>NC_135887.1:27306714-32439458 GCF_964194155.1 Cetorhinus maximus | reverse complement strand
CCCACTCCCCTACTTCCCCTCCCCCTCCTTCCTTCCCTCCCCCTCACCCGCCAGCCTCCCCCTACTTCCCTCCCTCCCTCCTCCCTCCTACTCTCCCTCACTCCCCCATCTCTCTGCCTCCCTCCCCCTCCTTCCCCCTCCCCTCCCATTCCCTCCCCACTCTCCTCCCTCCCACCCCCATTCCCCTTCCCACCCCCATTCCCCTTCCAACCCCCACTCCCCTTCCCTCCCTCCCTCACTCCCCTTCCCCACTCCCTTCCCTCCCTCCCTCCCCTCCCTTCCTCACCCACTCCCCTCCCTCCCTCCCCTCCCTTCCTCACCCACTCCCCTCCCTCCCTCCTTCACCCTACTCCGCTCCCTCCCTCCCAATTCCTCTCCCCATCCCCTTCCCTGCCTCACTCACCTGCTCCTCCCCCTCACCCACTCCCCTCCCTCCTTTCCCCACTCCCCTCCCCTCCCCACCCTACACCCCTCCCCCACTCTCCTCCCCTCCCTCCCTCCCCCATTCCCCTCCCTGCCGCATGCACCCACTCCCCCTCCCCTCCTCAACCTTCACCCCCTCACCCACTCCCCTCACCCCCTCACCTTGTCCCCTCCTTCCTTATCCCAATCCCCAACCTCATGCACTCCCCTCCCTCCCTCCCCCACTCCCTCCCCACTAGCCTCCCTTCCTCCCTCCACCCACAAACGCCTCTCCCTCCCTACCCCTCACCTCCCCATTCCCCTCCCTTCTCCACTCCCCTCCATCCCTCCTCCACCACTCCCCTCCCTCCCTCTCCCATCCCTCCACCTTCTCTCCACCTTCCCTCCCGCACTCCTCTCCCTCCCTCCCTCCCCTTCCCCCCCACTGCTCTCCCTCCCTCCCCACTCTCCTCCCCTCCCTCCCCACTCCCCTCCCTCCCTCACCCACTTCTCTCACATCTCTCCCTCATCCCCTCCCTCCCCTTCCCCTCCCCCTCCCTCCCCCACTCCCGCTCTCCCTCCCCCTCTCTCCCATTCCCCTCCCCCTCCATCCCCCTTCCCCCTGTTTCCCTCCCCCTCCATCCCCTACTCCCTGCCTTTACCCCTTCACCCTCCCTCCTTCCCTCCTCCCCATCCCTCCCCAATCCCTCCCCTCCCTCCCCCTCCCTCCTGCACTCCCTCCCCCTACCTCCCCTCCCTCCTGCTCCCTCTCCCAATCCCCTCCCTCCCTCCCCACTCCCCTCCTTCCCCCATTCCCCTCCCTCCCTCACTCCTCTCCCTCCCCCACTCCCCTCCTCTCTCCCCCTCCCTCCGCCTCCCCCTCCCTCCTTCTCGCCCCCCACTTCCTCTCCTCTCTCCTTCCCTACCCTCCCTTCTTCCCTCCACCCACAACCGCCCCTCCCTCCCTCCCCTCGCCTCCCACATTCCCCTCCCCCCTCACTCCTCTCCCTCCCCAACTCCCCTCCTCTCTCCCCCTCCCGTCCTTCACCCACCCCCACTCTCTCCCCCACTCCCTCCCTCTCCCCCTCCCTCCCCCCTCCCCACTTCCTCCTTCCCCCTTCCCCTGCCTCCCTCCCTCCCCCTCCCCTGATTTGGAATTCAAAATGGCTTTGAAGGTTGCTGAGATTTTTTTACAGATGGAAGAATGTAACCAAGAGTGAGCTAACTGATTTGGTGGATAAACTGGAATTGGAATTACCAGTAGGGCCAAGGAAAGCAGACAGTTGAGATGATAGCATGGCATTCAAAGCTAGAAGGGATATCAGAAAGATCATGTTCTCCAGGGCATGAGTAAATTCAATTGGCTAAGTTTCAGTTACAAATGAAAAAAACTTGAATTGGAGGCAAAAGAAAAAGGAAAAAAAAGAGAGAGGAAAGAGAAAAATAGAGAGCATTTCAAAGGGAGTAGGCAAAAAGGCAGGAAAGAGAAAGAGAGTGAGATAAGAATTTGACTTCCAAACAGAAAAGTTAGCAATGGAGGGAAGAGAGAAGGAATGAGAAAGAGAATACCGGCTTAAAAGGCTGGACGTTAAAATAGAGGCCTCAGATGTTGAGGAATGTTCTAATGGTGAAACAACTACCTCCAACCTAAAGCCTAGTGAGAGATGTTTAAGTTTGTGCAAGCTCTTCCAAAGTTTGAGGAAAGGGATATAGAATCATTTTTTATTTTATTTGAAATGGTAGCTAAACAAACGAAGTGGCCAAAAGAAATCTGGACATTGTCCTTACAGTGTAGGTTGGTGGATAGAGCTCCTGAGGTTTATGCTTCACTGACAGAAGAGGCATCGGTGGATTATGAAGCAGTAAAAAAGCATATGGATTAGTCCCTGAGGCATACAGGCAGAAATTTTGTAATGTAAGGAAACAGCCTGGACACACCTATATTGTGTTTGAAAGGGTAAAGCAAAGTAATTTTGACCATTGGGTACGGTTATTAAAGGTAGAGACAAAATATGAAGCTCTTGGAGAAATAATTCTGTTTGGAAGAATTTAAAGATTCACTTCCTTCTGTAGTTGGAACCCTTGTTGAAGACCAAAGGGTTAAAACGGCTAGACAGGCAGCAGAAACGGCTGATAATTATGAAGTGCTCCATAAATCCAAGCCCTTTTTCTGTCATCTCACAAACCCGAGTAGGAGAGAAGATGGGACGGTGAAAGGAAGGCAAGTGGCCAGGGGAGAGAAGGGACAGTTGAGAATTCTCAGGAAATTCCCTCTCAGACCAGAAAGCAAGGTACTGAGGGTGGAAATGACATTTGAAGGCCTAAGTGTTTCTATTGTAACAAGGTGGGACCTGTTTGGGCAGATTGCTTGAAACTAAATGGTAGACCTATTGCAGTGGTTGGGATACCTAAGGAAATCTCAGAAAAGGAAATGGCTATTAAAACTGTAGCAGTAGTACAGGAGAAATGTGTTTCTTCAGAACACACAGGAAAGGGGGATAGGGTTTAGGATAGTCCAGAGAATTCTCCTTTGATTACTGGTGAAGGAGGTCAGGCTATTAGACTGTCTGGATATTTTGTGTCAAAAGGAGAAGTGTTGCCTTACTCCTCCAACAAAATAAGTAAACAGTTCAAAATTTTGAGATATTGGGGCAGATCAATCATTGATGGTGGCTGATGATGCAAGTTGTGTTTCCTTTTATGAAGGAAAAAGTATTAATAAGGGGTATTAATGGAATTTATGAACCTGTTTCTTTGGTAAAGTCAACTTACAAAGTCACTTTGTAAGCAGAATTGTTACGGTGGAAATTATTCCTACATCACCTATTGAAGGGGTGCGTAATGATTTGGCTAGCGGAGACAGTACTGTGGCGATGACTGTATTGCAGCAGGCAGTTGATCATACTGATCTTAACAAACTTCAGAAAACTACTGTGTCCAGAAACGTTGTCAATAACAAGCAATTGAAAGAAAACCTGATTAATGTAGAAAACCAAATTTCATGCATAAAAGAGGAGCTTGCTAATGAAAAATGACAATTGGTGAGAACATTTGAGAATCAGTCGCAGAAAGTGGAACACTTGACTGAGGTCTTGAAACGTCTAAATGATAAACCTGTAGAAGCAAATTTGATAAAGGTCAATCTTCAGCTGAAACTTGATGAAGTTCAAGCATCAGTAGTTGCTATGAAATATCATGGAAAATGCCTTAAACAAAGAAATGAATTGTTGGTAAATCCGAATGATTGGTTGAATGCAGAATTAAAAACCAAAACTAACAATTTGTTAGAACTTCATCAAGAAAAGAGTAATGAGATTCTTGAACTTCCATGCAATGTGGAGAAAATGAAAGAGAAAATGTGTGGTATGGAGTGTCACAGTTCCAAAGTTCTTCCCGTGAATAAAAAAATCTTGCCGAATTGTGGTCCAGTTGAGCAAAGAACAGATTCAAGAAACATTAGTGATGTATCAACTTCAGTAATGGACAATATGAAAACAACTAAAGTACGTGCAGAATTGAAAGTTAAGGATTGTCAACAAAAAGCACTGAAATCGCATAACGACCTTTCCAGGTCAATGAAAAGAGACACTGATTGTTGGTGTTAATACAAAAAATACAGTAGTTGGAATCCAGGCAAGTGGATAGTTTGCAAACGACCATTCAAAACCTGTAGAGGAGAGGCCTGATATAGTTCGTGGATTATGCAAAAGAGTTGAAGGGTTGGAACGAACTATGAAACTCCACAGAGAGAAAAATAATTGACATTGCTCAAAGAGAAGTGGAAAAGACCTGTTCGAAATGGGATTGTGAGAAACAACAAGATCATAAAGTTCGAAGATCAAACCAAGCAGGAGTATGAAACCCTTTTGTGTGAACATAAAAAGCATCTCAACAACATCTTTGAAAAGGCGAAAAGAGATTTTGATCAGAGAAGAAAGTAGATGTTAATGTGTAGAAATGTCATTTTGACTTTGCTAAATCGAAAGGTGAATTTACCGCATTTGAGTTCGCAAAATGAGCTTAAAGATGGAATTACGTCTACAGCTAATGAAAAAAATGATTGGGGAGTGGACTTAAATGAAACATTCTTTGCTGAGTTAAGGACTGAGAGTATAAGAGGAATAGAAATACAAGGGTTGAGTTATGATAATACTATGATGTGCAAATTATACTAATCTTATTACATTGATTGGACTTTGTTTTACTTACATTTTTATTATTGTACAATATGATGTGAAGTTGTGAAACTAGATGGAAAACGTATTTGTATGGACTTTAATAAGCTATAGGTAGAGGTTTATGATGTTTAGTTTGTGTGAGATGGATGTAAGGCCATGTTAAGGAAACCTTCACTATTGTGAAGATTTCTTTCTTTCAAAGAAGAGAGAAGAGAGAGAGTTTAATTCAGTTATATGTCCACTTTTGTGTTAAGAATAAGATATATCTTTAAGTTTGAGTTTTGGCTTTAATGTTTAAGTTTTTAATTTGTTTTTCTATATTTGTGTGTTAAGAAAAGGAAAAGTTGAGTTTTAGTTTCACTTTAAAAGATGCCTGCATTTTAATGAAGATTTTGACTCTTAAGACAAAGTAGGAAAAAACTGTGCTGTTGACTAGCAATAGGGGTGCAGAGAGGGAGGCCCTAGCACCCCCCACCGCACCCCTCCCCACCCCCCCCACACACACACGCACACACACACATACATACAAAGAAAACTTAAAAAGAAAGCAGTTTGATTTCAGTTGGAAGCAATTGCCAGCAGAAGCAGCCTAGATGGGACAGATAGCCAGTCCCAAACTAAAGTTGAAGCTAGCTGCCGAGAGAGGCTGGACAGGAGAGGAAACTGCAGAAGCAGGTTCCAGAAACTGAAGAAGAAAGTCCCAAAATCCAGGAAAGTGGAACATGGAAGTTCCCAAGAGAACAGCCTTGTCAAAGGACAAGCACAGGAACCTGGAAGAGGTTATGTTCTGTGGATGTGCAAGTAAGGAGCAGATGGGAAGGCTCCAAGCTTCAGGCTTAAAGAGAAGAAAGCTGCAAAAGAGACAGCTGAAGGTCTGTAACTCTTTATTATGGGTATGTGAAGCAGTGGTGTTCTATTGGCATGGCTGAGTCAGTGAGAGAGAGTGCATGGAAGAAAGCTTGAATGTACGTGGCGATCCAGTGGGGGTAGGAACATTGGAAGGAGAGTTCAAAGCCCTGGTGGTGGACCCTTGTGGCAGGTCCAAGAGAAATCGTCATTTGGTAGAAGATTCCAAAGCGAGTTGTTTGAGAGTGGAGATTGAAAACCCTCGTGTGAAGGATGGAGTTCAGTGAGACCGGTCGACTCACGGTGCGACAGGCATCTGGGGGAGTTGATGAAAGATCTATAGCATCTGTTTGGGGTGGCATCTGTCACTTGTTTTCAGAGTATGGTGTGCCTGACTACAGGCTGCCTATTGGTTTACATGGACTGTGTACTTACTGTGAACGTTAGAGTATAAGATAGCTTTTGTAACTGGTGTTATCCTTACAAATCTGTATGTATCTGTAAAGGTATAGTTGTGGGTGAAGGAATATTGTAAATTCATCTTTTCTTGTTTAATAAATGTTTTATTATTTTGTTAAAAGTTCATCATCTGACTCCTGTGACTCTGTTCAGTAGCCAGTCTCCACATGTCTAAAGAAAAAATAAAAGTTAGGATCTATCAAGTAGGGTTCCACTCTGGGATTTGACTTGTCCAGCAGTTTCATCAGCTGGGATCATAACACATTATTAGTTAATTTGGTTTGTTTTGGTGTACTCAAAGGAGTATAAATAGACCCTGACTGACAGGAGTAGAGTCGAGGGTTATATACCTTCAATGTTTCACTCTGTGAATAAATCTATTCCATGTAAACACTGGCTCTGGTTTCTTCTTTCCTGGCTATCAGGAGTGTAACACTCATTACCATATGCACCTTCGATCATATGAGGTTCATCAATAAGGTTACAAGCTATAGCTTGGCTGGCCGCTGTCAATCTGCAACCGTTCGCAATTATTTAATGCCAGCTCCACCTGACATAACAAAGGTGTGACACTGACGTATACATGCTGACATTATGTAGTGAAGGTTGATTGATGTCACCCTACCAACCACATATCAAATGTTAAGCTTTTAATTGTCCTGCAGCTCTTGCTTTGTTTCCAAGTTTCAAAATCACATTCTCTTCTGTGTTTCTATGCATTTTTTGATATAGTATGCATTTACCATAATATCCTTTTTTGAATCCTATTCTACTCTCATGGGAACAGTTGACGAGGTTTCAATTGAAAAGCCGTGTAGAGAAATTCATAGTTCACGCTCTACATTGTCCAAAATCCTACACATCAATCATATACACTACTTACCTTTTGGGAATTTTTGAGATCAGATATATTTTTTAAGGACTTCCTCCAACGTTTGCTGAAGTATGTGACAACATGATTATTTGTGTGTTTTTTTTTCCATGTGCATCTTATTGTTTACCTTTGTAGAGTGAAGGTTCCCTATCTGCCTCACAACTCTGTAAGCTCTGCTGCCTATACCCTATTTCTCACCAAGCGCTGCTGGTCTATTTTCTTCACTGACCTACATGGACTCTCAGTCCTCCATTGTCTCAAATTAAACATTCTTACCCTTATGTTTAAAATCTTACATGGCTTTTGCCCTCCCTAACTCTACAACCTTCTTTAGCCCAATAATCAACCCAAACTGCCCATTTCCCTGACTCCAGCTTCATGTGAATTCCCTCCCTTTGCTCAACATTGGTGAATGTGCTTTCAGTCCAGAAGAAATTGGTCACACTTTCTGTAATGGTCTCCCTTTACCCTTCTGCATTTCTCTCCTCCTTTAATAATCTCCTTAAAACCCACCTCTTTGACCAATTTTTTGGTCACACTTCTTAACCTCTCTTTCTTGCTTCAACATCTGTTTTCCACATACTTTTGACAAGTAGCTTGGGTTGTTTTCCCACATTAAAAACACTATGTGAGTGCAAGTTATTGTTATTGCATGACATTCTTTGGTGAATAACAAAATACATGGGGCAGAATTTCCCCCCCGTTGGGAAGTTCAGGATCGGGCGTGTGCATGCGCACCTCCGATCGGGCGCACCGCCGTTTTAGGTGGGTGGGCCAATTAAGACCCGCCCAGCATGATGTCAGCCAGGAAGCACTATGCACTCCCTATGCATGCGTGCAAAAGAGCACACTCATCTCCCTGAGGCAAAGTGCTGCCACAGGGAGATCGGCTCCAAATGTAAAAATGTTAAAATTGGAAAAATAAAATTCCCCTGACATGTCCCCTCATGTGACAATGTCACATGAGTTGGGACATGTCCATCACTTTTAGTTAAATTTTTATTAAATTTTTAAAAACCTACATGAAACCTCATCCCACCCGTGGTTTCATGCTTTCGCTGAAGCCCGCCAGGGCTCCCGGCCTGCCCGTCAACCTTAAGGTTGGATGGGCAGGTGCTTTAACTACTGCAATTAGTTTTTAAATGGTCTCAGTTGGCCATTGAAAGGTCGGCGGCCGCACAGCTGATTCAACTGAGCCCCTACCGACCTGAAAATTGAAATGATGTGGGGTGACATCGGGAATTCCACCTGACGTCATCCTGCGTAATTTTACACGTCGGTGAGCGAGCCGAGACCCCTGCTCGCCGACCGGGAAATCCTGCCCATGGGATTTTCAATGAAACATGTTTTCCATTCCTCTCAGCACTTTATTTGTGGAAAAATTTACTTCACAAAGGATTCAAGAGCTATTGGCTGTATGTAATTAAGTAATTACTGGACCTGTGAAATGATGCTCTGCAACAAGCATAATATTATTCATTTGTGCTTCCATTATGGCATCCCCCTAGTTGCACAAACCACATTGAGCAATGTGCCATGTTGTGTATTGCGAGTCATAGCTCGTGGAAATCAAAAGTAGACCAGCGTGTTTGGTGCAGGGAGAATCTTTTAGCCAAATGTGATTTATAGGAATACAATCCACCAGTCAATTAAATCTTCCACCTCTTTCAAGTTGTTAAGTTGTACTTGCAGCCTTATCTAATCTAATGCATCTTATATTTCTCACACTTGTGTACGATGACAGCTGTGGAAGTATTTTTCTTATTGTCATTTGCAACTTTACCCGGATTTTATAACCTCACTCTGTGATAGCAGAACATCTAAGGCCTTTCCATGAAATATGTTTTTGTTTCATTGGTGAAACAAGCTACTGTTGATTTATGAAATATCCAGTCTTCCTAACTTGTTGAAATAAAAATAACATTTTATGAAAGGCAATGAATACTCTTTATGAATCAAATTTTTCCACTTGGCTCGGAAAGATTTTGGTCTAGTACTTTTATTGCTTTTTTGTTTAAGGGAGACAGCAGCATTATGATGAATGGGTTCTATGTCAACATTTAGAGTCAGTAGAGTACTTTCAAAACCAGCAGCATAGTCTGCGATAATTTCTGCTTCTATTTCTTCTAACCCTACTGTCAAGGATTTTATAAAAATGTAATATTGAGAATATGAAACGTCAGCATTGGTAAAGTACTATTTATAATTACTGATCTGTCAATCATAGTGGTGGTAAGGAGGGTCATTTGAGATTAATTAAAATTGTCACAAAACATTGAAGCATATCAGCTTGAGTGTTTCTCTTGTAGGGCAATTTCATACTAATAATACTACATGGGTGTAGTTGCCTGTCAACTGTATTTGCGCAGTATTTTCTGTTTTCCACCCTACTGTTGTTCACTAATAGCAACTAGAATAATTCTTAATTTCAATGTTTCCTGCAGCTGAATTTGAATTAATACTTTTCAGGAGCGTGTTGAACATATTTACTGAATATGTGCACTGAGGTTGATCTGATTAATTTGTAAAGTGCACTTCACTATTCTGAGTTCTTATGAATGAACAGTATTTTTGCTATAAATATGATATACTGAGTGATTCAGAACATCAGCGTTTTTTACTTTTTTGAGTTAATAACTCCATTGAATTTGTCTCACTCTATTTTTGTTCAACATTTTTCAGGGTAAAGGCCAAGAAAGGAGTGAACCTGAAAAATATGTGGCCCAAAAATCCCGAAACCTGGCAGTTGAGATCAGAGATCTTGAATGGAGGAAAACATTCCACAGCCACAGTAGAGATGAATAGGAAGCAAGGAGTCTTATACAGGTGAGAACATTTAACAAATACTAGTGGATCTACAATGGCGTTATATGCTGTGGAAGGAAATTTCCACCCTTTTCCTAATTGTCTGCTGTAAATTTGACAGAAGAGCTGCAGAAATTCTGCAAAAATGTCATTGATGACTATTTTCCATGTTTTAGTGGCTCTTTCACCAAACACATGATAGATGATCTGCAAAACTGTCAAGGAAACTCATCCCCAGTGAGTAAAAGAGTAAGGTCCCTCTCTTACCAGTTTCTGCTTTTTTAGTGTTCTGCTTTCCTTTGTCACATAGGAATAGCCATTAGTAGTAGCATTAGCCAATAGTAAGCCATTCAGCCTTTTTAGTCTGTTTCACCATTAAATTAGATCATAACTGATCTGTATCCTCACTCCAACTACCCACCTTGGTTCCATAACACTTAATATCCTTGCCTAACAAAAACATATCAGTCTTGGTTTTGAAATTTTCAAATGATCTAGCCTCAACAGCTTTTTGAGGAGAATTCTAGATTTCCATTACCATTTGTGTGAAGGAGCGCTCCTGACATCATCCTGCTTCTATCTGCCTCTTTCTGTTTCTCTAATACTTCCCTCTGCCTAACTCATTCCTTTTTAGACTGTTTTTCTCTGCTCTTTGGGCAAAATTTTCCCTCCGTCGGAGGGGAAGACCGGGAGTAGGTGTGAGCGGGCGGGTTCCCGATCGGCGCCCCTGGTCGGGGGTACGCTGCCATTTTACGTGGGTGGGCCAATTAAGGCCCGCCCAGCATGACGTCCGCCAAGAAGCACTATGCGTTCCCTGTGCGGACAGGGAGGGATTCTCTCAGCGGGGAGTGCGCTCTTTCGCACATGCGCATGAAATAGTGCATAGATCTCCCTGAGGCTAAGTGCTGCCTCAGGGAGATCGGCTCAGATTTTCAACTTTTAATAAAGGAGTTTAAAAATTTTCCCTGCCATGTCCCCTCATGTGACACTGTCACATGAGTTGGGGCATGTCCGTAACTTTTATTTAAACCTTGGATTAAAATTTAAATACCCTCATGAAACCTCATCCCGCCAGTGGATATTTTTTCCACAAGTCCGCCTGGGCTCCTGGCCTGCCCACCAACCTTAAGGTTGGACGGGCAGGTCCATTAATGAGCTGAATTGTTTTTCTAATGGCCTTAATAGGCTGTTGACAGGTCGGCCGGTGTGCATCCGACTTGGCTGCGCCCCCGCCAACCTGAAAAAGGAAATGACGCGGAGTGATATCGGGAGTTCCATCCGACGTCACCCTGCGTCATTTTACCTGCTGGCGAGTGGGCCCCACCCCCGTTCGCCAACCGGAAGATCCTGCCCTTTGTTTTCTTATTTACTTTCAGGTAGAAGGTGATGACGGGTCGCATGGTGGGGAAAGAACATAAGAAATAGGAACAGGAGTAGACCATTTGGCCCCTTGAGCCTGCTCCTCCGTTCAATAAGATCATGGCTGATCTTCCTGTGTTTCGATTTCCACATTCCAATCTACCCCCAATAACCTTTGATTCCCTTGCCTAACAAGAATCTATCTACCTCTGCCTTCAATTACACCGTCTCCACTACCTTCTGAGGCAGAGAGTTCCAAAGTTGCCCAACCCTCTGAGAGAAAAAAATTCTCTGAGGGAAAAAGTTGATAATTTCTGCGGTCTTTATTGCCCTCAGTATTACCCCTTCCATGCTCTCCCACTTACACCTACATTTTCCTATTATTTTTTCCTCTTCCTATCACCCTTGTACTCCCAATGACACCCTTAATCGTATTGCTGCCCTGTACCCTCACTTCAACGTTATTCATCTCAGTCTCTAGCTACACCCCTGCTCTGAACCACCAGCCCCAAAGACAGATTCTTAACATGTTTCCCTTCCTCCATTTTTCTCTCCTTTGCTAGCCACTTTACTCAGAACATTGCCTGCTTTCATAATTCAATTTTCTTCTCTGCTGCAATAAACAAATAATATTATTGAAAGAGTTCTCTCCATTCTTGTCTACCTCTTTCTTTCTTGTCCTTTGTCTAACAGATGCCAGCAATCAGAATCTTTCCCAAGGACGTAAAAAAGGCTACCTATTGTTGACTCTACTCAATGCAATTGTGGCAAAGTTGAAAATTCTATGCCTTGCATTTTCTAACAGTTAGCAAAATATAGGTGAAATACTTCAAAGCTTTCATTTTAAATTCCAAATTCATTCTTCAAACTAAATTAAATAAGAATGAGGAAAGGCTGTCCCTGTTGCTCAGCTTCCTGAACTTTTGAAATGTATATGAACACAGATGAAATGGTACAATTGCCAGTAAATACTATGCTGTAATTTCTCTCTTTCTTTCAAACACAGACATTTCAGAACGAGACTAGCAAGATATTATTATTTGCTAATCAGCTGGGTCTCTATATTAGCAGGAAAAATGATGCAAACTATAGAACTGTATGGGCTTCTTCTCTCAGAGGGTTGTTAGTCTTTGGAATTCTCTTCCACAGAGAGCAGTGGAGGCTGGGTCATTGAATATATACAAGGCTGAATCAAGGGTTATGGAGGGCAGGCAGGAATGTGGAGTTAAGGACACAATCAAATCAGTCATGATCTTATTGATTAGCGCAGCAAGCTTGAGGGGCCAAATGGCCTCCTCCTGTTCTTCTTTTGTATGATCATGGGGAGAGAAAAAATGTTTGAGCATTTTAAAATAGTAAAATTGTAGCTCTGTGAGCCTAATTTATGATTTTGTGAATTGTGAAGTTTGTGTATGTTATTTTACAAATGTTTTTTACTGCTTGTGAGTCAATGGTTAACTTGGAATTTATTTATAGTTTATATGACTTTCTTTTTTGCCATTAAATAGCGAGCTCATGTGGTATGTTTTTCTTTCCTGGCATTCTGCTATGTTCTACTGTCCAGAGTGTTATGTTTAGGCAGTATTTTGTTTTGTTTTGAATAGTAAGCTTGAACAATGTAGTTTTGAACAGACACAATAATAACAAAAGCTGTTGTCTCATTAATTTCGTTTTAATTGTAATTATGGACATTGCATACAAAACTGAGATCGCTCATGAGGAGCATTTCACAAATTTAAAAAATCTTTTATGGCCACCTTGCTACCAACCTTGCCCTCTCCCAGAGGATTTCTTCTTTGCTTATTGACCATATGCAGCATCTTCTTTTCATGTGCACCTCAGGGCATTTTGCACTGCTGCTTCTTTCCCAATCAGATTTCTTTGGTGCTGGTTGTAGGCCATCTTTTCCTTTGTAGAGAGCAAAAGACAGTGTTCAGGGCAAGTGAATGAATGGCAAAAATACTTTTTCCGTATAATATAACATAATAATGAGACGTGGGCATGCATTGTCTCTTTAAATGAAGACTCCTTGAAGTCTAGCTGCGGTCCTTCTGACAGACAATGTTAATAGATAGTGATTTTGAGCACATAAGGAGATTGAGTGATTGAGAGGTTGTTCTTTGCAGAATTGAGTTCCCCTGACATTCACATGTTAAGCAAGAGAAGCAGGATGTGAGTGAAGGCTGTCTGTGGTATAATATGCAAATTGGTATAAGTGCCTAGAGTTATCTTATCTGCTTGTGACAGGCGTGACTTTCACCCCTGAGTCACAAAGTTCTGGGTTCAAGTCCCATGCCAGGGCTTGAGCACATAAATTAAGGCTGACGCTCCAGCGCAGTACTGAGGGAGCACTGCACTGTTGAAAGTGTCATATTTCGGGCTAGGCCTTAAACAGAGGCCCCATCTGCCCATTCATGTGGATGTGAAAGATCCCATGCAACTATTTCGAAGAAGAATGTGGGAGTTATCCCAGATGTCTCAGCTAATACTTATCCCGCGATCAACATCACAGGAAAAACAAATTATCTGGTCGTTATCACATTGTTATTTGTGGGAGTTTGCTGTGCTGGCTACGTATTTCCCACATCACAGCAGTGATTACACTTCAAAAGTACTAGTGATGATTGCGAAAAGTACTATATAAATGCAAGTATTTCTTTCTTACCTTTCTTTCTACCCTTGTGAGGTAATTGAATCTCTTCTAGCATTGTGTGGAAGTTCTGAGTTAGGACTGTCTCAGCTCCCTCCACTAGGCCTGTGCCACTCTCATGGGACTTTCAAAGTGCCCTACAGTTTGCTAGTCTGGCTCTGGATTTCTGCCAAAAAACCCGCGGGATGCATGTGAAGATTATGTGACTATTTTAGTTGTTTTGCTAGAACCTAACATGTTTCTGCCATTCTTGCAATAAAGTGAGGAAGGCTTTTAATTGGCGGCTTGAGTTTTGAAAGGCTGTTTCAGAACTCTTTTCCCTATGCATCCTTGCGGCAACTAAATCTATCAAGAGTGGTTTAACATGCCAAACCTGTCCTGCATCACAATTGAAGATCCCAGGAGCAAACTGACCATCTCCACCAAGAGAGAATCTAATCATCTCCCCTTGAATTTCAATGGCATTATCATCACTTAATCCCCCACTAACCACATCCTTGACCAGAAACTGAGCTGGACGAGCCATATAAATACTGTGACTACAAGAGTAGGTCAGAGACTGGGAATTCTGTGGCGAGTAGATCACCGCTTCACTCCCCAAAGCCTGTCCACCACATTCAAGGCACAGGAGTGTGATGGAATACTCTCCACTTGCCTGGGTGAGGTTCCAACAACACTCCAGAAGCTTAATACCACCCAGGACAAAGCAGCCCACTTGATTGGCCCCCCATCCATCACCTTAAACATTCATTCCCAGCACCACCATTGCATGGTGGCAGTAGTGTGTACCATCTACAAGTTGCACTGCAGCAACTCACCAAGACTCCTTCGACAACACCTTCCAAACTTGCGACCTCTACCATCTAGAAGGACAAGGGCAACAGATGCATGGGAACATCACCACCTTCATGTTCCCCCCCCCTCCAACCAGCCACACATCATCCTGACTTGGAACTATATTGGCATTACTTCACTGTCACTAGGTCAAAATTCTGGAACATTGTTTTCAGCAGCACTGTGGGTATTCCTACAACACACAGGGGAGAGTTTTCTCTCTGTCGGGGGGGGGGGGTTGGACGGGAGCAGGCATGGGCGGGTGCACAGCTGATCGCTGCCCGCGATCGTCTGTGCGCCCCCATTTTACGTGGGTGGGCCAACTAAGGCCCGCCCAGTGTGACACGCTGAGCGCTCCCTGTGCGGGCAGGGGGAGTTGGCTGAGTCGGGGCCTGAGGATGGCACAGAGCTGCCTCAGGGAGATTAGTTTGATTTTTGAAAATTTTAATAAAGAAAAAGAAATTTTTATGACATGCCTCTTCATGTGACAGAATCACATGGGCTGGGACATGTCAATGAATTTTATTAAAAATTTTTATTAAACATCCCGCTCGTGGATAAGGTTTCATGATAAACGCAAAGGCCGCCTGGGTTCTTTGCCTGCCCAGCAACCTTAAGGTTGGACAGGCAGCTCAGTTAATTAATTTAATTGCTGTTTAAATGGCCTTAATAGGCCTTTGACAGTTCGGTGGGCGTGCAGCCGACTCTGGTGCACGCCCGCCGAACTCAAGATCTGAATGACGTGCGGTGAAGGCGGGACGCACGGCCGACGTCACCGCGCATCAACGTGTAGTTGGCGAGTGGGCCCCGCCTCCGCTCACCGACCGGAAGATTCTGGCCATAGACTGTCACAGTTCAAGGAGACAGCTCACTACCACCTTTTCAAGGGCAATTAGGGATGGGCAATAAATGCTGGTCTTGCCAGCGCCGCCAGCATTCCATGAACAAATAAACAAAATAAAGGGAAAAAAAATGTAAGTCGACATGTTTGAGAGTGTAACGTTTTAAGAAAAAAGTCAAACTGCATTACAAATAGGGTAGAAGTAACTAGTGGTTCATATAAATGGCAGTAATAGAATCACTGGTTCTGATGTTATATATTACAAGTGCAAAGCTTGAGCAATTTTTCAACCTCAGCACATCTGAGATTCAATTACTGGCTTGTGTCTCAGCCAGTCATTTTGTATTCTTTGTATTGTGTACAAAGTAGTCTTTAAATTTATCGCCAAAGCCAGTTTAAGTTACTTTCCGACAATTGTTTTTTTTTTGTTCCTGTAGTTACTTACTCTCTTTATTTCTGGCGTGAAATTTATTATTGACATGAATGATTGAGTAATACAAAAAAAAATAAGATTAGACCTGAGGATGAATGGTACATTGTGATTTGGCACTGTGGGCATAAGGATCATTTTTACAATAGCAGCATGCAGACAACTCTTGTTATCATTATATTTTTGTTACAAATTCATTTCCAGCATAGATACTTTCTCAGGTTCAGCAGCATCAGTTGCTGTCTTAAATGGTTTGAGCAAATTGCTTAAATGGCAGCTAATTCGTACACCTTCTAACCAACTTGTATGATACAGCTATCTGGGAATGTGGCCAAGAAACCCCCTTATGATCTGGGATTGGATATTTGTGTACTTTGGATTCCTTCAATCTCACTAAAAGCAAACCAAGGCAACACTGGATGAGAGAAGACTTGATTTGAACCATTGATGTGTTTTATTCCACTGTATAGTAAATGTACATAAAACTGGTTATGAACAGATTCAATGAGATCAATCAAAACAATTTACCGGTTCCATGTGGAGACATGGAAATAATGAACATATTACACTCTTCCATTTCTTTGGGGCATCTGGCTTATTTTAAAAGAATGATCCTCCTGCATTCTATCCTATGTCCATCAGGTCATCAAGCTTCCTGTCTTTCACAGCCTTTTGTTGCCTGTTGCGTCGTCCTGTTTCCAAAAGCCAAACTGATGTTTTGACACTGTCTTCTTCTTATCGGCCGAGATCAAAAGGTTTTCCAGCAGAAAGAGCAAAAGGTGCTTTTCTGATTACCTATCAATCTATTACCTACAAACTATCAAATCACTTATTTGCCAGCTAGTAGGAAATACATAAAATCTAGCAAATCTTAACTGCCCACATTTTTAAGCTTGCAGTAATGAGCTGTACTTTTAAAATGCAACCTTTCATGTAATTCTTTTACCGAATCCCTCCTGTGTAAAATAACCAAAGAATCCTGAATGAGGCAATTATAGAACAATAGAATGGTTACATTATAGAAGGAGGCCATTCAGCCTGTTTTGTCCATGCCAGTTCCCTATAAGAGATTGGGGTATGTGGAACATTCCATGTTCCAGTCCTACTCAGGCCCCCTCCCACAACTCTTTCTCCGGTACATCGATGACTGCTTCGGTGCCGCTTCATGCTCTCGTCTGGACCTGGAAAAATTAATTAGTTTTGCTTCCAATTTCCACCCCTCCATCATTTTCACATGGTCCATCACTGACACGTCCTTCCTCTTCCTTGACTTCTCTGTCTCAATTTCTGGTGATAGACAGTCCACCAATATTCATTACAAGCCTACCGACTCCCACAGCTACCTTGACTACAGCTCCTCACACCCTGCTTCTTGTAAGGACTCCATCCCATTCTCTCAGTTCCTTCGCCTCCGTCACATCTGTTCTGATGATGCCACTTTTCAAAACAGTTCCTCTGACATGTCTTCCTTCTTCCTTAACCGAAGTTTTCCACCCACGGTGGTTTTCTAACCCCTCAACCGTGTCCAGCCCATCTCCCACGCATCCGCCCTCACTCCTTCCTCTCCCTCCCAGAACCATGATAGGGTCCCCCTTGTCCTCACTTATCACCCCACCAGCCTCCGCATTCAAAGGATCATCCTCTGCCATTTCCGCTAACTCCAGCATGATGTCACCACCAAACACATCTTCCCTTCACCCCCTCCCGGCGGCATTCCGCAGGGATCGTTCCCTCCGGGACACCCTGGTTCACTCCTCCATCACCCCCTACACCTCAACCCCCTCCCACGGCAACCGCAGAAGGTGTAACATCTGCCCCTTTACTTCCCCCCTCCTCACCTCTAAGGGCCCAATCACTCCTTTCAAGTGAAGCAGCATTTCACTTGCACTTCCCTCAATTTAGTCTACTGCATTCGCTGCTCCCAATGCGGTATCTTCTACATTGGAGAGACCAAATGCAGACTGGGTGACCGCTTTGCGGTCTGTCCGCAAGCATGACCCAGACCTCCTTGTCACTTGCCATTTCAACACTCCACCCTGCTCTCATGCCCACATGTCCGTCCTTGGTCTGCTGCAATGTTCCAGTGAAGCTCAACGCAAACTGAAGGAACAGCACCTTATCTTCCGACTAGGCATTCTATAGCCTTCCGGACTTAACATTGAGTTCAACAACTTCAGATCATGAATTCTCTCCTCCATCCCCACCCCCTTTCCGATTCCCCTTTTTCCAATAATTTATAATTTTTTAAATATATTTTCCTTTTCCCACCTATTTTTTCATTTATTTCGATCTATTGTTTTATCTCCACCTTTTAGCTCATTTCGTTTCCTTCCCCCCACCCCACCCCCACTAGGGCCATCTGTCACTTGCTTGTCCTGCTTTCTACCCTTAATGTCACTATTAGCACATTCCTTAGATAATATCGCCACTGTCAACACCCCTTTGTCCTTTTGTTTATGACATCTTTGGCAATCTCTTCTTTGCCTTCACCTATCACTGGCCCTCTATCCAGCTCTGCCTGTTCCACCCCCCTCAACCAGCTTATATTTCACCACATTTCTATATTTCCTTAGTTCTGATGAAGAGTCATACGGACTCGAAACGTTAACTGTATTCCTCACCGCAGATGCTGTTAGACCTGCTGAATTTTTCCAGCCATTTTTGTTTTTGTTTCAGATTTTCAGCATCCGCAGTATTTTGCTTTTATCCCTATAAGAGCTACCTAGCTAGTTTTTTTCTTTCATGGGATAGGGAACATCACTGGCAAAGACAGTATTTGTTGCTCTAACTGCCTTTGAACTGAACACTTCAGAGGACAGTTAAGAGTCAACCACATTGCTATTGGTCTGGAGTCACATGTAGGCCAGGCCGGATAAGGATGGCAGACTTCCTTCCCTAAAAGACATTAGTGAACCAGATGGGTCGTTACGACAATTATATTTTCACGGGGAAGCAATTTTTGCTCAGTGGGCGGGCGCGTGCCCGACCCATTTGAGCATAAAATGACGTGCGTTGATGTCGGCTGAGTTTGCCGACGTCAATGCGCAGTCGCGCGATAGTTCGGTCGGCGAGCGTGCGCTGTAGTCGGCAGCACGCCTGCAGATAATTAAAAGGCCTGTTAAGGCCATTAAGTAATCAATTAACTTAAATTTTTCGCTGCCTGTCCAACCTAACAGTTGGCGGGCAGGCGAAAAGGCCAAGTGGCCTTTGCATTTTCAAAAGCAAATAAAGATAAAATAAAAGTTTTGAAATTGAATTAATAACGTCCCTGGTCATGTGAAAGGGGACATGTTCTGTTGAGTTTTTCCAGGTATTTTTGTTTTTATCTGGGTTACTAGTCCAGTGACATTACCACTATGCCACCTTCTCTCCTCGTCCAACTCCCCAGCCTTTTTTCCGTGGCCCTGCAATTTTTTTTCTCTTCAGGTGCTTATCCAATCCCTTACAGATAAGGAATTTGTGACAAATCTCAATATTTTTCAAACTCATTTCAATTAGTAGCATGATTCTGTCGACTTCTAATACAAGTTCCGAAGAAAAGTATCATTTAAAACGTTTATTTAGCCCTATCCTGTTGACTCATGGAGCTTCATTTCTGCTGACTGCTAATCTGTCTATTATGCCTGCCTATACCTTTGATTTCTGTCTTCAGTTCCCCCTTGAGCTGATTCTGATTGTGTGATGGAAGGCCTTCCAATGAGAGGTTTGCACATCAAATTTCATAGTTTTAACCTTGTTTTGTATGAACATAAGAACATAAGAAATAGGTAGAACTATTGGATTGAATGTTTTATTCCTCTGGAGCTTGGCCGTGGGTTGAAGCTGAATTAAAACATTATTAAAGATGAAAAATATCAATTGTTTTATAAATCTATTTCTTTCACAACTGCCCTAGAATTTTCCAGAATTCCCCACATCTCCCAGTTATTTTAATCACTTCATGTTAACCAAAATCAAGTGCCCTATGTTTTGTGTCTTTATTAATGTAATTAATTCACTGAAGCAATCCTTATTTGGAGATAGTGACACTGAGTTGAAGTTGAGTCCTGTATATTAATGACTGTGTTTAATAGCACAATGACAAAAAGGAAAACTGAAAACAAAAGGTTGTGAAGCAAAGAAACTGCATGGAGAGTAGGTCTGCCCAGGATTGTAGTGCTGTATGCAATAGGCTGTTCTATTTAAGTTAAGAAAGATGGCCCATACAGGCAGGTATTGTAGCTTATTCATTATTTTATGGATCAAGTGGAACTCTTTATTACCATTTGAATGTTTGTGTTGAGTCAACACAGAATCTGTAGTATGTTTGCAATTGTTTCAGCTCAGATTTTGTTTAGAATGAATATTGTGAGTTTACCTTGTGTAGATTGCCTCACAATGTTTTGGTTTCTCATTGGTTATAAGACTTAAGAACATAAGAAATAGGAACAGGTGAAGGCCATTTGGCCCTTTGAACCTACTCTGCCTTTCATTAAGATCATGGCTGGTCTTCTATGACAGCTGCACCTGCCTACATTATCACTCTCAAAGAGACAAGTACTTAGTTATTTTTAGACTTTTGATGAATTCTGGAGAAATAGCACTAGTTTGGAAACAGGAGAACATGGTGCCCATATTTAAAAGTTGTACAAAAACTGATCTGGATAACCACAGGTATAATAGCGTCACATAGAAAATAGGAGCAGGAGTATGTCCTTCGGCCCTTCGAGCCTGCTCCACCGTTCAATATGATCATGGCTGATCCTCTATCTCAAGGCCATGCTCCCACACTCTCCCCATACCCCTTAACACCTTTAGAGCCCAGAAATCTATCTATCTCCTTCTTAAATAAATTCAGTGACTTGGCCTCTACAGCCCTCTGTGGTAGATAATTCCACAGGTTCACCAGCCTCTGAGTGAAGAATGTTTCTCCTTATCTCAGTCCTAAATGGCCTACCCTGTACTGTGACCCCTTGTTCTAGACTCCCCAGTCAGAGAAAACATCATCCCTGCATCCAGTCTGTCCAGCCCTGCCAGAATTTTATACATTTCAATGAGATCCCCTCTCATTCTTCTACACTCCAGTGAATAAAAGCCTAGTTGGCCCAATTTCTCCTCATTTTGACAATCCTGCCACCCCAGAAATCTGTCTGGTGCACTCCTTCGCTGCACTCCTTCTATGGCAAGTACATCCTTTCTTAGGTAAAGAGACCAAAACTGCACATATTACTCCAGATGTGGTCTCACCAAGGCCCTGTACAGCTGCAGCAAGACATCCTTGCTTCTGTACTCAAGTCTGCTCTCAATGAAGGCCAATATACCATTTGCATTATTAACTGCTTGCTTGCTTTCAGTGATCGGTGTGCAAGGACACCCAGGTTCCTTTGTACATCAATATTTTCCAACCTATCACCATTTAAATAACACTGTTTTTCCTATCGAAGTGGATAACTTCACACTTACCCATGTTATATTACATCTGCCATGTTTTTGCCCACTCACTCAACCTGTCTAAATCACCTTCAAGCCCCTTAACACCCTCCTCACCACTCACATTCCCACCAAGTTTCATGTCGTCAGCAAACTTGGAAATACTACATTTGATTCACTCATCCAAATCATTGATATATTGTGAATAGCTCAGGCCCAAACACTGATCCCTGTGGAACCACACTAGTCACTGCCTCCAAAAAAAGACTTGTTTATTCCTACTCTCTGTTTCCTGTCTGCTCACCAATCCTCAATCCATGCCAATATATTACCCCCATCCCATGATCTTTAATTTTATTCACTATCCTCTTATGTGGGTCTTTATCAAAAGCTTTCTGAAAATCCAAATACACCACATCCACTGCTTCTTCTTTATTCTGCTAGTTACGTCCTCAAAGAACTCCAGTAGGTTTGCCAAACATGATTTCCCTTTCATAAATCCATGTTGACTTTGTTTAATCCCGTTGATATATTCTATGTGTCCTATTATCATATCCTTTATAATAGACTCTATCATTTTCTCTACTACTGATGCTAGGCTAACCAGTCTGTAATTTGCTGTTTTCTCCCTCCCTTCATTTTTAAATAGTGGGGCTACATTTGCCACTCTCCAATCTGCCAGGACTGTTCCAGAATCTACAGAATTTTGGAAGATGACAACCAGTGCATCCATTATTTCCATGACCCCCTTTCTTAGTACCCCGGGATGTAGATTATCAGGCTCTGGGGATTTATCAGCTTTCAGTCCCATTAATTTCTCTAGAACTATTGTTTTAGTAATACTACTTTCCTTCAATTCCTCCTTCTTACTTGGTTCCCTAGCGTTTTTGGGAAGCTATTTGTGTCTTCCTCCATGAAGACAGAACTAAAGTGGTTGGTTAATTGCTCTACCATTTCCTTGTTCTCTATTATAAATTCTGCTGTTTCAGACTGTAAGGGACCTACATTTGTCTTCACTAATCTTTCTCTTTTTACTTATTTCTAGAAGATTTTATAGTCTGCTTTTATGTTCCTTGCAAGTTTACTCTCATATTTTATTATTCCCTGCTTGCTCAAGCTCTTTGTCCTCCTTTGCTGAATTCTAAACTGCTCCCAACCCTCAGGCTTGCTACTTTTTCTAGCAAATTTATATGACTCCACTTTGTATCTAATGTTATCCTTAATCTCTTTTGTTAGCAATGGTTGGGCTGCTTTTCCTGTTGTGTTTTTGCACCAGAAAGTAATGTATAACTGTTGCAATGCATACATTCGTTCCTTAAATATTAGCCATTGCCTATCCACCTTATAATGCCTTATAATGAAATTCCTCAGCCAACTCATGCCTCATACCTTCATAGTTTCCTTCATTTAGATTTAGGACCCTAGTTTCAGATCGGACTACTTCACTTTCCATCCTAATGAAAAATTCTATCATGTTATGGTCACTGTTCTCTAAAGGACCCCGCGCAACAAGACTATTAATTAACCCCTTCTCATTGCACAATACCAAATCTAGGATAACTTGTTCCCTAATCGGCTCCTCGATATACTGGTCTGAAAAAAAACATCTTGTATACACTCCAGGAATTCATCCATCACAGTATTATTGCTAATTTAGTTTGTCCCGTCTAAATGTAGATTAAAGATACCCATGATTACTGTAACACCTTCTTACCTGCATCTCTAATTTCCTGTTTAATGCCGTCCCCTAACTTATCACTACTGTTTGGAGGCCTATGGACAACTCCTACTAATGTTTTCTGCCCCTTGTTGCTTCTTAGCTCCACCCAGACTGATGCTACATTTAGATTTTCTGAGCCAATATCCTCTCTCACTATCACACCGATTTCATCCTTAACTAACAACACCACACCACCTCCTTTTCCTTTTTGCCTGCCCTTCCTAAATATTGTGTACTCTTGGATATTCAGTTGCCAGTCTTGGTCACCCTGCTGCCATGTCTCTGTAACTGCAATCATATCGTACACATTTACATCTATTTGCACTATTAGTTCATCTGTCTTATTGCGAATGCTCCATGCATTCAGACTTGTCTTTTTAACATTTTTACACATTTTTTTTGTACTATGGCCCTATTTGCTGCGAGCCCTTGTTTCCTCTGCCTTCCGCTTTTGCTTTCTACTTTTCTGTCTTTCATTCCTATCTTTGTTTCCTTCTCTTGTGTTTCCCCGCTCAGGTTTCCATCCCCTTGCCAGTCTTGTTTAAGCCCTCCCCAACAGCACTAGCAAATACCCCTGCAAGGATATTGGTCTTGGTTCTGCTGGGGTGCAACCGTCCAGCTTGCACAAGTCCCATCTTCCCCAGAATCAGTCCCAATTACTCAGAAATCTAAATCCCTCCCTCCTACACCCCCTCTCCAGCCATGCATTCTTCTGGTCTATTCTCCTATTCCTGATCTCGCTAGCACGTAGCGCTGAGAGTAATCCTGAGATTACTAACTTTGAGGTCCTTCTTTTTAATTTATTTCCTTGCTCCCTATATTCTGCTTTCAGGACCTCAACTCTTTTTTTTAACCTATGTTGTAGGTACCAATATGGACCACGACCTCTGGCTGTTCACCCTTCCCTTCAGAATGTCCTGCAGCCACTCAGTGACATCCTTGACCCTGGCACCAGGAAGGCAACATAGCATCCTGGTGTCACATCTGCAGCCGCAGAAACGTCTACCTGTTTCCCTTACGATTAAAACTGAATAAAATAAATGTGTTGATTGTCAGGAGTGGACATGGGGATTGTCAGTTGATAATGATCTACTAAATAGCAACCACTGGAAACAGTTTTGCTTTATTTACTCTAACAGAACCCTTCAAGGTTTTGAACACTGCTATCAAATTTCCTCTTAATCTTCTCTCCTCTAAGAACAACAAAACATTTTCCCAAGTCTCTCCTGTAACTGAGGTCTTTCATTCCTTGTACCATTTTATTAATCTCCTCTGCACCCCTATCTAAAGCCTTGACATCTCTCCTATGGTGTGACACCCAGAATTAGCCACAGTACTCCAAACACTAATGTTTTATAAAGGTTAGCATAACTTTTTTGCTTTTGTACTCTGTGCTTCTAATTTATAAAGCCAAGGATCCCATATGCCTTTTTAATAGCCATGTCAACTTGTCCTGCTACTTGCAAAGACTTATGTATGTACACACCCAGGTCTCTGTTGCTGCACTCCCTTTAAAATTGCACCATTTACTTTGTATTACCAGTCTTCATTCTTCCTACAAAAATGAATCACTTTGCACTTCTGTGTATTAAATTTCATCTGTCACGTGTCTGTCCATTTCACCAGTCTATGTCCTTCTGAAGTCTGTTACTACCTCACTTAGTGTTTACTAGATTTCAAAGTTTCATGTCCTTTGCAAACTTTGAAATTAGCCCAGTAAACCCAAGTCTAGGTCACTTAGTATACATAAAAAGAGCCATGGCCTGAACATTGATCCCTGGAGAACACCACTGAGTTTTCCACCAGTCTGATAAATAACCGTTCATTACTGCTTCCCGTTTTGTAAGCCAATTTCCACTTCATGCAGTCACTACCCCTGTATCCTCCTAGGGCTGAAGAAGTCTCTAAAGTGGTTCTTTTTAAAATCACACTCTAAAATGGCTATCAACCTCAATTATACGACTGGGGAGAAATTGGAACCAGGCCTACAATTTTTGTGAGTAGCCCCTCTTCATTTAAATAGGCTTGCTCTCTTAACTGGTTGGTGAAATCAAAGCTAAAACACAGAGCCTCTCCTTGCTGAGAGCATTTATTGACTTTGTTGCGCGTCAACACTCCTGACCTCCACCCAGTGCCCCAGCTATCCCCTATTTATATGTCCTTTTAAATAAACAATAAACCAATAAAATAAACAATTAACAAAGTGACAGTCCCTTAAAGGGGCACTGTAACAAAGGACAAAACTTTAAAAGAAACTTATCTAATAAAATTAAAATGTTGTTCCTGGGGCTGATTACACTCCAGTCCCTGTGGCACCCACCAGTCGTGTAAGACATCAAGCATGCTGGTGGACACCAGCATGCTCCCTCTCCAGGGATACCCAGGTGAGAATGTAGCTGCAGAATTGGGGCAGACAGTCGGGTCTTATCCCCTATTTATGTTTTCAAATAGCTTTCAACTGTTTCCCTTAACAACATGATTGGCATTAACAAACCTTAACAATGTAATTGACATGAACAACCTTAATATAATTGATAAGACATTGACAGCCTCTACATGTGAAAAAGGATGCAGGGAGTCAAGTTGGAATATATTTGAGGCTTTAAGACAGCAGCTTCTAACTGTTTACTGTATTTCATTAGATTGTTGCATGCTAGGAGCAAAGGTATTTCACTTCAAAATAATTTCTGAAGAACAGATGTGAAGGTAATTCCTCCATTTAGTAAGGACATCTTGAAGGCTGCTGGAGGAGTTGCAGAAAAGGAGGTTAGCATTTGAAGAAGACCACATCTTGTGAGAGCCATGTGCAAGCTGTCTGGAAAGAAGCTGTGAAGTGAGTCAGTGTGCTGTGGTTGATAAGAATAAATATTGAAACCGTATTGGGGTATTAAGGTACCACCAAAATAAGTACACTTACCCCTGACCAGATTATCAGCAAGCGTGACACAAAAAGAACTTTTCACCTGATGTGCCCTCATGAAGGTAGAACATAAAGCATGGAGATAACCATACTACTTTTTAAACACATGTTCCTATTATAGCCACAAGATCAACTTAGATATTTATAAAATGCCACTAACCTAATAAAACATCTCAGTGCACTTCACAGAGGCATTGTATAACAAAATATGACATGGGGACATATGAGGAGATATTTGGGCAGATGACTGAAAGCTTGGTCAAAGAGGTTTTAAGAGTGTCTTAAAGGAGGAATGCCAAAAATATGGATGTACAGACAACCTATACTATTTTCATAAATGTTGAAAGGTGTGCTCACCGGTGCCACCATATTGTTTTAGAACCATAGAACACTACAGCATAGAAAACAGGCCATTCGGCCCTTCTAGTCTGTGCCGAAATATTATTCCGCTAGTCCCATTGACCTGCACCTAGTCCATAACTCTCCAGACCTCTCCCATCCATGTATCTATCTAATTTATTCTTAAAACTTAAGAGTGAGCCCGCATTTACCACGTCAGATGGTAGCTCGTTCCACACTCTCACCACTCTCTGAGTGAAGAAGTTCTCCCTAATATTCCCCCTAAACCTTTCCCCTTTCACCCTAAAGCCATGTCCTCTCGTGTTTATTTCTCCTAATCTAAGTGGAAAGAGCCTACTCGCATTTACTCTGTCTATACCCCTCACAATTTTGTAAACTTCTATCAAATCTCCCCTCATTCTTCTACGTTCCAAGGAATAAGTCCTAACCTGTTTAATCTTTCTCTGTAACTCAATTCCTTAAGACCTGGCAACATCCTAGTAAATCTTCTCTGCACTCTCTCAATCTTACTGATATCCTTCCTGTAGTTAGGCGACCAGAACTGCACACAATACTCCAAAGTTGGCCTTACCAATGTCTTATACAACCTCACCATAACATCCCAACTTCTATACTCAATACTTTGATTTATGAAGGCCAGTATGCCAAAAGCTTTCTTTACAACCTTGTCTATCTGTGACGCCACTTTCAGGGAATTATGTATCTGAACTCCCAGATCCCTTTGTTCCTCCGCACTCCTCAGTGCCCTACCATTTACTGTGTATGTCCTACCTTGGTTTGACCTTCCAAAATGTAACACCTCACACTTTTCCGCATTAAATTCCATCTGTCATTTTCTGGCCCATTTTTCCAGTTGGTCCAGATCTCTCTGCAAGCTTTGAAAGCTTTCCTTGCTGTCCACAACGCCTCCAATCTTAGTGTCATCAGCAAACTTGCTGATCCAATTTTGTCATGGATTCATACCAGCAGAAGCGTAGAATGTCCACTTGGATGCTTTCTATTATGCCTTGTATCTTTGGGAACCTTGCTAACTAGTAAAAGTTCTGCGTCCACCAATGCCTCCTTCTCATAGAGATGCATCACAAATAACTCTTGCTTAGTCATCAAGCAGAGTGATCCATTTGGCAGATGCTCCCTGCAGTTTGGTGACGTACAGAATTGGAATGGTGAAAACTGGACGAGCTGATATTATAGCAGAAGTTGCTTTTTAGTCAGTCTAGGGGAATTTTCAGAGCTGTGTGATAGCTTTTTTTTCTAAACTACAGACAATAAAGTTAGGTTTTCTTCTAGGTATCAAGGTAGGGATATCTGGGCATGTAGGTTGAATATTGGATAAAACTGGTTGATTCCAACCTCTTCAAATGTAGCCAACCTACCTTTGTTTAATCCTCCTAAATTTCATTTTCTTAACTAAATTGTGGAGCAATTTTAGAACTCAAGTAATTCCCATTTTGAGCACTTCCTTCTCTGAAACTTAAATTGCCCCTTTAAGCCAGACCACAGCAGGAAATTGATTGGGATATGAATGTCCTTCAATAGGAAATAAGAATTTATACTTATAGATCATCTTTCACATCCTCAGGATCTCGCAATTGCTTTGCAGCCAAATAAGTACAGTTGGCACATATTCATTGTCGCAACATAGGCAAATCTGGCAGCATACTTGTGCACAGCATGGTCCCACAAACAGCAATGGAATAAATTACCAAACACAACTTTAGTATTGCTGAAAAAACTGACATGCTGACAAAGCCTTTTGTCCTGCACTCATCAGGACATACAAGAATGCCAAATTTCAAAGGGAACATCATGAGAGAACATCATGCATACACTGCATGAGAAAAGGGTTGCTGATTGGTGGGCAAGTCAGCTTTGATTTATCGAGATGTACCAGGGAGCTATTGTTCTCCATTCTTTTATTTATCCAAAAAAAGGTGCAATGTCAAACATACTTGTTTTGCCTGCAGAGGATAGGTCCCTGCATATGAATATATGTAGCTTCTAGCAAGCGTAAGTGAGCTACATTGCGAGCCCAACTGATAACCTTAAATTGGTTGTTAGTGACCATACTCAATCGACCCATGCTCTTAAAATTAAAATCATAATGTCTAAGGTTAGATGAGATTCCGCGATTAGTCAGCAGTTGTTGAACAATCCTGAAAGTGCTAAGAATGACACTAATAGCCAATTTAAGATTATCACTTGGGCTCACTTATACATGCTAGAAGCTACATATATTCATATGCAGGGACCTCCTCTGCAAGCAAAAGGAATGTGTCCAGACGTTGCACCTTTTTTGAATAAACAAAAGCATGGGGACAGTAGCTCCCGGGTGCATTCGCCATGGCAATGTCTTGACCAATCAGTGCTTAATTGCCAACTAGTCAGCACCCCTTTTCTCATGCAGTATAAATTGTTGTTCCCTTTGAAATTTGGCATTCTTGCATCTGCCCTGATGAGTACAAGATGAAAAGCTTTGACAGGATGTCTCTTTTTCTAGAAATACTCAAGTTCTGTATTATCACATTTAACATTCTCACAGTTCCAGGATTAGTAACACCAGATACTGCATAATTATCAAATTGTATTAACCAAAATATTTTTTTTTAAATAGCAGCTTGCAAATAATACATTTATGACTTTAATCATTCTTCACAATAGTTTGATGTTTTAAAACAGGTACTGCTGATCTCATTCAATCTTTGACTGATACCCTTCTTCACCTAAAGAGTGTTAAGAATGTGGAACTCGCTACCAAAGGGAGTGGTTGAAGCAAATAGTATAGATGCATTTAAGGGGAAGCTAGACAAGCATATGAGAGAGACAGGAATAGAGGATTATGATGATTGATTTAGATGAGGAAAGATGGGAGGTGGATTGAGCGGAGCATAAATGTCGACATGGACTGGTTCGGTCGAATGGCATGTTTCTGTGCCGTATATCCTATGCAATCTTATGTAACACTAAATCTGATCTATTTGTTAAAGTGTCTGGCATATTTCTGGAATTTTCATGGCATAAAGTAAAATGTCCGATACGCTCGTGGGTCTTAAAGTATAGTAATCAGTTGAAATTCATATTCGTTAGAAAACAAAAAAATGTAAACACTAATTTCTTCACAATATCCAAAAGGAATTACATTCCTGAACAAAATGTTGTCAGAAAGCCATATTGATACATAGGCTGGAATTTTCCGGCCCTTTGGCCTCGGGCATCATGGCAGGCAGGGGGGACAATATGGCAAGAAGGCCAAAAATCAGTTTAACGCTGTAATGACAGCACCGCGGGGCATCTGATAGTGTCCACCATGGCGGAACCCCAGCCCCGCTGGAAGCTGGTGTGAACCTGCTTTGCATCCTGCTAATAGGATGCAAAGTAAGGCCTGACCGTAATTGTCCCCCTCCCACACCAGATTTTCCATTATGCCAGTGGGAAAAACGCTGGCCCAGGACATGTCTGGATAACTGTGACGTGCAGAAGCCGAGACTTACCATTAGGGCCTTGCTCAGATCGTGGACCTCGGAGGAGCAGAAGATGCTGGAACCTTACAGCTACTGGACCCTGCAGGAACACGTGCATCACATGCTGGGTGGATTCTCATGAACACGGCTCTGCTGCGCAGCAGCTCACGGAAGTTGAGAGGTCTCCGTTGAAGTCTCTGGTCTGCTTTGGAACATTACGGTCTTGGCCATGGATGGATACGGATGATTGGCGGGTGGCGGGGGGGGCTGGCGAGAGGAAGTCCAGTTGAATGTGGAAGAGGAAGGTGTACGGGGTGGGGAGGGGGGTGGGAGAGGAAGGTATCAGGGGTGTGAGGTTCAGGGTGGGGGATGGTGGGGAGGCGATGGAAGAAGGTTTTGGGGGGTGAGTTTGGGAGCAAGCAGAACGAAGACGTCGGGAGGGTGAGGTTTTTAGGGGGAAGAATGCGGCAAGTGGGGAGGTAGGTGTAAGGGAAGGAGTTCGGTGGGGTGGGGGGGAAGGTGTTCGGTGGGGGGGAATGGTTTTCAGTGAGGGGTGGAGATGTTTGGAGGTGGAAGGAAAGTGTTCGGGGGTGGGGGAATGTGTTTGGCGGCGGGGGGTGAAAGGCGTTCGGAGGTAGGAGGAAGGTATTTGGAGGGAGTGGGGGAGATGTTCAGAGACGGTGAGGCAAGGTGTTCGGGGGTGGGGGGGAAGTTGTTTGGAGGGAGGTAAGAGTCTGGGAGGAGGGAAGGAATTTGGAGGTGGGAAGGAGTTTGGAGGGAGGTAGGAATCTGGGGGGAGCGGAAGGAGTTTGGAGAGAGGTAGGAGTCCGGGGAGAAGATGGGGTCTTGGGGGAGGGGAAGGAGTCTGGGGGGAGGGGAAGGAGTCTAGGGGGAGGGGAAGGAGTTTGGAGGCGTGAAGGAGTTTGGAGGGAGGTAGGAGTCTGGGGGGAGGGGAAGGAGTTTGGAGGCGGGAAGGAGTTTGGAGGGAGGTACGAGTTTGGGGAGAGGAATGAGTCTGGATGGGAGGGGAAGGAGTCGGAGGAAGGGATGGAGTCTGGGGGGATGGGAAGGAGTCTGGAGGCGGGAAGGACTTTGGAGGCGGGAAGGAGTCCGGGCGGGGGAAAGAGTAAGGTGGGTGGTATGTCCAGGTGAACGTGCAAGGGAGTTAGTGACTGCCTCATGGGGAGCGAATTGAGGGTGGGCATGGTAGGAGTGAATGGTAGGTGTGAGAGGGGCAGAATGAGTCGGAAGGTTGGGAGAGTGAGGATGCACAGTAGTGTTGAAGGTCAGCGAGGGTGGTTGGAGGCAGACATGGACCCTGCGGTGGGAAGCAGGAGGTCAGGGAGGTCAATTGGATGGGGGTGGGATTCTCAGGAAGGTAGGAAATGTGCACGTTGACCTGGACATCATGGAAATGAAAAGGGTTCGGTTGGTAGGTGATGCCAGGGTAGTTAACAGTGATGGGTGAAAGGACATGGGTGACTGGGGAAAGTGAAAGGAGGGGGAAGCTTACGAGAAATCTGACCAAGACCATGTTTTTCAAATCGAAAGTGAGTGGAGCCCCATGTTGGGCAGGCACAGGTGCTACATGGGAGTGCAATCAGTGAGGGGCGGAGATGCAAGTCAGCTCGGATGGACAACTGAAAGAGAACCCCAGCAGGCAGCATTGCAAATGCTTGGGACAGTGAGATAAGTGTGATGAAGGAAGCCTCTGCATGCGTGGGACAGTGCTTGCACGAGTTTCTGAAAGGCCCTGCTGAACACACATTTGTCTCTCCAGGATCACTCGTGGTCTGGCTGCATGCAGCTGAACTGCTACTGGGCAGGGAGGTGGGATTGCAAGGGGAGGACTCGCGAAGCCCTTCAATGAAGCTGAAAGACAACGTTACACATTATTCAGTGAAAGTGAATATATTTTTAGATTATAAAGTGACAAAATTTGTTCACTGGTGCAATCGCCTGTGATCAGAATTTCTTAACTTTTCTAGACTAACCACTCCTTCTAGGTGCTCCCCTGACATCCGCAGCAGTGGGGGAGACAGCCTGTGCAATGGTTAGCCCTGTTGCCTCTGATAACTTCAGCGTGCATCATCTGGAAAGCCGAGGCTTGAGGGCCCCAGCTTGCTTTGACTGTCCTCCTGTGGGCCAGCTACTCCCTTTGCAGTAACAGAGCATGAGGTTGAGGGGGTCACAGGCAAAGGGGACTCGGAGGGAGAGGACAGCCTCTGAGATTCCTGAGTGGATGACCCAGATGTGTCCAGCTGACGCTCCTCCTCCCTCCAGGTACTTGAGGGCCCCAGCCTGACTCCTTGAGGGGAAAGAGCACCTGGAGGGATGTCGAGGTGCCCCGTTTCCCTCTCATGTTGGGACTGCAGGACCTCATCCATGGCTACTGCAATGGGGTGCAGGTCTGCGCACATCTCTGCGTTCTGCTGGAGCAGGGTCACCATGGCATCCCTCCGTCATCCCTCCAATGGAGAACTCCATATGCGCACATGTGGGCATAATTTCATCAGAGAGGAGGCAGGTGCACTCCTCCGACTCGCATGTCACTCTGTTTAGGTCTTCCAACAGCTCTGCGTGATATTCCCCTATCTTCTGCTGACTCTTCACGATAAGTTGGAAGTCCGATTCCAGAGACTCGTCATCTGACTTGGACCTCGCAGATGCCTCTTCCCCGGCAGTCCTCCAAGTGCTGGGGAGCTCGGCTGAACCTGCCTCCTCTTGCCGTGGAGACGTGTCCGTGTGGTGACCACCAGATTGTGAACCTGAATCTAGGTCCCACCGAGGTGTGTCTCTTTGCTGGTAGATGGCGCGGTTAAGGGCTGTGATGGATCTTCCAGGCTGCTCATTGCCAGTTCTTCAGCAGAGGAAGTGCCCTCTTGGCTGTAGGTGAGGACCTGGATGGAGCTGAGGGACTGGCTGGCTGAGAGCATCAGTCGCTTGGTGAACCAAAGTAGAGATAATCAATGCATGGCATCACAGTCAAAAGCAGGAAAGAGAGAACTCACAGTTGCATTGAGAAAGGGATGATGGGGTGCAAGATCCTCACGTGTGTTTTCTGCCGACCTCACTGTCGCTGCAGGCACAGTCCACATCCTCACCAATCAGCACAATGGCACGCTCCTCAAAGTGAGTGAAAGGCCTAATGTGGGCCACTCAATCCCGGCCTGGGAGCTATCCCTCTGTTAAGGGCCAGCTTCTCCTGCATGAAAACAGATGGAGAGAATGTGAGCGGGGTGCATGGCACTATGTGGAATGTTTGTGTGGTGAGGATACCATCTTCTTTGCTTGTCTGGAGCATTCATGGTCTAAAGACATAAAGTAGGCATGCATTCTGGCGTGCTTTAAATATGACACACTGGGCGAGGAAGTGCTGAAGTCCCGGTGCGTTGGGCAAATCCAAGCCCACCTGCCAGTGATCCGGTGTGTTCTCCATGATTAATGAGGTGGAAGTCACCCGGATGGGATGAGGATGCAAGCTCAAGAGGATATGAACCTGATGGAGATGTAAGGGTGTGTGTGAGTGTTGATAGTGTTGCCCCTTGAGGTATGAGATCCTGTGAATATGTGATTGGTTTGTGAGTGTGTGAGTTGAGAGTGATGAGGTGTTTGACTTACCCTGGTGGAACGGATGAGAGCATTCATCCTCTCCCTGCACTGAAGGGCTAACCTTCTCTGTGCTCCGGTGCCACTGACCGTCACTGTCGCTGCCTCCCAGGCCAGATTGCTGACTCTGGTGGCCCTCCTCTGGCAAGAGTGGGGAGAGGACATAGTGCCAGCCTTCCGCTGCGTCCAGCAGGCACCCAGAGAAGCGTCACCAAATTTGGGGGCTGCCGTCTTCTTTGCTTGTCTGGAGCAGTCGTGGTCTAAAGACATAAAATAGGCATGCACTCTGGTGTGCTTTAAATATGGCGCCTGAGCGAGGAAGTGCTGAGGTCCCGGTGTGGTGGGCAAACCCAAGCCCACCCGCCAGCGATCTGGTGTGTTCCCCATGAATGCATAATTAATGAGGCGGAAGGCACCCGGAATGGAACGATATAGCACGAAAACCTGTCATTGCGGCCGGCGGGTAGAACGGCTTTGTACATTTCCGTTACCGCACTTAGTGCACATCTGGGACGATTCCAACTATATTGTTCTGCTTTTGGACCCTGAATAGTCAGATTCTCAGTCTGGACCTTTCCTCCTGGATGCATGATGTGTGTATTCACCCAACACAATATCAAGAGTGATTAAGAAGGCAACGAGTACTATCCAGAAATTTATTTTTAAAAATTAGATGCAGACAAAAGAGACAAAAGACAGTGGAGAGGTTGGGAATCAAATAACCTGTATTGGGTATAATGTCTTTTACATCTTTAGGGCATCTGTACTTGCTGTATTTCACAGCCAATTAATTAATCGTTTTCAAAGTGTTTTCCTTTTTGTTTGGTTTGCTGATGTTGGCAACAGATTTGAGAATGCAAGTTCTACAAACAGCATTGAGATGAATCCGTTTTTGGTGGTGATTTTTGATAATGTTGATTAAACACCAAGAGAGCAGCCCACTTCAAAAAAGTAACATGGATCTTTTATGCCCACCTGAACGGGTAGATGGGTCCTTGATTTAACAGCCTAAACAAAAGACAATGCCTCCAACAATACAGCCTGGATTATGTGAACATAAGGGAGATCGAAGATGTGAGAATGAGTGAACCAAGGCGAGAAAATTGGGAGAAAATGAAGCAGTCTGATGAGAGAATATATTTGACAAATTGATAAAACAGAAATACGGTTATATAAAGAGGGAAAGGAGCAGAGAAATGGTAACAGGAGGTGTTGAACTTCTCTTATTTTCTGATGAGATATTAAAAAGATAATTTATAGCAATGTCATAACTTTGTAGCGTGCATTGCCCGCTTGTTATAGAACGCGCAAAATTTTCATCCTCAGTTATCAGTGCTTTGACATCCTTAATTGACAACATTTTGAAATTTCTTCTTTTACCTAAAGGATACAAGAGGAATGTAAGTTCATTAACTATAACTGCAGTAATAGATAACACCCTACTATCTACCCAATTATTAGGCCAGTTTCTAACTTAGTTTCACCATAATAGTCTAGTGAAGAACCTTATCAAATGTTTTCTAAAATAAAGATATATGCTTCCTACCAAGTTTTGCTTGTTCATCAACCCTCAATCAATTTCATACAAACATATGAATATACAAAATAAGAGCAGAAGTAGGCCATTTGGCCCCTCAAGCCTGCTCCACCATTCAACAAGATTATGGCTGATCTTTTTGTGCTTTGAATTCTACATCCCCATCCACCCCTGATAACCTTTGATTCCCTTGCCTAACAAGAATCTATCTGCCTCTGCCTTAAAAATATTAAATGACCCCACCTCCACCACCTTTGGAGGCAGATAGATCCAAAGTTGCACACCCTCTGAGAGAAAAGATTCTCCTCATCTCTGTCCTAAAAGGGCAACCCTAATGTAAAAGAGTGCCCCCAAGTTCTGGACTCACTCACCACATCTTGTCCTGAAACCTTAAGAAAAAACCCTCAGACTAATATCACCAAGATATGACTGAAACAAGTTACAAATTGCTGGCAAAAACACCAAGTTTTCACCCCAAAACTTCACAAAACCCTCAGACTAATATCACTACAACTTGGCTGAAACTTACAATCCCCAAACACAACTGGCCTGTCTGGTGTTGATTGTAGGCCTGAGTCAAGGTTACCAAACTCAACCATTCTTCTGACTGCAGCCCAAAACCTTCAGACCAATATCATCACAATTTAGCTGAAAACACTTACAATCCTCAACATGGCTGGTGTGTCCGGTGTTGAATGTAGGCCTGAGTCAAGGTGACCATATAAACAAAGAGTAGGAGTAGGTTATTCAGCCTCTTGACCCTGCTCCATCATTTAATAAGATCATAGCAGATCTGAAAGTAACCTGAAATCTGCATCCTACCTACAGCCAATAACCTATCACCCTTTGCTTACCAAGAATCTATCCACCTCTGCCTTAAAAATATTCAAAGTCTCTGCTTCTACTACCTTTTCAGGAAGAGAGCTCCAAAGACTCATGACCCTCTGCGTGAAAAGATTTCGCCTCATCTGTTTGAAATGGGCGACCCCTTATTTTTAAGCAGTGACCCCTAGTTCTAGAATCTTCCACAAGAGGAAACATCCTCTCCATATCCACTCTATCAAGACTCCTCAGGATCTAATATGTTTCAATCCAGCCCTGACCCTCCTTCCAACTGCAGCCCAAAACTTCAGATGTGCTCTTGTTTTATAATAATTTAACTCATTCATATCAAAACATATTTCCTGTTGTTCCAATGTCCATGCAGTTGATTCCACACAAAGTCCAGACAAATGTCATCAGCTCCTGCTGGCTGAAACAATATGGGGTTTTCCAGGGAAGATGTATCGAGACGAATATTATCAGTTCTCATTGTATGAGCAGTTCTCCTGCTGTTTGAGGTGACACAGTAACATCACAATAACAGCACCTGGCTCCAAGGTTAATGAGGGTTTGAATGACCCTATTCCAGTGCTATTGTCTATGGTACAGACCTTAGTTGCATAATTCCTTGAGTGTATTATATTGATGATATATTCTGTGTGCTATTTTATTAGGTAATCAAACTTTTTGATTGCATTAGTTGATGGCAAGTAATGAAATTTCTCTGATACCATTATTCCCTGATAGCAGTCAGTCAATGTCCAAACCATTTTGATGAGTCACCGAATTAACCCCTTGCTGCCTAGTCCTGTACTGCTGACTGCAGCTTGGCTTTTGTAATTTATAGTTCCAATCATGAGAACAAAACCTGTCAGCGGGTTTGAAATTATGTTCCATAAATTTCCCAGTTGGAGAGGGTTCCGGTCCTACAGTACTGCTTCTCTAGTGATTGTAATTTCACCAGGTTGCCCTCTCCCTTCCAGCTCCAGATTTACAGCTCTTACTGGAATGTTTTTTATATCCTCTATAGTGAAGACAGAAGCAAAATATTTGTTCCTTTCATCTGCCATTCCCTTATTATCTACTATTAATTCCTCATTGTCACTCTCTGGAGGATCAACACTCACTTTATTTACTCTTTTCCTTTTTAAATCCCTGTAGAAACTCTTGCTATCCATTTTACCTTGCTAGCTCTCAGACTAATTTCTTTCCCCTGATTAACCCTTTAGTCATTCTCTGTTGTTCTTTATGTTCTGACCAATCATCTGACCTGCCACTCATTTTTTGCGCAGTTATATGCTTTTTCCTTAAGTTTTATGCTTTCCTTAACTTCGTTAGTTAATCATGGATGGTGGGCCCTCCCCTTAGAATTTTTTTATATAGTAGGAATATACTTATTCTAAGTTTTCTGAAATATCCCCTTAAATGTCTGCCACTGCTTCTGTATTGATCTATCCCCTAGCCTAGTATCCCAGTTTACTTCAGATAGCTCAGATTTTATGCCCACATAGTTGCCCTTATTTAAGTTTAAAATACTAGTCTTAGACCCACTCCTCTCTTTCAAACTGGATGTAAAATTCAGTTATGTTGTGGTCGTTGTTACCTTGGGGTGCCTTCACTCTGAGGTCATTAATTAATCCTGTCACATTACACAATGCCAAGTCTAATATAAGCTGCTCTCTGGTTGGCTCCAGATTATGCTGCTCTAAAAAAACTACCTTGAAAGCAGTCAATGAACTCCTCATCCAGGCTATTACTGCCAGTCTGATTTCTCCTGTTTATATGTAGATTAAAATCATCCACGATCATTGCTGTTCCTTTATCACAAGCATCCAATATTTCTTCTTGTATACTTTGTCCTACATTGTGGTTACTGTTAGAGGGCCTGAGAACACCCATGACTTCTTTCCCCTACTATCCCTCATCTCCACCCAAACTGATTCCACATCATGATCTCGTGAACAAAGGTCATCTCTAACCATTGCACCAATGCCATGCTTGATCAACAGTGCAACCCCTCTACTTTTACCTAGCTTCTGAATTCTTCTTGAATATCATATGCCTCTCAGTATTTGGGACCCAATCCTTGTCATCCTGTGACCACGTCTCAATAATGGCTGTCAGATTGTATTTATTTACTTCAATGTGCATTATCAGTTTATTTACTTTGTTATGAATGCTACACACATTCAGGTACAGAGCCTTTAGATTTGTCTTTTTGTTATCTTTGTAAAATCTAGTCTTGACTATTGGTGTATTCTTAGATTTTATCTCTCTCTGCCCCTTCCTGCTATTCTATGACCCTCATTTCCCATATTGCTATTATGGTCTCCTGCTTTGAATCTACCCCATTATTTGCCACATCTACCCAAGTTGATCCCTCACCCCCCTTGTTTAGTTTAAAGCCCTCTCTACTTCCCTAGTTATGCAATTCGCAAGAACACACATCCCAGCACGGTTCAGGTATAGACCATTCCAAAGATACAGCCCCACTTTCTCCTGTACTGATGCCAGTGCCCAAGAACTGGAACCCACTTCTCCCACACCAGTCTTTGAGCTATGCCAATTTCAGTACATTTATGAGATGGAAGCTGTCTTTTGTAAGCCCATGTGTGCTTGGATTTATTACCTTTAGTCTTACTAGATTTTCTTGAATTGCTTTCTTAATAATAGGCTCCAGCATTTTTCCTATGACAGATGTCAAGCTAACAAACTGATTGACAACTTAGCTGAGAGGCGGCGGTAGAATTTATTTGTTAAAAACACAAAGAAAACAGGAACATGGCAAGATTGTCTTGGATTTTCAGTTAGTGTGTTAGATATAATGATAAAAATAAGGAATTTAGGAAGTTGCACTAGATATTTTATGGAAGCAGTGCTTTTATCTTTCAGATAGTCTTTAGTGCTATTTCAGACTAAATTCAGTGAAAGTGCAGACACTAAATTTTATCTTTAAGAGCTTCTGTTAACCTGCAACGTAAATAACAAAAAACTTAAAACATGCAATAAAGTATGTAATGAATAAGCTCTACTTTATCAAATGTTCCTTTTAATGGGTTTAAAACCTGCTATATACACAAAAGGAATGGAATATTGCATATTTGAAATGATTGATCAAATATACCATTATTCAAAGGATTTCTGAATTCTTGTCTGTACAACTGGTAAGAATTCAAACTTGAATTTGGACCTAAAGGCTCAGTAGGGCACGATGATTAACCCTTCTTTTTTGAAGCAAGAGATGTGTAGTGGATGTGCTGGTTATGATTTTCCAAAATTCCATAGATTTGAGAATGGTTCCAGCGGTTTGGACATTCACAAATTTAACTCCACTATTCAAGAAAGAGGATAAGAAAAAACAGGGAACTATGGGCCAGTTGTCTGACATCAGTCTTCAGGAAAGTGCAGGAGTCTATTTTTATGGAAGTTTTAACAATGAACTTAGAAAATCATAGTATGACCAGACAAAGTCAATATGGTTTTACAAAAGGAAAATTGTGTTAGACAAACTTATTGGAAGTTTTTTGAGGATATAACTTGTAGGATAGATAGTGCAATTCTGCACTAAGTGAAAAAAGACATTTTACCAGCTGACTGCAATATCGGGTTTTCACGCCTTATTGTCTGCTTCCCACCTCATTAATTATGCAGCCTCAGGAAGCACGCTGGTGGGTGGCCTCTAAATTTCCTGCCATGCCATTACCTCGCCATTTCGTCACTTTGGGTGCTACATCTAAACTGCAGTTGTGCATACAGTTCTCAATGCTTGCAGCCCAGGACTGCTTCAGTGGAGACATGGCCCTGAAAGCCAAGAAGACTGCAGCCCCCAACTTCACTCACGTGTCCCTGGAACACCTTTTGGATGCCGTGGAGGCCCACTGTGATGTCCTCTACTCTTGCTCTGGCTGCAGGAGGGGCAGCATCATCACCAGTCCAGCTTGGGAGATGGTGGCAGTGGTGGTGAGTGCCAATACTGCCCACAAGAGGTCGGCCATCCAGTGCAGAAAGATGATGAACAATTTCATCTGTGCCACCAGGGTAAGTCAATCATCCCATCACTCTAAACTCACACGCTCACAAGCCCATCACACATTCACTGGCATCTCACTAACTACTAGCTCAAGGGACATCACCACTCACTACCTCACACACACCTTCACATCTCCACCTGGTCTCATTTCCTCTGGAGCTCACCTCCTCACCCTGTACATGGCTCCACTCAGCACACACCCACGCACACCTGGCATCCTTTTCATTTGGCCGGGCATGCTTCTTGTTCACGCTCTTTCCATCTGTCTTTATACAGGACAAGATCGCGCACAATAAAAGGAAGAGGTCCCAGACCGGCAATGGAATGCAGGACATCAAGATCCTCACTCCCTTGGAAGACTGTGCATTAGAGCTGGCCGGAGAGGATGTGGACCGTTCCTGTGGTGACAGCGAAGTCGGCGCCAAGCATGCAAATGAGGAACATACACCAGATCATCCCTCTAGCAACTCAGCTATGAGTCCACTATTCAGTGTACCGTGGCAGCATGCACTAATAATCTCACTTTCTGTCCTAGGCACAGTTGTCATGTCACCCTCAGGGTGCCCTCACTTCAGCACCAACAGCACCTCAGATGAGGACCCCGAGGACAGTACCCTCGAAGACCTGTCACAGCGCTCACTCACGCTCTCCACCAGTGCAGAAATACACACCTTGGTGGGTCATACATATACAGCAGGCTCAGGTTCAATACCTGGTGAGCACAGCATGCAATCTGTTCCACAGCAGGTGGAGGCAGGGGCACCTGAGGTTGCCGGCACTTGAAGGGCTACTGGAGGCAAGGGATCTGCTGAGTCCAAGTCAGATGTTGAGCCTCTGGACTCGGTCCTCAATCAGTTGGTGGAGCTGCAGTGACAATCACGGGAACAGCAGGAAGGGATGCCTGGTGCAGTCCTCTGATTGAAGGCATGATAGAGGGGTCCGTTCGTCTTCAGTCTGAGGTGATCGGGCGGTCATGGCAATGCATCGAGGTCAACATTGGCAGGATGACAGCCACCGTGGAGAACTTGGTTCAGGACAACTGCTGCACGGGCTGAACTTCATCTCTGATGCCATAATTGGCCTCCAACAGTGTCAATGCAGGAGGGGTGTGGGGCTTGCTCGATCTCACCCCAGCTTCCCCTTCTCCTCAAGGAGTCAGCAAAGGGACCACAGGCACCCATAGGGAGGAGGATCAGCAGGTGCACACCCCGGGGCCATCCGCCCAGGTGACTCCAGGAGTGTCCGGCCCATCCGAATCCTCTCTTCCTGTGACCCCAGCATCTCCAGTTCCATGGACTGAGCAGGATGCCACTGCCCCACAACAAGACCCCAGAAGCAGGCCAGGGCCCTCCAGGACTCGGTCCTCCACAGGATGCCCACCAAGGTCATCACAGACAGGGCCTTGCAGTCAGTAGGCTGCCTCTACCTTCGCTGTGGATATCCAGGGAGCACCAAGATGTAGCAGCAGTGTTGGAAAGGTTAAGAAGGTGTAACTCTTTTAGAGTCAACCAATTAAAACAAATTAATAAAATAAGGGATAAATCAAGCACAGCCCCTAAGTCAGGTCAGCTATAAAACCAAGGACAAAGTTTAAAGGAATCTTACAAACATTAAACCAAAATGTGATTAAAGGGCTCAACAAACCACCCCAGTCCCCGCGGCGCCCACTGGGCACGGAAGGCCTCGAGAGTGCCGGCAGATACCGCGTGCTCCCTCTCCAGGGACACCCGGCCGCGAATGTAGCCGCGGAAGAGGGACAAACAATCAGGCGGGACTCCCCCCTCGATCGCCTGCTGCCTGGACCTGTTAATGGCCAACTTGGCCAGGCCCAGGAGCAGGTTCACGAGGAGGTCCTCCTCCTTCCCGACCCCCTTCCGCACCGGTTGTCCGTAGATCAGGAGCGTGGGACTGAAGTGCAAACAAAACAGTAACAAAAGGTTCTTTAAATAACTAAAAAGGGAGTGCAGCCTATGACACCCTATATAAACGTGGTCCACGGACTCCACAAGACCACAAAAATGGCAGGTGTCCTGGGAGTCCATCAACCTACACATTCTACGATTGTATGGGACTGCTGCGTGCAACAAGGTGTAACTCTTTTCGAGATAAAACAATTAACTAAATTAACAAAAACAAGGAATAAATCAAGCACAGCCCCTAATTCAGGTCAGCTGTAAAACCAAGGATAAACTTTAAAGGAACCTTACAAACATCAAACTAAGATGTGATTAAAGGGGTCAACAAAACACCCCAGTCCCCGCGGTGCCCACCGGGCACGGAAGGCCTCGATGGTGCCGGCAGACACCGCGTGCTCCCTTTCCAGGGACATCCGGCCGCGAACGTAGCCGCGGAAGAGGGACAAACAATCGGGGGGGACTCCCCCGTCGATCGCCCGCTGCCTGGACCTGTTGATGGCCAACTTGGCCAGGCCCAGGAGCAGGTTCACGAGGAGGTCCTCCTCCTTCCCGACCCCCTTCCACACCGGGTGTCCGTAGATCAGGAGCGTGGGACTGAAGTGCAAACAAAATAGTAGCAAAAGATTTTTTAAATAACTAAAAAGGGAGTGCAGCCTAAGACATCCTATATATGCATGGTCCACGGACTCCACAAGACCGCAAAAAGGGCACGTGTCTTGGGAGTCCGTGAACCTACACATTCTACGATTGTATGGGACTGTTGCGTACAACAAGAAGGTGTAACTCTTTTGAGTCAAAACAATAAACTAAATTAACAAAAAAACAAGAAGGTGTAACTCTTTTGAGTCAAAACAATAAACTAAATGAGCAAAAACAAGGGAGAAATCAAGCACAGCCCCTAAGTCAGGTCAGCTGTAAAATCAAGGAAAAACTTTAAAGGAACCTTACAAACATCAAACTAAGATGTGATTAAAGGGGTCAACAAAACACCCCAGACCCCGCGGTGCCCACCGAGCACGGAAGGCCTCGATGGTGCCGGCAGACACCGCGTGCTCCCTTTCCAGGGACATCCGGCCGCGAACGTAGCCGCGGAAGAGGGACAAACAATCGGGGGAGACTCCCCCGTCGATCGCCCGCTGCCTGGACCTGTTGATGGCCAACTTGGCCAGGCCCAGGAGCAGGTTCACAAGGAGGTCCTCCTCCTTCCCGACCCCCTTCCACACCGGGTGTCCGTAGATCAGGAGCGTGGGACTGAAGTGCAAACAAAATAGTAGCAAAAGATTTTTTAAATAACTAAAAAGGGAGTGCAGCCTAAGACATCCTATATATGCATGGTCCACGGACTCCACAAGACCGCAAAAAGGGCACGTGTCTTGGGAGTCCGTGAACCTACACATTCTACGATTGTATGGGACTGTTGCGTACAACAAGAAGGTGTAACTCTTTTGAGTCAAAACAATAAACTAAATTAACAAAAAAACAAGAAGGTGTAGTTGCACAGCCTGGGCAGGGGTTTTAATCACTTGTACATCATTTTCTCTGTTGTAAATTAACTCCCAAGAATACCTCCTTACCAGTGGCTTCTTGTTCTGATGAGCAGTGTTCGTGTCACTCAGATATGAAACTTTGGTTCCTGTACAAGATAAAGGCAGGTGCCTCAGCCCACAGCCTCTTCTCTGTGCTTTGTGCAGCCTTCCCAGCACACTGATGGTGCACCTTCACAGCCACTGGACACATTAGTCATGCCTGTACCTTGATGGAGCTTGTCATTGCTGCCAGAGTTTCCTGGGCCAGCAGCACAGAGTTATGTCATTCTACCTGTGTGCTCTCAGCACCATTGAGGTGCGACTGGCCTCCCATCTCATCAGCATCTGTGTCCGGTGACAGTGTGGTCCTGATGGGTTCAGCTCACGAAGGATGCCTTGGATCAGGAGAAGTTAAAGTTTCCCCACTCCATCTCCATGGTATGACCTTGTTCACAGAGCGGAAGCGAGGTGCCATCAGCCAGATAGGAAAGCGATGTGAGGATCTATGGAGTGTCCCCACTGCATGTCGTCATCATCCTCCTGGAATGTAGGGACTGTGGGAATCCGCTGCATCTCCATGACAGGAGCCTTATCACAGAGGGTATGTGCGCTGCCATCAACCAGACTGGAGTCAAACGTTCACAGATACAATGCGAGGATCTTTGGTTTCTCCTCACTGCATGTTGTCATCGTCCTCCACAAACCTAGCAACTATGAGGGCTTCCCGAGAATGTCTGCCTCATCTGGCCAGTGCAATAGCCTCATCATCATCATCCTCACCTTCAAGGATCTCCTCACCCTCATCCCCATTCATATCCTCCTCATCGGAGGACACGTGCAGCTCCTCCATCTCCTCCTCAGCCAGCTCCTCTCCCCATTGCAGTGCCAGGTTGTGAAGGGCACAGTAGGTGACGACAATGTATGACACCCTCTGCAGGCCGGTCCAGGCACCGAACCTCATTTTCAACATCCCAATGGTTTGCTCCACCAAAGTCTGAGTTGCAGCATGAGACTCGTTGTGCTTACTTTCTGTCGCACTCGAGGCCACCGCACGGATGTCATCAGCCACGTCCTCTGCCCTAAGGAACCAACACTGCAGCCTCTCTTGACCCTGGAAGACGTCAGGGACCCGAGACCCACTGAGAATTTGAGCCATGGACACTTCCTGGGAACCATGCGCAGACCTGTAGAATGCCTTTCTGGTGGCCGCACACCAGCTGAACTTTCAGCGAGTGGAAGCACTTGCGGTTGATGTAGTTGACTGCTTGTTGGCACAGAGGTCTGAGTGCCACGTGAGTGCAGCTGATTGCAACCTGCACCTGTGGGAAACCTAAGATCTGAATAAATCCCAGCGCTCTTGCTTCCTGGCTTTCCTGATCCTGGAAGAAATGCAGAAAATTGTGTGCTTTTGTGAAGATGGCGCCTGTGACTTCATGGATGCATTTGTACCTGGAGGCTTGTGATATCACACAGTGGTCACCTGTGGAGCCCTGAAAGGAGCCACTGGCTTAGAAATTGAGCGCCGTGGTCGGATTCACGGCCACTGGCAGTGATGCCTTCCATGTCCCTGTGGTGCCAAATCCTGCAATAGGTGGCAGATGTGACCGACCAGTTCCCTGGACATGCGCAGTCTTTGGTGACACTGGTTCTCGGTCATCTGCAAGAATGACAAGCACTGTCTATAGACTCTGGGTCTAGCTATGCGCCGAACAGTGACGGCTCACTGTGGCTTTTCAGCAGCATGCATGGGGGCCCCAGCCGCCCTTTCTTCGTGAGTGTGCTTCTCTTTCCTCTATCCAGCCAGGCGCCTCCATTGCTCTCTTCTCCTTCGTCTCCGCTCCCTGTAAGCCATGAGGCACAGGTCATAGCTAGGCCCCCAGGTGGTGGTACTGATGTACTCCTCCTGCATGGGCATACTAAGAACATCTCTTGGTTAAGTCTGAAGCATCCCAGAGAGTACTGGCCATCGCCACACCAGAGTTTAGTGCGCTGCATGGCTGCCCGAAACTCCACCTACCTCCGCCCCACTCCACCTGACCAATTTGATGCAGCCTTGCCCACTGGACTGCATGCTGTGCTCTCAGCTCAGATGCAGGCATTCTCCTAACCCGCACTGCAAGGCTATGCTGTTAACTTTGAACCATGGGGAGACACGCTCAAACTTGAATGATGATATTGTAAGGGGCTGCTCCATGGCCAGCTTTCACAAGGAAACTGTACAACTTGTCCAGTTGTCCAATTATTCTGTAGTCCACTAAAACACTCATTAGTTTGCAGTCTGAAGGGTGAAAAGCTCTGGAGCATATGGTGGCATTTTTTTGCCTCTGCGATGCTTGAGTGGGCAGATAAGCTAGAGGCCCGACTCCAAGCATGTCAATATGGCTCCGCCTGAACTGCCTCAGCTGCGGAGAAATTATCTTTTTAGATAAGTTTTCCCTAATGCATGGCTGCTTCCCTTCCCACCACACCCCGGACGTGTGCTTGTGCCACTATCATCAGACCGGGCTGCCTTGCACCCCCCAACTTGCCTCAGATGCAGTTCTGCCTTGCCCCCAATCCCCCACCCCGACCCCCCTCCACCCCTGCCCGACCCCCCTCCTCCCCCGCCCCCCCCCTCCACTCCCCAACTTGCCCGAAATGCAGTGCAGCCCTTGCCCTGGTACTGTACAGTCAACCAGCCGGGAAAAAGCGACTTGCCAGTACCCTCACCTGAAGCGCAGCCCCTCAACTTTGAAGTCGAATGGGCAACCCTCGCGAGCGCTGCGCAGTGTTAGTGAGCACTCACCTTGAGTTCCCCTCAAAGTGCGGATCACCAAGTTCACGCCTTATAAATGCTGTTGTGAAACACGTCAGCGTGAGCTCGGATGACCAGCATGGGGGAATGATTCTGGCAAACAGGCCTTAGAATGATGTGCAGCTGTATTAAAATGACATTCCTGACATCCGGTGGCAGGAAACACAGCCCGCCATTTACAGGTGGAGCAGACGATCGTAAACCGGTTTCATGATGGCATGAAACCGATCTTCGGCCTTCTCACCATTTTGTTCGCACTTGCCCGCCATGATGCCCGTATCAACGGGGATGGAAAATACTGTCCTGGCACTAGGGGACACAGTTTAAAAATAAGGGGCCCCCCAATAAATACGGAGATGAGAATGATTTGTTTCTCAGAGAGTCAGTAGTCTGTGGAATTCTCTTTCCCAGGGAATGGTGGAGGCAGGGCCATTGAATATTTTTAAGGCTGAGTTGGATAGATTCCTGACTGACAAGGGAGTCAATGGGTATTTGGGTAGACAGGAAAATCGAGACCAAAATCAGATCAGCCATGATCTTGTGAAATGGCAGAGCAGGTTTGAAGGGCAGAATGGCCTACTCCTGCTCCTAATTCATATCTTCATATATATATATATATATATATTAAATGTGCTATATGAATGTAAATTGGTGCTGTCGCTGTTGTAGCCAGGATGGGAGGGAATTTATGGGTGATGGGAAATCAATGAGGAAAGGGGACAGCATGGGAGGAAGGAGGGGGATGGCCTGGGAGGGGCGGAAAACATGACAGCATGGGAGGAGGGGGGGACGAAATGGGAGAAGGAGGAGATAGGAGCAGGATCACATGGGAGGGAGGGAGATGACTTTGGAGGTTGAGGTGGAATTGCCAGGGCGGTTTGGAATGGGGGATAGGGATGGGATGGCATGGAGAGATGGATTGGAAAGAGATTGCATAGGAAAAAGGGGTGGGATGTGGGGATAGGATGGGTATAATATGAGAGGGGTCATAATATATAGGAGCAGGAGTAGGCCATTCAGCACCCCAAGCCTGCTGTGCCATTCAATAAGATCATGGCTGATCTGACTGTGGCTTTAGCTCTACTTTTCTGCCTGTCCACCATAACACTTGACTCCCTTGTCAATCAAAAATCGAACTCAGCCTTGAATATATTCAGTGACCCAGACTCCACTGCTCTCTATGGAAGAGAATTCCAAAGACTAATGACCATTTGAGAGAAGAAATTCCTCCTCACCTTGGCCTTAAATGGAAGACCCCTTATTTTTAAATTCTGTCCTCTGGCTTTAGATTCCCCCATGAGAGGAAACATCCTCTCAGCATCTGCCCAAAGCCCCCTCAAAATCTTACATGTTTCAATAAGAACACCTCTCATTCTTCTAAACTCCAGTGAGTATAGGCCAATCTGCTCAATCTTTCTTCATAAAACAATCCCTTTACCCAGGAATTAGCCTAGTGAATCTTCTCTGAACTTGCAATGCAAGTATATCCTTGCTTATGTAAGGAGACTAAAGCTGTACCCCCTCAGGTGGGGTCTCACCAATACACTGCACAGTTGTAGCAAGAGAAAGGAATGGGTTGGGTATAGCAAAAGAGGGATGGCATGGGAAGGCATGGGATGGGGATTTAAAGAAGTACTGATGCAGTATAGATTCTAATTTCATTGCAAATGTTTTGCAGGTCTCTGCCCTCAGATATTTCCCACTCAAGGATATTATGAGGAATAGATGAGGAAATTGGAAATGCTTTAGTTATTGTATTCCAAAGCTCACTGTATTCTGGGGTAGTACTGGAGGACTGAGAGGTATAAAATTACAAAATTATTATTCAAAAAGTTAATTTGACAAACTAAGAAACTGTAATCCAGTGAGTTTAATGTCAGTATTAGGAGGAATACTGAAAATTATCATCAGGAACAGAGTAATTGAGCAAAAAAACGTATAGGCTAATCAGTGATTATCAACACTGTTTTGTGAAAGGTAGGATTTTTTGTACAAAGTCATTAATGATGGTAATAGAGAACACTCAATGGATGTCACATACATGGGGCAGAATTTTTCGCTGAGTGTGTGGGTGCGCGCCCGAACCGCTGGAGTGTAAAATAGCGCGCAATGACATCGGGCGAGCGTCCTGACATCATCGTGCACTCGTACAATATTTCGGTCAGCGGGCGTGCGCTCAATTGAGAAGCATGCCCGCCGACAATTAAAAGGGCTATTAAGCCAATTAATGACACAATTAACTGGGATTTTTGCCTTGGGGCTACTAACTAACATGGAATTTGGGACCAACTCTAAAAGGGTAGAAAACTAATTGGAAGCTAGGGGACAGTGAGTTAAGATTAAAGGGACGTTCTTATACTAGAAGGCTCAGTGCTGGGTTCTAATTTTTCATTCTATATAGAAGTACTACTGCAGTTATATAGAATGTTGGTTTGATTTTATTTGGAGGCCTGTGTTTCATTTGGATGTCCTCCCCTGGGACAGACATATTGGCCTTGGAAAAAGTTCAGCAGTGATTTATCAGCATAATTTTTCAGATAAAATGAATTAGCTGAGATGAGACTAGGTAATGCTGGGTTAATGTGAAGCAGTCCATGTCCAAATGCAGGCTTGGGCTTTCTTTTTATTCATTCACGGGATATGGGCTTCGCTCGCTGGGCCAGCATTTATTGCCCATCCCTAGTTGCCCTTGAGAAGGTGGTGGTGAGCTGCCTTCTTGAACCGCTGCAGTTCATGTGGTGTAGGTACACCCACAGTGCTGTTAGGAAGGAGTTTCCAGGATTTTGACCCAGAGACAGTGATGGAACAGCGATATATTTCCATGTCAGGATGGTGAGTGACTTGGAGTGGAACTTCCAGGTGGTGATGTTCCCATCTACCTGCTGTACTTGTCCTTTTAGATGGTAATGGTCGTGGGTCGAAGGAGCCTTGGTGAATTCCTGCAATGCATCTTGTAGATGGTACACACTGCTGCTACTGTGCATCGGTGGTGGAGGGAGTGAATGTTTGTGGATGGGGTGCCAATCAAGCGGGCTGCATTGTCCTGGATGGTGTCAAGCTTCTTGAGTGTTGTGGGAGCTGCACTCATCCAGGAAAGTGGAGAGTATTCCATCACACTCCTAACTTGTGCGTTGTAGATGGACAGGCTTTGGGGAATCAAGAGGTGAGTTACTCGTCGCACGATTCCTTGCCTCTGACCTGCTCTTGTAGCCACAGTATTTATATGGCTAGCCCAGTTCAGTTTCTGTTCAATGGTAACCCCATTGTTGATAGTGGGGGATTCAGTGATGGTAATGCCATTGAACATCAAGGGGCGATAGTTGGATCCTCTCTTGTTGGAGATGGTCATTGCCTGACACTTGTGTGGCGTGAATGTTACTTGCCATTTGTCAGCCCAAGCCTGGATATTGTCCAGGTCTTGCTGCATTTGGACATGGACTGCTTCAGTATCTGAGGAGACATGAATGGTGCTGAACATTGTGCGATCATCAGCAAACATCCCCACTTCTGACCCTATGATGGAAGGAATGTCATTAATGAAGCAGCTGAAGATGGTTGGGCCGAGGACACCACCCTGAGGAACTCCTGCAGTGATGTCCTGGAGCTGAGATGACTGGCCTTCAACAACCACAACCATCTTCCTTTGTGCTAGGTATGACTCCAACCAGTGGAGAGTTTTCCCCCTGATTCCCATTGACTCCAGTTTTGCTAGGGCTCCTTGATGCCACACTCAGTCAAATGCAGCCTTGATGTCAAGGGCAGTCGCTCTCACCTGACAACTGGGAAGTAACATTCATGCCACACAAGTGCCAGGCAATGAGTATTTCTTAAAAGGGGAGAATCTAACCATCGCCCTTTGACATTCAATAGCATTACCATTGCTGAAACCCCCACTATCAATATCCTGGGGGTTACCAATGACCAGAAACTGAACCGGGCTAGCCATATAAACACTGTGGCTACAAGAACAGGTCAGAGTCACAGAATCACAAAGTGCAGAAGAGGCCCTCTGGCCCATCGAGTCTGCACCAACATGTGCGATACACCTGACCTAGCTACCTAATCCCATTTACCAGCACTTGGCCCATAGCCTTGAATATTATGACGTGCCAAGTGCTCATCCAGGTACTTTTTAAAGGATGTGAGGCAACCCGCCTCCACTGCCCTCCCAGGCAGTGCATTCCAAACCATCACCACCCTCTGAGTAAAAAAGTTTTTCCTCACATCCCCCCTAAACCTCCTGCCCCTCACCTTGAACTTATGTCCCCTCATGACTGACCCTTCAACTAAGGGGAACAGCTGCTCCCTATCCACCCTGTCCATGCCCCTCATAATCTTGTACACCTCAATCAGGTTGCCCCTCAGTCTTCTGTGCTCCAACGAAAACAACCCAAGTCTATCCAACCTCTCTTCACAACTTAACTGTTTCATCCCAGGCAACATCTTGGTGAATCTCCTCTGCAGCCCCTCCAGTGCAATCACATCGTTCCTATAGTGTGGCGACCAGAACTACACACAGTACTCCAGCTGTGGCCTCACCAAGGTTCTATACAACTCCAACGTGACCTCCCTACTTTTGTAATTTATGCCTCGATCGATAAAGGCAAGTGTCCCATATGCCTTTCTCATCACCCCACTAACATGCCGCTCCGCCTACAGAGATCTATGGACGCACACGCCAAGATCCCTTTGTTCCTCAGAACCTCCTAGTGTCATGCCATTCATTGAATACTTCCTTGTCAAATTACTCCTTCCAAAGTGTATCACCTCACACTCTTCAGGGTTAAATTCCATCTGCCACTTATCTGCCCATTTGACCATCCCGTCTATATCTTCGTGTAGCCCAAGACAGTCAACCTCACCGTTAACCACCCGGCCAATCTTTGTGTCATCCGCAAACTTACTAATCCTACCCCCCACATAGTCATCTATGTTGTTTATATAAATGACAAATAATAGGGGACCCAGCACAGATCCCTGTGGTACGCCACTGGACACTGGCTTCCAGTCACTAAAGCATCCTTCTGTCATCACCCTGTGTCCCCTACAACTAAGCCAATTTTGAATCCACCTTATCAAATTACCCTGTATCCCATGTGCATTTGCCTTCTTTATAAGTCTCCCATGTGGGACCTTGTCAAAGGCTTTGCTAAAATCCATATAAACTACATCAACTGCATTACCCTCACCTACACACCTGGTCACCTCCTGAAAAAATTCAATCAAATTTGTTAGGCACGACCTCCCTCTGACAAAGCCATGCTGACTATCACTTATCAAACCTTGCCTCTCCAAGCGGAGATAGATTCTCTCCTTCAGAATTTTCTCCAATAGTTAGTTTCCCTACCACTGACATGAGACTCACTGGCCTATAGTTCCCTGGCTTATCTCTACAACCCTTCTTATATGGCAGAACCACATTAGCTGTTCTCCAGTCCTCTGGCACCTCCCCCGTGGCCAGAGAGGAATTAAAAATTTAGGTCAGAACTCCTGCGATCTCCTCCCCTTGCCTCCTTCAGCAGTCTGGGACACAAATCATCAGGACCTGTAGATTTGTCCATTTTTAAGCCTGCCAACACCTCCAATACCATGTCACTCCCCATATCAATTTGCTTAAGAACCTCGCAGTGTCTCTCCCCGAGTTCGATACCTTCATCCTCATTCTCTTGGGTGAAGACGGATGTGAAGTATTTGTTCAACAGTCTACTGATTCCCTCTGGCTCCACCCATAGATTGCCCCCTTGGTCCCTAATGGGCCCTACTCTTTCCCTGGTTATCCTCTTCCCATTGATATACTTATAGAATATCTTGGGATTTTCCCTACTTTTACCAGCCAGAGCTTTCTCATATCCCCTCTTTGCTCTCCTATTTGCTTTCTTAAGCTCCACCCTGCATTTTCTGTACTTCACCAATGCCTCTGCTGATTTGCTTCCCTTGTACCTGCTAAATGCCTCTCTTTTCCTTCTCATCGTAACCTGAATATCTCTGGTCATCCATGGTTCCCTGGGATTGTTACTCCTTCCTATCACCCTAGAGGGAACATGTTGAGCCTGTACCCTCCCCATTTCCTTTTTGAACGTCCCCCACTGCTCCTCTGTAGATGTCCCCACAAGTAACTGTTCCCAGTCTACCTTGGCTAGATCCTGCCTTATTTTACTAAAACCCACTCTCCCCCCAATCCAAAACATTTTTTTGCAACTTGTTTATTTCTTTGTCCATAGCAAACTTAAACTGTACCATGTTATGGTCGCTGTCACTAAACTGCTCCCCCACTACTACCTCAGCCACTTGTCTGGCTTCATTCCCCAGAATTAGGTTCAGCACTGCGCTGTCCCTTGTTGGACCCTCTACATATTAACCTAAAAAGTTCTCCTGTACACATTACAAGAAATCCACTCCATCCAAGCCCTTAACACTGTGTCTATCTCAATTAATGTTGGGAAAGTTGAAATCACCTAATATAATTACCCTATGGTTATTGTTTTTACACACCTCCACAAATTGTGTACATATTTGCTCCTCAATTTCCCGCTGACTCTCTGGGAGTCTATAATAAACACCTAATAATGTGTTTGCCGCTTTTTTATTCCTAAGCTCTACCCACGAAGCTTCATTCGATGCCCCCTCCAAGATATCATCTCTCCTTACTGCAGTAACTGACTCCTTAACTAATAATGCAATGCCTCCTCCTCTTTTACCCCCTCCCCTGTCTTGCCTGAAGATCGTATATCCTGGAATGTTGAGCTGCCAATCCTGCCCCTCCCTCAATCACGTCTCAGTGATGGCTACTATATTACAATTCCTTGTGTCAATCCTCACCCTTAACTCATCCATTTTACCTGTAATACACCTGGCATTAAAGTGGAGGCCATCCAGCCTTGCCTTACTCCCTTGAAACTTAATGCATCTGTACTCCCTCTGACTTGATTGTTTTACTGTATTATGATGTGTCCCTATTCTGCTAACATTCTGTGTCCCCTCCCCCTGCTGAATTAGTTTAAACTCCTCCCAACAGCACTAGCAAACCCGCCCACACGGATGTTCGTCCCGCTCTGGTTCAGATGCGCACCGTCCCGCTTGTACAGGTCCCACCTTCCCCAGAAATGGTCCCAGTGATCCAGGAATCTAAAACCCTCCCTCCTGCACCAACTCTTAAGCCACGTATTCATCTGCGCTATTCTCCTATTCCTGAGCTTGCTAGCACGTGGCACTGGGAGTAATCTAGAGATTATAACCCGAGAGATCTTGCTTTTTAGTCTACTGCCTATCTCTCTGAATTCTTGATGCAAGACCTCATCCCTCTTTCTACCTATGTCATTGGTACCAACATGTACCATGACCTCTGCCTTATCACCCTCCTTCTTCAGGATGCCCTGCAGCCGTTCAGTGATATCCCAGACCCTGGCACCAGGGAGGCAACATACCATCCTGGAGTCACGTTGACGGCCACAGTAGCGCCTACCTGTTTCCCTGACCATAGAATACCCTATTACTATTGCGCTTCCTCTCTTCCTCCCCTCCTGTACAGACAGGCTGCTTGTGGTGCCAGAAGCTTGGCTCTGTCTGTACTCCCTGGAGGAACCAGCACCCTCATCAGCCTCCAAACTGAAATACCGATTTGTGAGCAGGACCCCAGGGGACTCCTGAACTCCCTGCTTGGACTGCCGAATTCTGCAGAGTAACTCACCTCCTGACTCCCCAAAGCCTGTCCACCATCTACAAGGCACACGTCAAGAGTGTGATGGAATATTCTCCACTTGCCTGGATGAGTGCTGCTCCAAAAACACTCTAGAAGCTTGACACCATCCAGACAAATAGCCTACTTGATTGGCACCCCATCCACAAATCCACATTCACTCCCTCCAACACTGATGCATGTGGCAGCAGTGTGTACCATCTACAAGATGCACTTGCAGGAACTCACCAAAGCTCCTTAGGCAGCACCTTCCAAAACCCACAACCGCTACCATCAAGAAAGACAAGGGCAGCAGACTCATGGGAACACCAACACCTCGAACTCCCCCCATCAAACTGCTCACCATCTTGACTTGGAAATATATCGCCGTTCCTTCACTGTCGCTGGGTCATAATCCTGGAACTCCTTCCCTGATAGCACTGTGGGTGTACCTACACCACATGGACTGCAGTGGTTAAAGAAAGCAGTTTACCACCACCTTCTCAAGGGCAATTAGAGATGGGCAATAAGTGCTGGCCTAGCCAGCGACTGGCCTACATCCCATGAATGAATTTTAAAAATGCGTCAGTTTTATTTTTTGCTCAAATAGATAGAAAATGCACCATGGTACCCTTTGAAGGGCAGGATGTTCTCCTTGTGTGGTGCCCAACATTACTCCCTCAATTAGCACCAGCAAAAGTTATCTGGTCATACATTCATTTGCTCTCGAATCCTATGAATGTGTGGGTCCATGCTGAATAGAGTGGCTGTTGCATTTATTCACATAAAACAGTAGTTGCACTTCAAAAAGTAATTACGAGGTTGTAAACCACTTTGAGATATCCTTAAGAGCGTATAATTGCAAGTTTGTTTATTCAGATAATTTAATTGGGATGCTTAAAATAATATTGGAATATATGGACCAATTCCTCCCTCTGGGAGAGTAATCCAGTTCCAGGGTGCATTGTCTTAGAAGCTTTGAATTTAAATGGACTGTTTCTGGTAAAATGTCTTACATGATACTGGATAAGTTATGTGACTAAAAAAATTTGCCACGACGCAATTGGCAATGCAAATAACATCATTTACATAATTTTTCCAGGGTGTTTTTGGCTTTCTTGCCAAAATTATAACAAATATGTAGGAGAACACCCTTCGTGTTTCACAATTATATCAAGCCATTGAATTTATACATATTCGGACTTTGGAGTGAGTATAATTACCAAACTTGACATTTGTTACAGAATGATAGAGATTAAAGCACAGAAGAAGGCCATGCCATTGTTGGCTCTTCCTCTGGAGCTATTCACTTTATCCAATTTCTCTACCTCACTCCATTTCATTTTATGTCTAACTTTAATCATTATTTAAAAAAAGGGAAAGACTTGGCCTGAATTTCATGCTTGGCGTGTGCGCCAAATCCGCGGGCCCAGAAGCGGACACGAAACGCGCTTCCATCTGCGATTGGCCCCCAAATGCAATTTCACGCTGGATGACAAATTAACGGCCTCAGCGCTGCCGAGGGGGGCAGAAAGAGGGTGGGCGTTGACAAAAGTGAGGGTGCGAATGGGCGCTTCTGGCGAGCTCCCTGAAGGCATACAGCTGCTGTGGAGCTGCCTCAGGGAGCTGCAGACCTGTACAGATTTAATGGCAAGATAAAAATGCACCAAACTGTGTCTATGCAACACATTCAAGCACCTGACATCAGAACTTAAAAAAACATCAGTCCCCAGATATTGTTTTTTAATATATTTCACCCTGGACATTTCATCCTCCCCTTGGATGAGGTTTTGTTGAAAATGGACTGCCCACCTCCCCATTTTGCCCATGGGACAAGTCGAAATCGAACAGGGAACGTAAAATCGTGGACAATAGGGTTTTTAATGGCCTTCATTGGCCCTTTAATTGTTGGCGGGCGTGGCTCTGACTCCTGTGTACGCCCGCTGACCTCAATATTGCCCGTGTGTGTGATGACGTCGGGACGCATGCCTGATGTCATTTTGTGCAATTTGACATGCGTTCGAGTCGAGTGCGGACCTGCCTGATCAACGTAAAACCCTGGCCTTGTATTTATATAGTGCTTTTCACAACCACCAGATGCATCAAAGCGTTTTACAGGCAATAAAGTAATGTTGAAATGTTGTAATCCACTGTTGTAATGTAGATTCGTAAAATCATTTTTTTTTGGATGACTGTTGTGAATATTTGGGTGATAAGTGAGAGTAAAATGGATTCACAAAGGCCGCTACCTCAAAACTGCTGCTGAACTATACTGGAATTATAAAACAAAAATAAAAATACCTGGAAAAACTCAGCAGGTCTGGCAGCATCTGCGGAGAGGAACACAGTTAACATTTTGAGTCCGTATGACTCTTCAACAGAACTAAGTAAAAATAGAAAGAGGTAAAATATAAGCTAGTTTAAGGGGGGGGCGCGGGTATTGGAATTATCCTCTCTTTGAATTGCCAGACCTTTTTAATGCCTGTTGCATTGTATGTAAATGGAGTCAAATGAGTGTAACTAACACTTCCAGCTCATTTTTCCCAACTCCTGCACCAAGCTCATCCTAAATAATTATGACTATTATATAATTGGCAAGAGGAATTGCAGGAAGGTACTCCTGAAATTCCAGAGCATAGGTTCAAAGCAACTGAAAGCACAGTGCCAATGGTTAAGCAATTAAAATAGGGGATGCACAAGAGACCAGAATTGTAAGAATGCAGAGATCTCAAAAGCTTTTAAGGCTGGAGGAATCTACCGAGATGGGGGTGCGGGAGAGGGAATTTGGTGCAAGGCCATAGAGGGATTTGAAAACAAGGATGAAGATTTTAAAATTGAGGTGTTCGTGGACCGGTAACCAGTGAAGGCCAGCAAGGGCAGGGGTGATGCGAGAAAGAGATTTAGAGTGAGTTAAGCTATGGTCAGGAGAGCATTGAAATAGTCGATTCTAAACGTAACAAAGGCCACAATCTTCTGTTCAGCATGCAGGGGCGGACCCCGCACTCTGACGCATAGAATGACACGCGGTGACATCGGGCATGCATCCCGACGTCACCGCGTGTCATTCCGATCTTCAGTTCGGCAGGCGCGCAGCGGAGCCAGCTGCGCGCCCGCGAAACTGTCAAAGGCCTGCTAAGGTCATTGATTAGCTAATTAGAACTGATTTCCTGGGCTGCCCATCCAACCTTAAGGTTGGAGGGCAGGCGAAGAGCCCAGGCGGCCTTCGCATTTCTCATGAAACATCATCCATGGGCAGGATGAGGTTTCATGAAGGGTTTATAACTTTAATAAAAATTTTTATTAAAATTCAAAGAAATGTCCCAGCTCATGTGACACTGTCACATGAGGGGGCATGTTTGAATAATTTTTTAACTTCTTTCTTTTTCTCCATTTTTCACAATCAAATTCATCTGCCTGAGGCAGGCCCTGCCTGAGTCTCCCTCCTTCCCCCCGCCCGCACAGGTAGCGCTGAGCACTTTCGGGTGCGCATCACGCTGGGCGGGTCTTAATTGGCCCGCCCACGTAAAATGGCAGTGCACAGCTGATTGCGGGCGGCGATTGGTTGTGCGACTGCCCACACCCGCTCCCGCTCAGCGCACCCGAACGGGAGAAAATTCTCCCCAAAGGCACAGATGAGGTTTTCAGCACCGCATGAGTTCAGACAGAGCCAAAGTCTTTTAATGTTAAGGAGATGGAATAGGTCATGGTGATGGTGAGGGTATGTAGTAGGAAACACATCCTGAGATCGAACACAACACAAAGATTACAAACAGATTTACTCAGCTTCAGAAAGTTGCCAGGGATGGAAATAGTGGTCAGAGAATGGAGTTTGTGATGGGGACCAAAGACAGTGGGCGGGTTTCTGCTGGCGATGGGGGTCTCAGCCTCTTCCGTTTCTTGTCAGATTCTCCACAATTTAAGTGGAGTGCGGGTGGATTGGTTATCATTCACAATATAAGTGCTAATTTTTTTAAACTGATAAGATTAAATTAATATACTCTTTGAGAGCCTACATCCTTCAATTCATGGATCTCTCTCTGGTTACTTAGGTGAAATTTGGATTTTTACATCTTGTTCAGATAAAAACTTTTTGAGCTCTTCAAATTTGTATTCTTCCAATGTTGTCTCTAAATATGTATGAGGGTCTTTGCTACCATCCTGATACCAAGTAAGAGTGGACTTCGTAGGCCAGTGTATACAATATGCACTGTCGCAGTTCCATGTTCTACCATTCAATGGGAATTCTCTCCCTAAACCTCTCTGCTCTCTATTTTTCTTAAAACCTATCTCTGATCAAACTGTTGGTCATCCGTCTTGACAACTCCTTCTGTGACTCCGTGTTTCTATTGGTGTCGTTCTTTTTAAATTTTTCTACGTTAAATGTTTTATATAAATGTAACTTGTTGTTGAAATCGATATTGTGTTGAAGGGGTTATTTTTTGTGTTGCTACTAAAAGTTGGCGTTTGCCTGCTTATTGATCTTCTCAATACTTTGGACTTTTGCTGCTGGTTTCATTCTGCTCTGCTCAAAATAATGCTTTGCATTGGGGACATGGATTTTGCATTGGGAATGCTTCTATTCTTATGCTATGAAGAAGTGGATGAGGAAAAAGACAAGGCTAGATTGGGGGTGTATTATAGAAATTGTTCCTTTTCTATCCACCAGTATTCCGTCTAAGTTCACTTGCCTGTTGGCTTAGGATCAATTATATTAAAGAATTAAATGCATGGCTCTAAGAGTTGTGTGTGAAGAAGAGGTTTTGACTCATGGAGCATTGGCATCAAGTACTCCGAAAAGAAAGAGCTGTTCCACTGGGATGGGCTCTACTTAAACTGGGCTAGGACCAGTGCCATGGAAAATCACGTAACCAGGGTTTTGAAGTAACAGAGGGAGGGGAGAGTTTGGGTGTAAGGAGATTTAGAAATCTGAAGAGAAATGCTGAGGCAACAGCACAGTTTAACAGTAATTATGCATCAGCAAGTGTTATGGCACAGCCGATGGCAAATGCCAAGCTACTCAAATCCCCGAGGGAAACTTCAAGCAGCTACCACAACCATTTGTAATTTGTATTTATTTTGAGATGTGGGCTTTGAATTCAGTAAAAAGAAGGCCACCAAGGCTTAGAGATTTCTTACAAAACTAAACTAAACCTTTATTAATAAAAAAAATGACTTTAAGCACATACATAGGGTTATAAATTACTTCTACGATAACTCCTAGCTCTCCTAGTTAATCTAACTCCCAGTTACACCTCCGTTAAACTAACAGTAAAAACACAGAGCAGGATTTTTAGCTTGGTGGGTGGGCATGCGCCCGACCTGTATGAGCATGAAATGACACACGATGACTTCGGCCAAGCGTGCTGACGTCAACGTATAGTCACGCGATAGTTCGGTTGGCGGGCATGTGCCGGAGTTGGCAGCACGCCTGCCGACAATTAAAAGGCCTATTAAGGCCATTAAGTTATCAGTTGTGCTGAATTTTTCACTGCCAGTTCAAGCTTTGCATTATTTTGGAAACCTCATCCACGGGCGGTTTCCCAAATCAAATACAGAGTCAGATGAGGGGACATGTTTCATTCCAACCTCCCCCGCCGATCCCGTGCGCTAAGGGCAAAATACTGCCCATAGATTTTAAAAGACCGAGGCAAATTAACATGATACTCTAAAAAGTCAAATTCAAAGTGAGTTTTCTTAACTTCAGTTCTTGTAGATAGCAGTTTGGGCACAGAGGTGAGAGGCTTTTCACATTTGTAAGATCTTAGAATGCCTTCCCTTGCACACAGCCTTCTCTCCTTTCTACATATTTTCCTCTTTGAATGCAAATTCCCGTTGTTTCACTACCTCTTTGGACTTTATCTCTCCAATAATAAAAATCTATCATAGTACCAATTTTACCAGTAATCCTTGGAAAAAATAAACAAACTGGGCAGAAATTTGCACTGAGCAGGTGGGTGTGCACACGACCCACTCGAGCATAAAATGATGCACGATACGACGGGCGGGCGTCCCGACATCATCGCGCACTCGCATGATATTTCAGTCGGTGGGAGCGTGGGAGTCGGCAGCACGCCTGCTGACAATTAACAGACCTATTAAGGCCATTAAAGGAATAATTGACTGAAATTTTTTGCTACCTGTCTAACCTTACGGTTGGCAGGCAGGCAAAAAAGCCAAGCGGCCTTTGGATTTTTTAGGAAACCTCATCCACGGGCGGGACATGAGTCACATGAGGGGACATGTTTTAAACTGTGGGAAATTTCTTATTTCTGTATTTTCAGCTCCCTGAGGCAGCTCTGTGCCTCAGGGAACTTTCATTGCCGGACTTCCGTGCCCATACTCCTCCCACCCCCACCTGGCAGCACTCAGCACTGCAGCATGTATTTCACGTTGGCTGGCCGTTAATTGGCCAGCAAGCGTGAAATCGATGTCGGGGGCCAATCGTGGGTGGCAGTCGGCTTCACAACCACACCTGAGCCTGCCCGCCGCGCCCTCCTGACAAGGTAAAGATTCTGCCCACTGTTTCTTAACTTCTCCTGGCTAGGTGAAACATTTCATCCCTTTTTTTTAAATTCAAGCTAGTCTGGTTTATTTAAAAATGAAAATATTCCCTTTACACCTCACATTCAAAACTTCCCCCATGTTTACCTATTTAGCATTTCAAACCTAGCTTCTCTTTTACATCAAAGCCTTCAGACCAGCTGTCTCACACGCAGACACACACACACCCTACTATTACTCTACAATAAATTCCAAGTAACATTATGAAAATTATTGTGCCTCCCTGACATCCCCCTCCATATTAAAAAATGAACCATCATAATTTAAGAAGACGGTTTCATTTTCTGAACCCAGGTTTGAAATGTCCAATTTTCCCTTTAAGCTTCAAACTCTTAACAATGCATCTGCAATCAGATTTTCTCGTCCAGCCACATGTATAATTTGCAGATTAAATGGTTGCAGTAATAAACTCCATCGAATAGCTTTGCACTTTTGTCTCAAAATTTGTCTAGAAACTTTAAAGGATTGTGGTTTGCATAAATAATTGTTTCTGACAAATTGTTGCAACGCTAACACCAAACCCAAAGTTTCCATTTTGGACCGTTGAATATCTGTTCTGTTGCACATTCAACTTACATGAAAAACACCCTATCGGTTTCTCAATTCCAGTGTCATCTTCTTGTAATAATACTGCCCCAATGCCTATACCGCTTGCGTCAACGACCAATTTAAATTGCTTGGCGTAAATGGGTACTGCCAAAACTGGTGTCATAATTAATACAGTTTTCAAACTGTCAAATGTCTTCTGAGACTCTTGCGGCCATTGAAACTGTGTGTTCTTTTTTAATAGTTCAGTCAATGGAGCAACCACACTGCTAAAATTTGGTACACATTTCCGATAAGACCCACTCATGCCCAGGAATCTGAAAACTTCTCATTTTGTTGTAGGCACGGGGAAATGCACGATAGCCTTGACTTTCACATCTCTCGTAGCCATCTTACCGTGTCCAATGATATGACCTAGATAGTAACTTGGACTTGTCCAAATTCACTTTTAGCCAAGTTCATTACTCAATTAGCTTCTTCTAATCAAGTAAATAGTTCTTCCAGATGTTATAAATGTGCCTCCCACATCTGACTGAAAACTATCAAGTCATCAATACAGCACAATTACTCAGACCTGTAATTGCTTTGTTTGTCAGCCTTTGAAATGTGGCAGGTGCATTTTTCATACCAAGTGGCATGACTTTAAACTAATGTAGTCCATTTGGCATCACAAAAGCCGATATCTCCTTTGCTTTCTCCAATAAAGGGAAGTTGGTGGCATAGTGGCATTGTCACTGGACTGGTAATCCAAAGACCCAGCCTAATGCTCTGGGGAATCTGGTTCAAATTGCACCACGGCAGATAGTAGAATTTGAATTCAATAAAAATCTGGAATTAAAAATCTAAAGATGACCACAAAACCATTGTTGGTTTTTGTAAAAACCCATCTGGTTCACTAATGTCCTTTAGGGAAGGAAATCTGCTGTCCTTATCTAGTCTGGCCTACATGTGACTCCAGATCTACAGCAATGTGGTTGACTCTTCATTGCCCTCTGAACAAGGGCAATTAGGGATGGGAAATAAATGCTGGCATAACCAGCGATGCCCACATCCCATGAACGAATCGGTGAAAAAAAACTGGCTAATATCGTTTTAACAATTCAATCTTTGTGATAAATTTTGATTGTCCCACTTTCTCAATGCAATCTTCCAACCATGGTATAGGATATGAATCCACTTTGGTCACTACACTCACTTTTCGATAGTCCACACATAGCCTTTGTGTTCCATGCGGTTTCAGTACCAGCACAATAGGCGAACTCCAGTTACTGGAGTACTAGACTCAATGATGTCATTTTGAAGCATGAATTCTATTTCTTTCTGTACTTGTGATAATTTTGCCGGATTTAATCTATAGCGATGTTGCCTTATTGATGATGAAACTTCTACAGACACACCATGTATAGCTAAATTTGCCCTCCCAATTTATTTCCACAGAGAGCTTTGTGTGACTGCAATAGCTTCTCCAAATCGCTTTGACACTTGTCTGGAAGGTAATTCAATATTACATTTAAATTTCCAAGTACCCTCCTCATTATCCAACTTGATTAGAGGAAAATGAATTTCAGAATCCTGCATTTCTACCTCTTTCTCATTATCTACCACCACTAAAACCTCCTTTTGATCTTCTTCCCTGTCAAAGTAACTTTTAAGCATATTTACGTCACACAGTCTGCTTCTTTCTTCTATCTGGAGTATTTATTAAATAATTTACTTCAGGTAGCTTCTTTTCAATCCTGTATGGCCCACTAAACCTTGCCAGAAGTGCTCCGCAATTTATGTATTTGCTAATGGAACCAGCCAAACGAAGGGAAAGAGTTATCCAATTCCACAGATAGGTGCAAGGAGCAATTGATGGAATGCACATAACACTCAAAGTTGCTTCTAATGGCCCCCTTACTTTTATAAATAGGAAAACCTATATTTCTATCAATACCCAGACAGCTTGAGATGCCAATTTGTTCAACATGCAAATGCTAGATATCCAGGAAACTGTCATAGTGCTTCATCTTGGAATAATACCATTTATTATAGCTTGGAGGCATACACCAGGATAGTTAATTGGTGATCAGGGCTTCCCCTACTTTTGTACTTTATAGCTTCACAGACAAAGGTAAGGGTCAACAGATATAATTAGGCGGATGCTTCCAAAGAATTGCTGAGGGACAGGTTTTGGACCTAGAGACAGTTTGGTCTCCCCTTGCCCGCCACCTGAAAAATCAGTCCATAGAGTCATTATGGCACAGAAAGAGGCCATTTGGCCCATTGGATCCATACCAGCTCTCTGTAAAGCAATCCAGTCAGTCACTCCTTTCAACCCCGTAGCCCTGCAAGTTTATTTCGCTCAAGTGCCTATCAAATTTTCTTTTGAAATCATTGATCATCTCCATTTTCACCAGCCTCATAGGCAGAGTTCCAGGTCATGTCCAACTGTTGCATTCAAAAGCTTTTCCTCACATCCCTCTGTAGCTCTTACATAAAATCTTAAATCTGTGTCCTCTGGTCCTTGCACCATTAGCTAATAGGAACAGCTTTTTGTCTACCTTATCGAAACCTGTCATAATCTTGTACTCCTCTATCGGATCTTTCCTCAATCTCCTTTGCTTCAAGGAAAACAATTCCAGCTTCTCCAACCTAACCTTGTAGCTAACTTTCCCCCATCACTGGAACCATTCTGGTAGATCTCTTCTGCTTTCTCTCAAGGACCTTCACATCCTTCCTAAAGTATGGTGATCAGATCCAGAATGCCTAACAAGACTGAGCTTTAAAAAGGTTCAGCTAAACTTCCCTGTACTCAGTACCTCTTTTTATGAAGTCCAGACCCCATGTGCTTTGCTTAGTACTCTTCATTATGTCCTGCCACCTTCAAAAATCTATACACATGAAGCACCAGATCCCTCTATCCCTCCACACTCTTTAGATCTGTGCAATTACTTATATATTGCCTCTCCCCTTCCTTCTACCAAAATGCATAAGCTCGCACTCCTCTGTATCAAATTCCATCAGTTGCTTGTCTCCTTGTAAAACTTGAAATTTTACTTTATCTTCCAATATCCAAGTCATTTATATATATATATCATAAAAGGAGTGGTCCTAACACTGATGCTGAACCTTCTTCAAGTGTAGGCATATAGGCCCTAGGCCTCTTCTACATAATCTTTCCTCATAGAAGGCCCTCCCACCCTTAGAATCAACCCAATGAACTTTTGTTGCATCCCTTGTAAGGTAAGAATATCTTCTCGGAAAGGGAGCAAAACTCAATACATGCCTGATTACAATTGTCATTGCATTTCAAAGTAATTCTTCATATGTGAAGTATTTTGAGACATTTCTGTGAGATGGATAAGGTGTTATAAATGTCAGTCTTTATTGGCTAACCTAGTGGAACATTTGTTCCATTTTTAAAAATTGTATAAAAAATACACAAAATACTGTAGAAGTTTGAAATTTAATCTTTCAAGTCTCCAATTATATTCTTGATAGTTCAGAGCAATTCAGCTTTTAAAATAAATAATTTAATATTGAAACTGAATATGTCTACTTACATTTTAAATGCTGAGCAAGAAGATAGGATGGAATACTTTTGAAGCTGGCTGCTTAATTGGTGCAAATCCACTTTAATGCAGAAAATTGAGAAAATGGAAATTCTGCTGCCTCAGACCGCATTTCTCAGCAAGCAATGCTCCTGTGCATGGTGTGTTAGTAGATCCATGTCTTGAATGAGTGTTCAGTTTAAAGAATCTGCCTATAAGTAAGAACCTGAAAGGTAAATATAGGATTTATTTCTCTTTTACTTAAAAATTCTGAAATGTAACATTGTTGTCAAACAATCCACAACCTCCTAAGTACCAATTGTGACACACAATTTTTCATTCTATCCCTGCTAATGTCACAGCAATACTACAAATGCTTTCAGCACTAATGAAAAAGAAAGATTGTGGCCATTGCACATCTGCAATAAATAGGGACTGTCAAATGGAATGCTGTAGTGTATACAATAAATTGGATGCTCTCAGCCCCTTACCATTGAACTGGAGATCTGTATTGTCACAACATTACTACAAAGCTCTGACATAACAATCTTTGATCACAATCAGCTTTCTGTGCAGTGCTAATTAAAGAGCAACTATTGTTGCATTTCATTCAGGCTGACATATAATATTTACTGCTGGGTATGCACGGCACTGATTCTGTGTGTGCCTTTATTGTACTTGATAAGAAAGCCATAGAGAAATGCTGCCACCTATATCTTTCTACTTTATTAAAGATAAGATATGGAAATGATTCAGAATAGGTAAAAGGTCTAAGAAAAGGAACTTCTCAGTAATTGTATTCATATTTGCAATACAGCCAAACCCTCTGTATTTGCATTTTTGAATCTTATCAAACAGTTATTTGTTTATTCTTTCATGGGATGTGGGCATCACTGACAAGGCTAGCACTTCTTGTCCATCCGTAATTGCCCATGAGCTGTGTGGCTTGCTAGGCCATTTCAGAGGATAGTTAAGAGTGAACAACATTACTGTATATCTGGAGTCATAAGTAGGCCAGACCAGCTAATGGCAGATTTCCTTCCCTAAAGGACAAAGTGCCATCCATCAAGCTTTGATTCATAATTATATGTACCTAGTATAATGGTTTTAGTTATTCCAAACAGTAGTCAATCCAAGAATTAAGGAAGCTGCATTTCTCTAAAAGCCTTCCTTGCCATTGAAGAACATTCACCCGACAACCCCCCTTCAACCCAACACCACTACCCACTCACCCACCCACCCATTCACGCACTCACCCACCACTCACTCACTCACCCACTCACTCACCCATTCCACCCAGAATGCTTATTTAATGTTGAACTCATTTTTGCATGTGCTATTTTATTATTAGGCCCATGTTCAACAATAAAAATGTATAAACAGCAACTTACAATTCTATTTCCTGTTTTTCACGTTAGAAAGACATCTTAAATGCATTACAGTGAAGAGAAGAAAGAAATAGACATCAAACAAGAAAGATGAGATAGATGGGATTAGAGACTGGGACTGAAAGAGTGAGCAGGAAAATGTTTGAAAACAGGATGAAAGGATGTATGGCTGTCGGACTTATGGGGGAAATTCGAATGTTTAAGGGCATAGTGCTTTAAGAGCAGCAACTAATAGTGGAGCAATTAAGGTGGGACAAAGAGTGTTGGGAAAATGAATTATTCAAATGAGGACTTACTTCTCAAGGAAATCATAAGGTAGGATGAAGATGAGCCCATAGACATATTTAAAGGGAAGATTAAGGATTTTAAAATTGATTTGAATGGGGTTAGAGGGCCTTTGAAACATGTTATGAAGGATATTTGGGGTATTGACTGACTGAGGATGTGAACAGTAGCAGTTGTAATTTATGAAGGTTCAACTTGGAATGCAAAGATAATCCTACACTTAGCTTCACCACAAACTGTCTTCTTAAATCCCTCAGAACTGCCTCCTCTCCCCTCAAATGCAACAACAAATATCAGGAGCTCATGGGCTTCTTTACCATTAAGATTGAGACCATCCATTTAACAGCCTCTGCTCCTTCTCTCCCTTCCCTAGCCCAGAAAGCCAATCTTTCCCTAAGATTTCCCCCTGCCCCTGCCCTGAACTCACATTATTCTCTAGTTTCTGAAATATCTCCCCTCATGCCCTCTCCAAACTCAGCTGGTCCACGAGACCAGTCTACTCCCTCCACCTTATGTTAGCTGATTTTTTGCCAGCTCCCTCACTTCAGGTATTGTCCTCCTCTGCTTCAAATCTTCCACCATTACCCATTCCTCAAATTAAACACACTTGACTATTCTGTCCAGGCAAATGACCACTCCATCTCAAATCTCCCTTTCATCTCTAAAGTCTTTGCACTTACTAAATCCATGCCCATCTTTCCACCAATTATGGGTTTGAATTCTCCCAATCTGATTTCGACCCGTCACAACACAGAAATGGTCCTTATCAGAATCACAAAAAACCAAAGCAAAAGTTAGCTTTCACAGTAAAATAAAACCTCCAACAATTTTAGACCAAAAGGAGTTAAAAAGGAACATCAGCTTCTTAAAAAGATGACACCACGACTTTGCAAACTTTAATTGTAGAAAAGGAGACAGAATCTTCCCCATTTCTCTTTTATTTATCTTTTTCCTCCCTTAAACCAATTTTCAATTCAGGTGTTTGCTATTTAATCTCAAATGAAAAAAAGATCAGTAAGACATATCTTTAAACTGTAAACTTGAGTCAAATTAAAGCAAAATGTTTTGAACAGTTCAAACTGGATTTCCATCAAGCAGGTTCAAGGATTGAAAGCTGAAGCTCATCTGTAGCAAGAGAAGGGCTGCATCTTAGGCGTCCCACCGGGTGTGTTTTCGGAAGGACAGCCTGTAAAATAGAGCAGGCACCCACCCCACCACCTTCCTGACCACCCCAAGTCAACCCCATAATAAGGGGGGGATGGACAAGTGCCAAAATTGGGAGCCCATGCACCATATTTAAATAGATAATCAAGGGTCAAATAGGCTTGTTAGCAAACCAGTTGACCCTGATAATATGGTGCACATGCCATAAAACATTTGGTGTGGGCCGTCAGGCGGGAGTGGGCAGCCTGATTTTGAAAACAATCTCCTCAAAGGGCAGGAAGGTGGGGGGCATCCTGTCTTCATGGACTGCCCTTTCAAGATAGAAACCCTCCTTTCTTTCAAGATAGAAACCTTCCTTTCTTCCTACTCACCCACAACCTTAAATCAACCCGCCCCACCCCCAACCCCTTCACTGACCTGAACAAACCCTCCCAGTCCAAGATGCCAGACTTACACCTGTATCTGGGATCCATGGGCCTTCTCCCTTCTCCTCTTGCAGTCCTGGCTCTTGGCACTGCCAGGACCGACTAAACTGCTGGCCAATCGGATTGACCGGTAGCTCCCAAGGGCAGGATTTCCTCCCCATTGAAGGGCAGAAGTCCCACTTGGTCCTTGTTTAGTCCGCCCGCAGTGCATTATGGTGTGGAGTGGATCCGCCGCATGCAAACTTTGCTTCCAGGGGATGAGCCTTCTGCAACCACCCCCCATCCTCCATAATGTTCAGCCCAAAATGTTTCTTTTCCACAGTTGCAAAAATAAATTTTAAACCAGAATAACACACACCAGCGACTTTAATTTAAAATGTAATTCAATTTTATATTTTTTTCAATAGGGCGCACATTCTTAAAGGGAAACAAACAGACTCATGATCACATGCATACTTTCATGCAACTTCAAAACATTGGCCTGAATCTTCAGATGTCCAGAGCAGCAAAATCTAAACTTAAGTTTGTGTTGCACGTCAGGACCCTGTGGAACTCCTGGCACGTGCACACGTGCTGTAACTGCATGGAAAGTTTAAGCCTCTGATGGACTGATTTGCGCTGCCCAGGACACTATGCAAAAGTTTCTTACACTGATTTCAGCATTGGAGACTTGAGCTAGATATGTGAGACTTACCTGGATACTTACCCTGGTGTAATCCAGTGATTAGCCAACATAACTGAACCGTGCACCACAACCAAACCCCACACCCCCATCACCCCTGACCCACTCCTCCAACCCGACTACCCCCAACCTGACCATCTCCTCGGCCCGACCCAATTCCTCATCTGACTTGACAACCTTCCCTGACCTGACCTGCCTAATCCCCCACCCGAATAACCCCTTGACCCTACCCAGCTACACCTCCGACTAAATTATCCCTCCATGGTCCAACCCAAATACCGCCACCCCGAACTGACCTAACAACCCCACTGACTCAATTACCCCCGTCCCGACTAATCCCCACCAGACCAGACAAAACTCCCCCTGACACAACTAACCCCCAGTCCTGATCCGACTATCCACCCAACCCAACTACCCCCCGACCCGACCTAACTAACCCCCGACCCGACCCAGCAGCCCCCCTCCAACCCAACGCAGCTACCCGCTCATTCACGCACTCACCCATTTGCTCTTCCACACATTAACCCACTCACTCATTGAAAGACTTGAGACCTTTAAGAAATTATCTCAATGCGGCAGCTACTGTCGTAAAAAGGGGAAAATTAGGTGGGGTTTGCTACAGACTGGGGCTTGTTGACAAGCAGAGGACCACTAATCATGGTGAAGGAAAGGGAGAGAGAGGCTGGAGTGGAGGTGCATTCATGCTTCTCCTGGCCTTTAAAGAATTCTGTAAAAAAGCAATTACTCTGAAGCTGGCAGCTCCCACCTCCAGCCAGCAGCAGTTAAATTTAAATTAGGGTCTCAATTGTACTATGGTGGCCTGATTTAGGTTAATGAAGTGTCCCGCCACTCAAGTTTGTGACATGACACCCTCCCCTTCAGCGTGACAACTACAATGTTGTATACGAAGCAATTTGGGGATGTTTTCACCATTTAAAAATTTTTAACTGACCCTCTCCTGCCTGTCAGGGGTCAGTTAATATCAAGGAGCTTTTTCCATGTCATTTACAATAGAGTGAGCAATAGGCTCCCTGGAACATGAGGTGGATTTTCTCAGGGCGATCTCGCACAAAATTAGCTGGGAAATCAGCAGAAAAGGGCCAAAACTGAGCAATGAGAGCTACTTCCATCCGACCCTGAATTCTACTCCCCTGCCCATATCAGGACCACTGCTGGCCACTTATTTCACATCCCTTCCTGTGGCCTGTGTTCCTCGTCCTCACGTGTATACCATGCAAACCATGGTAACTGACCTGATGTAGCAATGGGAATGGCCTCGAAAGCCAGATGGAGGGAAAGGGCCTTCCTGCAATAACTCACCTGCTGAAGCCCTCATGAACAAAGAAAGTCTTCAATGCATGAGCTTTTCTAGCCGTTAGTGTCATGTGGCTCCCTAAGCACAGCCTTTTTATTCATCATAACCCTTTGTTTTCTTGCTCAATCAGCTGCTGGAAAATTTCCAAGGTATGTCCTGTCCACAAAAAGCAGGACAAGTCCAACCCAGCTTACTGCCCCATCACTCTACTCTCGATCATCAGCAAAGTGATGGAGGGATATTCAACAGTGCTATCAAGCAGCACATATTCAGCAATAACTTGCTCTCTGATGCTCAGTCTGGGTTCTGCCACTGCTACTCAGCTCCTGACCTCAATGCAGCCTTGGTCCAAACATGGACAAAAGAGCTGAACTCAAGACGTGAGGTAGGAGTGATTGCCCTTGACATCAAGGCAGTGTTTGACTGAGTATAACTTCAAGGAGCCCTAGCAAAACTGAAGTCCATACGAATCAGGGGAAGATGCTCCACTTTTTGGAGTCATATATAGCACAAAGGAAGATGGTTGTGGTTGTTGGAGGTCAATCATCTCAATCCCAGGACATTGCTGCAGGAGTTGCTGCAGGACATCTCTGCAGCGTAGCATCCTAAGCCAACCCCATTTTCAGCTGCTTCATCAATGACCTACCCTTCATTATAAGATCAGAAGTGGGGATGTTCACTGATGATTGTACAATGTTCATCATTTGCAACTGCACAGATACTAAAGCAGTTTGTGTCCATATGCAGCAAGACTTAAACAACATAAAGGCCCAGAATTTTGCCCCTGAGTCAGGTTCAGTGAGTCGGGAGATTTCCCAGCTCGGTGAACCTGACCTTTGAAATTGGCTGCCTGCAGGTGGGATTTTTGGCTGGTGGGGTAGGGCCAGGAGTCAGGGCGGGCAACCCTGGAACGAATCTGCAGGCCACTGGGTGTGGAGGCAGGCTGGGCGCAAGGCCTGCCTTTGTGCCTGGCACTGTGTTGAAATAAAACTAATAACAAAACAAAAACATCTGAACAGCCCTCACCCCCCTCACCCCGCCCCATCCACGTCAACCCATGCCCCGACCCATCCCCCCAAAGCCCCCACACCCCTATACCAACTTAGCTAGCCCCTACCCTCAACCCATGGCCTGTCACACCCCAAAGCCAACTTAATGCCCCTCTACCCACCACATTGCCCCATATGGTCTATGCCAACTCATGCCAACCCATGCCACCCACCACCTTTTGCTGTTACCCATCCGTGCCAACTCACCTATCTTTGGACAGTTCCTTGATAGCTTTGACACTCCCTGGGTAGCTTTGGATAGCTTTGACAGCTTTGTTTGACACTTCCTGGATAGTTTTGATAGTTGGACAGCTCCTTAACATTCCCTTGACAGCTGGATAGCTCCTTGACAGCTGGACAGCCCATTTACATTTCCATGATTGCTGGACATTTCTTTGACAGCTGGACAGTTCCTGGACAACTCCTTGGCAACTGGAAATCTCCTTAACATTTCCTTGAGAGCTGGCTATTTCTTTTATAGCTGGACAGATTCTTGACAGCTGCACAGTTCCTTGACAACAGAACCACTTTTTTTACATCTTGACAGTTCCAATGAATTTGTGCGCTAACAGTGCATAATCGTGTTCACTTTTAACAATTCCAAAGGGTGCCTTAACTCTCTAAAAGCGTGCCTTACCTCTCCCAAAGATGTTCCAAGACCCTATCCAAAGGAGTACTTTACCTCTCCAAAAGAGTACCCTGGCTATCCCTAAGAATCCACCAAGTTCAGACCTCCTCTTACCTGTTCTAACCTACACACTCCATATTCCACACTCCTGTTCTTCCAAACTCCCACTTCAGTGGAGGTAGCTGGTGAGTTAAACGGCCAGCTGCCATCACATAGACATGAACCCCAGCCTTACTTCAGTCCCACCCCTAAAATGATGGAAAATGCCTGGTTTGGGGGCGGGATTAGATTTTCGGCTATTTCCAGGATTGTTGCAAGGACGGAGAGACTCTCCGTCATGGCAAAAATGCGGAGCTCAGGCTTGGGCTGATAAGTGACAAATAAGATTCATGCCATACAGGTGCCAGGTAATGCATCTCTAACAAAGGAAAATCTAACCATCTCCCCGGATATTCAATCATGCCTCCCCAACACGGGAATAGGTTGGATGGGCTCCTCCAGGGTGGAGACGGAATCATGTGGTCGGGAAAATTCCCTACTCCTGATATCCGTTTCCTTGACGCAAATCCAGCCCAAACTCTGTGTAAAGTGGCCAAGTTTGGAGATGATGCCAGACTCATGAAGGGATCAGCCTGGGACCTATAGAAGCCAGAGTAGTGACAGGTTAAATTTAATATAGATAGAATTATAAGATACTATATTTTTGTGGGGGAAATGAGTGACACTTAAAATAATGTAGAAATAACTAAAAGGAAGGCTTTTAAGATGAGACGATACTACTAAAACTATTCTGGCAGTCCCTGATAATACATCTGATCTTTAAATGTTCATTTTCACCACCCTTTAGAATGTGTTCAAGTATTTTTCCTACTGTAGATGTTAGCTAACTACTTGGCTATTCTTTAGCTCTCAACACTAAATCAGCATTTATAGAACCCTGAAAAATATCAGCAAAGAACATCATTAATTTACTTCTTTAATTCCTGGAGGATTCTAGGATTTATTCAATTTGATCCAAAGCTTTTTGAATTTTTAATCTTTCTATTTTTAGCAGTGCATTCTTTATAGAGTCTGTGGGCAGAATTTTTCGCTCGGCGTGTGGGCACGCTCCCGACCTGCTCGAGCATGAAATAGCGCGTGATGACATCAGGAAAGCATCCCTGCATCATCGTGCACTTGCGCAATATTTCAGCCTGTGGGCGCGCGCGAGAGTTGGAAGTGCACCCGCCGACAATTAAGAGGCCTATTAAGGCCATTAAAGTTGTAATTAACGGAGATTTTTCGTTGGCTGTCCAACATTACGGCTGGCGGGCGGGCGGGCGGACGAATCAGCCAGGTGGGCTTTGCATTTTTCAGGAAACATCATCCATGGGCGGGATGAGGTTTTCATAATTAAAGAAAAAGAAATAAAAATGTATGGATAGAATTTTCATTTTGTATATGTTCAGATGACAGATTCTGATACTTGGGCATTTTTTTCGTAATTTAATATGTTTTTATTGCATTTAAATCCTTCAGCTCTCTGAGGCAGTGTCTGCCTTCAGGGAGCTTTCATTCCGCGCTCCCCCACACCCATGCTGACTTCAGTGCTCGCCCTCCTCCCATCCCCACCCCGGCAGCGCTGAGCCTTTCAGCGCTTATTTCACGCTGGCTGGCCATTAATTGAATGAGATCATTCATCTGTTTTCTGCACTGGATGGTCGACCTCTTGTGTGCAGTGTTGGCACTGACCATCTCTGTCACTGCCTCCCAAGCCAGAGTGGTGAGACTGATGGGCCTCCTGTGGCCAGAGCGGTAGTAGCAGACATTGTGGCAATCCTCCACGGTATCCAGAACATGTCCCAGGGATGTGTCACTGGTCAACCTTTTGATTATTCTTTGCTGGTATCTAAAATGCTCTTAATCCTCATGTTTACTACTACTCTTGGCAGTATTATAAACCTTTTCTTTTTACTTGATGCTAGATAGCCATGATTGATCACTTTTCCTGTGGCATTTTTTACTTTTCAATGGAATGTGTTATGAATGTGACATTTTATAAGTTGATTATGTTTTGGGGCAATCACTTTAATTCAAGGTAAAATAGTGGAGAGAAGAATGTCATCAGATCAGAGTCCTGCCCAACCACAAGCCTGGGTGGCTTTGTTACCATGGGGACAGGGACAGGGAGGCCCAGGTTGTCTTTTGGAAAAAGGCACAAGACGTTCACGCCTGAAAACAAAGGCAAGAGCAGCTGTGCTGATGGCGGATAGACTTTCAGTCTCCAAGTTTGGGTGGAAAAGAGAGCATGAACTAGTTCTCACACGGAGACAAAGGACTGCAGCTAGTGTGACCAGCAGAGAGAAGAAGCTTCGAGTTCTTTGCAAGCTACTGGGCAGAATGTAAGAGGGAACACAGTCTGGTTGAAGAGACACAGCCTGTGGCAATCTAAGGAATCAGGAAGATTCATCCTGGCATGGCTGGGGGAAAAGAATCGCTAGAGTGGGCCTTACTGGTGGTATTCAGTTCAGGACTTCTCTGAAAACTGAGAGAAGCACTTTTTGATGGTCACTCGATGTTATGTCTTGGCGAAATGGGGAGAAGCAAACCCTTTGAGTCTGGGGAGAGTGTCCTCTGCAGTCACCATCGCCGTGAAGCAGTCTGGGAAGAGCATCCTCTGCAGACACTGTCACCATGAAGCAGTCTGGGAAGAGTGTCCTCTGTAGTCACGGTTGCCGTGAAGCAGTAAGTTCATTGGTTGGTAAGTAACTGCTTGTTTGAACTACCTATCCTAAGTTGATTTCAGATTAAAGGTGACTACTGGAGCCCAGGATCGAAGGCCTAACAATTCAGTTTCAACTCAGCAGAGAGAACGAGTTCCAGTTGATTTTAAAAAAGTGTATTTTGAATCTCTATTCTAACTTGCTTTCAGATTAAAGGTAAATAGGAGAAATATTTTACAGATTGATAAATTAAAGACCAGTAGGAAATTTAAAAACAAATTGAAAAACTAATTAAATAAAATAGAGATGCAGGGCCAAGTGATGTGTTGCAGCTGCATGATGTGGGAGCTGGTGGACCCCATTGTGGTTCCGAGTGACCACATCTGTAGCAAATGTTGGTTGCTCGAGGAACTCCGGCTCAGAGTTAATGAGCTGGAGTCTGAGCTTCGGACACTGCGACACATTAGGGAGAGGGAGAATTACCTGGATGCTGTGTTTTAGGAGACAGTCACACCCCTTAGATTAGCTACCTTAAATTCGACCAGTGGTCAGGGACAGGAGGGTGTGACTATGAGTGAGGCAGGTAGAGGGATCCAGGAAGTAGCACTGCAGGAGCCTCAGCCCTCGCCTTTATCCAACAGGTTCGAGATTCTTGCTCCCTGTGTGGACGAGAGCGGGGACTACAGGGAGGAAGAGCAAACTGACCATAGCACTGCGGTACAGGGAGCCATTCAAGTGGGGGAGAAAAGAGAAATGTAGTTGCAATCGGGCGTAGTGTAATTAGGGGAATAGATACTGTTCTCTGTAGCCAGGATCGAGAGTCCCGCAGGTTGTGTTGCCTACCTGGTGCCAAGGTTAAGGATACCTCACCTGGGTTGCAGAGGAACTTGGAGTTGGAGGGGAAAGATCCAGTTGTCGTGGTCCACGTAGGTACCAACAATATAGATAGAATGAGGAAAGAGGTTCTGCTGAGGTAATACGAGCAGCTAGGGACTAAATTAAAAAGCAGAACCAAAAAGGTAATAATCTCCGGATTACTACCTGACCAACGAGCTAATTGGCAAAGGGTCAACAAGATTAAAGAGGTAAATGCATGGCTCAAAGATTGGTGTGGGAGAAATGTGTTTGAATTCATGGGACATTGGCACCAGTACTGGGGAAAGAGGGAGCTATTTCATTCGGACGGGCTCCACTTGAATCAGGCTGGGACCAGTATCCTGGTGGATTGCATAACTAGAGTTGTAGATAAGGCTTTAAACTAAATAGTTGGGGGGTGGAGGGGGTGCGAGGGTTCAATTGCATGGAAATATAAAAAATCAAAGTTTACGGAGAGGGTAAGAGAGCAGGTTAGTGGCGAGGCTGATTGTTACCAAAAAGTGAAAGGAAGGGACAGAGAGTGTGAACGCCATATTGCACCAAAGAATCATATAAGAGTAGGGAAAATTGACAATAGGACAAACTTAAAGGCTTTGTATCCGAATGCGCATAGCATTTAGAATAAAACTAATGAGTTAACAGCGCAAATAGAGATAATAGAGTATGATTTGGTGGTGATTACTGAGACGTGGTTACAGGGAGAACAGGCTTGGGAGTTGAATATCCAAGGGTACTCAGTGTTTCGGAAGGATAGGCAGGAAGGAAAAGGAGGTGGTGTAGCTTTGTTAGTAAAGGAAGAGATCAGTGCTATAGTGAGGAATGATGTAGGTACTAGAGCGCAAGACATAGAGTCAGCCTGGGTAGAAATAAGAAACAGCAAGGGAAAGAAGTGGGAGTAATCTATAGGTCCCCAAACAGTAGTTCAGCAATAGGGCACAGTATAAACCAGGAAATACTGGGAGCATGTAAGAAAGGCACCATCATGGGTGATTTTAATATGCATATGGACTGGACTAACCAAATTGGCAAGGATAGCCTTGAGGGAGAGTTCATAGAGTGTGTTAGAGATTGTTTTTTGGAGCAATATGTCGTGGAACCAACCAGGGAGCAGGCTATTCTGCATTTGGTTTTGTGTAATGAGATGGGATTAATTAATGATCTCATAGTAAAGGATTCTCTAGGGAAGAGTGATCAAGGAATGCTAGAAGTTTAAGTTCAGTTTGAGAGTGAGAAACTTGAGTCCCACACTAGTGTTCTGGAGTTAAACAAGAGTAACTACATAGGCATGAGGGCAGATTTGAGCCGAGTGGACTGGGCAGGAAGACTACAAGGTAGAACAGTTGATGAACAGTGGCAGATATTTAAAGAGATATTTAATTCCTCCCAAGTATAGCATATTCCAAAGAGGAAGAAAGATAGTAATAGGGGGAAAAAGCATCCATGGTTAAGCAAGGAAGTTAAAGATAACGTAAAGTCAAAAACTAAGGCATACCAAATTGCAAAGGTCAGTGGCAGGCTGGAAGATTGGGAAACTTTTAAAGATCAACAAAGGGTTACTAAAAAAATAATAAAAAGAGCAAAGGTAAATTATGAGAGAAAACTAGCGCAAAATGTAAAAACTGATAGCAAAAGCTTCTACAAGTATATGAAAGGAAGGAAAGTAACTAAAGTGAATGTTAGTCCCTTGGAGGATGAGACTGGGGAGTTAATAGTGGGGAACGTAGAAATGGCAGAGATGCTTAATCAATATTTTGCCTCAGTTTTCACGGTGGAGGACACTAGTACCACTCCAATAGTAACAGGTAGTGCAGAGAGTATAGAGAAGGAGGAACTTAGAACAATCACGATCACTAGAGAAAAAGTACTGAGCAAACTATTGGGATTAATAGATTGATGGCCTACATCCCAGGGTCTTAAAGAAAGTGGCAGCGGAGATAGTGGATGCATTGGCTATAATATTCCAAAATTCCCTGGATTCTGGAAAGGTTCCAGTGGATTGGAAAAATGCTAATATAACGCCCTAGTTCAAAAAGGAGGGGAGGCAGAAAGTAGGAAACTATAGACCAGTTAGTTTAACATCTGTCATTGGGAAATTGTTGGAATCCATTATTAAGGAAGTAGTAATGGGGCATTTGGAAAGTCAAAATGCAATCCATCAGAGTCAGCATGGTTTCATGAAGGGTAAATCGTGTTTGACTAATTTGCTAGAATTCTTTGAAGATGTGACAAGCAAAGTGGATAGTGGGGATCCTGTAGATGTAGTATTTCTGGACTTCCAGATGTCCTTTGATAAGGTGCCGCACAAAAGATTAACACACAAGATAAGATCACATGGAGTTAGGGGCAATATATTAGCTTGGATAAAGGATTGGCTAACCAACAGAAAACAGAGAGTTCTGATAAATGGGTCTTTTTCTGGATGGCAGGCTGTAACTAGTGGGGTGCCACAGTGTTCGGTCCTTGGGGGCAACAACTATTTAAAATCTATATTAATGACTTGGATTCAGGGATAAAAGGTACTATAGCTAAATTTGCAGATGACACGAAAATAGGTGGGAAAGTAAGTTGCAATGAAGAAATAAGAAATTTACAAATGGATATGGACAGGTTAGGTGAATGGGCCAAAATTTGGCAGATGAAGTTGAACGTGGATAAGTGTGAGTTATCCATTTTGGTCGGAAGAATAAAAAGGTGACTTATTATTTAAATGGAGATAAAATTCAGAATGCCTCCGTGCAGAGGGATCTGGGTGTCCTCCTGCATGAATCACTGAAAGCTAGTATGCAGGTCCAGCAGGTAATAAAGAAGGCAAATGGAATATTGGCATTTATTGCTAAAGGAATAGAGTATAAAAATAGGGAAGTGCTGTTGCAAGGCATTGGTGAGACTGCACCTGGAGTACTATGCACAGTTTTGGCTCTCTTACTTGAGGAAGGATGTAGTTGCATTGGAGGAGCTTCAGAGGAGGTTCACTAGATTGATTGCAGAGATGCGGGGCTTGTCTTATGAGGAGAGTTTGAGCAGTCTCGGCCTATACTCGCTAGAGTTTAGAAGGATGAGAGTAGATCTAATTGAGGTTTTTAGATGCTAAAGGGGATAGACAAAGTAGACATGGAGTGGATGTTTCCTCATCTGGTGCATTCTAGAATGAGAGGCCATAGTTTTAGGCTAAGGGATGGTAGATTTAAATCAGAGACAAGGAGGAATTACTTTTCTCAAAGGGTCGTGCATCTGTGGAATTCACTACTTCAGAGTGCAGTGGATGCCGCGACGCTGAATAAATTTAAGGAGGAGATAGACAGATTTTTAATTGGTTACAGGTTCACAGTTATGGAGAGAGGGCTGGAAATTGGAGTTGAGGCCAAAATGAGATCAGTCGTGATTATATTGAATGGCGGGGCAGGCTCGAGAGGCTGAATTGCCTACGCTTGCTCCTAGTTCTTATGTTCTTTGGAAGCTGAGAGTGATGTTGGACTGGTTCTTGTGAAAACTGTGAAAAGAGGGAATACCTTTTCTGTAGTTTAGTTTATTAATTACCGAGTAATTTGTTTGTTTATTACAGTAAAGGTTTTAAAACTTGAAACCTTGTCATGTGATCCTTTCAATCCCTACCTGAATGTTTTGACATCATTTTTGCATTGAGTGCACTCAGAAACGACCAGCGATCACTTGACATCAAATGTTCTAATTCATAATGAGTTTGATCACAGTGTTAGGAAATAGAGATAGTTTAGCAAGCTCTATTGGTATTTGTAGGTGTTAGGAGTGAGTTTTAGCTTTAAAGTTTAAGCTTCATTTGTATTTCTGTATCTGTGCATTAAGAAAAGGTCAAATTGAGTTTTAGTTTCACTTTTAAATGGTGCCTGCATTTCTAATTAAGGTTTTTTGTGACTGTTGCAGCTAGGTTAAGCAAACAAGAGTAGAAGAATTGGGCTGTTGCTTAGCAACAGGGGGCCAGAGAGACAGGTACCTCTCACAGAAACATACACACAGATGCTAGAAAAGCAGTTTGTTTTAGAACCTGTTGTAGTTCGATTGGTTTGAAGATAGCTATGAAGCAGAAGCAACCTGGAAGGGGACATATAGCCAGGCCAAAGCTAAGGAAAACCCCAAAATCCAGGGGAGTGGAAGAGGGGAAAGTCCAAAACAGACCTTCTAATCAGAGGAAGAACAGGAGCCAGGAAAAAGTCCTGTTAATGAAGTTAAGAGTGAGGGACAATGACAAAGGCTCCAAGCTTCAGATTTAAAGAGACAAAAGCTGCAGAAAGCAGATTTAAAGCGAGACCAGCTTGCAAGAGGCAAGAAGGTCCAGAGAGATCTGTAACTCTTTGCTATGGGCATGTGAAGCAGTGGTACTGTTGACAGCTGATTTGATGAGAGAGAGTACGTGGAAGATGGCTTGCATGCATGTGGTGTCTCAGGGGAGAGGAACACCAGAAGGAAAATTCAAAAGCCTGGAGGTGAACCCTTGCGGAAGGCTTCTGAGAGTAAGCGTCGGTTTGGGAGAAGATTCCAAGGCGAGGTTTTGGAGATTGGAGATTGGAAACCCTCGTGTGAAAGGTGGAGTTCAATGAGACTGGTTGGCTCACAGAGTGACAAGCTTCTGGGGAGAGTTGAGAGATCCATAGCATCTGATTGAGGTGACATATGTCACTTGGTTTCAGAGTGTGGTGTGTCTGACCACAGGGTGCCTATTGGTACACGGTCTGCGTATGTACTATGAACATTAAAGTATAAGTTAGCTTTTGTAACTTGTGTTACCCTTACAAATCTGTATATATCTGTAAAGGTATTGTTGTGGGTGAAGAAGTATTGTAACATAGTTCATCTTTTCTTGTTGAATAAATGTTTTATTCTTTTGTTAAAAGTTCAGCCGCTGTCTTCTGTGACTCTGTTCAGTCGCTACTCTCCCCGTATCTAAACAAACAAATAAAAGTTAGGATCTATCAAGCTGGGTCCACTCTGGGATCAGGCTTGTCCAGGGGTGACCTCAGCTGGATCATAACAACAGTCAGCAGGGTTTTATGATCTTTGACATCAATGGGAAAAGGTGCTCAAAGCTATACAGTGTGCTCAATGCTACCCAATGCACTCAGCAACCTGCATTGAAAATTACAAGGAAATTAATTACTGAAATAATATCTGAACTTACTTAGGTTTTTAATTTGGTCCAAAAAATCATTCCACTGCTTGAGAGCACCCACCAGATTCCCATCAGTTCTAAATTAATTTTAGTCTCAGAGTCTATACTTTCCATCCATTCACCCAACAGGTCTCAGTGCCTAAACTCTCCCCCACCCCCACCCTCCCCCAATCTCAGGCTCTAAACTCTCTTCACCCTCGCACCACACCCATTCACCCACAAGTGTCAGAGTCTAAACTCTCCTACCCATTACTGCAGTCTCAGGGTCAAAACATTCTCTGTCCCCTCACTCTCAGGGTCTAAACTCCCGGCCTACCCCCACCACCTTGAGTCTCAAGACTTAAACCCTCCTCTCCCCCCCCCACCCCCTCTGCCAGCCTCGATCTCCCCCTCCTCCATCCAGTCTCCAAACTCTCACCTCTCTCCCTGCAGTCTCAACTCTCTTCCCCTCTCTCCCTCCAGTCTCCAAACTACAGCCCACAGTCTCCAAATTCTCCCCCCATCCCTAAACTCTCCTCTCCTCCAATCTCCAAACCCAGTCCCCTCTCTCCAATCTCCAAACTCTCCCCCCTCTTTGCGTCATTTCCAAACTCTCCCCTCTCTCTCCCTTGCAGACTCAAATCTCTCCCCCCTCCCTCCTGCCACCAAACTACAACCCCCACAGTCTCCAAACTCTCCCACCCTCAAGTCTCCAAATGCTCCTCCGCAGACTCCAAACTTTGACCCCTCTCTCCCTCCAGTCTCGACTCTCACACCCTCTCTCCTTCCAGTCACAATTCTCTCCCCCTCTCCTTCCAGTCTTAACTCTCTCCTCCTCTCTCCCTCCAGCCTCTAAACTCTTCCTCCAGTCTCCAAACTCCCCTTCCTTCCAGTCTCTAAACTTTCTCCTCTCTCTCTCTCCAGTCTTGACTCACTACCCCCCTCTCTCTCCAGCCTCCAAACTCTCCCCATCTCTCCAGCCTCCAAACTCTCCCGCTCACTCTCTCCAGTCTCCAAACTTTCCCTCTCTAACCTACTGAATCCAAACTCACCCCCTCCCTACAGCCTCCAAATGATCCCCCTTTCCCCTTCCAGCCTCCAACTCCCCCCTCCCTCCAGTCTCCAAACTCTCCCACTCCCCCCATTCTGTGTACAGACTCTCTCCTCTCTCCCTCCATCCTTCAAACTCTCCCCTCTCATCCTCCAAACTCCCACCTCTCTCCCTCCAGCCTCCAAACTCTCCCCTCTCTCTCCAGTGTCCAAAATCATCGTCCTCTCTTCCTCCAGTCTCGACTCTCTTCCCCCTCTCACTTTCCCCTTCTCCCTTGCAGTCGTGACTCTCTCCCCCCCTCCCTCCAGTCTCCAAACTCCCCCCTCCAGTCTCCAAACTCTTCCTCCTGCCGCCCCTTCCCTCTAGTTCCTGGGCTTTGGGCCCTACTGATACTGCTGAATTCCAGGCCTTAGTGATTCTTCAAGCCTTGCTGATCTTCCAGGGCCTACCGATGCTCCAGTGCTCACCGATGCTGCCCAACTACAGGCCCTGCTGACTTCTCTCAAACTCCCCTCCTCTCTGACCTCTCTCGAACCCCCAACCCCACAGAACTCTCTTGAACCCCCATCCCCACCGACCTCTCTTGAACCACCCTCCTCCACCAGCCTCTCTCTGAGCACAACTGATATCAAATGAGTGCAAATTAATGCTGTTAAACGCAAATGATGTCAAACTTTTCAGGGACGGCAGGTCACTAGGAATACAAATTTCTTGTTTAAAGTTATTGGTCTCTACAGGATCATAACAAATATAGATTTGTTGAGAATAATGAAATATTTATTTAAGTATTCACCACTACTCATCCACGATCACAGCTTTGAACCTAATTTTCCAATCTACCTTAGCCAACTTGTCCCTCATACCTACATTTGAATTCTTGGAATAACCCATTGTAGTATCTCTTAGTGAACAATCAAAGAAGTTAGGCTGCTATGTGAAGAGATGCAATTTAAATGTCTTAATGCAGAGCAAGACTGGAAAAATTCATTCTGCCCTGAGCAAGAAAGTAGTCTGTTCAGCCAAGTTCAATTAGATTAACTGTAAAACTGGGCAAAATCCAACAAAATTACTTTGACCAAAAACTAAACTCAATCAAGTTTAGCAGAGTAGGTGAAATTACATTGCATTACAGCACAGAAACAGGCCATTCGGTCTAAACAGTCCATGCCAGCATTAGTGCTCCACTCGAGTCTCCACCCATCCTTCCTAACCTAAATCTATTAGCATGTTTAACCAATTTATTGGAGCTGTTTGAAGGAGTAACATGCGCTGTGGATAAAGGGGAACGTGCTGTACTTGGGTTTCCAGAAGGCATTTGATAAAGTTATTGCGGAAAATTAAAAACTCATGGTGTAGGAGATAATATATTAGCATGGATAGAAGATTGGCTGGCTAGCAGAAAACAGAAAGTATGCATAAATGAGTGTTTTCTTTTGATTGGCAGGATGTGACGAGTGGAGTCCCGCAGTGGTCTGTGCTGGGGTCTCAACCTTTTACAATTTATATCAATGACTTAGATGAGGGGAGTGAAGGCAGGTGGCTAAATTTGCAGATTGCACAAAGGTAGGTAAGAAAGTATGTTGTGAAGAGGACATAAGGAGGTTGCAGATGAATATAGATAGGCTGTGAGTGGGCAAAAATCTGGCAGATGGAGTATAATGTGAGAAAATGTGAAGTTGTTCACTTTGGCAGGAAAAATGAAAAAAAACAGAGTATTGCTTAAACGGAGAACAGCTGCAGAATTCCGAGGTGCAGAAGGACCTAGGTGTTCTAGTGCATGAGTCACAAAAAGTTAGTATGTAGGTACAGCAAGTAATTAAGAATGTTAATGGAATGCTGTGGAGGAATTGAACATAAAAGTGAGGATGTTATGCTTCAGTTATACAGGTCATTGGTGAGACCACATTTCGAATGTTGCGTGTAGTTTTGGTCTCCTTATTTAAGGGAGGATGTAAATGCATTGGAGGCGGTTCAGAGGAGGTTTACCAGATTGATATCCGAATGAGCGGGTTGTCTTATGTGGAAATGTTAGACAGACTGGGCTTGGTTCTGTTGGAGTTTAGAAGAGTGATTGAAGTATATAAATAAGATCCTGAACAGTATTAACAAGGTGGATGTGGAAAGTATTTTTCCTCTGGTGGGTGAGTCCAGAATAGGGGGCACTGCTTTAAAATTAGAGGTTGCCTTTTAGGACAGAGATGAGGAGAATTTTTTTTTTGAGGGTTATGCGACTTTGGAACTTTCTGCCTCCGAAGGCGGTGGAGGTGGGGTCATTTAATTTTTTGAAGGCAGAGGTAGTTAGATTCTTGTTAGGCAAGGGAATCAAAGGTTATCAGGGGTTGCTGGGAATGTGGATTTCAAAACACAGACTGATCAGCCATGATATTATTGAATGGCAGAGCAGGCTCGATGGACCAAATGGGCTACTTCTGCTCCTATTTGGTATGTTCGTATGTTCTTTTCTTCTCTCTCATATACTTAAGTAGTTTCCCCTTTAAATACTTAACTCGTTTCCTGTAAATGCCTCTCATACTATTTGCCTCAATTGTTTCCTGTGGTGGTGAGTTCCAAATTCTCACCACCCAGGGTAGTTTCTTCTGAATTCTTTATTTGATGTCCTGGTGATATTGTATATTGATGGCTGTTGTGGTGTCTTTGATAAACGGACCATAGGTGTCTCAGGTACAGGTCACGATCATTTATTCAAGCAATTGCAAGGAGAGCACCATCTCAGTACAGCTTGAGACAGTACTCTGCTAAACTACAAGTGTTCACCATATTTAAACATTATTGATCACGTACGAGAACAGTTTCCAGATTCCGATCTCTTCGACATATAGGTTTACGTTAAACAGACATTTCTCTAGTAACAAGGTACCAAGGTACAGGCATCATCTGTCCCTACTTTCACCCCCGGCGGAGGCCTTCCCTCCTATCTCAACTAGGACCATCTGTTCTTTCCCTATCTGCTATAAACAGACCCAATCTTGGTTATTTTTCAACCTAAGGCTCCGGTCTGACTCCTAAGACACCCAATCTATCATATTTGCATTCCTCTCTGTTCGGCCTGGCCTTGCTGATGGTCACAGACTCTGAGGGTGTGCAAGGTTCAGATTCCTCTCTGTCCAGCCTGGCCTTTAACTATACTTGCAAGCACTGGCTGCTTGGATATTTTAAGTAGTCCGTTCCCTTTCAATAAGTTCTTTATGTACCACTATATTCAGCTGTGGCTCAGTCCATAGCACCCTCGCCTTTGAATCAGAGGGTTGTGGGTTCATGTCCCACTCCTGGAAAACCAAGAACTGTGATTGTACTCGAAAGAAGTTGCAATCTGTGACTGTTGGTAACTCGAAAGAGTTTCCCCCCGAACAATGGCCTTTAGTTTTCTTTATTTTTTATTTCTTGTCTATTCCACAAATGTCGTAGCTTTGTAATATATCTCTTTAAAATATTACATACTCTCTTGATGGACTATTAACTATTTTGTTAGTTTCATTTGATTATGTCAGACTATGAATTGCTACTAGTGCCAAAATCTGGACACAAACCACAAACTAATTGATGGTTGTACCTTGGATTTAATTCAATTAATTGGCCATTTCCATTTAGCAAGTTACAGTGGCACCTAGTCTATAAATGTAATTCAGTATTGATTTATTGATAACTATGACCCTTTCACTACTATGCCCCTGATCTGTTTGATCTTTCAGTTCTATTAAAATTAATCTGGGTATGAGAGTGTAATAATTATGATTGCAAACCAGAGGTCCTGAGAATAAAATCTCACCATGGAAAGTTGTGAATTTAAATTCAATAAATGTGTCAATTTATGGTTCAGCATCAGAACAAAATGATGGTAAAAGCTACAGGATTGCTGTAAAAATCCAACTAGACTGCTAACTCAATTCAAGAAGGGAACCTGGTACTCCTACGTTGTCTAATGTGACTCCCATTGCACATTGAATAGTAAACACTTAATACTCTCTATCCATTTGTAAAAGCAATCACTATTCAGGAAGACCCAGCACCATCACCTTCTCAGGGGAACTAAATGGATAATAAATCCTGCTTTGCCTGTATCACACATATCTTGAGGAAAAATTTGTTTTGGCCAAGACCATGATACCACAAAACAACTGTAAACTATTCCTAATATGCATTCAAATTGTTGTTCTCATTTACGTAGCAAGATCATATAAAGGGGACTATGACACCACCCAAACATATGCATTCAACTAAGAAGCACAGAATTGAATTTTGCTATTTTGATAGCTGTAAGTCTTCTGTCTGATGAAGGTCAGATATCTTGGTTCAGCTGCCTTTAGGGTGTAAGTGGATACCGTAAAAGTATCTTAAAATTCCTGAACCTAACATGGGTGTTTCATACTCATAAATAATATGGATAATTGTACTTTTTTTTGGTGTAATACAGTGTGCTATTTTGAGGTTAAGATTTTAGTGGATTATGATAATGTGGTAAGTGCTTTATAATGCTTGTGACTCAAAATATACAAGAACAGCATGTGGTCACAATGTAAAAAATGGAAAATGTTCAATGATTTTCTCCAGGTCTGTAATTCCTTACCTTGATTTATGCAGTTACATAAAACACAATATCTCATCTGGGAAAATGAAAACCCATTCATGTTTCAATTGCCAAACTCAAATTCCAGTGAAATTAATTATTTGTTGAGTTAAAGATATGGGTAATTTCCAAATCACATCCAAAATGATTAAGGAATGCTCGTTAGACCACTCAGAAAATGCTTTTCCCACTTTTAATCTGAAAATTGCAATTGGTGTCCTACAACTTGAATCTCAATTTACACCTTTTAAACAATCACCACCTCTGCGTCGGGTACACACCCAAAACCTCACCTGAAAATTGAATCAGGTGGCCTTTGGCACCAATGGGCTGGCTAGGGTACCACATTATCTCACCCAACCCCCCACCCCAATTTCCATTTGCTGGTCACTTGTTTATCAGGCAAGAAACAGGCGGCTGGCAGTTAAAAAATGTTGTTGTCAGATTTATATATAGGTAAACTAAAAGGCTGTCAAAAGTTGATAATTGCTCGCTTTTGACAGTATCTTATTTGTTGAGCCCTGGTGCTTTTAGTTTACTTTGATTAATCATGGGGTCTGCCTCTCGAAAGCAGCTTTCTCAGGGGGGTGTTATCCTCAATTAAAGATGGGTAATTTCTAAATCACATCCAAAATGATTAAGGAATTCTCGTTAGACCACGCAGCACCTGGTACAGATGGGTGGAGTGTGCTCAGAACCCTCTAACCAGAACCATAAGAATCCTCTTAGATTCCCTTATGGAGATTCAGATACTGCTTGTTGAAAATTTTGATGACTTTGTTTATTTTATCCCAATAGCCAACTGAAACACATGGGGATGACTTTTCATTTTTAAGGCTAGGCAGAACACAGACAATTGTGCATTGCTGTCTTTTGAGTCCATATTTTATTGCTCTGATACCAGCTCATTATAATAATCACCTTTATTTTGTCATCTACATCTCTGAGTATTCCTAAACTTCAAATTATTCCTTCTTAATTTCTATTTAAGTAGCTTGTAGTAATCCGTTATAGTGTCCGTTTGATATTCTTACTTCAAGGAATTAAAAAGAACTGTATTCAAGCACACCTTGTTCAGTGCCTTTTAAAGTGTGTGAACAGTTTTAACTCAAACAAAAATATAAACAAAAATAATAATAAATCCTGTAATCTAATATTAAAATAAATGCACCATAGAAATACATAGAAATTACAACAGGGAAATTGGCCACTCTACCAGTCCTTGTCTGCATTTACCCTCTACTCAAGCAAATAGTTCTAAATAAATATACGCACAGAGTTCTCATATCCCTTTGTTCCATTTTCATCTGTGCATCAATGCAGTCTAATCTTGATCTAATCTAATGCTTATATTGTGTCTACCTCAACTGCCAACCTGGGAAATGAATTCCACAGCCTCACAACTGCATAAAGTATCTTCTTCTTCCCATGTTTTAAATATCTAATGTTTAATTTTATATCCAGCGCACCTTGTTCTGGTTCCCTCAACTATAGAAAATAGTTTGCCTCTATCAACCTTGTCCCATCCTTTCAAAATTTTAAACACTTCTATCTAATTTGCCTGTAATCTATGTTGGTTTACCGTGAAAAGTCCCAAAGATCAAATAAAAGTACTTAACATGTTTTTGGAGGCGGGGGGAAGTGTGGGAGCGGGCGTGAGCGGCCTGCCGATCAGCACCTGCAGCTGGGGGGGGTGCAGCTACTTTAAGTGGGTGGGCCAATTAAGGCCCACCCAGCGTGACGTTTGCCAGGAAGCGCTATGCGCTCCCTGTGCGGGCGGTGGAGGGGGGATTCCCTCAGCCGGGAGTGCGCTCTTTCACGCGAAAGAGCGCACAGATATCCCTGAGGCAGCAGTTTGCCTCAGGGAGATCGGTTCCAATTTAAAACTTTTAATAAACATGTTTAAAATTTTTCCCTCCCATGTGACACTGTCACATGAGTTGGGACATATCCATACGTTTTATTGAAACCTTTCTTAAAAATTTAAATACCCTCATGAAATCTCATCCCGCCCGTGGATGAGATTTCATGTTTTTTCTGAGGCCCACCTGGGTTCCCGGCCTGCCCGCCAACCTTAAGCTTGGAGGGACAGGTCCATCACTGAGGTTAATTCGCTTTTTAATGGCCTTAACAGGCCGTTAACAGAATCAGCTGCACGCCCACTGAACTGAAAATCTAAATGACGCAGGGTGATGTTAGGATGCACACCCGATGTATCCCCGTGTCATTTTACGTGTCGGCGAGCGGGCCCCGCCGCTGCTCGCCGACCAGAAAAACCTGCCCTCCATTGGGCAGAATTTTCTGCCCACCAGGCAGGCGGTCCCGACCCAATCTCCGGCGGGCGGGGAGCCGATCCCCACCAGAGAAGCGGGCCCTGCCGCCATTTTAAGTGGGCGGGCCAATTAAGGCCCACCCAGCGTGACGCCCGGCGGGAAGCGCTATGCGCTTCCTTATTGGGTGGTCAGGGGTTTCCCCAAATACGAGAGTGCGCTCTTTCGCATCTCCCTGAGGCTGTGCCTCCGCCTTCCTGAAAATTTAAATGGGGCGGGATGACGTCGGGGATTCCCCCCAATGTCATCCTGTGTCATTTTGCATGTCGGCGAGCGGGCCCCGCCCCCTGCTTGCCGACAGCAAAATTCAGCCCATTATGATGTCAGTTTGTCATCCCCAAATCCATATGAGCCTGCTCTGCCATTTGATAAGTTCACGGCTGATCTAATCAATGTTACAATGTAGGGCTGGATATCCAAACTACAGGTCATGGGCTTGATGTGGTTTATGAATCCTAGTTTTCCAGATTGCAAAGTTCCATTGAAACAGTTTATTTTTCACTGTATTTTTTTACTTTGATGGATTCGTCTAGTCATTTGGAGAGGTCTATTTGGTACTGTTTCCTCATTGGTGGAAGAACTCTAAATCCATCTGTAAATTAATTTGAGTGAATTTATGTGAATTTAATTAGACAATATTAATTCTAGTTTATCAGTGGTACTTTGTGTTGTGGCTTACATGCACCCCACAGGGTTCAAAGGCATGTAATTAATCCAAGATCAGGTGTGCCCAAAATTATTTGCTTCATGGCTACTTAATTTGTTTTTATTTTTTCATGGGATGTGGACATCACTGGCTGGGCCAGCATTTATTTGCCTTCTCGAATTGCCCTCGAGAAGGTGGTGGTGAGCCGCCTTCTTGAACTGCTGCAGTCCGTGTGGTAAAGGTAAACCCACTGCTGTTTGGAAGTGAGTTCCAGGATTTGACCCAACAATAGTGCACCTAATTCACATGCACTGAATTACTTTTTATTCCAATTCTAATGATCATTGCTATGCAAACAAATATGTAACAAAATGTCACAAACAAGTGAGACGAATGACTTTAAATTGTTTCATTGAAGGAGGATTGTTGACCAGGATATTAAGGACCAGATTTTCTTCAATTATTGCTATATAATCACTCATGTCCAATCTACGTAAGGGCTTGGCCTAACATCTTGTCCATGCAGCACATTGAGTTATGTGCTTAGGCCGTAAAAAGGCATGTAATTGTCATAGTCAGAGGTATGAATTTTCCTTTGGAAAAAATACCCAATTTCCATTTAATTACAATCTAATGTTGTGCCTTCTGCGCGCCCGCTGAACTGTCAAAGATCTATTAAGGCCATTAAGTAATTAAAGTTGTTAAGAATGCTGCCCGTCCAGCTTTAAGGTTGGCAGGCAGGCGAAGAGCCCAGGCAGCCTTCACATTTTTCATGAAACCTCATCCATGGGCGGGATTTTATTTAATTAAATAAAAAATTTTGAACAAATTAATGGACATGTCCCAACTCATGTGACAGTTTCACATGAGGGGACATGTCCTTAAATTTTTTTTTTACCTTTCTTCAATGTTTCATAAGTGAAAGTAATCTCCCTGAAGCACCTCCGTGCCTCAGGGTGATTTGCGCAGGCCCCGACTCAGGGAATACCGCCCCCCCACCCCCCGCCCGCACAGGGAGTGCACAGCGCTTTCAGGGCCAGGATATTGAGGTCGGCGAGCGGTGAACGGGGTCCGCTCGATGTGTAAAATGACGCGGGATGACGTCAGGCAGGGGCGCAGCCGAATCAGCTACCCACCCACCAACTTGTCAACGGCCAATTGAGGCCATTCAAAAACTAATTCAACTAGTTAATGGACTTGCCCGTTCAACTTTAAGGCTGGCAAGCAGGCCGGGAGCCCTGGCAGGCTTCAGAAAAAGCATGAAACCTCATCCATGGGCGGGATTAAAAATTTACTAAAAGTTTTATTAAAAGTGATGGACATGTCCCAACTCCTGTGACAGTGTCACATGAGGGGACATGTCAGGGAAATTTTATTTCTCTACATTTACCATTTTTAAATTTGTTGCCGATCTCCCTGAGGCAGCACTTAGCCTCAGGGAGATGAGTGCGCTCTTTCACGCGCATGCACAACAGAGTGCATTCTTGGCTGAGGGAATCCCCCCTTCCCGCCCGCACAGGGAGCGCATAACGCTTCCTGGCAGAAGTCACGCTGGGCGGGCCTTAATTGACACACCCACGCACAATGGCGGGGTTGGGGAGGGTGGCGCCAACTGGAGGCGCACCCGTTCCTGAACTTCCCCACCCCCCGCACCCCCGACGGGGGGAAAATTCTGCCCCAGGTATGCGTCATTCTGGGTGGGACTTAATTGGCCCGCCCATGTAAAATGGTGGTGCGGCCCCAATTGGGGGGACAGATTGGGTTCGTGCCCGCCCCTGCACAACCTCCCCAATGGGGAGAAATTTCTGCCCCATGAAATTCTTCTCACAAAAATGGCAGTCCTAATATTGCTCGCCCATAGTCTAACCACACCATGGAAATTCCATGAAAGCCCACCCCAAACCCAGACCCCTACCTGCTTTGTTCAGTCCTGGCTGCTCCTGGTGGTGGGATCCATAACTTAGTGTCTGTGGAACTCTTCCCCTGTGAGAGTCAGTGTGTGGAACCCATACAGTGGTGTGATTCACTCTATGTGGAACCCGTACTCCAGTGAGTGTGAGATGCATACCCCAGTGAAAGTCAGTGTCTGTGGAACCCATACCCCAGTGGGAGTTGGTGTGTATGGAACCCACACCCCAGTAAGAGTCAGTGTATGTTGAACCCATACCCTAGTGAGACTGTGTGTGTGCGTGTAGAACCTATACCCCAGTGAAAGCCAGTGTGTATGGAACCCATACCCCAGTGAGACGCAGTATGTGTGGGACCCATACGCCACACAGTCACTGTTTCTCACTCTCTCACATGCACACACACACACAATCTCTCTGCCCCTATCTCACTCCAACACACCCACAATCTCTCTGTTCCCTCTATCTCACAGGCACATACAATCTTTCTCTCTCACTCTGACACACGCACATCCTTCTCTCTCTCTCTGCCTGTCTCTCTTACACACACACACACACAAACTCACATACATACATACACAAAACCTCTCTGTCAGTCTCTCTCACACACCCCAGGGGGACAGATGGGGAGAGAGAGAGGGAGCAATAAATGCACATGTTCTAATTAACATTTAATGCACTGAGCTTTTGTTTTAAAAACTTGTCTCTCTGCAAATATATGCCATCTGCAGTGACCCAATTGCAATTACCCATGGATAACCTAGCTAGGATTAAGTTTGTGGGAGCATATCTCTCTCAGACCAAAATACTTGAAATTTGTACAGTATTCAGTATTTTAGAAACCAGGCCAGAGCTGCAGTCCTTAACAGCGACATGGCAGACAAGATGGCGCACTAGTGCATTGTGGGGAATGGGGGCCGGGAAAGCTTTTCCTGCAGAAGCTGCACAGATTCATTGCAATTTGAGTTTTCTTCTGCCTTCAAACCTAGTTGTGGCTGCTATTGCTTTGTCAACTGAATTGATTGATTTTAAAGGCGGAGGCAGGTCAAACTCTGCTGCAAAAAAATTAGGGACTTTGTCGAGGGGTCATGCTGTTGACCCTAGTGACCAGGGGGCAGGGACTTCAGGGAACCAGCCAGACCTCAATATCCCCCAGGGCCTGACGGACCAGCCGGGTCACAGGACAGCAAGGACAAATTCCAGGAAATCGGAATGGCTGTTCACATACAGTTGGTCACATACGGGCCTTGCTCACCGCTGTCTCTCTGGTCCTCGGGCTACTTAGGGAAGTGACTTTTCTCTAATTGGTCACCCGTGTGATTAAATTTTCCAGGACTTTTTGGGGGCCTTATTGAACGCTTAATCAAGCTGCTTATAATAAAAAAACCAAACATGTACTTGTGAATTAATTCCAAGTGCATAGCTATTTTATTTCCACTGTATGTATCTCTGTGTGGAATGGAATGAGGAATTATAAGCTGCAGGTACATGTGTGGTCATTCATATATAAGCACTGGAAAAATGACTTTACACAACATATAATACTTTTTAACAGTGAAGGTATTAACCAGCTCAATATCCATTCCATCGCAATAATTTTGAAAAAAATACCAATGTTGAATATGTCTCCCCTCCATGCACATTAATGATGCCTATAAAGCTTATGCTTATATGTTTGTTAGACTCAATAGGACAAATGGGATTCTGTAAAGGAGGGATGCAAAATTACTTTACCAGGAGTCCAGTAGGCAACTTGCTTGGAGACATGATAGGTCAAGGCACCTTCGTGGGTATGGAGCAATCTCATCGGCATGGGCGAGATATGACAAAACTATCATCATTGTAAAGGAAAGGAATTCCTTAAAATCACAGGTGCAGGGGAAAAGGAAGGCAGCATTGATTTCTGCACTGTTTAACAATCTATATATTGCTTGTGTAACATCAGCTGGGACTTAAAAAATTCCATGACACAATATTGTTGATGTCAGCTGATGTCTGAAGCTTCGTCAAATTTTGCCACGATCGCCAGAACTTAAAATTCCCACAAACAAGCTCTGATCGCTTTTGATGTCAGTTGAATGCGTCTGAGTGTTTTGAAGGTAATTAAATAATGCTAAATGATGGCAAACGATGCTGTTTGAGTGCTGTGTAATTTCATTTGATATCAGTTGATGACTAATAACGTCAGTTGATTACTACTTGGGATGTTAAAAGTGGCTAAGTGATCATTTTTGAGCGAAGATGTAGTCGAGTGATGGTTAAATGGTCACTTTTGAGTGTAGATGATCACAAGTGAACACAATGATACCTGTTGAATTCCAATTATGTCAAAATTTTCTTGTAGGGAACCAATTCAATCGACCAATCAAGCTTCACAATTGCTCTGTCTCTTCTTTAGATATAACCTAATCTTTCTGTGATAACGTAGTATGATTAACCAGCATAGAAGTAAAACTCTCTCAATAAAATTGTTGATTTAAAGCTACCTCAGACCTATTCTGCTTAATATCTATATGTAAAAGCCCTGCAAGCCTGACTTCCAATTTTAAATTCTATTCCAACCTATTAATAACACATTTCTCATTTCACATAAGAAATCATTAACATGCACCATGAATATGTCCCTGATCGGAGTCGCGCCGCCATTTTACCTGGGCAGGCCAATTAAGGCCCCCCCAGCGTGACGCTCGTCTGGAAGCGCTGAGTGCTCCCTGTGCGGGTGGGGGGGTGGATTCCCTGAGAGGTTCCCTGTTCTCTTTCACGCATGGAGGTGCCTCAGGGAGATTTGTTTCAGAGCTAAAGTTTTAAATAAAGGTTTTTAATACTTTGAAAACATGTCCCCTCATTTGACACTATCACATGAGCTGGGACATGTCAAAGAATAAATGTACAAATTTTAATTAGATTTTAAAACACTTCATGAAACCTCATCCTGCTCGTGGATGAGGTTTCATGTAAAATGCGAAGGCCGCCTGGGCTCTTCGCCTGCCCGCTAACCTTAAGGTTGGACGGGCAGCTCATTAAATTGAATTAATTAGGTTTTAAATGGCCTTAATAGGCCTTTGACAGTTTGGCGGGCACGCAGCCAGCTTGGCTGCACGCCCGGTGAACTGAAAATCGAAACGACGCATAGTGACGTCGGGACGCCCGCCCGACGTCACCACACGTCATTTTACGCGTCAGCGAGCGGGCCCCAACCCCACTCGCCGGCGGGAAAATTCTTCCCTGTGATACTAATGAAGCATTGCAGGACATGCTTTTAGTTGAACACAATCTATTTTTTTGCAAACAGATATCACCAAAATACACCATGCCCTGGAATCTTCATTCAGGCCATAGATGCATTTGTTTAGTTTTCATAGTTTTCCTTCTGCATCTGCTAGCTCTTTGGGTGGTTTCAGAAACACTTCTCTCTGAAAAGCATTACCCTGCAGAAATATAGTGTTTGTGTCAATTGACCTATGCACCCATGAATATGTAGCCAAAAGAGCTAAAAATATTTTTAAGATTAATTTTCTAGCTGTGGGAGTGTCCATTGTGACTTTTATGTCACCCAATCACTCTTCAAAACCCCTAGCAACTAGTGTTGCTTCAGCCTTATGAATTCCATCTTCAAAGGCCTTTTCAGTATGAACCTAACTCTGTGACAAAGCTGGTTGCCCATTATCTGAACCTCCAGAATGAATTCCAAACTCTCTCCAACTATTTAATTCCTTTTTGTTTGCTTCTCATTAGTTTATTGGCAGCTAACAAAACTTCATGATCATGATGACTTTTGCTTTTAGTTTTGATGTGAGACTGTTCTGTGGCCTTTATTTCTTTACTGGCTACTAGGACTGCATTTTTTCTTAGCTTCCAACATTCATCTTTAGACAACCATCTTCTGCTACTATGTCCTATTCCAGAAAGCCATTTGGTAAAGGTTAGAACTGGGGCCAATCTTCACACACTTCTATATTTATTAAAGGGTTACAAATTGGAAGCATATGCTTCCTACTGCAACTATAGTTTTAGTATGTGCCTATTTATCCTTCTTCTTAGACAGTCCCTCAGGATCAAGGATGACTTGCTTTCACTCCAGTTTGATGAGTTCTGATAATAGTTCTGATAATGAGTTCTGAGATAACTTGTACAATGCATGATCTGCAGCTTCTGCCACATGGAGGGCAGATGGTGCTTGAAGGGTCGGACAGATGAGGTGCTTAGAGGTTTGTGCACACTCTCGACTTCGCCTCTGCATTCTCCTGACAAAGTCTCTCGATGTGTTCAGTCCTTCTCCATTTGGTTGTCACAAGTCAGCAAAGCTGGTTTTGACTGATTAGCATCTTGATGCTGGGCATGTTGATTTGGGAGAGGATGTTCGACTGCCTTAGTTGCCGCTGAAATTGGAGAATCTTGCGAAGGCATTATTGATGGTATTTCTCCAGTGCTCTGAGGTGCCTGCTGTAGATTGTCCAAACCTCCGAAGAACATGGAGATCACTGCAGCTCAGTAAACCATGACCTCCGTCTTGGGTTTGAGACCCTGGTCCTCAATTATTCTTTTCCTCAGTTGGCTGAAGGTTGAGCTGGCATCTTGGAGGCGATGATGATTTTTATTGTCTACGTCTACCTTCATCAAGAGGAGGTTCCCAAGATAAGGAAAATGGTCCACATTTTCCAGGATCTCGCAATTGATCTTAACTGACAGATGGAGGTGTTGTGCTGTGGGAGCTGTTTGGAAGAGGACCTTAGTTTTTCGGGTTCTTAGTGAAAGGTCCATTTTCTCATATGCTTCAGAGAAAGAGTAGGCAATGAACTGGAGCTCAGTTTCTGAGTGAGTGCACACGCAAAGGCCTTCTGTTGAATGATGAAGGTTGGAGTGATTTTGGTTTTTGATTGAAGGTGCTGTAGGTTGAACTGTTTCATGGACGGGATGAGGACGCAAGCTCGAGACGATATGAGTCTGATGGCGATGTGAGGGTGTGTGTTAGAGTTAGTAGTGTTGTCCCTTGAGTTGTGAGATCCCTGTGGACGTGTGATGGGTTTGTGAGTTGAGAGTGATGAGGACAGTGACTTACCCTGGCGAAACAGATGTGACCATTCATCCTGTTGCGTCATTGGGTGGCTGTCCTCTTTTGCAGGGCATTGGTGTTGACCGCCACTGCCATTGCCTCCCATGCGGATTGGTGATGCTGTTTCCCATCCTGCGGCCAAAGCGGAGGTAGCGGGCATCACAGCAAACCTCTACGCCGTCTAAAAGCCACTTGAGGGACCTGCCACTAAACCAGGGGGCTGCAGTCTTTTTGCCTTCGGGGCCATCCTGCCTTCTATGTAGCAGTGCTGTTCAGGAAGCACTGAGAGGTGTGTGCGCGGCTGCACTTTAAATGTAGTGCCTGGCATGATGAAGTGGCGTAGCACGCAAATGAGAGCACGCGTGCCATTGAAACGGCATGTTTCCTAGGAAGGCATAATTAATGTGACGGGTTTTGGACGATATGGTGTGAGAAGCCACCTTTGCGGTCGATGGCTAAAGCATTGTTTTTCCCGCCCGCTACCGCACTTAGTGCAAATCTGGGTCGATTCCGCCCAGGATCTTTGAGGGAGAGAAGGAAAATAAATGGCTGGGTCAGTTTTTTACCCAGGTAACTCTTGCAGTATGCTCCAAAGTGTTGTTGGCCAAACAAGTTGCTTGAAAACCTACCTTTCCTAGCCCAGAAACAAAGTGATGCTCCTAAAAAGGAAGGCTGAAATTTTAGAATACTTGATTTGAACCCATCGCTGTATCCTGCAGTAATACACACTCTGATATATTCATATTAATATAGATTCGTGGAACCACTACCACCTAGAAGGACAAGGGCAGCAGATAGATGGGAACACCACCACCTGGAGGTTCCCCTCCAAATTACTCACCATCCTGACTTGAAAGTATATCGCTGTTCCTTCACTGTCGCTGGGTCAAAATTCTGGAACTCCCTTCCTAACAGCACTGTGGATGTACCTCCACCACATGGACTGCAGCGGTTCAAGAAGGCAGCGCACCACCACCTTCTCAAGGGTAACTAGGGATGGGCAATAAATGCTGGCCCAGCCAGTGAAGCCCACATCCCGTGAATGAATAAAAAATAATAGATGTTTACAACAAAAAGGATCATGTTTCTGCTACCTGCAAAATTAATCTAATTGACCCACTCTCTCTCCATAGCCTCGTAGGTTACACTCTTTCAAATATTTATCCAGCTTTTCCTTGCAGAATGCAATAATCTCTGCATCAATTATTTCCAGTGACAAAACATTTCACGTTCCAACTGTCACAATTGTATCTTAATTGTATGTAGGTGGTGGGCTTTAACTGGGGGTTTTACTTGTGCTCCGATAAATAGGACAGACTGAAACTTTGGTGGTTGGGTTAGGAAGGGCATATTGTAATGCATATCTCTGTCAACAAAAGCCCATTAGCGTATGTAAAGATTGGCTCCAGTTCTGATCTTCACTACCAAGCTCACTGAAGTATAAAATGTTAGCAGAGGATGTTTGCCTAATGGTGAGGGTTGGAAACTTCAAAACAGTTTTTAGTAGATAAAACTAAAATCCTAGTGGCCGTCATAGGAAACGAAAGAAAGCAAGTGTAAACTGTTGGGGTATGATTGTCCTCTGATGTTCTCAGAGCCTGAACTATATGACTATTGGAAGAATGAAGTGGATATTGTTACAGCCATGTGGGGAGGGGTAAAAATGACTCCCATATTATAACACTCCAAGTCTGATTGGAACAGGATTTTTTTTTAATTTAGTGAGGATGAAGGTATTTACGAAGATATTTATGAAGGTATTAAATGTCTGTGCTCAAATATTTATGTGCAGATTGCAAAAAAATACTAGCCTGGCAGGCTTTCTTGAGTACAGAACAAAGAGGGGTTAGTTTTTATTGAGTTAAAAACCCACCTAGGTAAAGATATAAAATATTCAAAAATGTAAATCCATGCCCAACCTTTGCCTCACACACACATACATTTTCCATCTATTTTAACGCAAGGCATCTTACAAGTGAGAGTGTTGATTAACACATGGGAATATGATATTTTTGCTATCACAGAGACATGGTTGAGGGAAAGGTAGGACTGGCAGCTCAATATCCCAGAGTATAGAATCTTAAGGTGTGACAGGAGGGAGTGTAAAAGAGGAGGTGGCATTGCACTATTGATCAAGGAGTCAATTACTGCATAAGGAGGGATGGTAACTTAGAAGCTTCCTCAAATGAGGCTACATGAGTAGAACTTAAAAACAAAAAGGAGGAAATCACTTAGCTGGGAGTGTACTATAGGCCTCCAAACAGTCAGGAGAGATAGAGGAGCAGATATGTAGGAAAATCTTAAAGAAGTGTAAAACTAATAGGGTAATAATAGAAGGGGATTTCAACTTCCCCAATATTAACTGGGATAGTCTAAGCGTGAAAGACTACTTAGTTGGGAGGGTGGGGAGCTGGGTGGAATTCTTAAGGTGCATCCAGGAGAGCTTTTTGAGCCAACAAGTGGAAAGTCATACAAGAGAAGGGTTGGTACTGGACCTAATCTTAGGAAATGAAGCCGGGCAAGTGGTAGAAGTGTCAGTGGGGGAGCATTTCGGGGATAGTGACCATAACTCTGTATGATTTAAGGTAGTTATGGAAAAGGACAAAGATGGACCGGAACAAAGGTCCTAAATTGGGGGAAGGCCGATTTCAACATGATAATACAGGAGCTGGCCAAAGTGGACTAGGAGCAGCTACTTGTAGGAAAGCCTACATCTGACCAGTGGGAGTCATTCAAAAAGGAAATAGTGAGAGTTCCAACATGTTCCAGTAAAGGTGAAGGGTAGGACAAACAAGTCCAGGGAATCCTGTATGTCAAGAGACATAGAGGACTGGATAAGGAAAAAAAAGGAGGCTTATGGCAGATTGAGAGGGCTGAAAACAGCGGAAGCCCTAGAGGAGTATAGAAATTGTAGGGGGCTACTTAAAAAAGTAATTAGGAGAACGAAGAGGGGACATGAAAAACACTGGCGGGCAAGATAAAGGAAAATCCCAAGGCATTTAATAAATACATTAAGGGCAAAAGGATAACCAGGAAAAGAATAGGACCCATTAGGGACCACAGTGGCAATCTGTACGTGGAGCCAGAGGATGTAGTGAGGTTTTAAATGATTACTTTTCACCTGTGTTCACTATGGAGAAGGACAATGTAGGTGTAGAAATCAGGGAGGGGGACTGTGATACACCTGAACAAATTAGCATTGAAAGGGAGGAGGTATTAGCTCCTCTAATTCTAGCTTCTCTGTTCTAGCGGGCTTAAAAGTGGATAAATCCCCAGGCCCAGATGAGATATATCCCAGGCTGCTGTGAGGCAAGGCAGGAGATTGCAGGGGCTCTGACACTAATTTTCAAATCATCTCTGGCCACAGGAGAAGTGCCAGAGGACTGGAGGTCAGCGAATGTACCATTGTTCAAGAAGGGTAGTAGGGATAAACCAGGTAATTATAGGCCAGTGAGTCTAACATTGGTGATACGGAAACTATTGGAAAAAAATCTGAGGGACAGGATTAATCTCCACTTGGAGAGGCAGGGATTAATCAGAGATAGTCAGCCTGGCTTTGTCAGGGGGAGATCATGCCTAACCAATTTGATTGAATTTTTTTGAGGAGGTAACTAGTTGTGTAGACGAGGGTAGTACTGTTAATGTAGTCTACGTGGACTTCAGTAAGGCTTTTGACAAGGTCCCGCATGGGAGAATGGTCAAGAAGGTAAGAGCCCATGAGATCCAGGGCAACTTGGCAAATTGGATCCAAAGTTGGCTTAGTGGTAGGAGGCAGAGGGTGACGGTCGAAGGTTATTTTTGCAATTGGAAGCCTGTGATGAGTGATGTGCCGTAGGGATCAGTGCTGGGACCATTGCTGTTTGTAATGTACATTAATGATTTAGGCATGAATATAGGAGGTATGATCAGTAGGTTTGCGGATGACATGAAAATTGGTGGTGTCGTAAATAGTGAGGAGGAAAGCCTTAGATTACAGGACAATATAGATGGGCTGGTAAGATGGGCAGAGCAATGGCAAATGGAATTTAATCCTGAGAAGTGTAAGGTGATGCATTTTGGGAGGACTAACACGGCAAGGAAATACACAATGAATGGTAGGACCCTAGGAAGTACAAAGGATCAGAGGAACCTTGGGTGTACATGTCCATAGCTCCCTGAAGGCAGCAGCACAGGTCTTCTTCTTCTTATCGTGTCCACGGACAGTCTATACATGGCCCAGCCAGAACTGGACACATTTTTGCACCTTGTTGTTGAATTCGGCAAGATCTGCAACAGTGCAGGGTTCCTCTAGCGATAGGCATTGCAGGAGATGTTGCAGCAGCACAGCTAGATAAGGCGGTTAAGAAGGCATATGGAATATTTGCCTTTATTAACCGAGGTATAGAATATAAGAGCAGGGAGGTTAGGTTGGAGCTGTATAAGATGCTAGTTAGGCCACAGCTGAAGTCCTCTGTGCAGCCCTGGTCGCCACACTATAGGAAGGATGTGATTGCACTGAAGAGGGTGCAGAGGAGATTCACCAGGATGTTGCCTGGGCTGGAGCGTTTCAGCTATGAAGAGAGACTGGATAGGCTATGGTGGTTTCCTTAGAGCAGAGAAGGCTGAGGGGGCACCTGATAGAGGTATACAAAGTTATGAGGGGCATAGATAGGGTAGAATGGAAGAAACTGTTCCCCTTAGTGGATGTGTCAATAGCCAAGATTTAAGGTAAGGTATAGGAGATTTAGAGGGGATTTGAGGAAAATGTTTTCACCCAGAGGGTGGTTGGAACCTGGAAAACGCTGCCTGAGGGGATGGTAGAGGCATGAACCCTCACAACATTTGATATGTATTTAGATAAGCACTTGAAACGCCATAGCATACAGGGTGACGGGCCAGGTGCTGGAAAATAGGATTAGAATAGATAGGTTCTTGATGGCCAGCACAGGCAAGATGGGCCGAAGGGCCAGTTTCTGTGCTGTACAACTCTATGACTCCATGACACAAACACACACACACACAAACATAGGCACGCACGGTGACGGAATGGCGCCTGCCATTAATTAAGTGGCCACTTAAGACCCTTAACAGTCCAATTGACTGTGATTTTTCCTGACCGTGCAATTTTCTGCTCGTCAACTGGCAAAACAGGCAGGCGGCCAGCCGACATTTTCACAAACCTCACCTAGGGGGGGGAATAAAAAGGATCAGCAGCAATGCCAGTGTGAGTAGTGAGGAGTTTTGGAGATAGTTTACAGCTGGTAGCTTATTGGTACTCGGCAGCTTCAGCTCTGTTCATGGCTCCATTCTTAGCATTTCAAGGTTTAATTTCTGCCTATCAGGCCCCCAGAGGTTTCAGACAATGTGGACCCTTCCAGGTATCAGATAGCTTTCCCTTACCCTGGTAATGGGGATGGTGGTCTCCGCTGGAGGCACCTCTTCTGAGAAGGAAGAGAGGGTCAGATGGGAGAGGAGGCCATGTGTCCCTATGCAGTTTCCAGGGGAGGGACTTGTGGGAGGAGAAGTCCAGACACAAGGTGCGCAGGGCCAGCAGGTAGTCCAAGGTGGAAGGGGCCACAGAAGACGCCACTATCCTGCTGCCAGGGTTTACAGGTGGCAATGCAGCTACCTTAATAGGTCTGATGTGCAATGCCGAAGGAGGCTCCGCCTCTTAAGAGAGTGCGTGACCTCCATTTGCCAGATGATTGGGATCAGCTCCAAATGCATGGATGGACACCCCATGCCAGTGGCTCTAAAGGTCACAGTGGACCTCAACTTATATGCCTCCGGCTCTTTCCAGGGCTCGGTGGGGGAACTGTGTAGAGCCTCCCAATCAGCTGTCCCCATTTCCGTCAAGCTAGTGACAGAAGCTCTGTTCAGGCAGCTACTGATCTTTATTCTTTACCGTACGGATAAGGCCAGCCAAGCTGAGTGAGCCAGAGGCTTTGCAGCAATTGCTGAGTTCCCCCACATCTAGGGTGCATCAACTGCACACATATGGCTATCAAGGTGCCTGTGGGTCGGCCGAGTGCCTTCGTCAATAGGAAGGGATTCCACTCCATGAACGTGCAGATAGTGTGTGACCACAGGATGCAGATTCTGCAAGTCTATGCAAGGTATCCTGGCAGCTCCCATGATGCTTACATCCTGAGACACTCCTAGGTGCCAAGGCTCTTCAGTGCTCCAGCCCAACTGGATGGATGGCTGCTGGGTGACAAGGGCTATCCGTTGTAGTGGCTCTGATGCCTCTCCGCCATCCAAGAACAGAGGCAGAGAAGCGTTACAATCGAGTCATGCCTCCACAAGGACAGCGGTAGAGAGGGCCATCGGTCTTCTCAAGATGCATTTCCGATGCTTGAACCACTAAGTAGGAGCACTGCAATAACCCCCAGAGCGGGTGTCATTGACCGTGGTTGCATGCTGCACTCTTCACAATCTGGCACTGACAAGGGGGAACCCACTGGGGGAAGAAGATCTTGGCGCAGCTGCATAAACCGCAGAGGATGAGTCCAATAGTGAGTCTGAAGATGAGCACAGTGAGGAGAACGCTGAGGGCGTGGAGGCAGACCTCGGTAACCTGCAGTGAGGCAGGGATACCAGGGACACCTTGATCCAATGTTCCTTCAGCTAGGCTACCAAAGAACAACTTCAAATGCATGCCAGGGCTGCCACCGCCATCCCAGATGTCTGAAAGGACCCTTTCATTTGAATACAAAGAACACTCAGTGCCTGTACGATAAAGTTCAGAGCCACCTATGTCCAGCATTATGTACTGGTGCTCCCCACACCAATGAAATAAAAAGGTGAAGCACACTCAGGCCATGAAGACAAAAACACAATTTATGTAATTCTGCCAATTCAATAATCTTAACAGAAACATTTCTCGTATTCAACATCGGACCAGTATATTTAAAATTAACAAAAATGAACATAAAATCACCGTGACCTGTCCCTCTTGTGCTCATGGTGCCTTTAACTTATGTTTGCGAATGCTACATCCAGATGCTCCCCCCTCACTGGCACTAGCATTGGAGACAGCCTGCTGACTCTGCTGCGTTGGTGGCCTTGATGACTTTGGCAGTCGTCCTCCGGTCAGTGGAGCCTATGCTGGCCGGCCTGGGCGGGAGCAGCCAGTGCCATGGCTGACATCTCCCCAGTCGCTGCAGCCTCATCAGATTCCATGGTTGCTAGCGGAGGGGCAGAGGAGCTGCTGCTGACATCCAGAGCGCCCTGAGAGGAGCCCACAGCGATGACAGGCAGCTCGTGTGCAAACAGGAGGTCGCTGTGGAACTCCCTGCATACCATTGATGGACGGACACCTAGCTGGGATTCTGGATGCCTCATCCATCCCCCACACTGGCACTGACCACCTGAGGTCAGTGCCTGTATGAGGGCCTTCAGGTCCGAGCGCAAACCCAAGAACCCCTCATTCTGTCCCTGGAGCTGCTTCTCCATGAGAATCACCACTCTCTCAATTGAGGAGGCAGGGCGCTCGGCCATGACGGCTGATGTAGTGCTCACGCCCCTCATGGAATCCTCCATCACAGAGACCATGGCACGCAGACCCACATGGATCTCCTCCAGATCCTCCCGCACATCTCGCTGGACATCCAGCATCTGCCGCCTAATGGACGACTCCAGAGGTTCATCATCAGCCTTCGACTGAGTATCGTCCTGGTCCCCAGCAGTCGTCTGACTGCCGTCGCCCTGGGCACGCTCTGCTTCCATCTGCAGCTCAAGTGATTGTGAAGTGCCCTCACCAATGTGTACCGATATACTAGCCACCACTGTAATGCCCATCAAGGTGCTGGTAGCTGTGCTGGTGCCTGCCTCAGAGGGCGGGTGTAACGCAAGTGCAAATGATGCCCAGTGTTCCTCTGGTATCAGGGGTGGCTTTTCGGGGTCCAGAGATCGAACGCCTGTTGGCGAACCTAAACGGGAGAAGAAAGACATGTCATTAGTTAAAGTCATCACACTGTCACTGTGCATGCCAGGCACCCTGGTGAGATAATGGAGATCTGCAGGATGGTGCCCTCGTCCTCCAATGATCAATGGGGACTCCAGGTTCGAGGCTCACATCAATGAGAAGACTACACTAGAGTAGTTGCACAAGCCGAAATTTTCACCTCTATGCACTGCACTCTTACCTTCATCTGGCACCCTGGCCTCTCCATGTGGGATGTGCCTGCTCTCAAGCTCCAAGGCATCTTGCTCATACCTCGAAATGATTAGGAGGCTAGTGGGACCTCCACCGGTTTGTGACCTTTCTATATTGTTGTGGGCAGTCTTTTCCTGAAACAACAGAGGAGCATTGATTAGTCCACTCCTTACATGCAGCGCCATTGCAGCCTGTCCAACCCCAGCTGGGGAGAACCTGGCAGGACACTTCTGAGTCGTGGCCCTCAAGCCGCGAGGCACTCAGTCCGTGCAGCCAGGTCCCACCCCCTTGGCCAGCTCTGAAGAAGAGTCATACGGACTCAAAACGATAACTCTGTCTTTCTCTCCACAGATGCTGTCAGACCGGTTGAGTTTTTCCAGCGTTTTTTGTTTTTGTTTGCTTAGCTTATGTCTGGACAGACTGTAGCTATTGTCCCATGACCTAGGTGATTAGATTCTTGTCATGAAGCTATTAATGTATATAATATTTTGGAAAATATATTTTTATAAAACAGAGTTTGGTCTGCAGATATGTCTTAATTGGATTAAAGCTAGCTAGTCTGGGTGCTTTGATGTACTAGTCAGAGATGTAAACAGAAAGATAGCATGCATTTGCATTTTTTGAATAGAACCTTCAAGAAGTGGGGTGAAAATTGATGCCTTTGTAACAACTACCAAGCAATATGTTTATATTGCTAATAAAATTGGTATTATGAAAGGGGTTTCATTGTTAAAAGGTGAAGTTCAAAGAGGTTGTTGATACAATGAGAATTAACATTCAATGGGGCTGGTAGGTATAACTTCAGTAGTTTTTCGGGTGTGCACGCAGAGGCAATGTAAGATCAAAAGGCAGCTGCAAGCCTCCAACTGGCTTCATAATGAAAATAACCTAATTTTGAATTTATAAGGTGAAAACGCTTTGCCTGGTGTTTTGGTTAAGTCTATGGGCTGTTGTTGCCTTAATGGAGATTAGTTTGGGAATTTGTTAAAAGTTATGATAGTAGTAATTTGTAGCCATGTGTACATATATTTTAACCAGTGTAAATTAATAAAATGTTTCATTTAGCTTCACATAAAACCTCAAACTAGTGGTCTGATTCCTGAGTTTAGAGTCGAATCTCAAACACAACACTTAAAATTATTGATTATAACAGTAGTTTAAAGTTTCCCTCTGGAATATTTTTAAATAACTCCGCTTTACCAACTGCATCAGTCATAACAATTCTGTAAAGCTTCTCAATAATTCATTATCCGTCTTGATGAGATAGGAAAAACACCTTTCCATATAGCTATTGTCCTGGTAGACGTTCTGTCTCTGCTTGAGAGGTAGCCTTATAGAAATGCAAATCTGAGCTCCAGTATAGTTTCAGTAAATCTTTTGAAGTAGTCCTTGACATTAGCAGGTGTGAAATTCCATGAGGCTCGCTGGGAATGTCTTAATTGTATTCCACATTGGAACCTTCCAGAAAACTGGGCAACTTATAATACCAGACATCAGGTGACTCGTGGTAGCCATCTTAAGTCAGTGTCTTTGCTTGTTTTTTAAAGTACTTTTTAAACAAGCCAATACAATTTTGATCAGCTGATAAAATTAAAGATGAAATTGATATCACTCATGCACAAGTCAACATCATCGTGACAATATCTGAACATGAATTACCAGCCCACCAAAGAGAAAATAAGGCATTGCGTTGGTATTGTCGGTTCCAACAAGAAGTAAGATCGTAAGTACAGTAAGTTGCTATATGGATGTCCATCAGCTGGATAATGATGAAGGTTTTTATCTTATATTAGAGTTCCTGAATGAAATTTACAAATAAGATGACCTGTTAAATGCCTATGAGGCTAGGTAAGACTTTGATGGATTTTGGAAAACATGATTAATCATAGGCTTTAACAGATTGTATAAAAGCTTGATGAAATTCAGTTTAGGGATCCTGGATCAGTACTAGCATTTAAATTAATGAATTGTGCTAAGTTGATTTGAATGGGCAGGCTACTGTTTCTATTTGGTGTTTAGTTCTTGGGGAAGGAGACCGTGTTGAATCAGACATCTGTTGCTTTAAACAGTCATTTCCCTCAGCCTTCATGGAATGAATAAGACATTCAGTGATGACACAAAGAATAGAAGATTCAATGATTGCCAGATTTTGAAATAGTCCAGATGCTGGACATTTGTGTGAAGACAATGGAAGGATCAAAGACAGACAGAATGCAGATGAAAGCACCCTTAATAAATCTAGCTATTATAGCAGAAGACAAAATTGGAACAAATATAGTGGGTGAATGAACCCTAAGAATGCCCAAGACACTGTTAATGGGTGCTTCAGATGTGATTTGAAGTACCATTATGTGGTAAGTTGCCTAATGTAAAGAGATGGGATCCTCAAAATGACACATGACTTAGAGATTTCTGAGGAGGAGGATAAAGACAATGATGAACCTGAATGTTATTATACTGGTCACAAGGAATTTTGGACCTGTAATGAATGTGCTCATTGTGGATTCCTTTAACTGTGCAGTGCTAGATTGTACAAATACAGTATATTGGACAGATTGATTAAGGTGTTATGCTGATTCACCAAGAAGTGAAGATTGGCACAAGGCTAAGGAATACAAAACTACTACGTGGTTTAGGTGTGGTGATTCATTAACAAGAGTTGAAATAGCTGGAGTACACCATTTTATCAGTACTGATGTAGTCTCTAGTGAGGTACCTGTGCTGTTGAGTGAACTTGCTCTGAAAAAGGCACAAATGCAACTTAACATGAAGCTTGATGAAGCAATTATTTTTGGAAAACCAGTTGATCTGCAGTTACCTAATCAGACCACTATTGCATCTTGTTAACAAAACCTGATATTCCTCATCAGAGTGTTAGACAAGTATTAACAACATCACGTGACAAGAATCAGAGAGGGAAAAATATCAATTGTCTTAAAGTTACATAGACAATTTCCTCACCCTACTTACCAAACATTAAAAATCTTGCTAAAAGATACAAGTGTGGTTGATGAAGATTATACACTGCTAATAGAAGCAATTAGTGAGAATTATGAAATCTATAAATCTGTACTGCAGGTTGCTGCCACATGCTATTGTAACCCTTCTACTGGCACATGGTTTTGATGGTAGTTGCCATAGACCTAAAGATATGGGACAAAGAGGGCAGGATTTTCAGGTCGTCAGGCAGGCGGGCCCGGAAGCTGCCAGGAAACGGTCAGCTGCCTGCGATCGAACCCTGATCACGATTTCATGCTGCCAGGAGGAGTGTGAGCGAATAAGTCTGCGTATGAGTGGGGGAGCGCACACTGAAAGCTCCCTGAAGGCAGGGAGCTGCCCTAGGAAGCTGAAGATTTGTAAAAACAAAATAAAGATTTAGAAAATGTGAAAAAAATGTCCCCACATAGTACTCACATGAACATAAACATCATAAAAATTATGTCAAAACATTTATATATTTTAAAATTAATGTTGGAAACGGGATGAGGTTTCCTAAAAAATGCAAAGGATACCTGGCCGACTCGCCTGCCCGTAAGGTTGGACTAGCAACGAAAAATAGCTTTAAATTAATTGATTAATGGCCTGAATAGGCCTCTTAATTGTCATTGGGCATGCTGCCGTCTCTCGCGCACACCCGCCAACTGAAATATTGTGCGCTATTTTATGCCTGATTGGGTCGGGCACGCCCCTACCCGCAGGACGTAAAATCCTGCCCAGAAATATTTTCATCCTACATAAATACCTGGCAACCGGAATAATACTCTCTACACTAATTCATAGCAAAGATAAAAGAATATTACAGACAAAATCATGGAGAAATGGATAGGCACTGAACTTGGGGGACATCAATGAAGTTTCTGATTGATAATAGAGACGTGTGAAAACGTGAAAACCATGGTCATGAATACTACAGCTGAAAGTTCTTTCAGCAACGGACTCTGTGAAAGGAATCATGCATTGACCAATTAATTGCTGAATAAGATTTCAGCTGATCAATCAGACCGTAAGTTGACAACAACCCTGGCATGGGTACTGTAGAAGGTATTACAATCAGTTCCATTTTTTCTGCACAATTGAATACCTTGCATGCAGGGAAATAGTCTTTCATTAGGGCTGAGATCTCAAAGAATATTAGGAGAGCACAAAGGCATACAACCATTTGAAACAGACTCCAATTCAGGAGATTTAGTTTGCAATTAAAGAAAGGGTCATGGAGAATGGAAAGGCAGTGGTAAAGTAATAGGTCAAGATGATAAGACAATACTCATAAGCATGGTAATCAAACTGTCAAAGTTCATTCCTTTAGATTAATTGGAATTAATTTCAAAATCTCAGACTCTAAGCAGCTGATAGAAGTAAGCGAGGCACATTGTATCCCAAGTACTCATGTTTTGTGACGAAAGCCTTGATGAATAGAATGCAGTAGATCAAGAGTTGGTTAATGGTAATGAGAGTGATCATGAGACACATGACAGAGCTATCTCATCCAAAAGCCAATTACTCAGAGTCCATACTCGGCGACACACATTCTTTTAAATGGTCAAAATTGTGGGAGGTGCAGGAAAAGCCACTAGCAAGTTTAACTATTGGTTGAACATTCAGGATGATGGCCAGGAAACAAGGTCCGTGAACTGGCAGAATGGGTGAAAAAGTGAAGAGTAAGAAAGTGCAGTGTAAGTGCTGATGGTCAGCCTGGAAGTGACTGTTTCATCATAAAAGTATCAATTACCAGACAAAGAACCTTCAATAGTGCAAGGGAGAGATCTCACAGTCGTAGTCATAATAGGCATAAAGTAGAGGCAAAATACTGCGGCTGCTGGAAATCTGAAACGAGAACAAAAATTGCTGGAAAAGCTCAGCAGGTCTCACAGCATCTGTGGAGAGAGAGAGTTAACATTTCGAGTCCGTATGACTCTTCTTCAGATCCCATAATATAGGCATAAAGTAGAGTTGGTGGGCATAAAGTAAAGTTGGTAGCATAGTGGTATTGTCACTGGACTAGTATTCCATAAAACCCAGGATAATGCTCTGGTGGACCTGGTGGAGATGCAGAGACAGGCAGGGGAACATCAGGCAGAGATGCCAGAGGCAATGTGCAGACTGGACCGAAAGCTGGAGGAATTTGTCAACGTTCTGTCTACTGTAATGGCTCCGGCATGCAAGTGCTTGGTTGTCTTTATGGAAAGGATGGTGGCCGCCTTGGAGACCCAGGTCCAGTAGAACACACAGTGGCTGCCAAATGTGCACTTGGACCTGCACTCTGTCACTCTAGCCGTGGATGCAGCGCAGCAGGGCTAGACAAGAGGGAATGAGTCACCTCGACCTCCCTCCAGGTGCCTCTTCTGCTCAAAAACTCTGGGAGGTGCCATCAAGCACCCACAGGAAAGAGGAGCGCCAGCCAGGTACCCTGGGAGCTTCATCCTAGGACCACTCCAAGGGTGCCCTGCCACTCCACCTCCCCTCTTCCAGTGACTCGATCACCTCCAGCAGGCGTCTGGTGACCTGAAGCATAGAGACGCCTGGCCTGCTAAGGATCTTCTGCACAGAAGATGCCTCCTGAATCCCCAAAGCCTGTCCGCCATCTGAAAATTACAAGTCAGGAGTTTGATGGAATACTCTCCACTTATCCAGCTGAAGGTAGCTCCAATAGCATTCAAGAAGCTCTACATCGTCCAGGACAATGCAGCCTGCCTTTAAACAATCACTCCCTGATTTATTGAAATACACGGTCACATTAATTTTCTTTTGCATGGTTGCACACGCATAGTTCCTTAAAGACACTGACTCTTACGTAGCCTGCATGCAGACTTTAGAGTTGCTGAGCCACTGTGCAGCTTACAGGGAACATTGATCCAGATCCCTTGATATCCACCCTTACAAAAATCTGTTAATTTCACTCTTGAAAGTTCCAATTGTTTACATTTACCTGGAGTGGTAGGAAAATCCTTTTACTATCCAAGATAAAATAACTGTCCTTCATCAGGATCATTTCAGTGGAAATGTGCACTCCCAGGCTCAACTTTTGGGAGGAGCGTTCCATATTTATTCTGTGTTTCTTATACAAGGACACCCAAATCTCTTTGAACACTATCTCTGAACACCAACATTTAAACATTTCTCACCATATTAAAAATATTCTGATTTTCTATGCTTCTTATAAAAGATTATATTATATAAATTATAAAACACTTCATGTTTTCCCACATTATACTTTCCACCTTATTGCCCACTCACTTAATCTGTCTATATGCTTAAAGTCCCCAAGCTCCACCCAGCTTTAACAGGATTGCTTCTCGCTGCCCACCATTGTGAATCTTTTGGAGTCACTTTAAATAAAGTTGCCTTCATCCAATCTTCTGAGCATACTCAAATGAACTTCCAGTAGCAAGGTACCCTTTGGTAATGACACACAATGCAAGTGATGAGAAATGTTACAGACAGGAGCAGGTTTAATTTAAAACAGCCCTGATTTCTCCTCTCACCACACATCCATAAACAGAAAGGTGTTTTTAATTATTAATTTCCCCCTTTATAAGTGGTGGCGTATTTTCCTCAACCCTTCAGTTTTTGGGGTGATCTGATCCTCTGTAATAACCCCACAGCAAACTCAAGATAGGGTAAAATCAGAAGGTTAGTTTATTTTACACACACTCAAAAACGCAGGAACGGGATTTGCAACGTAACCTCCGGTACATTCACACAATAAAAGAGGAATAAGGAAAAGTAAGGGGTACAGGGCAAAGACCACAGACAAAATAAGAATTATTGTTTCACATGAGAAAACAGTGAAGATGAGGGCCAGGTAATTTAAACCTGGACAGAACTCTGTTTCTGCTGTGCTTTGTTGATGGAAGATGCCTGACTGCCTGGATTCAGCTCCATATTACGGGGCTGGGGGCAAGGGTGGGGGGTAACATGACGTAATTCCCATTTCTTCCCCTTGGTTTGGACAAAGGATGTATATTCCTGGTCTAGATTCTTGAGGTGGTTAAGCTTGCATCTCTTAATAAGTTTCAGCGGTTTCAGGGCCCCTTTGCCCTTACAGATGTATCACCTCCGTTGGTCAGAGCTCTGCCTTAGAAGCAAAAAGGGCCTTTGTGCATTTCCTTGGAATTTGATTTCTGCAGTCACGGGGTCATTAGCACTTCTTTAGCAACAAGATCCTTGCTGTTTTCTGAAGACTGGAAATTCCTTTTCTGTGAGCCATAGCCAGTCAGGCTTCAGTCAGTGAAAAGCCTTTGTCCATTTTAAAAATAATAATAATTTTATATAGTAGCCAGGATGATATAGACTATATATATTTTTTCCTTCATGTCTCCTGGACATGACACAACACTGATGGTGATGACATACAACGTAAAAATGGAAATTGTGATGTAATTTGGAGAAACAAGCACTGAAAAAGAGATTACTTTAAAACAAAACTTAAAGTGAGACTTTACTGTACGGAGGAAATGCTTACTGTCACATGTAATAGGGCAGAATTCTCCCTTCGGCAAGCAGGGGCTGGGCCGCTCGCCAATGCGTAAAATGACGCACGGTGATGTCGGGCGGGCGTCCTGACATCACCGCACGTCATTTAGATTGTCCGTTTGGCGGGCGTGCAGCCCGCCGAATTGTCAAAGGCCTATTACGGCCATTATTAAATTAATTAAAGTTGTGAAGAATGCTGCCTGTCCAACCTTAAGGTTGGCGGACAGGTGAAGAACCCAGGCGGCCTTCAGAAAAAACATGAAACCTGATCCACGTGCGGGATGAGGCTTCTTGAGGAGGGAACCCGCCTGCTCGCACCCGCTCCCACACAACCTGACGGGAGGAAAATGCTGCCCATAGATTTTTATTCAGGGTTGGTTTTGAATCATCAGCTTGATTGGGTCCGTGTTAACCATGTTCAAACTGTTGGCTTTTGCTCACTTTTGAAGTTGGCAGATATCATGAATGGCCATATGGATGAAATAATGGGAAGTTGCTGCTACCTGCAGGACCACGCGCAGTATGTCATTGGGTAAAACTGGCTGGATAAAGATAAAAGGCTGCATAAAGATAAAAATAGACACATGACTGGGCTATTTAGACTTCGGGGTAAAAATAACATAATGATATCAGGAACATAAATTAGGTGCTAAAGGCAAGTAGGTTACATCCTTATGACTTCTAATTGGTTATATTTTTTGGCAAACCACTGAGTTTGTGACATGTTCTATTTATTCTCCTAGTTAATTAGTTTTATGCAAATATGCAAGCTCCTTGCCACATGCTCCCCCCGCCTCAATTATATGGATAACATCATTATGTCATGCTGTTGTGGGGGAGGAGCCAGGAGCCTTCAAAGAAAGCTTCCCTACAGTTGTGCGTAATTGCTTTGGGGTGGGTCATGTGCTAATTTCTCAGCTCACTATGGACCTAGACTGCAGAGCAGGAAATCATAGGGATCTTTTCCCACTTTATGCAAAAAATTAAAATGAAGGTGATGGTACTTGGAGAGTGCATTAGTGCAAGGAATCTGTACTCTTACACAGAGACCGACCACGATTTCATGCTAGCTGGCCAATTAATGGCCAGCCAGTGTGAAACGCATGCTGCAGCACTGCCTGTATAGGTGTGGGAGGAGGTCGAGCGCCGACGTTTGCGGATGCATGCAGTAAAAGCTTCCTTGAGGCACAGGGCTGCCTCAGGGAGCTGAAAAATTTCCAAATAAACAATAAAGAATTTAAAAATGTTAAAAAACATGTCCCCTCATTTGATTCTGTGGCATGAGCAGGGATATGTTAGATATGAGTGCAAAAAGATTTTTTTTAAGCCTATTAAGGCCGCATGGCCTTTTTGCCCGCCCGCCAACCGAACAGTTGGACGGGCAGCAAAAAATTTCAATCAACTAGTTCATTAAGGGCCTTAATAGGCTCCTGTGCATGCCCACCGACCGAAATATTGCACCTCATTTTATGCTTGTTTGAGTCAGGTGCACGCCCGCCTGCCCGACGAGCACAATATTCTGCCCTATGTGCCTTTAAAAGATGAGCAGATTGACAGCATATACAGAGTCCACGTAAATACTGCTTCTTGTCCAGCATCAATCTATTTTAAAGTCCCTGCAACTTTAATTATCTCCTTGTGTAATTCATCTTTAATCTGATAACTACCTATTCGATGTTGAAAAATATTCCCAGTACTCCTTCCTAATGTATGGTTTTCATGCATATGTGTGTTTTGCTGTAAAGGTACACTGAGATACATGAAGAATTAATGTAGAAACAAAATCTCCAAAAGAAACATGGAGGGGAGGGGGGTTGAGATATACTCTGTGCTCTTTGTGTTACAAAAACATAGTTTGACGCTTCATAATGGTATGAATTTAGCAAATAAAACTAAAAAACAAGGTAACATTAGGTGATAAATTTAAGATGTGGTTCATCAACATTCAATTCTAAGTTTTAATAATTTGTTGGCAATCTATCATACCTGTGAAGCTGTCTTGTCCATTCTATTTGACAGCATAAAATGTAACCCGAGAAATATTAATCAAGCAATTAGCATTGATTTCCATCAATGATCGTGTTAGGCATGCCAGCCTAAGTGCAATAAAATGAAGTGTGTCAAATTAACTATATCTCTGCTTCTTCCTATTGTGCACTTCAGAAGAGATGACACCCATGAAATGCCTCATTTCTTTGCTTAGGCAAAATATAATGCAAACCTACATTTGTCACATTATAAATGGAACACAGTTTATCATTTCTATATTTCTGACTCCCCATTCTATATTTTGCAAGTTAGTTTTTCCTTTGTTATCCCTCCCTCATTTGAGAGAAATTCCACTTGCTCAAACCTTATTATTTGGAGAGTTGCTGGAAAGACATAAATCTCACCATATTTTAGGAAGGATGTCAAGGCTATAGAGAGGGTCCGGAAGAGATTTACTAGAATGGTACCAGATTTGAGGAACTTTAGTTATGTGCAGAGACTAGAGAAGCCGGGGCAGAATTTTCTCTTAGGTGTGCAGGGGCGGGCCCCGCACGCCGACGCTTAAAATGACGCATGGTGATATCGGGCGTGCGTCCCGACCTCACCCTCATCATTCCGATCTTAAGTTCGTCGGGCACGCTCCAGAGTCGGCTGCGCGCCCGCCGAGCTGTCAAAGGTCTGGTAAGGCCATTAATGAACCAATTTGGGCAATTGACAGGGCTGCCCGTCCAACCTTAAGGTTGGCGGGCAGGCGAAGAGCCCAAGCGGCTCAAATTGCGTTTTGCATGAAACCTCATCCATGGGCGGTATGAGGTTTCATGAAGGTTTCATGAAATGAATAAAAACATTTTTGACAATTGATAAACATGTCCCAGCTCACGTGACACTGTCACGGGAAGGGACATGTCTGAATAATTTTATTCGTTCTTTTTTTCAAACTTTCAGTTTGATCTTAATCTCCCTGAGGCACGGAGCTGCATGTGTGCGAAAGAACGCAGGCCTCGACTCTCCCTCCTCTTCCCGCCTGCACAGGTAGCGCTGAGCTACAGGGCGTGCGTCATGCTGGGCAGGCCTTAATTGGCCCGCCCACATAAAATGGTGGTGCGCAGCTGATCGCAGGCAGCAATCGACTCCACGCCCGCTCCCGCTCCCAACCGGCCCACCTGACAAGGAGAAAATTCTCCCCAGGAGTTATTTTCCTTGATGCATAGAATGTTAAGAGGATATTTGATAAATATGCTCAGATGAAATAAGGAGAAACTGCTTCCAGTGGCAAAGAGTTCGATAGCCAGAGGACATGGATTTCAGGTGATGAGCAAAAGAACCAGAGGTGATATGAGGAAACAATTTTTTACACAGCACATTGCTGTGATGTGGAATACAGATTCAGTAATAGCCTTCAAAAGGGAATTGAAGATATACTTGAGGGGGTTGAAATTACAGGGCTGTAGGGAATGAGCAAGGGAGTGGGACTAATTGGATAGCCATACAAAAGAGCCACTACTTGTACAATGTACCGAATGGCCTCCTTCTGTGCTGTATCATTGCATAATTCTATGATTAATGCACCAGTGTATTGTGCAAATTAGGCACCTGTTTTCCTGCATCATAACCATTCTATGTATTCACAACTCAGCTCAAATTAAGCATCATAACGAAATATGATAGGAATTCATCAGAATAATACTAAATTCATCCATGGTATACATGGATAAGTGAAGGCAAAAACATGTAGTGCAGAATTTTGCCCTCAGATGGCGGTGGGCCCCACCAGCTCGGCGGCGGGCGGACAGCCAACTCCCGCCACCAAAACGGGGCCCGCCGCCATTTTGAGTGGGCGGGCCAATTAAGGCCCGCCCAGCGGCCTGCCTGACAGGAAGCGCTATGTGCTTCCAGGGGGTGGGGGGCGGGGAGGGATTCCCCATCTGTCAAAGTGCGCTCTTTCGCGCATGCGCGGGAAAGAGCGCACTGCTCCCTGAGGCAAAGTCCTGTCTCAGGGAGATTAGTGACAGGTAAGAAAAGTCAAAAAATAGAAAAATAAAAAAATTATTAACATGTCCCCCTCATGTGACAATGTCACACAAGATGGGACATGTTAATAAAAATGACATAAACTTTATTAGACTTTTTAAAAACGGATATGAAACATCATCCCGCCAGTGGATGTGATTTCATGCTTTATCAGAAGCCCACTGGGGCTCCTGGCCTGCCCGCCAGCCTTAAGGTTGGACGGGCAGGTCTTTAATTATCTTATTTAGCCTGTCAATGGCCTCAATTGGCCATTGACAGGTCGGCGGGTGGACAGCTGATTTCGCTGTCCGCCCGCCTTCCTAAAAATTTAAAGGGACCGGGATGACGTCAGGGGTTCCTCCATTTTCCCGTTGGTGAATTCCAGTGCACACACTGCGAGCCCAACTGACAATCTTAAATTGGTTGTCAGCATAATTCTTAGCACACTGAGGATTATTGAGCAAATGTTGTCTAATCACGGAATCACATCTAATATTGGACACTGTGTTTTGAGTTTTGCAAGCACACTAGGTGTGATTCTGGGATTGGACAACATTTGCTAAATAATCCTCAATGTGCTAAGAATTACACTGACAACCAATTTAAGATTGTCAGTCGGGCTTGTGACATGACGCATTTGCATGTACTGGAAGCTACATATATTAATACACAGGGCCCTGTTCTTTGTAGACAGAAAGAACGTGTACATGCATTGCGCCTGTTTCAGCTAAACAAGTGATAGCCATTTGCTGACTCATTCCTCAGGGCAATGCCTTGACCAATCAGGGTCAAGTTGCCTGGTTTAACTTTCAAACAGTGCTTGGCAGTTAACTGTCAGTCATCATCAGTGGTGCATTTTCCATGGCAATGCCACTTGCCAACCAATCAGCACTCTCTTCACATATAGCATAAATTGTTGTTTTCCAACTTATATTGCTATCTTTGCGAATGCCCTGGTGGGTGCAAGACAAAAAGCTTAGACACGCCTCATTTTTCAGCAATACAAAAACATATCTTAGACAAAAGCATTTGAATGTACCTTAATAATAAAGGAATGTCAAAGGAAAAAAAAACTTAAAGACAATTAGGAGGATAAAGAAGAAATATGAAATGAAAATATCAAAGTATATAAGAAGAAATAGTAAACTATTCTGCAGGCATCTAAGTAACAAAATGAGAATTAAAATCGGGATTGAGCCACTAAGGGATAGTGAGATAGGTTAACCGATGATACTAAAATGGCAGATACTTTGCCAGTTTTCACTGAAGAGACTAACATAGAGGAGATAACACTAGAAGAATTGAAGAGGAATATCACAACATTTAAGATAGGAAGAAAGGAGATACTAAACAAACTAGCCAAACCAATGGAGGGCAAGGGCCTGGGTCCAAATGGTATGTACCTGTGGATATTCAAAAAAATTGGTAAGGAGATAGGAAAGGCTTGAGTATCCATATATAAAAACCGTATGTAAAAGGAATAGTGCCAGGAGATTTGCAGACAACAAATGTAATTGTTACCCTCAAAAAGGGAGATAGAACTAAGCCAGGGAATTATTGATCAGTTAGCTTAATGCCAGTGGTAGGAATGATGCAGAATATTTGCTAAAAGATCAGACAAAACACCTGAGAATATAATAGAAATTATCAGCATAGATTTCTTAAAGGAAGGCCATGTTTAACAAAACTAATTGAGTTTTTTAAGAAGTAAGAGAAAGTGTATACATAGATAATGGAGTTGATAAACTATATGTGGACATTCATAAGGCCTTCAACAAGATGCCACGTAAGAGTCTCAAGAAAAAGGCCGTGACATTTGGAGTCAAGGGTTGGATAGCAGAATGGGTTCCAAGATGACTATAAAACAGAAAATAGTGGATAGGAGTTATGGAAAGATTCTTGAGCTGGCAAAAATGGGAAGTGGTGTCCCTCAGGAATCCATGCTATGACCACTGTTGTTCACCCATACATAAATGATTTGGACTTTGTAATTAGAGCATTAAAATTTACAGATAAAACCAAATGGGGGGATATAACAATGGAAGACTGCACCAAAATACCGGAAGTCATAAACAAGCTTGCGGAGGGTGGATGGATGGCTAATAAAATACAACATAGTGAAGTGTGAGGTGGTTCATTTTGCTTGAAGATTAGAGAGGCCACTTATTCCTGGGAAGTAATGGAGTAATCTAACAATAGAAATAGATAAATTGCTAAAAATAGTAACACAAGATGATTCACGCAAAAAAAAAAGATTGGGGTTTAATTTCTGGAGGAATAGAAACAAAATCATGGAGGCAATACAATTTATTCAGAACCTTGGGCAGGATTCTGAGATCGTTGGGCGGGTGCTTGGGCAGGCCGATAGCAATTACACGCTGGTGGGCCAATTAAGTCCTGCTCGGCCTGAAACATGGCTCCGCACTGACCAGGAAGGGGCGGAGGGGGGCCTGACGGCTGCCGGGTCCAATGGTGACCTGGCGGCCAGTTTAAAAATGGCCCAGGCAGACCCTGGAAGGTTGCCACGGAAGGGCATGTGTTAAGCATTCCCAATGGAGTCGGGTGCGGCTGGACACGGCAGGCGGGAGGGCCAGTTGGGTGGGCACTCGGCCCCCCGCTTTTCCGACAAGTGTCTCGCCATCCTCCTGGAGGAGGTGGCTGCTAGGAGGGAACACCCTTCTCCCCAGAGATGGGAGGAGGAGGCCACCGCACCTCACCAAGAGGCATGGGGGGAGGTGGCAGCAATGGTGAGCAGCCATGACATGGTGCGGTGCACATGGGTGCAGTGCCGGAAATGCTTCAATGTCTGTGCTCAGGAAGGGTGAGTGCCGTGTTGGCCTGGGTCAGTGTGCATAAGTGTTAAGGTGTGGCCGTCCCCCCGTGGACCTCTAGAGTCTGAGTGCCAACTGTCAATGACGCCGGAGCTGGCCAAGGAGGTGAGCCCTAGCTGCTTGGACTGAGTGCCTTGTAGCTTGATGGCCACGACTCGGATATGCCCTGGGAGGTGTTTCTCAGCTGGGGTTGGCCAGGCTGTAATGGCGCTGCAGGTAGAGAATGGAGTAATCAATGCTCCTCTGTTCTTTCAGGAGAAGACAACCCATAACCAGGCAGAGAGGGCACGTACAGGCGGAGGGCAGCCCAATCTCCTGCTGCTCAGCAGGTTCGAGCAAGACACCCTGGAGCTCGAGAGCCGACACGTGCCACATGCAACCGGACGTGGAAAGGATGGGCTGCCAGACAAAGGTAAGAGTGCAGTGCATAGAGGTGACAGTTTTGGATTGTGCAACCATTCTAGTATAGTGTCTTCATTGATGTGAACTGCAAACCTGGAGTCCATTGATCATTGAAAGACGATAGCACCATGATGCAGATCTCCATTGTCTCACCAGGGTACCTAGCATGCACAGTGACAGTGTGATGACTTTAACTAATGACATGTCCTTGTTCTCCCTTTTAGGTTCACCAGCAGGCGTTCAATCTGCGGACCCCGAAGGGCCACCACTGACGCTGGAGGACCACCGAGCTTCTGTTGCACCTGCGTCACACCTGCTCTCTGAAGCAGGCACCAGCGCAGATACCAGCACCTTGGTGGGCATCAGTTCGGCAGCTAGTATCTTGGTGCACTTTGGTGAGGGCACTTCACATTCGCTTGAGGTGCAGGTGGAGGCAGAGAGTGTCCAAGGCGCCAGCAGTCAGAGGACTGCTGGGGGCCAGGACAATGCTCGGTCGAAGGCTGATAATGAGCCTCAGGAGTCGTCCAAATGCTGGATATCCAGTGATATGTGCGGGAGGATCTGGTGGAGATCCATGAGGGTTTGCATACCATGGTCTCCGTTATGGAGGAGTCCATGCAGAGCATCAACACTGCGTTGACCATCATGGCCGAGCGCACTACCTCCTCCATTGAGAGTGGTAACTCTCATGGAGAGACAGCTCCAGAATGAGAGGTTCCTGGGGTTGCGCTCAGACCTGCAAGTCCTTACACAGGCTCTGACCTCAGGTGGTCAGTGCCAGTGTGGGAGATGGATGAGGCACCCAGTATCCCAGCTAGGTGCCCATCCATCAGTGGTGAGCAGGGAGGTCCAGAGCTGCTTGTTGTCTCTGAGGGCTCCTCTCAGGGCACTCTGGATGACAGCAGCAGCTCCTCTGTCCCTCTGCCAGTGACTGTCACATCCGAGGAGGCTGCGATAATGGGGGAGATGCCGGCCATGGCACTGACCACTCCCTCCCAAGTGGGGTCAGCACAAGCTCCACTGGCCAGAGGACGACTGCCAAGGTCATCAAGGCCAACATGACAGCAGAGTCAGCAGGCTGTCTCCAATGCCGGTGACAACGAGGGGTGGGGGGTGGGGGCACCAAGACGTATCAGACGCAAGCGTAAGTTAAAGGCACCTTGAGCACAGGAGGGACAGGTCATGGGTGATTTTATGTTCATTTAAGTTTACTTTACCTATACTGGTCTGGGAACGAAGACCAGGGAAGTTTATGTAAATAGTTTTGAATTGTCAAAATGAGATAAATTTTGTTTTTGTCGTCATGGTCTGTGTATGCTTCACCATTTTATTTTATTGGTGCAGGGTACACCAGCATGTAATGCTGGACCTAAGTGGCTCTGAACTTTATTGTACAGGCACTGAGTGTCCTTTGTGTTCTAATGAAAAGGTCCTTTCAGACATCCGGGATGGAGGCGGCATTCCTGGCAGCAGTTGAAGCTGACCTTTGGTATTAGCTGAAGGAGCATTGGATCAAGGCGTCCCTGGTGTCCCTGCATCCCTGGAGATACCGAGGTCTGCCTCTATGCCCTCAGCGTTCTCCTCAGCATGCTGCTCTTCTGATTTACCACTGGACTCATCATCTGTGGCCTGTACAGCTGTATCAAGATCCGCTTCCTCCAGTGGGTCCCCCCTTGCCATTGCCAGATTGTGGAGAGCGCAACATGCAACCATGATCAGTGACACCCGCTCTGGGAGGTATTGTAGTGCATCCCCTGAATGTTCCAGGCATTGGAAGTGTATCTTGAGAAGACCTATGGTCCTCTCTACCACCGCCCTTGTGCAGGCATGACTCGTATTGTAATGCTTCTCTGTCTCTGTTCTTGGGTGGCGGAGAAGCGCCTTGAGCTACCTCTTCAACGGATAGCCCTTGTCACCCAGCAGTCATCCATCCATGGAGCATTGAAGAACCTCGGCACCTGGAGTGTCTCAGGATGTACGTATCATGGGAACTGCCAGGGTACCTTGCACAGACTTGCAGAATCTGTATCCTGTGGGCACACACTATCTGGATGTTCATTGAGTGGAATCCCTTCCTGTTGACAAAGGCACCTGGCTGACCCGCTGGCGCCTTGATGGCCACATGTGTGCAGTTGATGTCACCCTGGACAAGGGGGAGCCCAGCAATCACTGCAAAGCCTCTGGCTCACTCAGCCTGGCTAGCCTTGTCCAAATAGTAAAGAATAAACGTCAGTACCTGCCTGAACAGAGCCTCTGTCACCAGCTTGATGCAACTGTGGACAGTTTTTTGGGAAACTCCACACAGATCTCCCATTCAGCTCTGGAAAGAACCTGACACATAGATGTTGAGGGCCACTGTGACGTTCAGAGCCACTGGCATGTGGTGTCCACCCACACAGTCGGAGCTGGTCTCAGGCCCAATCATATGACAAATGGAGGTCACGGTCTCCCTTGAAAATGAGACCTGCTTCGCACCTCAGAAATACTGAGGTAGCTGCATTCCCACCTGCAAACCCTGGCAGCAGGATAGTGGCATATTCTGCAGCCCCTTCTGCCTTGGACTTCCTGCTGGCCCTGTGTCCCTTGTGCCTGCGCCGCTCCTCCCACAGGTCTCTTCCCTGGAAGCTGCATTGGGACTCGTGGCCTCCTCTCCCTTCTCCCCCTGTCCCCTCATTAGAGCAAGTGCCATCAGCAGAAACCACAATCCCCATTAGCAGGGTGAGGGAAGGCTGTCTGATACCTGGAGGTGTCTGAATCCTGCAGGGGCCTTGCTTTACCAAGGAGTCCTGAAATGGAGCCTGGAAATGCTAAGAATGAAGCCCCGAACAGAAGTGAAGCTGCCAAGTAGCAATAAGCCACTAGCAACAAACTATGTACCAAACTCCTCGTTACTCACACAGGCAATGCTGCTGACCCTTTTTATCCCGCTCTTGAATGAGGTTTTTGAAAATGTCGGCTGGCCGCCTGCCCGTTCTGCCTGTGCGATGAGCACGAAATCACACGGACAACGAAAAGTCGCTGTCAATTGGACTGTTAACGGCCTTAAATGGCCTGTTAATTAACAGCGGGCGCAGCTCTGGCACCCGCTTGCACCCGCCGAGCGAAATATCGCATAAGTGCGTGATGACGTCGGGACACTTGCCCGATGTCATTGCGCGCTATTTTACACCCAACCAGGTCGGGCACGTAACACAACACTTGCACCACTGTGTGTAGCTCAGGTCCCCATAATACAGAAAGGATATTGAAACACTGAAGTAAGTCCGGAAAAGATTTACAAGGATGTTACCAGAATTAAGAGAATTCAACTATGAAGAAAGATTGAGCAGGTTGGGCTACTTTCTCTAGAACAGACAAAGAGGAGGCTTGAAATAGGTCCATAAAATTATGAGGCCATTGATAGCGTGAATGCAGACTAAAGAAATACAAGATAGCCACTAACAGATTAAGGCCAGGATTTTGCCCTCGTTGGGCGGGCTCGGCAGGGATGTGCGGGAGTGGTCCGGAAGCTGACCGCCGCCCGCGATTGTGGCCGGACCTCGTTTTCACGCTGGCGGGCCAATTAAGGCCAGCCCAGCCTGAAACGCGCTACAGCGTTCAGTACAGCCTGTGGGGGGGTGGGGGGAGGAGGGTGAACGGGAACTTTGCGCAGGTGCACGCAGAAAAAGCTCCCCGAGGCACAGAGCTGCCTCAGGGAGGTGAAGTTATAAAAAAATCAAAAATAAAGAATTTAAAAATGTTACTAAACAAGTACCCTCATGTGACTCTGAGCAGTAACATGTTACATGAGCAGGGACATGTTATTAATGTAAAGTTAAAATTTTTATTTTATTTTTAATTGCTGTTGGAAACCTCACCTGTCCGTGGATGAGGTTTCCTAAAAAATGCAAAGGCCACTTGGCCTTTTCGCCTGCCCACCAACCATAAGCTTGAATGGGCAGCGAAAAATTACATTTAATTGGTACTTTAATGGCCTTAATAGGTCTGTTAATTGTTGGCCAACTCCCTCGCGTGCCTGCCGACTGAAATATCGCGCAACTGCACGATGACGTCGGGATGTTTGCCTGACGTCATCGCGCGTCATTTTACACTCATTCAGGTTGGGCGCGTGCCCGCCCGACGAGGTAAAGACTCTGGCCTAAGTAAAAATATCAGGAGGAATTTATTTACATGGAGAGTGATGAGAATGTGGAACTTGCTGTCACATGTTGTGGTTAAAACCAATGGCAAGATTGTTGGATTGAAGGGGAGGCTGGATGCACACATGAAAATGAAGAAAATAGGAAAAAATGGGGCAGAGTGGGAGAAATTAATTATGCTCTTGTGGAGTATAAACACCTGCCAGGAATCACTTGGGACAAAAGGCTTCCTTCTGTAGATTCTATGTAATTCTCTTAAACCTCTCTACCTTGCTTTCTTCCTTTAAGACACTGCTTGAAACCTACCCCCTTGAACAAGCAGTTGACCATCTGCCCTCGTGTCACCTTATGTGACTCAGTGTCTAGTTTTCCTTATAATACTGCTTTGAAGCATCTTAGAACGTTTTAATATAATAGGTGTGCTATATAAATTTGTTATGAGAATTTAATTTATTTTTGTCATTGGTGTTGGGGTAAACTTTGTGATTACGCAAAAATATATTCAAACATTTCCTTTTGAAAGAACTTAATTTTCAGACCCATTTAACTTTAATTGGATGATGAATTCTTGGATTTTCAAACATTTCATTTTGAGGATTTTTCCAATAGTTCACAGAACACATAAAGTATGATTTTTAAAAATTAATTAAATTACACTTATTCTCTGTTCCTATCGAAGCCTATTCGGAAAACTGAAATATGTGCGATAGCCTTTTCTTAATGCTGAATTGCCTAACCATCCAATTAGCTAATCCATTTAAGGGTTCTCAAGATCTAAGGTATCATCTTGGAATTTGGCTGCATATTTATACTGCAGTATCTCTGCACTCTGACACTTTAATGTTAGTCTGAAATCTGAGTGTGCATTTTGCCTGAGTTTATGCTGCCAAGTTATGTTGAATCAATGTAAATGCTGGATTTGTTCTTATACCAGCTTGACAAATTTGATATGTGTTAAGCAGGGAAAAAAATCAAGTAGCTCATGCGTAGAACTTAAGCTAATATGCATACTGACTGCAATGTAGATTTTAGTAGTTCGTAGTTGTAGCACTAATTGTTATTCATGAATATTATTATTGATAATTTAGGCAGAGGGTTACAAACCTTAAAGACTGAGGGCCAGATTTTCACTACTGACGCAAGTAGCTCAAGTTGGGAAATTTCCTGACTCACTGGATCTGCCTCCGTAAAAAGCACCCTGAATTGTGTGATTTGCGCTCTGGGGCTGGGCGTGCGAGATGGAGTCATGCCTACCGATCCTGGAAGTAGAGCATAAGTGGCCACGGGGGCGGGCAAATGTGGAGGCGGGCTGGTTAGAAGTCCCACTTCGGTTCTCTGGTACTTCAACATAGTTGTTTCAGAAGCTGTTACGACCTCTAGCCCTCACCCCTCAAGCCCCCTCACCCCCACCATGCCAACTCAATGTCAACTCATGGCTCCCACCAAACACCATGGTCCCTCGTATCCTCCATGCCAACTCATGCCCACCACCCATTCCCCATGGCCCCTCATACCCTGCATGCCATCTCCATAGCCACTTACCCAGTATCCATCAGGAGGAATGTGGAGATGAGAAAAATAAACGTCTGACAATCCAATGCAGCTCTCTCCCACAAAATTGATAGTGAAATAAACTCCAATCCATATACTTTTAAATCTCCTCAAGTGATTAATCCCACACAAAACAAACTTCTATTCAGGCCCCACATCAAAGACAGCTACTCCTTTTATAGCTCTTTAAACTGTCAATCAAACTGTGAACTCAGATCCCCATGCTGAGATAATTGTAGCAAGCATTTATAATGACATAAAAATAGCCCTTGGGAAAATGTCAACAAAGAGCTCTATTGAAACTGCACAACCAGATGCTACTGTTTTTTAACTAACATGCAGCAGATGGCCTGTCAACCAATGCAGTCCAGCAGAGGTTTGTTTTTTTGACTCTGTAACAGCTGCAGCCTGTTGTTTTAATTTAAAGAACAGGGGAATTTAAAAAAAACTTAAGATTATGACAGTTATACAGAACTTATCTGCCCTTCAAGAGTGTTTATGTCTACTCTATCAACCTATGACTCCCAAACTGTAAGTTGCAGCCCTTGCTATAGCCAAAATAGGGTCTCAGCACTGAGTTCAAATGGCCTTGTTGAGTCCTAATATCCTGTCTGTGTGATTCACACCCTTCTCCCTTCCCCTATTGGCAAAAATTGGATCTGTCACAAATGGGGGCATGTCTTCTGCATCCTAGTCCTGCCTATCATTTTAAGAGGTCTATGGAGGAGTCTTCCCAACTCCAATAAAACCTGGTCCTGGGTAAAACAGGAAGTGGAATCATAGAATTGCCACAGCACAGAAGGAGGCTATTCCACCTGTTGTGTCCATGCTGGCTCTCTGCAACACCAGTGCAGTTTGGCCCACTCCACCTCCCTTTCTTTAGGTATTTATCCAATTCCATTGTAAAAAGCCATGATTGAAACCGCAACCACCAACTTCTTAGGTAGTGCATGCTAGATCCTAGCCACTTGTTGAGCAAAAAGATTTTTCCTCATTTTGCTGCTGTTATTTATTTGCCATTCACGTGAAAGAAGTGTTCTGTGGTTCACAACCCTTCTGCCAATGGTAACAGCTTCTCCTTATCTACTCTGTCTAACCTACTCATGATTTTGAACATCTCTATTAAATCTCCTCTGAACTTTGTCTTCTCTAAGGAGAAAAACCCTAACTTTTCAAATCTATCTCCGTAAATGAAGTGCCTCATTCCTGGAACCATTCTGAAAATCTTTTCTGTAACCCTCTAAAGCCTTAATAGCCTTCCTAATGCATGTAACACAAAGGAAGATGGTTGTGATTGTTGAAGGTCAATCGCCTAAGTTCCAGGGCATCACTACAGGAGTTCCTCAGGGTAGTGTCCTTGGCACAACCATCTTCAGCAGCTTCATCAATGATCTTCCTTCCGTCATAAGGTCAGAAGTGGGGATGTTCAGGGATGATTGCACAATGTTCAGCACCATTTGCGACTCCTCAGATACTGAAGCCGTCCATGTCCAAATGCAGCGAGACCTGGACCATATCCAAGCTTGTACTGACAAGTGGCAAGTAAATTCGTGCCACACAAGTGCCAGGCAATGGCCATCTCCAACAAGAGAGAATCTAACCATCGTCCCTTGAGATCCAATGGCATTATCATCAGTAAGTCCCCCACTATCAACATCCTGGGACTTACCGTTGACCAGAAAATAAACTGGACTAGCCATATAAATACAGCAGCTACAAGAGCAGGTCAGAGGCTAGGAATCCTGTGGTGAGTAAATTATCTCCTGACTCCCCAAAGCCTGTCCAGCATCTACAAGGCACAAGCCAGGAGAGTTATGGAATACTCTCCACTTGCCTGGATGAGTGCAGCTCCAACGGCATTCAAGAAGCTCACCATCATCCAGGATATTGCAACCCACTTGTTTGGCACCCCATCCACAAAAAACATTCACTCCCTCCACCATCAACGCACAGTGGCAGTAGTGTGTACCATCTACAAGATGCACTGCGGGAACTCACCAATGTTCCTTAGACAGCACCTTCCAATCCCACAACCACTATCATGTAGAAGGACAGAAGGACAAGGACAGCAGATACATGGGAACACCACCACCTGCAAGTTCCCCTCCAAGCCACACACCATTCTGACCTGGAAATATATTGCCGTTCCTTAACTGTCGCTGGGGCAAAATCCTGGAACTCCTTCGCTAACAGCACTTCCGGTGTACCTACACCACATGGACTTCAGCAGTTCAAGAAGACAGCTCATCACCACCTTCTCAAGGCCAATTAAGGATGGGCAATAAATGCTGGCCTAGCCAGCGATGCCCACATCCCATGAATGAATAAAAATAAAATACGTCAGTGGTTAGTTGATGTTAATCTTGGACTTTAAAACCTTGTTAGATGAAAGGAAGACTAGGAAAGTTTAGACTCCATGGATGGAATTTTATGGCCACCCCCTCCTCCCACTGACACCAGTACTTTACCAGCAGCTGGGTTTGTACAGGCCATGTGGCAAACCTGGTTGCCTTGTTGGTGGCTGAGGAGGGGGGGTCCCTCCTGTTTGTGTACCCTGTGTGCAATGGAGGTGCTTCTCTCCCACTGCCCTTCGAAACTTGGTCCTCCTCCCCACCTGCCCCGGCCTTACCAGACTGGCCCCAGCAAAACACCCCGCTCACCTTGTTGTCTGGCTCCATGGCTCCGCAGCATTGGAGACTGCCTGCAATACCAGTAGCAGACACCGCAACCGCTGGCTCTGCTGGGACTAGAGAGCTGCGACCATCTAATTGGTCAGTAGTTTTAGGAGGCAGGACTTCCTCCCAAATAGAGATGGAAGTCACACCCCCAAGCCAATTAACAGCCTAACAGCCGTAAAATCAGGTTGTGATTTCCTGGCCACATGGAGGTGGGCTCATCCTGACATTTCAGATGGAGGCGGCGCCATTGCTTCCACTAAAATTCAGCTCTATGGTTTTGAGGTACTGGGAAAGAATTGATTGGAGTGCACACTTTAGGACTTTAGAGTACAAGAAGATTTTACACTTTTTACTCAGCTCAGAAGGAAGTAAAATATGTAGATACATTGATGAGTTCATACTTTCAAAACTGTTTTAAGCTTTTTAAATTCAAAATCTAACATAAGGTTGATTGTGTCCCTCTTCTAATTTCTTAGCAGTGAAAGTGTTCAGCCCAATGAAATCATTCAACTGAACTTTGAGATGGAAAATTTTACCAGCCAGTCAGTGACAAGGCGTATTATGTGGCACGTTGACTACCGTGGAAAAAACCCTCCTCCAGATTCGGACAAGGTGGTGACAGAGTTGGCAGTAATCCAAAAGGACATCCGTGCTATTGTACCACTCTCCATGGTGAGTTTTTTGCACAGCCTTGAAGCTTTATTGATGAATGGTCTGGTGACATAATTTTGGTGTTCCTTATATTGTGGAGGTTTATTCTGCCTTTTTAAGGGAAGGGGCTAAGTGGTTTATCTATGGTATAATATGCAGATAATGGAAGATGCAGAATTTAGCTACAGATATGAGTATGCTGACTGTTCTCACAAATGCCCCATTCTTTTCCTTCCCACCCTACTATCCAGACTGTTACCACAAATGGGGTGGAGACATTGAAATACATTATTCAATTCTAAGACATGCAATAATTTAAATCAAACAATATCAATACATATTGCTTCTGAAGATTGTACACATTTTTTACTTCCAAATATTCCATTGTCTCATAAAGAGCATTGTCAACACTAATGTTTCTTTCATGTTTTTGGGTTTTATAAAATGCTGCAAAAGGTTTCATTCGCATGATGGTATCATCATAAGTACAAATCTGTTAAAATAAATGCCTCAGATGACGCTGTAAAGCACCACATTAAACTTCCAAGGTTTTGGACTTGGAGAAATAAACCAGGGCTCTCAACACTTCCAGATTTAGCAGATATCTTCTTCATGAGATTACGATCTCCTGCACTTAACACTCAGGATCCTAATCTCACCACTATGGACCATATTTTTAATTTCCCATGTTTTCTTGTTTTCTCTCTACTGTGACAGAAAAAAAAATAATGCAGTGGGCATTGTGGCTATCCCAGCACCATTAGTGCAAATGAATGCCACCTATTAAGATTATATACAGCCAGAAAATTAGATCACCATTCCCTAAACCTCCTGACTGGAAGACAGTGCATTGCAATTCTTTGACATTCAGCATAGTTAGTGGCTGAAGCTCTTTTCAAGCTACGCAGTTTGAATCATAGGTAAGACAGTTTACCATCTCTAATGGGGGTTTATTAAATAAATGTTATTAAAGGTGGAATATCAGTCATAATTCTACATGTCACATTGGCATCTGACTTTTACCTTTATTGCTGTCTGTATTTGACCACAAGTCACAACTCAGTGAGCAGAAATTTCTGTTTACTTCTTCAATGCCACCATTATGATGGTACAAATATAAATTAAGACTTGATTCAATGACAGTGCAACATGACTTGTCTACACTTTGCTGCTGAAATGATATTTATGTCATCTGGGGAATGGAACTGGACAAATATACATAATTAATGCTGTAATGTTTGATTGATATAATTATACTATTGCCAAATTATCTTGGGGTTGGGGAGAGTTTTCACAATTAATGTTAGAAGTTTTCTCTGGTTGCTATCTCTCGCAAGAGATCAAATAGGTTGGGAGAATTCATGAGATGGTCTGTGAAAGTTATGGGCCTGGGAATTTTGGGTGTGTCCATTTTTAAATTTGTCCTTGGGACATGAGCATCACTGACAAGGTCAACATTTATTGCCTATTCCCACTTGCCCTTAAGAAGGTGGTAGTGAGCTGCCTCTTGAACTGCTGCAGTCTATTTGGTTTACGTTCACAGTGCTTTTTATTGTAGCAGTTTTGCACAACTGAGTGGCTTGCTGGGCCATTTCAGAGAGCAGTTAAGAGTCAGCCATATTGCCTGTGAATTTGGAGTCACATTTACACTAGGATCTGTAAGGATGGTGGATTTCCTCCTCTGAATGTCATTAGTGAACTAGATTTTTTTTTTGCAACAATCCACTGGTTTCATGATCATTATTGATGAAGCTAGCATTTTATTCCAGATTTATGAATTGAATTTAAATTCCCCAAGCTAATGTAGTGGGATTTGAACTCATGGGCAGGATTTTACAGGGTATCGTGGTGGCAGCAGCATTACTTGCTTTAAGGTGTGACATCCACCCCTATCTTGGGAAGAAGTCCTGCCTTGGGGAGCTGTTGGCTAATTGGATTGTAATGAGTGCAGGAAAGTGCAGAGTTCAGGCTTTGCACCTGAATGGTGAGGTTCTAGGAGTCCCTGATATTGAGCCTCAGACTAAATTAACATCAAGCCAGTGTTGTAGTTGAGGCTCACTGGCAAAGAGTGAGCCAAAATTGAGCTGTATCCTGGGTCCCATTGGGCTTTTTGGTAACTGAAGGCCCTGGGCAGTGGAGAGGTGGAACAGAAACAGGGGAAGGATCCTTATAATTAACTCATTTACTTTAACTAACTTATTGTTAACACATTGACTAGGTAGGCACACAATAACAGGCAGTACTCTGTATACAGGACAAAAGCGTTCTTCGCTCAAGAAAGGCAAGCTGAACAGGACATGACCTTCAGTGCTATTACATGTCTATGTTGATTAAATGTCAATGTATCTTTGTCTGGTATTTACACTTTTTACGAAGCTAACAGTACTTTTTTTTTATTCATTCATGGGATGTGGGCTTCACTGGCTGGACCAGCATTTATTGCCCATCCCTGGTTGCCCTTGCGAAGGTAGTGGTGAGCTGCCTTCTTGAACTGCTGCAGTCCATGTAGTTAAGGTACACCCACAGTGCTGTTAGGAAGGGTGTTCCAGGATTTGGAGCCAGTGAGGGTAAAGGTCAGGATGGTGAGTGCCTTGGAGGGGAACTCCCAGGTGGTGGTGTTCCATCTATCTGCTGCCCTTGTCCTTCTAGATGCTAGTAGTCGTGGGTTTGGAAGGTGCTGTGGAAGGAACCTTGGTGAATTCTGCAGTGCATTTTGTAGATGGTACACACTGCTGCTACTGTGTGACGGTGGTGGAGGGAGTGAATGTTTGTAGTTGTGGTGCCAATCAAGTGGGCTGCTTTTCCTTGACAGTGTCAAGCTTCTTGAGTGTTGTGGGAGCTGCACTCATCCAGGCAAGTGGAGAGTATGCCATCACACTCCTGACTTGTGTCTTGTAGATGGGGAGTCAGGATGTGAGTTACTCATTGCAGGATCCCTAGCCCCTGACCTGCCCTTGTAGCCACAGTATTTATTTGGCTAGTCCAGTTCAATTTCTGGTTAATGGTAACCCCCAAGATTTTGACAGTGGGGGATTCAGTGATGGTAATGCCATTGAACATCAAGGGGCGATGGTTGGATTCTCTCTTGTTGGAGATGGTCATTGCCTGACACTTGTGTGGTACAAATGTTACTTGCCACTTGTCAGCCCAAGTCTGGATATTGTCTAGGCCTTGCTGTGTTTAGACTGCTTCAGCATCTGAGGAGTCGTGAATGGTGCTGAACATTGTGCAATCATCTGCGAACATCCCACTTCTGACCTTATGATGGAAGGAAGGCCATTGATGAAGCAGCTGAAGATGGTTGGGCCGAGGACACTACCCTGAGCAACTCTTGCAGTGATGTCCTGGAGCTAAGATGACTGACCTCCAACAACCACAACCATCTTCCTGTGTGCTAGGTATGACTCCAACCAGCAGAGAGTTTTCCCCCTGATTCCGATCGACTCCAGTTTTGCTAGGGCTTCTTGATGTGCACTCAGCCAAATGCTGCATTGATGTCAAGGGCAGTCACTTTACTGCCCTTGACATTATACTCTACAGGTAAAACATTATCAGTAGTTTGATTTGACGATGTTAAAAGATGTTGATTGGTTTCCACATATATTAAACACCCACATGACCATTAAAATAAAAACCTTGCTTAGTGGTCATTCACATCATCCTGCAAATTTTCAGTATACATATGTAGCACCTGAACTCAAATGCTTCAAAATTGCCTGCTTCCCCCAACTTTCATGGTTTATTATTTTTACACTGCTATTATGCTATTAACTGATCAAACCTAAGCACTCTTTTTTTCTTTTGATTTGATTGATTTTGATTTTACAATTACTTAGGGCAGCATTTTCCAGTCGGCGAGTGGGGATGGGGCCCACTCGCTGATGCATAAAATGACACAGGGTGATGTCGGGTGTGCGTCCTGAAGTCATCCCGCGTCATTTAGATTTTCAGTTCGGTGGGCGCTCAGCCAACTCAGCTGCATACCCACCGACCTGTCAACAGCCTGTTAAGGCCATTAAAAAAGTAATTAAAATGATTAATGTACCTGCCCATCAAACCTTAAGGTTGGCGGGCAGGCGAAGAGCCCAGGCGGCCTTCCGAAAAAGCATGAAACCTCATTCACGGGCGGGATGAGATCCCATGAGGGATTTCCCCACGGGGGGAAAATGCTGCCCATAGAAACACCGTAATCTCGCTAAGTCCTTTTTGCAATTGTCCTCTGATTAAATTATTTTTCTTTTGGCCCCCAAAAGTTGTGATTATATTTTCCAAGGAAGCATTTTTATTTACCCTATTTCCATAATAATTTATTTTGGGAATTTCTTTTTCTTTGCGATTACCGTTGGCTTCATGTTAGCATTTCTTTTCAATACATATTCCAAACTGATCAAATTTACTTTCTCAAATATCTCTTGTAATTTCTATTTTGCAATTAGTAATGAATCATTGGAATTGTGTACATTATTATCTTAAATCTAACTTCTGAAGTCACTCAGATTATCACAATTAAGTCATACAAAAATTGCTGATATATAATGCAGTCTTGTTTCACTGCTCTTTTAATTGTTAACCATCTTGTTAACTAAAAATCAACTTTTACTGCTAGTTACACGTTTCGTTATTTATATGCAAGGATAATTGGCATGAATATCATTGTTATTGGCTTTCTACGTGAGCATTCTCTGCAACAAATCCAAATTAAATTAAATCCATGGACACTATTTTTTAACATATATTCACACAAATAATTAAAAAATATTGCTGAAAAAAGACACATGTCGAAGCTTTTCATCTAGCGCTCTTCAGAACACTTCGCAAGAATACCAATTTAGGGGGAAGACAACGGCTGGGATTTTCCATGCCCGCCGACCTCGGGTGTGTTCGGTGGCGTGAGCGGACAATATGGCGATAAGGCCAAAAATCAGTTTCACAACGTTGTGAAACCAGTTTGCGGTCGTCCACTCTGCCAGCTGATGGCGGACCGCGTTTACCGCCGTCGGATGTCGGGATCCTTGTAACACATCTGCATATCATTATAAGCCCAACCCGCTGGAATCATCCCCACCCCCACTGGAGTGTCCACCGACGACGCCGATGTGTTTCACAACAGCATATAAAAGGCTTGCACTTGGCGGGCTGCACTTTGAGGGGAACTCAGAGGTGAGTACACAGTAATGTTGCGGAGCGCTCGCCCAGGATCGCCTGTTGGACTCAAAGGTTGAGGCGCGTTCTAGGGCGAGGGGGGAGAGGGCTGCCCTGCGGTTGAAGGTAGCGCACAAGCACGTGTGGGTGGGGGCGGGGGGGTGGTGCGAGGGAAGCAGCCACGCATTAGGGAAACCTTGTATAAAGTGACCATTCCTCTGCAGCTGAGACAGTTCAGACACAGCCACATTGATATGCTTAGAGTGGGGCCTCTAGCTTCTTTACCCACTCAAGCAACGCAGAGGCATCAAAGTGCCATCAGGTGCTCCAGAGCTTTTGACCCCTTGGACACAGACTGCAAAGTAATGAAGGTTTTAGTGGACTGCAGAACAGTTGTACGACTGGGCACATTGTACAGTCTTTTGCTAAAGCTGGCCATGGAGCAGTCAGTGGAGGAGAGGCTCACAGCCCCTTGCAATGTCATTATACTGATTTGGACTAGTCTCCCCCATGGTTCAAGCTAACAGTGCAGACGCACAAGTTAGGAGAATCGTTGCGCCTGAGCTGAGAGTACAGCATGCAGTACAATGGGAAAAATTGCCACCAATCGGTCGGGTCTCGGGCAGCTATGCAGCGTACTAATCTCTGGCCATCCAAGTAGTGGCCAGCACTCTTATGGATGCGTTAAGGGGCCTTTGACTTAACCAAGACAAGTTCCTAGTCCACTTTTGCTAACCCACACGCCTCTCTTTCATCCTGCAGGAGGAGCACATCAGGATTATGGAGCCTAGTGACCGATCTGTATGCCTCGTGACTTACAGAGAGCGAAGACAATGAGGAAGAGAGCAACGGAGTTGCCTGACTGCGCAGAGGAAGGAGCAGCACCCTCTGGAAAAAGAGGCGGCTGGGGCTCCCACACATGCCGCCGAAGAGCCACAGTGAACCATCGCTCGTCGGCACATAGCTAGATCCAGGGTCTATAGATGCTGCCTTTCACTCCTGCAGATAACCAAGAACTCGTGGAAGACTGTATATGTATAGGGAACTGGTTGGTCACATCTATCAGCTACTGCAGGATTTGGCGCCATCGGGACATGGAGGGCACCCACTGCCAGTGGTCATGAAAGTGACCGTGGCACTCAATTTCTACACCAGTGGCCCTATTCAGGGCTCCACAGGCGGCCTCTGTGGGATATCGCAAGCCTTGTCTTCTATGTTCCACAGAAGCCACAGGGATAGCTCCTCAGGGACAAGGGCTACCTACAGAGGACGTGGCTGATGACACCTGTGCGGCGGCCTCACACTGCAGCAGAGTGAAGGTATATTGAGGCTCATGCTGCAACTTGCAACTTGGTGGAGCAGACCATCGGAATGCTGCAAATGAGGTTCCAGTGCCTGGACCTGCCTGGTGGAACCCTCCAGTATAGTCCAGAGATGGCGTCACACACCATCGTCATCTGCTGCGCCCTTTACAACCTGGTCTGCAATGGGGAGATGGAGGACCTAGTGGTCTCCTCCGATGATGAAGGCACCGATGCGGATGAGGGTGAGGAGGTCCTTGAAGATGACAATGATGTGGATGAGGCCATCACACTGGCCAGATGAGACAGGTGCGCTCGGGAGCCCTCATAGCTGCTCTATTTGAGGAGGATGATGACGACATGCAGTGAGGAGACACTAGAGATCCTCACATTGCAACTATGAACGTTTGACTCCAGTCTGGCTTATGGTAATGCACATACCCTCTATGGTAATGCTAATGCTACTGCCATTGAGAAGCAATGGAGGCTCTAATAGCCGCTTAATTGCAGGAGGATGATGATGACATACAGTGACGACACTCCATAGATCTTCATATAGCTTCTGAGAATGTCTGACTCCTGTCTGGCCGAGGGCAGCTCCCCTACGCTCTGTGATCAGGGTCATGTCATAGAGACACAGCCATGAAACTTTCAAAGCATCTGATCCTTTGTCCACCTTCAGCACCTGAGCCCTTCAGGAGCACAGGGTCACTGGTCACAGATGCTGAAGAGATGGGGGCCAGCCCTACCGTAAAGGTGCTGGGAGCACACAGAGAGAATGACGGTACTCTGTGATGCCTGCCCACAACATTATGATTCTCCTCCCTATGGGTACTGAAGGGCCCCAGGCTGACTCCTTGAGGAGAAGGGGTAGCTGGTTTGAGACTGCACCCCTCTCACATACACACTGTTGAAGGCCATTTGTGACGTGAGTGATGGAGTTGAGCCCGCTCAGCAGTGCAGGAGCGACGTCCTGGACCAAGGTCTCCATGGCGGCCACCATCCTACCAGTGTTGACCTCAGTACATTACCATGCCGGCGTTAACACCTCAGCCTGAAGGCGGATGGACTCCTCCATCATGCCTTGAAATTTGAGGAGTGCAGTGGACATCCCTTCCTGATGTTCCCGAGCTTGCCTTTGCAGCTCCAGCAACTGTGACGTGACCAAGTCCAGAGGCTCGTCATGTGACTCAGACTCAGCAAATTTCTGGCTCCAGCGGTCCTCTGAGTGCCAGACACCTGGGAAGTCCCTGTTGCCGCATGCTGCGGATCAGCTAGTGCAATGTACTCACCAGATTGTGAGCCCAAATCTACTGTAAAGCTAGGTCCCACCAAGGTGTGCCTCTCTGCGCTGGTGGAGGGTGTGGGTGAGTGCTGTGACGGGACTTAGTGTGCCTCCAGATTCCTCTTCAGAGGTTTCTTCGGGCTTGATTGGAGGTCCTGGGTTGTGGACTCCATTGACTATTTCCCAGATGTGCCTGCGGAAGCAAGGGGAGATAATTAATGCATGGCATCCTGAAAATCAGGATACTTCAGTCACAGCATGGTTGCCTGACGGATGTTGCACTGCTGAATCCTCCCTTGGTAGAGCATGCCGACCTCACCGTCAGCACTGGAACGGTCCAGATCCTCACCCGCCAGCTTGATGGCTCTGTTTTCAAAGTCCATGAGGACCTTGATTTCAGGCATTCCTCCACCGATCAGTGACCTCTTCCTCTTGTTGTATGTCAGCTTGTCCCGCATGAATAGGGATGGAGAGAGTGTAAGCAGGATGCTTGCCGGGCTAGATAATAAGTATGCCTGGCATGTGTGGGCGCTAAGTGGTCCCATGGACGGGATGAGGACAATGAAGGTATGTGTGAGAGAGTGAATGGTGATGTCGCTTGATCCGGCAGTGAGTGAGAGCCCTGTGGATGTGTGATGGATTTGTGAGAGTGTGAGTTGAGAGTGATGAAAAGAGTCACTTACCCTGGTGGAACGGAGGAGATTATTCCTCCTCTTGCGGCACTGGGTGTCTGTCCTCTTCTGAAGGGCGTTGACGCTGACCACTGCTGCCACTGCCTTCCAAGCCGGTTTAGTGAGTTTGCTACCCATCTTGTGGCCAGAACGGGAACAGAGGACATCACAGCGAGCCTCCACTGCATCCAAAAGGCACTCTAGGGATTTGTAATTGAACCTGGGGGCTGTAGCCTTTTTGCCTTTCAGGGCGATGTCTTTTTTGCAGCAGTCAAGGGCTGGAAGCACTGAGAGGTGTGTGTGCGGCTGTACTTCAAATATGGTAGCTGGTGTGCTTCAGCGGCAGGGTGATGGTGTGATGGATGAATGAGAGAGCCTGCCCACCATGGAATCGGCGTATTTCTCGGGAATGCATAATTAACGCAGCGGGTTTGGGACGATAAAGTGTGAGAAGCCACCATTGCAGCCGTGGGTAAAAAGCCGTTTCATCCACCCAATACTGCACTTCATGCAAATCTGGGACAATTCCGCCCAACAATTTATACTGTATATGAAGAGAACGCTGTGATTCGTAGAGGCATTGCCATGGAGAATGCACCACTGATGGTGATTAACAGTTAACTGCCAAGCATTGTTTGAAATTTGAACCAGGCAGCTTGACCCTGATTGGTCAAGGCATTGTCCTGAGGAATGAGTCAGCGAGTGGCTGTCACTTATTTTGTTTAGCTGTAACAGGCACAATGTGTGTACATGTTCTTTCTGTCTGCAAAGAATAGGGCCCTTTGTATTCATATACGAAGCTTCCAGTACACACAAATGTGCCACATTGCGAGCCTGACTGACAATCTTAAATTGGTTGTCAGCATAATTCTTAGTGCACTGAGGATTATTTAGCAAATGTTGTCCAATTGCGGAATCTCATCTAATGTTGGACACTGTGTTTTGAGTTTTGCAAGCATGGGCTGGTTGGGAACGGACTATACCTAGCCCGTTGCGCACAGCGGAAGGGACATGCTGTTTGGTATGATCCACCAGTCTTTGGGACGTATGGCCTACCTACCTAGCATCACACTGTCATTGAAATTCATACCCCACATTACTCATTTGTATAATAGGCAGAGCATCTTTTTGGCTTGATGGTAGCATCCTTTTCATGATGAATACCACTCATGTTGCTACTGCGTAGTAGTAGCATGAAACAGTTAGCTTCACTGTTGCTCAAATTTTTGAAATACCTTGTCCTTCCAGGGTAATCTGAGGTAGGCTGGACACTTCAGTGGAAATTTCAGTGCAAGTATGATGCTAGGCATTCATAAATGGATTGTCACTAATGTTCCCTGCAAGCTGCTTGCAAACCTGACAGCCCATAAGGTACCTCACAGGCTGTTCACAAGATTTCCTTTTTTAGATACTACACATGCATGCAAAAAAAAAAATTAAAGATACCGTGCTATCAGATGAACAGGCTAAGCACAATGAAAAATAATTAGAGGGGGCATTGGTAGTCACCACCTTGAACACATATTTGTGGCTCAGGGTGCTGGAGGGGTAGTTTACAATTTTGCTCCAGAGGGGAGAAGATAGCAATCTCAAAAACTAGGGACTATGTATGACAATGGTAATTTTGTCACTTATATTGGCTTATTTGATGTTTGCTGAATCTAAAATTGAATTTTCTTAAGCGCAGTCTGAAACGGCCAATTTTTGTGGATAGTCAATAGCAGTGGCTGTCTTTTGATCCCTTGTAGAAAATGTTCCTTATATTTTTTATATCCTGTTTTCAAACTGTTTATTGATTTTGGTAATAGCCAGGTTTGCCTTTAACTTTATTTTCTAAATGTTTTGCCTGGGTGTTTTTAGATGTATCAAATTTGCCTTCAAGTTATGTTCAAATAAAAAATAGAATCATACAATCAAACAGCACACAAGGAGGCCATTTGGCCCATCATGCCTGTGTCGGCTCTTTGAGCTTTCTAATTAATCTCACTCCTCTGTTCTTTCTTCATACCCCTGAAAACATTTCCTTTTCAAATATTTATCCACTACCTTCTTGAATGTCATGATTGAATCTGCTTCCACCATCCTGTGGGTGGAACCTTGTGCCTTCCCCTGTGGTGAGTTTGAAGATGGGGGGGCATTTAATCAGGTGGGCGGATGGTGGGTAGGGACCTTATCACCTTCCCACCTTGACCCCAATTAAGCCCATGGTGGGAAGGGCTATGGACAGCCTTCCAAACAGTCAGAGAGATGGACTCATATAGACCTCCAGTCAGAGACTTGGAATGATATAGAGCTCTAAAAAGTCAGAGAGATGGAATCAAATAGAGCTCCATTCAGAGATGGAATCAAATAGAGCTCCATTCAGAGATGGAATCATATAGAGCTCCACACAGTCAGATGGAATCAAATAGAGCTCCAAACAGTCAGAGAGATGAAATCATATAGAGCTTCAGTCAGAGAGGTGGAATCATATAGATCTCCAAACAGTCAGAGAGATGGAATCATATAGAGCTCCAAAAAGTCAGAGAGATCGAATCATATAGAGCTTGAAACAGTCCGAGAGACGGAATCATATAGAGCTCCAAACAGTCATTAGAGATGGAATCATATAGAGCTCCAAACAGTCATTAGGGATGGAATCATATAGAGCTTCAAACAGTCAGAGAGATGGAATCATATAGACCTCCACACAGTCCGAGAGATGTTATCATATAGAGCTCGAAACAGTCCAAGAGACGGAATCATATAGAGTTCCAAACAGTCATTAGAGATGGAATCATTTTGAGCTCCAAACAGTCATTAGAGATGGAATCATATAGAGCTCCAAAGAGTCAGAGAGATGTAATCATATAGAGCTCCAAACAGTCAGAGAGATCGAAGCATATAGAGCTCCAAACAGTCAGAGAGATGGAATCATATAGAGCTCCAAACACTGAGAGAATTGGATTCATATAAAGCTCCAAAACAGTCAGAGAGATAGAAGTATGTAGAGCTCCAAACTGTCAGGGACATGGATGCATATAGAGCTCCAAACAGACAGAGAGATGTAATCATATAGACCTCCAAACAGTCAGAGAGATGGAATCATGTAGACCTCCAGTCAGAGACTTGGAATGATATAGAGCTCCAAAAAGTCAGAGTACAGAAATGGGCATTGATCTTGGCAGCATATGAGTATATTTTTATTCATAGACCCAGAAGTCAAATTGCAAATGCAGATGCACTCAGCCATTTACCTTTGCAGGTAAGAGATGAGGATGTTCCAATTCCTCAGGAATACATCTTGTTATTGAACTTTCTGGACTCATCACCAATATGCGCTAAACAAATAAAAAATTGGACGAACTGAGAGTCTGTCTTAACCAAAGTGAGAAATCAAGCTCTTTCTGGTTGGTCAAAAACACAAGAATCGGATGAAATGAAACGCGTTTCCAGCCAAGAAGGTATTTTATTGATGGGGAGCTCGTGTAATTGTTCCTCCGAAAGGACGAAAGCCATTATTATCTGAACTTCACGGTGCACATCCCTGAATTTCTAAAATGAAGGCAATAGCATATAGCTATATGTGGTGGCTGGGAATGGATAGAGAAATAGAAAGCCTAGTAAGAAGTTGTATGTAGTGTCAACAGTACAAAAATTACCTGCGACAGCCCCATTACACCCCTGGGAATGGCCGGGAAGACCATGGGTACATGTACACATCAATTATGTGGAACCTTTTATGGGAACAATGTTTCTCCTTAGCATAGATGCGCATTCAAAATGGATGGATATACACAAAGTAAGGTCACCCACATCTTCAGCAACAATAGACAAACTGCAATAAAGTTTTGCGATAAATGCATTACCTGAAGTGCTAAAATCAGATAATGGAACAGTATTCACAAGTGCTGAATTTAACCGATTTACAAGCCTCAATGGTATTGTTCATGTGAAAATATCTCCATACCATCCTTCTTCAAATGGACTTGCTGAGAGAGCGGTTCAGACGTTCAAATCTGGTATAAAGAAATTGTCTGGAGATTCGATAGCGACTAAATTAGCACGATATCTATTCCACTATTGAACTATCATTTGACAACTGCTGAACTGTTAATGAAGCGCAATCTTCGATTGACACTGAGCTTAATTATGCCAAACTTGGGAGAAAGGTAGAAAGAAGGCCGAAAAATCAGAAAATGGGACATGATTGTCACAGTTGGGACAGAACATTTAATGTAGGAGAGAAAGTATTTGTGAAAAATTTTAGAGAATGACCAGCGTGGTTGTTCGGTGAAATAAATGCTGTAACGGGACCTCTTTCCTACCATGTGAAAGTCAAAGATCAAATAATACAAAGACATGTGGATCACATACAAAGTGGAGAAGCCAAATATCCAGAAGTGATTCCACCAGTGCTCGAAACTGAATCAACATTTCCTGTTGAAATAACCCAACCAAGTACAAATGCATTTGAAGGGCTGACTGTACCTGAAAGAGTCGAAGAAACAAATTTACAGGCACTTGCTGTAGAACCTAATGCTCGGACAGCTTCAGGAAGGGAGACTCCAAAGCAAACTTCAGAAGCTGTAGAGCTGAGATGTTCTACACGCATAAGGAAACCCCCAGAGAGATTGACTTTGTAAACAATTAGACTCTATAAATAACTTGATGTATTGAAGAATTGTAATATGTAATTTTCAGTAAAGGAGGAGAGATGTAGTAATCTGAGGTGTAATATACCTTTAAGACAAGTATTGTAATGTATGGTCACCTGATCTTATTGTTCAACAGCAGAGTATCGTAGGCTACCTCTATGTGAGAGAGTCTTTAGTTAGTCACTGATGAGTGAAGATAGAGTTTTACGTTGTGAGCATGTAAGTATAGTTGTAGGGTTAGTTTGTGAATAAACAGCATGTGTTTATTCCAATAACAACCTCCTGATGTTCTCTGTCTCTGTACCAACTCGGTCACCCCGAAAGCGTGCAACCCTAATCCTTTAGCCCCAACCAAACCAAGGGCACTTGATCCAACAGCATGTTGGTGCTTCACAGCAAAAGTCAGCTATTCTTTACTGTGTCTTTGGCTGTCAGTGTTGCCCAATCAAATCAGTTCAAAGGTAGGACTCTAACCTGTCATGACCAGATTGGTCAGAGAGCACGAATGCAGGTTACAGACCAGTCAGATTGGTTAGAAGGTAAGATTATCCAATCAATCAGGCATTACATAGGAAATACAGAAACAGGCCATTTGACCCAACTAATACATGCTGACATTCATGCTCCATTCAAGCTTCTTTCTGCCTTTTCTAAGCTAACTCTTATCAGCATAACTCTTTCATCCTTTTGCCTCTATGCTTATCTAGGTTTCCCTTTAAATACATCTATACTATTTGCTTGAACCACTCCCTGTACTAGTGAGTACCACATTCTCATCCCTCTCTGATTAAAGAAGTTACTTCTGAATTCCATTTGATTTTTTAGTGACTATTTTTTGTTGATGGCCTCTAGTTTTGCTCTTTCCCACAAATGGAAACATTCCAACTGTGTCTACTTTACCAAAACCTTTCATAATTCTAAAGACCCTATTAGATCACCCCTCAGCTTTCTCTTTTCAAGAGCAAACAGATCCAGCCTCATCTTTCTCTCCTGATAGGCATAACCTCGCAGTTCTTGTATAATCCTTGTAATCCTTTTTCACCGCCTCTAGTGGCTCTATATTAGTTTTTACAGGTCACCCATGAAGGACTCGGCCTTCTCAACCTCACCCCTCACTTAAGGTGTGGTGACCCTCAGGTTAAACTCATCACCAGTTGTCTCTCTCCAATGAGAGAGCAGCCTATGGTCTCCTAGGACTATGGAGACTTTCATTTCTTGGCAACCAGAATTGTTCACAGTTTCCAGGTGTGGTCTGACCAACGTTCGATACAAGCTTAGCGTAATTTATTGACTTTTCAATTCTATTCCCCTAGAAATAAACTCTGGTGCTTGGTTAGCTTTTTTTGAACTGTTAACCTCTGTCGCTACTTTTACTGATTTGTGTATTTGTACTCCCTGATGTCTTTGCTTCTTAATCCCATGTAGATTCCTATTTTCTCAGTAATATGCAATCTCCTTATTTTTCTTGTCAAAATATAATACCTGACATTTATCTGTGTTGAAATTATTTGCTAATTATATGCCTATTTGCAAATTTAATAATATCTGTTTGTAATTTGTTGCAATCCTCCTTAGTATTGACTGTCCACCCCTCCTCATTTGATGTTATCTGCAAATTTAGAAATGGTGTTTTTGATTTCAAAATCTAAATCGTTAATATAAATTGTGAACAACAGTGATCCCAGCACTGATCCTTGGGGAACACCACTTTCCTTTTCTGTTACTCTGAATAACTACCCTTTACTCCTACTCACTGCTTTCTGTCTTGAAGCCAACTGGTTATCCATTCTGACACTTGTCCCCTGACTTCATATCTTTGATCTTATTCATTAGTCTATTATGTAATTCCTTACTGAAGGTGTTTTGAAAATCCAGTTAAATTACATCTACTACTTGACCTTTGTCAACTCTCTCTTTTAACTCTTCAAAAAATTTAATGAGATTGTTCAAGCGGGACTTTCCCTTTTCATTACATTCTCCCAGTATTCACTGCACACAAACTTGAGGCAGAAATTTTCTAAGGCGAGCTGATGATTTTGGCCAGTCATATGTATGTATTTCAAGTTTCTCTAGTTGTTTATATAACAAATAAGCTGCTAAAATTCATCTTTTAAAGATATAATTTTGCACAAAGGAAATTACAAAGCAAGTCCAGCTGTACTTAAAGATTTATTTTCTTAAACTATTTTCAGCGTCTTTTTGAGGTATGATTTCAGCACTGCCTTTGCAATACTGGAATTGAGGCAGGAAAGAATTTTGCCTGCCATGATGTCATGTTGCTAACCCCACCGTAAATTGTATGTCTGGGTAATTTAAATATAGAGAGGTTTGCAGGTTGTGTAAATGCACCCTGCAATGCCTCAGATATTCTGACAGTTGGGGGTATTCACAGACAACATGTAGCAAGAAGGATGGTAGCTAAAACACCATGCTGCATGATTTTCATACAGGAAAGGGAGCAGAAAAACATTTTGGGTGAGGAAATGGTAGCAGTGAAGGAAGCAGAAAAGCTGAGAGAAAAGGATTACAGCCAGATCAGGGTGAAAAGCAACAAATGAGAGAGTGTGGCCAGGATGTCATCCCAACAGAAATTAAGCACTTGGAACAATTGTTTGGAGTTGGACATGGGACATGAAACCCATCAAGAATGTAATATGCACTTTGCCACAGCACTTTCTTCCACAATGAGCACTACCTTTTTGACCACCTTCCCATCCAGCACTCCTTTGCAGCATTTGGAAAAATTTGATATCCTTACCAGAATAGCCAAGGTAACTTAACTGTTCCCCTTGACCATTCTTTGAAGTTTTTTGATATGTGTAGCACTTCACCATTCATTACTCTCAATATGCTCTTGGGGTGGACTCTGAGCCAATATTTCCTTCTCCTATCTAGTCTAATCTGCTACTTAAAAATGCATCCGCCCTCGCAACATGAAATGCTTTAGCAAGCTTCCCTGACTCTCAAAACTGTCCTTTCTTATTTTAAGCTGAGGAACTGAGTACTAATTTCAAGGATCTGAAGATGACAGGTTGCGATGATAGTTGACACAGGGCGGGATTTTCCACCCCCACCCGCCACCTGGATTATTTGGCACACATTGCTGCCATTGTGTGTCAACGGATTTTTGGCTGAGCCACCAAATCTCCCGCAGTGGGTCCTGCCACAACAGGTCTGGAACATCCCGGCCACAATGTTCTACCACCTGGAATTAATGGCTGCGTCAGGACTGACTTCATCCTTCCCCCAAAAGAGAGGCCTGCAGACCAATCATTGTATCCAACATGGATGTTTTGACCACTGGCTTTCAGGCTACATGGAAGAATAATATGACAGCAACTGACTTTCAGACCACTGGGGCATTATATGTTAGTGTCGACAGGATCTAATTGTACCATCAGGTCTGCCTTCCACTGATCAATGGATATTCAGAGTTAAGAAGCAGCACAAGTGACATGACTAATATGCATCTTCATGAAGCCCTTCTCTCTCCTGTTGAATTCATGTGACCTTTGCAGCCACTCCCTTCAGATACCTGTACATGTAGATAGCAGAATACAGAATCGGGCTACCCATGTACCTGGAGTCATAATAGGACCTGTGATGAGAACCCCTCAGAAGTCCTGAGACAGATGCTTCTTCACTCCTGAGGGGTTCACATTATCACAGCTCTGGCAAGCACCGCAGGTGTCTCTGGCTTTCAGCAGTAGGTTTAAGAGCAGTACAAAGAGGTACTGGGGTAAGTAGCTTGCAATGCTTTTCAGCCGCTGAGCTATGAAAAGATTTTTCTAATTGCCTGTGAACTCAGCTACATTTTGCCTTGTTAAGTTATGAGGGGAACTTGCACTTCTTTTCTAGAGGCTTTAGTTACACAAAAGAAAAAGAAGAAATTCCCCACTGAAGAATCCTACTTCAGACACCATGGGCGGAATTTTATGGTGCTGTTGCAGGAGGGGAGGGGCCGTAAAATGCAGCGAGCCATTCAAAATTTCATTGACTTTAGCGGGACTGTAAAATCCCACTGGCATAAAACTCAGCCCCATGGAGTATGTTAACAGCAAAATTTTATTAACAGCTCATAACTATGTACATATTTACAGTAGAAGGTACAGGTATGGAGCTGACCCCATTCTAGGCCCTACCCCAGCTATGTTCTTCTCTAGACTGCCCCTGGTTCTGGGTCAGGTTTCTTTTTACATCACTTTGTGGCTGATACAGTACTCAGTCCTACATTAACCTTTAATGTACCAGATCCTTCTACTATACTGACCATCAACATCCTGGGGGTTACCATTGACCAGAATTTTAACTGGACCAGCCATATAAATACTGTGGCTACAAGACCAATTCAGTAGCTGGCAATTCTGCGATGAGTAGCTTACTTCCTTACTCCCCAAAGCCTGTTTGTCATCTATAAGGCACAAGTCAGGAGTGTGATGGAATACTCTCCACTTGACTGGATGAGTGCAGCTCCAGCAACACTCAAGAAGTGCAACACCATATAGGAAAAAGCAGCTTGCTTGATCCTCATCCCATCCACCACCTTAGATGTTCAAACCTTTCACCATTGACACACAATGCAGCAATGTGTACCATCTACAAAATGACAGCAGCAACTCATGATAGCTCCTTCGACAGCATCTTCCAAACCCTCTGTTACCTGGAAGGATAAGGGCAGCCGAAGCATGGAAACACTACCACCTGCAAATTTCCCTCCAAGTCAGATATCATTCCATCTTGGAATTGTATTGTAATTCCTTCACTGTTGCTGGGTTAAAATCCTGGAATTCCCTCTTTTACAGCATTGTGAGTGTACCTACACCATATAGACTTCAGCAATTCAAGAAGGTGGCTCACCTTCTCAAGTGCAATTAGGGCTGGACAATAGTTGCTGCCCTTGCCGATGAAGCTCATGTCCCATGAAGGAACAAAATTAGATTAATACCATGCCTTTCACAACCACTGGATGTCCAAAGGCACTTTTTACAGCCACTGAAGTGTTTTTCAATTGGAATCACTGTTGTAATGTAAGAAATGTGGGAGCCAATCTGTGCACAGCAAGCTCCGACAAACATCCATGTGATAATGACCAGATAATCTGTTTTGGTGATGTTGATTGAGAGTTACTGGGGATAACTCCACTGCTCTTCAAAGTAGTACCATGGGATAGTTTATGTACACCTGAAAGGGTAGACAGAGCCTCGTTTTGGCATCTCATCTGAAAGAAGGCACTTCCATAGTAATGTACCTGTATGTCAGTCTTGACTTTTGTGCTCAAGTCCTGGAGTTGGATTTGAACCCACAACCTTCTGACTCAGAGGTGAGAATACCACCAACTGAGCCACAGTTGACACTTAATCAGGTGGAATTCTAGCTTAAATTATAGAACTTCATGGACAGCAGGTTTTGCCCTTATCATCCTGCAGTTTGCATACATTCAGCCCTTTTGGTGTGAGCGCATCTGCCAGGACCCACTTACACCAAAATTCAGCATCTATTTTAGAAGGGGAATGAGTCTGGCATGTATGAGCCAAATTGTAACTGCTATGAAAGAATACCTATTTTTGCCCCAAAAACATCATTAGAATTTCTTGTGAACTGTACATACTTGAGCATTTCTGTCAATATAGTTGGCGGGGCTATTCCCCAGAGTGGATGCATCATTTATTTAACCATTTATGAAATTGCCAGAATGTGTAAGAAAAATAAGAGTGGGGTCGGAGGCCATATGGCCCATCAAATCCATGCCGGCTCCCCACAGGGCAATACAGTCAGTCCCATTCCCCAACTCATTGGAGCGATGCTCACCCAGGCAAGTGGAGAGTATTCCATCACATTCCTTACTTGTGCCTTGTAGATGGTGGACAGTCTTTGGAGAATCAGGAGACGAGCTACCTGTCATAGAATTCCCAGCTTCTGACCTGCTTTTGTAGTATTTACATTGCAAATAATACAGAACATTATGCAATCATCACCAAAAACCCCCCCTCTGACCTTATGATGAAGGGAAGGTCATTGATGAAGCATCTGAAGGTGGTTGGGCCTAGGACACGACCCTGAGGAACCCTTGCATCAATGACATGGGACTGAAATGTTTGGTCTCCAATAACCACAACCATCATCCTTTGTGCTATGTTTGACTCAAACAAATGGAGAGTTTTCTCCTTGATTCTCGTTGGCTCCAGTTTTGCTAGGGCTCCTTGAAACCATGCTCGGACAAATGCTGCCTTCATGTCAAGGGCAATCACTCTCACCTCCCTTTTTAAGTTCAGCCCTTTTGTCCATGTTTGGACCAAGGTTGTAGAGAGGTCAAGAGCTGAGTGGCCCTGGCGGAACCCATATTGAGCATCAGTGAGCAAGCCATTTCTGTTTAAGTGCTACTTGATAGCACTGTTGACAAAACATTCCATCACTTTGCTGATGATCAAGAGTAGACTGATGGAGCGGTAATTGGCCAGGTTGGATTTGTCTTGCTTTTTGTGGACAGGACATACCTGGGCAGTCTAATTGCTGGATAAAAGCCAGTCTTGTAGCTATACTGGAACATCTTGGCTAGGGGCATGACTGGTTCAGGAACGCAAGTCTTCAGTACTGATGCCAGAATGTCATCACAGCCCATACCCTTTGCAGCATCCAGTGCCCTTAGCCATTTCTTGACATCATGTGAAGTGAATCAAATTGGCTAAAGACTGGCACCTGTGATGCTGGGCATCAGAGAGAGGCCAAGATGGATCACCCAATCGGCAGCTCTGGCTGAAGATGGTTGCAAATGTTTCAGCCTTATCTTTTGCACTGAGGAGCTGGGCTTGTGGATGTTTGTGGAGCCTCCTTCTCCGGTTAATTATTTAATTGAGTATCACCATTCACGACTGGCAGAGCTTTGATCTGATCCATTGGCTGCAGGATTGTTTAGCTGTATCTATCACATCTGCTTCCAATGTTTGGCATGCATGTAGTCCTGTGTTGTAGCTTTACCAGGTTGACACCTCATTTTTAGGTTTGCCTGGTACTGCCCCTTGTATGTTCCCTTGCAGCCCTCACTGAAGCAGGGTTGATCCCCCAGCTAGATGGTAATAGTAGAGTGAGGGATATACTAGGCCACGAGATTAAAGATTGTGGTTGAATACAACTCTGCTGCTGCTGAAGGCTCACAGCACCTCATAGATGCCCAGTTTTGAGTTGCTAGATCTGTTAGTTTCCATTTTCACTAGGTCAGCAAATGATGGTTTGCATGGTTTGCATAGGGTCATGATTATCAAGTAAATTGTGTTTACTACTACTGAACTACAAATAATTATACTATTGTACTGGAGTTTATTTTCCAGCTGCCAAAAACAGCAGACACCATGTTCTATTCTATCACTTTGCAGGCTTTAATTAATGCAGGATTCCTTCTAATGGATACAAATTAGGCAACAACAGAGATCTGTATCTGTAATTACATTCATTTATCACACAAATTTGCACCTACAGGGGACAGATGGACACTGATGAGCCAGTGATCGACAGTGCTCTTATGACTGTCACAGTCTATCAAGTGGGGAAGGGAGTTTTGGACCAGTGAACAGTGTGACTGTTTTTTCTTTATTTGCCCTAGTTGCAGGGAACAGATGCACTTAGTTAGTGCAGTAAATTAAGATAAAGAGATGAGGCTTCCACAAATGCGCTTACTGCAGTGTGTTAATGCTTTGCAAAAATTAGCTGAAAGATTTGGCTTGCCTTTTTATAAACAGTTATAAACAGCTTTTCCAGGTGGGTTGATAACAATAACAATTTAAGCAAGTTATAAGTGGCCATTAGCGCTGTGAGGGCTTGCAGGTCAGAGCGTAACCCAATCAGAAGAATCTCAATCTGCTGGAAGCCCCTCTCCATGAGAGTCGCCAATCTTTCAATGGAGGAAGCCTGAAGCTCTGTCCTGAGTTTATGCCATCACTGATACTCTGCCTGGATTCCTCCACTACAGAGACCAAGTGAAGCACACCCTCGTGCAACCCTGCCAGATGCTCCCGCGCACCCTGCCGCTTGTCCTGCAGCTGCTGCATGGCTGACATCCCCAGAGGCACATCATCACTGCCCGACTCAGCATGTGCCTGGTCCCCTGCAGTCCTCCGGCTGCTGGCGCCATCGGCACTCTCTGTCCGTGCCATCTCCTCCAGCGATTGTGAAGTGCCCTCTCCACTATGCCCCGGGGCACTAGCCGACTTCATAATCCCCATCGATGTGGTAGTCGCTGCGCTGGTGCCTGGCTCACTGAAATTATGTGATGCAAGTTGCAAGTCTTGGCCCTCAGGTGTAGAGGGGGGGCTCTGGACTTGTTGGTGGCGGCCATGCGGCGGTGATGCTGAAATTAACAACAAGGACAGTGCATCAGTTAGCATTCAGTTGGTAACACCTTTCATCCCTTTCCCCCCCGAGCCTCATAATGCGCTCACCCTTCAAGAACCTAAGGAGACGAACATTGGTGGGGTGGCAAATAGTTAAGAGGAGGCCCAAACATTACACGCACATACAGACAGGCTGGTCAGATGGCCTAAGGGATGCCACAAGGAATGTTATGTGGATAAGTGTGCGGTTAAGCACTTGGGCGAGACAAACAAGGTACAGGAATACATGAGTAATGGTAGGACCGTGGGAACTCACGACAATTACATTAGACTAACTTAGTCTACTGCATTCGTTGCTCCCAATGCGGTCTCCTCTACATTGGAGAGACCAAACGCAAACTGGGCGACCGTTTTGCGGAACACCTGCGGTCTGTCCGCAAGAAAGACCCAAACCTCCCTGTCGCTTGCCATTTTAACACTCCACCCTGTTCTCTTGCCCACATGTCTGTCCTTGGCTTGCTGCATTGTTCCAGTGAAGCCCAACGCAAACTGGAGGAACAGCACCTCATCTTCCGACTAGGCACTTTACAGCCTTCTGGGCTGAATATTGAATTCAACAACTTTAGATCTTAAACTCCCCCTCCCCCCATCCCCACCCCGTTTCTTTTCCCCCCCCCACCCGCCTTTTTTTTCAATAATTTATATAGATTCTTCTTTCCCCACCTATTTCCATTATTTTTAAATCTAAAACTAAAACCTTTAGTCTTTCCACCCCACCCCCACTAGAGCTGTACTTTGAATATCCTGTCTTGCATTCTTAATTAGCACTTTTCTCAGACAAAAACCACCACCTTCAACACCTCTTTGACCCTTTTGTCTCTGACATCTTTTCATTATCTGCTCACACCACACCCTCAATGTGTCTCTTCCCCCCCACCCACCTTAAACCAATTTATATTTCTCCCTTGTTGAAACTATGCTTCAGTTCTGCTGAAGGGCCATGAGGGCTCGAAACGTTGACTGATTTCTTCTCCGCCGATGCTGCCAGACTTGCTGAGTTTTTCCAGGTAATTCTGTTTTTATTTTGTTTTGGATTTCCGGCATCCGCAGTAGCTTTTAGCTTTTTGTTTTTATAATTACATGGACCTTGCTGGGCAGACCCGTTAAGGTAGCAGAACAGGAACATAAGGCGTTTAACAAGGTCAAAGCCAAATTTGCCTTTATTAGCCGAGGAATAGAATGTAGGAAAAGGGAGGTCATGTTGCAAGTGCAGAAAACGTTGTCAAGGCCACATTTACACTTTTGCGTTCAGTTGTGACCTGCGCTTCATGGGAGGGATGGCATTGGAGTGGGGAGAGTGCAGAGGTACCTGACCTGGATGCATGCTGGCCTAGAGAGTTGGAGTTATGAGGAAACATTGCAAACACTTGCGACATTTGCTGTGGAGCACAGGAGATTGACAGGTCACATTATTGACCTTCATACCGTTATGAGGGGCATAGAATGGGTGGACAGAAGGCAAGATTTCCCCTTGGCGCAGGGATGACTAACGTGGGTGGCATTTATTTAAGTTGAGTGCCATGAGGTTGACAGGTGAGGTGCTGAGGACCTTTTGGACAGAGTAATGTGGGATGCACTGGCTGAAAGGGTGGTGGAGGTACAAACCCTCCTAAGATGCAATAAGTCTTTGGATGTGCAGTAGCGATGCCATGGCATGTTAGGCCATGGCGATAAGGCGACTTTGAAAGGTGCTTGAGACGTGCATCCTCAAGGGGCTGAGGGACCTTTGTGTATGACCCACACATCTGACTGTATCAGTCTGTGAATGAGCAGTGTTGCTGCATTAACGATTGCAGCAATCATCAGTGCTTTGGATGGTGGGTAGACAGAGTGGATGGGACTGTGGCCCTCAAATACCTGGCCGCTGCACCCCAGCCTCGCCGACGCCTGCCGACCTGGCCGCTTGCCTCCTCCCCAGCTCTATGGCCTGCTCCTCATATGTGGTGAGGTGCTGCAGCACAGCGTGCCCACCACCAGTCCGCAGACACTCCCGGCTATTGTGCTCTGTTTTTGCCTGCAGAACAGAGAAGAACATTTATTGGGGCTGATCGCTCATGTACTCTGCACGTGTACGCCGCACCCCAACCACAGTGGCCCATCTGAGGCCTCCAGCGGCTCCTGTCTACACTACTGGTGATCATTCATCAGAAGATAGTCCGGCTGCTCCCAAACCCCTCCCCCAATGGCCACCTTGGACACATTCGGCGTCCATCACTTTCAATAACACATGGGTCTTAGCGCCCATGGCAAGGAGGCACAACTAGTTGCGGCGCCAAGGCCAGCAGGTGGCTCTTGGCCATGACACCTTGAGGCTCCCCTTCCACCATCTCATTGCCATCTATATGACATGTGTTGGATTTCTGAGTATGTGTCTAGCTGCCTCCCCTGCAGGCTGCCCCCAGACTACTCAAATGCGACAAACACCAACATATGCTGCGGGGAGAACCCATCTTCTCCTCAGCCACTAAGGCTGATGTAAGCATGGTCACTATCTGTTTGCCCACCCAGCGTGCGCCAAATGCCCAATGCAGTAACGACACTAAGACGTTAGCAAGGTGGGGTGGGGCCTCAGAGGCTAAGGCTATCTGCTGGGTAAAATGGCCAAGGCTGACATGGTACTCACCCTTCCAGAGCGCAACAAATCATTGAAGTGCTTGCGGCACTGGGTTCCTGTGCACCGCACAGCATCTTGAGAGCTTACAGCTTCTGCCACACCTGCCTGGTCACGTGGGGGGCCCTCCTCCCCCCATCCCCTGGAAACAACACCTCCCGATGATTTGACACTTCTTCCAGGAGGGCAGCAAGGCAGGCACCGGAGAGCCGAGGGGCACATTGGCCCCCCGCTGGCCTACCCTGCAGCCTGCCCCCCTCCTCCTCCTCTGCCCTGACCTCTTCTGCAGCCCGGTCGCTGGCCATGGCGAATAGCCTAAAGGAGGCTGCCTGGCCGTTCTTTATACAGACTGCCAGTTCTCCATTGGAACCGGCGGTCTGAACACGATCGCCACAGATTTGAATTTCCCGCTGAACACAGGAGTCTGAAACGCGCTGGGCGGGCCTTAATTGGCCCGCCCGCTCAAAATGGCGGTGCAGCCCGTTTCGCCAGTGGCGATCGGCTCCGCGCCCGCCGCCGATTGGGTCGGGCCCGCCCGCCCGACAAACACGAAATTCAGCTCTAAGGATTTGATGCTGGCAGCATTTTGAGACCATTTAGATATGGGCATAAGCATCAATATGAAAGAAGATAAACAGGATAGTATAAACAGAAACGAGGATAGAGACCCTTTTTGGTAGCTCTAACAGTCGACAGGAATTGAGTAACTATGGCAGGAGAATGCACCCCAGGAATGACAGAGGAATAGTAAACAGGTGCTGCAGATGTGACTCAAAATATCATTATGTGATGAATTGTCCGAAACAGAAAACAGGGTTTTTGAAATGAAACATGACAAGGAAGGATTGGAAGGTGAAGATGATGACACTGATCAGCCAGAAGGAATTGTACTGGTCTCCAAAAGTTTTAATCTGCTGATGGGTGTTCTAGTGGCAAACTCATTCAATTGTGCTGTATTAGACAGTGGGTGTACACCGACAGTATGTGGAGCGGATTGGGTAAAGTGCTACCTGGATTCTCTAAATAGTAAAGCCCGAAATAAGGTTAAGGAATATGAAAGTTCTACTTACTTCAGGTTCGGGGACAATAACACATTAAAATCACTAAAGAGAGTGGTGATTTCATTTAACATAGCTGGAATAAACCATTTTATCAGCAAAGATGTAGTATCCAGTGAAATACCCTTACTATTGAGTAAGACGTCTATGAAAATGGCTCAAATGAAATTAGATATGGAACACAATAAGGCAATTGTCTTTGGGAAATCTGGAGATTTGCAATTTATGTAATTGGGACATTATTGTATCCCCTGAACAAGACCTAACATTTCTAATTACAATGTTAAAGAAGTATTGATGACATCATGAGGTAAGAGTTCTAAAGAAAAATGGAAAATTGTTTTAAAACTACATCGACAGTTTGCCCATCTATCTTGTCATAGGTTAAAAATTCTACCAAAGGCTGCAAGGGTAATGGATTGCGAATTACTAAATTTGTCAAAGAGATCAGTAAGAAGTGCGATATATGTAAAAAATATAGGTGGACGTTATCACGGCCCGGAGTGATTCCCCTATTAGCAAGGGACTTTAATGAAGTTGTAGCAATGGACTTGCAGGTATGGGATAAGGACAAAAACATTTTCTCTTGCACTTTGTAGACATGGCAACTAGATTCAGTCTGTCAACAGTAATATATAGCAAAAAGGTAATTGCGGACAAGATAATGGAAAAATGGACAGGAACTGGACTGGGAGCATCCAGTGGGGAGAATTTGCTAACGATGAATTTAAAAGTATGTGTGAAAATATGAACATCGTAGTGATGAACACAGCAATGGAAAGTGCCTTTAGAAATGGGATTTGTGAAAGAAATCATGCTGTAATTGATGAGCTGCTTCACAAAATCTTAGCTGACTAACTGAACTATAAGCTGACACAAAAACAAAAATAGCTGGAAAAACTCAGCAGGTCTGACAGCATCTATGGAGAGGAAGACAGAGTTAATGTTTCGAGTCCGTATGACTCTTCATCAGAACTATAAGCTGACATCTGCCCTGGCATGGGCAGTCCATGCGAAGAATTCACTTCAAATGGTTGGAGGTTTACAGTACCTATCAATTCAAATCATGTTTAACCAATTTATTGGAGTCCTTTGAAGGAGTAATATGTGCTGTGGATAAAGGGGACCCTGTAGACGTACTGTACTTGGATTTCCAGAAGGCATTTCATAAGGTGCCACATCAAAGATGCGGAAAATAAAAACTCAGGGTGTAGGGGGTAACATTAGAATGGATAGAAGATTGGCTGGCTGGCAGAAAACATAGGGCAGGATTTTACGTTCGCTGGGCAGGCACGTGGTTGACTTGATCGGGCGTAAAATCACACGTGGTGACGTCAGGCGAGTGTCCCAACATCATCGTGCACTCTAGCGATCTTTTGGTTGGCGGGCGTGAGCAAGAATCGGCAGCGTGCCCGCCGACAATTAATTAATTAAAATTAATTAATTAATTTGGATTTTTCGCTGCCCATTCAACCGTTCAGTTGGTGGCTGGGCAAATAGGCTAGGCGGACTTTGCATTTTTAACGAAACCTCATCCATGGGCAGGTAAATAAAAATCTATTCAATATTTTTCACCAACATTTTAAACGTCTCCTTTTTCATGTGACTGAGTCACATGTGGGGACATGTTTATATCATCTTTAAAATCTTTATTTTTGTTTTTCCAATTCTTCAGCTCCCTGAGGCACCTCAGGGAGCTTTCAGTGCACATACCCCCCCCCCAGCTTGCGCAGACTTCCGCGCTCACCCTCCTCCCGCTCCCACCCAGGCAGCGCTGAGCATTTCAGCACACCTTTCACGCTGGCTGGCTGTTAATTGGCCAGCCAGCGTGAATTAGCGGACAGGGGCCATTGCGGGCGACCGACCTTTTCCTGGCTACTCCCGGTCCCGCCCAACGAACGAAATATCCTTCCCATAGTGCATGCATAAATGGGTCTTTTTTCTGATTGGCACAATGTAATGAGTAGAGTCCCCCCAGGGATTGGTGCTGCACCCTCTACTTTTTACAATTTATATCAATGACTTAGATGAGGGAAGTGAAGGCATGGTAGTTAAATTTGCAGATGACACAAAAATAGGTAGGAAAGTGGGTTGTGAAGAGGACATAAGAAGGTCACAGATGGATATAGGTTGAGTGAGTGGGAAAAAATCTGGCAGATGGAGTATAATATGGGAAAATGTGAAGTTGTTCATTTTGGTAGGTAGAATAAAAAAGTAGAGTATTACTTAAACAGTGAACGACTGCAGAATTCCAAGGTGCAGAGGGATCTAGGTGTTCCAATGCATAAGTACCTTTTTAAAATTAGGGGTCGCCCTTTTAGGGCAGAGGTTAGTTTTTTTTCTCAGAGGGCTGTGCAACCTTGGATCTATCTGCCTCAGAGGGTGGTGGAGATGGGGTTATTGAATATTTTAAGGCGGGGTTAGATGGATTCTTGTTAGGCAAGGGAATCAAAGGTTATCAGGGGTAGTTGGGAATGTGGAATTTGAAATACAAACAGTTCAGCCAGAACCTTATTGAATGTTGGAGCAGGCTCAATGGGCCAAATGGCCTACTTCTGCACCTATTTTGTATGTTCGTATATTAATAATGCTCTTTGGACAACAAAACCTTGAGAGATAGGGCTGGATTTTACATTCCTTCTCTGGGAGTATTTTTGGCAGGATTTGTACGTAAAATTGGTCTTGTGGCTAGCCCACCACCTTCTCGCCTACCCTGAAGCTCAACCCCATAATACGCTAGGTGGCAGATGCTGCAGCCTGCCCATCATTTGTAAATAAATAGTTAAGGCTCCTTTAGGCTTGATAATAAGCCTATTGACCTGAATAATATGCTGCCCATGCCACAACATGGTTGGCCTGGGCAATCAGGAAAGAGTGGGCATGCAATTTTTAAAGGCCTTCATGAACAAAGATGGGAAGGAAGGGGGGAAGCTCACTTGGGGCATGCCCTGTATGCATCAGGGGCACCATCCCACCTCCAAAATGTCACTTCCCTTTCCTTCTGCGATGCCTATCCAACAGAACCCGACCCCCCCATTCCTCCTCCCCACTACCTGGGCTCTGGGAACCCTCCCCACCAGATGATATGAAGCTTGGGAACTGCGAGGAGGATGGTGTGGAACTTCAAGAGGACATAGACAAGTTGGTGGAGTGGGCAGATAGGTGGCAGATGAAGTTCAAGGTGGAGAAGTGTGAGGTGATGCATTTTGTTAGGATGAACATGGACAAACAATATAAAATAAGGGGTGAAATTTTGAAGGGGGTGCAGGAGCAGAAAGACTTGGGTGTATATGTGCATAAATCATTGAAGGTGGCAGAACAGGTGGAGAGAGCAGTTAATAAAGCATATAGTATTCTATATTAATAGAGGCTTGGAGTACAAGAGCAAGGAGGTTATGCTGAATTTATATAAGACACTCCCTAGACCTCAGCTGGAATATTGTGTACAGTTCTGGGCACCATATTATAGGAAGGATGTGAACACATTGGAGAGAGTGCAGAAGAGGTTTACAAGAATGGGTCCAGGGATGAGAAACCTCAGCTGTGAGGATAGATTGGAAAGGTTGGGGCTATTCTCCTTGGAGAGAAGAAGGCTGAGAGGAGATGTGATAGAGATGTTCAAAATCATGACGGGGCTGGACAGAGTAGATAGGGAGAAGCTGTTCCCACTTGTAAAAGGACCAAGAACGAGAGGGCACAGATTTAAAGTGATTTGCAAAAGAAGCAAGTGTGACGTGAGAAAAAACTTTGTCACACAACGCGTGGTTCGGGTCTGGTGGTTCGGGTCTGGAATGCACTTCCTGGAAATGTTGTGGAGGCAGGCTCAATCGAGGCATTCAAGAGGGCATTAGATGATTATTTGAATCAAAATAATGTGCAAGGGTAGGGGGAAAAGGCAGAGCAATGGCACTAGGTCATAATGCTCATTTGGAGAGCTGGTGCAGACATGATGGGCTGAATGGCCTCCTTATGTGCCGTTAGGGTTCTGTGATATCCCAGGACTAAACGTCTTCAGGCAACCGTGTTCCTCTTTGGACTAAACTTCTTCAGGCAACCGTGTTCCTCTTTGGCCTTTTTCCTGCAGTCCCAGCAGAATCCAGTACTCAGCTCTGGCACTGCTAGGAGTGATGGAGCTGCCAGCTAGTCAGGTTGGCCAACAGCTCCCGAGGATGGGACTTCCTCCTGAGTGAGATGTGGTAGTCCCACTGTTCACCAGTTTAGCTCACCCATAGTGTGTTCCGGCTGCAGGGCAGGATGGCATGAAATGCGTCAGTTTCTGGCCATCTTTTCTTTAGGAAGAGGGGGGGTTGACCAGTCTGTGTCCCTGCAAAATGCAGCTCAAAGTGTGCAGGGAAATCCTTTCTCCCCTTTCACACTTCTGTAAGATATTGGCATGACTGTAGTATCCCAACATGTGACTTTGTCACCACATTTGGTTTGAGTTACAAAATTGTAGGCTCTAAGACACTGCAGATTGCACCCTGTGATGCTTGTAGAACTGATGCTGCCTCAGTCTGTTATTGTTTATCGGCCTTCATCTGTCTCTAGGTAACTTCTCAAGATTTGTCTCATGCTTGATCCATTGTATTGTTCCCTAATATTTTCATTATCCATTATGGAGTGGTGTATGCATGATGAAACCAGTCTAGCATTGGAGTATCATATTTCTGATTTTACTTTCTGTATAATTAAAAACACCAAAACAGATTAACTCATTGTTTAGCTCGTTTCTGTTTGTGGGACCTTGCACTCTGCAAGTTAGCCGCTCTATTTACTATATAACTACAGTGACTACAGTTCACAAGTAATTCATTGGTTGAAAGTTGCACTTGGGCTTCCTGAAATCATTAAAGATGCAGGTTCTTTCTTTCATTTCTGATCTACTCGTAGAATATTTCTGTTGCTGTTTATAATAATGTTTTGTATACGATAGCACTGATTTCCTTTTGGTAGCTGATGTTATAGACCCAATTTTAATTCAGGGCAATAATCAGGCAGATGGGGCAAGGGCAGGTGGCACATAGTACTGACCTTGACAGTATGAGGCCAAGGAGATGTTAAATCTCAGCCATCATCTGCATGCTACTGCCAGTTTTCTGCCAGAAGCCAGAGGGAAGCATAATGTCAATTGGCAAAAGTCCGAAGAAAAGCTCACTGACACTCAAGTAAGTTGGTTGGTGGTAGGAAGCCTTAGTCAGGGAGACCTAAAACTATCCTTGTAGGACCAGGAGGAGTACTCCTGCTCCTCATGTCTCAAAATTAAAGTTAAGAAAATAAAAAAGACTTAAGTTTTTGTGTCTCCTTTGGACCCTACTCCTCTTCCCCCTAAGTGAACTAGAGAAAAATTAGGGCAGTTACATGTGCCCATTTCAGAGCAAATTGGTGAAACTGTCAGGATCTTTCTGACGTCAGAAAAGCCTCCTTGCTAATACCAAAGCAGCAGATTGGGGAGCCTTTGATGCCTCCTATAGCTCCCCCATCACAGAGCGGTGGATTTCAGAGGCCTATAGTCAGAGCTACAAGTAGTCCTGTGGAACGGTTCCCTTCCACACTAATGACCTGATATCTGTAGTCATTCTTTACTTTTGACTTGCTAATCTGTACAGATGTTATGACACAGCAATTTTTAAAGGCTGTTATTTAAAATCCTAGAGGGAAACTTTAAACAACTGTCATAACCTACATTTTCAATTGGTATGTTTTGAGTTGCAGCTCTAAATTTGGGAATAAGATCACCAGTTTTGAGAGGTTTTGAACTAAATGAGACATTTATTGATTTACAACAAGGTATTAAACACATACACATGGCTACAAATTACTACTATCATAACTTTTTAACAAATTCTCAAATTAATCTCCACTAAGACAACAACAACACATGGACTTTAAGCAGACACTGGGGAAAGCATTACAAATTCAAAATGAGGCTCCTTTTCAAACAGTTGTAGGTTTACAGCTGCTTTGATGTTACATGCCTCTGCCTTTCACACACAAACTCCTCTCAGGTTATACCCAGCCTGCCCTTTGAATGCAAATTCTCATTGTATCACCAGGCACTTTGGACTCCATCTCTTCTAACAATAAACCCCCTTTCATAGTACCAATTTTATTAGTAATATAAACATTGCTTAGTGTCTTCTAGCTAGGTGCAAGATTTCACTCCCCTTCTTGAATGCTGTATTCAACAAAATGCAAATGTACTCTTTACCTCTCTGTTTACATCTCAAAACTACTATACATCAAAGCACCCAGCCTAACTGGCTTTAATCCAATTGACACGTACACAGACTAACCTCTATTTAAAAAATAATTTCCAACAACATTATGTACAATAATAGCTTCATGACAGAGAGTACCTCCACCTTGAGGCACCTTCATGCTCCTTTACCTGCATCAGTAGCCAATGCCCACCCCTCCCAAGAAGGTGACTTCGTATCATGTGACCCTCATATCATCCCAACACCCGCTGGAAAGCTTAGCCAATCATGTTTGCTCAGGAAATTATTGGTATTTTTACTATTTCAGTAGTATGTAATGTTTTGGTGTCTTCAGCTGGTATTGTTGGTTTCTGAAAATTGAGAGTTAGAAGCGCAAATTCAGTACGATGTAGTAGCCATTTACAGAGACCCAGCTATAATTTGAGTATGCTTAAGAACTAAATATTCCAGGCTACAGGATCATTAGAGGATAGGGAATTTGGAAAAGCAGGAGGAGTAACAATATTGATATAAGTCACAATTTACTGCAGTGAAAGTTAGGCATTTCAGTAAGGGTAATTGGTAGTAGAAACGCTATAGGTAGCATTAAGGAACAGCAAAGGCTGCAAGAGTTGTCAAGTTGGGAGATGGATTGAGGATTGGTTAATGAAAAGAGGGAGTAGGAATAAATGGATCATTTTAGGGTTGGCAGGCTGTAACTAGCAGGGTTCTGCAAGGTTCAGTGCTTGGGTCTCAGTTATTTAGATGAGGGCACCAAGTGTAATGTTTCGAAGTTTGTTTACGATACAAACCTGGGTGGGAAAGTAAGCTGTGAGGGGGATGCAAGCAGCTGCAAAGGGATATAGACAAGTTAAGGGAGTGGGCAAGAAGGTGGCAGATGGATTATAATGTGGGGATTGCGAAGGTATCTACTTTGGTAGGGAAAATAAAAAAGCTTAATGTTTTTTAAAAAGGTGAGAAACAAGTAAATGTTTGTATGCAGAAGGATTTGAGTAGCCTTGTACACAAATCACAGAAAGTTAATATGCAGGTACATCAAGCAATTAGGAAGGCAAATGGTATGTTAGCCTTGATTGCAAGCCATTTAGAGTATAAGAGTAACAAAGATTTGTTTCAATATTATTTAGGGTTTTGGAGACTACTCCTAGGCCAGAATTTTTAGCTCGACAGGCAGTCGCACGCCGGACCCGACCGAGCGTGAAGTGACACGTGATGGCGTCGGACAAGCTTGCCGACGTCAACATGCAGTAGTGCGATAGTTCGGTCGGTGGGCGTGCTGCCAGCTCTGACACATGCACGCCGGCAATTAAAGGGTCTATTAAGGCCATTAAATTATCAATTGACATTAATTTTTCACTGCCCGTTCAACCTAACGGTTGGCAGGCAGGTGATAAGGACAAGCGGGCTTTGCATTTTTTTGAAACCCCCATCCATGGGCGGGATGAGGTTTCCAAAAGCAAATACAAATAAAATAAAAGCTTTATTTTTTAATTAAAAATATGACCTTGCTCATGTGACAGGGTCACAAGAGGGGATGTTTTATTACATTTTTCTGCTCTTTATTATTTTCTCTCCCTGAGGCAGCTCTGTGCCTTAGGGAGATTATTCAGTGTTCTCTCGCGCGCATGGCGAAGTTCACGCTAGGCTCGCTTGCCCTCCTCCCACCGCCCGCACAGGCAGCACTCAACACTGCGACTCGCATATCACGCTGGGGGGGCCTTAATTGGCCTGTCAGCATGAAATCGTAGTGCGCTGTCAGTCGTGGTTGGCTTCCCGACCACCCTCGCCCACCCCCGCCGATCCTGCATGTCAAGGGCAAAATTCTGCCCTTAGAGTACTCTGCACAGTTTTGGACTCCTCACCTAAGGATGGGTATGCTTGCCTTAGAAGGGGTGCAACAAAGGTACACAAGATTGATTTTTGGTATGAGAGGACTGTCCTATGTAGAGAGACTAACTGGAATGGGATATTCTCAGGAGTTCAGAAGAATGAGAGGTAATCTCATTGAAACGAAGATAATTCTGAGAGGACTTGACAGGGTATATGTCAAGAGGTTGTTTACCCGACCTGGAGAGTCTAGAGGTCATAGTCTCAGGATAAGGGGCCAGCCATTTAGGACTGCGATAAAGAGAAATTTCATTATTTGGAGGGCTGTGAATCTTTGGGATTCTCTACTCCAGAAGGCTATGGATGGTCAGCCATTGAGTATATTCAAATAAGATCAATAGATTTTTGAGCACTAAGGAAATCAAAGGATATGGGGATTGGGCAGGAAAGTAAAGTTAATCCAACCAAGGTCTTACTGAGTGGTAGAATCGGCTTGAGGAGACATATGCCCTATTCCTGCTATACTTTGTTTACATTTTCACAATAGAAAAAGAGGACAAAATACCAGTGATACAAAGGAACTTAGAAATAAACCAATGGGAGGAATGTAGCGGATTTAATATACCGGTAACTAAAAATAGTAATGGAGAAAATGAAAGGACTTAAGTTGGGCAAATCTCCAGAATCTGATGGTTTCCATCCCAAAATATTAAAAGAAATAGGTGAGGAAATTACTGATACATTAGTCAAAAATTTACAAAGCTCTCTAGATTTAGGAGTTCTGTTTTTGGATTGTAAAATTTTAAATGGTATTCCATTATTTAAGAAAGTAGGAAGGAAGAAGCCAGGTAACTGAAATAATACTGCGAAAACTATCTCACATCAGCTGAAAGCTTTTACATGTTGCACAGGTGCAATTAAAATATTTCAGCTTTTGATTTATAGTTTTTTTTTGTCTCAAAAGCATTTTTGCCTCCAAAGTGCAGAGTAACCAGGATAAAAGTTTGGTTAAAGCACAAGTGGAGTATCAGCTCCAGTGTTCAAGTAAGCTTGGCACATTATTAATAATTGATTTTAAAGTATTCATAGGCCGAGATTTTCCGGTCCCGTCGTGGGTGGGACTTGTCGCAGGCCAGGCCGCTCCCCAGCCAGAACTCCATTGAGACCGGAAGATCATGGCAGCGGGTGGATGCTGAAAATCCTACCCATAATCTCTTCCGGTAAAAGATACAATTTTAAGGAGGAAGCGTAATAAAAATAAATTAGTCTTTTGCAATAAACCCTGTTGATGCTGCTGAATAGATTGTGGCATTACTATGAAACCTGGATTCATATCTACAACAACTTGTTTTTATATAGCACTTCTAACCAAAAAAAATTAAAAGCATTTTGCAGAGATGTAAAAGAAAAACACAAAATTTGTGTGTTGTGCATTCTGATATTACAATTGTGTTAACTTGTAGCTCATTCTCACGTAGTTGTCACCATTCCAAAGCTCCGTTGATGGTCTGGACAGTAAAGTGAGTTAGTGAGTTGCTAATTCATATAAGCCAGAAAATTCCAGATTCATTCCCTGACCTAAGCTACAAGAGCATCTCTGATGGATAGGAACAAAATCACCTAGGTTTTCCATGCCTGTTTATTAGCTGTTGACCTGTACTGGAAAATATCTGCTTGTTTACACAGCTATGATGCCAACACTGGAACAGTCCATTGGTATTCACTGCCCAGGTTCAAACATGAAGAATGTTATGCAAAATAACAGGGGGATGCCAACGTTCAAGAGTCAGTATGCCTTCAGGAAGAAATGGTAGATATATATAAAATTTGAGTTTTCACTGGTCTAAGCAGATAACCATTAAGTTCTAATACCCCATTCAAGACTGAATGGGGTATCAATTTTTGAATACTGAATTCATTAATGTCGACCAGTTAATCTAAAATATTAAAACACTATATGATGACTGGCATGTACATAGGCATAGATTAAGAAATTACTACAGGATTTCAATACTCACTATCCACAGTCGTTCTGTGGAAGAGGCCATCCAAACTTGCTGCCAGAAACCTGTGATGTGATGCTGCCTGCGAAGCCTGGCACTGATGACTGCGGGTGCTACCCAAAGAAAGGTATGCAAACAATCCTCAAATCCAGACTGAATGCAGCTCGCCAGGTGCATATCGCTTATGTACAGTTGTGAAACACGTCAGCATGCAATCATGCCGACGTGCCCGGATGATCCAGCGTGGGGGGATGATTCTACTGAGCAGGGCTTATAGTGATATGTAAGTGCACTAAAATGAAGTTCCCAACGTCCGGCAGCGGGAAAGGTGTCCCGCCATTGACAGGCGGAGCGGATGATCGCAAACTGCTTTCACAATGTCGTGAAACCGATTTTTGGCCTTCCCGCCATGTTGTCTGCTCACCATGATGCTCGACATCAACGGGCACGGAAAATTCCACCCCCGTGTCTTAACCTCATTAAGGATCCAGATCTAATACAAAGATATTTAAATGCATATGTGTTCAATTTGTTCCTTTTTCTTATATACCCATTTTCCCCATGCACTGTAACCAAAGAAAAACTGCCATTTATCTGCTAAGTTTTAAAAATATGAATTTGAACCTGCAGTGCAATAGCGTGATTGTAAATGCTGGAGTACAAATAGCAGTAATTTTTTAAAAATCACTTAAAATTCAATTCAGCAAACTTTTTAATATGCCAAAGGTGAATTGAATACTTTTTATTTCTCTCAGGGCTACAGCATTTTACTTACCATGTTCAAAAAGGAAAATGCATGACGTTGAACTTATTTTGTGGGTTATTGTTGGATATCCCGTACTGAAGTTCACTTGACACAGCTTGTACATCGGTTCTCCTGAGCCTGCAAGGAGTTTGGACTGATAATCAGCATCAGGAAGACTAAAGCTATGGGGCAGGACATAGAGATTCCACCTTCCATCAACATCTGGAGGTCATTGACAGCTTCACATACCTTGGATCAATTTCCAGCAACCTGTCCCTTGATGCTGAAATCAGCACAAGGATTGCCATGGCTGCAGTTGTCATGTCAAAGTTAAGAAGTTGAGTGTGAGCCAACAGCAAACTAACCTAAAATACAAAGTTCCGTGTGCACCAGGCTTGTGTTCTCAGCAACCTCCTTTACAGTAGCAAAGTGTGGACAACTTATGCAAGCCAGGCAAAGAAGCTAAACAGCTTCCACATCTGCTGCCTCAGATGAATATTGGGCATCACCTGACAAGACAGACTGCAGACTATGGAAGTACACCAACGTGCAGGGATCCCTAGCATGTTTGCCTTCTTGAGTAAGCAGTAACTCTGTTGGCTGGGCCATGTGAGCTGAATGGATGATGGCTGCATTCCCAAAGAAATGTTCTATGGTGGTCTTACTATTGATATGAGACCAACAGGTCACCCATGTCTGTGATACAAGGATGTCTGCAAGCGAGACTTGAAGTTAACCAGGATCGGAATCGATGTATGGGAAGTCCTCGCTGCTGACCGGAGTGCCTGGAGATGAGCAGTTAGGAAGGGTGTAGAAAAAGAAGAGGGCAAAAGAAATTACCATATGAAGTAGTGAGCTCACCGGAAAGAAAAAACATCAGTCAACCTAGGCCAATGCTATTCATCTGTGCCAGCTGTGGAAGGGACGGCCACTCACAAATTGGCCTCTGCAGCCACAACAGATGATGTTCAATTCAGAAGTGAAGTACACCCAGACACAGTCCATCATCTCCCAAGTTGGACGGATGCCATCACTGTTGGATAATTCTCGTTTTATCCTTTAAATAGACTCGTACAACTAGAGGCAGTAATACATTTGATAATCCATTCCATTTATTGTCGATAAAACCTTAATCTCAAATGCCCCAGCCAACCCATAGAGTAATGCATGTTAGCCCCACGCCTGAAACTCAGGTGCCTGAATTTGCTGAGAAGTCGTAACATGCCTTCTCGTAGCATATTCACAACCTCGGATTTTGACGGTACTAAGAAGTCTTTTTCTTCCTAAGTAAAGCATGGCATCTGTCTTATATCTTTTGGGTTTATGGTTCTCTTTGTGCTGAATGCAACTCTATCTCATGTTTTACAACCACCCATTTGTTGCAAACAGTTTGCAAAACAGCAGTGAGAGATTTCAGACCTTTTCATTCAAGACTATTGCTTTCTACTATTGTTGTCCTAAAACAAAAATGCTTAATATTTGTCTGATATTGCTCCCTTCGCTTCTTTAATAGAAATATTAGTGACTTAAAAGAAATTGAGTGAAGGTTCTGCTAAAATAGTGGAGAGGAATAACGATGTTGCATGCTAAGCATTCATACAACAGGATGTATGGATGCATCTGAGAGGGGTAATACCTCTATTGAGGGGGCCTTGTCGCACTCTTTAGAGTAGTTCACCTTTCTTTGGCCTCACCGGCACCTAGCTGTTACCTGTGGCTCCAAGTAGCTGTTTGCATGCGAACGTGGCCATCATCAAACTGGCAAACCATCTTGACAGGCAGGCAAAACCAGGTCATTGTAACTGATGTGTCTCCCCACCAGTGAGTTAGGATTTGCCTGCCCTTGCATGCGAAATCTTGCTTGGTAGAGCAGGCGGAAGCATTCAACATGAATTCAACAGCTGTAAGGGTAACTAAGCAAAGCATTGTGGAGCACTAAGAGTGTGGCCAGGCACTCAAGGTACCTGCATTCAGAATCACCTCCAGCCACCTCGACTTTGTCTTAACACTGTGATAAGATGTGCCTGGAAGAGAGAATGAGGTTGGTACAGCACAACACTCCCTTACTATAATCTATTTTACGTGCAAGTCATGATATCACCGACCAAAGCATCATCATACAGTCTTCAAGTCCTGTGGTGATTGGGAAGCAATGACGCAGCAGGTAAGGATACACTGGAGGCTGTAGCTGCAACCCTGTACTCAGGTGGCTCTGGTCATAGGGTTATCTTTCACCGGATTGTGGCTGTGGTGGATTTTAGAGTGACTGTGCAGCCCTCTTCAGGATCGCGTTGCTCACCTCTATGGCATGAGGAAGGGGCTAGTAGCGGTGCCCTAAACCTTGCCTGTCTCACCTAACCTGGTCACTTTTCCTCAACTGACAGTAGCAAAGAACATATGAAGCAGGATTAGGGTTTTTTATCAAGCCCAACCTGGTCCCCAAACTTGCCAGCCTCATGAAAGACATAAATGATTGACTCATGACATTGCAACTTTCCTCACAGTGAAAAATCATGCCACCAATGTCAGTGCTTATGCATCTATGATGACAAATCCTGAAGAGGTGAAAGATTAACTTTATGAAGAGCTAGCGTCTTTGATTGCTGCAGTGCTAAAGTCAGACAAACTCATTATCCTTGATAATTTCAACGCCAGAGTTGTCACAGGCCAACAAGCCTGGGGAGAGTTCTAGGGACAAATGGAGTTGGTAACAGAAACGCTTTCTTCTGCTGAAGACATGTGCAAAGCACAACCTCTTCATTACCAACATTGTATTCCATCTGCTAAACCGAAACAAGGCATCCAGGATATGCCCTTGTCCGAGGCACTGGCATCAAATTGATTTTGTTATTGTCAGAAGAAAGGGCAGGCAGGATGTCAGAATGACCAAAGATATTGTGGAGCAGATTGTTAGACTGACCACAGACTCATTGCTTTGGAGGCCTAGATAGGGTATACAGTAAAGACTTGTTTCCCCTAGCTGAGGGGGCAATGATTTAAGGTGATTGGTAGAAGGATTAGAGGGGACATGAAGAAAGCTTTTTCACCCAGAGGGTGCTGGGCATCTGGAATTCACTGCCTAAATTGGTGGTTGAGGCTGAAATGCTCAACTCATTTAAGAGGTACTTGGAACTGCATCTGAAGCACTGTAACCTGCAAGGCTACAGACCGGGCGCTGTGAAAGTGGGATTAAAATGAGTGGCTAATTTCTTTTTCTGGCTGGCACAGACATGATGGGCTGAATGGCCTCTTTCTGCTGTAACTTTTCTCTGGTTCCATGGCCAGAATTTTACCTTCGGCATGCGGGCGCACACCCAACATGGCGGAATGTAAAATGATGTGCAATGAAAAGGGGGCGCACCTGCCATTAATTAACGGGCCAGTTAAGGCCCTTGAGGCATCAATTGTCTGTGATTTTATGTAGCCCGTGCAACTTTCAGGGCGTTGCACGGATGCAACGGGCAGGCGGGTAGGCCACATTTTCAAGAACCTCATCCACGGGCGGGATAACAGGGGTGAGTGGGCTTGCTAATGCAAGTTTTTTGTACTTGAGCTTATAAATTGCTGCTGCTTGCTTGTGTGAACAGGACAACTTCATTTCGCTTCAGAGCTGCTTTGACAGAAATAAAAGGCTTCAGTTCAGGACTCCAAAGGAGTCATACCACTTGGGGTCTTCCAGATATCAGAGAGCCTTCCAGGTATCAGAGAGCCTTCCCTTACCCTGGGAATGGGGATTGTGGTCTCCGCTGGAGGCACCTCCTCTGAGGAGGAAGAGAGGGCCAGAAGGGGGAGGAGGCCAGATGTCCCTTTTCAGCCTCCAGGGGAGCGACCTGTGGGATGACAGGCACAGGCACAAGGAGCGCAGGGACAACAGGAAGTCCAAGGAGGAAGGGGCCACAGAAGATGCCACTATCCTGCTGCCAGGGTTTACAGGTGGTGATGCAGCTACATCAATATGTCTGAGGTGCAATGCCGAAGGAGGCTCCACCTCTCAAGGGAGACAGTCACCTCCATCTGTCAGATGATAAGTTCTGAGATCAGCTCCGACAGTGTGGGTGGACTCACCATGCCAGTGGCGCTGAAGGTCACAGTGACCCTCAACTTATATGCCTCCAGCTCTTTCCAGGGGTCGGTGGGTGATCTTTGTGGAGTCTCCCAATCAGCTGTCCACAGCTGTGTCAAACTGGTGACAGACGCTCCGTTCAGGCGTGCATTGACTTTCATTCACTACCGTACAGACGAGGTCAGCCAGGCAGAGCGAGCCAGAGGCTTTGCAGCGATTGCTGGGTCCTCCCTACATCCAGGGTGCAATTGACTGCACACATGTGGCCATCAAGGCACCAGTGGGTGAGCCGGGTGCCTTCATCAACAGGAAGGGGTTCCACTCCATGAACGTGCAGGTAGTGTGTGACCATAGGATGCAGATTCTGCAAATCTGTGCAAGGCATCCAGGCAGCTCCCATGACGCTTACATCCTGAGGCACTCTCAGGTGCCGAGACTCTTCAGTGCTCCAGCACGGCTGGATGGATGGCTGCTGGGTGACAAGGGCTATCCCCTCAAAAGGTAGCTCATGACGCCTCTCCGCCATCCAAAAACAGAGGCCGAGAAGTGGTACAATAGGAGCCATGCCTCCACAAGGGCAGTGGTAGAGAGAGCCATAGGTCTTCTCAAGATGCGCTTCCAATACCTGGACAGTTCAGGGGGTGCACTGCAATACCCCCCAGATCGTGTGTCACTGATAGTGGTTGCATGCTGCGCTCTCCACAATCTGGCCATAGTAAGGGGGGGACGCTGTGGAGGAAGAAGATGTTGACGCAGCTGCTCTGGCAACAGATGATGAGTCTAGTAATGAGGATGAGCATGGTCATGAGAATGCTGAGGAGATAGAAGCTGACCTGGGCAGCCTCCAGGGAGTCAGGGACACCCTGGAGGATTTCTTCTAACGCTCCTTCAGCTAGCCTATCAAATAAGAACCACCATCACATGTCAGGGCTGCAGGCTCTATACCCGATACCTGACAGGAACATTTGCTTGGTGAACAACATGCACTATGTGCCATTTCAATAAAGTTCAATGACAAACAAGTCACTCATAACATCATGGGTTACCCTGCACCTGCAGAATTAATGAAGCACCCAGAGGCTTGTTGAACAGAAACACATTTAATGCTGTGGTGCCTGGCATACATAATACAAATTAAATTGAAAGGTGTTATCCATCACACCAAATAATAATTAACATAAAAGTGTTGTGCTTAAGATGCTAATTGAAGGGAAACATTCACATGGAGACCAGAAAAAGCCCTTCAAGGACATCCTGAAGGTCTTACTAAAGTATATCAAGATCACCCCTGAGACATGGAGGAACCTCACACAGAATCACTATAAATGCAGGAGTCTCATCAACAAAAGCACCATTTCCTAAGAACAGCACAGAATCGCACTGGCCAACAGGAAATATGAAAACAGGAACAGGAAACTTTGCAAGCCCAGAGTCGCAAGCACCTTTTCTGGCCCAACAATGCATGTGTGTCCAACATGCAACAGATATTTTTGTGCTCAAGTTGGAATGTCTAGTTAGCTTTGACCACATCACACCTGAAACTTAATGAATTCTAGTTGATGTCATGATTATCTTCAACAGTAGTGCCTTGCCGCTTAATTTCAGAGTTGGGGGCCCAGGATCGGGATCAAGAGATGAGGCTCGGTATTCATGACCGGAGCCAAGATTGGAAGAGGAGGTCAAGGAGGAGAATCAAGCATCAGGAGCTGAAACTGAGGGTCTGGGGTTAGGGTCATGGAAGAGGATTGGGAAAGGAGGCCGTGGGTGGAGGGGAGCAGAAGAGGAGCCCAGGTGTCCAGGATTGAAGCAGAGACAAGGGTCAAGGATTGGGTTCGAGAGAGGATTGCCAGGGAGGGAATTTGTGAGAGGCAGCCAGGTGGGTGGGGGCAGGAGTGGAAGCTGGGGTCCAGGATCAAGAGCAAAGACTGGGAATGAAGAACAGGGTTCAGAGAGGCAGCTGGTGGCAGGTGCAGGAGAGGAGGCCAGGGCCCGGAATTGAGAATGGAGACTGGGGGGTGAGGATTAGGGTCAGGTGAGGTGGCTGGTTTTGTCAAATTTACAAATGGCTTGATAAAAATAGCCTAGTTAACAAGGGTTTTTTTTTTCTTGGTGAAGAATTACCTCAGGTTCTTTTCCCTTTGATTCAGAACATTTGGTGGAACATGTGAAAAATGCTAACGAATATATGTGTGGTGATTGTTGCTCAGCAGACACTAACACCAATGCAGCTTAAATAGTTGTATTTTAAAAGGACCCATTTTAGTGTCTAAACTAAAGGATTCACATATTGTAGTCTAACCTCATTATGATACTCAACGTTATTAACAGGGATCTGACCATTAAAGACCAGCAATCGTCATATGCTGATGTGAAGACTCGTAAAACTCTCTTTTCCTTGTCTCTTCAAAGGCATTACGCTTACATCAAAGGAATCCGATGTATAAATTTCAGACCTTATGATTATTCTTTTGTTCAGGTATTAGCCGATTTTCATTCAGGTACCCCAAGTTTCAGAAGCAGTTGTTTACATAACTTGATGCATTGCAGAGCAAGCTAGATAAGAACATGTGGGAGAAAGAATAGAAGGATACGTGGCTCTGGCAAGGTAAAATGGAAGGAGGCTTGCGGGAAGCATAAACAGCACATGGAGCAGTTGGGCTGAATGGCCTCTTTTTGAGCTGTAAACTCAACGTAGCTACAACAATAGACTTTGTATTTCATGAATTTACCAGCAGGAGATGGGAGAACATTAAATTGTGTTTACAACTTGTATGTATGTAAATTACTACATTTACTGTATTTACATATTTAATGTCTGTCTATATCTTTGCTCCTGTAAACCATTTAATTGTTAATAAATTGCTTTAGCAGTCTCAGCTTGCACAAAATGTTTAATATTTTATACCATCTGATTGATATGAGAGGGAATGGGAATCTCATTTAAGTCTCAGTGTACAGCAATATTCCTAAATAGGGTTATTGTTCGCTGCAGGCTATGATAACTTTGTATAGAGAGAGCAATAGACACAGATTCCAGGTCATAAGAAGTGCAGTCCATTAGGGAAACTGAAATCATGCCATTCACATGATAAACTAATGTTGGAAAAAGCCAGAAAGATAACAGAGTGTACTTGTGATGCTGCAGCCAAACATAGAATGGATCCCAGCCACTGCATCGTAAATACAGTCAGTAAGTGTAGTATTCTATAAAGTGCATATTTTATCAAGTACATCTGTATTCCCAAGGCATTTTTGATAGCAAGACTACAGTGTACTTGAAGAAAAGTACTCCCCGTTTTTATAGAAGAAAATATTATTATAAGAAGGGAAAAGCAAATGTCAAGGCTACAATATTATATGAATCCTTTAGTTTAGAAAGCAATTCACCAAGGCTTCTTCAACAACACCTTCCAAATCCATGTCCTCTACCATCTCAAAGGACAAGGGCAGATGCATGGGAACACCACCATCTGCAAATTCCCTTCCAAGCTACACACCGGCCTGACTTTGCTGGCACTGGATCAAAATCCCACCCGAATGGAACTTTGGGTGTACCTACACCACATGAATTGCAGCATTTCAAGAAGATGGCCAACCACCACCTTCTCAAGGGCATTTAGAGATGGGTAACAAACGCTGGCCTAGCCAGCAACGCCTATATCCTCTGAATGAATAAAAAAAAAATGGGACTGTTTTAAAATATAACTGTTATTTGAACCCATAATATGGTAAAAGGATAAACCAAGAAACCCTAGGAATTCTCCGCCCCCTTTGGTGTCCGGCGTCATGGCGGGCATGAGCAGACAATCTGGCAGGAAGGCCAAAAATCGGTTTTATGCTGTTGTGAAACCAGTTTGCGATCGTCAGCTCTGCCGGTCAATGGCAGGCTGCTTTTCCCGCCATCCAACTTCAGGAACCTAGGTCTGAATCTTTGGCTCGGCGAACGGGGGCGGGGCCAGCTCGCCGAGGCATAAAATGACGCAGAGTAATGTCGGGCGTACGTCCCGACGTCATCACGCATCATTTAAATTTTCAGCTCGGCTGTGCGCCCGCCAACTGTCAAAGGCCTGTTAAGGCCATTAATGAACTAATTAAGCCTATTGAGAAAGCTGTTGAGAGCCCAGGCGCCCTTCGCATTTTTCATGGACCTCACCCATGGGCGGGATGAGGTTTCATGAAGGGTTTATAAATGAAATAAATTTTTTCATTAAAGTTCATTGACATGTCCCAGCTCATGTGACATTGTCACATGAGGGGACATGTCTTAAATTTTTTTTTATTAAAGGTTTTGGAACTTAAATTAAGCTCCCTGAGGCAGCTCTGTGCCTCAGGGAGATTTCTGCGCTCTTTCATACACAGGCCCCGACTCAGGGAACACCCCCCCCCCCCCCCCCCCGCCTGCACAGGGAGCACGTTTGGCGGGCCTTAATTGGCCCACCCACGTAAAATGGCAGCGTGGACTTGATCGGGGGCACGCACTCGCCCCCGCACAAACCCCTCCTGATGGGGGGGAAATCCTACCCCTAATTTTAATCCATTTGCACCTCACCATCTTGCCTGCCCACCAGTGGATCATCCGGGCACGTCGGTGTGATAGCACAACTGAACAAAAGCAACGTGCACCTGGTGAACTGCACCTCACTCGAGGCTTTGAGGTTTGTTTGCCTACCTTGTTTCAGGCAGCACTCAAGGTCATCAGTGCCAGTCTTTATAGGCAGCACCACATCACTTTTAGGGGGTCTCATGGGCAGGCCTCTACTTACCAGACCATCCATAAGGCAGGGGTGGCTTTTCAACAGCTGCAGGGCTAGGGCTTTCTTGAGGAAAGGGAGAAGTGGCCTCAGGCAAGTAAAGAACCTGCAGGGCTAGGGCAGTATTGGGGAAGAGGGGTATCCCAGTGTGTGTGTGGAGACACATGTTGACCTGTGCAAATGGCCTCAAGATGGTGAGGGCTGAGGAGGCAGTCTCCAGAGAAGTTGAGGCCAGATGGAGATGTGAGGGTGTGTGTTAGAGAGTGAGTGGTGATGTCCCTTAAGCTGGCAGTGAGTGAGATGCCTGTGAAATGTGATGGGCTTGTGGGTGTATGAGTTTACAGTAATGAGATGGTTGCCTTACCCTGGCGGCATGGATGAGATCATTCATCCTCTTTCTGATGTGGATGGCGAACCTCTTCTGTGCCTCGTTGGCACTGACCACTGTTGCCACTGCCTCCCAAGCCAGAGTGGCAACACTGATGGGCCTCCTGCAGCCAGAGCTGGGGTAGTGGACACCGTGGCAGCTCTCCACGGTGTCCAAAAGGCATTCCAGGGACGCATCATAAAAATGGCGGGCTGCACTCTTCTTGCCTTTCGGGGCCATGTCTTCTGTGCAATAGTCCCAGGCTGCAAGCATTAAGAGCTGTGCGCCTGGCTACAATTCAAATATGGCGCCCGGTGTGAGGAAGCGGTGAGGTGACAGTATGGCGGGCGTATTGGAGGAAGCCCGTCAGCAAAATGGCGTGTTTCCCGTGACTGCAGAAATAACGAGGTGAAAAGGGGACAATACAGTGCAACAAACCGCCACTGCGGCCGGTAGGTAAAACGTTCTTTTACATGCCCACCACCGCACTTAGTGCAATTCTGGAATGATTTTGCCCTAGGTCTTTGAGCTTAAGTTGGTATTGAGTTGACTAATAGAACGTACCCTGAAAGAAAGAATATTGAGAGATATATGAGGAATATGATGACTTGTAGGTCATCATGAAATATGAAGTTATTGTATTTTTTACTACCTTTTCTTTGCAATTGTGGTTTATGTTATGACACAGCAGTTGGCAAAGGCTGAGTTATTTGAAATCACAGAGGGAAACTTTAAACAACTGTCATAATTTATATTTTCAATTGATATGTTTGAGATGTAGCTCTGAATTCAGGAATAAAAATCACCAAGCTTCAAGAGGTTTTTCGTATAAATTAAATTAAACATTTATTAATCTAACAACAAATTTAAACACATACACATGTCTACAAATTACTACCATAATAACTTTTAAATAAATCCTCAAATTAATCACTCCCAGGTAATCTTCCCCAAGGCAACAATAACCCAGAGACTTAAACGGACACCAGGCAAAGCACATTTTATCTTACGAATTCAAAATGAGGTTCCTTTCAATTTGGTTCCTTCGCACAGTTGTAGGTTTACAGGCGGCATACCTCTAACCCACACACAAAACTCTTTTCTGTATATACTGAGCCCTCCCTTTGAATGCAAATTCTCATTGTATCACCAGGCCCTTTGAACTCCACCTCTGCTAACAATAAAACCCCTTTCATAGTACCAATTTTATTAGTAATATAAACATATTGCTTCGTGTCACCTAGCTCGGTGCAAGATTTTACCCCCAGTCTTTGAATGGTTTATTCAACAAAATGTAAATGTACCCTCTACTGTTTAACATCTCAAAACTACTCTACATCAAAGCACCCAGATTAGCTGGCTTTAATCCAATTAAGACAATCACACACACACACACCCACAGACACAGACCCTTACTACAAGTCCAATTTAAAATAATTTCCAAAAACATTATATACATTAATATCTTCATGACATTTAAAAAAACATTTGTGTGAACAATGTAAGCAAGTTAGATTACTTTGTTTACTAGTGATTTGCAGGCATGTTGAGTTTCTGTTTCATGTTTAAAAAATGTTACTCATTTTACCACCCATCTTTTATAGTAGTTTAGCCACATTAGTACCTATGAGCTCAATATAAAGTACAGAAGCTGCACCTGCCCAGGTCGGGATAACATATGACTTGTTGGGCAATTTAAGGCCAATTGTTTTCCATTGAAATTGTTGACCTTGTCTTGGGTTGAAGAGGGTGCAGGGGAGGGAGGTGCTATCAAACTAATCTGCAGTGAAGCGTTTACGTGGTAGTTGAAGTCTGCACAATGGAGGAGAGAGTGGATGTTGAATCCAATGACAGGCCACCAATCAAACAAACTGCTCTGTCCTGGATGGTGTTGAGCCTTTTAAGTGTTGTTTTAGCTACACATTCAGGCAAATGGTGAGTATCGAATTATCCTCCTGATTTGAACTTTGTTGATAGGGAGAGGCTTTCTGGTGTCAAGAGATCATGCCTCTGCCTTGCTCCTGTAACTGCTGTTTTGACATGGCTGATCCAATTAAGCTTATGGTCAATGGTGACCCCTGAAATATTGATAGCAGAGTGATTTAGCAATAGTGGTGCCATTGATGATGATGGGGAGTTGGTCATTATCTGGCAATCATGTGGCATGAATAGCACCTGCCATTGCCAACCCCACTTGTCAACCCATGCTTCCAGGTAGGCCATATTGGGCTGCATCTTTATCAGAGGAGTTATGAATGGAGCTGAGCACTAGGAAATCAGTAAACAACCCTATTATTAAGGGTGGCACATGCTCTGGTGGAAGGAGGCTCTTAATAAACTTCTCCTGAAATCAGTGGCTAAATTTCAACCATGCTGTAATTGCACGGTTCCAACTACAGTTCCAACCCGCTTGGGTTTTCCTTCGATTAATGCTACCTCATCAGTGGCTACTAACTGGTAAAGCTTTTTTAAAAACTTACTTTAATGTGCAGTCATGAGGAACCACTGCCAGCATTCACTAGCTCCCCAACCATTTGCAAGACTTATCTGAGGGACCCTGTCAGCAAGGTATACAAATTGGATGCTGTTAAGCTGCCATATATTTCTGTAGTTGCCACAGATGCTGGAAGCTCACCACAATTGTTACGGCCTGAGACATAAGGTAGAATTTAATGCTCATGGCCGTGGGCCCGTCCACTGGCTGGAGAGCCAATAACCACCCTGCTGCAGCCATTCCATGCCCGCCCAACCTAGTTTAGCACCAATCAGGCGCTTACCTGTTTAGTATTGGGGTCCTTGTAGTCTTCAGGATGAACCTCCTGCCTCCAAGAGCTGCCAACCAGTCAAAGGCCGGCAGCTTTCCAGTACTGGCAGGTCCACCGGAAACAGTGGCCACTACCATTACTGCAGGAAGCTCAGGCTGCAGGATCGCCGCTGGAGCCCTGGAGTGAAGATAGGCTGCCACACCACCAGGCCACAGTCATGCATGCCAGGTATGGTGTGCCCCCCTGCCACCACCACCCACCACTGTTTGAATACCAATAATGGCAGGATGAGGGGGAGTTGGGAAAGCAATGGGGTCTCTACCCCGCACCTTCCTGTTGATTAAATGCCCCCCCATCCTTTCCTCCCAGCCCACCTCCAGGGGAAGAATTAAATTCTGCCCCTAATTTCTGTGGAACTACGAGCCTGCCAGTTTGACAAAATGTTCCAGACACAATTATATGCCTGAAAACAATCCACAACAAAATTTTACTTCCTTGAGTTTAAAATAATTAGAAATGGCACTTACGCTTTCAAAGCAGAAATATATTCTTTAAGTTTCAATAGCCTAACTTTAAGCATACCATACAGCTCAAACCATCAAGTCTTTGAGTAGTTAGTCAGACACCTGACAGCAGGGAAGAATGTGCCACCCTTTTCAAAAACGTTCTCTGGTACTTTGCTCAGCAATACTATTGACAGATTTTTTACCGAGGTGTGAGACTTACTTATAAATTGCAGGATATTTGGGGTGATGTTTGACTTCCCCTTATAGTCACCAAAGTGGCCACACCTCATGCCCATTCATGTCAGGATGAGATCCAGACCTTTTTAAATGCTGCCTGTGATCCATTGGTGCCTACCTACCTCCCTGTTGCACCTTTTCAGTTATGCAAAGGCAGTAAATCTACTACCTCAAGCTGAGCCAATCAACAGTCGGAACCAAAGGGGTAGGGTAAAGGGGGAGGGGTAGACTATTGGGCTTGATGTGAGCTGGAGATTTTCTGGACTGTTGTACCCAGCCTCACCAAAACAAAACTATAAGTAGTTCCCATCCTCCGCCTGCCCTGATCCCAGCAAATCACCATCCAGCCCCGATCTCCACCATTTTTCCAAGACCTACCCACAATGTAGGCCCCTTTCCTGATTCCTGATAGCATTGCAGCAGCCAAAGTTGTAGCCCTACACCATATTGAAATGAGGCCTGAGGCCCAATATCTAGAGAGCCCTGGGCCTCACCATTCAGGCTCGCAAAGGCATGAACTACACGCCACACACCCCACTGTGCAATTTCAAGGTTTTAACTACCTTCTTTTTGGCCAGTGAAATACCGCCTGTTTTTTGGATTATCTTGCGGCTTAATCTATAATGGGAAGATTTCCCTCTACTCATGAGTGACTCAGGTCTGACTCAGGTAGGTTTCTTCAAAACTACTTTATTTACACTATATACCTCTCTTGTGTGCAGAATATTCCACCTTCTCTACCGAGTCTCTAGTACATGACTGTTGATGTCACTATTACATCATGATACACTCCACTACCTCATTACCATATCTATTAGCCCTTTATGCTATATGTCACCCCAAGTATAATGTCAACTTTTTTAATAACAACCTTAACCTATTTCCTTAAACTATTTACATTACATTCACACTACCACCATCTCCCCGCAAAGTCTTAAGTTCACATGTTAAGCCTTTACAACTTCACAACTCTCCCTGATCTTGTTCTTGTCACCATTGAGCGAAGGTGGTGGTCTTGAACCGGTTCGTTGACTGGGTTCCATTCTGCGAGGTGATTGATGTAGTTTTCAGATCATTGTTCCAGGGCATGTGATAACCATCTCAATTGTTCTTGCAGCCTCTAATAAGATTAGAGCTTTTCTGTTTCTCCTGAATGTTCCAAAAGGAGTTTGGACGGGATAGAAACATGGTTGTCCTATTCGTTTAAGAAGTGTGCCTTCAGACTTTCGATCTCAAATCCAGACTTTCTGACCTTGTACTAACAGTGCTAAAGTCTTTGCTCTATGCCTGAAATTATACCAGTTCTTCTGGTTTTCACATTGGCCATTCTCCATATTCCTCACTCTTTTGTGGTCATCTGATGTAACATTCATTTGCAAATTTTGCTTTAACAAAGGAATGTGTGTTTTCAACCATTGGCCATGAGCAGTTTTGCTGGCGAAAAGCAGTTACTTAAGGGTGTATCTCTATGATTAAACAAGGCTAAATTTCAATCGCTATTCTTGTCATTAGCATTTTAATGGTTTTCACTGCTCTTTCAGTATCTCCACTGGCCTGTGGATGAAGAAGAGAACAAGTAACACGAGTGATTCCACAGTCTTCTGTAAATTTCTTGAATTATTCATTCATGACCTGTGGCCCAGTGTCCGAAACAATTTCGTCCAGACACCCATGCGTGGAGAAGATGTTCTGTAACACCCTTATCACAGTCTCAACTATTGTAGTGCGGATTCTGATAGTTTCTAATTATCTTGAATAATAACCCACTGTGACGAAGTATGCCTTTCCTCGAAAGTTGAAGGGATCAAGTCCCAATCTTTTCCAAGGCCTCTCAGGAAAACTAGACGGTAATAAAGGTTTTGTGGGTGGCTGACTATTAATTGCACAAGTCTGGTATGACAAGATAAAGTCTTGAATTGCCCGGCCTCCACAAAGATTGATGTGCATGAACTCTACACTTGCTATTCCCAAGTGACCACAATGGATTCTGTGAACAATATCCTCCCTCATAGCCTTGGGTATTACCAGTCAATGGTTGAATATGAGAAGATCATCCACTATCATTAAATGTTTCCTCTGTTCATGGTACTTTCGTAACTGCTGGTCATTTTGCCTATATTTTGAACAACCATCTTGGCAAAATTTCCTAACTTGGGTACACTCCACATCATCCTTTTGTGTTTTCCTGATTTCTTGTAGTTTTATTCTCAGAGGGTGATAGGGAGTTTGTCATGACTGATGAGAATGCTTTCACCTCTGAAATAGGCACTAAATCTTGGGTTACAGCTTAATCAACAATAGTTTGAGATAATGCGTCATCTATGGTCTGTGTTTTCCCTGGTACGTACTTGTGACACATCACCCTAAGTCTGAAACATTGGGCGGAATCTTCCCAGATTTGCACTAAGCGTGGCTGCAAACGTGAAAAAGACGTTTAACCCGCTAGCCACAATGGCGGGTTTTCGCGCTGTATCATCCAATTCCCACCTCATAAATGATGCAGTCATGGCAAACACATCAGATCGCTGGCAGCCGGCCTCCGATTGGCCTGCCATGATGTTACCTCGCCACTTCCTCATGCTGAGCGCCATATTTAAAATGCAGCAGCGTGGATACTTCTCAATGCTTCTAGCCCAGGACTCCTCCAGTGAAGACATGGCCCTGAAAGGCAAGAAGAGTGCAGCCCCCCTCCCCCCCACCCCCAGTTCAGTGATGCATCCCTGGGACACCTCTGGATGATGTGGAGGCCTGGCATGATGTCTTCTACCCCTAGTCTGGCCACAGGAGGCCCATCGGTCTCACCACTCTGGCTCAGGAGGTGATGGCAGAGGTGGTCAGTGCCAACGCTGCACACAAAAGGTCGGCCATCCAGTGCAGAAAACGGATGAATGACCTCATCCGTGCCACCAGGGCTAAGTCTACTATCTCATCAATCTCTACACACCCACTCACAAGCCCATTACACATTCCCTGGCATCTCACTCACTGCCAGCTCAAGGGATGTCATTACTCACTCTCACACACACACCCTTACATCTCCATCTGGTCTCCTCCTCTGGAGATAGCCTCCTCATGCTGTCCATGGCTCCAGTCAGCACACATTCATGCTTGGCATCCTTCTCCTTTGTCCTGGCATGGGCCTTGCTCATACTCTCACCATCTGTCTTTATGCAGGACAGGAGCATGCACAATCACCAGGAGAGGTCCCAGACTGGGGTGGAGTGCCGGACATCAAGGTCCTCAATCTGTTCAAGAGTTGTTGTTAGACCTGCCTGGAGAAGACCTGGACAGTTCCTGCAGTGATGGTGAGATCGGTAGCGAACACCCACGTGAGGATCCTGCATCACATCATCCCTCTCTCAATACTACTCTGAGTCCACTCTTCTGTGTTCAATGCAGCTGCCAAGCACTAATAATCTCTACTTTCTGTCCTAGGCACATCTGACACGTTGCCCTCAGGCAACCTTGACCCCGATCCCAGTGCTGAGAGCACCTCGGATGAGGACCCTGAGGGCAGCACCACTGAAGACCCACCACAGCGCTCATCCACACTCTCCACCAATGCAGTGACACACATCTAGTGGGACCTAGATGTAGGGTAGCTTCAGGATCACAATCTGGTGAGCAGACCACACTATCTGTTCCACAGCAGATGGAGGCAGGGGCATCGAAGGACTACAGGAGGCAAGGAATCTGCTGAGTCTAAGTCAGATGATAAGCCTCTGGACTCAGTCCTCAATCAGTTGGTTGAGCTGCAAAAGACAATCACGGGAACATGAGGAAGTGATGTTTGGTGCACTCCTCAGATTGGGAGGGACGATGGAGGGGTACCTCCGCCTTCAGTCTGAGGTGATAATGCTGGCATACCAATGCACCGAGGTCAACACCGACAGGAGAGTGGCTGCCATGGAGACCTTGGTCCAGGACATCAGTCCTGCACTGCTGCGGGAGGTGAACTCCATCGCTGATGCCGTAGTTGGCTTTCAACAGTGTCAATGTGAAAGGGGTGCCGGACAGGCTGATCTCACTCCAGCTTCCCCTTCTCCTCAAGGAGTCAACCAGAGGCTGTCGGGCACACACAGGGAGGGGGACCAGCAACAGGTAACTCTGGGAATATCTGGCCAATCCAAATTCCCTCTTCCTGTGACCCCCGCAGCTCCAGCTCCACAGGCCGAGGCAGGTGCAGCTGGCCCACAGCTGGAGACCCAAAGGAGGCTGGGCCCTCCAGTTCTCGGCCCTCTGAAGTAATCAACGACAGGGCGTCACAGTCAGCAAGCTGCCTCCACCCTCGCTCTGGATGTCGGGGGAGCACAAAGACGTAGTGGCATGATTAGGAAAGTTAAGAGGTAACTCTTTTGAGTCAAAACAATAAACTAAATGAGCAAAAAAGAACAAGGGAGAAAACAAGCACAGCCCCTAAGTCAGGTCAGCTGTAAAATCAAGGAAAAACTTTAAAGGAACCTTACAAACATCAAACTAAGATGTGATTAAAGGGGTCAACAAAACACCCCAGACCCCGCGGTGCCCACCGAGCACGGAAGGCCTCGATGGTGCCGGCAGACACCGCGTGCTCCCTTTCCAGGGACATCCGGCCGCGAACGTAGCCGCGGAAGAGGGACAAACAATCGGGCGGGACTCCCCCGTCGATCGCCCGCTGCCTGGACCTGTTGATGGCCAACTTGGCAAGTTAAGAGGTAGTTGCACACCGTGAGCACTGGTATTAATCGCTTGTACATAATGTTCACTGTTGTAAGTAAACTCCCAAGAATGTCTCCTTGCCTATGACTCCTTGCTATGATGAGCAGTGTTCGTGTCACTCAGATGAGAAAGCTTGGTTCCTGCATGAGGTAAAGGCAAGTGTCTCAGTCCAGGGCCTCTTCTCTGTGCTGTATGGAACCTTCAGAGCAAAGTGATGGCCCAGCTTCACACTCCTTGGGCACATTAGTGATGCCTGCACCCGACGGTGCCTGTCATTGCTGCCAGAATGTCTTGGGCAGGCGTCACAAAATTCCGTGTGCTCTGTGTGCTCTCGGCACCTTTGAGGTGGGGCTGGCCCCCAATCTCTTCAGCATCTGTCCCAGTGACGGTGTGCTTCTGAAGGGATCAGGTGCTGAAGGCTGACAAAGGATCAGATACATTTAAAGCTTCACGGCTGCATCTCCAAGACATGACCCTGATCACAGAACGCAAGCGAGCTGCCCTCAGCCAGACCGGACTCAAACATTCACAGAGGCAATGTAAAGATTTATGGAGTGTCCTCACTTCATGTCGTCGTCATCATCCTCCTGGAATCTAGCGACTATTAGGGTCTCCATGACATGAGCCTGAGCACTGAGGATATGTGCGCTGCCATCAGTCACACAGGAGTCAAACATTCACAGATGCAAGGTGAGGATGTCAGGACTGACCTCACTGCATCTCATCATCATCCTCTGCGAATCTTGCAGCTAAGAGGGCCTCCCGCGCACAACTTCTTCTTCTGGCCAGTGGGATGGCCTCTTTGCCGGTATCGTCACCTTTAAGGACCTCATCATCGCCATCCCCTTAGACATCCTCCTCATCGGAGGAGACGTGCAGCTCTTCCATCTCCTCCCCAGCCAGGTCCTCGCTGTGTTGCAGTGCCAGGTTGTGTGGTGTGCAGCAAGCTACAGTGATGCGCAACACTCTCTGGGGACTGTATTGCCGTGCTCCATAAGGTCTGTCAAGGCACCAGAACCTCATTTTCAAGATGCCTACTGTTTGTTCCACCAAAGTCCAGGTCGTGGCATGCGTCGCATTTTATGATTGCTCTGCTGCAGTCTGAGGGCACTGCACGGGTGTCATCAGCCACGTCTTCTATGGGTAGCCCTTGTCCCTGAGGAGCCAAGCCTGCAGCGTCTCTGGACCTTGGAGGATGTGTGAAGATGGATGTTATTTTTCTTATTCTTATGGAAATGTTGAGTTTAAAGAGGTGCTTATGACAATGGAGTCTAAAATGAAAGGAAAAGAAGATATTTAAGAAAAGCTATTTAGTTGAGTTGTGTTGGCTATGTGGGGGAGATGTCCTGAGACCAGCTCTGTGCTGAGCAAAGTTGTGAATTTGAAGCAGCCATCCAGTTTCAAGCCAGAGAAGTCCTTGTTTTCAGAAAGCAGTCTGTTTCTGAAACTTTCTTTTGGATTTCCACAGCAGAGTGGATGAGAGTGAGAAGTCATGTGGTATACCTTTACTAAAGTAACAGCAGTTTTTGCCTTGGATAATATTACTGGATTTTTACGGTTAAAAATATATAAGGGAGCTGTTGTGAAGTATTTTATTTGTGTCTTCTGATCAAATGGAGTTTTTTTGGGAAACATTTTTTGTAAGTCTGCTTTAACTGTGTAATTTTAATCTTGTGTGCTTAAGTTTTTTTTTCTTTTAAATAAATCTTTTAAGTTTAAAATCCTAAGTGTGTTACTGGGGTTCTTTGCTTCTGGGATCAGTTGTTTCCCCACATTTTCAAAATACCAAAATAAAAGATTATGATCAGTAAGACAAGTTTCCCTCTGTGATTTAGCTTGCTCACTGAATAACATCGGCTGCGGTCATAACAGATATCTGGGATCTGAGACCTGCTAAGGATGTAAGAATCATGGACGCTTACTGGGAATTGTGCACAGACCTGTAGGATGTATTTGTGGTGGTCGCAGACCAGCTGAACGTTCAGCGAGTGGAAGCCCTTGCGGTTGACGTAGCTAACTGCTTGTTGCCAAGGAGATCTAAGCATCACGCGAGTGCAGTTGATAACACCCTGCACCTGTGGAAAACCAGAGATCTGCATAAATCCCAGCAATCTTTCTTCCTGGCTTTCCTGATTTTAGGGGAAATGCCTGTGCTTTGGTGAAGATGGCATCCATGACCTCCTGGATACACTTGAGAGATCCCACACGGGGTGGCATAGTGGTATTGTCGCTGGACTAGTAATCCATAGACTCAGGGTAATGCTTTGGGGATCTGGGTTCGAATTCCACCACAGCAGATGGCGAAATTTAAATTCAATTAAAATCTGGAATTAAAAGTCTAATGATGACCATGTCGATTATCATACAAACCCATCTGGTTCACTAATGTGCATTAGAGAAGGAAGTCTGGCCTACATGTGACTCCAGACCTACAGCAATTTGGTTGACTCTTAAACGCCCCTCTGAAATGGCCCGGCAAGCCACTCAGTTGCGTCAAAACCACTAAAAAATCTCAAAGGAATGAAACTGGACAGACCACCCTGCATCGAACTGGGCACCGGAAACAGCAACAGCATACTCAGCCCTGTTGACCCTTACTAACATCTGGGAGCATTTTTATGCCTGACATAGTCATACTCATGGAATCATACCTTACTTATAATTTATAAAAAAATATTTTTTGAACTTATTTCAACCTTATATATTTGTAAAAATTAGACAGAAACAAATATTTGCATTACAATGTAATCAAATATACCCTATTTTTCATGCATTAGCATAAATTACTTTGAATGCATCAATAATTAAGTCATTGCTTTTCATCTTCATCTTCATACCACCACCGGCAGTGGTGGCACAGTGACATGCAGTTGGGAGGGAGTTGCCCGAGGAGTCCTCAACACCAACTCCGGACCCCATGAAGTCCCATGGCATCCGATCAAACACAGGCAAGGAAACTCCCTGCTGATTACCACGTACCGCTCCCCCTCAGGTGATGAATCAGTGCTCCTCCATGTTGAACACCACTTAGAGGAAGCACTGAGGGCGTCAATGGTGCAGAATGTACCCTGGGTGGGGGACTTCCATGTCCATCACCAAGATTGATTCGGTAGCACCAAGCTGACCAAGATGGTCGTGTCCTAAAGTTGCTAGACTGGGTCTGCAGCAGGTGGTGAGGGAACCAACAAGAGGGAAAAACATATTTGACCTTATCTTCGCCATGTTACCTGCCGCAGATGCATCAGCCCATGACAGTATTGGTAGGAGAGACCACCGCACAGCCCTTGTAGAGATGAAGTCCTGTCTTCACATTGAGGATATCCTCCATTGTGTTGTGTGCCACTACCACCATGCTAAATGGGAAAGATTTCAAACATATCTAGCAACTCAAGACTAGGCAACCATGAGGTGCTGTGGGCCATCAGCAGCAGCAGCAGAATTGTACTCAACTACAATCTTTAACCTCAAGGCCTGGCATATCCCCCACTCTATCATTATCATCAAGCTAGGGGATCAGCCTTGGTTCAATGAAGAGTGCAGGGGGGCATGCCATGGGCAGCACCAGGCATACCTAACAATGAGGTGTCAGCCTGGTGAAGCTACAACACAGGACTACTTGCATGCCAAACAGCATAAGCAGCAAGTGATAGACAGAGCTAAGCAATTCCACAACCAATGGATCAGACCATAGCTCTGCAGTCCTGTCACATCCTTACTGGAGGAGAAGGCTCCACAAATATCCTCATCCTCAATGGTGGAGGAGCCCAGTACATCAGTGCAAAAGGTAAGGCTGAAGCACTTGATACAATCTTCAGCCAGAAATGCCGAGTGGATGATCCATCTTGGCCTCGTCCTGTGGTCCCCAGCATCACAGATGCCAGTCTTCAGCCAATTCATTTCACTCAACATGATATCAAGAAATTGCTGAAGGCCCTGGATACTGCAGAGGCTATGGGTCCTGACACTATTCCAGCAATAGTACTGAAGACTTGGCCTCCAGAACTTGCCACACCCCCAGCCAATCTGTTCCAGTACAGCTACAAGACTGGCATCTACCAGGCAATGTGGATAATTGCCCAGGTATGTCCTGTACACAAAAAGCTGGACAAATCCAACCCAGCTAATTATCGCCCCATCAGTCTACTCTCGATCATCAGCAAAACGATGGAAGGAGTCATCAACAGTGCTACCAAGCGGCACTTGCTTAGCAATAACCTGCTCACTGATGCTCAGTTTGGGTTCTGCCAGGGCCACTCAGCTCCTGACCTCATTACAGCCTTGGTTCAATCATGGACAAAAGTGTTGAACTCCAGAGGGGAGAGTGATTTCCTTTGACATCAAAGCAGCATTTGACCAAGTGTGGCATCAAGGAGTTCTAGCAAAGCTGGAGTCAATGGGAATCAGGGGGAAAACTCTGCTGGTAGGAGTCACATCTATGTTATGAAGCTATTAACGTATATAATATTATTGGAAAATATTTTCCTTTTAAAATAGAGGTTTAGTCTATGGGTGTGTCATAAGTAGATTAAAGCCAGCTAGTCTGGGGGCTTTGATGTGTCTAGCTTTGAGATGTAAACAGAAAAATAGAGGTGCATTTGCATTTTGTTGAATAGGGCATTCAAGAAGTGAGGTGAAATCCAGCACCTAGTTTGTGGAGACCAAACAATGTTTATATTACTAATAATATTGGCACTATGAAAGGATTTTGTTGTTAGAAGAGGTGGAGTTCAAAGAGACTAGTGATACAATGAGAATTTACATTCAATGAGATGTGTGGATATAACCGAATGCAGTTTTCATGTGTGAGGCGCAGAAGCAATGTAAGATCAAAGTAGCTGTAAGCCTACAATGGTCTCCACAGGAACCAAAGTGAGAGGAACCTCATTTTAAATTCATAAGGTGAAAATACTTTTCCTGGTGTCTGGTTAAGTTTATGGGTGCTGTTGCCTTAATGGAGATTAGTTTGGGAATTTGTTAAAAGTTATGACAGTATTAATTGTGGCCATGTGTATATATTTAACTTGTGTAAATTAATAAATGTCTCATGTATTTTGACATAAACCCTCTCGAGGACTGGTAGTCTGATTCCTGAATTTAGAGCTGCATTTCAAACATACCAATTAAAAATATAGGTTATGTCAGTTATGTTAAAGTTTCCCTCTGGGATTTTAAAATAACTCAGCTTTGCCAACTGCTGGGCCATAACACCTAGCGCAATGGAAGATGGTTGTGGTTGTTGGAGCTCAGTATCTCAGCTCTAGGACATCACTGCGGGAGTTCCTCAGGGTAGTGTCCTCAGCCCAATCATCTTCAGCTGCTTCATCAATGACCTTCCCTCCATTATTCGCTGATGATTGCACAATATTCAGCGCCATTCGTGACTCCTCAGATATTGAAGCAGTCCATGTCCAAATGAGGCAAGGCTGGAGATTTCTTCATCTTGAGCGAGGTGCTCCTCGCTTTGCCATGCCAAGTGCCTCAGCCACACTCTTCTTCTTCTCTGCTCCCTGTAAGCCATGAGGCATACCGCTAAATCACCAGGCTCAATGATCCTGATGTTTTTCCCCTAAGGATCAAAGCGAGAGACTTGTGGGTTAGCATATGTGTCCTAAGAACTTCTCTTGGTTAAGTTTGAAAGCCCCTTCACGCATGCCGGAGAGTGTTGGCCACCTTTGGATGGCCAGTGTGTAGGGCACTTCATGGCTGTCCAAAACCCCATCCACCTCTGTCCCACTCCAGTTGACCGATTGGCGGCAGCTTTGGCCACTGGACTGCATGCTGCGCTCTCAGCTCAGGCACAGGTGTTCTCCTAACTTGCACTGCAAGGCTGCTCTGTTAGCTTGGACCATGATGGATACTGATCCAAACCTTAACAAAGAATTGCAAGGGGCTCTGAGTGCCTCCACCTGGTCAGCTTTCGCAAGGGGATTCTACAACTTACCCAGTCGGCCAATTGTTCTGCTGCCCTGTAAAGCGCACCTTAATTTGCAGTCTGTGCCTGAGGGGTGAAAAGTTCTGGAGCATTTGGTGGCACATTCATCCTTTTGCATTTCTTGTGTGGGCAGAAAAGTTTCAGAAGCCCAACTCCAAGCACGTCATGGAACTGCTGCTGAACAGCCTCATTTGCTTAAGAACGTTCACTTTTGACAAGATTTTCCAAGCGCGTGGCTGCTCTCGTCACCGCCACCACCGCCCCCGGCCTCACCCACATTGGAGCCCTTGCCCTGGCACCACATTGAAAACCAGATGGGAAAAAGCGACTTGCTTGTGTGCCCCCCACCGAATGTGTGGCACCTCTCCCTCAATGTCCTATGTGCAATACTCGCGAGCACTACGCAAGGATGTGTGCACTTATCTCCGAGTTCCCCTCGAATGTCAGCTTGCCAGAATAACACCTTTTAAAGGCAGTCGTGAAGCACGTCATTCTGAAGTCACGTCGACATGGGCAGTAAATTTGACGTGGGGGGACGATCCTAGCTTGAGGGCACAATAATGAGATGCAAAATGCATCAGAATTAAGTACGCAATGTTGCACGGCGGGAAACGTGGCCTGCCATTGACGGGCGGAGCGGACAAGCTGGTTTCATGATGGCATGAAACCAATTTTTGGCCTTCTCGACATATTGTCTGCTCACGCCTGCCATGATACTCGCTGCCAACAAGACCAGACAATTCCGCCCATTGTGTGCATAGATGCATTTTGATGATCCCAGTTTAATTAAGAAGGGTGACCTATGGTTTATGGTCTGTCTCAATATAAAATGGTAATCCCATCAAATAATCCAAGAATCTTTCTGATGCCCGGGTTACTGCCAATGCTTCTTTCTCTATAGTTGCATAGCGTTGTTCCCTTTCTGTCAACACCCTGGAAGCAAAGTATTCTGGCTTTCTGTTACCATCCTTCTGGATCTGAATGAGTACGTCTTCAAGACCTGTTGAGGATGCTTTGGCAGTAACTACCCTGGACAATCTAGGATTATAATATGTCAGCACATCTGAAGATACAAGCCTTCCCTTTATTCTCTGAAGTGCATTGGTTTGATCAGTTCCCCAAAACCACTATTGGTCTTTTCGTAAAAGGTTTCTCAAGGTTCAGTAATTGTAGCTAAACTCGGAATCAATTTACCTACCGGATTGACCATTCTGAGGAACCTCTGGACATCAGTAACACACTTTGGTTGTGGAAAGTCGCTGATGGCTTTCATTTTTTGACAGCCCACAATTATGCCCTCTCGTTGTATGCTGTGTCCCAAGAACTTAATGATAGTTTTCCCAATTCACATTTCTCATTTAAGGTGAGACCTGCTTCTTGTAACACTTTCAGAAGTTCATGAACTCTGTGATCATGCCCCTGTCTTGTGGCTGTATGGATAAACATGTCATCCATCTGTCAAATTGCTCCCAGTTTTCCTTGCAGAATGTTTGACAAGGTTCACTGGTATGTCTCTAGAGCTGATGATATCCCAAAGGGTAGGTGGTTAAAACAGAATCATCCGAACAGGGTAATAATGTTGTTAACAATCTGGACGCCTGGTCAAGGGGTATTGCCTAAACCTGCTAATAACATCAAGTTTAGTGAAGAGGATGCTGTGGGCAAGTTTTGCCAGGCTGTCATCTGCTGAGGACATAGGATGGATTTCTCTCTGGACTTCTTTATTTAGTTGCGTGAGGTGTACGCAAAGCTTGAGCTGACCATTTGGCTTGGGAACTGTTACGAGCCCCGAACACCTCCTAGTTGGCTCCGTGATATGACACCTCTATGAAACATTCTATTGAGTTCCTTTTTATCTTTTTGTCAGAAATTAGTGTGGTACCCTCCTGGGAGTACATAGACATACAGGCTTAGCATCTTGAAGCTAAGTAATATGATATTCATACTTGAGCTTACCAAGCCCCTGAAAGAGCTTTGAGAATTCTTGGTTGAATTCTGTCCCATTGTCTTCTTGTAAGGGTGTGTCCACTTGTTTGTGATCCTTTACTTCTCCTAGGAAATCTGACATCTCATTTCTTCCCTTATTTCCAATTTCATGAATTGTCTGAGTTTCATAGGGGAGCATTTTCTCCCCGTTGGGCGAGCTGGGCAGGAGTGGGTGCGGACGGGTGTGCAATTAGCTGCATGCCGCCATTTTATGTGGGCAGACCAATTAAGGCCCGCCCAGCGTGATGCGCACCCGGAAATACTCAGTGCTACCTGTGCTGCTGGCGTAAGGATGGAGAGTCAGGGGCACGGAGCTGCCTCAGGGAGATTAATTTCATTCTCAAAAATTGAAAGAAAGAATAAATAAAATTATTCAGACATGTTCCCTCATGTGACATTGTCACATGAGCTGGGACATGTTTATGAATGTTATTGAAACATTTTATTGAATTTATAAACTCTTCATGAAACCTCATCCCACCTGTGGATGAGGTTCCATGAAAAATACAAAGGCCACCTGGGCTCTTCGCCTGCCCGCCAACCTTAAGATTGGACAGGCAGCCCTGACAATTAGTTCCATTGGATTATTAATGGCCTTTGACAATTTGGCAGGCGCGCAGCCGATTTCCAGTGTGCGCCCGCCGAAGTGAAGATCTCTCCGACATCAGCGTGCTTCATTTTACGCATCGGCGTGTGGGGCCTGCCCCCACACTCCAAACAGAAGATTCTGGCCGTAGACATTCTCTTGTTTTCTTCCTTTAATGAATTTTTTAGATTTACAGAGCTGTTTGAAAGTGTCCTGTCTCTCCGCATTGGAAGCAATCTTGCCTTCTGTGCTGCTTTTTAGTGCTGCAGCATAAAGCACCTTAAGATGGCTGCTGTAGGGTTTGCTGCCCTTTTCCCATTTTGCCGAGCTTTTGAGTGGGTGCAGCTGCCGCCTTTGGGCTTACCCAACCATTATACTCATCCAAAGCCTCAGTATATCGACGAATTATAGCCCAATTTTGCTCCCTAAATGTATTGAACCGCTTGATTGAGTGTTAGGTCATCTGTTGTCTGTAAAAAATTAGACAGCTTTTCATCGCAGACTCCGACAACAATGCAGTTGCGAATAAGCTCATCTTTCAATGCATCATACCCGCAACAATTGACTCACCTCTTCAGGTCTGTAAAAAAACAATTTGACAGATTCCCCCGGCTTTTGGGATCTTTGAATCGCGCTTGCTCAATTATGAGGTTTTGTTTTGGCCTTAAGTATGCATCAAATGCTTTAAGGACAGTTCCAGAGGCTGCAGAGCTCTCTTCTACCCCCTCTCAGGAGGACATTGTTTTAGTGATACGCCCCATTGCATAGAGGAATTAACTAACCTGATGCTTCTGCTCTTCAGCATCTAACACTGCTCGATACCTCAGGAAATGTTTTTTCAACAACTCACAATGCTGGCCTTTCTGTGGACCTTTGAGTTTTTCGAATGGCTACGGAAGAGGCAGTGACTGCTCGACTGGTGCTGACATCGCTACAAATTCTCAGTGTGCCTTTCACCAAGATAAGTGTTCTGATTCTTCCTTTGAAGAATACTTCTTTCATTTTCTCCCCATGGGTGTTCTGTTGATGCCACCAATTCATTGTTAGATTGGTGTCACCATTACTGCTACCATGTTTTGTGGTTTAACTTGTGGCATATCTATGCTGGGAAGGTTTCCCTCTACTCATGAGTGACTCACACTTGACTCAGGTAGATTTCTTCCAAACTATTTTATTTAAAATATATGCATGGTAAGCTATTTGGTAAATACATCTCTGTTGTGAGCAGAATATTTCATCTTCTCTACCGAGTCTCTAGGACATTTTTTAATTCATTCATGGGATGTGGGCATCTCTGGCTAGGCCAGCATTTATTGCCCATCCCTAATTTCCCTTGAGAAGATGGTGGTGAACTGCCTTCTTGAACCCCTGCTGTCCATGTGATGAAGGTACGCCCACAGTGCTGTTAGGGGGGAGTTCCAGGATTTTGACCAAGTGACAGTGAAGGAACGGCGATATATTTCCAAGTCAGGATGGTGTGTGGCTTGGAGGGGAACTTTCAGGTGGTGGTGTCCCCATACATTTGCTGCCCTTGTCCTTTTAGATGGTAGAGGTCATGGATTTGAAAGGTGCTGTCTAAGGAGCCTTGGTGAGGTTCAGCAGTGCATCTTGTAGATGGTACACACTGCGGCCACTGTACGTCGGTGGTGGAGGGAGTGAATATTTGTGGAAGGGGTGCCAATCAAATATTTGCTTTGACCTGGATGGTGTGGAGCTTCTCGATTGTTGTTGGAGCTGCATTCATTCAGGCAAGTGGAGAGTATTTCATCACACCCCTGACTTGTGCTTTGCGAATAGTGGAAAGGCTTTGGGGAGTCAGGAGGTGAGTTACTCCCCACAGGATTCCTAGCCTCTGACCTGCTTTTGTAGCCAGAGTATTTATATGGCTAGTCCAGTTCTGTTTCTTGTCAATGTTAACCCCCAGGATGTTGATAGCAGGTGATTCAACGATGGTAATGCCATTGAATGTCAAGGGGCGATGTTTAGATTCCCTCCTGTTGGAGATGGTCATTGCCTAGCACTTGTGTGACACAAAAACTACTAGTCACTTGTCAGCCCAAGCCTGGATATTGCCTGGGCTTTGCTGCATTTGGACATAGACGTCTTTAGTTTCTGCAAATGGTACTGAACATTGTGCAATCATCAGCAAACATATCCACTTCTGACCTTATGATGGAAAGAAGGTCACTGATGAAGCACCTGAAGATGGTTGGGTCAAGGACACTACCCTGAGGAACTCCAGTGATGTCCTGGAGCTGAGATGTTTGACCTCCAACAATCACAACCATCTTCCTTTGTGCTAGGTATGTCTCCAGCCAGCAGAGAGTTTTCCCCTGATTCCCATTGACTCCTGTTTTGCTAGGGCTCCTTGATGTCACACTCGGTCAAATGCTGCCTTGATGTCAAAGGCAGTCATTCTTACCTCACCTCTGGAGTTCAGCTCTTTTGCCCATGTTTGAACCAAGGCTGTAATGAGATCAGGAGCTGAGTGACTCTGGCGGAACCCAAACTGAGCATCAGTGAGCCGGTTATTCCTAAGCAAGTGCCACTTGATAGCACTGTTGATGACCCCTTCCATCACTTTGCTGATGATCGAAAGTGGACTGATGAGGCGGTAATTGACTGGGTTAGATTTGTCCTGCCTTTTGTGTGCAGGACATACTGGGCAATTTTCCACATTGCTGGGTAGGTGCCAATGTTGTAGCTGTATTGAAACAACTGGCTAGAGGTGCGGCATGTTCTGGAGCAGAAGCCTTCAGCAGTATTGCCGGAATATTGTCAGGGCCCATAGCCTTTGCAGTGTCCAGTGCCTTTAACCGTTTCTTGATATCACGTGGAGTAAATCGAATTGGCTGAAGACTGGCATTTGTGCAGCTGGGGACTTCCGGAGGAGTTCGAGACAGATCATCCATTCGGCACTTCTGGCTGAAGACTGTTGCAAATGCTTCAGCCTTATTTTTTGCACTGATATGCTGGGCCACCCCATCATTGAGGATGGGGCTATTTGTGGAACTTCCTCCTCCAGTGAGTTGTTTAATTGTCCACTACCATTTATGATTGCTAATGTCACTGTTACTTCTGCCTGCCTATTTTCACCATGCTGAAGATTCACAATAGCTCAAAACGTGGAAAATAATTACCAGGGAATTTTAATGCACTTGGCTGATAACTATTTTTTTCTTGTTATTGTTCAAAGATTTTCCTCTCACTACTATATAACTTGTTCCTCAATTAGAAAATGAGGCTTCTTTCCCAAGAGCTTAACTGACATGGTTTACTATCAGGGATTTCTGAAATAACTTTGTTATTTTCTCTTAAGTATTTTACTATAGCTTTCTCCCTTCAGTCTTTTATCTTCCTGTTCCAATGTGTTCTTCTGCCCTCTTGGTTCTTTGTGCAATTACAGTTTGCCTCATCTATGATTGAGAGCTCTTTATATCTGTTGGTTAGCCACTGCTAGCCAAGTAGGAATGGGAAAAATCGCCTTGAATCAAACTTATTGTTCAGAACCATATTCAGGAGCTAAATTGATTTTTACCTTCATTCTTGTCAAGCTATCAACACCATTCCCTTTATATTAAATCAAGAAATCTTTCCATTCCCTTATATTTCCTTAACTAAGTGCAGAGAAAAGAGACTTTTTTGTCAAAACTTTTCATTTTCCACTCATCAGGACAGTTTGCAAGAATGCCAAATGTAAAAGGAACAACAATTTATACTGTATGAGTAGAGAGTACTGATTGGTTGGCATGTGGACTCTGAATGGTAGAGGCGTTGCCATAGAGAAAGCACCAGTTGATGGTGACTGACAGTTAACTGCCGAACATTGTTTGGAACTTAAACCAGGCAGATTGACTCTGATTGGTCAAGGCATTGCCCTGAGGAATGAACCAGTGAATGGAAGTCTCTTTTCACATATAGTATAAACGGTTGTTCCCATTACATTTGGTATTCTTGTGAATTGTCCTGATGAGTGCAAGACAAAAAGCTTTGACAAAAAATCTCTTTTTTCAGCAATACTCAAGTTCTGTACTACCAAATCGCTAATTAATCTAGTTCATTAAGCTATACTATAAATTGACCACTTTTCAGTTATTGTCACACTGCTTCTGTTCATAAAAAGAAAGTCATGGTATATAGCCATTTTATTCAGCGAGAACAGATTTAGCTCCCAGATTTACTCTTCACTGATCTTTGAATTAAAAGCAGCTACTATTGCAGTCTTTCTGTTCTGTGCTCATGTTATATAATTTGTATGGAATGAAGTCATGATATTGTTTGCTTAAGTAGATCCTATACATTTATACATGTTGGATGATAAGCACTATGTATATTGCAGTAAAAAAAGTAATGTATAAAGTTAATTTCTAGGCCAAAATCAGGAAATAAATCTGACACACATAAAATTGAAGTCAATGTTACATTAGTACTAAACTTCAATTCTTCAGTTCTTGGTCTGATATTATCTTAGGCCCACATATTCTGCCATTTCTCCCTCTCTCACATATGGACATGTTTAAAAATGTTATTCAACATGTAAATGTTTGCTTGTATGCATGGTTGGGACTTCGTCTACAAGTGCAGATTTAGTACTGTACTTGCTAGCTGTAACTATTGATGGTGTAGAAGTATAGCATTGTACTCTCAGCCACAGCATTAATCCTTACTAATGTACAAGATGATTCCCTCTAGTGGTCTAGCAATTGGGCATATATTTGCCAACTTCTGTGTGCGTTTTGTGGAAATACTCGTTTTTAATGTGAAATACCCACACTACTTTACTTAGTGAATTTATTCAGTGCATATCTCACCTTTATGTACCAGGAAGGTTGCCCATTCAAACTCTGTGCTGATGTTAGCTGGAGAAAAATCTTGGCACTGCAATTGGTCTCTGGATCCCTGATCTAGTTCTCATTCCTGATAAGTGGTCCGTAACCCGTGTTGGAATACACCTGTTATCTCACATGAGCAGTCACTATTTGCGTAAGATACCAAGGGCAAATGCTCCAATGGAAATGTATTCCAAAAGGAAGAGGGTCAACACCTGCAAGAGAAGAGGAACATAGGAACAGGAGTAGCCCATTTAACCCCTCAAGCTTTTTCCACCATTCAATGAGATCATGGCTGCTCTGTGATCTAAATCCATATACGCCAGATACCCCATATTGTTTAGTACCTCTGGTTAACAAAAATCTACCAATCTTGTATTTAAAATTAGAAATTGACCCATCATCACTGCTATCTGTGGAAATGACTCCCAAACCTCTACCGCCCTTTGGATATAGATGCAATTCCTAACTTCGCTTCTGAAAGACTGGGCTCTAATATTTAGGTTATGCCCCTTAGTCCTAGACTCCCCAGACAGCAGAAATAGTTTCTCTTTACCTACCCTATTTGTTTCCCTTAATAAAACTTTGATCAAAATCACCCCTTAATCTTCTGAATTCCAGGGAATACAACCCTACTTTGTAATTTTACCGTTGGAGTCCAGGTACCATTCTAGTAAATCTACGCTGTGCTCCCTCCAAGAGCACTGGTGTACCCTTCCTAAGGTGTATAGTGCCCGGATCTGCTCACAGGTGTGCTCTAACCCCGGCCTTGCATAACTGTAGGATACATCTATTTCCCTGCATTGTAGTCCTCTAGATATAAAGACCAGCATTTGATTAACCTGATTGATTTTTTGTATCTGATTTTAATGAAAGTGGAGAAAATGTGAAAAATGTTATGTGAAATATTTAATGGAAAAAAGGGACAATTATTAACTTCTGTGATCAAAATTGATCTTACTTTAATTGTGTCACTTTTATGGAAAAAAGCCTCCAATTTTGAAGCAGGACGATTCCAGCTGGGAAAACTGGCTTCACAGCAGGCTATATACACCAGCGATTCATCACAGATAACATACTTAAAACTAAAAGAGACACTGATATTGAAGTTACAATTCATTCGGTTAGCAAGTAGCTTTTTGACTTTTTGCATTTGAAAAGAAAAACCTCATTAACTGAATTCCTTATCTTTTTTTTCAATGTGCCATTGCATCTGCATTAGTCAAGCAAAAGAAAAGCAACACAAGCTCTCATATTTAAATTTACATTTACTACAGTGGTGTAGAATGATTCTTGGCTGAAAAAGAATTCCATAATTTTCATATTATTTCTGACATATCAGAGAGAGACACAACAGAATTTCAGCAGGGTTATGATTCTGTAAACCCTCATTATCGCGTGCTATTTCAAAGTTGACCATATAATGTTATAGAGTTGCATGCTGTAATGAACATTTGAAAAAGACCTTAAGGTTCTTTGATCTATGTCAAAATCTGAAATTGTTCCTTACCATAAATGTTATTTTTCCCACTTTAAAGAAAATTAATCACTACATAGTGATGTAGATTGGGAGAGGGGAAAGAAAAAAACATTCCAGAAGAGATAAACATAATTTATGATGCATGCTCCTGATGTTTCTCAGCAATTAATGTCATAACTTTTATGATGGATGTAAACCAGGGACAGGAAAAATAACAGCTGTTTTCTTTGTATAGATACATTAGAGAGATTTATACTGCAATTTGCTAAATTTTAATTTTGTGCCTAATGCTTGTACTTTCATTTTTATTCCTAACATTGAAAAATATGGCCATGAGAAAGAATTATGCATGTTTGACCTTAATTGGATGTGTTTCTCTGAAAAGAAAGCTTTTGGGCCAAGTTCCCAGAGCAGGCTGCTTAGAAAACCCTACTTCCGCAACGTTGTATTTGTCATCAGGGAAGGTTCATGGTTCATCAGATGATGTATTTGTTGCATTGCAAACAGTTTTGGTGTTGTGATTTTGCTGTGCTCTATTTGTAACACATTTTTAAATCAATTTGTGTGAAGCTTTCAGTTCACTAATCTAACTAAGTTAGATTACAGGCATTTATTTGAAACAGATTTGAAACAGCACTCTAACTAATTTTAATTCTTTAATGGGATGTGGCCAAAATTTACTGTCTATCCCGAATTGCCCTTGAGAAGGTGTTGGGGAGCAACCTTCTTAAACCACTGCAATCTATGTGGTATATGTGCACCCACCATGCAGATGAGGAGGGAGTTCCAGGATTTTGACCTAATGATGTTGGAGGAACAGTGATATACCAAATTAGGATGGTGTGTGACTTGGAGGGAAACTTGCAAGTAGTAGTATTCCTATGTGCCTGCTGCTCTTGTTCTTCTAGTCAGTAGATGTCTCAGGATTGGGAGATGCTGTTGAAGAAGCCTTGGCAAGTTGCTGCTGCATATGTTGTAGATGGTACACACTGTTACCACGCTGTTGAAGGGGATGGATGAGGTGTCAATCAAGCAAGCTGCTTTATCCTGGATGGTGTTCAGCTTCTTGAGTGATGTTGGAGCTGCTGATATAGGCAAGTGAGGAGTGTGCTATCACACTCCGGACTTGTGTCTAGTAAATAGTGGAAAAGCTTTGAGAAGTCAGTAGTTGAGTCACTTGTCATAGAATACCTAGTCTCTGTCCTGCTCTAGTATTTTCAGTACTTATGTGCCACTCCAGTTAAGTATCTTGTCAATGCTGACCTTCAGGATGTTGATGTTGAAGGATTCAGCAATGGTAATCCAACTGAATGTAAAGGGGAGAGGGTTAGACCCTCTATATTTGGAGATGTCATTGATTGGCATTTGTATGGCACAAATGTTACTTTTCACTTGTTAGCCCAATACTGAATGTTGTCCAGGTCTTGCTGCAGGCAAGCACAGACTGTTTCAGTATCTGAGAAGTTATAGATGGAACTGAACACTGTGCAAACATCCCTACCACAGACCTTATGATGGAGAAAAGATAATTGAAGCAGCTGAGCATGGTTTTGTCTGAGACATTTAGCTGCTTCTGCAGCAATATTGTGTGGCTAAAACGACTAGTCTGCAACAATAACAATTACCTTCCTTTGTGCTAGTTAGGACTCCAGCTAGTGGAGGGGTTTCCCCCTAATTTCCATTACCTTCATTTTAACAGGCTTCCTTGATGCCACAACCAATCAAATGCTGCCTTGATATCAGGGGCAATCATTCTCACCTCACCTCTGAATTCAGCTCCGTTATCTGGAGCTGAGTGGGCCTGATGAGCAGGCCATTGATGAGTAAAGTGTTGCTTGATAGCATCGTCAATGATGCCTCCTATCACTTTTCTAATGATTGAGAGTAGATTGTTGGGGCAGAAATTTGCCTTATTAGATTTATCCTGCTTTTTGTGGACAGGACATGAAGCAAGGCATTTTTCCACTTTGTTGGGTAAATGCCAATATCTTAGTTGGGATATTGTCAGGGCCCATAACCTTTGCTGTATCCAGTGTGCTTAGCTGTTTCTTCATATTATATGGAGTAGATCTAATTTTCAAAAGGGTGGTATCTATGACGGTCAGTCCTCAGTAGGAGGCCAAGATAGATCATCCACTCAGCATTGCTGGCTGATGATGTCTGCAAACACTTCCGCCTTGTCTTTTGCACTCACATGCTGGGCTCCCTCATCATTGAACATGGAGATACTCGTGAAACCTCCTCATCCTGTTAGTTGTTTAATTGTCCACTACCGTCACGACTGGATGTGGCAGGACTACAGAACAGTGATCTGGTCTGTTGTTTGCGGGATCACTTAGCTCTGTTTATAGTATGTAGCTTCAGTTGTTTAGCATGCATTTAGAGCTGAGTTGTAGCCTCATCAGCATGTGAGTGCAAAGACAAGACAAAAGCGTTTGCAACCATCATCAGCCAGCAACTGTAAGGTTGAATGGGAAGGGAAAAATTCCATTTAACTAATGAACCAAAGGGCTTAACAGCTTTCTTAATTGTCGGCGGGCGCGCTGCCGACTCCTGCGTACGCCTGCCAACTGAAATATCGTGCGAGCGCGCGATGACGTCGTGACACTTGCCCGATATCATCGCGCACTATTTCACGCTCATGCAGGTCCGGAGTGCGCCCGCATGCGGAGGTGAAAATTAAGCCCTATGTGACTGTGCAATGGTCACTGCTGCAAAACTATCATGCATCGATACATCTGCAAAAAATAGGCTGGTGAGCTGAGGTAAGGTATGTTTTTCCCTTCTGTGGGTTGTCTTACCAGCTCCTGCAGCCCAGTCTGGCAGATATGTCCTTCAGGACTCAGCCAGTTTGTCAATAGTGATGGAACTGAGCCACCTTGGTGATGGACATTGAAGTCCCACACCGGAATACATTCTGTGCCCTGCTAGTCTCAGTGCCTTTTCCAAGTGGTGTTTGACATGGAAGAGTACTGATTCATCAACTGAGGGAGGATGAAAGGTGGTAATCAGCATGAGATTATCTTGTCCGTGTTTGACCTGATGCTATGAGACTTCATGGGGTCCAGAGTCAATGTTGACCTCTCCCAGGTCCATTCACGCTGGACAGGCCATTCCCAAGGACAGTTTGGAACATCTCAAAGGTATGATTCTGAGAGTATCACTATGTCAGGCTGCTAATTGACTAGTCTGTGGGGATAGTGCTCCCAATTTTAGCACAAGTTCCCTGATGTCAGTGAGGAGGACGTTGGACGATTGACTGAGCTGGGTGTACCTATGTTGTGTGTGGTGCCTAAGTCGATGCTGGGTGGAAGCCATTTCAGGGAGCAGTTAAATGTCAACCACATTACTGTGAGTTTGAAGTCACATATAGGCCAGACCAGATTAGGACAGCAAGTTTCCTTTCCTAAAGAACATTAGTAAAGCTGGTGTGTTTCTTGCATCTTCCAGTAGTTTCATGGTCATCATCACTGATCCCAGCTTTTTATTCTAGATTTATTTAATTAATTGAATTTAAATTCCCCAGGTTTCATGTTAGGATTTGGACTCAATCCTCTGGATCATTAGTGCAAGCTTCTGAGTTACCAATCCAGCAACATAACCACAAAGCAACCTTACCCATACTAGGCAGTCCTCTAGCACAAAGTGACATTAATGTATAACTGTTTTACAAAGAATGGATTAGTAGTGCAATATTTGAAATACTCTTGCAAATATTAATTGTCAATTATTAAATATAAATTCACATGCAACTACAATATTTCAAAGTAAATTTTCCAACTGAACACTTACCGTATGATCATCACTGACTGAGAGCAGACATTGAAAAACTGTCCATGCTGAACCCATAATTTTCTAGCCACAGATGGAAGATCATGTGCAATGTGTCTGATTTCCAGATCTGTGCTTCTGCTGAACAAGGCTCTGCGTAGTTTACTACATAGCCAACCTTTGTCTAAGAATGGTAGCTGAATGCCTGTTTCTGGGCTGTCTAGGCAACACTTAGATGAGACAGCTGGAATAAGTGAGAAACATGTCCTATGCCCAGTTGTGTGGTGTACCACAAACTCCTACATCTCCTGCCTTAAGTAGGTCAGACACATAGGCATTGTATCCTGCATAACGTGTGAATATATTATAACATTTTTACCGAAGATACAATACAGACCTGCTTCCTGAACATGCCACATGCTGTGTAACTGAATACATTCTCCCAGGATACAGTTTCACTGAGGCCTCAGACATAGCTGCCCAGTGGCACTTCCTCCATCTACCCATAGCTTCCCTGGACTGTGAAACAGCTAAAATCATGTGAAGTGCTACTTGTGCCACCCATACCTGTGCCACCCATGCCCAAAAGTCTGAGCTTTGATATCCCACATTATGGCCAGATTATTTTTGATATGTATCATTAATATTTGCAGTCTGACCTTTTTATAAGACCTGTGTGAATTCACTTTGTTTTGAAAGACATGACAGACATGACATAACAAGATGTTAGAAGAAAAAGATGACCAAAAATTTAAGGAGGAGAGAGACAGATTTTTAATTAGCAACGGGTTGAAAGGTTTTGGGGAGAGGGTGGGGAATTGGAGTTGAGGCCGATGTGAGATCAGCCGTGATCATATTGAATGGCGGGGCAGGCTCGAGGGGCTGAATTGCCTACTCCTGCTCCTAGTTCTTATGTTCTTAAAATCCCAAGATACAGCAGTGGTTACCCATGGACCTTGCCCTGACATCACAAATTACATTACCCAAATTGGCAAAGTTGCAACTGTGACTGCATCAACTGTGCTCATGTCAAATTCACATCCTCAAAGAAGTGTTGAATGGAACCAGTTGAGTAATACAAAACTAGTACTGTATTTTTCAGTGCCTTGCAAACTAAGTGAATGCAACAGGAGTACAATTAGCTATAGGCTGTTTACAAGTCATACTAATTTATACATTAAAGTCGTTGCTCTGCAAGTGATGTGATAATTATATCTTTTGGGGCCACATAAAAAGTTGCTAGTGCACATTTTATTATATAACAGTTAATTGTTCTGGGAGACAAGTACCCAAACTTCACTTTAATGTTATTTGTAAAAAATATATTTTTTGGAAACCAGTAGAGCGTGGTGAAAATGTGGGACTCATTGCCACATGCAGCATTGGGGTGGCTGAGATGAAAAGCATAGATCAATTTAAGGGAAGTTAGATAAATGTTTGAGAAAGAAAATAGAAGGATACGTTCATAGAGTGTGATGAAGAAAATAGAGTGGGAGAAAGCTGGTGTGAAGCATAATCACTGGCAAATGGCTTGCTTCTGTGCTGTACATTCTGTGTAATTAATTCTACAGAAAATTGAATTTCTGAGCACTGCTATTCTATATCTAGAGTAGCTGATGAAAATTGCTGTGATATAAAACTTTTGACACAGGTGGTCAAACTGATGTAACACTCCCTGTACTTAAATAAGGTGCCAGGCACTTATTATTCTCTGTTTAAATGCAAGTTACATCTATCTATGGTTAGGAATTTCCCTTAACAATTTGATTTGCAATTGTTAGCTCACTGCAAATGAAAAAAAAATCAGCTACATGGGCAGAATTTTCCATTTGATGTGCGGGGGTGGGCCCCGCACGTCCATGCATAAAATGACACGCAGTGACGTCGGGCGAGCATCCCGATGACACCACGTGCCATCGCGATATTTCGCTGGATGGGCGCGCGATGAAGTCCAACGTGCGCCCATCATTAATTAACGGGCCCCTTAAGGCCCTTTAGTTTTCAATTGACGCCGACTTTTTGACACCTGTGGGATCTTTGCGTCGGCGCATAGGCACAACGGGCGGGCGGGTAGGAAACATTTCTAATAACCTCATCCATGGACGGGATAAGAAGACTCAGTGGGGTCGTGAATCTGCTCTGTGAATTATTAATTGGAGAAAGTTTTTTAAACTTGCCTGTGTGATCTGCAGTACTTCAGAATGCATCCCAGCGACTTTTTTTGGACTCTTTTCCTTCAGGTCAGCACTCTGCAGTTAGGAATCTTTTTCCAGGCCTGTAGCTTTCAGGAAGCCTGCACTTAGCCTGGGTATGAGATCTGATCTGTCCACTGGAGGTAGCTCCTCTGAGGAAAGGAGGGCTAGAAGGAGGAGGAGGCCAAGAGTGCACATTCGGCCTCCAGGGGAGCCATCTTTGGGAGTACATGTGCAGGCACAAGGGGTGCAGGGCCAAGAGGTAGCCAAGGTGGAAGAGGACGCAGAAGGCGCCACTATCCTGCTGCCAGCATATACAGGCGGCGAAGCAGTTACCTCAATATGTCTGAGGTGCAGTGCCGAAGGAGGCTCTGTCTGTCAATGGAGACAGTGAACTATATCTGTCAGATGATTGGAACTGAGATCTCCCCTAACTGTGTGGATGGACATCCCATGCCAGTGGCTCTGAAGGTCACAGCTGCCCTCAACTTCTATGCCTCTGGCTCCTTCCAGGGCTCGGTGGGTGATCTTTGCAGTGTCTCCCAATCAGTTGTACACACTTGTGTCAAGCAGGTTACAGACACTCTGTTCAGGCGGGCATTGACCTTCATCCACTTCCATTGGGACCAGGCAAGCCAGACACAACGAGCCAGAGGCTTCGCAATGATTGTCGGCTTCCCCTGCGTCCAAGATGCAGTAGACTGCACACATGATGAAGGCACCAGCAGGTGAGCCCGGTGCCTTCATCAACAGGAAGGGCTTCCATTCCCTGAACATGCAGATAGCGTGTGATCACAGGATGCTGATTCTACAGGTGTGTGCAAGGTACCCAGGCAGCTCCCACGATGCCTACATCCTCAGACACTCCCAGGTGCCGGATCTCTTCAGTGCTCCGGCTCGGCTTGATGGATGGCTGCTGGGTGATGAGGGCTATCCCCTCAGAAGGTGGCTCATGACGCCTCTCCACCATCCAAGAACAGAAGCTGAGCAGCGCTTCAATCGGAGCCACACCTCCACAAGGGCTGTGGTGGAGAGAACCATCGGTCTTCTCAAGGTGTGCTTCCGATGCCTGGACCGTTCAGGGGGCGCACTCCAGTACCCTCAGATCGTGCCTTGGTGATAGTGGTTGCATGCTGCACCCTCCACAATCTTGCGCTGGAAAGGGGGATGCAGTGGATGATGAAGACATCGACGCAGTGTCTGCGGCTGCACACGATGAGTCCAGCAGTGGTTCCGAAGATGAGCATGCACAGGGAAATGTTGAGGGGATGGACGCTGACCCGGGACTACTCCAAGGAGGCAGGGCCACCCAGGATGCTTTAATCCAACGAATCTTCAGCTAGTACAACACTGATGGATCACAAAGTCAAGCCTGAGCTGGGGCCTCAATCCTTGACACCTAAGTGCAAAATCTGCCAGGTCATCAGCAGTAACTAAGGACCTTGTACATAAAGATGAATGTCCAAAGAAATACCCATGACACTTTTCGTAAACATGCATATGCAGAAGAAACAAGGCACCCTCAGCCTTGCTCACATATCTGGCATTTAATGTGTGAATTAGAAGTTCTCACAATTATTAAACAATAGTGTCAACAATCAAAATGAAATCATAAGGACCTAATCTCGGACCAACAGAAAAGCACCAGTGAAAAACCCGTGGTGTGCCTAATGTGACTTATGCTTTTGTTTCCAGGTGCTATGTCTTGGTACTGCCCTATCGCTCAGAGTGGCATCTGAGACAGCCTGCTGACTCTGCTGTCCTGTTGGCCTTGATGACCTTGGCGGCCGTCCTCTGGCCCGTGGAGCCTGTGCTGGCCCCACCTGGGAGTGAGCTGCCAGTTCCACAGCTGGCATGTCCCCAGTCATCGCAGCCTCATCGGATGATACGATCATTGGGAGTGGGGCAGAGGAGCTGGTGCCCTCATCTGGAGCGCCCTGAGAGGAGCCCGCAGAGACGACAGACAGCTGCTGCGCCAATGTGAGGTCGCCTTAGATCCCTCTGCTCACCATGGATGGATGTGCAACGAGCTGGGAAGCTTGATGCCCACACCATCTCCCACACTGGCAGTGACCAGCTAAGGTCATTGCCTGGCGGGTCTCCTGGAGTAGGCTCTCCACGAGAGTCGCCACTCTCTCCATGGAGGATGCATGGCGCTCGGACATGAGGCTCATTGCTTTGGCGATTGTCCGCATAGAATCCTCCACCACGGAGACCAAGCCAATCATAGCCTCATGTAGCTCATCCAGATGCTCCCGTACACCCGGCTACATTTCCTGCCCTTGCTGCTTCGCGGACAACTTCAGAGGCACATCATCAGGCACCGACTGAGCATGTGCCTGGTCCCCTGCAGTCCTCCGACTGCTGGCGCCATGGGCACTTTCTGTCTCTGCCAGCTCCTCTAGCGACTGTGAAGTGCCCTGTGCCCCGGGACATGAGCCGATGTTCGAATTCCCACTGAGGTGCTAGTATCAGCGCTGGTGCCTGCCTCACAGAAATGGTGTGACGTTGGTGAGACTTCAGGGTCCTCAGGTGTGAGAGGGGGCATCTGCTGCTCCTCCTCCTGGCCATGCTCTGATGATGCTGAAAGGCAGAACAAAGACAGTGGATCAGTTAGTGTGCATACACTGACAAACTTCATCCCTGTGCCCCCGGCTCATTAGGCACTCAACCTTCCAGAACCAATGGCCCAGCAATGTTGCAACAATAACTGGTTTAACAATCTTTAGTGCTATGGCTGTTGGGAGGACAATGCGGACCTCACTGTTGGCCTTAAATACCTGGCTGTGCCACCCCAGCCTCACCGACACCAGTAGACCTGGGTGCATGGTGCCTCTCCAGCTCAAGGGCCTGCTGCTCAAAACGGCTTAATACAGAGAGCTCTGCCTGACAGCCTCCAGCCTTTGCACGTTCGGACGCATTATGAGCATTCTTCTCCTAAAAAAGAGAGTTCATTAGGGCACATGGACTCTGCTCGCGCACGCCACACCCTAACCAGAGTGGGGCATATCAGGCCTCCAGTGGCTCCTCTCCCTGCTGCTGCTGATTACTCAGACCAAGATGCTAGGCCTGCTCCCTACCCCCCAACCCCTCCTTGGACACATGCTGCGTACATCACATTAGGAACCACCTGGCATTTCCTCCCATAGCAAGGAGGCACAACCATGTGCAGCATAGAGGGCAGCAGATGCATCTTTGCCATGACACCTTGAGGCTCCCCTTCCAACACCTCATCACCTTGAATAGGACATGTCCTGGAGTTCTGAGTATGCACCTAGCTGCAGCTCCTCCAGGTTGCCCCCAAACTAGTCATGTGCGACTAAGAACAACACATGGTGCAGGGGAGAACTCATCTCCTCATGACCCACTCAGGCTGACCTCAGCATGGGCACTATCTGCTTGGCCATGCAGCAAAGGAAAAATGCCCTAAATGATTCAATGCAGTCACGACAGTAAGACTTGTGGGGGGCGGGGGGGGGGGGGGGGGGGGGTGGGTGGGTGGCAGGGAGGTTGGGGGGGTGGTAGGGGCCTCAGAGGGCAAGGCTACCTGCTGGGTTAAATGCCCAATGCCAACATGGTACTCACCCTGCCAGCTTGCGGCACTGGATCCAGGTGCACCGCACCATGTTGCGGGAGCTCACCACCTCCGCCACCTCCTTCCAGGCACATTTGGTCACGTTGGGGAGCCTCCTCCCATCCTGGGGGGCCAACATCTCATGCAGTGCTGCCAACTCCTCGAGGAGGGCAGCAAGGCATTCATTAGAAAAACGAGGGTCGCTTTGGCCCACCGCTGGCCTACCCAGCAGCCTGCCCTGCTCCTCTGGCCTCCCCTCCAGCCTGGCCTGCATACCAAAACCCCTCTGGTGCGGCCTGGATCTGGCCATTGTGAGCAGGCCTTCTTTTAAACAGACTGCTGGGTTGACATTGGACCCGGCGGTCTGTGCACACCCGGCGGTCTGTGCACACCCGCCGCTGCCCGCACACTCCCGCTATCCACAGGAGTTGTCAAATACGCTGGGCGGGTCTTAATTGGCCCGCCCGCGTAAAATGGTGGAATGGACCCGATCGCAGGCAGCGATCAGGTCTGCATCTGCCTGTGCCCGCTCCTGCTTCCACCCCCCCCACCTCTGCCCCAAATGGAAAATCCAGGCCCATGTCATCAGGTCAACCTGTATGAATGTAGTAATATCCTAGCTAGGTGTTTAGTTTCATTGCTGGTTAGAACACAGGATACTGCAGCTTTATAAAAATAACAAAGACTGAATAATTATTTTGTTCAGCAGTTCAATGTGTCAGCAAATGGCAACGAGCTAGGCTCATTCAATATGACTTCCACATAAATGTAGCAGGTATTCTGTGTATAATTTTGCCAGGGGGCTGCATTTTTTTTTATAGCAAACAGTTTAACATGACTAAATACTTGCTATTATTTGAACAATTGATATCATGTTCAAATACTAAGTAAGAGAACGACTGAGTCTAATTACACAAGCATTTAGTGTCTTTGATTCCATCCCTACATTCCCATTTAATTTGCTGACTCTGTTTTGTTTGCAGTCTTTTTAATCTCTAGGTTGATCTCACTTCAGGCTACAATCCTCTTTTGTCTCCTGACTTGTAGCCCATTCTTGTATCTCCTTGCTCATCCCTTCTTTCACATTGAATCTCACATGGGGCAGAATATTTCTCTCGTTGGGTGGGCGCATGCCCAACCCGAACGAGAGTAAAATAGTGCACGATGATGTTGGGTGAGCATCCCGATGTTCATCGCACACTCTTGCAATATTTCACTCGGCGGGCAAGTGCAAGAGGCGGCAGCACGCCCGCCAACAATTAAGAAGCCTATTAAGGCCCTTAATCAATTAATTAAATCTGATTTTTCACTGCCCGTCCAACCGTTTGGTTAGCGGGTGGGAGAAAAGGCTAAGCAGCCTTTGAATATTTTTATGAAACCTCATCCACGGGCAGAATGAGGTTTCTAACAGGAATTAAAAATAAAATAAAAATGTTGAAATCTCATGTCCCAACTTTTTTTTACTTCCTTTAACTCTGATAGATCATACCATTGATTCTTAGATAAACTTACTTTGCAGGACCATCATGGCTTTGTCTACAGTAAAGACCCACTGTCATGACAATTGTTGCAAAATGTGCTGCCTGCACAGTTTAAATCAGGAGGCTAAGCAAATATTTCAGCCATATTAAAGGGAAATGGGTAACAGTTACAATAGCTTGAACTTGTGCACTACATTCCGTGTGACCAGTATACAAAAGGCCATCTTCAAATCAAACCCCCGATTTCCCACTAAGTAAGTTATATAAGCACTTTGTATCTGAGACATTCTCAATGCTACTGTGTCATCACTAGAGAATTTGAGGTAACAAGTGTGTGTAAAGGAAATCATACTGATACAAGCAGCCCAACTCAGGAGTATTGAAGTGCTGTTAACCTGGAAGAGTGGATGTATTTCAGCAAAAAATAGGGAACAACAATTAGCTACGAGACAGACAGAAATTTATTGTTTAGTAAAGTAGTGCCACATTTACAATGATTTCACACATTTTAGCTTGCTTTTATTTGTTAATAGTACACAGGAAGCCACAGAAGAGGTCGGTTAAATAGATAAATACAGTTGACCACTCCTTCACTTCCAATCCCATACCACCATTGTAATATTGCTCTAATATGGCTCCATTCATATCTGTCCCAATGTAACCAACACATTTGAAATATGCCCGCTGGTCACCTCCACCATGCCCCAAGATTCCATCTTTGTCTCCATCTTTTGCCTTGTGCACATGCTGCCTCTTGTTAACATTATTAACAAACAAATTATTGATACCCTGTTTGGCCCTGAGTTGAGAATCAAATTCAAACTTCTGTCTATCACTAACAATGCAAATTTTCATCGCCATAACATTGCCCATCTTCAGCCTTACCACTAATATTCCCATTCATACATTGATCATATCCAAGTATAATTTCTCCAATAACTTACTTGCCAGCCTCCTAGGCTGTGTTCTAAACAAACTCTGGATTATCCAAAACCCAGCACTTGCATTTAATCTCGTATGATGTCCCAAACATCTATCACCCCTACGCTTCAGATCTCTAAGGTTTCTTCATCTCCCCATCCATCAATATCAATATCTGGTTTATTATTTACAAAGCCATTCCAAGTCCTTGGCCTCGCTCTAACTCTGTAACTTCCTCTGATGCTACATCCCACACCCCACCCTCTACTTTTTCACCTCTGATCTATTATGCATCTCCCTCACCCCCCGTTCCACCTTTAATACCATAGCCTTTATGATTCTGCACACTAATTCCCTCCCTTAACTCCACCTTGCTCCAAGACTATCCAAAACCTATGTCTTGGACCATGCCTTTGCTCACCTTTTTTAATTCTTCTCCTAATTCACAGTTAATGTTTGTTCTTACTGTGAATCCCCATAGCCTTGCTATGTTAAAAATGCTAATTGAAGTATTATGTTCAGGAATTTACTGCATATGCAAGATCCTCCTCCTTCAGGTACCATGCCCTAAGAAGGCATTGGTGACCATGGACTTCCCTTGGATTGGTCCACGATTATGCTTGGCAAGGTATTGCCATGGTTTGCCATTGCCTTCTGTAGTATGACTAGCCAGGAAACTCTCCTGCTCTTATCACCTGCCATCAGGTGTATTGGAAGGACTTAACAGGCTGTTAATCAACCTGTTTGGCGACATTATGAACACACCTTTTGTGGCCATCAAGTCTTGGACTTGAACCCAGAGCTTCTGGCCCGGAGGTAGGGATGCTGCCACTGCACCACAAAACCTCCCATAGGCAAGACTCATATTTATGTATGCACAAATCAGCATTTCATGCACATGAAATCATAATGGAAATGCAACAACAACTTGTATTTCTAAAGCACTTTTAACATAGTAAAACATTAATGCAATAAAAGCATTGCCTTGAAACTATTCTGTGGCTCCACTCTTCACAGAATAAAATGCAGAATTAAGTTAAGATGTAAAGACATTTCTGTTTCATCAATTGTGTTGCAGACTTAAATGGGAAGTTTTGTTGTGCAAGATGAGCATTGCTTTTGGTAATCCTGTATTTGAAAAACTATTGAAAAAAAATAATTAAATTAACCTATTCCCTGCCAAAGTAATGATATATATGGAGAGTGTGAATCTCTGCCAATTTGAATGTTCTGCCAGCTATAATATCAAAGAGTGACTAATACCTTGGGCAGAATTTTATACCCTGTGGGCGGGCAAGTGCCCGACCCGATCGGACGTAAAATAGCACGTGATGACGTTGGGCAAGCATCCCGATATCATCGCGCACTTGTGTAATACTTCGGTCGGTGGGTACATGCGAGAGTCGGCAGTGCGCCCGACGACAATTAAGAGGCCTATTAAGGCCATTAAAGGATTAATTAAGATAGTTTTTTGCTGCCTATCCAACCTTACGGTTGGCGGGTGAGCGAATCGGCCAGGTGGCCTTTGTATTTTTGAGGAAACCTCATCCACGAGTGGGATGAGGTTTCCGACATTCATTTTAGAAAAATGTTTTGACATAATTTTTATTATATTTATGTTCATGTGAGTGAGCACTATGTGGGGACATTTTTTTCAGATTTTCAAGATCTTTATTTTTGATTTTCGAATCCTTCAGATCCCTGAGGCAGCTCTTTTTGCGTACTCCCCCATGCCTGCGCAGACTTCAGCGCTCACCTGCCTCCACCATGGCAGCAGTGAGCCTTTCAGCACGCATTTCACACTAGCTGGCCAATAAGCCAGCGTGAAATCGTGGTCAGGGGTGGATTGCGGGTGGCGGACCGGGTCCTGGCTGCTCCTGGGCCCACCGACCTGAAAGTCCTGACCCGAAAACCCTGACCCTTGACTGAGCCACTGTCAGCAGTCTTGTCAGTCAGGGACCAAATGAGCGGAAGCAAAGACTACAACTGAAACAGATTCTCGGTACCACTTAATCACTTCCAACTTGCCTGGAATTCTGAATTCTATATGACTCTCAGTAGCTTCATCAGAATTTTGTATTACTCAATAATAGCGTATTTAATGAACTGGAACTTCTGATTAATTAGTTGTGGTTGTTAGTAATTTAACAATTCTTATTAGCAAAGCCTCAGTGTGCGCAGTCACTTCTAGCTTTGTAGATGTAGTTTGCATATTTTACTGCATTTGAAAATAAGCTTTCCTGCTCTATCTGAAAAAAACCTACTTGCATAATTTTGGTTTTATGCTAATTTTGGAAAATAAAGCATTTCACACCAATTATAATTACTAATTGATGCTTTCTTCAACAAATGTGTAGTCGTCAACTAATTACACTGAACAGATTTAGGAGAACATAAAATGTAAAGATATGTCTTTTTATATACATAAAGTAATAAAAATATAAGCCATTGTCATTAAGGTCATAGCCATAGTGGAAAAGGCAACAGAAAGATTACGTAAGATTTGGACCGGTAGAGGCATGTTTTGCAGAATAAAGAGCAGATTGCTGGAAAAAGAACCCATATAGAAATATATGAAATAATTAATGGGATAGAGGAAATAAAGATGGAACAATGAATTCAGGAATGCCAGTGCAGCTGGACAAGAAAGCACAGAGTGGATTGTGAAGGACAACATTTTGAACAGATAACAGAAAATATTCCTTAAAGTGTAATCAACAGCTGGATTGGACTATCATGAAGGATGAGTGAAGTCAGAACACTGGATTCATTTAAGAAGCAGGTAGAAAATACTGTAATGGAAAGAAAGTAAGTTTCTGGATGGATGAGATCAAATGGGCAAATGGTTTTCTTAATATAAATTAAATGTCATCTAGCATATGTGCAGGAGCTATCTGTATCAAGCATGTAATCAGAAAAGAAGGAAGGGGTTGCTGCAAGTATTGAAATGCAGAAATGTAAAGAGACCTTCAGATTTCCCATGGATCGTAGAAAATGTAATAAATGAGTTCATGAAATGCATGTTGGCCAGCCTGTTTTCCATTTTTGAGGGGGGCTGAGTTCAACATTTGACACAAAATGGGTGGTCAGCAGGAAAAGCGCCCACCCTTTGTTGTTGCTGGGCCTCTTTTGCTTGGATCTAGCAAGCTACACATACCAAATCAGAATTCTGATGGAACGAGCTGGCTAAAGAGGTTGGGGACCCGGTTAACAGTCTGGGCTCGTACACAAGCAATCCCAATGTTGTGGGAGTAGATGAGATGGAGATGCAATGCACTGGCTGTGCCAGAGTAGTTTTGGAGAGTTAAAGAGGAATAACATCAGAAACATCATGGACCTTCAAGTAAAACCATGAATGTAAGCATTCAAAGACAAAAAAGCAAGTTATGGTTCAGTTTAATCATGTATTGAAGTGTACATGTGAAATATAATATACATTTTTGAGCAATGTTTAGTTATTTCTCACTGGCAACTTTATTGCTTTTGATTTGTAAGTTTCCTACCTCCTCGATTCAAATTCTCTACGATTTCTCTATGAGCCAATCATGACAGACAAGCGTGATCAAATGAGTGACAGGAGAGGTTTCCTGGAAGTAAGTATTGCGCTTCCAAGAAATGTATGCTGCATGGAAGTCTTTTATTGCTTTATTGATAAATGGATGATAAAGGTTAGGTATACATTTCAATTTTTTACCTATGGACTTTTGACAGGCCCAAAATGGAACCTATTCTGCTCATGTGGGAACACTGAACAGAAGAGGGACATAATTGGACGAGTTTCAAAGAGATTCCCGGAACATCCCAGAAATACCCCAAAAGCTTCTTGGGAAGTCAGTCAGGTGACAGCCAAGGTGCCAACTGCCAGTCTGCAATTTCCTAACCCTAGCCCTAAATTAGATTTAGGGTTCCTTACTCCCCTCATCCAGCCATTGAGCAGAATTGTCTGGTCCCATTGGTGGCAGGTGTCATGGCGGACATGAGCGGACAATATGGCGAGAAGGCCAAAAATCAGTTTTACGCCGTTGTGAAACCAGTTTGCGATTGTCTGCTCCACCCGTCAATGGGGGGCCGTGTTTCCTGCCATCCAATGTCAGGTATTTAACTTGAATGCATTTGCATCTCATTATTGTGTCCTCACACTGGAATCATCCCCCCACGTCGAATTTACCGCCTATGTAGGCATGACTTCAGAACAGCAAGCTTCATGACTGCCTTTAAAAGGCGTGCACCTGGTGAGCTGAACTTTGAGGGGAACTCAGAGGTGAGTGCACACAACCTTGCACAACGCTTGCGAGCATCGCTGGTAGGGCATCAAGGAAGAGGCAATGCACATCTGGTGTAGGGCACAGGCAAATTGCTTTTTCCCATCTGGCTTTCAGAGTGTGCAAGGGCTCCAATGAGAGTGAGGCCTGGTCGGGAGGGTGGTGCAAGGCAGCACAGACTGAAGGAAGTACACAAGCACATGATGGAGTTGCGGAGATGAGGGAAGCAGCCGGGCACTTGGAAAAGCTTGTCAAAAGTGAGCATTATTCTGCAGCTGAGACCATTCAGCAGCAGCTCCATTGACATGCTTAGGGTCGGGCCTCTGAAGATTTTCTGCCCACTCAACCATGAAAATGCAACCAAATGCTCCAGAACTTCTCACCCCACTAGTGCAGACTGCAAATTAATGTGCATTTTAGAGGGCTGCAGAACAATACTGGGCAAGTTATAGAATCCCCTTGCGAAATCTGGCCATGGCGCAGTCCCTGGTGGAGACGCCATCCTGCCAGTGTTGACCTTGGTGCATCGATATGCCTGCGCCATTACCTCAGACTGAAGGCGGATGGACTCCTCCATCATCCCTTGCAATTTGAGGAGTGCACCAGATATCCCTTCCTGATGTTCCCATGACTGCTTTGCAGCTCTACCAACTGATTGAGGACCGAGTCCAGAGGCTCACCTTCTGACTCAGTCTCAGCAGATTCCTTGCCTCTAGCAGTCTTCCAAGTGCTAGCGACCTCGGATGACCCTGCATTTGCCTGGTGTGGAACAGATTGTGTGGTGTGCTCACCAGATTGTGATCCTGAGGCTACTCTACATCTAGGTCCCACCGCAGTGTGTGCCATTGCGTTTGTGGAGGTGTGGATGAGCACTGTGATGGGGCTTCAATGGTGCTGCTGTTAGGGTGATCTCAACGCTGGGATCAAAGTCAAGGTTGCCTGAGAGCGACATGTCAGATGTGCCTAGGACAGAATGTGGAGATTATTAGTTCTTGGCAGCTGTGTTGAACACAGAAGAGTGGATTCAGAGTAGCATTGAGAGAGGGATGATGTGATGCAGCATCCTCATGTGGGTGTTTTCCCCCAACCTCACCGTTGCCACAGGAACAGTCCATGTCATCTTCGGCCAGCTCCAACGCACAACTCTCGACCGGAGTGAGGACCTTGATGACACTTAACCCCCGATCTGGGACCTCTCCCGTTGATTGTGCGTGATCTCGTCCTGCGTAAAGACAGATGGAGAGAGTGTGAGCAAGATGCATGTCAGGCCAAAGGAGAAGGATGCCAGGCATATGTACGTGCTGTGTGGAGCCATGGATGGAATGAGGAAGCTCTCTCCAGAGGAGGTGTGGCCCAATGAATATGTGAGGGTGTGTGAGAGAGTGAGTGGTGATGTCTTTTGAGCTGGCAGTGAGTGAGATGTCAGTAATGTGTGATGGGCTTGTGAGTGGGTGAGTTGAGATTGATGAGATAGTTGACTTACCCCTGGTGGCACAGATGAGATCATTCATTCGTTTTCTGTACTGGATTGCCGACCTCTTGTGTGCAGCATTAGCACTGATCACCTCTGCCACCGCCTCCCAAGCTAGAGTGGTGAGATCGATGGGCCTCCTGCAGTAGAAGCAGGGGTGCGGAACATCGTGCTGGGCCTCCAAGGTGTCTAGAAGGCATTTCAAGGATGTGTCACGTCATCAGGGGGCTGCACTCTTCAAGGCTTTCAGGGCCATGTCTTCACCGGAGGAGTCCTGGGCTAGAAACATTGAGAAGCGTGCTTACGGCTGCATTTTAAAGATGGTGCCCGGCTTGAGGAAGCGGTGAGGTAACATCGTGGTGGGCCAGTCGGAGGCCAGCCACCAGTGATTCGGTGTGATTCCCTTGACTGCATAATTTATGAGGCAGGAAGGGCGAAAACCCGCCATTGCGGCTGGCGGGTAGAATGCCTTTTTTCACGCCCACTACTGCATTTAGTGCAAACCTGGGATGATTCCGCCATTTTTTCAATTCCATGCCAGGGAGCTAGAATTTCTAGGCTAAAGCAAAAAAGAATAAAGTTTAATATAATCGGAGTTCAAATGTTGCTTAATAAACAAATTCTCTACAATTGGGGGAAGAATTTTTCATCCCGTGGGCCGGCGCGCATGTGACCCGAGCGGAAGTGCAATAGTATGTTATGACATCGGGCGAGCATCCCAACATCAGCACGCACTCTTGTAATCTTTTGGTCGGCGGGTGTGCGCGAGAGGCAGCAATGCATCTGCCGACAATTAAGAGGCCTAGTAAGGCCCTTAAGTAATTAATTAAGCTGAATTTTTCGCCACCTGCTCAACCGTTCGGTTGGCAGGCAGGCAAATAGGCCAGGTGACCTTTGCATTTTTAACGAAACCTCATCCATGGGCGGAATAACATTTCCAGCGCTTACTAAAAAAAAACATTTTTTTAACATCCTTTGTCACATGTCCCTCTTCATGTGACTGAGTCACATGTGGGGACATGTTTATCTCATTTGTTAAAAGTTTATTTTTGTATTTAAAACCCTTAAGTAATTCAAGGCCCTTAAGTGTATTTAAAATCTGTCAGCTCTTGAGGCAGCTCTGTGCCTTCAGGGAGCGGTCAGTGGACGCTCACCTGTGCATGTGCACACCTCAGTGCTCACGCACCTCCCCCACCCCCCATCCCGGCAGCGCTGAGGCCCTAAGCGCATGTTTCACGTTGGCTGGCCGTTAATTGACCAGCCAGCATGAAATTGCAATCGAAGCCTGATCACAGGCGGCAGTCTGTTTCATGGCTGCTACCAGGCCCACCCGCTATGCCTGCCCGATGAGGGAAAAATTGTGCCCTTAGATTTTATGCTTTTAAGTCAGTCCCAGCAAATATTCTCTATTATTTATTCTATTAATGATCAATTCATACAGATTCTATCCAGAAGCATTTTTTGTATACATTATTTCTTCACACAGAAATATGTCTGATATAATGAATGAACACCACAGTGGTATTTGTAGATGATCTCAAACAATTTGCAATTTTCTTAGATCTGCTTGACTTAATTTAATGTCCTTGGTAAACTCTGTTTCACAAATGCAAGCTAATTTTCTTGAATTTTGATGATAGTTAACCATTTCTGGGTTGGAAATATAGATAATTTCAAAGGATACACAATTGTCTTTGACACATCTGCTGCTTACATTATATAACATTATTTGACTTGAGCATTCAACAATTATTTCCAGCCAAATAAATAGCCTGACTTCTATTATAATCGGTTTTTCAGCATTAAATACCTTGGACTGAATTCTCACCATGAAGGTGGGAAACAGGAGCCCTGTCTGTTTTTGAATCAGAAATCTGTGTCCGATGGGAAACTGATTAAAGTTCAGATTTTCACAGGGGTCAACCCTTCAATGATACGGAGACAGGCTTCCTGTCTACTTAGGGCCAGTGGGGTTGGGAGTAGAGGTGGGTCAGATGAAGTGTGGTGACTCATTTAGACTCCCAACAGCAGCCATCACTGATGCTATTGATTGCCCTGAGGGAGAGATCTGTGGTTTGTGCCAAAGCCTTCCAGAGGGAAGTGAGATGTCACAGGGAGCTGGAAGCCTGCACCCAAAGCAGGGCAGGCCCACAATTTATTGATGCCGAACTGGATCTAATGCTGAAGCCCGTGAGGGAGGGAAGGGTGCTACTGTTCCTGGAGGGTGACAGAGGCCAGCTAATTGTGCAGCAGTAGCAGCACCTCTTTGTTCTGTATGATCTCCCTCTCCCTCCAATTCCTCTTCCTCTCTTACTGCCTACTCCTGCTCCTCCCACTATGAGCTGTCTCCTTCCAGGACCTCATTGTCCTCAAGGTCCTCATCTCTCTGGAAGGCCTGTTATGGAGAGCGCAGCAGACACAACAATGGCTGAGACCCTTGCAGGGGAGTACTTGAGGGTACCACCCAATAAAGGTGTCATGGCAACTGTCAGGAAAGTGAAAGCACACATGGAGGGAGCTGTTGTTGCGGTTCCCAAACCCAGTTGGACATTAAGGGAGTCAAAGCCCTTCCTGTTAACTTCACAGGCTGGTCACTGGGTGCTTTGATGGTCATGTGTGCAATCGATGATGCTTCCAGGTGGGAAATCTAGCAATGGAGACAAAATCCAATGCCCTTTGCGAGGCCGCATCTGTCATTAAGTGATTGTTAAATGAATTGTCCTACTCTGACAAATAGGACATCACTGACCAGTGGTGTGCAACCATTTTTGAGATGTCGCTAAGACCTGCAGCTAATCCTTGGAAGGAGCCAGAAACAAAGTTCAAAGCCACAATGACTTTGACGGATACTGGCAGGGTATGGTGACCAGAGGTTCAAGCTCTTCAGTGTCCAATAAAGAGATGTCTACATGTTACCATCTGCCTGGAGAGTCACAGTTTCCTGCGGCAATGGTTTTTTATCATCTCCAGATAGCTCCATCGTTGACAGTCTATCCTGTGCCTCGGGTGCCTTCCTGCCCTTCTTTCCTCTCTTGTGTCCTCCTGATATCTGAGGTTCTGCACCTCCTGCAAAGAGTGGTGACTCCCAATTGCCAACTGAAGCCTTCTCTCTGGGCAGGTGGTTGCGAAATTGTCTTTGGTAGCCTTAACCCCCGCTCTTCTGCCCCTGCGATGTCAAGGGCATGCCGGCTCTGTTCAAAATATGGGCTCTGAGTGTCCACTCTCCCTACCACCTGTGCAATGCCAAGGGCACCCCCTTACCAAGTGTTCAGTCCCCCTTTGCACCACTAACCCTCTTATGGTGCTGGGGTGATGCCCTGGAGCAGTTATGACTGGCTTCCCACTGTACCCATCTCTCCTCAGATGTTCAAAAGTTGATAACTTCTGAAACCCCTTTAAATATGCCATCCTAACCCTTCAATTAGCTCTGAACGAACATTTTTGCAGTGTAATTGGCTTCAGTTGGGAAAGAGAGTGGGATTCCTGACCCGCCCTGGTGATTATTTCTGCAGTGTGATTGGCACCTTGACATTGACACGACACCTTGAGCTGGTATTTTCAGACCATCCACCCCTCCACCTCTGTTCCTGCCTTCAATGGGCACTGAAAATGCAATTCCATCTTACATTTTTCAATGGATCCGTATGTGCATACTATCAGAATTATTTAGGTTGATATTTGGCCTTAAAAATTGACAAAATTGTAAACCACAGTCAAATCATTTAGTCTGTTTAAAGAACTGAGATTTTCCTGGTAAAGAACCCTTATTCTTCATAATAAGATATGACATTGCAATGTTGTAATGGATTTGGGAATTGAGGTTTAGAGTACTATAATCAATCTCATTACTATTAATACAATGCAAATTATTTCCAAAAAATAAGATGCTAGTCTACAGCCTTTTTTTACGTGTTTCTGTAATCACAAATGATATATCATGGGATATATTATAAATCTATGGATAACATCATATTCAGTAGGATTCTGTTGTGTATTCAGCTTACATGGATATAATCAGGGATTTTACAAAATATTTTCATCTAAAAAGTTTTCTCAATCAAATTGGGATCTGCCCTAAAGAAGCTTTGAGGTGAAGATGATTGTTGATGAGATGTGATATTGTTTTGCATTAGCATTTAGTGGCAGAACATTATTAATATGTGGGAAGCCCTGAAAACTCTAGAGGGTCAGTTTGAAGTGATGTGTTACGCTTCATGGTTCCAGAATTTTGCCAATTTGATTCACTCTACATGATATCAAGAAATAGCTGAGGGCACTGGACACAGCAAAGACTATGGGCGGAATCATTCCAAATTTGCACTAAGTGCGGTATTGGGTGGGAAAAAGGAAGATTTACCTGCCAGCCGCAATGACGGCTCTTCACGCTGTATCATCCGTGGATCTCACAACATTAATTATGCAGCCACAAGAAACACGCCTCTGAATCTCCCGCCATGCCATTGCCACACCAATTCCTCACTTCGGGTGCCATATCTAAATCCAGCTACCCACACACTTCTCAATGCTTGCAGCCCAGGACTGCTCCAGTGAAGACATGGCCCTGAAAGCCAGGAAGAGTTCAGTGACCCATCACTGGAATGCCTTTTGGAGGCCTGCCACGATGTCCTCCACCCCCACTCTGGCCACAGGAGATCCAACAATCTCTGGCTTGGGAGGCGGTGGCAGTGGTGGTCAATGTCAACACTTCACAGAAGAGGTTGGCCATCCAGTGCAGAAAGAGGATGAATGATCTTATCCGTGCCGCCAGGGTAAGGCAACTATCTCATCACTCTGAACTCACGCACTCACAAGCCCATCATGCATTCACTGGCATTTCACTTACTGCCAGCTCAAAGGACATCACTATTCACTATCTCACACATACCCTCTCCATCTGGCCTCATTTCCTCTGGAGACTGCCTCCTCAGCCTGTAACATCTTGAGGCCACTTGCACAGATCATCATGTGCCCCCACACACACACCCTGGGATACTCCCCTTCCCTAGTACAGCCCTTGCCCTACAGCCTCTTCCCTCGCGCCATTCCTCAAACAAACCCTAGCCTGACAGCCGCCCCCGCCTTATGGCTGGTCTGGTAGGTAGAGACCTGCCCCTGAGCACCCCTAAAAGCGATGTGGTGCTGCCTGCACAGCCTGGCGCTGATGACTGCGGGTGCTACCCAAAGGAAGGTAGGCAAACAAATCTCAAAGTCTCGTGTGAAATGTAGCTCGCTAGGTGCACGTTGCTTATGTACAGTTGTGAAACACATCGGCATGATCCTGGATGATCCAATGTGGGGGGATGATTCCAGCAGGCAGGGATTATAGTTATATGCAGATATCTTAAAATGATGTTCCTGATGTCCAGCGGTGGGAAACATGGCCCGCCATTGATGGTGGAGCAGACAATCACAAACTGCTTTCACAATGTCGCGAATCCGATTTTTGGTCTTCCCACCATATTGTCCACTCACAACCACCATGATGTCCGACATCAATGGGATGGACATTGCAGCCTACGTGTCTTGACAATATCTGGGTTGCAATGTTGAAATTCTCTGCTCCAGAACTAGCCACAGCTTTAGCTAAGCTCTTGCAGCCTAGCTATAACACAGGCATCTACCCGTCAATGTAGAAAATTGCTCAGCTATGCCCTGTCCATAAAAAGCAGGACAAATACAACCTGGTCAATTACCGTCCATCAGCTTATCCCCAAACATCAATAAGTGATGGAAAGGGTCGCCAACAGTGCTGTCATTTACTCACCAATAACCTGCTCAACCAAGCTCAGTTTGGATTCTGACCCAACCACTCAGGTCCGGATCTCATTATAGCCAAATGTGGATGAAAGCTAAATTCCAGAAGGGAGGTTACGGTGAATGCTGTGGACATCCAGGTAGCATTCCACTGAGTGTGGCATCAAGGAGCTCAAGTAGAACTGAAATCGATGTGGATCAGGGAGAACAATTCAGTGGCAGGAGTATTGTTCAACACAAAAGAAGATGTTTATGGTCATTGGAGGCCAGTCATCTCAGCCCAGGATGATGCTGCAGGAGTTCTCTAAGGACCATCCTAGGCCCATCTATCTTTAGCTGCTTCATCAATGACCTGCTGTCCACTATATTATCAGCAGTGCAGCTGTTTGCACAAGATTGCACAGTGTTCAACGCTTATCCAGTTCCTCAGATAATGAAGCATTCTGTGCCTCCATGCAGCAAGACCTGGACAACATCTAACCTTGGCCTGAGAAAAAGCAAATAACATTTGTACCACACAAAAGTTGGGAAATGGCAATCTACAACAAGAGAATGCCAAACCAGATTCCCTTTGCAAGAAACAGCATTGCCATTTCCAAGTCCCCCAACATCAACATTCTGACGGTTACCATTGACTAACATCCAAACTGGACCAGCCACATAATTGCTGTGGCTACTAGACCATGTAAGAGGCTGGTTATTCTAACTCATCCACAATCTGATTCCCCAAAGCCTCTGCATCATCTACAAGGCACAAGTTAGAAGTGTGATGAAATATTCTCAACTTGAATGGATGGGTGTAGCTGCAACAGCATTCAAGAAGTTCAGCATTAACCAGGACAAAGTAGTGCAGTTGATCATCACCTGATTCATTGGCTACAACATCCACCATCAGAATAACGTGACTGCAATGTGTACCATTTACTGGATGCACAGCAGCGATTTGCTAAAGTTTTTTTGACAGCTCTTCCCAAATCCATGACCTCCACTGTCTAGAAGGTCAAGGGCGGCAGATATCAAATACCATCATGACTTAGACATACATCACTGTTCCCTTATTGTCATTGGGTAAAATTCCTGAAACTACCTAATTAACATTATTGTAGGAGAATTTTAGTCACACAAACTGAAGGAGTTGAAGGGGAACACCCAATTGCAACTTCTCAAAGGCAACTAGGGACGGGAAATAAATTCCACCTTTGCCAGTGACACATACATCCAGAGAGTTAATATTTCTGAAACTGTGAAAATATTGTGAGTGAAGACTGACCTTCTGTATTCTAATGGCTAATTAGACACTTTGACAACCTATTTAAAATTCTCTTGTGGTAATATGTCTATTGACATGTCCAGTGGTTTTACAGAAATGAACTGTGGTGTTAATCCCATCAGCTGCCTGTGCCACTAGCCCACTGAACCACACTTCCTCTAAAGCTCCCCCCTGTCCTAGCCCTGAACTTGCATCTTTCTCTAGTTTCTCCCCTACCTTACCTCATGATCTCTTGGAAGCTCATCTTTTCCATGGGCCCAGCCTCATGCTTCCTCAAACCTATTCTCAATCTCCTGACCACCCAACTTCCCTTTCTGGCTCAAACAAAAGCTTAGAACTGGAGATGCTGGAAATCTAAAAAAGGCTGATCATCATTGACCTGAAATGCCAACTGTGTTTCTCTACACAGATGCTGCCTGATCTACTGAGTATTTCCAGCATTTCCTGTTTTTATTCCCTTTCCACCTCCCATCATTGCAGGAGTTCCTCAGGGTAATGTCCTAGACCTAACCATCTTCAGCTGCTTCATCAATGACCTTCCTTCCATTGCAAAATCAGGAGTGGAGATGTTCGCTGATGATTGCACAGTGTTCAGCACCATTCACGAGTCCTCAGATACTGAAGCAGTCCATGTCCAAATGCAGCAAAATCTGGACAATATCCAGGCTTGGGCTGACAAGTGACAAGTAACATTCACACCATACAAGTGCCAGTCAATGACCACCTCCAACAAGAGAGAATCTAATCATCGCCCCATGACATTCAATGGCATTACCATCGCTGAATCCCCCACTATCAACACCCTGGGGGTTATCATTGACAAGCTGAATTAGACTAGTCACATAAATACTATGGCTACAAGAACAGGTCAGAAGCTAGGAATCCTCTGATGAGTAATTTACCCCCTTACTCCCCAAAGCCTGTCCATCATCTAAAAGGCACACGTCAAGAGTGTGATGGAATACTCTCCACTTGCCTGGTTGAGTGCAGCTCCAACAAAACTCAAGAACCTTGACACCATCTAGGACAAAGCAGCCTGCTTGATTTGCACCCATCCCACAAACATTCACTTCCTCCACCACTGACAAACAGTGGCAGCAGTGTGTACCATCTACAAGATGCATTGCAGAAACTCACCAAGGCTCCTTAAGCGGCACCTTCCAAACTCACCACTGCTACCATCTCGAAGGACAAGGGCAGCAGGTACATGGGAACACCACCACCTGGAAGCTCCCCTCCAAGCCACTCAACATCTTGACTTGGAAATATATTGCCGTTCCTTCACTGTCACTTAGTCAAAATCCTGGAGCTCCCTCCCTAACAGCAAAGTGAGTGTACCTACACATTAGGGACTGCAAAAGTTTAAGAATACAGCTTACCACCACGATCTCAAGGGCAATTAGGAATGGGTAATTAATGCTGGCCTAGCCAGTGACTCCCGCATTCTGTAAATGAAGGAAAAATATACATAGAATCGTAGAATGATTATAGCAATGAAGGACGCCATTTGGCTTGTCGAGTCTATGCTGGTTCTCTGCAAGAGCAATTCAGCTAATCTTACACCCCCTCTCTTTTCCTTGTAACCCCGCCTTTGGTTCTTTGGCAAACCACCTTAAATGTGTACCCTCTGGTTCTTGACCCGTCTGCTATGGAATGGTTTCTTTCTGTCTAAACCCCTCATGATTTTGAACACCTTGATCAGATCTTCTCTCAACGGTCTCTTCTCTAAGGAGAGCAACCCCAGCTTCTCCAATCTATCCTTGTAACTGAAGTGCCTCAATCATGAAACCATTCTCGTAAATCTTTCCTACATCCTCTCTAAAGCCTTCACATCCTTCCTAAAGTGTGGTGCACGGAATTGGGCACAATCCTCCACTTGGGGCCAAACCATTGTTTTATAAAGCTTCATCATAATTTTCCTTACTTTTGTACTTTATGCCATGATTTATAAAGCCCACGATCCCGTATGCACTTTCTCAACCTGCCCTGGCACTTTCACTGATTTGTGCACATGTATCTTCAGGTTTCTCTGTTCCTGCACACCCTTTAGAATTATTTCCTTTAGTTCACCTTCATTCCTCCCACCAAAGTGTATCACTTTGCACTTTTCTGCATTAAATTTCATCTACCACATGCCAGCCCATTCCACCAGCCTCTTAATGCCCTTTTGAAGTCAATCACAATCCTCCTCACTGTTCACAATACACACAATATACCCAAGTTTTATCTCATCTGCAACTTTTGAAATTATGCCCTTTACACCCAAGTCAGTCATTAATATATATCAGAAAAGTCATGGTCCCAGTTTTGAGCTGTGGAAAACACCACTGTATACTTTACTCCAGTCTGAAAAACAATGATTTGCTACTACTCTCTGTTTCCTGTCACTCAGCAAACTTAGTAACAATGCTGTCACTATTTATTTTATTCCATGGGCCTCAACTTTGCTGACAAGCCTATCTATGTGGCACTTTATCAAACACTTTTTGGAAGTCCGTATACACCATATCAATCCTATTACCCTCTCCAATCCTCTCAATTACCTCATCAAAAACTCAACTAACTTCGTTAAATATGGTTTGTCTTGAACAAATCCATGCTGTCTTTCTTTAATTAATCTGTCTTGTTAACAATTCTTTCTCCTCAAGTGGTGTCCCTAACTATGTACAAACATACAAAATTACGAATTGGGAGCAGGAGTAGGCCACTAGGCCCCTTGAGCCTGCTCCGCCATTCAATAAGATCATGGTTGATCTGATTGTAAACTCAATTCCACATTCCCACCTACCCCCAATAACCTTTCACCCCCTTGCTTATCAAGAATCTTTTAAACCTGTTGTCATCTCCCCTCACCTCAAAAAATCTTTGACCCATATGTCCTTGCAAACTACTGCCCTATTTCCGCCCCCATTCCTCTCCAAGATCCTTGAATATGTTGTCATCTTCCAAGTCCATGGCATATTCTTGGAACTCGATGTTCAAATCCTGTCAATCAGGTCTCTGCCCTGGCACAGTACTGAAATGGTCCTGTGACAAAGATAAACTAGCCCTCCTCATCCTTCTCAATCTGTCTGCAATCTTTGACCCAGTTGACCAACCATCCTCCAATGCTGTCTAGCGGGATGGGACTGCTCTCACCTGGGGCAGGATTTCCGGTTAACATACGGGCTTTCCTTATTAGGCTGAAACATGGCCAACATCAAGGCAGCCTTACAGCAGGAAAGGTGTGAGGGCTGGTTGGGTGGGGCCTTCATTCAATCCACTTAGGGACTCCCGTCCTGCACCCATCATGACCACCATTCTACAGCTGGTTTTCAGTTCCCTACATGGCCTTATCCCTCCCTACCTTTTTAAACACCTCCAGCTCCATAAACATACAAATATATGAACAAGGAGCAGGTGTAGCCCATTCAGGCCCTCAAGTCTACTCCGCCATTTAATAAGATCATGGCTGATCTGATAGCAACTTGAAATCTGCATCCCACCTACCCTCGATAACCTATCACCCCCTTGCTTACCAGTAATCTATCCACCTCTGCCTTAAAAATATTCAAAGACTCTGGGCAGGATCTTCCGGCTGGCGAGCGAGGGCGGGGCCCACTTGCTGACGCGTAAAATGACATAGGGTGACATCAGGTGGAACTCCTGGCGTCACCCGCATCATTTCCATTTTCAGGTCGGCAGCGGCGCAGCCAAACAGCTGTGTGCCCACTGACCTATCAACAGCCTATTGAGGCCATTGAAAAGCTAATTAAAGTCATTAATGGACCTGCCTGTGCAACCTTAAGGTTAGCGGGCAGGCCGGGAGCCCTGGCAAGCTTCGGAAAAAGCATGAAACCTCATCCATGGGCGGGATGAGGTCTCATGAGGGTATTTAAATTTTTATTAAAGGTTTCAATAAAAGTTATGGACATATTCCAACTCATGTGACAGTGTCACATGAGGGGACATGTCAAGGAATTTTTTTAATCATTTGTATTACAAATTTTAATTCCGAGCTGATCTCCCTGAGGCAGCACTTTGCCTCAGGGAGATCTGAGCGCTCTTTTGCGCGCATGTAGCGTACTCCTGGCTGAGGGAATCCCGCCCCCTCACCCGAAAAATAGCGCTTCCGAGCAGACGTCACGCTGGGTGGGCCTTAATTGCCCTGCCGACGTAAAATGGCGTTACGCGCGGATTGGGGGCGCCGATCGGAAGCATGCCCACCCGTGCCTGCTCCCGCACGTTCCCCCCCCCCCCCCCCCGACAGGGTGAAAATTTTTCCCTCTGCTTCCACCACCTTTTCAGGAAGAGAGTTCCAAAGATTCACGAGCCTTTGAGTGAAAAAAATTTGCCTCATCTCTGTTTTAAATGGGCGATCATTTAAACCTCTGTGATATCTGTTCTCATCTAATTCTGGACTCCTGATCCTCCCCGATTTTAATGGTCCCACCATTGGTGGCTGTGCCTTCTGTTGCCAAACCTAAGCTCTGGAATTCCCTCTGTACACCTCTCTGACTCTCTACCTCACTTTCACCTCGGCCTCGCCTTCTTTAAGACACTCCTTAAAACCTACCTCTTTGACCAAGCCTTTGCTCATCTGACCTAATAACTCCTAATGTGGCTCGGTGTCTAATGCTGCTGCGAAGTGCCTTAGGACGTTTTATTACATTAAAGGTACTTCATAAATATAAGTTGTTATTTTGTTGTTAAAAGTGCTGAACAACTTTTGACAAACTTTCAATGCCGTATCACTTGTAATATTCAGGCTCAAATAATCACAACAGCCTAACTGTTGCTCTGACAGTCGATGGGATTACACCTTTATAATTCCTTACATCTAACACTCCACAGTATGCCTGTCAATTCATTTTTTTGTATTGCCAAAGTATTGCCTTGTCCCTCGCAAGTCTGCTACGTCAGCCCTTGTCCCTGGTGCATCTCTCAGCTTCACTCCCTTAAATCTGAGGGTTGTAAGCTTTAGCATAATTTACACACAACTAGTCTTGTAATTCCCTCAGCAAATTTAGCCTGACCATGTCAGCTTTCTGATACACTGATGGCCTCCTTATTGCTTGGATTGTTTCTGTACCACCAAACTCCTTGCTCGATGTTAGTCTTGGATGATTCTTATTTTCTCGCAGCTCAACACTGAGATGTTTCATCAGAGTAATGGATGTCTGGGATATCAGCTAAGAATGCATAATAAGGCTTGGTTGAGACCCCAGACATCCAATTGACTGTTGAAACAGCGGCGCCCCAGGAAAAACATTGCTTTATTGACAGCTCTTGCTCTCTGATCTATTCTGTCAATTTCATAATGTCTATTTACCCAATATAAAGTGATTTTAAATGCTTGCAGTTTCTGCTGTTGGTAATTTAAAAAGGCTTGGATGACTGACACTTTTATTGTGCTGTAGTGAAAGGAGGTTTTTAAGAAAGTGGAAAGTTATGAATGAATGACTGTTTTTTAAAGTTTTTTGTAACAATCCTATTATCATAGGGTTCATTGGTGAATGGGCATGAAAGTGCCATAACTTGGCATGGAGCGTATGAGGGACCATTGGGGTTGGGTAGAGGGGCGTAGCTTGGCTTGAAGGGAGGCATGAAGGACCATGGGGAGCTTGGCATGGGGCATGAGTTGGCATGGATGGGGCATGGGGCACATGCGGGGGTGAAGAGGGGTGAGGGCTGGAGGGCATTTCCTTTATTTTGCTATCATTATTACCAAGTTCCAGCGCACTGAGGTGGGCTTTTAAACAGCCTGCCTTGGCATTTGACAACCCCTGTGGTTGCCTCCGAACTCTTTCCGAGGAAACCCGCTCACCCCAAACTAAAATCCCGGCCTTGCATGCACTTTCTTCTGAGACGGGCGTGCTGAGCCAGGATCTTTGCTGACTCCTGTCACCCACTTAAGGAAGTAAAAATCCAGCCCATTGTCCATCTCCACCACAAAGACAGCTGTTTGCTGTACAACATTGCATGTCTCTGTTTTTGTTTCAGCCTTCACTGCCAAATCCCTTATAAATTGTCCGTTACCTCCTGACTTGCTACTTTTGGTTTAGCGTGCAAAACAACTCACAACTACCTGTACATATTCATCATATTTTCATTTTTAGCCTTAACATCAATATAATTACCATACAAAAATCTGTTCGACAGCCGTGACTGAGCTTTGTTTCCCACACTTCTTCCCATAAAAGAGAAGACAAGCACAAATTTTGGAAACCCTGGCATATAAGCATCAACATTTTCTCAGTTGATTTAGATCCCTTTTATTACTGATAATTTAAATTTCCAATGATTCAATTCGTTTTAGCTTATATGTCCATTTGTGACTTCAAAATTAATTTTTGGAGTTTTATTTTAGTGCTTGGCTGTAGCTATTAATGGCAAAGCTATAAGTAGGCAGTATTCTATCATATTGCATAATTAATAACATTAGAATGTATGCTTTAACACGTTTAAGTGTCTTGTCTAATAGCTTAATGTTATGGATTTAATGCAAAGGAGAGGCAAACCTCTAATCCACAAGCAGCTTTCCTACATCAGGGGCAGAATTTTTACCTCAGCGGGCAGGCCCGTGCCCGACCTGCTCGAGCATAAAATGATGCACGTTGACATCGGGCGAGCGTCTCGATGTCAACGCGCAGTCATGCAATATTTCAGTCGGTGGGCACTAGTGGGTATTGGCAGCACACCCATCGACAATTAAATGGCCATTAACAAGGTCATTGAAGCAAAGTTTTCATTGCCCGCCCAACCTTACGGTTGGCTGGCAAGCAAAAAGACCAAGCAGCCTTTGCACTTTTTTGGAAACCTCATCCACGGGCGGGACCAAACCTCAAATAAAAATGAAATAATTATTTTTAAATTTCATTTATAACATGTCTCTACTAATGTGACAGGGTCAATGAGGAGACATGTTTTATAACATTTTTAAAACCTTTATTTTTATTTGGAAAACTCTTCCTCTGCCTCAGGGAGATTTTCAAGTGCTCACTCACATGGATGTGCGAAGTTCCCTGCTCGTTCCGTTCTCCCTCCTCCACCCGCACAGGCAGCGCTTAGCGCTTTATTGGCCCTCCAGCAGGAAATCGCGGTCCGGACCCAATCATGGGCGACGGTTGGCTTCCTGACTGCCCCCACCAAGCCCGCCTGATAAGGACAAAATTCTGCCCCTTGTGTGGTTTGTATCTTCATCACCTCCACTAACTGCCCACTTCATACATTCTAGGTAAAACACTTAACTCTAAAATGTCTCTTTACTGTCCCTGCTTCTTAATTTAAGGCAATGTCGCCTTGTTGTCGGTTCCGTAACTAATTAATGTTGATTCCCTTTCAGATCTTGTTAGAACCCTTTTAGATCTTCAACACTTTTATAGGATGTTCCCTAAGCTTTCTCTTCTCCGGTATAAACATTACCAACTCTGTAACCTTTCCATGAAACTTAATATCAACTGACATCATCACCAAAAGTAGGTATGATTCTTTTCCCCATCCAAATCTCTACTGTCCACTCTAGGAAACACAGACTCTTTCAGGGATTCAGCTTCATTGGGCAGAATTTTACATTTGGCTTGCGGGCGTGTGCCCGACACACCAGAATGTATCACAGAATCACAGTGCAGAAGAGGCCCTTCGGCCCATCGAGTCTGCACCGACAGGTGAGAAACACCTGAGCTACCTACCTAATCCCATTTACCAGCACTTGGCCCATAGCCTTGAATGTTATGATGTGCCAAGTGCTCATCCTTTTTAAAGGATGTGAGGCAACCTGCCTCCACCACCCTCCCAGGCAGTGCATTCCAGACCGTCACCACCCTCTGGGTAAAAAGGTTTTTCCTCACATCCCCCCTAAACCTCCTGCCCCTCAGCTTGAACTTATGCCCCCTTGTGACTGACCCTTCAACTAAGGGGAACAGCTGCTCCCTATCCACCCTGTCCATGCCCCTCATAATCTTGTACACCTCGATCAGGTCGCCCCTCAGCTTTCTGTGCTCCAACAAAAACAACCCAAGTCTATCCAACCTCTCTTCATAACTTAAATGTTTCATCCCAGGCAACATCCTGGTGAATCTCCTCTGCACCCCCTCCAGTGCAATCACATCCTTCCTATAATGTGGTGACCAGAACTGCCCACAGTACTCCAGCTGTGGCCTCACCAAGGTTCTATACAACTCCAACATGATCTCCCTACTTTTGTAATCTATGCCTCGATTGATAAAGGCAAGTGTCCCATATGCCTTTTTCACCACCCCACTAACATGCCCCTCTGCCTTCAGAGATCTATGGACACACACGCCAAGGTCCCTTTGTTCCTCAGAACTTCCTAGTGCCATGCCGTTCATTGAATACTTCCTTGTCAAATTACTCCTTCCAAAGTGCATCACCTCACACTTTTCAGGGTTAAATTCCATCTGCCACTTATCTGCCCATTTGACCATCCCGTCTATATCTTCCTGTAGCCCAAGACACTCAACCTCACTGTTAACCACCCAGCCAATCTTTGTGTAATCCACAAACTTACTAACCCTACCCCCTACATAGTCATCTATGTCGTTTATATAAATGACAAATAATAGGGGACCCAGCACAGATCCCTGTGGTACGCCACTGGACACTGGCTTCCAGTCACTAAAGCATCCTTCTGTCATCATCCTCTGCCTCCTGCAACTAAGCCAATTTTGAATCCACCTTATCAAATTACCCTGTATCCCATGTGCCTTTCCCTTCTTTATAAGTCTCCCATGTGGCACCTTGTCAAAGGCTTTGCTGAAATCCATATAAACTACATCAACTACACTACCCTCATCTACACATCTGGTCACCTCCTGAAAAAATTCAGTCAAATTTGTTAGGCATGACCTCCCTCTGACAAAGCCATGCTGATCAAACCTTGCCTCTCCAAGTGGAGATAGATACTCTCCTTCAGAAATTTCTCCAATAGTTTCCCTACCACTGACGTGAGACTCACTGGCCTGTAGTTCCCTGGCTTATCTCTACAACCCTACTTAAATAGCAGAACCACATTAGCTGTTCTCCAGTCCTCTGGCACCTCCCCCGTGGCCAGAGAGGAATTAAAAATTCGGGTCAGAGCCCCTGCGATCTCCTCCCTTGCCTCCCTCAGCAGTCTGGGACACAAATCATCCGTACCTGTAGATTTGTCCACTTTTAAGCCTGCCAACACCTCCAATACCTTGTCACTCCCTATATCAATTTGCTTAAGAACCTCGCAATTTCTCTCCCCGAGTTCGATACCTTCATCCTCATTCTCTTGGGTGAAGACGGACGTGAAGTATTCATTCAACACTCTAGCGTTGTCCTCTGGCTCCACCCATAGATTGCCCTCTTGGTCACTTATGGGGCCTACTCTTTCCCTTGTTATCCTCTTCCCATTGATATACGTATAAAATATCTTGGGATTTTCCCTACTTTTACCAGCCAGAGCTTTCTCATATCCCCTCTTTGCTCTCCTAATTGCTTTCTTAAGCTCCACCCTGCACTGTCTGTACTCCACTAATGCCTCTGCTAATTTGCTTCCCTTGTACCTGCTAAAAGCCTCTCTTTTCCTTCTCATCATAACCTGAATATCTCCTGTCATCTTGGTTCTCTGGGCTTGTTACTCCTTCCTATCACCCTAGAGGGAACATGTTGAGCCTGTACCCTCCCCATTTCCTTTTTGAACCCCCCCACTGTTCCTCTGTAGATTTCCCCACAAGTAACTGTTCCCAGTCTACTTTGGCCAGATCCTGCCTTATTTTACTAAGATCCACTCTCCTCCAATCCAAAACATTTTTTGCAACTTGTCGATTTCTTTGTCCATAACAAACTTAAACTGTACCATATTGTTGTCGCTATCACTAAAATGCTCGCCTACCACCACCTCAGCCACTTGTCCAGCTTCATTCCCCAGAATTAGGTCCAGCACTGCACCGTCCCTTGTTGGAGCCTCTACATATTGACCTAAAAAATTCTTCTGTACACATTTCAAGAAATCCACTCCATCCAAGCCCTTAACACTATGTCTAACCCAATTAATGTTGGGAAAGTTGAAATCACCTAATATAATTACCCTATTGTTATTGTTTTTACAAACCTCCACAAATTGTGCACATATTTGTTCCTTAATTTCCCGCTGACTATCTGGGGTTCTATAATAAACACCTAATAATGTGTTTGCCCCTTTTTTATTCCTAAGCTCTACCCACAAAGCTTCATTCGATGCCCCCTCCAAGATATCATCTCTCCTTACTGCAGTAACAGACTCCTTAACTAATAATGCAACGCCTCCTCCTCTTTTAACCCCTCCCCTGTTTTGCCTGAAGATTCTATATACCGGAATGTTGAGCTGCCAGTCCTGCCCCTCCCTCAACCACGTCTCAGTGATGGCTACTATATCACAATTCCTTATGTCAATCCTCACCCTTAACTCATCCGTTTTACCTGTAATACTCCTGGCATTAAAGTAGAGGCCATCCAGCCTCGCCTTACTCCCTTGAAGCTTATTGCAGCTGTACTCCCTCTGATTTGATTGTTTTACTGTATTATGATGTGTCCCTATTCTGCTAACACTCAGTGTCCCCTCCCCCTGCCGAATTAGTTTAAACTCCTCCCAACAGCACTAGCAAACCCGCCTGCAAGGATGTTAGTCCCGCTCTGGTTCAGATGTAGACCTTCCCGCTTGTAGAGGTCCCACCTTCCCCAGAAACGGTCCCAGTGATCCAGGAATCTGAAACCCTCCCTCCTGCACCAACTCTTAAGCCACGTATTCATCTGTGCTATTCTCCTATTTCTGAGCTCACTAGCACATGGCACTGGGAGTAATCCAGCGATTACAACCCGAGAGGTCTTGCTTTTTAGTCTACTGCCTAACTCCCTGAATTCTTGATGTAAAATGACATCCGATGATATTTGGCGTGCGACCTGATGTCATCGCGAACTCACGCGATATTTTGTTCGGTGGGCGCACGCCAGAGTCGGCTGCATGCCCACCGATAATTGAAAGGCCTATTAAGGCCATTAACTAGGCAATTAAGCTGAATTTTACGCTGCCCCTCCAACCTTATGGCCTTTACATTCTTTAGGAAACCTCATCCACAAGATGAAATAAAAACTTTATTTTGAAAATAAAAACATGTCCCATCTCATGTGACAGTCACGTGAGGGGACATATTTCATTAAATTTTTAGTGTCCTTATCTCCCCGAGGCAGCTATTTGCGTGCATGGGCAACTGCGCGCTGGGCCCAACTCTCCCTCATGCCCCCGCCCGTACAGATAGTGCTACCGCTTGCGATCCACGCAGGACAGGTCTTAATTGGCCCACCTGCATGAAATCGCGATGCGGAGCCGATCGAGGTCGGCTCCGCGACCGCCCCTGCCCGCCCAACGACTGGAAAATCATAGCCATTGGCACTAACTGCTCTCCAGTACATTGATTAGTTTCATTCATGAGCATAGGCATAAGTGTCAGCAAGTTATTGACATCGAAAGTACCACAGCTAAACCACTACACCCAATATCCACACTTTCTAAAAGAGACCACTGAACAACATTCTGAAGTTGAAATCTTTGCTTTTTTTTTCCCCTTATTAGCACGAACATCTGCTAACCAATTCCTATCCAAGCCAATAGGGTGCCTCCAATTCAATCCATTATCATCATTTTTGTTTATTTGTTCATGGAATTTGGGTGTTGCTGGCAAGGTCAGCATTTATTATGCATCCCAAACTGCCCGTAAGAAAGTGGTGGGGAGCAGTTATCTTAAACCACTGCAGTCAATATGCTGTCGGTGCATCCATGGTGCTGTTAGGGAGGGAGTTCGGGATTTCGACCCAGCAACAATGAAGGGATGGCAATATATTTCCTAGTCAAGATGGCGCATGACTTGGAACAGACTTTGCAGATGATGATGTTCCCATCCACCTGCACCTGAGATGAGAGACATTTTTTTTTCCTTCTTTCCCACCAGTGCTTCTTTCCACTTCTGAAAGCATTCACAATTTTGGAGTATAGTTTAATGGGTAACTGAGCCTGATTCTTCCTGGGTGTATGAAGACTCCTTTCAAAAAGGCTGCATGACACTACAAAGTCTTATATAATACAAGGAAATATAGAGGCAGAATGTGTTAATTTACTTCAAAGTGCAGCTTGGAAGCCACGAACTGAAAGTAAGAATAAATTAATTTCCATATATGTCTTGACTGAGTCTCAGGATTTTCAAAGGTGCTGAGTACCAGTGCTACCATTGTGATTAAGGGTAATACTTTGCAGTGCTCAGAATTTAATTTCACGCTTCACTTGTTAATCCATTAATTTGTTTAAAATTGCTGGAACTGTGCATTTGATTTTTTTTAGCAGTTTAAAAAAAATCTGTTTTTTTCATTCTAATGAAACAGTAGACATGGATTCATGAAATGTTTTACACATACAAGCCTAGATTTTTCACTTTGGACTACCTGATTTTTATTCTGTATTGAGGCAGGTTAGGAAGGAAAATGGAGCAGGAACCTGTAACACAACTTTTTTCACCAGCCCATTTTCTGTGACAACTTTCAATGTATGCTAGATATGCTCAGCCAAAAATAAACAGGTGTAATTAAATGAAATGGTTATGATATGGTGATATCCACTAGCACACTTTTTCATTCTAGCCACATCATTTAGACATTTATCACAGGTACACAAAGCATGGACTATAGTAAATGACAACCAGTGTTTGAATCAGAAGGCAATTTTCTGTTTATGATGGAGCGCTGGGAAAGTAATACTTAAAGCACAACATGTGGATGTTGCACTTTCCATTTTATTTTGGGGACACATCATAAGAAATCCCAATTCTTTTGTGGCCAACAATATCATTTATACAAACCCAAGTAAATCAAGTCCTTGATGCCATTGGAGCCATGGAAATCGCTTCCTTTTTATTATAAGACAAAAAAAACCAGAAAATATATTTTGGCCACTTTAGAAAAAACTCTGGGAAATTCCACTCCAACCCACAAAGGCAGTGAAGCAAGCTCCAGGAGACTGTGGTAACTGGTGACACTGACCCCGAATAACCTATTAGCTTTTATAAATAGAAGTGTTTCTCACTTAGAAGAATTCATCCAGCTTTTGAATGCTTATGGAGAATCTACATACTACACATTGTAGCAATTTGTTCCTGTGGTTGATGAATTTCTGTGAAAAGAAGCGCCCCCTATTCCATGTGTATCCTTCACCCTGTAAGACAAGCAAAACTGAACTAAAACAGGGCTAACTCAAGATGGGACCTAACCAAAGCCTTGTACAAAGAGTGGATAGCACTTCTTTTGATTTACATTTTCTTTCCTTGGCAATATACCCTAACACCATGAATTGTTTTCATGGCAAAGATCGTGTATCTTCAGTGAATCATACGCAGTGTACCCAGATCTTTCCTGCACTGAGCAGTCTTGAGAACACAACCCTGCACGGTGTATACATTCCTGGAGTTACCCTTACACAAGTGCAACACATTACATTTAAAGTGCCGGCCAGGAAACAATAATAGCATTCTCACATCTGAGTCAGGAAATTGTGAACTCAAGTCCCAATCCAGAGACTTGAGCATAAAACCTAGGCAGACACTCCAGTATAGTACTGAGGCAACACTACTGCACTGCTGGAGGTGTCGCCTTTTGGATGAGATGTTAAACCAAGGCCCTATCTGTCCTCTCATATCAACATAAAAGATGCCATGCCACTATTCTGGAGAAAATCGGTGAGTTCTCCCAGTAATAAAAACAGAAAATTCTGGAAGTACTCAGCAGGTCTGACAGGACTGGTGGAGATAAAAACAGAGGTAATGTTTCAGGTCTGTGACGTTCCATCAGAACTGATTAACCGAATGTTCATGCAGGGATGGCCCTTGCCGCTGGTGGGGGGCACTCCATGGGACACAGGGTGCCTGAACAGGAGGGATCTCAACACACCCCGCCTCCCCCCAACAAGTCCAGAGGCAGGCCACCAGGCCACGTGGGTGGGTTCCCCTCTGCCATGGGTAAAATACCAGCAGCAGTGGGTAGGCTACGGGACCCCAGCCATTCCACCCGATTTTATTCACCCCCTTCTCCTCCTGCCAGCCCCTGCTCCCGGAGTTGGGTGGGGAGTGGAAGGGGGGTAAAATTCCTGTCTATGACTATGTCAGACTGCTACTTGACTAGTCCACAGGACAATCCCCCAGTTTTGGCACAAGTTCACAGATACTAGTGAGGATAACTTTATAGGGTCAACTGGGCTGCTGGACTGGATCTCCCCTAGCCATAACCAGTGCCCAAGATGCTGTGGTTCATTTTGTTTTATTTTTATTTGATGTTTTCGCAGTAGTTTCATACAACTGAGTGGCTTGCTAGTGGCCATTTCAGAGGGCAGTTAAGAATCAATCATATTGCTGTAGTTCTGGAGTCACATGTAGGCTGGGACCAGGTGAGGTTGGCAGATTGCCTTCCCAGAAAGGCATTTATGAACCAGGTGGGTTTACAACAATCACGTAGTTTTGTGGTCAACATTACTGATGCTAGCTTTTTTTCCATATTTATATAATTAACTGAATTTAAATTCCCCCATTGCCATAGTGTGATTTGAACTCATGCCTCTGGATCATTTGTCCAGGTGACTGGGTTGCTAGTCCAGTAATTAGACTATGCTACCCTTCCCTCTGACAAGGTGACATACTTTGATGGACCCCTTGAAACCTTCCCATGGATTCATAGGCGTCCCCCAGTTGAGAATCCCTAACCTGTAATATGGACTGCAGCAGCTTGCCAATGCTACTTCAACAGCCCCTCGCAAGCCTGTAACCTCTACTACGTAGAAGAATAAGGGCAGCAGGCACTCAAGAACAAAACCATTTCCAAGTTCCCCTCCAAGTCACTCACCATCTTGACTTGAAATGCATCACTCTTCCTTCATGGTCACTGGGTCAAAATCCTGGAACTCTACACCTAATAGCATTATTGGAGTAGCTTCCACCTTCTGACTGCAGCAGTTCAAGAAAGCAGCTCACCACTAACATCTTGCTGGCCATTAGGGATGTGCAGCAAATGATGGCCTTGCCAATGCTGCCCACATCCTATGAATGAATGAATAAAAAATAAAATACATTGTTATGGTTCTAAATTACTTCTTAAATGTAAAATTGAGCATAACAGTAATAGCTGCACCCTTAGGACCTATTGGCAAGGATTTCAGCAAGTGGGGGGCGGGGCCCACTCACCAACACGTAAAATGACACAGGATGACGTCAGGCAGAACTCCTGACGCCACCCTGCCTCATTTCAATTTTCAGGTAGGCGGGGGCTCAGCAGAATCAGCTGTGCGTCCGCCGACCTGTCAATGGCCAATTGAGGCCATTGACAAAGTAGTTAAAGTGATTAATGGACCTGCCTGTCCAACCTTAAGGTTGGTGGGCAGGCCAGGAGCCCTGGCGGGCTTAAGAAAAAGCATGAAACCTCATCCACGGACGGGATGAGGTTTCATGTAGGTTTTTAAATTTTTGATAGAAGTGTCAATGAAAGTGATGGACATGTCCCAACTCGTGTGGAGGGAACATGTCAGGGGAATTTATCTGTTCTGTTTTTAACATTTTTTCACACAGAAGTCGATCTACCTGAGGCAGCACTTAGCGTGCATGCACGCGTGCATGCGTGAAAGAGCACACTCCCAGCTCTGGGAATCCTCCCCCACCTGCACAGGGAGCGCATAGCACTTCCTTGCGGATGTCATGCTGGACGGGCCTTAATTGGCCCGCTCACATAAAATGGCGGCGCGCTGCCAATCGGAGGCATGCCTCCACACACCCGCTCCTAAACTTCCCCCCCAATGGGGGGAAAATTCTGCCTATTGAATTTTTAGAAAGATACCTTCAGTCTAGCTTAACAGCACTCTTTTGAAAATTGATGTTGTCAATCTACTACTAGATTTGCCGTCAGCCATCAAGGTGTGTTCAACGCAAACTTTAATTTAGTATCCAACGTCATTTGTTACTGAAAGGTTTCATTGCTTAGGAAGCACATTTGCATTTTAATAATTTGAAATTAAAAAACCAATATTACAAATGCAAAACACTCTTTATTCAAAGATATATGAAAATTAGGTTATAGTGCACTTTTAAACTACAGTTAGCTTTTCATTACAAGAATGTTAATAGCAACACTCAAATTCTACCAGTAGTGAATTAGAAACAAAAAGCAGAGATCAAACTAATTATGAATTCATTGAGCTTGTCCAAGTGCACTCAGAATATAAAATGCATTGTTGACCCTTTCAACGCCTGCCATGTCCAGCCGCACTTGGGTCCATACCGAAGGTTTGGGGGACATCCTCCGTGGCAGCCGTCCAGGGGCTGCCTGGGCCGCTTTTAAAGTGGCCACCAAGTCGCCATTGGACCCGGTGGCCGACAGGCCCCCACCCCACTCGGCCTTCCTGGCCAGTGCGGAGCTGCGTTTCACACTGGGCGGGCCTTAGCTGGCCCGCCAGCGTGAAATCATGGTCGGAGCCCGATCACGGGCAGTGGTCCATTTCGCAGCCGCTCTCGGGTCCACCTGCCGCGCCCGCCCAAAAACCGGAAAATCCTGCCTATAATATGTTCAAAGTTAACATCTCAATGAGGACAACTTTGAATTCAGTGGGCATAAAATAAATCCGACAGTACTACTTCTACTCAGACATACAAGTAGTGTGGAGGTGCTGCTGGCCACTTCCTTTGTGGACCACAGCATCAGGCGATTGGAGTAAAACATGCAGGTGTGTGCCCTACATGCGCCCAAAGAGGTTGAAAGGGCAAAATCGTGACCTTGGAAACAGAGAGAGCAGCAGGGCTTCAAAAGGAGAAGCAGAGAGTGAGAGTGCAGTCGGGAAAAAGTGAGGCGATCTTATTGAAACATATATGATTCTGAGGGCACTTGATAAGGTAGCTACTGCGAGGATGTTTCCACTTGTGGGAGAGAATAGAAAATAAGAATAAGAGGACTACATTTAAGATGGAGATGAGGAGAACGTTTTTCTCTCAGAGGGTTGTCTGTGGAATTCTCTTCTTCAAAAAGCAGTGGAGGCTGATTCATTGAATTTATTCAAGGCAGAGTTAGACAGATTTTTGATAGACAAGGGAGGCAAGGGTTATGGGGGGCAGACAGGAAATTGGAGTTTAGACCACAACCAGATAAGCCATGATCTTAGTGAATGGCAGAGCAGGCTCGAATGACTGAATGGCCTACTTCTGCTCCCAAGTCCTATGTTCCTATGTCCTATTGTTCCTATTATGACGGCAAGGGGCTGATGCACCAGACATATACTAGAAATGGACAGCGGTTGGGAACGCTTTTCTTACTCATTTCTAAAACATTGAGAGTTCATAGGCAAGATGGGCCCTGTTCTAATGCTATTTACAGGGCCAATCAAAAAGTTGCAGCTGATATGCATTTGACCCATTTGCGCTCAGACAAAATTGGTGGAAGTACTGTGGTGAGTTGCTGAAAGTGATTGAAAATTTCTGCTGAACATAGAATGGCTGAGAAAATTACATAACCTTTCATAAGAAAGGGGGCAGTAGTTCCAGTGCCACTTGCTCTGCTACATGAACAAGACAGACAGAGGAGGAGGCTGACAGGGAAACTGCAAGGAGGGAGGAGAAGGAGTGTTCTCCTACAAAGACCTACACCATGAGGTTCTTCTGAGAGCACCACTTCTACATTATCATGAGGCATAAGCAGTGCCTCAGGCAGCTTTGCTTCACTAATAAGATAGTGACGGAGTTTAGTCACCTCCTTCACGAAGGGATGGAACTTCAAACCAGAATGAGAACGGCCCTCCCAGTGCCAGTGAAGATCACTGTTGCCATTTCTTACAACTGGTTCCTTCCAACCAGCAGGAAAGTATCACGGTTCACCATCCACAAAAGCATTAGGGAGGTGACAGAGGCGCTCTACGGAAAGAGATGGAACTTCATTCTCTCATTCCTGAGGAGGAAGGATCAGGATGAGGGGGCACATGGGTTCGCCAGGATAGCAAGCTTTCCAATGATATAGGGCACCATTGACTACATGTACATGGATTTGGGGGCTCCATATCAAAAGAAAGTAATATCACAACTGCAAGGGCTATCACTCAGTCCATGTGCAGTTGGTATGCGACCACACCAAGAAATTCCTTTCAGTAAATGTCTGCTCTCCTGGAAGCACCCGTGATACTTTCATTCTTCAACGATCAGCACTACCCACCATCTTCAAGCTACCAAGGTAGACGATTGCTGCTCGGAGACAAGGGATACCACTTCGTACATGACTTATGACTCCATTCCACCATCCCACCACGCAAGGCCAGAGGGTCATCAGTGAGAACCATGAATCCATATGTAATACGATTTATTAAGCCATGAGTCCAAATGTGGACATTTCTCTGCCTAGATTATTTGGGGGCATCTCTGCACTACAGCCCAAGAGAGTCTCCATGTTTGTTGTAATGTGCTGTGTACTCCACAACCTTGCTATTCTGAGGGCTCAGCGAGAAGGAGGAAGAGGAAAAAGGGAGATCACTTACATCAGCTGCAACTGAATGGAGCAAGAGGGCACTTCCCCACCTCCAACATGGACCCACCATCCCCTTACAATGCATCCTCATCTGCTAGAGCACAGATGGTTAGATTGGTGTGAGAGCCCACCTTCCGTTAAGCACTGAGAATATCCATGATACTGGCTGTTTGTGCCTGGATGGCAGTAGCCTGCAAATGCTTGGTAGCAATCTAAGAATGCACGCTAGCAGCTAGAGGAGGTCACAGACAGCGGTCTTATGACCGCTGTCTGTGACCTCCTCCTGTATTGCAGTGAAAGCTGAGACAGCAGCCAGCTGATACTTCCTAATGGGCCCCTTTGGCAGTGCTGCCATGGAGGTACCCATCACTCTCATGGTGGAAAAGATGTGCTCCAAGCTATGCATAATGCCCAGTGCCATGGTGGAGCCAGACTCCTCCATTTTCCTAACCAGGGACTAAATGGTATCTGGTAAGCTTGCCAATACATCAAGTTCCTCAGCGTGCATATTCCTTCAGCATGTGCCTATAGTCTGCCCCCTTGAGATCCTCATGTGAGTCTCCTGCAGCAGAACTTGACAGCATTCTTGCCCTCTGGAAAGTTTGCACATGAGCTGATCGATCCCCCTGCCTTGATGCAGCTCACTTCTGGTCTGTGACTCACCACTTGGAGGTCCTGACTCTAGCCTGAAACTAGCCTCTAAAGACACTATGCCAGTATCTGAGCAGATGGCTGTGTGTGTTAGGTTGAGTTATGGTACTTCCTCTTTCAGGTTATCTACCTAATGTTGCCCTTCGACTTGCTTCAGGAGGGGCTGACCAGCCCAGTAGTTCCTGGCTACCTGAACGCACAGAAGCATAATGGAAAGATAGGAGTAAGGAGACGGAGTTGGAGAGGAAATCAGGAGTTCCACAGTCACTCAATCTGAAGCCTTCATTTCATAGTACATTTCAGGATGAGGATCAGTAGTTAGTGGAGAAGGTGCATATGTTAGTAACCTACTGTCATCCAGGATGGCCTTTGCTGCATGGGATGCCACTGGCTCTGGAACACTATTGCCCATGATTAGATGGACTGTCTCCTCCAGGGTGCTATGGGTATGTAATCATCCTGGTGCTCCTCTGTTCCTCTGGCTTTCACTCCTGTTGTGTGCCAATCTCTCCTGCAAGAGAGAACAAAGAATGTCATATCAGTGTGTTTGGGTGATGCCTGTCATAGCTGAATAGTGAAAATGATGTGTGTGGCTGGTATTCTTTGAAAGTGTGTGAGTGAGGAATGGTATAAGGATGTTAGGGATGAATCCTGAGTGTCAGAGTGCTGAGTGAGTGATGGGGTGTGGGGCACTGAGCAGTGTGAGAGTTGGATGGTATGGTGGTTTTGAAATGCAATGTACAGGTGGATTCACTCACCTTGATCACCCAAGTGAGATTATTAAACTTTAGTTGACACTGCCGCCAGTGCATGGTGTTGCATTCTGGGCATTGACTATCCTTGGCACATGCTCCCACTCCCTTCTCAGGGTCACTCTGGAGGGCCAGAAACATGACCTCCTTCCTAGCTTCAAGCTGGAACACAAGCTTTCTACTGAACGCTACTTAACACCTGGAGTGTGCACAGGATTTCTGTGCAGAAATGGACACCAGAGTTGTGTGAGAGCCACACCTTTGCACACTGCAATTGTGGAATGAGGTGGGTAGACCAATTTCCTTCTTATTCGTTGTATTTTCAACGGGCATGGGCACACCCTGTACTGCGTTTGAATTCCAGACCCTGAGCAACAGGTGTTCAAAAGTAAGAAGTATTCCTGCTTCTGACTGACATGTGATGACGTTTCCTGAAAATTTATAGGTGTGTTTATCAATTGAGAAGATAAGGCTCGTTGGTGATGGCAGCTACAGTCAAAAGGTCTACCACATTTTACCTCCTCCCAAACATTTGCAATATTGTTAATTGCCTGAGCAATGTTGTAGCCATACCAGACTCATGTATCATCGGCTTTCCTTCACCATCATCTCCTTGATGAGTTGTACAAAAGTCCCACACAGATAGTAGGCCTTGAACATGGTGATAACACCTTGAACCATGGGTTAGGTCAAGAATGTCATGTTTTAGGGAGGTATTCTACAATGACTTCTGTGTAGAGGTCATTTAAGTTGGATGGATGTCCTGGGATGTTGTCCAAAAGTAACAAAGCTTTATGGGCAATGCCTTTCCTAGAACGATATTCATTTACAGCTGGGCGAAAATGCATTGAAAACCACTCAGAAAACATGCTAATTGTAACCCAAGATCTCTTATTTGACCTCCAAATTATAGGAAGATGACCCTTGCTGTCATCCTTTATTGCACCTGGATTGTCTGAGTGGTACATGAGCAGAGGCTTTATCTTGAAGACACCTTCTGCATTGTCACCCTGAAACAAAGATCCTTAGCTGGCTTGAATCTTTTCTCTTTGGTTGAAATAATTGTCCCGCTGTACATTCTCTTCTAAAAAAGGCCCATCTCATCCAAATTGAAGCTGTGGTGTGTAGCCTCCCTCATCAACGATGGCCTTCAAGTTGGCAGGGTAATTACTGGCTGCTTTGTTGTTCGCACTTGCAGCTGCACCACTCATTCTAATATTGTGTAGGCTATGGGGTCTCTTGAATGTATCGAACCATCTACAACTCTGTCTCTGACACCAACTGGCACGGAAAATTCCGCCCTTAGCATTTTCTTGGATAGTCAGCATGTGAATGGTATGTTCCTTTGGTTTTGCTCACAAACCTCTGTGCTCCAGCATTTTGTTGAATTCAGTGAAAAATATGATTAATAGAAAAAACAGCCCTCCTACCTCACTCCCCATGTCCCATACATGCCAACCTATGCCACCTCATTCCCCCATCCCCCATGGCCCACATACCCCCTATGCCAACCCATGCCCCTCTAACCACCCCTCATGGCTCTTCATAGCCCTATGTCCCCCATATCCTCATGGCCCTCTATAGCCCCTATGCCAACTTAGTGCCAGCCAATACCAGCCTATGTCCCCCACCACCACCCTTTGCCCTTATCCCCTCCATATCAACTCGCCTAGTCCCCAGCATGGGTAAACTTCAGGAGCCACGCTGACATAAAATAAAGTTATGTGTCTATTGATAACATTACTATTTTAAACAAAAGACACTCTCATTAATAAAAACATCATTAAATACATAGAAATTCCTTCAACTAACTTTTTATGAAAACAAACATCTCTATTGTATAACCACTTGGAGCTGTCAATCAAGCTGCTCACTTAACAGGCACCCAACTGTGATAATGTTCATTCGTAAAATCAGTCACTGCAGCAAAATTCCTGATATGATTACACTAAGACTTATGTCAACAGAGTGAATATCAAGCACTGATTTTTTTAAAACTTCAGGCTGTTTTTCTAATTTAAAGCCTTTTCAGAGTTAAATCCATTGACAGCTTTGACAGTTCTAATGAGTCTTGACAATTACAATGCGTTTTGACAGTTCGTTGACAACTCGACAGTTCTTTGACAACTTGATGGTTCTTTGACAGCTTTGACATTTCTTTGACAGCTTGACAGTTGCTTGACAGCTTTGAAAGTTCAAATGAGCTTAGGCACTTTATACATTCAATCAAATTTACTTTTAACAATCTCAAAGGATGTCTTACCTCTCCAAAAGGATACTTTACCTCTCCCAAAGGGGTCCCAGGACCACATTCAAAGGGGCACCTTACTTCTCCAAAAGGGTACCCTGGCTATTCAAATGAATTCACCAGGTTCAAACCAAGTCTTACCTGGTCTAATCTGCACACTTCGGGTTTCACACTCCTGGCCTACCAAAATCCCACATCAGTTGAGGCAGCAGATGATTTAAATGGGTAGCTGCCTCCACGAGCCGCACATGCATGAACCCTGACTCAAGTTCCATCCCTGCGAATATAGGAACTGCTGTGCTCAGGGGCGGGACAAGATTTTTGGCCTCTTCCATCATTTTCACCACGATGGAGAACCTTTCTATCATGGTGAAAATCTCAGTCGTAGCTTTTGCCTTTCTTTTAACTTTACAGCTTCTGCGTCCCTATGTCCTAATAGTATATTATTATTTAATTAATTCATGGGATGTGGACATTGCTGACAAGGCCAGAATTTATTGCCCATCTCTAATTGCACTCAGAAGGTGCATTAAAATGCTGCAATTCTTGTAGTGAAGGTGCTCCTAGAGTGCTGTTAAGACAGGTGAACCAGGATTTTGCTCCAGTGACACAGAATGAGCAGTAATATATTTCCAAATCAGGGAGGTCTGTCATCTGAAGAGGAACTTGGAGGTGGTGTTGTCCTCATGCACCTGCTGTGCTTGTCCTTCTTGGTGATAGATGTCAAGGGTTTTCTGCAGAAGAAGCATTGGCAAGTTGCTGCAGTGTAGCTTGTAAATTGTATGCACTGGTGCATCACTGGTGGAGGGATTGAATGTTTAAGATGATAGATAGCGTGTCAATCAAGCAGGTTGCTTTGTCCTAGATGGTGTTGAGCTTATCAAGTGTTGTTGGAGCTATTCTTACCCAGGCAAGTGTAAGTATTCTTTAACGCTCCCGACCTGTGCCTTATAGATTGTGGAATCACTTTTGAAGAGTCAGGAGGTGAGTCACTCCCTATAGATTACCCAGTCTCTAATGTACTTTTGTAGCTACAGTGTTTATGTGGCTGGCCAGGTTAAGTTTCTGGGTAATCATGACTGATGATGAATTTGACAATGGTAATGCCATCGAATGCCAAGGGGAGATGATTAGACTCTCTGTGATTGGAGATGGCTGTTGCCTGAAACCAGACACTTGTGTCGCACAAATATTAGACAACGTCTGAATATTGCCGAGGTGGGCACAGATTGCTTTATTATCTGAACTGTTGCAAATGGAACGGATCACTGTACAATTATTAGCACACATCTCCACTTCTGACCTTATGATGGAGTGATGAAGCAGCTGAAGATACTGGAGCCTAGGACAATGCCCTAAGGGATTTCTGCAGAATGATTGGCTTCCTGCAACCACAGCTATCTTCCTCTGTGTTAGATATGAATGCAGCCAATAGACAGCTTTCCCAGGAAACCAGCCCATCATGCCTGTGATGTGCTTTTGAAACACTATCCAATTAGTCCCACAACTCTACCCTTTCCCCATAGCTCTGCAAATTTTCAAGTTTGCATTCAATTCCTTTTCGAAAGTTACTGTTGAATCATCTTCTGCCATCCTCTCACGGAGAACATTCCAGACTATTACAACTTGCTGTGCCTTGAGCAAGGATGGCAATGTGGTGACTGGGCCAGGAGCAAGGGGTGGTCAGTATGAGGTTACAGCCACAATGAGAGTGAGGCAGTTTGCGATGGTATTTTGGTGGGAGGTAGCAATGTTCAAATTACAATTGAAATCACCAGGGAAAGAGTACTGATAAAATTATTAGAACTAAAAACTGACTAGTCCCCAGGTCCTGATGGACTTCATCCTTGGGTCTTAAAATAAGTAGCTGCTAGAGACAGTAGGTGCATTGCTTTTAGTTATCCAAAACTCCCTAGATTCTGGAAAGGTCCCATCAGATTAGAAAATAGCGAATGTAACCCCCCTATTCAAGATAGGAGGGATACAGAAAGCAGGAAACTACAAGCCAGTTAGTTTAATATCTGTCATAGGGAAAATGCTGAAATCTATTATTAAGGAGGTTTTAGCTGGGCACTTAGAAAATCTCAGTGCAATCAGGCAGAGTCAACATGGTTTTGTGAAAGGGAGGTAACAAGCAACATGGATAACAGGGAGCCTGTGAATGTAGTGTACTTGGATTTCCAAAAGGCTTTTGACAATGTGCCATATCAGAGGCTACTACACAAAATAAAAGCTCAGGGTGTAGGGGGTAGCATATTAGCATGGATAGATGATTGGTAAACTAGCAAGAAAGAAAGAGTAGGCATAAATGGGTCATTTTTGGGTTGGCAAGATGTAACGAGTGGAGTGCCACATGGATCAATGCTGGGGCCTCAGCTATTTACAATCTATATTAATGACTTCAATGTAGGGATGGAATATATAGTTGCTAAATTTGCTGATGACACAAAGGAGGACATAAGGAGTCTTACTCTTTACTCCTTCCCCTCTCCAAAATTCTTCCTCGACTCCCGGACTCCTTTTCCCCCATATTCCTTCCCCTCTCTGCACTCCTTCTATCCCCCAGACTCCTTCATCCCCTGGACTCCTTTGTCTCTCCAAACTCCTTCCAACCCCAGGCTCCTCCCTCCCCCTGGACTGCTCCTCCTCTCCGTACTCCTCCCCCGCCGAACTCTTTCCCTGACACCTACCTCCCCAGTTGCCGTCTTCTCCCCCATTACCCCCTACTCCACCCATAGTCCCTCCCTCCCTCCCCTCCCAACCACCCCTTGACACCTTTGTGCCCCCCACCTCACTCCCCCCCAACACCTTCCTTCCCCCTCCCAACCTCTCTCCCTGACATGTTTGTTCCCACCTCCCATCCTCACTCCCGCAACACCTTCATTCCCCCCTTCCCTGCCTCAACTCCTCTCCCAGTCGATCCTAGACCTTCCTCTCCCACCTCCTGGTGCATCTTCCTCTCCTAAACACAGCTGCACCTTCCTCTTCACACCCTCGACCATCATCCATTGTGAGCAGACCCTTCGCAGTGACTTTCCACCTTCCATGAGCTGCTTTGTAGTGGAGCATGCCCATGAGAATCCAAGCAGCATGCCATGGGTGTTTCTCCAGGGTCCCTTTGCTATCAGGCACCAGCATCTTCTGTTCTTCAGATGTCCATGATGTGAGCAAGGCCCTGGTGGTAAGTCCCGAATTCTGCAGGTCATACTTGTCAAGACGTGTTCTGCACTGGCGTGTTTTCCCGCCGACATGGGCGGATGATCCAGCCTGGTGGCATGATTCTGGCGGGCTGGCCTTAAAATGATATGCAGATGTACTACAATGAGGTTTCCAATGTCCGTCAATGGGAAACGCGGCCTGCCATTGACGGGCAGGGCGGACGATTGGAAACTGGTTTCACAACGTCGTGAAACTGATTTTTGGCCTTCTTGCCATATTGTCCACTTATACTGCCAAACACAGCTGACACCGAGAATTCTGCCCTATGTATAATGATAACATCTTTATTATTTCCTTCTTTGGTATCTGCAATCAGGAAGCTCTTTTCACCATTTTCTAAATTAATATACACTTGAAAAGTAAAGTTGGGGAAGAAAATAGTTCTTAAAGTATGTAAATGATTTGCCAATGGTATGACAATGAGTTGAAGTTCCAGTGCTTTGCCCCATTCGAGCAGTCACTTTTCCTCAAAGGCTGTGTTTGCTGGCAGCGTCATGCATGCTCAATTGTATGCTGATGATAGCCCCAGTTAACAGCCACCATCTTTATAGAGGGCAATGTGCAGGAGGAGAATGTTGTGAATTTCTATCCTGGACTGACAGCGATGGGTTTTGTAAACTCCTTTTACAGGGGGTTAGGAAGAGAGGATTTGCAGACGGGAAACTAAAATCATTTCCTTGTGTGACATTTTACTACAGTCATGTTATTCAGTGTCTCTAAACTCTGTCTGACTATCCTGGTAATGTGAGTGGATTGTAAATTGCTGTGAGTGTTAGACTATATTGCCTCCCCTCACTCTCCTCCTTCTGCCACTCTGAGTTCCAGGCTGCAGTCTCCAGTAATGATGTAATTGGATTTCTGCACGTGGGCAGATGAGTACGGGTGCCCATCTTGCATGGTTATAAAGCATTGTCAGGAGACACGGTATTCCTTAAATGGCAAGTTTCAAACCATGTTGTCAGAAGCAGAACTTGCTAGCTGGCTGATGCTTCTAAAAAATCGGAAAGAAATTGGAGCTATTCACCTCACATGAATCTTCCTTACCTGTTAATGGCCAGTTGTGTTTTTACCTTCTCTGCTAGGGACTGATAAATGTTAATGGGAGAGAAAAACTTCAAAATGGTGAGAGAGCAAACAATTCTCAGAAACCTGAGGAGGTTTATCTCTTGTATTCTAAAATTGAAGCTGTATCACACTCACTTGACCTTAAATCTACAGCTATTCCAGAGTGCACAAGATCAATAAACCAAAAACCGAATACGACATCTACAGCTTGCTGGTTTATAACCCAGTTTGGTCAACATGTGAAGACAACGAATTTAAGATTAACATTATGCTATTTTCCTCCTTTTCCAGGATACTGAGATCATCAACACTGCAATACTGACAGGAAGAACAGTGGCCATTCCTCTAAAGGTTGTTGCTGTGGAAATGAATGGCATCATCACGGATGTGTCACCCTTTGTTGAGTGCAGATCAACTAATGAGGATATTATTAAGGTAACTTCACTTGAACTGTGAGACAACAATGATCATAGCATGAATTGTGAGCAAGTATTTCCAGCTGAATTAATTTGTTTTGTTCACACAATAACAGATTGATTACACTCAAGAAAATGGATGTAGTGTCAGTATTTCCATTACACATTAAGGTGACAGCCATAGCAAACATGGTGTCTGCCATGATCCAAATGGGACAGTTTGACTTATGTTTTACAAAGATGTAACATAATTACATGAGAACGGGATGATAGCATCCTGATTAGAAGTAGTTAATATCAGTCGGAAGCACCTAGAGATTACATCTCAACTTTATTGTGTACAGTAAATTACAATTTTGGAACTTAGTGTTGCATTTAGGTTGCAAATACGGTCCAACATCAGTACTTGTTTTTAAAGTATTGTGTATAAGATTAAGTTATGCCGTCTCACTTATTCCACACACTGCTCAAAATAAAGCAGCATTCTGTATAAACACACATGCAATGTCCTGCTCACCAGCTTCCATGTGCCAATGAAATTTCTAATGAGCTGGCAGTACAGTTATCTGTTTTCTTATTGTAATGGCAAACATATTATAAAAGTGAACGTATTGCTAACTGAGCCTTCAAAACCATTGATGCTATTGTAGAAAATGTTTTATATTAGTGTATCATTTTAAGAAGAATTGGACCTTTTATGGATTTGAGTTACCTAATTATGTTAGGAGTTTATACAAAAGCAAAATACAGTGGATGTTAGAAATCTGAAATTAAATAGAAAATGCTGGAATTAGTCTGCAGGTCTGGCAGCATCTGTGGAGAGAGAAACAGTTTATTTTGGCTTTATTTTGGCAGTGGCCCCAATGACGAGCTGGAAATCTGGGAAAACTCCACCTCAGCCATTTCCAGAAGCCCCAGCCCAATTCTGTAGCAATCAAGCAATTAACTGCCTGGTATCATGGCTCCCATCCCTATAAGCGGCAGCATCCCTCCTTCAAGAGCTGCCAAAAGCAAAGACCACTGCTGGGATTGCATCCAGTCCAGAGCAGCATCATGGATGTTGCCCTGGAACAAAGATAAGTGGAGTCGGGGTTGCTATGGTCAGTCAGGCAGGCCTGGTGAGGAGTGGGGGATATGGTTGGTGAGGGAAGAGGGTGTGTTACCACGCGGGAGGCCTTTGCAGTCAAAAGGGTCTCTCCATGGGCCACACTGCTCGACCAGAAGATCCCACACCCCCAACCCCGCAGGTAGGCCCCCAGGTTTCAATGACGGGTCTCCCCATGCCACTTATAGGATGCCAGAAGCAGCAGGAATGTCTACTTAGTAGACATCATGGTATATGCTTCCTATCCTCTGAATGAAAAGAGCAAAGATGTGCATTGATGCATCACTTTCTGCTACTGAGGCAATGCTAAAGTAAATAGACACAATGATATCATCCTAAATGTCTTCCTACTCCTCTACTGCATCACGGCAAATGTTTGGTCTATATGATCTGTAGACCAAGGCCACAATAGATTATAAATTGCAAATTATCATTAGCTGTATGCACAAGCATATTTATTTAACAATTATGATTAATAACACTTGCATTTATATAATACCTTTAAAGTATAATAAAGTTCCCAGGCATTCAGAGGTGTACTCAGACAAATTGGCTGCCAAGACAGAATGTTGTATGAGGAGGAATGACCAAGAGCTTGGACAAAGAGATAGATTTTAAGGAAGAGGGGGAGGTGGAGAGGGAGAAGGGTTTAGGGAGGTCATTCTAGGGCATGGCGCCAAGCTGGGTGAAGGCACAGTCGACAATGGTAGGTTGAAGGTAGATGGGAATGCAAAGTGGCCAGGGTTTGATGAACAAATACTTGGGGTAAAGGATTGTAGGCTGGAGGGGGTAGAAGAGGACCAATACCTTGAAGGGATTTAAAAACGAGCATTAAGCTGCCCTCCAATCTCAACGACGACAGTACCTCCCAATCCCCCCAATCCTAGATGCCACCACCAATGGTACCTTCCTGATTCTGGCCACTACTACCTTCCCTCACAATCACTGTTACCCTCCCACCTGATCACTGTTACCCTTCCATCCAATCACTGCTCCCCTCCTCCCTGATCACAGCTACCCTACTCCAGATCAGTTGTGCCCTCCACCCAATCACCTCTACCCTCCCTCCCAATCACTTCTACCCCCCACCTGCATGGTACAATCACCAATAACCTCCCTCCCATTTACCTATATCTCCCTGTTTACCGATCCTCCCTCCCGATCACAGCTATACTCATTCATGGACACCACTACCATCTTTCCAGATTGGCCTCCTCCTTTGTTGTGTCCCTTTAAAAACCTGTATGAGGGCTGCTAATGGCGACATGCAAATTGATTTTCAAGTCCCCTTCTAAAGCGAAGTGCCTAGGGACACCTGTTTAATGTCCATAGCTTGCTGACCTGATGATATGGGCCTTGGGCCTATCCATTCTACAATTGATCCCTGTGGCTCCTGCCCACCTGTTTTTGGGTGTATTTATATTTCTGGGCCTTGAATCTCTGCTCAGACCTGTTTTAAATCAGTTAAGATATTGAAGGATTAAGCAGGAAAGAGATGGAGCAGTACTCAGCAGTTTCCAGTGATCTAGGCAGATGCCTTCTGTTGCAAGCATTGTGAGATTCACTACAGTTCATTAAGAGAAGATGCCTCACCAGTCATAGTTCATTTTCAGTATATCAAAGAGGCTTTCACTGAGTGCTTTGAAAAGAATTGTCCAGCTGCACTTACTCCATGCTCTGATAAACACATGGCCTGACTGTTCTTATTTGAATCTTAATGGCGTAAACAATTTGAGTTACTAGACAAGTTACACATCGATGCACTCATCTTTATCCTAGTGCTAGACAGATTTGGTGATTTTTTAACCTGACAGTGCTGTAGCTAGTGTGACAACCCTAAAGAAAGCAATAGTTCTGACAGCTCATCAGTTGACTGCAGCAGTCTGCCTGCATTGCTTTTAACCAAGGATGTACCAGGAACAGGTTGTCAGATTCACAGCCCTTGTGTAATATGATGCGAGTTACATGAGCATATTGACGGATTGGGACAGTCTATTCTCTAAAATAATTTATTATTCTCCATTAAGAATAACACTCAGTATTGGTAATTGCTTTCAGATTTTATTGGCTCAGTGATTAGTGCTCGTTATGTCTAGGCAAAAGACTTTAAATCAAAATATGATTGCACTGTTGTAACTTGCATAATCATTTTCAATTTTTTTAACACGCAACAAACAAGAGTTTTTGTTAAGTTGAAAAATTTGCCAACCCTGTTTTCGGGTATAGGGGTCATGACTCGCACACCTGCTGAGGCATGTAGCATACAGACTTCATGCTGCCTCCTCATCTAAATTATTTCAGCATGTAGTCCAGTGCAGAATGCAGTGCTTACTGGCTGCACGCTCAAAATTGGGCTCAGCAGTGTGCATGGCTAGCACCTGTTTCATGTCTGAAAGGCAGCCTTCTCTCTTAAACGGGAGCTGCACTTATTATACAGAAGTTGCTGCAGGCTGCCTGTGCAAAACTTGGAGAGAAGCAAAAGTACAGAAAATGGAGCAAAAGGCAGGAGAAGGGGCTCCCAGATTTTCTGATCCTCCACCGCTGGAGGTATTAGTACATTGGAACATAGGACGTAGGAGCAGCAGTAGGGCATTCAGCCCTTCAAGCCTGCTCCGCCATTCAATAAGCTCATGGCTGATCTGGTTGTGGTCTGATCTCCAACTTCCTGTCTGCCCCCCATAACTCTTGACTCCCTTGTCTATCAAAAATCTAATGCAGCCTTGAATAAATCCAATTACGCAGCCTCCACTGCTTTCTGGGGGATGAGAATTCCACAGACTAACGACCCTCTGAAATAACAAAAACTCTCCTCATCTCAGTCTTAAAAGGGAGACCTCTTATTCTTAAACTGTGCCCCTGAGCACTATCTCCCCCACAAGAGGAAACATCCTCCTAGTATCCAATCTGTTACGCCCTCAGGATCTTATATGTTTCAATAAGATTGCCTCTCATTCTCCTAAACTCCAGTTGGGATAGGCCCAACCTATTCAACCTTTCTTCATAGGGTAAGCCATTCATCCCTGGAATGAGTCGAGTAAACTTTCTCTGAACTGCTTCGAACAGAATTATTTGCTATTTTCAAATAAGGAGACCAAAACTGTACCCAGTACTCCAAATGTGGTCTCACCAGAATCCTGTACAGCTGCAGTAAAACTTCCCTACTTTGTTATTCCATTCCCCTTGCAATAAACGCTAACATTCCATTTGCCTTCCTAATCACTTGCTGTACATGCATACTAACTTTGTGTGACTCGTACCAGGCCATTCAGATCCGTCTGTACCACCAAGTTCTGCAATTTCTCTCATTTAAATAGCGTACTGCTTTTCTTTTCTTCCAAGTGGCAAGTTTACATTTTTCCACATTATACACCATCTGCCAAATTTTTGCCACTCACATAACCTATCTATATCTCTTTGCAGACTCTCTGGGCAGAATTTTACTGCCCCGTTCGGCGGGGACGGGGCTGTAAAATGCGGCGAGACATTATAAACCCCATTGACTTCAGCGGGAACGTAAAATCCCGCTGCCGTAAAATTTAGCCCTCTATGTCCTCTTCACAACTTACTTTCCTACCTATCTTGGTGTCATCAGCAAATTTAGCTACAATACCTTCAGCCCATTCATCCAACTCATTGATATAGATTGTAAATAGTTGAGGCCCTAGCTGATCCCTGTGGCACTCCACGAGTTACAGATTGCCAACCTGAAAAAGGACTATTTATCCCCACTCTCTGGTTTATGTTAGCTAACCAATCCTTTATCAATCTAATATGTTACCCCTACACCATGTGCTGTTATCATGTGTAGTGACCTATGATGTGGCACCTTATCAAATGCTTTTTGGAAATCCAAGTACACCACATCTCCAGGTCCCCTTTATCCATTGTTACTTCCTCAAAGAACTCTAATACATTAGCATAACATGATTTCCCTTTCACAAAATCATGTTGACTCTGTCTGATCCCATTATAATTTTCTAAGGATCCTCCTATAACCTCTTTAATAATTGATTCTAGCAATTTCCCTACGGCAGATGTTAAGCTAACTGGCCTTTAGTTTCCTGCTTTCTGTCTTCCTCCTTTCTTGAATAAAAATGTTATTTTGCTATTTTTCAATCCGAATGGACCTTTCCAGAATCAAAGGAATTTTGGAAGATTATAACCAATGCCTCTACTATCTCTGCAGCCACTTCTAATAAGATCCTAGGGTGCAAGTCATCTGGTCCTGAAGACTTGTCAGCCTTTACATCTAGTGACTTTCCCAGCACCTTTACCCTGGTGATGATGATTGTTTTGAATTCCTCCCTCCCTTTCGCCTCTTGATTTTCAAGTATCTTTGGGAAGTTTTCTAAGGGCAACATTTCCCCCCCCCCCCGTCAGGGGTGGGGGGGGGGGTGTGCGGGAGTGGGTGAGGGCAGGCGGGTTACCGATCGGCGCACCCATTTGGGGGCGCGCCACAATTTTACGTGGGCAGGCCAATTAAGGCCCGCCCAGAATGACGACCGCCAGGAAGCGCTATGTGCTCCCTGTGTGGGCGGGGGGATTCCCTGAGCCAGGAGTGCACTCTTTCGTGCATGCGTGCAAAAGAGCGCACAGATCTCCCTGAGGCAAAGTGCTCAGGTTTGAAACATTAAATAGAGATGAGAATAAACATTACTGACACGTTCCCTCATGTGCCAGTGTCACATGGGGTGGGACATGTCAATTTCTTATATTTAGAGATTTCGTACAAGTTTTATGAAACTTCATCCCGCCCATGGATGAGGTTTCATGTTTTTTCAGAAGCCCCCCTGGGCTCCTGGCCTGCCCGCTAACCTTAAGGTTGGACGTGCAGGTCCATTAATCACTTTAACTACTTTTTTAATGGACTTTAATAGACCTTTGACAGTTCGGCAGGCATGCAGCCGATTCAGCTGCGCGCCTGCCGAACTGAAAATCTAAATGACGCGGGGTGACGTCCGGACGCATCCCCCGCTTGCTGACCAGAAAATATAGCCCTAAGTCTTCTATAGTGAAGACAGACACAAAATACCTCTTCAATGCCACTGGCATTTCCTTGTTTCCCATTATCAATTCCTCAGGCTCACTCTCTAGAGGACCAACACTATCTTTGGTACAGGAGATGGAAAGGAGAAAGGTGGCAAGAAATTAAATGGCAAAGTGATGCTTTTAGTCTCACCTGCATTATTCACTCTTAAAAAACTGGAGGATGAAATGGCAAGATGGGAAATGAAAGTAACATTATTTAAGGACCAGGTGCCCTGATTGCAGGTAAGTAAATTTATGGAACTTCTTCCACTGCAAAGTGGCTGAAAATACTCAAGTGTTTTTGGGGGTTTCTTGGTGTATTTACCAAAGGGTGTTGCCGCATCCTCATAAGGATGAAAGAGGAATGACTGACATGTGCACAAAAAGGCTGCAATACATATGGGGCAGCATTGAAAGTGTCTATGGGTTTGCAGCACAACAGGGAGATGAAGCAGAGGCTGTGGAAAGAGCAAGTTCCACGGCATGCCCAAAGAACATAAGAAATAGGAGCAGGAGTAGGCTATTTGGCCCCTCGAGCCTGCTCTATCATTGAACAAGATCATGGTTCATCTGATTGTAGCCTTAAGTCAATTTTCCTGCCTGCATCCATAACCCTTGACTCCCTTGTAGATCAAAAATCTGTCTAACTCAGTCTTGAATATATTCAATGACCCAGCCTCCACTACTCTTTGAGGTAGAGAATTCCAAAAATCAATAACTCTCTGAGGGAAGAAATCCATCATCATCTCCAACTTAAATGGGAGATCCCTTATTTTGAAACTGTGCACCCTAGATCTAGCTAGATTCCCTCACGAGGGGAAACATCCTCTCAGCATCAACTTGTCAAGCTCCCCCTTCAGGATCTTATATGTTTCAATAAGATCACCTCTCATTCTTTCAAACTTCGATGAGTATAGGCCCAACTTGCTGAATTTCTCATAAAACAACCCCTTTGTCTCAGGAATCAACCTGGTGAACCTTCTCTGAACTGCCTCCAATGCAAGTATATCCCTTCTTCAGTAGGAAGACCAAAACTGTATGCAGTGCTGTATGTGTCGTCTCACCAATGCCCTGTATAGTTTTAGAGAGACTTCCCCACTTTTATATACCATTCCCCTTGCGATGGATGCCAACATTCCGTTAGCCTTCTTAATTATTTGCTGTACCTGCATGCTAACTTTATGTGATTCATGCACAAAAACACCCAAATCTCCCTATACTGCAGCATTTTGCAGCCTCTTTCCATTTACATATTTTGTTTTCCTATTCTTCCCACAAAAGCAGAGAACCTCACATTTTTCTGCCTAATACTCTTACCGGCCAAATTCTTGCCCGCTCACTTAACCTAACTATATCCCTTTGCAGACTCTGTGTCCTCCTCACATTGGCTTTCCTATCTATCATTGTATTGTTATAAAATCATGTTTTATATTAAAAATGACTTTATTTATTTTGTGGGCAGAAACCATAGGATACCTTTTAAAAAGCCACTCTACCATCTCTCACCTGGATGCAATAGTATTGTCAACAAATTTGTCTACACTTGTTCCCTTCATCCAAGTTATTGATATAGACTGTAAATAGTTGAGTCCCCAGCATTGATACCTGTGGCACCCTACTAGTTATAGTTTGCCAATCTGAAAATGACCCATTGATCCCATTATTTAGCCAATCCTCTCTCCATGCTAATAAGTCACACCCAACACCATGTACTCTTGTGTAGTAACTTTTTACCTGGCACTTTGTCTTTTGGAAATCCAAATACACGTCCACTAGTTCCCCTTTATCCATCCTGCTTTTCAGATCCTCAAAGAACTCTAATAAATTTGTCAAAGATGATTTCCCTTTCATAAAACCGTGTTGACTCTGCTTGATTGTATTATGATTTTCTAAATATCCTGCTGCTACTTCCTTAATAATGGAGTTCAGCATTTTTCAATGGCAGATGTTAGGCTAATTGCCTATAGTTTCCTGATTTCTGTCTCTTTCCTTTCTTGAATAGAGCAGTTACATTTGCAGTTTTGCAATCTGCTGCGACTTTTCCAAAACCTAGAGAATTTCCTACCAGTTTAGAAGTATTCCCTGTATACTCCTTCACGGTGAGAGGAGGCTGATGGCAGGCCGGCCAATGCACCAGCATCTTAGTGTGCGTGCCCATTCAGCGTACTCTTGTTTTTAGCCAGAGCGAGGTCTTCATCTGAGTCTTCTACAGGACAACTTGTCTGCCGCCTCTCCCTACAGAGAGCCTGCAGACAAACCATCCTATGCCCCCGGACTGGCTTCAGCTCACTCGTTCACAGATGGTTCAACACATTTTGATGCCAACTTTATAAAAACCTTCAAGATGGGTGCATTGTCAGTATCCGAGCTGATGGCTGCAAGTGTCTCATGAAGTGACAGGGTTTCTTCATTATTGCTGTGCTGATGCGCCCTCACTCCCTCCCTTTTTTGGACTGCTGTGGCTGGCAAGTGGAAACTCCTTTGTGCCTGAAAGCAAAAATTCAGAAGGAAAGGTTAGAATAAGGAAAATGTGTTGGGTAGAAAGCAAGAGGCTTATGGCCATATCATCAGCAGCTTGCTCATTGTGCCAGGTAGCAGGATAAGGGTGCGCTGGGAGTTGAGAAGGGACATAAGGTAGGAAGATACCATCATCCTTAATGTACTTAGTGATGTCAGATGCTACCAGACCCGTCATAGCCGGGGCAATGATGCTGAAAGCAATCTCTTCCATAGGGTTAATGATATGCATGTGCCTTTGTCCCCTCTCCAGCTCTTCTCTACTCCCTTCTTTTGTATGCACCTTGTCTGGCAAAAGAGAGGGCAGAACATCAGTGGTTGTGTAGCACTGTGTTTGTGTGATGTGCCTGCCATAGTTGATTAGTTGAAGGTAGGCAGCAAGGCATGGGTGTGAGACTGGCATCATTGTTAGGCTTGTGAGAGTGAAGTGAAGTATCTGGATGCTAGGTATGAGTCCTGAGTGCCAAGGACTGGTGCTGGGTGAGTGAAGTGGGTGTGGTGCATTGAGCGGCATGAGAGGCTGGTGGTGTAGTGGGTAAGAGAATGATAAAGATCATATTCACTGGCGTTGACCACATGCATAAGGTCATTAGATGTTTTGCACAACATTTTGAAGACAGCCTTGATAGTAAAGGATGGTATATAAACAGTAGTAAGACAGGATCACAAGATCAGGAACTAGCATAGTATGGCTGGAGATGAGGAATAATTGGGATCAAAAACGCTGTTGGAAATATTTTATAGGCTCCCAAGCACTAGTTATATCATTACACAGAGCATTAAGCAATAGATAATTAAAACTTGTAAGAAAGGCAATTAAATCATTGTGACAGGCTTCAATTTCCATATAGACTGGACAAATCGAATTGGCAAAGGTAGTGTGCAAGTGAGTTTGTGGAAGCTTCCAATACAGTTTCAAAGCAATATGTTACAGAACAAACTAGTGACAAAGGTATCTTAGACATAGAATTGTGGAATGAAGCAGGGTTAATTAGTAATTTCATAGTAAATGATCCTCTGGGAAAAAAGTTAATATAATACAATTGAATTCCATATTAAGTTTGAGAACAACGTACTCAAGTCCAAAACAAGAATCTTAAACTTAAAGCTAATTTCTGGGTATGAGGGGAAAGCTGGCTAAGGTTGATTGGATGAATAGACTAAAAAGTATGACAGTAAATAAATAGTGTAAATATATAGTATGACAATAAATAAATAATAGTCAAGGAAATGGTTCAAAAATTGCAATAAAAATACATTCCATTTTAAAAAAAAGCTCAGTATGAAAGATGCATCAGTGGCTTACTAGGGAAGTTAAGAATAGTGCTAAGTCAAAAGAAGAGACTTATATTGTTGTGAAGAATTGTATTCAGCCTGAGGATTAGGAGAGTTTTAGAAACCAGCAATGGACGGACAACCAAAAGGTGAAAAATAGAATGAGAGTAAAATAGCCAGGAATAAAAAAAATAGATTGTAAAAATTTTTAAAAGTATATAAACAGGAAGAGAGTAGCTAAAGTAAATGTTGGTCTGTTAGAGGAAGAGATGGAAGAAATTAGCATGGAAAATGAGGAAATGGCAGAGACCTTGAACAAATATTTTGGGCTGGATTTTCGTCTCGGGTTCTGAAAATACGAGTCAGGGCAGTTCTCAACTTCGCCAACCCAAACTCGTCACCTCCTCCCATACCACCATATTTCATCTCCTAGAAATGTGTGCAGGCAAAGGTCTTCCACCTTCCTAGGCAGGCCAGATGCAACATCAGAAGATGCAGATGCAGAGACAGGCAGGTTAAAAAGCCTGCCTAGGTTCTCGGGGACATCAACCCAGCTCTCCACATCATTTTTGTACAGAGTTGGACAGAACATTAAACATACAATTATTGGAGCTTGTAACAAAAGCAATGTTAACAGAAGCAATCCCTCAACCCTCACCCCCTCAGCTCATCCGCCCACCCCTGTGCCCCCTCCATGCCGTTCATATCCCCTATTCCCTCTCCATGCCCCCTCATACCCCCCATGCTTCCTCCATATCCCCCATGTATCCTCATATCCCAATGCCTCCATATATCTTCCATAGCTATTCACCCGGTATCCACAATAGACAGACTTATGAAGTCATGCACTAAATCAGTGGTAAGTCTTTGATATGCGCTTGAAAAAGAACAAAACCTCTAATAATCTAATGAAGCTGTCAGGCAAACATACTGGCAGTCATGCTGCACAGAAAGAAAAAACTCCAGGCCCATTGAAAAGAGTCAAATCCCCTCAAGTGGTCATTGAGTTGGAAAAACAAGCATTCATCTATTCAGAAAAGACATCAAAACCCATCTTACTGGGCTCAGCTGCCAAAACAACCATTTCAGCACCAAACAGTGGAGCCTATTGAAATTGACAGAACAGATGGTTAGTTTTTTTTCTATGCTACACCAGATGGCCTGCCATTAAAAGAATTCCAGGAGCAGGTGGCTGCTTTTTTTCCTAAGTTGAAGCAACTTTTTTTTTGGAAAGTTAAAGCACTGTGGACATTTAAATCACTAGATCATGATATGAGAGTTCTCAAGCACTGGTTTCTACAGTTTTGAATGCATAGTGGCAATTTTTTCAATGAAAGAAAGTACTCTAATGAATCTCAACACCTACATAATGCTGGTCAATGTAATGGTCAACTTAACTTTTTTGGACCGAGCCCTATGATCAATCATTGCAGTAAAAGCACATCTAACTTATAAGACAGCATGTAATAATGACATTTGAAATTGTCAAAACATTTAACACTTACCTGTCAAAATGTTCCCAACTCCCTTACCTGGAGGTTTTCCCAAGGGCCCATCCAACCCAATGAAAATACTGTGGGACACGAAATACGAATATCCCCTAGGCCTGTCAAAGGTGACCCTGACATCACACACCCTGTGTGTGGGGTCACAACCCAAACCTAGCCCAAAACCTCTTCCTGCATATGGGAAGTTGTTTGAGGCTCTTTTTGAGAGGGAACTTCAAATTTCCAGACTCATGTCCACAGTTTTACCAATTTCTGTACTCATTCCTGATTTTTTTGCATGTGAAAATCCAATCGTTTATGTCTGTCTTCACAGTAGAAGACACAAATTACATACTAGAAATAGAGGGTAACCGGTAAGAGTGATGAACTTAAGATAATTAATAACAGCAGAGAAAAAGTGTCAGCGAAGGTTAAGAGCTTAAAAGTCAACAACTCCCCAGGACCTATTCTGCTACTTCCTCAGGTTTTAAAAGAGGTAGCTGCAGAGATGGTGGTTGTACTGGTTCAAGTTTTCCAAAATTCCCTAGATTGTAGAACAGTCTCAGTGGATTGAAAATTAGTAAATGTAACATCAATGTTCAAGAAAAGAGGGAGAGAAAAAGCAGGGAACTACAAGCCATTTAGCCTGACATCAGAGGCAGAGAAAAAGCTGGAATCTATTTTTGAGGAAATTTTAACAATTCACTTAGAAAATCGTAGTATGAGCAGGCAGAGTTTGGTTGAAGGTAGATTTAGAAATGCAAAGATAAAAGTTGGGGCAATAGAAAGTATATCTACACGGTGTAGACAAAATGGGTGGGATACAAAGGGACAGAGAGTTTAACAGTAATAATACATCAGAGAGTAGGGTCACGCAGGGAATAGTAGTAAAAAATAAAACTGAAGTCACTTTATCAGAATGTGTGGAGTATCTGCCGTAAGATAGGTGAACCTTTGCCACAAATAAAACTAAATGGTTTAGATCTAATCGCCATTACAGAGACGTGGTTACAAGGTGGTCAAAGTTGGGAAATAAATACTCCAGAGTACACAGCATTTCAAGATGACAGGCAGGATGGAAAAGAGGAAGTATGCCCAGATAATAAAGGATGACATAAGGACATTAGTGAGAAAATGGCTCAGAAAATCAGGAATTAGAATCAGTATGGTTGGAGATTGGGAATATCAAGGGTCAGAAAACACTGGTGGGAATAGTTTATAGCCCAGCTTATAGTTATACTGTTGGACAGAACATTAAACAAGAAATTATTTGAGCTTGGAATAAAGGCAATGTAATAGTTGTGGGGGATGTCGATCTTCATATAAACTGGGCCAATGAAATTGGCAAAGGTGGTCTGAAAGCTGAGTTTATAGAATGCTTTTGTGACAGCTTCCTGGAGCAATTATGTTGTGGAGCAAAGTAGGGATAAAGCTATGTTAGATCTAGTATTGTGCACTGAGGCAGGGTTAACTAGTAATGCCATAATAAAAGATCCACTTGGAAATAGTGATCATAATGCAATAGAATTCCACATTCAATTTAAAAATGACATACTCCAATCACAAAAATTTTAACTTAAACAAAGCCATTTTCATAGGTATGAGGGGAGAGCTGGCTAAGATTGATTGGATAACTAGACTAAAAAACATGGCAGTAAATAAACAATGCAACAAGTTTAAAGAAACAATTCAAAATGTTCAACAGAAGTACATTCCATAGGAAATCAAAAACATAGTGAAAAAGATCCATCTGTGGCTTACTAAGGAGGTTAAGTGAAGTATTAGATTAAAAGAAGAGGCTTATAATGTTGCAAAGAATAGCAGTGGGCAGAATCCTACGGCCCCGTTTTGGCGGGGACGGGGCCGTAAAATTCGGTGGGCCATTATAAATCCCATTGACGACAGCGGGAACATAAAATCCCGCTGTCGTAAAATTCTGCCCAGTAAGTCTGAGGATTCGGAGTGTTTTAGAAACCAGGAAAGGGCCACCAAAAATTTGATTAAAAGGTGAAATAGAACATATGAGTAAACTAGCCAGGAATATAAAAACAGATTGCAAGAGCTTTTACAAGTATATAAAAAAGAAGGGAGTAGTTAAAGTAAACTTTGGTTTCTCAGAAGCAGAGACAGGCAAAATTATCTTGGGGAATGAGGGAAGGGACATTAAACAGATATTTTATGCCTGTCTTCACAGTAGAAGACACGAGTAGCATATCTAAAATAGTGGGTAACCAAGGAGCTATTAAGAGTGAGAAAGTGAAGGTAATTAATATTTGCAGAGAAAATCTACTGGAGAAACTCAAGGAACTTAAATCCAACAAATCCCTAGGACCTGATGGCCTACTTCCTAGTATTCTAAAAGAGATAGCTACAGAGATAGCGAATGTGCTAATGGTGATTTGCCAAAGTTCCCTAGATTCTGGAACAGTCCCAGCAGATTGGAAGGTAACAAATGTAACACCACTACTCAAGAAAGGAGGGAGAGAGAAAACAAGGAACTGTAGACCTGTTAATCTGACATCTGGCAGTGTTGGACTCTATTATTAAGGAAGTCTTAACAATGTACTTCGAAAGGCATAGTATGATTAGAACAAGTCAACATGGTTTTACAAAAGGGAAATCCTGTTTGACAAATTTATTAGAATTTTTTGAGGATGTAACTAGTAGGGTAGATAAAGCAGTACCAGTAAATGTAGTACACTGGGATTTCCAAAAGGCATTCAATAAAGTGTCACACAAAATGTTAATACTCAAGATAAGGGCTTATGAAATTGGGAGTGATATGTTAGTATTGGCAGAGGATTGGTTAATGGGCAGGGAGCAGATAGTAAGGAGGAATAAATGGAGCATTTTCAAGTTGGCAGGCAAGGACTAGTTTAGTGCTGCAAGGATCAGTGCTAAGGCCTCAGCTACTTCAACCTGTATTCATGATTTAGACGAAGAGACATGTATTCAAGACTTAGACAAAGAGACAGAGAGTAATGTATCTAAGTTTGCTGACAATATAAAACTAAGTGGGAATGCAAGCTGTGAGGAAGACAAAAAGAGTCTGCAAAAAGATATGAGCAGGTTAAATGAATGGGCAACTAGATGGCAGACGGAGTATAATGTGCGCAAGTGTGAGGTTATTCATTTTGGTCATAAGAAAAGAAAAGCAGAATATTTTTAAAAAGGCATGAAACTTGTAAATGTTGATGTTCAGAGAGAGTTGGGTATACTTGCACAGGCACACAAAAAGTTAGCATGCAGGTACTGCAAGCAATTAGGAAAGCAAATAGAATGTTGGTCTTCACTGCAAGGGGATTGGAGTAAAAAAATAAAGATGTATTACTACAATTGTATGGGACTTTGGTGAGACCACACCTGGAATACTGTGTGCAATTTTGGTCTCCATATTTAAGAAAGGATATACTTGTATTGGAGACAATACAGTCAAGGTTCACTAGGTTGGTCCCTGGGATGAGAGGATGATCCTATGATGAGAGGCTGAGTAAATTGGGTCTATATTCTCTGGAGTTTAGAAGAATGAGAGATGACCTCATTGAAACATTCAAGATTATGAAAGGGCTTGAGACATTGTTTCCCCTTACTGGGGAATCTAGAACAAGGGCATACAGATTCATAATAAGGGGCCAATCATTTAGGACTGAGATGAGAAGAAACTTCTTCATTCAAAGGGTTGTAAATCTTTGGAATTCAGTACCCCAGAGGGTTATGTATGTGGCATCATCGAATATATTTAAAGGCTTAGATAGACAGATTTTTAGTCTCTCAGGGAATCAAGGGGTATGGGTGCAGGCGGGAAAGTGGAGTTGAAGCCGAAGATCAACCACAATTATATTTGAGTGCTAAGCATTCTCGATAGGCCACGTGCTCCCCTCCTGCTCCTATTTCTTATGTTCTTGGAGTAAACATGGTTGTAGAAAAGGGAAATTGTGTTTGACAAATTTAATTTGAAGATATAACTAGTAAGGTGGATATAGGGGAGCCAGTAGGCGTAGTATACTTGGATTTCCAAAAGGCATTAAATATGATGCCACATATAAGGTAAATAAACAAGATAATGGTGTATAGCGTAGGGGGAATATAATAGCATGGACAGAGGATTGGTTAACAGACAGCAAGCAGAGTAGGGATAAATGGGGCATTTACAAATTGACAGGCTGTGACTAGTGGAGTCCTGCAAGGATCAGTGCTGGGCCCTCAGCTATTTACATTCTATATTAACAACTTAGATGAAGAGACCGAAAGTAATGTATCCAGGTTTGCTAAGATTACAAAGCTAGATGGGAATGTAAGCTGTGTGAAGAATATGAAGAGGCTGCAAAGAGATATAGGCAAGTTAAATAAAAGAGCAACAAGATAACAGATGGAGTATAATGTTGGGAAGTGTAAGAATAGGAAAGCAGACTATTTTTTAAAAGGCGTGAAACTTTTGAATGTTGATGCTCAGAGAGATTTGGATACACTTGTAGAAGAAACAAGAAAGAAGAAACAACAAAGACTAGTAATCCAGAGACCCAGGGCAATGCTCCGGGGACCTGGGTTCGAATCTCACCACGGCAGATGGGGAAATTTAACTTCAGTAAAAATCTGGAATTAAAAGTCTAATGATGACCATGAAACCATTGTCTGGTTCACTAATGTCCTTCAGGGAAGGAAATCTGCCATCCTTACCTGGTCAGGCCTGCATGTGATTCCACACCTACAGCAATGTGATTGACTCTTAACTGCTCTCTGAAATGTCCTTGCAAGCCACTCAGTTGTAGCAAATCGCTACAGAAAAATAAAAAATGAATGAAACCGGGCGAACCACCCGGCATTGACCTCGGCACTGGAAATGACAACGACAAACTCAACCCTGTAAACTCTGCAAAGTCCTCCTCACTAACATCCGGGGGCTTGTGCCAAAATTGGGAGAGCATCCCAGAGACTAGTCAAGCAACAGCCTGACGTAGCTATACTCACCAAATCCAAATGCGGCGAGAGCTGGACAATATCCAGGCATGGGCTGGCAAGTGGCAAGTAACATTCGTGCCACACAAGTGCCAGGCAATGACCATCTCCAACAAGAGAGAGTCTAACCATCACCCCTTGGTATTCAATGGCATTACCATCGCTGAATCCCCCATTATCAACATCCTGAGGGTTACCATTGACCAAAAACTGAACTGGACTAGCCATATAAATACTGTGGCTACAAGACCAGGTCAGAGGTTTAGAATCCTGCGGCACATAACTCACCTCCTGACTCCCCAAAGCCTGTCGATCGTCTACAAGTCAAGAGTCTGATGGAATACTCTCCACCTTCCTGGATGAGTGCAGCTCCCAAAACATTCAAGAAGCTCGCCATCATCCCGGATAAAGCAGGCCACTTGACTGGCACCCTACCCACAAACATTCGCTCCTTCCACCACCGGTGCACAGTGGCAGCAGTGTGTACCATCTACGAGATGCACTGCAGGAACTCACCAAGACTCCTCAGACAGCATCTTTCAAGCCCAAAACTGCTACCTTCTAGAAGGACAAGGGCAACAAATACATGGGAACACCACCGCCTGCAAGTTCCCCTCCAAGCCACACATCAGCCTGACTTGGAAATATATCCCATTCCTTCACTGTCGTTGGGTCAAAATCCTGGATCCCTCCCTAGCAGCATTCTGGGCGTACCTACACCACATGGACTGCAGTGGTTCAAACAGGTGGCTCATTGCCACCTTCTCAAGGGCAATTAGCGATGGGCAATAAATGCTGGCCTAGTCAACAACGGCCACATTCCATGAACAAATATAAAAGATATAACAAGTAATTCGGAAGGCAAATGACCTATTGCGCTTTCCTGGAAGAGGATTGGAGTTCAAGAATAAGGAGGTCATGCTACAATTATATAGGGCTTTGATGAGACGACACCTGGAGTATTGTGTGCAGTTTTCATCCCCATGTTTAAGGAAGGATATACTTGCCTTGGAGATGGAACAGAAAAGATTCATTAGATTGGCCCCTGGAATGAGAGTGTTGTCCTGTGATGAGAAATGGAGTAAATCGGGCCCATTTTTTCTAGAGTTTATATGATCTCATTGAAGCATACAAGATTCTGAAGATGCTTGACAAGGTAAACACTGAAAGGTTGTTTTCCAGCCTGGAGAGTCTAGAATATGCGGGAACACAGTCCCAAGATTATTTAGGACTGAGGTGAGGAGGCTTTTCTTCACCCAGAAGTTTGTGAATCTTTGGAATTCCCTACCCCAGATGGTTGTGGATGCTCCATCATTGAGTATATTCAAGGCTGAGATAGAAATTTTGCCTCTTGGAGAATCAAAGGATATGGGGAGTGGGTAGCAAAGTGGGTGTTGAGGTAGAAGGTCAGCCATGATCATATTGAATGGTAGAGGAAGTCCTGCTCCTATTTCTTATGCTCTTATGAGAGATAGTTAAATGGACCTGTGAGATCCAAATAGGCAGATTGTGCACCAAATCAGCCTTGAAGGCTGATTGACGTCACAATCTGTCCACTCTACATGTTTCTAACATGTGTATGGCATACACACACCAGTGCCCTGTCAGTCAGAGTCTGCCTTCCGGGCCATTATTTCACTTCCGGGCTTGTAGCCATGCTACAAAGCCCAATTTTGTGGCTGAAATGTACAGGACCCTTAATTCATCAGCTTTATTTAAATAATTTTGGTTTCAAAATATTAACTGTAAAGGACATGCTGCTGTTATTGAAAATATATTTAAATAGTTTAGATGCCATGCACAATACAGTCGTTCAATGTTTCAAGATTATTGCTGAAAAAAGACACATTGTTGAAGCTTTTTTGCCTTGCACTCATCAGGACAATTTGCAAGAATACCAAATGTAAAGGGAACAACAATTTATACTGCATGAGAAGAGAGTGCTGATTAGTTGGCAACAAAGCTTTGACAACATGTTTCTTCTTTTGCAATTCTCAAGTTCTGTACTACCAAATGACTATTTGTTTCAATATTAGTAATAACACTTGATGTTTTGCTTACATCTCAATTATTTTACATCCCAAAAAATGCACAATTTAAAATGAAGATAAAATAAAACACATTACCTGACTAGTAAGAGATATCAGTTTGTTAGTATGATGTTCCTTATTACTCTATTTTTAAAGAAAACATAACATAAAATCATGAAAAGCTGCTTAAAGCCTGCTTCGTTATGACAAACACTTTTTGTAAAAGTGGCTAAGAGAAAAATTGAAATAATTATGAGTAAAGAATAAGTATAGAATAAATAGTAACTGACAATATGTAACAAGCCTATAACACACCTTGTGGATTTGAATAGTCATTGACAAGTCATAAAATCAAAACAGCATGTTTTGTGAATATTATCCAAACCTCAATGAGCGGGTGGGCAAGGATCTGGCAAATGGAGTATAATATGGGCAAATATGAAATCGTCATTTTAGCAGGAAAAACAAAAAGGAAGCTTATTATCTAAATGGTGAGAGATTGCAGAGCTCTGAGATTCCGAGGGATCTGGGTGCCTAGTGCGTGAATCACAAAGGGCAGAATTTTGCCCTTGATGGGTGGGCGGGCCTCACTGGCTCGGCAGCGGGCGGACAGCCGATCGCCGCCGCCGAAACAGGCCCTGCCGCCATTTTGAGTGGGCGGGCCAATTAAGGCCCGCCCAGCGGGCCACCCGACGGGAAGCGCTATGCGCTTCCTGTCTGGGGGGGGTAGGGATTCCCCAACTGTCTCAGGGAGAACGCTGAAAGTTTTATAACTTAAAAAATAGAAAAAAAAATGGTTAACATAATATCACACGAGATGGGACATGTTAATAAATATCACATAAAGTTTGTTAAAACAGACATGAAACCTCATCCCACCAGTGGATGAGGTTTCATGTTTTTTCAGAAGCCTGCTGGGGCTCCTGGCCTGCCCGCCAGCATTAAGGTTGGATGGGCAGGGCCTTTAATTAGCTTAATTATCCTGTCAATGGTCTCAATTGGCCATTGACAGGTCGGCGGGCGGACAACTGATTTCTCTGTCCGCCCACCTTCCTGAATATTTAAATGGGGCAGGATGACGTCTGGAGTTCCCCCCGACATCATCCTGCGTCATTTTCGCGTCGGCGAGCGGGCCCCGCCCCCAACTCGCCGACGGAAAGATTCTGGGCAAAAGGTTAGTATGCGGGTACAGCAAGTAATTAGGAAAGCTAATAGAATGTTATCATTTATTGTGAGGGGAATTGATTATAAAAGTAGGGAGGCTATGCTTCAGTTACACAGGGCACTGGTGAGACCACATCTGGAGTACTGTACAGTACCGGTCTCCTTTTCTAAAGAAAGGTGTAAATGCATTAGAAGCAGTTCAGAGAAGGTTTACTAGAGTAATACCAGGAATGGGTGGGTTGTCTTATAAGGAAAGGCTGGACAGGTTAGGCTTGTATCCACTGGAATTTAGAAGAGTAATAGGTGACTTAACTGAAGCCTTTAAGATCCTGAGGGGTCTTGGCAGGGTTGATGTGGAGAGGATGTTTCCTCTTGTGGGATAATCTAGAATTAGGGATCACTGTTTAAAAATAAGGCATCATTCATTTAAGACAGAGATGAGGAGAATTTTTTTCTCTCAGAGTGTTGTGAGTCTTTGGAACTCTCTTCCTCAAAAGGCGGTGGAAGCAAAGTCTCTGAATATTTTTAAGGCAGGGCTAGTTAGATTCTTGATAAGCAAGGGGGTGAAAGGTTATCAGAGGTAGGCAGGAATGTGGATTTGAGGTTTCATTCAGATTAACCATGATCTTATTGAATGGTGGGGCAGGCTCGAGGAGCCAAGTGCCCCTAAATCGCATGTTCATATGCTCACGTTTGTGAGCACATTCCCAGACATGATTTGTTTAAATAATATATTACAGCTTCATAGCATATACACTCTTGGAGGGTTACACTGAAGCTCATATTTTCCCTTATCTCTGTTAACCACCGACATTATTGTCATTCAGCTGTCCTTATGGGCTTTGCGTCTTATCTGCAATGGAGAATGTTTTATGATCCTACAAGAACAATGGCAATTTATATAGTGGTTTTAGCAAATAAAACAACCTAAGGCACTTCAGATGAACATTGTAGAACAAAAGTTGACACCGAGCCACATAAAGAGACATTAGGGTCGATGACCAAAAGCTTTGTGTTAGAGATCAGTTTCAAGGAGTGTCTTAAAAGAAGAAAAAGAGACAGAGAGGGTTTGAGGGGTGGTGGGCAGGGGGATCTGGAAATCCTGGCCAACTGTAAAATTCCACTCCATGACCCTAGACTTGAGGCACTTTACCTTCAGTTTTCAGCCAGAGCCTTTTACCAACAAACAATATTTTTGTATGTCTTCAAAATGGTTAATTAGAAAAATGATAAATCAGATTTTAGATATTTTGTAAAGTTACCTGAGCAAATAATGGAAAAAGTCTGTTGCTGAACTCCCATTGTGCCTTTAAATAGCACCCTGATAAAATAAACAATTTAGCACTGCACAAGATAAATGAAAGCACCATGTCCTAGACGCATCCTTCAGAGTCCCAGGTGAGCACTATACCTCAGCACAATGCTGCGAATAATCAATTATAACTATTTGTTTGTTACTTATTAGATCATGTAATCATTCTGAACCACCTGAGATATGATAAATTGCAAGTTTCATAATTATTGAAGAATTTCACCTATATCAATTATTTGTATCATGCTGGTTTAGCTAAGCAATAAATTAATAACTAGTCATAAAATAAATTAATTAGTTCTATTGCTCCATAGGGATATAATGACGAATGGATTGACAAAAGCCCGTTCTTCCTGTTGAAACCCGCTTTTGTTAACCGATCATGACTGAATGGCCTTTCCTCATTCCACTCTTGGAAGGTCTCTTGCAGGATGCTTATATCTTGCTATCTAATTGTTTAATAGCCTTCTTAAAGAATGCAAACTATTCCGCATATTTCATTCACTTTTGGTGTATAGAAGTAGACTAAACCCCATAATTGAAAAATCAACATTTCCATCTCTCTGATTGAGTATCAGGAGTCCCCAACTGTAATGTCCGCAGCTGATGTTAATGCTGAGCAAGCCAGATCTCAGATTGAAATCCATCTCTGCTGATCGTAATTTATTTTCCCTGTATTGTGGAAACGAGGAGGGAAAGCTACTGAACACAAAAGCACAGGACTCCAGTGATAACTTTTAAAATTTGAAGAATTAAAATATTTATTAAAACAAAAAGGGGAAAATACTTAAACACACAAGATAAAAGATACATAGTTAGAAAAAAAATCTTACAAAATAACCCTCAAATGCTTTATCAAAGGTACACAATAAAACTATCTTTCTGGCAAAGCCCTTATAGATTCTTAACCATAAAATCTAGGAAATATTACCCAAACCAAGAAATTGCTTTCACTTTAAACAGAAGTGCAATCCATGACTTCCCAGAAGAAGGGAGATTTAAAACAAACTGTTTCTCAGGACAAATATTCTGGCCTAAGGTGAAAACTGAGTTGCTTTCTTCAATTGGATGATTTTTACAGCTTTTCAACGCACCCAAAACACCAGCGTTGGCCTTCAGTGGGACTCCCCCCACAGCATCTACTATAGCTGATACCTCATTTTCATAAATACCTTTTCATCCCTTTCATCTTAGCTCCCTATTGTCTTTAAATGTTTCTTTGAAAACTCAGGTTCCCAAATGTCAAAACCTTTCATCTTCCTATTTTACCTCTATTTCGGGTCAATAAAATTTAAAACATCTGCCCCGTTTACTCACATATTTCCTGTAAAATCCAAATGTTCTTTGTTATCTTTGAGATGTCTTTGAAATGCAACAGCTACAAATCAATTTCAAAACTTATCCCCAAATGCTAATTTCAGATCTGTGCTCCCTTGTAAGTTAACATCCACCATAAGGCCTCATTCCAAAATGCAAGAAGATAACATCTTTTGTCTTTCATCCCTTAGTTGTCTTTCATCACTTAGATTCTACAGACAATCTGACTCCAACAACTTCACCTTTGATTAATCCTGGACACACGCAGACACGACTTACACTTACCTACGCAGAATATATACAAGGCGCAGAAATATAAAAATATACACGTATCATCACAATACTCATAAAAATAATACATTGAGATCACTCACAGATGTGACCAATGCCAAGAGGCCTAAGAAGGCATTCAGACCAGAATTTGTAACAATCACGTAGGAGTGTTTGGATCATTAAGTGATTAACTGATGTTACGTTTTATGTTATTTGTTGGAAATTCAACTGCGTAAGACACCATCAGTTCCCAAGTGTGTGCCAATGTTTAAAATTCTTGTAATGTGTTTATTTAAGTTTCTTGCGTGAAAAACAGCACCCTCACGTCAGCATTGACTCTGGCTTCCAGAGATTTTGAGCCCCCTTCTCACCCCCATTTTAATTTGACATTCTCATGAGGCAGTCCTGAAGACCTACTTGGAGGTGCTACATTAAATTTGCTTCCCATTTGGATTAAGAAATCATCATCCCAAAAGCCCAGATTTTGTGGTACCAATGACAGTGAAACTGTCGGCTTTCACCATCGTTACTCCTCTGAAACTGATGGCAATTTCTGGAATTCCACGTATGCAGAGTTTAACGTGAAAATCCAGAAGTTGTTGTCAGTAATTTTATGCTTCTTCATTGGGTGCATTACTGAAGTCCCCGTAAACTGCAATCAATCATTACACAAATCAGAACAGGAATGTTATTTTAGCTATATGGATGCCCGTGGAGAACTCCTCAGTTATTATAACTCTTGTACAGAACTGTTTAGTGTCTTGACAGCAATTGGTTTTTTAAAATACAAACATTGAAAACCAGTGACAAAACAGTGGATAGCCAATTGAATTACTGAGTGCGCCCTGCATTGTCACCATCTTGTAGGAAGCTACAGGCAGTTTAAGACTCCTTTCATAGCAATGGCAAATGCGCCTCTCAATCAAGTTTTAATTGATACCATATACAAAGCAGCTACATGAACCAAACCGTATGGGTGAAACTTTCTCACCCTGCCCACAGTGGGTTTCATGGCATGCAGGAGCAGAGAATCTAGCGGGAGACAAAAAAACGGATTCCTGCCAGTGTGTAAACAGTTTGTAATTCTCCCAATGGCGGATTTATGGTGGGTTGGATATTTCGCTGACTAGTGACGTGAACGCCATTTGCATTCATTACCATCTCATGAATGCTTATTAAATATGTTTCTCGTCGGAATTATGTGGTGCCTTCCAATCTTGCCAGCAGGAAATCACGCCGGTCTGTTTCACATTTGAAAAAGTGTGATGTGCAGCAGTCGGACCTCACTTCTCTCACGACTTCAAGGTAAGTGCAACATTCATAGCCTACCTGCCACAACTCTGCACTGGTCTCGTTGCAATGCCAGTGTGTCGGGTTTGTCTGCGCCCTATGGGTGCCTCCATACTCCTGAAGGACATCACTGTGCAGCAATACTCAGGCAGGGCTGAACATTCAAACAGAGACTAGCATTGCAATCAGGGGTGGGAGGGAAGGATAACGAACACACAGGGCAAAGGGATGGAAGGGAGGGGGAACACACGGGGAGCAAAGGGGCAGGAAGGCATTGCAAGGGGGTGGGGGGAAGGGGAATAATGGCAAGCAGAGGGGAGACTGAAGGATGGGAAGCTAAAGCCCAACAAGGGAAACTGAAATGCTGACAAACAAGGAGGTGGATGGGATACCACATGTATGAATGGGAGGGGATGCACACAGACTCCAGAATAGGAAAGGGGACGTGTATTAGCATGGCACAAGAGGGATGGGGCGCACTGAGACTCATGAAGGATGGCACGGTGAGAAGGGAGACAATGTAGTGTTCAGTCATGAGGCCAATGGGGAACTTATTGAGAGTCAAAGGCTTTGGTCTGGGAGCAGCAGGTCATAGTCAGAGAGTAGGGACACTCCTTGGGCTCACAGTCAGGATTGAGAGAATAGAGACAGTCCTGGGGAAGGCAGTTAGGAGTGAGAAAGTACAGACAATCCTGGGGTCCTGTGGGCCATGCTACAAGACTGTGCATTGCACTGATGTTGTACTCTTGCTCCAGGAAAGGGCAAGGGCTGTGTGCTCAATTGGGATAATGCGCAGCTTGGTGTGCAGGGCATTTTCACAGTTGTGTCCACTGGCTTGCCTGGCTCTGTACTGGCCTGCAGTTGGGATGGTAATGGTTATGGAAGGCATCTGCAGCCTGTACTTGGGGATAACATAATAAAGGGGGGAAGTTTCTTTAAGGGCGATCTCCACTGTAGGTGACCATGCGCTGCCTCTAGAAGGGGAGGGGAGAGGTCCACATGGAACATGGGCATGTCAATTGTGATGGGCTCAGGGGGAAGGGTAGGAATGTTGGCCACAACAACAATGGGAACCATTATTACTGGGGGAGGCTGGAGAATAATGGGAGGGAGCTCTATCTGCACATCTTGAGGTTCCAGGTAAATTTCTTGGATGCAGATAATGAGAGGGAAAACGTCGAAGCTGGTCTCAAAATAATAGTGAAGAACCATCAACTTGCACACAGGAAGTAACGGTGCAGTTTAAAATCGAAAGTAAAAAAGCATCTGCATGGTAGAGGTCTGACGCAGTCTAGGAGGAGTGGACTGCTAGACTAAGGGGCCCTTTCTTGTGGTGACCTCTAACTTTTTGGTGCTACCAGATTAAAATTGAGTCAGAGCTAAGATAAAGTGCGAAGATTTCCTTGAGAAGGTAGCCATTGGAACTCATGGCTTTTGCCGCGCAGTAGCAGAGGTATGTAGGAGTCACTGGCTTAACATGACAGTCACTCCATTTCAACATTAACACACAGGAATGTGAAATTTGGGAATGCAGGCAACCGTTAAGTAGGTGCAGGTGCTGCATATATGGCATCCCATCAATGAAAGACTTTCATCTGCATTCCACAATTGGCATGCATAACAGGCCCAAAGTCATCCAGTCATTAATCATTAGCAACTTATTGTTAATTAGTACATCACATCCGAGATTGGAGCACTGAGCTAGGTCAGGTCGTGCATATGTCATTCAAACCTTCTCCAACCACAGTGGGATTGAGATGTTAAGTTTCAGGGATGGCATTTTGATCACGTCAATGTGTCTGTTTGCGCCTCAGATACAAGGCTGCATCAGCAACAAACCTAGTAGGGCAGAAGCCACTATGGACCATTACATTTTCTTTTGGTTCAAGATTGTGAGCTTCACTTTTTTTTTTACCCATTATTCATTAATGTCTTCAATCAATCATTTCAGATAGGAGGTCAAAACAATAATGGATTCAGGGCTCAATGCTGCCTTCTTGAGGGTTCTAATAAAATGGAGGAGGAGAAGAAGGGATACGTGACACCGAGCGCAGCTTCAGGAGGAGGCCCCACCTGAGGACCAGGGTGCAGGGGAGCCACAGCAAGAACATGAGGATCAGGAGAATAGACCCAGACCACGGAGGCAACTCACTGGACCAAAGAAGTCTCTAGTATTTGGAGATGAGTGAGAGACAATGCCGCACATGTCTGAGCTTCTCCTGAGTTCTGGTGGATCACATTTCGGAGGAATTAATGCCCCATGGAATAAAAGGCTATTCTCCACCAGTGGCCTTGAAGGTCACCACCACACTCAATTTCTTTGCCTATGGATCATTTCAGAGACTTCACAGCGGACCTGTGCAGCATCTCACAGTCTGCCATCAAGGAGGTCACAGATGCCCTCTACAGCAAGGCACATCATTGTGTGAGGTTAACTTGATGAAGATAGCCAGGTTGTGCAATTCAAAGGGTTTGCAGCTATCTCAGTTGCCTAGAGTGCAGTACGCAGTTGATTGCACCCATGCAGCTTTGAGGACTCCATGGCAGCAGTCCCGAATGTTTATCAACCGTAAAGGGTTTTGTTCCATCAATATTCAACTGGCATGCGATCATCGGAAGCACATAATGCATGTTTGTGCCAGGTACCCTGGAGTTGCCATGATTCATATGTCCTGAGTCACTCCCAGGTGCCTCAGGTATTTGAAGGACATCTACAGGGATAGCTGCTTGGGGATAAGGGGTACAAACTGAAATGCTGGCTACCCCCATCCGTTGGCCTCAGAGGAGATGTACAACGCAGCTCATAGCTCCACATGGTGCATAATTGAGCAAACCATTAGCATCCTGAAGATGTGCTTCCACTCAGGTGGGGCACTACAGTACACTCCAGATAAGATCTCCCGCATCATTGTTGTGTGTTGTGCCCTTCACAACCTGACGCTGCAAAGGGACCAGAGGAAGAAATGGAGGAGGGTGAGAGCTCTTTGGAAGATGAAGAGTAGGAGGGCCAGGAACCTGAAGGGGGAGATGAGGGTCAGCTTCCACAAGATGATTCCAATGAGGAAGCACAACATGGAAGGCATGTCCATGCTACTTTAATTGCCACCAGATTCCAAGAGGAGTAACGTGAAGGCAATGGGAGATGGCCACATTTCTCCTGTACCTTAATGCCATTCTGTTGCATTAAAGAGGATGTCCAACCAGTCACATCGAGAACGAGTTCAGCACTCAGACTTGCACCTTCTAGCCTCATGATTCACCAGGCCATGATCTCTAAAAAGGTCAGCAGTGCACCCTCTATGCGCTTGCTCTGGGAAGTGAAAGTCGACGCAATAGCAAGAATGCTGCGTTAACTTACTTGATGCAGTTGTCACCACATTAATGAGAAACTACAGCGGCCAGTGACATGATTAGGGAAATCATCCTCCTGGCCAGGTCTTGTCCTTTGGCACGACACACTGAGGAGACAACGGCCACTAACCCTTCAAGGCTGCTGAGATGCTCTCACACAGTAGTGTATCGTGAGGAAAAAGGGTTACAAATGCATTAAGCACACATTTCCAATCTCGGTTTTAACACATCCCCATGACATCATACAAGGGTGCGGAAACTATCTTCAGTGAGGTTGACATCACACGAATGTGATGATCACAAAGAGAGACTATCACTGAATGGGAGGATGGCTAAACCTCAAAATAAGTGGATACACATATGTAAATAATTAGAATGCCTTCAGTTGACCAAGCCATTCACATAAACATCAAATGTTTTAACAAAAGTGCAATATTTATACAGTGGTTGCACACCCGTGACCCAAAAGTGATTTCAATATTTCTTAATTTTCCTAACCCTTCTACTGTGTCTGGGTGTAGCCCCAACATCCGCAGCAGAGGTGGAGGCAGCCTGCTGAGTGCTATGTGCTGATGTCTGTGATGACCTTGGAGGACGTTCCCTGGTAGCCTGAGGCCTTGAGGGCACCGTCTGATAAGGGTCTCCTGCTCAGGGGCAGATGCACCCTACTCGGCCTGAGCAGCTAGAGTGGATGGGGTCATGGGTAGAGGGGATTCTGAGCAGCTGGTGACACTTGGAGTGTCCTGAGTGGAGATCCACAGGGTGACTGGCTGGCACTCATCCTCTCTGTGGGTGCCTGAAGGCCCCTTCTTGACTCCTTGAGGTGAAGGGATACCTGGAGGGAGATCAAGGTACCCCGCTCCCCTCTCGCCTAGACACTGATGGCACCCACCAGTATGTGTAGGAGGCCAGGGCCGAGCGCAAATCCGGAAAAACCAGCTGGACCAAGGTGTCCATGGTGTTCGTCAACCTTCCCTTGATGACCTCAAGGCGCTCGCATGTCAGAGTCACAACATCACAGAACACAGCCGGACTCCTCCATCCCTCATCCAATCTGCTGAGTGACTGGCTGATGTTTCGCCACTTGTCGTTGCATCTCCAACATTGTGTTGGTGGCCACACATCAGCTGAATCAGACTCAGCGGGCGGCTGATCTCCAACAGCCCTCTGAGTGCTGGAGACCTGGGCTGCTCCTGCCTCCGACTGCTGTGGAGACATGTAAGTGAGGTGTTCTCCATAGTCTAGAACTATGACCCACTAAGGTGTGTGTCTCTGCATTGGTGGAGGGTGCGGGTGAGCGCAATGATAATTCTTCCTCAGTGTCTTCCTCAGGTTCCTCTTCCAAGGTGGCCTGGGGGCTGGAGCTTATGTTGGTCCTCCTCATGTGCCTGGATCTGCTGGTGCCAAAAGAGAGAGAAGATTGTTTGTGTTCATGAGCAGACAGATTACAAGATTGCATGTCACTCACTGTGCATGTCAGTACGTGATGAATTTATGAAGGTCATCCACACTAGGTTGTTGGGATAAGCCAATCTCCCCTTCCCCACAGGAGTGATCGCTGTCCTCTCCAGCCAGCTTGGCGGCATCCTCCTCAAATTTGGTGAGAGGTATGATGTTGGCTGCCCCTCCTCTGGTGTGGGATCTTTCCCTTCTGTTGTGGGCCAGCTTGGACTGCATTAAGACAAAAGAAGGGAATGTGATGAAAAGGGATGGAGCAGAGGATGCGAAACATGCATGCCCCTTGTGTGCAGTGAACCCTCCCAAGAAGGGGCTGACGTTGGAGTGGAAACATCATGATAGATGAGATGGTAATGTGAAAGTACCTGTGAGACAGTCAGAGCTGATATGTATCCCCCTCTAATGTTGTGTGCAATCCCTGAAGAATGTAGTCCTTTTTGTAGAAACATAGAAAATAGAAGCAGGAGTAGGTCATTCGGCCCTCCGGGCCTTCTCCACTTTTCAATATGATCATAGCTGATCTTCTATCTCAACGCCATACTCCCTTTCCCGATATGCTCTCTCCCCATGCCCCTTGACACCTTTAGAGTCTAGCAATCTATCTATTTCTTCTTAACTATAAACAGTAACTTGGCCTCCACTGCCCTCTGTGGTGGAGAATTCCACAGGTTCACCACTCTCTGAGTGAAAAAGTTTCTCCTCATCTCAGTCCTAAATGGCCTACCCCATATCCTGAGATTGTAGCCCCTTGTTCTAGACTCCCCAGCCAGAGGAAACATCCTCCCTGCATCCAGTCTGTCCAGCCCTGTCAGAATCTTATATGTTTCAATGAGATCCCCTCTCAAACTTCTAAACTCCAGTGAATACAGGCCTAGTCGGCCCAATCTCTCCTCATACGGCAATCCTGCCATCCTAGGAATCAGACTGGTGAACCTTTGCTGTACTCCCTCAATTGCAAGTATACCTTTCCTTAGGTAAAGAAACCAAAACTGCATACAATACACCAGGTGTGGTCTCACCAAGGCCCTGTATAGCTGCAGTAAGACATCCATGCTCCTGTACTCAAGTCCTCTTGCAATGAAAGCCAACATACCATTTGCCTTCTTAACTGCTTGCTGCACCTGCATGCTTGTTTTCAGCGATTGGTGTTCAAGGACACCCAGGTCCTTTTGTACATCCATATTTCCCAATCTATCACCATTTAAATAATACTCTGCATTCTGTTTTTCCTACCAAGGTGGATAACTTCACACTTAACCACGTTGTACTGTATCTGCCATGTATTTGCCCACTCACTCAACTTGTCTAAATTGCCTTGAAGCCTCTTAGCATCGTCCTCACCACTCTCATTTCCACCTAGTTTTGTGTCATCAGCAAACTTGGAAATATTACATTTGGTTCCCTCATCCAGATCATTGATATATATTGTGAATAGCTGGGCCCCAAGCACTGACCCCTGAGGTACACCACTAGTCACCGTCTGCCATTCCGAAAAAGACCTATTTATCCCTACTCTGTTTCCTGTCTGCTAACCAATTCTCAATCCATGCCCATATATTACCCCCAATCACATGTGCTTTAATTTTGCACACTAACCTCTTATCAAAAGCTTTCTGAAAATCCAAATACACCACATCCACTGGTTCTCCCTCATCTATTCTGCTAATTACATCCTCAAAAACCTCCAGTAGGTTTGTCAAACATGATTTCCCTTTCATAAATCTATGTTGACTTTGCCCAATCCTGTTGATATTTTCTAAGTGTCCTGTGATCACATCCTTTATAATAGACCATAGCATTTTCCCTACTACTGATGTTAGACCAACCGGTCTGTAATTGCCTGTTTTCTCCCTCCCTCCTTTTTTAAATATTGCGGTTACATTTGCCACCCACCAATCTGCGGGATTGTTCCAAAATCTATAGAATTTTGGAAGATGAAAACCAACACACCCACTATTTCCATGGCCACCTCCTTCAGTGCCCTGGGATGTAGATGATCAGGCCTCGGGGATTTATCAGCTTTCAGTCCCATAAATTTCTCCAGCACTGTTTTTTTAGTAATACTGATTTCCTTCAATTCCTCCTTCTAACTAGACCTTCGGTTCCCTAGTATTTCTGGGAAATTATTTGTGTCTTCCTCCATGAAGACAGAACTAAAGTAGTTGTTTAATTGCTCTGCCATTTCTTTGTTCTCTATTATAAATTTCCCTGTTTCGGACTGTAAGGGACCTACATTTGCCTTCACCAGTCTTTTTCTTCTTACATACTTATAGAAGCTTTTACAGTCCTTTTTTTGTCCCTTGCAAGTTTACTCTCATGCTCTATTTTCCCCCTCTTAATAAATCTCTTGGTCCTCCTTTGCTGAATTCTAAACTGCTCCCAATCCTCAGGCTTACAACTTTTTCTAGCAACTTTATATGACTCCTCTTTGGATCTAATACTATCCTTAATTTCTTTTGTTAGCCATGGTTGGGTCACTGTTCCTGTTGTGCTTTTGTGCCAGAAAGGAATATATAACTTTTGCAATACATACATTCATTCCTTAAATATTAGCCATTGTCTATCCACCGTCATGCCTTTTAATGAAGTTCCCCAATCTATCTTAACCAACTCACGCCTCGTACCTTCGTAGTTTCCTTTGTTTAGATTTAGGACCCTAGTCACTGTTCGCTAAAGGACCCCGCACAAGCAGATTATTAATCAACCCATTCTCATTGCAGAAAGCCAAGTCTAAGAGAGCCTGTTCCCTAGTTGGTTCCTCGATGTACTGGTCTAAAAAACCATCTTGTACACGCTCTAGGAATTTACCTGCCACAGTATTGTTGCTAATTTGGTTTGCCCAGTCTATATGTAGATTAACGTCGCCCATGATTACTGTAGAACCCTTGTTACATGCATCTCTAATTTCCTGTTTAATACTGTCCCCTACCTTACCACTACTGTTTGGAGGCCTATAGATAACTCCCACAAATGTTTTCCACCCCTTGTTGCTTCTTAGCTCCACCCAGACTGATTCTATGACTAGGTTTTCTGATCCAATATCCTCTCTCAGTATTGCGCTGATTTCATCCTTAACTAACAATGCCACCCAACCTCCTTTTCCTTTTTGCCTACCCTTCCTAAATATTGAATACCTTTGGATATTCAGTTCCCAGCTTTTGTCACTCTGCAGCCATGTCTCTGTCATTGCAATCATATTGTACCCATTTACATCTATTTGCGCTGTTAATTCGTCTGCCTTATTGCGAATGCTCCATGCATTCAGATACAGTGCCTTTAGACTTTTTAACATTTTTACATATCTTCTTTTGTACTATGGCCTTATTTTCTGCGAGCCCCTGTTTCCTCTGCCTTCCACTTTTGCTTTTTACTTTTCTGTCTTTCATTTCTATCTTTGTTTCCCTCTCTTGTATCTCCCCACTCAGGTTCCCATCCCCCTGGCACTCTAGTTTAAAACCTCCCCCACAGTACTAGCAAATACCCCTGTCCTGCTGGGGTGCAACCCGTCCAGCTTGAACAGGTCCCATCTTCCCCAGAATCAGTCCCAGTGCTTCAGGAGTCTAAATCCCTCCCTCTTACACCACTCTCCAGCCACGCAATCTTCCAGTGTATTCTCCTATTCCTGATCTTGTTAGCACGTGGCACTGGGAGTAACCCTGATATTACTACCTTTGAGGTCCTGATTTTTGATTTATTTTCTAGCTCCCTATATTCTGCTTGCAGGACCTCAGTCCTCTTTTTACCTATGTCATTGGTACCGATATGGACCATGACCTCTGGCTGTTCACCCTCCCCCTTCAGAATGTCCTGTAGCCCGCTCAGTGGCATCCTTGACCCTGGCACCAGGAAGGCAACATACCATCCTGGTGTCACATCCGCAGTGGCAGAAACGTGTAATTGTTCCCCTTACGATAGAATCCCCTTTCACTATTGCTCTCCCATTATTTCTTTTTCCCCCTCCTGTGCAGCTGAGTTACTCATAGTGTCACAGACTTGGCTCTCACTGCATTCCCCTGAGAAACCATCTCCCCCAGCAATATCCAAAACGGAAAATCTTTTAGAGAGGGAGATGGACCCAGGGGACTCCTGCACTACCTGCCCAGTGTCTTTATTCTATCTGGCGGTCACCCATTCCCTTTCTTTGCCTGAGGTGTGACCACCTCACACATGCCATCCTTGAAGATCTCAGCCCTGCGGATGCTCCAGTGACTCCAGCTGCTGCTCCTGATCCAAAACGCGGATTTCAAGTAGCTGCAGCTGGAGACATATCTTGCACACGTGGTCACCGTGGACACTGGAAGTGTCCCTGACTTCCCACATCGCACAGGAGGAGCATTGCACATAACCAAGCTGCCCTGCCATAACTTACCCTTAAATTGCTCCCTTTACTTTTACTTCCTCTAGCTTAGAGAATATTAAGGACAGTTGAAATACTCACCAAGTCCTTCGTACCAAGGCCACTGCTCTTCTTTCTGAGGAAGGGTAGAAAATGAAAGGATCACCTTCTTCCCTCTTCACCGAACTCCCTCACTCATCAAACTCCAACTGAAGCATTCAAATGTAGCCCAAGACAGCACTCAGTGCAGACATGATGCACATGCACATGATACCATGATGGGAGTGTGAGATTGGAGGGAGTTGAAGGTTGACTTACCCTGCCGGAGCAGATAAGATCATTCATCCCCTTCCTGCACTGGATCACGTTGCGGGTACGGTTGCCAGCCATGCTGACCTGCTTTGCTATGCCTCCCAGGTCAGAGTGGTGAGGCTGGTACACCTTTTGGAGCCATAGCTGAGATAAGGAATATCTCTATTCTGACCTACTCCTCTGATCAAGGCCTGGAGTGCATGGTGGGAAAAGTGGGGAGTGCAACCTTCTTCTCCTGCTGTGCAGACATCTCTGAAGGTCTCCTGGAGACAGCTGGGCTGCAGAGAGTGCTCAGGTGGTGCTTAAATATGGCGCCCAGATCTCAGATCCCATTTGGTAACAACGGGCAGGATGAATCTGTTCCTGACCCACCTTGTGATTCAGAGAGATACAAAGAGATGCACAAAGATACCTGTGCATAATTGATAAGCCTCCAAGCGTGGAATCGGATGCAATTTCCCACCATCTTGACCAGCAGGAAACGTGCCGCGGAACCTGCCCGCCACCACACTCAATTTCAAAAACGGAAAGTTCCGCCCTATATATTTATTAAAAGTTAATGTCTAGGTTGAACTGCAGCACTGAATAATTATTCTGAGATATTCCGCTAGATTTCCTGTACATCACCGCTATTAGTCAGTGGGTGGAAGATCTAGCCCCTGATGTCATGGTTGCAAAGTTGGAGCATCTTCCTCTGAACTTACCATCGCTTTGGTATGCTGTTATGATTTATGAAGTTTGTTGAATTAATAAATTAAGATGACCTGCATTGTAGAATGATATTGTTCAAATGGTATGCATATCCATTAGCCAGGATCTTACCTTCCTGTCTCTGTAGATTCTGTAGAGATTTAATTTGGTTGTTGTGAGGGGTTTAGTAATTGATTTCATTTCAGCTTTGGGTCATAATGCATTGATACAATGGTGTAAGCACTGAGGTCTTTTTTATGATATGAAAAATGCAGACTACATGCCACAATCAACTACCTGCAACATAATATCCAGGTTTTCTTCCATGTAATGGTCCAAAATGGTCAATCTAGGCTAAGCCTGTATTGTGTGGAAAATGCATAACATTTAGATAATGAAGAAAATCATAATCTTTAACTTTGAAGTTTCACTGAGTGCTATGAGAAACTGGCCTCCACAGGCCAGTTGTGAATATTTTTGTGAAAAGTTAAATGGAAACAGCTGACATTTGCTCCGAAAACATGAATGGCTTCAAGTGTCACTAAAATTTAGAAATTTAGTATTAGTATAATTATCAGTTGAATGCCTGGTGTGTCATATTACATTCTTATGTTCAAAAAGGTATTAACCCTTAAATCAGCTAGGCTTGCATTATTATTGATCAGAGAAGAGTCAAACAATGGCCAGGATTTTCCATGCCCGCTGGTGTCCAGCGTGTTCAGTGGCGTGAGTGGACAATATGAGAGGACAATATGGCGTGATTGGTTTCACGATGGCATGAAAACAGTTTGTCATCGGCCGCTCAGCCCGCCGATGTTGGGCCACGGTATCCGCCATCGGATGTCAGGAACATCATTGTAATACATCAGCATATCATTACTAGGACTCCAGCCAGAATCGTACCCCCCCCTCACCCACCACTGGATCGTCCACCCACATTGGCGGGAAGGCACGCTGGTGCAGAACACGTCTTGACAACTGTGACGTGCAGAAGTCGAAACTTACCCACCAGGGCTTTGCTCATATTGCAGACATCCGGGGAGCAGAAGATGCTAGAGCCTGTCACCAACGGCACACTGGAGGAAAGTCCATGGCATGTTGGCTGGATTTTCATGGACATGGCTCTGCTGTGAAGCAGTGCACAGAAGTTGGATAGTCACTGTTAATGCTCACAATGGGTGATGGTTGAGGGTGTGGGAGAGAAAGGGCTAGAATCGGCAGGGAAAGGAAGAGGTGTCGGGGTGGGGGTGAGATTGGGTGGGGGGGAATGAAAGTGTCAGGATGGGGTAAGGTTTGGAGAGGGGGAATGAAGGTGTAAGGGTGGGGTGAGATTGGGAGGGGGGGGGATGAAGGTGTCAGTATGGGGTGAGGTTGTGAGGTTGCAGCAAGAATGGAGGGAGCAAGGGGTAATGGGGGAGAAGAAGGCAACTGGGGAGGTAAGTGTAAGGGGTGTTGGAAGGTGCAAGGGAAGGAATGGAGAGAGGGGAGGGTGTCCGGGGCAGGAAGGGGTTTGGAGAGGGGAGGGTATCCAGGAGGGAGGGGGGTAGAGGGTGTAGAGGTGGAGGAAGAAGTAAGAGTGGAAGAAGGAGTAAGGCTGGAGATAGAAGTGAGGCTGGAGGAAGAGGTAAGGCTGGAGGAAGGAGTCAGGAGGGAGGAGGGACTAAGGGTGATGGAAGAGGTAAGGGTGGAGGAAGGAGTCAGGAAGGGGGAGGGACTAAGCAGGGGATGGAGTCCAGTGGGGGGAGGGGGTTCCAGGCGGAAGGGTTCGAAGGGAGAAAGAGGTGCAGAGGGAGGAAGGAGTGCAGATAGGGGAAGGGGCACAGAGGGGGGGATGTGCAGAACGTGCGCGGGAGCGGTCGGCTAGGTCCACGCCTGCCTCCTGGGGAGTGAACCGAGGGTAGGCGTGGAATGGAGGAAGGGTGAGAATGACCGAGGGCAGAGTGAGGTGGTAGGGTGGAGGGTGAGAGTTCAATGGTAGCAATAGAAGGGAGGGCGAGGGTGGTTGGTAGGGACCCAGAGGCAGACATAGACCTTGGGGGTGGGAAGGAGGAGGTCAGCGAGGTGAATGTGGATGGGAGTGGGATTTTCGGGAAGGAAGAGAAAGTGCATGTTCATGTTGTTCTTTTCAGAGTGTCTATCCTTGTTCTGCTATTATCACACTCTGCTTTCTTACCTTTGCCACTGCCAGCACCTCTTTTAGCCCTTACCACTACCATTAACACTCCCTATATCGTTTTGTTCATTACATCTTTGTCAATCTCTCCTTTGCCCTCACCTATCGCTGGCCTTCTATCCAGCTTCACCTGTTCCACCCCCCTTAAACAGTATAAATTTCATCACATTTCTACTTCTCTTTAGCTCTGAAGAATGGTCATGTGGACTCAAAACGTCAACTCTGTTTCTGTCTCCACAGATGCTGTCAGACTTGCTGAGTTTTTCCAGCATTTTCTGTTTTTGTTGCATTATTTAAAGCCAGACTGCACACCTTAAAGGTGAGATGCATTCTGGTTGCAGCAGGGCTGAAACTGCTAGGAGAAGATTTGAAAACCTGAAAGAAGGAGCAAAAATGGCATGACAGGCCAGGGAGCATGCCCTCAGATTTTATATGCTGCCTTAGAGCCATTAGTGAATTCCACCAATAAGAATGAGAATCATGAAAAATACCATCAAGCAGACCAGGCTGCATCACACTGAAGCAATGTTTCCACAGCCTGGAGGACTCAGAAGGTGACCTCCAATACTTGCTGGAGTGGTGTTCTGATTCATGGTTATCTTTCGCATCCTCCGCAACCTAGCCATCATAAAGCTGCAGCCCTTACCACCATGAGTTCATCAAGCACTTCTGGAGGAGAAGGAGGGGGAAAGGTGGAGACAGCCAGCAGAACCAGATGGCCTCTCTCTGAACGTATCATTGACTCCAGTTCCCTGTTGTTCAACAGTTCCCAACCTTACCATCCTGATGGATTATCACAGAGTCCTCTTGGCCACAAACCTGAAATAAAAACCATCACAAAATAACTATTCCATACCAACTTTATCTGACTCCCGTAGCATCAAAACTACTGGAGATACAAAGCCAATTTTGCAGCCAAAGTGTTTATGACTCAGTCTCCTGACACTGTTCAGCTGCATGCTTTTTCAACTGTGGCAGTATTTGGGTGTGTGGAATCAATATTTCTCAACAGATTATTTCTGATTGTGATAAAAATAGATGGGTCCCATGACAATAGCAAGATGTAATCAATACTTATCAATTCTAGCTCTTACAGCTACTGTTAATTTTGGAAATTTGAGTGAATTATCAACAACAAATTAGGCACTTAGCATTAACTGACATGTACAATAAACCTTTAATTCTTTCTGAGTTACGAATGTTTTTAAGTATTGCTGAAAAAAGAGACATGTCGAAGCTTTTTGTCTTGCACTCAAAAACGTAGTATATATAGCTACCTATATTAATATACAGGGCCCTGTTCTTTGGAGACAGAAAGAACATTATACACATTGCACCTGTTTCAGTTAAACAAAATAAGTGACAGCCATTTGCTGACTCATTCCTCAGGGCAATGCCATGACCAATCAAGGTCAATCTGCCTGGTTTAAATTTCAAACAATGCTTGGCAGTTAACTGTCAGTTACCATCACTGGTGCATTCTCCGTGGCAACACCTCTACTAATCAGAGTCCACTTCCCACCAATCAGCACCCTCTTCACATACAGTATAAATTGTTGTTTTCTCCTTATATTAGTATTCTTGCAGTGTCCTGTTGAATGCAAGATGAAAAGCTTCAAGATGTCTCTTTTTTCAGCAATACTCAGGTTCTGTTCTACCAACCAACAAAATGTTTTTAACATTACATTCATGTTTACTCTTATGTTCAACCTTATTTTGAACTTGAGCTCATTTAAATTCCAATGTTTCTTTTTTTTCTTGTCTTCCAAGGCATCATTGCTGTTCTGAATATTACATGAAAGTCAGGAATTATTTCCGCAATGAATGTCCATAAGATTGGTAATTCAAAGTAGCAGAGCACTTACCGCTTATAGCATCTGTATAGAAACTCCTTTTCCTGTACTTGTGCAAGTGGTGTTTCGTTCCTGTGCAAGGTCCCGTTTTCCTGGGTAAGCAATGGCTATAAAGTTATGGGGAGACACTTAAGTTTAGCAACTTGGAAAGAGATCAACTTTTCATTGCTGGGTCAAAATATTGGAACTCCCTAACTAACAGCACTGTGGGTGTACTTGAATCAAATGGTCCCCACATCCCATGAACGAATAATAAAATACTATCTATGCCTTTTAGCAATTAAAGGATCTGGATGTAGCCCTGTCACATTTGAACAGTCGAAAGCATAAGCCAGAGAATGGCTTAATCCAAATCATTTGACAAGTGGGATTTGGATAACAAAACATAGGCCAGAATATTGCCGTTGGCATGCGGGGGCGGGTCGGACATGCCGACGCGCAAAATGACATGCGATGACGTCAGGCATGCGTCCCAACATCATGCGCGTCATTTAGATCTTTCGTTCGGCGGGGGCACGCCGAAGGCGGCTGCACGCCAGCCAAACTGTCAAAGGCCTATTAAGGCCATTAGGAAAGTAATTTAGAGGGGAAGAGCCCAAACGGCCTTCACGTTTTTCAGGAAACCTCATCCATGGGAGGGATGAGATTTCCTGAAGGTTTAATAAAATCAATAAATAAATTTTGCTAATTTGACAAACATGCCCCAGCTCATGTGACACTGTCACATGAGGGGACATGTGTAAATAATTTTTCTCTTTCTTTATTAAAAAAATTCAATATGTTCTTAATCTCCCTGAGGTGGCTCCATGCCTGAGGGAGATTGCTGCGCGCTTTCACGCGCATGTGCGCGAAAGAGCGCAGGCCCCAACTCTCCCCCCTCCCCCCGCCTGCACAGGTAGCGCTTAGCCTTAATTGGCCCGCCCACGTAAAATGGCGGCACACAGCTGATCGCGGGCGGTGATTGGCTCCACGCCCGGTCCCGCCCAGCCCGCCCGACATAGGTAGGTTTCTGGCCATAAACACGATCAGACACCTTAGTGTCTGCAACCTTTCTTGAATCGGTCATGTTTGAAGAAGATGTCAACCTTAAAGCCTGGATATACCCAATTTCAAAAGTTACAGTAATTACATCTGAGGGATATTTTGATTTACCTATTAGTTAATTCATTAAAGCCATAGCTAATGATAGGAGTTGAGCTCATCTTAGACCACAATTATACCGCAGTGTTGGTGTGAGAGTGATATCAGTTTATAATAATATAAGGCTTGCAGTCTTCAGTTGTAAGAATTGTCATGAAGGTATGATAATTTTCATAATATTTTTCTGGTTTATTGTAAAGTGGGTTTATAGGGGGTAAATAGTTAGGTCAGTCTGTGTGTGTGATTTAATTATATTTTGTAGCCAAGCAGATTGCAAGTTGAAGTAATCAAAAGAAGTAAGGTGTAGAAGTGTCTTTAATATGCTAATGAGTAAACATGGTTGGGGTCTTAGCATCTAAGGTGTGAAGGGAATTTGCATTTTTAAATAGATGAAGGGGCATTTGGTTTTCAAAGGGATCTCAGTCTGTTTACAAATAGCCAGACAAGCATGCTAAGGAATGCATTTATTTTTCTCAAGGGTTACTGACAATATATAGTGGCAACATGAAAATATTTATGTTATGAGAAAGGTAAAGTTCCAAAGACATATGGAAGCAATGGAATTTACATCTTAAAAAGGGAGAAACATATATAAAGGAGAATGAGGCTATGTGTCAGGGGAAGGCATTGAATAATCGAACAGAAGTGTATGAAGCCTCCAGTATTTGTGCATTAAACGTGCTGACTACAGAAACCAAAGCTGGAGAAAGCCAAAAATCGGTCTCACAATGTTGTGAAACCAGTTTGCAAACGTCCTGCACTGCCCGTCAATATTGGGCCGCGTTCTTCATCTTCAGAGGTCGGGAACCTCATTGTAATACATCAGTATATCATTATAAGGCCAGCCCACACTCATCCAGCACCTGCTGGATTGTCTGTCCACGCCAGCGGGAAAACATGCCGGTGCAGAACACATCTTGACAACTATGACGTGCAAAAGTCAGGACTTACCACCACGGTCTTGCTCACATCACAGACATCCAAGGAGCAGAAGATGCTGGAACCCAACGGCAACAGGATCATGGAGGTACGTCCACGGCATGCTGGTTGGATTCTCATGGACATGGCTCTGCTGCAAAGCAGCTCAGGGAAGTTGGAAAGTCACCGTTGATACTCACAACGGACGATGGTCGAGCGGGTGGGAGAGAAAGATCTAGGATCGACTGGGAGATGAAGAGATGTCGGGCGGGTGAGGTTAGGAGGGGGGAATTAAGGTGTCAGGGTGGGTGAGGTTGGCGGAGGAATGAAGGTGTTGGGGGTGAGGTTGGGAGGGGATGAAATGAAGGTGTCAGGGGGTGAGATTGGGAGTGGGGAGGGAGTATGGGGGAAGGAGTGGGTAACGGGGGAGAAGAGAGCATTTGGGGAGGTAGGTGTACAGGGGGTGGAAAATGAAGGGGAAGAAGTTCAGAGGGGGGAAGGAGTGGGAGGGGGAAAGGAGTCCAGGGGAAGGAATGAGTGTAGAGAGGGGAAGGAGTCCAGGGGAAGAAGGTATGCTGAGTGGGGAAGGGGTTCCAGGGGGTGAAGTGATTCAGAGGGGGAAGGTGTTCTGGGGGGTGGTGGGGGGGATAGGGTCCAGAGGAGGGGATGTCCAGGTGAACGTGCAAGTGAGGGGATTGATGGGTCAATGACTGCCTCCTGAGGAGCAAACTGAGGGAAAGGGTGGTATGAGGGAATGATGGGAATGACCAAAGCCAGAATGAGGAGGTAGGGTGAGGGTTCAACGATAGCGGTAGAAGGGACAGCGAGGTTGGTTGGTGGGGCCTTGGAGGCCTTGGGGGTGAGAAGGAAGAGGTCAAGGAGGTGAATGTGGATGGGGGTGGGATTTTTGGGAAGGAAAAGATTGTGCATGTTCACCTGGACATCCCCGAAGGAAAATGGTTGTAGCTGTTAGGGCATGGAGGGGAGGTGGAAGTTGATGCCATGGCGGAGTTAGCTGTGATGGAGGAAAGGAAATGGATGACTGGGGGAGGGGAAAAGACAGGGGAGTGCAGGAAAAACTGAATCCAGACCATGATGTCCAAATTGAAAGTAAAACAACAATCATGGTGAGCGAGATCAGGTGTTGCATGGGAGTGTGATCATTGGGCGGACGGAGATGCAGGTCAGTTCAGATGGACAACTGAAAGTGAACCCCAGCAGCTAGCATTTAAAATGCTCAGGATATTGAGGTGACTATGATATGTGAAGGATCCGCGTGCTTGGGAGAGTGCTTGCACAAGGCTCTGAAAGGCCCTGCCACACATACACTTCTCCCTGCAGAATCACTTGTTGATGGGCTGCTCCCTCTGTGGTGACAGAGGACGAGGTTGAGGGGCTCACAGGCAAAGGGGACTTGGGTGGAGAGGACAGCCTCTGAGATTCCTGAGTGGATGACCCAGGTGTGACCAGCTGCCGCTCCTCCTCCCTTTGGGTGCCCGGGAGCCCCGACCTGATTCCTTTAGGGTGTGGAGCACCTGGAGGGACTTCGAGGTGCGCCATTTCCTTCTCGCGTTGCCACTGCAGGAACTCACCTATGACTCCCACGATGGAGTTTAGGTCTGCACACATCTCCACGTTCTGCTGGACCAGAGTCTCCATAGCATCCGCCATCCTCCCTGAGTTGGAAGGCTGAATCCAGAGGCTCATCATCTGACTCGGATCTCACAAATGCCTCATCCCCAATAGTCCTCCTGGTGCTGGGGAGCTCGGCTGAACCTGCCTCCTGCTGCTGCGGACCTGTGTCCATGTGGTGACCACCAAATTGTGAACCTGAGCCTGCTCTAGGTCTAGGTCCCACCGAGGTGTGTGTTTCTGCGCTGGTGTAGGGTGTGGGTAAGCACTGTGACGGGTCTTCTCGGCTGCTTGTTTCCAGCTCTTCAATGGAGAAGGTATCCTCTTGGTTGGAGGTGAGGACATGGATGAAGCTAAGGGAATGGCTGGCTGAGGGGGTCGGTCACTTGGTCGCAGAGCTACCTGTGAACCAAAGTAGAGATAAGTAGTGCATGGCAGCAGAGTCAAAAGCAGGAGAGAAAGCACTCAGATTGGCAATAAGAGAGGGATGATGTGGTGCAGGATCCTTACGAGGGTGTTCGCTGTCTACCTCACCGTCACTGCAGGAACGGTCCATGTCCTCACCAGTCAGTGTGATGGCATGCTCCTCAAAGTGAGTGAGGGGCCTAATGTGGGCCAGTACATCCCCCAGTTTTGGACCTCTTCCTGCTGATGTGGGCAGGCTTCTCCTGCTTGAAAACAGATGGAAAGAATGTGAGCAGGGCACATGACACTGAGTGAAATGTTTGTGTGGTGAGTGGAGCTATGGACAGGATGAGGACGTGAGCTCGAGAGGGTAGGAGCCTGATGGAGATGTGAGGGTGTGTATGAGAGTTAGAGGTGTTGTCCCTTTAGGTGTGAGATCCCTGTGGATGTGTGATGGGTTTAGTGAGCGTGAGAGTTGAGAGTATTGAGAAGAGTGAATTACCTTGGTGGTATGGATAAGACCATTCATCCTGTAGTGGCACTGGATGGCTGTCCTCTTTTACAGGGCATTGGAGTTGAGCGCCACAGCCACTGCCTTTCAAGCCAGATTAGTGAGGTTCCTGCCCATCATGCAGCCAGAATGGGGTAGAGGACATCATGGCAAGCCTCCACAGCATCCAAAAGGTGCTCGAGGGACGCATAATTGAACCTCGGAGCTGCAGTCTTTTTCCTTTCAGGGCCATGTCTTCTTTGCAGCAGTCGTGGGCTGGAAGCACCGAGAAGTATGCACGCGGCTGGACTTTAAATATGGTGCCTGGTGTGCTGAAGCAGCGAGGTGATGGTGTGACGGGTGAATGAGAGCCCATCCGCCATGAAATCAGCATGTTTCCCAGGAATGCATAATTAATGTGGTGGGTTTGGGACGATACGGCATGAAAAGCCGCCATTGCGTCCGGCGGGTAAAATGTCCTTTTACCTGCCCGCTACTGCGCTTAGTGCAAATCAGGGACAATTCCACCCATAGTGTTTTGGAGCAGAAGATGATCCTTGTGAGTTTCAGCATCAGATGTTTAATCCAGATCATGACATAGACTGACAAGCGATCTGTGAGGGCTGTACCAGTTTTGAGTTTCCTCTGGAAACTGACCCCGATGTGCGTTGTGAGGGCAAGAGCTTGGTCGCAACATATTTAGGCTGGAAGCCTGCTTGTTCTTCAGGGATCACAGCCTCAATGAGAGGGCTGATTCTCCATAGAATGATACATTGTGGGAGTTTGTAAATCATGCACAGAAGTGATATCAGACTACAACTTGCTGGGCCATCGATCAGCTTGCCAGCTTTTAGTATGGCACAGAGGTGATGGCATAGTGGTATTGTTGCTGGACCAAAGGACCCAGGTTCAAATCCCGTCATGGCAGATGGTGGAATTTGAATTCAATAAAAACCTGGAATTAAAAGTCTAATGATGACCATTGTCGATTGTTGTAAAAATCCATCTGATTCACTAATGAAGGAAACCTGTCATCATTACCTGGTCGAACTTACATGTGAATCCAGACCCACAGCAATGTAGTTGACTGTTAAATGCCCTCTGAAATGGCCCATCAAGCCACTCAGTTGTAACAAACCGCTACAAAGTCTCTGAAAAGGAATGAAACCAGACAGACGACCTGGCATCGACTTAGGCACTGGAAACAATAACGGCAAACTCAGCCCTGTCGACCCTACAAAGTCCTCCTTACTAACATTTGGGGGCTCGTGCAAAAATTGGGAGAGCTGTCTCACAGACTAGTCGAGCAACAGTTTGACATAGTCATCCTCACAGAGTCATACCTTACAGATAATGTCCCAGACACCACCATCACCATCCCTAAGTATGTCCTGTCACGCCAGCAAGACAGGCCCATCAGAGGTATTCAGTCGGGAGAGAGTTGTCCTGGGAGTCCTCAACATCGACACCGGACCCCATAAAGTATCATGGCATCAGGTCAAACATGAGAAAGGAAACCTCCTGCTGATTACCACATACTGCCCTCCCTCAGCTGATGAATCAGTCTACCTCCATGTTGAACACCACTTGGAGGAAGCACTGAGGGTGGAAAGGGTGCAGAATGTACCCTGGATGGGGAACTTCAATGCCCATCACCAATAGTGGCTTGGTAGCACCATTACTGACTGAGCTGGCTGAATCCTAAATGACATACCTACTAGACTGGATCTGTGGCAGGTGGTGAGGGAACCAGCAAGAGGTAAAAACATACTTGACCTCAACCTCACCAAACTGCCTGCAGCAGATGCATCTGTCCGTGACAATACTGGTAGGAATGACCACCGCACAGTCATTATGATGATAATGTCCTGCCTTCACATTAAGGATACCCTTCATTGTGTTGTGTGGCACTACCACCGTGCTAAATGGGATAGATTTCGAACAAATCTGGCAATTCAAGACTGGGCATCCATGAGGCACTGTGGGCCATCAGCAGCAGCAGAATTCCACTCAAACGCAATCTGTAACCTCATGGCCTGGCATATCCCCCACTCGACCATTACCATCAAGCTAGGGGATCAACTCTGGTTCAATGAAGAGTGCAGGAGGGCATGCCAGGAGCAGCACCAGGCATACCTAAAAATGAGGTGTCAACCTGGTGAAGCTATAACACAGGACTACTTGCGTGCCAAACAGCATAAGCAGCAAGTGATAGACAGGGCTAAGCAATCTCACGGCCAACAGATCAGATCTAAGCTCTGCAGTCCTGCCACACCCAGTCATGAACGGTGGTAGACAATTAAACAACTCACTGGAGGACGAGGCTCCACAAATATCCCCATCCTCAATGATGGGGGAGCCCAGCACATCAGTGCAAAAGATAAGGCTGTAGCATTTGCTACAATCTTCAGCCAGAAGTGCCAAGTGGATGATCCATCTCGGCTTCCTCCGGAGGCCCCCAGCATCACAGATGCCAGTCTTCCGCCAATTCGATTCACTACACATGATATCAAGAAACAGCTGAAGGCACTGGATGCTGCAAAGGCTATGGGCCCTGACAATATTCCAGCAATAGTACTGAAGGCTTATGCTCAAGAACATGCCGTTCCAGTACAGCTACAACACTGGCATCTACCCGGCTATGTGGAAAATTGCCCAGGTATGTCATGTACACAAAAAGCAGGACAACTCCAATGCAGCCGATCACCCGCCCTCCCCCACCCCATCAGTCTCCTCTCCATCATCATTAATGTAATGGAAGGGGTCATCAACAGTGCTATCAAACGGCACTTGCTTAGCGATAACCTGCTCACTGACGCCCAGTTTGGGTTCTATCAGGGCCACTCAGCTCTTGACCTCATTACAGCCTTGGTTCAAACATAGACAAAAGGGCTGAACTCCAGAGGTGAGGTGAGAGTGACTGCCGTTGACATCAAGGCAACATTTGATGGAATATTGTATCAAGGACCCCTAGCAAAATTGGAGTGAATGGGAATCGGGGAAAACCCTCCACTGGTTGGAGTTATGCCTAGTACAAAGGAAGATGGTTGCAGTTGTTGGAGGTCAGTCATCCCAGATCCAGGGCATCACCGCAGGAGTTCCTCAGGGTAGTGTCCTAGGTCCAACCATCTTCAACTGCTTCATCAGTGACCTTCCTTCCATCATAAGGTCAGAAGTGGGGATGTTAGCTGATGATTGCACGATGTTCAGCACCATTTGTGACTCCTCAGATATTGAAGCAGTCCATGCCCAAATGCAGCAAGACCTGGACAATATCCAGACTTGGGCTGACAAGTGGCAAGTAACATTCGTGCCACACAAGTGTCAGGCAATGATCGTGTCCAACAAGAGAGAATGCAACCATCGTCCCTTGATGTTCCATGGCATTGCCATCACTGAATCTCCCACTATCAACATCCTGGGAGTTACCATTGACCAGAAACTGAACTGGACAAGCGATATAAATACTGTGGCTTCAAGAGCAGGTCAGAGGCTAGGAATCGTGCGACAAATAACCCACCTCCTGACTCCGCAAAGCCTGTCCACCATATACAAGGCACAAGTCAGGAGTGTGATGGAATACTCTCCACTTGCCTGGATGGGTGCAGCTCTCATAACATTCAAGAAGCTTGACACCATCCAGGACAAAGCAGCCCACTTGATTGGCACCAGATCCACAAACATTTACTCTCTTCACCACCAACACACAATAGCAGCAGTGTGTACCATCTACAAGATGCACTGCAGGGATTCACCAAGGCTTCTTCGACAGCACCTTCCAAACCCACGACCACTACCATCTAGAAGGACAAGGGCAGCAGATAGATGGGAACACCACCATCTGGAAGTTCCCCTCCAAGTCACTGACAATCCTGACTTGGAAATATATTGCCGTTCCTTCACCGTCGCTGGGTCAAAATCCTGGAACTCCCTTCCTAACAGTACTGTGTGTGTACCAACACCGCATGGACTACAGCAGTTCAAGAAGGCAGCTCACCACCTCCTTCTGAAGGGCAACGATGGATGGGCAATAAAATGCTCACATCCCGTGAATGAATAAAAAAAAAGTAACCCCACATAGCGTGGTGACTGATAAAATCACCAACATATACCACTGCGATTGATGCGCTTGGGAGTGCTGGCTTCGGTTATTTCGGATTAGGGGCTTTTTACACATTAGTGATGTGCAGCTTCCCCATCTTGATAGCAGTGGTGTAGGTGGCTTCTTCTTCAGCTGGCAGGAGGGCGTCGAACTTTGTAATGGTGTTATTTACATATGTGGCCAAGCCATATTTTGAACGGTAGTGACTAGTCATGAGATTGTGTCCATGGATGCGCTAGCGGTTGGTCTGTTGGTCATTGGAGATGTTGGTTTTCTTGGAGTGCAAGAACATTGATATTGTTTGCCTTCAGGATGTCCCCGAAATATTTGCACTTTGACCTGGAAAATTCTTCGATGTTAAATGTTGGATTCTTGTTTCAGGGCTGACCTGATGCATTGCTTGGCCCTGGAAAGGGCCACCTTGGTGACTTGAGATATCGCTCTGAAGACTGGGAGATCATTGATTGATGTTTGGTCACCCAGTTGATGGCTATTTTCATGATTTCTCAGTTAATGGAGTGGACCGCGAGAAGGCTGCCATCTTACTCTCCACGCTGTGCTGTGTTGAAGCAATATACATTCTAGAGTTCTGCACTTAGCCACATGAAGAACTTTAGTTGCAGTGCTGTCAGTCTACATCCTGATTGCATCTAATTATGCATTACATTTTCTTATTAATTGTACCAGGAGTGTCATTACAATGTAATATAATGGAAGAGTCCCAGAGTTGAGCCTCTTATAAAGTCCCACTCAGTAGTATTGGCTGCACCAAATTACACATTCCAGGCAAAGTGTTGGGTGATTATTGTCCTACCATATCTGGCAGTGCAACTACAAATCCTATTAATTGCATTGTGTGGTGTTTCCAAACATAGCCTTTTTTAATGTATAGATAAATGCACAGCCCATGGGTAGATAGGTAGATGGGTGTAAAAAAAAATCATGTTTTGCTCCAATTGAAGTTATTTGATTTATGTTACATTCCCAAAAGGCTTCATATAGTTGTATGAACATTTGCATTATTCCTCATGTGAAATGAAGATTCAAAGTGGCAATTTCACACTTGCATTCAGCTACACTGTATAGTTTTTGCAAAACTGCAGTACTTCAAAGCAAAATATGTAGAATAGCTTAGGTTGATCTTGATTTGTTGGCAAATATTCCATTATATCTCATAGTGATTTATGTAGATTAGCTATGACCATAGACAATGAAAGACCAAGAGGCAAATGAGTAATCGGCTTTTTAGCCTGAATGTACGGTTTTACATAACAAAAGCATGATTAAAGTCTTCCTTCCAGCTTATTTATCAATATTTCATTAATTGATATTCAAAAGTGTAAAATGGTTGCTTTTTGTTAACATGGTTATCCATTTTTAGGGTGGAGATACACAAATTAGTAAATATATTATTCAACGAATGTATGCAGAAATTAAAATTTTGTTTATTGAGTACCACATTCTAATCACTTCATTTCACACAAAGAATAATATAAATGTTCACACAACTACATGAAGCCTTTTGGGAATGTAACACAAACATTACAATATGTCTTTTTTCCCCTAACAATACAGCTGTAAGTATTAACATCTCTGATGTTAATTAAACACTGTAATCCTGCTGCTGACCTAGTACAGCAGGAACAGTTGTGATGCACTCAACCCACACTGTGACCACTGATGCAGGCGCAACTGTTCCTGACATCGATGGCAGGATGGAAATTCTCTATGTCCAAATTACTATATGAAATCCAGTTTTGTGAAGCTGCTTATTTACAACACCATTGAATTAGTGTTAGTGCTGTGCTTGGCAATGGATGTATGATTAAACCTCTACAATTATGTCAAGGTAGAGAAACAGCTGCATCTTCAAAGGAGTCAAAACCCCCACACACAATACCAATTAACTTGCCACAATCCATAATAAATCAGACCATGAAAACAAACAAAATAAATGAGTCTATTTAAATGTCATTTTTCCCCCAACGTGTTAAAACTTTGTGCAGGGTGCCCCCATAGACCAGGTAGCTCAGCTGGATGATAATTGGACTCTTAATCCCAGGAGCATTATTTTGAATCCTACATGGGGTAATAAATTTCTTCTTAAGTATTTTATGCAAAATACATTTTTATTGATTTTTACCAAAAAATATTACAATCAATTCTCCACAGTCGCTGAATTCATTGGAAGTTGGGAAGCTTACTTATTGAAATTTCCTCTTTATGTATCATCACTCACTGAATTGTCAGAAGCATATTTTACAGAGGGAACAGTTTATGGTAGGTAAAGCGGATACAAAGACTTGCAATTGGTTAAGGACTGCACAGACCCAAAAATGGGTAACTTGAACTTTATTGTTAGCCTGTGTCAGACCAAAATGTTTGTTTTAATGCAGCAGCCAACACTCTGGCCCAAATTTTCACAACAGTGGAAGGGCTCCATGCCTTAGCCAAATTGGCACCAGAGCCCCGATTCTGGAAATCCCACCCCTGAACTCAGCATCCATCATTTTTGCACATGTAAAAGTGCAGCCGCCTTCAAAGAGATGCAGTTTTCGTTTGTGGGATGTCAAAACATGACAAAATATTCATTTTTACTGATATACATCCAGCTGCTTACAGCAGCCGTAAATCTAACTGCCTCTTGCATTACACAGGGCTCTAGTTATTTTTTGCATCATTATAGCAGTTTTTACAGTAAAGAGTTTTTAATTGCTTTTCACATTTTCATAGATCTTTGGAGATCTTTTTGTATCGATAGCGTTCAGTTATAATATTACTTTCATAGATGTTATAGTACTAATATAAAATAGAATATTGTGCCTCTGACAAAGTTTTTACCAAGTTTTATGAATGAATTTTGTGTATGTCAGCATGTAATGCATCATGATAATTGAAGTTCTCATCCTGTTCCAGTGAAACTTTGTTGACCAAAAGTAGTTAACGGTGTGTATTTGCAACATGCATTGGCGGGAGCAAATTTCCTTTTGCCATTGGGGAACTAGACATACCCAAATTTGACAAGCAAACAGAAAATTTACAAATAATAATTGATACAAAAATAGAGTTTGTTTTCTTTTAGCATCTTAATATGTATATTTTAGTTGTTACAGACAGGGGAGAGATGAGATAATTTCCCCTTTTTGCCACCGCTGGACTCACCACAGCAAGATGTATTTTGTCCCTATAAACCCCTTGAGTATTGTGGCTTTCAGAAACAAACTTGTTATTTTAAACTAAAAGAAGGAATAGACATTTATTTTCACAACATCCAAAACACAATTGCAACAAACATCCACTCCTCATTCACACAAAATACATGTGTATGCCCACACACACACACACAAACACACACAAGAAAAGATTATTTCTAAAGATGTAGCATGCACTGGTATTTTTGAAAAGAATTTGAAAGTCACTGTTCCACTGATTCTTCAATATGATAGTTGGAAGTGTTGCAGGACTGAGAACCCTCTCTCGGTTCACTGAAGACAATGGAGGTTGGAAGTTTCTGCTGATGAACTCACAATGGTTTATTATTCTCAACAGTAGGCTCCTAGCTTTGCCCCAGTTGAAGCTGTAGACAAGCTCCTATAGTGAGGATATATCTTGCAGGTTAAAAAAAAGCCCACTTCACTGCCTATGACAGATTTTCTAGGCAGGATCCTTCCTTTTGCTGTGCAAGATGCTTCCCTTTGATTTTCATATTCCAGACTTACTCACTGAGTTGCCCTTGTGGATTAATGTATTTCCTATAATACCAGTACCAATGGCTCCATTGTCCACACAACGGGTTGATGGCTAAGCAATTTGTCACACAATGTTTTTCCATCACCATTCCATCCACGAATATCCTCCAAAAAGTTGTAATCCTATCTTCATGGGGCCGAAAAGTCACCAGCCATTGTTACTTTAAGTTTCTTCAATTGAAATGGAGAGGGGTGGTCATCATCACCTGGGTAGATAGTTCACATTTTAAGTGACTTCCCAGAGATATACTCAGACATGTCTGTCCACGTCAATATACAACACACAAGAAGTGACCTGACCTCTGGACTCCATCTTGGGTCAATGTAAATTGACCATATTCCATGCTCGTTTCAAAAAGTAAAAGTGTCCATCGTCTTCATATATTCACAGGCATATGACGCGAGTGTAACAACTAGCTAATATAAATTCTGAATTGGTGTTTTCTGGAATGAGGATTTTGTTGCACCATTGAAGTGGATTGGCATTTGTTCCAGGGCCATCACTTGCACCATTTCCGCTTATTATTCATGGAAAATTACCTTTACAAATATTTAAAATATTTTTGCATAAATTGGTACCAAAGTACTCATAGTAAAGAAGTGCATATGCAAAATCTTATTTTGGCATATCTATTTTCTTTATGATAACTAGATTCTTTAAATGTTTTAGATTTTCTTCAATGTCTAGCACATTTCTTGCCTGTTTGTTTACCCACCTATTTTCCTGTAACCTGTAACTATTTTTTATAATGCATTGATACATGCACTGGTATTGTTCACTCTCTACTCAAATAGCTAGTTGCAACCCAAAGTATGCTTGTTATGTGCACCCCCAACCCCTCTGTCCTTGTAAACTACTGTCTCATCTCCCACTTCTCTTTCCTCTCTGAAGCCCTTGAATGTGGCGTCACCTCTGAAATCCACGCCTGTGTTTCCTGCAACTCTGGCCAAGATTTTCTGGTCCCGCCAAAGGCGGGAATTGACACAAGCGGGACCAGGAAATTTGGAGAACAGCCAAAAGTCTATTGACTTTGGGCCAGAATTTCCGGTCTTGCCAGCAAAATCCCACCCTTCGAAATTCTCAAATTAGGGGTGGAGTCTTCCAGTCCCACCAGCAGCGGGACCACTCATAAATTCACTCATATCGGGTGCCAGTAGCACAAGCTGTGCGAAGGCTGGAAGTGGGGGTAGGGTGGAAGGGTGGCGTGGAGGCTGGACATGGGAGGCAGGCTACAGTGGGAATGGAGAGAGTCTGTCCAGATGCCTTTTAAATATGGCACCCAGACCTTCGAGCCCACGAGGTAACAGTGAGGACAGCAAATTCCTGCCCGTCCCCACCACAAGGTTTGCCATGCTCCACACAGATGCATAAGTAATCAGCTGAACAGTACAAGATCGCGCATGTTCAGCTGTCCTGCCCCACCAGCAGGAATCACTGCCACTTCCATGCCCACCACTGAACTTAGACTTCGGAGCAGAATATTCCACCCTAGGTTTCTGCGCCTGCCACATCACTGAACCAGCTGTGTCAAAGTCACAAATTACAATCTTTGTTACTCCCTGAGCACCGATACCTGGTCCCTTGATCAGGCATAGATTCCTGACTTTGAAGGACCCCCCCCAAACCCCAGGAGGCCCCTGGGTGGCCTTTGTGAGGCAATAGAAAGCGGTGCAACTCCCCCATTTAATTCCTTAGTGGACTCATGGATATTGGATGTCAATTGCCACATTAATGAGATTAATTGACATCCCACCACCATAGCACCCTCGCCTTTGAATCAGAGGGTTGTGGGTTCATGTCCCACTCCCGGAAACCAAGAACTGTGATTGTACTCGAAAGAGTTGCAATCTGTGACTGTTGATAACTCGAAAGAGTTTCCTGCATTAGCTCCTTTCACTGTCCAACTTAATCGGGGGTGGTTTTGCCACCACTGGGAGACAGACACAGGGTCTCTCCCACTTTTAAGTGGGTCTGGTTGCCATGACTCCGCCTTGTCACAGGCTGCATTAAATCCAGCCCATCGATCGCTTAAAGGAACAAAGGACTGTATTAGTATATTGAATAATATAGCATATCTATCATTATAACCATTGTACCATCTGTTTAATGATGTGTGACACAGTGTGGGAAAGATGATGCACCAGCTCAGATTTTCCACTGATTTCATTGCAATGCAATGATACATTAACAAAATAGTTGATGAAACTGGCTCAAAACAGATTATACATTGGGTATGGGTACAGACAAGCTGTCATGTTTCAAGATCTTTGATAATTTCTGTATGGTGATTTTTTTTCATTAATTCTTGGATGCTGGCATCTCTGGCAAGTATAGCATTTGTTGCTCATCCCTAATTGCCCTTGGGAAAATGATGGTGAGCTGCCAGCAATGGATGTGATTTCTGTATCTTGGTAAGGCAGGAAGAAAGCCATTCACACATACCTGAGAGGCCATTGTCTAGGTCAGTGTCATGACAGTGGATCACAGCCCGAATTACTTACAGATATATTTCACTTTTTAAAGGAAGACATGTTTTTTCTAAAAGAGACATACAAGCAAAAGGTGGCTGAAAATGTAAAGTAACCACTTGGTGGAAATTCCTATATGGATTATACTTGACCGACTAGCCCAGAGAGAATGGAATGTTGTATCTAAAAAAGTGCCAATGCCTACTTCAGCCAGAGACACTTCAAAGGAAGAGATGCAATGCAAAAACGGAACTTTAATCCCCTGTGGTTGAGGAGACAATGGAGACTGATTACCATCTCAGCAGAAACCATCTCCTGTTGAGTTATATCTCAGAATGTGGAAATGATCTGAGTTGAAAGAAAAGAGATTCTGGGCAAAAGACATGTTTTTCCCTCCCAGGTATACACAAAAAAAGGGGTTAAAAAGCCAGCTGCAAACCTGATCAGTGTCTGCTAGTTCTGGTGTGCTAGTTCTGGTATGCTAGTTCTGGTGTTCTAGTTCTGGTGTGCTAGTGTGTGCTGGTCACAGCAGAACAGCAACTAGGCATCCTTGCAGCTTGTAGGTAAACGCCAGTCCTCTCTCTCTGTTACTGGAGGCAAGTCACAAGTCAGCAAAGCCACAGCCAAAAAGGAAACAGGACAACTCCCTCAGCTAACTGCAGAACCAAGTACCTCCAAACAAACTGCTCAAGTGCCAAAGCTGGCTCTACCGGAATCACCCAACTTAACGGCCGCAATGCTTCGCCATTTACTCCTCACAGACAAGCCAAAGGCTGATTTGTACATCTTTTTAACTTTTATTTTTGGACTCTGCTCCTGATTTCTAATCTGATTGTTGCATTTTTCTTGGGTTTTTAGTAACTAAAAAACTTACTCTTTCTTTGACTCAAGAAAGCCTGGTTAAATTGGCTGCTTCTAAAATATAAATACATTTGGACTGGGAAAAGGTATACATGAAGAAAGGGTTCCTTTAAATTAATCGCGTTACAACCAACTGAGGGGGTTAAATAAAGAAGGGGAGCCAGTTTACCCCTCCTCACCTGGGAGCATAACAATTTAGGGTATCTCATCTGGAATTGTAACAAATTGGGAGACCTCACTCGGGGATCGATCGTAACATCAGTTTCTGTAATCAGGGTGTCTGTTGGTTAGCCACCGCTACAGTGGCATGCCCTCATATGTCTGTGTCTGTGTGCGTGTATATCCTTGTCCAGTCTTTATTTAAAAGTTCCATAAAAGCCTCAGGGTTGATGCCTTCAGTCAAAAATCTTCTCCCTTCGTCCGATGTCTTCCTCACTCCATGTTCCTACTACCCAGTTCAGAGCTCAGGACATTGGTCCATCTCACAACTAGTTACATTTTAGCACAAGTATAAAGCTATAGGGCAGAATTTTGCCCTTGTCGGATGGGCGCAGCGGGCAGGCTGGGGAGCGGCAGTGAAATTGATGCCCACCCAGCATGAAATGCGCGTTGCAACACTGCCTGTGTGGGGGTGAGGAGGGTGAGCGTGGAAGTTCACGCATGCACGCAGGAAAATCTCCCTGAGGCACAGAGCTGCCTCAGGGAGATGAAGATTTTTGAAAATAAAAAAGAAAGATTTTAAGAATGTTAAAAACATGCCCCCTCATGTGACTCTGTCACATGAGCAGGAACATGTTATGATTGAAATTTAAACATTTTTATTTAATTTTTATTTGCTGTTGGAAACCTCATCCTGCCCATGGATTAGATTTCCTAAAAAACCCAAAGGCCACTTGGCCTATTCGCCTGCCCACCAACTATAAGGCTGCTGACTCTTGCGTGTGCCCGCCAACCGAAATATAGCACAAGTGCGTGATGATGTCGGGACTCTCGCCCGATGTCATCGCACGTCATTTTATGCTCGTTCAGGTTGGACAGCGTACGTCCACCTGACGAGCGCAATATTCTGCCCATAAAGATAATACATATTAAAAAGAAACAAGGGCAGGCCTTACAGCATCACGGAAATACATAAAGCATCAAAATGTCTTACACTAATGTTCTTTAAGGAAAGAAATCTACTGTCCTTACCTGGTCTGGCCTATATATGACTCCAGACCCACAGCAAATATGGTTGGGTGAAATGCCTGCTGAAATGGCTTGGCAAGTCACTCAGTTGTATTCAAGAAGGTTGCCCGTCCATAAATATTAGCCATTCCAGCGAAGCCCATATCTTTGAATTAATTGAAAATTACTGATAGGGCAGATGGAGGTAAACTATTTCTGCTGGCTGGTAATTAGGACTCGAGGACCTAGTCTAAGAATTAAAGCCAGACCCTTCAGAAGTGAAGTCAGGAAACACTTCTATACACAAAGGATAGTGACATTTTGAAATTGTATTCCGCAAATAGTAGTTGATCCAAGGTTAATTGTTAATTTTTAATATGAGACTGCCAAAGGTATTATGGGATACAGGGCAAAGACAGATATATGGAGTTAGATTTTCCATGAATCTCACTGAATGGCAGAAAAGGCCAAGGGGGTAAATAACCTTGCTCTAATATGTTATGTTACAGCATTAAATGAGTCCAAGCACACAATTAGAAAGTATTAAACTAACTTGACCAACTAAGCTAGTGTGTATGTTAATTGTATGTAACTGTACCCTATGATATAGAGTAAGAATAATGCCTGAAGTTAATTAGCCTGGCAATTAGCTGAGATATAGACACATAGAAACGAGGAGCAGGAGTAGGCCATTCAGCCCTTAGAGCCTGCTCCACCATTCAATATGATCATGGCTGATCCTCAACGCCATATCCCCGCTTTCTCTCCATAGCCCTTGATGCTCCTAATATCCAAAAATGTATCAATTTCTTTCTTGAATATACTCAGTGACCCAGCCTTCACAGCCTTCTGTGATAGAGAATTCCACAGGTTGACCACCCTCTGAATGAAGAAACTTTTCTTCATCTCAGTCCTAAATGGCCTGTCCCGTATCATGAGACTGTGGCCGCTGGTTCTGGACTCCCCAACCAGGGGAAACATCCTCCCTGCATCCAGTCTGTCTAGCCCTGGTAGAATTTCATATATTTCAATCAGATCCCCTCTCATTCTTTTAAACTCTAGTGAATACAAGCCCAGTCGAACCAATCTCTCCTCATACGACAGTCCTGCCATCCCCGGTATCAGCCTAGTGAACCTTCGCTACACTCCCTCTACGGTAAGTATATCCTTTCTTAGATAGGGAGATCAAAACTGCACGCAATACTCTAGGTGTGGTCTTACCAAGGCCCTGTATAACTACAGTAAGACATCCCTACTTCTGAACTCAAATCCTCTTGCAATGAAGACCAACATACCATTTGCCTTCCTAATTGCTTGCTGCACCTGCCTATTTACTTTCATTGACTGGTGTACAAGGACACCCAGATTCCTTTGTACATCCACATTTCCCAATATATCACCACTTAAATAATACTCTGCCTTTCTGTTTTTCACACTGAAGCGTATAACTTCACATTTATCCACATTATACTGCATCTGCCAGGTGTTTGCCCACACACACAATTTGTCTAAATCGCCCTGAAGCCTCTGCACCCTCCTCACAATTCAGAACCCTGCCCAGTTTTGTGTCATCAACAAACTTGGAAATATTGCATTTAGTTCCCTTATCCAAGTCATTTATATATATCGTGAATAGCTGGGACCCAGCATTGATCCCTGCGGTACACCACTAGTCAACACCTGCCACCCGGAAAAAGACCCATTTATTCCCACTCTCTGTTTCTGGTCTGTCAACCAATTCTCAAACCATGCCAGTATATTACCCCCAATCCCATGTGCTTTAATTTTGCCCATGAGCCTCTTGTGTGGGACCTTATCAAAAGCCTTCTTGAAATCTAAATACACCACATCCCCTGGTTCTCCCTTATCTATTCTACTAGTTACATCCTGAAAAAATTCCAGTAGATTAGTTAAACATGATTTCACTTTCATAAACCCATGCTGACTTTGTCTAATCCCATTAATGCTTTCTAAGGCCAGAATTTTCTCGCGTAACATGACATGCGGTGATGTCGGGTGAGCGTCCGAACGTCACCACGAGCCATCGCAATATTTAGGTGGGCGGGTGCGCGATGCTCTCCGATGCGTGCCCACCATTAATTAATCACCCAGTTCAGGCCCTTAAGGCAGCAATTGTCTGCTATTTCTCGGGGCCTATGCGATCTTCAGGACGTCGCACAGGCGCAACGGCAGGCGGGTAGGACACATTTGTATAAGCCTCATCCACGGGCGGGAAAGGAGGGGTGAGTGGGGTCGCGAGTGATAGCTGTTAGATATTTAGTTGTGAAAGTTACTGACATTTGCCTGTGCGAGCAGGAATACTTCAAAACTCTTCAAAGCTGCTTGGACAAGAGTAACAGCCTTCAAGTCAGGACTCTACAATAAAGATCATTTTTGGGGCCTGCAGGTTTCAGGAAGCCTTCCCTTAAGCTAGGAATGGCAGTTGTGCTCTCCACTGCAGGGACCTCCTCTGAGGAGGAAGGGAAGGCCAGAAAAGGGAGGAGGCCAGGAGTCCACATTCAGCCTCCAAGGGAACCACCTTTGGGAGGAAAGCAGGAAGTCCAAGGCAGAAGGGGCTGCAGAAGACGCCACTATCCTGCTGCCAGGGTATACAGGCGTCGAAGCAGTTATCTCAATATGTCTGAGGTGCGGTGCGGAGGGAGGCTCTGTCTCTCAAGGGAGACAGTCAACTATATCTGTCAGATGATTGGGCCTGAGATCTCCGTGAACTGTGTGGGTGGACACCCCATGCCATTGACTCTAAATGTCACAGCTGCCTTCAACTTCTATGCCTCTGGCTCCTTCCAGGGTTCGGTGGGTGATTTTTGCGGTGTCTCCCAATCAGCTGTTCACACTAGTGTCAAGCAGGTTACAGACTCTCTGTTCAGGCTACCATTGGGGCCAGCCAAGCCAGACACAGCGAGCCAGAAGCTTCATGCAATTGTTGGCTTCCCGCGCGTACAGAGTGCAATAGGCTGCATACATGTGGCCATCAAGGTGCCAGCAGGTGCCTTCGTCAACAGGAAGGGCTTCCACTCCATGAACGTGCAGATAGTGTGTGATCACAGGATGCTGATTCTTCAAGTCTGTGCAAGGTACCCAGGCAGCTCCCACGATGCCTACATCCTCAGACACTCCCAGGTGCCAGGGCTCTTCAGTGCTCCAGCCCAGCTTGATGGATGGCTGCTGGGTGTCAAGGGCTATCCCCTCAGAAGGTGGCTCATGACGCCTCTCCGCCATCCAAGAACAGAAGCTGAGCAGTGGTACAATAGGAGCCACACCTCCGCAAGGGCTGTGGTGGAGAGAGCCATTGGTCTTCTCAAAATGCACTTCCGATGCTTGGACCGCTCAGGGGATGCACTGCAGTAGCCCCACCAGCTCGTGTGTCGCTGATAGTGGTTGCATGCTGCGCTGTCCACAATCTTGCGCTGGAAAGGGGGGACACTGTGGACGATGAAGACGTTGACACAGTGGCTGCGGCTGCACATGATGAGTCCAACAGTGAATCCGAGGGTGAGCACGCACAGGGAAATGCTGAGGGGGTAGTCGCTGACCCCGGAATACTCCAGGGAGGCAGGGATACCTGGGAGGCTTTAATCCAACGAACCTTCAGTTAGCACACCACATATGGACTTCCAGGACAAGCCTGGGCTGCAGGATCCATACTCGATACCTAAGTGCAAAATATGCCTGGATAGGAACATTAACTAAGGGCCTTGTTAATAAAGCTGAATGTCCCACAAATCACTCATAACATTTTTGGAAACCATCCACCTGCAGAAGAAAAGGGGCACCCTCAGCCATGGTGACATGTCTGAATTTAATATTACAATCAAAGGAACTTAAGAAAACAAAATGACAAAGGTGTTAAAAATCACACCAACTTATAAAGACCTAATTGCGGGCCAACACAAAAGCACCAGTGATAAACCCGTGGTGTGCCTAAGGTGCCTTATGTTTACATTTTCGGGTGCTACGTCTTAGTGCTGCCCCCTCGCTGGGAGTGGCATCTGAGACAGCCTGCTCAATCTGCTGTCCTGTTGGCCTCGATGACCTTGGCGGTCGTCCTCTGGCCCGTGGAGCCTGTGCTGGCCCCGCCTGAGAGCTTGCATCTCCCCAGTCATCGCAGCCTCACCAGATGCAACAGTCACTGGCAGAGGGGCGGAGGAGCTGCCGACCTCATCCGGAGCGCCCTGAGAGGAGCCCGCAGAGACGCCAGGCAGCTCCTGTGCTGATGTGAGGTCGCTTTGGACCTCCCTGCTCACCGTTGATTGATGGGCACCAAGCTGGGATACTTGGTGCCCAAACCATCTCCCACACTCGCACTGACCAGCTGAGGTCAATGCCGCTGTGAGGGCTTACAGGTCCAAGTGCAACCCCAGGAGGCCCTGATTGGTCGGCTGGAGAAGCCTCTCCACGAGAGTCACCACTCTCTCCATGGAGAAAGCATGGCACCCGCCCATGAGGCCCGTTGCATCGGTGATGCTCCACGTGGACTCCTCCAGCACAGGCACCATGCCATGCATTGCCTCATGTACCTTCGCCAGATCCTCCTGCATATCGTGCTGCATTTCCAATGTTTGCTGCTTCACGGATGCTCCAGAGGCACATCATCAGCCACCGACCAAGCATGTGCCCGGTCCCCTGCAGTCCTCCGACTGCTGGCGCCATGGGCACTCTCTGTCAATGCCCACACCTCAAGCGAGTGTGAAGTGCCCTCACCACTGTGCCCCAGGGCACTAGCTGATGATCTAATTCCCACCGGGGTGCTAGTATCTGCGCTGGTGCCTGCCTGGCAGAGATGGTGTGACGCTGGTGAGTCGAAATGTTCAGGGCCCTCGAGTGCGAGAAGTGGCTCCTCTGCCTTCTCCCGCCCTGCTCCAGTGATGCTGAAAGGAAGAACAAGGGCATTTGATTAGTTGAAGTGGAGACAATGTCAATGTGCATGCCTGACCCCCAGATCATTATGCGTTCATCCCTCCATAATCAATGGTCAACCCATGTTGCAAACCTCAATAACTGAGCATTCAGCAGTGCCATGGCTACTGGGACACACATGGTGACCTCGGTGCTCAGAAAACATGCCTCCCCGTGGCACCCCAACCTCACCGCCACCGGTGGGCCTGGGTGCATGGCACCTCTCCAGATCCATGGTCTGCTGTTCGAATGGAGTCATGATGGCCAAAAGGGCCTGGCCTCCACCAGTCTGCATCCACTCGGTGGAATTGTGTGCAGTCTTCTCCTGAAAAGGAGAGAAGAGCATTGATTAGTCCAGCCTGTTCCTGGATTCCCATCGCATCCCTGCCACCCCAACTGGAGTGGGACATTGTAGGGCTCCAGTGCTTCGTCACCCAGCAGCTGCCAGACACTCACACAAAGAAGCCAGGGTTGACCCCCCCTTTCCCAAATGCTGCCTCCATCACATTTGGCACCACATGATCTAACCTTGCAAAGCAAGGAGGCACAAGCACATGGAACGCAAAGGCCAGCAGATGGATTGGTGCCCCACCACTTGGATGCTCCCCTCCCAGCATGTTAGCACCCTGACTTTGATATGCTTCACAGTTCCAGCACTATGCCTAGGTGCAGATCCTTGAGCTTGCCCCCGAATCTATACTCTCAGTGTCAGTGTCACACATGCTGCGGGTGCAGAACCCATCTAAGCACTACCCTCTCAGGGTGAACTAGGCATGGGTAATATCTGCTGGCCCACCTAGCGAGGGAAACATGCCATGAAGGATTCAATGCTGCAACTACACTCAGAGTTGTTGGGGGTTGGGGGGGGACACCTTGGGGAAAAAGGCTGACAGCTGCATTAAGAGACCTCTGCCAACATGGTACTCACCCTTCCCAAGCCATCTGGACCCACGGGCGTCACACCACATCATGGGAGCTCACTGTCTCGGCCACCTCCTCCCAGGCACGTTTGGTCAGGTGGGGAGGCCTCTGCCTCCCATCCCTCGGAAGCAGGACCTCCCACTCTGCTGCCACCTCCTCCAGGAGAGAAGTTAGGCACTCATCCGAAAAACAAGGGGCACACTGCCCCGCTGCCCTAGCCTCTGTCCTAGCCTGCCCCGCTGCCCTATCCTCTGGCCTGGCCTGCTTCGCTGGCCTACCCTCTGGACTGGTCTGCTTACCAAAAGCCCTCTGGTGAGCCCTTCTACTTGCCATTGTGAGCAGCCTTGCAAAGGCTGCCAGCGCTTCATTTGAACAGGCCGCCGGGTCGTCATTGGATGCTGCCGCCCGCCTACTCCCGCTATCCTCAGGAGTCACGCATTTGGCCTTAATTGGCCTGCCCATGTAAAATGGCGGTGCGGACCCGATTGTGGGCGATGATCGGGTCCGCGCCTGCCCATGCCCGCTCCCACTCGGCCCACCCGACATGGGGAAAATTCTCCCCCAAGCGTTGTGTTATCGCGGGAAAGATTTTGCCCCCGTTGTGGGGACAAGTGCAGGAGTGGCCATGGGTGGGCGTGCCTCCGATCAGCGCCCCCAATCAGGGATGCGCCGCTATTTTACGTGGGCGGGCTAATTAAGGCCCCGCCCCCACTCGTCGACCAGAAGATCCTGCCCCATGTCTTTTTATAATAGACTCTAGCATTTTCACTACTACTGATGTTCGGCTAACTGGTCTGTAATTCATTCCTTTTTCTCTCCCTCCTTTTTTAAATAGTGGAGTTACATTTGCCTGCCTCTAATCTGTAGGAACTGTTCCAGAGTCTATATAATTTTGGAAGATGATCACCAATGCATCCAAGATTTCCAGGGCCACTTCCTTTAGTACTTTGGGATGTAGATTATCAGGCCCTAGGGATCTTTCAGCCTTTAACCCCATTAATTTCTCTACCACCATTTTTTGACTAATACCAATTTTCTTCAACTCCTCCCTCTCACTAGCTCCTTGGTTCCCTAACATTTCTGGGAAATTAATTGTGTACTCTTTTGTGAAGACAGAACCAAAATATGTGTTCAATTCTTCTGCAATTTCTTTGTTCCCCATTATAATTTCCCTGTTTCTGACTTTAAGGGACCTACATTTGTCTTCACTAATCTTTTTCTCTTCATATATTTATAAAAGCTTTTACAGTCAGTTTTTATGTTCCTTGCAAGTTTACTCTCATACTCCATTTTCCCCTTCCTGATCAATCTTTTTGTCCACTTTTGTGAATTCTGAACTGCTCCCAATGATGCTGTTTCTGGCAATTGTGTATGTCTCCTCTTTGGATATAATACTATCCCTAATTTCTTTTGTAAGCCATAGTTGAGTCACCTTTCCTGTTCTATTTTTGCACCAGACAGGAATGAATAATTGTTGCCATTCATGCATATGCTCCTTAAATATCAGCAATTGCCTATCCACTGTCAACCCTTTTAGTAAGGTTCCCCAAACCATCATTGCCAACTCGCGCCTCATACCCTCGTAGTTCTCTTTATTTAGATTCAGGACCCTAGTTTCGGATTCAACTTCTTCACTCTCTATCCTAATAAACAATTCTTTCTTGTTATGGTCACTCTTCCCCAAGGCACAACAAGATTGCTAATTAATCCTTTCTCATTGCACAATACCCAGTCTAGGATAGCCTGCTCTCTAGTTCGTTCCTCAATGTATTGGTCTAAAAAAAGCATCACATACACACTCCAAGAAATCCTCTTCCACAGTATTATTGCTAGTTTGGTTTGTCCAATCTATATGTAGATTAAAGTCACCCATGATTAGAGTTGTACCCTTATTGCATGCATCTCTAATTTTCTTCTTAATGCCTTCCCTTACAACTCCATTACTGTTTGGGGGCCTATAGACAACCCTCATCAACATTTTCTGCCCCTTGGTGTTTCTTATCTCCACCCAAACAAATTCCATTTGATTTTCCGAGCCAATGTCCTTCCTCACTATTGCATTGATTTCCTCCTTTTCTAACATCACTACCCCACCTCCTTTCCCCATTTGTCTTTCATTCCTAAATATTGAATACCCCTGGATGTTCAGTTCCCACCTTTGGTCACCCAGCAGCCATGTCTCCATAACTGCAAACTATATCATAACTGTTTATATCTATTTGCACTGCTAATTCATCTACCTTATTGCGAATGCAGATATAAGATATAATGCCTTTACAATGCCTTTAGACTTGTCTTTTTAGTTAACCATTTAAAATAAAGAGGTTAATGGCTACATTGGATTTACTTCAGGTAGAATTTGGCCGATTAAATGTTCATATCAAGTTCCTCTATATGCCATTTTGATCATAGAAGATTTATGACACAGAAGGACGCCATTCAGCCCATTGTGTCCATACCAGTCGATGAAGAGATAGCCTACCTAATCCCACTGCAATAGGTCCATTGCCCTACAGGTCTATTCATGTAGACATCCAAGTACTTTTTCAATGTGGTGAGAGTTTCTGCCTCTGCCACCCTTTCAGACAGGATGTTTCAGGTTCCTACCACCTTCTGAATGAAAAATGTTTCCTTATCTCCCTTCTAATCCTTGTACAAAGTACTTCAAATCTGTACTTTAAATCCATGCACCATGCTTTTGATCCCTCTGCTGAGGTAAATAGATCGTACCTATTTACTTTATCCAGGCCCGTCACAATTTTTAACACCTCAATGAAGTCAGCCCTCAACCTTCTCCGTTCCAACTAAAATAACCCAGCCTATTCAATCTTTCCTCATAGTCAAAGTTTTTGAGTCCTGGCAACCTGCTCAAAACCCTTTCCAGTGCATCACATCCTTCCTGTGACCAGAAATGTACGCAGTACTCAAATTGTCATCTAATAGTATTGTATACAACTCTAGCATAATCTTAAAAACAAAAAGCTAAAAGCTACTGCGGATGCTGGAAATCCAAAACAAAATAAAAACAGAATTACCTGGAAAAACTCAGCAAGTCTGGCAGCATCGGCGGAGAAGAAATCAGACTGATTTCTTCTCCGCCGATGCTGCCAGACTTGCTGAGTTTTTCCAAGTAATTCTGTTTTTATTTTGTCTAGCATAATCTTCCTGCTCGTATATTCTATAGCCGGGATTTTACAGCCCCGCACACGACCGGAATCATCACAGGCCAGACAGGAAATTTGATGGAAACAAGAAATGCTGAAAAAACTCAGCGGGGAACATTTCCCCCTGTCAAGGGTGAAATGCAGGACTGGGCGCCAGTGGCCAGCCTTCCAATTGGCGCCCCAGGTCGGGGGGTTGCCGCCATTATACATGGGCGGGCCGATTAAGGCCCGTCCAGCATGACATCCGCCAGGAAATGCTATGCGCTCCCTGTGTGGGCGATGGGGGGATTCTCTCAGCCGGGAGTGTGCTCTTTCGCGCATGCGCATGGAAGAGCGCACAGATCTCCCTGAGGCAAAGTGCTGCCTCAGGGAGATCGGCTCCGAATAAAAAGTTGACAGAAAGGTAATAAAAAGATTTCCCTGACATGTCCCCTCATGTGACACTGTCACATGAGTTGGGACATGTCCTTAACTTTTATTCAAACATTTAAAAGTCTCATGAAACCTCATCCCCCCCCCGGATGAGATTTCATGCTTTTCCTAATGCCCGCCAGGGCTCCTGGCCTGCCCGCCAACCTTAAGGTTGGACGGGCATGTCCATTAATTACTTTAATAACTCTGTCAATGGCCTCAATTGGCCATTGACAGGTCGGCGGGCACACAGCTGCCTACCTGAAAATTTAAATGGGGCGCGGTGATGTCGGGAGTTCTGCCTGACGTCACTGCGCGCCATTTTACATTCCCGCTCGCTGAGGGGAAAATCCTGGCTGAAGGCTGGACGAGCAGGCCCATCAATCAAGTTAATTAGTTTCTTAGTGTCCTTAATAGGTCGTTGACTGTTTGGCGGGCATGCAGCCGAATCAGCTGCACGCCCACAGAACTGAAAATCTAAATGACGTGGGGTGACGTCGGGACGCACGCCCAATGTATCCCCACATCATTTGGCGTGTCGACAAGTGGGCCCTGCCCCCGCTCACTGACTGGAAAAACCTGCCCAGCAGGTCTAGCAGCATCTGTGGAGAGAGAAACAGAGTTAACGTTTTGAGTCCATATGACCCTTCTTTAGAGCTCTGAAGCCTTGAGCCTCCCGTTTATTGTGTATTCCCTTGTCTTTTTGCACCTTCCAAAATGCATTACTTCACACTTCTCTGGACTGAATTCCATTTTCCACTTTTCTGCCCAACTGAGCAGACCATCTAGACCTGCAGTATACAGCTTTCTTCCTCACTGTCAACCACATGGCCATTTTTTGTATTATCTGCAAACTTCTCTATTGTGACTTGATATTTTGTGTCTAAATCATTGATATAAACTACAAAAAGCATGGCACCAAGTACTGAACTCTGCAGAACATTATTGGTAATAGCCTTCCAGTTCCAAAAACACCTGTCGACTATTACCCTTGTTTCCTGTCAGTAAGCCAATTTGGATCCAGTTTACCACTCTCCCTTATATTCCAAAGGCTTTTTACTTTCTTGACCAGCCTACCATATAGGACCTTGTCAAAAGCCTTGCTAAAATCCATGTAGAACACATCTACCCCACTGCCCTCATCAACCCTGCTTGTTGCCTTCTCAAAAAATTGACTCATGTTCGTCAAATCCATCACAAATCCGTGCTGAATTTCCTTGATTAATGTGTGCCTTTCCAAATGAAGAATTTTATTGTCTCAGAGTTGATCCTAATCATTTGTCCACAAGTGAAGTTACGCTAACTGACCTATAATTACTCAGATTATCCTTTCCTCCCGTTTTAAACAATTGTTCGAAATTGACATTCCTCTAATCCTCAACATCAGTCCTGTAACCAAAGAGAATTGATCAGAGCCTCCACAATTTATTTCCTTTCTTCTTTTCACAACTTGGGATATATTTCATCCAGGCCTAGTGATTTATTACCTCCAAAGACATAAATGCTTTAATACTCCCTCTTTTAGATTTTGTATCCTGTTCACTATTTCACACACTTCCTCCTTCACTGTGCCATCATCAACCCCCTCTTTTGCGAAGACAGCTGCAAAGTACTCATTAAGAATCCTGCTCATCTCCTTCACCTCCACACACAGGTTACCTAATAGGCCTTACTCTTTCCTTAGTTATCCTCTTGCTCTTTATGTATTTATAAACATCTTTGGAATTTCCTTGATTTTATTTGTCAGTACTTTTTCATGCCCTCTTTGCTTTACTAATTTCCATTTTAATTTTACCTTTTCACTTTCTGTACTCTTCTGGTTTTCTGCAGTATAACGCTTTTGGTGTCTGACATAAGCTTCCCTTTTTTGCTTTACCTTACCCTCTATGCACCTTGTAATCCAGGATGCTCTAGATTTGGCTGTACCACCTTTTTACTTTGTAGGAACATGTTTAGCCTGAGCACCTTGAATCTCTTTTTTGAATGCCCCCCGTGGCTCCAACACTGATTTACTTTAAAGTGTCTCTTTCCAGTCTACTTTTGCTAAACTCCTTCTCAGCCTAGTAAAATAGGCCTTTCCCCAATTTAGAATCTTTACTCCTATTTTGTTTTTGTCCTTTTCCATAACTATGCTAAATCTAACTAAATTATCATCGCACAAAAGTGCTCTCCCACTGATCGTCCTTCCACCTGCCTAGTATTCTCTAAAGCTTAATCCAGAATCGCCCCTCTTCTTGTTGGGCTTGCCACATACTCACTAAAAAAGTTCTCCGAAATGTAATTTAGGAAGTCTGTGCCCTCTGTACCTTTTACAATGACTGTATCCCGGTTAATATTAGGGTAATTGAAATCCCCCACTATTACTGCCTTACTGTTTTTGTATTTGTCAGAAAGTTGCCTACAGCTGAGAATGTGAGCCTGAGAAGTGGAGAAATGTAAAACTATTACATTCCTTCTTTCTACCCATCGATCCCATTTCCATCCATTCTACAATTTTATAGTTATATAGTCCTGACCTCCACATTTCCACCAATTCAAGTATTAAACTGGAAAACATTAGTCTTTTTGTTAGGGCCTAGCAAATGTGAATATAATTCAGCTGCTGAAATGTTTAATTGTTAAAGGTCCAGAATCCCTGTGCTGGGGAAGGGGGGTGGCACAGAATGTTCATATATGCCTGAGGAAAAAATTAGAATTGGAGGCAGGACCCAGTATAACTGGGTTTGTACCCTTTTTTTATTGAAGAGGAGAAATGACGATGGAAAGGCAAATTGATGTCAGTACCTCTTGCCCATCCCATTCCCCATGACATCAGAGAAGAGAGCAACACCAGAATCACATCACCCACCAGAAATCTATCGCATCTGCTTCCTCTTCTACCCTACAGAAAATACACCTGCATGATGCAGGTCTATTTGCAAAATTGCAGTGAAAGTGGGACCACACTGCCATTAGGAAAATGGTAAGCTCAAAGTCAGCAGCTGTTTTAAACTTGTGAAACTTGTGATTGCCTTTGGGCACAATGGCCCATTCTTCCTCATCCTCAGACAGAATGGTAGGTTGCGATATTCCTGTTCTTCCCCCTGCGGACCACCCCCATTTCCTGCTTTTCCTGCTATTTGGGACTGGGTCTACTTTTTTGACTAAATCCCACTCCACCAAACTTCCCCTGCCAGAGTGGACTGCCCAAATTTTCAGTCCACAATTGTAATTCTGATCCCTAATATTCAATTTAGTTTCTTTCAAGAGCTAAGGATTCTATCTAATTCAAAGTCAATGCTGAACCCTATCACCAATGAAGGTTTGGTTCTAATGTCTACACAATCACATTTCAGAGACCAAATTACTGCAATTAAAACAACTCTTATGAGCATTAGGTGCTTGTGCTATGCTGAGCTTAAAACTTGGAATCTCCATTTTAAAGATGCATCTTTGATAATTTTCTTGCAAATAGTCTATAAACAACCCAAAAAGTTGCTATTAATTTCTATCAGTCTGCTTTCTTTGTAATACATTGTCAACAATAAAAGTGGCTTGCAGTAAATATCAAAGTTTTAACAATAATTCTTTCTTTTTGAGGATTGATTGGCTTACTGATATTCATATGCTTTGCCAGTTATGAATGTTTTGCATATCTTTATCCTGGCAATATGACTGCTTGTCAAATTTTTATGTATTGTTTAACATATTTCCACCAAAATGCTTTGAATGTAAATAAACCTAACAAATGTCTAAAAGCTGCCAAAGTTTCCATTAAAAGATGCAAATTCTGCATGCTTATATTTTAACTTCAGTGCACTCAGTGATGAGCAGGTCTGTTGAAGCTCACTCATTTTTAGTGAAATTCAATTCATTTTGGTTTAAAAGATTGCCTCATTTTACAGCACATTCTTAAAAATGATCTCATTTCTCAAAGAGTTTGCAATGTTTCTCACTCATTTTGACTGGTTATTCCGATGGTAAGTTAGGCAAAGGAAAGAGCATTGCAGCCGAAGTAGCTTTTGTACACCACCTTGCAGCTGATAGTGGAACAGATTTGATATTAGAATATTTCCAACGTTTATAGTGTGCTGGTGCTGACAGCTCCTTTCATACAGCTGTTGCACAACTAGCAGCAAGACCAAATTTAATTTGCCAGATTCACTGAGTGTGACAACTGGGGCAATGCATCTTTTTACTGGGCTTTCCCAGCACCAGTGAATCAAGCTTAGGGGATGCTGTCTAGTATTGTCATTGAAGAGAAAAAATAAAAATCATGAATAGGAATATTAAGCATATTAATAACCTAAGTTGGCCAAATCAGTCAATTGTAAATGTGAAGGCCACCTGGGCTCTTCGCCTGCCCACAAACCTTAAGGTTGGATGGGCAGCCCTGTTAATTGTTTCAATTAGTTTTTAAATGGCCTTAACAGACCTTTGACAGTTCAGTGGGCGCGCAGCCGATTCTGGTGTGCGCCCGCCGAACTGAAGATCAGAAAAACGCACAGTGACATCGGGACGCATGCCTGATGTCACCGCACATCATTTTACACATCCGCAAGCGGGGCCCGCCCCCACACTCCGACCAGAAGATTCAGGCCTGCATGTTGATTTCAGAATGGCCCAAACTTAGAAGTAACTTAGAGCTGATGTACAGTTGATACAGCATAATTTTCTTTGCCGAATTAGACATTATTATGACTAAATTCAGCAAAGTGTTGTTTAATTGAAGGATATCTGAGCCGAAAGCTGTGTCGACATCTATTGATCACATGTGAGAATCTGTACCAGATAGTCGTACACACTTTTGTTTTGCCATGTAAAAGTTTAATTAGCATGCATATTCAAGATGGTCCAGCAGTTTTGTGACTCCTCTGTTAGAAGTTCTAAATGTTATTTTGTGCATTTTATTGGTCACCCTATTTCTACGTTTATGACTTAATTACAATTATCTAATAATATCAGTCTGCATATGTTCAAATGCAAGTCTTAAAAAGCTTTAAATCACTTTCCTCCTTTTAGACATAGTTTGAAACCTACCTCTTTCACCAGCTTTTGCGCATTGACCTAATATCTCCTTATGTGGTTTGGTGTCATACTTGGCTTTATAATACTCCTGTGAAGTGCCTTGGGTTTTTTTTTCTAAAAGCACTATATAAATATAAATTGTTCTTGTTTGAAAGGGAGGTTAGAAATGCAGCAGTGGTTGGTCAGAAAATAAACCAAGTTATGTAAATTAAAAACTCCATGGGTCCTTGCACCAATCAGTGGAGCATGCCACTCAGGACTTCCTGCTCCCAACATCAATCACCTACTAGTTGAATCATTAACCCTGCTTTTAATTGCCCTGCCTTCAGAAACTGGGCAGGAAAGAAGCTAAAATAACACCCGTCACCTTTCCCCTCCAATTGTACTTTCTTCCTGCCATATCCCAAATTTATGTTGTTCTCTTTAACAGCCAAGCAGGACCCAAGAGAAGGAAGTAGGGTCCTACTTTAAATTTGATGCCATCAAGACCTGAGCTTCAATTTCAACCTGACGCCCGAACTGGAGAGCAGTGCCAGCTTCTCCATCAGGCAAACCTGTTGGGATTCAGATTCTGAGCCAGAAGTCCAGAAGGAAATTATGAAAGCCATATTGCAGGCTTTCATGTGGGCCAGGAGAACCTCCATTTTCCTGAACTCCCTACTTCCTAATCATAGGCAAATCCTTGCCCTATAACCACCACCCCCACCCTCGATCATTTCCACATGCTTCTTCCAATTGTGCGTAAGACCTTTCCACACCAGCCTGAATCCCCCCCCCAACAAGCCCCAACACTAACTGCTGGGACTGTTCCACAGGCCCCTGACTCTAGCCTTCTGCCACAAATTACTGCTCCTGCCAATTGGTCAGTTAGTCAACCTAGCTAGGTCTCAGGAAGGATTGTGCATATTTTATTTAAATGTGGCCATGCCATTAAAATCAACTGGCCACCAGGCCCCCAGCCTTTCTGGGTTCTGCCCCATTCCCCACTCCCCTACTGCCTTGCCAGTAATATTGCGGCCATTAAAATCTAACCTTCTAAGATTTTTCTTTCATGTGATATGTACTGTATGATAGAACATTTTTTGAGATAAATTGTTTTAAAATCACAAAAGGAATTATTTTGGTTCTATTACTTGTTCTGCAGTGAAACCATTCTGCAGATTATATTCTTATCTAACTCCATCTCACAATGGCATTTATTGTTTCAGAGGTTGATCCCATCATGCAGAAAAGAAGTTGAGCGATGTCCTTGCTCACAACCTAAATACAGGCATGACTTAAAGCTTTAACAAAGTGACACAGCTTTATAAAATAATCGGTTGGTTATTCTGCAGTTGACAGCTTGAGTGGGTTGAAGGAAGTTGCAAATAACAGGTTTGAGAGTCTTCAGTGCTTTTTAATTAGTTTTGTGCTGAAACTTATTTTATGATCTGAAGAGGTGACAGAGTGAAAAGTAGAGTGCAGCTGAGAGAGCTTTCTGTGTAATGTACCATTTCAGTTTCGCAGGAGGATTTCAACATCTGAATAAAATAGTTCAGCAGTAGCTATATGGGGCAACACTTTGGAAGCTCCTAATGGGCTGTGCCAAGGAATCGGCAAGATGTGATTCATGCCAAGGATTCCCTGCAAGTGTAGTCATCCAAATATATATATGTCATAAATGAAGGCCAAGAGCTTTCTGATCCAAAAAGGAAATCGGAAGGTGATTTACCCCAAATAGCATTTTTTATGTTTCACAATGTTTGCTTGACAGTTGCATCCTGCAGTCTTCCACTGTCACTACTTCCCTTGGTACGACAGCTACTTTGCAAATTTGAAGCCATAAGCTTGAGTGCTCTTGGCGAGTATCAAGGCGAGTAATACATTGCAAATGTAATTCCAACATTTCAAGCTCTACCATTTTATTTCTTTCCATACCCTAAGCTTCAGTCTGAGATTAATACTATTCTAATATTATTCTGGATAGCAGAAACAACTTCAAACTCATTTTTTCTGCCACTAAGTGTTTCCTGGCCTCTTCTCAGTGCATTATCCATAACAGCATCACATGAGCTGGGACATGTTTATGAAATGTTTAAACAATATTTATTAATTTATTAATTTCATGAACCCTTCATGAAACCTCATCGCGCCTGTGGATGAGGTTTCATGAAAAATGTGAAAGCCGCTTGGGCTCTTTGCCTGCCTGCCAACCTTATGGGCAACACAGAAGTCCACTGCCTCCAAATGCTGCTGCCTTGCCTCCTCCAATCTCATCCCTTCCCTTTTCCCACTGTACTCCATGCCTTTGCTCACTTCCTGACTAAGTCATCTCAACCATGGGGCAGAATTTTCTCATTGGCGTGCAGGGGAGGGCCCCGCACGCAGATGCGTAAAATGATGCACGGTTACGTTGGGCGTGCGTCCCGACATCACCGTGCGTCATTCCAATCTTTCGTTCAGCGGGCGCACACCAGAGTCAGCTGCACGGCCACCGAACTGTCAAAGGCCTGTTAAGGCCATTAATAGAGTAATTAACCAAACTGACAGGGCTGCCCGTCCAACCATAAGGTTGGCAGGCAGGCGAAGAGCCCAAGCAGCTTTCGCATTTTTCATGAAACCTCATCACAGGGGCAATGAGGTTTCATGAAGGGTTCATGAAATTAATAAATATTTTTTAAACATTTCATAAACATGTCCCAGCTCATGTGATGCTGTCATATGAGGGGACATGTGTAAATTATTTTTAACTTTCTTTATTTTGAAGTTTCAAATTGAACTTAATCTGAGGCAGCTCCATGCCTCAGGGAGATTTCTGCACTCTTTCGCGCACATGTGCAAAAGAGCACAGGCCCCGACTCTCCCTCCTCCCCCGCCCACACAGATAGCACTGAGCACTACCGGGCGCGCGTCACGCTGGGTGGGCCTTAATTGGCCCGCCCACATAAAATGGCGGTGTGCCCACTCCTGACCAGCCCGCCCGACAAGCAGAAGATTCTGCCCATGAAGTCCATCACCTGTTTCCTTGACTTCCCCATCTCCAATTTCTCCTTAGCCCCATACTTGCTGACATCACCAACAACTTGTTCTCATCTTATGTCCTACAAAATTTCTACCAGCATTCCTCAAAACACCCCTTTTGAACCCCTCCATTCCCTCCAAGTACTCTCCTTTTTCCAATTTTCCCCTTTTTCCTGGAATGCATTATTGCAACAAAATTATGCTCTTACTTCTCACACAACTTCATATTTAATATTTTCTTGCCCTGCACACTAATATCACATGCAATATCCTGCATTATTGCAACTAGGACTCACTTGTCGTACATCATCAAGATTCACTCTCCCACCTCACCTTCCTCAGCCTTTCCAGTACTTACATTATCATTGAACACTCTATGGTCCTCGACCATTTCCATAGATCCACTTTCTTAGTATTCCTCTTTCCTAGTTAAAACTTCCTTCATTTCCAGCCATATCTTTTGCATCATATGTATAATCACCTCTGGAAAAACAGGGGTGCCAACACGTCCCAGAACTGAGGCCGGAGGTTGGCAAAATTGGCTTTGGCCCTCATTTAATTAATTTGGGTGAGCTGGCAGTGCCTGTCTCGCCTCCACAGGCAGATCACCCTTTTTCTGGGTGGCCTACCACAACAACAACTGACTAAAGGAGATAGGGAGGGTGACTGATCACAGACCAGCTGCAGTCCTCAGGGGCTCTTTGGAGTCAGAAGAAGAGTTCCTGCTCTTCATAGCTTCACAAGAAATATTTTAAAATATTTTTTTCAAAAAATGTCACCTTTCATTGGTGGTCATTATTAAGGCCACATGGCTGCTGAGCAATCAATTCCTGCCCTGCTCATTGCAGATCAATTTCACCTAGGGTGCTTTAAGCAGGCATTAGACCTCTCATTCATATATAAGGGGCCTAATGCCTGTTTTAAGCAGACTTCAAACGTTCATCAGGCATCCTTGAGGCACAGGATATTGGTCCCAAAATTGGACTGAATTGTTCCCGCTTTACATCCAAAACTGGTGCAACAAGGTCTAATCTCTATCTCCTTGTTCTTTCTCCCTCACTTCACTGCTGGCAGCCTGTTCATCAATTACCATGCCCCGCCTTCTAGAATTACCTCCCTAATCACCTCTATTATGCCGGCTCTCAACCTGTTTTCAAAATCCTCCTAAGGAACTTGCACTTTAATTGTGATGTTATCCTTCCAACAATCTTTCTTCCCCTTGATTATTAATCTCTGGTCTTTTTAACTGCCCCATAATACTCTGATACATATCTTGCCTCATGAGGAACACAATGGAAATCTAAGTTTTTGTTTTTGTAAATAGAGTAAACAAAGAAATTAAATCCACCGCTATTATTTTGAAACGTTGACACAGGAAACAGTGGATTGCAAAACATCTAGCAGTGTAACTTTCACCAGATTCATCAAAAGCAGTTTATTTTTCATAAACGTGCTACCACTATGATATGTAATAAATACAGAAAATGCTGGAAAAAGTCAGCAGGTCTGGCAGCATCTGTGGAGAGAGAAACAGTTAATGTTTCTAGTCCATATGACTTCTTCAGAGCTGAAGAGAGGTAGAAATGTAATGGATTTTATACTGTTGAAGAGAGTGGTGGGGGGAGATGCTGCGGTTGTGTAGCAAGTGGAGAAAAATAGGTCAGGGATAGATGGGAGCTCAGTTGAGATTTGACAAAGATGTCATGGACACAGGACAAAGGGAGCGTTAATGGTAGTGTTAGAAACTAAAGAAGATGCTAATAGTGGCATAAATGTAAGTTAGCAGAATATGTTAGTTAGCAGAACAAGGTTCAGCACTCTATGAAAGCAAAACATAAGAACAAGTTACAGATGGCCCTGTGAGGGGAGGGGGTTGGGAAAAAAATAAAAACACCAACTCATATCACAGATATACTCATATTGGTGGATTCCTGTGTGTAATTAGATAAGTGGCACTAGGTGAAGAGCACAGCACTAGTGTGCTGGAGGAGGTGTGAGAGGCAGAGGCAGCTGTGGGCACTCCCCCTCGGAGAATCGAGGACAGACACAGCCTTGCTCAGTTGGGTGCAGACGCAGGTCCTCAGGGGTCATAAGAAAGGAGGTTCTACTTAAACAAGCAGCAACAGATGTGTTCCCATGCCAAAGTTCCCTGAGGCATTGTGGGGTCATGGGCTAAGAATGAAGGAGCCCATTCAGCTCTTGAGTACCACCATGGCTGAAGGCTTTGAGTGCATGAGCTCCTCCACTGAGAGTGGCCAGCCTCATGGACGGCCATATGCTGCATCATTCTGAGGAACAGCACACACATGCACAGAATATATGTCACACTTTGTAGTCAATGGTGCTCGTGACACAGACGTTTGGAGTGGATGCCAGTTGTGCATCGGTTGGTGTTACCCTCCAGCCATCTGGAACTCCATCCGAGATTGAAGGCTGTCTCCCAGGAAGATCAGGATGCCATCCCTCATGAATCACCATCATCTTCATCAAACCCCTTGGCCCCTATGACTGATGGACCATCTATGCAGCAGAGCTCAGTGATGGAGGTATATTTGGGCTTCTGAAGCTGCCCCAGTGAGCACTTCCACGATGAAGACAGCCATTACATGCATCTCAGCTGTAAACAGAGACAAGCAAGCAGGCTTCCTCCACCTCATCTGAGGCCACAAGGGAAGCTCTGTATGGAAGTGGCAGAGAGCGGAGGCCACTATATCAGGTAAAGCACTGAGTAGTTCACTGGGGTTTGCCTGACCTGTAAATGGGCACTTTCTTTCTTATTCAATACAATGTAAATATTGACACATGGCGCCAGTCGTGTGAGCTTCCATTCTATAATGATGATGCTGGAAAAACAGGGAGCAGTGGTAATGGAAGCAGGGGTCCTTCTGGGGGACAGTGAAACCTGATGGATAGATATAAATCATTCATTGGCGGTAAGATTGGATCTATTCCAGGCTTCATCTTCAATGAAAGTGCTTTCACAGGTTGCTCAAAGTGAGTTCCAGACCATTTTCTCCTCTTGAATTAGAAGGGCTCAGGTGAAACATGCCTGGATCAGATCATCGCTGACAGTGACAGCATTTTGACGAGATCCTTAAGTCATGCGCCAGTCCTAGCCACTTCCTGGTACTGCAAAGCTCTCGTAAACAGGGTGTCAGTGACCTATGAGGTGCAGTGGGCAATGGTCATTTGTTAGACGCCACCAAAGTCCACTGCCAGTCCATGGAAAGAGCCAGAAGTGATGAAGTTCAAGGCAACAGTGGCTTTGATGGCTAATGGTAGGGCATGGCAAGCAGTCCTGCAAGGTTTGAGATCTTCCATGACAAGGACACAAATCTCATTGACTGTCTGCCTGGATGGGCACACTCTCCTTTGGCACAGGTTCGCCAACATCTCCAGCTAGCTCCATCTTTGGCACAAGATCCTGTGTTGAGGGTATGGGCCCCATTGCCTTCCTGCCCCTCATCCCTCTCTGTTGCCCTGCTCATGCCCGAGACTGTACCTCTCTTGCTGAGGATGTTGCTCCAAAATCTGAGAGTCGGTCTCCCATTGCCAGCTATTGCCTTCCTTGCACTCAGCTGAATTCACTAAAAATGTCTGGAAGCCTTACCCCTTCCTCTTATGTTGCCATGAGGGTGCACTGCCCAAACATATATAGACCACTCTCCCCACAACTTGTACACTGCTGATGGCACCTGTGTGTCAACAGCTAAATGTGCTTTTATTGGCCCATTTAAATTGATATTGTGGCCGTGACTGGCTCCCCACTATGTTGCTACCTCCTTGCACCTGGCATGCAATCCGTGCATCCCCACCAAAATCCCAAACTGGCCCTCAACAAGCTCTCAATGAGCTTATTAAGCACTTTAATTGGTCTTATTGCAGAATCGAGCAGGTTTTCTGGGCCCGCCTTCCCCTATCCTGGAGGTGTCAGCTGTGGCTCAGTTCATAGCACCCTCGCCTTTGAATCAGAGGGTTGTGGGTTCATGTCCCACTCCCGGAAACCAAGAACTGTGATTGTACTCGAAAGAGTTGCAATCTGTGACTGTTGATAACTCGAAAGAGTTTCCCCTATCCTGCTGAAACTTATTTGAACCTGCCCTCCTCTGTTCCCACCCCAGGAGAGATCTAAAGATCCTGCCTGAGTATTAAGCCTGAGGATATTTTATTGGCACTACGTAATGTCCTACAGAGCTTGATAGTTTTTAAAAGTACTTTTCACATTTTCATTACATTATAACTGTTTATTATTTCAACTGATCACCATGAGTGCAGAGATCTTCTTTCTGATAGCCCCCTTTTGATTTTTCTCAGGCAAATAATTGGAATAAGCTTGAGCTTTTTCATCCAATATTTCAGGCTGTAATATTATTCTTTTGGCATCAGTTGATAATTTAGCTGTAGGCTAATTTAGTCTTTGCAATTCTGTTTTCATTTCTGAAAATAATTCTGTATCCCTAGTGTCTTGTGTTTCCTGAATCATGCATCTGTATGAGATCTGATGCCAAAGGCATCTCCTCCAGTCGCAACTCTCATTCCATTGTCGCCCTACCATATGTTGCATCTGCTAGCAGTCTCTGTTTTAATATTTCTTCAAGGTAGACATTCCTTGAAGAGAGGTGGCAGTCAAATTAAACACTAAGATAAAAGCAAAAGATAAAATGTTCTGATGAAGGGTCATACGGATTCGAAACGTCAACTGTATCCCTCTCCGCAGATGCTGTCAGACCTGCTGAGTTTTTCCAGGTATTTTTGTTTTTGTTCTGTTTTAATATGTTCAGTTTGTCATTTAAACTTGCAGCAAAATAAGCAGAATTATGGCAGAATTTTGAAGTGGTTTATTTGATGGTGCACTAAGATCATCCCTAAAAAAATGGGTATCGTCTTATTATCTTCAGTGCAGTTCTTCCAACATAGAAAGATATAGAAAGAAGCTTTAGTATGCGAATATATCCATAAGGCTCTGAAATATTTAAAATATTTATAAAAAGAAGCCAGGATTCCTGCTTCTAATCATTATCTAATGATTCCCGTTAGAACTGTGCATGCATGGTCAGATGAAAAATAGGTTCAGCCATGAGATTTTCCAGTCAAAAAAATTGCTAGTGCTCATTGTATAGGCTCACCGTGACCATCACATTGACAAGGTCTCAGATGGCTACCAGAATTCATTGTATAGTGGTTAAAAGTTCATTCCCAGATTCCAAAATATTCCAATTCAAGTTCCTTCCCAAAACCCAAGGTACGCAGTTAAAATCCAAGGTTAGGATCCAGAGGACTGGATGCCAGTTAAAGCCCATGCCCATAACTCAGAAGAACTGCCTCTGGAGTAACACTGAAACATTGAAGGTAAAAAAAAAACTACACATTTGTTACTACTTATTTTAAATTTTATTTGAACTGATTTGATCCATGATATTTGAGGCCAATAAAATGAATTAATCATCTCTAATTTATGCTGTCTATAATCAGTAAAAAAAAATGATGAATTGTCCCTTTGCTTCCAGTTTTATTGACAAGCAAGGCATGTTGCAAGCTGTTAGAACATGCAAAGGAATATGGGTCTGTTTGATTTAAAAATGAAAAGTAAATCTCTTCATTAGCAGTATAATCTGTCTGTATTGCAGCTCCTCTGTATGATACGTTGAAGAGATCAGGATAATTATATTACAATCAGCTGCTGATTGTAAGATTGCTTTGACTAACACAATTTGGCTGATCAACAACAATTTCCACTTATCGCTAACAAAGCAAGAAATACTCTGAAGATCCATTTCTATTGAGGGCCACTTCCTGAATAGCAGGATGCATGTAAGGCATTTACTCAAAAGTTCCAAAGTTACTACAAATCGGATTTGGGACATTCATTTTGGTACAGATTTTTCCTGCTGTTCAGAATCTATTTAAGCAAACAGTAGGAAACTGTGCAACAGGTCTGAGATCATGCATTCTATATAAGGAGCAGAGGTCAGGAAATTACAACCCCAAATTGTTGGCTACTGCCCCATGATTTTCCAACCTGTGCCATTTTTTTCCTCTTTCATGGCCAGCATTTGTTGACTATCCCTAATTGCCGTTGATAAGACGATGGTAAAATACCTTCTTGAACCGGTGTAGTCCATCTGGTGTAGTTACACCCAGAGTGCTGTAAGGGAGTTCCAGGTTTTTGATCCAGTGACAGTGTAGGAACGATGATATAATTCCAAGTCAGGATGGAGGGGAACTTTCAAGTTGGTTTCCCATACATCTGCTGTCCTTATCCTTCTAGGCAATAGAGATCACTGGCTTGGAAGCTGCTATCAGAGGCTTGGCGAGTTCCTGCATGCATCTTGTATATGGTACATACTGTTGCCACTGTTCACCAGTGGCGAAGGGAGTGCATGTTTAAGATGGTACTTGGGGTGCCAAGCAAGCGGGCTACTTTTTTCTGCATGGTATCGAGCTTCTTGAATTTTGTTGGAGTTGTACTTATCCAGGTATATAGAGAGTATTCCATCACACTCCTAACCTGTGCCGTGTAGATGGTGGACAGGTTTTGGGGAGTCAGTTACTCGCTATAGAATTCCCAGCCTTTGATCTGCTCTTGTGGCCACAGTATTTATATGGCTAGCCCAGTTCAGTTTCTGGTTAATGGTAACCTTCCAGAATGTTGATGATGGGGGATTCTGCAATGGAAATGCTGTTGAATGTCAAGAGGAGATGGTTAGAATCTCTCTTGTTGGAGATGGTCATTGTCTGGCACTTGTGTGGCAATATGTTACTTGCCACTTATCAGCCTAAGCCTGAATGTTGTCCAGGTCTTGCTGCATGTGGACACTGACTGCTTCAGTATCTGAGATGTCGTGAATGGTGCTGAACATTGTGCAATCATCAGCAAACATCCCCACTTCTAACCTTATGATGAAGGGAATGTCATTGATGAAGAAGCTGATGATGGTTGGGCCTAGGACACTACCCTGGGGAATTCCTCCAGCAGCGTCCTGGGGCTCAGATAATTGACCTCCAACAACCACAACCTCCTTCCTTTGTGCTAGGTATCACTCCAACCAGTGGAGACTTTTCTCCCTGATTCACAATTCAGTTTTTTCTGGGAGTCCTTGATGCCACACTCAATCAAATGCCTTGATGTCAAGAGCAGTCACTCTCACTTACCCTTTGAATTCTGCCCTTTTGCTCATGGTTGGACCAAGGATGTAATGAGGTCTGGAGCCATGAGGCTATGGTGGAATCTACAAGCGCGGTCCTTGCTGTTAGTTCTCAGGAGGGCTGGAACCTCTATTTGATCATCCCCTGCACTCAAAAAGTACTTAATTGGCTGTAAAGCATCAGGAAGTCCTGAAATCATGAAAGGTGCTATGTACAGTAAATGCAAGTCTTTATTTTCTCAAGGCTAGAATGGCAGATGGCATTTACTGCAATTCTTCACATTGGATGACAAAATAGATCACTTCTAATGCAGAAGTTTCCAGCTCATACATTCACTTAAATTTTACACTTACAATTCGTTTGAAAAACAAATCTTATAAACATAGAAACATGTGAAGAAGTTTATATCTAAGCAATTCAATGATACCTTGAGCATCCTCTTGTTACATTTCCTGCCTTACAACAGTGACTACATTTCAAAAGCACTTGTCTGTAAAGCACTTTGAGACATTCAGTGGTTGTGAAATGAAAGTTTATGTTTCTTTTTTGTACACCTGTGCAACTCAGTATTGTTTCAAATTTGTTCTTTTTGTTTGTGAACAGATCACTAAATTGGCATACGTCACACTAATTGTGCAGCAGAATTGCTGAAAGTGACCCTTGAGAATATCTGCTTCCCGTGGAAACTGAGCAGTATGATTGCTGTCAGAATTATAACATTTCTTCATAAATTAACAGTAATTGCAATGTGACAATAGTACTAGCCGGGGCTGATCTGCAAGGCTTTTAGAACATCTGGTCTTGGTCATCTGCTGCTCCATCAGCAATAAAGCAAGGCTTAGAAGCAGGGTAATCTAAAACAGTACAGTTTTTACCCAATGTTTGGACTTCACTGTGTTTTTGTTCCAATTATCTTCCCTTCTTTCCTGAAGCCTTTACTGGACATGATTCCATGAACATTAATAACCACGACCCCATGCCACCCCACCTGGCCGAATCCCCTCCTAACCCTTGCACCCAAGCCTGGTCCAAGTATCCATCCTTCATTTTTGATCCTAGACAATGAGAGCTGACAGGTTATTGGACTGCAGAGGGCATCACAGCTCATTCCTGCCCCCATTCAAGGTCATACATGCACACTTGCCAGTATGTTCACTAAATAATAATTGTGGAGGCATTCATAGCAATTGTAGTACTTCAGCTTCTACCCAACTGAGATTAGAAAACTCAACACAGGAGCGTGTGCCTATTCAGGCAGACAGTCACGGAAGATCTCAAACCTCACAGTACTCCTCTCCATGCCCTACCTGTAGCCTTAAAAGTCACTGTGGCCTTTAACTTTGTCACCTCTGGCTCCTTTCAGAATCCATTTCAAAACTTATCTCTTCCACCATGCCTTCTATGGTCTCCCCTAAATTTCTCCTTAATTTCAAACTTCGTGTTCATTGTCCCACTTTTAAAGCACCTTGGAACACCTTTACATAGCTATTGTTTAGTTCTTCCAGGAAGCCATTGTTTATGATCTATTTCTGTTAGCTATATGGCTAAATCCCAATGGGCTCAGTTGTCGTAGCTTTACTGAAATAAAAATAGAAAATGCAGGAAATACTCAGCAGGTCAGGCAGCATATGTAGGTGATATAATACCTTGGGCTTATTTACTGTACAAGACACAAGGCACCAATTGCTCATAAGGGATTTGGTAAACACAATGTGGTTCATTTATTAAGACTAGGTACATGAGAACAATTATTCATAGATATAAAGCTTGAAGACATCAGAGCTGTGTGTGTGCTGTGCTCAAATCAAACGTGAAATTAAGGCTGGATCACATGAAGCATTTCCCTTCTACAGATGTCATGCTGATAACCCTTAAAGGCATATTACAACTATTACCTTTCATCAGAGCTGGAAAATGTTATGGATATCATAGATTTTAAGCAAGAACAGAGACAGGGAAATAGGGGCCGGAGGAAAAAACAAAAGGGAAGGTCTATGATAAAGTGGAAGACAGGAGTGATTAAAAAAACAAAGAGATGGTGGTCCAAGGAAAAAGGGCTTGGTAATGGGACAAGTAAATAAACAAAAGATGGGTCCAGAGGAGGTGTAAATGGCAACAGCAAATCTGCTGTCTGAAAAAAGAGGCAGTGATTATAATCCGAAAATAGTTGAATTCATTGTTGAGGCCATAAAGTTATAAAGTGTCAAATTGAAAGATAAGATGCTCTTTCTTGAGCTTCTTTTGAGCTTCATTAGAACTGTGTAAGAGGTAGAGGACAGGGAGGTTTTAGTGGGTATAACACAGAGAGTTAAACTGACAAGTGACCTGAGCTCGATCACACTTGGGGACTGAATGGAGGTGTTCAGCAAAGCGAATACCCAATCTGCATTTGATCTCTTCATTTTATTAGAGATCACATCGTGAGTATAGTAAATTGAAAGAAGTACTAATAAATCGCTGTTTCATCTGGGGTAAGTGATTGGGGCCTTGGACCTTTAGAAGGGAGGAGGTGAAAGGGCAAGTGTTACATCTCCTGCACTTGCCTGGGAAGTTGTCATGGAAAGGAGAGCTGTTGGTGGTAGTGATTGAGGAGTGGACCAGGATATTGCATAGGGAACAGTCCCATCAGAATTCTGAAAGGGGAGGGGAGATGTGTTAGGTGCAGGCATCGTGTTAGAAGTGGTAGCAATGGCAAGGAAGATTTTTTGAATGTGGAGGCATGTGGGGCGAAAGGTGAAAACAAGAGGAACTCCATTGTGGTTTGGGGTGAGGGGAGAAAGAAAGAGGGCAGAAGAATGGGAATTGGAACAGACACAGTTAAGGGCCTTGTCAGCCATGTTGGATGGAAATCCTCGGTTGAGGATAAAGGAAGACATAGTGGAAGGTGGCATTGTCAGATCAAATGTATCGGAGAAACTGGAAGAATGGAATACAGCCCTTACAGGAAGTGAGTAGGAGGAAGTTTAATCAAGGTGGCTGTCGGAGCCATTGGGCTTATGGTAAATATTGGTTGACAGCCAATCCTCAGAAATGAAGATAGAGAAGTCAAGGAAGAGAAGAGTTAGAAATGGAACATGTGAAGGTGAGGAATGGGTGGAATTTAGAAGAAAAGCTGATGAAATTTTGCAATTTGGGGTGAAAGCAGGAAGCAACACTGATACGATCATCAATGAAATGGAAAAAGAGAAATTGGAGGGGACCTGAACAAAACTGGAACAAAGAATGTTCCACATATCCCATGAAAATGCAGGCATAGCTGGGATCCATGTGGGTCCCTATAGTGGCACTTTTTGTTTGAAGGAAATGAGAAAAGTCAAAGGAGAAATTGTTTAAAATGACAAGTTCAGCCAGGTGGCGGGGAATGGTGATGAGTGGGGACTGGTGGGGTTCCATTCTAGATAAATGCAGAGCAACCTCTGATGCATGAATGGGGTTGGAATTGTATAGGGACTGAACGTCCATGGTGAAAAGGAGATGGTTTAGTACTAGGAAACTGGAAACTGTGAAAGTGGCAGAGGGCATCAGAAGAATCACAGAAAAAGGTTGGAAGAGACTGGACAAGAGGAGAAAACATAGGCCAGGATATTGAGGTCGGCAAGCAGGGGGCGGGGCCCGCTAGCCGACGCGTAAAATGACGCAGGCTGACATCGGGCAGAACTCCTGATGTCACCTCACGTCATTTCAATTTTCAGGTCGGTGGGGGAGCAGCCGAATTAGCTGTGCGCCTGCCGACCTGTCAACGGCCTATTGAGGCCATTTAAAAACTAATTCAAGTGGTTAATGGACCTGCCCATCCAACCTTAAGGTTGGCGGGCAGGCTGGGAGCCCTGGTGGGCTTCAGAAAAAGCATGAAACCTTATCCATGGGCAGGATGAGGTTTCATGAAGGTTTTTTAAAATTTAATACAAGTTTGAATAAAAGTGATGGACATGTCCCAACTCATGTGACAGTGTCACATGAGGGAACATGTCAGGGAAATTTTATTTTTGTCCATGGACCATTTTTAAATTTGGTGCCGATCTCCCTGAGGCAGCGCTTAGCCTCAGGGAGATGAGTGCGCTCTTTCACGCGCATGTGCGAAAGAGCGCATTCTCGACTTAGGGAATCCTCCCCCCCCCAGCCCACACAGGGAGCGCACAGCGCTTCCTGGCGGATGTCACACTGGGGGGGCCTTAATTGGCCTGCCCACGTAAAATGGCGGCGTGCCCCCCATTGGGGGTGCTGATCGGAGGCGCGCCTTGATGCGCCCGCTCCTGCACTTCCCCCCGCAATGGGGGGAAAATTCTTCCCATAGAGTCCATACAGGACTGATGCTGTCTGATGACTGAGTGATTTATTAGTGTGCATTATTGCCTTGCCTGGTAGGCCAGAGGATCTATATTCCTGCTCCAAACAAAAGGATGTTTGGCAGAACACACAGACATTGGAGTTCATGCCAATCAAGATGCTGCAGAGTGCAGCTTGGGTGGAAGTGTCCAAAAACCATATCTGCAGTATTTTGATGATTTCACAACACTGCAGCTGGCACATATAAAACAGCGAAGCCAATCAAAGTTCCTCCTACAGATGCTCAGAGTGTTGCCGTGGAGGCTCAGAGTTTTGGATTATCAGATGGGAAAACTCTTCTGTGGGAAAATATTTTTAAAACAACATTCTTGATGTATAAATATTAAACTGAATAGTAACTACCCTCAAATAATTGTATAATTAAGGGTAAGATAAATAGGTGGAGGGCATTCATTATTTGAGCACACATAAAGAGACACTTATTGACACTGGGGTGGTGAGTAGGGTGAAGAGCTACACATCTGTAGTGTTTCACATTTGTGAATAGATCTAAACTGAGTAAAGATTGACTTCTGGTCTCCTCCTTCACCAAATGGCTGTTAGAAGTTTAGCACCCTCAACTTACATGGTTATCGTTACAGTCAAGTCATATGCTAATAAAACTTATTGGGAGGATGGACACTTTACTTTTAAAAAGGGCTGCATGAAATATGGACCATTTACCTTGACAAAATGGGCTCCACATATGTCAGGTGACTTATTTTGTAGTTTCTGTACAGACACAGGGTCAGATATGTCTGCACATAGCTTTGGGAAGTTAATTAAAATTTAAATGGCCTTCCTAGGCGTTGATGACTGCTCCTCTCCATTCCAATGAAAGAGATTTAGAGTGACAATGATTGTTAGACTTGCTAGCCCCATGAAGGTGGGATTACAAATAAAGACATTTTGGAGGCTATTCATGTATGGAATGTTGATGGGATAACAAGCATCCCCCATTGTGTGATGAATTGCTGAGCCATCAACCCATTGTGTGGACAATGGAAAAAATCAATACTTTGGGCGGAATTGTTCATGTCCACTGGCAACAGGCATCATGGTGGGCGTGAGTGGACAATATGGCAGGAAGGCCAAAGATCGGTTTCACGCTGTCGTGAAACACACTTGCAATTGTCCGCTCCGCCCATCAATGGCGGCTGCGTCTCCCACTACCAGACATCAGGAATTTCATTTAAATACATCTGCATATCGTTATAAGACCAGCTCACCAGAATCATCTTCCCACGTCAAATTTACTGCCCATGTCAGCAGGAAAACATGCCGGTGCAGAACACGTTTTGACAAGTGTGATGTGCAGAAGTCGGGACTTGCCATCAGGGCCTTGCTCACATTGCGGACATCCGAGAAGCAGAAGAAGCTGGAGCTGATAGCAGTGGGATCCTAGAGCAATGTTCATCACATGCTGAGTGGATTCTCATGGACATGGCTCCACTGCGAAGCAGCTTACAGAAGCTGGAATATCACCATAGAGGGTCTGCTTTGGGATTTTAGTGTCTTGGCCATGGTCTTCTACGGATGATCGTCGAGGGGGTGGACAGGAAGGTCCAACTGTGAATGGGAGAGGAAGATGTCCCAGAGAGTGGGAGAGGAGGGTCTAGGTTTGACTGAGAAAGGAAGATGTGTCAGGGGAGGGTGAGGTTGAGAGGGACGAACAAAGATCCCAGGGGGTGAGGTTGGGAGGTGGGGGAATGAAGGTGTCAGGGGGTAAGGTTGGGAGGGGGGGAACAAAGGTGCTGGGGGGTCAGATGAGGAGGGAAAAGGAGGTAATGGGGAGAATATGGCAACTGGGGAAGTAGGTGTAAAGGGGCAGGAAGGTGCACGGGATGGCGTTCTGAGGTGGGAAGGAGTCTAGAGAGGGAAAGAGTCCAAGGGGGCGAAGGAGTCAGCGGGGAGGAAGGAATCCAGAGGAGGGATGGAATCCAGCGGGAGAAAGGAGTCCAGGACATGGGTGACTGAGGGAGGGGAAAGGACAGAGGAGATAAAGAAGAATGTTGCATGCACAATGCTTGTAAATCCGAAAGTGAAAGGAAACTCGTGGTGGGTGGGAACAGGTGCTGCATAGGAGCGTGATCAGTGGATAGGCGGAGATGTAGGTCAGCGTAGATGGACAACTGAAATAGAACCCCAGTAAGCAGCATTAAAAATGCTGAGGTGATTGAGGTGAGTGTGAGGGAGAAAGGATTTGCATGCTTAGGAGAATGCTTAAACGAGGTTCCGAAAGAACCTGCCACACACACACTTCTCCCCCCTGAATCACTCGTGGGCTGGCTGTGTGCAGCTGAACTGCTAATGGTGGGGGATGCAGTGGGAGGACTCGCAAAGCCTGCAAATGAAGCTGAAAGACACCATTACGCAATATTCAGTGAAAGTGAATATACTTTCAGATTATAAAGTGACAAAATGTGTCCACCCGGGCAACCAACTTTGGTCAAAATTTTTTAATTTTTCTAGGTCTAACACTTCTAGGTGCTGCCCTGACATCAGCAGCAGGGGGGAGACAGCCTGTGCAATGGTTGGCCCTGTTGCTTCTGATGAATTTAGCGTGGGTCCTCTGGAGAGCCGAGGCTTTGGGAGCCCCAGCTTGCTTTGGCTGTCCTCCTATGGGCTAGCTGCTCCCTCTGCGTTGACAGAGCATGAGGTTGAGGGGGTCACAGGTAAAGGGGACTCAGAGGGAGATTCCTGAGTGGATGACCCAGGGGTATCCAGCTGCCACTGCTCCTCCCTTCGGGTGTCCGAGGACAATGGCTTGACTCCTTGAGGGGAAGGAGCACCTGGAGGGTAGTTGAGGTGCCCCGTTTCCCTCTCACATTGCCACTGCAAGAACTCATCCATAGCTACCACGATGGAGTGCAGGTCGGCGCACATCTCCGCATTCTGGGCTAGGGTCTCCACGACGTCTGCCATGCTTCCCATGGGGATCGCCATACGCGCACATCTGGACACCACTTCATCAGAGAGCAGGCGGACGCACTTCTCCGACTCGCATGCACTCTATTGAGGGCTTCCAACAGCCCTGTGTAATGTTCCCCAGCCTTCTGCTGACTCTCCAGGATGAGTTGGAAGGCTGAATCCAGAGGCTCATCATCTGATTCGGATCTCACAGATACTTCGGCCCCAACAGTCCTCCAAGTGCCAGGAAGCTCAGCTGAACCTGCCTCCTCCTGCTGCAGACACATGTCCGTGAGGTGACCACCAGATTGTGAACCCAAGGCTGCTCTCGATCTAGGTCCCACCTAGAAGTGTGTCTCTCTGCACTGGAGGTGTGCGTAAGCACATGATGGAACTTCCAGGCTGCTTATTTCCAGCTCTTCAATGGAGGAGGTGTCCTCTTGGCTGGAGGTGACGACCTGGCTGGCTGAGGGTGTCGGTCACTTGGCAACGCTCCCTGTGAATTGAAGTAGAGATAATTAGTGCTTGGCAACAGTGTCAAAAGCAGGAGCGAGAGCACTCACATTTGCATCGAGAGAGTGATGATGTGGTGCAGGATCCTCATGTGGGTGTTCACCGCAAAGATCACCGTCGCCACAGGCATAGTCCACATCCTCACCAGTCAGCATGATGGCATGTTCCTCAAAGTGAGTGAGGGGTCCACCCTGGTCTGTGACCTCTCCCTGCTGCTTTCAGCCAGCTTCTCCTGCATGAAAACAGATGGAGAGAGTGTGAGCAGGACACATGGCATTGCGTGGAATGTTTTTTGTGGCGAGTGGAGTCATGGATGGGTTGAGGGCACGAGCTTGAGAGGATATAAGCCTGATGGAAATGTGAGGGTGTGTGTGAGAGTTAGTGGTGTTGTCCCTTCAGGTGTGAGATCCCTGCGGATGTGTGATGGGTTTGTGAGTGTGTAAGCTGAGAGTGATGAGAAGAGTGAGTTACCCTGGCGGAATGGATGTGACCATTCATCCTGTAGTGGCACTAGGTGGCTGTCCTCTTTTGCAGGACTTTGGCGCTGACCACCACTGCCACCGCCTCCCATGCTGGATTGGTGACCTTGCTTGCTGGCCAGAGCGAGGGTAGAGGACATCACATCGGGCCTCCATGGCGTTCAAAGGCATTCCAGGGATGCGTCACTGAGTCAGGGGGCTGCAGTCTTTTTGCCTTTCAGGGCCATGTCGTCTGTGCAGCAGTCCTTGGCTGGAAGCACTGAGAGGTGTGTGCGTAGCTACACTTTAAACATGGCGCCCAGCATGAGGAAGTAGTGAGGTGATGGCTTGGCAGGTGAATGAGTGCCCGCCCACCATTGAAACGGCGTGTTTCCTGAGAATGCATGATTAATAAGGCGGGTTTGGAACAATATGGCCTGAAAAGCTGCCATTGCAGCCGGTGGATAAAATGTTCTTTTTCCACCTGCTACTGCACTTAGTGCAAATCTGTGATGATTCCTCCCTATGTCACATGACAGAAATTGACTTGTGATAGGAAATACTTTGTTAATGCACAAGGGTAGCCCAGTGGGTCAGTCTGGGAAATGAAGACCAGAAGGAAGCCAAAGCACCTAGCACAAGAGAGGACCCTGCCTGCAAAATCCACCATAGGCAGAAAAGTGGGGCTAATTCATTTTACCTGCAAGATTATATTTCTTCATTACGGAGTTTCGACCACAACTTGGACTGAAAAGCCAGGCATCAGTTATTGCTTGAAATACAATTGTGAATTCATCACCAAAGATCTTCATTTTCCTTTAGTGAACTGGAAGGAAATGTCCAGGCTTGCAACGTTTCTGATGACCTTCTTGGAGAAATAGAGTAATATTGATTCTTGGGACTCTAAGAAATTCAAGTGCATGCTGCATCTTTAGAACTCATCTTTTCTTGTGTGAATGTGCATGTGTGTGTATATGAGAAATGGCTGTTTGTTATGATTACATTACAGGTCTATGTGAAAATAAACATTTATCCTTTCTTTTGATTTTAAACTAACATGAAAGCCTGCTTCGTGCTTGTTCTTGAAAATCACAGCACTCACAGGGTTAAAACACTTCTTCTCAAAAATCTATCTTGTTGCGGTCACTTGAGACGTAGAAAATAAGGGAAATTATCCCACATTTCTCCCCTCCTGTCCTTAACATTATAAATAATGGAGAAATCTTATTATTAACTATGTTGCAACTACTCTTTTCCACCAGTCTTCCATTCTCCCGTTCTCTGCTGAAAAGCTCCATCAGAGCAAATTGACTTCTAGTACATTTAATTAGAATCCCTATATTTGCAACAGTTTAAAGATCTTGTGATGCAAGTGTGCCAAAAGTTTAACCTTCGTGAGCATGTAGGTAGTTACCATGGAGCTTAAGGACCACATAGAGAGGTCTCAGCAGCACAGTACCAGGAGTGCTGTACATTAGGGTGCTGGCTCCATCTGAAGGGCAAATAACTGACCTTGCAGCATTATGGAGGAAGCCTGATGACCTTACTCAGCCCTTAAGCCAACTACAGAAAGGTGAAGTAACAGCCAGGATAGGAAGATGTCTTTTAATTTTTTAAAATGTTATTTTTAACTTCCAACATTTTTTATTTTTTAATATTTTGGTAGATTTGATTGTTTTGTTTTACTATTTATAAGTCAGTTCAAAGGCTGTGTGGAAGGGTGGTGAAAAATAGAAGTAGCACAATATAAAGTGGAAGTCCTTGAACAAAGTAACGTTGGTGCATAAAACAGAGTCTGAGGGTAACTCGCAGTAAGGGTGCAATATGGAAGCAGTCTGTAAGTTAGATGCATTGGCCCCAACCATCGATTTGATCACTTATGGTGAAGTTAGCATGCTCCTATATCAGGTAGTTTTAAGGAGGGCATTGAGGAGCGCCCTCCTCACAAGACAGGGTGTACTTTGCTTGTTCGAAGGTAGCAGGGTGGAGAGTTAAATATTATGAAGAGAATCTGCAGGATAAAGAACAGATGAGATGGTGACCTAGTGGTAATGTCACTGAACAAGTAATCCAGAGGCCCAGGCTAATGCTCTGGGGAAGAGAATTAAAAGCTAGTCTCAGTAATGGTGACCACGAAACTCTCAACAATTGTTGTAAAAACCCATTTGGTTCACCAATGTCCTTCAGGGAAGGAAATCTGCCATCCACACTTGGTATGGCCTACATGCGACTCCAGCAAAGTGGTTGACTCTTAACTGCTTCCTTCACCAGTAATCAAAGAAGAATTCTCTGGGCTAGCCTGAACTATATCTCTCTTTTCTGTATGTCCTGAGGGAACACGTTTCACCTGTACTACTGCGACAGTTTTAACAACCATTTCCTTTATGATGCTACCTTTCTTGAGGATCCCTTAGGCATTCCTACTATTGCAATAGGTCTACCATTTAATCTCCAGCAATCTGCCCTAACTTGCCCATCTTGTTACAATGGAAACATTCAGGCTTTCGAATATCACTTCCACCCTCAGTACCTTCCTTTCTGGTCTGAGGAGAAATTTCCTGAGAATTTATAATTGTCCTTTCTCTTCCCTGCCTACTTGCCTTCCTTTCACCATCCCACCTTCTATCCTTCTCAGAATTATGGGGATGATGGAAAAAGCAACCAGTTCATAATCATCTGCCATCTCCGCTGCCTGTCTAGCTGTCTTAACCTTCTGGTCTTCAACATGGGTTCTAACTATAAGAGGAAATGAATATTTAAATTCTCCCAAGAGAATTATTTTCCTAAGAGCTTCATACATTGTCTCTACCTTTAATGCCCATATCTAACGGTCAAAATTACTTTTCTTTATCCTTACAAATTCAATATGGGTCTGCCCAGGCTGTTTCCTTATATTCCAAAATTTCTGCCTGTATGCCTCAGGGACTAACTCATAAGTACTCAGAATAGCCTTTTTCACTGCACCATAATCCACCGATACCTCTTCTGACAGTGATGCATAAACCTTGTGAGCTCTACCTACTAACCGAGACTGTAACAGTAATGTCCGGATTTCTTTTGGCCACTTCATTTGCTTAGCCACCATCTCAAACAAAATAAAGAATGCCTCCGCATCCCTTTCCTCAAACTTTTGGAAGTCTTGCCCAAACTTAAACATCTCCCCACTGGGTTTCAGGGTGAAGTTTTTTTCATCATCAGAACTTTCCTCAGAGTCTGAGATCTCTTTTTTAAGGCTCAGCCTTTCAAGCCAGTATTCATTTTCTCATTCCTTCTCTCTTTCCTCCATTGCTAACTTCTCCCTCTGGAGGTTGAGTTTTCGCATTTCCATTTCTATTTCAAATACTCTACTTTTCCTTTTCTGCCCTCTCTTTTTCTTTTTCCTTTACATCTAGTGTTTTCAATTCCAATTCTTTTTCTTTCGCCCCTAATTCGAGTTTTTTCAATTCCTTGGCTTGTTCAAGTCACTTCATTTGCAACTGGATATTAGCTAACTCAATTGACTCACCCCCTGGAGAACCTGGTCTCTCTGGTATCCCTTCCAGTTTTAAAAATTGTGCTATTATCTCAACCATGTCTGTATTCCTCGCCCCTTCGGGTATTTCTAACTCCAGCTTATCAGCCAATTCCATTAAGTTACTCTTGGTTAATTTCTTTAAACCAGCCAGAGTTATATTTTCTATCTGTAAAAAGTCTAAGCAACCTTCAAAGCCATTTCGGATTCCAAACCATATAAAACCTCATAGCAACTCCAGTTCCTATGTCCTGTACCTCTTTACCTCCACGTGCTTGTTTTCTGGATTCACAGATCCCACCAATGTCATGGATTTCCAATCCCACCTTATCATTGATAACCCCAAACTGATTATTATTCTGCGCCCAATCACCCGCTGCTCGCGTTTCAAATCCCACAAGAGCACCACTTTGTTATGATCCCAGCTGAGGTTACCCCCGGACAAGCCTGATCCCAGAGTGGAACCCAGCTTGATAGATCATAACTTTCAATTTCTTTGTTTAGGTATGTGGAAAGTAGCCACTGAACAGGGTCACAGGAGTCAGCTGATGAACTTTCAACAAAAGAATAAAACACTTATTCAACAAGAGAAGATTAACTATATTACAATATTCCTTCATCCACAACTATACCTTTACAGATATATATAGATTTGTAAGGATAACACAAGTTACAAAAGCTATCTTATATTTTAATGTCCACAGTAAGTACACAGTCCATGGGCAGAATTTTATGGCTGACGTGCACGTCAGCGCTTAAAATGTCGCGCGAACGTCCCGACGTCAGCGCGCGGCATCACGATATTTAGGTGGGCGTGCGCGCTATGAAGCGTGACGCATGCCCGCCATTAAAGGCCTCGTTAAGGCCCTTAACTCGGCAATTGAAGCTGAATTTGAGGAGCACGTGCTATCTTCGCCTTGGCGCACAGGCCCAACGGACAGGCGGGTAACTGATTTTTTAACAAACCTCATCCACGGGTGAGATATGTGGGCTCAGAGGGGTCGTTAATGTATTTTTCTGAAGTATTTAATGCAAAAAGTGTTTTAAACTTGCCAATGCGATTGTTAGCAGTTCAGATCGATTTCCAATAGCTTTCTCTGTACTTTGAAGCTTCAGCTCAGCACTCTGCATACAGTAATCTTTATCGGGCCTGCAGCTTTCCAGAGGCCTCCAGTTAGCCTGAGTATGAGTTCTGACATCTCCACTGGAGGCAGGTCCTCTGAGGAGGAAGGGAGGGATAGAATAAGGAGGCCAGGAGTGGACAATCAGCCTCCAGGGGAGCCACCTTTGGGAGGCCAGGCGCAGGCACAAGGGGCGCAGGGCCAAGAAGTTGTCCAAGGTGGAAGGGGCCGCAGAAGACGCCACTATCCTGCTGCCAGGGTATACAGGCGGCGAAGCAACTACCTCAATATGACTGAGGTGCAGTGCCGAAGGAGGCTCCGACTGTCAAGGGAAACAGTCAACTATATCTGTCAGATGATTGGCCCTGAGATCTCCCCTAACTGTGTGGGTGGACACCCCATGCCAGCGGCTCTGAAAGTCACAGTTGCCCTCCACTTCTATGCATCTGGCTCCTTCCAGGGCTCGGTGGGTGATCTTTGCGGTGTCTCCCAATCAGCTGTCCACAATTGTGTCAAGCAGGTTACAGATGCTCTGTTCAGACGGGCATTGACCTTCATCCACTTCCGTTGCGACCAGGCAAGTCAGACACAGCGAGCCAGAGTCTTCGTGGCCATTGCTGGCTTCCCCCGTGTCCAGGGTGCTATAGACTGCTCACATGTGGCCACCAAGGCGCCAGCAGGTGAGCCCGGTGCCTTTGTTAACAGGAAGGGCTTCCACTCCATGGACGTGCAGATAGTGTGTGATCACAGGATGCAGATTCTGCAAGTTTGTGCAAGGTTCCCAGGCAGCTCCCACAACGCCTACATCCTCAGACACTCCCAGGTGCTGGCGCTCTTCAGTGCTCCGGCTCGGCTGGATGGTTGGCTGGTGGGTGATAAGGGCTATTCCCTCAGAAGGTGGCTCATGACGCCTCTCCGCCATCCAAGAACAGAAGCTGAGGAGCGCTACAATAGGAGCCACGGCACCACAAGGGCTGTGATGGAGAGAGCCATCGGTCTTCTCAAGATGCGCTTCCGTTGCCTGGACCGCTCAGGGGGCGCACTTCAGTACCCCGCAGATTGCGTCTCTGTGATAGTGGTAGCATTCTGCGTTCTGCACAATCTTGCGCTGGAAGGGGGGAATGCAGTTGATGATGAAGACCTTGACGCAGTGGATGAGGCTGCACATGATGAATCCATCAGTGGCTCAGAGGGTGAGGAAGCACAGGGCAATGATGAGGGGCAATACGCCGACCCGCTACTACACCAGGAAGGCAGGGACACCCGGGACACTTTAATCCAACGAACCTTCAGCTAGCTCCACACATGGATCTGCAGGACCAGCATTGCCTGGCGCTTCCACACGTGGAACTTAGGTGCTACATCGTCCACCTCATCAGCTGCAACTAAGGGCTTAGTACAGAAACATCAATGTCCATTCAAACAATCATAAGATGTCTGTGAAACATACAAATGCAGCACAAAGGAAACACCCTCAGCCATGGTCAGAAAAGTGGACTTTATTCCCACCAAAATAAAGCATAAACGTCGCTCTGACACACATAATGATAAATTCCCTAATCTAGGGCCAACACAAAATCACCAGTGACAAACCCGTGGAGTGCCTAACGTGCCTTATGCTTACGTTTGCGGGTGCTACGTCTAGGTGCCGCCCCATCACTCGGAGTGGCATCTGAGACAGCCTGCTCACTCTGCTGTCCTGTTGGCCTCGATGACCTTGGCGGCCATCCTCTGGCCCGTGGAGCCTGTGTTGGCCCCGCCTGGGAGGGAGTGGCCATTTTCAGAACTGGCACCTCCCCAGTTGTCACAGCCTCAACGGATGCAACAGTCACTGGCAGAGGGGCGGAGGAGCTGCTGCCCTCATCCGGAGCGCCCTGAGAGGAGCTCACAGCGACGTAAGGCAGCTGCTGCACCGACGTGAGGTCACATTGGACCTCACTGCAGATGGATGGGCACCGAGCGGTGACACTTGGTGCCCAGAACATCTCCCACATTGGGGAATGACCACCTGTGGCCATTAGTGCTGTGAGGGCTTGCAGGTCAGAGCGTAACCCAATCAGAAGATTCTTAATCCGCTGAAAGCCCCTCTCCATGAGAGTCACCAGTCTCTCAATGGAGGAAGCCTGAAGCTCTGTCCTGAGGTTCATGTCATCACTGACACTCTGCCTGGATTCCTTCACCACCGAGACCAAGTGAAGCACACCCTTATGCAACCTTGCCAGATGCTCCCGCGCACCCTACCACTTGTCCTGCAGCTGCTGCATGGCTGACATCTCCAGAGCCACATCATCACTACTGGACTCAGCATGTGCCTGGTCCCCTGCAGTCCTCCGGCTGCTGGCGCCATCAGCACTCTTTGTCCGTGCCACCTCCTCCAGCGATTGCGAAGTGCCCTCTCCACTGTGCCTCGGGACACTAGCCGACGTCATAATCCCCACCGAAGTGTTTGTCGCTGTGCTAGTGCCTGGCTCGCTGAAAGGATGTGACGCAAGTTGCAAGTGTTGGCCCTCAGGTGTGGAGGTGGGGCTCTGGACATGTTCGTGGCGGCCATGCGGTGGTGACGCTGAAATTAACAACAAGGACAGTGCATCAGTTAGTGTTCAGTCAGTAACACGTTTCATCCCTTTCCCCCTCCAGCCTCATAAGTCATTCACGCTTCAAGAACCTAAGGAGATGAACATGGGGGGGGTGGTAAATATTCAAGAGGAGGCCCAAACATTACACCCGCATACAGACAGGCTGGTCAGATGGCCTAAGGGATGCCACATGGAATGTTATGTGGATAAGTGTGTGGTTAAGCTCTTGGGCAAGACAAACAAGGTACGGGAATACATGAGTAATGGTAGGACGTGGGAAGTCACGACGATTACAGGGACCTTGCTGGGCAGACCCGTTAAGGTGGCAGAACAGGAACATAACGTGTTTAACAAGGTCAAAGCAAGACTTGCCTTTATTAGCCGAGGAATAGAATGTAGGAAAAGGGAGGTCATGTTGCAAGTGCAGAATACGCTGTCGAGGCCACATCTACACTTCTGCGTTCAGTTGTGACCTGCGCCTCATGGGAGGGATGGCATTGGAGTGGGGAGAGTGGAGAGGTTCCTGATCTGGATGCATGCTGGCCTGGAGAGTTGGAGTTATGAGGAAACATTGCATACACTTGCGACATTTGCCGTGGAGCACAGGAGATTGACAGGTCACATTATTGACCTTCATACCGTTATGAGGGGCATAGAACGGGTGGACAGTGTGCAACATTTCCCCTTGGCGCAGGGCTGACTAACGTGGTGGCATTTATTTAAGTTGAGTGCCATGAGGTTGACAGGTGAGTTGCTGAGGACCTTTTGGACAATGTAATTTAGGACGCATTGGCTGAAAGGTTGGTGGGGGTACAAACCCTCCTAAGATGCAATAAGTCTTTGGATGTGCAGCAGCAATGCCATGGCATGTTAGGCCATGGGGATAGTGGTCAGAAATGGGATAAGGCGACTTTGGAATGTGCTAGAGACGCACATCCTCAAGGGGCTGAGGGACCTTTGTGTATGACCCACACGTGTGACTGTATCAGTCTGTGAATGAGCAGTGTTGCTGCATTAATGGTTGCAGCAATCATCAGTGTTTTGGATGGTGGGGATACAGAGTGGATGGGACACCTGGCCGCTGCACCCCAGCCTCGTCGACATCTGCCAACCTGGCCGCCTGGCTCCTCCCCTGCTCCATGGCCTCCCCCTCATGCATGATGAGGTTCTGCAGCATGGCGTGTCCACTACCAGTCCACTGATGCTCCCGGATATTGCTCTCAGTTTTTGCCTGCAGAACATAGAGGAGCATTTATTGGGGCTGATCGCTCATGTACTCTGCACGCGCACGCCGCACCCCAACCACAGTGGCCCATCTGAGGCCTCCAGTGGCTTCTGTCCACACTACTGGTGATCAGTTCCCAGAAGATAGTACAGCTGCTCCCAACCCCCTTCCCCAACAGCCACCTTGGACACATTCAGCATCCATCACTTTGAATAACACGTGGGTCTTAGTGCCCATGGCAAGGAGGCGCAGCTAGGTGTGGCGCCGAGGCTAGCAGATGGCTCTTGGCCACGACGCCTTGAGGCTCCCCTTCCATCATCTCATCACCATCAATAAGACATGTGTCTAGCTGCCTCCCCTGCAGGTTGCCCCCAGACTACTCAAATGCGACAAACACCAACATATGCTGCGGGGAGAACCCATCTTCTCCTCAACCACTAAGACTGATGTAAACATGGTCACTATCCGTTTGACCACCCAGCGTGCGCCAAATGCCCCATGCAGTAACGACACTAAGACGTGGCTGGGGGGGTGGAAGAGCGGCCTCAAAGGCTAAGGCAACCTGCTGGGTCAAATGGCCAAGGCTGACATGGTACTCACCCTTCCAGAGCGCAGCAAATCATTGAAATGCCCTGCGGCACTGTGTTCCTATGCACTGCACAGCATCTTGAGAGCTAACAGCCTCCACCACCTCCTGCCACGCCTGCCTAGTCATGTGGGGGGCACTCCTCCTCCCATCCTCCAGAAACAAGACCTCCCGATGGTTGGACACCTCTTCGAGGAGGACAGCAAGGCAGGCATCTGAGAACCGAGGGCACAGTGGCCCCCCGCTGGCCTACCCTGCAGCCTGCCCCCCTCTTCCTCCTCTGCCCTCACCTCTTGTGCTGCCCAGTGACTGGCCATGGTCAACAGCCTAAAGGAGGCTGCCTGGCCATTCTTTATACAGACTGCCAGTTCCCCATTGGAATCAGTGGTCTGAACACGCCCGCCGCCGATTTAATTTTCCAGATGAACATGGGAGTCTGAAACGCGTTGGGCGGGCCTTAACTGGCCAGTCCGCGCAAAATGGCAGCGCGGCCCGTTTCGGCGGCGGGGATTGGCTGCCCGCTGCCGATTCGGTTGGGCCCGCCTGCCCGTCAAACGCAAAATTCAGCCCCATGTAACCCAATTGGCAACCTGTGGTCAGACACACCATGGTCTGAAACCAAGTGACAGATGCCACCTCAACCAGACACTATGGATCTCTCCTCAACTCCCCCAGACGCTTGTCACGCTGTGAGCCAACCAGTCTTACTGCACTCCGTCTTTCACATGAAAGTTTCCAGACTTCACTCTCCAAGACCTCACTTTGGGAATCTTCTCCCAAACCGACCCTTTCTCTCAAACGCCTTCCACAAGGGTTCTCCTCCAGGGTTTAAACTCTCCTTCTGATGTTTCTCTTCCCTGGGTCGCCAGCATTCAAGCTGTCTTCCGCGGACTCTCTCTCTCACTGATTCAGCTGTCAACAGTACCACTACTGCTTCACATGACCATAGCAAAGGATTACAGACCCTTAGTTGTCTCTTTAAATCTGTTTTCTGCAGCTTTTGGCTCTTTAAATCTGAAGCTTGGAGCCTTTCTCTCTACCCCTCACTCTTAACTTCATTAACAGGACCTTTTCCAGGTTCCTGTCCTCCTTTGACTAGAAAGTCTTCTTTGGACTTTCCCCTCTTCCACTCCCCTGGATTTTGGGGTCTTTCTTTAGCTTGGGATTTGCTATCTGTCCCTTCTAGGCGGCTTCTGTTTGGCAGCTGAACTCAAAACCAGCTGAACTTCAACAGCTTCCAAATCAAACTGCTGTTTCTCTTCTTCTGTGCGTGTGTCTGTGGGAGGGATCTGCCTATCTGGCCCCCTGTTGCTAGGCAAAAGCCCAATTTTTTTACTCTTGTTTGCTTAACCTAGTTTATGGCTTTGAAACTCTAATTAGAAATGCAAGCACCTTTTAAAAGTGAAACTAAAGCTCAATTTGACTTTTCTTAACACGCAGATACAGAAATATAAATCAAACTTAAACTTTAAGTTAAAACTCATTTCTAACACCTACAAATACCAATATAACTTACTTAAATTGTCTCTATTTCCTAACAAATGCATCTTAACATTTGTTGCTTGTCAATGTAATAATCAACTTAACTTTTTAAGGCAGAGCCCTATAATGAATCACTGCAGTTTAAACACATCTACGTTACGATGTAGTATCTAAGAGTGGCTTTTGAAGTTGTGGAAAAATTTAACACTGAGCTGTCAGAATGTTCCCACATGCCGAGGTGGAAGTTCAAATTTGTTACAGGGGACACCAACCTCAGAAACGGTGCGTGCAGGGTCCCGACCCAAGGCCTTCTTCACCCACAAAAAGGCCGTACAAAAATAGCATGGAGTTTGAAAGGCACTGCAAATTTGAAATTGTTGCCAAAAATGCTATGTTTTTGTCCCTCCTGACCCCATTCCCACCTCCAATACTAAACGAAAATCTGGCCTTTTATCTTTAGATGTACTGCATATTACAGCTTTGTTGGCCCAGTGGAAAGTGAAACAGTTTTCTTCATCTCTGACCATTAAATTTGCCAAGAACTACACATATGGGCCAGGATTTTCCATTCGTCAGATGGGCTCAGCGGGAGAAGGGGGGTGGTCACTGAGCCAACCGCCGCCCGCGATCAGCTCTACACCGCGATTTCATGTGGGCGGGCCAATTAAGGCCCGCCCTGCGTGAATCACGAGCGGTGCTACCTGTACAGGCGGGGAGAGGAGGGAGAGTCGGGTCCAGCGCTCTTTTGCGCATGCGCGCGAAAGAGCGCTTCAGTCTCCCTAAGGAACGGAGCTGCCCCAGGGAGATGGAAGTGCTTTTTTAAAAAATAAATAAATACAATAAAAATTTAATGAAATATGTCCCCTCATGTTACTGAGATGGGACATGTTCTTATTTTTCAAAAAAGTTTTTATTTAATTTGTAAAAGCTTTAGGAAACCTCATCCCGCTCATGGATGAGGTTTCCTAAAAAATGTAAAGGCCGCTTGGCCTTTTCGCCTGCCCACCAACCATAAGGTTGGACAGGCAGCGTAAAATTCAGGTTAATTACCTGTTAACGGCCTTAATAGGCCCATCAATTATCGGCAGGTGCACAGCCGATTCCGGCGCGTGTCCGCCGAACGAAATATTGCACAACTTCGCAATGACGTCAGGACGCACGCCCGATGTCATCGCACGTCATTTAGCGTTCTGGCACGTCGGGTGCACACCAACACGCCGAACGGAAAATCCCGGCCATGGTCTAGAACCTGCTGCTTTCCAATATTCTATCATGACATTGTATTTGAAGTATTTTACTTTAAAGTATTAGCTGTTTGAAAGTGCTAGAAGTAAAAAAATGACCAAAAAACTTTCTGAAATAAATACAAAAAATTGAGATATCAAAAAAGGGGAGAAACTTTAATAGCATCAATACTGTATTAAAATATATTAGTGTTATGGCAGGTGGATTGTAAACATCAAGCTGCCCAAATTCCAGAGGGAAGCCTGAAGCAGCTGCCACAACTATTTGCAATTTGTACTTATTTTGGTGCTCTACCCACCAACCTGGATTGTAACAACAATGTCCAGTCTTCCTGTGGCTGTTTCATCTGTTTAGCTATCTTCTCAAATGAAATAAAAAAGCTTCAACATCTCTTTCCTCAAACTTTGGAAGAGCTTGTACAAATTTAAACATCCCCCCCACAGGGTTCTGATCTGGAAATAAGTCCTTCCTCACCTATTGGTGTCCCTTTTTAGCTGCCAGCATTTTAAGCTGGAATTCTCTCTCTCTTTTTTTCTCTTTCCTCCTTTTCTAACCTCACCATTTCTAAGTTCCTTTCCTGTTTTCTTTCTGTCTCATGCCATTTGGCCTGTTCCCTTTGAAATGCCCTTTTTCTTTTCCTTTTTCTGCTGCCTCTAGCGCAAGTTTTTTCATTTCCTTTGCTTGTTCAAGTTCAAGCTTCTTCATTTGTAACTGAAGTCTCACTACCTCCAGCTGCGACTCACTAGTGTCATGTATCACTTCCAACTTTAAATGCTGTGCTATACCTTCAACTATATCTGCTTCGTTTACCCCTGCAGGTAATCTCAATTGTAACTTATCTGCCAATTCCATTAACTTAACTTTATTTACCTTTTGTAAACCAGCCAAAGTTATAACTTCAACTCCCAGACGAGTCTTAGCAACTGCCAAAGCCATATTGCAGTCTCACCACTCCAAAAAAAAACCTCACACCAACTCCTGAATTCAATGTGCTTCTCGTACTCGTAACCTTAAGATTCACAAACTCCAAACCAATCAAGGAATCTCAAATATGTCCTGCAAAGAGTCCCCAATTTCTGTTATGGCACGTGGGTGGTAAATGCCAAGCTGCCCAAATCCCAGAGGGAAATTTGAAGCAGCTGCCACAACTATTTACAGTTTGTACTTATTTTGAGATGCGGGCTTTGAATTCAGTAAAAAGGCCGCCAAATTTTATAGGTTTCTTACAAAACTAAATTAAACCTTTATTAATAGAAGCAATTATTTTAAGCATACACATAGATCTACAAATTACCACTATGATAATTTCTAAATCCCCTAATTAATCTAAATCCCAGTTATGTGTCCATTAAAGCAACAGTGAGACACATAGATTTTAAAAGACCCAGGCAAAGTAACATACAGTACCCCGAACAGTCAAATTCAAAGTGAGTTTTTCTCAGCTTCAGTTCATTGTAGACAGCAGCTTGAGGCTTAAGATGTTACAGGCTTTTCACACTCGTGTTAGATCTTAGAAATCCTGCCCTTAACACACAGCCTTCTCTCCTTTATACATATTTCCCCTCTGAATGCAAATTCCCTTTGTTTCACTATGTCTTTGACTCTCTAATAATAAAAATTCATCAAAGTACCAATTTTACCAGTAATCTTTGCGAAAAATAAAAACACTGTTTCTTAACTTCTCCTAGCTAGGTGTAACATTTCATCCCCTCCTTTGAATTCAAACTAGTCTGGTTTATTTAAAAATGCAAGTGTTCCCTTTACACCTTACATTCTAAAACTTCCCCCAAGTTTACCTGCTTAACATTTCCAACCTCACTTATCTTCTGTTACATTAAAGCCTTCAGACCAGCTGCCTTACACACACACACAGACACACACAGACCCATGGACACAGACCCCGCTATTGCTCTACTTCACAATAAATTACAATAGCATTATGAAAATTATTATATTTTTCTGATACTAGCCATCACAAATGATGTATTCTGAAGCTAAGTGCTTTTAAAAGTATTTTTCCATTGCCCCTTTGAAGTAGGACTGGGAGACAAAAACCCTGCAGTATTCAAGAGGCCATTAAATGTGGAGATAGGGAGGATATTAGGTTTCTTTATTAGGTTGATCTAGCTGGGCCCAAATGACTTCTTTTGTCTGTCCATTTCTACAGTTATTTCTCTCTTTGTCCAACTTGACATGTTAACCTTTATTTGGATGAGGTGTTTCACTTTTATGTGTATGTAAGGTAGGGTGTGAATATTGAATCAGTGTGCCTTTGCAAATACAGCCTCACGTGAGCATTCTACTGAATGCTGTACCCCCCAGGGGAAGGGACCAGTCCAACTTTCATGATATACATTAACAAAACAATATGATCCACAAGAGGTGAGCCTAATGATAGTGGGGAAATTATATAGGATTTTGTATAGTGGTATTAATATCTTTGGTCGCATTACTTTTAAAACACAGGAAAGAAATTTAGGGTGTCTTCAGTATTTATTTTCACAGAATCATTTTTAAGGTAGAAGCTGCATGTGGGGTCCTACAGTCAAGTTGTCCAGAAATTAATAGAGCAGGATTTTCCCCCGACGGGGGCGAAGTTGAAGGGCACGCGCGCACAGGTGCGTTTCCGATCGGCGCCCCCCCCCCCCCCACCAGTCGGGGGCATGGCCCCATTTTATGTGGACAGGCCAATTAAGGCCCGCCCAGCATGACATCTGCGTAGAAGCGCTAGGTGCTTCCTGTGTGGCCAGGGAGGAGGGAGTCCCAAAATCAAGAGTGCACTCTTTTGCACATGCACATGAAGGAGCACACTCATCTCCCTGAGGCTAAGTGCAGCCTCAGGGAGATCAGCTGTAAATGTAAAAAAGCTAAAAATAGAAAAATCAAATTTCCCTAACATGTCCCCTCATGTGACACTGTCACATGAGTTGGAACATGTCCATAATTTTTACAAAAGCTTTATTAAAATTGTTTTAAACCTACATGAAACCTCATCCTGCCCGTGGATGAGGTTTCATGCTTTTTCTAATTCGCGCCAGGGCTCATGGCCTGCCCGCCAACATTAAGGTTGGACGGGCAGGTCCTTTAATTACTTAATTGACTCTGTCACTGGCCTCAATTGGCCATTGGCAGGTCAGCAGGCGCACAGCTGATTTTGCTGCGCCCCCGCCTACCTGAAAATTTAAAAGGGGCGCAGTGACGTCAGGAGTTCCGCCCAACGTCACTGCGTGTCATTTTGCGTGTCGGCGAGCGGGCCCTGCTCCTGCTCGCTGACGCGTAAAATCCTGCCCATAAAATTGCATTGAAAGTTATGAGCCCTTAACAGTGAATGAGACTAATTGTATCTGCCCCAGTCGCTGTCCTTGTATAGATCAGTTAACTCAGGGCAGATCAAGAGTCAAACATAGGACTTTCTGAACTTTATGATTTAATATTACACTGTTCCTCAGGTTAACAGGGTAAACTTCCACACAGTTTCACATGACAATGGCTGGGATTTTCCAGCCCCGTGGCGGGTGGGACCCGCCATGGGCGAGGCGATGCCCCAGCCAGAAATCCAATGACTTGCAGCAGGACCAGAACATCCCAGCGGTGGACAGATGTGGAAAATCCCACCTAATTTCTCTCCTTCCACCACAACACTGTAGAGGAATGTTTCAGAGTCTTGCCACAAGGCCGAAAAGCTGCTGCTGCAGTCACATTACTTAAAATTTACAGCTTACAGACAGCTTATCTTTTTCATAACTAACCAGCCAGCTGAACTCCATACAGGAAAACCAAATATATAAATGACTAATGAGAGCTAATTTAACAAATCATAAAATTTGTTTCAAATGAACAAGCTTGGATACAGAAAAGGATGAAAAGCTTTAAAAATATTATACTTAATATAATATGAATAATTCAAAATAGCCATAAAATTAAATTGTCTTTGGCGTTGTAAGGTAAGCATGTTTTGTGTGTTTATGATGTTGTATATTTTTATTGAGATACAAATTATCAAAGTAAACTAACAGATCTCCTGTGGTATTTCCCTAGGATAATTTGGATGATATGTTGTTCTGTAAGATGAGGAGCATTGCATCTTGCATCTGCTCTCAGCTGCGAACATACGTTGCTAGCCATTCATTACACTTGCACTGGCCAATAGACCTCCTATGGGATTTTGCAAGGAACTTGCTGCGATTAGAAATCCATTTCAGCACAGCACTCTCGACAGGGAATCTGGCACCTTTTTAAGCAAGTGTCATGAAGCTATTAATGTATATAATATTATTGTGTAAAAAAATTCTTTAAAATAGTGGTTTAGTCTGTGGGTGTGTCTTAATTGGATTAAAACCAGCTAACTTGGGTGCTTTGGTGTGTACTAGTTTTGATATGCAAGAGAGATAGCGTATATTTGCATGTTTTGAATAGAGCATTCAGGAAGTGGGGTGAAAATTACCACCTAGCTAGCAGATACCAAGCAACATGTTTATGTTACTAATTAAATTGATACTTTGAAAGGGGTTTTATAGTTAAAAGGTAGAGTTCAAAGAGGCTGGTGATACAATAAGAATTTACATTCAGTGAGCGGTGCTAGGTATAACTTCAGCAGTTTTGTGTGTGCAGGGCAGAGGCAAGGTAAGATCAAAGCCTGAAGGCTACCACTGTGTCTGCAAGGAACCAAAGTGAAAGGAACCTCTTTTTGAATTTGTAAGGTAAAAATGCTTTGCCTGGTATCTGGTTAAGTCTATGAGTTGCTGTTGCCTTAATGGAGATTAGTTTGGGAATTTGTTAAAAGTTATGATCGTAGTAATTTGTAGCCATGTGTATATATTTAACTTGTATAAATTAATAAAATATTTCATTTAGCTTAATATAAAACCTCTCAAGAACTAGTGGCCTGATCCCTGAATTTAGAGTTGCATCTCAAACATAACACTTATAGTTATTGCAAAGTTATTGCGAAGCTTATAGAGAAGCCAGGTAACTCAGACAGCATTCCTGATTTACGCATTTAACTTCACATATGCAGTCGTTGAAAGTTGCTGTCAATTTACACTTAAATAATGGTGAGCATAACAACTCTCACTATTGTGAGTACTGTTATGCGGATTTTTGTCCTGATGGCAATTTGCATTTGTAAACAGGAACCTGCTGGAAAGTCCATGGGGAATGGTGGGAAGAGAAGCAGCATAATTTGTTGTTGTGTGCAAAGAGGAGTATAAATTGCTGTTGCATGGAAAGTTCATAAATTGATGGCACACTGGAGGACATTAATAGGTGGGAGAGGGGCATAAAATTGGTATGTGGAAAGGGTGCAGAAATAGATGTGTAGCAAATGGAGCATAAATCCATGTTGAATTGGCGACACCTCTCTGCTGCATCATATAAATTTGAAGATTCTGTAAACAGCACCTTATCCTATGTTATTGATCACTTTACTAATAGACTTTTTACCCTTTAAATTTTAAATACCTCCTCAGCACCTATTGCAGCTCTACACACCGGGATGATTAACTGTCCAACGTTGTTTTGGTGCAACTGACAAAAAATGTCAGATATTGTATTTCTATCATTTACATAACCTGCCCATATATCAGCAGACATGTCATATGTCCCCTCTCACTTCCAGCAGGAAATCTTGGAAGTGGTGGCAATAGATTGAACCTGTAGGATCAGGTCCAAAAAAGGTTTTGATCACCTTCTGCCTGAGTTACCCCAAGAGGACCAAGCAAAACATCTATGCTAAGGTCTAATTGGTATGAATTGAAGTTGAGGACAGTTAGAAGCACTTTACTTCCTCTTTTGCTAACTAATTTTTAGACTTGACTAGGTTAAACCAGTATTTGTTCAATTGGGATATGCTGCTTTTTATTCTTGAGCCAAGCAGATACCAGTGCAACAGGAATTTAGCATTTTGTCACTTTCAAGTGCATCAGCACAAAACTTTTCAAGTTCTATTACCAGCAGGTCTCCCATGGCATTGCTTTAAATGAGTCTGAGGATACAATATTTTATCCTATGTACTGTACAACTTATTATCAGCCCCAGTGCCCTCACTGTAGCAGAACCCCATACTTCCGCCTCTACCGCAACCTGACTTTGATCTCCAAGCCCTGAGTTTACCTTTCCTGTAGTAACAAAATCCAAATTCCTAGGCATTATTGTTAATTGGTTCAACCAGTCAAGTAGGTTCTTCCCAGCATTAAAACCACCAAGAGAAGTTTGGCATGAGTGTTAAGCATTTATATAAGATTAATGCCAGTTGCAAATTCAACTCCTCAGTTAGACTGCTTCATCAGGCTTTCCCATCTGTTTCAAACTACTGCACATCTGATGGAGCATAGAGTAACTTTAAAAAAAAGTGCTGCTTTAGTTTTAGGTCTCGATTTAAAAGCTGTTTGCAGCTCACATATTTTAGTATGACATGTTGATGTTGAATGGTTTAGTGCCATTACAAATTTGAATCATTTTTAGGCTTTTACATCTTTACAGCTTATATTTGATTAACAATCTCAAGGCAAATTTTTATACAAATATAGTAGCATTCTAATGCTTGTTTCATAGCCATTATTGTAAATAAATGATGGTAGAATTTTCCCCCTGTCGGAGGGGTTGTGCGGAGGCGGACGCGGATGGGCGCGGACCCAATCGGCACCCCCGATCAGGACTGCGCCGCCATTTTACGTGGGTGGGCCAATTAAGGCCTGCCCAGTATGATGCGCACCCGGAAGCGCTGTGCGGTCGCTGTGCTGGGATGGGGTTCCCTGAGTCAGCAGTGCGCTCTTTCACGCATGCGCATGAAAGAGGGCAGAAACCTCCCTGAAGCACATTAGCTTTAAGTTTTACCAGTTCAATAAAGTGTTGAAAAATTTTTTATGACATGTCCCCTCATTTGAAACTGTCACATGAGCTGGGACATATGCATTAATTTCAATAAAAATTTTTGAGAAAATTAAAAATCATTCATGAAACCTCATCCCGCCCGTGGATGAGGTTCCATGAAAAATGCGAAGGCCAACTGGGCTCTTCGCCTGCCTGCCAACCTTAAGGTTGGATGGGCAGCTCCGTTAATTATTTTAATTGTTAGTTAAATGGCCTTAATAGGCCTTTGAGAGTTCGGCGGGCGCTCAGCCGACTTGGCTGCACGCTTGCCGAACTGAAAATCTAAATGACGTGCGGTGACGTCGGGACGCACGCTCCACGTTGTTTTCTTACATTCTTAACCAAACTACTAAGTGGAGTACTTCACAGCAGAAGGGTGTATTCTATTAGCTTATCAGAGGTGTTAGGAGACGCAGTGCTCTAGTTCTAGTGAATGTCTTTTTTATATGATCACATGAACTTGGTCAAGTTAGCACATCTCATTATTCAGGTTATTTTAACTTTCCAAGTTTATGAAGATAGGGCTCACAGTTTCTGAGTTCTCAATTTCACCAGCTTGGACTGGTTGGGCTGAATGGCCTGTTTCTGTGCTGCATATCCTGTGTATTAGCAAGCTTTTTGTTATTTGTCCTATTGTTACAGATCCTGTTTTAATTACAAAACTGCTGCAAAAGTTTCCTAAAGAGATTCAATCATTTGGAATTATTTGTAAAAATATAGAAAGGTTTGCATCAATGCCACTGTTTTCTCCATCCACTTTGAAATCAAGAAAGTAAGTTGCAACATTCAAAACCAAATTATAAACTATTGGTTGTCTCTGTGCCAGATATGCATTGTCAACCAATATGGGATTTAGATTGTTCATAATAAGATTGATTACTGCATTCTTTTGGACCGGAATTTAGTTACTGGGTCCAAAAATTCTCTTTGTGCAGATTTCTATTGATTCAAACTTTTCTGTATTCACACAGGTCTCCAAAGGCTGCGATTATGTGTTTGTCAGTGGCAAGGAATCTCAAGGCTCAATGAATGCCCGGATTATTTTTAACTATGAACACTTGAGTGCCCCACTGGAACTGACAGTTTGGGTACCAAAACTTCCTCTGCAGATTGAATTGTCAGATGGCAAACTGAGTCAAGTGAAAGGTTGGCGGGTGCCAATCCTCCCTGACAGAAGGTGAGTAGCCCGAATCAATCTTCATTTTACGGTAAACTTTATGAACGTATCTCTATATGGCTTTTTTTCATAGTGAACAGAAGAAAAAAGGAAAATGCCCGCAGGGGAGGTGGTGGCGTTGTGGCATTGTCACTGGACTGGTAATCCAGAGACACAGGGTAATGCTCTGGGAACCTGGGTTCAAAGCCCACCATGGCAGATGGTGGAATTTTAATTCAATAAAAATCTGGAATTAAAAGTTTAATGATGACCATGAAACCATTGTCAATTGTCGTAAAATCCCATCTGGTTCACTATTGCCCCTTAGGGAAGGAAATCTGCCTACACGTGACTCCAGATCTGCAGTAATGTGGTTGACTCTTAAATGCCCTCTGAAATTGCCTAGCAAACCACTCAGTTGTATCAAACCATTGAACGAAACCGGACGGATGGCATCGACCAAGGCACCAGAAATGACAACGGCAAAGTCCTCCTTACTATCTGGGGGCTTGGCCCAAAATTGGGAGAGCTGTCTCACAGAATAGTCAAGCAACAGCCTAATATAGTCATGCTCACAGAATCATACCTTACAGATCATGTTCCAGACACAACCATCACCATCCCTGGGTATGTTCTGCCCCACCTGCAGGACAGATCCAGCAGATGTAGCGGCACAGTGATATACAGTCGGAAGGGAGTTGCCCATGGAGTCTTCAACATCAGCTCAGGACCCCATGAAGTCTCATGGCATCAACTCAGACAAGGGCAAGGAAACCTCCTGCTGATCGTACCACTGCCACCTCGCTTCCCCGTCCACCCTCAGCAGATGAATCAGTACTCCTCCATTTTGAACCGCTTGGAGGAGGCACTGAGAATGGCAAGGGGACTTCAATGTCCATAGCACCACCACAGACCAAGCTGGCTGAGTCCTAAAGGGCATAGTTGCTAGACTGAGTCTGAGACAGGTGGCGAGGGAAGCAATAAGATGGAAAGACGTACTTGACTTCATCCTCACCAACCTGCCTGCCACAGATGCATCTGCCCGTGACGGAATTGGTAGGAGTGATCACCTTATGGAGACAAAATCCTGCTTTCATTTTGAGGATATCTTCCATCGTGTTATGTGGCACCACCACCAAGCAAAATGGGATGGATTTCAGACAGACTTAGTAACTCAAAACTGGGCATCCATGAGGCACTGAGGGCCATCAGCAGCAACAGAATTGCCCTCAATCACAATTTCTAACTTCATGGTGCAGCATATCCCCCACTATACCATTACTACCAAGCCAGGGGATAACCATGGTTCAATAAAGAGTGCAGGAGGGCATGCCAGGAGCGGCACCAGGCATACCTAAAAAATGAGATGTCAACCTGGTGAAGCCACAACACAGGAGTACCTGCAAGCCAAACAGCATAAGCAGCAAGAGAAAAATAGAGCTAAGCAATTCCACAACCAAAGGATCAGATCCAATCCCTACAGTCCTGCCAAATCCAGTCATGAATGGTGGTGGATAATCAAACAACTCACTGGAGGAGGGAACTCCGCAAATGTTCCCATCCTCAATGATGGGGGAGCCCAGCACATCAGTGCAAAAGATAATGCTGAAGCATTCGCAACAATATTCAGCCTAGTACCGAACAGATGACCCTCCTCCGCCTCCTCCGGAAGTCCCTAACATCAGAGATGTCAGCCTTCAGCCAATTCGATTCACTCCACGTGACATCAAGAAACAGCTTAAGGCACTGAATACTGATAAGGCTATGGGCCCTGACAATATTCTGGCAACTGAAGACTTGTGCTCCAGAATTTGCCGCATCCCTAGTCAAGCTATTCCAGTACAGCTACAACACTGGCATCTACCCAGCAATATGTAAAGTTGCCCAGCTATGCTCTGTACACAGAAAGCAGGACAAATCCAATCCAGCCAATTACCGCCCCATCTGTCTACTCTCGATCATCAGTAAATTGATGGAAAGTATCATCAACAGTGCTATCAAGAAGTGCTTGCTTAGCAATATCCTGCTCACCGATGCTCAGTTTGCGTTCCGCCAGGGTCACTCAGCTTCTGACTGCATTACAGCCTTAGTTCAAACATGGACAAAAGAGCTAAACTCCAGAGGCATGGTGAGGTGAGAGTGGCTGTCCTTGACATCAAGGCAGCATTTGTCCGAGTGTGGTATCAAAGAGCCCTTGCAAAACTAGTGTCAATGGGAATCGGGCAAAACTCCCCGTTGCTTGGAGTCATACCTAGCAGAAAGGAAGATGTTTGTGGTCGTTGGAGGCCAGTCATCTCAGTTCCAGGACATCACTTCAGGAGTTCCTCAAAGTAATGTCCTCAGCCCAACCATCCTCAGTTGCTTCATCAATGACCTTCCTTCCATCATAAGGTCAGAAGTGGGCATGTTTACTGATGATTGCAAAATGTTCAGCACCATTCGCGACTCCTCAGATACTGATGCAGCCCATGTCCAAATGCAGCAAGAACTAGACAATATCCAGGCTTCTGCTGACAAATGGCAAGTAACATTCGTGCCATACAAGTGTCAGGCAATGACCATCTCTAACAAGAGAGAATCTAACCATCGTCCCTTGATATTCAATGGCATTAACATCGCTGAATTCCCCACTATCAGCATCCTAGTTATTACCATTCACCAGAAACTGAACTGTTCTAGCCATATAAATACTGTGACTGCAAGGGCAGGTCAGAATCTAGGAACTCTGTAGCAAGTAACTCACCTCCTGACTCCCCCATGCATGTCCACCATCTACAAGGCACAAGTCAGGTGTGTGATGGAATACCCTCCACTTGATTGGCACCCCTTCCACAAATATTCACTCCCTCCAACACCAACACACAGTGGCAGCAGTGTGTACCATCTACAAGATGCGCTGCAGAACCTTACCAAGGCTCCTTCGACAGCACCATCCAAACCTGCGAATGTTATCATCTAGAAGGACAAGGCCAGCAGATACATGGGAACACCACCACCTGGAAGTTCCCCTCCAAGCAACTAATCATCCTGACTATATCGCCGTTCCTTCACTGTCACTGGGTCAAAATCCTGGAACTCCCTCCCTAACAGCGCTGTGGGTGTACCACATGGACCGCAGAGGTTCAAGAAGGCAGCTCACCACCACCTTCTCAAGGGCACTTAGGTATGAGCAATAACTACTGGCCTAGCCAGCGATGCCCACATCCCATAAATTAATTAAAAAAGTAGAAATTCCTGTGATAGAAACATGTTCCAGATTTACAGTCAAGAGCCTTGAAATTGCGCAATTTTAACGTTGCAGGAACAACATTGACGTTCAAGTTATAAAGCAAAGCCACCAGATAAGAATTGCAGGGTTGAATGGTCTGTTTTTGTATTGCAACATTCTATGATTCTGTATGCCAGTCCATTGATATTTTAACAGAGGCACTAACCAGTTTAAAATAAGTGAGCTAATGCTCTCTGTTAAAACAATAGGCAAAGGAACTACATACAAAAGTGTTGAACATTCGTACTCTAATATTCATACAACTTAATTGGTGGTGGAAAATCTTTCAAACTGATTTACAATTGATCTGGCAGTCCTTAAAGAGTAAGTACTATCACCATGACTCCTTTAAAAATTAAACAGTTATGAATAATTAGTTTAATATCGATTTAAAAACATGGGCCTGATTCTGCAGTTGGATATAGGAGTGGTGAGCATGCCTTAGGCCTGTTTCTCACTTGAAGCAGTCTGTTCTGTGGCTAGGTAATGACATAAGAGCAAAAGACAGTTGCACTTTTCATGCAATTTCCCCACTAAAGCTTAAAAATTATGCAAATAGATTTAAAGTGTTGCCATCATTTTGCACGCTCAGTATCCAGGAATGCCTGAAGTCATTTTCAACTGGCACTGCTTTGAAAACCCCTTCAGGCATATTGAACATAGTGGCCAGAATTTTCTGGCCTCATTGGCGTTGGGTGTCAAGGCGGGCAAGGGGGCGGGGACAATATGACGAGAAGGCCAAAAATTGATTTCACGCCACATGAAAGTACAGCCGATAGTGTCCATCATGGCAGAACGCTAATGCCACGGGAAGCCGGCATGAACCCACTTTGCAACCCGCTAATGGGATGCAAAGTAAGGCCTGACCAGTATCGCCTCCCTGGTTTGAGGTTGTGGGAGGGAGGTTTGAGGTTGGAGGGGTTCATTGTTGGGGATGTGGAGATTGGAAAGGGGAAGGAGGGAGTAAGGGTGGAGGAGGGAATAAAGGATGGGGGATGTCCAGGTGAACATGTAAGGGTGGGGTCTGTGGAGTCAATGACTGCCTCCTAGGGAGTGAACTCTGGGTGGGCATAGTAAGAGGGAATGGTGAGTATGAGAGAGGAAGAGGGAGCTGGAAGGGTGGGAGAATGAGGGTGTGACAGTAGCGGTAGAAAGGAAGGAAAGGGCGGTTGGTGGGGACTTGGAGGCAGAAATGGACCCTGGGGGTGGGAAGGAGTAGGTTGAGGAGGCCGATGTGGATGGGAGTGGGATTCTCAGTAAGGTAGGGAACATACACGTTCACTTGGTCATAATGGAAAGATAAGGGTTTGGGTTAGTAGGTGATGGTGGGGAGATGAAAGGTGATGCCAGGGGGGCCAACAGTGATAGGGGAAAGGACATGGGTGACTGGGGGAAGGGAAAGGACAGGGGAGGTGATCAGAAACTTAATGACTGCATGGCTGTTGAAATCAAAAGTGAGCGGAGCCTCATGTTAGAAGGGCACAAGTGCTGCATGGGAGCGGATGGGCAGAGATGAAGGTCAGCTCAGTTGAGCAACTGAAAGATAACCCCAACAGGCAGCATTGATAATGCTCAGGACAGTGAGGTGTGTGTGATGGATGATGGTTCCACATGCATGGGAGAGTTCTCGCACGAGGCTCTGAAAGGCCCTGCCACTTCTCTCGGCCTACCGCTTCTTCTAGGTGCTGCCTTGGCATCTGAAGCAGGGGTGGAGACAGCCTGTCCAATGGTTGGCCTGTTGCCTCTGATGACTTTGGCGTACATCAACTGGAGCGCCAAGGAGGCCTTGAGGGGCCCAGCTTGCTTTGGCTGGCCTCCTGTGGGCCAGCTGCTCCATCTGTGGTGACAGAGGACAAGGTCGAGGGAGCCATAGGCAAAGGGGACTCGGAGGGAGTGGACAGCCTCTGAGATTCCTGGGTGCATGATTCAGAGGTGTCCAGCTGCTGCTCCTCCTCTGTTCAGGTGCCCGAGGGCCCCAGCCTGACTCCTTGAGAGGAAGGAGCACCTGGAGGGACATTGAGGTGCGCTGTTTCCCTCTCACGTTACCACTGCAGGAATTCATTCATAGTTACCACAATGGAGTGCAGGTCTGCGCGCTTCTTCACGTTCTGCTGGACCAGGGTTTCCATGGCTTCCACTATCCTTCCCATGGAGACCTCCATACGTGCACATGTGGACACCACTTCATCAGAGAACAGACAGTTGCATCCCTCCTACTTGCATGCCACTCTTTTGAGGGTTTTCAACAGCTCTGCATAATGTTCCCCCACCTTCTGCTGACTCTCCAGGATGAGTTGGAAGGCCGAATCCAGAGGCTCATCATCTGACTCGGACCTCACAGATGCCTCTTCTCCAGCAGTCCTCCAAGTGCTAGGGAGCTCGGCTGAACCTGTTTTGGACACATGTCCTTGTGGCGACCACCAGATTGTGAACCCGAGCCTGCTCTAGATCTAGGTCCCACCAAGATGGGTATCTCTGCGCTCGTGAAGGGTGTGGGTAAGCTCTGTGATGGATCCCCCAGGCTGCTTATTTCCAGTTCTTGAATGGAGGAGGTGTCCTCTTGGCTGGAGGTGAAAACCTGGGTGGAGCTGAGGAACTGGCTGGATGAGGGCATCATCGCTTGGCAGAGCTCCCTGTGAACCAAAGTAAAGATATGGCAGCAGAGTCAAAAATAGGAGAGGGAGCGCTCACAATTGATTTGGGAGAGGAATGATCTGGTGCAGGATCATCACATGAGTGTTTGCTGCCGACCTCACCGTTGCCACAGGCACGGTCCACGTCCTCACCAGTCACTGCGATGGCACACTCCTTAAAGTGTGCCCCTCCGACCCAGTCTGGGACCTCTCCCTACTGTTGTAAGCCAGCATCTCCTGCATGAAAACAGATGGAGAGTGTGAGCAGGACGCATGACACTGAGTGGAATGTTTGTGTGGTGAGCGGAGCCATGGATGGCATGAGGATGCGAGCTCCAGAGGTTATGAGCCTGATGGAGATGTGAGGATGTGTGTGAGAGTTAGTGGTGTTGTCATTTGAGGTGTGAGATCCCTGTCGATGTATGAGGGGTTTGTGACTGTTTGAGTTGAGAGTGATGAGGTGGTTGACTTACCCTGGCAGAACAAATTAGAGCATTCAAGCTCTTCCTGCACTGGATGGCTGATTTCTGTGCCCCAGTGTACTGATTGCTGCTGCCATCACCTCCCAGGCCAGACTGGTGGCTGGTGGACCTCCTGCTGCCAGAGCGGGGGTAGACGACATCACAGCAGCCTTCCGCTACATCCAGCAGGTGCTCCAGAGAGGCATCACTAAATTTGAGGCTGCCATCTTCTTTGCTTTTGGGGCCATCTGTTGCCTGGAGGAGTCCTGGTCTGTATACATGTACTCTGGTTCGCTTTACATATGGCGCCCAGAGCAAGGAAGCACTGAAGTCATGGGAGGGCAGGCCATTCCAAGGACAGCTGCCAGCAATCCGGAGTGTTTCCTGTGAGTGCATTATTAATGAGGCGGGACACGCTGGGAATGGGATGATATGGTGGGAAATCCCGCCATTGCGGCTAGTGAGTAAAAGATTCTTCTTGCCGCCTGCTACAGCACTTGGTGCAAATTTGGGATGCTTCCATCCAGTATTCTCAAATGGGAATGCCATTTTTATCTATAGGACTTTATTTTGCTGCATTATTCATTGCTCAATCATTGTTTTTATTCCATTTTTTTACTGGTTTCAATTGTTACCTTTTCTTGATTTCAGGAATTTGTCAGCTTCCTGTTCTCCATAATTTCCTGTTCGGTACATTACTCTAATTGCATGTTTCGGAGGAGGTTCTGAGGGGGTTTGAGAGGGATGCACTTTACATCTCATTTACAGCTGTAAATTCCCTTTTGAAAGCCATGACTGAACCTGTCTCCACCAATCTTTCAAGCAATGCATTCCATACCCTAACTACTCGCTGCATAAAGAAGTTATCATCATGTTGCCTCTGATTCTTTTGCCAGTTGCTTTAAATTGTACTCTTTGGTTCTTAACCCTCTTACCATTAGGAACAGTTTCTCTCTATCTACTCTGTGATCCCTGTTATGACCACAGTTGATGTTAATTGCTGCGCAAACCAAATCCTAGAGGGAAACTTGACTTAGGGGCCATACCCCTTTTTTTTTGTATTCTGAAAATGAGATGAAATCGTACTGACCTCAGCAGCAAAATGTCCGGTAACACGTTTGGGATTTAAAAAATTAAAAGTAAAGTTTTATCAACAAGAATAAAAGAAGACTTAAGCACACAAGATTACAATTACACAGTTAAACTTGGTCTTACAAAACATTCCCCCAAAAAGACTGTCTACTTGGAAACACCTTCCAGTCAACAGTCCCTTTTGGATGTTTAAATATAAAAAATCCAGTAATTATTACCCAAGCCAAACTGCTGTAGCTTCAATAAAGGCATACCACATGACCTGTAATTCTCTTCCATTCTGCTGTGAAAATCCAAACTTCAGAATGAAACTGTTTTTTGCAGAACAAGACTTTTCTGGCTTGACTGGATGGTTGATTCAAACTGCATCCTCTCTCAGCCACAGCTCCAGCTGCCACATCTCACAGCTCAAGCTCAACGCCCCAATACCTCAAAACAGCTACAGCTACCCTAAGCTCTCCACAATAATTCTAAAATACCTTTTTTCCCTTTTCATCTCAAGTTCTATTCTTTTCACACGTCTTTGAAATTCAAATCCTTTCAAATATAAGATATTTCGTGTTTCCATCTTATCTTTGCTTTTGGGTCAATAAAATATAATATCCCCACTTCTGTATATGTATGAAACTCCTGCAAGATGGAAATATTTTTCTTGGTACCTCTGACTCCCCTTTGATATTCAAACAAACTCTCCACTGATCTAAAAATGCAAATGTTACATCTAACCTATTCACTTGTACCTCATATTTAACGTCTCTATCCTTTTCATGTTTTAAACCCTCCCAGCCAAACTTTCTCCTATTGATCTATGCCCAGCTTAATAAAATCATACACAGACACACACAGCCTTTTTCACAGAATAACACAATATTCCCCAAAAATATACAAAAAATGTCCATTTCTCGCACCCATGAACATTTTTTTTTTATTTATGAGATGTGGGTGTCGCTGGCTAGGCCAGTATTTATTGCCCATCCCTAATTGGTCTTGGGAAGGTGGTGGTGAGCTGAATTATCAAACTTCTGCAGCCCCTGGGGTGTAGATACACTCACAGTGCTGTTAGGGAGGGAGTTCCAGGATTTTGACCCAGCAACAATGAAGGAATTGTGATATATTTCCAAGTCTATATGGTGTGTGGCTTGGAGGGGAACTTCCAGATGTGATGTTCCTTTCTGTCTGCTGCCCCGCCCTTCTAGATGGGGGTGTCTAGGTGTGGGTTTGGAAGGTGCTGTCTGAAGAGGCTTGGTGAGTTCCTACAGTGTGAATGGTACACACTGCTGCTACAGTGCTTTGGTGGTGGATTGAATGTTTGTGGATGGGGTGCCAATCAAGTGGGCTGCTTTGTCTTGGATGATGTCAAGATTTTTGAGCGTCATTGGAGCCGCTCTCATTGAGGTAAGTGGAAAGTATTCCCTCATACGCCTGACTTGAGCCTTGCAGATGGTAGACAGGCTTTGGGGAGTCAGGAGGTGAGTTACTCACTGCAAGATTCCTGGCCTCTGACCCGCTTTTGTAGCCACAGTATTTATAGGGCTAGTCCAGTTCAGTTTCTGGTCAATAGTAACCCCAGGATGATGACAGTGGGGATTCAGCAATGGTAATGCCATAGAATGTCAAGGGGCGATGGTTAGATTCTCTCTTGTTGCAGATAGTCATTGCCTGGCACTTGTGTGGCATGAATGTTACTTGCCACTTGCCAGCCTAAGCCAGGTCTTGCTGCATGCGGACACTGATTGCTTCAGTATCTGAGGAGTTTGCGAATGGTGCTGAACATTGTGCAATCATCAGCGAACATCCCCGCCTCTGACCTTATTATGGAAGGAAGGTCATTGATGTAACAGCTGAAGATAGTTCTTCATCTTTATCAATTTTTAGCCCATCCAGTATCTCAACTTCCTCCTCTTTAACTATGACTTTGGCAACATTTCTTCCTTGTTGAAGGCAGATGCAAAGTACCTATTTTGTACCTCAGCCATGCCTTCTGCCTCCATGCTTAGGTCTCCTTTTTGGTCCCTAATTGCCTCCCTCCCCTTACTAACCTTTTATTATTTATAGGCTTGTAATATTTCTGGATTCCCTTTTATGTTAACTGGCTATGTCTTCTCATACTCTCTGTTTGTCCCCATGTCATTTTTCATTTCCCTTCTGAAGTTTATAAGTCAGCCTGGTTCTCACTGGTAGTATCAACCTGACATCTGTCATATGTGCCCTTTTTCTCCCTCAACTTACTCCTCTATCTCTTCCATCATCGATGGAGCTCTGGCTTTAGTTACCTTACCTTTTCTTCTCGTGTGAATGTACCTCGACTGTACCCAAATTACTATCTTCTCTTTAAAGGCAGCACATTGTTCCCTTACAGTTTTGCCTGTCAATCTTTGATTCCAATTTACCCAGAGGGACATGTTCTCAGCCAACTGAAATTAGCAGTCCTCTAATTAAATATTTTTACTCTGGATTGCTCCTTGTCCTTTTCCGTAACTAACCTTTTAATACTATGATCACTGTTCCCTAAATGTTGCCTGACTGACACTTGATCCACTTGACCCACCTCATCCCTAGAACTATATTCAGCGATGTCTCCTTCCTCCCTGAGCTAGCAACATACTGATCAAGAAAATTCTCTTGAACATGCTTCAGAAATATTACACTCTCTCTGCCCTTTATACTATTACTCTCCCAGTCTATATTAGGACAATTGAAGGCCCCATTGTCATTACGCTATGGTTCTTGCACCCCTCTGTAATTTCCCTACAAATTCGCTCACCTATATCTTTCCTACTATTTGGTGCTCTATAGAATACACCCAGTAATGTAATGGCACCTCTATTGTTTCTTAACTCTAACCAAATAGATTTTTTCCTTGACCATTCTAGTACATCCTCTCTCTTGCTCTCTCTTGTACTGTAATATTCTCCTTAATCAATACTTCCACCCCTCCTCCTTTCTTTTCTTCTCTTTCTTTCCTGAATAGCTTATATCCCTGGAATATTTAGTTTTCAGTCTTGCCTTTTCTTGAGCCAAGACTCCGTTATTGCCACTACATCATATTCCTATGTAACTATTTGTGCCTGCAGCTCACCAACCTTATTTACCACACTTCATATGTTTACATATATGCACTGCAAACCTAATTTAGAGCTTATTATATTCCCTCTTAGTCTGACCCCACCTAATTATCTTACCATTCCTTGGCTAATACTATCTGTCTCTTCCAATATTTTGTGTACTTTATTTCACTTTTCTGATGTTACATCCTGGTTTTCAAACCCTTGCCAGATTAGTTTAAACCTTCTCCAACAGCACTAGCAAACACCCTGCAAGAATATTGGTCCCAACTCTGTTGAGGTGCAACCTGTCCAGCCTGTATAGGCCCCACCTCCCGCAGAACCAGTTCCAATGTCCTGAGAATCTAAAGCCCTCCCTCCTTTATCTGCTCTATTCTTCTCTCCCTATACTCACTAGTATGTGGTACCTGGAGCAATCCAGAGATTACTACCTTGGACATCCTGCTTATTATTATTCTCTTTCCTAGCTCCCTAAAATCTACCTGAAGGACCTCGACCCTCTTTCTACCTATGTTGTTTGTACCATGATCTGTGGCTGTTCACCCTTCCCTTCAAAATGTTCTTCAGCTGCTCAGTGACATCCTGGGCCCTAGCACCAGGGAGGAAACCTACCATCCTGTAATCATGCATGTGACCATGGAAACGCCTATCTGTTTCCCTAACTATTGAATCCTCTATTACTATTGTTTTCCTAATTTTTCTGCCCACCACTCCCATCCTCCTCACTCCCACTCACCTCACTCCCATACAGCTGAGCCACACATGGTGCCTTGGTCTTGGCATTGGATGCACACTGAACTACATCCTACCCACTACAAACCACCACATTCTAATTCAGAGGTAAGAGTCCTGCCACTGAGCCAAAGCTGACACTTCATTAGAAGCATATTTCTTAGCCAGCAACAAAATATGCTCTGCAGCAACATAGACATGCATGTGCATGTGCCAGCCATCTGAAAGGCTGCCAAAGTGCTTTGTATTGCCTTAATGAAGTAGCACCAAACTGTTGTTGACATTCATTAGAAGGCCATATGAAAATTGTAAGCAAAAAATTATGATACTCTTAACAATCTACTCCTACATTTTAACAATCTACTCCTACATTTTATTACATTACATTACATATAATGCATTTACACATTCTGGCATCTTCATTCAGAAACTTTGAACAAAGATCCTGATTGGATGGAGTCCCTTACCTCCAAAGAGATAAACTCTGCTTCAGTAGCTAATGAATTAGCATTTCCAGAACTGTCCCTTCAGCAAGTGCAGTTTTCCTTCCCCTTACCTCCCTTGCTATCACTCTGAAGTGTTTTGAGAAAACTTCTAATCGGAAAAATATGCATCTCAGCTTCACTTATGAACAGCAGTTGCTTAAGAACAGCTAACTTGCTATATGTCCTGTCCTGAAAGACCACTATGCTCTCTGATCATCAACCAATCCACACATGGAGCATATGGAAATTATTAAAATGAACCAATCACACAAAATGATATATTGTCAGCTCTGTATGTTACTTTCGTGTTTTCTGCATGATGTGCAATGTCTCCCTGTGTAGTTTTTATGACAGCATTGGCTGTTGACATATTCATTGGGTTTGGCTGGAATCAGTTACTGAGCCCAACAGCATAAACATGATCCAATGATCTAAATTTCACAGAAAGCTGACTGGCTTTTATTTTTTCATTGTGACTATGATGGTAAATGACAGAAGCTATAGTACCGTTCTGCTTTGAAAGAGCTGCTGATTCATCCTTGTGAGTACCGGTGGCCCACCCCAAATATGCAGATAACCCTATCTTCATGATTTGGGGCAGGTTGTCCAGCACAGTGCAAGGGTGTGCACAATTGCACTCCAAGGCACATACGTTGGAGGGGTGATGTCTCAGGAATTTTCAGGTCTGTCATTCTATGTTGGTGCTGTTATCAGGTATCTCAGTGACCCATTATGTAATGGCAGTGAGTCTATTCTATCACAGATTACTAGGGGTTAATGCCGCAAAATCCATAGATAGGAGGTTGATCAGACATGTAAAATCCAGCATTGTTAGTCTATCTGGGATTTGTCTAATGTTGAGGGAAGATCCATACAGGCCAACAATGGCTAAAGTGTCTTCCAGGTCACAACAAGCAGGCTGAGGGTTTTAAAAGTCATTGAATTACTGAACCACAAATTAAGTCTCAGATTTTTTTTAAGCACATCTTCACACTTTTTTTTTAACCCTTTTTTTGGGGAATAGTGGAGAAGTGGTGGAATAATTCCCAGGCTGATTAGCCCATTGAACTGCATTACACATTCTTTCCATAGCCAACAAGTCCTGGTGGGGACTTGAACCTGGAGCTTCTGGCCCAGAGGTAGGGATATTACCAACTGTGCCACAAGACCTCCTATCAATTAATTCAGGGTTCAGTGCTTTAATTAGATTAATGGCTGAAGATTGTACTGTTGGATGAGAGGGGGCTAAAGCTTTTTATTAATTAGTATGAATCCACCATCAGTTTTCTCTCCTCCTTCATACAAATCAGTAAAGGCGCTTTGGGTCTACCAAGTAGATAGACCTGCATTGGTGGCCAAAATCAATTTAAGTAGGCTTTCATTATTTTACAATCTGTAACATGACCATTAATGCTGGTGGCATGAAAGTAGGAAAACTTGGCTGCGGCCATTCCTAAGATATCAATGTTTGTCATCAGAAGTAATATGCATGGTTGATGCTGTACACACCCTTGCACTATTTGGGGACTGATATCATATACCTCTGAGGGACCAATTATAGAGTGACAGTGATATAATCTACAATGGGTTACTGGAAAATTATACTGATACATTCCAAGGTTGTAATTAGAAATTGTATTTTACAACTTCTGAACTCTGATTTGATTGCAGTGTTTCTCCCAGGTACTTTTTTCTTTTTATCTAATTAATTTGCATATGCAAAACTCAGGCTCAGAAATTAGATATTACATTTTTGATCATGGGACATTTTCCAGATTCCTTATTTATATTATTCCTTATTTATATTTGTTGGTGACAACATCTTCAGTGTGATATGTACAGTGAAATCTCGATGACATGAAATTCTGGCTATGTTGAAGTCATCAACCAATCCCACCAATAGAATAGCAAATTCCATAGAATGATGCCCATAATAGGATGAAATTCCAGACTTGTAACTCTAGATTAGCCGAATTTGTCTAAGCTTGTCATAAGACCATGTCAACCAATCAGAACGGAGTTAGACCACACAAGAGTGCAAATCATGGAGCGCTGGGCAAGCCATCATTTGACATCAAGATCTCCTTGTGAAAGGATATGCAAAGCCTGCGAGTTGGCTAAACCTGTGAGAAAGTTAAAAGTGTTGTTGATCGGAGATTGGGTTCAAACAGGTTACGACTGCACAAGACGTTGAGAACAAGGAGGAGCAAGATGAGGCCAACCAGGACGAACCACTTTTCACTCACCTGTGGGAGGCTGGCATGGAAATTCCAGCAGACAACCATGGAAACTTACATAGAGGTGGATGGTGCCCTACGCTGCACGATGGAACTGACAGATAATGCAATCGTAGATGCAGTATGTTTTTCAGCTGAGGAGGCCAATGGCACTGAAGAGTCCAATGAATGCCCGCCCACTCACCAGGGTAGAAAAAGATTATGGAGTTTTTCCGGAGCCAACTCCTAACATTTTTCAATGCAAAGTTCCAGCCTTTTATGAGGTCAGGCCATTGTAAGGTGTGAACAAATTGAATAAAGACTTTTTCCACACACTTACTCTTGACTGTGTTTTCATTTGATATTTGAAGCTGTTGTTTTTGACATAAATCGTGTTTGTAGGCAGTTGGTATATCAGGTTACATAGAGATGCATTCATTTGGGAATGGGACCTGCTCAGCCTTCACGAAGCTCCACTTAACACAAATTTTTGGGCAGATCTGCTGGGATTCGACTCATCGGAATTTTACTGTATGTATCAATTTGGTTCAGTTTGTAGCACTGCTGATTCTGAGTTAAAAGGCTGTAAGTTCTAAACCCTAATATGGTCCTAAGCAAATAACCTAAATTGACAATTTGCTGCATTTTCAGAAGTATAGTTTTTTCATTGAGAGTGAAGCTGGTTATCAAAGTTCGCATGGCACTATTTGAAGAAGTGTGGAGAATCATCTGATATCCTGGCTAACACTTTTCACTTAATTAACATAATTAAAAACAGATTATCTACTGCATTTCTATTTGTGGAACCTTGTGTGAAAATTGGCAGCTGTGTTTATCTACACTGCAAGTGACTTCACTTCGGAGTGACCCATTGATTGTAAAGCATTGAGGATGTGATGAGGTGCTTTATAAAAATACAGGTTCTCCTTTCTATAAAAAAACTAGATAGAACTATATAGAAAGTGACATTTACAGTTCACAGATTGGTAAAGATGTTAGAAAATGCTTGATATTTATTCTGCTGTCTGTGCTACTGTCAGACATTACAATCATAGCGAGATTCAGGGTATAAGAAACTGTTGACTTGTACTTCTGAGGCATGGTCCTTTCATTTGCAAATTGTTAGTTTTCAAAAGGCAGCAATTATTATTGCAGTAAATTCTCTGCAAGCTACAACATAAATCTTTGAAAACCCTAGGACTGCTTGTTTGTTGATGTATAGAGGGACTAAATTGGTTAGCCCCACCAAAAACAGGCACAAGGATCGCAATGCATGATTAATCCTTTCCTGTTGATTCCAGTGGAGACAACAGGCCAAATTTGTGCTTTGTGCCTGTATAATGACTTCTGCATGCAACCCATGCTAACTGCACTGTTGATTGGCTGCACTGATCAGGAGTAACAAAATTGACACTTGCCAGCACTGCTTAAAGATAACCTGCACTGTTTAATCTTAACCTGTACATCTTAATGAGTTGCTGCACTGTGGCTGGAACAGGTGCTGTGATTCTGTCCTTGGAAACAGTGAACATGGAAGAGAATGGACTCCAATGTTTTCTGAAGGTGCACTGGAAGTCTTAGTAGAAGAGGTGGCAAGGAGGAGAGATTTCCTGTGTGTGCATTGGAGGTAGGGGTGCAGGGGGGATCCGTGTATAAGGCCCTCCAGACACACAATCAAACAGCAGCGGGAACATATACCATGGAAGTCAATTATAGGAAGCAAGCCCCAAGAACCTGGATGCAGTACCACAAGAAGTTCAATTACCCCACACAAGCAATTGAGGTCAGTGAATTTATCTTCAAATGCTATACCCTACCACCTACACTGCTAGCCTCAGACACTTTTCAGTTAGTTCCGATACTTACCTCCAACAATCAAGACTCATATCTAATATTCATATGCTTCTCTTCATCCTCACACACTTAAGCACTGCTGCAAGCGTCACATCTTCATCTCACAGCTTACACACACTGCCAGCTATTATATCATGATAGCCACATTATTGAGACTGCATGATACTCACTGACACACTTCCTAGCAGCACACAACCAGAGTCAGAGGAACTACCAGAGAGGGCCAGACATGCCTGCATAACCTAACCCATATTGAGCAGGCAATATTGGCCATTATTGGAACAGCCATTGCTGAAGTCCATGATGTCTCATGGCACCAGGTCTAACATGGGCAAGGAAACTTCCCACTGATTACCACGTCCTACCCGCCTACATGAATCAGTACCCCTCCATGTTGAACACCACTTGCAGGAAGCACTGAGGGTGGCAACAGCACAGAATATACTCTGGGTGGGGGAGTTCAATGTCCATCACCAAGAGTGGCTTGGTAGCACCAATACTGACCAAGCTGGTCAAGTTCTAAAGCACATAGCTGGGTCTGTGGCAGATGGTGAGGGAACCAACAAGAAGGAAAAATATATTTGACCTCATCCTCACCAACCTGCCTGCCATAGATGCATCTGTCCATGATAGTATCAGTAGGAGTGACCACTGCACAGTCCTTTTGGAGAGGAAGTCCTGTCTTCACATTGAGAATACCCACCATGGTGTTGTGTGGCCTTACCACTGTGCTAAATGGGATGAATTTCAAACAGATGAGCAACTCAACACTGGGCAACCATGAGGCACTGTGGGCCATCAGCAGCAGCAGAATTATACCCAACCACGATCTGTAACCTCATGGCCCGGCATATCCCCCACACTACCCTTACCATCAAGCCAGGTGATAAACCCTGGTTCAATGAGGAGTGCAGGAGGGCATGCCAGGAGCAGCACCAGGTATACCTAAAAATGAGGTGTCAACCTGGTGAAGCTACAACAGGACTACTTGCATGGCAAATAGCAAAAGCAGCAAGTGATAGACAGAGCGAAGCGATTCCACAACCAACGGATTAGATCTAAGCTCAGCAGTCCTGCCACATCCAGCCGTGAATGGTTGAGGACAATTAAACAACTCACTGGAGTAGACGGCTCCACAAATATCCCCATTCTCAATTTTGGGGGAGCCCAGCGCATCAATGTAAAAGATAAGGCTGAAGCATTTGCTACAATCTTCAGCCAGAAATGCCGAGTGGATGATCCATCTCGGCCTCCTCCTGAGGTCCCCAGCATCACAGATATCAGTCTTCAGTCAATTTGATTCACTCCATGTGGTATCAAGAAAGGGCAGGAGGCACCGGATACTGCAAAGGCTATGGGCCCTGACAATATTCCGGCAATAGTACTGAAGACTTGTGCTCCAGAACTTGCTGCGCCCCTAGAAAAGCTGTTCCAGTGCAGCTACAACACTGGCATCTACCCAGCAATGTGGAAAATTGCCCAGGTATGTCCTGTACACAAAAAGCAGGACAAATCCAACCCGGCCAAAGACCGGCTGATCAGTCTACTCTTGATCATCAGTAAAGTGATGGAAGGGGTCATCAACAGTGCTATCAAGTGGCACTTGCTTAGCAATAGCCTGCTCACTGACGCTCAGTTTGCGTTCCACCAGGGCCACTCAGCTCTTGACCTCATTACAGCCTTGGTTCAAACATGGACAAAAGGGCTGAACTGCAGAGGTGAGGTGAGAGTGACTGCCCTTGGCATCAAGGCAGCATTTGACTGAGTGTGGCATCAAGGTGCCCTAGCAAAATTGGAGTCAATGGGAATCAGGGGCAAAACTCTCTGTTGGTTGGAGTCATACCAAGCAGAAAGGAAATTGGTTGTGGTTGTTGGAGTTCAGTCATCTCAGCTCCAGGACATCACTGCAAGAGTTCCTCAGGGTAATGCCCTAGGCCCAACCATCTTCAGCTGCTTCATCAATGACCTTCCTTCCATCACAAGGTCAGAAGTGGAGATGTTCATTGATGATTGCATAATGTTCAGCACCAGTCGCAACTCCTCAGATACTGAAGCGGTCCATGTCCAAATGCAGGAAGACCTGGACAACATCCAGGTTTAGGCTGACAAATGGCAAGTAAAAGTCACGCCACACAAGTGCCAGGCAATGACCATCTCCAACAAGACCGAATCTAACCACCACCCCTTGACATTCAATCACATTACCATCGCTGAATTCCCCGCTATCAACATCCTGGGGAGTTACCATTGACCAGAAACTGAACTAGACTAGCCATATAAATACTGTGACTACAAGAGCAGGTCAGTGGCTAGGAATCCTGATGTGAGTAACTCACCTCCTGACTCCCCAAAGCTGTCCACAATCTACAAGGCACAAGTCAGGTCTGTGATGGAATACTCTTACCTTGCCTGGATGAGTGCAGCTCTAACAACAGTAAAGAAACTTGACACCATCCAGGACAAAGCAGACCGCTTGATTGGCACCCCATCCACAAACATTCATTCCTCTCCACCACCGATGCACAGTCGCAGCAGTGTGTACCATCTACAAGATGCACTGCAGGAACACACCATGGCTCCTTAGACAGCACCTTCCAAACCCACAACCACTACCATCTAGAAGGACAAGGGCAGCAAATACATGGGAACACCGCCACCTGGAAGTTCCTTTCAAGCCACTCACCATCCTGACTTGGAAATATGTCGCCATTCCTTCATTGTCACTGGGTCAAAATCCTGGAACTCCCTCCCTAACAGCACTGTGTGTGTACCTACACCACATGGACTGCAGCAATTCAAGAAGGCAGCTCACCACCACCTTCTCAAAGGCAATTAGGGATGGGCAATAAACGCTGGCCTAGCTAGTGACACCCACATCCCTTGAATGAATAAAAAAAAGTCATGGCCAGCAGCTGACCTAAAACCATTGAAGATGATGGCATACTCATACCTAATTCTCCTTCTCACATTCTGTTCCCCCTCATCCTGCGATCTTCTGATTTGCAAGCTGCAGGTAATGTATGCATGCACCCCATACATTCCCCCATCTACTCTCACTACACCCTTACCTTCATACGTTTTTCCTTTCAGAAACCCAAGAAATGCAAGTTGGCCAAGTAGCGATGGAACAGCAAGAAGAGCATGGGGATGAAGCCACAGTACTGTCACTCGATTTCATATTCACAGCTACCAGCTCAGATGCTGATACTGTGCGTACTTTAGAGAATAGAGATGGGATCTGAATGTGTTCAGTCACCAAGCATGAGTGGGCTGCAAGAAGGGCAGAATGAAAGGACAGTGCAGGTATCAGCTTGCTGGATGGCGAGGCCATACATGTGTTCTGCTACAGAGGACTCAAATGAGGATTTCTCATTTACAGAAGAGCACTGATGGATGTGTGTAACAAAACGTTTGCTGCATTGGGATCCCTGACAGAAAGCCTGTTCCATGTCATAGACCGTGGAGGAATCCAGCTGCAACTTTGCACAGGGCTTTGCACAGAGTTTGAAAGCCGTCCTTTTCAGCATGGAAATGGTGGGCAACTCCATTCGCACACTGTGGACTCCACCATGATACAGTGTCTGATGATCTATGTCACAACTTGCTTTGCAGCATAAGCAGGAGGCACCCAACATGAGTGCTTCACTGTTGTCGTGCAAGTTCAGGCTGCTGCTATTAAGGTTGTGAATTGTAGTGTCAAAGAGACTTGCAGAGGCTCACAATGATCCAACAATCTGTCCTCTCACGGATTACCATGATTGCTGAGGTACCATCCCAGAAGAATGGCAGCGGCTCCAAGGAGCACGATCTTGCTGTTTTCTCTCAGGAAGACAACATTCGTGCTCTCGGTCCTGCAAATCCAAGATTGCCCTTGTTGATGCCAGTCAGGCTACAGGCCCAGGCTGCTACTACCATGCTGAAATAGTGCAGCTCACAGCTGGGCCTTCTAAGCCCTCCAGGGCCATCTGCACTCTCCACCATTAAAAGGCAAGAGCCTTCCAGCAGCCATGCTGCATTCACTGGGATAGCACAGCACAAGAGCATTAGAAAAAGCAAAGGCACATAAAGGCAGGCACTTTGGGAATACACAGGGTGATTAATTTATATTTGTATATAATATAGCATGGTTTCATTTATAAATTTGGCTTTGAATGTTTATTTTGTGGTGGCTTTTCATGTTTGTATTGTAGCCAGGAGAAGATGTGATGGCTACTGACAGTGGGAAGACAAGGTGCAGGACGGTTGGTGAATGGGGAATTGGAGTTGCATTTACTGGTATGGCACTCAAATAAGTCCAAGCAGAAGGGGATGGTCTAGTTGCCACCTCCCTTTCACCTCTGCTTCTTCCTGCTCCTTAGCTCAGCGTAGTGCTGGTGGTAGTAAGGTGTCCTCTCAGAATGGTGAAGCTGTGAAGCATTCAGCAAACTACCACAAACCTTGACACCTGCTCTGCCAAGTACTGCAGAGCTCCTCCAGAGCAGTCCAATTAGCAGAAGTGTTGTTTCTGCATGCTAGTGGTCTGGTCTATCGTATTTCATGTGGCAGCACAGTTCTAATTACATGCATGCTGCAAACTTGTGCAAGGATTGTGCACCAATGACCCTTTGTTTTGTCTTGGTGGCTCAAATGCAGCTGGCTCAGTGGGCTGCTGCAGAATGAAAGCATTATGACTGGTGCTGGGATACCAGACAGTGGCCAGTATGATTCTCTATCTATGGTGTTATGACTGATGCAGTTGGTAAAGTGGAGTTATTGAAAAATTCCAGAGGGAAATTTTAAACAACTGTCATAACCTATAATTTTAAGTGTTATGTTTGAGATGCAACTCTAAGTTCAGGAATCAGACCCCCAGTTCTCGAGGTTTTACATTAAACTAAATGAAACATTTTATTAATTTACACAGGTTAAAATATATGTATACATGGCTACAAATTACCACTATCATAACTTTTAACAAATTCCCAAACCAATCTTCATTAAGGCAACAGCAACCCATAGACTTAACCAGCCACCAGGCAAAGCATTTTCACCTTACGAATTCAAAATGGGGTTCTTTACACTGTGGAGCCAGTTGGACCAGTTGAAGGCTTATAGCTGCCTTTTGATCTCACCTTGCCTCTGCTCTGCACACCTGTAAACTACTGAAGTTATACCTACCACCACTGATTGTCTCACCAGCCTCTTTGAACTTCACCTTTTAACAATGAAACCCCTTTCATAGTACCAATTTTATTAGTAATATAAACATATTGCTTGGTAGCTGCTAGAAAGGCATCAAGTTTTCACCCCACTTCTTGAATGTTGTATTTAAAAAATGCAAATACATGCTATCTCCATTACATATCAAAACTAGTACATATCAAAGTACCCAGACTAGCTGGCTTTAATCCAATTAAGACACACCTGCAAACTAAACCTCTATTTTAAAAGAAAAATATTATCCATAATATTATATACATTAATAGCTTCATGACAATGGTTACACACCAGCTCCATATTGAGGTGGGGGAAGTACTGTTGGTTTAAGTACATGAAAATTAGACATGCGACTCCAAAAAAGCGATATGCATGCAGTCAGTGGCACTCTGTACCATGGGGAATTTTGTACCCCTAGCAAGGCATGGTGCTCCATCCACCTACTGGTCTCTAACAAGGGAGAATGAAGTGTAGTTAACTCCCTTTGAATAGAGAGCCTCAGTGACCTCCCTTGCAGAACAGTGGATGGTAACTGTGAGATCCACCTGGAAGGAGGCAGACACAGAAAAGGTAGTTGCATGGTCAATTCGCAGTCACTGACAATGCCACCCTCTCCCTGTTCTGAGGTTGCTTTTGTGGCTACCTCATGTGTCAGATTTCACTGAGGATGGCCTTATTGAAGCACAGACTTCTCATAAATTGTCCCTTTGTGAGGTCCAGATAGGAAAATTGTCCCCTGAACACCCTAAGCAGATATGGCTTCCAGCTGAGAGTTCTTCTCTCTTCTTCCTCCTCCCTCTTCCAGCAGTTTGCCCTGCTTTGTGTGGCCTTTGTTCATCCTCAGGAGAATGGTTACTAGTCCACCGATGTCTGGGAGCAACTGGTTTATGCAAAAACCTTAAATTCAGCAAAAAATCCTTCAACCCCTGCCCTGTGGACTTTTACAACTTCAGAAAACTATAGAAAACACCAAACACTTATGGAATCAGTTGAGAAAACCTGTGAGTAGTTGATGATCCCTTTAAATGGCACTGGTGGGGGCTCCTTCCAGCTGCTTAATCCTCATTCACATTTGAAAGAGTAAGAGAGGGAATCAGCTGGAGCCTTAAGCTCCAAAATAGCGATGCTGGCATTAGATCAATGCTGTACGCAGGTTGATGGAATGATCTACCTGCTCTATATACTCCCAATGGACATAAGCTATCAGTGCATGCACAAACATCCTCACCAAGATGGCATGTGAGATGATTGGCAGCAGAAGCAAATGCACATGCTTCAAAAGCTATTTTAGTCCCCAAAGAGCACTCCTGGTGCCCAACAATGGGCCCTGTCAAACTTTATTTCGCACCCACCTTTCTCTTTATATGGTGGTTATACTTCACAGTCTGTAATCACCTATTTCTTTCAGTTAGTGCAGACTTATACAATACCCTGATGAAAATAATGAATTTGTTCCTCTTGTTTTAAACTATTGTATACCCTGGCCAAAAAAAATGTTAATATATTGTTTCAGTTCTTTACTTTTCTTCTTTTTACTCCTAGTTTTCAATTTTTTGAAGAAAATTGGATTTTCGTTACAGATAGCATTGTTGAGGGTCAGATTGGAATATTTCATGGTGTTCAAGTATGAGGTTATACCTAATGATTGGACCCGAGGGTTTTATAAATGTAAAATCAAATCGCAGCAGTTGGAAACAAGCTCTTTTTCACAGTAATAACTTTTGAAATCATTAACACTTAGGTCAATGAAGACTTATGTTGATAAAAATCTTTTGAGGTTATTTTGTATGCTTCAAATTAGCTGAGAAATCCATTTAATTTTTAAAGGTCAAATAAGCCTATGTTAGGAATTAACTCAAAAAATTAAATTGAGCTGCAGCGACAAGATGGTATAAAGCTGAGAATTCTTAAGAATATGAGAGAGAGGCAAAGCAGTTGATATTTGTTGGAACTTCATTAGAATAAAGGATAACAAATATTCAAAAGAATTATAGATCATTTGGTCTAATATTGGTAGTGTAAGTAATCAATGTTTGGTTATATTGTATATTATAGGTGCCTGAAGACTGCAAAGACCAGAAGCAGTAGAAGCAATAGGGCATTGTACAGAAGAAATCATTTAAATTAGTTGCTGCAGATGTGTATATATATATATATATCAGTTCTTTAGATTTTCGGAAGGCATTTGATAAAGTTCTGCATGTGTTAAGATCCCAGATGATGTTAATATTGGACAAGTCAGATCCCAGAGTGAAACCTGGTTTGATAGATCATAACTTTTATTTTTTTGGAAACCGTGTAAGTAAGTTACTGAACAAGTTCATGGGAGTCCGCTGATCAGCTTTTAACACAAAGAATAAAACATTAAACAAGAAAAATGAACTACATTACATCAGACAAAATGTTTGGAAAGATCTTAATACAAACACAAGAAAATGATTCAAATATCCATTATTCCTTCACCTCAGCTATATCTTTACAGACACAAGATAAAACAATTTACCATATCTGTCTTATACTTTAGTATTCAGGGTAGGTATGTGGTACATGTGAACCAACTGGTGAACTGTAGTCCACATGCGTCTTCTGACCCACAGCAATGTGCCCTCTGAACTAGGAGGCAACTACGGATGGGTAATAAATGCTGGCCTGACCGGTGACGCCCACATCCCATGAACGAATAAAAAAAAAACACCACACTCCAAAGTAAATTACAGATGCAACCAAAGCAGATTCTAAGGATTTCTCAATAGCCCACTCAAGCTTCACCTTCCAAGCACACTTTCAGATCTTCAGTCGTGCCAAGCAGAACACCACTGCACCAAAAGGGTATCTTTGCCCTTACAGCCCGCAGCACAGAGTCAACGACCTTCGGTTTTCCTCTTGAACCTTCTGGGCTTCTCTTGAGCCCACTTTGCTTCAAGCCTGCTTCCTGCAGCTTTGACTTTAATTTAGAGCCTATTTCTCTGCTTCATACTTTTAACTTTAATTAACAGGACCTGTTTCCAATTCCTGTCCTTGTCCCTTAACTTGGGACTTCCTTCTGGGACCTCTTTCTGCCCCACGCCATGGTTTGGGACCTTTTTCTTGATTTGGGACCTTCCCCCCTCCCATGTCCTGGTCCCTGAGACACACTCCCTGTCCAGTTCAGGTCACCTGACCTGCTTTTCGCGCCATATCACTTCTTTCCTTCCTGTTCTTCTTGTGCACATCTTCTCTGCACATCTGCGCAGGGCCGATTCTCAGCCTAAAGGCAGTGAAATCAACAAACTAAGCATGTGCGGCCATTCTCTGGCCAGTGTAAGTGCGGGAGACCCGAAAATGTAAAAAAAAACACCAAACTGCGCACATGTGGCCATTTCCTGGCGTTTGCGCAGAAGGTCCGAGGCCTACTGGGAACCATAGTCCCTCAACTCTGAACTCCCGGTCTCTAACTTCGATTAAAAATTAAGGTATCTGGACTTCGTTACAATGTGAGGCTTTAAAGATTAACTGTCATTCAATTAATAGTAAGTGGGTGAATAGGTTTAAAGAAACTCAGTAAGAGATAACAAAAGATGATGGTAAATAAAAAGGGCTCTGTGACTAGTTGAGACCTGGAGAAATTAGTTATGGGCCTCATTATTTCTAAGTAATATGGAAGAGAGTACTTGGTTTAACAATTTAAAATTTGCTGATGACATCAAACAATGCCTGAGTTGTTGCTAGATAATGGCAGTAATCGTTTGATGTTTCAAACCATTCCAACTTCGCATGTTAATCCTTTTCTAATTTTAGAAACCTGTATGATTATTCTTGGAATAGCAATTTAAAATTGTTAATATGTTTAGCTTTTTATTTCTGAAAAAAGAATTCTGCGACCTATTGCTCAAGTATAATCATGATTAAAAAATGAAAATCTCTAAATGTAATCCTAAATAGAAATAATTTCTTTACTTTGTAATTGCGAACTTATCAAAATGAATACCTATATTGTTGAGGCTAATTGGAAAGTCACAAGTCAATGCCAGAGTTGATGATTTCCATTCATTAGTCACCTAAAAGTCCCAAAGCTCAAGGAAGCAGACATTTATCTACCCAACACGATTTCATGGATGCCAGCTTCACTATGCCTTGGAACAATGCAGCCATATTTGTCCCTGACACTTTGTACTTATTGATTTCTTGGAAAATTTACAACAGATGATGAATGAAAAATTAATTCCACACAGCTCTGACTCACTTAAGCAACTACTCTAGTGTATCTAGCAATGAGTCACATTTGAAGTATATCGAACACTTGCAACTCTCACTATCATATATTAGATCTGATACATTTTAAATGCTTGGTGACAGCAATGTGATAGAGTGACTTGTGTGAGGAAGTTTAGAAGCATTAAGTGGTTGTGGATAAATAAATTGGATGCGCTATAGAATGATAAGTCTACATTAGGATAAAATCATATGCATTGGACCAGTAAATGTGAAGCGCAGATAAATGGATATGTCAGCAAAGTTGGAAATGGTTTTGAATCTGATTATCAATTGTTAAATAAAGGTATAAAGACAATATGGGGGAGACAATGCCACTAGGCCCAGGCTAATGCTCTGGGTACACGGGTTCTGGTGGAATTTAAATTCAATTAATACATCTGGAATTGAAAACTAATCTCAGTAATGGTGACCATGGGCATAAATTTTCCCCTGTCAGGGGAGCGGTGGGGGGGTGTGTTGTGCAGGGGTGGGCACAAACCTGATCAGCGCCCCCATTCGGGGCCGTGCCGCCATTTTACTTGGGTGGGCCAATTAAGGCTCACCCAGCGTGATGCACGCATGGAAGTACTAAGTGCTCCCTGTGCGGGCGAGGGGGGGGATTCCCTGAGTTGGGGCCTGCACTCTTTCATGCATGCGCGCAAAAGAGCGCAGAAATCTCCCTGAGGCACGGAGCTGCCTCAGAGAGATTAAGTTCGTAATGAAAGTTTTTAATAAAGACAGAGAAAAATTATTTAGACATGTCCCCTCATGTGACAGCATCACATAAGCTGGGACATGTTTAACAAATGTTTGAAATTTTTTTATTTAATTAATAAACCCTTCATGAAACCTCATCCCACCCGTGGATGAAGTTTCATGAAAAATGTGAAGGCCATCTTGGCTCTTTGCCTGCCCGCCAACCTTAAGGTTGGACGGGCAGCATTCTTAACTACTTTAATTACTTTCTTAATGGCCTTAATAGGCTTCGTGCCCACCGAACTGAAAATTTAAATGACGCACAGTGACGTCGGGACACCTGCCCAACGTCACCGCGCATCATTTTACGTGTTGGCGAGTGGGCCTCACCTCCGCTCGCCGACCCGAAAGTTCTTCCCCATGAAACTAACATCGATTGTCGTAAAGACATAGTTGGGGAAGCAAATCTGACATCCTTACCTGGCCTGGCCTACATGTGATTCCAGACCCACAACAATGTGGTTGACTCTTAACTGCCCTCTGAAATGGCATAGCAAGTCATTCAGTTCAAGGGCATTTGGGGATTGGCAAGAAATGTTGGCCTTGCTAACGACGTCCACATCTCATGAAAGTATTAAAACAAATGAAGTTCCCATGACCAAGGCTAACCAAGTAGAAGTATGTGCCTTATGTATCTCCAGTGCATTCAGTAACTGTTGAGAGGTTACTTTAACCCTATCTTAACTCCTTGCCAAGGCGATACGATATGTATCTGCTTCATAAGACATCAATTCATGGGAGTAGATTCACATTTCCAGAGTGAGGTTGGGTGGAGAAATTGACAAGAAAGCTTATTAAAAAAGAAATTTAGAAAGGACACAATAATAGTATAAATGTAGATTGTATTGCTTGAAGCTTAAGCAGTTGATTTAATTTAACAAGGTGCACTGAATTCTCCTAGAGTCCTGGCCAACAAATATCCCTCAATCACCACCTCCAAAAACAGACTAACTGATCATTTATCTCACCGCTGTCTGTTGGTCCTTGATGTGTTAAAACTGGCTACTGTATTTTGCCTAAACAACAGTGTCTACACTTCAAAGGCATTAGCTGTGAAACACTTTGGAACATACTGAGGATGTGAATGGTGTTATATAAGCTCATCTTCTATCATTTTATTGTGTTAAAATTAATCTGACATTTGGTACTCCATTTATAACGTTGTTAATTGGATGGTTAATGTATCTCTGGGCAGTACCCCTTTATCAGCTAAACCGGACCTTAAATCAACAGCATAATCTAAATTCAACTAAAATCCCTTCTAAGCCACATAGATAAAATCTCCATATGTTCCATAACTTCCTTTTCCGGAAGACGGTCTCTTTTGTGTGAGTTCAGTGATACACCATGCATTCTGTGATATGCATACCAACATTGATTTCACTGGAAATGTGAATCAGGCTGGTTTTTGATGAGTGGGTGTTCCACTCCACCAGTAACCAGCTGGTAAATTACCTCCCCCACCCTTGTCCCTGCCAAGTATTCTATACATTTTAGACCAGTTGTTTCAATAAACAAAGGTTGACATACCAAATAAAGAATATCACGGCCAGGATTTTCCCCTCGGCGATTTGGGGGCGGGGTCCGGTTGCCATGGGGAAAATGACACGGGATGATGTCTGGAGGAACCCCCGACGTCATCCCGGTCCATTTAAATTTTTAGGAAGGCAGGCGGACAGCGAAATCAGCTGTCAGCCGCCGACCTGTCAATGGCCAATTGAGGCCATTGATAGGCTAATTAAAGTAATTAAAGACCTACCCGCCAACCTTAAGGCTGGCGGGCAGGCCAGGAGCGCCAGCGGGCTCCAGATTATTCATGAAACTTCATCCACTGGCGGGATGAAGTTTCATGTCCGTTTTGTAAAAAATTAATAAAGTTTATGTGTTCTTTATTAACATGTCCCTTCTCATGTGACATGAGGGGGACATGTTAATAATTTTTTAATGTTTCTATTTTTAAAGTTTTTTCTACTGTCAATATTCTCCCTGAGACAGGACTTTGCCTCAGGGAGAAGTGCGTTCTTTCGCGCACATGTGCGAAAGAGCGCACTTTGACAGATGAGGATTCCCTCCCCCCGGAACAGGAAGCGCATAACACTTCCTGTCGGGGATTCTGCTGGGCGGGCCTTAATTGGCCTGCCCACTTAAAATGGCGGCGGACCTCGTTTCAGTGGCGGGGGTCGGCTGGCCGCCCGCCGCCAAGCCGGTGGGGCCCGCACGCCATCCGAGGGCAAAATTCTGCCCCACATCTGTCTGCATCATGTGCCCTATAAAATCCCTCACTGTCAAAGACTTCTGCCAGTTTCCTTAATAATTCGGGTTCAAGTGTCCCATGCCATTATTCTACTTGCAAAAGTCGCAAACATGTACAGAAGTTTACTTGGAGTTCTGTGTTTAAACCTGGTTTATTTCCCATAACAACATTCACTAAAAGATGCCTAAAAATCCATTAACCCTCCCCCCAACTACTCTTTTTTTAGTGACATGTGCCAGCTTAGTCTCATATTTATAAAGTATGGCTCCCCTAGTGTGAAGAGGATGTGTGAAGGGTGATTGGAAAGGCTGTTCTAGCACTTTTCATATCTCAGGGATGCATCTGTGACAGAGGAATTGCTTCCAACAGCCTTTTCCATCTAGTGCCAAGGCATGTCTGAAACTCATTTTTTACAGTCATTGAAGGAGAGGCCTTAAGGTAACAGGTTCAATGCCACTGTCCAGAGAGACAGCAACTTTGTGCACGCACGCCTTGCAGCACGCTGGTGTTGGAAATGGAGCCACATTTGCTTCTGGTCGGTGTTGCATTGGGTCTTTGAAGCCTTGCGCATGTGTAATATTTATGCTGGCCTCGGCCTGAAACAGTGGTAACTGCCCTTCCAGAGCTCACCAAAGTCCTTACTATCTTCCCCTTATGCCTTGCTGCAGAAATATGGTAATTGTCACTGTCTCCAAGGCATCCAGCAGGAAATGAAAAATTGCTGCAACCTGGTGCAGATTCAGGCAGAGAACTCCTCTGCTTGTCCATCATTTGAACTACATGCATGAAAGTCATCTCCAATTCGTCCATATGACATCAATACTTCCTAATCACTGATTTTTGAAACACTGAACCATGAGATCTAGGTCAGGACTTCTCAATTGGAGACAGATTTTTCTCCATTCTCTTTGGATGCTGATATTTTCCTTCTCTTCCACTAGTAGGCCCTTATTCTCACTGGTGACAATTCTGCTGACTCACTGTTTCCTCCCAAATGGTGTCTTGTGCTGGTGCTGGATTCACTACAACAACAGCTTACATTTATATAGTGCCTTTTACAGAATAAAATGTCCCAAGGTGCTTCTCAAGGACATCATTAAAAAAAATAACACCAAACAACAAAAGGCGATACTAAGGCAGATGACCAAAAACTTGGTCAAAGAGATGAGTTTTAAGAAGTGTCCTAAAGAAGGAAAGAGAGGCAAAGTGGTTTAGGGAGGCCAAGGCAGCTAAAGGCACTGTCACAGTGGTGGAGCAATTAAAATCTGAGATAATCAAGACTCCAGAATTAGATGAGAACAGTTATATCGGAGGGATGTGGGACTGGAGCAGATTATAGAGATTGGGAGGGGCGTGGCCCTGGACGGATTTGAAAACAAGGATGAGAATTTTAAAATCAAGGCATTGCTTAACTAGGAGTCACTGAGTCAGCAAGCACAGGTGATGGGTGAACTAGATTTCGCATGAATTAAGACACAGGTAGGATGGCTTTAGACGACCTCAAATTTACAGAGGGTAATACGGAGAGACTGCTCAGGAGTACATTAGGAAGTTAAATCAAGAGGTAAAAAAGGCATAGATGAGCTCAGGCACGAGCAGAGTTGAATGATATTTTCCAGAGGTGGAAATATGCAGTCTTAGTAGTGCTGGGGTTATGTAGTTGAAAGCTCATCTCGGGCTCAAATATCACAGAGATTGCGAACAGTCTGGTTTAGCCTCAGACATTTGCCAGAGAATGGGATGGCGTCCGTGGCTAGAGAGTGTTAACAGAATCCAAGCTGGTTGGTGAACTTAAAACCAAGAAGGAGCTTTTCTTTATCAAGAAAGTTAATTGACTTTGTTCAGTCTCATTCCTTTCCGCAAATACCCGATGTTCCGGCTGTTCCCTATTTATGGCTAATCAAAGTACATAATTAACCAATGCCCTTCACCTGTGCATCTTAACAAAATAAACAACGGCTGGAATTTTCTGGCCCCGTTGGCGTTGGGCGTCATGGCGGGCAGTGGGGAGAACAATATGGCAAGACAGCTAAAAATTGGTTTCAGGCCGTCGTGAAAGCAGTTTGCAATCATCTGCTCCACCCATCAATGCAGGCTGCATTTCCCGCTGCCACACATTGGGAACACAATTTCAATATTTTAGCCTGTTATTATAAGCCCCACTCGCAGGAATCATACCCCCACACTGCATTATCTGGGCCCAATCACGCTTATGTGTTTCACAGCTGTACATAAGCGACGTGCACCTGGTGAGCTGTACTTTGCTCAGGATTTCAAGGTTTGTTTACCTACCTTTCTTTGGGCCGTACTCGCAGTCATCAGTGCCATGCTTCGCAGCAGCACCACGTCACCTTTAGGGGGCCTCACGGGCAGGTCTCTACCTACCAGATCAGCCATAAGGCAGAGGTGGTTTTTTAGTGCAACGGGGCTAGGGCTTGCTTAGGGAAGGGGGAGAAGTGGCCTCAGGCAAGGGAAGAGGCTGCAGGGTGAGGGAAGTGGGGTATCCCAGGGTGTGTGAGGGGGCACGTTGATCTGTGCAAGTGGCCTCAAAATGGTGAAGGCTGAGGAAGCAGTCTCCAGAGGAGATGAGACCAGATGGAGATGTGAGGGTGTGTGTGAGAAAGTGAGTGGTGATGTCCCTTGAGATGGCAGTGAGTGAGATGCCAGTGATTGTGTGATGGCCTTGTGAGTGTGTGAGTTTAGAGTGATAAGATGGTTGCCTTACCCTGGCAGCACGGATGAGATCATTCATCTGTTTTCTGCACTGGATGTCCAACCTCTTGTGTGCAGCATTGGCACTGACCACCACTGCCATCACCTCCCAAGCCAGAGTGGTGAGATTGATGGACCTCCTGCGGCCAGAGCATGTGTAGAGGACTTCGCAAATGGCCTCCTCGGCATCCAGAGGCATCCCCAGGATGTGTTACTGAATCGCGGAATGCACTCTTCCTGGCTTTTGGGACCATGTCTTCACTAGAGTAGTCCTGAGCTGCAAGCATTGCAAAGTGTCTAAACATGGCGCACTACATGAGGAAGCGGTGAGGTAGCGGCTTGATGGGCAAATTGGAGGCCGCCCGCCAGCAAGACGGCATGTTTCCAGTGGCTGCATTATTAATGAAGTGGGAATGGGATGATACGGCGTGAAATCCGGCCATGCAGCCAGCGGGTAAAACACCTGTTTCCCCCCAACCGCACTTTGTGCAAATCTGAGACAATTCAGCCCAATATAATTAACATACTATTGACAGCTTCCCTTTTCTTTCTTTAAACAATAAACTTCATAACACACTCAAATAATTTCAAAACAGGTCAAAGAAAAAATGATTTTCCACATTTAATATAACCCATCATAATACAAGACGTCCCTCTCCTAGGACTCCAACCATATCTTCAAGCACGCATTCCTTTTTGTAAAACCGTCCAATAATTGGTGACTTGTGTCAACCCATCTTATCTTAGAAATCTATTTTCTCTCTGACATTTCTTTTATGCTAGCAAGCTCAATCCTGAAACATTTTCTCAGTCACACTTCTTTGAATGCACATTATCCCATACAGAATGGTTATCCACATAACTTCTATGGGCAAACTTTTCTCAGAATGCCTCTTGTAAAGAATTTCCCTCAAAATGTTTGATAAGTAAAATCCCATATCCATCACTTCTACTAAAGCCAGTGTTTCTGCAGCTAAGGTGCTTTTAACTACCCTTTGAATTTTCTTTGCTTCCCAGGCCAATGGACAACATTTATTCTTTCCCACCAGGAATATGATAAATCCTGCTGTACTAGAATATCCATCCGGAAGATTGGCATGTGAAGCATCATTAAAAATGACTAACATCATATCTTTCGGATCGCCCAAGGCTGGAAACCTCGGTGCGCATTTCTCGGAATTTAATTTCTTTCATGTTTTATTTGCTCTCAGAACTTCTTCAACTGTAGCATGTTTCATCATAGTACTCAGTTCCAATATGTCAAAACTAGAATCAGGTCTAGTCTGAATGCACAACCAGTTCAACTATCCAATCAAACTTCTTAATTGGTCTATTTCTTCCTTGGATGCAGGATCCTCTTTTTGTGAGAGCCTGCCCTGATTTATTGGGAGATGATTGACATTTCCTAAATAAGGCTGTTGGATTCAAGGTCAGTCCCAACTTATTCTGCTTAATGTTTAACCCTATATATTTAAAGACCCCCGAAGCCTGACTTCTAATCTTAAACTCCTTTATCTATCACCCATTGCTCAAATTTTACAGAACCTCCCGGCAGAAAATCATCAATATGCATCATAAAGATGCCTGCTAGTTTCTCCTTGTGGTTCCAATAGAACATTGTTGAGTCTGCTTTTAGATGAATACAACCCGTTTTCAACAGGACAGACCTAACTTTGATGCATTATTTAACCCATAAACATACTTGTTTAATTTCCACAGTTTCCCTTCTATATTGCTAGCTTGTTTATGTGGTTTCAAATACACTTGCCTTTGAAATTTCTGACCCTGCAAAAATGCAGTTTTTAGATCAATTGATTTACATTCCCAAGAATATATTGCTAAAAGAGCTAAGAAAATCTTCAAGCTCACTTTTCCTTCAGTGAGGGAATCCTCTCTGACAACTTGATCATCAAGTTTCCCTTCGAAACCCTGAGTCACGAGCCTGACTTTAGCCTTATACGTGCCATCGGGAAGTACCTCTTCTGTGCACATTCACCTTTGTGATAAGGCTGGCTGTCCCCTGTCTGGTATTTCAGTGAATACACCAAATTTTTTCCAACTCTTTTTGTTTGGCTTCCTTTATCAGTTTCTAATTTGTTGGTAGCCACTAAAACTTTGATCACAAGGGCTTCTACTTCTAGTGGCATTCCTAGCCTGTTCTATGGTCTGTGTTCTTGTCAAACTACAACCTCTATATGCCCTCCTATCTCTTTCTGGACTACTGCTACATAATCTCTCCCTCCTACGATCAGCCTCCCTTTCGCAAGTCCATTTTCTTTTCCTAGGACCGCGATCACTGGCTAGTCCACTTTCAGAACTCAAATTGCATTTTCTGGCCTTCCATATCTTTATCTCATTTTTCCAATCTTACCTTCCGTCCCTCATGTTGCACATCACAGCCAATGTTTATATTTGCCGGTAGCTTTTCCAGCTCTCCCTAAAATAGTGGCATCCATCCATTCACTGCCTCCTATGGGCATATATGTTACTCTAGTTCCAACTTTGGGTAGTTGTCCTTTGGGATAAATTGCCTTATCCTGCACTTCAGTATCATTTTGTTCTTATTCAGTCAGTCCTTTATTTGCCATAATCTGCACCTCATAATTGCCCAACATGATGTATATGTGAAGTGCATGGTGCCTCTTCACTTTCTATTACCTGTTCAGATTCTGCAAATGTATAATCAGTGCCAATTAGTCTTGAGGAATGTACCCTAACAGCTCTATTGCCATGTTGTAAAATTACTGTTTTTCCATCACTTCCTATGACCTTAGCCAAGTCTTTCCATTCTTTCTGCCCTTTTCTTTTGTCATATACCATGTACCCTGGATTAAACTGTATTTCCGATGGCCTTATGTGGTGCCTTAAGGCTCATCGAAGTTTCTCTGAAACTTCAGCCTTGATAAATGCTCTTCTCCCTACATGCAGGGCATTCAAGTGCTCAGAAAAAAATAAACGAATGGTATTCCTTTTCAATGTGAGGGGATGATCCCACATCACTAAAAATATTTGTTGGTTTCTCCCATAAACTAATTGATAGGGACTGTAGCCCCCAACTATTTGAAGTGAATTATCCTCATGGACTGCCCACGCCAGGGCATATGTCAGTTTACAGCTCAATTGGTCAGCTAAGATTTTGTGAAGCATCTCATCAATTACTGCGTGATTTCTTTCACATACCCCATTACTAAAGGGACTTTCCACTGCTGTGCTCATCACCACAATGTTCATATTTTCACACATACTTTTAAATTCATTGTTGGCAAATTCTCCCCCATTGTCAGGAATTTAGCCAGTGCTCCCAGTCCATCTCCTATCCACTTTTTCATTATCTTGTCCACAATTACCTTTTTGCCTTTACCATACATTACTGTTGACAGACTGAATCTAGTTGCTATGGGTGGGATTTTCCAGCCCCGCCCACTGCCAGGATCATCCAGTCCTGCTGAAAGTCAATGGACTTTTGGCTGGGCCGCCAAATCTCCTGTAGCGAGTCCCACCCACGATGGGACTGGAAAATCTCGGTCTATGCCTATGAAGTGTAAGAGAAAATGTTTTTGCCCTTATCCCATACCTTCAAGTTCTTGCTACTTTCATTAAAATCTCTTGCTAAAAGGAGACTCACTACGGGTTGTAATGGTGTCCTATATTTTTTTTACATACTTCGCATTTCTCACTGATCTCTTCTATTAGTATATTCATTATGCATTACCCCTGCATTCTTTCATAGAATTTTTAACCAATGACACCTATGACCTAGGATGGGAAAACTGGCGATATAATTTTAAAACAATTTGCCTTTTTTCCTTTAAACTCCAACCCTCTAATGTCATCATCACTTCTTTAACATTGTGATTAGAAATGTTAGGTCTTGTTAAGGGGATACAATACACAATTGTGTAAATTGTAAATCTACATATTTCCCAATAACAATTGGCCTTATGGTGTTCCATATCTAATTTCATTAGAGCCATTTTTATAGACAGCTTACTCAACAGTAAGCTGGGGTAAACCATTTTATCAGCATATATGTAGTATCCAATGGTTTATCCCAGCTATTTTACATGGAATCATCACTCTCTTTAGTGATTTTAACTTGTTATAATCCCCGAACCTGAATAAGTATGACTTTCATATTCCTTAACCTACTTTCGGTCTTTGCTGTTAGAGAATCCAGGTAACATTGTAACCAATCCGCTCCACATACTGTGGACATGCACCCACTGTCCAACACAGCACAATTGAATGAGCCCACAACTAGAACACCCATCACTGAACTGAAGCTTCTGATGACCACTACAATTCCTTCTGACTGATCAGTATTGTCACCTTTCCCTTCCGAACCTTCCTTGTCATGTGTCATTTCAAAAATCCTGTTATTCCATTTCAGACAATTCATCGCATAATGATATTTTGAGTCACATCTGGAGCACCTGTTTGCTGTTCCTCGATTATCTTGGGGTTCATTCTGCTGCCATAGTTATCCAATACTTGTTGCCTGTTAGAGCTACCTATAAGTTCTCCATCCTCATTTCTTTTATTGCTTGTTCTTCTTTTGTATTGATGCTTGAGTCCCATATCTAAACAGTCTCAAAATGCTGCCAGCATTGAATCCCCCGTCTGTTGTGTTACCGCTGAATGTCCCATTGCTGCCACGAAAGCAGCTGGAACTGAATGTTTCCCCAGAAATCTTTTGAAAAGCTCCAGACATCTATTCCAAAAGTGTATCTCTTTCTGAGAACCTAACTCCAGTCAAGACCAGGAGACGAACCATGTTCAATACTTTCGCACAGTCTAGCAATTTGAAAGCATGCACTTAACTAGGGATCTCCAAATAGAATTTCTGAAATCTTGTACGAAACCTGCTAAATTCCATGGTATATTGTATGGAACAACCATCCTTCCTTCCTTCTAAATTTATCAAAGTCTGATCAGGTCTCATATGTATTTAACATATATCTTTCTTATAAATTTTGTCCACAAATTAAGAGTTTATCCAAACCTTCCTCAGTGTCCAATTGATAATAAATAAGGTGGAAGGCACATGAGTGGTATGGACACTGTTGCTAAATTATCAGACTGCTTGACTGATGCATCCAGTACCGGATGAGCAGACATTTCCTCCAATTAAATATTCGGAAGACTGAAGCCATTGCTTTCGGTTCCCACTCCAAACTCCATTCCCTATCTACCAACTACATTCCTCTCCATGGCAAAAATTTTAAATTAAACCAGAATGTTCACAACCTTGCCCCATGATGAGCTTGCAACCACGAATTGGTACTAAGATTATCCCTACCTTCATAAAATTACCTGACTTCGCCCCTGCCTCAGCCCATCTACTGAAACCTTCGTTCACACCTTGGTTACCTCTAGTCTTCACTATTCCAATGCACTCCTGGTTGGCTTCCCACATTCTACACTGTGTAAACTGGAGGTCATCCAAAAAGCTGCTGTCCATGTCCTAACTCGCACCAAATCCCATTCACCTGTCACTCCATGCTAGCTGACCTACATTTTATGGTGGTCGAACAACTTCTTAATTTTAAAATTTTCATTCTTGTTTTCAGATCTTTCCATGGCCTCGCTCCTCCAGCCCCACAACCCTCTTGAGATATCTGCTCATCTAACTCTGGCCTCTTGAACATTCTTGATTTTAGCGCACCATCATTCGGGCTTCAGTTGCCTAGTTCCTAAGCTTTGGAATACCCTGCCTACACCTTTCTGCCTCTCTACCTCACTTTCCTGCTTTAAGACACTCCATAAAACCCACCTCTTTCACCAAGCTTTTGGTCACCTGACCTAATATGGCTTTATGTGGCTTAGTGTCATATTTTGTTTTATATGACTCCTGTGAAGAGGCCTGTGACGTTTTATTATATTAAAAGGTGCTATATAAATATAAGTTCTTGTTGTTGATGCATCCCACATAGAAGCACATTAGGGGCATAGGAACAGGAGTAGGTCATTAGGCCAGTTGAGACTGCTCCACCATTCAGTTAGATCATGGCTGATCATCTACCTCAACTCCACTTCCCCGCACTATCCCCATATCATTAGTATCCAGAACTCTATCGATTCCTGTCTTGAACTTGCTAAATGGATGAGCTTCCACCGCCCTCTGGGTAGAGAATTCCAAAGATTCACCACCCTCTGAGCGAAGAATTTCTTTCTCATCTGTGTTAAATGATACTGTATCACCTGGTTCTGGACTCACCAGCCAGGGAAAACATCCTATCCTCATCTACCCTGTCACGCCCCGTAAGAATTTTGTAAGTTTCAATGAGATTACCTCTCATTCTTCTAAATTCTAGAGAATACCAGCCCATTCTCCTCAATCTCTGTTCATTAGACAATACCCCCATCCAAGTCTGGCTTACCTCTGTTGCACTCCCTCAATGACAAGTATATCCTTCCTTAGTTAAGGAGACTAAAACTGGACACAATACTCCAGGTGTGGTCTCACCAAGGCTCTATATAATTGCAGCAACACATTTTTACTCCTGTACTCAAATCCCTTGCGATGAAGGGCAACATTCCATTTGCCTCCCTACTTGCTTGATCCATCTGCATGCTAGCTTTTAGTGATTTATGAACAAGGACACCCAGGTCCTTTTGGTCATCAACACTTCCCAACCTCTCACCATTTAAGAAATACACTGCCTTTCTGTTTTTTCTACCAAAGCGGATAACTTCACACATATTCACATTATATTCCATCTGCCATGTTCATGTGCATTCACGTAGCCTGTCCAAGTACCCCCGAAGCCTCCTTGCATCCTCCTCACAACTTATTTTCCCACCCACCTAGTTTTGTGTCATCAGCAAATTTGGGAATATTACATCATTTATATAGATTGTGAATAGCTGTGGCCTATAATTCATCCTATAATGATAAATAAAGTATCATTGCAGCAGGCAATGTGAGTTGCCATAGTCTTGAGTAAAGATGCTGCATGAGTGTTGTGAGAGTTTTGCTTTGCATGTTAAAGGTTCCCTGGACTTCAGGTGCTGGGAAATATGGGGGTAATCTTACTGGGAATGGACTGAAGATCTTTAAAATGAAACATTTAGTCTTACTGCCCCATTTCTGCTTCCTTCCCAATAGTCTGTCCTTTCTGGTCCTGAATGCAGCCCTTGTTCCTTTTGTCTCCACAAAGTAGCTGCTTCTTGAAACACTGATCACTGTCAGCTGCTGAAAAATAGATGAGCCCATTTAATTGGCTGCAGCCTTTTAAAGGTGTGACCACAGCATGGTAATAAGATCTATGGAAGAAATCTGCAATGGGTTAGCGGAAGATTCACATGGGACTGGTATTCCCACCATTCCCCTAACCTACCAAAGGGAGGAGAAGACAGTTCCTCATTTCCTTATCCTCAGTTTTCTGAGTTTTGCTCAGTGGCCCTAATCCAGGTGAGCTCTATGTGGACTGAAATACTAGCCCACCAACTACTTTGTCCATGAGACAGTGTGAAACACCTGAGTTCTCACTCATTCAACAGTTCAGTAACACTTGCGCGATAATGAAACAATTGCAGTATTTGTCTAGTTGCTTGAGAGTTTAACATTCCTAATCAAATAATAGAGTAGAGGAGAAGTGCCTGTAATTTGCTGGTATCCAATTGTTTGGGAGTACCACCTCCTGGACTGCCAATGTTGCAAAGCAGCTTAAGATCAGTGATGGTTGAGTTCCAGAGACTCAGGAGGTTTTGGAGAGAGAGGCTGGACATTTTTCCACAACAACAGATGGAAACTTGAATGCAAATCACCTCAGGTATACTGTCATACAACTCCCAACAATTGTCTTTAGAATGACTTTGGCAGGAATCTTGAGAGAAGGTCTCGAGCCAAATAACATGTTGGCTCCTTTGCATATCCAATTGTTTGGCTGATGGAGCTGATATATTACAGCTTTTTGTGGCCTTGTCAAATATTGCATAGTCATTAGAGTGGTTGGCGGATTGCCACAAGGCCTTTTACATAATAAAAATTTTATTTTAAATTTCAAAGACATATGTTAATTTAACATTTACCTTGCTGCACATGTACTCTATTTTTCAGGCCCACCCGTGACAGTGAGGATGAAGATGAGGAAGAGCGAAGCAAAACACGAGGCTGCACTCTGCAGTACCAACACGCATTAGTACGAGTGTTCACACAATTCCACACAACTTCCTCAGAGGGTACCGACCAGGTGATCACCATGTTAGGACCTGACTGGTCAGTGGATGTCACTGATCTAGTTAGTGACTTCATGAGAGTGGCAGACACAAGAATCGCACAGATCATGGAGGGCAATGTGCTGGGTGGACGTGAACCTGGAACAACTATGTTCAAGGTTAGTTTTTTTTCTTCAGAATTGTTTCTTTGGCAGGTTAGAGATGATAGTTCAGTATCTGCAGCAGACTGAATGTATTTGTTTGACATATATAAAAAATACTCAACTTCAACTTGCGAAATATATGTAATATGCTAGTATGCGTAATGTGAGTCACTACTTCAGTTAAAATGTCATAACATAGGCACAGTCCAAACTATGCTGTATTATTTCATTTGATTGTCATGGCCTCCAGAATGGGTTCACTCAAATCTTGAGTGTTCTCTGTTGGTGAGGCACTTATTGATATTGGTAGGTACTAGTAAATGACAACCCCTCCCTAAAGTCATAAAGAGTCAGCAGGAAATGACTAGCTTTCAATGCTTTAATATTTTTTAAAGGGCATCACAGCATTTTGTAACAGTGTGACAGCTGAATTGTGCTAACATGTTTCGAAACATATATTAAAGAAATAAATTAGGCAGCCAGACAAACATACAGATAAAAGGACAGAGAGACAGGAGACTTTTAAAGGCACAACTGACTTAGTCATTTTTTTAAGCTAAACTTGGCATAGTTTGCCATCCTCTTCTATTTATTCTCAATATGTGGGCATCATTCGCAGGGCTGATATTTATTGCTTATTATTAATTGTCCTTGTATAACTAAGGGCTTCTTTGGCCACTTCAGAATGCTGTTGATTGTCAACCACTTTGGTATAGGACTGGAGTCAAATTTTGGCCAAAATGGGTAAGGATGTCAATTCTAGTTTAATCATAGGTGCCCCCCATCCCCACCACTTCCCTGCATTCCATCTATAAATTATTCTTAGTCCCTGGATTAAATTCCTACTTGTAAATTATCCTCAATATCCACTTTCTGTAAGATCTGAACCCCAATTAAACAGGGTTTTTAACTATTCCCAGAACTCTGCTTTTTTCTGTTTAATGCATTCATACTCTGACTATGGTGCCAACTTAGGGAGAGTACTCAGCAAGTTCAAATTTCAGCAATATGGGAACCAGTTCATCAGTCACTGCTAACTCACTCTTCAATCTTACTCCTGTAATGTTTAGCACAAGTCACCATGTCAAAAACATACATTATTTGTTTAATAATGCTTTTTGTTGCTTCTTTTAGCTTAAGCTGAGTTAACTATTTAGAGTGACTGCAAGGTGTCCTTAGTTAGAATTGCTGATACACCATCTTTCTTTCAAAATGATTATTGACCTGCTTCAACAGCAGGTATACATTGATTTGTATGTATGCCGAAGGAGGCTCCATGTCTCAAGGGAGACAGTGACTTCCATCTGTCAGATGATCGGCCCTGAGATCAGATTCAGCTATGTGGGTGGACATCCCATGCCAGTGGCGCTGAAGGTCACGGTTGCCCTCAACTTCTATGCGTCCGCCCTTTCCAGGGGTCGGTGGGTGATCTTAATGGAGTCTCCCAGTCAGCTGTCCACAGTTAAAGAACAAAGAAAAGTACAGAACAAGAACAGGCCCTTCGGCCCTCCAAGCCTGCGCCGATCATATTGCCCGTCAACTAAAACATTTTGCACTTCCGGGGTCCGTATCCCTCTATTCCCATCCTATTCATGTATTTGTCAAGCTGCCTTTTAAACACCACTATCGTACCTGCTTCCACCACCTCCTCTGGCAGCGAATTCCAGACATTCACCACCCTCTGCATAAAAAACCTGCGCCGCACATCTCCTCTATAGTTTTCTCCTCTCACCTTAAATCTATGTCCCCTAGTAATTGACTCTTCCACCCTGGGAAAAAGCTTCTGACTATCTACTCTGTCCAAGCAACTCATAATTTTGTGAACTTCTGTCAAGTCGCATCTTAATCTCCGTTGCTCTAGTGAGAACAATCCAAGTTTCTCCAACCTCTCCTCATAGCTAATAATCTCCAGGCCAGGCAGCATCCTGGTAAACCTCCTCTGCACCCTCTCCAATGCCTCCATATCCTTCTGGTAATGTGGCGACCAGAATTGCACGTAATATTCCAAGTGTGGCCTGACTTCCCAGCTTTTATACTCAATACCCCTGCCAATGAAGGCAAGCATGCCGTATGCCTTCCTGACTACCTTATCCACCTGCGTTGCCACTTTCAGTGACCTGTGGACCTGTACACCCAGATCCCTCTGCCAGTCGATGCACTTAAGGGTTCTGCCACTTACTGTATAATTCCTGCCTGTATTAGACCTTCCAAAATGCATTACCTCGCATTTGTCCGGATTAAACTCCATCTGCCATTTCTCTGCCCAAGTCTCCAACCGATCTATACCCCGTTGTATCCTTTGACAATCCTCTTCACTATCTGCTACTCTTCAAACCTTAGTGTCATCTGCAAACTTACTAATTAGCCCAGTTACATTTTCCTCCAAATCATTTATGTATACTACAAACAGCAAAGGTCCCAGCACTGATCCCTGCAGAACTCCACTAGTCACAGCTCTCCATTCAGAAAAGCAGCCTTCCACTGCTGCCCTCTGTGTTCTATGACCAAGCCAATTCTGTATCCATCTTGCCAGCTCACCTCTGATCCTGTGCGACTTTACCTTCTGTACCGGTCTGCCATGAGGGACCTTGTCAAAGGCCTTACCGAAATCCATCGTCGATCATCTTTGTCACTTCCTCGAAAAACTCGATCAAGTTAGTGAGACACGACCTCCCCTTCACAAAACCATGCTGCCTCTCACTAAAACGCCTATTTGCTTCCAAATGGTAGTAAATCCTGTCACGAAGAATCTTCTCCAATAATTTCCCTACCACTGACGTAAGGCTCACCGGCCTGTAATTTCCTGGATTATCCCTGCTACCCTTGTTAAACAATGGAACAACATTGGCCATTCTCCAGTCCTCTGGGACCTCACCCGTAGCCAGTGAGGATACAAAGATTTCTGTCAAGGCCCCAGCAATCTCCTCCCTTGTCTCCCTCAGTACTCTGGGGTAGATCCCATCTGGCCCTGGGGACTTATCCACCTTAATATTCTTCAAGCCGCCTAATACCTCCTCCTCTTTTTTGATCTCAACATGATCCAGGCTATCTACACACTCTTCCCTAGGCAAATCGACCGCTAAGTCCTTCTGTTTGGTGAATACTGATGAGAAGTATTCATTTAGTATCTCTCCCATTTCTTCTGGCTCCACACACAGATTCCCACCTCTGTCCCTGAGTGGGCCTACCCTTTCCCTGGCTACCCTCTTGCTTTTTACATTTGTATAAAAGGCCTTGGGATTTTCCTTAATCCTGGTTGCCAGTGACTTTTCATGACCCCTTTTAGCCCTCCTGACTCCTTGCTTAAGTTTCTTCCTACTTTCTTTACATTCTCCACGGGCTTCATCTGTTCCCAGCCTTCTAGCCCTTACAAATGCTTCCCTTTTCTTTTTGACTAATCTCACAATATCCTTCGTTATCCAAGGTTCCTGAAACTTGCCATGCTTATCCTTCATCCTAGCAGGAACATGCCGGTCCTGAATTCTTATCAACTGACGTTTGAAAGCCCCCCACATGTCAGTTGTTGATTCGCTCTCAAACATCCACCTCCAGTCTAGATTCCTCAGTTCCTGCCTAATATTGTTATAATTAGCCTTCCCCCAATTAAGCAGTTGTGTCAAGCTGGTGACAGATGCTCTGTTCAGGCATGCATTAACTTTCATTCACTACCGCTCAGATGAAGCCAGACAGGCAGAACAAGCCAGAGGCTTTGTCGCAATTGCTGGGTTCCCCCACATCCAAGGTGCAATCAATTGCACACATATGACCATCAAGGCGCCAACGGGTGAGCCGGGTGCCTTCGTCAACAGGAAGGGATTCCACTCTGTGAACGTGCACATACTGTGTGATCATAGGATGCAGATTCTGCAAGTCTGTGCAAGGTACCCAGGCAGCTCCCATGATGCCTACATCCTGAGGCACTCCCAGCTGCCAAGGCTCTTCAGTTCTCCAGCCTGGCTAGATGGATGGCAGGTAGGTGACGAGCTATCCCTGCAAAAGTTGGCTCATGACACCCCTCGGCCATCCAAGAACAGAGGCCGAGCAGTGGTACAACAGGAGCCATGCATCCACAAGGGCCATGGTAGAGAGAACCATCAGTCTTCTCAAGATGCGCTTCCGATGCCTGGACCGTTCAGGGGGCGCACTCCAAAACCCCCCCAGATCATGTGTCACTGATAGTGGTTGCACTCTCCACAATCTGGCCTTGGAAAGGGAGGACGCAGTGGAGGAAGAAGATGCTCTGGATGTAGACGATGAGTCCAATAGTGGGTCCGAGGATGAGCACACTCAGGAGAATGCTGAGGGGATAGACACTGACCCGGGCAACCTCCAGGGAGGCAGGGACACCCAGGAGGCTATGATCCAACTCTCCTTCAGCTAGCCTTACAAAGGTGAACCTCCAACACATGCAAGGACTGCAGCCTCCATACCTCCATACCGATACCCGAGAGCAACATTTGCCTGGTCAGGAACATTAACTATGTGCCTTGTCAATAAAGCTAAATGACAAACAAGTCACTCATAAAATCATGGGTTCCCCTTCACCTGCAGAACTAATGAAGCACCCAGAGGCATGTTGAGAACTAAAACATTTAATGATTGCCAACGTGCATACAGAAATCAAAATCCATTAAAGGGTATTGAACAGCACACCTACTTAAAAACAACTGAAACAAGGGGCAAAAGAAAACCACCAGTGATAAGCCCGTGGTGTGCCTAAGGTGATTTACGTTTATGTTTGCAGCTGCTACATCTAGGTACTCCCCCCTCGTTGGCACCGGCATTTGAAACAGCCTGCTCACTCTGCTGTCCTGTTGGCCTTGATGACCTCGGGGGGCGTCCACTGGCCCGTGGAGCCTGTGCTGGTCCCGACTGGGAGGGAGAGGCCAGTGATATGGCTGGCATCTCCCCAGTCGCCACAGCCTCATCAGATGCCACAGTCACTGGCAGAGGGGTGGAGGAGCTGCTGTCATCATCCGGAGCGCCCTCAGAGGAGCCCGTAGAGACGACAGGCAGCTCGTGCACTAATGTGAGGTCGCTTTGGACTTCCCTGCTCACCATTGATGGATGAGCACCTAGCTGGGATACTAGGTGCCCAATCTATTTCCCACACTGACACTGACCACCTGAGGTCAATGCCCAATGCCGTTGTGAGGGCTTGCAGGTCCGAGTGCTTCCCCAGGAAGCCCTGATTGTTCTCCTGGAGGAGCCTTTCCATGAGAGTCGCCACTCTCTCCATGGAGGAGGCAGTGCACTCGGCCAGGAGGGTCATTGCATTACTCATGCTCTGCATGGACTCCTCCATCACGGAGACCATGGCATACATTCCCTCGTGTATCACCGCCAGATCCTCCCGCACACCCTGCTGGACTTCCAGCATCTGCTGCCTGAGGAACAACTCCAGAGGCACATCATCAGCTACCGGCTGAGCATGTTCCTTGTTCCCAGCAGTCCTCTGACTGCCGGAGCCCTGGGCACTCTCTGTCTCCGCCTCCACCTCAAGCGAGTGTGAGGTGCCCTAACCGCTGTGCACCAAGATACTAGTCGACGATCTTATTCCCACCGAGGTGTTGGTATCTGCGCTAGTGCATGCCTGGCTGAGAGTGTGTGACGCTGGTGCATTTATTTCTTCTGTGCCCTCAGGGGTCAGTGGCGGTGCCTCTACCTCCTGAGTCTGGGCATGCTCCGGTGAGGCTGAAAGGAAGAAGAAGGATATTTGATTAGTAGAAGTCGTTACACTGTTAACGTGCATGCCTGGCACTGAGATCAGGATGCGCTCCTCCTTCCATTATCAATGGGCAACCCATGTTGGATGCTGAAATCAATATACAGTCAACAGTGGAATGTTTGTACTCACAGACATTGTGACCTCAGTGCACGGCACTCTTACCTCCCAGTGGCATCCCTACCTCACCGTTGCCAGTTGACCAGGGCGCATGAGGCCTCTCCAGCTCGAGTGCATCCTGCTCGTATCTGCTCATGATGAGAAGTAGGGGCTGCCCTCTGCCAGTCCGCAGCCGCTCGGCATTATTGTGTGCTGTCTTCTCCTGAAAGGAGAGAGAAACATTGATTAGTCCACCTTGTACCTAAGGATGGGCAATAAATGCTGGCCCACCCAGTGAAGGCCACATCCCGTGAGTGAATGAATGCAAAAACAAAATTCTGAGTTGGGGGTTGCCGGTGGGGGGGACCAACTCAACTGCTGTGATAATTGACCCATGCCAACACGGTACTCACCCTTCCCAATCGCAAGAGATCATTAAACTGCTTGTGGCACTGCACCCAGGTGCGTCTCACCACATCACGGGAGCTGACCCATTCTGCCACCTCCTCCCAGGCACGTTTTGTTAGGTGGGGGAGGGCCTCCTCCTCCTGTCCCTTGGCACAAGGATCTCGCGGCGTGTTGTCACCTCCTCGAGGAAGGCAGCGAGGCACTCATCCGAAAACCGCGGGGCCAACTGCCCCACTGACCTGCCCTCCCGCCCGGCCTGCCCTCCGAGAATGCTATCTGACATCTTCCTGTGCGACATGAGTGGCAGCCTTTGGAAGGCTGCCTGTGCCATTTTTGAATAGGTCACCGGGTCGCCATTAGTCCCAGCGGTCATTGGCCTCCCGCCGCCGCCCACCCCTTCCCGCTGATCTCAGGAGCCACGATTCACGCTGGGCGCGCCTGAGTTAGCCCAGCCGTGTAAAATGGCAGCATGGAGCCGATCGCGGGCAGCAATCAGCTCTGCTGTCGCCTGCGCCCACCCCCACCCAGCCTGCCCACCATAAGTAAAATCCTGGCCTATGTGAAGATCAATGGAGTGTCCTCACTGCATGTTGCCATCATCCTCCTGCAATCGAGCGACTATTAGGGCCTTCACTGCATCTCCATGACAGGAGCATTCTCACAGAGGATATTGGCGCTGCGATAAGCCAGACTGGAGTCAAACGTTCACAACTGCGATGTGAGGACACCTCACTGCCTGTCGTCATCATCACCCTCCACAAATCTGGCAGCTATGAGGGCATCAAAAGTACACTTGCCTCATCTAGCCAGTGCGAGGGTACGATAGACTGCACTCATGTGGTGCTCAGGTCTCCATCGCTACACTCAGTGGACTTCATCAACCGCAAGGGCTTCCACTCACTGAACGTGCAGCTGGTATGTGACCACCAGAAACACATCCTGCAGGTATGCGCACGGTTTCCAGGGAGTGTGCACAATGCCTACATCCTGAGTGGTTTGCAGATCCCTACTGCCTTCCAGGGTCCACAGAGGCTGCAGGGTTGGCTCACTGGGGACAAAGGCTACCCTCACCCCCGTCGTCGTCACCACTGAGGACCCCTTCAGCCTCATCCCCATCAGTGTCCTCCTCACTGGAGGAGACATGCAGCTCCTCCATCTCCTCTTCAGCCAGCTCCTCACTATGTTGCAGTGCCAGGTTGTAAAGGGCGCAGCAGACAACAATGATACGTGATACCGTCTGCGGACTGTATTTCAGGGCTCCACCAGACCGGCTCAGGCACTGGAACCGCATCTTCAACACCCCAATGGTCTGCTCCACCAAGTTGCGAGCTGCTGCATGAGCCTCATTATAGCGTCGCTCTGTTGCAATCTGAGGCCACCACATGGATGTCATCAGCCACTGCAAGGAGGCCCCAAGGAGCCAGCCCTGCAGCCTCTGTGGACTCTAGAAGACTGCAGGATGTAGGTGTCATGCACACTCCCTGGAAATCATGCACATAATTGCAGGATGGGTTTCTGGCATACCAGCTGCACGTTCGGTGAGTGGAAGCCCTTGCAGTTGATGAAGTCCACTGAGTGTAGCAATGGAGACCTGAGCACCACATGAGTGCGGTCAATTGCAACCTGCACCTGTGGGAATCCCGGGATCAGGGCGTATCCAATGGCGCTTGCATCCTGGCTGTCTCTGTCCCGGGCGAAGTGCACAAAATTGTGTGCCATGGAGAAGATGGCATCTGTGATATCATGGATGCATTTGTGGGTGGCGGATTGTGATATCCCACAGAGGTCACCTGCGGAGCCCTGAAAAGGAGCCAGTGGCATAGAAATTGAGCGTCGTGGTCACTTTCACAGCCACTGGCAGTGGATGCCCTCCATGTCCCCTTGGCGCCAATTCCTGTTGTAAGTGGCAGATGTGTGTCACCAGGTCCTTAGCCATGCACAGTCATCAGCGACACTGGTTCTCAGTCATCTGCAGGAAGGGCAGACGGCATCTATAGAGCCTGGTTGTCTCTAGGCATCGACCAGCCACGGCTTGCTGTCGCTCCTGGGCAGCGTGTGCAGGATCCTCTGCTGCCTCGTCTTCATGAGGTTGCTGCTCCTGCCTTTGCACGGCCACATGCCTCAATCGCTCTGTCCGTCTTCTATGGTCTCTGTAGACCATCAAGCACACAGCTAGGTCATCAGGATCCATGATCATATGATCATAGCTGTACTTAGCACCTTTCCTGGCCCAGTGTGACCGGCTCATAATGCTTCCCAGAGAGTGCTGGTCACCCGTCGGATGGCCAGAGATGAGTGCGCTGCATGGCTGCCCTGTCAACCTGTGACATGGGAGACACTGGTCCAAACCAGGATGCTGAGATTGCAAGGGGCTGTGAGCGTCTCCAGCAGTGACTGCTACATGACCAGCATTGACGAGGAGATTGTACAACATGCACAGTCCAGCAAAGTGGTGGCGGACTCAAAGTCTGTACAGGGTGGTGTGCGGGGTGGTGGGGGCTAAGGTATGGAGCGCTTTGTGGCCCTTTGGTGCCTCCGCGCCTTTTGCATGGGCGGGCAGGCTAGGAGCCTGACCCCAATCACATCACTGTGGTTGCGCCTGATCTGTCTCAATTGTGGAGACATTGTTAGTTTATACAGGTGTCCCTAATGCATGGCCACATCCCTTGTTTACCCTAACCCCCCCGACTGTGCGCAGGATGCAGGGCAAGGGCAGCACTTGACTTCCCCCTCCCCCCTCAGCAATCGCCTCCGAGGCTGCCCTGCACTTGCCTCTAGACTCTCCCCACCCCTCAGCAGTCACCCTCCTGAGGCTGGCCAGCACTTGCCCCCAGAAACCCCCCACCCCTCAGTAGTTGCCTCTGTGGCTGGCCAGCACTTGCCCCCCGACACCCCCCACCTCTCAGCAGTCGCCTCCGGGGCCAGGCATCAGTTACCCCAGCGCCCCTGAGGCCTGTAAACAACAGGCAAGCCCTGGAGAACGCTGCTGCTCACTCGCCTCATTTCCCCCAAAAGTGAAGGCCATCAAGCACACATCTCCTGCGTGCTGTTGTGAAACATGTCGGTGTGATTTCCCACCGACGTGGACGGATGATACAGCGGGGTTCCAAGAGCCTGGCGGGATGGTCTTTTAATTGTATGCTAATATATTACAATTAGCTCCCCGCCAACTGATGGCGGGAAACACGGCCTGTCGTCAATGGGCTGAGTGGAAGATCATGACCTGCCTTCACGCCGTCGTGAAATGGTTCCCACCATATTTTCGCACACACCACCTATCAGACCCGCCACCGGCAGGCTTGGAAAATTCTGCCCTCTATATGAGGGATGAGGGCTCTTTTTTGTTTTACTAATTTTTTGATATCGTTGACTAAGTGCCAAAGCCCTAAGGCTGGCCTTCTCCTTAGCCCATGTCCACACCCAGCACCCTACGAACTGTTTCCGGGGGCGCCGGCCATGACTCTCATTTTCAACAGATAGAAGCACTGACCACCAATGATGGGCTATAATTACAAAGTGACAAATTTACACGTTCTATATGTAAACACGAACGTAGGAATGTATAATCGAACTGTAAAGTTAAGGAGAAAATGTGTAATTTAAAAATGTAATCTGAATTATGTTTCCTCATTCTGGTCCATTGTATAATCTGATTAGAAATTATTTTAGGGGGAGATGATGGTGTGGTGATATTGTCGCTGGACTAGTAATCCAGAGACCCAGCATTATGCTCTGAGGACCTGGGTTCGAATCCCGCCATGGTGGGATTTGAATTCAATAAAAATCTGGAATTAAAGGTCTGATGATGACCATGAAACCATTGTCAATTGAAAACCCATCTGGTTCACTAATGCCCATTAGAGAAGGAAATCTGACGTCCTTACCTGGTCTGACCTACACATGACTCCAGACCCACAGCAATGTGGTTGACATGCCCTCTGAAATGGCCTAGCAAGCCACTCAGTTGCAACAAAAATCACAAAAAAAGGAATAAAACCGGACAGACCACCTGGCATCGACCTCAGCACTGGAAATGACAACGGCAATCTCAGCTTCTCGACCCTGTCCTCCTTACTAACATCTGGGGGCTAGTGCCAAATATGGGAGAGCTGTCTCACAGACTAGTCAAGCAACAGCCTGATATAGTCATACTCACGGAATCATAAATTACAGATAATTTCCCAGACACCATCGTCACCATTCCTGGGTATGTCCTGTCCCACCGGCAGGCCCAGCAGAGGTGGCACAGTAGTATACAGCCCAGAGGGAGTTGCCCTTGGAGTCCTCAACATCGACTCTGGATCCCATGAAGTCTCATGGCATCAGGTCAAACATGTAAATTTCCCAGTCCAGCTGTTCCCAGTCTACCTTAGCCAGATCCTGCCTTATTTTACTAAAATCCGCTCTCCCCCAGTCCAAAACATTTTTTTGCAACTTGTCTATTTCTTTATCCATAACAAGCTTAAATTGTACCATGTTGTGGTCGCTATCATTAAAATGCTCCCCCACCACCACCTCAGCCACTTGTCCGGCTTCATTCCCCAGAATTAGGTCCAGCACTGCGCCATCCCTTGTTGGACCCTCTACATATTGACCTAAAAAGTTCTCCTGTAAACATTTCAAGAAATCCACTCCATCCAACCCCTTAACACTATGTCTATCCCAATTAATGTTGGGAAAGTTGAAATCACCTAATATAATTATCCTATTATTGTTTTTATACACCTCCACAAATTGTGTACATATTTGTTCCTCAATTTCCCGCTGACTATCTGGGAGTCTATAATAAACACCTAACAATGTGGCTTCCCCTTTTTTATTCTTAAGCTCTACCCACAAAGCTTCATTCGATGCCCCCTCCAAGATATCATCTCTCCTTACAGCAGTAACTGACTCCTTAACTAATAATGCAATGCATCGTGCTGTTTTACCCCCCTCCCCTGTCTCGCCTGAAGATTCTATATCCCGGAATGTTGAGCTGCCAATCCTGCCCCTCCCTCAACCACGTCTCAGTGATGACTACTATATCACAATTCCACATGTCAATCCTCACCCTTAACTCATCCGTTTTACCAGTAATACTCCTGGCATAAAGTAGAGGCCATCCAGCCTTGCCTTACTCCCTTGAAACTTAATGCAGCTGTACTCCCTCTGACTTGTTTTACTGTATTATGATGTGTCCCTATTCTGCTAACATTCTGTGTCCCCTCCCCCTGCCGAATTGGTTTAAACTCCTCCCAACAGCACTAGCAAACCCGCCCGCAAGGATGTTAGTCCCGCTCTGATACAGATGTAGACCATCCCGCTTGTACAGGTCCCACCTTCCCCAGAAACGGTCCCAGTGATCCAGGAATCTAAAACCCTCCCTCCTTCACCAACTCTTAAGCCACGTATTCATCTGTTCCCCTGACTATAGAATCCCCTATTACTATTGTTCGTCCTCTCTTCCTCCCCTCCTGTACAGACAGACTGCTTGTGGTGCCAGAAGCTTGGCACTGTCTGCACTCCCTGGAGGAACCAGCACCCTCATCAGCCTCCAAAATGGAATACTGATTTGCGAGCGGGACCCCGGGGGACTCCTGAACTACCTGCCTGTTTCTCTTGGGCTGCCTGGTGATCACCCATTCCCTTCCTTCCTCAAGTCCTTTCATCTACAGTGTGACCACCTCTCTAAACATGCTATCCACGATGCTCTCAGACTTGTGGATGCTCACAGTGTCCCCAGCCGCCATTCCAGCTCTGAAACCCGAGCTTCCAGGAGCTGCAACTGGACACACTTCCTGCACACATGCTGGTCCTGGGCACAGGAAACATTCCCAGCTTCCTACATGGAGCACGAGGAGCACACCATGGCTTTGAGCTCTCCTGCCATGACTTATCCCTTTAAATTAAACCTTTTAAATCAATTACTCTAGGGCCCTTCTTTCCTGATCCTCGTTACTACAGAATATACAAACTATAAACCACAAAACTACCTTAAACTATAAGCAATGAAAGTAGTAAGTACTTACCCGACCTTGTTTGGATGAGAGTGAGGGCTGCAAGGTGGATGAACTGACTGACCATTGCATGGTACAGGAAGCCATTCAAGTCGGGGGTGGGGGGAGAAAAAAGGAATGTAGTGCTATTAGGGGACAGTATGGTGAGGGGAATTGACAGTGTTCTCTGCAGCAAAGAGCGAGAGTCCAGATGGCTGTGTTGCCTGCTGGTGCCAGGGTTCGGGATATTTGCTCAGGGCTGGAGAGGAACTTACAGTGGGAGGGAGGAGGATCCAGTTGTCGAGATCCATGTAGGTATCCACAACTTAGGCAGGACGTGGAAGGATGTTCTGCATAGTCAGTATGAGGAGCTAGGCACCAAATTAAGATGCAGAACCTCAAAGGTAATAATCTCTGGATTATTACCTGAGCTACATGAAAATTGGCATAGGGCAAATAAGATTAGAGAAATGAATGCGTAGCTCAAAGACTGGTGTGGGAGAAGTGGATTCTGGTTCATGGGGCACTGGCATCCGTACTAAGGAAAGTGGGGGCTGTACCGTTGGGACAGTCTATACCCAAACCATGCTGGGACCAATGTTCTAGCGAGCCGCTTTAAAGAGGGCTTTAAACTGAACAGGGGTGGGGGCAGGTATCAAGCTTGGGTAGAGTCAAGGCAGGAGAGCAAAATAGTAATATGGGAAATGAGGGCCAGAGAATGGCAGGAAGGGACAGAGAGAAAAAAACCTAAGAATACACCAACAGCCAAGACTAGATGTTAAAAAGATAACAAGAAGACAAAACGAAAGGCTCTGTATCTGGATGCGCATAACATTCATAACAAAGTAAATGAATTGATAGTGCACATTGAAGTAAATAAATGTGATCTGATAGCCATTACAGAGACGTGGTTGCAAGATGACAAGGATTGGGCCCTGGATATTGAGGGGTATATGACATTCAAGAAAAATAGGAAGCTAGGTAAAGGTGGAGGGATAGCATGGTTAATCAAGGTTGGCATTGGTGCACTAGAGATTACTTTGGTTCAGGAGATCAGGATATGGAATCGGTTTGGGTGGAGATGAGGAATAGTAGGGGAAATAAGCCATTAGTGGAGTGCTCTACAGGCCCCCTAACAGTAACCACAATGTAGGACAAAGTATACTTAGTATACAAAGTATTCTTATGAGGAAAAGTTGGACAGACTGGGCTTGTTTCCACTGGAGTTTAGAAGAATGAGGGGTGACATGATTGAAGTATTTAAGATCCTGAACGGTCTCGACGAGGTGGACATCGAAAGGATGTTTCCTTTTGTGGGTAAGTCCAGAACTGGGGTGATCTGTTTTAAAGAAAAACAGAAAATGCTGGAAAAACTTAGCAGGTCGGAGAGCATCTGTGGAGAGAGAAACAGAGTTTACGTTTTGAGCCCATATGACCCTTCTTCAGTCATACGGACTCGAAACATCAACTCTGTTTTCCTCTCCACAGATGCTGTCGGACCTGCTGAGTTTTTCTAGCATTTTCTGTTTTACTTTCAGATTTCCAGCATGCACAGTATTTTGCTTTTATCATGGCACTGTTTTAAAATTTAAGGCTTCAGGACAGAGATGAAGAGAATTTTTTTTTTCTGAGGGCTGTGCAACTTTGGAAATCTCTGTCTCTGGAGGCGGGGTCATTGAATTTTTTTTTAAGGCCGAGGTAGATAGATTCTTGTTCAACAAAGGAATCAAAGGTTATCGTGGGTAGATGGGAATGTGGGGCAGAATTTTTCAGTTGGTGTGCAGGGGCAGGCCCGACATGGCGATACGTAAAATGACGCGTCCTGACGTCATCATGCGCCATCGCGATATTTCAGAAGGTGGACGTGTTATGAGTTCCGAGGCTCGCCCGCCATTAATTAACAGGCCAGTTAAGGCCTTTGAGGCAGCAATTGAAGACGATTTTTTGCAGCCCATGCAATTTTCAGTGCATCGCAGTGGGCAGGCAGGTCGGCCACATTTTTGAAAGCTCCATCCATGGGTGGGATAAGAGCGGTGAGTGGGCTCGCTAATGTGAGTTGTTAGAACTTTAGTTTATTACTTACTGCTACTTGCTTGCGTGAACAGGACAACTTCATTTCGCTTCAGAGCTGCTTTGACAGAAATAACAGCCTTCAGTGCAGGACCCTGGAGGAATCATAACACTTGGGGCCTTCCCTTACCCTGGGAATGGGAATCGTGGTCTCCTCGGGAGACACCTCCTCTGAGGAGGAAGAAAGGGCCAGAAGGGGGAGGAGACCAGGAGTCCATAGTTAGCCTCCATGGGAGTCACCTGTGGGAGGACAGGCGCAGGCACAAGGGGCGCAGGGCCAACAGGAAGTGCAAGGCGAAAGGGGCCTCTGAAGATGCCACTATCCTGCTGCCAGGGTTTACAGGCAGCGATGCAGCTACCTCAATATGTCTGAGGTGCAGTGCCGAAGGAGGCTCCATCTCTCAAGGGAGAAAGTGACCTCCATCTGTCAGATGATCGGCCCTGAGATCAGCTCCAACTGTGTGGGTGGACACCCCATGCCAGTGGTGCTGAAGGTCACAGTTGCCCTCAACTTCTATGCCTCCGGCTCTTTCCAGGGGTCTGCGAGTGATCTTAGTGGAGTCTCCCAAACAGCTGTCCACAGTTGTGTCAAGCTGCTGACAGATGCTCTGTTTACACATGCATTGACTTTCATTCACTACCGCTTGGATGAGACCAGCCAGTAGAGCGAGCCAGAGGCTTTGCAGCAATTGCTGGGTTCCCCCGCGTACAGGGTACAATCGATTGCACACATGTGGCCATCAAGGAGCCAGCGGGTGAGCTGGGAGCCGTTGTCAACAGGAAGGGATTCCACTCCATGAACATGCAGATAGTGTGTCACCATAGGATGCAGATTTTGCAAGTCCGTGCAAGATACCCAGGCAGCTCCCATGATGCATACATCCTGAGGCACTCCCAGTTGCTGAGGCTCTTCAGTGCTCCAGTCCGGCGAGATGGATGGCTGGTATGTGACAAGAGCTATCCCCTCAAAAGGTGGCTCATGACGCCTCTCCGGCATCCCAGGACAGAGGCCGAGCGGCGGTACAATAGGAGACATGCCTCCACAAGGGCGGTGGTAGAGAGAACCATCGGTCTTCTCAAGATGTGCTTCTGATGCCTGGACCATTCAGGGGGTGTACTCCAATACCCCCCAGATCGTCTGTCACTGATAGTGGTTGCATGCTGCACTCTCCACAATCTGGCGCTGGAAAGGGGGGACGCAGTGGAGGAAGAAGATGTAGACACAGCTGCTTTGGCAGCAGTCGATGAGTCCAGTGGTGAGTCCAGGGACAAGCAAGCTCAGGAGAACGCTGAGGGGATAGACGCCGACCTGAGCAACCTCCAAGGAGGCAGGGACACCCGGGAGGCTTTGATCTAATGCTCCTTCAGCCAGCCTACGAAAGATGAACCACCAACACATGCCAGGGCTGCAGGGTCCATACTTGATACCTGAAAGCAACATTTGCTTGGTCAGCAACATGAACTATGTGCCATTTCAGGAAAGCTCAATGACAAACAAGTCACTCATAACATCATGAGTTCCCCTTCGCCTGCAGAACTAGTGAAGCACCCAGAGGCTTGTTGAGAACCGACACATTTAATGCTTTGCAGCTTGGCAGACAGATATAAAAGTTCATTAAAAGGTGTTGAACAGCACATCAACTTAAAAGTAACTTAAAAGTGGGGCAAAAGAAAACCACGGGGATAAGCCCGTGTTGTGCCAAAGGTGCTTTACGTTTACGCTTGCGGGTGCTATGTCTTGGTGCTCCGTCCTCATTGGCACTGGCATTGGAGACAGCCTGCTCACTCTGCTGTCCTATTGACCTTGATGACCTTGGCAGGTGTCCTCTGGCCCGTGGAGCCTGTGCTGGCCCTGCCTGGGAGGGAGCAGAGAGTGCCATGGCTGGCATCTCCCCAGTCGCTGTGGCCTCATCAGATGCCACAGTCGCTGGCAAAGGGGCGGAGTAGCTGCTGCCGTCATCCAGAGCGCCCTGAGAGGAGCCCGTAGAGATGATAGGCAGCTCATGCGCCAACGTGAGGTCACTTTGGACCTCCCTGCTCACCATTGATGGATGGGCACCTAGTTGGGATACTGGGTGCCCAATCCATCTCTTACACTGACACTGACCACCTGAGGTCAATTCCGCTGTGAGGGCTTGCAGGTCTGAGTGCTTCCCCAGGAAGCCCTGTTTGTTCTCCTGGAGGAGCCTCTCCATGAGAGTTGCCACTCTCTCCATGGAGGAGCCAGTGCGCTCGGCCATGAGGGTCATTGCATTGCTCATGCTCCGCATGGACTCCTTCATCACGGAGACCATGGCACACATTCCCTCATGTATCTCCGCCAGATCCTCCCGCACACCCTGCTGGACTTCCAGCATCTTCTGCCTCAGGGACAACTCCAGAGGCACATCATCAACCACTGACTGAGCATGTTCCTGGTCCCCAACATGCGAAGCCAGTGCTCTGGGCACTCTCTGCCTCCGCCTGCACCTCAAGCGAGTGTGAAGTACCCTCACCGCTGTGCACTGAGATACTGATCAACGATCTTATTCCCACCGAAGTGCTGGTATTTGCACTGGTGTCTGCCTGGTTGAGAGGGTGTGACGCTGGTGCGTTAATGTCTTCTGTGCCTCGGGGTCAGTGGCGGTCCCTCTGCCTTGTGAATCTGGGCGTGCTCTGGTGAGGCTGAAAGGAAGAACAAGGACATTTGATTAGTTGAAGTTGTTACACTGTTAATGTGCATGCCTGGCACCCAGATCAGGATGCGCTCCTCCTTCCATTATCAATGGGGATCCCATGTTGGAGGCTGAAATCTATATACAGTCAACAGTAGAATATTTGCAATGACAGAAATTATGACCTCAGTGCACGGCACTCTTAACTCCCAGTGGCACCCCAACCTCACTGTTGCAGGTTGACCTGGGCGCATGGCGTCTCTCCAGCTCCATGCCTCCTGCTCATATCTGGTGATGATGAGAAGGTGGGGCTGCCCTCTGCCAGTCCACAGCCGCTCAGCATTATTGTGTGCTGTCTTCTCCTGAAAGGAGAGAGGAGCATTGATTAGTCCACCACTGCAGCCTTGCCACTGCCACCTGAGTGAAACATTGCAGGGCTCATCCGATTCGTGACCCTGGAGTCGCCATACATTCATTCCAAGCAGCCAGGGCTGACCCCCTTGCCCAGATGCTGCCTCCATCACATTTGCCACTCACACTCTAAGAACTTATAAACCCATGAACAGTACCACCTAGAAGTTCAAGGGCAGCAGATAGATGGGAACACCGCCACCTAGAAGTTCCCCTCCAAGTCACTTAGCAACCTGACTTGGAAATGTTTCGCCATTCCTTCACTGTTGCTGGGTCAAAATCCTGGAACTCGCCCCCTAACAGCACTGTGGGTGTACCTACACCACATGCAGCGGTTCCAGAAGGCAGCTCACCACCACCTTCTCACAGGCAACTAAGGATGGGCAATAAACGCTGGCCCAGCCAGCGAAGCTCACATCCTGTGAATGAATGAATACAACAACAAAATTCTGAGCTGGGGCAGTGGGTAGGGGAGGTGGGCGGGGGGGGGGGGGGGCAACCTAACTGCTGTGCTGTGACCCATGCCAACACGATACTCACCCTTCCTGATCACAGTAGGTCATTAAACCACTTGCACTGCACCCAGGTGCGTCTCACCACATCGTGGGAGCTGACCCGTAATGCCACCTCCTTCCAGGCACGTTTTATTAGGTGTGGGGGCCTCCTCCTACCGTCCCTTGGTACAGGATCTCCCGGCGTGCTGCCACCTCTTCGAGGAGGGCAGCAAGGCACTCATCAGAGAACCTCGGGGCCAGCTGCCCCGCTGACCTGTCCTCCTGCCTGGCGTGCTCTCCAAAGACGTTCTCCATCATGCTCCTGACCGAAATCAGTGGCAGCCTTAGAACGCCTGTCTGTGTCATTTTTGAATAGGCTGCCGGGTCGCCATTGGTCCCAGTGGACATTGGCCTCCCACCACCACCCATCCCTTCCCGCTGATCTCGGGAGCCACGATTTATGTTGGGCAGGCGTTAATTGGCCCGCCCGCGTAAAATGGCAGCGCGGAGCCGATCACGGGTGGCGATCAGCTCTGTGCCCGCCCTTGCCCAGCCCGCCCGCCATGTAAAAAATTCTGCCCATGGATTTCGAAACACAAACAGATTAGCCATGATCTTATTGAATGGCAAAGGAGGCTCGAGGGGTGGTAGAGCCTGCTTCTGCTCCTATTTCATATGTTCTTAAAGATTATCACGAGGCTATGGCACTTTAAGTTTGAAAATATGGTTTTCAAACTTTCAACTGGCTGGAAGTTTTGCAATTTGAAACAAGACAAAACAAATTATTTAAAAATGCAAGGCCACCTTCCAAGGTAAAGGTGAAAAACAAACAAACCTATCGAAAATAGAGACCCTCAAAACCAGGTAATCCAAATCAGCTGCAATGTTTAAAAACCTATGCCTCAAGGACAATCAAAGGACATTTAACTGTATTCTTTTAATGTCTTTTTTTAACTGGACTTAACTTCCCTTATTTCTGATATGTGTGTGTGTGCTTGCATGTGTCTGTGTGTGCACGCGTGTGTGTGTGCGTGTTAGTGTGTGTAGTATGTGTTTTTTCTCAGGTTTAGTGGTCTTTGCTCTTTCTTTAACTCAAGAAAACTTTGTTTGATTTGCTCCTTATTGCTCACTGCATAAATAGTTAAATACATTTTGATTTGGAAAAGGCATATTCTCATGAAAATGGAAACTTAAACCATTGATATGACCAACTGAGGAGGCTGAATAAAGGGGAGCCAGTTCATTACTTCTCACCTAGTCACAACAAAATTGGGGTTTTGTATCCAGAATTTGTTCCCACAGACTAACAGAAGAATTAGAGTGGGGAAAGTAAGTTGTCCCTTCAAAAAAACTTTTATAACGGCGAAAGGTTTCCTTGGGTCTGTAATACCAAGGTACTAAAATGTCTACATTTGATGTCAATGCTTTCAAAAAGCAGGATGATAACTGCTGAGAAGTTAAGGGCACTGTCCTTGGAAGAATTAAAAGGTGTCACTAGACACTTAGAGGTGGATTTCCGCCCGAAAGCCAGGAAAACAGAAATTTTATAACAGTTGGCGAAACACCTAGAGGTGGAAATTGAGGACATTGAAACAGATAAATTAGTGACAGAAAAATTAAGATTGGAGCAGCGTAAATTGGAACTGGAATTTAAGGAAAGGGTAAAAGAGAGAATTCCAGGAAATTGAAAAAGAGAGAGAAAAGCAGGAACAGAAGAAGAAGAGACAATTCCAAAGAAGACGGCAAGAAAAGGAGATAAGACTACGTGAACAGTGTAGGGAGATGGTCGCATCCGAGACAGGCTGGAGAATAGTATTCCCGAAAGGTCAGCAACAGTCAAGAGAAGCTGAAAAAGCTGGAGAAAGCCAGCAGGAATCTGAATCTAAGGCCAGAATAGTCTGCCCCCGTTGGCAACGGGAGTCATGGCAGGTGTGAGTGGACAATATGGCGAGAAAGCCAAAAAATTGATTTTACGCCATCATGAAACCAGTTTGCAATCGTTTGCTCTGCCCGTCAATGGCGGGCCACGTTTACCACCTTCCCAATGTTGGGAACTTTTGTATCTCATCATTGTGGCCACACACCAGATTCACCCTCTCAGATCAAATTTACCTTTCAAGTCAGCATAACTTCAGAACGGCGTGATTTACAAATGCCTATAAAAAGAGTGCACCTGGTTAGCTGAATTTCGAGGGGAACTCCGAAATGAGTGCACACAATCTTGCGCAGCACTCGGTGGGGGCACAGGCAAGTCGCTTTTTCCAGGCTGGCTTTCAGTGTGGCGTCGGGACAAGGACTCCAGCGCTGGTGGGGCCAGGGAGTGGGGAGGGCAGACAGCACAGACTGAAGGAAATGCACAAACACATGCTGGGAGTGGAGGGGATGTGGAGTGAGGGAAGCAATCAAGCACTTGGAAAAACTTGTCAAAAGTGAGTATTCTTCAGCAGCTGAGACTGATCAGCAGCAGCTCCATTGACGTGCTTGGAATCGGGCCTCTGAAGCATTTCTGCCCACACAAACAACGTAAAAGCATGAATGTGCCACCAAATTCTCCAGAACTTTTCACCCCTCAGGCGCAGACTGCAAAATAATGTGCGTTTTAAGGGGGAGCAGAGTAATTGGACAGCTGGGCAAGTTGTAGAATCCCCTTGTGAAAGGTGGGGGTGCCCAGAGCTCCTTGCAATGTCTTTATTAAGGTTTGGACCAGTATCACTCATGGTTCAAGCTAACAGCTTGAGTGCAGGTTTAGGAGAATGCCTGCACCTGAGCTGAGAGCACAGCATGAAGTGCTCTCATGTGGCCGAAGCTGCTGCCAATCGGTCAAGTGGAGTGGGACGGAGGCGGGTGGGGTTTCAGACAGCCATGAAAGCACACTACACACTGGCCATCCAAGTGGTGGTCAGCACTCTCCAGCATACATGAAGGGGCCTTGACACTTAATCAAGAGAGGTCCTTAGGACACATATGCTAACCTACACATCTCTCTTTGATCCTGTAGGAGGGAAGCATCAAGATCATGGAGCCTGGTGATCCAGAGGTATGCCTCATGGCTTACAGGGAACAGAGAGGAAGGATAAATGTGTGTCAGAGGCACCTGGCTCACCAATGAGAGGAACACCACCCACACACAACTGAAGATCCACAGCGAGCCGTCACTTGTAGATGCCTCGCGAGACCCACTGTGCCCGTCATTCCTGCAGATGACTGAGCACCAGTGTTGCCGAAGACTGCGTATGTCTAGGGAACTGGTCGGTCATATGCCAGCTGCTGCAGGATTTGGCGCCACGGGGACATGGAGGGCATCCACTGCCAGTAGCCACGAAAGTGGCTGCGGTGCTCAATTTTTACGCCAGTGGCTCCTTCCAGGACCCCACAAGTGACCATGCAGGATCTCACAAGCCTCCAGCCACAAGTGCATACAGGAGGACATCACGGGCACCATCTTCGCGAAGGCATAGAATTTTGTGCTTTTCGACCAGAATCAGGGAAGCTAGGAAGCAAGAGCGCTGGGATTTGCACGGATCTCTGCTTCTCTACAGGTGCAGGGTGCCATCGACTGCACTCACATGGCACTTAGATCTCCGTGGCAACAAGCTGTCAAATACATCAACCGCAAGGGCTTCCTGAATGGTGGTCACAGTCCAGCTGAATGTTAAGCTGGTCTGTGACCACCACAAATGCATCCTACAGTTCTGCTCACGATTCCCAGGGAGTGTCCACAGCTCCTACAGCTTTAGCAGGTCTCAGATCCTTTACATCTTCCAGGGTCCACAGAGGCTCTCCAGGGACAACGGTTACCCATAGAGGACGTGGCTAATGATGCCTGTGCGGCAGCCTCAGACTGCAGCAGAGATATAGTATTACAAGGCTCATGCCGCAATGGACTTTTGTGGAGCAAATGATAGGCATATTAAAAATGAGATTCCGGTGCCTCGACAGGTCTGGTGGAGTACTGCAATATTGTCCCCAGAGGGTGTCAGTCATCATCATAGCTTGCTGCATGCTACACAACCTGGCACTGCAATGGGGGGAGGGCCTGGCTGAGGAAGAGATGGAAGAGCTGCACAATTCCTCTGATGAGGAGGATGTCAAAGGGGGTGAGGGTGATGAGGTCCTCAAAGGCGAGGATGCCATTGATGTGGCCATTGCACTAGCCAGATGAGGCAGGCGCACTCATGAGGCACTAATAGCCACAAGATTCCTGGAGGATAATGACAACATGCAGTAAGAACACTTCATAGATCTTCACATTACCTCTGGGAACATCTGACTCTGTCTGGGTGAGGGCAGCTCGCTTGCATTCTGTGATCAGCATCATATCAAGGAGATGCAGCCGTGCAACTTAAGTGCACCTGATCCTTTGGCAGTTTCAGCACCTGTTCCCTTGAGGACCACACCATCACCAGACACAGATGCTGATGAGATGGGCGGGGGGGGCAGCCCCACCTCAAAAGGTGCTGAGAGCACACAGAGAGAATGATGGAACTCTGTGATGCCTGCCCACGACATTCTGGCAGCAATGACAAGCACCATCGAGGTGCAGGCATCACTGATGTGTCCAGTGAGTGTGAAGCCAGATCATCACTTTGCTCTGAAGGTTATACACTGCACAGGGAAGAGGCCCTGGACTGAGACACTTTCCTTTATCTTGTGCACAAACCAAGGTTTCATATCTGAGTCACACCAACCCTGCTGATCATAACAATAAGCCCTAGACAAGGAGACATTCTTGGGAGTTTATTTACAATAGTGAACATTATACACAAGTGACTAACACCTGTGCGCACGCGGTGCAACTACATCAACTTAACCTTCCTAACCCTGCCGCTACGTCTTGGTGCTCCCCCAACATCCACAGTGGAGGTGGAGGAAGCCTGCTGACTGTGACACCCTGTCTGTGATGACTTTGGTGTATTTTCTCTGGAGGGCCGAGACCTGGAGGGCCCCAGCCTGCTTTGGGTATCCTGCTGTGGGCCAGGTGGACCCACTTCAGCCTATGGAGCTAGAGATGATGGGGTCACAGAAAGAGGGGATTTGGATCAGCTGGATATTCCCGGAGTCACCTGGGTGGATGGCCCCGGGGCATCGAGCTGCTGGTCTTCCCCTCCTAATGGGTGTCCAACGGTCCCTGGCTGACTCCTTGAAGAGAAGGGGAAGCTGGAGTGAGATCGAGCTGCTCTGCATCCCTCTCGCATTGATGCTGTTGGAGGCCAACTATGGCATCAGCAATGGAGTTCAGCCCACGCAGCAGTGCAGGACAGATGTCCTGGACCAAAATCTCCATGGTGGCTGCCATCCTGTCAGTGTTGACCTCAGTGCATCGGCATTTCTGATCTCGCTAGCACATGGCACTGGGAGTAACCCTGAGATTGCTACCTTTGAGGTCCTGGGAATGGCCTTTGGGGAGCAGGTAGCCACATCCATGGTGGTAAGGATATGCTGGTGCTATCACCTCCGACTGAAGGCGGACTGAGTGTCCCATCGGCCCCTGCAATCCGAGGAGTGCACCAGACATCCCTTCCTTTATTCCCGTGATTGTCTTTGCAGCTCCACCAACTGAGTGAGGACCGAGTCCAGAGGCTCCTGACTCAAATGGAGTGAGTACCTTGCTGTCCAGCACTCCACCCTGGGTCTGGGACCTCTTCCATTGATTTTGGGTGATCTTGTCTTGCAAAAAGACAGATGGAGAGATTGTGAGCAAGGCGCATGCCAGGCCACATGAGAAGGATGCCAGGCATGCATGTGTGTTGAATGGAGCCATGGATGGGATGAGGAGGCAATCTCCAGAGGAGATGAGGCCAAATGGAGATGTGAGGGTGTGTGCGAGAGAGTGAGAGGTGATGTTGTTTGAGCTGGCAGTGAGTGAGCTGCCAGTGAATGTGTGATGGGCTTGTGAGTTGAGTGTGATGGGATGGTTGACTTACCGTGGTGGCATAGATGAGATCATTCATATTTTTTTCTGCACTGGATGGCCGACCTCTTGTATGCAATGTTGACACTGACCACCCCTGCCACCGCCTCCCAAGTCGGAGTGGTGAGACTGATGGGCCTCCTGTGGCCAGAGTGGGGGTAGAGGACATCACGGTGGGCCTCCAGATCATCCAAAAAATGTCCCAGGAATGCGTCACTGAATCAGGGGACTGCACTCTTCTTGGCTTTTGGGGCCATGTCTTCACCCGAGCAGTCCTGGGCTGCAAGCATTCAGAACCGTGCGCGCGGCTGCAGCTTAAGTATGGCACCTGGAATGAGGAAGCAGCAAGGTAGTGGTGTGGTGGACAAATCGGAGGCCAGCCACCAGCGATCCAGCATGTTTCCCGTGACTTTATAATTTATGAGGCAGGAAGGGGATGATATGGCGTGAATACCCGCCATTGCCGCCAGCAGGTAAAGCGTCTTTTCTTCATGCCTGCTACCGCACTTACCTGGGACTATTCCACCCTAAGAGTATGGGGAACCGAGAGATGTTCGGACATCCTACAGGGTGCAATAGACCCCGTGAGAGTTGGAGTAGCTAGGGAAGAGCTACTGCAACTTGTAAAGGCCTAGGCTAGGCCAGTAAAAATAAAACGGGTCAGGATAGAATCCATGGGAATTGCAGTAGCTAAGGAACAGCTATTTGAACTTAAAGGGGCTGAAGCCAAGCCAGAAGCAGTAAAAAGAATAAAAACAAACTGAGGAAGTTAGAAGGGCTGAAGCCAGGTCAGCAGGAGTGAGAGAGGTCCATGAAGGGCCTGTAAAGTTTAAAACGGATGGAGGAAGCGAGCTAGTGATCTAATCAGCAGACACCTTCATGGCAGATTTAAATGGGGACCAGGGAAGTTCCCAAACAGACCAAGAAAAAGTGAGGGCAATGCTCCACTCAGTTGAAGAGCCACATGGGAGTACAGCAAGAGCTGAACATCCAGTTGGGGGCAGGAGTGCTCCAGGAGACATTAAACAGGTTAGGGAAATGCCCATTCCCAGAACTAAAGGGAGCTACCAGCATACCCTTACCACCATGGACGTGGCCACCCGCTCCCCAGAGGCCATTCCCAGGACCTCAAAGGTAGCAATCTCAGGATTACTCCCAGTGCCATGTGCTGGCGAGATCAGAAATAAGAGAATAGACTAGATGGTTGCATGGCTGGAGAGATGGTGTAGGAGAAAGGGATTTAGATTCCAGAGGCATTGGGACGGATTCTGGGGAAGATGGGACCTGTACAAGCTGGACAGGCTGCACCCCAGCAGGGGTATTCGCTAGTACTGTGAGGGAGGGTTCAAACTAGAGTGACAGGGGGATGGGAACCTAAGTGGGGAGACACAAGATAGGGAAACAAAGATAGAAATGAAACATAAAAAAGTAAAAAGCAAAAGTGGAAGGCAAAAGAAACAAGGGCTAACAGCAAATAGGGCCATAGTACCAAAAAATGTGAATAAGACGAGTCTAAAGGCACTTTATCTGAATGCACGAAGCATTTGCAATATGGTAGATGAATTGACAGCGCAAATAGATGTAAACGGGAATGATATGATTGTGATTACGGAAACATGGCTGCAGGGTGACAAAGGCTGGGAACTGAATATCAAAGGGTATTCAATATTCTGGAAGGACAAGCAAAAAGGAAAGGGAGGCAGTGTGGCATTGTCGGTAAAGGATGACATAAGTGCAATAGTGAGAAAGGATACTGGATCAGAAAGTCATGATGTAGAATCAGTCTGGATGGAGCTGAGAAGCAACAAGGGGTGGAAAAAATTGGTGGGAGTCGTCTTTGGCCTCCAAACAGTAGTGGTAAGATGGAGGACGGCATTAACCAGGAAATTAGAGATGCATATAACAGGGTGCAACCGTAATCATGGGTGACTTTAATCTACATATAGACTGGACAAACCAAATTAGCAATAATTCTGTGGCAGATGAATTCCTGGATTGTGGACGAGATGGCTTTTTTAGACCAGCACTTCGAGGAACCAACTAGGGAACAGGCTATCCTAGATTTGGTACTATGCAATGAGAAGGATTAATTAATAATCTTGTTGTGCAGAGTCCTTTGGAGAAGAGTGACCATAACATGATAGAATTCTTCATTAGAATGGAAAGTAAAGTCGTCCAATTTGAAACTAGGGTCTTAAATCTAAACAAAGGAAATTGCGTTAGCAATGAGGGGTGAGTTGTCTATGATTGATTGGGGAGCTTCATTATAAGGTGGATAGGCAATGGCTAATATTTAAGGAACAAATACAGGCATTGCAACAGTTATACATTCCTTTCTGGCACAAAAACACAGCAGAAAAAGTAGCCTAAACATGGCTAACAGAAGAAATTAAGGATAGTATTAGATCCAAAAAGGAGTCATATAATGTTGCTAGAAAAAGTAGCAAGTCCGAGGATTGGGAGCAGTTTAGAATTCAGCAAAGGAGGACAAAGAGATTGATGAAGAGGGGAAAAATAGAATATGAGAGGAAATTTGCAAGATACATAAAACCGGACTATAAAAGCTTCTATAAGTGTGTAAAAAGAAAAAGAGTAATGAAGACAAATTTAGGTCCCTTACAGTGCACGACGGGAGAATTTATAATGGAGAACAAGGAAATGGCAGAGCAATTAAACAACTACTTTAGTTCTGTCTTCACGGAAGAAATCTTCATGGAATAACTTCCCAGAAATACTAGAGAACCAAGGGCCCAGTGAGAAGGAAGAATTGAAGGAAATTAGTATTATTAAAAAAATAGTGCTGGAGAAATTAATGGGACTGAAAGCTGACAGAGTCATAGAGGTCTGCAGCACAGAAAAAGGCCCTTCGGCCCATTGAGTCTGCACCGGTCAAACTATTCTAATCCCATTTTCCAGCACTAGGCCCATAGCCTTGAATGCCATGGCATCGCAAGTGCACATCCAAATACTTCTTAAATGTTATGAGGGTTTCTGCCTCTACCACCCTTTCAGGCAGTGAGTTCCAGATTCCCACCACCAACTTGATGACAGATTGGAAGGTGGCAAATGTAACCCCACTATTTAAAAAAAGGAAGGAGGGAGCAAACAGGCAATTGCAGGCCGGTTAGCCTAACATCATATGTTAATAAAAGGAATGTTGGTTAATATGTTCGTAATAGGAAAAATGCTAGAGTCTATTATAATGGATGTGATAACAGGACACTTAGAAAATATCAAAGGGATTAGACAAAGTCAACATGGATTTATGAAAGGGAAATTATGTTTGTCAAACCCACCAGAGTTTTTTGAGGACGTAACTAGTAAAATAGATAAGGGAGAACCAGTGGATGGGGCGTATTTGGATTTTCAGAAAGCTTTTGATAAAGTCCCACATAAGAGGTTAGTGTGCAAAATTAAAGCACCTGAGATATGGGCACGGACTGAAAATTGGTTAGCAGACAAGAAAGAGAGTAAGAATAAATGGGTCTTTTTCGGAGTGGCAGGGGGTGACTAGTGGGGTACCGCAGAGATCAGTGCTTAGGCCCCAGCTATTCACAATATATATCAATGGTTTGTATAAGGGAACCAAATGTAATATTCACAAGTTTGCTGATGACACAAAACTAAGTGGGAATATGAGTGGTGAGGAGGATGTAAAGAAGCTTCAATGCGATTTAGACAATTGAGTGAGTGGGCAAATACATTGCAGATGCAGTATAACGTTGGTAAGTTTGATAGGAAAAGCAGAATGGCAGAGTATTATTTAAATGGTGATAGGTCGGGAAATGTTGATGTACAAAGGGTCCTGGGTGTCCTAGTACACCAGTCACTGAAAGCAAACATGCAGGTGCAGCAAGCAATTAGGAAGGCAAATTGTATGTTGGCCTTCATTGCAAGAGGATTTGAGTGCAAGAGCAAGGGTGTCTTACTGCAGCTATACAGGGCCTTGGTGAGGCCACACCTGGAGTATTGTGTGTTGTTTTGGTCTCCTTACCTAAGAAAGAATATGCTTGCCATAGATGGAAAGTTCACCAGACTGATTCCTGGGATGACAGGATTGTCGTATGAGGTGCAATTGGATCAACTAGGCCTGCAGTCACTGGAGTTTAAGGATGAGAGGGGATTTCATTGAAACGTATAAAATTCTGACAGGGCTCGACAGACTGGACGCAGAGATGATGTTTCCATTGGCTGGGGGGGTCTAGAACAAGGGGTCACAGTCTTGGTATACAGAGTAGGCCATTTAGGACTGAGAGGAGGAGAAATTTCTCTCAGAGCATAGTGAACCTTTGGAAATCTCTAACACAGAAGGCTGTAGAGGCCAAGTCACTGGATACATTTAAGAAAGAAGTAGATCGATTTCTTAACACTAAAGGGGTCAAGGGGTAAGGGGAGAGCATGAGAGTATGGTGTTAAGATAGAGGATCAGCCATGATCATATTGAATGGCGGAGCAGGCTCGAAGGGCTGAATAGCCTACTCCTGCTCCTATTTTCTGTGTTTCCCTGAGAACAACACCTGCCAAAGTAGTGTGGGGGAATTAACACAATTCTTTACCCAGTATGGACTGCCCACCGAGATCCATTCAGATCAGGGCTCAAATTTCATGTGCCAAATATTCCTGGAAGTCATGGGTAATCTGGGTGTGACCCAGCTGGAGTCTTCAACATATCACCAGGAGTCGCAGGGGGCACCACCAGACCCTAAAAATAATGATCAGGGCATGCTGCCACGAGCACCCCCGTAACTGGGATAAAGGACGAGGTTAACTTCTGTTCGTTACCAGAGACTCACCCAATGAGTCCACCAGTTTCACTCTGTTTGAATTTGTTTATGGACACCAAGTGAGAGGCCCTCTGTAACTATTCAAGGAGAGATATTTAGAACAGACGGAAGAAATCTCTTTGTTAGACTATGTAACCATGTTCCTTGAGCGGCGCACGAGAGCCTATGATGTGACTCGATAGCACTTAAAAATCTCCCAGACAGCTTTGAAAAAAAAGCAGGCAGACAAACTTGCCAGGGTGCGAAACTTTTAGCCAGGAGACTATGGCTGGTGCTTCTACCAATACTGGGGGAGCAGCTAAAAGCTCGGTTCAGTGGCCTGTACAAAGTAGCAAAGAAGTTTGTGAGTGAGTGAGTAACTGACACCCCAGACCACAGGAAAAAGCAAAGGCTGTGTCATGTCAATATGATAAAATAATATCATAGCCAGGAAAGGGATAAGCAGGTAACAGTCTGTCCAATAGCAACAGACCTAGAGGACGAAAAGAACAGTGAGGGTGAATTGGAGCGAGACGTGGGTGAGGCCCACATGAGGCCCCTGCTGTTTGGCTAGCAAACACAGGAATTCTACTGAATTTGGACACCGTATTCACCCACATAAATGCAGAACAGTGAGGAGACCTGACATGGCTGCTCACTGCGTTTAAAAACATCGGTAAAGACAAGCCAGGCTGCACCACTTTAGCTCTACATGATGTGGATGTGGGAGAGGCTCCTCCCTATCACCTAGGTCCAGAAAAAATTGTCCCAGGTTCAGGAGGAGATGAATTACATGCTGGAGCACCAGTTAATAGAGCCTAACAACAGTAGCTGGAGCTCCCCAGTTGTGCTCATGCTCATGCCAGTTGGCTCCACAAGGCTCTGCATTGACTACCAAAAAGTTAACACAGTGACCAGCGCCAACTCCTACCCGACACCCCACCAGGAAGACTGCATAGATAGGTAGGTAATTCAACCTACATTACAAAGATTTGCTCAAGGGATACTGACAGGTTTCCTTGACCACCCACACGAAGAAAATCTCCACCTTTGTGACCCCAGATGGGCTATACCAGTGTCGAGTCTTGCCATTTGGACTCAGAAATGCCCCAACTACCTTCCAAAAGCTGATGAACCAGGTTGGGGCAGGCTTATCCAATTATGTAGTGTAATGAGACAACCTTCTAGTGTACACTGACATCTGGGAAACTCACTTAAAGCAACTGGAAGCCCTCTTCCAGAAATTAGCCAGCTGACCTAATGGTTAATCTTACAGTGAGTGAGTTTGCTAAGGCTCAGGTGACATACCTAGGGCACATGGTGGGTCAAAGACAAGCACTGCCCAGAGCTGCAAAGGTACAAGCAGTAGTACAGTTTTGCATTCCCAATATAAAATGGGAAATCATGAGATTTTTCAGGACGTGTGGGTTCTAACGCAAGTTCATCCCAAACCTCAGCACTATAGCTGCCCCGCTGACAGACTACCACAGAAAAAAACCAAAGTAGTATACAGCTTTCGAGAAGCTGAAAGCTATTTTAATAAATGAACCAGTGCTAGCAGCTCCAGGCATTAACTAAGGATTTTAATTAGCCATCAATGCTAGTGACATCAGGGTAGGGGCTGTCCTCCTCCAAGAACACACATCAGGAATAGAGAGACCAATCAGGTACTTCTCCAAAAAACTGAACAAACATCATAAACAACATTCCATTATAAAAAAAAACCATAGGTTTTGTTACTGGCTCTCAAACACTTTGGATCCATTTTGGACATATCCTTCAGAGAGACCACAACCGAACTGATAAGAACCCTTTAACTTTTTTAGAGAAATTCAGAACTCAGAATGCAAGGTTATTCCATTGGAGTTTGTTTCTCCAACCATATCACCTAAAAAAAACACCCATGTTACAGGGAAATCAAATGTCATTGTGGACACCCTGTACAGAATTTAAAGAGACCCAGTTGGAACTGAAGAGATAATCCAGACCAAGGGTAAGAGAGTGAATGTGTGTTTTTTTGTTTCTTTTGTTTTTCTTTTATACCTTGTAATGAAATGAGAGCAAATCACATTTCATTTTTAGTAATGTGGAGGTGTCACAAGGCTATGCCCCTTCAATTTTGAAAATAGTTTTCAAACTTTCAACTGATGGGAATTTTTGCAGTTTGTAACGAGACAAAACAAATTACTTAAAAATACAAGGCTACCTTCCAAGGTGAAGGTGAAAAACAAACAAACCTTCAGACTCATCGAAGCTCATCACTGTCAAAGGAAGAGACATTAAAATGCAAAGTGTTAGATATTGAAACAATGGTTGGCACATACAGACCCACCCAAAACCCCTGGAAATTACACAATGGGGGAAGTATAACAGGCCAGTCTACAGCCACTGCAGAGAGATTGTAAGTGGCATAGAATGTCAAGAAAGCTTTTAGCAGAGGAAACAGGCTGAAGTGTTGTGTTTTTGTCCTCTATCTTTTGGAACAACTGTATCAGCCAGTTCATAAGCCAGCTTTACTAGAAATCCACCCGCAAACCAAGATCTCAATAATTGCAACATCTTCAACATCTGACCGCATACACAAAACCAGCTAATCCAAATCAGTTGCAACGTTTTAAAATCTACACTTCAAGGACAATCAGCTATGTATTCTTTTAACTTTTTTTTATTGAACTCTAACTTATTTCTGATACCTGTGTGTGTGATGCTGCGTCTTTATTATTTTTTCTTGGGTTTAGTGGTTAATAAATTTGCTCTTTAACTGCAGAAAATCTTGTTTGATTCGCTCCTTATTGCTCACTGCATAAATAGTTAAATAGATTCTGATTTGGAAAGGCATATCCTCGTGAAAAAGAAACTTAAACCTTTGTTGTGACCAACCGAGGAGGTTGAATAGAGGGGAGCCAGTTCACTCCTTCTCACCTGGTCATAACAAGATGAATAAAATAAAGAGCTTCCTGGAAACTTGTGTCCAACCATTTTAAAAGTATTAATCCATTTGTATGATGTTGCACAAGGCTGCCCTGTTCCAATGTATCTGCTCAGTATCAATGGTGTCAGTAGGTTAAGCCTTTAGGTAGAGGTGAATTGATTCAATTTCTGCCAAAATTAAAGTTTACATTTTGGGGACCAACAGTTTAAATAAAGTTTACCACCACATTATGCCAAACATGTAATTGCCCCACGCCATAGTGATTCTGAAAGTCAACTGGCTGCTTAAGATCTCATCCCAAGAATAAATTTGAATCATGTTTCTAAGTTAAGGTGTATTGTGTTGAAGTGTAAATTGTATTGGCAAGTTTTTAAACCTTTCTATTAATTCTATATTACAAGCATTTCTATCATGAGCTTGTTTGTTCACATTCTGCTGTTTGAGGGAATATATGGTTTCACAAATTGGATTTTTGACCTGTCCAACAGGGTTCCTTTGATGTGCTAAATTTTCCATTAGTGCAGAATAAAGCAGGAAATGGATATTAGAACCAAATGTAGTGTTACATGCTGAAAGATTACACAGTAATACGATTGTTACAAATGTTTAACCCACTCAATTTACTGAAACTGCAAATGTCATCCTGTAGATAAACTGGAGATATTGCAGTAAAAGTATTAAAGCAGAATTTGGGGCTTTAAATCATTAATATTTAATACACAGATCACTCCTGAAATATCCAGTTCCATGTAGTAAGTATTCAATCATTCAATTTAAACAGTAAATAAACAGTTCAAGAAAATATTTTCATAACAAATATTATTTATTTTGGAGGTAGATTTTGTCCCCCCTCACCTGGTGATAATGGGGCAATGTCCTCAATGGTATCAGCACCATTACCACTCTTTTGAAACCAGCAGTGTGGCTGACACCATTTTAAAAGTAGCACACTGTCAAGTGTCCAAAATTCCCACCTGTTTCAGGCGGTAGGCCTTTTTTAATACGGAAATCGAAATCCCATGATGTCAATTGGGCTCTGATTGTCAATTTAGGTAGGAACTGGTCAGACCCTGTACTCCGATTAGTTCCATAGACAGTGGAAGAGGGACAGGCCCAACAAATGCAAATCTTGCATCATTTTTGTTTGGCACCACTACAGCTAGCCTGGCAAATGTAAATGAAACCACAGTCTCAAAATCCTGGGGGTCAATTTGCCACCCAAATGTAAAAATTAACCGTTATGTTTTTGTGAGAATAAAGCATGATCTTGTTCTCATAGCTCATCCGCTGCTTTCTTCTGATAGCCCATATTTTTCTCTGCATCAAATATTTATCCACTTTTCCTTTAAAAGGCTCAATGTTCTCTATGTTTAATGGTCACTTTTTCTCATCCCCTTGAAGTAAGACAAACCTTTTGGGGATGAGAAATAAATTGAACAGAGTAAACTGTTAATGGGTAAACCTGTAGACCAACATTGGAAACCTGATAACTCCCACCTTAAGACATTAAAAGAAACAGGTCAGGAAATTATGGATGTAACATTCACAATTTTACAAAACTCTCTAAATCCAGGAATTATGCCTTTGGATTGGAAAATTGCAAATGTCACTCATGATTTAAGAGAAGAGAAAAGAAAAGAAATTAGGAAACTACAAACCTGTAATTTTAACGTCAGTTGTAGGAAACTTACTAGAATTGAAACAGTGGCCAGAATTTTTAGCTTGGCAGGTGGACGCATGCCCAACCCGACTGAACGTGAAATGATGCGCGTTGACGTCATCCAGGCGTGCCGATGCCAACATGTAGTCGCGCAATAGTTTGGTTGGCGGGCATGCGTTGGAGCTGGCAACATGCCTGCCAACAGTTAAAAAGCTTATTAAGGTCATTAAGTTATTAATTGTCCTGAATTTTCCACTGCCCATTCAACTTAACAGTTGACGGGCAGGCGAAAAGGTCAAGTGGCCTTTGCATTTTTTTGGAAACCTCATCCACGGGCGGGATGAGATTTCCAAAAGCAAATACCAATGAGTTGAAAACTTTAATTTTTAATTAAACACATGTCCCTGCTCATGTGACAGAGTAACATGAGGGGACATGTTTTATTAAATTTTTATGATGTTTAATAATGTTTTCAGTATTTTCTTCATCTCCCTGAGGCATGGAGCCGAATTGAAAACTTTAATTTTTAATTAAAAACATGTCCCTGCTCATGTGCATGGAGCTGCCTCAGGGAGATTATTCAGTGCTCTTTCGCGCACATGCTCAAAGTTCGCATTAGACCAGCTCGCACTCCTCTCCCTGCAGGCAGTGCTCAGCACTGTCACTCGTGTATCACGCTGGGCGGGCCTTAATTGGCCCGCCAGCATGAAATCACGGTGCGTTGTGGATCACAGGCGGCAGTCGGCTTCCCGACTGCCCCCGCCAATCCCGCATGCCAGGGGAAAAATTCTGCCCAGTGTATATGGTTGTTGTCTTTGTGGACTTCCAGAATGTGTTTGATAAGGTTCCACACAAGGAATTATTAGCAAATCTAAAAGTGCACAGAATTAGAGGTAACCATGTAACATGGGTTGATAATTAATTGCAAGATGAAAACAGAGAGTAGCGATAAAAGGAATATACCCTGATTGACAGGAAATGACAAGTGGTGTTCCTCAGCTTTTCATCATTTATACAAGTGACTTAGACAAAGAAATAGAGAGTTGTATATCCGAGTTTGAAGATGACATTAAGTTAGGAAGCACAGTAATTTGTGTTTTTTTTATTCATTTGTGGGAAGTGAGCATCACTGGCAAGGCCAGCATTTATTGCCTATATCTAATTACCCTTGAGAAGGTGATGGTAAGCCGTCTTCTTGAATTGTTGCACTCCATGCGGTGTAGATACATCCATAGAGTTGTTAGGGAATGAGTTCCAAGATTTTGACGTAGCAACAGTGAAGGAGCAGCAATATAGTTCTCAGTCAGGATGGTCTGTGGCTTGGAGGGGAACTTGCAGGTGATATTGTTACCATGCATCTGATGCCCCCTTCTCTGTGGTAGAAGTGACAGGTTTGGAAGGCTCTGTCGAAGAAGCCTTGGAGGGTTGCTACAATACATCTTGTAGATAGTACACACTGCTGCTACATGTTTAAGGAAGTGGATGCAGCACTAATCAAGTGGGCTGCTTTGGCCTAGATGGTATCAAGCTTCTTTAATGTTGTTGGAGCCGGACTCATCCAGGCAAGTGGAGAGTATTCCCTCACACTCCTGACTTGTGCCTTATAGATGGTGGACAGGCTTTGGGGAGACAGGAGGTGAGTTAGTTGCTGCAGGATTCTTAGTCTCTGACCTGCTCTTGTAACCACAGTATTTATGTGGCTAGTCCAGTTCAGTTTCTGGTCAATGGTAACCCTCAAGATGTTGATGGTGGGGGATTCAGCGATAGTATGCCGTTGAATGTCAAGGGTTGATAGTTAGATTCTCTAATGTTGGAGACGGTCATTGTCTGGCACTTGTGTGGCTTTGGGGAGCTAGGAGATTAGTTACTCATCACAGAATTCCCAGTTTCTCACCTGTTCTTCAAGCCACAGTATTTATATGGCTAGTGCAGTTAGATTGCTGGATGTTGATGGTATGGTAGATGGGAGAAGGCAGTTACAGAAGCAAGTGTTTTAAGAGATATGAATCAAAGATGGGTACAAAAAAGTGAGGTACAGATCAGCCATGATATAACTGAATGGTGGGGAACAGACTCAAAAGGTGAATTTCCTCTTCTTCTTTCTATTTTAATTGTGGTAAAATATGCTGTACAGCTGTAACTCTCTGTGTGAATTAATTTCAATGCATCTTTGTCTTGTCCAGCTGTGGAATGTTTGCTAAACTAAGTAAAAGGAGGGGATGGTATTAGGAATGAGGTCCTTCCAGATAGTGAGTGAAAGGACCCAATTAAAAAGAGATATTGCTCTTTTGCTGTGAGAAATGTCCAGCCTCCAATTGGCAATTATCCACAGGGACCTAGCTGAAATCAGAAGCTGATCCAACCTGTATCCCACACACAGGGTGGAATTTAATGGGGCCTGTAGCAGCAGCAAACAAGGCAGGAGAGAGGATTTAATTAGACAGGAACCAAAGTCTTGGTTTTCCGCCATCAGGTTGAGTTTGAGAAATTCAGGCAGTGGTGTTGGGTGGTCATTATACCGTCCAGTGGCAAGAATCTATTTACCATGTATTTGCATGCCATGAATACCCATTAAATGGGAACTTCACCAAATTAAATCCTCCCTTCCAGATTAAGTTAGACAAAGACAAAACCTCACCTCAGATCCATATGGTGCGACACCGACAACAGCAGCAGATGAGGAGGCAGGCTGCTGAGAGTGATGGCCTATTGCCTGCAATGACTTGCCAGACATCCTCTGGTGGTCTGAGGCCTTGAGTGCCCCACCCACTGGATGCTCTGTGGTCACCAGTAGAGGGGATGAGCGACTGCCCACCTTGGGAGTGCCCTGATAGTACACCCCGTTGTGCCTGACTGATCCTCCTCCTCCTTCTCGGTTCACAATGACACATCCCTCTACCCCTGTGGAGAAGGGAAACTTGGAGTGAGGTCCAGATGCCTTATTCTCCTCTTGCCTAGCCACTGATGTAATGAGCCCATGCCCAGAGCGACAGAATGGTCTGAGAACATATTATCATGTGATCGACCTGGCTCTCCATGATGGTCACCAATCTCTTCATAGAGGAAACCATATGCACAGATGCTACAACTATGAAAGAACTAAAGGCTTGGATGAACTCCTCCACCATCCGCGCAAGGTACCACATAGTCTCTGACATGTCCATCAGATTTGCCCCTGCCAACTCCGCATCTCCAGCAGACTTATTGTGACCTGTCATCAGCCTGGGTCTCATCTTGGGACTGATCCCCGACAATCCTCCCATTGTCAGGAACATCAATTGACACAGCCTCCCACAGCTGCTAGGACGTGTCCATGAAGTGATCAGCAATGTGTGCCCCGATTCTATACACGAACCCTCTGAGACCCATGTGAGTGTAATTGTGCTGGTGGAGGATGAGGGAGAGACAGATGACAATGCATCCTCTGGGTGTTCTTGGTCTTCGTTACCTTCTCAGCCTTTGGTAACGACCAGCAATGGAGGACAACAAGAAAGACATTAAGGAGAAGCTTAAGATCCTGAGGGGTCTTTACAGGGTCGATGTGGAGAGAATATTTCCTCTTGTGGGAATACTAGGGGCCAGAGTTTAAAAATAAGGGGTCGCCAATTTAGGACAGAATCAGGAGAATTCTTTTACTCAGAGGGTTGAGTCACCACTATTAATTCAACATCAGTTGGTGTGGGGCAACAGAGGCAGTATTGGAAGAAGTGTGTACAATTCAAAATTTGCTACCCACAACTATGATTATGATTGAGTTTAGATCTTCATTTTCTATTAAGCAATCTTTTACTTAAAAAGTTATTCCATACCAGTTACTCTTGTGGCTTCTGTGATCAAGATTGCCCATTTATTGCTGAATTATAAGCAGTTATTTAGGTTTATCCTGAAGAAATTCCATTCTCTGAGCTAAGTTTGAATGTCTATAGTTTAATTATATCAGCACTACATACATGGTTTTCCTTTAAATTCTTTCAGGTAGTCTCCCCACTGATGGAGGTTGTACTAGGGGAAGTGCCATTGATTGTTGCTGATGATAAAGTCACCATCACTGACCTTCGAGCAGAACTTGTCTCTGGTCTGTCATTGAGCCTCGAATCCAATCCTGGAACCAGTCACACCTTCATCGCCAAGACAATGGCCCGTCAGCGCCTTCAAACTCTCAAACAGGTATGAGGTTGATATTCACTGGAAGTGAATAGCCACTCATCAACTAATGGTTGGAAAAATATTATTTGTTAGTAAAAATCCAAGGCACATTTCGAGAGGAAATGGACACAGATTCATGACATAGTAACTGGATTTTATGGCCCCCTGCCAGGTATGTTTTCGGCAGGTGGGGTGTAGGGAGGGGCACGTAAAATATGTTGGGTAGCTAGCCCACTGCCTTCCCGCCACTCTGGCCCATTCCCCATATTCCAGGGGGTGGGTAAGGCGTCCACTAGCCTGCCTGCCCTTAGGCCTATTGAGGGCCTTAAGTGTCCAATGATTGCCCACTTAAGGCCCTCAATTTACCCCTACTGATATAAAACACTGGGCAATGGCAGGTCGGCAAGAATGAGAAGGCTGTTTTTTAAACAATTTTGTTGAAAAGGTTTGAAGGAAGGGGGAGGCACATTATTTGCGGGGGTGCCCTGTGTGCATTGGGTGCAGCCTCCCAAGATGTTACCACCCACCCCAACCCGTCTTTGTTCCCACATGCCAGGCCGCCCACCTTGCAGTGCTTCCCTGTTGTAGGGCGTTAGTTACAGTTCAGTAGGTCTGAAGAGGTCTTCATAGTCATACATAGGTTAACTGTAAGTCTTTATTGACTCCTTGAACTATTTTACAAATATACAGTGAAGGGTACAAGCTAGGAGCTGTGTCTATGCTTGATGGTACACACAGGACTGGCCCTCGGTGTGGGTCATGTGCTCTGTTACATCATTGTGTGGGCAGTGCTGTACTCAGTCCCACATTAACCCTAATACTACACTCCCCACACCCCTTGCTCCCCTCCCTAGTCTCCCCAATCCCTTCCCACCCAAAACCCCAGATTTAACTCTCTCCGGTTGCCATGCCTTCTTCACCCAGTCGCCTGCTTGCAGCCCCAGCAACACTCACTACTGAGTTTTGGCACTGCTAGAGGTGTCAGCCAATCAGATTGGCCGGCAACTCTTGAGGGAAGGGCTTCCTCCCACTGAGGGGCGGTAGTCTGACCCTCAGACTGTTCAGGCTGCCGACATTGCTACAGGGTGGCCTTATTTAAAGTTGGCCAGTTTGGAACTGACTTTTCTTCCGCAAATGGGTGAGAAGTACGACCCCCGGTAAAATCTAGTCCAATGTTTCTGCTCCTTTTGTGTCTAGCCAAGCTTTCCTTGGTGTTTCCTTTGGATTGTAACTGTGTCTGACTCTGGTAGTGCATTCCCAGGCTCCCACTTTATTTTACTTTGCTACTCATGCTATATTCCCACTGCAGGGATGTCAACTGATACTTGATACTATAATGACCTGTTTTAAAACCTGACCAGCTACAGGTGAAACCAATTTTTGTTAGCACTCTAGCAACTGCCACTCCAATCTCCAATTGAGCCCTCATGACATTCTCAGCAACTGGAAGATCCTAATCTTTGAGGTACACCTGATGAAATGTAGCTAAACATAGATTTGCATCTTATTTAGGTGCACAGCACAGTAAGGGTGGGAAGGGGAGGTTGGAATTTTTGGATTACATGGCATGAAAATGGATGGAAGAGGGAAAACACATAAACCTTCTTCATCATAGACTTTATACAAACATAGGAATTAGGAGCAGAAGTAGGCCAAAATTTATTGTGAGGTTGCATAACTGAGGTATTTTATGCATTCTATTTGCACAAAGATCCTTTTGGTATCAATTGATCAAAAGAATGTGCAGTGCACAGATTTAGTTACAGTCAAAACGTCCATTAATATTTGAAATAAACAGCCGGTTAGTCAGCATCTGTGAAAAAGTACGTTAATATTCCAGGTATCCAAACCAAACAACTTTGCATAGGAACATAAGAAATTGGAGCAGGAGTGAGCCATTGAGTCTCTCAAGCATGCTCCACCATTCAGTAAGATCACAGCTGATCTTCTTCCTCAGCTACACCCTCCTACACTATCCCCAAATTCCTTGTTTCCTTTAGTACCAAAAGTCTATTAATTTCTGACTTGAATGTACTCAACCACTGAACAGAGAGCATCTCTTTGACATAGGGAATTCCTCAGGTTCACAACTCTTTGAATGAAGAAATTTCTGCTTATCTAAGTCCTTATTCTGAGACTTTGACCTCCAGTTCTAACTCCCCAGCCAGGACAAGCATCCTCCCAAGCAATTTAAGAATTCATGTTTCAATCAAATAATCTCTCATTCTTCGAAATTCTCTTTTTTTTCTAAAAGAATATATGCCTAGTCTATTCAATCTCTCCTCATAGGCCAAAACCCTCATCCCAGGAATCAGTTTGGAGAGCCTTTGTTGCACTTCCTCTAGGGCAAGTATATCTTTCTTAAGGTAAAGTGACTAAAACGGTACAGAATAGCCCAGGTGTACTGTCACTAAGCCTTTATACAGTTGCACTAAGAGCTCTTTACTCCATTCCCTTTATAATATAGGCTAACACGTTTGGTTTTCTAATTGCTTGCTGCACCTTTAACACTGTTAACTTTCTGAGATTCGAGTACAAGTGCACCCAGATTCCAAACCAACATTTCCTACTCTATCAACATTTTAAAAATATTCTGCTTTTCTTTTTCTTACCATAGGGAATAACATCACATTTTCCCATATTATATTTAATCTGCCAAGTTCTTACTCACTCACTTAACTTGTCCAAATCCATTTACAGCATACTTGTGTCCTCCTCGCAGCTTGCCTATCAAATTCATATCATCAGAAAACATGGGGCTGAATCTTACCTATGTTGGGCAGGCTGGGCAGGAGCGGGAGCGGGCACGGAGCCGTTCGCCGCCTGTGATCGGCTGCACACCGCCATTTTACGCGGGCGGGCCAATTAAGGCCCGCCCAACGTGACGCGCACCCGGAAGCGCTGAGCGCTCCCTGTGCGGGCGGTGGGAGTAGCCTGAGTCGGGGCCTGTGCTCTTTAGCGCATGCACGCGAAAGAATGCAGAAATCCCCCTGAGGCACAGAGCTGCCTCAGAGAGATTAGTTTGATTTTTAAAAATTTAAATTAAGAAAGAAAAAAAATGTTAAAACATGTCCCCTCATGTGTCACATGAGCTCGGACATGCCTATGAATTTTGTTAACATTTTTTACTGAAGTTTAAAAACCTTCATCCACCCATGGATGAGGTTTCATGATAAATGCGAAGGCTGCCTGGGCTCTTCACCTGCCCGCCAACCTTAAGGTTGGACGGGCAGCTATTTTAATTATTTAAATTGCTATTTAAATGGCCTTAATACGCTTTTGACAGTTCGGCGGGCGCGCAGACGACTCTGATGCATGCTGGCCGAACTCAAGATCTGAATGATGCACGGTGACGTCGGGACACATGCCCGACGTCACCGTGCATCATTTTACGCATCAGCAAGCAGGGCCTGCCCCCGCACGCCAACCCAAAGATTCTGGCCCATATTTATTTTCACTGATCTCTTCCTTTTTGCATAGTTACAGAAGCTTTTATAATCTGTTTTTAATGTCCAGCTAGTTTACTCTCAAATTCTGTTTTCTCTTTGCTTATCAGTTTGTTGGTCATCCTTTGCTAAATTCTAAAATCCTCCCAATCTTCAAGCTTACTGCTCTTTTCTTGGCAACATTATAAGCCTTTTTCCTCAACCTTTAACTTCCCTTGTCAGCCACAGTTGGACCACTTTTCCATAGGAACTTTATTCCTTACGGGAATGCATATTTCGTTGTGAATTCGTTATGAATTAATTCTTAAATGTTAGTTGTTGCTTATCTACTGTCATTTATTTTAATCTAGTTTCCAAATCTACCTTAACCAACTCATCCCTCATACCTACTTAGTTTTCTTTGTTCAATTTTAAGACCCTAGTTTAAAACCGTAGTTTTAAGTAGACAGATACTGCTAACTGTACTTAACTGGCATTTATACTTTGTGTCATACCAGTGTATGGAGCTGAAAATTCAACCTCTATTTTACTAGAGCTATACAAATCCTTGACCAGACAACATGGGGAGAACTATATACATTTTTGGGCACCGCACATTAGAAAGGATATATTGGGCTTGGATTGACTGAAGTGTTGGTTCACCAGAATGTTTCCAGGGTCTAACGGTTAAATTATGAGGCAGGATTATATAACCTAGGCTTGTCTTCATTGGAATGACTTGACTGAGGTTTTTAGAGTTTTGAAAGAAACTGATAGGATACAGAGAGAAAAGCTTTTTCCACTGGTGGGGTAGTCTAGGGCAATAAGATGTAGCCTTAAAGTTTAAGCCAGGCTGTTTAGAAGAGAAGTTAGGAAGCACTTCTTAATGCAAAGTGTAGAAGAAGCGTGGAATTCTCTCCCACGGTGTACAGTAGAGGCTAGCTCAATTAATAATTTTAAACTGTAGACCAAGACAATTTTTTCCAACCAAGGGTCTTAAGGTAAATGAAGCCAAGACAGGTACATCAGCCTTGATCTCATTGAGTGATGGAACTGACTTGAGGGGCTGAATGGCCTATTCCTATTCCTATGTTCCTAAAGTAGAAGAGACAAGTCTTCTGAAACCTTGAGCACTGTTTCAGAACACAGTTCTCCGACAAAACCTGCATATTTTTAAAGCTGTATTAAATTGTTAATTTAAGAAAAGCTTGTATTTATGTAGAGCCTTTCAGAACCTCAGGACCAAATTGCTTCACAGCCAATAAAACACTTCTCAAGTATAGTCATTTTGACAGCCAATTTACACACAGCAAGATCCCACAAACAGTAATAAGATAAATGACACATCTAGTGGTGTCGCTCTAAATTTCATGTTTTGCTCTGCATTTACTTTAATTCAATCTTTCTGTCCTCAATCGTGTTCGCGTACATGTTGATCATACCTCCAAGGGGTAGCTCAGGAAGACATGTGTGCACAGGATGTACAAAAATTAGTGTAGCTGGAAGCTTTCCAGTAGTCGAATGAGGAATCGCTGTGTAATTACGAAGAAAGCAATACACATCTTGCTTTTATGACTTGCTCTCAGCTGTAGCTGTACGTATCTTTTTTTGCAAGGTAAGCATAAATCTGTCATCTTCTCCATTAGCACTAGGCCAATGGGGTGTGATTTTTTTTGATGAGTGAAACCTAGGTAGTTCGCAAATTTACTGAACACATCACTTTTAAATAGTAGTCCATTGTCACTTTTCATTGTTTCAGGGATTCCAAACAAGACGAAAATCTGGTCAATCTTTGGTGTGATTGCTTTCGTTGAAGTAGACATAACTATTTTCAGTACATTACACAACTCTCTCTAATCATTCTGCTAATTACGTTAAATCCATGCCCCCTAGTTATTGATCTCTGAGCAAAGGGAAATTGGTCTTTCTTACTTATTCTATTTAGGCCCCTCATAATTTTATACACCTAAATTAAGTCTCCTCTCAGCCTCTTCTGTTCCAAAGAAAGCAATCCCAGTCTAACAAATTATTCCTCATAATTAAAATTCTCCATCCTTGGCTACATCCTCATAAATTTCCTCTGTATCCTACTACTTGATTACCACAAGTATATATAGTTGAGTTCCTGACTTTTACTTTGGTCTATATTTTCTGCCTTTTACACTCCTGTTCATTGACATGATAAATCTGAATAATTTAAAGTAACATGATTGACTGTCTTAATTTAACACTGTCAGTGAAAATGACATGTATCAGACGAGGCAGTGCTGATGGTTGGGCATAAGTGTATGAATTTATGTCTGTGTAACTTTCTAAAGTGCCTAAATGTCCAATAATCCAAAAAATAGTCTGTCATTAATCTGAAGATGACATCCCTAAATGAGACAGTGATGAGCAAGTGGCTGAGTGTACGGGCCAAATTTTGCAGGCCAATAGTGGTAAACGCTGAGATGTTTATTGCTATTGGAAGCTGGAAGGAAGCTGCAGTTGCCTCCTCTGCTGACTCAGTGTGCAGGGGCTGAAGCAGTGTCCTTTCCCAGGTCTCTCGGTCAGTCTCAGCTTCTTCAGGTCTAACAGCAGCCACAACTGTTTTCTCTGGTTTCAAAAGTTAATAATACTCAAAATAAAAGTGGAACATTGAATCACATGAAGCTTCCTTCAGGCTCAGGTCATGCCAGATCCCAGTGTCTGTCAAGGAGGCCTTGGCTCTGGCTGTACAATGCCCAGGTCCTGGGCTGATCCTCATGGTGTTGGTCTTCTCCAAGCCCAGGGAGCACCAGACTGACCTACCGCCAGGGCTCAGAGCCCGTCAAGCTGCTTGCTATCTCTCGGATCCTGCAGCTTGATCAACTCAACCATGGGGAAAAGGACAAGAGATCAGGAGAATGATGAAGGGAGGGAGAGAGTTTAAACTCCCTGCAAAATTGCAAGGGTACTCGGTCTGAAGTTCAGATGAAATACATGGGAGGTAAAAGGGATTAAAGTTAAATGACACAAAAATCTCACAGATAAGAAAAAAATATAAAATATCAACTTTTATAAAAAGCCTCAATGAAAAAAAATGTAATTAAATCAAGCTGTAAAACTGCAGAAACCAGTGGAGAAAATAAATTGAGTTAAGCTGAAAAGTTCTGGACAATCAAAGTTTGTTGAAGTGTTTAGAAGTTTACAAAAACTTTAAGAAGTTTTTAAAGTATTTAAAAAGTGAATAAAGTGTTTAAAAGGACTATAAAATACTCACCTGCCTTTGAGCTGAAGACTAAACTCAAGGGGCACCTCATCACCTCTACACTGCCCAAACCAATGTGGTATTGGCTAGGCCTCCAAGGGATTTGGCTTTGATTCTGTTCGGGTACAGGAGGTTTACATGCAATTTGACCTCTCTCCCTTCAATCCTGCTTTCAGCCTGGAAAACACACAACAGTAGGTCCAATTTTGCCCTCATGTAGCTTTGCTTAGATGAGGAGGGCTTATTATACAAACCTGTGTTGCTTACTCCCATTCAGAAAGATGAGATTTAGATACAACATTATAACAATTCCAGAAGTGAAAAATGCACAAGTTCTTGGTATGGGTCCAGGGAGCAATGTAAGTGCACAGTGTATTTTTCAATTGGATGTATGTTCTATGTCTGAATTGCCAGGTTTTTCCACCTGAACAACTATTTTCTGCATAATAAACAAATGACAGACTTTGACATGTAAAAAAATAATCTTTTATTGTTCCAATGAATGTGATGTTTCTGTGTCTGTTGCATTTTCCAAATTTTAGTATTATGCTCCTTCATGCTGCTTGTCTCAATGTACGACTGCTGAGCACTTCTCTAGCTGAGAAAATAGAATTAGTGGATGACTACTTGGGCTACCGACCATCTGATTCATAAGACTACTTACTTCCCTTGATGTACCTGCATCAGTGTTGGGCTACTCCTTTGCTGGAATTGTTAGGAATTCACTGCTTGAAATGCTACTTCCCTGGCCACCTATTTGAGGCTAGGTCCTGGCAAAGACTTACTGCTGACCTGGGATCCAATCTACCATTCTGGACTTTATCATATTAACTATCTAAAATGTTTGTGTAAAGCCTTTCAGAGATACTTCCCTTCAAGGCTAACGAGCAGTAGCTTACGAAATCATTCCTTATAGCTGTTCCTTCTGGTGCCAGTCGCTAGGTTTACGAAAGCAGCAGCAACAATTTCCAATTATATAGCACTTTAAACATAGTAACATATTCCAAGCTGCTTCACAGGATAAATTATAAACAAAATTTGACATTGAGCCATACAGGGAAACATTAGGACAGAGACCAAAAGCTTGGTCAAAGAGGTGGCTTTTAAGGCACATCTGAAAAGGAAAAGAGAGGGATACAAAGGCAAAGTAGTTTAGGGAGAGAATTCAAGAACTTAAGGGTCTATGCTGCAGGCACGGCAGCCAATGGTGGAGTAAAGAAAATTGGGAATGTGCAAGAGGCCAGAATTGGAGGAACACGGAAATCCTGGAGGGTTATAGAGCTGGAGGAAGTTCGAGAGATAGGGAGGGTCGAAGGCATGAAAGCAAGTATGAGAATTTTAAAATCGAGATGTTGCCAGATAGGGAGCTAATGCAGGTCAGCATGCACAAGGTCAGAGGTAATTGGGACTTGGTGTGAGTTATGATATAAGAGGCAGGATTTTGGATAAGCTTGTGTTTATGGCACGTGCAGGGAGAAAGGCTGGCTAGAGGTGTTCTGGAATAGTTGAGAAGTAACAAAGGTATGGATGAGGACTTCAGCAACAGGTGAGCTGAGGCAGGGCAGAGAAGATGATGTTCTGGAATGGAAATAAGTGCTGCTGGTGATGGAGGTGGGTCAGAAGCTCAGCTCAGGCTCAAATAAGACTCTGTATTTCAGCCTCAGATACTTGCAGGGGAGAGGGATGGAGTTGACAGAAGGACATTTTTCTTCCATTTACAGATTTTAAAAAAGCAATGGTCATTTACCAGGAAATATGATTTCTGGTCTAAAAACAGAAAGTGCTGGAAAAACTCAGCAGGTCTGGCAGCATCTGTGGAGAGAGACTCTTCTGAAGAAGAGTCACATTGGACTCGAAATATTAACTCTGTTTCTCTGTCCATAGATGCTACCAGACTTGCTGATTTTTTTCCAGCACTTCCTGTTTTATTTCAGATCTCCAGCATCCACAGTATTTTATTTACTATACGAATTCCGGTCTGCTTGAAATGGGGCTGGCAACTTTGGGAATTATTTAGAAAACTCACTTTATTTGTAGTTATGCTGTGAATGGCTAATCCAGATGGCCAGCTACAATGCAACTAGCCTGCATCACTGTTACATTGATTACATACACACTATACAAAACATTCAATGAATTGCCAAACTATAAACTTGTCAACTAATTGAATGGGGATAATAGTGCTTTTACTGTTTCAACATGTGGCTTCCCAAAACATGATCATTGTTTGATTTCCTCGGATCGAAGTAGTCATGTGTCAACTTGTCAATCAACTATTTTGTCAGTTGTACACAATCTGTTTGCTTGTCAATTTGGCTAATGATGATAATCTACAAAGAAATTGCTTTCAACTTCAAGGGGAAAAGCATCCTTTAAAGAGTGTCATGCCTAAGCTAGTGAGTGACTTTATCAGTCTGAGCATGTCAAAATGAAGCTCCAGGAAGGGAAGTGCTGCAAAGATGTTGCAATTACAAGTGAGGGAGGGTGGAGACCCGAACTTTCCTGTGGAGCCTGGAGGAGCATCTTTGCTAAGCAATATTTGCTCTTATTTACCTTAGTTGGCCTCTGATAGGTTCAACTGACAGGCACTCTCCTCTAGAGTGGGTTTAAATGCCACAGATGTCTCGCGTGTATCTCATCGGATGCCAATGTGCATTTTTAGATGAGGTTCTTGCCATTTCAACTGCTCTCCTGCTCTGTTTCCACCAATCATAGAGAGTTATTTCTAATTAGGGGTATCTCTTGCATGAAACATATAAAAGTCCCCCTTACACGACTGCACAATCTCTATCCAAATGTTTTACTTCTATAAATTGCCCTATTATAAATATATTGCATAAGTAGTTTTTGGCTGTAAAACTGGATTTAGTGTTTGATATTTTCCACTTCCAGATTGGCAGAGGGCAAAATGAAAATCCTACATAATCCTACAACATTACTTTCAAACAGTGTAATTATTAGCCCTGGGCTAATTTAGTCCAGCAGAGAATGAAAAGGACAGATCATAAAGACCTAGATTGCTTACAGTAACTGTCATCAAGATATTTAGTTGTTCAATAAAGTTGGTGAAAGCATGAACTTTATCAGTATAACTTTCAATCATTTGCTGCGTGGTAACTATGTGAACAGTATTGGCAGTAAGGACCCCTAAAATCAATTTTTACCAATTTTCACCAATGCACTCCCAGATTATTTATGAGTAGTTAATTGGTAAAAACTGGCTTCCTTCCTAATTTGAGATAAATAGCAGCTTCCCATTGTTTTCTTATCAAAAATCTGGTAATGAGAGATGCACAGGCATTGCATCCGTACTGTACTGAAGAGCTTTGTTCATGACTACAGCTATGTTATTAACAAAATGGATATGCTACAGACAATGATCACTGTATGCCATTCAGCGCAAATACTGCAAAATTAAACTTTGACATCGACTACTTCATATTTCAGTCAGGTATAAAGAAATGTTTGCTATGGTGGTGATATGCTACTTTAAACATACGTTAAAGTCAATGTCTGCAATACGCAGTCCATTAACAAGTACTATAAAATATTTTACTGCTAAAAGAACATGACCTTATTTTGTGATCCTGGGAATGTTGTACATTTGGAATGGCCATTGAGATTCATTAAAATGATATCTCTGAACTGTAAAAAGAAAATGCTGGGGGTCGTTTGTGTGCTTTTTAATCCCTTGCTTGTTTTCTTGAGGTTCAATGATGTACAAAATAAAAATTGAATTTCCTCCCAATTTGCTCCAATTTTGTGGGCTGTACATTTTTAACTCCACAAGTTAAGAAACTCCAAAACACACCAAAAAAGCCCTTTTTTTAAAAAAATTGGAATAAAAATTGACTTTAATTGTTTCCTGGTTCCCATTCCCACTGTACATCAAACCTACCCACAGACATTCCCATTTTACAGACTAGAACCAGCCTATCCACTCTTGCAATGCAGCTCCAAACTAGTCACCCTACTGCTAGCCTGTTCCTACTCTAGCCCTGAGCCAGAATTCCTGTTCTTTTGTCCTGGTCAGGAAACTTTCTCCAATCTGAAAACGTTCTCCTATCTGAAGCCATAGTTTGCGTCCCATGCTCTATTCAAGCTACAACCTCCAGCCGTTGCCTTCCCGTACATTCCTAGTTCCAAAGTTGATCTTGAACCAGGCCTTCTCATTCAAGCCCATCCACCAGTCCATTCCAAGCCAGAACTTCATATTCCCTTTTAATCAACTCCGGCCTCAATATTTCTTCCTAGCTTCAGACTCTAATATATCTGGACTCTCACAATATTAGTCCTTCTGACTCTCTCTCCAGGGACTGGCCTCCCTACTCCCCCCCTTAAGCCCCATACTTGAAGGGTGTCTGCAAAGCCAACGTCTTCAGTTTTCCCTTCACCTCTACATGTTGTAGCAGCTCCCAGCCATATCATTATATTGATGTGGGCCATGACTCCGTTGCCATCGCAATTATCTCTGGCTGGGTCCTACTTTTTATGTCACTATCATGAGGCTGAACCTCAGCACCCTCCCAAACCAGGATATATCCACAGTTTGTAAAGGCTTTGCTTATTTCAAGAGTGACAGCTTGAATGAGGGAATGGAAGAGAAGTACCAGGTTGAATTAGGTTGGAAGAGATAGCGTGCTAGGTTGAAGAGAAGGAAGGAGAGGAAGAAAAATTTCAGCATGACTCGATAAGTTGAAAGAGAAGAGATTATCTGAAAGAGTGAGAGGAGAATGTATAGTGTCTCTGTGAACAGCATTGGGAGGAAGGAGAGTGCCTCATGAGTTCCAGCAGGGGGTTGGACACAGGGCTAAGCCCAGCATTAGTAACGAGATGGTGTGGGAGGGCATTACTCTGTCCCTCATGACTCAGTTTTCACTCTGTCTGCCCTTTGGCCATCCACAGATAGAAGGACACCCCAAAAAAAACTGATCAGGCTTTTGTCAAGACCTTCGACAGACTGAAACATCCAAGGTAGAGGCAATCCCAAATCAGTCTGAAGATGCAAATTTGCAACTGCAAAGTATCTCTTTTCGCCTCTCCAGAATATACTTCTGATCTCAGAGCCTACTCGTGTGTTCCTGATTCTTCCCGCCAGTTTCTATCACAAGGCGAGCGAGTGTATTTGCATCAGGGGATTGCCCAGTCACTTGTATTAGTTTCTCCACACAGTCTCAAATGGTCAGTTCTCATGTGTGCCAAGGATCAATCCTATTCCTAATTTGTATACTGCCTTTACAATAAGCACAGAATCAACTGTGACATGCATACTGATTGAAACCAGCTTTTTCTCTCCATTATCACCCTCAATTTCATGGCTGCTTAAATAATATCAAACTATGGACAAGGCAGAACTTTCTTGAGTTTAATATTGGCAAGTTCAAAGCCATGCAACTCACCCTGTGCTCTAATTTTATATTTTTTATTAGCTCCTCATTCGGTATACCCCTGTCCTTGATCCTCATTCTCAAGCTGAAATTAAAACATCGTTACAAAAATGTTTCCTAATACTTCAGTTGCACCTCCCATTTACATCCCTACCTCATCACCTCCCTGCAGCTGAAACTCATCCATGCCTTTGTTAGCTCCAGGATCAATAAAACTGTGCTCCTCCATGTTGAACACCACTTGGAGGAAGCACTGAGGGTGACATGGGGGCAAATTGTATTCTGGGTGGGGGACTTCAAGGTCCATCACCAACAGAGGTTCGGTAGCATCATTACTGACCGAGCTGGCCAAATCCTAAAGGATACAGCAGCTAGACTGGGCCTGTGGCAGACGGTGAGGGAACCAACAAGAGGGAAAAACATACTTGACCTCATCCTCACCAACCTGCCTGCTGCAGATGCATTTGTCCATGACAGTATTGGTAGGAGTGACCACCGCACAGTCATTGTGGAAATGAAATCCCGCCTTCATATCGTGTTGTGTGGCACTACCACCGTGCTAAATGGGATAGGTTTCAAACAGGTCTAGCAACTCAAGACTGGGCATCCATAAGATATTGTGGGCCAGAATTGTACTTGAACACAATCTGTAATCTCATGGCCCGGCATATCCCCCACTCTACCATTACCCTGGTTCATTGAAGAGTGCAGGAGGGCATGCCAGGAGCAGCACCAGGCATACCTAAAAATGAGGTGTCAACCTGGTGAAGCTATAACACAGGACTACTTGCATGCCAAACAGCATAAGCAGCAAGTGATAGACAGAGCTAAGCGATCCCACAACCAACGGATTCGATCTAAGCTCTGCAGTCCTGCCACATCCAGTCATGAATGGTGGTGACAAATAAACAACACACTGGAGGAGGAGGCTCCACAAAAATCCGCATCCTCAATGATGGGAGAGCACAGCACATCGGTGCAAAAGATAAGGCTGAAGCATTTTCAACAATCTTCAGCCAGAAGTGCCGAGTGGATGATCCATCTCGGCCTCCTTTGGAGGTCCCCCAGCATCATTGGTGCCAGTCCTTAGCCAACTCAATTCATTCCACATGATATCAAGAAACGGCTGAAGGCACTGGATAGTGCAAAGGCTATGGACCCTTACAATATTCTGGCAATATTACTGAAGGTTTAACCTAGTTATGAAAAAGGACAAAGATGGATTGAAAATAAAGGTTCTGAGTTGGGGAAAGGCCGATTTTAATATGCTAAGATAGGATCTGGCCAAAGTGGACTGGGAGCACCTACTTGTAGGAAAATCTGCATCAGAGCAGTGGGAGTCATTCAAAAAGGAAATAGTGCAGGGCCAACACGTTTCCGTAAAGGTGAAGGGTGGGACCAACAAGTTCAGAGAACCCTGGATGTTGAACGTACAGGATTGGATAAGGAAAATAAGGGAAGCTTATGGTAGATACTGAGGGCTCAAAACAGCAGAAGCCCTAGAGGAGCATAGAAAGTGCAAGGGGTTACATAGAAAAGAAATTAGGAGAGCGAAGAGGGGGCATGAAAAATCACTGGCGGGTAAAATAGAGGAAAATCCAAAGGTGTTTTATAAGTATATTAGGGGCAAGAGGGTAACCAGGGAAAGAGTAGGGCCAATTAGGGACCAAAGTGGCAATCTGTGTAGGGAGCCGGAAGATGTACGTGAGATTTTAAATGAGAACTTTGCATCTGTATTCACTATAGAGAAGGACGATGTAGGTGTAGAAATCAGGGAGGGGGACTGTGATATACTTGAACAAATTAGCATTGAGAGGGAGGAGGTATTAGCGGTTTTAGCGGGCTTAAAAGTGGATAAATACCCAGGCATATATGAGATGTACTCAGGCTGCTGTGGGAGACAAGGGAGGAGATTGCAGGGGCCCTGACATTAATTTTCAAATCCTCTCTGGCCACAGGAGAGGTGCCAGAGAACTGGAGGACAGCTAATGTGGTGCCATTAATCAAGAAGGGTGATAGGGATAAACCAGGGAATGAGAGGCCAGTGAACCTAACATCAGTGGTAGGGAAACTTTTAGAAAAAATCCTGAGGACAGAATTCATCTCCACTTGGAGAGACAAGGATTAATCAAGGATAGTCAGCATGGTTTTGTCAGGGAGAGATCATGTTTAACAAATTTGATTGAATTTTTCAAGGAGGTGACTTAGGTGTGTCGATGAGGATGGTGCAGTTGATGTAGTCTACATGGACTTCGATAAGGCTTTTGACAAGGTTTTGCATAGAAGACTGGTCAAGAAGGTAAGGGCCCATGCGATCCAGGGCAATTTGGCAAATTGGATCCAAAATTGGCTTAGTGGCAGGAAGCAGAGGGTGATGGTCGAAGGCTGTTTTTGTGACTGGAAGCCTGTGTCCAGTGGCGTACTGCAGGGTTCGGTGCTGGGTCCCTTGCTGTTTGTAGTGTACATTAATGATCTGGACATGAATGTAGGAGGTATGATCAGTAAGTTCGCAGATGATACGAAAATGGGTTTTGTAGTAAATGGCGAGGAGGAAAGCCTTAGACCACAGGACGATATAGACGGGCTGGTCAGATGGGCAGAACAGTGGCAAATGGAATTTAATTCTGAAAAGTGTGAGGTGATGCATTTTGGGAAGACTACCAAGGCAAGGGAATACACAGTGAATGGTAGGACCCTAGGAAGTACAGAGGATCAGAGGGACCTTGGTGTGCATGTCCATAGAAGGCAACAGGACAGGTAGATAAGGTGGTTAAGAAGGCATATGGGATACTTGCCTTTATTAGTCAAGGCATTGAATAGAAGAGCAGGGAGATTATGATGGAGCTGTATAAAACGTTAGTTAGGCTACATCTGGAGTACTATGAGCAATTCTAGTCGTCACACTATAGGAAGGATGTGATTGTATAAGACTATAAGACATAGCAGCAGAAATTAGGCCATTCGGCCTATCGAGTCTGCTCGGCCATTCAATCATGGCTGATAAGTTTCTCAACCCCATTCTCCTGCCTTCTCCCTGTAACCTTTGATCCCCTTACCAATCAAGAACCTATTTATCTCGGTCTTAAATACACGCGATGACCTGGCCTCCACAGCCTTCTGTGGCAATGAATTCCATAGATTCACCACTCTCTGGCTAAAGATGTTTCTCCTCATCTCTGTTCTTACTCTGAGGCTGTGCCCTCGGGTCCTAGTCTCTCCTACTAATGGAAACATCTTCCCCACGTCCACTCTATCCAGGCCTTTCAGTATTCTGTAAGTTTCAATCAGATCCCCCCTCATCCATCTAAACTCCATCGAGAAAAGACCCAGACCCAAACTTTCCTCATATGTTAAGCCTTTCATTCCTGGGATCGTTCTCGTGAACCTCCTCTGGATCCTCTCCAGGGCCAGCACATCCTTCCTGAGATACGGGGCCCAAAATTGCTCACAATATTCTAAATGTGGTCTGACCAGAGCCTTATAAAGCCTCAGCAGCGCATCCCTGCTTTTATATTCTAGTCCTCTTGAAATAAATGCCAACATTGCATTTGCCTTCCTAACTAACGACTCAACCTGCAAGTTAACCTTAAGAGAATCCTGGACTAGGACTCCCAAGTCCCTTTGCACTCCAGGTTTCTGAATTCTCTCCCCATTTAGAAAATAGTCTATGCCTCTATTCTTCCTACCAAAGTGCATGACCTCACAATTTCCCACGTTGTATTCCATCTGCCACTTCTTTGCCCATTCTCCTAACCTGTCCAAATCCTTCTGCAGCCTCCCCGCCTCCTCAATACTACCTGTCCCTCCACCTATCTTTGTGTCATCTGCAAACCTAGCCAGAATGCCCTCAGTTCCTTCATCTAGATCATTAATGTATAAAGTGAAAAGTTGTGGTCCCAACACTGACCCCTGCGGAACTCCACTAGTCACCGGCCGCCATCCTGAGAAGGACCCCCTTATCCCCACCCTCTGCCTCCTGCCAGACAGCCAATCTTCTATCCATGCTAGTACCTTGCCTCTAACACCATGGGTTCTTATCTTACTGAGCAGCCTCCTGTGCGGCACCTTGTCAAAGGCCTTCTGGAAGTCCAAGTAGATAACATCCATTGGCTCTCCTTTGTCTAACCTACTCGTTACCTCCTCAAAGAATTCTAACAGATTTGTCAGGCATGACCTCCCCTTGATGAAACCATGCTGACTTTGCCCTATTTTACCATGCACTTCCAAGTATTCTGAAATCTCATCCTTAATAATGGACTCTAAAATCTTACCAACGACCGAAGTCAGGCTAATCGGCCTATAATTTCCCATCTTTTGCCTCACTCCCTTCTTAAACAGGGGGGTTACATTAGCAATTTTCCAGTCCTCTGGGACCCTCCCTGACTCCAGTGATTCCTGAAAGATCACCACTAACGCCTCGTTGAGAGAAGGTGCAGAAGAGATTCGCCAGTATGTTGCCTGGGCTGGAGCATTTCAGCTATGAAGAGAGATTGGATAGGCTGGGATTGTTTTCCTTGAAGCAGAGAAGGCTAAGGGGGGACCTGATTGAGGTATACAAAATTAGTAGGGGCATAGATAGGGCAGATAGGAAGAAACTTTTCGCTTTAGTGGAGGGGTCACTAACCAGGGGATATAGATTTAAACTAAGGGGCAGGACGTTTAGAGGGGATTTGAGGAAAAGATTTTCACCCAGAGGATGGGGGGGTATCTGGAACTCACTGCCTGAAAGGTTGATAGAGGCGGGAATCCTCACAACATTAAAGGAGTATTTAGATGAACATTTGAAACACCATAGCATACGTGGCCACGGGCCAAGTGCTGGAACATGGGGTTAAAGTTGATAGGGGCTTGATGACCAGCGCAGACACGATGGGCCAAAGAGCCTCTTTCCATGCTGTAAAATCTCTATCAATATGACTATACCTTGCTGCGCCCCTAGCCAAACTGTTCCAATACAGCTACAACACTGGTATCTACCCAGCTATGTGGAAAATTGCCCAGGTATCTCCTGTACACAAAAAAGCAGGACAAATCCAACCCCACCAATTACCGCCCTATCAGTCTACTCTCGATCATCAGTAAAGTAATGGAAGGGGTCATCAGCAGCGCTACCAAGCAGCACTTGCTTAGCAATAAACTGTTCACTGACGCCCAGTTTGGGTTCCATCAGGGCTACTCAGCTCCTGACCTCATTACTGCCTTGATTCAAACATGGACATGAACTCGCAAGGTGAGGTGAGAGTGACTGCCCTTGGCATCAAGGCCACATTTGACCAAGTGTGGCATCAAGGAACCCTAGCAAAACTGGAGTCAATAGAATCAGGGGGAAAACTCCAATTGTTGGAGTCATACCTAGCACAAAGGAAGATGCTTGTGGTTGTTGATGGTCAGTCATCTCAGCTCCAGGACATCATTGCAGAAGTTCCTCAGGGTAGTGTCCTCAGCCCAACCAGCTTCAGCTGCTTCATCAATGACCTTGCTTCCATCATAAGGCCTGAAGTGGGGTTGTTCACTGATGATTGCACAATTTTCAGCACCATTTGTGACTCCTCAGATACTGAAGTCGTCCATGTCCAAATGCAACAATACCGGGACAATATCCAGGCTTGGGCTGACAGTGGCAAGTGACATCCACGCCACACAAGTGTCAGGCAAGTATCATCTCCTAACAAGAGCGAATCTAACCATCTTCCTTGACGTTCAATGGCATTACCATCACTGAATTCCCGACTATCAACATCCCGGGGGTTACCATTGACCAGAAACTGAACTGAACTCACCGTATAAATACTGTGGCTACTAGAGCAGTCAGAGGCTAGGAATCCTGCAATGAGTAGCTCACCTCCTGACTCTCCAAAGCCTGTCCACCATCTACAAGGCACGAGTCAGGAGTGTAATGGAATACTGCCCACTTGCCTGGATGAGTACAGCTCCCACAACACTCAAGAACCTTGACGCCGTCCAGGACAAAGCAGCCCGCTAGATTGGCACCCCATCCACAAACACTCACTCCCTCCACCACCGACACACAGTAGCAGTAGAGTGTACCATCTACAAGATGCACTACAGGAATTCATGAAGGCTCCTTAGACACCACCTTCCAAACCCACGACCACTACCATCTTGAAGGACGAGGGCAGCAGATAGATGGGAACACCACCACCTGGAATTTCCTCTCCAAGTCACTCACCATCCTGACTTGGAAATATATTGCCATTCCTCCACTGTCGCTGGGTCAAAATCCTGGAACTCCCTTCCTAACAGCACTGTGGGTGTACCTACATCACATGGACTTCAGCAGTTCAAGAAGACAGCACACCATCACCTTCTGAAGGGTGATTAGGAATGGGCAACAAATGCTGGCCCAGCCAGCGAAGCCCACATCCTGTGAATGAATTTTTTAAAAACTCCTGACTGGCATTCTGAAATCTACCCTATAAGACCCTAACTTGTCCACAACTCTGATGCCCACATCCAATCCCAAACTAAGCCTCACCTATCATCAATATCCTTTCCACCCTCCACTGACTCTTCATCCTCATTTTTATTCTTAAATTCTTCCATATTTCTCACTTCCCCTTTCTTATGCTACCTTCCCAATTTCTACATTCCAGGCTGTACTCTCTGCTCTTCTTAATCTTACCTATGGGTGTGTCTGCCCCACCTCAAGTTCCATCATCAGACCCCTGTTCTTGCCCCTTCACCTTGCGATACTTCTCTTCACCTTAAAATCTATTACTTCACCCATAGCTTCAATTACTACACCTCCAAAGTTGTGAAATGTCTTGGGTCCTTTCACTAATTTCAACATGCTGTATAAGCGCATGTTGTTATTATTTATTCGTTCATTGGATGTGGCATCACTGGAAAAGGCAGCATTTATTGCCCACTCTTAACTGCCCTTAAGAAGGTGATGACGAGCCATTTTCTAGAATTGCTGCAGTTCATCATAGTGCTTTTGGTACAATTGAGTGGCTTGCTTGGCCATTTCAGAGGGCAGTTAAAAGTGAAATAAATTCTCTGAAATAAATTGCTATGGGTTTCGAATCACAAAAAAGCCAGACTAACTTCTCTAAAGCACATTAACAAGCCAGTTGGATTCCAGTGGTTACATGATTACTATTACTGATCCTATTAATTGACCAAATTTAAATTCCCCAGCTGCCGAGGTGGGATTTGAATCCCAGTGGGAATTTCCCCTGTCCAATAGAAACAGATTTATGTGTAAATGGAGAGTTAAATCTTCTGAAATTGAGTCGGAATCCTAACATCTTCCTGCCCTCTTTCGGGTTTCCACCAGGTGGGATTGAAATGTTTTTGTTAAGTTCTCAACCACCGAACCCATACAGAGTTCGGCCTTGGCGTTTCAGGGCATAGACCACATCCATGGCGGTAACAGTCTTGCGTTTAGCGTGTTCCGTGTAGGTGACTGAGTCTCGGATGATATTTTCCAAGAAAACCTAACGGGGAACCCGCTTGAATCTGCCGGGTAAGTAATTAAGATAGGTAAGAAGTCAATTAAGAATTGCCTTAACCCTCAATTCTGGTTTTCACAGCCAGGGTGCCTGCTTCCTGACCTGTCCATAACTTGCCAGCATCACTGAGGCAAGTGTGCAGCATGAAGAGCTTCTTCAGTAAAACTTACAGGCTGGGAAGGTTTTGATCAATGAAAGTGAAGAGCTCCAGCCATGGCAAAGTGTGAGGCTGCTGTTCAAAGCATTTCTCCTCTCAGAGAATGCTATCACCGCTTGACAGGCTTTTGCAACTTAATGGAAGGCAATTCACCTGCTTAACACTTCACTCATCTTCAGCTACACTTACTTGCTGACAGCCTTCTACACAGCATGGAAGCAAATTATGCAGCTACATCTTCCACCTCTGATAGGGGGCAAGAGCACAAGCAACACCACTGCCATCAGCACCAGGAACAGCAGGAGGAACACTAGCAGCAGCGCCAGTGGCTTTCTCATCAGCCACATGCGCCTCCACAGGGCAGAGTGCATGGGCACCGAGACCCAACTGGGTTAACTCACAAGCTGAGGTTTTAAATTTAGGGATCGTCAAAGTTAAGGGGTAAGTTAGAAATTCAACACTGTAACTTGAGCGGAACTGTTAACGGTCTAACTATAGATGATATAGATAGTGGGAGGCTTTTAAAATTTTTCCTATTCATTTATGGAATTTGGGCGTTGCTGGCTAGGCCAGCATTTATTGTCCACCCCCAACTGCCCTTGAGAAGGAGGTGGTGAGCTGCCTTCCTGAACCACTGCAGTCCATGTGGTGTAGGTACACCCAAAAAGCTGTCAGGGAGGGAGTTTCAGGATTTTGACCCAGCGACAGGGAAGGAGCGGCAATATAATTCCAACTCAAGATGGTGAGTGACCTGGAAGGGAACTTCCAGTTGGTGGTGCTTCCATGTATCTGCTGCCCTTGTCCTTCCAGATGGTAGCAGTCGTGGGTTCAGAAGGTGCTGCCTTAGGGGCCTTGATGAGTTTCTGCAGTGCATTTTGCAGATGATACACACTGCTGCAACTGTTCACTGGTGGTGGAGGGAGTGAGTGTTTGTGGATGTGGTGCCAATCAAATGGGCTGTTTTCTCCTGGACTGTGTCAAGCTTCTTGAGTGTTGTTGGAGCTGCACTCATTCAGGCAAGTGGGGAGCATTCCATCACATACCTGACTTGTGCCTTGTAGATGGTGGACAGGCTTTGGGGAGCCAGGAAGTGAGTTAGTTGCTGCAGGATTCCTGGCCTCTGACCTGCTCTTGTAGCCACAGTATTTATGTGGCAAGTCCAGTTCAGTTTCTGGTCATTGTTAACCCCCAGGATGTTGATAGTGTGGGATTGAGTGATAGTATGCCATTGAATGTCAAGGGACGATATTAGATTGTCCCTTGTTGGAGATGGTCATTGCCTGACACTTGTGTGGTGCGAATGTTACTTGGCGCTTGTCAATCCAAGCCTGGATATTGTCCAGGTGTTGCTGTTTTTGGACATGGACTACTTCAGTATCTGAGGAGTCACGAATGGTGCTGAACATTGTGCAATCATCAGCAAACATCCCCACTTCTGACCTTATGATGGAAGGAAAGTCATTGATGAAGCAGCTGAAGGTGGTTGGGCCTAGTTACGCTACCCTGAGGAACTCCTGCAGTGATGGCCCAAAACTGAGATGATTGACCTCCAACAACCACAAACATCTTTCTTTCTGCTAGGTATGACTTAGACTGATAGACATTTACAGCACAGAAGAAGGCTATTCGGTCCATCATGTCTGCTCCAGTCAACAAAGATCTGACTGCACTCATCCCATTTTCCAGGGCTTGGCCCATTTTCCTGGAGGCTATGGCAATGCAAGTGAATATCTAAATACTTCTTAAATGTTATGAGAGTTTCTGACTCAACCACCTTTTCAGGCAGTGAGTACCAGACTCCCACCACCCTCTGGGCGAAAAAATTTCTCCTCGAATCCCCTCTTAGAACTCTACCTCTTACCTTAAATCTATGCCCCCTGGTTATTGACCCCTCTACTAATGGCCTTCCTATCCACCCTATCTATGTCCCTCATAATCTTATACACCTATATCAGGCCCCCTCTCAACCTGCGCTGCTCCAAGGAAAACAACCCCAGCCTATCCAACCTTTCCGCATAGCTCAGACCCCCCCCCCCCCCAAGCCCAGGCAGAATCCTGGTAAATCTCCTCTGCACCCTCTCCAGTACAGTCACATCCTTCCTATAATGTGTTGAATCAGAACTGCAAGCAGTACTCTAGTTGTAGCCTAACCAGCGTTTCATACAGTTCAAGCGGACTTCAACCAGCTGAGAGTTTTCTCCCTGATTCCCATTGACTCCATCAATTTTGCTGGGGCTCCTTGATGCCACACTCGATCAAATGCTGCCTTGATGTCAAAGACAGTCACTCTCCCCTCTGGATTTCAGCTCTTTTGTCCATGTTTGAACCAAGGCTGCAATGAGAACATAAAAACTTAAGAAAATGGAGCAGGAGTAGGCTATTCGGCCCCTCAAGCCTGCCCCGCCATTCAATAAGATCATGTCTGATCTGCCCCTGGCCTCAACTCCTCTTCCGTGCCAGCTCCTCTTAGCCATCAACTCCCCAATATTTCAAACATCTATCTACTTCCTCTTTAACTAATTTCAGTGACCTAGCCTCCACAATCTCAGGGCTAGAGAATTCCAGACATCTACTACCCGCTGAGAGAAGAAATTACTTCGCATCTCAGTTTTAAACGAGTGTCCCCTTATTCTGTAACTATGTCCCCTAGTTCAAGGGTCCCCCACTAGTGGAAACTTATTTTCAGCATCTACCCTGTCAAGCCCCCTCAGAATCTTATACGTTTCATTAAGATCATCCCTCATTCTTCTAAACTCCAATGAATGAAGGCCTAGCCTGTTTAGCCGTTTTTGATAAGTAAACCCCTTCATCCCAGGAATCAGCCTAGTGAATCTCTTTTGAATTGCCTCCAATGCCAGTATATCCTTTCTTAAATATGGGGACCAAAACTGTACACAGTACTCCAGGTGCGGCCTCACCAAAACCCTGTACAGTTACAACAAGACTTCTCCATTTTTAAACTCCAACCCCCTAGCTATACAAACCAAAATTCCATTTGCCTTCTTAAGCTGAGAAGCTCAGCAACCCTGGCAGAACCCAAAATGACTGTCAGTGAGCAGATTATTGAAAAGGAAGTGCCGCTTGATAGCACTCTTGCTGACCCCTTTCATCGCTTCACTGATGATCGAGAGTAGACTGATGGGGCGGTAATTGGCCAGGTTGGATTTCTCCTGCTTTTTGTGTACAGGGCATAACTGGGCAATTTTCCACATTACCGGGTAGATGCCAATGTTGTAGCTGTACTGGAACAGCTTGGGTAAGGACGCGGCAAGTTCTGGAGCAAAATCTTCAGTATTATTGCCTGAATATTGTCAGGGCCCAGAGCCTTTGCAGTATCCAGTGCCTTCAGCAGTTTTTTGATATCACGTGGAGTGAATCGAATTGGCTGAAGACTAGCGTCTGTGTTGCTGCAGTCTTCCAGAGGACGCCAAGATCAATCATCCACTCGGCACTTCTGGCTGAAGATTGTTGCAAATGCTTCAGCATTATCTTTTGCACTGATGTGCTGGGCTTCTCCATCATTGAGGGCATTTTACCTGCCAGCCGCAATGGGGCTTTTCACACCGTATTGTCCCAAACTCGCCGCATTAATTATCCATTCCCAGGAAACACACCGTTTCCATGGCGGGTGGGCTCTCATTCACCTGCCACGCCATCACCTTGCCACTTCATAACACCGGGCGCCATATTTAAAGTCCAGCTGCATGCACACCTCTTGTGCTTCAAGTCCACAACTGCTGCAAAGCAGACAAGATGCCCCCGAAAGGCAAAAAGACTGCAGCCCCCAGGTTCAATGATGTAGCCCCCCAGCATCTTTTGGACACAGTGGAGGCTCGCCATGAGGTCCTCTACCCTTGTTCTGGCCGCAGGATGGGCAGCAGCCTCACTAATCCGGTTTGGGAGGCAATGGCAGCAATGGTCAGCGCCAATACCCTGTTAAAGAGGACAGACACCCATTACCAAAAAAGGATGAATGGTCTCATCCGTTCTGCCAAGGTAATTCACTCTTCTCATCACTCTCAACTCACACTCACAAACCCATCACACATCCACAGGGATCTCACACCTCAAGGCACAACACCACTAACTCTCACGCACACCCACACATCTCCATCAGGCTCATACCATTTCGAACTTGCATCCTCCTCCTGTCCATGGCTCTGCTCACCACACAAACATTCCACGCAGTGCCATGTGTCCTGCTCACACACTCTCCATCTGTTTTCATGCAGGATTACCCTGCTCACATCAGCAGGAAGAGGTTGCAGACCAGGGGTACAGCAGCCCACATTAGGCCCCTCACTCACCTTGAGGAGTGTGCCATTGCATTGACTGATGAGGATGTGGACTGTGCCTGCGGTGACCGTGAGGTCAGCGGTGAACACCCTCGTAAGGATCTACATCATCTCTCTCTCAATGCAAATGTGAGTGCCGCCTCTCTTGTTATTAACTCTGCTGCCATGCACTACTTATCTCTACTTTAGTCCAAAGGGAGCTCTCTGGCCAAGCGACAGACACCCTCAGCCAGCCATTCCCTCAGCTCCATCCACATCCTCACCTCCAGCCAAGAGGACACCTGCTCCATTGAAGAGCTGGAAATAAGCAGCCTGGAAGACCCATCATAGTGCTTACCCACACCCTGCACCAGCGCAGAGACACACATCTCTGTAGAACCTAGATTTAGAGCAGGCTTGGGTTCACAATCTGGTGGTCACCGCACAGACACATGTCTGCAACAGCAGGAGGCAGATTCATGTGAGCTCCCCGGCACTTGGAGGACTGCTGGGGATCAGACATCTGTGAGGTCCGAGTCAGATGACAAGCCTCTAGATTTGGCCTTTAAACTCATCCTGGAGAGTCAACAGAAGGCATGGGAACATCACGCAGAGCTTTTGTAAGCCCTCAGCAGTGGCACACGAGTCGGAGGAGAGCTTCCGCTTGCTCTCTGATGAAGTGGTGCCCACGTGACCGTATGGAGGTCTCCATGGGGAGGATGGCGGACACCATGGAAACCCTTGTCCAGCAGAACGCGGAGATGTGTGCAGACCTACGCTCCATCGCGGCAGCCATGGGTGAGTTCCTGCAGTGGCAACGTGAGAGGGAAATGGGGCACCTTGACATCCCGCCAGGTGCCCTTCCCCTAAAGGAATCAGGCCGGGGCCCCCGGGCACCCGAAGGGTGGAGGACAGCAGGTGGACACCCTTGGGTCATCCACTCAGGAACCTCAGAGGCTGTCCTCTCCCTCCAAGTCCCCTTTGCCTGTGAGCCCCTCAACATCGCCGTCTGTCACTGCAGAGGGAGCAGCTGGCCAATGAGTGATTCTGGAGGGAGAAGTGTGTGTGTGGCAGGGCCTTTCGGAACATTGTGCAAGCACTCTCCCACGCAGTCGGATCCTTCATGTATCACACTCACCTCAATGTCCTGAGCAGTTTGAATGCTGCCTGCTGGGGTTCGCTTTCAGTTATCCATCTGAGCTGATCTGCATCCGCCCAGCCAATGATCACGTTACCATGCAGCTGATCTCGCCCACCAAAACTGTCGTTTCACTTTTGATTTGGACAGCATGGTCTGGATTCGGTTTTTCATGTGCTCCCCCAGTCACCCATTTCCTTTCCCCCCATCACAGTTGACCCCCCTGGTATCACCTTCCACCTCCCCTCCGTGACCTACCAGCCACAATCCTTTCCCCACGGGGATGTCCAGGTGAACCTGCATGTTCCCTTCCTTCCCGAACATCCCACCCCCATCCACATTCACCTCCCCGACCTCCTCCTTCCCACCTCCAGGATCCGTGTCTGCCTCCAGGACCCCACCAACCACCCTTGCCATCCCTTCAACAGCCACCATTGAACTCTCACCTTCCCACCCTACCACCTCACTCTGCCCTCGGTCATTCTCACTATTCCCTCATACCACTCCCACTCTCAGTTCACTCTCCAAGAGGCAGTCATGGACCCATCAGACCCCTCCCTTGCACATTCACTTGGGCATTCCCCCCTCCAGACCCCTTCCGCACCCCTGGAATCCCTTCGCCCCTCTTGAACCCTTTCCCTCCGGAACCCCCTTGGAATCCCTACTCCCAGAAGCCATTCTTCCTCCTTAGTCCTCCCATCACCCCCACCCCAGATTCACCTCCCCCCCACTTAGTCCCTCCCTCTTCCTGACTCCCTCAGACACCCTTACTTCTTTTGCCACCCTTATTCTTTCCCCCTCCCGACTCCTTCCTCCTGCTTTATCTCTTCCTCCAGTCCCACTTCTTCTCCAAGCCTTACTCCTTTCCCCTTCCTGACTCCCTCAGACACTCTCACTTCTTCCTCCAGCTTTACTCCTTCCTCCTTCCCAACTCTTTCCTCCACCCTTACTCCCTCTCTGCACTCCTTCCTCCCCCTGGACTCCTTCTCCCCTCTGAACTCCTTCCCTTACATCTTTTACCCCCCCTTACACCTACCTCCCCAGTTGCCGCCATCTCCCCCGTTACCTCCTCCTCCCCCCATACTCCCTACCCCTTTCCAACCTTACCCTCCTGACACCTTCATTCCCCCCTTTGCAACCTCACCCCCCGACACCTTCAGCCCCCCTCCCCACCTCACCCCCCAATACCTCTTCCTCTCCCATTCGATCCTAGGCCTTCCTCTCCCACCCCCTCGACTTTCATCTGTTGTGAGCATCAGCTGTGACTTTCCAATATCCGTGAGTTGCTTCACAGCAAAGCCATGTCCATGAGAATCCACCCAGCTTGCCATGGACGTTCCTCCAGGATCCCGCTGCTGTTGGGATCCAGCATCTTCTGCTCCTCAGATGTCCACTATGTGAGCAAGGCCCTGTCCCGACTTTTGCACGTCACAGTTGTCAAGACGTGATCTGCACTGGCATGTTTTCCTGCCAATGTGGGCGGACGATCCAGCGGGGCTGGGGGTATGAGTCTGGTGGGCTAGCCTTGTAATGGTGTGCTGATGTATTACAATGAGGTTCCCGGCATCTAATAGCGGGGAACGCGGCCCAGCATTGGCCGGCAGAGCGGACGATCGCAAACTGGTTTCACGACGTCGTTCTCGCCATATTGTCCGCTCATGCCACCAAACGCACCTGACGCCAGCGGGCAAAGAAAATCCCGGCCCCTGTCTAGCTGATATGCCCTTTAAGACTTGGCCAGCTCTGTCTGTGGTGGTGCTACCGAACCACTTCTGGTGATAGACATTGAAGTCCCCCACCCAGAGTACATTCAGCACCCTTGCCACCCTCAGTGTTTCCTCCAAGTGCTGTTCAACATGGAGGAGTACTGATTCATCAGCTGATGGAGGGATAGTTCATGGTAATCAGCAGGAGGTTTCCTTGCCCATGTTGACCTGATGCCATGAGCTTCATGGGCCTGGCATTCAAAGAAATATTTGGTACAATATGTAGGATCTCTTAACGGGGAATTACTTGTGTTATTAAACAGCATTGGTCAACAAAAGAGGAGACAGATCATATAAAACTAAAAGAAAGGGCTTACGAAAATACAAAGGTCAATGGAGATTCTGTAGACCAGGAGAAATGTAATGAACAGCAAAGAAAGTAGGAAGAATGACAAAAATATGATTCCTAAATAGCTAAAGGGATGCGGTATATGAAGATAAAAAATGAAAAATCAGCAAAAGGGCTCAAGCACCATTGGTCCAGGAGTCTGGAAGAAGAAAAAAGTCAGCCAATGCCAAGAATGCAGATAGCCTTGTCAGCATAGTGTTCTGACAGAGAATCCCCATACCAAGCAGCAAGCTTTTCCCTAATCCCCAGAGATGTCAGTGTGCCTATCCCACATTAATCTTAATATTGACATCAGACCTTAACTATAGGTGCTATTTTTTCAATGTCTCTACTTTTGGGTAGGATTAAGAAATATTTCTGTTTTCTTCTCAATTCTGTTTTGATCTGATTACTTCTGATCAGAAGACATTAAAATTAATTCATTATTTGATTTTGATTTCCAAAATCCTAATTACTTATGAGAGTGAAACCACTTCTCTTGCCATGAGCTCCTTTCCTCAGCCAAACCTATGATCTACATCTTAATGGTGTTTACATTAGACAGCTTTAGGCAAAAATCTCTGAAACACTACTTGAAATGAGACACAAATCAAAGGGCAGCTAGTAATATAAAGATTCTCTATAGTTACACACAAGGGGGAAAATAATTTTTTTAAACCATAGTTTTATCACTCTGGGAATTAACATTTTATTGTACTGCTTTTAGAAATAATTGTTTTTACATGCATTGTTAATGTTGCGGGTAATTACTTGGTTTTACTGTTAACAGTCAGTAAGTGGAGAGATATTATAGTCTTGTAAATATTTATGAAGCCTAGAGGGTTAATCCATTAGCATTAATCAGATAGTTCTTTATCCTGGAAATTCAAGTGGCATGGAGCACTCAACTCTGAGCAGCATATCTGAGACTTTCTGGTTTAAGAGACTACTTACTAATCCTTCCACGATCTTGCACCTCCTTCAGCTCTTCATCTTATCCCTTCTCAGACTTGCATTCTTCCAATGTTTTCTATTATATGTCTTCTCTACTATTAGTAAAATAGCCTTAAGCCATCTTACCCTCAGAGTCGAGAACACTACTCCCATCCTATTCGCATTGCTTCATTTTGTCCTACCATCTAAACCTTCCTATAACCTCCTCGACTGCTTCTTTAGTCACCTTCCCAATGACCTTCTACATGCTACTCAGGTGTGACCTTGAACTGTGAACTGCCTTGGGACATTTTGCTACTTTAAGGACACCATAGGATCTTGAAATTAACTGGAAGAATCAATTTTTTTACTCTTCCTTAATTTTCCAATAATTACTAATGATTAACCTAACTCACAACTGATTGGTTAATAACTATGGATAATCTGAAAATCTTTGGATTAACAAAACCATTATGTTATATATTTTAAGATGCTTAAGATTTTTGCATATACGTACATTTTGCTCTGCACAATTGAACAATTATGATGAGGTATTGTATGTTAAAATCTCCATTTAGAGGCTAGCTTGGCATTACCATTTAGAGTCATCGAGTTATAAAGCACAGAAACAGGCCCTTCGGCCCATCGTGTCCGTGCCAGCCATCAAGCACCTATTTATCTAATCCCATTTTGCAGCACTTGGCCCAAGGCTATGGCATTTCAAGTGCTCATCTAAATACTTCTTAAATGTTGTGAGAGTTCCTGCCTCTATCACCCCCCAGGCAGTGTGTTCCAGATTCCAGCCACCCTCTGGGTGAAAAACTTTTTCCTCAAATCCCCTCTGAACCACCTGCCCTTTACCTTAAATCTACGCCCTGTGGGAATTGACACCTCCACTAATGGGAAATGTTTCTTCCTACCTACCCTATCTATGCCCCTCATAATTTTGTATACCTCTATCAGGTCCCCCCACAGTCTTCTCTGCTCTAAGGAAAACAACCCTAGCCTATCTAATCTCTCTTCATAGTTGAAACACGCTCCAGCCCAGGCAACATCCTGGTGAATCTCCTCTGCACCCTCTCTAGTGCAATCACACCCTTCCTATAGCATGGCGACCAGAACTGCACATAGTACTCCAGCTGTGGCCTAAATAACATTTTATACAGCTCCAACATGACTTCCCTGCTCTTATATTTTATGCCTCGGCTAATAAAGGCACGTATGCCATATGTATGCCTTCTTAACCACCTTATCTAACTGTGCTGCTGCCTTCAGGGTTCTATGGACATGTACACCAAGGTCCCTCTGATCTTTGTACTTCCTGGGATCCTGCCATTCATTGTGTATTCCCTTGCCGTGTTAATCCTCCCAAAATGCATCACCTCACACTTCTCAGGATTAAATTCCATTTGCCATTCCTCTGCCCACCTTACCAGCCAATCTATATCATCTTGTAAGCTAATGCTTTCCTCCACACTATTTACGACACCACCAATTTTCATGTCGTCTGCAAACTTACTGATCATACCTCCTATATCCAAGTCTAAATCATTCATGTACACTATAAACAGCAAGGGACCCAGCATCGATCCCTGCGGCACACCACTCATCACAGGCTTCTAATCGCAATAAAAACCTTCAACCATCATTCTCTGCCTTCTGCCACTAAGACAATTTTAGATTCAGTTTGCCAAATTGTCCTGGATCCCATGGGCTCTTACCTTCTTGACCATTCTCCCATCCGGGACCTTGTCCAAAGCCTTACTGAAGTCCATATAGACTACATGAACTGCACTACCCTCATCTACACAACTAGTTACCTCCTCGAAGAATTCAATCAAATTTGTTAGACATGATCTCCTCCTGACAAAGCCATACTGACTATTTCTGATTAATCCCCGCCTCTCCAAGTGGAGATTAATCCTGTCCCTCAGAATTCTTTCCAATAGTTTCCCTACCACTGATGGTAGACACGCTGGCCTGTAATTACCTGGTTTATCCCTACTACCCTTCTTGAATAATGGTACCTCATTAGCTGTGCTCCAGCCCTCTGGCACCTCTCCTGTTGCCAGAGAGGATTTGAAAATTAGTGCCAAAGCCCCTGCAATTTCCTCCCTTGCCTCACATAGCAGCCTGGGATACATCTCAATTGAGCCTGGGCATTTATCCACTTTTAAGCCCACTAAAACTGCTAATACCTCCTCCCTTTCAATGCGAATTTGTTCAAATATATTACAGTCCCCCTCCCTGATTTCTACACCTACATTGTCCTTCTCCATAGTGAATACAGGTGAAAAGTAATCATTCAAAACCTCACCTACGTCCTCCGGCTCCACGGACAGATTGCCACTTTGGTCCCTAATTGGCCCTTCTCTTTCCCTGATTATCCTCTTGCCCATAATATATTTATAAAATGTCTTGGGATTTTCCTTTACCTTGCCCACCAGTGTTTCTTCATGCCTGCTCTTTGCTCTCCTAATTAGTTTTTTAAGCACCCCTCCACACTTTCTATACTCCTCTAGGGCTTCCACTGTTTTCAGCCCTCTATACCTGCCGTAAGCCTTTTTTATCCTTATTCAATCCTCTATATCTCTTGACATCCACAGTTCCCTGGACTTGTTGGTCCTACCCTTCACCTTTACAGGAACAAATTGGATCTGGACTCTCACTATTTCCTTTTTGAATGACTCCCACTGGTCTGATGTAGACTTTCCTACAAGTAGCTGCTCCCAGTCCACTTTGGCCAGATCCTGTCTTATCATTTTGAAACCAGCCTTCCCCCAATTCAGGACCTTTATTTCCAGTCCATCTTTGTCCTTTTCCATAGCTACCTTAAATCTTACAGAGTTATGGTCACTATCCCTGAAATGTTCCCCCACTGACATTTCTACCACTTTCCCGGCTTCATTCCCTAAGACTAGGTCCAGTACCACCCCTCTCTTGTAGGACTTTCTACGTGCTGGGTCAAAATGCTCTCCTGGATGCACTAAGACTATCCCAATTAATATTGGGGAGTTGAAATCCCCTACTATATTACCCTATTATTTTTACACTTCCCTGAGATTTGCCTACATATCTGCTCCTATATCTCCCCCGGACTGTTTGGATGTCTCTTGTACACTCCCAGCAAAATGATTGCCCTCTTTTTGTTTTTAAGTTCTACCCATATGCCCTCAATTGAGGAACCTCCTAAGATACCTTCCCTCCTTACTGCAGTAATTGACTCCTTGATCAATAGTGCAATGCCACCTCCTCTTTTACACCCCACCCCCATCACGCCTGAAGATTCTGTACCCTGGAATATTGAACTGCCAGTCGTGCCCTTCCCTCAACCATGTCTCTGTGATAGCAACAATATCATATTCCCATGTGTTAATCAATGCCCTCAGTTCATCTGCCTTACTTATAAGATTCCTTGTGTTAAAATAGATGCAATCCAGCCTTTCATTATTCCCTTGTGCCTCAACAGGTCTATATCTGCTCTGCCTTCCAGACTGACTTAGTTTCTCTTCTACATTTGGCTGTGCATCACCCCCTACTGTGCCTCCATTCTGTATCCCATCCCCCTGACAAATTAGTTTAAACATTCCCCCAAAGCACTTGCATTACTCTCCACAAGGATGTTGGTCCCATTCTGGTTCAGGTGCAACCTGTCCGACTTGTACAGGCCTCACCTTCGCCAGAAACAGACCCAGTGACCCAGGAAACTAAAGCCCTCCCTCTTGCACCATCTCTTCAGCCATGCATTCATCCTCTCTATCCTCCTATTCCTATACTCACTAGCACGTGGCACAGGGAGTTATCCAGAGATTACAACCTTTGAGGTCCTGCTTTTTAATCTGCTCCCTAAATTCTTGTTGCAGGACCTCATCCCCCTTTCTACCTATGTTGTTGGTACCAATGTGAACCACGACCCCAGACTGTTCGGCAACCTCCTTCAGAATGCCCTGCAGCCGTCCTGTGACATCCTTGACCCTGGCACCAGGGAGGCAACACACCATCTTCGAGTCACGTCTTATGGCTGCAGAAGCGCCTGTCTGTAGCCCTCACTATTGAGTCTCCTACCACTATTGCTCTTGCACTCTTACTCCTGCCCCCTTGTGCAGCTGAGCCACCCATAGTGCTGTGAACTTGGCTGTGGCTGCACCCTCCAGAGGAACCTTCACCCTCACCGTTTTCCAACACAGAAAAATGGTCCTTGAATGAGATGCACTCTGGGGCTTTCCTGACTACCTGTCTGCCTCCCTTCTTCTGACTGGTGGTCACCCATTCCCTCTCTGGCTGCACATCCTTAAACTGCAGAGCAACCACATCTAAAATCGTGCTATCCACATAACCCTCAGCCTCGCGGATGCACCAAACAACTTGATGCAGATTGTCAGTTAATGTGAAATATGAATTTATATAAAGAAAGGTCAGTTTCTTAGAATAACTGAAATTACTGGCACACCTGTGGAAAATATCTAGTTTTTAATGTTGGTTTTTAATTGAGGATTCTAAACATTCTCTTCACAGCTATAATTCTCTGCTAAACAAAATGAAGAAACAGTGAAGCATTTTAAAAAGCTACAGAAAAATATTAAAGGCATTTGTCATGATCCCAGCTGAGGTTACCCCTGGACAAGCCTGACCCCAGAGTGGAACCCAGCTTGATAGATCCTAACTTTTATTTGTTTGTTTAGTTGTGTGGAGAGTAGCTAATGAACAAAGTCACAGGAGTCAACTGATGAACTATTAACAGAAGAATAGAACATTTATTCAACAAGAAAAGATTAACTATATTACAATATTCCTTCACCCACAACTATACCTTTACAGATGTATACAGATTTGTAAGGATAACACAAGTTACAAAAGCTATCTTATACTCTAATGTACACAGTAAGTACCCAGTCCATGTAAACCTATGGCACCCTGTGGTCAGATACACCACACTCTGAAACCAAGAGACAGATGCCACCTCAAACGGATGCTATGGATCTCTCCTCAACTCCCCTAGACACTTGTCACACTGTGAGCCAACCAGTCTCACTGAATTCTGTCTTCACACAAGGGTTTCAATCTCCACTCTCCAAGACCTCACCTTGGAATCTTCTCCCAAACCGACACTTTCAGACGCCTTCCGCAAAGGTTCACCTCCAAGGTTTCAAACTCTCCTTCTGATGTTTCTCTTCTCTGGGTCAACACATACGTTCAAGCTGCCTTCCGTGCACTCTGCCTCTCTGACTCAGCCATCAACGGTACCCTACTGCTTCACATGCCCATAGCAATGTGGGCATTCCTTCAGTTGTCTCTTTGGATCTTCTTGCTTCTTGCAAGCTGTTCTCACTTTAAATCTGCTTTCTGTAGCTTTTGTCTCATTAAATCTGAAGCTTGGAGCCTTTTTCTCTGCTCCTCACTCTTAACTTCACTTAACAGGACCTTTTCCAGGTTCCAGTCTTTCATTTGACTAGAAGGTCATCTTTGGACTTTCTCTTGTTCCACTCCCCTGGATTTGTGGGGTTTTCCTTAGCTTGGGGCTTGCTATCTGCCCCCTTTTTTAGACTGCTGCTTCACAGCTACCTTCAAACCAATTGAACTCAAACAGCTTCCAAAACAAACTGCTGTTTCTCATCTTCTGTGTGTGTGTCTGTGGGAGGGACCTGCCTCTCGGCCCCTATTGCTAGGCAACAGTCCAATCCTTCTATCCTTGTATGTTTACTTTCTCTTTAGGGGGTCATAAAACTCCTCATTTGAAATGCAAGCACCTTTTTAAAGTGAAACTAAAACTCCTTTCTTAACACACAGATACAAAAATACAAATCAAACTTAAACTTTGAAGCTAAAACTTGTTCCTAACACCTACAAATACCAATATAACTTACTTATCTATCTCTAATTCCTAATAACATTTTAGAAATGGCTTGCTGGAGGTGGTGGGGAGTTGGTGTGGCAGGTGTGAGGGCAGACATTCTACCTGAGGCAGTACAGCAAGCTAGCAACTGATTTATCAGGACAACGTGCAACCTAACCAGTGGTCTTTAAAGGGTACAATGGAGGCCATCACCAAAAAGTTAATTTTGAAACAAAATCAGCGTATTCTGGAGCCAGGAGTAGTAGGGTGCTCCTCCCATCAGGGGAGTAGGCTGCTGCTGACCACTGCTTTCCCTCCTCCCAGACTCATTTTAGGCCCTAAGCTGGAATGCCAACTTGCCGATCTTGCTGTTTTACCTTCAGCCACCACCCCCACCCCAACCCCTTCTTCTAGGATCATGATGCAAGCAGACCAATTCGCTGCTGGCTTCAGTTGGTGAGGGGATGTGCAGTGGACCTAGCTTGAGGGCTTGACCCAATTTCTTAGCCAATAGTGCCAATTAGATTTCAAACATTCATACAAATAGCTACCTTCAGTGCAGTATTTAGTATGATTCTTAATGGAAAGCTGTTATTCTATTGGCATTTGTCTGGTCAGAAAAATTCCAGTTTTAGTTGTGGATTCACCATATATGGCAATAACAACAGAGCGGTTCCTTCAGAATTGTCAAGAACTCTTTCCTCAGATTGTTTCTGAAATTTGCAAGGATCCTGTCTTTCCCCTTCACTTCTCAAATAGTGTATAGATTAAATGATTCTGTCTCATTTGATAGATTGGGCTAAAAAGTTAGAAAGTACGCACTGCCATTCATCTCCAGTGGCATGTCTTTGACAAAGCAAAGGTTGCACAAATGGCTAGTTGGGTGCCGTGGACTAGCAGAGAGGGAACTTTCCTGGAACTAGTGAAAAGGTCATTCTGCACTAAATTAATAGCTTCTTTGACATGATTCAAAAATGCTGTCATCAATGACATTTATATGGCTCTTACCTTTAAATGAGATCAAACATTTTGCCCACAATGTGTTTGATGCTAGGCTCTCATAAAAAACAGTCATGGTGTGTAATAATCAACCACTTTAAAGTGGATCTGAATTCATAAATTATTAAAAACGGGATTTAATGTTTTAAAGATAAATTTAGACATAGATAGTAACTCAGAACTCAAATCACAATCAATTCCATGCTGGTAGGTCCATGAAAATCTTATTTTGGAAATGGATCAGCAGGAAACTACAAGCCAGTTAGCTTAACATCTGTCATAGGGAAAATGTTAGAAGCTATTATTAAAGATGTTATGGCAGGACACTTAAAAAAATTCAAGTCAATTAGACAGAGTCAACATGGTTTTGTGAAAGGGAAATCATGTTTAATCAGTTTCTTGGAGTTCTTTGAAGGAGTCACATGTGCTGTGGATAAAGGGGAACCAGTATATGTACTGAATTTAGATTTCCAGAAGGCATTTGATAAGATGCCACATCAAAGGTTATTGCGGAAAATAAAAGCTCGGTGTAGTGGGTAACATATTGGCACTGATAGAAGATGTCTAACTAACAGGAAGCAGAGAGGAGGCATAAATGGGTCTTTTTCTGGTTAGCAGGATGTAATGAATAATGTGCCACAGGGATCAATCATGGGGCCTCAACTTTTTATAATTCATATAAATGACTTGGATGAAGGGACCGAAGATATGGTTGCTAAATTTGCTGATGATACAAAGATAGGTAGGAAAGTAAGTTGTGATGAGGACATAAGGAGGCTACAAAGGAACATAGATAGGTTAAGTGAATGGGCAAAAATCTGGCAAATGGAGAAAATGTGGACAAATGTGAAATTGTCCATTTTGGCAGGAAGAATAAAAAAGAAGCATAATATCTAAATGGTGAGAGATTGCGAAGTTCTGAGATTCAGAGGGATCTGGGTGTCCTATTGCATGAATCACAGATACCTAGAATGCAGGTACAGCAAGTAATTAGGAAAGCTAATAGAATGTTATGTTTTATTCAGAGGGGAATTGAATACAAAAGCAGGGGGATTATGCTTCAGTTGTACAGGGCACTGCTGAGACCACATCTGGAATACTGCCTATAGTATTGGTCTCCTTATTTAAGGAAGAATGTTAGAAGCAGTTCAGAGAAGGTTTACTAGACTAATACCAGGAATAGGCAGGTTGTGTTATGAAGAAAGGTTGGACAGGCTAGACTTGTATCCACTGGAGTTTAGAAGAGTATCACAGAATCATAGAATTGTAACGGTGTAGAAAGAGACCTTTTGGCCCTTCATGTCTGCACCAGCTATCTGGGCATTTTAACTTAGTGCCAAGCTCCTGCCTTTTCTCTGTAACCCTGCACATTGTTTCTATTTAGATAATCATCCAAAGCCCTCTTGAATGCCTCAATTGAACCTGCCTCCACCACACTTCTAAACCACACACAAGACTAAATCAAGGTTACACTGCATGTATGTGTGCACAGAGTATAGTTAATAAAATTGGGGAGGTACAGGCACAGATTGCCTTGTGGGCTTATGGGCCTGAATTTTTCAGGTGGCGGGCAGGCTCGGTGAGAGCAGGTGGGAGTGGTCGCGGATCCAATCGCCGCCCGCAATCAGCTCCACGCCATCATTTTACGTGGGCAGGCTAATTAAGGCCCACCCAGCGTTAAGACGTGAGCCGTAGCGCTCAGCGCTACCTGTGCGGACGGCGGGAGGAGGGAGAGTTGGGGCCAGTGCTCTTTAATGCATGCGTACGAAAGAGCGCTTCAATCTCCCTGAGGCAGGGAGCTGCCTCAGGGAGATTGAATCGCGACTGAAATTATTAAATAAATGGTTTAAAAATTTATTTAAACACATCTCCTCGTGACTGTGTCACATGAGATGGGACATGTTTTTATATTTTGAAATTTTTTTAAATTTAATTAATAAATTAGGAAACCTCATGCTGCTTGGCCTTTTTGCCTGCCCACCAACCTTAAGGTCAGACGGGCAGCATTAACAATTCCACCTTAATAGGCCGTTTACATATCGGTGGGCGCGTAGCTGACTCCTGTGCGCGCCCGCCGAATGAAACATCACGAGACAGCGCGATGATGTCAGGATGTACGCCCGATGTCATTGCGTGTCATTTTACGCATCGGCATGTCAGGCCCGCCCCCGCACACCGGCTGAAAAGTCTTGCCCATGATGTTGTGGCAATAACGGAGACCTGGCTTAAGGAAGGGCAGATCTGGGTGCTAAATATTCCTGGTTACAAAGCATTCAGAAAAGATAGGAAAGGGAAGAAAGGAGGAGGTGGGGCATTTTTGATTAAGGAGAGTATTGCAGCATTGGAGAAAGAGAATGTGTCAGAGGATTCAAGGACAGAATCAATTTGGCTAGAGCTAAGGAATAAGAAGGGTGCAATTACATTGCTCGGTGTAATGTATATACCACCAGCTAGTGGGAAGGATGTAGAGGAAGAAATCTGCAAGGAAACTGCAGAGAGGTGTAATGGGGGACTTTAATTACCCACATATAGGCCAGGATTTTCCCCTCGGTGATTTGGGGGCAGGGCCCGCTCGCCGAGGGGAAAATGACGCAGGATGACGTCAGGGTGGAACCCCCGACGTCATCCCGGTCCCTTTAAATATTCACGAAGGCAGGCAGACAGCGAAATCAGCTGTCCGCCCGCCGACCTGCCAATGGCCAATTGAGGCCATTGACAGGCTAATTAACCTTATTAAACACCCTGCCCGGCCAACCTTAAGGCTGGCGGGCAGGCCAGGAGCCCCAGCGGGCTGCAGATTAATAATGAAACTTCATCCACTGGCGGAATGAAATTTCATGTCCGTTTTTTAAAAATTTAATAAATTTTATGTGTTTATTATTAACATGTCCCATCTCGTGTGACATTGTCACATGAGGGGGACATGTTAATAATTTTAATATTTATCTACTTTTAGAGTTTACTTACCTCTCACGAATCTCCCTGAGACAGGACTTTGCCTTAGGGAGCAGTGCGCTCTTTCGCACAGGAAGCGCTTCTTGTTGGGCAGGCTGCTGGGCGGGCCTTAATTGGCCCACCCACTCAAAATGGCGGCAGGCCCCATTTCAGCGGTGGGATTTGGCTGCCCGCCCGCCACTGAGCTGGTGGGGCCCGCCCGCCCATTGAGGTAAGAATTTTGCCCATAGACTGGGATAGTGGTAGTGTAAGGGGCAGTGAGGGACAAGTGTTCCTAGACTATGTTCAGGAGAATTTCCTACAGCAGTCCGTGTCCTGTCCAACAAGAAAGGAGGCACTGCTAGACCTGGTTCTTGGGAATGAGGTGGGCCAAGTAGATCAAGTGACAGTTGGGGAACATTTAGGGGACAGTGATCATTGTATTATAAGGTTTAGGATTACCTTAGGATATTAGTCAATCCAGAGTAAGAATAATAAACTGGCACAGAGCAGACTTCAATGGGGCAAGAACGGAGCTGGGCCAGATAGACTAGAACCAAAGGTTGGTGGGGAAAACAGTAGCTGGACAATGGCCCACCTTCAAGGAGGAGATGGTTTGGGCACAGTCGAGGAATGTTCCCTCAAAAGGGAAGGGTAGGACAAACAAAACCAGAGCTCCCTGGATGACAAAGATATAGAAATTAAGTTAAAGAGTAAGAGACAACTTGATTGAAACCTTTAAGATCCTGAGGGGTTTTGACAAGGTGGATGTAGAGAGGATGTTTCCTCTTATGGGAGAATCTAGAACTAGGGGTCACTGTTTAAAAATAAGGGGTCACTCATTTAAGACGGAGATGAGGAGAATTTTTTTTCTCAGAGGCTTGTGAATCTTTGGAACTCTCTTCCTCAAAAGGCAGTAGAAACAGAGTCTTTGAATATTTTTAAGACAGAGCTAGATAGATTCTTGCTAAGCAATAGGTTGAAAGGTGGGAATGTGGAGTTGAGGTTGCAATCAGACCAGCCATGATTTTCTTGAATGGTGGAGCAGGCTCGAGGGGCCAAGTGGCCTACTCCTGCTCCTAATTCGTATGTTCATATGTAAATAAAACCAGGCTCAGCTAAAAAGAATTTCATTTATGTATTGCCTTCAGGGTATTCCAAAGCAGCCAACAACCAATGGATTATGTTATGCAGACAAACATGGTAACCCATTTGAGAATGGCAAGTTCTTACAAATGGCAGCTGTTCAGTTAAATAAGTTTTTGTTGGTGTTAGTTGATAGAGCATTTTTGACAAGGGCACCAGGAGACTTTCAGCTGTTCTTAAAATAGTACCATAGAACCTTTTTATCTCCACCTGTATTAAAAATTACAGTGTTGGTCACTGTTTGGAGTAGGGTGAAATTTTACTAACAGTTTATAATCTTTGAAGTTTTACATGTGGTTCTTTATCTCCAGATTGGATAGACTCTGTGATGTTCCATTTCCAAATAATCTTATGGAAGGAGTAGTTCAATGTTCAAATGGTCTTTTCTCATTCCAAATTCATCTGTGAAATGCACATTTTTATTTCACTGCTATTATAGCTCCCTAACACTCTTAGCTGAGGAACAAAGATATAAGTGCAAGGGGTATCATGCAGATCACCAGGAAGTGTGAAATCAATTGAAGACATCCCTCAGAAATCTCTCAAAGCTCTTGACATAAAATAGATGTCATTTTTACGTGGATGCACACAGCAGAATTGCAGAAACTGAGATAAATGATCAATTAACCTATATTTGTTGGTATTAGTTGTGGGAAAAATGTTGTCCAGGATAACGGGAAAACTCCCTACTCTTCAAATAGTACCATAGGAACTTCTATAAGCCGCTGAAGCACTGAAACAGGCAGGAAGAATTTTGGCTTTACATCTCAACCAAAAGCCAACAGCACTGACAATGCAGCATTTCCTCAGGGCTATGCTGTGTTGTCAGGTTCTATTATGTGCAGAAGTAGTGGAATGGGGCTTAAACCCATATCTTTTAAATTGAGGACAGAGATTTACAAGCAGCCTCCAACTTAAGAGCTTCCCTCATGAACAAGTAGCTTTAATCTTGTGATTTGAAATGTATAGGTTAGTTAAATACAGCTGCAGATTATCAACAGAATGAAATATCATATATTACAATGGGGGGAATCTTCTGGTCCTGCCAGCAGCCGGAAGCTTGGTGGGCAGGGGGACTTAATTTGGCGTGAGGCCAAACATCAGTTTTTCAATGGCAGGATGAACTTTTGCAATTATGTTCTCGGGACTTTAAAGGTGGTTCAAGCTTCCCGATGAACAATGTTGGGAAGTCCTTTTGCATGTATTAGCAATAATGCATACTTATTAAAAGGCCAGCTTTCCAGAATTAAGTTCCCCCCCCAAATTAAGTTCCACTCCAATCAGAAGTTAGAATGTTCACATTTACGACTGCATATAAGTGGCATTCACCTTGTGGGGTTGACTTCTTCCACAACTTTGAAGTGGGTAGCCGCTGCTTTGGCCTTCTTGGGGATGCTCAGAAATGTCAGCCTGGGGATTGAGATTGGGTGCAGGTAGGTCAAGCTGCATGAAGGCTGGACAAGGGAGGTAAGATCAGGGAGGTGGAATGGAGGCTGTACATGATGAGCAAGCTAAGGGTGGTTGGGAGACTGGACACAGGTGGCAGGATGTGGTTGGAAGAGTGGAGCAGAGGCTGGACATGGGAGGCAGACTAAGGGTGGACGAGCAGGAGGCTGTCCAGAAAAGGAAGACAGACTGAATGGGGCAGGGAGGGAGGCTGTCGGGAAGGAAAACAAACTGTCTGGGGCAGGGAGGGAGGCAGCAAGGGAATGCAAGGGTGCAAGGATGTGGGATGGAGGGAAGGAAGGACCTTGCTTGTTGGGTCTGGGGTCCTATGGTTGAGTGGAGATGGGGATTTCCAGGCAGATATGATAGTAGAGAGATGGTTCTAGAGGGCAGGGTCAGCGCTGTCTATGGGTAGAGTCCTGGGGTTGAAATGAGAGTACAGTGCTGCAGAGGGAACAACCACAGTGGGAGAGGGGAGTGGTATGTGGTAGGGTGGCAGGTCTAGTGTAATATTTGGGTAGCTGAAAGTTTCATGGGGGGGTGGGGTCATGGAAATGGACAAAACAGGGAGCTCGGAAAGCAGAGGGGTCAGGGTGGGCATGGGGATGTGTGTAGGCTCAAAGGGGAAGGAAGGCATGTGGAGGGTTATGGTTATAGATGCAAGGCTAACGGGGGAAGGTTCAAGTCTGACAGGGGGGAGAGAAATGATTATATCGGTGGGTCAAGGGTGATGGGGAGGATAGAAGGTGGTGGAGCGAATCTGGAATGTGATGCACACCATTGTTGTATTCTCTGCTGTACAACACTGTCACTCTGAAACTGATACCTTGAAGTGGAAGAAGAGTCTTTTCAGGTGAGTGGAGTTCAAGGTGAGGACATTTGGCTGCTCACGTGGACACTGAATGATCATGAGGCAACTGCACGAGAACCTTGCTTGGTTGTGTTCTCCTCTTTTATGGTGAAGCCCACATGGCAGTAGGTTTGGTCTCCGACTCATGGGTCTCATAACATCGAGATCCCAGCAAGGGCTGGAGTTGCTGTTCATTCTGTGTGATTTGCCATCTGATGCAGTCAGAGGCAGGGATAAAGGGAGGGAGGGAGGTGGATGCCTCCAAGGGGCACGGCTAGTGGACTTCAGCAAACTCCTGACTCCAAACCTCCATCCCCCAAGCGAATGGTCATGGCTGACAAGGACTCATGCCGTAAGTTTTTCTACACTGCCAAGGCAACAGTTTCTCTATAGAGTCTCAGGGGTAATGGAGGCAAGCTAAATAGTGTCTGAGGGAGGGTTCTCACACATGGTTGTCATTACCCCAGTCAAAGAGCAATGGCTCCTTGCATAGTCATGTACGAACAGGAGGAACACTCATCCCTTTTCCTCCAGGATGTCCTTCACCTGGAAGGAGTGGAATGGAGATGTCATGTCTAGATGGAAGCCAGGCTTAGCACTGGATTGGTAGATGAGAAATGGAGACAAATCTGAAAATAATATTCTCACTAGATTGATTACTGCAATTCGTTCACAGATCCAGTGAAGCCTGGATAATACAGGCTCCGGGCAACACCGATTTTCTAAAACAAAAATAAAAATAAAAATACCTGGAAAAACTCAGCAGTTCTGGCAGCATCTGCGGAGAGGAACACAGTTAACGTTTCGAGTCCGTATGACTCTTCAACAGAACTAAGTAAAAGAGAGGTGAAATATAAACTGGTTTAAGGGGGGCGGGTGGGACAAATAGAGCTGGATAGAGGGCCAGTGATAGGTGGAGATAACCAAAAGATGTCACAGACAAAAGGACAAAGAGGTGTTGAAGTGGTGATATTATCTAAGGAACATGCTAATTAAGGGTAGAAAGCAGGACAAGCAAGGTACAGATAGCCCTAGTGGGGGGTGGGGTGAAGGAATCAAAATAGGCTAAAAGGTAGAGATAAAACAATGGATGGAAATACATTTAAAAATAATGGAAATAGGTGGGAAAAGAAAAATCTATATAAATTATTGGAAAAAAAGGGGGGGATCGGAAAGGGGGTGGGGATGGAGGAGAGAGTTCATTATCTAAAATTGTTGAACTCAATATTCAGTCCGGAAGGCTGTAAAGTGCCTAGTCGGAAGATGAGGTGCTGTTCCTCCAGTTTGCATTGAGCTTTTCTACTGGCTCTCATCCAGATGAGGACGGGGGAACCAGCACAGGTTGGCACAGGGCCAGGAGGAGCATTAGCCTGAGCAGCAAGAGGCAGCAGGGCCTCAAGAAGGTCAGGATGCTGCTGACCAGGGGCCAGTGCAACGGCGGGCATTGGCTCAATGTCGCAGGTGGTGTTGATGAGCGAAAGACAACGCCAGAGGTGCCTTAGGATGTGATTGCTCACATCTGCCAACTTCTCCATGAGGACCTGTTGCCGCAAGGACTTGGAGGCAATCCCATGCTGGTGGCATTAAAGGTCACCACTGCCTTAAACCTCTTTGCCAGTGTCTCCTTCCAGGGCTCCACTGGGGACCTGTGCAACATCTCCCAGTCAGCAACACACAAGTGCAGCTGGGAGCTGACAGATGCCCTGTTTAGGAGAGAGCACTAATTTGTCCAATTCCGCCTGGATCCCCAAAACTACACAGAAAGAATGTTGGATTTTGCAGCATTTACAGGTTTCCCACAAGTGCAAGGGGCTGTTGACTACACACACGTGGCCTTGAGAGCTCCCTGGCAACAGCCAGTCACATTCATCAAGGCTTCCACACTTTGAACATGCGGCTAATATTTGATCACAGAAGATAAATCCTGCATGTGTGTGCTCGGTTCCCAGGGAGCTCTCATGATGCCTACATCCTGAACCTCTCCCAGGTGCCACAATTTTCTGAAGCACCTCAGCAATTGCAGGGCTGGCTCCTTAAGGACAAGGGATACCCCCAGAAGACCTGACTGATGATATCAGTTCGCTATCCTGGACAAAGCAGCCCGCTTCATTGGCACCCCTTCCACAAACATTCACTCCCTCCACCACTGACGAGTAGTGGCAGCAGTTTGTACCATCTAGAGAGCAGTTGAGGGGAGCCGGGGTTGAGAGGATGGGGAGGGAGGGGAGATGCCGGGGTGGGGGGAGTACCATGGGCATTTGACGTGGGCCTCACCCGCCACAGGAAATGTCGCAGAAGCAAGAAGAGGCTATTAAGTGGCCATTAATTGTCATGCCCCTTCTCTGCAGAGGTATTTTACCCATGGGGGCTGTCAGGCTATGGGCACAGCGCCACTGCCATGGTGTCCAATTTTATGTTCAACTTTGCCATCACCTCCCCTACTAGTGTCTCTTTAGATATGTGCAAGTAATTATCCAATGAATGCCCTCAACTGTATACACTTAACCTTAATCTATGCAGTTAACACTGCCTGCCATTCTGCCCCAAGGATGTGTGAAAGTCAGCCCACAGAATGATAGTGCATACAAGGAGGCCATTTAGCCTGCTGCCTCTTTGGTTGTGCTATCCATTTAGTCCCATTCCCCTGCTTTTTTCCCATAGCCCTGCAGCTTCCCCTTCAAATATTTACTCAATTCCCTTTTGAAAGTTATTATTGAATCTGCTTTCACCACTGCTTCAGGTAGTATATTCCAGATCTTAACAGCCCACTGCATAGAACAATTATTCCTCACCTCACCTCTGGTTCTTTTACTAACTATCTTAAATCCATGTCCTTTGGTTATTAACTCTTTGCCAGAGAAGCAGTTGTAGCTTACTTACTCTATCAAACTCTTCACGATTTTGAACACCTCTATTAAATCTCAAATTAACCTTCTCTGCCCTATACAGAGCAATCCAGCTTTCTAGTCTCTCCTTGTAACTGAAGTCCCAATTCCTAGCAAATCTCCATTGCACCCTTTCTACAGCCTTGACATCCTTCCTAACGTTTGGTGCCCATAATTGGACACAATACTCTAGCTGGGGTCTAACCATCAATTTATAAATGTTTAACATAACTTCCTTGCTTTTGTATTCTATACCTCTTTTTATAAAGCCAAGGATCCCGTATGTTTTAACAATCATTTCAACATATCCTGCCACATTCAAAGATTTGTTTATGTAGCTGCTCCCCCCACCCTGCTCCCCCCCGCCACGACATATCACCCTGCATCCACTTTAAACTTGTAACACTCTATTTATATAATCTCTTCTCCTTCCTCTTTCTTATAGACTCTGATGGTTTACCAAGATCTGACAACTAACTAGCCTATAAGTTCCTGCTTTGTTCTCATGTTATTAGAAGGGGATCACATTTTCCCCCCTCCAATCCTCAGACACTGAAAAATTACACTTAAGAGCTTCAATATTTCTTCTTGAGCTTACATCTTGAACTTTCAATAAATTCATTGTTACGACGCGGCAGATGATGTGTGCCAGGCGGATCAAATCCACAAGGGAAACTTGATCATGGAGTGACAACGGTTTTGTAATTTGGTTTTTATTTCAAGATGTGTGCCCTGAATTCAGAAGTAACAAGTCCACCAAGACTTCCAAGGTCTTTTAGAAAACTAAATTAAATATTTATTAATGAAAGAAAAGATTTCAAGCACATACATAGGTCTACAAATTACCACTGTAATAACTCCTGAAACCCCTAATTAATCTGGCTTCCTGTTACACCCCCATTAAGGTAACAGTAAAAAAATAGATTTAAACAGATCCAGGCAAGTCAATACAATACCCTGGACAGTAGAGTTCAAAGTAGCTTTTCCCAGCTTCAGTTTCTGTAGACAGCAGGCTTAATGCACAAATACTGGAGGCTTCTCACACTTCTGTTCGATCTTACAATGCCTTCCCTGACACATGTCCTCATTCTCCTTTATACATGGGCAGGATTCTCCGGTCAGTGAAAGGGGGCAGGACCTGCTCGCTGACGCGTAAAATGACATGCGGTGACATCGGGCGGGCGTCCCAACATCACCGTGCCATTTAAATAGTAATTAATTCAATTAGCTGAACTGCCCGTCCAACCTTCAGGTTGGTGGGCAGGCGAAGAGCCCAGGCGACCTTCGGATTTTCCATGAAACCTCATCCACGGGCGGGATGAGATTTTATGAAGTGTTTTAAAAGTCAATAAAAATTTTAAAAATATTTCTTTAACATGTCCCAGCTCATGTAACAGTGTCACATGAGGGCACATGTTTTAAAAGATTTTATTTCCCTTTATTTAAATTTACACGTATCAAACCGATCTCCCTGAGGCACCTCCATGCCTCAGGGAGATCTCTGCACTCTTTCGCGTGCATGCGCGAAAGAGCGCAGGGAACAACTCAGAGAATTCCCCCCCACCCACACAGGGAGCACTCAACGCTTCCAGGCAAGCGTCATGCTGGATGCCTGCCTGCCTGCCCCCACACAACCCCCCCGATGGGGGGAAAATTCAGCCCCATGTTTTTCCCTTTTAATGTAAATTCCATTGTTCCTGTATGTCTTTGGAACTTTACCTTCCTCATAATATAAATCTTTTCATGGTGCAAATATTAAGTCAGTTAACTTTGGGAAAAATAAACACACTGCTTAGCCTAGCTTCTCTGGCTAGGTGTAAACGCCCTACCATCTCTTTGAAATTCAAACTGCCCTGACTTATCTAAAAATCCAAATTCTCCTCACCTTATATTAAAAAACTTCAGCCACGTTTACGTATTTAGCATTTCAAACCTAGCTTCTTTTGATGAATCAAAGCCTCCAGACCAGTTGTCTCCAATTCAATTAAATCCCACATACACACACAGAGAAACTATCCAAACCCTAATATTAACCTACTTTTACAATAAATCACAATAATATTATGAGAATTATTATACTTTCATCACACTCATTTCATAATGGGCCCTTATACCCAAACAAATGTGGAAAACTTTTATTCCAGCAGTCTGGGCTGGGTTTGAACCCAGATTCGAGAAAGCTACATGCCTAACCCATCACGTTTCCCAGTTCCCACAACATACTTTTTCAAAAAATGATTGCAGATTTTATTAAAACTTAGATATCCAAAACACTTTATTTTGGTAGCACTACCACCTTAACACAAGGTCATATTGAATAACAAAGAAATTCTTCCCCCAAACATTTCCCTATGAAAGGCATTGACAACCTAAAATGCTCATTAAGATATAAGTCCTTTGCAACTGAGAATTGTGTGCAGTACATCAGTTAAAAAGTGCCTTTGCATAAAATTAGAATTTGTGCAATGTGTCATTCTAATTTGAACTGAGCAACATTATTGAAAACCTCCCTTTCTAAGCTATCACATTTCTTTGCAAACAGCTGCCTTGGTTCAGCTGTTTAAAGTAGCATTTTTGAAACCTGCTGCAATCAGTGGATATTTTAGTTTGCAGAGTTTTTTAAGATAGCTCAAAGACAAAATTGAATTATGCATTTCTTCAGTGGCTGTAAATAAGTCTTTCAACACATTTTATTTGGTGGTAGAAAGATCCAGTTGCATTGAACGTCAGCTCGGTTGAGTTAATTCCACAATTCCAGTGGGAGTAGTTCTTAAAGAAAGCGCAGGACAGAATTAGAGCTACAGATTTGTCAGCCTATCTCCACCACTTGCTCCCTTTAAACAAAGCTTCTCAGCGAGAAGGGTGACATCACTAAACTTATATTTTTTGTTTAGCGTAGACTTGTAGTGCAGGGTGATATTTTGGATTTAGAAAATATGGATCTGATAAAGGTGTTTAAATAAATAAAAGAAAAAAGCAAAATGCTGGAAATACTCAGGAAGTGTATCAGAACCCAAAATATTAACCAGTATATTCAGATGCTGAAAGACCTACAAGTATTTGAACAATAACATATAGGGTGAAATTGCACTGTGTGATAATAGTGTGCCAACATTTAACATGTTCACACAGAATTGCTTTGTCTGCAACTTTAACACTGCCACTTTGATACACACATTAAGCTCATTGTTTTGTTGTAAATGGACTAATGCCTCCACTAAAATTGTAGGTAGAGGAATGTCATATTTATATATGAAGCAGTTACCCGCTAATAGCACCAACAGTACTCATTGCACTTTTGTTTTTTATAGTACAGTCTCCAGCACATAAATAAATTTGAGTTGACAGAGGTTGAAACTCAGTTTTTTGTTAAAAAGTGAGTCATTTTAAACTTGCATATGGGTGCCATAAAAAAGAAAAAAAAGGTTTGCATTTCTATAGATGTTTCACAACCTCAGGATGTCCCAAAGTGCTTTACAACCAATGAGATACTTTTGAAGTGTGGTGACCAGAAGACTAGATTAGGTGCAGAAATAATGTCATATCACCTGGTTTGCTCCTCGTTGAAAACAAGAGAATATATTTTTCTTGTAATCAAGACCATTTTTCGTAAGATATTTTTTGTTAACTGATAACAAAGCCCTAGAATAACGAGGCTTTACTCATTCTCTGTAATTGACTGCTGCTATCATAGCTCTCATTCCAGCCACTTCTCTGCCTGATTCCACCAGAGTGTTCTCTCCCTTATTTGTCAAAAAAAGACTAAACATTTTTTAAACCAGTCAACAGTGGCAATTTTTGCCAGACTTACCCTTACCAATATTAATATTAATGTAAAGTAGGTCCACTGTACTCAGATGTTAAGCCTTTCAGATCAAAAGTTGCCACATTTGATTCCTGGTCTGCTGAGTTAGCTGATCTGATCACAGACTCAGATAGAGCACTAAAGCTTACCTCAAAAGGCATTGGCTAGGAAGGGTAAATTGTCAGGATTTTTACTCCTCATCACTATCAGATGACTCCTGCTGAAAACGTAAGTTACACATTAGAGCAGAATTAAATTAAGCTGTGAAGTCCCATTCAGTCAAATAGCCCTTTGTTGTTTGCTGCCTAGGTTCACAAAGAATGGCCACTTGGTTAAGGTACTAGATGATGCTCAGGATTAGTATTAGTATCATGGATTAGTATTTATCAAGAGCTTCACGAGAGGAGAGAAGGGGAGACATTTGGAAAATGAAAGAATAACTGTGACACAAATTAATACACAATACGACCAAAACTAAACAGATATAGCGAAACACTCTTGACAGTTAACATGTAAGTGAATTGGACTTTTTTAACAGGCTAAAAAGACACTCCAGTAATACTAGTATCATCACCTGCGAAAAGAAACACAAATCTTTAATTGTTGAACCATAAATAGTAATGAGATCAATGTATTATGAAGGCTAATTGAAGCATCTGAGGCTGGAAGTTACTGCTGCTGGTATTAGTGGATAATGCTTAACTAGTGACAAGGCAATCTAAAGCTACACTGGTCCATTTTTTGCTATGGTGTGGTATCTAATGGCATCTGTCCTGCCATTAGTTACACTTGCCCTTACGCATTTAGGTTTCTAAATTTTTTGTATGGCAAGTTATTGTAAGCTGCTAACTGTGCAGCAAAAGGCATCTTATGGTGAGTGAACAGTGTGACCAATCTTATATCTCTCTAAACAATCTGATTGAAGGATTGTGGACTTAACAGCAAAAGGGTTAAGAATATGTTAATTGGAATGAGTGATTTAAATGATACAGAAGGAGAAACAGAGAGGGAAGGAAAAATTGGATTGAGAGATAAAAAGGATAGGAAGAAAAAGTAAAGAATAAACCACCTCTTAAATCTTAATTTTTAAAATCTCCAACAACAAATAAAACCTGAGAGAATGAGACTCCACACTTACCATGCATCTGCCCTTCACCTGAAGTTGCTGTACCATTTACGCTTAAATAACAATGAGCACTGTTAAGCATCATCATTATTTCAACAGGATAACCTAGACCATTAGCTCACTTAAAATAAAGGAATACTTCCACTTGAAATAGTGAACGTGGAATGTTCCATGAACATATTTAGCTTTTGTCTACTAATTTAATTAACAGTGATTTCTACTGTTGTGTAATTCTAATTATACAATGTATAATGGAGCTTTTAAATATGTTAGGCCAGATTTAAAATTCCCGACCCACTGGGAGCAGCAGAAGTAGCGTGTGGCGGAAAATCCAGGGTAAGTGCAGCACATCTGTCAGTATCTTTTTAACCTAACCATGCATTAGTATATTATTTTCAGGCTACTCAACTAATTAGTTTGAGCGAGCAACATGGTAACATGCATGAGTTGAGTTCAACTTCACTATTTAAAGGAATATTGCAAAATGAAATTTGATGGATTCTGGAGTTGGGAGCCGAACACAACAAAATGGCAGAATGGAGTAGGCATCTTCAAAGGCTGCACTTCATTTTAATGATGCCAGTCTAGATGTGATGCTGGCAGCTGTAAGGGCCCACAGAAAGCTACTGTTCCCTACTGACAGGAGGACAAAGCTTGCCAGTGAAGCCTAGAAGACATGGCTGGAGGATGTACATGAGGTCAGCAGCAGGTGTGCAGTGCCACGCTTTTGGATTCACTGTTGACATCAATGTAATGACCGAAGCAGGACAGGAAAGATGAATACAGTGGCACATTCAACTAAATCCTGTTATGTGTATCATGTCAACCCCTTTATTTAAGCCTACTTTAGCACATCACTCCTCACACAAACTTACCTTGCAGGTACACCTATCCCTCTGTTCTTGCACTTCCTCTTATGCCCATCTGTCCATCCACAACTGATATTCACCCTCATTTTTATGCAGTGTCGTACCTCTCCCTTATCTTGCCTCAGCAAATGCTATCCATTCATCCGCTCAGCACATTCCATTATTCTCATAGGCCTAGTATTTCCTTCTTTGCAGGAGAGAGCAAAGTACACAAAGGAAAGGCAGAGTTCTTCCAGTCACCTTGCAACTTGCAGCTGCAAAGGAAGAGGCACTGAACATCAGTAGAGTCTAGATATGCCTGGTCATCAGAGATGGGAAGATGGATGCCTCCCCTCCCAGCGACCTCAAAATAGAATTGAATATCAGACTGCCACTTGGCATACAAGACTCACTCATGTTGGCTTGATGTCAACAGTGAGTGAAAGATGATCATGGGAATGATCTCTTGAAACATTCTTATGTTGACAGCTGTAATGTATGTTTTTAAATCTCCCACAGGGTCATCAAGCATCCTGCAGGAGGTGATGCCAGGACCGTTACAGGACTCACGTAGATCATGCGCCAACTCACATTTTGGTGGGACCAGTAAGGAAGATAGTTGGGTTTTCACCTGGTGACTCACACATCACAGGTGAGCAAGAGCAGATGGTAAAGACAGGGACGGCAATAGAGAGTCCATGTTGGAGGGTGCAGGACACTTCAAGCTCTGCCCATCTAGATGTAGATGCTGAATTGTGGGGCCGACGACAAAGAGGATTCTTGTGGAGCAGTGGCAGAACATGTGACATACTTGCAGGTGTTCCAGTCAAACTGTTTGCAGGAAGATTGAAGGAGTCTATCTCAAGGATGAGTAGCATGATGTTGTAGGCCTTTGCAATTATGTCTTTCATGGAAAGAGTAGACACCTAAATGGAGCATTAAACATGGCAATCAAATGAGTGCATGCAGGCCCTCACCACTGGCTCACACATTATAAATGCTACCTTAAGTATTAACTGATTACTTACAGGTAAGTGTGAGTAAACCATGAGAGGGATGATGGTAAAAGGGGACACAGAAGTGGAGACTTGGTTCAAAACACTTCCAGCTTTCACCCTTCTCCTCAGTCAGTGCCCCAGATGCCATCTTGTGCCCCATTATCATTCTGGAGACACTGGCTTCTGTGTACTGAAGGGTGCCTCCAAACCTGACCAGGCACCAGAAATGCATCTTCAACACACTGATAGCATACTCAGTGATACATCTGTTTGTCATAAGGCTTTCATCTTATTGCACCTGGGCTTCATTGGCTGGGGTTCTCATGGGTGCTATGTGCCATGTTTTAAGTGGGCATCCCTTGTCTCTGAGTAGACAGTTGGTAAGTCTTCTTTGAGGTATAAAGAGATTAGGGAGGGTGGACTGCCACATGACAAAAGCACCATGGCATCTGCCTAAGAATTCTGCAAACACTACATAATCATCGTCTTGTTCTGGCACACCAACTACTAGTTGAAGGAGTGGAAGCCCTTGCGGTTTGTGAATACTGCTACGTGATCTGGGGGTCCCTTACCTAGAACATGCATGCAGTCAATGATGCCCTGCTCCTGTGCGAAGTCAGCTAGAACCGCAAATCTGAGTCCCCGCTCACTTTGACTAGCATCATGAGTGGAAAAGTTGGCATAATTACCTGCCCTGGCAAGTGAGGAATCAATCACCTGTTTTATGCATTTGTGGACCACCGACTGTGAAATCCTGCAAACATCTCCAGCAGAGACCTAGAAGGATCCAGAGGCAAAGAAGTTGAGGCTAGTGTTGACTTTGACAGTGACAGGTAAAGCATGGCCACCTGGTCCACTTGGCAGCAGGTCTTGTTCCAACAGGCTGAAAGTGACTGCCATCACTTGACACAGGACCCAGAATCTCTTGAGGCAATGGTGTTCCAATATGTCCAGGCAGCCGATCCTCTGCCTGTACGCACTGTCTTGCAGTATCATGTCCTGCGAGCTAACCTCACTGCATATTGCTTCTCTCCTTTGGAGTTGCCAGCCTGTGCGTAGAAGGCTGTTGCTATTCCTTTTCCTCCTACCGATGTTTCTCTTGCTGCTACTGCTTCTGCTGCTCCTGTTGATGTTCTTCCTGCTGCTCCTGCCCCTGCTGGTGCTGTTGATGCTACTGGTCATCCTGCTCTTTATTCGAAGTCTGAAGTAAAACAGCATAACCGGTACCCACGCTGATCTGACAGATCAAAGTTCCAAAGTGGAGATCAGATGTACAAACCTCCAAAGTGTCCAAGTAACCTCTAAAGTTGTAGAAGTAACCTCTTAGCACAAGCACTGTGAACAAACCCTTTCACACAAGCAGCTGTAATATTTCAGCACTTATTGGCACATTTCCCGATGTATTCTGGCCTTACTTTGACTGGCGAGTTCCAAGAAGCCAGTGAATCCTATAGATCCACAATTAAATTGCAGAAGCATTGTTAAAGCTATAATTGAGTGATTAACATGCCAAAATTGACACCCCCCACCCACCCACCCAACAACCTGAGGCGGTTTTCACAAACAATATGCTGCAGTTAAATATGGAATTTCGTGGCTTGGAACAGGCTTCCAAATAAGGCTGTTTCCCCATTTATAACCCTCATCCCCACCCAAATTCCTAGATCTTGCTAGGTAAAATTCCAGTGAAATTGCAGAAAACAATCCAGCCTCTCGGCTATAAACTTTCTTTCATGAAGTATGCAGTTAGCTTCAGATTAAGCTGATAGGATGAAGTAACAGAAAATGCTGTGAGTTCAGGTCAACTGTAGTTCAGGACACAGTTTTAGGATCACCAGTTTTAATCAGTCTGTACAATGAATGTGGAGTCAATCTCAGTAAGTAATGAACTGCTTACTCTCTTTCATCAAACTGTCAGTCAGTAACACTTAATCAGCTGACTCCTGATATAGTGTAATTGTATGCTGGTGAAATATTTAGAAGTTTTTCACTGTAATATTCTAATTAAATCAAAGACAGTTTATAATTAAATGTTTGAAATTTATTTTTCACCAAAGAGGAAATCTTTGGTGATCAAAATATTCCTTCTGACCTTGAGACTTTAGCCGAATTAGGGCAGGTGCAATAGTTTTATTTTCAAAATAGACTGGGACTGTTTCATTGATTGGTTGCAGGTCAGGTGACTGCAAATTGGAACTATAATTGAATAATAAATAGACAAGGTGTTGCCATTCTTCCAACCAAATGGGCATCCTGCAGTCCTTCATACAGAATGTCAAGAAATACTTAATAATTATTTCTAATTTTTGCATAAATGTAAAAGCCTCATAACTTGTGACTGTTGCAGGCATGTGAGCTATCACAGTCATTCAGAGAGTAAGAAGGCCTGAAATTGAGCTGCTGGTCAAGTACTCAGTTTGCTCTATGGATATGCTGCTCCTCTCTCAGAGCCGTAAAGAAAAAGGAAATGTTTAGCGCTTAATCTTATCCTTCATTAAAAAGCAATAAGCTAAAAATCAACCTTAGTGATATTGGGCAGGATTACCCCACCATTGCACTAAGTGCAGGAGCGGGCGTGACAAACGGCCACACCGGCTGCAGTGGCGGGTTTTCATGCTATATCGTTCGCTCCCCTCCTCATTAATTATGCACACACATGAAACACGCCTCTGATTCGCCCACCCTGCTATCAGCTCACAGCTTCCTCACTCCGGGCACCATATTTAAAGTACAGGAGTGCACAGCCTTCTCAATGTCGCCAGCCTAGGACTGCTCCTCTGAAGACATGGCCTTGAAACTCAAGAAGAGAGTAGCCCCAAAATTCAGTGATGCCTCAATGGAGCACTTGCTGGATGCAATCAAGGCCCACCGCCTTGTCCTCTACTTCCACTCTGGCCGCAGGAGGTCCAGCAAGGTGGCCAATCCAGCATGGGAGGCAGTGGCAGTGGTGGTCAGTGTCAACGTGGTCCAGAAGAGGTCAGCCACCCAGTGCAGGAAGAGTAAGAATGATCTCATCCGTTCTGCCAGGGTAAATCAACCATCTCATACTCTCAACTCACATACTCACAAACCCATCACGCATTCACTGGCATCTCACTTACTGCCAGGTCAAGGGACATCACCACTCGCTCTCTCACACATCCTCACACCTCCATCTGAGCTCACCTACTCTGGAGATCATGTCCTCATCCCATCCATGGCTCCCCTCACCACCTGCACATGCAAATAACCTTATCATCTGCCCTGGCATGTGTCTTGCTCACAGACTCTCCCTCTGCCTTTATGCAGAACAAGCTAGCGCCCATAAAAGGGAGGTCCCAGACCTGGGGTGGAGTGTCCGACATTAAGATCCTCACAGAGTTCGAGAATCAAGCCATCACGTTGGCTGGAGAGGACAGCAGCCATGCATACGCCGACGGTGAGGTTACATACCCAAGTAAGGATCCGGCACCAGCTCATCCCACAGACAACCGTACTGTGAGTCCTTTATCCTGTTTTAGTGTCGGCTGCCATGCACTAACTATCTCTCCTTTCTGTCATAGGCACCTCTGGAAAACGCCCGATGGCATCCGCAAGCCAGTCCTAATCTCCAGCCCTGAGGACACCTAGGATAAGGAACCAGAGGAGAGCACAATGGAAGACCCATCACAGCCTCACGCACACCTTCCACCAGCGCAGAGACACGCACCCCGGTGGGACCTAGTTCTAGAGCAGCCTTGCGGTCATGATCTGATGAGCACAGCGCACAATCTGGTCTGCAGCAGGCAGATGCAGGGACATCCAAGGTCGCTGGCACTCGGAGAACTGCTGGAGGGCATGATATGACAAGCCTCAGGACTCAGTCCTAAATCAGTTGCTGGAGCTGCAGCAACAGTCAAGGGAATATCAGGAAGGGATGTCAGCTACATTCCTCAGATTGCAATGTACGATAGAGGAGTCTGTTCGCCTTCATTCTGAGGTGATAGCAAAGGCATGCCAACGCACCAAGGTCAGCACTGGCAGGTTGGCGGCTGCCCTGGAGACCTTGGTCCAGGATTGGTCCTGCACTGCTGCAGGAGCAGCACTCCATCTCTGTAGCTCTCAGTGGCATCCATCAGTGGATGAGCAAGAGGTATCAATGGGGACAAGTCCCAGCAGCTAGACACCCCGGAGACATCCAGCCAGGTGACTCTCCAGCTGATCCTTCTTCCTGTGACCCCATCACCTCCAGCTCCACAGGCTGAGAAGGGTACACCTGCCCCACAGAAAGACACCCAAAGCAGGCCGGGGCCCTCCCGGTCTCGGCCCTCCAGAGGACGTCCACCAAGGTCATCACAGACAACAAGGCACAGCAGTCAGCAGACTGCCTCCGTGTTCGCTGTGGATGTCGGGGAAGCACCAAGGGTTAGGAAAGTTTTAAAAATTTAGGAGCACAGCGGTGGCATGGATGTTCACAACATGTATGTGATGTACAGAAATGTAAATAGAATCACACCCATTTCACAACTCCTCTTGTGTATGATGAGCTGTGTTGCTGTCAATCAGGTGTGATGCCACAGTCCCTACCCCACAATTATCGCACAGGTCGCTCTCATGAGCATCTCGTCTATATAGTGTGCTCCCATATCACAACAGCGTGTGCCCCTTTTGCACATCATTCTCGACATCAGCGCTGTCTCAATTTTAATGTTAAGTGTGATTGTGGAACAAACCTCGCTCACATGCTTTGCAGGATCACATCATCTTTATTCTTGGCTGTGTAAGATTGAGGCAGAGGTGTTCTTCTAACTCGTCTGCATTCTTGAAAGGTGAAGGTGCAGTGTCTAAGGAAACATGTGTTTACGCATGGAGAATGGTCATATATCATGCAAATCCATGTGCCCCATGTCTCTCGGCAGGGTTTTCATGCCATGAGCCCATACTCAGAGCTTGTGTATGCTGCTTTCAGGCAACTGCGTTTTCAACTTTCAAAGTGGACATCTGCTAAGTTCACCAATAAGTGGGGGCACCTTGCCACCTCAAGGTGACAAAGCTCGGCCCATCTCACCCACATTATAACCCTGGCGCTCAAATTTCCAACCTTGAGCATCTCTCTCCCTGCAGTTGTGTGTCTTGCGGAGACAAGGCCCTCGTCTCAAACTGGGGATGCAGCACTGTGTGTCCCCTCACCTGAGAACTCGCTGAGGTCACTGATGCTAATTGCAAATGGAGTTTTCTGGTAGGCAATAGATGCTTTGAGCATGCTCTGTAAGCGCACACGATTGTTTTAGACAATGTGGAGGGGAGCAATGAGATAGGAGCGAGGATATACTGAAGTTGAAGTGTGCTCTTTATTCTCAATGACACATGCCTTTGGGGGCTTCATGGTGTGTGTTTATTGTGGACTTGGCAAGGGCTTGGACTGGCCATGAGGGCACAATGTCAGTGATAAAGAAGAGCCATTTTAATGTCTAGCAGGCAAGTGTTTGACATCATGCTCAGGTGGTCCGCATCCATATTAAGCTGATGATAAATGCAGCCCAGGATCCCTAACTAAAAGTGCCGGATGTCAGTGTGATTTGGAAGAATGTACCACAGGCGACTGAGTCACTTCTAAATGGATACACAGCGGAGGAACGTCATCAGCTGCCTTGTTACAATTGTGAATTATCTAATTCACCATCAATGTTACACAGAGTGTGTATTCCATTGCTTGAGATGGATCTCCTTGAGCCTTGTTACATTTAAGGCATACAGTTATGAGACCACTGAGCATTGTGCAAAAGCTCCAGGCTCTTGTAGGCTGCCGTTGCAACTGGGATGCTGGAGACACATTTGAAGAAGCAGCACCTTCTGACACCTGATGCCGGAATATCCTCCTCCAGTTAGCATCTCAGCAAGGCCACATGCTGCTGAGGGTTCATCATCCCTCAGAGGATCAGAACAATGTGAGCCTGATATGTAACGATTCACTGTCATATGAAGTGCAAAGGTGAAATAAGAGGAATTGCAATGCTGGTGCTCATGCTGGCCCATGATGGAGGGCCCTTGCACAAGAGGGTACGCACTACAACTCATCATCCTCCTGGTGGAATCTGGTGGCTATCAGGGCCTCACGCGCACGTCTGCCTCATCTAGCCCATGCTACGGCCTCTTCCCCTGCAGCCTTGGCTTACTTGAATTCATCACCGTCATCCCTTTTGAGGTCCTCCTCATGGGAGGAGACGTGCAGCTCCTCCATCTCATCATCTGCAAGTCCTTTCCCTTTGCAGCACCAGATTATGCAGCGCAGCAAGCCACAATGATTCATGAGTGCCTCTGGAGACTGTACTGGAGCGCTCTGCTAGATCTGTCCAGGCTTCGGAATTGCATCTTTAGGATCCCTATGGTACGTTCGACCAACTCTCGGCTAGTGGCATGAGCCTCCTTGTACCTTCTGTCTGCAGGGGTCTGAAGTCATCAAACGGACATCATCGGCCACTTTGTTTGCTGGTACCCTTTTGTCACGGAGGAGCCAGCCTTGAATTCTGTATGGTCCCTCGAATATATCCAGGATCTGTAATCTATTCAAGATGTATGAGTCATGGACGCTTCCTAGGTACCTGGTTCAATGCTACATGATCAGTTTCTTCTGGTCGCAGACCAGCTGTACATTGAGCAAATGGTAGCCCTTCCAGTTTATGTATTGCAGTGCGTGTTGCCAGGGAGCTTTTATAGCCACATGAGTGCAGTCGATAACACCCTGCACCTGTGGGAATCTGGCAACCACAGCAAAGCCCAGTGCTCCGGCGTCCTGGCTGGCTTGATCTCTGTCAAAGTTGACATAATTGTGGACCTTGACAAAAAGGACGTCTGTGACCTCATGAATACATTTTGTGTGTGGACACTTGAGAGATCCCTCAGCGGTCCCTAGTGGAGCCCTAGAAGGAGCCACTGGCATAGAAATTCAGAGCAGCTGTTACTTTCGGAGCCACCGGCAATTGATGCCCAGTCCCCGTGGTGCAGATTCCTGGAGAATGTGGCAAATGTGAGTCACCAGATCCCTGGACATGCGGAGCAGTCAGTGACACTGGTTCTCGTTCATGTGCAGATAAGACATACAAATTCTGTAGACCCTGGGTCTTGCGAGCCATCTACGCACAATGTGAATCATCTCCTGCATCCAGAGGAAGTCCCGCTGGCCCTTGGCCTTGAAGGTATTGCTCCTTCCTTTGACGATCCAGGTACCTCCGTCGCAATCTTCTCCTTCTTCTCTCCTGCCTGTAAGCAATAATGCAGACAGCGATAAATCCGGCGTCCATCTTCCTAATATCCTCCTCTCTGCAGTATCAATGACAAACAGACAAGAATTAACATTAGTCTCCAAAGGCCCTCATTCTGTCAATGACTCGTCCGTGAATGTGGGTTCATGGGCTTTGTTCCCATGTCAGAGAACACTCGCCCCTGAAATGACGGCCAGTGTGGGGTGCATAAGGCCAGCCCCCCACCGCCCCCACCACCCCCCCCAACATGACCGACTGCAATGACAATGCTTTGGCCAGACTCTTGGAGGTGCTGTTTTCAGCCCAGCGTTGGGAGCTTCATTCTAATACTATACACTTGGGGATAAACATGAGGGTAAATTTTCATTCAGGAAATGAGATTATTTGAGGGGGGCCTGAGGCTTCTCTTCAGTGAACCATCCAGTGCCAACTTTCTAACAGGCTATTGGAGCTTGTCCATTCGCCCAATTGCTATGGATTTCGTTATTACTCTGAATTTCCACGCTGCAAACAAGGGGTTAAAACAAGGAGATCGATTAATGCCACCTTGCGGGTTTAGTCTCACATGAATGGGCATCATTGCTTCACTTTCCTGATTCCCTGAGCTGTCACTGAAAGGTTCCTAACATGACTCAGCTGTGCCTCTCTCCTCATTTGGGAATGTACAATTCAGTTGCGTGCTAATATAATCAGTCCCCCCAGTACATGCAACTACCCTCCAATCCACCCTCAGAGCCTTCACTAGCAGAGCTTCTCCTCATTTTAATTTAGCACTGTGCCATCGTTGCAGGTGGAAGATGGTGGTGCAGAACTCTCACTGCACTGCCAGGCTAGCTTGGACCTTCTCTGTGTGAGTATGGAAACCACCACCCGCCACCACCCCAATATCCCAGAAGAGCTCATGTTCTGGTTTCCCACCTTCACAGACCTCAACATCCACCCCCAGTATTCCTTGATCTCATCGTGCTTCTGGTGCATGTCCGTTTATTAGCCCCTGAACATTTTGAAGTGGATGTGCCTATGGCCCATGTGGATCTCACCCATCCCCATCTTGAGACCACTTATACTGTTCAACTTTCCCCCCACACCCCACCAAAACACCCTCTACCCAGTCATGTGTCTGAGTGTAACTTTCCCCATTTGTAACTCCCAGTAGAGCCCTAACCCTGCAGTCCCTTCTCCCATGTGAGGCCATGCCCCCTTTCTCCAGTACAGGCCTAGCCCTGCAGTGCATGAAAAGCCACCCCTGCCTTACCGCTGGTCTGGTAGGTAGAGACTTGCCTGTGACAACCCCCTGAAAGCGAAGTGCTGCTGCCTCAAAGCCTGGCGCTGAACCCCGCAAGGTAGGCGAACTAACCTCGAAGTGAGGAGCGAAGTGCAGGTCACCAGGTGCTTATATCCCATTGTGAAACATATTCTAATTGCATGCCGATGTGCCTGGATGATCCAGTGTAGGGGGACAACCCTGGCGAGGAGACCTTATGATGACATGCAAAAATATTGAAATGACATTCCTGACTTTCCGCAGTGGGAAATGCAGCCTGCTATTGACGGCTGGAGCAGACAATCACGACCTGGTTTTACAACACTGTAAAACCGATTTTTGGCCCTTGCAATATTTTCCGCTCCCATGGCCTTGATGCCCACCATGAACGGGAACAGAAAATCCCAGCCGTTGGCAGAAGCTTAAGAAATTCATATAACATTCTTCTATCCTCTTTCTTATCAGTTGTATAAGCTATTTATTTAAAATGGGTTACTACTTTTGTTAAGAGGAGCATCATAAAACATTCACCTTCCTTTTATCACCAACTATGGTGATAACGATTTATGGTTTAATGACACAGTTTACTTGTAGATGCTGGCCTTATACAGTTCTGCAGTTTGGTTCTTCTACAGTGGGTTTTCAATGGCGACATTTTCTTTGCTTTGGAGTCAATAGCCTGTAATTCAAATCACTACGAGTAGACTTAGGTACCATAGGTCCATTAAGCATAAAAGCTTTGATTGACATCCCCTCAAATGCACAACTTACAAGGAATTCAATAGAACACAGAAACAGACCATTCGACCCAACAGGTCTATGTTGATATTTATGCTCCACATGTGCCTCCTCCCACTCTATCAATATCAATCAAACATTCATCTCACCCAATCAATAAATTTTTCTATTCCTTTTCCTCTTATATTCTTATCAAGCTTTCTCTTAAATACTATGTTATTTGCCTTAAATACACCTTGTGGTACTGAGTTCCACATTCTAAACACTCTTTGGGTAAAAAAGAAAAGTTTCTCCTAAATTCCTTACTATACTTATTTCTAACTATTTTTTATTTGTAGCCTCTAGTTTTAGACTGTGGCAAATTGGAAATTTTTTTTAGCCCATTCATGGGTGTGGACGTCGCTGGCTAGGCCAGCATTTATCACCCATCCCTACTTGCCCTTGAGAAGCTGGTGGTGAGCTGCCTTCTTGAACCACTTCAGGCAATTTCAAGTAGGTACACCCACAGTGCTGTTAGGGAGGGAGTTCCAGGATTTTGACGCAACGACAGTGAAGGAATGGCAATATATTTCCAAGTCACGATTGTGAGTAGCTTGAAAGGGAACTTCCAAGTGGTGGTGTTCCCATGCATCTGCTGCCCTTGTCCTTCTGGGTGGTCATGGGTTTGGAAGGTGCTGTCTAAGGAACATTGGTGAGTTCCTGCAGTGCATCTTGTAGATGGTACACACTGCTGCCACTGTTCTTCGGTGTTGGAGGGAGTGAATGTTTGTGGATGTGGTGCCAATCAAGTGGGCTACTTTGTCCTGGATAGTGTCGAGCTTCTTCAGTGTTGTTGCAACTGCAATCATCCAGGCAAGTGGAGAGCATTCCATCACACTCCTGACTTTTGCCTTGTAGATGGTGGACAGGCTTTGGGGAGTCAAGAGGTGAGTTAGTTGCCACAGGATTCCTAGCTTCTGACCTGCTCTTGTAGCCACAGTATTTATATAGCTAGTCCAGTTCAGTATCTGGTCGATGGTAACCCCCAGGATGTTGATAGTGGGGGATTCAGCAATGGTAATGCCATTGAATGTCAAAGGTGATGGGTTAGATTCTTTATTGTTGGAGATGGTCATTGCCTGGCACTAGTGTGGTGCAAATGTTACTTGCCACTTGTCAGCCCAAGCCTGGATATTGTCCAGGTCTTTCTGCATTTGGACTGTTTCAGTGTCTGAGGAATCGCGAATAGTGCTGAACATCGTGCAATCATCAGCGAACATCCTCATTTCTGACTTTATAATGGAAGGAAGCTCATTGATGAAGCAGCTGAAGATGGTTGGTCCAAGGACACTATCCTGAGGACCTCCTGCACAGATGTCCTGGAACTGAGGTGATTGACCTCCAACAGCTACAATCATCTTCCTTTGTGTTCGGTATGACTCCAAACAGCGGAGAGTTTTCCCGATTCCCATTGACTCCAGTTTTGCTAGGGCTCCTTAATGCCACACTTGGTCAAATGCTGCCTTGATGTCAAGGGCAGGAACTCTCACCTCAGCTCAGTTTAACTCTTTTGTCCATGTATGGACCAAGGCTGTAATGAGGTCATGAGCTAAGTGACCCTGGCAGAAACCAAACTGAGCATCAGTGACCAGGTTATTTCTGAGCAAGTGCCCCTTAATAGCACTGTTGAGACCCCTTCAATCACTTTACTGATGCTCGAGTGTAAACTGTTGGAGCGGTAATTGGTTGGGTTAGCTTTCTCCCGCTTTTTGTAAATGGGACATACCTGGTCAACTTTTCACATTGCTGGGTAGATGCCAGGTTGTAGCTGTACTGGAACAACTTGTGTAGGGATGTGCCATGTCCTGGAGCACGTGCCACATGTTCTGCCGGAATCTTGTCGGGGCCCATAGCTGTCCTAGGGATGCAGTATCCAGTGCCTTCAGCTGCTTTTTGATATCACGTGGAGTGAATCGAATTGGCTGAAGACTGGCATCTGTGATGCAGGGGACCTCTGGAGGAAACCGAGATGGATTATTCACTCCCACTTCTGGCACAAGATTGTTGCAAATGTATCAGCCTTATCTTTTGCACTGACGTGCTAGGCTCCCCCATCATTGAGGATGGAGATATTTGTGGAGCTTTCTCCTCCAGTGAGTTGTTTAATTGTCCACCGCCATTCACGACTGGATGTGAGAAGACTGCAGAGCTAAGATCTGATCTGTTGGTTGTGGGATCGCTTAGCTCTGTCTATTGCATGTGTCATGACAGCAGACCATAGCCCGAATTACTAATGGACATATTGAACATTTAATTAAGACATGTTTTTTTTAAAAAAGGACCTACAAGGAAAATTCCTATGTGGATTACACCTGACAAACTAGCCCTGAGAACGGAATGTCGCTCTTAAAAAGGTGTTAAGATCTACTTCAGACAGTGACATTTCAAAGGAAAAGATGCAATGCAAAAACAGAATTATAATCTCCTGTGTTTGTAGAGATAATGAAAGCTGATTACCATCTTAGCAGAAAGCATCTTCTATGAGTTATATCCCAGACTGTGGGCATGATGTGAGTTGAAAAGAAAGCAGATTTGGGCGAAAGACATGTTTGTTTTTTCCCTTCCAGGAATGCACAAGAAAAGGGGTTAAAAAGCCAACTGCATCCCTAGTTGTGTGTGCTAGTTTTGGTGTTCCAGGCCTGATGTGCAAGGATGTGCTTGAGGGTCATAGCTGAAAAACATCAACTAGGCATCCCTGCACATGCAGGTAAAAAAATCTGATTGTTGGAGGCAAGTCACAAGTCAGCAAAGCCACAGTCGAAAAGGAAACAGGACAACTCCTCTCAGCCAACCTGCAAAACCAAGAATCTCTAAACCAACTGCTCAACTGCCCAAAGTCAGCTCTACCAGAATCATCCAACTCAACGGCCGCAATTTTTCATCATCTACTCCTCACGGATCAGCCAAAGACTGATTCGTATATCTTTTTAGCTTTTAATTCTTGACTCACTTCTCATTTCTAATCTGTGTGTATGTTGCATTTTTATTATCTTTTCTCTCTCAGATTTTAGTAACTAATAAACTCGTTCTTTCTTTAACTTAAGAAAGCCTGGTTAAATTGGTTCATTTTAAAACATAAATACATTTGGACTAGGAAAAGGTACCCACGAGGGAAGGGAACCTTTTTAAATTAACCTTCTTGCGAACCAACTAGGGTTTGAAAAAAGAGGGGGAGCCAGTTCATCTCTCCTCAGCATAAAAAATTAGGGTGCTTCATCCAGGGTCATACCAAATTGGGAACATCCTTTTAGTAACTTTAAGGCTCAACATTAAAAGTTCTCCAATCCCTGCCAGATGCAGGGAGTTAAGATTCTACTCATATTTCACATGCAGTCACAACATATGCTATTGTGACTGACCATGACCATTTCTTTATACCGCTTCCAGCAAATGTGGCAACGTACATTGCACGACAACTACTCACAAAATGAACCTTTAACTCAGCCAAGGATTTTCAGCTTTTTATCACACATTTTGTTTGAGAGCGAAAGAAGAATCATGGGAGTTGTAATTTTCACCCTGCTCCTTAGAACTGCAATACATAGGGCAGAATTTTGCCCTTGGTGGGCGGGCAAGCCCCACCGGCTTAGCGGCGGGCGGGCAGCCGAACTCTTCCGCTGAAATGGGGCCCGCCACCATTTTGAGTGGGTGGGCCAATTAAGGCCCGCCCAGCGGCCTGCCCGACAGAAAGCGCTATGCGCTTCCTGTGCAGGGGGGAGGGATTCCCCATCTGTCAAAGTGCGCTCTTTCGCACATGCGCACGAAAGAGCGCACTGCTCCCTGAGACCAAGTGTTGCCTCAGGGAGATTACTGACAGGTAAAAAAAAATCCAAAAATAGAAAAATATTAAAATTATTAACATGTCCCCCTCACGTGACAATGTCACAAAAGATGGGTCATGTTAATAAGAAACACATAAACTTTTTGAAACTTTTTAAAAACGGACATGAAACTTCATCCCACCAGTGGATGAGGTTTCATGTAGAATCAGAAGCCCGCTGGAGCTCCTGGCCTGCCCGCCAGCCTTAAGGTTGGACGGGCAGGGTCTTTAACAATCTTAATTAGCCTGTCAATGGCCTTAATTGGCCATTGACAGGTCGGCGAGCGGACAGCTGATTTCGCTGTCCGCCCGCCTTCCTGAAAATTTAAAGGGACCGGGATGACGTCAGGGGTTCCTCCCAACGTCATCCCGTGTCATTTTCCCATAGGCGAGCGGGCCCTGCCCCCAAATTGCCTACGGGAAAATCCTGGCCATAGTATGCAATGTGTAAATTTTCTAGGCAAACTGTTGGTAATATGCCTAAAATAATGAACAAAACAACCTTTCCATTAATTATTTTTGCTACTGGACTTATCCCATGCCTCCAGAGCTTCTCTCTTCCATGCTCAAGCATACGAAAAAGGACAGTGAGAAGACATCAAGCCTTTTCTGCCCCATATGGTGCATCTTACACATGCCATCAAACTCTTCATCCCACAGTGACAAATTCTGGGAAAGGCAAAAAACAAATCAATCAATTTATGAAAAAAAAGAAATCCCTCTGTTGACAAACAAGTTTCAACAAATTCCAATTGCTTGTACTACTATCCCCATCAAGTGGATGTGGGCATATAGCTTACAATGGCTTCCATTTATTGAGATGCCTTATTAACACTTGCAGTGAATCCAGAATCACTATACATACTGACAACTTGGTCCAGAGACCGCTGAGTCTTACAAAATCAAATTCCTGATTCTCCACTTATATAACTTGTACTGATTCCATCTCATTTTCAGGATTCAATAGAATGAAGAGGCTGTAAATATTCTGGTTCAGTCTGAGATAGTAGTCAGGGAGAGGGATAGAACTTGTGGCTAGGGATCATTGTTCGTGGTGTAGGCCAAAGGCAATAATTTCAGTCTTCCCAATAGTTAATTAGAGATTTTGGCTCACCCAGGACTAGGTATCAAACAAAGAGTCTGAGGCAGTAGAGAGATCAAAAGAGATGGCAATGAATTAAAACTGGGTGACATAAGGGTATATTTGGAACCTGATGCTGTATTTTGGAACAGGCTGATGCTGCTGAAGAGTAGCACATAAATGAGAAAAAGGAAAGGACCAAGGAGAGATCCTTGGAGGACTCCAGAGGTACCAATGTCGGAGCAGAAAGAGAAACTATTGCTGGAGATTCTCTTGCTATGACAAGATACATAAGAGTTGAACAAGACAACAGCAAACCACACAGCTGGACAATGGAGTAGAGCAGCTGGACAGTGGTGTGGCAACCATGTCAAAGGCTGAGGCCAATCAAGGAGGAGGAATAATGCACCATCACAGTCATTTAGGATATTGCTTCTTATTAGCAAAAGCATCAGAGTTGATAAAAGCAGTTGATTGTTGGTTTACAGAAAATTGTAATCTTCCTCCAAATTGCAACCTCAATTCCAACCTTTTAACACATTGCACATGTGTGTCATGAGGTTGAAAAGGATACGCATCCAAAAATGCCAGTTGATGCACAAATCAGGATTTTCAGAAAAGCTCTGCAGTAAAGGAATCTGTCCAGCTTAGCATGTCTTTTTCACTGACATTGTGCCAATTTTACTGTACTGCAAGTATGAAAAAGGCTTGCATTGATAAAGGATACAGCTCTTATCAAGACAAACATTTGTTAACTCAATTCAGTCTTCTTGTTGCATATGAACCTTACTTTTATTGCGTATCCTATAAACTGATATTCTGTAAAGTTATTCATACTGTTGAATATTATAATTGGAAATGCAAATAAAATAGAAACCAAAAGCTTCTGTTCACGATATTCACTAAATGAATTTTAAGTAGTTTTAGAATTGTTATGGCACAGCCGATGGAAATGCTGAGTTGTTCAAATCCCAGAGGGAAACTTGAGACAACTGCCACAACTATTTTTGCAATTTGTATGTTTCGAGGTGCAGGCTTTGAATTCAGCAGTAATAAGACCACCAAGCCTTATAGGTTTTACAAAACTAGATTAAACATTTATTAATAAGAAAAATGATTTTAAGTGCATACATATGTCTACAAATTACTACTATAATAACTTCTATATCCCCTAATTAATCTGACTCCAAGTTATACCTCTGTTAAGGCAACAGTAAGACGCAGCGATTTTAAAAGATCCAGGCAAAGAAACATGATACTTTGAACAATCCAATTCAAAGTGAGTTTTTTTATCTTCAGTTTATTGTGGACAGCAGCTTGAGACGTAGATGCTAAAGGCTTTTCACACTTGTTAAATCTTAAAAAGCCTACCATTACACACAGTCTTTGCTCCTTTATACATATTTCTACCTTTGAATGCAAATTCCCATTGTTTCACTATGTCTTTGGACTTTACCTCCCTGATCATAAAAAAATTATCATAGTACTAATTTTACCAGTAACCTTTGGGAAAAATAAACACACAGTTTCTGAACTTCACCTGGCTAGGTGACACATTTCACCCCTCCTTTGAAAACAATTTAGTCTGGCTTATTTAAAAATACAAATGTCCTTTTACACTTCACATTCTAAATTTCCCCCATGTTTGCCTACTTAACATTTCAAACCTAGCTTATCTTTTTTTACATCAAAGCCTCCAGACCAGCTGCCTTTAATCCAATTAAGTCACACAAACACAGACACACACACACACACAGGCACATATTGACACAGATACCACTGTTTCCCAATAAATTCCAATAACATTATGGACTGAATTTTTCCCGCGTTGGGCAGGCTCAGCAGGAGCTTTCGGAGGTGGTCACAGAGCCGACCACCGCCTGCGATCAGCTGAGCACTGCGATTTCAGCTGGGCGGGCCAATTAAAGCATGCGTGCAAAAGAACGCTTCAGTCTTCCTAAGGCATGGAGCTGCCTCAGGAAGATTGAAGCGCCTTTTAAGGAAATTATTAAAAACATTTCAAATTTAATGAAACATGTCCCCTCATGTGACTATGTCACATGAGATGGGACATGTTTTTATTTTTCAAAAATAGTTTTTATTCAATTTGTAAAAACTTTAGGAAACCCCATCCCACTCGTGGATGAGGTTTCCTAAAAAATGGAAAGGGCGCTTGGCCTTTTCGCCTGCCCGCCAACCGTTAGGTTGGACAGGCAATGTAAATTTGAAATTAATTAGTTCCTTAATGGCCTTAATAGGTCTTTTAATTATCGGCGGGCGCACAGCTGACTCCAGTGCACGCCCGCCGAATGAAACATTGAGAGACAGCACGATGACGCATGCCCGACATCATTTTACGTTCCGGTGTGTCGGGCCTGCCCGCGCATGCCGACCGTAAAATCCTGGCCTATTATATCTTCCTGACAGAATTTAATAGATAATCAGGGGGGGGCTCATTTAAGAGCACCGAGCTAAATAGCCAACTAATTGTATTCTTATTTGCTTCCATTGGTAAGCATGGAAGCCAGTTTTAACTTCTTAAATCCAAGCATTTTACAATACGAAAAGCCACTTATTGAAATCAGTGATTAGGGGACCCATTCTGATCCTATTATCATTTTCATTTTCAAAACAGCCTTGTTTTTCATGTATTAATGATGTATTTGGTGTCATTTCGCCTTCCCACAAATTCAGTCAGTGCTATTAACAAATGGACAAATGATTCCAAATGCATTCCTTATGCATGAACAATTAAAGCAATAATTTTGTTCCAACAAAAGGACAAATCATGTTGTCCCACAAAAATACTGCAGGTCCCTGTCACACCGAACTTTCCCTCTCAGGTCTATGTATCCCACAGAGGACTTACATATTGGATGAGTTGGAGGGTGTCCCAATCACAATGCCCATGTGGCATTGGTGCCTAATGCTACTCCTCTATCTCAGTTCGTGTGATTAACAGGCAAGACTGCCTGCTGTGGTAAAATAGCCTAACTATTTAAATTCAGTTGTGAAGATGGGCAGCAAGGTGCTGGAGAACAGGAGGAACTGTTTTCCAATGAAAATTTGTGTTCTCAGAAAAGAAGGCAAGGAAAGAGAAATCACAGGAGTCTTTTTCACCCACTCATAGGTTGTGGACATCGTTTGCAATAGAGACCTGCTGTCAGAATCTCTTCTGTTGTATGTCTTTTTTAAAAATTCATTTATGGAATATGAGCATCAATGGCAAAATTGGTATTGCTCATCCCTAATTGCCCTTGAGACAATGGTGGTGAGGGGCATTCTTGTATTGCTGCAGCCCATGTAATGAAGATATTCCCACAGTGCTATTAGGTAAGGAGTTTGAGGACTTTGACCCAGCGACGATGGAGGGACAGTGATATATTTACAAGTCAGGATGGCATGTGACTTGGAGGGAAACGTGTAGTTGGTGGTGTTCCCACTGACTGCTGTTCTGCCCTTCTAGGTGATGGATGTACTGCTGAAGAAACCATGGCAAGTTACTGCCATGTACCTTGTATATGGTCAGTACTTCAGACACTGTGAACCAGTGGTGGAGGCAGTAAATGTTTAAAGTGTGGATGGGATGTAGATCAAATGGACTGTTTTGTCCTCAATGGCGTAGATCTTCTTAAGTGTTGTTGTAACTGCACTCAGACACACCTAGTGGAGAGCATTTCATCATATAGAAAGGCTTTGGGGAGTCAGAAGATGAGTCACTTACCACAGTATACCCAGCCTCTGACCTGGTATTGCAGCCATAGTATTTATATGGCTGGTCCAGTTAAGTTTCTGGTCAATGGTAACCCCTCAGGATGTTGATGGTAGAAGATTCAGTAATGGTAATGACATTGTATGTCAAGGGGAGATGTTTAGATTCTCTTGTGTTGGAGATGGTCATTGCCTGTTGCTTGTGTGGTGTAAATGTTACTCGCCACTTATCAGTCCAGGACTGAAGGTTGATTTGCTGCATGCGGTGCAGACTGCTTCCATAACTGAGAGGTTGTGAATGGTACTGAACACTGTAAACTTCAGTGAACATTCCCATTTCTTACCTTATAATTAAGAGAAGATAACTGATGAAGCAGCTGAAGATTGTTGGACCGAGAACACTGCCCTGAGGAATTCCTGCAGTGATGTCCCAGGACTGAGATGCTTGGTCTCCACAACCATCAACATCTTCCTTTGTGCTAGTTATGTGTCCAGCCAGTGCAGTTTTCCCCTTATTCTAATTGACTTCAATTTCATTAGTGCTCCTTGATACCACACTGTCAAGGTGATAAACTGATACCTGTCCTCTCTAGTGGGCATAAAAGATCCCACTGCACTATTTCAAAAAAGAGCAGGGAAGCTATTCTTGGTGCCCTAGTTAATTTTTAATCCCTCAATCAGTATCACCGAAACAGATTATCTGGTTATTATCACATTGCTGTTTGTAGGAGCTTGCTGTGTTCAAATTGGCTACCACGTTTCTACATTACAACAGTGACTACACTTCAAAAAGTACTTAATTGACTGTATAGCCCTTTGAGATGTCCTCTGGTCATGAAAGCTGCAATAGAAATGCAAGTCTTTCTTTATTTCATCTATGGAATTCAGCTCCTTTGTCCAGGTTTGGACCAAGGCTGTAATGTTACTGAGTAATTCTGGTGGAATCCAGAGAGAGCATCAGCAATTCGGCTATTGGTGAATAAGTGCTGCTTGATAGTATTGCTGAGGACATCTTTCATCATTTTGCTGATGATTAAGAGTAGGCTGATAATTGACCAGATTGGATTAGTCCTCCTCTTTGAGGACAGGACATGCCCAGGCAACTTTCCAGTTTGTCCAGTAGATGCCAGTGTTGTAGCTGTACCAGAACAGCTGGTCTAGAGGCATGGCTTGTTCTGGAACACAAGTCTTCAGCACTACAGCTGAGATGTTGTCAGGGCTCTTATCCTTTTCTGTTTCCAGTGTGCTCAGTCTTTTTGTGATATCACATGGAGTGAATTGAATTAGCTGAAGACTGGCTTCTGTCATGCCAGAAGGAGGAGACTGAGGTGGATCATCCACTCGGATTTCACCCTTGACTTTTTCATTCACGTACTGGGCTCCTCATCATTGAGGATAGGGATGTTCATGGAGCTTCCTTCCCTTTTAGTTGTTTAATTGTATATCTTACTGATCTGATCTGTTGGTTGTGGGAACACTGAACTCTGTCTGTAGCATACAGTTTCTGATGTTTAACTTGTATGTAGTCTTGTGTTGTAGCTTCACCAGATTGACTTCTCATTTTTAGATAAGCCTGGTGCTGCTCCTGGCATGCCCTCCTACACTCCTTATTGAACCAGTGTTGGTTCCCTAACTTGATGGTAATGGTAGCATGAGGAATGTATTGGGTTATAAGGTTACAGATTATGGTGCAATATAGTGCTGCTTCTGATGATGGCCCATAGTGGTTCATGGATGCCCAGTTTTGAGCTACTAGATCTGTTTGGAATCAATCCCATGTAGCATAGGGGTGGTGCCACGCAACATGTTGGAGGGTATCCCCAATGTGAAGACGGGACTTCGTCTACACAAGGACTGTGAGGTGATCACGCCTACCAATACTGTCGTGGACAGATGCATCTGCAACAGGAAGATTGGTGAGGATGAGGTCAAGTAGGTTTTTCCCTCGTGCTAGTTCTCTCACCACCTGCTGCTGGTCCAGTCTTGCAGCTATGTCTTTTAAGCCTCAGCCAACTTGGTCAGTAGTAGTACTACCAAGCTACTTATGGCGATGGACATTGAAGTCCCCCACCCAGAGTACATACTGCAACCCTCAATGCTTCTTCCAGTGGTGTTCTCTCGGATTATTATTAATTATAACTTTTTTCTTCTTTTAATAGGAAGGTATCCTGAGCACATGGATTTTCTACAGTGACAATACAGCAGTACCACTGACTCGCTATGATGTTAAAGACTACAACCTGACAGTTACCACACTGAATGATAAAGTAGTCTCTGCCACCCAGGATTCTTTCTGGTCTCTGATAATAGCGGAAGGTGAAGGGTCAGGTGAATTTATCAAAGTGGAACTGGGGATCTGTGAACTGTGTAAAAAGACCAACCGCAAGAGCTTGCTATTTGTAACACTGGTCAATGTGAAGGTTCACTTTGGTTCAGATGATGACTCAGAAGAAGACCTAGAAAACATTGGTGAGGATTATGCACCTGATGGAGGTAGATTTGAAGGCAACCCATTTGGACATAAACCGAAAGAGAAGGATCAATTTGACTTCAAGCCAGATACTTCAACTGGTGACCGTGAGGAAAGTGTTATACGGAAGGTTAGCACAACAATAAAGTCAGCTGTGGAAGAAAGGACTGACTCAAGGGTGGAACCAGGCAGGGGCACAGATGGCATGCAGGATAGTGATGTGAATTTTGATAACACAAGGGTGTCCAGCATGCCTCTTGATATTGATATTACAGATCTGCCAAAGGATCTTGCAGATCCTGATGATGAATATGCCCCCACACCAAGGGGTCTGACTGATTTGGAAATTGGAATGTATGCACTATTAGGGGTCTTCTGCCTCGCCATTTTGGTTTTTCTAATAAACTGCATTGTCTTTGTTCTCAAGTACAGGCACAAACGTATTCCCCCAGAGGGCCAAGCAAGCATGGACCATTCACATCATTGGGTGTTTCTAGGCAATGGGCAACCCCTTCGTACCCAGACTGACCTCTCACCCCAGCCTGAAAGTCCTGGCAACCCCTTAGAAAACATCCAGACCTGCTGCCACAGTGATCATCAGAGTAGTGGCAGCTCACAGACAAGTGTGCAAAGTCAAGTTCACAGCAGAGCAGATGGTTCATCCGGGGGCTCAGTAAGGGAGCACAGCGAGGATCCATTGCACTCACCCACCTCCAAACGCAAAAGAGTCAAGTTTACCACTTTCACCACACTGCCATCAGAGGAGCTTGGCCTGGCCTACAATTGCATCCCTATAGCCGATGAGGAAGACATTGAGTGGGTCTGCCAGGATATGGGGCTCAGAGACCCAGAGGAACTACACAGCTATATTCAGAGAATAAAGGAGATTGCCTAGACTGCTGCTGCTTTTTCTTTGGTGCATTTATATTTACCAGAAGTTTGTCACATGTACAGTTTTTGTTTGACCCACAGTAGGAGGCTGCAATGCGTGGAGATCCACTGAACAGAAAAGCACTATAACATAATGCTTGTGGTCAATTGGCCACTGATAAGGCTGCATCAAACATAATGTATTTGCAGTGAGAAGCTGATCAAACACTTTGAAAAGGTTATACTCTGCTGGAAATTATATTAACAAATTTCAGTTTACGGGAAGCAAAATCTCTTATTGATATAAAAATGACTAGTATAGCACAGAAGCATACTGTTCACAGTTAGTCAAAGAAAGTATGCTGGGACTGCTTTGTGTAGGTGACAGTAAAATGAGACAGCATCAGCATCACATGTGAAAATGCTTATTTTCAACTTAGACTCCAATAGTCTGCAAACTGCAGCAAATCACATGCAACGCAGTCATGGATTGGTTTAAGAGATGCAAAACAAAACTTGCAGCTGCTAGATTTGAAAGAACAGATGTGATAAACCTGTAACAATTGGATTGACCACTGAATCAAGCTGATTGCTTCAGACAAAACTGGTAGTGAAACTAAGTGGCAAATATTGAACTTTAAATTTTAATCACAATTTGAGTCCATGGTCAGTTCTGTACCTTGATGACGTCTGTTCCATTCAAGTTTAGATTCCATTTTATTTGCAGTTATGGAAACTGTTGAAGCAAGTGAAAGGCACAGATTGCAATAACTGCTGGTTGGAGGAAAGCTGATACATTAGTGATTAATCAAAGCGATGAAAAGGATAGGTTTCTCTGTTTATGGAAATCAAGTAGTGTTATAAAGCTCTCCGTGAACTGTGACAGCACGAATCTATGAACAGTATATTTCATCATAGGCCTCATTACATATTCATTTTAATTTAATATGCATACTTACAGTGCAATTTATTGGAAATGCAGGAGCAGAAATATTCATATGTACAAGCTTTCTTAATCCACCACAGTAGGAATCAATTGTAATACAAAATTTTTAATTTGCAGCAACTGGGAACCTGTAATTTTATCTGCAAAACATTAATAACAAGGACAGTCTAAAAATTAAGAGTTCCGGAAGGATTCTTCATATCTAGTTTGGTAAACAAAGCACTACATCAAATCAGCATGAGGCACTGACAGAAAATAAGCCCCAAATACCATTGTAAATAACAATTGAAGGAGAATTTGGCTCAAATTGATCATTAAACCTTGTGGTGTGTGTGATGCTTGTGGTGCTGAACAGATCTTTCTAATCGGTCGAGCTCTTAAAGTAAAGAACTTGGAGACACCAGTGTGAGCTGTAGGCCAATAGAATGTGTTGACTAATCTACTAGGTCTCATGAAATTTGGGAATGCATTGAAAGAGGATTATCAAGATTTGATAGATTAATGACAGAGTAAAACATCTTCGCTGTGCATATATTAATTGCTAAATCCCCTGAAATGTGGTGTGAGCAACTATTTAGCAGGAGTCTAAACAACTATAGATGCCCTATAGTGGGGGTGAATTAGGTTTATTTCATGCTTATGATTTATTATATTTATATTTCTATACCATTAAACAAAACTTCCACACATACCAACTATTAATGACGTTCTTAGTTAACATAATATCTGACTCAGTCTTGCTGCTGTTCCTATGGCCAGGATTTTCCGGCCTCGTTGCGAGCAGGACCCGCCGCGGGCGAGGCGGCGCCCCAGCCAGAAGCCCATTGACCTGCGGCGGGTGGGTGCAGAAAATCCCGCCCTATGTCTTTGAATGTACCATATTCAATTTGAAAACCAGTGCTCCTGATGGCTGAAGTAGTATTGAACCTTCAGTCAGCATTGCACAGTCTCTGGATGTTTTATTTATTGCTTCACAAACTGCACAAAAAAAATCCACCAGTTAGAGATTTCTGTCTCTATGCTTGGTTGGCTGTGAAACTTCCTGTTCATTAAAATGAACAAGACAAAAAAGGTTAGCAAGCTCACAAGCAGAAAATCCAGGCCTCTGCCATTTAAAAATCCACATTGTAAATACCAACTGAACACTAGCGTCTAGCGTAATTTAATAGTGCAAACGAACTGAAAAAGGGTATACCTCAACTTTCACACCGTCCTTTCAATTTTAGAACATGGTACATACAGTCTTCTAACTTAAAATGTACAGCTAATGCATGCCTTCTCAGTTTTCATTATATTATGTCCAATATTGGAGTAGAAGTATTGCCTGGATTTTGCTTTGGTAATTACTCTGCTGGAGCTGACAGCAACCTCAGGAATTCACACATGCTCAGAATAACATGAAAATTCAGAAGTTGAATCAGTGAGTCTACCTACGCTCCTCCATAGGATGCGCTGTATAGGTTCACACAGATTGAGGTAATGATTTGCTGAAAACTTCCACTCTGCCATTGTCTCACTGCAAAAGCCTTTGAAAAAGGTACAGCTTGTTGAATGAGGTGTAACTGGGTTTTTAACGGCATACTAACTTCATAATTACTGCTAAACACACTCACTGGCCTGAAAAGCTAGTTTTGTATTTATAGAATGTCAAATTCCTCCATAATAATGAAAAACATCTCCATTTTAACTTCCTGGTTTGCTGTATGTGAGAATATTTCAACATAATTGGTTCCTTACTTACTTGCTGATATCACTGATGCTGCATGCCAAGACCTCGCTTTGACTTGGCGCCAGATTTAAATTGCTGTTGACAAAGTGAAAACCCTGCCACAGAAATTGCTACACCATTGTGGCCAGCTTTCTTTGAGGTAAGCAGCGAGTGCCTTAGCTTTGCCACTAATCACAAAATCTCAGCCTTTGTTAATCTTTGGACAGTCATCCTGAAGTTGTATCAAAAAAGCATTACAGTACAAGCGTTTTGTAAAATTGAAAACAATGTTTCCATGACAATTTCTGAGAAATTATGCAGATTATGAAACATCGTAAACAACAATCTAGAATGCTGCAGATGTGTTCTCTAGACATGGGGCAGAATTTTTCGCTTGGCAGGCGGGGGCGCGCCCGACACGCTCGAGCATGAAATGACGCATGTTGCTGTCAGCCGAGCATGCCGATGTCAACACGCACTCTCGCAATATTTCGCTAGGTGGGCACGTGAGGGAAATGGAGTCGCGCCCGCCATTAACTAAGAGGCCAGTTAAGGCCCTTGACACACCAATTGTCTCCGAGTTTATGTAACCCATTCGAATTTTCAGCCGTCACATGGGCAAATCGGGAGGCCACAATTTGCAAGAGTTCATCCAAGGACAGGATAAGAAGGGTCAGCAGGATTGTCACTATGAGTAGTGAGGAGTTTTAGAGATGGTGTGCTGCTGGTTGATTTTGTGAATTGGACAGCTTCATCTCACTTCAGAGCTGCATTCTGATCATTTCTAGGCTTCATTTCGGGACTTATTGTTGTCTTCCAGGCCCCCGAAGGATTCAGACCGTGTGGGCCCTTCCAGGTATCAACCTTCCAAAACCCTGGAAATGGGAATTGTGGCCTCTGCTGGAGGCACCTCCTCTGGGGAGGAAGAGAGGGGCAGAAGGGAGAGGAGGCCAAGTATCCCAATGCAGCTTCCAGGGGAGCGACCTGTGGGAGGAGAGGCGCAGGCACAAGGGAGGGCAGGACCAGCTGGCAGTCCAAGGCGGAATGGGCCGCAGAAGACAGCACTATCCCGCTGCCAGGGTTTACAGGTGGCAATGCAGCTACCTCAATATGTCCGAGGTGCAATGCCGAAGAAGGCTCCGTCTCTCAAGGGAGGCAGTGACCTCCATTTGTCAGAGGATCAGGCCTGAGATCAGTTCCGACTATGTGGGTGGACACTCCATGTCAGTGGCTCTGAAGGTCACAGTGGCCCTCAACTTCTATCTCTCCAGCTCTTTCCAGGGCTCAGTGGGGGATCTTTGTGGAGTCTCCCAATCAGCTGTCCATAGTTGCATCAAACTGGTGGCAGAAGCTCTGTTCAGGCATGCATTGACTTTCATTCATTACCGTACGGATGAGGCCAGCCAGGCCGAGGGAGCCAGAGGCTTTTCAGCAATTGCTGGGTTCCCCTACGTCCAGGGGTATCGACTGCACACATATGGCCATCAAGGTGCCAGCGGGTGAGCTGGGTGCCTTTGTCAGCAGGAAGGGATTCCACTCCATGGACGTGTAAATAGTGCGTGATCACACAATGCAGATTCAGCAAGTCTGTGCAAGGTACCCTGGCAGCTCCCTTGACGCTTATATCCTGAGACACTCCCAGGTGCCAAAGCTCTTCAGTGCTGCAGCCCGACTGGATGGATGGCTGCTGAGTGACAAGGGCTATCCCCAGAAAAGGTGGCTTATGACACCTCTCCGCCACCCAAGAACAGAGGCTGAGCAGTGGTACTACAGGAGCCATGCATCCACAACGGCGGTGGTAGAGAGAACCATAGGTCTTCTCAAGATGTACTTCCGATGTCTGAACCGTTAAGGGGTGCACTGCAATAACCTCCAGAGCGCATGTCACTGATAATGCTTGTATGCTGCGCTCTGCACAACCTGGCACTGGCAAGGGGGGACCCAGTGGAGGAAGAGGATGTTAACGCAGCTGCGCAGATGAGTCCAGTAGTGAGTCCAAGGACGAGCACAGTGAAGAGAATGCTGAGGGCATGGACACTGACCTGGGTAGCCTCCAGGGAGGCAGGGACATCCAGGACGCTTTGATCCAATACTCCTTCAGCTAGCCTACCAAATAAGAACCACCACTACATGCCAGGGCTGCAGGCTCCATACTCGATCCCAGAGAGGACCATTTCCTTGGCCAGCAACAAACACTCTGTGCCTGTGCAATAAAGTTTCAGGAGGCACACATCCATCATGACATAATGGCTTACCCTGCACCTACAGAACAAATGAAGCATACAGTGGCCAATTGCACAAAATAACATCTCATTTACTTGTGAATGTGAAATGTTGCTGAAATTAACATTAACCGGTGTTTCCCATCACACCATTAAAAAAGTTAAAGCAAAACGGGGGACAAAATATCACCCTTGATAAGGCCGTCTTGTGCTTAAGGTGCTTTACATTTGCGTTTGTGGGTGCTACATCTAGGTGCTCCCCTGGCACCAGCATTGAGATAGCCTGCTGACTCTACTGTCTTGTTGGCCTTGATGACCTTGGCGGTTGTCCTCTGGTCCGTGGAGCCTGTGAAGGTCTTGCCTGGGAGGGAGCGGCCAGTGCAACGGCTGACATCTCCCCAGTCGCCGCAGCTTCATCAGATGCCACAGTCACTGGCAGTGGGGCAGAAGAGCTGCTAGTGTCATCTGGAGCATCCTGAGATGAGCGCGCAGCTTGTGCGCCAACGTGTGGTCACTTTGGACCTCCCTGCTCACCATTGATGGACGGGCACCTAGCTGGGATACTGGGTGCCCAATCCATCTCCCACACAGATCAGCTGAGGTCATTGCCGGTGTGTGGGTTTGCAGGTCCGAGTGCATCCTCAGGGACCCCTGATTGTGTCCCTGGAGTAGCCTCTCCATGGAGAAGACATTGCGCTCGGCCATGAGGACATGCTTCGCAGGGACTCCTCCCAATTGAACAGCAAGGCACGCACTCCCTCATGCATCTCTGCCAGATCCTTCCGCACACCCCACTGGACCTCCAGCATCTTCTGCTTAATGGACGACTCCAGAGACCCATCTCAGCCATCGACTGAGCATTGTCCTGGTCTCCAGAGTCCTTCGACTGCCAGCACCCGGGGCACTCTCTGCTCCGCCTGCACCTCAACTGACTGTGAAGTGCCCTCACCAATGTGCACCAAGATACTAGACGGTGATTTTATGCCCTCCGAGGTGATGGTATCTGCGCTGGTGTCTGCTTGACAGAGAGGGTGTGACGCAGGAGCGTGCTCAGCATGGTGGTCCTCTGGGGTCAGGGGTGGGACTTCAGGGTCCTCATTCCCAGCGCCTGCTGGTGAGCCTAAAAGGGAGAAGAAGGACATGCCATTAGTTTAAGTCATGACACAGTCACTGTGCATGCCAGGCGCCCTGGGGAGACAACAGATATCTGCATCAAGGTGCCCTCGTCTTTCCATTATCAATGGGTACTCCAGTTTCGAGGCTCACAAAAATATAGCGACTACACTAGAATGGTTGCAATAACCGACATTCTCACCTCAGTGCACTGCACTCTTACCTTCGCCTGGCACCCCAACCTCACCGCGGCCAGTTGACCAAGGTACATGCTGCCTCGCAAGCTCCAATGCCTCCTGCTCATAGTGCATCAGGATTAGGTGGTGTGGAGGTCCCCTGCCAGTCCGCGATCTCTCAAATGTTATTATGGGATGTCTTCTTCTCAAAAGATAGAGGAGCACTGATTAGCCCACCCTATACTTGCAGTGCCATTGCAGCCTTGCCAACCCCAGCTGAGGAACACCTGGCAGGGCTCAGCAGATTTGTGGCCCTTGAGCCGCAAGCCACTCAGTCCAAGCAGCCAGGGCTCAGCCCCTTGGACAGCTCTGGTGTCATTGACAGTTGCCACTCACACTCTAACACCCCTCAGGTCCAAAGGGGGATGGCCAGCCCTTAACGTTTCTGCACATTGACCCATGCCAACACAGTACTCACCCTTCCCAATCGCAGCAGACTGTTGAAATGCTTCCGGCATTGCACCCATGTGCACCTCACCACATTGTGGCTGCTCACCCTGGATGCCACCTCCTCCAGGGCCTTTTTGGTGAGGTGCAGAGGCCCCCTCCTCCTGTCTCTGGGGGCAAGGGTTTCCCTCCTGGCTGCCACCTCCTCCAGGAGGGCTGTGAGGCACTCATCGGAGAAATGCGAGGCTGACTGCCCTCCCGCCTGCTGTGTCCAATCGCACTTGGATCCATCGAGACTTCAGCATCCTTCTGTGGCAGCCTTCCAGGGGCTGCCTGGGCTGATTTTGAATCGGCCGCCGGGTCGCCATTGGACCCGGCCAAACATCATGCCCCCGTCTCCGCCCACCCCTTCTCGGAGCTTCCCCAGCAGCCTTTCACGGTGGGCGGGCATTAATTGGCCTACCAGCGTGAAATCGCAGTGTGGTGCTGACTGCCCCTGCCGAGCCCACCCTCCAAGTGCAAAATTCTGCCCATGGTCCTCTGACACTGGACTCCTGTGCTCACCAACCTCCACATACACCCAGCATTTCTCACTTGGTGGCAGAGCTTTCTGCTGCCTTGGCCTCACTCTGACTCATTCCTAAAACTTTGCCACCTTGCTACTTTCCTCCCTGCCTTTAAAAACTTCCAGAAACCCTTCCTTTTTGACTGCGCCTTTGACTGACTTTCCTAAATCGTCTGCCTCTCTGCTCTTTGAAGCATTTGGGAGGTTTTGCTACATTAAGTGCAATTTTTGAGTTATTATTATTGTCCTCGAGATTGTAAGACTTTAAGGTTTGTCTAAGAGCACACAATATGTAGTTCAGTTTGATCATTGTTGAGAATATGGAGAGAGTAGCAAAATCATTAGTGTGTCTATAAAGGCTTGGTTTCTGATTTTTCTGCAATTAGTGAACAAAGGAAATTTTCACCCATGATGAGTGAGGTAGCAGAACTGAAGTTTAGAATTATAAGGAAAATAATGACATTAAAATAGAAATCTACTTCCAGAAATTACTATTGTTGATATTAATGAACAAACATTTCATGCTTTCACATTTAAGTGTTTCACATGGATTGATGCCTGATAAAAATAACATTAAATAGTCATCCTTTAATGTCATCAAATATAAATTTTAGGTTCATATAACAATCTTAGCTTATTTTGTTGTACACTTATGAGAAAGATGTTACTGGACCCAGGCATAACAAGAGAACCAGCAAGGCTGAACCTCAAAGAGATCAGCTTATTGGGAGAGAATATTTTATTTCTTGGTCAGCCAGTGTTTGATTAATGCAGAGGTCCATTCAAACCAAACTATGGGGAAGGACTGTCTCTAGTTGCCTGATGCAACATCATACTCTCTGCTGGCTAGCAACGGTAACATTTACTGTTGTTTCACTTACCTTTGGAACACCTGCAGAGGGGATAATCAGCCAATGCTCCTCCGAATTATTGTCCATTTGCCTTTCTGAAAAATGCATATTTGGCTTTGGTGAAAAATCATTCTTAGCTGATATTTTTATTGAGCTCATACCTTCCTAGAGGAGTATTAATTTTCTCCTTTATATCCAAGAAGACAGGACAGGTGTTCCCCTTCCAATCTTCACTTGCCACTTGACAAAATGCCAGCAAGTGTTTGAAAATAACCCAATGGAGACTCCCAATCTAATATTCCATCTTCCTCTGTGGATAGAGACCATCCTCTGCTAAATGTAGCCAGGACAACATGGTTGAACGTAGGGTTAAGCCACACTTTCTATTGACTAGTAGCACTCGTCAACTATGAAGAATATTAAGGTAATCCATACATATCCCACACTATAATTGTTTTTTAGTAAACAGTATAACTAGAATACTCAGTACTGCATATTTAGTATGCAATGTTTTTCCAAATCATATGGATGTATACATTCCATTCAAGTCCTTCAAAACCTTATTGCTCTTAAATTAGATGCTTTTTTGGTATTCCATGGTTACCCAAGAATATTTGATTACCATTATATACCTATAGCCTCCTCATTTATCTTACAGGATCCTGGATAATTTCTGAAAATATTTCACACCTTCTTGATGCCAATCAATCTGTTACATGTGTTGCCTGTATGGAGTACAATCATTGGGATATCTGCTTGCAGCATTAGGAATCCAGAACCATCACAGGTGATTCTTTCAGATGACTTGCAAGGTTTAGGCTGAATTGAGAACTCTTACATCAGATTTCAAAACATAAACCAATAATGAGATTGTATCATGTTATCAAATCAGTGGATGAGTTAGGAGTAAAATTACATCAACTCTTTGTATCAGACGTTAGGTATGCATGAAACATAAGTTTTAGTCTTATCATCCTTAATGCAATCAGCATTCTTGATCTCTGTCTTGGTTTTACTCCTTTCATATAAGGATGCATATATCTGCTGAAATAACTCAGTTTGGAGAGTGTTAGACTGAAAACCTTAAAGTCCCTGGGTTCAATTGTGGGTTTCAGTAGAGAAACTGGTTTATGTTCATTTCCATGTTTCCTGATATTCGCTGCTTTTCTGGCGCAAACACAATAGGCCAAGTGGCCTCTTTTTGTGTTGCTAACTTTCTATGATTCTAACAGTCTTCGCTAATCTGTCATCACTCATTCTGTTTAGTTGTCCAAACCAACAATATGGTCTTTAAATGATTTAGTGCCTTACCATTTTGTTCAGTCCAAATTTCTTTCATATTGTGCAACTTTTAATTCTCTAGAATCCAGGAATGCTTAAAATGCAGATCGCAAAAACATTTCTGCCACTAATAATTTGGGTTATTTTCTAGGTACCATGCTTCATTACCATACAGCTAGATTTGAATCAAGATGTTATTTTTCACACAAAAAGTGGTTGAAAAGTAGGCAGTGGATGTTGGGGTAATTGAAATTTTCAAGACTGTGTCTGACACATTTTTATTAGGTATGGGTTTCAAAGGATATGGAAGAAACGTTGATAAAATGCAGCAAAGATACAGATCAGCAATTATCTTATTGAATGGAAGAAAAGACTCAAGGGGCTGAATGGCCTATTCCTGTTACCATAGTAGCACCAAGTCAAATAAGCTATTATTTTCTCTGTATTTATGTGTAAGCTAAATTGTTTGCCTTCTTCATAAATTCTATTTATTGGCTCTTGGAGGCTGTTATGTTTAGAAATAGCATTACCACAATTGGTGAAATTCAGGTTATTTACAGTGAATATTTCATGAGGATACAAAAGTAGTAGCGCCAAAGAGACTCCCCATGAAGAATCCCCTAAAAGTTTGAAGGATATGATCAGGTCTGCTATCTATATTCTGAAAATAATTGTAAGAGTGCTGGAATGGACAGCATAGAGGTGTAAACACTGAATGTATCTGGTGACATTGGAGTCTAACTTCTTTGACAGAACATGGAAAACCAAAACTTCCTGAAAGAATGGTAGGGAAGTGGAAGCTGTATTTGTTTTTCTTTCAAAAAAGGGGCTTAAAGAGTGCTTAACTGTCTTGAGTATAACTCATAAAGTATCTTGCGAGTTTTGGCCAATCAGATTACAAAGTTGTTGTGTGAGGAACAGATTAGGTTTAGAAGAAGAGAAGCCAGGTTAGACCATCAATTTACTCGTAGCTGAAAAATATTTTGAAACTTAGCAGAAATGTGGAAGATAGAATTCAGTTGTGTTGCTTTAATAAGACATGCTATAAAGCCTCATGGGCTATTTATAAAGGTATCATGTCAGCAAGAAGATGAACTAACTTTTAAGCCACAGCTGACAATATCGTCACTGGATGTGCCAAACCTATACTGCAAGGTATATTTGCTGATTCTGATCCTGTGGAGGCTATTCACTTAGTGGTTGACAGATACACCAAACCCTGCAGATATGATTGATGGCATCTTCGTGGATATAGACATCCAGGCTATGCTGGCTGTCGGCCACCGTGAGATACCTTTTTTCACCACATAGTAGGACCATCTGTGATGGTACTTCTGAATCAGGCATTCTCATATCTCAGTGGTGACACAGAATCACAGAATTGTTACAGCACAGAAGAAGGCCATTCAGCTCATCGTGATTGCACTGGCTCTCCGAATGAGCAATTGACTTAGTGCCAATCCCCAACTTCTCCCCATAACCCTGCACATTCTTCCATTTGATAAGTCTTTGAATCCTTTGATTGAAACTGCCTTCACCACGCTCTCAGGCAGTGCTTTCCAGACCTTAACTGCATGAAAAAGTTTTTTTCTCATGTTGCTTTTGCTTCTTTTGCCAATTACTTTATATCTGTGTTTTCCTGTTCTCGATCCTTTCACAAGTGGGAACAGTTTCTCCCTATCTACTCCCTTCCAGACTCCTGTATTAAATTTCCTCAAATCTTCTCTTCTCCTGGTAAAATAGTCTCAACTTCTCCAATCTATCTTCATAGCTGAAGTTCCTCATCCTTGGAACTATTCTCATGAATGTTTCCTACACTCTCTCCAATGCCTTCGCATCTTTTCTAAAGTGCAGCGCCCAGAACTGGATGTAGTATACTTTTGTCCCAGCTTCCTTTGGGAATGTCAAAGCAAGGCATCTTCATCTCTGACTTCAAATGCAGGTGTAAGGATACCGGTGAGTCCACAGGATCCATAGCACCACTCATGGAGCCTGAATAATCTGGTAGCCTTCTTGGCTCTTCCTGTTCTTTAAATCATCTCAAATAAGAGGATCCCCTTGGCAACCCCATTGGTTCCAGCAATGGGGTAAGTGGTAAAAACAAAGTAGAAAAATTGACATAAAGGCTTATACGGCCTAAGTGCTAAGAGAAAAATAAATAACCAAAAGGTAGTGATTTCTCAAATAAAATGTTGCTTTATATTTCTGTGTTCTTTAAATTAGCTGCTGAATGGTCCATCAGTGCTAAATAATTCTGGATATACTTTGTGTTTCGTCTTGTGTTCGGGGTCTAGATGGGGTTCTTTAGAGTTTGACTGTTTCCCTAGGAAAGCTGCTTAATACTGTAGTTCGTAAAACTATTATTATTTATTTACAGCTGTATGTATATCTCAGCAACTCCACACGAGGTTGGACTTTTCCTTCCCTCCAGACCTGTTACCTAGTCATATGACATTGCATCATTGTTACATCAGAATCGGATGCATCTGATGTTAACCCCTTACTCTACAGTTTGCATCAGATGTTCCACAGCTTCATATTAAGAAATTGTTGGCCATCCCTACCCCATTTTCACATTGTAATGAATCCCCTGCCACTTTTGGGCATGAGTTGCCCACACCAGCCCCCACTCGAAATTTTAATGGTGGGCACAATTGACAGAAATTATTCAGGGTAGTTCTTCACTGAATTGCACTCTAGAGTATATTAAAACTAAATTAGCCCCACAGAGTTTACGTGAATAATCCTCTTAATAATGTTATGTACAATTATCAAGATCTTTCTTTCCAGTGCAAAATAAGTGATAAATTGAGATGTCATACCATAAATATCCTAGTATTAATCCTGAATCTATGCATTATGTTATTACTCAGTTGTCAACCATTGTCAAAATTGCAGCAGTCACATCACAGTAATTAATCAAGCAGTGTGCATTCTCAGAAATTAATGAAGATTTAGGACATTGCTAGTTGGGGTACATTTCTGTCTATAAAATAAAGACTCAAACTGAATGAAGTTACTCCATGAATTTAAAGCAATATTTTATAATAAGAGTAGATTCCCTTTTTCATCAAAAAGTTCAAGTCATTAGAGTGAAGTTCTGCCGTTTGCGGAGGTTACGTTCCCTCGAAACCTTGCTAACAGCAAAATCACAAATGACGAACATGCTTTACAACCGGAGTCAATTAGATCGGTTCCAGCAATGTAAAGGCGGCATTGGTTTGTGCAGCTACTGTACAGCAAATTGTGGTATGCAACAGGTGGGGAGCGAGGGGGAGCCTCTGAGCTCAATATGACGACAAAAGAATCCAACTATAGATTCATCTCTTTTAACACCCAAGACATGTATTGAAAATGTTAAAAAGATACAATCTTCATTTAAGAAAAACATAAAACACCTCAAAACTGGCAGACAAACGTAAAACTTAAAAACAGATAATTGAAAAATATTTTCATTTAAAAAATGATGACGTAACATTTTCTTTGACTCTGGTTATTGTGTATAACCCCTCTCTCATTCCCAAGTTTTACCGAATCAGATGCTGACACATCTACATAAATAGATAAATAAATCTGTGAACATTTCAAAATTGAACAGAGCCATTATTGCAGCTCTGGACCAAGAGTTTTGGACCTTTCCAGGTTAATCTCTCCATTCGTGCTGCAACCGTTCAAGGCATCGCTTCGCACCCCTGTCAGAAAGGTGCATTAAAAAATGAGAATTAAATGTCTTCGGCCAGGACTAATGGAAGGAATCTACTTCCAGAGACTTCAACACTATCTCCCCGTTAAAACGTACCAAGATTTCTGCTCCATCATGATTGCCATCTCCTCGGCACCAACCACCAACTGTGGCAACATCGGTCCAGAATAGAATTAACAAAATGGAATAAATTTCATTTAGAATGAAGTGTCTTTAATGAGAGAGGGGAAAGCAAATGCAGATAAGCGAACAATTACTCATGCAATGGGTGATCTGATTCTCAAAGGCTTTAGCGTGGGTAAGCGAATACACAAACAAGGAAGTCGCGAAAGGCGGGGCTTTATTGTATTTGCATCAGCCATGTTATCACATTCAGTGATGTTCATCATTTTCCAGCTCATATTCACTCTCTGGTACCCATTGCTGGTTAAGCAATGAGTCCATTGACTGCCAGGGTACACAGTTGCCAGCATGAAGCAATATAGTTAGTCTTTTCAGGTCCTTTCTTTGATATGTTCATATTAATCGATATATAACCTATATAGCTCCATTGGATTCCAGTCTGTATTTCAGTCCTAGATATCATTCTATATAGAGTTAATTTGCAACCCTTGACTAGATTCCAGTCTGTACCTCATTCTTGTGAATCTATTATTCAATATATAACTCATTTGAATCCCTTGCTTAAATTCAAACCTATAAATCATTCTCAGTTAATATTTCATGCATAAACCATCTGGATCCCTCAGTTAGAATCTAGCTTATAATCATTTGCCTGCATTCATTATTTTACATGTAACAAACATATAATCCACTCCCAGGATCCATTATGTTTTATATAAACCATCTGAGCTGCTTGATTAGATTCCAGCCTGTAACTAACTCCCAGGCTTCCATTATTCTATATATAAACTATCTGAACTGCTTGATTAGATTCCAGTTGTAATCACCCTGAGAATCCATTATTCTGCATGTAAAGGATCTGAATCGACAGTTAGGCTTCAGCCTGTGATTAGTTTCAGGATCCATTATTTGTCACATCTTAAATGGATTGCTGTTGTCATTGTGATCTCATAAAGCTAATCTTTTAAAGCAAACAAATTAAAAAAGGAAAACATTTACAATTTGCTTTTAACATAGATTTTAGTACCAATAACAACTGGAAAGCTAATTTCTGGGATCAGTTTAACCACTGTTTCCCCCTTCACTCATCTGCCAAGCAACAAGTGCTTAACCAACACCCATAAGATATTTTTTACAAAATACTGTTAATGCTTAGTCTGTATGAATGTAATTTAAAACACAAAGGCTTGTCAAGTACTTGACTTCAAATGCTGTTGTAGAATATAGTCTTTGATAAATCAGTGTGAATGGATCTTATTTGAAGTTGCAGAGGCCATGTTTACAATAAAGTAGTCCCAGCATTCCCTACATAGAAAATTGGGAAAGGAACACTGTCCAAAAATCTCTAAGGGCAGGATTTTCAGGTGGACGGGCAAGCGCACGCCTGACCCGCTCGAGCGTGAAATTGCACGTAATGACGTCGGGCGAGTGTCCTGGCATCATCCCACGCTCGCGCGATATCTCGGTTGGCGGGCGCACGCAAAAGTCGGAAGTGCGCCCGCCAACAATTAAGATAGCAATTAAGCACCTTAAAGTTCCAATTGTCCCCGATTTTTCGTCATCCGTCCAACCTCACGGTTGGGGGATGGGCAAATTGGCCAGGTGGCTTTTGCATTTTTGATGAAACCTCACCCAAGAGAAGGATGAGGTTTCCGTTGTTAAATTTTTATAAATCTATGGACAGAATTTTTACAATGAATATGTTCAGGTGACTGTTTGTGCTGCTTGGACATTTTTGTTCTCATTTGAAAATTTTTATTTAATACTTTTGAATTCTTCAGCTCCCTGAGGCAGCTCCCTGCCTTCACAGCGCTTTCATTCCGCGCTCGCCCGTGCCCATGCTTACATCAGTGCCTGCCCTTCTCCCGCGCCCACAGCAACGCTGAGCATTTCAGCGCACGCTTCACACTGGCTGGCCGTTAATTGGCCAGCCAGCATGAAATTACAGTCGGGGGCCGATCGTGGGCGGCAGTCCGTTCCCCAACCGCTTCCAGGCTTGTCGATTGTGCCCACATGCCAACCTAAAAGTCCTGCCCTGACTTTTCACTCTGTACAGTTAAAATCTAACCTTATGTTTAAAAAAACTGTATGCATCATGATATTCAAACACGTACTTCAATCTTTGATTTTGCTTAGACTTTTTATTAATTCCTGAATAAAAGTTTAAAAGAAAATCAAAAAAAAAAGCAGAACGTTTGTTTATATGTAAACTATATCAAGCATACAGAGAATACAGTGTCTGAAAAATAAAATTATTTATTTATATAATAGGTGAATCTGTAAATACTCCACACGATAACATCATGTTAATAAACCATTAGGTGTATCTGTGATCAGCTTGTTACATTGTGGCTTTCCAAACTGTCTGTGTCTAATAAACACAAAATCTAGGATTCTGGTTGTGTTTTCTTTAGGAGAAATTGAATGTTAAAAAAAAGATATAATATTACAAGGTTACCCAGAACATTGCTGTGCAATTCTTCTATGGAGGTTTTACATTGGGTCATCACATTTTAAGTATCACATGCAAAGTTCTGTGTTAACCTTTAAAAATTATTTTACAAACTAAGCAACTATTCTGCAGAGAAACACTTCAAGCAGCTAAAAATAATTTCTAAGAAAGCAAACTAGTCATTTTCTGCCTGTTTTCTGACTTTTAATTGGCCCCAGTCTTGGCCTAAGAGCATTCAGCTTCTAATTGGCCCAGAAAAGTGCAAAAATTGTGCCCGAAGGGGACCCAGAGCTTTACACATAGATGCATTTGCGGTAAAACAATGCATTCAGTCGTTACATGGTGTAATACTCCTGTCCTTATATACAGCCTCTCCTTCATCAACATCCAATGGAACGATCTTTAAATGTTCAAATATGAACCACTTTTCTGACCTCTTGCTTTACAAGAAAGTCTGCTTGATCTGCCAGTTGAGGACATGTAAAGGCAACAATCAGAATATTTCCAAGAATGTTTATGCCTTGAACTTTTCACCACTTTTTATAACAAACAAAATAGCTGTCAATTCAACATCATCGTTGATGGAGCCTGTCTGATAAAAACTAAGATTTGAATAACCTCCACGTTTTTTTCATCTTTGTAGTCATCTTTCAGTTTTCTCTGTGAATATAAATGTTCTGATGATACACAGTGGACCATTGTTAATCTAGATGAGTTTTCAGTGCAGTCTCAGCTGGCTACACAATGGGGAAGGCCAAGGACTGGCAGCCTGACAGTCCTGAAGGACTAGCTTGGAAGCGGGGAAATTTCATTATTCCTACAAGATCAATGAGGCATCAAGTATTACAGAGAATGAAGGGGAAAAATCCAGATAAAACCAGCCATAAAAGGATGACGGTAAAAGGATAATGATTCAAAGTACTATGGAACATCAAATCCAAGCCCATTCACATGAGCATTGTATTAAAGCAGCTTAGTATTTGCAAGTTAGTTAACAATATAATGTTACACATTAATATTTATGTTTATATTTGGCATTGCATGGGGTCATTTCACATTATTTAAGTTAAAATACCTTGACTGTAGAACTGTAGATGTGCATTCTAGTTCCACACTATTTTGTGGAAATGAAACATGAGAACTTTCTGTAGGCTTTCAAAATATGTATATGAATTTTACTGAGTAAATCACTAAAAAGAGGAAGTATACCAAGCTCAGTCCAGAGATTCAGTTCAAATCAATACGAATTGACCAAAGACTGCCAGTAATGAGAGCTGCAGCTAATTCAATAATACTGCCCTCAGATTCTTTCGTCCGAAAGGAAGGTAGATTGATTTTCTTGTTTTAGATTGATTTTCTTGTTTGTACTACATTGGAAGAAATGAGCAGTGCTGTATTTTGGGCCAGCTCAATCAACCAAATTCTTATCAGTGTTAAACATCAAGTCCAGATTTAGGGTTAATATCTGGAAAAAGGATGGCGAGCATCTTCACTATTCCATTGAGGTTTGTTGAATCTAACAAAAGTGACATTGATATCTTGAAATGGGTTGGTGGATTTAGTCATAAAGTGTAGTCACTTGTTGTAAAATCAAAGTCACAGCAGCCAATTTTCACACAGCAAATGCCTTGACTGAATAATGAATAATAACTGGTGAATAATAAATTACTACAACAGTGGAAAATTTAAATGAAAGGTTTGTCAAAACAGGGCAAAGAATTATTGCTTTAGATCAACATGTCTTCAACAATATCAGGAGAGAGCAGTTCGAAAGAATTGTCGAATATGAACACACCTCAAAGTAAACCTACACAAAAACCCACAAAGAGTAATATAATAATGATCAGATAACCTGTTTTGCGATATTGATTGAGTAATATCTATTTGCTAGGACACCAGGGATAGCTCACCTGAATTTTTTTGAATGCCATGAATCTTTCTCATCCACCTGGGAGGACAGGTGGAGCCTGAGTTTAACATCTCATCCAAAAGGTAGCAACTTTGGCAGTGCACCACTCCCTCACTACAGTACTGGCGTGTCAGCCTTGAGTTTTGTGTTCAAGTCATGGAGTGGGGCTTGAAGCTGGACTTTGTGACTCAGAGATAAGAGTGCTACTAACTGAGCCATAGCTGATACAGACCACTTAATGCTGGAACAGAACTACACTATAAGTCATTTAATGGGTAGTAACCCCCCCTTAGTAACACCGATGAACCAATATGTTTAGTTACTAGTTTCTAGCTTCTCTTTATCTCATCAGAAAGGCTCAACAGAAACTTTCCCAGAATTAGAGTGAAAGCTGAATGATAAGTTTGGGCGATTTCACGAGTGCGATTAACAGGGATCTTAGCCTGCTTTGGCCTAACTTGCAAACCATGGAAGAGAGAAAAAGGTCCAACCAACCTGTCCCAGACAACTGCAAAGCCTTGGGAATCACAATAGTTACACACCACCATAAAGCCATGGGGGACTCAAACAACAGATAAAAATCAAGCTACATAGGGAGAAAAGAAATTTGGAAAAATTCTCTCCCACCCCTAGGCAACCAAAACTGGTTCAAGAGATCACTCTGGCCCTGATTACTGTCATACAGAAATTTGTGAGGCAAAAGGTTGAGAACACTATGAATAGAGGATTAACTCTAGACAAAGTCGATATTATCATGGTATGGAGCCTAATTCAGAGCAATATTATGTTCTCCAATAAAGAAGCGAGCATAACTGAAGTTATACTGTCTAAATTACAACCATACAAATCAGGAGGAGCACTTGAAATGATGAATAATAAATCACTACAACAGTGGAAAATTTAAACAAAAGGTTTGTCAAAACAGGGCACAGAATTAATGCTTTAGATCAACTTTTCTTCAACAATATCAGGAGAGAGCAGTTTGAAAGAGTTGTCAAATATAAACACACACCTCAAAGTAAACCGACACAAAACAGAGCCTGTCAACATAATATTCTAGTCGTTGGGCTGCCTGAGGCACTGCATTAATTGACATTCTTAAAGTTTTAGGCAAGTCAATGAAGGTAGAGGAAAAATCACGTTTTAGTCTTGAGTCTCCGAATGAATAAAATTCACTGCCTCTATGTAACTATTTGTAGTATCTGTATACTCTGCACGCTGCCAGCAGTTTAGAAATATAGTGATAAAATTAACTGATCGGAAAAGATGATATGGCAGAGCTGGATGCTGTTGCATCAATTCAGAGTACAGCAGCGGTATAGAAACCACAACATATGGGACTGCTGGGTATCATTGGATGGCACTATAGTGGCATGGAGCACCAAATAATAATTGCAGTGGGATGGAGTAGTATTCACATTTTTATTCTCCTAATGACTTCCCAATTTTGTCTAGTCTTCCAAATCTTGTGGAAATCTGCTGAATGGGGGACAATAACTCACACAGGAAGAGCGAGATTATAAGGAGAGACCCTTACTGTCATGTACAGCATTTAGTGAGGTAAAGCCAGGTTGTCCTTCAACGCCAAGAAAAGAAAAGGGATTGGAAAAAGATAATTTTAACATTGCGCAGATTTTTTCTTTCGTCGGGCGGGCGCGCACCCGATCCGAATGAGAGTAAAATAATGCACAATGATGTCAGGCGAGCGTCCCAACGTCATCGCGCACTCTCGCAATACTTTGCTCACATGCAAGAGACAGCAGCGCACCCACTGACAATTAAAAGGCCTATTAAGGCCCTTAATCAATTAATTAAATCAGCTTTATCGCTGCCCATCCAACCGTTCGGTTGACAGGCAGGCGAAAAGGCCAAGTGGCCTTTGGATTTTTTATTAAACCTCGTCCACGGGCAAGGTTTCCAACAGGAATTAAAAATAAATTTTAAATGTTTAAATCTTATTTATAACATGTCGCTGCTCATGTGACTCTGTCACATGAGGTGACATATTCACCTTAGTTTTAAAATCTTTATTTGTACTGTTCTAAACCTTCAGCTCCCTGAGGCGACTCTGTGCCTTCAGGGAACTTTCAGCCCACGCCCCCGCACACATGCACAAACTTCCATGCTTGCCCTCCTCCTGCCCCCACCCCGGCAGCGCTGAGGCTCCCAGTGTGCGATTCACGCTGGCTGGCCGTTAATTGACCAACCAGTGTGAAATCGCGGATGGGGCCCAATTACTTGCGGTGGTTGGTTTTACGACTGCTCCCGGGCCCACCCACCGCACCCGCCCGATGAGGGCATAATTCAGCCCGTTGGGTAATATTTTAAAATAGGTAATATTATATCCGCTTACAGTTATATGCCTTGCCTTGCTTCGGTTTCCCCTGTAGTTCAGGCCGGTTGAATGAGGTAGTTTAGAAGGACAATGGTTCTCTGTATCACACCCCACAACATTTCTACTGGTCAGCGTTGCAGCTTGCCTGCAATAAGGTGTTGCCAAATGTCTTTGTCACAGAATCTGGCACCCCAATAGCTGAAGGTGTTCCATTTACATCTGGCTCTCTGTTAACCCAGACACTGAAGAAAGTTCCCCAGTGCTCCGATCTACAGAAACTTCCCTCAGGAATAATGCTTGTTTGAGTTCAGAATGTGCCTATTTTGACCACTTCCCACAGAGAATAACTGATCAATGGCCGTAAAGAGACGGGTCACATTAAACACAGCTTCATTTTAGCAGCAAGTTTCCAGTGAGCAGATCCACACAGGAGGTCCAATCATGTGTTGATACCTATATTTCAGCAAGGGCAACTGAAAGGGAGCAGATCTGTGTCTACTTTTTCTTCTGTTTATTCCCTGTAATTAGGAGGGGAGGGGGGAATGGTGAATAAAATACAAGAAACATAAATTTTCTTATTCTTATGAGGGAAATTACCACCTGGTGCTGATTTATAAGGAGTGGCTTCATAATCGGTTTACTCTTAACGCGCAGAGAGTATTTTTCACTCAGTTCCTAATTTTAACACAAATCTTCCAGTCATATATTCTGCAACCAGTTGAAATTTCTTTATTTTTAACCAGTGTTCAGTTAAGATCATAGGAACAGGAGTCGGCCATTCAGCCCCTCAAACCTGACTTGCCATTGAATTAAATCAAGACTAATTTGTACCTCACCTCTAATTACTAGCCTTTGTTCCATGTCTTTTAATAGCCTTGGCCATCAAAAATCTATTGATCACAGTTTTGACATTTTCAACTTATTTTGCCTTAGCAGCTTTTGCAGGGAGAGAGTTTGCAATATTCGCTACCTTTTGTATAAAGAACCATTTTCTGACACCACCTCTGAATGACCAGATTCTAATTTTAAGGCTCTGCCCCCTTGATCTGGGCTGTACCACAGAAGAAATTAGTTTCTTTCTACTTAATTCTCCTGCAATTTATCTATTGCGTCATTCATGTTGCCAGGACCTGGAAAATTGGAGCTGATTGGATAGGTTGTTCTCCTTGGAACAGAGGAGGCTGAAGGGAGATTTGATTGAGATGTACAAAATTGTGAATGGCCCGAATAGAGTGGATGGGAGGGGCCTATTTACATTAGCAGAGAGTTCAATGACAAGGGGGCATAGATTTAAAGTGATTGGTGAAAAGATTGGAGGGGAGATGAGGAAATATCAGAGGATTGTGGGGGTCTGGGACTCTGCCTGAAGGGATAGTAGAGGCAGAAACCCTCAACTCATTTAAAAGGTATCAGGATATGTACCTGAAGTACTATAAACTGCAGGACTACTGACCAAATGCTGGAAAGTGGGATTCGGCTGGGTGGCTCATTTCTCAGCCAGCGCTGACACGATGGACCAAGTGGCCTCTATCTGTGCCGCAAACTTTCTATGATTCTATGATTCATATCTTCTACCAATCTTCAGTTTCCTAACAAGAACAATGTTTGTTTTCCAAATGTCATAGGACATAAGATGCTTGAAGAAAAATAAGCATCAGACTTGATAAATCTAATTTTTGTATAAATCCTGATTAAGACTAATCTGTAGAATTAATTAAGTTAATCTCAATGAAGTTACTTAAAGGCTGACTAAATTAATTTAGAATTGCTTAATACAAATGATGAAGAACAGCCTGGAAATGACTGCTGGTAATTTTAGCTGACAAGCCCTTAACGCATTCATGGGCTGGATTTTATGTCTGCCCGCCGGACATGTTTCCTTTGCAGGTGGGGGGATGGCAATTAAAATATGTCGGGTGCCCAGCCCATCTCCTCCTCGTCCACCCTCGACCTGTTCTCCATAACATGGAGGGTGGGTAAGGCGCCCACTAAGGCCCCCCGCCTTAAGCCCTATGAGGCCCTTAACTGCCCAATTAAATGGCCATTAAAGGCCTCAATCCACCTCCACGGCTAAAAAACGCTGCAAAGTACAGGCTTGCCAGACTTCAAAGGCTGTTTTGAAACAGCTTCCTTGAAAAGGAGGAAAGGAAGCGGGGCCTCATTAATCAGGGGGTGTCCTGTGTGCACTGGGGGCACCCCACCAAGATGTCACCACATCCCCCCCCTTGGTTCGTCACCCACCTATCCTCGAAACGTCGGCACCCCACCCTCCTCTTGCCCCTCCTAGGCTTTCTGCTCCCTCCCTGGCCTAAAAGCCAATAATTTATCTGGGTCTAGTCGTCATCAGTCTTCTTCGTGGACCTCCTTGCAGTTGTAGCAGTGCCCACTACTGAGCTCTGGTGCTGCTGGGACTGCTAGAGCTGCCGGCCCATCAGATTGACCAGCAGCTCCCGAGCGTGGTCCTTCCTGTCCACTGAGGGGCGGAAGTCCGGTCCTCAACCTGTTTAGCCCACCCCCCAGCAGATTATCGCTGTGAGGCACATTTCTTATTGGAACATAGGAACATAGAGGTCATTCAGCCCATCAAGCCTACTCCTACGTTCAATACGATCATGGCCTATCATCCACTTTAATGCCTTTTTTCCACACTATTCCCCTATCCCTTTATGCCATTGGTATTTAGAAATCTTTCAATCTCTACTTCAAACATACTCAATGACTGAGCTTCCATGGCCCTCTGGGGTAGGGAATTCCAAAGATTCACAACCTTCTGAATAAAAAAAAGTAAGTTCTCTTTGTCTCAGTGCTAATTGGTGTCCCTTACTTTGGTGGTGTCACATTAGCACTTTCGCTGTCACACTTAGTTAATAACACCTGTATTGTTATAAAACAGGAAGGCTGATTGTCATTACTGCTGGAAAGTGAGTGAGCAGTGTATAGAAAACTCAATTGTTAGTATCTCACCTCTGAGTCAACAAATCATGGGTTAAAGCCCTGGTCCAGGAACTTCAACCCATAATCTACATTGACACTTTAGTACAGTACTGAGGGAAAGCTGCATTGTCATAGATGGTGGTTTAATTTTGGTCTCTCTGCCTTCCCATGTTTTGGTGGAACTCTGGTGGTAATGAGATGCAAACAACTTACTGCTGATTCCTGACCGAGGCACGTCTGCTGCCATTTTAAAGCAGGTCTCAATTTGGACAATCAATGTTCCAATGTTCCAACCTGAAAGAAGCTAGAGCCTCATTATTCTATGAAACTTGTGCTCATTGGCACAGTTACTCCTACCCCTCTCACCACCCTGCCGTCCTCCCAAAACATTGAGCTATCAATAGCATTTGTGAGGTGATGGAACCTCATGGATTGTGTGCAAATGAAGCCCAATCATCAAAACCTTTAAGCCTCTGACTAGTGACATATTGTGATCTTTCTGCTCACAGTTCTCCATCTTTTCCATTTTATGCAATCGGTGAAAACCACCATGCCTCTATTAACTAAACAAAAGCCCTGTCTACCCTTTCAGATGGATGCAAAATATCAAATAGTACCTTTCAAGGAGCTGAAGATGTAATAACTTGCTGCACTGATACAAGTTCTTTCTTTATTTAATGTTATTTCTACCATATTGGAGAAGACATTTTATACATAAGCATATTTTGGCGCATGTAATATAACTTCAAGCTAGATCGAAAGCAATTGTAGTAGTGAATCGTGGACACTGTGGTAATTTATTATTAGCACATATTAATATACTTGTTTCTTCCCACAAGTTTGAAAACAATAAAAGATATGAAAAAGCTTCTTCTTTACAGTGATTGTCACTGTTACACTCCTCTTCAGAAAATGTATGCATACAAAGGTTTTAGCTTGCACTGTCCTTTCAAAACCTAGAGCCAATGTATTTCTTTACACTTCACGGAGAACAGAGATGGTCAGGGACAAGAAACTTGCAGTGTTTGAGATGACAATTCCTGTCCTCGACTTGTTTATTAGGCTGAAAACTCTTTTTATATTCAGCTGTGCTGCTCTAGAGGATATGAACCCCCATCAGGGGAGGCTTCTAATCACTCTTTGGGTTTCCCACAAGGTTGTAATGCCTGCTCTGCACCTGACTGAAAGTGTAGACAAAGACATGCACTTCTTGATGTGGCAAATACATTGGAAGGGAGGTGACTTGATGAGATCCAGGACTAAAGCCTCAGTCTGGGCAAAAATAGAACCAAGCAGCTGTTGCTCTGTATTGACAATCTGCAAACTTCCTTCAGCAGATATCAGACATTGAGGGACTCTGGTTTATGTTTAGTTATAATTTTAGCCTCTTCACTGATATGTGACTATTTGAAATTGTTTTTTCTGAATTCAGTGCTACAATGTAATGAAACAAAATTCAAGTGTATTTGATCAGAAATTAAAATGGATCAGTGCTGCACAACGTTTCATACATTCATCTGAAATAATCTTCAGTGATGAAAGTCTTGCTGAGACAGTCAAGGATGAGATGGATTCAAATCATTAAACTAAGGTTTGAGTAAATGGTGGGAGTAATTCAATATATGGGTTGCAAACCATTCATAATTTTAATAGCAGGATAGGGATTTCTCAGCAGTATGCCTCAATAAAAGCCTTTAGGAGACATTTAATATTATAAAATGAGGATTAAGCAACTATGGCCAATTTTTCAAAATCTGTGCTATAGACAGGGAGACTCATCCCAAACCAATCCCTTCCTCATCTCCCTCCACTCCCAACGACCCCCCAAAAGCAACAGATTTCCCAGAAAATCAAAAGTGCACTTCCCACAATTTCCATTCAATTTGTTTATATTGGGTGGAAAGTGAGATGCAGGCAATGTGAGAGGCTGCTCACTGGTAGCAGCTCATTCAGAAGAACAGCCCTCCTGCATGATGATAATCTGGAATGTAAATGAAATATGAGTCTTTGTTCAGCAGAAAATTGGGGTTTGAACCCTGACCCCTGTTTTCACCCAAATGTGTTATCACACCCCATCTCTTTCAAACTAGCTTCAACCAACATTCTGGCTCTCTATTAGGAGAAAGTTTGTGAAGAATCTTTAGTTAACATTTCCTTCTATAGTTGCTAATTGTTTGAGGCCAGAAACACAGTCTAGTTTTAAGTTACATTCTCCCAATGGCAAGAGCCAGGGCTCTTTCTTTCAACCTCTGCAAATCCATCTTGTTTTAACCCTCAATGCTGAAATATAATCCTTTTCTAAATTCTGTCAATGAAAATTTATTTAAAAGTAAGTGACATTGGGAATGATCTGTTAGCTCTGCAATTGATTTTCAGGGACTCTAAACATAGCCCAGTACACCAAACATGCTGCAGCAAACCAAGGGTGACCCCATATACCAAATGTGACCCAGTAAACAAAACATAACCCAGTACACCAAACGTGCCCAGTACACCAAACGTGCCCAGTACACCAAACCTTTCCCAGTGCATAAAACATAACCCAGTATACCAAACATGATCCAATACATCAAATGTAATCAAGTACACCAAATGTGGCCCAGAACACCAAACGTGACTCAGTACACCAAATGCGACCCAGTACACCAAACATGGCCCAGTATTCCAAACATAGCCGAGTACACCAAACATGGCCCAGTACACCAAACGTGACCCAGTACACCAAACGTGACTCAGTGCACCAAACATGGCCCAGTATTCCAAACATAGCCGAGTACACCAAATGTAACCCAGTACACCAAACATGGCCCAATATACCAAACATGGCCCAGTACACCAAATGTAACCCAGTACACCAAACATGGCCCAGTATACCAAACATGGCCCAGTACACCAAATGTGACCCAGTACACCAAACATAGCCCAGTACACCAAATGTGATCCAGTTCACCAAATGTGGCCCAGTACACCAAACGTGGCCCAGTACACCAAATGTCACCCAGTACACCAAATGTGACCCAGTACACCAAACATGGCCCAGTATACCAAACATGGCCCAGTACACCAAATGTAACCCAGTACACCAAACATGGCCCAGTATACCAAACATGGCCCAGTACACCAAATGTGACCCAGTACACCAAACATAGCCCAGTACACCAAATGTGATCCAGTACACCAAATGTGGCCCAGTACACCAAATGTGGCCCAGTACACCAAATGTGACCCAGTACACCAAATATGGCCCAGTATACCAAACATGGCCCAGTACACCAAATGTAACCCAGTACACCAAACACGGGCCCAGTACACCAAACACGGCCCAGTACACCAAATGTGGCCCAGTACACCAAATGTGACCCAGTACACCAAACGCAGCCCAGTACACCAAACATGGCCCAGTACACCAAACGTGACTCAGTACACCAAACATGGCCCAGTATTCCAAACATAGCCGAGTACACCAAACATGGCCCAGTACACCAAATGTAACCCAGTACACCAAACATGGCCCAGTATACCAAACATGGCCCAGTACACCAAATGTAACCCAGTACACCAAACATGGCCCAGTATACCAAACATGGCCCAGTACACCAAATGTAACCCAGTACACCAAACATGGCCCAGTATACCAAACATGGCCCAGTACACCAAATGTGACCCAGTACACCAAACATAGCCCAGTACACCAAATGTGATCCAGTTCACCAAATGTGGCCCAGTACACCAAACGTGACTCAGTACACCAAACATGGCCCAGTATTCCAAACATAGCCGAGTACACCAAACATGGCCCAGTACACCAAATGTAACCCAGTACACCAAACATGGCCCAGTATACCAAACATGGCCCAGTACACCAAATGTAACCCAGTACACCAAACATGGCCCAGTATACCAAATGTGACCCAGTACACCAAATATGGCCCAGTATACCTAACATGGCCCAGTACACCAAATGTGACCCAGTACACCAGACACGGCCCAGTACACCAAATGTGGCCCAGTACACCAAACGTGACCCAGTACACCAGACACGGCCTAGTACACCAAATGTGGCCCAGTACACCAAATGTGACCCAGTACACCAAACGCGGCCCAGTACACCAAACATGGCCCAGTACACCAAATGTGACCCAGTACACCAAACGTGACTCAGTACACCAAACATTGTCCAGTACAGCAAAGGTGACCCAGTACACCAAACATGGCTGCCAAAGCTGCATTTTCATAAAGCTGCTCTTCCACAGCTATTTAAGTGAAATGAATTAAAAATGGGAAACTACAACTAACCTCCAAGTCCAAGGGTAAGGAAAGCTAAAATTACAACTTCAGATTCTTTCCTGACTGCTGATAGCAAGAGTTAGGATATGTGGGTGTTGTTCAGATCAGAGAAGGGATGGAAGGGTGTACCCAAGTCCACTTTTGTTCTCAGACATATGTAGATAATTGGACTTGAGCATACTGAGCACAATCTTAAAATTTGTTGATGATATAGTTGCAAGAGTTTTGGCAAACAGTGAGAAGGACTCTAAAAGACTTTAGGAAAACATAGAGCATTTAGTGTGTCATGACCCACTGGGCATAGTGCGCTGTAATATCAAGCCCCGCTGCTCCCCGAGCCACAACAAATGTCAAAAAGTTTGACCAATCCACCAGATTGCCCCAATTCTACCTAATTGTTTAATTTAGGTTAACAGAATATGAGCACCAGGTTCGTAAACTTAATAAGTAAATAACTGTTTATTGAACAAACTGTCATTATCCAGTGGCAAAAGAAAGAAATATGAACTGCTAACTTCTAACACTATAACCTAACCTCTACCCCTTCTTAAATCCCTATACATACAAATACAAGACACATAAGACACACAAAAAATGGATTTTAAGCGTGGGATAAAACTGTTCAATAGCACCAATTCCAGAGTACAAGATTCAATGGGTTAATCTTGATCAATGTCTTCCAAATTCCTTTCAATTCTTTGTTGAATACACAAGGTGGTCTTCCAGCACTTTCAATATTTAGTTCACTGGTTGAGCCTTTCAATGTCTCTAGCAGTGATTTTCCCCTTTGCCTCTTGACAGGGGTTTTCAGAGAGAGAGTAGGTTATAAGGATATGAGGAGAAAAAGCCAGCTAGCTATTATTGTGGAATTACTGGAATATTCCACACACAGGAGAGAGAGGTTTTAAGTCTTTTTTTTCAGGCTAGGAGCTGTTCTGCTGCACTGCTTCTCACACAAAACCTGGTCACCTGGTCAGGAGCCAATTAAAACATTGTTGCCAGGTAGCTCCCTTGGTCCAGGACTCCTTTCCATCACCATCCTGTCTTTCATGGCACACTCTGTTTCAGGTCATGCAATATTGTATATATCTGTAATCCTGTTCCAGTGGACATGTCATTCAAACTGCAGCCATTGTAATTTTAATCCACAATCCAACAGAAAATAAAAAGATATGTTCTTTACAACAGTCCAACAGAAATAAAAAGATATGATCCTTACAAGTGGAATGGGTAGGCAAGTGGCAGATGAAATTTAACAGATAAAAATTAGGTAAACATTTTGGTAAAGAAAGAGCAAGGAATGGAAATCACTTAATATAATTAATGGAAAAATATTAAAGGATGTGGATCAATTGTGAGACCTAAGCGTTCAAAATATATTTCCCTGACAACGCGAGTACAGCTAAAGCCAAAGAGAGTAGATTCACCAAGATAACGACAGAGATGGGAAACAATTGTAATGTGGAGAGAATTGTCAAGGTGTTTTGAGTAGATCGACTAGAAATTGAAGTGTATTTCTAGGTGTCAAGCAGCATAAGAACTGCAGGGTCTGAGCTGCCACAGTGTTCTCATTCCCTGCCATAATTTCAGCAGTTCAACTGAACTCCTAGAAAAATTGTATAATTAGCTATTTACAATATCAATCCAGGGGAGTGGGGACTCCACCAATCTCCCAATAGAGAATTCCTATGGAAATTACAGGCAGTAACCAGTGGTGAGATTAATGTAGGTATTTGTCTAAGACTAAGAAATGTGATCTTCATTTAAATAATGGACAGTCACCATGAAATGTCCCCATAATTACTGCAGCTCCCTAAATCTTTATATATTTTAAAAATGCAGTTTATGTTACCTTAAAGGACAGTAATTCTTTTCACATTGACGTCTACAACAAGGATGTAGTCAGGGGTGGCGCGGTGGGGGTGTGGAGTGGAAGAAGCTGCTCTTGGTTTCAGCTAACACAAGGTACTGCTCTGAAACTGGTTGATAGGATTGGAGAAGAATGTGCTTGGAGTGATTCTCCCTCCACTTTTCTTTTGATCCCACTTCATTAAGATAGTTGAGATTGAAGCTAAGCAGGAGGAGAATCACACCCACTGAACCAACTTCCTTGTTCCCTGGCTTAATGTCTTTCACAACCTCAAGAAGTCTCACAATGCATCACAGCCAATCAAATGCATTTGAAATGTAGTCACTGTTGTAATGTAAGAAACATAACAGCCAATTTCCACACAACAAACTCCTACAAACATTATCAATGCGATAATTGCTGGAATATCTTTTTCTTTGAAGTGATGTTGGTTGAGGGATAAATATTGGACAGAATGCTAAGCAGTGCTTTCCTAATCTTCTTTAATTTTTCAGCTTCATGGAGCTTTTATGTTTATTTCTGAAAGCAGATAGGACCTTGGTTTGAGGATGATACCTATGGCAATGCAGCAGTCTGAGAGTACCACACTGAAGTGTCAGCCTGGAGTTTGTGTTCAGTCTCTGGAATGTGACTTGAACCCATGATCTTGTGACTTAAGACAGGAGTGCCAACGCTGAGCCAGTACCCCGAACTCTATGGGATGAATTTTCATTTCGGGGTCAGGAATCTGACACCCAGGACATTTCTAGCCCTCGACCACGCGCCTTGTCAACAGCGTTGATAAGATGCAATTTTCAAAACGACAGCCGCTAATTAGCCCAGGGGTGAGTTTGTACAATTTAGAGGCATCGGGCGTGGGCAGGAGCAAGTCACAGAGAGATAAATTATAAGGTAAACTTCAGCCATGACTTGGCTTGCTGTTGCCTTTGTAAATGGATGAGCAGAGGGCCAGCAGTGGTTTGGGTAGCCATCCATAGGTAGCCCCATATTTTTCTGATGCCTTCCTTGATTGTCCTGATTATGGCAGACAGGAGAACTGTACTCTTCCCTCCGTCTCGAAGAACAGTTCCAGTGAGGCAGACCAAGCAGGCATGGCCAGAGGTAGCCACGGACAGCAGCAGCTTCACATTCCTCTCAAGAGTCCGGATAGTCTCCCCTCACAAAATCAAGCCTCTCAGCTCTACATATGACAAATGAGTAACTGAGCTTAAGTCTTATCTTTTATGCAATTTTTTCACACTACAGTCATGAGTACTAATGGCTCCCTGCTGTCTTCCCTACAGCTGTGCTCAAATGTGTCCCAGGCCCTCCATGTTTCCCGTGCTGGCCATTTGAAAATTGCTATCCGTTGCACCCCATGCTGCTAACAAGCTCAATAAGCAATTAATTGGAGGCATGCGGGTTGCCGGATCCCCCACTTCCATACTTCCTTTGAAAATCTAAAGGTGAGGCATCAGGGACCAGTGACACCTTCTGAATGGGTGATTTTCTGGGTTCGCCAGCAGCCAAACTCCCCCCAATGGGCAATTGAAAATTTAGCCCCATATATGCTCCTTTTTGCTCATTCACTTCAACTGTTGTGAAAGCAGCTGGGAAATGCAGACAGCCTGGGACAATCTGCCTCTTGATTACCCCATCCCTCCAGTGGAGAAGGGCCCATCTCCATATGGGCAACAGTGATGAAAAAAAGCTTCACCCCTTCACTCTGCAATGTAGCACAGAAGCTGGGTTTCCACACAGCCAGCATTGAGTGACAGTGGTAACCAATGAATATGGAACTAACCCTTGCAGGAATGTAAATATTTTACAAGCACTAAAGGCAGAAGGTGATAAAACAAAATAACATCTGCGATCCCAAATAAAATGCATTGAACCAAATCTTCGAAAAAAATAACAGCAAGTTCAGGACACTCGCCTTATATGCAAATCAGCTAGCAAGTTCAGGGAAGAGACATGCTGTGGGTTGTGAATCTCCAGAACGTCTGGTCAATTTATGCTGCTCCACTATTTGCTCTGCACTAAATCATTCTGCCCTTAACCTCTCCATTATTTTTAAGCATTAGCTAGATTTGGGCATTAATTTCAAATTAAACTCGCTGCAGAAAGTTAGGGTTCATAGATAGCAGCACAAATACCCCTTTAACAATAGGATAATTATTAATGCAAGCACAATCCAACTGCCTGACCCAAAAGTGAACAATTTAAACAGTGGAGCCTCACTCATGCATGTCACAAGTTGTTGTCAGAGATTTTAAAAATGTAAGATTTAAATTTTACTTTAAACTTGCATTTCTTCTTTATACCTCTTTTTCTCCTCTCTCTCAATCTAATCATTCTTTCCCTCTCTTTATTTCTCTTTTTGTATCTGAATTGACATTTAATTCACCCTGCTTAGTGATTCCTCTGATTCATTTTTAATCTCACACTGCCGGATGGCCTCACCCAAAATTTGGCTCAAGATCTCAGTTTGAATATTCTGATTTTAAAATATTTTGCGAGGTATGAATCATAAGTTTTTGCGCCATGTGCTCCCTGCTCTCCATTGGGTTATATATGTCATCAAAATGGCAGACCATTCTGCTTCTGGAATACTGGAATGGTGTCACGTCTTAGTGTTTCCAATCCAGCTGTCCTCTCCGTCCAGCATTCTGTTTACACTCTGAATATGGAACAAAGTATGAGAAAGCAAATGATTCAACTAGCTACACAGCACTTGCTGTTCATCCCAAGGTGGTGAGTACTTTAAATCCCTCCATGTTTTCCAGCTTTCCAAAGGATTCAACAACAGACTATCCCTGCAGGAGCAGTGCAGAAATATTGCAACAACATAATATTCCATCAAGGGACGCAGCAAACAGCTGCAAGGCACCTTTGAAGAAAGGCACTGGTCAGGCAAGTTACTACTGGGTCTGTGTTGTGCATCTCATAACAGCTGGCTGTGGGAAAACTGACGAGAGAGAAAAATGATTGTGCTCAAAGGTATAATTATAATTTATAGCAAATGGTGAATCACAGTGTAAGAATACCTCTAGTTGTTAAACACACCCTTGTGCTGTGGTACTGAGTCATACAGAGCAGGTTAGCTCTCAGCGTCGATCAGACATCTGAGTTGAATTAATTGATCTCAGTGGATTTAGGTAATAGAGAGGAAAAAGAATCGGCCAGGGTTCACTGCTACTGTTCGTCCTCCTGTGATCGCCTGCTAAGAACTGAATTATGTGTGGCAAATGAGGGCAGGATTAGGCTCAGCTGTGATGCTTACTGTGGCGGGATTGCCTTCCTATTAGAATGATGTATCATGAATAGTAAAATCAAGGAAGGTAGCCAGTATCCTGGAAACCTTGGCATAACAGGAGTCACTGTCTTCAGGAGAGGAGTCATGAAAATAAAAGAAAAACTCAAATAGCTTCAACTGATCAAAACCCATCAGTCCTCAGCCTCTGTACCTGACCTTCCACCTGGGAACATGACCTGTGTTCCCAATGTGGTTCCGGTGCCCCCAGTCCTGCTCCAGTGCCTCCAACACCACCTCAGTGTTCTTAATCTTACTCTGGTTCTTCTAACCTCATCCCAGTGCCCCCAGCCCTGTCCAGTGCCACCAACCCAACTGCAGCATTCCAAATACGGCTGCAGTAGTGCAAACATGGTCACCAAGGCTGCATCAAAAATATCTGTTGTTCTCCAGTTATTGAAATGGAATAAATTAAAAATGGGGAATTGCAACTGGTTTCACTGCCCCTGGATAGAGTAAAAAAAAAACAAGCAGGGATCCCACAAGTGATTGGTGTTCACAGACAAGAAAGAGAATTAAGCTAATTTGATGCTCAGACTGGAGACAGATCGAAAGTGGTGTACCCATGGAACCAGTGCTGGACTCACTTTTGTTCTTGCAGTATGTAGATGATTGGACATTGGTCTGACAACACGGATAAAGCATAGGATACTGCAGGCCATTTTCTCTTAGGCCCAACTTGAACATTAATGCCCTGAGTGACTCTGACAGCCACTTCCTTCTGTTGCATGCTAACTGCGCTTTTGATTGACTGCTGTTCAGTGCTGTCCAGGCCCTACTTTGACTGAAAACAGTTAGTGCTCCAGAACTTAGACTATGGCAATTAGTGTCATAGGAAATGAACTAATAAATTGTAAAACATGGTGTTAAAAATGTCTTAGCTCAAAAATATTGTATTTTGAATAACCCAACAGCCAACAATGAAGAAATGTAATAAATGTAAATTTTGAAATGTTCTATGATCTAGGCCACGGGCCTTCCATTAACTTTATAAAGGTTCAGTTAGAGTCCGAGGGTGTGAAATTCATTCATGTCAGTGAGTTAACTGAAGTGGACACACAGGTCACAGATCCTCTGGGAGTGGCTGAAGCTGCTGAGTGATAATGATGTCACTGATATTAATGAGCTGATGCAACACCAGGAAACCAAAGTTGGCCAATGGTTGGTAGGCACCAGTGAAACAACCAGTGTTAGGAAGCAGAGTGGGCCCTGTTCTGTAGCTATTTAAAGGGCCTCTCAACAAGTTACAGCTGAGGTGCTTTTGACTTACTTGTCCTCAGGCAAAGTTTGTGGAACACTGCGGTGAGTGGCTGGAGGAGTTTGGAGGTTTCTGCTGACAACAGGAAAGGAAAAAATGACATTGCATTACAGTGGTATGGGAGCAGCAGCTGCAATGCCACTTGCTCTATTACATGAGCAGGTCTTGGACTGTAAGAGGCAGAGAGAGGAAGTTCTGTGAAGAGGGACGAAAAGGAGGACTCTCTTTAGAAGGCCCTACCCTGAATGGGTCATCTGGGAGCATCACTCCTACATTGAGATGAGGCATGAGAAGTGCCTCAGGAAACTTTGCTTCCCGAAGGAGGTAGTGACAGGGTTGTGTCACTTCCTTCACGACAACTTGGAGCCTCTAACCAGGATGAGGATGGTCCTTCCATTGTCAGTGAAGATTACTGTCACCAATTTTTCTTTGTAACTGGTTCCTTCCAGGTAGCAACTGGTGACATCAGTGACTTATCACAGTTCACCATCCACAAAAGCATCAGGGAGGTGACAGAGGCGCTCTACAGGAGGAGATGGAAGTTAATTTGCTTGTCCATGAGGAAGGAGGACCAGGATGAGAGGGCACATGGGTTCACCCGAATAGCAAATTTCCCAATAGTATAAAGCACCACTGACTGCATATACATGGCTCTGGGGGCCCCCATATGAACAGGGAGCAAAATCACAACTGCAAGGTCCATCACTCGGTTAATGTGCAACTACACCAAGAAATCCATTTCAGCAAATGCCCCCTGTCCTGGCAGCACTCAAAATGTTTTAATGCTGTGACAATCAGCAACACCATTCATTTTGAATCTCCAAGGCATAATGAGGATGGTTGTTCATTAGCAAGGGCTACCTATATATAGATTGTGAACCCCTTCTGCCTTCCCACCATGAGAAGATCAGAGGGCCTTCAGTGAAAGCCAAGGAACCATCTGCAACACCGTAGAGCAAGCCATCAAGCTCCTTAAAGCGGAGGTTTTGCTGTTGAGATTGCTCGGGGGAAATCGCAACAATAAATGACTGAGCGGATCTCCATGTTTGTGAAGACATGTTGTGTCCCCCACTGCCTCAGTAATTCTGATGGTCCAGCAGCTACCTTCTGGAATTCAAAATCCTGGGAGGAGGAGGAAGGGAGAAGACCACCCCTACCAACATACAACTGGATGGAACGAGATGGGCTACATTGTAAGGCTTCACTTCAGTTAAGAAGAATTTACCCACCCCGGCATGGACCCACCATCCACTTACCATGCATCAATTTCAGACCCCCATCACCAAGTCCCCTTGGACAACATCACTCAATAAAAGCCGACAGCAAAGATCTTCACTCGACAACTTTATCCAGCAACATACCAACCATAGAGACTAATCACCCTTGTATGTTCCCTTAAGATGAAATTTTCCACCCTGTTCGTGTCGGGCGTCTTGGTGAGCGGGGGTTGGGGGACAATACGGCGAGAAGGAGTCCGGGGAGAGGAAAGACTCCAGAGGGGTGCAGGAGTCCAGAGGGAGGAAGGAATAAGGGTGTAGGAGGAAGTAGGGATGGAGGAGAGAATAAGGGTGGAGGAGGGAATAAGGGGGAGATATCCAGGTATACGTGCAAGGGAGGGGCCTGCAAAGTGAATGACTGCCTCCTGGGGAGTGAAGGGAGGGTGGGTGTGGTAGGAGGGAATGGTGAGTATCAGAGGGGGCAGAGGGAGCCAGAAGGGTGGGAGGTGAGGATGCATCTATAGCAGTAGGAGAGATGACAAAGGTGGTTGGTGGGTGCTCAGAGGCAGACACGGACCCTGGGGCTGAGAAGGAGGAGGTCGGGGAGGTGAATGTGAATTGGGCTGGGATTTTCAGGAAAGTAGGGGACATGCATGTTCATGGAAAGAAAAGGGTTCGGGTTGGTAGGTGATGGTGAGAAGGTGGAAGTTAATGCCGGGGGGGTCAACAGTGATGGGGGAAAGGACATGGGTGCCTGGAGGAGGGGAAAAGATGGGGGAGATGAGCAGAAAGGTGATGACTACTATTTTTCTCAAATTGAAAGTGAGCGGAGCCTTGCATTGGATGGGCACAGATGCTGCATGGGAGTGCCATCAGTGGGAGGGCGGAGATGCAGGTCAGCTCAGATGGACAACTGAAAGCGAACCCCAGCAAGTAGCATTGAAAATGCTTGAGACAGTGAATGAGTGTGAAGGAGGAACGCGTCGCATACGTGAGGGAATGCTTACATGAGGCTCCAAAGGGCCTTGCCACACACACATATTTCTCCCTCCAGAATCGCTTGTGGGCCGGCTGCGTGCAGCTGAACTGCTAATGGCACAGGACACAGGGGGAGGACTCGCGAAGCCTGTCAATGAACCTGAATGACAACATTACACATTATTCACATTATTCAGTGAAAATGAATATATTTTCAGATTTTAACGTGACAAAATGTGTTCACCCGTGCAATCACTTGTGATCAGAATTCCTTAACTTTTTTAAGCCTACCACTTCTAGGTGCTGCCCTGACATCCACAGCAGGAGCAGAGACAGCCAGTGAAATTGTTCTCTCTGTTGCCTCTGATGACTTCAGCGTGCGTCCTCTGGTGATCTGAGGCCTTAAGGGCCCTGGCTTGCTTTGGCTGTCCTCCTGAGGGCCAGCTACTCCCTCTGCGGTGATAGAGGATGAGGTTGAGGAAGTCACAGGCAAAGTGGACTTGGAGGGAGAGGACGATGTCTGAGATTCCTCAGTGGATGACCCAGGGGTGTCCAGCTACCACTCCTTATTCCTTCGGGTGCTCGAAGGCACCAGCCTGACTCCTTGAGGGGAAGGAGCACCTGGAGGGACGTTGAGGTGCCCCGTTTCCCTCTCACGTTGCCACTGCAGGAACTCATCCATGGCTTCCGCGATGGAGTGAGGTCTTTGCACATCTCCAGGCTCTGTCGCACCAGGGTCTCCACGGTGTCCGCCATCCTTCCCATGGAGACCTCCATATGCACACATGTGGGCAACACTTCATCAGAGAGCAGGTAGACACCTCCTCTGACTCACGTGCCTCTCTGTGGAGGGCTTCCAGCAGCTCTCCACCTGTTCCCTTAGCCGAATCCAGAGGCTCATCATCTGACTCAGATCTCACAGTTACCTTGTCCCTAACAGTCCTCCGAGTCCCGGGGAGCTCGGCTGAACCTGCCTCCTCCTGCTGCGGACACGTGCCCGTGCAGTGACCAGCGGATGTGAACCCGAGGCTGCTCTAGATCTAGGTCCCACCGAGTGTGTGTCTGAGCATTGGTGGAGGATGTAGGTAAGCGCTGTGATGGGTTTCCCAGGCTGCTTATTTCCAGCTCTACGATAGAGAAGGTGTCCTATTGACTGGAGGAGACGACATGAGTGGAGCTTAGGGATTGGCTTGCTCAGGGTGTCGGTCGCTTGGCAGAGCTCCTTGTGAACCAAGGTAGAGATAATTAGTGAATGGCAGCAGAGTCAAAAGCAGGAGAGAGAGAGCACTCACATTAGAGAGAGGGATGAGGTAGTGCAGGATCTCAGGTGGGTGTTCACCGCCAACCTCACCATCGCTGCAGGCACGGTCCACGTCCTCACCAGTCAGCGCAATGGCATGCTCCTCAAAGTGGGCAAGGGGCCTAATGTGGGCCGCTCCACCCCTGGAGTGCTGCTGTGAGCCAGCTTCTCCTGCATGAAAACAGATGGAGTGTGGGCAGGAAGCATGACACTGCGTGGAATGTTTGTGTGGTGAGTGGAGCCAGGGACAGGATGAGGATGTGAACTCAAGAGGATATGAGCCTGATGGAGATGTGAGGGTGCGTGTGAGAGTTAGTGGTGTTGTCCCTTGAAATGTGAGATCCCTGTTGATGTGTAAGGGGTTTGTGAGTGTATGAGTTGAGAGTGATGAGGTGGTTGACTTACCCTGGCGGAATGGATGAGAGCATTCACCCTCTTCCTGCACTGGATGGCTGACCTCCTCTGTGCTCCAGTGGTGCTGACCACCACTGCCACCGCCTCCCAGGCTGGATTGGTGACTCTGGTGGACGTCCTGCAGCCAGAGCAGTGGTAGAGGACATTGCGGCGGCCTTCCACTGTGTCTAGCAGGTGCCTGAGAGAGGTGTCACTAAATTTGGGGGCTGTCTTCTTCTTTGCTTTCAGGGCCATCTGTCACCTGGAGCAGTCCTGGTCTGAAGACATGAAGTAGGCATGTGCTCTGGTGCACTTTTAAGATGGCGCCCGGAGCGAGGAAAAGCTGAGGTCACAGCATGGCAGGCAAATCTGAGCCCGCTAACTGTACAAACATGTCCCAGCTCATGTGACACGTATGCACGTGAAAGAGCACAGAGCTGCCTCAGGGAGATTTAGTTGGTAATGGAAATCTTCAATAAAGGATGCGAAAAATTATTTAAACATGTTCCCTCATGTGACAGTGTCACATGAGCTGGGACATGTTTGTACAGTTAGCAAAATGTATTTAATTATTTTATTAAACGTTCAGGAAACCTCATCTCGCCCGTGGATGAGGTTTCCTGAAAAACGCAAAGGCTGCTTGGCCTCTTCACCTGCCCGCCAACCTTAAGGTTGGACGGGCAGCATTGGTAACAACTTTAATTGGTTTTTTAAAGGCCTTAATAGGCCGTTGACAGTTTGGCGGGTGCACAGTCGCCTCCGGCGTGCGCTTGCCGAACATAAGATCTAAGTGAAGTGCAATGATGTCGGGACATGCGCCCGCTGTCATCACGCGTCATTTTGCGTGTTGGCATGTTGGGCCCGCCCCAGCACGCCGACGGCAGTATTCAGGCCTATGTTGCTTAGTGTTGGTCTTTGTTCCATATCTGTGCACTGGAGGGAGGGGCCTGAGAGTCCCTTCCTGAGTCTCACTTCGGTTCAAATCCATACTCTGGATGTAACAGCAATGAGTGACTATGACAAGTGATGTAAAACAACAGTTTTATTGAATATAGAGTAATGATTATAATAAGAATAATAATGATATGATAATTATAATTGATCATACATTAAAATATTAAAAAAAAGAAAAATACGTAAAAAGAAAGAAAGATAACTTTATTGAAAGGAGAAAGCACTTTATATATATCAGAAGAAAAGAGGACAGATTTTTCTAAAGCACAAAGAATAACCCCAATTTGGTCTGTTCTACAATAGCTCCCCAAAATAGATAACCCCAACTTAGTCTGTTCCACGACAGCACCCTAAGTCGACACATATGTTACCATCTCCTTGGTATATACATTACCAAGTCGCTGAGTAGCACCACAGTTGGGCACCACCGTCAGTCACTCTGTTCCTGGCCCTTCCTCCTGTGTTCAGTGGTGACTATTCTACTACGGCTGCAGCAATGAGTCCTCAATGCAATGTTCCTTTTAAATCAAATTCCTGGATCCATTCCAGCCTTCCAAGGCCTGCACAGTCCTTTCCCAAAACAAGTCTCAGTGCTTATCAATTCTTCTCACAGGCTCTGCAAGGCCGTACAGACTTCACATTATCCAATTTGCTTACGCAGCTTTTGATGGTGTCTTCCCATCTGTCACCCTTCAAGTATTACGTCCATCAATCAGACTTTATCTTCTGATGACCATACGAGGCGACCACCATAGGGTTACTCATCAACCAGCCTGTAGTCCAAGGATCACTGAATGCAGTAAGAGAAATGATAAACAAAAGACAATGTATTTTAGTATTCTAGCTTCAAAAATGGAGAACAAAGATCTAGTTTAAATACCAGCTGTGCATGGCCAGTATGGAAAAAAACAAGGTCTGGGAAAGCAGGTCACTACTGATTAATATTGATCAATTAATCAAAGTATAATCATAGCTCAGTTAAGATCAATGCAAGACTTACTACAAAATAACTTTAAATATTTACGATAGACTTAAAATCATGAGTAAAGCAGAAATAAAATGTAAAAATACAAAATTGCAAAAATGAGTGGCTGCCAGCCTACAGGCCCACAGGCCCACAGTGCCCACAGTGCCTACAGTGCCTACAGTGCCATGCATCAACCTAAATCTCAAGTAGGGGAAGGTATTCTAAGCAGCGACCAGCTGTGACCATTATGCCAATAATTATCTTTCTATCCAGGCTGTAATGGATTCAAGTACTGGAAGGCAGGATGTCTATCCTTGTTGCATTATCTTTTGTAATGTGGTGGATATTTCATACTTCTTACTTGGCCTTTCTTGTAGTTGGAGAGAGAGAGAGGTTAGGAGCTGGTGCAGAGGATTTGCTTTTGCATTTTGCTTTTCAGGTTGTTATCAGGTATCACCTGTTGAATTCACTGTGATGCAATTGGTGGGATTGGAGGTTAGCTGAGGCCCGCTTTAGGTGACCTTCCATTTCTTCCCATAGACCATGCACTTGTCCATGAGGATTATACTGCTAAGTCATCCTCTCCTCACTTAGCATGCATCCACACACCTACCCACAGGCTCACAACTTTCACCAAGAGTCGCTGAACCTCTAACCACTAACATCAATGATACAACCCACACTGCTGTTCTAGCTGATACCTGCTAACTCAGTACAGACTGGAGATCTATTCTGGGAGATGTTACATCTACTATAGGCCATTAGGAAAGTTCTGATAATCACAAGGGAAGGTTGCTTTGGAATACTAATTGAGATAAGTGCTAAAACCACTCTAAGACATGTTTATAATTAATCTTCCCCGATATATTTTAATTTGTTGGGATGAAATTAGTTTGCATTTGGAGACATTTTCACACTCTATTCATAAGAACGTGAATATATTTTTTTTGTGTCAGCATGTGACTCTTTCTATAGCTGCAGGAAGTACATTGCCAGTTCTGAGCTGCCAGCTTTTAAAAGGGTATTTACAACACCAGCAAGTCAAAAACATATGCTTCTGCTGTGACAGACTATTATAATATACTATTTTTGGAGAATTCAATGACGCAGTTCTAGTGAGCAGGAAATTAATCCCACCCTAAACACCTAAATAAGTTATCCAAAATTGAGGCCACTGAATCAGGGAGATTTATCCAATGGCCTACAATCTCCAAATAACTGGTATAAAAGAACTCTTATGCCGGGTATTCATCAAGGAATCAGCAGACAGGAAAAATTGAGTGGCGTTTTTCACAGAGATTCAGCCAGTTTAATACGTATTGTCACCTTACAACTCATGCTGAATTATGAGCACAGAGCACCATAAAGGTAAAGGTTTCACAGAGTCACACTTAACAAACACTGCTGGTAGCATATGGAGAGAAAGAGTCACTCATGAATATGATTGTGAGGGAACCCAGTGAATGCTGCACTTCAGACCACAATATCTCTCTCCCCTCATTTTCTCCCCTCCCGCTGAAGGTACTGACTTCTGACCTCCGTGGCCCCAGATATGCCCATGGTGTGTGATATCAGCAGCAGATAAAATATTAATTAATATGGAAGATGGAGAAAAACGTACCAACCCATTCATTACTAATATCTCATCGTACTGCATGATGGCAATTGGAGCCTTTGGGAATCGGCAAAGGAATCCCAAACATGACCAAGCTTCAAATTGTCTTTCACCAAATTCCTTAATTTTTCTATATTAGTTGACTTACTAATATGTTAACGTTGTTATTTTGTTTTAATATTAACATCAGTACATCTTGTGAAATTGCTCGCTTTTAGTCGACGGATTTAGGAGAGTTTGGGCGCCAGCGACAACATGTGACAGGTAAAGTATTAAAGGCAATAAGGGTGACTAACAGGGCCGCTGGGCAGTCTAAACTGTGGGGCTACTGCGTCTCTGCTGGTGGGAGAGTGTAATTACAGTCTGAGAAGTTAACGTAAAATATTTTCATTATTAATACGAACACATTTATAATGGGAAAAAGAAAGTGTGAGAAAAATGTAACAAGAAGTAAAGATTTTTATACACAAAGTACATGCAGGGGTAAGATTTTTCATGTATTATAGACAGGGATTCGTATGAAAGCATGTTCTTCAGCTGGAAATGTAGTACACGATGAGAAGGGTAGCAGGCTTCAGAACCACGTAGACAAAGTGGTGAAATGGGCAGATACATGACACATAAGACTTAGTGCACAGAACTGTGAAGTGATATATTTAGGAAGGATAAATGAGAAGGAGCAGTATAAGCTAAGTGATGAAATTTTAAAGGAGCCACAGGCACAAGACAAATCTTTGAATGTTCCAGGACACATGTTAAAGCTGTTTAATAAAAACATATGGGATCCTCAGTTTTATAAAAGAGGCATAGAGTAAAAGACCTTCTTAAAACACAGGTTAGGCCTCAGTTAGGGAGTGCGTAGAGAGAGAAACAAACTGGGAGTGCTCCCCTTGAAGGAAAGCATTAAGGGTTTTAACAGGGAAATTAGGGAGAAACTGATTCCACTGGCTGGAGAATCAGTAACCAGGGGACACAGATTTAAAAATAATTGAGGAAAGGAAACAGGAATGTGATAAGATTTTTTTAAACTCAGTAATTTGTTATCATTTGGGATGCACCATCTGAGAAGATGATAGAAGCAGATTCATTGGTAACTTTCCAAAGGGATTTGGATATTTACTTAAAGGGTAAAAATGTTCAGGAAAATGAGAAAAGAGCAGGGAAGTAGGATTATTTGGATAACTCTTTCAAAGAACTGGCACAGGCACGGAGGATCCAGAGGCATCCCTCTGTGCTCTAGTAGGCTATCATTCTATGAAATTATTTTCTTTGGGTGCAAAGAATGTCAATGGGTGGAGTTCTAATTCGTTGGGTCTCTGCCTCCATTAGGTTCCCTTGGCCTTTCTTGCACGATATGTGAAGGAGGGGGTCGAGAATAGCAGAGCTGGGCTTGCAGCTGGAGTAGGCAAATGGGGCAGGAGAGAAGGCTCACATTATTTTTAAATGTGTTTTCAGAATTCAAAGAGGTTGCATTGTTAATGTAAAACATAATTAATATTATTTTGCTGCAGAATATATTCAGTGATCCTGACTGGGCGGGAGCTGGAATTGAAGATCAGAATAAAACATTGTGGTAGCAATCTCCGATTTACAGTTCCATATCACAGCTCCTCACTGGCAGTGCAGAATCAGGAATAAACCCTTGGGTGTCTGTGCATCGTGCCTCTCAGTACTCAGGCATTGTTCTCTGAATAATTTAAGGTGATCCTACTAGGGTCTTTGTATCTGTATTGATCAGCAGTGCATACATAGGGGAAGTATAACATCCAAGAGTTAATATAAATAATGATTATAAATCATTCAAACACAGGAAAAACAACCAGGAATATATCCCAGGTAAACAAAGACACTGATATAGTGTTTATGAGAAAACATTAAACTTACCATTGAGCATAAAAAAATGGGTGATTCCACATTAAAAGAGGGCTGAGAAAGCTATAAAAGGATCAGCTGTGGCTCAGTTGGTAGCACTCTCACCTCTGAGTCTAAAGGTTTGGCTTCAAGTTCCACTCCAATGCAGAACGTGTTCCACTATAATACAGAATGTGTTCCACTCCAGTGCATTATGTGTTCCACTCCAGTGCAGTACGTGTTCCATTCCAATACAGAATGTGTTCCACTCCAGTGCAGTACGTGTTCCACTCCAGTGCAGTACGTGTTCCACTCCAGTGCAGTACGTGTTCCATTCCAATACAGAATGTGTTCCACTCCAGTGCAGTACGTGTTCCACTCCAGTGCAGTACGTGTTCCACTCCAGTGCAGTACGTGTTCCACTCCAGTGCAGTACGTGTTCCATTCCAATACAGAATGTGTTCCACTCCAGTGCAGTACGTGTTCCACTCCAGTGCAGTACGTGTTCCACTCCAGTGCAGTACGTGTTCCACTCCAGTGCAGTACGTATTCCACTCCAGTGCAGTACGTGTTCCATTCCAGTGCAGAATGTGTTCCACTCCAGTGCAGTACATGTTCCATTCCAATACAGAATGTGTTCCTGTGTATTAATATATGTAGCTTCCAGTAAACACAAATGCGCCACACTGCAATCCTAATTGACAATCTTAAATTGATTTTCAGCATAGTTCTTAGCACATGGAAGATTATTTAGCAAACATTGTCCAATCGTGGAATCACATTTGCATAGCAGAAACCTGGAACAGCTAGCTTCACTTGTTGCTCACCTTTTTGAGATACCTTACCCTTCCAAAGTGATCTCCAGTAGACAGGGCACTTTTCAGGGCCGAAAGTAATGGCCTAAGGGCCTTTCATGAGTTTGCATGATATACAGCGCAAAATGACCTGATCAGATCGTACGTCCCAAAGACTGGTGGATCGTATCAAATAGCACGTCCCAGGTGCTATTCACTACAGACAAGGTACAGACCGTACCCAACCAGCCCATGTTTGTAAAATTCAAAACACAGTGTCCAACATTAGATGTGATTCTGTGATTGGACAACATTTGCTAAATAATCCTCAGCATGCTAAGAATTATGCTGATAACCAATTTAAGATTGTCAGTCAGGCTTATAGTTTGGTGTATTTGTGTGTACTGGAAGCTACATATATTAATACACAGGACCCTGTTCTTTTCAGACAGAAATAACATGTACACACATTGCATTTGTTTCAGCCAAACAAAGTAAGCAACAGCTTAAGTTGACTCATTCCTCAGGGCAATGCCTTGACCAATCAGGGTCAAACTGCCTGGTTTAAATTTCAAACAATGTTTGGCAGTTAACTGTCAGTCACCATCAATTGGTGCATTCTCCACAGCAACGCCTCTACCAATCAGAGTTCACTTGCCAACCAATCAGCACTCTCTTCTCACACAGTATAAATTGTTGTTTTCCCCTTATATTGGTATTCTTGCAAAGTGTTCTGATGATTGCAAGATGAAAAGCTTCAATGTCTCTTTTTTCAGCAATACCCAAGCTCTGTACTACAAACAACTAATTAGACATTAATAGGAAGAGGAAGCTCCATTACTATACCTATATACCCAATGATGGAAGAGCCCAGCATGTCAGTGCAAAAGACAAAGCTGAAATGTTTGTAACCACATTCAGGCAGAAATGCTAAATGGCTGACCTATCAAGGGACCTCCTGACAGAAACCAGTCTTCAGCCAACTTGATCCACTCCACGTGATATCAAGAAATGGCTGAGTACATTGGGTACAGCAAAAGCTATGAGTCCTTTCATCAGTTCTGCTGTAGTACTAAGACGTGTGCTCCAGAACTAACTGTTCCCTTAGTCAAGCTGTTCCAGCACAGCTACATCACTGACAAAGTGAAAAATTGTCCTGGTATGTCCTGTCTGCCAAAGGCAAAGCAAATCCAATTTCATCAATTACCACCCCACCAGCCTATGCTCAATCATTAGCAAAATGATGGAAGGTGTTATATAAAGCTGTTCTTACTCATCAATAACCTGTTCACTGATGTGCAATTTGGGTCCTGTCAGGACCACTCAACTCCAGACCTCTTCACAGCTTTGAACCCAAACATGGATAAAAGTACAGAATTCCAGAGGTGAGGTGGGAGTGACTGGCCATAACATCAAGACAGCATTTGACTGATCAAGGAAACCTGCCAAAATTGAAGTCAATGGGAATCAGGGAGAAATTCTCCATTGGCTGGACTCATACCTAGCACAAAGGGGGATAGTTGTGGTTGTTGGGGTCAATCATCTCTGACCCAGGACATCACTGGAGGAGTTCCTCAGGGCAGTGACCTAGATTCAACCATCTTCAGCTGCTTTATTAATAACCTTCCATTCATCATAAGAAAAGAAGTGGGGATTTTCACTGATGCTTGCACAACATTCAGTTTCATTTGCAATTTTCCTCAGATAATGAAGCAGACTGTGACTGCATGCAGCTAGACCTGGACACCATTCACGCAAGGGCTGAAATGTGGAAAGTAACAGTTGGGACACAAAAATGCCTGGCCATAAGAGAGTCTGGCAACCATCTCTTGGCATTCAATGGGGAAAAGGGGAGGTGAAGAAGCTGTACTTATTTGAGTTAGCATAATAACTGTAGGAAAATAGGAATGCAGCTGTCAGCAAGACAAAAATAGAATCCATATGGATAGAGATGAAACATAATAAAGGAACCATTACATTAATTGATGTAGTCTACAGACCATCTAATAGTGGAAGGGAGGCGGAGGAAGAAATCTGCAGACATATAGGGAATTGTGTAAAAGACAGAATAATGATCATAGAAGATTTCAACAATCTTGATATTAATAGGAGAGAACAGATAGGTAAAAGGGATAAGGGAATGAAGTTGCTACAGTGCATGCAGAACTCATTTTTAACCCAATATGTAAAAAGGCCAACAAAGAAGATTTGCTATTGGATCAAGTGAGGAGAGTGAACCAGAGCAGAAAAGAAAAGTATGAGTAGGGGATCATCTAGGCAACAGTGACCATAATGTATTATACTTCAAGATGATGATAGAGAAGGACATAAGTATGATGAAAACCAAGTTAATATATTAGAGAAAAGTTGATTTTGAGGGGCTGAGAATAGAACTGGGGAAAATAAAATGAGCAGCAATATTGGCAAACAACAATGTAGGACAAACAATGGAAAACATCCAAAATAGTGTTCAACAGAGTGCAGGAAAAATATATACTGCTAACAGGAAAGAACAAACTAAACATTAGTGGGACTCCATGGATAATAAAGACATGAAGGAACAATTGAGGTTTAGGAAAAGGCATACATTAACTGTATTGACAGCAGACGAGTGCAGGATAGTAGAGAATACAAAGATATTAGGAGAGAAGTAAAAAAAAAGTAAGGAAAAACGGAACTATGAAATTAAATTATCAAGGAACATAAAAAAAAATAGTAAAATATTTTACTGGCACATTAATAAAAAAGGAAGGCTTATTGGAATAGGTCCATTAAGATATAGACAGGATATTACCATGGGTAACAATAAAGAGATGGCTAAAATATTAAATCATTATTTTGCTTTTGTATTTACCCAGGAGATAGGACAGATAGACATGATGTTAAATGATGAGATGGTAAACGTGCACTTCAAATAATAAAAGGGGATGTATTGGATAAACTAAACAAACTCAAAGAGGATAAAGCTTCTGGTCTGAATGGATTGCATCCATGTGTTTTAAAACAACCTAGGGAATAGATAGCAAAGGCATTGCTACACATATTTAATAGTTTGTCAGAGAATTGGTGGATAGCTAATGTAATTATAATATTTAAGAAGAGGGACAGAACATGTCCAGGAATTATAAACCAGTCAGCTTAACATCAGTGGTAGGATAAATAACAAAATCCTTACTAAAGGAGAGAATAGAAGAACATCTAGAAACGAGAAATATAATAATGAATATTCAGCATGGATTTCAAAAGGGAAAACCTTGATTTGATCAACTTTGAATTTTTGAGGAGACAACAGAGAGAGTAGAGAACAGTAATGCCATAGATGTGATTTATCTTTCCAGTACTTCCTCTCTCATTATACATATTCTATCTAATATTTCACATTATTCCTCTTTAACTAGAATGTCTGCATCATCCCTCTCCTTTGTGGAGACAAAGGCAAAGTACTCATTAAGAACCCTGCCCACATTTTCTGCATCCACGCATAAATTACCATGTACATCTCTGATAGGTCCTAACCTTTCCTTAGTTATCCTCTTGCTTTTAATGTACTGATACAATATCTTTGGGTTTTCCTTGATTTTACCTTCCAATATTTTTTCATATCCTCCCTTTGAATTTCTAATTTCCTTTTTTACTTCACCCCTGTACTTTCTATACTGCTCTAAGCTTTTACAGTATTAAACCTTGAGTGATGTGTCCTCTTTCACAGGCTACTCCCATGCACTAATTATCCCTCCTTGCTTTCGCAGGCACATCTGCCAAACAGCCGACAGAGTCCATGACCCAGGGCCTCCAATGAAACCCTGAAGAAACCTCTGAAGAGGAATCTGAAGGCACCGTCCCTGAGGTCCTGTCACAGCGTTCACCCACACCATCCACCAGTGCAGACATACACTTCAGTGGGACCTAACTTTAGAGTAGCCTCAGGTCACAATCTGATGAGCGCATCACACTTTCTGATCCGCAGCAGGCGGCAGCAGGGACTTCCCAGATCCCCGGCACTCGGAGGGCTGCTGGAGGCCAGAACGTTGCTGAGTCCGAGTCAGATGATGAGTCCCTGGACTCGGTCATGTCACAGTTGCTGGACCTGCAAAGGCAAGCGCTGGAAATCAGGAAGGGATGTCCGTTGCACTTCTCAGATTGCAAAGCACGATGGAGGAGTCCGCCCGCCTTCAGACTAAGGTGATAGCGCCAGCATGCCAACTCACCGAGGTCAACACTGGTAAGGTGGCGGTTGCACTGCTCCTGCACTGCTGCGTGGGCTTAACTCCATCGCTGATGCCATAGTCGGCCCCCAACAGTTTCATGGCTGCGTCTCTATGATATGACTCTGATCACAGTGCGCAAGCGAACTGCTCTCATCCAGACAGGAGTCAGACATTCTCAGAGGCTATGTGAAGATTTATGGGGTGTCCTCACTGCATGTCATCATCATCCTTCTACAATTGAATGACTATTAGGGCCTCCACTGCATCTCCATGACAGGAGCATTCTCACAGACGTTATTTGTGCTGCCATAAGCCAGACTGGAGTCAACTGCAATGTGAGGATCTATGGGGTCTCCTCATTGCATGTCGTCATTTTCCTCCACAAATCTAGCCACTATGAGGGCCTCCCGAGTGTGCCTGCACATCTAGCCAGCACAAGGGCCTCATCCCCGTTATCGTTGCCTCCAAGGACCTTCTCAGTCTTATCCCCGTCAGTGTCCTCCGCATCGGAGGAGACCTCCAGTTCCTCCATCTCTTCTTTAGCCAGCTCCTCTCCCCATTGCAGCGCCAAGTTGTAAAGGGTACAGCAGACGACAACGATGTGTGACACCCTCTGCAGACTGTATTGCAGGGCTGCACCAGACCAGTCCAGGCACCAGAACCTCATCTTCAGCACCCCAATCATCTGCTCCACCAAGGTGCAGCATGAGCCTTATTATACCATTGCTCTGCTGCAGTCTGAGGCCACCGCACGGGTGTCATCAGCCATGTCCTCTGCATGTAGTCCTTGTTCCTGAGGAGCCAACCCAGCAGCCTCTGTGGACCCTGGAAGACTCCAGGGATCTGTGACCGACCGACTGAGGATGGAGGAGTTGTGCAACTCCCTGGGAACCGTACGCACACTTGCAGGATACGTTTCTGGTGGTCGCACACCAGCTGCACATTCAGTGAGTGGAATCCCTTGTGGTTGATGTAGCCACCGTGTATAGCGACAGAGACCTGAGTGCCACATGGGCGCAGTCAATTGCACCCTGCATCTGTGGGAATCCCGAGATCTGGGAGAAAAAATTCCTTGCATCCTAGGTGTCCCAGTCCTGGGCAAAATGCACAAAGTTGTGTGCCCTCGAGATGATGGCATCCGTGACCCCATGGATGCATTTGTGGGTGGTGGCTTGTGATATTCCACAAAGGTCATCTGTGGAGCCCCGAAAGGAGCCACTGGCATAAAAATTGAGCGTTGTGGTCACTTTCACAGCCACTGGTAGTGGATGCCCTCCATGTCCCCTTGGCGCCAAGACCTGCAGTAAATGGAAGATGTGAGCGACCAGGTCCCTAGACATGCACAGTCATCGACAACACTGGTTCTCGGTCAACTGCAGGAATGACAGGTGGCGTCTATGGACCCTGGGTGTTGCTAGGCGCCGACCAGCCACGGCTCACTGTGGCTCCTGGGCAGTGTGTGTGGGAGCCCCAACAGCCCCTTCTTCCTGAGTTTGCTGCACCTGCCTTTGCGCAGCCAGGAGCCTCAGTCATTCTCCTCCGTCTTTTCTGCTCTCTGTAGGCCATCAGGCATACAGCTAGGTCACCGGGCTCCATGTTCCTGATGTAGTCCTCCTGTGGCATGAAAGAGAGAGGGACGTGGTTAGCATGGGTGTACTTAGCACCTTTCCTGCCCTGTGTGACGGCCCCTTAACGCTTCCCGAAGAGTGCTGGCCACCCCTCGGATGGCCACAGATGAGTCCGCTGCATGGCTGCCCTGTCAACCTGCAACATGGGGGAGACTGCTCCTGACCGGGATGCTGAGATTCAAGCGGCTGCGAGTCCCTCCAACAGTGACTGTTACATGGCCAGCGTTGGCAAGGAGAATGTACAACATGCATAGCCCAACTGCTTCGCGGTCCATTGCATGGCCATTTCCCTCATCTACCCTGCCTCCCACCTCGATTTCTTCTGTGTGGGATCCAACGCCATGGCAGCAGTTATTCCCCCCCACCACCCCCCTCCGGCACCAACAACAGTCACGTCCGCAACTGGGCAGCAGTTGCCCCTGTACAGCCCCCCCAACACCCCGGACAACAGTCGCCTCTGTGGCAGGGTGGCACTTCACTCCGACCTCCCAACGCCTGCAAAGCAACAGGTGAACCTGGTGAGCTCTGCAGAACGATACTGTTCACTCACCTCCAGTTCCCCCAAAGTGAAGGCCGCCAAGTGCATGTCGCCTGTGTGCTGTTGTGAAACACATCAATGTGCTTTCCCGCCGACGTGGACGGATGATCTGGCGGGGGTGCAAGAGCCTGGCGGGATGGCCTTTTAATGATATGCTGATGTATTACAATGATCTCCCCAATGACCTGAGGTGGGAAACGCGGCTCACCATCGGCGGGCTGAGCGGACGATCATGGCTTGCCTTCCCGCCATCGTGGAACCGATATTGTCTGTGCATGCCACCTATCACACCTGCTTCCAGCAGACACGGAAAATTCAATGCCATGTGTCTTTCTGTTGCCCGAACGAAAGTGTAACTGGAAGATAGGTTGATTAGGGGATTTAGAATTTATCATCATTGCAATTTTGTTGATCTATGTATGTATTTAAAATCATTTCTCTTATTTATAAATGTTAATCTAGTTTTGTAAAACCTATAAGACTCAGTGGTCTTATTACTACTGAATCCAAGGCACGCATCTCAAAATTTATACAAACTGCAAAACAAATTGTGGCAGTTGTTTCAAGTTTCCCTTTGGAATTTGAACAACTCAACATTTACTATCGGCTGTGTCATAACATTCGGAACAAATTAATAGTCACATGGACAAATACAGGTTAAATAAAGAAAGCAAGCATGGAAAATCATGTTTAACTAACATGCTGGAGTTTTTTGAAGAGGTAACAGATATGGCTAATGAGGTCAATGCAGTTGATGTGCTACATGGACGTCCAAAAGGCATTTGATACAGTGCTACACAACAGACTTGTGAGCAAAGTTATAGCTCATAGGATAAAAGGAACAGTCGTAACATGGATACAGAATTGGCTGAGTGACAGGAAACAGAGAGTAGTTGTCACTGGATGTTTCTCGGGCTGAAGGAAAGTTTGTAGTGGACTTCCTCAGGGTTTGGACCCTTGCTTTTTCTGATTTATATTAATGTCCTAGACCTTGGTGCACAGGGCACAGTTTCAAAGTTTACAGACGATACGAAACTTGGAAGCATTGTGAACTGTGAGGAAGATAGTGCAGAAATTCAAGTTGGTGGAATGGGCATAAAGGTAGCAGATAAAGTTCAATGCAGAGAAGTGTGAAGTGATTCATTTTGGCAGGAAGAGCATGGAAGAGACAAGGTAAAATAAAGGACACAATTCTAAAGGACGTGCAGGAGCAGAGGGACCAGGGTGTATATATGCATAAGTCATTAATGGAGGCAGGACAGGTTGAGAGAATGGTTAATAAAGCATGCAGTATCCTGGACTTTATTAATAGAGGCATAAACTACAAGAGCAAGGAGGTTATGTTGAACTTGTATAAGACACTAGTTTGGCCTCAGTTACAGTTTTGCGCCCTGTTCTGGGCAATGCACTTTGGGGGGGTGGCGGTGTGAGGGCGTTGGAGAGAGTGCAGAAAAGATTCACGAGAATGGTTCCAGGGAGGAGGAACTTGAGTTTTAAGAACATAAGAACATTAGAAATAGGAACAGGAGTAGACCAGTCAGCCCCTCGCCTGCTCCACCATTCAATAAGATCATGGCTGATCTTCTTGTGTTTCAATTTCCATATTCCCATCTAACCCCGACAACCTTTGATTCCCTTGCCTAACAAGAATCTATCTACCTCTGCCTTGAAAATATTCAATGACGCCCACCTTCACCATCCGATGAGGCATAGAGTTACAAAGTCGCACAATCTTCTGGGAGAAAAAGCTTCTCCTTATCTCTGTCCTAAAAGAGCAACCCCTAATTTTAAAACAATGCCCCCTAGTTCTGGACTCATCCACAAGAGGAAACATCCTTTCAACGTCTACCTTGTCAAGGCCATTCAGGATCTTATATGCTTCAATCACATCACCCCTCACTCTTCTAAACTCCAGTAGAAACAAGCCCAGTCTGCCCAACCTTTCCTCATAAGACAACCCACTCATTCCAGGTATCAATCCCTTGAACCGCCTCCAATGCATTTACAACCTTCCTTAAATAAGGAGATCAAAACTGCACACAGTATTCAAGGTGCGGTCTCACCAATGCCTTGTATAACTGAAGCTTAACATCCTTACTTTTATGTTCAATCCCTCTCATAATAAAGGATAGCATTCCATTAGCCTTCTTAATTACTTTCAGCACCTGCATACTAACCTTTTGTGACTCAGCTACTAGAGCACCTAGATCCCTCTGCACCTCAGAATTATGCAGCTGTTCTCCTTTTAAGTAATACTCTGCTTTTTAGTTCTTCCTGCCAAAGTGAACAACTTCACATTTTCCCACATTTTCCAATTTATGTGTAGATTAAAATCACCCATGATTATTGCCGTCCCTTTATCACAAGCATACAATATTTTCTCTTGAATACTTTGTCCTACAGTGTGGCTACTGTTAGGGGACCTGTAGACCATTCCCACTAATGATGTTTTTCCCCTACTATTCCTCATCTCCACCCAAACCGATTCTACACCCTGATCTCCTGAACCAAGGTCATCTCTAACTATTGCATCAATGCCATCTTTACTTAGCTTCCTATTCTTCTTGAATATCATGTACCCCTCAACATTAAGGACCCAATCTTTGTTGTCCTGCAGGCATGTCTCCGTAATTGCTATCAGATCATATTTATTTACTTCAACGTGGGCCATCAATTCATTTAGATAAAAACAAAAAAACTACTGCGGATGCTGGAAATCCAAAACAAAAACAGAATTACCTGGAAAAACTCAGCAGATCTGGCAGCATCGGCGGAGAAGAAAAGAGTTGATGTTTCGAGTCCTCATGACCCTTCAACAGAACTGAGTATGGTTAGGAGAGGGGTGAAATATAAGCTGGTTTAAGGTGAGGGTGGGGGGAGAGAAGTTGGGGGGGGTGTGGTTGTAGGGACAAGCAAGCAGTGATAGGAGCAGATAATCAAAAGATGTCACAGACAAAAGGAACAAAGGGGTGCCCCACGGAACTCATTTCTCGTTATCTTGACTCCCTTCTCTCTCCCCTTGTCCAGTCCCTTCCCACCTACATCCATGATTCCTCTGACACCTTATGTCACATCAACAATTTCCAGTTCCCTGGCCCCAACCACTTCCTCTTCACCATGGACGTCCAATCCCTCTACACCTCCATCCCCCACCAGGATGGTCTGGTTCTTCCTTGAACAGAGGCCCGAACAATCCCCATCCACCACTACTCTCCTCCGTCTGGCTGAACTTGTTCTCACACTGAACAATTTCTCCTTTAACTCCTCTCACTTCCTCCAAATAAAAGGTGTGGCTATGGGTACCCGCATGGGCCCCAGCTATGCCTGTATCTTTATGGGGTATGTGGAACATTCCTTGTTCCAGTCCTACTCTGGCCCCCTCCCACAACTCTTTCTCCGGTACATCGATGATTACTTCGGTGCGGCTTCATGCTCTCGTCTGGACCTGGAAAAATGTATTAATTTTGCTTCCAATCTCCACCCCTCCATCATTTTCACATGGTCCATCTCTGACACTTCCCTTCCCTTCCTTGACCTCTCTGTCTCAATTTCTGATGATAGACTGTCCACCAATATCCATTACAAGCCTACCGACTCCCACAGCTACCTCGACTACAGCTCCTCACACCCCGCTTCCTGTAAGGACTTCATCCCATTCTCTCAGTTCCTTCGCCTCCGTCACATCTGTTCTGATGACGCTACCTTCAAAAACAGTTCCTCTGACATGTCCTCCTTCTTCCTTAACCGAGGTTTTCCACCCACGGTCGTTGACAGGGCCCTCAACCGTGTCCAGCCCATCTCCCGCGCATCCGCCCTCACGCCTTCTCCTCCCTCCCAGGGTCCCCCTTGTCCTCACTTATCACCCCACCAGCCTCCGCATTCAAAGCATCATCCTCTGCCATTTCCGCCAACTCCAGCATGATGCCACCACCAAACACATCTTCCCTTCACCCCCCCGGCAGCATTCCGTAGGGATCATTCCCTCTGGGACACCCTGGTCCACTCCTCCATCACCCCCTACTCCTCAACCCCCACCTGTGGCACCTCCCCATGCCCACGCAGAAGATGCAACACCTGCCCCTTCACTTCCTCTCTCCTCACCGTCCAAGGGCCCAAACACTCCTTTCAAGTGGAGCAGCATTTCACTTGCATTTCCCCTAACTTAGTCTACTGCATTCGTTGCTCCCAATGCGGTCTCCTCTACATTGGAGAGACTAAACGCAAACTGGGCGACCGCTTTGCAGAACACCTGCGGTCTGTCCGCAGGAAAGACCCAAACCTCCCTGTAGCTTGCCATTTTAACACTCCACCCTTCTCTCTTGCCCACATGTCTGTCCTTGGCTTGCTGCATTGTTCCAGTGAAGCCCAACGCAAACTGGAGGAACAGCACCTCATCTTCCGACTAGGCACTTTACAGCCTTCCGGGCTGAATATTGAATTCAACAACTTTAGATCTTAAACTTCCTCCCCCGTTTCTTCCACCTCCCTTTTGTTTTTTTCAATAATTTATATAGATTTTTCTTTTCCCATCTATTTCCATTATTTTTAAATCTGCAACTGTAATACCTTGTCAGCCTTTCCACCCCACCCCCACTAGAGCTGTACCTTGAGTGTCCTGCCATCCATTCTTAATTAGCACATTTTCTTAGATAATAACACCACCTTCAACAGCCCTTTGTTCCCTTTGTCTGTGACATCCTTTGATTATCTGCTCCTATCACTGCTTGCTTGTCCCTACAACCACACCACCCCACAACTTCTCTCCCGCCCCCCCCCCACCCCCACCTTAAACCAGCTTATATTTCACCCCTCTCCTAACTATACTCAGTTCTGCTGAAGGGTTATGAGGACTCGAAATGTCAACTCTTTTCTTCTCCTCCGATGTTGCCAGACCTGCTGAGTCTTTCCAGGTAATTCTGTTTTTGTCATCAATTCATTTACTTTGTTATGAATGCTATGTTCATTCAAATAGAGAGTCTTCAGTTTTGTCTTTTTGTTACCTTTGTAACATCTAGTCTTGACTGTTGATGTATTCTTTGTTTTTTCTCTCTGTCCCTTCTTGCCATTCTCTGACCCTCATTTCTCATATTACTATTTTGCTCTCCTGTCTTGACTCTACACCTTGAATTGCTACCTCTACCCAAGCTTGATCACTCACCCCTCTTGTTTAGTTTAAAGCCCTCTCTTTTTCCCTCATAATGCGATTTGCGAGGACACTCGTCCCAGCACGGTTCAGGTGTAAACTGTTCCAATGGTACAGCCCCCACTTTCCCCAATACAGATGCCAGTGCCACACAAACCAGAACTCACTTCTCCCACACCAGTTTTTGATCCATGCATTTGTCTTCTAATCTTGCCTATGCCAATTTGCACATGGCTCAGGTAATAATCCAGAGGTTATTACCTTTGAGGTTCTGTTTCTTAATTTGGTACCTAGCTCCTCATACTGACTTTGCAGAACCCATTTCCTAGCTCTGCCTATGTCATTGGTACCTATATACACCACGACAACTGGATTCTCTCACTCCCACTTCAAGTTCCTCTTGAGCCCTAAGTAGATGTCCTGAACCCTGGCACTGGACAGGCAATATAGTCGTCTGGACTCTTGCTCTTTGCTGCAAAGAACAGTGTCAATCCCCCTCACTATAATATCCTCTACTACCATTACATTCCTTTCTGCTCCCCAGCTTGAACGGCTTATACCATCGTGCCGTGGCCAGCCAGCTCATCCACCTTGCAGACTTCGCTTTCATCCACACAGGTTGTGAGCACCTCAAACCTGTTTGACAATTGCAAAGTCTGAGGCTCCTCTCCTACTGTCTGCTCGGTCCCATTACCTGCCTCACTGACAGTCACATCCTCCTGTCCCTCACTGCTGACCAAAACAGACGACCCTCTTCTAAGAGGTGTGACTGTCTTCTGGAACAAAGTATCCAGGTATTTCTCCTCCTCCCTCATGTTGCGCAGTGTCTGCATTTCGGCTTCCAGATCAATAATCCTGATCCAGGAATTCCTCAAGCTGCTTACACTTCCTGCAAACGTGTTTGTCATGGATCGCCTTGGCATCCAAAAGCTCCCACATCTCACAGCTGCAATATAACACCTGTCCCACCATTCTAACTTATGTTATTTAGTTAATTTATCTTAATCACTTTTTTCCTATGTATGCTCCAATTTACTGTGTTTATTGAATGCTAGTACCACTGACAACTAAAGGTTATATGCTTCTTAACTACAAGGTATGTGTTTTAGATGTTTGTTTAAATTACTTTATTCTTATTGCTTTTTTATCGTTATTGTTTTATTTTAATTTTAAAGTTTTCAAATTTTGGTTTATTATTTTAAAGTTTTAGTTCTTCTTATTTATCGATCTACCTGAACTCGCCTGTCCTAAGTTGGTTTCTCACACATTGTCCCTTAGACTGAGCACTTGCCGGCCAATCAACTTACTAGCTTCCTGTGATGTCACAGTTGTTTTCTTCTCCTTTTTCCCGGACTGCAGCTTCCCAGCAGCTGAAACAGTGAAACAGCATGCTCCTTAGCTCATGACTGTCTCCCGCAGGTCTGCTCCTCAGCTCCACCCTGACTCCCAGCAAGGTAGGCCTCACCGAATCCCTGGTCTGTATTTATAGATGCTCCTCAGCTCCCAACTGCCTCCTGTAGGTCTGCCCCACTCCGACACCACTCTCAGCAAGGTAGGCCGCTCTGTAATCCCCGGTCTGTATTTGTAGGTGCTCCTCAGCTCCCAACTGTCTCCCTCAGCTCCGCTGTGCTCTGCTCTGACTCCCACTCCCAGCAAGGTAGGCCACTTTGCAATCCCTGGTCTGTACTTATAGGTACTCCTCAGCTCCCATCTGTCTCCAGCAGGTTTGGTCTGCTCCGACTCCCAGAAAGATTGGAGAAGTTGGACTGCTTTCCTTGGAGAGAAGAAGATTGAGAGGAAGATTTGATAGAGGTATTCAAAATTATGAGGGGTCTGAACAGAGTAGATAGGGAGAAACTGTTTCCACTCGTAAAAGGATCGAGAACAAGAAGGCACAGATTTAGAGTAATTGGCAAAAGAAGAAAAAGCGGCATGAGAATTTATTTTTAACTCAGCAAGTGGTAAGGGTTTGGAATGCTCTGACCGAGAGTGTGGTGGAGGCAGGTTCAAGTGAAGCGTTCAAAAGGGAATTTGACAGTTATCTAAAAAGAAAGAATATGCAGGGTTAGGGGGTGTAGTAATTATGGTTTTATTTAGTGTGTAATGTACCTTTAAGACTAATACTTGTTAAGGAAGATCACATGATCTGTAGTAATCAATAGGAAAGTAGCACAGGCTAGCTCAGCAGCTAGTGCAGAGATAGAGTTGGTGTTGAAAGCACACATGTAGTTGCTGATGAGCATATTGTAAAAAAAACTTAATGTTTCCACTCAAGGAGTGTCTGCAGATTAGCTCTAGCACTAATAGTACAACTCAGCCACCCTACAACAAACTGGTGACAAGGATAAAACAGGATTGAACAGAAGAAATCAAGTTAAAAAGAAATCGGCACTGTACCTCGTCCAGTGAGTGCAAGTAGCAAGTTCCGTCAGAATTGAAGAAGTTATCCTCTCTGAAAATGCCACAATTTGAGAGAATTGATCCTTTTGAACCAGCCACGGACGCTTGGTCTCAATACGTAGACGGCCTCACGTTTTTTCTTCAAGTGAACGAGGATTAAGGGGGAAGACAATCGGCTAGTGATCCCCTTGAGTACTTATGGGAGCAAAACCTATGGCTTGATTCGAAGTTTGATGGTATTCAGTGCCCGGTATTCAAAACATTTCGATGAATTGGAGGACATCGTGAAGGGTCACTTTTAGCCCAATAAGTCATGGGGCAGAGGTTCAGGTTTAATTCGTGAAATAGAGCCCTGGGTGAGACAATTGCATGCTATGTGGCAAATCTGAAATAGCTAACAGAACATTGTGAATTTGGTATGGCTCTGAAGGACATGCTCAGAATTCATTTAGTGTGTGACGTGAAAGAGGACACTATTCAGAAAAGACTATGATCCAAAGCGAATCTGGATTTCAAGAAGGTGCTAGAGATAATGCTGGCCATGGAAAGTGCTGTCAGAGATTCATAAGCAATACAGGGTGCGCAAAACAGGAAACCTCAGCCGAAGGTGGCAGGAAAACGTGAGACTCTGCCAAGAAGCGGGAAATTGCCCCTGCTAGCTGAAGAATAAAGAAAAATAACTTGGCAGCAAAATCGAAGAATAATTTTAATAGCGGTGGAAAAAAACATTCTTGTAGCGACTGGCGGTTTAAAAAAATCGAATGCTATTATTGTTACAGAAATGGACATATGATGAGGCAGCGCAAGCAAAGATTCAAGCAGGCTTGTAAACAAAAGAAGAGGCCCAATGAAATCTACAACATAGAAGAGACGGAAACAACAAATTCTGACATTTATTTATTGTTTAATCTGGAAGTTGGAAAGACAAAACCAATTTTTGTCACAGTGAAAGTAAATGGCAAACCTGTTAAATGGAAGTAGACATGGGAGCTTCCACTACAGGAATTGGGGAACATACCTCCCGATATTTGAAATATGGTGAACATCAATTAAGTTTGGAATGAACAGCTGCCAAGCTAAAGGCATATACAGGTGAAGACATTCAGGTAAAAGGCATAAGGAGAGTAACTGTCCATTATGGAAGCCAATCAGCACAGCTACCTGTGATGGAGGTCGCAGGTGAAGGGCCAAGCCTCCTGGGGTGAGACTGGTTTAAGGAGATTAAGTTAGAATGGTCTGAAATATTTCAGTTGAGAGCAAGTGGGCTACCAGAACTACTTAAAAGGTATGCCACTGTCTTCAAGGACAAACTGGGAAAACTCTAGGGCCTGCAGGCCAAGATTCATGTGAATCCGGAAGCAACCCCTCGTTTCATGAAGGTGAGACCGGTGCGATACGCCCTGAGAGAAAAAGTCGACACTGAGCTGAACAGGCTAGAGAAACTGAGCATTATACAACCTGTTCAGTTCTCAGAATGGGCAGCACCCATAGTACCCATCCTTAAACCTGACCAAAGCGTCCGAATTTGTGGGGACTACAAGCTAACAGTTAATAAAGTAGCCAAACAGGACAGGTACACCATTCCAAAAATTGAAGACCTGTATGCCAAGCTAGTAGGAAGGACATGGTACACAAAGCTTGACATGAGTCATACTTATCAATAGCTAGAACTGGATAATGCCTCCCAGGAATTTATCACAATTAATACCCACAAAGGGTTGTACCAATATACATGATTGCCTTTTGATGTCTCCTCAGCTTGTGCTGTCTTTCAGAGAGCAATGGAAAGCTTACTGTAGGGACTGCCCCACGTTGTAGTCTATTTAAATGATGTATTGGTGACAGGATTCACTGAAAAAGAGCATTTGGCAAACTTAGGGGAAGTCTTAAAACGTTTCTTGCTAGCTGGAGTGTGCCTAAAAAGAGAAAAGTACAATTCCAAGCAAGGGAGGTAATCTATTTGGGTTACCGGGTAGATTCACAGGGCCTCCACCCAGTTGAGGAGAAAGTAAGAGCCATAAGAGAGTCACTTGTGCCAAAGAATGCTTCAGAGCTCAAATCATTCTTAGGAATGATCAACTATTATGGGCGGTTCTTACCAGTTTGTTTACAGTGCTGGGCCCCCTGCATTCTCTGCTCAAAAAGAACCAAGTTTGGTCTTGGGAAGCACCCCAGAAAGAAGCTTTCATAAAGGTGAAGCAATTCTTGCACTCATCCAATCGATTAGTGCATTAAGACCAGACGAATGAATTGGTGCTGACATGTGACACATCTTCCTACGGCGTGGGAACAGTGCTATCTCATCGGATGGACAACGGCATGGAATGGCCAATAGGTTATGTATCAAGGATGCTCACCACAGCGAAAAAGGGATACTTACAGATAGAAACAGGCCTGTCCATCATCTTCGGTGTCAAGAAATTTCACCAGTACGTACACGGCTGCCATTTTACAATCGTTTCAGACCACAAACCATTGTTAGGTTTGTTTAGTGAGGAAAAGGCTATACCACCCATAGCCTCAGCAAGAATACAATGATGGGCCTTAATTCTGGCAACATATGAATATACTTTCTTACATAGGCCTGGCAATCAAATTGCAAACGCTGACACCCTTAGTTGTTTTCCTTTGCAAGAAAATGATGAGCATGTCCCAGTTCCACAGGAACTTGTTTTACTGTTAAATTTCTTAGCTTCCTTGCTGGTATGTTCTCAACAAATCAGAGACTGGACAAGTCAGGACCCAGTCCTATCTCAAGTATGAGAACAAGTGCTACATGGAGCCCATAACTGATGAAATGAAACTATATTTCAACAGAAGGCATGAAATAACCAGTCAGGATGGCATCTTATTGTGGGATGCACTTGTGATAGTTCCTCCAAAGGGAAGGGAGCCACTTTTAATTTAACTACACAGTGCCCATCCAGGAATTTCCCAAATGAAGACCATAGCACGCAGCAATCTATGGTGGCCAGGGATGGGTGGTGAAAGCTCTGTGTGCAATGTCAGCAACAGCAAAAGTTACCCATGACAAGTCCAAGGGAGTGGCCAGGTACACCTTGGGCATGGTTACACATTGACTACTTTGGACCTTTCCTGGGAACAATGTTTCCGCTCATTTTTGATGCCCATTCAAAATGGTTAGATTTATATGAGGTGAAGTCACCAACATCAGGCGCTACAACTGAGAAACTACGTCAGAGTTTTGCCATTCATGGACTACCAGAAGTAGCCATTTCCGATAATGGCACAGCATTTATAAGTGCTGAGTTTCAACAGTTTATCAGCCTCAACGGTATCACTCATGTGAAAACTGCACCGTTCCCCACCTTCCTTAAACGGACTGGCCAAAAGGCAGTTCAAACGTTCAAGGCAGGCATGAGAAAGCTAACTGGTGATTCCTTGGCAACCAAGCTAGCAAGCTTTCTTTTTCATTACAGGACTACCCCTCACACAACAACAAGTGCCACACCTGCGGAGTTATTGTTGAAATGCTGACTCAGGACAAGATTGAGCTTAATAATGCCGAATTTAGAGGGGAAGGCGGAAAGGAGTCAAGGAAGCCAGAAAACTAGACAAAACTGACATATTCACGGGAAGAAATTTACCATGGGAGAACTGGTATTTGCAAAAAACTTCGGGGAATGACCAAAGTTGTTACTGGATGAAATACATGCAGTGACTGGACCTCTATCTTACCACGTGGAGGTGGAAGGCCGGATCACCCGTAAAGATGTGGACCATTAAAGGAAGAGTGAGACAAATCACCAAGATATGGTTCCACCAGTGACCATGACCAGGTCTGCTTTCCCTCTTGAGGATGCTCAACCCAGGACAGACATGTCTGAGTTGAGGATATAGAACTGCAAGTGCCCACTGAAGCACCTGATGTTCAGGCAACTCTGGAAAAGAAGGTTCCCGACAAAGAATCTGAAGCTGTGGAGCTGCAACATTCCACACGTATCAGGAAACCACCTGAAAGACTGAACTTGTAAATTCCTTACCCAGTGTAAATGTTGTCTTGAAAAACATATACTTGTAAATGTAATATGTATGGCCAAGTTAACAGGGGAGGAATATAGTAGGTATCCCTTTATTTAGTGTGTATGTACCTTTAAAAATAATACTTGTTAAGGAAGATCATATGATCTCTACTAACCAATAGGAAAGTAGCACGGGCTACCTGAAGCAGTCAGTGTAGATATAGAGTTGGAGTTGAAAGCACACGTGTAGTTGCTGCTGAGTATATTGTAAAAAAACTTAGTGTCTACAGATCAACTTTATCACTAATAGTACAACTCATCCAGCCTACAACAGGGGGAGAAGTGGATAGAATGATACTCAGTGAATTTCTCATTCAGAGAGCAAGTGTAGACATGTTGGGCTGAATGGCCTCCTTCTGTGCTGTAACATGCCTGTGTTTCTGTGTATTCCTATTTAATCCCATGTATCACAGTATCCTTATAGTGCAGAAGGAGGCCATTTGGCCCATCGAGTCTGCACTGGCTCTCTGAAAGAGTATTCCACCTAGTCCCACTCCTCTGCCTTATCCCCGTCACCTTGCACATTATCTCTTTCCAGATAGCAATCCAGTTCCCTTTTGAATACCTTGATCGAACCTGCCTCCACTACCCTTTCAGGAAGTTTGTTCCAGACTCCAACCACCCTCTGGGTGAGAACATTTTTCCTCACATCACATTTGCTCCTTTTGCCAATTATTTTGAATCTGTCCCCTCTTGTTCTTGATGTTCTCTTGAGTGGGAACAGTTTCTCACTAGTTACCATGTCCATACCCCTCAGAATCTTGAATAGCTCTATCAAGTCTCCTTTCAGCCTTCTTTTCTCCAAGGAATACAGGCCCAACTTCTCCAATCTATCCTCATAGCTACAGTTTTTTATCCCTGGAATCATTCTAGTGAATGTCCTCGGTACTCTCTCCAATGCCTTCACATCCTTCCTCAAGTACGGCACCCAGGACTGTACGCAATACTCCAGATGAGGCCTAACTAGTGTCTTATACAAGTTCAACATGGCCTCCTTACTCTTGTACTCAATGTCTCTATTAATAAAGCCTAAAATACTATATGTTTTATTAACTGCTCTTTCAACATAATGGTAATTGTATTACCATCACTGAATCCCCTTTCAACATCTGGGGGCAACCACTGACCATAACCTTAACTGGATCAACTATCTAAATACTGTGGGTACAAGAGCGGGTCAGAGGTTGGATAAGTGGTGAATCTCCGAAGTCTTTCCATCATCTACAAGGGGCAAGTCAGGAGTGCGATGGAATACTCTCCACTTGTCTGGATGAGTCCAGTTCCAACAGCACTCAAAAAGCTTGACATCATCCAGGACAAAGCAGTCTGCTTGACTGGCAGCCCATCCACCACCTTCTACATTCACTCTCCCACCACTGATGTACAGTGGCAGCAGTGTGTATCATATACATGATGCAGCAATTCACAGAGGCTCCATCAACAGGATCTTCAACCTCTTGCCCTCTACTGCCTAAAAGAATAAGGACAGCAGGTGCCTTGGAACACCACTACCTGCAAATTCCCCTCCAAGTCACTTATCGTCATGACATGGAACTATAGCATCATTCCTTCACTGTCAAAATCATGGAACCCCCTCCCGAACAGCACTGTGGCTGTACCTACACCACATGGACTGCAGCGATTCAAGAAGGCACTCACCACCACCTTTTCAATAGCAAGTCGGAATGGACTATAAATGCTGGCCTAGCCAGCGATACCCGCATCCCATGACCGAATGAAACAAACAGTCAAAGAGATACTGACAATTGCAAAGGTGCTTCCTGATTTTGCTTTGTGTAGTCTCCATTTGGTTCATAGTGGATCTGACTCGATGCATAGGAAGTACCTTGTGATTCTCAATTACCATCACATTTAGAAAATCTATATAGGGCATTTGACCCATTATATAGCAGTTCACTGAACACTGATCTTAATATTATTAGTAGAATTAGTAATATATCTTCTGCGACACTTTTAATGGTAATTTGGGGATATGCTCTTTTATAATAACAGAAGCTTTATACTGTATCATGTAGAATATATTACATAACTGGTAAGATAAAACTGTTTGATCTGGCATGTCCTTTAAAGATTATTTCATGCAAATAGGCACCAAAATGCAATATAACTCCAAACTTGTGCAAGATTAAGTGCTAGGAGATTGATTTATAGGCTTTGTTTTCAATGCCTGGAATTTCCTCAACAATTGCAACATACTAATGACACATATTCAACATATGGTGCTTTGATGCCAGCAGTGCCCCTTGCATTCAACACTCCAGCTACTGCCCTCTCTTAACCTTGTGCAGCTGAACACTTGTTAAGAAGCGGGAAGAATTCTCCACCAGTGCTACTTAAAGTAATCATCAACTACTTACAGGCTAGTTGCTGATTGATTCCTTCTGGCTGTTGCTGTGATTCTACAAATTCTATGTGCTTTCTATAGTTGTTAGCCAGGGTCTATGGGGTGTGGTGCAGCAGGTGCTGAAGGAGTTTTTGCTGACTTCAAGGCTTCTGCACAAACCAGTTGCTCCCAGACATAGGTGCATGAGTAGACATTCCCCTTGGAATACAGAAACTCTTGGAGAATGAGGAACCAGAGTGCAATAGGACGAGGAAAAGGAGGAAGATATCTCAGCAGGAGACCAAATCCGCAAAAGGTGCTCAGGGGGAAATTCTCCTATATGAAGCTCAGTGAGGTACAATGTCTTAGCTGTCTCTGTTTCTATAAGGACATCCTCACTGAAATCTGCCACCTGCTGCAGCCACAACTGCAACCTCAGAGCAGGACAAAGACCACATCGTCAGTGGCTGTGAAAGTGACTGTGGCATGAGATTTCATGCATCTGTCTTCCAGGCTGGAAGTGGAGATATTTCAACATCTCCAATGTTGCTCAAGGGAGGCCACTGACACACTTTATTCATTGAGAGCTAATTACAGTTTTCTCTCTTACCCAAGAGAAGCAGATGGAGTGAGCACACAGCTTTGTTAGTGCTGCAGGCTTTCCCCTTGGTGCAGGATGCCACTGACAGTACACACATCATTTTGCAGGCACAACATGTCTACACTGCTCTATACCAGAATCGAAAGCAATTCCACTCCCTTAAAGTCCGGCTGGTGTGTGACATTAGGCAGAGAATCACGCAGGTCAACGCCAGATGTCCTGGCACCAGTTATTTTGTGGCAATCTGCTGCATCAGCTGCATTTGAGCTATCACAGCAAACCAAAAGGTGGTTACTGCATGACAAGATGATCCACTGATGACATAGCTGATGACCCTGATGCACAACCCTGCACATATGCACGGCATACAAGCCATGACGCCACACAAAATGTGATAGAACAGATCATTGGCATGCTGAAACAACCCTTCCACTCTCTGAACCGCTCTGGACGAGCCCTGCAGTATTTGTTAGAGTGGGTGTCAAGATTCATGGTGGTCTGCTGCATGTTGCGCAACCTCTTCATCATAAGGGCAACAGCCCTTACCACCAGTTATGTGACAAACAGCTCAGGAGCAGGAGCATGAGAAGGAAGAGGAAGAAGAGGAAAAGGATGAGAGGAGCCTAAACAACCCCTTTCTGGCTAGAACTCATCTGATACTAGCAACAGGAATCCCAATTCCCCAATTACCATCCATTCCATCCCTTTGCTCTGTCACTGGCCTTCAAAATGGCTGCATGGCCATAATGTAAAAATAAAAACCACCACAAAATAAATATTCCAAACCAAGTTTATAAGTGAAATAACTTCATATTGTTGGAGGACAGATTGTCAGACTGCTGTCAAACCCTACAATCCCCTTTGCATGCTGCAATCCATAGCCATGATGGCAGGGCTGTGGGCTTGTATGGCAGAAGTCTGAATTCCCATTGCAGTGTTCAGACATCTGTTGGAAGCTGCTTGTGCTGCAACGAATGCTGAGACATTGGCTATGAAACAAATGCTGAGACATTGGCTATCAAACAAAAACAAAAATTGCTGGAAAAACTCAGCAGGTCTGACAGCATCTGTGGAGAGAAAGACAGAGTTAACGTTTTGAGTCCGTATGACTCTTCTTCAGAACAGGGGCTGCATGATGATTGGGTCTACAAGAGTGGAAATGGACTTGACCATCACTTCCATACTGAAAAAGATTGGCTCCAAGACCTGATCAAAGCCATATCCAAAGTTGATGCTCAATCCCTCCCTGCTTCTTGACAGTGACAACAAGCTTTCCTGCTGGCTTCCCATTGCACCAAGCATTTCATTATGCAGACCCATCAGAGTTCTTCTGTAGGCTGCTGCATCAATGCACTCATCTGAGTCCTCTGCAGTAGGACTCAGATGTGATCTCTGCCCTCTGGTGATCTGGCATCTCTAGTATCCTTGCCCCCTGCCCTGGTTCCAAGCCATTTATGCCTGGTTTCTCACTATATCCCACCTCTAATCTATCCTCTAAATGACATGAAAAGTCAAGTATCTGAGCTGGTGGCAGTGACTGTGCATCTTTTCATTACTATATTCATGCTAATCCTCCAGTGACCAGCCAGTTTGCACTTCTTGGTTATTTGAAAGGAGAAAGACACAAGGGGAAGGTTGTGGTGCAGCGAGGGAGAGAAAGTTAGAGATTCATGCTTACACTAGCTGCAGCTTCGAAATCAGAAGAGGTTATGGGGTGAAAGAAGGATTGCCAACCCTCCAGGATTAGCCTGGAGTCTCCAGGAATTGAAGATCAATCTCCAGGACACTGCCGTGTGCAACCCTGGAGAAAAATCATAGGGACATTGAAAAAGCTTTTTTTTTCATTTTCTTTGAACATTTCTCTTTACCAGTTATAAAAACATTCAAAATGGCGGGGGAAAGGCTGTTTGGCTGACAGCCAAGCATCATACAATTGGGTAATGAATCTTTTTGTTTTCCAATTGGTGTAGGAAGGCAGTGCATCACAAGGATGGATATGTTGGCCGACTAATGGCTGGGGTGTGTGAACAAGTCATGTGATGAAACCTGCAGGAATATATTTAATTGCAGTTGGCAACCCTAGGAGGAGGTGGGATGTGAGAAGGATTAGGTATAAGTATGTCATCATCTTTAATTGTTTCAGCCTTACCGCTTGTCACAGCCTCAGCAATGGGCATCCCAGTAATGGCCAGCACCCTCTCTTTCAAGAGGATTAGAATAAGTTGGCTCACCTTCTCCATCCGGTTAGCTCCTGCTGCCTCCAGTTGTGCACCATATTGTACTGCAAGAGGGAGGGAAGTGTATCAGCAGGTGTTGTGCGATGTGTTTTGGTTATTTGGTTGTCATAGCTGAAAAGCAAGCAATTTGTGAAGGCTGTGAGATGTGGGTGTGGGGCTTGTGGCACTGCTAAGTATGCTTTGGTGTATTGGAGCATATGAATGTCAAGTATGAGTCCTGATTGATAAAGATTGTTGGTACATGAGTGATCAGAAGAAGTGGTGGATTGAGCAATGTCAGAGGCTAGTCAATGGTGAAGTTGGAAGGGTGAATTCACTGACCTTGATCACTTGTGTGAGGTCATTGAACTTCTTGCTGTTCCACCTCCAGACCCTTGGGTCTTGACCTCCTTAGCATTGACCTCCATGGAGCACAGGCCAGGCCTTGTACCCAGCCTGCCTCTGCACCCGGCAGCCTCTGTACTCGTTCCAGGTTTGCCTGCCCTGACTTCTGTTTAGCACACACCCACCCAACCAAAAATTTGCCCTGCTGGCAGCCATTTTTAAAGGTCAGGATAGGCAGCCAGAAAATCTCCAGCTTCTACAAATTCTGCCAGGGAATTAAAATCTGGGCCTTTGTCTCCATATTTGGCAGTTATTGAGTCTCTCTTTTCCCTGGTTCCAATTACTGCCATGAAGCACTTCTAATGGAAAAGTGAACAAGCTGTGGACTCCATAAAGATTAGCTAAATTCAGAATCATAAACCAAATCACTCTTTATATTTGGACTTGTTGAAAAACTGTTTATTAAACAATTGACCCGCTCGCCGATGCGTAAAATGACGCATCGGGCGTGTGTCCTGACATCACCGCATGTCATTTAGATTGTCAGTTCAGCGGGCACGCAGCCGAATCGGCCTTAATTGGCCTGCCCACGTAAAAAGGCGGCGCAGCCCCGGTCGGGGCCGCCAATCAGGTTCGCACCTGCCCCCACCCACCCCTGCATAACCCCCCAACAACGGGGGGAAATTTCTGCCGATATATTCTTTCCATGCACCAATTGTTGCTAATCTTCTACTGAACAAGTTGTGAGGCTGAAAAGTCTCTCATGGTTATGCACATGAAGTATGTTTATTTCCTGGCAGGTAAAACCGTACATGAAGTGAACTGGTCGGAGCTTTATGACGATACTGGCCCCAGTACTTCTTTTATATTTAGATTCAGCACTTGTCAGTTTTATAGATCTGTTAATCTAACAAATTTTGCTCCACTTTGCTCCACTGTTAGGAAAAGGCTGAAATTAATTGGAGTTCCAACTGGTTTTGGTCCAAGTTTTCTTTTCTTCAACCATTAACTGTTAAGTTGAAGATGCCCTGGGAGATTCTTGTCACTGTTTCTAGCAGCTATTTCCTGCTCCCCATAAAGATAAAACACTTTGCATCAATCTCACAGCCAGAGATTGCTGTATAGGGACTGATTTCAATGAAATACAGACAGTAGATTGTTGGTTCATCGAAATTATCAGGGCATCTTACTGAAATACACAAATTGTAGTTTCACATTTTAACTAACTCAGCAATTACATCCAAGCACTGGGAGTGAAACTAATTGGTAAATGCAGTATATCTAATCTCTGCTTTAAATTGCAAGTGTTAGTAGATTGACTTGGGACATTGTATTTCAATAATTTTCATTTTTATTTCATTTTCATCACAAGAGGTGAATAAATGGGAAATAGACTTCTAAAGTATTTTTAATATTAGTTCAGAAAATGGAAAATCGTATTCTTAAATACTGACTGTTGGTGAAAAAAAAACAGTTGAGCTAAAATGACTTACTATCACATGTAGATTGGCCTGCGGTGTCCTATGTGGGCAGAACTCAGAAGCTAGACCCGAAATTGCATCCAATATCGCAGCCATTTTGCTGATGGCAAGTTACACCTAAATATCCTCCCAATCTCATTAGAATAAACCTATGCTTAAAATTACCATAAATAATCAGGGCTCAAGGAAAGTACCAAGCCTGTCAACTTATTTAAATATCATTCATGCACATCCAGCACTGCATGTTTAGAAATTTACAAGTGGGGAAGTTTTATGTGCTTCAATGTGACATATCTTTGTGCATTCAAATTCAGGGATTAGGGGATTAGATAAAGAGACAAGAAAGAAACTGCTTTGATTTTAAGGTGGAAATTCAGCAACCTGTTTGCACACATCATAACCTCACAAACAGCAACGAATTTAATGTTGGGCAAGACAACAGCAATGTTGGTTTATAGATGCTACCAAGTGGAAAATCCTGGACGTGGAGATCCACCCTCCCTTTCAACAGTATTCCAGTAATGCAAGCCTCTTTGAGAATATATCCTAAAGTCTTCGACCAGAACTAAGACTGTCATGTTTCTTTATGGCAACATGGGGGTTAAATTGAACGTGGGCAGAGATACAAATCAGACTGTGTCACATTTACCGGCAATATGGCCAATATTGAATTTTATTCAAGTCAACAGAACTAAATAAATATCGGACAACGCATTTAATGAATTCACCTGTTTTACACCCCTCCATGTCCACTGCCCCAACCCCATGTGGCTGAGCTCCTAATATACATTCAAATATCCAACGTGTGCTCCCAACAGTTGATGGCCCTACTGTCAGTGAGCACTCGGTAACTGATCCCTTATTATCCAAAGTTCCATTTGTTTTTTAATGCTTCAGCAGATTGATGTTGATAGCAGTCATACATACATGCGAGCATCTGAATTAAGAGCAGGAGTAGGCCATTCGTCCCCTCAAGCCTGCTCCGCCATTCAGTAAGATCATGGCTGATCTGATTGTGGCCTCAACTCCACATTAATGCCTATCATAGATAACTTTTGACTCCCTTGTTCATCAAGAATCTATCTACCTCTGCCTTAAAAATTTTCAATGAACCTACCACCACTGCTCTCCAGGGAAGAGAGTTCCAAACACTGACTACCCTCAGAGAAAAATTTTCTTCTCATCTCCGTCTTAAATGGGAGACACCTTATTTTTAAACAATGTCACTGAGTTCTAGTCTCTCCCACAAGGGGAAACATCCTTTAGCATTCACCCTGTCAAATCCCCTCAGGATCTTATATGTTTCAGTAAGATCACCTCTCATTCTTTTAAACTCCAATGGATACTGACCCAGCCTGTCCAACCTTTCCTCATAAGATAACCTAAACCTCCCACCCCAGGTATCAGTCTGGTGCACCTTCTCTGAACTTCATCTAACACAGTTATATCCTTTCTTAAATAAGGAGACCAAAATTGTACAGAATACTCCAGATGTGGCCTCACCAACGCCCAGTACAACTGTAACATCTCTAATCTTATATTCCTTTCCCTTGTAATAAATGACAACATTCCATTTGCCTTCCTAATCACTGGCTGAACCTGCATACCAGCCTTTTGTGATTCATGGGCCAGAACACCCAGATCCCTTTGTACATCAGAGTTCTGTAATCTCTCCCCATTTAAATAATATGCTGCTTTTCTACTCTTCCTGACAAAGTGGACAAGTTCACATTTTTCCCACGTTATGCTCCATCTGCCAAATTTTTGCCCACTCGCTTAACCTATCTATATCCCTTTGAAGATTCCTTAGGTCCTTTTCACAACTTACTTTCCTACCTATCTTTGTGTCATCAGCAAACTTAGCAACCATATATTTGGTCCCTTCATCTGAGTCACGAATATAAATTGTAAATAATTAAGGCCCCAGCACTGATCCCTGTGGCACTCCACTCATCACACCTTGCCAACCCGAAAATGACCCATTTTTGCTTACTCTATTTCCTGTTAGCTAACCAATTGTCTATCCATGCTAATATATTATCACTACACCATGAGGTCTTAGTTTGCGTAGCAACCTTTGAAAGCACCTTGTCAAATGCCTTCTAGAAAGCTAAGTACAGCAGATCCACAGGCTCCCCTTTATTCAAATTGCTTGTTACTTCCTCAACGAGCTCCAATAAATTCATCAAACATGATTTCCCTTTCACAAAACTGTGTTGACTCTGCCTAATTGCATTGAGATTTTCTGAGTGCCTCATTATAACATCCTTAATAATAGATATTTGCCTCATACAGTAGCATATCTACTTGCAGGCATCAAACAGGGATTGAATAGTGCATTCACTCCATCACTCTCCTACAGATCCCTTTTTGTGCCTCTGAATTGGCTTTCCTTTTACTTTGTTTTGCCTGACCCATCTTCTGCCTTTCTTTCCCCCTCCCCAACTCACTGCCCAACTTCCTCCAAACTCAGTCTTGGGAAAGGCCAACAGCTATTTAAGAATAAAGCAGGAGGATTCACTGGATAATGCTTTGAAGCAGGAACAATGATCTGCTGCTTCTTAACTGAAGTCCTTTTGTCATATCTGGTCAAGATCAGCTAAATCAGCACAGAAGTATTACTGGAAGTGTTTTTAATGGTTTTGAAAAAACAGATGATTAACAGTTGGGGTAATCCAGAAAATTATCTTGAAGGAGCAGCTATTTTTCAGGCAACTTCTTTTTTGGTGGGACACAGTCAATAAACTAATCTATTAAAGGATAGATACTCACTGACTTCACAGACTAAGGTGGTCTGATGACCAGAATAATAAACCCCTCTTGAATTATTAGACTGTATTTTTAAACAGCTAAATTGAGCTGAACATTTCCACTTAAATTTGTGCCTCACTACAGTCATCCATTTAGATTAAAAATTAAAACATTTTTCCCCTATTTCCTCAATTCTTTTTAAGAACAAAAGTGTGACTGAGAACTCCTTAATATTAATAGTGTTTAATTGCCATATGGAAGATCATTTACATCCCATGGCGGATTTTTCAATCTTCTGCTCCCAAGCCAAGATAAGCTGCAGCAGTTCGGAGCGCTAGGAATCTGCTTTAAACGGAAGGGGTGGGTTCTGGCGGGAGCAATATGCTGCCTACAAGCCAGAAGTGCCCCCTGCATTCTAACTGATAGCTAAGACAGTGGCCACAACCAGCTCAGCTTCCTCCTCAATGTGGTGTTATAAATCAGAACAAAACAGTCTGCTTGATCAGCAGCCCCTCCACTTCCTATATCACCAGCTCACCTTGGCTGCAGTGTGCACTAGTTATTGCATCAACCTACCCAGCCTTCTTTGACAGCACCTCCCATCTTTGCTCATCAGGTTTCCAAAAGGAGTTACCCAGAATTGACCGCCAGCCTTGTGCTGTGTTGACTGAAATTCTGATGGTCTGTCATCATCACACTTACCCTCAGACTGGTTGAAAGTGGCTCTTTTCCTGCTCAGAGAATTCACAAACTTGTATTGGATTTTTGATTCCACCATTAATTCTGAACAGCTTTTAGTCAATAACCCTTTTGCGGAGATCAGGCAGGAGTCCAGTCCTGCTGTTAAGGGCCTGATCATTCTGTGTGAGGTATATTCTTGCACATTTCCCATTGGTCACAGTAAACAACGCCTGAATATCAACCAGCATAATTGATAATTATGTTTCCTTAAGTTAATTGGATCACAAGGACCAATTGCACCTAATTGGCGAGAAATTGGACCTTGTTGCCTTTATTTTATGGATGAGAAACAGGAGCAAAGATCAATTTTGAGGACCAATTTCTAAAAGACATTGGGCGGGATTTTCTGCTTGTGTCAACGGCAGTGTAATGGTGGCAGGAGAAGAAAATATCATGGGAGAGCAAAATTCAGGTTTACATCGGCGTGAAAACAGGTCGCAACTGTCCACTTCAGACTGAGGCATGTTTGCCTACTTTACATTGTGTATCACTCGCAGCTCCTCCAGCTCCGTGCCAGGCTGTGCAGGCGACAGCACAACGATCTCAGCGTGGTTTCAGAGCCAAGGCTCTATGTACCAGATCAACAGTAAGGCTGGGGGCTGGCTGTGGTTGAAATGAGCTGGGTGGGCAAAGGTTTGACTGGGGTGGGGTGAAGACTGGACAGAGGCATGGGAAGGGGCTGGAGGGTAAAGGCCTGGCTGGGGTGGGTGGTGGGTCAAGGTGGAATACTGGGGAATGGTGTACTCACATGATTGGATGGGGGGTGGGGGGCGGTGGGGGGGGGTGTGTGTGAAATCTCTTGGGGCCAGAATGGGAAGTGAAAGGCAAAAGCCCAAAAATGAGCCTGAGCCAGAATGGATGGAGAGCCGAGTAAAGAAGCGCTTTAGTTTAAATTGCTGAGCTTGCGAAGACTGTCCTTGACCCAGTCCAGGGAGAGGGAGGGCATGTCAGTCCACTATCAGTAGTGCCCAGCAAGGTGCGCAGGGCATGGTCACCACCTCACATACATTGGTCCGGTGGGGTGGGGGCATAGTACTGGGCTGCAGATGGTACAGTCATGGTCAAGGGAGGCATCTGCAGCCTATAGATCAGGAACTAGTAGTATAGGGACGAGCACTCAATGGTCTCACTGAGCCTGTCTCTATATGTCACTGTGCAATAGGCCTCAAGGTGGGGAGGGATAAGGTCCACATGGGCCATAGGCACATGCACCTCAAACGATTTGGGGGGAAGACAGGGATTTCCAGCACAATGATAATGGGATCAAGTATTACAGAGGGAGGACTGAGAGTTATTGGAGAGAGGGAAACCTGAACATTATGCTCTTTCAGGACAATGGGAGTGATTTCCACAGTCATGCAGGGAGGGTCGAAGCTGGTTTGGTAGTAGAACCTCAGCACCACCGTCTTGCAACCTGAGGCTATGGCGCAGTATAAAATGAAACTATGGAAAGATTCTGGTGGGGAGGGCTCTCAGGGCTTCTGGGAGAAGTGGATCACTGCATTGGTGGGCCTATCTGTATTTCCAAATGAGGAGGAATGCACAGTTGAGACATGTTAAGAGCATTTTAATAACAATAGATGCAATCAGGAGCCTTAATTCATAAAGCGATTTCAAGCGAGATTGATTCCAATTCGTGCCACTAATCAATCTCCTTGCAATAACCCCTTTTCCCAAGTGTAAAAATCCCACAGTGCAGCAATAAATCCAAAACCAAGTGGGCTACTGGACAAACTGAAGAAGCCCATCAGAAGCTGCACCTCCAAACCTTGCAGCTGGCAGCCTCAGAGATGTGAAACTCCAGCCCCTCCTAAAATAATCTCGTTCCCTCATTGAACATTTGCCTTCATGTGTATTCGAAAGGATATATTTGTAGAGTGCGTTGGATGAGGATTCCAGTGCCTGGGATAAAAGGAGCACATCCAAATGCCTGCCCAAAGCAACCTCATAGCATTAGGTCTTTGAATAGGGAGGGGTGGGGTGGGGTGGGGAGGCACATATTGCATTCCTGAAAACTGTCATTGCGCAACCAAGGAATTTAGTGGCGATGAGGCACCTCAACTGAAACTAACCCCTTGAAACCACACTCACTAGTCATCAACAGGAAGAGGAGCTTTGGAGGCTGATGCTCACTCATTTTTTTCTTCAATGTTCTAACAGAGAAGAGAACATGAGGAAGATGAATGGTGCATTTAACAAAGCCTTCATCATTGCTTCCAGGCAGGGGGAGAGGCGGAGAAGAGTGCGACCTTGGCTCCAGACTTGGCAAAGGGAGGTGCATCACCCTGATGAACAACTGGCAGCAGAGCCCCCTCCAGACCCAGAGGTTGAAGCTCACATATCCGTTGACCATAGGTGGCTCGCAAGACCGAGGGTGTACAGAAGGCGCATGTCATTTCTCCAGATGAGCAAAAATCAGTGTCATCGACACCGCTGCATGTCTAGGGGTTTGGTGGGTCACATCTGCCACATTCTCCAGGAGTTAACACCGTGGGAAATGGGAGGACATCCTTTGCCAGTGACCCTGAAAGTCACAGCCACCCTTAACTTCTACGCACGTGGCTCCTTCCAGGGCTCTACTGGGGACCTCTGTGGCATCTCTCAAGTTATCACTCACAAGTGCATACAGGGGATGATAGATGCCCTCTTTGCCAAGGCCCACAATTAGGTGCACTTTGCTAGAGATCAAGCTAGCCGGGCAGCCCAAGCACCGGGCTTCACTGCTGTTTCAGGATTCCACAGGTGCAGGATACCATCGACTGCACTCATGTGGCTATAAGAGCTCTTTGGTAAGAGCCAATTCGATGTAGCAACAGGAAAGGGCTCCATTCATTCAATGTATAGCTGGTCTACGACCACCAGAAAAACATCCTGCAGGTATGCGCAAGATACCCAGGAAGTTGTCACGACTCCTACATATTGAGCAGGTTCTGGACATCTTTGAGCGTCCACACAAGGTACAACAATGCTCATGCCACCACACAAACATTGGCATATTAAAGCAATTCTGATGTCTTGTCAGACCCGGTGGAGCACTCCAGTATCCCCCCCAAGAGGGCCTCACGGATCATCGTGGCTTGCTGCGTCCTGCACAAACTGCTGCTGCAAAGTGGGAAAGATTTGCCAGATGATGAAATGGAGAACCTGCACATCTGCTCTGAAGATGAGGACATCAAGAGTGCTGAGGGCAATGAGGATAAGGAAGCTGAGGCTGCAGGGGAAGAGGCCATAGCACAGGCTGGACAAAGCAGGCATGCACGTGAGGTACTAATAACCACCAGATTCCAGGCGGATGATGACAAGATGCAGTGATTATGCTCTCAGGTCATTAGCCTCCATGCTGAGCCCACTTAACCAGCTGCATTGCTATCCTTCTCATTTCAACCATCCACTTCAATCTGAGAATGAGTCGTTACACATTACGGTCACCATCTCCTCATCCTTTGAAGGACGATGAACCCTCAGGAGCATGTTGTCATGCTGAAATGTGGTACTAACTGCAGGAGGGCCTCCTGGCATCACAAGTCGGATGGTGCAGCCTCTTTAAGCATCCCTCCAACATCTCAGTTGCTACAGCAGCCTACAAGAGGCAGGAGCTGGAATACAACCCTGAGTGGCTGTATGCCTTCAATCTAACAAGACACCTCAAGGAGAGCAATCTCCAGCTATGGGACAAAGCCTTCTGTGTGACTTTGATGGTGAAAATGCGAGGCAAGATTTGGGCCAAGCCAGCTGAGGACATTCTCTAAGTTAATTCTCTGTTAATCATATAGAGTCCTCACTGTTACTTCAGTCCTTATTAAATAGACACCTGGCAGCCTCAGTGAGGGATGCAAGGCTGCAGTCAGCTTGACCTTTCACTGGGCATGGTGGACCTCATGAGGACCATTTTCAGAACCTGCCTGCCACACAGGAACATGCCTCCCCTTCGGCACAATCATTTTCCCCTGATGGCCAGCCATGGCCCTAGCCAGTCTGACAATGCACACAGACCATGACGCCCCAACGTTCAGCATTGTTGATAATAAAGAGCACACATCAGTTGCATTCCACCTTCGGCCCTATCCCATTTCCGTCCTCAGCATTGTCACTGCATCGAGCTAACATAAATGCATCAAGATCAGCTCAACGGTTCAAGTGACCCCAACACATCACCATCTGAAATTAGCATGAGCTTGCCGAGGCTTTAGGTGAGGGGACGCATAGCAGAACTTATGGTCCAGCACTGCATCCCTACATGTCCACAATAGACTTGTGGGTGCAACGCAGACAACTCCAAAGTCACTGATGGTAAATGCTGCAGCTTTGAGCACCAGGAGAGCTCAGGAACACTGAGGTGGGAAAGTGCGCACTAATATTGGGGAGCTGTGCAGATTTTCACTCATTGAGTCGACAACAATGAAGGCAGATATGAGTACACAAGAGTGTGAGCTAATAGATTGAACACACTCACAGCTAATGGAGACTTCGTGGTGATCAAGGAAAGATTACCCATCTCCATGTGCATCTACATCTCTCCTTCGACACTACACCTTTACTTTTCCACAATGCAGATGAGTCAGGGGGCTACATGAGCCTCCATCTTACGCAGCCAAGAATGACCATCACTTGAACCTGTGATGCATGTCAACAAGATACCTTGCACAAGCAAGGGTGAGGCATTACTGATGTTGAGAATGAGCTGAACCAGACACTCACTATGGCTGATGGCTGCACACAACATTGACCGAAGAAACATGAGGCAACATCTGGGTTAAGTGGGGGGAGGGAACATGGTGTGAGACCTGGTTGACCACCACCCAGCTCCATACAGAGGAAGTAAGCACAAGAGGAGATGTGGAATGGGTATAATTCTATTTATTTTGTTAGAAATTATGTACCTCTGGTGAACATCTGTGCAACTGCTGTGCTCCTAGTATTCCTTGATCTCCCTAACCCGACCGCTATCTCTTGGTACTAACCTGACATCCACAGTGGAGATGGAGGCAGTCTGCTGACTGCTATGCCCTGTTGACTGTGATGACTTTGGCGGGTGCCCTCTGGAGGGCCGAGATCTGGAGGGCCCCAGCCTCCTTTGGGTCTCCTGTTGTGGGCCAGGTGCACCCCCCTTGGTCTGTGGAGCTGCAGTTGATGGGGTCGCAGGCAGAGAGGATTGGGATCGGCTGGACGTTCCTGGAGTCACCTGGGTGGATGGCCCTGGGGTGTCCATCTGCTGGTCCTCATCCCTATGGGTGCCTGAAGGCACCTGGATGATTCCTTGAGGAGAAAGAACAGCTGGAGTGAGATCTAGGTACCTTGGCCCACTCTCACATAACCACTGCTGGATGCCACCAATGCCTACAGTGATGGAACGCAACTCCTGCACTAGCACAGCTGCTATGTCTTGGGCCAGGGTCTCCATGGCGGCCGCTATCCTACTAGTGTTGACCATGGTGCTCTGGCATGCCAGGGCAATGCCCTCAGACTGAACGCAAATGGACTCCTCCATCATACGTTGCAATTTGATTCTGACTCAAAGAAAAAGCATATAATTGAGCAAAGACAGGTGGAAAGTCAGAAGACTAGATAGAATATAAAGAACAGCAAAGAATGACAAAAAGATTAATAAGGATGGAAAAACTAGAGTACAAGAGGAAGCTAGCTAGAAATATAAAGATGGACAGTAAAAGTTTCTATAGATATTTAAATAAGAAAATTTTTTAAAAGTGAGCGTTGGGGAATTAATAATGGAAAATAAGAAGATGGCAGATGAATTGAACAGGTATTTTGCATCGGTCTTCACCATAGAGAATACAAGTTACATCTCAGAAGTAGCTATAAAACAAGAAATGGAAGGGAGGGAGGAACTCAGGAAAATTACAATCACCAGGGAAGTGGCACTGAACAAATTGTTGGAGCTGTGGGCAGACAAATCCCTGGGTCCTGATGGACTTCATCCTAGGGACTTGAAAGAAGTGGCTAGTGAGATAGTTGATGTGTTGGTTTTAATTTTCCAAAACTCCCTGGATTCCAGGAAGGTTCCATTAGATTGGAAAATAGCAAATGTAAGTCCTTTATTCAAAAAGGGAGGGACACAGAAAGCAGGAAACTACAGTCCAGTTAATTTAACATCTGTCATAGGGAAAACATTATTCAAGATGTTATAGCAGGGCACTTAGAAAAATTTGAGGCAATCAGACAGAGCCAATGTGATTTTGTGAAAGGGAAATCATGTTTAATCAATTTATTGGGCTTTATTGAAGGAGTCACATGTGCTGTGCATAAAGGGGAACCAGTGGATGTACTGTACCTACATTTCCAGAAGGCACTTGATAAGGTGCCTCAGAAAAGGTTATTACAGAAACTTGGACCAAGGGACCAAAGGTATGGTTGCTAAATTTGCTGAGGACACAAAGATAGGTAGGAAAGTAAGTTGTGAAGAGGACATAAGGAGACTACAAAGGGACATAAGTTAAGTGAGTGGGCAAAGATCTGGCAAATAGAGTATAATGTGGTAAAATGTGAAATTGTCCATTTTGGCAGAAAGAACAAAAAGGAAGCTTATTATCTAAATGGCGAGAGATTGCAGAGCTCTGAGATTCAGAGGGATCTGGGCGTCCTAGTGCATGAATCACAAAAGGTTAGAATGCAGTACAGCAAGTAATTAGGAAAGCTAATAGAATGTTATCGTTTATCGTGAGGGGAATTGATTACAAAAGTAGGGAGGTTATGCTTCAGTTATCCAGGGCACTGGTGAGACCGCATCAGGAGTACTGTGTACAGTATTGGTCTCCTTATTTAAGGAATGATGTAAATGCATTACTAGCAGTTCAGAGAAATTTACTAGACAAATACTTGGAATTGGTAGGTTGTCTTATGAGGAAAGGGAGGGCAGGCTAAGCTTGTATCTGCTGGAGTTTAGAAGAGTAAGAGGTGACTTGATCGAAACCTTTAAGATCCTGAGGGGTCTGGATAAGGTGGATGTTGGGAAGATGTTTCCTCTTGTGGGAGAATCTAGAACTAGGGGTCATGGTTTAAAAATAAGGGGTCACTCATTTAAGACAGATGAGGGGAAATATTTTCTCTCAGAGGGTTGTGAGTCTTTGGAACTTTCTCCTCAAAAGACAGTGGAAGTAGAGTCAGAGTATTTTTAAGGCAGAGCTAGATAGATTCTTGATAAACAAGAGGGTGAAAAGCTATCAGGGGTAGGCAGGAATGTGGAGCTGAGATTACAATCAGATCAGCCATGATCTTCCTGAATGGCGGAGCAGGTTCGAGGGGCTGATTGGCTTAATTCATATGTTCGAATGTAACCCTGCCTGATATTCCTGTGACTGTCACTGCAGCTCCAACATTTGAGTTAGGACCGAGTCCACAAGCTCATTGTCTCACTGGGATTCAGCAGAATCCTTGCCTCCAGCAGCCCTCCAAATGTTAGTGTTGCTGACCGTGGATTGGCCTGCCTCTGCCTTCTGTGGACCAGAATCTGTGCTGTGCTCATCAAATTGTGAACCTGAGCCTGCTCTATATCTAGGCCCCACTGAGGTCTGTGTCTCTGCACTGGTGGAGGTTGTGGTTGAGCGCGATGATGGACCTTCCAGCAGCGTGTCATCTTGATCCTCATCTGAGGTGTCCTCAAGGCTAGAGATGAGGGGCTGACTCCCAGTGTCTCTGGGATGCTTGGCTGTGGTGCCTATTAAAGAAAGTAAAGATAATTAGTGCATGGCAGCAGACTCCAAAACATAACAATGCACTCACAGTGTCACTGCCTGAAGGTGCAGCTGATGAAGGGTCCTCACTTGCGTCTGTGCCGCTGATCTCATCATCACCGTAGGCACAGCCCCTGTCCTCTCTGGTCAGCTCAACAGCACGCTCCTCACAGTGACTGAGAGCCATGAGCTCAGGTATCCCACTTCCGGTCTGGGACGTCTTCCTCTTATTGTGGATGAACTTGTTCTGCATAAGGACAGATGGTGAGAGTGTGATCAGGATGCATACAAGGCAGATAATAAGGATAAAAACAAAAAAAAAACAAAAAAACTGCGGATACTGGAAATCCAAAACAAAAACAGAAACAGAAATACCTGGAAAAACTCAGCAGGTCTGGCAGCATCAGCGGAGAATAGTACAGTTGACGTTTCGAGTCCTCATGACCCTTCAACAGAAGATAATAAGGATGTCTGGCTTGTGTGGGTGCTGAGTGGAGCTGTTCATGGGATGAGTACGCGAGCTGCACGGATGTGAGCACAGATGGAGATGTCAAGGAGTGTGTGAGAGAGTGAGAGGTGATGTCCCGTCAGCTAGCAGTTTGTGAGATCCCTGTGGAGACTCATCCTGCAAATGCCTGATGGGCTTATGAAAGTATGAGTTGAGGGTGATGAGATGGTTGTCTCACCCTGGCGCAATGAATGAGATCATTCATCCTCTTCCTGCACTGGATGGCTGACCTCTTATGGGCTGAGTTGGTGCCCTGGCCACCTCCCAAGCCACAGTTGAGAGGATTTTGGTTTTCTGCGGAGGTGTGCCAGCGGAGAGTGTCTGCCAGCAATCCTCAATGGTGTCAAGAAGGTGATCCAGCGGCACTAAACTTGGGAGCTGCAGTCTGCTTTCCTTTGGGGGCCATCTCTCTGTTGCAGCAGTCCTGGGCTGCAGATGTTGAGAAGGTTGTGCACAGGCGTGTTTTAAATATGGCACCCGCTGCAATGATCCACTTAGGTCATGGCGAGGTGGGTGAGTCATGGGTGCCTCCCTATCCACCCTATTATTGTCCCCTCATAATCTTATACACCCCTATCAGGTTCCCTCTCAATCTTCGCTGTTCCAAGGAAAACAAACCCACCCTATCCAATCGTTCCTTATAGCTCAGACTCTCCAGCCCAGGCAACATCCTGGTAAATCTCCTCTGCCCCCTCTCCAGTGCAATTACATCCTTCCTATAATGTGGTGACCAGAACTGCACGCAGTACTCCAGTTGTGGCCTAACCAGCGTTTTATACAGTTCTGGCATCACCTCTGATGTAATTGCAACTCAAACAAGCCTGGGTTTAATGCATTTAAAAGCTAACCTATGTTTGTCTTGTGAGGTCAGAGTTGAAGGTGAAAAGCTACGATTGGTCCATCTCTAAGCTTCTAATGGAACCAGGGAGTCTGGAGAATGAGTTTAATGCTTCATTTAGCAATATAAATTATTCATTTGGGTTACAGAATTAAAGAGTAACATGGAAGGTAAAATGATTCATTTACATTTCTGTTTGAGAGCATCCAACGGCATGCCATGTCATTGTAGGGGTGTGATGTGGGGACGGAAGGTTCCTTTCTTTAATTTATTTGTGCGTTTGTGGCAGAAGCAGGCAGTTCATTTCAGTTTGGGCTTCATGGGGGTAAAGCAGCTGGAAGATTTGCTTTAACTTGCAGCTAGTGGAAGAAATTTTCAGTGGCCCTTAGAGCCTTGTGGCAGAAAGCAGCCAGCTTGACTGGTTAGCTTAGAAAAGCTAACCGTGTCCAAAAAAGGACAAGGAGCTGAAGAGTCTACAGTGTGAGCCAAAAACTAATCGAAGGAGCGCCATGTAATTGGTTACTTGAGGTAGAACTAAAATACTAAGAATAATTAAAGTAAATTCTGGAGGGCTGTGGCATACCTTTTGGGTCGGTCCCAGGAAAAGTAAGATAAGGGAACCCTTGGGGAAAGTAAAAAGTAGAACTGTGTTTATAGAATAATCCTTCTAAGCTATTGTGTTAAGTTAGTGCTGCTTGCTTTGTTTAATTTCTCTCTATATATACAATAAAGTTTGGTTTTGTTAAAAAGCATGAAATCTTGTGTCTATTAATTGCTAGGTGTTCAGATTTCTTCTTTAAACATTAATGGCCTGTAACAATAGAATATTGAATGCTTGCAGTTTAATATTTTATTGTTTTAAAATGTCAGTTAAGGTTACAATATGTAAAAGTAAATTGGCTGCATTTGCTGACACACCAACTGCAGAGGGCACACTCCCACACGTGCAGTTGCAGTCCCTGTGATGTCACTGACAGCAATGTCCTAGGCAGCTGCCAATCAAAGATGGCACAGATTGAACAAAGACAGAAAAGAATACACAAGACTCTTCTCACCCCCTCCCACTTGTTGCTGACCCTTAAGCTGCCCCATTATCCACTCCCCACTTGCAATTCCCTTTTGCTTCCCGGTCCCTTCGCTGCTCACCCCCCCTCCTGCTCCCCGTTGTGCCCCATCATTCATCCCAATCCATGCTTCCCTCTGCTTTCCAAGGGGGTGGCAAAGAGAGCGGGGTGAGTGGCGAATAGGAGGGAGTGGCGATTGGAGTGGAGAGCAGAAGGGAGTACATGGAAAGTGGGGAAGTGGGTGTGACAGGAAGGAGAGGGCAAGCAGATGGAGGGAGCAGCATGTGGGGAGTGGCGCAAGAAGGGTCAGCAGGGAGCAGTGGAGCAGGGAACAGGGAGCAGGAGGAGAGGCACAGGGGTACTGGTGAGCAGGAGGGAGTGTCAAAGAGAGCAGGAGGGAATTGGGGAATGAGAACTGGGAACGGGTGGTGGGGAGCGGGAAGTGGTGGGGTGTGGTGAGTGGGGTAAACAGGGAGTGGGCACACAGTAGTGATGTCAGTGGCGGGAAAAATCATGCATGCACCAGCGGGCAGAGTGGGTATTATGTTCTGCTCCTGTGCAGTAGCCAGAATTACGGTGAAGGAAATTCACCAAACCCACACATATAAGGGGGAAACTGTGCCTGTAGGGTGTGTGTGTTGGAGAATCGATGCTGTTATGTTGTATGGTTCCACACTAAGGCCTGACTTTTCGTGCAGGCAGTGACACACCCGCTTGCAAAAATGGCACCAGAGGCCCATATTTGGAAGTCCAGCACTCGAATCCAGCCACCAACATTTTCACAGGGAGATGGGAACATGTTAAAGTGCAGCTGCCTTCAGCCTGATCTGATTTTCACAAGGAAGGAGTGTGAAATATGACTTGTGTACATTAGACCTGGTAGAAGAAGGTCTAAACTTACTGGAGCTCTTTAGAGAGGTGAGGTTTGGATATGGTTCCAGGACACCTTTGGGAGAGACAAGCTAAATGTTGTTGCCCTTTGGGATTGTTGAAAATAAACATGAATTTGTGTAAAAAAATTAATAAACTCAGTGAAAATGTCAGGCTCATTGAAACTGTCATGGGAACTATCAAGGGACCTGTTAAGGCAACTTTCAAAGAGAGCTGTCAAAGGGAGCTGTTTAAATCTCTCACCCTTTAAATATTTGAAAGAAAACTGTCCACAGTTTTTAAAAAAATCAGAGCTTGCTACTTCACTCTGCCAATTGACATAAACCAGGCGGCTATGATTACGGGTTAGTGTTGCTTGACTGATTTCACAAGCTATCTATCACAGTGGGGTGCCTGTCAGTTCACAGTTTGATTGACAGCTCCAAGTGCTTATAATATCTTTGAGGTGGGACCCTGAATATAAATGCTTGTTCTTATGAGGGATTAAAGGAAGTTAAATGTTATGGATGGGTTTTTATCAATGGGGGTGTTTTAATAAATAAATTAATTCATTAATAGATATTTAAGAACCTAAGGCATCAGAGGCAACAGGGCCAACCATTGCACAGGTTGTCTCCACCCCTGCTGTGGATGCCAGAGCAGCAACGAGAAGTCTAAGGCATTCAAAAGTTAAGAAATTCTGATCACAGCTGGTTGCCCGGGTGAACACATTTTGTCACTTTACAATCTGGAAATATATGCACTTTCACTGAATAATGTGTAACACTGTCTCTCAGCTTCATTGACAGGCTCCACGAGTCCTCCCACTGCATTCCCCCCCACCCCAACCCGCACCCCCAACCCACCCCTCCCCCCACTAGCAGTTCAGCTGCACGCAGCCGGCCCATGAGTGATTCTGGAGGGAGAAGTGTGTGTGTGTGTGTGTGTGTGTGTGTGGGTCGGGTGGGGGAGAGGGGCAGGGCCTTTCGGAGCCTAGTGCAAGCACTCTCCCACACACACGGATCCTTCCTGTAGCTTGAAAGACCTTTCTTATTTTATGCCTTAGGTTTACTGTACGTCATTGTTGTACAGGATGAGCAACTTCTCCCCCTGTGTTTGCATCAGGAATGGAACATTAGTGGTTACTTGATATATGGTTGATGGGTGGAGACGGTTGGGAGCTAGGCCACTTCTCAAGGAGAGTTCAATCATATTTGGACACAAAATGCAAATCTGCAAAACTCAGATTGATTTTGGGTACCTGAATCAAATTGGGGTGGGGCTCCTGTTATTAGTTTGTCTGTCTTCATAATGGATATCACAAAGTGAGTAAACTTACTTTCGGGTTTCATTACATATTCAAAAACATGCAGTAGCCCACATAATCACAGTTACGTTGCTTATTTTCAGTGCTACTTCACAATTATTTTTTTGTGAATACACAATAGAATAAGCACAGCTTGACCATTTCCTTTTCAGTCATCTGGAAGAAGAATTTGATGCAACTTTATACCTAAGAATATAGTGATGAGCCATGGGTGAATCAGATACAGCATGATATGTTTGCTGTTTTAGTAGTGCATTGCAAGGCATTGCCTGGGCAGCTAGAATTCAAAGTGAATGATTCAAAGTGCGCACCCCTATAAATCATTCAGTATAGTAGTCATTGCATGTCATTCCTGGGCATGCAGATCTATGAACAGACCTGAGCCTTTAGTTATGGTTTGATTCTGTGATTTAAAAAACGGCATTCCATGTGCAATTAAGTGGCTCTGTACCCATGGCTTGTAAACGATTATACATTAATGTAGGTAATTTATTATTTAGAAAGGCCAAGTGAAGCAAATATTCACTTTCTTCAATTATTTATTCAATACACAGCACTGATACATTTAAACTGCATATAACATTGCAGATTCCCAACCCTCTCAAAAAAGTATATGTTAGAACAAAAATCACACTTCCTGCAATTAAGCAACTAATATAAATTTATTTCCTTAAAACATTGTTTCTGAGTTTGCTATTCTGCTCATTACAGAAGAAAAACTAAATAGCCCAAGCGGACAGATAGAACATTTAGACACAAATTATTCAAATGCAATTATGAGAAATGGAATAGGGTGGTTTTGAGGACAAGGCAATTCAGAAATGCCATCCACCCACATCTGCTGAAGATCAATTCTATCCTAGAATAATGTCTAATCCATTACAAAGTTGCACAGCAGGCACAATTTCGATTCCTGCCAACAGTTTTCGGAATGCAAGCCAATACCTGATTGGGTCCTGCTAAAACTACAGCTGGGTTATGAAGGTAGTTTGGGTGCTTTTAATGTTTTTTTAGGTGCAATTTTATTGGACTAGACTGGTCAGCAACAATCTAGAAATAGAAAGACTGAAAAAGAGAGAGTGCAAGGTCCATGGCAGCCAATGAGGTGTAACCTTAATACATCACAAATGAAAATTCATCGAAGAATATGGATGTGACCACAATATCACTATCGCTTGGCAGCTGAAAATGGCACAGAATGCCCCAATTCATCCTAAACAAAAGTGTTTAAATTAAGTAGCATTGCTCATGGTGATTTGGGAGTATGTGATATGGTAAAGTATGACAAGAACAGTCACTTAACATAGAAAGTTTTACCACATACAAGACTGTTATTGTATGCTAATGATGCTCTCAGGGCCTTGCCCATGGATAGTTGGAGGCAATGGTGTATCATTATCTGGTGTTTATTTTGACAGTGCAAATTGATTGGTGCACCTTGGCAATTTGTGCACCACCACTAACAGGAGAACAGAATTCCAGGTATTATCATGTTATTTATTCAGAGTATGGCCAGGATTTTGGTCAACAGCTTGCCTTTCCTGACATTGTAACCAGAACTGTGCACTACTTCTGCTTTCTCTCTTTTTGCCATTTTCCACACGGTTAAAATTAAAATTCTGAGTGCCAGCAGGATGCACGCAAAACATGTTTGACTTAGCAGTGGGGGAGCTTTTCATTGGTGAAACCCACCATCAGCTGACAATGCTACATCTATGGGTGGCCTATTAAAGAGCCTCCTGGTTAAACAGGGAGGCTCAGCATCACGGCCACGTTTCCTGCCCATCTATATTGCCATTAATATAAGACTTGAGAGCACAAAGATGGCACAGATGTTTTTAAAAATTACATTTTACTTGTAAATATTTCACATTACCTTGGTTTCACTTTATTCATGTCTGCATCCTCGTTCTTTGTTGAGGCAGCTTAGTCAGAGAGTTAAATGTACTGGTACGCCTCATGGTTGGCATGCATTGATTGTTACATGGGAGTTAGGAACATTTCCTTTATTGTGGAAGAAACAATGTTGTGTTTTTTTTGATTCTTTATTGAGTGTTCATGTTTGTGTCCAGTGTTGTAGCCGCCACTCTGTGCGACATGGCTGAGCATGCAGGCTCAGCTACCCTCCTTTCTATACATTGTAAAGCACATTGTCCGAGATCACTCTCAGCGGGGATAATTGAAATATTGTTGGTGTACCCAAAGCCCTGTGAGGACTCTGCCAGCCAACACTCTGAGATGGACTCACATTTGGACAGTACTGACATCGTCCTTTCGGCCCCTCATTTTCTTACCTCAACTGACTTTTAATACCTCTCCCTCCACCACACCCAGGACTCCACCAGGTCCTTCACACTTCACTTTTCCATTCCCCTGACCCCACTCCACAACCCCCTTCACCTAATTAAGTCGACTTGCACACCATGTTTCCGGCTCTTGCGGACTCCGTAAAATCCCCCTATATCTCAAGCGAGACTTCCTAGTGACCTTGCTTTTTTGTCGCACCTGTGTGACAGTAGTAACACCAAAAGATAATGGCTGGAGTATAATGATAATACCTGCTTCTATTACTTTTAATAGATAACTTGACAATACCCACTTTACCACCATTTCTACATTCCTTCAACCTTTCTTTTCTTCGATCTGCCCAATCTCATCTTGAATTACATGGTTTCTCCCTCAACCATGAACTCTAAAAGTGAATTTCACAGCCTCATAACTCTATGTGAGCAAGTTTCTCCTGCTGTCCATTCTAAATTGTCTACATTTAATCTTGTATCTCTGGCCCCTTGTTCTTGACCTCCTCCACCCACCCCCATCAAACTGCTAGAAACTATCGACCCGATCTCACCTTCCATAATTTAAACACCTTAGCCATAATGCCTCATATTTTCTGTTTCCAGTGAAACATAGAGAGGAAGACAGACTATAGATAAATGTTGGACAGTTTTGAAGAAATGGGTACCAAAGTGATGGCCTAGCTGTTTCTAGTGTAATTTGCAGCCTGGGAAGAATGAAAAGGATAATAAACTACAGAGACTGCTTGGTACCATGGCTGGAAGGGATGGACTGATAGATAAAGAGAAAATATATACAGAATGGGCTTCAGGCATTCCATTAAAGATTCATTACATAATAAAATTATGGTGCTGATATAGAGGGGAAGGGTCTAATACTTTGGTGAGGTAAGGAACAAGGCAGTTCATGAGGTCCTGGGCAGAAGAAAAGGAAATAATGATCTTCTCAATGGCAGTGAGAAAAAACATAATCAGAACCTGAGTCAAGGATAAGAACAGGGAATTTAAATGTGCCTTAAATGGTAAGATTTTAAATGGAGATGAGGGGGACAGATGGACATTTGTGTGCAGTTACACAGGTTATTAAAATGTAGATAAAGCTATAAAAAGACATACAGAATCCTTGGCTTTGGATCCAGAGGCATAACATATAAAATGAAAGAAGTAATTTGTTCAAGACCTTGGGCCACAGCTGGAGTATTGTGTACAGTTTTGAGCAGCCCATTTTAGAAAGGAGAAAAGCATTGCAAAGGTGGTGCATTCATTTATTAAGCTGTTACTTAGGATGGATGGATAATGCGAATAAAGTCAGATCTGAGAAATTTGTACTTTTTCCCAATAGATTAAGAGGTAGCTTGATATCGACCTTCAAAATTATGAAGGCTTATGGTAAGATAAATAGGTTGTTTCAACTGACAAGGGTGACAGGATACTAACAAGAGGGCAGGAATTAAAGATAATTGCAAATGAATTAAAGGGGAGGTTACAATAAAAGCTATTTATGCAAGCGGTTGGCCAGAAGGTTGGACTTTTTGCCAAAAGCCATTGGTGAATCAGAGTCTAGAAAACATTTTAAACAGGAATGAGACCGTTGGTTTAAAAAGAGAAAGATTGAAAAGTGCAAGAAAGGAGCAAGAGAGTGGGAATAGATGAGATGGCTCATGTGGAGAAATCCATCAGTTGAACGTTAATGGACAGTAACATTGTATGACAGATGGAGATAGGTGAACCTGATTCAATAAAACAGCAAAATCAGTACCAAAGGAGCATTTCTGTCCCAGCATGGAGTAGAACCAGATAATTCCAACATGCAATCCACCGGATTTAGAAAGGTCCTGGAATCTGGCTACACAGCTGGAATTTTCATTACAGTTTCTGTGGGCAGGATAAGAAAATGTTGATTGAAAAGCACTGAAGCACTAATATGCAACCAAAAAATTTGAGTTATCCGTTGATGCTTCATAATCAGGAGAGAAGGGTCACTGCAACATGATTTACTCATATCTTGTGCGTCAAATCCTTGAGAGAACAAATATGTTCTGCCCAGATAAAGAATATTTTGTTCAAGTGCCAAAGATTCCTCAGCTTCTTAATGGGCAAGAAAATTGAGCTAGAGATAATACCTTGAACCATTGGTGCCAATTTTGGCAGATGAAACTATTAGCAATTGCTATTGAATTAGATGCGACGGATGCTGCAGTTATAATTTCATCAACTCAAACTAACCTACGAAAGAGAGAAAAGTGCATTCCAACATATCAGGGCAGAGGCTGGTGAACTAGGCACTATAGCCTAGGGGCAGAATTTTACCCTCGTCGGGTGGCCACAGCGGGCAGGCCCGGGAGCAGTCGTGAAGCTGACCGCCCACCATGATCGGGCCCCGACATCGATTTCACGCTGGCTGGCCAATTAATGGTCAGCCAGCATGAAATGTGCGCTGCAGCACTCAGTGCTGCCGGGATAGGGGTGGGAGGAGCGTGGAAGTGCATGCATGTGTGGGGGTGCGCACAGTAAAAGTTCCCTGATGCACAGAATTGTCTGAGGAAGCTGAAGATTTTTAACAATAAATATAAAGACATTAAAAATAATGAAAACATGCCCCCTCATGTGACTGTCACATGAGCATGGACATATTAAATATGAGTGTTAAAAGTTTTAATTTTTAACACTCATCCCGCCCATGGATGAGGTTTCGCCAAAATTGCAAAGGCCGCTTGGCCTTTTCACCCGCCTGCCAACCAAAAAATTCTAATCAATTAATTGATAAGGGCCTTAATAGGCCTCTCACGTGCGCCCGCTGAGTGAAACATTGTGGGAGTGCACGATGACATCAGGACATTCGCCCGATGTCATCACGCACTATTTTACTCTCGCTCAGGTCGGGCGTGTGCCCGCCTGATGAGAGAAAAATTCAGCCCTGGGTTCCTGATTTAGCAATTTCAGCAATATTAAAAGAAAGCTGACTGAGGAATATAGGTTTACCCACCGAAACTGCTCAATGTAATTTCTTTCCATGACAACATGATGGGTAAGGTCAGCTATGTCGGGGCAACTTCGGAACTCTTTGGTCCTGCAGTGGAGTGAAACAAGGTTGTGTTCTGGTATTGACACTCTTTGACATATTCTTTTCTCTGCTGCTGTCATATGCCTTCATAGAACGTGTCTACTTACACTGACAGAACTGACAGAAGAACTGCCTGGGATCCTAGACAAAGGTGCGCCAAATTCTCATCAGAGAGTTGCTCTACGCTGACAATGCCACATTAACATTCCATACCGCGGAACAACTTCAGCAGCAAATGGACAGACTCTCTCACACCTGTGAAGAGTTTGGTTTGACCATCAGCATCAGGAAGACAAATGTCATGGTGCAGGATGTTGCAATACCGCCACCTATCAGCATTGACAACGTGACGCTGGAGGTTATTGATAGCTTCACATATCTAGGCTCCACAATCACCAACAATCTGTCACTCGATGCTGAAACCAACACATGTATCGTGAAAGCGGCAACTGTTATGTCCAAGCTGAGTAAGAGAGTGTGGAACAACAGCAACCTGACTGAGAATGCCAAACTTCGATCCTACCAAGCCTGTGTCCTCAGTGCACTCCTCTACAGTGGTGAGACCTGGGCAACATATGCTAATCTGGAGAGAAGGTTGAATCGTTTCTACCTTTGTTATCTCTTGGTAGGACAAGGTCACCAACTCAGAGGTTCTGGAGTGTGGTCCTTCTATCAGCATACACTCATTACTAAGCCAACATTGTCTATGTTGCGCTGGCTTGGCGACGTTCATTAGATGGATGATGGCTGTATACCCAAAGACCTTTGTATGATGAAATGGCCACGGGGTTAGGGTCTCTTTCACATCCATTCCACTGTTACAAGGGCACCTGGACATTGACACCGACAAGTGGGAAACAGTCACTGACAACCGTGACCTCTGGAGGCTGACTGTTTGGAAGGACATTAGAAAAGATGAGCAGAAACGGAAAGCTCAGCTGGCCAAGATGAGAGCCCAGAGGAAATAGAGGCCAGTGAATTGTGCACCTTCTCAGCCCACTGTCTTCCTCTGCAGCAAATGAGGCGGAGACTACCATGCTAGAGTAAGGGTCCTGAGCCACACCAGGTGATGTTTAACAGGGTTGACCACCAGAGAGCAAACCATCATTTAACAAGACGAAGGCTGCCACGGGGGAATATAGGTTTATGTGTAATGAAATAGTTAGTTTCTGAGTGCCACTTAAACTAGAGCAATTCTACCCCTCTTCCCTGGAGTAACTCTGCTTTATTGAAAGGGAAAGAGGATCTGCAAGATTCTGCACAACTAAGCTGTGTGAGTGGAAGCTTCATGGGTATAAATTTGACTTTGCACAGCAGTGTAAAATGGGCGATATTTAATCACTGGCCTGTTTACATTCCTCAGGAGAGGTGTAAAACAGGCGACTAATTCACTCACACATTGCACATCTCTGCAAAGTCCAAATTATTCCTAATGAATTTCAAATCAGTCACAAAGATGAAAGACAGAGGTAAGGTATGTTGTATAAATACAGTGAATGTTAATGTTGAGTAGTTTCCTGGATGTATCCTAATGAACCTCAAAGGTCCAACTCTGAAATGTCAAGCCTTTGTACATCACTCTAGTGAACAGTTACACAGGTTGCTGGTGTAAATTTTCCATAGCTTGGTAAAGGCTTGTGAAAGCTGCAGTGAAATGATAAGCTGTTTCTTTCTGAACGCTACACTTCCCTTTGCCTTGGAGTGATTCTGTCAGAAGTGGATCTGCATGAACAAATTCTCCTGTATTGCTGGAAAAACAGGAACTGGAGCCACAGGTGAAATCCACAGCTTTTGGAAAGGGAACTGAACAGTCGAACAAGTACAAAAGGAAATCTTTTCTTGTCCCCGAGCACAGCAGTACAGGTGGGGGATTGATAGCTGGGTTGGAGCAAAGATAGTACCATAGAGCACAGAAGGAGGCCATTCAGCCTGTTGTGTTCATACGAGCTCCCTGCCAGAGCAAGTCAGCTAGCCCCACTCCCCTGCGTTATCCCTGTAGCCCTGCAAATGTTTTCTCTTCAGGTGCTTATCGAATTTTGACGTTTTAAGAAGATTCATCATAAGTTCTTTGCTTTTGTACTCTATGGGCAGAATTCTCCCAAAATAAAACTAAGTGCGGTGGCGGGTGGTTTTGACAGCACCTAGTCCGTCAACCATAATGGCGGCAACTCACGCACAATTCTGCGCTTGGAGCCTCATTAATTATGCAGAGACGTGTTTCACTCTGAATCACCTGACGGATCAGGAGCTGATTTTTCCGCCCGCTGTCACCTGGCAGGTTCGAAGGTCTGGGCGCCATATTTAAACACCAGTCCGACACACAATCTCACCCTCTCCAGCCCACCAAAGATGCCTGCAACCTATAAGAAAAAGGCCGAGAGCCTCAGGACAAAGTCTGCACCCCGCTTCATCCACCAGGCCCCCCAGGCCTTGGTCAGAGGGGTGCAGGAACAACGACATGTGCTCTACCCCACAGATGGCAGCAGGAAGCATAGCAGCCTCACCTCTCAGGCCTGGGACACCGTGGCGGAGCAGGTCAGCACGGCTGACACTCACATCCGAAGTGCCACCCAGTTCTCCGCCAGGGTAAGTCATCCTTCAACACCCTCCAATATCAAACTCTCATCATACACTCAAATGGCTACTCTCCCCAGGGGCTTCACACAACCAATAGCGGGGGGACTTATATCAACACTCATTGTCTCACTGAGACGCCCACATCGCCACCATCTCATCTGTGCTCACACTCCACCCTCTGGCCCTTCTGGGGAGGGCTCACCATACACAGGGGACATGCATCTCACCCAACCTCTGCTCCATCCCTTCTCATCACCTGCCTTTCTTTCTTCTTCATACAGGCCATGCTGGTATAGGTATGGGTATATCATGCTGATATAGGCATGAGAGAGTGCAGACTGGGGGAGAGACATCTGACATCCTCACCCTCAGTGAATTCGCGGAGGCTGCAGCTGAGCAGGCTGGGATGACAGGAATCGCTCCTGTGGGGAAGGGTTGATCGGTCTCTCCAACCAACCTAGTATGGATCACAGCTCCATCACCTCATCAAATCTTGACATTCACAGTGAGTCACATGCAGTCTTATCTATCTCAAGCTCATTAACTGAAAATCTCTTCTCTATTTTCTAGGCACCAGCACATCGAGGTCCCCAAGCCAGTCCAGCACCACCAGTGCGAGCCCCCGGACCTCATCCGAGAACAAAGCTCCAGAAGAACCATCACAGCTCTCACACACACTCTCCACCAGTTCAGAGACATGCGCATTGGTGGGATACAGATGTAGATAAGGCTTGGGCTCAATTTCTGGGGAACACCTCACTGACATGTCTCCAAGGCAGTCGGAGGCAGGAACAACCCAGGTCTCCGGCAATGGAGGGCCGCTGGAGACCAACCACCCTCTTGGTCCGAGTCAGGCGATGAACCTCTGGAAGCAGCCGCCAACTCAATGCTGGAAATGCAACGAAAGGCGGCGGAACACCAGGCACAGATTCAGCAGTCACTCAGCGGATGAGAGCGAATGGTGGAGGAGTCTGTCAGCGTTCTGTCTGATGTTGTGGCTCCAACATGCGAGTGCCTCGAGGTCACCATGGGAAGGCTGGTGGCCACCATGGAGACCTTGGTCCAGCAGGCCTTGCTGGATTTGTGCCTGGCCCTGCACTCCATGGCCACACACCCTGTGGGCACCGTGAGGATGTAGGCAACATGGGGAGGAGGCATCTTGACCTCCCTCTGACTTCTGCAGGAGTCAGGGCGGGGTCCTCGGGCACCCACAAGGAGGATGAGCATCATCCAGACACCCCAGGGGCCTCTTCTCAGGACACTCCAAGGGTGTGCAGCCGCTTACAGCCCCCTCTGCCTGTGACACATCCATTCCAGCTTCTCAGTCCGTCGAGGGCGCTTCTGCCCCTGATCAGGTGAGCCTTATCAGGCTGAGGCCCTCCAGAACACAGGCCACCAGAGGACGTCCGCCAAGGTCATCACAGACATCAGGACTTAGCAGTTAGCAGGCTGCCTCCACTGCTGCTGTGGATGTCAGGGCTGCACCCAGGCGTAGCGCTAGAATTAGGAAAGTTATAAAAAATTGATGTCACTTTTGGGTCACAGGTGCTCTAGACATGTAAATAAATTGCACTTTTGTTAACACATTTGATGGTTATGTGAGTGTTCCTGTCAATTGAAGGCATTGTGATTTTGTACTTTGGAGTCCTCTTATTTCAAGGCTTAGCCTTCCTCCCAATCAGTGATAGTGTCCCACTGTGAGATTCATATTCCTGTGATGTCAACCTCTGTTGAACTAGTATCTGCACACCTTGTGTGATGTCAGGAAGATGTGCTTAAATCTTTATTGCAAGTGTGTGATGTAAGCGTTCCTCACCCTTCTTCCTCAAAGAATGCCATTGAGTAAGGGCAGCTCATCAGCATTGATAATCTAGCGGCATGTGTGTCTTCCTCAGTGGTAGTGGCAGAAGAAAAGACATGCACAGGAGGAGAAGATCCCTAGGCATGACCACATCTCAGTCACAGCAGTATTGGCACCATTAGATGGCAGTGAAGGCTTCAAGTCATCTCTAGCATCATCCCCTGAGTTGAAAGAGATGGCATTGAGGGCTAGGAGAGATGTGGCCATATTTCCTCACTTGACTTTACTCTTCCTGGAACCTGTCAGCGATTAACATATCACAGTCACGTCTCCCATGTCTTACTTCCTCCATGGTGAGATCACACTCATACTGACCCTCAGCAGCCTCCTGAAGTTCCTGGGCCTCCGGATCTTCATCCTCCAATAAGCTCGCATCCTCCTCCAGTTCACCCTCTGGCAGGAGTTCACCCCTTTGCATTGCCAGGTTGTGAAGGGTGCAACACACTGCGATGGCATGGGAAACCCTGTCGGGAGTGTATTGGAGTGAGCCACCTGAGTGGTCCAAGCATCTTAAGCACATCTTCAGAAACCCTATGGTCTGCTCTATAAGGGAGCGTGTGGACCTGTGGGCAGCATTGTACCTCTCCTCGGATAGACCCTGAGGGCGATGCACTGGTGTCATTAGCCAGCGCTTCAGTGGGTACCCCTTATCCTCAAGCAGCCATCCCTGCAGACGTAATGGCCCCTTGAAAATCTCAGGCACCTGGGAGTAACTCAGGATGTAGGAGACATGGCAACTCCCAGGGTGCCGTGCACAAAAGTGCAGTATGTGCTTCCGGTGATCACGCACCAGTTGTACATTAATGGAATGATAGCCCTTGTGGTTTATAAACATTAAGAGCTGCTGCCATGGAGCCCGTATAGCCACAGGGGTGCAGTCTATTGCACCCTGCATGCTTGGGAAACCTGAGATGGCACTGAAGCCAGTGAATCCCGCAGCCTGACTTTCTTCGTCCAGAGAAAACTTGACATAATATTGGGCCTTCCTGTAAAGGGCATCTGTGACCTCCTTTATGCATCGATGTGTTGCAGACTGAGAGATGCCACACAGGTCGCCTGTTGATCTTTGGAAAGAACCTGAGGCCAAGAAATTGAGCACTGTAGTCACCTTCAAAGCCACTGACAAGGGATTTCCTCCAGCTCCATGTGGTGTCAGGTCTTCACGAAGAATGTGGCATATCTGATGTACCAAATCTCAGGACAAGTGCAGATGTGTACGACATTGCCTCTTGCTCATTTGTAAATAGGAGACTCTTGTATGATAAATCCTAGGTCTGGTAAGTCGGCCCCTTGTCTGGGTCTCTCCTCCTGACCCACCTGTTCATGCTGATGCTCTGCTTGACCATGTCCCTCCTACTAAAGCTATGTGCAGAGTCACCTCCCCTTTCTGCATCTCCTCCTTTGCATTAGGACCCTGACAAGGACACCATTGAGCCCTGGATCCATATCTGCTTTTGCCTTCTTCCTGAAAGGAAACATTGGAGACATTAATGATTCAAGGGGCAAGAAAGTGAAGTTCAGAGGATGACGCACTTAGAGACTGCTCTACTTGCACAGTGGCTGATGCCGCCTTGTTCCTGAGACACTAGCACATACATCAATGTGACCAAGATGGCATTGCAGATATGTAATATCTTGAGCCCTGTATGAGATGCTAAAGTTTAAGTGAGATGATTGACCCAACCTAGCTCTGTGCTCCAATCTCTGATGTGGCATCTGAATGACCAAGCAGTTGTTCATGGTCAACCCCCTCTGCCTGTGACCCCAGCAACTCATGCCGGGGACTCAGTCTGAGAATTAGGATGGTGCACCTGCTCCATAGCAGGAGATGCAAATTAGGCAAGGGCCCTCCAACCCTTGAGCCTCCAGAGGAGTTCACCAAGGTCATCTCAGACAACAGAGCATAACAGTCAACAGGCTGCCTCCACCTCTGCTGCGGATGTTGGGGATGCACCTAAACATAGTGGGAGGGTAAGAAAAACTAAGAAGTACTGAGAGCACAATAGTGGCACAGGTGTTCATTCACCGTATATACTTTGCACAGGTGTAAATAATTTTGTTTTTTTGAAAGTCTCATCTAATGAATGGCTCTTCTATCTGATGCAACACTCCTAAGTCATCCAAGTGAAGCAGGCGCCCCATGATTCCGGCCTATTACATGCACTTGAAGGCCTGGCTTGACAGAATCCCTGTGCTATCATAAGGGCAATCGACATGGTTATCTGATCATGACAGTGCCATCAGTGCCCTAGGCTTCCTCATGTATATCTTAATCTGCTAGAATGAAAATGTGGAGGCCTCAACTGGGAAGCTCCAGTACATCTGCTGTGTACTCTTTATTACCAATGAAGTTACTAAGTGATGTTTAAATGTGGTATCAAGATTGACTGGGCACTTCATTCCCAGATGCCAAGGCAATGTTGGACGTGAACTTGAGAAGCACCAGATGAGAGCTGGGCCATAAGTGCTTGTCAATGATCAGACAATGGTGCAGCTGAAGCTCTCTCTGTGCACACAAAGGTGACCTGACTCGCGGGCTCCCATCCATGATTGACATTGACAATCACAGCATCCTAAAGAACGATCTCATGCTGGGGACTCAGTCTGAGAATGAGGTGAGAACATTATCCTTGCATGAGAGATGGCTTTGGAGAGACGCTGCAGTCTAATTTAGATCATCCCTCAGAAGGTCAAGCGATAACCAGTGATTGATGATTGTCCTCCTTGAGGCACCTTGCAATGCTTCAGGCATACTGCCATGAGTGCACGGATGTTTGCAATGCAGTTCTTGCCTCTTTAATGCTGCTGTAGGCAGAGAAATGTTGGTGTGATGATTGAAAGGACTGCCCCATGTGTACTTGCTTCAGAGTAAGTGCTAGTGGAGTTCTTATCCCGTTATAGAACAGCCACATGCTCCATAGGCCCCCTAGCTGTCCCAGGATGAAGTCATCGTTACGCACGATTGTGACTACTCATTCTGAGATTGATGTCCTTCATTGAGATGTTGAGGATAGCAAAGAGAGTGTTAATGTCTACCCTGCATTGACAGGTGAAATGGATTCATATGAGCCAGTCATCTTCAGCTCCCTGGAAACTTGTTGCTATAAGGATCTCACAGGCACATCTGCCACATCTGGCCTGTGCTATGGCCTCTTCCTGTGAGGCATCAACATCCTCGCCCTCTTCGATGTCAACCCTTTCGGCACCCTCCTCATTGACAGAGACATGCAGGTCCTCCATCTCTCCATGTGGCAACTCATACCACCCTTTAGAATGCCAGGTTGTGTGGAGCGCAGCAAACTACTACGATGATGTGGGATTCCCTCTAGGGAGAGTACTGGAGAGCACTGCCTGACCAGTCCAGACATCTGAAATGCATCTTCAATATGCCAATGTCTGCTCAATCAAGGAGCCTGTTGCAGAATGAACTGCATTGTACCTCCCCTCTGAAGTATCCTGTGGCTGCTGAACGGGCGTCATTAGACATGTTTTTTGGGGAAGGGCCTTATCACTGATAGGCCAACCTTGAATGCGCTGAGGGCCATCAAAGATCTGTGGCACCTGCAAGTGACGTAAGAGTCATGCAAGCTCCCAGGGTACCTTGCACAGACTTGCATAATCTGCTTTTGGTGATCACAGATCAGCTGAGTGAATGGCTTTTCTATTGTTGAATCATTGTGGCTGCTGTCAGGGACCTCTTAATGCCACATGTGCGCAATCGATGGCACACTGCACCTGTGGGAAGCTAAGGATCGCTGCAGATCCCATTGCTCTGGCAGCCTGACTGGCTTCATCCAGGGAGAACTGGATGTAATTGTGTGCCTTACTGAGTGGTGCACTGGTAACCTCTCGGGTGCATTTATGAGTGGAGGATTGTGATTTCCGCAGAGGCTCCCAGTGGAGCCCTGGAACAAGCTGCTAGCAAAAACGTTGAGTGCGGTGGTCACCTTTAGAACCACTGGCAATGGATGGCCTCCCAGTCCTTGCAGCATCAGATCCACCCAACGAATGTGGCAGATGTGAGCCATCACATCCCTTGATAAGCAAAGGCATCTGCAGCACTGTCTCTCACTCATCTGCAAGTGTGAGAGGCATCTTCAGTACACCCTGGGCTGTGCCAAATGCCCCTGTGAAATTGGCCTCTCCTCCTCAGCTTTTGGGTCTTGATGGGGCTCTGCTGGTCCGTGTGCCACACGACGACAGGCCCTTCTTCTCCTCTTCAGTTGTATGAAACCATGAAAAAGGCAGCGTTGCCTGCTGCCTGCATTTTGCACTCCTCTTGATGCCTATGGAAAAACAGTTGAGAGACATGACAGGACCTTACCCTGTAATAAAAACAAAAAGCTAAAAGCTACTGCGGATGCTGGAAATCCAAAACAAAACAAAAACAGAATTACCTGGAAAAACTCAGCAAGTCTGGCAGCATCGGCGGAGAAGAAATCAGTCAACGTTTCGAGCCTCCATGGCCCTTCGGCAGAACTGCCCGAAGGGCCATGGAGGCTCAAAACGTTGACTGATTTCTTCTCCGCCGATGCTGCCAGACTTGCTGAGTTTTTCCAGGTAATTCTGTTTTTGTTTTGTTACCCTGCAATGATCACCTTCTATCGCCAAGTTAGGGAGTCATTGTGAAGCCCTTGGGCTGCCCTCATTCCAGACATTCCATCCCCAGATCCTCCCTTGCAGCTGAAGCACAGCCTTAAGGATCACTGGAAGCTGATCCTCTCCCTCCCCTTTACCCCCCACCTCCCCCCACCAACACCCCATGCCCCAGGCATGACAGCACTTTCACAAAGGCGTTTGGATCTGGATGAGTATAGCCAGGTGCTAGCAGCCTCAGTCAAAGCACTGTCAGACCACCTCCTTTGGAGTGTACTAGAGCCCAGCCATGCACTCATGTAATGACTGTAATCGTTGAGCCATGTAAAGCCTGAACCTCTGAGCTGCAATGTGTAGGGTTTTTGGAGTACTTTACATATGTACTTTAGCTGTGGCCCCTTTATAATTGGATCCTTCTGATCTTTGCATGTTTCTATGAAAGGGACAGATGGTCAGTCATACCCAATCTACATTTGGCCCCAAGCCCTAATGGATTCTACAGGAAACTCTTTTGAGTTACCAACAGTCACAGATTGCAACTTCTTTCGAGTACAATCACAGTTCTTGGTTTTCTGGGAGTGAGACATGAACCCACAACCCTCTGATTCAAAGGCGAGGGTGCTATGAACTGAGCCACAGCTGACACCTCCGGATTCTACAGGAAACTCTTTCGAGTTACCAACAGTCACAGATTGCAACTCTTTCGAGTACAATCACAGTTCTTGGTTTCCGGGAGTGGGACATGAACCCACAACCCTCTGATTCAAAGGCGAGGGTGCTATGAACTGAGCCACAGCTGACACCTCCGGATTCTACAGGAACTCTTTTGAGTTATCAACAGTCACAGATTGCAACTCTTTTCGAGTACAATCACAGTTCTTGGTTTCTGGGAGTGGGACATGAACCCACAACCCTCTGATTCAAAGGCGAGGGTGCTATGAACTGAGCCACAGCTGACACCTCCGGATTCTACAGGAATGTACACCATGAGTTAAGGTGCCCAAATCCTTCAATTGGCGTTTGAGTCTTCCTAACATGTCTCAGCTGAGTCTTGCTCTCCATGTCCTGAAGCAGTAATTATTAGGGTACCCCTTCAATTGGCCCAAGGTGCAGTAGTGGACTCCTCCCACAAGCCTTCAGCTCCCTCCCCTGGTGATTTTTTTCTAAGGTTACTTTTCAACTGTGTCATTACACCGGCTGTCGAAATGGTGCTGCTCCGATTCTGCTATGAGACCAGCTTGCAACCCCACCCCACCCATCACTGTCCAAGTCCCTCCTACTATCCTGGAAGAACACCATGTGCAATTTTCCCTCCCTAAGAGCACTCTCCTGCCTCCCCCTTTAACCCTGGAGCCCATTGTAATTCTGGTAGATATCCCTGTCCTCCCCCGAACCATTTTCTTTGGATGTCCCCAAGCTCCACGTTAACCTCACCCCTCTGCATCTTTAGGCCGAATGCACTGTGATGTACAGAGATCACCCTTCACCCCCACGAGACTATTGAGTGCTCCCGCCTTATTTACCAGTTCCCCATTTACAGGCTGCAGATGCCTCCCCTGTCTGTGACTGTGCCATCTGCCGCCCAATACCAAGCCACCAGTCCTCAGGACCAAATGTGTGAGGGACTGACCACACCCTGCGCACCATGCTGTGCTCGACTGGCACAGCACAGACAGGTCCTTCCCCCTGCCCGGACTGAGACCAGGACAAGTGTTCCGGACACTGCATTGTAGCATGGTGCGTACTGCCCCAGGGCTGCCTTTAATTTCTGGCACTGACTACGTGGAGTGCACTACCCCGGACTGCCTCAGACTTATCCCCTCTCTTTCTTTAACACCCTCATCCTGTGTCTCTGTCCAGCCCTTCCCTCCTGTGTTCCAGTCACCAACCCCAGTCAAATATGTGCCTTTCCCCCCGCTTCCCCCCCCCACTGGTCCTGCCTGAGCAGCCTTGGCCCGGAATCGGAGCAGCTGCGATAACAGCACAGCGCAAGGTAGATGAGCGCTGGGCGTACAAACCTCGATGTCGCGAGTGAAGTGCAGTTCGCCAGGTGCTTGTTGGTTATATCCAGCTGTGAATCAGACCGTTTTAATTATCCGTTGGCAGGCGGTTAGATTGGGAGTGCGAACGTGATTTCGACAAGTTGGTTTTTAATGCGCATTCATGAGATGTAAAGATATGGAAATGCGGTTCCCGACATGGAGCGGCAGGAAACTCAACCCACCTTGAAAGCCGGGAGGGGAAAATTGCAACCTATTTTTCCGCTGGTGGGACTGGAAAATCCCACCCTAGCTCTTTAATATATATCAAGAAAAGCAGTGAATTTAGTGCCAACCACTGGGGAATGCCCCTATATACCCCCTTCCAGCCGGAGAAACAACACCATTACTCTCTACATCCTGTCACTCGGTCAATTTTGTATCCGTGCTACTTTCCCTTTCATTCCATGGGCATGATAAGGCATGATGGTTAGAGAGCATATAGCTGCACCAACAGGAACTGTCCGTAACCCAGTCAATGGATGTAGAGCAAGAAAGAGAGTGAAGTCTTGTAAGCGCAGGTCAGCACCCAAAAAGACTCAGTTAAGACAAGGCCTACAGGTCTAAAGGGGCCTTGGTTTAATGGTGGCCCTCTTTCCTCTGAAGCAGAAGGTTTTATTTTCATGCCCTTCCCCTGGACTTGAGCGCATAATTCAAGCTGACACTTCAATGCTGCTCTGTGGGTATGCTGCATTGTCAGAAGCACCATGTCTCATAAGAGATATTAAATAAAAGCCCCTTTTGCCCTTTCAGGTGGACATAAAAGATACTAATGCAGTATTCAAAGATCAGGAAGGTTCTCCTGGTGGTCCCAGTCAAAATTTATCCCTCAGACAACAGCACCATAGGACTGCTTATTTGACCAGGGATTGAGGAAGAATGCAGAACACCCTTGTTTACCCTTCCCCATCAAAAAGAGTGTTTAAAAGCTACTGATTCTCAATCATGTGTACACTGTTAATGTAGAGAAGTATGCGTGTGGGAAATGAATTCCCTGATCATTCTTTCCTCATTTCACCATTATGCCCTTCTAAAAATTATATGCAAATGACCCTTGTTATATGGCAATGTGGAATGAAGCTAAATTGAACATTTTGCAGCCTGTGTGATAAACACAAACATGGAAATGATCCATAGCTCAGAGACTGAGAACATCTGCATATTGCAGCTCATCAGCTCAAATATTGAAAACCCCACTGACAATAAGATAGTTGAAGGTGAACCAGCCAGAAATAGTTGCTGCACTTTGAACAAACCACAAAACAACTTCAATAGCTTCCATTGAGCTGACAAGGACTAAATAAAAAAGATAGAAAACAGTCCAGATGAAAACTCAGGCATTGTGAAGCATCCTTCACTTGGGTATTGAAAGGTAAAACACTTTGATGCCAAAGTGTTGTGATGCACAGCTAATTTGACTGCTCAGTAGAAGATGCTAACCATTTAATCACATGAAGGAAGTATTGACTGGTGGAAGTGATCCTTCGTTGCATTTAATGTGCCTAAATGTATTTTGTTCTTCTGTTTTCTGCCTTAAGGCAGGACTGACCCACAGTGTTGTGATCTCCACCACAGGTCGGGCAAGGAGGCAGGTCCTGAATACACCCCAGCCAGAACGGCGATCAAACCCAATGCTGTTGACACAAATCTGACCCACAGCAGCCATCCAGCCAACTGAGCTAACTGGCCCCCTGAAGAGTCTGGGTTGCTGTGCATGTTGTAGCCTGGAGTTATGGATAGTGATGAGGCTCCAATTTCCATCACATGGCTGACCAGGAGTCTCTCCCACTCTTACCACCTGCCGCTGGCATATGTTGGAAGGATTTACAAGTTGATATTCAACCTAAGATAAAAGCAAAAAACTGCGGATGCTGGAAATCCAAGACAAAAATAAAAATACCTGGAAAAACTCAGCAGGTCTGACAGCATCTGCGGAGAGGAACACAGTTAACGTTTCGAGTCCGTATGACTCTTCAACAGAACTAAGGAAACATTGAAAAGAGGTGAAATATAAGCTGGTTTAAGGGGGGGTGGGGGGGGACAGGTAGAGCTGGATAGTGTGCCAGTGATAGGTGGAGATAACCAAAAGATGTCATAGACAAAAGGTCAAAGAGGTGTTGAAGGTGGTGATATTATCTAAGGGATGTGCTAATAGGTGACATTAAGGGTAGAAAGCAGGACGAGCAAGGTACAGATAGCCCTAGTGGGGGTGGGGTGGGGGGAAGGGATCGAAATAGGCTAAAAGGTAGAGATAAAACAATGGATGGAAATACATTTAAAAATAATGGAAATAGGTGGGAAAAGAAAAATCTATATAAATTATTAGAAAAAAAGGGGATCGGAAAGGGGGTGGGGATGGAAGAGAGAGTTCATGATCTAAAATTGTTGAACTCAATATTCAGTCCAGAAGGCTGTAAAGTGCCTATTCGGAAGATGAGGTGCTGTTCCTCCAGTTTGCGTTGAGCTTCACTGGAACAATGCAGCAGGCCAAGGACAGACATGTGGGCATGAGAGCAGGGTGGAGTGTTGAAATGGCAAGCGACAGGGAGGTCTGGGTCATGCTTGCGGGCAGACCCAAGGTGTTCCGCAAAGCGGTCACCCAGTCTGCGTTTGGTCTCTCCAATGTAGAGGAAACCGCATTGGGAGCAACGAATGCAGTAGACTAAATTGAGGGAAGTGCAAGTGAAATGCTGCTTCACTTGAAAGGAGTGTTTGGACCCTTGGACGGTGAGGAGAGGGGAGGTAAAGGGGCAGGTAGCATGGGAAGGTGCCATGGGAGGGGGTTGAGGTGTAGGGGGTGATGAAGGAGTGGACCAGGGTGTCCTGGAGGGAATGATCCCTGCGGAATGCTGCCGGGGGGGTGAAGGGAAGATGTGTTTGGTGGTGGCATCATGCTGGAGTTGGCGGAAATGGCAGAGGATGAACAATTTCTCCTTAAACTCCTCTCACTTCCTCCATATAAAAGGTGTGGCTATGCGTACCCGCATGGGCCCCAGTTATGCCTGTCTCTTTATGGGGTACGTGGAACATTCCTTGTTCCAGTCCTACTCCGGCCCCCTCCCACAACTCTTTCTCCGGTACATCGATGATTACTTCGGTGCTGCTTCATGCTCTCGTCTGGACCTGGAAAAATTTATTAATTTTACTTCTAATTCCCACCCCTCCATCATTTTCACATGGTCCATCTCTGACACTTCCCTTCCCTTCTTTGACCTTTCTGTCTCAATTTCTGATGATAGACTGTCCACCAATATTCATTACAAGCCTACCGATTCCCACAGCTACCTCGACTACAGCTCCTCACACCCCGCTTCCTGTAAGGACTCCATCCCATTCTCTCAGTTCCTTTGCCTCCATCGCATCTGTTCTGATGATGCCAGTTTCAAAAACAGTTCCTCTGACATGTCTTCCTTCTTCCTTAACCGAGGTTTTCCACCCACGGTGGTTGACAGGGCCTTCAACCGTGTCCGGCCCATCTCCCATGCAACCGCTGTCACACCTTCCTCTCCCTCCCAGAACCATGATAGGGTCTCCCTTGTCCTCACTTATCACCCTACCAGCCTCCGCATTCAAAGGATCATCCTCCGCCATTTACGCCAACTCCAGCATGATGCCACCACCAAACACATCTGCCCTTCACCCGGCCTGGTGGCATTCCACAGGGATCATTCCCTCCGGGACACCCTGGTCCACTCCTCCATCACCCCCTACACCTCAACCCCCTCCCATGGCACCTTCCCATGCAACCGTAGAAGGTGCAACACCTGCCCCTTTCCCCTCTCCTCACCATCCAAGAGCCCAAACACTCTTTTCAAGTGAAGCAGCATTTCACTTGCACTTCCCTCCATTTAGTCTACTGCATTCGTTGCTCCCAAAGCGGTTTCCTCTACATTGGAGAGACCAAACGCAAACTGGGTGACCGCTTTGCAGAACACCTTCGGTCTGTCCACAAGCATGACCCAGATTTCCCTGTCGCTTGCCATTTCAACACTCCACCCTTCTCTCATGCCCACATGTCCGTCCTTGGCCTGCTGCATTGTTCCAGTGAAGCACAACGCAAGGAACAGCACCTCATCTTCCTGTTGGAGGAACAGCACCTCATCTTCCGAATAGGCACTTTACAGCCTTCCGGACTGAATATTGAGTTCAACAATTTTAGATCATGAACTCTCTCCTCCATCCCCACCCCCTTTCCGATCCCCCTTTTTTTCAATAATTTATATAGATTTTTCTTTTCCCACCTATTTCCATTATTTTTAAATGTATTTCCATCCATTGTTTTATCTCTACCTTTTAGCCTATTTCGATCCCTTCCCCCCACCCCACCCCCACTAGGGCTATCTGTACCTTGCTCGTCCTGCTTTCTACCCTTAATGTCACCTGTTAGCACATCCCTTAGATAATATCACCACCTTCAACACCTCTTTGTCCTTTTGCCTATGACATCTTTTGGTTATCTCCACCTATCACTGGCCCACTATCCAGCTCTACCTGTCCCACCCCTCCTTAAACCAGCTTATATTTCACCTCTTTTCGATTTTTCCTTAGTTCTGTTGAAGAGTCATACGGACTCAAAATGTTAACTGTGTTCCTCTCCGCAGATGCTGTCAGACCTGCTGAGTTTTTCCAGGTATTTTTATTTTTGATACTCAACCTGTTTGGCCATGTTAAGGATGCACCTTCCTTGACAACCTAGTCCTGGAATGGGACTCGAACCCAGAGTTTTTGGCTCTGCAGCAGGGACGGTAGCCACTGCGGCACAGGACTTCCTCCTAAATGCATTAATCAGCCCTAAAGGGAATCTTGTTTTGCAGCCTGATTGTTTAGGCTTCACACATAAGCATGCAAACATGATGGGTATATTTAAGCATGTTCTTCGGGGCTACAATAGCTGTATTTATGCAATCTACATGCCTCAGGACAATCGGAGCCATCAATATTACCCCATTTCCAACACTTTCCTACATCGAGCAGGGTTGGAAATTGAAATTATGTAAGGCTTTCATTCTTTTTTTCCTGTGCAAGGAGTTTCCTGAGGCAAAGGACATGGGTCTTTCTTGCACGATCTCCCTTTGAAATTAATTATTATTTCTACGAAAGATTTGTTCTGGCCCAATGGTGTAACCCACTGGATTTCTGCCTCTGCTCCTCCCAATGTTTTCTATACCTATACAAAGCAAGCATAACATTGTTGGTGAAAGTGAGATTCATCAAAGACAAATTTGCTGTGTGGATAGCAGCTTTACTGGAAGGGGCCACACCCACTGCCACTCTTCTCCAACAGCAGGGCAATGCCACCATTTCCACCCTCGTTCTACTTAGTGCCATTAATTTGTCCAGTGCTATTTCTTAACATGCACTGATTTCTTTAAGTTCCTCATTCTCACTAGACCCTTGGCTCCCCATTAGGTCTGCAGTTTCTTTTGTGTCTTCTACCATGAAGATAGATACAAAATATTTGTTTAATGTCTCTGCCACTTCCTTATAATTTCAACTGTCTCTTCTACTAAATGGGCCCACATTTACTAGCACTAATTTCTTTCTATTTACGTACCTAAAAGAAGTGTTTACAATCTGTTTTTATGACTTTTGCTCGTCTACTCTCACATTCTCTTCTTTTTTTTCTTTATCAATTTCTTCGTCCCCCTTTGCTGAATTCTAAAATCCTTCCAATTCTCAGGTTTACTACATTTTTCAGCAACATTATAAGCTTCTTCCCTTGATGGAATACTATTTTTAACTCCTCTTGTTAGCCACAGTCGGATCACTTTTTGTGCCTTGAAGGAATGTGTACTTGTTGGAAATTATGTATTAATTCTTTAAATGCTAGCCATTGCTTGACTATTGCCAATATAATTTTTCAATCTATCTTTGCACCTCATACCTGTGTAGTTTGCTTTGCTGAGATTTTAGATCCTTGTTTTGAACTTAACTAAACCACTTTCAAACTCAATATCATATTATGGTCACTGTTCCCAAAGAGGTCCTTTTACCATAAGGCTATGAATTAACTATTTCTCATTGCACAGTACCAGATCCAAAGTCAGGGGTGTAATGGTGCTGGAGCACAGCGGAGTGCCGCTCCAGCATCTTCTATTTAAAGAAGACTTGTCCAACTCACTGTGGACCACCAAACTTGTCAGACATTCAACTGACTTATATTTGAAAAAAGCCGTAAAGCTGCTCATCCAATCACAGGTTGGTTCCTCCCTGCCTTTGCTGCTTATAGGCTCGCTAGTGAAGGTAAGTTTTGAAGATAAGTTCCCGGGCCCAGAGCGTGAGGCAGCCGGAGGTGCACGGCCCAGGCAAACCCGAGTGGGGAAGAACAGAAAGTGCCGGAAAAACCCAGCAGGTCTGGCAGCATCTGTGGAGAGAGAACTTTTTGAGTCCGTATGACTCTTCTTCACAGCTAAAGAGAAGTGAAATATGATGAATTTTATACTGTTTAAGAGAGAGTGGAACCACAACACTCTCAGGTGGTGCGTACCAGATACAAACCGCTTGTTGCATGAAGAAGTTTTTCCGCTGGTTCTTTTGTTAATCACCTTCGGGTTCTCGACCTTCTGCCGATGGGAACAGTTTTTCCCCATTTATTCTATCCAGACCCTTCATGATTTTGAACACGTTTAAAAAATTTCCTCTCAACCTTCTCTTCTCCACGGAGAACAGCCCCAGCTTCGCCGATCTATCCATGGAACTGAAGCCACCCTCAGAACCATTCTTGAAAATCTTTTCTGCACCCTTTCTAAAACCTTCACATCCTTCCCGTTGAAGATGAACCAGTGTTTTATGAAGGTTCATAACTTACTTGCTTTTGTACTCTATGCCCCTATTTATAAAACTCAGGATTCAGTGTAATTTAGTAACTGCTTTCCCAACCTGCCCTGCCACCTTCAATGATTTATTCACATATAAACCCAGGTCCCTCTGCTCCTGCATTCCCTTTAGAATTGTACCCTGTATTTTATGTCACCTCTCCTTGTTCCCCTGACCAAAATGTATTACATCTGACTTCCCTACATTAAATGTAATCTACTACGTGTCTGCCCATTCCACCATTCTCTTGAAGTCTACCACTATCCTCCTCACAGTTCACAACACTGCCAAGTCTTGCAACATCTGCAAATTTTGTAATTGTATCCTGTATGCCTAAGTCTAGGTAATTAATATAAATCAAGAAAAGCAGTGGCCCCTCTATAATCCATCCCTCCGTCAGAAGTAAGTTAAAGTTTCTGCAGTTGATGTTAATAGACTTGAATTAAATAATTAAACTGATGCATTATGAAATTCTAGCTAAGCTAAAGACTAGTGATTCAAAATACCACACAGTTCAAAATAAAATGCCTACTGCCTACCGGCACTAATATTTTCCACTTAAAAAGCATAGGTCAGGATTTTCCGTGCCCACTGGCATTGGGCGTGTTTGGCAGCGTGAGTGGTCAATGTGGTGAGAAGGCCAAAAATCAGTTTCATGACATCATGAAACCAGTTTGCATTCGTTCACTCAGCCCATCGATGGCAGGCTGCGTTCCCCACCATCAGACATCAGGAACCTCATTGTAATACATCAGCATATCATTATAAAGCCAGCCCACTGGACTCATCCCCGCCAACACCCACCACCCCACCCCACCTCCCTGCCCCCCCACCCCGCCACCTCCGGCTGGATCATCCACCCACGTCGGCAGAAAAACACACTGATGCAGAACACATCTTGACAAGGGTAACATGCAAAAGTCACCAGGGCCTTGCTCACATCGCGGTCGTCTGAGGGGCCAAAGATGCTGGAGCACGACAGCAACAGGAACCTGGAAGAATGTCCATGGCATGCTGGGTGGATTGTCATGGACATGGGGCTCTGCTTTGAAGCAGCTCATGGAAGTTGAATAGTTACCATTGATGCTCACAATGGATGATGGTCAAGGGGGTGGGAGAGAAAGGTCCAGGATCAACTGGGAGAAGAAGAGGTCATGGGGGTGAGGTTGGGGGGTGGGGGGGATGAAAGTGTTGGAGGATGAAGTTGGAGGGGGGAAGGAGTATGGGGGAGGAGGGGGTAATGGGGGAGAAGATGGCAGCTGGGCAGGTAGGTGTAAGGGGGTGGAAAGTGTAAGGGAAGGAATTCGGGAATTCGGGGAGGGGAAGGAGTGCGGAGAGGGGAGAGTGTCCAGGGGGAGGAAGGAGTGTGGAGAGTGGAGGGAGTCTGTGGGAAGGATGGACTGCGGAGAGAGAAGGGAGTCTGGGGGGAGGAAGGAGTGCAGATGGGGAGGGAGCAAGGGTGGAGGAAGAAGTGAGACTGGGGGAAGCGGTAAGGCTGGAGGGAGGAGTTGGGAGGGGGAAGGAATAAGGGTGGCGGAAGGAATAAGGTTGTCTGAAGGAGTCAGGAAGAGAGAGGGACTAAGCGGGGGAGGGGGGAATCCTGAGGAGGTTGGGAAGTGTTTCTGGCAGAGGAAGGGGTCTGGAGGGGGAAGGGGTTCCAGGGGGTAAGGGGTCCAGAGAGGGGAAGGGGTTCCAGGGCTGGAAGAGGTCCAGAGGGGGGAAGGGGTTCAGGGGGAAGGGGTGAGGAGGAGAAGATGTCCAGGTGAACTTGCAAGGGAGGAGCCTTGATTGCCTCCTGGGGAATGAACTGAGGGAATGACCGAGGGCAGAGTGAGGCAGTAGGGTGGGGGAGGGTGAGGGTTCAATGGTAGCGATAGAAGAGAGGGCGAGGGTGGTTGGTGGGTACTCGGAGGCAGACACAGACCCTAGGGGTGGGAAGGAGGAGGTCGGGGAGATGAATGTGGATGGGGGTGGGACTTTCTGGAAGGAAGGGAACGTGCACGTTCACCTGGACATCCCCGAATGAAAGGGTTGGTAAGTTACGGAGGAGAGGTGGAAGGTGATGCCAGGGTGGTCAACTGTGATGGGGGAAAGGAAATGGGTGACTGGAGGAGGGGAAAAGATGGGAGAGAGCACGAAAAACTGAATCTAGACCATGCTGCCTAAATCAAAAGTGAAACGTCAGTCGTGGTGGGCGAGGTCAGCTGCTGCATGATGGTGTGATCAGTGGGTGGGTGGAGATGCAGGTCAGCTCAGACGGATAACTGAAAGTGAACCCCAGCAGGCAGCATTGAAAATGCTCAGGACATTGAGGTGAATGTGATACTTGAGGGATCCGCGTGTGTGGGAGAGTGCTTGCACGAGGCTCCGAAAGGCCCTGCCACACACACACACACTTCTCCCTCCAGAATCTCTCGTTGGACAGCGGCTCCCTCTGCGGTGACAGAGGACGATGTTGAGGGGCTCACGGGCAAAGGGGATTCAGTGGGAGAGGACAGCCTCGGAGATTTCTGAGTGGATGACCCAGGGGTGTCCAGCTGCTGCTGTTCCTCTGTTCGGGTGCCCGGGGGCCCCGGCCTGACTCTTTTAGGGGAAGGAGCAACTGGAGGGACATCGAGGTGACCTGTTTCCCTGCAGGAACTCACTCATGGCTCCTGCGATGAAGTGCAGGCCTGCGCACATCTTCATTTTCTGCAAGACTAGGGCTTCCATGGCGTCCGCCTTGCTCCCCATTATGACATCCACACACGCACTTCATCAGAGGGCATGCGGACGCACTCCTCCAACTTGCGTTGCACTCTGCTAAGGGCTTCCAACAGCTCTGCCTGATGTTCCCATGGCTTCTTCTGACTCTCCAGGATGAGTTGGAAGGCCAAATATAGAGTCTCCTCATCTGACTCGGACCTCACAGATGCCTGATTCCCAGCAGTCCTCCAAGTGCTGGAGAGTTCTCACAAACCTGTCTCCTGCTGCTGCGGACATGTGTCCGTGCGGTGACCGCCAGATTGTGAACACGAGGCTGCTCTAGATCTAGATTCCACCAAGGTGTGTGTCTCTGCGCTGGTGGAGGGTGTGGGTAAGCGCTGTGATGGGTCTTCCAGACTGCTTATTTCCAGCTCTTCAATGGAGGAGGTGTCCTCTTGGCTGGAGGTGAGGACTTGGATGGAGCTGAGGGGCTGGCTGGCTGAGGGTGTCAGTCACTTAGCAGAGCTCCCTGTGAACCAAAGTAGAGCTAAGTAGTGCATGGCAGCAGAGTTAAAAGCAGGAGAGAGAGCACTCACATTTGCGTTGAGGGAGGGATGGTGTGGTGCAGGATCCTTACATGGGTGTTCACCGCTGACCTCACCATCAACGCAGGCACAGCCCATGTCCTCACCAGTCAGCGCGATGGCACACTCCTCAAAGTTAGTGAGGGGCCTAATGTGGGCCACTCCACCCCCTGTCTGGGTCCTCTTCCTGCTGATGTGAGCAGGGTTCTCCTGCATGAAAACAGATGGAGAGAGTGTGAGCAGGAAGCATGGCACTGTGTAGAATGTTTGTGTGGTGAGCAAAGACCTGGTCAGATGAGGACGCGAGCTTGTGGATATGAGCCTGATGGAGATGTGAGGGTGTGTGTGAGAGTTAGTGGTGTTGTTCCTCAAGGTATGAGATCCCTGCGGATGTGAGATGGGTTTGTGAGTGTGTGAATTGAGAGTGATAAGAAAAGTGAATCACCTTGGCAGAATGGATGAGACCATCCTGTAGTCGCACTGGGTGGCTGTCCACTTTTGCAGGGCATTGGCGCTGACCACTGCTGCCACCGCCTCCCAAGCCGAATTAGAGAGGTTGCTGCCCATCCTGCGGCCAGAGTGGGGATAGAGGACATCATGACGGGCCTCCACTGTGCTCAAGAGGCGCTCAAGGGACGCGTCACTGAACCTGGGGCCTGCAGTCTTTTTGCCTTTCAGGGCCATGTCTTCTTTGCAGCAGCTGTGGGCTGGAAGCACTGAGAGGTGTGCACGCGGCAGGACTTTCAATATGGCGCTCGGTATGGTTAAGCGATAAGATGTTGGTGTAGCGGACAAATGAGAGCCTGCTTGCCATGGAAATGGAAATGGTTTCCTGGGAATGCATAATTAATGCAGCATGTTTGGAACAATACGGTGTGAAAAGCCGTTGTTGCGGCTGGTGGGTAAAGCAACATTTTTCCCGCCCGCTACCACACTTAGTGCAAATCTGAGACGACTCCACCCATAGGGCAGAATTTTCTGCCTGTCAGGCGGGGTGTGCGGGAGCAGGCGCGGGCGGGTGTGGATCCAATCACCGAACACGATCGGTCCGTGCCATCATTTTATGCAGGCAGGCCAATTAAGGCCCGCCCAGCGTGAAATGCAGCTCCCGAGGAAAGTGGGAGTGGGCGGATGGCAGCGGGACTGCTATGACCGCTCCTGCAGCCTTGCAAAGGCGGTCAAACATGGCCAGCAGAAGAGCTCCACAGGGCGCTGCTGGTGAGCAGGCCAGGCAGGAGGCTAGGGCAGGAAGGCACTGTGCCCCTTGTTTCTCAGACGATTGCCTTGCTGCCATCCTTGAGGTGGTGGCAGCACGGTGGGAGGCCCTGGTACCCCAGGACGGGAGGAGGAGGCCCCCCCACATGACCAAATGTGCCTGGGAGGAGGTGGCAGAGGTGCTGAGCTCCCGCAACATGGTGCGACACACCTGGATCCAGTGTTGCATGACCTGTTGCACTCAGGAAGGGTGGGTACCATGTTGGCATTGGTCACAACCCAGCAGGGAGACTTTCCCCCCTGGCTGCCCCCCCTCCAACTCTGAGTGCAGTTACTGCATTGAATCATTGATGGCCTGTGTCCTTCACTGGGTGGGCCAGCAGATATTGCCCATGCCGAGGTCACCCTGAGAGGGTGGTGATGAGATAGGTTCTGCCCCCGCAGCATGTGGTACACTGAGACTCACATTACTGTTTTGGGGGCAACTTGGAGGATCTGCACCTAGGTGCAGTGCTGGAACTGCAAAACATGTCAAAGTCAGGCTGCTGACATACTGGGAGGGGAGCTTCCAGGTGGCGTGGCACTGACTGATCCATCTGCTACTCTCTGCGTTCCATGTGCTTGCACCTCCTCCCTTTGCAAGGTTGGACCGTATGGTGCCAAATGTGATGTAGGCTGCATTTGGCCAAAGGTGGGGGACAGGCCTAGCATCTTTGTGTGAGTGTGCAGCTGCTGTGGGGTGAGGAGGCACTGGAGACCTGCAATGTCTCACTCTGGTTGGGGTGAGCCGGCAGCGAAGAGAGTCCAGGTACAATTAGCACTAATCAATGCTCTTCTCTCCTTTCCAGGAGAAGAATGCTCATAATGCCACCAAGTGACTGAGGACTGGCAGAGGGCCGGCCCAGTTGGCCATCATTACCAGGTTTGATCAGGAGGCTCTCGATCTGAAGAGGCGCCATGCGCCCAGGTCCACCAGTGTCGCTGAGGCTGGGGTGCCACGGGCAGGTATGTTACCCAGCACTGAGGTCACGTTAGTGTCCCAGCAGCCATAGCACTGCTGAATGTTAATTGATTTAATTTTGCAACATAGTTGACCATTGGTTATGGAAGAATGAGCGCATAATTATCCGGGGGACAGGGATGCACATTGACATTGTCTCCACATTAACTAACCAAATGTCCTTGTTCTTCCTTTCAGCATCAGCGGAGCAGGGCTGGGAGGAGGAGGCACAGGGGCCCCCCTCTCACACCTGAGGGCCCTGAAGTCTCTGACCCACCAGCATCACACCATGTCAGCCAGGCAGGCACCAGCGCAGACACTAGCACCTCGGTGGGAATTAAATCATCGGCTAGTGTCCCGGGACACAGCAGTGAGGGCACTTCACAGTCGCTGGAGGAGCTGGCGGGGACAGAGAGTGCCCATGGCGCTAGTAGTCGGAGGACTGCAGGGGACCAGGCACACTCTCAGTCGGTGGCTGATGATGTGCCTCTGGAGTCGTCCGTGAGGCAGCAAACGCTGGAAGTCCAGTAGGGTGTGCGGGAGGATCTGGCGGAGATACATGAGGCTATGCTTGGCTTGGTCTCCGTGGTGGAGAAGTCCATGTGGACCATCACTGATGCAATGAGCCTTATGGCCAAGTGCCATGCTTCCTCCATGGAGAGAGTGGCGACTCTCATGGAGAGGCTCCTCCAGGAGACCAATCAGGGCTTCCTGGGGATGCACTCAGACCAGCAAGCTCTCACAGCGGCATTGACCTTAGCTAGTCAGTGCCAGTGTGGGAGATGGCCTGGGCACCAAGTTTCCCAGCTCAATGCCCATCCATCCATGGTGAGCAGGGAGGCCCAAAGCGACCTCACATCAGCGCAAGAGCTGCCTGTCGTCTCTGCGGGCTCCTCTCAGGGCACTCCAGATGAGGGCAGCAGCTCCTCCACCCCTCTGCCAGTGACCATTGCATCCAATGAGGCTGCAATGACTGGGGAGATGCCAGCTGTGGAACTGGCCGCTCTCCCAGTCGGGTCCAGCACAGGCTCCACGAGCCAGAGAACGTCCGCCAAGGTCATCGAGTCTAACAGGACAGCACAGTGATCAGGCTGTCTCATCTCAGATGCCACTCCCAGCAAGGGGGCAGCACCTAGGCGTAGCACCCGAAAGCGTAAATTTAAGGCACCTTTGGCACACCACGGATTTCTCACTGGTGCTTTTGTGTTGCCCCGCAATGAGGTCATGATTAGTTGGTGTGCTGTTTAAAACCTTTGTCATTTTGTTTCCTTAAGTTCATTTTGTTATATCATTAAATTTACACATGTGACCATGGCTGAGGGTGCCTCTTTACCTCTGCAGGTGGATAGTTGCCCATGATGTTATGAGTGAGTTGTGCCACATTGAGCTTTATTGACAAGGCCCTTGGTTAATGTTCCTATCCAGGCAGATTTAGCACTCAGATATTGAGTATGGAGCCTGCAGCACAAGCTTTTATTGGAGGTCCATCTGCGGTGTTCTAGCTACAGGTTCATTGGATTAAAGCCTCCCGGGTGTCCCTGCCTCCCTGGAGTATGCCCGGGTCAGCGTCTACTCCCTCAGCATTTCCCTGTGCGTGCTCATCCTCAGACTCACTGCTGGACTCATCATGTGCAGCTGCAGCAACTGAGTCTACATCTTCTTTATCCACAGTGTCCCCCTTTCCAGTGCAAGATTGTGGAGAGCGCAGCATGCAACCACTATCAGCGACATACGATCTGGGGGGTACTGGAGTGCGTCCCCTGAACGGTCCAGGCATCAGAAGCGCATCTTGAGAAGATTGATTGTTCTCTCCACCACAGCCCTTCTGGAGGCGTGGCTCCTATTGTACTGCTGCTCAGCTTCTGTTCTTGGATGGTGGAGAAGCATCATGAGCCACCTTTTGAGGGGATAGCCCTTGTCATCCAGCAGCCATCCATCAAGCTGGGCTGGAGCACTGAAGAGCCTCGGCACCTGGGAGTGTCTGAGGATGTAGGTGTCGTGGGAGCTGCCTGGGTACCTTGCACAGACTTGTAGAATCTGCATCTTGTGATCACACACTATCTGCACGTTCATAGAGTGGAAGCCCTTCCTGTTGACGAAGGCACTGGGCTCACCTGCTGGCGCCTTGATGTCCACATGTGTGCAGCCTATTGCACCCCGGAGGCGGGGGAAACCAGCAATGGTCACGAAGCCTCTGGCTCGCTGTGTCTGGCTTGCCTGGTCCCAGTGGCAGTGGGTGAAGGTCAATGCACGCCTGATCAGAGCGTCTGTCACCTGATTGACACAAGTGTGTACAGCTGATTGGGAGACACCGCAAAGATAATCCACCAAGCCCTGGAAGGAGCTAGAGGCATAGAAGTTGAGGGCAAATGTGACCTTTAGAGCCACTGGCTGGGATGTCCACCCACACAGTTAGCGGAAATCTCAGGGTCTATCATCTGACAGATATAGTTGACTGTCTCCCTTGAGAGATGGAGCCTCCTTTGGCACTGCACCTCAGACATGTTCAGGTAGCTGCTTCACCTCCTGTAAACCCTGGCAGCAGGATAGTGGCATCTTCTGTGGCCCCTTCTGCCTTGGACTTCCTGTTGGCCCTGCACCCCTTGTGCCTGCACCTCTCCTCCCAAAGGTGGCTCCCCTGGAGGCTGAATGTGCACTCCTGGCCTCCTCCACCTTCTGGCCCTCCTTTCCTCCTCAAAGAAGGTGCCTCCTGTGGAGAGCACAACTCTCGTTCCCAGCCTAAAGGAAAATTTCCTGAAACCTGCAGGCTCCAAAAAGGACCTTCACTGCAGAGTGCTGACCTGAAGGTTGTGAGTCCTGTCCAAGCAGCTGGCTTGAGTTTTGAAGTATTTCTGCTCACACAGGCAAGTATCAGTAGCTTTCCAAATTAAATATCTGACTGAGCACATTCACGACCCCACTGACCCCTCTTATCCCACCGGTGGATGAGGTTTATACAAATGCGTCCTACCTGCCTGCCCGTTGTGCCTGTGCGACGACCTGAAGATCGCACGGGCCCCGAAAAATGGCCATCAATTGGTGCCTCAAGGGCCTTAGTGACCCGTTAATTAATGGTGGGCGCGCATCGGAGATCATCACGCGCCCACCCACCGAAATATCGCGATGGCACATGGTGATGTCGGGACACTCACCTGATGTCACCGCGTGTCATTTTACACGTTGGCATGTGGAGCCCGCCCCCACATGCCAACTGGAAAATTCTGCCCATAGTTTTCTGATTTTTGGGGACTCAAATAATTAATACATAGGAAAACAATATCATTGTAGATTTAGAATTTATATGGCCAACACATTTTCTTAGAGCTCCTGCACCTCAAAATCTGCCACTACAACACTGTCCAAAGTCGCCTGTTCTCTAAACATTCCAGCAGCTTAAACTGCAAAGTGTTTGTTTCAAGCTCAATTTGTGACAGAATCAGTAGGTGATCACATTAAAAACCAATGTTTTACCATCTCTGGAGGAAACTCAACCATTTAATTCCATCCATTTATCTCTTAATTGGCAGGATAGGAGATTCCCCATTTAATCCAAGAGTTCAAGATTCATCAATCATACATAACAAACAAGACCTATTCAGATGCAAGGCTTGAAGAAGTCACTGAAAAAATATGCACCTTGTAATGGGATAAAAGTTGTGTTTGATGAAGGGAATCTTTTCTCAATCTTTTTCCCTTCATCAGGAAGATGCACTCATTGGAACTGTCAGTCAGAAATAGAGCAACAACATTGTAGCCCTGAATCTCTGCCTTCTGCTCCTTCTGACTGCAGTCCCCCCCCTATGTGTGACAATGATAGTCTGCTGTTTGGGTCCATGGGTGGTAAATTAAATGGGGTTTTATCTCGATGTGCTGATTAGCATCTGTAGTTTTGATATTCTCAGGTCATTTTAAAGTGAGACTGGATTTGCATTAAGGCTGGAGCATTCCAAATAGACTGGGATTAGTGTTATTGTCCAGCCTTAGCAAGCCTGAAAAGCATAGCAGTTCATCAAATTTCCCTGTAACATCCAGCTTCTCCATCTCCATTCGATTTCTGCTTTCTTGGAATGCCTGAACTTTACAGTCTCATCTAGCCTTTTTTTCACATCATTGAGTGGATCTTAACTCCCTCATAAAGTGTAGTTTTTTAATGTGTTCTGGTTTGATTTTTTTTTGGAGTTAAAGGTTCTTCAAAGCAGTGTTGCCAATGCAGGAATTTGAAACTCAAAAGCATAATAGTGCAAATGCTGGCAATCTGAAACAGAAAATGATGTAAGTACTCAGCAGGTCGGACAGCCCTTGGTACAAACCCTTCTTCATTTTTAAACATAAATTATTCTGTTCTCTCTGCAAATGCAGACAGACCTGCTGCAGGTTTCCAGCATTCCCTGTTTTTAGTTAACTCCTTTGAAACCTTTGAAAGAGCTTGATGAGTGTCAAATCTTGAGCTCTTGCAGGAACTAACAATTTCAGTTCCTCAGGTGCCCTTTCCTGGGTGGATTGGGGTTATAATGTACAGCATCTACTACCAATAGATATAAATGTAAACTGTGTCAGTAGAGCTGGACATCAGCATTATGCATTGGAGGATTATGATGCAATTGGTATTTACTGTGAGATGTCTTATTTTAGAGGAAAACTGACCCACAATTACTATTGGTGGATTCAAATTTAGCGCTCTAGTATAACATTCTTTTGATTGGTAATTTAATAAAAGCTCCTTATATTAAATAGGGTTGATGCTGTTAATTGTACATTAATTGTATATTAATTGTATGCACATCATAGGTGTTAACTAGGGATACATAAAAACATACTAATTAGGAGCAGGTGTAGGCCAGTCGGGCGCTTGAGCCTGCTCTGCCATTCAATAAGATCATGGCTGATCTGATTGTAACCTCCCACCTACCCCCATAACTTTTCACCCTCTTGTTTATCAAGAATCTATTTAGCTCTGCCTTAAAAATATTCAAAGACCCTGCTTCCACTGCCTTTTGAGGAAGAGAGTTCCAAAGACTCACAACCTTCTGAGAAAAAGTTTCTCCTCATCTCTGTCTTAAATGAGTGACTTCTTATTTTTAAACAGTGACCCCTAGTTCTAGATTCTCCCATAAGAGGAAACATCCTCTCCCCATCCATCCTGTCAAGACCCCTACGGATCTTAATGGTTTCAATCAAGTCGCCTCTTACCCTTCTAAATTCCAGTGGATACAAGCCTAGCCTGTCCAACCTTTCCTCATAAGACAACCCACCGATTCCTGATATGAGTCTAATAAACATTCCATGAACTGCTTCTAACCCATTTACATCATCCCTTAATAAGGAGACCAATACTGTACACCATACTCCAGATGTGGTTACACCAGTACCCTGTACAACTGAAGCATAACCTCCCTACTTTTGTATTCAATTCCCTCACAATAATGATAACATTCTATTAGCTTTCCTAATTACGAGCTGTACCTGCATTCTAACCTTCTGTGATTCATGCACTAGGACACCCAGATCCCTCTGACTCTCAGAGCTCTGCAATCTCTCACCATTTAGATAATAAGCTTCTTTTTTATTCTTCCTGCCAAAATGGACAATTTCACATTTTCCCACATTATACTCCATTTGTCAGATCTTTGCCCAGTCACTTAACCCATCTATATCCTTTTGTAGCCTCCTTATGTCCTCTTCACAACTTATTTCCTACCTATCTTTATGTCATCAGCAAATTTAGCAATCATGCCTTTGGTCCCTTCATCCAAATCATTTATATAAGCTGTAAAAAGCTGAGGCCCCATCATTGATCCCTGTGACACACCACTTGTTACATCCTGCCAATCAGAAAAAGACCCATTTACGCCAACTCTCTGCTTCCTGTTAGCTAGCCAATCTTCTATCCATGCCAATATGTTACCCCGAGTCCTCGGAATTCACTTTAACCCTTTACAAATAGACAGACTAAAACTTTGTTTGTTGGGTTGGAAGGTATATGCCTGTAATGTGTAAATAGATAAATATATAAAAATTGGTTAAAGATCGGCTCCAGTTCTATCCTTCACCAACTGGCTTTCTGGAATAAAACCAATGTCTTGACTAAAAAACAGACAGTAGAATGCCAGACAACAGAGGAATGCAATACATTAACTCACTAATATCACCAATAGTAATTTCTAGCCTTTTATGAATCTGCATGACAACAGTAACTATACTTCAAATATAACCAAAAGGGTCTAAAATGCTTTCCAATGTCTTGAGATAGTGAAAGGCACTTTATAAAGGCAAATCCTTTCTTTGTCCTTTCTCAAAGCAACAAATAAATCAAGGTTCACATGATTCAGCATGGTGTTAGAACACTTTTGAAACAATTACTGTTAATAAACACTGGTTCCAAAAACAAAGCAATCTGACAACAAGCAAATGCCTTGGTAAATCATGCCCTTTCACTCCCTCAACATTAAATATCTCAGTAACAACAATCTGTTTACATTGCAACAAATTATTGCTGCAAGTTCTGAAATATTCAGTAATTTCCCACTAATTACTAGATGTAAACCCATTTGATTAGTGTGTCCTTTAGCTGTGGTCACCACGTGATTAACAGCTACTCCACATTAATTACCTGTGTCTAATGTTTCATTTCTCCTGAGGAGATTAAGCTCCTCTAATGTAAATTGAAGGCAATTTCTCTTGACATTTCTATCTGAAATGAAAAGGTTGGACTAATGGCACATTAACAAATGCAATTCCTGTGGAATTGTGCAAATACTTCAGAAATATAATTGCATAACTGATTTGGTGTCACCAACCTGCAATTGAAATGTCTCGGATGTTATTAAAGCAAGCCTAACATGTCTTGTGGGAACCCTAAAAGGTACAGTCATTCAAATTATAATCCCTTTGTTGCTGCAGTTGCCATGAAAAAGTTTGTTTGCTTGACCAACATCCTTGCAGGGAGGTTTGCTGGTGCTGTTGGGGAAGATTTAAACTAACTTGGCAGGGGGACAGTATACTGAGAGGAGGTTCAGCAGGGGGAGATGCACAGCCAAAATTAGAAGAGAGAGTAAGTGAGTCTGGAAGGCAAAGAAATTATAGGCCAGTTAAGGCACAAGGGAGGATGGTATTTATTATAATGCAAGGAGTCTGATGAATAAGACAAATGAGTTGAGGGCATAAATTAACACATGAAAGTATGATGTCATTGCTGTCACAGAGATATGGTTGAGAGAGGAGCAGGATTGGCAGCTCATTATTCCAGGATATAGGGTCTTCAGGCAAGACAGAGAAGGAGGTAAAAGAGGAGGGGGTATCACAATATTGATCAAGGAATCAATTACAGCAGTAAGGAGGGGTGACATCTTAGAAGGCTCCTCAAATGAAGCCATATGGGTAGAACTTAAAAACAAAAAAGGAGGAATCATATTACTGGGAATGCACTATAGGCCCCCAAACAGTCAGAGAGAAATAGAAGAACAGATATGTAGGCAAATTTCAGAGAAGTGTAAAAATAATAGGGTAGTAATAGTGGGAGATTTCAACTTCCCCAACATTAACTGGGTTAGTCATAGTGTGATAGGTTTAGAGGGAGCGGAACTCTTAAAATGCATCCAGGAGAGCTTTTTAAGCCAGTACGTAGAAGGTCCTATAAGAGAGGGGGTGGTCCTGGACTTAATTTTAGGGAATGAAACTGAGCAAGTGGTAGAGGTATCAGTGGGGAAACATTTTGCAGATAGTGATCATAACCCCTTTAGATTCTAGACACAGAAACCAATACGAAATGAAGTATATGCTATTTATTTACACAGACAACAGGGCACTAACATGATGTGTGCTTCTCCAGACAGACTCAACTCCAGATTAACATTAACATGATAGCCCGCGCTACACAGCCAACTATTGGATCTTTCAGTTACGTGGTCAATCTGCTCACATTTTCTTAAAGGAGTATTACATCTCAGATTACTACATCCCTCCCCCTTTATTTGAAAGTACATTTTACAATATATTAACTATTTACATAAATAAATTATTTACAAATTCAGTCTCTCAGGAGGCTTTTTCAAACGTGTTGATGTGTTTTCAAATGTAGTTCTGCGACTTTGGATGGTTTATCTGAGGCCTCCCTCTCATGAGTTATCTGTCCTCTAGGCTCCCCAGTAGCAACCTGTAAGTTTGCCTCTTCGACTCTTTCAGGCTCAACGGGTCCTACAGGTACTTCCAAACCAAGGGGAATTCCTTCTACCTGTGGTGTAGACTCCAACGGGAATGTTTGGTACACCTTTTCTTGTGGATCTGTTTCCCTTTTCCTGAGGTGATCTACATGTCTCCTGATTATCCCACCTTCAACCGATATATGGTAGGACAGGGGTCCTGTCACTGCACTGACTTAACCTGATAGCCATTTAGGCCCATCCCCAAAGTTCTTTGCATAAACTGCTTCTCCTACAGTGATGTTTCTTTCACGACCGTGTTCATTTTCCTTGGCCCCCTGACTTCTCTCTTCCCTCCCCCGTAAATTTGGCCTTATGAGGCTCAAACATGCACTGAGACGTCTCTTCATTAATAACTGTGGGGGCAATACCGATGGTCATATGTGGCATAGTCCTATAGCTGAGCAGGAAACATGATAACTTCGTTGCTACAGAGTCCCCATCTAGTTTTTTCATTCTGGACTTGAAGGCCCTCTTGGCCAACCCATTGGATGCAGGGTGGTATGGCGAGGTCTTGACATGTGTTATGCCATTAAGACTTTTAAATCTTTGGAATTCCCTGCTAGTGAATGCCGCTATTATCACTATTAACACTATTATCTCTGGTAAACCATGTATCGCAAAACTCTGATGCAACATGTCTATGGTGGCAGCAGATGTGGGTGACCTCACCTCGTATACATCCATCCATTTGGAATGAGTGTCGATAAGTAAGAGGAACATTGTGCTCAAAAAAGGCCCCGTGTAGTCAGTGTGGAGGTGAACCCATGGCCTTCCTGGCCATTCCCAAGGATGCAGTGAAGCAGAAGGAGGCAATTTCTGCACCTGTTAGCACTGCTTGGACCATGTTTTCGATTTCAGTGTCCATCCCTGGCCACCATAAGTAGCTGCGCACCAACATTTTCATTCTGGAAATGCTGGGGGGAGCGCTTTGCAATTCTCCCAATAATAATTGTCTTCTTCTGGGAGGCACAATGACTCTTGCCCCCACTCTGTGAGATGCCATCCTGGCAGGTGAGCTCGTATCTCCTGTTAAAATAGGGCTTCATTTCGTCCGACTTTGGCTCATTAGACCATCCCAGCAAGACTTATTCCCTGATGTGAGACAAAACTGGATCGCAGTTTGCCCATTCACTGATCAGTGTGCCATTCACTGGTGATGAATCCAGAAAGTTTAATGACAAGACAAGTTCTTGAGGAATTGGGACATTCACATTGCTGACTTTCAGAGGTTATTGGCTCAGCACGTCGGCATTGGCAAACTGACTTCCCGGCCGGTGGATAAACGTATATTCGTAAACAGCTAGAATTGGTGCCCACCTTTGCATGCGTGCCAAGGCGGTTGGGGGTATTGCCTTATCTTCCCCAAACAAGCCTAGTAGTGGCTTGTGATCAGATATGATGGTGAAGTGGCAGCCATGGGTGTATTGGTGGAATTTCTTAATGTCAAATACAATGGATAAGCCTTCTTTCTCTATTTGTGAGTACCTTCATCCTGCCACACTGAATGTTCTTGAGACGTAGCCAATGGGCCATTCGGAGCCATCCACCATCCGGTGGGAGAGTACTGCCCCTACTCCGTAAGGGGATGCATTGCAGGTCAAAATAAATTCATTCTTTTGGGCAAAATGCACCAACAGGGCCGAATATAGTAACTGCTTTACTGCCTTAAAGGCCTGTTGTTGTGGGGCTTGCCAAGTCCACCTGCGGTTTTTCTTGAGTAAGCCATACAATGTACTGTTGACAAATTTGGAAGAAAACGACTGTAGTGATTAACAATTCCGAAGAAGGACTTGAGTTCTGTGGCATTTTTTGGGTTTGGTGCCTCACGAATAGCTCTCACCTTGTCTTCTACTGGGTGAAGGCCCTGCGAGTCAACCCTATGACCCAGGTAAATCACTTATTTTGCTTGGAAGATACATTTTTTCCCTTTTCAAGCATACTCCGGCTTGTGAGAAATGCATCAATACCTCTTCCAAGTTAGCCAGGTGTTCTTCATCAGTTAGTCCTGTTACTAGGACATCATCGAGACAAACAACCACATGGGGTAGACTTTGAAGTAAATTTTCCATAGTTGTTGGAAAATGGCACAAGCCAATGAGAGTCCGAAGGGTAACCTGGTATACTGGTATAACTTCCTATGTGTGTTGATAGTCACAAAACCCTGGTTCCCCCTGCCAGCTTGGAGTACAATTCAGCAATTTTTGGTATAGGGTGCCTATCAAGTCTGGCCACTTTGTTAACAGTCAACTTGTAGTCCCCGCATATTCGCACACTCTGGTCAGGCTTTAGCACCGGAACTATGGGCGCTGCCCATTTGGAAAATTGTACAGGTTGTAAGACTCCTAACCTTTCCAGCCTGTCCAATTCAATATCCACTTTTTCTTGTAAGGCACAGGGGACTGGCCTCACCTTCAAATATCTGAGGGTTGCTCTGGGATCCATGTGGATTTTAGCTTGCAGCCCGTGAATCTTCCCGAGCTCTTCCCTGAACACAGAGACATATTTCTGTAATAATTCCTGTAGAACTTTAACTCTGAGTTGAAAAATGTCAGTCCACTCCAACTTTATTTCCTTAAGTAGAGTTGGACCCTCCCCTGCTACCACTATCAGGGGTAGGTTAGCAGACCTGCTTCTATATTGTACTGGAACCTTACATGTACCTCTCACTTGTATGCCTTCATTAGTAGAGGTCCTTAGTCTAGCACCTGAGTTTTCCAGCTTTCGTGAGTGGCCTCCTCCATTCAGGCACTTAAATGTGTGTTCCTCTATGACTGTTGTGGATGTGCCTGTATCCACCTCCATTTGAATGGGTTTTCAGTTGACTTCTGCTGTCACATAGATTGACTCTGTTTTACCCATTAAGTTGTGTAGCGAGTAAATGTCTGACTCTGTTTCTTCTGGTTCCTCCATTATATAAATTTCTGCCTTTATGTTTGAAATTTTGGCCTCAATCTTTCTTTGCAATATCGCATAATGTGCCCATTGCACTTAGAAACACTTGGTCCTTTTAAATTGCCATTCGTTTGTAGGCTGTCTGGTTCCAATTCTGCTATTATGAATGTGGTTTTTATCCGTTAAACCATTGTTTTTTGCTGGTCTGTTAATGGCAGCTGTTCCCCGACTTTCCGTGGAGCCCTGCGCTTCCGCGCCATTTCTAGCTGTGCCTCCCTCCTGATGTGAAGAATTTTGTGCTCCCTTGATTTCTTCTGAGTCCCAGACTGCGCTTTCCATTGTGAGCACCAACTTCAGTGCCTTGCTGATGTCTAAATTTGTTTCTGACAGCAAACTTTTCTGAATGGTGTCTTCGTTAATCCCACACACTAATTGGTCTCTTAACATGTCATTAATTGACGTCCCAAGCTCACGGTGCTCTGTCAGTTGTTTTAAGGCTGCTACGTAGCAAGTGACTGTCTCTCCAGAGACATGACACCTCGAATTGAATCTAAAATGCTGCGCTATCACTGAGGATATTTTACCCGCTGGCTGCAATGATGGCTTTTCACGCCACATCATCCCAAACCCACCGCATTAATTATTCATTCTCAGGAGACACGCGGTTTCGATGGTGGGTGGGCTCTGATTCACCCGCCATTCCATCACCTCGCTGATTCATCACACTGGGCACCACATTTAAAGTACAGCTGCACACACACCTCTCAGCGCAGATAAGACATGGCCCTGAAAGGCAAGAAGACTATAGCCCCAGGTTTATTGACACGTCCCTTAATCAGCCTTTGGATGCTGTGGAGGCCTGCCAAGATGTCCTCTACCCCGACTCTGTCCACAGGAGGGGCAGCAACATTGCCACTCCAGCTTGGCAGCCAATGGCAGCGGTGGTCAGTGCCAATGCTGCACAGAAGAGGTTGGCCATCCAATGCAGATAGAGGATGAATGATCTCATCCATGCCGCCAGGGTAAGGCAACCATCTCATCACTCTAAACTCACTCACTCAAGCCCATCACACATTCACTGGCATCTCACTCACTGCCAGCTCAAGGGACATCAGCACTCACTCTTTCACATACACCCTCACATCTCCACCTGGCCTCATCTCCTCTGGAGACTGCCTTCTCAGCCCTCACCATCTTGAGGCCACTTGTGCAGATCAACATGTGCCCCCACACACTCCCTGGGTTACACTCCTTCCCCAGTACAGCCTTCATCCTGCAACCTCTTCCCTTGCCTGAGGCCATTTCTCCCCCTTCCCCAAGCAAGCCCTAGCCCTGCAGCCGTACAAAGCCACGCCCATCTAATAGCTGGTCTGGTAGATAGGGACCTGCCTGTGAGTCCCCCTTAAAGTGCTGGGGTGCCATCTGTGAAGCCTGGTGCTGTTGACTGCAAGCGCTGCCTGAAGCAAGATAGGCAAACAAACTTTGTAGTTCCAAGCAAAGTGCAACTCGCCAGGTGCACGTCACTTATGTGCAGTTGTGAAACACATTGACGTGGTCGGACGATCCAGCATGGGGGGATGAGTCTGGCGGGCTGGCCTTATAATGATATGCAGATGTATTACAATGAGGTTTCCAACATCCAATGGCGGGTAACGTGGCCTGCCACCAATGAGCTGAGCGGACAATCTCAAACTGATTTCAGGACATTGCGAAACCAACTTTTGGCCTTCTTGCTATATTGTCCGCTCATGCCGCTAAGCGCACCCGACGCCAGTGGGCACAGAAAATTCCACTCAAAGAGTTTGCAAAAGGATGTAGGCAGGTTAACTAAGTGGGTAAAAATTTGTCAAAAGGAATATAATGTAGGATAATGTGAGTCTATCCATTTTGGTAGGAAAAATAGGAAAGCAGAATATTATTTAAATGTATAGAGTCTACAGAATGCTGCAGTACAGAGGAATCTGGATGTCCTCATACATGAATCACAAAAAGTTAGCATGCAGGTAATTAGGAAGGCAAGTGGAATGTTGGCCTTTATTGCAAGGGGGGTGGATTATAAAAGTAGGGAAGTCTTTGTTACAATTGCTCAGGGTGTTGGTGAAAATGCACTGCACCTAGGGTGGGATTTTCCAGCCCCGCCTGCTGCCAGATTGTCCCCTCCTGCCGAAAGCCAATGGACTTTTGGCTGGGCTGCTGAATCTCCCGTGGCAATTCTGCCATGACAGGGCCGGAAAATCCCGCATCTAGAGTACTACCTATAGTTTTGGTCTCGTTATTTAAGGAGGAAAATACTTGCATTAGAGGCTCTATAGAGAAGGTTCAGGTAGTTGATGAAATGTTATGACGAAAGGTTGAGCAGATTGCGCCTATACTAATTGGAGTTTAGAAGAATGAAAGGGGATCTTATTGAAACATATACAATTCTGAGGGGACGTTTTCCCTTGTGGAAGAATCTAGAACTAAGGGCAACAGAATAGGGGGTCTCTCGTTTAAGATGGAGATAAAGAGGAATTTCTTCACTCAGAGGGTTATTAATCTTTTGATTTCGCTACCCTGGAGAGCAATGGAGGCTGAGTCATTGAATATGCTCAATGCTGAGTTATACAGATTTTTGATCTATAGGGAAAGCAAGGGTTATGGGGCGCAGGCAGGAAAGTGGAGTTAAGACCACAGTTAGATCAGCCTTGATCTTATTGAATGGCAGAGCAAGCTTGAGGGGCTGAATGGCCTAGCCCTGCTCCTATTTCTTATGATCTAATGTTCAAGCTACTGAGCATCTCCAGGATTTTCTGTTTTTATTTCAGATTTCCAGTAACTTTAGTATTTTGCTTTTGTATTACTGATTACTGAGAAGGTGGTTCCGGACACTCTTCTTCAATCTTTGCTTTCCTGCATTGATAAGGTGTTAGGTAGGGAACTGAATAGTAATCCAAAGATGGTGAAGGAAGACTGATGTATGGCTGGGTAAATTTGGTATGTAACTTGAAGGGGCACTTGGAGGTGATGATGTTCTCACAACATTGCTGCTCATCTCCTCCTTAGCTTTTGAGGCTAGTGGGCTTGGAGATACTGTGGAAACAATCTTGGCAAGTTGTTCCAGTGCATCCTGTAGGCCATAGATTTTGCCGGATTTTGCTGTTAATGGCAAATGAATGGTACTTACCATTCACCTTGACAAAAGCTGCCCACAATCTTCCTGTTTTCCAATATAATTTAAAATTTGGAATTTTCTAGAGGGGATCTGTGGTATCCAGAAACAGGGAAGACAGCAGGCAGATTGATTAACCAATCAGACTGAAGAATCCTCGTAGAAAGCAAAGCAGAAAGTAAGAAGCCGGAAATAAATCATTGCACATAAAGCAAAATATAGATTAGGATTTACAAATGGGATTAAGGGAGATTCTTAACAAGTGACACACAAACATAAAAAGTAAATATTATATATATAATAGAGATTGATCAATAGTAATTAAGATTTAATACACTGTTAAAAAGTAAGTTACTGTTGATTGAACAAGGCTTAACTTCCTCATCAGACTTAACTTCCTCATCAGACTTTACAGCTAAAATAGTAAGTAGCTAGTTTAAGTCTTAACAGTCTTAACAGTAATTTCTGTGCAGATTTCATCTGCAAAGACTATAACAGCACAGCTTGTGGAGGAGTGGGATATCACTGACAGCAACATTTGGATTTCCATAGTTAACTGCACATGTGCAGGTACCAGAGTTTCGTTGGTTTCACCCAATAGTAACAGTATAAGCTGACCTCCTCGCCATTATTACTACCACAAATTCTGGGTCATAGTGGCAGAAGTGAACTGATTCTCTATGGATGGTGTTAAACTTGTTGAATGTTGTGGCTGTACTCAATCAGGTGAATGATGAGTATATTATCTCACTCCTGACTTTGGTCTGATAGATGGTGAAGAGGTTTTGAGGGGTTTGTCGGTGAGCCACTCATCAGCCAGCCTCTATCCAGTTCTTATGGCCACTTTGTTGATGTGACTAGTCTAATTAAATTTTTGATCAGTGGTGACTCTTAAGCTGTTCATGGTAAGCGGTCAGCGATATAGTGGTGGAAGATAGGAAAAGGCAGCTGGGCTTTATCTCATTTGAGATGGTCATCACTTGTCAGTTATGTGGCCAGACATTGTCCAAGTCCTGCTGTATGCTGGCAGCAGCAGCTTCATTAGTGTATGCAACATGAATGGAGATTGACATAGTGGAATCGTCAGTGAATAGCTTACCCCTGAACATTATGATGGAGGAGAAGGTCATTAGTAAAATAATTGAAGATGATTTGGGCTGAGAATACTGTTCTGGGAATGTTCTGCAATGATGTTTTGGACTTGTGATGATTGACCTCCATCAACCATGACCATCTCCCTGTGTGTCCTGTCCTGTGTGGCTTTCGTGGGATGTGGGTGTCACTAGCTAGGCCAACATTTGCGGCCCATCGCTGATTACCTTTGAGAAGGTGGTGGTGAGCCGCCTTCTTGAACCGCTGCAGTCCGCTCTGTGTAGGTACACCCACAGTGCTGTTAGGAATGGAGCCAGGATTTTGATCCAGAAACAGTGAAGGAACAGCAAAATAGTTCAAAGTTAGGGTGTTGTGTGGCTTGGAGGGCAACTTGCAGCTGGTGGTGTCTCCATGCGTTTGCTGCCCTTGTCCTAGGTGGCAGAAGTCATGGGTGTGGAAGTTGCTGTGCAAGGAGACTTGGTGAGTTGCTGCAGTGCACCTTGTACATGGTACACACTGCTGCCACGTGTGTCCGTGGCGGAGGGAGTGTCAACCAAATGGGCCACTTTGTCCTGGATGGTTTTGAGCTTCTCAAGTTTCATTCATCCAGGCAAGTGGAGAATATTCCGTCACACTCCTGACATGTGCCTTGTAGATTGTGGACAGACTTTGGGGAGGCAAGAGTTGAGCTAATCATCGCAGAATCCCTAGCCTCTGACCTACCCTTGTAGCCATGGTATTTATGTGGCTGGTCAAGTTTAGTTCCTGGCCAATGGTAATCTCCAGGATGTTGATGGTGGGGGATTCATGATATTGCTATTGAATGCTACTGAATGAGTAATCATGTTATTGAATGTCAAGGGGAGATGGTTAGTTTCTTTCTTGTTGGAGATGGTCATTTCCTGGCACTTGTGTGGCATAAATGATACTTGCCACTTATCAGTTCAGGCCTGAATGCGGTCCAGATCTTGCCACATATGGACATGGACTGCTTCAGTATCTGAGGAGGTGCAAATGGTGCAACCATCAGTCAACATCCCCACTTATGAGCTGTGATAAGGTACTGTATAATTGCAAGGTTTTTATTCAATTAAATAAAAGAAATTGTGCACAGTAAAATCCTTGTGAATTGCTATTTTTTTCTGGATGAAAAAACAGAAATTACTGGAAACACTCAGCAGGTCAGAATTCAGCTATGGAGAGTGAAAGGTACAGTTATTCTTTTAGACCCTTCAAGAGAAATTCTCTGTGAGCCTCTTGCACTGAACACTGACATGTGAATAGAGTGATATGGGGAAAAGGTTACTTATTTAACAGTAATGGACTGCAATTAACTTGTGTCCATCTTGCCAGTTCCTCAACATGTTTGGAAAATGCAGTTGAGAAACAATGAGAAAATAAAGTCAGGAGAAAAGTTCAAAGTATGCACAATCACTTTGGGTTCTGCCCTGACCTTTACAGGGAAAATTTATTTCCATGACACTATGTTCAGGATATTTAAAAGGCTTGGCTAAGTTGTGTGGGCTGTTCGTGTTGTGTGAGATGTATTATTGTTGAGGCAATCAGAAACTCAGCTGACCATCCACGCTGCTAACACTGAGCTAGATTTACCCCCCTTATTTAGGTGGTAACCTGGTGAAGTGTATTGCCTATCTTTAAGGAAACCAACTGATTTTAAAGTTATTTGTACGTATTTCCGTCCCCACCCATCTCCCCACCTCCACATCCACTCTGTTCTGATATTCTATCCATTAAATTATAAGTATTTTACTGATATGTGCAGACTGGTCACTGCCAACCTGGGAACAGTCTGATGCAGAAGAATGGTTTCATCTGTTGATATTGATGGCCTCTGGCTATGCTTTATGAATATTAAGTCCAAATGGCTTTGTTCAGTGTTACAAGTTTCTATGATTTCTATCTCTTCTGTCATTTCCAAGTATAGATGCTGTTTACTGTAGCTCAGTTATGGGGAGGTCTGGACTAGTACCTAACATAATAGGCAGCTGGCTCTGTCTGTGCTAATGGAACACTGAACACTGTGCAAAAATCTGAAGTTTCATCAAAAATATACAGTGGACTCTGTTCAACCACAGTCCTGTCCAGTCACAATCTGGAGCCTCTGCTGCAAGGGTGCTTCAATACAAGTGCATCACCCCTTCACCTTGTACTTCCAAAAACATTGGGGCACTTAACTCATTTGCTGTCTGTAGACCTTGTTATGCATAAAATGGGTGCCATTTTTACCTACATAACAACAGTCAATGCACTTCACAGTAATTGAGAGGTGTGCAATCAATATATAAATGCACCTAATTAAAAAGAAATTCTAAAAATATCTGCACTTGATTTTCAATTGAACATATTGATCTGCTTCTGAACCTCAGTGTTCAATGCATTTCCTCACTGGGGTTGTGAATATTTCAGAAAAGAAAAATACTGTCTCTCCCCTAACTGGATCACCACTGATCTAGAGATACTGTGACTGGATGTTGTCCTCTCAACTTCACCTCAGTGCTGTCCTCAGGCAAAGGGAGCATGAGATTGAATTCACCTTCACTCTGTTGTGCTAGATTCAGGCATGGACTGCCATCGGCTCTGTGAGAAGGGAGGGCTGAGTGATCTTTGACTCATTTTAATGGTATGGATAGTCTGAAGCTAAGTGATGGGCTAAAGCCAGCCTGTGTTAATGATCAAACTGTAGGAGTGAAAAGTGTCTCAGCGGGGACAAACAATAGCATAGTGTTCAAATGTGAAACACAAATTTAATCATGGAAATGAATCAGAGAATTAAAGGCCTTACTAACTAATCTGTTTTTCGGTTACTTATATGAATATTAATCTCAACCCAAAACAGTTGATAAGTAATACAATCAATGGGAACTCCTACTTACGTTCTCCTAATCTCCGACTAGAGCTTTGCTGGAAGATTGGTGGCATCCTGGAGAAATTGTGTGAACATATGAATTGCTAGATGAAATAAGACCAAAGTTAATCTAGTTCACCTTCTATCATCCTGATAGTCACATGATACAATGATGCTGGAGTTGTTGACTATTATAGTAATGAATCTCTACCAACCAGTTTACTGCAGACCCAGACGTAGCACAGGGAAAATTCCAATGGTGGATGACTTTGGGAAACATTGGTTCAAAGTCATTGGTTTTGCCCAAGCCTGCTACATTTACTACATAAGAACAGAAGAAATAGGAGCATGAGTAGGCGATTCAGGCCTTTGAGCCTACTCTGCTATTCAAAGTGATTATGTCTGATTGTCTACCTCAACTCTAAGGCCGGAATTTTCCGTCCCAGTTAATGTCAGGCATCATGGCAGGCATGAGTGGACAATATGGTGAGAAGGCCAAAAGCGGGTTTCAAGAGTTTGCGATTGTCTGTTCCACCTGTCAATGGCAGGCTGCGTTTCCCACCACCGCACGCCGGGAACATCCGGGCATGTCAGAGTGATTGCATGATGATGTGTTTCACAACATCATTTAAAAGGTGTGCACCTGGTGAGCTGAACTTTGAGGGGAACTTGGAGGTGAGTGCACATGAACATGACACAGTGCTGGCGAGGGTCACCCGTTCGACTTCAAGGAAGAGGCACCGCACATTCAGGTCGCTTTTTCCTGGCTGGCTGACAGTGTAGTGTTGGGGCAAGGGCTGTACTGCAGTTGAGGCGAGTTGTGGGGGAGCAAGACAGCACGGTCTGATGCTGGTGCACAAGCACATCCAGGGGTGGGGATTTGGGGTGAGGGAAGTGGCCAGGCATTATTCCTCTGCAGCTGAGACAGTTCAGACGCAGCCACATTGACATGCTTGGAGTCGGGCCTCTAGTTTATCTGCCCACTCAAGCAATGCAGAGGCCTGAAAGTGCCACCAAATGCTCCATAGCTTTACACCCCTTGGGCACAGACTGCAAACTAATGAACATTTTAGTGGACTGCAAAACAATTGGATGACTGGACATGTTGTATAATCTCTTTGCTAAAGCTTGTCTTGGAGCAGTCACTGGTGGAGGCGCTCACAGCCCCTTGCAATGTCATCATTCAGGTTTGGACCAGCATCCCCCATGGTTCAAGCTAACAGTGCAACCTTGCAGTGCGGGTTAGGAGAATGCCTGCGCCTGAGCTGAGAGCACAGCATGCAGTCCAGTGGGCAAATCTTTCGCCTGTCAATCAGGTAGAGTAGGATGGAGATGAGTGTGGTTTCAGGTACCAATGCAGCGCACTAAACTCTGGCCATCCATAATGCTCTCTGGCATGCATTAAGGGGCCTTCAGACTTAACCAAGAGAGGTTCTTAGTATACCCAAGCTTACCAACGTGTCTCTCTCTTTCATTCTGCAAGAGGAGCACATCAGGAGCATGGAGCCTAGTGGCCCAGCTGTATATCTCATGGCATACAGAGAGCGGAATCGAAGGAGAAGAGAGTGACAGGGGTGCCTGGCTGGCCAGGGGGAGGAGCAGCACCCTCAGGAAGAAGGGGCAGCTGGGGCTCCCGCACACACTGCTGAAGGGCCAAAGCAAGCCGTCGTTGGTCAGCGTCTAGCTGGACCCAGGGCCTATAATTGCCCCCTTTCATTCCTGCAGATGACCGAGAACCAATGTCGCTGAAGACTGCGCATGTCTAGGGAACTGATTGGTCATATATGCCATCTGCTGCAGGATTTGGCGCAACGGGGACATGGAGGGCATCCACTGCCAGTGGCCGTGAAAGTAACAGCGGTGCTCAACTTTTATGCCAGTGGTTACTTTCGGGGCTCCACAGGCAACCAAAGCCTCCAAACACAAAAGCATCCAGGAGGCCACGGGCACCATATTCACGAAGGCACACAACTTTATGCATTTTGCCCGGGATCAGGAAAGCCAAGAAGCAAGAACGCTGGGATTTGTGCAGTTCTCAGGTTTCCCACAGGTGCACAGAGTCATCGAATGCACTCATGTGGCACTTAGATCTCCATGACAACAAGCAGTCAACTACGTCAACCACAAGGGCTTCTACTCGCTGAATGTTCAGCTGGTGTGCGACCACCAGAAAGGCATTCTACAGGTTTGCGCACGGTTCCCAGGGAGTGTCCATGGCTCCTACATTCTCAGTGGATCTCAGGTCCCTGACGATTTCCAGGGTCCACAGAGGCTGCAGCGTTGGCTTCTTGGGGACATGGGCTACCTACAGAGGACGCGGCTGGTGACGCCCTTGCAGCGGCCTCAGACTGCAGCAGAGTGAAGGTATAACGAGTCTCATGCTGCAGCTCGCACTTTGGTGGAGCAAATCATCGGGATGCTGGAAATGAGGTTCCGGTGCCTGGGCCACTCTGGTGGAGCCCTGCAATATAGTCCACAGAGGCTGTCACAAATCATTGTTGCCTGCTGCGCCCTTTACAACCTGGCGCTGCAACGGGGAGAGGAGCTGGCTGGGGAGGAGATGGAGGAGCTGCACATCTCCTCCAATGAGGGTAACATCGACTGGGATGAGGGTGAGGAGGCCCTCGAAGACAAGGATGGTGGAGATGAGGCCATTGCATTGTCCAGACAAGGCAGGCGGCTCTAGAGGCCCTCATAGCTGAGATAGGAGACACCATAAATCCTCACATTGCATCTGTGAATGTTTGACTCCTTTCTGGGTGAAGGCAGTGCACATACCCTCTGTGATAAGGCTCCTGTCATGGAGACACAGCGGATGCTCATAGTCCCTACATTCCAGGAGGAAGATGATGACATGCAGTGGGGACACTCCATAGATCCTCACATAACTTATGTGAATGTCTGACTCCTGTCTGGCTGATGGCGCCTCACTTCCGCTCTGTGAACAGGGTAATATCATGGACCATATCATGGGAAACTTTAACTTCTCCTGATCCCCTGACATCCTTCATGAGCTGAACCCTTCAGGACCACACTGTCACCGGACACAGATGCTGGTGAGATGGGGTGGCAGCTGCACCACAAAGGTGCTGGTTGCACACGGAGAGAATGAGGGAATTCTGTGCCGCTGGCTCAGGACATTCTGGCAGCAATAAGCCCCATCGAGGTGCAGGTGTGACTGATGTGTCCCGTGACAATGAAGGCGCACCATCAGTGTGCTGGGAAGGCTGCACAAAGCACAGGGAAGAGGCCCTGGACTGAGACACCAGCCTTTATCTTGTGCAGGAACCAAGGTTTCACATCTGAGTGACATGAACACTGCTCATCAGAACAAAGAGCCATAGGTAAGGAGACACTCTTTGGAGTTTATTTACAATAGTGTACATTATATACAAGTGATTAACACCCATGCCCATGCAGCACAACCACATCTTCTTTACCTTTCTAACCCTGCCATTATGTCTTGGTGCTCCCCCAAAGCCCACAGCAGAGGTGGAGGCAGCCTGCCGACTGCTACACCCTGATGTGATGACCTAGGCGAGCATCCTCTGGAGGGCTGAGACATGGAGGGCTCCAGCCTGCTTTCAGGGCCCTGCTGTGTGGCAGTGGCACCCTCCTCAGCCTGTGGAGCTGCAGCTGCTGGGGTCACAGGAAGAGGGGATTCGGAGTGAATCAGACAGTGCGATGTGCTCACCAGATTGTGACCCTGAGACTACTAAAGTGCTACCTCCCACCGAGCTGTGTGTCTCTGCGCTGGTGGAGGGTTTGGGTGAGCGCTGTGATGGGTCTTCAATGAGGGTGTCTTCAGATTCTTCTTCTGAGGCATTCTTCGGGGCTTGACTCGAGGATCTGGGTTGTAGAACCCTTGACTGCTTCCTAGATGTACTGCGAAAGCAAGGAGAGAAAATTAGAGCATGGCAGGGGACTGCAGAACAGGGGAAGTAACTCACAGTACAGTTTGTCTGACAGACATTGCACTGCTGGATTCGCACTTGGTAGGGCAGCGCCGACCTCACCGTCAGCACAGGACCGGTCCAGGTCATCACCGGCCAGCTGGATGGCTTTGTTTTCAAAGTCTATGAGGAGCTTCATGTCAGGCATTCCTCCACCAGTCTGAGACCTCTCCCTGTGCCAGCTTGTCCTGCATGAATACAGATGGAGAGAGTGTAAGTAGGACACATACAAGGCAGGATGATGAGTAATCCTGGTATGTGTGTAGGTGGTGAGTGGTGCCATGGATAGGATGATATACAATCTGCAGGGCAAGTGAAGGTTTGTGTGAGAGAGTGAATGATGATGTCCCTTGAACTGGCAGTGATGAGACCCCTGTGGATGTGTGATGAGTTCATTAGTGTGTGAATTGGGAGTGATGAGAAGAGTGACTTATCCTGGTGGAACGACGGAGATCATTCACCCCCTTTCGGCACTGAGTGGCTGTCCCCTTTTTCAGGGTGTTGGCACTAACCACCGCTGCCACCACCTCCCCTGCTAGATTGGGGACCTTGTTGGTTTTTGTACAAAGCAGGGGTAGAGGACATCGCGGCGGGCCTCCACTGCATCCAGTAGGTGCTCAAGGGAGTCATTGTTAAATCTGGGGGCAGCATGTTTCCTCCCTTTGGCAGCCATTAGTTCCCAGCAGCTTCCTATCCTTTAAAGTGAGCTAGCTCTGTGCAGGGGAGGCCTTTAAATATGCCGCCCAGTTTACTGAAGGCCTGAGGTGATGGTGGGCCGGGTGAATCAGAGGGCCCCCCTGTCAGCCACCCGCGTGTTTCCCGGGAATGAATTGTTAATGAGGTGGGACATGCTGGGAATGAGATGATATGGCGTGAAAAGCTGCCATTGGGGCCTGCGGGTAAAGCATCCTTTTTCCCACCCACTACCACACTTAGTGCAAATCTGAGATGATTCTGCCCTAAGTAAAAATGCAAGAAATAGGAGCAGCTATATAAGAAGTAAAAGGCATGTCATGTCTCAAGTTACTGTCCAGTTAGATGTACTGAGCAGAGGGGAGGTGTGTTTTTTTTTTCATTCAAGGGATGTGAGCATCACTGGCTAGGCCAGCATTTATTGCCCATCCCTAACTGCCCTTGTTCAGAGGCAGTGGCATAGCGATATTGTCACTGATTAGTATTCCAGGACCCAGAGTAATGCTGGGGATGTGAGTTCAAATCCCACCACCCAATAAAAAAACCTGACCATGAAACCATTGCCGATTGTTGTAAAAACCCATCTGGTTCATTAATGTCCTTTAGGGAAGGTCTGGCCTACATGACACCATACCCATAGCAATGTGGTTGACTCTTAAATGGTCTCTGAGCAAGGACAATTAGGGATGAGCCATAAATGCTGGCCGAGCCAGTACTGCCCACATCCCATGAACGAATAAGGAAAAAAAAAATGGGTGGCGGGGGCCTGTCGAGTGCAGCGAAATCTGGTGGCACCCACACCAACCTGGAGTCCTGATGCAATGGCTGCACTGCTGTGCCTTTGAGAGCTGCTGGCCAATCAGAGGCTGTCTGCCCTGCAGTACTTAAGGGCTGCAGTTGGCATCTGGGCAGGAAGGCCACCTGCAAACCTTCCTCCCTGAACTTAATCAAAGGGGGCTAGGAAAACAGCGGAATCTCCATCTGTCACCCACCCCACCCCCCCCCCACCTGTCTCTGAACTTGATTCTTGGGGAGGGGGGTGGTATTGAGTTCCGCCTATTGTTTCTGTAGTTTCCACTTATCATCTGTTGAAACTACAGAGGGTTATTGGGAGAAATCCATGTAAAGGGGAAAGTTTCTGTTTGTTACACTTATTGGCTTGTCGAATTAAGCATTAATAATGATTAAACGCATCCAAAATGTCTTTGCCTCCTCACCCCAAGAGCCTACTTCAGAAATTTGGGAGTGGACTGCTCAAAATTTTCTGAACATTTAAAATAAATTTGCCTGAATTTCTGGCATGCATTGTCAGTGGGCGAGGTTCTACACAGCATCAGAAAATGGTACCTTATACATGAACCTGCATACATAGTGCTGGAGGCAACCTTTCTGACTTAAAAGGATTAAATTCAAAGCATTGCCCTGAATTTAGTTGTGTAATAGTTTTCCCATTGAATATGGTCTCGGTGATGACTCCTACACTACATTGTTGCCGTAAAATATCTGGGTGGTGAACTCCTGTCACACCATCCAAACCAGTGCATATTGCAAAGATTCTCATTGGTGTTCACATTCATTCTCCACCTTTTGTTCCAAACTGGCCTTGCAACATCTGAATTCTGAAAGAGCCCAGCAGGGCAAGCCTTCTGGACCTTCAGTCAGCAATAGGCCACCCTTCTCTGGCTCCTAAACCAAACCCTTGTTCAGCTGTGTTCTGTGGCCTCTTCTGAAACTCACTAAATAGTTATGGGGTATACATCTCTGAGCCACTGCTTGTTTCCAGTATGTTTGTTACTGCAGGTTGCTATGGTGTGAGTTCAGCTATCAAGGACTCCCTACTCTGTACTGTATCCTTCTCAACGTGAGGGACAGGATTCCTGATGTGAAGAACTGCATTCTTCCTCCTTGTTTTGTTGTGGTGTTGTCAGAAAGGAAGATGGAACACCACTATGCTACTAAGTTTCTGTTGACAATGGTACAGCACGTTTACTGCATGGCTTCTTGCATGGTGCTGCTCAATCACTTACTGTCAGTCATCAATGGCAAGAAGCATTCAGCAATGCAGCACCATATGACTGAAAACTATCAGTCTGACATGTGCATTAGCTTTGCTATTCTGTACACCCTTGTCAATGATGTCTGCAATTGCCTTTTTGTGGATCACAAATGTTTTCATTTAAGAGGCACTATTGCCAATCCACACACCATCAATCTCTTGTTGAAAGCAAGTTTTTGCTGCAAATATGAATAGTATTGTGAGTGCAGTGAGTGATGACAATATCAATGTCTGTGCTTGTACAGTGCCTCCCATGCCATTGCCATCAATTTCTTGTTCACTAGATTGTTACTCATTTAATTATTGTCATTTCTAATTACTCTTAGAGCTATTTAGCCTCATTTATATAAGAAATAGGAGCAGGAGAGGACCATATGGCCCATCGAGCCTGCTCTGCCATTCAATACGATCATGACTGATCTTCAACTTCAACTCCACTTTCCCGCCCATTCCCATATCCCTTAAAGGGATATCAGGGAAGATAGACCAAATATCTGTCTATCTCAGCCTTAAATGTTTTCAATGATGGCACATCCACAACCCCTTTGGGGTAGAAAATTCCAAGATTCCTAATCCTTTGGGTGAAGAAATTTCTCCCCATTTTAGTCCTAAACGATAAACCTGTTATCCTGAAACTGTGCCCCCTTGTTCCAGATTCCTCAGTCAAGGTGAACAATGTCTCAGTATCTATCCTGGCAAGCAGATAAGAGTTTCAATTAGATCACCTCTCATTCTTCTAAATTCCAGAGAACATAGACCCAATTTATAGCCTCGGAGCATAGGATAACCCTCTCATCACAGGAACCAATCTAATGAACCTTCGCTGTACGCCTCCAATGAAATGTCATCTGTCTTTAAATACGGAGACCAAAATTGCACAATGTGCTCTAAATGTGGTCTCACCAAAACCCAGTACAATCGTAGCAATACTTCTTTATTCTTGTACTCCATTCCCCTTGCAATGAAGGCCAGCATGCCATTTGCTTTCCTAATTGCTTGCAGTACCTGCATGCTAACTTTTTGTGTTCCTGGTACCAGTACACCCAAGTCTCTATGCACATCAACATTTACAAGTTTCATGCCCTTTTAAAAAATATTCTGCTTTTCTATTCTTACGACCAAAGTGAATTATCACATACTTTCCTGCATTATACTCCATCTGTCACCTTGTTCCCCACTCATTTAACCTGTCTATATTTCTTTGTGGCCTCTTTGTGTCCTCATCACAGCTTGCATGCCCACCTAGCTTTCTATTGTCAGCAAACTTAGGTACATTACTCTCTGTCTTTTCATCTATGTTACAAATATGTACTGCAAATAGCTGAGGCCCCAGCAATGATCCTTGCAGCACTCCAGTTGTTACAGCCTACCAACTTGAAAATGTCCCATTTATCCTTACTCCTCTTCCTGTCTGTTAACCAATCCTCTATCCCTGCACATTGATGAGGGGCCTAATCCCTGTTTAGGAATCTCTTCATAAATTCGATGCTTCAGACATCAGGTCTGCTGTATTCAGGATAACCGGAGCTTTATGCCATCTAACCAGTGGTCCTTAAAGAAACAGGTTTCTTAAATGATTCTTACCCAAATATGGATCTGGGAGGAGCAGAGGACTCTGTGGATCCAGGAGGAATTGGGATGCCTTTGGAGACTGGAGGAGAAGGGATACATGTGGAGTCAGGAGAAGAAGTGGTACCTGTGAAAACAGGAGGGGCAGAGATACCTGTGGAGACAGGAGGAGCAGAGATACCTGTGGAGACAGGGGGAAAAGTGGTACCTGTGGAGACAGGAGGAACAGAGGTACCTGTGGAGGCAGGAGGAACAGAGATACCTGTGGAGACAGGAGGAGCAGAGTTACCTGTGGAGACAGGAGGAGCAGAGATACCTGTGGAGACAGGAGGAACAGAGGTACCTGTGGAGGCAGGAGGAACAGAGATACCTGTGGAGACAGGAGGAACAGAGATACCTGTGGAGACAGGAGGAACAGAGGTACCTGTGGAGGCAGGAGGAACAGAGATACCTGTGGAGACAGGAGGAACAGAGATACCTGTGGAGACAGGAGGAACAGAGATACCTATGGAGGCAGGAGGAGCAGAGATACCTGTGGAGACAGGAGGAGCAGAGATACCTGTGGAGACAGGAGGAGCAGAGATACCCATGGAGACAGGAGGCAAAATGGTGCCTGTGGAGACAGGAGGAACAGAGATACTTGTGGAGATGGGAGGAACAGAGATACTCGTGGATACAGGAGGAACAGAGGTACCTGTAAAGACAGGAGGAGAAGTGGTTCCTGTGGACAGGAAGAACAGGGATACCTGTGGAGACAGGAGGAACAGAGATATCTATGGAGACAGGAGGAACAGAGATACCTGTGGTGACAGGAGGAACAGAAACACCTGTGGAGACAGGAGGAAAAGAGATACCTGTGGAGACAGGAAGAACAGAGATACCTGTGGTGACAGGAGGAACAGAAACACCTGTGGAGACAGGAGGAACAGAGATACCTGTGGAGACAGGAAGAATAGAGGTACCTGTGGAGACAGGGGGAATAGAGATACTTGTGGAGACAGGAGGAACAGAGATACCTGTGGTGACAGGAGGAACAGAGACACCTGTGGAGACAGGAGGAACAGAGACACCTGTGGAGACCGGTGGAGACAGGAGAAGAACGTCCCTTCCCAGTTCCAGAGCAGTCGAAAGATCATCGCTTCCCCTCACTTAGCCCCTTTCTATTGAATTCAACCCGCTATCCCCTTGTTTTTTGGTCACCCAAAGGTGGAATTCCTGCCCTGTGTGTTTTAGTTGTAAATACTTAAATGTGTTGTGCACCTGTAGTGATTCTTACATTTACTACACTTTGTGAGCGGGGTGGTTGGTGGTGGATGGGAGGTTGGGAGAAGAAAACCCACTGCCACTCCACTAACTGTGGGCCAAATAAACTGATGTAAAGACAACCAGTGGAAGCTGTAACATTCTCAGTCCTGACAATACTCCAAGTGCTTAAAATCTCATATTTTCTGAAATATGGAAACAAAGAAAATGATATAGGATCCAAACTTTATACTTAGATGCTATTCACATAACATACTCAGGCAAAGTTTACACCATAAATCTTTCTTGTGTGCCACAATCTGATACAGTACAGCCAAGACAGCAAGATCTGCCCTGGGCAGCTGAGTCATCAAAACAAAGCGATGACCCACCAAAGTCCTGCAGTGCTGAAAGAGAAGAAACCAAGTGCTCAACAATTGTGTTTATTCAGCTTCTGTGTAAACTGCCTGCATAGTCACATCAGACAGGATTACATCCTATAGCCCTCCAACACCTGAGGTTTTAGAAATTTATGATGTTGCTGGATAAATTTGACTTTGTCAAAGTAAAGAATACCAATGGTGGGGAACAGAACACAGCTTCATTTTGGTCAGTCCATGTGTCAGCTGCAGGCTGTTGTAATATGGGCCGAATGCAGAGCAAAGTCTCTCACAACAATGTGCCTTTACATCAACCTCAGAAGAGCAGCATCTATCTATTCCTTTACTGAAGCCACCTGCACCATATCTCAAAGAGACAACTCAGTGCAAATTGCAGGCTGTCTCGTGTTAAAGGCAGAGGTGACTTGTCGATCAAACCCAGGTTGCAGAGGTAAAAGCTGTAAGTGTTAACTCACTATACCTTGCACACCCAAATCGCAGTTTCTGAACAGAGAAAGGTGTTTGGCAGCATGGACCCAAGCTATGAAAAGGATGGAGAATTTTACATTTATTCTCACTGTCATCAGCTGTTACAGTTGTACAGAGTCCTGGAAAGGAAATGGTTGCATCAGGCCCCCCACGAAATTCTTCCAAGCAGGAGCACCACAAAACTCAGATAAAAGCAAAAAACTGTGGATGCTGGAAATCCAAAACAAATACAAAAATACCTGGAAAAACTCAGCAGGTCTGGCAGCATCGAGTCCGAATGACCCTTCAACAGAACTAAGTAAAAATAGAAGAGAGGTGAAATATTTCCTATCCGCAGATGCTGCCAGACCTGCTGAGTTTTTCCAGGTATTTTTGTTTTTGCACCACAAAACTCATACGCAAATCACAGGAAGTTAGCATGCAGGTACAGCAAGCAATTAGCAAGATAAATTGTATGTTAGCCTTTATTGCAGGGGGGTTGGAGTATTAGAGTATGGAAGTCTTGTTGCAATTATCTAGTGCTTTGGTGAGACCACACCTGAAGTGTACAGTTTGGTCTCATTACCTAAGGAAGGATATACTTTCCATAGAGGGAATGCAACAAAGGCTCACCAAACTGAGTCCTGTGATGAGAGAGCTGTTCTATGAGGAGAGATTGAGTAGGATGGAAATATATTCTCTGGAGTTTAGGAGAATGACAGATAATCTCATCAAATTGTATCTAATTCTTAAAGGGCTTGACAGGGTAGATGCTAAGAGGTTGTTTCGCCTGGATGGAGAGTCTAGATCTCAGGGTCATAGTCTTAGGATGATGTTCATTTAAAACTAAGATAAGATGAAATTTCTTCACTCAGACAGTTGTGAATTTCTGAAGTCCTCTACCTCAGTGGATTGTGGGTGCTTAGCCGATGAGTATATTCAATACAGAGATTGACAGATTTTGGGCACAGATAGTTTTAACTATCTGCTCAGCGGAAACTTGGTGGATAAGCAGTTAGATCAGCCCTTATTTGGAGCCACTGAGAGCTGACTGATTGGGAGGCAAGGATACCTGCCCAAAGATGTCGAGATGCTTATTAAGAGCGGACATGTTGGGTCCCAACAGCAATTTTTACTAGGTATTCTGAGTGGGAAGTAGCACTGGGCTTCCTCGCAGGCCCAACCCGGCAAGGAAGCAGAACAGCAGCACTGGGCATCCAATAAGGCAAGATTAACATGTTATTTTAAATTTTCCTCATGGGGCAATAGGAGAGGAGTGTTTCTTTCTGATCCACATAGAAAGATTAGGCCTTCAGTCATGGGAGCACCATCACCTCCAATTTCCCCTCGCAGGCACACAGCATCCTGCCTCTAATATATACTGCTCTTTTTCATCACCACTGGGTTGATATCCTGGAATTTATTACTTAACATCATCATGGGAACAACAACACTACAAGGACTGCAGCAGTGCAGATAATCCTAGCAACATCACTGAGTTGTTATTCTCAGTTCCAGTTGCCACTACACCAATTTCATTCTCATCTCCAAATTAGTTCAAGTGCATAATTGGATTCTTTCAGACTATCTTCATTGCTTTCCTTTGCTCCTTTACTTGGACAGTTGACTTGCTATGTGAAGCACTCTGTGACAACTGCTACTTACACATATATCTCTGCCACCTGCAACTTTCTATCATGTCTACATATGAGAGCTGAAGAATTGTGTTCAATTCTGGGCACCACACTTTAAGAAGGTAGCCATGTCCTTGGAGATGGTGGAGGGGGAAGGGGGGAGAAATGTATTTGCACGTAGCAAGGATGAGGGAATTTCAGTTAGTTAGAGAGATTAGAGGAACTGAGATTGTTCTCTTTAGAGCACAAAAGATTTAAGAGGAGATTTGATTGAGTTGTTCAAAGACATGAATATTTTTTGTAGAATAAGTAAGAAGAAATTATTTCCAGTGGCGGGAGGGTGATCTAAGGTGATTGGCAAAAGAACCAAAGGTGAGATAAGCAAACATTTTTTTAATAGAGTGAGTTATTATGATATGGAATGCACTGCTGAAAGAGTGGTGGGAGCAGATTAAATAGATGGAATTTGATAATACTTGAGGGGAAACCATTGTGTTGGGGCTCTGGGTTAAGAGCAAGAGAGTGTGACTAATTGGATAGCTCTACTAAAGAGCTAGCACAGGCACAATGGGCTGAATAGCCTCATTCTTTGTCATATTATTCTGTGATTTTATGACCAAATATAAATCATTGCCCAAGTTTCTTATTTGTTGCTTTTTTTTTCTAATTCTAAATTGTGACTGTCCTGTTGTGCATCCCTCAATTATCATTCTCTGAGTGTACAAGTGTAAAGCGGCGAGAAGGGCGGAATTAGCAAAATTACAAGCAGCTTCCAGCTCATCTGGTGCAATCTGGTGATTTACTAATTTAATGGTTGGTTGCTTTAAGCTAAAGGCAAGGTATAAATAAGACAATCACTGTTTCCAAGGGGATCTGGAGAGGTGGATAAAAATTGTTAGCATAATTTAACTCGCAAGGTAAATTAGGGATTTCAGCGAATTAGAATAAATGGCAGTCCAATGTGCATTGAACCGATACATAATTGTGATGCACTCAGCTTCCGTACATTTCTTAGTCCCTGTGTTTAACTCAATGGGTGCAACATGTTTGTTGACATTGAAGATTATCTTCCCAGTAGAACGATTCTCCCATGGAAAACTTCAGGGGCTTCAGAACATGCTTATAAATGCTCAACAAATAAAAATGTTCACCTCGTGTGCATTGTGATTTATTTCTAACATCTTTACATATCCCAATAACTGTAAGATATACTTGCCTGCAACTATGAAATGTGATGGGAAATGCCCTGAAAAGAATAGGGTCAACCCTTATTAAAAACTGTTCCAGCTTCACAATACTCCCCTAAGGTAAGAATTACCCTGCCCGCTGCTCTAGGAAACTTACAGCCTCCAAAACATGGCAATAGTCCATAAAAGCCCAAGCATCTTAGTTCTATTCGGTTGTTAATAATTCTTATTTGGCTGGTTTGTCTTGTTTTTTTTCTTTCATGGGATGTGGGCATTGCTGATAAGGCCAGCATTTATTGCCCTTCCCTATTTTCCCCTGAGAAGGTGGTGATAAACTGCCTTCTTGAACCACTGCAGTCCATCTGGTGTAGGTACACCCACAGTGTTCGTAGGGAGGAAGCTACAGGGTTTGGACCCAGTGACAATGAAGGAACAGCAATGTCATCCCAAGTCAGAATGGTGTGTGGCTTGGAGGGGAACTTGCAGGTGGTGATGTTCCCTTATATCTGCTGCCCTCATCCATCTAGGTGGCAGAGACCTTGAGTTTAGAAGGTGCTGTTGAAGGAGGCTTGTCAAGTTGCTGCAGCGCATCTTGCACGTGGTATGTATCGCTGCCATTGTATGTCGATGGTGGAGGGAGTGAATGTTTAAGGTTGTTTTGAAGGCTGGAAAAGGTTGCTCTTAGGGTGTATTCCTCCGATGAGGTAACAGCACTAAATCAGAATACTATGGGCTGAATTATCCCCCCGTTGGGGGGGAAGTTGGTGAGCGGGCGCGTACGGGCGCGCTTCCAATCGGCGCCCCCGATCAGAGGCGCGGCACCATTTTACGTGGGCGGGCCAATTAAGGCCCGCCTAGCGTGACGTCCACACGCTATGCGCTCCCTGTGAGGGCGGGGGGAATGCCTAAAATTGAGAGTGCACTCTTTCGCACATGCGCACAAAAGAGCACACTCATCTCCCTGAGGCTAAGTGCTGCCTCAGGGAAATTGCCTCTACTTTCAAAAATATTAAAAATTGAAAAAAAAAAAAATTCCCTTACATGTCCTCTCATGTGACAATGTCACATGAATTGGGACATGTTCATAATTCCCAAAAAAACTTCATTAAAATTTTTAAAACCCTACATGAAACCTCATCCCGCCTGTGGATGAGGTTTCATGTTTTTTCTACTTCGCGCCGGAGCTCCTGGCCTGACCACCAACCTTAAGGTTGGACAGGCAGGTCCACTAATTACTTTAATTGCTCTGTCAATGACCTCAATCGGCCATTGACAGGTCATTGGGCGTGCAGCTGATTCTGCTGGGCCCATGCCTTCCTGAAAATTTAAATGGGGAGCAGTGACGTCGGGAATTCCACCCAAGGTCACTGCGCGTCATTTTACGCATCAGCGAGCGGGTCCTGCCCCCGCTCGCCGACGGTAAAATCCAGCCCTATGAGTGGTTAGTGCCAGCAACTTGCAATGTCTGAGAATTAATACGGACGTGGATTTAAACTTTAGCTGTGGACACCAAGGTACCTTACAAAAACCGAAAGCTGTTTCAGTCCTCTGGAGGCACTCTTGCCTCTGAGGCATAAAGTTCCAAGTTCAAGTCCCACTTCAGGACCTGAGCACAGCAATTTTGGCTGACACTCTAGTGCAATACTGAGGGAGTGCTGCACTGTCAGAGATGCCATATTTCGGATAGGATGTTAAAAGATTCCATGGCACTATTCGGAAGACGAGCAGGGGAGATATCCCTGGTGTCCTGGTCAATATTTTCCCTCGATCAACATAACGAAAACAGGTTGAGGAGAATTTTCTCCCTGCCGGGTGGGCGTTTCAGGAGCGGGCGCGTAGCTGATTGCCGCCCATGATTGGCTGCGTGCCGCCATTTTGCGTGTGAAAGAGATTGCCTCAGGGAGATTACTTTGATTATTAAAAGTTGAATAAAAGAATAGAAAAAAATTTTCAAACATGTCCCAGCTCATGTGACAGTGTCACATGAGCTGGGACATGTCAATGAACTTTAATAAAAATTTTTATTCAATGTATAAACACTTCATGAAACCTCATCCCGTCCGTGGATGAGGTTCCATGAAAAATGCAAAGGCCACCTGGGCTCTTCACCAGCCCGCCAACCTTAAAGTTGGACGGGCAGCCAGACGAGTACCTCAATTAGTTTAATAGCAGGCCTTTGACAGTTCAGCGGGCGCACAGCCGACCCCGGTGCACGCCCGCCGAATTGAGGATCGGAATGACATGTGGTGACGTCGGGATGCACGCCCGATGTCACCGCGCGTCATTTTACCTGTCGGCCTGCACCCCCCGCACGTCGACCAGAAGATTCAGGCCATTATTTAGTCATTATCACATTGCTGTTTGTGGGAGCTTACTGTGCACAATTTGGCTGATATGTTTCATACATTGGACAGTAACTAGACTTCAAAAGCTTATCACGGTAGTAAAAAGTGTTTCAAAAATGCAAGTCTTTCTTTTTTAAAAGCACTAAAGTCCTAACATGTGAGATCAGTTTGTTTGGGTTTTTCCCTAAACTGGCCCTGTTTCAGGACAAATGCCTCTTTTACTCCCAAGTCATGTCTCACCGTCTAATAAGGAAACAAAACTTATAATGTAATAAGGTACAAAGCTTATATGTCTTGATGACTCCAAAATTCTGCAGGGGCTTTGCTGGTCTTCCAATGAGAGACCGGCAAAACTCACTGGAAAACTGCAGTGACACTGTTTGTGCTGGGCCTCCATTACATCCAGGATCATGTATCCGACCTCAAATACACTCACTACTAGTTACAAGGCAAATGTGATTGGGACTGGGGTAGGGGGCAGCACTAACGATGGGACGTCTTACATCAGGAATTCCCATTCCCCTTACTCACTTGAGAGCTGTTGTAGTATTGGAAGTTGGTACACCCAATGAGGTGAGGTATTCCAGCCTCCACCTGGGAGTGGAGTAGTGGATCACCGAAGGGGCGGGGGCGTTGGGGGGGTGTCGAAATGCCATCCATGAACCCTGAAGAACACCCTAATTTAATAAAATCAAGATGTTTCTCCTCATACAGGCATGAGCCACCCTCCTTTCAAAAACAGTGAGTTGCTGGGTTTGCTGGCAGCTTGGAGCAGACTGATGCAGGAGGCCTACCTAAACTGCCCCTTACACACTTGCCTGTTGCCTGCAAATTATTTTCCAACCTGTTGACCCTCACATACCCTGGCTGGCACCAGCAGAAACCACCTTACCATAATGCCATTTTGAACTCCATTGATGCAATCAATCTCATTATAATTTTTTTGCTCCCTGTTTTCTGTATGCCTGCTGCAGTCACAGACTGACTGGATCATTGGGTGGACAAAGTTGTTGCTTATGGGGTCATTAGCCTTTCGTTACTCATGTATACAAGTAATCACAGATTGGACATCAAAGATTAATCATGACAAGTGTGAACAATCAATGGGTAAACTTATTTTCCATCTCTCTATCTATTATTCTCTTTGTAATACATTTCTAGGCATTCCAGTGATGTCCACCTTGACAGCTTGCCCACCTAGTCCACTGGGAAGACAGTCTTGTTTAGGAGGCTCCAGATATTGGCAATGACCTACCATGGAAGTCTGAGCCTCCTGAGGCACTGGTGCTTACACACGTCGAGAGAGATGATTTTCAGTCTGTAGACCCTGTATTGGGTGTTTTGCTTCCTTCGAGCTAGATCTCTGTGTCTATCCACAGTGTCCTCTGGAGGGGCATATGACTAAGGAGGAGGATGTTGGTGATTCTCCTGCTGCAGTGGATGTTGCTGGTTCTGCTCCCCCTTGCTCCTCGTCAGAGGTTCAAGTTATAAGCTGCCCTCATGCTAGAGTGAAAGCCGACAGCAGCAAAGTGCAGATCGAGATGAGTGAAGTCTAAGAGAGATCAACTAACTTCCAAGAAGTTGGAAATCACCTGTCAAGCAGTGAGAGCACATTCTCAAAAGAAGTGCTGTGAAAACCAACCTCTCATCTAGCCAGGACTGCAGCTATTCATTTTCACTGAACAGGGTCTATGGGTGGAATTTTGTAGCCCCGGCATGGAGAGGGCGGGGCCATAAAATGCAGCAAGCCATTCAAAAGTCCATTGACTTCAGCGGATACATAAAATTCTGTCCTCTGTGGTTAGCAAAGATCCCATCTCACCATTCAGAGTGGGGAATTTGTCCATTGTCATAAATGAACAATTCTCCCTCAACCAAAACTACCAGGTTATTCAATGACTCGGATGTCAATGAAAGGATGTAATTGCGCTAGAGAGGGTAGAGAGGAGATTTACAAGGGCCGTTGCCAGAACTGGAAAATTACAGCTGTGAGGAAAGATTGGATAGGCTGGAATTGTTCTCCTTGGAACAGAGGAGGCTTGAGGGGAGATTTGATCAAAATGTAGAAAATTTTGAGGAGCCTGGTTAGAGTGGATAGGAAGGGTCTATTTACTTTAGCAGAGAGGTCAGTGACTAGGGTTTATAGATTTAAAATGATTGGTAGAAAGCTTAGACGAGAGATGAGGAAAAGATTTTTCACCCAGAGGGTTGTAGGGATCTGGGCCTCACTGCCTGAAAGGGTAGTAGAGGCAGAAACCCTCAACTCATTTAAAAGGTGTCTGGATATGCACCTCATGTGCCATAACCTGCAGGGCCACAGGCCAAATGCTGGAAATTGGGAGGCTGGGTGGCTTGTTTTTCAGCCGGCACAGACACGATGAACTAAGTGGCCTCTTTCTGTGTCGTAACCTCTCTATGATTTTATGATTCTATGACAAATGTTCAATGGTGAGGTGGGAGTGACTGCACTTGACATCAAGGCAGCATTTGACTCAAAGAATCTTAGCAAAACTGAATTCGATGGGAATCGGGGAAAGCTCTCCACTGGTTGGAGTTACACTTAGCACAAAGGAAAATGGTTGCGGTTGTTGGAGGTCAGTCATCTCAGCACAGGACATCACTGCAGTGAATGGTGATCCCAAAACTTTAATGAACACCCTGGAATACCATGTAGTAACATAGAGTTTAAGCAATAGCCCTGTGTCATGAGCCTAATTTCAGAGATGTTTTTGAGTTGCTGGTTTGTTTGGCCTTTCTATAGCTGCATTGGCTCTTTCGAAGCCATTTGTCAATTTTCTTTTGTGAGTCGTGTCAGCTGGCATGTATCTCTGAAGCTCACTGTGCAGCTCACACACAAAGAGCTGCCACTTTGGATCAGATGTATGAATGAGGAGAGTGCTGGAGCGCAGAGCATGCGCCAGCACTCGCACGAGCAAAGAGGAGAAGTAAAATTGGTCAAAGCTATTCCAAAGCCTGCTCCCTCTTTATCCGGCACTCCTATTGTCTGATTGAAGAGGCTGTTAGTTCAGCAGCCTGAGTCAAAGATCTAAAGAAGTGGCAGGCCTATGTTAACTTGCATTGGAATGTTGGTTTCTGGTGAACAGAGAAGCCAGGAGAGACTGAAATATCCAGCCAGATTTTAAAAGACCTTCTCAATCTTTGATCTGCAAATGCCAGAGAGGAGGGCTGACATTTACTATCAAATGGGAAGTGAAATACAATTATCTCAAAAACCTCTTAGCTTTTGAACAGGTTGGAAATAGCAGCCGATGTCTGCACTCTTCTAAATGGTACAAATTTAAAAGTACGCTTTAATTTTGCATTGGTCCTGAAATTCCATCATGAATGTTGTACACTTAGCACATTCATCTCACATTTTGTGTCACAATATTTTAGAGGAGGTGACAAAATCAACGGACACTACTATTTTTACTGGGGTTGTTGTAGTGTCACCAGTCTGCTAATACTGGGAGCACGTGGTGCTGTATTGACACGGGAATAGGAGTAGATCATTCATAAATAAAAACAGAAAGCCCTGGAAAAAAGGCATCAGTGGAGAGAGAAGCAGAATTAATGTTTTGAGTCCCATATGACTTCTTTGGAACTCATTCAGTAGATCATTCAGCCTTTTGAGTCTGTTGCAAGATTCACTTAGGTCATGGCTGATCTGTACCTCAATTCTATTCACCTACCTTTGCTCCATATACCTTGATATTCTTGCCCAGCAAAATATCTGTTTCAGTTTTGAAAGCTCTAATTGGCCGGTGATCCACAGCCTTTTGGGGGCAGAGAGTTCCAAATCCCTACTACCTTGTGCATGAAAAAAATGCTCCTTGGTTTCGTTCCTGATTGGCCGAGCTCTAATTTTAAGATTTTGTCCCTTTGTCCATGATTCCCCATCAAAGGAAATAGGTTCGATCTATCTACCCTATCAAATGCTTTTAACGTTAGAAGTGTGACACACATTAATTAAATGCAAAGTTTTTAAATTTATAGATAGATTGCACCAATGAAATAAAAAATGCCTCATCCCAGTACATGTATAAAAGAAGAAAGTTAGTGTGTTACAAATTAATGATCTGTCATTTTTTCCCCAAAATTATAGCTGGACAGTTAGGTAAGAAATAATATCCCTTCTGAGGTATCTCACAATGGCATGTTTCGTGAAGTAATCATGAGCCCTTGAAAAGCTATGATACATTTAGCTCAGAATTGGAACAGTGATATCTCAGAATTAAATGACTGCACTCTCTGCTGATCAAATTTACATTGCAAGTTAAAGTTGAGAAATACAGCAATCTGGAATCATTAGGAAAAGCTGCACTTTCTAAATTTTCTAGAGTTTAGTTTATAATTATAGGAGACGTTTGAGTCATCAGGGATATGCAAAGAATTAACATTTTAATTAGGACCAATCTTTACCGATGATCGTTAAAAACATGGGGTGGGGGGTGGTGGGGGGCTGGAATTTTACGGCCGCCCAGCTGGAGGATGGCATTTGGAGAGGTGGTGTAAAATTGGATGGCATGGCAGTGGCACCATGTCCACCGTCTACCCACCCCTGCTGCAATTTTACCAGCAGCAGGGGTAGTGTCGGTTGACCCACTCGCCCCTTAGTCAATTGAGGCACTTGAATGGCCAATTAAGTGGTGTGGAAGGCCGATGTCCAGTGTCCAATTGACCTCCAGGTGAAACCCAGTGGACTGGTGTCACAGAAGAAAGGGTGTCTTCTTTTAGGGCATGCTGTGCCCATCGAAGGCCTCCCAAGATAGGAACATAGGAGCAGGGGTAGGCCATTCAGCCCACCGAGCCTGCTCCACCACTCTATACGATCATGGCTGATCATTCACTTCAATGCCTTTTTCCCACACTATCCACACATCTCTTTATGTCATTGGTATTTAGAAATCTGTCAATCTCTGCTTTAAACATACTCAATGACTGAGCCTTCTGGGGTAGAGAATTCCAAAGATTCACAACTTCCCCCCTCCAGGTTTCCCCTCCCTCTATGCGCTGATGATCCCAGTCCCCCCCCCCCCCCCACCAACCCCGCACTGGGACCTGCCAGCCTGGCCTCAGAGAGACCCCAGGCTTACCTTTAAGTTTGGGCTTAATATGTGTCTCCTCTTTGGGATTGTACGCATATTCTTTTTTGTTGTACACATATTCATTCATCAAGGAACCAGTGTGAGGTTGCAAGATGGACACTGCACTAGCATTCCTTGAAGGGCTAGAACCAAATGGGATGTAAGGAAATTTCTTACAACATTTTCGATTGCAAAGTGTCAGGAAGTACTCGGGAGTGTTTCTGGAGGTTATTTATGTTGAGCTTCCTGGATTTCCTACAGAGTGTTGCTGCCTCCTCACAGGGAGGGTAGAGGATCCATCAATGTAAGGGCTGAAAGAGGTTTAGAGACACTGGTGTCAATGCCTCTTGGTCTACAGGATGACAGTGAGCTCGTACAGAGGCTGTGGAGATGGCAAACTCCGTGCAATGCTCTCTGCCAACTTGGAGCCAGGCTCCTCCATGCTCATTGACAGTGACAGAAGGCTGTCCAGCTGGCTATCCAATACACCCAGCATCTCAGTATGCATGCCCATCAACACTCTCCTGTATGCCACCCATCAAGGTCCTCATCTGAATCCTCTACAGCAGAATTTGCCCGTAACCTCCCCTTCCTGTGAACTGGCAAACAAACCATCTTCTCCATAAAATGAAAATTAAAAATGCTGAAAATACTCAGAAAGTCTGGCAGCATCTGTGGAGAGAAAAACATAGTTAACATTTCAGGCCTGTGATCTGATAAAAGTTAACCCCATCTCTATAATAATCTCGAGGTTAGGTGCAGTGCCAGTGTTTGGTCTGGTGGCTGCGCGTGTCAGATCAAGTGATGGGACATCTTCACCAGTGCTTTGCTTGTTGCTCTTTTTCTTCCTCCTGGGGCTGCTGCGACTGAGAAGGCAACAGTTCTTGGGTGTCTAAAAGCAAGAAATCAGAAGATTAAGGTTGGTGTGAGGTATCTGGGGTGGGGTGGGAATCAAGAGGAACATTGTCATATCATCAGCAGCTTGCTCATTGTGCCAATTAGCAGGATGAGGGTGAGCTGGGAGTTGAGAAGGGGAACATTCCATCATCTTCAATGTTCTCAATGATGCCAGATGCCAGAGGCCCATTGAAGCCAGCCCATGATGCCGTGAGCCATCTCTTCTGTCCTGCTCAGGAGATGTCGATGGCCTTGTCCTACTCTGGCTCTGCTTTGCTCCCTTGTCCTCTAAGAGAGGGGAGAATGTCAGTGATTTTGTAGCATTGTGTTCGGGTGATGTGCCTGCCATTGTTGATTAGCTGGAGGCAGGGAGAGCTGGGTGTGAGGTTGGCAGCATGTGTGAGGATGACCTGGAGTATCAGGATGTTAGGTGTGAGTCCTGAGTTCCAATGAGTGCTGATGGCTGAATGATGTGGGTGTAGTGCATTGAAGCATGTGAGCGATTGGTGTTTCAATGGGTAGGAAATGTCATGTGAAAATATATTCACTGGCCTTGACCACTCACATGAGATCATTAGACCTCTTGTGGCACTGCTGCCAGGTCCTTGAATCCTGACTTTGAGAATGGATCTCCCTGGTCAGCTGCTCCCATTCCCTTCTGAGGGCGGTCCTTGTAGGCCTCCTGGTCCCCTGCACAACCATGGCATCTTTCCTTCTGCCCACCTCCAGCGTTAAAGCCTCCACTGCTGCAGCCGTCCCTCTGGGACTCTCTATATGCTCTGGTAGTCTATTTTCTATGTTTTAAGTTGCAGCTATTTTCTTCTGTGCAGCTTTCCTCAGAGGGACAGCCTGCATTTAAGAAGAGTAGGCTGGCTGCACCACTACTACTACTGGGCTCTCCTGCTGTACATAGAGGCAGCCGGCAATGTTAGGCAACAGCATGGGGCAACCGAATTTCTAGTCCAATAGTTCCAATCAGCTCAGAGCTAATAACCAGTTTTCAAAGCCGGAGTCCAGTGAGGGAAACCCCTTTTAAAAGTCTGCACATGGAGGCAATTGGGAGTAGAGAGGCAGTGAGGTAGTTGGGTATTTTAAACTTTGAAGTAAAATGACTTAGACTCAAATGATGCGGAGCAAGTCAAAACTAAAATTAAGATCGAGATAATTAAATTATGGAGTAAGAATGGAGAAGGAGGGAGGATCAAGGAGCCCTAGCAAAACTGGAGTCAATGGGAATCAGGGGCAAAGCTCTCCATTGGTTGGAGTCATACCTAGCACAAAGGAAGATGGCTGTGGTTGTTGAAGGCCAATCATCTCAGTTCCAGGACATCACTGCAGGAGTTCCTCAGGGTAGTGCCCTAGGCCCAACCATCTCCAGCTGTTTCATCAATGTCATTCCTTCTATCGTAAGGTTAGAAGTAGGGATGTTCGCTGATGATTGCACAATGTTCAGAACTATTCGCGATTCCTCAGAAACTGAAGCAGTCCATGTTCAAATGCAACAAGGCCTGGACAATATCCAGGATTGGGCTGACAAGTGACAAGTAACATTCATGCCATACAAGTGTCAGGCAATGACCATCTCCAACAAGAGAGAATCTAACCATCGCCCTTGACATTCAATAGCATTGCCATCGCTGAATCCCCCACTATCAACAATGCTACCCTTGTTCTGCTATTATCACATCCTGCTTTCCTATCTTCATGCAACAGCACCTTTTTTAGGACTAATCATTACTATTAACACTCCCTTTGCCCTTTAGTTCATGACATCTTTGTCAATCCCTCCTTTGTCCCCACCTATTGCTGGCCTTCTATCCAGCTCCACCTGCCCCACCCCCCTTAAACAGTATAAATTTCACCACATTTCCACTTCTCTTCAGCTCTGAGGAAGGGTCATTTGGACTTGAAATGTCAACTCTGTTTCTCTCTCCACAGATGCTGCTAGACCTGCTGAGTTTTTCTAGCATTTTCTGTTCTTGTTTCAGATTTCCAGCATCTGCAGTATTTTGTTTTTATATAAGAGAATCTAGCCATTGCCCCTTGATATTAAATGGCATTACCATCACTAAATCCCTCACTATCAACGTTCTGGGCCTACCATTGACCAGAAACTGAACTGGACTAGCCATATAAATGCTGTGGCTACAAGAGCAGGTCAGAGGTTAGGAATCCTGCGGTGAGTAACTCACCTCCTGATTCCTCAAAGCTTGTCCACCATCTACAAGGCACAAATCAGGAGTGTGATAGAATACTCTCCACTTGCCTGGATGAGTGCAACTCCAACAACACTCAAGAAGCTTGACACCATCCAGGACAAAGCAGCTTGTTTAATTGGCACCCCATTCACAAACATCCACTTCCTTCACCACCGACACACAGTGGCAGCAGTGTGTACCATCTACAAGATACACTGCAGGAACACACCAAGGCTCCTTAGACAGGACCTTCCAAACTCATGACCATTACCATCTAGAAGGACAAGGGGAGCAGATACATGGGAACACCACTGCCTAGAAGTTCCCCTCCAAGCCATTCACCATCTTGACTTGGAAATATGTCACCATTCCTTCACTATTGCTGGGCCAAAATTCTGGAACTCCCTCCCTAACAGCACTGTGGGTGTATCTACACCACATGGACTGCAGTGGTTCAAGAAGGCAACTAGGGATGGGTAATAAATGCTAGCCTAGCCAGCGACACCCACATCTCTTGAATGAAAAAAAAGAAAATTGGATCCATACAGATAATGTTTATATTCTTGTTTAAACTGTACTTATATGTTAAAATATTGGCTATAGATCTAATCCTTGCCATCTGAGGTTTATTATTGTCATATTATTAGTGTTTATTCCAGTTTGTGCATCAAAATCATGCAATCAGCCCAGCTGGACAGTTATTTTCCTGAACTTGATAGAAGTCTGAGATCTAATTTGTATCACATAATTTAACTTTGGGTCTCAAATGTTCTATTGAAAGAAAGAAATTGTCTCTGTTACCCAAAACATCTAATTGTTTATTTCACCAGTTCTCAAAAGGGGAACCAATCAGCCATGTGCCCTCTGCCCTCCAATGAATCCCCCCACCCACAAGGGTAGATCAATTATTCCAAAACCCCAGTCCCACCAGGTGTGCTTCCACGCTCCAGCCTATTTGAAACCCCGAAACCAAAGTGTTCTCATATGCGACACACTTATAAACCCTAATCCAATTTTCTTCCTATAAAAGTGGCCTTGAACCCCATCCACCCCCCCCAAATATATGTCCTCCTAGGGTTCAGTTCCTCCAGTTGCCTCTGAAGCTTGTGATCCCAGGACTTCCAGGGTCTTATCCCTCCAACTTTCTCCCTCCATTCATTGCCAACTATTCAACTGCTTTCTAACTAGAATCACATCTATCACCCTTCCAAAATGAGTACCACTTTCAACTAATATATGTTGGCTACCATCTTGTGTAATTACAGAATGTTACAGGAGATTGATCACACTGGTAAAGAAATGGATGAAAGAACCATATCAGGATATTGGGGGGCCATTATCAGAAAGGGTGTGAAAGGCACACAGAGAAAGTGAAAACACAGTGGAAAAGACTATCAAAGTGCAAAAGGAAATAATAGAGCGCAAGAGCTCAAAATAGAATTTTGCTTTTCATTATGGCACAGGCGATCAATAAACATTAATGAAAATCATGATTTAGAGAGTTGTTTAATAATTATCTCTGAATAATAAAACGTTAAGTATTCTGTCGACACCTTTAGCTTGAAAGCCCATAGTTAGGCTGTGGTTAAGCCTTGTGCATCCATTAAACAAAAACTGTAATACCTTCAAATTGGCAAGTCTTCAGAGAAATACAATTCAATTTCTGCAATCAAACATCTCTTGAAAAGGGCATGAGAGCTCGATACGTGTATAATGGAAAAAGACTCGATCAATCAAATGCCACAACCTCCTAGACTGGAGGTTCAAAATATTTAAACAAGAAAAATGGAAAGAGAGGGAGGTGTGCAGTAAATGGGCTCCACAGTAACAATTAGGTGTAAGGGGTGAGGTTTGTAACTGCAGAACTGTCTGAAATAATTAATGAGGCATCAGGGAAGAATAACAAGAAGGGATCCTATTCAAAGCAGCTACACAGGCTTTACACATGAGAAGTAGCAAGCTTGATTTTCCGTTTTTGGTAACACATGGCAACCCTATGTCCTTAGTAAATTTTGTGCAAAGTACATTTGCTAGCAGGATTTGATCAGAGGCAAGTTTGCCCCTCAAATATTTTGTTCTTGGGATACAGAATGCATTGTTGAAATATGTATATGGAATCTGATTAATGCAGCTGGTTTCCCATCTCTAGAATCTGAATTTCTTTATTCATTCATCGAATATAGTTGTCACTGGCTAGGCCAGCATTTATTGCCCATCCCTACTTGCCCCGGAGAAGGTGGCAGTGAGCGTCTTCTTGAACTTCTGTAGTCCATGTGGTGTAGGTATAGTGTTGTTAGGGAGGGAGGTCCAGGACCCATCGACAGTGAAGAAATGGCGATATTGTTCAAAGTCAGAATGGTGTGTGACTTGGAGGGTAAGTTGCAAGTGAGTGCATTCCCCATATACTTTGTTTCTTTGTCCTTCTAGGTGGTCGCGGGCACGAGTTTGGAAGGTGTTGTCGAAGGGGCCTTGGTGAGTTGCTGCAGTGCACCTTGTAGATGGTACACACTGATGCCTTTGCTGGTGGTAGAGGGAGTGAATGTTTAAGGTGGAGGATGGATGCTGTGGATGGGACATGTTTTTATATTTATGAAAATGTTTTAAATTATTGAATAAAAGCTTTAGGAAACCTTACCCCGCTCATGGATGAGGTTTCCTAAAAAACGCGAAGGCTGCTTGGCCTTTTCGCCTGCCCGTCAACCTTAAGATTGGATGGACAGCATTAATGATTACTTCAATTACTGTATTAATGGCCTTAATAGGCCGTTTACATATTGGCGGGTACGCAGTCATCTCCAGCGCGCACCCGCCGAGCAAAACATCACAACTCAGCATGATGACGTTGGGACGCACGCCCGACTTCATTGCGTGTCATTATGTAGGGCCCGCCTCCACACGCTGACAGAAAAATCCTGCCCTATCTTTTAATTCCAAATTTATTCATCCAATTCCCACCAATGGGATTTGAACCAATGCCCACAGAGCATTAGCCTGGGCTGACTGAATTGCTAGTCTAGTGATATTACCACTATCCCACTGTCTCACTTGTTACTGCCATCAGCCTAAACCTAAATGTTGTCTAGATCCTGCTGCATATCAGCACAAACTGTTTCATTATATGAGGACTTTGAATGATACTTAACACTATGCAATAAGCAACGCGCACTGCTGCTTCTCACCTTATGATGGAGAGAAGGCCATTGATGAAGCAGCTGAAGATGGTTGGGCCTAGGGCACTGCCCTGAGGAACTCCTGCGGCAATGCCCTAGTGCTGAGATGATTGGTGCCCAAAAACCACAACCATCTTCCTTTGCGCTTGAAGAGTTTTCCCTGGTTTCCATTTACTTTGATTTTTACTACGGCTCCTTGATGCCAAACTCAGTCAAATGCTACCTTGATGTTAAGGGCAGTCACTCTCAGCTCACCTTTGAAACTCAGTTCTTTTGTCCATGTTGAACAAGGCTACAATAAGACCTTTGGAGTGGAATTGTCCTGGCAGAACACAAACTGAGTAGGTTGTTGGTGAGTAAGTGCCACTTGTTAGTACTGTCGACGACACCTTCCATCATTTTGCTGATGATTGAGAGGAGACTGAAAGGGCAGTAATTGGCCAGATTGGATTTATCCTGCTTTTTTGATGACAGGACATAACTGGGCAATGTTCCACATTGGGGCATGGCTGGGAAATTTTTCATACTCTAATCGAGGTCAAACTGAGGAGATGAAAGTCTCCCATATTTATAGATTTAAAATTGTGAAAGAATTTGAACATTGCTACTGCAGTTCCTACCTGACAGAAAATGGTTCATAAATCAACAAAATATTGACAATTTAACTGAAAGGTTGGATCTTGTGCAAATGGAAAATATTATACTGTAAGGAATTCTCTGTTGTGATGGGGCAAATACACTTTATTTGTTTTAGTAAGGGTACAGAGTGGAAGAACTAAACTGATATTGGAGATTGAATGACTGCACTATGAGAAAAGTCAAACATCTAGATTTTGCAGAGTTCTGGTAGGACAGAACTTTTGTCCACCACTATTTCTCTGCTATAGCCCCTGTTGTGTTTTTATAATGATATAAAGGCACCAATCACGCGTAAGGGATTGGATGAACACGTAGTAGGCACATGTGAACAGGTGTACGTGAATATAAAGCTTGAAGACATCAGAGCTGCAGAGTTGTGTGCCTGTGCTGTGCTGAAAGCAAAAGTGAAACTAAATCTGGATCACATGACACAGTTCCTTTCTAGTGATGCCATGCTGCAATCCCTTGAAGGCATACCACAGCAGTCCCATCCCATGATCCTGGCTCAGGGGTCATTGCAGGGCAGGCTCCCAACAGATTCCCTTGTCACAAAGAGGCAGTCAGCTCCTGCAGAAGAGGAGAAGCTGGAGGTGTTGCAGCTTACGAAGAAACAACTAACCAGCTAAAGGAGACAATACACCCCTAAGGAGGAAAACAATGGCCTGTAACTTCAGGCTCCAGGGCAGTGTATCTGGGAACCCCGGAAGTTCCCAGGTAAAGACTGCAAATACCCAGAAGTTCAAACTTACGATGGGCAATTGCCCGGCACTGGGAATTATCCAACACTGTGACTTAAATCATAAACTTTGGATGGTTCCAACTGTCTTACAGCAATAGATACTCAGAACAAGTTAGAAGAATTAAAACCACTGCTAGCTTCTGGGTAACTATTATACTGACCTCCCCGACTCATCAACGGATGCCTGATTACCCCCCATCCCAAAACCAAACCCCTCTGACACCACACGGAATCCCCCTAAACCTCCTAGAATCCCTATGGGACTTCCCCCATGCCACCGACCCCCCGTGGGACTTCCTCCACCACTCCAGGCCCTCCAATGGGACTCCCCTCCTACACCCCAGAACCCCTCAAAGAGACCCCTCCCCACAGCCCCGACCCCCCATGGGACTTCCTCCACCACCCCCCCCGACCCACAATGGGACTCCCCCAGCCCCCCATGGGACACTCCAACTACCCCCCACTCCCGGCAACCCCACTGGGCATTCCTGCCCCTCTCATGACCCTCCAACTGCACCCCTTGACAGAAACCCCCCCCAGCTGCACCCCCCCCCAACTGCATCTCCCATGATTACATCCCCTCCAACTGTACGCCCCCCTGACTGCATCCCCCAAACCACACCCCTGACTGCACATCCCCCTATCTGCACACCCTGACCACAGCCCCCGACTGCACACCCCTCTGGGCTGCACCCTCTGACTACAAACCCCCCGATTACACCCCCTGACTACATTCCCCTGAATGCAGACCCCGACTATACCCCCCCACCCCCGACCAACACCGACCCTCCCCACGGACCACCCAACCCACCCGACTGACCCCTCCCACTGACCACCTGTTTCCCAGCCCCCTGACAAACTGACCCCCCTGGCCAACCACTCCCGACCAACCGACTACCCCCCACTGACCACCCAACCCCCAACCACTCCTCTCTCCACTGACCACGCAGCCCTCACCCCCCCAACACCCATCACTGGCCATCCAACCGACCATCCCCTCCCCCACTGACTGACGACCCCCACCCCACCCCCCCAATACCACCCACTTAACTTATAAACCCACCTTCTCACTGGCTTGAAAGTGGCTGGACCTTTATACTAGTGCTGTGAAAAAGTGGGCGTAGCCTCCTCACATCCAACTCTGCAGCCCTCAACTGAAGGCCTCAGTTTTGCGCTGCCCATACAGCTTTCGCCCTGCCTGAGTCAGAAGGGTGGACAAGAAAAGATGGCCTAGATTTGGATGTAGCAAACTAAGAACGGAATGGCAATCTGACTTTGATTGCCACCCCGCAGAAATTCAGGAACAATTATGATTTTAGTTGTTGGCCAAGATCGAAACTGAAGGAGGCGCGTGTGTAGGACCATGAAGAAGGGAGAGGAGGCCATTACCATGCCTGATCCCTCCATCCATAAACCAGTTTTGAGGGCTTATCCAAGGCCTCAAAGACACCAGGACCTGACTTACTTTCTTCTGTCAGTCCCTTGGAATTGTTGGAGACAGCAGCAAGGAGGGAAACTGGTCAGGGACCAAGGACACACCCCTCTACCCACCAACATTTATATAATGCTGAGAGGGAAGAAGAGTGATCAACAGCCATCCTGCAGAGTTTGGTCAGGGGTGGGATTGCAATAAACATGATGATAGGCCTCACCATCCAACATTGTCCTTTTTCCTGCCATCCTATGGTGTAAATTTGGGTGGAACAGCGATAGAAAATTCAGGAAGAGAAATTGATAAACTGAACCCTAATTAAAATCTACGACAAAGACATCAAGTGAACCTCATACAGGGAAGGTGAATAGGTTTAAGTTCTTCAAATAGATCTTGGTGAATATGTATAAAAGACTGCCTTGAGGGACAGTGGTGACTGATAATGTCTGCAGGTTCAAGAGGGAGGTGGACAGATTGTGCTGAAAGACGTGTTTGAGAAGAAAAGAGACAGATCGAACCATCCACCAGCCCAGAACTTTGACCATTTAGAACAATTTGATGTTCACCCCAATTATTTTCATCCCTTTCCTATCTGACGCTGGCTATTAATTAAATTGTCAGAACAAATTACAAGTGGAAAAGTTATAATGTTTGCATATCTTTCAAAATTCCCATTATTCCTGTTGTTTACAAAGCACAGACTCTGGACAGGAAAAGGGTGAGATGAAGTATGGTGGGCGGAAGAGCACATGGGGCACACATGGACCTGTAGGCCAGTGGCCTATTTTGATGCTGCAAAGTTCTATGCAATTCATTGTAAGCTAAACAGATTTAACAAATAATACAAAAGCAAATACTGCAGCTACTGGAAATCTAAAATAAAAACAAAAAAAATCTGCAACGACTCAGCAGATCAGGAAGCACCTGTGGAGAGAGAAACAGGCCTGAATTTTTCCTGCGTCGGGCGGGCTCGGCGGGAGTTGGTGGGGGCGGTCGCGGAGCCAACCACCGCCCGCCATCAGCTCTGCGCCGCCATTTTACATGGGCAGGCCAATGAAGGCCCGCCCAGCGTAATACGTGAGCGGTAGCGCTGAGCGCTAACCTGTGCAGGTGGGGGTAGGAGGGAGAGTCGGGAATGCACGCGAGAGAGAGCTTCAATCTCCCTGAGACAGCTCCGTGCCTCAGGGAGATTGAAACGATTGTTAAAAAAATATCTGAAAACATTAAAAATTTAATGAAACTGTCCTCTCATGTGATTGTGTCATGCCACTGAACACGCCCGACGCCAGCAGGCACGGACGATTCCGCCCTGGGTGCTTAATGTTACAGGCCTGAGTCAATAAATTAGATAGTTAATGCAAACACATTAACACTTACAAAATGCTAGACATGGATGCATGCAGTGTAGGTGTACATAGATAGATAGACTGCGTCATATGAGAAGGGACATGTTTTTATTTTTCATAGAAACTTTTTATTTAAGGAGTAAAAGCTTTAGGAAACCTCACCCTGCTCATGGATGAGGTTTCCTAAAACATCTAAAGGCCGCTTGGCCCCTTCGCCTGCCCGCCAACTGTAAGGCTGGACGGGCAGTGTAAAGCTGAACTTAATTGCTTTGTTAATTGTCTTAATAGGCCTTTTAATTAGCTTAAACCTTGAAGCCCAACAGGTGTCCCCCGCGAGCGCTCCACAACGTTACTGTGCACTCACCCAATCACTTCTGAGCTCCCCTCAAAATACAGTCTGCCAAGTACATGCCTTTTATATGCTGCTGTGAAACACATTGGGGATGAGACTGGCGGGCTGGCCTTATAATGATATGCTGATGTATTACAATGAGGTTCCTGACTTCCGGCGGAGGGAGACGTGGCCCACCATCGACGGGCTGAGCGGACGATCAAAAACTGGTTTCACGACGTCATGAAACTGATCTTTGGCCTTCTCGTCATATTATCCGCTAACGCCACCGAACACGCCCGACGCCAGCGGGCATGGATGATTCCGCCCTGGGTGCTTAATGTTACAGGCCTGAGTCAATAAATTAGATATTTAATGCAAACATATTAACACTCACAAAGTGCTAGGCATGGATGCATGCAGTGTAGGTATACATAGATAGATAGACATTCATAATATCAAACAAATACAATAACACATAGATGTACCAATGCATACACACATATACACGCACACAGCCAAGTTATTGCTGTGATGGCCTACAGGCATTTTTACACAAAGTTAGGAATAGATGTTATGAGAAAGGTTCAAATTAATGATTTCGAAAAAGTTCCCCAAATGTCATAAAGCAAACATTAAAGCTGACTGAAAACATATAACCTGCAACATAAAATATCCAGTGTGACAGCTTGCATCTATGATGACAAATTTAATTTTCTTTTCCAGCTTTAGAAGTGACTGCCAGTGAGCCTGTAAATCTGTTATGAAGAAAGGTCACTGACCTGAAAAATTAACTCTGTGGCCAGGATTTTACTTTCGGCGTGTGGGGACGGGCCCGGCAAGCCGGAACGTAGAATGACGCGCGTGGACGTCGGGCGTACGGGGTGGGTGAGGGAAGTGACCACGCATTAGGGGCACCTTGTATAAAGTGACCAGTCTTCTGCAGCTGAGGCAGTTTAGGTGCAGCAACATTGATATGATTAGTGCCGGGCCTCCAGCTTCTCTGCCCATTCAAGCAATGGCAGGAAAGTAGCAGGAATGTGCCACTAAGTGCTCCAGAGCTTTTCATCCCTTGGGCATCAACTGCAAACTAATGAGCATTTTAGTGGACTGCAGAACAGTTGGGCAACTGGGCAAGTTGTACAATCTCCTTGCTAAAGCTGGCCATGGAGCAGTCACTGGTGGAGGTGCTCACAGTCCCTTGCAATGTCTTCATTCAGGTTTGGACCAGTCTCCCCCATGGTTCAAGCTAACAATGCAGCCTTGCAGTGCGGGTTAGGAGAATGGCTGTGCCTGAGCTGAGAGTACAGCATGCAGTCCAGTGGGCAAAGCTGCTGCCAATCGGTCAGTTGGAGTGGGACAGAGGTAGGTGGGGCCTCGGGCAGCCATGCAGCGCACTAAACTCTGGCCATCCAAGTGGTGGCCAGCACTCTCTGGGATGCGTTAAAGGGCCTTCAGATTTAACCAAGACAGGTTCATAGTACGCCCATGCTAACCCACTTGTCTCTCTCTTTCATCCTGCAGGAGGAATACATCAGGATCATGGAGCCTGGTGGACTAACTGTATGCTTCGTGACATGCAGAGAGTGAAGATGACAGAGAAGAGAGCGACTGAGGCGCCTGGCTGGGCTGAGGGAGGAGCAGCACCCTCTGGAAGAAGGGGCGGGTGGAATTCCCGCACAAGCCACCCAAGAGCCGCAACAAGTCGTTGCCGGTCGGCGCCTAGTGACACCCACAGTCTATAGGCACCGCCATTCATCCCTGCAGGTGGCCAAGAACCAGTGTCGCCAAAGACTGCCCATGTCGAGGGAACTGGTCAGTCACATCTGCCAGCTACTGCAGGATTTGGCACCACAGGGACATGGAGGGCATCCACTGCCAGTGGCTGTGAAAGTGACTGCTACGCTCAATTTCTACGCCAGTGGCTCCTTTCAAGGCTCCAGAGGTGACCTCTGTGGGATTTCACAAGTCTCCACCCACAAATGCATCCATGAGGTCATGGATGCCAACTTCGCTAGGGCACACAACTTTGTGCATTTCGTCCAGCACCAGGAGAGCAGAAGCAAGAGCGATTGGATTTGCCCAGATCTCGGGTTTCTCACAGGTGCAGGGTGCCATCGACTGCACTCACATGGTGCTCAGATCTCAGTCACAACACATGGTGAATTATGTCAACTGCAAGGGATTCCATTCGCTGAATGTACAGCTGGTGTGCGACCACCTCAACGCATCCTGCAGGTCTGCGCATGATTTCCAGGGAGTGTGCACAACCCTACATTCTCAGTCGGTCACAGATCCCTGATGTCTTCCAGGGTCCACAGAGGCTGCAGGGATCGCTCCTCGAGACAAGGGCTACCCACAGAGGATATGGCTAATGACACCCATGTGGTGGCCTCAGCGTGCAGCAGAGCGAAAGTATAACGATGCTTATGCTGCAACTCACAACCTGGTGGAGCAAACCATCGGGATGCTGAAAATGAGGTTCCGCTGCCTGGACCGGTCTGGTGGAGCCCTGCAATACAGTCCACAGAGGGTGTCACGCATCGTCATTGCCTGCTGCGCCCTTTACAACCTAGTGCTGCAACAGGGAGACGAGCAGGCTGAGGAGGAAATGGAGAAGCTGAAGGTCTCCTCCAATGAGGAGGACGTCGACGCTGATGAGGGTGAGGAGGTCCTTGAAGGCAACAATGACGCCAATGAGGCCTTCACACTGGCCAAATGAGGCAGGCGCACTTGGGAGGCCCTCATAGCTGGTAAATTTGTGGAGGATGATGATGGCATGCAGTGAGGAGACACCATAAGATCCTTACATTCCATCTATGAATGTTTGACTCCAGTCTGGCTTATGACAGCTCACATACCCTCTGGGATAATGCTCCTGTCATGGAGATGTAGTGGAGGCCCTAATAGTCATTCAATTGCAGGAGGATGATGACGATATGCAGTGAGGACACTCCATAGAGCTTCACATTGCCTCTGAGAATGTCTGACTCCTGCCTGGCCAAGGGCAGCTCGCTTGCGCTCTGTGATCAGGGCCATATCATAGAGACGCAGCAATGAAACTTTAAAAACATCTGATCCTTTGTCTGCCTTCAGCACCTGAGCCCTTCAGGAGCACAGTGTCCTCAGGACATCCCACAGCCAATGGATAACTTTTGAAGTGTTATCATTTCGGAAATGTGGCAGCAAATTTGTGCACAGACAAGTCTTGCAAACAGCAATGTTGTAATGATCAGATAATCCATTTAAAGATGTGGTTGATTGTTAGATATTGGACAGGACAGCAGGAAAACTCCCTGCTCTCTCTGAAATAGTGAAATTGGAGCTTTACATTGACCTGGGAGTGCAAATGAGGCCTTGGTTTAACATCTAATCTGAAAGACGGCACCTCAGACAATGCAGCACTCTCCCTTGTTAAACTTATGAATAAAAGATGTGGGACCCCAGCATTTCACTTTGGGAGTTTGATATCAAAATGGAAAATACTGCAAATAAACAGCAGATCACCTGACATCTAAAAGTAAAGTTAGGAGAAGTGAGCCTATTTCTACTTACCCTCGCTTTTGCTATCTCCTCTTTACCCTCATGCCTAGTGCAATTAGTACTCATAGCTGATCTGACCAGTAATTTAACAAATTATTAAATGCTCTGAATGACTCTAGTCTAATCTCCAGTTCATACATTAGCAGACCTTGTATGTGGCTGCCATGCTAAACGTCAAAGTCAAATAATCAATGAGATAAGATGGATAAAAATGATTCACATTCAAATCAATGCCCGCCTAGTTAAATGCTAAAGCTATAAAAGAGATATTAATGTTTATGCATGACCTTTCATGGTGTCTTTTCACTTTAGGATAAATGTGATTGCATGAATTGCAAAATGTTATGCCTTTCTCAGTAATATTTATTTTGAATAGCATCCTATATCATAAAAAACTTCAATAAAATGTGATTGTAATGCAAGTGGCAGAATTTAGAAGTCCTTCTCTCCATTTTGTTTGTTCTGCCCCAGTGTAAATTACAGAGTGAATTTGAATTTAGATTGCAAAGATGTAGATTACACAAAGACCCTGCCAATTGTCAAGTCTCAATGAGCCAGATAGTTTAAGAGACTATACAATGAATAGCCAAATTATACAGATGGGGAAGATCCCAGGCTTCAGCCCTAGTCCAATGCAGTTGTCAGGGTGCTGGAATTGACCTTCATAGTCACCAACACAGGGAAAAGAGATTAGAGAGGATCTTACTAAAGGGGAATCTTCCAGAACTCTTATGTTCGCAATTCGGATAAACATCAATTATATTTTCCAATCAACATTAAAGATCTGCTCTTGTACAAACAGAGTCAGAAAACCACTGTTAAATTGAACATTATATCCATAATGGCTATCCCATTGTTCAAAATGGCAAATACAGGGCAATAGATCATCAGGGACACGTAATAGCATCACATCATCCACAAAAAACTGCCAAAATTCCTCTTGAAATGCTTAGAGCATAGACCATAGGGGATGATTTTCACCCTCACACTCTGGGTAGTAGTCTGGCTGAACAGATCACTTATCCATTGTAGAAACTGTTCCATTTATATCCTATTGAAGGTGGAAATTATCCCCAGCAAAACCATTCCTTACAATGTCATCCAATGCAACATCAACAGGATGGTAAAAATAGTAAATTACCCTCCTTATTTAAGATTATCTCAGTGACTCTCATCTACAATTAAATCTATCTTAGAGCTGGGGAACATTTCCTATATAAAATCCTGGATTTAACATTCGGCTTCCAACTTTCTCATAAGACATGGAGGGGAACATCAATTGATGATAAAGATACATTACACAAGGTATTTGTGACTTCCCCCCAACCCCCCACCCTTATGTTATCCCAACATTCCTGGGCTTCTCCCAAAGACACAGTATGGCTTCCAACTGCAATATGTACAGCCAAATATTCACATGGTCAGGAGGTGGAAGGGGTTTGTTGCATTTCCTTGCCTTGTACACCCAAATATTGTCTTACTTGTTTTATTTTGAGCAGTCCTAGCAGTGCAGCCTAAAACCCCATCTGTTTTCCCAATGGCTTCATTATACAGCTCATGGCTCTTCCATGCCTAATTCATTGTGACCCCCAGGTCTATTTTGCCATAGGCAAGTTATTGCATTATGTACCCCATTAAGGGATGCTGATTAGTTCTGAGACTTGGCTGCTAGCATGGAGGTTCTGAGACTTGGCTGTCAGAATGGATTGCACCATCTTGCGGTTATATATAATGGACCAGAATTTGTGCTAGCAATAACAATGAGCAGGATAAAACTATAACAATTTCTGGCATCCATGTATGTGTAGTTAAATATGGAAATCTGAAAGTTGCTGTCAGTGATTCCTTGCTCCTCCCATATGGAAAAAGCACAGAATCACTGACTGACATGAACCCACTCCCATGCCCTGCATGCCCCCTCCATGCCCCCTCATAACCCCCGTTACCCCTCTTTACATGCATTCTCCATGCCCATTCATTCAGTATCCACAGTTCTCGATGCATTAGTCATTCTTGGAGCTCAGCCAAGCATTCATACCGAGGTTATGTAGAAACGGTATCGACAGAAGCAGGCTGAACAGATGGACAGACTTTTTTTGACAGACGGCCTCATTATGAATGCTTGGCTGAACTCCAAGATTGATTAATACATTGAATCCTGGGGGGGGGGGGGGGGGGGGGGGGAGGGGGTTGCTATTTACATAGTTGCAAAGTTGCTAGCTTTGTTTGATTGACAATTTTATTTCCTTGCAATAACTTGATCTTTCTTTAAATTGGTTTTTCAATGCCTATGTGTTTAATTGGATAGGATTAAATGTTTCTTCAGTGGGACTTTTACTGGCTGTGTTTGATTGGCAGTATTATGAGAAGGTAAGGGGGGAATTTTTTATTTCTATATTCTGTCACAGGATGTGAGTGTCACTAACCAGGCCAGTATTTTTTGCCCATCCCCAAATTACCTTGAGAAATTGGTGGAGAACTGCCTTCTTGAACTGTTGCAGTTCATGTGGTGTAGGTATACCCACAGTGCTGTTAGGAAGGGAGATCCAGGATTTTGACCCAGCGACAATGAAGGAACAGTGATATAGTTCCAAATCAGGATGGTGTGTGGCTTGGAGAGGAACCTGCAGGTGGTGATGTTTCCATCTGCTCCCCTTAGCCTTCTAGGTGGTAGAGGTCATGGGTTTGGAAGGTGCTTTTGTACGAGCATTGGTGAGTTGCTACGGTGGATGGTGCACACTGTTGTTACCGTACATCAGTGGAGGAAGGGACTGAATATTGAAGGTGATGGATAGGGTGCCAAACAAGCAGGTTGCTTAGTCCTTCATGGTGTTGAGCTTCTTGAGCATTGTTGGGGCTGCACTCATCCTGGCAAGCGAGGAGTGTTCCACACTGCTTACTTGTGCCTTTTAGATTGTAGACAGGCTTTGGGGAGTCAGGAGGTGAGTTATTGCTGCAGAATTCCCAGCCTCTGACCTGCTCTTGTAGCCCCAGTACTTATATGACTGGTCCAGGACAGTTCCTGGTCAATGGTAACCCCAGGATGTTGATAGTGGGGGATTCAGCGATGGTAATGCCATTGAATGTCATGGTTAGTGTGGTAATCTGATGTGTAATATACCTTTAAGAAGAATGTTATAATGGAATGTATCCGATAGCAGAGTAGCACGGGCTACCTCTGTAGTTAGTAGTCTGTAGTCAGTAGTTGGTAGCAGCAGTCGTATAGAGATAGAGTCTGAAGCGTTAGCACCTGCTTAGTTGCTGCTGAGTACCTTTGTAAATAAACACAGAAGGCGGGATTTTCCCAAATTTGCATTAAGTGCAGTAGTAGGAGGGCAAAAGGGCATCGTAGCCACCAACGGCGATGGGGGTTTTCACGCGGTATCATCCCAAACCTGCCTTATTATTTATGCATTCCCGGGAAACACGCCATTTCCATGGTGGGCAGGCTCTCATTCTCCCACTCCCCATCACCCTGCTGTTGCGCCACACCAGCCGCCATGTTTAGAAGGCAGCCACCAGCACACCACTCATTGCTACCAGCTCACCACCGCTGCCTGCAAGACATGGCCAGCAAAGGAAAAAAACCGCAGCCTCCCAGTTTAATGACGGGTCCTTCGAGCTACTGATGGATGCAGTGGAGGCCGGCCAGGATGTCCTGTACCCCTGCTCTGGCCGCAGGATGGGCAGCAACGTCACCAATCTGGCTTGGGAGGCGGTGGCAGCAGTGGTCAGCGCCAATGCCCTTCAGAAGAGGACAGCCACCCAGTGCCACAAGAGGATGAAGGATCTCCTCCCTTGTGTGGGCGGACAGACTAGGGGCCTGACCCCTGTCATATCCCCGTGGCTGTGCCTGAACTGTCTCAGTTGCAGAGGAATGGTCTGTTTATACGGGTGTCCCTACTGCGTGGCCACTTCCCTCACATACCCTGCCCCCACCTCGATTTCTTGTGCGCGGGATCCAATGCTCAGGCACCAGTTGACCCCCAACCCCACTGACAACAGCAACAGTTGCCTCTGAGGCTGGGCAGCAGTTGCCCCTGGACACCAGCCCCCAAAAACAGTTGCCTCCAAGGCAGGACGGCACTTCACCCAGGCCCCCTGGCAACCCTGAAGCTTGCAAAGCGAAAGGCGGCCCTGGCAAGCTGTGGCAAATGATACTGTTCACTCACCTCAGTTCCCCCAAGGTGAAGGCCGCCAAGTGCACGTTGCCTGTATGTTGTTATGAAACACATCGTTGTACTTTCCAGCCGACGTGGATGGATGATCTGGCAAGGGTGCAAGAGCCTAGCCGTTGGCGGGCAGAACGGAAGATCACGACCTGCCTTCCCACAGATCGCACGCCACCTATCACGCCCGTTGCCAGAAACCCAGAGTTTCTACCTATGAAGTGTCTGCTACTCAGCTCTATCATTAGTACCAAATCAGCCACCCCTTACATCAAGCGTGCGAACAGGACCCAACAAACTGGTGACTAGGATCCAGCAGTTAGATTCTTTCTTGTTGGGGATAGTCATTGCCTGGAGGTTGTGTGGCACAAGTGTTACTTGCCACTTATCAGCCCAAGCCTGAATACTGTCCGTGTCTTACCAGCCCATTTGAACATGGACCGCTTCAGTATCTGAGGAGTTATGAATGTTGCTGAACATTGTGCAATCATCAGTGAACATCCCCACTTCTGACCTTATGAAGGAAGGAAGGCCATTGATAAAGCATCTGAAGATAGTTGGGCTTAGGGCACTACCCTGAGGAATCTCAATGGGAATATTGAGTGTCTGATTGTATTTTGGTTCCTGACTCCAGACTAGGGCTCCCCCATGGTTCGCAACTCCTCTGAGGAGCCAGGAAACACATCTCCTGAAAAGTTGGCCTGACACCATCAAAATTGTAGTGGGTCTGAAATGCCCACCTTTGCAATGGACCTGGCAAGGTTAGTCATACTGCTTGCAGGCTCACTACTTGTGGCTCCCCATCTCATGCTGGCAAAAATTTCTGGGAATGGGAATGGGGGAGGGAATTCTGGAATTGGCTCCAGTTTTCCATTTTTAAAGCAGTTCTGTCTCTGCTCTGACAAGGATGGAGGCATGAAAATCTGGCCCTTGGTCTCAGGCAGGATCTGGTCAGTGGTATCACTTAGCTGGCTGCTCAAGAAATATTTGTTGAAAGTATCCATAGCAGTGATGGAGAGAAGGGAGATAGAGTCATAGAGGTCTACAGCACAAAAAAAGGCCCTTCGGCCCATCAAGTCTGCGCCAGTCAAACAAATACCTAACTGTTCTAATCCCATTTTCCAGCACTTGGCCCATAGCTTTGTATTCCATGGCATTGCAAGTGCACATCCAAATACTTCTTAAATGTTATGAGGGTTTCTGCCTCTACCACCCTTTCAGGCAGTGAGTTCCAGATTCCCACCACCCTCTGGGTGAAAAAATTCTTCCTCACATCCCCTCTAAACCTCCTGCCCCTTAACTTAAATCTATGCCCCCCTGGTTATTGATCCCTCCACCAAGGGGAAAAGTTCCTTCCTGTCTACCCTATCTATGACCCTCATAATTGTATACACCTCAATCATGTCCCCCCTCAATCTCCTCTGCTCCAAGGAAAATAATCCCGGTCTATCCAATCTCTCCTCGTAACTAAGACTCTCCAGCCCAGGCAGCATCCTGGTAAATCTCCTCTGCACTCTCTCTGGTGCAATCACATCCTTCCTATAATGCGGATTCCAGAACTCTACGCAACACTCTAGCTGTGGCCTAACCGGCATTTTATATAGTTCCAGCATAACCTCCCTGCTCTTATATTCTATGCCTCAGCTGATAAAGGCAAGTATCCCATATGCCTTCTTAACCACCTTATCTACCTGTCCCGCTACCTTCAGATCCTTGGTACTTCCCAGGGTCCTACCATTCAACGTGTATTCCCGTGCCTTGTTTGTCCTGCCCAAGTGCATCACCTCACACTTATCCGGATTAAATTCTATTTGCCACTGATCAGCCCATCTGACCAGCCTGTCTATATCCTCCTGGAATCTAAGGCTATCCTCCTCACTATCTACCACCCCACTAATTTTCGTGTCATCTGCGAACTTACCGATCAACCCTCCTACATTCAAGTCTAAATTGTTTAATTGCAGATTCAATAGTAATGTTCAAAAGGATATATGGTTGAAGTGAAAAAATTTGTGGGACTATGGTGAAAGAATAGGTGAATGTGCTTATATTGAATAGCTCTACTGAAGTTCTAGCACAGGCATGATGGGCTGAATAGCCTCCTTCAAAGTTGCATCATTCTACGATTCTACAATATTAGGTTTGTGCCTTGAAAATATTTCAAATATATGATTTTGTGTGATTGAAGTAGGGCAGATTTCACCTCGCTCTCTCTTTTGTGGGATTGGGCTCTGACTCGAGGCCTTATTATGTTCCATTTACTAATCAAAATTCCCCATTAAAAGATGAAACATAATTTTCCACCAAGGGTCACATTATAATGAGAATGCAGCACACTGTTGCAGAAAGCTCTATTAACTCTCATTATGTTCTCTGAGGCACAACAAAGGTTGCAATAAGCCAGTTCTCTTGGGTTAGAGGATTAACAGGACATTCAAAAACAGCAGTACACATTTTCCGGCCCCCTTGGCACGGGCGTCATGGTGGGCAGAGGAGGACAATATGCCAAAAAGGTCAAAAATCGGTTTCACACCGGCGTGAAAGCACAGCAGGATCATCTAATGGTGTCTGCCATGGCAGAACTCCAATCCCGCTGGAGGCCAGCGTGGACCCAATTTGCATTCCGCTAATGGGATGCAAAGTAAGGCCCAACTGGAATGCCCCCAACCCCCCCTCCACCCTCTCCAACCACCCCCTCCCCCACCGCCCGATTTACTATTACCCCAGCAGGAAAATATGCCGGCCCAGGACACGTCTTGACAAGTGTGACGTGCAGAAGTTGGGACTTATCGTTAGAGCCACACTCAGATCGCAGACATTAGAGGAAAAGAAGATGCTGGAGCCTGACAGCTACTGGACCCCGGAGAAACACGTACATCGCATGCTGGGTGGATTCTCATTGATATGGCTCTTCCGCGAAGCCACTCTCAGAAGGTGGGAGGTCTCTTTTGATGCCTTGGGTCTGCTTCGGAACATCACATTCTTGGGCATGAGCTGCTACGGATGATCGGTGAGGCAGGGTAGAAGAAGGTCCAGCTGTGAGTGGGAGAAGAAAATGCACCGGTGGTGGGGGAACTGAGTTTGCGGGGAGGGAAACAAAGATGTCAGGGGTGGGGTGAGGTTTGGTGATGGGGGGGCGGAGAAACAAAGGTGTCTGGAGGGTGAAGTTGGGAGGGGAGGGATGACGATGTTGGGGGAGTGAGGTTGGGGGTGGATGAAGGGTGAAGCTGGGCGGGGAGAGCAGGGAGTACAAGGGGAAGAGTGTGTAACCGGGGAGAATGCGGCAAGTAGAGAGGTAGGTGTAAGAGGGGAGGAAGGTGTAAAGGATGGAGTTCAGAGGGAGGTAGGATTTTGGAGGTGGGAATGAATTTTGAGGGGGGAGGTCAGGGGGGAAGGAATCTGAGGGGAAGAAGATGTCTGCGGGGGAGGAGGGAGCTTGAAGGGGGAAGGTGTCTGGGGGGAGGAAGGTGTCTGGGGGGAATAAGGGAGTAAGGATGGTGGAGGAGGTAAGGGTGGAGGAGGGAGTGTGCAGTAGGGGATGTCCAGTAGGGAGGTGTCTGTGGAGTCAATGACTGCCTCCTGGGGAGCAAACTGAGAGTGGACGTGGTAGGAATGGAGAGTATGAGAGGGGGCAGAAGGAGCCAGAAGGGTGAGGGTGCATCGGTAGAGGTAGAAAGGACGGTGAGGCTGGTTGGTGGGGACTCAAAGACAGACACGGACGTAGGGCTGGGATGGAGGAGGCCATGGAGATCAATGTGGATGGGGGCAGGATTCTCAGGAAGGTAGGGAACGTGCAGATGCAGCTGGACATCCCAGAAAGTCAAGGATTTGTGTTGGTAGGTAACAGTGGGGAGGTGGAAGGTGATGCCGGGGGGGTCAACAGTGATAGAGCAAAGGACATGGGTGCCTGGAGGAGGGGAAAGGATGGGGGAGCTGATCAAAAACTTGACTGTGAACATTGTTGTCGAAATCGAAAATGAGCGGAGCCCCATGTCGGACGAGCATAGGTGCTGCATGGGAGTGCAATCAGTGAGGGGCGGAGATGTAGGGTCAGCTCAGATAGACAACTGAAAGAGAACCCCAGCAGGCAGTATTGAAAATGCTCGGAACAGTAAGATGAGCGTGATGGAGGAAGGATCTGCGTGTGTGGGAGAGAACTTGCACAAAGCTCCGAATGGCCCTGCCACACACACACTTCTCCCTCCAGAATCACTCGTGGTCCGGCTGCGAGCAGCTGAACTGTAAGTGGGCGGTGGGGGGGATGCAGGGGGAGGACTTGTGAAGCTTGTAAATGAAGCTGAAATACAACATTACACATTATTCAGTGAAAGTGAATATATTTTCAGATTATAAACTGGCAAAATGCGTTCTCCTGTGCAACCACTTGTGAGCAGAAATTCTTAACTTTTCTAGGCCTATCACTTCTAGGTGCTGCACTGACATCCGCAGCAGGGGTGGAGACTGTTTAAATGGAGTCTATTGTTTCAACCATTCAATGTAAAGATTGTTCATATTGAAGGCTGGGTGTAAAATTCTAAAATAAGTTAAAGGGGTAAGAAATGCTGAAGATTGTACAAGATTGTATAAGGGGGAGGAAGGATGAATGGAAGTAAGTTTCGTGTTATGTTGTCCATGTGTCACATACCTTGTGATGAAATGCATTTTGAAATGCTGTTTATATCTCTTTTAAGGATGGAGGCATGTAAAGAACATATTTTTAAAAATTTCTGTTGGCCTGTGCGACTAAAATTACAATGGCTGCAGTTTGAAGGACATGTCTACTGGAACAGTGTGAGAGATATATGCAATGTTGCTGTCCTGGGACAGAATGTGCCATGAAAGGCATGATGGTGCCAAGGAGGAGTCTGGTCTAATGGGGAACAGCTAGGCAACAACATTTTAAGTGGCTCCTAACCAGGTGACCAGGGTTTGTGTGAGAGCAATGTAGCAGATTAGCTCCTAGTTTAAAAGGGAAAAGATCTAAAACCCCTGCCTCCTGTGTGTGTAAGATTCCAGTAATTCTACAATAATAGCTAGCTTGCTTTTTCTCTTCATATCTCTATAACCTGCTTTCTCTCTCTGAAAACCCCTGTCAAGAGGCAAAGGGGAAAATCACTATTAGAGGCATTGAAAGGCAAGTGCTCAACCAGTGAACTAAATATTGAAAGTGCTGGAAGACCACCTTGTGTCATCAACAAAGAATTGAAAGGAATTTGGAAAACATCGATCAAAATCAACCCATCAGATCCTGTACTCTGGAATTGGTGCTATTGAACTGTTTTATCCAACCCTTAAAATCCATGTTTTCGTGTGCCTTATGTGTCTTGTATGTGTGTAAATAGGGACTTAAGAAGAGGCAGAGTTAGGTTCTGGAGTTAGAAATTAGCTTTTCATATTTCTTTCTTTTGCCACTGATTAAAGACAATTTGTTCAATAAACAGTTATTTACTTCTTCAGTTTACAAACCTGGTGCTTGTATTCTGTTAACCTAAATTAAACAATTGGGTGAGTTGATCAAATTTTTTCACATTTCTCGTGGCTCGGGGAACAGTGGGGCTTGATATTGCAGCGCACTACCCCCAGTGAGTCGTAACAACATAAAGTAGGCACGCTCTCTGGTGCGCTTTAAATATGGCACCTGGTACAAGATCACGGTGTGGTGGGAAAACCTGAGCCTGCCTGCCAGTGATCTGGAGTGTTTCCCGCGAATGCACTATTCGTGAGGCACGATGCACCGGGAATGGCACGATATGGTGCAAAAACTGCCATTGAGGCCGGCGGGTAAAACAACTTTTTTCACGCCCACCACCACACTCAGTGCAAATCTGGGATGATTCCGCCCGAGGAATCTCTCTGTTTGTGTGGAAGGTGAAAAACTGCAGCGTGGGGGCCAGATGAGAGGGTTATGAAATTAAGGGATTAGAACCGCATGATACTATTTTCCCCAGCCGTTGTCAAAAGTTACTAACCTGTTCTCAGTCATGTGCACGTTTATTGGAGTCTTTTTTTTCGAAGTAAATATCAAAAGATTATGCTCTCACAAACAAGCTGCAATGCTTTCATTACAAACAGCAGAAGGATTGCCTTAAATTTAAAAGACCGAGGCCTGAAAATGGACTGCAGCAATTTTTGGGCACGGGGATTATGATTTGTGACCTGCCCATGTCTGTTCCTGTCGAGGCAGGCAGCTCATAAACCTGATTATAATACTGGCCCATGCGGGCTCAGTAGGGGCTGAGCAGTCTGTGCTGGCAGCACAATATGCCACCCGTTGGTTCCTCTTAAAGACAGTCTGCCCTTTTTTAAAGGGGAGATGCACTCAGTGGAAGGGAGCTGCTGCTGTCTGCCTTTTACTGACTCTAGCTGCATGTAGGACCTGCACAAGTTGGGTAGCAGGGAATAGAGAATACTCCTAGATTCATGAGTAGGCGCTAGAGGCCTTAGTCATAGAGGTTGATAGGAGGAGAGGGGTCCTGGATTAATTTTAGGGAATGAAGCCGGGCAAATGTAGAGGTATCAGTGGGGGAGCATTTTGCAGATAGTGATCATAACTCTGTTAGATTCAAGTTTGTTATGGAAAAGGACAAGAATGGGCCATAAATCAGAGTTCTAAATTGGGGGAAGGCCGATTTTAATAAGGTCAGATATGATTTGGCCAGAGTGGACTGGGAGCAGCTACTTTTAAGTAAATCTGCATCAAAGCTTTGGGACTCATTCAAGAAGGAAATAGGGAGAGTACAGGGCCAACATATTCCAGTAAAGACAAAGGGTGGGACCAATAAATCCAGGGAACCCTGGATGTCGAGGGATATACAGGATTGGATAAAGAGGAAAAGGGAGGCTTATGGCAGATACCAAGGGCTCAAAATAGCAGAAGCCCCAGGAGTATAGAATGTGTAGGGGGGAAATTAAAAAGGAAATTAGGAGAGCAAAAAGGGTGCATGACAAAACACTGGCAGGTAAAATAAAGGAAAATCCAAAGTTATTTTACAAATACATTAAGAGGAAGAGGATAACTAGGGAAAGAGTAGGGCTCATTAAGGGCCATAATGGTAATTTGTGTGTGGAGCCAGAAGACGTAGGTGGGGTTCTTAAATGAATACTTTGTGTCAGTGTTCACAAGTGAGAGGGACGACGTGGGTATGGAAGTCAGGCATAAGGACTGTGATATAATTAAAGAAATTAGCATAGAAAGGGAGGAGGTTCTAAGTGGTCTGGCAGACTTAAAAGTAGATACATTTCCAGGCCCAGATGAAATGTATCCCAGGCTGTTGAGTGAGGCAAGGAAGGAGATAGCAGGGGCGCTGGTAATAATTTTCAATACCTCTCTGGCCACAAGAGAGGTGCCAGAGAACTGGAGGACAGCCAATGTGATAGCGTTATTCAAGAAGGGAGGAAGGGATAAACCAGGGAACTACAGGCCAGTCAGCCTCTCAGTGGTGGGGAAACTATTGAAAGCAATTCTGAGGGACAGAATTAATCTACACTTGGAGAGGCAGGGATTAATCAAGGATAGTCAGCATGGTTTTGTTAAGGGAAAGTCACTTCTGACCAACTTGATTGAATTTTTCGAAGAGGTGACCAGGTGTGTAGATGAGGGCAATGCATTTGACGTAGTTTACTTGGACTTCAGCAAGGCTTTTGATAAGGTCCCATATGGGAGACTGATAACAAAGGTAAGAGCCCATGGGATCCAAGGCAATTTGGCAAATTGGATCCAGAATTGGCTGAGTGGCAGGAAGCAGAGGGTGATGGTCGAGGGGTGTTTTTGTGACTGGGTGCCTGTGTCAAGTGGGGTTCCACAGGGATCGGTGTTGGGTCCCTTGCTGTTTGTGGTATATATAAATGAATTAGACTTGAATGTAGGAGGGTTGATCAGTAAGTTTGTGGATGACATGAAAATTGGTGGGGCAGTAAATAGTGAGGAAGATAGCCTTAGTTTAGAGGAGGATATAGACAGGCTGATCAGATGGGCTGATCAATGGCAAATGGAATTTAATCCGGATAAGTGTGAGGCGATGCACTTGGGCAGGACAAACAAGGCACAAGAATGCACGATGAATGGTAGGACCCTGGGAAGTACCGAGAATCAGAGGGACCTTGGTGTGCATTGTCCACTTGTCCCTTAAGGTAGTGGGACAGTTAGATAAGGTGGTTAAGAAGGCATACTTGCCTTTATTAGCAGAAGCATAGAATGTAAGAGCAGGGAGGTTATGCTGGAACTGTATAAATCGCTGGTTAGGCCACAGCTAGAGTATTGCATGCAGTTCTAGAATCCGCATGATAGGAAGGATGTGATTGCACTAGAGAGAATGCAGAGGAGATTTACCAGGATGTTGCCTGGGCTGGAGAGTTTTAGTTATGAGGAGAGATTGGATAGACTGGGGTTATCTTCCCTGGAGCAGAGGAGATTGAGGGGGGACATGATTGAGATGTATAAATTTATGAGGGGCATAGATAGGGTAAACAGGAAGGAACTTTTCCTCTTGGTAGAGGGATCAATAACCAGGGGGCATATATTTAAGGTAAGGGGCAGGAGGTTTAGAGGGGATGTGAGGAAAACCTTTTTCACCCAGAGGGTGGTGGGAATTTGGAACTCACTGCCTGAAAGGGTGGTAGAGTCAGAAACCCTCATAACATTTTAAGAAGTATTTGGATGTGCACTTGCAATGCCATGACAACAAGGCTATGGGCCATGTGCTGGAAAATGGGATTAGAATAGTTAGGTACTTGTTTGACCGGTGCAGACTCGATGGGTGAAAGGGCCTTTTTTTGTGCTGTAGACCTCTATGACTCTCTAACTCTATAATCATGCAAGCCAATGTCATAATAGAGTGGTCCTAAATAGACAGATAGTAGGAAAATTACACACTCTTTGCTGTTAGGCTGTGAGGTTTTACCAGTATCGCAGTTCACAGTTGCTTAGTGATCTGAACCTATGCTTGTGGATCTGGGTAAGTGGGGATATGTGAATTCCACATCAGGCAAAAGAACCTGTAAAATTTACCCCTGCAATATTAAAGTGACAACATCTTCATCGACAATTTTATGTCTGTTTGCAATCATGCAATAATACACTGTCAGAAACACACAACCGTACCATTTTCTGCATTACATCAGCATAATGATATATGTGCAAATCTCTTGGGGCTTCCTCCCTTTGTAGAACAAAGGTTTCCTGCACTTTTATGTCTAGGATGATAGTGACAAATAAAACTGGACTGCGAGACACAGGCAGACCATTAATCAATCATTCTTAACACCAAGCAAGTTGCTTTGGCAACCTTGGTGGTCTAAAGAAGTAAACACTGATTTTTCTGCTTAGAGGAAGAAGAAACAGTCAAGAGAAGATGAAAACGCTAAAGTTGAGTGAATAATTTAATGAAGAGAATGGATTAAGTTGGTGTTTGGTTGGCTGCTTTCTCTGATATTTTCGTGCTGTTGTGGTTGGTTTCCTCAGAGAATTGGAATTTTTCTTTATATATAAATTTGCATAAATTCAATAAAACTAAGTTGTATCCTTTTTTCACATTTGGGACTAACTTTCAGTGCATCAGCATCAATCAATTTGAACCAAAATTGCATCAGTAGAGAATCTTTGTATTAATAACTAGTCACATCAGCCTTAAGTGCTTTGACAATCCAATAACTTTATCCAATCATTGTTAATTGCAACCAATTTTGGGAGACAAAGTCCAATTCATGTTGAATACCCAAAGCCACCGCAAGGAGTGAGTGAATCCTGCAATCCTTCTCAAAGCAATTATGTAAACTAAGCATGTTCTCAGTGGAAAAGAGACTGAGGTACTACGGCCGTTTTTAGGATTTTAAAGACACTATATAATGGAGACTGTGACAAGCTTGCTCACCTTGTCCAGAATAGTAGGGCCAGAGGACACAGTCTGTGCTTGAAGGATGACAGCTGGCAGGCTGGGGGGTGGTGGCAGGGACACTGAATTCAATTTCGAGATCTGTGGAAACATTATTTCAATGAGCAGGTTCGATTGGAAAGTGGTGTAAGCAGATATTCAATCAAATGCAAATGAAATAGATTTCTTCCAGAAAAAAATATTTTGTGATATGGGGAGGGGGTGGGTTAGTGGTATTGTCACTGACTGGGGTTTGAATCCCACCATGGCAGATGGTGAAATTTGAATTCAATAAAAATCTGAAATTAAAAGTCTGATGATGACCACAAAACCATTGCCGATTGTCATAGGAACCCATCTGGTTCGCTGTCATCCTTTCCTGGTCTGGCCTCCATGTGAATCCAGACCCACATAAATGCCCTCTGAACAAAGGCAATTAGGGATGGGCAGTAAATACTAGCAGTGATGCCCACATCCCATGAATAAAAAAAAAATGTAAGACATAGGTAATTTGAGACACATGACATGTGGTAAGTGTAGCTTAATTGCTTTGGAGAAAGGGTTACTGAACCGATAGTTCCAAAAGTTCTCCTGCATCACTGGTGTTTTCTTTATGTAATGTCGAGGTTTGTTGTAAATTAATTGATAGCTATAACGAGACAACTTCCTGTACTGCAGGATCATCAGGATGGTAGAAGGTCAATTAAATGGACCTCAGACATTCTTCATCTCGCAATTCACATGTCCCACTGGAATGTTCATTAGCTTCAGCTTTTGAAGGATTCCAGAAGTGCACACGTTGGCACATGTAAGATTATAACATTCAGTTTATTGTTACAGTCCTCCAGGTCATGCCATTATATCACTAGATATTGAACACTAATTATTGCAACAAATATGGGATCAATGTACATAAGATATCATTGACTAAGTAGAAAAATTAGAGAAGTTCTGAAACTCGTGACAGACAGACAGAGGATTGTTGAATATAATTAGAGACCTTACCTTGTACATGATGTTGGGCTCTGTCATAAAGTAAATAAGCCAATAGAAAAGGGAAATGCACCAAACAAATTGCACCATTTAAGATGTACATTGCCAAATATTCCAAAAGGGATGCCTGTCCTCGACATCCTAGAATATGAGGCCATTTCTTCATTTCTTGACTACCACACTCGGAGGCGGGGGAGGTGATCTTGCAGGAGCACCCCCTAACCCCCAAAATCCTTGAACTCATCCTGGACATCAGCAACCTTTGGTGTGCTCCAACAGCTTCGCAATACTCAAATGTGATCATGCTAACTTCTGTGCTGTGTATTGTGACACAAATAAACTTATGTGAATACATTTTTAAAAAAATCCATTTTCTGTTCATTCTTCGAGACTGTAGAGGAGCTCCAGCGGAGACAGTGCAAGTCTCATTTCCCCAGCTACTTTGAAGAACCAAACATGAAATTTGAATTGCAAAGTCCTAAGCTGTTTCTCACAGTGGTAAAGCTTAGTATGCTAAAATAGTAAACTATATTCTGTATAATAATAAACTTTATTGAGTATTCCCATCAATTACCTCCTTAGACTGACTTTAAAAGACTCAAACTTAAAATAAATGTCCTTTAAGTTCATTTTAGAGATCTTCTGAGAATATTTAGGAAAAGAAGGAATATTTAAAGGAAATTTCCCCAACATTTAAGTTTAAATAACACATTAAAGGTCAAAAGTAACAATGCGGAGAGATTACAGGCATGCTGGAAGTCTCCATGTCGGTACTGACCTCCAGTGTGAGCAGATCTCCAGGCTGCACTCCTCTAGTAACCTTCCTGGAGCCTGTAGTTGGGGGACTGGCCTGCAACCTCAAGGGTTATGGCCATCACAAATTATGATCTTACAAATCTCTTATGTAACTAATAACTCTTATGTAACTGGGGCTGAGTTGGTGGGTGATGGTGGGGAGGGAGAATGAAATTCCATGTCAACTGGGGGAACTTCATGAGATTGATATGCTGCCAAATCCAATGAACTCATGAATCGTTGTGAATACTGAGCATCTCTGCCACTTTGGATTTCACTATTCCACAAACTGAGTTTTAAACCAATCACAGCAGGACACAGCAGCGTATCATTTTGAGGGAGTCATTTGACATAGGTGAATTACCAGTAGACCAGAAACAGACTAAGGTGATATCCATATTCAAAAAAGGGTGATAAATAGACTATAAACCCATTAGCTTTTCTCGCTATGTAAATTATTCAATCAATCGCTATGTAAACAGCAGTCAGCATGGATTCAGCAGGAGATGCTGCTTGACCAATCTCTTCAACTTCTTTGAAGGGTGCATCAATCCAAGTTGACTGTAGGAAGCCCCATGACATGGCACATTTCAACTTTCAAAGGGTTTCAGACAAAATTCCACACAGAAGGTTATTAGTGCAACTCAGCTATATGGATTCAGGGTAAACCCTGGGAATGGATAAGATATTGGTTGAAGAGCAGAAAACTATGAGTTTCCATCAGAGGAGCTATGTCAAGGTTCGGGGGAAGGTGGGGTTGGGGGAGGTACAGAGTGGGGATTCCCAGGGCTCAGTATTGGGACAAATACAGCTTTTAATTTACATAAATGACTTGGATCCAGAAATTCAATTCGAAATAAACTAATTCACAAATGATACCAGATAAGATCAGATGGCTCAAATGAATCATCGAATCATAGAAGGATACAGTGCAGAAGGAGGCCATTTGGTACATTGTGTCCGTTCCAGCTGTTTGAAACATCTAGACAATTCCCTGCTCACTGTTCTTCCCCCATATTCATTCTCCTTCAAGTATTTATCAAACTTTCTTTTGAAAGTTATTATATTGAATTTGCTTCCACCATGCCTTCCAGATCATAACAGTGCCCAGTGTAATTCCTTTTCCTCATCTGGTTATTTTACCAATTACATTAAATTGGTGTCCACTGGATCCAGCTCTTTCTCTTTATTTACAGTATCAAAACCCTTCACAATTTTGAATATCTTTATCAAATCTTCCCTTAGCCTTCTCTGCTATAAGTAAAACAGCCCCAGTTTCCCATGTCTCTCCACACCACTGGATGGAATCTTGCATTCCTGCTGCCATTGTGGTAAATCTTTTCTGCTCTGTCTTCAAGGCCTTGACATCTTTTTTGAAGTCCAGTGCCCAGAATTGACCAGAATACTGCAGCCTGGCCTAACTGGTGTTTTATAAAAGTTTAGCATAACTTCTTTGCTTTTGTACTCTAAGCCTTGGATTAATAAAGCCAAGGATTCCGTGTGATTTTTTTTCAAGCAACCTTCTCAACTTGTTATGCCACCTTGAAAAATTTGTGCACAGACACCCCTAAGTCTGTCTGTTTCTGCACCCACTTTAAAATTATACCATTTTGTTAATATTGCTTCTTCTCACTCTTTCTAACAAAATGAATTACTCTGCATTAAATTTCATCTGCCATGTGTCTGCCCATTTCACCACTCCATGTCCTCTCTTTTTTAATTAGTTTATGGGACATGGGTGTCGCTGGCAAGCCCAGCATGTATTGTCCATCTTCAATTGCCCTTGAGAAGGTGGTGGGGAGCTGCCAACTTGAATCAATGCAGTTCATGTGGTGTTGGTACACCCACAGCGCTGTTAGGAATGTAGTTCCAGGCTTTTGACACAGCGACAGTGAAGTCAATACAGTCAATATAGTTCCAAGTCAGGATGGTAAATGGCTTGGAGGGGAACTTGCAGGTGGTGGCATTCCCATGCATCTGCTGCCCTTGTCCTTCTAGATGGCAGAGGCCACAGGTTCAGAAGATGGTACACGCTTTTGCCATTGTGTGCCAATGGTGGAGAGAATGAATGAAGGTGATTTGCGCATTCATTTTTTTTTTGAAAAATATACTTTATTCATAAAATATCTGAAAGAACATTACAAAACATTTCTAAATCGCCATCACAAAACGAGCAATCATATTCAACTTTTGCACATGGATCACGAGGTGTTTCAATACAATCAATGAAAATTACAGTCATTTCAATTTGGTCATTACAGACAGCCAGACAGTGCAATGGTATTGGAGTTATCAGCATACATCATGTTGCACTCTGAGATGCTTCAATAAATTATAATACAATTAGTATTCACTACATACATTTATTGTGAGCCGTACAGCCCGAGTCTATACCTTTCCCAGCCCCTCGGTGCACTATGGCAGAAAGGTCTTAGACAGCGACCTTTCCCCATTGCGCCTTTGTGGCGGCTACCCCAAGCTTTACTGCGTCCCTCAGCATATAGTCCTAGACCTTGGAATGTGCCAGTCTGCAACACTCGGTCGGTCGATTTGCGCATTCATTTGAAACCGAAGTGTTAACCTGTTTATTTTAAATGGATTAAAGCCTCATCCAAAAATGTTTAAATGTCAACCAATTGTTTGCACATTAGTGTCACAGTGTCATTTTAGTACCAATGAGATCAAACATACTGTATCGTCAGAGCTGGATGAGCTGGGTAATGTAGCCTTCCTGCTCGGTGTGGTGCTAAGATTCTTATACAAAAACTGATTGCACAGTAGCAATCATATCACAAAGAATAATTGACAGTCAATTGCATAGAACTGTTCCCAGTGCATGTTATAATTGATTCATTAATTTTATTCCAGTGTTGGCTGAACCAATTGCATCCTTGCCTTCTCAACAGTTTAACTTAACTCTTCTATGATCTCTCCTTCTCAATTTTCTTTCTTCCTCTTCCTCTCATCCCTGCAGTTTACCTGAAGAGTAATTATGCTCTCATTGTTCTGCATTATAAAGTAGCACAGTCTGTCTTGTGTAACTCTGTTCTGGTCAGATCTTCAGTGGCAGGGCATAGAGGAACTTACTTCCCAACACTCGAGTGTTCACCTAGCCTGATCCCATTGACAAAGCCCAACAATCCTGGCTAGAAGCTCTGTAGAACGCCAATAAATTTATAACACAATTTCTTATTTAAATTCCCTCAGCACCATACATATCAAAGAAGGCAAGCATCTCTCAGGAATCAGGATGCATGAGAGGAGATTTCTGTTCTCAATAGCAACTCTGACTTTAAACACAGGGTTAAAGAACTACTGAGAAAAGGAACATTTAATCAAGCTACAAGTGGTTTGCACAGTATTCTGTCACAGAACAAAGTGAAATCAGAATCCTCACTGAGGAAACTTGTCACATCTGGACTTTAAATAGAGAAAATTACCATAGGAATCCTTTTAAAAAAGATCAGAATCTCAGCACTTCCAATATTTAAAAAAATACCAAAACAGAAAGTTGCAGCTGAATTGAAAACTAGCAAGTGGGGAATTGCTTGTGTCTTTATCATTTGGATTGCATTCTAACTGCAGCAGCTACCTCTCTGTTTGACTTTTGAGAATAGTAGCGAAATTGGGAAAGAATACATTATTATTCAAACTTGGTGAGAGCTTCTGAATAAAAGTTACTAACTTAAAATATTTTGCCAAAAGAGTATTAAAGCAGAAGCTAAAGAATTATTGCAGAGATATTTGATCTTCACTATAAAGTACCAAACCCAAAACAGGTGACCCAAAGGTTAAAAAAAGTCGGTACTTTCATATTGCATGCAATGACATTTATTTACATACAAATGTAACATATGAGAGGATACTCTTCGTTTCTCAGTGATTAAGGTGATTACTTCCCAGGAACCAAACAAATGCATTTCACCACCTTTGGCAAGATTTTCTTGCAAGCTTCTCTCTGAATTCTTTCACTGATAATGTGTGCTCCTGTCCATTACTTTGATCTTTTATGTAGGCCCGCTCCCCACTCTTCCCTTTGCAAAGGGGCAACTACCAACTTACCATGATGCATAGCACAGGAAGTCTGCTAATGTACAATAAAATTTGAAATATTGGAGCCTTTTTCCTGTCAGGTCCTGGAGTTTAGACATTGGGCATGAAAGACTTTAGCCCAAAACCTGGGCTGGAGGATTTCTTGAGGCTGAAAGAAATATAAACGATTAATTTCCCTGGGAGCTCTCCCATTTGTCCATAGTAGCATCAATAGAAGGGCCATGGAAACCTCCGTAAAATAGCATAAATCGCATCTATACAACCTTGTGGAGTTTTCATACCTTTCCTGCTGAAGTTATGGTGGGTTAGAAAGGGGTGGAAGTAATCAGTTGTACAAATTCTCTCCACCGTGTGTATTAATTTCTGCAATTTACAGAATTTTGGCACTTGAAGAGTGCTTTAGAGGCTAGGCAACCTCTCCCAGTCAATAAGACCAAACTTTCAAACAGTCAGAGAGAGAAAGAAATATGACTCAGTAAGGCTCATGCATAAGTCACAAACTACCATACAGACTGTACATGACTGGAACATAAGGCAATACCTAATCAGTATCAACTTGCATTTGTATGGCATCCTTAATGTAATAAAATGACTCAAGGTGCTTCACAAAAGCATTACTAAACCGAGTTTGAGATACTGAGTCACTTGTGGAGATAGTAGGATTGGGACCAAAAGCTTGGCCAAAGAAGTAGGTTTTAAGAACAGAGGGTGGAATCACCTGCTCCCACTTCCAGCGAGTGTCAAGGCAAGCAGGAATGGAAAATATCGGGAGATCACAAAGATCGGTTTCACGTCATTATAAAACCAGTTTATGATTGTGTACTCTACCTGTCAATAGCAGGCCCTGTTTCCTGCTGCCACATATTGGAAACCTAATTTCAATAGCTCTGCTCGCCAGAATCATCCCCCTATGCTGGATCATCTGAGCACGTCAGCGTGAGTGTCTGTTGACGTGTTTCACAACTGTACATAAGTGAAGTGCACCTGGCGAGCTGCACTTCACTCAGAACTTTGAGGTTTTGTTGCCTACCTTGCTTCGGACAACACTCACGGTCATCAGTGCCAGGTTTCACAGGCAGCACCACATCACTTTTAGGGGGGGCTCATGGGCAGTTCTCTACCTACCAGACCAGCTGTAAGGCAGGGATGGCTCTTCATTGGGTGCAGGGCTAGGGCTTGCTTGGGGAAGGGGGAAGTGGCCTCAGACAAGGGAAGAGGCTGCAGGACGAAGGCTGTTCCGGAGAAGGGAGGTATCTGAGGATGTGTGTGGGGTATATGTTGACCTGTGCAAGTGGCCTCAAGATGGTGAGGGCTGAGGACACAGTCTCCAGAGGAGATGAGGCTGGATGTAGATGTGAGGGTGCATGTGAGAGAGTAAGTGGTGATATCCCTGGAGTTGGCAGTGAGTGAGATGCCAGTGAATGCGTGATGGGCTTGTGAGTGTGTGAGTTTAGAGTGATGAGATGGTTGTCTTACCCTGGCAGCACAGGTAAGATCATTCATCCTCTTTCTGTACTAGATAGCCAACCTCTTCTGTGCAGCATTGGCACTGACTACCACTGCCACCGCCTTCGAAGCTGGAGTGGTGAGATTGCTGGACCTATTGCGGCCAGAGTGGGGGTGGAGGACATCACGACGGGACTCCAAAAGGCATTCCAGTCACAGGTCACTGAACTTTTCTTGGCTTCCAGGGCCATGTCTTCACTGGGGCATTCCTGTGCTGTAAGCATTGAGAACTGCATGCATGGCTGCAGTTGAGATATGGCACCCAGAGTGATGGGCGATTCAGAGACTGGCCATCAGTGAGACAGCATGTTTCCTGTGGCTACATAATTAATGAAACGAGAAGCAGGCGATATGGCACGAAAACCCGTCATTGCAGCTAGCGGGTAAAATGCTTTTCATGCCTGCTACCGCACTTAATGCAAATCTGGGACAATTCCGCCCAGAGGTAAAGAGGTGGAGCGGACTATTCCATGCCCACTGGTGTCAGGCATCATGGGGGGTCTGAGTAGACAATATGGCAGGAAGGCTAAAAATCTGTTTCACGCTGCAGTGAAACATGTTTGCAGCTGTTCTCTTCGCCCGTCAATGGCGGACCATGTTTCCCATCATCAGACATTGGGAACTTCATTGTAATACATCTGCATATCATTATAAGCCCAGCTCACCGGAATCATCCCCCCCCATGTCAAATTTACTACCCACATCGGCGGGAAAACATGCTGTGCAGAACACGTCTTGACAAGTGTGACTTACAGTCAGGACTTACTGTTAGTGCCTTGCTCACATCGCGGATATTCGAGGAGCAGAAGATGCTGGAGCCCGACAGCAACCGGATCTTGGAGGAACATCCATCGCCTGCTGGGTGGATTCTCATGGACATGCTTCGCCACGAAGCAGCTCACGGAAGGTGGAAAATCACCATTGAAGGTCTGCTTTGGGACTTCAGTGTCTTGGCCTTCGTCTGTTACGAACAATCACCGAAGGTGTGGAGAGGAAGGTCCAGCTGTGAGCGGAAGAGGAAAATGTTCCAGGAGGTGGGAGAGGAAGGTCTAGGATCGACTGGGAGAGGAAGATGTGTCAGGGGGGATGAGGTTGGGAATGGGGGAATAAAGGTGTTGGGGGTTGAGTTTGGGAGGAGGGGATCAAAGGTGTCGGGAGTGAGGTTGGGAGGGGGGGGAGTACAGGGTGGGAGGAGGGTGTGACGGGGGAGAATACGGCAACTGGTGAGGTAAGTGTAAGGAGGAAGGAAGGTGCAAGGGAAGGAGTCTGGGGAAGAAAGGAGTCCAGGGGGAGTAAGGAGTCCGGTGGAGGGAAGGAGTAAGGGTGGAGGAAGAAGTAAGGGTGGAGGAAGGAGTCGAGAAAGGGGAAGGAATAAGACTGGAGGAAGAAGTAAGAGTGGAGGAAGGACTAAGGAAGGGAGAAGGAGTATGGGGGGGAAGGGGTTCCATTGAAGGAAGGAGTTCTGAGGGGAAGGAGTTCCAAGGGGGAAGGAGTCTGGAGTGGGGAAGGAGTCTGGAGGAGGTAAGGAGCAAGGGGGAGATGTCCAGGTGATCGTGCAAGGACGTTGGGGCCTATGGAGTTGATGACTGCCTCCTGGTGAGTGAAATGAGGGTGGGCATGGTAGGAGGGAATGGTGAGAATGAGAAAGGGCAGAGTGAGGTGGTAGGCTGGGAGGATGAGGGTGCGACAATATCAGTAGAAAGGATGGTGAGGGTTGTGGTGGGAGCTCGGAGGCAGACACGGACCCTGGAGGTGGAAGGGAGGAGGTTGGGAGGTCAACGTGGATGGGGATGAGAGTTTCAGAAAGGTAGGGAATGTCCACGTTCAACTGGACATCCCAGAAAGAAAAGGGTTGTGGCTGGTAGGTGACGGTGGGGAGGTGGAAGGTGATGCCAGGAGGGTCAACAGTGATGGGGGAAAGGAAATGAGTGACCGGGGGAGGGGGAACTATGGGGGAGCTGAAGAATAATGTTAAACGCACTGTGCTTGCAAATCCAAAAGTGAAAGGAGACTTGTGGTGGGAGGGAACAGCTGCTGCATGGGTGTGTGATCAGTGGGTGGGCGGAGATGTAGGGTCAGCTCAGATGGGCAACTGAAAGCGGACCCCAGCAGGCAGTATTGAAAATGCTCAGGACAGTAAGATGAGTGTGATGGAGGAAGGATCTGCGTGTGTGGGAGAGTGCTTGCACAAGGCTCCGAAAGCCCAGTCACACACACACTTCTCCCTCCAGAATCACTCATGGGCCGACTGCACGCAGCTGAACTGTTAGCGTGGGGGGAGGGGGAGGATACAGGGGGAGGATTCGGGAAGCCTGTCAATGAAACTGACAGACACTATTACACATTATTCAGAGAAAGTGAATATAGTTTCAGAATATAAAGTGTCAAAATGTATTCAACCGTGCAACCAATTCTGATCAGAATTTCTTAACTTTTCTAGGGTTAAAACTTTTAGGTGCTGCCCTGACATCAGCATCAGGAGTGGAGACAGCCTGTGCAATGGTTGGCCTTGTTGCCTCTTTTGGCTTCGGCTTGCACCCTCTGAAGAGCTGAGGCCTTGAGGGCCTCGGCTTGCTTTGGCTGTCCTCCTAGGGCCAGCTGCTCCCTTTGCAGTGATAGAGGATGAGGTTGAGGGGGTCACAGGCAAAGGGGACTCGGAGGGAGCAAGAGCCTGAGATTCCTGAACTGATGACCCAGGGGTATCCACCTGCCACTCCTCCTCCCTTCAGCTGCTTGAGCGCCCCGGCCTGACTCCTTGAGAGGAAGGAGCACCTAGGGAGAAGTGGAGGTGCCCCGTTTCCCTCTTGCATTGCTACTCCAGGAAGGCACCCATGGTGACTGCAATGGAGTGCAGGTTTGCTTGCATCTCCATGTTCTGCTGGACTAGGATCTCCATGACATCTACCATCCTTTCCATGGAGACCTCCATACACGCACATGTGGGCACCACTTCATCAAAGAGTAGGTGGATGCACTCCTCCAACTCACATGCCACTCTGTTGAGGGCTTCTAATAACTCTACATGATGTTCCCCCGCCTTCTGCTGACTCTCCACAAATGAGTTGGAAGGCTGAATCCAGAGGCTTGTCATCTGATTCGGACCTCACAGATGCCCCTTCCCTAACAGTCCTCCGAGTGCCGGGGAGCTCAGCTGAAGCGGCCTCCTGCTGCGGACACATGTCCGTGCGGTGACCACCAGATTGTGAACTTGAGCCTGCTCTAAATCTAGGTCCTACCAAGGTGTGTATCTCTGCGCTGGTGCAGGGTGTGGGTAAGCGCTGTGATGGGTCTTCCAGGCTGCTTATTTTCAGTTCTTCAATGGAGGAGATTTCCTCGTGGCTGGAGGTGAGGACCTGGATGGATCTGAGGGACTGACTGGCTGAGGGTGTCTGTCACTTGGTAGAGCTCCCTGTGAACCAAAGTAGAGATGATTAGTACATGGCAGCAGAGTCAAAAAAGGAGACAGAGCACTCACATTTGCATTGAGAGAGGAATGATTTGTGCAGGATCTTCACGTGGGTATTCACCGGCGACCTCACCGTTGCTGCAGGCACTGTCCACATCCTCACCTGTCAGTGAGATGGCATGCTCCTCAAAGTGAGGGGCCTAATGTGGGCCACTCCATCCCTGGTCTGTGACCTCACCCTGCTGCTGTGAGCCAGCTTCTCCTGCACGGAGACAGATAGAGTGTGAGCAGGGCGCATGGCACTGCGTGGAATGTTTGTGTGGTGAGTGGAGCTATGGACGGGAAGAGGACGTGAGCTCGAGAGGATATGAGCCTGATGGAGATGTGAGGGTGTGTGTGAGAGTTAGTGGTGTTGTCCCTTGAGGTGTGAGATCCCTGTGGATGGGTGATGGATTTGGGAGTGTATGAGTTGAGAGTGATAGGAAGAGTGATCTACCCTTGCAGAATGGATGAGACCATTCATCTGTTGGATGTCCTCTTTTTCAGGGCATTGGCGCTGATCACCAATGCCACTGCCTCCCATGCTGGATTGGTGACCATGCTTGCTGGTCTTGGCCCAGAGTGAGGGTAGAGGACATCTATGGTTCTATAGTGCTGTAAGCTGCAGGGCTATGGGCCGGATGCAGGAAGGTGGGATTAGGAAGGGCACCTGGGTGTCCTTGGGCTGGCATGGACAAGATGGGCCGAATGGCCTCCTTCTGTGCTGTAACTTTTCTATGGTTCTATCATGGCGGGCCTCCAAGGTGTCCTAAGGGTGTTCCAGAGACGCGTCACTGATTCAGGGGGCTGCAATCTTCTTGCCTTTCAGGGCCATGTCTTCTGTGCAGCAGACCTGGGCTGGAAGCACTGAGAGGTGTGCGCACAGTTGCACTTTAAACATGGCACCTGGCTTGAGGAAGCAGCAAGGTGACAGTGTGGGAAGTGAATGAGAGCCCGCCCACCATCAAAACGGCGTGTTTCCTAGGAATGCATAATTAATGAGGTGAGTTTGGGATGATACAGCACGAAAAATTGCCATTGCAGCTGGCGGGTAAACATTCTTTTTCTCGCCTGCTACTGCACTTAGTGCAGATCTGAGACGATTCCACTCATGGTAAGGTTTTTGGAGAAAGCTCAATTATCACTACCGTTGCGTGCCATTTTGCATCTATAATGGACCTCAGTTTGTCCCCTTTTAACCCTTCAGAATTTTGAAGTTAGTCAGCATCTTTATTTTCTGCCCCTCTTTTCCTCACTTGAGCCTTAGTGATGAGAATCTCATGAATTGCCTAAAGTCTGATACCTCTTATCAGTTTCACAGCATTGAGTACTGAGTACAGAGATCAATTTCAATTTGTTGAAATTGATGGACTACTGCACTATAAACTGCGGCAAACGGAGGCGTTTTGTACAGAAGGAATTACTGGAGTGCGGAGCAATGACACTTCATAGTAGCAAGATATCTAGTAATTTTATAAATGACTTTATAAATTATTGCTGTTGTTCTTTGGTTATAATGCAGTGCTATAAGTTCCATTTAGATATCGTGTACAGGGAAGCTTGTGGTTGTCAGTCAGCATTCTGTAACAATTGGCTCTGGAGAACAATTTCAGCAACTAGCTGTAGTTTTATGTCCCAGTGTATTTTAGTTGCACCACCAGAGTTTTGGGGATTGCTTATTTAGGGTGGGGTAGAATACCTTCCAGATGCTGGTTGTGTGAGCAACAGGGGGTGTTTGTACATGGTCAAAGTGCAATCAGCCATTATCAATTGCCCAGAACAAGTGCCAATTTTCAGAGCATTTCTCCTGGTTCAGCCTTTAAATGCCTGATATTTCTGAGCCTCGAATGGCATGTCAATCCATGTTGACTATGTAGAAGGAGAAGTGTTTCTCCTGTCACTAGTGTGGTATTAACAGACAATGCTCAAGAGAAATCCAGGTACCCTTCCATGTTGGAAATACAATGAGAAGAACCAGTAAGAAGTGTGTTGGAAATGGTTTAACCATGCACTTGGTGGGCTGAATTTTATTCAGTGGTCGCACTGACTTCACTGGAGGCAGGCGCCACTTTTCACATGAACGACATGTATGTGAATGAATGTGCTTGCATGGCAGCCGACCACTTGACAGAGACACGGGTCTCGTCCAACTGATGAATGGAGTTGGGCAACAAGGCGCCAATGGCAGTATCACCTGGCTGAAAGGTAGGCTCAGATGCCATCTTTAAATGGTTGCCAGCCCTGCTTGCTGTGCTGCCTTACTCATCAAGATTGTCTCAGTAACAATGCTGAAGACCACTCTGGCTGAAGGCCCAAGGAGTGGACTTTGAAGCTGCTGCCAGAATGGCAGAGGGAAGACGCTGGTTGGCTGCACAGTTCAGCGGTGCCTTCTTGCAGATGCCTCTCCAGCTGCAATAGCAAGTCAGCAGATTTTCTTCCCAAGGGATGGCACAAAAAGACCACCCTATCTGACCTAGAAAACCTGGATAGAGATTGCAGTTGTAGGGTCACCCCTCACTCCCTGCTGACCCCGAAACTAGGAAAACCTTAGTGACCATGGTCCACAACATAAAAATGCTTCCTATTTCATTAGTGTTGCCATTCACAGGCAAAAAGAAGCTGATGATTTATTTGGGAAATAAAAACGTCAGACTAGTAGTACTGTTTTGATTCAGTTAAACTTTTGGGGCAGACTGAAGGGTGTTTCACTCCAGCCATCTCAAATCGGCACTAAGAGTGCTTGATGCTAAATCTGTCTGCCTTCATTCTCTAGCACCTCCCACCTCAATTGATGCTATTGTGCAATTCAGAGCAGAAAAGACCAGGTTTGAATCTTGGCCTACACTAGGTTTGTTGATCTTGCCTGGAATTGTGTTGGGAGAATACATGTGGCTTTGGTATCCCTGAGCTAATAAGAAAAGCGATCAACCAGGATTTTACTAGTGCCTGTGATTCCTGCTTTGAGGTGTTCACATTTAAAAGATCCAGAGGGGAGATGAGAAAATAACTTTATGCAGCAAGTTGTAATGTGCTGGAATGCACTGTCTGAAAGAGCGGACAAAACAGACTCAGTTGTAACTTTCAAAAGGCAATGGAATATAGATTGAAAATGAAAAACATTTGCAGCTTTGGTTTTTGGGATGTGGGCATCGCTGGCTAAGTCAGCATTTATTGCCCATCCTTAATTGCCCTTGAGAAAGTGGTGGTGAGCTGCCTTCTTGAACCGCTGCAGTGGTACACCCACAGTGCTGTTAGGGAGGGAGTTCCAGGATTTTGACCCAGTGACAGTGAAGAAACAACAATATATTTCCAAGCCAAGATGGTGAGTGGCTTGGAGGGGAACTTGTTGGTAGTGGTGTTCCCATATGTCTGCTGCCCTTCTCCTTCCAGATGGTAGCGGGTGTGGGTTTGGAATGTTCTGCCTTAGGAGCTTTGGTGAGTTTCTGCAGTGCATCTTGTAAATAGTACACACTGCTGCTACTGTGCGTTGGTGGCAGATGGAGTGAATGTTTGTGGATGTGGTGCCAATCAATCAAGCTGCTTTGTCCTGGATGGTTTCAAGCTTCTTGAGTGCTGTGGGAGCTGCACTCATCCAGGCAAGTGGAGAGTATTGCATCACACTCCTGATTTGTGCCTTGTAGATGGTGGACAGGCTTTGGGGAGTCAGAAGGTGAGTTACTCGCCGCAGGATTCCTAGCTTCTGACCTGCTCTTGTAGCCATGGTATTCATATGGCCAGTCCAGTTCATCTTCTGCTCAATGGTAACCCCCAGGATATTGATAGTGGAGGATTCAATGATGTTAATGCCGTTGAATGTCAAGGGGCGATGGTTAGATTCTCCCTTGTTGGAGATTGTCATTGCCTGATACTTGTGTGGTGCGAATATTACTTGCCACTTGTCAGCCCAAGCCTGGATATTGTCCAGGGGTCTTGCTGCATTTGGACATGGACTACTTCAGTATCTGAGGAGTCGCAAATGGTGCTGAACGTTGTTAAATCATCAGCGAACATCCCCACTTCTGACCTTCTGATGGAAGGAAGGTCACTGATGAAGCAGCTGAAGATGGTTGGAACTAGGACACTACCCTGAGGAACTCCTGCGGTGATGTCCTGGAACTGAGATGACTCACCTCCAACAACCACAACCATCTTCCTTTGTGTGAAGTATGATTCTAACCAGTGGAGAGTTTTCTCCAATTCACATTGACTCCAGTTTTGCTCGGGGTCCTTGATGCCACACTCAGTCAAATGCTGTCTTGGTGCCAAGGGCAGTCACTCTCACCACACCTCGCCTCACATTGGTGGAGAAAGTGCAGTGGAGTGGGACTGATTGGATGCCTCTACCAAAGAACCAACACAGGCATAATGGGCTGAATGGCATCTTTCTGTGCTGTATGATTCTAAACATTGGGTGAGGAGAAAATCAGCTCTGCCTTTGATGCTGCCCCTCGCACCCTGTCAAATCAACTCGACTGTCAACGGCCACCAGAGAATGATATATTAAACGAGATACTTGTTATGAAACATGAACTCACCTTGTTCCTGGTGGAGGCCAAGAACTCCATTTCCCAGCAGGCCCAAGAGTTCCGATGCATGTATGGAGCACGGCGGGGTGACAGGCACACTCTGTTTTTTCTATTTTTGAAGTTGACGCGTTCGGCCATCAGGGACATCAGTAGGGCACCTGCTTGGTGTGAAAACCCAACCACAAGACATGTGGTGGTGGGAAAAGGTAAGTCCACATGATTGGTCATGCTAGGAGGCAGAAGAAGAGGCTCCAGGCAAAAAGGAGTGCTGCTGTTGGCAGGCCCCAGGTAGTGAGGCTCAGGAGAAGTCCTGTGGAGCCTAGAAGATGGAAAAAGGTCACTGGCTCCATGTTGGAAAGGATTTGGGCTCAAAAGAAGCCCTGGGAGCTGCTTAGCTGAGGGCAGCCGGGAGACTGGAGTTCAGAGAAACCTATTGGCAGTGCCAGCTCAGTGAAGCTGGAGATCTGCTAAGGAGCTGAAATTGTGCCAGTAATTAGATGCTGAAGTGCAGCTATGTGAACCCCTTGGAAGGTAGTCTCAGGAGAAGAGATTGAAACGTCGAGACAAAGTCCAATTTGGAGTGGCTTTTGAGGAAATTCAGAGGCTAGATCTTCAAAAGTAGAGGCTTCCAATCCCTTGTGAGGGAGTCAGAGTTCTTATGAGTGTGTAATTCACCATGGGCTCTGATATTTGGGTGTGTTGCTGAGAAATTGGTGGAATTTGGTCACATCTGCCATTTATTGTGCAGTGGGGTGTGTTCGACCACAGTTTGCCTGCTAATTCATATTTATCTCATGTTAATTCTGAATGTTAGAGTATAAGACAGCTATTGTACATTGTTTTACTTTCCTGACTTTGTATAATAAAGTTTATTTTATTTGTTTAAAACTGTGGAATTTTGAAGCCTTTTTTCTCTTGGTAAGTACCTGGGATTTCAAACTTTGTCTACTTTAAAGAAAAACCCTGGTCCCTAACTGGATCATACATACCTGAGAGCTGCCCATAACTCTATTCCTAAAACAGGAGAAAATTGGGATGAAAAATTACTGGAAACTCATACCAAATGCACAATAAGACAGCTTTCTACTATCAAATCACGAATGCTTTATTTTGATTATGACAGCCAAAGCCCTTAGTTAGAATTAGGCCTGTTATTGTTAACAAGGTGGATGTTCCTAGCTGTGTGTGATTTTATGAATGTTACACAACAGGTAATGTTGCAGGTTACTTCCTGTCATGCAACATTTTTCTTGCCAGGTGCATATACCCTTGAGGTAAAGTTGACCTTATATTACCCAAGAGATGTTCATTGCATAGTTGTCCTGGCCAACATTTATTCCTTAACCAAAATCAGTAAAACAGATTATCTGTTCATTATCTGATTGCTGTCTGCGGAGCCATAATGTGCGCAAAGTGGCTGCCATGTTTCCTGTATTAGTACGATGATTATTCTTCAAAATTATTCTATTAAACGCTTTGGGACTACTTGAGGTTGTGCAAGTCACTATATAAATTCAAATCTTTCTTTCCGCTAGCCTTTGCTCTAAATTTGCTTGTTCATGTTTTGGAAATGAAGTTTGTACTTTACTGTTTATTTGGCTTACCTTCACAAATTGACATATAGTCTGTGCCAACTATTTTGCTTTCTAAAGCTAAATCAAATTACATCAGAGGAACTCTTTACCCTTTCTAGAAATCAGCTGCTTATAACAATGCTATTTGCACACACATTACAATTACATTTTCATTGCTCTCAAGGACATAGGAACAGACAAATAATGTTGCTGGCTTAATTGCAAACATTAGCAGCTTGCACACGTCTGCCTCTCTCACTCAGTATCTCTATTTTGTATGAGAGTTGCTTGCCAGTGAACACATTGATGAAACACGTACAAACAGGGATTGGGTAAAATCCCAATGCATCTATATTCACAGGCTTTAGGAATTGTTAAATCAAACCTACTCAACATATCAAAGGCATTTAAGTGAGGCCTCAAAGATCTCAGTGTTACATTATGTCCCTTCCCATTTTTTGCCTGCCATTGAGAATTACTATAACATTTCACCAACATGAATAAAAGTGTCAGAATAACATGAATAAAAACAACATTTGTTTCTAATTTTAGAAACATTTGACATTTTTTTTAAAATTGAGAACACCAGAGAAGAGCCAAGAACAATATTCAGTGGCAAACATTAGGAATCTAATAGATAATACCATACTTTGGTTTTAAAAACCAATAGAAAGGAATTTCCACAGTGAAAATCCTGCGAAGGAACGATTTAGAGTAGAAGACCCTGTGACAAATCTAAATTGGAGTAGTTGTAGAATCTTACCACAAGGAAGGAGCCATTTGGCCCATCATGCATATACCAGCTATTTGGAGAACTGTACAATTTGATGCATGCTCCAGCTTTTTTCCCTAGATCCCTGCAAATTAGTCCTCTTCAAATATATGCCCACTTGCCTTTGCAAAGTTCATGAGGATGTAGGTAGAGAACATGGTGTATGCCAGCATTATGCCCACCATTGACAGCCAATGCTGACATCACTGGAGTTTGCAGTATTGGCACATCAATACTGTGGAACAGGTGGGTGCAGTTCTGGGACCTGCTTGTGATGGTGTGATAGAGAGTGATAGGTGGGATGAAGTGGTGGTTGGCTAGGCTTGCTCTCATTCCCCTACAACCATGATCCTTTCAGCCTCTACAGTTGGCCACCAAGATTGGTCACTTGCCAAGCCTGGATCTCACCTGAGGAGACTATGACATGTGTCCCTGTACATTGAATTTGACTTTTATTAAAATTCTCCTTATGGTGTTCATGGAGTTGTTTAGGACAGTGATGAAACAGCTGTGATTGCCTATTTGATTCATGGGTTTCCGGGATGTCGGGCGTAAGCAATACCCTTCACTATGGGCAAATGTCTCTAAGTCAAGCATTGAGAAATTGCACAGAGTTTTCAGTTCCCTGATACAGAGTGCATGCACTCACTCCATGTAGCCATGCACCTTACTCACTTAAGCAGATGGAATTCAGGTACATGTTTGCAACAACCATTAAAGAGTTTAGGCTCTCCAGGCATGGACACAGGTACTGTTGGATTTTAAACAACTAAAACCATGCAGATTCCCATCTGAGAATAGTGGTATGCTTTCCTGAACCCAAATACAGATGCATAAATGATGAGAAGTCATCCCATCAGTCTCCAAAGATCACTCTTATGAGTTTCTGGCCATTGATTGGATTTACATACCTGGGTGCAGGTCTCATTGCACATAACACAGTGAAAACTAATTGGGAAAACAAGCCCTGATGTCCAAGAGGCCTCCTCAGAAAGGATACAGTGACCTGGGAGAAGTTGCAGCACAGATTCACAGAATGATACTGGGGTTTACATTGTGAGGACATGTTGCATAAAGTTGACTTGTATTCCCTCAAATTTAGAAGATTGAGATGTGATCTTATTGAGGTGCTTAATATGTTAAAAGGATTTGTTAGGATAGATAATGAGAAATTATTTCCTCCGATGGGGGAAATCAAGAACAAATGGGTGTAATCTTAAATTTAGATCCAAGTCATTCAGGAATGAAATCACAACCGTTTTGTCTGTACTAGGGATAGTCAAAATCTGAAGTCCTTACTCCCAAAATGTTGTGAATGCTGTACATTTGGAATTTTCAAGACTGGCATTGATTGATTTTTGTTAGGTAAGGGTATCAAGGAATAAGGAACTAAGGTGGATAGTTGCTGAGGCACAGATCAATCATGATCTCATTGATCTGCAGAACAAGCTGGAGGGGTTAAATGGCCTACTGCTGTTCTGGTGAGGCATTTAGGTGCTGTGCAGCAAGATACCAACCGGATGGGGAAAGCGGATTCTCACATCTATTCTGATCTTTGTAAGGGAAAGTAACATTATTGCATAAAAAAAGGTACTTACCTAGTCTGTAGACAGAAGAATCAAGTAATTTGGTTTGCAATGTTCCCTGCTCCGAGCCTTTTCAGGTTTTCTCCACTTCCTTTCTTTTCTCTCTTTAATATTTACAGTCAAGTGGTCCTCATACAGTTACTCTAATCTCCAACTGAGCTTTAGCAATTCTTGTACACACGTCAATTGGACAAGAAAAGCATGCTCTGTGTTATTTAATGCGTTTAGACAAGGAAAGGCCAAACAGAGAGGGAGAGAGAGATAAACTCAATTTAATCCGAATGAATTTTTAATGCACATTTCCAATTCCATTATCTGATAGGCTGCACTAACCTAACCCAAGGCAAGATGGATGAATCCCTCTGTGAAGCCATCACAATTTTCAAGCACATTAATTTTCTACAAGAAAGAATGCCTTGGTCAAAATCCCTGCTTCCAATAAATCTATTAACAATCAAAAGCAGTTGCTGGCTTGAATCAGTCCAAGTTGTAAATCAGGTTGTTGCTGAGCCCTGTGTCAGGTATCCAACTGTAGCTTTCAGGACACAGAAGACATGTTCTTGACTGTGGGAGATTTATTGACCTTTATGATGCTACCTTGCAAGAATAAACCGAGGAATTACTGTTGATATTGGTGGATGAACGTTTAACTCTATCCACTATTCTAAAGGAGATAACTTATTTTGAAGGGAATAGTACTGAGTAAAGCATCTCTCAGTATTACAACCCCCATTATTTGGCATTTTTAGCATTGACTTGAATACAAGCTTAATGCAAATTGGCTGAATTGATGAATGCTGCTAAACTAGGGCACAATCAAGCCTGTGACTCAGCCAAGAACCTATGAATTTAGCTGGATAAAATCTGTTAGTGAGTGAAACAGTATCAGATGAAATTCAACACATCAGGAACAGGTGTGGGCTATTCAGCCCCTCAAGCCTGTTCCACCATTCAATTAGAAAATGCTGAACTACATCTTAATTTCATATACCAGTACTTTGGTTCCATATCCTTAATAAACTTGCCCAAAAAAATCTCTCAATTTGAATTTTGAAATTTTCAATTGACCTAAACTCAACAACTTATTGGGGAAAGAGAGTTCCAAGTTCCCACTACTCTTTGCATGATTATGTACTTCCTAACATCACCCCTGAATGGCCTTAAGGCTAATAATCTTAAGGCTATGGCCCCTTGTTCTGGAGTCTCCCACCAGAGGAAATTGTTTCTCCCTATCTATCCTATAACACCTCAAGAGAATATAAACATAATCTATGCAACCTGTCTTCATAATTTAACCCTTTTAGGAGTGAAAGTGTGCTTGGTGCTTAACATGTCCAAGCACTTTGTAAGAACAAAAGGAAGAAAGAACTTGCATTTATACCACACCTTTCATAAAGTCAGAACATCCCAAAGCACTTTACAGCATTTTTGAAGTGTAGACACATTGTTGTAGCAATCAATTTGCATACAGCAAGGTTCCTCAATCGAAAATGAGGTGACATTCTACCTTAGAGATGTAAGTCCAAGGATAAATATTGATGAGAACACCCCTATTTTTTGTCAAATAGTGCTATGGGAAGTTTGGCTTCCACCCAAGAGGGCAGATGTCTTACCTAGAAGGCAGCTCCTACTGACAGTGCAACACTGCCACTGGAGTGCTAACCTAGATTTTGTGCTTAAGTCTCTGGAATGGGACTTGAACTCACAACCTTCTGACAGTTATATGCAGGAGTACTACTTACCAAGCCACAACCATTGCTACTGAGCAAATGAGTCACAAATGCAAACGAAACAAAAAAAAAGTGTTGGAAATGCACATCAGGGGTGTCAGCACCTGTAAATAGGAAAGAAGGATGAATGTTTTGGAAATAAATCCTTTATCAGAATACAGCAAATTCACAGGTGAATTAACCTATATTTTTTACCTTATTGGAATCCATCCAATAAGATAAAATAATTGTGTATTTCCAGTACACTCTGCTTCGATTTCAGAAACTAGATTGGTTAATTAACAGAATGAGTTGGAGTGTGGCATGTGGAAAGCTGAGCACTTCCCTGCTTAGGCTGCAAATTCAGTACTGGGTCTTTGAGAAGTAAGAAGTGCAGGTCAAGTGAGAGAATTGGCCAGAGAAGAGCCCAGAGGGAGATTGAGAGTTCAAAGGGTTCAGTTAGGAAAAAAGAATGGAAACATTTTGGCTTTTCAGTCTTGAAAGGAGGAGCTACTCTAAAAAAGATTACCATCTCTAGGCGATTCTAAACCCTCACATTTACATGCACTGCCTGTGGCACCTGACTTTTTGTGTCAATATTTTCCACTAAAACATCCTACATCAATGTTTATAATGAGTTTTTCTTTTGTGTAACGTTATCACGCTGAATAATCTGGCCATCAGGTTCCAATGATCTTTTTCAGAATGCTTTATGAAATTTTTGTTCTTTTTTATCTCATCTTCAGAAACTAAAATTGTTATGTCCATAAGTAGAGTCTCAGCCTTTCACAAAACTCTGGGCTTGGGAGTTCTGAATTTGGGTCATACACTGTGAGCGTGTGCAATGTATGTCATTTTTACAGCTGTATTAATTTTCTTCAACTTTAGATTCTTGTTAGTTAAGTATTTTATGGTTAAATTGTTCTAATTATTTTGCAGAGGTGAGAGTGACTGCTCTTGACATCAAAGCAGCATTTGACCAAGTGTGGACCAAGGAACCCTGGCAAAATTGAAGTCAATGGGAACCAGAGCAAACTCTCCACTGGTTGGAGTTATACCTAGCACAAAGGAAGATGGTTGTGGTTGCTGGAGGCCAATCATCTCAGTCCCTGGGGATCTCTGCAGGAGTTCCTCAGCTTCGTATCTTAGGCCCAACCATCTTCAGCTGCTTCATCAATGACCTTCCTTCCATCAGAAGGTCAGAAGTGGGGATGTTCGCTGATGATTGGACAATGTTCAGCACCATTCATAAGTCTTCAGATTCTGAAGCAGTCCATGCCAACGTGTAGCAAGACCTTGTTATGACCACATGAGGAGGAGTAAAAATTGACTCCCCAGGTCTGCCCATAACTGAGTTTTGTTGTGAATTTAGTAAGGATGTGCTTTGCAAATAATGCAGGAATCCCACTATGTATGCTTTCAGATTATAAAGAAGTAATCAGACAGGTTAGAACAAAGAACAAGGTAAGTTTATTGACTCTACTTCCCGAATTTAAAAAAACTAGGTAAATTGCAACTACTATTCATGTGTCACACACATTCCCTGGTCCCCACAAACACACACTAGTGCAGATGGTAGAATACAAGGATTGAATTAATGATTTTTATTACAATTCTTGAAGAAAATAAACAATCAAAGAAATATATGATTAACTGTGCTTTGACTGGTCTTGATGCAGTGATTCCACATTGTAGCCATTTTGTTTAATTGCCTTCATGGGTGTAGTTGTACGGAACAGGTTTCCATAACTTATCTCCAAAAGATCTTGGTTGTCAGTAGATTTCTTTTCTCAGGATGGTTACTTTGCAATACCCATGCACTATACTCTCAAGAGAGAGAGAAAGAAAGAGAGAGAGAGACACGGCACTTCACAGCTTTCAGTATATCCTTCCGATCTCTGCTTTCTGGCTTGGTAAACCGTTCTTAAAAGTGTTGCTGGCTGGATATTCTAGAGGAATTCAATTACCATGTTTGCTGTAGTCATTGCTTTGTAAAACAGGTTTTGGATGTCTCACCTCAGAAACTTTTGAAGAGCAATTGTGTAAAAGCCAACAGAACATTTCATGCTCCCCAGGGCATTTTAGAATCTGTTTCTTTTCATCCCACTTGGGTGGAATGTAAGGTTGTATATTGGAGCTGGCTGGCAGTCCCACCACTGTCTTAATTGGATTACAGTTTATTAAAAATCCAGCGAGAAAACAGGCATTAGATGTTGTATCAGGATGGCCAAGTGGTCTAAACTGTTAGACTGAAAGAGTGTGATTCCTTGCCTTGCCAATGGCTTGGTGAATCCTGGTCCTTTTCTAGGGGTGCAGGTTCAAATCCCAATCCTAGCATTTGCTTAAAGAGTTAGTGGTTAGTATCCCTGCCTGTCACATGGGAGACTGGAGTTCAATTCCCCGATGAGGAGGATTTTTATTATGGTGGCTGGTTAGCTCAGATGGTTAGAGTGTGGTGCTAATAATACCACAGTCATGGGTTCAATCCCTGTACTAGCCAATGAGGCTTTTTTTTTCCACTGCCGCCGCCATCATGGAGAGTCCACGGACTCAGACCATCAAACTGGCCTGGATTACTAAAGTTCTTGGAAGGATAGGATCCCAGGGACAGTGTACTCAGGTCCGTGTGGAATTTATGGATGACAGCAACCGATCCATCATTTGAAATATGAAAGGACCAGTCCGTGAGAACTCATACTTCTGGAATTTGAGCATGAAGCCATAAGATTATGATAACTGATCGTCAAAACTGATGCCAGCTGAAGCAGCTTTCGAAGTAATTGGTTATAGACATTTTCACAAGGTTTTTTTGACAAAATGGGACAATGAACATTATAAATAAGTAATCTTTTTTAAAAAAACACATCCTCGTAACAACCTAGACAACATTCAGGCTTGGGCTGATAAGTGACAAGTAAAATTCACACCACACAATTGTCAGGCAATGGCCAGCTCAAACAAGATAGAGGACTGAATCATCCCAGATTTGCACTGTGAGGTAGTGGGTGGAAAAAAGAACATTTTACCTGCCGGCTGCAATAGCGACTTTTCGTGCCTTTTTGTCCCATTCCTGCCTCATTAATTTTGCAGCCACAGGAAACACGCAATCTCGCTGGTGGGCGGCCTCCAATTTGCCCGCACCACTGTTCCCTCGCTGCTTCCTCATGCAAGGCCCCATATTTAAACTGCAGCTGCGTGCACACTTCTCAATGCTTACAGGCCAGGAGGGCACGGGTGAAGTCATGGCCCCAAAAGCCAAGAAAAGTGCAGCCCCCCGATTCAGTGACACATCCCTGGGGCACCTTCTGGATACCGTTGGAGCCCACCATGATGTCCTCTACACCTGCTCTGGCTGCAGGAGACCTACCTGTGTCACCACTCCAGCTTAGGAGGCGGTGCCAATGCTGCACACAAGAGACTGGCCATCCAGTGCAGAAAGTCTCATCCGTGCTGCTAGGGTAAGGCAACCATCTCATCACTCTAAACTTACACACTCACAAGCCTATCACACATTCACTGGCATCTCACTCAAAGCGAGCTCAAGGGGCATCACCACTTACTCTCACACACACCCTCACATCTCTATCAGGCCTCATCTCCTCTGGAGACTGCCTCCTCAGCCCTCACCCTCTTGAGGCCACTTGCATAGATCAACATCACACACACCCTGGGATAGCCCCTTCCCCAATAAAGGCTTGGCCCTGCAGCCTCTTCCCTTGCCTGAGGCCACGTCTCCCCCTTCCCCAAGCGAGCCCTAACCCTGCAGTCGTTGAAAAGCCCCCCCTGCCTTACAGTTGGTCTCGTACATAAAGCCCCCTAAAAGTGATGCGGTGTTGCTTGCGAAGCCTAGCACTGGTGACCACGAGTGCTGCCTGAAGCAAAGTAGGCAAACAAGTCTCAAAGGCCTCAGCAAAGTGCAGCTCGCTAGGTGCACATTACTTATGTACAGTTGTGAAACACAACGCAAGCATGCCGATCTGCCCGGATGATCCAGCGTGGGGCGATGATTCCAGTAAGCAGGGCTTATAATGATATGTAGATGTGTTAAAATGACGTTCCCAACATCTGGTGGCGGGAAATGTGGCCCGCCATTAACGGGCAGAGCGGACAATCGCAAGCTGGTTTCCTGACGGTGTGAAACCGATTTTTGACCTTCCCACCATATTGTCTGCTCACGCCCGCCATGACGCTCGACACCAACAGGAGCGGAAAATTCCACCCAGAATCTAAGTATCTCCCTTTGATATTCAATGACATTACCATCACAAGAGTAGAGTACGAGCACTGCAATCTGAGTGGTGGCCGGACATCGCATAGGCTGTTCAAGGTTTCATCCTGTCCTGCCACACCTGCCACATTAACAGTCAGACATTCACAGAACCTCCTGGTGCCATCCAATCTTCCATGTGTGACAGAAGTTGAGGATCAAACTCTTTGACCATCAAGTCAAGACATACCTTGTTGCTGAAGATTATTACTCTAGATGGGCAGAAGCAGTTAAACTCCACGCAACTACAGAGGAGTCAGTGGTTAAGGTGCTACAGGCTATCTTCTATATCCATGGCTTCCCCGATGAAATAATTTTGGATAATAGTCCACAATTTGCTAATGACCACTTCTGGAAATTCACTGCGAACAATGTGATGGCCCGTCTTAGTAGCTCCCCTCTTCATCCTCACATCAATTGGGACACTGAGCGAGCAGTCAGGATCAGCAAGACTCTGATGTCTAAGAATCCAGACTGGCATTCACCCCTGTGGCATTATTGAGCCACGCCCTTGGCTAATGGATTCTCTCCAGTCCAATTGTTCATGGACGACATCTAAAATCGCATGTTCCTCTACTGCCTCAGAACCTCCAACTTAATGTTAGCCCTGCTGACCACCAGAGGGTGAGAGAGATGGCGTTGAGCCTCCATGAAAAACGTCAGTCGTATAATTCCTGACACAGGGTCAAAACCCTACCACCCTTAACTCTGGGCCAGAAGCCATTTGGATCCATGACTGCAAGTCAGAAGGTCTCATTCTTACCATAACAGAGCACTCCTGTTCATACTTGGTCCAGACCTTCTGGCACCTTTCAACAAAATTGGAGAGCCCTCATTGCATTGGTACCGGGTCTTTGACTACCACACTATGTGAGATGAAGATCCTAAGAATATTTTGAGTGCCACGAAAGTTGCTGACTCACCCCAGGATTCATTCCCAGACCACCACCCTGTGGGGCAGTCACAATAACACTGTTTGGAAGAGTAGTGAAGGTTCCACAGAGGCTTAAACTTTAACTGGGGGACTCTAGGTGAAGGGCAGTGGGGGGGGAGAAAGGAGGTGCCAGAGCCTACGTAATGTAAATAGCTTAAAAATAAATGTAATGTAAATAGCTTGGACATAGTTAACACTGTTATAAAAAAGATAAATCATATACTAGGGGGAGGTGTAGTGTAGTAGGTTAATAGAATAGATATGCTAATGAGTGATGTAGACAATGCTGTACCTATGATGTCAGTAGTCATGTGTTTGAGGCTCTGTATAGTAGACAGGCAGCGGATTTGTGCCTACTCAGTAACCCATCTTGTACATATCTTAAATAGTGTAAATGAACTAGTTTTAAGTAAATATCCGAGTCTGGCTACAATTCCTTTTCACATGATATATGGCCTAGCATGTCCATCAAACACAGATCACATATTACTATGTCTGGAAGATGGCAAGTGATTTGCAGCTTGAGTGATACATGAAGTTGCCCTGACTGGTAGATTTTGTATCCCTTGCTGAAGGGAAGTCCATTGTCTATTCTGGTCATTCTCTCTGTAGCAGGCTGGCTGAGGCCAGGAAGTGAGCCAATGTCCTCACCACTCCATAATAACCCAATCCATTACAACACTGGACCATCTGCTTCAAAGTTTATTTTTCCTTCATTAAAACCCTTTGCTCAAATTTATTTCTTTAGGATCATAGCTAGACTCGGGATTTCCAAGCTTCATTCTTTTGACGTTAGTTCTACATCCAAATTTCTCTCGTTGTACATCTTATTTAGTTCTCCCACAGGGGCTGTCCTTCTCCCACATCTAATCTCCAATCTTTCTTCATTACAGCCTACCTCTCTACTTCATTGGTAACGTTCCAGTCAATATTTCTCTGAATTTGCTTCTCTTGTTCCTCTCAGCCCCCAAACCATACTGTCTGTTCTTCCTGCTTACTTCATCTTCACTGTTAATACCATAATCTACTGTGGTGTACTTTCCTCCAACTCCATTCTTTCCCTGACCACCAAGGGACAGGGGAAGGAGTGTGAGAGGGTTTTTTATTTGGCCAGTTGCTGTCAGTCACACTATGATGATATAAACTCTCCCTGCATCGAACCTCACATTATTTCTGGGCTCATGAACTTTTATGTTGTTGGATGGCACAGGGACCAGGGGATACTTATTTAATGTTTTGAGCAAGAAATCCAGGAGAAAGATGAGCAAGAATTTTTTTAAGCACTGAAAGGTAATGACCTGGAACTCGCTGCCTATGAGGGCTGTGGAAGCAGAGATGATCAATGATTTCAAAAATCAATTGGATGGGAACTTCTGGGAGAAAACCTTTCATGGCTATGGGGATAGAGTGGTGGAATGGGGATGACTGGATTGTACTGCAGAGAGCCAGCATGGACTTGATGGGCTAAATGGCCTCCTCCTGTGCTGCACTGACTCTTTGACTCTATGACAAATACTGCAGGTGTGGGGTAAGGGGGCATTGTCTTCTGCAGCAAAGGACATTCTTTGTTAATTTTAACAAAGTCTTGGAGCAACCTTGAATCTTATTTATACCCTTTGCACTAAGAATCAAAACAGCCCAAGGACCATATGAGTGCATCACTGCTGCTGGCTCTTATGGTTCTCTAATTATTAAGTGTACAATATTTTAAATTCACCTAGCTTGAAACCTGCCAAGAGCACTAATAATGTATATAGAAGTTCCGCATTTATAACAATCCCTTCCCAATAATAAATATTTATAGATTTTCTCAAAGGTACGTGCCTAGAAATGACTGCTGGAGATATTACAAGGCAGGTGCCGAAATAATCTGTATAACACAATCCTCTGCCTATTTTAAATACATCTTCTCATGCACCTTTGCTTTATTAATGTCTTTTCCTGCTTTCTCTGCATCTTAGCCTGTTTCCCAGATTTTTGGTCTCTCCCTGCATGTGTTGTGTCTGAGCCAATCTTTCTCATCCACTTTCCTGCCTTCTGTGCCTGTGTATAGATCTTTTGAATTTTCTCCTGTGTCTTCCAGTTTCCTGTTGGTTGTCCTCCAAGAAAGCAATAAATTAAACCTTTTACATTTTTGTATGGTTGCAGAAAATTTATTTAAACCAATTTCCCCAGTAGCAATATCTATCTTCCTGAACCTGTAACAAGTCGACTTCCTGGTTATATGCTTTTCTCTTCAGACTAGTTCTAGTTAATGCGATTATCTCATTCATTGATAAACATGTCATTTGGCAGCAATTGCTGATTTCAGTGCCTATCGATATAGTGTTTCCCAGGGGATAATGAATGCTCAATTTTCCTTCAACTCCTTTGCGCTAATCTTGATGAGGGATGTCACCACTGCAGATTGCGATATAGCATCATAGAATCACAGAACAGCTACAACACAGAAGCAGGCCGTTTGGCCTGTATTGGCTGTGCCAGCTCTGCAATTCGCCTAGTGCCACTCCTATGCCTTTTTCCCTTAGCCTGAAATTTCTTCCTCTTAAGAGAATTATCGAATTCTCTTTTCAAAGCCATGAGTGATTCTGCTTCCACCACACCCTCAGCCCGTGCACTCCAGATCCTAACCACTCACTACATAAAAAAGATTTTCTTCCTGTCGCCGTTTCTTCTTTTGCCAATCACCTTAAACCTGTGACATCTCGTTCTTGATCCTTCTCACCGTGGGAACAGTTTCTCTTTATCTACTCTGTCCGGGCCCTTCATTATTTTGAACGCCTCTATCAAATCTGGTCTCAACTTCCTCTTCTCCAAGGAGAACAACCCCAGCTTCTTCAATTTGTCAACATAACTGAAGTTCCTCTTCCCTGAAACCATTCTCATGAATCTTTTCTGCACCTTTTCTACTGCCTTTACATCCTTCCTAAAGTGTGGTGCCGAGCACTGGGTGTAATGCCCCAGTTGAGGCTGAACCAGTATTTTATACAGGTTTTTCATAACTTCCTTGCTTTTGTATTCTATGCCTCTATATATAACACCCAGGATCCCATAAGCTTTATAAAGCACTCTCTCATCCTGCCCTACTACCTGCAATGGTTTGTGCATATATGCCCCCAGGTCCATCTGCTCCTGCACCTCTTTTAGAATTGTACCCTCCAGTCAATGTTGCCTCCCCCCCCATTCTTTCTACCAAAACAAATCACTTTCAGGCTCCTATTGCATTGCCTTTGAAACCTCGAGATCTATCAAAGGATTCTGGGTTACCTGTACCAACTCTAGATCACAAATGTTAAAGGCAGTTCCCCTGACCCTGCAGCGCAACCTCAATTGGCTGAAAGCCAAAACCAAGATAGCAGCCACTTCTGTAATGGAACTACACTATTCTGATGATGCACATTCTGAAGAAGGACAACAACAGATAGTGACATATTCACCGAAGCCTACAAGATCATGGGACTTGCCCTAATAACCAGGAAAACCAAAGTTGTCTATCAACCTACACCAAACATATCAAATCCAATGCATCCAGTTGAGATTCATGGTGAAATGTTGGAAAAGTCCCTTACTTTCCATAACTTGGAAGCTATCTATCCCACAAAAGCTGACATTGATGAAGAGGTACACCAGTGAATCAAATGTGCTTACTCAACTTATGGTCAATTATATACTTGAGTTTTCAAGAATCATGACATCAGATATGACACAAAACTCAAAGTCTATCAAGCTGTGTTTCTTCCCGTGCTTCTCTATGGTGCTAAAGCTTGAACAATTTATGGACGCCATATCAAGGCCCTAGACCAACATCATTAACGCTGTCTCAGAAGGATCTTGTGAATCGAGTGGGAGGACAAAAGAACAAACATGAGCATCCTCCAATATACAGACAAGCCAAGTATAGAAGCCATGATAGTCTCACTTCAACTGAGATGGATGGGACATGTTATTGGAATGACACAAGACTGCTCAAACAGGTGCTTTACTCAGAGCTATGCCAGGGAACCTATTCACACGGAGGGTGAGGGGTAGGGGGAGGCAAAGGAAACGTTTCAAACGCAATCCCAAAGCCTTTATGAAGGTCTGCTCTACATCAACAAATAGGAAGCAGATGCCCAATCATGACCAAAATTGTGATTCATCATCAAAAATGGTGTCAAGACTTTCCAAGCAACAAAAGCAGCCACTGGGAGAGAACAGCGGCAGAGATAAAGAGAGAGGGTAGCTTCTTGAGCCAGCAAACCGTCACCACCTCTATTGGCTGTCAATCAAGGTCTGCACTGCAGGAGAGCTAGTAAGGGTAAGATAGGGCTCATAAGTCATCTGCAAACACTCAGCCAACACTGATATCTCACTTCTACCCAGCTATCAGCAAGGAATCATTATTGACAGAAGGGATTGCCGATAGTTACAGTTTCTTAGCTCCACCCAAATTGATTCTACTTCCTTATTTTCTGAGCTAAGATCTTTTTTCTCTCCTGTCTTTATTCCATCCTTTATTAACTCTTCCTCCTTTTCCATTTTGTCTATCTCATAAAAGTTAAGTATCTTGGAAAGTTTACTTCCCCCCGGTCACTTTGAAACCATGGTTCTGTGATAGTTCTTAGATCAAAGCTATTAATTTCTAGCTGTGCTATTAATTCATCTACTTTGTTGTGAGTGTTTTACTGTTCAGATATAGGGCTTTTTGCTTCAACATTTTTCTAATTTTCTCTAATGCCACATTTGTCACAAATGCCCTATTATCTTTGTTACTCCCACTGTCCCTTCCTGACCCATTCTGCTGATTTTTACCCAATTTACTGCTCTTTTAGAACTTTGACATTTCCTTTGCTGCTTTTGAATTTACTCTCTCCTGAATCCTCTCATCACCCCCTCATTTGTTTAAAAGCCCTGTCTATTGCCTGAGTTATTCGATTTGCCAGGAAACTAGGTCCCAGCCTAGTTTAAGTGGAATCTGTTTCAACAGAACAGTTCTCTCTTTCCCCAGTACCATGCAGTGGCCCATGAAGGAAAATCCCTGCCTCCCACTATCACTCTTTCAGTTACACATTGAACCTTTTAATCTGTTCACCCCTGTGCGAAATGGTGTGTGGCTCAGATAGCAACCCATAGATTATTAACTTTGAGGTTCTGCTTTTTAATTTGGACCCTAACCTCTAAACTCTCTCAGGGGAACATCATTCCCAGTTCTGCCTATGTTGTTGGTTCTTACATGGACCATGACAACTGGATCATCCCCCAAGTTCTTCCCCAGCCACAAGGAGGTATATCTAACTCTGACACCAGGCAGATAACATGAACTTTGGAACCTCCACTCTTAACTGTCGAGAGCAGTATCCATTCCCCTGACCATGCTGCCCCCTATCACTACCACATTACATTTTACTCCCCTGCTTGAATTGCCTCCTGCATCTTGGTGCAACAGCCAGTTAGCTCATCCAGCTTGCAGTCCTTATTCTCATCCATACAGGTAGCAAGTATCTTGTATCAACTGGACAAGGTCAAGGTAACACGCGTGTCACACAAAGTGACATCTCCAATAAGAGAGGAATCAACCATTGCCCGTTGACTTTCAATGGCATTACCATCACTGAATACCCACTTTCAACATCCTGGGTTTACCATTGACCAGAAACTGAACCGGACTAGTCACATAAATACTGTGACTACAAGAGCAGGTCAGAGGCTGGGAGTCCTGCGAGAGTAACTCACCTGACTCCCCAAAGCCTGTCCAACATCCACAAGGTACAAATCAGGAATGTGATGTAATGCTCTTCACTTGCCTGGGTGAGTGCAGCTCAAATAACACTTAAGAAGCTCAATACCATCCAGGGCAAAGCAGCCTGCTTGATAGGCACCCCATCCACCACTTTCAACATCCACTCCTTCCACCACTGACGCACAGTGGCAGCAGCGTGTACCAGTGACAAGATGCACTGCAGAAACTCACCAGGGCTTCTTCGACAGCACCTTCCGAGCCGCAACATCTACTACCTAGAAGGCCAGGACAGCAGATGCATGGAAACACCACCACCTGCAAGTTCCCTTCCAAGCTACACATCATCTTGACTTGGAAATATAGCGCTGTTTCTTTACTGTCGCTGGGTCAAAATCCTGGAACTCCCTCCCTAACAGCACAGTGGGTGTATCTACACCACATGGACTGCAGCGGTTCAAAAAGGCAGCTCATCATCGCCTTCTCAAGGGCAATTAGGGATGGGCAATAAAAATGCTGGCCTTGTCAGTGATGTCCACATCCCATTAAAGAATAAAAAAAAGGGCTGAAGATCCTCCACCACTACATCCTGGATCCCCATACCTGGCTGATTCGGTGTCACAGCCTCCTATCCTGACCATTGACCAACTCTGAAGTTCTAGATGACGTAAGGCGTGTGACTGCCTTCTGGAACAAAATGTCCAAGTGATTCTTAACCTCCCCGCTGCCCCATAATGCCTGCATCTTGGACTCCAGCCAACATCTCTAAGCCAATCAAGATGCAGACACACTGCAGACATGGTTGTCCGAGACTACAATGCATACCACAAAATCCCACATGCTTTGTTACAGCACATCACCTGCCCTGCCACATCTACCTGGCCTTCATTTATTTGATTAGTTAGTTGGTTAATTTTAATTGAACCGATTGTTTTAGTTTTATCAATTAATTGGGTTGTCTAGTTTAAGATATTAATTTAGTAAAGTAATAACAAATTACAGTTTCTGGCTTAGAGGCAAAAAGAAAACACTCTCCAGTTACTGGGGATAAAAAAAATAAAGCTCAGGTGACTACATCCTAAAACACGAGTGTGACAGCTTCCCATTTCCAATACCACGTCATTCATCCTGTATCCTCTCTGACTGAGATTACCCATTTAGTGTTGAATTAGGGGTAGTTGTGTACTATCAATCCATGCTTCAGAGTTAAAAGAATCCTCAAACCTGTAACATAGGACCTTAAAGACAGCAAAGAGAGATAAATCTGACCTGAAACTTAAAAGTAATTCATCATTCAGTCCCTCAACTGTTGTTGCTTTAAAACTGATAAATAGAAAAGAAATACAAGGCTAGAACTAAATCCCAGGGAGGGTTTCAAATCAGAAAAAAAACCATTTAACTCAATCTATCTATGCCAGCTCCATGCAAGAGCAGTTTACTATGAATCTCATTCTACTACTCTCTCCTCGTAACCCTGGATCTTCCTCTCCTAATGGTCCTTCGATATATCTTTAAAAGAGGGTCTCAGGTGCTTCAATATAAAAGATAAATTCTACACTCTAACAGCTCTCTAAAGAATTTTATCCTATCTCTCTCTCTCTGTTTTATTGAGAATTTTAAACTGATGACCCCTTTCATATGCTGCACCAAAGGAAGTACTCTTTTCCTACTGAACACATGGCCTACCTGCTGCCTACCCATCCACCCCTGACCTCTCTCCCATTTTACAAGGGTTAGGTGGAGGCGTAAAAGTGGCCCACTTGCCCTTGGACTTATTGAGGCCCTCAAGTGGCCAATTAATATCCACTTAAGTATTTCATCCTGCCCCCTCTGCTATATTACCATGGCAGAGGGAAGCCCAGGCCAAGGGGTAGCCCAGGAGGTTTTACTGCTAGGGCTTATGTCGGACACAAGGGAGGGGGACCTCCTTTGGGGGTGCCCTGTGCCCATCGAAGGCACATCCTAAAGGCCATAACCCCCTCCTAAACCCTCCCACCCGGCCTCCCAAATCTAGACATTGACACCCCCACCCCCCACTCCCTTCCCCAACTCAGTGGGTCCTGCCAACCAGGCCCCACTGATATCCTGGACCTACCTGAAGTCTGGCTCCATAACATCCTTTTGTTCGGGGACTACCTGTAGTCCCAGCGGTAGCCACCACTCAAACCTGACGCTGCTGGGACTACAGAGCTGCTGGCCAAACCAATTGGCTGGCAGCCCACTAAGGCAGGACCTCCTCCCCAAGGTGGGGGCGGAAGTCTCAACCTTAGGCAATTAATGTCCATGGAGTGTTAAATGGCTTCGGAGCCATTTAACATATCACCATCAGTGGAAATATGTTCCCCGTGAACTCTTTGGGTGATAGGGTGGGAAACCCCACCATCCAAAAAATCCTTCCCCTAATGTTGGAATCCCACCAAACAGCCTTCTGAGCATAATGACTGTTATTCCTTCTTCACTGTGACCAACACCTTCACTCCCCAGTCAAAAGTTGCCCATTTTCTTTAACTGAACCTTTTGATTTCTGAGTGGGTTGGCTGAACATTGCCTGACATGGAAGCCAAACAATTTATGACTTTGCATTTATGATACAGTAACAAGCCATTTGGCCCAAGAGGTCTAAGCTGCTGTTTATGCTCCACACAAGCCTTCTCACACCCTTCATCTTACCCCATCAACATGTCCTTCTATTCCTTTCTCCCTCTTATCTAGCTTCCCGTTAAATCTTATTGCCCTCAACTACTCCTTGTGATAGAGATGTCCATAATATAACCACTTTCTGGGTAAAGTGGTTTCTTCTGAATTCCCTACTGAATTTAGATTAAGCCTCTTGGTTCGCAATCTTGATGTCACATTAGATCTCAAGATGACCTTCCGACCTTACACTTGCATCATTACTAAGGCCGCTTATTTCCCTCTCTTAATATTGCCCAACCTCACGCTTATCTCTGCTCAAGGTCAAGCAATGTCTTCATTTTAAAATTCTTATCCTTGTTTTCAATTCCGTCCATGGCCTCACCCCTCCCCCAGCCCCACAGCCCTCTGAGATACCTGAGCTCACTAATTTTGGCCTCTTGAGCAACATGATTTTAATTGCTCCACCATTGGCGGCTGTGCCTTCAGTTGCCTCGGCCTTAAGCTTTGGAGCTCAACGATAAAAGCCCGAGCCTGCTCAATCTTTCCTGATAGGTATAACAATCATGAAGGTTTCAGTAGCAGCTGAGCTGCTGTTAGCTGTGATTCCGTGATTGGGCAGCACTTGCTGAACAATCCTGAGTATGCTAATTGCTACACTAACAACCAATTTAAGATAATCAGTTGAGTTCATATTGTGGCTCATATGCACTTCTAGAAGCAACATACATCCATATACTGGGAGATATTCTCTGCAAACAAAAGCAATATGTTTAATCCTTGATCCTTTTTTGAATTAACCAAAGCTTGGGGAGCCTAGCGTTCCCCGTTGCCTTCTTCATGGTAATGCCTCAGCCAATCAGAGCTAATTTGCCAACAAATCAGCACCCTTTTCTCCTATGGTATAAATTCTTGTGATTGTTTGAAATTTAGCATTTTTGTATTTGTCCTGATGAGTGTAACATGAAAAGCTTTGGCAACATGACTCTCTTTTCAGCAATATTCAATGTTATGTACTACCAAGCGACTGTTTATTTTGCAAAGGTTCATCATAACTTCTTTGCTTTTGTACTCTGCCACTACTTATAAAGCCTTTTATTCTGAGACAGCCCCAGGTCCCTAAATTGTTCACTCCATTGGAAAGCTTTCATGGATGGATCTTGGGTGACAATAGCTGCTCACAGCAGTGACGAGCCACAGTACTGAGGTAGAAGAAACATACAACTGCAGTCATCTAACTACAAGGGCAGTCATTGAGCAGGCAATTGACCTTTTGAAAATGTGCTTCAACTGTTTAGATCTTGCTGGGGGTGCCCTCCAATGGATGCCCTGGTGGCCTGCAATGCCAAGCGAAAACAATATCATGGGCTCTGTGAGAACAAATGCATCATCCATCCTTGCCCTACAGTCATCGGTGACTCTTTCATGGGCTTCAGGTCCATGCCCCCACATCTGGTCAGACACCCCTGGGGGATTAAGAATCACTTGAGACATTGGAGTAAAGCATTAGCCATATGCTCAAGTGGAGGAATTAAACTAACAGTGCCATACAGGTATTAAAGGCAACTCTGTGAGACCCTTTGTGCAACTGGTTGCATTTACCTGTTCGTTTCAGGGTGCTTTTACACTATGCTTTCCCTGCGCCTGGAGCTGGTGTGGGGTCAGCTTGCTGGCCTTGCTGCTTTGGTGTATTAGATGCCCATGGCAGACGACCTCTAGGTTGTGGAGACCTTGAGAGGCAGTCTGTCATTAGTGCTGGAAGCAGCGTTCATGTCATGGTCAGAGGGGCTGAGCAGCCACTGTCACAGCCGGGGATACCTTGAACAGAGAACCCCCATTGCCTCCAGCTATCTTTAGCCCTTTCATGGCCCACCTGCACTTCCCTGCTTATGAGGAGCAGACAGACACCTGGCAATGGGTCGCTGCGGCTCTGGGCCATCACACCAACTCAGCGCTCATCATTGCTTAAGGTTGATGTGATACTGTGGAGTCCAGTACACGACTCCTGAATCCACATAGTGACCCATCTCATCTGGCTGTCCATGAGGGTCACCACTCTCTCAACGGAGGAAGTCATGTGCTCAAATGTAAGATTATCATGGATTAATTTGCTTACTAATCCTTTTACTCATTTAACTTGCCTGTGCTAATATGATGACTTACATAATTTTAGAAATGCAGATGTTTGAGTAATTCTTTTTAAAGCTTAAAACAGCTTGTCTGGACAAAAACTATTAAAATCCCATTGCCAAGGCAGATTGGTGATTTTCAGAGAAGTGTCGATGATCCATGATTGATTTAAACTTCTGAATTGCAAAAACAGCTGCTATTGCTTATAATGGAATTGCTAAGCTGAATTCATCAACGTTACTATGAGTGACTGTTAGACGTGACAGCTAAAACCACAAGGCACAAAAGGGCAGAAAAACAGGATGCCCAGGAAGGATATATGCTAGGAAGCAGGCAAGTGTGAAAAGTGAATGTGCAGAAGGGTGCAATGGAGAAAGGGGAAGAATGATTGGATCTATCAATTCAGATGGTAAAGAAACAGGGGTATAAGGGAGAGTGAATTTCTAATGAATGATGCAGAGATAGAAAGTAACGGAAAAAGTTCTGTAGTCTGAACAAATAAATACGGGCTGAAGCTTAACACTTTCTATGCATTTGAAATGAGGCCAGAGGGTAGAAAAGAAAGGAACAAGACATGACAAGAAGCCATTCAGTACCCTTATGGGTAATGTATGATCTGTTTGGTATGTAAATTGCTGCCTAAACACTGTAATATGTTAATCTCTGCTGTGTGACAATAAAAGAAAATTATTGCTTTTGATTGCCAGGTCTGAATCCCTTGTATGAGGTTAATCTTACATATAATCCAGAGTCATGGGGCTGGATTTTATGGGGTGCCTTGTCCCCCACCCACCCCAACTAAAAGCTTGGTTGGGAGCCCTCCCACAAAAAAGCTGGAGCTATTTTACACTCCACGGGGCCTGAATTGCCTCAGACTCAGACTTCAACCGTATTGAAGCACCTCAGAGTGCAACACGATGTATGCTGATAACTCCAATATCATTGCACTGTCTGACTGTCTGTAATGAACATATTGAAACTACTGTAATATTCATTGATTGTATTGAAACACCGGGTGATCCATGTGCAAAAGTTAAGTCTGATTGCGCTTTTTGTGATGGCGATTTAGAAATGTTTTGTAATGTTCTTTCAGATATTTTATGAATAAAGTATATTTTTCAACAAAAAAAAACTTGGGGAGGAAGTCCCATCTTGGAGAGCTGTAGTCCCAGGAGTGCCAGGTTCGGGCGATGACTACTTCAAACATGCCAGTGAAGGGCCATAAAATCCAGCCCATGGTGGAACTTATAGTATGAGGGACTCCCCCATCATGTGCGCATGGCAGCAAACAGTCTCTGAGAACTATGACAGATGATCACATATTTTCCTGCTGTTTGCTACCAGGGACTCACCCAATGAGTCCCTTCAAATTAGTTTATGGACATGAGGTGAGATGTCCTCTTAAACTCATCAAGGAGAGGTTTGTATAGTAATGGGAAGAGTCCTCCTTGTTAGATTATATATCAATGTTCCATGAACGGCTCACAAGAGCCTTTATATGGCTTAGGAGCACCTTAAAACCTCCCAGAGAACTATGAAACAGCAGGCAGATAGACATGCCAAGACTAGAACATTCATGCCAGGAGATTGTGTTTGTGCTACTACCAATACAGGGTGAAAGCCAAGTTCAGTGGCCCATAAAGTGTAGTAAAGAGGATTGGCAAGGTGAATTATTTGATTGACCCCCAGGCTATAGGAAAAGCAAAGGCTTCATGTCCATATGTTAAAGCACCACAGCCAGGAAGTAGACAAACCAGCACAGGTCTGTCAGGCACTGAGGAAAGGAAACTGAAGGGGACAGTGAGGATGAGTTAGAGGGGAAGGGAGGGCTGGACAATTCGCAAATTGAACCCCCTAATATCCAGCTAGCCAACACGGAAATGTTAGGGTGATTAGACACCATGCCCTCTTATTTAAATGCAGAGCAGTGTGGAAACCTGACAAAGCTGCTCACAGCATTTAAAGAGACCTGTAGGGACAAACCAGGCTACATGACCCGAGCCTACAAGATGTGGATGTAGAAGAGACCCTTCTCATAAAGCAAAATCCCAGTTGACTAGGGCCAGGATTTCCCGGCCCTGTTGCAGGCCAGGCGGCGCCCAAGCCGGAAGTCCATTGACTGGCGGTGGGATCGGAAGATCCCGATGGCAGGCGGATGCAGAAAATCCCGACCTAGGTCCAGAAAACTTGACCCGGTTTGGGAAGAAATTTAGTACTTGTGGGAACACAACCTGATTGAACCCAGCCAGAGCAGCTGGAGTTACCCAGCTTTGTTTGTGCCCAAGTCTGATGGCTCAGCAAGCCTCTGCATTGTTTACAGAAAGGCTAATGCAATGACCAGAGCTAACTCCTACCTGGTTCCTCGCCTGGAAGATTGTATCAATAGAGTAGGAAACACCACTTGCATAATGAAAATAGACTTGTTAGAAGGATACCGGCAAGTCCGCTTAACCACTTGAGCTAAAGAGACCTCTGCTTTCGTCATACCAGCTGGCTTATTCCAGAGCCAAGTTATGCCATTTGGGCTCAGGAATGCCCCAGTCACCTTCCAAAGGCTGATGAACCAGGTTGTGACCAGCCCACCCAACTGTGTAGTATACCTGGATGATCTGTCCATCCAGACACAGATAACACAGTGACACCTAGAGGGACCAACTAGGAGCCCTGAAGATTATAGTCTGCTGATTTAGTCGTAAACCTCACAAAGGGCGAGTTCACTAAAGCTCAGGTAATCTACCTAAGGCATGTTGTAGGTCAAGGGCGAGTGTTGCCCAGGGCAGTGAAGGTTCGGGCATTGGTGGATTTCCCTGTCCCTACAACCAAATGGGAAAGAATATGATTTTTGGGGATGTGTGGGTTCTACTGCAGGTTTGTCCCAAACTTCAGCACTATAGCCGCTGCACTGACAGACTTGTTACAGAAAAAAGCAAAGGCAATGTGGCCAGGGAGGTTCCAAACAGCTATTGAAAGGTTGAAAGCCATATTAACCAATGAACTGGTGCTGACAGCGTCAACCTTTTGCCAACAATTTAAAGTGGCAATCGATGCTGGTGACATAGGAGTAGGTGCTGTCATGCTCCAAGATGATGGATCAGGCATCGAGAGACCTGTTGGGTACTACTTAAAAAACTGAACAGACACCAAAAAAGATACTCCACTGTAGAGGAGGAAACACTGGGACCATTACTAGCTCTCAAGCACCTTGAAATATATGTCCAAAATGGGTAAAGAGAAATCTTAGTCTATACAGGTCACAACCCCTTAACATTGGTGGAGAAATTCAAAACCCACAATGGAAGGCTATTTTGATGGAGTCTACTTTTGCAACCATATCACCTAGAGATTACCCACACTTCAGTGAAAAGCAATGTGATAGCTGATGCTTTATCCAGAGTCTAGCTCAGCACAGAATCATCCCGATTCTGGATAACGGGAAGCCATTTCCAAACTTTATAAAATGTAGCCACTGTGTCTGATGTACACTTGAGTAAATATTTAAGTATGAACATGTATCCCTGTTTTTTTTTTAACAACCTTTTAATGAAACGCTAACATGGTAGCATTTCATTCCACATGGTGCGGGAGGTGCTGGAAAGCCATGCTTTATATTAAAAAATGATTTTTGAATTTATTGGTTAGAAATCCCAAACTGATTTTTTTTCAAAAAAAAGGCTAAAACCTCATTCTGGTGACTTAGGATCACAGTGAAAAGTGGCGGCACATTTGCGTCATTGTACATTTTGCATTCCAAAAAAACTATTGAAATGGAGGCAACCTGACTGCAAAGCCGCACCAAGAACAATTGCCTTGAAAGAGATGAATGGGGGCCATCTCCTATCCCTGAGCAAAGTATCCAGACAATCACCTGGGTAATCAACTGGGTGGAGACAAACCATTAGACATAATCACTTGGACCATGGGACCCTGGATGAGAGAAGAATTCCCAGCCATGATCTGATCATGGAATACATTAGCCACAACCATATTTGGGTCACTGGGCAGTTGGGGAGATAGTCATGTGACAAACCAACTCCTTGTGTGTTTTAGTACTTGTTTTCTCTGTAGAAGTGGGCAAGCAATTGAGATGCTGAAAGAACAAGACCCTGAGTGGGTTCCTCCCTCTCTCTCTCTCTCTCTTTCTATCCAGCTGGCAAGTTTTGAACTGTATATGCTGATTTTGACTACACAGGTGCTGCAGGCAGAGATTTTGAAAAGAATTCAACATGGCACTACTTCTCCAGAAGAACAGGTAAATCATCCATCTACACCTTCAAAATGCCTCGACGCCGAAAGCTGCAGTACCACTAATTGAAAACAGAAAGACCACTGAATTCAGTCTAAAGCCAGTCGCATCACCAACATTCAAGAGCCATATACCCCTTTAACTTGCCTGGACTCTAAATTACTTAATCTATCCTCCCTAGCTGTAATCTACGTGTGTGTGTGTGTGTGTGTGTGTGTGTACACATGTGTGTGTAAGTCAAAGTCTTTTTTATTATTTTACTTAGGTCTGGTTAAGTAAAATAAAAACTTTTCCCTTTTCCTTTTAAAACTCAAGAAAACCTGTCCAATCATATATTTTATGGTCACAGCACATAAACAGCTAAATACTCACAGAATTGGCAAATATATCCTTTTAAATAGAAAAATCTGTTGCGGTCAAAAGAGAGGGACAAGAGGGAGCCTTCGACTCCTGCTCATCTGATCATAACAACATAGATGCCAATTAATATGGTTGTCAATGAATTTTCTGTATTAATGAAGCAAACATCATGATTATGCCTCCTGCCCTTATTATATCCCCCTTTAGTTTTGAAATTGGCAGCTTTACCCTTCCTTCAGACAATGGACCTAGATTAGGAACTCTTCATATGTAGACGATTCCTCAGTCACAACCTAGCACTCCTACCTGCAGTGAACTGGTGCGACAATTCACTGTGCCACTCAACCAATCTCAGCCCAAGTCTTTTAAGTAGAATCTCATTCTTTTTCATTAGAGGCACCACTGATTTATAATTAGGCACCCTTCAGAGAATTTCTTTTACACCAAGTTGTGAGACACCTGTAGAAAGTTTTTGAAGTAAATGACCTAGTCTCCACAGTCCCTCTCAAACTAGCAAGATCAGAAATATCATCAACAGGTTTGCAGCACAGTCATGATACTTGAGAACTCACTGATAAACTTGAAATGAATAGTTCATTTTTAGTGTTTCGATCTAGCGCAATACATTGTCCATCACACCTATGAATGTAGCTTCCTACTTATCATCACATGCAATGCTGGGAAATTGGATGTGACAGAGAAAGGCTCTGGCTATAATTAGATAATCAATGTGCTGAACACGTGTCATTTTGAGCGGACCATTTGTGAGTGACAAAGATAGCTCATTGTACTGACCTTTGGCCTGCGCTGGATGAAATTCTGTATCCATTACAATGTGACAGTCTATTTGATAAAGCTATCCTATGTGACTAATGGACTTCTCTGGTCCATTAGCTGCAAAGTAACTAGACTTCAGGAAAAAGTAGTTTGTATTCAACAGAATAAAGCAGAGATAGTTATTTGGCCGCAACAAATTGATTGCATGAATAATTGTACACACCAGCAGAGCAGTAATGTGTTCATCCTAGCTAACATGACTTGGTGTTTGTATAAAGTGAATGCACATTCTGTTTCAGCCCATTTTTGGAAAGTATCTGCTTATGGTGGAGTGGGCTAGACTCATATCTGTGGCTTAGGTTTAAATTAAAGTACAGAATAATGAGATCTGCTGACTGTAAGGATCCTATGTAAAATGTGAGTATCAACCCAGTTGGGATATCCCAGTGAAATTGGTAAATTTTTTAGAGATACCATAGGATGGCTGCTGAATTGGAATGGAAAAATATCAGACTGTTGGAGTAGGGGGAGTTCTTTGTGAATCATGATTGAGAAGTTTTATTGGTTCCTTTACTTTGGGGCCAAATATCAGCCATAGTTGCCTTCTGGTTTTAAGTGACCAGAGGCCAGAGGAAGTTTGCTGCTCTCTCTACTCCAGATAGCGGTCACCAGTGTCTCGACAATCCCCTTTATAAGGTAGCTCAAACAGCAACAAAAAAAATCTTTTCTTCTCAGGAGATTCAGGCCAGTGATCCTGGCCTGGAATTCCAAGTGCTCTCCATGCCTGCCATTCAGAAGTTTCACCCTGAGTACCAGCCATCAATGGCCCACCCAGTATACCGAGGGCTATATGAGCATAGAAATTCCCAACATTAACAGCCCCTGCCCCCTCCTACATTAATGGCCTTGTTTAGGGAAGACAGCTCTCATCCAAGGCCGCTAGGGAAGTGTGGTGCAAAACTCGGATTATACACAGCCTAATTGGTGGCCAATCCACAACACTGCCATGAAAGATTTTTATCTGTTTCTAACTAGGCAATGATGAAGCAGGGCAAGCTCCAATATCCCCATGAGCAATCAAGGGCTGTTAGATTGTTTCGAGAGAATTGATTCTGACAACAATAAGTGAAGGCATTCGTGTATAATGTATTTTGTTTAAAATTGGACTTTTCAGCTAATTCCAAAAAAAATGTAGTTAAGCTCACTCATTAGCATCATTATTATTGGCCATTGATACTGAGGCATATATACAGTGGACACAAGAATTAACAGCTACAGCATCTAACACTTCCTTTGAAATAAGTCCGGGAAACCCTGCGAGTCAATGGTTAGTATGGCTCCTTTGGACATTGCAATATCTGAACAGAACTGGAATATCACACTCATTGATGCAGACATTATCCCTTAGCTTGGGGCAGAACACTAATAGCACAAACTCAATGAACTCCCTTTTAAAATGTATGATATCACACATTAAGAAGAGTTCCTGTGGTGCTTTACATACTGCTAATTTTCTAATTGTGCTGTTGCAGCAGCAGGTGACCCAAAGTGGTTACTTCTGACTTAAACCTGGCCTGCATCTTGTAAAAGTGCATTGTGGTTATTGGAGGTATTGAGATAATGGGAATAGCATGCTGTGCAACAATCAACAATGGGAGGGAGTGGGCACAAGTTTTTCAGATACTGTCTTGGCAGATGAGGTGAAAAGGAGAAGAAACGTCCTGTATCCACAGGGTGGCAGGAGGTCCACAAGATACGCGATCAGAACGCAGTGGGGACAATTAGTTATGGAGGCCAATGCCAGGAGTGCAGCACCACAAGCAACCTGACCTCATAAAAGTGGTCAAGATCAGTAAATGCATCTTCAAATACCATATCCTACCAATTGTACCACTATCCTCAGTGACTGTTTAATTCACCACACCCACATCACTCACCTAACAATCTCTATCAATCAGGACTTACACCTAACATTCATATGTTCACAAAAATGAACATTCATATTTACTTCTCTGTCACGAAATGTAGCACTGTTGGAAGCCTCATACCCACATCTCATAGCTTGCACACACTGGCTTGAATCTTGTGGAGGGGGCAGGGTCTTGCCTGCTGGCTAGAGATCAGGTGACAGCCCCATGTTGTCTCTTTTAGGGAAGACCCACCACATCTTGACCCATTCAGGCACTAGACAGGCCAGTGTCGGGCCTTCCCCATGGGATCAAGAACCTGGAAGATGGTTGTGGTTGTTGGAGGTCAATCGTTTCAGTTCCAGGACATCACTGCAGGAGCTCCTCAGGGAAGTGTCCTCGGCCCAACCATCTTCAACTGCTTCATCAATGACTTTCCTTCTATCATAAGGTCAGAAGTGATCGCTGATGATTACACAATGTTAAGCACCATTCATGATTCCTCAGATACTGAAGTAGTCCATGTCCAAATGCAGCAAGACCTGGACAATGTCCAGGCTTGGGCTGACAAGTGGCAAATAACAGGCATGCCATACAAGTGTCAGGCAATTACCATCTCCAACAAGAGAGAATCTAACCATCGCCCTTGACATTCAATAGCATTGTCATCACTGAATCCCCCACTGTCAACACCCTGGGGGTTATCATTGACCAGAAACTGAACTGGACTGGCCATATAAATACTATGGCTATAAGAGCGGGTCAGAGGCTGGGATCCTAAGACAAGAAACTCACCTCCTGACTCCACCATCTACAAGGCACAGGTTAGGAGTGTGATGCAATACTCTCCACTTGCCTGGATGAGTGCAGCTCCCACAACACTCAAGAAGCTTGACACCATCCAGGACAAAGCAGCCTGTTGGTTGGCACCACATCCAGAAACATTCACTCCCTCCACCATCAGCGCAGAATAGCAGCAGTACATACCATCTGCAAGATGCACTGCAGGAACTCACCAAGGCTCCTTAGGCAACACCTTCCAGACCCACTATCATCTAGGAGGACAAGGGTAGCAGATACATGGGAGCATCACCACCTGGCAGTTCCCCTCCAAGCCTGACTTGGAAATATATCACCATTCCTTCACTGTTGCTGGGTCAAAATCCTAAAACTCCCTCCCTAACAGTACCGTGTGTGTACCTACACCACATGGATTGTAGTGGTTCAAGGAGGCAGCTCACCACCACCTTCTCAAGGGCAATTAGGAATGGGCAATAAAATGCTGACCTAGCCAGCCATGCCCACATCTCATGAACGAATAAAAAAAAAGTCACACCCCTTATGAGCCAATCAGAGGCTGGCTGTTCTATTGGACAGTAGCGCCATCAGGAAGGTTGTGGTTCCTACTGGTATGACACCCTTTCAAGGCCGAAGATAGTTGCTCAATCCCAGGCCACAGGCCAGTGATGGCGGGAGGGAGCCACAGGGTGGTGTTTCTGGGGAGGGGATCTCAACAAGGCAGGGGGGTGGATCTCAGCAGGCTCCCCCTTCCTGATGATGGGTTCCTTGATCAGACACTGAGTGTCTTTGAAAAAGGTCTCCCCCCCCTACCTCTAGGAGAGGTCACAAGCAACCCTGCACGCGGGGTTTGCGTGGGTTTAGTTGTCGTGCTCCTCGCATAGTAGCCCCCCACCTGTTGCTGGGTTAATACCAATGATGGTAGGATGAGGCCCTTAAGTGGGCATTAATTGCCCACACAAGGGCCTCGATTAATTGCCCTTAAGGGCCATCTACTGCATCTACTGGCCTTCCTATCCCAGATTTAATCAGGGTGGAGGCAGGAAATGGAGGGGGTCCCCGCCCAGCACTTTCCCACCTGATTAAATCCCCTCGCCACCAAACCCCCACAGGGAAGGCACAAGATTCCACCCACTCTCAGCTATTCAACCATGACCAGTCGCATTACCCAAGCATATTGCAAGACACTCACTAACACACTTCCCTCTCTCTTGCAGGAAAAGATGGCGCAAAGCCAGAGGCAGCAGGGACGAATCAGAGGAGGAAAGTCATGCCTGCATGTTCTACGCTGCATGGATGAGAAGGTGCTGGCCATTATAGGAAAGGCCTTTGCTGAGGCCGTGGCCACCAGCAGGGCTGAATCTATTGAAGGAGACGGTATTCTCAAGCGGTATCATCTATCTCACATCCCACTTTCTCCTTATCACACAATCTTTTTTGATTTAAGGGACTAGTAATCCAGGGACCCAGGGTAATGGTCTGGGGAGCTGGGTTCAAATCCCACCACGTCAGATAATAGAATTTGAATTCAATAAAAATCTGGATAAATAAAATCTGATAACCATGAAACGATTGTTGTAAAAACCCATCTGGTTCACTAATGTCTTTTAGCAGAGGAAAACTGCTGTCCTTACCTGGTCTGGCATACATGTGACTCCAGACCCCTAGCAATGTGGTTGACTCTTAAGTGCCCTCTGAACAAGGGCAATTAGGAATGGGCAATAAATGTCCACATCCCATGAATGAATAAAAAAACCCAAGCTGCAGACTCTTCTTATCTTCCCTCACCTCACCACAACCCAACCCTTGTCTCTTATTCCTTTCAGATACCCAAGAACTGCAGTGGAGGACAAGCACGACTACATTACCACTGTCTCCCAGTAGTGATGGAGAAGCCAGCAGTGACTATCTCAGACAGATACAGCTACTGTGTAACAAACAGTTGTTGAGTGAAAATAATATGATTCATCAATGATATGAGCACTGTATACAACAACGTTTGAAACTCTCTTTGCTGGATTTATTCACAATAGTAAATCTCCTGTGGCATTATTCACAGAAACTCAGACATTCTGATTGTTTGGTGAGATGAGGAGCTGCCTGCAGCAGTGCTCAATCCCTTGAGTCAAACAATAGGAGCCAGAAACTAAAGTGAATCAGAAGTGAGCGCGAATACCAAGTGGGCGTGAATAGAGGTGGAAGGAAAAGCAGGGTGGCTTCAAGGGGGAAGGGAGAAGTGTGCTAGCTAGAACTGGAATGCAGGGAGAAAAATTTCAGCATTAAATTGGGGGAATTGGGAGAGAATGAGAGACCCAACAAATTTAAGGTGAAGTTAAGTAAAACAACCTCTCCAAATGGGGGATAGTGGCGAGAAAAAGAATGGTTCTGTTTGGAAGAGTACCTCACAAAATGGGAAGCAGGAAGAACTATATAGTTCCTCCACAGGGAATGAGAGAAATTCCCACAAATACAGTAGATTCCTGTTTAACATTGCCCTGTTTTACATTGTTTCACTTTTGCGTCAGTCAGATAAGGGGGCCTGTGTTCTCGCTTAACATTGTGAGATTCATTTTAAGGTCATTTCCCACCGGGTCTGATGTAAGACCACGTGACCCGATCAATGCCATTTTGGAATGGCCTCTCCAGCTCACTGACCCTTTCTCTTGCGGTCTCCCCGCTCCGACTCACCTCCTCACCGATCCTTACTCTCGCTGAACCTCTTACTCCCCCCTCTCCTGAACACTCACTGTGAGCATGAGTTCAGGAGGTGAGCGGCGAGAGGCAGGAGGAGCAGCTTCAACTTGCTGGAGTTAAGTTCTCTTCAATTGGGCTTGTGATCAGCTTCACCCCGGTAACTGATCCCTGATCCTGACAATGAGACAATTTACTTAAAAACGGATTGAAAATGTTCGGGACACCGGGCCAAGACACGACTCCTGTTCGCCACAGTAAAACCAGCCGGGCAGCAGCCTCACTTCTCTGCCCCTGACTGCTTTATGGATGTGGGAGCCACTATCAGTGGCTCTAAAACTCAGGCAGGGGCGGCAAGGGAGATTTCTAATCATAAAGGGGTGAAGCTGATCATAAATCCACTTGAAGAAAACTTGCCTCCTGCATCTCGAAGCTGCTCCTCCTACCCTCTCACCACTAATCTCCAGAATGCTCACTCACAGCAAGGGTTCAGGAGAGGGAAGTGGCAAACAGGAGAGTCAGGTGAGCGGGAGGATTGGTGAGAGCAAGGATCGACGAGAGGGTGAGTCAGGGAGTGGGAGAGGCCACAACTTGGAGGGCTGGCAGCAAGAGGGTGGGTTAGAGAACAGAAGAGGCCACAAGGCACAGAGTCGGTGAGAGGAAGGAACCGCAGTGACCAGGAGGATCAGGCAGTGGTATATGTGGCGAGCAGGGTCAGCAGCGATTGGGAGGTACTGTAAGTAGAAAGTTACCATATTTATTTTATAATTTTAAGTTTATTTTATTTTTAAAGTTATTTCATTCACCAGTGTAGGAATTTAGCAATGTAAAGTGTTTCAACTTAAAGGGTATAAAGTTTTAATACTTTTTTCTGATGAAGTAGGTCCTGCAGAATCTGACTCCAGGTTTTACATTGGTTTTAATGAGGAAATGTGATTCGCTTAAAGTCGTTTCAGTTAAAGTTGTGATTTTCAGGAACACAACTACAACATAAGTGAGGACTTACGGTTTTACCACAACCTTGGAGTGGCCCTGGCTATTGTTGGAAAATCTGGTGCAAGACTAGAACCAGATAAGGCTCAATTTGTGGCCATTCTGCCACAAAATAATTTTTGTCCCTTCTTTCTTCACAAGCCTAACCTTAGAACAAAGCTCATTACTTTTCCTGTTATTGATGTTGGCCTAATGAGTTTGTAACTGTTGGTTTTAGGCTTGCCATCCCTGTTAAATACGGTTACTCCATTTGTTTGCTTCCAGTCCTGTGCAAAGTCACAAAAACCCAATGACCTCACATAATAGTCAGTGCACCAGAAATTTCCTCCCTATTCAAGTTCAAAAAATTATGCTCTGCTAGGTTTAAACTAATGTTTGGCATGGCACAATGTGTCACATGTCAGATATAAACTAGAGTTCTCAAATCCTGCAACAAGTACTGAATCAAACCTTCATTTCCAGGACAGAGCCCACTGCTGTACAAAGCTGCAGTCCTATTTTTCACACTGAGCCTTATTCAATATGCAGCCCGTTGGCAACTGTTTGCTCTTAATGTTTCATGAGCAGACCTGGATGTTGGCTCGATCCAGTCCAGTTAGATATCCCAGTTAGATTAATCAAAAGCAGATGGTGTACTTCCTTAGAGCACAGACTTGATTTCAAGACATTTGGTGGCTTTTGTGCAGTTTGACGCATTAGGAAAATGCCAGGAGCCATGCACTATGTACAGAAGGTAACATGGATAACTATGTTTAAGCTTGTAAGTAAAGTTGCTAAAGTGAATTTAAATTTCCAGCAAAAACAAAAGTCCTGCCCTATATTTTGGCTAGTGTGGCATTTATTCTTGACAAATATGTTTCAAAGGAAATTTGGCATTTACGTCACTCATTATCTCCTTACCCCCATCTCAGTGTCTTCTCACTGTCTCCCTGTTTTTCCATTGTTTCTTTATTTTACCAAATAATCATCATCTCTCATCATTTCTTCACTATCTCCTTGTCATCATCTCTTTATCAATTCAACACCTCATCATCTTCCTGTCATTCTGTCATTTCTCAATTTCAGCATATTATCAAATCCTCACATCTCTTTAATATCTCCCCAACATCATCCAAATATTCCACTTCAGCTCCTCATTATTTCTCTAACATCTCATCATTACATCATCACCATCTCATCGACGCCTTGAAACCATCTCATTATGGTCGCCCGTGTCTTTCTACGATTCCCACTTGCAGCTCACAAGTTCACATATGATTTTGAGCTGGCTGCTGACATTGCAAAAATGAAGTACCTTATCTCAATCCATCAACTGATTCCCATCAACACCAACATTTCCTCAACATTTCCAAACGGTCTCATCAATTTTCAATTGCAATTCATAAGTAAATCTGGAGATAAACCAAACAAAGCTATTGGACTATAGCATGAAATCTTGTCATCTTATCACATTCTCAATGTCTCCCTTACATTCAACCATTATCTGATCCATGTCATCCACCCATCATCATCATTTTGCCTTAACCATTATCTCACCATCTCCTTATCACTATCACCTAAAGAACTGCTCATCAGCATCTCCCCTTCTCTCCTCCATCTGTGATGGAAAGTTTAGGGTTTCTCGAGTTCATAGTGTTAAATTTGTTTTTCTCACTGGGTGTGCTCATCTGTGTGTGCGGGAGAAATGTGATTATACAAAGAGGCAGAGGTGTGATTATACAAAGGGACACTTTCTCCTGAAACAGCTATATAAATAAATCTGTTGTAACTGAAAAATTTTGAGTGATTTCTGTTCATTGAAGGCTCTTCCCTGCATGCTTGTCAAAAAGACTTTCTGACTTCAGCTTACTCCAGACTCTATGGCTTTTGTCCTATAACACCATTTCATTTATTCTTGATCCCAGCTAATAAATTCAAACCTGGAAATAAATCAAAATCAACCTGCAGTCATTGTGAATCTGGAATGTGCTCAGTGTCTCCTCACCATCTTCTCAGTATCATTTTATTTAAACCAAACATGTTAACTGTCCCATTAATATTGCAAACAAAATAACTTCACACCAAAGCATTAAGAATTGCCAGCTATTTTGCACACATTAATTTCTTGCCTTTAATGATGTCTCAATGGTGTTGATCCTGCTTCACAAGATGGAGATTCTTGGGAAAAATTATACTCACAACAATAGGGAATTGGATAGGTCTGTGGTTACGAATAGTGAAACTTGTTGAATAGGGGTTGCTGCAGTCTCCTGAAGTTTTCCTGTCTTCTGTTTCCTGCTGCTGGTTGATCACTGAGAGCTACAGTTACTGACAATTAATATTCAGTGACGTGTCCAGTAGCTACTAAATGTAAATGTACAGAAGGCGTCGGTGAGGAAGATAGTCAGCATTCCTATCTCTAACTTTCACGCGTAATCTTGTCCAATTCTGCTGTCGTGTTGTGACATTTGTAATAAAGCTTTCAAAATCAAATTCATTTCTCTGTGGGGGTGCAGAACTTCCAGTTCTTGCACATTATAGAATAAATCGCCTTTAAATAATCGTTAGTACGACTCCAAGTTTTTTCAACCAGATTTGTCACTCCTGATTTATCTTTAATTCCTTTTGGCCATCTGGGCAGCTTCAGATCCTGGAAGTGCCTGATTTATGCTAATTTCCCCAAATAAATGACCATTTTACTTGTAGAGACGTTTACTGGTTCGAAATCTTCCATTTCTCTCCTCCTTTCCTGAATATCATTTTTCCCCCTGAGACACTCGTTGCCCTCCAGTACTTTGCCCAAGACATTATTATTCATGTTTTCCAGGCAAACACCCATGTTTTTTCTGAAATAAAAACAGAAAATGCTGGAAAAACTCAGGAGGTCTGGCAGCATCTGTGGAGAGAGAAACAGAGTTAATGTTTCGAGTCCATGTGACTTCTTCCGAGCTAAAGAGAGGTAGAAATGTGATGGATTTTGTACTGTTTAAGAGGGGGTGGAGCAGGTGGTTCTTTGGGGGATGGAAAAGGGTGAGGGCGGAGGTGCAGAGATGGGTTGGACATGGTTGAGGGCCCTGTCAGCTACAGTAGGCGGGGAGACCCCTGATTCAGGAAAAGGGGACACATGTCAGAAGTGCCGTTTTGGAAGGTGGCATAACTGGAACAGATGCAACGGTGGTGGAGGAGCTGGGAAAATGGGATGGAGTCCTTACAGAAAGCAGGGTGTGAGGAGCTGTAGTCGAGGTAGCTGTGGAAGTCGGTGGGCTTGTACTGAATATTGGTAGACAGTCTATCGCCAGAAATGGAGACAGAGAGGTCAAGGGAAGGAAGGGAAGTGTCGGAGATGGACCATGTGAAAGTGAGAGAGGGGTGGAAATTGGAAGCAAAATCGATAAACTTTTCTAGACAAGAGCTTTAAGCGGCACCGATACAGCCATCGATAGACCGGAAAATGTTTTGTTGGAGGGGGCCTGAGTTTAGGACTGGAACAAGGGACTGAAGTTCTGCAGCAGCATATACTCAAGGAACATATTTCCATTAGAGAGAGGGATTGGCTGATAAGGGAAGGGTGGGGGAAAACTATCAGCTTTTGCAGATGCTTCATGAATATTATGACCTGGTTCAAAGACACTCTCACACTGTGGGCTTCTGTCCATCTATGACGCTGTCAGCCCAATGGACACTACTAACAAAATACCTTGCTCACCAACTATTAATAATCAATACGTACAGTTCTTTACAATAAGGGACAGATTGAACTGGATTTTAACATGCAAATACAACGTGAGAATGAAGAGTCTGATAGTATGCGAGCAAATGAAAATATGTGAAGTGTTTTTTTTAACTCAAACACCTCATCACTTTCCCTTCAAGTTCCCCATCCAATCAGCAACAGCAAACATGATGCTGACTCCACATGACACAATCTTAACTCCAATATTTAAAGAGACAATCCAAAGATGCAAGGTGAAAGCATTGGTCGTCAGAGAACTGGAAATATTGCATTTCAGTCAAGACAAGCAAAAGCTGTTCCCTGTTTCAATGAATTTTTCTGGGATGTGCCACTGGAGGCTGGAAGGAGCTGGAGGGAGATGCTCTGCCCCAGCAATGGGAGGAAGAAGCCAGCTGTTGAGACAGAGAAGGCATTGATGGAGGTTCCCGAGGAGGTCAGCAGCAGGAGTGGGATGCATGTTCCTGTAATCAATGGAAGAAGTGGTTTAATGACCTAAACACGACAGGAAAGGTAAGTACAGTACCACGTTCACCTACATCAATTCTCAAACACACTTACCTGTCAGGTGCACCCAGCCTTCTCCTTGTATCCACTTGCCTGCATCCTGATCTATCCAGCCACCATGCCCAGTCAACCTCATTCTAATGCAATATCATGCCTCTTCCTCATAGTTCAGCCTCACCCAAATCTGTCATAAACACAGGCCTTTACACTCACTTCTACACCTCTGCTTTCCCTCTTTGCGGAAGAAGTGAGCACAGAGCATCAGTGAGAGAAAGAGAACAGGAGTGTGCCCTCCAAACATCACAGAACCGATAAGCACAAATGAAGAGGCAATGGAGAAGTGTGGAGTTATAGCATCCTGGCTGTTGGAGATGGGAAGATGGTGATCTCCCAGTTATCCAGTGACATATTAAATAAAAGCCATGTCAAACAGCATGTTTACTCATGTTGGTTTGGTTTTAACAATGAGTGAAATATGATCATTTTCATCATGATAACTTACATCATTCTAATCTTGCCAGGGCTAATTCATGTCTTTTATCCACCTTCATGCGTGCAGGTGGAGACAGTAGACATACATAGCAGGGGACGCTATGCCAGCAAAGTTGAGTCCTTCTGAGGGTGCAGTGTCACAGGACTCATATTGATGATGCACCAGCTCAGATTCTCACATTTCAGTTAGACCAGTAAGGTTGGGTTTTCACCTGGCGACTCACACTTCACAAGTGAGCAAGCACTCTTGGCGGAGTCGGGTGCTGCATTTAAGAGTCTGTGTCAGAGGCTGGAGCCCTCTCAAGCTCAGCTCAGCTGGACATAGATGCTGTACCTCAGAGGCCATCGATAAAGAGGAGAATCACTGAGCAGCAGCAGAAAATCTGTGATGGATGCAAAAACAGGCCTTCAAGGCACACTGCCACAACTGCAGAAAGACTGGATATGTCCGAGGGGCATAGGCTGAGGTAGGAAGTGACTCAGCTTAAAGTGGTGATTCCAAACATTAAAGCCTCATAGCCTCGGGGCAGAGGAGGCCACTCATTAATATGGAATTACATATCTGAGTCCCTAAGGGGAGGGTACTTCAGGAGCTGTCGTGGAAAAAAGGGAGAAGGTGTTGCACAATGGGAATCATTCACCCTGTACTCCTTCATCCAGGAGCACTAGAGTGGATTAGCGCTGCACAGGAACACCAGTCTACACAATAACACCAGTCTCCACAGGAACACCAATCTACACAGTAACACCAGTCTCCACAGGAACACCAGTCTACACAGTAACACCAGTCTCCACAGGAACACCAGTCTGCACAGGAACACCAGTCTACACAGTAACACCAGTCTCCACAGGAACACCAGTCTGCACAGGAACACCAGTCTACACAGTAACACCAGTCTCCACAGGAACACCAATCTACACAGTAACACCAGTCTCCACAGGAACACCAGTCTACACAATAACACCAGTCTCCACAGGAACACCAGTCTGCACAGGGACACCAGTCTACACAGTAACACCAGTCTACACAATAACACCAGTCTCCACAGGAACACCAGTCTGCACAATAACACCAGTCTACACAATAACACCAGTCTACACAATAACACCAGTCTCCACAGGAACACCAGTCTACACAGTAACACCAGTCTACACAATAACACCAGTCTCCACAGGAACACCAGTCTACACAGTAACACCAGTCTACACAATAACACCAGTCTACACAATAACACCAGTCTCCACAGGAACACCAATCTACACAGTAACACCAGTCTCCACAGGAACACCAGTCTACACAGTAACACCAGTCTCCACAGGAACACCAGTCTGCACAGGAACACCAGTCTACACAGTAACACCAGTCTCCACAGGAACACCAATCTACACAGTAACACCAGTCTCCACAGGAACACCAGTCTACACAATAACACCAGTCTCCACAGGAACACCAGTCTGCACAGGGACACCAGTCTACACAGTAACACCAGTCTACACAATAACACCAGTCTCCACAGGAACACCAGTCTGCACAGGAACACCAGTCTACACAGTAACACCAGTCTACACAATAACACCAGTCTACACAATAACACCAGTCTCCACAGGAACACCAATCTACACAGTAACACCAGTCTCCACAGGAACACCAGTCTACACAATAACACCAGTCTCCACAGGAACACCAGTCTGCACAGGGACAGCAGTCTACACAGTAACACCAGTCTACACAATAACACCAGTCCCCACAGGAACACCAGTCTGCACAGGGACACCAGTCTACACAGTAACACCAGTCTACACAATAACACCAGTCTCCACTGGAACACCAATCTACACAGTAACACCAGTCTCCACAGGAACACCAATCTACACAGTAACACCAGTCTACACAATAACACCAGTCTCCACAGGTACACCAGTCTACACAATAACACCAGTCTCCACAGGAACACCAGTCTGCACAGGGACACCAGTCTACACAGTAACACCAGTCTACACAATAATACCAGTCTCCACAGGAACACCAGTCTGCACAGGGACACCAGTTTACACAGTAACACCAGTCTCCACAGGAACACCAATCTACACAGTAACACCAGTCTACACAATAACACCAGTCTCCACAGGAACACCAATCTACACAGTAACACCAGTCTACACAATAACACCAGTCTGCACAGGAACACCAATCTACACAGTAACACCAGTCTACACAATAACACCAGTCTCCACAGGAACACCAATCTACACAGTAACACCAGTCAACACAATAACACCAGTCTGCACAGGAACACCAATCTACACAGTAACACCAGTCAACACAATAACACCAGTCTGCACAGGAACACCAATCTACACAGTAACACCAGTCTACACAATAACACCAGTCTCCACAGGAACACCAATCTACACAGTAACACCAGTCTACACAATAACACCAGTCTGCACAGGAACACCAGTCTACACAATAACACCAGTCTCCACAGGAACACCAATCTACACAGTAACACCAGTCTCCACAGGAACACCAGTCTGCACAGTAACACCAGTCTCCACAGGAACTCCAGTCTACACAATAACACCAGTCTCCACAGGAACACCAATCTACACAGTAACACCAGTCTCCACAGGAACACCAATCTACACAGTAACACCAGTCTCCACAGGAACACCAGTCTGCACAGGAACACCGATCTACACAGTAACACCAGTCTGCACAATAACACCAGTCTGCACAGGAACACCGGACTGCACAGGAACATGAGTCTACAGAGAAACACCAGTCTACACAGGAACACCAGTTTGCAAAGGAACACCTGTCTACTCAGGAACACCAGTCTTCACAGTAACACCAGTCTGCACAGTAATGCCAGTCTGCACAGGAACACTAGACTGCACAGGAACATCAGTATACAGAGAAACACCAGTCTACACAGGAACACCAGCTTGCACAGGAACACAAGTCAACACAGAAACACCAGTCTACACAGAAACACCAGTCTGCACAGGAACACCAGTCTACATAGAAGCACCGGTCTGCACAGGAACACCAGTCTACACGGTAACACCTGTCTACCCAGGAACACCAGTCTGCACAGGGACACCAGTCTACACAGTAACACCAGTCTACACAATAACACCAGTCTCCACAGGAACACCAGTCTGCACAGGGACACCAGTTTACACAGTAACACCAGTCTACACAATAACACCAGTCTCCACAGGAACACCAATCTACACAGTAACACCAGTCTACACAATAACACCAGTCTCCACAGGAACACCAATCTACACAGTAACACCAGTCTACACAATAACACCAGTCTCCACAGGAACACCAATCTATACAGTAACACCAGTCTACACAATAACACCAGTCTCCACAGGAACACCAATCTACACAGTAACACCAGTCTCCACAGTAACACCAGTCTACACAAGAACACCAGTCTCCACAGGAACACCAATCTACACAGTAACACCAGTCTCCACAGGAACACCAATCTACACAGTAACACCAGTCTCCACAGGAACACCAATCTACACAGTAACACCAGTCTCCACAGGAACACCAGTCTGCACAATAACACCAGTCTACACAGTAACACCAGTCTGCACTGTTACACCAGTCTGCACAGGAACACCGATCTACACAGTAACACCAGTCTGCACAGTAACACCAGTCTGCACAGGAACACCTGTCTACACAGTAATGCCAGTCTGCATAGGAACACCAGACTGCACAGGAACATGAGTCTACAGAGAAACACCAGTCTACACAGGAACACCAGTTTACAAAGGAACACCTGTCTACACAGGAACATCAGTCTACACAGTAACACCAGTCTGCACAGTAATGCCAGTCTGCACAGGAACACCAGACTGCACAGGAACATCAGTCTACAGAGAAACACCAGTCTACACAGGAACACCAGCTTGCACAGGAACACAAGTCAACACAGAAACACCAGTCTACACAGAAACACCAGTCTACACAGAAACACAAGTCAACACAGAAACACCAGTCTACACAGAAACACCAGTCTACACAGAAACACCAGTCTACACAGAAACACCAGTCTGCACTGTTACACCAGTCTGCACAGGAACACCAATCTACACAGTAACACCAGTCTGCACAGTAACACCAGTCTGCACAGGAACACCTGTCTACACAGTAATGCCAGTCTACACAGAAACACCAGTCTACACAGAAACACCAGTCTGCACAGAAACACCAGTCTACACAGAAACACCAGTCTACACAGAAACACCAGTCTGCACAGGAACACCAGTCTGCACAGGAACACCAGTCTCCACAGGAACACCAGTCTACATAGAAGCATCGGTCTGCACAGGAACACCAGTCTACACGGTAACACGAGTCTACCCAGGAACTCCAGTCTGCACAGGAACACCAGTCTACACGGTAACATCAGTCTACCCAGGAATTCCAGTCTGCACAGGAACACCAGTTTGCACAGGATCCCAGCAGCAGCAACAGCAACAGGAGGGAGCACAATGACAGGAGGCTGAGGTAGATGCAGGTTCCGGGCTCATCAGAGAGCTTGCGGGAACAGGATGATGTATCCTCACAGTGGGGCAGTTAAGAGGTTCAATGCCAATTGCAGCACAGCAAAGAACATCATAGAGCAAACCATTGGTCTGCTGAAGATATGTTCAACTGTATTACGATCCTGTTGGAAACTCTTCAGATTTAAACAGAGATCCAAATACTCCGTGAATAACTGACAGAACTAGGTCACACGATTTCACATTTTTAAACAAAAACAAACTTTATTGTGTTCAAAAAGAAATTAAACAAAGCAATCACCTCTGCCTTACCACTGTAGTTTATAAAAACTTAAGTTATAAACTCAGTTCTACTTGTCCCCCAAGCGTTCCTTTATCTTACAAAATTTTGAAGGTTCAGTCACTTCTTTAAGGACTAACCCAAAGGTATGACACAACACTCTGGAATTCACTTCCGTATTCCAGCTTTCCCCAAGTTACAAGTTTTCTGGGGATCCTTCCTTTAGCCTTTGGCTAAGCAACCCTCCAACTTTTCCTTAAAGACCTCAAGACTGTGGATGCCTTATCTCCTTTTTTGTGGTTGCTGGCAGATACCTAGCTGCCTTCTCATAGTCTTCCAAATTAATTCTGCTGATTGCTTTCTGCCACAAGGCTCTGTAAGGACCATTGTAGATTTCTTCCTCTAGCTTCAAAGTAGTCAAATGTTCTAGCTTCTTTCCCCTTTATCCAGAGTGAGCTCGAGCCCTACCTGCTTGATGAACAATAATATTAATATTTTCTCTGTTCAAGGTGCAAGCCTGACTAACATTCTCCTCCTTTTGGCTCTCTCAACTCAGTGAACTGCAACCCACACAAAACCAAAACTGCAACGGCCTTCTGTGAGAAAAACCCTGATAAAATAAACAAAAGAACCTTCTAACCCCAGCACATCACCATGACAATGTGACATACTTGGGATGTTCCAAACAGAAATGCAAATTAATTATTTTTACCTTCAACAGCACTCTTTAATCCTGTAACCCATATGAATAACTTATATCTCTAATGGATGTGAATACCCTCCCTCCAAATTTGCTGCATCCATCATGAAACCCCCTGTTTACAAACTGCCTCTAGCTTATTTTCATCTGGGAACTACATAGACAATTTAAGTCTTTTATTGAGACAATGTTAGACCTTCTGGTCCCATTACAAGCTTGGTCATTCATTGTTCAAAATTTTTTTCTCTGTCAACTCTGATCTTGTAAAATAAATGCAGTTTAATTAAACCTAGGCTTGCTTGATTTGACTTTACATTAGGGTTGTTTATCAGTTTCTTAACCAGATTTTTCCATTTATCTTACATTTAGCACTTTAATCTCCAACCTAGGAGCTATATATAAAATATTAATATAAACTATGAAACTAGATGATTATGACAGCTGCCTCAATCATTCTGAGGGTTCTTTCCAGGATGACCCCATAAGTGTCACAGATAGTCGTTGTGTGCTGTGCACTGCATAACATCAACATGCAAAGGGGTGCTTGCACCACCTTGAAGGAAGAAGACAAGGCAGAATCCTCATCTGATGAGCAGGATAGGAAGAGTGACATGGAAGGAGTCCATGTTACTGGGCTGCTGCCGATATGCATGCCATGGAATTTAACACACGGGTGGGAAGGGACCTCCTTATACTGACCTACCAGCATTAAGTGGCATAAAATCCAACAGCCTTACTTCTTTTCCATGGATGGCAAATATTGTTGCATTTGAGAACTCACAAGGCTTTTCCTTGTGTTATTTCCACAGCTAATGTTAATGCTGAGCAAGCCAGATCTCAGATTGAAACCCGATTCTGCTGATCATAATCTTTTTTTTGTATTGTAGAAACGTGGAGAGACAGTTACTGAACACAGAAGCATAAGGCTTCACTGATAGCTTTTAAAATTCAAAGAATTAAAATGCTTATTAAAAGAAAAGATAAAACTTAAACACACAAGCTAAAAGATACACAGTTAGAAAAGATCTTACAAAATAACACTGAAAAATGTTTCACCAAATGTACACAATGAAACTATCCTTTTGGCAACAAACCTTATAGATTCTTAGCTAAAAAATCCAAGAAATATTACCCAAATCAAGAAATTGCCTGTCACTGCAACCAGAAGTACAAACCATGATTTCCAAGGACAAAAACACACTAATGTGATTTTCCAAAAGCAGATTCAAAACAAACTGTTTCACAGGACAAACATACTCCTGGCCTAAGACTGAGTTGCTTTCTTCAATTAAAAACTTTTCACAGCCAAAGGAAAGGAGTTGGCCTTCAGTAGACATCCCCCACCGCAATTCACTCCAGCTGAAAATCTGTTCTCATAAATACTTTTTTTTCCTTCCATCTTTGTTCTCCATTGTCTTCACAAATCCCTTTAAACTTAGGTTCCTCAAATATTAAAACCTTTTATGTTCCTATATTACCTCTGGTGAGGCGGAACATGTTAGATTTCAATGTCCATGCTAGCCCTTAATCAGCCAGTGGCCCAGTTTTCTCACCCACCTTTCATTCATTTCTTGACAGCGTGAAACTCAAACTCGCCCTTGCAGTGTAGAGGAAGTAATTCACCCTTTTTTAGCACTGGGCCCAGTCCCTCAAATGGAGCCCACAGGTGGTCGCTTCCCTGGCTACCTCTGTTCAAACTGGTCTGCAGGGTCATGCTGACACCAGGCATTCCCACTGTGTGGTCTCCTGGGTCTGCCTCTCCATGGCAATCGCCACCTTCTCCATGGAACAAGTAATGTGCTTGTCTACCTGAGTCATAGCAGAGATCCAGCAGGTAATTTTTTTTATTCATTCATGGGGTGTGGGCTTCGCTGGCTGGACCAGTATTTATTGTCCATCCCTAGTTGTCCTTGAGAAGGTGATGGTGAGCTGCCTTCTTGAACCGCTGCAGTCCAGGTGGTGTAGGTACATCCAGTGCTGTTAGAGAGGGAGTTCCAGGATTTTGACCCAGCGGCAGTGAAGGAACAGCGATATATTTCCAAGTCAGAAAGGTGAATGATTTGGAGGCGAACTTCTAGGTGTGGTGTTCCCATCTATCAGCTGCACTTGTCCTTCTAGATGGTAGTGGTCGTGGGTTTGGAAGGTGCTGTCAAAGGAGCCTTGGCGAATTCCTGCAGTGCATCTTGTAGATGATACACACTGCTGCTACTGTGTGTCGGTGGTGGAGAGAGTGAATGTTTGTGGATCTGGTGCCAATCAAGTGGGCTGCTTTGTCCTAAACGGTGTCAAGCTTCTTGAGTGTTGTGGGTGCTGCACTCAACCAGGCAAGTGGGAAGTATTCCATCACACTCCTGACTTGTGCCTTGTAGATGGTGGAAAGGCTTTGGGGAGTCAGGAGGTGAGTTACACATTGCAGGGTTCCTAGCCTCTGACCTGCTCTGGTTGCCATAGTATTTATATGGCTAGTCCAGTTCAGTTTCTGGTCAATGGTAACCCCCAGGAAGTTGACAGTGGGGGATTCCGTGATGGTAATGCCATTGAACATCAAGGGGTGATGATTGGATTCTCTCTTGTTGGAGCTGATCATTGCCTGACACTTGTGTGGCGCGAATGTTACTTGCCACTTGTCAGCCCAAGCCTGGATATTATCCAGGTCTTGCTGCATTTGTATCAGTATCTGAGGAGTATCTGAGCTTCAGTATCTGAGAAGTCACGAATGGTGCTGAACATTGTGCAATCATCAATGAACACCCCCCACTTCTGACCTTATGATGGAAGGGAGGTCATTGATGAAGCAGCTGAGGATGGTTGGGCCGAGCGCACTAACCTGAGGAACTCCTCCTGCAATGATGTCCTGCAATTGAGATGACTGACCTCCAACAAACACAAACATCTTTCTTTGTGCTAGGTATGACTCCAACCAGCAGAGAGTTTTCCCCCTGATTCCCATTGACTCCAGTTTTGCTGGGCTCCTTGATGCCACACTCGGTCAAATGCTGCCTTGATGTCAAGGGCAGTCACTCTCACCTCATCTCGGGAGTTCAGCTCTTTTGTCCATGTTTGTACCAAGGCTGTAATGAGGTCAGGAGCTGAGTGGCCCTGGCGGAACTCAAACTGGATGTCAGTGAGTAGGTTATTACTAAGCAAGTGCCGCTTCATAGCACTGTTGATGACCCCTTCCATTACTTTACTGATGATCGAGAGTTGATTCATGAGGCGGTAATTGGCTAGTTTGGATTTGTCATGCTTTTTGTGTGCAGGACATACCTGGGCAATATTCCACATAGCTGGGTAGGCTATGTGGAGACAGCTGCAGAAAGGAGTGCAAGTTTTGTTTGATTGACCACTTCAGTATCTTTGAAGAGTTTTTTCAATGCCTTTGTGCTTATTTACACAAGATTAAGAGGTGTGAAATGGATAAAAGCTTTTTGTCCTTGATCCTATGAACGGCTATGGTTGATTGACACCTTCTTGAAGTTGGAAGCTGCGCAGCTATTTTCAGGGGTGATTTTCAAAGCCTCTTTGCTTATTGTGTCATTTTCATGAGCATTTCAAAGACTTGCTAGACATGCAAATAGCTCACTTGTTCTGTACATAGTGGACACTGGGAGAGTGGGTATGGAGGATTCACGGGGCCTTGGGACAGGAAGGGGGCATGTGAGATATGAGGTGACATGGGGGACATGGGGTGGGTGGGGAATGAGGGGTGTGAGGGGCGAGGGCTTGGGGGCCTCACATTCACAATTAATACTGGGCCAATTTCCCAGTAAGCTGAAGCAGGATTTTTAGCCTGCTATAAAAACAAAAAGCTAAAAGCTACTGCGGATGCTGGAAATCCAAAACAAAAACAGAATTACCTGGAAAAACTCAGCAGGTCTGGCAGCATCGGTGGAGAAGAAATCAGTTAACGTTTTGAGTCTTCATGACCCTTCGGCAGAACTGAGTATAGTTAGGAGAAAGGTGAAATATAAGCTGGTCTAAGATGGGGGGTGCGGGGTAGAGAGAAGTTGAGGGTGTGGTGATTGTGGAGATAAGCAAGCAGTGATAGGAGCAGATAATCAAAAGATATCACAGACAAAAGGATCAAAGAGGTGTTGAAGGTGGTGATATGAGCCCAACGCAAACTGGAGGAACAGCACCTCATCTTCCGACTAGGCACTTTACAGCCTTCCGGGCTGAATATTGAATTCAACAACTTTAGATCTTAAACTCCCCCTCCCCCCATCCCCACCCCGTTTCTCCCCCCTCCCTTTTTTTTCAATAATTTATATAGATTCTTCTTTTCCCACCTATTTCCATTATTTTTAAATCTAAAACTAAAACTTTGTTAGTCTTTCCACCCCACCCCCACTAGAGCTGTACCTTGAGTATCCTGTCTTCCATTCTTAATTAGCACTTTTCTTAGACAATATCACCACCTTCAACACCTCTTTGATCCTTTTGTCTGTGACATCTTTTGATTATCTGCTCCTATCACTGCTTGCTTATCTCCACAATCACCACACCCTCAACTTCTCTCTCTCCCCGCCCTCCCACCTTAGACCAGCTTATATTTCACCTTTCTCCTAACTATACTCAGTTCTGCCGAAGGATCATGAAGACTCGAAACATTAACTGATTTCTTCTCCACCGATGCTGCCAGACCTGCTGAGTTTTTCCAGGTAATTCTGTTTTTGTTTTTAGCCTGCTAGCCTTGCAAATTCCCTGAAATATCCTTCACTGTTGCTGGGTCAAAATCCTGAAATTCCCTTCCTAACAGCATTGTGGGTGTACTTTCACCACATGGACTGCAGTGGTCAAGAAGGCTGCTCACCACCATCTTCTCAAGGGCAACTAAGGATGGGCAATAAAAATGCTGGCCCAGCCAGTGAAGCCCACATCCCGTGAATGAAAAAAAAATCCTCCTCATCAGAGGAGACATGCAGCTCCTCCATCTCCTCCTCAGCCAGCTCCTCAGCCCGTTGCAGCGCCAGGTTGTAAAGGGCACAGCAGATGACAACGATATGTGACACCCTCTGCAGACTGTATTTCAGGGCTCCACCAGACCTGTCCAGGCACTGGAACCTCATCTTCAGCATCCCGATGGTCTGCTCCACCAAGTTGCGAGCTGCAGCATGAGCCTTATTATAGCGTCGCTCTGCTGCAACCTGAGGCCACCACACGGGTGTCATCAGCCACGGCCTCTGCAGGTAGCCCTTGTCCCCAAGGAGCCAATCCTGCAGCCTCTGTGAACCCTGGAAGACTGCAGGGATCTGTGAGCGACTCAGGATGTAGGCGCTGTGCACACTCCCAGGAAACTGCGCATATCTGCAAGATGCGTTTCTGGTGGTCGCATACCAGCGAGTTCAGTGAGTGGAAGCACTTGCAGTTGATGAAATCCACTGAGTGTAGCGCTGGAGACCTGAGCACCACATGAGTGCAGTCAATCGCACGTACACCTGTGGGAATCCCGAGATCAGGACGAATCCAATGGCCCTTGCATCCTGGCTGTCCCAGTCCCGGGCGAAATGCACAAAGTTGTGTGCCATGGAGAAGATGGCATCAGTGACCCCATGGATACATTTGTGGGTGACAGATTGTGAAATCCCACAGAGGTCACCTGTGCAGCCCTGAAAGGAGCCACTGGCATAGAAATTGAGCTCCACAGTCACTTTCACAGCCACTGGCAGTGGATGCCCTCCATGTCCTCTTGGCACGAAGTCCTGCAGTAAGTGGCAAATGTGAGCGACCAGGTTCCTAGACATGCGCAGTCATCAGCGACACTGGTTCTCAGTCATCTGCAGGAATGGCAGGTGGTGTCTATAGACCCTGGGTGTCGCTAGGCATCGAGCAGCCACGGCTCGCTCTCATTCCTGGACAGCATGTGCGGGAACCTCTGCTGCCCCTTCTTTGTGACGTTGCTGCTCCTGCTTTTGCACAGCCAGGAACTCTCTCCTCAGTCTTCTACGATCTCTGTAGGCCATCAGGCATACAGCTAGGTCACCAGGATCCATGATCCTGATGTGGTCCTTCTGCAACATGAAAGAGAGAGAGACGTGGTTATCATGGCTGCACTTAGCACCTTTCCTGGCCCTGTGTGACCACCCCTTAATCCTCCCGGAGAGTGCTGGTCACCCCTCGGATGGCCAGAGATGAGTGCGCTGCATGGCTGCCCTGTCAACCTGCGGCACGGGTGACACTGGTCCAAACTGGGATGCTGAGACTGCAAGGGGTTGTGAGCGCCTCCAGCAGTGACTGCTACATGGCCAGTGTTGGCGAGGAGATTGTACAACATGTGCAGTCCAACTGCTCCACTGTCCAATAAAGTGGTGGCAGGCTCGAAGTCTGTGCAGGGTGGGTGGGGCGGGGGGGATCGGGGAGGGTAAGGCATGGAGCACTTGGTGGCCTTTTAGTGTCTCCGCGATGCTTGCATGGGCGGGCAGGCCAGGAGACTGACCCCAGTCATATCACTGTGACTGCGCTTAATCTGTCTTAGTTGCAGAGGCATGGGCAGCTTATACAGGTGTCCCTAATATGTGGCCACTTCCTTCGCTTACCCTGTGTGTGGGATGCAGCACCAGGGCAGCACTTGACCCCCCCCCTCCACCTCATCAGTCATCTCTGAGGCTTGCGCACTTGCCCCCCGACACCCCCAGCCCCTCAGCAGTTGCCTCCGAGACTGGCCAGCGCTTGGCCCCGGACACCTCCCACCCCTCAGCAGTCGCCTGCAGGACCAGGCATCAATCCCCTCCACCCATTCCCCCCCCCCCCCCCCCCCCCACCCCTCCTCCCGGTGCCCCTGAGGCCTGTAAACAACAGGCAAGCCCTGGAGAACGCTGCTGCTCACTCACCTCAGTTGCTCCAAAGTGAAGGTCGCCAAGTGCACGTTGCCTGCGTGCTGTTGTGGAACACGTCAGCGTGCTTTTCCGCTGATGTGGACGGACAATACGACAGGGTTCCAAGACCCTGGTGGGATGGCTGTCGGTGGGCCGGGCGGAAGATCGTGACCTGCCTTCATGCCATCGTAAAGTGGGTCCCGCCATATTTTCCGGGCACACTACCTATCACGCCCGCCGCCAGCAAGCTCAGAAAATTCCGCCCTTGGTCATCACGTCACATCTGCATGACAACAGGAGCTTTACACATATTGTAAAGGAGAAGATAGTCCATGACACATGGAAATGCACAAAAGCAGTAAGAGTACTTCCCAAATGTAGGTCCATTAAACCAATATGATGATAAAGCTCTGTAAATCCTTAAAAGGGTCGGTAGAGTGTGTCGGAGATTAGGAAGTTGGAAAAGTGAACCAACTTCAAGACTCTCTTCTCATCCTTATCGCTTTTTCACTCATCTATGCCAAGATATATACTAAATTATTTTGTCATGTTACTCCCTCTACTGAAAGCCAAATGGGATTGCTGCTCATAAGCATACTGTTGTAACCTCAATTCCTCACACCTTCATTGGATTTTGGAGAACCAGAGCCCAGTGCATCCAACAATACCAGCTCTTTACATCACGCATTGCCACTCACTTTACCACAAGCAGCGACCCAGACATATTCATCCCAAGAGCTTTGGGGGAGAGTAAACTGGGTGAGGCAAAAAGCACATTTGAGCAGCAGTGGTGGCAGGAGCTTGTTATCTGAAGGGCTAGTTTTAAATTCACTATGCCTGCTGATGTTGGGGATATGAATCTTATGGGACTTATGGCTTTCTGAGCATTGAGCATTGGTTTGTTTATTGGGCATCCGATCAAGAAACACATTGCAGATTGTGATGTCAGTGTGAGAGCTCAGTACCCATGTGTGCAAAGCTTTGAATGATGGATTCACAGCATTGCCATTTACTGTGGAGCATGTGACAACTCCAGGGACAACTGCAGCAAGGCATCATACCAAAAGCCCAAGGGCAATTTGCACTCCTCCTACACTGACTCAAGATGCTGCCCTAGAAGCCAGAATTGGAATGGTGCTATGTCTTCTCGTTCCCATAAGTTAGAAATAATCACACTTTAGACTCAAAATGCTGGAGCTTCATCGAGTATATTTCTTGCTGCTCTCCGTGTGGCTGGTGGGCTGATTGATTGATACAATATTACTCGGCACATGACTGAAGTGTGACAGTGAATGTGGGACCCCGGGACATATATTCACAAAACAAGTAGTTCCTAGCTTTTTATGAGTAATATAACAATATAACATTCCTCTTTCTTTAAAAAATATAAATAATGCCCCTAAATCAATATAGCTGTTCCAATCATTAGCTTGCTTTTCTGAAACTAAGGAAGGTTAACGGTTGACTTTTATATAATAAACTGAACCCCTTTAGAGTCTGTTACAGTTTGTTTTCTTTTCTAAAAATATTATTCACAGTATCACGGATGTTGTGCCTCCATCTTGTAGATTTGGCATTCATCGCTCTCAGTAGTGAGTTGGCACGCTGCACAGGTGATGTGCATGTTGCTCCTAGTGTTGTAGGATGTTGATGAAGCAGCATTTCACTTGCACTTCCCTTAATTTAGTCTACTGCATTCGCTGCTCCCAATGCGGTTTCCTCTACATTGGAGAGACCAAACGCAGACTGGGTGACCGCTTTGCAGAACACCTTCAGTCTGTCCACAAATATGACCCAGACCTCCCTATTGCTTGCCATTTCAACACCCCACCCTGCTCTCACGCCCACATGTCCGTCTTTGGCCTGCTGCAATGTTCCATTGAAGCTCAACGCAAACTGGAGGAACAGCACCTCATCTTCCAACTAGGCACTTTACAGCCTTCCGGACTGAATATTGAGTTCAACAATTTTAGATCATGAACTCTCTCCTCCAACCCCACCCCCTTTCCGATCCCCCCTTTTCCAATAATTTATATAGATTTTTCTTTTCCCACCTATTTCCATTATTTTTAAATGTATTTCCATCCATTGTTTTATCTCTACCTTTTAGCCTATTTCGATCCCTTCCCCCGTCCCCACCCCCACTAGGGCTATCTGTACCTTGCTCGCCCTGCTTTCTACCCTTAATGTCACCTATTAGCACATTCCTTAGATAATATCACCACCGTCAACACCTCTTTGTCCTTTTGCCTGTGACATCTTTGGGCAATCTCTACCTATCACTGGCCCTCTATCCAGCTCTACTTGTCCCACCCCCCCTTAAACCAGTTTATATTTCACCTCTCTTCTATTTTTCCTTAGTTCTGTTGAAGAGTCATACTCGAAACGTTAACTGTGTTCCTCTCCGCAGATGCTGTCAGACCTGCTGAGTTTTTCCAGGTATTTTTATTTTTGTTTTTGTTTTGGATTTCCAGCATCTGCAGTTTTTTGCTTTTATCTTGATGTTGCTAATGTTGTGCTACTTGCTGCTGACATTGTTGACATTGCACTGCTTGTCGGTGATGCTGTTGATGTTGACTCGCTGGTTTATGGTGTTGCTGGCGTTGATGATCTTATTTTCTTCTATTAAACAGCTCTGCAGGTGATATCATGTCAACCTTGAGGGATGTAGGTCGTAGTGACAATCAGCAAAGTTTGGATCTTCCTTTGACTTTTGGCATTTTGTAAGGGTTCTCTTGACATGTCTTTTTGTAAACATGTGTATCTTTGGCTAAAGTGATGATGATGTTGAGCCCAAACTGTTCACTGCATTTCCTAAATCCTCCGGCGGTGAATTGGTTTCCATCATCATATTTTTTTTAGGAATCCCTTGCTCAGAAAACAGACCTTTTACTTCTGAGGTAATTATAGTAGCTTTCAAATCATTCATGTTTCAGATAAAAAGGAACTTTGAGTAGCAGTCTGCATCAATGAGATACCATTCTTGATTTTGTGTGAATAAATCGACTCTGACAGTATGCCAGGTCTGGGTGGTACTCCAATAGCTACCATCTCCTCTTTCCTCTGTGTATCTCTGTAGTTCAGGTGTACATTGCATGTAGACACCATTCTTTCAATGTCTTTGTAGATGCCTATCCAGTATACAGCTGATCTAGCTTTGAGCTTACGCCTCTATTCCCATGTGGTCTTCATGTATCTTTTGGAGAAGTTCTTCCTGTATTGTTTTTGGTATGGTTATTCTAGATCTGGCTAACAGAATGCCATCTTCCAATGAGATGGCATCTATGTTGACCCTGTATTGCTGTATTGCTGGCTGTGTTTGCTGTATCTTATCAGGCCATCCCTGGATCACTTGCTGAGAGAGCATCTGTAACTCTTCATTTTTGCTGGTCCCATCTCTAATTTGACTCAGTTTCAGTGGTGTTACATTTTGCTAGGTGATGGATCTTTATACTTAGATCACCAAGAGGAAGCATTGGAGACTCAAACAGTAGGTTCTCAAGCACGCCACGCAAAGGGTTGTACACAGCTGGTGACACTGCAATTGGACTGTATACGGGCAATGTTTTTCTAAGGTTTCACGTCATGTTTCAGCAGCTGGCAGCAATTGAAGTTTTGAGAGTTGAGCTGATGAGTTAAGGTGCTGCTGGTGAAAGCCGCCTTGTGGAAGACTTGGGGAAAGTATAGGCAGAGCTGCACAATGGATAGATTTTCACATTGTGAGATGTCCATTCGAAAAGCTTGCTGAATAGCTTTCATAGCCAAAAGGATTCTCTTCTACAGTCTCTTTATGGAAAAATGTCACACCAATGAAAACAGGAACATCCTTCTGAGGGTGGGACTAAATCATGTTGCTCAGGGAGCTTTACTAGATAACCAACCATCTTCCCTGATGCTGACAATGAAGGCATACCTGAATTTCTAATACGTGTGCCCCTGACTAGGAGCTAAATGTCAAAAATGTAACATTTCATCATGCTATTCCATGACACTAAGAATCTTATTTGATCAGCACATAAGTTCATTTGCGAGAATGTTTAAGAAAAACCTTCATAAAACCAAGCTCTTACTCATATTCTCTCTCTCAGTGTGTCTATATTGGAAAACAGCAAGCCGTGTCTTTGAGGTTGATGACTGGGGATGACATTTTGGTTGGTTGCCAACAGGAATCAATTTGTAAAATGGATTTAGAGCAATATGAATAGAGAGTACAGCAGTGATCACCTGCTGTTTGTGCTGTGCTTCTAAGACAATACTGGAACTTGTGTAATGTACTTTATTTGAAGGGGTAGACTGAGACCAGTCTGGTGAGGGCTAAATGCCATATTTTAGATTACATTGAATGCACAAATACCATCACCAGGGTTCTAGTCCTGTACTAGCTGACACAGGTTTTCATTTAATCACAGCCAAGAAATTGACGTACAAAAATTCGAATCTCTAGATTCCTGTTTCCTCTCACAATATGTTATTTTGGAGAATGTGCTGGAAATAATGGGCCAAACATTCCAAGAAGTGGCAATCACCACTCCCATATTTTTACCGAAAGCTGAAGCTCTACGTTTCTGGCCTGGACTTCTGAACTGGGCCTCTTCAGGAATGCAGGGTGTAGCTGTTCTGAGAGTCCATCCTCATAGTGCAGGGTCATTGGGGAAGCCAAGCCACGCCCCTTTTTTATGGCTGGCTGCTGTATTATGGTAAGTCTTCATTCACTGACACACTAAAAAGCTTTGGGACATTTAAATAGCTTTTAAGTGTGTTAATGAATGAGAGTGAGTGAGATTAATGGGTAAGTGGGTAGGGTGACAGAGTGGCAGGGTAGTAGGGTGGGTAGGGTGCCAGCTGGGTAGCATGGCAGCTGGGTAGCATGGCAGCTGGGTAGGATGGCAGCTGAGCGGGTTGCCAGCTGGGTAGGGTAGCAGGATGGGGAGGGTGTCGGGGGTAAGGTGGCAGGGGGTAAGGTGGTAGGGGGATAGGCTTGTAGGTGGCAGGGTGGGTAGGATGGTGTGATCAGATCAGGGGGGAGTTGAGGGTCAGGGTGCTTGGAGAGTTGGTGGGGAGTCAGTGGGTCAGGGGGGAGTTTGAGTGTTGGGAGAGGGTCAGCAGGAGTCGGTGGGTTGGTGGGGAGCCGGAGGGTCAGGGAGAGTTGCAGGGTCAAGGGGGAGTCAGAGGGTTGGGAATGTGTCGAAAGGTTGAAGGGGAGTTGGAGAGCGGGAGGTTTGGAGGGTCAGGGGGAGCAGAGGAGAGTCGGAGGGTCTGAGGAATTGGAGGGGCAGGGGGAGTCGGAAGGTTGGAAGGGAGTCGGAGAGTCGGGGTGAGTTGCAGGATCTGGGGCATCAGAGGGTTAGGAGGGCGCCAAAGGTTTGGGGCAGAGTTGGATGGCAGGGGTTTGGAGAGTCAGAGGAATCGGAGGAGAGTCAGAGGGTCTGGGAAGTCAGAGGGTCGGGGGAGTTAGAGGGTCAGGGGGTCAGGGTAGGGGGGTTGGGGGGAGTCGGAGTGTCGGTGCATGGGGCATTGGGATAGTCAGTGGGGAGTCATGGGGTGTCAGTGGGGAATTGGGGGGCTCAGTGGGGAGCCAGGGTTCAGTCGTGTAGTTACCCAGGAGTTGGACATTTTTTTTCATGATTTTAACATTTCCCGGGTAACCATCCAGGTAAGTAAGTTAGGACCCTCCAAAATCCCCGACTCTTAACTCAGAATTGGAGACATTTATGGAGGGCCCTGAGGAGTAGGGGAATTGCCCATTGGAAGTTCAAACTTGCTGGGCAATTCCCATGGAGTCCTTGCGTTGGAACTACCAAGAGGTCCCAAGCGCATCATCTGGGATACCTCCAGTCTCCTACCATCCCGAGACTGGAAGGTCTGGGCTCATGAGCCTGATGCAGCAAGCTCATTATGGGAAACAGATTGAAAGGTAGATAATTGGAAGTGTGTCAGAAATGGAATCTCCCAGGGCCACCAACTGTAGGAGCACTTAATTTTTCACTCCATTTATTAATGATCTGCAATTGGGAATAGATCCAAGTTTGCAACTGACATTCAGCTAGGAATGTTAGTAAACTGTGTAGAAGAAAACAGAAAGTTATGAAAGGACATAGATAAACTGAATGACTAACTCGCCTACGGAAAGATTGCTGCAACATGCTGGTTCTGCTGTTTCAATAAATTTCATAATGAAGTGTGTGGCAGAACATTTTGAAGAGAATGTTGATAGATGTACTAGTCAGGGTACATGAACAAAGAATTTAGGGATCCAGCTATACAAATCATTAAAAGCTAGCTCACATGTTAAAAAGGCTAATGGGATGTCATACCTCATCACAAGTGATTCAGAATATAACAGCAAAGAAGACAGCTGCAGTTTTACAAAGCGCTGACTAGTCCTCATCTGGAACATTTGCTCAATTTTAGATGCCTTTGGAAAGTTATAGTCCGGTTATTTCCTCCAAGGCTGGAATTTGCCTCCAAAGGTGATGAAAGGACAAAATGGTGAGAGGTCATATACTTTTGTGTTGTATTCCTTGGAGATAAATAGGTTACAGAGTGATCTGATTAAGGTGTTCATAATAATTAAGATAAATTATGGGGAACAACTTTTCCCTTTAACAGGGAAATCAAGAACATGGTGATACAAAGGAGTTCATCAACCTGAAACATTAACTCTCCTTCTCTCCAAAGAACTCTCTACAGATGCTGCCTGACCTGCTGAGTGTTTCCAGCATTTTCTGTTTTTATTTCGGATTTTCAGCACCTGCAACATTTTGCTTTTGTACAAAGTGATATAATCACAAAATTCAAGCTCAACTGGCTTATAGTGAATCTGGAAAAATCTTCTCAGAAAGGCTGGTGAGAATGGGAGGACACTGTTCTGGAAGACCATCAATACGATGTACTTAAAAGAGAAATAGATATCTAGGAACAGAGAGTGACAAGGGATATGGAAAAATGGCAAGGAATTGGATGCAAATATAGACCTGTCATGACTAATAAAATGAGGAGCAGAATCAATGGCGAAACAGCCTACTCCTGTTGCTATGTCACTGACCAAAAGTCTATCTTGCTTGTCACAATAGCACACATAGGGCTGAAGCTTTAGTTTGACGGACGGGTGTGTGCCCAACCCAACCAAGCGCAAAGTGACGCAAGATGACGTCGGACGAGCATCCTGACGTCGTTACGTACTCGCGCAATATTTCAGTCGGCTGGCATGTGCTAGAGTCAGCAGAGCACCCGTTGACAATGAAAAGGCCTATTAAGGCCATTAAAAAGGTAATTAGAATAAATTTTTCACTGCCCGTCCAACCTTATGGTTGGCGGGTAGGCAAAAAGGCCAAGCGGCCTTTGCATTTTTTTGGAAACTTCATCCATGGGTGGGATGAGGTTTCCAACAGCAAATAAAAATAAAATAAACATTTTAAAATTTATTTAATAACATGTCCCTGCTCATGTAACAGAGTCACATGAGGGGGCATGTTTTAAAACATTTTTTAACATCTTTATTTTTTATTTTGAAAACCATGCATCTCCATGAGGCAGCTCTGTGCCTCAGGGAGATTTCCAAGTGCATACCCGTGCGTATGTGTGAAGTTCGCGCTCACTCTCCTCCTCCCCCTCACACAGGCAGCGCTGAGTGCTGCCGCACCCGTTTCACGCTGGGGCCTTAATTGGCCCCAATCACGGGTGGCGGTTGGCTCCCCGACTGCCTCCGCCCATCCCCACTGAGCCCGCCCGACAAGGGCAAAATTCTGCCCATGGAAATTTTACAGGAGCATGTTAAGCAATGAAAAAAAAGCACTCAGCTGAATTTTGATATTTTCTTTCTTCTTTCTTTTGTTTGCGGGCTGTGTTCACTTTCTGCCAGTGCTGTTAATAAAGGAGCTTAACATTTTTACATGACTCTTTACATGGCAGTCACTCTGTATAACACCCTAGAATTTTCTGCTCTGTAGCATTGTACATGAAAAAAGTATCAAAGGTAAAGCCTTCAGTTAATTGGCTTCTTAATTCTGCTTTCCTTGACTAATCTTAGTTTCTGAGATCCCCAAAGTGCACGTAGGATGCGGGCTTACAAATGCTTAACACATGGCTGAAGGCGAGGGGAGGGATGGTGTGAAGTGTCTAGTTGTAATGTTCCATCTGTCATGCAATGAGGGGCAGCTTTGAGCAGCCCTTTCCCTGTCTGTCAACTTTGTATGTTTATACATTTTTCTGCAAACCCTTTCTCCACTGGTTTAATGCAGGTGTTTGATCATTTAAAATAAATGGGTTAATACATCTTTTGTAAAATAAGAGAGAGGAATTTCAGTTGGAAATATTGAGCTAGTTCCACAAAGATTCAGCACCTACTTTTTAACAGAGGTGTCCCTATCCTTGGTGAATGAACCACAATAATGCAAAACTCATGCTTACTGCTCCTCTCCAAGTAGACAACCTCTAATACTTACAGCATAATAGTTGGGACAGTGGGTGGAATTCTTACTGTCACTGAGAGTCAGGGTAAGTAAAAACAGGGATAACTTACAACTGTAAGGGTTACATGTTGCATAACTAGGAAACTGTAACTTGTGATAACACATAGGTATGCATCTGTTCAGGAAAATATAGCGCATAGCTCAGTGAATATTGCATATAATAGCCCATAACTAGGAGCATGTTAAATGCTGGAACATGCATAGCTATAACTAAGTTACCTACGTAGGAATGTAAAGCCGGGAGCTATGTAGCATATAATAGATGCACAGCTAAATCTCTTTCTAAACAGTTAATCCTATAAGGTAAATGGGTATTGTGATAGGTTCTGTACATCAACAGTACACATATAGCTCAGTACCAGTCCCTTCTAGACCTTCTGAAAAGCGTCTCCAGCTTCCATATCGGACAACTTGATGTTTGAGAGCAGGATGAGCTCTTTTGATGCTAAAGGGGATCATGATTTGATTGTTCAGCAGGCCAGATAGGTGCAGTGACTTTTGCTATGATTTTTGAATAGTACTAGCAACAGCTTTGAAGTGGGACTGAAGCATAGTATAAAGGTACAGAATGATTAACCCAGTTGGATCATTTGTTAATGCTCCATGATTAGCCTAGTACCCGGGGGCTACAAATGGCTGGAAAAAAGATCAGCCAGGCCTCTTATTCTTCTTTAGTATCTCAGACCCTTGCTGGATTGAATGTAGAATGGAGTGAGGAGAGGATTGAACCTGACCATGATGTCACCATGCCAGAAGGTCGAATGTAAAAGTAATGGCTAACGTCAGTGTTAAAATGCCGACCTTCAGGACAGCCGGGCTTCACTGTACATTTGGATGAATTAGCTGAAATGAGATATCAGGCACTTGCAGGAACTACAGAACTGTATCCAAGCAAATTTTAGCTGCTTCAGGACAGAAGTTAAGAAAATTGGAAGGAGCAAATTATCAACTTGATGCCACTGAGCATCTGGATGCCTGATGGGGGGATTCTTGGGTGGCTGTCAGCCGTGTGGGAGAATTATCAGAAATATCTGCTTGCCTAACCCTGTACAGGGTGGATTATCTCTCTGCTTTTCTCTTTCACAGCACTTGTGACAGGCCCCTGAGGTGCAGCAAAGGGAAGGTTGGGGAGGGGGAGCGGGAGAGCGGGGAGTAGAAGCGCTTATTTCTCCACTTGTCGCAGTGCTTTTCAATTCAGATGCACTCATCATAAGCCACCCTTGTGTCAGGAAAGAGAGGCAGAGGTAGGGAGGGAAAAAAAAAACTGACAGGGATATCAAACCAAGCTCTGACAGCCGCTTCAAGTCATAAATTGATTGTTACACTGGAGCATACTGCGGATGTTACTTCAGAAGATGAGGGGCACAGGCTACAATGAATGTCATAGCTGAAGCGAGATGGATTGGCTTCACACACTGAGCACACGTCACCTGTCATTGGCTGATAACAGCCACAAAAAAAGGTACCAGGAAAAAGCTGCCTGAATTGATTCATATTAAAAAAAATCCAGTTATCACAGTTTCTGCTCAAAGTGGTTTCATAATTACTGGAGCGATAGAACCTGTCAACCAACAGAGAGTTTGCTGTTGAAGTGGAGTATTTTTATATAATGCTAGCTGATGATAAAGTAATCCGACATACATTTGAACATGAGGTCCAAATCAACCCTTGCAGAGCTGTGCTCATGCTTTCAGCACCACCCACCCCCCCAGCCCCGAGTTTACAAACTTGCACTCCTTGTTGCAGCGGGAGTACATAAGAAAAATTCAGATGAGGGCCACAGGGCTTTCAATTTGATAGTCAGCCGATCCTGGGTAGGTGCCTGATCTCCTGACCTGAATCCCTGATACACACAAAGCTCAGTACTAGTTCGTAAAAATCTACTTGATGTTTTGTTAAAAAAAAAACAAATCCCTAAAAGATTCTAGAATCCAATGTTTATAAGAAAAATTGTCTTTAACTTTCTCCACTTCTCCTGAAGTTGCTGACTCACGGTGAGGCTAGAGCCCCACAGGTGCTTCACAGGTATGCCCAGGTATGTCCTGTACACAAAAACTGGACAAATCCATCCCAGCCAATTACCACCCCATCAGTCTACTCTTGATCATCAGTAAAGTGATGGAAGGGGGTCATCAACAGTACTATCAAGTGGCACTTGCTTAACAATAACCTGCTCACTGACGCCCAGTTTGGGCTCTGCCAGGGCCACTCAGCTCTTGACCTCATTACAGCCTTGCTTCAAACATGGACAAGAAAGCTGAACTCCCAGGGTGAGGTGAGAGTGACTGCCCTTGACATCAAGGCCGCATTTGACTGAGTGTGGCATCAAGGAGCCTGAGCAAATCTGGAGTCAATGGGAATCAGGGGGAAAACTCTCCACTGGTTGGAGTTATACCTAGCACAAAGGAAGATGGTTGTGGTAGTGGGAGGTCAGTGATCTCAGTTCCAGGACATCACTGCAGGAGCTCCTCAGGGTAGTGTCCTCGGCCCAACCATCTTCATCTGCTTCATCAATGACCTTCCTTCCATCATAAGGTCAGAAGTGGGGATGTTCGCTGATGATTGCACAAAATTCACACCATTCGCGACTCCTCAGATTTTGAAGCAGTCCATGTCCAAATGCAGCAAGACCTGGACAATATCCAGCTTGGGCTGACAAATGGCAAATAACACTCGTGCCACAAAAGTGCCAGGCAATGACCATCTCCAACAAGAGAGAATCTAACCATTGCCCCCTGCCGTTCAATGGCATTACCATCACTGGATCCCCCACTATCAACATCCTGGGGGTTACCATTGACCAGGAACTGAACTTGACTAGCCATATTAATACTATGGTCAGAATTTTCTGCCTGTCGGGTGGGCGGTGCGGGAGCGGGCGCGGGTGGGTGTGGACCCAATTGGCACCCCCGATCAGGTCTGCGCAGCCATTTTATGTAGGCGGGCCATTTAAGGCCTGCCCAGTGTGACGCGCACCCAGAAGTGCTGAGCGCTCCCTGTGCGGGTGGGTGGGGGGGTTTCCCTGAGTCGGGAGTGCGCTCTTTCTCGCATGCACGCGTAAGAGCGCAGAAATCTCCCTGAGGCATAGAGGTGCCTCAGGGAGGTTAGTTTTAAGTCTAAAAAGTGTAAAAGTGGTAAGAAATTTTTTATGACATGTCCCCTCATGTTAAACTGTCACATGTGCTGGGTCATGTGCATTAATTTTAATAAAAATTTTTCTGAAAATTTTAAAACATTCATGAAACCTCATCCCGCCCGTGGATGAGGTTCCATGAAAAATGCAAAGGCCGCCTGGGCTCTTTGCCTGCTGCCAACCTTAAGGTTGGATGGGCAGCTCAGCTGATTGCCTTAATTAATTTTTAAATGGCCTTAATAGGCCTTTGACAGTTCGGCGGGTGCGCAGCCGAGTTGGCTGCCCGCCCACTGAGCTGAAAATCTTAATGACGCGCGGTGACATCGGGACGCACCGTCCGATGTCAACCCGTGTCTTTTCATGCCTCGGCGATCGGGCCTCGCCCCCGCTCGCTGAGCTGAAGATTCTGCCCTATTTACAAGATCGGATCAGACGCTAGGAATCCTGCGACAACTAACTCACCTCTTGACTCCCCAAAGCCTGTCTACAAGGCACAAGTCAGGAGTGTGATGGAATACTCTCCACTTGCCTGGATGAGTACAGCTCCCACAACACTCAAGAAGCTTGACACCATCCAGGACAAAGCAGCCCACTCGATTAGCACCCCATCCACAAACATTTATTCCCTCTGCCACCGATGCACAGTAGTAGCAGTATGTACCATCTACAAGATGCTCTGCAGGAATTCACCAAGGCTCCTTAGACAGCACCTTCCAAACCCACAACCACTACCATCTAGAAGGACAAGGGCAGCAGACACATGGGAACACCGCCACCTGGGAGTTCCCCTCCAAGTCACTCACCATCCTGATTTGGAAATATATCACCATTTCTCCACTGTCGCTGGGTCAAAATCCTGGAAATCCTTCCTAACAGCACTGTGGGTATACCTACACCACATGGACTGCAGCGGTTCAAGAAGGCAGCTGACCACCACCTTCTCAAGGGCAACTAGGGATGGGCAATAAATGCTGACCTAGCCAGCGAAGCCCACATCCCGTAAATGAATTTTAAAAAAGTAAAATCCAATCAGCCTTCTTTTACCCATCAAATCAATAATGAGTTAAACTGAACATCCACCTGACCCCACTACCCACCCTGGCACCACCATCCTCATCCGTGGCATTTGCCTGATTACTATCTTTCAAGCTCTCTCCATCTTTCTCTGCTTGTAGCTACTCCTATCTCCTGTCATGGTATGTCATTCTCATCTGTCTTGCACCTTCCTCACACATCAACTGCAGCTTCTCTACAGCCACTCTGTGCCTTCCGATATCCAAGTATCCATAGGTCGACCCCTCTTCCTGCTGCTCTCCACTTTGCCTTCTAGAACTGATCTCTGTAGTTTTTCAGTTCTGATCAAATGGCTAAAATACTGACATTTTCTTTCTGGATGTCACCTTTTAGAGTTCTTCTTGTTCTAGCAATTTCAAGCACCGCTACATTTGTCTTATAGTTTGCAAATGGAACTTTAAGTGTATTAATATCCACATGTCAAAGGCCTCTATTTTCTTCCACTGATCTTTGGAGCAGAGGATGGAAATTGTGGCTCTCACTCCTGCCAGTCCCCAGCAGCCCAAGAGATTCTGGATGGTTAGCATCTATCAATGTCTCAGTGAATTGAGCCCAGAGTGACTCTGTGAACGAGGGCAGATCAGGATGTATGTGGGACAGTGACAGTTGAGCTAACTGATAGGTTGACCAGTTAGTCTATTGAGAAAACAAATGTTACTTTATTTTCCCTTTATTTTGGAGTAAAAGCCAATCAACTGTGAAATGAGAAAGTGTTTAAAATAAACCAGAGTGCATAACTATTAATCAATCCAAAAAATACTCCAGGGAAGCATAGCCCAAACCTTCCTCAAAAAGCACTACCGATCTCAACATTTGGATTTCCCTCTAATTCATCTTTTCCTCCAATGCAAATGAGGAAACATTTATAGGCACATTTTCAGCTTACACTACAAAGCCTGTACAATTCTCCGTTTTCACTATCAGACGCTTATAATCACTTGTCAGCATTTTCGGAACTGCAACAACTTTCTTAAAGCTGAAGGTCAACTTTTGCTAGTTCCTAGGTTGGCGTGTAAGTGCAGTGTGACCATGTCTTGAAGTGTATTTACTTTACAGACTTTTCCCATCAACATCTGACAATCTTTCCTGCCAGCTGGACTCATTTAGAAAGGGCAAGTTATCCATGTCTGAGCCAGTAAGCTGATTAAAGAGCACCAACATTTCTTGTGAATTAAATTTTATTGTCATCTGTAAGGTTTATATATTTGATTGCCATGCCCACTGTTTTACCGCAAGTCAGTAAGTCAAAACCTATTTTCATTTTTATTTCAAGGTTTTCAATGGTGTTCTGATGATGGTATTCTACAAAATCGCAGCCTGGCTTCTCTGTTTAGGAGCATCAGAGGGGCAGGGCTTCTACTTATCATGGAGATTTCCTCTGATACTGACTGAATTTCCAGGAGAGCAGCTACTTGCCGTCTCTGCAGAGTCACATCCGACTGGGGGGTGAAGACTTGCTGAAGTAGCCCTGGGGGTCCACTCAGCTACCAGTACTTTTTCTTGTGTTCTAATCATTTTTGAGGGACGCATCAGGAGGAACAACCAGGAGGCGGCAGAATAAATATTTTGCTGGAAACAGGCCATCAGAAGGTAGTGATGGGGAAATGGTTCAGCAAAACAGAGGTTGTAGAGGCTGCATGGCGTTTGAAAGGCCTAAGGTTAGGCAGTTTGAAAGTTTAGTTGTAAGTGACTTGACAAAGGGCAGGATTTTCTGACCCTGCTTACCGCCGGGATTGTTTGACCCCACCAAAGGTCAATAGGCTTTTGGCTGGGCCGCCAAATCTCCCGCGGCGGGCCCTGCCATGACAGGGCCAGAAAATCCCGGCTAAAGATTTTTTCCCCAGGAACAAATGCAAGAGGGAAGTGATCTAGGGGAGCGTGGATGGTGAGGGCTGATTATGGCTCTTTTTCTGATCGAGACCGTGGATGCAAGAAATTCATGGGAGATAGCAAGATTGAGGGGGCACCTGTATGGTTAAGGGAGTTTGTTGGAAGGAATTTAGCACACTACATATCACAGCTTGGAACTATACAACAGCATGAAACTATATTGGGTAACGACAAACATGATTCAAAGATCCATAACTGTGAACTAATTTGCTATGACCTCCTCAAGTCCCTAGCCCTCGGCACCTAAGCTCACTGACACTAAGCTTACACTAGCACCAGCCGAATTTTCCACCTTAGTTCCCTTTGGGATCTGAGTCCCGGCCAACCCAATTATAATGAGCACCGAGGTCTGATACCTAGGAAGCCTCATCATTAAGGCGCAGGGAATGAACCCCGTGCCTGCTAAATTTCTGGGTCCATATCTGTTCAGATCTGTGCAATAGTTGGGAGCCATTTCATAGCCTAGAACCATTCAATAATACAGAACCACACCATTCTTTGTAACTGCCGCTACTATAAAATGAAACCGTGCTATAGCACATTACCGATTCATAGCATGGAATTATACCACAACACTGAAATGCGACCATAGCACAAGTTACTTGCCTTAAGACAACCACCAGAAAATTCTGTGGCAAAATTCTGACTTTTTTACGAGTATATAAAATCTATGGACCCTCTTGAAATCTGATGGAACATTATACTTAAAATGAAACAACTTTAGCTCCACTAATTAAATGAATAACACATGTTCATGTGGCCCAACTCTTTTGTTCATTTACCTTGAGAGAATAAGTAGCTTTCACATATTGTGCTGTTTTCTTTGATTTCTAAACCTGCTCTATCAATTACCCACATTTCACAAAGAATGAAAGTTATCACTTTCACAACCCATTCATACACAGATGCATTTGCTCAGGTCTTGTATTATTATGACATATGTAACATCTCCTCCCTTTCATGACACTCCATTACTATTACATAAAATCATGTCCTTTTGTCATGATCCATTCATTCACATTAATTCCAAGATCTCACTGTTCTCACTAGTATAATTCTCAATTAACATTGACCTTTAGTTACAATATTAATGAGTCCCTCTGTAATTGAGTGGAAGGTGCCAATGCAGGGCTTAACTATTCTGTTCATGACCATTAGGAATGAGTTGCAAAGTCTGTGCAATAGCTTCAAAAGTTATATGCTCACCTGAGTTATTAGTGAGGGCCTCAGGCAATGAGAAATTGAAGTCATTACTGACATTGATTGTGAGATGAGGACAATGGTTTCCTGGACTGTTGCAGTACTCTGGTAGCAGTCTTTATTCGGTTGTTCTGTTACCCAAGTCTGACTGAGTTGCCAATTATGGCTCAGTGGCAGCATTCTCTCTTCTAAATCAGAGGATTTTGGTTAGAGTCCCACTTCAGAGTCTTGAATAGAAGATCTGGGTTGACATTTTAGTGCTGGGAATGCTGCACTGTCAGAGGTGCCGTCTTTCAGATTAAACGTTACATAGCATATATAGCACAGAAACCATTCCATGTAATAGCAATTTTTACCACTCTTTGGGTGTAGAAGTTTCTTCCGAATTCCCTATTGGGTTTCTTGGTGACTATCTTATATTGATGGGCTCTAGTTGTGGTCTTCCGCACAAGAGGAAACTTTCTGTCCGTATTCACTCTATCAAAACTTTTCATAATTTTAAAGACTTCTATTAGGTCATCCTTCAGCCTTCTTTTATCAAGAGAAAAGAGACCAGCCTGTCAATCATTTCCTAATATGTATAGGGGGCTCCAACTATCCTCTCAGGTGGAAATAAAAATGCATCACACTATTTCAAAGAAAAGCAGGCAAGTTCTCTCTAGTGTCCTTGACAGTCTTTATACTTCAACCATTATCACTTCATTATAACAGTGACAACACTTCTGAATAATTAGTTGTGTTATGAATGTGAGTCTTTATAAGATGGTTATGTTTTAAACTGTCTCCTTTAGTTCAAGGTAAAATGGAATAGCTTGGATAGGCAGATGTGACCTCCTATGAAATCTGCCCAGAAACAAGCCCATGAGTATCATAGGGACAGAGGCAACTGGACATAGAGGAGGAGGCAGCTGGATTTACGACATACAGACTCACAGATTCTCAGGGTCAGTTAGTTAGACAGAGGAATTTGGGGAAGAAGACTGAAAATAGATGCTGATATGCCAAGCAGAGGAAAAGGGATGTTTTTGTATTAACTAACCAAGCAGCGTATTGGTGAGAATGGATTCCTGTTAGAAGAGATGAGGTTTGTGGAGATTAAAGCAAAGAGTTGCAGAGGGCGCCTTGCTACTGGAAGTCCATTCGATTACGTTCAGAAGATTGAATGAAGGAGTTTTGTTCAAAAGAACACTGGAAAATTCATCTTGGTGGGGCTGGAAAAAGAGATCCTGTTGAAGCTGGAAGGAGCTTTGACTTTATATACAAGACTCTCTGCAGAGAGTGTGGTGTAATGTATAACTGTAGCATGGGGTTTTTGGTTGTGTTAATGAGCTATACCGTTTCTGTAGTTTAGTGCATTCATTGCCTGCTAAGTAATTTTTAGTTGTTGCTAATTTTAGTTTGTTGTTACAGTAAAATTCTTAAAACATGAAATCTCGTCATGCGATTCTTTGATTGGTCAATGGGAAATTCATATTTCTTTTTAAAAGCTTTCATAATGTCATAAGAAATAGATGCAGGAGTCGGCCATTTGACCCATCAAGCCTGCTCCACAATTCAATAAGATCATGGCTAAACTGATCATGGTCTTAACTCCACTTTCTTGTTTGCATCCCAACCCCACCCCGATAACCTTTGACTCCCTTATCAATTAAAAGTCTGTCTGCCTCAGCTTTGAACATGTTCAATGACCTTGCCTCTACTGTTCTCTGTGGAAGAGAATGCCAAAGACTAATGAGCCTCTGAGAAAATAAATTCCTCCTCATCTGCATCTTAACTGGGAGACCCTTTAAATTTAATCTGTGCCTCCTAGTTCTAAATTCACTACGAGAGGAAACATCCTCTTAGCATCTATCCTTTCAAGCCCCCTCTCATTCTTTTAAGATCAACTATCATTCTTCTAAACTCCAATGAGTGTGGGGCCAACCTGCCCAACCTTTCCTCATAAGACAACACCTTCATCCCAGGAATCAGCCTAGTTAACCATCTCTGAACTGCTTCTTAAGCAAATATATCTTCCTTAAATATTGAGACCGAAACTACACAGTAGTCCAGAAGCAGTCTCAAAAATTCCCTGCACACTTGTAGCAAGATTTCCTTACTTTTATATTCCACCCCCTTGCAATAAAGGTAAACATTCCATTTGCCTTCCTAATTACTTGCTGTACCTGCATGCTGACTTTTTGTGATTCGTATATAAGGACACCCAGATCCCTCTGTACTGCAGCATTCTGCAATCTCTCTCCATTTAAATAATATTCTGCTTTTCTATTCTTCCAGCCAAAGTGGAAAACCTCACATTTTCACACATTATACTCCATCTGCCAAATTTTCGCTCACTCACTTAACCTATCTATATCGCACTGCAGGCTCTTTGTATCCTCCCCACAAATTGCTTTCCTACCTATCTTTATATCATCAGCAAATTTGGCTACAATACAGTCAATCCAAGTCATTAATATAGATTCTAAATGGATAAGACCCCAGCATTGATCTCTGCGGCACTCCACTAGTTACAGTTTGTCAACTTGAAAAATACTCATTTATCCTGATTCTCTGTTTCCTGTTAGTCAGCCAATCCTCTATCCATGCTAATATATCATGCCCAACACCATGAGCTCTTATCTTCTGCAGTAATTTTTATGTGGCACATCATCGATTGCCTTTTGGGAATCCAAATACCCTGCATCTACTGTATTCCCTTCACCTACCCCCAATTGTTACATCCTCATAGAACTCTAAAAAAAATTATCAGACATGATTTCCCTTTCACAAACCATGTTGACTCTGCCTGATTGTTTTATGAGTTTTTCTAAGTGGCCTGTTTCTACCTCCTTAATCATAGATTCCCAACTGGCCTAGAGTTTCCAGCATTTTTCCCTCCGATCTTTAAGGGGATTGTAATAATTGGCTATAATGTAGTTAAGGATGTCCTGAGGCTGCGAAAGGTGCTCTATGAGGCATGAATTGAGGTTTTGTCTTTGTACTGCATAATGTGGAGGATTAATAATACAATCACATTACTCAGATGTTACAGAGAATGGACTACACAGAGGTATAGATAGATACATCTTGTGAAGTCAAATATCCATCAAATGTCCACATAGTAATCAACTGTGCTCAACTTAATGGGGAGGTCATTCTGCTGATGTTGGTTATCACAGCATCTACTCAATGGGAGGTTGAGAAATGCCATGCATTGTTTTTATTTCCATTGGTTTTGACTGTTGTTCCCTATGTAGGTGTAAAGTATGGTATAAAATGCCTTTTGTCTGACATTGGTTTCCAAAGTTTGTGCTATAAATTATGTTGTCTTTTTTTCTCCTCATTTATTTGAGATAGCTCATTGTTTAACATTGAACTAACTCATACAAAACATGAAGGATCCAGATTTGATTCCCAGTATGTGATGACTCAACTCATCTCAGCTCATGTTGCAATCGGGTCACAAAAGATTTCACTTCCGATCACTAGGCATTGTCCTTGGTAGATCATGTACCAGTGTCTTAAAGGGGAAGTTCTTTTTTTATCCAGGAGGACAGATTATCCAGTAACAGGCTGACTTCCAACAGGGTCATGGAGTTCTTTGATGCAAGAGTAGGGGGACTGATTGAAAAAGTGACCAAAACAAAGCACATTGTATTCGCAACAAATGGACAGCACAATCCAAGACAAATCAATCAACAGGCAGGGAGGGAGGTGCCAGAAAATGCCCTCATTGTTCCCAGGGCCTGGCTGTAATGCATAAAAATGTAATGATCTGACCAGGACTGAGAAGGTAAGACTTCCCTTCATGTCTCGCACACTTTCTGAATAGCTTCAGCACTCTCAATCCTTTCTCTGCCTCAATGCCTATGGCTTTCCTCAAGTCAGCAGAGAACACGTCACTGCATTGCCATGCTGCTTGTGCTCACCCCCTCAAAACTTGCAACTTCCTTCTTCTCTCGTTTGGCCACGCTTACTACTTCTTCCTGCCATCATGCACAATGTGCTATGTCTCTTCAGGTATATTGAAAACCTATAAATAGGGAACATATTAACCCACTTCCAGCGCTACCTGCAGAACAAGCTAGAAAACAGCAGGAGGCAAGCAACAAGATGGAGGAGGTCCTGCCACATTACACACAATGGCATCACTGGGAGAGGCTGGAATCGACATTAGTGGCACATAAAGAGCTTGTAGCATCAGAGATGGTCAGACTGGAAGTCAGGCAGATCAGGATGTTTTAGTGGATTCATTTCCTTTTTCTCTTTCTGCATAACTTTCTCTCATACTCACACTGTCGCACGCTCAGCATGACAAGCTGGATTCACTGCTCTACAACAGATCTGCTGCTGTTTGCTATCATCACTAAATGCTAAACTTTGCCCACCTCCTTTTTTCTAGTTCATCAGACACCAAGTTAGACAGACTGAGGCGGGGAGCCCTCCAGAAGATGTGCTGCCGCGCACTCTTCCTTTTCCAGCCAATTTTCTTCATCATGCTGATAGCCCTTGTCCAATTGTAGCTCGTTGTGTTGCTCCCATTGTAGAGAAAGGCTCTGCAATATATGGCATACCACAGTCATAAGGGACAATCTTTCTGGATGCAATGGAAGAAGCTACCAGATCTCTGCAGGCATTGCTTAAAGGCTCCAATGGTCTCACTGAGAACCTTATTTGACCCATGTATCTTATTTTAGTGAATTTCTGCCATTGCACGTGATGAAAGCATTTGATCCACCAAAAGAGGCTTCTATCACCTGCTTCACATTCACATCCACAGAAGCAAATGTGACGTGAGAAAAAACGTTTTCACACAATGAGTGATTTGGGTCTGGAGTGCACTGCCAGGAAGTGTGGTTGAGGCAGGTTCAATCAAGACATTCAAGAAGGCATTAGGTGATTATTTGAACAGAAACTCTGTGCAGGGGTACGGGGAAAAGCAGGGCAATGGCACTAGGTCATAATGCTCATTTGGAGAGTTGGTGCAGACATAATGGGCCAAATGGCCTCTTTCTGTGCTGTTGAAATTCTGTGATTAATGCCTGTGGCAGTCTGGCCAGAGGCTAAGGCATGATGTTCAGGGGTATAGTGACATTGAGTGAAAGAAGCAATGCCTATTCCAGCAATATGATTTGTCACAACTCCATAGTAAAGCAAAGCCTCCCAAGCACTGGTCCTGAGAACTGTAGGTGCACTGTCTTGGGTTTGTAAACTCTGTTTGCAGAGTGAAGACCTCTGTAAGTGCAACCCATTCAGTTTTCCCTCACTCCATGCTGTTGGAGTTCTGTTTGATCATTTCTCCTCCTCCATTTTTGTCTGCACTGGAGTGCTGCTTTGGGCTGCAGTAGAGTGCCTAAGTTGGAGTTTGGTGACTGAGGGAATTTAAGGGTTAATTTCTATCTAAAGTCTAGCCTTTCTTTAATTTAGTAATTAACTAAAAGTTGTTGTTTGGGTTGGAAGAAGGTGAGTTTTAGGCCAGCTTTAGAACAGGTTTATATAGGCTCTGCTTGCAGCTACAACTAGTTAATTAGATAACTGGCTTAAACAGGTTTTCAGAGGCTAGATTCAGAGAGTATAAAAACAGGCCATCTTACAGTACTGACTTTGTCTGCACTGGAGTGACGCTTTGGGCTGCAGTAGAGTGCTTAAGTTGGAGTTTGGTGACTGAGGGAGTTCAATGAGGAGAGAATGAGGTAATCCTTTGAGTACCATGAGTACGGTTGGGTAAGTATTTACTACTTTTATCCTTATAGTTTTTAAGGTCTTATTTTGTGGTTCATCGTTTGTAGGGGCTATATTCTGTAACAACGAGGAGCAGGGAAAACGGCCCTAGAGTAATTGATATTATTTGATTTTAAGTATCTTCCAAAGGTTTAATTTAATTTAAAGCGGTAAGTCATGGCAGGAGAGCTCCAAGCTGTGGTGTGCTCCTCCTGCTCAAAGTGGGAAGCCAGGAACATTTCCAGTGCCCGGGGCCAGCATTTGTGCAGGAAGTGTCTCCAGCTGCAACTCCTGGCAGCCCGGGTTTCGGAGCTGGAGTGGCGGCTGGGGACACAGTGGAGCATCCACGAGGTGGAGAGTATCGTGGATAGCACATATAGAGAGGCGGTCACAGCACAGGCTGAGTCCACAGGCAGGATCAGAATGGGTGACCACCAGGCAGAACAAGAGGATTAGGTAGGCAGTGCAGGAATCTCCTATGGCTATTCCCCTGCAAAACAGATATACTGCTTTGGATACTGTTGAGGGGAATGGCCTCTCAGGGGAACACAGAAACAGCCAACTTTGTTGCACCATGGTTGGCTCCACTGCACAGGGGAGGAGTAAAAAATGTGGGAATGCAATAGTTATAGGGTATTCAATTGTAAGGGGAATAGACAGGCATTTCTGTGGCTGCAAATGAGACTCCAGGATGGTATGTTGCCTCCCTGGTGCTAGGGTCAAGGATGTCTCGGAGTGGCTACAGGACATTCTGAAGGGGGAGGGTGAACAGCCAGTGGTCGTGGCACACATTGGGACAAACGACATAGGTAAAAAAAAGGGATGAGGTCCTAAAAGCAGAATATAGGGAGTTAGGAAGTAAGTTAAAAAGTAGGACCTCAAAGGTAGTGATCTCATGATTACTACCAGTGCCACGTGCTAGTTAGAGTAGAAACAGCAGGATATATCGGATGAATACATGGCTGAAGAGATGTTGTGAGGGGGAGGTTTTCAGATTCCTGGGACATTGGGACTGGTTCTGGGGGAGTTGGGACCAGTACAAACTGGATGGGTTACACCTGGGCAGGACCGGGACTGATGTCCTAGGGGGAATATTCGCTAGAGTGGTTGGGGAGGGTTTAAACTAAAATGGCAGGGGGTATTCAGTATTAGGAAGGACAGACAAAAAGGAAAAGGCAGTGGAGTTGCATTGCTGGTTAAAGAGGAAATTAATGCAATAGTGAGGAAAGATATTAGCTCCAACAATGGGGAATCTGTATGGGTAGAGCTGAGAAACACTAAGGGGCAAAAAACGTTAGTGGGGGTTGTATATCGACGCCCAAACTGTAGTGATGATGTTGGGAATGGCATTAAACAGGAAATTAGAGATGCATGCAATAAAGGAACATCTGTAATTATGGGTGAATTTAATCTGCATATAGATTGGGAAAATCAAATTAGTAACAATACCGTAGAGGAGGAAATCCTGGAGTGTATACGGCTTGGTTTTCTGGACCAATACGTTGAGGAACCAACTAGAGAAGAGGCCATCCTAGACTGGGTATTGTGTAATGAGAAAGGAATAATTGGCAACCTAGTTGTGCGAGGCCCCTTAAGGATGAGTGACCATAAAATGATAGAATTCACCAGCAAGATGGAGAGTGATGTAGTTGATTCTGAGACTAGGGTCCTGAACCTTAATAAAGGAAACTATGATGGTATGAGGTGCGAGTTGGCTATAACGGATTGGGAAACATTACTTAAAGGGATGACAGTGGATAGGTAATGGCAAACATTCAAAGTGCACATGGGTAAACTGCAACAATTGTTTATTCCTGTCTGGCGCAAAAGTAAAACAGGAAAGGTGGCCATACCATGGCTTACAAGGGAAATTAGAGATAGTATTAGATCTGAGGAAGAGGCATACAAATTGGCCAGAAAAAACAACCGACCTGAAGATCGGGAGCAGTTTAGAATTCAGCAAAGGGGGACCAAGGGATTGATTAAGAAAGGGAAAATAGAGTGCGAGAGTAAGCTTGCGGGGAACATAAAAACTGACTGTAAAAGTTTGTATAGGTATGTGAAGAGAGAAAGATTGGTGAAGACAAATATAGGTCCCTTACAGTCAAAAACAGGGGAATTTATAATGGGGAACAAAGAAATGGCTGACTAACTAAATACATACTTTGGTTCTGTCTTCACAAAGGAGGACACAAGTAACATACCAGAAATGTTGGGGAACACAGAGTTTAGTGAGAGGGAGGAACTGAAAGAAATCAGTATTAGTAGGGAAATGGTGTTGGGGAAATTGCTGGGATTGAAGGCCGATAAATCCCCAGGGCCTGATAACCTACATTCCAGAGTGCTTAAGGAAGTGGCCCTACAAATAGTGGATGCATTGGTGGTCATCTTCCGAGATTCTATAGGCTCTGGAACAGTTCCTACAGATTGAAGGGTAGCTAATGTAACCCCACTATTTAAAAAGGGAGGTAGAGAGAAAACAGGGCATTGTAGACTAGTCAGCCTGACGTCGGTAGTCGGGAAAATTCTAGAGTCCATTATAAAAGGTTTAATAGCTGAGCACTTGGAAAACAGTGGCAGAATCAGACAGAGTCAGCATGGATTTACAAAAGGGAATTCATGCTTGACAAATCTATTGGAATTTTTCAAGGATGCAACTAGTAGAGTTGATGAGGGGGAGCCAGTGGATGTGGTTTATTTGGGTTTTCAGAAGGCTTTCAACAAAGTCCCACATAAGAGACTAGCATGTAAAATTAAAGCACATGGAATTGGGGGTAGTATATTGAGATGGATAGAAAACTGGTTGGTAGACAGGAAACAACGTGTAGGAATAAATGGGTCTTTTTCCAAATGGCAGGCAGTGACTAGTGGGGTACCGCAGGGATCGGTGCTGGGACCCCAGCCATTCACAGTATATATTAATGATTTAGACGAGGGAATTAAATGTAATATCTCCAAATTTGCAGATGACACAAAACTGGGTGCGAGGGTGAGCTGTGAGGAGGATGCAGAGATGCTTTGGTGTGATTTGGACAAGCTGAGTGAGTGGGCAAATGCATGGCAGATGCAGTATAATGTGGATAAATGTGAAGTTATTCAATTTGGTAGCAAAAACAGGAAGGCAGATTATTATCTGAATGGCTATAAATTGAGAGAGGGGAATGTGCAACGAAACCTGGGTGTCCTCGTACACCAGTCGCTGAAGGTAAGCATGCAGGTGCAGCAGGCGGTAAAGAAGGCAAATGGTATGTTGGCCTTCATAGCGAGAGGATTCGAGCACAGGAGCAGGGATGTCTTGCTGCAATTATACAGGGCCTTGGTGAGACCACACCTGGAATATTGTGTGCAGTTTTGGTCTCTTTATCTGAGGAAGGATGTTCTTGCTATCGAGGGAGTGCAGCGAAGGTTTACTAGACTGATTCCTGAGATGGCGGGACTGAAATGTGAGGAGAGATTGAGTCGATTAGGATTATATTTGCTGGAGTTCAGAAGAATGAGGGGGGATCTCATAGAAACCTATAAAATTCTAACAGGACTAGACAGGGTAGATGCAGGAAGGATCTTCCTGATGGTGGGGGAGATCAGAACCAGGGGTCACAGTCTGAGGATACAAGGTAGACCATTTAGGGCTGAGATTAGGAGAAATTTCTTCACCCAGAGAGTGGTGAGCCTGTGGAATTCACTACCACAGAAAGTAGTTGAGGCCAAAACATTGTATGTTTTCAAGAAGGAGTTAGATATAGCTCTTTGGACGAAAGGGATCAAAGGATATGGGGAGAAAGCGGGAGCAGGCTATTGAGTTGGATGATCAACCATGATCATAATGAATGGCGGAGTAGGCTCGAAGGGCCGAATGGCCTACTCCTGCTCCTATTTTCTATGTTTCTATGTTTCTATTTCTGGTCAGAACACACACATACACACAAAGAAACACACACACACACACACGTACAGACACACACGCACACACACACACACACAGCCGCAAACACAACAGACACACACACATGAATAATTACGTTCAGAATGTTCCAAAGTGCCTTCACATCTGTCAGTGCCTTCATGAGTGGAGGGCAGGAGGTTGGGCAAGGACTAAGAATAGTTAAGTAAATTTTCCAAGACTGCCCTTGAGAGCAGCTACATATCTATAAATATCTCTGTTTATTGGAACTCTAAATGTATTTCAATTACTTGTAATCAAAGAATATGGGTATAATATTGCCGGTCGTCTTTTTGACAGCTTTTGAAATGACTTCCTATTAAAAAGAAATATTAAATAAATCTCTCACATTAGCTGGAACTCTTTGTGACAGCTTGTGCTCTGCACAAGTTAATTATCAGTGCATCCCAAATCCAATCTTGAAAGTGAATTATGTGGAGAAGTCGGAAAGGCATGGTGTCTACTCACCCTCCCATATCAGGATTCTGTGATGGGTAAGTATTGGGGGTTAAATTGGCTGACCCCCAATAAAGGACAGAGATTACAATGCACGATTAGCCAACTTTGTGCTGCTTGTTCCCGTCCATGGCTACTGCATACAGCCAGTGCACCCCACACACTTCATGGGCTGCACACATCAGCATGGGGCCTGATATCCTAAGTGTCTAGCTGTACTTACAACTAACCTGTTAAAGGGGAGGTGCATTGTGCCTGCTGGTGGTGCTCAGATCACTCCTGAGTATTGAGCTGTGGAAGAATCACCATGGGAGAGAATGCGCACCTAGATTTTTGAACGAAACACTGGAGGTTTTGGTGGAAGAGGTGAAAAGAAAGAGACTTGCCCTGTTTCCTCATGGGGGACGGAGGCCCTCCAGACACATGCTCAGAAGGCAGTGGTAAGAGATAACGTCAGAGGTCAGTGCTACGATTCCAGCACCAAGGGCATGGATGTAGTGCAGGAAGAAGTTTAACGATCCTGGACATGTTGTCAAGGTCAGTGAATGTATCTCAAAATATCATATCCTACCAACAGTACCACTAGCCTCATCCACTGCTCAATTCAGCACACCCCTATCACTCACCTACCAACAATCTCTGATCTACCTGACATTTATTTACTTCACCTCTCCCTCGCACACAGCACTGCTGCAAAGCCTCACATCTCACAGCTTGCGCATCCTGTCACCTATTCAAATTTGGCAGCCACATCACCCAAACAGACTGAATGAGACTCACTAACACACCCCACTCCCTTGCAGGAGAAGGTCGCACACAAGCAAAGGCAGCAGGAATTAGCCAGACGGGAAGGATTGTACTTACATGTTCGACCACCAATGGAGGAGGTATTGTGTTGGCCATTGTAAGAAGGGCAATTGCTGAGGCCATGACCAGTAGCGAGGCTGAAGCTACTGAAAGTGAGGGATGTCCACTTATAAATAATCTCCCTTTTCTCATCATATTTCTCCCTCATCCCTATCTCTTCTGACTAATAAGCATGACTTCTTACTATCTCTTCCCTCACCATGACTTAATTGGTTTCACTTTTTCATTTCAGGCACTGAACTGGAACCAGTTGCCCAGATAGCAGAGGAAGAGCAAGCAGGAAGTGAAAATGAAAGGACACCATTACTCACTTTCAGTCACTGATGCCAGGTGTCAGGTACTGACACTGCATGTAATTTATGGTTGAGAGAGGGCATATCTACACATGAGTCACGGGGCAGACTGTGCTCTAGCCAGCGCTGGGGGAAAGGAAATCGCACATGTTAGCTCTCCGAACAGCTGCTCCTTCTTTTAGCAGCCTGTCCGGCCCTGTGTGAGCTCTGCTCATTCTCCCAGTCACTCACAATAGGAAGGCGTATGAGGCCACCCATGTTTGGAAACAATTGATTTATGCAAAAGACTTTAATTCACCAAAAAGCAGCGCTTCAGCATCAGCCAGACCCCTTCCTGTGGACTACTGAAACTTTAAACATATATGAAATAATACCCAAATCATATGAACTTCTAGCAACAGTCAGAAGAAATAATCTATCAACTAACCTGTAGAATCCTTTTAAATAGTACTGGTGCGGGGAGCCTTCATGCAGTTTAGCATCATTTTCAGTTGTCTGAGATTAAGAGAGGGAAACGGCTGGAGCACGAAACTCCAGGATGGCAGTTCTGGCATCAAATCAGCACCAGCCGCTTATAAAGTCATGATCTCCCTGCTCTTTATGTCGCCAGCTCTTATCAGGTGTTCACATTTAAACCCTTTTATGAATATACCATCCAACGTACTTCCCATAAGAAATAAGTGCAGCCATCGCAGGTGTCATTTTCATAGTTATGAGGCCTTGTAGCACTCAAAGAATGAGTACTACAGAGCCCAGTTTCTCCCCCAACTGAATGGTGTGCAGTCACTCTGATATGAGGAGCCATTGATGGATAATTGCAGAGATGGTGTGTTGATGTTTCCATTTCCCCCTTTTAAATGGTTCTTGGAATTTAGGGTTAATAAAGAATAAAATTACACAGACACAGTGTTTAACTCAACCGAGATTTTTATGTTTTATTGAACCCACGAATGTCCCTAATACAGACACTTCTATGATTAGTTAAAATAACACAGGAAACCCTTAAATTAAAATAGCCCCCCTCATTTCAAAACTTCTTGCGGCTGGCTGAAATTGACACCCAAATACCCAGCTAACCCAGCATGAAGTCACCACGACTCAGTTTAAAACTTACAAAATACAGGCAAAACACTATGGGAAGAACGTTCCCCCCATCGGGGGGGAAGAGCAGGAGTGGGCGCATGCAGGCACGTCTCCGATCAGTGCCACCAATCGGGGGGTGAGCCACCATTTTACATGGGCAGGCGAATTAAGGCCCGCCCAGCGTGACGTCCGCCAGGGAGTGCTATGCGCTCTCTGGCAGGCAGGGGGGGGATTCCCTCAGCCAGGAGTGTGCTCTTTCGCACATGCGCATGGAAGAGTGCACTCATCTTCCTGAGGCTAAGTGCTGCCTCAGGGAGACCGGCGCCAAATGTAAAAATGGTCAATGCACAAACATGAAATTTCCCTGACATGGTGACACTGTCACAGGAGTTGGGACATGTCCATCACTTTTAGTCAAACTTTAAAAAAATTTTTAAACACCTTCATGAAACCTCATCCCGCCCGTGGATGAGGTTTCATGCTTTTTCTGAAGCCCGCCAGGGCTCCTGGCCTGCCCGCCAACCTTAAGGTTGGACAGGCAGGTCCATTAACTACTTGAATTACATTTTAAAATGGCCTCAATAGGCCGTTGACAGGTCGGCGGGTGCACAGCTGATTTGGCCGCGCTCCCGCCGACCTGAAACTTGAAAGGATGCGGGGTGACATCGGGAGTTCCGCCCAACGTCATCCCGCGTCATTTTACGCGTCGGCGAGCGGGCCCCGCCTCCCCGCTCGCCGACCTAAAGACCCTGGCCTGTGGGCAGAATTGCCCCAGATTTGCACCAAAGTGCAGACGCGAGCTGGAAAAAGGGTGTTTTATGCCGCTTTTCATGCTGTAACATCCCAATCCCGTCTCATTAATTATGCATTCCCAGGAACCCGTCCTGATGGCGGGCACACTCTCATTCGTCTGCCGTGTCGTCACCTCGCTGTTTCATCACGCCGAACGCCATATTTAAAGTGCAGCCGCATGCACACCTCTCAGTGCTTTCAGCCCAGGACTGCCACAAAGAAGACATGGCTCCGAAAGGCAAGAAGGCTGCAATCCTGCAATTTAATGATACGATCCTCAAGCGCCTTTTGGACACCATGGAGGCTAAATGTGATGCCCTTTGCCCTCGCTCTGGTCACAGGATGGGCAGCAACATTACCAATCCAGCATGGGAGGCAGTCGCAGTGGTGGTCAACGCCAACGCCCAACAAAAGAGGACAGCCACAAATTGCCGAAAAAGGATGAATGATCTCCTCCGTTCCGCCAGGGTAAGTCACTCTTCTCATCACTCTCAAATGCTCACAAATCCATCACGCATTCTCAGGATCTCACTCACTGCCAGTTCAAGGGACATCACCATTCACTCTCTCATCATACACACATGTCCTTATCTGGTCCGTGGGACCACTCACCATGCACACCGGCCAGGCATACTTATCATCTGGCCTGGCAGGCGTCCTGCTTACACTCTCTCCATCTCTATTAATGCAGGACAAGCTGGCACACAACAAGGGGGAGAGATCGCAGCCTGGTGGAGGAATGCCTGGAATCAAGGTCCTCATGGGCTTTGAAAACAGAGCCATCCAGCTGGCCGGTGAAGATCTGGACTGTCTCTGTGCTGACAGTGAGGTCGGTGCTGCTCCACCAAGTGAGGATCCAGCAGTGCAACATCCATCAGACAACCATGCTGTGAGTCATGTGTCCTGTTTCACAGGCCACTGCCATGCACTAATTATCTCTCCTTGCTTTCACAGGCACATTGGCCAAACAGCTGTCGGAGTCCAGGACACAGGTCCTCCAATCAAGCCCCGAAGAAATCTCTGAAGAGGAATCTGAAGGAACCATCATTAAAGGCCCATCACAGTGCTCACCCATACCCTCCACCAGCACAGAGACACACACCTTAGTGGGACCTAGCTTTAAAGTCACCTCAGGATCACAATGTGGCGAGCACATCATACTATCTGATCAACAGAAAGTGAAGGCAGGGACTTCTCAGGTCCCCGGCACTTGGAGGACTGCTGGAGACCAGAAATCTTCTGAGTCCGAGTCAGATGACGAGCCTCTGGACTTGGCATACCTCAGTTGCTGGTGCTGCAAAGGCAAGCCCGGGAACATCAGGAAGGGATGTCCGCTGCACTCCTCAGATTGCAAGGCACGGTGGAGGAGTCCATCCACCTTTGCTTTGAGGTGATAATGCCGGCATGTCAATGCACCGAGGTCAACACTGGTAGGATAGCGGCTGCCATGGAGACCTTGACCCTGGACATCTCTCTTGCGCGGGCTGAACTCCATCGCTGATGCCATAGTTGGCTTTCAACACGAGAAGGGTGCGGGGCAGCTCGATCTCACTCCAGTTACGCCTTTTCCTCAAGGAATCAGCCAGGGACCCTCGGGCACCCATAGAGAGGAGGATCAGCAGGTGGACACCATGAGGCCATCCACCTCAGTGATTCTGGGAGTGTCCGGCCCATCTGAACCCTCTCTTCCTGTGACCCCAGCAGCTCCAGCTCCACAGCTTGAGGAGGGTGCCACTGCCACACAGCAGGACCCCAAAACCAGGCCAGTGCTCACCAGGTCACGGCCCTCCAGATGACGTCCACCAAGGTCATCACAGACTGGGAGTTGTAGTCAGCAGGCTCACTGCTGTCATTGCTGCCAGAATATCGTGGGCAGCTGTCACAGAGTTCTGTCATTCTCTCTGTGTGCTCTCAGCACCTTTACGGTGGGGCTGGCCCCCGTCTTGTCGGCCTCTGTGACCAGTGATGCTGTGCTCCTGAAGAGGACAGGTGCTGGAAGCTGACAAAGGATCTGATGCTTCTAAAGTTTCATGGCTGCGTCTCTATGATATCACCCTGATCACAGAGCGCAAGCGAGCTGCCCTTGGCCAGGCAGGAGTCAGATAGTCTCAGAGGTTGTGAAGATCTATAGAGTGTCCTCACTGCATATCGTCATCATCCTCCTGGAATCAAGCGGTTATTAGGGCCCCTGCTGCGTCTCCATGGCAGAAGCCTTATTACAGAGCCTTATGGCATAAGCCAGGCTGGAATCAAATGTTCATAGATGCAATGTGAGGATCTATGGGGTCTCCTCACTGCATGTTGTCATCATCCTCCACAAATCTAGCAGCTATGAGGGCTCCAGGAGTGCGCCAGCCTCGTCTGGCCAGTGCGATGGCCTCATTGCCGTCATTGTCACCTATGAAGACCTCCTCATCCTCATCCCCGTCAACGTCCTCCTAATCGGAGGAGACCTCCAGCTCCTCAATCTCCTCCTCAGCCAGGTCTCCTCCCCATTGCAGTGCCAGGTTGTGAAGGGCACAAGCGATGATGATGTGTGACACCCTCTGCGGACTGTATTGCAGGGCTCCACCAGACCGGTCCAGGCACTAGAACCTCATTTTCAGCATCCCATGATTTGCTCCACTAAAGTGTAAGTTATACCTTCGCTCTGCTGCAGTCTGAGGCTACCACACGGATGTCATCAGCCATGTCCTCTGCAGGTAGCCCTTGTCCCAAGAAGCCATCCCTGCAGGCTCTGTGGACCCTGGAAGACTCCAGGGATCTGTGACCGACTGAGAATGTAGGGGTCATGGACACTCCGTGCGCAGACCTGCATGATGCATTTGTGGTGGTCACACGCCAGCTGGACATTCAGCAAATGGAAACCCTTGTAGTTGACTACGTGTTGTGACAGATCTGAGTGCCACATGAGTGCAGTTGATCGCACCCTGCACCTGTGGGAAACCTGAGACCTGGGCATATCCAATCGCTCCTGCATCCTGGCTCTCCTGGTCCCGGGTGAAATGCACAAAGTCGTGTGCCTTCGCGAAAATGGCATCCATGACCCCAAGGGTGCATTTGTGGGTGGAGCCACTGATGTAAAAATTGAGTGCTGGGTCACTTTCACGGCCACTGGCAGTGGATGCCCTCCATGTCCCGTGGCACCAAATCCTGCAGCAGCTGGCAGATGTGACCGACCAGTTCCTTAGACATGCTCAGTCTTCGGCGACACTGATTCTTGGTCATCTGCAGGAATGAAAGGCAGCCTCTATAGACCCTGGGTGTAGCTAGGCGCCGACCAGGGACAGCTCTCTGTGGCTCTTCAGCGGCGTGCATGAGAGCCCCAGCCGCCTCTTCTCCCTGAAGGTGCTGCTCCTTTCTTTGCACAGCCAGGCTCCTCCGTTAACACTTCTCCTTCATCTCCACTTTCTGAAAGCCATGAGGCATACAGTTAGTTCACCAGGCTCCATGCTCCTTGTGTGCACTCCTGCAGGATGAAAGAGAGAAACACGTGGGTTAGCTTGAGTGTTCTAAGAACCTCTCCTGATTCAGTCTGAAGGTCCCTTAATGCACCCTGGAGAGTGCTGGCCACCACTTGGATGGTGGGAGTTTAGTGCACTACATGGCTGCCCAAAACCCCACCTTCCTCTCCACCTGACCGATTGGCAGCAGATTTGCCCACTGGACTGCATGCTGTGCTCTCAGCTCAGGTTCAGCCATTCTCCTAACCCGCACTGCAAGGCTGCACTGTTGGCTTGAACCATGGGGGAGACTGGTCCAAACCTGAATGAAGACATTGCAAGGGGCTGTGAGCATCTCCACCAGTGACTGCTCCATGGCCAACTTTAGCAAGGAGATTGTACAATGTGCCCAGTCATCCAACTGTTCTGCAGTCCACTAAAATGCTCATTAGTTTGTAGTCTGTGCCCGAGGGGTGAAAAACTCTGGAGCACTTGGTGGTACTTGTATGTTTCTGCATTGCTTGAGTGGGCAGAGAAGCTGGAGGCCGGACTCCAATCATATCAATGTGGATGTGCCTGAACTGTCTCAGCAGCAGAGCAATGGTCACTTTATACAAGGTTTCCCTAATGCTTGGCTGCTTCCCTCCCCCCACCCTGCACGTGCTTGTGCACTATCATCAAGTGCAGGGCAGCCTTTGCCCCCTACAACTTGCCTCAGCCACATCGCATACTTGGCCCCCAACTTGCCTCAACCACAATGCAGCACTTGCCCCCCCTCCCCAAGTGCCTCAACTACAGTGCCACCCTTGCCCCCCACAACATGCCTCAGCCACAGTGCACCCTTGCCCCCAACTCGCCTCAACTAAAGTGCAGTCCTTCCTCCCCAATTCACCTGAACCGCAGGGCAGCCCTTGCTACCCCCCCACGTGCCTCAACCTTGAAGCCTAACAGGTGATCCTCGTGGGCACTGTGCAACGTTACTGTGTACTCACCTCTGAGTTCCCCTCGAAGTGCAGCTCGCCAGGTACATGCCTTATAAAGGTGTTGTGAAACACGTCGGCGTGCAATCACACCCACGTGCTCAGATGATCCAGCATGGGGGGGATGACTCCGGTGGGATGGGCTTATAATGATATGCAGTATTACAATGAAGTTCCCGATGTCTGACGACAGGAAACGCGGGCCGCTATTAACGGGCAGAGCGATCGATTGCAAACTGGTTTCACGACATCATGAAACCGATTTTTGGCCTTCTCGCCATTTTATCCGCTCATGCCACCAGCAGGCACGGAAAATTCTGCCCTATTTCTTGTCCCGAAACCTTCTGAAACCCTCAGACCAATATCACTACAATTTGGCTGAAAAGAAACATTTACAACTTACTGGCAAAAACACCACGCTGTCACCCCAAACCCTTACAAAACCCTCCAACCAATCTCACCCCGATTTGGCTGAGAACACTTACAATCCCCAACACAACTGGTCTGTCCTGTGTTGATTGTAGGTCCTGAGTCAAGGTGACCAGCCCTGACTCTTCTTCCAAATGCAGCCATCGCACTCTGATATGCCCTTATTTTTTATAATGAATCAGCTCAGACATATCAAACATATTTCTTATTGTTCCTGCAGTTCCAATGTCCGGCAGTTAGCACTCTTAGTTTATTCTACGCGTAATCCGGATGAATGTGATCAAGTCGCGCTGGTTGAAACAATACAGGGCTTTTCCATGAGTGATATATCCCAGATGAATATATCAGTTCTCATTGTATGTACAATTCTCCTGCAGATTGAGGTAACACAGTAACAGCACCCGGCCCCAGGATTAATGAAGGTTTGAATGATCCAATTTCTCTTCTCAGGAGGAACCAATCACAGTTGCAATGCCAGATTCCAGTACCATTGTTGTGATGCAGACCTTCGTGGTGTCATCATTCCTTGAGTGTATTATATTGATGACATTGTCCTTGTGCCATTGTATTAGATAATTAGACTCTTAACTGCTTTAGTCAATGGCAGGTAATGGCATTTCCCTGGTATCATAAACACTCCGACAGCAATCAATCAATGTCCAAAGCCTTTTGATGAGCCACGGTTTTTCACTAAATATCTGAATTAACCCCTTGCTACCCAGCCCTGTGCTGCTGGCTGCAGCTGGGCTTTTGTATTTCATAGCTTCAAACATCAGGCCAAAGCATGTCTGTGGGTTTGGACTTTCTTATTCCATATATTTCCCAGTTGGAGGGGATTACGATTCCACATGTGTACTCACACTGACTCCGACATTCAGTGATGGGTAATTATAGTGAATAGTGTGTACTCACTCCGACACCAGTGGTCGGACTTCCCCAGCTCCAGGGTGGTGGGCTAGGAGGCAGGAGCACCTGCAAAATAGCAGGGAGCCGCCTCAGGGTGGATCTCTAATGCAGCCCCAGCACCGAGGAGGTTTCCCAGCAGTGGCACTAGATGTGGAGTCATACAAACGGACGCGGGTAGCCAATTTAAATAATTAACACCCGACTTAGGGTCAATTCCTGGAACCTGCTGGCATTTTCCCAGTGGCAGAGTGGCCCCCATGTCACCTACACGTCCCCCCACCACCACCCCCACCATAAGGGTAGGTTGCCAGCTTCACGGAGATGGCTTCCCTGTGGCCTTCTGATGGGACATCAGAGCTGCAGGCTTCATGGTCCCAAGAGAGATCCCAGTCAGGGAAGGTGTGAACCCTGTGGTTCTAATCGGCCATCCGGAGATGCCTGCCCACTTGGTCCTTCGGAATTTTAATTTAAAATTTACACATCTGACCTCTCAATCTCTGACCTTCCTCTGACCTTCCCCCGGTGGTGCTGCTGAGGCTTCAGAGCTGTTGGCCCTCTGATTGGGCTGGCTGCATCTACATCTCAAGATGGCCAGCCCAAAGGTGGCCATTTAGGATGTTGCTTCTGGTAAAATTGCTGAACTGGTCAGGTTTTTGGCAAGTGCAGGCTCGGGATACCCATTTCATCCTAAGATTGGGGTCCCAAAGTGCATAGTAAAATCCTGTCCCAGGATTCAGTGATGATAATGATACCGATGGTGTGTATTCACGCTGACATCAGGAATCAGTGATGGGTAATTACAGTGATATATGTACTCACTCTGACTTCAGGAGTTACTGATGGGTAAAATGCGTATCAGTGTGTATCCAGTGAAAGCAAGCAGTGATCTCAATCCCTGCCCTAGAACTGTGTGACATGCACCAATTAATAATGAAATCAGAGATCACTTTACTGTGGTAAAGAGAGGTGCCCTGTCCCTTTAAGAGAATGCAAGTGTACTGATCATGTGACATCACTGATGAATCACTGTACAATGCTGGCAACTGGGAACTGTAAGTCTAGTTCTTTCTGAGGTTTCTGAGTGAGCACATATGATCTGGTGCTTTGTCCTATGTCTCAATAAACCATCACTGTTTATTCTTACATCAGTCTCTCCCCATTATTGATTGCAAGCAGCAATTGAGGAGAACATAGGAAGGCGTGCAGTTAGAGTTTGGTTGGCCAATGAACTCATTTACCCAAGACATAAAAGCAGCGACAAGGGTAAAGAACAAACGAAAATAAATTTCAAGATGGGTGAGCAAAGCATTGGAAAGAGCATCTGTACTTAGCTTGTTAAAAAGGCAGCAGCAGGCAATTGGAGCAGAAAGCAGTGCTGCAGTTTAAAATTTTTAAAAACCCTGTAAAATCGCAATCACGGAGATCCTGCCAAAACTCAAAAAGAGTGCAAAACCCAGCAGGGTAAAGCCGACAGCTGCAGAGACAGAGTTTAAAAAAAACGGTGACTGCTCTTAAAGCGGCAATATATTTAAAAGAGTAAATACATGAAAAATGGCAATGGACAAAAAACTATAAGAGACCCCAGAGAGAGGGCGACTCCACGGTGAGCCAAACATCGAGGGCAGAATTTTCTGTTTGACATGCGGGGGGGTGGGACCTGCACGCCGACGTGTAAAATGATGCGTGGTGATGTCGGGCGAGCGTCCCAATGTCACCGTGCGCCATTGCGATATTTCATGTGGGCGGGCGCGCGATGATCTCCATTGCACGCCTGCCATTAATTAATGGGCCACTTAAGGCCCTTGAGGCTCCAATTGATGGGGATTTTGCGGTGCCCGTGCGATCTTCGGCTCATCACATGGGCGCAACGGGCAGGCAGTTAGCAGAAATTTGTGTAAACCTCATCCACAAGCAGGAGAAGAGGGGTCAGTGGGGTCGTGATTCTACAGATTTAAAAGTTATTGTATAAAAGTTACTGAAACTTACCTGTGTGAGCAAAATGCATATCTGCTGCTTGAACTGGACTCATAACCTTCAGGTCAGCACTTTGCCGTGAGGATTTGTTTTGGGGCCTGTAGGTTTCAGGAAACCTTCCCTTATCCTGGGAATGGGAGCTGAACTCTCCACGGGAGGCATCTCCTCTGAGGAGGAGGGGAAGGCGAGAAGGGGGAGGAGGCCAGGACTGCACATTCAGCCTCCAGGGAAGGACTCCCTTTGGGAAGTCAGGTGCAGGCACAAGGGGTGCAGGGGCAAAAGGTAGTCCAAGGCGGAAGGGGTCGCAGAAGACGCCACTATCCTGCTGCCAGGGTATACAGACGGCAAAGCAGCTACCTTAATATGTTTGAGGTGCAGTGCCAAAGGAGGCTCCGTCTGTCAAGGGAGACAGTCAACTATATCTGTCAGATGATTGGGCCAAAGATCTCAGCTAACTGTGTGGGTGGATAGCCCATGCCTGTGGCTCTGAAGGTCACAGCTGCCCTCAACTTCTATGCATCTGGCTCCTTCCAGGGCTCGGTGGGTGATCTTTGCAGTGTCTCCCAATCAGCTGTCCACACTTGTGTCAAGCAGGTTACAGACGTTCTGTTCAGGTGAGCATTGACCTTCAACCATTACTGCTGGGGCCAGGCAAGCCAGACAGAGCAAGCCAGAGGCTTCTCAGCAATTGCTGGCTTCCCCCACGTCCAGGGTGCAATAGGCTGCACACATGTGGCCATCAAGGCGCCTTTGTCAACAGGAAGGGCTTCCACTCCATGAACGTGCAGATAGTGTGTGATCACAGGATGCTGATTCCACAAGTCTGTGCAAGGTACCCAGGCAGCTCCCACAATGCCTACATCCTCAGGTGCCGGGGCTCTTCGGTGCTCCAGCCCGGCTGGATGGATGGCTGCTGGGTGACAAGGGCTATCCCTTCAGAAGGTGGCTCATGACACCTCTCCGCCATCCAAGAACAGAAGCTGAGCAGCGGTACAATAGAAGTCATGCCTCCACAAGGGCTGTGGTGCAGAGAGCCATCGGTCTTCTCAAAATACGCTTCCAATGACTGGACCGTTCCTGGGGCACACTCCAGTACCCCCCAGATCGAGTGTCGCTAATAGTGATTGCATGCTGCGCTCTCCACAATCTTGTGCTGGAAAGGGGGGGACACTGTGGACGAAGAAGATGTAGACGGAATGGCTGCGGCTGAACACGATGAGTCCAGCAGTGAGTCCGAGGATGAGCATGCACAGGGAAATGCTGAGGGGGCAAACGCTGACCTGGGCATACTGCAGGGAGGCAGGGACACCCAGGATGCTCTAATCCAAGGAACCTTCAGCTAGCACAGCACATATGGACCTCCAACACAAGCCTGAGCTGCAGCTTCCATCTTGGAGACATTAGTGCCAAATCTGTCAGGATAGGAACATTGACGATGGGCCCAGTCAACAAATGTCAATGACACACAAATCACTCATAACATCTCAGGAATCCATCCACCTGCCCAACAAAAGAGGCACCCCCAGTCATGCTAGACGATCTTAATTTAGTGCCTTCACAAAAGTCCCTTAACATAACACAAATAAAATAGTGTCGCATTGCAAACACAATCAGAAGGAACTCATAGGGGGGCCAACAAAAACCCATCAGTGATGAACCCGGGGTGTGCCTAAGGTGCCTTAATTTTATGTTTGCAGGTGCTACGTCTTTGTGGTGCCCCCTGGCTGGCACTGGCATCTGAGACAGCCTGCTCTCTCTGCTGTCCTGTTGGCCTTGATGACCTTGGCGGATGTCCTCCGGCCCGTTGAGCCTGTGCTGGCCCCACCTGGGAGGGAGCTGCCAGCTCCGCAGCTGGCATCTCCCCTGTCGTCGTAGCCTCATTGGGTGCCTTGGTCACTGGCAGAAGGGCGGAAGAGCTACTACCCTCATCCAGAGCGCCCTGAGAGGCACCAACAGAGACAACTGGCAGCTACTCCACCGACATGAGGTCCGTTTGGCCCTCCCTGCTCACTGTAAATGGATGGACATCAAGTTGGGATATCTGGTGCCCAAACGACCGCCCACACAGGCACGGATCACCTGAGGTTAATGCTGCTGTGAGGGATTGCACAATCCCAGGAACCCCTGATCCTGTCCCTGGAGCTGCCTCTCCATGAGAGTCGCCGCACTCTCCATGGAGGAAGCTTGGCGCTCATCCATGAGTGTTAATGCTTTGGCTACGGTCCACGTAGACTCCTCCACCACTGACACCAAGCCAAGCACAGCCTCATGTCTCTCCATGGTCCTGCACACCCGGCCGCATCTCATCAGTTGGCTGAATCGTGGCTCATCATCAACCATGGACTGAGCATGTGCCTGGGCCCCTGCAGTCCTCCAACTGCTGGCGCCATGGGCACTCTCTGACTCCGCAAGCTCCTCCAGCAGCCGTGAAGTGCCATCACCGCTGTGCCCCGGGACATTAGCCGAAGATCTGATACCCACTGAGATGCCAGTATCTGCGCTGGTGCCTGCCTGGCAGAGATGGTGTGACGCTGGTGATGTTGGAACTTCATGCCCCTCAGGTGTCAGAGGGGTCCCTGCTGCTCCTGCTCCCGGCCGTGCGCCGCTGATGCTGAAAGGAAAAGTAAGGAAATTCGATCAGTTAGTGTGCGGGCAATGTCATTGTACATGTCTGTCCCCCGGATCATCATGCACTCATCATTCCACACGCACTGGACAAGCCATGTTGGTTACGTCACTCACTCAACAATCAGCACTGCCATGGATGTTGGGAGATTATTGGTGATGTGAATGCTGGCCATACACACCTGCCCATGAAATTCCAGCCTCTCTGACTCCAGTGGGCCTGGGTGCGTGGTGCCTCTCCAGGTCGCGGGCCTCCTGCTCGAAGCGGCTAAGCAGCACTACCTGGGCTGGCCCACCGCCAGTCCTCACCCGCTCGGTGGTGTTGTGAGAATTCTTCTCCTGGAAATGAGAAAAGAGCATTGGTAAGTGATACTTGTACCATGAATATCCTCACGGCCAGCCCACCCCAAGCCCAGTTGGCCATTGCAGGGGTCCAGTGCATCCTTCCCCGCTGCTGCCGAACACGCACACAAATATGCCAGGTGTCTCCTCACCCTCCCTCCCCCCGACCTTGGCCACATGCTGCCTTCATCACAGTTGGGAGCACACAGTTTAACCTGCCATTGCAAGGAGGCACAATGATGTGGAGCGCAGAGGGCAGAGTGCCACGCCACCTTGAAGATCCCCTCCCACCGTGTCATCGCCCTGACTTCCACATGTCCTGGAGTTCGAGCACTGCGCCTGGATGCAGATCCTCCAGGTTGCCCCCACCACAGCCATGTGGGTCTCAGTCCACCACATGTTGTGGGTGCAGAACCCATCTCATCACAGCCCTCTCAGGCTGACCAACTCATAGGGGATATTTGCTGGGCCACCCGGCTAAGGACACATGCTGTCGATGACTCATTGCATTCTGGCCAGTCAGACATGGGTGGTGTGCTGGCGGGGAGAAGCTTACATGATGGGTGAAGTGAACGATGCCAACACCCTTCCCGTGTGCAGCGCTTGCGTCACTGGGTCCATGAGCGCCACACCACGTCATGGGAGCTCACAACCTCCGCTTCCTCCTCCAATGCACGTTTGGTCAAGTGGGATGGCCTCCTCCTCCCGTCCTCGGGGATGAGCACCTCCTGCTGTGCTGCCACCTCCTCGAGGAGGGCAGCAAGGCATTCGTCCCCGAAAACCGGGGTGCACATTGACCACCCGCCCTACCTTCCTGCATGGCCAGCCTGAAAATCTGTGTTGGCCCCGACCTCTGGCCATGTACAGCAGCCTTGCAGCGACTGCAGCCTGGCCTTTAAACAGGCTGCTGGGTCGCCATTGGACCCGGTGGCGATTGCTGATCCGCCGCCGCCCGCCCACTCCCACCATCCCCGGGAGCCGCCAAACACGCTGGGCGGGCCTTAATTAGCCCACCCGCGTAAAGTGGCGGTGCGCACCCGATCGCCGGCGGCAATCAGGCCCGCACCCACCCACGCCACTCCCGCTCCGCTCCCCCCCACCCCCCTCCCCTCCCCCACCAGACAGAAAATTCTGCCCCTAAATTCATCATTACTTGGAAAGCCTATTGAAAGTGCAGTCCCCTTGCAGTCGTTCTCAATGCCGCAGTACGGGCGTGTCGATCCATTCGACCCCATTTCAGATGGCTGGTCTCAGTATATCGAACACCTAGCGTTCTTTTTTACCGCTAACGACATTGCAGGGGAGGAGAAGAAGAGGGCAATTCTTTTGTCCTCATGTAGGAGAAAAGCATATGTGCTGAACCGCAGCCTTACATCACCTAGCGGCCCAGGCTCAAAGATTTTCGACGAGTTAATAAAAATCGTACAGAGCCACCTGAGACCAAAGCCCTCAGTTACTATGCAGCGTTTCAAGTTCAATTCAAGGAACAGGCTTCCAGAGGAGACGATAGCTGACTATGTGGCTGTTTTAAAGGAATTAACTGAGCATTGCAAATTCGGAACATCCATCACTGATGTATTGAGACTGGTTGATATGTGGGATTGGAGATGATGCTATCCAAAGGCGTTTGCTAGCTGAACCTTGTCTAGACTTCAATAAGGCATTAGAATTAGCTACCGCAATGGAGAGTGCTGTTAGAAATTCTAAAGTTATAAAAGATACACCAATCTGGTCGTACAGGGCAATCTGGCAACAAAAGGCAAGAAACCTTCGGACTGCACGGAAAGGCAGGAAACGGTCTCTAGCTCCAGACCATTGGAAAGCAACGGTGCTGCTGTGAAAACCCACAAAATGAATGAGCGAAACACATCCAGGCCTCCAGTGAGCGAATGACAACTCTAACAAGTCGGGTGCTTTATCTGCCACTGCTATGGCCACATAAGGCAGCACTGCAGAGGAAGGCTAAAACAACACTAAGATCATGAAATATACCTCATGGAAGAGCCAGAAGAAATAGAATCAGACATCCATTCATTATATAACCTCAAAGTGGGTAGAACTGAGCCAATCGAAATAGCCCTAATGATCAACAGACAACCCATTAAGATGGAAATTGATACGGGAGCGTTGATGTCTGTCATTGGAGAGCATACATTCAGATATCTGAGTAAAGGAACCCATCCTGTGAAGTTAGCAGTTTCGGCCACAAAGCTGAGGACACACACGAGCGAAGAAATAAATGTGAAAGTTATATGTCAAGTCAAGGTGCAGTATGAGGAACAGTCTGCAAAAATTACCCCTATTTGTAATGCCAGGCAGGGGACCGAGTCTCCTTGGAAGGAACTGGCTGGGAGAGATAAACCTTGAGGCTAAGTTCCCCATTCGAAACCAGAAGTGTTGCTGCAAGAAAAAAATGAGTAGGCGAAGATCCAACGGGAAAAGCCCGTAGAAGTGTTACATCGGGTCAGAGTTCAAGCTGAAGCCAGCATCCTTCGAAAGGAAACGGAAAATCTATTAAAGGACTTTTGTGCACCACAAAATTCAATCAGCTCCCAATTTGTGCCACGATAAGGATATGAAGAAGAAAAAGAAGAGTTAAGCCTGTCTCTGGCCGAGTTAAGGAATGAATTAGCTGAGAAGAGGCAATGATATGTGATTCTCCAGGAAACTGTTAATGAAAATAGGAAAGAATTGGAAGGGCTGAAACAGCAGCTGTGTAAAAGCCCTTAAGTTTTAAAACTAGAAAGTCCTGAATTCTCAGAACAGCTGTTGGAAAACCCAACTACTGAGCTCATTCATGTTCAGCTTGTGCCTGAGTCTAGTCCAGCCAACAGCGAAATTAAAGAGAAGATAGAGATACGAGCCAGTGCTACTAAGGAAAGGACACGTGGGAAGAAATAGAGAAATTATTGAGTCAATGGAAAGAAAAACAAATTTTTTTTTCCCTTTTCCTCTTTCTCCTCACACATGGTGTAGCTCATCACTGGATTGCTTTGTGCTTGTTGTCCTTTATTGGTTTCAGCTTGGGGGGGAGGGACAGCAGGAGTGAACATGACTGCACCCAGATGATGGTGAAATCATCCACTGAGGGACATAGTGGGCAACTGCCCCTGAAAAGGAGGTCTCCAAAACACCAGCCAACGTTGTTGCGCTATAACACTGAACCCGTAAAAGAAGGCCTCCTAAAAGACGTGACCTGTAAATAGTTATTGTGTAAATAGGTAATATGTTTTAAGCTTGTTAGCTGCACTTTTAAGTGAAGGGGGAGGGATGTGGTAAAGTGAGGTACCCTGTCCCTTTAAGAGAACGCAAGTGTGCTTATCATGTGACAGCAATGACGAATCACTGTATAGCATTGGCAATTGGGGACTGTAAGCCAGTTCTGGAGGTTTCTGAATGAGCACATATGATCTGGTGCTCTGCCCTATGTCTCAATAAACCATCACTGTTTATTCTTACATCAGTCTCCGCCCTTATTGATTGTAAGCAGCAATTGATGAGAACATAGGAAGGCGTGCAGTTAGAGTTTGGTTGGCCAATGAACTCTTTTACCTAAGGCATAAAATTTACCAAGCAGAATTATACTCGGAGGGAGGAGCACCAGAGCAGTGAGTATAAATCTAGCTTACCTCGGGGATTCGCGGCCTTGTCTCCAGGGAGTAGACTCAGAGGGAGGAGCACCGGAGTGGTGAGTATAAATCTAGCGTACCTCAGGATTCGTGGCCTTGTCTCCAGGAAGCAGACTCGGAGGGAGGAGCACCGGAGCGGTGACCTCGCGGCACAGAGTAACTGAAGCCAAAACTGAAAAAGTGACATCACAGGAAAGCTGTGACCTGATTGGTTGGTAGGAAATCTACACCAAATTTGAAAAAAAACACTGCAAAGCTAATTAATAAATTAATTATCTAAGTCGAGATGGCTGGGCAGGTGATGTGCTGTAGCTGTATGATATGGGAGCTGGCAGATCCCATTGCGAGCCACAGTGACCACATCCGCAGCAAGTGTTGGTTGCTGGAGGAACTCCGGCTCAGAATTGATGAGCCGGAGTCCGAGCTCCGGACACTGCGGCACATCCGGGAGGGGGAGAGTTACCTGGATGCTTTGATTCAGGAGGCGGTCACACCCGGTAGATTAAGTACCTCAAGTTCGGTCAGTGGTCAGGGTCAGCAGGGTGTGACTGCAAGTGAGGCAGGTAGAGGGATCCTGTGTTCAAGAACAGAGGAGCCTCAGCTCTTGACCTTGACCAACAGGTACGAAGTACTTGCTCCCTATGTGGATGAGGAAGAGGGCTGTCGGGAGGATGAGCCAGCTGACAACGGCACCATGGCACAGGAGGCCATTCAAGAGGGGGGAGCAAAAAGACAAGTGGTAGTTGTAGGGGATTCTATAATTAGAGGAATTGATAGCATCCTTTGTAAGCAGGATCGAGAGTCCCACATGGTATGTTGCCTGCCCGGTGCCAGGGTGAGGGACATCTCTGATCGGCTTGAAAGGATATTGGAGAGTGAGGGGGAGGATCCAGTTGTTGTGGTCCACGTCGGGACAAATAACATAGGTAAGACTAGGAAAGTGGACCTGTTTGGGGATGATCAGGAACTAGGAACTAAATTAAAGAACAGGTCCTCAAGGGTTATAATCTCCGGATTACTACCCGAGCCACGTGCAAATTGGCATAGGGACGTGAGAATAAGGGAAGTAAACACGTGGCTAAAGGAGTGGTGCGGGAAAGAGGGGTTCCATTTCATGGGGCACTGGCATCAGTATTGGAACAGGAGGGATCTATACCGTTGGGATGAACCGACCTGGGATCAATATTCTAGCGAAAAGGGTAAATAGGGTGGTCAACAGGAATTTAAACTAGAAAGTGTGGGGGGAGGGAAGGGTAAAACTCCAAGAAGTATGACTAATGGGAAACAAAGCAGCAGGTTAGCGTGTGGGGGGTGGATTCAACTTCATGGAAAATTATGAAAAAACTGAAAAGAAAGGAAAGCCCAGGAGAGGCTATTAAAGTCCCCAGAACACAAAATAGGACAGAGTGTTTGGAAAAGGCGAGGAATCTAACTTCAAGCACATCCGATAAAGGGACGACAATGAGAAAGGGGACGGGAAATACAGGACTGAAGGTGTTGTATCTGAATACACGCAGTATACGAAATAAGGTAAATGAGCTTTTGGCGCAGATTGAAATTGGCAGGTATGATGTGGTGGGCATCACGGAGACATGGCTGCAGGGGGATCAGGACTGGGTGCTAAATATCCAAGGATATACATCCTAACGAAAAGATAGGCAGGTTGGCAGAGGGAGTGGGGTTGCTTTGTTAGTAAGAAATTAAATTAAATCGATAGCAAGAAACAACGTAGGGTCAGATGATGTAGAATCTGTGTGGGTAGAGTTGAGGAACCGCAAAGGTAAAAAAACCATAATGGGAGTTATGTACAGGCCTCCAAACAGTAGTCAGGATGTGGGGCACAAGATACACCAGGAGATAGAAAAAGCGTGTAAGAAAGGCAAGGTTACAGTGATCATGGGGGATTTCAATATGCAGGTAGACTGGAAAAATCAGGTTGGTAGTGGATCCCAAGAAAAGGAATTTGTAGAATGTCTACAAGGTGGCTTTTTGGAGCAGCTTGTGGTGGAGCACACTAGGGAACAGGCAATTCTAGATTTAGTGATGTGTAATGAGGCAGATTTGGTAAGGGAGCTTAAGGTGAAGGAACCCTTAGGAGGAAGTGACCATAATATGATAGAATTTACCCTGCGATTTGAGAGGAAAAAGCTGTAATCAGATGTAATGGTATTACAGTTGAATAAAGGCAACTACAGAGGCATGAGGGAGGAGCTGGCCAGAATTGACGGCGAGATGAGCCTAGCAGGAAAGACAGTGGAACAGCAATGGCAGGAGTTTCTGGGAGTAATTTGGGAGACACAGCAAAAATTCATCCCTAGGAAGAAGAAGCATACTAAAGGGAGGACGAAGCAACCATGGCTGACAAGGGAAGTCAGGGACAGCATAAAAGCTAAAGAGAAAGCATACAATGCGGTGAAGAGCAGTGGGAAACCAAGGGATTGGGAAGCCTACAAAGACCAACAGAGGACAATTAAAAAAGAAATAAGGAGGGAGAAGATTAAATGTGAGGGTAAACTAGCCAGTAATATAAAAGAAGATTGCAAGAATTTTTTTAGATATATAAAGGGTAAGAGTGAGGCAAAAGTGGACATTGGGCTGCTGGAAAATGACGCTGGAGAAGTAGTAGTGGGGAACAAAGAAATGGCGGAGGAACTGAATAGGTACTTTGCGTCAGTCTTCACAGTGGAAGACACGAGTAACATCCCCAAAGTTCAAGAGAGTCGGGGGGGCAGAGGTGAGTATGGTGGCCATTACCAAGGAGAAGGTGCTAGGAAAACTGAAAGGTCTGAAGGTGGATAAATCATCTGGGCCAGATGGATTACACCCCAGAGTTCTGAAGGAGATAGCTGAAGAGATAGTGGAGGCGTTAGAGGTGATCTTTCAGGAATCACTGGGGTCAGCGAGGGTCCCAGAGGACTGGAAAATCGCTAATGTAACCCCCCTGTTTAAGAAGGGAGTGAGGCAAAAGACGTGAAATTACAGGCTGATTAGCCTGACCTCGGTCGTTGGTAAGATTTTAGAGTCCATTATTAAGGATGAGATTTCAGAATACTTGGAGGTGCATGATAAAATAGGGCAAAGTCAGCATGGTTTCATCAAGGGGATGTCATGCCTGACAAATCTGTTAGAATTCTTTGAGGAGCTAACGAGTAGGTTAGACAAAGGAGAGCCAATGGATGGACTTCCAGAAGGCCTTTGACAAGGTGCCGCACAGGAAGCTGCTCAGTAAGATAAGAGCCCATGGTGTTAGAGGCAAGGTACAAGCATGGATAGAAGATTGGCTGTCTGGCAGGAGGCAGAGAGTGGGGATAAGGGGGTCCTTCTCAGGATGGCGGCCGGTGACTAGTGGAGTTCCGCAGGGGTCAGTGTTGGGACCACAACTTTTCACTTTATACATTAATGATCTAGATGAAGGAACTGAGGGCATCCTGGCTAAGTTTGCAGATGATACAAAGATAGGTGGAGGGACAGGTAGTATTGAGGAGGCGGGGAGGCTGCAGAAGGATTTGGACAGGTTAGAAGGATGGGCAAAGAAGTGGCAGATGGAATACAATGTGGGGAAGTGTGAGGTCATGCACTTTGGTAGGAAGAATAGAGGCATAGACTATTTTCTAAATGGGGAGAGAATTTAGAAATCTGGAGTGCAAAGGGACTTGGGAGTGCTACTCCAGGATTCTCTTAAGGTTAACTTGCAGGTTGAGTCAGTAGTTAGGAAGGTAAATGCAATGTTGGCATTTATTTCGAGAGGACTAGGATATAAAAGCAGGGATGTGCTGCTGAGGCTTTATAAGGCTCTGGTCAGATCACATTTAGAATATTGTGAGCAATTCTGGGCCCCGTATCTCAGGAAGGATGTGCTGGTCCTGGAGAGGGCCCAGAGGAGGTTCACGAGACCAATCCCAGGAATGAAAGGCTTAACATATGAGGAACATTTGAGGACTCTGGGTCTATACTCGATGGAGTTTAGAAGGATGAGGGGGGGATCTGATTGAAACTTGCAGAATACTGAAAGGCCTGGATAGAGTGGACGTGGGGAAGATGTTTCTATTAGTAGGAGAGACTAGGACCCGAGGGCACAGCCTCAGAGTAAAGGGAAAACCTTTTAGAACAGAGATGAGGAGAAACTTCTTTAGCCAGAGAGTGGTGAATCTATGGAATTCATTGCCACAGAAGGCTGTGGAGGCCAGGTCATTGAGTGTATTTAAGACCGAGATAGATAGGTTCTTGATTGGTAAGGGGATCAAAGGTAACGGGGAGAAGGCGGGAGAATGGGGTTGAGAAACTTATCAGCCACGATTGAATGGCGGAGCAGACTCGATGGGCCGAATGACCTAATTTCTGTTCCTATGTCTTATGGTCTTATAAAACCTGATTGAGAGCAAAGTCAATAGGGTATTTTTTTATTTTTGCACTCCCAGGAAAGAAAGCTAAGCATAGTGACCACAACCAAAAACTCAGGTGTGCACTATGCATAATTTTTCCATCTAAATGTAACAAAATTTTCCAAAAGGAATCAAGCACAATCAAATGCCCAATATCAACTCCTGGCAGACAAAACTCCCAATCAGCAATACAAAACTCTAACATTTTCCCTAATGCAAAGGCACATAGTAACTGGAGTAGGCTACTCAGCCTCTCAACCCTATTCTGCCATTCATTGTATATCACAGTTGATCTGTACCTTAAGTTCATTTACCCACCTTGGTTCTATATCCCTGAATACCTTTGTCTAACAAGCTGAATCAACTTTTCTGGAGGGAGATAGTTCCAGATTTGCACAACCCTTTGTGTGAAGAACTACTTACTAGCATCCACCCTGAAATGTTGAGCTCTAATTTTAGGTTATGCCCCTTTGTCCTGGACTTTCCCCACCAGGGCAAATAGTTTTTCTCTCTATACCCTTTCTCCCTATCTAGCTTACTAAATCATTTAATCACCTTAAACATCAGATCACCACTTAAATCTTGTAGACCTGAGGGAATACAAGCCTAGACTTCCTTATAATTTAACTCCTTTTGCTCTGGTGTCCTTTCCACCCCATTCGCCACCCCCGCCCCCACCCCAGGAGGGTGGGAGTGTGAAATTGCAGGGACGGGATTCCGTCTGGGTTCCCGCCCATCCTTGACCTCGCAGCGATTTTACGCTGGGGTGGGCAAGGCCTTGGATGGGAAGCCTGGCCTTTCCCTAATTGAGACCCTGAAGGGGCCACTTCAGGCCTGTTCCCTGCCCAGCCTCAATTTTTAGGCTGGCAGGTGGATTGAAGTTCCGTGGGGGGGATACCCGTAAATAAAGAAAGTTAGATCTTGGGCGGGAAGCAGGTGGGGCACCTCCATCAGAAGCTCCCTTCTGAGTGGCGCAACCTCCCCTTTAGGCCCCGGTGACCTCCAGACCTCCCCCACCCCCGGCCTATAGCCCGAGGTCCTGGTCACCACCCTCACGACCCCCCCAGGCCTTTCCTACTCTCCCTACCCTGGGACCCCTGACACTTACCTGGGCCTTTGGTTCCTGGGACTTAAGCCGAATTTACTGCTCCCATTTGCAGCAAGTGTCATGGCGGGCAGAGGGGGTGGAAAATTCAATGGGAGAGACAGAAATCAGTTTCACACCAGCGTGAAATCACAGAAGGATCATCCAATGGTGCCCACCAAGGCAGATTGTGAATCCTGCTGGAGGCTGGCATGAGCCAGATTTGCATCCCAGTAATGGGATGCAAAGTTATGCTGAATGGAATGGTGACCCACGCCCAATTTACCATTGCATTGGCGGAAGAATATGCAGGCCCAGAGCACATCTGCACAAGTGTGACATACAAAAGTCGGGACTTGCTCAGAAAGCTGACACCTGAGGAGGAGACACTGGAGGCCGACAGCTACCGGACCCTGGAGGAACACATGCATCGTCAGGTGGGTGGATCCTCATGCACATGGCTCCACCATGAAGCAGCTCTCGGTAGGTGGGGGGTCTCCACCCAGGAGCTTCAACTTCACTGAGGATTCGGACCTGCTTCAGAACTTCAGGTACTTTGCTATGGGCTCGCACCATCTTCCAGGGACTTTGTGATGGGCTCGCACCATCTTTCAGGGACTTTGCGATGGGTTCACACCATCTTCCAGGGACTTTGTGATGGGCTCGCACCATCTTCCATGGACTTTGTGATGGGCAGTTACAGATGAGCGGCGAAGCAGGGAGGGTGCGGAGCTTAGAAAATGAATGACTACCATTTCGCACAAATCTAAAGTGAGCACAGCCTCGGTATTGGAGGGGCACAGGAGTGCGATCAGTGGGTGGGCGGAGATGCAGGTCAGCTCAGATGGACAACTGAATGGGAACTCCAGCAGGCAGCATTGCAAATGCTCAGGACAGTGAGATGTGTGTGATGGAGGAAGGCTCAGCATGTGTTGGAGAGTGCTTGCACAAGATTCTGAAAGGCTCTGCCACACACACACACACCTCTCTCCAGATTCACTTCTGGTCCGGCTGCGTGCAGTTGAATTGCTAGGGAGGGGTTTCAGGGGGAGAACTCACGAAGCCTGTCAATGAAGCTGAAAGACAACATTATACATTAATCAGTGAAAGTGAATATATTTTCAGATTATAATGTGACAAAATGTTTATTAATGTTTATCTGTGCAACCATTTATGATCAAAATTTCTTGACTTTCTAGGCCTACCACTTCTTCTTGTTGCTGCTCTGACATCCGTAGCAGGGGTGGAGACAGCCTGTGCAATGGTTGGCCCTGTTGCCTCTGATGACTTCGGTGTGGGTCCTCTGGAAAGCCAAGGCCTGGAAGGCCCCAGCTTGCTTTGGCTGTCCTCCTGTGGACCAGCTGCTCCCTCTACGGTGACAGAGGACAAGGTTGAGGGGGTCACATGCAAAGGGGACACAGAGGGAGAGGACAGCCTCTGAGGTTCTCGAATGGATGACCAAGGGGTGTCCAGCTGCCGCTCCTCCTCCCTTCGGGTGCCAAAGGCCCCGCCCTGCCTGACTTCTTGAGGGGAAGGAGCACCTGGAGGGATATCGAGGTGTCCTGTTTCTCTCTCGCATTGGCACTGTAGGAACTCACCATGGCCACGCAGGTCTGCGCACATCTCCACATTCTGCTGCACCAGGGTCCCCATGGCATCCGCCATCCTTCCCATGGAGGCCTCCATTCACGTACATGTGGGCACCACTTCACCAGAGAGCAGGCAGATACTCTCCTCCGACTTGTGTGCCGCTCTGTTGAGGGCTTCCAACAGCTCTGCATGATGTTCCCCAGCCTTCTGCTGATCATCCATGATGAGTTGGAAGGCTGAATCCAGAGGCTCATCATCTGACTTGGACCTCACAGATGCCTCTTCCTGAGCAGTCCTCCAAGTGCCAGGGAGCTCCGCTGAACCTGCTTCCTCCTGCTGCATATAAATGTCCATGAGGTGACCACCAGGTTGTGAATGCAAGTCTGCTTTACATACAGGTCTCACTGAGGTGTGTGTCTCTGCGTTGGTGGAGGGTCTGAGTAAGCGCTGTGATGGGTCTTCCAGGCTGCTTATTTCCAGCTCTTCAATGGCGGAGGTATCCTTTTGGCTGGAGGTGAGGACCAGGATGGAGCTGAGGATGTCAGTCGCTTGGCAGAGCTCCCGGTGAACCAAAGTAGAGATAATTAGTGCATGGCAGCAGAGTCAAAAACAGGAGAGAGAGCACTCACAGTTGCATTGAGAGAGGGATGATCTGGTGCAGGATCCTCATACGGGTGTTCACCGCTGACCTCACCATCATCACAGGAACCGTCCTCACCAGTCAGCTCAATGGCACACTCCTCAAAGTGAGTGAGGGGCCTAATGTGGGCCACTCCACCCCCAGTCTGGGACCTCACCCTCCTGTTGTAAGCCAGCTTCTCCAGCATGCAAAAAGATAGAGAGAGTATGAGCAGGACACATGACACGGCAGATGATAAGGGTGCGTGAACTGTTTCTGTGGTGAGCAAAGCCAGGGATGGGATTAGGAAGTGCATTCCAGAGGATATGAGCCTGATGGAGATGTGAGGGTGTGTATGAGAGTTAATGGTGTTGGTCCTTTGAGATCTGAGATCCCTGTGGATATGTGATGGGTTTGAGAGTGATGAGGTGGTTGACTTACCCTTGTAGAACAGATTCATCCTCTTCCTGCACTGGGTGGCTGACATCCTCTGTGCTCCGTTGGCACTGACCGCCACTGCCACTGCCTCCCATGCCGGATTGGTAACTCTGGTGGACCTCCTGCGGCCAGACCAGGGGTAGTGGACATCGCGGTGGGCCTCAACAGCATCCAAAAGGCACTCCAGTGTGAGGTCACTACATTTGGGGGCTACCGTCTTCCTGGCTTTCGGAGCTACCTGTCGCCTGGAGCAGTCTTGGTCTGTATACATGAAGTAGGCTGTGCACTGGTGCACTTTAAATATGGCACCCAGAGCGAGCAAGTGCTGAGGTCATGGCATGGCGGACAAATCTGAGCCCGCCTGCTAGCGATTCGGCGTGTTTCCATGCATGCTTTATCAATGAGGTGGGATGCGGCAGGAAGCAGACGATACGGTGCAAAAACCCACCATTGCAGCTAATGAGAAAAAAGTATTTTTTCACGCCCACTACCATACTTTGTGCAATTCAGGGAAAATTCTGCCCTTAGTCTCAAGCAGCTCCATGCAGTTCCTCTTCCAGCCACTGCAGCACTGTTGCTGCAGGGACTGGCGAGCTGCCAGCCAATCAGGTTGGCTGGCAGCACTCCAAGGCAGGACTCCCTCCTGAGTCAGTGGTGGAAGTTCCGCCTACTGCCAATCAGCGCTCATTTGAGCGTAAAATGGCTGCAGGGCAGCCGGAGTCAGTGGGGATGTGTTCCCTGCTTACTCTTCAGATGGGCAATGTCATAGAATTGTGAGAAACAGCACTGTGATAAAAATGGGTCCCACTCCCTCTCATTAAACATGAATTCTGCAGCAGTCTGCCAGAGCTGACAGAACGGAGCAGTAATGATGGACAGGATTTTTTTTTCAAAGGCCTATTCGTTGACCAAGGTCATTGCGTAGAAACTCTTATTTGTGTAGGCATAAGTAGGCCTGATAAGATGGAACCTCATGATCCGCACATCTGAACAAACTGTCTGAAAGAAGGTAACATGATGTCAAAGCAGATGAGCAAAGGGATGGCCTCATGGTGCTGGAGATTAGGATAGGAAGGGTCTGCCTTGAATATCTATTTCTGGTCATTTAGCAGTTGAATGGGTAAAAGTATTTAAACAAATGATTGACATGAGGTATCCAGCAGCTGCTAAAAATGATGTATAAATGGGCAAAAAGAAGGGGAAATTCAGTCAGACATGAGGACGATTCCTCAAGGTGGGTCCATGCTAGCTTCGGCTTTATAGACTACTGGAGAAGAAGGGAGTTACCACGAGCTGCCACAGGTTGCAAAGATCAAGCCATTCTGTCTCATTCATCTATCCATCCAATCTGAGGCTGTTAAACCATTCTCACCTATTATGGGCTGTATGTCCACTACGTTGTTTCTGATTATCTGTTGAATTTAAACTGATGCTTGTCAATAAACAGCTTGTTCACCCCGACCCTGTTGGGTATGACCCTTGATCAACTCTTACAGCTGCAGCCCTTGCAAGGCCGCTCTATCTATATAGACTGCTCCAATATCATGCTGCCACTCTGCCAGCCCTCATTTGCCTACGGTGTTTCATGTTTCTTTATGTTGCTTTGTGTGATTTTCTCCTCACCACTAAGATGCCATTCTTTCTTTGATGAACAATATCAATGTGACTATGACTGAGCCAGTAGGTGTGGTGAATTAATAGTCTGCAGTCTTGGTGTGAATGATAAAACCAATGACTGTGGAATAGAATATTTGGCAGGTGAAAGATCTATGAAAATTAAAGAGAGGTCATTAGAATGATAGGTGAGAGAATTGTATAATAGAGGGAGACCAAAGACAATTACATTTGAAAAAGGTGGGCGGATTATCATTGGGAAGGACTGAAGGCTTAAGGATCAATGCATCTTTGGTTGTGCAATATATAGTATTCATTGAAATTCTAAGAATTGAAAATAAAAGTAAATCAGATATCATAAATCAGATACCAGCCATTAGGCAGTGGTGCGGTTTGAAATATGTGTGCCTGCTTGGTTATAACTGCAGATATTAAACCAAAAAATAATATTCAGGTCAGATTACCAATATCTCAGGAAGAAAAACTGAAATCAAGGAGGAATACCCCAGGCTAATTTATAGTCCATGGAAAACCAGCACCGGACAATCCAGAACTCACTGTGACGAAACTCCAGTACGTCCTAATTCTCACGTTCATATGTTTTGATACTTTCTGAAGAGAATTGATGCTTCTTTTTGACAGTAAACACAACAGCCAATCATTTTCTTTCAACACTGGTGGCTGTCCTGTGGCGATGCTCACAGTAAGCCTGCAATGTTCCATATTACATATCGTGCAATCAGAGCCTTCGGAGGAGCACGGATCCCAATTTGGCAAGCTAACACGACACAGCCGCTTCTGTGACCCACACTCCCACCTGAGATTCTGTGAGGGAGTAGGGTCTCACGCAATTTACCCTAACCTATTACTGTGCTGCTAAAATAGATAAAAGCAAAAAACTGCAGATGCTGGAAATCCAAAGCAAAAACAAAAATACCTGGAAAAACTCAGCAGGTCTGACGGCATCTGCGGAGAGGAACACAGTTAACGTTTCGAGCCCGTATGACTCTTCAACAGAAGTCAAATAGGGATGTGTTTAAAATGGACTGTCCCTTTAATGCCACAATATTCACACTCTGAGATTGACCAGGAGGTTTCTAGATACATTTGTTAACTGCTCCTCAAAGCCAAATTTCCCCACCACCTGCACCCGCACCCTCCCCCACCCCACTCAAGGTCAGAAAAAGCAGCAGGAGTGAAATGTTTTTTTCTGCACAGTCTGGAGTGTAACAGTCATGTGATATAAGCATGAGGATATGTATATATGCAAATTCCACACTAAGGTGGAGGTCACGTTGTTCATGGAACACATAATGTAATACTTTGTGAGAGATTTTGATTATACTTTTGGGAAGAAAGAAAATGAGTTTACAGAAAACAACAGATCAATTTTTTAATTACTTGATATGAAAAGTGGTGATATATGTCTGACAAGCAACCTGCTCCCAGGCCTCATACAGCTATTTATTTTCCTTTACTATCTTTATTTATACTGATTTCTTTCCAATTTTTCTAAATGAAATGTTTACATCTATGGAACCTCTCCTTCCACACATTGATTTTCCTATTCAATCCCTTCCTCTATATAGACACACAGTGCTGACTCTGAAGGTGCCCTGATCAAGTCTGTGCTCTTCCCTCTCTCTCTCTCTCTCTCTTTCCCACCACCATTATTGGTGTCTCTGATCAGGTCCTCTTAGTGTTAAACAATATAAAGGGTCTGAACTTCCGCAGAGTGGTAATCAGAGTCGGATTGCCACTCCACTCCTACTTTTTACCTTGTAATCTTTTCGATCCTGTCTCACCCGGCCTTCTGACTCAGGCCAGGCAAGAACTGTGCAGGGCAGCGCACTCCTGAGGCCCTCAGTCGAGTGCTGCTGAATTGCAGGCACGGAGGCTGCGCCCCCTTTTTTACGGCAGTGGCTGCCATAAATCAAGTAGGTTTGAAGGTCCAGCCAGGGAGAAGGTAGATTTGTCAGGTAAGCGTTTAGAATTTGGTGGGGTATTCAGGGGGTGGGCTTTGGACAACTTGGTGGGCGGTGGGGGCCAGGCATTCGGGCAGGGGAAGGGGTTGGACATTTGCAGAGGGGTGCTCGGACATTCGGCGGAGGGGTGGTCAGATACTGGGGGTGTAAAGGTGTCGGATAGCTGAGGGAGGTTCAGGTACCCGGCGGGAGGCCGAACAGTTGGGGGCTTATTGCAGACGCTCAGGGGAGTGGGCAGACAGTTGGGGGAAGGGTGGGAGTCCAGGTGGGCGGGGGAGTCCCCTGGGGGATTCGGAAGTTGTGGGAAGTCCCAAGGGAGTGGGAGACTCCTATGGGGAGGGAGGGGAGGGTAGTCGCAGGGGTGGGGATGGTGGGGAAGTCCTGTGGTGAGGGGTGTCATTGGTTGGGGGGCGGGGGTGGGAGTGTCCCTGGGAGGGGTGATATAGATGGGGGAAGTGGGGGAGTCCCATGGGGGCACTAGTCACAGGATGGTGGGGAGCCTCCTGCAGGCTCGGGGGTAAGAGGGGAGTCCAGTGGGGGTCGGGGTGTTGGGGAAGTCTTGTGGGTTTTCGGTGTGGGTCTGTACTATAGTTACCCAGAAGGTAGAAGTGGCTTTAATTCTTGTAACTTTTTCTGGGTAACTATTGTGGTAAGATGGTCGAAGCCATCTGAAGTTTGTGATTTACATCGCAGTAGCGGATGGTTCCCAGTACAGGGCAATTGCCTATCAGCAGTTTGCATTTCCCGGGCAATTGCCCTGCAAACCTTATGTAGGAACTCCTGGGGTGAGCGGGTGGGGGGTGGGTACCCCAGCACATCTTTGGGGTACCCCCGAGTTACATTGCCCCGGAGCTCAGAAGTTACAGCCCATTGTTTCCAGAAAAGACACAGAAGGGGAAAAGGGAGGTGAAGTGGCAGTATTGATTAGAAAAGACATTGTGTCTTTTCAAGATATTGAAAAGAGGAAGTGTCCTTGGGGGAACAAAGACAGAATCCATTTGGTTAACATTGAGGAGCAAAAAAATATGATCACATGACTGGAGGTCTTCTATAGGTCTCCAAATAGTGACAGAGAGAGAGATAAAAGAGCAAATCTGCAGGTAATCACAGAAATGTAAAAAACTATGGTGATGACACTGGAGGATTTTAATTATACAAATATTGATTCAGCTAATGTTAGAGTAAAGGGAAAGGGGTGGTGGGAGGGAGGAATTTCTGAAATGTGTTCAGGTGAACTCCCTTGACCAGTATCGTCTCGATCCAACAATGAAGGAGGCATTGATGGACCTGGTGTTGGGGAAAGAGGGCCAAGAAGACCAAGGCCTGGGTTTACTGGCCCTGCCTGCTGCTGTGATTTTCCGGTCCTGCTGAAAGTCAATGGACCTCTGGCTGGCCCACCCCATCCCCCGCAGCAGGTCCCACCACAGCGGGGCCAGAAAGTCCCAACCCAAGCATCAGTGGGGGAACAATTGGGTAAGGCTGATCATTATATCTTTAGGTTTAGGTTAGGAATTGGGTAGGGCAAAGCAGAAAAACTGGAATAGAGGGCTAATTCAGTGTGATGAGGAGGGATCTAGCCAGGGTAAAATGGAACCAAAGGCCAGGATCTTCCATTCGGCATGCAGGGGTGGGCCCTGCATGCTGACGTGTTAAATGATGCGCGGTAACGTTGGGCATGCGTCCCGACATCACCGCGCGTCATTCCGGTCTTCAGTTCAGTGGGCGCGCACCATAGTCGGCTACGCGCCCGCCGAATTGTCAAAGGCCTGTTAAGGCCATTAATTAAGTAATTAAAGTGATTGTCAGGGCTGCCCATCTGACCTTAAGGTTGGCGGACAGGCAAAAAGCCCAGGCGGCTTTTGCATTTTTCATGAAACCTCATCCACGGGCGGCATGAGGTTTCATGAAGGGCTTTTAAATTAAACAAAAATTTTTATTAAAATTCATAAACATGTCCCAGCTCATGTGACACTGTCACATGAGGGGACATGCCTGAAAATTTATTTTTTTTATTTTTAACATCTTTTGAACTGAACTTAATTTCCCTGAGGCACGGAGCTACCTCAGGGAGATTTCTGCGCTCTTTCGCACACATGCCCGGCCCCCCCACTCCTTCCCCCCACCGCCTGCACAGGTAGCGCTGAGCGCTTCTGGGTGTGTGTCATGCTGGGCAGGCTTTAATTGGCCCACCCACGTAAAATGGCAGCAAGCAGCCGATCGTGGCAGTGATCAGCTCCAAGCCTGTCCATGCCTGCTCCCAACCAGCCCGATTCTCCCCAAAGATTGACAGGAAAAGTTGTAATGGAACAATAGTGATCTTTAAGGAGGCGATGTTTCAGATACAGGATAGGTTACTTCAACAAGGATGAAAGGTAAGTGAACGAAAGCCAGGGCTCCTTGGATGACGGGAGATAGAGAATATGATGAAACAAAAACAGAGGACTTAACGCATGTCAGGCAAATTCTTCAAGTGAGAACCAGGCCAAATACAATGAGATGAGAGGAGGAGTGAAGAGGAAAATAAGGCTGCTAAAGAGAGAATATGAGAATAGAATGGCAGTTAACATAAAAGGGAACCCAAAAATCTCCTATTGGCATGTAAATTGTAAGTGGGTATTAGGAGGTGGGGTGGGGTCAATTAGGGACAAAGAGGGTTATATATGCTCAGCGTTGCAGGGCAAGGTTAGAACACTTAATGAATACTTTGTTTCAGTGTTTACTAAGGAAGAAGATTCTGACAAAATATGGGTAAAAGTAGAGATGGCAGAAGTAATGGATGGGATGAAAATTAATAGACAAGAAGTAGTGAAAAGGCCGTCCATGCCTAGAGTGGATAAGTCACCTGGTCCCAATGACTTGCATCCCAGGTTACAAACAAGCTAAAGAAAGTGGGAGTGGAGACAGTGGAAGGGCTTGTTATAATCTTTCAATCTTCCCTAGTTGCTGGGAGGTGCCAGAAGATTGGACAGTGGTAAATGTGACACCTTTTTCAAGAATGGATGTAAGGAGTTTCCTAGTGACTATAGGCTGGTCACCTTAACAACCGTCGTGGGTAAGGTTTTAGAAACAATAATCAAGGAAAGGTTCAACAGGCACTTGGAGAGGTTTGAGTTAATTAAGAACAGCCAGCATGGATTTGTAAAAGGCAGATCATGTTTGACTGATCCAATTGAATGTTTTGATGAAGTAACAGAGAAGGTTGATGAAGGAAAAGCTAGGCATGCTGTCTATATGGGTTTCAAGAAAATGGTTGACAAAGTACCACATAAAAGGTTGATCAAATATAGTATCACCAATATTACCACTATAATTTTTCACATCTCTGTGAATACCCTACAGATTTGCTCTTTTATTTTGGTAAGTGCACCCAAGGACAGTGCCGTGAATTGATGCCTCAAGTGAAAGGGAACAATAAAAACTATGTTGACCCCTTTCATTTCTGTCCTTCTTACACATCTGTGAGGGTAGCTCAGGAGTTCATCTCGTGGGGACACTTGGCCGTTGCACCAAATTCACTTGGATGTTAGGTGGTCTGAACTAGAGTAGCAGAAGAATGAGTCAACTGATTGGTCTTTTCTATATTGTTCACTTTTCATATGTTCCATTCTGAATTGTACCCCAAAGCTGTCCCTGGGTTATTATTAAATCACCTAACCTAATTCCTTCTTTGGCTCAGCTGTTAATCATTATCTGATTATGCTCCTGTGAAGCACCATGCAATGGTTTACTTTTCCTTCCATACTTCCTACACAAAGTACAACGTTCAGTACTGAATAACACATTTCAGAGGCAGAAATAATAAGTTAAGGCATAGCTACAATCATTGAGTAAACAGACTACTCTATCAACCAAGAAGATAGATCTTCATACTGAGAATCATTAACACAAGACTTAAGAAAATATTAAATTAATTTCTAGCTTTCCTTCTTTACCAGAAAATCCTGCGTCCGGACCTATTGTTACTAAAGTGTTCTTGTTTAAATACTGGAACCATGGGAGAAAAATTGAATGTGGTCCACTGTCGGGATTGCTGAGGCACTGCCCAGGGTGAGTGACAGTCACTCCATGGAGCACAAACCTGATGTACTCTCGCAGCATGACAGCATTCATGTTCCCACCACTGTTGCTGCCACCCAAGCTGAGGTGGTGCTTTCCGAAGCTGGAGGTTCTGAATGTTTTATTTCAAAGGGAGAAATGTTCCCTTTCTCCTCCAACAAAATAAGTAAACAAATTAAAATTTTAAGAGATACTGGGGCAAATCAGTCATCAGTGGTGGCTGATGATACATTTTTGTTCCAGATGGTTTGATAAAGGAAAAAGTATTAATAGGAGATATTCATGGAATTTATAAACCTGTCACTTTGTGTAAAGTCAATTTACAAATTGACTTAGTAAATGGAATTGTTACAGTGGGAATTGTTCCTAGGTTACCTAATGAAGGTAGATTTTATTCTGGTTAATGATTTGGTTAGCGGAGGTAGGAACATGGCAATGGCTGTATTACAGCAGGTGTTTGATCATGCTGATCTCACCAAACTCCAAGAAAAATTACTGTGGCCAAATATGAGAAGCTTATGGCCGATAAGCAATTGAAGGAAAAGCTGATCAGTGTGAAGAACCAACTTTCAAGCACAAAAAATGAGTTTGCTAATGAAAAACAAGAATGACGAAAACAATTGAGCATCAGTCACAGGAAGTAGAACACTTGACTGAGGACTTGTAATGTCGAAATGATAAACTTGTAGAAGCAAATTCAACAAAGATCAATCTTCAGTTAAAACTTGATGAACTTCAAGCATCGGAAGTTTCTATGAAGAATCATGAAAAATACCTTGACCATGAAATGGAATTGCTGGTGAATCAGAATAATTGGTTGAAAACAGAATTAAAAACCAGAACTGATGAACTGTTAGAATTTCATCATGAAAAGAGCAATGAGATTCTTGAATTCTGATATGATTTGGAGAACTATAAAGAATGAGATGTATGGTATGAAAGAGTAGATCCAGAGCAGTGGAGAAGTTAAAAGCAGACAGGGAAAACTCTAAGAAACAGATTGAGGATCTAAGGAGCGAATTGAAGAAGTCTAAGGAGCAGTCAGTGACCATGGGAGAAAGATTCTGAAATGAACTGAATGCCCTTGCAAAGTTATTAACCTTGTATAAAGGTTCCACAACTGACCCTGAAACCAAGACAACTGGAATCACCAAAGTAGTTGCTGAGCTAAATGAAAAAGTTAGCAAACTTGGAAGAGAATTAGAAAATGAGAGAGTAAACAAATACTTGGATAAAATTGTTAAAGAAGTGGAAATAAAGGTTCCATTTTTGAAACGTCAATGGGAAGAATATGAACATGTGCAGAAGACTGTGGAACATCACTTGGGTAAACTAGGAAATGATTTGAGTAAAGAGAGGAAATGTCCATTCGTATAAGTTCATTCATCTGATATTGATCAAAACAATGAAAAGAGAAAACCTTTTATGGAAAAAATGAGCGAAGAAGATAATTTTAAAGTTGGTTGCCAATCAGACTCTCACGATGTCCGTTGCAAACCTAAAGGACCCTTTGAAGGCATGTTTCCATTAAAAGAGGAGAAGCTAAGAAAAATCCATGCTAAAGTTGAGAAACCTAGGCAAAAGTCATTTTTATCACAAAAGTATGGATGTATGTCAATCATATTTGATGCATATCAATCATATTTGAAGAGGGGAAGACCACCAAAGTATTCATTTGCAGTCACACCAGCAAGATTGAAAACTCTAGTATAAAATAGAACTGTCAATATGTTACTAAAAAAAAAGGTTAATGTACTTCACTACCTTTGATAGACCTTGAAAAGATTATGGCCTAAAACCGTATAAGTGTTGATGATCTATTCAGAGTTCAGAAAAAGGGCGTTGGAGAAAGGGCATACTCTGAGTTATGATAATTCTATGATGTTTAAATTCTGCTCAGTATACTTACTACATGTGTTGATCTATGTTTTAGTTAAACCTTGTAATTGTATAAAATGACATGTAGTTGTGAAACAAAATGAAAAAAAAATCTGCCTAGTACATAATAAGCTATTGGTTAGAAGTTTATGATGTTAAGTTCTTGTAAAGAATGTGTAAAGCCATTGTAAAGAAACTTTCACTATAGTGAAGCCTTTCTTTTTTCTGAAGGAAATGCATTACGAAACTTGAATACTTACCTCGGAGGTTGGAAACTCCAGTTTCCAGTGGGCTTCGGGCCTTTTGGGCATGCACCAGCTAGGAAATGGCTGCACATGTGCACTACACGTATTTTACGTCCTCCAGAGTCTGCAAGTCATTTGACCTGAACCAAAGCACCATTGTGCTGAATGTGTCCCAGGGAGCAGGACATGGGAGGGGGGCAGGAAGAAGGTCCCAAACCAGGGAAAAGTCCCAGAAGAAAGTGCCAGGCAGGGACAAAGAGAGGGATCAGAAAGAGGTTCCGGAAAGAAGTCCCACATAAAGATAGGGATCAGAATTAGGTCCGATAAGTAAAGTTGAAAGAAAGGAGCAAAGCAATAGGCTCCAAATTAAAGACAGAGCTGCGGGGAGCAGACTTGAAGCAAAGTGGGCTTGAAAGAAGCCCTGAAGATCCGAGGAGGCACCCAAAGGTTGGTGGTTCCTTAATGCAGGCTTTTCAGAGCAGTCATGTTCTGCTTGGCATGGCCGAAGATCTGAAATTGTGTTTGGAAGGTGAAGCTTGAGTGTACTCGGAGATCCAGAGGAAAGGAATCTCGAACGGTGAGATTGAAACACTGGAGTTGGATCCTTGCTGAAGCCATCCAAGTGGGAGTGACATTTGAAGACAATTCCAAGGCAAGTTCTTCAAATGTGGAGATTGGAAGCCCTCGTGAGAAAGACAAAGTTTCTGTGAGATTGGCTGGCTCACCATGTGACAAATGTCTGAGTGAGTTGTTGAGAAATCCATGGAATCTGCTTTAGCTGCATCTATCATTTGCATTGGAGTGTAGAGTGTCTGAACACTGTTCGCCCATTGATTCACACATACCTCAAACTTACCCTGAATATTAGAATATAAGATAGATATTGTAAATTATTTTATCTTTCTGAATTTGTATATGTCTGTAAAGATATTGGTGAGGTAAAAGGAATAGTGTGAGCTTGAATCATTTTCTTGTGTTGGTATTGAGATCATTCCAACCTTTTTGTCTGGTGTAATATAGTTCATTTTTGAGAATTGCTGAAAAAAGGCCTTTTGTCGAAGCTTTTTGCCTTGCACTCATCAGGAAAATCATAAGAATACCAATGTCAGGGGAAGCAACAACTTTTTGTTGTATGAGAAGAGAGTGTTGATTGGTTGACAAGTGGACTCTGATTGTTAGAGGCATTGCCATGGAGAATGCACCAGTTAATGGTGACTGACTATTAACTGCCAAGCATTGTTGAAATTTAAGCCAGGCAGCTTGACTCTGATTGGTCAAAGCACTGCCCTGAGGAATGAACCAGCGAATGCGTGGTGGATTTACAGTTAGTGAGGCCCTGTGCTCAGCTTTATTTTTGGGGTGGGTCCCCCCTGGACTCCCCCCACCCCCGGACACAATCAAAACTATAGCGCATTGATTATTTCACCAGCTTTTTCACAATTGAAAAAACGTATTGCCTCTAACGAGGTAAAACTTAAAACGTATATGCAATGAACGCCGCTTTGCTCTCAGGGTGCAATCAGTTAGCACATGGTGCATTCATGGCAGGATTGAAGCATGTGCAATGCTGAGGTTGTGAGTTCAAGTCAAACCTAGAGGAACTTCTGTTGAGTGGCTCATGTTGCGAAAAACTTGAGTTTTCGACCAGCTGTGGAACATCACACAGTGCAATCTCGAGCAATAAAATAATTTAATTCAAAGGGAGCAATTTCAATCGATTGAAAATGGATCTGTCCCAGTTAAATGTCTCAAGTATCAACATAAATGCTGAAAATACTCAGCAGATGAAGCAGCTCCTTGGAGAGAGAAACGAAGACGATAATCCTTCTGATATCACTGATCCTCAACTGTGTCTTTCATCTTGGTATTGACTTGTTAGTTTGTTTCATGTTGTTCAATTTGTTGTTAATTTCTTGGACCAAAAAAAGTCGCAGTGATGATTACTATAATCTAAACCATCCGATGTTAAGCTCAGCCTTAGAAAACAGTTAATTTAGACCCGAACTCACCTCACAACTTATTTATTGCCCTTTAAAATACATCAATATATGAAGTAGGCAATAGAATTCTCGAAGGTAGTGTGGGCAGGAGGGGGGGTCATCATTGAAGGGGAGTTCAAGCACCCTCTGATCCTGCAGCGAGACTCAAGCTCCTTTTCACCGGTTTTATTCAAGCATGTGCAGGGGAGCCGCAACCATTCAACAAAATGGCGCACAGCTCCCTGATTGATTACATTTCACTTTGTACTATATTCTTATCACAGCACATTTGAATACATCAAATCAGTAACTAACACACTTCGTACTCTACCATCTCTACCCAATTGAGTTCACATCCATATAATTAAGCTATCCAATCATTTTCAAAGCATGTATACATGATTATACTATCCAATCAGACATGACCTCCCCTTGATGAAACCATGCTGACTTTGCCCGATTTTACCATGCACTTCCAAGTATTCTGAAATCTCATCCTTAATAATGGACTCTAAAATCTTACCAACGACCGAGGTCAGGCTAATCGGCCTGTAATTGCCCATCTTTTGACTCACTCCCTTCTTAAACAGGGGGGTTACATTAGCAATTTTCCAATCCTCTGGGACCCTCCCTGATTCCAGTGATTCCTGAAAGATTACCACTAACGCCTCCATTATCTTTTCAGCTATCTCCTTCAGAACTCTGGGGTGTAATCCATCTGGTCCAGGTGATTTATCCACCTTCAGACCTTTCAGTTTTCCTAGCACCTTCTCCTTGGTAATGGCCACCATACTCACCTCTGCCCCCCGACTCTCTTGAACTTTGGGGATGTTACTCGTGTCTTTCACTGTAAAGACTGACGCAAATTACCTGTTCAGTTCCTTCGCCATTTCTTTGTTCCCCACTACTACTTCCCCAGCGTCATTTTCCAGCGGCCCAATGTCCACTTTTGCCTCTCTCTTACCCTTTTTAATGTCTAAAAAAACTTTTGCAATCTTCTTTTATATTACTGGCTAGTTTACCCTCATGTTTAATCTTCTCCCTCCTTATTTCTTTTTTAATTGTCCTCTGTTGGTCTTTGTAGGCTTCCCAATCCCCTGGCTTCCCACTGTTCTTTGCCACATTGTATGCTTTCTCTTTAGCTTTTATGCTGTCCCTGGTTCCCCTTGTCAGCCATGGTTGCCTCGTCCTCCCTTTAGTATGCTCCTTCTTCCTAGGGATGAATTTTTGCTGTGTCTCCCAAATTACTCCCAGAAACTCCTGCCATTGCTGTTCCACTGTCTTTCCTGCTAGGCTCATCTCCCAGTCAATTCTGGCCAGCTCCTCCCTCATGCCTCTGTAGTTGCCTTTATTCAACTGTAATACCATTACATCTGATTACAGCTTTTTCTTCTCAAATCGCAGGGTAAATTCTATCATATTATGGTCACTTCCTCCTAAGGGTTCCTTCACCTTAAGCTCCCTTACCAAATCTGCCTCATTACACATCACTAAATCTAGAATTGCCTGTTCCCTAGTGGGCTCCACCACAAGCTGCTCCAAAAAGCCACCTTGTAGACATTCTACAAATTCCTTTTCTTGGGATCCACTACCAACCTGATTTTTCCAGTCTACCTGCATAGTGAAATCCCCCATGATCACTGTAACCTTGCCTTTCTTACATGCCTTTTCTATCTCCTGGTGTATCTTGCGCCCCACATCCTGACTACTGTTCGGAGGCCTGTACATAACTCCCGTTATGGTTTTTTTTACCTTTGCGGTTCCTCAACTCTACCCACACAGATTCTATATCATCTAGCCCTACGTTGTTTCTTGCTATCGATTTAATTTCATTTCTTACTAACAAAGCAACCCCATCCCCTCTGCCAACCTGCCTATCTTTTCGATAGGATGTATATCCTTGGATATTTAGCTCCCAGTCCTGATCCCCTTGCAGCCATGTCTCCATGATGCCCACCACATCTTACCTGCCAATTTCAATCTGTGCCACAAGCTCATTTACCTTATTTCGTATACTGCGTGTATTCAGATACAACACCTTCAGTCCTGTATTTCCCGTCCCCTTTCTCATTGTCGTCCCTTTATCTGATGTGCTTGAAGTTAGATTCCTAGCCCTTTCCAAACACTCTGTCCTATTTTGTGTTCTGGGGACTTTAATAGCCTCTCCTGGGCTCTCCTTTCTTTTCAGTTTTTTCATAATTTTTCATCACGTTGAATCCACCCCCCCCCCACACGCTAACCTGCTGCTTTGTTTCCCATTAGTCATACTTCTTGGAGTTTTACCCTTCCCTTCCCCCCCACTTTCTAGTTTAATGTCCTGTTGACCATCCTATTTACCCTTTTCGCTAGAACATTGGTCCCAGATCGGTTCAGGTGGAGACCGTCCCAACAGTACAGATCCCTCCTGTTCCAATACTGATGCCAGTGCCCCACGAAATGGAACCCCTCTTTCCCGCACCACTCCTTTAGCCATGTGTTTACTTCTCAGGTGATGGCCAGATGATCAAATTCAGTTCCCTTAAAACAGTTTGTATATTGTGTCCTCTTTCCCTAACTCTTTCTCCGACCCTTAATCCTTTCCTCATACCATTTTACACATGCAATAGCTACCATCTTATCTTGTTCAGGTTGTCTGGAGAGACTTAACAGTCCAATAAAGTATTCTCATAACAGTTTTCAAACAGAAATCAGGCATTGCCATGTTTTGCTTCCTTATCTTCTCAAACAACATTTTATTGTCTCAGAAGTAATCCACTAAATTGTGTCTGGCCCTTTCTTTTGGAATGATCCCAGATTCATTAACTCAGCCAAAAATTGGATTTCTGCCAAACTTTGTCAAGGTCTTGAGCTTAACTTTATATTTTGGGAACAGACTGACAATTACAAAAAGCTTGCAGCATTTGAATTAGTGTCAATTGTTGTCAAACCTTTTAAAATAAAAATTCCCTTTTGAGAACTTTATCGGGAACCAAACTGCAATTTTTAAAAAATCTTTGCAAGAACTGTAACTTACACTATCAAAATTAAAATTACCTCTTTCTCATGTGTATTGATTTGTATCCAGATTAAAATTCCCATATGTTTATCAACACATTCTTTATCTTAGATAGCATCCTAGTTATTCAAAAATAACCTGTTAAATTACACTGCACTTTTCACATCTCAAGATTGTCCCAAATTCAAATAACAGTGCTGTTGGGATGCAGATTTCCTTTCCTATTTAATTCGTCTCTTCAAAAGAAACCCCTTTTTGTCTATTGGAACCACCTAGACCATGTGTTTATGCCTTTTGGTTTTCCTAGATTCCTTTTGAATTTCAGGTAATTTTATCCCTCAGAATTTTAGAATACTAACTCGTATGAGCTAATGTAACTTGTATGTATCAATCCCAATCAGCTTGAAAGCTGGTGATATGGGTTACCCCCTACTAGTATGCATGGGAATGGTACAATGGTTGGTTCATCTCAAATAAAGACAAACCCTGATTTATCTTTACAATACCTTCAAATTGTAATTTTTGCCAATCTCAACTCGAACATTATACTCAAAACTTTGGAATGTTTGAGTATACTTTTCCTTTCATTTAATATGGGGCTTTCGAATCTAAAGTGCTGAACTCCACACACAAATGACATTTTAGCGAAGAAAACACATTAAAGCTCACATACAAATGCTTCCTTGCACACAAATAAACACATATATAAAGGTATGTATTTATAATTCCTAAAATATTGAACTGAACAACTTAAACCTCTCATACTCTAAACGAAAATTCAAGTGGCAGTGGGGGTAATAAAGAAATCTTGGAGGCTCCACCTATAGGGATAATCAAACTGACTGAAGCTCACATTTCCTCTGCTCCTGCCTGTCACTGCTCATTACTCCCCGTAGGGGTACCCCCCTTTTTCTCTCTCTCTCTTCAGCACAAACAGTTCTTGTAACTTAGATCAATTACTTTTTTTTCAAGTTACAGAAAATTCAGTAGGGGACCTTTCGGGTCCCAATCATTCTTCCACACATTCCCATTCTCTGTTGTTGGCCCCTAGGAGAAATTGATCTGCCGCTGCTACCGGCGCAACTCGGCTGAGATATTTCTGTATTAGTTTAGTTTGTTGCAGATACAGACTCAAAATAAGTACTGTAGCTTTGTCGGTTTTATCACTTGTCTGAGCTTTCCACCACTCCTTAGAGCATTGTGAATCACTCAGCTGCCAACCTTGCTTTTTTTCATTTTGCTGATCAGCTTTTTATGCTTCCGGCTGAGGTGAAGGGACCTCACCTCCCCATTCCGCAACGAACTCAAGGTCAGTTTTCTTGGCCATAATCGCGCGCCTAACAGGGATCCAGCCATCTCCCAGGACTCAATTGGCCCATTTTACTCCTGCACCCGGGAACCAGTCGTCCCTACTTGAGTCTCTGGTCTGAGTTCAGATCCACCCTATTGGACCTCCATTCTAGCCTGACGTGAATAACCGGAGAGTATTTTCAAATGAAATATACTCACCAGATCATTGTTCCGCCTTCACAGAGGTCCGGGCGAATCCTGCCGACTACGCCACTGAAGGGGAGTTCAAGCACCCTCCGATCCTGCAACGACCACATGAGACTCAAGCTTCTTTTCACCGGTTTTATTCAAGCATGTACAGGGGAGCTGCATCCAATCAACAAAATGGCGCACAGCTCCCCGATTGATTACATTCTACTACTTTTGTACTATATTCTTATCACAGTGCATTTGAATACATCAAATCAGTAACTGACACACTTTGTACTCTACCATCTCTACCCAACTGAGTTCACATCCACATAATTAAGCTATCCAATCATTTTCAAAGCACGTATACAAGATTATACTATCCAATCAGAATCAAGGCACAATTCTGACCGCACCCTCTTTGTCTCAAGGCTACTTGTGGATTACCAAAGCTACTTCTTTATCCTTTGTTCTAGACTTTAACCCTTTCCTTTCCCCCTTCAATCATGTAGTTTCCCGACTAGCAGCCTCCAGGTTAATTTTCGATCCTTCGATTCTTCGATCCCGCTCTCTGTCTTTACGCTGGAGTTTTTAAAAGAAAGACTGAAATGTAATAACGCTTTGGTCATGAACAATGACAATACAGCCAATAAAGTACTGTTGAGTTGCAGTCACTGTTGTACACAGGAAGTTCCCACAAACAACACGTGGCCTTCACCAGATAACCTGCTTTTGTGACGCAGGTTGATGGACAGCAGGACAGCACGGAAAATTCCCCTGTTGTTCTGGGAAACAGTGCCAGCCTGAACCCATAATAAACCACACAACTAAAAGGGCTGAAGCTTCAAGAAAACATCAAAATCACCCACTTTCCCGCCCGGTTCCCCCTGAATGAATAGCACCGCAATGGAATGGTATCCCCATTGCCACTCGATCGCTCTGTGCCCCCTGTCCTCCCAGTCATTGTTCAGTTGAACTCGGATCCCCAGTCAGTTTTTTGCAATTTTCAGGCTTTCTGTTCCTGCCGCCGTACTGCCTGCAAAAAGCAGGGTTATTATGCAGTAAAATGAATGTCCTGTGCATCCAGATCATTTCTAGCTCTCCTCCACCCCTCTTGTTTTATAACTTACGTTGGAAACTAACCGTCCAGCAATGCAATCTGGGGCCTCTGAAAGCTGGAACAGTGTCACCCTTCCTTTCCCTGGGACCCTGTTGCATTCATTGTGCCCACCCTGCTCGACTGAAACCTGCAGCGTTTGGCAACAGCAGCCCGCACACGATAACCGAGCAAGCGCAGAAGGGTGAAACTAAAAGCCGCAAGAGGCAGCATTATTACAGGGACATCACTGGAGAGTGTCTCGCGTTTCTCAGATCTCAGCCATCCAACCACATTGCCTGGAGTACACGTGAGCTGCTTATCCCAAATCCTCTTTCCCCTGCCCTACACTCTTCCTCTCCATCCCCTTCGCTCCAGCCGCAACAAGCTCGCAAATAGCATAAAGGTTTGTTTTAGTGCCTTGACTCAGAAGGGGTGGTGCATAATAGTGTAAGTGATATACTGCAGAAACTATGGGCAGAAATATCCCCCTGTCGAGGGGGTTGTGCAGGGGCGGGCGGGGGCGGGCGCGAACCTGATCGGTGCCCCTGATCAGGACCGCGCCACCATTTTACGTGTGACATACACCCGGTGCTGTGCGCTTCCGGTGCGGGCGGGTGGGGATTCTCTGAGTTGGGGCCTGCGACACAGAGGTGCCTCAGGGAGATTACTTTCTCTTATGAAACATTGAAGAATTAGAATTAGTGAAGAACTGTCACATGAGCTGGGACATATCCCATTAATTTTTTGAAATTTTTAAATTTAATTAATAAATCCCTCATGAAACCTCATCCTGCCCATGGATGAGGTTTCATGAAAAATGTGAAGGCCGCCTGGGCTCTTCATCTGCCCGCCGACCTTAAGGTTGGACGGGCAGCATTCTTAACAACTTTAATTACTTTCTTAATGGCCTTAATAGGCCTGCCGAACTGACAATCTAAATGACGCGCGGTGACGTCACCACGCGTCATTTTATGCCCCGCCTCCGCTCCCCAACCTGAAAATTCTTCCCTATGAGTAGGATGCACATGTGGTGCAGGTGAGGCAGTGGACAAATTGCATCAGATCTTTGCTTATGCTTGTTGCAATTGATGAGCCTCAGCAGGGGCTTGGCATTCATTCATTGAGCTGAAGAGTTAGCAGAGTCTCCAAGACAAGGTGAACAGCTCGATTGTACTTCCAGGTGCTCGAAGGTCAGCTTTTCCACAGCTATTTTCTTTCAAATAAGCTTAAAGAAAGTGCAGTTAGTTGCTACTGTATCCAAAGTCCAAGGTGAAGTATTTCAGACAGGGTGCTGAGCAAAATTCTGAGGCTTAGTTGTTGCTGTTCTAGTTCTGTGGGGTTGTCTTATGACAGGTTGAGCTTTAATGTCATTGGTTGATTCTGGTTTGAAAAATCGAATGCGCACCTTGAACGGATGGTGATCATCAGAAATAAAAGGTGGAGCAAACTTTCATTTTGCTTTTTGGAGTAATGTTGCATTGTAAACATCAGTTCCCATGTCTGTATTAATATTTGGTATCAAGTCAAGTGCATGAAATTTGCATTTTTAACTCGTTAACATTTAGTAAAGTTAACGTTTACATCAGGATTTTGTTTTGCTTCCTTTCATCATGGAAGCATTTAGACTTATTTTAATGGGGGAGGGAGAAGGTGTGTTCTGCCCACTCATGCCCTAATTTTCATTTTACCACTTTTTTACCTTTCTGGGTATGAGTGGTGCAATTCTGGCAGCTTGTCAACTGTCACCTGGCTACAGTTGCCATTTTAAAGGGTCTCGCTTTTTAAGTTGAAATATCTTAGAGGATGCATTGGGTTATGCTGCCACCATTGTCTTTGTATCACTTTTGTTTTAAACTTTGTTGCAGCTTTTTAATTAGATTTGAAAAGAGTTTTGTGTATAAAGCTATATTGCTGTTCAGTCTGGTGTCATGTCAGCATTATTCAAAGTGCTGTTTCAGGAATTGAATTTGTTCCAAAAAAAAACTCCCACAGGATGTCCTTTTAATTCTCAATAACGCCGAGCTGCTTGGCTGAAAGTTGCCATATTTATATTTTGTATACAGCCGAGCAGACAGTTTAACATCTCAGCTGACAGACGGCACTCACTGATCATTTTGGGACCCCCCCCCTGTTGTCTGGGGGCCCCGTGCTGTGGGATAGTGTGTTTCACTGTAAATCCACCTCTGAGTAAATGGCTATCACTTGTTTTGCTTTTACATATTAATACACATATATTAATACACACCCTGTTCTTTGCAGACAGGAGGAACATCTACACATATTGCACCTATTCCAGCTAAACAAAATAAGTGATAGCCATTCGCTGCTTCATTCCTCAGGACAATGCTTTGACCAATCAGAATTGAGCTGCCTGGTTTAAATTTCAACAATGCTTGGCAGTTAACTGGTGCATTCTCCATGGCAACGCCTCTGCCAATCAGAGTCCACTTGCCAACCAATCAGCACTCTCATCTCATACAGTAAAAGTTGTTGCTTCCCCTGACATTGATATTCTTGCGATTGTCCTGATGAGCACAAGGCAAAAAGCTTCGACAAAATGTCTTTTTTCAACAATATTCAAGTTTTATACTACCAAACGACCATCGTTCATTTTTCTTGTTTAATAAATGTTTTATTCTTTGTGTTAAAAGTTCATCAGCAGACTCCTGTGAATTTGTTCAGTAAGTTACCTCCACTGTTTCTAAAAAAAAGGACAAAGTTAGGATCTATCATGCCAGGTTTCAATCTGGGATCTGACTTTTCCAATATTACCATCAGCTGGGATCATAACAACACTGACTTGGCTGAATACTGGAGGGGTCTACCCGAGCAGTCCAGGCAGAGGAACTGCTTTATCAGGACACCAATGCCTTGTTCCTTATTCCTGGTGGCTGCATGGTTCTCATTTGTAGTCGCGCTGTCCTTGTATGGTCAGGTGGCTGAGGGGTATTATGAGCCTAGTTGTAGAGCTGGTATCTCTCGCCACCTGGCAGCCAGCCTCTGGTTCTTTATGGTGGTTCGAGATGGTGGTAAGGTTAACTGCCACAGGATTAAGGTGTCCTGGCTGCTGCCAGGATATTATGCATTCACCAAGAGGATCTTCTGGTCTAGTTGCACACCAACTGGACTTTGATAAAATGGTAGCCCTTGCGCTTACAGAACATCTCCCTGTTAACATGTGGGTCCGCAGAGACACATGAATGCAGTCAATTGCACCCTGCACAATTTAAATCCTGCCAGCCTGGCTAATCCATGTGTGCTCTGCTCCTACTACTTTCTGGTCAGTGAGAAGATGAAGTTCCCTCTCCTCTTATACAAAGACTCTGGTTGGAATTTTCCAGCCCACCCCCACCCCCACCAGTGCAGCAGGTTCCCCCACAGGCGAGCCATTGAAATCTCCATTCACATCAGCAGGACTAGAAGATCCCGCCAGCATGAGGGGCTGGAAAATTCCAGGCTTTGTGACCTGTCTGATGCCACAAACTGCGAGCTGTTGTTTATGTCACCTGCTCCAGCTTGGAAGGTTCCACTAGCATAGAGATTGAGGGTGATGGTAACCTCGACAGACACTGGCAGTGCCGTCCTCACTGGGTTGCAGGAGATGGCAGGGTTCATTCACCATCTCTGGTGAAATGTAGCCATTTAACTAACACACTGCTTCTGGCTGAGATGAAGGTAAGTGAAGTCTTCCCGATTAACCCCTCACAGAATCACAGAATCACAGTGCAGAAGAGGCCCTTCAGCCCATCGAGTCTGCACCGACATGTGAGAAACACCTGACCTATCTACCTAATCCCATTTACCAGCACTTGGCCCATAGCCTTGAATGTTATGATGTGCCAAGTGCTCATCCAGGTACTTTTTAAAGGATGTGAGGCAACCCGCCTCCACCACCCTCCCAGGCAGTGCATTCTAGACTGTCACCACCCTCTAGGTAAAAAGGTTTTTCCTCACATCCCCCCTAAACCTCCCGCCCTTCACCTTGAACTTATGCCCCCATGTGACTGACACTTCACTGATGAGTCCCCTGATGAGTCAATCATTCTATTAAGAGCCCTTCTCGCTCTATATGCAGCTTCCTCTGTCTGCTTCCATTTCCAAGTCATGCTGCATGGAACTGTGGTCCCATTACTGCAGATTTACTGACTTTCTTCTGGCAGACCAACCAAAACCTCTGACCTCCTTGTCAAGGCTCAGCACTATTCCCTTGAAAATCCAAAAAGTTTGCAAAATCCTTGAATAACATAGGACACAGCACTTCTAATAACTAGATCTGCACAAGCAAATGAGAGTGAACTCCTCACCTGGGAGTTGAATGGGTGGCTCTTTAAATAACATTAGCGAGGGTGTCCCATGTGGGAGTGATTAAGCGAGGGTGTTAACTGGACCTCCACAGCCCAAAATGGCAAAGTGTGTGTCAAATCAGTATGAGAGGCTGTTTAACATCATGATCCACCCACTCTGCATGCTTCTGATGCACACAAGCACAGCACACCTGAGCTAGCGCTGCTTAGTCAAGATGCATCAAACTGGGCCATGCTGTAAGTAACCAGAAGAGTTCCTGCTACCATTTTTTGAGTTCAGGTCTTCCATGGAGCCACACCTGTGGCACTACGGAGCCCAATTTCGCAGCTCATATTTAAATAATGGGTCTTGTACACAGATCTCCCCATCTTACTCAAATAATTATAGTCTTTTCAAGACTCCCCTGCTTTAAATTAACTTCTTCTCTGCTGTTCTTTTTTTTCTGAGATACATAAAGAAGCACATGAATGAAAGAGATTTGGGTTCAGGCATCTCGACAAATCCATGGGCTCCCAACAATATGCCCCAGGAAAAGTGTCCACATTGTAACAGAGTGCTGCAAATTGCACAACTTCACTAAACAGAGTAGCCAGCAGTAAGAGGAGGTGGAGCAGCAGTCTTCACCGAATGAGGGGGACCGAGGAAGACGAGGAAGTAGCAGAGGAGGGGGAGCCACCACCGAGCCACCTTTGGCAGCAAGAGGTATGAGGGATCTGAAGCCCCCTGACCTCCTCCTGCTGCCTTGAGAACCTACACAAAACTCCTCTGCCTAGCCGTCACACATAGCTCACTTCACACTCCCTTTATCCTGTATTAAAGAACAATCAAACAATTCACACCATTTCTCTACCAATGACATATTAACAATGCTGAGTCAAAAGCTACTATTAATCCACACTCCAGATCAAAGTTCTAATTGTGATAAAGGTAATTCATTTAACGCCAAACATATAATTACCTTCTATTCAGTTCTTATCCAGGTAATCAATCCACACTGCTTTTCTTAAAGGAAGATTTATTAACTCTACCACTGTAACAAAGATCTCCCACAGCAGCATCAGCAAATTAGATGACAAAAGAAAGATTTGCATTTATATAGCACTTATCACAACTTCCGGGGGTCCCAAAGTGCTTCACAGGCAATGAGGTACTTTGGAAATGTAACAGCTGGTAAAGGAGGAGCCAATTTGTAAACAGCAAGATACCACAAACAACAATGTGATATAACCAGATAATTTGTTGTGGTGATGTTGGTTGAGGGATTAATATTGGTCAGAACACTGAAGAGAACTCTTTTGCTCTTCTTTGAAACAGTTCCCTGGGATCTTTTACATCCATCTGATAGAACAATTGAGAGCTTGGTTTAACATTTCATATAAAGGATAGTACCTCCAACAGCGCAGCAATTCCTGAGTACAGCACTAGAGTATCAGCCTAGATTTTGTACTCAAGTCTCTGGAGTAGGAATTGAACTCACACCTTCTGGATCAGAGGAGAGTGAGCCACGGCTGACGCTGAAGGCTGCTGCCCCTCATGTCGAAGCCCTTGAGATTCTCTTGATCGGTCACTTCTGCGTGCTCAAGTTGCTGCCAAGGCAGCTTTGCCCACTGGCTTGGGCATCATGGCAGTTATTGAGGCTATGGCATGAACAGACATGCTGACATCATTAGTGAGGGCAACATACACCACTCCCATTGTGACACCTCCACGCTGGTGGGGCTGAGGCTTATCACTTCCTTGATTTTGCAGGTGAACAGACTGTAGCAGATACATGATGCCTCGAGAGGTCCTGTGTAGGTATCATTCTGTGCAAGGCCAACTGGAGGTCATAGCCTGCGCTGCACCTATTTGAGCTTTCACCAAAGCCACAATGGTGTGAGGCTGTAACAATTTTAGAGATGTCAGGACTGAACGGGTATATTTGGAATGAGGGAGAGATGTTGTAGTGTGATTGTATGATCAAGGGTGCAATGGCAGGGAGGAAATTTTTGGGAGTGGTGGGGAGGGGAGAAAGCAGTGTTGTGTGAGGTGGCATGGACTCCACCTATTACAAGATGGAGAGGTAAAGAATTTCCTGCTCTCAAGAGGTCATTAAACCCAGGCCCTGGGATGATGCTGAGCACATCCTCTGTCAGTCATTCTATTCAGGCTTGCTCGACAGTGGAATTGGTATTTTGTTGCTGTAGGAAGTTGCCTCCCTCCCTGTCTTGATTTCCATCACCAGGACCTCCGCGAGTGATGGGGGAGTGGGATGGGGCACATTAGACGATCTATTCATGTAAGTAATCACAGGTATCTTAAAGAAGAGAGCAGTAAAGAATCAAAGCAGGAGATTCAACCTCATTTTAAAGGACAAACCACCTTTATATAGGTCTCAGACAGCGCACTGGAAAATAAGTGTGGGAGATGCTTGGGCTGATGATCAGGAGGGTAGCTTGTCAGTGTAATGGAACTGAGACTGAAGAATTCAATCACCAGAATTAGATTGCAGTCTGTAACTCACTCCCATGTATCCATTAATCAATAAACAAACGAACTAAACCTTTGGAATAGATTCAATCTCTGTCAGACAGAGATCTAGCCACTTATTTTTTAATATGGTGATGCAGTTTATCAGAATTTGAAAAGCTTAATTGCAAAATGTTATGTAAATTTACTGCATTCAGAAGGCATATATATTTTTTGAGCCCAGAAATGATGACGCCTGTTGAGTGCACACACAACATTCACCTCAGAATCTGCCCTTTAATTTTCCAGCTAGGCCCTTAGTGCCCACAAGCACCCTGTTCTCTCCATCTCCTGATTGTAATACATAGATTTTCTCTATGTGGCCTTGACTGTGGATCTAGTAAGATATTTTACAGCGTCTAGATTCTTTGTTATAAAAATCAACTTGCAAATTGATTTTCTGAGCAAATGGCTTGATACCTTTCTCATGGCAAATATCTGGAAATGCTACAGCAATGCTGTAAAAGATGGACATTTAAGTGGAGGCAAGGAAAATGGGAAAGAGTATAATTAAAAGTTTCTGTGTCGGACACTAACAGACCGCTGATCATAATTAAGCTGCTTGATCATTCTGAAATAGTGACATTGAAAATGCTTTCAATGGCGAAAAGATTTATGGGTCTGGCCTCTCTGAAGGCATGTGCAGTGAATGTTTGGAGCACTCTTCATTCAGTTTGCCTGAGATGGGCTGTGAAATAATTACCACTTTACTGCAGGATTTAGAATCTCTTGCTGGGAAAATTATACACAACGTGCCCAGAGACTTGTGAGTGCGGGTTGAAAAGGAATATGCCAGCCAAAGCAGGGTCAAGAACATGAGGTGATGTCGCAGCAGGAGAATGGGATACAGTGCCCTTGAGGTTAATGAAACTTGCCTATGAATTAATTATTGCCTCAGACAGACGATTGTTACAAATTGATTACTATGGTACGCGCACCACATTAAAAGCAGTTGGATTGGATTTGTCTGCTTCTGTAGGGCCTGCTTAATTTATAGGAGCTTTGTGCAGCAGCACTCCTTTGGCATCTGGGGTGTCAGTTTTCACTTGCAAATTTCTCACAAAGCAATTTTCTGATCGCTCTGTCCACAATAAGCTCAGTGTGGAGTCCAACCATAAAGGTGAGACCGCACTTCCCAGTGTGAAGTCCGACGCTAAAGGGTAAGATACAGTTCTCAGTATAGAGTGCAGCCAGGAAATCCCACATTCAGTTCCTGATTTGTGCTGAGCTAGCTGACCAATATGTATCCCTCAACCAACATCAGCAAAAAAGACAAATGACCTGGTCGTTACATTGCTGCTTGTGAGAACTTGCTGTGCACCAATTAGCTGCTATGTTTCCTACATTACGATAGTGACTACACTTTCAAAAATATTTCATTGGCTGTAAAGTAGGGTGTCTTTACAGTGTGAAAGACACTATATAACTGCGAGTTCTTTCTTTCTTCTTATGGCAATCTGGGTACTGGTAGGGGAACCACAAATCAGGATCTGAGAGCTTCCCTGGGTAACATTCGACAGTTTCCCCTCCTCATCCTTAGTTAGTGGCTCCTGCTGGGAAGTGTGTTTATGTGAAGGTCTGGAGAAGGCAGGATCAGGCTTGACATGTTTGGTCCACTCTGTCCCGGATCATACATGAAGGATGATCACTTGAGCGAGATACTGAAGGACAAATGGAGCCCATGGAACTGAGGTCCAGCATAAGCCCACAGTGTCAAGAGAAGAATAAATTTCAGAAGGAAAGATTCCTGATCTCAGTTGTGCTGTTGGGAGAACCTGTAGCCAGCTGTTGCAACAAAAGGCAGACAGACAAAAAAAGGTCAAATTTTCACATACCAGCTTATAGTCAGTTAAGTATAGGCTGACACTACATCATCGGGTGTGCTATCTTTCAAATGAATCATTAAAGTGGACCTTCACTTGTCCATTCAATGTGGATTTAAAGATCCCTAGCTACTAGTCGAGGAAAAACAGGATGGTGGACATTGCACTATGATCAAAAACAGACATTCCTTTACTGTTTCTGGGAACAGTAAATACACTTTGAAAGTAATGATGTGAAGTTCTTTGGGGTGCAATGCAATGCCAGATAAATGTAGCTTCTTTCTTTCTTAAAATACAAATACTAACAGGGGCCTACAATCGTGTCACCTGACTGACCTGGGGAAAGCTGGAAAAGAGAAACTTCAATCTTTCTCCAAACTAAATGCATTTTTTGAGTCCCAACACTTTTAGTGGGATCAATCTCAATAATGATCGAGATTTGATTCTTGAGTCTATTATCTATTAAACTGAAGATTTGGATTCAGATTAAAGAATTTCAAGTGAACATAAATTTGGAATGTGGGTTGGAATTTAGGAAGAACAGTTGGAAATTAGGTCACCTAAGGATATGCACTTGAATATGGCATTTGAATTAAATAATTACATTTGTTTAAAAAGATGCACTATGCTTAACTTATGACTTTGTTGGTACATAAGAACATAAGAAATAGGAGCAGGAGTAGATCACATGGCCATCAAGCCTGCTCCGCCATTCAATATGATCATGGCTCATCTTGGGCTTCAACTCTATTTTCCCACCCGTTCCCCGTAATTCCCTGAGAAACCAAAAATCTGTCCATCTCAGCCATAAATGTATTCAACAGTGGAGCATCCATAACCCTCATGGGTAAAGAATTCCAAAGATTCACAACCTTTGAGTGAAGTAATTTCTCCACACCTCAGCCCTAAATGATCAGCTTCTTATCCTGAGACTGTGTCCCCCATGACTTAGATTCCCTGATGAGCAAGAATAATCTCTCAACGTCCACCCTATCAAGCTCCTTCAGAATTTTGTAGGTTTTAATGAGATCGCCTCTTATTCTAAACTCCAAAGAATATAGGCCCAATTTACTCAGCCTGTCATCAAAAGACAACGCCTCATCCTAGGGACCAATTTAGTGAACCTTTGCTGTACCATCTTGACTGCAAGTATATCCTTTCTTAAATGTGGAGACCAAAACTGCACATAGTACTCCAGATTAATTCATCTATAGTCTATAAATCAGTTAAAATTGGCAACTATGGTTACTCTTCATCAACACTGGCTTTCAGAAAAATTTCCACAAACACGTTTAAGATGCAGAGACTATTGTAAGAATAATAGCTTGGGGTTTAAGTTCATGTCTTGATTCTTTCTATTTGATACATAATTTTTCTATTGAATCCTTCTCTGAAACAATGTTAGTTAAAAACAAGAGGGTAGATTTTGAGTTTGTGTGGTTCTGTGAAAAAAGCGATAACGAATTTGCAGTCCATTTTACTTCCCTGATTTTTATATCTTCTGACTTCAATGGCAGTAAAATGCAGGACAGATGTAAAACAGATTGCCACTTTCTCAAGGTCAACTAGGAATGGGCAAAAAATGTTAGCTTTGCCAATGCTGCCCATATCCTAAGAATGAAAAAAAGATTTGATAAATATGTATTGCATGGTGCATATTGCTGTTGCAAGCTGGAAACAAAGCAATTGCAAAACCTATTTCAAGGAAGTCATGACTGATATCTGAGGCTTGTTTCCAAAGGAGAAGATTAATTTTTAAATGTTCCAAGACCACTGTCTGGCTTTTTATTAATGGGGAAAGTGGATGGCTATTTTACAACATTGTGCAAAGTTAGAGTTGTTTTGGCAGATTTTATGCATGAGCATTTTCTTTGAAACCAAGCACAGAATTGAATTCTAAATCTATAATGCCAATCTATTTGTAATCTGCCTTGTATTTTAAACAGAAAGTCCCAGCTTCTACAAGGCGAGGGATACTGTCTCTCTCTGTTAGCCTAATTACCGAGAAGTAATCTGCTAATCCAGACAAGTGTGGACTGATGGAGTGAATTTATCCCATTAATGGAAGATATTTTTTGGGGGAAAGAAGTATCTCTAATGACTGGAGCTGATGTACCACAACAGCAGCATTGTTTCTGAACACATCCCATTGGAGTTTAATTTTTTTGCTCTTTTTAATGAATTGAAGAGCTTACCATTGATTCTGAAACCATCCGTGGATAGTATGATTTCTGTAAAATAGTATGTTTAACAATTCAATTGAATTTGTGGAACTATTGACTTTTATTCTGGGCATTTGTAAACATTAAACACAACTTGATAAAATGAGCTTATCACATACCTAAATGCACAATATAAACTTAGGCATTTGTCCACGTAAGCATAAAATGTGGTCAACAAATATTATTTTGCAGATATTTGATTATTAACTGCACAAAATTGATCTTTACAGTTGTTTTATTTAAGTGGGTATTATCTATCTATTTATTTAAAGGTTGCGTTTTGTGCCAATGCCATGCTGGGTGGCACACTTAAACACGTACGCAGAAGTAGTATTTTCCATTGATATGTCACAAACCTCAAAAGTAAATAGAGTACAGACAGGCAATTATTTTATACTAAGGTCAAGTACAGGTTGATTTCTGTTGGTGATCAAAGTATGGTTCCCAAAAGCCTACAGGCATCTACAAACATCCCATGCTACAATAACAACATCTTGCATTTATATAGTCTCTTTAACGTAGTAAAGCATCTCAAGGCACTTTGCAGGAGCCTAATGAGGCAAAAATTGACACCAAGCCAAATAAAGAGATAGCACAATAGGTGATTACAAGCTGGTCAAAGAGGTAGATTTTCAGGAGCTAAATGTGGGGAGGTTTTGTGAAGAAATTCCAGTACTTGGGGCTGAGATGGCTGGAGGCACAGTTGACAATGCTGCGATGAAGGAAGTGGGTATTGTGCAGGGGGTCAGAATTGGAGGAACACAGGGCTCTGGGAGTTTTGTAGGGCTGGAGGAAGTTTTAGATCTGGAATGGAACAAGACATTCTGTGGTAATTATGGTTTTATTTAGTGTGTAATATACCTTTAATAATAATGCTTGTTAAGGAAGATCACATGATCTTTAGTACCCAATAGAAGAATAGCATGGGCCACCTCTGTAGTTAGTAGTTAGTAGTGTAGAGATAGAGGTGGAAGTGAGAGCACACGTGTAGTTGCTGATGAGTACCTTTGTAAGAAAACTAAAAGCTTCCAACTAAGAAGTGTCTGCTGATCAGCTCTGTCGATAGCCTCTCACAACAAACTGGCGATGAGGATAAAACAAGTTTAACAGAAGTAATCAAGTAAAATGAAAATCGGCACTGTACCTCGCCCAGTAATTGTGAGTAGAAATTCCGTTTGAACCGAGAAAATAATTTCGTCTTAGTACGCGGCGGTTTGGAAGAAATGATCCTATCTATACAGCCGCGGATGACTGGTCTTATTACATTGAATGCTTCACGTTCTTTTTCCAAGTGAATGAGATTTCGGGGGAAAAGAAGAGGCAAGCAATCCTCTTAAGCACATGTTGCAATAAAACGTATGGCTGGATTCAAAGTTTGATGGCACCCAATGCCCCAGATTCGAAAAATTTTGGTGAATTGGTGGACCTCGTGAAGAGTCAACCAAAGCCCTCAGTAACCATGCAAAGGTTCAAGTTTAACTCAAGAAATAGAGGAGACAGTTGCATGCTACGTGGCAAGTTGAAAGCAGTTAATGGAACATTGTGAATTTGGTACATCTCTAAACAACATGCTCATAGATCATTTAGTATGTGGTGTGAAAGAGGATTCTATTCAGAAAAGATTATTCTCCAAAGTGAATCTGGGTTTCAAGAAGGCACTAGAGGTTGCACTGGCCATGGAAAGAGATTCAAAAGCCATACAGGGCACTCAAAATGGCACTGTCCTCCACATCGGGCCGGAAAGTCAAGTCAAAAAGAGCAGGAAAATGCAAGTCTCTGCCGAGAAGTGGGAGACAGCCTTTGCTAGCAGAAAAATGAGAAAAAAATGACTTAGCAGCGAAAACAAAGGCCAGAAACTTACCTATGTCAGGCGGGTTGGGCGGGAGTGGGCAGGGGGTGGGTGTGGAGTCGATCGGCTGCGCAGCGCCATTTTACGTGGGTGGGCCAATTAAGGCCCACCCAGCGTGATGCACGGCCGGTAGTGGTAGTGTTCAGTGCCACCTGTGCGGGTTGGGGGAGGAGAGAGAGTTGGGGCCTGCGCTCTTTTGCACATGCGTGCAAAAGAGTGCAGAAATCTCCTCGAGGCACGGAGCTGCCTCAGGGAGATTAAGTTGGTAATGGAAATCTTGAACAAAGGATCTGAAAAATTATTTAAACGTGTCCCCTCATGTGACAGTGTCACATGAGCTGGGGCATGTTTATATAGTTAGCAAAATGTATTTAATTATTTTATTAAACATTCAGGAAACCTCATCCCGCCCATGGATGAGATTTCCTGAAAAATGCGAAGGCCGCTTGGCCTCTTCGCCTGCCCGCCAACCTTAAGGTTGGACAGGCAGCGTTGGTAACAACTTTAATTGTTTTTTTAATGGTCTTAATAGGCTGTTGGCAGTTCAGCGCACAGCCACCTCCGCTGCACGCCCTCTGAGCGAAATATCTAACTGACGCGTGATGACGTTGGGATGCATGCCTAACGTCATTGCGCGTCATTTTGTGCGTTGGCGTGTCGGGCCCACCCCCGCACGCCAACGGCAATATTCTGGCCAAAGGATACTTTCAATAGAGGTGGAAACAAGCAGTCTTTTAACAATTGGCAGTTTAAAAAAATTGAATGTTATTATTGTCACAGAAATGGACATATAATGAGACAGTCCAAGGAAAGATTCAAGCAGGCTTTTAAACAAAAGAAAAAACCTAGTGAGATCTACAACGTAGAAGAGCCTGAAAATACAGATACATACTCATTGTTTAATCTGAAAGTTGGAAAGACAGAACCAATATTTGTAACAGTGAAAGTAAATGGCAGACCTGTTAGAATGGAAGTGGACACAGGAGCTTCCATTACAGTAATTGGGGAACATGCCATAATGGGGGACATCAATTAAATTTAGAAGAAACAGTTGCCCAATGAAAAACATACATGGGTGAAGAAATTCAAGTCAGAGGCATAAGTAGAGTAACTGTCCATTATGGAGGCCAACCAGCAAAGCTACCCTTGATGGTGGTAGCAGGTGAGGGGCCAAGCCTCCTGGGGCAAAACTGGCTAAATGAGATTAAGTTAGAATTGGCTAAAATTTTCCAGTTGAGAACAAGTGGGCTCCCAGAGCTACTACAAAAGTAGGCCACAGTCTTCAAGGATGAACTTGGGAAGATCCAGGGGCTGCAGGCAAAAACTCATGTGGATCTGGAGGCAACCCCCTACTTCATGAAAGCGAGACCAGTACCTGTCGCACTGAGAGAAAAAGTTGACACCAAACTGGACAGATTAGAAAAACTGGGCATTATACAACCTGTGCAGTTCTCAGAATGGGCAGCGCCCATAGTCCCCATCTTTAAACCCGACCAAAGCATTCGAATTTGTGGAGACTACAAATTGATGGTTAATAAAGTAGCTAAGCATACAGATACCCCATACCAAAAATTGAAGACCAGTATGCCAAGCTGGCAGGTGGAACCACCTACACGAAGTTTGATATGAGTCATGCTTATCAACAACTAGAGTTAGATAATGGCTCCCGGGAACTTGCACAATTAATACCCATAAAGGGTTGCATCAATATACTCAATTGCCTTTCGGCGTCCCCTCACCTTGCGCCATCTTCCAGCGAACAATGGAAAGTTTACTGCAGGGACTGCTCCAGGTTGTAGTCTATTTAGACAATGTTTTGGTGACAGGATTCACTAAAAAAGAGCATTTGACAAACTTAGAAGAAGTCTTAAAACGTTTCTTGCAGACTGGTGTGCGTTTAAAAAAAGAAAAGTGCACGTTCCAAATGAGGGAGGTAATCTATTTGGGTCACCGGGTAGATTCACAGGGTCTCCACCTGGTTGAGGAGAAAGTGAGAGCCACAAGAGAGGCACCTGCACCAAAGAACACCTCAGAGCTCAAATCATTCCTAGGAATGATAAATTATTATGGGTGGTTCTTTGGTTCTTATCCAATTTGCCTATTGTGCTGGCCCCCCTGCATTATCTACTCAAAAAGAACCAATGTTGGTCTTGGGAGGTACCCCAGAAAGAAGCTTTCATAAAGGTGAAACAGTTGTTGCATTCATCCAACCTATTAGTACATTATGACCAGATGAAAGAATTGGTGTTGACATGTAACACATCCCCCCACGGAGTAGGAGCAGTGCTCTCCCATCAGATGGACAATGGCACGGAATGGCCTTTAGGTTACGTATCAAGAATGCTCACCATAGCAGAAAAGGGATACTCACAGATAGCAAAAAAAGGCCTGTCAATCAGCTTTGGTGTCGAGAAATTTCACCAGTGCGTACATGGCCACAATTTTACAGTCGTTTCAGGCCAAAGCTATTGCTAGGGATTATTCAACGAGGCTATACCACACATAGCCTCGGCAAGAACACAATGATGGTCTTTAATTCTGGCAGCATACGAGTACACTTTCGTACATAGGCCTGGAAATCAAATCGCAAATGCCGATGCACTTCGTCTTTTGCCTTTACAAGAAAATGATGATGATGTCCCAGTTCCACAGGAACTTGTTTTATTGTTAAATTTCTTAGATTTCTCGAAAATGTGCGCTTGACAGATCAGAGACTGGACAAGTCGGGACCCAGCCTATCTCAAGTACGAGAACAAGTGCTTCATGGTTGATCATAGGAGCCCATATCTGACAAGATGAAACTGTACTTCAACAGAAGACATGAAATGACCAGCCAGAATGGCATCTTATTGTGGGGAGCACAAGTGATAGTTCCTCCAAAGGGAAAGGAGCCACTTTTAATTGAACTACACAGTGCACTTCCAGGAATATCCTGAATGAAGACCATTGCATGCAGCTACCAATGGGGGCCTGGGATGGATGGTGAAATAGAGAGTTTAGTGAAGAATTGTGTGCAATGTCAGCAACTGCAAAAGTTGCCTTCAACTCTTCAAACCTTACACCCTTGGGAGAGGCCTGGGAGACCCTGGGTGCGGTTACACATTGACAATGGGGGGGCCTTTCTTGGGAACAATGCTTCTGCTCATTGTTGCTCCCCACTCAAAATGAATGGACGTATATGAGGTGTAGTCACCAACGTCGACTGCTATAATTGAGAAGCTACGCCAAAGTTTTTCCATTAATGGACTACCAGAAGTAATCATTTCTGATAATGGCACGGCATTTATAAGTGGTGAGTTTCAATGGTTTATCAGCCTCAACAGTATCACTCATGTAAAAATCTTCACTGTACCACCCTTCCTCAAATGGACTGGCTGAAAGGACAGTTCAAACATTCAAGGCAGGCATGAAGATGCTAACTGGAGATTCCTTAGCAACCCAACTAGCATGCTTTCTTTTCCATTATAGGATTACCCCTCACACAACAACAGGTGTTACACCTGCGGAGTTATTGATGAAACGCCATCTCAGGACAAGATTGAGCTTAATAATGCCAAATTTAGAGGGGAAGGCGGAAAGGAGTCAGGAAAGCCAGAAAACTAGACATGACTGGCATAGCCATGAGATGAAATTTACTGTGGGAGAGACAGTGTACATGAAGAACTTTGGAGAAGGACCAAAGTGGTTACTGGGTGAAATAAGTGCAGTGACTGGACCTCTATCTTACCACGTGGAGGCGGAAGGCTGAGTCATACGGAGACATGTGGATCATTTAAGAAAAAAGAAACAGATCACCAAGAATTGATTCCACCAGTGTTCATGACTGGGTCTGCATTTCCTGTTGAGAGTACTCAACACAGTACAGTCATGTCTGATGTCCCTGTAAGAGTTGAGGATACAGAACTGCAGGTGCCCTCCGAAGCACCTGATGATCAGGTAACTCCAGCAAAGGAGGTTCCTGACAAAGAGCTGAAATGTTCTACACGCATAAGGAAACCACCTGAAAGACTGAACTTGTTAAGTACTTACCAGTGTAAATATGTTGTTGCCTTGAGAGAATTGCACTTGTAAATATATAATGTATACCCGAGTAAAAGGGGAGGGATGTGGTAATTATGGTTTTATTTAATGTGTAATATACCTTTAAGAATAATGCGTGTTAAGGAAGGTCACATAATCTTTAGTACCCAATAAGAGAGGAGCACAAGCTACCTCTGTAGTTAGTAGTGTAGAGATAGGGTTTGAAGTGAAAGTACACATGTAGTTGCTGCTGAGTACATTTGTAAATAAATTATAAGTTTCCACCTAAGAAGTATCTGTTGATTAACTCTATCTTGGCCACTTCTCACAACACATTCCATATGGAAATAACCAACAAATAAATGTGGGGTCACACACGAAGACTGGTCGATCACTACAGAACCTAATGGAAAGCACTCCAACAAAGAGTTCGCTTCTTCAGAACAGGAGGCAGGAAACCAAAGGAGAAATTTTTCTCAGGTAGATGGATATAGGTAATCACAATGACAGTTACCCTCCAAGTTAAGTGGTCTCTGCATGCCTTTAGTTATCAATCTGTTTACATAAAGGAAATATTATTTACCTTTACACAAAATTACAACAATGCTTTGCCCAGTATCTTCATTTGAAATCCATTACCGAATGAGTTAGAATTTTCCAAAAACTTTAAATTGAAATATAATTTAGATTTTTGAAGGTTCAAATTGGTCTTCAACATTAACATAAAATGGGTGATAAACAATTGGTAGCAAGTGTTAGAGACAGCTAATCTCCTTTTCCATTACCTCCTTATTGACCAAATTCACTCCTATGAAGTGTTGATTTTAACTTTCCAAATGTTCACAGAGAATCCTGCCATCATCTCATCTACAGTAATCTCTGATTACTTTTGACCTCTTTACAGTTAGGAATAATAAGCAACATTTGTCATTAGTGAGAGGTACTGGCTTGCAATAGTTGGCAAAATTGTCCCTAGATGAATGACAAGATTCGAGCATAGGCATCTGCCCTCTGATCCATACAGTCAAATCTCCATGGTGATAGTTGTCTTGAGTCCTTTGACCAGAAGTCCAGAGTCTTCTTTCCAGCTCGTGGCTTGCCGGATCACGAGGCTGAGAAGTATACAGATCGATAGAGAGAAGCAGATGCTGCATACTTTCATTACAACTTCTGGGTCAACTACATCAGATTGAAGCTCCTGAAATTCAATTCTCAGCATTTTTTGCTGATTTGAAAAGTTGTGACTACGACATGGGTTCCAATTTGGTTCTTACCTCCATTTGCTGAGCTATCATTAGTATTAAGTTAACTTGGTTCAGGTGAAATTGGTGTGCATTGCACCCATTTTTCAGGCATAAAATGAGCATAAAGCATAACAATTTACCTGTGAGATGGTCTGCATCCAATCTGGTCCCTCTACTACAAGTTAGCTAATATAGTCGGATGAAAGGGCAACTAGCCCAGATTAATAGCTTGGAAAGAAATGGAAGTGCAAACAGTGAACCAGTAGTGGGAGATCAGTGGTGACTCCACTACCTAATTTTAGGGGCCCAGTTTTAGACGTTCCGGGCAGACACCTAAAACAGACCTTCTGAATATGTAAATTAGGCATCTAATGACTGCTAAAGGGCCCCTTGACAAATTGGTCACCTCATGAACAGGGCAGACTTCCTCTCTACCCGACTCAGGATTCTTCAATGGCCCTTTGTGGCCGCCGACCATGAGGAGTAGGGGTGTTTCCTGACACATTGGGGATCATGACCACCCCACCACTTCCTTTAGCTGAGGGCCACTATGAGCAAGACAGGCATCCACAAATTGTCATCTCCCTTCAAGTGAGCTACCTGTGGAGGCATGCCCAGCACTGGAAACCTGTGCCAGATTTTCAGATGAAGCCCAAGGATCAATTTCTATTAATTTTCACACCATTTGTTTTGTGTAACGCTGCCTGCTTTCTACTCCAGAAGGTCTGTTCCACTATAGAACAGCTGGGAAATCCTGCAGAATTGTGCAAATATGATATTCTGCACACTTTCAGTGTAGTCCGATGGAGCAGGAGTAGCTCTGAGGAACTTGCCGGCCTATCACAAGCCTCGTTTCTAATCCACATTCTTGTTCCAACTTCTCTAATTATGCATGGAAGCCTGGCCTTTGGTCAGAATGTATTTAAACTGTGCTGTATCCAGCTTATATTTAAACATCTCCTACCACTGTTTGCACTGTCATTTTTTTCAAACAATTAATCTGGGCTAGTTGCCCTTTCATCTAACTGAAATTAGTTCATTTATAGTCCAACACTATTAGTTTTGATTCCTGTACTTTGTGAACCTAATTAGGCCATGGTCCATTACCTTGTTGTCCTGCTTCATTACCCAGCAACTTCTCGGTTGGATATGCAAACTACTATTAACAGAATTGTCCTAGATTCATTCTGATAACACCTACCAGCCTTTGTCGCAAACATCTGTTGCATTTTGGTCCCTTTTAGGATAGCTTATGAAAGTCTTGCACCACTCTGCAGAGGATAAGGACCAATCTTATTAATTTGGTAAGCTCACTCAGAGTGTCTTTTGCTGTTGGTGAACTGCTTCATTGATTCCATATAAATGGGAACTGAGACACATTTCTAAACTGCCAGTTCAGTTATTGACATTATCCAAAGGAAATGTTTATTTAAATAAGAGAGAAAGCATCTCAAGATGTGAAGTTAGATCTTTGAACTTCAACCACCTCAAACTGGTTGTCTGAGATTTATAAAGATCCTCTTAATGCTCAATCCATAGCAAGTACAGAAACAGTTTTATGGGTTAAGATTAAGTCCTCACTCTTTCCACTGGTGCAACAGGCTTTTCTCTGGAGCTGAACCACACTGTTTTGCCTCTGGGGAATTTATCCACACTTTATTGCACTGCCCTTGGGAACTCTTTCACACTTTACCGCAATGATTGTGCACTAAGAAGTTTCCTTCTCTCTGTGTTAAGATTTGACTTTGGAGCATGTTACTTGGGGCAGGAATGCCAAATTTTAAAAAGTGGTCATATTGGCTGTTTATGGACAAACAAGGCACGAGAATACATGATGAATGGTAGGACCCTGAGAAGTACCGAGGATCAGAGGGACCTTGGTGTGCATGTCCACCGGTCCCTTAAGATAACGGGGCAGGTAAATAAGCTGGTTAAGAAGGCATATAGGATACTTGCCTTTATGAGCAGAGGCATAGAATATAAGAACAGGGAGGTTTTGCTGGAACTGTATAAAACGCTGGTTAGGCCACAGCTAGAGTATTGCGTGTAGTTCTGGAATACGTATTATAGGAAGGATGTGATTGCACTAGAGAGAGTGCAAAGGAGGTTTACCAGGATGTTGCCTGGGCTGGAGAGTATTAGTTATGAGGAAAGATTGGATAGACTGGGGTTATTTTCCCTGGAGCAGAGGAGATTGTGGGGGGACATGATTGAGGTGTATAAAATCATGAGGGGCATAGATAGGGTAGACAGGAAGGAACCTTTCCCCTTGGTGGAGGGATCAATAACCAAGAGGCATAGATTTAAGGTAAGGGGCAGGAGGTTTAGAGGGGATGTGAGGAAAACATTTTGCACCCAGCAGGTGGTGGGAATACCCTCATAACATTTAAGAAGTATTTGGATGTGCACTTGCGATGCCATGGCATACAGGGCCTAGTGCTGGAAAATGGGATTAGAATAGTTAGGAACATGTTTGACTGACGCAGACTTGATGGGCCGAAGGGCCTTTTTCTGTGCTGTAGACCTCTATGACTCTATGACTATGACCTAGGGCCAGAAGCTGGGTTTGATAATATCCATTTGTTTTGGGCGCTACAAACCTTGGAGTTTCAAAATAGCATCTGTGACAGAAGGATGCACTTCTGATGCGAAATGTGGCAGATTTCATCTTGGTGCAGTGGTTAGCACTTGCCTGAACATCCACCGTATGTATGTGGAAACAGATCACAACATTAATCAGCTTGCAACACTGACTTGATGCCAGCACTGCCATTTAACAGCACAGCCCTCTCTTAAGTTCGGATAGCCGAATATTCAGCAGAAGGCAGGACCTGCAATCCTCCCCACTCCCCCCACCAGTGCTAGTTAATGAGATCAACTCCTTAGAGGTTAGTTGTTGGTTGATTTCTTCTTGGGGTAACTACAATTCTACATTTTTTGGTGCTTTCCATAGTTGTTTCAAGTTGCATATCTCTACAGGGAGTAGCGGGACAGGTGCTGAAGGGCGTTTTCCTGATTTCAAGGATTCTGCGCAAAGCAGTTGCTCCGAGACGTGAGTGCATTAGTAGCCATTCCACGGGAATACAGCATAACATGGAGAATAAACAGAGCATACACAGGGCAGGAGAAGCTGCTACAAGAGGGATGAGGAAGAGAATTGCTCTTAGCAGGAGGCATAACCACCAGGGTGTTCAGGGAGCAATTTTCCTAGCTGAACAATGCGTGAGAACCTCATAACCTCAGAAGCAGGGCAAGGACTGCATTGCCAGTGGCAGTGAAGGTGGTTGTGGCTGTGAAACTCTGCATTTCGCTCCTTCCAGGTTGGACTTGGAAATATTTGCAACGCCTCGTAGTTTGCTGCCCGCTGTTGTGTAAGGGAGGCCACTGGAGTTTCCTATTCAAAGACAGCTAATTACATTTCATTCTCTTTTGCCAGAAACCAACAGGCAGAGCAAGTCCGAGGGTTGGCTCAGATTGCAGGTTTTGCAGGAGCTGTGTTTCAACTCTGCCCTATACTGGAACTGGAAAAGATTCCACTCCCTCACTTCCAGCTGGTGTGTGACCATAAGTAGTGAGTCATGCAGGTTAATGCCAATATCCTGGCAACAGTCATGATGCCTTCAGTTTGCAGCAGTCACTGTGCCAGCTGCATTTCAACCACGACAGCGAACCAAAAAGAGTGACTACTGGGTGAAAAGGACTATCAGCTGACCGCATGGTTCATCGCGCTGGTTTGCAATCCATGCATACATCTGCAGCAAGGATACAGTGGAAGCCAGGCTGCCACTAGAAATATAATAGTGCAGGCCTTTGGTATGCTGAAACAACAACTTTGCTACCTGGACCATTCTAAAGAGCCTTACAGAACTCAGCGGAGCACGTCTTAAGATCTGTGGTGGCCTGCTTCATGCTGCACAACCTCACCATCATGAGGGACAGCCCTTTCCACTGGGCACAAGTGGGTTGCAACTAGGATAGGGACAAGGATAGCACAGATGCCAGCTCGTCAATGGGCAAATTCTACCTCAGATGAAAACTTTGATGGGGAAGACTGCAGAAGAAGGCTGATGGGTTAACACAGTGAAAGGCTTGGTGCATTGAGAAGCTTGCCAGAAAGCCTGCGTTCAATGTCAACGATCATGGAGGAGGCTGGCACCAACGTGGCACTGAGCTTCGCACAGAGCTTGAAGCCCAGGATGAAATGTCTGATGACCAATGTTTCAGCTTGTGTTGAAGTACAAGCAGCTTCCACCAAAAATATGGGTGCTGTAATGTAAGCTCAGACTGCTGCCATCATAGTTAAAAATACCAGTGCTCAAAGGATCTTTCAGGATGTCACAGCAGTCAAGCATTCTGTCCTCAAACAGATCACTAGGATTGCTGAGGCGTGGGGTGGTGGGGAGTAGATGGCAGTTTCTCCATGGAACACAAGCCTGTTGTTCCCCTTCAGGGTGACAGCATTTGGTCCCCCAGCACTGCCACTCCACCAGCGCCATGGCTGTTAGCTGTAAGCCAGCCAGCCCAGGCTGCTATCTACGTCAAGATGTTGCAGTCTGAAGCTTACCCTTTGATACACAGAGCTGCAGAGACTTTTGATGGAAGCTGCTTGTACTGCAACACAAGCTGAGGTATTGGCCTTCAGGCACTTCATCCTGGGCTTCAAGCTCTGCGCAAAGCTCAATGCCAAGATGGTGCCAGGCTTCTCCATTACATTGACATTGAACAGAGGCTTTCTGGCAAGCTTCCCAATGCACCAAGCCTTTCACTGCCTATATCCATCAGCCTTCTTCTGCAGTCTTCATCTTCAAAGTTTTCATCTGAGGTAAAACTTGCCCATCAGTGAGCTGGTATCTGTGCTATCCTTGTCCCTATCCTAGTTGCAACCCACTTGTGCCCAGTGTTTCAACAGTGCAGATTGAACATCTAATCTGTCCTGTAAGATACTCACAGTATCTGTATCTGAGCTGGCAGCTGCAGACATGAAATTGAGCGATTGCGCTTTGCCTTCATCATCACCGTTTTCTTAGTTGTTCTCCATTACCTGACCAGTTGTACTTCTTGGGTATCTGAAAGGGCAAAGGCACAAAGATAATGTTGTGGTGATGGGAGGAAGGAATTAAGAGGTGCATGTTTACACCATATGTAGCTTGCAGGTCAGAAGCGAGTGTGGGTTGGGAGAAAGTGTGCTGTGAGAAAGAGGATCAGGTATAAGGAAGGTTGGCAATGACCTCAGCAAGGGCATTTCCCATGATGGCCAATGCCATCTCATCCACAGGGGTTACAGCATGCAAGCGTGCTTCCCTCCTCCCAGTTCGTTCCTGCTGACTCTGGGTACATGCACCATCTTATCCTGCAAGAGAGAGGGAAGTGTCAGTGAGTGCTGTGTGATATGTTTTTTTTTTATTCATTCATGGGACGTGGGCATTGCTAGCTAAGCCAGCATTTATCGTCCATTCCTGATTGCCCTTGAGAAGGCGGTGGTGAGCTGCCTTGTGAAACCACTGCAGTCCCAGTGTGTGATGTGGATGTCATGGCTGAATAGCTGGCAGTATCCGCAAACTGTGAGATGTGAGTTTGAGGCTTGCAACAGTGCTAACTATGTAAGAGTGAAGTGAAGCATATCATGTTAGGTATGAATCTGGATTAATAGAGCTTGTTTGTAGGTGAGTTCAGGGATGTGGTGATTTTAATCATATGGCTGAGGCTAGTATTGCAGTTGGTGGGATGTGGCAAATGAAAATGCATTCATTTTCCTTGACCACTTATGTGAGACCATTAAACTTCTTGTGACATTGCCTCCAGATACTCAAGGCTAGACTCCTGACATTAACCTTTATGGCTCTCTACATCCGCAGCTCTTTCACTGTGCACCTGGAGGGTCCCCTAACCTCCTCATTTCCACCTCCTCCAACAAGACCTCCAATGCAGCATCAGAAAACTTGGATACCCATATTCTCCCATATTTAGCCATTCTTCAGTCTTTTCTAGGTCAGGTTCAGCTCACACAAGTTTCCCAGCATGTGCCCCAGCCACAATGCACCTCCTCTTTAAGAGGTCCAGGCTAGCTCTCGTGTCAATTTTGGGTCCCTTGCTGATATGTGCAGTCAATCGACAGCACAGTTAGTGCTGGCTGCACACAGCAATCGTGTAAATGAGTAAGCAGCATGAAGGTGAATGGGTGCAGGTTAATCATGCCTTGTCACCTCTTTATCTATTGTTGTGGGCTATCGAATTCCACCTGACCTATACCATTCATACCATTCACTAATGGCATGTTGACTACCGAGTTTCTTGCATTACACTTCAAAGACACTTCACAGACTGTCAAGCACTTTGGGACGTCCTGAGGTTGCAAAAGGAACTATATAGATGCATGTCTTTTTTATCTGTATGATTATTGCGAGTATTAGGCACTATCTGGGAAATGGAATGAAAGAGAATCACTATTCATTACCTATTCCAAATGAAGCAATTATCTTACAAAGGGTTTCACCTTATAAAATGATTTGTGTCAGTTGTAAATGGTGTTCAATCCATTAGCAACACATTTTAAAAGAATCCATGCATCAAGCAAGATTAAAACATTTCACGTCATTGGCCAGCGCAGTGCCAAAGGTGTAATTGGAAAACTGACCTCATTTAAATGTTTTCGAGAAAAAAAGTGTCTCTTGCTTGTTCGCACATAATACAATTAATTAAAGCACATCAAAATAAATCATTGGCTCACTATCAGCATGAAAATAAGATGTAATTTGGGAACTGGGAAGTACTGGATCTTTAGGATTGTGGATGAAAACATCGGCCTGTGTTTTGTGTTGAGAATCATGGTGAAGCTATCAGTGCTTACTGTTATTATGGAGGAAATTGAACAGCAATTTCCAGAGTCTGCATGTGTGCAGTTAAATTGGGAATCCAGAATTTATTGTTTGAGTTTCCCTGTTCCTCCGCAAAGTGTGTTATAGTGGTACGTCGCTGATAGTTCGAGCATCAAAATCCATGTAAGGACATGAAGTTGCTGTCCATACACAATAAATATGGCAGAAAATGTTAGGGCTGGTGCATTCAGTTGTAAGAAAATTCTTAATGGTGTGACGAATCAAACTTTCTGCCAAATAATCTCTCTTGCACTGAAAATTCAATTTTACAGGTGTGGAGTCTTATTCCTTCAGGATTTAATTAACGTTGTAGATTTAAAAAAATAATTAAATTAAACTTCATTTTTATTTACTTTTCCTTTCTCTTTTATCTTGCTCTCTTAATTCTTTCATTCTTCCCTGATATCACCTAGGATCTCTTGAGGTAGGAGAATGTGCTTGACGGTGGCTTTTTAACTCAGCCACCTCATTATCATTTTAATTCTGGGTTTCCTATTCAATCAGGGACTGTGGGCATGATGTGAGCCCACACATGCAACCTGAACTCCAATATTTAAAGGGACTTCCCATACACAACAGCAGACAGCAAACTACGGGACGTTGCAAATATTTCCAGCTCCAGTCTGGAACAATATGCCTCCTGTTAAAAGCTCTTCGCCCACTCCTCCCTCTTCCAGCAGCTTCTCCTGCTCTGTGTGTGCTCTGATCATTTTTCAGTAATGCTATATTCCAAGTAGCATGGCTACTAGTGCACCCATGCCTTGGAGCAAATGGTTTGTGTAGAATTCTTGAAGTCAGAAAAAAAGTCCTTGCAAGAGAAGAGAGTACAGAACATGGGAGAAGGAGAGAAATGGAGATGGTCCTCCAAAGGTTTCCCAATTGACAAGCATAGAGGAAGAGACACTGAAGACGTGTGGAGTTTTGGCTTCCCTGGTTGTCAGAGATGGAAAGTTGGGAAGTGCCCGCCACAATTAAATGAACACCAACCACATGTCATACAGTACTAAGTCATGCTGACTTGTTTTCAACAGCAAGCTAAATATATGATCACCATTGTAAAGATAACTTGCAACACTCTTACTTTGCCAAGACTATTTAATGTCTTTTATCTCTCATAGGGCAATCAAGAGTGCAGCAGATGTCAGTGGAGGTGTTTGTCAACGAATACCCAGAGAAGTTGAGTCCTTCTGAGGGTGCACCATTACCGGACTCATGCAGAACATGCACCAGCTATGATACTCACACTTCAGTGGGACCAGTAAGGCAGATAGTTGTCCTTTTGTCTGGTGACTCAAAAGGCTATGAAAACTGTGGGTAGCTGTCAGCATAATGAATAGGGAGTGTTGTTCCCCCTCTGCTGACCACAAAACCTGGGCTTTTATGTATCTGTGGTAATTGTGGTTTTATGTAATGTGTAGTACACCTTTAAGAAGGATGTTGTAAAGGAAAATTACATGGTCTTATGTACCAATAGAGGAGTAGCGCAGGTTACCTCTGTAGTCAGTGGTCTGTAGTTAGTAGTCAGTAGTATGGAGATAGGGTTTGAGTTGAAAGCACACAAGTGTAACAGCTAAGTACCTTTGTAAATTAACAGAATGTGTTCCAGCTGAGAAGTGTCTGCTGATCAACTCTGTCTATCGTACCAACTCGGTCATCCCAAAACAAGCATGCAACCCAGATCCAGAAGTCCCAACAAACTGGTGACTAGGATCCAACAGTATCCAGTACGGGGAATGAAAAATTTTCCCATTTCAATAAGATGCATTCCCAGGTATAATGCAATTAAATATGGTGTAAAGCCCCCTCTGCTCCACCCCGACCATGTGCCTCAGCCCCCAAGCCCAGAAAAGCAGCCTATACCAGCCCTTTGTGACATTTTTCCATCTCCCACATTAACCAATTTGTGGCCAATCTGAGTGAGCTTGTCAATTCAATGTTAGTGATCAAGGGAAATCTGGTGCTATGGTTAATATCTATCAAACCTTTATGACACACCTTTTAACACTGAATTTGAACCCAGCACTGAAGAAGTGTCATACGGACTTGAATCGTTAACTCTGTCTCTCGCTCCACAGATGCTGCCAGACCTGCTGAGTTTTTCCAGCATTTTCTGTTTTTATTTCAGATTTCCGGTATCCACAGTATTTTGCTTTTATCTGATAGATCAATGTTCATTCCAACACACTGTCCCTATAAATCGAAACTTAGTGTATCACTGGTCGATCTTAATCTTGCTAGAAAAAGACAAATTGGTAGCAGCGAATTTCCAATGAATAATAAATATTGGGAATGAATGCTGAATGGAAGGAAAGAACACAAAATACAAAATCAATCCAATAAAGAGCCACTCAAAAATAAATTTAATTTAAGCTCACTGTCACAATAAAATTGTTTTTTCTTTATCTATTCATGCGATGTGAGTGTCACTGGAAAGGCAGCATTTGTTGCTTATCCTTCCCCTTGAGAAAGTGATGTTGAACCAGTTTCTGGAACCATTGCATTCCATGTGGTTTGGGTGCTCCCACAGTGCTGTTAGTGAGGAATTTTCAGGAATTTGACCCAATGGCAATGAAGGAACAGCGATATAGTTCCAAGTCAGGATGGTGTGTGACTTGGAGGAGAGCCTGCCCAGTTGGTGGTGTTCCCATGCACCTGCTGCCCTTGTTCTTTTAGGTGGTAGAAGTCATGGATTTGGAAGATACTGCCTAAGGAGACTTGGTGAGTTTCTGCGTCGCACCTTGTAGAAGGTACACACTGCCGCCACTGTATACCAGTGATGGAGGGAGTCAATGTTTAAGGTGGTGCCAATCAAGTGGACTGCTTTATCCTGGTAAGTGTCGAGCTTCTCGAGTGTTGTTGGAGCTATCTAGGCAAGTGGAGAGTGATCATAACTTGTGCCTTGAAGACACTGTGAAGGGGCTTTGTGGAGTCAGGAGGTGAGTCAGTCACTGCAAAATATGCAGTCTCTGACCTACTCACGTAACCACAATATTTATGTAGCTGGTCCTTTTAGGTTTCTGGTCAATGGCAACCTTCCAGGATGTTGATTGTGGAGGATTCAGTGACTGTACTGTTTTTGAATGTCAAGAGGAAACTCTCTCATAAGAGATTTTCATTGCCTGGCATTTGTGTGGCACAAATGTCACTTGTCACTTATCAGTCTAAGCCTGAATATTGTCCATTTTTTGCTGTATATGGGCACAGAATGCTTCATTTTCTGAGGAATTGGAAATAGAACTGAACACTGCAATCAGCAGTGAAGATGCCCACTTCAGACCTTATGACAGGGGAAGGCTATTGATAATTCAGCTGAAGCTGGTTAGGACATTGGCCTGAGGAGTTCCTATGCAGTGAGATGGGGCTGAGATGATTGGCCTACAACACGAACAGCTACCTTCCTTTCTTTCAGGTATGACTCCAGCCAATGGAGTGCTTTTTCTTTGATTCCTATTGTCTTCAATTTTCCTAGGGCTCCTTGATGTCACAGTTAGTCAAAAGATGTCAAGGGTATTTGGCCTAATTGGTTGGCTGTTCATATTCGACATGAGCCTGCTCTCACTCCAATTACTTATTCCCACCATGCCCCTGTCTTTTCTCCATCGTCTATATACCAATCCTTACTTTGAATGTAACAATGCTATCGACTACAAGAAGTCCATATAGCAGCGAGTTTTGAACCAATCGGTATAAAGAAATTGCTCCTGAAATCTTGAATTGATGTTAGTGGCTATCTTGACTCTGAGCAGTTCTGGTCACCACATTTTATGGAGGATCTATTGACACTGAGAGAATGGAGTCTAGGTTTACTGCAATGATTCCTGGACTTCAAGGGTTAAAATACGAGGAGAAATTTCACAAACTAAGGTCGTATTCTCTGGAATTTAAAAAGTTAAGAGGTAACTTGAACAAAGTTTTCAAGATATTAGGGGACAAATAGGGTAGATAGAGAGAAATGAATTCTGTTTGTTTAGGAATCATTCAGGAGTGAAATTAGAAAACATTGCTACACACAACAGGGGTAGACATTTGGAACTCTCTTCCACAAATGGCAATTGATACCAGATCAATTATTAATTTTAAAACTAAAATTGATAGATTTTTGTTAACCAAAGGTATTAAGGGATATAGGGCAAAGGCATATGTATGGAGTTAGGTCACAGATCAGCCATGATCTCAATGAATAATGGAACAGGTTCAAGGCAATAAATGGTCTACCTCTGTTCCTATGATCTTGTGTTATATTTTGTTTCCTACTCTGAACTCAGCAAATGGGAACAGCTTCTCCACACATCCACCCTGCCAAACCCCTTCATAATTTGAAAGATCTCTACCCAGATCTTCTCTTAATCTTCATGAACCACAACCTTCTCACTTATTACTGTTATTTGCATCTGCTCAATTCTGGTAGTACCCTTGCAAATCTTACCTGCACTTTCTGGAGATCATCTGCCTTCTGTTTGTAGCATGATAGCTAATTAGGCATTGGGTAGAGTTGATCCTCACTGATCATCCACCCATTAAACATCAGAAAAGACCAATGTGCAACTTTGATGGGTCATATCTGCAGAACACAACCTAACACGTGGCACTATCGGCTCAAAGGGTTATCTAAGCAAAGAGTATCAGTATATCAGAAATAAGTGCAACTATTCTGAGCTGCGTTAGATGCTGTCAGGGCTGCATTCAGTTTTGCAATCATTCCAATCTTGCACCTTACAAGATTAATTAAAATCCAAATGTCAAAGAAAATTGAACCCTCACCTTTAGAAACCAGCCTTTACTCGCTATATCCACATTTTTACTGTGTGCTTAACTGAACTTATAGTCCTGTCAGGGTGAACTTATTATTGGCTTGCTGTCACTAAGCAGCTGAGGGAGGGCCAACATACAGTAAGAAAAATAGTTCATAACCGTGGTGTTGGCAAATAATCTAAAGGGACACTCCAGTGAGAAAGTGCTGTATTATCAACAGCTCCATCCTTCAGGATAGCGGGTCATTTGTGACGCTCTGATGACAGTGGACCATTAATAGGGTAAAAACGTCCTAGGCTCATTCCGCCAATCACAGTCAACAACAACAAGGCCCTGTGTTAACAGTAGAGCCTCACAAAATAGTTCCTGAGACATTAAACATAGGTCCCAGTCATCTGTTCCTACTGATCAGGTCTGTGCACTATTGGCAAAAGAAGCAAAGGCTGTTCTTAGTATCTTAGTCAATGGTCCACTCAGAATCAAGAACACAAGAATAGATTGATTCAATTTGACTACTGCTTGTGGGATCTTGCTGGGTACAAAAAGATTGCGCATTGGCTTACGTAACACTCCACTTCAAAGGAATTCAACTTCCATCTGATTGGGTGGTCATGGTGCTGGTTTAAAATCTCATCAAAAAAACTGAGGAATGTGGGTGAGAGTGACTGATAGGAGGAGTCAACATCATTAGGATAGGAGGTGCTGTAGGGGCAAAAATACAAATGACTTTTACAACAGCTTTTGCTCATGGAGGTTCCTCCTTTCAATCACTGTCTGATGATGTTGGAGCCACATAGGAACTATGTGCTGTTCAGCCAGCAGACTTTCCTCAATCGCTCCCACTAATGTATGCTGCCAAATCACTACAAGCATCTGGGTGCCTGACTTAAATTTAGCAGTAAACTTTACAGTGATACTCTCCTGGCGAATGGCTTTTCTCAGCAGGACCTCATGTCAGGATTGAGTTGAGAGGTCAACAGGGCCAACTTGTGGTCTGTCTTATTCAGCATGCCTTAAAATAAAAAAGCTGGAAAATGGGCATGGACTGTGAATTGGACTCTCACACACAAATTCCCACAGTGGGCGCCCATGAGCTCTGCAAAGGGAATACTAAATATATCCTCTCTGTTACAATAAAGTTAATCAGATGTGTTTATACCTGCCTGAAAAGGAGAAACTTCTCTAGCCAGAGAGTGGTGAATCTATGGAATTCATTGCCACAGAAGGCTGTGGAGGCCAGGTCATTGAGTGTATTTAAGACCAAGATAGATAGGTTCTTGATTGGTAAGGGGATCAAAGGTTACGGGGAGAAGGCGGGAGAATGGGATTGAGAAACTTATCAGCCATGATTGAATGGTGCAGCAGACTCGATGGGCCGAATGGCCTAATTTCTGCTCCTATGTCTTATGGTCTTATGGAAACATGTAAATGCCTCAATCTTGGAAAGAGTCACAAAGAGCAGATGGGTATGGGGCATGGTGTACTACCAGGGATCTCCCACCATTGGTAATAGAGGAGAAATTGAAGTATTTGTGTCTTCTCTGGCTTCAGTAATATTAGTGCTGTCTCTTCTCTGAACACGGTACTGTTAGAATACAAAATTTGGGTCTTTGTTGGTACCAGACCTGACCCTACCCCTCTTTGGCTTCCGAAAATTGGAAGCAACAAGGCAGGACAAGCTTATCCGTGAGCCAGAGACTACCATCTCACAACAGGGAGGGAGGGTATTGTTTGCCTGCATTCAGCATTACCTGCAGATTTCTCTTGCAAAGAGCTCTATGCATTCAATAAAAAGACTTCCCGGCTAATTGTGAGAATAACATCAGTGTACATATTTATAGGCACACAGAAGAATGAAGAGCCTCCATTCATCAACCCTGTGTCTATATTTTCCAAAGCAATCTTACCCACCTGCAACTGTTCCCACTTCAATTTTGTATTTAACTGCAATTATTTTCAAAAGTCCACACTACTTTGTTTTGTAGCTGTACTTTTAAATAGGAGGATAAATTAACCTACACAACACTCTTCAATGATCCTGCTCAGACAAGCACACCTGACACCTGAGAAGTCTTTGAATTGGGAGTTCTAGCAACACAAATAACCATTTAGCATTAAAAAAAAATGCAGGATGGGCAAACCCAGTCCCATGAATTGAAGGTATTTTGCCACTGATCAACCTAAGGTGTAAGTCCTGTTAAACACTCTTTCCCTGCCTCAAACCTCTGAGTTCACATCTTCCCTGTCTAGCTTGTGGCATCTACAAAATAAACTACCTTTAGACCTGTTTTAGATCTGTTCTGGATGCCAGGTACAAGAGGATAGTAACATGGATGCAACTCAGTACTTAACCATTACAATCTAACTTATTCTGCAGTCTTCCATTTCTATCAAACCATTTTCATATATTTCCCTAATGCCCACTGAAACTACATTTGTGAAGCAATTTTTCATACACTATTTTATTGGAGGCCCTGTCAAATTCCTGCGACACTAAATCATATAGCTTCTCTCATTAACACACCATTTCCTCAAAAATATTGGAGGACATTAGCTCAGCCAATACCTAACCTTCCTCAAGCTATGGTGGCTGTCATTTATTTTCATACAGATGCTCTTTATTTTGTTTCTGATTATTCATACCATTACTTTTACAATTATTGAGGTCAGGCTAATGGGTCTATAATTGCAGATATGACCTTGGCAACCTTCTTTGTCTAGCTTTGTCTGTTTTTACTCTGTTAGAGCCTCTGTAGTAATCACCAACTCCCTCAAAATGACTCCTAAGTGCTTCATAAATCTTCTCCTTTTATCTCTTTAAGTACCTTGAGAATAATTCATGTGTCCCGGAGGTTTATTGTTTTCCACTGTTTCAGGCTATCAAGAACTCGAGCTTTATTGATGTCAAAGTCCCCAAGCACTCAGTGGAATTTCAAAAGTGAGTATACTGTGGGTGGGGTGGGCTATGGGGAGCGGGGAGCAGGGATCCAGGGGTCTGCTGCCCACCCAGTACCTGTTAATTTGCTAACTTGCACCAGGCTGGTCCAATGTGGCAGTACTTGTGAAGCGGCTCTGGTTAGTCCAATTGTGGCATTGGGGAGGGATCAGGAAGAACAGGTTTGTGAGAGGTACAGGTTGAACAGCAGCAGTACTGGGGGCTGGGGAGGGGGTGGGAGTGGCTCTGTGAGAGGCATCTGTCAGTGCAGTAGTGGTGTTGCAGCACTGGGGGAGTGCGTGGTCCTTTCACGATACTGGTGCTGAGAAGGAGAGAATTGGTAAATTCACTTACCCTATGCTTCCTTTGGGAAATCATGCTCAAAGGATGTGCAGATCAGAAAATATATGTTACAGTGTAGGAGTCCATTTCCTAACCTGCACTCTCGTCACTCCCTGTTAGGAACATGGGGCGGTAATTTTACCTCCCTAGAGCGAATGGGAGAGTGGTATGTTTTGGGGGGGGGTGTGGGTTGGGGGGGCTGGTGGCAGAGGTTAAACTCCAAAACTTGGAAACACAATCACATCACCTCCTCCAACACTTCTGGTTTTAATGGAAGTGGTGTTATTTGCATATCAATGCTGTTTAATTAGATGCAGATGTCGGCCATTAATTAGGGTTTCACTTGAGCACATATAAGGAGACATTTACTGAAACTGTGGTGTGGTTGAACTAGGAGGTATATGCTTGTAATGTTTCTCTCCATAAATAAATGTAAGACTCAATAAAGATTGGCTCCAGTATCATTATTCATTATTTGGCTTTCTGGAATACAATAGGTGGGCTAGGAGAAGGTGAATAACCTGCTCTGCAAAAGTGGGTCTACAACTTAAAAATGTAAATATCACAACATGTCTCTAGTTTTACAGCAATTAGGTGTAGCCGACTGGGTTTTTCAGGGTTTGGGAAATCAACAGCTGAAATGGAGTAAGAACAATTGGACCTAATAGGTAAGTATTCTTCCAGCATAGCCTGTGAGCCAGGAGGAGTGGGAGTGCTTCTTTGCCGGCCCACCAAACTAACCTGCTTACCCTCTCAACCCACCCCCCCAAGCAATTGGAGTCCCAATCCCCCATGACTAACTGCCCCTCTCCTGAATCCCATCACTCACATCATTGATCTTCCCGTCCCTCTAACTTTACTGATCTCCCCCAAACTCTCCCCCCTCCCAACTCCCCCAGACTTTGATTATTCCCCACGCCGGTGTCGTGGATCTTTACCTCCCTCCTTCCCATTGCTTCATAGCTGCAGTCTAGTGCCACAGCCTTCCAACAAGGTAGCCAGTTATCCAGTCAATCTGGCTGCTATCCTGAAAAATTGTGAAATTAGTTAAAATGAGGTCCTGCCGTAAAATATGACAGGACCGCAGTTACCTATGTTCCTGGGTTTCGAGACTGCTGCAATCCCCGCTCCACTGACCCTGCTCCCTGTCGGCCTCCTGTAAATATCGGGGCCATGGGAGCAATGCATTAACCATTCAGCTTTCAACATTTACTTCAGCAATGCTGACAAAAAACAAAATGCACTCCCAAAAAACAACACCTGTGACATCAAACTAAACATTGTCATAATCCCTGACTTAAAGACCTCAAGATCAGAATGGCTTTTCAAGAATGTTTCAATAACAACAATTTACATTTATATAGTGCCTTTCAAATTGTAAAAATGCCCCAGGGCACTTCATGGTAACATTGTTAGACAAAATTTGACACTGAGCCACATCTGGGAATATTGAGCAGAACTTTCAAATGAAAATCCTAGCAGAAGTGATAGGACCTGTAACGGATCAGGAATCTGTTGACAGCTTCTGCAGACTTTACAGTGGCTCTCCATGGCAATAGCATCCAGCCAATCAGAGAGGGCAAGTGGGATACATGACGGATCTGTCAAAGGAAGCATTTCTAATTAAAGGGACCCTGGCACGTGTTACAAAAGCTCAACAGAACGCGGACTTTTGAAACTGCAGTAACCACAGAATGAAGAGAAGTCCTGGGAAGACTGTTCCCTGGTTCATCAGTCTTATCTGGAGGTCTTGCTACAGGACCAGATGGACTGTAATGGGATGAGTTCTCCAAAGGATGGGAGGAGCCAGGAAGATGTGGATGGAAGTGACTGAGAAAGTCAATAGCAGGAGTGTGGTTTCTTCCAACTGGAGACAGTGCATCAAGAGGATCCAGAGCCTCAGGAGGGTGGGAAATGTGAGTGACGTAACACTTTCAGGTGCCAAGCTACACACACTGAATTTCCCAGTGTTCTCTTGCACAACACTCCTCAGAACAATACATCTTGAAGCATTCCTCTCTCTCCAAGCACTTCACAACCCCATCTGGACAACCAAGATTCACATTTGCCCTCGTCCTATTTTCCCCTCACACTCATTGTCACCCTCCAGGAATGCCTTCCCTCCACCGCTCCTTTTCTAACAACGACAATTCTCTGCTTTCTCTCCTTACAGAAGAGAGCACACCACTTCAGGGAGAGATACTCAGGGGGAAAGGAGATGTAAGATGGCCCTTCAGGGACAGGCACCATGCCATGCCCACCTGGCCCACTGGGAAGAAGGCCTTGTTCCAGGAGGTTGCAGATCTCAGAAATGACTGAGAGCCTGAATCTCCTGAGGCACTGGTGCTCACACATGTCAAAAGAGCTGATCATTTCACTGTGTTGGGTGTCTCGCCTCCTTGACGTTGGATCACTGTGTCTATTCCTGCTGTATTATGGAGCAGTATGTAGTTGAGGAGAAAAGAGGTGGTGCTGCTGGTGCTGCTCCTCTTTCTCTTTTTTTAATTCATTCATTGGATGTTGCTCATCCCTAATTGTCTTTGAGAAGGTGGTGGTGAGCCACCTTCTTAAACCACTTCAGCCCTTCAGATATAGGTACACCCATGGTGCTGTTCGGAAGAGAAATTCTGGATTTTGACCCAGTGACAGTGAAGGAATGATGATATAGTTGCAAGTCAGGATGGTGTGTGGCTTGGAGGGGAACATGCAGGTGGCGGTGTTACCATCCAACTGCTTCTCTTGTTCTTCTAGGTGGTAGAGGTCATGGGTTTGGGTGGTGCTGTCAAAAGAGCCTTGGCAAGTTGCTGTGGTGCATCTTGCAGATGGTATACACTGCAGCCACTGTGCATCAGTGGTGGAGGGAGTGAATGTTGAAGATGGTGGATGGGATGTTGATCAAGCATGCTGCTATTTTATCCTGGATAGTGTCAAGCTTCTATTCCATCATACTTCTGACTTGTGCCTTGTAGATGGTGGACAGGCTTTGGGGAGTCAAATGAGTTACTCTCTGCAAAGTTCTGAGCTTTCGACCTGCTTGTAGCTGTAGTATTTATATGAATAGTCACCTGGTAGTATAGAACTTGAGTTTTGCTGAAAAAAGAGACACGCTGTCAAAGATTTTCATCTTGCACTCATCAGGACAATGCCCAAATTTGGTATTTTTACAGCTGCATGATGAGTCTAAGATGAAAATCTTCGAAAGCATGTCTCTTTTTGTAGGAGTGTTTATATGGCTGGTCAATCATATTGGTGGAGGATTCAGTAATGGCAATGCCATTGGATGTCAAGAGAAGATGGTTAGATTCTCTCTTGTCGGAAATGGTCATTACCTGGCACTTGTGGGTGTGAATGCAATTTATCAATTATCAGGCCAAACTGAATGTTGTCCAGGTCTTGCTACATGCTGGCTCAGATCTCTTCATAACCTGAAGAGTTACAAATGGGACTAATTACTGTGCAATCATCAGTGAACATCTTTACTTAGACCATATGATGGAGGGAGGGTTATTGAAGAAGCTGCTAAAGATTGTTGGGCAAGGACACTGTCTTGATGTCATGGGCAGTCACTCTCACCTCACCCCTATAATTCAGCTATTTTCTCCATGTTTGGACCAAGGCTGTAATGAGGTCCAGAGCCAAGTGATCCTTCACTAAGCAAAGCCTTCCCAGCCAGCCAGTTTCACCAAAGAAACATTCACCGATGTGTATCCTCCTCAGTGAGCCTGGCAAATTATGAAATAGGTCTGTGGCCTGTTGAAGCCAGAATCTTTGGTTAAAGAGGAATGTAATTACCTATTTTCACCTTTAAGTGTCTTACCCGACAGCTGCTAGGGGGTTCCCCACTTGCTCTCAAATCTGCCAGGTGAAAACCAGAAATGGATAGGATCATGTTGGAATCCTGAATTACATCACTTTTAGGAGATTAAACTTCCTGCATGCACCCAAACTCACCTCCCCTGGCCTGTGCAAGACCCCCACAACAGGATTGGTGACTAAAAGTCCCCAACTTTCAGCAACTTTAAGGACCATCTTAAAGTAGGAGAGAGAGGTAGTGATGCAAAGGTTTAGAAAGGGAACTCCAGACCTTAGGGCCTAATAACCTGAAGGCACAACAGCCAATGGTAGGCTGATAGAGATATTCACAAGAGGCTTGAATTAGAAGAATAGTGAAATGGCTGGAGGAGGTTACAGAAATAAGCATTTCTTCGGCAGGTTTGGTATCTTGTTTATCAACTAATTCAGATTCATTTGTAAGAGCACTTCATTGTACCAAATATAGGTTAATTGGTGAGCTTTGGCTCTGATTTGTAGTCCTCACACTTTTTACATAGTCCCTATGTGTCTTCCCTCCAAATCCCACCGATGCATGAGCCTTTTAAGATGTCCTTGGCCAAGCACTGACCCTATGGATTTCCAGGTCATGTTAACAAGTTTGACCTAAGGTCCAGGACTTTTGAATTCTTACTGGTGCCAGTCCCTATCCCTGGGAGTGACCACCGCACAGTCCCTGTGGAGACAATGTCCTGCCTTTACATTTAGGATACCCCGCATTGTGCTAAATAGGACAGATTTTGAACAGATCTAGTAACTCAGAACTGAACATCCATGAGGTGCTGTGGGCCATCGGCAGCATTAGAATTGTATTCCACCCATTCTACTATTACCACCAAGGCAGGGGATTATAAGACCATAAGACATAGGAGCAGAAATTAGGCCATTTGGCCCATCGAGTCTGCTCGGCCATTCAATCATGGCTGATAAGTTTCTCAACCCCATTCTCCCGCCTTCTCCCCGTAACCTTTGATCCCCTTACCAATCAAGAACCTATCGTCTCGGTCTTAAATACACTCAATGACCTGGCCTCCACAGCCTTCTGTGGCAATGCATTCCATAGATTCACCACTCTCTGGCTAAAGAAGTTTCTCCTCATCTCTGTTCTAAAAGGTCTTCCCTTTACTCTGAGGCTGTGCCCTCAGGTCCCAGTCTCTCCTACTAATGGAAACATCTTCTCCACGTCCACTCTATCCAGGCCTTTCAGTATTCTGTAAGTTTCAATCAGATCCCCCCCCTCATCCTTCTAAACTCCATCGAGTATAGACCCAGAGTCCTCAAACGTTCCTCATATGTTAAGCCTTTCATTCCTGGGATCGTTCTCGTGAACCTCCTCTGGACCCTCTCCAGGGCCAGCACATCCTTCCTGAGATACGGGGCCCAGAATTGCTCACAATATTCTAAATGTGGTCTGACTAGAGCCTTATAAAGCCTCAGCAGCACATCCCTGCTTTTATATCCTAGTCCTCACGAAATAAATGCCAACATTGCATTTACCTTCCTAACTACCGACTCAACCTGCAAGTTAACCTTAAGAGAATCCTGGACTAGGACTACCAAGTCCCTTTGCACTCCAGATTTCTGAATTCTCTCCCCATTTAGAAAATAGTCTATGCCTCTATTCTTCCTACCAAAGTGCATGAACTCACACTTCCCCACGTTGTATTCCATCCGCTACTTCTTTGCCCATCCTCCTAACCTGTCCAAATCCTTCTGCAGCCTCCGCCCCGCTCCCCCCCCACCCCCCCCCGCCCAATCCTCAATACTACCTGTCCCTCCACCTATCTTTATATCATCTGAAAACTTAGCCAGGATGCCCTCAGTTCCTTCATCTAGATCATTAATGTATAAGGTGAAAAGTTGTGGTCCCAACACTGACCCCTGCGGAACTCCACTAGTCACCGGCCACCATCCTGAGAAGGACCCCCTTATCCCCACTCTCTGCTTCCTGCCAGACAGCCAATCTTCTATCCATCCTAGTACCTTGCCTCTAACACCATGGGCTCTTATCTTACTGAGCAGCTTCCTGTGCGGCACCTTGTCAAAGGCCTTCTGGAAGTCCATCCATTGGCTCCCCTTTGTCTAACTTATTCGTTACCTCCTCAAAGAATTCTAACAGATTTGTCGGGCATGACCTCCGCTTGATGACACCATGCTGACTTTGCCCTATTTTATCATGCACTTCCAAGTATTCTGAAATCTCATCCTTAATAATGGACTCTAAACTCTTACCAACGACCGAGGTCAGGCTAATCAGCCTGTAATTTCCCGTCCTTTGCCTCACTCCCTTCTTAATCAGGGGGGTTACATTAGCGATTTTCTAGTCCTCTGGAACCCTCCCTGACTCCAGTGATTCCTGAAAGATCACCACTAACACCTCCACTATCCCTTCAGCTATCTCCTTCAGAACTCTGGGGTGTAATCCATCTGGTTCAGCTGATTTATCCACCTTCAGACCTTTCAGTTTTCCCAGCACCTTCTCTTTGGTAATGGCCATCATACTCACCTCTGCCCCCTGACTCTCTTGAACTTTGGGGATGTCACTCGTGTCTTCCACTGTGAAGACTGACGCAAAGTACCTATTCAGTTCCTCCGCCATTTCTTTGTTCCCCACTACTACTTCTCCAGGGTCATTTTCCAGCGGCCCAATGTCCACTTTTGCCTCTCTCTTACCCTTTATATATCTAAAAAAACTCTTGCAATCTTCTTTTATATTACTGACTAGTTTACCCTCATATTTAATCTTCTCCCTCCTTATTTCTTTTTTAGTTGTCCTCTGTTGGTCTTTGTAGGCTTCCCAATCCCCTGGTTTCCCACTGCTCTTTGCCGCATTGTATGCTTTCTCTTTAGCTTTTTTGCTGTCCCCTGACTTCCCTTGTCAGCCATAGTTGCCTCGTCCTCCCTTTAGTATGCTTCTTCTTCCTAGGGATGAATTTTTGCTGTGTCTCCCAAATTACTCCCAGAAACTCCTGCCATTGCTGTTCCACTGTCTTTCCTGCTAGGCTCATCTCCCAGTCAATTCTGGCCAGCTCCTCCCTCATGCCTCTGTAGTTGCCTTTATTCAACTGTACTACCATTACATCTGATTCCAGCTTTTTCCTCTCAAATCGCAGGGTAAATTCTATCACATTATGCACACTTCCTCCTAAGGGTTCCTTCACCTTAAGCTCCCTTATCAAATCTGCCTCATTACACATCACTAAATCTAGAATTGCCTGTTCCCTAGTGTGCTCCACCACAAGCTGCTCCAAAAAGCCATCTCGTAGACATTCCACAAATTCCTTTCCTTGGGATCCACTACCAACCTGATTTTCCCAGTCTACCTGCATATTGAAATCCCACTGTAACCTTGCCTTTCTAACACACCTTTTCTATCTCCTGGTGTATCTTGTGCCCCACAACCTGACTACTGTTCGGAGGCCTGTACATAACTCCCATTATGGTTTTTTTTACCTTTGCGGTTCCTCAACTCTACCCACACAGATTCTACATCATCTGACCCTGCATCATTTCTTGCTATTGATTTAATTTAATTTCTTACTAACAAAGCAACCCCACCCCCTCTGCCAACCTGCCTATCTTGTCAATAGGATGTATATCCTTGGATGTTCAGCTCCCAGTCCTGATCCCCTTGCAGCCATTTCTCTGTAATGCCCACCACATCATACCTGCCAATTTCAATCTGCGCCACAAGCCACAAGGGGTTAACCCTGGTTCAATGAAGAGTACAGGAGGGCATGACAGGAGCACCAGGCATACCTAAAAATGAGGTGCCAACCTGGTGAAGCTATAACACAGGACCACTTGTGTGCCAAACAGCATTAGCAGCAAGTGACAGACAGAGCTAAGTGATTCCATAATGAATGGATCAGATCCAAGCTCTGCCACATCCAGTCGTGAATGGTGGTGGACAATTAAACAACTCACTGGAGGAGAAGTGTTTAATATCCCCACCCTCAATGATGGAGGAGCCCAGCATATTAGTGTAAGATACAAGGCTGAAGCATTTGTGATCATCTTCAGCCAGAAATGCCAATTGGATGATCCATCTTGGCCTCCTCCGGAGGTGCCCAGCATCACAGATGCAAACCTTCAGCCAGGCCGATTCACTCCATGTGATATCAAGAAATGGCTGAAGACACTGGATACTGCAAAGGCTATGGGCCCCGATAACATTCTGGCAATGGTACTGAAGACTTGTGCTCCAGAACTTGCTGCACCCCTAGCCAAGCTGTTCCAGCACACCTACAACACTGGCATCCAAATGGTAATGTGGAAAATTACCCAGGTATGTCTTGTACACAAAGCAGGACAAATCCAACCCAGCCAATTACCCCCCCATCAGTCTACTCTCCATCATCAGGAAAGTGATGGATGGTGTTGTCAACAGTGCTATCAAGCCGCACTTGCTTAGCAATAATCTGCTCACTGATGTTCAGTCTGGGTTCCGCCAGGGCTGCTCAGCTCTTGACATCAAACATAGACAAAAGAGCGGAACTCCAGGGGTGAGGCAAGAGTAACTGCCCTTGACATCAAGGCAGCATTTGACTGAGTGTGGCGTCCAGAAGCCCTCGCAAAACTGGAGTCAATGGGAATGGAAAACTCTCCACTGGTTGGAGTCATACCTAGCACAAAGGAAGATGGCTGTGGTTGTTGGAGTCGGAGTCAGTCATCTCAGCTCCAGGACATTGCTGAGGAGTTCCTCAGGGTAGTGTCCTCGACCCAACCATCTTCAGCTGCTTTATCAATGACCTTCCTTCCGTCATAAGGTCAGAAGTGGGGATGTTCGCTGATCATTGCATAATGTTCAGCACCATTCACAACTCCTCAGATACTGAAGCAGTCCATGTCCAAATGCAGCAAGGCCTGGACAATATCCAGGCATGGGCTGACAAGTGGCAAGTAACATTCACATCACACATGTGCCAGGCAATGACCATCTCCAACAAGAGAGAATCTAACCATCACCCCTTGACATTCAATGGCATTACCATCACTGAATTCCCCACTATCAACATCCTGGGGGTTACCATTGACCAGAAACTGAACTGAACAAGCCATATATGGCTACAGAGCAGGTCAGAGGTTAGGAATCATGCGACAAGTAACTCACCTCCTGACTCCCCAAAGCTTGTCTACAAGGCACAAGTCAGGAGCGTGATTGGATACTCTCCACTTGCCTGGATGAGTGCAGCTCCAACAACACTCAAGAAGCTCAACATCTTCCAGGACAAAGCAGTCGGCTTGATTGGCACCACATCCACAGACATTCACTCCCTCCACCGCCGACACACAGTAGCAGCAGTGTGTACCATCTGCAAGATGCACTGCAGGAACTCAACATGGCTCCTTAGACAGTACCTTCCAAACCCACAACCACTGCCAGCTAGAAGGACAAGGGCAGCAGATACATGGGAACACCACCACCTAGAAGTTCCTCTCCAAGCCATTCACCATCCTGACTTGGAAATAACTCACCATTCCTTCACTGTTGCTGGGTCAAAAACCTGGAACTCTCTCCCTTACAGCACTGCGGGTGTACCTACACCACAAGGACTGTAGCAGTTCAAGAATGCAGCTCACCACCAACTTCTCAAGGGCAATTAAGGATGGGCAATAAATGCTGGCCTAGCCAGCGACGCCCACACCCCATGAACGAATATACAAAAAAAATGTTGATGCGATATAGGGTTGCATCTGAGATATGTTAATGAGATATGAGCGTGGATTTTACAGCCCCACCGCAGCGTGACTCCCCCCAGCTGATGCGGTAAGCCATTTAAATCTCCATTCAGTTCGGTGGGACCATAATAATGGGACCAGGCAGGAGGGGCTCTAAAATCCTGGCCATAGTGTTTTTCCTACTTTTCTCCGCTCTTCTCCTATGACAGTTAACTTTTGCTGGAGTAATGTCTACACAAACTGAAATTCCTTCAATACGTAGGAAGAATGGCCATTCTTAATTTGTGAGCCAGGACAGTGTGTGTTATCAAGTGTGTCAGCTGTTGAGGGCAGCCAACTGAAATTAATCTAATCTCAAACAATTTGAAAGCACAAGTATTTCACATCAGAGGATGCCATTGCCTTCTTTACTTCAATACTTTAATGTATGTTTATTTAAGGTTAATACATCATGTACATGTATTCAGGTGGGAATGAGATTGAGCTCAGCTGTGATGACCTCAACGATCGACATGTCGGATGATTAGGGCCTCATTCCCTCTGTAGTCTGGGGACATTGAGACCACTGCAGCAATTCCACTGCCGAAATCGGCTAACTCAGCACAGTCCTGAATCTGTCAATTTGAAATTCTTGCCTCTGGCCGCCAAGCTATTTCCAGATGGATCTTCACTAAGAGAAAGACAAAAGACAATGCCAACCTATTTGCATAATTCTGAATCAAAAGTTGGAGCCACTTACATTTACCATAAATAAATATCACAAACTATTCGCCTGGTCTTGGCTAATTCTAACAAACTTACATTAAGGTCTTACTCAGCTATTGGACATTTATCATATCCAAGGGATAGTAAGCGTTGTTCAGATTACAATAGATCTTCATTACTTCTGTCTTTCCCATGAGAAAGCGTATTTATTCCTGAGCCCAATAAATATTTATAATGTTATTATTATACATAGTCATTGAAAAATGGAAAGCCATGTATTATTTATCAAGGCTTTTGCTTTGGTAATAGGCTAGTGCTAACAGATGAAGCATGGTAACCACAATGTGATTTATAAGATACTCGCTAAAGGAAATGTCATTAGGTTTATGCATTGCTTAGAATAATCATTATTTTCCTATGTGGGAGAGAGAAAAGGTTTGCCAACTCAAAATACAATACCTGTTTTTAAGATAGTTTGTGATATGATCCCCTCTTCTTATCATGGGTCTTTGTACACATCAGGGCGCAGCCTTGGTGGTCATTTTGCAAGAGTTGGCAAGCACAAGGAAGCTCTAACAGTTTGGGAATGAATAAACATTAATTTCCATATGCAAATAGTGGGAAAGAACCAAACCTGGTAACTACAGACATATTAGCCTGACTTTAATCAGGAAAGTAATTGGTTCTAAAATTATCTTGGAAATTTGAACAGAGAGGGGGTGATACCAGCTGACAAACACACATCATGGGTCTGGCAGCATCCGTGGAGAAAGGAACAAAGTTAATGTTTCAGATCTGTGACCTTCCATCAAAACTGGGAGAAGTTAGAAACGTAATAGGGTTTGAACAAGCGAAAGAAGAGGGGGCAGGGAACATATAGAACAAAAGGAAAGGTCTGTGCTAAGGTGGGGGCAGGAGAGATTAACTGACAAAAGGTCTCATAGAGCAAGATTAAAGAGAAGGGCAATAGAAAGCACTGAAGGTGAACAACATAAAAGAGACAAAAGGAAATCCTTTCAGAGAGAAGAGCAGAAATTCTTCGAGGTAAGCATCCCTGGAAGAGAGGTGACAGTGAATTATACACTAATCAAAATGCAAAATACTGCAGGGATGTTAGAAATCTAAAATAAAAACAGAAAATGCCAGAAAAAGAAACTATTATATTTCTAAAACAAAAACAAAAATACCTGGAAAAACTCAGCAGGTCTGATAGCATCTGCGGAGAGGGATACAGTTGACGTTTTGAGTCCGTATGACCCTTCATCAGAACTAAGACATAGAGAAATGAGATTAACTATAAACTGGTAGAAGCGGGTGGGACAGGAGAGCTCGATAGAGGGCCAGTGATAGGTGGAGTCCAAGAAGAGACTGCCAAAGATGTCATAGACAAAAGGACAAAGGGGTGTTGACGGTGGTGATATTATCTAAAGGATGTGCTAATGGGGACATTAAGGGTAGCAAGCAGGACAAGCTAGTGGCAGATGGCCCTCGGGGGGGTGGGGTGGGGGGAAGGGATCGAAATGGGCTAAAAGGTGGAGATGAAACAATAGATCGAAAAAAATTTTAAAATAGGAGAGAAAAGAAAAAATATATAGTTGTAAAAAAATTATAAATTATTGGAAAAAAGGGGATCGGAAAGGGGGTGAGGATGGAGGAGAGAGTTCATGATCTGAAATTGCTGAACTCAATATTCAGTCCGGAAGGCTGTAAAGTGCCTAGTTGGAAGATGAGGTGCTGTTCCTCCAGTTTGCGTTGAGCTTCACTGGAACATTGCAGCAGGCCAAGGATGGACATGTAGGCATGACAGCAGGGTGGTGTGTTGAAATGGCAAGCGACAGGGAGGCCTGGGTCATGCTTGCGGACAGACCGAAGGTGTTCCGCAAAGCGGTCACCTAGTCTGCGTTATATTTATATTTCTAAAGTTTCTCAGTTCTGGTGAACAATCACAGATGTGAAACATAACTCTGCTTCTCTCTCCACAGATGCTACCAAGCCAGCTGAATACACTGGGTTGGAAGGGGTACATGGTTTGATATTTTGTACACAGGGTTGGAAGGGGTACATGTTTTGATGTTTTGTACACTGGGTTGGAAGGGGTACATGGTTTGATGTTTTGTACACTGGGTTGGAAGGGGTACATGGTTTGATGTTTTGTACACTGGGTTGGAAGGGGTACATGGTTTGATGTTTTGTACACCGGTTTGGAAGGGGTACATGTTTTGATGTTTTGTACACTGGGTTGGAAGGGGTACATGTTTTGATGCTTTGTACACTGGGTTGGAAGGGGTACATGCAGTGTTAGGGGAGGAAGGAGGGCAAAGGCTGAGCTGAGGTATAATATGGCATTCCTGGGTCTATTGCTGGGTGCAGCAAGGGTGAGACAGGAAATCTTGTTTCCTACCAATGGGAAGAAGAAACCTGCAGTCTTTACAAAGGAGGCATTGCTGGAGATAACACAAGAAGTAAGCAGAAAGAGTCTTCTAATGAGTACATAGATACACTACAAGAAGAAATGACCTAACCAGGTAAGGAAAGGTGAGAAAAATAGCAGGTTCACCTATATCCTGTAATGCACTCCCTCTCAATTTGTCAAGCATCCTTTATCACAACACTCCTCACATACAAGTAACTTTCACCAGGATCCATCATTCCATTTAAATCCTTCCGTTCCTCCATGTGCCACTGTCACTCACTCCAGTCCTCATGGACTCCAATCCTCAGTCAGCTTCCCCGATTCTCAGCATGCATCCTTGACAACACATGCCTCAAATACATGTCTGGGCCACTGATAATACATCTGCCTGATTATAGCCCTCACCGAGTGCAATGCATCGATCAGATGCAGGCTTGTCTTACAGCCCATGTCGTGTAATTCTTACAGGGGAAAAGGGCATGGCATACAAGGGAGAGGGTGAGGATCGGAGGCGGATCCCTTCAGATTGTGGAACTTACCACAACAGATGAGTTGCAATTCTATGGATATGATGAATACAAGAAGCTGATCAGGGATGGATCCAAGTCATCCTCTAGCATAAGTCTTTTTTTATTGTTCACAGGATGTAGGTGTTGCTGGCTAGGCCAGCATTTATTGCCCATCCCTAATTGCTCTTGAGAAGGTAGTGGTGAGCTGCCTTCTTCAACTGCTACAATCCATGTGTTGTAGGAACAATGACAGTGCTGCTAGGGAGGGAGTTCCAGGATTTTGACCCAGCGACAGTGAAGGAGCGGCAATATATTTCCAAGGGTGGCTTGGAGGGGAACTTGGAGGTGGTGGTGTTCCCATATATCTGTTGCCTTTTGTCCTTGCAGGTAGTAGGGATCACGGGTTTTAATTTATGTCAGAACCTCTGGGTTTCCCACACGCTAATGAACACACCCAAGTTAAGTACAGAAGCTATCGGGTTCCTGTCGGTGCCGGTAGTTTCTGGTCTTTTAACTGGCCACCTGCACAGAAACCCACTCAACTGTCAGGTTCAAATTCAACCCTTCAGAGCGGTTAACATTGTAACAACTGAATGACCTCAAGCCTCAAGATTTTGTAGCCTCTTAATGCTTCAATTTTGGGAAATCTGTTTAATTTTTAAACCATGTTTTATCCACAGAAGCAAGGGTTTAAACATATAAACCTAAGTCTGTGTATCCATCCAAACTCCTAGCCTTTGATATTGCTGACTGTGTCTGGTGATGGATAATCACGGTCCTATAGGAGGTTGATTACTTCCCTAAGGACATAGTCCCAGTGATAGGCACAGCTGATGCCTTTCTATGATGAATGCCCCAGTGCCAGTTTGTGCTGAATTGCCATCCCTGTTGAATATGCTAAGCTCCAAATTGTTCTTCCTGATGGATTCTTCAGGTATCATACAGCAGTAAACATTCCTCGAAGCTGGCTTGCAGCTGTATAAACCACCCACAGTTTTGCAGGTTTATATTTGTGAATGATCACCCCAGAGACATCATCCTCTTGTTGAGCCATCACACATTTTCCTTAAAGGCATATTGTTGCTATTTTGGGGAAAAATGGTGTACGGAATAGTCAAATCACATTACTCAAATACATTAAAAAAATTATAACATTATGACACAATTTCTGAGATATATCCCCCACCAGGCACTGTTCCCATACAAATTCCTAATAAGTTTATGCTAACTTTCTCTTTGTACTTCCTTCAATCAAGGGAGGCCCATTTAAAATTAATCACCTTGCAATAAATAAGTTGAAAGTTCCAGATAAGCCAATTGGACTCAAAACATACGCATTCCCAGGGATTTTTATCCCAATATACTGTGAGAGTCCAAGGAGGAAACTTGTAAGGCACTGCCAATGATTATGAGAGAGTAGGTGGGCTCTGGGGTGGGGGCAGATTAGAAGGAGGCTATGGTGCTCGTATTCAAAAGGGTAACAAAACAGACACAGACAACTATATACCCATTCCATATTGATTTTCAGAGTTTAATTGAGGGGTGCCTGTACATTAACATGCTAGTTAACAGCAGTCAGCATGGATTCAGAAGGGAAGATCTCACTTGACCAATCTCCTTGACATTTTTGTGAAAATGACAATAAACACGACGTATCTTGGCTTCCACCAGGACTTTGATAAAGTTTCATTTGAAAGGGTTATTTATGAAACAAAGTTGCACAGATTCATTTAAACCCATGGGATGGAATTTTCCATGCCTGTTGGCATTGGGCATCATGGCGGGCTTGAGCGGACAAAATGGCGGTAAGGCCAAAAATTGGTTTCACAGGGTTGTGATCGTCTGCTCCATCCATCAATGGTGGGCTGCCTTTCCTGCTGCCGGATGCCAGGAACATCAATTTAATATATCTGCATCTCATTGTAAGCTCTGCTCGCCAGAATCATCCCCCCACGCTGGATCATTCGGGCATGTTGGCGTGATTGCACACCAAAGTGTTTCACAACTGTACATAAGCGACATGCACCTGGCAAGCTACACTTCACTCGGGACTTTGAGACTTGTTTGCTACCTTGCTTCAGGCAGCACTTGTAGTCATCAGCGTCAGCTTCATAGCACCACATCACTTTTAGGGGGATTCATGGACAGGTCTCTACTTACGAGACCAGATGTAAAACTAGGGCTTGCTTGGAGAAGGAGGCGAAGTGGCCTCAGGCAAGGGAAGAGGCTGCAGGGCAAGGGCTGTACTGGGAAAGGGAGTATCCCAGGATGTGTGTGGGAGCACATGTTGATCTGTGCAAGTGGCCTCAAGAGGGTGAGGGCTGAGGAGGCAGTCTCCAGAGGAGATGAGGCCAGATGGACATGTGAGGGTATGTGTGAGACAGTGAGTGGTGATGTCCCTTGAGCTGGCAGTGAGTGAGATGCCAGTGGATGTGTGATGGGCTTGTGAGTGTGTGAGTTTAGAGTGATGAGATGGTTGCGTTACCCTGGTGGCACAGATCAGATCATTCATCTTCTTTCTGCCGAAACTGGATGTTGAACCCTTCTGTGCCGCGTTGGCACTGACCACCACTGCCACCGCCTCCCAAGCCAGAGTGGTGACACTGATGGGCCTTCTGCAGCCAGAGTGGGGGTAGAGGACATCGCGGCAGGCTCCAACGGCATCCAGAAGGCGTCCCAGGGATGTGTCACTGAATTGGAAGAGCGCTGTAGTCTTCTTGCCTTTCAGTCCCATGTCTACTGTGCAGCAGTCCTGGGCTGGAAGCACTGAGAGGTGTGCATGCAGCTGCACTTTCCGGTGTGAGGAAGCAGCGAGGTGATGGCATGGTGGGCAAATCGGAGGTCGCCCACCAGTGAAACAGTGTGTTTCCCGGGAATGCATGATTAATGAGGCGGGATTGGGATGGTATGGCACAAAAAACCATCATTGAGGCTGGCGGGTAAAATGTCCTTTTTTCTGCCTGGTACCTCACTTAGTGCAAATCTGGGGCGATTCCATCCAAGGAATTGATGAGAAACTGGCCGAAGGAAAGAAAACAACAGGTATTAGTTTGAGGAGTTACGTTAGAGTGGGGGAAAGTGCTGAGTGGGATGCCTCAGGGCCCAATGCTGAACCCACTCAATGCAAAGTGGCCAATTTACAAATGATACCAAACTGGGAGAGCCAGAAGAATTGGAAGTTGCAGCACATAAAGTACAGAAAGGGTTGAATAAGCTACATGAATGGGCAGAGCAATGTCAGATAAAATGTAATGCCAAGTCTCAAGTGCTACACACAATGAGAAAAAGACGACATGCATACTCCAAGAAAGGCCTTGAAATAAGGATAATTGAAAGAGACTTAGGAGTCTTAAGAGATTCAACATCTAGATATCCAACCAATGCAGAGCAGCAACCAGCAAAGCCAATGGAATGCTGAGCCACAAAGTGAATGCAGTAGTCCTTGATGACTCCACCTTGACCACTGAGCTCAGAACTTGTTGCTATGAAACCAGAGACACTGAACACTGGAGACAGTACGAAGAAGAGCCACAAAGCTGATCCCAATCAGCAGGAATGTGAGTTATGAAGAAAGACTGGACCTTATAAACCTAAAACGGTGACATCTGAGAGGAATTATAAGATTGGAAAAGTTTTGGAAAAGACTAACATGGAATATTACTAAATAGGAGTGAAACTGTGGGACACTGGTTCAAATTATTACACAGGTCAGCTAAGGACCAATATTAGCAAGTTCTGTGCATGAGAAGTGACAAATGAGTGGAATAAACTTCCTGGTACAAAAATGGAGGCAAAAAGGCTGAAATCATTCCAGATATAACTGAATGGTACAATGGAGGGACATGAGGATCTCTTTGGATAAATTAAGAGGAGTCAAATAGCCTTCATCATCCATAATTATTGTGAGCTTACAAATAAAAAGTTTGTGGGATCCCAGGGACCAGCTATTCCTCCAGGAGTCAGGGCTTTCAGAAGACAAGGAGAAAATTTGCAACATTTTTTTTTAGAACCATTGAAATGTCAAACTAATGAATTTATGCAACACATCAACATACAGATGATCATCTTGTAAAACTAAATTGGGAGGTTATGGACATTTAATCTAGGTTCACACTCCAGAGCTCCATTTTCAGAGGCACCATCATTCAAATAAGGCAATAATCTGAGGTCCGTCCTACTTATTCCAATGGATCAGACAGGTATTAAAGATTGTATAACCCTTTGGGGACAAGCATCATGACTGCTCCAGGTCCTGGCCAAAATTCTTCACTCAACCAGAACCATCAAAATTTGTCATTAGGTCACTTATCCCACTGCTCTGTGGAATATTATTGTATGAAAAATGGCTGCCACATTTATTGATATAACGATAGTCCTTGCCTTCACATTAATTTGTGGTGTAAGACACATTTTCTGAGAAATATGATAAGGTGCCTTATAAATGTTGCAGATTCTTTCTTTCCCAGCTGATGAAGGCACAAAATAAAATCACAGCAAACCCCTGCAGTCGTTGCTTCAGATATAGTAATCAAAATGAAAGAAGCAGATTAGCAGAATTTGCCCAGATGGCACACACAGCTTGTATTTGACATGTTACCTGTCAAAAATTCATAATGTAATTAATGATATAGTAACGTAACACAGCAATTATCCCATCTCTGGGTAAAAGGTACATGGCATTAACTGTTATAACAGCATGTATGCATCTGTATAGAAAGTATTATTTTTTTCTAACATCTATCTTTTCGATGCTTAATATCTTTTTCAGTTCTCATTAGTTTCTGTATTCTTTCATTGATTTTTTTTTCCTCCCTTCCTGACAACCTCAGCACTTGCTGAGTGGTCAACACCAGGGAGAACAGCTGCCCTTTGGTCTACTGGCCTGGTGATCATTCTTCACATATATTGCAAAGTATTGCAACATATTTACAGTACAGAATCAGGCTGTTGAGTTGCAGGCCCTCTGATTGGCAGACAGCTCTTGGGGTTGACCCGCCTTCCTTAATGCGGACAGCAGCCCTGGCGCAGCCACTTAATGAGCCATCACCGGGAATATGACTCCTCGGGTCCTGCATCCAGCCAAAGCAGGGTTATCTCCTGCTTCCATCCCCCACGGACTTCAACCTTTGTGGCAAAATTTTGGCCTTATTTTCCAAGGAGTAGTTGGCCTTCTTATTCCTTCAACCAGAATGTACTACCTCACTCTTGTCTACATTGAAGTTAATTTGCCAATGTGTGAGCCATGACAGTCTGCATTTTTTGGCTATTCCATGATGAAGGGAAGTTAATAGTATTGTCAGCTGCCTACACACACCAGCATTGGTCCCCAGACTATGATTTCTGTTGACTTTTTCCTTTTTCATCCCTGACCAATTGTACCATGTTACAGGAAGTGACAGGAAAATATGACAGGAAGTATCTGGTACATTTACAAGAATTCCATCTTGTTCAGTTGAATTCCATAAATCACAGTGTGATCATGGCAGCATATCTGGAGCTATAGACTTCCAAAGAATATGTGAATACTTAGTTCTTTTCACCTCAAATCCTTTTCTTAACCTTTACATAGGAGTTAATCAACACAGAATTAATGCTTTTGATGTGAATCCAATCCATAGATTCACAGCTCTGCGGGGAAGAAAAGTTTTCTAATCTCCAGTCTCACTTGAAGCTCGTCAAATTTATATTCATGTTCTCTGATCTTATGAACAGGATGTAATTATCATATTTATTTAATCTTAATTTTTTTGATCTTTGCAGGTTTTATTTTTGAACTTTATTCAGAACACATGAAAATCATAACAATAGAAATATATGAAAGAAACAGATAGAGAATATGGTAATCACCTTTCTCTGTGTGAACACAACACAGAATACATAATGAAAAAAGTACTGTGTAGAGGACAGAAACTGAGCAAGAGTTGGATATAGTGGATGCACACTGAGCAAGAGTGAGATACAGAAGATGCACAATTTCAGACCATAATTTCTGCAACATTTTATTTCCTTTTCTTTGCTTGTTTCTATTTATCTCTTGTTTTTGTTTTCAGTCAGCAGCACACTTGCTTCAGGCATATCTTTTGTTTCTTTGTTTCTTTCCTTGCCTGATCACCATTCCCTTTGGCCCTGAAAGACTAACTCTTCTATCATTCAATCTCTCCTGTCTTTCACCCTATCACAGACCTTCCTTGCGCCACCTGTTGTATTTCTATGGTTGCTTAATACAGATTTACCAATCTTACCCAGAACTTTTAAATTAAATACAGGTTCAATTTATCTGAAGATGTAGTTCAGGATTGCTCAGCAGACAGATTTATCATCAAGATTCAACGGCTATTGTTAACAGGAAAGTACAATTGCAATTTCTTCACACCACATACTGCTAGCTAAACTGAAAGCTCCTCAGAACAATGTCTGCTGGTCAATGGTTTATATCCTGGCTATTTACTCATTAGCATATTCTCTCTTAAAAAGGATCTTGTGATGTCGCTTTTATTCCAAGATAATATTGTATACATTAAGAGTGGAAATACATATACATTAGGGTAAAAGCAAAATACTGCAGCCGCTGGAAATCAGAAACAAAAACAAAAATAGCTGCAAAAACTCAGCAGGTCTGACAGCATCTGCAGAGAGGAACACAGTTAACGTTTCGAGTCCGTATGACTCTTCATCAGAACTAAGGTAAAATAGAAATGAAGTGAAATATAAGCTGGTTGAGGGGGGTGGGACAGGTAGAGCTGGATAGAGAGCCAGTGATAGGTGGAAGCAATGAAGAGATTGCCAAAGATATCATAGACAAAAGGGCAAAGGTGGTGATATTAGCCAAGGAATGTGCTAACGGTGACATTAAGGGTAGAAAGCAGGACAAGCAAGTTACAGATAGCCCTAGTGGGGGTGGGGTGGGGGAAAGGGATCGAAATAGGCTAAAAGGTGGAGATAAAACAACAGATGGAAATAAATTTTAAAATAATAGAAATAGGTGGGAAAAGAAAAATATATATATATAGAAAAAATTATAAATTATTGGAAAAAGAGGGATCGGAAAGAGGGTGGGGATGCAGGAGAGAGTTCACGATCTGAAGTTGTTGAACTCAATGTTGAGTCCAGAAGGCTGTAAAGTGCCTAGTCAGAAGATGAGGTGCTGTTCCTCTAGTTTGTGTTGAGCTTCACTGGAACATTGCAGCAGGCTAAGGACGGACATGTGGGCATGAGAGCAGGGTGGAGTGTTGAAATGGCAAGCGACAGGGAGGTCTGGGTCATGCTTGCGGACAGACCGAAGGTGTTCCACAAAGCAGTCGCCCAGTTTGCATATTCGCTTCATGCTCTCGTCTGGACCTGGAAAAATTTATTAATTTTGCTTCCAATTTCCACCCCTCCATCATTTTCACATGGTCCATTACTGACACGTCCCTTCCCTTCCTTGACCTTTCTGTCTCAATTTCTGGTGATAGACTATCCACCAATATCCATTACAAGCCCACCGACTCCCACAGCTACCTCGACTACAGCTCCTCACACCCCGCTTCCTGTAGACTCCATCCCATTCTCTCAGTTCCTTCGCCTCTGTTCTGATTATGCCGCTTTCCAAAACAGTTCCTTCTTCCTTAACTGAGGTTTTCCACCCAAGGTGGTTGACAGGGCCCTCAACCGTGTCCGGCCCATCTCCTGCGCATCTGCCCTCACACCTTCCTCTCCCTCCCTTAACCATGATAGGGTCCCCCTTGTCCTCACTTATCACCCCACCAGCCTCCGCATTCAAAGGATCATCCTCCGCCATTTCCGCCTACTCCAGCATGATGCCACCACCAAACACATCTTCCCTTCACCCCCCCCCCCCGTCGGCATCCGTAGGGACCATTCCCTCCAGAACACCCTGGTCCACTCCTCCATCACCCCCTACACCTCAACCCCCTCCCACGGCACCTTCCCATGCAACCACAGAAGGTGCAACACCTGCCCCTTTACTTCCCCCCTCCTCACTGTCCAAGGACGCAAACACTCCTTTCAAGTGAAGCAGCACTTCACTTGCATTTCCCTCAATTTAGTCTTCTGCATTCGCTGCTCTCAATGCGGTCTCCTCTACTTTGGAGAGACCAAACGCAGACTGGGTGACCGCTTTGCGGAACACCTTTGGTCTGTCCGCAAGCATGACCCAGACCTCCTTGTCGCTTGCCATTTCAACACTCCACCCTGCTCTCATGCCCACATGTCTGTCCTTGGCCTGCTGCATTGTTCCAGTGAAGCTCAACGCAAACTGGAGGAACAGCACCTCATCTTCCGATTAGGCACTTTACAGCCTTCCAGATTCAATATTGAGTTCAACAACTTCAGATCGTGAACTCTCTCCTCCATCCCCACTCCCTTCCTGATCCCCCTTTTCCCAATAATTTATAATTTTTTTCAATATATATATATATATTTTTATATATTTTTCTTTTCCCACCTATTTCTATTATTTTTAAATTTATTCCCATCCATTGTTTCATCTCCACCTTTTAACCTGTTTCGATCCCTTCCCCCCCCCCCACCCCCCACCCAACCCCACTAGGGCTATCTGTAACTTGCTTGTCCTGCTTTCTACCCTTAATGTCACCATTAGCACATTCCTTGGCTAATATCACCACCGTCAACACCCCTTTGTCCTTTTGTCTATGACATCTTTGGCAATCTCTTCTTTGCCTCCACCTATCACTGGCCCTCTATCCAGCTCTACCTGTCCCACCCCCTCAACCAGCTTATATTTCACCTCATTTTTATTTTTCCTTAGTTCTGATGAAGAGTCATACAGACTTGAAACGTTGACTGCATTCCTCTCTGCAGATGCTGTCAGACCTGCTGAGTTTTTGCAGCTATTTTTATACATTAGGGTAGTTGAGAAAACTATTTACACAAAAAAATCCTAAAGGTTAAGGATTTAAGAATTTAAGAGTTGAAGAGTCTGTATAATACATAGGTGGTTTAACAATCCTCCCATCAAGTTCCTGGGTAGCATATATGACTCAAACCTTTTGTCCTACATGCAGACTAGACAGTTCCACATCTGCAAGCACAGTCGTAGACCATCTTCATTCTGCTATGTTTTTCAAGAAGTTTCGCCTGTACTTCTGAGAAATGGGACAGCTGCTGGCTTGGCAAGAATCTCCTAACCTGCCTTCCGCACATGATTTTCTGCTGGTGGCAGTAGGCCCATGTCTAAAGGTGTTGCTCTTAAATGTAACATCCCAATACAGAGTTCTTGTTTTGTTTCCCTGCGCCATACGATTAATGACAGTGAGTTGCCCTCCAGTCCCCATGAAGTCTCATGTCATCAGGTCAAACATGGGCAAGGAAACCTCCTGCTGATTACCACATACCATCACCACTGCCACCACCCTGCCCCCACACTCCCCCTCCTCAGCTGCTGAGTCCGTGCTCTCCAGATTGAACACCACCAGGTGGAAGCATTGAGGGTGGCAAGGACACCGAATGGTAGGGGACTTCAATGTCCAACATGAAGAGAGGCTCGGTAGCACCACTACAGACTGAGCTGATCAGGTCCTAAAGGATACAGCTGCTATACTGGGTGTGAGAGTGGCTTGCACCCTCAATAAGTTCCATCATACACTTGGTTTAAGATCGCAACAAATTCATTTACTGTCCATGGCAATGACTTTCTTGTAGTCACTGACTACATTTCCAAGTTTCCAATCGTCAGACAATTGTAGGATACCTCAAGTGCATCTGTGGCAGGCACAAAGAGTTCAATTTTCAGCTTGTTCGGTATACCTGAAAAGATTGTATCAGACAGCAGGCCTCAGTACATTGTCAGGCCTTTCAGGGACAGTCTGCTAAATGGGGCATAAACCATGTGACAGTTTTGCCATACTGTCCCAGGACCAATGGTCTCACTGAGCGAATGGTTCACAGAGTATAAATTTTTAAAAATTAATTTATGGGATGTGGGCATCGCTGGCTCGATCAGCATTTATTGCCCATCCCTAATTGCCCTTGAGAAGGTGGTGGTGAGCTGCCTTCCCGAACCGCTGCAGTCCATGTGGTGTATGTACACCCACAGTTAATAACAGACTTCAAAGTGGTAGCCTTGTATTTTTGTCAGAAGTTGTTGTAGTCTGGATGATGCACTTGTCATTGGCTTGCACCAAATCATTTCCAATGACTTGTGGTCAGTTTCCACAATGAATCATTTAACAACTAGGTACATGTGGAACCTTGTGATGCCGAATACCAGAGCAAGTGTCTCACGCTCTATGTTTAAATAATTTGACTGTGCTTGTCTTAGACCTTTGGAACCAAATGCAATTAGTTTGCCATCTTGCATAATGGACACTCCTAACCCTTTTTGAGATGCATCAACCTCTAAGCTTGTCTCCTTTCTTGGGTAATAGTGTTGTAGAACACATGCATATCCTGAAAATACCTTTTTAAGTAATTCAAACATGTATTGATGGTCCTCCTGCAACATATATGGAACATCCTTTCTTAGCAGCTCTCTAAGTGATGATGCTCTATTGGAAAAGTTGGGTATCTATGGTGCTATGAAGTTGAAAATCTGAGGCATCTCTGCAAGTCCTCTTTGTCCTGGGCAGTAGGCATGTCTCACACATCTTCAAGATTGCCTGGGTCAGGACAGATCCCGGAACTCGAGTAGATAATACCAAAAAGGTTAATCTGACCACATTCACCTGGCATTTCTTGCTGTTGGAGACGAGTCCTTCACAACCAGCGGCTGCCATCAGTGAGTGTAGTTTTCAGTGATGCTTTTCTTTGGTTTTGTCCATTACTGCAATATCATCGGTGATACATACATATCCAGGGATATTTTCTGTAATTCTGTCCATATGCTGGAACAGATCCTGACTACTGGATAAAGCAAAAGGTAATCTCTTGAAGCAATATCTTCCAAATGATGTCCTGAAAGCAATGATTTCTTGAGATCCCTCTGGCAAATGAACCGACCAATATCAGTGTTTGGTGTTCAACTTGGAGAAAAACTTTGCTCCTGTAAATTTGGGATTCAATTTCTCTAATGTTGGAATCTTGTGCAGGCACCTCCTTAGAGAGAGATTTCGATGTCTTGGACCTAAGCATGCCCGGATTGAGCCATCTTCTTTTAGTGCGTACGTGATGGAACTGCACCAGGTCAGTGTGCTGCTGCATGTGACAGATAATGCCGTTATGCTCCATGTCATCCAACCCACTCTTTAGTGCACACTGCACGTGCTAGGATGGTCGATTGTTAGAATTGCATCTTCTCTGAGGTGTGTACAGCATCACCTCTGAAGTTCCCTATGGTGCTGACTCTGTCTGGGTACGTCTGTTGAAGGTCTTGGACTGACTCAATGCAATTACTCTTGGCCTATTCTTCTGCGATGGTCTTGTGTATGGTCACAACGTTGAGTTCTGTACACACCGGTAACCCTGCTACTGCACGCCCGCTCATGTCCATGAAGACTTGTTGTAGCTGCATTTCAGTGTCAGTGTACCTATGCAATTCTATTGTATGCAGCTTTTTTGTCTGTCGTAGGTTGTATCATTGATATCCAATAGTCCAGATACACATCCTTCAGGATTCTGACTGGTAAGATAGTTATGCTCGCTACAGTGTTGACTTTGGCTGTGACAGTGTGTTTGCCACTTTTCTTTGGGTATATGATGTTGATAGCAACAAAAGTTTCTAATCGTTTGACTTCATCCACAATTGTGTCACATTCATAATCTGGAAAGCTTGTTTGTTTTCCAGTTGAAGATCTTTCCACTCTGCATCTTCACCCTGGTCTGTCTTGTCGCTAATCTCGTGTATGTGTTTGCACTCAGGTGTGTCTCTGTCACACTCCCTGCTGTTGCTGCAAGGACACTGCTTTTTGTTTGGTTGTATCTTAGCTGTGTTCACACCTCCAGAGCCAGATTTCCTGCATAGGCCAGCCAATGTCCTTTTACATCGCAAGCCTTGCAAAGATCCTGGAACACAGGTCAATTTCCCAGTGGGTGCAGCAGACCATATTTCCCATATGACTTACTCACATTCTGCATCCTGGCTACCTTGCCAAAACTGGTAGTTGCATCTAATGCTTGCAGGCATTGTTGTCCAGTTACAACAGCTTCATATTTTCTGGCTTCTTTTTAGCAGTGTGTCAATATAGTGACCTTTCTTTTTCTCCAAAAGATCTTTTTGGAAAGCTTCAATCCAGGGTTGAAGCTATAATCAGCTCCATTATTCATTCTGACAGCTCAGCTTCCAAGAAGTCACTGTCCTTGCCCTTATCACGGTATCTGCTGATGAACTGATCAATTGATTCATGCGGCTGTTGTCTGTAAGACATCAGCTCTAAGTAGTTTATTCTAAAGTTCACCTTAACATGAAGCTGATTCTCCAGGATGTTCCACAACTTGGCAGGATCCTACTGATCCTCCTCAGACAGGCCTGAAGTTTTGACTCTGTGCAACCCCTCGTTTCCAGTGGCTCTCTTTATTTTCACTGTTTGTTTATCTGGCTCCGTGATGGAGAAATCTAAAAAGCATAGCTCCATCCTTTGTTTAAAAATCCTAGGTTCAAATAGGACATCTGTGGCCTTCCAATTCATGCTGGAGAATTTAGCAATCATGTTCCTGATTCTTCCTGCCTTTTATGAATTCTGTCAATGTGTAAGAGATTTGAAGCTTCTCTACTCCGTGGGGAGATGCAGCAATGCAGAAGCTGTGGGTTTTTTACTTTTTCTCTCCCTCTTTTTTTTGCTGCCTGGAGTTCTGTTTCGTGCGCTGCTTTTTGTGCAGGAATGGCACTGAAGGACATCATGATGGCCCTGTATCTTGTACTGTCCGACTCAAAATTGACTGCACCAATCCAGCTACCCCTCAAATCATCTACTCACTGATCTTGTGAACACTGTCCTTAGAGGTACTCTGACTCTTGGAGCCTTCAATGCCTATACAGCCTTAGTACAGCACAAAATCTTGTCTGTGGCTTTTTCTGTTATCTTCAAATCTTCATCATTTTGTTCAAGAGTAACCATTGCTGCTCACCACATTGCATTTCTATGTTTGCTTAATAAAAATTACCAATCTCACACAGGACTGGTAAACTATATGCAGGTTCGGTTTATTTGAAGATGTAGTACAGGATTTCTCAGCAGACAGATTTATTATAAAGATTTGACAGCTATTGTTAACAGGAAAGTACAGTTGAAATTTCTTCGCACCACATGCTGTTAGCTAAACTGAAAGCTGCTCTGAACAATGCCCGCTGGTCACATGTTTACATCCTGGCTACTTAGTCATTAGGATATTCTCTCAAAGCAATATCACAGCACCACCCACCCCTTGCTCAAAACCTATCACATTTCTAACTTTTCCCAGTTCTGAGGAAAGGTCACAGACCTTAAACATTAACTCTGTTTCTCTCTCCACAGATACTGCTTGACCTGTTGAGCATTTACAGCATTTTCTATTTTTATTTCAGATTTCCAGCGTCTGCAGTGTTTGGCTTTTCAAAGAAAACAGTGCTTCAAATTCAAACAGAAGAAAACCAGAAATCGACAAGTAATAAGAAAATACTTAAAGGACAATATTAGTGCAGGCAGATACCTTTGGCGACACTGCCCTCTCATCCAACATTTTCTGTCATATCTGAGCAAACGTGTGCCAACAGGAATGTCAAAAATTCACAGGCACGTCCCCAGAAAGTCCTTAATGAGTATATTCTAGAGTGTTGCACCTTGGGGCTGCACAAACCTCTTCTACCCTCCAGTGCAGTCCAGTGGGAAACCCGGGGCAAGTGCAAAGGCAGAACTGCCTGCTAGTTAAACTGATGGGCAGTAAACATGAACAGAAACTTCCACTAAAGGAGGCAGGTATAGGCCCAGAGACCACAAATTGAAACAAGCATTGGAACTGCCATATTGCAGTTCTGGTTATTTGAGCATTTAATGTTGGGAAATTACAAACATTTAACCAGCCAAGCAATAATGTAACATTTAGTTATATATACATCCCATCAACCAGTAAACTGAGTCATTCAACAGATTGAATGCGAGATGCAATAATGCAAATTAAAACAGTTTAACACCAGGAGCTGGAATAATATGCCAAGGTTCTATAGGGCCATCTATTGGTTAGAATTAGGATTGCTATGTGAACAGCATGGGCCAAAAACCAACAGGCCTTTCTGGCATGTTCCCAGCATAGCTTCACCAGGTGTGCAGCATGGGAGTTACATCCAAGACCTGGATACACCGGTCGCACTCTGCACTCTGATTTTATAAGGGCTGGCGTGGTGTAGGATCTGTTCAAGTGGAACTTCTGTCTGTCTGTCAAGTGCCTCCTGACCTCAGAGAAACCATGGTCAGGGAATTCCCAGGCCTGTCATTTTCTCTGCCTTCGCTTGCAGGGGTCTGGAAGTCCTGGAGGATAAAGTATACTGGCTTTTTCGCTCAGGATAATTAGGGAGCACTTGGAGTCCAGCCCTGTATCCCAAAAGGGGCCTGGATATTTTGGCCCCTTTTATAAGGAGCAGATGCACCCACCAAAACAAAACAGCTCTGCTGTGGCCCTGAAACAAGCGGCAAGGAGCTAGTCTGCAGTCCTGTCCGCCACCTCTCATCTTCTCTGGTGGAAGGCTGAGGGGCACTCCTGCTGGCATAGATACCCCATCAGCATTTTTAAACTGGCACTTACCCACCCTATGATAAAGAAAAAGAAAGGCTTGCATTTATATAGTGCCTTTCATGACCACAGGATGTCTCACAGCAATTTACAACCAATGAAGTGCTTTTGTAGTCACTGTTGTAACATAGCAACCAGTGTGCATACAGTAAACTCCCACAGACAACATTATAATAAAGACAAGACAATCTGTTCTTGTGATGTTGATTGAGGGATAAAAATTGGCCAGGGAGTTATCCCTGGCTTTTCTTCAAGGCAGCACTATAGGATCTTTTACATCCACCCAAGTAGGCACACTGAGCCTTAGTTTAATTTCTCATCCAAAAGATGACACCTCTGACAGTGCAATATTCCAGTTCTGCTTGGAGTGCCAGCCTAGATTCTGTGTTTAGCTCTCTGGAGAGAGACATGAATCCACAACCTCTGGACTCACAGGTGAGAATGCTATCAGCTGAGGTATGGTTGTCACCTGGGATAGAAATGGAAGTTTCAAGGTGGTTAAATTAAGAAGCAAATGTCGTAAATAATAGAAAGTAGAATAAACACTTAAGCTTAAATACAAGTTGTTGCTGTTGCTTTCTAATTTATAGGAGAAATACCTACTAGTTAGGCCAGTGTTTTTAGTGTATCTGATAAGTGAGGAAGTGATAGAGAGGTTTATAATACATCATGCATAGGCAAGAGAGCATAAATGGAAACTGGTTTATCTTTCAGCGCTCAGAGTATCATGTATGATAGACACATACAATAACTGCATTCAAGCACATGGAACAAACTTTGATCAATATGTAACAGATCCACAAAAAACAGCAAAGTCCTTTGAGTATGCATCCCCCGTCGACAGCTTCATTAAGGACAGAATTTTAGTTGGTGTAACAAATGATAATGTCAAAACTAAATCACTAATGGAATCTAGAAACTCAGAAAGCATTTGATATTTGCAGAGCAGCCATCAAAAACAGCAATACCAGCAACGCTGTAAGTAACATGAATAGAATTGGGATGTATCACTTCAGATCTAATTGGTTCACAACAGATCATGGATTGTAATACTAGAATGAAATTCATGATTGAAAAAAATATCCAGCATGTGTGGTATAAAGAGCGAACACATTTTCCTAAAGTATAGAGTAAAGTAAAACCTTTCTCGTCAGACTATAGGAATTTAAAAATGGATAAATGGAAGAGCAGTATGACAGAGAGAGAGGTTTCTTTGTGGATGTAGCTCAGACATGAGATGATGTTGAATGGACAGTGAAGCTAGTTTTGAATGAAGCACTGTGCCACAATGTAAATGTTGTGCCACAATCAGTTTGGTGTGTTCAATGAATTTTTACCAATGTGAATTATCTCAGGCCGGCAGAATGTGAGTTTTGAAGACCAGATCTTTTTTTAGTAGTCCTGAAAACTCGCAGAAGTCCAAGTAAAAAGAAATTTAAAAAGCACTTTACAGCCAATGAAGTACCTTTGAATTTCAGTAATTGTTGTACTTTCCAAACCTGTGGCGTCTACCACAGAAGATGAAAGGCAACAGATGCATGGAAACACCACCACCTGGAAGTTTCCCTGATTTGGAAATATATCACCATTCCTTCACTGTCGCTGGATCAAAACCCTGAAACTCCATCCCTAACAGCTCTGTGGATGTACCTACACATATGGGCTGCAGCCATTCGAGGCGATGGCTCACCACCATCTTCTCAAGGATAATTAGGGGTTGGCAACAAATGTTGGCCTTGCCTCACATCCCATGAATGAATAAAAAATGTCATGCAAAAAAACTTGTAGGGTGGTTGTGTAATTCAGAACATGAGTCTTGCCAGCAATACCCATCAGAAGTGCAGGGCTTCATTAAGCACAATTTTCAGATCACCTAAAAAACTGAGTTTCAACTGAACTTCTAACATGAAACTAAGGATGCCTGTTGGAAGGGCAAAGTTGAATAATTGCTCCTTTAAAAAGAGCGATAGACAGCCAGACATTTCATGCTGCATTCCTTTGACCTAGAGTTAGAAATGTACATTCGGACTACATTACCCTATAATTGGCCCCAGTAATTTACCTGAATTTGCTTGGTTGATTTGCTCACTGAGAATACTTGAGTAGTGGCCTTAAAGGGACAGTGAAAGATCCCAGTTATGTTCCTGAGCCATACTACCCATGAGCAATGCCACAGAACATCTGTTAGTTGGCCCAGCCAAGTTAAGAAAAAAAACTGATGATGGATATATTTGTGCTTCTTGCTGGTTCTGCACTTTTACTAATCCCTACATCATTGATCACCTTTGAGCCCAGTCTCAAAGCAATCACACTTTTAAAGGTCTCTCAATTCATAAAACATTTTCAAACAATATTAGCCTGGGGATGTTGTGTGCAATAGGATCACTGGCCAACTCCAACACAATTTAATTATAAATATTCATGATAAAGCTCTTTCCAAAGAGTTTTCTGCTTCATTAAGCTAGTATTTGTCAGTTATTGATTGCATCCTGTTGAACTATACAATGTTATTTTAACATTTGGGTTTTTGTGTTCCTACAGTTCTGAGTATAACACTGCACATTGTACTTCATGTCCACTGCAATTAGCTGAATCTCAGCAGAAACCATATTGAACTTGCAGACAACCACTTATATAGACAGCTATTAGGTGTTACCCATACATTTCCACCAATCCCAACTGAGTCAGATAGGTTGTAGGTTTCCATCACACTTTAGAAATTCGAGCAGGAAATCGAGACTGGGCCTCCAGTGCAGCACAGAGAGGGTGCTGTCCTTTCAGATGAGATGTTAAACAACCCTGTACAATTCTTTCTTGATCAACCCACAGCAAGGACTGTCAAAGATCATTTTTGCAAATGTTTTCCAGTAAGGTGGCAAGACACAGGGTAGAAGGAAAGCTCCATCCCCACTGGTTTACTCACCTCTGTTTTTTCAGTACTAGAACAATAAAGAAAAATCTTATCCCTTAATCTGCACCAGCAAGTCTCCCATAAATGCTTACAGTATCTAAATATAGCCAATCAAAATGCAGAGTGTTCAACCATCCTCATATCTTTCTTGTACTCAAACAGGAAATGCTGAAACTGCTTGGCAGGTCCATTAAAACTTCAAGCCAAAACTAGGACATAATTAAACTATTCCATCTAAATTAACAAAGTCAACAAAGGAGAAGGAAGCGAGATTACGAGTTGAATCTCTCTTTACTTTAACAGAAAACCCTGAAAATCGGTCTTGAACGGGAAGATGGGTAAAGGAACCTGGAAATTACAGCAGGCTGGCTGAAGTAGTGAGTAATCCAGGAACAGCTATGGATGAGCTGAAAGGTCAGAGACACTGTGGGTGTTGGTACTAACTATGGGTGTCAGGAGTGGCTGTGGAGTAACATTGGGTGCCGGGATTAACAGTGAGTGTCAGGAGTAGCTGCAGGTGCCAGGAGTTGCTGTGGGTGGGCCGAACTATTATGGATTCGGAAAGGATGACAGTCAAGCAAATGTCAGATCTGCGCTCTCCTACCAGTTGCAGCCCTGGCTCAGGGAATATGCTATTACAAAATAAGTTGAGATACTGCATCCTGGAGAGAACACCACAAGCATACACGTTTGTTTGCAGTGGCCATCTGTGCTGAAGGCCTTACTTACTTATATCTGTGCAATTCTGCCAATTCTTTGATGAAGTTATATCACTAATGTTACTGTATATCAAGCTACTAACAATATTCACACAGCGTTAATCAATCAACCACCTGAAAATGCCTTCTTCATCATCTCTGGAGCACTGGTTAGACAAGACCTTTGCCCTTCCATCCCTTCAGGGTCTGAAAGGAAAATAGCTGCAATTTCTATTTTTCTGGGCTGACAAATTGAGTCCCCAGGAGAGGATGAAGGATGAAGGAGGATGTTTCCTGCAAGCACAACTCTAAGCAGGGCACCTCCAATGTCACTAGAGCCCACCGATTCACAACTGATCACCAATCTATCGAAGCTGCACCCTTCATGCCCTAACTATAATTCCCTGGGCCAGGCACATTTACCTTGGTTTGCAGTGGTTTTTTTTATTTCCGTTGGCACTCTTTCTCAGGTGACCTATGACGTTGATGTGCCTCCTATTATTGTTCTTGACTACAAATGTACAACACAGCATCTTAAGAATGAAGGTGTGTTACAAAAAGGGGCCAATGTTCTCTGTAGCTTAACTCCTTATGTTTTCAGTGAATGAACTTTTTAGTTGGGTAAGCATGTTTGTTATTACGAAAGAGTACTCGCCCGTGCAAACATGACAATACTTGCCTTGTCACTTGTATTGAGGTCACAGAACTTTCCCTCATTTGCTTCCATGTAGGGTGAACTTGGGCTAGATTTGGGGCTTCGTTTGAAGATTCAGTGAGACCTGCCAATAGTCTTACCATCCCATCAACATTGGCAATGTGGCCTGCTCCATTTTGATAGGGATTTACTGCCAGGTGTTCAAAGTGCCCACTTAATTCAGGCAAAATGTCACCAATATGGAAATCAGAGTCCCATGGTACAAATAGTCAAAATCTACCCCAGTGAAAGAGACAAGAAAGACCTCGGGCCTGGTGAGTTGGCTGGAACTGTGAAGATGACCTCCAAAACACATCAGGAGACTTTCTAGGATACTTTGTTAAGACTTCAGCAGCATTCAAGCAACATTTATTCTGCAAATTCTGAGGATTTCATCCAAAAAGAGTAAGAACTATGCTATTCAACCTTATTGGACACCTTGTAGGGGTCACCAGGAGAAAATGAGCACAGGTCACAGGTATCTTGCTAGGTTTTTCCCTTGGTCTGAACAAGGAAAGAGACAGACAGAAAGAGAGAGGCAGAGATAGAAAGAGAGAGAGAGAGAGAGAGAGTCACACAGAGAGATAGAGACAGAGAGAGACACAGAGACAGAGAAACAGAAAGATGAGGTGGCATCTTTTTCCTGCTGCGGATACAGGATATTCCTCCTCTGGAACTCTTCCACCAGACTCTCCAGTGCCATGCCCAGGAACCTGTCCACCCTTTCCTCCAGTTCCTGAGCCATCTTGCAAACTGTCGCTGTATACCAGCCAGTTTACTCCACACCTTCAATAGAGGTGCGTGTGATAGCCAAATATACAGCTCCACCAAAATTGCATCCAATCAATTCTTGATTGTTAAACCTGCATGTGTCTGGTTTAGTGCCTTCAGGAATCCAGCAATTAGTACCAAAATTGTATGCTAAATCTGGACTTTCAAATGGGAATGTCTTAATCACACAGCACCCATTTAGCATCATTTTTCACCCTTTGGCCAAGATAACCTCCATAGTCTTTTGCAATGACTTTCACCACCATTCCTACCCAAGGGTTTATCACTCTGTGCTTTGGAAAGTGCTTTATTGTTACAATTCCATTAAAACTTAGCTTTTTATTGGTAGCTTTCATTAAACTATTGCTCAGAGGGTCACATAACACAGCATCAGAAACTGAAACATTAATCTGGTGGGGAAGACAGCAGATCTTCTAAGACATTGAAGTACATGACTGGATCAAAATGGCCGGATCTTTGTACCGTACTGAAACCTGCCACAGCTAACCAAATCACACCTGATGAAAAAGTGATTTCTCATTTCTTTGCCCAGTACTGTAAAACCTCACAGTGAAAGTGCTAAAGAAAAACAGATAAACAAGATGCAGATGTACCCTACAACAACAACGTTAATAATTGCACTTATAACATCGTAAAACATCCCAAAGAACCTCACAGGAACGTTATCAACAAAATTTGACACCAAGCCACATTAGGTGATATTAGGACAGTTGACCAAAAGCTGATACAAAGAGAAAAATTTTAAAGAGGGACTGAAAGGAGGAGAGGTAGAGAGAACAAATTAAAGAACAGGTGGTAATCGTAGATGTTTCAAAACCATTTTAAATATTCTTAGGAGCTGAAGGCAACAGAAGTGGTCACTGCATGACTTAAAGAAAAAGAACAAGAGAGGTATTAGGACAGCATTTGTACAGGATCTCATGCGGATCCAATGAATAGAAAACCTACACAATGGTAATAGTCAATCCCTGAACATTTAGTCAAATATTTATAAAATACCTATTGCACAAATGCTTTTTACAATTGTATGTCTGTGAACTTGACACCAAATTAAGTCAATCATATTTACTAATACTGTATACTGAATTGTAGGGGCCCTAAATTGAACCTTTGCAAGGGAGTACCCCTCCACTGGCAAGGCAAAAACTGCTTCTGGGATTGTTACTTTGAAGCATTTTGTTTAATGTTCCATACCTATTATCTAAAGCTTACGTTGAGAGGGACTACCAGCCATTCTACTCACGCTGCTGTACCTAATACACATGCCCATACAAATGAAATCCAATGGAGTAGGGCACAGTGTCAACAGATATCCTAAGTGATTGAAATGAAGCAATAATGGACTATACGAGTGCACTGTCAAACCAAATTGAGGGAGGGCTAAGTGATTGAAGGATGAAGCCAAGGGTTAGGTCTTACGTGTGTCCAGGCTTCTCCTTCATTTGGCAACCTGTCAATCCTGTTGTCACTTTGCTCTTCAAACAAATCTTAAAGACTTTCAGAATTCGCCTGCTGTTTACCACATACAGTGTGGGTGTGGAGGATAGAAGTTACATTCAACGCTCTATCACATCACTGGTATTACTATGGCACCTCTAGTCCAGTTTAATTCTCACCAATCCGGGAAATGAGATACATTCTGCCCTCATTGCCACTGCAATCATTGCGTTGTCCGTCCACTCTCATATATATCGACTACAGTGAGAATTCACCACATTTTATGCTTACTGGACTTCATGTTCAATGTACTGTGACCACACATTGTCCTTTTGCTAGAGTGAACACTTACTAATCTTCTACACAGTATTGTCCATTCACTGTCCCGGGACAGCATGCACTACGCCACACCAGCGAAATGGCCTTGTGGCAGAGGTTGCCAATTTAGGGCTAAAATTGGTTTGAGATTTGTGTGAAAACACAGCCTAAGTTAACAAATTGTAATTTAGCATTAACAGAATGACAGCTAGCTTTTGCCAGGATGCCTAATCTTGTTCCTGGGAGCAACAAGTCATTTCAGGCATAAACATGTATTGTACACAATAATACCTAATGTAAATAATTTTTTCTTATTATGTAGTAAGTGGGGTGAACCGTTGGATAAGTGACAACCTTCCCGCCTCTGGGTCAGACAGGCATGGTTTTAGCCCTACTCCAGCCAGTTCTATTGAATGGAGATTAGAAAATGTTCTCTACTAGGATGACATCCAGTGAAGCACCCTTAAGCTTGATTTCAATCAATGTTTATGTCACCTTCTGCTGTACAATCCCCTTGTGACACACGTTGTAGTTTACCACGATGTTCCTTGTGGCAGTCAATTCTTCAGATTTGCTGACAGGGTAAGGGTTTGAACATCAGAAGACATCTCAAAAAAGCTAAAGGCATGGATTCCTTCATAATTAAGTGAATTAGTATTTCAGTTTACCAGCAATATATATTTAAGGATATGCTATATTATTCCCAAGGCAGTAAAACTGTTAAAGCATGTCTGATTGCCAAAACCTCAGAGTAACTGAAAATTATCAACAGTTCAAATATCAGACCCATTTTATTACTGTAAGTTACCAACAGTTCAAATAATAGGCCAATTTTGTTACTATAAATTTCCAATAGCCCAAATTCTGAGCTCTTTCTATTATTGTATTTCTCATTGTTGGTGCCACACCTACAGTTTCCTGGGCCTGTTAGATATGGGAGATGCTGTGCAATAGCTGCTGAGATGCATGGCTGGGTGTAGCAGAATCTGTTTCAAGAAATGGTTTGTGACAGTGTCAAGCATTTTGCGCGGAGTACAGCAAATGCAACATGCACCCAAACAAAAAGCATAAATATAAGCTAAATCTTTCGGAGGCCTGGAGAAATAGAAAAGATGGAAATTGGATGTGGAGCCACATGATTCTTCTGTATACCCATAAGGTTTGAAGAGGATAGAAGGAGTAATCAGGAAAAGCTTTAGGGCCCAAGGGTTAGGAACTGAATTATGAAGTAGTACAGAATACAGGCTATATTTTTATCATTTCCTTCTTTATTAATAATTAATGCATCTCCTGATATGCATTATTTAGAAAAGCTGCTGCTAGTTAAAGAGGCGAAAGCTGTGCTGAAAGAAGCAGGCAACCTGGGAGAAAAGTCAAGCTTCTCTGAAGGAACCAAAGCAAAGCAAAGCCAACTTTGGAACGTGACCTGGATTTCCTTGGAACAAGAACAGAATGGATGGTTTGTTTGGTGTTAGTGGGAAATGCTGGATAATGGTAGTGTCACTGGACTAGTAATCCAGAGACCCAGGCTAGTGTCCTGGGAACATTGCTTCAAATCCCACCAGCTTGTGAAATTTAAATTCAACTAATAAAATCTGTAATTGAAAGCTGGTCTCAGTAATGGTAACTGTGCAGCTATCGTTGATTGTGATAAAAACCCATCTAGTTCAATAATGTCCCCTGGGGAAGGAAATCTACTGCCCTTACCCAGTCTGGCCTACATGTGACTCCAGACCCACAGCAATGTGGTTAACTCTTAACTGCCCTCTGAAATGGCCTAGTAAGCCACACAGTTCAAGGGCAACTGGGGATGGGAAACAAATGCTGGCCTTACCAGTGACACCAATACACCATGAAAAAATAAAAATGAAAGAAAATAAGATCTTATTGACTGGTGGAGCAGCCTCAAGGAGCCAAATGGCCTACTCCTGCTCCTAATTCTTATGTCAAGACATGCGGTTTATGTTGGGACATTCTAATTCATTTCATTACTTTAAACACTAGAGGTGGAATCTTATGCCCTCCCCCATGGTGAGTTTGGTGGTGGGGCATTTAATCAGGTGGGAAGGTAGCAAGTGGGGACCCCGCCACCTTCCTGCCTCCTTCCTGATTAAGTCTGTGGCAGGAAGACCCGAGAAAGGCCTTCCTGTCTCATTGCCATGTAGTTCCTTAAGTGGGCAATTAATGCCCACTTAAGGTATCCCACTGCTGCTGGTGGGGGTGGGGGGTGGGGGTTGCTTGTCGTGTGGGGAACACAACAAACAAACCCGCCAATTGGTGGTGAGGGGTGGATTCCCTCGTTCAAAAGGCATGCAGTACCTGATAGAGAGGCCCAGCATTGGGAATGGAGATCCCACTGAAAGCCACTTCCTGCCATTGTTTCCAACCCCCATCACCCCCATGACCCCCACCCTGTGATCCCCTTACTACCATCACTCACCTGTCTCCTGGGTTCCAGCGACAATTGTTTGCCTCGAGTGGGTGTAGTACTGGAAACAGCCACCGCCTCTCCAGTGACACTGCCATTCAATCGAGCTTCTGCCCTCTGATTGGCCAGCAGCTCTCGGAGGGTGGGATTTGTGCCCCAGAGCCCTTGATCCTGGGGAAGGTCCACTGCTATCTAGTTAAGTGCCTGAGTGGCACTTAATTTGGCGGGCCTTCCCTAAAAGAGGCAATGTGGGGCTCCTGTCAGCTCTCCAGCCAGCTGACAAGATCCCATTTACCTCCATTTAATCCAATCTTTAATGCAGCATCACACTACACAATTTCAATGTGAACACGGGTATTTATTGATTTCATGATTCAGATGAGAAATCAGATTCATCTCACTCTATAATGCTGTATGAGTACAATATATAATGGTTCACTCAGAATTCTTATACTAATTCCACCTTTCATCTCTATTCCATGCATTCTACCACAATGCCACAGTATATCAAAAATGCATAAATGTGACATGATAGTAACAGCATAGAGACAACAAGATGCACTTAGATCCTCTTGATATCTTCCTATAATTATACTATTATGGTTATATGTCCCTCTTAAGCTCTTCAAATGAGTTTATTACTATTAACATAGTGATCAGATCAACAAGCCCCAGACCATTCGGCACACAAGTCAACCCTCTTGCCTTAGACTTGCTTGTCAATGCATCCCGTCTCAGCAGAAAGTGTTTTCACTCATCCATACTGATGCCACAACGAGTGCAGGACATCCGGGTGCATGAGGAGCATGAACCCTCATTGCTGCAATCCACCGTTTCTTTCTGACCTTTCTGCCAGGAGTTATCTGGGTAACATTTTTACAGTCATTTTAGCCAGTTCAATAGCATTGCGCAGCTGTAGTCCTTGTTTTCAAAAACGCCGTCCATAGTAAATCAAACTTACAAACATAATGAATGGAAGCAGCATCAGTACAGGAACTGGGTGTACCACTGAGTTCATTACGCCAGTAGCTTGCAGGTTCCAGCTGAATAACACTTCCCAGTAGCTCACATGTTGCGATCTCAATTTGAAAGATGTGATGGTTAATGTCCACCAAATGTTTGATTTAAACGCTGAAGGCATTGATACTTTGAACTTCATTCCTCCAACATTTTCCTTTGAACAGGAGGTGGTGGCATAGGGGTATTGTCAAGGGACCAGTAATCCAGAGACCCAGGGTAATGGATGGGACCAGGGCTTGAATCCCAACACAGTAGATGGTGGAATTTAAATTCAAACAATAAAAATCTGGAATTAAAAATCTGATAGTGACCATGGGCAGGATGTTTAGGTCAGTGGACAGGTACAAACGAGGGGCCCGGAATGACTGGGCAACGGACTGCCGACTGCGATCGGCCTCTGACCCATTAATTGGCCAGCCAGCGTGAAATGCGCGCTGAGAAACTCAGCGCTGCCGGGGTGGGAGCGGGTGCTGACATCAGCCTGGGCGAGCACTGACAGAAAGCTCCCTGAAGGCAGAGAGATGTCTCAGGGAGCTGAAGGCCTGAAAAGCATTAAATAAAGTTTTAAAAATCAGGAAAAATAAGGTGCAAGCATCACAATCAGTCACCTGAACATATGATAAAAATGCTGACCATGGATTTTTCTTTATCTTTCATTGAATAACGGAAAGCTCATCCCGCCCTTGGAAGAGGTTTCATGAAAAATACAAAGTCCGCCTGGCCAATTCGCCCGTCCGCCAACCGTAAGGTTGGACGCACCACGAAAAATTGGAGGCAATTACCTTAATTACCTTAATTGGCCTCTTAATTGTCGGTGGGCTCTCTTCCGCACAGTTTATTGCGCACAGTCGCCAACTGAAATATCGTGCGAGAATGGGATGACATCAGAACACTTGCCTGACATGATCTTACGAGATTTCACGACCAATATGGTCGGGCACGGGCCCGCCCGCTGACCTAAAAATTCTGCCTCAATCAATTGTCGTAAAAACCCATCTGGTTCACTAATGCCCTCCAGGGAAGGAAATCTGCTATCCTTACCTGGTCTGGCCTACATGTGAAGTGGTTGACTTTTAAATGCCTTCTGAAATGGGTTAGCAAGCCACTCAGTTGTAGCAAACCGCTAGAAAGTCTATAAGGAATGAAGTGGGGCGGAGCACCCAGCATTGACCTAGGAACTGGAGAGGACAATGGCAAACTCAGCCCTGTCGACCCTGCAAAATCTTCCCCACTAACAGCCGGGGGCTTGTGCCAAAATTGGGAGAGCTGTCCCACAGACTAGTCAAACAGCAACCTGACATAGTCATACTCACAAAATCATACCTTACAGATCATGTCCCAGACACTACTGTCAATACCGGTGGGACAAACCCAGCAGCGGTGGTGGCACAGTGGTATACAGTTGGGAGGGAGTTGCCCTGGGAGCCCTCAACATCATCTCTGGACCCCATGAAATCTCATTTCATCAGGTCAAACATGGGCAAGTAAGCCTCCTCCTGATTACCATATACCACACCACCCCCCCACCCTCCTCAGCTGATGAATCAGTGCTCCTCCATGTTGAACACCACTTGGAGGAAGCACTGAGGGTGGCAAGGGCACAGAATGTACTTTGAGTGGGGATTTCAATGCCCATCACCAAGTGTGGCTTGGTAACCACTACGGATTGAGCTTGCCGAGTCCTGTATGGCATAGCCACTCGACTGGTTTTGCAGCAGGTGGTGAGGGCAGTAACAAGAGGGAAAAATGTACTTGACCTCATCCTCACCAGCCTGCCTGCCGTAGATGTATCTGGCCATGACAGTATCAGTAGGAGTAACCACCGCACGGTCATTGTGGAGACAAAGAGCTGGCTTCATATTGAGGATACCCTCCATCATGTTGTGTGGCACTACCACTGTGCTAAATTGAATAGATTTCGAACAGATCTAACAACTCAATACTGGGCAACCATGAAGCACTGTGGGCCATCAACAGCAGCAGAAATGCACACAACCACGATCTATAACATCATGAACCAGCATATCCCCCACTCTATCTTTACCACCAAGCCAGGAGATCAACCCTGGTTCAATGTAGAGTGCAGGAGGACATGCCAGGAGCAGCACCAGGTATATCTAAAAATGAGGTGTCAACCTGGTGAAGCTACAACTCAGGACTACATGCATGCCAAACAGCATAAGCAGCAAACGATAGACAGAACTTAGCGATCGCACAACAAACGGATCAGATCTAAGCTCTACAGTCCTGCCACATCCAGTTGAAAACGATGGTGGACAATTAAACAACTCACTGGAGGAGGAGGCTCCACAAATATCTCCATTCTCAATGAAGGGGGAGCCCAGTACATCAGTAGGGCTGAAAAACTTGCAACAATCTTCAGCCAGAAGTGCCGAGTCGATGATCCATCTCAGCCTCCTCCAGAAGTCCCCAGCACCATAGCTGCCAGTCTTCGGTCAATTTGATTCATTCCCCATAATATCAAGAAGTAGCTGAAGGCTCTGGATACTGTAATAGCTATGGGCCCCGCCTATATTCTGGCAATAGTATTGAAGACTTGTGCTCCAGAACTTGCCGCGTCACTAGCCAAGCTATTCCAGTACAGCTACAGCACTGGCATCCCTCTAAGGGGGTGTCTTCACACTTTCCGTCGGGGACCTGGGGTGGAGGGTGTTGCACGCAGCAGTCCCATATAACCATAGTTTGTGTCGGTTCACGGACTCCCAAGATACCTGCGTCTTTTGCGGCCTCGTGGAGTCCGTAGACCATGTCTATATGGGGTGTTGTAGGCTGCAATCCCTTTTCAGTTATTTAAAAAGTCTTTTACTGTTGTTTTGTTTGCACTTCAGTCCCACACTCCTGATGTACGGGCACCCGGTGTGGGGGAGGCCGGGAGGGAGGAGGACCTCCTCGTGAACCTGCTCCTGGGCCTGGCCAAGTTGGCCATTAACAGGTCCAGGCAGCGGGTGATTGAGGGGGTCGTCCAACCCGACTGCCTGCCTCTCTTCCGCGGTTATGTTCGTGGCCGGGTGTCACGAAAGGGAGCACGCGGTGTCTGCCGGCACAGTCAAGGCCTTCCATGCTTGGCGGCACCAGCGGGACTGGGGTGTTTTATTGACCCTGTTAATCACATTTTGGTTTAATGTTTGCAAGTTTCCTTTAAATTTTGTCTTTGTTTTTGTAGTTTCCCTTTAAGGGGCCACTTTTTACTTTATCCCTAATTTTGTTAATTTAGTTTATTAGATTGACTCAAAAGGGTTACAACACTGGCATCTACCCAACAATATGAAAAATTGCCCAGGTATGTCCTGTACACAAAAAGTAGGACAAATCTAACCCAGCCGATTGCTGCCCCATCAGTCTACTCTTGATCATCGGTAAAGTAATGGAAGGCGTCATCATCAGTGCAATTAAGTGGCACTTGCTTAGCAATAACCTGCTCACTGACGTCCAGTTTGGGTCCTGCCAGGATCACTCAGCTCCTGATCTCATTACAGTCTTGGTTCAAACATGGGCAAAACAGCTGGACCCCAGAGGTGAGGTGAGAGTGACTGCCCTTGACATCAAGGCAGCATTTGACTGAGTGTGGCATCAAGGAACCCTAACAAAACTGGAGTCAATGGGAATTAGGGAGAAAACTCCCCTGGTTGGAGTCATACCTAGCACAAAGGAAGATGGTTGTGGTTGTTGGAGGTCAATCATCTCAATTCCAGGACATCACTGCAGGAGTTCCTCAGAGTAGTGTCCTAGGCCCAGTCATCTTCAGCTGCTTCATCATAAGGTCAGTAGTGGGGATGTTTGCTGATGATTGCACAGTGTTCAGCACCATTCACGACTCCTCAGATACTGAAGCAGTCCATGTCCAAATGCAGCAAGACCTGGACAATATCCAGGCTTGTGCTGATAAGTGGCAAGTAACATTTGTGCCACACAAGTGCCAAGCAGTGACTATCTCCAACAAGAGAGAACCTAACCATCACCCCTTGACATTTAATGGCATTACCATCGCTGAATCCACCACTATCAAAATCCTGGGGGGTTACCATTGACCAGAAACCGAACTGGACAAGCCATATAAATACTGTGGCTACAAGGGCAGGTCAGAATCTAGGAATCCTGTGGTAAGTAACTCACTTCCTGACTCCCCAAAGCCTGAACACCATCTACAAGGCACAAATCAGGTGTATGATGGAATATTCTCTACTTGCCTGGATGAGTGCAGCTCCAACAACACTCAAGACGCTCGACACCGTCCAGGACAAAGCAGCCCGCTTGATTGGCACCCCCATCCACAAATATTTACACCCTCCACCACCAATGCACAGTGGCAGCAGAGTGTACCATCTACAAACTGCACTGTAGGAACTCACCAAGCCTCCTTCAACAGTATCTTTCAAAGCTACAAATCGCTACCAACTAGAATGACTAGGGTAGCAGATGCATGGGATCACCACCATGTGGAAGATCCCCTCCAAGCCACTCATCATCCTGGCCTGAATTTTTCCCATGTCGAGCTGTCTCAGCGGGAACGGGTTGGGGCAGTCCCGGAGCCGAGCGCCACCCATGAACAGCTCCGCACCGCCATCTTACACAGGCAGCCCAATTAAGGCCCGCCCAGCATAACCTGTGTGGGCAGGGGCAGGAGGGACAAGTGGGTCCAGCACTCTTTCAGGCATGTGCCCGAAAGAGCACTTCAATCTCGCTGAGGCACAAAGCTGCCTCAAGGAGATTGAAGCACTTTTTAAAAAAATAAATAAATGGAATAAAAAGTTAATGAAACATGTCCCCTCATGTGACTGTGTCACATGAGATGGGACATGTTTTCATTTTACAGAATTTTTTTTAATTTAATTCGTAAAAGCTTTAGGAAACCTCATCTTGCTTGTGGATGAGGTTTCCTAAAAACATAAAGTTTGCTTGGCCTTTTCGCCTGCCTGCCACCTGTAAGGTTGGATGGGTAGCGTAACTTTGAAATTAATTTGTTCCGTAATGGCCTTAATAGGCCATAATAGGCTTTTTAATTATCGGCGGGAGCACAGCCGACTCCGGAGTGGGCCCGCCGAACGAAACATCGCGAGACAGCGTGATGACATCTAGACGCACGCCCGATGTCATTGTGCATCATTTTACGTGCCAGCGTGTCGGGCCTGCCCCCGCACACTGACTGACTTAGAAATATATCGCTTTCCTTCACTGTCGCTGGGTCAAAATCCTGGAACTCTCTTCCTAACAGCACTGAAGGTGTACCTACACCACATGGACTGCAGCAGTTCAAGAAAATAGCTCACCACCACCTTCTCAAGGGCATTTAGGGATGGGCAATAAATGTTGGCCAAGCATACAATTTCCACTTCCCATGAATGAATAAAAACAAACTAAGGTCAAAGCACTGTTGCTGCAACTCAGATTCTCAGGATGTCATTTCAAGGTCTGTTGATAAGATTGCAGAATATTACACTTCACAATTAGTAGATATTGATTAGAAAAATAAAGCTTGGCTAAGGGCCCAGATATCTATTAGAATAACAAGGCATCTGCTCCCCAGAAGAAACATTGTTTGATTTATAGCTCAGGCTCTCTGATCTCTGCAGTCAATTTCACAATGTTACTTGACAGAATTAAATGGTCTCACGTGCTGTGGTTTGTTGTTTTTGAAACTCCAAAGGTCCCGGATGATTGACACATTTATTAGCTTGTGGTCCAGGTCTTTTTTTTCCCAATAGGTTAAAGTGATCAATGGATTACATTTTTTCAAAGTTTTTTTTTTAGACATCCCACTTTACACTATGGTGTTAATTCATTGGTTGTAGAAAGTGTACAATGAGTCAGTGGGCATGGAAGTGCCAGAGCCTGGCACGGGGGCATGAGGGGACATAGGAGTGTGTAGAAGGGAAGAGCTAGGCAGAGGATGTGGGTGGGGGCATGAGGTGGCTTTGAAGGGGCACGGGGAGTGTTTGGAGGGTGAAGGGGTGTGAGGGGTAAGGGAAGGAGGGCCTGGTCCGCACTGTGTCAATGTCCCAATTCTCACTTCAATGTTAGTTGAGTGAGATTTCTCCATACAGGATCTTAATATCCATCAGGGTAATTGTAAATTATTACACACGTGCATATCATCAAACTGTCAACAAAACCTCGGATCAATTTTTCACTGATTTTCATAACACTATGATAATACCTATAAGATCAGTACTTTCATCTTCAGGTACACATTCAATACAAAAATTTTTGTTTGGTGAATTATAAACTGAGATAATATGATATTAGAAAGCATAAAAACACACGGCTGCTTGTGGAAAAAGTTAACTTTCCTGCATTTTGAAATGGGACAAACCCAGATAACATCAATCAATGTCAGCCTGTGTCACACAGCATTATGTAGTTGTCAAGTAAATTAAAAAATTTTAATCCTTCTATAAAACAATTCTGTATTACAACTGAACGACATGATAACTTCAAGTCATTATCATACACACAGCAGCAGCACCCTGAGCTTTTCTTTTTTATCTGGTCACACATTCTAGGATTGAAGTCAATGGGAATCAGAGGGAAAACTCATACTGAGCATAAAGGAAGATGGCTGTGTTTGTTGGGGCCCAATCATCTCAGCCCAAGAACATCACTGCAGGAGTTCCGCAGGTCAGTGTCCCAGGCCCAACCATCTTCAGCTGCTTTATCAAGGACACCTAGTGTATTGTGTGCAGTTTTGGTCTCCTTACCCAAGAAAAGATATACTTGCCATGGAGGGAGTGCAGTGAAGGTTCACCAGACTGATTCCCAGGATGACAGGATTGTCATATAAGGACAGATTGGGCTGACTAGGCCTGTATTCACTGGAGTTTAAAAGAATGAGAGGAGATCTCATTGAAACGTATAAAATTCTGACCGGGATGGACAGACTGGATGCAGGGATGATCTTTCCTCTGGCTGGGGGGGGGTCTAGAACAAAGGGTCACAGTCTCAGGATATGGGGTAGGCCATTTAGGACTGAGATGAGGAGAAACTTCTTCACTCAGAGGGTGGTGAACCTGTGGCATTCTCTATCATAGATGGTTGTAGAGGCCAAGTCACTGAATATATTTAAGAAGGAAATAGAGAGATTTTGGATTCTAAAGGCATCAAGGGGTATGGGGAGAGTGCAGGAGTACGGCATTGAGATAGAGAATCGGCATGACCATATTGAATGGCAAAACAGGCTCGAAGGGCCGAATGACCTATTCCTGCTCCTATTTTTTTATGTTTCTATGATCTCCCCTTCATCAGAACTGGGGTGTTTGCTGGTAATTGCACAGCACCATTCATATTCCTTAACTACAGAGGCAGTCCATGCTTGTGTCCATACAGCAAGACCTGGACACCATTCAGGCTTGGACTGATAAGTGGCACATTGCATTCACATGACACCAGTGCAAAGCTATGACTATCTCCATCAAGGAGAATTTAATCATCTCCCCTTGACATTCAAATGGCATGATCATCACTGAACCTCCCGCCATCAACATCCTGGGGGTTGCCATTAACCAGAAAATTAACTGGACCAAACATATAGAATACTGTGGCTACAAAAGCAAGTCTGAAGATCAGAATTCTGCAGAGAGTAACTCATTTGACTCCCCAAAGCCTGTCCACCAGCTACGAGGCCAAAGACAGGAGTGTGATGGAATACTCTCCACTTACCTAGATGAGTGCAATTCCAATAACACTTAAGAAGCAAGAACACTCCAGGATAAAGCAGCCCACTTGATTGGCACCCCATCGACTGCCTTCAATATTTAGTCCCTCTATCACTGGAGCAGTGGCAGCAGTGTGTACCATCTACAAGATGCACTGCAGCAACTCGCCAAACCTCCTTCAATAGCATCTTTCAAACCTGCGATCGCTACCACCTAAGGACAAGGGCAGCAGATGCATGGAAACACCATCATTTACTAGTTCCCAGCTTCTAAGCTACATACCATCCTGACTTGGAAACACACCATCGTTCCTTCACTGTCTCTGAATCAAAATCCTGGAACTCCATCCCTAACAGCATTGTGGGTGTACCTACACCATATGGACTGCAGGGATACAAGAAAGCAGCTCATGGCCATCTTCTTAAGGTCATTTAGGGATGGGCAACAATTGCTGGCCTTGCCAGAGACACTCACAGCTGATGAACAAGTTTAATAGGATAATCAACTGAATTAATTCCAATTTAGTTCAGACCAATATGATATTACACGAACACAAAGCAACTTGAAAAAGAGGGCAAAGTCACAACCACTGACACAGGAACATGTACAAAATGCTTTGCAAAAAAAAAGTGAATTACCTCATCTTTTTCCTGTCTTCATGTGGCTTTCTAAGCTGAAGTGTAAAGAATGCTGAATAATGCTGGCTTAATAAGTTTGGCTTTTAAAATGGAGGAAAAGCTTCAAAATTCTAACTCTCTTGAGTTAAACAGGTTGGAGATTCTCAAACCTTATGGGCAGAATTTTGCCCTTGATGGGCGGGCGGGCCCGACCGACTCGGCGGTGGGCGGGCAGCCAATCGCCGCCGCCGAAGCAGGCCCCACTGCCATTTTACGTGGGTGGGCCAATTAAGGCCCGCCCAGCGTGCCGCCCGACAGGAAGCGCTTCCTGTGCGGGGGGAGGGGGGGATTCCCCAACTGCGAGAGTGCGCTCTTTCGCGCATGCGTGTGAAAGAGTGCACATCTCCCTGAGGCAAAGTGCTGCCTCAGGGAGATCGTTGAAAGGCAGTGAAACATGAAAAATAGAAAAATAAAAAAATCATTAACATGTCCCCCTCATGTGAAAATGTCACACGAGATGGGACATGATAATGAAATACACAAAAACTTTATTACACATTTTTAATTCCGATATCAAACCTCATCCCGCCACTGGATGAGGTTTGTAAAAAAAATCACTTATCACGCACGGGCCCCTCAAAATCCTGGTCGATTGGTCACTTAATGGCATTAACAAGGCCTTTAATTAATGACAGGCACGCGTCGTGCTGTATAGCGCGCCCGCTGACCGAAATATCGCGATGCCGCGCACTGACGTTGGGACGCTCGCGCGACGTCAGCGTGCGACATTTTAAGCGCTGACGTGCGGGCTCCGCCACCCGCATGTCAGCCAGAAGATTCAGCCCTATGAGTTTCCAAAAATCCACACCAGCATCTTGAACTTAAAATGGAATCAAACTTTTCTTCAATTCTGGGTGTACAATCTTAATTTGAAATGAAAGCAAAAACATCCACATCTTCATACTTAAAAATATTAATCCCTGTAATGTGCTGGAAGCTCAAATTGTCAAACACTGTGTTATATCCCCAGCTCTTGAGCCCAAGAGATACAGTTCAAAATTGTAAACAGGGGGATAGGGGCCCCTCAATGACTAGGCCCGCCCGGGTCTCTGCCTGCTTTGAAAATTACAATTTACATATTCTTTTCAAAATTGTGATTCCTGTACTGCTCGTCTGCAAGATGCTGATCCAGCGTCAGAACACTCGTAGCTACTCCACATGCTTGGAATCATCAGTCCTTTACCTCTTTCCTGGCAGTCACTAGCTGCTCTGTATGTTCTGCTTGCTGCGGTCCAAATTCAGAAACTTCTTTTCTCCTAATTTCTGAATTCCCAGAATTATACATTGTAACACTGACACCCTCCTCATCTTTAAATTTTTGAACACTGTAGCCTTTCTTTTTAAGTGCGCACTCTCCATAAGGACAGCTGTGTCTCTTTCCATCCTCCAGTCATTGTTTCTAGCTCTATTTCACAAGGCTCCCCTTTAGATTCAGTTCAGTTATTAAGAAATGACTGGATCTTGACAGAAATATTCTCTCGTCATCCCATTGTTAACTAAACATCTCTTTAGGTCACTAACCCTGAGGAAATAGCTACCCCTCAAAGAGATGCATGGGAAAAACTTCCGCAAACTGACTCCAAATTAAACTATGTCATGAGGCTATGCCACTTTATTTTTGAAGATATGATTTTTCAGCTTTCAACTGACAGGAAATTTTGCAATTTGAAGTGTGACAGAGCAAACTGCATAATAATGCAAAGCCTCACTCCAAGGTGAACATCAGAAACCAACAAATCATCTTCAAGGGAGTGTGAAGAGAGAGACATTTCCTATAATCCAGACACCCATCGAAATTCCTAACTGTCTAAGGAAGAGATATTAAAAATGCAAAGTACTGGATAGTGATACAATGGCTGCCACAGACAGACGCACCCAAAACCTCCTGAAATACTTCACCCATTGTGTATTTCCAAGGCAAGGCTGCCAGCCACCAGAGAGATATTGCAAGTGACATAGGGGATGTCAAGAAAGCCTTCAGCAGAAGAAACAGGCTGAGGCTGCTCTCTCTCTTGGAATTAGAGTGTCGCCGGTTTGAGAAGTCAACTCTACCATAAACCTAACAATGAACCGAGATCTTGTAATAATTGCAATATTGTCTACATCTGACTGCATCCAAGAAATCATCTCACATAAATCAGCCACAATATTTAAAAATTTACTCCTCAAGGACAATCAAAGGACACTTAACCATTTTTTTTTACCTTTTTTTAAATTGGACTCTAACTCCCCCTAGTTCTGATATGTATGTACACCTGTGTATGTGTATGCGTGTGTGTGAGTGCACATGTACAGATGCATCCAAGCGATTGCCTGAGGGCCGACTGCTTGATGTCGTATTGTTATTATTTTTCTCAGGTTTGATGGTTGGTAAATTTTCTCTTTGACTCAAGAAAACCTTGTTTGATTAGATCCTTATTGCTCACTGCATAAATAGTTAAATAGATTTGGATTTGGAAAAGGCAGATCCTTGTGAAAAGAAAACTAAAACCTTCGTTGATATCAACCGAGGAGGTTGAATAGAGGGGAGCCAGTTCACTCCTCTTCACCTGGTCATAACAACTATGAAAATAGCACATTGGAATCATCAATATGTTGGGATACTTTCTTCTTCAAATTTACTTTGGTAGAGAACTTAGGCTACATGAGAGACCTCACACCACATGATTCCAATATGTGTACACAGCTCATTTTTGAACTTACAGTTCAATTTGAGAATTCAGACATGATCCCACATGAGTACAAATACAGTGATTCCCTCACACCTTTTCTCCTAATCCCACCTTCGATCTCTACATTCTATGTATACTACCATTAACTCACAGTACATCAAAGATGGATAATATTGGCATCAGAGTGACAAAATGGAGACAACAAGATGCACTTATGACCTTTTAATCTCTTCCAATCATCCTGTTACCATGGTTATGTGGCTCACTTAAGATTTTCCAATCTAAAAACGATGCTGCTAGAGTATTCTTCCAACAAGGAGGCACTGAGCACCATCTCAAAGAACCAGAGACAGATGGGAGGGGTCATCATGAAGCCTAATATCATCCAAGAAGGAGTCAACTTAGCAAAATCTTTTTTTTATTCATTTATGTGATGTGGGCATCGCAGGCTAGACCAGCATTTATTGCCCATTCCTAAATGCCCTTGAAAGGTGCCAGGAGCTGCCTTCTTGAACCACTGGAGTCCATGAGGGGTAGGTACACCCACAGTGCTGTTAGGAAGGGAGTTCCAGGGTTTTGACCCAGTGACAGTGAAGGAACGGCGATATATTTCCAAGTCAGGATGGTGAGTGGCTTGGAGCAGAACTTCTAGGTGGTGGTGTTCCCATGTGTCTGCTGCCCTTGTCCTTCTAGATGGTAGTGGTCGTGGGTTTGGAAGTTGATGCCTAAGGAGGCTTGGTAAGCTCCTGCAGTGCATCTTGTAGATGCTCCACACTACTGCCATTGTGCATTGGGGGCTGCTATGCCCTGGATGGTGTCAAGCGTCTTGAGTATTTTTGGAGCTGCACTCATTCAGGCAAGTGGAGAATATTCCATCACACTCCTGACTTGTGCCTTGTAGATGGTGGACAGGCTTTGGGGAGTCAAGTAGTGAGTTACTCGCCACAGGAATCCTAGCCTCTGACCTGCTCTTGTAGCCACAGTATCTATATGGCTAGTCCAGTTCAGTTTCTGATCAATGGAAACCCCCAGGGTGTTGATAGCGGGGGATTCAGTGATGGTAACGCCACTAAATGTCACAGGTGATGGTTAGATTCTCTCTTGTTGGAGATGGGCATTGCCTGACACTTGTGTGGCGCAAATGTTACTTGCCACTTATCAGCCCAAGCCTGGATATTGTCTAGGTCTTGCTGCATTTGGACATGGACTGTTTCAGTATCTGAGGAGTTGTAAATAGTGCTGAATATTGTGCAATCATCAGTGAACATCCCCACTTCTGACCTTATGATGGAAGGAAGGTCATTGATGAAGCAGCTGAAGATGGTTGGGCTGAGGACACTACCCTGGGGAACTCCTGCGGTGATGTCCTGGAACTGAAAGGATTGACCTCCAACAACCACAACCATCTTCCTTTGTGCTAGGTTTGACTCTAACCAGCGAAGAGTTTCCCACCTACTTCCCATTGACTCCAGTTTCGCTAGGCTCCTTAATGCCACGCTCAGTCAAATGCTGCCTTGATGCCAAGGGCAATCACTCTCCCCTCACTTCTGGAGCTCAGCTGTTTTGTTCATGTTTGAAGCAAGGCTGTAATGAGGTCAGGAGCTGAGTGGCTTTGGCGGAACCCAAACTGAGCATTAGTGAGCAGGTTATTGTTAAGCAAGTGCCACTTGTTAGTGCTGTTGATGAGCCCCTTCCATCACTTTATTGACGATCAAGAATAGTCTGATGGGTCAGTAATTGGCCGAGTTGGATTTGTCCTGCTTTTTGTATACAGGACATACCTGGGCAATTTTCCACATTGCTGGTTATGGCATGGTTATTACACAATAAACATCTGCATCTATCCATTATGACAAGAGATGCCTCCTAACCTATCATTGCAACCAACCTAAATGGGAATTACTTCCATCAACATGAGTTATAAGTATTAATTGGTACACCCGATGTAAATATTTTGTTCTGCTCATTTTGTAGCGATCAGGATTGACTCATTGGCTTAAAACCAACATTCTTACTTTTGAGTCGGAGGGTACAGAGCTGAGAACCACCTCAAAATGCCTCGGTAAGTGGAGATTGGAATACGGTCTCTGAATACTGGGTTAACATCCAACAGAGTACTTGTAGGCTTGACAGCAACCCATGTTTGTCATATCTAGTATATATTGCCCTTGCGAAAGTTGTTATTGTTCAATATGATCTTCCCCATGGCAGTGAATTATTTCAAGCTGCTGGCAGTGTAAGGGTTAAAATATCAGAATAAAGCTAAAGGGATCTACTCCCTCACAATTAAGTGAAACAGTATATCAGTTTACCAGCAATAAATATTTATGATTGTGTTATACTATTCTCATGGCAGTAAAACTGTTAAAGCTTAACAGTGTAACCGGATGGAAAATTATCAACAGTCTCAATATTGCGACTCATTTTTTGCTGTAAATTACCAACAGTTCAAATATTGGGCCATTTTATTACTACAAATTATAAACAGTTTCAATATTGGGCTCAAAGATCTGACTCATTCTATTAACTATACATCTATTGGTGTCACTCCTACAGTTTTTTTGGGCCAGTTAAAATAATGGAGGTGCTTTGTGAAGGATGCTGAGATGCATGGCTGCGATACCTGCCTTTAACCTCCCAATGAGATCTGCAATGCCCAGCTCAGAATCTGTACTGAAAAATGATTTATGACAGTGTCAAGTACTTTGAGCTGTGTACAGTAAATGTAACTTGCACCCAAATACAACGTAAAAAAAACAAACCAAAACTTTTGGAGGCCTAGGGAAATAGAAGAGATGGAAATTAGGCCTGGAACCACATGAACTATTTGCATAACCACGGGTTGCAGGATAGAAGGAGTGATGAAAGCAAGCTTTACAGCTCAAGGGTTAGGAACTAAACTATGATGTATTACAGTACACAGGCCATAATTTTATTATTTTCTTTATTAATAATTAACATGTTGTTGATATGCATCATTTGTAAAACCTATTGCCACTTATAGGAGTAATGGCAGTGCTGGAGCAAGCAGCCAACCTGGGAGACAAGTCAAAGTGGATTGAAGAAACGAATGGCAAATGTCACAGAACAGGACCGGGGACAGAAATTCCCTCTCGTTGGGCAGGCGCGCGCCCGACCCGAACAAGAGTGAAATAGTGCGCGATGATCAGGCGAGCATCCCTACATCATCATGTACTCTCGCAGTCTTTCACTCAGCAGGTGTGCGCAAGAGGTGGCAGCACGCCCGCTGACAATTTTGAGGCCTATTAAGGCCCTTATTCAATTAATTGACTAGAACTTTTCGCATCCTGTCCAACCATTCGGTTGGCGGGTGGCTGGGCAAAAAGGCTTTGCATTTTTGGTGAAACCTCATCCACAGGCGGGATGAGGTTTCGACCAGTGAATTAAAAAAAACTTTTAACACTCATATTTAACATGTCCCTGCTCGTGTGACAGAGTCACATGAGGGGACATGTTTTCATTATTTTTCAGATCTTCATTTTGAGCGTTCAAAATCTTCAGCTCCCTGAGGCAGCTCTGTGCTTCAGGGAGCTTTTATTGCGCACATCTGCATTCATGCGCGAACTTCAGCGCTCGCCCTCCTCCCGCCCCATCCCGGCAGCGCTGCAGCGCATGTTTCACGCTGGCTGGCCATTAATTGGCCAGCAGGTGTGAAATCGCGTTTGGGGCCTCGCAGGCGACAGTTGGCTTCGCTACCGCTCCCAGGCACGCCCACCGCGCCAACCTGACAAGGGCAATATTCTGCTCCTGGATATTATCGGAACAGAGTTACAGAGCAGGATGGATGGTTTATTTTGTATCAGGAAAGTTGAGAAACGGTTGGCATTTTATGAAGGGAAGTAGCCTTCCTCTATGGCCACTTCCTTGGCCCTGTGGAATACTTTTCACAGCGAGGAATTTAGCAACCTCACCAGAGCAGCCAAAGTAAACCAGCTGATCTCTCTAAATCTTTCTTGGCATATTTATAGCATTCCTTCATTTATTGCCATTGAAGTCAGAGATTAATTTGGAAACTTGGCGGTGGGGAACAGAGTCTCTGCAGAAATCAGATCCTGGCTTCCAGTCTCTGGAGTTCTGCTCTAAACATAAAGGATGCTGGATGAGCATTATGTTAACATGGAGGCACTCAGCACCATCTCAGAGGACCAGAGGCAGATGGTGGAGGTCTTGCAAAGTCCAATACAATCTTCAGTGAAGTATCCAGGAACAATTCAACATATTGCAGCGAAATGCGGCACCGGTGTTGCACCCAGGTCATTTGCATCCATGCTCTCTGACAGAGTGGTCTTCAGACCTGCCTGTGCAACTAATATGGATGGTTTGACCATAGACTCCAGGATTTGGGGAACCAAATGTCAAGGAGAGGTGGAGCAGTGACTGTATCTCTCAGGGACTGAAGGATCTAACTGATACCATTAACTCTTCCCTCCTGCTAATCAATAACCACTCAGAACAGTGGCAAAGGTAGAACTTTCCTACAAAATGCTGTCCTCTCTCCTGGTTGCAGGCTGCCACTGTTCCTTTTATTCCATGGGCTTCAACTTTGCTGGTAAACCACTTTTGGAAGTCCATATACGTGACATAGCTGCATCACCTTCATCCACCCTTTTCATCACCTCTTCTAAAAACTCAATCAGATTATTTAAGCAAAATTTGTCCTTAAAAAAGCTGTGTTGGCGTTCCTTAATTAACACTTGTCCAAGTGTTTCTTAATTGTCCCAGATTATTGTTTTTACAAGCTTTCCCACCACTGAGATTAAACTGACTGGCCTGTAGTTGCTGGGTTTATCCTTACACTCTATTTTGAACAAGGGGGTAACATTTGCAATTCTCCAGTCCTCTGGCACCACCGCTGTATCTAAGGAGGATTGAAAGTTCATGGCCAATACCTCCACCATTTCCACCCTTACTTCCTTCAGCATCCTCGGATGCATCCCATCCAGTCCTAGTGACTTAACCTTTATCTTGCCTGACTTAACAGTTTTAAATACAACCAGCCTTTCAAAGAGTTCTCTTTTTATAATCAATTTTAAACCCATCCTGTATCTCAACTACTTCCTCATTCACTATGATCCCAGCGGCATCTTCATCCTTGGTGAGGACAGATGCAGAATATTTGTTTATCACTTCAGCCATGCCCTCTGCCTCCTGCTCTAACTGAACCCATTCCTCCTTCTATCACCCGTTTACTATTTATATGTGTATAGAAGACTTTTGGACTCCCTTGCATATTAGCTGCCATTTTCTCCTCATACTCTGTCTTTGCCTCTCTTATCTCATTTTTCATTTCCCCTCTGAACTTTCTCACTTGTACTATCAACCAGAGATGGGCCTATCCCCTCCTCCCTCCTCCCAGCGCACCCCCCACCCCCGCCTCCCTTTCTCTGCTTCATCTTATTCCCTAACTCTTTTGTCATCCTGGAAGCTCTGGATTTTGTTTGTCTACCTTTTTCTCTTGTGGGAATGTACCTCGACAGTCCCAAAACCATCTCCTCTTTAATGGCAGCCTATTGTTCTGTTACAGCTTTGCCTGTCAATCTTTCATTCCAATTTAATCTGGTCAGTTCTCCATGCTTATATTTTCCTGCTGCAGCCTGAAAACAGCTTTCCCACGATCAGTCCAGCCTAACTCAACATAGATTGAAGATTGAACATGGGATCTTCCCAGACTATATGACTCAATTCCCCATTAGGCAGAACAGTTTGTAACTGAGTGATAGGGGAACATCAGAAAGCAGCTTGAGGCTAATTGACCCAAATTCAATGCATTAAATAACTTTAATATAGCACTAACTGGAGTTTCACTCAAGTAACCAGGATGATTGAGAATGTCACATCAGTCCAGAAGAGGTACTCTTCTACTTCCTAGGGTAAGGCACCTCTGAAATGTAGGAAAAGGATAATACTGAAGGCCTCCATTGCTTTTGCACCTGGTCTGAAGAACTGCTCTTGCTCCCCTCACTGAGATAAGCACATCCATTTAACAGGATATATAAAAAAGTACAGGTAAAATAAATGTGATAAATATAACTCAAGTCACTTGTTTATATTCTGATAGCAAACACTTATAACCCAAGTACATAGAAATATTCCACGGGCCCCAATCCCAAAATAAATGAAAGTTGTTTGAATTCTTCTTCAATAAGACATCACTGGTTAGAAATTTGTGAGGTAAACTTTCGCTCCCATTGTTTACAAAAAGGTGTCCCAGCGATGTTGTTCAGGTGCTGAGACATCATTCCATTAAGGGTAAGAGCAAAGTGACGAGGAAATTTTTCACCTAAATTGTGTTAGAATTGTGCTGTAGTTTACCAAGAAAATCCATTGAAGTGGACAATATAAATGGACATAGAGATAATTAGAGTCATTCCTAGAAAGGGGAGGGACTGAGAGGTTTGATGAGAAGACAGGTATTGTGAAGCCATGCATTATATCGAAAACGGCTTTATGTATTTACTGGCTGAAAATCACTGAGTTTTAAAATATTAAAACAGTAGCTGCAAAGATGGCCACTGAGAGTCAGGTAAATGTTGTAATTTCTGCACAGGCTAAGAATTACCACTAGTCTCCAAAATTAAATGACCATGGCCTGGACGCTCTCCCTTAATAGAATGGACATGCCGGGACGAAACCATTTGTGGAATTCAGATCTTCCATAGGCACTTACCAAAACTCAAAATCTGGACTCCATGGTCAGAATATTGCCGTTGGCGTGTGGGGGCGGGCCCGACACGCCGACACGCAAAATGATGCATGATGATGTCGGGCATGCGGCCCAACGTCATTGCGCATCATTTAGATATTTCATTTGGCGGGCGCACGCTGGAGGCGACTGCGTGCCCTCCGAATTGTCAATGGCCTATTAAGGCCATTAAAAAGCCAATTAAACTTGTTAGCAACGCTGCCTGTCCAACCTTAAGGCCCAAGCGGCCTTTGCGTTTTTCAGTAAACCTCATCCACGGGCGGGATGAGGCTTCCTGAAGGTTTAATAAAATAATTGAATAAATTTTGCGAGATGCACGAACATGTCCCAGCTCATGTGACACTGTCACATGAGGGGACATGTTTAAATAATTTTTTAGATCCTTTATTCAAGATTTTCATTAACAACTTAATCTCCCTGAGGCAGATTGCTGCGCTCTTTCGCGTGCATGTGCGGAAGAGCGCAGGCCCCTCCTCTCCCTCCTCTCCCCACCCGCACAGGTAGCGCTAAGCGCTACTGGCCGTGCATGACGCTGGGCAGGTCTTAATTGGCCCGCCCACGTCAAATGGCGGCATGCAGCTGATCACGGGCGACAATCGGCAACGCCCCTGCCCCCGCCCGCCCTCGCCCAGCTCGCCCGATGTAGGTAAGATGCAGCCCCATGTCTCCAAACTCGACATTAAACAAAGAGAGCTACAAAGAAACCAGGTTATCACACGTAGCTGAGAACAGTCACATGATCAAACCTGGCTACAGATAACAAATCGCATTACTCCAAGAACCAGGAGAAACAAGCCAGCCTGCAAACAAACAGATCAGGAGACCCCTGTGTGGGCTTCCTTCCCTTTCTCTCTCTCTTCATCTATTTTACAAGCTCAAGCCCTGTCTGCTGTTTGACTATACACGTGCCACAGGCAGAGATGTTAAACAACTGAACACAGCAGCTGCTGTTCCAGGAGAACAGATAAATTTTATGTCTACATCTTTAAACCACCTCGACACTGAAACCAGAAGGACCGCTGAGCTCAGCCTGGAGCTACCCAAGTCATCAACCTACAAGATCCTGTATAACTTTAATCTTTATTGGACTTTAATAATATCACTGACTCTATCCTCTCACTCTGTAAGTTATTGGGGGTGTGTGTGTGTGTGTGTGAAAGCTGGAGTGTTATTATTTTACATAGTCCAAGATAAGCACAATAAATACTATTCCCTTTTCCTTTTAAAAAAAATGGAAGAAAACTTGCCAGTATGTGTCTTTTACAGTCATAGCATGTAAACAGCTAAACACTCACTCAATTGGCAAGCATATCCATTTAAAAAAAAATCTGTTGTTGTCAAACAAGGAGTGGGAAAAGAGGAGAGCCATTCCACCTCTCCACATTTGATCATAACACCACAACTGGGCTTGTTGATCTATGAGGAGAATCTTTAGCTTTTCCTAAAGAATCTTACATTCTATGTTTAACAAGTCATCATTTTGACAAACTGTGGGGTACAGAGCTACAAACCAATGAGACTGCACCAATGATCTGCATTGTCTCAGTTAATGCAAGGTGCCTCATCATTCCAAGCTGTGGAAGATGGGCGATGGGGCGGGGGGGAGAGAATTGGTGTGCGGAGAGTTGGGGAGTGAGATCATATCTGATAACTACCTGTCACACCCACCACCCCATGCAGAAAGTGTGTATCTAAGCAACATTGGGTAAGTGCAGTGTTAGGTCGAGTTAAACATTCTCTGCTCCCCCTCCTCCGCCCCTTCCCCCACACTGTAAAATGGGCCAGCACTAAAGAATGGCCTCTTGAGTGAAATATTGGAGGGCTGGCTGTGTATGTGGAATCGTACAGCACACAGACCTTTGTGAAAGAAGTAATGCAAGGAAAAAGAGACAAACTTGCAGTTACTCCCATCCCTTTGCTTTTTAAAATATTAGCTACTGTAATTGGAAATTCAGGCCATTATGGAATACCTTTGATAGGAACATCTCCTTGAGCCTGTTCCACCATTCAATTAGTTCATAGTTGTTCTGTACCACAACTCCATTTACCCATGTTTGATCCATGTACCTGGATACCTTATCAGCAGTGGTTCAGTTGGTAGCGCTCTCACCTCTATCACCTCCAGGTCAAAAGGTTGTGTGTTCAAGTCCCACTGTAAAAGGGATAATGGTGCACTATGAAAAGATTAGGCCTACTCTGACCATAACCTGCCTTTGGTCTACTGCACTGCTCTAATGAAGCTCGAGGATCATAACTCATATTGCAATTAGGCGCTTTACAACCTTTGGATTCAAAATTGAGTTCAATGATTTCAGATCATAACCACTGCCTGCATTTGCTATTTACACCTCCTCTAGGCCCATCCTTTGTCTCTTTGTTTCTCCGATTACTATCATCCCTGTTGTCATGTAATCTCTCCTAGCTTTCATCCTGTCACAGACCTTTAGTTCTTTCTTTCCCCCCACCCTTTCTCTGCATCTGAACTTGCTTAAAATCTAATACATCTCTGACTTATTCCAATTCTAATGAAAGGTACATGACCTGAAATCTTAACGCTGTTTACCTGCAAAAATCCATTGATCTGTCTAGATATTTTCAATTGTTCTTTTTGGAGAGCGAGTTCCAGATTTCATCTATCCTTTATGTGAAAAAGTGCTTCCTGATTTCACTCCTAAATGGTCTAGCTCTACTTTTAAGATTATTCATCCACCTTTACAATTCAAAGACACCATCTTGGAACTCTAAGGACACCCAATAAATGCATGCTAACAAGCCCAATTTTTTATCCTTTGTGATAAATTGAGCTTGCTCAAGGGAGTAGTAGTACAGCCATATTATTCTTGCAGCTCATAGCTCTAATGAATGATGCAGCATTCCTTTACTTTTGAATATTGGCACTGAATGTGAAGTCGGTTCACATATCAGTGCTGGGGTAATTTTCTTGGTTCTGGATCGTGCGTGGCTCAGGGGCAGCTCCTGCAGCACACAGCAGGTAAACATTAACAGCTCCTACTGGTCTTGGTGTACAGCTCTCACTCTGCTTTATATCTTTATCAGGATTGTGTGTTGTTAATCTGAGAGAGACTTTGCAGATACCACTACAAAGAAGAATGTGACCAATGAAGAAGAAGGAACCAATAAGTAATATACACTGGTCGTGCGGCCTGTATTTTTGAGAAGGATGGTACCAGGACTGAGAGATTACAGCTATTTGAAAAGACTGAATTAATTGGATCATTATCTTTGCAAAAGAGAAGACTTAGAGACCTGATGGAGGCCTTTAAAGTTATGAATGGGTTGCAAAGAGAAGATGAGGAGAGAATGTCACAGTTACAAGATAGTTACTAATAAATCCAATAGGGAAATCAGACAAAATTTATTTACTCAGAGAGTGTGGAACGTGGAACTTGTTACCACAGGGAGTGGTTGAGGCAAATAGGCTTAGGTCCTTTCAAGACAAGTACATGAGAGAAAAGGGAATAGAAAGAAATACTGAAAAGCTGAGACGATAGAGAAGAATGGCAGAAGATTCAAGCACCAGCACAAACTAATTGGACTGAATGCAAGTTCCTCTCCAAATCACACACCATCCTGACTTGGAACTATATCGTCATTCCTGGTAGGTCAAAATCCTGGAATTCCCTTCCCAACAGCACTGTGGGTGTACTTACATCACATGGACTGCAGTGGTTCATGAAGGCGGCTCACCACCACCTTCTCAAGGACAATTAGGGATGGGCAATAAATGGTGGCCTAATCAACGATGCCCACATCCCATGATTTATTAAAAAGATGGCCTATTTCTGGGCTGTATATTTTATGTAATTCTATGTTCTATGTATGATGATGGAAGCAGCATTTGAGAGGTGAACAGACCATTTTGATAGTGGAGTGATGAAATTCTGAATATGGGCCAAACTGCTTTGGTGATGGAGCAGTTGATATCTAAAGGCGGGGCAAGACCTCTGATAATGAAGAACCTGATACTTGAGATCACAAGAAGTCATTTTAAAGGTGCACCAAGCAGCTCTCGAGCTGGACTGGGATCAGCTGTCCTGAAATTTATTTGCTTCATATACTCTCTCCATAAAAAGCATTGTCTCTTCTGCACTGGCAGTGTACAGAATGTGTATTGCATTTATTTAATTCATTTGCTATAATAATGATGAAATTATTAACAATTAAATGTACCTGCAGCATTAGTGATTTCAAAGATCATTGTCATTCTCATTTCTCATTGTAAGAAATGGAACCTTTTGTAAATGATACTTTTCAGAATTAGTATAGAATTCTTGTGGAATTTGTAGGCATGGCATAAGGCCGCCTCGGTAGAGAAACCTTTCTTTCTCTCTCTGGAAAAACACAAACAGTCCTTAGAATTGTCGAGGTCTCTTGGTTCAGGCTTCCATGCTGACATTCCTAAATCAGTAGGATGGTGCCTTGTGTACACTTTTATCTATGCAAGTGCCTGGTAAGGGCTAGCAAATGGCCCTCAGCGTGAGGTAAATTAAAAAATGACCTCGAGCTAAAGTGATGGACAGGGGGAAGGTGACCACCCTGACACTTTGTGTACCTGTCCTGTATTCATTGTTTAGAAAGGTTCAAACAAGCGATTAACATAGGGTAAACTACCAGCCCTTAGAAATAAAGGGGGGGATTTTCCCCTCGCTGGACGGGCCCAGTGGGAGGGCTTGGGAGCAGCTGCACAACAGCCCGCCGGCCGCAAACAGGCCCCGACCGCGATTTCATGCTGGCTGGCCAATTAATGGCCAGTCAGCGTAAATCACGTGCTGAAACGCTCAGCACTGCCTGGGTCTGGGTGGGGGTGGGGGGGAGAGGGGTGTGCCGGAGAGGAGGGCGAGTGTGGAAGTCAGTGCATGGCACGTGGATGCGCTCACAGAAAACTCCCTGAAGGCACAGAGCTGCCTTAGGGAGCTGAAGATTTTTAACTACACAAATAAAGATTTTAAAATTAAGGACTCTGTCACGTGAGCAGGGACATGTTAAAAATGAGCTTTAAAAGTTTTAATTTTTTTTAAAATCAATGGTTGAAACCTCATCCCGCCCGTGAATGAGGTTTCGCAAAAAATGCAAAGGCCGCTTGGCCTTTTTGCCCACCTGCCAACCATGAGGTTGGACGGGCAGCGAAAAATTAAATTCAATTAATTGATTAAGGGCCTTAATACGCCTCTTAATTGTTGGCAGGTGCGCTGCTGCCTTTCGCATGTGCCCACCGACCAAAATATCGCTTGAGTGCGTGATGACACCAGGACACTCGCCCGATGTCACTGTGCACTATTTCTCTCCCGTTCGGGTTGGGCACGTGCCCAGCCAACAAGGGAAAGATTCTGCCCAAAGTATATTAATGAACTCTCAGAGACAGGGGAGAGTCCTAGTCAGCCAGCTAGCTTCTTCAGATGGAAGATGGTCCAGAGAGGAGGGAGGAAGTGTTACCAAATACTTCAGGCAGAGAGCAGAATGCTGCCGTCATAAGCTACTGAGATCAACACGCTCTGTGACAATTGTCCGTTCGTCCTCTGGGATCAGTGAACCATTCTCAACTGTCACAGGTAGTATACTTTTCCTGCCTATTTAGCCGATGCATCATATCGAAACTGTTGCTTCTTAATAAACTACCTTAAAATTACTGATGAATACTCGACTTTTTATCTTAAGTATGTGGCTCCTGAACCCAAAATCTTACATTGTCATCTATGAATCCCTATCTAGAATCTGCCTTTTGTAAGATACTTCCAGTTGCATTATACCTGGGTGGTGAATGTGAACAGCTCTGTAAATGATGAAGAGGGTTAGTGTTGTATTACTGCAGCTACCTTTGAACCAGATGCTTTCAGAGAGGCCTGAAATGGTTCATTACTTAGATGCCGCATCCCATCTATCTCTATTCTCTTTGCCTACATGTTTAATTGTCCCAAACAACTGTTCTATTGAATAAAGAATTGCCTTCAAACTTGCAACAGTGCAAGGAATGCAAATCACGGCTGTTATCGATTTTTGTTTATTTGTAACACATAGTTAATATGAAGTTTAAAATCAATATTAATTTTTTTCTCTATTGTGAATAATTTGAAATTCTCAAATTATACAACCTGTATATCTGAGGGGAAAGGAGTGCGGGAGGGGTGCACTGGTTTGAAGGAAGGCAATTTAATCCGAAAATGTTGAAAGGACCTACAAGAACTACTAAGGTGCACAAATAGGTGGACCAATGACAGATGAAACAATACAGAAATGTACAAGAATCATGTAGCACAGAAGGAGCCATTCAGCCCATCATGCCTGTGCTAGTTCTTTGAAAGAGCTATACAATTAGCTCCACTCCTCTGCTCTTTCCTTACAGCTCTGCTACTATTTCCTTTACAATTATATATCCAATTCGCTGTTATAATTACTATTGAATCTTCCCACCACCCATCCCTGACTGAAACAGCTCGCTGTGTAAAAAACATTTTCTCCTCAACTCTGCTAATTGCCTTAAATTTGTATCCATTGGTTACTGACCTTCCTGCCAATGGAAACCTATTCTCACTACTTACTCTAGGAGAACTCTTCACAATTTTGTACACCCCTAAATCCCCACTCAACCTTTTCTGCTCTGAAGAGAACAACCCCAGCAATATAGGAAGAAAATGTGGTTAACCAATGGAATAATATTAAGATTCAAGTTGGATGAGGTCCTGGCAACAGGAAGTGGGTGGGGATTGGTCAATATTGGAGGAGGAAAAGCTTCCTGTGTGCAGAAACATTGGGTGGGACCTTGTGCAACTCCCCCATGGTGGGTTTGGTGGACCCCGCCAATGCCCCAATTAAGCCTGTGGCAGGAAGGTCCATGGCAGGAAGGCCCGTGGATGGCCATCCTGTCCCGCCACCAATTGAAGGCCTAAATGGGCAATTAATGCCCACTTAAGGGCATCATCCTGCCGAGGGCTCGCCAGGTGGGAAGCGTGACAAGGAGTAAACCCTGCAGGAGCTGCTTGCGGGCTCCCAGGCTGGGTACCACATTCAAAGGCACTCAGTGCCCGATTGAGGGAATGGGCAGCAGGAAGTGGGGGGCTCACTAAGAGCCACCACCTGTCCTTGATGCTGACCCCTCTCACTTCCCATCTCCTCCATGACCTCCACTCCAACATCACTCACTTCTGAGCTGGGGTCCAGCGGTGATCCGAGGTCTCAGGTGGGTGTTGTACCAGCAGCAGCCACCGCCTCCCTGGTGGCACTGCTGTTCAATAGAACTGCCTGCCTCTGATTGGCCATCTTTAAATATCTCTTTCCTTTATCTGCATTTTAGAACCAAAGGCCAGAATTTTATGGTGAGCGTGCGGGCACGGCGGGGACAGTCAGGAAGCTGACTGCCGTCTGCACCGCCATTTTACGTGGGTGGGCCAATTAAGGTCCGTCCAGCGTAAAGTGCGACAGCGGCAACAGGGAAAAGGGGCGGGCGGGGGCGGAGGCGGGAGCTCAATGTCCGCCAGATCCAAAGGCAACCCGGCAGCCCATTCAAAAGTGGCCGCGGCAGCCAGGCAAAGGCTGCCAGTGAAGCAGATGCACCTCATCATGGAGCTCTTAAGTGCTGAACACGGCAGGTGGGAGGGCAGGTCGGCGGGGCAGTCGGCCCCACATTTTTCCAATGAGTGTCTTGCTGCCCTCCTGGAGGCGGTGGCAGCATGCAGAGAGATCCTTGTCCCCAGCGATGGGAGGAGGAGGCCCCCCCACCTCACAAAAAATGCCTGGGAGGAGGTGCCATCCAGGGTGGGCTCCCCGGATGTGGTGAGGCGCACATGGGCGCAGTGCCGTAAGCGGTTCAATGATCCCCTGCGATCGGGAAGGGTGAGTGCCGTGTTGGCATGGGTCACTTAGCACAGCAGTTAGGAGTGCCCCCCGCCCCCTTCCCCCCTCCACACACACCCCCACCGCCCCCCCCACCCCACTCCACACCCCACCCCCTGGACCTCAGAGTTCTTAGAGTGTGAGTTGCAAATGTCAATGAGGCAACATCTGGGCAAGGGGGTGAGCCCTGGCTGCTTAGAATGAGTGTCTTGCGGCTCCAGGGTCACGAATCGGCTGAGCCCTGCGAGGTATTCCTCAGGTGGAGTTGGCCAGGCTGCAATGGCAATGCAGGTACAGGATGGACTAATCAATACTCCTCTGTCCGTTCAGGCGAAGACATCCCATAACAATGCAGAGAGGTTGCAGACTGGTGGAGAACCACCCCACCTACTCATCCTCACTTGATGTGAGCAGGAGGCCCTGGAGCTGGAGAGGCGCCATGCGCCTAGGTCAAACGGCCGCGGTGAGGTTAGGGTGCCACAGGGAGATAAGAGTGCAGTGCACTGAGGTCAGAATGTCTGTAAGAGCAACCATTCCACTGTAGTCTCTATATTGATGTGATCCTCGAACATGGAATTCCCATTGATAATGGAAAGACGAGGGCACCCTGATCCGGGTGCCAGGAATGCACGGTAACAGTGTAGTGACTTCAACTAATGACATGTCCTCGTTTGCCCTTTCAGGCTCACCAGAAGCCCATCGGAATGAAGGCCCACCACTGACCCCAGAGGACAGCACCCAACAGAACGCCCCTGCGTCACACGCTCTCAGCCAGGCCGGCACTGGCACAGATACCAGCATCTCGGTGGGCATTACATCGACGGCTAGTATCTCGGTGCACATCAGTGAGGGCACTTCACACTCGCTTAAGGTGCAGGCGGAGGCAGAGAGTGCCCAGGGCGCCAGCAGTCGGTGGACTGCTGGAGACCAGGAACATGCTCAGTCAGCGGCTGATGATGGGCCTCTGGAGTCGTCCCTGAGGCAGCAGATGCTGGATGTCCAGCAGGGTCTGCAGGTGGACCTGGCAGAGATACAAGGGAATGTGTGCCACGGTCTCTGTTGTGGAGGCGCCCTTGTAGAGCATGAGCAATGCAATGACCTTCATGGCCAAGCGCACTGACTCCTCCATGGAGAGAGTGGAGACTCTCACGGAGAGGCTCCTGAATCAGAGGTTCCTGGGGATGCGCTCAGACCTGCAAGCCCACACACCAGCAATGACTTCAGGTGGCCACTGTCAGTGTGGGAGATGGGGGATTGAACACCCAGTATCCCAGTTAGGTGCCCGCCCATCAATGGTGAGTATGGAGGTCCAAAGCGATCTCACGTTGGCGCACGAGCTGCTTGTCGTCTCTGCAGGCTCCTCTCAGGGCATTCCGGATGATGCCAGCAGCTCCTCCACCTCTCTGCCAGTGACCGTGGCATCCCATGAAGCTGCGGTGACTGGGGAGATGCCAACCATGGCACTGGTCACTCCCTCCCAGGCGGGGTCAGCTCAGGCTCCATGGGCCAGAGGGCACCCGCCAAGGTCAACAAGGCCAACAGGACAGCAGAGTTAGCAGGCTGTCTCCAATGCCGGTGCCAGTGAGGGTGGAGCACCTAGACGTAGCACCCGCAAGCAAAAACTTAAAGAACCTTAAGCACAACACGGGCTTATCACTGGTGATTTTTTTCTCCCACTTTTATGTTAATTATTATTTGGTGTGATGGATAACACCTTTCAATTTAATTTGTTTTATGTATGCCAGGCACCACAGCATTAAATGTGTTTCTGTTCAACAAGCCTCTGGGTGCTTTATTAGTTCTGCAGGTGCAGGGTAACCCATGATGTTATGAGTGACTTGTTTGTCATTGAGCTTGATTGAAATGGCACATAGTGCATGTTGTTCACCAAGCAAATGTTCCTGTCAGGTTTCGGGTATGGAGCCTGCAGCCCTGCCATGTGGTGGTGGTTCATCTTTGGTAGGCTAGCTGAAGGAGTGTTGGATCAGAGCATCCCAGGTGTCCCTGCCTCCCTGGAGGTTGCTCAGGTTGGTGTCTATCCCCTCAGCGTTCTCCTGAGCGTGCTCAACGTCGAACTCACTACTGGACTCATCGTCTGTTGCCAAAGCATCTGTGTCAACATCTTCTTCCTCCACTGGGTCCCCCCTTGCCAGTGTCAAGTTCTGGAGAGCACAGCATGCAACCACTATCAGTGACACATGGTCTGGGGGGTATTGCAGTGCGCCCCCTGAATGGTCCAGGCACCAAAAACGCATCTTGAGAAAACCTATGGTTCTCTCTACCACAGCCCTTGTGGTGCCGTGGCTCCTGTTGTACCGCTGCTCAGCTTCTGTTCTTGGATGCTGAAGAGGCATCATGAGGCACCTTTTGAGGGGATAGCCCTTGTCGTCCAGCAGCCATCCATCCAGTCGGGCTGGAACACTGAAGAGCCTTGGACCCTGGGTGTGTCTCAGGATGTAAGTGTCATGGGTACCTTGCACAGACTTGCAGAATCTGCATCCTGTGATCACACACTATCTGCACGTTCATGGAGTGGAACCCCTTCCTGTTGGTGAAGGCAACCAGCTCACCCGCTGGTGCCTCGATGGCCACATGTGTGCAGTTGATTGCGCCCTGGATGTGGGGGAACCCAGCAATCGCTGCAAAGCCTCTGGCTCACTCTGCCTGGCTGGCCTCATCCGTACGATAGTGAATGACAGTCAATACCCGCCTGAACAGCTTGACACAACTGTGGACAGCTGATTGGGAGACTCCACAAAGATCACCCATCGACCCCTGGAAAGAGCCGGAGTTGAGAAGTTGAGGGACACTGTGACCTTCAGCGCCACTGGCATGGTGTGTCCACCCACACTGTTGGAGCTGATCTCAGAACCGATCCTCTGACAGATGGAGGTCACTGTCTCCCTCGAGAGGCAGAGCCTTTCTCGGCATTGCACCTCAGACATATTGATGTAGCTGCATCACCACAGCAGGATAGTGGAGTCTTCTGCGGCCCCTTCTGCCTTGGACTTCCTGTTGGCCCTGCACCCCTTGTGCCTGCGCCTGTCCTCCCACAGGTTGCTCCCCTGGAGGCTGAATAGGGACACTGGGCCTCCTTCCCCTTCTGGACCTCTCTTCCTCCTCAGAGGAGGTGCCTCCAGCGGAGACCACAATCCCCATTCCCAGGGTAAGGGAAGGCTCTCTGATACCTGGAAGGCTCCCTGATATCTGGAAGACCCCAAGTGGTATGACTCCTCCAGAGTCATGCACTGAAGCCTCTTATTTCTGTCAAAGCAGCTCTGAAGCGAAATGAAGTTGTCCTGTTCACACAAGCAAGCAGCAGCAACTTATAAGCTCAAGTACAAAAAACTTGCATTAGCAAGCCCACTCACCCCTGTTATCCCGCCCGTGGATGAGGTTTTTGAAAATGTGGCCTACCCGCCTGCCCGTTGCATCCGTGCAACACCCTGAAAATCGCACAAGCTACAGAAAATCACAGACAATTGGTGTCTCAAGAACCTTAACTGGCCCGTTAATTAATGGTGGGCACGCCTCCATTTTCATCGCGCCTGCCTAGGTGCACGTTGACGTCGGGATGCACACCCAACGTAAAATTCTGACCATAGAAACATAGAAAATAGCAGCAGGAGTATCTCATTCGGCCCTTCGAGCCTGCTCCGCCATTCAATATGATCATGGCTCATCCTGTATTTCAATGCCGTACTCCTGTGCTCTCCCCATACCCCTTGACGCCTTTAGAATCCAGAAATCTATCTATTTCCTTCTTAAATATATTCAATGACTTGGCCTCTACAGCCTCCTGTGATAGAGAATTCCACAGGTTCACCACCCTCTGAGTGAAGAAATTTCTCCTCATCTCAGTCCTAAATGGTCTACCCAGTATCCTGAGATTGTGACCCTTGTTCTAGACCCCGTCCCCCCAGCCAAAGAAAATATCATCCCTGCATCCAGTCTGTCCATCCCTGTCAGAAATGTATATGTTTCAATGAGATCTCCTCTCATTCTTCTAAACTCCAGTGAATGCAGGCCTAGTCAGCCCAATCTCTCCTCATACGACAATCCTGCTATCTCAGGAATCAGTCTGGTGAACCATCGCTGCACTCCCTCTATGGCAAGTATATCCTTCCTTAGGTAGGGAGACCAAAGCTGCACGCATACTCCAGGTGTGGTCTCACCAAGGCCCTGTACAGCTGCAGTAAGACACCCTTGCTCCTGTACTCAAGTCCTTTTACAATGAAGGCCAACACACCACTTGCCTTCTTAACTGCTTGCTGCACCTGCATGCTTGCTTTCAGTGATTGGAGTACAAGGACACCCAGGTCCCTTTGTACATCAACATTTCCCAATCTATCCTCATTTAAATAATACTCTGCCATTCTGTTTTTCCTATTGAAGTGGTGTTTGCATTTTAGTTACTAACTTTATCACTTTTACCCAAGTAACTTTAAGCAGCAGTTTTGTAATAAAGTAACTCTTTATCTTGTTTAAGACTAAAGCTTGCTGCTGGGTTATCTTTTAAATGGAATCACTCATAAATTAAAAGGGGGCTACATACATACACAGAAATTCTTAGCTCACGGACTACGTTAAGGAAATGTCGTTTACATGGTTGTGACAATGGCCTTGTGGGGTTGGCGGCGGGGGAGGGGGTGGGGTGATGTTGGAGGCTGGAAAGGTAAGGCTGGAGGTCTTGGGGAAGGGGTGTGAATTGGAGGCCTGGAGGTCGGAGGTGGCCAGTGACCTGGGATCATGGGAATCAAGGATGTAGTGGGACGAGATCAGAATCCTGAGGTGGTGACCAGGGAGACCTGGGAGGGGGGAAAACAAAGGTCTTGGAGGGGGATAAGAGGTCTTGTGGGCAAGGTGGGGGTGAGTGCTCAATCACAAGAGTTGCTCAGGCAGGCACACTGGAACCAGGAGGTAGATGCAAGGGCACTGACCTCCTGGATCCAACAGCCCTCACCTGGAAATAACTGCCGGATATCCTGAGGCTCGGGAAGCCCAGCCATCCCAAGTTAAATTCAAAGCCTCCTTGTAATATTTAAAGTGTTAAATCAACTCCTTGGTTGATTGCCTGCCTACCTTCCCGTCTCCGGTAAAGCCACAAGTGGACAGTTTGAAGTCGGCCTTGTGACAAGAATCTGATTTTTAACCTCCCGTCTGATCTAAACCCACCTTTTTTTTTTAAGTTAAAACTCCCGCCATCCCCCTCAGATTCTGTGATGGAATGGTTCTGGTATGGAAGGAAGGACCCTTTTCTGGATGCATAGCTAAGATGGATAATAATCAGGAGGAGGAGTCCTGTGATTCTGGAGTGAGTCCAGAGAATTATCGTCAGTGATAGTGAATATTGTTGTGGCTATTTGACAAACATTTCTTTAAGATAAAAGCAAAATGCTGCAGATGCTGGAAATCTGAAACAAAAACAGAAAATGCTGGAAAAACTCAGCAGGTCTCTGTTTCTCTCTCCACAGATGCTGCTAGACGGTGTTGGGTTTTTCCAGCATTTTCTGTTTTTGTTACAAACATTTCTTTCTTGCCTTAAGCACACCCCTGTTCCACAAGTATCATAGTGGAGCAGGTAATTGTGTAAATTTGCATAGAATTTACAGTATGGAAATAGACCATTCTATGTTTGTAAAAGCAAAATACTGCGGATGCTGGAAATCTGAAACAAAAACGAAAATAGCTGGAAAAACTCAGCAGGTCTGACAGCATCTGCAGAGAGGAACACAGTTAACATTTCGAGTCCGTATGACTCTTCATCAGAACTAAGGAAAAATAGAAATGAGGTGAAATATAAGCTGGTTGAGGGGGGTGGGACAGGTAGAGCTGGATAGAGGGCCAGTGATAGGTGGAGGCAAAGAAGAGATTGCCAAAGATGTTGTAGACGAAAGGACAAAGGGATGCTGACGGAGGTGATATTATCTAAGGAATGTACTAATGGTGACATTAAGGGACGAGCAAGGTACAGATAGCTCTAGTGGGGGTAGGGTGGGGGGAAGGGATCGAAACAGGCTAAAAGGTAGAGATAAAACAATGGATGGAAATAAATTTTAAAATAACGGAAATAGGTGGGAAAAGAAAAATATATATTTTTTTAATTTAAAAAATATTAGAAAAAAGGGGGATTGGAAAGGGGGTGGGGATGGAGGAGAGAGTTCATGATCTGAAGTTGTTGAACTCAATGTTAAGTCCAGAAGGCTGTAAAGTGCCTAGTCAGAAGATGAGGTGCTGTTCCTCCAGTTTGCGTTGAGCTTCACTGGAACATTGCAGCAGGCCAAGGATAGACATGTGGGCATGAGAGCAGGGTGGTGTGTTGAAATGGCAAGCGACAGGGAGGTCTGGATCATGCTTGCCGACAGACCGAAGGTGTTCCTATGTTTGTGTTTATTCTCCCCACGAGCCTCCTCCCACTCTATTTCAATTCATCCCTTTTTTTTTGTGGCAAGGAGGTCCAAGATCCATGTTCCCTTTAATGGCTGCAGATACTTAACTGGGGGAGATATTTTCAAACATTCTTTTAAAGCAACAGTGCAATCATAGCAAGCAGTGTAAAGCAGGATTCAGAAACTGTCCAAATTTCCAATCCCTTCAATACCAATGTGAATGCTCTGAGGCATGCAATTTGCATACAGCCATCACATAATGGGATTGTGCTGTATCTTTATGTTCCCTTCCCCCACTGAGACCCTTCGTAGCTTTAGAAAACCTTGTTTTTAAACAGAAAGATAAACACATTAGAATTTAAAAGTAGATTGTTGCAGCCAGTATTGTAAAGCACTAAAATAATTACAGCCTGGGGAATGGTTTAAATAGTATAATTTAATTTGCATGGCTAATTATAATTTATTTTGTGTTTGACTCTGTTTAACTCTGTCCTTTTTTTCTGGTGTTTTCAAGACACTTGTAGATTTCTGCACTGAAGCAGAATGGCCCCTTACTAATGCTTAAGGCACATTGTCCAACTGGTGCTGGTCCAAGAATGATCAAAGGAGCCTTTGCAGTAGAAAGTGTAAATCTAAACTGATGTGATATTCTCAATGTACCCGCCAGTCCATTGAAGAAGTACTTTACATTTTCTTTAATTTTCTTTAAATGTTTTTTTTTATCTATAATGCCTGCAAGCTTGGTGAAAGTGTGTGTTTACTTCCAACAAACACATCCACCTGAAGCTAAAATAATTTAGCAGTTGTTTGACTTGCTTTGTAATGTGTTTGAGCTAGGTAAGGTGTATGTGATACTGCATCACAGCAGAGGAAAGAAACTTATGTTGGGGCAGTTAAGAAAAAACAAAGCTGCAACTAAAGTTCTACAGGAGCAAATAAACCAGCTTTTATTAGGTTGCCTTAATGTGCGAAAGGTCTGTGACATGGGTCTTTATATTCGAACATGCAGTCAGCTTGTGTGATTCTGAAAACCTGTGTTATATTATCATACATATGCACTCTTTGGGGTGGATTTGACGTGTCTGGCACAGGTTTTGGCAGTGGCCTCCCCCCCCGAAATGGGGGCCACCGCCATACAGAGAAATGCGGCTTGCCGACCGCAATCATATGGCGGCTGCCTAATTAATGGCCTGGGAGCCCAGCAGGGTCCGATGCTGATGACCCTCATGGAGAGCCAGATCCAGCAGACCCCAGTCAGTGGATGCAGGAGACGCATGCAGTCCTGTATACCAACTCCTTGTCCATGAACTCAACAGAGCAGTGGCAATGCCAGATGGGTACAAAGCTCCTGAAGTCCCCACCAGGTCCTCATCCTTCTCAGGTCAGCAGGGAGGTACAAGTGTGCCTTACAAAGGAGGACGAACGGCTGCCTTCTGCATCTAGGCCTCATCTCAGGGCGCCCCGAGTGTGGGTGGGTGGTTAATGATTGGACAGCGGTTGGTAGGGAGGAGCAATCTGTGATGGCCCAGGTGGCTGCTGGGTGGAAGGTAAATCTTAGCTGGGGCACTAAAGCAGTGGCTGGCCTCACCTCCCAAATTCCCATCATTTCTGCAGCAATCCTGCCCAATTTCAGGTAGAATCATGGAGGAGAATTTCCTCCTTGGCCTCCAAATCAGAATTTGTACTGATTTCTCAATATATTATATACAACACAGGCCAGGTGAGTATTTGAGGTATAAGATAGGGTGGGCTTGTAAAACTGTAGACTTATGAGCTATCATTTCAATCCAGATTTTCTCATCTCCAAGGCCCTGGGCTTGTATAAACTCTAGCCTAGATGGGAGACTAACCTCCAAACACATTCTTTCTACTTTTCATTTAGGCTACGAGTGAAATACAGTTAAGGAAATGTTTGACAGATCTTTCCGTTTTGGCCAGCCTCTCATCAGAATATTGATATTCATTGTTGATTATATCCACACCAGTGCAAGCCATTTTATATGAAGTCTTTTAGATGTTTTTGAGAGGGTTGATGATATAAATGTAAACCCTTCTTTTTACCCAGTAAACAGCAAGAATTCATTGTTTGGAGCACCTTGAATCCAATCTAGTCAAGTGACAACGTTAGCCACACTGGCTAATAACACCTGGAGCAGAGCTGCAACCTCCTGTTTCAGTAGAGTTGGTGCATTGGCCCATGTGTTTGTGGCTTTCCTCTAACACCCTAACCTATTTGACAGCCTAAATAGTCCTTAAAATGCATCCTCTTGGAAGCTGAGCATTGATTCATCATCACTGCATCAGGTGAACCAGCTGGAACCATGGAGCTAGTTGTGCATGAGCACCAGAGAATTGCTAAGTTGACCTCAAATCAATAATAAAAACAAAAAGCTAAAAGCTACTGCGGATGCTGGAAATCCAAAACAAAAACAGAATTACCTGGAAAAACTCAGCAGGTCTGGCAGCATCGGCGGAGAAGAAATCAGTTAACGTTTCGAGCCTTCATGGCCCTTCGGCAGAACTGAAGCATAGTCAGAAGAAGGGAGAAATATAAATTGGTTTAAGGTGGGTGGGTGGGGGGGGGAAGAGAGAGAGAGAGAGAGAGAGAGACATTGAGGGTGTGGTGTGGTGATTGTGGAGATGAGCAGATAATCAAAAGATGTCACAGACAAAAGGGTCAAAGAGGTGTTGAAGGTGGTGATATTTGTCTGAGAAAAGTGCTAATTAAGAATGGAAGACAGGATATTCAAAGTACAGCTCTAGTGGGGGTGGGGTGGAAAGACTAACAAGGTTTTAGTTTAGATTTAAAAATAATGGAAATAGGTGGGGAAAGAAGAATCTATATAAATTATTGAAAAAAAAGCGGGGGGGGGGAGAAGAAACGGGGTGGGGATGGGGGGAGGGGGAGTTTAAGATCTAAAGTTGTTGAATTCAATATTCAGCCCGGAAGGCTGTAAAGTGCCTAGTCGGAAGATGAAGTGCTGTTCCTCCAGTTTGCATTGGGCTTCACTGGAACAATGCAGCAAGCCAAGGACAGACATGTGGGCAAGAGAACAGGGTGGAGTGTTAAAATGGCAAGCGACAGGGAGGTTTGGGTCTTTCTTGCGGACAGACCGCAGGTGTTCTGCAAAACGGTCGCCCAGTTTGCGTTTGGTCTCTCCAATGTAGAGGAGACCGCATTGGGAGCAACGAATGCAGTAGACTAAGTTAGGGGAAATGCAAGTGAAATGCTGCTTCACTTGAAAGGAGTGTTTGGGCCTTGGACGGTGAGGAGAGAGGAAGTGAAGGGGCAGGTGTTGCATCTTCTGCGTGGGCATGGGGCCTGTTCTCTTGCCCACATGTCTGTCCTTGGCTTGCTGCATTGTTCCAGTGAAGCCCAACGCAAACTGGAGGAACAGCACCTCATCTTCCGACTAGGCGCTTTACAGCCTTCCGGGCTGAATATTGAATTCAACAACTTTAGATCTTAAACTCCACCTCCCCCCATCCCCACCCCGTTTCTTCTCCCCCCCACCCCCCGCTTTTTTTTCAATAATTTATATAGATTCTTCTTTCCCCACCTATTTCCATTATTTTTAAATCTAAACTAAAACCTTGTTAGTCTTTCCACCCCACCCCCACTAGAGCTGTACTTTGAATATCCTGTCTTCCATTCTTAATTAGCACTTTTCTCAGACAAATATCACCACCTTCAACACCTCTTTGACCCTTTTGTCTGTGACATCTTTTGATTATCTGCTCATCTCCACAATCACCACACCCTCAATGTCTCTCTCTCCTCCCCCCCCACCCCCCCACCCACCTTAAACCAATTTATATTTCTCCCTTCTTCTAACTATGCTTCAGTTCTGCCGAAGGGCCATGAAGGCTCGAAACGTTAACTGATTTCTTCTCTGCCGATGCTGCCAGACTTGCTGAGTTTTTCCAGGTAATTCTGTTTTTGTCTCAAATCAATAATATTTGATCCCTGGGTTGGAGCTGAGCAGTTCTTATCTCAGAGTCAAAACTGTTTGTACACATGCTCCAAAGAATGATCTGCTGATTGTTTAAAGCATATTCACAGGTTCTTCCATTTGTGCAGTGCCTCATCATGCTTCTTAGAAACTTCACATACAGTGACTGTGACACAAGCAAATTTTGTGCATAATAGCTACTACAAAGAACCCCCAGGTAAATCACCGGTCAATCTAATTTTGGTAGTGTTAAATGAAAAGACTGTTGGAAATCTTGCTGGGAGCGCTCCCTGTTCTTCAGGCAGTGTCACACCTTCTTTTATTTGAGCAGGCAGAAGAAGTCTCAGCTCAACAACTCGTCCAAGATATGGGACGGTGCAGCAATCCTCAGTACTGCACTGGAGCATCAGCCTCGATTATGTGCAAACAACCCCTTTTCTCCATTTGCCCAGCCTCTTACCACCTACACCCACAACTCTTCTGACATTCCCCACCACTTACAATTTCATGGCTCTAGCCATCTCCTTTTCATCATGGGCATTGAATCTCTCTACATCTCCATCCCCCACCAGGCATATCTGAGTGCTCTTTGCTTCTTCCTTAAACAGAGGCCAAATTAGTCCCTCATTCACCACCACCCTCCTCTGCCTGGCTGAACTTGTTCTCACATTGAATGACTTCTCCTTTGACTTGACTCACTTTTTCCAAATAAAAGGTTTTGCTATGGGAAAATGTCCTAGCTATGCCTGCCTTTTCATGGAACATGTGAAATATTAATTGATCCAGTCCTACTCAGGTCCTCTCCTCTCACCTCTTCTTCCAGTACATTGATGACTGTATCAGTGCTATTTCCTGCATTCATGCCAAACTGAAAGAATTTAAACAACTGTTTCTGATTGTCTTCACGTGATCCATCTCTGACTATTACCTCCCCTTCTTGACTTCTCTGTTTCCATTTAGGAATAGGCTATCAATCAGAATCCACTATACATAGGTTTCCTCCCACCCTACTTCCTGTACGGACTGTATTCCATTCTCCCAGTTTCTCCACCTCTGTCACATCTGACCTGGTGATGCCACCTTACATATCACTGCTTACAGTGTGTCTTCCTTTCCCCCCGCTCCCCTCCATAATCAAGGATTCCTCTCCACTGTGGTTGCCACAACGCTTCCTTGATTGTACTGTTTCATTTCCAACATTTCTGCTCTTGCCCCTTTCTCTCCCTCCCAGAACCACAGTAGGATTCCCCTAGCACTCACCTTCCACCCCACCAGCCTTCACATTCAACAGATCATCCTGTGCAACTTCCACCATCTCCATTGTGATGCCGTCACCAAACACAGTGTCCTAACTCCTCCCCTTCCCTTTCAGCATTCCAAAGGGACCATTCCCTCCACCACACACTGGTCCACAACTCAATGACCCCCACAGCCTCTTCCATGCAAATGCAAGAGGTGCAACACCTGTCCCTTTACCCTCCCTCCCCACTATCCAGGCTGCAAAACACTCATGCCAGGTGAAATAGTGATTTACTTTGCTTCTTTCAATTGAATATGCTGTATTCACTGCTCACAACGTGGTCTTCTCTGCATTGGAGACCTCAAAGCTGATTGACGGCTACTTTATGGAACACGTCCATTCAGTTTGCAAGCGTGACCCTGAGCTTCTAGTCATCTGTCATTTTAATTCTGTGCCTCATTCCCAGTCTCACCTTGCCCTCCCACACACTAGTAGTACAATGAAGCTCAAGGCAAGCTCAAGGAATGGCACCTTTTCTTACAATTAGGCACTCAATAGCCTCCCAGCCTCAACATTTTAGGTCACAATCTCTAGCCCCATTTTTTTTCAAATGTCAGCTAATGCTATCTCTCAACATGTGCTCAACAGTAGGAAGAACCCACACCTCCCATCCCACACCCCTCACTCCCCCCCAACCAAACTGATGGCCATGGTCTCTGTCGTGACTGCACCAGTGAATGCCAGCACAGGCTTGTCCATGAGAGTGAGGACATGAAGTCATGCCTTTCCCTCGCCAAGAAATACTATCCTTTGAACATTACAAAAGAAACTACTATGTGACTAACAAATAACAATTTCTCTAAAACCTTATTGACAATCTCTTCTTCAAACATGAACATGATTAAGGTTCACAAATAATGTTGGAAATCTGATTGAACAAATTTAAGCCTTTGTTGAAACAGCAAGAGATTTAAAAACACAGATGGCCATCTTCCAGGTTATCTTTCAGAGTTCACACACGTACCCAACACATTTCTCTCACTAAGCCCTGCCTCTTCCAGAGGAGTTACCGACTCTTAAAACAATCAACAGAAACCTCTCACCTTTGTGGCCAAGGTTATCACACCCTACAGCTGTCGGAGCTGAGTTCAGGTAGGTCAGTACAGATTGGGAATCACAACTGGGGCTTCCTTCTCTCTACGCTGTAGAGTTTATCCTTCCACAATGACTTATTCCCTTTATATTTGGGATCAGTACAAGTAAATCATTATTCCACCTACTCTTAGAACACTCTCCCCACTGTATCTAAAAGCAGAATACTGAGAATGCTGGAAATCTGAAATCAAAACAAAAATGCTGGGAATACTCAACAGCTCAGGCAGCAACTGTTGAGAGAAACAGAGTTCACGTTTCATGTCAATGACCTTGCATCAGAACGGAGAGCAGAACTTTGCAGATGCTGCCTGACCTGCTGAGTATTTTCAGCATTTTCTGATTTACTTCAGATTTCCAGCATCTGTAGTATTTGGCTTTTCGATTAGTGTCTAATTCATTGCCACTTATCTTCCAGGAATGCCTATCTTGAAGAAGTTCAGCTCTGAGTGCGCTGTGACATTTTAGCATAGCCTCTGAGGTTTCATTTTTTAAATTTCAGACAAACACTAAAGCTTGAAAAGTGTGACTTTTTTTATTCATTTACAGGATGTGGGAGTCACTGGCTAGGTCAGCATTTATTGCCCATCCCTAACTACCCTTGAGGAGGTGGTGGTGAGCCGCCTTCTTAAACCTCTGCAATCCATGTGGTGTAGGTACACCCACGGTGTTGTTAGGGAGGGAGTTCCAGGATTTTGACCCAGTGACAGTGAAGGAACGGCAATATATTCCCAAATCAGGATGGTGAGTGACTTGGAGGGGAACTTCCAGGTGGTGGTGTTCCCATGTGTCTGCTGCCCTTGTCCTTCTAGATGGTAGCATTCATGGGTTTGGAAGGTGCTACCTAAGGGGCCTTGATGAGTTCCTGCAGTGCATCTTGTGCCTGCTGCCACTGTGCATCATTGCTGGAGGCAATGAATGTTTGTGTATGTGGTGCCAATCAAGTGGGCTGCTTTGTCCTGGAAGGTATTGAGCTTCTTGAGTGTTATTGGAGCTGCACTCATCCAGGCAAATGGACAGTATTCCATCACACTCCTGACTTGTATCTTGTAGATGGTGGACAGGCTTTGGGGAGTCAGGAGGTGAGTTACTCATCGCATGAGTCCTAGCCTCTGACTTGCTCTTGTAGCCACAGTATTTATATGGCTAGTCCAGTTCAGTTTCTAGTCAATGGTAACCTCCAAAATGTTGATAGTGGGGGATTCAGTAATGGTAATGCCATTGAATGTCAAAGGACAATGGTTAGATTCTCTCTTGTTGGAGATGGCCATTATCTGGCACTTGTGTGGCATGGATGTTACTTGCCACCTATCAGCCCAAGTCTGGGTATTATCCAGGTCTTGCTACATTTGGACATGGACTGCTTCAGTATTTGAGGAGTCGCGAACGATGCTGAACATTGTGCAATCATCAGTGAACAGCCCCACTTCTGGCCTTATGATGGAAGGAAGGTCATTGATGAAGCAGCTGAAGATGGTTGGGCCGAGGACACTACCCTGAGGAACTCCTGCAGTGATGTCCTGGAGCTGAGATGACTGACCTCCAACAACCACAACCATTTTTCTTTGTGCTAAGTATGACTCCAACCAGTGGAGAGTTTTCCCCTGATTTCCATTGACTCCAGTTTGCTAGGGCTCCTTGATGCCACACTCAGTCACTTGATTTCTTTGACCTAGGGATTTTAATGATGCTGCAAAGGAGATTATTGTTCCATGGTAGAGAAAATGCATTAGGCCTAGTCACACTGAACCTTCGAAAAATGATTAATTACAAAAGAAAGGATTTATCAAGGTGAATGGTAAAGCTGAACCATTCAGAGCCTTCGTACAGTCCTGCAGTTGAAGTCTAATATTGGACTAAATTCTGATTTAAAAAAAAATAAAACAATACAAAAGTGCTCGTGGACCATATAGTGGTTAGAAAAGGCCAAGAAGAAGAGGAAACAGTTATCTCACATTAGGACTCCTTAAACATTACCATCTCATGTACAAGCTGAGGGATGACATTTATACCTGCTTTCACTTGCTACTGCAAAACAAAACTCATCAGAATTAATGGGAAGAAATGGCACTGCTTTGGATGAGTGCCAATGAGGCAATTTCTGGTTCTACGCTGGAGAGCTTCAGCCTCCTATATGTCTCCACGTTCAGCTGGTTCCTCCTCTTTGTTTTCAGCCCCACCAGTGCTGAAAATCCAATCCCGCAGTTGTATGTTGTTGGGATTGGCAGCAGATGCTTCAGAGCAGCGTCAGCAAGTCCAGGGTACTTGGACTGTAAGTGGATCCAAAACTCTGTCAAACCTTTCTCAGCAAATACCAACTTCAGGTGACTTGCATTTTGGACCAGGCCGCAGACCAAGTGGAGGACTCTCACTAACTACTGGTGGCCCATGGGCCACACTTTGAGAACCACTAGTATAAAGCGCCAGTTAGGGTGAAATCTGGAGAACGGTGCCTGAGCCAGAAGGATTCTTGAGTGTAGCACATTTATGCTTCAGAATATGGACTCTGGTTTCTCTTTCATGAAATTAAAGAACAAGGCTGGTAAAACTGCTGGGGAGGCACAGTTGACTTTGGACCAATGGTTCCTACAGCTCTCCACCAGTGGGTTTTCCTTGTGTGACTTTTAGGGAAATTGTGTTTAACCAACTTATTGGAGTTCTTTGAGGAAGTACTGTGGATAAAGGGAACCGTGGATGTACTATACTTAGATTTCCAAGAGGCATTTGATAAAGTGCCACATCAAAGGTTATTGCAGAAAATAAAAGCTCATGGTATAGGGGGTAACGTATTGGCATGGATAGAAGATTGGCTGGCTAACAGGAAGCAGAGAGTAGGAATAAATGGGACTTTTTCAGGTTGGCCAGATGTAACGAGTGGTGTGCCACAGGGATCAGTGCTGGGGCCTCAACTGTTCACAATTTATATAAATGACTTGGATGAAGGGATGGATGAGATGGTTGCCAAATTTGCTGATGACACAAAAATGGGCAGGAAAGCAAGTTGTGAAGATGAGGAGACTACAAACAGATATAGATAGGTTAAGTGAGTGGGCAAAGATCAGGCAAATGGAGTATAATGTGGGAAAATGTGAAATTGTTCATTTTGGCAGGAAGAATGAAAGAGAAGCATATTATCTAAATGGTAAGAGATTGCAGAGCTCTGAGGTGCAGGGAGATCTGGGTGTCCGAGTGCATGAATCACAAAAGGTTAGTATGCAGGTACAGCAAGTAATTAGGAAAGCTAATAGAATGTTATCATTTATTGAGACGGGAATTGAATACAAAAATAGGGAGGTTATGCTTCAGTTGTACAGGGCACTACTGAGACCACATCTGGAGTATTGTGTACAGTATTGGTCATCTTACTTAAAAAAGGATGTTGGAAGCAGTTCAGAGGAGGTTTATCAGATTAATACCTGGAATAGACGGGTTGTCTTATGAGGAAAGGTTGGACAGATTAGGCTTGTATCTGCTGGAGTTTAGAAGAGTAAGAGATGACTTGATTAAAACATGTAAGATCCTGAGGGATCCCGACAGGGTGGATGTGGAGAGGATGTTTCATCTTGTGGGTGAATCTAGAACTAGGGGTCACTGGTTAAAAATAAGGGGTCGCCCATTTGAAACAGGGATGAGGCGGAATTTTCACTCAGAGGGTCGTGAGTCTTTGGAACTCCCTTCTTAAAAAGGTGGTGGAAGCTGAATCTTTGAATATTTTTAGGGCAGAGGTGGATAGATTCTCGGTAAGCAAGGGGGTGATAGGTTATCGGGGATAGGTGGGATGCAGATTTCAGATTTCTATCAAATCAGCTATGATCTTATTAAATATTGGGGTAGGCTTGAGGAGCTGAATGGCCTAGTCCTGCTCCTTGTTGGTATGAACTATTGTAGACTAATTGATGGAGGTGATTGCTATAATTAGTCAACAACTTTAACTATCATGCAACTACTGGGACACTAGAAGGTATACTAGTTGGGCATTTTTCCTTATCCAGAAATTTATATGTTACCAAAACACCATACCTACAGAACACATCATTGCTGATTTGGGCAGAAAATACGAGAAGACAGCTCAAATAAACTTACCTATAGGTTTTTCTTTGTTTCCTTTGCAAGTGAGAAATGAATGACATGGCAGCTTAGAAGTGAATGGAAACCATAGCTACAAACGCCTCGTCAACAGGAAGATAAATGAACTGTATAGTTTTAAAATGGCACCATCATTGGGCCTGCAACTGAAGCTGAAAGAATCCTAACCAGACTAAATTAGATTGATTCAAAGAGATAAAACCTTATTCAATACAATTCAGACCTACTCTGCCTCTACCACTTGTAGAAAGGACAATTTTGTGGTTTGGGCATTGGAAATTTGGGTATAGCAGTGCTGTCGTGCTTGTTTAATGTTTGTGGTTTAGTGTTGCTCTATTCTAACAGCATTTATCCTTCCAATTCCCTTTGTGACCAAATGGCTGACACACATTTAACCACCTCGACATTCTGACAACCAAGTTACACTGGTCTTCTGTGACAGGCAGTGACACTCTCCAGTGGTGACTTGGTGTTTAATTCCCAGAATCTTTTGCTGTATTCCGCTCCTTGGTAATCTACTGGTGATACATATCTGATCCCATATTTGCACATCCATCCCCAAAACTAGGCATCTATATTTCCTAAAATGTGGGTTAAAAAAAAAAATCGCAAAAGCTGAATCCTGCCTTCCTGAATTCATTTAAGTGTCTTTGTTGGGAGGCAAAGGTTTATTTGATAGTTTCAGTTGCACATAGTCTGTCTTCTGGCTGTCTCAATGGCCCCCAGTGGTGTTAGTGTCAATTGTTTTAATACATGAAATGTTGCTGACTCTTACCTAAAGAATGACTAGACCCTATATTGTGTTGGTACCTTCAGGAAAGAATGGAGAAAATTGGCCCATGAGGGGAAGGGAGGTGATAAGGGAGATATACAAAATACTCACACACGTGATTGATAACATTAATGAAACATATTCGCATCAGAGTGCTAATGCATGTCATAAGCACTGCCACAAAAACAATATACGTTCAGAAATTACTGTTGGTCATACTGCTGCAAATAGCACATGACATTTCTCTGTCTACCATTTGAACACAGGCATTAGACCATTTATGCTCATGTCAAAATAGGAGACAAAGGAATGTCATATGAATGTGCTCAGTCTTTGTCCACTAACAATGCTGGATAACCTCCAGGCCAGTGTTCCTTTAAAGGGCAACTAATTTGATTCTGTTTCTTTTTAAATCTGGCTATTTTCATATTTTATTTTCTTTCCTAATATTTTTTATGTAAAATTATCTGACTTGGATTGTTTCTCCTGTCCATTTTGTTTCTATTCTCTGGAAGGAGATGAAACATTAAAATTGACAAATACGCTATGGTTCAGTAAAGTGTTTTAGTGCAAATCTCCACAAATCCTTATTCTGGTAAAGCATTGCTGTCCACTTACTTTAAGAGCTTATTCTGTCACTGTTATTCTCCTATTAAACTGCCTGATTTATGAGATTTCTTCCTGCTCCAACCTTTCAACGTTGCTTTAGTTCTGCGTGTGTTCTGTTGAGATGAGGATTGAATTAGCATTAAAAACATTGTCGTTCCAGCAGGAAAGGGTGAAAAAACTATGGGAAGAGCTTGGAGCAGTTTATACAGTTGCCAACAGCTACGATGATGCTGGGCAGTGAGATCTTCTCAATAGCGTTTAGCCCTGACTTCAATGGGAAGATGTCTCAAGGTACTGACCATGGGCGTTGCACAGTCTCTTCGATGCCTGCAGGTCCCCAGCATCTTGCCCAAGTGATCATTCTTCCACAAGTGAATGTAGACAGCAAGAGCCATCTGGGAATCATGGGCTTTTTAAACTGTGAAGCCTGATCCAGAGGCAGCTGTGCTTGTGCAGAAGAACAGAGTCATGGGGCTGGGTTATACATTGAAGACAGGCTCCCCACCCCCCCCAGTGTAAATGTCAGGGGTGAGCCCGCCAGCTCGGCCCACTTTAATTTTTTTGGGCAACGGCCTTTTAATTAGTATGAGGCGGGACTTCTGTCTGTCTCCAGGAAGACGTCCTGCCTCAGAGCTGCTGTGGTGTTCAACGATGGACCCGAACATTCGGGTAAGTCCAAGATCTCGCTGAGGCCACGCTGACAGGCCCTAGTGAGGGGAGTGTGGGGCATGTCGGATAGGATGTGGGTAGTGGGGTGGGGGGTTGGGGGGGGTTGCTGCTGGAAGTGGGGGTTAAAAAAGAGAGTACGTGGGGAGGCAAAACTATGGGGAGGGGTTTCTGATTGGCAACAGGAGCCTGGCGAGAGGCACCATCCCCTCTAACAGGCCTGTAGCCCACAGAGTTAAATGTGCCAGGGTGCATGTTGAACATCGATCTCTCCCACTGCCTGTTAAACAGAGCAGCAGCAGGATGAGGCCCTTAATTAGGCATTAGACACCCACTTAAGGACCTCAATTGGGCCATGGGTGGGCGCGACACCTCCCCCTCTGCTCATAAAATGACAGCGGGGGGACCAGCAGTGGGCATGCTGCTTATGGCATGTCACCCTAACCTACAAGTCCACCTGCCTGCTTTCCTGCCTACGGTGGCCGGTAAGATTCAACCCACGGTGATTTAGGAGGTGACTCATGATAAGTACAAGAAGCTTAAATTGTCTGCTGATTTTCAGCTATAACTATAGACATATTTGAAACAATGACTGTCCTGGTAAAATGGGGCCTATCAGTTTATTTGTGGAAGCAATCCACTTCTGAGACGAGGAATTACCATAATAAGGACAACTGTTTGACATTTACCTGAGATTCATGTAACCATCCACGTTGCTGTGTTGGGTCATGAGATGACCTCACAACTGCAGGAACTCACCAAGGCTCCTTCGACAACACCTTCTAAACCCACAACTGCTACCATCTAAAAGGGCAAGGGCAGCAGATACATGGGAGCACCACCAGCTGGAAGTTCCCCTTACCATCCTGACTTGGAAATATGTCACCGTTCCTTCACTGTCGCTGGGTCCAAATCTTGAAACTCCCTCCTTAACAGCACTATGGATGTACCTACTCCACAGGGACTACAGCGGTTCAAGGAGGCAGCTCACCACCACCTTCAAGGGCAATTAGGGATGGGCAATAAATGCTGGCCTAGCCAGCAACGCCCACATCCCATGAATGAATTTTAAAAAACTGTTTGATGCCACATCCACTGTGGGGCTGCCTGTTCTTTCTCACTTTCTGGTACATCTGCTGTTATTCGAGTAGGATGGCTGGAAGCTCTGCCTTTGTCTCCAAGAGACAGCAGCCTCATCAATGCCCACTGCTGCCATGCACCTACTGCTGGCCCTCCCTTGACCTGTCCAGCAAACTGCATGAGGGAGGCATTGAAGCTCTGTGCAAAGGACCCTCTGTTACCAATTGTTCCCTCAAGTTGGGAAGCACTCTCGAGAGGACTCCAGTTCAGTGTTCATGTCCAATTGTATATTTTCATGTTAGCAGGCGAAAATTAGACCAAATTTTCATCTTTGTGCTCAATCCCTTCATGGCTTTGCCTCTCCCTATATCTATGACCTTCTCCACCAGGCCTCGAACTTTGCATTCCTCCAAATCTTGTCTCTTGCAGACCTCCAATATTCTATTCCTCTCCAGTATCCCCCAAGCCTTTAACTCTCTAGGCCCTAACCTCTCTTCTTTTAAGATCCTCCTTAAAACCTACCTCTTCAAAAAAGCTTTTGGTCACCTATCCTAATATTTCTTTTTTCTGAATATACATTCCTGTTAAGTGCCCTGCAACTTTTTACTATGCTAAAAGGTGCTGTATAAATGCAAGGCATTGCTGTTGAAACCTTTATAGGCTTGATGCATGCAATATTAACCACAAAATGCGGTTACTCAGGTAGCGCCCTGCTTTTAAAACCAAGATTGGGATCTCAGGGCTCCAATGGAAACTGATTCTAGCCAGAGGATTTCTTACTCCTCCTCCGCCCATAATACCACACTGGGGCTCTTGTACCGAGCTCATGGTGCCTGCCTAAAGCCCACCCAGGATGTTACGGGGCTAGTTATAGCTGGAGAGAGTCCCATAAGGTGCTGGTTTCATGGTTACTGTTCAGGCCTGAAGCTTTTTCTTGTTGCAGGGAACATCCAAAGAAGCATCCAAAAATGGAGCAGGTCTGCTCCTTGCTCCAGCCATGTTATTTACAGTAATGATTCACATGGCCCACTTTACGCAGCAGCTGTAGCTTTTAAGAGTTCAGCTATCTGCTATTGCCTGTTCCATTCAATTGGCAATCGCAGTTGGGCCAATTCATGTCAGGAGCTCATATACAGATTGCACCTGACTGGGTTAGAAACAAGGCGACCAGCACTGATAGTAGTGAAGGAATAAAGAGAAGGGAAGGAGAAAAAATTAGACTTTCAACAATGGTTAAATAGAACTAGAAGGAGAAAATAAATTTGGGCAAAGTAAATAAAAATAAAATATAAAAGAAAGAAGTAAATTTATTGCCAGTTCTCCAGGTCAAAGCACTTAATTGCTGCAATAGATACATATGTAACATAAGAAAATAATGTTATTACTGAGATTATAGAAACAAGGTTGATTCCAAAAGATGCAAGCGAATTCAAAACAGACCGGACAATTCAGCCCTTCATGCCAGAGCCAAATCTTTGCTAGAACAATTTAAAATTAATCCCAATGTCTTGCTCTCTGTCCTGAGTCCTGCATCTTCCTCCACTTGTATTTCTGCAATCTTCCTTAAAATATATAATGGTTTCTGACTCAACTATTCCCTGTGGCAAAACTTTCCATGCTTTAATAACCCTCAAATTAAAAAAATTCTCTTAGCTCTCTCCTCATTCAGTGACATTTTTAAATTAATGACTTCCCTAATTGACCCTATCAAAATCCTTCATCATTTAAAAATAAAACATGAACCTTTTCTTAGTCTTCTCTGCTTCTGTAGGAATGGTCCCAGTATCTCAGGTCTTTCCTCATAGCTACGGTTTCTCATCCCAGGTAAATGCACTCTGTATGCTCTATATGACTTTAATGTTCTTCTATGATATGATGCCCAAAGCCAAACTGAACCATGGGAGATAGAAGTGGCAGGTGATGTTGATCATTTGGAAGACAGCTAAAAGAATTCGGAAAATTCAATGAGACCATGCTTCCTGTGGGAAGCCTGTTAAGGGAGTGCGAGTTCATGACAGGACTATAACACTTGAGCACAGATTCTCCAATCTACACTGTAATTGAGTGCAGCTCCCCACTGGAGGGGAAAAAAAACAATGAATTTGCCCAGATCAGCTCCCTACGGTTAGAAAGAAGTATTTTCATATCATCTTATCACGTACTCAGGAGAATCCAAAACTGATGTACAGTCATTGTTGTTATGTAGGCACACAGTGATCTCAAATTTGAGATGAGAGCATCTGATTACTCCGTTTAGGAATATTGGCCAGGGACTTCCTGCTTTTTGTAAAAAAGAATGTTCCATGGGATCACTTACATTCAGCTGGTCAGGTAAGCAGAGCTTCAGTTTTAACACCTCTCGCTCCAACAGAACAGCACTCTCTCAGAACTACACAGAAGCCTCAGGCTAGGTTACACCTTAAGTGCTTGCTTGGCTCAAAATGACAACCTTCCAACTCAGACGCAAGACACCTACTAAATGAACCAAGCTGACAAATCCCATGGCAGTTAAGGCTAATTGAAAGTGATTCATGGTGAGATATGTGGAGTATGTACAAGGAACTATATAATAAAATTGGCAATTTCAACCAACCCAATACCAACTGTTAATATCTTTAAGTGCAGGCACAACTTGGGAGCTGAATCCCATTGTAAGCTTGTTAAAATTACAGGTGACACTAACTTGGGAGAGCAGTAGGGACAGCGAACAATTTGGGAAGGTTTCAGATCAGTTTTGCAATCGAGCAGACAAATGAAACAGTACTAAAAATATAAAATATTGTACGTTAGGTGAAAGGAAAGAGCAACATAGGCCCCACAGCAGAAAATAGGCTCAGTCACGCATCTGTAGAACAAGTCATGATAGTCTCAGGCCCTGCCTTAATGATAGCACTCTCACATCTACAGGCCCACTCTAAGGAGCACATAATGCAGGTTGACATTTTAATGCTGTACTGAAGTGCTGACTTACCTGTGGCTTACTAAAATAATGGGCCTGATTTTAACCCATTAAAATCCCATTCACTTGCATGGTTAAAATCAGGCTCAATGTTTCTGCAGATTAACTCTGAAGTGTAGTCTGTGTCCTCTGGCTCTACATTTCTGGACTAGATGGAATAGCTTGTCATTGGTATACATTATCTAGCCATTTAGAATCCTAAAAACACCTCTCGACCTTCTCTTTTCCAGTGAGAACATTTACAAAATCACATGTCATAAACCAAACCCTCCATCGCCTCAGTCATTCTGGTCACTTGCTTCTGTATCTTTTCAATAGCTGCAATATCCATTAAACAGAAACATAAAACAGAATGAGATAATTTGCTTTCAAATCAATTGCTGCATAACACATGCATGCTATCACTGGGAATAAAATTACAGACAACACTTGTAACTGATTTTTCTTTCCAAGTTAAGGAGATGTTTCCTATTTGCTTTAACATTAAGACAGCACCCTTTAAATTGATAGAAAGGTAGTAACATTAAGAACAGCAAGTCTAGACTGCCATTTTGTTGGCTCTAGCAGTTCTTTCTAATTCCAACACCTCTTCTGTTTCTTTATCCCTTAATACACTTACATCCCAAGTAACAATGTATCTTCCTTTTAAACATCTAATTAATTCTGCTTCTATGGCCTCCAGAGTCAGTGCATTCCAAATCCTTCCAACCCTTGTCTGAAGTGATTTAATTCCTTAAAGGTTTACGTCTGTCAACACACTACAGCTGCTCACAATTCCCTTGGCAATGTCATCAATATTGAGTGCTGTGACTTAAATATTCAAGATAGCAAAAGGGAAAAGGCAGAGTAAATATAAAGGATTTGGTAAATGTCTGCAATCCATTGTAAAGGTCTGGTTGTTGGACAGTCTTTAAGAAGGGTATATAACCACAGGGTCAAGTGCAATTTGAACCATAACTCATTAAATGAGGTCCCTCAGAGTTCAACCAGTCTTAACAAGAAAAGAAGGCCAGAATTTCCAGTTGAAAGCCCAGGATTGTTTTTATTCTTTCATGGGATGTAGGTGCCACTGGCAAGGCCAGCGTTTGTTGTCCTTGAACTGAGTGGCTTGCTCGGCCATTTCAGAGGGCACTTAACAGTCAACCACATTGTTGTAGTTGCCATATGTAGGCCAGACCAAGTAAAATGGCACATTTCCTTCCCTAAAGCACATTAGTGAACCAGATGGGTTTTTACAACAATTGATGATAGCTTAATGGGCAGAATTTTCCCGTTGTTGTGCCCAGGGGCAGGCCCTGCACGTCAGTGTGCCATCGCGATATTTCGCTGGTTGGGCATGCGGTGATGTCCAACACGGCCACTTAAGGCCCTTGAGTGTTCAATTGACACCGATTTTTCGGCGCCCGTGCAATCTTCGGCTTAGCACATGGGCCCAACAGGCAGAGGGGTAGGACACATTTGTATTAACCTCATCCACGGGCGGAATAAGAGGGCTTACTGAGGTCTTGAATGTGCAGTCAAGTCTTTATTTTTGAAAGTTTTGCAAACTTGCCTGCAAGATCTGCAGTACTTCAAAACCAGCTGCTTTTTCTGGAGACTCAACCTTCAGGTCAGCACTCTGCACTGAGTAATCTTTTCTGGGCCTGCAGGTTTCAGAAAGCCTTCCCTTAGCCTAGAAATGGGAGCTGAACTGTCCACTGGAGGCACCTCCTCTGTGGAGGAAGGGAGGGCTAGAAGGAGGAGGAGGCCAGGAGTGCACTTTCAGCCTCCAGGGGAGCCACCTTTGGGAGGACAGGTGCAGGCACAAGGGGCACAGGGCCAAGAGGTAGTCCAAGGTGGAAGGGGCCACAGAAGATGCCACTATCCTGCTGCCAAGTCATACAGGCACGAAGCAGCAACCCAATATGTCTGAGGTGCAGTGCCGAAGGAGGCTCTGTCTCTCAAGGGAGACGTCAACTATATCTGTCAGATGATTGGGCCTGAGATCTCCCCTAACTGTGTGGGTGGACACCCCATGCCAGTGGCTCTGAAGGTCACAGCTGCCTTCAACTTCTATGCCTCTGGCTCCTTCCAGGGGTCAGTGGATGATCTTTACGGTGTCTCCCAATCAGTTGTGCACACTTGTGTCAAGCAGGTTACAGACGCTCTGTTCAGGTGAGCATTTACCTTCATCCACTTCCATTGGGACCAGGAAAGCCAGACACAGCGAGCCAGAGGCTTCACGGCCATTGCTGGCTTCCCCCGTGTCCAGGGTGCCATAGACTGCTCACATGTGGCCATCAAGGCGCCAGCAGGTGAGCCCGGTGCCTTCAACAACAGGAAGGGCTTCCACTCCATGAACGTGCAGATAGTGTGTGTTCACAGGATGCTGATTCTACAAGTCTGTGCAAGATACCCAGGCAGCTCCCACGACACCTACATCCTCAGACACTCCCACGTGTCAGGGCTCTTCAGTGCTCCAGCCCGGCAGGATGGATGGCTGCTGGATGACAAGTGCTATCCCCTCAGAAGGTGGCTTATGACGCCTCTCCGCCATCCAAGAACAGAAGCTGAGCAGCGGTATAATAGGAGCCAAGGCACCACAAGGGCTGTGGTGGAGAGAGCCATCGGTCTTCTCAAGATGCGCTTCCGATGCCTGGATCGCTCAGGAGGCGCACTCCAGTAACCCCCAGATTGTGTCTCGGTGATAGTGGTTGCATGCTGCGCTCTCCACAACCTTGCGCTAGAAAGGGGGGATGCTGTGGACAATGAAGACACATTGGCTGCGGCTGCATACGATAAGTCCAGTAGTGAGTCCGAGGATGAGCATGCACAGGGAAATGCTGAGAGGGTAGACGCTGACCCAGGTATACTCCAGGGAGGCAGGGACACCCGGGAGGCTTTAATCCAACGAACCTTCAGCTAGAACTCCACAGATGGACCACCAGGACAAGCCTGGGCTGTAGGCTCGATACTCGACACCTAAGTGCAATATCTGCCAGGTTAGCAACAGTGACTAAGGGCCTTGTTAATAAAGCTGAATGTCCAACAAAGCACTCATTACAGTTTTGGAAACCATCCACATGCAGAAGAAAAGAGGCACCCTCCGCCATGGTGACATATCTGAATTTAATATGTCAAGCAAAGCAACTTATTCCAAAAAAAAGACAATAGTGTTAAAAATCAAATAAAATCATAAAGGCCTAATCTCAGGCCAACATAAAAGCACCAGTGAAAAACCCGTGGTGTGCCTAAGGTGCCTTATGTTTCCGTTTCTGGGTGCTACGTCTTGGTGCTGCCCCCTCGCTGAAGTGGCATCTGAGACAGCTGCTGACTCTGCTGTCCTGTTGGCCTCGATGATCTTGGCGGTTGTCCTCTGGCCCGTGGAGCCTGTGTTGGCCCCGCCTGAGAGGGAGCTGCCAGTTCCGCAGCTGGCATCTCCCCAGTCATCGCAGCCTCACCGGATGATACGGTCACTGGGAGAGAGGCAAAGGAGCTGCTGCCCTCATCCAGAGACCCCTCGGAGGAGCCCACAGAGACAACAGGCAACTGCTGCGCCAATGTGAGGTCGCTTCGGACCTCCCTGATCACCATTGATGGATGGACACCGAGCTGGGAAACTTGATGCCCAAACCATCTCCCACACTGGCACTGACCAGCTGAGGTCAATGCCGTTGTGAGGGCTTGCTGGCCCGAGCACATCCCCAGGAAGCCCTGACGGGTCTCCTGGAGGAGCCTCTCCACGAGAGTCGCCACTCTTTCCATGGAGGACGCATGGCGCTCGGACATGTGGCTCATTGCTTTGGCGATTGGCAGCATAGACTCCTCCACCACAGAGACCAAGCCAGGCATAGCCTCATGTATCTCCCCAGATGTTCCCGTGCACCCGGCCACATTTCCTGCACCTGCTGCGTCGCGGACGACTCCAGAGGCACATCATCAGGCACTGACTGAGCATGTGCCTGGTCCCCTGCAGTCCTCCAACTGCTGGTGCCATGGGCACTCTCTGTTTCTGTCAGCTCCTCCAGCGACTGTGAAGTGCCCTCACCACTGTGCCCCGGGACACTAGCCAATGTTTTAATTCCCACCGAGGTGCTAGTATCTGTGCTGGTGCCTGGCTGGCAGAGATGGTGCGACGCTGGTGAGACTTCAGGGCCCTCAGGTGTGAGAGGGGGCCTCTGCTGCTCCTCCTCCCGGCCCAGCTCCACTGATGCTGAAAGGAAGAACAAGGACAGTGGATCAGTTAACGTGGAGACAATGTCAATGTGCATCCCTGTCCCCCAGATCATTATGCGCTCATCCTTCCATAACCAATGGTCAAGCCATGATGCAAAATTAAATCAACTAACATTCAGCAGTGCTATGGCCATTGGAAGAACAATGCTGACCTCACTGTTGGGCATAAACCTGGACGTGGCAGCCCAGCCTCTCCGACACCAGTGGACCTTGGCGCATGGCAACTTTCCAGATCCAGGGCCTCCTGCTCGAAGCGGCTAAGAATGATGATCTGCGCCTGCTTCCACCGCCAGTCCTCACACACTCTGCCGCATTATGAGCATTCTTCTCCTGAAAATGAGAGACGAGCATAGATTAGTGCAAATTGCACATGGACTCTCTTCACGCACGACCCACCCCAACCAGAGTGGGACATATCAGGGCTCCAGTGCCTCCTCACCCGACTGCTGCCGAACACTCACACAAAGGTTCTAGGCCTGTTCCCACCCCCCACCCACTCCACCCCCTTTGGACACATGCTGCCTACAATACATTAGGCACCACACACCACCTTGAAGCTCCCCTCCCACCATCTCATCACCCTGACTAGGACATGTCCTGGAGCTCAAACACAGCGCCTAGGTGCAGCTTCTCCAGGTTTCCCCCAAACCAGTCATGTGGGACTCAGCGTAACACATTCTGCGGGGGCAAAACACATCTCCTCTCAGGGTGACCTCAGCATGAGCAATATCTGCTGGCCTGCCCAGCAAAGGACAAATGCTGTCAATGATTCAATGCAGTCACTACACTCAGACTTGCAGGGCACCAGGGGGGTAAGCCGACTTGCTGGGTTAAATGCCCAATGCCAACATGGTACCCACCCTGCCAGAGCGCAACAAGTCATTGAAGCGCTTGCAGCACTGGATCCAGGTATGCCGCACCACGTCACGGGAGCTCACCATCTCCGCCACCTCCTCCACCACCTCCTCCCAGGCACATTTCGTCATGTGCGGGGGTCTCCTCCTCCCATCCTGAGGGACCAGCATCTCCCGCCGTGCTGCCACCTCCTTGAGGAGGGCAGCAAGGCAGTCATCGGAAAAACCTAGGGGCACACTGGCCCCCTGCCCTACCCTCCAGCCTGGCCTGTCCCACTGGCCTACCCTCCAGCCTGGCCTGTCCCACTGGCCTACCCTCGAGCCTGGCCTGTCCCACTGGCCTACCCTCGAGCCTGGCCTGTTCATCAGAAGCCCTCTGCTGTGGCCTTGCACTTGCCATTGTGAGCAGCCCACAGGAGGCTGCCAGGCCTTTATTTAAACAGGCTGCTGGGTTGCCATTGGACCCGGCGGTCTGCGCACGCCCACCACCGCCCGCCCACTCCTGCTATCCTCGGGAGTCGAGAAATACGCTGGGTGGGCCTTAATTGGCCCGCCCGTGTAAAATGGCGGCACGGACCCGATCGTGCTGTGGTGGGATTTGAACCCATGATCCCAGAGCATTAGCCTGGGTCTCTGGAGTACTAGTCCAGTGATGCTACCACAGTATCCCAATTATCAGCTGCGCGTCCGCCGACCTGTCCATGGCCAATTGAGGCCATTGACAGGGTCAATTAAGAAATTGAAGGACCTGCCCGTCCAACCTTAAGGTCAGGAGCCCCAGCAGGAAGTAGAAAAAAACATGAAATCTCATCCACAGGCGGGATGAAATTTCATGTAGGCTTTAAAAAATTTTAATAAAGATTTTGTAAAAATTATGGACATGTCCCAACTCATGTGACATTGTCACATGAGGGGACATGTAAGGGAAATGTTATTTTTCTATTTTTATCCTTTTTACATGTGCAACCAATTTCCCTGAGGCAACACTTAGCCTCAGGGAGATGAGTGCGCTCTTTCGTGCGCATGCGTGAAAGAGGGCACTCTCGATTTTGGGAATCCCACCCCCCCCGCCCGCACAGGGAGCGCATAATTGGCCCGCCTATATAAAATGGCACCGTGCCTCCGATCGGCGGCGCCGATCAGAAACACACCAGTACGCGCCCGCCCATCAACTTCTCCCCCAACGGGGGGAAAATTCAGCCTCATAACTCTCCTCATAATCTACCCCTCCATCCTCTCAATCATTCAGGTTTAGAATAAACTGGTGATCACATCCAGTGAGTAGAGAAATGTCACAGGAACACACGTTCACTCACTGGTATCAGCTACAGCAGATCTAAGGGGAAAGAGAAGGGGAGTGAAACAAATTGAATAGCTCTTTCAAATAACTGGCAAGGATGTGGTTGTTCAATTAGCCTCCTTCTGTGCTGTATAATTCTATGGTCACTGAAAGTTAACTTTTGGGTTAAATATATAGCACGGTCACTATAAACAGTCCTTGAGGGTGCTGAGAGATACTATGGAGGTCTGACTACTCTGAACACCTCCAATACAACAGCTTGGATTTTGCAGCAGGAATAATGATGAGGCTAACAGTGCTTACCGTTATTCAGGAGTAAATCAGACAGAAATCTCTGGCATCCACACATGCATAGTTAAACATGGAGACCAGGAAGTTGCTGTTAAAGTTGTTCTTCTCCTTCAGACATTTCACTATAGCAGTACTTCGTCAGTAGATTCAACATTAAAATACATGAAGGCTGTTAAGCTTTGGTACATCCCTCATAGTTGCCCACTAAACAGCTCAAACAAGTTAGGACTTTAGATGTATTCAGATGTGAGTGACTTTTTAACAGCATTATAAGCTTCAAGTAATACCAAACACATTCTTTTCCACTGAATATTTACTTTTAAAAGTGTGGAATCATATTTCTTCTGATTTTATTTATTGTTGGATATTTTTTAAATTTTAATTTTTTCTTTCTCCTTTATCTCTCTCTTAATCCTATCATTTTTCCTTCCCTTCATTTTGCTTCCTCCACATGATTTAATATTTAATTAAATATTCTAACTTACACTTCCTGGTTTAGACTCTGCGTGTCTCAGCAAGGATTCTTCAGTGTGATTTGTTAAGGGGACACATTTGTCCAGCTCACACAGGTCTCAGATCTCTTCCAGATTTCCAAGTTGGAGTGCAAAATTTTTATCTCAGGCAGGCACACGCCCGACCCGACCGAGCGTAAAATTACGTGCGTTAGCGTCGGGCGAGCGTCCCATTTCGTTCAGCGGGTGCATGCCCAAGTCGGCAACGTGACCACTGACAATTAAAAGGCCTGTTAAGGCCATTAAAGGATCAATTGAATAGAATTTTTCGCTGCCCATCCAGCCTCACGGTTGGCGGGCAGGCAAAAAGGCCAAGTGGTCTTTGCACTTTTTAGGAAACCTTATCCACGGGTGGGATGAGGTTTCCTAAAGCAAATAAATATAAAGTTAAATAATTAAAATTTAATTAATAACATGTCCCTGCTCATGTGGCAGAGTCACATGAAGGGACATGTCTTATAACATTTTAATTTTTTTTTTAAACTCTTCATCTCCCTGAGGCAGCTCTGTGCCTCAGGGAGATTTTCAAGGGCGCACTTGCGCGAATGCACAAAGTTCACACTCACCCTGCTCACACTCTCCCCCCCCCCCCCCCCCTGCCTGTACAGGCTGAGTGCTGCTGCCTGTATTTCACACTGGGCAGGCGTTAATTTGCCCACCAGCGTGAAATCACCTTCCGGCCTCGATCGTGGGCGGCAGTCGGTTTCCCCATCGCTCTCGCCCACCCCCTGCCAAGCCTGCCCAACAAGGGCAAAACTCTGCCCCATGGAAAGTCTGTGGACAGGTGTAAGTGTAATGAATGGCCAGCACTGTTTGTTCACTACTAATGTCAAAATCCAGCCCAATTTGTAAGGTCGACGAAAATAATGTTGATGAGTTGAGAGAGGAGCATTGTGACAGAGAGAAATATTGGATTACTGTCGCACTGATGTATTAGCAGGTTGTGAAATCAATTTTAAGTTGGTACCTTCATTCAGATTTAAATATTGCTTTGAGCTTTGAAAATAATTTTCAAACTATAATTTTCAAACTATAATTTATGCAAAGTGCATGAGGTTTGTTGCTTCAATTCTGTACTGATTTTCAGCAAAAAATTAACAAAGTTTTGCAAACACTTTTAATTTTATTTCCTCCAAAATTCACAATATTCTCCAAGCCACATCATTTCCTGAAATCTCAGTTTTTGCCAGACTCGAAGGATGAGTTTCTGCAGCTCTCTCAGCTACAAATGGAAGTGCTGCCTGGCACAATCCTTAGATCTCTTGAACTCTCTTTTATGCACCATGAATAGGTGATTATTATAGGCTTGAAGTAATTGACGGCGATGCAACTCTAGAAATGCTAAGCATGTTCACATCAAATTGTTCTCTCTGCTCTTTTAGCAGGGGCATTAATCTGTTTCTGATAAATTGGTCAACACTCTTCAAATGGTGCAGAGAATAATTGATTTCCGCAATTATTTCCACCCAACTAAGTTCCAGGCCCAAGTTCCACTCCAGGATTTGATGGCCGCCAAAGGTGTGATCATAACGTGGCCAAACAGGTTGATTATCAACCTGCCAATCCTTCCAATAGGCCTATGGCAGGCGGTAAGAGCAGGAGAGTCTCCTGTTCAGGCATGCATGATGTGGAGTGCTCTCCCCCACCACCACCTCAAGTTATAGCCTCTGGCAATAGACTAACAACCTGTCCCAGGAAAAACTAGCTATGGAAACAACCACAAGATTCATCCACCTCATGCATCTCTATGTGTGGGAATAGGATCAAGAAGAACAGAGCCAGTTTAAAAAATGCATTTATAACTATAAGGTAGAAATTACAATTGCCCTTAATCTCATCTGAATATCTTATGTGCTGTTTCTGCATGATTTCATTTGGAACAAAAACTGGGCAGTTCCATATCAGGCAGTTGATCCATGGTGCCAGTTTTAATCCCAGTTGGCAATTAAAAACCTAGCCTAGTACCTTAAGCTGTTCAGAGGTGTTGTTGACTGTTTCCTAGTAACATGCACACTCCAGCTGAATTTCTAAGGACGGTTTTTCTCTTAAGATTGGAAAATCATAGAGATGCTGATGACAAGCCTATCATTATCAGAGTCATAAGCACACTGCTCAAAAATGTGCGAGGGGTTGGAAATTAAATAGGATAAAGTAGTTCAATTCAAATAAACCAATGACTGGTGAATCTTCCTTGAATGGACTTACCTTCAAACAGAACATGGCCGACTGTCTCAAATGTTCACTTCAAACCTAACTGGACCTTTAGACATACCAAACTTCCAAAAAAAGGAAGACTTACATTTATATAGCAACTGTCATAACCTTAGGTGAATTGATGTACTTTACAACAAAAGAAATACTTTTCAAGTGTGGTTACTGTTGTATGGTGGCAATCAAATTGCACACAGCAAGCTCTCACAAGCAGCAATTTAATAAATAACCAGATTATTTGCTTTAGATATTGGATGAGGTTTAAGTTTTATCCAGGACATAGGAAGAAACATCCATTCGTCTTCCGATAGCCTTGTGGGATCTTTTGTCTCCACCATGAAGGCATATGGTTCTAATGTTTCATCTGAAAGATGTCAGCTCTGACAGTGCAGCACTCCCTCAGCACTACGCTGATTTGCCGGCCAAGAATATACGCTCAAGTTTCTGAAATGAATCCACAATCTTCTGATTCAGAGATGAGAAGTGTTACCAACTGAGCCCTGACAGAAACATCTCAAAATTTACTTTAGGCTGGGTTTATAATGCACTCTTCGGCTGCTCTGGCATTGCAGTACAAGACATGCACATAGCATCAGTTCCTGACAAATGAATTTGGAGCTGGTGGCTGCAGCCTGTTAGTGAATTTGTCAGGATTCACTGAGGCTGGCACTAGGACGATCCCTATTTTCAGATTGCAGTTGACTGCATATATTCTTAGTGCTGGGAGATGACACCACTAGCACAGTGCAAAATAAACACCGTTTCTGGAAATCAGTACCACTATGACATGGCTTCCTGGTGAGGACCCGATACCCGGTGGGTGGGGGGTGAAATCGGGTGGGGTTTAGTCTGTTGGTGGCGTCCTGAGTTATATTGCCCTTTCTGCATTGATGTCCATCTAAAACAAACAGGAAGGAGGGCTTTAGATTCCTGGAACATTAGGATCAGTTCTGGGAGAGATAGGACCTGTACAGGTCGAATAGGTTGCACATGAACAACTGGGACCAATGCACCAGGGAACAGTTATCCCTCAAGCTCTTGTTTAAATTCAAAAAAGGCAAGTAAACTCTGATTAGTTGAGGCATTGCCATGGGGAATGCAGCAGGCAACAGTTGCCCATGGATTTGTTTAATTGAAAAAGGCGCAACGCCTAGACATTTTCTTTCTGTTTGCAGAGGGCAAGGTCCTGCATATGAATACAAGCATGAGTGAGACATTGCAAGCGTGACTGGCTGTTAGTGTTATCCTTAGCACACTCAGGATTGTTCAGCAAGTGCATAGGGGATATTTGTTCCCTGGTGCATTCTCCAGGGCAACATCTCTACCAATCAGAGTCCACTTTACAACCAGTCAGTGTCCTTTTCTCATGCAGTATATATACTTGTTCCCTTTAAAATTTGGTATTCTTGCATCTGTCCTGATGAGTGCAAAATGAAAAGCTTTGACAGCATGTCTCTTTTTTCAACAATACTTTGCACCTACATAAATTGGCATTTTTAGCTTCTTAATTCTGTTCCTTTTGCAGTTCCACTAATCACCCAGCGGAGAAATTTCAGATAAATATCTTTATCTTTTCACTAATTTGTGAAGATCCTCTGGCCTGCTCCTCTGTGTTGCTGTCTACACACTTCAGTGTTGTGTTACATTGTCCTCTATTATCCTATAGAAATACAGAAACACTGGGAAGAATTTTCCTGTTAGCGAGCGGGGGCGGGGCCCACTCGCCGACACGTAAAATGACGTGCGGTGACATTGGGCAGGCGTCCTGATGTCACCGCGCATCAGTTAGATTGTCAGTTCGGTGGGTGCGCGGATGAATCAGCTGTCTACAGGTGGGATGAGGTTTCATACTTTTAAATTTTCTCAAAAATTTTTATTGAAATTAATGCACATGTCCCAGCTCATGTGACAGTTTCACATGAGGGGACATGTCATAAAAACTTTTTCAGCACTTTAGTGAACTGTTAAAATTTAAAACTAATCTCTCTGAGGCACCCCTGTGCCTCAGGTAGATTTCTGTGCTCTTTCGCGCACATACGCGAAAGAGCGCACTCCCGACTCAGGGAACCCCCACCCCCTGTCCGCACAGGGAACGCACAGCGCTTCCGGGTGTGCGTCACGCTGGGCAGGCCTTAATTGACCTGCCCACGTAAAATGGTGGCACAGACCCAATCGGGGACGCCAATTGGGTCCACGCCCACCCGCATCCACCCCCGCACAATCCCCCCAACAGGGGAAAATTCTACCCCTGGTGATTGACCTCTCTGCTAAGAGAAATAGGTTCTTACTATCTACTCCATCTAGGCCTTCATAATTTTATACACCTCAATTATAGTTTCCCTCAACACCCTCTGTTCCAAATAAGACGCCAGCCTATCCAATGTTTCCCCATAACTTATTTTTTCCTGTAAGGCAACATCCTCATAGACCTCCGCAGCATTCTTTCTAGAGAAATCCCAACCTTCCAGTAAAATGGTAACCAGAACTGCACACAGTTCTCCAGCTGTCGCCTAACTACTGTTTAATACAGTTCTATCATAAACATGCCTAGCCTCAAGTTCCATGCCCCGGCTAATGAGGGAAAATATCATCATGTATTCCTAGCCACCTTATCTACCTGTCCTGCTACCTTTTGTGATCTGTGGATATGCATTCTAAAGTCCCTCTGTTCCTTCATGCCTCTCATTATCCTACCATTTATTGTGTATTCCCTCGCCTTGGTGTCATTCCCAAATGCATTATGTTATGACCACAGCCGGTGTTAATTGCTGCGCAAACCAAATCCCAAGCCAAACTTGGCTTATAAGCCATACTCTTTTTTTCTCAGCAGTAAGAGATCCAGTAACACTTCTGGGATTTTAAACATTAAAAATAAAAGTTTTGCTAACAAAAATAAAAGGAAATTTAAGCACATAAGATTACAGTTACTCAATTAAGGTTTGTCTTACAAAACATTGCCCAAAAACTCTCTACTTGGTCAAACCTACAAGTAAACACCTCCAGGCAATACTCCCTTATAGATGTTAACTATAAAAGAAATCCAGTAATATTACACAAGGCAAATTGCTGTAACTTCAATAAAGACATACCACATGACATCCACACTCTTCCGCTCTGTGGTGGAATCCACTTCAGCATAAAACTTCTTGTTGCAGCCCAAGGCTTTTCTGGCTTGACTGGATGGCTGGTTCAAACGATATCCTCTCCCAGCCCAGAGCTCCAGCTACAGCTCAACAGCTCCAGTTATCTCTCCATCCTAAGCTCTTCATAGTAACTCTAAAATATCTTTCTCCCCTTTGATCTCCATTTCCATTGTTCTCAGACCTCTTTGAAATTCAAATCCTTCCAAATATAAAATCCTTGATGTCTCTATGTTACCTTTGCTTTCAGGTCAATAAAATATAATGTCCCCACTACTATTTACCTACAGAACTCCTGCAAGATGCAAACATGTTCCTTGTTACCTCTGGCTCCCCTTTGATATTCAAGCAACTCTCAACTTATATAAAAATGCAAATGTTAGATCTAACCTATTTACTTGTACCTCAAACTTAACACCTCTATCCTTTTCATGTTTTAAACCCCCAGACAACCTGATTTCTATCAATCTGTTGCCCCCATACACACAGGCACCCAGCCTTCTTTACAGAATAACACAATATTCCCCAAAAATATTTTTAAAACATCAATTCTCACAATTACCTCAAACTTCTCCAGACTGAATTCCATTTGCCATTTTCCACCCACCTAACCAGTCCATTCATATCTTCCTACAGTCTACAGATTTCTTCCTCACTATCAACCACAAGACAATCTTTGTATTGTCTGCAAACCCCTTAATCATGTCCCCTACATTTAGGTTTAACTCATTGATATACATCTCAAAAAGCAAGAGACCAGTACAGAGCCCTGTGGAACCCCAATTGAAACAGCCTTCCAGTCTCAAGCTACACCTCTCAACCATTACTCTTTGCTCCTGCCACTGAGCTAATTTTGGATCCAACTTGCCACTCGCCGTTGGATCTTTTGCTTTTGTTACCAGGCTGCCATGTGGGACCTGATCAAAACCTTGTTAAAATCCATGCATATCTACATCAAAAGTGCTACCCTCATCAACCGTCATTATCTCCTCAAAAAAAATCAACTGTTAGTCAGAAACAGTCTACCCTTAACAGTTTCATGCTGATTTGACTAATCTGTGCCTTTCCAAATACCAGTTTATACTGTCCCTCAGAACTTTTTCCAATAATTTGCCCACCACCAAGGTTAGGCTGATTGGCCTCTACTTACATGTACCATGCCTTTCTCCCTCTTTTCTGTTCCTCTTGCCGTCTGCAACTTAGCCCTGTTCTACATTGCCCTCAACCATCCTCTGCTGCTCGGTTCTGCCCTTTAGTGCCCTCTACTGCCCTCTGCAGCACTCCGCTTCCTCATGCTGCAGAATTCTGCTCTCTCCTGCCCTCTGCTGCTGTGTACTGCTCATTACAACTTGGTAAAAACAAATGCCTTCCAAAGAACAGTCCTGCAATGTCTTCAGATTGTATTTTCTGGTTCAGAGAAGGATTGAACCCCTCAGTCTCTATCTTTCACTTACACAATGGAAAACTCCAGAATTAGATAGTTTTTTTTGAGATTTGGCATCAGTCTACTATTGACCAGTGATTAATAATCTACAATATACATTGTGGAAGAATCAGTGAACCGTGAACATCATATTCTTGGTTGGTATAACTCAACAGTTGGGGTATTTAGCTATTTTTTGGAGGTTTGGGGCTTTTAAAAATGTTTGCACAATTCACTTACAGCAGCTATCCCCAGGAGCCCCCATCTCTCTCTGCATCACAAACTTCCTTGAATCTCCATTTAATCATTGTTACCATTTCCCTTTCATACTCTCCCGCCTTTCTCCTAAACTTTGAATATCCCACCCTACATGCTCATCCACCTCCCTACCTCCTCACTGTATTACAAACTGGACTCTGACCCCTCCAATCTCTGAGCCACAAAACTGTCACATTCCTTGGGCAGAATTTTACGGCCTTGTTGCGTTGGGGGGTGGGCCACTCAAACGTCCAATGACTTTGGCGGGACTGGAAAATCCAGCTGGCGGGAGGAGCCGTAAAATTCCACCCCATATATAAAAGCAAAATACTGTAGAAGCTGGAGATCTGAAATAAAAACAGAAGGTTCTGGAAAAAATTCAGCAGGTCTGGCAACACCTGTGGAGGGATTGATGTTTTGAGTCCAATATGACTGTTCCGAAGAAGAGTCATACGGACTTGAGAGGTTAACTCTGTTTCTCTCTCCACAGATGCTGCCAGACCAGCTGAGTTTTTCCAGCATTTTTGTTTTTATTGTCAAACTCTTCACCTCCCTCAATATTTCCTCCTACAATCGATAGGATTTTATAGCAAAATTGATGTCATCTAATTTCTGCTTCTTAATTTGCCTTTCTTGTTTCTGCCATTTTCAGTTTCTTTACCTCGCTTTCCTCCTTTAAGACACCATTTCAAATCTACCTCTTTGACCAAGCTTTCGGTCAATTGACCTAAAACCTGCGTATGTGGTTCAGTGTCAAACTTTGATAACACGCCTGTGATCCACCTTGAGATGTTAACAACATTAAAGGCACTATATAAATACAAGTAGTTATTGTTGTTTTCAATTGTGGTGATGTCCTGCACTACTAGACCTTAATCTAAATATCTCGAAGAGTAAAGTAATCTTGTTTGAAGTGGATTGGTTCTTCACACCCAGAATTGTCCAAGAATTTCCCCACAGCGTTCATACTCTCCCCAGGATCATGTCCACAGTGTTCACACTCTCCCCAAGACCCTGTCCAGAGTGTTCATACTCTCCCCAAGACCCTGTTCACAGTGTTCACACTCTCCCCAAGAGCCTGTCCAGAATGTTCACACTCTCCCCAAGACCCTATCCAGAGTGTTCACACTCTCCCCAAGACCCTGTCCAGAGTGTTCACACTCTCCCCAAGACCCTGTCAAAAGTGTTCACACTCTCATCCAAGACCCTGTCCAGAATGTTCACACCCCCAAGATCTTGCCCACAGTGTTCACACTGTCCCCAAGAGCCTGTCCAGAGTGTTCACACTCTCCCCAAGACCCTGCCCACAGTGTTCACACTCTCCCCAAGACCGTGTCCAGGGTTTTTCACACTCTTCCCAAGACCCTGTCCAGAGTGTTCACACTCTCCCCAAGACCCTGCCTACAGTGTTCACACTCTCCCCAAGAGCCTGTCCACAGTGTTCACTCTCCCTAAGACCATGTCCAGGGTTTTTCACACACTCCCCAAGACCCTGTCCACAGTGTTCACACTCCCCCCCAAGAGCCTGTCCACAGTGTTTACACTCTCCCCAAGACCCTGTCCAGGGAGTTCACACTCTCCCCAAGACCCTGCCTACAGTGTTCATACTCTCCCCTAGACCCTGTCCAGAGCGATTACACTCCCCAAGACCCCGTGGAAAGTGTTCAGGGAGTCCCCTCCTTAAGCCTTCCTCTAGTGATGAACCATCCCTTTTGGGTGTGGATCTGAAATAGAGTCTTATGTTAAGCAGATATTGCCTTCAAGAGGCTCATTTGATTAGCTTGGGTGAAATTCTGTTTATTAAAATATCATCATTCAGATATCATAGCAATTTGACTATTTATTAATTTCTTGCTTGAATGTTTGATTCTACAATTTGTCAAACTCTTCACCTCCCTCAATATTTCCTCCTACAATCGATAGGATTTTATAGCAAAATTGATGTCATCTAATTTCTGCTTCTTAATTTGCCTTTCTTGTTTCTGCCATTTTCAGTCTCTTTACCTCGCTTTCCTCCTTTTTCCTCCTGTCCAGAGTGTTCACACTCTCCCCAAGACCCTGCCCACAGTGTTCACACTCTCCCCAAGACCGTGTCCAGGGTTTTTCACACTCTTCCCAAGACCCTGTCCAGAGTGTTCACACTCTCCCCAAGACCCTGCCTACAGTGTTCACACTCTCCCCAAGAACCTGTCCACAGTGTTCACTCTCCCTAAGACCATGTCCAGGGTTTTTCACACACTCCCCAAGACCCTGTCCACAGTGTTCACACTCCCCCCCAAGAGCCTGTCCACAGTGTTCACACTCTCCCCAAGACCCTGTCCAGGGAGTTCACACTCTCCTCAAGACCCTGTGCAGAGTGTTCACACTCTCCTTAAGACCATGTCCAGGGTTTTTCACACTCTCCCCAAGACCCTGCCTACAGTGTTCATACTCTCCCCTAGACCCTGACCAGAGCGATTACACTCCCCAAGACCCCGTGGAAAGCGTTCAGGGAGACCCCTCCTTAAGCCTTGCTCTAGTGATGAACCATCCCTTTTGGGTGTGGATCTGAAATAGAGTCTTATGTTAAGCAGATATTGCCTTCAAGAGGCTCATTTGATTAGCTTGGGTGAAATTCTGTTTATTAAAATATCATCATTCAGATATCATAGCAATTTGACTATTTATTAATTTCTTGCTTGAATGTTTGATTCTACAATTTATGTAACAGTCACAAAGGTTGAATGTTTTACAAGTTTAAGCTGTCACAGCACACATATGATACACCTGTTGTTACTAAATGCATCTTTGAACAAGACCAGAAAAAATAGTTTTTGTCTGTTGAGAATACAGGGTCAGAGCTGAGCTTTCTGATTGGTCCGATCAGACTCACTGGCTTTGCTGTCAACTAATTAAGAGGAAGATCCAATTAAGATCCAATGTCCAAGCTTTCGATTGGTCCAACATGTTTTCTAGACAAAGCTGTGAACCAATGACATAACAGATACAATCATACAAAACCGAGAAAACTTGGAAAAGGTGGCAACAGCTTCAAAGAAACTGAACATTGAAGATATACCAAGCAAAAGGACCAAGGCCACAGCCTCCACACAATCAGTTCAAATCCTTTCAATTACAGTGAATTTCAGGATTTTGTTTTAATTTGCACTTTTGAGATCACAATTCACAATTCAGTTTGTTTTCCTATGAAATGTTGCAGTTCATTCACCCTCACACTCAACCATCTCTCTCACCATTACTTAGAATCTGCTCATTTCTTCAAATGGGTTTGGATGGAGAACAATTTAAAGTTCATAATTCCCAGTCAGGTTTTCCAACGCTTCACCCCCACCAGCACCACCCCTGACCACCGCCAACACTAGCTGACACTAATTTACATTACTATATATTCCATATTCTAACCCAACGAAGAGGAGACAACAAATCTGCAAAACCCACCACAGACAATGAAACTCCCTCGGCTTTTTTGAACAACCTTCCTTCTTGCCCTATCAACAAGACCTATGGAAGCCACCTACAATATTCAACAGCTGAAGATGAACCATTCAAAGGTTAATTGTTTGGACAAAACACCTTGATTTTTAAGATAGCTCCAGATGAACTAATTGAGTTATAATTGGAATATACAATTATGTTTGAATTACTGGCAGTAGGAGAGAGATCACATGACCAGCCCAAGTCCATTGTGTAGTTTAGGCACTTGGGTATCTGAGCAGAACTGGACTAGCAGTTGAGCTCTGTGGAGCTCCTACTCTCCTCTTCTCTCTGCCCAACTAACAAGTTTGGACCCTGACTACTAAATAGCCTTTGTCTCCATTCTGCAGTAGACAGAGATTTTAAAGAAAGAACTCAGCTCCACAACTGTACCTCCAGGAGAACAGCCAATTAGGGTGTCTATATCTTTAAATCGGAAGCATCAAGGCTATGAAATTCAGCCTGAAGCCAGTACAGACTCCACGCTATGAACTGTGACTTCTTTTATTTCTTACAGACTCTAATTTGGCCAATCTATCCTCCCCTACCCTGTAATCTGTATTTGTGTGTGTGGACTTTAAGTGTGTGTGCGCACATGTGTGTGGAAGTTGGAGTGTATTTAATTATTTTACCCAGGTCGATTTAAATAGAATAAAACTAACCTCTTTCTTTGTTAAACTCAAGAAAGCTTGTCCAATTGGTTCTGTTATGATCATGGTGTGAACAGTTAAGTACTCACTGAATTGGCAGGAGGAACCCTTTTTAAACATTGTGGTCAAACAAGGAGAGAGATAAGAGGGGAGCCAATCAACCCCTCCTCACCTGGTCGTAACAACAGAAAGAGGCCATTCAGCCTGTTGTGTCTATGCCAGCTCATCACAAGAAGAACTCAACTAATCCCATTCCACCACCCTTTACCCGTAGCCCAGCACTTTTCTTTCTCTACTGGTGCTTATTCAATGCCCTTTTGAAAGCCATGATTGATTCTGCCTCCACCACTCTCTCAGGCAGCGAAATCCAGATCCTACTCGCTACGTAAAAGAGTTTTTCTTCATGTTACCATTGAGTCATTTGCCTTTCTCCTTAAATTGGTGTCAATCGACAGGAAGCACCAAGGGCGGTCACAGCAAGAGTAAACTGGAAACAGCAGTCACAAAAGAGATGGAGCAGCAGTGGAAAATATTTAGAAAGGTTATCAATAGAGTTCAGGAGAAATACATTCTTCTAAAACAAGTGAAACTCAAGTGAAGAGTAAACATGGACTGTTTGGGCCAAATGGGCAGTTTCTGTGCTATATATTCTATATATTCTATATAAAGAATACACTGTCCAATAATGAAACATCACAGATGAATAGAGATAAGAGTAACATTGAAACTAAAAAGCACAAACTAAATACACAGAGAGAGGATGATAAACGATAATATGAATAGGTTAAGAAAGAAGTAAAACAAAGCTTAGAAAATCAGAGGTGTTACAAAATTGAATTATCAAGAAATATAAAAAGAAATAGTTACATATTCTACAGGTGCATGAATAACAAAACAAAAATCAGGATAGGGGTAGAGCACTCAAGGAAGCATAAGATAGGCTCACAGTAATGACAGAAAAGTGGCAGAAATATTGAATAATAACGTTGCCTCAGTATTTACCAAGGAGAAAAACGAGGTGACTATGTCATTAGAAGAAGCGATCTCTTGAAATGCACTGCCACCTACAGGAAGTACAGGTTCAACCAGACCCATAACATCCCAGTTAATGTATCGGATGTTCTTTAACCAAGGATAAATCTTGATGGATGATTCAGATCTGCTGGTTGCTTTGTAAAGGATTTTACTGTTTGTGAACTTATGTTCCATCCATTTCAAATTTCCATGTGCAGAAACTGAATTATTGCTTCAAGCCAATGAGTGTAGAATTCCCATTCCTTCCCATTCCTTCTCACCCCTAAGGCGATGCAAAGCCAATTGAAAGGGGAAAATACTGTACACTGAATTACCTCATAATTGTTAATTGCAGATTAAGGGAGATACCTGTATACTTACCAGAGTTCTTCTGTCACACCTGTCTAGTCTATGTTTCAAGAGTTCTGAAGGTAGGTATGTTTCAGAAGAACCCTGCATCGCAGGAAGTTCTGTTCAAGTGATCTAATGAATGTGTGCAATTTAACACAGGCATGGCTCTGCATACACAATATCACTGGATTAGGTAGCACAGGAGGGAGTTAAGCACAAAACCTTCACTTAAACTCAGTTAAAAACATTTATTACAGCCTTGGAATTTCTGTTACAATTTATAAAATGGGTAACTTAGTGATGGTCACATTTTTACTGCAATCACTAAGCATATTTACGAACCTATAACAAACATGTCATGTGGTATGCTTGAGTTAACATTTGGGGCACTTCAGATACCTTTTATGTTCTAGTGGAGAGAATCAATTCTAAGGTCAAACTTCCCAAAAACCAATAAATAGCCTTAAGATAAAAGCAAAATACTGTGGATGCTGGGAATCGGAAACAAAAACAGAAAATGCTGGAAAAACTCAGGAGGTATAAGAGCATCTGTGGCGAGAAAAAAAACAGAGTTAACGTTTCGAGTCCGTATGACTCTTCTTCAGAGTCTTATGTTGGATAAGAGATCATGCATCAGGGATATTCCCTTACATTCGCTTTTGTTCCTGATAAGTTCAGAATGAATAGTACAGCAGGCTAAAAACATACAAATCAGACTTATTACAGAGTCAAATTAAACAGATGGCAAACATGGCAGCTTTCACCAGATTATAACGCCACATATAACCTACCCACAGTCATTATTCAAAACAATAAAACAAATACTTCACAATGCATTCTTGATTAAATATTTTGACATGAGAAAGACAACCCCTAGAGTCCTCCATTAGCCTCCACCAAGTACCATTGCAGTAAAAAAAAGGACATGAAAAACCAGGAGAAAAATTCTATAGACATTTTAAAAATTGCATTTTTAAATGTTCATTTATGACTTAGAAATATTGGAGATAGGGTAAGAATTTATTTGACCGACGGTCAAGAATCATCCAATAGGGTTACAAAGAATCTGTTCGCCTTCCATGCATGGGGAGGTGGTGCACTGCACGGCGGATGTGTCAAATGACCAATGACGGGAAAGCGGGAGTGGGGCAATTGGACGTGCTGTGATAAAACCTCCAGGAATACATCCATCAAGAATTGACAACCTCAGCATACACTGGCCTTCAGTAATGTCACTGTCAGTAAAGTGGAGGTCATGCTCTAGGTGGTAAGACCAAGCAGAAATTTGAAGTGTCTTCTTCTCAGGATGACCGAACACACATAGCAGGGTCCTGTGATGAGTACACAACCTGGATCTGTGTAATATTGCTCGTCAGCAAGTCTCTGGACTTCACAGACCTTGGAATTTCCAAACATACAGAAAGAGGTCAGGGAAAGAGCATTAAGCCCAACAAATCCATCTCGTTGAGATATGTTTCAATGGCATATGCTATATATTAGTCCACAGCCACAAGTTTTGCAATAGGCAAAAAGAGAAAGAAAAATACCTTTGACTGACTTAGAAGCAGCCCTGGGAAATTTGTCTCCAATCACCAAGCCTTTCAAAGATCTTGATAACCGATCACTCATCATTGTCTCAGCTAACTGACAGATTCTCGACTATTACTGGAAATGTTCTCTTTAGTCTGCAATTTGCCAACCTCCCTTTCAAAGTGAATCCATACTTATCCTTACTCTTGCTCTCCCCTCCCCCATCTCTGGCAGTCTGTCTGAAAGGTGATGACTCTCCATCAAAAGAAATGTACCCTGACACCGGAACTAATTCTTTGCCTCAGGATTTTGCCTCCATCCCTAGTAATATTTTTGGTATTTCCTTACATTACAAGTGACTTCACTTCAATAGTGTGTCAATGGTTGTAAAATGCTTTGGTTGTCTGGACTTGAAGTTGTGAAGGGTCCTAAATGCAAGATCATTCTTTCTTAGCACACAACACAAAGCCACACAGAATGCAGTCTAACAAATTCAGAACTGTGATCAATATTCACCACAAGAGGAGACAATACATTCTTTGTATAATAGAATCGTAAGCACATTTGTAAAGAATTGGTTCCTGATTTTACTCCCCAGAGGGTATCTGCCAACATGCTGATAATCAATACAACAGCGATGAAAGCTCTTTACATTGGACCTGGATTTACTCTCTGCAGGGAACAGCAAACTACCTATACAGGGGGATAGCTGGCTGATGCTATTTCTTATACTGAGATACACCTTTTAAGGCAGAAATTTTTATTTTTATCAGAGCTCTCTCAGCAATCCCTGGGGAAGGCATGTACTCATGGCTGTGTCTTTTTGAGAACCTGTCTGGTGTCCTATGCTGATCTGTACCATACCATGTCAACAAAGCTTATGAGAAATACATAAGGCTTGGCGAAAGTGAAGTGACAACAATTTGTATTTGCATTGTTTAACACAGAAAATGTCCCAAGGAATTGTACGGAAGTTCATATTAGGATGGCAAACAAAGCCAACTGGACCTGTGTGTAATTAGAATGAGAATGAATAACAGGAGTGAATAATACAGCACATGAGGAAATCACAGTGCAGCATGTGTGCAAGAGGAACATAGTGAAAATGTTCACTATCGAGTTCCCAGTTCACACTCACTCGGTTCCCACTGGGGGCACCAAAATAGCGAAAAATCTCCATGGAATCTTACTGCAGAAAAGGAGGCCATTTGGTCCACCTTGCCTCTAATGGCTCTGTGAAAAAGCTATACCATCAGTCCCATTCCCCAGATCTTACCCCATAGCCCTGCAAATGTTTGGGTTTCAAGTTAAATCCAATTCCATTTTTAAAGTTCCTGTTTCAGGAAGTGCATTAATGTAACAATTCACCGCATATAAAAATTGTCTCCTCATCTCCCCCCTATCAGCAAGGTTTCCTTAATAAATCTGCTGGTTACAAAGACAGTGGGCACTGCAGCCAACCATGTGAATTTATTCTCAATTGACTGGCATAGCACAGAACAAAGGAAATTCCACAAATCTGTTCAGAGAGTTGACTGCTGATATTTTTAACACTGAATATCCTATCCCTTGAAAAGCAAAGAGAAAATTTGCATGTAACATCCCCAAAACACGATTGCATGGCTTCTCGCTCAGCTTGGAAATCAGTGGAGATTGGTCTCTAAATCAGGAGTCTGAGTAAAGGGATGATTAAAAGGATAAAGACAAGGGAAAATAGAACAAAGATAGACACCATCCCATGGCCACAGATACAAATATATATACAGACACACAAAAATTACACATACCATTATATATATATACGCATAAATAAATTATACATACTGTTGAATCAAACGTGCAAATATCCAATACAAAGCTCCACAGTGAAACAAATGTAATTTGAAAGATTATTGCATACTTGTTATGAACACTCTTGTGGATGTAACACCGGCTAAGAATTTTATTAGTGTGGTGTTGCTTGGCTTACGGAGTCACGAAGCATGGATTATTACTGCAGTTCGTCCCTGTGTTAGAAAGGCTCCCCCCAATCCACTCCCTCCCAAACCCCTCCCCCCCCGCCATCCCCGCACTCCCCAGGTCTCACAAGGACATTAGTGCTGCTGGAGGAAGTCATTTGTAGCTGTAATCTGAAACCTCCTTGTTGCTGTCAGCCTTTGCACCCCGGAGGCACGGCCATCAAAGTGACGTCTCACACACGCTGAAAAGGACGGTTTGCTTCCAGCCACCCAAGTTGTCATCGGCCATTAGTGTCAGATTGTTTGGGCCCGCGAGGGAGCACCAGACAATTACACGAATATTGGCTTTCTGATGTTGCATCAATTCATGCTTAATGGGACATTAATTCACAGCAGCCTCTAAACCCCCATCTCATATAATTTGCCTCTTAGCACAACTGATTGTGCATCAAATGAGTGTTCATCAGTTTTGCCTTCAATAGCTTCAATTTGCAAAGACACACATTTACTCCCAGTGATAAGACCCATATTTTTTTGCGTAGCACTTGGGGATAAAGCATGGATGGAGCGCATATCAGTCATAAAAGAATTCACACCCTAAAGCAGTCGCATGATTTTCAGTGCATTCATTTAAATTGGATGGAAGGTTATGTGGCTGAGTTATGAGTGTGTGATCCTTCCTGCCCAACTCACCGAAGTGTACTGAGCCCTACAGTATTAAGGAGGAAAATCATCAAGAAAAATCCAAGAACCTTAGAGCACGGAAGGAGGCCATTTGGCCCATCATGTCCATGCTGGCCAGTGTGTTTTCCGGGAGTTGTTACAACCGTGCAGGCAATAGAGGGGATCTGCCATAACGTTGTTCAGTCAACCTTCACAAACATGCAAGTGAAACAATATTTCTTAATTCAGCTACAGACATCAGGGGTTTCAGCCCTGATGGAGGGAGTCAGGCAAAACAAAAGCTGCTTCACACGCAGTCATTGTATCTGGCATCATGAGTTTGGCAAAAACTGTGTAAGGTTAGGAAGAGAAACTTACACCCAAACAGAGCACCTGGAGACATGGGAGGCAGGGGGCCAGTATGGTATCAACAGCTTACCTCGCTTGGAAGGGTGTGCCAATGGAAAGAAGACTGACTAAATAATCAGTAAGAATCATTTATACAGAAGCGTAACTGATCTCAATTCTGAATTATTTTACAATGCTATACTTGGGTGTGATCGTCATTTACCTGACCGCGTATTTAATGAGTACAACGGCGAATTACCTGATATTAGGGGAGGCAGTGATGTAATGGTAATATCACTGGAATCAAGGGCATTTAGGGGTGGGCAATAAATGCTGGCCCAGCCAGCGAAGCCCACACCCCAGGAAATAAATATTTTAAAATCCAGACGCCGAGGCTAATGCTCTGGGACATGGGTTCAGATCCCACCACGGCAGCTGGTGGACTTGAAATTCAATCAATAAATCTGGAATTAAAAGCTAGTCTAGTCAATGGTCATGAAACCATTGTCAACTGTTGTAAAAACTAGTTTACTAATGTCCTTCAGGGAAGGAAATCTGCCATCCTTACCCAGTCTAGCCCACATGTGACTCCAGACCCATAGCAATGTGGTTGACTTTAAACTGGCCTCAGAAATGGCCTAGCGAGCTACTTAGTTGCATCAAATCACTACAGAAAAGTCAAAAAGGAATGAACTGAATGGACCACCTGGCATTGACCTAGGCACCGAAAAGAACAACAGCACACCCAGCCTTGTTGACCCTGCAAAATCCTCCTTACTATCATCTGGGGGTTTGTGCCAAAATTGGGAGAGCTGTCCCACTGGATAGTCAAGCAACAGCCTGACATAGTCATCCTCACGGAATCATACCTTACAGACAATGTCCCAGACACCACCCTCACTATACCTGGCTATGGCCTTTCCAAGTGGCAGGACAAACCCACCAGAGGTGCCTATTCTCTTAACCTGTATACATCCCTGTGCAGCCTCATTGTGTCCTCCTCGCATTTCCATTACATTTCCACCTAGCTTTGTATTGTCAGCAAACTTACATTACTCTTGGTTTCTTCTTCTAAGTCATTAATATAGATAGTACAGAGCTCAGGCCCCAGCACTGATACTTGCAGCACTCCATTAGTTACAGCCTGCCAACTTGAAAATGCCCTATTTACTTTCTCTTTGCTTTCTATCCATTAATCAATACCCCAGCTCCATGAGCCACTATCTTGCATATTAACCTTTTTTGGCATCTTAACAAATGTCTTTTGGAAATGCATGTATACTACATCTACTGGTTCCCCTTTATCTACTCTACAAGTAACATCCTCAAAAAATGTTCATAAATTTTCAAACAAATTTCCCTTTCATAAAACCATGGTGACTCTATCTGATCATACTATGATTTTCTAAATGTATTGTTAAGACTTCCTTATTAATAAATTCCAGCATTTTCCCAATGACTGTGTCAGGCTAACTGGCCTGCAGATCCCTGCTTTATCTCTCTCTCCTTTCTTGAATAGAGGTGTTATATTACAAGCTTCCAATCCACTTGGAGCATTCTTGAATCTAGGGCCAGAGACCCACCCGTGTCAGGCGGGTAGGGGTAGGCGCGGAGCTGATCGCCACCTGTAACGCGTGGCCAGTAGCGCTCAATGCTATCTGTGTGGGCGGGGTGAGGAGGGAGAGTCGGGGCCTGCGCTCGTTTGCTTGCGCGCAAATGAGCAAAGCAATCTCCCTGAAGCGCAGAGCTGCCTCAGGGAGATTAAGTACACACTGAAATTTTTTAATAAAGAAAGAGAAAAATTATTTACACATGTCCCCTCAAGTGACAGTGTTACATGAGCTGGGACATGTTTGTCAATTTAGCAAAATTTATTCATTGAATTTATTAAACCTTCAGGAAATCTCATCCCGCCCGTGGATGAGGTTACTTGAAAAACGTGAAGGCCGCTTGGGCTCTTCACCTGCCCGTCAACCTTAAGGTTGGGCGGGCAGTACTGTTAATTATCTAAGTTACTTTCTTATTGGCCTTACTAGGCCTTTGACAGTTCGGCGGCGTGCAGCCATCCCCAGCACGCGCCCGCCAAACGAAAGGTCTAAATGACGTGCAATGACGTTGGGACGCACACCTGACTTCATCGCCCATCATTTTGCATGTCGGGGTGTCGGGCCTGCCCCCGCATGCCGATGGCAATATTCTGGCCTAGGGGATTTTGGAAAATCATAGAATGGTTACAGCACTGAAAGAGGCCAATCATCCCATCATGTCTGTGTTAGCTCTCTGCGAGAGAAATTCACCAAATGCCACTCTTCTGCCTTTTCTCTGTAGCCCTGCAAATCTTTTCCTCTTCAGATAATGATTCAATTCTCTTGAAAGTCACAATTGACTCTGCCTCCACCTCACTGTCAGGCAGTTCTAACCACTCGCTGCATGAAAAGGTTTTTCCTCATGTCGCCATTGCTTCTTTTCCTTAAAGTGGTGACTCCTGGTTCTCGACCCTTCCACCAGTGGGAACAATTTCTCCCTATATCCAGAACCCTCATGATTTTGAAAACCACTCTCAAATTTTCTCCAAATCATAACCAATGCATCCATTACCTCTTGTAGGTACCTCTTTTAGAACTCTAGGTGATGTTTTAACGATGTACAAGGGCCGGGATTTTCCAGCCCTGTCATGGCAGGACCCGCCCCGGCAGATTCGGCAGCCCAGTCCGTTGGCTTTTAGTGGGACCAAATGATCCCGGCAGGTGGAGTGGGGGAGGGGGGGTGGGAGGTGGGGGGTGGGTGTGGGGTCTTGGACAATTCCACCCAAAGTTATGTTATGAACATTGTCTGGAAGACTGAATATGGTCAAGATTTAAAATAAAAGAAAAAAATGCTGGAAAAACTCAGCAGGTCTGGCAGCATCTGTGGAGAGAGAAACAGAGTTAATGTTTAGAGTCTGTATGACTCTCCTTCAGAGCTTTCATCTAAATGGTCAAGATTTGATCAGATTATCTGATCACATTCCGTAGGCAAGCTAATCTCAGCAATGCCCCCTGTCTCTCCATATCAAAATTGTTCAAGTCTATCAAAGTAACAATGCATATGATTAATAAATTAATAATTTTTATAATATTTAACAAAGTTTGACAGCCTAACGGTGCCACATGATCGACTACCAACTACTTGTCCTACATAATGATGGGTTGTCAGACTATGCTCTGTAATATTCCGAAGCATAAGAGAGTTCACAGAGTCTTCGATTTGTGAGAAGTGGTCGGTAGCTTTAAATTCTACTAATAAATGCTGAGAGAGAATCTCTCAGTTGTGTATTATTCTATTGGCTTGTCTACATATCACTGTCAAGGCTTTATTCCTATGCAAATACATTATGACTGCAAAGTAAATGGAGACTACTTAACATAGACTGCTTGCTTTAATCTGAAATCAATCCATTTAAGACAAAGTGCATGACAGCTTAGTGTGCTTACTGAAGGCACCTTTTCATTTTCTGCATCATAATTTTAAACTTCAAAGGATACAAGGGGTTTTTCACAGTAGCATATTCCCAGTTCAACAGCCTGAGATTATCAGGATAGAGGCTGGACAATCCGTGTAGCTGGAAAAAACCTCAGGAGTGAATCATGGCCTGGAGGGCCGGAATAATTTAGGTATTTCCTTCCTTCCTTCTACAAACCCTTGTAAAGTTCCTCTAGGGTCACGTTCTTTCAGAGGAAGGTGTCTTGTGTTAACACTTATCCATCTAGCCCGTTCATCTGGGTTTTCAGCTCATTACCTGTTGATATGGTTATGACAGGAGATTGGGGAGCCCTGGTGGAAGAGCTATTCCACAACACAAGCACTGCATCAGCTGTTTCCAGCCAGGCTTATTCCCCGTGACTCTCTTGGTGGTGCACAACCATCTTGGGATTTTCAGGCCCATTCAGTTCCTAGAATGGCCAGAAGCAGCTTGCTACATAGGGATAGGAGCTGACCATTCAGCCGGCTCACCCATCAATCACCTGGTCAATCGGGCAGGGCGTTGGAGGAATGTCACAGCCAATGAAACTGTTCCCATGGTAACATGAGCAACTCAGGGGAATAGGGGCAGAAAGGAGGGGACTGGGGCGGAATTTTGCTCTCCTGCCAGCAGCAGGAATCATGGTAAACAGAGGCACTAAATTTGACATAAATGAAAAAGTCAGTTTATCGCCGGTGGGAAATTAGTTTGGAATTTTGTTCTCCTGACTTTGATGGTATGTTAAAGGCCACTGAGTTATGTTGGGAACATTGTTTGCATTCATTCGCATCTCATGGATGCCAATTAAAAGGCCAATTCACGGAATTACATTCCCCCTCTAAATTAAGTGCCCTGCCAATGAAAATAATTAGAATGGTTTGTTTTATGACTGTATATAAGTGACACATACCTGGCAGTCTGATACAACTGAATGACTTGCTAAGCCATTTATGAGTCAACTGCAATGTTGTGAACCTGGAGTCACAAATAGGCCAGACCAGGTTAGGACAGCAGATTTCCTTCCCTGATGGGCATTATTGAACCAGATGGGTTTTCACACTTGATAATGGTTCCATGGTCACCATTAGACTAGCTTTTACTTCCCAGATTTATTAATTGAATTTAATTTGCACCAGCTGCTATGGTGGGATTTGAACCTGTGCCCCCAAAGCATTAGCCTCTGGATTACCAGTCCAGTGATATAACCCCCAATAGGCCTTCAGGCATCAAGATGCAGAGAGCTACCAGTGTGCATCATGCACCCAAAGCTGCAAGGTTTGTTTGCATTGTCCTCACAGAGAGTGCCTCACCAGGACAATGGTTTGATTAGTTACAAACCCTGCAGTCATCAAAAGCCTGACAAGTTTCTGTCCTTGATGATCTTGGCTTTAGGGAGAAAGGTGACCCAGTCAGCATTGACACAGCAATGAAAACTTCCTCCTTCATAGACCCTGGTTGGGGGATTTGCAAAAGCATCGTTTTCAGAGTGTGGCGGTTCCCGACACTGTCCAGCTCACAAAGGCCAATCCTCTCTCTATACCCGAAGTCAATGAGTGCACTGTCATGCGATGAATTGCAGATCAAGTTGTGTGCTGTGCCTTTGCAAAAGGGTCAGATAAAGCACCGCTAGGCAGCTGTTCAAGAGCAATGTCAGATCCTCACAGGTTACAAGACAGCTTCATCAAGGTGAACACACACCTCTGACATCACATACTCATACCTCTCTTGCAGACATTCGTAATGTCACTGAGTGAACCCAACCTCCATAGTTCAGCGTCATGCATACAGAGAGTGGGAAGTAAGAATGGAATGATGTTCAGCCTTAAACACAGAGACAGTAACAAGCTGCAGGGAGGTATGAAAGCCTATGGTGCTTGACAATGAATACTACTTTTTCCAAAAACTCGCACTCATAAAATAAATATCATTGCAAAGAAACTTTGGAGAAACGATTGTGAAGTTCATCACGACAAATACTTGTGCCATCCAAAAACAACAGACATCAGTGTAACAGCAGCAGGATAGCCACTAACCTTGATGAGCAATTCTCCTGAGGCCAAATAATGTGTGCCTAATATTTAAGGGTGACAGGTGTACTGTCCAACCATCATTGTCGCATATGATGTGCCTTTGGTGATGCCGTAGATGTAGAAACAAAGGTGAGATCATGTGAGAATGAATGCAACTGAGGATTCAGATGGGAGTTCATGGTGGGGGGGGGTAGGGTGTGGGGGTGAGGGTACATTTTTGACCTTGAATGAATGCAGGACCTGGAATCGCATAGATTAGTCATCCTGAGGCCTGGAGATGGATTAATGTGAAACATTTTTACAGAAATGAAAACTACATACAATGAATGAACACCCACATCACCAGTATACATTCAAAATTTCTTAATTTTTCTAACCATACCACTGCATCCAGGGGCAGCCCTGAAATCCGCGGCAGAGAGGAGTCATCAGCCATGACATCAGACAGAACGTGGACGGACTCCTCCATCCTCTGTTCCAGTTTGTTGATGGCGCCTCTAACAACTCTGTCTGATGTTCCCTTGCTGACTGCTATGCCCTGTTGTTTGACATGACTTTGGTGGATGTCCTCTGGTGGCCTGAGGTCTTGAGGACCCCGGCGTGCCAAGGGTCTCCTACTCTGGGGCAGGTGCACCCTCCTCAGCCTGACCTGCTGGAGGTGATGGGGGTCACTGGCAGAGGGGAGGTGGGGCAGCAGGACATCCCTGGAGCGCCCCAGGTGGATTCTCCCGAGGTGCCTGGCTGGCAGTCCTCCTCCCTTTGGGTGCCCAATGGACATCACCACCCGACTCCTTGAGCAGAAGGGACACCCGGAGGAAGGTTGAAATGCCTCTCCCCCTCTCATCTAGCCACTGCTGGAACGCACCCACGGCGAGAGTGATGGAGTGCAGGTGCCAAGCAAATCTGGCAAAAGCAGCTGGACCTGGGTCTCCAAGGCAGCTGCCAGCCTTCCAAGGGAGACTTCAATGCCCTCGCATGCCAGAGCCACAACATCAGACAGAACTTGGTGGACTCCTCCATCCTTTGTTCCAGTCTGCTGATGGCCTCTGACAACTCTGTCTGACATTCCCCGCCTTCAGCATCTCTCTTATAGCCAATTCCAGAGGCTCGCCATCGGACTTGGACTCAGCAGGGGCCTGGTCTCTAGCAGTGCTCCGAGTGACAGAAATCTCAGCTCTCATTGCTCCTACCAAAAGCAGGCCCATGTCAGATTGCTAGATTGTGAACCCGAACCTACTCTAGAACTAGGTTTCACCGAGGTATGTGTATCTGTACTGGTGGAGGGTGCAGGTGAACGCAGTGACGGTTCTTCATCAGATGGTAGGCCTGCTGCCCTATCTGAGGTGGTCTGGGAGCTGGGGCTGAGGCGCGTGCTGAGTCCTTCCCAGTAAGGGATTAAGATGCCGTTTGTGCAGGGTCTTACATGAGGTGGTTAGCTTAAAGTAGTTGGCAGACATTCAGTGCTGATGTCCTGTCTGCTGGCTGTGAGTGACATCCCTGTGGACTCTAACCCTTAGACTACCTGATGCCCTTATGAGAGTAAGTTTGGAGTGAGTTGAAGTTTCACTTAGCCTGGTGGAGTGGAGCAGATCATTCATCTATTTTTGGCACTGCAGGCCGGTCCTCTTGTTTTCCACAGGCGCTAACCCACTGGCGACCTCCTCACAGGCCGGCAAGGTCAGGTGGGAGGACCTCCTGCTCCCATCCCGAGGAAAGCAGACCTCCCGCCTTTCCTGGACAGGCTGGAGGAGGATCCCCAGGGATGCTTCACTGAAACGGGGTGCTGATGGTGTAGATCTTGTCGGTGCCATGGATTCCATGTGCAATAGAACATCTGGGCTGCAGTGAGTAAATGTCTGACTGGGTGCTGTGTAGAGATGGCATCAGGGCCTTCGCCACCTTGACGTAATGGTGGGGCAGACGAGTCCCTGTCCACCTCACCATGAGATTCGCCGAGCTCCTTGCTGGTGCATATGTAATGAGCTGAAGAGCAGAAGTTCACGCGTGTTCACATGACACAATGCCCAGCGGGAATCGCGCCAACTTTCCCGCCAGCCACCAGGCTTAGGGTGGAATTTTCCATGCCCGCTGGCTGCGGGCGTGATAAATGGTGTGAGCGGACAATATGCTGCGATCAGTTTCACGATGGCGGGAAGGCAGGTCACGATTGTCCACCCAGCCTGCCGATGGCAGGCCTCATTTCCTGCCAACGGTCAACAGGAACCTCACTGTAATACATCAGCATATCATTATCGGGCCATCCCGCCAGGCTCTAACAGCCCCCACTGGATCATCCATCCACATCGGCGGGAAAGCACGCCAACGTCTTTCACATCAGCAGGGAGGTGATGTGCATTTGGCGCCTGCACTTTGGGTGAACTGGAGGTGAGGGCACTGCAACGCTCTGCAGAACTCACCAGGGTCGCCTGTTACTTTGCAGGCTTCAGGGGGGCCAGGGGCTCGGGGTTAAGTGCCTCCCTGCCTTGTAGGTGGCTTGTGAGGGGGAGGGGGAGTGGGGGAGCAGGCGCATCTCGGAGGTGACTTTTGAGGGGGGCGGGGTGCAAGTGCAGCCTTGCCATTGAGGCAACTGGTGGCGGGGGGTGGTGGGCGGTGGTTAAGGGTAGACCTGTGCCTGAGGCAACTGGTGGAGGCGGGCCAGGGGAGCAAGGGCAGCCCTGTCATTGAATATAGTGCACAAGCATTCAGGGTGGGGGGGATAGGGTGGGTAAGGGTAGTGGCCACGCATTCGGGAAACCTGTAGAAAGTGACCATTCCTCTGCGACTGAGACAGTTCAGGCGCAGCCACATTGATATGATTGGGGTTGGGCTCCTAGCTTATCTGCCCACTCAAGCAATGCAGAGGCATCACAATGCCGCCAAGCGCTCCAGAGCTTCCCCCCCATCCCACATCTCCCTAACCCCCCACCCCAGCACAGACTGCAAATTCATAAGCACTTTAGTGGACTGCAGAGCAGTTGGACTGGGCATGTTGTACAATCTCCTTGCTAAAGCTGGCCATGGAGCAGTCACTGCTGGAGGCGCTCACAGACCCTTGCAATGTCAGCATCCTGGTTTGGATCAGTCTCCCCCATGGTTCAAGCTAACAGAGCAGCCAAGCAGCGCATTAATCTCTGGTCATCCAAGTGGTGGCCAGCGCTCCCTAGGAAGCATTAAAGGGCCATCACACTTAACCAGGACAGGCTCTCAGTACACCCATGCTAACCACTCTCTCTTTCATCCTGCAGGAGGAGTACATCAGGATCATGGAACCTGGTGACATAGCTGTGTGCCTGATGGCCTACAGAGCATGAAGAGGATAGAGGAGAGAGTGTCTGAGGCTCCTGGCTGCACAGAGGCAGGAGCAGCAACCTCAGGAAGAAGGGGTGGCTGGGGCTCCCACACACGCTGCCCAAGAGCCACAGCGAGCCATCACAGGTAGGCACCTAGCGACACCCAGGGTCTATAGATGCCACCTTTCATTCCTGCAGATGACTGAGAACCAGTGTCACCAAAGACTGCGCATGTCTAGGGAACTGGTCGGTCACATCTGCCGCTACTACAAGACTTGGCGCCAAGGCGTCATCTGGAGGGCCAAGACTTAGAGAGCCCTGGACTGCTTTCAGGGTCCTGCTGGGTGGTAGTGGCACCCTCCTTGGCCTGTGAAGCTGGAGCTGCTGAGGTCACAGAAAGAGGGGATTCAGATGGGCCGGACAATCTCGGAGTCACCATGGATGGATGAGCCCGGAGTGTGCACCTGCTGATCCTCCTCCCTATGGGTGCCCAGAGGGGCCCCACGCTGACTTCTTGAGGTAGCCGGAGAGTGATTGAGCTGCCCAGCACCCCTCTTGTGTACACACTGTTGGAGGCCAACTATAGCATCAGCGATGGAGTTAAGCCCGTGCAGCAGTGCAGGAGCGAAGTCCTGGACCATGGTCTCCACGGCGGCTGCCATTCTGCCAGTGTTGACCTCCATGCATTGGCATGCTGGCACTATCACCTCAGCCTGAAAATGGATGGACTCCTCCATCGTGCCTTGCAATCTGAGGAGTGCAGCAGACTTCCTGATGTTCCCGAGCTTACCTTTGCAGCTTCAGCAATTGTGACATGACTGAGTCCAGAAGCTTGTCACCTGACTCAGACTCAGCAAATTTCTGGCCTCCAGCAGTCCTCCGAGTGCCGGGAACCTGGGAAGTCCCTCCCTCTGCCTCTGCCTGCTGTGGATCAGACAGTGCGATGTGCTCACTAGATTGTGATCCTGAGGCTACTCTAAAGCTAGGTCCCACAGAGGTGTGTGTCTCTGTGCTGGTGGAGGGTGTGGGTGAGCGCTGTGATGGGACTTCAGGGAGGGCGAGTTCAGATTCCTCTTCAGAGGTTTCTTTGGGGCTTGATTGGAGGCCGTGGGTCATGGACTCTGTCGGTTGTTTGGCCGATGTGCCTGCGAAAGCAAGGAGGAATAATTAATGTATGGCAGTGTCCTGTGAAAGAGGACACATCACTCATGGAATGGCTGTCTGTTGGATCCTCACTTGGTAGAGCAGTGCCTACCTCACCGTCAGCACAGGACCAGTCCCAGTCATCGCTGGCCAGCTGGATGGCTGTTTTCAAAGTCCATGAGGATCTTGATTTCGGGCATTTCGCCATCGGTCTGTGATCTTTTGTTGTGAGCCAGTTTGTCCTGCATGGATAGAGATGGAGAGAGTGTAAGCAGGATGCCTGCCGGGCCAGATGATAAATATGCCTGGTCTGTGCACGTGTTGAGTGCCCATGGATGGGATAAGGACAATGACGGTGTATGTGAGAGAGTGAATGGTGATGTACTTTGAGCCGGCAGTGAGTGAGGGCCTTGTGGATGTGTGATGGGTTTGTGAGTGTGTGAGTTGAGTGATGAGATGAGTGAGTTACCCTGGTGGAGCGAAGGAGATCATTCATCCTCTTTCAGCACTGGGTGGCTGTCTCTTTTGTAGGGCGTTGACACTGACTACTGCTGCCACTGCCTCCCAAGCCGGGTTAGTGCTGTTGCTGCCCATTCTGCAGCCAGAACAGGAGTACAGGACATCCCAGTGGGCCTTCACGGCATCCAAAAGTGGCTGGAGAGACCAGTCATTAAACCGGGGGCTGCCGTCTTCTTCAGTTTCAGGGCCATGTCTTCCGTACAGCAGTGGTGAATGGAAGCACTGAGATATTTGCTAACGGTTGGACTTTAAACATGACGCCCGGCAAAATGCAGCGGCAGGGAAATGGTGGGCGGGCGAATGAGAGCCCTCCCGCCATGGAAACGGCATGTTTCCCGGGAGTGCATAAGTAATAAGGTGGGCTCGGGACGATACAGAGTGAAAACCCGCCATCACGGCCGGAGGGTAAAAGGTCGTTTTACCCACCCACTATCGCACAGCGCAAATCTGGGACAATTCTGCCCTTAGTCTCCGGAATGGAAAATTCTGCTCTAAGTCTTGTCAGTTGATCTACCACTGGTTCCAAAGCACAGGCACATTTTGTTGTAAACAGAATACATCACACCTTACCCTTTGGTTCAGTACAAAATCTAACACTTTCAAAGCCAACAAACCTGACTGTATCACTTAGCAAAAGGCTGAGTTACTATCAGGCTATCCTGGGAACTGTACAGTAGACGTTTTTATCTTGACAAGAAGTTTGATTGGATGAATGATAGTTTCTTATGTAAGTGGTAATTATTCCTGGCAGCAGCAACATGTCCTTGGCTGGCTTTCAGCTGCTGCTCAGCACTGCTGTCCCTCTCGACTGTCTCTTCAGTTATTCTCCCTCTTTGGTGGAATGTGCAAACTCCCCAGCCAACTCACTCTCTAATTTTTTAAATATCCTTGACTAACCCAGTCTCCGTGTTCTTCTTCCTTCCCCTTTGATGTTCAGTCTCTATAAACTTTTTCATACTTTTAGTCCTTTTCTGTTCCACTTTAAAGGACAAACACTTGTTCTTCTTTGCCTTAATTTGCCCATTCCACTGCTGTCGCTCACTCCATTTCACAATAGTGCAAGTAGTGCAAGTATTTCTACCTAACTCACTCTTTCCAAGATTCCAAGTGAAGGTACTCCTTTCCTCTGTCAATGTCTCTTCTTCATACAACCTCCAAGTTCTCCAAAGTCACACCTGGCAATCCCTGAATGACTTCCTGAATGACGCACCTGGTGAAATTGCCTTTAACTCCTGCATTCAATTTGCTCCCTTTGAACCAAATTTTAATCCAGTTTTCCATCCCCCTCCTAATTCCTTACCACTTAATCATCTCCATGAATCTCCTATGCTACCTTGTCAAATGATTTCCCAAAGTCCATGTACAGTGGATCCACTTCATTTCCACAATGTGCCATGTTTGTGACAGTCCCAAACCTCAATGAATTTTGTGAAGCAAGATTGTTCCTTTGGAAGTCCAAACTGACTATTTCTGACTATTTTTTCTTTATCCAAAAATTGGTACTCTCATCCATGCTTAAGGAGTGTGAAACATTACCACAAATGTTAAGGTAGAGGGGCTGTAATAATTCGGATTAACCCTGTCCCTCTTTTAAAAATGGGCATCAGATGGGCCAATGCCCAGACCTCTGGCCACATTCAATACAATCCTTAAATATAATTTCTAGGACCTTGGTAATTTCATCCCTCCTCTCCCTCAGAGATTTACAATGTGTCCCACCTGCCCCTGGCAGTTTTCTTTCTTCAGCTTAACTAACCTTTTTGAAATGTTTCTTTTATCCCTCGCAAAATCACTCATCTTGGTCTCCACCACTTCAAGGTATATCACCCTGCCAACATTCTTCCCCAGTAAAGATTGTTGCGAAATACTTATTAAATACCTCTGCCATATTTTGATCATCACCTACAAATTGATGATTTCTCCTCCCAGGGTCCCACCTTGCTTTTAGCGACTTATAGTACTATGCCCCACCGGGATTTCATGTAGGCTTATGACTATAAGATCTCTGAATAGTGATACTCTGATCTCTGTGATATAACACACAAAGTAACAATACACAGCCCAACCTGCCACCCGATGATTCGAACTAAAAATACAAGTCACACTGATAACAGAGCATCAGCTTGACCTAGTTAGTAGTACCTTACTAACTGAAGGTGAATTGCACTGTGGGAGGTGCCATCTTTCGAATGAGACCTTAAGCCAAGGACCCATCTGCCCCTGTTGGATGGATGTAAAAGACTCCATGGTACTATTTTGAAAAGAGCAGCGTGGTTCCCCGGTGTCCTGACCAATATTTATTCCTCAACCAACATCACTGACAACAGGCTATCTAGTTATTACCACATTGTTATTTGTGCGAGTTTGCTGGGCTAACATTGGCCGTTATGTTTCCTATTTTACAACAGCATTTATATTTCAAAAGTACTTCATTATCTGATAAAACATTTTCACCTGGGGAGGTGAAAGGCACTATGTAAATGCAAGTCTTTCTTTTTATAGAGGCTCTGATTTGATTCTTGGTCAGTACTAGCACAGACGTTGAGTGTGAGAGAAATGGAGAGAAGAAAAATCAACAATTCCTGTGGCTCTTGCTGAAAAAGGGTTCCTCTAAACAGTTGAGTAACTCACCAGCGTTCACTGTAAGGCTCACACACAAAGAATGTGACTTCACTGAGGTACTAAAGTGCTGCTGGAGCCTGTCACTACAATAGGGGAGAAATGTAGGAAGAACAGAACCAAGAACACTATCTGTTTCAGTTTGATGCATCTTGCAGCCTGCTCCAGAGTGAAGAGAGATGTCAAAAGTATTTATGAACAAAAACCTGACCTAACAAAATTGGAGGTTTAGTTTGCTCCAGTGTAGACAAGTGAGCTCTAAAGTCACATGATCATTATTTATTCTTATAAATTGACTGCTTTTCTGCTACTCACACACTAACCCATAGAAACATACCTCCACAGACAAAAAACACAACAGATATCCACACACACACACACACAGACAAAGACACAAACACACACACAGACAGGCAGACAGGCAGACTCACACACACACATACAGACACACACAGGCACACACGCAGACACAGACACGCACACGCAGATGCACACATACAGGCAAAGACACAAACACACACACAAGCACACGAGCAGACAGACACACACACACACATGCATAGACTGACACACACACACACACACACACACACAGACACATACACACACAGACACAGACACACACACATGCACACAAATTCAGACACACACACACACACAAACACACAGACACAGGCACACAGCAACATGCATGGACTCACACACAAACACAAGACATGCACACACAAACACAGGGCAGGTTTTTGTGCCCTTCCCTGTGGTGAGTTTAATCAAGCAGGAGGGTGGTGGGTAGGGACCCCGCCACCTTCGCACCTCCAGCCACGGATGGCCTTCATGCCCGACCATCAATAGAGGCCCTTAAATAGTCAATTAATCACTTCACAGCTCCATCCTACATGGCAGGCATACAGGGATCATGACAAGCAAACCCATGATGGGGTGCTTGCAGGCTCCCAGGGTTGGATGGGAGGGAGGGTGGGGATCTCTTGTTTTAAGGTACTCAGTCCCTGATCAACGGACCTGGCAGTGGGGCTGCTGAGGCACAAGCCCATGCCTTTACTGCTGAACCCCGCAACACTCAGCTGTGACCCCTCTCCCACCATCACTCACCTCTGGCCTAGGATCCAGCAACAATCCAAGGCTTTGAGTGGCTGTCATTCTGACAGCAGCCACTGGCACTGCCACTCAATAAAGCTGCCTGCCTCTGAATAAAGTTGCAGGTCTCGATGGGTGGGACTTCCACCCTCGGGTATCCTTTCTCCCTGGGGAAGGTCCACCACTGGCCTGTCAAGTGCCTGAATGCAACAAGATGTGGTGGATTTTCCCAGAGAGAGGCAACACGGAGCTCTCACTGTCTCTCCAGCTGGTGGTGAGGACCCTGTCACCTCCATAAGCTTCCACCCACTGACTTGCACACAGATTCACATGTAATCACATGCTTACACATGCTGACACAGATGGACACACCAACAAATATATTCACATAGGCAGGTGGACACCCTCATCACATATAAACACAAACACATACACACAGAGGGCTGAATTTTACAGAAGGGGGCACATTGCAAACCGACCGACTTTTAAAAGGCCCCCCTGCAGTGATATTACCCTACGGGTGGCCTTAGCAAGCTGAGAGTAGGACTTCCACCCCTCACTGGAAGGTAGTCCCAACCTCGGGAGCTGAAGGCCAATCTGAGTGATCAGCAGCTCTTGTGGCAGAGCTCAGTTCTTCACTGCGAGCAGTCTCACAAAGGAGCATCATGGACTCCAGACAAGGTGAGTCCGGAGTTTCTTGGGCAGGGAATGATCGGGCACCCTAGGGGTGGGGGCAAGGGAGAGTGAGGGGTAGGGGGAGGTGCTGGGTTTTGGGGGCCAGACAGGGAGACACAAAGGGAGGTGTACAACCTTGGGTGTGTGCTCCCAATGTGCACAGGTCACCCCTCTGAAGGAGGTACACCCCCACCTTCCTTCCTGCCCTTTCACCAGTTTGGATGAAAAAGCAGTCTTCCCACTCTCACATGTCTTCCATTGCCCAGCACATTATGGGAGCTGAGGCAGATTGAGGCCCTTAATTGCAACTTAACTGGGCAATTAAAGGCCTCAATAAGACCGTAAGACATAGGAGCAGAAATTCGGCCATTCGGCCCATCGAGTCTGCTCCACCATTCAATCATGGCTGATAAGTTTCTCAACCCCATTCTTCCGCCTTCTCCCCGTAACCTTTGATCCCCTTACCAATCAAGAACCTATCTATCTCGGTCTTAAATACACTCAATGACCTGGCCTCCACAGCCTTCTGTGGCAATGAATTCCATAGATTCACCACTCTCTAGCTAAAGAAGTTTCTCCCTCGGGTGGGCAACCTATTAGAGGCCCTACCCACCCCCCCGACCTCACCCCACCACCCTCCCATATTATGGGGACTGTGTGGGCAGGAAGGCAGGTGGGCTCTCTTAGGTGCCAACCCACCCAAAAACATACTCACCGGGGCTGGGTGAAGGGCTGTAAAATTCTCCCCACACCGAGAAAACAAATGATAAAATCCATCTTCCCATTCATTTGAATATATCTGATCTTACAGATTGTAGCATATCTTGGGTCTCTGCTTTTTTGGTGGCTAAACCCAAAATCAATGGCACTAAGAATAAGAGGCAGATCTTTGCGAAGAGACAACTGTGTTAAGCACAGGAATCATGATTGTCAGTTGTAGCTCAGCTGGTAGAACACTCGCCTCTGAATCACAAGGTTCTGGGTTTAAGTTCCACTCCAGGGCTAGAGCACAAAAATCTAGGCTGACACTCCAGTGCAGTACTGAGGGAGCACTACACTGTTGGAGATACCGTCTTTCAGATCGAGGCATTAAGCCAAAACCGCATCTATCCTCTCACTGCACTCTTTCAAAGAAGGGCAGGGGAGCTATCCCCGGTATCCTGGCCAATATTTATCCCTCAATAAACATCATAAAAGCAGTTTGTTTGGCTATTTATCACGTTGCTGTTTGTGGGAGTTTGCTGAGTACAAATTAGCTGTTATGTTTCCTACAGGGGCTACACTTCAAAAAGTACTTTGAAAAAGTGTTTTGAGACATCTGTTGGTCGTGAAAAACGCTGTAAAAATGCAAATCTTTCTTTCTTTATGCCCAAAGAGACAATAACAACAATTACTTACATTTATAAAGCACCTATAATGTAGTTAAAACATCTTAAAACACTTCACAAGAGCATTAACAAACAAAATTCGACGCTAAGCCTCATAAGGATATATGAGGACAGGGTCAAAGAAGTAAGGTTTAAGGAAATCTTAAGTGAAGAGAGAGCTGCAGTGAGGTGGAGAGGTTTAGGAGGTAATTCCAGGGGGAGAATTTTCTCCTCATCGGACGGGCAGTTTGGGAGTGGGCGCAGGCAGGTGTGGAGCCGATTGTCACCTGTAATTGGCTGCGCGCTGCCATTTTACTTGGGCGGGCCAATTAAGGCCCGTCCAGCGTGATGCACATCCGGTAGCGCTCAGCGCTACCTGTGCGGGTGGGGGGAAGAGGGGGAGTCGGGGCCTGCGCTTTTTCGTGCATGCGCGCAAAAGAGCACCCATAGATGAGGTTTCATGAAAAATGCGAAGGCCGCCTGGATGAGGTTTTACGAAGGGTTCATTAATTAAATAAAATGTTTTATGAAAATTCATAAACATGTCCCAGCTAATGTGACAATGTCACATGAGCAGACATGCCTGAATAATTTTTTTTATTTTTCCCATCCTTATGACTGAACTTAATCTCCCTGTGGCAGCTCCGTGCCTCTGGGAGATTTCCGCGCTCTAAATCTCTCACCATCACAGGCCTTTGACAGTTCGGCGAGCACGCAGCCAACTCCAGTGCGTGCCTGCCTAACTGAAGATCAGAGTGATTTACACTTTAATCTTTCTTACTGGTTGGAGCGAAAGTCAGACCTCTCTGCCTCTCACTGCTCCAGATTCAGAGGATAGGGTAGCTCAGAGGTTATGTGACGAGATTGGTAATCTTGTGACCTGGGCTAATAAGCGTGAAAATTAAATCCAAATCCCACCATAGCGGCTGGGGAAATTAAATTCTGTTGAATGAATTGGGAATTAAAAAATTAGTAACAGTGACATGAAGCTACTGGATTGTCAGAAAAGAAAATCTCCCATCCTTACCCAGTCTGGGCTTTTTGTGACTCCAGACCCAAAGCAATGTGAATTGTTATCGTTTATTCTTTCATGGGATGTGGCCATGACAACCCCCACTGTGAATTGTTCCTTGGGATTAACATTCTTGTCAAAGGATAAAACAAGATTGTTGTTTCCATGTAATCTAGGTGATACCGTCTTCAAAAAACTGCTTGTAATTTTAGAGGAGAAAATCAGGAAGAGATTTCTGGTAGTCAGCAGCTCCCTGCAGTTCCACTGCAGGGCCATGTAATGGACTGTTTAAGCAGGTGGCTTTTGTTTCTCAACAACAGACTGCGTGACCTTAAAAGTTTGTCCATGAGAACTGAGAGAACAACAGGCTCTTTAACAATCTATCTCAGTTGTATGTATTGTAAAAGACCAAATGTGTTGCATTGTATCCTATTTTTGTTTTCACTTCTGTGAAACATTTTAATTGCAAGTAAATCTGTTGAGTGGTTTAGCCTGTATAAAATGGCCCCATATTGTGAATACATTGTGTCTTTTGATTGACAGGAGGCATAATGGACATCCTGCATAATTGCATCATGTTGCGAATATTTTGTGCTTTTTGATTGACTAGAGATATAATGGACATCCACATCATGTCCAGTAAGCAATTTACCATTGTTCAAATTAATTATTAAACCCAGACTACACAGCAGAGAGTTCAGTTTATAAGAAGTGCTACTTACAGAAACTGTCATCAAAAGCAGCAAAATAAAATTTGGTAAATTCTAACCTGAAGTGAGGGTAAAATGTGCTCCTAGATTTCTAAATACTAAAAAAGAGCATCACAACCCAATTAAAAAGGGCAGAATTTTGCCCTTGGCGTGTGGGATTGGCGGGGGCGGGTGGGGGTGGCTGGGAAACCAACCACTGCCCGTGATCGGCAATGCACTGCGATTTTATGCTGGCGGGCCAATTAAGGCCCATGCAGCATGATACGCAACTTGAGAATGAGCACGAAGGGGCAGGTGGGGGCGGGGGCCATGATGTCCACCGGGTCCAATTCAAAAGCGGCCTCGGCAGCCCTTGGAAGGCGGCCACAGAAGGATGCTGAAGTCTGGTCAATGGGAAGTGTTGCGGGTGGACACGGCAGGCAGCAGGGCAGGTCAGCGGGGCAGTCAGCCCCACGTTTCTTGGATGAGAGCCTCACTGCCCTCCTGGAGGAGGTGGCAGCCAGAAGAGAAATCCTTGTCCCCAGAGACAGGAGGAGGAGCCCCCCCTCACCTCACCAAAAAGGCCTGGGAGGAGGTGGCATCCACGGTCAGCAGCCACGACGTGATGAGGGGTGCAGTGCCGGAAGCACTTCAACGGTCTGCTGCGATCGGGAAGGGTGAGTGCCGCGTTGGCATCGGTCACTTTGCAGAACAGGTAAGAGCTGCCGATCCCCCCTTGGACCTCAGAGGTGTTAGAATACGAACAGTAAATGTCAATGATGCCGGAGCTGGCCAAGGGGGTGAGCCCTGGCTGCTTGGACTGAGTGCTTTGCGTCTCCAGAGTTAGGAATCGGCTGAGCCCTGGGAGGTGTTCCTCTGGTGGGGTTGGCCAGGCTGCAATGGTGCTGCAGGTAGAGGGTGGACTAATCAATGCTCCTCTGTCCTTTCTGGAGAAAACATCCCGTAACAATGTTGAGAGGTTGCAGACTGGCAGGGGACCCCCACAGCACCTTATCCTCTCGCGATACGAGTAGGAGGCCCTGGAGCTGGAGAGGCGCCATGCACCTTGGTTAAGTGACCGTGGTGAGGTTGGGTGCCAGAGGAAGGTAAGAGTGCAGTGCACTGAGGTGAGAATGTCAGTTATTGCAACCATTCCGGTGTAGTCTCTATATTGATGTGAGCCTCGAACCAGGAGTTCCCATTAAAAATCGAAAGATGAGGCGCATCAGAGTGCCAGGCATGCACAGTGTCATGAATTAAGCTTTCTTAAACTTTCTTCTCCCTTTTAGGCTCACCAGCAGGCAGTTGTCATGAGGACCCTGAAGGCCCACCCTGACCTCCCTGGTCCTCTCTGAGGACCACCATGCTCACTACCTACGCACCTGCATCACACCCTTTCTGCCAAGCAGGCACCTGCACAGATACCAACACCTTGGTGGGCATAAAATCGCCATGTAGTCCATCGGTGCACATTGGTGAGGGCACTTCACATTCGCTTAAGGTGCAGGCGGAGGCAGAGAGTGCCTAGGGTGCCGGCAGTCGGAGGACCAGGGCAATGCTCAGTTGATGGCTGCTGATAGGCCTCTGGAGTCGTCCATGAGGCAGCAGATGTTGGGTGTCCAGCAGAGTATGCGGGAGGATTTGGCGGAGATACATGAGGGAATGCGTGCCATGGTGTTCGTTGTGGAGGAATCCCTGCAGAGCATGACCACTGCGTTGACCCTCATGGCCGAGCACAATGCCTCCTCCATGGAGAGAGTGGCGACTGTCATGGAGAGGCTCCTCCAGGGACTCAGTTAGGGCTCCCTGGGATTGTGCTCGGACCTGCAAGCCCTCACACCGGCAATGGCCTCAGCTGGTCAGTGTCAGTGTGGGAGATGGATCGGGCACCCAGTATCCCAGTTAGGTGCCTGTCCATCAATGGCGAGCAGGGAGGTCCAAAGCAACATGACGTTGGTGCACGAGCTGCCTGTCGTCTCTGCAGGCTCCTTTCAGGGCGCTCCGGATGACACCAGCAGCTCCTCCACCCCTCTGCCAGTGACCGTGGCATCTGATGAGGCTGCGACGACTGGGGAGATGCCAGCCGTGTCACTGGCCGCTCCCTCCAGGCAGGGCCTGCACAGGCTTCACGGGCCAGAGGACGACCGCCAAGGTCATCAAGGCTAACAGGACAGCAGAGTCAGCAAACTGTCTCCAATGCCAGTGCTAGCAAGGGGGGAGCACCAAGATGGTACATTCATTAGTGAAAACTTAAAGCACCTTAAGCACAAGACGGGCTGATCACGGGTGATATTTTGTCCCCCATTTTGCTTTAACTTTTTTAATGGTGTAATGAAAAACACCAGTTAATGTTAATTTCAGCAATGTTTCCCATTCACAAGTAAACGAGATGTTATTTCATGCTTGTGGCCTCTGTATGCTTCATTTGTTCTGTAGGTGCAGGGTAAGCCATGATGTTATGATGGACATGTGACTCCTTAAAGTTTATTGCACTGGCACATAATGTATGTTGTTGACCAAGGAACTGGTCCTGTCAGGGATCGAGTATGGAGCCTGCAGCCCTGGCATGCGATGGTAGTTCTTATTTGGTAGGCTAGCTGAAGGAGCATTGGATCAAAGCGTCCTGGGTGTCCCTGTCTCCCTGAGGTTACCCAGGTCACTGTCCATGCCCTCAGCGTTCTCCTCACCATGCTCATCCTCGGACTCACTACTGGACTGATCATCTGTTGCCTGCGCAGTTGCGTCAAGATCTTCTTCCTCCACTGGGTCCCCTCTTGCCAGTGCCCGGTTGTGGCAAGCACAGCATGCAACCATTATCAGTGACACACAATCTGGGGGCACTGGAGTGTGCCCCCTGAACGGTCCAGGTGTCGGAAGCGCATCTCGAGAAGACCGATAGCTCTCTCCACCACCGCCCGTGTGGAGGCGTGGCGGCAGAATCTGCATCCTGTGGTCACACACTATCTGCACGTTCATGGAGTGGAACCCCTTCCTGTTGATGAAGGCTCCCAGCTCACCCGCTGGCGCCTTGATGGCCACATGTGTGCAGTCGATTGCACCCTGGATGCGGGGGAAGCCAGCAATGGCCGCAAAGCCTCTGGCCCACTGTGTCTGGCCGGCCTCGTCCGTATGATAAAGGATGAAAGTCAATACCTGCCTGAACAGAGCTTCTGTCACTAGTTTGATGCAACTGCGGACAGCTGATTGAGAGACTCCACAAAGATCACCCACAGAGCCCTGGAAAGAGCCAGAGGCATAGAAGTTGAGGGCCACTGTGACCTTAAATGCCACTGGCATGGGGTGTCCACACAGTCAGAGCTGATCTCAGGCCCGATCCTCTGACAGATGGAGGTCACTGTCTCCCTTGGGAGATGGAGCCTTCTCCGGCATTGCACCTCAGACATATTGAGGTAGCTGCATCGCCGCCTGTAAACCCTGGCAGCAGGATAGTGACATCCTTTGCGACCCCTTCTGCCTTGGACTTACTAGTCATAGAGTCATAGAATCATAGAGGTCCACAGCACAGAAAAAGGCCCTTCGGCCCATCGAGTCTGCGCCGGTCAAACAAGCACCTAACTATTCTAATCCCATTTTCCAGCACATGGCCCATAGCCTTGTATGCCATGGCATCACAAGTGCACATCCAAATACTTCTTAAATGTTATGAGGGTTTCTGCCTTTACCACCCATTCAGGCAGTGAGTTCCAGATTCCCATCGCCCTCTGGGTGAAAAAATTCTTCCTCACATCCCCTCTAAACCTCCTGCCCCTTACCTTAAATCTATGCCCCCTGGTAATTGATCTCTCCACCAAGGGAAAAAGTTCCTTCCTGTCTACCCTACCTATGCCCCTCATAATTTTATACAACACAATCATGTCCCCCCTCAATCTCCTCTGCTCCAGGGAAAATAACCCCAGTCTATCCAATCTCTCCTCATAAATAAAACTCTCCAGCCCAGGCAACATCCTGGTAAATCTCCTCTGCACTCTCTAGTGCAATCACATCCTTCCTATAATGCGGATTCCAGAGCTGCACGCAGCACTCTAGCTGTGGCCTAACCAGCATTTTATACAGTTCCAGCATAACCTCCCTGCTCTTCCTGTTGGCCCTGCGCCCCTTGTCCCTGTGCCTCTCCTCCCACAAGTCGCTCCCCTGGAGGCTGAATAGGGACACCTGGCCTCCTCCTGCTTCTGCCCCTCTCTTCCTCCTCAGAGGAGGTGCCTCCAGCGGAGACCACAATCCCCATTCCCAGGGTAAGGGAAGGCTATCTGATACCTGGAAGGCCCCACGTGGTGTGAATCCTCCGGGGGCCTGGAAAACAACACTGAGTCCTGAACTGAAGCCTCTAAATTCTCTGACTGCAGCTCTGAAGCGAGATGAAGCTGTTCTGTTCACAGAAGCAACCAGCAGCAAGTGATATCCTGCACTCCTCACTATTTGCTTTGTCAAGGCCACTGACCCCTCTTATCCCGCCTGTGGATGAGCTTTTGCAAATTGTGGCCTTGCCGCCTGCCCATTTTGCCCATGCGATGGCCAAAACACTGCACAGGCTACGTAAAGTTGGAGTCAAGTGGTCTCTCAAGGGCCTTAACTGGCCACTTAATTAATGGCGGTTGCGCCTCCGTCTCCACTGCTCGCCCACCTCGCGAAATATCATGGGGGTGCGTGTTGATGTCAGCACGCTTGGCCAATGTCAACATGCTATATTTAACACTCGAGCGGGTCAGGCAAGTGCCTGTCCACCGAACTAAAAATTCTGCCCAAAGATAACATTTCCATTTCCCCCCTGTTATCTCAGCCTTTCTCTTTGACACCCCAGTTTAAAATTATAGGTAGCTCTAAGCAATTGATTGTGGTCACTGTGAAATTAAGACTCCCCCAACTTCGCTTCACATTGTACCAGTAAGTCAGTGGTTTTCATCTTAATGGAAGGCACATTTTAAATCTAGGTGCCATGAGAAAGACAACAGTACATGGCACCCCGAGTCCTGTGAGAGAGGTAAATAGATAGATAAATAATATACAATATAAATATATTTTAGCTGTCGAAAACCTATAACCTTTCTTGGGTAATGTTGCAGTACAGACTACATGACACTTGCTGTTAATAACATTGAGGGGCTGATGCAGTTTGGTATATCTAAGTATTTTTGCTCACTGGCAAGACTGAGGCCATTCCTTGGCAAGTAGTTAAGGTTGAACTGGACAAGAAAGAAGAGTGTGAAATTCAGCATGCATTGAATTTGGGTTGTACATACTACCAAGGATAATTCCAGAGATAGGGGACGGATTCTGAGCAGAAATTAATTCCAGTAATGGCCTTTGTGACATCCTAGCCCACTGCTCAGAAGGGTTGGATTCAGCAGCTGGTATAGAAGCTGTTTATGACTGTGCTAGACTGATCATAGACTCTTTGGTATTGATATAATTTATGAAGCTTATGTGGGTTGCAACAGGCACTAAGGACTCCAACCTTTGTCTCTCTCTCACCATTGCAAGATTTCTTCTTTCTTTCTATTATATCACAGGGACATAGAAATAATTAGGATATAAAAAGGCCATTAAGCCCTTCTCACCTGTGTTGAATATAGGCTCCTCTTGGGTATTGATTTTACACAGACCCCTTTTCCTCCTTTCTCCGCATTACCTTGATGTGCTCTTTCAAGTCCCAGGGCGAAAGCTGTAATTCAGTAAATACTTGTAACAAAACATGCCTATGTCTGGGGTCTTCAGCTATGTCTCAGCTTAAGATCATCGTCTCTTGTCTTCAAGGTATCTACCAATGGAAATCTTCTATATTGTCTCCTAATGTCACATGCTGGTTTTCTATTATCTTCAGAAAACTTACAAATAGCCCAGAAGGAACATCTATGACACATAAATACAGATAATTGCACTGAAAACACAAAGACAGCAAGCATGGATCTCTTACCCTCTGTCCGAGCTTCCACGATGTTGGGTGACTTCCATCTATGCAGCAATGGAAGCTGAGACAGTAGCCAGTAGACGGTCTGTCATGGTCGGATCTGCTGCTGCTGTCATGGAGTTGGTGACAAAATCCACGCTGGAAAGATTAGGCTCCAAGCTGTGTGTGATGCCCTGGGCCGCATTGGAGCCAGACTCCTCAATGCTCCTTGACAATTACAACAGGCCCTCTGGAAGGCCTACCTATGCATCAAGCATATCAATCAATACAGCATTCTCCTGTATGCCCCTCCAGCAAGGTCCTCATCTGAGTCCTCTGCAGCAGCACTTGTCTGCTGCCTCATCCTCTGGAGAGCTGGCGTGCAAGCAGCCCTAACCTAGCTGCAGCTGACTGGTGCCCAATAACCCTATGCTATCCTCTAAGGTACGTGCAGAGCCAGTAAGTGAGTTGGTGGCTAAGACAGTCTGGCCAGGTGACAGTGCTTCCTCACCCCTGGTGTGGGGCTGTTCTCTCTGGGTATGCTGTGGCTGGCCAGGCAGCTGTCCTTGGGTATCTGAAAGCAGAAAATCAGAAGGCGGAGGTTGGGGTGAAGGGAGGGGGGGCAGGAAGAAAGCAAGAGGTCCATGGTCACAACCTGCCAGGTAGCAGGATAAGAGTAAGGAAGAACTTGGGAAGAGGCATTAGGCAGTAACATTCCACCAACCCAGATGGTCTCAGCACCACTGGAGGCCACAGGCTGTGTTCCAGCCACCCCTTGATGCAGAGAGCCATCTCCTCCATTTGGCTCAGGACATGCAGGATCAGTGTCATTATGCCCCACCAGCTCTACTTTACTCCCATCTGTTTTCTGCCACCATGTCCTGTAAGAGAGAGGGAAGAATGTCTGTGATTGTGTAGGAATGTGTTTGAGTGATGTGCCTGTCAATCCTAGACAAAAAGCCAGAGAATCAAAAGCAGCTCTTGTCATGATCGGGAAGTGTATAATTTACTTTCAAATTCTAGATTGTTTTCTGAACTGATGAACCCTGTCACTTCCTTCTCAGGTTTTTAACCACTCTCTGTATGATTTGGTCATTAGTCCTAGCTATGTCTTTCTTGTTTCTTTTTACTACTTCCTGAAGGGCAACATCGACTCTAACTCTAACTCTGGATGAGCTGAAATGTCACTGGCTCTTACATAAGATGTTTAATAGTTTAGGAGCACATCCTAACAATTTTAAGATAGGCTTTTACAGTGGAATAATCAGTAGGAAACTCGTTCAGATTGTGGACAAGGCAGATTGGAGAACGCTCAGTGCCAACTATGGATTTATAGGAGATTTCTGTACAAACTCCATTACACTCCATTGCTGTTCATTCAAATTTGTTTTTAGGCTCAAGAAAATCAAATTAGACATGTCATTTGAATTAAATGTTTTTAATAAACCAGCACAGGATTTGTATTTTGCACGATTTCAATTCTAGTTAATTTAAATTGAGTAACTTCATATTAAGAGGAGTAGATAGTAAAATGCTGTCCCCATTAAAACCATTTTCCAGAGTATTAATTATAACATTTGCCCAGGCTTTCCACTGATTTTCAATTTAAGTTATAAGTGACAAGGAGGAGAATCCTGTGGAAATTCATCCACTACCAACACCACTTAACTCATTAAATCTGCAAAGGTAAACTGAGGATTACGATACATTACTGTATATGGGGACGCCTCAAAGACCTGACCTTGATGTTGTCACACACAATTTTAACCTTTTATTGCCCATGACCAGATATATTTGCATGTGGATGTTTGTGTTTCTTACCCTCGTAGTGATTGGGTCAATGTTAAATAACCCAGCAGCAAGCCTTTTGTATTTTTTTTAAAAAGAAAAGTTTATTTTATTTTTCACACCTTTGTCCTGTGGTTACTAAAGAAAAATACGTCTCACTCAAACTCTCTCGCACACAATAAAACTGGGTACAGATGAAAGTACCATCAATACTTTAAACAATGGAATGGTCCTCAGTCTCTGTTTTGATGCAAGCCTGTCATTTCATAGTCACGTCGTTATTGTTGTCTGAAGTGAAGGCTTTGGAATCGCAGAGATGGCTCAGCAGTGGCAATGGCTCCCATAGTCAATCTGTAGGAGGTTGGTTTTCCCAGGTAAGCTTGAAGATGGAACCAGGTAGTTGTGTGGGGTGGGTGAGTGGTGTAAAGTGAGAGAGAGAGAGTGAGAGGGTGGGGGGTTCTTTATTTCCCTTTTAAGGAGCTGCTGTGTGGCCCTTTGTCAGCCTGGTTGATGTCATCAGTTTGATGCTTCTGTTTGTTGGTCCCTCACTTCCTGTGTTATGAAGTTCTGTCATGGAGCTCTGTCTGTTTGTAGCAGTTTGCTATATTTTTAAAGGGAGTAAAGAGTATCATGTGACCCTGTAACATGTGCCAAGTCATCTTCCAAATAAGATAATTATGATCATTTTAATTACGGTTGGAATCCTCCCCCCACCAGCTATGGTGGCTTTTCACATCTTAAAGTTTCTTATCAGTCAATGCCTTTGTGTGTGAGGGGAAACCATTAAAGTCAATGGCATCTATTTACATTTGTCCGGACTCATTGAATTCCAAATATCTTTCAAGTCTAAGAATGCATCCTTTTGTCTCCTCGTGACATAAGAAGGAATGGTTCAAATCCCCCCACAAGAGAAGTCATGTGACCTCAGAGTCCATTTTGACTTACAGTCCTTTTTTAAAATATAATCTCTAAAATACAATTTTCACGATATGTAATACTGTCATGACAATGTATAGATATGGATACTCAAGGATATCCAGCAAGCATCCGCATCAACTTGTCCGAATAGCTTCACTGAAAAGTATTTTTTGCCCTGAATTTATCCAGTAGTTTTCCAGTAGTGAAGCATAAAACAGATCACAAGAATATTTCCAAAGTATCACAACAGAGCACAGAAGGTTGACATGCAAAGATAGAGCTGAGAAACTATTCACTAACTATCTCAATATGTAGAGAAGCCTTTAATATGGAAAAAACCCACTCTGCTTGTGAACTCCAGTTGGCAAAATGCTGTAGGAGGTATACAACATACAAATATTGTGCTGCAACTTTCATTTTATCAACAAACCTGCTCTCCAGGGAGGCTGCGTCATGGCATTGCCAGGCTGTTTACCAACAGGTCCAAAATATCTGTCTAAGCATTGAGGACGTCATGTGCCTAAACCATATTGTGTTAACTAGTTTCTGCATCATTACTGATTAAAAAGGGAGTCTTTACTTTACACAAATGCAGTCCGCTCATACCACGCACTTGAAATGAGTTTTGTAGCTGAGGCAGGTTCTCGGCTGCAGGGAACTGCAGTTACACTGAGTTGTATTGACAGAAAGCTCCCTACCATGGGGATTGCCTTCAATGACCTGATACTACCTGACTGAATGGAGGAGATCAACAAGAACAGAGAAGTGGTGCCAGAGATGTCAGATGATAGCAAAAGTGTTCTGTTCTGACCTGCTTTATGCCAACAATCATGACTAAAGAAGCCAGCATGGCTACCGGCCAACTGAAGGGCACTGTCTCCAGAGGCTGAGGCCTCACAGGGACACATTTACAGAGTTATGCCATCTGCTTCTGGAAGATTTGCAAACAACTTTGCACTTTCTGATGGCATTACCAGGCGGTGTGAAGGAAACCACCTGATCCTGCAGGCAATGATCAATTGATACCGCCAGCTCTCCAGGTTAGTACAGGAGCTTCCATGGTGCCAGCCAATTTGCTGCCATAGCTGTATGAAGGAAGCCAGGTACACTGTTTAGCAGACCAATGACTTCATCACTGATCAACAGTAGGAACATGAGAGGGAAACACAATTTTACAGAATTACTGGTTTTCCTAGAGTCCAGGGAGTCAGCAGCCATCATCCACATTGTCAGTCAGGCCCCAATGTTCAGTGCCCTGCCCTATATAAACCAAAAGGGGTTTTTAAAAACTTGATGTGGCCCTGATACACATGCATAAGAACAGAGGATCTGGAATAGCTCCTCAAGCCTGCTCCATCAGTCAATTCGATCCTGACTGATCTGAACCTCCCATTAGCTCCTCTTATCTAACAAAAGCATTTATAATGACCAGCAGCACAGCATCATGCAGGATGATGTCTACATTGCCAGACCATCTCACGACTATCTGTGCTACACGTGCTTGATTGCTTTATGAAAGGAGTAAGTCTGTTGTTTCATTGCAGAATTCCCTCGAAAATCTGCAGGGTTTCTGGTCATTCCACACCTCCCAGGTTGTGCACTGGAAGCCAGCCACTGGGGCTATGATAGCTGACCAATTGCCTGTTTTGCCTCATCCTGTTCATGGTGCATTTCACGGGGAATGGCATCAATGCCAGAAGCTGCTTCTACATTGCTCCCGTGCCATCAATCTAGTCACTGCAAGCTGAACTTAACAGATATTTTGAGACTGTCAACCAGAAAACCCAATTTTTCACTCTAAACGCAAAACAGGCATCTGACAATCAGGCCCTGGGGCCTGGGACAATCACCTAAGTTTCAAGCCCAGGATATTTTAACCCACCAGGCCCATTTAAATGCCTGCAAGATGGGATGTGGGTGCAGCATTGCATCCAACCCTTCGCAAGAGGGAGGAACCTGAAAAGAGAAAAAAAAAGGATTAGCATGAGGGATCGATGAGTCCCACAGGCCCGTCTGCTCAGGAAAGGTTAATATCACCTCTTAAATGTCCAAACTGCCTGCGATGCCTGCATAAGAATGATACAGTTTCTATGGCAACACAAACAATTTGTTTATTTCTCAGCAATTCAAAATGTCAGAGCTGTTTGAAGTCAAAGTAGTGTAGAAGGCAGGCTGCTGAGAAGCCAGGCAAGTAGAGGGTAACTGTGGTGAAAGAACATCTCTCACCCAAGTCCTGTATCCAAGCACAATGAAATTCCACTGACTCACAAGCAATAAAAAGAGGGTTCTCACTGAACAAGCCTTTGGGGCATTAAAGCAACAGTGAAATGCTTGAACTGCCTGGTAGGAGGAGAGGGGAAATCTTACCAAATTCATTAGCGATGTGGGATAAAATTGTAGATGTGTTTCATCCTTTGTAATACATCGCCACTCAGAGACTTCACAATGGACTTACAAACATATGAAAATGATGAGCAGGAAGAGTCCAGGGCATCATGATCAGGTACTTCCCCCTCCCTCTTCCCTCCTACCTCCACGCTTGCAGCCAATTCAACCTCCTTGGAGAGGCAAAGAGAAGGAAAAAGCCCAGGAGCAACAAGAAAAAAGAGCTCTGGAAAATTCCTCTCTGACTCCCTCGGGTGTCCAAAACCAGTCCAGAAGGCCTCATTGAGAAACGGCAGCTGTAAGACACAGGGCAAGAGCATGGCAATGCTGCACTAGAGCCATTACTAAGGAACATGCTGGGACAGTCACTGTGCAATAAGTCATAATGGCCAATTAATTTAGAGGTGCAAAAACAATGAGATTAAGAATGGTAAGATGTATGTGAAACTTCTCAACACTTGTTTGATTTACTTTTCATTTCGTGCTTTAAGCGATGCCTATGTGAATTTATTTGGCGTTTGGAAGCCTTGAGAGAACCTTTTGTACTCAATAAATGAATGAGCTAAATAAAAATATAGCAAACACTGAGAATTTATTCAGCACCTGTGTACTTAGTATTGTGTACATGATCCCTCAGTTCAGTGCCGAATAATCATTAATGCATCAAAATGACAGACAGCAGGGCGTTCCTTTTCTGACAGCATTTATTCATCAGAAGCATGAAACAATAAGATGCCAAGTGATGGTATTTAAGGAACTGACAATAAAAGTGTAAGTTGAGGTGGATTGGCCAAGTTTATTTCCCAAATGTGGATTGACCCTTTAAGAAATCAAGTAGCTGTGATACTCCTTGGACAACATCTGGCACCAGTTTTCCTTACCATATTGCTGTTACCATGGCTAATTTCTTAATGGTATTTTCATTCCCTTAGGTTCATTGGCTGTTTCATATGAGAGATCTGGGCACAGGAAACTGTGCTTGCCTTCATCTATGTTTCATCCTAATATTGAAATAAAGATAGATACTATTTGAAATTTAGCACTTTAGATTGGCCTAAATTACGGGTCAGGACATGAGTGGAGGTTCAACAGGGATGACCTGTGCTGCACTTTCACCAGAATTAGGGAATAGGAAATTTACCCTGTAGATATGAGCAACTGTATCTCCCAATTTAAGCAAGTTAGTGCTTACATTCAATTTTGGGGGAGGGGGTCAGAGTAATAGGATTGAGCTGTACAGTATCCCTGGCATTGCTGTGTGCAACCCAGCCCCACTCTCCGCCGCTCTTCAGCTCCTGCCTCTGATGTAAAATGTTACCCCTGGCAGTAACTTCCAGGCTTTATTCTCTCATTTACGAATCTGTGTTTGAAAAGCTGCACTCCATCCTTAGCAAATCCTCGAACAGTTTACTGCCTCAGTTAGATCGGTTTGGAGTAGTATCTTACCAGTTTCTGTTTATCTCACTGCATAAGGAAAATATATAGCATGGCAGGAGAGTGTTGTTAGAAGGTGCCATCATAGCCCTGTTCTAACAAGGACCTCATTGCTTCTCCTTCCAGAAAAGAGTTCTAACAACTTGTTCTCTGGAGGTTACTTGTGTTATCTCCAATTACATGTTTGTCTGCATAACAACTGTGATTACCCTTCAAAAGGTGTGAAGACCATTGAGATGTTTCTCAGAGATGTGGTGAGGTGTGATATAAACACACGTCTTTTTCAATTGAAGTTATGGCCACTGAAAGCTAGAAATCACAGTCAACATGCAGAACGTATGCCTCCATCCATGAATTTAATACAGGTTTATATTAGATAAATTGACAACTCCCTCATAATTGCAGCAAAGAAACATGATATGAACATTGGGTCTTCTGCCATTATCTACATCATGCAGCTTTTAGTGCTTCTGACAACACAAACAATTTCACTTTGCTGAATTAATGCCTTACTTTCCTTAGTATTTCAGGTTAACTTCCTGGACATTATTCCATCTTTCCCCATCTTTGGAAATTTGAACGCATAGCTTCTAATATTTTCTGAGCTGTTTGTTCTCCCTAAATGTTCAATGTCAAGCTCAGCTGTAGCATCACAATTGAGGACTCTCACTCTTTTTGGTATAGATATTTGATTCTTCCTCCTTACATCCAAGATCCCTCAGGTTCTCCTGAACTGGAAGAGTTTGTTATTTTGGGCTTGGATATTTTATTGATCACTATTTGATTTCACCTTACTAATTCGCTTATCCTGTGTTTCATTTTGTTGCATGACTGCTTCAGGCACAGAAGGACATTCTGTCTCCTTCTCCGAAGACTCCTCTTGACTTTGTATTGGTAACTTGACTTTTTGTGGTGAAATGTCCCCAGTTTGCAGTCTATGACTAGAGATGTATATTGGAATTTTGGGTAGGGGAATCTTACAACCATTCCACAGCCCTCAGTTAATCTCACAACCCAACACCCCACCCCCCCTGATCCCATTCCTCCCCCATCCAATTTATAATTTATCTGTTAATTTAAGTGGGCGATCCCAGTGTCTAGGAGATACCATATCCCATAAAAGCTCTTACACAATTCTATCACATGAGGAACGTAGAACCTGCCATTCAAACAAGTTGCATTTATATAGCACCTTACACATAGGAAAATATTCCAAGGTGCTACACCATAATGTAATCAGACAAAAACTGATAACACCAAGATAAAGATTGAGATGAAGCTATAGTGGCGCAGTGGGTAGCCACTGAGCCAGAAGTTTTGGGTTCAAATCCCACTTCAGGACTTGATGGCATGGAAGGTGTTTTCAAAATGTGGTCAATCATATTGATTATCAACTTATAAATCCTTCCAATACACCTGATGGCAGGTGGCAAGAGCGGGAGAGTATCCTGGTCAGCCATACTGCAGAAGGCAATGACAAACCACGGCAGTATTTTGCCAAGCATGATCATGAACCAATCCAATGGAAGTCAATGGTCACCAACGCCCTCTTAGAACATGATACCTGAAGCAGGAGGAAAGAATGAGATACTGGGACTAGTGACTATAATTTTGTCAGTGAAGGAGATTTTAATGAGGAGTGAGAGGTGAAGAGGTTTGGGGAGGGAATTCCAGAGTTAGATAACTAAAGTTTTGGCTGTCAATGATGGGGTGAAGTGAATTTGGAAGGCACAGGAGGCCAGTGTAGGAGGCACAGAGTTTTTGGAAGCTTTGCAGAGCTGGAGAAGGTTACAGAGACAGAGAGGAGCAAGGTCATGGCAGGATCTGACCAGGAAGATGAGAGTTTTATAGGTGTTAGGTAAAATCGAGGGATTGGTGAACCAGAAGCCAATATAGAACAATGAGCACAGGTGATGGGTGAGCAGGACTTGGCACATTTTAAGATGCAGGTAGCAGAGGTGTAAAGGAGCTAAAGTTTTTGGAGTTTGGAAGATAGGAATTGAGCTGTAACAGGAACGGGAGATGGGCAATGATACAGAGGTGGAGGTATGCGCCCTTGGTGATGAAGAGGATCTGGGGTCAGAAGCTCAGCTCAGGGTCAGATAGGACAATGAGATTGTGAACACTCTGGATCAACTTGGGGGAACGGGCTGGGAGGGAAAAAATATAACTTTTCTTTATCGTTCTACTTATTCGACTAAAATACTGCAACAGCAACAAATGACAAAATAGATGAGTTTAGTAAACTTACAAAACAAGTTGCACCATTTTTAAACAAGTTAATCCATTGCCATTCAACAAATCATTACTCTCCTATAGTTTTTTTCAATAATATTGAATCATGGCACCAATATAAATTCCAAACTTCAGCAGTCCTACAATATCCTTCCTTCTCAACAAGAATTAAAATCAATCAGCTGTGAGCTGCACTTTGCCACCTTATAATATGTACAATAATAGCATCACTAATTCATGTTTTTTGAAGTTGATATCCTGTCTGCAATTTGATGGGAAATCTAAATCTAAGCACTAGGACTCCCCATTAACGCAAGAATGATTAGCTGAAAAAGCAGAAATTATCACTGAATGACTAGAGCTTAATGTATGATTTCAGACTTAAACTCACCTTAAATTGTTCAACAACAAACCAATTCAAATAATATTAAGGGCAGAATTTTACATCCCGCAGGCAGGCGCGCGTCTGACCCAATCGGGCGTAAAATCGCGCAAGATGTCAGACAAGCGTCCCGACATCATCCCGTGCTCGCGCGATATTTCACTTGGCAGGCGCGTGCAAAAGTCGGAAGGGCGCCCGAGGGCAATTAAGCCCATTAATGGCGCAATTATCTCCGACTTTTTGTGGCCCATCCAACCTTACGGTTGTCGGATGGGCAAATCGGCCAAGCGGACTTTGCATTTTCCATCAAACCTCATCCAAGGGCGGGATGAGGTTTCCGCTATTAAATAAAATTAAAATTAAAATCTGTGGACAGCACTTTTATCATCTATATGTTCAGGTGCCTGATTGTGATTCTTGGACATTTTTTTCCTGATTTTTCAAAACTTTATTTAATGGTTTTCGGGTCTGTAGCCCCCTGAGGCAGCTCTCTGCCTTCAGGGAGCTTTCTCTCAGCACTCGCCCGCGCCCGCGGAAAGGGCATCGCCCGCCCTCCTCTCAGCAGCGCTGAGCTTTTCAATGCGTGCTTCATGCTGACTTGCTGTTAATTGCCCAGCCAGCATGAAATCGCAGTTGGAGGCCGATTGCGGTTGGCGGTCCATTTCCTGACCACTCCCGGGCCCACCGATTGCACCCGCCCACTGAGCTGAAAGTTCAGGCCTAAGAAAATGTTCTACCAGCAGAGAAGGAAAGACAGATTTTGGTGAAAGCTGGTTGAGTCTTGACTTTACTACAGATATCAAGGACTGAGCACCAGCATAGAGTTGTATCATTAACACAACTTCAACTCACTATTTTTGCACACAGTTATCAAAGTAGTGTGATAAATAATACCTCAATTTGTTTTGGGTTTACAACAGCACAACATGAACTAGGTTCAGTCGGATTCGAGGTTAGTCTGATCAACATTACAATCTGAAAGTCTTAGCTGGGGTTTGATTTAACAAAGTATAACAACACCTGCAAATGTCAACCAAGGACAGGTGCACAAGCCATCACTCAGGATATTTTTCCACTTCTTCCCCCTATCCAATTTCCACAACCTCATCTCCTCCCGCATCACCATCGACACCCTCCATCATTTATATTGTTGATCCAATTCAATTTCTAGTCAATGGTGACCTTCGAGATGTTGATGGTGGCATATGTAGCAATCCCACTGAATGACATGAGGAGGTGATTAGGCTCTCTCGTTGGAGATGATCGTTGCCTGGTACTTGTGTGGTGTGAATGTTACTTGCCATTCATCCTCCCAAACCTAAATGTTGTCCAGACATTGCTGCACACAGGCATGGACTACTTCGTTATCGGAGGAGTTGCAAATGGTAACGAAAACTGTACAATCATCAATGAACATTCCCACTTCTAAGGGAAGGTCATTAATGAAGCAGCTGAAGATGGTTGGGCCTAGGACACTACCCTGAGGAACTCCTGCAGTGATGTCCTGGAACTGAGATGACTCACCTCCAACAGCCATAACCATCTTCTTTTCTGCTAGTATGACTCCAGCCAGTTTTCCCCTGATTCCCATTCACAAATATTATGGTTTTTTTAGCACAAGCCAAAGCACTTTTTGATATAAAGGGTTTTCTTTAAAAAATACCTAATTCTTTAAGATGGTAAACAACGCATTTATTTGTGTAAAAGTGCATGTGTGAAATTTGTTTCATGTAATGTGTCATTTCCTGTTTTACTCACTGAGGTCAGTCTCACCTATTAGACCTACACAATTGTCTAATAGAAGGAGGAAGCACTGATGCTTGCTGTGAGGTGTCCTAAAGGACCACCCTAGAAATTCAAATTCAACTAGTGTGTATGTCAATGTAATAAGATACTAATACTATCCAGTCTAAGTGTCAGGAATCATTGAATATTACAGCACAGAATCCAGTCATTCACCCATCAAGCCTATGACTATCTTTCTCTAGCTGTATACTTTGGGAGAGGACTTCTCATCATTTGACTTGACATAAATACTGGTAATGGTTTCATAATGACTTAATAGTCACCCTCATCCCTGTGCTACTTTATGCACTATTGCCACTATTAGACATTGAGTTCCAAAAGTCCAGTGGCCACTGTTCACAGAGATCGATGCACAGCTAAGAGATCCCAGAATCCCTCTTTCTCCTCTTTAATGGTTGTCCTAACGATCTTTCTGTCCATCCCCTAATCACAGCTTCAAGCATGTCTTTTGTTTTGGACAATGACTTATTATCGCAGAAAACATTCTTAAGAGATGTTTCTTTGTCCACCTTGCATGCCTTTTGGCTGCTCTGCAGCTGGTGGCTTGCTGTTCAGTGCTAGCCTTCAGCTCGGGTAGACAACACTGCTTCATGACAATGTACAAATTGATGATTAGAATTTACAACATTACCCAGACTACTGTGCAAGGACTGGTCCACTTGCTGATGCTCATGAAGTATTTCCTATTTTTTTCTGGCTATGTGAGGTTCGAAATACAAAGGGCCCTAAACCCCAAGCTGCCCAGTGTCGGATTTAGGGGGGTACCCAAAAAATGCGCTGGGGAATCTCTCTGGGAAGTTCCCAGGTCAGGATTTGCATGGCAATTACCCAGAAGTGTATACTTCCTCTGGACAATTGCACTGTGCTGGGAACCATCCGAGGATGTGGTTTAAATCGCAAACTTTGGCTGGTTCCATCAGGGTTATATCAATAGTTACCCAGGAAAATTTAGAATTAAAACCTGCTCTAACTTTTGAGTAACAATTGTAAAGACCCAAACCAATCTCCCCCACGGGACTCCCCACATAGCCCCGACCCCCCCAAGGGACTCCCCCACTCCTGACTAACCACCCCCCCACCCCACCCCACCCACGGTATTCCCCACCTGCCAACCACCCATGGGATTCCGCTCACCTGCACGGGACTCCTCACCCAACCCACACCCCCACTGCGGGGCCGACTTTTACCTCCTGACCCAATCCCCCAACCTCCCCAGGTCCAACCCACACCGCCCGAAATTCCAACCCCCGCAGTCCCCTGGAATGTCCAACCCACCCAGCACCCCAACCCCTAAATGTCCAGCCCATTCTACATCCTCCTGATGTCTGACCCACCCAGCACCCTCACCGATGCCTGAACCCCCACCCCCGCTGATGTCTGACTCCCCCAGCGCCCCACCTCCCCAAATGTCCAGCCCGCTCCACCCCCTCCCAATGTCCGACCCCCCCAGCTCACCCCCCAATGTCCGACTCCCCCCAGCCACGCCGATGTCCGACCCCGCCCAGCCCTCCCGATGTCTGACCACTTCCACGAATGTCTGGCCGTTGTCTGATCCTCTCCCCCCATCGCCACCCAACCTTTGAACACACCCCCACCCACCCACCCATATCTTTTTCCCTTACCTTAGGCACTTACTTCTCCCTGGCCTGTCAATTCCAATGGAGCCTTTAAACTTACCTGCTTTACGGCAGCTGGTGCTGTGAAAAAGGGCCGCGTCCTCCTTCAATTCGACGGTGCTGGACTTCAACGTTGGACTTCGGAGACAGCTGTGCTGCCTGGATCTCACCCAGCCTGAGCTGGAAGGTCGGGCGAGACAGGGACGGAAGAAATTTGGAGTAGGGAAGCGGGCACAGAGTGGTAATCCGACACTGATTGCCACTCTGAGGAAGCTATGTAACTGTGTTATGCCCAACGTAACTGAACCAGCCAAGTTAGCTGTATTGGATCACTATCCAGTAGCCATCAAGTCTCCATTGTCATCCTTCTTCACACCTGTGTCTTTCTGTTACCTCTTCAAACTTACAATACCTTTAGAAGTTTATTCTTGTAAATGGATGCATGCTTCTAGTGCTGAGTGCAGAGATGAATGGTGAATGTTTGAGACAGTTATTTTCTTCTTCCTCAGCTATCCATGAAAAGAAAATGTAGCACTTGCCAAACACAGATATTGCACTGATAGTGCAGGCTATGTTTTGCACTGCAGAACTCCCTTTAACCTGATAAACCTCAAAAACCTTCACCACATTCACTAGGTATAGCAATTTAAAGTCACCCTCATATACCAATTAGTGACTATCCCCTTTCATGTTGGAAGGTAAGTGAGGATTTGGGCTTGAGAAGGCTCTGAGGTAAAGTGCCTAGTGAAAAAGTCTTGAGTCAAGTCAGCTCTGAGTGGCTAACTCCTCTAATACCTAAATCATACACTATCTCCCATTTATTTTTCTTTCAATGCAAGGTAGCTTTACAGTTTTATAGGTACTTGATAGAACTTATAGGAAGAAACAGTTTCCACTAGCAGGAGTGCCCAGGGGACACACATTTAAGCTAACTGGCAAAAGGAATGCACTGCCTTGAAAGGGTGGTGAAAGCAGATTCAATAATAAGTTTCATTGGACAATTGGAGAAATACTTGGAAGGAAAAAATTAAAGGACTTTGGGGGAAAAGCATCATCATCAGCTATCCCTCAATTCGAGGATGATGTCTACTCAGGTTCCTCATGTGACTGAACAGCCAATTCTCAAGCTGCATATCTTTGGGCACATGAGGCAGGACGTCCCACAAGGTAGTGGGACCCAGAGTGCAGGATTTGCTTCCTTTTCTTTCCTTCTCTCCGCCGCTCTGCCTCATCATTAAAACATTGTGACTGAAAACATGATGTAGTTTGATGGACAAGTTATTGCCATCCTGAACAGTTAGTAGCAAGTACCTCCCAGTGTTTAAGGTCAATGCTGCTGCACTCTAAGAAGAGCTTCAGGGTATCTTTGAAGCATTTTCTTTGTCCTTCCCTGGAATGTTAGCCATTTGAGAGTTAAGGAAATAGGACATGGTGGAGGAGATGGTTTTCGGCCATCCAGACAGCGTACAGTCCGTCAAAGTTGATTTTACAGGAGTTTTTCCTGAATGTTTGTAGACTATGGGAGTGGTACTAATTGTATAGCTCTTTCAAAGAGACTGCAGAATGCAGTTGCCCAAATGGCCTCTTTTTCCATGATGTACGATTCTATAAGTCTATAGTAGATTTTCTTTCTGGTTCAGCAGCATTGATCACTACCATATGCAGACCTTGTGACCTCTGCAGTTAGGAGCGCATTTTCACTGCCTAATACCTTATTGAACTGAGGGTCATTTCACCAACTCCTTTTTGCATGTATCAGATGTTGTGATCTCACATGTTCTATCATGTGTGATCGTCTGAAGTCTTGGAAGACAGTCAAAAATTCGCTCTGGTGAGACAAGGTCAAGTGTAAACCAGCAAACTGGTTTATTTTCATGAAATACATAAATATGCAGAACACAGTTTTCATCTTTTTCCTACCAGTCCATGCAGCATATATAAATAAATGCTTTGCTTTTTTTCTGGATGGAATGTTCTAGATTGAATATCCTTAAGGCTGAGTTAAATAGATTCTTGATTGATAAGAGAGTCAAAGGTTACAGGCAATAGGAAGGAAAGTCGAGTTGAGACCACAATCAGATCAGCCATGATCTTACTGAATGGCAGAGCAGGCTCAAGGGGCCAAATGGCCTACTCCTGCTCCTAATTCATTTGTTCTTATGGAAATTACTTACAAGCTGCGGGATATCTGTTATAGACAATGTATGTTCATACTCAGCCCGGAGTCTCTCCCTCTCCCTTTCTCTGTGTGGTAGAGATTTCACAATCTCAGGTAGCCCTTCGGGGGGAACACTCCTTGTCTTAGGGTGTCAGGATTGGTCCATGGCATTGTCAAATCAAAATACCCGTTTAAAATAAAAGCCACCTCTTTGGTGTTGAAGATTTCTTTACTGTTTCTTTTTAGAAATCCTGGACAGTTAAGGGTTACTATTTGAACTTCTTTGTATTTTAGTGCAACAGGTTTTCCAATATCAAAAGGATGACTCTGAAGTGACATGAGAGAAATTACATGAGAAGTGCTCCTGTGAGGAAATTAGTGACATCAACCTCGAGAGATTAACTTTAGAGATGAGGGTAATAAATGTAGGTAGAGAGATCATTAAATACAATATAGGAAGATAGCAGTTAATAAAGCCTGTTCTTTAAAAAAGTTCAGAACAGTAATGTCGAGGTATCTTCTTTGTGGGAAGCAGCTTTGGACTAAACATGAATAGACCATCTTCAAATGATTCAGGAACAGACATCATGCGGTCTTATTGGTGACATATAGGCAAATTATGATGTACAAAGGAGCATGGTTTTCAAGGTTCACAAAGAGTTTGAAAAGTAGAAAAAATGAAAATCTGCTCCCTCTGAATATAGTTAGGCCAATAAATGTGCTATATGTCAGTAATGTCTGTTGCATATGTTATTCTATAAAGCATCTTGTACTTACTCAAAATGAGTTATTATGAGCCAGAGAAGGAAGGAGGCTAGCATTGCTGTTCCACATAAACTTCAATTCAGGAACAAAATGCAAATTGGACAAACAACTTGGGAGGAATAAGGGACAATGGTACCAAGAGCTGAGAGACAATACTTGCAAGTAAACAGAACCAAGAGAGAAGAAATCCAATACAGATAAACACAGAAGGTCTGGAAGACTGAAAGAAAAAAAATGAGAGATGTTTGACGTGGATTACATGGTTCGACTTGGGTCTGAGCTTTCAACACAAGACACAAAACTTCACATCAATCTGAGAGATCTCATTTAACTTGACCTTCTCCAAACAGGAAAGTTATCAGAAAAAGTTGGTTGACTCATGGTGCTTTATTTTTACTGATCACCTGTCCAGATGGATGATTATCACCCATTCAAAAGCATTACTTCAGGTGCTTTCTACATGTACATTAATTGTAACACATAATTTTTGCAAAGTGTAGGCTAGATAAAATAATACATTCTTGCAAAGGAGAAAAAGCATACTCAGTCAATGTACTCTCAATGCACAAGAGGGAAAATTTCACCCCCAAAATAAAAAACATAACTACATTAGAATAAATACTAATTTTATGAAAGATTAAATGATTCCAGAAAACATAAAATGTGTTCCTGCCCCACCTGCATGTTAAGGAATGCATTTGACAAATTGAGGAAGTTCTGTTTTCATATTTATTTCAAAAAACTATAGCAGTGCTTCACAAACTATTTTCCAATGTCACCCAATTTTAATACTTGAAAATGCACATGAGCCCAAACACCAGCAAAATTGAAAAGCAATAAATCAGCATGGTAACATTCAGTATATAATTATTAAAGTTTGTGTATTATAGATCAACATGTAATAATGCATCAAGTAAATATGAAAATCTGTGTTTTAAAGCATTATGTAAAAATGTTATTATTTTATGAACTCATGTAAGTTTTAGCCAAGCTTTCTATATTCCCTGGTGACAGAAGATTCAGTGAAGCTCTCTCCACCATACTCTCACAATCAGCCTCTCTCTTCCTCAACCATCCCCCAACCCCACCCCACCATCCCCCACCCCCCCCCCCCCCCCCCCCTCCGGAACACATACACACAAACACACACATGCCCCTCATACTCTCCATGCTAACCTATGCCCCTCTTCCCACTCCCTTGGTCCCTCATACCCTTATGCTAACCCTTAAATCCCCTTGGCACTTTATAGCCCCTATACAACTTAGCGTCAACTCATGCCAATCCTCGAACGCCTACTCATCCCTATGATCCTTTATAGCCCCTGTGTTGACTTAGTGCCAATTGATGCCAACCCATGCCCCCCACCCACCACCCTTTGCCCTTGCACCTTCCATGCCAACTCACCCAATATCCACCATGCGCAGACCTCAGGAACTGTGTTGAGATAAAATAAAATTAAGTTCTAAGTATCTATTACAGACTTCATTATGTTAAAAAAGCACTGGCTGATAAAAGCCCATTCAATACATTTAAACTCCTTTAAGTACTTAATCGCTTATAAAAACAAACATTCATAGTCTCACATCAAAGACAGCTAGTCCCTTTATAACCACTTGGAGCTGTCAATCAAACTGCACTCAGGGGCCACTACTATGATAACAATAGGTTGTAGAAGCAGCCAAGCAGAACTAATCCTATAATGATAACCCTCAGGCTTATATCAACAAACATGTATTGAAGCTACAAACACGGATTTTTTTTTCAACTGACTGCCACAGCAGCCTTTCTCGTTCAAAATTTTACAGCCAGATGATTTGGATAACTTGATAGCTTACCAGTTCCACAGGCCTTATCCACCTTTTACACGTATTTATGTCTAATTTTAACAATCCCAAAGAGGAACCTGACCTCTCCAAAAGGATACCTGACCTCTCCAAAGAACTCTGGTGGGTTTAGACCTTTTTCTCAAATTCATAAAGCCCACATGTCGTGTTTCAGGAATCTAGGTTTTAAACACGTGCCACTGCCTCCATGAGCCACGAATGTGTGAAATACATCCCACATCCATTACCCCTCACCCCGTCACCGAAAAGGTTGTGTGCCATATACGGGGCAGGAGGTCCGGATCCTGGGCTCCAGGGCCATTTTGGCTAAAGTACAGAGGCCTTCCATCTTTGCAAAAATTTGGGCCAAGATTTCCACTGTTGTTCAGCTCAGACCATCTCTTAGGACGTTGGCTAGCAGGCTTACCTGGAGCAGAATGGGAAGGATGCCACCTCGAGTGATGAATGTATCTCTTCAGGTTGCATCAAAAAGAACTAGTCAGGCTAGGTCAACAAGGAGCACTGCAGACTTACCTTGGTCAGATAGAGGATTTCCATATCTAACACAGTTCAACTCAGTTGCCATCTCCTGTCACCAGGCATGGCATTTTGAAGCCAATGCCGTCCCAAAGTTTTCTCCCCTCTTTTCCCTCCTTCAACAAAAAAAAATTACTAGGTGGCGATCTGAGAACTTCTTTCGCCCAAAGAGTGGTGAGGGTTGGAACTCACTGCCTGAAAGGGGGGATTCCGGCTACCTCACCCTCAAGTGCAGCGAGCGCATTTAAAAGATGGGAAGGGTTGAACTGTGTTAGATATGGAAATCCTCTATCTGAACAAGGTAAGTCTGCAGTGCTCCTTGTTGACCTAGCCTGACTAGCTCTTTGATGCAACCTGAAGGGATACAGTCATCACTAGAGGCGGCATTCTTCCCACTCTGCTGCAGGTAAGCCTGATTGCCAATGTCCTGAGAGATGGTCTGAGCTGAGAGAGGGTTGAGAGAGCGGCACGGTGACAGAGGGCAAGGCCAGTGAAACTGTCTGATTTCTCTACCTTCCTGTCATAGCATCACCAACCTGCAGTAATCTCAGATCAGGAATGATGATATCAACGGCACGATGACCAGAAGATCTCCGATTGGGAATACAGCAAAGGAATGGGGAGGTGGGGGCAGCGGAGACAGTGCTCCAACTACAAGCTTTCCTGTCTTGGTTTAAATACAAAAGTAATTGGCAAAGGACGACCAGCTGGCCATCAAGACTGCCCCACCCTCATGATGGCTGGAGCACAGTGAGTAGATGTAGTCTACCTACTGCCGCCAACAACCATATGCTACAGCCATGTACTCTCCTGGGAGAGTCTAACACAGGCCTCCTCTTCTGTCTCTCTCGCATGCCTTCCTCACAATGGCTGCCACTAACTGGGCTCAACCTCAGACATATATGCAAAATAGTTCTTTCTTCAGCGGGATTCTGCACTCTTTAATGGTGCACTCCTCCTGGTAGGGGTGCCAACTTTGGTTGGGCATGTGCCTGGAGGTTTTATCATATGACCTACCACCTCAGTCAAACTGCCATTATTCCCATCTACAATGGCCAGGGTTTTCTGTGCCCGCCAGCATCAGGCGTGTTCGGTGGCGTAAGTGGACAATATAGCAAGAAGGCCAAAAATCGGTTTCACGGCCGCAATTCCCGCCATCGGATGTCAGGAACCTCATTGTAATACATCAGCATATCATTAAAAGGCCAATCCCCCAGACTCATTCCCCTCACTGGATCGTCTGCCCACGTCAGCGGGAAAATGCGTCAATGTGTTTCACAACAGTACATAAGCGGTATGCACCTGGTGGGCTGCACTTCGCTTGGGACTTCAAGGTTTGTTTGCCTACCTTGCTTCAGTCAGCGCTCGCAGCCATCAGCTCCAGGCTTCACAGACAGCACCACATCACTTTTAGGGGGGCTCACGGATCGGTCTCTACCTACCAGATCAACCATATGTGGATGCATTTTCAAGGTCTTGCTTGGGAAAGGGGAAGAAGTGGCCTCAAGCAAGGGAAGAGGCTGTAGGATGAGGGCTGTACTGGGGAAGGGGGATATCCCAGGGTGTGTGTGGGGTACATGTTGATCTGTGCAAGTGACCTCAAGATGGTGAGGGCTGAGGAGTCAGTCTCCAGAGGAGATGGGGCCAGATGGAGATGTGAAGGTGTGTGTGTGAGAATGGGTGGTAATGTCCCTTGAGCTGGCAATGAGTGAGATGCCAGTGAATGTGTGATGGGCTTGAGCGTGTGAGTTTAGAGTGATGAGATAGTTGCCATACCCTGGCTGCACGGATGAGATCATTCATCCTCTATCTGCATTGGATGGGCAACCTCTTCAGTGCAGCATTGGAGCTGACCATCACTGCCACTGCCTGCCATGCTGGATTGGTGATGCTGCTGCCCATCCTGTGGCTAGAGCAGGGGTAGAGGACATCACGAAGGGGCCTCCATGGTGTCCAAATGGCATTCCAGTGATGCAACATTAAATCTGGGGGACTGCAGTGTTTTTGTATTTTGTGGGCATCTTCCATGCAGTAGTTGTGGGCTGGAAGCACTGAGATGTGTGCACGTGGCTGGACTTTAAATATGGTGCCTGCGGTGATGAAGCGGTGAGGTGATGGCATGGGGCGAATGAGAGCCTGCCACCATGGAAATGGTGTGTTTCCTGGGAATGAATAAATAACGTGGCGTGTTTGGGACAATATGGTGTGAAAACCCGCCATCACGATCGATGGGTAAAAAATTGTTTTCCTGCCCGCTACTGCACTTAGTGCAAATCGAGGGCTATTCCGCCCAATATTTCTGTAATGAATAAAAGAAAATCGAAAGAAATTGAAAACAAGGAATTGAAAAAAATGCATTTTTTTTTGAATTCCCCCTTATGTTTTTCTCCTGGATTGCCAGCAGCAACGGCCTGGAAATTAACTGAAAACTCCAGTTCAGTCCCGGATAGTTTGCAACCCAGCTACCAGGTGCTGTAGATATCGGAAGAAAATGCAACTTGATAATTTAACTCTTAACCAAATACACCGACATGAAGGGCATCAATCTTCACAACTGAGGAATTTATTAGCAGGTCATTACAGTTATGTGGGCCTGGCAATTCTTAGAACATCCCATCTGTCCTCTCTAGGCCGGGGGATATCTGGGAGCAGCGTCCCACACAAGCAACATTTTTGCACCCTCCATGTCACACAGACACATTGGCGGCCATTTTAAAGCACCAAGCAGGTGAGGTGCAACACTGGCTCCACACTCCAGCCAGTATTATGGCATCGACTTCGATACAGAGTTAAAGCGGACAGGGTGTAAAATCAGTGTGACAAACCCACCCAGTCTGTTCCCCGATCGGCGGGTTAGGTAAAGATTGCTCCACTGTTTCACCCCATTAATGATGTAGATCAGGAGCAAGGGCCCAGTATTACTTGGGTGGAGTGGAGTGGAGTGGGTGGGGAGATGAATCCATGGATGCTTTCAGAGGCGCAAGGAGGTGTCTCCCTCCTGCAACTCAGGATACAGATCTTAATACCAGCAGCCAGTTCATTCTGTTTTCCATCACATTTAATGCACTATTCTAGTCAGTAACTCCAGCAAAGAGAGTACAATAAAACCATAAGTCAGTTGCCACAGTTTTCTCAAAATGTGCCTGCTGCTAGCTCAATGCAAAAGGCTACTTTTGCCTTTGTTGAGGTCAGGTTAGCAACACTGAAACTTTCAACACAGGCTTCTCCAAGCTGATTATCTTTCATGCCCAATATCCCTCTCACTAAACTGGTACAAATCCATGCAATGTTCCCGACGGTGAGACATTTTGACATGCAGCAGATCCAGGAATGACAGCTGAAAAATGTATGTATTTAATATTATAGTCTGATCAGGAGTAAGAGCAACATTTAAATATTACAGGAAGAAGTGCTCCATTGCTTGCGTTCCTCTTAATCAAAAATTCATTCCATTAAAACTTTTTCATTAGTGCATGACTTCTGCCTTCAGCATGAATCTGTTTTTCATACTAAATCATGATGCTTTTGTAATACATTTGCCACTAATATTATGCATTAAATGTAGGAGAGATAATTAGGCAGCTGTGAGGCTGGGAGTCAGTGCTAGGGGATCTGGAGGATTGATTGATCTGACATGCAGTGGGAAGCAATGAAAGTCAGACAGTATGTAATGGAATACGGCTTCATATTTTAAATTGGACTGGACTGGTGGAAAAAATTGCTTTCAATATTTTAAAGTTAAAAGCTTCTCTATCATCAACAATAAAGGTTATGTTGACTGGGGCTATCCTAACGCCCAGAGACTGTTCATTAAATAGAGTGACGTAGTTAAACATCTATCGACATGGGTATGCAGTTGACATTGATATGTGTCACTTGTTCTCATGAACTTGCAGTTGGAATTAACCATTACCTAAAATTAAAATGCCCCTCTTCTGCTTTTCTTCCTCCCTCCGCTTTTTTCTTCCCCTCTCCTAGAAGTGTGACTGGGGTCAGAGGCAACTACTTTCTACAATGCTTTCCCATGCTGGATACACGTCTGTTATGATCAGGTGGAGACAGGTGCTTTTTCCCACTGTTCGGTTGTACCAGTTTAGTGAGAGGGATATTGGGCATGAAAGATAATCAGCTTGGAGAAGCCTGTGTTGAAAGTTTCAGTGTTGCTAACCTGACCTCAACATGGGAAACACCAAAGGTGAGCCCATGTCGGTCCTCACCCAGAATTCTCCCCCCATCTCCACCTTACAAAAGGCTAGCCTTACACGCACACAGACCAAACATTCACAGACACAGACTCTCACACTGTCACACAAACTTTTCTGGTTTTTGGATTGTTTGGCAAATACATGAGATGACTGAAACAATGAAGTAATGTAGGGATCATCAGTAATTGACATCATTTTCACAACTGTAGGAAGAAAAACTTTGGTTTTATTTCCCACATCAAAAGCAGATGATAAAATTTGGCATAACTCTGTTTAATCTAGTATCTTTATATGTTTAATATATTAAGAGTAGTATGACAGCCTACATTGCCTGTCATGTCAGAGTGCTTGTATCACATTTCAGGCATCCTGCATTTCAAAGCAGTTGTTGATGTCTCCAACTTCATGTTCCTAGAAGATTCAGCGCCAGAATGCTGGGTGAATGCTGGGTAACTAAGTGCAACGAGGAAAGTCAGCAAATATAAAACCAAATTAAACAGAATAGCCCCTCTTTATTTACTTACAATTCTAAACACAGTTTAGTCCCTGTTCCAAATTTCCATTTTATTCCATTGCTCTTTTCCTGTTTTCACAGCATTTTATCTTCATTAAAGTTTCAATTAATTTCCTTTTTCCACCACTCAATTTATATTTAATTTAATTGTATTTTTGCATTTTGCTGTGTTCAAAAAATATTTTTCATATAAATCAAATGTTTCTTCCATTCACATTGTAGTAAAGCTATTGTTATGATCAGGTGGGGACAGGTGCTTTTTCCCACTGTTCAGTTGATGTAACAGGGTTTTTTTGAAATTTAAAAGGATTAATGTACCAATTTAGTGTATGTACTTAACTATTTACGTGCTAATTGTAGAACCTCAGTCCAACAGGCTTTCTTCTGTTTAAATGAGTAAGGGGTTAGATTTTATTGTGCTATAAAACCCCACCCAGGTAAAAATATTAAAATATTTAAAAAAGGTAAGCATGTGTCCCGACTGTTAAAGCACACACACACAAACACAAAACATCTGAGGCCTTACTGTCCTTATTGTTTTGGGGTAAGTCCTGACAATGGCAGGTGTGACATTCCACAAGGATGTGGTCGAGGCATATTCATTATAATCCACCTTTTAGAAGCCTCCAGAAGCTTGGCCGACTTGCAAACCCAAATATCAGGTGACCTGTGTCAGCCAACTTAAGTCAGTCTTTGTTTTTAACAATTGAAACTGCCTTTTTAAAAAACGTCATATGTGAGTCCAGCAGATGAAATTGAAATTTAATACTTGACATCAACAGATCTCCGTAACACTCTACACACATATAATTAATAAATTATATTTACATATATAATTATATAAGATCAGTTAATTTACTGCAAGCAGTAGCATGTGAGATTCATCTGTGTTCATGAACAGTCTTTCTCTATCACAAGACCCTCATTTATAGACATTATACTTCGAAGTGTCATTGGGGGTGGAACATTGCACAAGTCCTGAAAACAGCCTGGGATCGAGATGCACAATTATCCCATGCCCAATCCTTCCAAAGCAGGCAGTATGCAAATTTGCTAAATGTGCTGCTGAGTGGCTGCTCACATGACAGACACATCACCCAAACACATTGCACCACACTCACTGACACATTGTCCCTCTCTTACAGGACAAGGTGGCATACAATCAGATTGACAACAGCTGCCAACCGGTAGGGGACAAGCAAGGCTTCACCATCATGGAGAGATGGTGCTTGACATCATTGGATTGAGGCCGTGACCAGTGGCGAGGCTGAAACAATAGAAGATGATGGTATTTTCCTATCTGATCCACCTTCTGACATCCCACTTACCCTGCTTCTCACAAGCTCTTCTGATTTACAAGCTGCAGGTGATGTAAGCATGCACCTCCAACTTTTCTACCGCTCATCTCACCACAACATTATCCTGCCCCTTTCGCCCCTCAGATGCCCAAGAACTGACACCTGGCCAGGCAGTGGCATGAGAGCATGAAATACGACTATGAAACGTCATCCCTCAATCTCACACTGGCAGCCACCAGCTTAGATACTAGCGGGAAGCGTAGAGATACGTGGTCAGTCACCGGGCCCAAGTGGCCTGCCACCTGGGCAGGAGGAAAGGGTAATGCCAGCTCCCCAGGGGATGAGGTGTCACACAGGTCCTGCTGCTGAGTGCTCGAGTGAGGATTTCAATGGAGCGGCATACAAAAAAAGGCTGACGGTCAAGTATACCAAAATGCTCAGTGCATTGGCAGGCCTGACAGAAAGCCTGATTTTACTGTCAAGAAACATGGAGGAGCTGGCTCCAACATGGCACAGGGCTTTGTGCAGAGCTTGGAGCCCATCCTTTCCAGCATGGAAGTGATGGCCGACTCCATGTGCAATGTTACATGATGCAACGATCGATGGCCAATATCCCAGCTTTGGTCACAGCGCATGCACAAGCTGCCCAAAATCTGAGTGCTGCGGTAGAAGATCAGGCTGAAGTGACACAAGCTCAGCTTGTTGCCATGCAGGCTCAGGCTAGATACCAGCAATCAGGGGGGTTTGCAGCAATCCAGCAATTTGTGCTCCTATAAGATAATTAGGATTGCTGAGGTTCTGCCCCTGGCAGTGGCTCCATGGAGGTCAAACTTGCTGACTTCTCTCAAGAAGCCAGTATTTCTTCTCCAACCACTGGCCCTCTCCCAGTGCCCTTGCTGTTGCCTGTCAGCCAGCCAGCCCAGCCCAGCCCAGGTTGCTGCTGCCCATGACGAGGTGGAACTATCCGAAGCCAGGCCTCTAGGGCCAGCGCTACCTGAGCTCATTCTGCGAGACCGTCTGCAGTCTGAAAGTCAGCAGCCTTCCTCCACCAGACATACTGGGCTAGCACTGCATAAGAGCACTAGGACAAGCAAAGGTACGCGGAAGACAGGCACTGAGAAAAAGGGGTAAAATTAGTTGACTTTTGAATGGGATATAGCTGGGGGTCTGGTGCCCGCTAGGCTTCAAGGAGAAGGTTCATGTGGTCCACCAGAAAAAGGCTTAGACAAACTAAAGCTGGTGCTTAATACTTGATCAGATCTAGAATGGTGCTAACACCCTGTGGCACCCCCAGGAACTGCTTATTTCACATTGAGCAAAGTTCACTCTGGTTTATTCATTTTAACAGAGGGTGGAATCGTCCCAGGTTTGCACTAAGTGCAGTAGCGGGCGTGAAAAACGACGTTTTACCCGTCAGCTGCAATGGCGGCTTTTCTCATCGTATCATCCACTTCCCGCCTCATTAATTACGCAGCCATAGGAAACCCTCCATCTCACTGGCGGGCAGCCTCTGAATCACCCGCCAAGCCATTACCTCACCATTTCCTCACTCTGGGTGCCATATGTAAACTGCAGCTGCGCACACAGTTCTCAATGCTTGCAGCCCAGGACTGCTCCAGTGAAGACATGGCCCTGAAAGCCAAGAAGAGTTCAGTGACCCATCACTGGAATGCCTTCTGGGGGCCCATCATGTTGTCCTAGCCCTAGGCCTGCAGTCGTTGAAAAGCCACCCGCTGCCTTACAGCTGGTCTGGTAGGTAGAGACCTGCCTGTGAGCCCCCCTAAAAGTGATGTGGTGCCACCTGTGAAACCTGGCACTGGTGACCATGAGTGCTACTGGAAGCAAGGTCGGCAAACAAACCTCAAAATCCCGAGCGAAGTGCGGTCGCCAGGTGCACATCGCTTACATACAATTGTGAAACACATCAGCGTGCAATCACGCCAATGTGCCCAGATGATCCAGCATGGGGGGGGATGATTCTGGTGAGCAGGGCTTATCATGAGATGCTAAAGTGTTGAGATTAGGTTCTCAATGTGCAGCAGCAGGAAACGCGGCCCACATTGACAGGTGGGGCGGGCGATCACAAACTGGTGTTGTGAAACCGATTTTTGACACCTCCCGATATTTTCCGCTCCACCTGCTATGACGCCTGCCACAAACGGGAGCGGACAATTCCGCCCAGAGTCACCCTGAACTTCAGGGATAGAGAATCGATCCTCGGACTATTCCCATTGGTTGGCAGTCTATATAGCTGGGTCTGGTGATCCAGGAGAACTGATTAAACTGTCGCTCGGATTCATCCATTTATATTGTTTCTCAATGTCACACCTGATACGTTCTGCCTCAATTGTAAAATATCTGCAATAGAACATCGGGATTTACAGTCATGAATTGATGAAAATCTCGTTCGCACAACTGTCCTATCTCCTGAATATACAGAACAAGAGCCTTCAACCCAAGAGGCCCCACTGAATTAGTTTGAAATGGAATTTGATACTTTAGGCAACTTGATACAAAAAAAAGGAACATATTAAGGGAGAGTATCCAGCTATGGTTTCCAAACTCTATCCCTGACAGTCTATTGGTCTGAGTGCAGAGAGTATGGGTGCATGTTGACAGGCCTTAGGGCTACAGATCTCTACGTGTGCCCCAGTGCCCATTGGAGTTTATATCACGTTGCACTGGGACACTTCTCACAGATAATGTCACCTGTAGCTGTCCTTTCAGGTTTCAGAGTTAACCCTTCAGAAATAAGATGTGACAACTGCATTTCGTGCTGAGTGGGGTTACACAGGGCTAATGGCAGGCTGTCAGCTACCTTGATGCTCTCAAAGTTTAAATCCAATACCATTTACCAGATTCATTCACCATCAGTGACATGTAAAATACATGGGGCCTGTCAGGGGGTTTAGCAGAGATATCCTTACATTATGATTAATTCTTCATTCACTCAATCAGTTTCCTTTACACACAGTCTTCCCTCTGTGAAATGAATTCTCATTTTTACCCGAAATCTACCTCATAACTTGATCATGGATCTGGTAAATGGAGCAGAGGGAGTCCTACTACTTATTCAAGAGTTCAATCTCCAATCTTGACAGAATTGTTGCGCAGCAATAATAAGTAAAACAAAGATGATGTTCCATGTGTTGGGCTAAATGGCTACTATCCTAAAACCTTCATTTACGTATGATGACATTAACTCATAGGTTAAATGAGTATGGCAAGCCACAGTGTACAAAGGTATTTATCCAAACAGATAATAAATATCTATGTTTAATTGTATAACTACTTTTTCACACAGAAGAAATACTTGTGTTGAGTTGCAAGGGGTCCATGGAATTTTAATAATTTTGGCAGGATTCAGGAGCAAATAGATAAAGAACCCCTGAAATATTAAAGTTGGTTTGTAATGTTTGTGTCAATGTGGTTTTTGTTTCAGCATTGCAGCCAAGAGGACAGTGTAATGGTCAGCGACAGTGGGAAGGTAAGGACTATTGCAGAATGAGGACCTGGAGTTGTATTCTCAGGGGGCATAGTTGGATGAAGCAAACACAGACAGCCCAGCCAGAAAGGAGATGTGTTAGTTACCCCCTGCTTCTCCTCTTTCTCCTCCTGAGTTTCTTGCTGTATACCTGGTGGCAAGGCCTGTGCCTTCATGATGGCAGGTTATGCAGGATGCAGCAATCCATTGTGAATTGTGACACACACTTCAGCAAGTACAGTGGCTCTCCTCCAGAGTAGTCCATGCATTGAGCACCTCAAAGGTCTGTTCAATGATGTTTCATGGGGCAGCATAGCTCTCATCATGCACACTGCCATGTGATATTGGGGTATGCATCGGAGTCGTGAGACAGATTTAAAATGAATAACCCTTCTCACTCAGCAACCGCCCTCTGTTTTTAATTGGTGACAGGAAGCAGTGATCCAGTTCAGAATGAAGACATCATGACTGCTGCCAGGATAGTGGGCATTCACCTGCATGATATGCTCCGCATGGTTGTACACATTCAGGCAGTGGAGCCCTTTGCAGTAACCATATGTCCCTGAATTTAGATGTGGAGTCCACAAAGCCACCTGTGTATACAGCCAATGGGACCCTGCACCATGGGGAAGCTCATTATCCTGGCAAAGCCACATGCCTTCCTCTGTTTGAACACAATGAATTCTCCTACCCTGGCATGAAGAGCGTCTGTCACGTCTGATGCAGCAGTGGAAGGATCCCAGTAAGGAATTCAGGCCCATGGTAACCTTCACAGCCACTGGCAGTGCCATCCTTGCCCGATTCTGCCTGCAAGAAGTGGCAGGTTTCTGTGAGCACTTCCTTCATGAAACAGAAATAACATGGACATTGTTCTTGGACTAAGTGGGGGTAAAGAGAAATGCTCTCAGAAGACCCTATGTGGTTAAGGCCGCCTTCTGGGAGCACTTCCCCCTCTCCTGCTCCTTCTTCCAGCAGTTTGTCCTCCTCTGTGTTGCCTCTGCTCAATCTCCCTGTCGTGCTGCAGGCCAATGGGGAAGGTAACTACAGCAGCCATGGTTGGGAGCAAGTTGTCTGACCAGGACCCTTGAAGTCAGAACCAAGGCCTTTGCCAAGTGCTACACTACTCCTTGTAATTTTTAAAAATTCTTTCATAAGATGTGGGCGTCGCTGGTTAGGCAGCATTTGTTGTCCAGCGTATTTGCCCTTGAGAAGGTGGTGGTGGGCTATCTTATTGAATCCTGCAGACCATGTGGTGTAAGAACACCCACGGCACTGTTAGGGATGGAGTTCCAGGATTTTGACCCAGCGGCAGTGAAGGAACAGCAATATAGTTCCATGTCAGGATGGTGTGTGGCTCAGAGGGGAACTTGCAGGTGGTGGTGTTCCCATGCCCTTGTCCCTCTAGGTGGTAGAGTTCATGGGTTTGGAAGGTGCTGTCGAAGGAGCCTTGGTGAGTTGCTGCAGTGTGTCTTGTATATGGTACACTGTGCGTCGGTGGTCGAGGGAGTGGATGTTTAAGGTGGTGGATTGGGGTGCCAATCAATTGGGCTGCTTTGTCCTGGATGGTGTTGAGATTCTTGGTGTGGTTTGAGCTACACTCGTCCAAGCAAGTGGAGAATATTCCATCACACTCCTGATTTGTACTTTGTCGATGGTGGACAGGCTTTGGGGTCAGGAGGTGAGTTACTCGTGGTAGGATTCCTAGCCTCTGACCTGCTCTTTTAGCCACATTTATATGGCTGGTCCAGTTCAGTTTCTGGCCAATGGTAACTCCAGGATGTTGATAAGGGGGATTCAGCGGCGGTTTTCACCAACTTTAAACAGTAGTAAAAGAAAACTCACACAGTACTTCAACAAACCAATAGAAATAAACTAGAAATTAACCTGAAAGAAGTTAATGGTCCCTTTTAAGTAGTGCTGGTTCATGTCCTTTCTGCGGCTGAACACATGTTGCTTGTATCAAACAGTGTTACGATTGCTGCAGCATGCTTCTGGAGCACCCTCCTAACACCTGCAGCATTGCCCTCACCAAAATGCTTTTCTACCTGATCCCATGGGTTACCCACCCAAGTGATGTTAAAATTGTCCCCAAAACTCATCCACCGGACGCAATGGATCATCACAAACCACAGCCAAGGAAACTGAACCTATAGAAAGATAGACTAGGGGCTGAACTGTCTGGACGAACCCTCCCATCGCAGCAACTCCCCCTACATCTGAAAGCAGAATAGAGGTGGGGGGGTCCCCGGAAATACCGCGCCGAGTGGCATATCAGCTGCATATCTGACCATTCCTGGCACCAGACGTTTTGGAGGAGATGAACTTGGGGCCTGGGAAGTCTGCCCACTCCCACCGGGTAGTCAGAAAATTAGCCTCATTAAGAGTTTAGCAGGCTGACTGGAATTTTTCAAGATGTATGCGTCGTGGGAGCTTCCAGGTTATCTCGCACTTACCTGTATAATCTGCTTCTAGTGGTTGCAGACCAGCTGCACATTGAGAGAGTGGAACCCTTTCCCATTGATGATGGTAATGGCTGCTGCCAGGGAGCTCTTAAAGCTACATGAGTGCAGTCAATGGCATCCTGCACCTGTGGGAATCCGGAGGTTGCTGTAAATCCCGCTGCTCTGGCAGTCTGGCTGCCTTGCTAAGTTGGGCATCCTTAAGTTCTCGAATGCATTTGTGAGCAGATGTTTGAGAAATCCTGCAGAGGTCCACAGTGGAGCCCTGGAATGAGCCACTCGTGAAGAAGATCAGAGTGACAGTCACTTTGAGAGTCACTGGCAATGGATGGCCCCTCAGTCCCTGTGGCGTCAACTCATCCTGGAAAATGTGGCAGATGTGAGCCACCACATCCCTAGACATGCGAAGGCATCTACGGTACTGCCTCTCACTCATCTGGAAGTACAAGGGGTATCTTCTGTACACCCTTGGCTTTGCCAGATGCCTTTGCTCAATGGGTCTGTCAGTCTCAGCTTCTGGGTCTTGAGGGGGCCCAACTGGCTCTTGTTCATCAGGGAGGGTCTCTTTCCTTTGCCTGGCCTGGCAGCAACAGGCGCTTCTTTTCCTTCTTAGTTGCCTGATTGCCAGGATGAATACGATGTTGCCTGCTCGATCCATGAGACACTTGTGTTTGTGTCTGTGGAAACATGAATGAACATAAGCCTGCAATGGTTACTTTCCATTCACTAACCAGGGAGTCATTGTGGAGCCAATGGGCCACTTTCATCCCAGCCATTACATCTCTCTTTAGTCCCTTGGTGCGCTACCACAGCTTCTGGATCACTGATAGGGTGCCCACCACCCTCCCACAAGCACCCCCCCCTTCTGCAAACGACACAGTCCTGACAGGTCTTTGACACAAGGGCTTGGACCTGTCTGAGCTCTGCCAAGCAAAAGAAGCCTCAGTCAGGGCACTGTCAGACTGTATCCTTTGGATTACACAACAGACCCAATTTGTACTCATGTTATGAGAGTATTGTGGGGGAGGGGGCCCTTCAAAATCTTAAAATGCCAGCTGCAAGCGTTAGAAGTCTTTGGGCCATTAGGTATATGCATTTTGGCCCATTACCCCTTTCCGTTGGCTCCTTCTGACACTCGGGATTTCCCATGAGAGGGGCAAAGGGTCTTTGGAAGCCAATCCCAAAATGGCCCCAATCGGGTTTATACCCTTGCAAAAATTCACAAAACGAGTTAAGGCACCACATTCCCAAAATTGGTGTTTGACTGTTCCTAACATGTTGCAGCTGTGCATTACTTGCCATTTGGAAAGGAGGAAATGAGTAGGGCACCCTTTCAACTGGCCCACATGTGCAGTGGTCGACTCCTCCCACAAGCCCTGACAGCCCTTCCCGGGTAATGTTTTTCATGCCTTGCTTTTCAACTGCATCACTGGATCAGCTTGAAAAGTGGTGGTGCTGAGGTTTTATAAGAGACTAGCTTCCAGAAACCTTCCCCCACCCCCTCATAACCATCAAAGTCCCTCCCATTGTGCCGGAGGAGCATCATCTGCATGTTTCCATCCCTCCATTCACACTCATTCCTCTCCCTCTAATCCTTGATCCCATCATGATTGTTGCTGATATCCCTGTCCTCCCCCGAGCCGTTTGATGTTGATGTCCCGATGCTCCATGTAGACCTGACCCCTCCTCATCTTGAGGCCTGTTACATTGTGACATATTCCTTTATACATGTTTCTCCCTATTAATGCAAACTCCATTGTCCCATATGTCTTTGGAACTTTACCTTCCTCATAATATAAATTTTTGCATGGTGCTAATATTATCAGTAACCTTTGAGAAAAATAAATACACTGCTTGGCTTAGCTTCTCTGGCCAGGTGTAACATCCTACCATCTCTTTGAAATTCAAACTACCCTGATTTATCTAAAAATGCAAATTCTCCACACCTCACATTCTAAAATGTCAGCCATGTTTACTTATTTAGCATTTCAAGCCTAGCTTCTTTTGATGAGTCAAAGTCTCCAGACCAACTGTCTCCAATTCAATTAAATCCCACACACAGACACGCACAAACTATCCAAACCCCACTATTAACCTAGTTTTATAACAAATCACAATAATATGAGAATTGTTATACTTTTGTGACACCCATTCCTTACGAGAAAAATGAACCATCATAATTTAAAAAGACAAACCATTGCAGGACTAAGCAATTGTGCTGTTTATATTGACAACTTGATAGTTTTCAGTCAAACGTGGGAGGAGCATGAACAGCATCTGGAAGGATTCTTTATTTGACTAAAAGGAGCTAATTTGTGGTGAACTTGGCTAAAAGTGAATTTTCAAAAGCGCAAGTTACATAGCTAGGCCATATCATTGGACATAGTAAGGTGGCTCCGAGAAGATGTGAAAGTCAAAGCCATCATGGATTTCCCCATGCCTACAACAAAATAAGTAGTTCTGAGATTCCTGAGCATGAGTGGGTTTTAATGAAAATTTGTATCAAATTTTAGCAGTGTGGTTGCTCCATTGACTGAACTATTAAAAAAGAACCAGAAGTTTCAATGGACCCATCTTACACTACCACCTATACTTATCTATCTACTCACACTATTATATTATCAGATGCATGCAATAACATAACAATATGTATAGTAATCCTTGATATCAACAGAAATCATTCCAGTCCAGTGTCCAGGTTTTAAATGCCTCATTTTCCCTTTGAGCTTTAAACTCTTGACAATGTATCTGCAATTAGATTTTCTCATCCTGCCACATGTATAATCAGTAGATTAAATGGTTGAAGTAATAAACTCCATCTGAACAGCCTTGCACTTCCATCTTGAAATTTGTCCAGAAATTTTAAAGGATTGTGGTCTGTATAAACAACTGTTTCTGACAAACTGTTTGCAATGTAAATCTAAAAATGCTGCAATGCTAACACCAGGCCTAGAGTTTCCTTTTCGATCGTTGAATATCTTCTCTGTTGTACGTTCAACTTCCATGAAAAATATCCTATCGGTTTCTCAATTCCAGGTTCATCTCCTTGCAACAGTACAGCCCCAGTGCCTATATCGCTTGCGTCAATGGCCAGCTTAAATTGCTTGGCATAACTGGGTACTTCCAAAACTGGTGTCGTAGTCAATACAGTTTTTAAACTGTCAAATGCCTTCTGACATTGCTATGTCCATTGAAACTTCTGGTTCTTTTTTAATAGTTCAGTCAATGGAGCAACCACACTGCTAAAATTTGATACAAATTTTCATTAAAACCCACTCATGCTCAGGAATCTCAAAACTACTCATTTTGTTGTAGGCATGTTGTAGGCATCCACAATAGCTTTGACTTTTACATCTTTTGGAGCCACCTTACCATGTCCAATGGTATGGCCTAGATATGTAACTTGCGCTTTTGGAAATTCACTTTTAGCCAAGTTCACCACCAAATTAGCTCCTTTTAGTCCAATAAATAATTCCTCCACATGCCGTAAATGCTCCTCCTATGTTTGACTGAAAACTATCAAGTCATCCATAAAAACAGCACAATTGCTCAGTCCTGCAATGACTTCGTTTGTCAGTCTTTGAAATGTTGCAGGTGCATTCTTCACACCAAATGGCATGACTTTAACTGGTATAGTCCATCTGGCATCACAAAAGCTGATATCTCCTTTGCTCGTTCTGATAATGGTACCTGCCAATACCCTCTCAACAAATCAATCTTTGTGATAAACTTTGACTGTCCCACTTTCTCAATGCAATCTTCCAACCGTGGTATAAGAAATGAACCCGCTTTTGTCACTGCATTCACCTTTCAATAGTCCACACATAGTCTTAGTGTTCCACTTAGTTTCAGTACCATCACAATAGGCAAACTCCAGTTACTGCAACTAGACTCAATGATGTCATTTTGAAGCATGAATTCAATTTATTTCTGAACTTGTGAGAACTTTGCTGGAATAATATGTAAGGATGTTGCCTTATCGAAGATGAAACTTCTACACCCACATCATGTGTAGCTAAATTTGTCCTCCCCAGCTTATTGCCACAAATAGCTTTGTTTGATTGCAATAGATTCTCCAAATCACTTTGACACTTGTCTGGAAGGTAACCCAATATTACATTTAAATTTTCAAGTACCCCCTTCATTACCCAATTTGATTAGAGGAAAATAAATTTCAGAATCCTTCATTTCTACCTCTTTCTCCTTATCTACCACTACTAATACCTCCTTTTGGTCCTCTTCTCTGTCAAAGTACTTTTTAAGCATATTTACATGACACACTCTCTGCTTCTTTCTTCTATCTGGCGTATTTATTAAATAATTTACTTCACTCAGTTCCTTTTCAATTCTGTAAACCTTACCATTAACAAGTCACCCAGCACTGGTAACAGAACTAACACTTTCTCCCCAGCAACAAAACTACAAGCTGTAGCTTTCCTGTCTGCCTTCACTTTCATCACTTGCTGTGATATCTTTAAATGTTCCCTAGCTAACTCAATGCTCTGTCCAATCTTTCAGCTCCTTTACTTGTTCAAATTCCAGCTTCTTCATTTCTAACTGAAGTCTCACTACCTCCAGCTGTGACTCACTAGTGTCAGGTAACACTTCCAGCTTCAAATGCTGTGCTATCATTTCAACTATGTCTGCTATCTTTGCCCCTACAGGTGACCTCAACTGCAACCTATCCACCAACCCTGTTAACTTATCCTTTGATACTTTTTGTAACCCAGTCAGAGTTCTATCTTCTACTTCCAAAAACATTTTAGCCATGGATACGGTCATTTTTGCAGTCTCACCACTTTAAAAATCCCTCACACCAACTCCTGAATTCAAAGTGCTTCTTGTACTCCTAACCTTAAGATTCACCAACTCTAAACCAAGCAAGGAATTTCAAATATCCCTGATGAGCCCCACATTTGTCATTTGTTATATTTGTTATAATTTGCAGATGATGTGTGCCAGGTGGATCCAATCCACAAGGGAAACTTGATCACGCAGTCACAACTGTTTTGCAATTTATATTTATATGAGATACGTGCCCTGAATTCAGTAGTAATAAGTCCACCCAGACTTCAGAGATTTTTTTAGAAAACTAAATTAAACATTTATTAGCAAAAGAAAAGATTTCAAGCACTTACATAGGTCTACAAATTAGTACTATAATAAAACCTCTAATTAATCTGGCTTCCAGTCACACCCCTTTAAGGCAACTATAAAAAAATAGATTTAAACAGATGCAGGCAAGTGAACACAATACCCTGGACAGTAGATTCCAAAGTGGCTTTTCCAAGCTTCAGTTTCTGTAGACAGCAGCTTAATACACAACTACTGGAGGCTTTTCACACTTCTGGTAGATCTTAAAATGCCTCCTCTAACACAAAACCTCAAACTCCTTTTCTCCTTTTACATGTTTCTCTGTTTTAATGCAAATTCCATTGTTCCCATATGTCTTTGGAACTTTACCTTCCTCATAATACAAATCATTGCATGGTGGTAATATTATCAGTAACCTTTGGGAAAGATAAACACACTGTTTGGCCAAGCTTCTCTGGCTAGGTGTAACATGCTACCATCTCTTTGAAATTCAAACTACCCTGATTTATCTAAAAATGCAAATTCTCCTCACCTCAAATTCTAAAACTTCAGTATATTTACGTATTTAGCATTTCAAGCCTAGCTTCTTTTGATGAGCCAAAGCCTCCAGACCAGCTGTCTCCAATTCAGTTAAATCCCACACACACAGACACACACAAACTACTCATATCCCACTATTAACCTGCTTTTACAATAAATCACAATAATATTATAAGAATTATTATACTTTCATGACAACCCCCATGAGACCTTCGAGTGCTCCCCACCATCCCCCTGCTCCCAACATTACCTGTCCCCCATCTACAGGCAACCTTCCCTGACTGTGACTGTGCCATCTGTGGCCCAGTATCAAGCCATCAGCCCCCACTACTGATGTGTGTGAGGGACTGACCAAGCCCTGCACACCATGCTGAGTATGACTGACAGAGGGTTACAGGCTTTCCCCCATCCTGGACTGGGACCAGGACAGGCATGCCAAGAACAGCCCTCTAAATTGTGGCGCTGATCCACAGGACTGACTATGCTTTGTAGCCCCAACTACCTATTCCTCCATTGCCCAGGACTGTCTATGCTTTCTGGCTCTGACTACCCATGACTCTATTGCCCAGGACTGTCTATGCTTTCTGGCTCTGACTACCTGTGACTCTATTGCCCAGGACTGTCTATGCTTTTTGGATTCCACTAATTTCACCAGCCCGCGCCCCCCCGCATCTCCCTCCAGTCATGTGCCAGTGTACTCCCTTCCTCAGTCATCCCCCTCCATCAAGCCTTTTCCCTCCAGCCCCTTCCTTTGCCTCTGTCTTGTCTCAGACCATTCCCCCCACCGTACCCACCCCCTCCGCCCCCTCCAGCAGTCAGGCCTTTGCCCTCCAGCCCCTCCCACCATACACCCCTGCCTTCCCGCTGGTCTCGCGTGGTAAGCTTTGGCTCTGACCCCTCCCCACCACCCCCTTGAGTTCCCGTTGTCTTGCCTGCGCAACTTTGGCATGGAGTCAGAGCATTCGCGAGCGCAGCGCAATGAAACGTTGGCGAACATACCTCAAGGCCATGAGTGAAGTGATGCTCACCAGGTCACTTAAATCCAGTTGTGAATCACGCTGGTCCATTTAGCCGCCAGCATGGTCATTTGATCTGGATTGATTCTGGCAAAATGGGATTTAATGTATATTCATAGGCTTGAATCTGCTGGTCAGCGTGTGGGGGCGGGCCCCACTCGCCGACGCGTAAAATGATGCCCGGTGATGTCGGGTGTGCGTCCCAACGTCACTGCGCTTCATTCCGATCTTCAGTTCGGTGGGCACGCACCGGAGTCGGCTGAGCTCCCGCCAAACTGTCAAAGGCCTATTAAGGCCATTTAAATAGCAATTGAAGTAAATTAACAGGGCTGCCCGCCCAACCTTAAGGTTAATGCCCAAGCGCGCATTTTCATGGAACCTCATCCACAGGCTGATTGAGGTTTCATGAAGTGTTTATAAATGTAATAAAAATTTTTATTAAAATTCATTGACATGTCCCAGCTCATGTGACACTGCCACATGAGGGGACATGTCTCAATAATCTTTTCTTTCCTTTATTTCAGTTTTTCATAAGCAAAGTAATCTCCCTTAGGCAGGGACCTGCACTAAAGAGCGCAGGCCCCGACTCTCCCTCCTCCCCCCACCCGCACAGGGAGCGCTTCTGGTTGTGCGTCACACTGGACGGGCATTAATTGGCCTACTCGGGTAAAATGGCGGCGCGCAGCCGATCACGGGCAGCGAACGACCGCGCGCCCGCGCCCGCTCCCACCCAGCTCGCCTAATGGGGAGAAAATTCTCCCCATGATATTTAAATGAATGCAAATGCAGTTCCCAGCGTGATGTGGCGGGCGATCCAACCACCATGAAAGTCAGGAGTAGAAAATTGCAAAGTCTTTTTATGCTGGTGGGAAACTGACTCTTGTCCATTCTCCACATTTTCCCACCTCGCCCTCCATGATGCCCAACATTGACGGGACCGGAAAATCCTACCCGTGCGTGTGTGCATGCTGTAAAGTCTGCACATTGTCTGTGCACAGTGTGCTTGCGTGCATAAATACATTAGGTGAGGTTAGGATTCAGTTCAGCTACGATCCTGTCTTGGGACTTGGTCCTGGAGCTGCCAGACAATTGCCAGCATACATGGAGCTGTACTCCAGCAAGCATGGTACCATTGGGAGAGGAAAGAAAATTAGAAATAAAAGAAAATGATTAAAGGAATCATTATGATGGATATAGGGATCTTTTGTGTGAAACTAACTGAACAATTAATATATCTGTCTATAATGTACAGTTTTAAAAGTGCCATGTACAATGTGCTGGTACTCATTTTCTATAACACTTTAGTCCAACACTTTGTGCAATACTTCAAAATCAGTCAATCACAGGCAAATTTATTCTGCAACATTGCTCAGGTCACCCTTCGCTTGTGATTGACTCCCAGTGCTGAATTTATTTTCTCAAGAGCTTCAGAAAATCTCAGACAAATATGTTAAATCTAAACATCCCCAAGCTTTCATGTAAATGTAGAAATAATCAAACTTCTTAAATGATGATTGGTAGAATTAGGTTAGTTTCATACTTCCATCTCTTACACTCAGCTCTCTCTCTCTCTCTCACTCACAGAAGCAAAGTGATATTAAAATGCTGTGTGCTTCAGCCCCCTCTCCCCAACAGCACACAGATTCTGCACTATCACTTGTTTTTTTAATTGACCTGCCAATCAAACAAACCCTGTATTCTAATCTGGAATCTGACCTGGAAGTGAGCCCGGTCGATTCATTTTCACAATGGAGACCAATTACCCCTTCTAGCTTTAACAGAGTGCAAGTTTACATTTTATTTTTACATGGGGTTTAATGCTCAAGTCCTTATAAACCAGCATATCTTCTGATTGCCATCATATACGAAAGTCTAGTTTGAAAGTCTCAGGCTTGCAAAATTTGTATTACAAATACAATACATAACTGGCTAAAATATTCTTAAAACAGCTGGAGCCTACAACTGAAAATCATCCAATCAGTATATAATATTGTTAAAAATCATGCAAAGAGAGTAAAAGCCATATCATATTTCCTGCCAGACTTGATAACTTTTCCACTTCCCTTGCTCACCCCAGTCTAATATAAAGGCAAAATACTGCAGATGCTGGAAATCTGCAATAAAAACAGAAAATGCTGGAGAAACTCAGCAGGCCTGGCAGCATCTGCGGAGAGAGAAACAGAGTTAATGTTTCAAGTCTGTATGACTCTTCCTCAGACTTCTGAGTTTTTCCAGCATTTTCTGTTTTTATTTCACTCCAATCTGCCTGTGCCTGAACTTTCAGCATTCTGTTCTCTTGGTTACAACCTTAACAATGGCCTGGATTTTCCTCTCAGTGGTCTCCGCGGTTCATCTCACACATATTTGCCCAGAGATTTTTTATGCGGGTTTGTCGGCAGTGATTTCTACTAATCCCACTTCTGAAACAGTGTGTGCTCACGAAAGCAAATCTCTGGTGTCTGTTGCAGGTCGAGATCATGGAGGATCTTTAACCAGATTAAAGAATCTCACTGAGGCATGCAGACTGCAAATAGGAAGTAAAAAAAAAAACAAGAAAACTAAACAGCGTTTCAATTATTATAGAGGAAGTGAAATAAAGATTGTGACATGCAAATGGGACTAAGGTGATGAAATTAAACAGAAAAACAGAGAAACCAAAAAAAGTTAGTATGATTTTGATTTTTTTAAAATATGCAACATTAATTTTGACCTGAGAGGGTGATACTCTCCACTTCTAAAATAAATTTTATCAGGGCTAGAGAGGATGTTCATCAATAATTATCACTTATTACACAGTTAGAAACTCACTTACTCCTAAATGTACTGGTCCTAACTTTCCCATTACCCTAAGTTCATGCCATTACATGATTTTAGTGTTGACTCTATCAGTGCACCCTATGGAGGAATAGGCTATCTTTGATAGCCACTTCTGGATTTCTGTTTTTAACTGTGCAAGCAGACCCCAGAAGTTACTATTGGATTTACCTTGTACTAACGGCAAATGCAGTTAGCTTTTTCATTATTATTACAGCAAAATCCGGGCCAATGTCATTAAACCTGCTGTCAAGGGCAGAATTGTTTCTGTTTGGCAAGTAGGCCTTGTGGAGGCTGAATGTCAACTCTCTGACACCTCCCCCTATTTCCCTCAGACCAAGAACCTACAACAGAACATCAAGCTATTGTTTTTAGACAGTCACTGACTTTATCCCTTCGCTGGGGGTCTTCCTCCATTATGGCATCCAACCTCAGACTCCCAACCGTATCCCGCTCACTCCTGCCTCCTTCCCAAGACCCACAACAGGTCTTGCCCTGGTATACCCATTGTTGCTGAGTAGTTCCTGAATTTTCTGTTTTTATTTCGGGTTTCCAACGTCTAGGATATTTTGCCTTTGATAAATTGTCTGTTTGCCAAGGTGAGGGGAAGGGATTTACCACTCTCAATCTGCAGGCAGAAGTCCCTCAGCAAAAACAATTAGCTTTTAATTGATCTTATTTACAGCAATTAGGCTCTTACCTTGAGGTCTTGCAGCGCATTTGGTAGCGTCCCTGCCTCCAAGCCAGATGCTCTGGGTTTCAAGTTACACTCTGGAGGCCGGATTTTACATGCCCCCACTGATTTCAGAGGGGGGAGGAGGGGGGCCAACCCCATCTCATTTCCGCCCACCTCCGAGCTCACCCCTATAATACAGAGGGTGGCAGGCACCAGAATTGGCAGCCCGCTCGCCATATTTAAATAAATAATCAAGGGTCAATTGAGCTTATTAACAAGCCAATTGACCTCGATAATATGCTGCCCACGCCATAACACAGTTGTGTGGGAAGTCAGGCAGGAGTGGGCAGGCTGTTTTTTTGCAAAAACCTTTTAAAAGGGTGGGAAGGAAGGGGGTTACTATCTTTGGGGGTTGCCATTTGCACATCCAGGGCAGCCCCCTTAAGATAATAGTCCCCTTTTTTCTTACTTGCCTGCTCTGTAAAACACAGCACCCCAACTCCCCCGCTCTCCTCCCTAAATTGCCTGAACACTCCCTGCCCAAGACCCCAGACTTACCTTGCTCTGGGATCCAATAGGCATTCTTCTTGGGCCTGCTTGCAATCCCAGCAGTGTCCACTAATGCCCTCTTGGCACTGTCAGGACTGCTGGAGCTGCTGGCCACCCAATTGGCTGAAGGGGTGGAAGTCCAACTGTGAGCCAATTTAGCCCACCCACAGCTATGGGGCAGGTTGGCGTGGAGCGTGTTTGCTTCTGGGGAGGAGAATTGTTGGCACCCCACCCAACCACGATATGCTGCTTTGGGACTTGATGGCCATGGAATGTGCCTTCATAACGTGGCCAAAAAGGTTGAGTATCAATCCGCATATCCTTCCAATAGGCCCATGTCAGGCAGGAAGACTGGAAGAGTTTCCTGGTCAGTCAGAACCTGCAGAAGGCAACGTCAAATCACTGCAGTACCTCACCAAGTATAACCGTGGACCAACACATGGGAGTCCTCTTGGAGCATGGTACTTGAAGAGTGAGAGAGAGAGAGAGGGAGAGAGGGAGTAACCTTAAAAGAAAGGCCATGTTAAATACAGCTTCATCTCAGTATTATTTATTCCCTGTCATTACATCGCAATTTATGTAGAGATTTTTCACATGTATCAGAAACATCCCAAAGTACTTAAAAATATATCAGCTTTCCACTGGACTCAATATCTAACCCCTCCACCAGCAGGACTCTGTAGCTGCAGGATCTATGCAACTGCAACAACTTTCCAAGGTTCCTTCAACACCATCTCTTTTCTCTACAACTTTCCCCACTGAGAAGGACAAGAGTGAGAATGCTGTGGGACACTCACCACCTCCAAACCACACTCCATCTGACTTGGACATGTGCTATTGTTCCTTCATCATAGCTGGGTCCTCAAATTTTCTACCTAACGGAATACCATCAACACAGGATGGCAACGAGTCAAGCAGAAGGCTCACTACCACCTTCCCAGAGCAAATAGGGATGGGCAGTTACAGAAGCATTGTCAGAGCCATCAGTAACACAAAACAAGAAGTGGTCATTCTTAATATATATGTAATGTTGTGATCCAGTTAAGGACAGTTATCATTTTTAAAAATCCAAATACCTTGTTTTAACTGAGAGCTACACCACAAAATTTCACTCAATTTAAAAACAAAACAAACTTCATTGTATATAAAAGACTTAAACAAAACAAGCACCATTAACTTAACAATATGGTTTATAACTATGTATGTTATGCACTCAGGTTTACTTTCTTGCCCAAGAATTCTCTTATGAGACACATCAATCTTCAAGTTATTTACTTCTGTAGGGACCTCCCAGAAGCATGCCACAGCCCTCTGGAGAATTTTCCTCAACTCTAACTATTCTCAGTGGTAAAACATTCATTTACGTTCGCTTGACTATGGAGGTCTCAATCCCTTGTTCTGATGACTTTTCCAATACTCCCAAGCTACTCTGCTGGTTACTTTCCTTTTCTTTTCCTTATTAGACATTGTGAGGCCTACTGTAGACTCTCCCACTAGCTTCAAACTAGACAATCTTCAAGCTTCTGTTCCTCATAAAATTCAAACTGAGATGAAGCTTCACCCATCTTCCACGCAGCCAGTGATGAAGTTAGTGTTTTAATCTGCTTATGGTGCAGGTCTGCCTAACTATCATTTATTTTGGCTAACTTCTCTCAGCGAGCTGCAAACCACATGAGGTCCAAACTGCAACTAAAAACATCTCCCAGCAAACACCCAGATAAATTGAAACCAGTGAGCTTTCCTAAGCTCCACCCATCTCCATGATAATGTTGCCTACTCCGGGCTATCCTCAAAATAATCTTTAAGTCAATTATCCCTCATTTACAATTTCTCCTGCTAATAAGCCCGCCTGCTGTTTTATAGGTCTACCTTTTCTATTCTGACTCTATTAAACAAGCTTTGGTAACCTTCTGAAGTGCCATTCCTTTAGGTGTTTTGGCAATCACTAAAGCCCAGTCTTTTAACGACCTTACATTCATAACAATAAACTTCCCATAACTAAACATTACCCCTAAAATGTTAACATGAACCATGAGCTAAATATTTGCAACTGTAACCACAAGTCATTTTGTGCATAAGACCCTTCAAGTAGCAATGGGATGCATGATCAATTCATCTGTTTCTCATACTATTAGCTGAGTACAGGAAAACGGTAATGTCATTGGAATAACTTCCTGCTTTTCTTTGAAATAGTGACCTGGAATCTTTCATAGCACCCCTATTTTCAAATCCTTCCATGGCCTTAGCCCCGCCTATCTGTATAACCTCCTCCAAACCTAAAAACTTTCAGGACAATGACATCCAATGTGTCTGTGGCAAAGGTAAACTATTCCTCATTGCCCTCCTTGACCTGTCGTCAGCCTTTTCACTGTTGACCACAAAGTTCTGCTCCCATACCTCACCATCATCACATGGTTGGGTGGGGCTGCACTTACCTGGTTCCATTCTTATCTTGCTTGTCGTAGCTAAGAATCACCTGCAATGGTTTCTCTTCCTTCTCCCACACGGTTACCTCCAGTGTCCAAGGATCTATCCTTGGCCCACTCCTATTTCTCATCTACATTCTGCCCCTCAGCAACGTCATCCAAAAGTGCAGCCTCAGTTTCCACATATACCTTGCCAATAGCCAGTTCTACCTCACTACCACCTCTCTGTATAGAAATTGTCATACTGCTTATGTGATTCCCAGTATTGGATGAGCAGAAATTTCCTCCAGAATCAGGAAAGACTAAAGTCATTGTCTTCCCTGTCACAAACTCTGTTCTCTAGCCTACAACTCTCTCTCCCTGGCAAATGTCTAGGAATGAACGAGATTGTTCAGGGTGTTGTTGTTGTATTTGATCAAAAGGTGAGTTTCTGACTACATATCCACATCATCACTAAGACCCGCCATCTCCACAACATCATTTGACTTCGCTTATCTGCTGCTGAAACACTCATTCATATCTTTGTTACCTCGAGATTTGACTATTCCAACCCGCTCCTGGCTGGTTTCTCACACTCTACCCTTTACAATCTTGACGTCACCCAGAACTCAGCTGCCTGTGTGCTAACTCACACCAAGTTCCTTCCACCCATCTCCCCTGTGCTGACTGATCTACACTGGCTCCCGGTCAAGCAACTGTTCAGTTTTAAAATTCTCGTCCTTGTATTCAAATCCTTCCATATCCTCCCCCTCCCTAACTCCGTAATCTCCTTCAGACCTATAACCCCTCTGGTTGTGTACGTTCTGCTAATTGTGGCCACGAGCATCCCAACTTTAATTGCTCCACCATCAGCAGATGTGTCTTCAGCTGCCTGGGTCCTAAGCTCTGTGATTCCCTTCCTATATCTCTCTGCCTCTCTTCCTCTCTTTCCTCCTTCAAGACACTTATTCAAATTTACCTCTTTGACCAAGCTTTTGATCAGCTGGCAGGATATCTCCTTGTGCGATTCAGTATCCAGCTTTTACTCCATAACACTCCTGTAAAATGCCTTGGGATGTTTGATTACATTAAAGGAGCAATAGAAATGCAAACTGTTGTTACTGAGATCTCTGCATTCCTCCAATTCACGCCTCTTGCACCTCCTTGATTTTAATTGTCCCACCATTTGCGCTTGTGCTTTCTACTGCTTTGGCCCTAAACTCTGCAATTTCCTCCCTAAACGCCTCTCTACCTATATCTCCTCATTAAGATGCTTCTTAAAACCTAGCTCTTTGACCAAGTTCTTTGTCATCTGTCCTAGTCTTTCCTGTGGCTTGGTGTCAAACTTTTTATTGATAACACTTCTGTTAAGCACCTTGAGACATTTTGCTTATCAAAGGTGCCATATAAATGCAAATTGTTGATATTGTTAATCCCAATCTTAGCTTGATTTAACATGACAATCTTCAATGCAACACAGGAGAGTTAAGCCTAGATTATGAGCTCCAATCTTAAAACAGGGCTTGAAGAATTTATTACGAGCAATACTACAGGAGAATCAATGATTCATTATTTAAATAAACTCGAAATACGTGTGGACATTTTGGTGGAGAGATAAATGATCTACCAAATCTGAAGTGAGAACTTGAATAAACTTCCAATTTTGTATTGACATACATTTTCCATCATCCTTAATTGGAAGCCACCGACACAGCTTGCTCACTCTGACACATCGGCAGCCGACTGTCTACAAACAAGAGACAATCACCTTGACATAATATAAATGTTACTATTTGGATTTCTTCAGATTTTTTTCTTATGCCCAACACAAAATGTGGTTCCTAAAGGCTAGTGCAAGCTTCTTGTGACCTAAAGCGAGATCTTGTCTGCAAAAGTCAGTTTATTATCTCTAACTTACACCTAGGATTTGTACTACATGTCTTCATCATTTCAGAAGACAATTAATATCAGTAAGCTAGAAGCTTTCATGAGGGACTCTACAACCAAAGGAAAATCTTTGCCTTAACAGTAGCTTTCCTGTCTATGCCGGAAGGTGCACTCCAGACAGTCCCAGCAAATGTGAAGTGATGAACAGAACCAAACAGGTTTATTCACAAATAGAATCAGGTACAGAAGCAAGCAAGTGTTGAAGTCACACTTCAATAACACAGCAGCTCTGAAACAGTTCAGGAAAGGGTGAAATAGATCATCCAACCAGTTGATCTCTTCAGCCCAAACCCTGACAGTTGGGGCTGGATTTTCATCCTTGGGGAGGGTAGCGGGAGTTAGGAAAATTCCTCCCTTACCTGCTAACCTCAGGAGAATGTTTCTGCAAGGATGGGATTTTCATTCCCAGGGTCCGGGGTTGGTGGGGGGAGGCTGGTGGTGCTGGTGGTGTAGCCAACCCAGGAAAAAGCCCAAGCTTTTGGGGCTGCTGGGAGCCAAGGCGAGTTGTTTAAAAGGCCTGCCTCGGTGCTGTGGGAATTCATCCCAGTTATAATAAAAACAGAAAGGCCCCCCAGTCCTGACCCTTCATGCCCCATCACCGCCCACATACTCCCATGCCACTTCATGCCTCCACCCACCCCTCATGGCCCCTCACCCTCCATGCCAAGCTATACCCCCGCAACTAACTCCATGGCCCCTCGTGCCCCCATGTCAAGGAATGCTCTCCCCTCACCTACCATCTATGGCCCTGCTTTTTTACGAAAGTGGAAAGATATCAATGTTTTTTCTTTAAAGTTTGTTTACGCACCCTATTGCCACCATAGGGCTCATTGGTTCTATATTTTGTATTATGGTGGATGAATGGGCATGGAAGAGCCATAGTATGGCATGGGAGGGAATGAAGGGCCATAGGGGGTGGATGGGTGGGGAGAGCATACCTTCCCATAGGAAACATGTCAAGAGATGTACAGGATACAGATATTTAGCTGGATTATACCATGGAATGAGAGGCTTTAGGCACAGAAAACTTGATTTTTTTTACTATAATAGAAAAGATCAAGAGGAAATCTCTCACATGTGTTCAAAATAATGAGAGGTATTGATAAGTAAGGGAAAAAAATATTTCCTCTGGGCGGTGAAATAGTAAATAGATATTTTAAATTAAAGATCATCACCAAAGAACTTTTGTTTTTCCACAGAATGGTGTTGGGACATGGAATACCAACCAGGAGCCGTGATGGAAGCTCATTCCTTTTAAAAAGAAAGTGGATAAATATTTGAAAGAGGAAAAGAATTAAAGGTATTGTATGAGGAAAAGACAAAGGAATGGGATTAAATGGAAAGAGAGTAAAAACATTGATGTTGCCTGTTCTACAAATCAGAAAAAGGAACATTTTTTGCATTGTCCCTCTCTCCCAATGCATTAAGTATGTGTTTAGCTACCTCCATGTTGATGAAAGGCAATGGGCGAAATTTTCCCTGAAATAAGCGGCCTTGGAGGCCCGTCACAGCGCTCAGCCACACCTCCCACCAGCGCAGAGCCACACGCCTTGGTGGGACCCAGATCTAGAGCAGGATCAGGGTCATAATCCAGTGAGCACAGCACACAATCTGGTCCACAGCAGGCAGAGGCAGGCATATCCGAGGTCACCGGCACTGGCAGGACTAGGGGAGGCAAGGAATCAAATGACGAGTGTCTGGACTCGGTCCTAAATCAGTTGCTGGAGCTGTCGCAATAAGCACTGGAACATCAGGAAGGGATATCAGCTGCACTCAGATTGCAGGAGATGATGGAGAAGCCTGTCTGCCTTCAGTCGGAGATGATAGCGCTGCCATGCCCATGCACCGAAGTCAACACTGGTTGGATGGTGGCTGCCATGGAGACCTTGGTCCAGGACATCAGTCCTGCAGCGCTGCGCATGCTGAACTCCATCACTGTAGCCAAAGGTGGTCTCCAGCGGCATCAATGTGAGCTGTCCAGCTGTCCCTTCTCATCAAAGGATCAGCCAGGGGCCCTTGGGCACCCACAGGGAGGAGGACCAGCAGCTGGACACACAGGAACCATCCACCCAGGTGACTCCCGAAATGTCTGGCTGATCCAAATCCTCTCTTCCTGTTACCCCATCACCTCCAGCACCACAGGCTGAGGAGGGTGCACCTGCCCCAGAGCAGGACACCCAAACCAGGCTGCGGCCCCCCAGCTTTCGGCCCTCCAGAGGACGCCCGCCAAGGTCATCACAGACAACAGGGCATTGCAGTCAGCAGGCTGCCTCCATCTCTGCTGTGGATGTCGGGGATGCACCCAGACGTAGCATTATACTTAGGAAAGCCAAATACCATTAGGAACACAACGGTGGCATGGGCATTCACAACATCTATATAATGTGCACAACTGGAAATACAATATCACCCATTCCACATCTCCTCTTGTATATGCCTTTTTTTCATGATGAGACGTGTTGCATTCAATCTGGTGACACACCATGATTCCTCCCCCCACTTATCGCAGCTGTCACTATCATGGGCCGCTCATCTATGTAGTCTGCTTCCATTTCACCACAGTGTCTGGCCATTTTCAGGTCTTTTCCAACATCAGTGGTGCCTCGTCCTTCATTTAAAGTGTGCTTGTGCAAGGCATGTTCTTCACATGCTTTGCAGGGTCATGTCATGTCCACTCTTGGCTGTGTAACATAGAGGCAGTGGTATTCTCCCATCCCATCTGCATGATTGAAAGGTGAAGGTGGAATGTCGAAGGACAGATGTGTTAATGCATGGAGAAGGGTCATATATCCTGGAACTCAATATACTCTGTCATCTGCCAGGGTTTTCACGCTATGGACCCACACTCAAAGCTCGTGTCCACTCCTGCATGGCAACTGCATTTTCTAACAGTATATCTAATAAGCTGAATAAGTGTGAGCCCATTGCCACCTCAAGTTGACGAAACTCTGGCCCTCTCAGTGTTACTATTATCCTGGTGCTTGAATCTACAGCCCTGAGCATCTCTCACCGTGTGGTTGTCTGTGCCGCAGCCACAAGACACTCGTCTTAGTGTATGGATGCAGTGCTGTGCCTCCCCTTATATGAACACTGGCCAAGATCACTGAGGCTAATTCCAAATGGTCATATCTGGCAGGCAATGAAGCCTTTGAGCATGCTCTGGACAAGCATGTGGTTGCTTCACACAGTACTGAGGGGAGCAATGGGATAGCAACGAAGGTGTATTGAAGTGGAGGTGCGCTCTTTATTAGAAATGACGCGTGACCTTGAGGGCTTTATGGTCTCTGAGCATTTTTCAGTTTGTCAGGGCCAGTGATGGCCATGAGGGCACAATGTCTGTGTTGAAGAGGGGGCATTTAAATGTCTGGCAGACAATTGGTTGAACGTCGTCATCGTCAGGTGGTCCACATCCATCGTAAGGTAAGGATAAATGCAGGCCATCATCCCTAACTGAGAGTGCCAGGTGTCAATGGGATTGAGAAGAAGGTGACACAGGACTGAGTGGATTGAGACCTGCGGTACATCCTCGGCTATCTTGGCCCAGTTTCATCATCGAGGTTACACAGAATGTGTTGTCCGATTGCTGGAGATGGATCCCCTTGAGGAGCTTTGTCAGATTGAAGGTTACCTCATATGAATCCACTCAGGCTAGTGGAACGGATCCTGCCTCTTGTCGGTTGCCGTCGTGGCTGGGATGCTGGAGAGATGCTTGAAGAGTCAGCACCTTTGCAGGTCTGATGGCGGGACACCCTCCTCCAGTCACCGCCTCATCTCAGCAAGGACACATGCTCCTGAGGCTTCATCATCGTTCAGAGGATCAGGGGAATGTGAGCCTGATGTGGAACTACTCACTCTCATTTTGAAGTGCATTGTTGAAAAGAGAGGAATAGCAAAGCTGCTGTTCATGGTGGCCCATGATGGAGGGCACTTGTCAAAGAGGGTACTGACTGCAACTCATCATCCTCCTTGTGGAATCTGACGGCTATGAAGCCCTCACGTGCACGCCTGCCTTGTCTGCCTAGTGCTTGGCATCTTCATCTGCAGCCTCGGCTTCCTCGAACTCATCTCCCTCAGCCTCTTCAAGGTCCTCCTCATCGGAGGAGAGGCGCAGCTCCTTCATGTCGGTATCTGGCAGGTCCTCCCCCCTTTGCAGCGCCAGGTTGTTCAGGGCACAAACCATAATCTGAGAGTCTGTCTGGGGAGTGTACTGAAGGGCTTCTCCAGATCTGTCCAGGCATTGGAATCGCATCTTTGGAATCCCTATGGTGTGCTCCACCAAAGCTCGGCTAGCGCCATGTGCCTCTTTGTACCTTCTCTCTGCAGGAGTCTGAGGCCACTGAATGGGCGTCATCAGCCACGTCCTTAGCGGGTACCCTTTATCACTGAGGAGCCCGCCCTGAATCCTGTGAGGTCCCTCTTGGATAGCTGAGATCTGTGATCTGCTCAAGGTGTATGAGTTGTGGATGCTTCCTGAGTATCTGGCGCAAACCTGCAGGGTTTGTTTGTTATGGTCGCACACTAGCTGCACACTGAGCAAGTGGAAGCCTTTCCTGTTCATGTATTGGAGTGCCTGTTGCCAGGGAGATTTGATAACCAAGAGTGCAGTCGATGACACCTTGCACCTGTGGCACCCCAGAAATCTATATAAAGCCCAGTGCTCTGATGTCCTGACTTGCTTGATCTCTGTCGAATGTAATTGTGAGCCTTGGTAAAAAGGGCGCCTGTGACCTCACGTATGTGTTTGTGCATGGATGCTCAAGAGATACCGCAAAGGTCCCCAGTCGAGCCCTGGAAGGAGCCAGTGGTGTAGAAGTTGAGTGAAGCTGTTACCTTCACAGCCACCAGCAATGGATGTCTTCCCAGTCTTCGTGGTGCCAATTCCTGGAGAATGTGGCAAATGTGAGTCACCAGATCCCTGGACATGCACAGGCATCAGTGACACTGGTTCTCACTCATCTGCACCAGGCATGGGTCGAGTGAGGCACCTACGACACAAAGATAGGTAGGAAATTAAATTGCAAAGAGGACATAAGGAGGCTACAAAGGGACATAGATAGGTTAAATAAGTGGGCAAAGATCTGGCAAATAGAGTATAATGTGGGCCAATGTGAAATCATCCATTTTGACAGGAAGAATAAAAAAGAAGCTGATTATATAAATGGTGAGAGATTGCAGAGCTCTGAGAATCAGAGAGATCTGGGTGTCCTAGTGCATAAATCAAAAAAGGCTAGTATGCAGGTACAGCAGGTAATTAGGAAAGCTAATAGAATGTTATCATTTATTGTGAGGGGGAATTGATTACAAAAGTAGGGAGGTTATGCTTCAGTTATACAGGACACTGGTGAGATCACATCTAGAGTATTGGTCTCCCTTATTTAAGGAAAGATGTAAATGCATTAGAAGCAGTTCAGAGAAGGTTTACCAGACTAATACCAGGAATGGGCAGGATGTCTTATGAGGAAAGGTTGGACAGGTTAGGCTTGTATCCACTGAAGTTTAGAAGAGTAAGAGGCGACTTGATTGAAATCTTTAGGATTCCGAGGGGTCTTGACAGGGTGAATGTAGAGAGGATGTTTCCTCTTGTGGGAGAATCTAGAACTAGGGGTCACTGTCTAAAAATAAGGGTTCGCTCATTTAAGAAAGTATGAGGAGAATTTTTTTCTCTCAGAGTGTTGTGAGTCTTTGGAACTCTTCCTCAAAAGGCGGTGGAAGCAGAGTCTCTGAATATTTTTAAGGTAGCACTAGGTAGATTCTTGATTAACAAGGGGGTGAAAGGCTATCAGGAGTAGGCAGGAATGTGGGGTTGAGGTTACATTCAGATCAGCCATGATCTTATTGAATAGCGAAGCAGTCTCAAGGGGGCGAGTGGCCTACTCTAGCTCCTAATTCATATGTTTGTATGTATCAGAACACGATCTGAAGTAGAAGGCAGGAGCCTCAACTTAAAATTTTCATTCTTTTTCTCTCTCCACAAATGCTTTTGGAGCAGAGTATTTCCAGCATTTTCTGTTGCCATTTCAGATTTCCAGCATCTGCAGCATTTTACCTTTTAATTTGCAGAAGTAATGTAGCTGCTTCGAGTGGCACATACATCACTCAGTCTATTTCAAACCTTTCCCTTGTTCTTGTGCAAGAACACTGCAGCCTCACTCAACCTGAGCTCTCAAGCACAACCCATGTTCCTGCTCAAACTGATCCTCACACAAATGAGCTGCAGCTGAATATGAAGTGCACAAGATACAGCATGATATTTTCAAACTCTTTCGAGTTATCAGCAGTCACAGATTGCAACTCTTTCGAGTACAATCACAGTTCTTGGTTTTCCGGGAGTGGGACATGAACCCACAACCCTCTGATTCAAAGGCGAGGGTGCTATGAACTGAGCCACAGCTGACACCTCGTCATGATATTTTCAACAAGCATAACATTCTCAGCATAGCCAAACATGAACGTGATGACCTTGTGCAGGGAGCTCACATGATGTAAATCATTCAACTGGGGACATAAATCTTAATTTCCCATTTCCAAATATATTAACAAGTTTCTGTGATGCATTGATTGAGAAAATAAGGAGAAACTGTTTTTATTGGCAGAAGAGTCAGAAGAGGACTCAGATTTACAGTTGTTGGAAAAGAGCCAGAGGTGACATGAGGATGTTTGCACCTAACTATGCCATCAACTTTCATTCATTTCAGCAGTTCCTTTACCTCTGGTACACTCAGATAAACAACACTTCATCAATGATTTTTCCTCCAACATAAAGTGAGAAGTGGGGTTGTTCGCTGATGATTGTACAATGTTCAGTACCATTCGCAACTCCTCAGATATTGAAGTAATTCAAGGCCTGGACAACATCCAGGCTTGGGCTGACAAGTGGCTAGCAATATTCGCACCACACAAGTGCCAGGCAATGACCATCTGCAACAAGAGAGAATCTAACCATCTCCCCTTGATATTCAATGACATTACCATCAATTTCTTGGGGGTACCATTGATAAGAAACTGAACTGGACCAGCCATGTAAATACTATGGCTACAAGAGCAGGTCAGAGGCTAGGAATCCTGCAGCGAGTAATTCACCTCCAGACTTCCCAAAGCCTGTCCACCATCTACAAGGCACAAGTCAGGAGTGTGATGGAATACTCTCCACTTACATAGGAACATAAAAGCAGGAGTAAGCTATTCAGTCCATCAAGCCTGCTCTGCCATTCAATTAGATCATGGCTGATCATCTACCTCAACACCACTTTCTTCCATTATCCCCATATCCCTTGATATCATTATTGATTTCTGCCTTGGACATGCTTCCACAGCCCGCTGGGGTAGAGAATTCCAAAGATTCATCACCCTCTAAGTGAAGAAATTCCTCCTCAGCTCAGTCCTAAATGGCCTTCCCGTTATTCTAAGACTGTGCCCTCTGGTTCTAGACTCACCAGCCAAGGGAAACATCCTATCTACATCTACCCTGTCACACCCTGTAAGAATTGTGTAAATTTCAATGAGATCACCTCTATTTCTTCAAAAATCTATAGAATACAGGTCCAGTCTTCTCAATCGCTTCTCATAAAATAATCCTTCCATCCCAAGGACTAACCTGGTAAACCTCCATTGCACTCCCTCCATGGAAAATATATCCTTCCTTAGATCAGGAGACCAAAACTGTGCACCATAATCTAGGTGCAGTGTCACCAAGATTCTAAGGGTGGAATTCTCTCAGATTTGCACTAAGTGCAGTAGCGGGCAGGAAAAAGAACATTTTACCTGCTGGCTGCAATGGCGGCTTTCCACTCCGGATCGTCCCAATCCCCCCTCATTAATCATGTATTCCCGGGAAACACATCATTTCACTGGCGGGCGGCCTCCAATTCGCCCTCCACACCGTCACCTCGCTGCTTCCTCACGCCAGGCGCCATATTTAAAGTGTAACCACACACATACACCTCTCAGTGCTTCCAGCCCAGGACTGCTGCCCAGAAGACATGGCCCCGAAAGGCAAGAAGATTGCAGCCCCCTCCGATTCAATGACGTGACCTTAGAATGCCTTATGGACACCATGGAGGCCCACTGCGATGTCCTCTACCCCCACTCTGGCAGCAGTGGTCAGTGCCAACACCCTGCAAAAGAGAACAGCCACCCAGTGCCACAAGAGGCTGAATGATCTCCTCTGCTCCACCAGGGTAAGTCATTCTTCTTATCATTCTCAACTCACGCACTCACAAACCCATCACACACCCACAGTGATCTCACTCACTGCCAGTTCAAGGGGCAGCGCCATTCACTCTCTCACACATGCCTCCATGTATACTCACCCTGTCCATGGCACTACTCACCACCCACACATGGCAGGCATACTTATCATCTAGCCTGGCAGGTGTCCTGCTTACACTCTCTCCATCTGTATTCATGCAGGAGAGACTGACACACAAAAGCAGGGAGAGGTTGCAGACTGGCAGAGGAAGGCCTGAAATCAAGGTTCTCACAGACTTTGAAAACAGAACCACCCAGCTGGCCGGCAAAGATTTGGACCGTTCCTGTGCTGACAGTGAGGTTGGTTGTGCTCAACCATATGAGGATCCAGCAGTGCAACATCCATCAGACAACCGTGCCATGAGTGATGTGACCTGTTTCACAGGCCACTGCCATGCACTAATTATCTCTTCTTGCTTTCACAGGCACATCTGGGAAACAACCAACAGAGTCCATGACCTAGGTACTCAACTCAAGGCCCAAAGACACCTCAGAAGAGGAATCTGCTAAAACCCTCATTGAATACCCATCACAGTGTTCACCACCAGCGCAGAGACACACATCTGGGTGGGACCAAGCTTTACAGTAGCCTCAGGGTCATAATTTGGTGAGCATATCGCACTGTCTGATCCGCAGCAGGTGGTGGCAGGGACTTCCCAGGTTTCTGGCACTTGGAGGGCTGCTGGAGACCAGAAATATGCTAAGTCCAAGTCACATGATGAGCCTCTGGACTCAGTCATACCCCAGTAGCTGGAGCTGCAAAGGCAAGCTCGGAAACATCAGGAAGAGATGTCCTCATATTGCAAGGAGTCTGTCCACCTTCAGTCTGAGGTGATAGCGCTGGCATGCAAATGCACCGAGGTCAACACTGGTAGGATGGCAGCCGGCATGGAAACGTTGGTCCAGGACATCAGTCATTGGTCCTGCACTGCTGCACGGGCTGAACTCCATCGCTGACATCAGAGTTGGCCTCCAACAGTGTCAATGTGAGAGGGGTGCAGGGTAGCTCGATCTCACTCCAGCTTCCCCTTCTCCTCAAAGGGCCAGCCATGAGCCCACAGGCACCCATTGGGAGGAGGATCAGCAGGTGCACACCCCAGGCACATCCACCCAGGTGACTCCGGGAGTGTCCGGCCCATCCGAAACCCCTCTTCCTGTTACCCCAGCAGCTCCAGCTCCACAGGTCGAGGAGGGTGCCACTGCCACACAGCAAGGCACCGAAGGCAGGCCGGAACACTCCAGGTCTCGGCCCTCCAGAGGACGCCCGTCAAGGTCATCACAGACAGAGCATAGCTGTCAGCAGGCTGCCTTCATCTCCACTGTGAATGTTAGAGGAACACCAAGACATAGCAGCAGGATCAGGAAGGCTAAGAAGACGTAGTTGTACAGCCTGAGCACGGGTGTTAATGTTCATTTTGTTAGTAAACTCCCAAGAGTGCCTTCTTACCTATGGCTCTTTGTTCTGATGAGCAGTGTTCATGTCACTCAGATGTGAAACTTTGGTCCCTGCACAAGATAAAGGCAGATATCTCAGTCCACGGCCGCTTCCTTGTGCTTTGTGGTACCTTCCCAGCACACTGATGGTGTGCCTTCCCAGTCACTGGCCACAACAGTCATGCCTGCACCTCGATGGGGCTTATCATTGCTGCCAGAATGTCCTGAGCCAGCGGCACAGAGTTCCCTCATTCTCTCTGTGTGCAACCAGCACCTTTGTGGTGCGGCTGGCTCCCCACCATCTCACCAGCATCTGTGTCCGGTGACAGTGTGGTCCTGAAGGGCTCAGCTCATGAAGGATGCCAGAGGGGAGGCAATGGCATATTGGTGTTTTCACCAGAACAGCATTCCAGAGACCCAGGGTAATGGTCTGGGGACCCAGGTTTGAATCCCGCCATGGCAGATGGTGGAATTTAAATTTTTTTAAAAATCTGCAATTAAAACTCTGATGATGACCATGAAACCATTGTCAATTGTCATAAATCCATCTGGTTCACTCATGTCCTTTAGGGAAGGAATCTGCTGTCCTTACCTGGCCTGGCCTACATGTGACTCCAGACCCACACCCACAGCAATATGGTTGACTCTTAAATGCTCCCTGAACAAGGGCAATTAGGGATGGGCAATAAATGCTGGCCTAGCCAGAGTCGCCCACATCCCATAAAAAAGGATCAGGAGAAGTTAAAGTTTCCCACTGCACCTCCATGATATGACCCTGTTCACAGACTGCAGCAGCAAGGCGCCATCAGCCAGACAGGAATCAGACATTCACATAAGCTATGTGAGGATCTGTGGAGTGTCCCCACTTAATGTTGTCATCATCCCCCTAGAATGTAGGGACTTTGGGCATCCGCCTCATCTCCATGACAGGAGCCTTATCACAGAGGGTATGTGCGCTGCCATCAGCCAGACAGAAGTCAAACGTTCACAGATGCAATGTGAGGATCTATGGTGTCTCCTCCCTGGGTGTCATCATCATCCTCCTCCACGAATCTGGCAGCTATGAGGGCCTCCTGAGGCGCCTGCCTCATCTGGCCAGTGTGAAGGCCTCATCGCCACCATCCTCGCCCCCATCGACGTCCTCCTCATCAGATGAGACGTGCAACTCCTCCATCTCCTCCCCAGTCAGCTCCTCTCCCCATTGCAGCGCCAGGTTGTAAAGGGCGCAGCAGGTGACAACAATACGTGACACCCTCTGTGGACTATATTGCCGGGCTCCACCAGACCGGTCCAGGCACTGAACGCTCATTTTCAACATTCTGATGATTTGCTCCACCAATGTGCGAGTTGCAGCATGAGCCTCGTTGTACTCTCTGCTGCAGTCTGAGGCTGCCGCATGGGTCTCAACAGCCACATCTTCTGCGGTTAGCCCTTGTCCCCGAGGAGCCAACCCTGCAGCCTCTGAGCGTGGAGAGCAGGGAGACTTCATTTAAAAAGGAGAGCAGGGAGAGTTCATGTGAGACCAGCGGCGGAGTGACATCGCAAACCACAACATGATGCGAGTGCAGGGAAAGCAGCTGATTGGTGAGTAGGATTGGTGAGTATTTCTAGCCCTTAAAGTAAAAGTAAGATCTTTACTTTGTATTTAGGCCTCTAGTCTTTTTCTCTCTCTGTTTTTTAAAAATAGCTTGTTAAGTATAAGATTGATACTGGTGTAAAAAACATTAATTACAATAAAGTGTAAAAAGCAGGGGATTCTTCAAGTGTAAAGAGTAGGGATACTAGAGTAATTAATTAATAAATTAAATTAAATATGATAGTGATGGCAGGACAGATGATGTGTTGTTGCTGCAGGGTCTGGGAGCTGCTGGACACCAAGGTGATCCAGAGTGAACACATCTGTAGTAAGTGTTTGCAGCTCGAGGAACTTCGGATCTGAGTTAAAGAGCTGGAATCTGAGCTGCAGACATTGCGCCACATCAGGGAGGGGGAAAGTTACCTGGACACTTTGCTCCGAGGGGACGGTCAAAACCCATGGGTTAGGTCATTCAAATTTAGTCTGTGATGTGGGACAGGAGGGTGTGACTGCAGGTATGGGGTTCCGGGGGTAGAGGAGCCTCGGCCCCTGCAATTGTCCAACAGTTACAAGGTTCTTGCAAGCTGTGTGGACGACAGCAGGGACTGCAGGGAGGATGTGAGAACCCTGACCACGGCACTGTGGTACAGGGAAGTCATTCAAGTGGGAGGAGGAAATAGGAATGTATTAGTGGTAGGGGGCAGTATAATTAGGGGGATAGATACTGTTCTCTGCATCTGTGAGCGTGAGTCCTGAAAGCTGTGTTGCCTGCCCAGTGCCAGGGTTAAGGAAATCTCCTCAGGGCTGGAGGGGAACTTGGAGTGGGAGGGGAGGGATCCAGTTGTCATCATCAACGTTGGTACCAACTACATTGATAGGACTAGAAAGAAGGTTCTGCTGAAAGAATTTGAACAATTAGGAGCTAAATTATAATGCAAAACCTCCAAGGCAATAATCTCGGGACTAGTACCTAAACCACAGGCATACTGGAATAGGGTAAATAAAGTCAAGGAGTTAAATGTGTGGCTCAAAGATTGGTGTCGGAGGAATGGGTTTCAGTTCATGGGGAACTGGCACCAGTACTGGGGTAGATGGGAGCTGTTCTGGTGGGACGGGCTTCACTTGAAACATGCTGGGACCAGTGTCCTGGCAAATTGAATAATTAGGGCTGCAGAGAAGGCTTTAAACTAAATAGCAAGGGGGGAAGAGTTCTGGGGAGGGGATACGTAGGCCTACAAAGCAAAAGGATATGGCAGCATTACAGGGCTGCTATTTAGGTTATGATACCCAGAGTGTGACAGGAAGGGACAGAGTGTACAAACATAAAAAACAGCAGCAGATAGGGTCAAAGAGAAAAAAATTGTAAAAAGGCAAAATTAATGGCTCTTTACTTAAATTCACGTAGCATTTGGAACAAAATAAATGAATTAACGGCACAAATAGAGTTTAATGGGTTTGATCTTATAGTCATTACGGAGAGATGCTTTACAAGGAGATCAAAGCTGGGAACTAAATATTCAGGCGTATATGACTTTTCGAAAGGAAGGCAGGAAGGGAAGGGTGGTGGGGTAGCTTTGTTAGTACAAGATGGAATAAGTACAATAGCAAGAAATTATCTTGGATCGGAGGATGTAGAATCCATATGAGTGGAGGTAAAAAATAACAAGGGAAAGAAGGCGCTAATGGAAGTACTCTAGAGGCCCTCTATCAGTCGTTATACCATACGCCAGAGAATATAAGTCAAGAGGTAATGACGGCATGTAAAAAAGACTGTGCATTAATCATGGGTGACTTTACTCTTCATGTGGATTGGGAAAATCAAATTGCCAGAGGTAGCCACGAGCAAGAATTCGTAGAGTGTATTTAAGACAGTTTCCTAGGACAATATGTTGTGGATCCAACCAGGGATCAGTCTATTTTGGATCTGACAATGTGTAATGAGGCAGGTTTAATAAATAATCTCGGAGTAAAAGATCCCCTAGGAAACAGTGACCATAACATGTTAGAATTTTGCATTCAGTTTGAGAGTGAGAAACTTGGGTTGGAAACAACTATGCTAAACTTAAATAAGGGTAATTACAAAGGAATGAGGACAGAGTTGGCTGGAGTGGACTGGGAAAGGAGTTTAGCAGAAAAGACAGTTGATGAACAATGGCAGGCATTTAAGAAAATAGCTCATGACTCACAACAAAGGTATATCCCAATGAGGAAGAAGGATTCTAGGAAGGGGATGAACCAACCATGGTTAACCAAGTAAGTTACGGATAGTATCAAATTGAAAGAAAAAAACATACAATGTGGCAAAGATTAGTGGAAAGCCAGAGGATTAGGGAAGTTTTAAAAACCAACAAAAGGTGACCAAAAAAATAAAGAGGGAGAAAATAAACTTTGTGGGTAAACTAGCAAGTAACATAAAAAGAACAGTCAGGGCTTCTTTAAATATATAAAAAGGAAGAGAGAGGCCAAAGTGAACATAGGCCCCTTAGAGAATAAGGCTGGGGAAATAATAATGGGGAACCAGGAAATGGCAGAGGAGTTGAATAAATACTTTGTATCAATCTTCACAGTAGAAGACCTAATAACATACCAAAAATGCTAAATAATCAAGGGGCAAAAGGGGGGATGAAATAAATACAATAACTATCACTAGAGAAAAAGTACTAGGGAAACTAATGGGGCTAAAGGCTGATAAATCCCCTTGACCTGATGGGTTGCATCCTAGGATATTAAAGGGCGTAATAGCAGAGCATTTAGAAATGCATGAATAATTAGGAAAAGCCAGCATGGCTTCATGAAGGGAAAATCATGCCTGACAAATTTATTAGAATTCTTTGAGGAAGTAACAAGCAGGGTAGATGAAGGGGAACCAGTAGATGTAGTATATTTGTATTTCCAAAAGGCGTTTGATAAGGTAACGCACATTAGGCTACTTAATAAGATAAGAGCCCATGGTGCTGGGGTTAGTATATTAGCACGGATAGGGGATTGGCTAACTAATAGAAGACAGAGAGTTGGGATAAGGTAGGAGGGGGGGTCATTTTCAGGATGGATCTGCAACTAGTGGAATGCCACAGGGATCAGTGCTGGGGCCACAATTATTTTCAATATATATTAATGACTTGGATGAGGGAAGTGAACGTACTATTGTCAATTTTGCAAATGACACAAAAATAGGCAGGAAAGCAAGTGGTGAGGATGACAAAAAGAGTCTACAGAGGGATATATACAAGTTAAGTGTGTGGGCAAAAACTTGGCAGATGGAATATAATGTGGGAAAATGTGAGGTTATGCACTTTGGCAGGAAGAATAGAGGAGCTGAATATTATTTAAATGAAGAAAGGCTGCAGAAAGTTGCAGCACAGGGGGATTTGGGGTTCTCGTGCATGAATCACAAAAAGCTAATATACAAATTCAGCAGGTAATAGGGAAGGCAATTAGAATATTGGCCTTCATTTCAAAGGGAATGGAGTATAAAAACAGGGAAGTCTTGCTAAAACTAATCAAGGCACTAGTTAGACCAAATCTAGAATACTGTGAACAGTTTTGGTCCCCTTATCTAAGGAAAGATATACTGGCATTGGAGGCAGTCCAGAGAAGGTTCACTAGGTTGATCCTGGGGATGGAGGGATTTTCTTATGAGGAGAGGTTGAGTAGGTTGGACCTGTACTCATTGGAGTTAAGAAAATGAGAAGCGACTTTATTGAAACATATAAGATTCTTAGGGGGCTTGACAGGGTAGACGCTGAGAGGTTGTTTCCCCTTGTGGGAGAGTCTAGGACCAGAGGCCATAATCTCAGAGTAAGGGGTCGCCCATTTAAGACAGAGATGAGGAGGAATTTCTTCTCTCAGAGAGTAGTGAACCTGTGGAATTCTTTACCCAGAAAGGGCTGTAGAGGCTGGGTCGTTAAGTATATTCAAGGCTGAGAGAGACAGATTTTTAATCAGTTAGGGAATCAAGAATTATGGGGAAAAGGCAGGAAAGTGGATTTGAGGATTATCAGAGCAGCCACGATCTCATTGAATGTTAGAACAGACTTGATGGGCCGAATGGCCTACTTCTGCTCCTATGTCTTATGGTCTTACAGTCTTATGGTCACTGTGAATCCTGGAAAACATCAGGTATCTGAGACCTACTGAGAATATAAGCGTCATGGACAATCCCTGGGATTGCACAGACCTGAAGGATGCATTCCTGGTGAGCGCACACCAGCTGAACATTCAGCGAGTGGAAGCCTTTGCGGTTGACATATTCGGCCGCTTGTTGCGACAGAGATCTGAGCGTGTGAGTGCAGTCGATGGCACTCTGCACCTGTGGAAAGCATGATATCTGGGCAAATCCAATCACTCTTGCATGCTGGCGTTCCTGATCCTGGGTGAAAAGCAAGAAGTTATGTGCTCTCGTGAAGATGACATCCATGAACTCATGGATGCATTTGTGGGTGGAGGCTTGCAATATTCCACAGAGGTCACCTATGGAGCCCTGAAAGGAGCTGTTGGTGTAAAAATTGAGCATCATGGTCACTTTCATGATCGCTGGCAGTGGATGCCCTCCATGTCCCCATGGTATCAAATCCTGCAGCAGGTAGCAGATGTGACTGACCAGTTCCCTGAGTACGTGCAGTCTTCAGCCACACTGATTCTCAGTCATTTGCAGGAATGAAAGGCAGCATCTATAGAACCTGGGTCTAGCTATGTGCCGACCAGCGACAGCTTACTGTGGCTCTTCAGCGGCGTGCATGGGAGCCCCAGCTGCCCCTTCTTCCTGAGGGTGCCGCTCCTCCCTCTGGCCAGCCAGGTGCCTCTGTCTCTCTCTTCTCCTTTGTCTCAGCTCTCTGTAGGCCATGATGCATACAGCTAGGTCACAAGGTTCCACGCTCCTAATGTAGTCCTCCTGCAGGATGAAAGAGAGAGGCACGTGGATTAGCTTGGGTGTTCTAAGAACCTCTCTTGGTTAAATCTGAACACCCATTAGCGCATCCCAGAGAGTTCTGGGCACCACTTAGATGGTCAGAGTTTAGTGCGCTGCATGGCTGCCTGAAACCCCACCCACCTCCACCCCACTCCACCTGACCAACTAGCAGCAGCTTTGCCCACTGGACTGCATGCTGTGCTCTCAGCTCAGGTTCAGCCATTCTCCTAACCCGCACTGCAAGGCTGCACTGTTAGCTTGAACCATGGGGGAGACTGGTCCAAACCAGGATGATGACATTGCAAGGGGCTGTGAGCACCTCCACCAGTAACTGCTCCATGGCCAACTTTAGCAAGGAGATTGTACAACTTGCCCAGTCATCCAATTATTCTGCAGTCCACTAAAATGCTCATTAGTACTCAGTCTGTGCCCAAGGGGTGAAAAGCTCTGAAGCATTTGGTGGCACTTTCCTGCCTCTGCAATGCTTGAGTGGCTGCACCTGAACTGTCTCAGCTGCGGAGGAATGGTCACTTTAAACAAGGTTTCTCTAACGCGCAGCTGCTTTCCTCCCAGCACCCACCCGCCCTGCATGTGCTTGTGCGCTACCTTCAACTGCAGGGCAGCCCTTGCCTCGGCACTGCACTGTCAGCCAGCCGGCAAAATATGACTTGCCTGTGCTCTCGCCTGAATGTGCAGTGCCTTGGACATGAGGTCCAACAGGCGCCCCTCACGAGCGCTGTGCAAAGTTACTGTGCGCTCATCTCCAAGTTCCCCTCGAAGTGCAGCTCACCAGTTGCACGCCTTATAAATGCTGTTGTGAAACACGTCGGCGTGCAATCGCACCAAAGTGCTCAGATGATCCAGCGTGGGAGAGATGATTCCCGCGAGTTTAGCTTATAATGATATGCAGTTGCATTACAATGAAGTCCCCAACATGCATTTTCGGGCGAAGTGGACAATTGCAAACGACGTGAAACCGATTTTTGGCCTTCCCACCATATTGTCCGTTCACGCCCGCCATGACGCCCGACGCCAATGGGTACAGAAAATTCCATCTGTCCAACTGCATCAAGACATCTTTATTCCTGTACTCAAATCCCCTTGCAATGAAGGCCAACATACTATTTGCCTTCCTAATTGCTTGCTGCTCCTGCATGCTAGCTTACAGTGACTCATGAGCAAGGACACCCAGGTCCCTTTGAACAACAACACTTCCCAAATCTCACCATTTAAGAAATACTCTGTCTTTCTGTTTTTTCTGCCAAAGTGGATAAATTCACATTTTTTCACATTATATTCCATCTGCCATGTTCTTGCCCATTCACCTCGCCTGTCCAAATTCCCTTGAAGCCTCCTTGCAGCCTCCTCTCAATTCACATTCCCACCTAGTTTTGTGTCACCAACAAATTTGGAAATATTACATTTGTCCCTGCGTCCAAATCATTTATATAGATTGTGAACAGTTGTGGCCACATCACTAATCCTTGTGGTACCCCACTAGTAACAGCCTGCCATCCCAAGAATGTCCCGTTTACTCTGTTTTCTCTCTGTTAACCTACTCTCAATCCATATGAGTATATTACCCCCAATTCCCAATCCTATGTGCTCTAATTTTGTTTACTAACCTCCTGTGTAGGGACCTTATCAAAAGCCTTTTGAAAATCAAAATACACCACATCCACTGGTCCTCCTTTATCTATGCTACAGGTGAACATCCTCAAAAATCACCAACAAGTTGTCAAATGTGATATCCCCTTCATAAATCAATGTTGACTCTTCCCAATCATATCATTATTTTCCAAGTGCCTAGTTATCATATCCTTTATAATAGATTCTATAATTTTTCCTACTGCTGACATCAAACTAACCAGTCTGCAGTGCTCGGTTTTCTCTCTCTTTCCCTTCTTAAATAACGGGGTGACATTTGCTACTTTCCAGTCTGCAGGAGCCTTTCCAGGATCTATAGAATTTTGAAAGATAACCACCAGTGCATCCATTGTCTGTATAAGACACCTTCTTCAACACTCTGGGATGTAGCTCATCAGGTCCTGGGGATTTGTCAACCTTTGATCCAATTAATTTTTCGAGGACTACTTCTTCATTAATGCTGATTTCTTTCATTTCCTCATTTTCACAAGTCTCTCGGTTCTCTAGCATTTCTGGGAGATTTTCTGTATCTTCCTCCATGAGGACAGACGCAAAGTAACTGGATGAATGCAGCTCCAACAACCCTCAAGAAGCTCAACACCATCCAGGACAAAGCAGCCCACATGATCGGACCCCATCCACCACTTTAAAACATTCACTCCCTCCACCACTGACACACAGTGACGGCGGTGTATACCATAGACAAAATGCACTGCTGCAATTCGCAAAGCCTCCTTCCACAGTACCTTCCAAACCTGCGACCTCTGCCACCTAGAACAAGGATCTGCAAACTTAATGACAAGAAAAGCTTTTTTAAATTTAGTCAAAAATGCAATATCTTAACAGCCACAGTGCTGTAAGCCCATAATAATGAAAAACAAGGCACAGACACATATTTGAATTTCTATGCATCACCTTTTTACTGAAAAATGTACATGTATCAATACTAATGAAAAAGCGCTAACCCATTAATACCTGCCAATCAGGTTCCAAATGCAGTAACCAATCAGAATGTGCTATTTTGGGGAGAGTTTTTTGAAGAGACAATCCAAGGCCAGAATGAGTGTGATCTTTTATTGATTAATGTGCCTTCCTGGGCACGATCCACGTGATTGGGGATAGCGGGCAATCGTCAGGACGTCATTTTCTTTCTGGTGAAACATTCAACAGACAAGAATTTTTAAATTACTGATGATTTTTTTTTCATGGTTCTGCATTGGGAGCACACTGGAGGAACAATTCACTGAAAACTCCATCAGTCAATGTTTGAAAGGTACGTTTGTTCAGGAATCACTCAGGAACCACACATCGGACCCCAGGGATCCGCATGTAGCTCCAGAGCCACAGGTTGTTGATCCCTGATCTAGAAGAACAAAGGCAGTAGACTCATGGGAACACTACCACCTGCAAGTTTTCCCTGCAGTCCATACACACCACACTGACTTGGGATGATATCCCTGTTCCTTCACTGTCACTGGGTCAAAATCCTGGAACTCCATCCATAACAGCACTGTGGATGTATCTACACCAGCAGTTCAAGAAGGTACCTCACCATCAAATTCTCAAGGACAATTAGTGATGGGCAATGAATGCTGGCTTTTGCAACAATGCTCGATTCCCAAGAACGAGTAAAAAGATTATGGCTTTGGTGCCCACATGAAGAAAATGTATCTTTATCTTGTGTGAGCCAATTCTGCAAGTATAAAAGTGTGAATCTTCACAGCACAAATGTTTGATTTGCTGAACAGAGCATTTAAATTTCGAGGAATAACTTTAGAAAGGACATGAAGGCATTGGAGAAAGTGCAGAAAAGATTCACAAGAGTAGTTCCTGGGATGAGGAACTTCAGTTATGAAGATAGATGGGAAAAGTTAAGACTGTTTTCCTTAGATAAAAGAAGGCAGAGATGAGATTTGAAAGAGCTATTCAAAATCATGAGGGGTCTGGACAGAGTAGCTCGGGACAAATTGTTTCCAATTGTGAAAGGATCTAGAATGAGAGGGCATAAGTTTAAAGTAATTAGTAAAAGAGGCAATAGTGATATAAGGAAAAACAATTTTACACAGCGAGTTGTTAGGGTTTGGAATACACAGCCTGAGAGCACTGCCTGGTGGAGGTAGGTTCAACTGAAGCATTCAAAAGGAAATTAGACTGTCATCTGAAAAGGAAGAAAAAGGAATATGCAGGGTTATGGGAAGAAGGTGGGAGAACAGAACTAGGTGAGTTGTACATTTGGAGAGCCAGTGCAGACACGATGGGCCAAGTGGTCTCCTTCTAAGCTGTAACAATTCTGTGATTCTAGTAAGACTCTGTCAGAGGCAGCAGAATGGGTATCATAGCATTTAATTGTGTCCAATGTAATTCCCAGCAAGGGCAATTGTGTAAGAGGCTAAGCAATCTGCAAACTACCTAATCAGACACCCCAGGGGCTGATGAATGAGTCGTGTCTGATGAAGTTCATATTCAACCATGAAGCAGTCATTGAGTTGTGTCACTTGGTATGAGATGAATAACAGATGAGATCAGCCAAAAAAATTAGTCCTAAAACAAAGAACTTGCATTTATATAAGACTTGTCACAACCTCAGGACACCCCACAGTGTTTCATCTTATGTAAGAGGTTAATGTTATTTATGTAAATAAGCAGTCTACATCAGTGATGTAAGATCACATGACAACAGAGTATGCTGAGAGATAGTTCTATGTGAAGCCTCATGCTAAACCTTGTACAGTATATAATTAGAAGAATGTTCAGTAAAAGGTAAAGTTTACCAGTAGCCTTGTGAAGGACATCTGAAGCTAATGCCCACAATGATGATAACAGATGGTAGCAGTAGTAAAGACAACAGAGAAACCACTGAGTAAACAGCCCAGCAACTGAAAAAGCAGCAAGCAAAACAACTGCAAGGAAAGGATAGCGTGGGAACAAACACCAACAGAACTCAAAGAAAGGCTAGAGTGAAGAAAAGCCATGGAGAAAATCTTACCCTAATTGGAGTGCTTTGAACATGTGGAAGGCAGGGATCCAGCCGAGAAGTGGCAGAACTAGGATTGTAGGTTTATCAGGTACAGAACTACTTCAGGACTAGTAGAGAAGCCTTGCAAGGAACAGGCCAGTTCCCTTCTCTATGCCATTGGAAGTAGTGCAGATGACATAATGGTTAGACAGAGCATAAAATGGAAAAACAGCAACATACAAAGATGTTATAAAAGATTTTGACATATATTTCAGCCTGAGAAGGAACACAATCATAGAAAGGGTGAAGTTCAATAGATGCACCCAAAGACCGGGGGGAAGCTTAGATTCCTTCATTACCAATTTATATCAGTTAGCTAAGAATTACGAATATGGAACCCTGAAAGACAAATTAATTCAGGATCGCATTGTTGTTGGAGCCTTAGAGGAGAATTTATCAGATTTTCGACAATCAAGGGAGGCTGTGCAGTTAACAAGGCAGGCAAAAATGAGAAAACAAAATCGTGCATTTATTCAAGATGGCAGGGAGATTTTGTGGAGAAAAACGTCTGACAAGGTGCAGTTAGTAGGACACAGAAGTAGCAGCTCACCTACTCAAAAACAGGGAAAGAGTGAAGAGGGTGCAGTAGCTGTCATTACTCAGTGTTCTCGCTGTTGTGGGAAAAGGCTGCATTGACACCAAGAATGCCCCACAAAAAATGCGGAGTGCCATTACGGTAAGAGGAGAGGACATTTTAAAGCTGTATGCTGCAGCAAAAAGCTCCCAACTCAGAAATTGAAGGAAGAGCCAATTAAAGCAAGTAGCATTTGAGAAACAAAAAACAATGAAATGCCATTCCCGGGATTACAGGATCTAATGGGAAGTATTGGGGCGCAGGCATACACAGTCAATGGACATAAAACAAAATTCAAATTAGACCCTGAAGCAGAAGTTTCAATTCTTTCAGGTACAGAACAGTGGCTAAAGTAAGATTTCCTCCAGCCATCGACCATACGACTCCACTGTCCAGGAGGCATTCAACTGAAGGTCAAGGGACACAGACTGCTAAGCTTCAGTGCAAAGGAAGAGAAATCACAGAAACTTTGTATGTGATCCAAAACCATGAGTGTTCACTGTTAAACTGAAAAGCTTGCACAGATCTACAACTCATTTATAAAGTAGATGAATTGGGAAGCCAAGAAAAAGTGAAGGAATCCCAGACAGAATTTCCAAACTTATTTAGAGGTGTTCAGAAGACCGACACAAATGCCATGAAGTGGGAAAATCAGAACCTAAAAGAACCATGTGAAAAGCTCGAGAAAATCAGGCAGAGGATAGCAGGGACAGGATTCGCATGTTAATTATCGGGAAGGGCAGCTTGCATCAAGCAAGAAACGGATGGACACACTTAAGCCAGAGAACAAGAGGGACAATCCTGAATAAGAGGACATACATTTTGTCAAAGATGTAGAATTACATACCTCATTGACCATAAAATTTCTACCAGCAGCAACTCAGAGGCTAACTGAAGTTCAAAATACACAAAAAGCAAATGAAGAATGTGCTAAAATTCAGCATTATCAGATGGACAGAAGACATTCCAAATAATCTCATCCTGAGCAATACTTTGAGAAATTAAGACACCTCAGTGTCGTGGATGACTTGCTGATTTATGATGAGAGATTGGTCATACCAAGAGTCCTCAGACCAGAGATCCTTCAGAGAACACACCAGAGACACCTGGGCACTACAAAAAGTGTCGTACTAGAGTGCAAAATTCCAGTTGGTGGCCAGGCATCCCAAAACCATTAGAGGAAATGATTTCAAACTGCATCACCTGTGTGTTCGATCACCAGGAGCAAAGAGAACAACTGATGGTATCTTCTTTTCCGTTCAGGCTGTGAGAGCATCTCAGAATGGATCTTTTCAAGCTCAAAGAGAAGGCATTCCTCATAGTTGTTGACTATTACTCCAGATGGATTGAAGTTAAATGCCTTCAAGGCTCCACCTCAGAAGCTGTCATTACATTAATAAAAGAAAGTTTTGCTACACAGAGCATTCCAGGCCCAGTCATTTCAGCCAATGACCCACAGTTTGCCAACTAATGTTTTAAGCAGCTCACAGGACACTGTGGATTTGTTCACACGACTAACTAACCCAGATACCCACAAGCTAATGGGGAGGCTGAATGAGGAGTGGGGACAGTGAAGGCTTTGTTGAAGAAAAATGACAATACCAACTTGACGCTGTTGAGCCACAGTTCCACACCACTCCAGAATGGTCTGGCTCCTTCTGAACTTCTAATGGGAAAATGACTGCAGACTCAACTTCCTGCTCTTCCGGACACACTTATGCCATGCCTCAAAGTAGCAGGTAGAGAGAGATTGAGGGCAAAGGAGGATGAATATCATGCAAATCAATCCAGAAACTATAATTAATGCCATTGCATACATAATTTAACAGACTCCAGGCAGGGGAGTCAGTATAGATACATAACCAAAACTGCAAAGACCAGGCTTTGTGAAAAGACACTATATCTGCAATCTTATCGAGTGTGTGGGAGAGAGCTTGCACACGGCTCCGAAAGGCTCTGCCGCACATACACTTCTCCCTCCAGAATCACTCGTGGTCCAGCTTCATGCAGCTGCTAGTGGTGGGGGAATGCAGGGGGAGGATTCATGAAGTTTGTAAATGAAGCTGACAGAAACCATTACACATTAAAAAAAACTTTAATTGAGTATTCATTCACGTGATATGGGTTTCGTTGGATGGGCCAGCATTTATTGCCCATCCCTAGGTGCACTTGAGAAGGTGGTGGTGAGTTGCCTTCTTGAACCGCTGCAGTCTATGTGGTGTAGGTACACCCACAGTGCTATAAGGAAAGGAGTTCCAGGATTTTGATCCAGTGACACAGAAGGAATGGAGATATGTTTCCAAGTCAGGATGGTGAGTGAATTGGAGGGGAACTTCCAGGTGGTGGTGTTCCCAAAATGAATATATTTTCAGATTATAAAGCTTCCAGCTCACCACTACCTTCTCAAGGGCAACTAGGGATGAGCAATAAATGCTGGCCCAGCCAGTGAAGCGCACATCCCATGAATGAATAACAAAAAAGTGACAAAATGTGTTCACCTGTGCAACCACTTGTGATCAGAAATTCTTAACTTTTCTAGGCCTACCACTTCTCCTAGGTGCTGCCCTGACATCTGCAGGAGAGGTGGAGACAGCCTGTGCAATGGTTGGCCATGTTGGCTCTGATGACTTCAGCATGAATCCACTGGAGAACTGAGGCCTTTAGGGCCCTGAGTTGCTTTGGCTGTCCTCCTGTGGGCCAGCTGCTCCCTCTGCAGTGACAGAGGATGAGGTTGAGGGGGTCACAAGCAAAGGGGACTTGGAGGGAGGGGACAGCCTCTGAGATTCCTGGCTGGCTGACCCTGGGGTGTCCAGTTGCCGCTCTTCCTCCCTTCGGGTGCCTGAGGGCCCCAGCCTGACAACTTGAAGGAGGGAGCACCCGGAGGGATACTGAGGTGCCCGTTCCCCTCTCGCGTTGCCATTGCAGAAACTCACCCATGGCTACCGCAATGGAGTGCAGGCTTCCGTGCATCTCTGTGTTCTGCTGGACTAGGTTCTCCATGGTGTCCAGCATCCTTCCCATGGAGACCTCCATGCCCGCACATGTGGGCACCACTTCATCAGAGAGCAGCAGACGCACTCCTCTGACTCACGTTCCACTCTTTTAAGGGCTTCGAACAGCCCTGCGTGATGTTTCCCCTCCTTCTGCTGATTCTCCAGGATGGGTTGGAAGGCTGAATCCAGAGGCTCGTCATCTGACTCGGACCTCGCAGATGCCTCTTCTCCAGCAGTGCTCCAAGTGCCGGGGAGCTCAGCTGAACCTGCCTCCTCCTGCTGAGGACAGGTGTCCATGCGGTGACCGCCAGGTTGTGAACCCGAGGCTGCTCTAGATCTAGGTCCTACCGAGGTGTGTGTCTCTGCACTGGTGCAGGATGTGGGTAAGCGCTGTGACGGGTCTTCCAGGCTGCTTATTTCCAGCTCTTCAATGGAGGAGGTATCCTCTTGGATGGAGCTGAGGGACTGGCTGGCTGAGGGTGTCAGTCGCTTGGCAGAACTCCCTGTGAACCAAAGTAGAAATAATTAGTGCATGGCAGCAGAGTCAAAAGCAGGAGAGCGAGCACTCACATTTCCGTTGAGAGAGGGATGATTTGGTGCAGGATCCTCACGAGGGTGTTTGCCACTGACCTCACCATCACTGCAGGCACCGTCCACATCCTCACCCGTCAGCACGATGGCATGCTCCTCAAAGTGAGTGAGGGGTCTAATGTGGGCCGGTCCACCCCCGGACGGCTGTTGTGAGCCACCTTCTCCTGCATGACAACAGATGGAGAGAGTGTGAACAGGACACATGGCACTGCGTGGAATGTCTGTGTGGTGAGCGGAGCCATGGATGGGATAAGGACACAATTCGAGAGGATATGAGCCCAATGGAGATGTGAGGGTGTGTGAGAGTTAGTGGTGCTGTCCGTTGAAATGTGGGATCCCTGTGGATGTGTGATGGGTTTGTGAGTGTGAGAGTTGAGAGTGATGAGAAGAGTGACTTACCCTGGTGGAATGGATGAGACCATTCACCCTCTTCCTACACTGGGTGGCTGTCCTCTTTTGCAGGACATTGTCACTGACCACTGCTGCCACCACTTCCCATGCTGGATTGGTGACGTTGCTTGTTGGTCTTCACTCAGAGCAAGAGTAGAGGACTTCACAGTGGGCCTCCACTGCATCCAATAAGCACTTAAGGGAGGCATTGCTAAATTTGGGAGCAGCATGTTTCCTCCCTTTGACAGCCATCAGTTCCCAGCAGCTTCCGATCCCTTAAAGAGTGCTAGCTCTGTGCAGGGATGCCCTTTAAATATGGCGCCCGGCTTACTGAAGGCCTGAAGTGATGGTGGGGTGGGCGAATCTGTGTCTGCCCCACTGGTGACCCGCCATGTTTCCTGGGAATGCATTATTAATGATGCAGGAAGCGCAGCAAGGGGATGATACGGCAAGAAAAGCCACCATTGCGGCCGGCAAGAAAAATGTCCTTTTTCCTGCCCGCTACCACACTTAGTGTAAATCTGGGATGATTCCACCCTTCGTTCCAGAGGGATCCTTCCCATATTATCCTGTGAAGAGTTGGAAAAATGGAGACAGTCTAGTTGTATGTTACATGACAGTGCTATTGTCACAGGTCTTGCACTGCAGGAGGGTAAAAGGAAGAAGGGGAATACAAGGGCAAAAATGTAGATGTCAAAGGGGCATTGGCAGGATTCGATTTAGAGGAGCCTGAAAGAGAGTTATAGGAAGCATCATGGCCTAATTCTTTCTAGGGAGGTCTAGCAAAATTGAGAAAGAAGTCATTTTTTCAGACCAAATAACCCTTTAGCCCCTTCCAAAATGATCAAGTTCAACTCATTTTTTAAAAATAAAGTAACCACAGGATTTAGAGGTTTCTCATTCCTTCAGATTTTAATTGTTGTTGGAGTTCTTAACTTTAAATTGAAAAACTTTTTTTTACATCTTATTTCTGTCTCTTTTTTATTCTTCATTTATTCCATCCCCTTTCCCTCTTTTTACTTCACTTTCTGTACCTGATTTAATCTTGAATTCACCCCCTCTAGCTTACAATTCCTTGTTCAGACATTACATTGTTAATTTCACAATCCTTTAATCGGACTGGGTACGGAGACATACAGTTGCTTACCCTCTTCACACGAATGCCATGTGCCATGCCATTTCCTTCAAACACTTCCAGCAACTTACAGGGCAAAATAGCTTGGCGATAACATGGACAAGGGCAAGGTTACCCAGCACTGGGCATGGTTCTTTTGTCTGCCACGGAAATCTTTGAGCCTTTGTTGAGTATGGTGGCCAATTACCCTAAATTCAATATATGGGTATGGTGGCCAATTATCTTTGACTGTGGGTCATGTTTACCTGTGTAGTTTCCCAAAAGAGCATTGTTACCCCGTGTTTGACTTTCAGCGCATTCAAAGCAGCATCAGTGTTTCTGCCCCAGCACACAGAATGTACAGTTATTGTACATTTTCCTATGTGCTTATTAAGTTATGTAACCTTTCTTTTCTGATTTTTGACCCGGTACTGCCCCATTACGTCTAAAATTAATGGGGTTATTACTGGGATGAAAATTGAGGGGAGGGAAATGGCCAGAATTCTACTGTCCCCCGGGAGGCAAGGATGCAGGTTGGTAAAATGGCAGGAAGCCAGGTTGGATCAACTTCCTCATGTGGTCTCACCATTGCGGCAATTTACCGATGACAGGACCAGAAGCTGAGAGGCATCCCACTCCAAGGAAGCAGGCAGCCAATTTCCATAATTAAATAGGGGGTATTTTACGGTGCCATCGGCATTTTGCCAATGGTGGAACAACCCCCCCCGCCCCCCACCCCCTCAATGCCACATGGGAAGGATGCCACTAAATCACAGTGGCAACCCAGGGGACAGGGTGGTGGTGAAATGGGGAACAAGGCTTTATGTTCCAAAGAGGGGGCCACAGGTAGGGAAGGGAGCAACCGCGGCCCAAATATTTCCCCCCAGGGGTTTGCCTTCTGACCCTTGGCCCCATGACTTTTTTTCAACTTACCTCTTGTAGACCCCAGGTCACCTACATACTTCAGCAGCAACCACCTCTTCCAGTGGCATTGCTGAGGCTTCAGAGCTGCCAGCCCTCCTGAATGGTTCGGCAGTGTCAAGAGCCTGCCCACCTTCCTCGATTGGTCAGCAGGCCCACAGGCAGCCAATTAGGAGCCATCTGTGGTAAAATTGCCAAGCATGTCCTGCTGCTTGAAAGTGGGAGTTCAAGACCTGCTTTTTACCCGAATGTCACCATATTGAAGCCCCTCATAAAATTCAACCCAATATTTTGTCTTGCACTGAGCACCACCCAGTAATCTCAATGAAACAATTAATGCACATTAAAATAGGGGTTTATAGGTCACATTTGTGCCTCAATGCCATTTTTAGCTCACAAACAATGGGTAACACAACTCATGAGATGGCCACTTGTAGTCATATTTGCAACAACAACAACTTGTATTTCTATAGTGCCTTCAACTTAATAAAATGTCCCAAGGCGTTTCACAGAAACATTACAAAGGAGAATATAAAACCAAGGCACATAAGGCGACATTAGGACAGCTGACCAAAAGCTTGATTAAAGAAGTAGGTTTTAAGGAATGCCTGATAGGAGGAAAGGGAGATACAGAGGCAGAGAGGTTTTGGGGTGCGGAGGGTATGGGGAAATGGAAATCCAGAGCTTGGGACCTAGGCTGTAGTCAAAGAAGGCTGGAAAGAAGTCAGGCACATTTTTTCTGTAGACTTTTGTGTATTTTGCATCTTAAAGTCTTCCATTATTTCATCACCTTGCTGTTGTGGTGGCTAGAACTTCCTTGCTCCTCCTGTTTCAATCCTACACCATTCCCCATTCAGGTGCTGAATTGTAATTGTAATTGAGGGGGTAGGCAAATGGCAAGCTGCCCATAAGTAGTGATTAGCACTGTCAGTAAATGAGGCCTGATCATGAATTTTGAACATGCCTACCATGGACATAATTGATTGATGGAACCACAACCACTCCACTAACTACCACCCAACTCCTGATAAAGACTGCACATGAAAACCAATTTTACGGAGTTAAGTATTTCTCCAGCACGTAAGATCTTAGGAACAGGAGTAGGCCATTCAGCCACTCAAGCTTATTCTGCTATTTATTTAGATCAAAGCTAATCTGTATCTTAATTCCAATTACCTACATTGATTCCCTCACCATTAATAATTTAGCCTAACAAATATCTATTTGCCTAGGTTTTGAAATTTTCAATTAATCCAGCCTTAGCAATTTTGGTGGGGGGGTGAGGTGCTGGTGGAGAGAGCTCCAGTTTTCCACTACCTTCATGACAGGAAGTTCTATGAGCTTTAATGAAACAAACTTCATTTGCAGGGCAGCCCATTATTATTGATCTTAATTTTTTATCTAAAGGATTTCAATATCACAGCCAAGAAGCTGCTGGCTGGAGAGGAGGGGAAGGGAGGAGCGTTGAAAACAGACAGGGTTATAAGATTACTCTGGGACTAGAGAAATGTGTTACAAGATATTAAAGGTTGAACATGAGCCATCAATTACATACGTTCTGGCAGTCACTGGAACATGGGTATTGCATTTGACAAATGTGTTCCAGGAAAGGGAAACTAATAAAGAGTCATTATTTTCATGGGCACATAAAAAAATGACACAACGTAATTTAAACTGAATTTCTAAGGAAACTATATTAACATCTTCATGGTTGCAATGATTTGTGGTGGTTTATTGGCCAAGGTATACAAATCCTCCTTTAGTCCCTATCTTTGCGCTTATCATCAATTGCTGCTATTCTGCACTAAAGATTTTTATATTGATGGCGCATTTGAAATAACATTACTGTTAAGCAATCCCTTCACTTCCCTCCCTTGCTTGATCAAGGGGCAAGCTGGCTGATTTTGGGTCTTGGGTTGAGGAGCAATGACCAGGTGTAAAGCTGGCAAATTCAGGGTCTATCTGCTCAACGTCCAAGATTGGGGCTGGTGCTCACTGCAAGCTCGAATTCAGATTCAAGAGCGCTCCCAACTGAGCCAAGCTGACACCAAGTGTAAAAAAGGCAGAGATCTTAAACCAGGGGTTCAGCGGACAGCAATCAGGGGCTCAAACATGTCTATTTTTTTGTTACTCCAACAGAGACTGGAAATCCAATATTGGGCATTCTAATCAATATTGCTCAGCCTTCTGTCATTACTGTTGTAATATGGGTTCTTTACATGTCTTAATGAAGAGATCTTGACTCTTGTATATTTAAACATGAATCCTTTATCGTTAACCTTTAACCATTTACAGATCTCAGGTTCCTGTCATGCATGGTGTTGTTACCTCCATGCAGGCTGGTTCCAGAATGTTCTCTCTAAGCTATTCTCTCAGTCCATTACCATGTGACTCTATGCATCATACCATAGGCAGTGCTATTCTCCAGTCCCACATTAACACTTGCTCTGCCGAGCACCTTTACATTACAGTGGCGTGTAGGCTCATACAACATCATACAACTTCCCCCTTTCTTCACCAAAGCAATATTTCCTCTTTTCCAACAGAGTATTATAATACAATCTTTACTTGTTATCCCTTCTTCTCTACTTTATAAAGTCAGACAGCCTTGAGGCTTGACAGTTCTTCCACATCTCGGTCTGTCACATTTGGAGGAATGGTATTAGTATTCTATGTTTCTGGTACTTGGCCATGTGCATTTGATTCGCTTTTTGCACTCCTTCGAGTTGCATTTCTCTTTATTAACAACTCATCTGCTTTTCTCGGACACTGTGGGCTTGTCCCGTTCCTTCTGAGGGGAATGTGCACTCTGTTCATTCCTAGAGTGGGCTCGAATTTTCTATGTCCATGGTGCCTGCCATGTTCTTGGTGGACGTATATGTTTCACAACTGGAATCTTCAAACCCACTTGTTTCACAATTTCAGCCAAACATTTGTTTGCTGTTTTAATTTCAAATTGTTTTGCAAGCTTAGGAATATTTTCATTCAGCTCAATGGTTCATTGCAGACTTCAGGGTACTATGCGTTTTCAGGGGTATATGCTCAGCTTGAATCTTGTGCTTTAAATCTTCCAATTCAGCTCTGATGCAAACATTTTCCTGTAGAACAGCTTCATTTACTTATTGCATAATTTGCTTCTTTTGCGTTACCCCATGCTCTAGCATCTTCTGTTGCCCTCTCTCTTGGGGTCTCTTGTTGCCCTCGGTGGAGATGTCCTCTCTCTCGGGGTCTCTTGTTGCCCTCGGTGGAGTTGCCCTCTATCTGGGGTGTCTTCCAATTTTCTGTCCAGGGCAGTTTTTAGTTCTTATGGTTACCACTTTAAATGTCATTACAGCTTTAAGAGCTATGTAAAGAACATAACTTACTATTTTCTGTTGGACTGTGGTTTAAAATTACAATGGCTGCAGTTTGAAAGACATGTCCCCTAGAACAGGATGAAAGATATACACAATTTTGCATTCCTGGAATAGACTGTGCCATGAAAGACAGGATTGTGCCAGAAAGGAGTCCTGGACCAAGGGAGCTGCCTGACAACAGCATTTCAATTGGCTCCTGACCAGGTGACCAGGGTTTGTGTGAAGAGCAGGGCAGCTGAATAGCTCCTAGCCTGAAAGGAACAAGACCTAAAAGCTCTTTCTCCTGTGTGGGAAAGATTCCAGTAATTCCACAATAATAGCTAGCTGTTTTTTCTCCTCATATCTCCATAACCTGCTCTCTGTCTGTAAAAAGGAAAAGTGGAAAACCACTGTTAGAGACATTGAAAGGCAAGTGCTCAACCAGTGAGCTAAAGGCTGAAAGTGCTGGAAGACCACCTCGTGTCATCAACAAGAACTGAAAGGAATTTGGAAGACATCTGTCAAAATCAACCCATCGACTGCTCTACTCCAGAATGTTGCTATTGAACTGTTTAACCTCACCTTAAAATCCATATTTTGTGTGTCTTATGTGTCATGCATGCGTATGTGTGTATAGGGATTTAAAAAGGGGTAGAGTTTAGGTTGTAGTGTTAGAAGTTAGCAGTTCGTATTTCTTTCTTTTGCCGCTGGTTAACAACAGTTTGTTCAATAAACAGTTATTTACTTATTAAGTTTACAAACCTGGTGCTCGTATTCTGTTAACCTAAATTAAACAATTAGGTAGAATTGGGGCAATCTGGTGGATTGATCAAACTTTTCACATTTGTCGTGGCTCGGGGAGCAGCGGGGCTTGATATTACAGCGCACTATCCCCAGTGAGTCGTGACAGCTGTCAGTGCAGTAACCAATTTTTTACTCAGGCAGTCTTAGCAGTTTGTCGCTCCCTTTGTTGTGAGTTTCCTGTGTTTTTCTGCTTTAGGCTGGCCCACAGGCAATCACGGGCCTTCTATGCTTAAACTTTTTAAACTTTCAAAGTAGGAGAATTTCTTTTCTGGATGATTCTTTCCTTCATTTTCTTACCTCTGCGGGTCCTGTTTGTTTTTAACTCTGAGCTTTGGGAGACTGCTCAGCCATTCAGCGATCAGCTTTTTTCTTTAAACTTAAAGCTACAGCACTTTTTGCCTGTCCTTTGTTTTTGTTTTGGTGACTTTATTTTAGCAGCTTCTTCTTTATTCTGCAGCTTTTCTTCTTAAGCTTTTATCTCTGTCAGCCAATTTTTACAGGTTTTTTTTTAAGCTTTGTTTTTTACTTGCAGTTCTTTTTCAGCTGCCCTTTGGGTGCTGAGCCCTTGGGACTGCCACCTATTCTATAATGTAAGTACAGCTACTTTTTTGTACTTTTGCTCACCATCTCATAAAATCTGTCACTCAGGTTCTTATAATTTTCTGGAATGGACTTCCATTCACACTGGTAGATTCCTCACTTCCAGTCTGTAGTGAAGCTCCTTCGACTTTCTCTTCAAGTTTTCCCCTTAGGTGCACGTCTCTCTAGTTAGGCTTCACTTGCTTGTAGTTTTCATACCTCGGGATGCTGTTCTGGGATCATGCATTTAGCTACCACCTTTCATATCGCTGCGGATCACCACATCAGATTATTATACTATCTCTGATGTGATATCTTCTAGAAGTGACCACCACTGCCAACCATGTTTTACCATGCTGATAGCACTGATATCTCATTGCTGCCAACCATGTTGTAATATGGTACACTGTGGTGTCACAATGATGAGATCCTGAGACTTATATACTTAAACATGAACCCTTTATTGTTAATCTTTAACTATTTGCAAATTCCAGGTTGCTGTCATGCATGGTGCTGTTACCTCCATGCAGGCTGGTTCCAGAATGTTCTCTCTAGACTGTTCTCTCAGTCTATTACCATGTGATTCTAAGCATTATACCATGGGCGGTGCTACTTTCCAGTCCCACATTAACCCTTGCTCTGATGAGCACCTTTACGTTACAATGGCATGCAGGCACATACAAGATCATCCAGCAGTTACCAGCAGAGCCGCCAAGGAAGCAGTTTCAAAATTGCTTTAATCTGTCCCACTGGATCATCTGGATTCATATTTCAAGTGAGGAAGTCAGTGAGAGAATCAAATAAACGGATGTGATCCTGCACAATCCTGTACCTCAACTTCCTTTTTGTTCAAGGCCTAGTGACCTCTTGACTTCCCTCATTTATGCCTTGCTGCTGAAACTTTGGTTTCACCACTACTATCTAGTTTTTTGTGTTTCAGGTGTAAAGAGCTTGGGCTTGATGCATAGAATTACATAAAAGTACATAGAATTTACAGCATGGAAACAGGCCATTTGCCTGTTTTTACAAGTCGCTTCCTCCTTACTTCATCCAACCCTGTCAACATATCCATCTATTCCTTTCTCCCTCCTGTGCTTATCCAGCTTCCCCTTAAATGCAGTTATGTTACTTACCTCAACCGCTCCATGTGCAGACATTTCCAGCTTCTTACCTTTCTCTGAGTATAGAAGTTTATCCTGAATTCCTTGTTGAATTAATTGGCAACTACCTTAGAGCCCCATTTATGGTTCCTGCTCTGTGCTGATCTGACTAACCTCGGCCAAATCAGTTGAAGGGTCATGAGGACTCGAAACGTCAACTCTTTTCTTCTCCGCCGATGCTGCCAGACCTGCTGAGTTTTTCCAGGTAATTCTCTTTCTGTTCAGTATCCTCCATTTTGGGAGTGGTGGAGGAGGGGTGGCAATCAGTCAGCTAAGGGTTCCTGAACATTATCCAGTGTGTGTGGTTTGGGCTCAGCTATGATGCTCCCCAGAGTAAATCACCAAATATCCAGCTCACACAGGAATAATAGATTAAGCAAAAGACTGGGGATTGAGAGTAGGACCGTTCTGTTCCTCATGATTCGTCTATTAAATGAATAAACTCCAAGAACCACCAAGTGGCGTGACCCAGTCCTATTTTAGGGAAAGATTTTAACTGGGTGAATGTTTAAAATATTGGAGCTGCAACCAAGATAAAAATTGAAGCAATTAATATAAATCCCAATTTCATTTAACATCCTTTTATTTTCTACCTATATCTTCTGGCTTTTTTCAAGTAATTTCACTTAAATTAAAGCTCAGGTTAAATTGCTGTTGGTGGGTGTTGCTCACTAATTATTCAGCTCCAACACCAGTTAATTAACTGGACCAGTTTCAGAATGTCACACTTTAATTGGATAAATTAAATCTGCTCGTATCCATTTGTCATTTCTTTTATGCTTTATCCAAGGAGTTTAATTTCTGGATGGATTTAACATTCTTGTCACTGGACCCACCTGAAAGTTAGACTCCAGCTAAATTAGCATTTTGTTTTTCAAGATCACGGGTTGGGGAAATGACCTTCTAATGACTTCAACTTTAAATTATTTCTGAAACAGACACCAACGTGAAGGATTTTTGTACAGCTGAGGAGAACTGGAGGTGCTTTTCTCTTCCCTTAGTTGTTGCACTGTTGAAAAGGCAAAAGGTTCGTACAATTTGAACCAATGTTTATCAATCGCTCATACTGTCAACTCAGTGACAGCTCTCTGTCAACTCTGTTAATGACAACAGCCTAGCTGATCTCAGCGATGAACATTTAATGTATTTTTATTACTTTAAAAGAGATATTAGCTGATCTAAAAAACATTGGCTAGTGTCTTCATTCAAATAATAATTGACCTGCATCTAATGGCAAAGGCATGATGGACTGAATGGCCTCTTTCTCCAGGTGCTGTATCATTTTATGATAATGGTAAGACACATAAGTACAATTTTAACCTAACTCATCAGGTGGGAAATCCATGGGATCAAGGGAATGCTGAATTTACACCCTTCCCAATATTATTTGTTGACTTCAATGGAGAGTAAAATCAGGCAGGTGTTAAAGCAATGTTTCAACCAATCCTACCAGTTTCTTGGTAGGTTAAAATTGGCAACATTGGACAAAATCAGTTTTCTGCCCGATTCACATGGGTTTCAACCCAGAAAGATGGAAATTACCCTCCCACAGTTCTTGTTCATTATCTACACCGCTTGGTGCGAGTGGTTAGTAATGTCCTTAAATACCAAGAGGACAACCAGTTGTACACTGGTGTTACAATTCACTTCTTCAATATCATGAATGCTTTTACTTTACAAGTTCAGTCGCCTACTTGTGCCCCCTTTCTGGACCCTTGACCATTGGAGACAGTGAGCTGAATTTTGTTTGGTACAGGCTTAGTGATCCATCACAAGGATCTGTCCTTTAAAGGTAAGTTGACCTTTACATTGGCCATTCTTTTGTATTTGTTCACATTTATTACAGTGCTATTCCAATGGAGAAGGCACCATAATGTGGTGAAAAATGTTACTAAATGTACTGTCAGCCTCTGCTGTCATCTTTTCTACTGTGATTTAAATGCCTCTAGCTGATTAAAAAAAGTTGATTATGACACTTAAAAAAATCTACCTACACTTGAAAAAAATCTAACCATCTGCTCCCCTACATTGATTGACAGGCACTCTGCTTTGAAATTGAAATGAACACCTGCTACTTTTTTCTTCCCAGAGTGCAGTCTTTTATTTGGAGAGCTGTGCCCATTATTAATGTTAGACTGAGTTTCAAGAGCTAATGTGTTTTAGCACAGTACCTGCTCCATCCATCTGAGAATGAATGACAGTTTCACAAAGTTGTAATAGATTGTACCTTCGATGTGGTTTCTGGTTTGTTGACACAAGCTAATAAGATTATAAATAGTACAAGGTTTTTTTACATGGCAGAATGTAATTTTTCTCAGAATCAACGATATGGAGGCTATTAATATTTGGTGAAAGGTTCATTTTCCCCAAGAAATGTGAAATATTTTTCACTGATTTTGCTTGGAATCTGAGGACTGTACATAGTGCATGGTGGGTAAGTGGCTATGTAGTATACATGGGGGGGCGCTTAGAGGTGGAATGGGTGGTTTGAGGGGACACAGGTTGGCGTGTAGAAAGTGGGGAGTGAGGGAGGTAAGGAGTGAGGTTTAGGGGCCTTTAAAGACTGTTGGGAGCTGGAATACTGTGCTGGAGACCGAGCGGGGCCTTCTAACTAGCCCGCCTCCACCCACACTCCTCACACACTCCAATGCAGCTTGCTAACTGCACTATGAACCCAACCCCAGTGGTCAAAAGACAAAAGTGAGGTCTGAAGTCACACATAGGTCGGATGTGCAGATTGTGAGCCACCAAAGTACGCAGGTGGTGTTTTCCTGAACCCAGAGGGAGATTCAGCCCAGTTTGTTTATATCCATTCTGCCGCATCCTTTCATTATTCCTAACAAATCACTCCAAAATCTCCTCCATTCTCATGAAAACAGCAGCAATTTTTCAGGCTTCTCTTCATATTTGTATTTCCTCATACCTGACACTATCTTGGTGAATCCAGACTGTAGTCTCTCTACCTTGCCTCATCACTTTACCAGTATTGTGGATTACAAAACTATACACAGCACAGCAAATGTGGCAGCTTTATTTCAGTTGGTAGCATTCTTTCTTTTGGATTTAAGGTCCTGTTCCATGGACTTCAGCACAAAATCTATATTGATTCTGGAGTGCTGCACAGCTTTTAGATTAAATATTAATCCAAGACCCTCTCAGGTGTTTGTAAAAGATAGCACAGCATCCATAGCAGAGTAGGGGAGCTCAGCCTGGTTTTCTGGTCAATATTTATCCTTCAGCCAAAATCACTAAAAGAAATATAATATCTGGTAATTCATTTCATGCTGTTCGTGAGGCCTTGCTGTGCACAAATCGACTGCCAACTGTTTTACACTTCAAAAATTACTTCATTGGCTGTAAAATGTTTCTGGATGTTGAGAATAGCATTTTATTAATTCATGTCTTTTTCTTTATCTGTGGTCTTATTGAGATTCTATACAAATTGAACATTACAAAGCAACTTTTAGGTTCTCTTCTCATAAAGCCCAATATTCCATTAGCTTTTTATGGCCTTGTCCACTTGCGATGCTGGTTTTAATTTCTGGTGAATTGGAATCCAAGTCCCACAATGCACAACCTTTCCTCAACTATGTATTTTTTTTAACCAAAATGTCCGCCCCCCCACCTCACAGTTCTTGATTAGTCTTCAGAATAATTTAAAGCGTCCCCTATTTCAGTCTCATCTGCAAGTTTAGCCTTCACTCCCTGCACTGTCTTTATCTAGATCATTGAAAATAGTAAAAGTAAACAGTCTCAGAACAGAACTAAAACATGGCACAATTACCCACCTCCAATCACTCTGAAGAACTCCCTTAATTTCTACTCCCTTCTAAACTGTTTTACTTTAAAACTCTTTCCCTGGTCTATCCATTCTCTGTGCACGTGTTTATTTCTGCTATATTATCTTTTTAATATTCTTTTATGGGATGTGGGCATCACTGGCAAGGCCAGTGTTTGTTACCCATCCTTAGTTGCTACAACTGAGTGGCTTGCCGGGCTATTTCAGAGGGCTTAAGAGTCAAAGACATTACTGTGGATCTGGAATCACATGTAGGCCAGACCGGGTAAATACAGCAGATTTCCTTCCCTAAAGGGCATTAGAAACCCTTCCTTTGACAGAATGAATGCGTCATCCCATCCATCCTTCCGGATTGGTCAGGGAAACTGGAGGCTGGGTAATAATGCCACGTTTTAGTGAAAGAGCCCAGACGTAGCCTGCCAATTAGTCAAACCAATAAATGGTCCCACTAGCGAGGATTAAGACCAAAAACTCTGCCCAGTCTGTGTATATGGTCTTAGTCTCATACAACAAATGGAGAATGTTGTGAATCATAATCTGGTGTTAGGAATCAAACTTGTGACACTGCTTCTCAACCTCAGCCATTTTCATGTTTTCACACTTAAGCCGGAATTTTCCTTTCCTATTTGCAGCACACTGTTGGGGGGTTGCGGGGGGGGTGGAATTCAGAGAGAGGGAGAGAAATCAGTTTCACGCTGGCATGAAATCACAGCAGGGTCACCTGATTGTTTCTGTCATGGCGAAGTGCGAATCCCGTTGGAGGCCAGCGTGAAACCCATTTGCTAATGGGATGCAAAGTAAGGCCCAACCAGGATTGTCCGCTCCACACCCGATTTACCATTATGTCGACGGAAAAACATTCGCTAGTCCAGAACACGTCTGGACAAGTGTGACTTGCAAAAGAGGGGAGTTAGCTTTAGGCCTTGCTCAGATCACGGACATCCGAGGAGAAGATGCTGGAGGCCTACAGCTCCGGACCCTGGAGGAACATGTGCATCAAATGGTGGGTGGATCCTCTGCCACGAAACAGTTCTCGGAAGGTGGGAGGTGTTCACCCAGCAGCTTCAACTTCGCTGAGGCTTCGGATCTTCATGGACCTGCTTTGGACCTGCTTCGGCACTTTAGGAACTTCAGCAGGGGCTCGCACCATCTTCCAGGGACTTTGCCATGGGCAGGTACAGATGAGTGGCAAAAGGTGGGTGGTCAGGGAGAGGGAGGTCCACATGTGAATGGGAGAGGAAGGTGTATGGGGGAGGGTGAGGTTCGGGTTGCGGGGGTGGCGGGCCATGTATTAGGGAGGTGGGAGTGAAGTTGGGAGGGTGGGGGCAAAGGTGTTGGGGCAGGTGAAGTTGGGAGATGGGGGGTCCTGAAGGTGTTAGGGGATGAAGTTGGGATGGGGGTTGGTGAAGGTGTTTGAGGGTTGAAGTTGGGGGGGCAAAGGTGTTACGGGGAGGAAGGTGTACAAAGTGGGGAAGGTGTAAGGGGGGTGGTGGAATGTCCAGGTAAACATGCAAGGGTCTATGGAGTCAATGTGAGCCTCCTGGGGAGCAAACTGAGGGTGGGCATAGTAGGATGGAATGATGAGTGTGAGAGGGCACAGAGCGAGCCAGTAGGGTGGGAGGGTGAGGGTGCGTTGGTAACGGTTAAAGGGGTGGCAAGGGTGGTTGGTGGGGACACAGAGGCAGAATCGGACCCTAGGGGTGGAAAGAAGGAAGTCAGAGCGATCAACTTGGGTGGGGGTGGGATTGTCACAAAGGCAGGGAACATGCATGTTCACCTGGACATTCCTGAAGAGGAAGGGTTCAGGCTGTAGGGTAATGGTGGAGAGGTGGAAGGTGATTCCAGTGGGGTCCACTGTGATGGGAAATGGCATGGGTGACTGGGAGAGGGGAAAGGAATGGGGAGCTTATCAGAAACTTAACGACTACCATGTCACACAGATCAATAGTGAGTGAAGCCTCTTGTTGGATGGGCATAGGTGCAGCATGGGAGTGTGATCAGTGGGTGGGCGGAGATGCAGGTCAGTTCAGATGGACAACTGGAAGAGAACCCCAGCAAGCAGCATTGCAAATGCTCAGGACAGTGAGATGAGTGTGATGGACGAAGGCTCTACATCGTGGGTGTATGCTTACACAAGGCTCCAAAAGGCCTTGCCACACACACACTTCTCCATCCAGACTCACTCCTGGTCTGGCTGTGTGCAGCTGAACTTCTAGTGGTGAGGGGGATGCAAGGGGAGGACTCGTGAAGCCTGTAAATGAATCTGAAAGACACATTACACATTATTCGGTGAAAGTGAATATATTTCCAAAGTATAAAGTGACAAAATGTGTTCACCTGTGCAACCGCTTGAAATCAAAATCTCTTGACTTTTCTAGGCCTACCACTTCTTCCAGGTGCTGCCCTGACATCTGCCACAGGGCTGTCTCCAACCCTCCTGCGGATGTCAGGGCAGCACCTAGAAGAAGTGATAGGCCCTGTTGCCTCTGATGACTTCAGTGGGTCCTTTGGAGAGCCGAGAGCTAGCAGATCCCGGCTTGCTTTGGCTGTCCTCCTGTGGGCCAGCTCTGCGGTGACAGAGGGCGAAGTTGAGGGGGGCACAGGCAAAGGGGGCTCGGAAGGAGCGGACATCCTCTGAGATTCCTGAGTGGGCCCAGGGGTGTCCAGCTGCTGCTCCTCCTGCCTTCGGGAGCCCGAGGGCCCCAGACTGACTCCTTGAGGGGAAAGGGCACCTGAAGTGCAGGTCTCCGCACCCTGCTGGACCATGTCTCCATGGCATCTGCTATCCTTCCTATGGAGGCCTCCATGCGTGCACATGTGGGCACCACTTCATCAGAGAGCAGGCAGACACACTCCTCTGAGCCGCGTGCTGCTCTGTTGAGGGCTTCCAACAGCTCTGCGTGATTTTCCCCGCCTCCTGCTGACTCTCCACAATGAGTAGGAAGGTCGAATCCAGAAGCTCGTCATCTCATAGGTGCCTCTTCCCCAGCAGTGCTCCAAATGTCAGGGAGCTCAGCAGAACCTGCCTCCTCCAGTTATGGACATTTGTCCTTGCAGCAACCACCAGATTGTGAACCCTAGCCTGCTCTAGATCTAGCTTCCACCAAGGTATGTGTCTCTGTGTTGGTGGAGGGTGTGGGTAAGCGCTGTGACGGGTCTTCCAGGCTGCTTATTTCCAGCTCTTCAATGGAGGACGTGTCCTCTTGGCTGGAGTTGAGGACCTGGATGGAGCTGAGGGACTGACTGGCTGAGGGTGTCGATCGCTTGGCAGAGCTCCCTGTGAACCAAAGTAGAGATAATTAGTGCATGGCTGCAGAGTTAAAATCAGGAGAAAGAGCACTCACATTTGCACTGAGAGAGGGATGAAGTGGTGCAGGATCCTCACGTGGGTATTTGCCAAGGAATTATCGTCACTGCAGGCACGGTCCACATCCTCACCAGTCAGTACGATGGCAGACTCCTCAAAGTGAGTGAAGGGCCGAATATCGGCCACTCCACTGCCAGTCTGGGATGTCTCCCTCATGTTGTGAGCCAGCTTCTCCTGCATGGAAACAGATGGAGAGAGTGTGAGTAAGACACATGATACTGAGTGGAAAGTTTCTGTAGTGAGCAGAGCCATGGACGGGATAAGAAGCAAGATCCAGAGGATATGAGCCTGATGGAGATGTGAGGGTGTGGGTGAGGGTTAGTGATGTTGTCCCTTGAGGTGTGAGGTCCCTGTGGATGTGTGCTGGGTTTGGGAGTGTGTGTGGAGAGTGAGGAGGTGGTTGACTTACCCTGGCAGAATGGATGAGATCATTCAGCCTCTTCCTTCACTGAATGTCTGGCCTCCTCTCTGCTCCGTTGGCACTGACCGCCGCTGCCACTACTTCCCAGGCCAGACCGGTTACTCTGGGGGACCTTCTGAGGCCCGAGCGAGGGTAGAGGACATTGCGGTGGGCCTCAATGCCGCGCAAAAGGTGCTCCATGAGGTGCACTACATTTGAAGGCTGCCGTCTCCCTGGCTTTCAGGGCCGCCTGTCACCTGGAGCAGTCCGGGTCTGTAGACATGAAGTAGGCTGCATCCTGGTGCGCTTTACATATGGCGCCCAGAGCGAGGAAGCATTGAGGTCACGGTGTGGTGGGCAAATCCGAGCCCACACACCAGCGATCCGGCATGTTTCCCGTACATGTATTATTAATGAAGCGGGATGCAGCGGGAAACGGACAATACAGCGCAAAAACCAACCATTGCGGCTAGTGGGAAAAACATCTTTTTTTCACACCCGCCACTGCACTTCGTGCAGTTCAGGGTAAATTCTTCCCTTAGTCTCTTACACTTTCAGCCTCATCCAACCTCTCCAATCAGGTCCAGTCTCCATCCCAGACTCTGATTCTCCAAAACCCAAGCTCTCAATGCCCTACTGGCAGACTCCCAATCCCTTACAGCCAGCATCACAGTACCATTCATCCAGGCACTCACTAACCAGCTCTCACTGTAACATTCAGTAGCTCTCACCCTGACTTCTATTGTGTTTTGAATGGTTAGTGCACTAGTTTTGGGGCTGTCAGACTTAAGGCAGCAAAGGCAGATTATACTGAGGAATTGCAGTGGTGAGAGACAGACTGATTTGATGTATATAAGGATGTGGAAGGTAAATTACGACTAAAGGAGGTGTGTTGCAATGAACGTAGAACCATCAGAAAGAGAACAGGGAGTTTGAGAGTTTATTTAGTGAGGGAACTAGGGGACAATTTCTTCCAGTGACACGTTCCACCTAGCTATTCTAACATCTCGGAGAAGGTAGGCAACAATCCAACTTTAAGGAAACCCACATGTGTGTATAGCAGCTGCTGGAGATTAATCAGCTTATACCATGCCAAGACAGAGAACTGGTAATCTTTATAGCACACACCTGGGCAGGGACACCCTCCTCACTGGAGCATTAACTTGCAAGTTTTTCTGAAACTGAGCTGGAAAACTCTCAATCACCAGTGAAAGTTCCACCCTCCCGCTGAGCCAGGCTGGCTAGTCAACAGGCATTCTCCTGAAGTTGATATAATTCGACTCCCAACAACTGATTCAATATTACTGGTAAAAATGTATCATGTGAGAGTAATGGCTTCCCATTGGCCCATTCAGAGAACCATAGTCTGGTGCAGCCTGAGGAAAGACCAAGACTCAATCCCCAATCTAATGTTAACTAGTCCCAGGCAGCTGTTGTGCTGGCTACATCTGGCCTCAGAGTCGGGTGGGATCTACTCAAGAAGAAAAGCAACAAACCAACCTTTAAAAGCATTAAAAACATTTACAACTCATACAAAGTTGGTGTAAAAAACAATGGTTGAAATAAGGCAAAAGGTAATGATCCCTATTGGAATTTGCATTTGCTTATCCATATTGGTTATTTTTTTTTTACTGTGTTGGTTTTTGAGAAGGGCTGAAACTCTCCTCCCCATTGATCCATTTTGAAAAAAGCAATGATGCTTCCATCAGACATTGATCTGCTTGGCATTCAGGAACACACAAGAACACCTGTTTCCCAGTGGCACATGTGCCAGCAGCTTCCCCTGGCATTTGTGAATGGAAAGAGTAGAGGGGCATGATGTCAATCCAGGAACAACTTTGCCTGTTGACCTCTGTTCAGCGTCTTCCCCAACAATGACCCCCAGTTGAGCAGACTGTGGATATGGAAGGTGAGTCACATCCAGAAATGTTGTTACTTACATTAGTTCCACAGTACACCCAATCCAGTTAAAATTCTGCCCTCAAAATGTGGCACCATTGTGATGACTAACACAGTGACATAAATTTAATCCCCTCGCACAGAGAGAATGTTGTGGAGGAGGGGTTAAAATTAAGCTAGTCCAATTTCTGGCTTCAGATCGCACCATTCCCATCTGGTACCATTTTACCTGCTGTTCCGAGCAACAGAAAGAGGGGTGAACCTAGGTGTAGTGGGATGGTGGACGTCACAGAGTGTTTGCGATGAGCCACAGTGAATGTGTGAGGATGGCACAAAATAGACGAGCGTGACACACAACGATAGCAGATCTCCTGGTAGGAATAGCTGCAAGCAGGACAGGATATGACAGGGAAGTGACAGCCAACTTTAAAATCAAAAGCCACAGCCTGATGGCACCTTTAGTGTTGTGATACGAGTTTAACATCAAGGGCAGGCCCACATGGTGTTTGGTGTATTTCTATGTTTGCTTAACACAAATTTACCAGTCTCACACATGATTGGTAAACAAAACGTAAGCTCGATTTACTTGAAGCTGTGGTACAGGATTGCTCAGCAGACAGATTTATTTTGAAGATTCAACAGCTATTGTTCACAGGAAAGTACAGCTGCAATTCCTTCACACTACATGCTGCTAGCTAAACTGAAAGCTGCTCTGAACAATGCCTGCTAGGTACATGGTTTACATCCTGGCTACTTATTCATTAGCATAGTCTCTCTTTAAACTATATCACAACATGTGTAACCCACCAACCAAACACAGGAGGAGGCACTGACTGACCTGAAGTGTCCAAAGTAAGTTTTGGAAGATAAAAACAAAAAACTACTGCGGATGCTGGAAATCCAAAACAAAACAGAATTACCTGGAAAAACTCAGCAGGTCTGGCAGCATCGGCGGAGAAGAAAAGAGTTGACGTTTCGAGTCCTCATGACCCTTCAGCAGAACCAAGGGTCATGAGGACTCAAAACGTCAACTCTTTTCTTCTCCGCCGATGCTGCCAGACCTGCTGAGTTTTTCCAGGTAATTCTGTTTTTGTTTGGAAGATGACTTCTGTAAGAAATCCTTGTGGGACAGGAGAAGCAGGAGTGCCCCCACCTTGCAGGCCCCACAAGGAGCCAGTGTTTTGACCTCCCTAGCCTCTTCCTCTGTTGCCATAGCCCTTGTTAACAACTGTGAGGGATGGGATGGTCTTCTGAAGCTGGGGTTAAGGTGCTAGGGTAACAATTCCAAATACTCGGGAGTGCTCGTGGTGAGACTGCAGAAGCTCGGCCCACGGGTTCTCGCCTGATAAAATAAACAGGCAAAAAAAACACAGGCTAGTGATCCTCAATTTCATGCCATATGTCATGCACTGGGACGGCACAGAACTGGAACTTGTAACCCATCATCATAGCAGAATGCAAGGAGCATCACTCTGAATGGCACCAGGACATAAGAATGCCAGCCAAGGGCATCAATGAGTGGCATGGTCTCCTTATTCACCCTGGCAGCTCACAACATTGACAAGAACAAAAATCCATTCAAATAAAATGAGCATCAAGTTAAACACTGACTTAGATACTCTTTAATGCAAAGGAAATGAGATGACAACAGAGCGCTGCAGCAGGAGAGCAGTAATAATGTGACCTTAAAATGGAGCAGACTAATGACTCCAAGCAGTAATTGCTTAGTCATTCCAACATTAGTTTTTAATGCCCACAGATCTTTACTGTGTGGTTCCCCATAAAACAAAACTTCCAGAAGCACCAAAGCTAACTTCTCAAACTCGATGGCTGAACAGTTTTTAATTGAAGAATAATCATATCATCCACATTAATGGAATGTTTAAAGAATTCATTGGAACGGTAAATTACCGAGGAAATTGTTGCATGTGTTGTTCTCCATGGAAATCACATGATGTTGGTAATGGCCTGGAAAGCTGTGACAGTCAGATCATCCCCTTCAATGGTGCCTCTCCTGTATGTAGTTTTTGTAAGATTAAGCTTACTGTCACACTCCAAGCCATCACACTGTGTTCCAGCAAAGAAGTAATGCATGAAATTACACCACAAAAAAACAAGAGCCAAAATTGTCAGAAGCTGACAAGTGAGGTTGGCAAGAGTTAATGTAATAATGGGTGGCACTGAAAGGGAAAGCAGCAAAACACATGATAACAACCGCTCCCAGCAGCTCAGTACACAGGCAGCAAAGAAATTTCGGCCATCCGTGCTGCCCACTTGGAGGGCTTTAAAAAAAACACACACATGCTTATGGGCGTCCAGTGATACCAACTGGAAATTGTGTGTTCGGCCGTGATGCCCTCCGCTGAAGCTCACTCGCTAGACTCACTTGAGACAGATGGCCACGTAAGGGTGGGTCACTGGAGGCTTTCTGATCTCTGCGTAATTGTAGCCCCTGCCACCCCATCACACAAAGACAATTAAGGTTTCAGCCTTGACTCAGTAGTGAATCTGAGTCAGCAAGTCAACGAGCTCAAGTCCAACCCCAGAGACTTGTCCACATAACCTAGACTGACACTCACAGTGCAGCACTGAGGGAGTGCTGAACTCCCTTTTTTCCTGTCAGAGGTGGGTTTTTTTGGATGAGCCATTGGCGGGGATCTTCCAACCCCGACAACAGTAGGCATCGTCGTGAGTGGGACAGGAAAATTTGGAGATCCTGCAACGATGCCTGCCAGTGTCAGGGATGGAAAATCCCGCCCATTAAGCTGAGACCATATTGCCTTCTCAACCATGTGTAAATGGCCCTATCGTTTGTAAAACAAGTAGGGGAGCTTCCCCGAGTGCTCTGGTCAGTATCTACCCCTCAGCCAACACCTAAAAGAAAATGACCTGGTCATTATTGCTTGTGGAATCTTGCTGTGCACAAATTGGCTACCATGATTCCTGCAGGACAATAGTGGCACCTCTTCAACAAATTGGCTGTAAAGTATTTTGAGACATCCTGAAGTGATAGAAGGTACTATAAAAATGAAAGTCTTGTTCTGCTGTATTGTGGTGAACCCCAGAGAGAGTTTGATGGCACTTCACATAAAAAAAAGGATTCAAACTGGCCAGTTATGAGACAACCTGGCTGATTAACATCAGCTTATCGTGCTGTTGCTGCTTCACGTAATGAGGTCTTTGGTTATCGTTATGACAACTGAATCCCATTTCCTGATTCCTTACAGCCCCTAATGTTGGTTCTGTTAATGAGGGGGGGGCAAAATCTTAATGCATTCATCTGGCATTTTTCTGTTCATTAATCTAACACCACCATTGGTCCTTTTAAATAAAGGAGTTAAAATCTCTGATAGCCTGTGTGGCAGAGGAATGTCAGAATATCCTGTCTGTCCAATAATAATCACTAACAGAAAGACTTAGGCCAGAATTTTCCGGCCCCTCCCACCACCAGAATCTTCCGCACCCGCCAAAAGGTAATGGCCTGTGGCTGGTTTGCCGTGTCTCCCGCGGCAGGTCCCACCATGGCAGGGCCGGAAAATCCCGGCCTTAGACTGTGGGGATGAAGCACTTTAGCCAATTCCCTGAAGGTGGTCCCATACCAGCAAATAGATGCACTTAAAGTCGTGCCATAAAAGTAAGCTTTTGAAAAGTGTAAGCTTCTGAAATTAAAATAAACTCTGGTGACCTGCCATATACTGTCAGTCACAGTTTAATCATTGAAAAGTGCTATTCATTTTTTTTATTGAGTCATGGGATGTGGGCATTGCTGGCTAGGCCAGCATTTATTGCCCATCCCTAGTTGCCCTTGAGAAGGTAATGATGAGCTGCCTTCTTGAACCACTGCAGTCCATGTGGTGTAGGTACACCCACAGTGCTGTTAGGGAGGGAGTTCCAGGCTTTTGACCCAGCAACAGTGAAGGAACGACGATATATTTCCAAGTCAGGATGGTCAGTGACTTGGAGGGGAACTTCCAGGTGGTGGTGTCTGTTGCCCTTGTCCTTCTAGATGGTAGTGGGCGTAGGTTTGGAAGGTGCTGTCTAAGGAGCCTTTTTGAGTTCCTGCAGTGCATCTTGTAGATGGTACAAACTACTGCCACTGTGCGTTGGTGGTGGAGGGAGTGAATGTTTGTGGAAGGGGTGCCAATCAAGCGGGCTGCTTCACCCATTAAAAAAATAACAATGATAATGGAAGCCAAAAAGTAGCACTCTACACATGCATTTTAGTGCAGTTCATGGGAGCATAGTAAATGCTTTCTTCAGTGACATATGCAATTTCAATGATATTTATAGTTACATTTGTTTTCCATTTGGGTTATTTTTGCAATGTGTACAGAAGTTCTGGAGATAACTGCACCAGGTCATCAGTCAGCTGTAAAGCAATGGGTTAACAGGCTGGGAGTGTGGACTTTATTGGAACACCAACAGCTTGAATGTGCAGTTACAGCCAAAACATGAACCTGCTTTACTTTTTACAATGTTGACAGACATGCAGTGGATTTCCAACATCATCTGGCTTCATTTCAGATTCCCAGAGGTTCATTTTCTTTGCCTTCTGTGTCCAGCATGACTCCTAATACAGAGAGGCTGACTCCCACTGCTGTGTATTTCAATTCTGAGTCCAGCCATTTATAACTGGCTAGAGTTTGTTTCTCACTGTATGGGGGTGAAATTGGCTTGGGCACACAGTATTCATGAACTGCTTGTTATACTCCCCACTTGCTACTCAGTTCTGATGTTGTCATTGGAGCTGAATTTCAGGCAGAGTTATATAACCCGCATTGGAATCAAGAGGAACTTCTACCTCTATGAACAGTGGACCTCTTAACAGTCTTACCTTGCACTGAGATTGAGACTTGTGTTGAAGAAATCAGATTGTAGTAATTATAGTTCTGATAAATGGAGGATTGTAGCTTTAAGAATAATTCTGTGTTGTAAGATCACATGACCTGTGTAAATCAATGATTTAGCAGTGCTGGAACCTCTAGGAAAGAATTCTTCTTTAGTTATAGAGTTTGTGCACACATGTAGCTGCTGTTGCTGTCTTGGAAATAAAGTTCAATGTTTCCACCAAGAAAGGTTGCCTGGAAAATCAACTCTACAACAAACTGATGACAAGGATAAATCAGATCTGGTGCTGTCCCTCACCCAACGATTGTGAGTATCTAAGATAATTAAAAAGAAAGGAAGATTTACTCATCCGAGATGCCATAGTTTGGCAGAATTGATCCCATTGAACCAGCCACAGACGACTGGTCTCAATATATAGAATGTCTTGAGTTCTACTTTCAAGCCAATGAAATCATGGGGAAGGAAAAGAGGAGAGTGATGTTCCTGAGTATATGTGGGAGCAAAATCTACAGTTTAATTTGAAGCTTGACAGCCCCTAGTGCCCCAGATTCAAAGACTTTCAGTGAATTAGTAGACCTCATTAAGCAGCATTTTCAACCCAAGCCCTCAGTCACAAGAGGTTCAGGTTCAATTCACGGAATAGAGCCACGGGGGAGACCATTGCCACCTATGTAGCAAAACTCAAACAACTAACGGAATATTGCGATTTTGGTGAAACCCTGAATGACACGCTCAGGGATCCTTTGCTCTTTGGCGTGTAAGAGGATGCTATTCAGTGGAGATCACTGACTGCAGTGGATCTCAATTTTAAGAAAGCATTAGAAATAACACTTGTGATGGAAAACACTGTAAGGGATGCACAAGTGATTCAAGATGCGCGTAGTGGCGTCGTTTTCTTAGCTGGGCGGGGACAGTCAGCTGAAAGCAGCGCGAAAAGCCGGGACTCCACTGCAAACCGGGAAACAGCCCCCGCTACCCGAAAATTTAAAGGAAGCAGCTTAGCAGCAAATTCGAAAACTAATTTTTATCAACATGGAAACAATCATACTCCTAACAATTGGCAATTTAAAAAGGTGGAGTGTTATTTTTGTCACAAAAGTGGGCTGATATTGAAACATTGCAAAGCGAGATTAAAACAAGCTTCCAGGCAACAAACAAAGTCCAATGAAGTCTATAGTGTGGAAGAGCCAGAATGTCCCAATTCTGACATTTATTCCTTATTCAAGATGAAAGTTGGGAAGACAGAGCCAATTAGTGTCACAGTGCAAATGAATGGTAAACCCTTAAAAATGGAAGTGGACACTGGTGCTTCTACCACTGTAGTAGGAGAGCACACTTGCAGATATTTAAATAAAGGTGCTCAACAATTATATTTGGAACAAACCTCTGCCAAGTTGAAAATGTAGACAGGCAAAGAAATCCAGGTAAAAGATGTCACCAGAGTACATGTTTATTACAGACACCAAACAGCACAACTACAAGTGATAATATTAGAAGGCAGAGGGCCAAGCCTTCTAGGTAGAAATTGATTGAGGGAAATCGACCTTGATTGGCCTGTGAGATTTCAAAAGGAAGGAGGAAGAGTTCCTGAGTTGAAAAAGGAACAAGGCGTGGTAATTCAGAAAGAGCCTGGAGAGCCCAAGGACTGTAACTGGATGAAAAAGGAGTGTGTAGCCATTCAGCAACCTCAAGCAATGAAGACTGTCTTAAACAACGACATGGAAGAACAGCAGAAGAAACTCAAGGAGACTCATTTGAATTACAGAATTCAAGCTGAAGTGAGTAAGTTTCTCAAAGGAAAGGAAAACCTGTTGAAAGACCTTTACACAGTACAAGGATCCCCCAGGTCAAAGTTTGTACCTCTGAAAAATTATGAAGAGAAACAGGAAGAATGTAACATCACTCTGAACAAACTGAAGAACCAGTTGGCAGAGAAGATGCAGCACTGTTGAAGGTTCCAGGAGGGAGCCAACAGATACAGGAAGGAGACAGAAGAGCTGAAGAATTAGCTGAATGAAGCTAAAGAGGCTTTGAAAGCAAAAGTCGCAGAACTTCCCAAGAGGCGAGTAGATAATGAAGTCATGGGTAGCTCAACTACTGAACTAAACCAAGCTGAGATTTCACCTGAGAGAAGTCTGGCTGACAGTGAAGTAAAAAGAAAGGCTGAGGCTAAATTCTGTGGTAGAAAGAAGACGACACATAGGAAGGGGATGCAGAATTATTGATGAAGTGCCGTCTTCGAACAAGACTAAGCCTGATACTTCCCAATTTGATGGGGAAGGTGGGCAAAAGTCAAGGGAATCAAAAAGTGACTCATGATTTGCATAGTTGTCAGTGACAGTTTACTGCTGGAAAAGCAGTACATGTAAAGAATTTCGGTGGAGGACCAAAGTGGTTACCTGGTAAAGTAAGTTCTGTGACCAGACCATTGTCATACCACGTGGAAGTGGAGGGCCAGATCCCCCGTAAACATGTGAATCATTTAAGAAGAAGGGAGATACCCCAATAAAATGATGTTCCACCTGAAGCCATTGCTGAACCTGTGGTTCCTGTTGACATTGCTCAACCAAGGATAGACATGCTCGATGTCTCTGCCAGAGTGGATGACATTGAACTGCCCGTGCCTAATGAGGCACCTGATGGTAATGAGGTTCCAGAGAACGTGGATCCTGCAAAAGAATCGGAAGCCGTGGAGCTACGACATTCCACACGGATCAGGAAACCACCTGAAAGACTGAACTTGTAATTTCATGACCTGTGTAAATATTATAATGTCATGAGATAAATATCCTTGTAAAGACAAAATGTATTGAAAAGTTAAAGGGGGAGGAATGTAGTAATTATAGTTTGGATTAACGTATGATTGTAGCTTTAAGAATAATTCTGTGTTGTAAGATCACATGATATGTGTAAATCAATGATTTAGCAGTGCCAGAACATCTAGGAGAGAATTCTTCTTTAGTTATAGAGTTTGGTGCACACATGTAGCTGCTGTTGCTGTCTTGGGAATAAAGTTCAATGTTTCCACCAAGAAAAGTTGCCTGGAAAATCAACTCTATAACAGACCTAATTCTTCACCCACCAACTCCCCCAGCCCCTACTATTTATTTGAGCAGAACTCATTCTGAAAGGTGTTGTTCTACTGTCAATGTTCACAGAATATGGTCTAATCAACCTTCTGCTCCATTTGATAGCATCCATCCAAAATATTATTACATTACATGATTGGATAGCCCCGGCCCCTTTCAACATGTAGCTCTGATCACTATAATGAATTGAAGTACAGAAATTATATAGCAGTGTACAAAGGGAGCAGTTTCAACACCCTAATGGTGGTCCTATGATTGTACAGTCATTGTGAGAGAAGGGGATCCCAGCCAGTATCTGACATCTGTCCTAAAAATGAGTAAATGACAATCGTGTCATTTGGAAGCAAACAATATCCCTCAGTGCATACCAGTCACAGAAATGTCTGAGCAAACAAGAGGGTAGCTCCCCATGATCATACATTCACTTCCCAAAGATCTAAAAGTAGGCAAGTAATCAAAAGCAACTCTACCCCCATTGATCTTATGCATTCTGGGCCTGTCCGCTGTGAATTTCTCCAAGTCCAAGAGTAGACCTATCAGATGTTCTTCAATCCTTTTGATATGTTGAGATGAAGATGAGTGGGAGGCAGTTTGTGTGGAGTATAAATGGTAGCGCAGAGCAGCTGGGCTAAATGGCCTGTTTCTCTACTGTAGGCACTGCCGCTGGAATTTAATGCTCCCAGTGAGGGGAGGGTATGGGGGGGCATCAATTTGAGTGTAATGGTGGGGCTGGGCACAGTGTGGCACCATACCCATTGCCTACCCAACTCCACTGGTATTTACATCGATATTTGCATGTCGGGCAGCCTTCCAGCCCTTGGGCCAATTATTGGTCACTTAAAGATCTCCTCCTGCCGCCATTAGTATTTTACCAGCAGCGTGGTGCCCATGCCACATGGCAAGGTTGCCAGGTTAACCCTGGTGGCCAGGCTGCAAGTTTGGGGGGTCATTCCTCCCATTCCCAAGGACTGTCCAGCCGACGGAAATGGCTGCTGCCCACACCACCCCCCCTCCACCACCGATCCGTCTCCCCCCTCCTGAACTCTGCCTCCCTGCCCTCGCTGGGGCCTGTCTCACTAGCTTCAGAGAGGCCACTTGACTTACCTTGAACTCCAGCCGCCAGTGACCCTCCTTTGCAGGGGGTGACTGCAATCCCAACAGTGGCCACAGCTCCTGTTGGCACTGCTGGGGCTGGAGAATTGCCAGCCGTCTTATTGGCAGGCAGCACTTGGAGGTGGGCCATCTTCCCTCACAGGGGCAGAAGTCATGACATTTGGCAATTATCTGCCTGAGCCAACAACCCTGGACAAAGAATGGGCATTTGGGCAAATAGCTTCAAGAAAGAGATAGAGCTTTCTGCCAGGTGAGTTCACCATGTCCAACTCAACCAGTCCTTCTGGAGCTATCAGAGCGAGGACGAAGACAGCCTGTAGTTGCAACAGACACAAGAGGCCCATCAGGGCTGGGGTGATAGGATGCAGGGAAATTAGGAGAGATGGCTCTTTTTTTATTATTCTTTCACAGGATGTGGGCATCGCTGGCGAGGCCAGCATTTATTGCCCATCTCCACAATGACTGTGCAGCGGTCACCTCTACCAAAACTGTGATGGACAGATGCATCTGCCACAGGTAGATTTGTGAGGAGGAAGTCAAGTAGGGACTTTCTCCTTCATGTTGGTTCTCTCAATACTGTCTGCAGGCCCAGTCTGGCAGATATGTCCTTTAGAACTTGGCCTGCTTAGTCAATGGTGGTGCTACTGAGCCACACTTTGTGAGGGACATTGAAGTCCCAACCCAGAGTACATTCTGCAACTTTGCTGCCCTCTGTGCCTCTTCCAAGTGGAAAAGTACAGATTCATCAACTGAGGGAGAGCGATAGATGATAATCTACCACATGGGAGGTTCCCATGTCCATCTTTAATCTGATGTAATGAAGCATCATGGGGTCCAATAATTTCATTTCAAAAGTGCAAAGCAGCTTGAATGCAAATTTGGGCCATTAAAGTTATTGCCAATGAATTTTGAATCAGACAGTATGATTTTAACAACTGACCAAGATTTCAGTCAGATTTAAGTTTTGAATGGTTGTTAAGTTGCAGTGAATCTAAGATGAGAAGGCAGGAGTAGAGGTCAAAATGAACTGTGAATGAAGAAGAACTTGTATTTAGATGGTGCCTTTCACAACCTTAGAATGTCCAAAGTCCCAAAGCACTTTACAGTCAATGTATACTGTACATTATGTATTACAATGTACTTTATAAAGGTAGTCACTGTTGTAATGTAGCAAACTCAGTAGCCAACATGTACACAGCAAGCTGCCAGGTAATGTTTTTTAGTGATGTTGGTTGAGGGATAAATATTTGCCATCAGACTGGGGAAAAATCCCAAGCTTTTCTTTAAATAGTGACATTGGATCTTTTACATCTACTTGAGAGGACATATGAGTTTAGTATCTCATCCAAAAATTAGCAGTGCTCTGAGTGCTGCAGTCCCTCAGTACCACTCTTAAGTGCCTGAATAGATTATGTCCTTAGACCCCTGGGCTGGGACTGGAGCACACAACTTTTTGACTAAGAGGCAAGAGAGCTTCCACCGAGTTAAAGATACCTGCTGTCTGTGATTTGAATTTGAACTGAGTGGCAATTGTTGATTCACGTGAAAAGAAGAAATAATTGGGATAATGATTTAAACTTGAATCAAAACCACAGGCTAAAATCTGGCCAATTCTCCATGTGGGGATGCAGTTGCTGACTTTGTCCAGTTTCTGGTATGCCCAGGTTACATTGAGTTATGTCGGATAGAATTTTCCGATGCCATCAGCTACAGGTCCTGACGGGCAGGACCGGAAAATTCAGAGGCCAAAAGTCGGATTCCCGCCAGTGGGAAAACAAGTTGGAATTTTCCCCTCACCACTTTCATGTTGAGTTGGGTTTCCCACTGATCCACGTCAAGATCGGTATTTGCATGCATTAGCATGTCATGAACGCTCATTAAAAACGCAACTCGTCAGAATACCTCCCAATTACAGCCAGACCAGCAGGAAATTAGTCCGGTCTGATTCACGACCGGATATAAGTAGCGTGCAGCTGTCCACTCTGACTTTACTCGTGACTTCGAGGTGAGTGCAACATTTGGAGCCTAGCTGCAACACTGGGTCCTCAGCGATGCCAGAGCTAGCACACACTGTTGGGGGTTTATGCTTGGGTTGCTCACGGTGGGTGCCACAGGTGTTGAGCTCGGCGACTCATGGTGGGTTAGTGTGGCATGAGAGGGAAAGATTGCACATGGGCTCATGAGTGGTATTGGGGGGGGAAAGCTTGCACAAGACGGACGGGTTGCACAGAGACTCATGGAGAGTCACGTAGAAACCAGTGAGCTGAATGAAAGACAGCCCTAAAGTTCCAAAGAATCACGACCCTCAGAGAAAAAATTTCTCCTCATCTCCGCCTTAAATGAGTGACTCCTTATTTTTAAACAGTGACCCCTAGTTCTGGATTCTCCCACAAGAGGAAACATCCCCTCCACATGCATCCTATCAGGACTCCCTCAGGATCTTAAAGGTTTCAATTAAGTCACCTCTCACTCTTCTAAATTCCAGTGGATACAAGCCTAATCTGTCCAGCCTTTCCTCATAAGACAAGCCACCCATTCCTGATATTAGTCTAGTAAACTGTCTCTGAACTGCTTCTAATGCATTTATATCTTTCCTTAAATAAGGAGACCAGTGCTGTACACAGTACTCCAGATGTGGTCTCATCAGTGCCCTGTACAACTGAAGCATAACCTCCTTACTTTTGTAATCAATTCCCCCTCAGAATAAATTATAACATTCTATTAGCTTTCCTAATTATCTGCTGTACCTGCACACTAACCTTATGTGATAGCAAGAGGACAAATTAGTCTGAGAGCCAAATGCAATGGTGTCAGGAAGATATAATAATTTCCATACTGTTATTGGAATTTATTGTGAAATAGAGTAATAGTGGGATGTGTGTGTGTGTATGTGTGTGATTTAACTGAATTAGAGGCAGCTAGTCTGGGTGCTTTGATGTAAGAAGAGAAGGTAGGTTTGAAATGTTAATTAGGGAAACATGGGGGTAGTTAAGAACCATAGGTGTCAAGGAAATGTTTGCATTTTTAAATAAACCACACTAGATTGTTTTCAAAAGAGGGAGTGAAATGTATCACCTGGACAACTGAAGTTTAGAAAGAGTGTGTTTATTTTTCCTAAAGATTACTGGTAAAACTTAGTGCTGTGAGAGATTTTTATTATCAGAAGGTAAAGTCCAGAAACATAGTGAAACAATGGGTTATTGCATTCAAAGGGGAAAATATGTATAAAGAAGAAAAGATTAGTTGTAAGGGGAGGCAATCTAAGATTCAACAAGTGTGAAATGCCTCCAGCCTGTATGTACCAAACTTCTGCCCCCAGGGACTGAAGTGAAGAGAACTCACTTTGAATCCGACTGTTTAGGGTATCGTGTTTCTTTGCATTGGGTCTTTTAAAATCTATGTATCTTACTGTTGTCTTAATGAAAGTATAACTGGGAGTTAGATTTATTAGGGGATTTAGAAGTTATCATAGCAGTAACTTGTAGATCTACGTATGTATTTAAAATCATTTTTCTTATTAATAAAGGTTTAATTTAGTTTAATAAAAACTTCTTAAGATTCGGCAGTCTTATTCCTGAATTCAAATCTCTCATTTCGAAACATACAAATTGAAAATTATTTGTGACAGTTGTTTCAAGTTTTCCTGTGAAATTTGAACAGCTTAGCATTTACCATCTGCTGTATTATAACACAATGGCAAGAAGGAAGATCTAGAGTTCCATATCATGGGTGGGACACAATGTACACTCACCTCAGCTAGAGCAAGTCTAAAACCTCGACTGGCAACCCTGAATGTGCCAACAGAGATTCACAACATGTCATAGCGCACAAAACCATTGTTTGCCGAACAGATCTTAGAGGAGAAGATGTGTTTACAGGGTTGGGGTGTCTACCCTAGGACATCCTGTAAGACCATCAAGCATCTGCTGAGAAGAGTTCCAGCTGCCCTCAAGTCAAGCCTAAGAGGCAAGATAGAAGAGCTGGAAAAGAGGGGAGCAATCAAAAAAATGACAACTCCTACAGACTGGATTAGAAGCATGGTAGCAGTGAAACAACCCGGAAAGCTACAAATATGCTTAGACCCAAAGGATCTAAATGAAGTGCTGAAGAGATCTCACTACCCCATGCCAACCATCGAAGAAATTTTGCCACAACTTGCCAAAGCAAAGACATTCACTACACTAGATGTGAAGGATGGTTATTGGCAAATTAAGTTGGATGGAAGCAGTAGCTTCCTAAACACATTCTGGTTGCCATTCGGGAGATACAGATGGTTGCGTGTGCTGTTTGGCATTTCCAGGGCTCCAGAAGAGTCTCAACGCAAACAGTATGAGATAGCCAGTGATTTTCCTGGAGCAGAAGTCATGGTGGATGATCTGCTAGTCTATGGATGTGGAGACACAATGGAAGGTGCCATAGCTGACTGTGATCAGAATTTAATGCGACTGCTAGAGAGAGAGCTCATATCAGATGACTCTGAAGCTGAACATGAACAAATTGCAACTGAAGACGCCTGAAGTCAAGTACATAGGTCATGTACTGACAGGCAAACGTATTTGCCCAGATCTTGACAAGGTGAGAGCTGTAGCAGCAATGCAGCGACAAATAGATGTGAAAGCAGTGCAACGATTTGTTGGATTCATGAACTATTTAGCTAAAATTTTGCCTAATTTGTCAGCTGAGTGTAGGCCATTATGCAAGCTCACTGCCAAGGATGTGCTGCAGTATTGGGGCATAGCACAAGAAACAGCGCAGTCTAAAATCAAACAACTAGTGACAACAATACCAGTGCTGAAGTACTATGATGTCACCTTTCAGTGTTACACCAGCGAGATGGGTCTGGGAGCAACTCTGATGCAGCAAGGACAACCGGTCACATTTGCATCCAGGGCACTAACGCAAACTGAACGATGCTTTGCTCAGATCGAGAAAGAGTGCCTGGCTATTGTTTATGCCTGTGAGTATTTTCATCAGTACCTACTCGGGAGAGACACAGTAACAGTGGAATGCGACCACAAGGCCCTTCAAAGCATTTTTCGCAAACCACTACTATCTGCTCCAAAGTGCCTGCAAAGAATGGTACTTCATTTACAGAGATACCATCTGGATGTGACATACGTGCAAGGAAAACAGATGTACATTGCAGACATGCTGTTGGGAGCACAGCCTCCCATAAAGAAAGCTGAGGAAGCTATAGTAGAATGCCACATCTTCCAGATTCAACGTGAAGCAGCAGCTAGACATGATCTGGAAGCCATCTACCCAGCTGAGACATTGAATCTGACAGTCAAGCGGCTTGCTGAAATCAAACGGACTGCCCAACACAATGTAACTCTACAAGCGCTACAAGAAGTAATGATGAAAGCACGGCCTGAGAGCGTCAAGGACATACCTGTGGTCACAAAAGCATATTGGGTATACCGAGACGAAGTGACAGCCCATTATGGCATCATGCACAAACGAAATAGAGCCACCCTCCATAAGGAGATGAGAGGAAAGACACTAAAGCACATCCATGCAAGCCATCAAGGAATTGAGTCGACTCTGAGAAAGGTAAGAGAAGCACACTACTGGCCAAACATGAGCAATGAAATTAAAGACCACATTGGTCAGTGTTGTTCATGTAATGAATACCAAGCTAAACAAGCTAGAGAGCCATTGATGATGCATGAAATCCAAGACAGGCCATAAATGAAGCTGGGAGTAGGCCTTTTCACTTTGGTAGGAACTGATTATCTTTTCACTGTAGACTACTATTCTGACTACTGGGAGTTTGACCAGCTGACTTCAGTGATGACGAGAGAAAAAGTAGAATGCCTGAAAGCATTCACTTCAGTCGGTACAGCATTCTAGATATTGTGATGAGTGACAATGGCCCTCAGTTCACAAGCCAAGAATTCAGCCAGTTGTCATGATGTGGCAAGTGATGTGCGCCAGGCAAACTAAATCCACAAAGGAAACTTGGCCATGCTATCACAATGGTTTTGAAATTTTTATTTATTACGAGAAGATTTGGGCACTGAATTCAGAAGTAATGAGTCCACTAACACCTTTAGAGATTTTTAAAAACTAAATTAAAATATTTATTAACAAAACAAAAATTTCAAGCACATTCTTAAGATTACAATTACTTAATACTATAACAAATCCCAAAATTCCTAATTAACCTGACTCCCAACTACATACCCCGTTTAAGGCAACAGTCCAAAAAAGGATGTAAATTTAGATAGCAAACCAGCAAGTTTACCACAGCATCCACTCAACAGTGGAATTCCAAAGGCATTTCTCCAATTTTAGTTACTGGACATAAGAACATAAGAACAAAAGAAAAAGGAGCAGGAATAGGCCATTCGGCCCCTCAAGTTTGCCTCACCATTCAATAAGATCATGGCTGGTTTGCTGCAGGCCTCAACTCCTCTTTCATGCCAGCTCCTCATAGCCCTCAACTCCCGGATATTTCAAAAATCTATCTACCTCCCCTTTAAATACTGTCTGTGATCTAGCCTCCACAACTCTGAGGTAGACAATTCCAAACATTTACTACCCTCTGAGAGACACAGCAGACTTTTGCAAACATGGCTGGAGGTTTCTCTGAGGCTGCCTTACACATTTCTTTTAGTTCTTATATGGCCCCACAACATCACCTTCCTTCCTTCTTTATATATGTTTCTCTCTTTTTAATCAGTAACTTCCATTATTCTATATGTCTTCGGAAATGTACTTTTCCCATAAAAATCTTTCATGTTGCCAATATAGTCAGTACCTTTTGGGAAAAATAAACATCGTAACCTTGCCCTATTTAACTTGTTAGTTGTAAACATCCTACCATCCCATTGAAACTCAAACAACTCCTTCACTTATCTAAAAATGCAAATTTCCTTCACACCCTACATGCTAAGACTTCATCCATGTTTATTCATTAGCATTTCAAATACCTTTTACCCCCAACTTCTTTTGATAATTTCACACTTGCAGCCTATCTGACTCTAATGTAATTAAATTACACAGACATAACCATCGACACTCACACCCATAAACCTACCTTACAATAAACCACAATAATATTATGAAACTTATTATAGTTTTGTGACACAATTCACAAGGGATTGGGAAATTCAGCAATTCAGAAATCCAACTCATCATCTCCACACTATCCCCAGCTGAATGGAAAGGCTGAGGCGACAGTGAAAATCGTCAGGAAATCGAGCAAATCTAGAACAGATGTACACAATCCTCAAGTGGAGAAACACACCGACTGAAGGCATGAAAAGCAGCCCTTTCCAGAGGCTGATGTCACACCATGCATAAATTACCCTTCCAATAGCAAAAAGCCACTGAAGCCAGAAGCAGTAACAGGTGTGAGTAATAAGCTCAAGGTGAAACGACAGAAAGCCAAATTTCAGTTTGACAAGACTGCCAAACCATTACCAGAGCTGAGCATTGGAGAGCCAGTCCGGGTGCAAATCTCCAACGCTCTTAACAGGAGTCAGCCCACGTGGAAACTTGGCACATGTGTAGAGAAATTGTCACCTCGATCATAGGCAGTGGAAGTGTACGGCCAAATATACTGGCACAACTGTAGGCATATCCAAACAACTAGCGAAGCTGTTCCTTCACAGCAATTGGCCGGTCAGGGAGAAGGGATCTCACTAGCCGTACTGAGTACAGAACTACCATCAATCCCAGAGGTCCATCTGTCCCCAACAAAGGTAATGGAACAACAGTCACCAAGGCAGCAAGCATCATGGGAACGACATCCTCCAGACAAGGAACGTCACCCAGGCAAACAGCCAATGTCAACACATACGCAATCCATTAAGAGACCTGCATGGTTAGAAGGTTATGGGTGGAATTGTCCCAGATTTATATTAAGTGCAGTAGCCGGCGGGAAAAAGGGTGTTTTACCCGTTGGCCGCAATGGCGGCTTTTTACGCTGTATCCTCCCAATCCCATCTCATTAAGAATGCATTTCCAGGAAAGATGCCCGGTTGCTGGTGGGACGTCCTTTCATTCACCTGCCCCACAGTCACATCAGGCCCTCAATAAACAGGCCATATTTAAAGGCCGTCCCTGAAAGAGCCAGCACTCTTCAAGGGATAGGAAGCTGCTGTGAACTGATGGCTGCCAGAGGGAGGAAAGATGCTGCCCCCAGATTTAGCGAAGCCTGCCTTGAGCACCTACTGGACGCAGTGGAGGTCTGCTGTGATATCCTCTACGCCTGCTCTGGGCAAAGACCAGCAAGCAAAGTCACCAATCCAGCATTGGAGGTGGTAGCAGCAGTGGTCAGCGCCAATGCCCTGCAAAAAAGGACAGCACCCAGTACTGGAAGAGGATGAATAGTCTCGTCTGTTCCGCCAGGGTAAGTCACTCTTCTCATCATCATTCTCAACTCACACACTCACAAGCCCATCACACATCCACAGGGATCTCACACCTCAAGGGACAACACCACTAACTCTCACAAACACCCTAACATCTCCATCAGGCTCATATCCTCTGGAGCTCACGTCCTCATCCCCTCCATGGCTCTGCTCACCACACAAACATTCTACACAGTGCTATGTGCCCTGCTCACACTCTTTCCATCTGTTTTCATGCAGGAGAAGCCGGCTCACATCAGCAGGGAGAGGTCCCAAGTTAGGCCTCTCGCTCAGAGGAACGTGCCATTGTGCTGACTGGTGACCATGCCTGCCGTGATGGTGAGGTTGGCAGCGAACACCCACGTAAGGATCCTACTACACATCATCCCTCTCTCAACGCAAATGTGAATGGTCTCTCTCCTGTCTTTGATGCTGCTGCCATGCACTCATCATCTCTACTTCAATTCACAGGGATCTCTGCCAAGTGACTGACACCCTCAGCCAGCCAGTCCCTCAGCTCCATCCACATCCTCACCCCCAGCCAAGAGGACACCTCCTCTCTTGAAGAGCTGGAAATAAGCAGCCTGGAAGACCTGTCACAGCGCTTACCCACACCCTCCACCAGCGCAGAGACACACACCTCGGTGGGACCTAGATCTAGAGCAGGCTCGGGTTCACAATATGGTGGTCACCGCATGGACACGTCACTGCAGCAGCAGGTGGCAGGTTCAGCCAAACTCCCTGGCACTCAGAGGACTGTTGGGGAACAGGCATCTGTGAGGTCCGAGTCAGAAGACAAACCTCTGGATTTGGCCTTCCAACTCATCATGGAGAGCCAGCAGAAAGTGGGCAAAGTGCTCTACAGAGTGGCACGTGAGTTGGAGGAGGGCATCCACCTGTTTTCTGATGAAGAGGTGCCCATATGTGTGTGTATGGAGTTCTCCATAGGAAGGATGGCAGGTGCCATGGAGACCCTGGTCCAGCAGAGCACAGAGATGCACACAGACCTGCATTCCATCGCGGTAGCAATGGGTGAGTTCCTGCAGTGGCAATGTGAGAGGGAAACGGGGCACCTCGACATCCCTCCAGTGCTCTTTCCCCTCAAGGAGGCAGATCGGGGCCCTCAGGCATCTTAGGAGACGAGGAGCAGCAGTTAGGCACCCCAGGGTCATCCAGTCATGAATCTCAGAGGCTGTCCCCTCCCTCCAAGTTCCCTTAGCCTTTTTCCCCCTCAACTTCATCCTTTGTTACCGCAGAGGGAACAGCTGCCCTCAGGAGGACAGCCAAAGCAACCGGGGCCCTCAAGGCCTCGGCTCTCCAGAGGAACAATGCTGAAGTCATCAGAGGCAATGGGGCCAACCATGGCACAGGTTGTCTCCACCCCTACTGTGGATGTCAGGGCAGCACCTAGAACGAGTGGTAGGCCTAGAAAAGTGAAGAATTGCACAGGTAAACACATTTTGTCACTTTATAATCTGAAAATATATTCACTTTCACTCATTAATGTGTATTGATGTCTTTCAGCTTCATTTACAGGCTTCGCAAATTCTCCCCCTGCATCCACACCCCCTCCACTAGTAGTTCGGCTGCACGCAGCTGGTCCACGAGTGATACTGGAGGGAGAAGTGTGTGTGTGGCAGGGCCTTCAAAGCCTAGCAGATCCTTCCTCCATCACACTAATCCCAATATCCTGAGCATTTTCAATGCTCCCTGCTGGGGTTCTCTTTCAGTTGTCCATCTGAGCTGCATCTCCTCCCACCCACAGATCACACTCCCATGCAGCGCCTGCACCGGGAACCGCCCAGGTTCTTTTCACTTTCAATTTTGAAAAATGGCACTGGTGAAGTATGTCTTTAGCTCTCCTGTCCTTTCCCTCCCCTAGTCACTCATGTCCTTTTCCTAATTGGCATGACCTTCCACCCCCCCACTTGTCACCTACCTGCCAGAACTTTTTCTTTCCAGGGTGACCAGTTGAATGTGCATGTTCCTTACCTTCCTGAGAATCCCAGACACATCCACATTGACCTCTCCGACCTCCTCCTTCCCACCTCCAGGGTCAGTGTCTGCATTCGAGTCCCCACCAACCACCCTTGCCGTCCCTTTTACCGTTACCAATGGTCGCACATCATCTCCCACCTTACCAGTTCACTTTGCCCTCTCTTGTTCTCACCATTCCCTCCTGCCATGCCCACCCTTATTTTGCTCACCAGGACGCAGTCATCACCTCCACAGACCCCTCCCTTGCACATTCACCTGGACATCACATCCCCCTTATTCCTTCCTCCACCCTTACTCTTTCCTCCACTCTTATTAATGGGCTGGATTTTCCAGCTGATGTGCGGGTGGCAGAGCCGCACGTTAGTGCTTAAAATGCTGCGCGAGCGTGCCGACGTCAGCGCACAGCATCGCGATATTTTGGTCGGCGGGCACGCTATGCAGCGCAACGCACACCCACCATTAATTAAAGGCCTCATTAAGGCCATTAAGTGACCAATCAACCGGGATGTTGAGGGGCCCGTGTGAACTTTGGGTCGGTGCATGGGCCCAACAGGCAGGAGAGTAAGTGATTTTTTTCACAAACCTCATCCAGTGGCGGGATGAGGTTTGATTTCGGTTTTTAAAAAGTTTACTAAAGTGTTTGTGCACTTCATTAACATGTCCCATCTCGTGTGACATTTTCACATGAGGGGGACATGTTAATGATTTTTTTTATTTTTCTATTTTTAATGTCTCACAGACTTTCAGTGATCTCCCTGAGGCACTACTTTGCTTCAGGAAGATTTGCGCACTCTTGCAGTTGGGGAATCCCCCCCTGCCCGCACAGGAAGCACTTCCCGTCGGGCGGCACGCTGGGTGGGCCTTAATTGGCCCACCCACGTAAAATGGCGGCGGGGCCCATTTCGGCGGCGGCGATTGGCTGCCCGCCCACCGCCGAGTCGGTTGGGCCCGCCCGCCCATCAAGGGCAAAATTCAGCCCGATGTTTTTTATTTTGTTGCAGTCTTTCTCAGTATTAAATATACCCCACAATTTGGTGTCATCCACAAATTTAGAAATTGTACTTCTGATTCTCAAGTCCAAATAATTAATGTACATTGTGAAAAATAGTCTCAACTCCAATCCCTGTGCAATGCCACTTCCCACCTTTTACCCCTTAACCTGTCATCTGTCTTCTTTTTCGTAGCCAACTCGTTGTGCTTTCTGCTACCTGTCTCGTGAATCCACACTTTCTGATCTTAATCATGAGTCCATCTTACCAAAGGCTTTTTGAAAATCCATTGCCCTCATTCCTGACTGCTCAAGCCATTTATCAGCCGTGTTAAATACCAGGCCAAGAAATTCTGAACTAACCAAGGTAAATCTTATTGGAAAAAGAAATATATGCCTGGTACATTCATCAAGCAATATGTGTTCTCTTCAAGCTAAAAGCTACTGCGGATGCTGGAAACCCAAAACAAAAACAGAATTACCTGGAAAAACTCAGCAGGTCTGGCAGCATCGGTGGAGAAGAAATCATTTAACGTTTCGAGTCTTCATGACCGAAGTTCTGCCGAAGGGTCATGAAGACTCGAAACGTTAACTGATTTCTTCTCCACCGATGCTGCCAGACCTGCTGAGTTTTTCCAGGTAATTCTGTTTTTGTTTTGTGTTCTCTTCATCCTGGTTGTATTAAACCCAGTTTAATATATATAGTGAATTGTTACAATTAAGAAAAAAAGTATTAAGAAAAGAGTATTGTATTATGCAACAGGCAAATGTTTTAGTTTACTGTTTAAATGCAGAGCGTTATTCCATTATTGTCAACAAATGGGGTTGTTACAGGTCTTGCATCTGTTTTAGACATTCACTGGGGTTTGGTGATGGTGTAAAGTACATGTGTCCTACATTCTGGATTGTCTGTATTTCCCAATATCTTTTCTAGTCCAACACATTTGCTTTTATTTTTATTGTGCTTTTTTCTTTCCCCTTTAACTATTCAAACTGCAAACATGATTATTACATATTCATTGGCCCTTAAATGTTTCCCTACCTTCAGGTCAAATATTTATTCCAGTATGTTAAACAGAACAAAGTCCAGTATTGTGGCTTTTCCCATTTAATATGTAAAGTTCTGTTTTAGAAAAAAACCTCAATACATTTTGCCATTCTGCCAGGCTGCCTCTGGGTAGTTAAGTCCCAGCCCTGATTACATTACAGTCCCATTATTTCTGCAAACTCCTTTGATTGTCTATCATTGCTTCCCTCTATCTCTATCACTATCATTTGCTGATCATCACGGACAGTCAGAATTCCTGCAGGGCCTTTGTTATTTCTCAATACAATCCAGAGAAACAGAAGGATCCAGAAGATCCTTCTTTTAATGCAGCAATCCTTAGCTAGCAATTCCATTCTCTTACTTTATATGTTTGCAATTACTCTGTCCAGATTAAAGTCAGAAATGTTTCAGTGCTGAAGGCACGCTCGAGTTAAAGCAGTGATGTTACCCAACATACCTCCCACAGTAATCATTGCTTCTATTCTGTACAAGACGACTTCCACTCTGACCTGTTTCTCTTCCTCTTGCTTCTATTTTTCCCGATTTATTCCTCCAATATGCATCTCCGTGACCTCTCATCTGCTCCAAGGTTATTTTCTGCATCCCACCCCATGTGCTCACCACCTATACCAGTAGGGCATGCAGAGATATTGAAAATTATAAACAAGAACTGTGGCTTGAATAAGAACAGTGCACAGAGATTCCCTTTTACAATAGAAAGCAGAAATGGACTGTAAGCTGTAGCTGAGTTAGGATGCACAGTACAGTCTGAACTTAACACGGCAGATTGTACCCACTTGAAATGGCGATGGGAAGAAAGAATGGCAACACTGTACGTATTTGGTAAGGGTGACAATCTGAATTTGGACCATCAAACATATCACAAGTATGTTTTGATTTGAAGAATGCGATTTCAATCTTGGAATGGGTGTTGTATTTAAGTTGGTGAATGCACTGATGTGAACTTCAGGTAGTAAAATGGGATTGAGGTTTACTTGTGAATGAAGCTCACAAAGATTATGTTAAATTCTGTAATTTGATTCAGGCAAATTATCCCTTGACAGGAGAATGGAATGAGGCTCTGAAACCATCTTTCAGCACTTCTGCCTCAATTAATTGTGGGGTGGTGGAGGCACAGTGGTAATCATAGAATGTTTACAGCACAGAAAGAGGGCGCTTGGCCCATCATGTCTGGACTGGCTGAGAAACAAGCCACCCAGCCTTTCCAGCATTTTGTCTGCAGCCCTACAGGTTACGGCACTTGAGGTGCATATCCAGACACCTTTTAAATGAGTTGAGGGTTTCTGCCTCTACTATCACTTCAGGCAGTGAGTTCCAGACCCCTATGACCCTTTGGGGAAAAACTTTCTCATCTCCCCCCTGGTATTTCTACCAATCACTTTAAATCAGCCACCTCTGTTCCAAGGAGAACAACCCCAGCCTATCCAATTTTTCCTCAAAGCTGCAATTTTCCAGTTCTGGTAACAACCTTGTAAACCTCCTCCCTACCCTCTCTAGTGCAATTGCATCCTTTCTGTAATGAGGTGACCAGAACTGAATACAGTACTCAAGTTGTGACCTGAACAGTTCCAGCAAAACAATTTTTAAAAATTCATTCATGGGTTGTAGGCATCATTGGTTAGGCCAGCATTTGTAGTCCATCGCTGATTGCCCTTGAGAAGGTAGTGTTGGGCTGCCTTCTTGAACCACTGCAGTCCATGTGGTGTCCATGTACACCCACAGTGCTGTTGGGGAGGGAGTTTCAGGATTTTGACCCAGCAACAATGGAGGAACAGCGATATATTTCCAAGTCAGGGCAGTGAGGGGTTTGGAGGGGAACTTTTGTCAGAGATTAATTACATCAAGGCATCATTAATACGTAGAAACCCCATTTATTACTTGTGCACAAGGGAGACAGCACACAAAAGAGCTACTGTACAGTCTCGTAGCAGAATACGCACAGACCTGTTAAAAGCATTTTTACAGACAATCAGTAAATTTTGCACAAGCCTATCCGCTTATTTGCATAAGTTAACTGACCAATCCATATAGTAGTAAATTTTTGTTCCCAGCACAACAGATGTTGCGCTTATGCCAATGCTTATCATGATCCCGATTACATTCGCCTGAGAAAGATCAAAATGGAATGTCTCAGGGCTCATCCTACAACTGTGGTCAGACAAGATGGTATTGTTCTCAAGGCTGCAGTATTTTTCTCTTAGGCCTAGGCATATAATTCAACTTCCCCATTAACCCTTTTAGCACTAAATGGGTTCCCTGTAGTTGCCTAGGCCACCACACTTCCCCCCCTTTTGTCCTACAAGGACAATCCACCACCCTTAGCCAAGTTCCATGTATCCTAGCCGCCGGGCTTCATCCTCAGTGGGGTCCTGATTCCTGAGCAGAGGGAAGGAATAGATAACTAGCTTGCCACCAGGACTCTGGAGGTTCTGTAGTCAGCAGACAGAGCGGATGCGGCAGGTCTGATTGAGCTGCAATGCTCACAGGGCCAGCAAGTCGAGGCAATCAGTCTGATTTTTGTAATTGCAAGGTCCAGACTCTTCAGTGTAGTAGCCATTAGAGGTCCAAGTGGAGGTGGAATTATTTTGAGGTGAGATTGTATGATCGTTGACAATCACACCCACCCACGATAAAGTATGTGAGACTACCCTCAGATCTCGGGACCTGCGAAAGACACACCATCTCATTGGCCTTGCATTCCCAAAAGGTGGTCATAGGACCAGACTAGTTGTGGAACCGAAATCAGCCCTCCTGATAGTTATAATCAGCAAGGTAGGCACAGGAACCCAATGGCAATTCGCCCACCCGAGTACTACCCTTGGTATAATTTCTCCTGACGCAGAGCCAGGCCAGCCCCTTAACAACCACAAAGGTGGGCTCCCGTCCTCAAATGGGCATTCGATGAACGAGGACCCCTGTATTACTTATGGACCATGTAGAATCAGAGGGAAAAGCCAAAAAATGCATCTCTGAGGAGGAGGGGTTAACAGGTAAATGAGTACAAATCCAACATTTAGTCCGATTAACTTGCGAGGCTACAGCCTGCATTCGTTGAACCGCAGAATTGGTAGTCCATGCCCCCGCAAGGACCACGCAGGACAGGATCCAAATCAGAGTCAGCATTCTGATGGCTCAGTTAAAGTTCCTGCACAAGCACTTCCATCTGAAGTCAGCGTCCGCTTGACGTGCGATGCGTGTATCCACAAGGGTCATCCTTCGACCTTCACGGCCGTATGGGTGGTGAGCAGGACTTGGAAAGGTCCTTCCCATCGAGGTTCCAAACAGTTCTTTCTCCTGAAGGTCTTTACCAGGACTAGGTCCCCGGGCTGGTATTGACGGCAGTCTTCAATGGTGGGCTTTTTATGAGCTTCTACTACCTGTGTATGCAAGCTTTTGAGAGAATCAGTAAGCACTATACAGTATGTAATCATTCCCTCATCCATAGCATGGATGTCCATTTCCCTAGCAGACAAAGGTGGTGCCACTGGGAGGCGCATAGGACGTCACATTACAACTTCATAAGGGGGAAGGGAGGTGGTATAGTTAGGGTGAGAGCGCATAGTCATGAGCGCCAGAGGTAGAGCTTCAGGCCATTTCAAACCGGTTTCCTCATGAAATTTAGCTAATTTGTTTTTCAGAATACCGTTTTGTCTTTCCACCGCCCCAGTGGACTGGGGGTGATATGGGCAGGAAAGGTGATGGTTGCATTGTAAGGCCTAAAACGGTTCCTTTATCACTTTAGCGATAAAATTTTATCACATGATAAAATCTCTGGTATCCCAAACCTGGGTATGTTTTCACGTAACAACAATTTTGCAACAATAATAGCATCATTCTGTTGGGTGGGATACGCCTCCACCCATCGGGAGAACAAACATACTATAACTAAAACATAATTATATCCCATACGTTTTGTATAAAGTCCATTTGTCCATGGCTGGGGTCTCGTACCAGCAGTCACTGTGGGCGTCTTGCCTGGGTTATGTCTTTGACAAAGCAGACATTGTGAAGGTATTTTAGCTGCCATGATGAAAAACCCAGGCACAACCCACATCTGCTGTGCCATTCTGTTCATCTCCCCTTTGCCCCAATATTTTCTACTCTGTATAATGTTCTGCCAGGTGTTCACATAAGTATGACAGGTATTACTAATACAATGCCTATTAGCATATTACTATTCACTATACATTCAACATTCATTCTATATACGCGTGTCAAACCTCTGAGCTGGCAATCGGTCAAGTCATGATTCTTGTGTCATGAGAGATTCAATAAATGCTCATTAGTTACCCATAAAGGGACTATCCCTTCATTAATCTGTTTTAAATTTTCTCAGGCTTGCTCCAGTGCCCAAGATCCATAGGTGCTGCAGACATCATTTCTGCTCGCTTCGTCTGAAATATCTTTCCCTATTTCAATTAATTTATTGATAGTCCCCACATGACTTTCGAGCAAGGTAGGCAGGCTTTGGATTAACCGTGTCACGTCCTGGTCCGTATCTAATTGGGTATCCTGGATCCCCTGTCCCCGCTCTAGAATCTCCTTAAGCTTAAAGCTCAGGGTACAGACCTTCTGGTCAACAGTTGCCAGGTTCTGAATTAACCACTGATGTCCCTATATTGAATATCGTAGCAGCATCATTTATCAGGCTGCGCTTAACGCGGTTCCCTCCCAAGCCTGATCGCATCTCGCCTTTGAACTGAACTGCTTCAGTCATCAATTGGCGCTTCAGAGCCATATAGAGTGCTTGGGTATGGGTTGAGCACCACTGGGGCAGGACGACACCGGATACGTTCAAGACTATGGTTACCAGCTCATGGTATACATTATCATACAAAACTTCTGATTAACCAGTACCAAACCATTCGTCGGTCCTGGATGCATAGTCGGACAAGATGGATCAGTCGGTGTGGTTTGAGGGGCTTCAATTATTTCGACTCGGACTGTGGAAGTAGATGTGGAAGGTGGCTGGGTAGTGGCAGACCTCCCATGCCCGATCTGAAGCAAACCCTTACTACAATTTGAAAGCCCTTGTTCTCCTACTGTTACATTTATCATTCCCCATTGCGTGTCACATTCGGCACTGTCAGTGCTGTACCAAAGTTCCTCCTGTGGTGCGGGATGAGCAGTGATGATCCCCGACCTTGTTGCCAGTACTGATACGCCCACAACCAGGATCGTAGATCTGTGGAGACATTAACATCGGCTCCCGTTCTCATATCTACAAGTGCGCATGTATCACCTGTCATAATTACCTCGTATGGTCCATGCCTGTTCGCTCTGAGTTCACCTTGACCATCACCTTATTCCCCACTTGTAACATTGTTGCTCTTTGGATTTGCCTGTTTCCATATCCTTAATCACCTGTCGGTCTCTGACTTCCTTCCTTAACTCATGCAATCGCTTACTTAATTCCCTTACATAGTATTTTTCCTTTCAGTGGCCCTACATCTCCTCCTCCCATTAAAATGCCTTCAGGTAATTGCATGGCCCTTCCTGTTATCAATTCAATGCGGTGAACCTGGTAGTCCTATTTGGTGTAGGCCTAAGGCGCATCAGAATGCTGGGCAATACGGTGGCCCCGCTGTTCCCTGTCTCCTGAATTGCTTAGGGTATAGATGTTTTAAAGTTCAGTTCATCCTTTCCACCATCCCTGGACTCGGGGGATGGTAAGGAATATGGAATTTCTGTTTTATCTCCGTAAGGTTACACACTTCTTTAATGAGTCTCCCTGTGAAATGAGTTCCCTGATCTGAATCCATCTGGGTCGGCACCCCCACTCCTTCCAGTTTACTCTCTACTGCTGCTGTCTCATGTCAGACCTCAATTCCTTAAACAACCCTACAATGCACCTTCTTATCCTATCTTTCAATGGCTCAGTATCTTCACTTCCAGTGATGGTTCTCTCTGGGAACCGCTTAACTCTGCCTGTCATCAAGGTGTTAATCCTGTGGTCTTACTTTTTGTAGTTCGCAGGCACATTAATATAATCAGTAATACATCTATTTAGCCTTTTTCCAGCTTTCCTTTTATCTGTATCCATCTTGTGGTAAATTGTTGTTAAGTATTATTTCTCGTTACATTTCAATTCCTGAACTATAGATTCCACATAGTTTTACCTCTAAGTTTTTTTTCCCTGACCATGATCATCCTAAGATTCTCTTGAGTTCAGTTTCTCTATTGTCAACGAGGATCTCTGTCTCTAGATCTTTGCTTATCTCCCCCTGTGCAGTTCCAATGCCTCAGTTGATGGCCAGATTATCAAATTCATTTCCCTTAAAACAGTTTGTACATTATGTCCTCTCTCCCTAATTCATTCTCCTACTTGCCTCATACCATTTTACGCATGCAACAGCTATCATCTTATCTTGTTCAGGTTGCCTGGAGAGACTTTAAAATAAATAAAATATTCTCATAACAGTTTTAAAAACAGAAATCAGGTATTGACATGTTTTGCTTCCTTATCTTCTCAAACACGTTATTGTCTCAAAAATAACCCACTAAATTGTGTCTGACCCGTTTCTTTTAGAATTATCCCAGATTCATTAACTCGGCCAACAATTGGATTTCTGCCAAACTTTGTCAAGGTCTTGAGCTTAGCTTCATATCTTGGGAACAGACTTTACAAATACAAAAGCTTGCAGCATTTGAATTAGTGCCAATTGTTGTCAAACCTTTTAAAATGAAAATTCCCTTTTGAGAACTTGATCAAGAACCAAACCTCAAATTTTTAAACTTTGTAAGAACTGTAATTTACACTATCAAAATTAAAACGTATTTTTCATGTGTATTGATTTGTAACCAAGTTATAATTTCCGTATGTTTATCGACACATTCTTTATCTTAGATAGCATCCTCGTTATTCAAAGTAACCTGTTAAATTACACTGCACTTTACATCTCAAGATTGTCCCAAATTCAAATTACAGTGCTGTTGGAATGCAGATTTCCTTTAATATTTAATTCATCTTTTCAAAAGAAACCCCTTTTAATCCATTGGAACCACCTAGACCTTGTGTTTATGTCTTTTGGTTTTCCTAGAATCCTTCTGAATTTCAAGTAATTTTTTTTTCTCAGAATTTTAGAATACGAACTCGTACGTATTAATCCCAATCAGCTTGGAAGCTGATGATGAGGGTTATTCCTTACTAGTCTGGTACAAGGGTTGGTTCATCTCAAACAAAGGCAAGCCCTGTTTTATCTTTACACTACCTTCAAATTATGATTTTTGCCAGAAATCTCAAATCAAACCTTATACTCAAAACTTTGGAATGTTTGAATAAACTTTTCCTTTCATCTAATATGGGGCTTTCAACTCTAAAGTGCTCAACTACACACACAAAAGACAATTCAGGGAAGAAAACACATTAAGGCTCACATACAAATGCTTCCTTGCACACAGACAAACACATATATAAAGGTATGTATTTATATTCCTATAATATTGAACTTAACTCTAAACGAAGCTTCACGTAGCAATGGGGGGAATAAAGGGATCTTGAAGGCTCCACCTATAGGGACAATCAAACTGACGAAAGCTCACATTTTCTCTGCTGCTGCTTGTCAATTGCTCATTAATCCCCTAGGGGTACTTCTCTCTCTCTCTCTCTCTCTCTTCAGCACAAACAGCTCTTGTAACTTAGATCAATTCATTTTTTTTTACGTTACAGAAAATTCAGTAGCGGACCTTTCGGGTCCATAATGGACATACATATAAGCATTTGGGGTTCCCTTTGGAGGGAGAACCAAATAAATGGGGTTTCTTTGATGCCATATTACCCATTCTTTATCTAATAACTAAAAAAGGCCAGTCCTTGGCAGGTCCAATCAGTCTACTCACACGCTCAAGGGGTCCCGGACCCCAAGCCGCAAACACGCACCCACACACTCAGTACCAACTCCAGGGGCTCCAACCCCAAGTATACGCTAATACTAAACCTAAACTCCAGCGGCTCCAACCCCGAGTTTATACTAAAACTTAGACTCCAGGGGCTCCAACCCCGAGTATATACTAAAACTAAACTCCAGGGCTCCATCCCTGAGTATATTCTGGCCAAAGCAGTCCTGGACCGCAACAACTAATCTGCTAAACACTTAAATAGATGACTTACCCTAAGAGTCAGCTACAGATGAAGCAGATCATGGGCCAACGAACCCCAGAAGCCCAAATCGGGCTGCCGCGGACTAAGGAGCCCTTGAACTGCGAGGTCCTAACGCTGGCGCTCCATGACCCTATCCTAGGGGTTAGTCATCTTGGTGGGACCTCCAAGAAACTGACGGAGATTAATCTCACCAAGGCATCATTAATATGTAGAAACCCCATTTATTACTTGTGCTCAAGGGAGACAGCACACAAAAGAGCTACAGTACAGTCTCATAGCAGAATACACACAGACCTGTTAAAAGCATTTTTACAGACAATCAGTAAATTTTGCAGAAACCTATCTGCTTATTTTCATAAGTTAACTGACCAATCCATATAGTAGTAAATTTTCGTTCCCAGCACAACAGATGTTGCACTTACACAAATGCTTATCACAATCCCGATTACATTCGCCTGAGAAAGAACAAAATGGAATGTCTCAGGGCTCATCCTACAACTGTGGTCAGACAAGATGGTATTGTTCTCAAGGCTGCAGTATTTTTCTCTTAGGCCTAGGCATATAATTCAACTTCCCCATTAACCCTTTTAGCACTAAATGGGTTCCCTATAGTTGCCTAGGCCACCACACTTTCAGGTGGTGGTGTTCCCATGTGTCTGCTGCCCTTATCCTTCTAGACGGTAGTGGTTGTGGGTTTGGAAGGTGCTGTCTAAGGAGCCTTGGTGAGTTTCTGCAGTGCATCTTGTAGACAGTACACACTGCTGCTACTGGTCTTCGGTGGTGGAGGGAGGGAATGTTTGTGGATGGGATCCCAAGCACCACCAGCGCTATTCCTGGGTATGACCTATCCTATTGGCAGGACAGAACTACCAGAGGTGGTGGAACAGTGGTACACCATCTGATGGGAGTTGCCCTGGGAGTCCTCAACATTCTTTCCAGACAGTCTCATGGAATCAAATCAAGCATGGGAATGGAAAACTCCTTCTGACTACCACCTACCGCCCTCTCCACCCCTCAGTTGATGAATCAGTACTCCTCCATGTTGAACACCAATTGGAAAAGCATTAAGGGTATCAAGGGCACAGAATGTACTCTAGGTGGGTGATGTCAATGTCCATCATCATGAGTGGCTCAGTAGCACTGCTAGTGATCGAGCTGGCCAAGTCCTAAAGGACATAGCTGCTAGACTGAGTCTGCAGCAAATGGTGAGGGGACCGACAAGAGGAAAAAACATTCTTGACCTCATCCTCACCAACCTACCTGCCACAGATGCATCTTTCTATGACAGTATTGGTAGGAGTGACCACCGCACACAGTCATTGTGAAGATGAAGCCCCATCTTCACATCAAGGATACCCTCCATTGTGTTGTGTGGCACTAACACCGTGCTAAATGGAATAGATTTCGAACAGCTCAAGCAGCTCCAAAACCGGGCATCCATGAGTCTCTGTGGGCCATCAGCAGCAGAACAATTGTTTACAACCACATTCTGTAACCTCATGGGCCAGCATATCCCCCACTCTACCATTACCATCAAGCCAGGAGATCAACCCTGGTTCAATGAAGAGTGCAGGAGGGCATGCCAGGAGCAGCACCAAGGATACCTATAAATGAGGTGTCAACCTGGTGAAGCTATAACACAGAACTACTTGCATGCCAAACAGCGAAAGCAACAGGTGACAGATAGAGCTAAGCAACCCCACAACCAATGGATCAGATCTTAAGCTCTGCAGTCCAGCCAAATCTAGTCATGAACGGTGATGGACAATTAAACAACTAACTGGAAGAGGACGTTCCACAAATATCCCTATCCTCAATAATGGGGGAGCCCAGCACATCAGTGCAAAAGGTAAGGCTGAAGCATTTGCTACAATTTTCAGCCAGAAGTGCCGCGTGGATAATGAATATTGGCCTCCTCCTGGTTTCCCGTGTTACAGATGCCAGTCTTCAATCAATTCAATTCACTTCACGTGATATCAAGAAACAGCTGAAGGCACTGGATACAGCAAAGGCTATGGGCCCTGATAACATTTCAGCAATAGTACTGAAGACTTGTTCTCCAGAACCAGCTACAACCCTAGCCAAGCTGTTACGGTACAGCTACAACACTGGCGCCTAACCACAAAAGCTGGACAAATCCAACCCGACAAATTACCACCCCATCAGTCTACTCTCAATAATCAGCCAAGTGATGAAAGGGGTTGTCGACCATGCTAGCAAACGGCACCTATTCAGAAATAACCTGCTCACTGGCACTCAGTTTGAGCTCCACCAGGGCCACTCAGCTCCTGACCTAATTACAGCCTTAGTTCAAACATCAACAACAGAGCTGAACTCCCAAGGCCAGGTGAGAGTGACTGCCCTTGACATCAAGGCCACATTTGGCTGAGTGTGGCATCAAGGATCCCTTGCAAAACTGATGGAGTCAATGGGAATCAGGGGGGAAGCTCTCCACTATTTGGTGTCATACCTAGCACAAAGGAAGATGGTTGTAGTTGTTGGAGGTCAATTATCTCAGTCACAGGACATCACTGCAGGAGTTCCTCAGGGTAGTGTCCTCAGCCCAACCATCTTGAATTGCTTCATCAGTGACCTTCCTTCCATCATAAGGTCAGAAGTGGGGATGTTTCACTGATGTTTTTTTTTATTTATTCATTCATGGGATGTAGGCATCGCTGGCTAGGCCAGCATTTATTGCCCATCCCTAATTGCCCTTGAGAAGTTGGTGGTGAGCTGCCTTCTTGAACCACTGCAGTCCATGTGGTGCAGATACATCCACAGTGCTGTAAGGGAGAGTGTTCCAGGATTTTGACCCAGCAACAGTGAAGGAACGGCGATATATTTCCAAGTCAGGGTGGAGAGTGGCTTGGAGGGGAACTTCCAGGTGGTGGTGTTCCCTTGTGTCTGCTGCCCTTGTCCTTCTAGGTGGTAGCGGCCGTGTGCTTGGAACGTGCTGTTGGTGAGTTCCTGCAGTGCATCTTGTAGATAGTACACACTGCTATCATTGTGCGTCGGTGATGGAGAGAGCAAATGTTTATGGATGGGTTGCTTTGTCCTGGATGGTGTCAAGCTTCTTGACTGTTGTTGGAGCTGCACTCATCCAGGCAAGTGGGGAGTATTCCATCACACTCCTGACTTGTGCCTTGTAGATGGTGGACAGGCTTTGGGGAGTCAGGTGGTGAGTTACTCGACACAGGATTTCTAGCCCCTGACCTGCTCTAGTAGCCACAGCATTGCACAATGTTCATCTCCTTTTGCACCTACTCAGGCACTGAAACAGTCCATAGTCAGCTATTCCTGAACAACATTCAGGCTTGAGCTGATAAGTGGTATGTAACATTCATGCCACACAAGTGCCAAGCAAAGACCACCTCCAACAAAAGATAACCTAGCCATCTGCCCTTGACATTCAATGGCATTACCATTGCTGAAACCCCCACTATGAACATCCTGGGAGTTACCATTGACCAGAAGCTGAACTGAATCAGCCATATAAATACTGTGGCTACAAGAGCAGCTGAGTGGCTGGGAACTCTGCGACGTGTTACTCAGCTCCTGAACCCCCAAAGGGACGATTAGGGATATGCTATAAATGCTGGCCTTGGGAGCAATGCCCACATCCCATGTAAAACGTATTTTCCTAACACCATTTCAAACTGGAATTAACAGCTATAATTTAACATTAGAATGTATTTAATTCAATCATAGCTTTCAACCCAATTCTCTATAAAAGTGGGTCTCCATTACTGGGCTTCTATAATTCACAGTGTAAATTCCTTAATTCAATGTGATCTTTAGGTTTTCCCTTTATAGTTAGGATGCAGTGAAACAGGCCACCTTAGATGCAAGAACCAATCCATTCCCCTTGGAAATGGTTCACGTCAAGTGTAATTTTCTTAATCACATCCCATTGCTGACCGAACCTCCTTGCCAATTGTTTTAATGGTCCAAATTAACATTCTGACCACTTTTTCCTTTTCAAAGATGTGCTCACATTATTTTCCTAATTCCTTTCCAAATTGAAATGAACAGTGTTTGCCCAACCTCAATCTGTTCTTCTGCATCTCGGCTATACTTTCAGATTCATTTCTCCTCCATTCTGCCTTTGTCAACAACACTAAACTACAAAATGGATCAAAGGAAATGGTGGAGATTAATTTGAGGTTGAAAAATATTGCTCATTTCAAGCCACGGTGCTCATCCCTAACGCAACACCGTCATTACATTTCTCTCTGCATTCTACTCAGGGCTCAATGCCATTTACTATTGACTCTCCAAGCAAGATCAAAATTTTTCTTTACTACTTCATTTGGATCACATTGTTCAATTGAACGCTCAATTACTAAAATGTTTCAGTGTCCGCAATCACATTTCAATTGTCTTTTTGCTCCCATTTCAAATGTATTTTGAGTCTTTTTCCAATTTTCATTTCAAATTCCAATCATCACAGTGGACTGAACTCATGATTTTCTTAACTTGACCCTAGTGATCAATCCATTTCTCCAAATCTATTGCCTGTGTGCTGTTCTGATTCAAACCACAATTCAATGTGATCTCTCTAGTCCCCATTTAGACTTAACATCGTTTGCCATTCCTCAACACAAACACAGCACCAATTTTAATTTTCATTAAAGCCCACTCTTACATTGAAATCTCATTTGCCACAGGTAATTATTGTCCAAGTTCACATTGCAGTTAGTTTCCTTCCTCAAGCAGGTATTTTTATTCTTAGTCTCTGCCATTCCCCACTGAAATAAGCAGCTTTAGACATTTTTCTTAATCCACACCTATACTTCAATCTGTCTCTTTCTTCCACTACCCAAGATAAGCAACTATGTGCTGTTCCAATTCAAATCCTAATCTTTATTTACAATTCAACACAATCTTTACATTCTCTCTAAGTTCAATGCAGTTGATGCACAAGGTTCTAACTCAAACACATTCCCCACCTTGAACCTAGATTTTGACAGGTTATTAGATTGATTTTTGGGATGTGGGGGAGGTCTTGTGGTGCGGTGGGTAATGTCCCTGCCTCAGAGGCAGAAGCCCTGAGCTTGAATCCCACTCCACATCTTGAAAGCCATGAAAAGTGTGCTCATACTGCAGTCACAAAGGTTGGTTGTCAACATGCAAATCCTTCCAAAATGCATATGACAGGTGGTAAGAGCAGGAGAGATTCCTAGTCAGCCATGCTTGCTGCGGAGTGGTGCTCCTCAAGCTATAGCCTCCAGCTTCAGGCTAGTCATCTGTTCCAGGAAGAACAAGCTATGGAAGACAGACATATGCATGTTCTTTGTCTGTGTTACGATCAGGCAAGGAGGGGTAGAATGGCTCCCCTATTTTCCCACTCCTCATTTGATGGTTTCTTAAGAAAAGGATATGCTTGCCAATTCAGTGAGTGTTTAACTCTTTACAGGCCGTGACTGTAAAAGACAGAGACAGGTTTCCTTGCAAGTTTTAAAGAGAATAATATTTATTGCACTTAACACAGTCTAAATAAAAAATAGCTCCGACTTTGGTGCACACATGCACTCAAGGGTTCACACAAACTCATCAAGTTGCAAGTGGATAGATGAAGCAGGTTTTTAAAGTCTAATAAAAGTTAGTGATATAAGATCTTGTAGATCGATGACTTTGATGTCTCACATGAGGGGAGGTGGTGGGTAGGAAGGAGAGAGCGAGTGAGAGTGAGATTCTATGTCCATGATTAGACATAATTAAATTATGGTTGGGTGAGCTCCATTCTCAGCCAGAGTCCATTGTCCACAAGTGATTACATATAATGATTTGTTCCCACCCAGCATTAATACCCAGGTACTGTCTAATGTTTTGTGAATGTGTCAGGAGTTATGATCATTCATATTCCTCTAAGGTGATTACCTTTGATGGGTCTGTCCAGGCAGGCTTAATGACTTTGGATTGTTCTGCAAATATTCAGCCATCTTAGAAACTGTTGTTATAAGTCTCTGGAATGCTGTTTCAGTCTTCTAAAACTCAACTGGTGGTTTCATCCCAATAATTAAATAAAGTAATTTTCAATATAAGCATGGCTTTATAACAGTCTGCCTCATGTGCCTGTAGATGCAGAAAACATTCTAAGTTTTAGAATGTGGCATTGGTGCCTGGTAGATAAGACCAATAAGATTGAACTCATGGATTAATTAATTTGTAAATATATAGGACTTCTCATGACCGCAGGATGTCCCAAAGCACTTTACAGCCAATAAGGTACTTTAAAGGTGTAGTCACTATTATAATATGGTAAATGTGGTAGCCAATTTGCACATAGCAAGTTCTCAAAAATGGCAATGTGATAACAAGCAGATATTTTGTTTTAATGATGTTGATTGAGGGATAAACATTGGCCAGGACAACATAGGTTGCTCCAGTGACCTCCTGGCCTTGCTCCTCTTCAAATAGTATCATGGGATCCTTTACATCCACATTAGGGAGCAAATAGATCCTCAGTTTAAACTCTCACCCAAAAGACCGTGTAAATCCAGCTCAATGCTGCATTGGATTTTGTGCTGATGGCTCTGGAGTGGGAACTGAGCCTTCATAGTCTAATGCATAGCTGCAAGTATTACAAACTGAAACTGAGATGACATCTTCTAGTTCAGCTTTGAACAGTCATCTATAAAATGAATTGGCTTTGAGATGAGGACAAAGAGTGAGCATTTGGAAAAGCTGAATTGTAAATTGGAACCACAAATGAGGTTTGATCTAAGTAGTGTGATTGGAGTCAGAACCAGGGTTGTCCTTTGACTAGCGCATTGAGGAACAGACCTGAGTTGGTGGTGTCTGTCACGTTTACAGTAACTGCTGGTTGGACATTCAGATGAGAGCAGGAAGGAGAGAATGCAGGGGTAGTGTCAGTAACTCAGCTTCCTGATGTTGTGATTCTTTGGCTCGGAGCACATATCAGGTGACATCTTCCGCCCAATTTATCAGTCAATAAAATGAACAGTTGGAAAATTGTGGCATACAAGAGCCTGAACTCCTGAGCTGCCCTCCTAGAGGACAATCTGGAGGGTTAGAGCATACAGAATAGGAACTTGATGGGTGATTTTCTGAGACCCCTCCACTGACCTTCTGGCAGCAGACCTCCAGAAACCTCAGGAGTCAGTCAAGTTTTCTCAATATGTGTAGTCAGGAACAAGGTTTCCACTGTTGTCAAAGGCTCAGAAAATAGCCCACAGAAACATGCATAGCTGTATAAACTGATCGCAGCATTAAGAAATTCTTCCAGTGTCATAATAAACATCATTGCTCAGTTAGTAGCATTCCTGCCTATGAGACAGAAGGCAGAGTGTTCATAGGATCATGTCAGAAACCTGAGCATATAATCCTGACTGACACTTCAATGCTCGACTGAGGGAATGCCCCTCTGTCTGAGGCGCTGTCTTTCAGATGAAATGTTACAATGGTCACTATGCTCCAGGAGTATTTGGCTGAAGTGCTTTGGGACATCCTGTGGTTGTGAAACTCATTGGGCAAGATTTTTAGCTTGGCAGCCGGGCACGCGCCCAACCCACTCAAGTGTTAAAATAATGCGCGTTGACGTCAGCCAAGCGTACCGACATCAACGTACACTCGCGATATTTCGCTAGGTGGGTGCGCGATTGAGACAGATGTGTGCCCGCCATTAAATAACTGGCCAGTTAAGGCCCTTGAGACACTAATTGTCTGCAACTCCACAAATCCCTTGCGATTTTCAGGGAGTCACACAGGCAAAACGGGCAGGCAGGCAGGCTACAATTTGCAAAAGCTCATCCACGGGCGGGATAAGAGGGGTCAGTGGCCTTGTCAATGCGATTAGTGAGGAGTGCAGGTATCACTTGCTGCTGGTTGCTTCTGTGAACAGAACAGCTGCATCTCACTTCAGAGCTGCATTCAGAAATTTAGAGGCTTCAGTTCAGGACTCAGTGTTGTTTTTCAGGCTCCCGGAGGATTCACACTGTGTGGGGCCTTCCAGGTATCAGACAGCCTTCCCTTACCCTGGAAATGGGGATTGTGGTCTCAGCTGGAGGTACCTCCTCTGAGGAGGAAGAGAGGTCCAGAAGGGGGAGAAGGCCAGGTGTCCCTATTCAGCTTCCAGGGAGCCACCTGTGAGAGGGCAGATGCAGGCACAAGGGACGCAGGACCAACAGAAAGGCCAAGGCAGAAGGGGCTGCAGAGGATGTCACTATCCTGCTGCCAGGGTTTACAGGTGGCAATGCAGCTACATCAATAATTCTGAGGTGCAATGCTGAAGGAGGTTCCGCCTCTTAGGGAGACCATGACCTCCATCTGTTAGAGGATCGGCCCTGAGATCAGCTCTGACTGTGTGGGTGGATACCACATGCCAGTGGCGCTGAAGGTCACAGTGGCCCTAAACTTCTATGCCTCTGGCTCTTTCCAGAGATCAGTGGTGGGTCTTTGTGGAGTGTCCCAGTCAGCTTTCCACAGTTGCATCAAACTGGTGACAGTTGCTCTGTTCAGGTGTGCATTGATTTTCATTCAATACCGTACGGACGAGCCCAGCCAGGCAGAGTGAGCCAGAGGTTTTGCGGCCATTGCTGGCTTCCCCCGTGTCCAGGGTGCAATAGACCGCACACATGTGGCCATCAAGGCGCCAGCGGGTGAGCTGGGAGCCTTCATCAACAGGATGGCTTCCACTCCATGAACGTGCAGATAGTGTGTGATCACAGGATGTAGATTCTGCAAGTTTATGCAAGGTACCCAGGCAGCTCCCATGATGCATATATCCTGAGACACTCTCAGGTGCCGGGGCTCTTCAATGCTCCGGCTCGGCTGGATGGATGGCTGCTGAGTGACAAGGGCTATCCCCTCAAAAGGTGGTTCATGACACCTCTCCGCCATCCAAGAACAGAGGCTGAGCCGCGGTATAATAGAAGTCACGCCTCCACAAGGGCAGTGGTAGAGAGAACCATCGGTCTTCTCAAGATGCACTTGCGATGCCTGGACCATTCAGGGGGCGCACTGCAATACCCCCAGATCATGTGTCACTGATAATGGTTGCATGCTGTGCTCTCCACAATCTGGCACTGGCAAGGGGGGACCCAGTGGACGAAGATGATCTTGACACAGGCGCACAGCAAGGACACCCAGGACGCTTTGATCCAAAGCTCCTTCAGCTAGCCTACCAAATAAGAACCACCACCACATGCCAGGGCTGCAGGCTCCATTCTCGATCCCTAACAGGACCAGTTCCTTGGTCAACAACATACACTATGTGTCAGTGCAATAAAGTTTCAGGAGACACATGTCCATCATAACATCATGGCCTACCCTGCACCTACAGGACAAATGAAGCATACAGAGGCCAATAGCACAAAATAACATCTCATTTACTTGTGAATGTTGAAAGTAGTGGAAATTAACATTAACCGGTGTTTTCCATCACCATTAAAAAATTTAAAGCAAAATGGGGGAACCAAATATCACCCATGATCAGGCCATGTTGTGCTTAAGGTGCTTTACATTTGCGTTTGCGAGTGCTGTGTCTAGGTGCTCCCCCTCGCTGGCACCAGCATTGGAGACAGCCTGCTCATTCTGCTGCCTTGTGGCCTTGACGACCTTGGCGAACGCCCCCTGGCCTGTGGAGCCTGTGCTGGCCCCGCCTGGGAGGGAGCGGCCAGTGGTACGACTGGCACCTTCCCAGTCGCCGCAGCTTCATCAAATGTCACAGTCCCTGGCAGGGGGGCGGTGGAGCTGCTGCCATCATCCGGAGCGCCCTGAGAGGAGCTCACAGAGACAACAAGCAGCTCGTGCGCCAACCTGAGGTCACTCTGGACCTCCCTGATCACCATAGATGGCCAGGCACCTAGCTGGGATTCTGGGTGCCCAATCCATCTCCCACACAGACACTGACCAGCTGAGGTCATTGCCAGTGTGAGGGCTTGCAGGTCCGAGCGTATCCCCAGGAACCCCTGATTGAGGCCCTGGAGCAGCCTCTCAATGAGAGTTGCCACTCTCACCATGGAGGAGGCATTACGCTCAGCCATGAGGGTCAACACAGTGCTTATGCTCTGCATGGACTCCTCCACAACGGAGATTATGACATGCATTTCCTCATTGTGTCTCTGCCAGATTCTCCCGCACACCCTGCTGGACATCCAGCATCTGCTGCCTCATGGATGACTCCAGGGGCTTAACATCAGCCACCAGAGCATTGCCCTGGTCCCCAGCAGTCCTCCGATGGCCAATGCCCTGGGCACTCTCTGCCTCCGCCTGCACCTCAAGTGAGTGTGAAGTCCCCTCACCAATGTGCACAGAGATACTAGATGGTGATCTTATGCCCATCGAGGTGCTGGTATCTGCACTGGTGCCTGCTTGACGGAGAGGGTGTGACACAGGTGCATGCTCAGCAAGGTGGTCCTCCGGGGTCAGGGGTTGGGGTTCAGGCTCCTCATGACGACCGCCTGCTGGTGAGCCTAAAAGGGAGAAGAAAGACATGTCATTAGTTTAAGTCATGACACTGTCACTGTGCATGCCTGGCACCCTGATGAGACAGAGATGTGCATCATGGTGCCCTCGTCTTTCGATTATCAATGGGAATTGCAGGTTCGAGGCTGACATCAATACAGAGACTACACTGGAATGGTTGCAATAACCGACATTCTCACCTCAGTGCACTGCACTCTTACCTCCCTCTGGCACCCAACCTCACCACGTCCAGCTGACCAAGGTGCATGGCGCCTCTCCAACTCCAGGGCCTCCTACTCATATCGCGAAAGGATAAGGAGCTGTGGGGGTCCCCTGTCAGTCTGCGACCTCTCAACATTGTTATGGGATGTTTTCTCCAGAAAGAACAGAGGAGCAATGATTAGTCCACCCTCTGCCTGCAGCACCATTGCAGCCTGGCCAACCCCACCAGAGGAACACCTCCCAGGGCTCAGCCAATTCATGACCCTGGAGCCACAAGGCACTCAGCCCAAGCAGCCAGGGCTCACCCCTTTGGGCAGCCCCTGCCTCATTGACATTTGCCACTCACACTCTTATCACCTCTGAGGTCCATGGGGGGATGGGCAGCTCTTACCTGTTCTGCAAAGTGACCCATGCCAACACGGTACTCACCCTTCCCGATCGCAGATCGTTAAAGCGCTTCCGGCACTGCACCCACATGCGCCTCATCACGTTGTGGCTACTGACCCTGGATGCCACCTCCTCCCAGGATGCCACCTCCTCCCAGGTCTTTTTGGTGAGGTGGAGGGACCTCCTCCTCCTGTCTCTGGGGCCAAGGGTTTCTCTCCTCGCTGCCACCTACTCCAGGAAGGCATCGAGGCACTTGTCCGAAAAATGCGTGGCCAACTGCCCCACCAACCTCCCCTCCAGCCTACTGTGTCCACCCGCTACGTTCTCCATTGGCAACACTCCCGCGTCCCTCAGTGGCAGCCTTCCAGAGGCTGCCAAGGCCGCATTTGAATCAGCTGCCAGGTCGCCACTGGACCCAGCGGACATCATACCCCCGCCCCCATCTGCCCCTTCGCGCACATTCCAGGCCACGTATCACACTGGGTGGGCCTTAATTGGCCTGCCCGCATAAAACCACGGAGCACTGCCAATCGCGGGCAGCAGTGGGATTCCAGACTGCCTCTGCCGATCCTACACGCCAAGGGTAAAATTCTGCCCATTGTATAAATGCAAGTCTTTCATGCTTCACGGGGGTTCTCAAAGATAACTTGAGATCACCTGGACAGGGGCTCACAAAACCCACCCTATTGCTTGGAACAATGGCTCTTAGTTTCCTCAGAACATTCATTTACTAAACCTTTAATGAAAGCTCCTATTCAGAGTAAATATTATGTGGAGAAATATAGTTCATCTTAGCTTGCCGCATACATTAGCTTTTTTTTTTACACAGCTTCTGTAGCAAACTGGTGGGAGAATGAGAGAAAGGATTTTGGCTTTAATTATTTATTTGTTGTGAAAACTCCATCAAATGCAAACACGGGGAAAGTTATTAAAGGAATTATTTTAAATCAGCATGACATGCAGACATTGCAGCCCTGTTTCTCGCTCCTGCCAGCCTGTGGTGCATTGCTAGCTGACTGGCCCTCAGATTGGATTCTTCACATGGCTTTGGGCTGTTGTTACATAAATGAATTGTTCAGATTGTGTTCTCTCCAGTAAGGCTAAGCAATCACTCAGAAAGTTCATCTTAGCTTGCCACATACATTAGCTTTCTTTCCCCCACACAGCTTATTGTGTAGCAGACTGGCATGAAGTATTTCCTTCACAGGAAATACTCAGCAAGTCAATCTGCATCGGAAAGAGCCAGGGGTCAGGACAGATGGGAAATGGGTACTCGCATGAGGTTTGGGGGTTGGTGTTCAAGGGGGGAAAGTTTCAGGATGTATAGGGGGTGGAGGGCAAATCGAGGAGACGGAGACAGGAGAACTTCTCTGTGCACTGGCTGGAGGGGATTGACTCTGAACTGGAAGGAGTTCAGGGGGATGGAGGGGAAAAGTGTACCTGTGACCTGGGGAGCTGAAGGGAGAGAGCACCTACATAATATTCCAAAATTCCCTGGATTCTGGAAAGATTCCAATGGATTGGAAAAATGCTAATGTAACACCCTTATTCAAAAAGGGGGAGGAAACTATAGACCAGTTAGTTTAACGTCTGTCATTGGGAAATTGTTGGAATCCATTATTAAGGAAGTAGTAATGGGGCATTTGGAAAGTCAAAATGCAATCCATCAGAGTCAGCATGGTTATATGAAGCGCAAATCATGTTTGACTAATTTGCTAGAGTTCTTTGAAGATGTGACAAGCAAAGTGGATAATGGGGGTCCTGTAGATGTAGTATATCTGGACTTCCAGAAGGCCTTTGATATGGTGCCACACAAAACATTAATTCACAAGATAAGATCACATGGAGTTAGGGGTAAGATATTAGCTTGGATACAGGATTGGCAAACCAACAGAAAGCAGAGAGTTGGGATAAATGGGTCTTTTTCTGGATGGCAAGCTATAGCTCGTGGGGTGCCACAGGGTTCGGTCCTTGGGCCCCAACTATTTACAATGATATATTAATGACTTGGATTCAAGGATAGAAGGTTACTAAAGCTAAATTTGCAGATGACACCAAAATAGATGGGAAAAAGTAAGTTGCAATGAAGAAATAAGAAATTTACAAATGGATATGGACAGGTTAGGTGAATGGGCCAAAATTTGGCAGATGGATAAGTGTGAGGCTATCCATTTTGGTGAGAAGAATAAAAAGGCGACTTATTATATAAATGGAGAGAAACTTCAAAATGCTTCAGTGCAGAGGGATCTGGGTGTCCTCGTGCATGAATCGCTGAAAGCTAGTATGCAGGTACAGCAGGTAATAAGGAAGGCAAATAGAATTTTGGCATTTATTGCTAAAAGAATAAAGTATAAAAATAGGGAAATGTTGTTGTAATTGTACAAGTCATTGGTGAGACTGCACCTAGAGTACTGTGCACAGTTTTGGTCCCCTTACTTGAGGAAGGATGTAGTTGCATTGGAGGTGGTTCAGAGGAGGTTCACTAGATTGATTCCAGAGGTGCGGGGCTTGCCTTATGAGGAGAGATTGAGCAGTTTAGGCCTATACTCGCTAGAGTTTAGAAGGATGAGAGGAGATTTAATTGAGTATATACGATGCTAAAGGGGATAGACAAAGTAGACGTGGAGTGGATGTTTCCCATTGTGGAGCATTCTAGAACGAGGGGCCATAGTTTTAGGCTAAGGGGTAATAGATTTAAACCAGAGACAAGAAGGAATTACTTTTCTCAAAGGGTCATGAATCTGTGGAATTCACTACCTCAGAGTGCAGTGGATGCCGGGATGCTAAATAAACTTAAGGATAGACAGATTTTTAATTAGTAATGGGTTGAAAGGTTATGGGGAGAGGATGGGAAATTGGAGTTGAGGCCGAAATGAGATCAGCTATGATTGTATTGAATGGCGGGTTAGGCTCGAGAGGCTGAATTGCCTACTCCTGCTCCTAGTTCTTATGTTCTTATGTTCTGATGAACTGGGCAATGGGGATGGGGGTTGGTGGTTGGGTGGGGTTGAAAGGTAATAGTGCTTATGAGTGGAAGGATAGCATGTTTCTGTGGCGAGGAAAAAGAAGCTGAAGGGCAAGAGGCTCCCTGAGCAGGTAGGAGAGAAGAATCTGTTGACATAACTTTTAAAAGATGTAATGGTTTGGTTAGTCTGTTGAAAATAAAGTGTGAAGGCAATGGAGAGAGTGCAGAAAAGATTCACAAGAATGTTTCAAGGGATGAGGAAGCTTAGTTGCCTAAATAGACTGAAGACCTTGGGACTGTTTCCCTTGAAGAGAAGGTTGGGAAGAGATTTGACAGAGGTATTCAAAATCATGAGAAATCTGGACAGAGTAGATGGGAAAAACTGCTCCCATTGGTGGAAGGATTTAGAACTAGAGGGTTTAGATTTAAGGTAATTGGCAAAAGAATGGAGACATGAGGAGAAAATTTTTAACATAGCAAGTGGTTAAGGTCTGGAATGCGCTGCTTGACAGTATAGTGGAGGTAGGTTCAATCAAGGCATTCAAGAGGGAATTGAGCTGTTATCTGAAAAGGAAGAATGTGCAGGGCTATGGGGAGAAGGTGGGGGAATGTCACCAGTTGAATTGCTTATTCGGAAAGCTGGTGCGGACACGATAGGTTGAGTGGCCTCCTTCTGCCATGTAACAGCTCTGAGATTCTGGGAAAGACCTGCACTTATATAGCATCATTCGAAACCACCAGATGTCTTAAATCACTTTACAGCCAATTAAATACCTTTAAAGTGCAGTCACTGTGAAATGTAGCAGGCAAATGGTGCGCAGCAAGTTCCCACAGACAGCAATGTGATAATGGCCAGTTAACCACTTTCTTGTTATTTGTTGAAGGGTAAATATTGTCTGGAATAAAGTCATGGTTGACTTCACAATTTCTAGCTGAAGAAAAATTTCCCTAAGAAAATTTCCAACACTTCATTACCCTGCTGTTTTCAATATAAGTGAACAGTGTCAGTGTTGAAGGAATGGTACCTTTTATCATTTCAGGCTGGCAAAGTCGGGTGTACAGCAAACAGCTAATCTCCATCCATACTGCCCCAAATGAAGATTTTCACACCAGCCATTTCACACATGGCCTGTCAGCTTGAGGTGGGCAATCTGAGGCTGTATTTGTAGGCCTGGTGGGCCCCAAGCTCAATGAAAACTCGATTCAATGTTGCTCAAATATCATTCCATGCCATATCCTTCAAGCCAATGGAGGGAATGGAGAGGATCTCGCCCATAAACCAAGGCTAGGTTTAAACATAGGCCATGAGGTGAAAGGACAGTGGTATCACCAAGTCTCCCCCAGATTTATTCCCCTTCCCCACCTCACCGTCTCGCTCAGGAGAGCAACATCCCCAAAACAGAATATCTTGTCATTGTCAAATTTCTGCTTGTGGGAGTTTGCTGTGCATAAATTGGCTGTTGTGTTACAATAGTGATTACAATTCAAAAGCACTGTATTGGCTGTGAAGTGCTTTAGGACTTCCTGAGGTCATGACAGGCACTGCTTAAATGCAAGTTTGTTCTTATTTCAGGATTTCCTTTGTTCCATGCTGAAAATTGCAACATTTTAGGCAACATTTGCCTGTGTTTATTTTATACATAGAGTGCTATCATATCTAACTTAAGAAGGAAACCCAAAAAAAATCAACACGAATACAGATAATGTCAAAACTTGGCCACATCACCTATTAAAGGAGTTAGTGAAAATGAAAAAAGAGCTCCTGAAAACCATAATGCAACTCTTGAAAATCAAAAAGTAACCCTCAAGAAAATTAAGTTAGGCAGTTTTTTTTTCGCAATAAGTACCCTCAAACAACAAGTACTTTGACCCCTGTTTGAGTGCATTTTGTGGAAATATGCTGGATAATGAACAGAGTCTTTCACTTCATCTGGCCAGCCCCACAGTTCAAATAGTTGGATAAAAGCAAAGAACTGCGGATGCTGGAAATCCAAAACAAAAACAGAAATACCTGGAAAAACTCAGCAGGTCTGGCAGCATCGGTGGAGAAGAGCACAGTTGACGTTTCGAGTCCTCATGAAGGGTCATGAGGACTCGAAACGTCAACTGTGCTCTTCTCCACCGATGCTGCCAGACCTGCTGAGTTTTTCCAGGTATTTCTGTTTTCGTTTCAAATAGTTGGAGTTGAGCACAAAGACAACCAAGAGCTCTAAACACTGCAAGGAACTAAGGAAGCAGGCAATGGAAAAGGAGCTTTATTTCCTAGCTTACCTGAAACATACTTGAGCTGTAAATGCACAACCATACAGGTGAAAAGCAGTAGAACATTCCGCAATGCAAGCAGCCTGCAGTGCTTTTTTTCTGTTTTTCAGATGAGGTGTGAAATAAAGGTTCCTTCTACTTCTTAAGCAGGATGCAAGAGATCTCATGGCTGTATTCAAAGGAGAGCAAGAGTCTCCGCCCCATGCTTTGGCCCAGTGTTCACCATCAAAGTAGCACACTAATAGTCCAATAAGTCATTGCTGTTTGTGGGAGCCTGCTGTGTGTAAATTGGCTGCCGGTTTTGCCAACTTAACAACAATGAAAACACTTCAAGAACAATTTGTCAAATGTGGGAGGCCTGAGAACATGAAAGGCAATAAATAAATTGAAGTTCTTTCTTTCCTTTCAAGATCTTTCACCTTAAAAAAGAAATGATTGAGGAGCCTTGATAAGTGATTAAGACTCAGCAGAGTGTAGGACACTGTCGAACACCTGGAGAACAGAACAGGAAATATGGTAAATCAAGAAACAGATTTTTTTTTAAAAGCCCCAATATATCAGCAAACAGCCTGAGTAACTGGTTCACTTCTCAGATATGTTCCCTTGAGCTTTGATTGGTATTGATTGCACAAATATACTTTAATGTCAGTGCTCCTGCTTTTCAATCTACAGGATGGTGGGTGCACTACCTTATTAAACTAAACCAATCAATACTGACATTTCAAATGGTACAATAGCTGGGTTTAGTGGACTGTGTAAATGGTTTGGTTCTAATTATAATTCTACACAGATGCTCTGGGAAAGAATATTCAGTCATGCTGGCCCTTACTGACTGCATGTAAGAAAATCAAATCATACAAAAAAAAATCAATTATCCTCAGCAACCTCACACAAAGTCATGTGAGAAAAGACTCTGTTTCAATGTGCCATTTTAACGAAGAAAAGGCTTGCATTTACTTGGCACCTTTCATGACCTCAGGACAACCCAAAGAGCTTCACAGACAATGAAGTAATTTTTTTGAAGTGTAGTCACTGTTGTAGTGTGGCAACTAATATGTGCTTAGCAAGGCCCAACAAACAGTAATGTGATAATGACCAGGTAATCTGTTTTAGTAATGTTGGTTGAGGGATAAATATGGACCAGAATACTAGCCCTGCCTGCTCTTCTTCAAATTAATGCCAGGGAGTCTCTTACATCCACCTGATGGAGGCCTCAGTTTAATATCTCATCCAAAAGACAGCACCACGGGCAATGCAACATTCACGCAGCCTCAATTTTGTATTCAATCTTTGAGTGGCAGGGTGCTCCCAGACTCCTGAGTGAAAGATGAGAGTGCTAACATGAAGCATGTCTGGCACCTAGGTTTCATATAATGACAGTATAAAATGACTGTTAAATAGCTGAGGGTAAATTAATATTAAATTACCTGTACAACAATGCACACAGTATCCAAAACAAAATGAATAGCTGGAGGAAATAATTTGTAGCGAGGAACCAGATGTAGTAGAGATAATTGAATCAAGCTGAATAAAGAAGAGGAGTGGGAGATAAATATTGCAGAATTAAACATATTTTGAAAGGATAGGAAAGAAACAAGGGCTTTGATACTTGTACTAATAAGAGAGAAACAATCGTGGTAGAGAAAAGGGGACATAATTAACATTAATATAGGAGCAGAATCCATATGGATTGAGATAAACGATAAGGAGGGATTGAGATAAAGGATAAGGAGGGATTGATCATGCTAGTAGGGATAATATACAGACCAACTATTAGTGGAAGAGGAAGATGACGTTTATAAACAAATTTATGAATTGAGAGGTGATTTTCAGCAGTGCATACAGGTGTTAATAGTTCTCCAATGTGGCCAAAGTGGATTCTTGAGCTGAAATGCCAGTTTAGCCTGCATTTAATGCATGACGACATCTTGCTAAAGGAGTCGAAGTCAGCATGAGGAATGGCCTCTTGCAGGACATTTAAATAGCTTGATTGCCACTTAAATTGTTCGCCAGCGCTTATCATGAGGCTGCATGGCATTTTGGTGGCTAGAGCTTAGCATAATCTCTCTTCTAATTGCAACAAGCCCTCTGGGGGTAAACATACCATCAATGATGATTTTAAAAGGATATTCACCTTCCAATGTTCACTTGCTGCTAGAGCTGTGAAGAGGGCCTCTGGAACACATCAGACAACTTCCTGGGACACCTTGTCAAAACTTCACCAATACTCAGTGTAGTAATTATAGTTTTGGGAAATGTAGGATTGTAGCTTTAAGAATAATCATGTGTTGTAAGATCACATGATCTGTGTAAACCAATGTGTTAACAGAGCGGGGAACCTCTACAGAGGAGTTCTTCTTTAGTTATGGAGTTGGATGCACACATGTAGTTGCTACTGCTGTCTTGTAAATAAAGTTATATGTTTCCACTAAGATAAGTTGTCCAAAGATCAACTCTATAACAAACTGGCAATGAGGATAATCAGATTTGGTGCTGTATCTTGCCCAGCGATTATGAGTATTTAAGTTTGTTAAATATAAAAGAAAATATACTCATCCAAAATGCCACAATTTTGCAGAATCAATCCCTTTGAGCCAGCCACAGATGATTGGCCTCAATATATAGAACATTTGGCGTTCTTCTTTCAAGCAAACAAAATCAGTGGAGGGAGGAAAAGAGGAGAGCGATTCTCCTGAGTATCTGTGGGAACAAGACCTACAGTTTAATTCGAAGCTTGATGGCCCCCAGTGCCCCAGATTCAAACACTTTCAGTGAATTAGTAGACCTCATTAAGAGACATTTTCAACCCAAGCCCGCAGCCACAATGCAGAGGTTCAGGTTCAATTCACAGAATGGAGCCCTGGGGGAGACAATTGCCACCTATGTGGTGAAATTAAAACAACTAATGGAATATTGTGATTTTGGTGAAACCCTGAATGACATGCTCAGAGAACATTTTGTGTGTGGCATGCAGGAAGACACTATTCATCCAAGATTGTTGGCTGATGTGAATCTTGATTTTAAGAAAGCGTTAGAAATAGCGCTAGTGATGAAAAGCGCTGTAAGGGATTCACAAGCAATGCAAGGGGTGCAAAATGGTGCCATTCTCCTAGTCAGATGGGAATGGTCGGCCAAAAGTAGCGCTAAAAGCCGGGAAGTGGGAAACAGCCCCCACTAATCAAAAAGTGAGAGGGAACAGCTTAGCAACTAAATTGAAAAATAACTTTCATTGACGTGGAAACAATCAGTCTTCCAGCGATTGGCAATTTTAAAAAATAGTATGTTATTTTTGTCACAGAAGTGGACATATAATGAGATAGTGCAAAGCGAGATTTAAACTGGCCTCCAAACAACAAACGAAATCCAATGAAGAACACAGTGTAGAAGAGCCAGAAACAACAAATTCTGACATTTATTCATTATTCAACATGAAAGTTGGGAAGATAGAGCCAATATTTGTTACAGCGCAAGTGAATGGTAAACCATTAAAAATGGAAGTAGACACAGGTGCTTCTACCACTGTAATAGGAGAACACACTTTCAGATATTTAAATAAAGGCGATCAACAATTAAATTTGGAACAAACATCTGCCAAGTTGAAAACATAGACAGGTGAAGAAATCCAAGTTAAAGGTATCACCAGAGCAATTGTTCATTATAGACACCAATCGGCACAGCTACCAGTGATGATGGTAGAAGGTGGGTGGCAAAGCCTTCTAGGGCATGATTGGTTGAAGGAGATTAAATTAAGCTGGTCCAAAATCTTCCAGCAGGTGGACTACCAGGGCTGCTAAAAAAAAAATGACACCATCTTCGAGGATGAACTGGGAAAAATCCAAAACCTACAGGCCAAGATTTACATGGGCCCAGAAGCAACCCCTCGCTCCTTGAAAGCAAGACTGGTGCCATACGCCCTGAGAGAGAAGGTTGATGCTGAGCTGAACTGGCTAAAGAGACTGGGTGTCATAAAAAAAATGTCAGTTCTCAGAGTGGGCGGCACCCTTAGTCCCTGTCCTTAAGCCAGACCAAACCATCCAGACCTGTGGGGACTATAAACTAACAGTCAAAAAAGCAGTCAAACTGGACAGATACCCTATTCCCAAGATTGAAGACCTATATGCCAAACTAGCAGTAGGGACAATGTATACAAAGCTTGACATGAGTCACACATATCAGCAACTGGAGCTAGATGACGCCTCCCGGGAGTTCGTAACCATAAATATCCATAAAGGGTTATACCAATAAACACGCCTGCCCTTCGGTGTTTCCTCAGCCTGTGCCATTTTTCAGAGGACAATGGAAATCTTACTACATGGACTACCCCAGGTTGTGTTCTACCTGGACAATGCACCGATAACTGGATTCACAGGAAAGGAACACTTGGCTAACCTAGAGGAGGTCCTGAAATGATTTTAGAAGCATGAAGGAGAAAAATGCACTTTTCAAGCAAATGAAGTCGTTTATTTGGGCCACCGGGTAGATGCTCAAGGGTTACATTGGTTGAAGAGAAGGTTAAAGCAATAAGAAAGGCACCTGCACCCAAGAACTCCTCTGAACTTAAATCATTTTTAGGGATGATAAATTATTACTAGCGGTTTCTACCAAATTTATCCACAGTTCTAGCCCCTCTACATTCACTGTTAAGAAAAAAACAGCACTGGTTTAGGGTGGCACACCAAAAAGAAGCCTTCATGAAAGTAAAACAGCTCTTACAGTCTTTAAATTTGTTAGTGCATTATGACCAGATGAAGGAATTGGTGCTAACCTGCGATGCGTCCTCCTATGGAGTGGGAGCGGTACTATCTCACAAAATGGACAACGGCACAGAGAGGCCAATAGGCTATGTATCCAGAACACTTACCACAACTGAAAAAGGATATTCTCAGATCGAAAAGGAAGATTTGTTGATTATTTTTGGTGTAAAAAAATTCGACCAAAATGTACAAGGGAGACATTTCACAATAGTATCAGACCACGAACCACTTTTGGGTCTGTTTAGCAAGGAAAAGACTATACCTCCTATAGCCTCTGCAAGAATACAAAGATGGGCTCTAATTTGGCAGCATATGAATACATCTTTGTACATAGACCAGGGTTTCATATAGAAGATGTTGATGCCCTAACTTGCCTTCCTTTGCAAGAGAATGATGAACATGGCCCAATCCCACAGGAGCTCCTGTTAGTGATGAAATTTCTAGATTTCTCACCAGTCTGTTCCAAGCAAATAAGAAACTGGATGAATCGTGATCCAGTCCTGTCTCGATTGAGAAATCAAGCGTTACATGGGGCAGAATTTTATGGCTGACATGCGGGTGGCGGAGCCTGCACGTCAGCGCTTAAAATGTCGCGCACTGACATCGGGCGAGCGTCCCGACGTCAGCGCGCATCATCACGATATTTAGGTGGGCAGGCGCCCTATGAAGCACGACGCGCACCCGCCATTAATTAAAGGCCTTGTTAAGGCCCTTAACTCGGCAATTGACGCCAATTTTGAGGATCCCGTGCTATCTTCGCCTCGGCGCATGGGCCCAACGGGCAGGCGGGTAACTGATTTTTTAACAAACATCATCCACGGGCAGGATATGTGGGCTCAGAGGAGTTGTTAATGTTTTATCTGAAGTATTTAATGCAGAAAGTGTTTTAAACTTGCCTTTGTGATTGTTAGCAGTTCAGATCGATTTCCAAAAGCTTTCTCTGTACTTTGAAGCTTCAGCTCAGCAGTCTGCAGACAGTAATCTTTATCGGGCCTACAGCTTTCTGGAGGCCTCCATTTAGCCTGGGTATGGGTCCTGACCTCCTCACTGGAGGCAGCTCCTCTGAGGAGGAAGGGAGGGATAGAATAAGGAGGAGGCCAGGAGTGGACAATCAGCCTCCAGGGGAGCCACCTTTGGGATGCCTGGCGCAGGCACAAGGGGCGCAGGGCCAAGAGGTTGTCCAAGGTGGAAGGGGCCGCAGAAGACGCCACTCTCCTGCTGCCAGGATATACAGGCGGCAAAGCAGCTACCTCAATATGACTGAGGTGCAGTGCCGAAGGAGGCTCCGACTGTCAAGGGGGACAATGAATTACATCTGTCAGATGATTGGCCCTGAGATCTCCCCTAACTGTGTGGGCGGACACCCCATGCCAGCAGCTCTGAAGGTCACAGTTGCCCTCCACTTCTATGCTTGTGGCTCCTTCTAGGGCTTGGTGGGTGATCTTTGCAGTGTCTCCCAATCAGCTGTCCACACTTATGTCAAGCAGGTTACAGACGCTCTGTTCAGACGGGCATTGACCTTCATCCAATTCCGCTGCGACCAGGCAAGTCAGACACAGGGAGCCAGAGGCTTCGCGGCCATTGCTGGCTTCCCCCGTGTCCAGGGTGCAATAGACTGCACACATGTGGCCATCAAGGTGCCAGCAGGTGAGCCCGGTGCCTTTGCCAACAGGAAGGGCTTCCATTCCATGAACATGCAGATAGTGTGTGATCACAGGATGCTGATTCTTCAAGTGTGTGTAAGGTACTCAGGCAGCTCCCACGACGCCTACATCCTCAGACACTCCCAGGTGCCGGGGCTCTCCAGTGCTCCGGCTCAGCTGGATGGTTGGCTGCTGGGTGACAAGGGCTATCCCCTCAGAAGGTGGCTCATGACACCTCTCTGCCATCCAAGAACAGAAGCTGAGGAGCACTACAATAGGAGCCACGGCACCACAAGGGCTGTGGTGGAGAGAGCCATCGGTCTTCTCAAGATGCACTTCCATTTCCTGGACCACTCAGTGGGCGCACTCCAGTACCCCCAGATCGTGTCTCTGTGATAGTGGAAGCATGCTGCATTCTGAACAATCTTGCGCTGGAAAGGGAGGATGCAGTTAGAACCATAGAATCGTAGAAAAGTTACAGCACAGAAGGAGGCCATTTGGCACATCTTGTCCATGCCAGCCCGAGGACACCCAGGTGCCCTTTCTAATCCCACCTTCCTGCACCCGGCCCATAGCCCTGCAGCTTACAGCACTTAAGGTGCAGATCTAGGGACTTTTTAAAAGAGTTTAGAGTTTCTGCCTCTACCACCAACTTGGGCAGCAAATTCCAGACATCCACAACCCTCTGTGTAAAAAAGTTCTTCCTCATGTCCCCCCTACACCTTCTGCCGCTTATCTTGAATCCCCTGGTTCTAGAATTCTCCACCAAGGGAAACAATTTTATCCTATCCACTCTATCTATTCCCCTCATAATTTGGTACACCTCAATCAAGTCACCTCTCTGCCTTCTTTGTTCTAAGGAAAATAACCCCAACCTATCCAATCTTTCCTCGTAGCTACACTTTTCTAACCCTGGCAACATTCTTGTAAACCTCCTCTGCAGTCTCTCCAGAGCTATTACGTCCTTCCTGTAATGTGGTGACCAGAACTGCACACAATACTCCATTCGTGGCCTCACCAGTGTTTTATACAATTCCAACATTATTTCCTAACTTTTATATTCTATACCTCTGCCAATGAAGGAAAGCATTCCATATACCTTCTTTACAACCTTGTCTACTTGAACTGCTGCCTTCAGGGACCTGTGTACTTGTATGCCAAGATCTCTCACTTCATCTACCCCTCTTAGTATATTCCCATTTATTGTGTAATCCCTGTAACTGTTTGACCTCCCTAAATGTATGACCTCACACTTCTCTATGTTAAAATCCATCTGCCACTTTACCGCCCACTCCATCAACCCATCTATATCGTTTTGGAGATTATGGCTATCCTCTACACTATCCACTACTCGGCCAATCTTTATATCATCTGCAAATTTCCCAATCGTGCCCCCCACATTCACATCCAAATCATTAACACAAACAGCAAGGGTCCCAACACCGAGTCCTGTGGAACACCACTTGAGACAACTTTCCATTCGCAAGGGCATCCATCGACCATTACCCTATGTTTCCTGTTACAAAGCCAACCTTTTATCCAGTTTGCCACATTACCTTGAATCCCATGGGTTTTTACTTTCCTGGCCAATCTGCCATGTGGGACCATGTCAAATGCCTTGGTAAAATCCATGTACACAACATCCACTGCACTACCTTCATCAACCCTTCTTGTCACTTCCTCAAAGAATCCAATCAAATTTGTGAGGCAAGACCTTCCTTTAACAAATCCATGCTGACCATCCCTGACTAGTCCATGCCTTTCCACATAACAGTTAATCCTATCTCTCAGGATTGATTCTACTAATTTGCTCACCACCGATGTAAAACTAACTGGCCTATAATTGTTTGGCATTTCCTTTGATCCCTTTTTAAACAATGGAGCTACGTTTGCATTTCTCCAGTCCTCCGGTACCTTCCCTGTATCTAGTGAAGATTGGAAAATCATCAGTTGACGATGAAGACCTTGACGCAGTGGATGAGGCTGCACATGATGAATCCAGCAGTGGCTCAGAGGATGAGGAAGCACAGGGCAATGATGAGGGGCAGCACGCCGACCCGCAACTACATCAAGGAGGCAGGGACACCCGGGACACTTTAATCCAACGAACCATCAGCTAGATCCACACACATGGATCAGCAGGACCAGCATTGCCTGGCGCTTCCACACGTGGAACTTAGGTGCTACATCTTCCATCTCATCAGCTGCAACTAAGGGCTTAGTTCAGAAACATCAATGTCCATTCAAACAATCATGAGATGTCTGTGAAACATACAAATGCAGCACAAAGAAAACACCCTCAGCCATGGTCAGAAAAGTGGATTTTATTACCACCAAAATAAAGCATAAACGTGGCTCTGATGCACATAATGATAAATTCCCTAATCTAGGGTCAACACAAAATCACCAGTGACAAACCCATGGAGTGCCTAACGTGCCTTATGCTTACGTTTGCGGGTGCTACGTCTTGGTGCCGCCCCATCACTCGGAGTGGCATCTGAGACAGCCTGCTCACTCTGCTGTCCTGTTAGCCTCCATGACCTTGGCGGCCATCCTCTGGCCCGTGGAGCCTGTGCTGGCCCCGCCTGGGAGGGAGTGGCCAGTTCCAAAACTGGCACCTCCCCAGTTGTCGCAGCCTCAACGGATGCAACGGTCACTGGCAGAGGGGTGGAGGAGCTGCTGCCCTCATCCGGAGCGCCCTGAGAGGAGCTCGCAGCGATGACAGGCAGCTGCTGCACCGACGTGAGGTCACATTGGACCTCTCTGCTCACCACAGATGGATGGGCACCAAGCGGCGACACTTGATGCCCAGAACATCTCCCACATTGGGGAATGAACACCTGAGGCCATTAGCGCTGTGAGGGCTTGCAGGTCAGAGCGTAACCCAATCAGAAGATTATCAATCTGCTGGAAGTCCCTCTCCATGAGAGTCGCCAGTCTCTCAATGGAGGAAGCCTGAAGCTCTGTCCTGAGGTTCATGCCTTCACTGACACTCTGCCTGGATTCCTCCACCACAGAGACCAAGTGAAGCACACCCTCATGCAACCCTGCCAGATGCTCCCGCGCACCCTGCTGCTTGTCCTGCAGCTGCTGCATGGCTGACATCTCCAGAGGCACATCATCATTGCCTAACTCAGCATGTGCCTGGCCCCTGCAGTCCTCCGGCTGCTGGCGCCATCGGCACTCTCTGTCCGTGCCATCTCCTCCAGCGATTGTGAAGTGCCCTCTCCACTGTGCCCCGGGACACTAGCCGACGTCATAATCCCCACCGAAGTGTTTGTCGCTGCGCTGGTGCCTGGCTCACTGAAAGGATGTAACACAAGTTGCAAGTATTGACCCTCAGGTGTAGAGGGGGGGGGCGCTGGACGTGTTGGTGGCGGCCACGCGGTGGTGATGCTGAAATTAACAACAAGGTCAGTGCATCAGTTAGCGTTCAGTCAGTAACACCTTTCATCCCTTTCCCCCCCAGCCTCATAATGCACTCACCCTTCAAGAACCTAAAGAGACGAAGATTGGTGGGGTGGTAAATAGTCAAGAGGAGGCCCAAACATTACACGCACATACAGACAGGCTGGTCAGATGGCTTAAGGAATGCCACATGGAATGTTATGTGGATAAGTGTGCGGTTAAGCACTTGGGTAAGGCAAGCAAGGTACGGGAATACATGAGTAATGGTAGGACCGTGGGAAGTCACGACGATTACAGGGACCTTGCTGGGCAGACCCTTTAAGGTAGCAGAACAGGAACATAAGGCGTTTAACAAGGTCAAAGCCAGACTTGCCTTTATTAACCGAGGAATAGAATGTAGGAAAAGGGAGGTCATGTTGCAAGTGCAGAAAACGCTGTCGAGGCCACATTTACACTTCTGCGTTCAGTTGTGACCTGCACTTCATGGGAGGGATGGCATTGGAGTGGGGAGAGTGCAGAGGTACCTGACCTGGATGCATGCTGGCCTGGAGAGTTGGAGTTATGAGGAAACATTGCAAACGCTTGCGACATTTGCCGTGGAGCACAGGAGATTGACAGGTCACATTATTGACCTTCATTCCGTTATGAGGGGCATAGAATGGGAGGACAGAAGGCAACATTTCCCCTTGGTGCAGGGATGACTAACGTGGGTGGCATTTATTTAAGTTGAGTGCCATGAGGTTGACAGGTGAGTTGCTGAGGACCTTTTGGACAGAGTAATGTGGGACGCACTGGCTGAAAGGGTGGTGGAGGTACAAACCCTCCTAAGATGCAATAAGTCTTTGGATGTGCAGTGGCGATGCCATGGCATGTTAGGCCATGGGGATAGTGGTCACAAATGGGATAAGGCGACTTTGGAAGGTGCTAGAGACGCGCATCCTCAATTGCAGCAACCATCAGTGCTTTGAATGGTGGGGAGACAGAGTGGATGGGACTGTGGCCCTCAAATACCTGGCCGCTGCACCCCAGCCTTGCCTACATCTACCAACCTGGCCGCCTGCCTCCTCCCCAGCTCTATGGCCTGCTCCTCATATGTGGTGAGGTGCTGCAGCACGGCGTGCCCACCACCAGTCCGCAGACACTCCCGGCTATTGTCCTCTGTTTTTGCCTGCAGAATAGAGAAGAGGATTTATTGGGGCTGATCGCTCATGTACTCTGCACACGCATGCCGCACCCCAACCACAGTGGCCCATCAGAGGTCTCCAGCGGCTCCTGTCCACACTACTGGTGATCAGTCACCAGAAGATTGTACGGCTGCTCCCAACCCCCTCCCCCAATGGCCACCTTGGACACATTCGGCATCCATCACTTTGAATAACACATGGGTCTTAGCGCCCATTGCAAGGAGGCACAATTAGGTGCGGCGCTGAGGGCAGCAGATGGCTCTTGGCCTTGACACCTTGAGGCTCCCCTTCCACCATCTCATCACCATCAATATGACATGTGTTGGAGTTCTGAGTATGTGTCTAGCTGCCTCCCCTGCAGGCTGCCCCCACACTACTCAAATACAACAAAACATCAACATATGCTGCGGGGAGAACCCATCTTCTCCTCAGCCACTAAGGCTGATGTAAGCATGGTCACTATTTGTTTGCCCACCCAGCGTGCGCCAAATGCCCAATGCAGTAACGACACGAAGACGTGGGGCGTGGTGGGGGGCCTCAAAGGCTAAGGCTACCTGCTGGGTAAAATGGCCAAGGCTGACATGGTACTCACCCTTCCAGAGCGCAGCAAATCATTGAAATGTCCTGCAGCACTGCGTTCCCATGCGCCGCACAGCATCTTGAGAGCTTACAGCCTCCTCCACCTCCTGCCACGCCTGCCTGGTCACGTGGGGGGCCCTCCTCCTCCCAACCTCCGGAAACAACACCTCCTGATGGTTTGACACCTCTTCCAGGAGGGCAGCAAGACAGGCATCGGAGAACCGAGGGGCACATTGCCCCCCTCCTCCTCCTCTGCCCTCACCTCCTCTGGAGCCCTGTCACTGGCCATGGTGAACAGCCTAACGGAGGCTGCCTGGCCTTTCTTTATACAGGCTGCCGGTTCCCCATTGGAACCGGTGGTCTGAACACGCCCGCCGCCGATTTGAATTTCCCGCTGAACACGGGAGTCTGGACGGGCCTTAATTGGCCCGTGCAAGATGGCAGCGCGGCCCATTTCGCCAGCGGGGATCGGCTCCCCACCAGCCGCCAATTCGGTCGAGCCCACCCGCCCGACAAACGCAAAATTCAGCCCATGGTTGGTCCCAGAAACCAGTCTCTGATGAATTGAAGCCATTTTTCAACCGAAGACACGGGATGACCAGTCAGGATGGTATTCTATTATGGGGTGCATGGGTAGTAGGGAATCACTTTTAGTAGAGCTACACTGTGCCCATCCAGGGATTACCCAAATGAAGATGATAGCGCGGAGTTAACTTTGGTGGCCGGGAATGGAAGCGATATTGAAAATGTGGTAAAACACTGTGTGCAATGTCAATGTTATGACACAGCAGTCGGTAAAGGCTGAGCTGTTTACACCCCAAAGGGAAACTTGAACAACTGTCATAACCTATACTTTATATTGGTATGTTTGAGATGCAGCTCTGAATTCAGGAATAAGACCACCGAACCGCAAGAGCTTTTTTACATAAAACTAAATTAAATGTTTATTAATTTAACAGCAAATTAAATACATAAATGTCTACAAATTACTATCATAATAGCTTTTTTAAAAAAATCCTCAAATTAATCAGCCCCGGGTAAATCTCCACCAAGGCAACAATAACCCATAGATTTTAAAAAAGACACCAGGCAAAGCACATTTGACCTTACAAATTCAAAATGAGGTTCCTTGCAATTTGGTTCCTTTGCAGACACAGTTGCAGGCTTACAGGCTGGTTAGATCTTAAATTCCTCTTCTGCCTTACACACACAAACACCTTTCTGTTTATACCTAGTTTTTCCTTTGAATGTAAATATTCGATTGTGTCATCAAGCTTTTAACGTTACATCTCCTAACAATAGTATCCTTTCATTCCACCAATCTTATTAGTAAGCTGAAAAAATAAACACATTGCTTGGCATCTTCTAGCTAGGTGCAAGTGTTTACTCCCACTCTTGAATGCTTTATTCAACAAACGTAAATTTACACATTACCTTCTATCCTCCTTACATTTATCAAATTAACATCTCAAAACTACCATACATTGAAGCACCCAGACCAACTGGCTTTAATCCAATTAAGACACACACAGTCAAACACATAGACACAGACTCCATTACAATTCCATTTTTAAAATAATTTTCAGTAACATTATAGACATTAATATCTCTTCATGACATCCCCCTCCCTATCAAAAAGTAATTTTTTAAAAAGGCTTCATTTTAATAACCCATCTTACACTATCTCCTATACTTATTACACTATTACATTACCAGATGCATTCATTAACATAACTATATATATTATATATATAGACATACACAAGTCCTTGGCATCAATGGAAATCACTCCAATCCAGTGTCCAGGTTTTTTAAAATGTCCAATTTTCCCTTTAAGCTTCAAACTCTTGATAACACATGTGCAAACAGATTTTCTCTACCAGCAACATGTATAATCCGTAGATTAAGTGGTTGTAATAACAGACTCCACCAGAAAAGGCTTGCACTTTTGTCTCTAAATTTGTCCAAAAACTTCAAAGGGTTGTGGTCTGTATAAACAGTTGTTTCTGATTAATTGTTTGCAACTTAAATTTCAAAATGCTGCAATGCTAACACCAAACCCAAGGTCTCTTTTCGATCATTGAATATCTTCTGTGTTGTACATTCAACTTCTGTGAAAAATACCCTATAGGTTTTTCCAATTCCAGTTTTGTCCTCTTGTAACAGTACGGCCCCAATGCCTATATCGCTTGCGTCAGTGGCCAATTTAAATTGCTTGGCATAATTGGGTACTGTCAACACTGGTGTCGTAGTTAATACAGTTTTTAAACTATCAAATGACTTCTGACACTCCAGTGTCCATTGAAGCTTCTTGTTCTTGTTTAATAGTTCAGTCAGTGGAGCAACTGCACTGCTAAACTTTGGTACAAATTTCAGGTAAAACTCACTCATGCCCAGAAATCTCAAAACTTTTTGTTTTGTTGTAGTCATTGGGAAATTCACGATAGCCTTGATTTTCACATCTTTCGGAGCCACCTTACCATGTCCAATGGTATGGCCTAGATAAGTAACTTGCACTTTTGCAAATTCACTTTTAGCCAAGTCCATCACTAAATTAGCTTCATGTAATTGAGAAAATAATTCTTTCAGATGCTGTAAATACTCCTTCCATGTCTGACTGAAAACTACCAGATCATCAATATAAACAGAACAATTGCTCAGACCTGCAATTACTTTGTTTGTCAGTCTTTGAAATGTTGCAGGTGCATTCTGCATACCAAATGGCATGACTTTAAACTGATACAGTCCACTTGGCATCACAAAAGCCGATATCTCCTTTGCTCTCCGATAATGGCACTTGTCAATATCGTTTTAGAGTCAATTTTTGTAATAAATTTTGATTGTCCCACTTTCTCAACGCAATCTTCCAACTGTGGTATAGGATAGGAATCCGCTTTTCTCACCACCTTTCGATAGTCCACACAGTCTTTGTGTTCCATCCAGTTTCGGTACCAACACAATGGGTGAATTCCAGTTACTGCAACTAGACTCAATGATATCATTTTGAAGCATGAATTCAATTTCTTTTTGTGCTTGTGATAACTTTGCCAGATTTAACCTATAAGGATAAAAATACCTGGGAAAACTCAGCAGGTCTGGCAGCATCTGCGGAGAGGAACACAGTTAATGTTTCGAGTCCGTATGACTCTTCAACAGAACTAAGTAAAAATAGAAAAGAGTTGAAATATAAACTGGTTTAAGGTGGGGGGGTGGGGGGTAGAGCTGGATAGAGGGCCAGTGATAGGTGGAGATAGCCAAAAGATGTCATAGACAAAAGAACAAAGAGGTGTTGAAGGTGGTGATATTATCTAAGGAATGTGCTAATTAAGGGTAGAAAGCAGGACAAGCAAGGTACAGATAGCCCTAGTGGGGGTGGGGTGGGGTGAAGGGAAGGGATCAAAACAGGCTAAAAGGTAGAGATAAAACAATGGCTGGAAATACATTTAAAAATAATGGAAATAGGTGGGAAAAGAAAAATCTATATAAATTATTGGGAAAAAATGGGGGGGGGGATCGGAAAGGGAGTGGGGATGGAGGAGAGAGTTCATGATCTAAAATTGTTGAACTCGATATTCAGTCCGGAAGGCTGTAAAGTGCCTAGTCAGAAGATGAGGTGCTGTTCCTTCAATTTGCGTTGAGCTTCACTGGAACAATGCAGCAGGCCAAGGACGGACATGTGGGCATGAGAGCAGGGTGGAGTGTTGAAATGGCAAGCGAAATCTATAATCTATATGGATGTTGCCTTCTTGAAGATGAAACTTGTACAGACACATCATGTATAGCTAAATATGTCTTCCCCAACTTATTCCCATAAATAAGTTTCTGTGACTGCAATAGCTTTTCCAAATCACTTTGACACTTGTCTGGAAGGTAACTCAATATTTCATTTAAATTTTCAAGCACCCCCTCATTATTCAATTTGACTAGAGGAAAATCAATTTCATAGTCCTGCACTTCTACCTCTTTCTCATCATTCACCATCACTAATATCTCTTTTTGTTCCTCTTCCCTATCAAAGTGCTTTTAAGCATATTTATAAGGCACACCCTCTGCTTCTTTCTTCTATCTGAAGTATTTATTAAATAATTTACTTCATTCAATTTCTTTTCAACACTGTAAGGTCCACTAAACTTTGCATTTAATAAATTGCCTAGAACTGGTAATGGACCTAGCACTTTCTCTCCAGAAACAAAACTGCAAGCTGTAGCTTTCTTCTCTGCTTCCATTTTCATCACTTGCTATGACATCTTTAAATGTTCCCTAACCAACTCACATGCTCTGTTCAATCTTTCCCTGAAATTTGATACATAATCCAGGAGAGTAGTTTCTGATTTTGACCCACCAATTTCTCATGAAGCTATTTCAGTGGTCCCCTTACCTCATGACCATGAATTAGCTAAAAAGGGCTAAAACCAGCCAATACATTAGGAGTGTCTCCAATAGCAAATAACAAGAATGGAATTCCTCTACCCCAATCCTCTGAATAATCCTGACAGTACACTCTTATCATAGTTTTTAAAGTTTGATGCCATCTTTCCAAAGCTCTTTGTGATTCCGGATGATAAACTGTTGGTTTAAACTGTTTTATCCCCAAGCTGTTCATTACTTCCTTAAACAGCTGTGACATGAAAATTGAACCCTGATCTGACTGTATTTCCTTCGGTAAAAACTTAGTTAATTCCTCCACAATCTTCTTGGTTGTAATATTTCTTAAAGGTGTCACTTCAGGAAACCTGGTAGACACATCCATTATTGTCAGTAAGTATTGATTTCCACTTTTAGTCTAAGTGAGGGGTCCTATCAATCAAGACCCTGGAAAAGGGTTCTTCAAATGCTGTTATTGGGATTAAAGGCGCCAGCTTAATCACTGCTTGTGGTTCCCCTATTTCCTGACATGTGTGACATGTTCTACAGAATTTGACTACTTCCCTATGCAATCCTTGCCAAAAAAAAATCTCTGTATCCTTTCCTGTGTTTTCCTAATTCCTAAATGCCACCCCATTGGAATTCCATGAGCAATTCTCAGCAGCTCATTTCTATACCCAACTGGAATTAACAATCTGATGCACCTCACTCCAACTTTCATTTGCTGAGACATGATCCGGCCTCCATTTTCTCATTAAAATATCACCCTTAAGGTAATAACATTCTGAAATACATTTTGCCTCTGTTTTTGAGTAAGCTGCCCAATCTTATTTAAATTGCAAATCATTTTGCTCTAACTCCACTAACCTCCTTGAGTTAAACACTTCAACTGAATTGTCCTGTAGTCTTTCTTCCTGAACAATGTTATCAAACACAGTGCCAGCTAATTGGATTTCAACACCTTCTTCTTGCCTTTCAACTGCCTGCCCTTGTTTTCATTGTTTCAATTTATGAGTCTGAGATCTCATTACCACACAATCTGGAAACAATCCAAGAGGCTCTCTCTCTGTAACACCTCTGTTGAACCATTTCTACAGGCTGCTCAACTAACATAGGCAACCCAAATATGTGACCAGCTATATCATTACCCAAAATAAATTGAACCACTACTCCAACAACAACTTCACCAGTATTCCATTTGCTTTTTTAAATGTATCTTCCACAAGGGGATAGATTTAGCATCTCCATGAACCCCACTTATTATCACCTGCTCCTGCGATACTCCCTCTGAACAACAAATGTTACTATCCCACTACATTAAGGTTGACTAGCACCTGTGTCTCTTAAAACTTAAACATCTTTACCTACTCCACCCTGTACACATGGAAAGACTTTCCATTCACACACAAAGTCTTTAAACATTTCTGCAACTTGCCCTCAGAATTCTCTTGGGTAAATCATGAACACATTCCCACTCCTTTACCTATCACTGATTCTTTCTATTTTACCTGAACACACCACTGGTTTTTCCTGTGCCTGAACCTCAAACCCCACAGTACTTTTATTTCCCAGAGCTTTTCTGCACCCCAATAATTCCAACAGATTTTTCCTGCAATTTCCAACACACTGCCATCGTATGCCCCACTTTATCACAATGAAAACACCTCAATTTTCAAATGTCACTCCTCCCCTCAGCATCTTCCTTTTTATTCTGAGAAAAAACTTCCTGGGAATTTCCAGCTACTCCTCCTCTTCCCTGACTATCCACCTTCCTTTCACCTTCCCACTTTCTATCCTTTTCGAATTTAAAAGGGTGACAGAAAAAACTTTATCTCTATGCACTAACTCAATCATCAGCTATCTCTGCTGTTTGTTTTACCATTTGAACTCTCTGTTCCTCCACATGAGTTCTCACTACTGATGGAATTGAATCTTTAAATTCTTCCAAAAGAATTACCTTCTAAGAGCTACATATGTTCTCTGTATTTTTAACATCCATATTCACCAGTCAAAATTACTTTGTTTTACTCTCTCAAGCTTAATATAAGTCTGCCCAGGCTGTTTTCTCATTTTCCTAAATTTCTGCCCGTGTGCCTCAGGAACCAACTCACATGCATTCAAAATAGCCTTTTTCATCACATCAGAATTCAGCACTACCTCTTCAGATAAAGCATATACCCCATGTGGTCTACCCACCAACCTGGATTGCAACAACAGTGTTCAGTACTCCTCTGGCCATCTCATCTGTTTAGCTATCTTCTCAAATAAAATAAAGAATGCTTCAACATCTCTTTCCTCAAACCTTGGAAGGCCTTGTACAAATCTAAACATCTCCCCACTGGGTTTTAGGTTAAAGGTTTTTTCATCATCAGAACTCTCCTCAGAATCCGAGATCTCTTTTTTAACTTATAAGCAGGTATTCTCTTTCTTTCTCTCCTTCCCTTGCCTCTCTTTCTTTATCCTTCTTGCTTGCCTGAAATTCCAGTTCCAGCTTCCTTTCTTTCTCCTGCCTTTCTGTTTGCTCCCTTTGAAATGCCCTTTCTCTTTCCTTTGCATCTAGTTCAAGTTTTTTCAGCTCCTTTGCTTGTTGAAGTTCAAGCATCCAACTGTAGATTCTATGCTATACCTTTAATTATATATGCTTTCCTCATCCCTACAGGTAACCCTAATTTTAACATATCTGCCAACTCTGTTAACTTATTCTTGGATACTTTCTGTAACCCACTCAGAGTTATATCTTCTACTCCCAGACAGGTTTTAACAATTGCCAAAGCCATCTTGCAGTCTCACCACTAATAAAAAACCTCACCAACTCCTGAATTCAAAGTGCTTCTCATACTTGTAACCTTAAGATTCACCAATTCCAAACCAATCAAAGAATTACAAATATTATCCTCCCAAGAGCCCCCAGTTGTTATGACACAGCAGTTGGTAAAGGCTAATTTGTTTACACCCCAAAGGAAAACTTGAACAACTGTCATAACCTATAATTTATATTGGTATGTTTGAGATGCAGCTCTGAATTCAGGAATAAGACCACCGAGCCTCAAGAAGTTTTTAATATAAAACTATAAATTTAAAATGTATTAATTTAGCAACAAATTAAATACATATGCATGTCTACAAATTACTACCATAATAACTTTTATACAAATCCCCAAATTAATCAGTCCCAGGTAAATCTCCACCAAGGCAACAGTAACCCATAGACTTTAAAAAGACATCAGGCAAAGCACATTTGACCTTACAAATTCAAAATGAGGTTCCTTGCAATTTGGTTCCTTTGCAAACACAGTTGTAGGCTGTCAGGAAGGTTAGATCTTAAATGCCTCTGCCTTACGTACACAAACTCTTTTCTGCTTATACCTAGCTTTTCCTTTGAATGTACACATTCGATTGTATCACCAGGCTTTTAACATTACATCACCTAACAATAATATCCTTTCATTCCACCAATTTTATTAGAAAGCTGAAAAAATAAACACATTGCTTGGTATCTTCTAGCTAGGTGCAAGATTTTACTCTACTGTTGAATGCTTTATTCAACAAATGCAAATTTATACTTTACCTTCTATCCTCCTTCTGTTTATCTGATTAACATCTCAAAACTATTATACATCAAAGCACCCAGACTAGTTGGCTTTAATCCAATTAAAACACACAGTCAAACACAGACACAAACTCTAATACAATTCCATTTTTAAAATAATTTCCAGTAACATTATAGACATTAATATCTCTTCATGACAGTCAACAGGTACAAAAGTTGCCAGCCACAGCCCTATTATACCCATGGGAGTGGCCTGGTAGACCCTGGGTGTAATTGCACATTGATTATGTAGGTCCTTTTCTTGGAACCATGTTTCTGCTGATTATAGATGCTCATTTCAAATGGTTAGGCGTTTATGAGGTGAAGTCGCCAATGTCAGGTGCTGCTATTGAAACACTACGCCAGAGCTTCGCCACCCACAGATTGCCACAGGTAATCGTCTCAGATAATGGTACTGCATTTATCAGCCTCAACGTTACCAACCACATGAAGATGGCACCATACCATCCATCATCAAACGGACTGGCGGAAATGGCAGTACAAACTTTTAAGGCTGGAATGATAAAGTTAACAGGTGATTTGTCGGGTACCAAACTTGCTCGTTTCCTATTCCACCACAGAACGACCCCCGCACTATGACAGGAGCAACACCTGCAGAATTACTGATTAGGCACCGTATTCAGACAAGACTAAGCCTAATACTTCCCAATTTGGAGGTGAAGGTGGAAAAAATTCAAAGCAACCAAAAAGCGACTCATGGTTATGAGCGACAATTTACTGTTGGAGAAGCAGTATATGTAAAGAATTTCAGTGAAAGGCTGAAGTGGTTACCTGGTAAAGTAAATTCAGTGACTGGACCATTGTCATACCGCGTGGAAGTGGAAGGCCAGATCACCTGAAAGCATGTGGACCATTTAAGAAGAAGAAAGATACTCCGAGAAAATTATGTTCCACCTGTAACCATTGCTAAACCAGTGGTGCAGAGTTGCTCAACCGAGAACAGGCATTCCCAATGTCTCTGTCAGAGTGCCTAATGAGGTACCTGATGTTAATGCGGTTCCAGAGAATGTGTTTCCTACAAAAGAATCTGAAGTTGTGGAGCTACGATCTTCCACATGGATCAGGAAACCACCCGAAAGACTGAACTTGTAATTCCATGACCTGTGTAAATATTGTAATGTCATGAGATAAATATCCTTGTAAATACAAAATGTATAGAAAAGTTAAAGGGGGAGGAATGTAGTAATTATAGTTCTTGGAAATATAGGACTGTATCTTTAAGAATAATTCTGTGTTGTAAGATCACATGATTTGCGTTAACAGCACGGGGAATCTCGACAGGGGAGTTCTTCTTTAGTTATGGAGTTTGATGCTCATGTGTAGTTCTCGGCTGCTGTCTTGTAATAAAGTTAAATCTTCCCACTAAGAAAAGCTGTCTGAAGCTCAACTCTGTAACACTCAGGCAACATTTATTCCACAAATAATCTGAGGACTTCTCCTAAAGAGGGTAAGTACTGAGTTACCCCACCTTATAGGAACGACAAGGTGAATGGGAGTGCTTGGTCATGGGCATCTTACAAGAAAACCCCCTGCTCTGCACGAGGGAGGACGACATGAGGCCAGGTAGAGCAGCACCAGCTGCTGCAGGACAGAGGGACAGAAGGAAGAGGAGGGTGAAGTGGGGTCCTTCTTCACTGTGGGTACAGGACATCCATCCTCCCCTGGTCTTCGTCCACCAGGACCTCAATGCCACGTCTCAGAACCTGTGCATCCCCTCAAAGCCATCCTGAAATCTGCCACTGTTTGCCAGCCAGCACTCTCCACGCCTTCAGTGGAACTAGGTGTGAGGTGCCCACATATCCTGCTTCATGAAATTAATGTGTAATCAGCTGCTGAATCTGCAGGGTTATTGTTTAATACCTCCAAGCAAGTTCAAATTATAGTGATTAGTAATTATGTACTAAATCCAGACTTTCAAATAGGGACTAAAAGTTGATAAATCCCCAGGGCCTGATAGCCTACATCCTAGGGGTTTAAAAGAGGTGGCTGCAGAGACAATGGATTGGTTCTGTTCATCCAAAATTTCTTAGGTTTTAGGATTGTCCTCATGGATTGGAAGGTAGCAAATGTAGCCCTGCAGTTCAGGAAAGGAAGGAGAGAGAAACAGAGAACATAGCCTAACATCAGTCGTAGGCAAAATGCTAGCATCTATTAGAAGGTGTGGCAACAGCACACTCAGAAAATCATAATATGATCAGACGGAGTCAACATGAAATTATGAGATGGAAATTATGATCTTAAATCTGTTAAGAAATTTTTGGGGGTTTTGCTAGCAGTGTCGATAAGGGGGAGCCAGTGGATGTAGTGTGTTTGGATTTTCAAAAGCATTCAGTAAGATGCCAAGGAGGTTATTATGCAAAATTAGGGTTCATGGGTTTGGGGGTAATGTATACTCACGGATTGAGGGTTGGTTAACAGGCAGAAAACAAAGAGTAGGATGAAACATGTCATTTTTGGGCTGCTACTTAACTAGTGGAGTACTGCAAGGTTCCATACTTGGGCTTCAGCTATTTAAAACCTATATCAATAACTTAGATGAGGGGACTAGTGTAACATAGTACACATACTTCAGCGGTATAAAGTTATGTGGGAGGGTAAGCAGTGAGGAGGATGCAAACAGGCTGCAAAGGGAGGTAGACAAAGTGAGGAGAAGAGGGTGGCAGATGGAGAAAAGGTGGAGAAATGAGATGTTATTCACTTTGGTCATAATAATAAAAATGAATATTTTTTAAATGATGAGAGCTTTGGAAAGGTTGGTATTTCAAGGGAGTCCTGGATATTTTGGTGCACAAATCTCAGAAATTTAACACGCAAATAGAGTAATTAGGAAAACAAAGTAATTTTATTATAAAAAGATTGCCCAGTCAAGCAAGGTCCTGATTTTAAAATTCTCATACTTGTCTTCAAATCCCTCCAGGGTCTTGGCCCTCCCTATCTCCCTAATCTCTCCAACCTCACAACCTTCCGAGATATCTGCACTCCTCAAATTCTGGCCTCTTGTGCATTTCCATTATAAGTGCTCCACCATTGGTGGTCATGCCTACAGTTGCCTAGGGCCCAAGCTCTGGAATTCCCTCCCTACACCCGTCCACCTCTCTACCTTGCTTTCCTCCTTTAAGGCAATTCTTCTATCTCTTTGACCAAGCTTTGGTCATCTGACCTCATATCTCTTCATCTGGCTCTGTGGCATGCTCTATTTTATAATAAAACTCTGTTAATAAATTTGCAGAATGTGCATGTATTTGGCAAATCTACTAAGTGTGAAGTGTCATATTTTAGTAGGAAGAATAAGGACATAATGCTTGGATAATAAAGGATTAAGTGGGATAGAGGAGTAAAGGGATCCAAAAGCAAAGATGCACGAATCACTAAGCGTAGTGCCCCAAGTCAGTAAAGCCATAAAAATGTAAACCGAGCACCCAGGCCCATTTCCACAACAATAACATCTTGTGTTTAGTGGACTCAGAGGAGAGAGAGCATGATCAATTGAGATGGCATTTGAAATCACTGAAGACAGGGGCTAGGGGAAGTTAGCAATGAAGGTATCTCCATGAGAAAGTTTTATGGTACTTGGGAAGGCAGTAGAGAACAAGGATTTTAAAAGGGGTGGAACAAGATGAGATGCTGAAAGGAGAAAGTTTCAGAGATTTGACAGACAGACTACAGTGTGGTTTGGTGATAAGAGCCACACATTCACTGCGATGGTCTAGGTGGGGCAAGTGGTGGAAGGTATAGGCAGGTAGGGAGATTTCATTTAGAGGGATGAGAACATTGTCCCTCAGCCAGATTTCCATCAAGGCTGCGATGTCAATGAAATCACCCAGAATGATCTCATGGGTGACAAGAGTCTTGCTCACAAGTGAACGGATATTCTGGAGGGAGATGTGGAGAGAGGGTGTGATATCTTGTCTGCCAGTAGAATCCACAGGGTCAGCCCTGGGAGGAGTGAGTTGGGCAGCAAGGGGATCAGCTGATGAGCCCACAGCAGGTGCATTGTTCGGGAAGAATAGTGAAAGAATAGGATTGGACCACTTGGGGATTATTTCTACAGGAATTGAATAAAAGCAGAGATGTTATGTTAAACTTGTATCAAACCATGATTAGACCACTTGGAGTACTGTGCACAGTTCTGATCTTCATAGTACAAAATGAAGATTTGAGAACTGAGAGGCTATACCCATCAGGAAAGACTGAACAGACTGGGGTTCTTTTCTCTAGATAAGAGAAGGCTGAGGGGAAAAGGGTCTTTAAGATTATGAAAGGAAAACGGAGTTAACGTTTCAGGTTGATGATCTTTCATCAGAATTGTATCAACTTGAAACATTAACTCTGTTTCTCTCTCCACAGATGCTGCCCAACCTGCTGAGTATTTTCAGCTTTTTTTGTTTTTATGTCAGATTTCCAACATTTGCAGTATTTTGCTTTTGTATCTCACTCACAGCCTCCTTTGTGAAGCAAAGGAGCCCCTGGCACTGACTAGGACCCCAGCTTGTTTATTGAAGTAGGCTTCTGCTTGTTGCAGGTCAACGTGCTGCTCACATTTTACAGGACCATCCTGAAAATTGGAGTTGGTAGGCCTTGGGATGGGGAGGAGGTAGGTGGCACCTCTCTCCGATTATCATAGAATCTTACTGTATTACAGCACAGAAGGAGGTCATTTGGTCTAACAAACTGCACCTTCACTTTCGAGCTGTTAACTGTCAGCCATCATTTCTTCAGGTTAGAAATGAGCAGACAATAGTTCAGCCTTGTCGTCTCTTGGGTCCTTTAGAAAGAAAACCAACACACTTCTCTGACAAAATTGTGCAGAAAGGCACAAGCTTAACCCTAGGGCTAGGCATGATAAGCTTGAGCAAATTAAAGGGTTACAACAGATGGGAGGTATCTTCAGTGCTGATCCAATATGCGTTACAATTGCTTTTCTCTCAGTTCAAAGATCCTTTCTGTTCTTCTATCTGCTCCTCAAAGTCAATCACGCCGTAGCAAATCATTTACTCTGTCAACCTATTTTTTCCCAATTTCTTTGTAAGAAGGCATTTCATCTCATGCCAGTGGCCCTCAGCACCCTTGTGCCCTTGTGCCATGAGGAGGGAGGGTGAGAAAATGGCGGGGAGGCATAAATGGGGGCGGGGTCAGGATAAACAAACAAACAGTCTGACCTGGGAGAAAATGGCCCTGGTGTAGCATTTCTAAAATCAGTTAGTCTTAGTTGAAAGTCAAATACCTGATTAACGCCATCTTTATTGTAGATTCCTAATTACTATAAGCAGGAATTGATTACTTAAAATTAATAGGACACATTAAGTGCCTATAAATCACAATATGGTAGGTTTAGGATGTGTTATATTGTTTGGAAGTAAATAGATCACATAAACTTAATGAGCTGTTGCTGTTTCTCTGGAGGTTAGACAGAAGAAGTGATAATTCCAAAGCAGATGCGTAACTGCAGATCATTGGAAACTGTTCACTAAACTGAAATCAAAGTTTAATTATAAACACTATCAGAATAAATAAAGGTTTGATGGTCACAACTAAAGCTTTCAAACTAATGGAATCAATAACTCGAGTGGCTTTAAGTCAGCAGCTCCATCTTCAGCGTCTCATGAGTTGCACAGAGTGATTAGCAAGTCAAGACCACGGCAGACCCTATGTTCACGTATGTGCCTGGCATATTGAACATGCTCAGTATGTGTCTTTTCTGGATGAATCTGAAGATCAATTATGGTCTATTTTGGGATCAGCTTTTACCGTCGATGCATTCTTAGAACCATTATTCTATTTGAAATTTCTCTTCCTTTCATTGTCTTCATTATACCTGCTTATCTTCTTGCTCCATTTGTGTGAACGTAGACTTATTCTAATATTAAGATTTTGAAGCAAATCTTTTTTTTAATCTATTCTAAACTATGACTTGTTGGGTGCTGAGGAGTCCAACATAAAATGGATCTGCACCCCTACAAAAAACAGTTGGAAGGTACATGTTTAGTTATTCGTTTTCAGGACGTGGGTCATTTGGCCAGCACTTATTGCCCATTCACTGTTGTGGCCAGGACATTAAGAACCAATAATATGGGATCGAGTTCATGTAAAATAGACTGAGTCGGGGTGGCAGTTTCCTTGCTCTGAATGATAATATTGAGCCAATTGGGTTTTTACAATAATCTGGCACTTTATCATTGTCATTTCAGATAGTGTCATATGACAAATTATGAGATTCTGTGATTTCAGTTTCCCATGATGGTATATGAACTTACAACCTCTGATTAACTAGCCCATTATTATAACCAGGGAGCTACCATGCTCATGGAATATACTGCTAACATTATTTTGTTGAACATATTAACTAAGCTTTCTCAGCCTACCTTAGGTTATGGTGCGTCTCGATTACTTTAATGTTTCTGGCCTCTTGTGCAACCCTGATTTTTATCAAAACAATAAACCTCTCCACTTCCCTATAATCGTTCTTTTAAGGTGCTCCTTAAAACTTACCTTTTTGACCAATCTCTTGGCTACCTATCTTAATATCTCCCTATGTGGCTCAGTTTCAAATTTTGCTTGATAACAATCCTATGAACATTGTCAGTTCAATTTATTAGAGAGATTAATCACAGTAAAAGCCAAAACCTGTTCCCTTCTGACATTCACACAGCGATACTAGTGGCAGTAGTGATTGGACAGTATCCAAGAGCAGGAAAACTGACTAATTCTACCCTTTCTAACCCAGGGCTACAAAAATCAAGTACAGCATCCCTACCAACATACCAGCTGGGTCTTTGCTGGTCTGTATAGCTTAACTGCATACTAAATAACTTCTCTCAGCCTTGGGGAATGCCCTAAAAGCATGTCTTCCTACTGATCTTAAAGCACCTCAACTGCCACAGAATGACATTTTTTATTTCCTGCACCTTTCTCCTTATGGTTTCTCTTAGTGAGGCTCTCAATGAATGTTGAATTTCATGGAAAAGGGGGCCGTGCTGTCCAGGTTTTTCATCTTGCACCCATCAGGACAAACACAAGAATGCCAAATTTAAAATGGAGCAGCAATTTATACTGCATAATTTGTTGGCAAACTGACTCTGATTGGTCGAGGTGTTGCCATGGAGAATGCACCAGGGAACAATTGTCCCCAACTTTTTTGTTTATTTCAATAAAAGGCACAAAGCTTGGACATATTCCCTTTGTTTTCAGAGAACAGGCCCCTGCATATATGTAGCTTCTAGCAAGCATAAATGAGCCACATTGTGAGCCTGAGTGATAATCTTAAATGGGTTGTTAGTCTAATTCTTAGCACACTCAGAATTGTTCAACAAGTGCTGTTTAATCGCAGAATCACACCTAATGTTAGACATTATGTTCTGAGTTTGCAAGCACGGGCTGGTTGAGTACAGTCAGTGCTCTGCCTATTGCAAACAGCCGAAGGGATGTGTTGACGTTTCGAGTCCTCATGACCCTTCAGCAGAACTGAGTAACAGCACTTCATCTTCCGACTAGGCACTTTACAGCCTTCCGGGCTGAATATTGAATTCAACAACTTTAGATCTTAAACTCCCTCCCCCATCCCCACCCCCTTCCCGTTTCTTCCCCCTCCCTTTTGTTTTTTCCAATAATTTATATTGATTTTTCTTTTCCCACCTATTTCCATTATTTTTAAATATATAACCCTGTCAGTCTTTCCACCCCACCCCCACTAGAGCTGTACCTTGAGTGTCCTGCCATCCATTCTTAATTAGCACATTTTCTTAGATAATATCACCACCTTTAACACCTCTTTGTTCCTTTTGTCTGTGGCATCTTTTGATTATCTGCTCCTATCACTGCTTGCTTGTCTCTACAACCACCACCCCCCCAAATTCTCTCCCCCCCCAGCCTTAAACCAGCTTATATTTCACCCCTCTCCTAACTTTACTCAGTTCTGCTGAAGGGTCATGAGGACTCAAAACGTCAACTCTTTTCTTCTCCTCCGATGCTGCCAGACCTGCTGAGTTTTCCGAGGTAATTCTGTTTTTGTTTTGGATTTCCAGCATCCGCAGTAGTTTTTTGTTTTTATAGCCGAAGGGATGTGTTGTTTTAATATGATCCACCAGTAATTGGGACATACAGCCTGTGTACCTGGCATTGCACCAGCACTGAAATTCATATACCATATTGCTCATTTATGTGGTAAGCAGAATGTCTTTTTGGCTTGAGGACAACACCCTAGTAATGGAAAATACCACTCATGCTACTTCTGAATAGTAGCAGCAAGAAATAAACGGCTTTATCTATTGCACAAATTTTTGAGATACTTTATCCTTCCAGGGTAATTTGAGGTAGACTGGGCACTTTTCAGATCCAAAAGTGGTGGCCTTAGGCCCGTGAGTATGAACCATTCAGAGCAAGCAATGGTCTGATTGGGTAGCCATTATCTCATAGGATAGCTTTGATGCGTCCTGTTTCTGCTTGCCTGCTGAGCAAATGGCTCAGGCCCTATTTATGAAATTGCAAATAAGGCCAATCTTATAGGGCACAGAACTGTAGGAATCACAACACGTGTATTTTAGCGGATTTCTCAACTAGCATCGAGGAAAGGGAGTTCATTTGACAGCTCCATTACAAAGGTGAACTTGAGCACAGGATGAAGCGCATTAACACGTGTAAGAAAATTCTTACATGCAGCTGCAGATTCAAGAATAGCAAACGTATCATCTCTGTATCGGAAATATGCAGGGATAGTAGATTAGGGGTCATTCCATTGAAAATGAGTTTCTCGTGGATGAAAATGTTAGCAAAAGTTGGGCCGAGAGGGGATCCCATCATAACACCATCTGTTTAGACATACATGATATCTTTGAAATGGAACTGAACTGCACGAGTTGCGGAGTTCATAAGTTCAATGAATACTGATTCTGAAAATGACGGCACATCTAGATTGCCATGATATAGTGGCGCTGCACAAATGTCTGTGGGGTCCTTGAGTGGCACATTAGTGAATAGGCTCACAATGTCAAATGCGCACATAGACATTGCATTGCTGTTGATCTGCAGGTCACATATAGTCTTACCAAATGTGCAGGAATCCTTCACTATGTATGTGGGAGACTGACTCAGAACTGGTTGTAGCAACTCACCCAGCCATTTGGCCAATGCATGTTGTGCAATGTAATAAGGCATCACTTTGTGTGTCTTGGGCAGCCCATATATTTGTGGACGTAGTGAACCATGAGGACAAGTCCTATCATATACACTACAAGTGTCAGAAAGATATAATAATTTTCATAATGTATTGGAATTTATTGTAAAGTAGAGTAACTGTGTGTGTGTGTGTGTGTGTGTGTGTGTGTCTTAATTGAATTAAAGGCAGCTGGTCTGAAGGCTTTGATGTATTAGAAGATAAGCTAGGTTTGAAATGCTAAGTAGGTAAACATAGGGGAAGTTTTAGAATATGAGGTGCAAAGAGAACATTTTCATTTTTAAATAAACCAGACTATTCTATAACAGAATTCAAAAGAGGGAGTGAAATGTTTCACGTAGCCAGGAGAAGTTAAGAAATAGTGTGCTTATTTTTCCCAAAGATTACCGGTAAAGTTGGTACTATGATAGATTTTTACTATTGGAGGTAAAGTCCAAAGACGTTGTTGGGAATTTGCATTCAGAGGGGAAAATATGTATAAAGGAGAGAAGGCTGCGTGCGAGGGAAAGCATTCTAAGATCTAACAAGTGTAAAAAGCCTCTAGCCTCTAAGCTTCAAACTGCTGTCTGCAAGAACTGAAGTTAAGAAAATTCACTTTGAATTCAACCGTTCAGGTATCATGTTCCTTTGCCTGGGTCTTTTAAAATAAGTGTTTTTACTGTTGGCATAATAAGGATGTAACTGGGAGTTAGATTAACTAGAGGAGCTAGGAGTTAACATTGCAGTAATTTGTTTACCTATGTATGCGCTTAAAATCATTTTTTCTATTTAGGAAAGTTTTAATTTAGTTTTGTAAGAAACCTATAAGACTTGGTTGCCTTATTACGACTGAATTCAAGGCACGCATCTCGAAGTTTATACAAATTGCGAAACAGCTGTGGCAGTTGTTTCAAATTTCCCTTTGAGATTTGAGCAGCTCAGCATTTACCATCGGCTGTGCCATAACACAAGGCAGCTCATTACTATTACACAAGTCTGACACCACATTTTTGTATCTTGCTTTCGAGCAGGGCTGTACAGTTATGCTTGATGGTGGGTCAAAATGTATATGAAAAAGAAAAGCATTCATTTTGTCAATTTCGTCTTGCTTGTTAAGGATGACTATTCTAGTCCCTTTGTCAAGCTTGCAAATATGTACGTGTGGGTTCGCCTTGAGACTTCGCAACACTATCAGACATTCATGCTGCATGTGAAATTTGGACAAGTCATTGGGTATCCCATAATATGCACATGTTAAATCAGCTAAGCATGGTTTCAACGACTCAGAGTTTTGTTGGTCTCTGGTTTGGGGAGGATAGCTGAGAATAGAGGAGTTCAAACTCCGCAAATAACTCTTCCTGTTTAATGTGGGACATAGAAGCACCAAAAATTGCTGATGGAATTTCTCTAGTGCTCTTACATGTCACTCAAACACAATCCAGTTGTCACTGCAGTACAGGAGTGTGATGATGACAATGCTCTGTACACTAGGACTTTTGTTGACTTGTGGAGATCTTTGTCAAACACAATCGCTGCCGTGGTTTTTAGAAAGCTGAACTGGTGCAGCTGATCCAGTACTAGTGCACAGCACGGCACTGGGGAAGAGTCACTTTAGCTGATTCTTGCAGCCTCCAGCTCAGGTACTGGCACTGCGCGTACCTTAGAGGCTAGTATAGAGTTAGGATCAGCCGGTAGTGGGTCACCAAGCATGAGTGGGCTGCTGCCAGGCCAGGTGAAAGGATAATTTAAGTGCCAGCACATAGGAGAGCGAGGTCACTGACAGGTTTTGCTACTGTCAGGTGAGGACCTCGATGGGGCAGCATACAGGAGAACACCGAATGGCCGAAGGTACTTAGTGCATTGGCTGGCTTGGCAAGAAAGCCTCCTGTCACTGCAAAGGGGCATGGACATTGTCCAACTCCAAGTTGACAGAACGTCTCCTTTCCACAGACCCAAACGGACTTCAGCTGCAGGCCCCCATAGCTGTTATTGTTGCCTTTCTATGAACAGGTTCCCAAATCCCCTGCCCTCCCTGTGAGTATGCAGCACAACTTGCTCCCAAATTCAGGATCTCACCACAACACCTCCAAAAACACACCACTGTACTTCCAGAGGCTTTGCAATACCAGAACTTATTCAAAATTACCACACCTGTTATTTGGGTGCCTGGTTTTTTAAGTAACGTTCGTGTTGGGCCCCTCTTGTAGCTGAACCCTAGATCTTTGGTGAGTGACAAGGGAATTCATCCACTGGACCTGGCAGGTCCAAGTTTCGGAAATTGGACATCACATCAGCCAATCGGGCTGGCTGACATCACAATAGCAATACTTCAGCAGCTTCCGGCACACGCAGGAGACACCTGCCCAAGTGCCCTCCTCAACATGATATGCCACTCGGGCAGTGCCGCACACGGCCTCAGGGTGGCATTTGGCTTCCATTGTGCTGTCCCCAGCAGTGCTACAGGTCCAAATTTCGTGCTCAAGATGTTCAACAGCTAGTTGCTGTCAGATTAGGGTTGCGAACTGTCACTGGGTGTATTCCTGGAGAGTTCACCACATGACCTCCCACCTCAAACTGCCCCGCCCCCACACTGCATTATCCTCCAGGGACACTGCTTTCCATCACCCATCAGAAAGAGGACAGGCTTTTTGTTAACCAGTTGGTGAAACAGCCTTTTCCTGCCCCAGCTCCAATGCCTTTTACTAGTAACACACAAACGTGTACAATAAAAATGAAAAGACCACAATTTTGTTTAATGCCCCCACGGTTTTCCTGCTGGGTTGTTTACTTCAGTGTCCTGGAGATTAATCTTCAATTTCTGGAGATTCCTGGGCAATCCCGGAGAGTTCGCAACCCAACTCAAACAGAAACCACAGCCGAGGTCCATATCATTGTCGGCAACAGAGCTTCACCCTGGCAACCATTCCCACATCAATCTACCGATTTTCAAATACATTTTTCTTCTTGTAATATTTGAAAGCCCAGATATTGCTGCTGGCGATATTAGTTGCTGGACATTTAACACCTTATTTAAAATAATTAAATCAGTGCCCCCCTGCCGCCGCCCTATTGAAATGGGAGATGGAGGATTGAGACAAGGATGCAAGAAGCATTTGTTTAATATCAGCAACAGTCACTACCAGACTCAAGCGTCAGTTCTGTATCACAGGGTTGGAAATTGGAGCTCGCCTGTGGCCGATTAATAAAAAGATGGTGTTTGAGCAGTTTATCTGAACTATTTCTGGACACTGTGGATTGTTATATAGTCCTTCAAACTGATTAAATTATGTAAATGAGACATATTGAAATATAAAAGTCTATTCTATCATCTGTGCCCTACTCTGGCATGAAGATATTCAGGCCACAATATCAATATTGAAGAGGGCTTCTCGAAAAGAAAGAACTTTACAATCAAGGTGCTTTTTAAAGTTGGGGGGAGTCCAAAACAACATAGAACACACAATCTGAATGGGGTCTAGCCCAAAGAGACAGAGCCAGTCCAGTCTGAAATAATTGTGTACTAAATAAGCATAGGAATAAACTCTCACACGCACAATGACCTGATATGAATGTGGTTTAACCAGCCCATCAGCCAACTGGCGTGTTATCAGGTTTTTTTTTATTATTATAATGACGTCCAATTTCAAAACAGGCTGTTCAGAATTTTTCATTACATTTATGGAAATTGAGTCTTTTAATAACTGCAAGGCAGACTGTTACAATCTGTAACTCCTGGCACCTCATTAGACAACCTCACCAAAGCAATTTGTAATATTGACATTGTGTTTTAATGAAGCAGGAGATTTTCTTCCCCCTTTTTTGTGTATTTTGATTGTAATCCTGCTGACAATTTGATTTATGTTTCAGTGGGTCAGACTCAGCAATGACATCCTTGACCCATGGCCCAAAGTCGAGGCTGGACACACAGAAAGGGAACTTGGCTAAGGTGGATTAAAATTATCAGCAAGGCCTTTGGATCTGTGTCACTAATTTAGTGCCTGTGGGAGAGATGGTGAGAAATGAGGAGAATATTAAGAATAAGTTTTAATAAAATGGATTGGCAAGGGACTTGTTCTCTCACCTTGTACATCACTCTTTGAAAAAATTTCTTTAGAACGGAATAGAATAGAAACTGTAATATTTATTATGCTCAGTGTGTTATTAAGACTTGGATCTATATACGGTCATAGGGTCATTTGCAGTACAGAAGGAGGCCCTTCAGCCCATCGAATCTATGTTGGCTCTCAGTGGAGCAAATCAATCAGTCCCATTCCTCCGCTCGATTCCCAAGCCCCTGCAAATTTATTTTCTTCAAGTGCCCATCCAATTTCCTTTTGAAATCGTAGTTTATCTCAACATCCACCACCCTTGTAAGCAGAGAGTTCCAGGTCATCACCATTCGCTGAGTAAGAAAAGTTCTACCTCACATTCCCCCTGTATCTCTTTCCCAAAATCTTAAATCTGTGGCCCCTAGTCCTTGTACCATCAGCTAATAGGAATAGTTTTTCTTTGCCTACCTTAACCAAACCCGTAATAACCTTGTCTATCAAATCTCCCATCAGTCTCCTTTACTCCGGGACACCCCAGCTTATCCAACCTAACCTTGCAGCTAAAAGCTCCCGTCCGCCCCAAACCATTTTGGTAAATCTCCTCTGCACCATCTCAAAGACCCTCACATTCTTCCTAAGACCTTTGATGGCCTGAAGATGTCCTGATGTGTTCCAGCTAATTACGGACTTTTGAAAGTATTTACAGTTGTGACATAGAAAACACAGCAGCTAAATCATATTTCCACAAATTGCCACATTGCCCAGTGTCAGGAGGATATAATAATTTCGATAATGTTATTTGGAATTTATTGTAAAGTAGAGAAAGTGTGGGGTCTGTCTCTGTGTATCTGTGTGTGTGGGGGTCTTAATTAAATTAAAGGCAGCTGGTCTGAAGGCTTTGATGTAAGAAGAGAAGTTAGGTTTGAAATGCTACATAGGTAAACATGGGTGGAGTTTTACAATGTGAGGTGTAACAGGAACATTTGCATTTTTAAATAAACCAGACTAGCTTGAATTCAAAAGAAGGGGCGAAATGTTTCATCTAGCCGGAAGTTAAAAAAGTGTTTATTTTTCCCAACGATTACTGGTAAAATTGGTCCTATGATCGATTTTTTATTATTAGAGCAGTAAAGTCCAAAGACATGGTGAAACAATGGGAATTTGCATTCAAAAAGGAAAATATGTATAAAGGAAAGAAGGCTGTGCGTAAGTGCAGGAATTCTAAGATCTAACAAGAGCAAAAAACCTTCAGCATCTTAAGCCTCAAGTTTCTGTCTACACAAACTGAAGTGAAGAAAATTCACTTTGATTTTGGCTGTTCAGGGTATCGTGTTACATCTGCCTGGGTCTTTTAAAATCTATGGACAGGATCTTCTGGCTGGCGTGCGGGTGGCGGAGCCCGCATGCCAGCGCTTAAAATGTCGCGTGCTGACGTCGCGCAAGAGTCCCGACGTCAGCGCGCGGCATCGCGATATTTCGGTCAGCGGGTGCGCTATGCAGTGGGACGCGCTCCCACCATTAATTAAAGGCCTCGTTAAGGCCCTTAACTTGTCAATCGGCGATGATTTTGAGGGGCCCGCGCAAACTTCGGCTCAGCGCACGGGCCCAACGGGCAGGCGGGTAGGTGATTTTTTTTACAAACCTCATCCAGTGGCGGGATGAGGTTTGATAGTGGTTTTAAAAACGTTTAATAAAATTTTTGTTCATTTCATTAATATGTCCCATCTTGTGTGACATTTTCACATGAGGGGGACATGTTAGTGAATTTTTTATTGTTCTATTTTTTACATTTGCCAGCCTTTCAGCGATCTCTTGGAGGCAGCACTTTGCCTCAGGGAGATGTGCGCTCTTTCGCGCACATGCGCAAAAGAGTGCACTCTGACAGTTGGGGAATCCCTCCCCTCCGCACAGGAAGCGCATAGCGCTTTCTGTCGGGCGGCCCACCCACTTAAAATGGCGGTGGGCCCCGTTTCGGTGGCGGCGATTGGCTGCCTGCCCGCCGCCGAGCCGTTGGGGCCCACTGGCCCATCAAGGGCAAAATTCTGCCCCATGTGTTTTACTGTTGCCTTAATGGAGGTGTAACTGTGAATTAGATTAATTAGGATATTTAGAGGGTATTATAGCAGTAATTTGTAGACATATGTATGGATTTACAATCTTTTCTTTTATTAATAAATGTTTAATTTAGTTTTGTAAAAAACCTCTAAGCCTCAGTGGCCTTCTTTTTACTGAATTCAAAGCCCACATCTCAAAATCAATACAAATTGCAAATAGTTGTGGCAGCTACTTCAAGTTTCCCTCTTGGATTTGAGCAACTTGGCATTTACCATTCACCTGCCATAACACCAGCAATGTGATAATGATCAGATGAGCTGGTTTAATGATGTTGGTTGAGGGATAAATATTGGCCAGGACACTGGCGAGAACATCCTTGTCTTCTTCAAATAGTGCCATGGGTTCTTTTACATCCACTTGAGATTACAAACAGGGCCTCGGTTTAACATCTGATCTAAAAGATAGCACCTCTGGCAGTGCAACAATTACTCAGTACTGTTTTAAGAGAGATATTACCCAAGATCTTCTGCTTTACCAAAAATGCAGAGTGCAGCATCCATCGGGACACTCCTTCGCAGTAGAGTAGAGTCAAGGGAAAGACACGGCAGGCTCCCTTTTTACAGTACTAGCTGCCATATGGTAAGTTTAAAGGTTCAGTTTGAATGTTAATGAATGGGCGAGTGGATGAATGAGCGAATGGGTTGGGTGGCCAGGGTGGGTGAGGTGGCAGGTGGGTGAGGTGGTAGGCTGGTAGGTGGGATGGCAGGTGGGTAGGGCATATGAGGTAGGTAGGTGGGGTGGCAGGTGGGTGAGGTTTATGAGGTAGGTGGGTAGGGTGGATGAGGTGGCAGCTGGGTAGTCAGGTCGTGTCAGGAGGGGTAGTTCAGTGGTCGGGAGGGTTAGTTGGGGGGTTAGTCGGGGGTAGCTTAAGGTCAGTGTGAGTGATTGAGAGTGGGGCGGGGGGAGTGGGGGTCGGGATGTGGTCAGTTATGTAGTTACCCGGCGTGTCAGACTAGGCCTTTCCTGTCTAGCATTTCCTGGGTAACTATCTAGATGAATCCCATGGAACTGTCTGAGGTCTCCGACTTTGGCTCAGAGTCGGAGACATTCGCGGAGGGTCCGGGGAACAGGGGAATCGCCCATTGGAAGTTCAAACTTCCCAGGCAATCTCCACGGAGTTCAGCGCATCAGGACTTCCACGGGGTCCTGACCCGCATCTTGGGTCGTACGTCCAGTTTCCAAAATTCTGAAGGCCAGAAGATCTGGACCATTGTGTGTTCACTTCTATAGAAAGTGACCTGAAAACACAGCCTCGGAAATGAGAGTGTTACCACTAAACCAAGGCAGACCCAGCTGGCGACATTATAGTAAATAATTTTATAACATGCAGACAGGATTAGCTTTTCCATGTCATATTAGTTGCTCATGAAGTGCTGGGCTCCAGCTTGATTACATCTGAAATCCTTGAACCTACAAGCTTCTAACTCTGATGTGATGGTGCTGCCAACTGAGTTGAGGTGACTCTACAACATACATTTTCCAGACATGCAGCTCTGGGGTGGGCATCAGGCAATGGGAGCACAGGTTGGGAATTTCCCTACAAGGACCTCAATTTTTAACAACTTATAACTAAAGATCTATACAGTATTTTCCAATACTCATTGCATTTGTAGTGGACATAGTTGTATAATTTATCTTAGTGGGAGTTTGCACCTGTTACCAATGGGGGACAGCAGAATGACTGGAAGTATGGAAGGGAAATAGTGAGGCCTGAGCTATGATTGACATGGTTCTAAAGGTGGCCACAACTTGACATGGAAAGTTCCAAAGTAAGCTAACCCTCTGTGTTGGACAGGTCTGCAGAATCCCAGGGCACTTGACAATTGACAAGCCAGCCCAGGCTGACAAATAGAACATGGGGAGGTAGGCATGTCACTGCCCATTAGGATATTTCCTCTTTACTCCAGATGAATCTAACGGGCAGTGTAGTCCTGACTGAACAAGCTACAGGTGCTTTGAAGTTCATAGCTAAAAAATTACAGCAGTACATTTGGGGCAGAATTTTCTACTTGTTGGGCGGGCGGGCCTGACTCAATCTCCGGTGGGCGGGGAGCTGATCCCCGCCGGAGAAGCGGGCCCCGCCACCATTTTACGTGGGCAGGCCAATTAAGGCCCGCCCAGCGTGACGCTCGGCGGGAAGCGTTATGCGCTCCCTGTGCGGGCGGGGGGGATCCCCCAAATGTGAGAGTGCGCTCTTTCGCGCATGCGCACAAAAGAGCGCACATCTCCCCGAGGCTAAGTGCTGCCTCAGGGAGATCGCTGACACTTTTAAAAACATTAAAAATAGAAAAGAAAATCCTTAGCATGTCCCCCTCATGTGACAATGTCACATGAGATGGGATATGTTCATAAATTACACTAAAACTTTATTAAACTGTTTAAAACCCTACATGAAACCTCATCCCGCCTGTGGATGAGGTTTCATGTTTTTTCTATTGCCCGCCGGGCTCCTGGCCTGTCCGCCAACCTTAAGGTTGAACAAGCAGGTCCTTTAATTGTTTTAATGATCCTGTCAATGGCCTCAATTGGCCGTGACAGGTCAGCGGGTGCACAGCTGATTTTGCTGTGCCCCCGCCTTCCTGAAGATAGGTGGGATGACATCGGGAGTTCCCCCCATGCCATCCCGCATCATTTTATGCATTGGTGAGCGGGCTCCACCCCCTGCTCACCAACAGCAAAATTCAGCCCTTGGAGTTCCAAAGTCTTCACACTATATGGTTCAGTGGCAATCTCTGAACTCAGGGTAACTTGGTTATGTTCACATTTGGACAGAGTGCACAAACAGAAATTTTACCTGGGTGATTTGGTCGCTTGGTGTTAAACATGTTGATGTGTTTCTGCACAAGCCAAACACGCAGTTGACTGAAAAACAAAATTGTTCATTAACCCGTCAATCACTCATTCAGTACTTCACTTTTTCTTTACACTTACAATTCAAAGTTCATTTTCTGTCCATTTTCAATGCCCATACATTATATCCAAAGAAAACTAGTTTCTTTACTTTTTTCGTTCATGGGATGTGGACATCGCTGGCTGGGCCAGTATTTATTGCCCATCATTAATTCCCTTTGACAAGACGGTGGTGAGCTGCCTTCTTGAACTGCTGCAATCTCTGTGGTGTAGGTACACCCACAGTGCTGTTAGGAAGGGAGTTCCAGGATTTTGACCCAGTGACAGTGAAGGAACGGTGATATATTTCCAAGTCAGGATGGTGTGTGGCTAGGAGGGGAACTTCCAGGTGGTGGTGTTCCCATGTGTCTGCTGCCCTTGTCCTTCTAGATGGTAGAGGTCATGGGTTTGGAAAGTGCTGCCTAAGTAGCCTTGGTGAGTTCCTGCAGTGCATCTTGTAGATGGTACATACTGCTGCTACTGTGCATCGATGGTGGAGACAGTGAATGCGTGTGGAAGGTGTGCCAATCAAGTGAGCTGCTTTATCCTGGATGGTGGTGTTGAGCTTCTTGAGTGTTGTTGGAGTTGCACTCATCCTGGCAAATGGAGAGAATTCCATCTCACTCCTGTAGATGGTGGACAGGCTTTGGGGAGTTAGGTGGTGAGTTACTCATCACAGGATTCCTAGCATCTGACCTGCTCTTGTAGCCACAGTATTTATATGGCTAGTCCAGTTCAGTTTCTGGTCAGTGGTAACCCCAGGATGTTAATAGTAGGGGATTAATTGATGGTAATGCCATTGAACGTCAAGGGGCGATGGTTATATTCTATCTGGTTGGAGATGGTCATTGCCTGGCACTTATATGGGGCGAATATTACTTGCCATTTGCCAGCCCAAGCCTGGATAATGCCCAGGTCTTGCTGCATTTGGACATGGACTGCTTTAGTATCTGAGGAATCACAAATGATGCTGAACATTGTGCAATCATCAGTGAACATCTCCACTTCTGACCTTATGATGAAAGGAAGGTCATTGATGAAGCAACTGAAGATGGTTGAGCCTAGGACACTACCCTAAGGAACTCCTGCAGTGACGTTTGGAACTGGGATGATTGACCTCCAACAACACAACCATCTTCCTTTGTGCGAGGTATCACTCCAACCAGTGGAGAGTTTTCCCCGATTCCCATTCACCCCAGTTTTGCTGGGGCTCATTGCTGCCACACTCGGTCAAATGTTGCCTTGATGTCAAGGACAATCATTCACCTCATCTCTGGAGTTCAGCTCTTTTGTCCACGTTTGAACCAAGGCTGTGATGATGTCAGGAGCTGAGTGACCCTTGCGGAACCCAAACTGAGCATCAGTGAGAAGGCTATTGCTAAGCAAGTGCCATTTGGTAGCACTGTTGATGGCCACTTTCATCATTTCACTGATGATTGAGAGTAGACTGATGGGGTGGTAATTGGCCAGGTTGGATTTGTACTACTTTTTGTGTACAGGGCATACCCGACAATTTTCCACATAGCCGGATAGAAGCCGATATTGTAACTGTACTGGAACAGCTTGGCTAGGAGCGTGGCAAGTTTTGCAGCACACGACTTCAGTACTATTGCTGGAATATTGTCAGGGCCCATAGCCTTTGCAGAGTCCAGTGCCTTCAGCCGTCTCTTTATATCATGTGGAGTGAGTCAAATTGGCTGAAGACTGGTATCTGTGATGCTGGGGAACCCCAGAGGAGGCAGAGATGGATCATCCACTCAGCACTTCTGGCTGAAGATTGTTACAAATGCTTCAGCCTTATCTTTTGCACTGATGTGCTGGGCTCCTTCATCATTGAGAGTGGGGATATTTGTGGAGCTTCCTCCTCCAGTGAGTTGTTTAATTGTCCACCACCATTCATGACTCGATGTGGCAGGACTGCAGAGCTTGGATCTGAGTTTTTTGTTTTTATCTCTGTGTTTAATTGACTGCCACTTCTCTTCAAGAAATGCCTTCCTTGAAGAAGTATTGCTCTGTTCTCCAACAGGATTTCCGTCTGTCTCTTCTGTCTTGTTCACCTTCATTGCTTTCCATTTCTCTCCTGGTGTTTGATCCTTTTGTCTGTGACATCTTTTGATTACCTGCTCCTATCACTGCTTGCTTGTCCCTACAACCACCCCACCCTCAACTTCTCTCCCCCTGCCCCCCACCTTAAACCAGCTTATATTTCACCCCTCTCCTAACTATACTCGGTTCTGTTGAAGGGTCATGTGGACTCGAAACGTCGACTCTTTTCTTCTCCACCGATGCTGCCAGACCTGCTGAGTTTTTCCAGGTAATTCTGTTTTTGTTTTGGATCTGATCTGTAGTTTTAGAATCGCTTAGCTCTGTCTATCGCTTGTGGCTTATGCTGTTTGGCACACTAGTCCTGTATTGTAGCTTCACCAGGTTGACACCTCATTTTCAGGTATGCCTGGTGCTGCTTCTGGCATGACCTCCTGCACTCTTCATTGAACCAGGGTTGACCCCCTGGCTTGATGGTAATGGTAGAGTAGGGCCATGAGGTTACAGATTGTGTTTGAGTATAATTCTGCTGCTGCTGATGGCCCATGCCTCATGGATGCCCAGTCTTGAATTGCTAGATCTGTTCAAAATATATCCCATTTAGCCCAGTAGTAGTGCCACATAACACGATGGAGGTTATCCTCAATGTGAAGATGGGACTTCATCTCCACAAGGGCTGTGCAGTGGTCACTTCTACTGATACTGTCATTGGCAGACGTATCTGCGGCCGGCAGGTTGGTGAGGATGTAGTCAAGTATTTTTTTCCCGGTAGTTGGTTCCCTCACCACCAGCCGCTGACTCAGTCTAGCATCTATGTCATTTTGGAGTCAGCCAGCTTGGTCTGTAGTCGTGCTACTGAGCCACATTTAGTGATGCACATTGAAGTCCCCCACCCAGAGTACATTCTGCACCCTTGCCACCCTCAGTTCTTCCTCCAAGTAGTGTTCAATCTGAAGGAGTACTAATTCATCAGCTGAGAGGGAAGGGGTGCATGGGTGCAGTACAAGGCAATCAGCAGGAGGTTTCCTTGCCCATGTTTGACCTGATGCCATGAGGCTTCATGGGGTCCAGAGTCAATATTAAAGACTCCCAGCTATCCTGCTGGCAGGCCAGGATATACCCCCAGATGTTGACGGTGGTATCTGGGACATGGTCTGTAAGGTATGATTCCGTCAGTATGACTATGTCAGGCTGTTGCTTGATTAGCCTGTGAGACAGCTTTCTCAATTCTGACACTATTCTCTGGATGTTATAAGGAGGAATTCGCAGGGGCACTATTCTTCGGATGTTAGTAAAGATGACTTTGCAGGGTCGACATGAGTTTACCATTGTCATTTGCAGTGCCTAGGTCGATGCCAAGTGGTCTGTCCGGTTTCATTCCTTTTTTTTAAAGGCTTCATAGCAACTTGACACAACTGATTGACTTGCTAGGCCATTTCAGAGGGCACTTAACATATCAACCACATTGCTGGAGTCATGTGTAGGTAAGGTAAGGCAGCAAATTTCCTTCCCTAAAGGGCGTTAGTGAACCAGATGGGTTTTTATGACCATTGACAATGGTTTCATGTTCATCATTAGACTTTAAGTCCATATTTTTATTGAATTCAAATTTCACCATCTGCTATGGTGGGATTCGAACCCTGGTCCCCAGGGCATTACCCTGGGTCTCTGGGTTACTAGTCCAGCGACATTACCACTACGTCATCACCTCCCCTAATTTCCAGTGCTTTCTCCGTTCTGCAAGATATGGCTCTATCCTTCCAAATTGCATTCAGTCTTTTCTTATTAAGGTTATTCTACTTTTTAGAATCGAATTCCTGATCAGCAAAGCTCTTGTTGGGCAGTTTAAAACAGTCCTCTCTGCATTATTTTTGCATTGGCATTAAGCTGTTTAAACTAGCGAGGCATGAATGTGGCGGGAGGGACGTTAAATGCTCTAACAGGAACCATGCTACTCTTTTCTCTACTAAAACTGAGTTGTGCTGTTACTAAGAAGCCAAACAGCAAAATCTGCTCAATAGTTCGATTTTCTACTGCTGTCAATCTCTTGTTTTATTACATTGAATTTGGAATTAATTTTAAATCTATAACAGCAACTGCTGTTTATTACAACAGAATGAGTGGCTAGCTGCTGTCGCTAACGTACACAGAGTCTGCTGTTCTCTATAACGTACAGGATGTGTATTTCTCCATATCTTAATAAATGAACCCACACGTTTACCAAATCTCTTATGAGTGATTGGTGCCTTGTGTCTTGTACATAAATAAGCCCAAGGTATTATATCATTATAATAACACTACATGGTGATCAGCGGTGCTAAGACAGGTGGCAGCAAGATTAAGTACAGGTACAACATGGTAAACAGCCTTAGATCGTGCTACATGGCAAGAGAAGACCCTTGACAAAAACAGAAATACCTGGAAAAACTCTGCAGGTCTGGCAGCATCGGCGGAGAAGAGCAAAGTTGACGTTTCAAGTCCTCATGACCCTTCAACAGAACTAAGTAAAAATAGGAAAGGGGTGAAATTTAAGCTGGTTTAAGGGGGAGGGGGGGGGGAAGAAGGTGGGTGGGGGGGGGTTGTTGGGACAAGCAAGCAGTGATAGGAGGAGATAACCAAAAGATGTCACAGACAAAAGAACAAAGAGGTGTTGAAGGTGATGATATTATCTAAAAGAATGTGCTAATTAAGAGTGGAGAGCAGGTCAAGCAAGGTAGCTCTAGTGGGGGTGGGGTGAAATAAATGATGGGTGGAATACATTTAAAAATAATGGAAATAGGTGGGAAAAGAAAAATCTATATAAATTATTGGAAAAAACAAAAAGGAGGGGGAAGAAACGGAAAGGGGGTGGGGATGGAGGAGGGAGTTCAAGATCTAAAATTGTTGAACTCAATATTCAGTCCAGAAGGCTGTAAAGTGCCTAGTCGGAAGATGAGGTGCTGTTCCTCCAGTTTGCGTTGAGCTTCACTGGAACAATGCAGCAAGCCAAGGACAGACATGTGGGCAAGAGAGCAGGGTGGAGTGTTAAAATGGCAAGCGACAGGGAGGTCTGGGTAATGCTTGCAGACAGACCGAAGGTGTTCTGCAAAGCGGTCACCCAGTCTGCATTTGGTCTCTCCAATGTAGAGGAAACCGCATTGGGAGCAACGAATGCAGTAGACTAAGTTGAGGGAAGTGCAAGTGAAATACTGCTTCACTTGAAAGGAGTGTTTGGGCCTTTGGACGGTGAGGAGAGAGGAAGTGAAGGGGCAGGTGTTGCATATTCTGCGTTCGCATGGGGGGGTGCTGTAGGAGGGGGTTGAGGAGTAGGGGGTGATGGAGGAGTGGACCAGGGTGTCATGGAGGGAACGATCCCTACAGAATGCCGCCAGGGGGGTGAAGGGAAGATGTGTTTGGTGGTGGCATCATGCTGGAGTTGGCGGAAATGGTGGAGGATGATCCTTTGAATGCGGAGGCTGGTGGGGTGATAAGTGAGGACAAGGGGGCCCCTATCATGTTTCTGGGAGGGAGGAGAAGGCATGAGGGCGGATGCGCGGGAGATGGGCCGGACACGGTTGAGGGCCCTGTCAACAACCGTGGGTGGAAAACCTCGGTTAAGGAAGAAGGAAGACATGTCAGAGGAACTGTTTTTGAAGGTAGCATCAACAGAACAGATGCGACGGAGGCGAAGGAACTGAGAGAATGGGATGGAGTCCTTACAGGAAGCGGGGTGTGAGGAGCTGTAGTCGAGGTAGCTGTGGGAGTCGGTAGGCTTGTAATGGATATTGGTGGTCAGTCTATCACCAGAAATTGAGACAGAGAGGTCAAGGAAGGGAAGGGGAGTGTCAGAGATGGACCATGTGAAAATGATGGAGGGGTGGAGATTGGAAGCAAACTTAATAAATTTTTCCAGGTCCCGACGAGAGCATGAAGCAGCACCGAAGTAATCATCGATGTACCGGAGAAAGAGTTGTGGGAGGGGGCCGGAGTAGGACTGGAACAAGGAAGGTTCCACATACCCCATAAAGAAACAGGCATCGCTGGGGCCCATGCAGGTACCCATAGCCACACCTCTTATTTGGAGGAAGTGAGAGGAGTTAAAGACCCTTGACACTTTGGTCAGATCACAATGAAGTTGCAGCATCAGAGTGTTGAAAACGCAGCCTGGTGAATGCAAAGCATAGCTCTGGAGACACAGCACCGAGCTAGTGCTCAAGTAAAGAGCTGGTAAGCAGACAAATCCCTTGTGACACATAGCCTCTCAGTTCAGAGAGTGGGACAGTGCATCGAGAGGATCAGCACTGGGTTAGCTCAGTCGGGAAAGGCAAGTGAACAGGCTGTGGGTCGGATTGATAGTGAGCAAGGGAGAGTCAAATAAAAAAAAGTCATAAAAATCAGGCCAGAGAAGGCTGTGGTTATAATGGGTGGCTTTGGGAGCTGCTGAACAATAAATTGAATAAAAAGCGAAGGCACCATTACTCTGCAGTGCGTTCCCACCACAACTCTTCTTTGTGGGTGGAGCTTTAGAAAAGCACGTGGGAGCAGCTACAGCAACACTCATCCCAGGTACTACAGAAGAAAGAAAGTCAAAGGGATATTGTCAGAATGTCCACAAGGTTCTCCAGTTTGAACTGAAATGCAGCTAATCTACTATCCAAATTCAAAATGTTTAAACAGCGTACAGAGCTATGGTTTCTTGATTCAGGTATGTCTGAACCAGAGAAGCAAGCCATAAAAATTCATCTACCAATTGGGAATGAAGGTCTACACAGGTTGAATACATCAGGGTTAGCAGAAGAAGAACTAAAGGTTCCCCAAAAGATTTGGACCACATTGGAAGACTGGTTCAGAATCAGATTAAACTTCCGTATTCATCAACTAGAGTTCATGTTATTTCGACAACAGCCTGCAGAATCTATTAAACACTTCATCAGCAGATGCAGAGAAAAAGGGAAGTACTGTGATTTTTCAAACGCAGAGCTGGCAGACAGAATTGTTAAGTTGGTGATCGCATCCACTCCCATGGAAGCATTCCAGAAAACTCTGCTAGACAAGCCCAAAACATATAGCATCTCAAGTATGGTTGTAAATACGAAGCGATCCTCTCAGGTCGACCAAGCTTACAGGTCCTAAGTACAACCCAAGTTGTTGACACACTCACTGTAACACCCAAACCCAGCAAGACATGTGGAAGGTGTGGCCTTCTACATGTACCAAGGAAATGCCCAGCTTTTTATCAATTCTGCAAGGCATAAGACAGAAAGGGCCATTGACAGTAGTGCACTGGAGCAAAGGCTGATGCAGTTACAAAGAGCCATGCACTGATCCAAACATACTGTACATTATGGGTCCCTTCAAGCAAGAACAACCATCCAGTATCCTGTCAGAAACACATACATGAGGTGATTGACAAACCAGAAAGTGATGATGATATGCACGATGAGATGAAGAGTGGTGAACACATGTTTCACATTGTCAGTCTTGTGGAAAACGTGGATGACATCACACCGTCTGAAGTGTTTGCCAAGATTCAAATTATCTATCCTAAGAGAGTTCTAACTTTTCGTTATTGGGCAAGATTGACACAGGGGCAAGCGCCAACATACTACCTCTACAAATTCTAAAAGACATGCATCCACAGATGTGGAAGGCCATGGTGAAACCTACTACTTTGAAACTTCCAGTATATAACGGTTCACTAGCTCCATGTACAGAATCCATAGTCCTGGAGTGCAAGTACAATCAATCCTCCTGGGTGTCAGAGGTGCTACATCATGGAAACTAAAGGCCCAGCAATTGCAGATCTATTGTCATGTAGGGAACTCATACTAGTAACAATGGAATCAGTCAGGCATCACAAGGCAGGTCAACCACAGAAACTACTCCTTATCACCTCAGTTCACAACTTAACATTCTGAATATTTTGATGTTTCAACAAAATTGGCAGTTTCAAGGGATCTGCATTGTTACACTTGCAGGAGAATGCAAGACCATCAGTTGATCCACCACATAAGTACAGCATCCACTTACAAGACAAATTAAAGGTTGGACTAGACAAAATGGAGAAAGACAGAATCATTAGAAGAGTACAAGAGCACACAGACTAGTGCAGCTCAAATCATGTGTGTCTTAAAGAAGGATGGATCATTGAAAGTATGCCTTGATCCATGACACTTAAACACAGCTTTGAAATGTTGTCCTTTCAAAATACCCGCATTAGAAGAGTTAAATCTGAGATTTGCAGGTGCAAAATTCTTCTCAAAGCTTGATGCCAAGCATGGTTACTGGTCCATACATCTCGCGGCGAAGCCCCAAGAGCTTACTACATTTCGTACCCCATTCGGATGATACTGTTTTCAACAGGACCTCTTTCAAGCTCACAGGGACCACATTAAATGCACTTTACCAGGATGCATCTATATCACAGATGGTATCACTGTTGTGGGAAGAACAAAGCAAGAACATGACCATAATCTGCACTTATTAATGCAAGCAGCACGTAACGAAGTATTGGTGTCCAACAGTCTGAAATGTGACAACAACATGCAGCAGATCAATTTCGTCGGTTCTATTTATTCCATTGCTGGCATATGTCCCAATCCAGGTAAAATAGAGGATGTAAGGCCATGCCAACTCCTCAAGATAAGGACAATCTTTGAAGATGTCTCAGTCCCTTTAAATTGTTGTCTGCATACATTCCCAATTTCGCTCAAAAATCTTAATCGCTCAGGGAATTTTTGGGAAAGGATGCGCCTTTCCTGTGGCACGAAGACCACCAATTCCTCTCCAAAGCCCTGAAACAGTCATTATCAGAATCATCAACAGTACAATTCTACGATTCTAGGGGGACAACTACCCTGGAGATAGATGCCTCACAGAAAGGTCTGGGAACATGCATACTACAAAAAGGCAAACCGACTGCATTTGCTTCAAAACCTCTGTCCATAACGCAATCCAACTACTCCAACATCGAGTGGGAAACATTAGCTTTAGTGTTTGAAAATGTCCATTTTCATACCTATCGATTTGGCAAAAGATTTGTGGTAGAGACTGATCACAAGCCATTGGAGATGATTTGATGAAAACCATTGACCAGTGCACCGCCAAGATTGCAACATCTCTTGATAGAGGTTCAAAGTTATGACTGTGAGATTAGGTACAAGCCAGGTAACCTGATGGTCACATCAGATACACTTAGCAGATTGTCTAACCCAGTGAAAACATAGGAACATAGGAATTAAGAGCAGGAGTAGGCTGTCGAGCCCTTAGACCTACAAGTAGACTTAATTGACATCAAACCTGAAGATATTCTCCAAATTTATCTGGTACGTTTTGCACAATGCAAATGACAGCAATTACAAGGAGAAACAGCAAAAGATTCAACACTACAGAAACTGTGGAAAACCATTGTTGAAGGATGGCCTGATTCAATTCAGCATGTCCACAGACACGTGAGACCATTTTGGCCTTATCAGGATGAGCTAAGCATCTCCCAGGGAGTCATTTTTAAGGGCAGGCAGGTCATAATACCGGAACATTTGTGACCTGATATTCTTCAGCAACTTCATCACTCATACATGGGCATAGAGTGGATGAGATGACTCATAAGACAGATAGTCTTTTGGCTGGGTATGACCAATGACATTGAAGTCATCATTAAGAAGCGTGAGGTATGTCAAGAGCATATACCAAGTCAGCACAAAGCACCACTGATTACACATGAAATTCCTACCCATCCTTGGTCCAAAATTGCATCCAACCTCTTTCAAGTCCATGGCACTGACTGCATCGTAATTGTTGACTACTTTGCCAAATACCTCATTATTCGACACTTGCACAATACATGAAGCATGACTGTTGCACACACTAAGTGCTATTTTCAGTTTATTTGGTGTGCCTAGAGGATGTGCCTATGGATAAAGGCACGCAATCTCTTGGTAAGCCATTTCAGGATGTGTGAGAGAAGTGGAATATCGATTATAATACTTCTCCTCATTACCTTAGATCTAATGGTCTATCTGAATGAATGAATGGATGTAGACATACCAAGCAAGATCTAAACATTGAAATGTTACATCTAAGAGTGACACTTTTAATTGCAACTATTCTATCATTGGCAGATCTTATGTTTGGCAGACCAGTGCATACCAATTTATCTACTCTTACCTATTCTACACTCTCAGAAACAAGACAGCAGTTTTTAAAATGACAAGAGAAGATGACCAACATGCATAATAAAAGTGCAGGTACAGAATTGCCAAGTTTACAGTTGGGACAACAAGTTCACATCCAGGATCTCACAGAAGGTACGTGGAAACCTGCCAAGATGACAAAGATTTGTTCAGAACCAAGGTCCTATGAAGTCATCACACGCGAAGGTACAACAGTGAGACGTAACCCCGAGGACAAATTAGATCCATTCCAGCTCCTCAACTACCATACAGTCCTATTGCATCTAGGACAAGATCCCAAATGCAACCAGGAAGAACATCTAAGAACGACAATCCCATGGATCACTGTGAGCAAATAAAGAAACCTCCAGCCAAGATTACCACCGCAAGATCTGGGTGTTCCAGCAGATTACCTTTACGTTTTAGAGATTCAGATTCATCGGTTCTATGCACTTATGTAATGGTAACTAAACATGAACATGTATTGTAAAGTACCTTTAAAAAGAAAGGGTGGTGTTGTAATATGCCATAAAGGAATATCAGCATGACACCACTAGAGAGGAAATGTGTCATGTGATCCAGTCTTAATTCCACTTTGGATTTAAGCAGAGCACACACGCATTGTTCTGATGCCCTCAAGCTTTATACCTACGTATGACTGTTCTCATGTGCCTAGTCTTTATAAATGAACCCACAACGTGTTTACCCAATCTCTAATGAGTGATTGGTGCCTTGTGTCTTGTATAGTAAATAAGCCCAATATTATATCATTATAATAACATGATAGTTGAGAAAGTGCTAGAATCTATTATTCAAGAAGCCTTAACAAGGCACTTAAAAAAACATTGGATGATTAGAACAAGTCAACATGGTTTTACTAAAGGGAAATCCTGTTTGACAAATTTATTAGAGTTTTTTGAGGATGTAACTAATAGGTTAGATAAAGGGAAACTAGTAGATGTACTATACCTGGATTTCCAAAAGACATTCAATAAGGTGCCACACATAAGGTTATTACACAAGATGAAGGCTCATGGAGTGGGGGTAATATATTAGTACGGATCAAGGATTGGTTAATAGGCATGAGGCAAAGGGTAGGGATTAATTTTCAAGTTGTCAGGCTATAACTAGTGGAATGCTTCAGGAGGTCAGTGCTGGAGCCTCAGCTATTTACAGTATATATAAATGACATAGATGAAGAGGATGAGTAATGTATCTAAAGTTTGGTGACAATACAACACTAGATGCAAAGGAAAGTTGTGAAAAGGGTACAAAGGGGCTGCAAAGAGATACAGACAGGTTATGCCGGGGGGGGTAACAAGGTGGTAGATGGATTATAATATAGGGAAGCATGAGGTTAATCACTTTGGGGGTAAGAATAGAAAAACAGGATTTTTTTTTTGAAGACGTGAAACTTTTAAATGTTGATGCTCAGAGAGACTTGGGTGTGCTCATACAAGGAAACCAGGGAGTTAGCATGCAAGTGCAGCAAGCAATTAGGAAGGCAAATGGCATGTTGTCATTTATTGCAAGGGGATTGGAGTACAAGAATAAAGAAGTTTTCCTACAGTTGTACAGAGTTTTGGTGAGGCACATCCGGAATAGTGTGTGCAGTTTTGGTCTCCATATTTAAGGTAGGATATACTTGCATTGTAGGCGGTACAGCAAAGGTTCACTAAATCGGTCGCTGTGATGAGGTGGTTGTCCTATGATGAGAGGCTGAGTAAATTGTGTTTATATTTTCTGGCATTCAGAAGAATGAGAGGCAATTTCATTGAAACCTACAAGATTCTGAAGGACTCAAAATGTTAACTCTGTTTCTCTCTCCACACATGCTGCCAGGCCTGCTGAGTTTTTCCAGCATTTTCTGTTTTTATTTAAGATTCTGAAGGAGCTTGATAGGGTGGACACCAAGAGATTGTTCCCACTGGTCAGGAAATCTAACATACAGGGACACAGGCTCAGGATAAAGGGTCAACCATTTAAGAGTGAGATGAGGGGAAATTACTTCACTCAAAAGGGTTGTGAATCTTTGGAATTCTCGACCCCAGAGGGCTGCGGATGTTCCATTGTTGAATAATGTGAGGCTGAGATAGACAGATTTTTGGTATCTCAGGGAATCAAGAGATATGGGGAGTGGGCAGGGAGTTGGAGTTGAAACCCAAGATCAGCCGTCTTCATACTGAATGGCAGAGCAGTCTCAATGGGTCAAGTCATCTACTCCTGCTCCTATTTCTCATGTTCAACCTTTTCTCATGAGACAACCCTTTCATTCCAGGAATTAGCCTAATGAACCTTCTCTGAATTGCTTCCAATGCAAATAAATCCCTCCATAAGTAAGGAGACCAAAACTGTACACAGTACTCTAGGTACAGTCTTGCCATTGCCCGTACAAATTGCAGGACTTCCCTACTTTTATACTCCATACCCCTGGCAATAAATCACCAGCTACCTTCACTGACCTCAGATTTTTAAACCATAGCTGTGTGAATCCTGGAGTGCACAGTCAGGAAAGAGGAGGACTGTGTTACTCACAATAAGAGGTTGTAGTAAAATAATTAATCCAGGCTAGCCTTTTGGTTCAAACTAGTTTATTTTCAAAACAACTCCTCAGTGCTACTGGCTTCCACACAAAGTGTTCCAGCTGTATCCTTTTTATTCTGTTTAGATGGGATAAACAATGCCCATCACCTGTTTAACTAGCAATTGCCTTTAACAAGGTGATTACCATAGTGTGATTTTTTTTCATTGACAGCCTGAGCTTGGTGGATATGTTTGCATAGTCAAGGCACCCCTTTGAAGAAGTAGGTTACCCCTTTGTAAAGGGTTCTAGGATACTTTTGGGTGCGGTAAGGCACCCTTTGGGGTTGCTAGAATTAAACATGATTATGCACTTTTTACGCAGAAATTAATTGGAGCTGTCAAGCTGTCCAGGAAGTGTAAAAATGTCAAGGAACTGTAAAGCTGTCCAGGAACTGCCAAGCTGCCCAGGAAGTGTCAAGGGATACTAGGTGAATTGACATAGAGGTGTTAAGGGCAAATGGTAATGGGTATGGGATGGCATGAGTTGGCATAGAGGGTATGAGGGGCCATGGGGGATGGGTAGAGAGGCATGCATTGGCATAGAGGTTATGAAGGGCCATGAGGGTGGGGGTTATGGATTGGTATAGATGGGGCAGAAGGAGTTTGTGGACTGAGGAGTGAAGGCTGGAGGGATTTTTTTTTGTTTTTTTTTTAATTTAAACACAGATGGAGCAAAGAGGCAGTGCTTGCACCCAGCCCACCTCCGCACCTGGCAGCCTCCACACTCATTCCAGGGCCACCTGCCTGGACTCCTTTTCTAGCCCACCTCCCCTGACCAAAAATCTGACCTAAGGGCAGCGATTTTTAAATGTCGCGGTCACTGAGGTGGGAAATCTCCCAATTCTGCGAATCAGACCAGGAACGAAAATCTAGGCCAAAATATTTGTTCAATGTCTCTCCCTTTTCCTTATTCCCATGATACTTTCTCATATCTCATCCTCTACAGGACCGACATGTACTTTAGCTGCTCTCTGTTTTATTTACTTACAATCCGTTCTCATGTTCCTTGCTACTTTACTTCCATGTTATATTTTTCCCTTTTTTTAATCAACTTATTGGTGGCCCTTTGCTGGCTTTTAAAACATTCCCAATCATCGGGCTTACTACAATCCTTTGCTACATTAGAAGGCTCTTCCTTTGATCTTCATCTTAAAATCTTATTCTTGCTTAAGTTTTGTTTTTTAACGGAATACATTTTTGTTAAACGTTTTGAATTGTTTAAATGTTTCCCATTGTTTACATGAGGAACTGTGGAGAAGAGGACAAGAGGTTGGGAACTCATAAGAACGTAAGAACTAGGAGCAGGAATAGGCAATTCAGCCCCTCAAGCCTGCCCCGCCATTCAATACGATCATGGCTGATCTAATTTTGGCCTCAACTCCAATTTCCCGCCCTCTCCTCATAACCTTTCAACTCATTATTAATTAAAAATCTCCTCCTTAAATTTATTCAGTGTCCCGGCATCCACTGCGCTCTGAGGTAGTGAATTCCACAGATTCACGACCCTTTGAGAAAATTAATTCCTCCTCATCTCTGATTTAAATCTACAACCCCTTAGCCTAAAACTATGGCCTCAGAAAAGATAGGGTGATGAGTTGGTGAACTTGAAGAACCTGAGAAACTGGGTGAGATTAGGGAGATAGGTAACTTGAAGGGGCCAGAATGCAATGGAGAACATGGGATGAGGCTGAGAGGACTGGGAACTTGAGGATAGGCAGAGAGGATAAGAAATCTGGCATATGGGAAGTACATACAGGAATAGGAAACTCGAGGCAAATTCAGTTGATTAGGAATTGGGGGAGCAGAAAATCAAAAAACTCAGCTGGTTAGGGGAGCGCTGGGACAAAAAAATATCGCAACTATATCTCTCTGTAATAACACAAGATGCAAAGCTGAGATATTGCAGGTATGTCCAGCTGGGGTAAGTGGAACAAGTTTAAAGATCAGGAATGTTTAAATCCCCAAAGTAAAGAAGAGAATGATTGCTTTGCTCCCGATGGCCTTAGTGCAGTCCTGTAGCCCTGAGTGACACTGATGCTGCTGTAACAACTGCAGCTTGGCCTTGACATTTCACTATTGTCATTCTGAGGTCAGTTTAGCCACATCCCTGGAAGCTTTCCATGAAGAGAGATTCAAGCAGTTACCAGGTGGAACTCACTTTCTCTTAATAGCCTAATTTATAAGCTGCACATTCTGGTCCCTGCTTTAGGTTTTGATGGATGAATACAGCCCAGGCAACAAAGATGAAGCTCATTGCTCATTGAGGCTTTAAGTGCTTATCATGCACAAGCTCCTCAAATTAATTCAATGGGATTCTGACAGTCAGTAAAACTATATTTGTAAATTAATTAATTCACAGAGAGTGGAACTGAATGCACCAACTTCTCTTTCGACAAAGCAAAGGGAAAATGATATTGTAAAGATTCATCTTACTGTGTACAAAATAATTCATTTATTCTGGAAGATACAAAATACAGAGCAATGGATCCCCCTGGAGTTACAGGCTAGAATCTAACCGTGGGCTTCGAATGGTTTATACATAAAATAATGGATCCTTGGTAGTGGGCTACAGGCTGGGGTACTGTTGGACTCAATGCAATTTTACTTCAATACCCCAGGGTGAAGTAAACAGGAAGAGCTGGGAGACTTTCTACTCCTAATCACTGCCAGTAAAATTGATGGGAAGTCCGAAGGTATGAGCATTAAGTGAAGAGTCGAGCAGGCTCAGCTATGACACTGATCCTATCTAGCCTAACTGTTCTTTGTGTTGTGACCAGCTCAGTCAATACCGCCTTATTCTGTAATTAACACCAGTATAGTTCTTTTTCTTATAAGTATTTTTAATTATCTTTTACCTACTGCACTGTTTCTCAGGAGTAATATTCACATGTGCCCAGGTCCGAAATCATTATTCATGCTTTTCATCACATGCAATGGGAGAGAACAAACCTGCAGCGCAACATTTGGATTAGTTACAACAGGTCATACTGTCATTCTGAAGAATCGCTTCAATGTTGAAATCTGAATGTTTATTTCAAGAGTCTGATTAATGGGAGCTGATCCAAGTTCTATTAAACTCAGCCGGGAGTATTTTCCTCTCTTTGATTTGTCGAAGCTTACACTGGGGCTTCTGTTGTCAAGAAATCAAACAGATGCAGTCCAACCATCCTTCATTAGAATCAAAGCATCTTACAATCACAATCCTAGAGACGGTACTGTTCCTGTGTAAAGTATTCTTAGTTCTTATCTGGTGGAAAACACGAGCAGCACTGGGCACCCTGTCCATAATCCAGAACATTATCCATCATGTTCTGGGATTCATGCCTAATTTTCTGCAAATTGATTTTGAGGTAATTTATATTGGGATGATGCTATGAGATAAAATTTGGTCCATGAAGAGTTAACTCACAGGAACACACAAGCTATCCGGAATGTTTAATGGGTTCATTACTGGAGTACCAGATGGAATAATTAACCAAATTGTATTTCTCACATTAGCTGAAGGTAATAAGAATCATCCACCATCCTCTTGGATATATTCATACTTTTAATATGAGACTGGCTCTAATTCATTGAGCGCTGTAGGATGTCTAACTAAACATGAAAGGGTCCTTAGCTGAGGTGGGTTTTTTGGTTGGTAGCTAGATAAGCCGGTTTCAACAGAGGTAGGGAAGGAGTAAGAGGTTCAGCTTTTGTCCCTCTCTGTTTGTAAAGAAAACACGAGATTCTCCAGTCACTCCCGCCGGCGCGATCTTCCGGACCCGCTGAAGGCGATGGAGATTTGAATGGCCCGTCGTGTCTGCCGTGGGGAAACCCGCCGGGGGGGTCGGGGGGATGTCAGAAAATCCCGGCCAAAGAATCAGTTTGCAGCAGGGTTTCTGTTCAGAAGGCCAAGAGGCTTATCTCCCCAGAGGAAGGGTGTGACAGGCTCTGGACTGAGGATTGAATCTACTCAACGCCACTAATGTCTGGGACTACTAGCCTTTGAAATGAGTTCAGTCTTTTACACAGGGCTATAGTGATGAACGTTTATTATTTTTGAAGACTGATATGAAATAAATTGAATTTCACTGAAAACTGTATTCTGTTCATTCATGTAATACATGGAGAACAAACCAGTTTGTTTACAATTGGCCTCATCACGCTAGAGTTTTCAACAATCTATTCATACGAAGAAGGGGGAAATTCATAGAAGATCACAATATCCAATTCATATGATAATATTGGCTGCAGGTTGTGCTATTTTATAACTAGGTACTGGGCAGTAAGGTAAACCCCTGATCATAGGGAACATGGAGTCAATTTATCAGCGGTTCTGGTGACACTGCACCAAAAAGGATGTTACAAACTCAAAGTAGGATTTGGAGGATGCAAATCGTGAGGAACAAAGATGTTTCTAGGAGTTTGGTATGAGGAAAGGATAAGAGAGTTGGACTTATTTAGAAAAGAGACTTCCAGATGATCAACTTGAAGTTTCCCAGTTCATGAAAGGGAATTGACCAAAAATGGCACAAGTAGATTGTTCATCATGGTGAAAGATTCAAAGATCGTGTCGAGCTTCAAGTGTTGTTGCAGCTGCATTTATTTAGGTAAGGGGAGAGTGTTCCATCACACTCCTGCCTTGTAGATGGTGGACGGGCTGTGAGAAGTCAGGAAATTAGTTATTCGTCACAGAATTCCCAGCCTCTGAACTGCTCTTGCAGCCATAGTATTGATTTGGCTGGTCCAGTTCAGTTTCTGGCCAATGGTAACCTGCTGGAATAAAAGCGAGTGTCAGCATGGATATGAAGTTAGCCAAGTGGCAGGAGGCGATAGTAGGAGTGAATGGTTGTTTTTCGGACGAGAGGAAGATATATAGTGGGGTTCCCCAGGAGTCAGTGTGAGGACCATTGCTTTTTTGATATATATTAATGACCTGGACTTAGGTGTACAGGGCACAATTTCAAAATTTGCAGGTAACACAAAACTTGAAAATATTGCAAACTGTGAGGCAGATAGTGATAGACTTCAAGAGGACATAACAGGTTGGTGGAACGAGAACACATGAAATGTAATGCAGGGAAATGTGAAGTAGGAAGAACAAGGAAGGAGAGGCAACATAAAATAAAGGGCACAATTCTAAAGGAGGTGCAGAAACAGAGACTCTTGGGAATATAGGTGCACAAATTATTGAAGATGGCAGGGTATGTTGAGGAAGTGGTTAATAGACCATACAAGATCCTTGATTTTATAAATACAGACAAATAGTACAAAAGCAACAAAGTTACAATGAACCTTTATAAAACTGATTCAGCCAAATCTGGGCACTGCAATGCAGGAAGGATATGAAGGCTTTATTAAAGAGAGGGTGTAGAAAAGAAATTACAAGAATGGTGCCAGGGATGAGAGCCTTCACTTATATGCATAGAATGGAGCAGCTGGGATTATTCTTAGAGAAATTTGAGAGGAGATTTGATAGAGGTGTTCAAAATCATGAGGATTCTAGACAAAGTGGACATGGAGAAACTGTTCCCATTGACAGGTCGAGAACCAGAGGACATCACTTTCAGGTGATTGGCAAAAGAACCAATGCTGACATGAGGAAAAACTTTCTTTATGCAGTGAGTGGTTAGGATCTGGAATGCACTGCCTGATAGCATGGTGAAGGTAGATGCAATCGAGGCTTTCAAAACAGAATTGGATAAGCTTTCTTTTATTCATTTATGGGATGTGGGCATCTCTGGCTAGGCCAGCATTTATTGCCCGTAACTAATTGCCCTTGAGAAGGTGTTGGTGAGCAGTGTTCTTGAACCGCTGCAGTCCATGTGGTGTAGGTACACCCATAGTGCTGTTAGGATGGGAATTCCAGGATTTTGACCAAGCAACAGCGAAGGAACGGCAATATATTTACAAGTCAGGATGATGAGTGGCTTGGAGGGGAACTTCCAGGTAATGCACTGTGTGTCTGCTGCCCTTGTCCTTCTAGATGGTAACAGTCATGGGTTAGGGAGGTGCTGCCGAAGAAGCCTTGGTGAATTCCTGCAGTGCATCTTGTAGATGGTACATCTTGCTGCCACTAGTTGTTGGTGGTGGAGGGAGTGAATGTTTGTGGATATAGTACCAATCAATCAGGCTGTTTATCCTGGATGGTGTCAAGCTTCTTGAGTGTTGTTGGAGCTGCACTCATCCAGGCAAATGGAGAGTATTTCATCACACTCCTGACTTGTGCCTTGTAGATGGTAGACAGACTTTGGGGAGTCAGGAGGTGAGTTACTCATCGCAGGATTCCTAGCCTCTGACCTGCCCTTGTAGCCACAGTATTTATATGGCTAGTCCAGTTCAGTTCCTGGTCAATGGTAACCCCCAGAATGTTGATAGTGGGGAATTCAATGATGGTAATGCCATTGAATGTCAAGGGGCAATGGTTGGATTCTGTCTTGTTGGAGATGGTCATTGCCTGACACTTGTGTGGCGCAAATGTTGCTTGCCAATTGTCAGCCCAAGCCTGGATATTGTCCAGTTCTTGCTGCATTTGGACATGGACTGCTTTTGTATCTGAGGACGTGTGAAAGGTGCTGAACATTGTGCAATCATCAGCGAGCATCCCCACTTCTGACCTTATGATGGAAGGAAGGTCATTGATAAAACAGCTGAAGATGGTTGGGCTGAGGACACTAACCTGTCGAACTCCTGCAATGATGATGTGGAACTGAGATGATTGACCTCCAACAACCACAACCATCTTCCTTTGTGCTAGGTATGACTCCAGCTTTTTCCCCTGATTCTGCTCGGGCTCCTTGATGCCACATTCAGTCAAATGCTGCCTTGATGTCAAGGGCAGTCACTCTCACCTCACCTCGGGAGTTCAGCTCTTTTGCCCACGCTTGAACCAAGGCTGTAATTCGGACAGGAGCTGAGTGACCCTGGAAGAACCCAAACTGGGCATCAGTGAGCAGGTTATTAAGAACAAAGAACAAAGAAAAATACAGCACAGGAACAGGCCCTTTGGCCCTCCAAGCCTGCGCCGATCATATTGCCCATCAACTAAAACATTTTGCACTTCCGGGGTCTGTATCCCTCTATTCCCATCCTATTCATGTATTTGTCAAGCTGCCTCTTAAATACCACTATCGTACATGCTTCCACCACCTCCTCTGGCAGCGAATTCCAGACACTCACTACCCTCTGCATAAAAAACTTGCCCCGCACATCACCTTTATAGTTTTCTCCTCTCACCTTAAATCTATGTCCCCTAGTAATTGACTCTTCCACCCTGGGAAAAAGCTTCTGACTATCTACTCTGTCCATGCCACTCATAATTTTGTAAACTTCTTTCAAGTCACCCCTCAATCTCTGTCGCTCTAGTGAGAACAATCCGAGTTTAACTTATTGTTAAGTAAGTGCTACTTGATAGCACTGTTGATGACCACCTTTCATCACTTTACTGATGATGGAGAGTAGACTGATGGGGCAGTAATTGGCTGGGTTGGATTTGTCCTGCTTGTGTGTACAGGACATACCCGGGTAATTTTCTATTATGCCGGGTAGATGCCAGTGTTGTAGTTGTATGGGTACAGTTTGGCTAGGGACACAGCAATTTCTGGAGCACTTCAGTACTATTGTCGGAATACTGTCAGGGCCCACAGCCTTTGCAGTATCCAGTGCCTTCAGCCATTTCATGATATCACATGGAGTAAACCAAATTGGCTGAAGAATGGCATCTATGATGTTGGGGACCTCCGGAGGAGGCCAAGATGGATCATCCACTCGACATTTCTGGCTGAAGATTGTTGCAAATATTTCAGCCTTAGCTTTTGCACTGATGTGCTGGGCTCCCCCGTCATTAAGGATGGGAATATTTGTGAAGCCTCCTCCTCCAGTGAGTTGCTTAATTGTCCACCACCATTCACAACTGGATGTGGCAGGACTGCAGAGCTTAGATCTGATCCACTGGTTGTGGGATTGCTTAGCTCTGTTTATCACTTGCTGTTTATGCTGTTTGGCATGCTGTGTTATAGCTTCATCAGGTTGACACCTCATTTTTAGGTATGCCTGGCACTGCTCCTGGCATGCCCTCCTGCACTCTTCATTGAACCTGGGTTTATCCCTTGGCTTGATGGTAATGGTAAAGCAGGGGATATGCCCGGCCATGAGGTTACAGATTGTCGTTGCCCAGTCGAGTTGCTAGATCTGTTCGAAATCTATCCCATTTAGCATGGTGGTAATGCCAAACAACACAATTGGGGGGTATCCTCAATGTGAAGATGGGATTCATCTCCACAAGGAACTGTGTAGTGATCACTCCTACTGATACTGTTATGGACAGATGCATCTGCGACAGGCATGTTAGTGAGGTTGAGGTCAAGTATGTTTTTCCCTTTTATTGGTTACCTCACTACCTGCCATGGATCCAGTCCAGCAGCTACAAGAACATAAGAAATGGGAACAGGAGTAGACCATTCGGCCCCATGAGCCTGCTCCGCCATTCAATAAGATCTTGTGTTTCGATTTCCATATTCCCATCTAACCCCGATAACCTTTGATTCCTTTGCCTAACAAGAATCCATCTACCTCTGCCTTAAAAATATTCAGTGACCCCCACCTCCACCGCCTTCTGAGGCAGAGAATTCCAAAGTCGCACAACCCTCAGAAAAAATTTCTCCTCATCTCTATCCTAATATGGCAGCCCCTAATTTTAAAACAGTGCCCCCCTAGTTCTGGACTCATCCACAAGAGGAAACATCCTTTCGAAGTCCATCTTGTCAAGGCCATTCAGGATCTTGTATACTTCAATCAAATCACCCCTCACTCTTCTAAACTCTAGTGGAAACAAGCCCAGTCCGTCCAACCTTTCCTCATAAAACAACCCAGGTATCAATCTAGTAAACCTCCTTTGAACCGCCTCCAATGCATTTACATCCTTCCTTAAATAAGGAGACCAAAACTGCACACAGTATTCAAGATGCAGTCTCACCAATGTCCAGTATAACTGAAGCATAACATCCTTACTTTTATGTTCAATTTCTCTCGTAATAAAGGATAGCATTCCATTAGCCTTCTTAATTACTTGATGTACCTGCATACTAACTTTTTGTGACTCATGTACTAAAACACCTAGATCCCTCTGCACCTCAGAATTATGCAGCCTTTCTCTATTTAAGTAATACTCTGCTTTTTTGTTCTTCCTGCCAAAGTGAACAACTTCACATTTTTCCACATTAAACTCCATTTGCCAGATCTTTGCCCACTCACTCAACTTATCTATATCCATCTGCAACCTCATGTCCTCTTCACAACATACTTTCCTACCTATCTTTGTGCCATCTGCAAATTTAGCTACCAGGTCTTCACTCCCCTTATCTAAGTCATTGATGTAAATCATATAAAGTTGAGGCCCCAGCACAGACACCTGTAAGACTCCATTTGTCACATCCTGCCAATCAGAAAAAGACCCAGTTATGCATACTCTGCTTTTTGCCAGCCAGCCAGCCAATCTTCTATCCATGCTAATATGTTACCCCCTACATCATGCACTTTTGTTTTCAATAATAATCTTTGATGTGGCACCTTATCAAATGCTTTCTGGAAATCCAAGTACAATAGGCTCCCCTTTGTTCACTGCGCATGTTACTCCTTCAAAAAACTCTAACCAATTTATTGAACATGATTTTCCTTTCACAAAACCATGCTGACTCTTCCCTATTGCTTTGAGCTCTAAGTGCCCAGCTATAACCTCCTTAATGATCGATTCTAATAACTTCCCCACGACAGACGTCAAACTAACTGGCCAATAGTTTCTTTTTCTGCCTCCATCCCTTCTTGAATAGAGTGGTTATATTTGCTATTTTCCAATCTGATGGAACCTTTCCAGACTCTAGCGAATTTTGGAAAATTAACACCACACATCGACTACCTCATTAGCCACCTCTTTTAAGACCCTAGGATGTAGTCCATCAGGACCCAGGGATTTGCCTGCCCGCAGATCCATTCATTTGCTCAGTACCGTTTCCCTAGTGATTTCAATTTCACCAAGTTCCTTTCTCCCGTTCACCTCTTGATTGCAGCTATTACTGGAATGTTTTTTGTATCCTCTATAGTGAACACAGAAGCAAAATATTTGTTCATTTCCTCCACCATTTCCTGATTATCTACTATTAACTTCCCACTGTCACTCTCTAGAGGATCAACACTCACTTTACTTACTCTTTTCCTTTTTAAATACCTGTAGAAACCCTTGCTATCCATTTTTACATTTCTAGCTAGCTTCCTCTCAGACTCTAATTTCATTCTCCTGATTAACCTTTTAGTCATTCTCTACTGTTCTTTAATCATCTGTCCTGCCATTCATCTATGCAGAACTGTATGCTTTTTCCTTAAGTTTGATGCTTTTGCTTTCCTTAACATCTTTAGTTAATCATGGATGGTGGATCATCCCCTTAGAATTTTTCTTTATAGTAGGAATGTCCTTATTCTGAATACTCTGAAATATCCCCTTAAATTTTTGCCACTGCTTCTCTATTGATCTACCTATAGCCTAGTTTCCCAGCTCACTTCAGTTAGCTCAGCTTTCATCCCCACACAGTTGCCCTTATTTAAGTTTAAGATACTAGTCTTTGACCCACTCTTCTCCCTTTCAAACTGGATGCCCTTTAGACTCAGCCAGCACAATCTGTGGTGGAATTACCAAGACAATCTTGGTGATGGACATTGAAGTCCCCCACCCAGAGTACATTCTGCATCCTTGCCACCCTCAGTGCTTCCTCCAAGTGGTGTTCAGCATGGAGGAGTACTGATTCATCAGCTGAGGGGGGGTTGTATGTGGTAATCAGCAGAGATTTCCTTGACCATGTTTGACCTGAAGTCATGAGGCTTCTTGGGATCCAGAGTCGACGTTGAGGATTCCCAGGGCAACTTCCTTCCCACTGTATACTACTGTGCCGCCACCTCTGCTGGGTCTGTCCTGCTGATGGGACAGGACATACCCAGGGATGGTGACGGTGGTGTCTGGGACATTGTCTGTAAGGTATGATTCTCTGAGTATGACTATGCCAGGCTGTTACTTGGCTGGCAAGTGAGACAGCTCTCCCAATTTTGGCACAGCCCCAGATGTTAGTAAGGATTTTTCAGGGTCGACAGGGCTGAGTTTACCATTATCGTTGTCTATGTCGATGCCTGGTGGTCCATTCAGTTTCATTCCTTTTTATTGACTTTTTAGCAGTTGGATACAATTGAATGGCTTGCTAGGCTCTTTCCACATTGTCGTGGATCTGGAGTCAAATGTAGGCCAGACCAGCTGAGGACGGTAGATTTCCTTCCCTAAAGAACATTAGTGAACCAGATGAAGAGAAAAAATCTTCAGGGCTATGTGGAAAGGGTGTGGGGGGGAGACACAAAAGAGGACTAGCCGAGCTGCTCTTCCAGAAAACTGGCAGGAACATGACAGGCCAAATCACCTCCTCCTGTGCTGTAACCATTCTATGGTCCTATGTGGGGGTGAGGGGCGGGGTGGGGGATTCAGCGATGGTAATGCCATTGAATGTAATGGGGAGATGGTTAGATTCTCTCTTATTGGAGACAGTCATTGCCTGGCACTTGTGTGGCACAAATGTTACTTGCCACTATATCAGCCCATGCCTGAATGTTGTCCAAGACTCGCTGCATGCAGGCACAAATGGCCTCAGTATGAGTCATCAAGAATGGTACTGAACACTCTGTAATCATCACTGAACATCTCCATTTCTGACCTTATAATGGAAGGTCATTGATAACACAGCTAACATAGCTGGACTAGGAAGCTAAACGGAGCAGGCCCAGCAGCGATGTCCTGGGGCAACTGCAGCAAGGTGGAAGCAATCAAGCTTCACCGTTTATTAAAGCTTGTTAACTCCCGCACTCCTATATTACCGCTAAGTTTGTAGCACATTTACACTAAATACATGGAACTCAAAGCAAATGCCTCCCAAATACAATTGCAGGCCTGATTCACATAGTCATGAACTGAAACATCAGTGTGGTACTTAAGCAATATTGCTGCTTATATATCTGCTGCTTCAGGTGGATATAATAAAATTCTTAGCTTTTTCTTAGTTGTTGGTGGAATCGTGCAATGCATATTGCCTACATCTACATACATAACTAGTCATTACACTCAAAAGTAATAAATTGGCTGTGATATCTGGGGGTCGTAATAATATTGCCATAAATACAAGCTCCTTTTTTCTTCTGAAACCAGTACAGATTCCGATTGAGCCAGCTAAAATGGGTCTCATAAATATACAAATGCCTTTGGTAACAAAGACAGTGCACTCCCCAATCACTGTCAAAGCAGAAAGGGGCCGGCTTCAATTGGATTACCATCCGGTGACCCCTGCTGGAAATTATAACTAGGTGGAAATGGGCTCAAAGTAAAATCAGACTCCCTGGCGACATTTTACCACAGTTCAATAGCCCGTCAATACTGTCTAGACGTAGAAATGCAGATTAGTCATTTGGGTGAAGAATTGGAGAAGAGTGACAGGCAGTGCAGCGTGTATAAGTTCAGGAAAGGATTGGAATCAGTGCAGCTAATTTAGTGTTATTTGGTGAGGCAATGTTGCCCTCTGCTGACTGAACTATTTTATCAGGAAGACCAAATTCTCACTTAGTATTTCCGCTTGTGAAATATTGTATCCAGATGGATTTGTTGTTGTAGAGTACATATAAAGCACATATTCCCCAAAAGATTGGAAATTGTTTCTTCTTTTGAAATTATTCAATAGATACTTCATTTACTCATTAGGACCAGGACAGGCAATCCACTCCTAGTGCCGCTGCAAGTGCCCCTTCTTCCCCTCCTTTCCTCCCTCTTTCCCTAAGTGCAGTTTCTGCTATTCTCCTTAGATGGACGAAAATGATGGCATCTCACCGCACATAAACCCCCTATCTCTCTAGCATCGTGATATTGTCTGTACCTGCTCCAATCACAGAATGATAGAGCACAGGAGGCCACTTAATCAATTTGTCAGCTCTTTAAAGTTTTCCAATTAGTTGCACTCCCCTGTTCTTTCCCCGTGGCCCTGCAATTTTCCCCTAATGTACTGCAGTTAAATTATGTGCTCTATACTTCTGTTTTTCAACATTTTAAGATTAGAGGTCGCCTCCTGTAGGGCAAAGATGAGGAGAATTTTTTTCTGAGGGTTGTGCAGCTTTGTAACTCTGCCTCAGAAGGCAATGGAAGCGGGGTCTGCATATTTTTAAGGCAGAGGTAGATAGATTCTTGTTAGGCAAAGGAATCAAAGGTTATTGGGGGTAGATGGGAATGTAGAGCTCGAAGCACAATCAGATCATCCATGAACTTATTGAATGGCAGAGCAGGCTCGAGGGGCCAAATGGCCTACTTCTGCTCCTATTTCCTATGTTTGTATGTTTTGGTTGAACTGGACAATTCAAACATGTTAACTTGGCTTAGTGATAGCATTCTCATGTCAGCCAGAAGGTTGTATGTTTCAAACTCATTTTAGAACTTGTGACATCATCTAGATTGACAAGATCAATACTGAGGGAGTACTGCTTGCTTGGTGATGCTGGGGTGATTTTTGATGCTCAGGTACTTTGAAGGAGAAAAGGTGGGATTTTGAGTTGACATGCGGTTAAGCTCATATTAAGCACAAGACCACCTTGGTAAAGGAGTTAAAGTCTGTGCTAGGAACAACCACTCCATAAGCTTGTAAAAAGGGCAGATTAATCCTTAAATTGACCATTAGCGCTTAATAAAGAGGCTACATGAGACTGGCAAATAGCACTAGTTCGAACATCCTCTCCTAAAAGCAACCAGCTGTTTGTGGGTAAGCATGTCATTGCAGAGGATTTCACCTTTTAATGTTCACTTACTGCTGAAGGCTTGAGGAGCATTTCTGAAACAGACTGGGGCTTTATCGGAACACTTTGTTAAGACATCACTAACACTCATCAATATTTATTCCAGAAATTCTCTGGAGAATTCACTTAAAGAGAGGAAAAGTGCTTTTTACCCTACCTCATTGGATGCCTTATAGGATTCACTAGGAGGGGGTGCTTGATAGGGGTCCCCTTTTGTCCAGATGAGAAATGTGAGGACATGAAGCCATGCAAAGCAGCACCAACTACTGCAGGGGAGACACACACGGAGGGTGGTGAGGTGGGCTCCTTCCCCTCTGCAGGTACAGGACATTTCTCCTACTCTGGAACCCCTCCAGTCGAACTTCCTGTACCATACCTGAGAACCTGTGCGCCCCTTCCTGAAACCTGCTGTTGTGTGTCAAATCTGTGTTTCATGCAGCCCGCAAATATTGCTCACAAAAAAATTACTTCTAATCAGCATTTGAGTGCTAAATCCTCAAGGCAAGTTTAAATTATGGTAATTAGCAATTGAGACCAAAATCCAGACTTTCAAACAGGTGTTTCTTATAAGCACAACATCCATTTAATGCCTGTTCTTACCCTTTGGCCAAAATAACCCCACTAGATTTTAGATGAGGCATTAAATGGAAGTTCTGTCTTGCCAGTTCAGACAACTTAAAAAGATTCCAGGCACTGGGACGAGGTGCTCCTTCAACACCAACATGAGGTGTCAGCTGTGGCTCAGTTCATAGCACCCTCGCCTTTGAATCAGAGGGTTGTGGGTTCATGTCCCACTCCCGGAAACCAAGAACTGTGATTGTACTTGAAAGAGTTGCAATCTATGACTGTTGATAACTCGAAAGAGTTTCAACACAAACACCAGATCATCCTTTGTCATATTAGTGGGTCGTCATTGTTCTCAAACTGACAATCAAAAAGCATTTAGAAAATCCATCCGGGCTCTTTTGTAACTTAGTGATCACACAGATTTTGATAATGAGCTTTCTCTTTTGGGGGGGACCCACTCTGGCTGTAGTAGAGTTCCACAACATTGGCTACCCTATTATCTCATCGTGGTGGTCACATCACTTCAGAGTCCTAGCAGTAAACATTCAGCAGTCTGTTCACTCACATGCCACTCTCTGTACTTGACCATAACCACAGCCCAAGTACTCGGAAAACCCACTCTTGTTCTTGATGAACTCTTGCCTCATTTCCAAATCTCTTTCCTTCCCAAGGTCTTTCAACATGTTCTTTGTGCCCAACCATTCCACAACTGAGGTTTAATCCCTCCATTTAGGCTGCCATCCCTCCCGTTGCACCAAAAAATGTTCCTTTATGAAAGTCACCATTGGCATTCTCTGTGACTGGTGCACTCACCTTTCTCATCCTCTCAGCAGCCTCGGACATGATCTTTTTTTCCATTCATCCATTGGATGCGGGTGTCATTGGCTAGAACAGCATTTGTTGCTCATCCCTAATTGACCTTGAGAAGGTGAGCAGCCTTCTTGAACTGCTATAGTCCATGTGGTGTATGTACACAAACAGTGCTGTTAGGGAGAGAGTTCCAGGACTTTGATCCAGTGACAGAAGTAACGGCAACATAGTTCCAAGTCAGGATGATGTGTGACTTGGAGGGGAACTTGCAGCTGGCAGTGTTCCCATGCATCTGCTGCCCTTCTCCTTCTAGGTGGTACAGGTCGTGGGTTTGGAAGGTACTGTTGAAGGAGCCTTGGTGAGTTGCCGTAGTGCATTTTGTAGATGGTATACACTGCTGCCACTGTGTGTCAGTGGCGGAGGGAGTGAATGTCAAAGGTGGTGGATGGGGTGCCATCATTAGGGCTACTTTGTCCTGGATGGTGTCAAGCTTCTTGTGTGTTGTTGGAGCTGCACTCATCCAAGCAAGTGGAGAGTGTGGAAAGACCTGTGCCTTTTAGATGGTGGACAGGTTTTGGGGAGTCAGGAATTCATTGCAGAGTTCCCAGACTCTGACTTCTTCTTTCACAATATCCTCCTTCAATGCTTCTCCTTGGTCATTTAGTCTTGGATGAGCCTTAGCTTCCTCCAGTGAAGCATTAAAACAAAGCCATCAACTTCAACCCCAAAAACTCTTTGATCTTACCATGGACTCCATTACTCTGAACTCACCACCCCATTGCCTCAAGTTAAACCAGACTGTTTACCTCCTTAGCAGTCTGTTTGATGCCAAGCATAGTATCCAGCAGATACTCTCTTCATTACAAAACATGCCTATTTTGACCATTGTAACACTGCCCATCTCCACTCTTCCCTAAGTCCATCTGCTGCTGAAACCTTCGTACCTGCCTTTGTCACCTCCAGACATGATTACTGCAATACTCTCAAGAACTTCTTCCCTTCATCCATCCATCTCTATCTCCATCTCATCCTTAAAACCCGTATCTTTAATCAAGCTTCCTTCATATTCTCCTCATTTAGCTCATTTGTTTCCTCACATTCCAGAAGCATGTTGAAGTGCTTTTCTATGTCAAATATGTTATAATAAATGCACATTGTTGTACATACCAGTGGATAGTGGGAACTCTCCTCAATTTCTTCTTTAGCCAGTGGACATTGATGTCTCTTGCTGCATTGTTATATCAACTAACTCATCACAGACCGGGATCAAACCTTTAACCTCATTGTGTTATCAGACTCATGACTACACTGGTAAAGTTACACTTAGCAACTCAGTCACTGGGGGATCTTGCTCATACTGTCACAAGAGGAGATACTACACAAAGAGTGGGATAGGAGCAAGAGAGCAATACCAGCCAGGAATTTTTTTTTCTTAATTCACAGGGTGTCAGCTTCACTGGCTAGGCCAGCATTTATTGGTCATCCTGAGTTGCACCTGAGAAGGTGGTGGTGAGCTGCCTTCTTGAACTGCTGGAGTCTATGTAGTCTAGGTACACCCACAGTGCCATTAGGGAGTTCCAGGATTTTGACCCAGCAATAGTGAACAAAAGGTGAGTCAATTGGATGGGAACTTCCAGGTGGCTGTGTTCCCATCTATCTGCTGCCCTTGTCCTTCTAGATGATAGTGGTCGTGGGTTTGGAAGGTGCTGTCAAAGGAACCTTGGTGAATTCCTGCAGTGCATCTGGTAGATGGTACATATTGCTGCTACTGCAGAGGGAGTGAATATTTGTGGATGTGGTGCAAATCATGCTGGCTGCTTTGTCCTGGACGTTATCAAGCTTCTTGAGTGCTATTAGAGCTGCAGTCATCCAAGCAAGTGGGGAGTATTCCTTCACACACCTGACATGTGCCTTGTAGATGGTGGAAAGGAGGTGTGACCTGCTCTTGTAAGCTACAGTATTTATATGACTAGTCCATTTCAGTTTCTGGCCAGTGGTAACTGCCAGGATGTTTATAGTGGGGAATTAATCGATCATAATGCCATTGAACTTCAAGGGGCAATGGTTAGATTCTCTCTTGTTGGAGATGTTCATTGCCATGAAGGTTACCTCCCACTAATCAGCCCAAGCCTGGATATTGTCCAGGTCTTGCCACATTTAGACATGGACTGCTTCAGTATCTGAGGAGTCACGAATGGTGCTGAATATTGTGCAATCATCAGCGACCATCCCCGCTTCTGACCTTATGATGGAAGGAAGGTCATTGGTGAAGCAGCTGAAGATGGTTGGGCTGAGGACATTACCCTGAGGAACTTCTGCAGTGATGTCCTGGAGCTGAGACGACTGACCTCCAACAACTACAACCATCTTCCTTTGTGCTAGGTATGACTCCAGCCAGTGGCGAGTTTTCCCCCCATCAATTCCCATTGACTCCAGTTTTCTAGGGCTCCTTGATGCCACACTCGGTCAAATGCGGCCTTGATGTCAAGGGCAGTCACTCTTAACACAACTCAGGAGTTCAGCTCTTTGCCCACATTTGAACCAAGGCTGTAATGAGGTCAGGAGCTGAGTGGCCCTGGCAGAACCCCAACTGGGCATCAATGAGCAGGTTATTGCTAAGCAAGTGCCGCTTGATAGCACTGTTGTTGACCCCCTTCTGTTACTTTACAGATGATCGAGAATAAACTGATGGGGCGGTAATTGGCTGGGTCAGATGTGTCCTGCTTTTTGTGTACAGGGCATGCCTGGGCAATTTTCCACATAGCCGGGTAGATGCCAGTGTCATAACAATACAGGAACAGTTTGGCTAGGGGCACGGCAAGTTCTGAAGCACATGTCTTCAGTACTATTGTTGGAATATTGTCAGGGCCCATAGCCTTTGCACAATCCAGTAACTTCAGCCGTTTCTTAATATCACATGGAGTGAATTGAATTGGCTGAAGACTGGCATCTGTGATGCTGGGGACCTCCGGCTGAGGCCAAGATGGATCATTCACTCAGCACTTCTGGCTGAAGATTCTTGCAAATGCTTCAGCCTTATCTTTTGCACTGATGTGCTGGGCTCCCCCGTTATAGAGGATGGGGATATTTGTGAAGCCTCCTCCTCCAGCGAGTTGCTTAATTGTCCACCACCATTCACGACTGAATGTGACAGGACTGCAGAGCTTAGATCTGTTCCATTGGTTGCAGGATCGCTTAGCTCTGTCTATCACTTGCTGCTTATGCTGTTTGGCATGCAAGTAGTCCTGTGTTATAGCTTCACCAGGTTGACACCTCATTTTTAGGTATGCCTGCTGCTATTCCTGGCATGCCCTCCTGCACTCTTCGTTGAACCAGGGTTGATCCCATGGCTTGATGGTAATGGTAGAGTGGGATATGCTGGGCCATGAGGTAACAGATTGTGTTCAAGTACAATTCTGCTGCTGATGGTCCACTGCATCTCAAGGATGCCCAGTCTGGAGTTGCTAGATCTGTTCGAAATCTATTCCATTTAGCATGGTGGTAGTGCCACACAAGTGGCATGGAGGGTATCCTCAATGTGAAGGCAGGTCTACGTCTCCACAATGACTGTGCGGTGGTCACTCCTACCAATACTGTCATGGACAGATGCATCTGCAGCAGGCAGGTTAGTGAGGATGAGGTCAAGTATGTTTTTCCCTCTTGTTGGTTCCCTCACCACCTGCCACAGACCCAGCCTAGCAGCTATGTCATTTAGGATTCGGCCAGCTCGGTGCTACCAAGTCACTTTTCCTGATGGACCCAGAGTACATTCTGTGCCCTTGCCACCCTCACTGATTCATCAGCTGGGGGAGGGCAGTACGTGGTAATCAGCAGGAGGTTTCCTTGCCCATGTTTGACCTGATGCCATGAGACTTCATGGGGTCCGGAGCGGATGTTGAGAATTCCCAGGGCAACTCCCTCCTGTCTGTATACCACTGTGCCACCTCCTCTGTTGGTGGGACAGGACATACCAGGGATGGTGACATTATCTGTATGATACCAGTCCGTGAGGATGACTATTACAGGCTGTTGCTCGACTAGTCTGTGAAACAGCTCTCCCAATTTTGGCACCAGCCACCAGATGTTAGTAAGGGGGACTTTGCAGGGTCGACAGGACTGAATTTGCTGTTGTTGTTTCCAGTGCCTAGGTCAATGCCGGGTGGTCCATCTGGTTTCATTCCTTTATTTGAGACTTTGTAGCGGTTTGATACAACTGAGTGGCTTGCTTGCCACTCAAAGGGCATTTAAGAGTCAACCACATTGCTATGGAAGCACCACATGTAGGCCAGACCAGGTAAGGACAGCAGATTTCCTTCCCTAAAGGACATTAGTGGGTTTTTACATGGTCGTCATTAGACTTTTAATTCCAGATTTTTATTGAATTCAAATTCTACCATCTGCAATGGAGGAATTTGAACCTGGGACCCCAGAGCCTGGGTCTTTGGACAGCGACAATGCCACTATGCCATTGCCTCCCCCAACTCCAGCAACATCATGCTGGGATGCCACCGCTTCAACAACTTGCAGTTTTAATACACTCCTAGGAGCACTTTATAAAATTGATACCAAGCAGGGTATAAATAAATTTGGGAAAGTGGGTGGGAATGCAGAAGGCAGATTCAGAACATGGGCAAAGAGATGGATTTTAGCTACCTCAGAAGATAGAGAAAGTACTACTGAGGCAAAACAGTTTAGTCCCTGAGGGAGAAGGTAATGCAGCAGACTATAAACTGTGATCCAGTTAGCAGAATGGTATATGTGGGCTGGGAGAGAGCAAGGCCATGAAGCTATATGAAACAGATTGGCAGTGAGGGAGGGAGGCAGGCACTGGGGCTCTATGAGGAAGACATATAGGACTGTGTGTGGGGGAAATGCGCACAGTCCAGAAGCCTGAATTAAATGGTTTCTTGAGTTGAGGGTGGGGAAGGCCAAGAGAAAAACATCCATAAAAATCAATCCTATAGGTGGATTGATAAGTGGATATGGGTTTCAGCAGTGATAGAGCAGAGAGGTGGTCTTGGAGAATGCAGGGTTTAAAGCTCAGCTCAGGATGAACGTTCAGCCAGGGGGAGTAAGAGCTGTAGGAATTGATGAACAAGTATTTGGAATAACAGAACTATAATCACGCTGGAAATTTCAGCTTATCTAGCATTTGCCAATAGGTAGATCAATTAAAACAATTGGGAGCTAGGAAGGGTGAACAAAGGAGTGAGTTTGCAGAGAAAACAGAAGAATACTGTGGAAATAAACAGGTCCATGAGAGCCTTGCAGCTCACCTCAGGTAATGATGGAAGGTGTGCGAGTAGGTGGTTTAAAGAAATAATTAGTGGAGGAATTTGGGGTTTTCCTTGCTTTCCATTACAGCTCTGGGTTAACGGAAAGATTTGGCAGATCGGGAAAGGCAGTACTGCCTGAGGTGGTTAAGCCAAATTAGTGATCGATAGCCAGGCCAATAGTATATCAAGTATTCTCTAGTCTGCAGCCCAAGGCTTGTAGTCAATGGACAAGGCTATCATACCAGGTGTGTTGGTGTGAAAAGGGAGGGTGACAGGGCGGAGAGACCATGTGGGACCTCAAGTGCACTGAACAGGAATGGCAGTTGGGTTGAGAGAAGTATGTGTAAGAGGCAGAAAAGGAGGATATGGAAAAGGTATCGGGTTAACAGCTAGCAGATAGTTTTACTGCTAAACTATTCTTTATTATTATTGTTATTTTATTTCTTAAGAAATATGAATTTGTAGTTTTCGGCCTAAGCCACGCAATTCGGTATTGGTGCAGGGAGATCTGGAGCATACAATGTGTGCAGAGCATATTATTGCAGGTTCAAATCAGCAACACTAACACAAACATTTTAAAGCATTAAGTCAAGTTTAGACTAAAGGGTAGCTGCCTATGGAAGCATACATCCACAGTAAACACAAGCAAATCATATTAGGAAGGAGCCCAAATTATAATCACGTTTAAATATCTTGGGCTGGCAAATGCCTGGGGGTTGAATACTTTCATGTCCTTTGAAGCAGGAAAGATTGCACAGGAGGCAATGGGCTTGGGGGTGGAGGAAGGGGGAGGGAGTAAACAGAACAAGTGTTAGCTAAACGTAAGGAATTAAACAAGAATTAATCAAAACAACAGAAGCTGAAAATCTCCATTTTTATGATTTTAAACAAATATTAAAAAGTATAAAGTCGGGCGTGTACAAAGTTGGAACAAGTTCATTACAAGAGTTTGGGTGCAGGGTATCGCTTCTGTAAGTGTGCATGGGATTAAAGAGTAATGCTACAGCATTTGAGCTCCTGCAAATGATCAGTCACAGTTCACAATAAAAGGGGAAACATACTCTCAGCAGTTTTCATACACAGGGCGTGGGTGGGCACTCACAATCAATGTTCAACTAATAGAACTTCGAGCAATTCAATTCAAACTTTTCTCCTGAAAAGTTAAGATATGAAAAAGGGAAAAAAAAGTCCAACATTTTTAAGGAAGGTAATAGTCAAGACACTTTGAAATACATTAGCAGAACTAGCAGCGAAAGTAATACTTGGCTGTTAATTCAGTCTGAACAACTCTTTAAAAACACATTTTTCGCAAAACAGCAACAAACCCAAATGTTCTCTCACTGGAATTAACTAGTGAACCCCCTTCACCAGCACAATGTTTATATCAAAAGTGACATCACATTATTGTTTTGCAGGCATCGATTGATAAACTGTTTGGAAATGTTGTTTTTTCATTTCTTCCTTACTCGAGACATCAACTTTCACTGGAATATCCCAATGTCTCATCCTCTCTCCGGGATATTGTTCCAAGGATGCCAGCAGTCTCTCAGTGCCTTGTCCAAGAGACCACAGGATTTAAGTGTTCCATTTTTTGGAAATGGAGTTAGAAGTGGAAGTTATGTGGCTGTTTTGCTCTTTCATTTCTACCTCCATAATTCCCCATAACAAGATAGGATAGTAGCTTGACCCTCAAGATGGTTACTGTAGCAGCAAGTTCCACCATACACAAAGGAGATGGAGGAAATCAAAAATAAATGATTGTGAAAGGAAAGATGTTATCATCAGCCAGTTAGATAGCACAATGGGGAAGCTTGATAAGTACATGAAGGAGAAAAGAATGGAAGAATATATTAATAGGGTAAGATGGAAGGAGGCTCCTGTGGAGCATAAACATTAGCATAGACCAGTTGGGCCAAATGGCGCATTTCGGTGCCATAACATGTAATGTAATGACAGAAACCTGGGAGCAGACCATAAGTTTCCCCTCTTGGTGGTGAACAAAACACAATGGGACTTCCAATGGCTGGAAGGTCACTTCCTTTGTATAAACAGTACAACCAAATAATTTATCTTCTCACCATCGCTGCTGAAGACACTGCTGCCATGCCATACACGCCACAGCTCCAAAGGGGCGTCACCCATCCTCTGACAACATTATCAAATGGGCACACCTTTTCAGCCAGCCTGGACAGTGAGTGCTGGTAAATGAGTTAATGTTGGAGGGCATCACCCATGTCATATCCATTTTTTAAGCATGTTACATATCAACAAGCAGGAGCAGGAAGGCTAGCTTATTTTTATTTAGCTGTTCCTAACTTGTCAGCACGAAGACCAATAGGGGTGCCCCAACTGCTGCCCCAGGCTATATCAGCCAACTGAGCAAAGGCAAATTTGGGTCATTCTGGTCTTTATAGCTTAGCACTATAGCAAGTGGTTCCTTTACCCACTAAACCTCTGCTTTGAATGGAGGAAAAACCAAAATACTTGAAGTTATGACAGTCCCATGTTTTGTTGGCAGGTTACCGATATATGCCAACAAAAGGGGTATCAATAGTTAAACCAAGATTTGCTGTGGGCATTGGAAATGAATACACTAACACAATACTTACCACTAGTGTGCAAATATAAAGGAAAAAAAAATATACATATAATAAATAAAGGAACAGGACTGTCTCATCTTGAAAGTAATAGCATCCAGAATACAAGTGGAAAACACTGATACAGAAATGGAGGACCATTCCCAGTCAAGGTTCGTGGTTACTGCACAGATCCTCTTGGTGCTGGAAAGAATGGACTGGGTTTTGTTTGTACAGAGAGTTTGCACTGTTCATTCATTCTTGGACCGGAAACTATATTCTCCCAATCTCTGCTCTTCCTTCTCCACTCTGGGCTTACTTGGTGTCTGCATTTAAAAAGAGGTAATTATTATAATATTTATCTCCTGTCAATTGCGTTCTTCATCCTGTGCTTTGCATTGCTCTCCCAAAGATGTTAAACTCTCTGGTGCCTAAGCTGCATTCTTTATACCCAAGTGTGGGCAGTTTCTTGAGTTATTCAGCAGAAAAATAGGGTGAGATGAGGCCATACCTGGTCTGTATCCTAACTCCCTCTATCCATCAGGAAATACTTTATGTAAGTTCTCCTCAGAAAACCCCTGGTGCCCTGGTATCACTCTGGCGGATGTGTGCTATACTCCTTCAAAGGCCAATGTATCCTTTCTACAGTCCCAAACTGTACACAGAACCCCTGGTGTGGTCTAACCAGGGCTCTGCATAGCTGTAGCAAAACCTCACCCCATTTACATTCTAGCGCTCCAGATGTAAAGCCTAAAATTCCATTAGCCTGTTTGTTATTTTTGGTGTCTAACCACAGCATTTTAGTGATCTATGTACAGGGAATCCTAAATCTCTTGGATCTCCGCAGTTCCGAGCTTCCCATCATTTAGAAAATACTCATCCATCTGTCACAGTTTTGTCCAATCATTCAGTGCTTTTTGTGATTTTACGGTCCTGGCATCACTATTTACTATGCCGCCTACCTTCATGTCATTGACAATCTCAGATATGGTAATGCTGTATTATCAAAATCATTAATCGATATAGCAAATAGTTGAGGCCCCACAGCACAAAGCCTTGTGGAAGGCTAGTCACTTTTTGTCCCCCATTCAAGCCCATTATCCCTAGTCTCTGTCATCTACTGGCTAACCAATTTGCTGACTAGGTCAATAAATTCCTTCAATCCCATGAGTTTTAAATCTGATCTTACAGTTTCTTATGGAACCTTATTGAATACCTTCTGAAAGTCCATATAAACTACATCCATAGATATTCACCTGTTTTCTAGGTTAGTTACTTCCTCAAAAAAGCCAGTTAGATTTGTCAGACATGATCTTCCCTTTATGTTGTCTGTCTCCAAACAAGATCAAATTTATCTCAAGTGCTCAGTCGCACTGTCCTTAATTATGGATTCCTATAACTTTTCCACAACAAAAGAAACTAATAGGTCCACAATTTCCTAAAATGAGCTAAATAATATTTAGCAGGTCTGGCAGCATCAGTGAAGGGAAAAAATTGAGTTAACATTTCGGGTCAGTGACCTTCATCAAATGGGTCATATTCTGACGAAGATCATCAACCTGAAATTTTAATTCTGTTTCTCTTTCACAGATGCTGCCCAATTTGAATATTTCCAGCATTTTCTGCTTTTATTTCATATTTTCAGTATCCATAGTATTTTGCTCTTCTATAATTTCCTGATTTTTTCTCTCCTCATTTCTTAAATAACTAAGTTACATCTGCAATTTTTCAAACTAAAGTAGCAGTTCCTAAATTGAGAGCAGTTTAGAAGATTATAGCTAAACCATCTACAATTTCCTCACTTACTTTCTTCAAAACACTGAGGTGGGGATTTATCAGTTGCTAGTTTTCAGTTTTTAGTGCCATTACTTTTGCCCACCAGAGGTTAAGCTGGACTGGCTTACAATTACTTGGTCTATCCCTTCCTCCTTTTTTAACAATGGTAGAACATTAACAAGCGCCCAGTCTTCTGCATCGCACCTATAGCCAGAGGAGATTGGAAAATGATGATCAGTGCCCTCGCTATTTCCTCCTTTGCTTCTCTCAGAAGCCTGGGATACATTTCATCCAGGCCTGGTGATGCATCTATTTTCAATGATGCTAAATCTCTTAATATTTCCTCCGTCATTATGTTTATTCCCTCCAATATTTCACACTCCTCCTCCAGATTACTACTAGAAAGAATGGGGCAATCTGAAATAAATTACACACACCTTCATCCCAGCCCTCAGAGACTCCTGCCAGCTCGTAATGCTTTTTCCGCAGTCCTCCCAGACGCTGCCTCTCTTTCTGTAGTTGGCTCTCCAGTTCTAAAACGCGAACCTTCAGTTCAGAGATAAAAACATATTTAATTTAAATATTCCCTAGCAATGTTCTGGCATCACAAATTCTGGTGAAATTTGACTCAGGCTTGTAGAGGCCTGCTCTTATTTTAATGCACATTACACCAAAAACACAGGAAAAGTGGAAGGAATGTCCATTGAGCCTATCAATCCCATTCCTTCTGCAGAACATGTGTAAGTTACCACATTAGACCATCTCCACTGGTTCAATCTCCCAAGAGAAAGTTCTACAACAGATATACCCTAATCTTCAACAGTAAATCAAACAAAACTGCAGAACACACATCAATTATCAGGTCTCCACTGTTGTCCTCCAGGCAACAGAGTGGGAAAGGTAAATTATCCTACCAGAGAGAGAATTTTTAGTTCTTCAAATTATATGCATCTTCTTGATATCAGCATACCTTCCCAGAAACTGCAAGAAGAGCATGCACAGGGAAATGTCATAATTTCTTATTCCCTCAATTGTATAGGACTCAGACTTGTTGGGTAAGTTCACTTTGATTAGAAGCTGAAGTGAACTAGCCACTTAACATTAATTCCCCTGTAGATGTCCCCATGGATGTCAGACCATGGTATGTGACGCGTACATTTCATTCAAAGAACATGGAAGATAAAACGAGGCAAGTAATCCCCTTGTTTCATTGCTTCAGGGAACCATTGAAAAGGAGCAGAGTGCAATGCAAAGGCAGCTTTACAGTACCTGTGAGTCCATCTCCTGTCGCTTGATTTGTGTCAGTGTCATGCTGGAGAAATCCATTGTGTCTGGAACAAAGGAATGAAAATGTTAGACAACTAGTTAGACCAAAGAAAATCTCCAGACATGCAAATAAGGATCCCCACCCGCAGTTCACTTCCTCTCTTCCTTTTATAAAGTTGCTGTTTTTTTTGCTGGGATACAGTTCTGTGGGCACTGAGTATTTTCCAACAGTTTGCTCGAGTGGTCTTCCTCCTGCGTAAGCCCACACGTTGAAGTTACTCAATCATGGGGCATGACAGCAAAGTCCAATTCTATTCTCAACCAGTATCCATACACCTCCAGGAAACCACTGGACAGTCTGACGGAGTGCTGCACTGTTGGAGGAGGTGCCATCTTTCACAAGACATTAAACCCAGATCCCTTCTGCCCTCTCGGTAGGTACAAAAGATCCTATGGCACTATTTTGAAGAGAAGGGGAATTCTCCTTGGTGTCCTAACCAATAATTATCCCTCAACCAATATCATTAAAAAGAAACAGGTTATATAATCATTGTCTCTTTGCTGTTTGTGTTCCTTGCTGTGTGTAAATTCTCTGCCGTTTCCTAAGCACTTCAAAAGTACTTCATTGGCTGTAAAGCGCTTTGGGACCTCCTGACGTCATGATATGTGCTATAGAAAGGCAAGTCTTTTTTCTTTAGTCATCAGAAGCAGAAATTCTGGATGATTTTCTCTTCCCTAGCTCAGAGATTCAGGTATCCTTACAGCACTTGGTCTGTGATCAGCTAAGTCAACACAGAGCAGGGATTGCGCCTGGAAAACACATGGAGTTTGAAACTGTATGCTGTTTTAGCAGGCAGCAAATCATGTTAGCTTGATGCATGTTTCCTTCATTAATTGTAGGACTTTGCATATCAATCCAAAGGGACTCTCTCAGCATAAAACATTTCTTGCAGCAACTTGCATTTATACAATGCATCTCTTATACAGTACATGTCTCAGAAATGTACAAAGAGCTCTACATACAATGAATTGTTTTGAAGTGCCCTTGATGTTTGTGTACAGGTAATTGGTATACCATCTCCCACAATGAGATAAATGACCAGTTATTTTGTTTTTTGGCAGTTTTGGTTAATGGAGTGTTGGTCAGCTCTCCTAATAACATCGACATGAACCTATACTACAAGACTTTGCCTCTGTTTTATCTGAAGGGTGATATTTTTGACAATACAGCGTTCCCTCAGTACTGCATTGAAGTATCAGCCTGGATTGCAAGTCCTTAAATGAACAATTTCTAACTAAGAATCTTTAGTCCCGTCATCCAAGCTTCAAGGTTATAAATATCTTTTAAATATGCACACAAAACTTTGCAAAAACACTCCCATACTGACTTTACTCAGTAGTGAAATGAATTGGAGAAGACCAACATAATCTGAGCAGCTCAGTGTGTTAGAGACTAGCTTTTCACATGGGACCACAGGTTCATGTAATGAAAATCTCATCTGACTACTGGCTATAAGGGTCTTGTGAAATAAGATTGTGCAGTCACAATTCAGTTCCTACTGAGAATAAAACAGAGAAAGGTCATAACTGTTGCCAAGATGAGCAGTTTCTTCTTAGGTTGGGATTAGGGCACATGTTGGGAGCACAATTAATACAGTTTTCCTCTACATCTAATCATGCCATATCTCTTGGGTATGCTTGATGCTGCTGAAAAGCCCACTCCTCCGCATGAGGAACATGACAATATTTTTTTAAATGACCAGTACTTTCACCAACTTCTACTTGACAGCTACTTTGATGCCCACTATGAGGAGGACTCTTACAAATAATTATCCAGTTATTATGGGCTTGGTGAATTGTAACATTTCATCAAACACTGCACTGGTCATCACTGGCTCTCAAATCAGCTGCGACTCTCTATGTCATTTGACTTTCAGTATTAACGTTGTTGTTAAAATGTTAACAATAAATTAAGGATAGTGACATAGCCTCAGTGTGTCCAGATGCTGCCTGACCTACTTAGTGTTCTGAGCATTTTCTGTTTTTATTTCAGATTTCCAGCATCCGCAGTATTTTGCTTTGGAGCTGTGTGGAATGACTGACTCCCACCCTTTGCTTTGTATTAGACGCATGTGCAGGATGAACAGTAAACTACCTGTTTCTTCAATCTGGGATTTTCCTGACTTAGTGGAAGCCACTACACTGGCTGTTGCCTCGTTTACTCCCTTGGATGCCTGCCGCAGTTTTCCAAGGTTAGCGTTGTCTTTATCTGCTTTCACCTACAAGAAAAGAAAACCATTGTCACAAATAGCCAGACAGTTTTCAGACAATGCACTGTAATCTTTCCCACTGTATCAAAGTCAGAAGGAAGGTTGATAGAGGTGTCCCCAGATATGCTGAAATAAGGGTATTTTGATTTATTCCTGGAAAATAAATAATATCTTTTTCTTATGCACATGTAGGATGATAGCCACATTTGTTTCCTCACTTAACGCACTGACATAAATAACTGAGTGTAATATAAGGAAGGAGCAGTTACTTTTGCCATTCATCTGTTTATTTTGGGTTTTTTCCCCCGCCAACACTAAAAAAATATACACGATTTGAATAATGCTCATTTATTGTTTTTCAATGCCCTTTGCAGTTCTATATTGGAAAGTTTTCTATCCACTTTCCTTGGGTTTGATTGGTGCAGTCTCTATTTTACTGCTTGTGATTCATTGCTTTTTTATAAATATGAGTCGATCACTGCAAGAAATCACTTACCTTGGATGCAGCCACCAGCTGTGCTGTACTAGCTGCGATCTCATGAGAACACACCATCAACTCCTCAAACTTTCCCTTTCCCTGGACAACCATGTCTGCAGCATCTCTGAAGAGAGAGATGAGGGAACACTTGAGTCCAAACCATTAAATAAACATCAATAGCTGCACAATAAAATAGAAATAAAATAAAATCTTCCTAACAACACTGTGGGTGTACCTACACATGGACTGCAGCTGTTCAAGAAGGCAGCTCACCTTCTCAAGGGCAACTAGGGATGGGTAATAAATGCTGGCCCACAGCGAAGCCCACATCCCGTGAATGAATGAAAAAAATAGAAGATTGTAACATCTGAATCATGAAGCCATCTGCTGGTGCAAGCACATTACAACAGGAAAAAATGCATCAATATTAAACTACCCCCAAGGGCTCAGCATGTGAATACACCACCCGACATTGAACAAGAGCCTGGGATAAAGAAGGGCCATTCAGCCCACTGATACTCATAGAACCATAGAAACGTAATAAGGTTATGACGCAGAAAGAGGCCATTCAGCCCATCATGTCTACACTGGCCATAAAAAGAGAAAAAAAGCTAGCTGCTCATTCATAATCCCACTTTCCAGCATCAGGTCCAAAGTCTTGCAGGTTACAGCACTTCAGGTGCATATCCAGGTACTTTTTAAAAGAGTTGAGCATTTCAACCTCAACTACCAATTTAGGAATTCCAGGCTCCCACCACCCTCTAGGTGAAAAATTTTTTCCTCATGTCCCCTCTAATCCTTCTACCAATCACCTTAAATCTATGGCCCCTGGTAATTGACCCCTCAGCTGGGGGAAGCAGGTCTTTCCTGTCTACCCTATCTTGGCCCCTCATAATTTTGTACACATCAATTAGGTTACTCCTCAGCCTCCTCTGTTCTAAGGAAAACAACCTTAGTGTATCCAATCTTTCTCCAAGGCTGCAATTTTCAAGCCCTGGCAACATTGTCATAAATCTCCTCTGTAATCGCTCCAGACCAATTATGTCCTTCCTGTATCCTGTAATGTGGTGACCAGAACTATACACAAAATTCTAACTCTCTAGTATAACTCCTATGATATTTAATTGATTTTGAATAACTTGAGTTTTTGCCTCTATTATGTTGTTTGGTAGATTATTGCAAATATTTACTGCTTTTGGATCAGGAAGATCTCAGGTTCAATCCATGTTGTGGTGTTACCTGATACATGGAAATTACAACACAGAAACAATCTTAATTTCATGTTCCCTCCCTGTTCTCATGTCTCTTTGTTTCCTTTTCCTTCAGCCATCTGTCTAACCTATACTTAAATGTTGACAGAGCCCTGTGTAAAAATATTTCTCCTGTTCTCGCCCTATATCTCCTACATTTAACCTTTTACATTTCTCTCCTTGTTCTAGACTCATTAGCCCTAAAAAGAGTCTGTTTCTATCTCTATTCTGTCCTTCAATAATTTTAAACATCTCTATCAAACCACCCCATAATCTCCTGCATTAATGAAAACAGCCCCAATTTTTCCAAACCCTCCTTTGTATGTGTTTCCTCATATCAGGCAGCATCCAAGTGAATCTGCACTGTTCCTTCTTAACAATCCTTCCCCTTGAGTGGAAACTAAAACTACAGTACTCCAAATATGACCTGGTTCAGGTTTTATACTGAATGACCGGTGCATCTCAATTTTTTTTATATTCTTATACCTTTAATCATTAAACCCAGCATTCTATTAGTGTTTGTTATGGCTTTACCAAAGTCTGACTCCGCAACCATAAATACCTCTGCTCTTCTATATTACCAAGCTTTCCCACATTCAAAGTATATTTTGAACAAAAAATACTACCTTATATTAACTATCACAGAGCTCCAATTGCCAGAATTCTGCCCATTTCACCATCTCATCAATATCCCCTTGCAGCTTCCTTTGGTACTCTGAATTATTTACTATGTATCTGCAGACCTCACTCTAGCCCTATATCTAAATCCTATATTGCACAGTGAACAGAAGTGGTCCCAGAATAGAACTTCCAGCTATCTGCAAAACTGCCATAACTCATTCTCATTGTTTCCTCCCTTTGAACATTCATAATTAAAACAGCAACCATAGCAGAATAACTGGCCTCAGCATCCCAGGGCTAGGGAAAAGAAAATGTAGTTAGGGCTCACGTTCCTGTGTGCTATGTACTGGCACTCAAAGCACAGGTATGGACATGGCAGGGCTCAGCTAAGATAGAATCACAGAATGGTTACACAGGAGGCTATTCATACCTTTATGTCCATGCTGGTTCTCTGGGAGAGCAACTCAACTAGATCCACTCCCAAGCTTTTTCCCCCTAATGCCAGGCCTTTACACAAATCACCTGTGGTTTTGCACATAGCAAGTCAAGATCAAGTGCAGTGCCTCTACTGCAGGAAGGGTGTAATTGCAGCATAACTTGTTAACATAGTCATCATAAATGCAATAAGAAACGTTGATAAGAAGTGCGCACAGGCTCTCAATGTTTACACATTAGCAAACTGAGTAATGGGGAGTAGATAAATACTACCCCTCCACCTGCTCCCCATCCAATAATGGTGAAATCCTACCTAGCTTGTAGATATTTGGAGTTTCATGGGCATTTTCCATTCCAGCTAATTCGCCCATTTCAAGTCTCCACATGCAGCTGGCATTGGCTACAGGACTGTCACCAAGAGGCTACATAAAGTAGTATTCAAATTAGTGTCCTGGCATTTGAATTGTCCAGAGCTGTAAACATTTGTGCTCCAACTTCGACCCACAACCCACACTTACCTTCTCCTTTAAACTACAGTCATTCCCTTTTAAAAGTTTCAATGAATTCTGCTTCAATATGGTTTGTGGCAGAGAATTCCACATGCTAAGAACCTGCTCCGTGAAGACATAATTGCGAACTTCCCCTTTAAATCTACTCTTGGTTATTTTAGATTTGTGTTATTCCGTTACTGTCTTTCCAACTAGTGATAATATTCCATCAATATCTACCTTATCGCAACCATTCATAATCATGAAGACATCCAGTAACCTCCTCAGCACTAGTGAAATAAAACTCACTGAGGAGAAATCTTTTCTCTCAGAGGATTGTGCGACTTTGGAGCACTCTGCCTCAGGTGGTGGTGGAAGCGGAGTCACTGAATTGTTTTAAGGCAGAGATAGATTCTTGTCAGGCAAGGGAATCAAAGGTTATCGGGGTCAGTTGGGAATATGGAAATCGAAACACAAGAAAATCAGCCATGATCTTATTGAATGGCAGAGCAAGCTCAAGGGGCTGAATGGTCTACTCCTGTTGCTATTTCTTATGTTCTTAAGTCTCTCCATTACTGTAGCTCCTCATCGCTGTAGCCTTAGTGAGTCTACAATGAGGCTTTTCCATTATTATATCCTTCCTAAAATGGAATGTTCAAGATAATACTTAATGCACAATACTCCAACTGCAGCCTAATGACATCTTGTACAAGTTTAAGATTTCCTTCTTGCTTTTGTATTCTACACCTTCAGATACAAAATCAAGGGTTCTATTTGCCTCGAGTGAGGAGTGGGAATCAAACCAATCTAAATAAAAACAGAAAATACTGGAGATATTCAGCATGTCAGGCTGCATATGTGGAGAGAAAAAACGAAGTTAGCATTTCAGGCCTGTGGCCTTTCATCAGTTCCAATTGTTTTTCTCCCCACAGATGCTGTCTGACCTGCATTTTATGCTTTAATTTCAGATTTCCAATATGTGCAGTATTTTGCTTTTGTATCAAACCTACCTATCCTGTCAGTTTTTTTATTCATTCATGGGATGCAAGCACTGCTGGCAAGATCAGTATTTGTTTCCCATCCCTATTTGCCCCTGAGAAGGTAGTGAATAGCCATCTTCTTGAACCATTGCAGTCCATGTGGTGTAGGTACACCAACAGTGCTTTTTGGAAGGAATTCCAGATTTTTCAATATATTTCCAAGTCAGGACTGTGTATGGCTTGGAGGGGAACTTGCAAGTGGTAGAGTTCCCATGCATCTGTTGCCCTTGTCCTTCTAGATGGTAATGGTTGCAGGTTTGGAAGATGCTGTCGAAGGAGACTTGGCAAGTCACTGCAGCGGATCTTGTAGAAGATTCCTGCTGCTGCCACTGTGCATTGGTGGTTGGGAAAATGAATTCTTAACATGGCAAATGGGTTGCCAATCAAGCAGGTTGCTTTGACCGCGGTAGTGTTGAGCTTCTTGAATGTTGTTGGAGTCGCACTCAGTCAGGCAAGTGGAGTGTATTCCATCACAATCCTGACTTGTGCATTGTAGATGGTGGACAGGCTTCAGGGAGGTGCACAATTCCCAGCCTCTGGCCTGGACTTGTAGGCACAGTATTTATATGGCTGGCCCAGTTCAGTTTCTGGTCAATGGTAATCCCAAGAATGTCGATGGTAGGGGATTCGGCAATGGTAATGCCATTGAACATCAAGGGGAGATTGTTAGATTCTCTCTTGTTGGAGATGATCAATGCCTAGCACCTCAGTGGTGTCAATGTTACTTGTCACTCGTCAGGCCAAGCCTGAAAATTGTCTAGGATTTGCTGCATGCAGGCATGGACTGCTTCAGTATTTGAGTTGAGAATGGTACTGAATACTGTACAATCATCAGCGCAAATCACACTTCTGACTTGTGATGGAGGAAGGGTCATTGACGAAACAGCAGAAGGTGGTTAGGCCCAGGACATGACTGAGGAACTCCTGCAATAATGTCCTGGAACTAAGATAACTGGCCTCCAACAACCGCTACCATCTTCTTTTGTGCTAGGTATGACTCTAACCAGTGGAGTTTTCCTTCAATTCCCACTGACTTCAATTTTGCTAGGGCTCCTTGATGCCACAATCAGTCAAATTCTTCCTTGGTGTCAAGGGCTGTCACTCTAACCTCCCGAGTTTAGCTCTTTTGTCCCACGTTTGGACAATGAGGTCGGGTGCTGAGTAGTCCTTAAACTGAGCCTCGGTAAGGTTATTGTTGAGTAAGTTCTGCTTGATAGCACAGTCAACTTCTTTCGAGTACAATCACAGTTCTTGGTTTTCCAGGAGTGGGACATGAACCCACAACCCTCTGATTCAAAGGCGAGGGTGCTATGAACTGAGCCACAGCTGACACCTCCGATAGCACAGTCAAACTCTTTTGAGTTATCAACAGTCACAGATTGCAACTCTTTCGAGTACAATCACAGTTCTTGGTTTTCCAGGAGTGGGACATGAACCCACAACCCTCTGATTCAAAGGCGAGGGTGCTATGAACTGAGCCACAGCTGACACCTCCGATAGCACAGTCAAACTCTTTTGAGTTATCAACAGTCACAGATTGCAACTCTTTCGAGTACAATCACAGTTCTTGGTTTCCAGGAGTGGGACATGAACCCACAACCCTCTGGTTCAAAGGCGAGGGTGATATGAACTGAGCCACAGCTGACACCTCCGATAGCACAGTCAACATGCCTTCCATTCACTTTGCTGATGATTGAGTGTAAACTGATGAGTCAGTAATTGGACTGATTGGATTTGTCATGCTTTTTGTGGACAGTACATACCTAGATAATTTTCTACATCGTCAGGTAGATGTCAGTGTTATAGCTGTACTGAAATACCAATAAATACGAAACTTTAAACTCCACATTGGATCCTAATTAACAGGACATTAATTAACACTTGTGATCCAGGTTAAACAGCACAATTGCACATTTGGTGGAGTTCCGCAGGTGACTGACAAAGATAAATGAACAGCAGTTGCAACACTTACACCAACACAGTGGCTCCCCAGCCTACAGCCTTTGATGCAGAGATGAGGCCTTCAGTCCACCGTGAGTTCTTAGCGTAGAACTCTTTCTGCGATGCTGCCCCCTGTAAACCAGAAACACAATATTTATGATAGTATTTCCCAAAACTTTCTCTTCATCTCTCTTAAAGGTGCTTACGTCTTGCTGCATCTGGTTCCTCATTCAAATGCCCATTTTTCATGCACAGGCCTGAGTGCCAATAGGATATTCACCACAGAGGGAACCAGAGCCATGCCCTCCCTCACATAATGTTCAAATATCTGGCTTTCCAGCAGAGCAGCAATGGGTTGTAGAAATCCTGGCTAAATTTTCACCTCACTAATCCAAAGGCTGTGAGGATAATTGTAACATCTTAAACTCAACAGATCAGGAATCAATCTTGGGACCTTGTTCTAGGCATGGCTTTGTACTATGACAAGCGGTCTCTTTGAGGGAGCTCACCCATTAAGAAGAACGGGAAGGAGGGATTCATTACACCTAATCTGAATCATGAAATCTGATTGATCAGAAAGGCAGCATAGTCGTAGGCAGTTAAATAATGTGGTATCTGGCATTGCAGAAAAAAATCCAGTAAATTCTCCACTATGTCCTCCTGACCTCCTGCCATCATTTCAGCAGAAACTCTAGGGAAATGGAGTAAATAGCCATTTTGGTCATTTGAGATATTAACTGAGGGTTTGGGAAGGTGGCCTGCTCATGAGTCTTTGCCAGTATTGCCCCTGAGCTTTGCGAGCGGCCTGAGGTACAGTCTCATGTTTCATGATTCTTCCAAAGCTTTCAATCAACTAACTGCCCTGCAACATTTTAACTCACATATTGTCCTGTACACTCATCAAACTTCAGTCTTATCAATAAGTTTTTGCTCTTACCCTTCCACTCTCCACTATGTCTCTCTGCAGATCCTTCGATGTCAGAACCAACATTTTGATTGCATGCATCAGATCAGTGCAGGAGGCAAGGATCCTACAGGAAATAGAAATACAAAATACCTGTCAAATAGTTTCCTCCTAAATAATTCGAAACAACTTCCATGTTTAAACGAATTGCAAAAAATACTCGATCCATTTAAATTTTTACGTGCCATATCTCAAAACTTTCATGGAATGGTTATAGTACAGGAGGCCAATCAGCCTGTCATGTCTGTGCCAGTTCCCTGCAAGGGCAACTGAGCCTGTCCCACTCTCCCATCTTTTCCCCATTACCCTGCAGTTTTTTTCTGTTCAGATAATTATCCAGATCCTTTCAGGAAACAAACTTTTAAAAAGCTAATCTTATGTCACTGGAAATTGAAAGAGTAGTTCAGAATGAAAACCTCATTCCATCCCTGACCATATCCAACATCGTTATCAGGTTCTTGAGTTCAGTTTTTCGAAAAAGAATCACTTTAAACTAAATGACCATCACTATCCTCCAAGATTCTTGGCCCACAGAGTGTTACTCTGCTCCAGGACCCCAGGCAAGGCGATTCCTCTACTCCGATTACCCCAACTTGTTACAATCCACTATTTAGAGAGATTCCTCCATTTAAAAGGTGCCCCCAGTTGCAAACTTTCCTTCAATGTAAAGAGCTTCCCTGTAGTCCCAGGTCTGTCATATTCAGATTCAAAGTCTGAAACGGTCTATAGTCATCAACTATCCATCTTATTTCTCCTCCGTATTTCATCATTCATCAAGACCAAACCAGCTCTCCCAACGAGGCCTTAATATTCAAAGATATTTCAAGAAAAAAAATCAGAAGACAGACACGTATAAACTGCATAGAATAGTCCATTCTAGAGGTAGCAAAGGCTTCAGCAGCAGATGAGCTGAGGCTGGGGTGGAGAGGGGCAATATGATGGAAGTAGGTATCTTGGTGATGAAGGGGACACGGAATCAGAATTCCAGCTTTGAATCAATTGGGATGTTATACTTGCAAACAATCCAGTTCAGATGGTGGCCAAGGAAAGCAATTTTAAAAAAATTCTTTCATGGGATGTGGCTGTCGCTGGCAAGACCAACATTTGTGTCCCATTCCTAAGTGCCCTTGAACAGAGTTGCTTGCTAGGCCATTTCAGAGGGCAGTCAAGTGCATTGCTATGGATCTGTAATCACATATAGTCTAGACTAGGAAAGGATGGCATGTTCCTTTCCCTAAAGGATATTAGTGAACCAGATGGATTTGTAAAACAATCAATGATAGTTGTCATGGTCACCATTACTGAGAGTAGCTTTATATTCCATATTTATTAATTGAATTTAACAGCTTCCGTGGAGAGATTTGAACCCACGCCCCCAGAGCATTTGCCCGGGCCTTTGGATTACGGCTCCAGTAACATTACCATTACACCACCATCTCCCCTAATTGGTGGCTAGGGAACAAAACTTGTGCCAGGGTACAAAAACAATGGCTTTGGTTTTCCCAATATTTAGTTGGAGGAAATGTCTGTTCATCCAGTACTGGTTGTCAGACAAGCAATGAGACAAATCACAGACAGTGGAGAGAACAAGAAAGGTGGTGGCAAGGTACAGCTGGGTGTTGTTAACTAACCAGACATTGGATGATGTTTTGAGGGGAAGCATGTAGATGAGAATTAGGAGGGACCAAGGTTAGGTCTTCTGGGCACTCCAGTGGTAAAGATATGAGAGCAGGAAGAAAAACTATTGCAGGTGATTCACTGACTATGGCTGGATAGATAAGAACGGAATCACTCAGTCCACTCAGCTGGACGACAGATGTTGCAAAAATGTCTATAATTTCGTGTTTCTCGTGTTTTAGGAATTGAATTTCTGAATGTGAATTAAATGGGGAAAAAGAAACCTAGGATAGAATTTTCCCATCGGGCCCGGAAGGCAATTTCACGCTGGTGGGCCAACTAAGGCCTGCCCAGCGTGAAACGTGAGCGGCAGCGCTGCCTGTGCGGGTGGGCAGAGTGTGAACCAGGCGAGCGGGACTTTCGTACATGCGCACAAGTGCACACTACATTACCTCAGAAGCACAGAGCTGCCTCAAGGAGATGAACTGATTTGAAAAAAAAATTAAGATTTGATAAACGTTATGAAATATGTCCCCTCATGTGACTGTCACATTAGCAGGAACATGTTATTTATGAAGAATTTAAGTTTTTATTTAATTTTTATTTGCTTTTGGAAACCTCATCCCACCCGAGGATGAGGTTTCCTAAAAAGTGCAAAGTGCTTGGCCTTTTTGCCTGCCCGTCAACCATAAGGTTGAACGGGCAGCAAAAAATTTACTTCAATTACCTTTTAAATGGCCTTAATAGGCCTTTTAATTGTCTGTGGGTGTGCTGCTGACCCCAGTGCACACCCACCAACCGAAATATCCCGAGAGTGCGCGATGACGTCGGCACGCATGCCCGACATCATCATGTGTCATTTTACGCTTGGTCGGGTCAGGCGCATGCCCACCTGCCGAGCTAAAAATTTTACACCTAGGTTTAAGAAACTGTAAACACCTCTAAGATAATTACCATTCAAAGGATGGTCCATGTTTACTTGAAGGGGTTAGAGTTGAAGGTGTGAAAACAAAAAACAATGGGTCGTTCTCTCTTAGTTTAGGAATGGAGCTAGCAAGTCTAGTTAGACTGCAGTTGTCCCATTAGGGATTTAAATTATTAATGTAATTCCCAGATCAAAGGAAGGTTGGAAGGCAAATGTTAAACAAGGGATGTTCATAAAGTATCCATTTACTTTTCAGATCAAAGGACAGGTTTGGGAATTGAAGTTAATTAGTTGAAATCTCTATCCGGGACATCCCAGGTATGCCATGTTGCCAGGGGGATAGGTTGCAGGGAACTACCCTTTTGTTTGGGCTCATCTGTGTGATTTTCTCAGAGACACAGGCAGTTTAGGTCTGGAACTTAACATACGAAACAACTGGAACAACTTGGAAACAAGCAGAGAGAGAAAGCTGACAGGAGCAGTAGACCACTAAGGAGGCAGTGAAACAAATGCTTAAGCTGGGGTTTCCACAATCCTGAGGAGTTTAAAGTGAGTTGGTGGGTCTCCTGACCAAATGCAAGTGGCAGGCCCCCAAGAATTCGTATACCTCAGCAGGAAAACGGAGGACATTGGAAGAGGATGGTATGGCAAACAGTCAAAAAACTACAGACAGAACTAAAATGATGAGGGATAATTTACCAACCACAGTCACACAATGTCATGAGACTGATGAAGGACATTTAGTGCGGTGGCAGGGGCGGGAACTGGATTAGAGGAGTCCAGACATAGAGATGCAAGAAAGATGGGCACAGATTTGGAAGCAACGCATTTAATGACTAAAGACGGGAAAGCAAGAGTGGAGACATGACAGTAATTTTCAATGATGAATGAGTCAAAGGTTGTTTTGTTTTGGAGGAAGAGGGTGATGATAACAGATTTGAAAGGTCGGGCGTGGGGGGGGTGTCAGAACTTAAGGAAAAGGAACTGTTAACAATAAAGGCCAAAGGAAAGTTGGGTGGTCAACAGGTTGGTGAGAAAAGTTTCAAGGGAGCAGGAGTTAGGTCTCATGAATTAAAGGAGCTTTGGAGAGAGCATGAGGTTGAATAAGAGAGAAACTAAAGAAAGATACAAGTCCAGGGCTAGGGCAAGGAGTCACACTGTTCTTTAACCCCAAAGCCTGGGTTCAAATCCTGCTCAAACCGATAGGATTTCTTTCCCTTCAACCTTAGACTTCCAAAGGAATGGAGTTTCAGGAATACAGATATCCAATTGCAAACCTAAATCACTTTAGCTTTCTGACTGCATCTCCTGATGATACTCAACTAACTCCCTGACGCATACACAAGAAGCAAGGGTCAAGTACAGGAAGGTTATTGACACCTGTGGAGAGAAAATTGGGGATAAGAAATATTACAATTGATGCATTGTTTTAAAAGTGCAGGTTAAAGCAGTTATTTATAAATCTTTGCAGCAGACTGGAAGGAATTATTCATTCAGAAGTTCAATTCAATGCAAAACACAATATAGTCAAGAGCAACAAGCCTTTTAATTTTTAATATTTTAATATTTATAGCAGCAGTAAACAGAATATGATTTGTCTGTCAGAATACTATAAAATAGGGCTGAATGGGAACTAAATTGGTCCATGACAATTCTAGGCAATGGGTGGGAATGGGAAGTGAACCAGCCGACTGGAATTTTGAGCAATGCGTGTGAATGGATAATGAACAAGTCCATTGGAGTCTGTACAATGGAAGTGAAAGAAAACTAGATTAGACAGAGTCCTGTTGGAATTCTAAACAATAGAAAATGATTAGTCTTTTGGCGTTCTGCACATTGAAGAGAATGACAAGTAGATTAGTCCAATGGCATTCTAGATAGTGGGAATAAATGGAAATAGTCTAAACCCATGGAATTCTGTAGAACAGAGACAAATTTAATGGAGATGGGCCAGCTCGACATTTGGCCATTGTTTTGGGTCCATTTGCAACAATACATTGATCGGACATTTAATGAGAAAGTTGTAATTTTTTGTTTTGTGGCATGACTTTTTGGTTTAAAGAAGTATAAAGACCACAACAAATGACAGAGGGTCTCACATAAATTCCTTTACAAGCTTTTTAGTTTTCCTGACTGAGGCATTGACATGTGGGGCTCTACGAGCAGGAGGCTCACATTGAGACTGTGTAAAATGACCAGCATTCTGCTGTGGAGAAATCTTGACTGACACCCAAGCTTCGTGTAGACTGATATAAATTCATGCAACTTGAAAGCACTGACCTCTCATTCACCTCCAGCTTCACTCCTGTGTCTCCTGCCCTCGACTTGCTCAGCATTTCCTGGTTACAAATTTTGTAAAAAAAACTGTTTTAACTAGCAGCTTTGAAATGCAACAGCAGAAATCCATCCTGCTCCAACAATCAGCCAGGGAAAGGCTGGTGTCTGTTTCTTTTGTAAAGCCATTGAAGAATAACAAGCTGAGTTCTGTATCACGTCAAACTATATTAAAGACTGAGCTATCTCTTGCTAACATCATGTTAGAAAGTATTCATGAGATTAGGCTCGCTGTGTGAATATATGTACATAGTCCCAGAAAATATGACTGTCAACTTATTGCAAATAATAATCAGTCACAGTTATGCACAGAACAGTGTAGTTAATAATAAACAGAACCTGTAATACAGATCAGCAGCATTATGTACAGCACTTTGTGTCTCTATTTCCTTAGAGCCATCCAGATTGTGCTGCCTTTACCCAACTTCACCAATCCCCTTCCCCTATCTTATGTAGCTTCTCAATGTGAAGCAGCCATATACAATCAAATCAGGTCTGATTGCCTTCTAGTAACAAACCTTTGTACTGACATTCCAGAACTGCAAAAATTGTGCGGGAAAAAAAATCTCTAAGAAAATACCTTTTTCTAATTTTCCCCAAAGGTTTCAGGTTTCTGCACTGCTTGCTTTGCTTGTGGGAGATTTTCTTGCTGTGCCATTCTCAGTCAACATCATAAAGCTGAGCAAGAGAATACCCAATTGTCATCACTATACCAGAGCATAGTAACCAACAGGACTCCCATCAGGCCCTCATCATCTGTCTCTCCCAAGTGAAGTACAACAGATTTTATCATTGACATGGAGAAGCAAGGCAATCCAAAAGCAGAATGTACCGCATCATGCTACTCCGATACAATATTCCTTCACATATTTGAATTCATAATTCTCTTCATGTGTACAACTGTTCTCTCTTCCAATAACTTACTTTTGAAGTGCAACAGAATTGAGAGTTTTCATGCATACCTGTGTCTACCCATCCACCAACAGAAACTGTACCCAGCTATAGAACCAATTTTTCCAAAATACAGTCTTACTAACTTATCTAATGAACTTAAAAGTACATTCCACTGATGTAAATCACCTCTATCCTTGCAGTAGCAACTTCAACAGCTGATGATGTGGCAGCCATTTCCTGTTCCACCAGATCACCCAGCTCCTTTTGTTTGATGTCTCTTCCTTTAGGCCTTAGCTCCTAAAATAACACACACAGCAGTCAGTAACACTGCACAGAGGGCACAGCAAACCATGGAGAAGGAATTTAACTTAGTCAATCCATAATTATAAGAGCCATTCAAGTTTTTCAGCAGGGACATAAATCTAGAGCCTTTTGCAAAGAAGGTCTGGAAAGAGACGCAATGGTTTCTGTCAAGGTCCATCCCGAGCAGCGCAGTGGCACAGGACTCTGTGCTCTACGGGCTGTTCCCAGGGACACACACTGAGACAAACATCAACTGCAGCTGGAGGATCATCAAATCGGTGAAAGACGCTCTTTGGTCTGCCCGAAACTTGTTGGTCTTCCGGTGCAAAGAGTTGTCCCCGACCGAGTGTTGCAGACTGGCACATTCCCAAGGTCCAGGACTACGTGTTGAGGGACGCACTAAAGCTTGGGGCAGCCACTGCAAAGGCCCGATGGGGAAAGGTAGCTGTCTAAGACCTTTCTGCCATAGTGCACCGAGGGGCTGGGAAAGGTACAGACGACCTCGGGCTGTACGGCTCACAATGAATGTATGCATTGAATACTAATTGTATAATTGTATTGAAGCACCTCACAGTGCAACATGATGTATGTTGATAGCTCCAATACCATTGCGCTGTCTGACTGTCTGTAATGACCATATTCAAATGATTGTAACATTCATTGATTGTAACATTCATTGATTGTAACATTCATTGATTGTAACATTCATTGATTGTAACATTCATTGATTGTAACATTCATTGATTGTATTGAAGCACCTCAACTTTGTAAAAGCTGAATCCGATTGCACTTTTTGTGATGGCGATTTAGAAATGTTTTGTAATGTTCTTCCAGATATTTTATGAATAAAGTATATTTTTCAAAAAAAATAAATAAATCTAGAGCATATACGTCAAGAAAGTCCTAGGTTTGATTCTTGTTCTATGTTGAGTCAGCTGGGGTAGCAGCTCAGGTGGCCACAACTGGCCTCTGCATTCATTGGCTAGGGAGTGAGGAAAATAAAAATTCTTTGCTATTCATGCTCCTGGTCATTCTCTATTGGTTCCTACTGGAAAACACATCTATACAGGTTTGGCTCTCAGACTTCAAAAACTATTGACCCTCATCATCTGGTCTCACAGAATGGTGACTTGGGTTAGGGTCTGGAATGTATACAATTGCTGTGGAACTGAACTCCATGGTGAGTCAGTGCCTTAGAAAAGGAGGAATATTAGAGGGTAAAGTAATTACAGTTAGGGGGCAGTGGATTAAAAACAGGAAATGTTGGAAACACTCAGGTCAGGCAGCACCTGTGGATAGAGAAACAGAAACATTCCAGATCTCTCTCTATAGATGCTGCCTGACCCGCCAAGTATTTCCAGCATTTCCCATTTTTATTCCAGATTTCTCCACGGTATTTTACTCACATTTTGTGGGGTAATTGATGGCATAGAGTGACACCCTACCAAACTAAGAGGCAGCTTGATGTTGTGCTACATTCTCAAGGCTATCCAATATTTTTTTCCAAATTTAAGAGGAGGATGTCAGCCTCTTACCTCCCCAATTGCGTTTATCTGGTTCAGACCTTCTCTCACTTTAGTGCAATCTGCACTGCTCAAAGTTGTAGTGTCCTTCAAACTGGAGAAGTAGGAAAGTACCTCACTCCCGCACTGCTTACATGCTTCCAACAGACCTAGCAATTAGAAATCAGAACCAACAAATGGTACGGACAAAATAATATAGCCATGGAACAAAAATTGCAACCACACATAACCTGCTGACAAGGGTTTTATTCCAAGGTCCGTTAGAGTTCTTTCCTGCCTTGCTCAACTTGCTTGTAATGACATTCAGCCCACAGAGTTTCTTTGAAGCTGTGGGCTATGGAATGACAAAGATGAGTCAGGGTTACTGCTCCTGCAGGTTATTCAGTGATGCCTGGTGATTTAACCTTGGAGTTAAGTTTAGCTATGGCATACCTGTAGCCAAACAGCCTGCCAATGTCCCTGGCAGATGCCCAGTTCCAAAAATAGCTATTTGTGTGAGGTACTGAGACCAATTGTCAGCTATTTAACAGTCCACAGGATGGAATCAATGACTGAAGAACACAAGGGGAAATAAACTGGGAAGCAAAATTAAAATAAAAGATGCTCATCTACTTTTTCACCTCTGCAACAGATTTTTTTTTTAAAAAGGTTCCAATGAGAACCAAACAGAATCAGAAAATATAACAAATAAACTGGACTTTTTTTGAGAAATTACTGCTTTTTTTAAAATGAAAAAGCAGAAAGCAAAGACCTCATAAGTGTGCCCCATTTATTTCTAACTAAACCACCATTCAGCATTCTGAGGTACTGCTGCCCAAATCAGTCAGAAAATCCTGTATCATATCAAATACACCCATCAAAGAACATCAAAATTCACCTGATGATGGAATGCTTGCATTCTTCTCTTCCCTTTAACAGGGAAGAAATGAATGGGGACAAATTTAATCGCAGAGGAAAAAAGGGGAGGGGAGAAACTGAGAAAAGAGGGAGGGGCAGAGGGGAGACAGAGAAACAAAAGGGGGGGTGGGATCAAGAAAGAAAAAGGTATGGGGGGGTGGGGGAGCCCAAGAAAGAAAAAGAGGAAGGGGAGGGTGGAGAATTGAAAACAAAAGTAGGGGGGAGTGTGGGCAAGAGGAGTGTGAGAAAATAAGAATGAATGGGATGAAACTAACATCCTTTGGGTTGGTAAATGCTCCACCTCCAGCCAGTGCTGATTTGGTTGATATCAGCGAAGGTGGTACTACAAGAAAAAAATCCCATTCCAATCTGTGGCTGGCCACCTGCATTGAGCTGACACTGATTCTGGGGATGATGAGCACCCAGGGATAAGTTGGTCCCTGACATGGAACCTCTCAGCCTACATCGCCATTGCTTTTTAAATCAACACATTTGCCAGAACAGATTAAGTGCATTACTTACGATCTGCCTGTTCCATTGGTACCATATGGGAGGTGGCACTACCCTGAACAATGGTGTCTCCCATCAAATGGGTAAAGAGGGTGACTGACTGCAGAAGATTGCTGACATCTGGAAAATAAAAAAAAAAACTTAAAATACTGTAAAGGAAAGGAGCACATTATAATGCCAACCATAACAGCTTAGTTAAGAGATCCAAAGTATTTCCACTTCTGTATAAACAATTTTTTTTCCATCCTTCCTCTCCTGAAGGTATTGACTCCTGCTGGCATACAGTTCTGTAGGTGCCAGCCACTCTCCAGTAGCTGTGGCCATGACCTTGGAGAGTGTACAGTGTGTGTCTGGAATTTATTCATCCGCAGGTAAATCTCTGTCAAGTTCGATCCTGTCCTCATCTGATACTTGCACACATGTGCTTTCCAGCAAGAATTGTACAATAATGTTCAAGAGCAGGAACAATGAATTCATTTCTCCCTTCCTTAACTCCTATTTTGGATTGGTGTATGAAAGAATAAATACATGTTTTATACCCCACGGGCAAATGATCTAAGAATTGTCCCAAGGGTGCCTCTTAAAATAGCCAGGTGGGACTGTGGGATATACTAAATGGCTAAGAATTGGGAATGCCAGTGGAACCTAGGTGTTTTTAGAAGCTAGAGAAGCTCACTGGATGGTCAGCTAGGCCAACATTCATTGCCCATCCCTAACTGCCCTTGTGAGGGTGGAGGTGAGCTGCCTTCTTGAACTGCTGCAATCCATGTGGTGTAGGTACACCCACAGTGCTATTCGGAAGAGAGTTCCAGGATTTTGACCCAGCGACAGAGAAGGAACGGCAACATTGTTCCAAGTCAGGATGGTGTGTGGCTTGGAGGGGAACATGCAGGTAGTGGTGTTCCCATACATGCATTGCCCTGCTCCTTCTAAGTGGTAGAGACTACGGGTTTGGAAGGTGCTGCCAAAAGAACCTTGGTGAGTTGCTGCAGTGCATCTTGTAGATGGTACACACTGATGCCTGCTTTGGGGAGTTTCAGATGAGTTACCCGTCGCAGAATTTGCAGCCTCTGACCTGCTCTTGTAGCTGCAGTATTTATATGGCTGGTCCACTTCAGTTTCTGGTCAATGGTAACCCCCAGGATGTTGATAGTGGAGGCTCCTGCAATGGTAATGCTATTGTATGTCAAGGTTGGATGCTCTCTTGTTGGAGATGATCATTGCCTGGCACTTGTACGTCATCCAGTTCATGCCGCATATTGGCACGGACTACTTCAGTATCTGAGAAGTTGCGAATGGTGCTAAACATTGGGCATTCATCCGCGAAGATCCCCACTTCTGACCTTATGATGGAAGGAAGATCATTGATGAAGCAGCTGAAGATGGTTGGGCCTTGGACACTACCCTGAGGAACTGCTGCAGTAATGTCCTGGAACTGATGATTGACCTCCAACAACCACAACCATCTTCCTTTGTGTTAGACATGACCTGAACCATTGGAAAGTTTTCTCCCTTATTCCTATTGACTCCAGTTTTGCTAGGACTCCTTGGTGCCACACTTGGTCAAATGCTGCCTTGATGTCAAGGACAGTCACCTCTGAAGTTCAGCACTTTAATCCATGTTTAGACCAAAGCTGTAATGAGATCAGGAGCTGAGGTGAACCCAAACTGAGTAACTCCTATTCTGGATTGGTGTATGAAGCAATAAATACATGTTTTATACCTGACAGGCACAATGATCTAAGAACTGTCCCAAGGGTGCCCCTTAAAATAGCCAGGTGGAACTTTGGGATATACTAAATGGCTAAGAATTGGGAATGCCAATGAAACCTAGGTGTTTTCAGAGGCTAGAGAAGCTCACTGGATGTGCCACTTGATAGCACTGTCCATGACACCTTCCATCACTTTGCTGATGATCAAGAGTAGACTGATGAGGTAGTAATTGGCCGGGTAGGATTTGTCCTGCTTTTTGTGGAAAGGGCATTTTCCGCCTTGCCAGGTGGATGTCAGTGTTGTAGCTGTGCTGGAACAGCTTGGATAGGGGCGCAGCTAGTTCTGGAGCACAAGTCTTCAAAACTATTGCTGGAATGTTTTCAAGGCCCATAGCCTTTGCACTATCCAGGGCCTTTAGCCATTTCTTGACATCATGTGGAGTGAGTCAAATTGTCTGAAGACTGGCATCTGACACTGAGGACCTCAGGAGGAGGCCAAGATGGATCACCCGCTTGGCAGTTCTGACTGAAGATTGCTGTAAATGTTTCAGCCTTGTCTTTTGCACCAATGTGCTGGGTTCCCCCAACATTAAGGGTGGGGATATTTGTGGAGCCTCCTCCTCCAGTGAGTTGTTTAATTGTCCACCACCATTCACGAATGGATGTGGCAGGATTACAGTGTTTAGATCTGATCTGTTAGTTGTAAAATAACTTAGCTCTGTCCATCACATGCTGCTTCTGCTGTTTGGCATGCAAGCAGTCCTGTCTTATAGCTTCACTAGGTTGATAACTCATTTTGACCTGATGCGATGAGAGTTCATGGGGTCCAAAGTCAACATTGAGGACTCCCAAAACAACTCCCTCCCCCGACTGTACAGCACTGTGCCACCACCCTGGTAGGGTCGACAGGGCTGAGTTTGCCGTTGTCATTTCTGGTGCCTAGGTCAATACCGGGTGGTCCGTCCATTTTCATTCCTTTTAGACTTTGTAGTGGCTTGCTAGGCCATTTCAGAGGGCATTTCACTGTCAACCACATTGCTATGCATCTGGAATCACATGTAAGCGAGACCAGGTAAGGACGGCAGATTCCTTTCCCTGAATGACAGTGAACCAGATGGGTTTTTCTGACAATGGTTTCATGATCACTATTACGGAGACTATCTTTTAATTCCAGATTTATTGATTGAATTTAAATTCCACCAGCTGCCGTGGTGAGATCTGAACCCGTATTCCTAGAGTGTTAGCCTGGGACTCTGGATTGCTAGTCCAGTGACATTACACTGTCACTCTTGTTTTTCTACATCGTCTGCAGTGTGATCTCAGAGCTGGTGCTAAGCCTACAACGTCAGATTCCATATGATAGTTGGCTCAGAGATCGGAGCTTTTTTACTGCAAGGTGAAAGACAGGTAGAGGTGGTATTACTAATGCAGGAGAAGTGGGGGAAAGAGAATGAGTAGATCAAATAATGTGCCGCGCATTGGCTATAAAACATTTCAATACCCTGTGGTTGAGAAAGATGCTACATAAATATATCTTTCTATCAGGAAAATGGGGATAGATCTGCATGATTCAGTGGCCAACTGCAGATTGATTGAATGGTAGCCTTTCCTGCTGGCCTAATGACTACATGCATGTCATCCAGACCACCCCGTTACCAATGTGGGTAGCCAGCTACTGCAGAAAAACTTATTGTTCTTTCACGTTGGCTGATGATATCTATAGGGAATCTGATGTATTTGGCCCGAGCAAAAAGATCATGAGTGACCTGCTTTATACATTCATGGACTAGGCTAACTAATGCTAGTAATATCACATGTTGCAGCCTGAAAGGAGCCCGAAGCAAAGCAGTTAAGGGCAATAGTGAATTCCACTGCCACAGGCAATGCATGACCACTGTACAGAGTAACAGCTTTTATCTTTATTCATTCACAGGATATGTGCTTCGCTGGCTGGGCCAGCATTTATTGCCCATTCCTAGTTGCCCTTCAGAAGGTGGTGGTGAGCTGCCTTCTTGAACCACTGCAGTCCATGTGGTGCAGGTACACCCACAGTGCTGTTAGGAAGGGAGTTCCAGGATTTTGACCCAGCAACAATGAAGGAACAGCGATATATTTCCAAGTGAGGATGGTGAGTGACTTGGAGGGGAACTTCCAGGTGGTGGTGTTTCCATCTATCTGCTGCCCTTGTCCTCCTAGATGGTAGTGGTCGTGTGTTTAGAAGGTGCCATCTAAGGAGCCTTGGTGAATTCCTGCAGTGCATCTTGTAGATGGTACACATAGCTGCTACTGTGCGTCGGGGGTAGAAGGAGTGAATGTTTGTGGGTGTGGTGCCAATCAAGCGGGCTGCTTTGTCCTGGATGGTGTCAAGCTTCTTGAGTGTTGTGGGAGCTGCACTCATCCAGGCAAGTGGAATATATTCCATCACACTCCTGACTTGTGCCTTGTAGGTGGTGGACAAGCTTTGGGAGTCAGAAGGCGAGTTACTTGTCACAGGATTCCTAGCCTCTGACCTGCTCTTGTAGCCACAGTATTTATATGGCTAGTCCAGTTCAATTTCTAGTCAATGGTAACCCCCAGGAAGTTGATAATGGGGGATTCAGCGATGGTAATGCCATTGAATATCAAGGGGCGATTGTTAAATTCTCTCTTGTTGGAGGCGGTCATTACCTGGCACTTGTGTGGCGCAGATGTTACTTGCCACTTGTCAGCCCAAGCCTGGATATTGTCCAGGTCTTGCTGTATTTGGACATGGGCTGCTTCAGTATCTGAGGAGTTGCGAATGGTGCTGAACATTGTGCAATCATCTGTGAACATCCCCACTTCTGATCTTATGATGGAAGGTCATTGATGAAGCAGCTGAAGGTGGTTGAGCCGAGGACACGACCCTGAGGAACTCCTGCAGTAATGTCCTGGAGCTGAGATGATTGACCTCCAACAACCACAACCATCTTTCTTTGTGCTAGGTGTGACGCCAACCAGTGGAGAGTTTTCCCCCTGATTCCCATTGACTCCAGTTTTGCTAGGGCCCTTGATGCCACACTTGGTCAAATGTGGCCTTGACGTCAAGGGCAGTCATTCTCACCTCACCTCAGGAGTTCAGCTCCTTTATCCATGTTTGAACCAAGGCTTTAATGAGGGCGGGAGCTGAGTGACCCTGGCAGAACCAAACTGGACAGTGAGCAGGGTATTGTTAAGCAAGTGCCACTTGATAGCACTTTTGATGACTCCCTTCCATTACTTTACTGATGATCGAGAATAGACTGATTGGGCGGTAACTGGCCAGGTTGGATTTGTCCTGCTTTTTGTGTACAGGACATACCTGGGCAATTTTCCACATAGCTGGGGAGATGCCAGGGTTGTAGCTGTACCAGAACAGCTTGGCTAGGGGCACGGCAGGCTCTGGAGCACAAGCCTTCGGTACAATGGCCGGAATATTGTCAGCGCCCATAGCCTTTGTACTATCCAGTGCCTTCAGCTATTTCTTGATATCATGTGGAGTGAATTGAATTGGCTGAAGGCTGGCATCTATGATGCTGGGGACCTCTGGAGGAGGCAGAGATGTATCATCCTATCGACACTTCTGGTTGAAGATTGTAGCAAATGCTTCAGCCTTATCTTTTGCACTGTGTGCTGGGCTCTCCCATCATTGAGGATGGGGATATTTGTGAAGCCGCCTCCTCCAGTGAGCTGTTTAGTTGTCCACTGCCATTCACAACTGCATGTGGTAGGACTGCAGAGCTTAGATCTGATCTATTGGTTGTGGGATCGCTTAGCTCTGTCTATCACTACTTGCTGTTTGGCATGCAAATAGTCCTGTGTTACAGCTTCACCAAGTTGATACCTCATTTTTAGGTATGACTGGTGCTGCTCCTGGCATGCCCTCCTGCACTCTTCATTGAACCAGGGTTGATCCCCTGGCTTGGTGGTAATGGTAGAGTAGGAGATATGCTGGGCTATGAGGTTACAGGTTGTGTTCGAGTGCAATTCTGCTACTGCTGATGACCCATAGCGTCTCATGGATGCCCAGTCTTGAGTTGCTAGACCTGTTTGAAATCTAAAGTAAAAGCAAAAAACCGCGGATTCTGGAAATCCAAAACAAAAACAAAAATACCTGGAAAAACTCAGCAGGTCTCACAGCATCTGCGGAGAGGAATACAGTTAACGTTTCGAGTCCCTCAAACTCAAAACGTTAACTGTAATCCTCTCCGCAGATGCTGTCAGACCTGCTGAGTTTTTCCAGGTATTTTTGTTTCTGTTCGAAATCTATCCCATTTAGCACGGTGGTAGTACCACACAACATGATGAGGGTATCCTCAATGTGAAGGCAGGGCTTCGTTTCCAGAATGACTGTACAGTGGTCATTCCTACCAATACTGTCATGGACAGATGCATCTGCAGTAAGCAGGTTGGTGAGGATGAGGTCAAGTATGTTTTTCCCTCTTGTTGGTTCCCTTATCACCTGCCGCAGACTTAGTCTAGCAGCTATGTCTTTTAGAGCTCGGCCAGTTCAGTCAGTAGTGGTGCTACTGAGCCACTCTTGGTGATGGACATTGAAGTCCCCCAGCCAGAGTACATTCTGCATCCTTGCCACTCGGTGCTTCCTTCAAGTGGAGCTCAACATGGAGGAGCACTGAGAAGGCAGTATATGGTAATCAGCAGGAGGTTTCCTTGCCCATGTTTGACCTGGTGCCATGAGACTTCATGGGGTCCAGAGCTGATGTTGAGGACTCCCAGTGCAACTCCCTCCTGACTGTATACCACTGTGCCACCACCTCCGGTGATGGTGGGACAGGACATACTCAGGGACGGTGATAGTGGTGTCTGGGACATTATTTGTAAGATACAATTCCGTGAGGATGACTATGTCAGGCTGTTGCTTGACTAGTGTTATGGCACAGCCGATGGTAAATGCTGAGTTGTTCAAATCCCAGAGGGAAATTGGAGACAACAGCCACAACTATTTTTTCAAATTCTATGTTTCAAGATGTGGGCTTTGAATTCAGTTGTAATAAGACCACCGAGCCTTATAGGTTTTTACAAAACTAGATTAAACATTTGTTAATAAGAGAAATGGTTTTAAGCACATACATAGGTCTACAAATTACTACTATAACTACTTCTAAATCTCCTAAATAATCTGATTCCCAGTTACACCTCCATTAAGGTAACAGCAAGACACATAGATTTTAAAAGACCCTGGCAAAGAAACATGATACCGAGGAAAATCCAGTTCAAAGTGAGTTTCCTTAACTTCAGTTCTTTGTGGGCAGCAGCTTGAGGCGTAGAAGCTGAAGGCTTTTCACACTTGTTAGATCTTAAAATGCATATCCTTACTCACAGCCTTCGCTCCTTTATACATATTTTCCCCTTTGAATGCAAATTCCCATTGTTTCACTATGTCTTTGGACTTGACCTTTCCAATAATAAAAATCTCTCATAGTACCAAGTTTACCAGTAATCTTTGGGAAAAAATAAAGACACTTTCTGAACTTCACCTGGCTAGGTGACACATTTCACCCCTCCTTTGAAATTAATCTAGTCTGGTTTATTTAAAAATGCAAATGTTCTCTTTACCCTATGTCTACCTATTTAACATTTCAAACCTAGCTCATCTTCTAATACATCAAAGCCTTCAAACCAGCTGCCTTTAATCCACACAGACAGACTTATAGGCACAGGTACCACTATTTTACAATAAATTCCAATAACATTATTATATCTTCCTGACACTCGTCTGTGAGGCAGCTCTCCCAATTTTGGCACTAGCCCCCAGATGTTAGTAAGGAAGACTTTGTAGAACGGACTGAGTTTGCCACTGAGTTTGTTGCTTCCAGCGCCTAGGTCGATGCTGGGTGGTCAATCCGGTTTCATTCCTTTTTTGAGACTTTGTAGCGGCCTGATACAACTGAGTGGCTTGTTAGGCCATTTCAAAGAGCATTTAAGTGTCAACCACATTGCTGTGGGTCCAGCCAGATTGCAGATTTCCTTCCCTAAAGGACATTAGCGAATCAGGTGGGTTTTCACAACAATTGACCGACAATGGTTTCATGGTTATCATTAGACTTTTAATTCCAGATTTTTATTGAATTCAAATTCCACCATCTGCCGTGGCGGGAGTCGAACCCCAGAGGATTACCCTGGGTCTCAGGATTATTCATCCAGCAACAATACCACTACGCCATAGTGACATCCTGTCTGGAGCAAAAAAAGGCTCCTCATACGCTCAGGAGTAGTTACAACACTTAGGCACAGCATCCCATCCCCACGATCCCACTGCTGCTTCTATTCTTGTAACTTCTCTTTCTGCAACCAAACTGGTGTCTAGGCTGGCACCGATCTCAAGCCTGGTAATTGCTGAGGGTGTAGAATCAGAATAAAAGTTCAAGAAAGCGAAATCCCCGTAAACAACCAAATAATATGATAGTAAACTGATAGCAATGATCTGAGTGAATGCCCTCCTAAAAACCTCTTCTGATTACAGTTTTAAAACCAATCAGACCCAATACTTCTGAGTGAGCTCAATGGTTGACAACTAAAATGAATCCTGCTGATATAATAGAACCTGTTTTCAAAGCATTAATGAGGTTCACATCTGCTTCAGTCAAAGGGATTTAAAATCGATCCTTAAATGTCTAAACAAGGTCACACCTCACACAGCAAGTTGCAATTGGTTTGGTTTGTTATACATTTACTTCTTTAGCTCCTACCTGATCTGTCAGACAGATACTTTGTGTGTCCATCCTGTAGCCTGTTGAGGGAATCCAGCGCAGTCTGACCTCTCGTGATAAGATAATCTGCAGGAAGGAATTGATTGCAGTAAGGGTCCCGGTAGGTTATACGTTTCTCTCACTAATTTGAGTAAAGCTACATCAACCATATTATGTGTGGCATCAACAAGGTGTCACCTGGGGATAGTGAAGAGCTGGGCTTGATCCCCAGTGATTTTCTCCCTTGACTCTGTAAATCATACCACCCTTACAGATCCAGGGTAATTTTCCAAGGTGAGGTTCTTGGTATACAGCCTCACAAAATGGGAGCGGGTGATACAGTATTTTCTCCATCATGTTATAACCCCGTCTCCAACTCACACTTGTATCTAGCAAGGCACCATGCTAGGAACAGACTCACGCAAACTGACCCTTTGACCGTGCTCTCTAATTTTTACCAAATTCACCGAGTTCATTTCCAGCAGACATTCAGAATGGCTTTCCTGATTCCACCCGTTTCTATGAGCAAGAGCTGAGTATCCCAACAGTGATGCAATTAAAGACAGTAATGTGCAGTTACTGTTTTATGTTGTTCCTGACCGAAAGGGATAAAGCTCACCTCTCACTGTTCTAGTGTTTCAGTTCAATGACAGGTGCTGCTTACTGCTAACCAGTTAATTGAATTTTCAAAGTTATTTTGTCTGTCTCCTGACTCGCCAGTCTGCCACAGCTCTGTGGTTGGTCTGTGCTACCACACCCGGATATTCCAGTACATAGCATCACACAATTCCCAAAGTCGTGCAAGCTGTCTGAGCAGGTCACAAGGAGAGGCACTTGCCTGAGAAAGATCAGAAGCTTTCAGTGCCTCTGCCCTGACTGTCTACCTCTCAACCATCAACATTATGAAAGGGTGAATTCGGATTCTTGCTTTCCATAAAACCAGAGAGTCAATTGGTGACAAAAACAGAAAATGCTGGAAAAACTCAGCAGGTCCAGCAGCATCTCTGGAGAGAAAAACAGAAGAGTCATACGGACTCAAAATGTTAACTCTGTTTTTCTCTCCAGAGATGCTGTTAGGCCTGCTCAGCTTTTCCAGCATTTTCTGTTTTTGTTTCAGATTTCCAGCATCCGTAGTATTTTGCTTTTAGTCAACTGATAGCATTAGCTCAGAAGGCTTTCAGTAGTTCCTGCTTTTCTCAGCAATACTGAGTAGTGTCAAGATTTCCTGAGGTAATGAGGACCAAAGATGGTCTTGCTGTGCTCCATTTGAACTGTGGCAGAAGGGCAATATTCTGGCCAGTATGTGTTTCCTGCCTCCTGAAACCCAAATGTGAAAACAATTTATTTCCTACCTCAAACCTCCATATAAATTAAGTTTCAAAATTACTTTACATTCAGATCTTTACTATTAGCTATTTAAACTACATTTTGGTTCAAACCCTGAGCAGCCTCATCACCTCTAGCTTTCTGTACTTACCTGCAGAACTAGTGCAGCCAACATGAAGGGGATCATCCAACCTGCTGAGTGCATCCTGAACGATTCCTTCTGCCTCCTCCAGCGCACAGCACAGCAGAGCAAACTGTTCATCGAGTAGCTGCTTCTCCAGAGCTTGCTCGTGGTTCTCCTAAAGAACAGAGAACACGTGAAACCACCATGGTACATTCAAAGCATGTATGCCCAGTCCAGTTACACAGCACAATAGAAACACACACACACACACACACAGACACACAGTGTGGGGAGTGGTAATCTGGATGGTTTATATAAAATTACTGGAGACGGAGCAGAGGAATCTTGAGACACAGTTTGGTGCAATTAGTATAACTCTCACGACTGAATAGTTCAGCACACAATCTCGGTCAACACTTCAGTGCCGTACAGAGGGAGTGCTGCATTGTCTGGAGGTGTTATCCTTTGGGTAACATTTTAAACTGTTCTGGTGGATTTTAAAGATCCATCCAAAGAAGCAACATAGTCACAAGCAGGCCATTTATCCCAGTGTGCGACTCAACTGAGTGTGTGTGTTTCTGTTGTCAGATATTCATCAGACACTGAATTTCTTTTGATACATGAACCCTGACCAGAGCCACTCAATGCATACTTTTTCATTCAGCTGATTCTGCAGCCCCTCAACCATCTGGCTAGTACTGTCCCTCTCTGCTGAGAGTGCCTCCTTCAGCTGCTCCAACTCATCTTGTAGTACAGTTAATGTACTCTCCTTCTGATCCACGGCCTCATTTAATGCCTTCTTTTCTGACGTCAGGGATTCAATTGTTGATGCCATCACTGCACTTGCCTAGCAGGGAGAGGAGAAACAAAGTGAGGAAGTATTTTGAACTTAACTGAATAAAATATACCTATATTTTCCACAGAATGTTTTTAACATTTCAATCCCTTTTAATCTGTTTTTAAAGGTCATTTGTTGAATTCATTTGCCCTGTTTTGAAAAAGAGATTGTTATGTTGCACAGTACTGCGTATATCACAATAAAGCAAATGACACGAGCACACTTGCAATTATTAACAACAATTGATTAGCCATTTTTACATTGCTGTAATGGCATTTCAGTTTGCATTCTATCGTTAACTTCGTGCCAAGTAGAAAGGGTAAAAGAACAGACATTTGGGTGAAAGGTCCATAGACCTGGAATGTAAACACAGTTTCTTTCTCTCTAGGAAAGATAGGAACAGGAGTAAGCCATTCAGCCCCTCAAGCCTGTTCTACCAATAAATTAGATCATGGCATATGTGTATCTTAACTACATCTACCTGCCTTGGTTCTATAACCCTTAATACCCTTGTCTAACAAGTCTAGCAATCTCCGTTTTGAAATTCTCAATTGACCTAGGCCTTGATAGTGTTTTGGGGACAGTGTTCCAGATTTCACAAGCCTGAGTGCAAACGTGCTTCCTGACATCAACCCTGAAAGGCCCAGCTCTAATTTTAAGGTTATGCCCCTTTGATCTGGACTCCCCAACAGATGAAATAGCTTTTCGCCATCTACCATGTCAACTCCTTTAATCATCTTAGAGACCTCAATTGGATCACTCCTTAATCTTCTACACTCAAGGAATATAAACCTAGTATATGCAACCGGTCCTCATAATTTTAAGTCTTTAGCCCTTAATGATGATGCCTGACCTGTTGAGTGTTTGCAACATTTTCTGTTTTCATAAAGAAACAGAAGGGTCAAGAACATAGGAGCAGTAGTAGGCCATTCAGCTCCCCAGCCATTCAGCTAGATGACTGATCTTCTGGATCTATTGATATCAGTCATACTCACTGACAGAGCCTCCACAGCCCTCTGGGGTAGAGAATTTGAAAGATTCATCACCCTCTGAGTGAAGAAATTCCTCCTCATCTCAGTCCTAAATGGCCCACATTTTATTCTGAGGCTGTGTCCCTGGTTCTAGGCCACCCCACCCTTCCCCCAGCCAGGGGCAACATCTTCCTGCAGCTACCCTGTCGAATCCTATAAGAATTTTGGATGTTTCAATGAGATCACCTCTCATTCTTCTAAACTCCTGCAAATACAGGCCCAGCCTCACCAATTTCTCCTCATAGGATGCCACTATCTCAGGGATCAGTGTAGTGAACCTTCGCTGCACTCCCTCTATGGCAAGTATATCCTTCCTTAGGTAAGGAGGCCAAAACTGTGCACAATACGCCAGGTGTGGTCTCACCAAGGTTTTACACAACTGCAGCAAAACATCTTTATTCCTTTACTCAAATCCTCTTCCAATAAAACCAACATACCATTTGCGTTCCCAATTGCCTGTTACACCTGCATGTTAGTTTTCAGTGACTTATGAACAAGGACACCCAGGTCTCTTTGGGCATCAACACTTCCCAATCTCTCACCATTTATGAAATACTCTACAATTCTGTTAACTGAATAAAATTACTAGACAAAAACTATTGTTCATTTAACTACTTTGCAATACCTACAATTAAATAGTTTGACCAACATGGGACAAATGAAATTAAATCCAGATTACTCTCAATCTGATCACAACCATCTTCAATCAGAAAGATCGGTGAATGAACTCCATTTCCTCCACCACCTGCAATGCTCCTCTTTCCATTCTCAAAATAATTATGTCTTCTCCCCATTCTGGAGCCTCACACACCCACAAAAACTAAACACAAATGTTACAGCAAGTTTCAAGACTGATTCAGCAAACATCATTCTCACTGCAGAACTGCTGAAACTTGGAGTAAAGCCATAACCTTATCAGCTAGGTGTCCATGTTCAGTTCAGTCTCATGAGAATCACAACAATGGTCTCACATGGAGTACTAACAGCATTCACTAAAAGGTTGAGGTCATCATTTCAGACTCTGGCTTTCATCCCTAAATGATTCTCCAAACATGAATGACAGCAATTTGAATACAATCTGTACATTTCTGCTTAAAATGCAGCTCACTGGAGAAGCTAAAGCTGCTGTGCTCAGGAAGCAAGGAGTCTCCCTCCTGCCCACCACTCCTCACACAGCAAACTCCCAATCCCTGTATTGCAAGGTTGGGGAAACAGGAGGGTGACTGTCACCTGAAGAAACTCTTCCGTGTCTTCTAAAATTCTGTAATATAATAAGAGCATCTTCTATTTGGTAAGATGTGTGATGATTTTAGAAATTAAAAAAATCACATCGAGAAAAACTAAGGACGTACCAAAAGGGCACATTTGCTAATCTCAGTGAGAGAATCACTGCTACTAAGCCGTTGCCTTACATCTGACCCATGTCTCCCTTTTTGGGAGTGACTGCTGGTGGGGTGACTGTGTGTGTGTGTGTGTGTGTGTGTGTGTGTGGGGGGGGGCGGGGGGTGTAGATTGGCACTTTAAATTACAACTGTTATCAGGGAAATTGACCATGCGTAACATCACGTCCAACACTAATCCTCTCCTCACTCAACCCATGCACACTTCAGGTTTTTCAGCAGATGCGGTGACCAGGAGCAACAATCTAGTCGATTTTTCTTTTTCATACCCTGGATGCTCAGGTTGCTTACAGTGTCTCAACTTCTGCCCCATCTAAGGTCAGGTAACGCAATAAGAGTTCTGAATCGAATCTGGGATCCCCTGGTTCGGATGGCCCAGTTCCACACAGCCATGGTCTGGATCATTTTAAACCTTTTTTCTTGTCTAGTAAGATCACAATTGGACTAAGCAAACGAAGCAAGAAGCTCCTGACTCCAGCCTCTAGGCTTGGAGGTTGGTAATTGTCATCTTACCTGTTGAGAGTCCTCATGTGAGTTTTTCAGAGTTTCTAGCTTCTCATTCCTGGATCTGAGTTCCTTCTGCAGGGATTCTAGGACACAAGTCTGCTCCTGAGCCTGTAGTTTCAGAAAAGAGAAATTTATCAGCGAGAAAGCCATCGGGCTGAGTGTGATTTCACATGTTTTAAAGGAATTGAAAAGCCTACAAAAGAGATAGGTCCCAGTCTTGGAAAAAAAAAACCTTCCCTTTCACACAACTCCCCATCAAATGGTCCATTACCCACCAGAAAAGCACCCAGCCAAATCACTATCCAACAGCCCCTGCCAGGGCTGCCTGTGTATGGACAGGATTGGGCTTGGCTATAGGTGAAAGATCCTGCTAACACTTCCTGTCCATGCTCACTTGTGAGCAACAGCTTGCATTTATACAATGCCTTTAACATCCTAAGGTGTTTCACTGGAGTGTTATCAGACAAAATGTGACACTGAGTTGCATAAGATAATGTTAGGGCAAGTGACCAAAAGTTTGGTCAGAGATAGGTTTTAAGGAGCGTCGTAAAGGAAGAGTGTGTCCAAGGGGTGGAGGAGTTAGGGAGGGATGGCCAGTTGGTGAGGTATCAGGGAATAAAAAATACTGGGTAGAAATATACCCCAGCATGAGGGATGGAGAGAGGAAAAAGGAGATGCATAAAAAAAAGTTCCACAGAAGCAGCGCAACAGATCCAAGATCAGTCTCCCGGTTAAACTGGATTGAAATTACTGCACCAACTTGAGGCTACAAGGTCCTGAGATCAGGCAGCATTATAGGGATTTCTTCTGATGCACTTTGATCTGGTCAGCTGCTTCACTCACTTTCTGCTGAATATCTTCTTTCAGTTGATGCACAGTCTCCTCTAGCTCCTTCTTCACCTGCTCCATGTCCTCCTGCGTCTGACGAAACAATGTCATTTGCTTCGTTACCTCTGCATTCTGTATAAATTAGAACAGGGGCAGTCAGTCTGGGCAATGGGTGGGGTAATCAGCCTGCACTTTCAAGCATCACTGAGGATAGAGAACACATTGAGAGCACACCTTTGCTCAGAGACACTCAACAGCAGATTTCATCAGCATGCATCATTCTCAAGTGGCTTGTTTGAGCCGTTTAACAATCCCTAACAAACGCCATCCCTAAACTCTTTTGCCACGCTATCCCACTCCCCATCTTCAAAAGCCCCCTCTTTCTCTCTTCAGATATCTCCCTGTGAAGAACGCTAAGGCATTTACCAGAATCATACAACACTGAATTTTGATAGAATTAGGGAGGTAGTACTAGGTCATTGGATGTGGTCAGAGTAAGGGGGAAAGTAAAAAAGCCTAAATTAGGATTAATGTGTGTATATGTGAATGCACAGAGTGTGGTTAATAACATTGGTGAACTACAGGCACAGGTTGAGAAATGGAATTATGATATTATTGCTATAACTGAGACCTGGCTCAAAGAAGGGCAGGACTGGGCATTAAATATTCCTGGGTACAAGATGTTTAAGAGAGACAGAAAAGGAAGAAAGGGGAGGGTGGGGGGGTTGGGGGTCTGTGTGTGGGGGGGCGGTGGTGGCTGTATTGATTAAAAATGGCATTACAGTTCTAGAGAGAGAGGATGTTCCAGAGGGATCAAGGACAGAATCTCTCTGGCTAGAGCTAAGGAATGAAAAAGGTGCAATGATATTGATTGGTGTAGTATATAGACCACCAACTAGTGTAAGGGATGTAGAGAAACAAATTTGCAAAGAAATGAGAGAGAGGTGCAAGAATTATAGAGTAATTATAATGGGGGGCTTCAATTATCCAAATATGGACTGGGATAGGAATATTGCAAAGGGACAAGAGGGGCACGAGTTCCTGGAGTGTGTACAAGATCATTTTCTGCAGCAGTATGTTTCCAGTCCAACGAGAGGTCAGGCACTGTTGGACCTGGTTCTGGGGAATGTGTTGGCCCAAGTGGATCAAATATCAGTGGGAGAGCATTTAGGAGACAGTGACCATTGTATCATAAGGTTTAGGCTGGCCTTGGAAAAGGACAAGGAACAATCCAGAGCAGGGATAATTAATTGGGGGGATGCCAACTTCGATGGGATGAGAATGAGAATCGAGTGAAAAAAGATGGTGTCTGAACAATGGGCTGTCTTCAAAGAAAAAGTATTGCAAGCAATGTCAAGGTATATTCCCTTAAAGGAGAAAGGTAGAATAAATAAATCCAGAGTGCCCTGGATGACGACAGAGATAGAGGAGCAAATCTGTAGAGAGATAGCAGACCGATGTGAGAAACAGAAAGTTGTGATAGTAGGAGATTTTAACTTTCCACATATTGACTGGGACTCCCATACTGTAAAAGGGCTGTATGGCTTGGAGTTTGTCAAATGTGTGCAGGAAAGTTTTTTAAATCAATATATAGAGGGAACCAGACAGGTCAGGTGACAGAAGTATGTGTAGGCGAGCATTTTGGGTCCAGTGACCACAATGTCATTAGTTTTAAGCTAATTATGGATAAGGATAGGTCTGGTCCTCGAGTTGAGATTCCAAATTGGAGAAAGGCCAATTTTGTGGAAATGAGAAAGGATCTAGGAAGAGTGGATTGGGATAAGTTGTTTTCAGTAAGTGGAAGGCATTCAAAGGCAAAATTTTGAGAGTGCAGAGTTTGCATGATCCTGTCAGGATTAAAGGCAAAGTTAACAGGCATAGGGAACCTTGGTTTTCAAGGGATATTGGCGATCTAGTTAAGAAGAAGAGAGAGTTGTATAGCAGGTATAGGCAACAAGGAGCAAATGAGGTACTTGTAGAGTATAGAAAATGTAAGAAAATACTAAAGAAGGAAATCAGGAAGGCAAAAAGACATGAGGTTGCTTTGGCAGATAATGTGAAGGTAAACCCGAAGGGTTTCTACAAGTATAATAAGAGTAAAAGGATAGTAAGGGACACAATTGGTCCCCTTGAAGATCAGAGTGGTCGTCTATGTGTGGAGCCTCACGAGATGGGGGAGATCTTAAACAGTTTTTTTGCATCAGTATTTACTCAGGAAACTGGCATAGTGTATAAGGAAGGAAGGGAAACAAGCAGTAGTGTCATGGAACATAGAGATTAAAGAGGTGGAGGTGCTTGCTGCCTTACAGGGAATAAAGGTAAATAAATCCCCCGGGCCTGACATGATATTCCCTCGGACCTTGAGGGAGACTAGTGTAGAAATTGCAGGGGCCCTGGCAGAAATATTTAAAATGTCCTTAGCCACGGGTGAGGTGCCGGAGGATTAGAGGGTAGCTCATGTTGTTCTGTTGTTTAAAAAAGGCTCCAAAAGTAAACCAGGTAATTACAGGCCAGTGAGCCTGACGTCAGTAGTAGGTAAATTATTGGAAGGTGTTCTCAGAGATCGGATATATAATTATTTAGACAGCCAAGGGCTGATTAAGGATAGTCAGCATGGCTTTGTGCGTGGTAGGTCGTGTTTAACGAACCTTGTAGAGTTTTTCGAGGAGGTTACCAAGAAAGTAGATGAAGGAAAGGCTGTGGATGTTGTCTACATGGACTTTAGTAAGGCCTTTGACAAGGTCCCACATGGGAGGTTAGTTCAGAAGGTTCAGTCACTTGGTATCCACGGAGAGGTTGTAAACTGGATTTGAAATTGGCTGTGTGGGAGAAGACAGAGAGTGGTAGTGGATGATTGCTTCTCAGACTGGAGGTGTGTGACTAGTGGTGTGCCTCAGGGATCTGTGCTGGGACCATTGTTGTTTGTTGTCTATATCAATGATTTGGATGATAATGTGGTGAATTGGATCAGCAAGTTTGCTGATGACACTAAGATTGGAGGTGTTGTGGACAGCGAGGAAGGCTTTCAAAGCTTGCAGAGAGATCTGGACCAACTGGAAAAATGGGCCAGAAAATGGCAGATGGAATGTCACAGGTAGACAAGGTTGTAAAGAAAGCTTTTGGCATTCTGGCCTTCATAAATCAAAGTACTGAGTACAGGAGTTGGAATGTTATGGTGAGGTTGTATAAGACATTGGTGAGGCCAACTTTAGAGTATTGTGTGCAGTTCTGGTCGCCTAACTACAGGAAGGATATCAGTAAGATTGAGAGAGTGCAGAGAAGATTTACTAGGATGTTGCCGGGTCTTAAGGAGTTGAGTTACAGGGAAAGATTAAACAGGTTAGGACTTTATTCCTTGGAGCGTAGAAGAATGAGGGGAGATATGATAGAAGTTTACAAAATTATGAGGGGTATATAGACAGAGTAAATGCGAGTAGGCTCTTTCCACTTAGATTAGGAGAAATAAACATGAGAGGACATGGCTTTAGGGTGAAAGGGGAAAGGTTTAGGGGGAACATTAGGGGGAACTTCACTCAGAGAGTGGTGAGAGTGTGGAACGAGCTACCATCTGACGTGGTAAATGCGGGCTCACTCTTAAATTTTAAGAATAAATTGGATAAATAAACGGATGGGAGGGGTCTGGAGGGTTATGGACTAGGTGCAGGTCAATGGGACTAGCGGAATAATATTTCGGCATAGACTAGAAGGGCCGAATGGCCTGTTTTCTGTGCTGTAGTGTTCTATGGTTCTAAGTGAAGATGAAAAGGAAGAAGTGCACGTACGACAGATGTCGGGTAGAAAATATAATGGAGAATCAGGCTGAATATAGAAGGAACAGAGGGGAAGTGAATAAACTAATAAGAGAAGCAAGGAGAGAGCATGAAAAGAGACTGGCAGTGAACATAAAAGGGAATCCCAAGGTCTTCTATAAGCATATAAATAATAAAAGGGTGGCAAAAGAAAGAGTAGGGCAATTAGGGACAAAAAAAAGGGGACTTGCACGTGGAGGCAGGAGAAACACTGGAGGTATTAAATGAGTACTTTGCATCTGTCTTTTCAAAGGAAGAAGATGCTACCCAGGCCGAAGGTCGAGAGGAGGTAACTGGTACATGAGAAGAATTTACAATTGAGAAGCAGGTTGTGTTAGAAAGGCTATCTTTACTTAAAATAGTTAAGGTACCAGGACCAGATGAGATGCATCTGAAGATGCTAAGGGAAGTGAGAGTGGAAATTGCAGAGGCACCAGTGACAATCTTCCAGTCTTCCTTAGGCACAGGGGCAGTGCCAGAGGGCTGGAGAATTGCAAATGTTACACCTTTGTTTGAAAAGGGGTGCAAGGTTTCATGAAACTATCATAGTTTTCACAATATTATTGTGGTTTATTGTAATGTAGGTTTGAGTGTGAGTGTGTATGGTTGTGTGTGATTGAATTGAATTGGAGTCAGATAGATTGCAAAGTTGAAATTATCAAAGGAAGTTAGGTGTAAAAAGCATTTGAAATGCCAATGAGTAAACATGGATGACGGCAGCATGTAGGGCGTGAAGGAAATTTGCATTTTTAGATAAGTGAAGGGGTTGTTTAAGTTTCAAAGGGATGACAGGATGTTTATAACTAACAAGATTAGCAAGGCCAAGCAGTGTGTTTATTTTTCCCAAAGGCACTGACCATATTGGCTACAAGAAAGATTTTTATATTATGGGAAAAGTAAATTTCCAAAGACACATGGAACAATGGAATTTACAGATTAAAGAGAGAGATAAAGAAGAATGGAAGGCTATGTTGGGGGGCCATGTAAGATCTAAAAGGGCCGTGTAAAACAGCCTTGGGGGAAAAAGCCTCCAGCCACATTTGCAGAAGTCTGCTGTGTCCAGTAACCACAGTTGGAGAAAAGCCTTTGAAATTCCACTGTCATGTGGGTGCCGTGGTAAACTTGCTGGATTGCCTATCTATTTAAATTTAAAATCTATTTTGGACTGTTGTCTTAAAGAGGGTGTGTAGTTGGGAGTCAGGTTAATTAGCAATTTTGGGGTTTGTTATAGTATTAAGTAACTGTAATCTTATGTATGTGCTTGAAATCTTTTGTGAATAAATGCTTTGATTTAATTTTTAAAATTTCTAAAGGTGTTAGTAGACTCATTACTTCTGAATTCAGTGCACAAATCTTCTCATAATAAATACAAATTGCAAAACTGTTGTGATATTGTAATATGGCCAAGTTTCCCTTGTGGATTTGGTCTGCCTGGCACACATCACCTGCTGCGTCATAACAAAGGATAAAGCCAGCAGTTACAGACCAGTCAGTTTGACTTCAGGGGTAGGGAAACTTCTGGAAACTATAGTTCAGGACAAAATCAATAGTCATTTAGACAAGTGCAGGATAATTAAGGAAAGTCAGCATGGATTCATTAAGGGAAAATCATGTTTAACTAACTTGCTGGAGCTTTTTGAGGAGGTAACAGAGGTGGTCAATAAGGGAAACGTTATAGATGTGATGTATATGGGTTTTCAAAAGACATTTGATACAGTGCCACACAACAGACTTGAGCAAAATTCTAGCTCATGGAATAGAGAGAGTAGGCACTTGGATAAGAAACTGGCTGAGTGACAGGAATTAGAGAGTAGTGGTTAACGGATGTTTTTCAGATTGGAGGAAGGCTTTTAGTAGAGTTCCCTAGGGGTCAGTGTTGGGACCCTTTCTCTTCCTGATATATATTAAATGACCTAGGCTGTGGTGTTCAGGGCATAATTTCAACATTTGCAGATGATTCAAAGATTGGAAACATTGTCAACTGTGATGAGGATAATCTTCAAAAGGACATAGACATGTTGGTGATTTGGACAGACAAGTGACAGATGGAGTTCAATGCAGAGAAGTGCAAGGTGATTCATTTTGGCAGGAAGAATATGGAGAGACAGTATAAAATAGAAGGAGAAATACTAAAGGAGGTGCAGGAACAGAGGGACATTGGTGTATATGTATAAAAGTCATTGAAGATGGCAGTGCATGTTGACAGAGCAGTTAATAATGCTTCTACTAATAAAGCCTCAGATATTATAAGCTTTAAGTACAAGAGTAAGGAGCTCATGTTGAACTTGTATAAGACAATAGTTATGCCACATCTGGAATACTGTGTCCAGTTCTGGGTGCCATACTTGAGGAAGGATGTGAAGGCATTGGAGAGAGTACAGAGGAGATTCACAAGAATGATTCCAGGGATGAAGAGCTGTAGTTATGAGGATAGATTGGAGAGGTTGGGACTGTTTTCCTTGGAGAAAAGAAGGCTGAGAGGAGACTTGATAGAGGTATTCAAGATCCTGTGGGGTATGGACAGGGTAAATAATGAGAAACTGGTCCCACTCAAGAGAACATCAAGAACTAGAGGACACATATTCAAAATAATAGGCAAAAGGAGTAATAGTGATATGAGGAAGAATATTTTCACCAAGAAGGTGGTGGAGTCTGGAATGAACTTCCTGAGAGGATGGTGGAGACAGGTTTGATTGAGTTATCCGAAAGGGAATTGGATTGCTATCTGAAAAGAAAGAATGTGCAAGGTCACGGAATATAGGGCAGGGGTGTGGGACTAGGTAGAATGCTCTTTCACAGAGCCAGTGCAGATTTGATGGGCTGAATGGCCTCCTTCTGCACTGTAAAGATTCTGAGATTCTGTGAAGGGCCATCCAACTCATCATGTCTGTGCCAGCTCTCTGAAAGACCTATCCACCTTTGAAAGACCTATCCAATTAGTACCATTCCCCTGGCACTTCAAATTTTCCTTTTTCAATTCTTCTTTCCTTCTGCCACCCTTTCAGTACATTCTCAATCACCAGGACTTGCAGCATTAAAAAAAATCCACATCTTTCACCAGTTCTCTTAAAAGCTGCAGTTGTTGTTAAACGTAGGACTGATTTCTATATCTCTGGAATCACTGTGTGGACCAAGCCTTCCAGTTTTCGGATACTATTTCGGCACCTGCAATGACTCAGTGAGTCAAAGTACCACATAACGGGAACAAAGCCATTCAGAGCAAGAGGATTACACTTGAACCCCTGGACTCTCTCAACCCAGCACACTGAGGGGTACATTTGTCTGATGCAAGTAGCAGCATTATATACAAACAAAGAACAAGCACCAACCCAGGAAGGAAGCTAAACCGAGTGATTTTAAACCGAGTCCTTTTAGCCAATGCTCTATCATGTTAGAATTTTCCCCAGATTTCATGCACTGATGATGGGCTCATCCAAAATCTGAGTGGTACCAAACTGCTGGACAAGTTTTACACTCAAATCAATCATGTGTTCATCACGCCAGCTCCTTTGCTTCCAGCAACCTTTCTAACTCATTACTTAGGAGTACTCAAACTCACCACACCGTGCAATATAACACTTGGTGCTTTAGTGAACTGAAGGGTTTTTTTTAAGCTGAACAACTTTTTTTTTTGTGTTTTTCTTTTTAAACTTATCTCTACAGTCAGGAATTTTATGGTAAGCACTTATTACCTATTTAAAGTAAATAGGATATGAAAATCAGTTTGTAGCAAGAAGCAACAACAGTAAAAGTAGCAAAGCAGGTGTCAACTTCTCCATTTATTTTCTGACGTGCCTCCAATTCTATTAATTAATTAAATTGTTAGTATGCTCATTGTTCCATTAATTTATAGTTCACTTTTACATGATGCTACATTAATTTATTAATTTTGATGTGCTCCATTCATTTATTAAGATTCTGTTATCTTTGCAAAGATCCGGATTTAAACTTTTCAACATTATACAGGTCTTAACTCTAAGCTGAGAATTGTAGGAGATGGACTAGTTTATTTAACTAATTGGTCTGAGCACACCAAGCAAAGAATTTTACAACAACACAGAAGGTGGCCATTCTGTCCATTGTACCTATACCAGCATTTTGAAACAAATATCCAATTAGTCCCAGCTCTTTACTCATCGCCCCACAAATATTTTCTTTTTAAAAATATATCCAATCAGTAACATTTCAGAGATGGTGGAGAATACAATGATAGATTTTAGTTTGTAGAAATTGAGATTTGCTCCTGAAAACTGCTGTCGAGCTATGAGCAGAGGGGCGCGTGTTGGTGAAAGGACCCAAATTGACGATGATGGATTGCACAGTGTGGTTGGACTAAGAAGTGCTGTAGTGAGGTGGGTGCTGTTTTTTTTTAAATATAGCTTCTCTCATGTTAGTTAAGAGCGTCAGCTCAAAGTGACAAATCAGGAATCACATCTTATCCCACAAGCCAATTAAAAACGGAAGTACAAACAGCTGAAGGTCAGAAAATCATACAGGAAGACGTGACTTTTAGTGCATTCTCCCACGTAGAGACTGTTGAAACAGGTGCCAGTTTGTAACATGAACTTAGCCAAATTATATTCCTCAAAAATTTGCATTTCTACAGCACTCCTTACATGAAGGAACACATTTCATTACTTTACAAGGCAAGGGATAAAAAGTCTAAACCAGAGGGAAGAAGGCAGTGGAGGGTTGGAAGGTGGGGAAAAAACACAGTGAAGGAGTTGTGGGGGTGGGCAGTGGGCTTTGAAATCACTGGAGGAAGGTAACAAGGCAGATGTATTGAGGGACAGAGTTCCAGAGGACGAGGGCACACTGGCTGATCATATCTCTGTTTCTGCATCCTTGCAGTACATCTCCATTCTAATCCCAGCTGTCCACTAATCCAGCTACTAGGGAGAACACCCTCCTCTTCTCATGGGGAACTGTGTCCTCTCAGCTCAAGATATGGCTGATAAATAAAGCCAGGATTAACATTTCCAAGACCTGAACCAGATAAGGCAGGAGCACTGACAAAGCACATTGATTAATTTTCATCCCACTGGACATGAACTTGGATCAGTGACATATTTTGAAGTGCCGATGTTGTCTCTCAGCCAATGCAAGAGTGACAGAAGTTTCTAATTGATTTTTATGACTTATACAGTCCGGAAACGCTCAGTGCACATCCACCATTAAAACTCAGTTTTGATTGAGGAGTTGATAAAAGGAGCTCAGTGAGACTAGCCACCTGGAAAATTTATTCAGTGGTAGATGGGCCGAGAGAGAGAGAACACAGCCATTCAGAAACATCCTGATCAAAGTTAATGTACTGCAGCATAGAAAATGAGGCAGGGAAAGTTGTACTGGTGTGATATGTCACAGGACGACGTACCACAATAAATCACTGGCCCTATTCTTGTCTCAAATTCTGATGCTCATTTTGCTCCCTCTTCCCAAAGAGTCCTACCACTTGTAGCCAGCAGATGGTGCAGTCTGCCCAGCCTTTACTTGAAATTGTATATTAAAGCAGGTGTACTCAAGTTTCACCCTCTCAGTTAAAGCAATTGTTGCCCTAGTTTTAATATTAGGGGTGAAACATAAACAGCTGACTGCCTCAACTCAGGAATGGAACAGGCTTGATGCTGGAACTCTTCAACAGGTCTACTTGTTCTTATTTCTATAAGTCAGCAGATTCAAAATTCAAATGGCTCCTAACCTTATCCTTCCCCAATCTAGCCAACCCAGGCTGGCACCCAACACACCCAATCCAGCTCATCCAGACTGACAGCCAATTGCATTTTCATTTCCTAACCATTTCAATTGCACCACCCCACCTGCTACATTATCACTAACATTTATTAGCCATTTAAGTAAGGAAGATTTGCTCAAAAATCTGTTTTAAATGTCGTCTTCAAAGATTTAAATTTACATCCATTTGTCTTAATGGCCCAAGTAAAGTCATATTCTTAGGTTCACCTTATCTACACCAGTTAAAACTTTGTCAACCTTGGCAAGGTCACCTTTACCCTCCTTCCTCGACTACAGAATCCAAAATCTCTTTTGCCTCACCACTGATCCCCCTTACAATAGGGACGATTGTCATTGTTCTTTTCTGAATCCTCCTCTAACACATTTTCGAAGTGTGGCAATCAGAATTGTTCACAGATAAAGAAGTCTCTTGGGCCCACCGATCCCACCCTTCCAGGATATCACCCCTACAGTCTTCTCTTCTCATGGGAAACTGTCCTTCCAGCTCAAGATATGGTTGATGAATAAAGCCAGGATTAACATTTCCAAGACCTGAATCAGCTAGGGCAGGAACACTGACAAAGCCATTTCTACCCTTTCCTGTTGAGGTACAGCTCCAGCAGATGTGCTAACCCAGAAAATTACACTGTTCCAAAAAACTCAAACAGCTCTGAAAATTGCTTGTGGTGTGAAAACAGGTAATTATACAGTGCAATTCCACACAGGCTAGCTAAAACTTTAACAAATGCAAAACCTGCAGTGACAGTCTCAATTTTCTGGCTTGTATGCTACATATTTTCTTGGGTTCAGTGTTCCAACTTGTTCGATGTTCCAATATACTGGAGTGCCAGACATCTAGTATTACCCGGAGGTGTTAACAGAGAATCCTTATTTTCTGCATAGGCCACTGGGGTAGAACACATGCAATTACATGTGTTCTCCTCTCTTTAAGGAAGGCAGACTAGAAGAGCATGGAATTGAGATGAAGCACAAACTATCAATTGGTTTATTTATATATAAAAAATACATGAATGAACAGCACGATTTTTATGTTGTGTTAAACAGCTTACTCCTCCCCTGGCACTCTGGGAACCTCTGAGATAGAGGACTTCAAACTGTCCATCATAGTTATAATCCTCAGGTAAATGTCTACACTTTGATGTGATTTGATCAACTTCTGCCTTAAGCTAAGTCCCTGGCTGTGACAGGAGAATTGAACAAACAGCTACCTTCTCACAATGGCATAAAACATTTGAGATGGGACATAACAATCATACCTCTACCAAGTCTACAGCAAATGACTACTGACAAGGTAAGCTCCAGGTCACAAGCTTTAGGAATTAACTCCTTATGAGCTGGATGTAGTGCTATAGAAATATAACTGAAAAACAAAATCAGCTCAGATAACAGCAGAATCCAGTTTGCCCTTGGCAGATTTAGAAATGTCTCAAGGCAAACGTGGGCTGAAATTGTGAAGTTTATTTCTCCAAGGGTCTGAGGTATCTCCCCCTCACCCAAGGAAATCTGAAATTTTGTTAGTTTTCATGTTTTCCATCATTTTTGAGCTCAGTGTTTTTCAAAACAAAATTAATATCACTGGAGGGGTTCATTCCAGAAAGGATATTTTAACGATCATAATGGAAGGCATACCGACTTTTTTTTGTTATCAACTATAAGACAAGACAATGAGGATGACAGTATTCTAGTCCATAGCCAATGCAACACTACAACAGTGTACTTATTGGTACTTACTAAAGGTCACTGGCCAGAAATGTTAATTTGCTTTTTCTCCAGAGATGCCACATAACCTGCTGAGCATGTCCAGCATTCTTGCTTTTATTTCAGATTCCCAGCATTCGCAGTGTTTTGCTTTTGTAACTTTACAACAGCAATAGCATCATTCAATAGAAAGTCCCAAATTATTTTACAGCCACTGAAGCATTTTTGAAGTATAGCTACTGTTGCAATGTACCATTAGCATATTGAACTTAGCATATGTAATACTTCTATTAAGACAATCTGATGGAAAGAACCTATCCATGATGCTAGGACTGGTGTTCCTCTGGTATTGTTGGGTCTCTGGTGAAATGCCTGACTCTACATGTTGTTGAAACAAAGTAACTTTTTGCAATTAGAAACAACCAAAGTAGTTTTCACGGTCCCACAAATTAGGCTTTGCTTTAAGCATTTCGAGATGCCCAAGATGTGCAAAGCTTTTAAAAGCTATGACTTCCTCCTTGACCCAAGGATCAAACTAAGCATCAAGTGCTGCAGTTTCAATATGATGTGCCTCAGAACCTTGTGAATAAAGTAGCTTCTGACCCAAGTGTGTGTAGATTACATGTAGTGGGATGCTCAGGAAGGATGATAAGCAGTTCTGTAATGAACAGTAAGAGCTGAGCCAGTTCTCACTGTGGCCAATTGTTCAAGAGTCTGGGCTTTCTTTTCTCATTTAAGCGAACAGATCATTTCAATTATTATGTAAAGTTGGTCTTTATTTGGTTTTGTTTTGCTGTGCCTTTTTGCTTATTTCACTTTGTAACTAAAAAACCTGCGGTTTTTATGCAAGCATGCAGTGGATTAGTGATGTGCAATGTTCTGGCTACTAAAGTGAGTGAAGATTGAGGTGGACGTCCCAAGTGTTCTTTTCATTATTAGATCTGGGTTACAATAACGCATTGACAGCATGGGGTACAAACCCAGGTTTCAGTTCACAGCAGATACTTCTGAAAACTGCAGTCTAGCCAGGGAAACGAAGGAAAGTGTTAGGCAAAAGCCCAAACTGTAACAATCTATCATTATGAATAGTGAGCCTCTACGGAGTCCCAGACTGAATATCTCTCTATAATCCCCGTTTGTCGACTCTACCACTGAACTCTTTCATACTGCATACCACCCTGCATCCCCTTAGCAACAGCCACAAGTGTTCACAAGATGCCCCTGTGGCAGATATTCACATCAGGAAGTGGGACGTGCATACCTTTATTCATAACCTAGGCTCAGTCATCAGGATTTATCTACTGAGGGTTTGATCTACTTCTCAAAAAGAATTTGACATTGTCCTCAACTATATCAGGGTTTGTCTCTACTACAAACAGGCAGGGCTGATTCAAGGGGTTTGGGCCAGGCTCCAAATGTGATAGCCAAGCATCAAAAAGAGTGGCTGTTATTCTAGGGGAGTCTAAGACATGGATTCCCTGTGGAAAATTCAGAAATTTACATGCATGCTAAATGCAAGGACAACATATAAATGAACCGCAAAAATAATAAGGGAGCAATAAAATGGGATTAGTTTCAGTTCAGCAGATAGGCAGAAATCAGATAATTCTTGAATATCTATTCTACTGCTTTACCTCACCAAATCAGAATGATAATCTGCTCTCCAGCCTTATATCCCAGTCCAAATCCTCTAACTCCAGATTGTTGTTTGCTCCCCAGCTCTCTGTTCCACCTTCGAAGGCTAGTTTAACTTTCTTCAGATCGCCTGCTCTCTGGCGGTATCTCCCAAAACAACTTCTCTACTTTCCAAAGCCTCTGGAAAAATCCATCTTTTCAGTCATGTCTCACCACCGACCGACCTCCTCCTTTCAATTCCTTTCCCTTCTCTGTGCTCATGTTTCTACCTAGCTAAATTACACAGGGACATGATACTCTGCGAGGAGCCCAATATAAATTGCTGGTGGCCATTCTCAATAATCCCGAGGTTGTTTGCGCCCAACAGAACAGACAACAGGAAATGCTGCAGTTAAGCTAATCACAGGTGCTGGGATAAGTCTGATAAATATGAAAGTTTGAACAGATACGGACAAACTGCTGGACCTTTCCATTGGCTTGCACGGTTTCTGAAATAGCTGCTTGGATTTCCTGGAATCTCCCCATTGATTAATCCCCCATATTCAAATGCTGAAGTCACTCATCCTCATCATTCGATTTTGGCAAACTGCAACTTTCCACTTGAAAGCATTTCTTCCGGAAACATATCAGTCTATTTTTTTTAAAGTACTTCCCTCTGGGTTAATAGAATACCATTGCAAAGTGTTATTGCCTTGTAAGAAACACGAATGTCAGTCGATCAGGTAACTTCTGCTTAATCCTTACAGGCCTGTGATGCATGAGCTGCCATTCGAAAAAATTAAGATAACAAGTGGATATTATCTATCAATGAGTCTCCTGAGCACAGATGTTGTATCTGGCATATATTGTAATGCTTTGATATAGCTGTTTGATTCTACGGTTAAGAGTTCAAGCTCCCTCTTTCATATAATCAGATACTTATCCACCTATTAAAATCAAATACCATCAACTAATGCAAACACATTTAAATAAAATAATATAGCTTTCAACTTTATTAAAAAGATCATGAAGGATTTGATTTTAAAATGCTGACATATTGGTACAGTTAATTTAAATGTACCAACAGGTCTATAAGGAAACTCTGACAACAGGGGAAAGCTGCTCATCACCAAGCCCTTCCATTTCACTCAAATAAGTGTCATATAATTCTATCCCATGTCAGCGTATGTGATACCAGGGCTGGTCGAAGGAGAAGTGGTGGTGCGGGCAGTGGGGTGGGGGTGCGGTGGGCACGGGTTGGGGCAGAGGGATAGGTGCATACTTTGCTTCCAGCTCAGGTTTAGGCACAACAACTCCCAAGGTAACTAGAGGAGTTTGAGATCATTTGTTTAAACGAAGAACATTATTTCCAGGATATAACATACATATATAAGCTTGTGGAAATGACTGAAGAGCAAGTTAAGTTCCAACACAGGGAAAAAATAAATAAATAGGAACATCCTGCAAACTCAATGAAAAACAGATACAATATGAAATTCTGCAAAACCTCATTATTAAAAGAAACATAAATTAATTCTGGTTGATGAGTATTTGTTGCACAAGTCTCAACCAGATGTGGTGAGGGGAGGTAGTTTGAAATAGAATAACGATTCCAAATGGTAAAAGTTGATCCAATTATCAGTTAGCAAAAGCACGTCTCAGAATTTGTACCTGTTGAGATTGCACTTGACACTATTAGACCAAAACACATCGTCATCGATCCTCAGTTTCTGAGAGAAACAAATAAAGAAAGACACTAACGGAGATTCTAACATATCAAGCACTTGCGTCAATAGGGGATCACTGTAACAGACCTACAACACATGGAAAAACATGGTCTCCCAACCTCAAACAACTCCCATCTCTTCTGCCAAATCAGGTGAGGAGTTGGAGTGTCAACCCAGGCACCATCTCAAGTGCTTCCAGCTTCCCTAGGCTCATCAAAACTGGTACTAATTCCAGCAGGGGCCCAGAGATCCAACACCCTGCACCACTGAAGGCAAACCTACGCCATACTAGCAGCTGCCACAGGCCTGCACTTCACTTGCCATTGAGGCACTCTTGCCTCAGTCAGAAAGTGTGTGTTCAGGTCTCACTCCAGAGACTCGAGCACATAATCTAGGTTGACAGGTCATGCCGTACTGGGGGAACACTACGCTGTCTTTCATTTGAGATTTTAAAGAGGCCCCGTTTAACCTCGCTGGTGGACATAAAGGATCCTATGGCACGATTCAATGAAGAGCAGCGGAGTTCTCCTGGCTAACATCTATCCCTCAACCAGCACCTGAAACAGGTGATCTGGCCATTTAGGAGGTGGTGGCAATGTGGTATTGTCACTGGACTAGGATTCCAGAGACCCAGGGTAATGGTTTGGGGGCCCCAGTTTGAATCTCACTGTGGCAGATGGTGAAATTTGAATTCAATAAAAATCTGGAATTAAAAGTCTGATGATATCCACGAAACCATTGCTGATTGTCATAAAAACCAATCTGGTTCACTAATGTTCTTTGGAGAAGCAAATCTGCTGTCTTTACCTGGTCTGGTCTACATGTGACTCCGGACCCACAGCAATGTAGTTGACTCTTAAATGGCCTCTGAGTGAGGGCATTTAGGGATGGGTAATAAATGCTGGCCTAGCCAGAGACCCCACATCCCATGAATGAATATAAAAAAACTATTGTGGGAACTATTTGCACACAAACTGATTGCAATGTATAACATTGACTACACTTCAAAATTACTTCATTGGCTGTAAATGACTTTAGGCCATCTGGTGGTCGTAATACATCTGATGGTCGTTACATGAATGCAAATCTTTCTTTCATTTACTCTACCTGTGGGTAGACTGAGTACTCAGATGACCTGGAGAAGCTGCCAGAACAGTTTTTACACTACTGCCCATGCAGACCTATCCAAACCCTGTCGAGGGTTTGCAGCCATGAATAAATCATGAATGTGACTTGAAAGCAACTGTTGGTGTAATCTTGCACATTTGGAGTTGCTTCAATATTGCAGCAGTGTTTCCCACATTATAAACTATTAGGTCCAGTGAACACTCACTTTTACTGTGTTGCACATTATCCTGGTGTTCTAAAACAACTTACCTTCCGCAGCAGATCCGCATGGTTCTGAACCAGTTCTGTGTACTTCTCTTTTAGTTTTGTGTATCTTTGTTCATTGGCTTGAGCTTTGCCTAGGAAATAAGAAAAACAAAATTCTTCCATCTATAATTTGTCATTGACAAATGTATTTCTGAAACATTTAAATGTTTAAATTTTATCCTTTAAGTGAGCTCAAACTCTACTGCTCCACAAGTAGTGATACTGAGTCCCACAGACCAGGAATGTCTCAGCTTCCACCCTCACTGAGTTGAGCAGTTTGATCTGAACAATCCAGCAGCTGGTAAACTACAATTAGCTCCAGTACCATTGGGGTTGAGAATGAAGTACAAATCATCTACTGCGAATTATTAGCCAGAGACTCCCGCTTGAAGTACGCTTGTGAGGATGTTGTTAGGAAGCAGACTATGGCAGTCATGCTTCACGTGTTTGATGAACCAATTGATACTCATTTTGCTTTTGGATACTGCACATCCAGTCACGTCACATCACATGGGCAGAATCACTGCTTCCAATAGGGGAGGAAAAAGACGGAGCACATTCCACAATCGCACAGGCTCCTCGTGCCGTGAAATCCTTTCCCTCCCAAAGATGTTAGATCCCAAAAAATGATAACACGGATGATGGGCAAGGGGTCAGAGTGACCCCTGGTGCTGTGGGGTCATCAGGATCTGATTGGTTGAATGACAGTACAGTGGCCCCTGGAATCCAATCAGATCTAGTTGTGGAATGGGTTGGCTGAAGGGACAGTGATCCCTGGTTGACTGGTTAAGACAATCACTAAATTCACAATGGCACATCATTTCTAATGATGTTCATTACACATACAGAATACACAGCAGCAAGACGAAAACATCAAATGTATATGCCAGTGCTCAACCTTGCCACTCTGAAACAAATTTGGAACTTACGTTCAATCTCTGAGAGGCTCCTCTGGGCTTTCTCCGTGTCACCTTGTCTTTTCTTCACTTCCTCAAGTTCAGCCTTCAGAAATTCGTTCTCATCCAACGCTTGTTGCTTCAGGTGCTGCTGCTCAGCCAGCTCTGCCTCCAACTCATTGATTCGACCCTTCAGCTGCAAGATCAGGCGCTTGCTCTGAAACAAGCAAAAAGGGCACTTGTGGGATTTGCAACTCACCCATTTCCAATGTGGAAAAACTAGACTCACAGGGTAAAGGCACCACAGGGTGAAAGTAATAGCAGGGAAGAAGTCAGTTTTTGACTAGTTACCATCCTATGAAGGACTCAGATATTTTCCTATGTAAAAGATGTGTTGTTGAGAAATCAGTAAATGACAATTAATTAATGTAAAAAAAGAAAGAGGTCACACATGCATAAAGGTGAAAGCAAGAGACATGAAGAAGGAATCACTGTCTTTTTCTTCTATTCATCACCTCCACACCTAAAACAACTTTACACATTTGTTACCCAGGCAGGATCGGCACTGGTCCTGGGAAACTAGAGCATTTACACAGTGAATCATACTCCGTCTCAGTGAAAATGATCATGACATTTCAACACACTGATGCTACCAGGACCACATGGTGCATTTTAGATACTCACCATTGGGAAAAACCTCAAGATAAAGCTAACTCACACTTGCAGTAATTTGAAATGAAGTGTTGCGAGTGTCAAGCCTGTAACATCAGTACTTCACCTTGTCAAATAAAGCTGTTGGCTATAATAGCAGTCAATTATGTTGTGCATTTGTATGACATTCTTGTTTGTTATTAAGCAGTGGTTTGTATTGAATGGTTAAGGATTCTGTTAAAACAGTAGACAGAGGAATGCCATAAAAATAATTGACCATGATTATTTCCACAATGATTTCTAGCCTTCAGGCTCAAAATGCTTTCTCCAGACAGACTTTATTTTGGACATACAAACCCTATAATTGTACGGCTGGAAGCTTTCCACAGTTTAAGCGGACACAGTATGAAAACTGTCCTGAAATCCTAATGACATGACTGTAGTAGGAAGAAGTCAGCCTGACTGATTACAACGGCTTCCAGGAACCAAAGCTCTGTCTGTACATTGTTTTAAAATATTAATGAACCTAACTGTGCTTCGAACATTCTCAAATCAGCTCTTCATTCACACAAAACTTTCTATAATTTAGCTGAAATTAGTGCTGAATGGACAACAAGGACAGCAGGTGGAGGAAAATGGAGGTGTCACACTAGAAGGACTCATCCCAGGCGTCAATGTGTTGAGTCTGTCATGCAAATGAATTCCTCTCGGCGATCTCCATTCAGATCCACATAATAGATATCCTTGCTGGACTTGTAAACTGAATTATTCCTTCTATTATGCTATTTATCTTTCTAAAATTAGTTACAGGGCTGTATAGATAGAAAGAAACTTTCATTTAAGTAACAATTTATCAGATCTCAGAAATGTTCCAAAATGGTTCCCAAATTAAGTCAATTTTTCCACAGACATATGTAACAGTCATCTTGCCCGAGAAAAGGTCCCACAGACAGCAATGAGATGAAAGGCATGGCCAACTAGTACAGAGCAGCAATAAACAGACAACAGAATATTGAGCAACATAGCCGAAATAATAAAATACAATCTGGAAAAAACAGGGACCAAATGATCAGCCTGCACTTTGAGTAATGTCCAGTTCAAGCTACAGTTTTCAATGCCCAGGAAGGCAAGCGCAACAGTTATGTGGAGAGACTAGAGAAGATGGGTTGTTCAACTTTGAGCAGAAATGGTTATGGGGAGAATTAATAGAGTGCTCAAAATCATCAGGGGTTTTGATACAGTAAATAAGGAGAAACTGTTTCCAATGGCAGAGATTTGGTAACCACACATTTAAAGTAACTGGCAAAAGAATCAGAGGTGAAATGAGAAGAATTTTTTTTTGACACAATGATTTTTATTGCAATCTGGAATGCACTGCCTGAAAGAGGAATCCTTTCAATAGAAATTTCAAAAGGAAATTGGGTAAATATTTGAAGGGTAGAAATTTGCAGGGCTCTGGGGAAAGGTACTAACAAGATAGTTCTTTCAAAGAGTCAGCACAGGCACAATGGGTCAAATGGCCTCTTGCTGTGGTGTAAGATTCTATGATAATAACAAATGGTGACTTCATTTGGTAAAGGCTGAGATTGTCAGCTTTTATCCGTCTAGTTTTTTTGTCTTCATTACCTGCCCACTGAAAGTTGTTGGCAGATTATTTGTTTTGGTCGTCAGTCAAGTATAACCAGTCAGCTGTACAGCTGAATTGTGTTCTAATCATCACTGCTTGTGATGATCAGTGACTTGCACTAATCAAAATCAACAGTCTAAAACCACAATGGGTCCGGTACTATCTGGTCACAATCATTTACTATGATTATCACAGTTTGCTGGCAGTGATCATTTTAAATGGAAGTTGTTGAAAGGCAACTGCCTCAGTTGGATCATTAAACTGCACCATCGAGCACATTAACTGCAAATGTTATTACTTATTCACTGTAAAGAATTCCAAAGATAAGTCAATGACTAGGGTTTAGGCCTCACTAGCACTTTAAACTGTTGAGCTCTGTCACATTCAGAATGTTGGCTTTGGGTTGAGAGCAAAAACCAGGCTCTCTCTTAATAGCGGCAATATTCTGAGCAGCCAGTTAGCAGCAAGAGGCTGAGTGGCTACTTAATTATCAAGAACTTGCATTTATTGTACCACCTACAACATAGAAAAACATCCTAAAGTACTTCACAGATGTGCAAACAGATAACATGAATGCCAAGCCAAAAGGAGATATATTAATAGGAGGTGGCCAAAAGTTTGGTCAAAAAAGTAGGTTTTAAAAAGGACCTAAAGGGGCAGAGAATGACAGATTTGGAGGGTTTTAAGGCAGAATTCCAGTGGGAATTGGACTGAAGGGCAGCAAAGGGGCAAATTGAGGGGAATGGCAATACTTGCACTTGGAGGAGAGAGGGTTGTAGGGCTGGAGGAGGGGTAAGGCAGTGAAGGGATGTAAATACAAGGATAAGAATTTTAAACTGAAGGTATTGGGGGACCAGAAGCCAACGTAGGGCAGTGAGCACCAGAGTGCCTGATAAGTAGGACATAATGTAGGATTGAGAATGATGTAGGATACAGGCAGCGGAATTTAAGATAAGCTGAGTTTGCACAGAAAAGAGGATGGAAGACCAGCCAAAAGAGCATTGGGATAGTCCAATCTGGGGGTGACAAATACTTGCACGAGAGTTTTAACAGCAGCTGGAATGAGGCAGGAACAGAGCGGAGTGAAGTTACTTCAGTGAAAGTAAATGGTATTATGGAGACTTCAGGGTTGCATAGGGCACCAAAGTTGTCAATAGGCTAATTCAATGTGAATCAGTGGCCAAGGATGGATTTGGAATCAATGACAATGATCTGTAGTTTAAAATTCTTCAAAGTTTAAATGGAGGAAATAATGATGGATATCAGAAAAGCAGTTTGCCAACACAGTCAATAGGGCTGAGAGGTAGAGCTGTGTGCTGCCAGGAGCAGCATGTGAATGAGGAAGAGGAGAGAGGGTAGGTCCTGGGGGGGATTCCAGAGGTAATGATACACTGTGGGAAGAGAAGCTATTGGTGGGGATGCTGTAGTTGTGATTGGATAGGTTAAAAGGGGAATCCTGCAAGGATAATTTCACTGTGCTGGACACAACTGGAGTGACATTGGAAAACCATAGCACAATTGACCATATCCATGGCTGCCGAGAGGTCAAGAACAACAAGGGGAAAATACACCATGGACACAGTCTCAGAAAAAGTCACAAATGAGACTTTCATTGGATTCATTTTTACTAGAACTTGTGCCATTGTTAGTAGCAACAGATGCTAAGTGCCAAATCAGTCAGTTCTCTCGATTCTAGGATACAGATCCATGAACGAATGGTAAACAGACAGGCTACCTCTAATTTAAAACTCGCCATTTCTTCCTTCAGTGACGCAATCTCCTTGTAGAGTTGTTCGATCAATTTATCCCTGGGAACAAACAAATTCAAGCTATAAGAGCAAGTATATAACAATGACTGAAATCCACTGTGGACCAATAGATGCTAATTAGGAAGCCAGCTGATGAATTATAGTGAGTGTAACCAGGTACCAGTCTATTTCAAGGCAACTGATTTGCCACAACAGATTGAAATATTTCTTGAGCTAACTTTTAGTTAGATCTTTCCCCTCTGCCCTTTCTGACAGCAGGGCAGAGGACACATGGCACCAACTATCCATTGGGGTCTCACCATTCTTCATGTGTCACCTTAAGATATTGAGTTTGTGCTGTGTGTACAGGACTTCTACAAAGCCAATTTATTCCACTAGCCAATGGCATACTTATCAACAAAATAGTGTTGAAAATGCCATTAATCCATTTGCATGAAATTCTCAGTGTCAGGAAACAAAGTATATTTTGTCACATGACAGAAGCAAAATACCATGGATGCTGGAAATCTGAAATAAAGCAGAGGTTACAATCTTTGTCATAAGACCTTTTCTGCGCACATTCACTTTGGTCAGAATGTAGCATGCACACAATGAAGGGATACAGAGTTAGAAAGTTTCCGCAAGAACAGAGGAGAAAAGGATGGGAGAGAACATGCATTGTGATTTTAAAATAGGTGGACTATAGTAGGTGCTAGCTAGAGGCAAGTTTGGTGGTGGTTGAGGGAAAGGAAGTTTGGAAGTTGGAGGATATAAATTTGTAAGGGAGAAACACAATGCACATGGAAAAGGTGAAGATTGCCATTGCATCAGAGGACTTATACACTGAATACCTTTCAGTGATTAGTACAATGTAATTGAGATTATGGACTGGCAATATGCCAGGTATTTTACTAAGCCAATCCAGACAAATCATTCAATTTGTGCTAGGATTAAAACTATAGTGGGAGGGCAGGGGAAAATCATTGGTAACACAAAGAGAAATAATGGAGCCAATGCCCGTTGTAGCCATGACCATTTGTTTGGTTGTTCCACTGATTGTCTAACTTGGGATTGGCTACAGTGATCGCAATGGTCTTTTCCAGTCTTGTTCCAAACCCACAATTGAAAGAGTTCCTGACTGTTTGTATGCAAGTATTGGCTTTATTGCTCTTGGCTATTTATTTGAGTGCCTTTATAGAATCTAGCTCACAGTGAACCCAGTGAACCTTGATTCCAAGTGGAAACAAAATTAACAAAATAGGATCGGCAACGATCAGTGCAATAACAATGGAAATGTTGCAGGTTTCTGGTGAAGATTTATTTTTCTATTCTGAAACATTTTTCCACCACATTTAGCAATTATCATGTACTAATGAACAACGAAGATACAGCAAAATGGTGCAGAACAACATTAAAATCTCCCAGAAACGAACAACAGATTCAATGATAAACTCAACTGTCATATGATAAAGGACTTGATGCAAGTGATTCTTTGGGATGACTTCCCCATTCTACCACTAATCAATGAAAGGTCTGATCTGGAGTTAAAAACAACAATGAGTATTAATTCAATCCTGGAGTGATTCTGGGTATCATGTTCTAATTGCTCCTCAAATTCATAGAGGTCACTGCATTAGTGTACAGATTGATCATCAGTGGTGAACTTCAGCATCACTTTTGTTGTTAAGTGCACATTCTGTCATCATGACTGTTAGCACCAAGAGGAAACCATCTCCACTGGAAACATCACTGGAACCAGGATTCAGTTGGCAGAGGTTCATTCAACCATTTTTAGAGATTTGATATTGACTTAAGGAAGTAAAATAGAAGAAAAGCTGATGCAGTGACATTCAGTCCTTCGATACTTATAGCCTGTTTTGAGAACTTATTGATTTGTATTGAATTAGTGCTATCAATTGTCAGAATTACACTGACAGTTTTCCCAATTTGCACATCTTAGGTCCTTTCTACAATTTCTATTGGAGAGTTGTCCATTGAACATTTGAATGGATGCAGATTAGTGAGGTATTGTTCAGTGAAGAAAAGAGGAGAAAAACTCAAACACGTGAATCTCACCTAAAAACAGGAGGTCACATTAACATAAAGATATTGTTCCACCTGCATAGGTTTGTAGCAGGTCACTTGTTCCTTAAGCTTCATTTTGTTTGTGACAAGAAAATTAAATACCTCAGGATAATACCTAGAATTCATTCTGCAACATTGTCATTTACTTGTCCTCTGCATGATAGTATATTGAGAACAGGAAGGCTCACCGTCCGGGGCTTGCACATCACTACTCATGAAACACATGGGGGCTACCTTATCATCATTATTAAAAAAACATTAAGTCCAAGATTTTCATGAGATCAGTATTCCTTACCTTTCATCCTTAGACATTCCATTCTGGCTGTTAAAATTGAATGGGTCAGTGCGCCCAGGACTTCCAAACAGGTCATCAAACTTGTTATCAAATAAACTCTGTAAGGGAGAGGGTTAAATGTGGTTAAAAGTAACCATGGCTAGTATGGTGTGCAAGATTTCAGTCTGTGTGCAGTTCAAGGTACAAACCTACCCGACCTCTCCAACCGCTACAAGCACATGGGACAAACGTATGGATGGGAGGGAGGTAGTTAAGCTGTCTGCCTCTGAGTGACCCAGACTTTGAAATATGAAGGCTTGAATACCATGTTGATAATCAAGGAGAGAAAAGGAAATGAGATAGGGAAGTTGGGGTAAAGAAAACAAAGGAAATTCCTGGCTACACCACTCCCAACCAGAAGTTCCTCCCCTCTTTGGTAAGGTTGCTTACTCATTCTGAAGTACAGTCGAGGCTCCAGTCTCTCAACCAGGTAACCATTCTCGTGTAAGCCTGAACAGTGAGGTCAGTAATCGCACTCAACCTTGAGCGCAACACAGCTGAACTTAATCATATATTCACATACATACTTTCTAAAACGGTTATCGTTGGAGCAGGAACATGAACTGTATCTATCAACATCTTGGGGGTTACCATCGACCAGCCATATAAATACTGTGGCTACAAGGGCAGATCAGAGGCTGGGAATTCTGTAGCAAGTAACTCACCTCCTGACTCCCGAGAGCCTTTTCACCATCTACAAGGCACAAGGCAGCAGTCCAATGGAATACTCTCCACTTGCCTGGATCAGTGCAGCTCCAATAATGCTGGAAAAGCTCAACATCATCCAGGACAAAGCAGCCCACTTGATTGGCATCCCTTCTACCACCTTAAACATTCACTCCCTCCTCCACCAATGCACAGCGGCAGCAGTGTGTTTACCATCTACAAGATGCACTGCAGCAACTCACCAAGACTCCTTCGACAACACCTTCCAAACCTGCAATCTCTACCACCTCAAAAGGACAAGGGCAGCAGACACATGGGAATACCACTACCTGCAAGTTTACCTCCAAGCCACTCACCATCCTGACTTGGAAATATATCGCCGTTCCTTCACTGTTGCCAGGTCAAAATCCTGGAAATCCCTTCCTAACAGCACTGTGGGTGTACCTACACCACTTGAACTCCAGCAGTTCAAGGAAGTGGCTCACCACCACCTTCTCAAGGTCAATTAGGCACAAGCAATAAATGCTGGCCAAGCCAGCGACACCCACATCCCGTGAAATAACTTTATAAAAATCTGGAGAGGGAACCCTGTCAGTATTTGAATATTTCTCTGGCTTATGGGTGTTTAGGCCAATAAATTCACCTCTCTGCTACAACTTCATTGATCAGGAAACTGGGAATTGAATCAAGATGTTCACAGCCTGTCTGTAGGGCTCAGTTTCATAGTGCACACTGCACGAGCCAGCTGAGCCCTTTTTTTCAAGGCAATACAATTGTATTACCCTAGAGATGACAGAAAACGCAGATAAAAACAGAAAACACTGAAAATACTCAGCAGGACAGGCAGTATCTGTGGAGAAACACAGTCAATATTTCCAAATGATGATGTTTCATCAGAAATGGAAGTAGTTAGAGATGTAATGTGTTTTAAGCAAGTAAAGAGGCAGGGAGGAGGAGAAGGGGGTGGAAAAAAGGGAAGGTCTGTGATAATGTAGAAGGAGATTAAATGACATAAGCAACAAAGATATATCCTAGTGAGGAAGAAGGATTATAGGAAAGGAATAAACCATGGTTAACCAAGGAAGTTAAGGATAGTATCAAAGTGAAAGAAAAAACATACAATGTGGCAAAGATTAGTGGTAAGCTAGAGGATTGGGAAAATTTTAAAAATCAACAGAAGGTGACCAAAAAAAAATAAAGAGGGAGAGAACAAACTTTGAGGCTACACTAGCAAGTAATATAAAAACGGACAGTAAGAGCTTCTTTAAGTATATAAAAAGGAAGAGAGAGGCCAAAGTCAATATAGGCCCCTTAGAGATTGAGGCTGGGGAAATAATAGTGGGGAACCAGGAAATGGCAGAGGAGTTGAATAAATGCTTTGCATCAGTCTTCATGGTAGAAGGCACCAATAGCATTCCAAAAGTACTACATAATCATGGGGCAAAAGGGGCGGGGGGGAAATAAATACAATAACTATCACTAGAGAAAAAGTACTAGGGAAACTAATGGAGCTAAAGGCCAATAAGTCACCTGGACCTGACGGGTTGCATCCCAAGGATATTAAAGGAAGTAGCTGCAGAGATAGTGGATGCACTGGTAGTAATCTTCAAGAATCCTTAGATTCTGGAAAAGTCCCAGAGGATTGGAAAACTGCCAATGTAACACCCTTATTCAGAAAGGGAGGGAGAAAAAAAACAGGTAACTATGGGCCAGTTAGCTTAACATCTGTCATTGGGAAAATGTTAGAGTCTATTATAAAGAATGTAATAGCAGAGCATTTAGAAATGCATAATATAATCAAGCAGAGTCAGCATGGCTTCATGAAGGGGGAATCATGCCTGACAAATTTATTAGAATTCTTTGAAAAGGTAACAAGCAGGATAGATAAAGGGGAACCAGTAGACGTAATATATTTGCATTTCCAAAAGGCGTCCGATAAGGCACCACACATAAGGCTTCTTAATAAGATTAGAGCCCAAGGTGTTGGGGGTTGTATATTAAGCATGGATAAAGGCCTGGCTAACTGATAGAAGGCAGAGAGTTGGGATACCAGGTACATTTTCAGGATGGCAACCTGTAACTATTGGAGTGCCACAGGGATCAGTGCTGGGGCCACAATTACTTACGATATATATTAATGACTTGGATGACGGAAATGAATGTACAATTGCCAAGTTTGAGGATGACAAAAATAGGCGGGAAGGCAAGTGGTGAGAATGACAGAGTCTACAGAGGGATACGGACAGGTTAGGTGAGTGGGCAAAAATTTGGTAGATGGAATATAATGTGGGAAAATGTGAGGTTATGCACTTTGGCAGGAAGAAAAGAGGAGCTGAATATTACTTAAATGGAGAAAGACTGAAGAGAGCTTCAGCACAGAGGGATTTGGGGGTCCTCATGCATGAATCCCAAAAAGCTCGCATACAAGTTCAGCAGGTAATAGGTAAGGCAAATGGCATGTTGGCCTTGATTTCAAAGGGAATAGAGTGTAAAAATAGGGAAGTCTTACTAAAACTATACAAAGCACTAGTTAGACCACACCTAGAATACTGTGGACAGTTTTGGTCCCCTTATCTAAGGAAAGATATACTGGCATCAGAGGCAGTTCAGAGAAGGTTCACTAGGTTGATCCCAGGGATGGAGGGGTTTTCTTATAAGGAAAGGTTGAGTAGGTTGGGCCTGTGCTCATTGGAGTTTAGGAGAATGCAAGGTGACCTTAATTAAACATAAGATTCTTAGTGGGCTTGTCAGGGTAGATGCTGAGAGGTTACTTCCCCTTGTGGAAGAGTCTATGACCAGAGGGCATTATCTCAGAGTAAGGGGTCGTCCATTTAAGAGATGGAGGGGGAACTTCTTCCCTCAGAGGGTAGTCAATCTGTGGAATTCTTTACCATAGGGCTGCAGAGGCTGGATCGTTAAGTATATTCAAGGCAGAAATAAAAAGATTTTTTTAATCAGTAAGGGAATCAAGGGGTATGGGGAAAAGGTAGGAAAGTGGAGTTGAGGATTATCAGATCAACCATGATCTCATTTCATTGACTGGTTGAGCAGACTCGATGGGCCAAATGGCCTACTTCTGCTCCTATGTCTTATGGTCTTACGGGGATGATGGACCAAGGCAAAAAGGAGATAGTAATGAGACAATTAAAGAAACAAAAAGATAGGTCAAGAGGAGGAACACATAAGAATGGCAGAATCATTATGTATTGCTGAAAAAAACCACGTGTCGAAGCTTTTCATCTTGTACTCATCACGACACTTCGCAAGAATACCAATATAAGGGGAAAGCAACAACGAAAAGAATGTGCTGATTGGTTGGCAAGTGGACTCCAATTGATAGAGGCATTGCCATGGAGAATAATAAATGTAGCTTCCAGTACACACAAATGCGCCACACTGCTTGCCATCAAGCCAAAAAGACGGTCTCTGCCTATCACACAAATGAATAATGTAGTATATGAATTTCAGTGCCAGTGTGTAGGTGTGTAGGCTGTACGTCCCAAAGACTGGTGGATCGTATCAAACAGCATATCCCAGCAGTTGTTTGCAACAGACAAGTTACAGACCGTACCCAACCAGCCGGTGCTTGCAAAGCTCAGAACAATCACCCACATTAGATGTGATTCTGTGATTGGACAACATTTGCTAAATAGTCCTGTGCACTAAGAATTATGCTGACAACCAATTTAAGATTGTCAGTCCGGCTCTCAAGTGTACTGGAAACAACATATATTAATACACAGACAGAAAGAACATGTACACACATTGCACCAGTTTCAGCTAAACAAAATAACTGACAGCCATTCACTGACTCATTCCTCAGGGCAATGCCTTGACCAATCAGTGTCAAGCTGCCTGATTTAAATTTCAACAATGCTTGGCAACAATTGTCAATCACCATCACTGGTGCATTCTCCATGGCAGTTAATCAGAGTATTAAGGCTGTTAATCAGAGTACACTTGCCAACCAATCAGCACTCTCTTCTCATATAGTATAAATTGTTGTTTTCCCCTTATATTGATATTCTTGCGAAGTGTCCTGTTGAGTGCACGACAAAAAGCTTTAAAGTCTCTTTTTTCAGCAAGAATCATTACGAATTGCAGCTGTCCGAACAAATAGGGGCAATGGTTACAATGTGAAATTGTTGAACATAATGTTGAATCTACAAGCTTGTGAGGTGTATATTCGAAAGACGAGGGGCCATTTCTCAAGCTTATGTTGAGCTTCAACAGAACAGTGCAGGAGGCTGTGGACAGTTGACAGAGTGGGTGGTGAATTAAAATGACAGGTAACTGGGAGCTCAGGGTCATGCTTGTGGACCGAGTGAAGGTGTTCTCAAAACAATCACACAATGTGTGTTTGGACTCCTCAATGTAAAGGAACAGGAACAAAGTATACTAATTTTCTCAGATGTCAAAGTGTTAGACTAATTCGGAGGGTTGTGTAATGGAAAGAGAAGGTCAGTTAGCTTGACAACAGCAAACCTGAAATTGGGCTTTTAACTCCGATGCCTATATACTGTAACTGTGTATTTTTCGTAGCATGAGGATTGTAATGAGGTGGCTAATTTAATTGTGAAAACTACACTCCTTTCATTCATGTGTTTTATACAAGATAAACTAGAATTTGGGTGTGATCATTTATCATTCAAAAGGTTTCCAACTAATGCAAAGTAAATCAGGGTTTATGTTTGATCATTGAGTTACGCTCATGTTTTACCAGATATTGGGTAGTTTGTACTGGGGATGCAACAGCTTGTGGCTTGTAATAGAGATGATGGCTTCAGACAGACCTTGGATTTATAGTGAGAAGGGACATGTACTGTAGCAGAAGTTAGATTATAATGGAAAGGGGTGAAACCTAGACAAAGTTAATGTTGAGTTGGAAGAAAGTTCTAACACAGATAAACAGCTTGTAATAGGGAAAGCTTTTCTTTGCTTTTCATCATATGTTATCATATATATCTCCTGCATTTGCGTGAGAAAGGGAGAGAATGTCAGGTGTAATTGACAGGGTGTTGGGGAGGGAATGGTCCCTTTGGAACGCTGTAAGTGGAGCTACAGATATACCTAGGTGCATGTTGGTGGGACAAAAGGTGAGGACAAGGGGAACTCTTATCATGCTATACAGGAGAAGGGGTGAGAGCAGAAGTGCAGGAAAGGGCACAATGGAGGGAAATCCTCGATTGAGAAAAAAAGATATAACAGAAGCACTGATATGCAAGGTGGCATTGTCAGAACAGATATGGCAGAGAAGGAGGAATTGGGAGAGTGAAATAGAGCCCTTGCAAGAAGCGGGGTGAGTAGAAGTGTAGTCAAGGTAGCTTTGGGAATCACTGGGCTTTTAGTGGATATTAGTTGATAGATCATCCATAAAATGAAGACAAAGAAGTTGGGGAAGGGAAGAATTTGAGGAGATGGATCATGTGAAAATAAGCAGAAATTGGAAGCAAAGTTGAAGAAATTTTTCAGTTCGGGCTGAGAGCAGGAAACGGCACCAATACAGTCATCAACGTACAGGAAAAAGAGGTGAGTGAGGGACCTGCATAAGACTAGAACAAAGAATATTCCGCATATCCCACAAAAAGGCAGGCATAGCTAAGGCCCATTAGGATTCCCAAAGCGACACCTTTTACTTAGAGGAAACGAGTGGGGTCAAAGGAGAAGTTATTGAATGTGAAAATAAGTTCAGCCAAGCAGAGGAGGCTGGTGATGGATGGGAACTGGTTGGACCTCCGATCAAGAAATAAGTGGAGGCCCTTAGGCTGTCCCGGTGAAGGATAAAAGTGTAGAGGGATTGGACATGCCTGGCGAAAAAGAGACTGTTAGGGCCAGGAAACCATCAAAGTGGCTGAGGGCATCAGAAGCATCATGGCTGTAGATGGGAAAAGACTGGACAAGGAGGGAAAAAAAAGTCAAGCTAAGAAATCAGTTCTGTGGAGGAAGGACAGACTGAAACCATGGGTCTACAAGACAGTCTTGTTTGTGGATTTTGGAAAAGAGTTGGAGGCGGGCTGTGTGGTATTGGGTGGCTATTCTGTTGGGAGACCGTGAAGGGAATATCTCCAGGCGAGATGAGGTCAGCGACAGTCTTGGTAACGATGGCTTGATGTTTGGTGGAGGGGTTCTGAAAATCCAGATATTACTTTGTCAGCAACAAATTAAGGGGAGCATGTATATAAAAAGTATGGCAAGCAGATGGTGGCAAACATGGTGGCAAGAGAAGCTAGTCTTCAACCTAGAGTGATCACCCCAACAACTTGCATTTATATAATTGCCTTAACATAGTAAAATGCCCCAAGGCACTTCACAGGAGTGTCAAACAAAATTCTGCACTACATCACTTAAGGAGGTACAGAGTAAGTGACCTAAAGCTTGTTCAAAGAGGTTGATTTTAACAAACATCTTATTTAGGGCGGGAGGGGTAGAGAGGCAGAGAGATCCAGGGAGGGAATGCCAGAGCTTAGGGCCAAGACAGCTGAAGTTATGATGGGAAGAACAAGCTTGCAGTTGAAGACAGATACCCTCCAAAAGGTGATAAATTGGATCTTGGCAAGCAAACAAAAATACGCATGAAAGGCCAAAATCAAGATTGTGGGACTGCATGGTGGAAGTTGGCAGGCTAACTGTGTGAGCAGGCATATGAGATAGTACAACAGCAAGGTCGTGCATCTGGATTTTCCAACTAATATTTTAATGTTGGCATTACAGAATCTATCCACGCAATCTAAGGTCAATCTAATAATTTAGAGAGCAGTGACAGAAAGAAATTTTATTCAGAGGCTGTATATTTGCTCATGGTTATTTTGCTTCCCACAGAAATGGAACAGTGGTAGCTACTCTCGTGAAATAAAGATGTAATGTTCTGCAGTCACGACTCAAGCTGCACGAGTTCCACAAAGCCCTCCTGGAGCAGCTCCGCACGGAATACTAAAGATTCCAGACTGGTCCAGATGAAAGCACAGCTCCCCTAATGGATGCAGCTAATAATCCTTCAAACCTCTTCAGCGAAGCAGTGCATTAAGCTATTCAAAGAGAAGGCAATTATCCCCATGGTAACAATTCTTCCACCTCTGTCTCAATGCCTCTCCTATACATTAATCCTCTCTACTGCACGATGATAAAAGATTCAGAGAAAAAAACATATTGTTCGCAATTTCACAAGTCTCTTTTTGACTGCAGATTCTGTTCAACATTTACCATAAATCCTGTTAAAGCAAAGGGAAGAAAAACTTTCCCTATTGCAAGCTAGTCATCTGTATTAGAACTTTCTCCCAACTCAACATTAGCTTTATCTAGGTTTCACCTCTTTCCTATAATCCAACTTCTGTAACAATCTACTTCTTTTCTCACTATAATCTTCTCTATTACAAACCACAAGCTGTTGCATCCCCATACAAACTGCCCAATATCTAGCAAAACATGAGCATGACTTAGTGATCAAACATAAACCCTGATTTACTTTGCATTCATTCAATATCTTTAGAATGTTAAATGATCACATCCAAATTCTGGTTTATCTTATATAAAATGCAGGAATGAAAGGAGTGTAGTTTTAACAATGAAATTAGTCATCTCGGTACACCCCTCGTGCTATGAAAAATGCAGAGTAAATAGTCAAAAGCCCATTTTCAAGCTTGCTATCTATACCCAAGCTAACTGACCTTCTCTTTCCATTACAAAACCCTCAGGTTTACTCTCAACACTTTGGCATCGAAGGGAAAGAAAACCAACCCCAGTGAGGCTTAGGGGTGGCTGAGGGGAGGGGAAATTAAGGGCCCAAATTGGACTCACCTTTAGAACTAAGTAGATCACAATTCTTTCATTGCTGAAAGGTGGGCTGCCAACACTGCGTGGACAAAATCTTAGTCGACAGCCTATTTTACAATTTCAACATTTTCAAAAGCCCCCCCTGAGGCTTTCCGTTTGTCTCATAGCTACAGCAACTTACGTAAACAATCACTTTCACCGCAGACAGCTCAGGTGCCCCCGGGAACTGGTCAATCACCACGCCATGAAATGCTCAAGGTCTCCTCTTTGTTAAACATTGTAAATCACCAGTACTTCAATAAAAACCCTGCAGCTGATCTTATGTTAAGAAAAGATGCCTTCCAAATTAACTCCTTATAAGCTGAATATCTAAAGTAATATATATATTTTTTTAGAAAGAGGGTTCTATTTAAGAGAAGTAGCTGAGGAAAAGGATTTAGAGATGAAATTATCAAAATGAGTTCAGATGGCTGTAAAGTACTTAAAAGGGATTAAGTCAACAATATCAAATCAGAATTTTGGCCTCCATTTTGTTGGACAGCAGCTGTATGTGATGATTCTGTTCTTTCCCATTTACACCTCGTCTAGACACATCTTTTGTTTATTGACTTGCCCCAGTATCATCGCCTTTCGCCTTGCACCATTACCCCTTTTGTCATTTAAATCACTCCTGCTTTCCATCCTATCACAGACCTTCCTTTTTGTTCTTTCCTCCTCTCCCACATTAGCCTGTCTCTTTACTTAAAAACATGTTACGTCGTTTTCCAGCTCTGATAAAAGATTCATCAACCTAACTCTGCTTTTCTCTTCCTACAAATACTGCCTGACCTGCTGAGCATTTCCAGCATATTCTGTTTTTATCATGAAAGAATCAGGGTGTTACCACTGATCACCCCAAGAGCTCATTTACCTGAATACTTCTGAAGTAAATCAGGTATTGCGGCATTCTCCCAGTCAAGGTGAGGCTATTCCGCAATGAAATGTGTCAGCCATCCTAGCTTGAAATGCAGATAGATACAGTGCAAACGGTTCCAAGGAAAGTGACCAGGATGATTCCAGTTATAAATAGATGTGTTTCATCCATGGATGTTAGGAAAACAGCATATGGATCTTAGGCCAAAGGGAGGGCTGTTCAATTCCCTATCAGGGTTTCATTGAACAGGAAGGTGTCAAATGGCGACTGCATTGATTTCAGGAGGTGATGGGCAAACAAGGGGATAACCTTTGGCATCTCCCATCTCCAGCCACCAGATGCAATAATTGCAGTCCAAGAACAAATCTTGCACCCTCTCAAACCAGGCACAGATGTAGTTTAGGAGCTGAAAAAAGGGGAAAACTTACCAGAAATCTCCTGTAAAAAAGGGGTAAAAGTTCAAATTTAATTTTCTCCTTCACAAACTCATGTGATTTGTTGAAAACAGTCATTATGACAGCATTGGGTCATCAAAAAGCTCAGTCAAATTGAAACTGTCTAGCTACCTCCCTTCTTGCGGATGTAATTACATTGCTACAAACAGCTTTGTTCTACATTTTGTTTCCAATATTCTCCCTTCTTCTCCTGAAGAGGTTGGCCTCGACACTACTCAATGCAGTTGCTCAATCAGCCATTGAGACAAGTTACAAGAACATCTTGGCTGCATGATAAAGCTGACTCAGAGCCACAACGTCAGGTTAGCTAAGCAAAGCCTACACAGCTGCACAAGTCCTCATTAAACTCCACTTTCCATACCTGCTGGGATGAGGAGTTCATCTCAACCAGATCGTCTGTTTCCACAACTGGCTCGCTGTCGGGGGAGGTGGACTCGACAGGGATGACGACAACAGGGCTGACGTGCTCTGACAGCGCTGAGGCTCGCAGAAAGTTAGGAGGGTTCTACAAGGAAACAACTGATCATTAACGCTAAAGTTAAACACACTGAAAGTATATATTCAGTCTAAAAATATTTGAAAAGAGCAGACAGGATAAAGCTTTGGATGCGGACTGTTCAGTCTGCATGCAAAAACATCAACTTTCTTCCCTCTTTCAGGTAACTTAGAGAGAATACAGAAAGGAACATCATGCAAAGGTGTTAAGCATCTGCCATTAATACCACACTCAGAATTTCTAGATCAACATGATTCAGTATTTAACTGCAAATTGAGAAGTGAGAGAATGGTGGTAAATTGGTGAATTTGATCAACTTCAAGGGTGATTTTTTTTCCAATTTGATCATGGGATGTGGGTGCTGCAGGCAAGGCCAGCATTTGTTGCCCTTGGTCATTAGCCACATCCTTGAATCACTGCAGTCCATCTGGTATAGCTACACCAACAATGCTCTTAGGGATGGAGATCAGAATTTTAATCCAGTGACAGTGAAGGAACAGCAACAGATTTTCAAGTCAAGATGGTTGCATGACTTGGAAGGGAGCTTGCAGGTGGTGGCGTTCCAATGGGTCTGCTGCCCTTGTTCCTCTTGGCGATAGAGGTCACAGGTTTGCAAGGTGGTGTCAAAAGAACCCTCGTGAGCTGCTGCAGTGCATCTTGTAGATGGTACACACTGCTGCCACTGTGCACTGACAGCGAAGGGAGTGAATGTTTAAGGTGACAGATGCCAATCAAGTGGGGTGCTTTCTTCTGAATGATGCAGAGATTCATGAGTGTAGTTGGAGCTGCACACATCCAAGCAAGTTGGGAATAATCCATTAGACTCCTGAGAATTACTTTGTAGATAGTGGATAGGCTTTTGGGGAGTCAGGAGGTGAGTTATTCACTGTGTTATGACCCCAGTTGATGCTACAAACTGGACAAGCCTGATCCCAGGGTGGTACTCGGCTTGATAGATCCAAACTCTATTTTGATTAGATACGTGGAGAGTGGCTACTGAACAGAGTCATAGGAGTCAGCTGATGAACTTTTAACAAAAGGATAAAACATTTATTCACCAAGAAAAGATGAACCATATTACATTACTCTTTCAACCACAATTATATCTTTACAGGTAAATACAGATTTGTAAGGATAACACAAGTTACAAAAGCTAGCTAATACTCTAATGTCCACAATAAGTACATAGTTCATGTAAACCAATTGGCAACTTGTGGTCAGACACACCACACTCTGAAACCAAGTGACAGATGCCACCCCAAATAGATGCTATGGATCTCTCATCAACACCCACCCCCCCAGACACTTGTCACACCAAGAGTTGGCCAGTCTCACTTAACTCTGTCTTTCACACAAGGTTTCCAATCTCCACTCTCCAAGAACTTGCTTTGGAATCTTCTCCCAAACCGACACTCTCTCTCTCAGACACCTTCCACAAAGGTCCACTTTCGATGTTCCTCTCCCCTGGGTCACCACATGCATTCAAACTTCCTTCCATAGACTCTCTCACCAACTCAGCCGTCAGCAGTGCACCACTGCTTCACATGCTCATAGTAAAGAGTTACAGGCCTTAAGCTGTCTCCTTGGACCTTCAGGTTCCTCACAAGCCTATATCACTTTAAATCTGCTTCCTGCAGCTTTCAACTCTTTAAGCTTGAAGCCTTCCTCTGCTCCTCACTCTTAACTTCACTTAACAGGACATTTTCCAAGTTCCTATCCATCATTTGACTAGAAGGTCCTCTTCGGACTTTCTCCTGTTTCTGTCTCTCTTTGGCCTTGGGACTTTTCGGTTCCTTTGGGAAATCTACTCTCTGCAGTTCCCTCTCCCATGTAGACTGCTTCTCTGGAGTCTTGGCTTCAACTTCAGTTTGGGACTTGCTATCTGCCCCTCTGCTGTCCAGTCTCTCTCAGGCAGCTGTTTTTAACTGAACTCCAACTGCTGCTTTTCCTCCGTCTGTGTCTGTGTGAGTCCCCCTCTGAACCCCTGATGCTAGGCAACAGCGCAGTTTTTGCTACTCTCATTTGCGCTTTAACTTCTCTTCAACAGTCGTAAGAATCTCATTAAAAATGAAGGTATACAAACAGAGCTTTGGACCTGCTGTCTTCACTCAAAAATGAAACTAGATCCCAGGTTTGACCTTTTAACCCACAAAAAGAAAAAAAACTTAAAGATATACTTTATTCCTAATGCACCCAACTCACTTAAACTATCTCTATTTCCTAACAACTGCAGAATTCCAAGCCTCTGACCTGCTTTTGCAATAGTGTCTGTGTGGCTGGCCCAGTTCAGTTTCTGGTCAATCGTAACCCTCAATGTTGATGGTGCAGGATTCAGCAATGGTAGTGCTGCTGAGTTCAAACGGCTTAGTGCTGAAATTTCAGTAAAGCACAGTAGTGGATGTGTGAAAGTTTTCCATTTTGTCTATTTGAATTGCACCGATATTGCAAGAACAATTCATGGTGGCAAATGATAATTATCTACACCTACTATGGTTTCCTCATTACTTTAGAAGAACTTTGAGTATTGCTGAAATAAAAAGATACATGCTGTTGAAGCTTTTCGGCTTGCACTCATTAGGATAGATGCAAGAATGCCAAATTTCAAAGGCAGCAACAACTTATAATACATGAGAAAAGGGTGCTGATTGTTCAAGACGTTACCATGGAGAATACATTAGGGAACCACTGCCCCCATGCTTTTGTTCAATTCAAAAAAGGTGCAATGCCTGGATATGTTCCTTTTTGCCTGCAGAGGAAAGATCCCTACAGGTGAATATATGTAGCTTCTAGCAAGTATAAGTGAGCCACACTGCAAACCAGACTGATAGTCTTAAATTGGTTGTTAATGTCATTTTTAGCACACTCGGGAGGATTCAGCAAATGCTGTCCAATTGTGGAATCACATCTAACATTACACTTTAACGTTTGGATTTTGGAAGCTTGGGCTGGTTCAATGCAATCAATGTTCTGCCTGCTGCCAAAGAGACGTACAGCCTACAAATCTGGCCTCACAACGGCACCAAAATTCATATAGTACATTACTCATTTGTGTGCTGGCAGAACATCTTATTGGCTTAGCAGCAACATCCTGTTAATGAAAAATACCACTCATGTTGCCTCTGCATTGTAGCAGCATGGAATGGTTAGCATCACTTGTTGTCTGGATTTTTGGGATGCCTTACCTTTCCAGGGCAGTTTGATGTAAATTGGGAACTTTTCAGGTCTAAAAGTGGCACTCTTAGATCCATTCATGAGTATGCACCATTCACAGTGCGCAATGGCCTGATCAGGGTAGCCATTATCCTGCAGGATAGCTTTGATGTGCCCTATTTTGGCATCAAGCTTGCACGATGAGCAAACGCTTGGACCTTATTTACAAGATTGCACTTAAGGCCAATTTGAAAGCGCCTGGAGCTTGACCAGTGAAGGTAGGCTTGCAGTAGACAGTAGTAGAGAACCCACTGGCGGATTTCTTAACTAGCACATCAAGTTGAAGGGAGCTCCTTAGGCTGCTCTATTTCACCAGTGAATTTGAGTGCGGGATGGATCGCATTAACATGTGTAAGGAAATTCTTACACGCAGCCGCTGGCTGATTCAAACATATCAAACATATTACCTGTGCATCAGACATATGCAGGGTTAGGAGGTATGGGGTTATTCTGTTGAAAACGTGTTCCTCGTGGAAACCAATGAAAATGCTAATGAGAGCTGGGCCTAGAGGGGATCCCATTGCAACACCATCTATTTGGGACTCATGGTGTCATTAAAGCTGAACTCAACTGTGCGAATTGCTGAGTTCATAAGTTTAATGAATACAGATTCAAAAATGTCAGCACATCTAGATTGCCTTCTTTTTAATTTATTCTCTCTTGGGATCTGGGCATCACTGGCAAGGCCAGCACTTATTGACCATCCCTAATTGCCCATAAACTGATTAGCTTGCAAGGCCATTTCAGAGGGCAGTTAAGAGTCAACCATATTGCTATGGGTCTGGAGTCACATTGAGGCCAGGCCAGGTAAGGATGGCAGATTTCCTTCCCTTAAGGACATTAGTGAACCAGGTAGATTTTTTTTTTAAACAACAATCGTTGCTTTCATGGCTACCATTACCAAGGCTAGCTTTCATTCCAGATTTTATGAATTGAATTCAAATTCCACCATCTGCCATGCGCCAGAGCATTCGTCTGAGCCTCTGGATTACTACTCCAGTGCCATGATATAGCAACATGGCGCAAATGTCTATGGTTTTCTTGATCGACACAGTGAACAGGCTCGCAATGTTGAATGAGCACAACTCATTTCAATGATTCAAAAGATCCAGTGTTATAAAAGTTGGAGAGTTCCTGTGACTAGATCACCCTGATTATTACAAACAGTGGGGGGGATTCATTTCAACAGCACTAATTTTCCTCTTTATAAGTAGTCACGTATTTCCCAATCCCTTGGTTTTTGTGTGATCCAATTTTCTATTAATAATCCCACAGCAAACTGGAGATAGGAGATGAACTAAAAAGTGTTAGTTTATTGCACACATTCAAAAATGTGAAAGGAGGGCCACAACGTGGCCTCCACGCTCATACAGTAAATAGAGGGATAAAGAAAAGAAGGTTTTACAAGACAGAGACCACAGAGGAAAGAAATATTGGTTCATACGAGTTCCAGAGTCCAGGATCAAAGTCCAATGGGGTATTCATTCATGGAGGTCAGTGGGCTGAAATCCGATGCTGCAAAATTCACTTTTCCAGTGGTTTTGACTTCACACAGTGTAGATAGGACCAGGTATTCAACCTGGGCAGAGTTCCTTTTCTGTAAGGCTGCCAGTGAGATGATAAACAGCAGACTGACCTATGCAGTTCAGCAAGTCAATATTACTTGTTTCATAAGCCAGAAGCACATGTCACGTGACCTCCAACCCCTCCATTTGGCCTTAGACAAAGGATGCGTATCCATCATCTGGAATCCAAACTTTAATTGCCTCAGCCATTAGGAATTGAAATAAAGGTTGCAAGGCCTTTGGGAGATCCACCTCCTTCTGACCATCCTGGGTGGTTAAATGCAGATGGCCTTTGCAGTTGGGCTGTACAGTCCACAGCGGGGTAGTAAGGTGGCTCGTCACAAATAACGAGGTGTGATTTTACCTAAAACTGCCAGGTGGCTTCTTTTGTTCAGGGGTCACAGGCAGACATAGTTTCAGCCATTTCAAGGATCTTTGCTCAGTTTTAAAATTTTAAAAATAGCAATGAGCATATCTATATATCTTTTATAAAAAATATAGAATGTGAGGCCTTAGTTCCTCACACTGATAATCATTCTTGTCTATTTAATTAGTTACTTTGACAGCATAAATCCATCTCAACTTCCCTTTCTGCTCCCAGATCCTTGACTGTTTTATCCCAAATTCATGCTCAGCTTTCCCACAATTCCACTGAATCTCATTGAGGTTGCCACCCCTACCATAGCACAACCAGTGCTAACCAAAATCACAAATGGTATTTTATGTGATTGTGGTGTTTTATCCCTCAGTCCTCCTTGAGCACTCCGCAACTGTCCACCTTTCAGCCACACAACCATCTTCTCCTGTCCAGCTCAGCGGAATTGCCTTCCTTTCATCCCATTCTTATCTGTCTAATCATAGCCACAGCATCTCCAAGCAATGATTTCTCTGCCCACCGCCTCACCGTTAACTCAAATTGCCCCAGGGATCTATCCCTGCTCCAATTCCTTATCTACATGTTGCCCTTTAACAAAATCCACCCACAGGGCAGGGTCAGCTTCCACTGATAGCAACCAGTTCTACACCTCTCCTACATGTTTCAATCCTTCTGTCGCTTCTGCATTGCCACACACTGCTTGTCAAACATCCAATATTGGGTGAGATGCAATTTCCTCCAGTTAACATCTGGAGACTGAAACCATTGACTTTGGCCCATAACCAGTCCATATTGTTAATTTTCAATTCAATCTCCTGTCTAACCACCACATCATACAGAACCAACTCTTTGAAACCTCAATATTCTCTTTGGTCTCAATCTGATGCTGTATCTTCACCATCACAAAGAACAACTAGTTGCATAGCCATAATATTGCTCATCTCTTCCCCCTACCTCAACCCATCTTCCACTGAAACCCACATCTGTCACTTCCTGACTTGACTGCTCCAATGCTCTCCTGGCTGATCTCCCATCCTTCATTCTCCAGAAACTTTAGCCCAAAACTTTACCACTCGTATTCTATCTCGAACCATGTCCTGTTCACTCATCACACGTCATCGACTTACATTGGCTCCTAATCCCCAAATGCTCAAACGTAAAATTCTCTTCCCCATTTTAGGTCCTTTCATGGCCTCACCCTTTCCTAAATCAGTGACATCCTCTAGTCCAACAGCCTCATACTCTTCTCTGACCTCTTGTGCATTCTCTCCTTCCTTTGTCCCACCATTGGTGGCAATGCCTTCACCTTAGCCCCATGCTCTCCATATCTTCACCTCCCTCCCCTTGAAGGCCTTGCTTAAAAAACAACCCTATTGACATAGCCTTTGGTCACCTTATCTAATATTACTTCTTCGGTGTGACATCCATTTTCTTCTGATTATACATCTGATGTACTTGGGAGATTTTTTTCTATATTAAAAGGTGTTATATCAATGAGTTGTTGAGGAAAGCAAAAGCAGCACTGGGAACACCATTACCTTTTAAGTCATAATTTCTTTACTGTTGCTTGGTCAATACACTGGCATTCCCTACTGAGTAATAAACTAAACAAACACTTGGTGTCGGTCTTCAAGAGGTGAGGTACAAAATGCGTCTCAAATAATAGAGAGCCAAGGGACTAGCGAGAATGAGGAACTGAAAGAAAGTATTAGTACTGAAGAAATTAATGGGACTGAAATAGTTGTTAAATCCCATGGACCTGATGATCTACATCTCACTGTTGAAAGAGGTGGCTGTAGAGATAATTGATGCATTGATGGTCATCGTCCAAAATTTTATAAATTCTTGAACTGTCCCTGCAGATTGGAAGGTAGCAAACGTAGCTCCACTATTTAAGAAGAGGCAGAAAGAAACAGCAAACTACAGACTTGTTAGCCTGACATCAGTAGTGTGGAAATAACTAGAATCTATTATAAACCATGTGATAACTGGTCAGTTAGAAAATAGTGGTAGGATTGGGTAGAGTCAACATGGATTTATGAAAGGGAAATTATGTTTCACAAACCTGTTGAAGTCTTTTGAGAATGTAACTAGCTGAATAGATAAAGGGGAACCAGCGGATGTGGTATATTTGGATTTTCAGAAGGCTTTCAATAAGGTCCCACACAGGAGATTAGTAAACAAAATCAGAGCACATGGAATTGGGTGTGATGTACTGCCATGAATTGAGAATTGGTTAACAGACAGAAAACAGAGTAGGAATAAACATGTCATTCTCAGCTTGGCAGGCAGTGGTTGGTGGGGTACTGCAAGGATCAATGCTTGGGCCCAGCTGTTCACAATTTATATCAATGATTTGGATGTGGGGACCAAATGTAATATTTTCAAGTTTGCTGATGACACAAAATAAGTGGGAAGGAGAGTTGTGAAGAGGATGTAAAGAGAATTCAAGGGGAGTTAGACAAGCAAAACGAGTGAGCAGCAACATGGCAGATGAAATATAATGTGGAAAAATGTGAAATTATTCACTTTGGTAGGAAAAACAGAAATGCAGAGTATTTCTTAAATGAGAGATTGGGAAGAGTTGAGGTCCAAAGGGGCCTAGGTGCCCTTGTTCATAAGTCACTAAAAGCTAACATGCAGTTGCAGTAAGCAATTAGGAAGGCAAATGGTATGTTAGCCTTCATCGCAAGGAGATTTGAGTACAGGAGTAAAGATGCTTTGCTAAAACTGTATAGAACCTTGGTGAGACCACACTTGGAGTATTGTGTACAGTTTTGGTATCCTTACCCAAGGAAGGATACACTTGCCATAGACAGTCTAACAAAGGTTCCCCAGGCTGATTCCTGCGATGGTGGGATTGTCTTACAAGGAGGGATTGAGGAGACTGGGCCTGTATTCTCAAGCAGTTAGAAGAATGAAAGGTGATATCATTCAAACACAAAATTCTTACAGGACTCAACCAGGTAGAGGCAGGAAGAATGTTCGGCCTGGCTGGGGGTGTCTAGAACCAGGGGACACAGTCACAGAATAAGGGGTACTGAGATGAGGAGGAATTTCTTCACTCAGAGGGTGGTGAATCTTTGGAATTCTCTTCCCCAATGACTAGAGGCTCTATCATTGAGCATGTTCAAGACAGATATCAATAGATTTCTAGATATTAAATGACATCAAGGGATATGGGGATAGTGCAGGAAAATGGCATCGAGGTAGATGATCAGCCATGATATAGCTGAATGATACAGCAGGCTGGAGAAGCCGAATGGCCTATTCCTGCTCCTATTTCCTACGTTCCTGATGACATCATGGGAGCACCAATACCAAGTGAGCAATAAATACAGCTTTGCCAGTGTCACCCACATGATGGGAACAAATTAAAAACAGATGGCTGCACTTGTTTAAACTGCCAGATTCAGTTCTTCACTGGCATTACTATCAGGGTTGGGAGGTGGAAGAGACAAAGCCAGTAAGTGACATTCTACCTAGACCCTCATATTGACCATCCCCCACCCAAGGAAGAGCAGTATCTGACTATCACAGCTCAATTGACGTGGATCTTAGAATCCATGTCAAGTCGAGATTTTTTGGCCTAGGTGACTTTTGGAATCTTCAAATTGGTTTCAATTTGATCACCAAAAGCTTAACTCCTTGGGCAGTTCTTCCAAGATTTGGTTTGGAGATTCACAGTGAACTCAAACCCTAAACTATGGCATAAAACTTCAGCATTGCTGTCTTGGGCTCTGTATTGAGGATGTCTTTTGTAGATAATTCTAAACCGTCGGCTAATTCTATCTGTAATAGCCATAGGGACAGTTTGTTGTATGTTGCTCTCCTACAAATAGTTTGCTTATATAAAAACATAATCCAGTTAGCTTGATGCATTACCAATCTCAATTATGGAGTACCTTGAGAATACAGCCAGGTTCCCCAATTACTCTGACTTTCAACTCCTTTTTCAGAGAGATCAAGTGCTTTGGCACCCAGTGGGAATTTTCTGTACTACATTAATACCCTGGGGAGTCTGCTACAGGCTGCGTAAACAAGAGTCCCTCGGCAGCTGTGGGAATGCCAGAGTTGGCAACCTCAGATTGCAGACATCAGGAGACTACAGGCACCGCTAGTTATGCATTAATCAGACTCATTCACATTTTTTACTGACATTAAAAGTTCCATATCTGGTACAATCACATAACTGCCAATCCCAGTACAACAAAATAATGAGACAATCTGTTGCATCATAAAGATAATAACACATACATTGCATGAGCATTAGGAGTTCGCACACTGATGTTTTTCTATTTTTATCCTCATAACAGTCACCTACCAGCAATAAAAATGTGAGTGGGATTGGTTGGAGAGAGAACTGATGAGAACGAGAGGAATGGAAATCAGCTTGAAGGGGATTATTTGGCCCTGGCAGAACAAACCTAGGTTGAGAGTGGAGGCTGGCCAGCTTCAAAAGAAGTGGCAGAGGATAAAGGTTGCATGAGAGCTTAATGAGATCTGAGAGCTAGTCTGCTAGGGGGCGCCATCCAGCAACAGTGATTGAAAATTACAGGAAATGAGCACTGTTAATTTGGGAGCACCTGTCAGGATATCCAAGTTCAACATCTTGGGGGATGTATGAGCAAGAGACACCACCAGAGAACCAATAGAAGCATTTTAATGTGGCAGAATATTAGGGAAAGTTCCAGTGCTTCCATAAGATATGGAATCAGGAAAGCTAAAGTTCAGTTTGGGACAAGGGGAAAATTAAACAGGAGACAATTTAATTTTGAAAAATTCAGGCAAATTACATTAATTAAAACAACCTAAATGCACACGAGACATTCAGAGCAGATCTTAAAATGGCTCAAATTGCTAATCTCATGATCAACTCTGGTTAACTGTCTTCTTAAACCCTCTCCTCTATCTCCTCCACCCTCACCTCCAAGAATAGGTGCAAGGAGCTCATGAGCTTCTTCATCAGTAGGATTCAGACCATCCGATTAGCTTCCCCTGCCACTTCCGTCCCTTTCACCAGCCCATTGTGCCAAACTTCATCTAAGGTTCCCCCACCCCTCCACTGCCCTTGAGCTCCCATCTTTCTCTAGTTTCTCTCCTATCTCACCTCATGCCCTATCCAGACTGATCTTGACAATGAGATCCACCTCCTGCTCTCTCAAATCTAATCCCACTAAATTAATGATTATTCAGCTTCCTTACTGGTTTCTGTGTCAGCAGTTTTGTTAACGATTCTCTCTTCACATGTACTGTCCACCCCTCTCCTTCAAATCTACCGTCACCATCCTTTGGTGTCATATTCAACTCTGAGGTGAGCTTCCGAGCACATAGCTGTATCACCACGAAGACTGCCTATTTCCACCTCTGTAACTGCCCAACTCTGCGCTCGTCTCAACTCATCTGCTGCCAAAACCCTCATTCAAATCTTCCTGGCCAACTTTCAATGTTTTATTCTCACTAAGCTTGATGTCTTCCAAACTCTGCTGCTCATGTCCTTACTTGCACCCAGTTGCAATCACCCATCACCCCTATGTTCCCTCGGTCTATAGAGTCTCTGGTTAAACACATCAATTTTCTCATTCTGGTTTTCAAATTTCTTTATGGCCTCACCCCTCCTTAAAATCTACTTCTCTAACCAAACTTTTGGTCATCTGCCCTCATATCTCTTAATGTGGCTCGGTGTCTTATTTTGTTTTTATATGCCCCTATGAAACACCTGTGAAATTTTATTACACTAATAGTGCTATATAAAAACAAGTTGCTGTTACTCGATAGTGGAAAAGCTCTGGACAGCACAGCTAATCTAGAAGAAAGAGATATAAATTATTCTGCACTCTTCCCACAACTTCTTTAGTAGTAAATCAAGTTGAAGAATTGATCTAAAATCCTGGGAATGCCATGATCCATAATAAGTGAGGTCCAGAGCGGACCTTTATTACAAAGGGACTGAAATATAAAAGTACTGCAATTGTATAGGGCTTTGGTGAAACCACACCTGGAATACTGTACTAGATGCAGTTTTGGTCTCCTCACCTAAGGAAGGCTATACCTGCCTTAGAGAAAGTGCAATGAACATTGACCAGGCTGATTCCTGGGGTGGGTTTCTGGGAGGAGAGGTTGAGTAGGTGAGGCTGAAACTCCCTAGAGCTTAGAAGAATGAGAGGTGGTCTCATTCAACTCAAAAATTCTTAAGGGGCTTGACAGGGTGGATGCTGGGAGGATGTTTCCCCTGGATGGGGAGAATTACAGTCTCAGAATAGGAGGTTGGCCGTTTAGAACTGAGATCAGCTCAAAAGAGGTTGTGAATCTTTGGAATTTTCAGAGAGCTGTATATTCAAGTCAGAGAGCGATAGATTTTTGGAGACCAGGGAAAGTCAAAGGATGCAGGGATAGTGTGGGAAGGTGCAGCTGCAGTAGATCAGTAATGATCTTACTGAATGGCAGAATTACCTATTTCTGCTCTTATTTCTGTAGTCCCTGCTGATGTCCAGGAACTCTAAGATGTAAGTCCAATCAAGGTGAAAATTCAGGAATTATGGAAGGTATTAACCCATACAAACTGTTAATCTGTCATACTGAATTTCTTGCCACAGACATTGGCATGCTGAATTCCAATGGTTTGGCACTTACAATTAAAAATTGGAGAGTGGATTTTATCTCCTTTGCATTGAACAATTTCAACAGCAACATATCCAACTTGGTCATAAAGATTTACACAACCAGCTTTTTTTTTTGTTCATGAGATGTGAGCATCACTGACAAGGCTAGCATTTGTTGCTCATTCCCACTTGCTCTTGAGAAGGTGGTGGTGAGCTGCCTTCTTAAACCACTGCAGTGCTGTTAAGGAGGGAGTACCATGATTTTCTAATGACAGTGAAGGAACAGTGACAAATTTTCAAATTAGGATGGTGTGTGGCTTGGAGGAGAACTTGCAGGTGTGGAGCCCCATGCATTTGCTGCCCTTGTTCCTCTCGATGGTAGAGGTTCCATGTTTGGAAGGTCCTGTCGAAGCAGGCTTGACGTGATGATGCAGTGCATTTTGTATCTGGTAGACATTGCTGCGCCACTGTGCGTCAGTGGTGGAGGGGTGAATGTTTAAAGTGGTGGACGGAGTGCCGATCAAGCAAGCTGTTATATCCTGTTTGGTGTCAAACTTTTTGCGTGCTGTTGGAGCCACGCTGACACAGGCAGGTGGAGAGTATTCCATCACATTCCTGACTTGACTTGATGGTGGACAGACTTTGGGGAGCCAGGTGGTGAGTTACTTGCTGAGTGAAGAATGTTAGGAAATAGCTTATCCTTAGGAGCATACTACTTCTCACTCACTAAACCTTGGAGAACAAGGGATCTTACTCCTTTCATTTTTGAAGAAACAAAATGGCTGCTGGGGAGTTGGTTGCTTTAAAACAATTTCAAAGGTTTTCTTCTGTTGATAATTTTCGTGTTTGCAAGCTACCCATCAGCACATTTACCAGGCAGGTGCCTGTACTTTACACTGTATTGCAATCAGTGTAAGCTGGCTGTCATTGCACCAGAAAACAACAACAAACGTATTGTGATGGCAATATGATTTTGGCCCCATCACTTTCCATACATCATCAGAATCCTGAGATTAAGGAGTTTTATAGCTTATCATTGGAATAGGCTGCGAAAGTCCCAAAGAACTGGAATATTAGTGTCTGGTAATAGGAGCCCGAGCAGAACAAAACTCAGTAGTTACCTTTCTTCGGGGTAACTGCTGACAACGTTCCACCTGAGCCCAATCATGACTGAAACAGAAGGCATATTGCTTGTGAAAGCAAGACCTTGAGGTCCCTTTGCATTCAGGAGGAGAGCATTTGGGCAATGAACCACTTTGCCATTCAAGGCAGCCTTTATACTACTTGTGTGACAACACAAGATGGCATTAATGGTATTGGTGACTAAGAATGATGAGTGATCCTCAGCAAAGATCCAGGAAATCGTAGCTGCTCCTCCTGTTGGCTCATTTTTATCAGCACTGTGCAAGGTGGAACTGAGCCATACAAACCAAGGTACCCAAGTCAATCCTCAAGTTATTGATCTTACATGTGAAAGTGTGAGGTCTGCAACTGGCCTTGGCACTCCAGGGGTACTGAGAGAGAAAATGGGAAGATGCTTATTTTCATAATTCCTATCTGAGGAAAGTCCTGCTGGAAAGGGAGTGCGTGAGCGCAAGACAGTATCAAGCTTGCTGTAACATTCTTTGCAGTAGAACAGCCTGCTGGCAGTGTCTCAGCTCACATGAAGAACTCCCAGTTTGGGTGAAGTATGGAGCTGTGGCCCTAGGAGAGACGGGCAAAAAATTTGAGGATGGAGAAGAGAATGTAAACAAAAAGTCATGTTACATTTTGATCCAAACAGAAATATCGACATATGGAAGATGCAACAGTTATGCTCGATTTCCATGGATGCTGAATTTATAGCTTGGGATCCTGCAGTATTCAAGCATAATTGCAAATGTGGTAACATATGACAGAAATGTATTCCCATGTATACCCTAATGGGTAATTTCTTCATACATACTGAAACATGCTTCTACCTACAAGTAACAATTGTGAAAGTAATTAGAGACATCTATGAATACTTCAATTAAAATCTGCTGAGCCTTCGACTCGAGGAATGAGATTAATTCTGTGCCGCATGACCAACTGCTTTCTTGGTCTTTATTTAACATAGATGGAGTGAAGAAGAGCTATCTGGTGCATTGTTAATTTTCATGAAAAAGCTGATGTGAGCAAAAAGGGAGCAAGGCTTTTAGAAAGCACCAGACCTTTCACCCTGCCTTGCTCCCATCAAGAACTCATACAAAACAAAGCCAAGGTCCATTAACGTCACTGAAGAGAAAGAGAGTTCTGAACACCAGCTCAGGTCAAATTATTGCCGTACATAACGGCAAAATAGTCCAGAACAAGGGTATAACGGCTAATGGTAATTATTGGATCAGTCAGATCAAGAGCCGAGAGGAGAATGGGAGCTCAGGGCACAGGTCGGCACACCTGATTCATGGCCTGCAGGAAATTCTATCCATTAAAAAGAATGGCTTAGGCTTCAGAATTTCTGATCTGTGGTCCTGTCACACAAAGGGTTAAACAATAAGATTTGCCCTCCAGCTCCTTTTCTTATTCAAGCGCTAATATTAAACAAGGAAATTGTAAGAGCAGAGAAATAATGATAGATTTATTTAAGAGAGATCAGACTTAGAGTAGTAGTGTCAGCCATGGCTCAGTCAGAAGCATGCTCACCTCTGAATCACAAGTGCCACGCCAGGGCTTCAGGACAAAAATCTAGGCTGATAGTGCAATACTTCTCCCATTACTGCACTGGAGTGTTAGAGGTACTGTCTTTCAGATAAGACGTTAAGCCGAGACTCCATCCGCCTGCTCAGGTGGATGTAAAAGATCCCATGGCACTATTTCAAAGAAGAGCAAGGCAGTAATCACCAGTGTCCTGGCCAATATTTATCCCTCTATCAACATCACAAAAAAATGGCATCTGGATATTATCACATTGCTGTTTGTGGTCGCCACGTTTCCACAGTACAACAATGACTATGTTTCAAAGTATGCTTCATTGGCTAAAGGGTCCATTGGTTGTGAAAAGTACTTTATAAATACAAGTCTTTCTTTTTTCTTTTACTGTATGCAGTTTTGGATATCCCATTACAGAAAGGACAAAATTCATCACACACTTAAGAGTACAGATTCACCAGGATGGTGCCGCAGACAGAAAAGCACACTTGCGAGACAGCATATAGTGTCTTCAATATACTTGGTCAGAATGGAGATGTCTGGGTAACTCCTCTATCAATCACAGCGACAAACCAATACTGCAAGTGACTGAAATTCATTTCGCACACAAGTTCTGTTTGTCGCAGTTTATAAAAACTCCCTTCAAATAAACTCTGTAAATAAACTGTTCGCTTTGCTGTTTGCTGAAAAATGCACTGTTTGGCTGTGAGGAGAGGCCTGAAATACTAACAAAGTGAAGACCACCAAGAGGAGATTGAACAGATTTTGAAAGTTATGATAATTTTCCCTTGTTCACGCTACTTGGGAATTTAGTGGCAAGGGATTTACTAATTGGAGCATGGATTACAAAACAAGGAAGTTATGATGAGCCTTTATAAAACGCTGGTTCGGCCCTAACTGGACTAGTGCGTGCAAATCGGGGCATCATGCTTTAGGAAGGATATGAAGACACTCCAGCAGGTGCAGAAAAGATTTACAAGAATGGTTCCAGAGATGAAAGACAGCAGTTACGAGTATAGATTGGCAAAGCTCAGGCGGTTCTCCTTAGAGAAGAGAAGACTGAGAAGAGAGATGTTCAAAATCAAGAGGAGTTTGGCAGAGTAGATGGGGAGAAAATGTTCAGAAAATTGGTAGAAGGGTTGAGTACCAGAGGAACTGATTTAAGGTGATTGGCAAAAGGAGCCAATGGTAACAAGAGGAAAAACTTTATGCAGTTAGTGATTAAGGTCTGGAATGTATTGCTTGAGAGCATGGTGGAGACATAATCAATATTGGCTTTCAAAAGGGAATTGGATAATTCACAGAATCACAGTGCAGAAGAGGTCCTTCGGCCCATCGAGTCTGCACTGACACGTGAGAAACACCTGACCTACCTACCTAACCCCATTTACCAGCACTTGGCCCATAGCCTTGAATGTTATGACATGCCAGGTGCTCATCCAGGTACTTTTTAAAGGATGCGAGGCAACCCGCCTCCACCACCCTCCCAGGCAGTGCATTCCAGACCGAGACCAGCCTCTGGGTAAAAAAGTTTTTCCTCACATTCCCCCTAAACCTCCTGCCTTGAACTTATGTCCCCTTGTGACTGACCCTTCAACTAAGGGGAACAGCTGCTCCCTATCCACGCTGTCCATGCCCCTCATAATCTTGTATACCGCGATCAGGTTGCCCCACAGTCTTCTCTGCTCCAATGAAAACATCCCAAGTCTATCCAACCTCTCTTCATAACTTAAATGTTTCATCCCAGGCAACATCCTGGTGAATTATCTGGAGAAAAAAAAATTGCAGGGCTACAGAGAAAAGGCAGGGGTGTGGGGCTAGCTGAGTAGTTCTTACAGAGAGCCAGCACAGGCATAATGAGCCGAATGGCCTCCTTCTGTGCTGTAACCATTCTATGATTCTTCTAATTATTCTAAAATTGTCACAGAAATGGAATAAAGGGGTTAGCAGACATTTCTTATTTTTTGAAACGTGGATTGTTTTGCCACAGGTAGAGACCATTGCATGCTGTTCAATTTTGTCTTTGCAAATATTTGAAGCAAAGGTTTTGTTTGTGTTGGGCCGAATGGCCTCCTTCCATGCTGTAACAATTCTGCGATTTTGCCCTTTTCAGACCCACTGCCCCTGTGCCACAGACAGACAGCAGTGCCTATTGGCCGCTCTTAGAATTACAAATAGTCGGGTCCTTGACACCACAAGTGTTGTGGTATCTGCCTCTCAACATTAATCATGAATTATATGCCACCTGAAACAAAGACACTGAACATATACTTATCAATGTCAAGCCCCATTATGTTACCCAGGGGGAGTGACTGAGTCAGTCTGAGCAGTCTGGTGCAAACATGGAGCTGTTGTTCAAGGACAGAATAAAGCCCATAGAACCTTTCCTTCGAATGAAAAGATTCTAAGTGCTCCAAACCGAGAAACTCTTGAATAAAAGTCCATCTTCTGCCAGAAAAGCACTGCAAATACACATGTCTCTTTTGTAGGCAGCAGAATAGAAAGATGCATTGGTAATCTTCTCAGTGGGGTTTCCAAATACTGGCATTTGTTTGTTTTGCACATAGCTATACATCCTATACTGTAAGGTTAAACCCAGATTTCTACTCCTGTATAAAGTGCTAATTGGCTGCCTACCAAACAGTGCATTATAGCAAAAACCTCTTATACATACTTCCCGCGATTCCGTTAGGTATATCTGTACAGGGATTTAAATTAAGCTCGTTTGGTGCATCTCCAAGTTTTGCTCCAGTCTGATGAGAATTGTAGTGCTGTGCTGTGATTTCTTTATCAACAATTCTGTGTTCATAATTGCCACATGGTTACTTCACTGCCATATACAAGTGTAAACATGCGGGTACAGTGGCATAGTGGTTGTGTTACTGTACTAGTAATCTAGAAGCTTGGACTAATGATCCAAGATGTGAATTCAAATCCCACAGTAGTTGGGGAATTTAAATTCAGGAATTAAATAAATCTGTAATTTAAAAGCTAGCATCATTATTGTTGTAAAAACTCATCTGGTTCACTAATATCCTTTAGCGGAGGAAATCTATCAATCTTACCCAGTCCGGACAAAATGTGGCTCTTAATCATCCTCTGAAATGACCTGTCAACTGTATCAAATCACTACGAAAAACAAGAATAATAAAACCAGATGGACCACCCACCATCAATCCAGGCACCAGACAAGTGTCAGGAAGATATAATAATTTTCATAATGTGATTGGAATTTATTGTAAAGCAGAGTAATAGTGGGGTCTGTGTCTATGGGTGTGTACGCGTGCTCGTGCGTGTGCCTGTGATTTAATTGAATTAAAGGCAACTGGTCTAAAGGCTTTGATGTAACAGAAGATAAGCTAGGTTTGAAATGTTAAGTAGGTATAAAGGGAACATTTGCATTTTTAAATAAGCCAGGCTAGCTTGAATTGAAAAGAAGGGGTGAAACATTTCAACTAGTCAGGAGAAGTTAAGAAACGCCTGTGTTTATTTTTCCCAAAGATTACAGGTAACATTGGTGCTTTGATAGATTTTTATTATTAGAGGTAAAGTCCAAAGACATTGTGAAACAATGAGAATTTGCATTCAAAGGGGAAATCTGTATAAAGGACATGAGGTTGTGTGTAGGAAAGAAAGAATTCTAAGATCTACAAATGTGAAAAGCCTCCAGTATCTAAACCTCAAACTGTCCACAAGGAACTGAAGCTGAGAAAAACTCGCTTTGAATTTGACTGTTCAGAGTATTGTGTGTTACTTTGCCTGGGTCTTTTAAAATCTATGTGACTTACTGTTGCCTTAACGGAGGTATAACTGGGGGTTAGATTAATTAGGGGATTTGGAAGTTATCATCGTGGTAATTTGTAGATCTATGTATGTGCTTAAAATCACTTCTTCTATTAATAAAGGTTTAATTTAATTTTGTAAGAAACCTATTAGCCTCGGTGGTCTTATTACAACTGAATTCAAAGCACGCATCTCGAAATACATACAAATTGCAAATAGTTGTGGCAACTGCTTCAAGTTTCCCTCTGGGATTTGAGCAGCTTGGCATTTACCATCTACCTGCCATAGCACAAGACTAAGGCATGCCAGTACAAATGACCCTCCAGAGTCCTCCTTGATTGGGACTTATGCCTAAATTGGGAGACCTGCACCACAGCCAAGACAATCACAGGCTGATGTAGCCATACTCAAAGAATCATATCTTTCAGCCAACATCCCAAACTCCAAAATTACCAGCCTGGCCCATCTTCTGCCCTCCCACAGGCAGAACAAGCTCACCGGAGCTGACAGCACACTGATAGACAGTTGGGAGGGTGCTGCCCTGGCAGTTTTCAAAATCGACTCAGACTCCATGGAGGTTTCATGGCATCAGGTCAAAAATGGGCAAGTAAACCTTCTGAAGATTACCACTCTCGCTCAGCTGATGAATCAGTACTCCACGTTGAACACCACTTGGAAGAAGCACCAAAGATAGCAAGGGCACACAATGTATTCTGGGTGGGGGGCTTAAACATCCATCATCAAGTGTAGCTTGGTGGGCCCACTACGGACTGAGTCCTGAAAAAAATGGCTGAGACACCGTTGCTGTAACAGGTGGTGAGAGAACCAACATGAGGGAAATGTCTACTTGACCTAGTAGTGCCTTTAATATAACAAAATGAAAAAGGAGCATTGTAAAACAAAGTATGACAACGAGCCTCACCAATCGACCTGTCCAAGCTGCAGCTGTCCATGGCAGAGCAAACGAGTGCAGCCGAGGAGACTGAGTGCAGACTTGGAGTTTGATGAGAGGTGGAGTTCGGTGAAGGCAGGGGAAGGAGCTGTTTGTTTCCTTTTTCTATATTCTCACTCTGTAGGAATCGCTTCTTGCTCTACTACAGGGAAAGGAGTTTGGTGAATATCTGGTGAGTGGCTAAGGTCTATTCTATTCCTAAGGTTTAAAATAGGATACAAATTGGTGCTAAAGTTAATAAAATAGATTTAAAAAACAACATAAATAAGTGAATAATATAATTAAGTAGTTATTTAAAACATATTAAGGGTGGCAAGACAGGTGATGTGTCAAGGCTGCAGCATGTGGGAGCTCCTGGATAACATTATGATCCAGGGCAAACACGTCTGCAGCAAGTGTTTGCAGCTCGAGGAACTTCGGCTCAGAGTCAATGAGTTGGAGGCTGAGCTGCAGACTCTGCGACACATCAGGGAGGGGCAAAGTTACCTGGATGCTTTGTACCAGAAGGCAGTCACACCACTTCGTATAGGGTCTTCTGATTTGGTCAATGGTCAGGGATAGGACGGTGTGACTGCGAGTGAGGCAGGTAAGGGGGCCCAGAGGACAGGAATGCAGGAGTGTGAGCCTCTGCAATCATCCAATAGGTTCGAGGTTCTCTCAGCTTGTTTGGACGAGAACGGGGGCTGCAGAGTGGATGAGCAAACTGACCATAACAATTTTGTAGCAGTAGCAGTAGTAGATGACAGTATAGTCAGCGGGATTGACACTGTTCCCCGCAGCAAAGTGCAAGAGTCAGGCGGCTGTGTTGCCTGTTCGGTGTCAGGGTTCGGAACATCTGCTCAGGGGTGGAGAAGAACTTGCAATGGGGAGGGTGGTGGTGGGGGGGGGGGAGATCCAGCTGTCGTGGTGCATATAGGTACCAATGGTATAGTTATAACAAGGAAAGAGGTTCTGCACAGTGAGTATGAGGAGCTAGGTACTAAATTGAAAAGCAGAACCTCAAAAGGTTATAATCTCTGGATTATTACCTGAGCCGTATGCAAATTGGCATAAAATTAAAGAGACGAACACATGGCTCAAAGAGTGGTGTGGGAGAAGTGGTTCTGGCACTGGCACCAGTATTGGGGAAAGTGGGAGCTGTACTGTTGGGACAGTCTACACCTGAACCGGGCTAGGACCAGTGTTCTTGTGAACCGCATAACCAGGGAAGTAGAGCAGGTTTTTAACTAAATAGTGGGGGCAAGGGATCAAATGTGGAAAGATGTGGTATATCTAAGAGTAGAGACAAGGCAAAGGGGAAGAATAGTAATATGGGAAATGAGGGTCAGAGAATAACAGGGACAGAGGGAAAAACCTAAGAATGCACCAAGGATCAAGACTAGATGTCACAAAGATAACAAAAAGACAAAACAAAAGGCTCTGTATCCGAATGTGCGTATCATTTATAACAAAGTAAACAAATTGATCACACACACTGAAGTAAATAAATATTATCTGATTGCCATTATGAAGACATGGCTGCAGGATGACGAGGATTGGGCCCTGAATATTGAGAGGTATATGACTGTCAAGAAGAGTAGGAAGCTAGGTAAAGGTGGAGGGGTCACACTGTTAATCAAGGATGGCATTTATCCAATAGAGATGACCTTGGTTCAAGAGATCAGGATGTAGAATCAGTTTGGGTGGAGATGAGGAATAGCAGGGGAAAGAAGTCACTGGTGGGAGTGCTCTACAGACCCCCTAACAGTAACCACAATGTAGGACAAAGTATACAAGAAGAAATGTTGGGTGCTTGTGATAAAGGGGCAGCAATAATCATGGGTGACTTTAACTACATATAAACTGGAAAAATCAGATCGGCAGTAATAGCCTGGATAAGGAGTTCATTGAATGCTTTTGAGATAGTTTCTTAGAGCAGCACATCCTGGAAACAACCAGAGAGCAGGTTATATTAGACTTGGTGTTGTGTAATGTGACGATTAATTAACGGCCTCATGGTAAAGGCATCCTTAAGTAGCAGTGACCACAATATGATTGAATTTTACATCCAGTATGAAAGGGAGAACAGTGGGTCTAAAACTAGTATTTTAAACTTAAATAAGGGCAACTATGTGGGCATGAAAGCTGAGCTAGCTCAAGTTAACTGGAATACTAGGCTAGGGGATAAGATCAATACAAAACAGTGGCAGACATTTAAGGGGATATTTCAGAATACTCTAAGTATATCCCTACTATTAAAAAAAAATTCTAAAGGGAGGACCCACCATCCAAGCTTAACTATAGTTAGGGAAAGCATCAACTTTAAGGAAAAAGCAGATAATTGCTTAAGGATGAGTGGCAGGTCAGATAATTGGTCAGAACATCAAGAACAGTAGAGAATGACTAGAAGTTTAATCAGGAAAATGAAATTAGAGTATGAGAGGAAGCTAGTTAGAAATGTAAAAATGGATAAAAAAAACCTGGACCAGATGGATTACACCCCAGAGTTCTGAAGGGGATAGCTGAAGAGATAGTGGAGGCGTTAGTGGTGATCTTTCAGGAATCACTGGAGTCAGGGAGGGTCCTAGAGGACTGGAAAATTGCTAATGTAACCCCCCTGTTTAAAAAGGGAGTGAGGCAAAAGACGGGAAATTACAGGACGATTAGCCTGACCTCGGTCGTTGGTAAGATTTTAGAGCCCATTATTAAGGATGAGATTTCAGAATACTTGGAAGTGCATGGTAAAATAGGGCAAAGTCAGCATGGTTTCATCAAGGGGAGGTCATGCCTGACAAATCTGTTAGAATTCTTTGAGGAGGTAACGAGTAGGTTAGACAAAGGAGAGCCAATGGATGTTATCTACTTGGACTTCCAGAAGGCCTTTGACAAGGTGCTGCACAGGAGGCTGCTCAGTAAGATAAGAGCCCATGGTGTTAGAGGCAAGGTATTAGCATGGATAGAAGATTGGCTGTCTGGAAGGAGGCAGAGAGTGGGGATAAGGGGGTCCTTCTCAGGATGGCTGCCGGTGACCAGTGGAGTTCCGCAGGGGTCACTGTTGGGACCACAACTTTTCACTTTATACATTAATGATCTAGATGAAGGAACTGAGGGCATCCTGGCTAAGTTTGCAGATGATAAAAAGATAGGTGGAGGGACAGGTAGTATTGAGGAGGCGGGGAGGCTGCAGAAGGATTTGGACAGGTTAGGAGAATGGGCAAAGAAGTGGCAGATGGAATACAACGTGGGCAAGTGTGAGGTCATGCACTTTGGTAGGAAGAATAGAGGCATGGACTATTTTCTAAATGGGGAGAGAATTCAGAAATCTGGAGTGCAAACGGACTTGGGAGTCCTAGTCCAGGATTCTTGCAGGTTAACTTGCAGGTTGAGTCGGTAGTTAGGAAGGCAAATGCAATTCTGGCATTTATTTCGAGAGGACTAGAATATAAGAGCAGGGATGTGCTGCTGAGGCTTTATAAGGCTCTGGTCAGACCACATTTAGAATATTGTGAGCAATTTTGGGCCCCGTATCTCAGGAAGGATGTGCTGGCCCTGGAGAGGGTCCAGAGGAGGTTCACGAGAACGATCCCAGGAATGAATGGCTTAACATATGAGGAACGTTTGAGGACTCTGGGCCTATACTCGATGGAGTTTAGAAGGATGAGGGGGGATCTGATTGAAACTTACAGAATACTGAAAGGCCTGGATAGAGTGGACGTGGGGAAGATGTTTCCATTAGTAGGAGAGACTAGGACCCCAGGGCACAGCCTCAGAGTAAAGGGAAGATCTTTTAGAACAGAGATGAGGAGAAACTTCTTTAGCCAGAGAGTGGTGAATCTATGGAATTCATTGCCACAGAAGGCTGTGGAGGCCAGGTCATTGAGTGTATTTAAGACCGAGATGGATAGGTTCTTGATTGGTAAAGGGATCAAAGGTAACGGGGAGAAGGCGGGAGAATGAGGTTGAGAAACTTATCAGCCATGATTGAATGGCGGAGCAGACTCAATGGGCCAATTGGCCTAATTTCTGCTCCTATGTCTTATGGTCTTATGGATAGCAAGAGTTTCTACAGGTTTTTAAACAGGAAAAGAGTAGATAAAGTGGGTGTTGGTCCTCTAGAGAGTGAGAATGGGGAGTTAATAGTAGATAATAAGGAAATGGCGGATGAAATGGAACAAATATTTTGCTTCTGTCTTCATTATACAGGATATAAAAAACATTTCAGTAATAGCTGTAAACCAGGAGGTGGAGGGGAGAGAGGAACTTGGTGAAATTACAATCACTAGGAAAGCAATGCTGAGCAAACCAATGGGCTGACAAGTCTCCGGGTCCTGATGAACTTCATCCTGAGGTCTTAAAAGAGGTGGCTAATGAGGCAGTAGATGCATTGGCATTAATTTTCCAAAGTTCCATGGACTCTGGAAAGGTTCCATCAGGCTGGAAAGTAGCAAATATAACCCCTCTCTCTATTCAAGAAGGGAGGGAAGCAGAAAACAGAAAACTACAGGCCAGTTAGCTTGACAACTGTCGTGGGGAAGATGTTAGAGTCAATCATTAAAGAGATTATAGCTGGGCACTGAGGAAAGCTCAAGGTAATTGGGAAGAGTCAGCATGGTTTTATGAAAGGGAAATCATGTTTAACCAATTTATTAGAGTTCTTTGAAGGAGTAACATGCCCTGTGGATAAAGGGGAGCCCATAGACATACTGTACTTGGATTTCAAGAAGGCATTTGATAAGGTGCCACATCAAAGGTTATTACAGAAAGTAAAAGCTCATGGTGTGGTGGGTAACATGTTAGCTTGGATACAGGATTGGTAAAAAAAGAGTATGCATAAATGGGTCTTTGCCTGACTGGCAGGAGGTGACTCGTGGGGTCCCGCAGGGGTCTGTGCTAGGGTTTTTACAATTTACATCAATCACTTAGATGAGGGGAATGAAGGCATGGTAGCTAAAATTGCAGAGGACACAAAGATATGTGGAAAAGTATGTAGTGAAGGAGACATAAGGAGTTTGCAGACGGATATGGATAAGTTGAGTGAGGGGGCAAAAATCTGGCAGATGGAGTATAATGTGGAAAAACATGAAATTGTTCACTTTGGCAGGAAGGACAAAAAAGCAGAGTATTACTTAAACAGAGAACTTCTGCAGAATTCTGAGGTGCAGAGGGATCTAGATGTTCTCATACAGGAGTCACAAAAAGTTAGTATACAGGCACAGCACATAATCAAGAAGGCTAATGGAATGCTATCCTTTATTACAAAAGGAATTGAACATGAACATAGGGATGTTATGCTTCAGTTATACAGGGGACTGGTGAGACTGCACCTCGAATACTATGTGCAATTTTGCTCTCCTTACTTAAGGAAGGATGTAAATGTGTTGCAGGCGGTTCAGAGGAGGTTCACTGGATTGATACCTGGAATGAGCGGGTTGTCTTGTAAGGATATGATGGGCAGGTTGGGCTTGTTTCCACTGGAGTTTAGAAGAGTGAGGGGTGACTTGATTTTAGTATAGAAGATCCGGAATGGTCTTGAGAAGGTGAACTTGTTTCCTCTTGTGGGTGAGTCCAGAACTAGGGGGCACTGTTTTAAAATTAGTGGTCACTCTTATGGGACAGAGATGAGAATTTTTTTCTCTCAAATGGTTGTGCGACTTTGGAACACTCTGCCTCAGAAGGCGGTGGAAGCGAGGGTCACTGAATACTTATAAGGCAGAGGTAGATAGATTGTTAGACAATGCTCATATGATTGATAGGGGTGGCCACCTGTGGAGACAAGGTCCCATCTTTACACTGAGGACACCCTCCATAGCATTGTGTGGCACTATCACCATGCTAAATGGGATAGATTTGGAGCAGAATAGTTCTAAACTAGCAATCCATGAGGCACTAAGAGCCACAAGCAGCAGCAGAATTATATACCACCATAATCTATAATCAAGGCCCCACATATCTGTCACTCTACCATTACCATCAAGCCAGGAAACCAACCCTGGCTCAATGGGGTGTGTAGAAGAGTATGCCATGAGAAGCACCTGGCATACATAAAAATTATTTGCCAACCTGGTGAAGCTACAACGCAGGATTGCATGCATCCTTATCAGAGGAAGCAGCATGATATGGACAAAGCTAAGCAATCCCACAACCAACAGATCAGGTCAAAGTTTGGCAGTCCTGCTACATCCAGACGACAATTAAACAATTAATGGGAGGAAGAGGGTCCATGAATATCTCCATCTCACTGATGGGGGAGCCCAGGTGATCAGTTCAAAAGATGATGTGACGCATTATAACTATTTTCAGCCAGAAGTGCAAATGCTCCATCTTGGCCTTCTCCTGAGGTCCCCAGCATCACAGCAGCCTGCCTTCAGTGAATTCAATTTACTCCAGGGTATCAAGAAACAGTTGAGCACATTGGATATAGCTATTAACCCTGACAATATCCTGATTGTAATGCTGAAGATTTGTGGTCCAGAACTAGATGTGCCTCCAGACAAGCTGCTCCAATACAACTACAACACTGGCATCTGCACGACAATGTGGAAGATTGTCCAGGTATGCCCTGTAGGACAGATGCAACCAGGCCATTTATTGCCCCGTTACCCAACTCTCCATCATGAGCAATTGGACGGAAGGTGTTGTCAACAGTGCTATCAAGCGGCCCTTACTCACCTATTACCTGCTCACTGATCATCAACTTGGATTCTGCCAGAAGCACAGAGTTCCAGACCTCATTACAGCCTTGGTTCAAACATGGTCCAAACGTGAATAGAAGAGCTGAAACCTAGAGGTAGGGTGGAAGTGACTGCACTTGACATCAAGGCAACATTTGACCAAGCGTGGCATCAAGGAAGCTGAAGTCAACGGGAATCAGTGGAAATGCTCCACTGGTTGGAGTCATATCTAGCATAAAGGAAGATGGTTATGGCTGTTAAAGGCCAATTATCTTAGCCCCAGGTCAAGATACATGGCCTCCTCAGTGTCCTAGGCTCAACCATTGCCAGGTGCTACATCAGTGACATTCCCTCCATTGTAAGGTTAAAATTGGTGACATTCATTGATGATTGCAGTGTTCAATTTCATTCTCAACTCCTCAGATACCGAAGCAGTCTGTGTCCGCATGCAGCGAGACCTGGACAACATTTGGGCTTGAACTGATAAGTAGTAAGTAACATTTGTGCCACTTAAGTGCCAGGTAATGACCATCTCCAACAAGAGAGAATCTAACCATCTCCCCTTGCCTTTGAACAGTATAATTATCATTAAATCCTCCACCATCAACACCTTGGGGGTCACCACTGACCAAAATCTTAACTGGCGGCAAGGTGAGAGTGACTGCTCTTAACCATCAAGGCAGCTTTGACAGAGTGTGGCATCAGGGAGCCCAAGCAAAACTGGAGTCAATGGGAATCGGGGGGAAAAACTCTCCGCTGGTTGGAGTCATACCTAGCACAAAAGGAAGATGGTTGTGGTTGTTGGAGGTCAATCATCTCAGTTCCAAGGCATCATTGCAGGAGGAGTTCCTCAGGGTAATGTCCTCGGACCAACCATCTTCAGCTGCTTCATCAATGACCTTCCTTCCATCGTACACATTCACAATTCCTCAGATACTAAAGCAGACCATGTCCAAATGCAACAAGACCTGGACAATATCCAGGTTTGGGCTGACAAATGGCAAGTAACATTCGCGCCACACAAGTGCTGGGCAGTGACCATCTCCAACAAGAGAGAATCTAACCATCGCCCGCTGACATTCAATGCCATTACCAGAGCTGAATCTCCCACTATCAACATCCTGGGGGCTTACCATTGACCAGAAACTGAACTGGACTAGCCATATAAATACTATGGCTACAAGATCAGGTCAGAGGCTAGGAATCATGCGGCAAGTAACTCACCTCCTGATTCCCCAAAGCCTGTCCACCATCTGCAAGGCACAAGTCAGGAGCATGATGGAATACTCTCCACTTGCCTGGATAAGTGCAGCTCCCATAGCATTCAAGAAGCTTGACACCATCCAGGACAAAGCAGCCCGCTTGATTGGCACCCCATCCACAAACAATCATTCCCTCCACCACTGGCATACAGTGGCAGCAGTGTGTACCCACAAGATGCGCTGCAGGAACTCACCAAGGCTCCTTAAACAGCACCTTCTAAACGCACAACTGCTACCATCTAGAAGGGCAAGGGCACCAGACACTTGGGAACACCATCACCTGGAAGTTTCCCTCCAAGCCACTCACCATCCTGACTTGAAAATATATCGCCATTCCTTCACTGTCGCTGCTTCAAAATCCTGGAGCTCCTTTCCTAATAGCACTGTGGGTGTATCTACACCACATGGACTGCAGCAGTTCAAGGCAGCAGCTCGAGGGCAATAAATCCTGGCCTAGCCAGCCACACCCTTATATCGTGAATGAATAAGAAAAATCAACCACATAAATACTGTGGTTTCAAGAGCAGGTCACTCGCTGGGTATTTCGTGCCAAGTAATTCAGCTCCTAACTCACCAAATCCTTTCCAACATCGACACTGCACAAGGAGTACTCCACACTTGCTTGGGGAGATGCAGCTCCAACAGCACAAACTAGACACAATCCAGGATAAAGCAGACCGCTTGATTGGCACCCCATCCACCACCTTAAATATTTACTCCCTTCACTAGAGCACCATGGCAGCAGTGTGTACCATCTGCAAGATGCACTGCAGTAACCCGCCAAGGTTGCTTTGACATCATCATTCTATGACTCTAGCACCTCCAAACACGTTCTTCTGAGTGGTACAGATCACAAGTGCATCACTACCTGCAAGTTTCCTTCCAAGTCGCACTCTATCCTAACTTAGAATTATATTGTTGTTCTTTCATCGTCAAGGACTCAAAACTCTTGAATTGCCTCTCTAACAGCACTACAAGTGCACCTGCACCAAACAAAGTGCAGCGGTTCAAGGCGGCATTCACCATCACAATCTCAATGGCAATTAGTGATGGGCATCACATGCTGGCCTTGTCAGCAGTGCCTACATCACACGAGTGAATTTTTAAAAAACATTAATTACAAAGTAAGTGCCCGGTAATGTCTCAATCTATGGGAACAATGACCTCAGGCAAACATCTCCATAGAAGCTGTACACTGGTTACTTTCTGCCAAGAACATTACATCATGAAGGCTCATAACCGTTGTCCAGTAAAATTGGTACTAGTTCTCTTTTCAGTCACTTGATGCTACAGATCTTGAATATTGCTGAAAAGAGAGACACATTGCCAAAGCTTTTTGTCTCAGGACAGGACACAAGAATGCCAAATTTCAAATGACCACAACAATTTATACTACAGAAGAAAAGGGTGCTGATTAGTTAGCAAGTCAATACTGATTGGCCGAGATGTTGCCCATGGAGAAAGCAATGCTCCCAACTAATTCAAAAAAGGCGCAAGGCTTGAACACATTCCTTTTGTTTGCAAAGAACAGGTCCCTGCATATCAATCTATGTCACTTCTATCGAATGTAAATAAATCATGTTACCAGCTTGACTGATTATCTTAAACTGGTTGTTAGCATAGCTATTAGCAACTCATTCCATGATTGGGCAGCATTTGCTGAATCACATCTAACAGTAGACACTTTGTTAGACCCAGGTACACAGATCATTAAAATGTCATTAACAGGTACAGAAAATAATCAAAAAGGCTAACAGAATACTGGTCTTTATATCTAGAGGACTCAAATGCAAATACAAAGCCCTGGATAGATTGAGAGCAGTTCTGGGCACCGCAAATCGGGAAAGATATATTGACCTAGGAGAGGGAGCAGCACAGTTTTACCAGAATGATACCTGGATTTCTAAGGGTTAAATTATGAGACAAGATTAGCAAAGAATGGTAGAAGTTTAGAACTCTCTTCCACAAATGGCAATTGCTGCTTGATCAATTGCTAAGTTTACACTGGCGATTGATAGATTTTTGTTAAGCAATTATATTCAGGGATATGGGGCAATGGCATGTAGCTGGATTATGTGAAAAATCAACCATGATCTCAGATGGATGACAGAGCAGGCTCGAAAAGCAAAACAGTCTACTTTTGTTCCTATGTTCAAATGCTACACCACACAATATAAGTGAGAGAACAGAGGTTATTTTATTTCCACAAAATATTATTTTGCATCTCTACACCTCTTGTTTTGGCACTGCAATTGAAACTGACAAAATGCTTCTTCTCCCACATGACAAAATACTGTTCTCACGCTGAATATTTAGACAATGGGAGTCTCTACAGCCCTGGCGGACATTATCATCATCTCAAATGACGAAGTAACCTACCCACTACCTGTTATATGATAAACTCTGGAGCTGGGTTGTGTTCAATGCTAGCTATTCTAAAGTGGCTTACAAAAGCATCTAAACCTCTAAGTGCATAACTATTTTGTAACATAGTCATCTTGGCATTTGTTCAGATTCGTTTCTAAAAAAATCAGTGGCCACAAGGTGGCTCCTGCCACTCAACACTACTAAATGTTTTCTAGGCTTCAAGAATAAGTGCAACTGCATTTTCTATACATCATGATTGATGTAGCAATCCAAGCACAGTGTTATCATGCACAAGACTACGAGATCCACATTTCAAAATATGTTGGCCTCATTTGGCATTTTAATCCATTATATTCAGAGTTTATATTATTTCACTGCCTATGAAGTGCAATAGTATGAAGCAGCAGATAAGTGTCCTACTTTAGAACAGTATGCTATGAGAGCTTTTTCTGATGCCCTGGAAGTCATTCCAATGTCACTGGCAGAAAACAGTGGTTATAACCAGATCCAGACAATGACAGAGGTTCGAGCTAGACAAGTGAAGGAGAAAAATTTTGTACTGGGAATAGATTGTTTACACAAAGAGACGAACGATATGAGAAAACAATTCTAATTGGAAAGAAACAGCAGATTTCTTTGGCTACCCAAGTCATAAAAATGATATTGAAAATTGATGATTTGAAAACAGTCTGCAAGCTGCCAACTGAACACACATCAACTGGTGTTGGTGTTATCATCTCCTTCTCAGCAGTAACAATTTAAATGTTTGCTTTCTACAGAACGTGCATGAATGGCATATCAGTCTATTTTTAATCTTCAAAAGGAGCTTACCTCTGGGAGCTGTGGAATCTGGATCAGCCGCTTGAAATATTGCAAGTTGCTGGATCTATAAAATAATTCTTTCAGTCTAGAAAAAAAGCAGTAAAAAACTAAGTGCACAAATGCCATTAAAGATTGAATTCGCGTTTAAGCCAAACTGACCTCTACTTTGCAAGGCTGAACTCCAACTCTGACACTTCCTCCTACCTCCCCCTGGATCATGACCCCACCACCCAACATCAAACCATTGTTTCCAGGACAGTCACTGATCTCATCTCCTCTGGTGATCTTCCCTCCATGGCTTTCCACCTCACTTTCCCAATGCCATACGGATCTCTTCTACCTCCTTCCCAAGATCCATAAACAGGACTGCCCTGATAAACCTGTCTCTTCGGTCTGTTCCTGCCGCAGTGAACTGATTTCTCAGTGTCATATTCAACTTGGAACGTTAACTCTGCTTCTCTCTCCACAGTCGCTGCCAGACCTACTGAGCATTTTCAGCAATGTTTTTATTTCAGATTTCCAGCATCTTTTGCTTTTTGAAAAAGCAATATTTTGCTTCCTACCTACATCCATGACGCTTCTGATGTCCTCCGACAGTTTCCAATTTCCTGACCCTAACCGCCTCCGCTTCACCATGAACATCCAATCTCTCTACACATCCATCTCCCACCAGGACTGTCTGAGGGCTCTCTGCTTCTTCCTTGAATGGAGGCCCAAACAGCATCCTCCTCTGCCAGGCTGAACTTGTTCACTCATTGAACAATTTTTCCTTTAATTTGTCTCACTTCCTCCAAAAAAAAAAGGTGCTGCTATGGGCACCTGTTTATGCCCAGGCTATGCCTGTCTTCTTATGGGATAGGTGGAATGTTCCTTCTTCCGGTCCTAAATGGGGACGCTCCCTCAACTCTTTTTCTGGTACACCGATGACTATCAGTGTCAAACAAACATACAAAATAGAAGGGCGGCATTCGGCCCCTCAAGTCTGCTCCACCATTCAATAAAATCATGGCTGATCTGTTTGTGTTTCCAATTCCACATTCCCAACTACCCTCATAACTTTTGATTCCCTCGTCTAACAAGTATCTACCTAACTCCACCTTAAAAATGTTCAATGACCGCACCACCACCACTTTGAGACAGAGAGTTCCAAAGTCGCACAACGCTCAAAAAATTTTTCCTCATATCTGTCCTAAAAGGGCACCCCCTAATTGTAAAACAGCGCCCCCTAGTTCTGGACTTACACACAAGACAAAACAACCCCTCCATGTCCACTTTGTAGAGACCATTCAGGATCTTATATACTTCAATCAAGTCGCCCTTCACTCTTCTAAACTCCAGTGGAAACAAGCCCAGTCTGTCCAACCTTTCCTCATAAGAGGACCCACTTATTCCTGGCATCGATCTAGTAAACCTCCTCTGAACTGCCTCCAACACTCTTACATCCTTCCTTAAATACTGTGGCTACAAGAGCAGGCCAGAGGCTGGGAATTCTGCAGCAAATAGTTCACCTCCTGACTCCCCAAAGCCTGCCCACCATCTACAAGGCATAAGTCAGGAGAGTGATGGAATACTCCCCACTCGCCTGGATGAATGCAGCTTCAACACTCAAGAAGCTTGACACCATCCAAGACAAAGCAGCCGACTTGATTGGCACCCTATCCACCACCTACAAAATATATTCCTTCCACCACTGAGGCACAGTGGCAGCAGTGTGTACCATCTACAAGATGCACTGCAGCAACTCACCAAGGCTCCTTCGACAGCACACGACCTCTTCCCCATAGAAGGGCAAGGGCAGCAGATGCATGAGAACATCACGACCTGCAAGCTCCCCTCCAAGTCACACACCATCCTGACTTGGAACTATGTCACCGTTCTTCACTGTCGCTGGGTCAAAATCTTGGGACTCCCTTCTTGACTGCACTGTGGGTGTACCTATACCACATGGGCTGAAGCACTCAAAGCTGTGGCTCAAGGGCAATTAAGGGTGGGCAATAAGCGCTGGTGTAGCCAGCAACATGCACATCCAGTGAAAGAATAAAAGAAGTCCAGTGCCCCTGGATGTCAAGGGGCTTAAAGGAGAAAATAGAAGGAAAAAAAGGAGGGAAGCTTGTGACAGACACCAAGTGTTCAATACTGCAAAAAAACGTACGAGTATAAAAAGTATAGGCGCTGAATTAAAAAGGAAATTAGGAAAGCAAAAGGTGGGCATGAAAAAATATTGACAAGTAAAATGAAGCAAAACCCATGGATTTTGTATTGGTCACCCATTTCACTTTCTGTACAGGAGAATGGGGAAAAGCATGGCAGCAGAGCAGAGCAAGCAAGCGTGTAGAATGTGGTGGGGGGTGGGGGGGCAGAGGGCTGATGTCATGAGGGCAAATGTAGATTTAGTTAAAGATTATAAAAAGATCTGGTGAAGGATAGGGAGCCAATGGAGGGCACCAAGGATAAATATAGGAAGCATAGTTCTGGAAGGGCTTTAACTTATGAAAGGTGAGTCTCCAGGGTTGCCAAGGAAGCATTAGAGAAGATAAGTCTAGTAATAACAAAGGCATGAATGAAGGTTGCAGAAGCACTTGGGTGAGACAGGAACAGAGAAGAGCAATAGTTCAGAGGCAAAAGCAAGCACATCATGGTAATGAACTCAATTTGGACTTTGAAGCTAAGCTAAAGGCTGAGCATTACATTGAGGTGGCTTGAGCTTGCATGGGCATCCAGGAAGAGGGTTGCAATCAGGGGCTAGAGCGCAGTTTCTGCTGATGAAGTAGGGTGGCTTTAGTCTTTAGTTTAGTTGACTACAGAAAAATCTGACTTGTTCAAGATTTGAAGTCAGACAGGCTGTTGAACTGCAAAGTGACAGTTGTGAAATCAGGGGTGTTGGTGGAGAAGTAAAGTTGATCGTCATGGATAAATATACGAGAATTGATCCCAAGATTATGAGTAACATCATTGACAAGTCGACCAGAATCATCAAGCATGCTATTTACATTGCTAATTACAATTAGCAAAACCTTGGCAAAGTGTTAGCAACAGACTGGTACACAATGAAGAGCTCATGAGGCCGAGTGGCTTTAGAGATAGAAAATATCAAAATAAAGTACACAGAAGGAATTGAATGCATGTCATGCTGTGGAGAGGACAGATGCTACTTACTGAAAAACACATTTAAAAATAGTCAAGTTAGGCATCAATGAATTAACTATGGAAAAGTTACAGCACAAAAAAGAGGCCATTCAGCTCAGCATGTCTGCACCAGCTGAAAAAGATTTAAAAAACTAACTGTCCATTTTAATCCCACCTTCCAGCACTCAATCCATAGCCTTGCAGGTTACAGCACTTTAGGTGCAGATCCAGGTACCTTTTAAATGAACTGAGGGTTTCTGCCTCCACCGCTAAATCAGGCAGCGAATTCCAAGCACCCACCACCCCAGGGTGAAGAAGTTTTTTCTCATGTCCCCTCTAACCCTTCTACCAATCACCTTAAATCTGTGCCCCTATAGTTTGATGGTCAAAGTGCTTCCAGAGACAAAAGCACATCACTCAAAGAATGGGCAATATAAAACTACTCATCATAGTCCCCAAATCCTTCCACAGACTCATTCTACCATCCTGCAGTCCTGTGTCCCATCTTGCACCTCCTGCTCTCTCTCTCTGCCCAACTTCAGGCCAAAGCTTCAATCATTCCCCATTCCCCCCTTTATTAACACACTCAATCTCATTACATCCACTCCCGTCTCCAACAGCCTTATTAAAACCTATTCCTTTCAGCACCCCTTTGGCCATTTCCCTTAAAAATTTGTTCCAACACATTTCCTATGTTACAACAGTGACTATATTTCAAAAATACTTCATTAGCTGTAAAACATTTTGGAACATCTTGTGGTTATGAAAGGCACCATATAAACACAATTTTCTTTACTCTTTCTCAAGTCCGGCAACAAATTGTGAAGTGTCTTTGGATACTTTGCAACATCAAAAACACTACACCAAATTAAATAGTAGCTCCTAAAGATATCAAAACATTACTTTTCAGGAAGAAGCCCTTCCCCAAGCAGAGCATTAGGGAAAGCTGAAGTTCAAAAGCACCAATACTCAGCAAAAGTGGTTGCCGGGATGCATTTTCTACTGGAAATGACAAAGAAAGATGAACAGTAATATAGATAGCCTTCATGCTGTTTTCAGAATGTTGATTACTCTTAGGTAAAGCACTGACAGGAGGAGGTAAGCAAAGTGCTTGTTTCTACTTACTTTCTGAACTGCTCATGGAATCGGTCACGATGGCCTTGTAAAGTGTCTGCTGGGAGACCTGAAGAGAAAATGTAATTTTAAAACTGGTCTTCAATAAAACAGTTTCGCGGGGAGGCATAAAACACAGTTAACTGGATTAGTAACATAAAGTTAAACATTAACTAAAAATGTTAATTGTTTTGAAAGCATTTCCCACTACAGAATGTTGTTTAAGATAGTTGAAAATCAACACAATCCAGATCAGTGTGTGGGGCACTGGATGCTAAAAACATTTCACCTTCTCTTAACTTATAATCAGTTTTTGCTACTTCATGGGGAATGAATTTATTGGGGTAACTTCAAGTGATCAAGTCAGCTGATGGATAAAAAATATTTGCATCCTGAATATATGATTGTCCAGACTGAATCCTGGATTTGTACTCTAACTCCAACATTTATGTGAAAATAAGTAAAAGACTATTTGCTCCTGTGGACAAACAGAGTTTGCATCCTCATTTGAAAATTGGAAACAAGGCAATACTCTTCATCAACCTGATGAAGACTAAGTCCCTAATCAAACTCAGCACACTCAAACCCCTGGCCCCAAAGCCACTGACCCCACAGATCCCCAACTCTCAGATACAACATCCCCAGCTACTCATGCTTTCCCCATTCACCAACTTGACCCATCACAGCTGTTTTAACTGCAACCATTGTTTAAACATGTAATGCCCTGCACTTTCTGGTGTAATAACGTGATTTTAAAAATACTGTAAACCATCTGTTCTTTTTTCATGAATTACAACATTTACAGCTACCTTACTGCTGCTGCAGTATGCATGACAGGGGTTCCACCATATGGCTTTAATGGCAATGTGCAGCCAATCTAAGGATAGATTTTATGATTACAGCCCTGGCACGTAGTTCTCTCTCCTTCCTTCCACAGCAATTTGTTAGAAGAGCACAGGAACAGCAAATCCATAGCCCAGTTGCTTAGACACGCATTAGAGGGAATAGTTGTACATCGGTCATGACCTTAACTACCAATTCTCCTCAAAGAGGAACATTTGCCAATCCCAGGCAAAAATGATCCCATATAAAGCACAGGAAGAAGGGGGAAAGGAAATAAGACTACATTAACAGTTGGCTGTCTCTGAGGCTCATGTGACAGGTACAGCCTGTTTTTAGATTAGGTTATTTTTCAGCTAACTCAAATGCATCAGGTGACTGAAAATCTCAGAATTAGTCTGATGATACCAATTTGGTTGCTCGTTGCAAGAGAGATCGAAGACCATATTCCCAGGCTGGACTTCACAAGGGAATTTGTTAACAAATTTTGTTATTTTGCAATATAAGTAATAAAAAAAAGTACTGAATTTCAACATTGCTGAAAAAAAGACTTTCTTTGTCAAAGCTTTTCATCTTGCACTCATTAGGACAATTTGCAAAAAAATACCAATACCAAGGGAAACAACATATTTATGTGTGAGAAGAGAGTGGTAATTTTTTTTGGCAAGTGGACTCTCATTGGTAGATGTGTTGCCATGGAGAATGCACCAGTGGATGGTGACTGACAGTTAACTGCCAAGCATTGTTTGGAAATTTAAACCAGGCAGCTTAACTCTGATCGGTCAAGGCATTGCCTTGGGGAACGAACCAACGAATGGCTGTCACTTATTTTGTTTAGCTGAAAAATTCAATGTATGTACATTTTCTTTCTGTCTGCAAAGAACAGGGCCCTATGCTTCTACAAAAAAAGTCTCTCTTTTTCAGCAATAATCAATTTTTAAAAATTATTATTTTCCTTCTGGTGGCTGACATAAGCTTTTGGAAAGTAAGTACAGGAAAATTTCAATCTTTACAAAGGGTACCCATGTAAAGCGTATAAGAGAACATATACCCTCTTCAAGAATGCACTCCCCAACGCTGTAGGACTGTAGCCCATTCTGATTTTATGGTAAACAGCAAAATATGTATGGAACTGTCCCGCAAGACGTGTGAGACACTAATTACCTTTTGGAGCAAATTATAGGTTCATACTTACAGGAATGTAACTTGAAGAGGAGTTTAACAGTGTAGTCATATAGGTGACTGGAGTCAAGAATAACCTGGATTAAAGGAGCCAATCGACACTGGCCAGCTGCTGTTACAGATACAGATCTCGACATGTCCAGGGAACTAAAGACTGCAAAATAAAGGGTAAGTGTGTTTCAGCACACAGAACTACAACAACAATTCTGCAGACATAAGCAAATCACATTCAGCAATCCATTGCTGCAACTCGACACTTAAAACATAACCTCTTAAATAACCTCCTCCCTCAGAACCCACATAAAATGGCCATCTGTAAAGTGCACTGGATATATCCCCAAAGGCAAATAATCAGAAAAGACCGTCTATGTGTATTTAAAGAGTACAATAAACATGTTCAGTTTAATGAAATTATCACAATGGGTCAACTCAGAAATGCATTGCCCAATTACTGAAGGTTGTTGGAGCATGGAGCGCTTTGTCATAAGAAATGGAGGAGGTAGACACTGTTGGGACTCTTAAGGAAATATTTAGATAAATATTTGGAGCAAAGGAAGTTACATGTCTATAGGAAAAAGTGTAGGGCAGTAGGATTCTTTTGAAATGGCCTAACAAAGAGCCAGCTCAAACATAATGAGCTAAATTACCTAATTCTGTGCTGTGAAGTTCATGCTCCTCTTAGCCTTCCAAATTTTTATTTGCTTCTCCTTTATATTTGCTATATTCAGATTGATTTTCTTTCTAAGTTTTTCAAATATCATTTTAATTTCTATACTCATCCAAGCAATTCCAGCTTTTGTTACACTACTTTCCTCATGTGAATAAGTCCACTCTGCATCTTTATTCTCTCTCTTTTCAATGCTTCCACTCTACAGCCACATCCTGTCTTAACTGGATGGAAAAAATCAAGCTATGTCCAAGTTACGCACATTATAACATTTATATGAACCTCTTCCCCATTTTTGGATGGGAGCACTTTTGGATGGGCAGAAGGTGACAACACTGCAAAAATAATTGAGATTTGCCAATATCAATAGCCACAATGTAAATAATGAGAGTTCCAGTAAGTTAAATAAACCAATTGTGTATCCTGATTGGCCGGTTATACCATGCCCAAGTGCCTTGACTCCCACTCCATTACCTGCTACATCTCCAGCACCATCCACCACGGTTACTGAAAAATGTACCATCCTGAGACAATGCTGGCATGGTCAGGCTCATTTTAAATTCTTTCATTTCAGGACAGATAGGAGAAGATACCCAGTCATTGATAGTTCTCTTTCAAAGAAAAGACATGCACGCTAGAAGTTCCTCATTCAATTAAAATCACCACTAGTGCACGTTATTCACAACAGGCTTTTTAAAAAATATATAAATCTGGGTGACAAACGCAGTGATCTCCAGGTTAGCAAACCATGCCTAGCCTTCAAATGATGTCATCTGATTATTTCAAGCTTTTAACCACATCCTTTCTTTGCATTACACATTGTGGCATCATGTTCACAGGCTCTGCCAGGCATAAGTCAACTTACCTCAACTCAAGCACACTGTTTCACTGTTTGAGTATGATAGTAGCATTGAATAAAGTATCCTGTAGAACTGATTGTTTTAGTTAAATCAGAAACATCATATCTCAAACCTCGAATATTTTAGAATAATTGTCACAAGTTTTGCATTGTGTGCTTTTTTTTTATGTTCTTTGATCCAAAAACAAATTGGTTCATTCATTTACATTGCAAATGACCACATCCATGTAAATATCAGGACTTCCTGTAATTTGAATGAGCTGTGTATCCGCTGTGTATCCACTGTGAATGGCTCCTTATCTCTTATGGAGAGAGTCATTTGTTTGGAAACTTTTGAATTGAGTGAAACTTAAAAAGAAAAACACATTTCTATTGGTTATGATTGGATCACATGAATCCTGTATAGCTCCACGTTTTAGTAATTTTGCAAGTGACATTGGTAGGCCGTAGATTTTATAGTAACATTCATCAAAATATTAACTTCAAAAGAATGCTAAGCGGCATTTGTTCAGCTATTTTTCAGTTTGTATTTACAAAATGCTGACTTTTGAATGCAATGTTTACAACATTACCGAAAGGAATATGAGAAGCCAAATCTTACAAAACTGGCCTTGTCAATACCCAAGACTTTGTCTTCCTAAACAATCAACAATATTTCTTCAGAACAAATTCTTATAAAAGATAAATGCCCCACTACAAACATTTCACCATCTGGGCTTCTGCACGACTGTTAGTAACGTAGCAGAGAGTGAACCCCAGTATACAGTCTGGTGATAGTATTACAAGGTAACAATTTCAAGAGATGAATTAAGATAATGAAGTGAGAGTCGTCCAAACAGTTACCCAAATGAGAGAGGTGATTGTACGCTTCTAAAAACCCTCACATTTCTAACCTCTTAAAGCATGCAAACAGATCTCCTGCAATGTTGTTCATGGCAAATCGGAGGATATGCTGTTTGGTGAGGACAGGAACACTATACCATTTAACCTACAATTTATTATTCAAACCGTCACTTGGTAGTATAGAACTTGATTGTTGCTGAAAAGAGAGACATGTTGCCGAAACCTTTTGTCTTGTACTGATCAGGATAAACACAAGAATGCCAAATTTCAAATGATAACAATTTATACTACAGGAGAAAAGGCTGCCACTTGGTTGGCAAGTTGACTCAAATTGGCTGAGACACTGTCATGGAGAAGGCAACAGGGAACTAAAGACCCAAGCTCCCAGATAATTTAAAAAAGGCACAAGGCTTAAACATATTCCTTTTGTTTGCAGAGAACAGGTCACAGCATACAAATATATGTTGCTTCCAACAAGCATAAATGAGCTATGTTATGAGCCCAGCTGATTATTTTAAGTTAGTTTGTTAGCGTAGCTATTCGCGCACTCGGGATTGTTCAGCAAGTGCTTCCCAATCGCAGAGTCACATCTAATAGTAGACATTTTGTTTTGGGTTTTGCAAGCATGGGCTGGTTGAATACAGTCTGTACTCTGCCAATTACAAACAGCCAGAGAAAAGAAGTGTTGTTTGATTTGATCAGCCAATTGTTGGGATGTATGACCTACATATCTGGCATCGTACCTGCACTGAAATTCATACACTAGGTTGCTCAATTGTGTGGTAGGTAGAATGTTATTTTAGACTGATGGCAACATCTTATTAGTGGACAATACCACAAGCGTCACCACTGCTTAACAGCAGCGTGAAACAGCATGCTTAACCTTTGTTCACATTTTTTAGGATACTTTGATCCGTATTGCCATTGTCCTGAGTAATTGGCCCAATTCAGACCTGAAAAGTGCTGGTCTACCTCAAATTACCCTGGAAAAGCAAAGTATCCCAAAAATCTGAATAACAGGTTAAGGAAGCCATTTCACGCTGCTACTATGCATTATTTCCCATTTATACGATGCTGCCATCAGTCCAAAAAGGAATTCTGCCAACAACATAATTGAGCAACATCATATATGAATTTCAGCACCAGTGCAACAGAAGGTATGTAAGCCATGCATCCCTACAATTGGATGATCAAATCAAACAGTATGTTCCTCAGGCTGTTCATAATAGACAGGGTACAGACCATAATCAACTAGCCCGCGCTTGCAAAACTGAAAACCAAAATGTATACTGGATGTGATTCTGTGATTGGGAAGCACTTGCTAAACAATCCTGAGTGCAATAAATGCTACACTAACAACCAATTTAAGATAACCATTAACATGGTTCATTTATACTTGTTGGGAGCAATATACATTTGTTCTCTGGGACCTGTTGTCTGAAAGCAAAAGGAATATGCTCAAGTCATGTGTATTTTTTAATTACTCGGATGCATTGGGAGCCTAAGTTCCTTGTTGCATTCGCCATGGCCACACCTCAACCAGAGTTGACTTGCCAACGAATCAGCAGTCTTTTCTCCTTTGGCATTCTCAAGTTTGTCCTGAAAAGTGACAGAAAAGCTTTGACAACATGTCTGTTTTCAGCAATATTTATTATTCTGCTCCAAAGGCACTGTTATGTTTAATAGAGCCTGTCCCTTATAGGCCATAAGGTTCAATTGCACACTTTCAAGACAACTGAAGGGTGGTTGTTTCTCTGCAGATTAGCAGCAGGAAATTACTGTTTCGATTTTTTTCTTTAAAAATGGATTGTTCTCCATTTGTAGCGAAGTGTGATGTCTCAAGCATGACAAACTGAAAATCTTTCAAGAGCTAGCTAGATATACTGTGTAATTTATGGCATTGCCTTTTTAATCTGTTTCAGAGAATTCTCGTCTCTGCAGGGTGCAGATGTCAAACAGGCATGAAAGGCCAAGATGCTCAATGCAATCAATGTCTTTACTGCAGGATCGTCAACCGAGAAAGAATAAACTTGTATTGATAATAGTGCCTTATCGCATCCCTCAAGACATCCCAAAGTCCTTTAAGTTCAACAATTATTAAGTGAAACCACTGTTATTACATGGCATTGTGGTCACCTCAAGGACTCACAAACACAAAATGAGAACAATTCCAGTTAAACAGTGTTTCTTATGGTGTTCATCATGAGAGGATATTGGATGAACCTGCTCTTCAATTAAAGCCATTGAATATTTTTCAGATGAAACATTAAAACAGGCATGGGACACTGGAATAGCCTCAATTTAACGGCTTATCCATAGCATGGCATGTCCGACAAAGCAGCAGCTCCTCAGTACTGCATTGGTGTGTCAGCCCATAATATGTTTTCAGCCTTGGAGTGGGTGCGAACTCTCAATTTTTCTGATTCAGAGGAGAGATCTACGAACTGAGCCAAGTGGACAGATTTATACAAGGTTAGTGTGCAACTGATCGTCACATCTATCCAGCTTCCATTTCCTAGCAATCAGGTCCATGGCAACATTTTCTGAGGACTCTTGAGTACACTGCATTAGTACCAACTTGGCTGATGTATTGCTGTGCAGTATGAGAATATAAAGATCGTACTCCATGCTCAATTCAGTTTAAAATCAAAAATCCCAACTTACCTGCCTGGAAAAGGTTGAGCTCACATTCCAGATAATCAAACATTTCCACTGTCAACTGAAAACTAACAAGAAAACAGAAAAGGCATCCATCAGCCAAAGGTTTTATCAGTGGCATATGTACATTCTCTCAGTGTTCATTCAGTCCCCTATCACATCTACATAAACTGGGCCTTACGAATCATACAGGAGGAAGCCTCATTCTTGATGGCGCCCAATCTTGGGCGATGCATGCAGACCTCCCAGAGGCAATGGAGCACTGCAGTTAGGAGGGTTGTTTTCACAAAATGGCTCACTGAGCTGCAGTACAGAAGTGTCCACAAGAATCCTGTTAACGGACAAATTATCAGGTAGTTTCACAACCTTGTGAGCAGGAAACCCAATCTCTCTGATCCCTCTGTCACCCATGTAAATCTAAAGCAAGGAATTGCAATGGATCATTTACTTGGTAAATGACTAAAAGAGAGATGGAGTTAGGACATGTAAGATAGATAATAACTGACTAAGAGAAAAGCTATCAGTCTTGAAATGTATTTCTACAACAAAGCTAAGCTTTAGCATAGATAAGCAGCAAAGCAGTGAGATGGAGAAAAGCTGGGACAGGGCACAGGAAGTCCAGTACATCACAGGAACAGGGAACAATACTGAAAGGAAGATGTGTGGAGCAATGAGCCAACCCAGTTTTCATCATTTTTGGTCAAGCTTTACTCGGGCACCATTTGAAATTGGATGCTGACTACAGAACAAAAAGGTATAGGAACAAATTTCTAAAAGGCAAGTTTAGAATGTCAGAAAGCTATTTTTCAAACAAGTAGCAGTTAATGCCCGGTATTTTTTTCTGTGGTGACTAAGGGAGGCAAAAACTGTGTGCGCGCACGCGCGCACATGTTATGACCCAGCAGTTATTAAAGCTGAGTTATTTAAAAAATCCCAGAGGGAAACTTTAAACAACTGTCATAACCTATATTTTTACTTTTATATCTTTGAGATGCAGCTCTAACTTCAGGAATCAATTCTCGAGAGGTTTTATATTAAACTAAATGACATGTTAATTTACACAAGTTAAATATATACAAATGGCTACAAATTACTATCATAACTTTTAACAAATTTCCAAACTAATCTCCATTAAGGCAACAGCAGCCCATAGATTTAACCAGACACTAGGCAAAGCATTTTCACCTTACGAATTCAAAATGAGGTTATTTTCACTTTGGTTCCTGTGGAGACAGTTTGGAAGCTTACAGCTGCTTTGATCTTATATTGCCTCTGCCCTGCACACATAAAAATTGCTATCAGTTATGTCCAGCACATCTCTCAGAATGTAAATTCTCATTGTATCACCAGCCTCTTTGAACTTCACACTTTAACAATAGTTAAAATAGTTCATAGTACCAATGTTATTAGTGGTATAAACAGCTAGCAGCTACCAAGCAATATAGGTGTCAGTTTTCACCCCACTTCTTGAATGCTCTATTCAAAAAAATGCAAATGCACTCTACCTCTCTCAAAACTAGTACACATCAAAGCATCCAGACTAGCTGTCTTTAATCCAATTAAGACACACCCAGACTAAACCTCTATTTTAAAAGAAAAATATTTTCCAATAATATTATATATATTATTAGCTTCCTGACAGTGCACCTCACCACATAGTGAGACAAATTGCAACGGTGCCATTGTTAGGTATTTCCAAATAAAGTTCAGGTACTTCTCAGCAGGAAACGAAAAAAAAACTGTCAAAGTAATAATTCTACTTTAACAAGACCTGTGTGAACTGCAATGGGCCTGCTCCCAAACGTAGTTTTTTTTGAATGCAGAACAAAAATGCTAGAGCTCTGGAATCCAATTTATAGCATGTTGCCCATCCTTAATTGCCCTTGAACTGAGTGGCTTGTTAGCTGAAATGGCCCAAGAGGCAACCACATTGCTGAGGGTCTAGAGTCACATGTTGGCCAGATAAGGTGAGGACAGCAGATTTCCTTCCCTAAACGGCATTAGTGAACCAGAAGGGTTTTTACAGCAATCAGTGATAATTGATTACTGAGGCTAGCTTTTAATTCCAGATTTCATTAATTGAATTTAAATTCCACCAGCTACTGCGGTGGGATCTGACCCCAAGTCCCATGAGCATTAGCTCGGACTTCTGAATTACTAGTCCAATGGCATTATCACTATGCCATTGTCTCCCTTTTCACAGAGACTTGTTGGCCTGACCTTTTGCACTTTCCCATGCCTGTGTGTGGAAATTACCGAAGCACATTCTAAGCAGATTCTTAAAAGGAATTTGACCGTGCCTTCCCCTGGTGTTCCATTTTGTGTCTTACAAAGAAAGCAGCCTTAGTTTTAAGCATGTAAGGGATAACGGCAACAATTTCTATTTTACCGGAGGTGGGTGCAAATGGCCTCCAGATCATATGTTATAGTCAGCTGCTGAGATTTATTTGCCTGCCATGACGGCTTGCTGCATAAGGAACAGTTTAATGGAACTTGAGTATTGCTGAAAAAAGATAGGCATGTTTGTCTAGGCTTTTCGTCTTGCACTCATCAGGACAGATCTTTAGATTATCAACAGTAAAGGGAACAACAATCTGCACTGCATGGGAAGAGTGTGCTGATTGGTCAGGTGTCACCATGGTGAATGAATCAGGGAATGGCTGTCCCCCAAACTTTTGTTTCGTTGAAAAGAAAACGCAATGCGTGGACATGCCTTGACCAGAATCAACCTGCATTTTTTGAATTTGAACAACAGCTTGGCAGTTAACTATTCCCTGCTACACTCTCCATGGTAACACCTCTACCAAAATCCACTTGCCAACCAATCAGCACTCTCTTCTCATGCAGTATAAATTATTGTCCCTTTTACTGTTGGTAATCTTGCGATCTGTCCTGATGAGTGCAAGACGAAAAGCTTAGGTAGCATGTCTCTTTTTTTAGTAATGCTCAAGTTCTGCACAACCAAATGACTATTATTTTAATGGAACATTTATGATGTGAATCCACTTGCAGTGGGGCACAGTCTATACAAGTGTGAAATGTTCAAGAAAAAAAAAGGAAATCTGCAATCTAAGCTGAATCTCTGTGCTTTAGTTGCCTCTGGAGGTAAAGTTTAATATAAATGCAATGCAACCACAGGAGGCCTCTGTTGAAAGAAGCAGAGTCTGTAACTGCTTCACAAGCCAGCATTATGCCAACAATTTTTTCATGATAATTTATCATTCTGTTTATCATTTTTGTGACTTAAAACAGTTTCAAGGGTCTTTCAAGATAACTTTAGCCAGAATTACATCTGATCCCTTCATCAGATATAATATACTGACTGTTACTTTATTTAAACAGGTGTTGGTTCTTTAATAGCTAGAGCCAACTAAATTCCATTAAAACATATCTTGAAGACATCACTCTATTCAAACCAGTCCTGAAAGAAAGCCAAAAAACAGATCCACAGGTGAGTGATTCACTCCATAGATATTATGCTCCTCAGTCTTCAGCAGTTTGGTACTACACACACCACAGCAGTGTGACACATAACAGCACTGTACCTACACCACATGGACTGCAGCAGTTCAAGAAGGTGGCTCACCACCATTTTCTCAAGGGCTATTAATAATGGGCAACAAATGCTGATCTTAACAGCGGCACTCACATTCCATGTATGAATAAAAAAAAGTAGAAAGTGAATCCACAGAACATTCATCAGTCTTCATGGGAAGAGAATGGGTCATGGACTGTCGTGGCTCCCTTTAATTCTATTTCTGGATTAGTTGATACAAGGACCAGCTTTAATCCCAATTTTTGCCTAATTTTCTTTCCACTCCTGAAGGTGCTGAATTATGCTGGGTTATACATTCACTGTTAACAAAGTGCTCTACAAACTGGGAACATAGACACCGAGCTTGAGCCTATCTGCACTTGAGGTTCATGAATGTGTGCTTCCAAGTGACACTGGTTCAGGAGCTGAACTATTATCCTGCAGTAGGGAGGTGATGTCATCAATCGCAAGTTTGGGCTGAAAACTGACAAGTAACGTGATGCCACAAAAGTGTCAAGCAATGATTATCTCCAGCAGAGAATTTAACCATAGAAAGCTACAGCACAGGAGGCCATTCAGCCCATCGTGTCTATGTCAGCTGACAAGTAGCCATCCAGCCTAATTACATTTAGCAGCTCTTGGTCTGTAGCCTTGTCGGTTAAGGCAACTCAAGTGCATATCCAAGTATTTTTAAACGTTAAGGCAGTTTCTGCCTTTCGGGCAATAAGCTCTAGATCCCCACCACTTGGTTAAAAAAAATATCCTTGAATCCCCTTTAAAATTCCTACTTCTCAACCTAAATCAATGCCCTCTGGTTATGGATCCCTCAACTTAGGGGTATAGAACCTTCCTAAACACCAATCCATTTTTTACACTTCAATTATATCTTCCCTCAGCCGCCTCTGTTCCAAAGAAAATAGCCCTAGCTTATCCAATCTATCCTCATCACCAAAAGTCTCCAGTCCAGTCAACATCCTAATCAGTCTCTACCCTCTCGAGTACCTTTCCTTTCCTGTAGTGCACACAGTATTCCAGCCATAGCCTCAGTGGTGTTTTGTACAGATCCAGAATACCCTCTCTGCTATTACAGTAGGATTTTTCAGATGGTAGGGTTTCCTGCCCCGCAACCGGAACAGTCGGTGGGGAATGCACCCTGAAAATCACAGCAGCCCCACTGCCATTTAACAAGGAGAAACATTAACTGGCTGCAGATGGGATTTTTGCCCTTCACTCAGGTGGACATTCTGCCTCAGAAAGCTGCCAGCCAATGTGATTGGTTAAACTATATCTTCCATTTTTGGTATCATTTACAAATTCTAACACCACAACCTCCAGGCCTATATCCAAATCATTGATATACAATGAACAGAAGTGACCCCAGAACTGAACCCTGAGGGACATCACTGACCACCTCCAACCACTGCCCTAACCCCTATTGTTTACTCCCTTCTAATCATTTTTAATATCGTTTGCTATCCTCCCCCAACTCTATACTCCTATTCCTCTCTTGTAATTTTCCAAATGGTTATTTTCAAAGGCTTTCCTGAAGTCTATATATATTACAGCCACTGCATTTCCTCATCTAACATGCCTGTTACCTTTCAAAGAATTCTCAATCATGTTCATTGCTCTCAAAATCAATGCCGGTTCCTTCTAACAGCTGTTTCTTTTCTCTCCATTTTGCATTGAAGTAGCATAGCTCACTTACTTTCTCTCAGGAAAAAAGGTTTCACACCCTTTCTTTAGTATTCAACAAGCTTTTTTTTTTAATATACAGATTGATGATTAATTGTCACAGCTGCTGAATCACATCTCTATCATTTCAAAGCAGCTATAGATCAGAGTTAATTTGAATATGCGAGACTATCTATGCTCGTGGTTGATTTACAGCAATTCTCATGAGCTCCAAGAGGACAGAAATGGTAACTTAAACACTCCTTTCTGAGATGTGAAAAATGCTATGATTTTCATGACAAAGCAAGTGACAATGAAGGTCAACCTTGGGGCAAATGGTGTGCACGTTAAAAAGTTCACCTTTATGGCGCAGAACTCCAAGGTGGGCAGAAATGCTTCCTTTAGCCCATGTGCAATGCAAAGCTGTGATGTGCATTTTTAATATTAAAGGGCTCCAGTTGACATTGATGTGCTGCACAACATCATGGGAGAAAAAAATCAGACACATGGAAGCTCTGTTTCTTTGCCAAAATCATCACAAGGACTTGTATGAAATTGATGCCAACAGGTCTGGAATCCAGCGTTGCTGTCCTGGTTAGTCAAATTCAAAGTGGCTGTCTTATTGCAAGCTGTCAAGAATAAATCTTATACAATAAACACTTGATTTCAGCATGGTACAAGCGATGAGGAAACTCTAAGATCTGCTGTAAGGTACTACCTGGAGGGAAGGCATGAGAATATGTACTCACACCTAGGGCGCAGTTCCTTGAATGGGTCGTAGAGAGGCACGCAGCTGCTGCTGAGGTTCCATATGTCTAATTAATCACCAGCTAAAGAGAAAAAGTGTTTGTCCATACTGTGCAACAGAGGGTGGTGGATGTGGCAGGTATAGGCTGCAGCTTGCATCATGTTAATAAACATGACTTTTCGTTTAAATTGTAGCTAGACCAAGATGCTAAGAATTTGAAACTGAACCAAAGCCTACTATTTTCATTTTAATCTCGGTCTTAAAAGCAGCAGTTGGAGAAAACACACATTTCTATCTAGAGGTACCACATGATAAATTGCAAAGAAACTCGCTCTTGGCTGCAAAACCCAAGATGCCCAAGCAGCTTTCCAACTATAGAGAGGCAACACCATCACCAATCTGAACTTTTATAGCAAGAAACATGCCAATGCAAAAATAATTGCACAGCAAGAAAACAGGAAAGAAAGGTTAGAGATGCTAACTGAATGCAAGGCAGGAAAGGTAGGATTGCACATCTCAGAATTCTGTGCAATTTAAATGGAATTTTGACCCAGTGACCATAAATCAGTCGCCCTGATTATTCAGAATCACAGTCACATAATAATTTCATCCATTTTTCGATGAAAACTAAAGGCTTGGTGGATTCCTGGAACATGAACCCCAAAATATCAAGTAAAGTTCTGTAACTTTACGCAGTAAAAATAATTTGATTCTTTCAGTCCAGTGTCCTTGCTCATCAGATATTTACTTAAATAGACTTTGCTGTACTCCATTGTTGGAAATGTACAACCACCGAAATCTGCAGGAATCCATTCGTCAACAGGATAAAACATCAAGACTACACGATGAGGGAAAACACCTTATCGAGGCAATACTGGATTCTCAATTCATTTCACAGCAAATCTCTCAGGGGACAAACAATGCACAGTGAACCTTGTTCTCCTGTTTAATTAGCACTTTTTGAAGTACATTTAGTCACACTACTTACAAGTTATTTACATCATTTTCACCCGTCTCCTCTAGTTGTCTGTCTGTCATCTGGAGATTTCCTGGGAATCTGGGATTCTACATGGTGGAGAAAAAGGCAAAATTACCATGGAACCGTCACAAAAATATTCTTGGTTCAGAAAATTCTCTTAGGAATGGCATGGTAAAATAAACGGGAGTCGCTGCTTAGGTTGCTTATTTACAATGCAGCACTTTTTAAACTTGCAATCCAGAAACTTCTGCTCAGTCTACACTATCTAACAAAGCTGTAAATAAATGGACAACTACAATGCATTTTTAGAATAAGTAACTTGTGTTCAAAGACACTGGAGCAGGTCTGGTAGCTGCTACTGCCATTAATAACAGCAGAGACCAAATTTGGTAGTTACATAAAGCATCACTACACATTTTCCCTCAGTAACATTTCTTTAACCCTTGGGAATCCTGGACTTATCGCCATTGAACAATAAAGATTGGGTGGGCTGGGGTTTATTTTTATTTGTTCATGGGGTGTGAGCATCACTGGAAAGCCCAGCATTTGTTGCCCATCCCTAATTACCTCGGAAGAGAAGATGGTGAGCCACCTTCTAGAATTGCTGCAGTCCGTGGGTGCTTGTACACCCACAGTGTGAGGGAGAAAGTTCCAGGTTTTTGGCCCAGCAACAGTGAAGGAACAGCTATATATTTCCAAGTCAGGATGGTGTATGACTTGGAGGGAAACTTGCAGGTGGTGGCATTCCTGCAAACTTGCAGGTGGTGGCTGCCCTTGTCTTCTTAGGCAGTAGAGATCATTGGCTTGGAAAGTGCCCCTCCTATCCAATAACAAAAAACTTACAATCATCTTAGTTAATTTAATGCATTCCCTAGAATTTGAGTCCTTTGCCATAATGAACAATTTACCCAGACCTATTTCATCAATTCCCTGCTTTATCCTCAGGGGATTTCAACTGTTCCTCTTTGCAAAGAGAACAAGTCAAATTTCTTTTAATTGTCCCTCAGTGCTTAAATTCATGATACAAAATAGATTAATTATCTCTGTATCTTCTCATGGCTAACAATATTTTGTCTAGGATAAGAGAGATCACAATAGTGCAGTTATTTTACCAGCTGTAGAAAACAGAGGGCAGTTAGAAAATCAAATTTTCTGCCACAAATCATGGCTGAAGCAGGGGCAAATAAATTACTTGAAAAGAGAATTAAATTGTTGCTTGAAAAGGAGGAATATTGAACTATATGGGGCTGAGCAGAGAGCGTAATTAGGATAGGTAGCTCTCAGACAGAAAGCACTGGACAGACTTGATTTGCTGAAACAAATTTGTATTTTAGGATACAAGAAGCGTTTTTATATTAAGAAGTCTGAAAATTGTGTTTTAAGCAGTTTGTTATGAAGCCATGACTGAAATGTTACATTCTGATGGGAACCATGTCAGCTGTAAGCCACATTATGGAAAAAAATACAACTCTGAATACAAGCAGAAGAAATCAATCAGTATTTTCAGTGATTCCTCCAAGAATAACAACTCTGATGTGAGAAAAGTAATGCCACTTTGGTCAGGTTCATGGTTACACAGCAAATAAACCATTTAAAAAACAATTACATACTTCAACCCGGTGGTGTATTCAATCGGAGCAAACCAAGTACTCAGGATAAAAGAGGGATAAAATTAAAAGATAGAGATGTTACACTAAACTTGTATTGAATCTTGGTTAGACCGCACTTGGAGTACTGTGTGCAGCTCTGGTCGCCATATTATAAAAAGGACATAGAGGCACTGCAGAAGGTGCAAGAACGTTTTACAAGGATGATACCAGAACTGCGGGGTTGTACCTATTAAGGAAGAATGAACAGGTTAGGTCTCTTTTCTCCACAAAGAAAAGGCTGAGGGGTGACCTAACAGAGGTCTTAACAGGGTAGACATGAAGGGCTGAGGGTGGGAATGGTCATGTAAAACACTGGCACCAGCAATAATCACCAGCACAGGATAGGAATCCTGCTCTCCTTCCTAATGAACTAGCTAAAATGCTATTGAAGTGCTTGTTGAAGGGGGAGGCTGGAAGTTTAAAGGATCGCACGGATTTCAGAATCTGTCAGTTTTTGAACAGCTGACGGGAGGCAGATAGACAGTGAGAGTCAGTCAAGGCCCAGACCATCATCCTGGCTCCATAAGAGTCAGCGGGGCAAAGGGAGACTTGACATTTGGTTAGTAGGTGCCCTTGGCACAACAAAGTTGGCAGGGAGAGTGGACACTCAGCATTTGGACATCAAATGGAGTGACCAAACACCTGGCATCGCAGAGGAAGAAGAGTAGGGAGCAAGGCTGCCAATCACAATAGGTGGCCGCCTGTGTAAAAGGCAGCTTTAGGGGGAAGCATGATTGTCAGATTTTGGCCCAGTGGAGATGAGGGACAATACCCTTTCTCAGGAAGGGCAAGACCCTGGCAGCAGGAGAGGAATGGGGGGCAGGAAGGCAATAGAGGCCACCCCTCAACACAGGATCTACTGCTTGAGACGGGGCTAGCTGGTGATGACCGAGAGCCAGTGCCAGAGGAGTCTGAGACTCTTCAGGCACTGGGTCTCGGACATCTGTGCCCTCGAAGACCTCGAATCTCGCAGCATTGATCGCTATGCCCTGCCAGTGACTGTCAAAGTCACTGTGGCCCTTCAACTTCTTTGTTTCTGGTTCTTTCCAAGGATCAACTTCAGGCCTTGGTGCCATCTCATGAAATGTTACACACTGCATCTCACTGATCAATGATGCCCTCTCGACCAGAGCTGCACAGCATATTCATTTGATGACAGACACTGCCTTCCAGGGTGCATTGGGTTCTACCCACACCCTGGATTCCCGCAGTTGTGGGGCATCAACGATTGCACCCATCATGGCACCCTGCAACCAGCCAGTGAGATTCATGTACAGGAAGGGCTTCCATTCCCTCAACATCCAACTGGTCTGTGACCACAACAAGAACTTCCACCACATGTGCACTCACTTTCCTCACAGCTGCCATGACTCGTCATCTTCCGCCAGCCCAAACGGTCTCAGATCTTCATTCCAAACCCCAAAGTGTATGGACGGATCAAAGGGTACAAAGGATATCCCTTGAAGACATGGCTGCTCACCCCTCTTTGAGAGCCCCAGACAGAGGCATAGAGCTGATGTAACCCGTGCCACCTGCCCAGAACAGCAGCCACTGAGCAGACCATTGGACTTATTAAGATGCGATTCCAGTGACAGGACCAGTTGGGTGGTGTCCTCCACCACACTCCTGTAAGGATGTTGGCCATTGTGGCGGTCTGCCGCTCTCTCTACTACATGGCCCTGCAGAGGTGTGGGCCTTGAGGAAAATGAGGTCCTTGAAAAAGACAGCACATCATGAGAGGGGCAGGAGAAAGAGGTGAGAGAGGGGGGAGAGAAGGCAGAGGGAGATGGTGTTTAACAGAGGTGCCCCTGCTACACAACAAAGCGGCGTCCTCCTGCCACCCTCCAGGGAGAGGATTGCCTCCCCTGCCCTCCAGCCTCCAGCATTAGACCTAGGTTGATAATGATGAAGCAAGGGGCTGTCCTGCCCTAGATGCCAGGCCTCCAAGCTCCTGTGATAGTTCGAGCTTTCCTCTGGTGGAGTAGAAAGCTTTGGTACAAACTACAGATCTCTCCCTCAGGGCAGCCAGCAGTTTCAGCAATGGTTGTGGGAGTATAAATGAGTCCCATACTTCATCTGAATCACCTCCATTCCCACCTCCACTGGCTCAGAGTGGATAGGAAACCTGTCTCCATACCAACTAAGGGCTTCCCCACACAAAAATATCAAGTTCAGTTTCCCCTTGGAGGCAGATTTCTGCCTGGTCCCCATTTCTACCTCTGTGGCAGAAACTCAGTCAAAGTGCTCTTCTACTTGTGGGGCAGAGCAAAAATAGAGGCCATTAAAAAAGATAGTCACCGAGAAATCAAGGGGAGAATTCGGAAGAAATTCCTTTTCCTAGAGAATGATGAAAATGTGCAAGTTGACAGGGGATAGCTGAGGCAAATAATTTAGATGCATTCAAGGGAAAGCATGAGGGAGAAGGAAATAGAGGGCTTTGCTGATTAAATGAGGAAGAATGGGAAAAGGCTCAAATGGAGCAGAATTGTAGTCATTGACATGTTGCGCTGAATGGCCCATTTCTGTGCAGTATATTCTTTGTAACAGTGTACTTTTACTTCTGGAACCAAAGTTTAATAATAAAGGATAAATTGAGTAAAATCAGTCCGAGAGTCTTAACTTGAGTCTACCAGGAAATAAGTTAACAAAATAGACTGCAAGTCAAAGGCTAATTTATGAGCAATCTCCAGCATAGAGAGCAGTGTTGGAAAACTAGAAACAAATCCAATGAGACAGGATGGGGTGAAAACTTCATTTTCTTAAAGATTTTGGAAATATTGCAAGGACAGGGTTTTCAGCAGTTTGAAACATTGATAGCCAGAATAATAAATAAATGGCAGAGGAAGCCAGAAAAAAAAAGAGATTCTTTTCTTCCTTATTTCCAGCAAATACGAAGATAATATTGTCAGTAATATCCAACAATGCAGGGTCTCCTTGAAGTACACTATCAGCACCAAGTTCCCTGATCATCAAAGTTTATAGGTTTCAATAAAAGATTAGAAAGGAAGCATTCTAATCTTGGTGAAATAATTAATTATTTTATTATCCACATCCTTTACCTAGCTTTGATATTGAAAGGTGCAAGAAGATTTTAATTGCACTTTGGCAGACTAAGCAAGTGACTAAGGAATATTTGGATAACATCCAGGAAGAGGGGCAGGCTATTACAGAAACAAAAAAGTGTGCAAACACAAACCAAGGAAGTTAAAAGAACTCCAATTAGAGATCTGGCAATATTGCTATTAGTTAATTAAGTAACCTAAGTTCCTGAAGTATGAGAAACACTGGGATAGATCTTCCGAATTAGCAATCCTAACAGAGCAATTGGCACAACATGCAGCTGGCTCTTAAAACATGCGGTGCCTGTTGGGATGAGCTTTGTTTAATCCTGAATTAAAATGTTTAGTAGCAGAGGGAGCAACAGGAAGAGCCCAAACATTTTTGGATGCTAGCCCAACAGGACTGGCTGAGCAGGTGCAGCTCAGATAAGCTGAAATATTTAGTAAAAGATTTTGGGTCTCACAAAGTGTTCTGCAAAAAGCCTAGCATGAGGTGATAAGTACAGTCTCGTGCAAAATCAATAAAAAAGCTAATTTTGCTAAGAAAACAAGCAACAAAAGTACTGCTCAGAGCAGCACAAAGAATTCCATTTTTGCACTGGAAACATATTTGGTCTCCAGAGTATCTTCTGAGGCTATGAGCTAAAAATTGGATAGCCCTTTCTTGAATGCAGGAGGTTACAACTCATGTCTGTTCAGATTGAGATGGCCAACACGCAAACTTAGTTTACACACCTCCTTTAAGTGATTGTAGCGCTCCTCTACTGGACACTGCCTGCAGCCCCTGCTGTCCACAGGGAAACCAGCAGTGTTGTGAGCAAATCATGTGATGCAGCCAACTAGCTCTTCTTAAAGGCAGGTTGTCCTTTTTAAAGGGAAGCTGCACTAAACAGTATGGTTGGAATTTAAATTATGGCTAATTGAACAGCAGAGTACAGAGCGGGTTCCAGAGTAATGGATGTGACACAGGAGGTATTAATGGTGCAGCAGAAGTGACGCCGTGGTTTTACAGGGGGCCAGAATGCTCTTCTTCTCAGGAAGAAGTCGGAAGTGGTGGCCCAGAAGGTCAACTCCTGGATTCAGGATCCTCAGTCCTGACAGAACTGCCACAAGAAGTCTATTAATCTCTCACAGGTGGTCAATGTCAGTGAATGTATCTTCACATGACATCTCACCCAGCAGAACACCAGCCTCTCACATTGCTCAATGCACCACACCTCCATTTTCCCCCTACAGCAATCCATGGCACTCAGGACTCATGCCTAACAGACAACCTCGTGTACCTGCCAATGCTATCAGCATCATACCCACCTCTCGCTGCCTCCACATACCTCCAGCTATTCATCCATGGCAGGCACATTGGCCAAATACAGTGCTACACAATCACTGACATCCTGTCTTCTCTCTTGCAGGATATGTTGGTACACAATAGAAGGGAGCAGAGCAGAAGCAGAACAAGGATGCCTGTATTTGCTGAGTTCTATGGAGGAGCTGGCTCTCAGCATCAAAAGGCTGGCTACAGAACCCATGGCATCTGGCTCACTGAGAACATTGAGGATGATGCCATGTTTCTGCCTCATGCCCCTTCTTAACTCAGCACATCCTCATCCTGCTATCTGGCATGGTGAGCAAACTGATGGTGTGACCATGGACTTCTTCCTTCCCACCCTAATCCCCATCTCTCACCCTAACCTTCACCTAAGTCCTTGCTTTTAGATAGCCAAGAACTGCCACCTGCCCAGGCACAGTAATCCCAGGAGGTGAAAAGAGAGCAACAAGTACAGCACTGAAGAAGAGGCCCTGCTACTTGATCTGACGCTCAGCCACCAGCTCAAATACTGGTGGTTGCACGTACCTTAGAGGATCGCATAAAGTTGGGATCAGTACATGGTGAGTCATCTGGGCACAAGTGTCCTGCAGCCAGGCTAGAGGTAAAGAATAATTCCTTTGCCAGCTCACCGGAGGGTGAGATCACTGATGAGTACTGCTGCAGAGAGCTCAGGTGAGGACTTCAGTTGGACAGTACATCGGAAAGCACTGAATGGGCATGCACACCGAGACACTGGGTGCTTCGGGAGCCACTGGAGGTCTGCCAATGAGCACGCAGAATGTGGCTCCAACTTTAACAGAGGGTTTGTTGTTTGTAGTGTGAACAACAAAGAGGCTCCTACGCATTCAATGCCCAAATTTGGAATCCTGGTGACATATCAGATGGCGTCAAGATAGCATTGATTCTGATGCATACAGGGGACGCAGAGAAAGCAATGGTAGGCCTGTAAACCAAGGTCTAGCCTTTACTAAAGGAGTGTAGCGTTCTCTTAAAGCAACACTCCCTATTTTGAAATGGAATCCAGTCCTGAATTTTTGAAAAGTGCAACAGTTTTGAAAGACAGGTGGCCAGGCAGCAGAAATGGCAACAAATCAGTGTTGCTAATTTCCACTCCTAGATTCCTCCCTCAACACTCACTTGACTCAATTACTGTTCTGACATATATTTATCCCAGACATACAGGACAGTAGATTCAACAATATTTCCTATGTTAAAATTGTGGGCACTCTAACAAGATCTCTCCAGCTAAGCATCTTTACTTGATCATGTGCTTGAGCCTGTAATTTAAATTTCCAATTTCAAAGGTTGCAAACACATTAATACTTCTTATGGATGGTATATGTGAAAACATTTCACTCCCAGCACTGATGCCTCAATGAATGGGAAACTCCTATCTCTGCAAAATATCAAACAGAATTTACTATTTTTTTTCCCCCTCTATCTATAAATCTTTAAGTGTCTCCTAACATCATTTTCAGTTGAACCGTCCTTAGCATGTTACTGGGCAAGGGATGGTGATAACAGTATCAGAAACAGGTCATTAACCCTGGACACTTTCACCGATCATTTCAACAATGCGATTTAAATCAGTTGTGACCTCTGAACAACCTGCACTTGCTGCCCTGATGAGCAAGTGGATAAATGTACTTCATTTATACTAAGCCATGCAGACCATGATGTCATAGGCTTAATCCTCCATCTGTTACAAGTCAGATGATCTCCGTCAAGGCAGGAGTCAAGGGACTCTACAACTGGCCTTGAAGCCACTGGGGCTCGCCTTCCCGATTGCTAGCTAATTGTCTCTGTTGGTAGAGTGTGTGCTTGTGTTTTGTGAGGCAAGGATAGGACCAGGCTTGCCTGTGGCTGTCCCTTACCATCATACAACCTCACATATGTAGAAAAGCCATTTGGATGTGGTTCCATTGGCTTCTCATTGCCTATGAAATCATAACAAAGCAGTCAACCACTCAGAGGGGAGGAAAGGGAAAAGTTACAACAAAATACATTGGCCAAGAAATTCGATAACCCCTAAAACAGGTACTGGATTGCAATGCGCAATTAACCATTTGCTTCTGATGTAGGTAGCGGATAAATTTCATACTAGAGATAGTTTAAGTAAGTTATATTTGTATTTGCGGGTGTTAGGAATGAGTTTTGGCTTTGGGTTTGAGTTTGGTTTGTGTTTCTGTATGTGTGTGTTAAGAAAGGCGGGGAAACTTGAGTTTTAGTTTTGTTTCACTTTAAAAGATGCCTGAATTTTAATGAGGTTTTATGACTCTTGAAAGGAATTAAGACAAGGTAGAAAAAAACTTGGCTGTTGCCTAGCAACAGAAGGCCCACACAGAGACAGAGAAACAGAAACAGAAAGCAATTTTAGATCAGTTGAAGCTAGGAGCCAGGAGAGGCTGGACACAGCAGGGGGAGCTGCTGAGAGAGCAGATTTCTCATAAGAACAGAAGAGGGTCCCAGAAACCAGGGAGCAGGTCCTAAAGGAAAAAAAAAGCCCCAAGGCAACCTTTTAGTCAAAGAAGAACAGGAACCTGGAACAAGAACCTATTCTGTGGAAGTGAAAGCCAGGAGCAGAGGGGAAGGCTCCAAGTTTACAGAGAGAAAGCTGCAGGAAGCAGGCTCAAGGCAAAATAGGTTTGTGAGAAGCCAGAACATCCAAGGAGACAGCCAAAGGCCAGTGACTCCTTACTATGGGCATGTAAAGCACTGGTGCTCTGTTGGCAAGCTGAGTATCTGAGACTGCGTGCAAGGAAGACAAAGCTTGAATCCACTTGGCAGTCCAGGGGGAAGGGACATCAGAAGGAGAGTTTGAAACCTTGGAGGTGGAACGTTATGGAAAGCATCCAAGAGAAAGCATCGTTTGGGAGAAGATTCCAAAGCAGGCTCTTCAAGAGCAGAGATTGGAAACCCTCGTGTGAAAGATGGAGTTCAGTGAGATTGGTTGGCTCACAGTGTCACAAGTGTCTAGGGGAGTTGATGAGAGGTCTACAGTATCAGTTTGGGGTGGCATCTGTCACTTGGTTTCAGAATGTCATGTGCCTGCCCACAGGTCGCCTATTAGTTTACATGAAATGTGTACTTACTGTGAACATGAGAGTATAAGATAGCTTTTGTAACTTGTGTTATCCTTATGAATCTGTATATATCTGTAATGGTATAGTTGGGTGAAAGAGTACTGTAATATAGTTCATCTTTTCTTACTTAGTAAATATGTTATTCTTCTGTTAAAAGTTCATCAGCTGGCTCTTGTGGCTCTAGTCACTTTGTTCCAGTGAAGCTCAACGCAAACTGGAGGAACAGCACCTCATCTTCCGACTAGGCACTTTACAGCCTTCTGGACTGAATATTGAGTTCAACAATTTTAGATCTTGAACTCCCTCCTCCATCTCCACCCCCCTCCCGTTTCTTCCCCCTCCTTTTTGTTTTTTCCAATAATTTATATAGATTTTTCTTTTCCCACCTATTTCCATTATTTTTAAATGTATTTCCACCCATTGTTTATTTCTACCTTTTAGTATTCCCCCACCCCCACTAGAGCTATCTGTACCTTATCTGTCCTGTCTTCTACTCTGAATTAGCACATTCCTTTAGATAATATCACCACCTTCAACACCTCTTTGTTCTTTTGTCTGTGACAGCTTTTGGTTATCTCCACCTATTACTGGCTGCTTGTCCCAACAAACCCCACCCCCCCTTAAACCAGCTTATATTTCACCCCTTTCCTATTTTTACTTAGTTCTGTTGAAGGGTCATGAGGACTCGAAACATCAACTGTGCTCTCCTCCGCCGATGCTGCCAGACCTGCTGAGTTTTTCCAGGTATTTCTGTTTCTGTTTTTGTTGTGTACTGTTGAGTGGCTGCTTACCTGAGCAGGGAATGCAAAATCTTGCCAGGTTCACACAAGATCAAGATAGCTTGCACCACTTATGGCCAGCCAGCAGCTCTTAAAGGGGAGATGCAATTTTGCTGGTGCAGATGCTGAAAATTGTTCTAAAGATGATATTGATGAGGCAAAGACACAAGAATGGCACAACATGGCAGACAGCAAGTTCCAAGATTTGTTGAAGCAACACAGGAGCAAAGTCATCGATCCACAGGGAGCCAGGAGGCCTCCAGACAAACTTTTGAGAAAGTGCGGATAGCCATGGCGATCAATGCCAGCAATCCAGACTGAGGACCTCGGGATCCAAAAGAAGTTCAATGACCCCACACAAGTGGTCAAAGCCAGTGATTGTATCTTCAAATGCCATACCCCACCAACTTCACCACTAGCCTCACACATTGCTCAATGGACCACATCCCATCACTCAACCTACCAATAAATCTCTATCAATCACAACCTAGCTGAACAATCATAGATTCACCTCGCCCTCACATGCTTGGCAGTGCTGTAGGCCTCACACCCTCCCTGACAGCTTGCATACACTGCCAGCTATTTATCCACACCAGCCACATCACCCAAATTCATTGTACCACACTCATTTACAGATTTCCCCCTCTCATGCAGGACAAGGTGCCAGACACCACCCCCTAACTGGCAAAGGGACAGACACGGTTGCAGATGATGCCTTGACATCACTGAGGCCATGGCCAGCAGCAGGGCTGAAGTTATTGAAGATGGCGATGTGAAACCATCGAAGATGAGCTTCCTCATAGCTAATCGTCCTTTCCACATCTCACTTAGGCTTTAGTTCACAATCGCTTCTGATTTACAAGCTGCAGATGGTGTAGGCATGCACCTCTTGCTTTTTCCATCTCCTTTCATCACAGCCCTAGCCTTGTCCTTTTAACTTTCAGATGTCCAAGAACTTCAACCTGGTGCACAGTGAAGAAGAAAAAATGTCACTTGCTGTCACACCTGCAGCCACCAGCTTAGTTGCCTTTAAATTATGCTCTAAAATATGCTCAATGGCAGGATCTGTATGTCGTGAAACATCTGCATGAGTGTCCTGCAGCTATGGCAGTGGAACAGTACAACACAGTGCCAGCGCGCACAGGGTCCAGGTCTTGTACTCATTCTGCCAGTGACAATGGCGATGAGGTAATCCCTAGAAGGTCGATGGGTGTGTACAATGGAATGCTTAGCACAATTGGGAGGCCTCACAGAAAACCAGGATGCAATGTCAAGGAACATGAAGGAGTCAGGCACCATCTTAGCACAGGGTTTTGCGCAGAGCTTGGGGCCCCTGGTGAAAATGGTGGCCAACATGATTAGCACACTTGCTAGACACAACCATGATACAGCTGAAGGTTGTTGTCAGCTTTCATCGCAGCATAAGCAGAAACACCCAACGTCTGGGTGCTGAAGTGGAATCTCAGACTGCTGCCATCATAGCTAAGGTTACCAGAGTTCAAAGGAGTTTGAAGGATATCACAACAGTTCATCAATCTGTGCTCCAATAGATGACTAGAAATGACAGAGGCACTGTGGAGCATGAACCTGCTGTCTTCTCTCAGCATGACAGCATTGACCCTCCCAACACTACCTCTCTGCCACTGTCTTTGCTGTTACCCATCAGCCAGCCAGCCCTGACTACTGCCACCCATGTTGAATTGGCGCAGACAAAAACAGGCCTTAGAGGCCCAGGGCAGCTCAAAGTCATTTTGCAAGGCCATCAACACTACCCCACTGAAAGTCAACATCCTTCTGCTAGTCAGCCTGCAGCCACAGGAGTAGCACCGTTCAGAGGCACAAGGAAGACAGGCACTAAGGGAATGCACAAGAGTGATTAGTTGACATTGTTTACAACATGACATGGTGTGATTTATAAATTTGGTTTGGAATGTTTCATTTTTGCTTCTTGGCTAAGCAGACATTGTGATGGTCAGTGCTAGAGGAAAAGTAAGGTGTGGCACTGTTGACAAATGGGAATTGGGGTTGTGTTGACTAATATTATAGTCAGAAGAATCAATAATGGACAGGCATTCCAGGCAGAGCAAAAGCAAGAGGGGGCAGCATAGAAGGGAGAGGACCCTCCTTCTCTGGAGATGGTATAGCTGGTAAAGACTCTGCCCTCATGCTGGCAAGGTCTCACCGCATGCATCAGAGCACCACAAACCTCGATATGTGCTCTGTTGAGTGCTGCAGAGCTCCTCCAGAGCGGCCAAGGTAGCAGGTGCATCAAAAAGCGTCTGAGTGGTCAGCTCTATCATATTTCATGTGACAACATAACTTTTGTTGTGTGCACCCATCCGGGTCTGTATGGGTAGCACATCAGAATCATCAGCCATGTTGTCAAAAGATAGCATTTGTCATCTGGTGGTCACACTTTGGTACCATCATGATTCAAATGCAGATGTTAGAGAACATTTCTGCAGAATGAAAGCACTATAACTACTGCCAGGATACTGAGAGTTGGCCTGCATGATTTACTGTTTATGTTCGGACACCAGCTGGATGTTGACAGAGTGGAATCATTGCAGTCATCATAGAGTTGGCATGCAGCACACATAAAGCAACGTGCATGCAGTCAACATGGATTTACGAAACGGAAATTGAGTTTGACAAACTTATTACAATTCTTCGAGGATATAATGAGCAATATAGGTATAAGGGCAATCAGTAGATATAGTGTATATGGATTTCCAAAAGGCATTTGATAAGGTGCCATATAAAAAGGTTACTGCACAAGATAAGAACTCATGTTGTGGGAAGTAATGTAATAGCATGGATGAAGAATTGGCTAACTAACAGGGAACAGTCAGGATAAGTGGGTCATTTTTGGGTCAGCAAACTAATGAGTGAAGTGTCACAGGGATCAGTACTATTGCCAACTATTTACAATCCAAATGAAATGACTGATGAAAATACAGGGTGTATTGTGGCTAAATTTGCTGACGATACAAAGATAGAACATAGATAGAACACAGAAACACAAGAAAACAAGAAATAGGAGTAGGAGGCCATTCAGCTACTCGAGCCTGCTCTGCCATTCAATAAGATTACGGCATTTAAGATTGTGGCCTTAATTTCACTTTCCTGCCTATCCCCCATAACCCTGAATTCCTTTGTAGATCAAAAATATATCCAATTCAACCTTGAATGTATGCAATGACCCAACCCCCACTGCTCTCTGTGAAACAGAATTCCAAAGACCAAAGACATTTAGAAGAAATTTCTCATCTCAGTCTCAAATGGAAGACCCCTTATTTTGAAACTGTAGGCCTTTGTTCTAGATTTCCCCCATGACGGGAAACTGCATCTACCCTCTCAAGCCCCCTCAGAAGCTATGTTTCAATATGATCACCTCTCAATCTTCTGAACTCCATTGAGTATAGGCGCAATCTGCTCACCCTCATAAGACAGCCCCTTCATCCCAGGAATCAGCCTGATGAACCTTCTCTGAACTGCTTCCAATATAAGTATAGCCCTTTAAAAGATACTAAAACTGCAGATAACACTAGATGTGGTCTCAGCAATGCCCATACATTTGTAGCAAGACTTCAAGTTTTTTTACTCATCCCCTTTACAATGGGCCAACACTCTATTTGCCTTCCTAATTACTTGCATGCTAACTTCTTTGTGATTCACAGAAACAGACACTCAGATCGCTCTGTACCACAGCATTCTGCAGTCTCTCTCCATATAAATACTATTCTGCCTGCTATTCTTCCTGCCAAAGTGAACCACCTCGGATTTTCCCACATTATACTCCATCTGCCAACTCACTTTAGATTTCAATACAGTTTCTTAAAACAATCCCTGCTGAAACCAACCACAGAGCAACCTATGTTAGACCTGGTAATGTGTAATGAGACAGGATTAATGACCTCATAATAGAAAATCCTCTAGACAAGAGTAATCATAACATAATAGGGTTTCACATTCAGGTCCTGTTTGGGAACATTACTCGAGGAGATTGTTCTAGGCAGAGATAAAATTGAAGGATCAATGCATGGACAGAACCTTAACAAAAGTAAGGAAATAAAGGCAGAGAGGTTACTTACTTTACTGTGGAATTCCATCTTTGTTATTAATAGTTTGAGGTAGGTACAGCTCAGTCTCCCATAACCTTCACTTAAGTGACCCTTTGGGAGAAAAGAAAATAAAAACAAAATTATTTTAAGCAAATCTCAAGTCATTCAAATGGTAATTCAAACCTTGGTTCACTGGGAGATCACAAAGTTCTTCTTCGGCTCAATTCTGATGAAAGGTCACAGACTTAAAACATTAACTCTGTTTTTCTCTCCACAGATGCTGCCTGACCTTAAGAGTATTTCCAGCAATTTTTACTTTCATTTCATCCTAGGCTATGCTGAGTTAACCAATCTCAGCCAGGCCAACTGGCACGCTACAGCAGGCCTCCGTACCCTTCTACTCAGAAGGTGGGAAGAAATCAGCAAGCTTTTTTCTTCTGGGTTGCAATTTTGTAAAGCTTGCTTGAAGTTGAATGTGTATAAACGGCACGTGAGGACAGGAACAACTTTAGCTAAAACAAAAACAGAAATACCTGGAAAAACTCAGCAGGTCTGGCAGCATCGGCAGAGAAGTACAAAGTTGACGTTTCGAGTCCTCATGATCCTTCAACAAAACTAAATAGAAATAGGAAAGGGGTGAAATATAAGCTGGTTTAAGGGGGGGGAGGGGGGGGGTTGTTGGGACAAGCAAGCAGTGATAGGAGCAGATAACCAAAAGATGTCACAGACAAAAGAACAAAGAGGTGTTGAAGGTGGTGATATTATCTAAAAGAATGTGCTATTTAAGATTGGAGAGCAGGACGAGCAAGGTAGCTCTAGTGGGGGTGGGGTGAAATAAACCATGGGTGGAATACATTTAAAAATAATGGAAATAGGTGGGAAAAGAAAAATCTATATAAATTATTGGAAAAAACAAAAGGGAGGGGGAAGAAACGGAAAGGGGGTGGGGATGGAGGAGGGAGTTCAAGATCTAAAGTTGTTGAACTCAATATTCAGTCCGGAAGGCTGTAAAGTGCCTGGTCGGAAGATGAGGTGCTGTTCCTCCAGTTTGCGTTGAGCTTCACTGGAACAATGCAGCAAGCCAAGGACAGACATGTGGGCAAGAGAGCAGGGTGGAATGTTAAAATGGCAAGTGACAGGGAGGTCTGGGTCATTCTTGCGGACAGACCGAAGGTGTTCTGCAAAGCGGTCACCCAGTCTGCATTTGGTCTCTCCAATGTAGAGGAAACCGCATTGGGAGCAACGAATGCAGTAGACTAAGTTGGGGGAAATGCAAGTGAAATGCTGCTTCACTTGAAAGGAGTGTTTGGGCCCTTGGATGGTGAGGAGAGAGGAAGTGAAGGGGCAGGTGTTGCATATTTTGCGTTTGCATGGGGAGGTGCCGTAGGTGGGGGTTGAGGAGTAGGGGGTGATGGACCTTTTTCCAGGTATTTCTGTTTTTGTTTTGGATTTCCAGCATCCGCGGTTTTTTGTTTTTACAACTTTAGCTATATTGCTGTGATGGGTGAATTGTTTGCTAACACTTCGATCTAAATTGTAACACCAATGGCAGCCCATTCATTTTGATGGATTGCCAATGGCATTATATCAGAAAACTAAGTTTTTGTGTCTCAGCTCACATATTAAGAATGGAGACTTCAGCAAGATCTTGGGTGGGTGCTGGCACTCAAGAAAACAAACTCCAGTCGGGTCAGCACCCCAAGGAGAGAAAGATGTGAAAATTTGGACAATACTAGTAGGACAATCCATACAATTGCAGCTGCTCTGAACTAACAAATAATGCAGTAGAGAATTACAATGGTGTGCACAATTAGTACTAGTTACTGGAACATTAGCCCTGCAGAAATTCCAGACAAGGTAATCCTGTCAGGCTCCTATTCAGAAGGACACAATGTTATTACTTTCAACTGAAGACAACACCAGCAGCTCAATATGGTGAAAGAACTTGATATAGGGTTGTAACAGTCTACACGAACAAACAATCAGTACTCATCCTATTATGGCCTCTTGTACATCCCCAATTTACTTCATATCACCATTGGCAACCATGTCTTCAACTGCCCAGGCAATAAAGCCTGGAATTCCCTCCCTAAACATCTCTATCCTCCTTTAAGTCACTCCTTAAAACCTCTGTCTTTGACCAAACTTTTGGTTCCCTTCCTAATATCTTTGTGTGGCTGTGTCGAGTTTCATTTGATAACGCTCCTTCAAAGTGCCTTGGGACATTTTACTGCATTAACAATGTTATATAAATGCTCTTGTTGAAGAACATTAACCCATTTTTCAGATGAAGACAGACTATGATATTTCTGTCATTTTACTTCAGATTTCCAGAGTCTGCAATATTTTTTTTATCCCCTAAGGCTGTCACCATCAAATAGCAGAGCTATATTGTCATATAAAATAATCAGAAGCTTTCAGTGAAGAGAGGAGATAGAAAAACAAGCCATTAGATTATTTAGATCTGCAGTTTTGACCTACGATTATCTCAGGCTTCACAAAACCTCAGAACTTCACTCGGCTTCAAATGCGTCATCGACACACCTAAACACAAGCTTATAAGGATCAGAAGTTAATCTTAGGATCTTTGCACAGTTACATCAAACCTACTAGCACAGATCAGGCTTCAAATCCAGGAAAACCATTTTTGAATATATATGCATACACAATATTTAAAAATTAAAAATGTTACGGCAACAGTCATACTTTGCAATCCATATATCTCAAGTTGTGTAATGCAATTTCCTGTCTCATGCTTTAATATCAGAGCCATAATATCTACACCCCACCCTCCACCCCTAGTATCCCTGGTGGGGTTGTGCTTTCAGCTATCTAGCTTCCATACTCCTATGTTCCCTCCCTGCCTCTGCAGTTCCCTTTTCTCCTTTAACCCCCTTAAAGCCTCCGTCTTTGACCAAGTTTTAAGTCGCCGCTCCTACACCTCTCACTTTGGTGTCCATTTTTTCTCAAAGTACGCTTTGATGAAGCGCCTTGGGTTTTTTTTTTGCATTAAAAGGCCATATAAATGCAAAATGTGAAAATCTGAATTAACAAAGCAAAAACTGATCATGAACTAAACTGAGCATTCATCAAACATAAACTTAAAATAGTTTCTTCACATAGCTGTTGATCGATATTTTCTTGATCAGTGTATGCAACTAGAATTAACAATTGAAACATAATACATAACTAACTGGATACTGTTGGCTCAATACTAAACCGATCAGAGAACTAATTACTTCACATTAGAAATAGCAGCACAAAATCTGGGGTTGGAATTACACTAATAGTTCTACAGGTACAGCACAAAAACTATGTTATCCAGGATACAGATGCACAGACCACATGGCAACCAGGCAAAAAGGACCAGGGAATTCTGGCTCCTGGGGGTAAATTGCATGTGAAGGAGCAGAAGGAAGGTTGAAAGAAAAGAGAAAAAAAGTGAAAAAAAGGCAAACGGGCACTGGAAGAGTTGTAGATTTGCAGTATTTGAAGAGTTGCAGACCCTGTTCCCAAGACGCAAACACTACCTAGAATATACTGGATAGAACAATAGCAGCGGTCATATATAACATGAAGAGGAACTCTCCTCCAAAAACGTCATTGAGGCTAGGTCAATTGAAAATTTCAAAACTGAGACTAATAGATTTTAGTTAGGTAAGGCTATTAAGGATAAATGGATTTGAGATAGAGATCAGCTACAATCATAATGAATGGCAGAACAGGCTTGAGAGACAAACGGCCTACTCCTGTTCTCAAGTTCCAGAGGGAATGCTCGGGAGGCACTTGTTAGCTAACCTCAGTCACAGCAGCCTGAGGCACCCAGACCCAGACCATGTTCAGATGCTGGTCACTTGGAAGTCTTAGTATTGGAAATAGCTTCCTTCAGCAGTGCTGCAGCAAAAGTTTCAAAATCTATTATGCATCTGCTGAGTTTCATTTGATGATTATGAAAATAACTGAAAGGAAAAGAGGGAGAAAATAAAGAACTTGCACCTTAAGCAAAAATTGCAAATCCATCACAGAGATGGTGCAAAAAAATTATAATGTAAATAATTGAGAATTTGAGGTTTAAGATGGAACAGGGACTTTCATCAAGTTGACTTGTTTTTTTTAAAAAAGGGGCTCAATAAACAGCATTACGCGGTGTGTAATGTCTCTATTTCAGGGTGGTCAGGTGATATAGAGGTTTAGTAAATTTCCTGCATTGAAGCAAGTGAAACCTGCCACATTTAGGTGAAAAAAATAACCACAATAAATATCAGATAGCGCACTCCAGATCCCAGACTACCCATGACCTACTGTATATATCATCTCTGTTGAAGATATTATTCAGTTTAATTTTTCTGCCCTTCTCTTCTGAAGGCACAGATTGTTACTGTTGTTTAGTTCAATGGGCAATGGAGGTTTTTTCATACTTCATTCAAGTGGCTATTGTTCACGATTGAGGCGAGACAGCAAATGTCAGCAGATTTTCATTAAGTACATGACAGTTAAACCCAAACCTGGATTCAATCCATGTCCACACAAAGAATTTCCAGCAGGAATCACTGGACAGTCATCAGGAGTAGGAGAGTCCTGGCTGAATTGTTCAGAACACCGAGGCGTGTCGCATCCCGACAGTGCCCTAGCAAACATGGTAATTCAGCATAAAGTGTTACTGAAATTGGGACCGTAAGGTCTGGTTAACAGTGCCAGATCAAGCTGTACATTTAATCACTAAGCCACCATGGAGCTGAGAATCAGACAGCACAGAAGAGGGCCACTGGTTCCTTCATGCCCACATCAGCTCTTACGGAGCTATCCAATTTGTCCCACTCTCCCTCCTCTTTCTCAATAGATCAGCATATGTTTGCTTTTCAACATTCACACTTTCGTAAATTATTACTGATTCTGTTTCCACCACAATTTCAAGGAGTGCATTCCAGGTCATACCTTGCAGCGTTAAAAGAAATCTCATCCCCCACTGGCTATTTTTACCATTTATCTCCAATCTGTGTCCTCTGCTGATCAACCCTGCTGCCTGTGGAAACAGTTTCTCCTTATTTATTCTATCAAAAACATCCATAATTTTGAAAAAAATCTATTAAATCTTCACTTAACCTTCTCTGCTCACAGGAAAACACCATCAGCTTCTCTGGTTTCTCTCTGGAACTGAAGTCCCACATCCCAGGTACCATTCTGCTAAATCTCCACGAATCTCAAAAAGTTGTCATGCAGGTACAGCAAGTGATTAAGACTGCAAATGGAATGTTGGGCTATAATGCAAGGGGATGGAGTATCAAGTAGGGAAGTCTTGTTACAACTGTACAGGGTATTGGTGAAACCACACCTAGAGTATCAATGTACACTTTTGGTCTCCTTATTTGAGAAAGGGTATGTTTGCATTGCAGGCAGTTCAGAGAAGGTTCACGAGGCTGATTTCTGGGATGAAGGGGGTGTCTTATGAGGAAAGGTTGATTACAGGGGCCTATACCACCACCTGGAAGTTCCGCTCCCAGTCACACACATCCTGACTTGGAACTATATTGCCATTCCTTCACTGTCACTGGGTCAAAATCCTGGAATGCCCTCCCTAACTACACTGTGGGTGTGCCTACATGACATGGACTGCAGCGGTTCAAGAAAGCAGCTCACCACCACCTTCTCACGGGCAATTAGGGATGAGCAATAAATGCTGGCCTAGCCAGTGATGCCCACATCCCATGAACGATTATTTTTTAAAAATCATTGGAGTTTAGAAGAATGAGGTGATCTTATTGAACATACAAGATTCTGAGGGGGCTTGACAGGACAGATGTTGAGATGGTGTTTCCCCTCGTTGCGGAATCTATAATTGGGGGCACAGTTTAAAAATAAGGGGTCTCCCATGTAAAAACAGAGATGAGAGGGCATTTCTCCTCTCAGCGGGTCATTAATCTTTGGAATTCACTACACAGAGAGCAATGGAGGCTGAGTCATTGAATATATTCAAGGCTGAGTTACACAGATTTTTGACCTATAAGGGAGTCAGTTTGTAGGGCAGACAGAAAAGTGGAATTCAAGCCATGATCAGAATCACTGTGATCTTATTGAATGGCGGAGCAGGATCAATGGGACAAGCTAAACCTGTTGCTATTTCTTACGTTCATCCTCTTCAAACACTCAGCATCCTTCCCAACATGTGTCCAAAAAGACATCTACACTACTTTATTCGAAGGACGCAAAGAATACATTTGAACCTAGGAGTTGGTTGAAAGAAGAGCCACAGAACTGATCTCAGCCATTAGGGGACTGATCTATTTAGAAAATCTTTGGCTTCTCAACTTAGAAAGGCGGTGACCGAAATGTTACTTTTTAAACAGTGCTGAAAAGACCAATCTGGAACACTTCTTCAAACTCAAAGTCAAAGGCAAGCTCAGGGTTGAAATCAGGAAGTCCTTCACTTAAGGTGAACCTCTTTGTCAAGGACTTTTGCTGATGAATGAAGGCAAAAATAAATCTAAATCATTTCAAGAAATACAGCAGTTGAATGCCATGATGGACGGTGCAGGGTTATTGGATGAATAAATTAAAATGGGTTGAACATCATTCCTTATTTGTATGTACTCTGTGATTAGGAGTGGTTTGACCTTCCCTATTCAACATTTAACATGAAACCATGTTACAAGTTTCATCTTATGTTCCCATTTGCCCTCTGACAGTCACAGGTTTGCAGAGTAGAATAATAAACAACTCAGGATTTCATGCCTTAATAGCTTAAAAATATTCTTGCAGAAAAATTCAAGACGAGAGGCTGCATGTCTTCAGGAAATTGCCTAAAAGATAGCACATTTTACAATCAGTAGGTTATTATTTTTGATACAACTCATGCAATTTTTTTTAAAATCCACCATTTTCTATTTTATTGGAGACACCATTGACACAAGCTAGCAAACTCAGCACAGAGTGGGGATCGAACCAAGGAACTTCCCACTCGAGGCGATTCAACTAGTCAATGCTAATCCTATTATTTCAGGAAATATTTTGTATAGTTGAGCAATAGTTAGGGCAACACTGTCTTATTCAAGATGATCCCCATGCTCTTTCATGGTTACAGGTAACTGAAACTGCTGACCCCAGTGTGGTAAACTTCTTCAAACCATAGCTAAAAGTAGCAAAGCTGCACCTCACCCAACTTGAAAACTGCAGTTCCAGCAGCATATTAGCTAGGCTCCTTTACCTTTGAGAGCTTGCATTTTTTTTTAAGGAAACAAAGATGGTTTGCCACAAAATCATCTATGCTATCGAAATAACATGTCCCATTACTGCACTAAATATTGAATTATAGGTTTTCTACCATTCCCCATTTTTCCTAAATATGACATGGCTGTGATAAAGTTCCATTGGCATCAGATGCCAGACAGTGGCCACTGTCAAGATACTGGCTGAGGAAAGCATTATAGCCAAGACTGACCCTGCTGTCATTTATAATGATAATGTTTTAAAATGTCTCTTTCCTTTTCAACATCTTCACAGAAATTCCAGTAAGCAGCCTGGTCATTTATGATCCAGATATGGTATTGCCACGTGATCTGGCTTTCCACAGCTTATGAGACATGCAACTAACAACTGCAGTGAGTTCCATATTGAAAATTGTGCAGATTCATCCTTTATTTTCAATCATTTTGTTAAACAGAATATCAGAACTCTCAGGTCAGAACTTCAATCAGTTAAAACAGCTCCAATATTCACATTCTGAAATGCATAGGAACAAGGATTATGATTGATCAATAGTAGAATAATGCAAGAATGAGTGATAAACCTTCAGAAATGTCCCTTTCAAATCTTCAGAAGAAGTTTAACAATTCTGCTTCACAAAGTTTCAAAACGATCGCTGCAGACAAAGTTTCTCTCTTCCTCTTCTCCACCAACACTTCTGGTTGGGATTCAGAAGTGAATTCCCTTCATGGCTAAGACTCAACTTCTTTTAAAAATGCAATTTCCTTGGATATTAAAGGGTTCTCACCAGGCTTTGATGATATCAAGATTCTAAAACACCACAGGTAATGAGGCTAGATGGTCAGCTGTAAATGATAAGGTTGCATCTTTAACAATTAAAGTTTTAAGGTATTGTATTTCAAACAAAGCAGCCGACAACCATTTAAACACAATCTCTCCTGAACAGTTATATGCATTCTAGGCTATTATACACTATTCCCAGGTTATCAACACACAATGCCCTCATTCCGAAGCAAAATACTGCATACGCTGGCAATAAAAACAGAAGATGTGGGTCAGTCAGAATCTGAAGAGAGAAACAGAGTTAACATTTCAGGTTGTTGACCTTTCATCAGAACACAATACTCTCATGTCTGAATAATCAATGAACAAAAGTGCTAACAGAAGGATACAATGATTTGTATTTTGGAACAATGATCAGAGTTTAAGTTGATGTCTTAGCTTTAAGGCACCAAACAGGATGGTGAGGTGGCACTTGCAACATTGATTTTAAATTTGTACAAAAGGTAGAGATATTCAATTTTCATAAATTTTCAGCAAATCACATCCAAGTAAATGCACTATCTGGCAGGATTCAACGATTAACAGGCAATAAAACCCATGGTGATGTACAGTTCCATGAGCACTGGCAGCCTTCCATTATTTGGCCCAGGTGGCTATTCTCAATGTGTGCTGCTTCAATCAGCTTGTGTCAAAAGGCTAGTAAACCATGCGAGGGACTGTCCGAAAACAATATACAGACACGAACACATTTGACCCAGTTTTCTTTCTTTCCTTGCCTATCCAAGAACGCTCGAGGCCAATAATAGCATTCCCACTGGCAACCTGAATGATATTAGCTCAAGGTAACACAGGTTCAGAAATTGCAATACATTTTACCCACCAAGCCATTAATTTGAAATAAACTTCCAGACTTAAAATGCATATTTTAAATGCTTGCATTTAGTAGTACACAGTGGATTGGAGGGCTCAGGCAGCCACTGAAGTAAAGTCACTCAAGAAGTGGTTTATTTTAATCCAATTTCATTCAATACCAGGAAAGTAGCAATCAGCATTTCAGGAAATTGTCCTTCCAAGTTCAGCCATCTAGTTCCTAATCTCTGGAGTTCCCTCCCTAAACCTCTTTACCTCTTGCTCCTTCTTATAAATCATTTCATGATACTTACTCTTTGACACAGTTTTTGGTCACCTGTCCTAATAACACCTAATGTCAAATTTTGTCTGATGACATTCCTATCAAATGCCAATGAAAGTATATGTGTATGGACCTGAAGTGCATAAGAGCCATTTAACAATGAAGTATTTGTGAAGAAGCCTAGAAGACACTTACCTCACCTTTGTTTTCCTTTATTCTTTCATAGAATGTGGGCAGTGCTGGCAAGGCCAACATTTGTTGGCCATCCCTAATTGCCCTTGAACTGAATGGCTTAGTCATCCATTTCAGAGGGCAGTTAAGAGTCAACCACATTGCTGTGGGTCTGGAGTCAATGTAGGCCAAGCTGGGTAAGGACAGCAGATTTCCTTCCCTGAAGGGCATTAGTGAACCAGATGGGATTTTTACAACAATCAATGATAGTTTCACAGTCACCATTACTGAGTCTAGCTTTCATTCCAGATTTATTAATTGAATTTAGATTCTACCAGCTGCCGTGGTGGGATTTGAACCCCATGTCCCCAGAGCAATAGCCTGGGCCTCTGGATTACTAATCCAGTGACATTACCACTGCACCACCGTCTCCCCCTGACAAAAGGGGAGAGGTGCTACAGAGTTATAATATGAAAGATTAAACATACAATCATTATAATGATTTATTAAATAGGCCGTTAAAGTTGAAAGCAGACTGTTCAGTTCCCTCCAGAAACTTGGCACCAAAGGTTGATTCCAATCCTCTTCACAGCTCCCCACTCAGGCTGAAGCCAACGAACAATCTGCAACCTTGATGCACTGTTCAGCCCAGAGACCAGTTTAAAGCCACATACCCAGTCCCTCATACTGCCAATTTCCACTGATGTAACATGGTCTACGCCCATCCGTACCTCATCCTCATTGCCTCTGAAATCTTATCAACCCTCATTGGATTCCTGTGCTCCATTCCATACAAATTCCACTCATCCAGAACTCTATCTATCTGTCTCATCTAATTCTGTACTAAATCCCGATAACTTCTTATGCCCATCTCACAGATCTCAAATAGCTCAAAGTGCCCAGACCATATCCTACAACCTCCTGCAACCCAATGTCTCAGCTCCCATCTTCTGCTCTTCTAACTCTCTTCTATTATTGGTAAAGAGCCTTCACCAATTAGAACCCTGCACTCTGGACTTCTCCTAAACTTCATCATCTTGCCATCTCTTTTCATAAGACTTCAAATACCTTGAACTTACTTGCTTGAACACAGCTTCAGTACCTCCTGAACTACTCCCAATTCCTGTCATGTGTCCAATTATTTCTCATCTTAGTGCTATTTCTAAGTGCCTATAGCCTTGAGCAATGTTTAAATCAGGTTCCTGTACATGTTTCTCATAGGCATGATAAACGTGGCCCCACACAGGCTTGTATACCAGAGGGTATTCATAAATAAGAACTCCACTGCACATACCCACATCCTGCTCATGTCGTTCAGCTCATTCTTATATCGCATGGAGTCCAGCAAAACCTGTGATATAATGAATAATCCAAGTATGAGAGAATGCTCAACAAAATACTTCAGAACATCTGATCCAAACAAACCTAGTTAACCAGAAAATATATATGCACACATTCACAAATAATACATGACAAAAGCATTACAACAGGCTAGATGTATTTTACAGTTAATAGGCATGGGCAACATGCATAGGGAATGGGGTGGGATAGAAGGAACATTTAGTAGGAAGGCCCCATCAGCTCACACCAGAAACATTACCCACTCAGTCCAATTGGAAAAACAGGCTATTACAGGAAAATAGTTTATGCCAGACTCACAGCTATACAGACCAAAAATCATAGCCATTATTCTTATCTTCCTTTCCTGAAAATGTTTGCTGGGATATGGGTTCCATGGGTGTTAACAGCCTTTCTTCAAGGCAATATTCATCATTTGAGAGTCTTAATGGTTTTTTCAGTAGGCTATTCAACTGTAAAGGGCATTACAATTTAGCCTAACCCAGTCCGTCGCCGAACATCCATACACACTTTCCATTATGGCTCACTGACAATGATCATGAAGGGACCCTGGCTAAGTTTCTCCTCTCCACCCCAAGGGCAAGCCAATTTAGGCTTTAACCACTGCAAAACCTTATCTACTGATGAAACATTTAAACATGTTGAATTAGCAGATGTTTTACTCAAATACTGTATATCCCAATAATGCAGTGCTCATGGAAAGATTGTTGGAATCTCAAGTTGGCTCCAAGATGGTACGCTTGATGACAGGAGACTAAAACCAAAATGATCCTTCAACAAACATGGTGACTGGTTGGCCCAGGAAGATCTATAGTAATCTAGAATGACATTGACAACAGATAGTTTGCCTATGTTAGGAAAGAGAGATAGTCTAAGCAAGTTATGTTTGTATTTGCGGGTGTTAAGAATGAGTTTTACTTTTGAAGTATCAGCTTGATTCGTATTTCTGTATCTGTGTATCAAGAAAGGTCAAATGGAGTTTCAGTTCCACTTTAAAAAGGTGCTTGCATTTCTAATGAGGAGTTTTACAACCCTAAAGAGAAGGGCAACATACAAGGGTGGTGGGGGGGGGGGGTGGTTGGGCTGTTGCCTAACAACAAGAGCCCAGAGAGGCACACACAGAGAAGACGAAAAACAGCAATTGTTTTGGAAGTTGTTTGAGTGCAGTTGGTTATGAAAGTTGCTGCCAGGAGAGACTGGAGCAAAGGGAACAGATAGCCAGTCCCAAGCTAAACAAAAAGCCCAAAAATCCAGGGGAGTTTAAGAGAGGATATTCCAAAGAAGGCCTTCTAGTCAAAAGAAGAACAGGAACCTGGGGAAAGCTCCTGTTAATTAAGTTAAGAGTGAGGGGCAGAAGGAAAGGCTCCAAGCTTCAGATTTAAAGTGACAAAAGCTGCAGAAAGCAGATTTAAAGTGAGAACAGTTTGCAAGAGGCAAGAAAGCCCAAAGAGATAGTGATGGTCTGTAACTCTATGGTATGGGCATATGAAACAGTGGTGTACTGTTGATGGCTGAGCTGGTGACAGAGAGCGCGTGGAAGACAGCTTGAATGCTAGAAGTGAACCCTTGCGGAATGCATCTGAAAGAAAGCGTGGTTTGGGAGAAGATTCCAAAACGAGTTTTTGGAGAGTGGAGATTGGAAACATTCGTGTGAAAGACGGACTTCAGTGAGACTGGTTGGCTCATGGTGTGACAAGCATCTGGGAGGAGTTGAGGAGAGATCCATAGCATCTGGTTGAGGTGGCATCTGTCACTTGGTTTCAGAGTGTGGTGTGTCTGACCATCGGGTGTCTATTGGTTTACATGGACTGTGTACATTAGAGTATAAGATAGCTTTTGTAACTTGTGTTATCCTTACAAATCTGTATATATCTATAAAGGTATAGCTGTAGATGAAGGAGTATTGTAGTATAGTTCATCTTTTCTTGTTGAAAAAATGTTTTATTATTTTGTTAAAAGTTCATCAGCTGACTCCTGTGACTCTGTTCAGTAGCTACTCTCCACGTATCTAAACAAACAAATAAAAGTTAGGATCTATCAAGCTGGGTTCCACTCTAGGATCAGGCTTGTCCAGGGGTAATCTTAGCTGGGGATCATAACAGCCTGGCTTATTGATGAGAACTATACTTACTATCTGGCTCCAGTTAATCCTGAAAGCAAGTGTCTTAATGGGTCAGGCAGTTTTGCTGGACAAACAGTGGCAAGCTTGCCAGTGCTCCATAGTTTTTGCTCCAGCAACACCACTGTGCACATTTGGGAGTTCTTGTTTTTGCCCCAGCAACACCACTGTGCACATTTGGGAGTTCTTAATACTGCGATCAATCCAACTACACCCAAGTTCTTTTGGTGACATGCCCCCACAGAGTGTGCGCAATTCTCATCAGGCAACAGGAAATCACCTTGGTACTGAGACTCTTCAGCCACAATGAAGGACTTCACATTACTAGCTGACCATTAAAAACAAATGCAGTGTCATTTAGCATATTCATACACAACACAATGAACTTTTATGTTGCACCAATAACTTGTTTCATATTCTTAAGGTTTTAGAACAGCACAATATACTGTACATTGGCCTTCCACTTCTGTTCTCCTCCATTCTTACATATCCAAGCAAAGCTGATCTTTGTTAGGTGAGGGTAAATCCAGAAGCACTGACTTACTACAAAAAGTTGTGTCCCTTGCCACCACTGATAGAAAACAAGTCATCCAGGTTGAATTCCTGAATGTAGCTGACAGCAAGAAAATTGAATGTGTGCCATTGGCTGTAGTTTTTAAAATGCCATTAGCTCACCACCTGTAATTGCTTCTACCACTAGTGACAGATATCAAAACACCATCCTGGTGTTAAACGGCTAAAAATATTCTCTCCAGACACAACTAAAGTTATGGAGGACAATTCTTTAATTGCATCGTTGGACATTTCCACTTTGAGTGGTACAACAGGAAAAGTGTCACCGACTCACTCACCATTTAACTCAAGTAATAGCTATAGATGTGACTAGTATAATTAAGTAGATCTAGCACAACTTCTTTTAATTAGCATACAGTCAAATTCTGTCTCAACTCCTAGGTCCTATTCAATCAAGGTCTCTATTAGAAAAATTGCCTGCTTCAGTGTTATAAAGAATAGTAGCAGTATAACAGATTATATTCTCTGCTACATCACAATTTTAATGATAGGCAGTTCCCATCTGGCCTCTAGTTTGAGCTTTGAACTCCATCCAGCTCGATACCAGTCAACTGAAAATTAAGATAAAAGCAAAATACTACAGATGCTGGAAATCTGAAACAAAAACAAAAATAGCTGGAAAAACTCAGCAGGTCTGGCAGCATCGGCGGAGAGGAACACAGTTGACGTTTCGAGTCCGTATGACTCATCAGAAATTAAGGCATGGCTCAGGAGCATCAAGAAGGAGAGATAAGAAGCCTGACAAAGTGGAAACTCTATGCTTGATAAATGGAGTTACCCTCACCAATGCTAATCAATAATATAACTTTACCCATTGGATATGCTATACTTAGGATACAAATATACACACATATAGATGGATATACAACCAGGAAAGAATGAACGCAAGTGACGCAATCTTGAGAGATGGTTTCTCTTTGTTTGGTTATATGTCCTTGATTTTATTTGAAGCATTAAACTTCGAATAAGTGAAACTTTGCTTGTGAGTGTATTGTCATGCCATCATTGATTGAACTCAAACAGAACTAGTGTATTAACTGTTTGATCATTCTCCTATACTCAATGTAGAGATACCACCCCCCCTTAATAACCTTATGACTGGAGACGCAATACTTCACTTCCCAGAGGCTCCTAACCATGTAACCATGTGCAGGCTTCCTAAATAACAACAGATCCCAGTTTGGAGCATGATGGGACATCATTAACATTCATGGTCAGAGAAAACAAAACAACTCTAAGTTCGCAAATAGTTTGCAGGTCCCTCCCTAAAAGCACTGTGGGTGTACCTACACCACTTGGACTACAGCGGTTCAAGAAGGCAGCTCACCGCCACCTTCGAGGGCAATTAGAGACGAGCAATAACTGCTGGCCTAGCCAATAACATCCACATCCCATGAAAGAATAAAAACTCAGCCTGAAAACTATTAGTCGCAAGGCTGACCACTTCCGCATGTTGCTTGTGCTTCTTTTGCAAATCACTTGAAATCTGTGTCCTGTCTCCTGATCCTTCCACCAAAGGGAACAGTTGCTCGCTATTTACTATGTTTAGACTCATGATTTTGAGCACCTCTATGAAATCTCCCTTCATCCTTCTCTTCTTTAAGCAGAACAACTCCAGTTTTTACAATCTATCCATGTAGAAGTAGTTTAACTGTGCCATTCCACCCAAAGGTCAGGCATGGAGATACAAGTCCAGGTTTCATCAGGATATCGAAAGGCTGCCACAATTCATTAGCAATGAAGCCTCAAATCACTTCAACCTGAACTCCATTCATCAACAGAGCATAAGCTGGTAGTGTCAAAGGTAGACTGGAAACTAAAACTATTTCTCTTGCAAGTTAAGTGCAACAAGATGGTTTGCTGTCATTCACAGTTTCTGTCAATGTTGTGTTGGAAGGCATCATTAGGAAAAGTTTTGAAATGAGCCACCTATTCCAGCTTTCTACGTTGATATCACTGAAGAATGCAGTATAGGCTATGCAGGTACCAATGCTGCCGAACCAGGAGAATCAACCCAAATTAACACAACACTATGTAAACAAATTGATTCCTATTGTGTTTTTGGCATTCTCATCTGTGGATCCAAAGCTTCCCCACCTAGGAAAAATCAGGTGTAGAAAAACAATCCAATCCTCACTATGGATGACAGCGGTAGGCTTCATAAAGCTCCAGAGCTGCAAACAGCAAAAGTTGATGACCAGACAATATCTCAAAGCTTCATTTAGCTCAACCAAGATGGCCTCCTCAGTGCAGCATCTATACACAATGGCAACATTCACAGAGGTCAGTACTTGGGGGAAACATGCAGACCTTGGCCATGCCTACCCACGCAGTGGGCAGGAGAATGATATTTCAGCCTAGGCATTATAATGGAGGATCAGTACTACCTCTTTTGAAGGACTGTAGCTGTGAACCACTGTACAATTTTACTTGTTTTAGTGCCCGAAGCCGGACAAAAAAAGGAAAATCCAGCCGCATTACTGCTAAAATGATTTGTGCAAACCAAAGTTTTATTGGAGAAGGGAGAAGAGACAAAGAGCATTACATCTCATTTGCATCACAGAGGACAGTGAATAAATTACACCATGTAAGTTTGGTATTTGCAAATGAATTTCAGCATTTGGAAATTAATTTTTTGCTAAATATATTTTCATGAACAGGTCAGTCCTTTAAATAGTCAAGCATGAGATCAATCTCTAAACCACATCTAGTAGCAGTTGCCACAAAGGAAATAGCAATAAAATGCACACATTAGATTCAGGATGAGAGCTCTTCCCACAGGCCAAGGGAGAACATGTAGAGGACAGAAGGTCCTTCAAAATATTGAACATTGGAAATCAGAGCTGCATAAATCTCAGAGTGACCTTGACCCTGTAAGCTGTCTGATTTCTTAAAGCCAAGGATCAATGCATGACAATCTCTAAGCTCTCCCTTCTAGCGATTAGAGAAGCTGATGAGAACATTAGAGTTAGCAGTACATGGATCCATTGCTTAAACATATAATGTTTTCCAGCAAACTGCTTATTGATCTGTAACAAGCATAAAGGGCAATATCTGCCAGTGCATCTCAGTTGTTTTGTATCATGCTATGTAGGGAACAGCCTGCAGAACGAGCAGTTTCAAAGCATGAGACACAGACAAGAGATAACCAAGATATGCAACAATATGACCAGTCATAGCCAGAGCTGTCAACATTGCAAATTCTAGTTGTGAGATTTTCAAATTGCAAGTGGAGGCATCAACAAGTTAGGCCTGTCATAATCCCAGGCAACAATTAAAAGGCAGTCATGTATTCTCCCTTCCTGTCTCTCTCTCTTCCCCACCTTTCTCGGTTGTCTTTTTTTCGCTGTCTTGTTTCCAACATTCCTTTCTCTCCTTCAATCAGCAACCAAAAGAAACAACTGGTTTCATTTGAGAGGGGGGCAGAGAGGAATTTTCCACAATATTTTGCTGTTATTGGTCTATTTTTTTTAAACCTTCTTGCTTCTCCCAGCAGATTACAAGGCTGCAGCAGGTACAGTATAAGGTGTTTGATCGTCGCATCCCAGCCATCATGAGTGTCAGCAGGCTTGATAGCCCCCCAGATGAGTTTTTCCTGTCCAAGACCTAAGAAAAAGAGTTTCAAGTGTCTTTTCTAATATGAGAAAAAGAAATAGCTACTGTAGATGTTACAGAAGCAGTAAAAAAAAAACTCCCTATAGTCAGTACATCCACTCCAAGATCACCAATTTCCACTTCTGTAACATCACCCAACTACATCCTTGCCTCAATTCATCTGCTGCTCATACCATCGTCCATGTCTGTGTTACCTCTAAACTTGATTCTTCTAACACACTCCTAGCTGGCTGACCAGATTCTACCCTCCATAATCCGAACCTCTGCTTCCATGTCCTTAATCACACAAGTCCCATTCGCCTGACATCCCAGCAGCCGCTGATAAATTGGCACCCAATCATGATTTTAAAACTTACATCTTTGTCTTCAAATTCTTCCATGGTCTTTCCCCTTCCTATCTCTGCAATCTCCTCCAATCACACCATCCTCTGAAATATCTGCATTCATCTAATTCTGGCCCCTTAAGCATCCCGATTTTAAGTACTCCACCACTGATGGATGTGCTTTCAGCTGTCTAAGCCCCAAGTTCTGGAATTCCCACCCGTAGCATCTCCTCCACTTCTCTTTTTCCTTTAAGGCATTCCTTAAAACTTACCATTTCAATCAAGCTTTTGGCCATGTGCCTTAACATCTCATGTGGGTTGGTGTCTAATTTGGTTTATAACACCCCTGGGGAAGCTTAATTACATTAAACATATTATATAAATATAAGTTGCTGTTGTTCTATCTATGCCCCTTAAAGTTTTACACAGAACTTTCTCCATCGCTGTGAATGTTGGAAGTTCCCAGTGGTGGGAATGAAATGCATATGCAGATTGGCATGCTCATAGAATACACTTGGCCTCAACTCTGCCCTGTAAAAAGGTTACTAATTCTGTCGAAAACCTTGAAGCCTAGTCAGAGCTCCAAAACTTAAGGTTTCCTTTTCCTCCTCCGTATATTTCTAATATTATCTCTTGCATGCACTTCATCCCACCAATTTACACAGAGTCTAAAATGTTCTGTTGACCACGAGATTGGGTCACAATAAACAGGATTACAGCCCCTCCAATGCAGCACTAGCGTTTCAGGTATATCTGTATTGACAGATCAAAATCCCAGCCAAAGGCTTGGAAAATGCTCTCCATGACCAGTAAGGTATTTCACTATTTCAAGCACCCAGAATCACTATTAAAGACCATCAGGTCAGGAATATACTGTTGTATGCTCTCCTCCAGCATAGGGTTGTGACCCCAACCCAGCCATCCAATAGTCCTTCCTGGTGCCAATTCTAATGATGCTTTAGAGGCCACTTTGTGAGATGGTTTTGGCATGATGAATGCAGAGTTAAAATGCCCAGCCCCATGCCAAATCAGACCCTTGTCACCAGTAGAAAGAGACAACTTACATCCAACATGTCTAACTTTTAATCGTGTTCTTTAATCAAGAATAAATCTTTGTTCAAGCACTCTCAGGACATTATTTATCATTTTTGCTGTTGGCCAAGAACAAGTCACACTTTCCAACTACTAAAATCATACAATTGTCATCCCTCTTAATAAATTATAATCCCCAGTGCAATGTGAGGGCTTTGAAAGGAGAATACGCTGCATTATTTGACATATTTAATACTGAAACAATAGCTAAATCACTAACCCATCCAATAGGACAGCTACTGGCAGCTACCCTGAGACTTTGATGCTACATTTCTGCATTAACTGAAAAACCTAAAGAGCCAACCATATTTGCTACCACCAATGGTTCTTTCTGCTGCTGGTAAGACAGGAGTTGAGGTAGAAAGGATCGAAATAGAGCCAGAGGACAGTTTCAGGCCGAGAAGGCATGAAGAAAAAAAATCTAAAAGAAATTTGTTTTTCATCTATATTCTCTTGTTTAAATTGTTATTTAAGAAAAGGACAAATGGCTGGACTGATAACATGGCTGCAGCTAACCACATGATGGTTGTTCTGGAAGTTTGTAAGCAGTTTAAAAATGGACAAAGGCTCATCAAACTCCTGGAATGTGACACTCTTTGCATTTTATAAACATTCCAGCCAAGCCAACACAAAGTACAAGCGACGAGATATCTGCACCAGCTAGTTCTGGGCAAAGGCAGAGTTATTGTGACTCACCCCCAACCTTGTGTAAATGGTTCCACAGTTACCTGCTCAAAAACACAATGGGTTTTAACAAGGGGCCTCGTTAGTCGAATGGGTCGACCCGAACCACCCTGTCATATGACCGAGGCTTGCACTGTTTGAATTACTTTCATTATTCAACTTTTGAACTCCATCTTCAGTTGCTGCTTAACCTCAGAAGAGATAACAGGATACAAGGCTATAGCAGTCTGCCTCTTACCTCAGTCTCTCTCAAAGCCTGGTCTCCAGAAAGAATCTTGTATTTTACCTACAAAGTAAACTAATTCCAAGAGTACAAGAATACTTTGCTACATCTTCATCTGCCTCAGCCTTCAACCAAGCTCTTAAGAAAAAGACCAGGACTTCTGCCAGACAAAGCCAACTGAAAGAACCTTCCTTGGACAGTGACTCACTGGACTCTGGACTCATGTGAAACAATAATTATGATGTTTTTTCTGCGGTCTTTGCCCTGTCCTTCTTTCCTTCCCTTATCCCTCCTTCATTGTGTGAATGTACCAAAGCTACATAGCAACATCCCCTCCCCATGTTTTGAGTGTGTGTGAAATAAATTAACCCTCTGATTTACCCCATCCCGAGTTCAGTGTGGGGTTATTAATAGAGAATTGGATCACTCCAAAACTGAGGGCTTGGGGAAAAGACGCCACCATTTATAAAGGGGGAAATCAAAAATCAAAAAACACTTTTGTTTACGGATGGGTAGCGAGAGCAGGAATCAGAGCTGTTTTAACTTAACCCGCCCACCCTCCCCATCCATAACAGCAGAGAGAAATAAAACTGGTATTTTAATGGTAACTTTTTCAGTGGGAGGAATGAAAAATCACCAGCAAAGCTGGGTTAGGGCTACTGTGACAAACACATTTAGCATGTTTACTATGGGTTACTCAGTCTTGCTGCTGTCAGTCACTGGAGAGTGCTCACAGCAAGGGAAGAAGTCAAAAACAAAACCTAAATTGAAAAAGAGCAACAAATCTGCTCCATTCATTATGACATGCCATGACGGTTCGGCTCAGCTATGGTACCCTTCATAGTCAAGTTGCCATCTACACACACAGCATGAAGTATGGGCCCCTGCAAAATCTTTGAAAGTATACCCCTATTTTTCATAGACATGTTTTTCAACCATAGATGAGGTGTATCATAGTCAAGTCTGATGGCCATATCTGCATGTAAATTCTAGAAGGGGGTCAGTCACCACATAGTGATTAGTGGGAATTGTGATTGCTTTTCCCGTTCCTGTCAAAACTTCAGACAAAAAAAGAATCTACATCACCAAGAGACTCATCTAAAGAGAAGAAAGCAATGGGAAAATTACTTTGTAACCCCATCTAGCTAGAAGCTTATATTTGGGCACTGATGGTTTGAATGTACAGTTAAATTGATCAAACCAATGCTTGAAATGGCTTCTTTTTATGTATTGTTCAATACATAATGTTTATCTTCAGCTTGCAAAACCAGTGCAAGCTACATTGTTCAAGTCTGAAGGTTGGTGCCTGCTGCAGATAATTGAACAGGTGAGCAATTACTCATCATGGCATCATTAAAAGAATGGATCAATATCAACAGCTTCATACAAAATATTTCTATCAATAAGTAGTAAAGGATGACTGATGTCTCCAATAAAACTGATATTTTCTATGCTGAAAATTTATCTGCTAGCCTACATTAAACAAACAGCTTCATCTCTATAAACTGTGTTGCTGTTTGATAACACCTTTTTTCCTACCATTATAGCAGATGTACTGAACAATAACACTCTTAGGTGGTCATTCCTCTATCAAAGCAATCAGCTACCTAAAATACACTTAAAAACAAGAGTTAGTGTCAGCGACGTCACTTGCTGGTAGGTCTTGACGAATATCTACCATCCACACTATGATAACTAGATCTTCTATTTGCAAACCAATAATTTTCAAACAACTTTCCAAGCCTGGAATCTAATATGGACCTTCTGGTCTGTAACACAGTAGAGAGAACATAAGAACGAGGAGCAAGAGTAGGCAATTCAGCCTCTCAAGCCTGCCCCTCCATTCAATATGATCATGGCTGATCTCATTTCGGCCTCAACTCCAATTTCCCACCCTCTCCCCATAACCTTTCAACATGTTACTAATTAAAAATCTGTCTATCTCCTCCTTAAATTTATTCAGCATCCCAGCATCCACTGCACTGAGGTAGTGAATTCCACAGATTCACGACCCTTTGAGAAAAGTAATTCCTCCTCATCTCTGATTTAAATCGACCACCCCTTATGGCCTATGGCCTCTCGTTCTAGAATGCCCCATAAGGGGAAACATCCGCTCCATGTCTACTTTGTCTATCCACTTTAGCATCTTATATACCTCAATTAGATCTCCTCTCATCCTTCTAAACTCTAGCGAGTATAGGCCTAAACTGCTCAATCTCTCCTCATAAGACAAGTCCCGCATCTCTGGAATCAATCTAGTGAACCTCCTCTGAACCGCCTCCAATGCAACTACATCCTTCCTCATGCAAGGGGACCAAAACTCTGCACAGTACTCCAGGTGCAGTCTCACCAATGCCTTGTACAGTTGCAACAACACTTCCCTATTTTTATACTTTATTCCTTTAGCAATAAATGCCAAAATTCCATTTGCCTTCCTTATTACCTGCTGTACCTGCATACTAGCTTTCAGCGATTCATGCACGAGGACACCCAGATCCCTCTGCAATGAAGCATTCTGAAGTTTCTCTCCATTTGAATAATAAGTCACCTTTTTATTCTTCCCACCAAAATGGATAGCCTCACACTTATCCACGTTTGACTCCATCTGCCAAATTTTGGCCCATTCATCTAACCTGTCCATATCCATTTGTAAATTTCTTATTTCTTCATTGCAACTTACTTTCCCACCTATTTTGGTGTCATCTGCAAATTTAGCTATAGTACCTTCTATCCCTGAATCCAAATCATAATATAAATTGTAAATAGTTGGGGCCCAAGGACCGAACCCTATGGCACCCCACTAGCTACAGCTTGCCATCCAGAAAAAGACCCATTTATCCTGACTCTCTGCTTTCTGTTGGTTAGCCAATCCTCTATCCAAGCTAATATATTACCCCTAATTCTGTGTGATCTTACCTTGTGTATTAATCATTTGTGCGGCATCTTATCAAAGGCCTTCTGGAAGTCCAGATATACTACATCTACAGGATCCCCATTATCCACTTTGCTTGTCACATCTTCAAAGAACTCTAGCAAGTTAGTCAAACACCAGAGCATCTTTATCCACTGTGCTCTCTGGAGCCTAGCCTGCATATATGAAAATATAACAAACCATGGAATGTATTGTCATATGTATATGTAGTGTCAGCCGTGGTTCAGTTGGTAGCATTGTTGCCTGAGTCACAAGGTTCTGGGTTCAAGTCCCACTCCAGGCTTGAGTACAAAAATCAAAGCTGACCACTACGGTGCAATAGTGAGGGAGCACTGCACTGTCCGATCTGCCTACTCAGTTGGATGTAAAAGATTCCCGGTGTCCTGGCCAACATTTATTCTTCAATCAACATCACAAGATAGATTATCTGGTCTTTATCACATTGCTGATCCTGGGAGCATGCTGAGTGCAAATTGGCTGCCATGTTTCCTATATTACAATAGTGACCACACTTCAAAAGTACTTTACTGGCTATAAAGTGCTTTGAGACACCCGATGGTTGTAAAGAGCACTATATAAATAAAAGTCTTTCTTTTCTTTTTGTATTGGGTTTAATTCATGGAAACTAATTGCCTCCAGCACACCATGTGCAACACTCCATATCCTAACCCCATCCAAAGATTATTGAGGAAAACAATTCAAACTCAGCAAAACTTTCAAAAGTGAACCTTCAAGTCTATATATATTATAGGCCTCCCAATTGCCGGCGGGAGATTGAGGAACAGTTATGTAGGCAGATGTTGGAAAGATGTAAGAGCAATAGGGTTGTTGTGGTGGGTGATTTTAACTTTCCCTATATTGACTGGGAATCACTTAGTGCTAGGGGTTTGGATGGTGCAGAATTTGTAAGGTGCGTCCAGGAGGGCTTCCTGAGACAATTCGTAGATAGTCCAACTAGGAAAGGGACAATACTGGACCTGGTATTAGGGAATGAACCCGGCCAGGTGGTCGAAGTTTCAGTAGGAGAGCATTTCAGGAAAAGTGACCATAATTCAGTAAGTTTCAAGGTACTGGTGGATAAGGAAAACAGGAGTCCTCGGGTTATGGTGCTTAATTGGGGGAAGGCTAATTATAACAATATTAGGCAGGAACTGAGGAATCTAGACTGGAGGCGAATGTTTGAGGGCAAATCAACAACTGACATGTGGGGGGCTTTCAAACATCAGTTGATAAGAATTCAGGACCTGCATGTTCCTGCTAGGATGAAGGATAAGCATGGCAAGTTTCAGGAACCCTGGATAACGAAGGATATTGTGAGATTAGTCAAAAAGAAAAGGGAAGCATTTGTAAGGGTTAGAAGGCTGGGAACAGATGAAGCCCGTGGAGAATACAAAGAAAGTAGGAAGAAACTTAAGCAAGGAGTCAGGAGAGCTAAAAAGGGTCATGAAAAGTCACTGGCAACCAGGATTAAGGAAAATCCCAAGGCCTTTTATACATACATAAAGGGCAAGAGGGTCGCCAGGGAAAGGGTGGGCCCACTCAGGGACAGAGGTGGGAATCTGTGTGTGGAGCCAGATGAAATGGGAGAGATGCTGAATGAATACTTCTCATCAGTGTTCACCAAAGAGAAGGACTTAGCAGTCGATTTGTCTAGGGAAGAGAGTGTGTAGATAGCCTGGATCATGTTGAGATCAAAAAAGAGGAGGTGTTAGGCATCTTGAAGAATATTAAGGTGGATAAGTCCCCAGGGCCAGGTGGGATCTACCCCAGAGTACTGAGGGAGGCAAGGGAGGAGATTGCTGGGGCCTTGACAGAAATCTTTGTATCCTCACTGGCTACGGGTGAGGTCCCAGAGGACTGGAGAATGGCCAGTGTTGTTCCATTGTTTAAGAAGGGTAGCAGGGATAATCCAGGAAATTACAGGCCGGTGAGCCTTACGCCAGTGGTAGGGAAATTATTGGAGAAGATTCTTCGTGACAGGATTTACTACCATTTGGAAGCAAATGGGCATATTAGAGAGAGGCAGCATGGTTTTGTGAAGGGGAGGTCGTGTCTCACTAACTTGATCGAGTTTTTCGAGGAAGTGACAAAGATGATCGACGATGGAAGGGCAGTGGATGTTATATACATGGATTTCAGTAAGGCCTTTGACAAGGTCCCTCATGGCAGACTGGTACAGAAGGTAAAGTCGCACGGGATCAGAGGTGAGCTGGCAGGATGGATACAGAATTGGCTTGGTCATAGAAGACAGAGGGTAGCAGTGGAAGGGTGCTTTTCTGAATGGAGAGCTGTCACTAGTGGAGTTCCGTAGGGATCAGTGCTGGGACGTTTGCTGTTTGTGGTATACGTAAGTGATTTGGAGGAAAATGTAACTGGGCTAATTAGTAAGTTTGCAGATGACACCAAGGTTGGAGGAGTTGCAGATAGTGAAGAGGATTGTCAAAGTATACAACGGGATATAGATCGGTTGGAGACTTGGGCGGAGAAATAGCAGATGGAGTTTAATCCAGACAAATGCGAGGTAATGCATTTTGGATGGTCAAATACAGGCAGGAATTACACAGTAAATGGCAGAATCCTTAAGTGCATCGACAGGCAGAGGGATCTGGGTGTTCAGGCCCACAGGTCACTAAAAGTGGCAACGCAGGTGGATAAGGTAGTCAGGAAGGCATATGGCATGCTTGCCTTCATTGGCAGGGGTACTGAGTATAAAAGCTGGGAAGTCATGCTGCAGCTATATAGAACCTTGTTTAGGCCACACTTGGAACATTGCGTGCAATTCTGGTCACCACATTACCAGAAGGATATGGAGGTGTTGGAGAGGGGGCAGAGGAGGTTTATCAGGATGCTGCCTGGTCTGGAGGTTATTGGCTATGAGGAGAGGTTGGAGAAACTCAGATTGTTCTCACTAGAGCGACGGATATTGAGGGGCGACTTGATAGAAGTTTACAAAATTATGAGTGGCATGGAGAGAGTAGATAGTCAGAAGCTTTTTCCCAGGGTGGAAGAATCAATTACTAGGGGACATAGATTTAAGGTGAGAGGATAAAACTATAAAGGTGATGTGCGGGGCAAGTTTTTTTACGCAGAGGGTAGTGAGTGTCTGGAATTCGCTGCCAGAGGAGGTGGTGGAAGCAGGTGCGATAGTGGTGTTTAAGAGGCAGCTTGACAAATACATGAATAGGATGGGAATAGAGGGATACGGACCCCAGAAGTGCAAAATGTTTTAGTTGACGGGGAATATGATCAGCGCAGGCTTGGAGGGCCGAAGGACCTGTTCCTGTGCTGTACTTTTCTTTGCTCTTTGTTCTATTCCTCGGTAATCTTTTTAACGGGCCTCATTGAGATAACTTACTCCAATAGATGTTAATCCACACAATCACTAAGAGAAAAAGGTCCTATGGATCTCTATCATTGCATGAGGTTTGACAATCTTCTTATCCACTCATCTCACAATTGCAACTCATGTTTAAAAATGTGTTTCTTGCATGAACTTAGAAGCCTGAATCATGTCTTCTCTCAATCTTTCAAGTACCGAAAAAAATCAGCTTTGTCAACATATCCTTGTGGTTTAGAGATTTTACTCTGTGCATTGCCCAAGTTAGTTATAATATCTCAGTGTTACAATCAAACTCCCCAGAAATGTATCTCAAGCCGATTCTCCTCGTTAACAACCACCTCAATGGTATGTTGCATGGTATTAAGGTTGGATACTTTCAGTGAATTATCAACAATCACATCAGATTTTTCTCCATCTTCAGACTCCTATGGAAATCCTAACCATTGTATGCAAATTCTTCCCTCTATCATCGTATATTACTTCACATTAAACTCCATGTGTCATTTTTTGGCCCATCTACATAGCTTGTCCACACTTATTTCATTTTTTTCTATGCACTGAACGCCTGATCGTGTAGCATGGTGTCATCAACAAATTTTATGGCATTACATCCTATTAGTACCCATGTATATTTATAAACTGTTTAAATCAAGGGAACCTAAACCAGTTCCCTTCAAAACTCTTATTAGTCACCAACTCTTCCATTTATCGTCACCTTGTGTTCACTGCCAGTTAGCCAATTTGCTGTCTAGTTATTGTACCAACATTGCCATGCACAGCCTTTATCTACTCTATAATTAAATGGATCATATTTTGCTCTTTCTTTCAAGCGTTGAAGCTGCATGAATAACTTTCAAGTCTTCAGGTACAATTCATGTACTTATGGACTTAAAAATAATCAACCAGGCCTTTACTCACTTTATCACTCGATGCCATCTTTTTGATGCAGCTCATTTAGTCCAGCTTCAGAGTAGACATTTAGTATGGAGTTGTTTAAAATAAAAGTATATTTAATCTGAATAATCTTTTTGTACAGTCCAGAGCCTGTTTCATAGAGCCTGGGATATACCCATCGTCATTAGTGGTGAAGACTGATGAATTTAAGGACTGCAATCCTACGATACACCTGCCTCTGTTCCCTTTCCTCCTGGTGACCATACACCCGGTTTCATATCATGTAATCTCTATTTCCTGATTTTCTAATCTTCTGCTCTGCTTGTTCAGCTTAATGGTATCTTTAATGATGGATCTTGTTCTTTCACTGCATTCTATCAAAAAGATATGGCACTCTGCAGACTATATTCATTCTTTAAATGATACACACACATTAGTTAGGGAAGTTTGACTGGTTCTGCAGAAACAGAGGTGATTTTGTACCCATAAAAATAGCACAATATCAGATTTGATAGTCCAACCATGTAGTCTCCCACTCTAATTCTGCTAAGGGCCAGAATACAATTGCACTAGTTTATTTTGACCTGAGGCCAAACTAAATAACCAAAAATGTATAGAAAGGTCACACGGCAAGGCTTGAGCCAGTGGCATTTTGGATTAAGATAGGTGGAGGATATTCATGTCATTCCAAAAACAAGATCACCCTACAAGGACACCCACACACCAAGGCGTATTCCAGAACAGTGCAGATTCAAGAGTAGGAAAGGCCCTGCAAATGAGTCAAAAGTTGTGACCTTGAATTGCCTTGCCAAGGTCAAAGCTGACCTCTATTTTTGACGCAGTGTGTGACACCGCACCTCAACGCCAACAGACAGTGGTCCCATGGGCCATCGCTCTGGTCAGGAGGAAACAACTCACGTTCCTCCGGTCTGGGTATTCTGCTGCAGGGAGGCAACTTCACCAGCACTGAAGTGGTGGGTGGGCACCTCCTCATAGCGGACGTATTGTACAAGAATGCTCCGCTCAATTAACACGTACGCCCCAGCTCAAAACAGCGAGCGGCTGGCTGCCCTTCAGCAGCTCCCACTACTGCTGGCGAATTCCAAGCCGGTCATTCTGAGCAGTGACTTCAACAGCATCATTGATGCAGCTAGATGATCCGGCAGGGTCAACAACAGTCTGGACGCGCCACTTCCGGACTCCTGATGGAAACATTAAAAGATGCCAAGCTGCATGACGTCTTCAGCAACCCTGCAGATGGAGCACAATGTAGATACACCTGGTTGCAGCCAGACGGGTCCATCCGTTGCAGGATAGACTTCCTGTTTGTGTCCCGAGCGTTCACGGTCAGATCCACCGATGTCAAGCAAGTGTTCTTCTCTGACCATTGCCTCGTACTATGTGACTGTCACTTACAGGAAGACCAGAAGGGGAAATGAAAACTGAATATAAAACTGTTGACCCCAGAAAACATCAAGGAACTCAAGAGGGATTACAAAAGTTGGAAAACCCTGAAACCCCTCTGAGTCCCGACCTACTGGTGGGAAATGATGAAGGAGAATATCAAAAAAATTTTCATCCTCAAAAGGGACTCAGAAGGCTAGAAAGGAACATAGGGAAACATCCCGACTCCAGAAAAGCATGCAGAATCTGCTCCAGCTGCAGTCGAAGGGGGTTGATGTCAAGGAGGATCTCCCGGAGATGAAGTTCCAGCAAGTCTCAGAGGCCTCCAAGATCATCTTCCGGTTCACAGTCCGCTCCGTGGAGCAGGATGAGATGTGCTCGTGTTTCTTCTGCAATCTCTCTCAATTTAAATAAGTATGCTGCTTTTATTTTCTTGCTTCCAAAGTGGACATGTTCACATTTTCTCACATTATACGCCATCTGCCAAACTTTTGCCCACTCACTTAATCCATCAATGTCCCTTTGCAGACTCCTTATATCCTTTCTACAACTTACTTTCCTACCTACCTTTGCGTCATCAGCTTGTTACTTCCTCAAAGAACTCCAATGAATTAGTCAAATATGATATCCCTTTCACAAAACCATGCTGACTCTGTTTGATTGCATTGATATATTTTTTTTTAAGTGCCCCACTATAACCTCCTTAGTAATAGATTCCAGCAATTTCCATGACAGATGGTAACCTAATTGGTCTGTAGTTTCCTGCTTTCTATCTCCTTCCTTGCTTGAATAGAGGAGTCACATTCACTATTTTCCAATCTGATGGGACCTTTCCAGAGTCTAGGAAATTTTGGAAAAATCAAAACCAATGCATCTTCTACCTCAGCAGTCACTTCTTTTAAGACCCTAGGATAAAGTCCATAAAGACCTGGGGACTTGTCAGTCTTTAGTTCTAATAATTTTCTCAGTACCCTTTCCCCGGTGATTGTTTTAGTTCCTCCCTCCCTTTCACCTCTTGATTTACAATTATTTCTATTATGTTATTTGTGTCTTCTACAGTGAAGACAGATGCAAAATATCTGTTCAAATCATCCGCTAATTCTTATTTTCCATTATTATTTCCCCAAACTCATTCTCTAGAGGACCAACGCTCACTTTACTTTTTTCCTTTATAAATACCTGTAGAAACTCTGTTTTTATATTTCTAACTAGCTTACTCTTGTACTCTAATTTATCCCTCCTTATTAATCTTTTAGTCATTCTTTACTGTTCTTTGTATACTGTCCCATCTTCTGACCTGCCATTCATCTTTGTGGAAATATATGCTTTTTCTTTCAATTTGATAATATCTTTACCTTCTTTAGTTAGCCATAGATGGTGTGCCCTTCTCTTAGAGTCTTCTTTCCCACTGGAATGCATCTTTTCTGAGTATTCTGAAATTCTTAAATATCTGCCACTGCATCTCCACAGGCCTATCCCTTAACCTGAATTCCCAGTTCACTTCAGCCAGCTGTGTCTTCATGCCCTCATAATTGCCCTTATTTGAGTTTAAAACACTAGTCTTAGATCCACTCCACTCTCCCTCAAACTGAACATGAAATACAATCATATTATGATCACTGCAGCCTAGGGGCACCTTCACTATGGAGGTCATTAGTTAATCCTATATCAAATCACATTGCAACATCTAGTATAGCCTGCTAAGATGTGCTGCTTTAAGAAACTGTCCCGAAAACACTAGGAACTCATCATCCAGGCTACCTTTGCCAAACTGCTTTGTCCAATCTATATGTAGATTAAAATCACCCATGATTATTGCCGTACCTTTCTCACAAATCCCCATTATTTCTTCCTGGTTCCAGCTTCTTTATCCCACAGGTTCTTAGGACATGTGTTTGTATGGGCAAGGGGGAAAGGTGGGGGGGGGGGGGGGGGGGAAGAGTGAGTGCATGGGGCGGATGAAGGGTGCAGGGTTGAGGAGGAGAGAAACAAGGGTGTATCAGACTGCAGAATGAATTTTTTTTCCCCTACTTGAAGCAAGGCCGGTAAGCATTGTAAAGGAGTTAGCTTGTCTCAATGTCAATAGACAAGAGTTTGATTTATTCAGTTATGGTTTTGGTGGTTTCCAGCAAGTCTGGATACACAGCGTATTATTACAAAGGTGGAGCTGTCTGTAACTTGAGCTCTCCTTTTGTCACATTATTGTTGTAATTGCTATAAAGAGGCACATTCAAGTTTTAATTAGAGAGCACTTGCTCTTCCAGGTGTTATAACAGGAATGTTGCAAAACTAGATGACCAGGGGCCTAGTCTTTTCAATATTCTTTGCCCCTACCCATCTCTGTAACATCCTCCAGCTATGCAACCCCCATGAACTCTATTCCTGACTCTAGCCTCTTATATATCCCCCACTCTCATGGCCACAACATGCCTCCAGCTGCCAAAGCCCCATACACCTCTCAATATCCTTACAATACACTCCTCTGGCCAAGCTTTTCATTACCCCTTCCAATGTCTCCTTCACTAGATCAGAGGCCATTTCATGTATTACGCTTCTGTGAAAGGCATGGAAATAGTTTTCTCAGTTGAAAGTGCAATGTAAATGCAAGACTTTGTTATCAGTATTATGGGTGTCCCCATGATGCAAGAACAGTGTGAAAGTGTCTCAGAGGCTATCATATTTTAAGGGAAGGGCAAACAACATCTAACACTTGGGAAAAGAGTTCAAGGAAAGGATCTAGGATAACAGGATAAAGGATCAAAAGAGCATTCGGAATGTGATCTATTGAATTGTGAACCCAAAGAGGGAGTCAGAGTCAGGGAAAGGAGGTCCAACAAAACTCAGGTTGAAGATTTGAAACAGTAGAGCCTCCGTTTGGCAGCTTTGGAAGTTGCTGGGATCTAGTGATATACAAACATGGTCTGACAACTTGGCAGGATGGGAAGGGGTGTGGTGGGGGAGATCCAGGTGGGCAGAAGATTGGACCCAAATTGGACTTGGCCCCATTCAAATAATTAGGACCTAATCTTTTACCACAGCTTCCACCCAGCCCCTCCACAGCCCATTGTGTGTCCTCAGGCAGCCTCTAATACTTTCCCCTCTGTCAGCCAGCTCCTGCTTTTATGTTCTTGCTTTAAATCAAGCAAGTGCAAATTTTCAGCTTCTTAAAATTGACTAAACCATGAGCTAGGGGCACAATATCTTGATGAACGGATGTCAATCAGAAACATAACTATTTCTCTCCCGACAAATGATGCCAGACCTGAGTATTTGCAGCGCTTTGCTTTTATTTCAGATTTCCAACATTTGCAGAATTCTGCTCTTTACAATGCTTTGGTATGCATTCCAAAACACAGCAGGGAGCAACACTGTATGAGTCAGCAAATGTACTTAAACTTTAATAAACCTATATTTCCATAAACAAAGACTCATCGTAAAATAATCAGAAGTTCGTTGCTTCGTTTTCATTTTTTTAATATTGCTATAAAAAATTCAGCCTCAAAAATGGTTCAATAGCTATTTTTAAGCTGAATTTCAACAGCAAACACCAAGCCATTCTCAATGAACAGTATATTTTCTTTTGCAAACATCAAGAAGTCATGATAATAGACGTTGGTCTTCAGGGTTTGCGGGTATTGTGTCTCTCTGAATAAGTCACAACAAATGCTCAGTGGTCAATACATTTATATCAATAGTGCCCGAATAAAAGATTTGAGAATCTTATCACCAGTTTATCTCAAAGTCTTTTGGAAAAAGCAAAGGCAATAACAGGATGAGAAGATAATCCCTTCAACTCTTATAAATACTGTACATGCTAGGAATATGCACACTGCTGAGAAATTTTGTAAATGCCATCCAATCATAATTTCCAATATTAAAATTATCCAGTCAAACCCCAGGTTTTGAGACAGACAGAGGCCTTGCAGGGAAAAAAATTCAAAGCGGGTATTAAACATTCTTTTCAGAAATCATTTGAAGCATTAGTGGGGAACTTACCTAAAAAAAAACGTCATCAAATGGCCCGATTCAAAATATAACACTGATCTGACACTATTATAACACTGGAATTTCCATGAGAGCATCATTTATAGCATGAGAGATAATCACAGGTAAATGCAAGAGTTAAGTGTTGATATTTAAGTACTCCTACTGAAAATATTTACACTGCTCCTTGTACAGTTTTTTTGTGCTTTTAAAAAAAATCAGTATAGAATAGACATACTAGCAAATTCCAATTTAATTCCGCCCAGAAAGTGCACTGCTTATAACAGGCAACATATTATTCTTCTATTCAAGAGCAGCTGTGCATCCCTTTAACGCCAATAAGTTGCTGTTAAATGAACAAGTTCAAACAGATGTCAACAGATCTCCTTTGCTTTTAGATGTATATGGATATTATATTGTGTGGTACAGAATTTGAATGCAACACATGAAGTGTGACAGAAATATTCTGAGCATTAAATGTGCAGCAAATATGCCATTAAATAATTTAAGAAGCAAAAATAGATGTAATGGATATGCAAATTAATTGTTCTGAGCTTGGAACTTGCTCTACTACTATGGAGCCCTTACCTGGACACTTCTGTATGTTTTACCATAATGAGGACCATGAAATCATTGCTGCACAGTCATCTTACTTTGGTGCCAAGGAGATCGTATAATTTTAAATCAATTACGCTGATTCTTTCTAACTGCATTTGCCACTTAAAAATGTGTTTTCAAATTTCTCACCTCCTTCGATGAAAATTTGAGAGCCAAGACAGGAAGATGCTTCACCACAGGGTGGTTCAATCTCGTTCTCACCCATTCCAGGGATCACAGACAAATGAAGAAGTGCAAAATGCACATTGATCAACACTTGCCAGATTGGTGAGACTGGAGTCAGTTCTTGTGCCATCCTCAATGCACAACACAAAACTTCCAATCACCGACTGAATATCATAAAGAGAGGTCATGGCAATAGTAAATCCAAGGATTTCATTCCAGTGGGCAGAGAGATATTATTCCAAGGGCGGCCTTGAGGCATATTATTGGTTCAGCATTTCTAAATATCATGTGACCTAATGATGCAATCACTAGTTGCAATGATTTTTCTGTCCTCACTATCCACCCTTAACCTTAACTCAGTACTCATTAAACAAAGTAGCTCTTAATAAACCCAAGATATGACTTACACTTGGATGTCCATCTCGAAGCAGCTTGTGAAATACATGGCAAAATTTCCAGCAAAGGACTGCGTTGCTGGACAGCGGCAACCGGTTCACAACCGACCAGAACGTGTGTGCGCCTTTCTCGTGGTGCGTACCCAGAATGCATGGTGCAGAAACACGCTAAGGAAATTGTTAAAAACTGGAAGCGCATTTCATTACATACATACGTTTTTATATATACAAAAATAACTGATCACTTCCCAACTTTGAAATTTAGTCAGCTCAATCACATGGATTGCTGCGGATTGAGCTGGTGACCGTTAACTGAACTGTGAGTGGCAAGGAAAGGGAATGGAAACCACCCTTTAACATATTCAAGATAAGAAGACATGTGACTACTTAAGATCTAAAAAAAAAACAGGAAAGTCACAGCAACTCAATTGGCATCTGAAATCGGAAGATTAAAACTTCAGATTTTGATAGCATCCTAGCCACCACTTTACATACCCTCTTTCTTTTTTGGTGCTGATTGACTTGTTATAGGTTTTCTGTATTTTCTGTTTTGCCTTAAAATAGTTTATACATTTTTTTGAAATTGTTTTTACACATTTTAGCTGAGAAATTCCTTGTAGTTGATAAAAGCCTCCATCCAGTGTACAGATTAGGGAGCAATTATCAATCACTGCTGCCAGAAATGTTAATTGTTCAAAGTATAAATAAACTTCAGAAACTGCCCAAAAATTCAATTTTCCCACAAGCAGTTTGAACATGAGGCAGAGAGATCAAAGGGTCCTTGGAGAACATTTTCATTGTCCATGTGCACTGGCTCCCTTCAGCGGCCATTTTTCCCTGTGTGAGCTTAGATTATGAATTATTGATGAGGTAATGGGTCAGGTGGGCGGAGAAAGTGGTCATGAAAAGGAGACATCAGAGCCAGCCAAAGCTCGCGATTTGTCCAAATGTGGTGGGGTTAGGGGGCATTAAACCTGAACCCAATCCAAATGATCATTCAACATTTTACACCACAAAAATTACAATTACTGATTTGCACTTTTATGAATCAGCGCTAATCACAGAACACCCTTTATACAAAGCTCAAAACAACAGGTTACTTCTCTAGATATTTTCTGAACTCAAGTAATCTTTTGGATCCTCCTGCTCTGAAGGCCCGTTCCTACCAAGACTTCAGTTGACTTGCAAAGTTTAAAAAAAGCTCACAAACCTCTACTATGCAACAAAGGGGCGCTAATTGTTGGTCTCAGTGTTCCTGATTTAGGAGAACAATTGGCTCGTGCTTCCTTTTCTGATCATTACCCAGCTAACAATGCGAGATGTGTGTTGGGTGACAATAAGACTGGGCTCAGGTTTGATGCCTCCATTGTGGTCAAATAGCCAGCCTTGGCTGAGGTATCGCCTTCCTCACCCCACCACTCCTTTTCTTTACCTCCTCCAAGTCAAATAGCCAACCAATAACTCATAGCATGGGCCCACACAAGAAAAAATATCCAAAGGGAGTCAGCATTCAAGGAGCCATATGCCAAAGTGAACACCTTTGGAGGAAGGGGACAGAAGGACGATGCAAATGTTCTCCAACAGTTTTTATTTAAAATAAAATCTATATTGGAAATGCAAATAGGGGGAATAATTTTAGAATTCATATTCCACAGGCAAATAAAAATAATCGTAGATATCTCAATGTCCCAACTCACCTCTTTAATCAGGCCAGGTATTTAAACAAGGAGGCAGCTGCTTTCAGTGGGCAGGGCTGTTAACCCGGCACATAAGACTGTTCAGAGAGATTCATTTTCATGGAACTACTCTCAGCGAATAAGGGCATTGAATGGCTCTGACATGTCAATGTGGCGTTATTGCTCACAGTGGGAACTTGTGCACAATTATCTCCAGCAAGTCTCTGTAGCCAGGTCAAGTAATATTAAGTTGCTCAGACTACTTGCTCAGACTACAAAGGTTTTGGCGGCAATATAGCTTATACTTTTTATTTAGCTGCGAAACTTGACAGTAAATGCTAAAATTAGCACAAAAAATTTGGTTTTGGACATTTCCCACTTTCGCAATCTCCTGTAGAAGAAAACTACATATGGATAGCCAAAACATGTAAATTATTCAAACTTTGCTTCCCTTCCTACCATCTCCTGCTGGGGTACACCAGATGTCCTCTGGTACCTCACCCTCCTTCATTCTTCATGGACAAATCTAGGTATTATCAGGTTATCATCTGTGGAGAACTTCATAATTATACCTGACTCTGTCCAGTTGACACGTATAAGGTGTCTAGCAAAAGTCAATGAACATGATCAGAAGCTGCAACATTGGTCGATTTTCTCATCCTCCCCAACCCTAAAGCATGTCAGCTCTTTCTGTGCTCCCAGACTTTAACTAGTTCAGCTCCACAAGAGGCTCCCATGGTTACAGTTGCAGCATGAAATACATTTTTAAACTTGTACTTATATAACAGTGAGAATCTGCAAAAGTTTTTCACATCCAATTTACCACTTTCCTTGAAAGGTCAGACATCGTTTTTGGGTAAATGTGGCAGTCAAAATTCGATAAACATCAAATGAGATAAATTAACATTGACACAATTTGCTAGGTGGTGTTAGACAATGGAGGGATGTCGGCCAGAACATTGGAAGGACCTTCTGCTCTTCAGCAAAAATCTCTTGGATATTTGATGGCCATCTGAACCATGCAAAATGGTAGAAAGTTTACCATTTTACCTGAGGGACAGATAATGATTTAGAATACATAAGACTGAAAAAGAGAAGCATACAGGCCTAAGACCTGCACTACAGACTAACCTGTTAATATAACAATAATTTTTGTAAATCATATTGGCTGTTGGCACCAATAGGCCTCAGCATCCCAAGGGAATTTATATTTTGTTTTTTAAAAAAAAGCAGAGGTTCCCACTCCTAGTCACTACCCAGTGACTCCTGTAGAAAATGTGTTTGCACCAAAATAATGTGATAACAGGATTGGGGTGACGGTAAAATTGGGCAAGGTGTCAGGGCGGGGGAGCCAAATACAAAATGCAACACTTCCAGTTTGGAAACACTCCAGAGCCCTGCCAAAATGATAGTCACTGAAGCAGATGTTCACACTGCTCCCAGGCGCAGCAGTGAACACGACAAAATCTCCCAGCTGCACCTGTAACCTGCGCACACAGAAGTAGGTGGCCAGTGCTCTTGGTAATCTGTCCTAGTACAGGGTGTACTACAGAAAAAAACCTTACCATCCAGCATCAACACAGTGAAATCATTAGATGGAGAATCAGGAAACCACAGTCCGTTCACGCCCAGAGCCCAGTCAGTGGGAAACAAACAGTGCCTGAACAAGGAATTTTTTGTGCTCTCACCAACTCCACCCAAAAGGATATTTCTGGCGTGTTTTTCCTTCACAGCAACTTCCTGTGCATTAATAGCCTTATTGATGCTGACGCTCTGGAAAACAGGGGAAGGGGTGGAGGGAAAAAAAGTCAGTTTTTCTTAGAATTTACACCAATAAAATAGTTACGTACATGTTATTATTTGCTAATTTTATTTCCCTTCTCTCTAAGGTTTCACTTGCACAGTCAGCCCTCGAGCACCTCAATGTAGTGAGCATTCTTCGAATCCAAGCTAGACAGGGAGCAGCATGTGTTAATTGGCTGCTGAAGCATCATAGCCGAGCTCAATTCCACCCCTATCTAACTTTGGGATCCCCGAGTGCCTTTTCTCCTCAATTCAGCCTTTCCTTTCAGCAATTACTGTACTACCTAGAGGTAGAATCCACACAAGAAACAATTTCAGTTTGTACACAAGCTTCATGCCGCACTCCTGTAATCTGCAATAATCAGTTTGAGCTCAGTCTTACTAATTCTAATCAGATAGCTGCATCTTTGATCAATTCATTCCCATCACCCAATAGCGGGAAAAAGTTAGCAAATGGCATTCATTTCATTAGAATGAATAGCTACTGCTGGAAAAATCTCCAAATGTATTCTTTATCTAATTCTGCTTAGCAAGAGAACAAGCAGAGTAATGCACTATCCTGATGTCCATCATACGCAATGTTAGGAATGCAGGGTTGCTCTACAGATTCTATCGTGTTTCCTGTTTTCACTCCAATATGCAGCAGTGTGCCCAGACGAGAAGCTGCACATGGTAGGTGGGTGGCAAGGGAATGACAGAGAGACAATAAACAGAAGCTTTTGTTCTATCGGAGTTAGCATTTCAGGTAGATGACCTTTCGTCAGAGTTAATGTTAACTCATTCTCTCTCCACAGATGCTGCCTTACCTATTGAGTATTTATAACATAAAGCTTTCATTTCAGATTTCTAGCATCCACAGTACTTTGCTTTTGCACCATTCTTGTTCTCTACAGTGGTGGTGGCAATTTGCAGCCAAATCATTCAAGACACATTCTGGTCAAGCGTTAGATACTGATATTTGCACTGGTTTGGAAGCAGGTGACTAACCTACTCTCTCAGCATCATGCAAAGAGAAAACAAGTACAGAAAAGGATAAAAATTACATCCAGTGAATCTCTGAGACACACAGATATGTCAAGATCCTTTCAAGTGCCCAAATTTAAAATTATCTGCAGATAGTGTAGAAATAATCTACTGAGATAAACGCTATGCACAGGAACTAAACCTAGGACAAATCTTAAAAGGTGTCTACAATTCAATTCCAGAAGTAATCCAAGCCTGTTGACAAAGATGCCTATAAAATGTTCTCAAGCACTTGAGTGACTTGAGGGTCAATGACTCCAAGTCTTGCAGCAATGATAATCTGACCTCTATATTTCCAATGGGTGTGAAGATCTACAACTGGGGTAAGGACCTCACGTAGGCAGAAACCAAACTGTGAAAACATCATTATGCTGCTGATCAAATTCCCTGGCCCACCCACAGTGTGCATTGCGACATGCTGCATTGTGAACAGAATCAAAGGTCTACATTTAGGAAATCAAGCAACCTCCTTGGGAGATCAGATCCAGACAACAATATATGATGTTGGCTAGGATGAAGCTACAACTGGAGTTCTGTGTTTGGTTTTGGTTTCCACGTTACAGAAAGAATGTAGAATTACTGGAAGGAGTCCTTAAGAGGGCACTGGAGAGGGAAGAGAAGAGAGGGAGGGGAGAAGGGAGAAGAGGAAGGGCCAAGGATGAAAGTGAAAACGAGTTGAAACAGGCCTTAAAGGCTTGGAGGATTTGGATCCAGTGAAGCTCCTCCAACAGTAACAAAACACAAGGAGCAGCAAATAATATGTCAAGGAGGAAAACAGGAAATTTATGTAACTTTTAAGTCAGAGGGTGAGATAATTATGGAACATAGGGATGAATGAATTCTGTTCGAGAGGAGGATACAGGGCTATTGGGCTGTAGAATGCTGGCTGTAAAATTCTTTGGGAACAATCTAAGGGCGAGAGAGATGCTTTGCAAGTTTTTCTCTTTTCTTTAGAATCTCAGGAAGCAAACAAGAGAATGGATGGGTATACTACATAGACCAATAAACCCTTGCCCAAATTATAAGGCAACGCCATTTACAATTACTGGGCTTACTATTCTCCAAAAACAATTGTAATATAATACCCAACCCTATGTTCATTGCCAGATGGTGAGGGTGATGGAACAGAATGGTTTTTTTTTGAAAACCAGGATGTTTCCTCCTCCCATCCCAATTACCTCTTAAAACACAAGCTCTTACTGTCTTGGGTTCCCCTTCCTTGTTTGCATGCTGATATCTCATTCAAGTGGCCATAAGTGAGTCTGGGCAGCAAGGGTGAGCACAGTAGTGGATGGTCTCCCTCAGGGGACCATGCTTGCACCGCTGCTGTACAACACCTACACGAATGACCAACCTATAGACGGTGTCACACACCATTTTATATATGCTGATGACTTATGTGTCACTGCCCAAAGCACTGATCTTAACACCGTGGAGAAAACGCTTTCTGAGGCCTTGGAGGGACTAACATCCTACTATGAAGAAAACCACCTTCGTGCAAACCCATCAAAGACGGAAGTTTGTGCATTCCACCTCAGAAATCGTGAAGCCAAACGCCAGCTTAGAGTAACCTGGTGTGGAGCAACACTGACGCATTGCAAGCACCCTATCTACTTAGGAGTCACCATTGACAGATGCCTCACCTTCAAGAACCACATCGAAAAGACAAAGGCAAAAGTAAGCACACGAAACAACAGCCTAAATAAGCTCACTAACAAAATGGGGAGCAAGCTCGAAAACATTGCGTACCAGTGCACTTGCTCTTTGCTATTCCACTGCCGAATACGCCTGCCCTGCATGGGAAAGATCTACTCATGCTAAGAAGATGATGCCGTTCTGAATGCAAGCTGCCGACTTATCACAGGTTGTTTAAAACCAACAAACACCAACAGCCTATATATCCTGGCGGATATCGCTCCCCCTGATAAGAAGAACGGTAGCCAGCGAGAAAGAGCCACTCCGTCAAACATCAGATGAGAGGCACCCTCTACATGGTCATACACCTACACCCAGCCGCCTAAAGTCAAGGAAGAGCTTCATGAACAGTGTTGTCCCATCTGAAGCCCACATCGCCTTGTGGAAAGACCAGCTCACCAGTTTCGAACAACCCCCAGCGATGGAAATTCTACCGGATGAAAGCCTTCCCCCAGGAGCTAATTACAACTGGGCAACCTGGAAGTGCCTTAACAGACTTAGGACTGGTGTAGGTCGTTCAAAGGTGTCACTAAACAAATGGGGATATACAACCTGCCCGACAACTTGTGAATGTGGAACTGAGCCACAGACTATGCAACATCTCCTGCAATGTCTATCGCTAGAGGACCCCTGCACTGTTGCAGATCTTGCCAAATTCAACAACAAGGTTCAAAAATGTGTCCAGTTCTGGCTGGACCATGTATAGATTGTCCGTGGACCCGATAAGAAGAAGGAGTAGTGGATGTCACAGTCAGCCTATGCCCAGGATCAGATCCCTTAGGTTGGATGTTGAATTGCTGGCAGGGTCAGGACCTGTGTAGGTATGATTTAAAAATTATGGTCCCAGAGGTAATCTCTAGATTCTGGTGAGGCAAAGTGTGGGCAGGAGGAAGGAATGGGGAACCCACTTACTTCCAATTAATGGCCCATTACTTCCTTCAGGAGCTTGTTAATGGCCCAGGGAGACTGTAATTTTCAATGGAGATTTCGGTGAACCCGAATAGTCTGGTGCATGTTAGTTCAATGTCAGGGTCACTGCGGCGTAAAGGGAACTTTGTTTTAAATCAGGCTCTCTGCTAGCCTGCTCTAGATTATGCATATTACCTCAGCTTTGTCTGCTTGCACTCCATCTTATGCCTTTATGATGCTGGCCCTTGAGGAACTACTTGCTGTCTTTGGCAATTCCCACCTCCTGAAGGCACTTGTCACCACTAATTGGGCACCCAAGCATGCTTCCTACCCAATTAAAACATTTATATTTAAAAACAGGGTCATGTGAGCAACACATCTGAGGTGCAGAATCGGGATCTGGAATTCATCCAGGTGTCGGGTTCCCAGCTTTGAAAATCCAGCCCCTTATTACAATCGTTTACATGGTCAATTACCAACAGATGTTTCCAAAGTTCATTGTAAACAGCCACACAAATTCATTCTGGTGGCAAGAGTTTGAGCTTTTCAAATTAAAAAACTAACTTGTTCCATAGTCAGCTGTCTATTCATTTTAAGAAAGATTAGAGAATGAAACCAGAGAATTACATGTTAATTGCATATTAAATACAAATATATAATTGTATTCAAGGTGACGGGCATTAAGTAGGGTTTCAATTGTTCTCCTACATATAGGAGCAGACAGAAACTGTAGTTGTTGGGTTTGGAGATGCATGTTTGTAATGTGCGTCTCTGCAAGTAAAATCTTCTAAATGTGTAAAGGTTAAACTAGTTCTATCATTCACCACCTGACTTTCTGAAATGGAACACTGACCAGGTGAACATCTGTTGTTGGAAAATTGCTATGGAGTCCATAATTAAGGATAGGAAGTCTTAGGGTCCAAGTACATAAATCGTTAAAATGTCATGAACAGGTACAGTAAATAACCAAAATGGCTAATGGAACACTCTGATTTATATCTACAGGACTAAAATAGGAGGCAGAAGGAATGCTTCATCTATATAAAGCCCTGGCTACACCGCACCTGAAGTACTATGAGTTGTCCTGGGCACCACACTTTACGAAGGATACATTGGCCTCAGAGGGAATGCAACATAGATTTACCAGAATGATACTTGGATTCCAAGGGTTAAATTATGACGAGATTACACAAACTACGGTTGTATTCCCTGGAATTTGAAAGGTTAAGGTTAAATTTATAATATGTTGAAAACTTCTAATCAGAGAAACGGTTGGGGTAGATAGAAAGGAACCATTTCCACAGTTGGGAATCTAGGACTTGGGGCATAGTCTAAAATCAGAGCCAGAGCTTTTAGGAGTGAAATTAAGTGCACACAAAGGATGGTAGAAGATTGGAACTCTCTTCCACATGTGACAATTGATGTCAGATCAATGGTTAAATTTAAAAATGTGACTGATAGATTTTTGTTAACCAAAGGAGTTAGGTTGCAGATCAGCCATGATCTCATTGAATAGTGAAACCAGTTCAGGAGCTAAATGGCCTACTCCTGTTCCAATGTTCCCCAAGCTAGAATGTAGAAACAGATTTTATCGCCATTTAAGATCACAGAACAATCTCAATCAGACAAGCAATCCACTGCATTATCTTTTAACAACCGCAACAACTTGTATTAACATTACACCTCTAATGCAATAAAAATTCCTCAGGTATTTTACAGATACGTTATAAAGCAAAACCTTGACCGAATCACATAAGGAGATAGTAGGGCAGACGGCCAAAAGGTTTTAAGGAACATCTTAAGGGAGAAAAACAACATATAGAAGCGGGGAGGTTTAGAGCCAGGGGCCTAGGCAACTGAAGGCATGGCCACCAATGGTGAAACAATTAAAAATCAGAGATACTCAAAAGGCGAGAATTAAACGAGCACAGATATCTCGGAAGGTTATGGGGCTGAAAGGATTACAGAGATCCAGAGCGGCCAGGACGTGGAGGGTTCTGAAAACAAGAATGACAACTTCAAAATTAAGGCCTTGCTTAATCAGGAGTCAATGTAGGTCAGCGAGCACAGGGGTGATAGGGGAACAGGACTTGGTGTGAGTTAAAGTTTATGAAGGGTAGAATGTGGGAGACCAGCTAGGAGTGCTTTGGAATAGTCAAGTCTCGCGATAATAAAGACATGGATGAGGGTTTCAGCAGCACATAAGTTTAACTAAGGACAGAGTTGGGCTATGCTGCGGAAATAAATATAGGCTGTTTTAGCAATGGCCTGGATAGGTAGTCAGAAGTTTATCTTGGGATCAGGTATGACACCAGGTTGGGAGTTCATTTTATCAAACAGCATTTCGGGAATGGGGATGCGTTGGGAGCTAGGGAACAAAGTTTGTAGCAGAGACCGAAGTCAAATCTTGGAACTTCCTTCCCATCAGCAAGTAAGTGTACCTACACCAGATGCACTGCAGCAGTTCAAGGCAGTGGCTCACCACCACCTTCTCACGGGCAGTTGAGGGTGAGCAACAAATGCTGGCTTTGTCAGAAATGTTCACATCCCATGAAAGAACAAAAAAAAGTCAGTGGCTTCAATCTTCCTAATTTTTAATTAAAGGAAACTTTTGCTCATCCAGAACTAGATAGTGATAGTGGAGTAGTTGAGAGAGGCGGTGTTGAAGGAGAGCCAGGCATCGTCAGTGTAAAAACTGTACATGAAAACTGAAGCTATGTTTTCAGATGATGTTGTCCACGGGTAGCATGCAGATCAGAAATAGCAGAGTGACAGAAATTATTTTCTGATTCTTATCAAAAAACACACGATAACCAAATATTAATGAAGCAAAATGAAATAAGAGGGCCCACTGGATACAAAGTGATAAAGCTGAAAGACGGAGTCAAGGAAACTGAAGAAATCAATTCAATGCCAGAAAAGGCAAATTGGAGAAATGAGGAGGAGGTTGACAGAAAAGAAACAAAGATACTTTTACACTACATTAGTGTCATTAGCTCCCGAATTACACAGCTGGCCAAAACACCAAGTAAACTTATTTTACAAAAGGCAATTGGCGAGTAAGATGCCAAAAAAAAACCCCAATTCAGTGAAACCAATTTCAATAAACAATGGACATCATTAACAGAAAGAACGTTACATTTAACATAGGGATGGACAGAGAACGAGCTATCCTGATGGCCGAGTGGCTAAAGGCAAACGCAGAAACGATCCCATGGTCGGCAACAGCTATGTCAAAAAGTCACAGCTGATTTTGGCAGGGACAGCAACAGGCCTGCCACAATTGGCCTCACTGTCCCTGCATTAAAGCAAGAGGGGAAAAATCAACTTGGGCTCCTGCTCCTAATTACTATCAAATTACTCTATTGAGAAATGGATGTCAGGTGTGAACAGGCGCAGGCTTAGCTGTCATTTCTACAGGGTTATATCTGCTGGCAACATTTTCTGTTTGGGTTCACACAAATAATGGAAGCACAGTGCTAGGTAAGAAAGACACAGTCACAGTTGTAGAGTTAGAGCACAAACAACGTGACAGGCCAGTGAGGGATGAGTGAACGGACTGACAAGACTGCAACAGGGAAAAAAGTGATTAACAGTGATAGACAGGATACAAGAAAGTGAAGGAACAGAATGACAGAGCAGGATTGGGGGGCAGGGGGAAAGATGAAGAGACAGAGAGACATACAAATAGGCAGAGACAGACAGGAGAGATTAACAGATAGACAGTAATGAGAGAAAAATCAAGTGATAGACAGGAAAAAACAAAGCTGTTCATGGATAGAATCTCAACAGAGATTAATTCCTTTTCCCTGTATCATTTTGCAAACTGTAAATGTGAACATAAAACAACTCCTTTCACTTTTGGAAAAAGTTTAACACGTGCAAGGACCATGCAAGAACATCCTCCTAGCACTCAAAATTCAACAGCAATACAAAAGTCATTATGGAGAGTTGGTGGCATACAGTGGTAATGTCACTGGAGAAGTAATCCAGAGGCCTGACGAAGACCCTGGAAATATGGGTTCGAATCTCACCACCACAGCTGGTGGAATTTGAATTCAATTAACAAATTTGATGAATAAAAAAATCTAAATTTAAAAATTAGTCTCAGTAACGATACCATGGAACTATCATCAATTTTTGCAAAAGCCCATCTGGTTCACTGATGTCCTTTAGGAAAATATATCTGCCACCTTTACCTGGTCTATATGTGACTCCAGACCCACAGCAATGTGACTGACTCTTAACTGCCCTCTGAAGTGGCTACTAGTTCAAAGAAAATTGGGGGTGGACAGCAGCAAATGCTGGCCTTGCCAGTGATGCCCATATCTTATGAAAGAATAAAGAAAAAAATTCAATGGCCAGAGAGACTGGAAACACTGGATAAAGCTGGTCGAAATTAAACTCCCACAGCAGCCTGGCTGGCTTTGTTAGGGAAAGGGTAATGATGGATTCTGAATGGAAAGCATATCATGCCTGCCAGCTAAATCACGAGCAGGTAAAGACACACACACACCACATTAAACGTTGAACAACAGGGAGGCACCTGCACCTGTTCCAGACTGTTTTAAAAAGCAAAAAAAAATGTAGAAGACAGACAGAAAAATCTCTCAACAAAAAAATATTCCCTCCCTGCTTTCTACGTCTATGTTAGTAAGATAGTTAACATGACCAATTCAACAGTCTAGTTGGGTAAACATGAGCTATTCAGTATCACTGCATTTTCATCCTCTGACACAAATGCACCACCAAGCAGATCATTTATCCATAAACACCTTCTGCAAAGTGGAGTGTATGTCCAGGTCAGACAGAAAAAAGGATCAGCCTTAGCAGCAATGCTCTTCTTAATCGAATATTTTGATACTACTCAATTTAGGGGGAAAATTCTAGTCAACTCTGTCAAACTATAATATTTTTCCTAATATTATTGAGATTTTAAAACAGGCTTATGTGTGTGTGCGTGTGTGTGACTAAGTTAATTAAACTAGAGACGGTTAGACTGCAAAGTTTACATTATCAAAGAAGTAAGGTGTAAAACAGGTGCTTGAAATGGAGAAGAGTAAAGCTAGGGGGAGGTCAGCAGATATTGTGTGAATGAAGTTTGCATTTTTAGATAAGTGGAGAAGTGTTTGATTTTAAAAAGGGACATGGATGATTTTTACAACTGGCAAGATAAATAAGGCTAGGTTATTACACTGATTTTTCCCAAAAGTGCAGGCCAAAATGAGAACATGAAAGATTTTTATATTCTGGAAAAAGTAACTTCTAAAGACAAGTGGAAACAATGGGATTTACAAATCAAAAGGGATAAAATATATTTAAAGATGGATGGAAGGCTCTGTGAGGTGTGGCCATGTGAGATCCTGTAAGGTGACTGTGTGAAACAGACTTGGGGGAAAAAAGCCTCTGGCCACCCTGCAGAAGTTTGCAGTTCCAGTAACCAAAGCTGTCTTAAAAGCCTTTGCAAGCTCACTGCCCAGTGGGTGCTTGTGGTAAAATTGCTGCATAACTTTCTAAATTTGGTATCTATTTGGACTGTTGCCTTAAAGGGGGTGTGTAGTTGGGAGTCTGATTAAGTAGAAATTTTGGGAACTTTTATAACTGTATAACTGTAATCTTGTGTGTATTTAAATTTGTTCTTCTTTTGTTAATAAATGTTGTAATTTAATCTTTAAAGTCTCTAAATGTGGCAGTAGACTCATTACTTCTGAGTTCAGTGCGCAAGTCTTCTCGTAATAAATACAAATTGCAAAATTGTTGTGATAGTGTGGCCAAGCTTCTCTTGTGGATTTGGTCAGCCTGACAAATACCACCTGCCATATCATAATAACTATGACTCAGTTGTTGGCTCTCTTGCTTCTGAATCACAGGTTTCCAGGTGCAAGTCCCACTCCAGCACTTGAGCACAAAAATCAGGACTGACACTCCAGTGGAGGATGGAAAAGGCACCTCCGACAGTGCAGTGCTATCTTTCAAATGAGATATTAAACCGAGGCCCCATCTTCCTGCTTGAGTGGCTGCACAAGATCCCATGGCAATACTTTGAACAACAGGAGAGTTATTCCTGCTGCCCTGGCCAATATTTATCCCTCAAATCAACATTATTTGCTGTTTGCGAAAGTTTGCTGTGTGATATTAGCTGCCATTTCCTACATTACAACAGTAACTACATTTCAAAGGAAGCCATAGACATTTTTGCTGCATCACTATTTCATGGCAATCTAGACACGCTGCCATTTTCTGAATTTCAAAAGTCCTTCATTGGCTGTAAAGCACTTCGAGGCATCTGGTTGAGAAAAGTGCTTTATAAATGTAGGTCTTTCTTTTTTTTAGTAACCACTTGGGCGTGGTACTCTAGAAATATTTTAGAAAAGCAAAATATACTGAAAGTGCCCGGTTCAACTTCCAGTCTGGTAATGATCTTCAGCACTTCAACTATCTTCAGTTCCTGAGTTAAGGAGAGTTAAAATGAGCTAAAGAGTCTAGTCCCTCATCACATCCAATAACTCTGTTGGAAAGTTCATATTTCGAGGTCAGGCAAAAATTGGATCCATCAATTTTGATGCTCTTGTGGTGAAATATCTTTGTGGCCAATACTCCCTCCGCGCTCCCTCCCTTCAGGTGTGCAACAATCTTGAGCAGGAAACAAACAGGCTGCACACAACAACATTCCCTTCAGAATGTGCGCAAGCTTGGCCACACAACAATCGTAAAGGGACTGTGCCGTGCAACAAACAGGTCCCACACAAAGAAAAACGGAGGGAATGTAGTTTGTGGCACTCACAGGAAGAATGGTCAGAAGGCTGCCCGTACCTATGAATATTGGTGGGCTGTTTTACCAGGGCATTAAGACTAATTTTTAAGGTGCTCCGTAGTCCCACTGAGATCACTCAGTGAAAATCAGGTTTTTGCTCCTCCAGGTGCCCGGGTATTTTTCTCCTCTCAAAATTCCCCTTTTCCACAAGGTTCTGGCTCCTATTAGTTCCATTGGTGTCAGAAGTTCACTGGTACCTCATCCAAGTCAGGATGGGTCAGCATTTTTAATCGACACCACATAATCATTAAAGTGGAGGCTGAAGATTGGCTTTTCACACTCCCGATGAGAATTGTGCTTCATATTATAGAATGCAGGAGCAATGTGCGACATCGGTTCAGTAACATTCTCACCACACACACTGCCAAACATGCAATAGTATTGCATTAACATGGATTCTTCGAATTCCCCAGTGCAGTGGAGATGCTGCCTGATCACTCACTCAGACTGCTCTTACTGGAAATTCAGATTTTAACTGCACCTCAAATGAGTTAAACCGCCTCTCAAACCCACAAAGTTACTTCTATGGGATGTACACGTCTTTTTTCATCGAGGTGCACAGCATTTCAAGACATCATTGCCGATTCATCGGTTCTCCAACATGCTCTGCCACAGGAATCTAGCAGATGTTTGAAACTCTTACAACACAAGCTTCTCATAATATATACTAGCATTTGTCTATCATCTTTAAAGCAGTAAACTGCTCCAAGGAGCTTCACAGGAACATAATCGGGCATAATTTTACAGCAAGCCGAAGGAGAAATTAGGGCAGATGATTAAAAGAGGTAGGTTTTATGGAGTTCATTGAAGTGAAGGGCACAGAGGCTTGGGGAGGGAGTTCCAAAGGGCTGAAGGTACCGCTGCCAATAATGGGGCAAAGGATATGGGGGGGATGCCCATGAGTTGCAGCAACACAGAACCATCAGGGAAACATAGAAGGCAGGCCAGGCATTTATCAGCAAGCGGAGCTTTCACTCAGCGCTGACCGAATTTCCTGTCAGCATTTTCATGGAGCCATTCATAGCGGAATGACAGTGACCTTTAATTTCATCTCTGATCAATTCTAAAGGTCACAGACCCAAAACTTTAACTCTGATTCTCTCTCCACAGATGCTGCTAGGCCTGAGTATTTCCAGCATTTCCTGTTTTTATCTCAGATTTCCAGCAAAGCAATGCTGTGGACTTGCTGGTACAAAACAAATACTTTGGAATTATTTAAGCAATAGTTGCATACTGGGTTGGGCTGGTGGGGGGGTAGCGATTGCACGTTCTTGGTGATTATATGATAGCGAGATAGGCCAGTCTATTCGGTGAACCGAGTTTGAACAGTTGTTGCAACAACTGGCCTCACTCAGTCCGCCTGGGTTAGGGAAATAGTTGTGGATAAAAAGATAATTAGTCAAGGTATCCATTCTGATCATCCAATGACTTCTGCGGGAAAGTGTGTATTTCTGAGGACTGAATGATGAATTGGTTGGGGTCATCTCTTTCACCCCAACAGTCTGTGAACACTCAATGTCTGGGCTTGTGCATAAATGTTCATGCCAGGCACTGTGGGCAGTTAATGCCACTGGACCCACATCCCAACACAAAGCAGTGCTTTTAGGAGGCAGGGGAGAAACAACTAAGACTATAGCATTTAGGTGCTTAGATCCCATGCTGGCTGACAAAAATGTAGAGGCTCCACTTAGCTCACTGTATAAATATCTAGGAAACTAAAAAGAGTAACGATGAAAAAAGGCAGCAATGGGAGGCAGTTAATCTCGAGACAGACTGTAATAAAATATTTATTGAGCAGCAAATTCTAAATTATTTACTGAAAAACTCATCGCATCATTTTTTAATGCTGACTACATTTAGCCAATGCCTACAGCAGCATTCCAAGATAAGCCCATTCCATACCAATTTGCTCAATTTTATAACAAAAACAAAAATAGCTGGAAAAACTCAGCAGGTCTGACAGCATATGATGAGAGGAATACAGTTAACGTTTCGAGTCCGTATGACTCTTCATCACTGATGACAGTTCTGAAAAAGAGTCATATGGACTCGAAACATTAACTGTCTTCCTCTCCGCAGATGCTGTCAGACCTGCTGAGTTTTTCCAGCTATTTTTGTTTCAGATTTCCAGCATACGCAGTATTTTGCTTTTATTTTTCTCAATTTTATAATCTAGCTTCTGACAACATAAAAAGCAAGTACAGTTGAATATTCAGCCCAAAACAACATCCGCTTCCTCTAAAACACAATGAAACTTTAAAAAAAAATATCTGGTACATAAAATGTTGAAAGCAGCACTCACTGATGGGATTTCTGCAATGATGATGTATTTTCCCTTAGTCCAGCGAGACTCTCATCCCAGGACTTTTCACTGTCACTAATGGAAAGTAAACCTCCTCCAGATCACCCTAGCTTAGTTGTAAAGGATTTCAAGAATCTTGGAATCAAAAGAACTTTACAGCACAGGGAGGCAATGATTTGGGACATTTAGCCCGGGTCACCTCCTTGAAAAAATATCCACTTGGTCACAATACTCTGAACCTTCAAACTTTCTCTTTTATCTTTTATCAACTACTTACCTACATTGGTTTAAATCAGTTTCCCATAGACTATCCAATGTTTAACTTATGTGCAATGTACATGTACAATGTACAATGGTTAAACTGCTATGTTCTTTTGATAATCATCTTCAATATCCATCCTCCAGTTACCCATGCAGTAGAAATTCATTATTTTGAACGTCCAAATTAGATTTCCTCTTAAGCTTCTTCGTTATGTCAAGAGCAACAGTTTCTCCAGTCTCTCCTCATAACCATCACATCTAATTCCCATTACGACCCTCGTCACTCTTCAGCACACTCTACCTGGCTTTGATATCCTTCCTCGTATCAGGTACATGAGTATTATAATTCCAGTCCAAACAATTACTTTTTTCATGCCGTGCATTCCCATTTATAAAACCGTGGATATCATATGCTTTACTTTAATATATTAGGCTTCACCAATTTGTCCTCCCCATTTAAACATTGTGTGTTTTAACCCCCAAATCTCTGCTCCTTCTAAAGTTTTATCAGACAGTGTAAAACTCCCCTTTATTCTTCCACCCATATTGTATCACTTCACATTTCTCCAGATCAAATTCCATCCAGAATTATCTAGTAACATCTAATCAGTTACCAGTCACCTACCCTCCCTCCTCCTAGCCCACCAGGCCAAATTTCCTCCAAAGTAGTCTGCTGCCCTAGCTCTGAACTTGTTTTCTTTTCTAGTTTCAATCCTATCTCCCTCATGCCTTCTCCAAGCTCATCTTTTCCACGAGGATCTCTCGAGTCTATTACACTAAACAACTTCCCTTTCCGGCTCACATGATAGCTGACATTGTTAACGGTTTGCTCCTTCAAATCTGCCATTATCACCCCTTCCTCAGGAAAAAAAATCCTTAACCCCTCTGTCCTTGTAAACATATCATCCAATCTCCACTCTCCCTTTCCTCTCCAAAGTCCTTGAACGTGTTGTCACCTCCCAAATTTGTGCTCAGCTTTCCTGAAAGTGTGTGTTTGAATCCCTCCAATCACCTCTCCACCCCTGCCACAGTACCAAAACAGCTCTTATCAAATCACAAATGACATCCTGTAAGGATCTGACAAAGGTAAAGTTCCCCCACTTGTCCACCTCGACCTGCTTGAAGCCTTTGACACAGTCAATCACACCATCCTCCTCCAACACATCTGTCATCCAGCTGGGTGGGAATGCACTCCATCCTAGTTTGATTTTTATCTAATTGTAGCCAGAGAATTGCCATCAATGGCTTCTCTTCCCATTTCAGCACAGTTACCTCTGATGTCCCCCAAGGATCAATCATTGGCCCCCTATTTCTTGCTGCTCCCGAGTGACATCATCCAAAAGCACAGCATTATCACATCTAATGCACTCCTAGCCAGACTCCCACATTCTACCCTCCATCAGCTTCAGGTCATCCAAAACCCTGCTGCCCATGTTGTAACTTGGGCCAAATGCCATTCACCAAACACTGTGCTCTCTGACCTACACTGGCTATTAGTTAACCAATGTCTTGAATTTTAAATTCTCATCTCTGTATTCAAATCCGTCCATGGCCTGGCCCTCCCTTACTCAGTAATCTCCTCCAATCTTCTGAGGTGTCTGTGCTCCAGCCTCTTGACCATTACAGGTGTCAATTGCTCTACCACCGATGTCAATATCTTCAGCTATCTAGGCCTTAAGCTCTGGAATTCCCTCCCTAAACTCTCTGCCTCTCTACCTCACTTTCCATCTTCTGAACACTTCTTTGACCAGGTTTTCACTCATCTGCCCCAATATCTATTTCTGTGGCTCTGTGTCATATTATGTTTTAGAATATCTCTGAAGCACCTTGAGATGTTTTATTACTGTAAAAGCCGCTATATAAAGTTAAGCGCAAGTTGTTGTATGTCCTGAAGTTAGTTTTTTTTATTCTTTCGCAGGGACGTGCGCATCGTTGGCTAGGCCAGCATTTATTGCCCATCCCTAATTGCCTTTGAGAAGGTGGTGGTGAACCATCTTCTGGAACCGCTGCAGTCCATGTGATGTAGGTACATCCTCTCTCCCTCGCGAGAGAGGGTTCCAGGATTTTGACCCAGCAACAGTGAAGGAAGGTGATATATTTCCAAGCCACACTCCATTCTGGCTTGGAGGGGAACTTGCAGGTGGTGGTGTTCCCATGCATCTGCTGCCCTTGTCCTTCTAGGTGGTAGAGGTCACGAGTTTGGAAGGTGCTGTCGAAGGAGACGTGGTGAGTTGCTGCAGTGTATCTTGTAGGTGGTACATACTGTACGATTTAGGGGGTCGGTTAGCTCAGTTGGCTGGACGGCTGGTTTGTGATGCTGAGTGACGCCAACAGCGCAGGTTCCATTCCTGTACTGGCTGAGGTCATCCATGAAGCCTTCTCAACCTCAACCCTCACCTGAGGTGTAGTGACCCTCAGGTTAAATTCACCACTAATTCTCTCTCTCTAATGAGAGAGAGCAGTCTATGGTCCTCTGGGACTACAGCGACTTTCACTTTCACACATTGCTGCCACTGTGCGTTAATGGTGGAAGGAGTCGATGTTGAAGGTGGCGGATGAGGTGCCAATCAAGTGGGCAGGTTTGTCCTGGATGGTGTCAAGCTTGAGTGCTGTTGGAGCTCCATGCATCCAGACAAATGGAAAGCATTCCATCACACTTCTGACTTGTACCTGGTAGATCGTGGACAGGCTTTGGGGAGTCAGGAGGAGAGTTACTCTCGCAAAATTCCCAACCTCTGACCCGCTCTTTTGAGGGTTACACACTGTCTATATGGCTGGTCCAGTTCAGCTTCCGATCAGGGTGTTGATAATAGGGGATTAAGTGATGGTTATGCCATTGAATGGCAAGGGCAGTCATCTGAAGCCTCTCAGTAGGCAAATTAAAAAGGGACATCTCTTTCAAATTATTCTGAACCCCAAATTAATTCAGATTGTGTTACGATCTAAGATATTTGAATTCCAATGACCAACTGAAAAGATCACACAGGATTTCACGTTTTAAGACCTGTACTCATTTTCTTGGACTCTGAGCGCAAGCTTCCACCCATGTTTTTTGCAGTGAAAAGGGGCAGCATTTTCTCAACTTCAGGTCCTCTCCCTCTCTCTCATTCTTGCAGACTCGCTTGGGTCTGAGAGGTTCTGTAATCTCTTAGGATTCTCTGCAACCCTATACAATGGTTTTCTACGGCATCTACCCACCTCCATGGCAATGAGAATCACATGGGCCTTGGATCCAGGTAGGAATGCTAATTAGCTATCCTCAAGACTGAGACACCCCCAACTCCATTCTATCTTGGAATACAGTTCAAACAATAACCATCTATAAAAACCTGATATTTCTAACACATTCCTGAGAGACTTGGAAACTAATAATCTACCCACTGTCAGAATAACTGCTCTTGCCATTGTCTACAGGTGTGAACATCTAGCACCTCTCCCCAGTAAGACAGACTGGGCTCCCCTTTGTTGGGCAGAATTCAGAAATCACATGACCCCCCCTTTATTCCTCCATTTTATCTTAAATTAAAGAGATAGTCGCAAAACATAACAATCTTATAAACTTGATATTTCTAACAGGTTGCTCCACTGAAGATATTTGGTGGTGGTTAAATGAATTAAAGCAATGTTGCATCTCTGTGGCAGGTGTTGAAAGGTGCTGCATTGCTTAAAAGTTCCCTAAAACTAACCCCACAACCTAGGCCACTTCTTTGCCCCCTCAGATCACCAATGTCACCTCCATAACCCCCATGTATCCTCCATATAGTCACTCACCCAGTGTGCACCAAGTACAGTCTTCAGGATCCAAACAATAATAATGGGAATTATTTTAAATGTATATGTAAAAAAAATTAAACCCTATGACAATGTAATAAAACTCTCATTCAAAAGTCAGTCTTAGGTACTGCAAAAAGACGGTTGTCCATTGAAAAACGTCAATCCTTTAAGTGGCCCTTTAGTTTGTAAACAATGTACTCTGACAGCACGAGGGCCGAGAATGTTAATACAACCTCATCAAACTTCTAATCATTCCCCTGAACAGCTGTCTCAACAGAACTGAATACTTTAACAGTTTCTGGAACTCAGCCAAGCATTCATAATTGTCACAGCCATCAAAGCATTACTATAACTACAAGAGCCTGAAATTAAAAGAACAGATGGTATCCTCTCCATTTCAAAGCAGGCTGCCTATCAAACAATGAAGAGGAGCAGGTACTTAGTACCGACCAAGCTATGAAAGCACATTCCATGGTAATCAAGTCCCAGAATGGGACTCGAACCTAAAGCTTCTGGCTCAAAGGTAGGGATGCTACCCATTACACCACAAGAACACCCACACAAGAACACCCACACAAGAATTTGAGAGAATAAATATTAAAAAACATTTCCAAATCAGTTCAATTAATGCTGATAAGAAAAATGCAGCATTCAGAAGCCATCAGCACCAAAGAGATGCTTAAATCAGAATTTAAGTTGCTTTTTAATGCTGTTCAAAAAAGTGCAAAATATCTGGTCTCATGAACACTGAAGACAGCTACATCAAATGTCACCACTGTTCATAATGTGAGCAACCTGCACATTTATAGTGACTCTTACATAGAAAACACCGTTATTTCAAAACTATAACAAAATATAGAATTCACTCTCCTTTTTACAGCTGTCTTGTCTGTAATTCAGACCTAGGGAAGATGAGGTGAAGGCTATTTGTTGTGGACTTGATGGGAAAGATAAGGGAGGAAAGGGTAAAGAAATCCAAAGGAACTGATCAGGTTCTGATGTACAAATTGGAATGTCTGAAGCTGAAGAGTCCCCTCATTTCCAACTAACATGGATAGATGAATAGAAATGGTTCCAACGCCCTCAATGCTCTACAAAAAACAAATAAATCTCAGTATTTCAGGCATTCTTAAAAGGGTGAAGCAGTTGGAACTCTGTTGTAGTTGATATCTTCTTTAAATATCCTTTCTATTCTGCTACCCACTTTTTCCTTCTCCCTTTGTCCTTTTTAAGATGGTACCTTACACTAGGCTGCAATTTGTCTGTTGACAGTAATTCTCTCATACCTGTCACCTGGCCATTGAGTCTCTTAGCACAGAACCTTTCTCCCAGTGACCCTTGTCAGCAAAAACTAGCACCTGGCACTGGGTAAAGAAACAAATATCTCTGAACCAGAATAGGAACCAGCAGCAGTTAAAAAATGTTTTGTCTTGAGTTAAGAGTCCAAATGGGGTTTCTTTCGGGTTTGCCTCTTACCCAAAGAATGCTACCATAGGCTGTTATTCGTTAAAATCATTCTTTATTGACAGATATACATCTCGGTACTCTACACGAAGTTGTATTGCTGCTTCCCAGCAGCTCTCAGTCTTAGTCATTTGACATTGCAGGTACATTAGTGTCAGGTGCTCCTGATGTTAACCTTTTACTCTACAAACAGTATCAAGGCTTGGGGAGAAAATAACGGCCATGCAGAGCGCATCTCTGGTAAGCTACTGACTAACAACCCCATTAGAAAGAAAGGTTTAATAATGAAAATGTGTGTAAGGTGTTTCAAAATGTTATAATTGGTGCACTTAAGGGGAAACTAGATTAACACGAGGGAGGAAGGAATAGAAGGTAATACTCGTAGAATTACATGAGGGGTGGGAAGAGACTTATGTGGAACATCAACACAGGCTTAAACCTGGTGGGCTGATGGCCTGTTTTTGTACTTTAAATTCTACATTATGCATTTGCAACTGGAGAATGCAATGGGGAAAGATTTGGGCGGGGTGGGGGGGTGCAATCTGTGGAAGTAAAAACAAAAATCAGGCAGATTCTATATTGGGCAGTTGGTCAAATCCAGTGTATTTCCCAAGGACCGCAGTGAAGATAAACATGCCCGAATGAGTGTTGGCACGATAGCCAATCATGCTGAGCATTATGCCCAAGCTCAATAGCCACACTGCACATTCACAGGGAGGAGTCACTCAACAGCACACAGGAGTGGGTCAAACCTTTCCCTTTTCAATATTGGGTGGTGCTAAAGCCAATTGCACACGCCAGGGACGGTACCTGGGACAATCTTAAATCTGTGGTCAGTTCCACACCATGTGATAGTAGTATGTGCATTCTCTGTGTAGCTTATTTGTACGGAGGTGGAATTGGCCAGCTGCAGCTAAAAATAAGTCAGCGTGTGAGTAAAAGAAATGATTGGAAATAAGCTAAAAGCCTGATTCAATCTTGGACTCAATGCTGTGTAATACATGTTACATTGGTGGGTGGGGACAGCTTTACACAGATACCATTTCTCTCCCGGAAGGCTTGATCTGAAGAGAGTGCAGCTGCAGTGTTGATTGTTCTCGCATGGCCAACCCGTGACTTGCTGCTAACTTTCCAATATGGTCACAGGAAGTGGACTCAGACATTGTGATTACATGGCTCCCAAACTAGCAAAACAAATTATCCCCATGATGATCGACAAGAAGTTTGGGACCTTCTTGCACTGACCACATCTTCCGTTTGTACTAAACCAGTTAGGAGAGAAGACGCTCTTGTATTAATCTGACATGAATCCAACTCAGCAGAAATCGAGTTGGAAGTTCAGCAGGAAGCCATATTTGGAAGCAATAGGATGCTTCTATTATTGCGGGCTTCTGATGCTGCTTTATCTTTCCCCCTCGCTAGGCCAAGGGCACAGTTTAGTCTAAGAAATCTAAAATTGATCCAATTTGAACCCTTTGGATTTCCCCATTCTTAAACCAGAAGGCTACGTGCACACTGCAATTTAAATTCAGAGACAAAGCACTTTGGATACAGTTTATTGTCAATTTCCCATCTTAACACCATGATACAGTTTATATTGAAAACGGAATTTTACCATCTTTTGTTCCTCTAATGCTATTTGCACTACCCCAAAACAGATAGATGGGCAGACAACCTATTCCTAGGCAGCTGTGTAGTCGGTCCTTTGGGAAGTGCAGACTGACACAGGAAGAACTAGTCTTTTCTGCTGTTACTCTCCACAACATCCAAGATCAGTATGAGGAAAGCCAAATCCACAATTACATTATTGACCCCATCCACTTTTCCATCCACTACTTTCTCCATCTATCCCTCACTTGCTGAAAGCAGTAACCTGGTTGTTCTTTATACATGAGCCATGACAGGGAGTGCAAAGAGTTATTCAGCCATGGGGCTGTCACAAATACTGGTCCTCACCCCACTGACCTGACATCCACTTTCCAGATCAAGCAAAGGTAATCAGGTAGATATGATGCTTCTATTATTGTGGGATCAAGATGCTGCTTTATCTTCACCCCCACGCCTCCCTAGCCCAAGGGCACAATTGACAATTGCTGTATCGCATTTTCCACTTTAAAAAAGATCAGTTAAATCAGCAAGGATGGAGGCTCAAACCTGGGATTCGGCAATTAGTGAAGCTGCATAGACATTCTGCATTCTTAGTTCCCTCGTTTAATATCAAGCGGAAAACATTTCAGCATTTTAACAATAAAAGAAAATGATTTCTGCTAATACTTTAGCACCAAGATTGCACCCTGCGGAAAGTCGGAGAACAGACTGAATAGAATGCTTTTCGAATTATGGCATTGTCAATTCAAATTACTTGAGATCTTGGAAATGAATAGACTACCCTGTCAGCTAAATAAATAACCCAAAACCACTGCTGTCAGTAATGTATACATTGAAAAGGCTAGAATACCAATAGTATTTGTGCAAAAGCAAAATACTGTGGATGCTGGAAATCTGAAATAAAAACAAAACGTTGGAAATACTCAGGAGCTTTAGCAGCATCTGTGGAGAGAGAAACAACGTAAATTCAGTTCTGATAAAGGGTCATCGACCTGATACATAAACTCTCAGATTCTCCCTCCACAGATCTGCCAGACCTACTGAGAATTTCTAACATTTTGTTTTTGTTACATAATATTTGTGCTACCCCTCATTGCCTAAAGGCACTGACTTTTACCAGGTGACAGTTCTCAGCTACAAGCTGCTTCTGGTAACCCTACCAAGCAGCGATACTTATACCGACAAGAATATGAAAGGAAAATTTTCTGCTGCTGTATTCCCAGTGCAGATTCGCCTGTTAGCATCAACTTCAGACGACCATGCACTCCTGACTCAATTCATTGTAATGGTTGAGAAATCAGGGTGTGGACCTGCAGATTCCCAGACATGTACATTCAGTCAAGTATGCCAAGCACAAAATGTGGAAAAATCACTCAAGTGTTAATAGATTCTTCAACCATGAGGAAGTATCACAACAAACCCTCATTCTGTCTTCCCCAGAGGTCCACATACACGTCCTTGCCAGCAAGAATCACAGTAATCAGAAACAGGGACCCTGGTCAAGTTCACCCATCACTGCCCATATGTCACCCCAGCCACCTCCTGTCTTGGCAGCTGAGGTACTCCAATTCGGTACACAGTGCAACTGAATCTGAGCCCTCCATGTGTCCCAATGCTACACCAAGCCACCAGGGCTCTTTTCAATTTTTGTTCTTCCACCCACTACCCCTTCCATATCAGCATAGAGATAGAATCCTAGTGTCACCAGTCTCTACCATTTGCACTCTATGTTTCAAGATTTCAAACACTTCAGAGGAATAGTCTGTATAAAAGGATGCTTCCAAAATGAGTCAGCAACAGGCAACAACTCAAAGCCAGCAAAATCAGCTCTTCAGGTAGTTTTACAGAAACTCTTGCTCCTAACCCAGATGCAAATTCGACTTTTTCAAACATACTGTATGTTGAGAGGTTCAGTGTGGATCTCATGTTGGAGATCAGTGTGAAGCAGTGGAAGAATTGGAAGGCTGATCAACAGTCTGAACATACTTGTGACCATCTTTGTACCAGTCATCAGGTGGTTAGTTCTGTGTAGTGGGAAGTTTTATGGGCTCCTACAACCCATACAACGAGGGTGGTGGCTGCTATACCAAACACACTGTTGGCCTGAATTCCAACCCAAAATTCATAGCAAGAGTGCCACTTGCCAGGACTCTGTGGCACTGGGTTTGAACTCTACACTTGACCCAGAGGCAACAATACTAACAACTAGGCTAAAGGTTCTCTTCATTCAAGAGGTACAGAATAAAGAACATCTCATCGTAAAAAGTGACAAATAATCAAATTGCTTTATCTTCAAAGGCAGCACTGCTGCTGGACTGTAAGTACGCTGTCCATCACACACACTTCCCCTCCACCCTGCCTAGACAAAGGCAAACCTAGGTGGACTTGAAGAAAGCGTATTTTCTTTCCTTGCCTCTTCCGGAAGGCTGTGTTTCACATCTGATACTGTACCTAGTTTGCCATTCACACGTGAGCCTAGTCAGCGGGCAGTTTGACAAATGGGGACATCACAGTCAAACCCACAGAAACTTAGATGGTCCGTGCACATTCATACTGCAACCCCTCTGTTCGTTTATACCAGGAACCAAACTGCTGGAGAGCAACAGGATGAGATCTAACCCAAAAGGGATTTGGTCTCTCACTGGCATTAATTCTCAGTTCAGATAAGTTCACAGCAGCAAATCGGTGTGATTCCAGTAAGAATCTGATCACCATTCTCTGAACAGGGCGGAAACTTCCAACAATTGCTGGAACTCAAAAGTGAAATGAAGTGAAACTACAGTGGGTTCAGTTCAAATGACCATTCAAGGCTGTTGTTTGGAAGGCATAATTGGCAGTCTGAGGCTCATTCCACTGAATCTCCAGGGAGCACCAAGCATCCTAATTTGGTCATAGCAGCCTGAGATTCGTGTCTGGTTGTGGGGGATGGGAAGTTGACACAGAAAGGAGTGTGCGTTTTATTATGATGTAGCAATGCCAATATACTGCCAGGCAGCACTCTTCCACTTCAGCAAAGACAAAACAGCCATTAACTAGAATCAACATTTTAGCCAAATGAAATGCTTATGAAATGGGTCCACCTTTTAATATCCACTATCACTACCCTCTGTAACATATACCTGATAAAAGAGGCCACTAGTACAAACTGCACTGCTACCTTCCCCATAACTGGGGCTAGTGACTTGTGCTCAAGATACTCAGCTTCCTTCATTGTGCATGTGCCGCAACAGCAAGTAATCAGCAGCAGATGTCACGTACATAGGTGCACTTCTCGGGCTGCTTGCTGGTGAGAGACCTCAGACTGAATATTCCCCCCCTCCCCTTAGAGGAAGGTGAAGGTGAAGCCAACTGCAGCACTCCTACCCCCACTCGGCTGAACACGTCTAATCCAACACAGATGAGGAATATAAACATAAAAGCAAAAAACTGCGGATGCTGGAATTCCAAAACAAAAATTAAAATACCTGGAAAAACTCAGCAGATCTGGCAGCATCTGCAGAGAGGAACACAGTTAACGTTTCGAGTCCGTATGACTCTTCAACAGAACTAAGTCTGTCTAGTTCTGTTGAAGAGTCATACGGACTCGAAACGTTAACTGTGTTCCTCTCCGCAGATGCTGCCAGACCTGCTGAGTTTTTCCAGGTATTTTTATTTTTGTTGAGGAATATAACTATTGGGCCTTCGTTTTCTGTACATCTTACTACTAGACTAGGTAATATATTTGCCCACCGATCCGTGAGGAATGTTAGCAAGAAATATATTGATGTTCCTGATCTATGCTGAGTTGGTACAGAAGTTTACACTGAGAGAGTTTGATGAAGTAGGGTAGGGGGAAGCTCATGTACAGCATAAACATTCAGCATAGATCTACTGGTCCAAATAGAATTTTCAGCATAGAAATGGATTACGTTCTATGTAATCTCAGCTGGGGTGAAGATACTCATACTATTGCTGCTTTCAGTGCCCCTGGGCTGATAATTGGAGGTGGGGGTGGAATATCGGGGTGGAATCAGCCTGCTTTGCCACTCCTGATTGCCATCTACTGAACTCAGTAAATTGTGGGTGTGGGCATATGGTTAGGACAGGTACAGGTGTAATTCACCCCCCTTCAACGTTCAAACAGCCCATACTCATTGACAGCAAAGGTGTCAAATCACTTGGATTATACTTCTATACTATAGGTTGAAAATAAATTCTTCAAACTCTCTATCCATTGAGCAAGCATTTATCAGATCCCTGACCAGAAAGGCCCAGCTTTTATGAAGGTTCCTTCATTGTGTACGTGCCGCAACAGCAAGTATTCAGCAGCAGATGTCATGTACATAGATTTAACGTACACCTTAATTTCCTCAAATAAATGGTTCAATAATGCAGAGGAAAATCAAAAGTATGCCTTTTACATAAATGTCCAGCTGTGCAAATACTTAAACAATTCTAATTGCTTATAAGAGAGGTGCATGAAACTAAACCAGGGAAAGAGGGCTGGCCTGTAAATGGGACTATTAGAAGTGATCACTTCAAAAATAGAGCAGATTTACTGATTACCATAGTGGTTAACCACATTATCCTTTTATCGATGGGTCTTGGGTTAGAGTGCACACAAGTAGATTGGATCAAAGTCCCTCTCAGCCAGTTAAGGATCCTATTTGAGCAATTTTAGAGCAGTCATCTAGCTTTTTCTAAGGCATGATTCCATATAGCAAAACAGCACACTATTTGACACTAATTGGCAACCCTACTCAAAGGTCAGGATGATGTCGGAGTCTGATGTGGGGAAAATAAGTCACACTGGTTTTGCAAAAGGTGCTTTCTACTTGGGTTAGTGTCGAGACACTCTGCATAAGTTTTACCTGGCATCTAATCCCTGGAAGTGCCTGATGTTGACAAACAGGGTGTAAAAAAGGAGGGAAAATACTCCAAGTTTCTCTGCACTGACTTCTCTTCTCCAGGTCTGCACAGAACTGTGCAGACCCTGCAAGGGCCTACAGCTCTGCACACTGGATTGATATGACCAATATGAACTCTTTGTTCCCTCAGCTGAAACCCACCATGGAGCAGATAAGGGTCTAGAGTGGTCAAAACTATGGAACTGTTCCAATATCATTTCTGCTTTCACTCCTAAATAAAATATTTAAGAAGGGAAGTGTAACATTTTGTCAAAGCTTTCTTGATGCAAAAACAGGAAGGCAGTGACTATGTGACTGACCTTTGCTGGAATGCAATGGAATGACTCAGTGAAACATAAATATCTCAGTGAAACACAAACGTGAACTCAGATAGTGTCAGAAGCACTAAAAGAGATTAATTTCCTGTCACCGGGACAAGCAAGAAAACAGCCTGGAATGTGAAACAACACCAATCATAGAATGATCCAGCATAGAAGGAGGCTATTCTGCCAATCATGCCCGTCAGCTCTTTGCAAGCATTATCTCATTGCATCTCGTTCACCAACTCTGCAAATTTTTCCTTTCAAGCATTTATACAATTCTCTTTTGAAAGCCACTAATGAATCTGCTTCCTCTACTCTTTTCAGATTAGAGCAACTGACTGTGTAAAAAACAAACTGTGTGTCACCTCTATTTCTTTTTCCAATTACCGTAAATCTCTGTTCTATGGTTACTGACCTTTCTTCCACTGGAAATAATTTCATCCATCAAAGCCCCTTATGAGTTTAACACATCTATCCCAAAACATGGTGCCCAAAATTGGCCACAACACTCCAACTGGAGCTCAACCAATGTTTTATAAAGGTAAGATTCAAAGAAGCTCCATTTTGAACAGTTGGCTCTCAATGGTCAGAAGGATTCAGGTGCAACTTCAGTTCTTCAGAATTCACAGAGCACAGCTGGGTGTTGTGCTGGGGAGGTGGTTGTGGAAACAGCCAGTGATGCTGCTGCTAGCTGCTATCTATTGCACCCCACATCAAATCAATCAAATGCATACACAGATACAAAAACATTCATGTGTATGGTCACTGTGAAATCAGGACCGGGTTCAGCTCTGACACCCTTCATGAAGAGTTTACTCTTGTTCACAATACAGGTACACAAACTAACTTGGGCGAGATACCAAGGATAAATGGTCACACATGGATCTGTACCCAAGTACAAGGCAGAAAAGTGAAAGGGGTGGGATTAAAGCCCCAAAGTTTTCAAAAATGAGCAGTTCCAAACATAATACTGTTGATACACTCATCTTCCTCTACACACAAACAGGTATTCTTGAGCATGGAGACCATGGGCCAAATCTTCCATCCTCCGGATCATCGGAGGCCAGGCGAACAACTGATGCACATTGGGACACTGTGGGAGTCCTGACATGCACATCTACATGGGAATTGCCCAGAAAGTTTATACTTCTGATGGGCAATTCCTTGCTGCTCAGGAACCTGCATGAATGTCTCTGATTGAGACAGGGTCAGAGACTTGGGGCAGATCCACGATACTTACCTGGATAGTCACCCAGGAAATGTTAGACAGATTAAAACCTAATCTGACACCTGACGCAGCCCCTCTTACCCCCCAAACCTCGATCCAACAACTCCCCAACCAAACACCTCCACCAACCACACTCAACCAACTCCCACCCTGACCAGATTACCACCCAACCACCACAGCCAGCACCACCCACACACAACCCCCCCCCACCCCCACAACCTGACCATGCACTCATTCACCCACATTCAAAGACTGGACCTTTAAACTTACAGCTCGTGCTGTAAAAATGTCCCATCTTCTCTGATTCTACTCCGTTCCAGAGTTCCCCAATGGATGCAGTGCCATACATTTCTTTGACAGTCAGGAGCAGAAGATATGCACAGTAACATCAGGTTGGGAGAATCTTCAAGCACAACGGCAATTCACTCATCATTGCTGCTGCTCAGAAGATTCATGCCGGTATTAATTGACTTCACCCCGTCCCCCAACCATACATTCCAACTGCGGATTCATCAAGCCAAAGTCATTATTCATTAACTGATTTTGACATCATGACAGTCAGCCCCTAAACAAGAAGAATGCTAGTCAAGAGCAACTGGGTCCTCCTGGAGCAATAAATAACAAGCACATTTAAACCGTCAATGCAAAATACGCATTTCACGTCTTATTTCCCACCCACCCCCCACAAATCAACAGAAGCATAATTAAAATCGACTCTGGATTCATTTCTAACCCCTTCCATTGAAGGGAAAGAGTTGAATTTATGTGGAATAGAGCAATTAAGTTTCCATAATGTCCAGCAGCCGAGACAGTCCAATGACCCCAAAAAACAATGTTGCAGTTGAAGACAGCATCAACTAAAACCCTTTATATCACAGGGGTTGTAGAGTGCTGCACTGTCAAGCAAGCCAATAATATGTCTTCCCTCAACTGTGTTGCAGTTGCATTCTCCTGTCTTGGTCAACATTCCTTCTCCAACTGGCATTCATAATATTGTGGAATTGGAATATGCACAAAACAGCTGCCATGTTACACTGCCATTGAAAAATAATTAATTGCATGTGAAGCACTTGAGATGTTTGAGGGGCACAAGAGCCAAAATTGGAAAACTTTATTTGCAGTATTGCAATCTAATCTCAGAAATATTACGATACTCAGCATTATTAACTGGTAAAACAGCAGGTACAGATTTAGCCATCAAAGGCCATCATCCATCTTGTGCTATTTGTTAAACTCTGTTTTCTTTATTTCTTCAAAAGAATTGCACTTACATCAAAAGGAATCCAATGTACAGTATAAATTTCAGACTTTTTATTATTCTTTTGTTGTGGTAGTGCCCAATACACATTCAGATACATTGAATTATATAAAGCAGGTTGCTTACATAACTTGATGCAATTCAGGGGAATCTAGATAATTACATGAGGCAGAAGGAATAAAAGGCAACCTGGATAAGGCAAGATAAAGAGGAAGGGGATTCACGTAGATCATAAATACTGGCACAGACCAGTTTTAGCCCGTTTCTGTGTTGCAAATCCTATGTAATGGCAATTACAGTATGTCATTGGTAATAGCAAAGAATGGGTAGTAGTTTTGGGCAGAATTAGGAGTACATCACACAAGAAACAAATTTTATCCCATCACAGTTGTACTGTATGTATTTTTGAAACCAAATGTAGCTAGAATCAAAATGGATTCCATCTTAATGCAAGATACCCCTGTCTGTCTAACTGAGCATTGGGGACTTACATGGATTTGTGCAGCAAACAGAATATGGGTTTAAAGATGCTAAATTATGTATTCAAATGTTAAGATGGCAGGTTCAGGGTCAGCACTCAACAAACAATGTGGCACCTCGCTATCTGCAAGATGCGCCTCAGTATATTTTTAATACGCTGTATTTAATTAGATTGGCAAGAATGCTACTCAAAGGTTAATTCTATCAAAATATAAATGGTGTCGCAATGAAAACAGCAATGGCATCAAGTCTCTAACACTAAAAATATGTTTGAAGTTCAGAACTTGCAGATTATATCATTTAAACTCATGGCTATACACTCATTACTGTGTAATACTGATTTACTCTCCATTTACAGACAGTTATTGTATGTCAAAAGCTCACAAAAGCAAACAAAGATTTACCATTATGTTCATGTCAAAGACCAGGAATTACAATCAAACAGAATACGAATCACTGCTAAGTAAATGATGCAGACAAGTTTAAAACACCTGGAAGTGTATTTTTCACATCAGCAACAGCCAGAGAACAAGCCAGAGTTCTAAAAGTAACCAAATTGCTACTTACATTTGATCAACAGCTAGGAAAAAGATACCCATTAACAGCTAGGAAAAGCCAGCCAACAATAATCACTCAAGCGGTTTTCAACCATCAACTTGACTTGAGCCAACTCAGTTGATATGCAATTCAGGTTTGTAAAATTATATACATACAATTAAATTCACATAAAAATAACATTAAAAATTTACAGAAGCTTGGGAAGACAGAAAATTGGCAATAGAAACAGGTAATATTGATGTGATTATTGGAGGGGGGAAAATTAATTGAATTATAATGAAATACATGAATATTAAAAGATCATTACAGGAGCTTATGACCTGGAGTTGAGAGAATAATCAAGCTATTTTTTTCAAAACAAAAACAGAAACAGAAATACCTGGAAAAACTCAGCAGGTCTGGCAGCATCGGCGGAGGAGAGCACAGTTGACGTTTCGAGTCCTCATGAACCTTCAACAGAACTAAGTAAAAATAGGAAAGGAGTGAAATATAAGCTGGTTTAAGGGGGGGTGGGGGGGGTTGTTGGGACAAGCAGCCTGTAATAGGTGGAGATAACCAAAAGCTGTCACAGACAAAAGAACAAAGAGGTATTAAAGGTGGTGATATTATCTAAAGGAATGTGCTAATTAAGAGTAGAAGACAGGACAGATAAAGGTACAGATAGCTCTAGTGGGGATGGGGGAATACTAAAAGGTAGAAATAAACAATGGGTGGAAATACATTTAAAAATAATGGAAATAGGTGGGAAAAGAAAAATCTATATAAATTAATGAAAAAACAAAAAGGAGGGGGAAGAAACGGAAAGGGGGTGGGGATGGAGGAGGGAGTTCAAGATCTAAAATTGTTGAACTCAATATTCAGTCCGGAAGGCTGTAAAGTGCCTAGTCGGAAGATGAGGTGCTGTTCCTCCAGTTTGCGTTGAGCTTCACTGGAACAATGCAGCAAGCCAAGGACAGACATGTGGGCAAGAGAGCAGGGTGGAGTGTTGAAATGGCAAGCGACAGGGAGGTCTGGGTAATGCTTGCGGACAGACCGAAGGTGTTCTGCAAAGCAGTCACCCAGTCTGCGTTTGGTCTCTCCAATGTAGAGGAAACCGCATTGGGAGCAACGAATGCAGTAGACTAAGCTGAGGGAAGTGCAAATGGAAAGCTGCTTTTTTGCAGAACACCTTCGTTCTGTCTGTAAGCATTCAACACCTCTTTGTTCTTTTGTCTGTGACAGCTTTTGGTTATCTCCACCTATTACAGGCTGCTTGTCCCAACAACCCCCCACCCCCTAAACCAGCTTATATTTCATCCCTTTCCTATTTTTACTTAGTTCTGTTGAAGGGTCATGAGGACTCGAAACGTCAACTGTGCTCTCCTCCGCCGATGCTGCCAGACCTGCTGAGTTTTTCCAGGTATTTCTGTTTCTGTTTTTGTTTTGGATTTCCAGGATCTGCAGTTTTTTGCTTTTATCTATAAGCTATTTTTTTTGCAGCATCTCAAGCAACAGAAAATTGCTGGGGAGGTAGATGTCCCTTACTAGATGATCAGCCTGCACCACAGATACATCATTAGGACCAAGCAGATCAAATACTAATTCACAGAAAATTAAACATTACAATTGCAATAGGTACACAAATTGATTGCTGATCTGAGACTCAGAGGTCTTCAACAGGAAGACAGAATTCAGACATGAGGTGTGTGCAGTGACTGTAAATGCAGTGTATCTGTTGTTTGCTCAGTTAGGGTAAATGAGGGTGACAGGAACTGACACAGGGACAACTACATCCAGTGCACAGCAATCCCTACATGCAGTTAGAAAACTTGGCAGAGAGATTAAAGGATCTGTACATGCATACACATAAAAATGATTAATTGCTCATTAGTACTATCCATTGCTGCAACAACTTGCATTTTTGAAGTGTCTTTCACCCAAGAAAACAGCCCAAGGCACTTTCACAGGAGTTTAATCAGACAAAAACTGACAACAATCCAAAGGAGGAAATGGTAGGACAGGCCATTAAAAAGGTTGGTTAAAAGACAGACGTATGTCATAATAAAACGTACAACCAGCAATAGGGCAATGGATGTCGGGATACACGAGGAGAATTGGAGGAATGCAGAGTTGGAGAAAGGCTGCAAGAAGTTACAGAGACTGGGAGTCGTGAGGTCATGGAGATATCTGAACACAAGGAAGAACATTTTAAAATGAATATGTTGGTGGACCAGGAACCATTGTGGAGCAACAAACACAGAGATCATGGTGAACATGACTTGATGAGAATTAGGATGCAGGTAGCAGTGGCTTGGGTGAGCTCAAGTTTACAAAGGGGGAAAGGTGGGCCAACAGCCTGGAGAGCATTGCAATAATAAAATCTGGAGCTATCAACAGCATGAATCAGGGTTTCAGTAGCAGATGGGCTAAGGCAGGAAAAGAGTCAAGTGATCATGCAGATCGTACTAGGATGAAGAGGAAATAGGGCTGGAACTTCAGTTCAGGTTAAAATAAAGCGTTGAGGTTGCTAGTTTCCAGTTCAGCCAGAGATAGTGGTCAGGGCATGCAATTAATGGGAAGGCCAGAAGACAACAGCTTTGGCATCATAAAATAGTAATAAAATTATCATTCCCATGGCATGTTAGTTCATTCACATCATTGAATTACAATTTGGAACCTAATCTAAGGGCACCAATATCAGATTTATTTTTGGTTGTGAATGTTAGCTCATAACCCTCTGCTTAAAAGTAAAATACGCTCCTGCTCTCCGTCCTAAATTCTGAATATTTCATCTCTCTCTCCAGGCTCCTCAGTTGCTGGAGAGGCTGTTATGATTTATTCCAATCTTTCCTTGCAGTGGGAGTTTTACTATATCCAGGTCCAGTAGTCTGGTCAACATAATCCTGGGCCAGCAACCCAGAGATTAGTTGGTAAATCACACCCTGGCAAATTATGAGGTTGAATGCTGCTATTTTGTGAGCAGGAATGAACAAATGACTGGAAAGCAGCCAGACTGATGTAAAAAGCAAGTTAGTTGGCCAATATACATCAGGAGAGGGAACCTGTTTCGTCATATCCGACCTGGCCTACACTGGATACCAGTCCTACGGTGATATGGCAACAAGGAATGGACAATAAATACTGGCTTGCTAGCGCTGTCCATATCCCAAGAATTAATAAGTAAAAACTAGAGGAAAGTGCCACGTTGGGAGAGTTAAAAGTCTAAGAGAAATTAACTTGTGCAGACCGGAGAGACCAAACGCAAACTGGGCGACCGTTTTGCGGAACACCTGCGGTCTGTCCGCAAGAAAGACCCAAACCTCCCTGTCGCTTGCCATTTTAACACTCCACCCTGTTCTCTTGCCAACATGTCTGTCCTTGGCTTGCAGCATTGTTCCAGTGAAGCCCAACGCAAACTGGAGGAACAGCACCTCATCTTCCGACTAGGCACTTTACAGCCCTCCGGGCTGAATATTGAATTCAACAACTTTAGATCTTAAACTCCCCCTCCCCCCATCCCCACCCCGTTTCTTCGCCCCCCCCACCCCCGCTTTTTTTTTTCAATAATTTATATAGATTCTTCTTTCCCCACCTATTTCCATTATTTTTAAATCTAAAACTAAAACCTTTAGTCTTTCCACCCCACCCCCACTAGAGCTGTACTTTGAATATCCTGTCTTCCATTCTTAATTAGCACTTTTGTCAGACAAATACCACCACCTTCAACACCTCTTTGACCCTTTTGTCTGTGACATCTTTTGATTATCTGCTCATCTCCACAATCACCACACCACACCCTCAATGTGTCTCTCCCCCCCCCCACCCACCACCCCCCACCCCCCACCCACCTTAAACCAATTTATATTTCTCCCTTCTTCTAACTATGCTCCAGTTCTGCCAAAGGGCCATGAAGGCTCGAAACGTTAACTGATTTCTTCTCCGCCGATGCTACCAGACCTGCTGAGTTTTTCCAGGTAATTCTGTTTTTGTTATGCACCAAATACATGTGGACTCTTCAGTATTGGTTGCAGCCCACCTCAGAGAATGTACTCCAAAGATTAAAAACCATGAGGCAGGCAACAAGAAAATCACCTCAGCTGCTCTTGGGTGACTCAACAACCTTACACCGGAGTTAGAATCTACATGAGGCCAGAACACGACAGACTGACCAGCTAAGTTATGCAGAAGCTATGCTGAGTGGAAAGTTAGAAACTAGACGCTAATAGGCAAATTTAATAGGATTCCAATGATGTTAAGCTAGATTTAATATTCATCTTTTAATCCTGCCCAACGAACACATTAAACATGAGTTTGACATGCCAGACTCTTACCAGGCCATCTATTATTGTACTGCATCAGTATGTTACAGACCCTGGTGTAAGATGCAAATTGACAAAGTGCCGCAATGTGTAAATAATGTATAAAGCATAGCTGCAGAACAATAAATTATCAAACTGTTTATCATAGCTTTTTTTATATTGGATTTAGTATGGTGCTCGTGCCACCAGGTCCCTGTGTGGCAGACCCGGATTAATGGCAATCCGAGTGTAAAACCAGATTCAGTAAAGTTAGCTCCAGGAAAATCCTGTTTTTTTACAAAAAGTACAGCTAGTCATCGATGGCAAATCTAGCAGAATACTCTTTGGCAGCCAAGAGGATTAACACTTCATTAAACCCAGTATTAGAGCAGCCAATAAAGAAGAATCACCTTGCTACACTGGGGATACAAAATAAGTGTCTGGCTGCCAATAGCAAGTCAGAGAAGGTCCTAAAGCACCCTTGAACAGAATTTTATTAATGTTTAAACAAACAGTTAGTCCGAGGAAAGACACTTAGCAAGGCTGTAAATCATTGGCATAGCATTTAACAAGGTTCCATTTTACTTAACTGCATGTTATTAAAGTCCCTGTAGAAAACAAGTGATAACAAGTCTGAGTTACTTGTTACTTAGATATATGTGGACAAGGGTTGGTTTTATGCCATTTTACAAATTACACAGCCATTAATGTATCCACATGAGGGATTTCTTGCTATTTTCCTTCAGTTTGATGATTTTTTGGTTAAAAAAAATTGTTTCTCTGTCTGAGGATAGCTCATGATCACCTTCCAGTGCGCAAACCCATGAGGGAGAATCAAAGCATAGACTATAGAGCGCTCATCATTAATTGCAGTTAAAGGGGCACTGATACCTATCACATTCAAGTTAACTAAACTGGGATTCAACCAGAACTCATTAAACTGCTACTCTCAAATCAAATCATTCTAAAACTCCAACATAACCACCTCGTCTTTCCTGAACCTCCAAGGTTTATTCAAACAACATTGGAATGTGCCAAAGTCTGCCTGTGGCATTATACCAAGGCACTGAGAGCTCCAAATTCTATGTCCCCAAATACAGAACATTATGCGATGTGTGGCAGTTTCACTACGTGATTCATTCTGTACGTACTGTTAACAATGGCTCATTTCCTGTACAACACTGCTGCTAACAGGCCCAAGCTCAAAAACCAAAGTGTTGTAGAGCAATATGAGCTTGCGCTACCTCACTCAATGACTTCCACCACCAACTCCTTCCCACGTGCAAAGCCAGCCTTTGCTTGCATCTGCCTGCAATTCACCCCACGCCCTCAGCCTAAGGCATTTCTGATATGATCAGATCCCAAGACTACTTGTTCACACCCAGATGTACTGCAACATTTCATCGTCCACTTGGTATCCACGTTCACGTGACCTCCCACCTTGCAGTGTGCCCAAAAACAAAGAACATCAGAAAAGTATGCGTATGTCAGTATTGAGAGCTATCCAGGAGGGGGAAGAGGAGATTATCTAGAAATAGTGGTAGTTAAGTGTGGCGGGGGGGGTGGGGGCTGGATTTTCCTACCCTGAAGTATGTCAGGCAGACTTGAAAATTGGCAGGCAGGTCCTGAATCTGGGATTCCCGATCCCATTCCTGGCTCCAGGAATTTTCACCAGCATGGGTTTAGGGCGTGGGTCAGGGGCCCGCATGCTAATGTTCCCACATTTCCGGCACCACTGAAGAAGCAGACACTTTAGACTTTTTGCAATTTTGATGATCCAAGTTTTGGTTGGTGGCATGAATCGCTCCAACCCAGAGGTGTCATGAACCATGGTTTGGAGACTGGATCGAGGCCAAGTTATACATTTTTTTTAATACAAATGAGTGATAAGGCTTGTTTTGAAAAGGTTAAGTGACCATTAAATAACGTAGTTGTCAGGTTGTTATTTCTGACAACTGGCAAGCTGTCAAGGGAACAAACAGCATTGTGAAAGTGGAAGAAGAAACAGATGCATTGGAGTACATTATCTACTGGATAAAATGCTATTCTTCATTGTACAATAGTGAAATCCATATCTCGGTGTGAAATACCTCCACTCTGCTTTAATTATATCCTTGAAGTATCTGTTTGGCTGTTTCAAAGGTTTGATAGAAGGCTGAACTTATGGCTGCATTCAAAGGCGTTAATGAATTCTGCTTAGGAAGGTTTGTTGACACAGTTGTTGAGTGGAATTTGAGCTTTTTCATTTTAATTTATGAGCTTTTAATGGTTTTTTTTAAAGTGGATTTCAAGTAAAGTTTATTATTTTGACAGATTTATGAGTTTCATAAATACTTCCCAATATTGCTACAGAACTAAGAGTTCTGTTTATAGTGGATACTCTGAGTGGATTGGCAGGGTGGTGGGGGTGGGTGAAGATTAGGGGTCCTCACACTCCTCTCCAGAACTGGGCCAATGTCTCAGCAAACGAAGGCAGGCCTTTTGCCTCAACATCAGCTCACCTTCACCTCCATTTTGGCTTGCTGTCAGGGGCAGCAAGACCGAGTCCAGACCATCCCCACGTCCTCACCTTTTTCAGTGGGGACTGCCAGATAGGACCCAGAACTGTGATATTGGGAAATCGCCCAACTCATGATTTCCACCTCAAAGATGAAAATCCACCCCAGAGTATCAGACAAAAGTACCACAGCCACAATGTAACTAAACATGTGAACAAAGCATACCAAGAAAAAAGTGGAACAGAAACAAAAAGAGAAACATAGAAACAACTTTAAAAGGAAAAGAGCAATAAATCAACCAATGTAAAACAATTCTGTACTCTTCCAATGTCTCCTTCGATACATCCACAGCCCTGTGTTGAATTAAGCCACACAAAATAGGATGGTCCAAGGCTTGATCTGGTGTGTGCTGAGTTAGTTTAATTTTAAATTACTTCATATTTTCCAGTGAAGGTGTGCTACCTCCAGTGGCAACAGGCTAAAGGACAAGAAAGGGACAGCAAGAAGTGTGAAGACTCTGACAATGGCCAACAGTTAGTCGATCATGCCCCCTACATTTAAGTAAAAATTATTCATATATGCCGCAAAAATCAGGGAACCTGGTAACTGAGCCCTGGAAAACCCCAATGGAAACAGCCTTCCAGTTACAAAAACATCCATCAACAAACTTCCCTTTGTTTCCTGCCGCTGAGTAAAGTTTATATCCAGCTTACTACGTGCCCCTGAATCTCGTGGACTTTTATTTTTTTAACCAGTCTGCCATGTGGGACCTTGTCAAAAGCCTTGCTAAAATCTATGTAGGCCACACCAACTGCACTACCCTCAATCCTCCTTGTTACCTCCTCAAAAACTTCAATCAAGTTAGTCAGACACCATCTTCCCTGAACAAATCCATGCTGACCGTCCTTGATTACTCCCTGCCTTTTTAAGTGACAATTCATCCTGTCTCTCAGAATTGATTCCAATAATTTTCCCACTAGTGAGGTTAGACTGACTGACCTGTAATTTTTCAGTCTATCCCGCGCTCCCTTTTTAAACAAAGGTACAATGTTAACAGTCCTCCAATCCTCCAGCAGCACACCTGCATCCAATGAGAATTGGAAAATGACGGTCAGATCATCTGCTATTTCCTCCCTGGTTTCTATTAACAACCTGGCGTACATTTCATTTATCCACTTTCAAGGATACTAATCCCCTTAATACTTCCTCTCACTATGTTTATCACATCAAATATCTCACATTCCACCTCCTTAATTACAACCCCGAAGGAAAAAAACAGTTCAGACGAGTACTCTTATTTCCCAGTTTTTGCTGTTTTTTCCTTCTGGGAATGTCTGCACCTTTTGTGAAGGCAGACATAAAGTATTCATTAAGAACCATACCCACATCTTCCACATCTACACATAAAAGGCCAAAAAAATAACACGTGGGCCCTACTCAATCCTTTGTTACTCAATATATTGGTAAAACATTTTTGGGTTCTCCTTGATTTTACTTGCCACTATTCTTTCACACCCTCTCTTGGCTTTCCCAATTTGCTTTTTGATTTCACCCCTCCTCTTTCTATACTCCTCTAGATTTTCTGTAATATTGAGTTCTTGGTGTCTGGCAGAAGCTTTCCTTTCTGCCCTCATCTTACCATTTATGCTCCTTGATATTCAGGGGGCTCTAGATTTGGCCATCTCACCCTTTTTCTCTGTGAGAACATGGTTACTCTGGAAGGACATACTTGCATTGAAGCTAATATAGCAAAGATTCACTAGGTTAATTCCTGGGGATGAGAGGCTTCTCCAATAGTGAGAGGTTGAGTAAATTAGGCTAATACTCTCTGGATTTTAGAAGAGTAGGTGATCTCGTTGAAACAGGCAAGATTCTGAAGGGTAGATACTGAAAGATTCATAGAATCACAGAATTTTAATGGCAAAGGAGGCCATTCGGCCCATCATGTCTGCATAGGCTCGCCAAATGAGCATTATGACCTAGTGCCATTGCTCTGCCTTTTCCCCACACCCTTGCACTTTTTTCTATTCAAATAATCATCTAATGCCCTCTTGAATGGCTCACTTGAACTTGCCTCCACCACACTTCCAGGCAGCGCATTCCAGGCCTGAACTACTTGTGTGAAAAAGTTTTTTCTCTCACCTGGATGGGGAATCTAGAACACGGGTACAGTCTCAGGCCAGTGGGTCGATCATTTAGGATAGAGAAACATCTTTATTCAAAAAGGTTGTTAATCTTAGGAACTGTCCACCCTATGGGGTTATGGATGCTCCATTTTTGAGTATATTTAGATTTTTGACCTCTCAGGGAATCAAGGGATATGGGGAGCAGGCAGAAAAGTGCAGTTGAGGCAGAAGCTCAGTCATGATCATACTGAATGGCAGACCATGTTTGGGGAGCCGTATATCTCTTATTGTTTAGGATATCCAATCCTTAGAATTCAGTTACTAGACCAGGGACATTTACAGGTGCTTTCACTGGTTACTTTGGCTTTCAAGTAGCTCGCAACCTCTTCCTGTGAGACAGACAAATATTTACATCTGATGGTACATTGAACCTGGGTAACACCTGAAAAAAAAGTCACCCAAAAAGGCATCCAAGTACTGATCGATTTGCACATGAACTCCTCTTTGGGTGTAAGAAGCGATCCCTATCTGACAGGATCTCAGTCCTGTTTGTCCATTAGCTCCTTTGGGATCAGACATGTCTTGCCCACATCATTTATGATATTTAGGGATCGTCTGTTCCAAGGACTAACCATTACCAGCAACTGGCTGGCAAGATCCAACTGGGAATGACCAGAAACATCCTGTTTTGTGACTATCATGGCTATCTTATTTTTGCTTCTTCTGTTTCTCAATTTTATCCTGAACAATATCCTATAACCAAGTTTTTTTTGAAGATGCAACTTCAGATCCCAGGCATAGCTGTGAGGCAACAATGTCATGTTTTGGCCACAAGCATTTAATGTATCAATATCAAGATAATAAATGGGCAGCTACAATTGACACACTACAATATTTGAAGCCCTTGGCTGTAAATTGATGTCTACAATTGTGAAGCGTTAAATTGGTTTCTTTGGTGATAATATTGCACAGATCAGTGGCACTGTACACGCTAAATGACAAATAACCAAGTTTAGGGAAGGTAAACACTTTCTGCACAAAGTGTGAAAACTCCACATTGATGCCTCAGGCTTTTGTCTGTTTGTCTCCTATAGTATGGCTCTCTTCCATGCCACCTCAGAAACTTATGATTGAATGATTGTTGTCACAGTAATTATACCTAAGCCCCTGAACAGGCTAACAGAAGTGTTGGTTTTGTTCTACAGAAGAACAGGCTTCAATTCAAAAACTAAATTGTTGACTGTGGAATATCCTGATGACATGATAAAGCACAATATAAGCGTAAGCCTCTTCAGAGATGTGGTCAGTGTCGTTCAGTACAGATCCATACAGACATGATTCTCAGGATGACAAATTGAAATAGAAAAAACTGACTAGAAGTAGAACTGAAAATGTAAGAAATAAAAAAACTGGAGGGATTGAGAGATCATAGAATCATACAACACAGAATGAGGACATTTAGAGAAGTTGTCCAATATGTGCCACTCACCTCCTCTTTGAACTGCAAATTTTTCCTGAGTATTTATCCAATTTCCTTTTGGAAGTGATTGAATGTGCTTTCACCACCCTTTCAAACAGCCCATTCTGCAAGTGTAGTCTAACTTACACCTGCAGAAAAGCTGGATTCTCATTCCAACCAGACTGAGAGGGGCGCAGACGAAAGACACGGGGAGTGAACTGATTTTTTTTTTAACTGGAGAAAAAGTGCTCTGACACAGGTCCCAAGGCTCAAAATGGTGCTTGCCTACAAGGTATGGCTTTCCCAAGAATCAACATAGGTTTTATTCCTGAAGGATGTTTGAAGAAGAACAGATTTAATTACATTATCAACTTGAGCAGCAGCATTTGCTGACAGCAACATAAATCTGAGAGCACATTTTAATCAGGATTTACTCACCTACAGCAACAGTCACAAAATCATTTTATTCCAGGTCATTGAATGATGACTCTTAATTCCTCACATCTACAACATAACACTCAATGCTGCTTACCAGCAGTCATCCTCATCTATTACTCTCCAAGGAGATTCAGGTTCTTCGTGTCTAGCAATTTTGTCTCTACTAATAAAACAAAGGCTTGCACAGCCACGAGATATCTCAAAGCTCTTTACTGCCAATTAAGTAGTTTTGAAATGCAGTCACTGTTATAATGTCGAAAACACAACAGCAAAATTGTGCACACCAAGTTCTCACAAGCAGCCATGATAATGGCCAGATAATCTGTTTTTATGATGTCGATTGAGGGTTAAAAATTGTCAGGACACCAGGGTAACACTATTTCAAAGAAGAGCAAGGGTGTTATGTGATCTTTTACATCCATGAGTGTGTTTAACATTTCATCCAAAAGGTGGCCTCTCTAACAGTGCAGAAGTACTGCATTGGATTTTTGTGCTCAAGCCCTGGAGTGAGGCTTGGAGTGAACCTGAAACCTTGTGACTCAGAGGAAATAGTGCTACCAACTGAGCCACAGCTGACAGCTAAACCAGCTACATTTTCACCAGTATGGTTTTACAATTGCTGGTGAGCTCATCAATCCTTTGCCCAAAGTGCTATTCTTTATGTGTGAACCTGGATATCAGCAATCAAGTGAAGCAAGGAAAAGAGGGCATCACAGCCAACTCGGATTCTGATCAGATTCTCATCTGATGTTCACAAACGTGTTCCATCAGGGTCACTGGATTGTCAAGAATGACTAAAGCTGAATTCATAAAGCATGTTAACATACCTTGAAGACACTTTGCGAGCAGTTTATTTCTAAAGTGCATTCACCTAAGATAAACTCAGCTAACAGTATATCCCAAGGTTCCAACAGCAAATGAATGAATGATCAGATGATCTGTTTGCAGGCAGTTTGGTTGAGCGACACACAAGTAATCCTTGCTCTTCGAATAGCGCCATGTGATCTTGTACATGAACCAGAGTAGGTATACAGAGCCTTTGCTTAATCCCCAACTGCATTTAGTGGACATGTCAGATGTTTGACACATCTGACAATACAGCACCCCCCCAGTACTGGGCTCAGAAGAAACACGACCACACCTGGGAGTTACAGTCAGTTCACCTGGAGAATGAAATTGGCTTTGAACTATACTTGGTATATTTATACCTCTGTAACCTACCATTTTCACCAAGCTTTCAGTCATCTGCCTAATATATCCTTATGTGGTCAAATTTTCTTTGATAACATTCCTGTGAAGTACATGGGAATTTTCTGCTATGTCAGAGGCATTATATAAATTCACACTGCTGTTTGTAGTGCAGGTATCCAGTGAGAATTTATGAAATAGGAGAACATTATGCAACAACAGATGCATGGCTTTGCAGGGCCATCTTCACCAGGCTGCAATGGATAAAAAATCGCAATCAGCAGTTGGATGCTTTTGCAATGGCGCCCCAGCAGTGTGCCAACGCACAGCTCTCAGCAGCTGGTTTGAGGGCTGCACTAATGCTGTAAAAATCATACAGAGGGGAGAGAAAGATCAAGTGTATGAATCAACCATTTCAATTACTGTGCCTATGGTTTCTACTTTTGAAGCTAGGAGCGTCAGGCCAGTTAAGTTGTTCAACAAGGTTTTTCTCAGTTCACTCACCTTCAGTAAGAAGGTGTGCCATTTAGAGTGGCAATTTGTGTTTCTACTCCCACCCAAAGGTAGAATTCTCCCATTAATACACCCATAAGCAATAGGCTTGTGGCACCATTCAAAAGTTAAGCAGTCAACAATACAGCTGTCTCAGTACTTTTGGTAACTGAATTAAACAAAAATAATGCTTGCAGTTGGAGGGAGGGGTGCACCTGACATTCGATCACATTCAATCCCATCAGTTTAATCTGCGACTACATTTAGGTGTGCATTTTCAGCTGCAAATTAGAAAACTATTATGGTTGCAGTTCTATCACATCCTGCATGTTCAGTGAATATCAGGTTCATCAGTAACATAGAAAGTACTGTTAACTACTTTAAGGCATTATAGTGCTCCACTGAACCAACATCCCCAGTGAAGGAAAGGCTGGATTTTCTCTTCACCAGAAGCAACCATGCCAGAGTAGGAACAGATTGGATTAAGCAGTTCTTCGCCTTTGGAACACTTGACCATTTGATGTGATGGGTGCTGACTCTCTGCAAGTCTTCAGGAGGGGGCGCAACTGGCTCCTGACTGAGAGAGCTGGTATCATATCAGAAGGTAAGTTTCTTTATAGCTAACACTTGGTCTGTCTATAAGACAGTCTTTGACTGGTTTCAATGGCATGTTGAGGTAAGAGAGGAATTCACTGAACTACCTTCCCTTCGCTGAGCTTTTTTCTCTTTTTTGCCTCTCCAAGGGGATCACATGCCTGTGGAGGTTCCAATCGGGAGTGTGTCTCATCCTGATGCCCTGACCAGTACTTGTGTGGAGGATTTTACTCATTCTGGGATGTGCACGTCACTGGCTAGGTCAGCATTTACTGCCCATCCCTAATTGCCCCTGAAAAGGCAATGTTGAGCTGCTTTCCTGAACCACTGCAGTCCATGTGGTGTAGGTGCACCTAGTGCTGTTAGGGAGCGGATTCCAGAATTTTGACCCAGCGACAGTGAAGGAATGGCGATATGGTTCCAAGTCAGGATGGTGTGTGGGGTTTGGGGGGGAACTTCCAGGTGGTGGTGTTCCCCCATGTCTGCTGCTGTTGTTGTCCTTCTAGATGGTAGTGGTCGTGAGTTTGGATTGTGCTGTGTAAGGAGGTTTGGTGAGTTTCTGCAGTGCATCTTGTAAATGGATGGTACACATTGCTGCTACTGTGCATTGGTGATGGAGGGAGAGAACGCCTGTGGATGTGGTGCCAATCAAGCAGGCTGCTTTGTCCTGGATGGTGTTAAGCTTCTTGAGTATTGCTGGAGTTGCACTCATCCAGGCAAGTATTCCATCACACTCCTGACTTGTGCCTTGTAGTTGGTGGACAGGCTTTGGGGAGGCAGGAGGTGAGTTACTCGTCGCAGGATTCCTAGCCTGTGACCTGTTCTTGAAGCCACAGATATTATATGGCTAGTCCAGTTCAGTTTCTGGTCAATGCTAACCCCCAGGATGTTGATAGTGGGGGATTCAGTGATGGTAATGCCATTGAATGTCCAGAGGCAATGGTTACATTCTCTCTCATTGGAGATGGTCATTGCCTGGCACTTGTATGGCGCAAATGTTATTTACCACGTGTCAGCTCAAGCCTGGATAATGTCCAGGTCTTGCTGCTTTCGGACATGGACTGCTTCAGTATCTGAGGGGTCGCAAATGTACAATGTTCAGCACCAATCATCAGCAAAAAATCCCCACTTCTGACCTTATGATGGTAGGAAGGTCATTGATGAAACAGCTGAAGATGGTTGGGCCAAGGGCACTACCCTGAGGAACTCCTGCAGTGATGTCCTAGAACTGAGATGATTGACCTCCAACAACCACAACCATCTTCCTTTGTGCTAGGTATGACTCCAACCAGAGGAGAGTTTTCCCTCAGATTCCCATTGACTCCAGTTTTGCTGGGGTTGCTTGATGCCACACTTGGTCAAGTGCTGCCTTGATGTCATGGCTGTCACTCACGCCTGATCTCTTCAATGCAGCTCTTTTGGCCCTGTTTCAACCAAGGTTGTATGAGGTCAGGAGCTAAGTGACCCTGGCGGAACCCAAACTGAGCAGTGAGCAGGTTATTGCTAAGCAAGTGCCGCTTGATAGTACTGTTGATGACCCCTTCCATCACTTTACTGATGATCAAGAGTAGACTGATGGGGCAGTAATTGGCCGGGTTGGAGTTGTCCAGAACATAACTGGGCAATTTTCCACATGGCCAGGTAGATGCCAGTGGTGTAGCTGTACTGGAGTAGCTTAGCTAGGGGCGCAGCAAGGTCTGGAGGACAAGTCTTCAGTACTATCGCCAGAATATTGTCAGGATCCCTAGCCTTTGCAGTATCCAGTGCCTTCAGCCGTTCTTGATATCACGTGGAGTGAATTGAATTGGCTGAAGATTCAGCACTTCTGCCTGAAGATTGCTGCAAATGCTTCAACCTTTTCTTTTGCACGAATGTACTGCGCTCCCCCAGCATTGAGAATAGGGATATTTGTGGAGCCTCCTCCTCCAGTGAGATGCTTAGTTGTCCACCACCATTCACAACTGGATGTGGCAGGACTGCAGAGCTTAGATCTGATCCATTGGTTATGGAATCACTTAGTTCTGTTTATCACATGCTGCTTATGCTGTTTGGCACGCAGGTAGCCCTGTGTTGTAGCTTCATCAGGTTGACACCTCATTTTTTAGGTATGGCTGGTGCTGCTCTTGGCATGCCCCCCCTACACTCTTCACTGAACCAGGGTTGATCCTGGTAACGGTAGTGGGGGGGATATGCCGAGACATGAAGTTACAGATTGCGGCTGTATGCAGTTCTGCTGATGACCATATGACGTAGGAGCAGATGTAGGCCATTCAATGAGATCATGTTTGATCTGATAATCCTCAACTCCACTTTCCTGCCTTTTCCCCCCTTAACCCTCGATTCCCTTACTGATTAAAAATCTGTCCATCTCAGCTTTTAATGTACTTAACGACCCAGCCTCTACAGCCCTCTGATCCCACACATTGACTAGCTCAGAAGAAATTCCTCCTCATCTCTGTCTTAAATGGGCAATCCTTTATTCTGAGGTTATGCCCCCTGGTCCTAGACTCTCCCACAAGGGGAAACAATCTCTCAGCATCTACCCTGTCAAGCCCCCTAATAATCTTATATGTTTCAATAAGGTCGCCACTCATTCTACTCAATCGCTCCTCATAAGAAAATCCCTCCATCCCTAGGATCAACCTAGTGAACCTTCTCTGGACTGCCTCCAATGCTAGTATATCTTTCCTTAGATAAGGGGACCTAAACTGTTTACAGTATTCTAGGTGTGGTCTAACCAGTGCCTTGTATAGTTTTAGCAAGACTTCCCTGTTTTTATACTCTATTCCCTTTGAAATAAAGGCCAACATGCCATTTGCCTTCCCATTACCTGCTGAACTTGTATGTTAGTTTTTTGGGATTCATGCACAAGGTCCCCCTTATCCCTCTGCGCTGCAGCTTTTCACCATTTAAATAATATTCAGCTCCTCTATTCTTCCTGCCAAAGTGCATAACCCCACATTTTCCCACATTATATTCCATGTGTCAATTTTTTGCCCACTCACTTAACCTGTCTGTATCCCTCTGTAGACTGTGTCATCCTTACCACTTGCTTTCCCACCTATTTTTATGTCAATTGCAAACTTGACATTAGTACATTCACTTCCCTCATCGAAGTCATTAATATATATTGTAAATAATTGTGGCCCCAGCACTGGTCCCTGTGGCACAGGTTGCCATCCTGAAAATGCCTCCCTTATCCCAACTTTCTGTCTTCTATTAGTTAGCCAATCCTCTATCCATGCTAATATACTACCCCCAACATCATGGGGTCTTATCTTAAGTAGCCTTATTTGAGGTGCCTTATCTAACGCCTTTTGAAAATCCAAATATATTACATCTACTGGTTCATCTTTATCTATCCTGCTTATTACCTCTGCAAAGTATTCTAATAAATTTATCAGGTATGATTTCCCCTTCATGAAGCCATGCTGACTCTGCTTGATTATTTTATGTATTTCTAAATACTCTGCTATTACATCCTTTATAATGGACTCTAACATTTTCCCAATGACAGATGTTAAGCTAACTGGCCTAGGGCTGTTTTTATTGTCTCTCTCCCTTTTTGAATAAGGGTGTTACATTGGCAGTTTTCCAATCTTCTGGGACTTTTCCAGAATTTTAGGATTCTTGGAAGATTACTACCAATGCATTCACTTTCTCTGTAGCTACTTCCTTTAGTATCCTAGGATGCAACCCATCAGGTCCAGGGGGCCTATTGGCCTTTAGCCCCATTGGTTTTCTCTAGTTATAGTGTATTTATTTCCTCCCCACTTTTTCCTCCTTGATTATTTAGTATTTTTGGAATGTTATTAGTGTCCTCTACCATGAAGACTGATGGAAAGTATTTATTCAACTCTGTTATTTCCTGGTTCCCCATTATTATTTCCCCAGCCTCATTCTTTAAGTGGCCCATGTTCACTTTGGCCTCTCGCTTCCTTTTTATATATTTAAAGAAGCCCTGACTGTCTGTTTTTATATTACTTAGTTTATTTTCTCCCTCTATTACTTTTTGGTCATTTTTTTTTGGTTTTTAAAAACTTTCCCAAACCTCTGGCTTACCACTAATCTTTGCCACATTGCATGTTTTTTCTTTCAATTTGATACTATCCTTAACTTCCTTGGTTAACCATGGTTGGTTTATCCCCTTCGTAGAATCCTTCCTCCTCACTGGGATATATCTTCATTGTGAGTCATGAACTATTTTCTTAAACATCTGCCATTGTTCAGCAACCACCTTTTCTGCTAAGCTCAGTTCCCAGTCCACTCCAGCCAACTCTGTCCTCATTCCTTTGTAATTGCCCTTATTTAAGTTTAGCACAGTTGTTTCCGACCCAAGTTTCTCACTCTCAAACTGAATGCTAAATTCTACCATGTTATGGTCACTGTATCCTAGAGGATCTTTTACTCTGAGATAATTTATTAAATCTGCCTCATTACACATTACCAAATCCAAAATAGACTGAGCCCTGGTTGGATCCACAACATATTGTTCTAGGAAACTGTCCCGAATACATTACGAATTCTTGTTTGTGGCTAACTCTGCCAATTTGATTTTCCCAATATACATGAAGATTAAAGTCATCCATGATTAATGTACTGCCTTTTTTACACGCCATCATTATCTCCTGATTTATTCTCTGTCCTACAGTATAGCTACTGTTAGGGGGCCTATAGACTACTCCCACCAGTGTCTCTTTCCCCTTGTTATTTCTTACCTCGACCCACATGGATTCAACATCTCCCGATCCAAGATAGTTTCTTGTTATCGTACTTATTCCATCTCATACTAACGAAGCTACCCCACCACCCTTTCCTTCCTGCCTGTTCTTTCGAAAAGTCATATACCCCTGAATATTTAGTTCCCAGCATTGATCTCCTTGTAACCATGTCTCCGTAATAGCTACATGATCATACCTATTAATCTCTATTTGTGCCATTTAATTAATTTATTTTGTTCCAAATGCTACATGCATTTAAGTAAAGAGCCATTAATTTTGCCTTTTTACCATTTTCTCCCTTTGACCCTATTTGCTGCTGTTTTTTAATGTTTGTACACTCTGTCCCTTCCTGTCACGCCAAGTATCATTATTTAAATAGCTGCCCTGCAATGCTGCCATATCCTGTGCTTTGTAAGCCTACATATCCTTTTGCTTTGTAAGCCTACGTATCCCCTCTCCAGAACCCTCCACCCCTCTATTTAGTTTAAAGCCCTCTTTACAGCCCTAGTTATTTAATTCGCCAGGACACTGGTCCCAGCACGGATCAAGTAAAGCCCGTCCCAACAGAACAGCTCTCATCTACCCCAGTACTGGTGCCAGTTCCCCATGAACTGAAACCCATTCCACCCACACATTTAACTCCTTGACTTTATTTACCCTATGCCAGTTTGCCCGTGGCTCAGGTAGTAACCCTGAGATTATTACCTTGGAGGTTTTGCTTTTTAATTTAACTCCTAACTGTTCAAATTCATTCAGCAGAACCTCCTTTCTAGTCCTATCAACGTCATTGGTATCAACGTAGACGATGACAACTGGATGCCACCTCTCCCACTCCAAGTTCCTCTCCAGCCTGAAGGAGATGTCCTTAACCCTGGCACTGGGCGGGCAACACAGCCTTCGGGACTCAAGCTCACGGCTGCAGAGAACAATGTCTATCCCCCTAATTATACTGTCCCCTAGCATTACTACGTTCCTATTTCCTCCCCCCACTTGAATAGCTCCCTGTACCATGGTGCCGTGGTCAGTTCTCACATACTCCCTGCAGTCCCTGCTCTCACCCACACAGCTTGTAAGAACCTCTTAACTGTTGGACAATTGCAGGGGCCAAGGCTCCTCGAATGCTACCCCCTGGGCCGCCATACCTGCCTCACCTGCAGTCACACTGTCCTGACCCTGATCACAGACCAAATTTGAATTACGTAATCTGAGGGGTGCGAATGCCTCTTGGAGCAAAGTGCCAGTGTAACTTCCTCCCTCCCTGATGTAGCGCAATATCTGCAGCTCGGACTCCAGCTCCTCAACTCAGATCAGCAGTTCGTTGAGCTGCGAACACGTATTGCAGATATGTTTGCTCTGGATCACCTTGGTTTCCTTGCCCATGTTTGACCTGATGCCATGAGACTTCATGGAATACAGAGTCGATGTTGAGGGCTCCCAGGGCAACATCCTTACTGTATATCACAGTGCTGCCAGCTCAGCTGAGTATGCCCTGCCCTGTTCGTGGGACAGGACTTAACCAAGGGTGGTGGCGTTGACGTCAGGCACATTATCTGTAAGGTATGATTCCCTAAGTATGACTACGTCAGATTGTTGCTTGACCAGTCTGTGAGACAGCTCTCCCAATTTTGGCACATGCTCCCAGATGTTAATGAGGAGGACTTGAGGGTCAACAAGGCTGAGTTTGCTGCTGTCGTTTTCAGTGCCTAGATCAATTCCTGGTGGTCCGTCCAGTTCCATTCTTTTTAGACTTTTTAAAGCAGTTTGATACAACTGAGTAGCTTGCTAAGCCATTTCAGAGGGCATTTAAGGGTCAACCACATTGCTGTGGATCTGGAGTCACATGTACACCAGAGCCACGTAAGAAAAACAGATTTCTGAAGGACGACAGTGAACCAGATGGGTTTTTACGACAATCATGGTTTCATGATCATCATGAGGTTTTTATCTGCTGTGGTGGGATTCAAACCTGGGTCCCCAGAGCATTACCCTGGGTCTCGGGATTACTAGTTCAGTGACAATACCACTGTGCCACCCTTTCCTGCCCATAATTTTGTATGTGATCTCACAGGTGGCAGGGAGCAGAGATGAGACTCATCCTCACAGGGGCAGGCAGAGCCTGGGATGGGGGGTTGGGGGCACAAATGTCCCCAGCTTTTGTGTTTGGGGTACATTTTGCTATTGAGCTCAAGTGCATTATTGGCAAAGGCTCAAGACTAATAGGTAGCATGTGGCATTTGGGTAAGAGATTTAATATGTTGTTGAAAGTGAGAATAAAATTAACCTTATATCCAAAAGCTAAGGACCAATTGAACCACAGCTCACTGCCTTCAGGAGAGAGAGAGAGAGAGAGAGAGAGAGAGAGAGAAAGAAAGAGAGAGAGAGAGAGAGAGAAAATCCATTCTTGGAAAAGCCTGGCACAATCACCTCTTTAAGACATACTCCATGACAGCAAGTAAACACTGAGCAGCCAGCCAACAGTGTTACGGGCTGCTAACAAGACCATTTTCCTATTGCTGGCACATCAAGGATAGAAAAGGAGAACCAACATTTTGCACAAAACCAGAGAAGTAACATTTCACAACAACCAGCTGAATGGAAAACAGCAAAAGTGATGGAAAGTGTATCCAACTCAAAATTACAGACACTTATATTGCTACAAAACTCAATCCGCAAAGATGTACAAATCAGTCTGCAATCTTCAGTTCAGACTTTATAATGGGTGAGACTTCTGGTATAATCAAGCAGAGGAGTGAGGGCGAGAAATCTAAATACAAGTTTTCAGAGAGAGCTCTAACCAGGGATGGCTACACTGAAGAAGCCAGCTATTCACGTGTTGAATTGGGAATCAACAACTGTAGGATTGTTGGAGGAGGTTTAAAGGAATAACCTAAGATAAAGGTAAAATACTATAAAAGCAAAAAACTCAGATCTGCTGAGTTTTTCCAGCATTTTCAGTTTTTGTTAAAGGAATAACCTTGCTGGAATTAAGTGAAAGGCCCATGAAATCTCAACCTTTATTTGAATCTTCAAAGCAGTACTCAGGCCAAATGTTTAATCTTCCAAATTTTGGTAAAAATACCTGATTTGACTTCTGCAGGGGTAAGTCAAATGGGTGCAGAAGGGAATTTGAGTTAGGAAATTCAGTTTAGAAAATAAGTAACTGTGTTCATTGTACTTTTAATGCCTTTAACATAATTGACCATTTAAGAAAGAGTGTGCTTATGAATATTCACGTTCTTTGATTTTTCTTTAGAAAAATTCTTTTAATTTAAGCCATGAACGTTGTGATTTCATTCTTTTAGTAAATGCATGGATTTTCGGATTCTAAAAAACAGTTTCTGGTCTCTACTGAGATCATAATTTATCATCACATCCAGTACTCATAACAGTTCCCACACCTCACTTTGAAGTGCCGGTGCCAAAATTGGGCTGCCACCCACAAAAACACAGTTATTTGCTTTATACAATTTGCTATTTTATGGCGTGGGGTGTAAGTGAAACATAAACACCAGCATTGATTAGATGGGTTGAATGGTCTGTTTTTTTCTGCTGTAATTTCCATGCAATAAAGGGTTTTTCTAAAACTTAACACAATGTATTACGCTGCTACGCTATGACTATGTCCCTTGAAACAACCAAATATGATTCCTATGTAAACAAACTTGGGGCGCAATTTGCCTGTTGTTTGGACAGGGAATTTTGCAAATAAAAAAGAGCCTTGCATTTATATGCGCTTTTCAAGACCACGGAAGGTCTCAAAACACTTAGCAGCCAATCAAGTACTTTTTCATAAGGAGTCACTGCTGCAATGTAGGAAACATCACAACCAATCCGCACAAAGCAGGCCCACACAAACAGCAATGTGATAATGACCAGGTTATCTGTTTTTTGTGATGTTGACTGGGAGATAACTATTGCCCCTCCTCCTGCCCCCTGCCACCGCTCTTCTTCGAAATGATGCCACAGGATCTTTTACATCCACTAGGAAGGCAGATAGGTCTTCAGTTTAACGTCTCATTCAAAAGGCAGTGCCTTCAACAGCGCAGCACTCCCTCAGAACTGCACTGGAATGTCAGCCTTGCTTTTTATGCTGAAGTCCTGGTGTGGGACTTAACCCAAAATCCCGTGACTGAGTGGCATAAGTGCTACCAACTAAGCCACGGTTGACAAATCATGAAGCATTGGTCAGAAACACGACATTAAACGAGTGCCATTTTTCCCCTCTTATTTTAAATTGTTTTGCTTCTGTAATGAAAGTGTGACATACGCCTGTGCGTTCACATTCTTAAAAAAAAAATGAGACACACTGGTAAAAGTTCCAAAATGAAACCACACAGACTTGTTGGAGCTACAACACCAAAGCAACTCCCCTCTTTCTCCTTGCTAAGCCTCAGCACATGGGGAACCATTTTTCAAGTTTTTGGGCAAAGGGGCAGTAACAGCAGCACCCAGCTGATAAAGGAAGCTCAACAGCATGCTTCAGTTTTTTAAAAATTATTCATGGCTCTCAGTCACGCCAGCAACTTAATTATAGCTTCAGTCACCAATCTACACAGGAGAGACAGGGAACAATGTACAATGGATTCAATGGAGACACAGAGCTCAAACTCAAAAGCAGCTCACATATAAACAAGAAAAGCACCCTTGCCGATTAGACTTACGAAATGAGCACTGCAGCAGGGACATGATCGCTAATGATTTGCATTTATGTAGCACATTTAACATTTATTTATCCCTTAATCAACATCAGAAAAAAGATTACTTGGTCATTATCACACATTGCTGTTATGGGAGTTGGCTGTGTGTAAATTAGCTACTGTGTTGCCCACATTACAACAGTGACCACTTCAAAAAGTACTTCATTTTTCGTAAAGTGCTTTGGGACACCCACTGGTTATGAAAAGCGCTATAGAAATGCAACCTTTTTTAACGTAGTAGAACCACTTCATAGGAACATTATCACACAAAATTGATATTAAACCACACGAGATATGAGGGCAGGCAACCAAAAGTTCGGTCAAAAAGGTAGTTAAGGCACAAGAGGAAAGAGAGGCAAAGAGAAGATGGGTTAATGGAGGGAGTTCCAGAGCTTAGGCCCAGGTAGCTCAAGGCACAGCCACTAAAAATGAAGCAATGAAAAACCGAGGATGCACAAGAGGCCAGAATTGGAAAACGACAGAGATCCTGAAGAATTGTAGTGCCGTAGGTGATTATAGAGAAATGGAGGGACAAGGCCATGGAGGGATTTGAAAACAAGGGCGAGAATTTGTTTGACAGACCAGGACTAAACTAAGTAGACAAGCATGGGGTAATGGGCGAATGAGACTTAGTGCAAATTAGGATACAAGCAGCAGAGTTTACAGAGGTTGCAAGGTGTGCTTTCCCCTCCGATTCTCCCTAGAGATGCTGACAATTCTACAGCACAGGACACTATCTAAAACTTCAACTTGGGCCATTCTTCACATGGGACAAGACACTGTCAGCAGCCTATTTTACCATAAGCAGAGCCATACCAGAAATCCAGCTGATTCTCAGTTCAATCACTACAAAGTAGAGCAGCAAAATCAAATTCTAGCTTTTGCCTTTTCACATAAGGTCTTCATTGGATTTGACGCTCAACAACAAGACGCTGTGTAGAACAAGGACAACTCTGGATACATCCATGGAATGGGCACACACTGGGACAAATCCACAAGTGCACGGGTATTCAGATCTACAAGATGTTTTTCAGCTTTGTTGAGCAATGAGTTTGGACAACCCCCACCCACTTCTTGGTGGACATTGATTTAGGAACTAGTCAATTATAGAACGGAAAAATATAACTTTTTTTTTAAATGCCCAGTTCTTTAGGCGTCAATGAAATATTGAGAAAAAATTATCGGCAAATAACAAACGTTGATAAATATCACTAGAACTTCAGTAAGATGGTCTTGGTGGATGAGTGAAATTCCCACACGTATTTCTGGATGTTATTCACAATTAAAATGGACAACTACAGAGCTCATTTGAACAAATTCAAATAGTGTCTGGAGAGAACATTTTGAACTATTGAAATAGTAACCTTATGACTGATATTGACGTGACGAAAAGCACCACAGATAAAGCATATCATGATGAGATAGGGCTGGATAAGTTTAATATTACCTATACAAATGCTTGCATTTCTATTGCACTTTTGAGACACCAAATACCCCACTAAAGACTGCATGAGTCAGTGAGCAGAGAAGAATTAGGAGGTGACCAAAAGCAAGGATAAAGAGTGGGATTTAGAGGAGGCAAGTGCAAGGTCAAGTAAGCAAATTGGCAGTGGCACGACAGCTTTGCACTGAATCCTTACCCAGGTTCAGCCATTCTGTGGAGCTGGCTTAAAAGCTGCATGATTAGTATATCACACTACAATCTTCTACTTCTAGAATAAGTAAAACTGAAAATAATCAGTAATCTAGATGAGCGATCTGAACTCCAAAAAAGCCTCTGCTTAGGACCAAAGGACAACAAATACACTGGAACATTGCAGTGCTTGGTTTTTACCAACAGATGGCATTCTAGTCTCAAAACTCACTGGCGACACCTTGTGGTCCTGCAGTGTTACAACACAGAATACTCACCCAAGGGAGAATTTTCAACTTCGTTCTGCTGGTAAAAGTTATGCTTGATAGTCCTATCTATCAAACATTTAGATATATAATCTTTAGACCAGCTAAACTAATGGTCATAAAATTGTGCCCACCTCCCGCCCAATTTCTTCACATATGGCTCCAAGTCATGAACCTCCTCAATAGTGACAAGCTGGAAAAAACTACCCCTCAACTTGGCTCAGTTGGTAACACGCATGTCTCCAAGTGAGAGAGCTGTGGTTTCAAGCTACCTATCAAGATCTGAGCACACAGCCTGGGCTGACATTTCATTGCAATATTGAGGGAGAACTGGATTTATGGCTGTACCATCTTTTGGTTAAGACATCAAAAGCCACAACTGCCTGTTCAAATAAATGTTGAAAGATTCCATGGTACTATTCAAAGAACATGGTGTTCTCCAGGGATCTTGATCATTTCATCCCTCAAACGCCACCAAAACACATAACTGGTTATTCATCGCGCTGCATTTGTTTGCTTTTCCTGTGTGTAAAATGGCTGCCAAAGTTGAGCACACATCAGTAATTGTGCAATGTAATTCAATCTTATGAAGTGTATGGGACTAACATTTTAGAATTGTGACAAGGTGCCATACAAAGTCAAATTCTCTCTTTAGCGGTCCTCACGTATCTAGTCACAAAACTCAGCATAGCCATGGCCCAAACAACAGAAGATCAAACTAAATGTAGCTTAGTGCTATGGAAAGAAAGGAAGCATCTTTTCTAGAAAGTGAAAGGACAATGATGAGCAACGGTAAAGAGGACCTCCTCGTGAACCTGCTCCTGGGCCTGGCCAGGTTGGCCATTAACAGGTCCAGGCAGCAGGCGATCGAGGAGGGAGTCCCGCCCGATTGTTTGTCCCTCTTCCGCGGCTACGTTCGCGGCTGGGTGTCCCTGGAAAGGGAGCACACGGTGTCTGCCGGCACTATCGAGGCCTTCCGTGCCCGGTGGGCACCGCGGGGACTGGGGTGTTTTGTTGACCCCTTTAATCACATTTTGGTTTAATGTTTGTAAGTTTCCTTTAAACTTTGTCCTTGGTTTTACAGCTGACCTGACTTAGGGGCTGTGCCTGATTTAACCCTTATTGTGTTAATTTAGTTTATTGTTTTAACTCTGAAAGAAGTTAAACCAACTTGCCTACTATCAAAGCACAAGGCATATGGAAAGATGAATAGATATAACGTTTGATTAATTGTACATTTCTAGTGTGGTCTTTAATCTGAGTTAGCACAAAAACTACTCGGTTTTCAACAGGAAGCACACCCCACTCCTCTATTTGGTCATTTAACAGGATGCACATTCAACCAAGGGCTTAAGTTACTCAATGAGCCACACTGCATCAAGAATTAATCTTGTACCATTACATGATACTGAATAACTTTTGCCCTTCCTGAATAAAGCCACCCTGACATTCTATCAATGCCATTATCAATATCCATCGATCCAAATTTCCCAAACGTGTAGGGCTTCCAAATAGAAAAGTTTCTTTTTAAAATGTCAATTTCTGCTAAAAGAAATCCCAAGATAAACTTTAGCCTGAATGTAGAGGCATCAGCAGCATTTGTATGCAGAAGGGGGTGCGAATGTAGCAGATGGGGGAGGGAGGGTCAGGAGGAAGTGCTCCACACAATATGCTCAGACTGCGTGGGTTGTTCATGCTAAACAGGGCTCTCCCCAGCTGCCAGCAGCAGCTCACTAGGCTATTCAGTGATCGAAGCCAGTGAACATTATGCAACTGAATACAAACACCATCACATGCCGCACTGAGAAGTGAACTGCTTTCACTCGTTGATTTTACCGAATAAGTACTGTGATAATACCAGATCTGTCCAACCATTAGTTTCCCAATTGTTTAGGGCTTTTTTTTAAAACAAAGAAAAAAGGCTTGCATTTGAACATGTGCAAAACACCAGCATACACATTTACAAAAAAAATCTTAAATTAGACATGCTACCTCTACACATCCATCCTCATCGACCCAATCAACAGTGCTGACAGAAGCTCCGACAATGGAGTGCTTTTTTCTACAGCTGCCTTTGTAACACTTGTACAGAGAACTGCAGGGAAGCTAGTCAGCTCCACACAACAAAAGCTACAACACTTCATATCATTAAGGGTTAATATTACTGGCCCCAGGTATTTCTCACTGTTTAAAAGACTCCCATCCAGGATTCTATAGCTTCTGGTCCTCCAGCCTTCCATCAGTTACACACACTTACCGTTTTTCCAATATCCATTGTTGAGAGAGAGAGAGAGAGAGAGAGAGAGAGAGTGTGTATGCAGAGTTGTATCCGGAGACACTTCAGCAGCTACAATCTTATGGTCCTCACACAATCTTTCATCGATAGCTTGTGGTGCCTTCCACCTAACCTGCGTCTGGGAAGAACATGACTTGCTCTTTCCAATTAAGTCCAAGTCCAACTGAAAGGGAGCTCGTTTATCCCACCTCTTCCCTCCCAACAGCACAAACAGAGCCCTTTTCCTCCCGCTTTCTGCGAAGTCTGGAAGTCGTTACGATCAGGACTGAGAGGCTGCTCGCAAAGATGCCATCTCCAGCTGAGAGCTTCCGGATAGGGGGAGGAGGAAGGAGACTGGGGAGGGGAGGAGATAAGGTGGGGGTGGGGGGGAGAATCTGACAGCTGACATCCTCATTCACAGGAAACACTCGCCTCTGATTGTGTTTTTTTAACCATACGTCACTGTACTGACGAGAAGCTCCTGGGGTTTCACAGCAGGAGAGGCTGTGCTGCTCAGATCATAGTTAAATACATATTTTTAAGTGTGTGCTATTTAAAAAATTATTTCAAATAAAGGCAATTGTGAGGGAGGGGAAGGAGGGAGAGGCATTCAACAAGCTGTTGGGCTCAGCAACAAAACTCAGGAGATTAACCCTGTTTAACAAAAGAGCAGATTTCACCCATTGTTACCAACCTTTGCCATTGGAAGAAAATCTCCTCCAATTCGAGACCTGACTGATCAGCATGTATTTAGCTGCTGTCTTTAATTCCAAATGATTTTCAAACATAGCGCCTCATCCAGCATCTAGTGGCAGACCACCTAATCCCTTCTCCCCCACCTGTGGCATTGTTCGCTATCAGTTGACAGTATAGCTGGAGCATTACAACACTTAAAAGCAATCATGGAAATTTCAGTACTCGTGGAAGCCAGTTCATCATGCCCCTTTAAATGTTGCTCCAATCAAAGCCACCTTTCTCAAATACCATTCCCTGCTCTCTCTCTCTATATCCCATTTTTTTTACTGCACAGGGTGTGGCCACTGGCTAGGACAACATTTATTGCCCATCCCTAATTATTCCATGTGGTGCAGGTACACCCCTAGTGCTGTTAGGAAGGGAGTTCCAGGGTTTTGATCCAGCAACAGTGAAGGAACGACTATATAGTTCCAAGTCAGGATGGTGAGTGGCTTGGAGGGGAACTTGCAGGCAGTGATGTTCCCATGCATCTCCTACATTGTCCTCCTAGATGCTAGAGACCGCAGGTTTGGAAGGTGCTGTTGAAGGAGGCTTGGTGAGGTGTTGCAGTACATCTTGTAGTTGGTACACACTGCTGCCACTGTGCATTGGTAGCGGAGGGAGTGAATGTTTAAGGTGGTGAATGGGGTGCCAATCAAGCAGGCCACTTTGTCCTAGATGGTGTTGAGCTTCTTGAGTGTTGTTGGAGCTGCATTCATCCAGGCAAATGGAGAGTATACCATCACACTCCTGAATTGTGCCTTGTATATAGTGTAAAGGCTTCGGGGAGTCAGGAGGTGAGTTACTCACCTCAGGATACCCAGCCTCTAACTCGCTCTTGTAGCCACAGTATTTATATGGCTGTTCCAGTTCAGTTTCTGGTCAATGGTAACCTCCAGGATGTTGATAGTGGGTGACTCAGCAATGGTAATGCCATTGAATGTCAAGGAGAGATGGCCAGGTTCTCTTTTATTGAAGGTGGTCAGTGTCTGGCACTTGTGAAGCACAAATATTACTCGCCACTTATCAGCCCAAGCCAGAAATGTTGTCTGGGTCCTGCTGCACATGGGCATGGGCATGAACTGCTTCAGTATGTGAGGAGTCCCAGTGGTGAACACTGCACAATAATCAGCAAACATTGGCACTTCTGACCTTATGATGGAGCAGCTGAAGATGGTTGGGCAGAGGACACTACTCTGAGGAAGTCCTGCAGCGACACCCTGGGACTGAGATGGCTGATCTCCAACAACCACCACCACCTTCCTTTGGGCTAGGTATGAGTCCAACCAGCTGAGAGCTTTCCCCCCCGCCGATTTCCATCGACTTCAATTTTTCCAGGGCTCCTTGATGCCACACTCAGTCAAAGACAGTCACTCTCACCTCACCTCTGGAGTTCAGCTCTTTTGTCCATGTTTGAGCCAAGGCTGTAATGACATCAGGAGCTGAATGGCCATGGCGGAACCTAAACAGAGCGTCAGTGAGCAGGCTTTGCTGATCAAGTGCTGCTTGTTAGCACTGCCAAAGGCCCCTTCCATCAATTTGCTGATAATCAAATGTAGATTGGTGGGGTGGTAATTAGCTGGGTTGGATTTGTCCTACCTTTTTGTGGACAGGACATACATGGGTAATTTTCCACATTGCCAGGTAGATGCCAGTGTTGTAACAGTACTGGAACAGCTTGGCGAGGGACATGGTTAGCTCAGGAGCACAAGTTTTCAGTACTATTGCTGGAATATTGTCAGGGGCCTTGCAGCATCCAGTGCTTTCAGAAGTTATATATCACATCACATGGAGTAAATCGAATTGGCTGAAAACTGGCATTTGTGATACTGGGGGCCTCAGGAGGAGGCCAAGATGGATCATCCACTTGGCCCTTGGTTGAAAACGCTTCAGCCTTACCTTTTGCACTGATTTTCTGGGTTCCCCCATCATTGAGGATGGAGATAAATGCGGAGCCACCTCCTCCAGTTAGCTGTTTATTAATCATCCACCATTCATGACCGGATGTCTCTAGGTAGGTCAGCGGAAATACAGTGGCAGACTTAAGGAGATATTTAACAACTCTCAGCAAAGATTTACTGAGAAAGCAAGAATCTTTGAGAAGGATGCATCATCCGTGGCTGAATAAGGGAGCTAAGGGTAGTATCAATTTGAGAGAAACACTATACAAATCTGCAAAGATTAGTGGTAGGTCAGAAGAGATTGCTTGTTCTTAAAATTTGACCAAAGAATGACTAAAAAAATAATGAGGGTGAAAGCAGAGTATGGAGAGAAAGCTAGCCAGGAATATAAAAATGGATAGTAAGATTTTCTACAAGTATTTCAATAGGAAATGAGTAACAAAAGCTAGTGTTGGTCCTCTAGAGACAGAGTCTGGGGAATTGATAATGGAAATCAGAGAAACGGCTGAGGTGTTAAACAGGTATGTGTGTCTGTCTTCGCTGTGGAAGAGTTAGAAAACTTCCCAAAGATACTTGAAAATAGAGGTGAACAGGAGGGAACAACTTCAAACAATCACCATCACTACGTAAAAAGGTGCTGGGAAAACTATTAGACCTAAAGGCTGACAATCCCCAGGACCAGGTGGCCTGCATCCCAGCATCTTAAAAGAAGCGGCAGCAGAGATAGTAGATGCATTGGTTATAATCTTCCAAAATTCCTTAGATTCTGGAAGGCTACCAGTGGATTGGAAAATAGCTAATCTTGCACTTTTATTCAAGAAAGGAAGAAGATTGAAAGTTGGAAACAACAGCCAGTTAGCCTAGCCTATGTCACAGGGAAACTGCTGGAGTCCATATTTGAGAAGTTTATAGCAGGATACTTAAAAAATCACAATTTGATCAGGCAGAGTCAACATGGATTTGTAAAAGGGAAAATGTGTTTATTAGAGCTTTTTTGAGAAGGTAACAAGCAAGGTGGATATTTAGATTTCCAGAAGGGATTTGATAAGGTGCCATATTGAAGGTTACAACACAAGATGGTGTAAGGGGTAACATATTAGCATAGATAAAGGATTGCTTAACTAACAGGTAGCAAAAAGTAGGGATAAATAGGTCTTTTTTGGTTTGTCAAGCTGTGACAAGTGGAATGCCACAGGGATCAGTCCTGGGGCCTCAACTATTTACAATCTACATCAATGAACTGAATGTACGGTAGGTAAATTTTCTGATGACACCAAGATAGGTAGGAAAGTAAGTTGTCAAGAGGAGGTAGGAGAATCTGCAAAGTGATATAGACAGGTTAAGTGAGTGGGCAAAAAATTGGCAGCCGGAGTATAATTTAGCAAAATGTGAACTTGCCCACTTTGGCAGGGACAGAGAAGCAGTATACTATTTAAATGGCGAGAGATTGCACAACTTGGTGGTACAAAGGGATCTGGGTGTCCTTGTACATGAATCACAAAAAGCTAGTATGCAGGTACAGCATGTGATTAGGAAGGCAAATGGAATGTTGTAGGTTATTGCAAGGGGAATGGAATATAAAAGCAGGGATGTTTTACTGCAGCTGTACAGGGCCTTGGTGAGAGCACATTTGGAATACTGTATACAGCTTTGATCTCCTTAGTTGAAAAAGATACAATTGCGTTAGAAGCAATTCAGAGAAGGTTCACTTCACTCAACCCTGGGGTGAGGAGCTTACCTTATGAGGAGTGGTTGATCAGATGGGGCCTTTACCCCTTGGAGTTTAGAAGAATGAGAGGTGACCTTACTGAAACAAACAAGGTCCTGAGGGGATTTGATTGGGTAGATACCAGGAGGATATTTCCACTTCTGGGAGAGACTGGAACCAGAATAAGGAGGTCTACCATTTAAGATAGAGCTGAGGAGAATCTTTTTCTCTGAGGGTTGTTCATATGTGGGATTCTCTTTCCCAGAAAGCAGTCGAAGATGGGTCATTGAATTTACTCAAGGCAGAGTTAGACAGATTTTTGATAGGCAAGGAAGGTAAATGGTATAGGGTGGGCAGATGGCAAAGTGGAGTTGAGACCACAACCAGATCAGCAATGATGTTATTGAATGGCAGGGCAGGCTCAAAGGGCTAAATGGCCTACTCCTGGTCCTAAGTCCTATGTTCTTGTGTGTCAGGACTGCAGAGCTTCGATCTGATCGATTGGTTGTGGGATCACTTAGTTCATGCTGCTTCTGCTGTTTTGCATGCAAGTAGCCTTTTTTGTAGCCTTACCAGGTTGACACCTCATTTTTAAGTGTGCCTGGTGCTGCTCCTGGCATGCCCTCTTGCATTCTTCATTGAACCAGGGTTGATCCCCTGGCTTAATGGTAATGCTAGAGTGGGGAATATGCAAGGCCATGAGGTTACAGATTGTAGTTTTGCTGCTGATGGCCCACAGCACCTCATGGGTGCCCAGTTTTGAGCTGCTAGATCTGTTCATTTAGCACATTGGTAGTGCCACACAAAATGATGGAGGGTATCCTCAATGTGAAGGCAGGACTTGGTCTCCACAAGAACTGGGCAGTGGTCGCTCCTACTGATACGGATAAACAGATCTGCAACATGTAACTTTGAGAAGACGAAGTCAAGTAGATTTTTCCCTCATGTTGGTTCCCTCATCATGCAGACCCAGTCGAACAGCCTTTAGGGCTCGGCCAACTTAGTCAGTAGTGGTGCTATCAAGCCACTCTGTGATGGACATTGAATATACCCACCCAGAGTACCATTCTGTGCCCTTGCCACCCTCAGTGCTTCCTCCAAGTGGTGTTCAACATGGAGGAGTACTGATTCATCTGCAAGGGTGGGGGGGGGGAGAAAGCCAGTAGGTGGTAATCAGCAGGGGTTTCCTTGCCCGTGTTTGACTTCATGCGGTCCAGAGTCTATGTTGAGGACTCACAGGCTAACTCCCTCCCGACTGTATACCACTGTACTGCTACCTCTCATGGGTCTGTTCTGCTGATGTGACAGGGCATACCCAGAGATGGTCATTTCTGGGGCATTGTCTTTAAGCTTTGATTCCAGAAGAATGACAATGTTAAAAACTGTTGCTTGACGAGTCTGTGGAACAAGCTCTTCCAATTTTGGCACAAGCCCCGAGAGTGGACTTTGCAGTGTCAACAGAGCTGGGTGTGCAGTTTTCATTTCCGGTGCCTTGGTTGATCCAGTTTCATTCCTTATCGACTTTTCTGTTGCAGCTTTGATACAACTGAATGGTTTGCTAGGCCATTTCAGAGGGCGTTTAAGAGTCAACCACATTGCTGTAGGTCTGGAGTCACATGTAGGCCAGACCAGCTAAGGACAGCAATGTTTTATGGTCACCATTGCTGAGGCAAACTTTTAGTTTCAGATTTATTAATTTAATTTAAATTCCACCAGCTGCCATGGTGGGATTTGAACCCGTCCCCACAGCATTAGCCTGAGCATCTGGACTACTAGCCCAGTGACATTACCACTATACTACCACACTTCAACGTTTCTCTTTCTTTATTCCCCTTCAGTCGGGACTAACCCAACCTCATTTGCCACTTGCAAGAACACGTTCCATATTCTAACAATGAATTTTACAACCTTCCCCTTTATTTTCAGTATGAATGTTGCATTTATGCCCTCAGTTCCAAATTATCATTCAGGAGAATGAATCTTTCATTGGAAGAATAAACAGAGAACAATTTTATTCTTAACCAAATGGAAAAAGTCAAATACTGCAGATACTGGAAAAGCTCAGCAGGTCAGGCAGCATCTGTGGGTAGAATCTTCGCTAAAAATTTCTGGCTGATGAAATGTCAACTCTCTCTCCACAGATGCTGGCTGACCCACTGAACATTTCCAACATTTTCCGCTTTTATTCTTAATCTTGTTTCCTCTACTTGTTACCGACATAGATCATGTTGCACTCTGAGGTGCTGCCATACATTTAGTATTCACTGTATACATTTCTTGTGAGTCATACAGCCTGAGGGGTCTATACAATTTCCTGCCCCTCGGTGCACTATGGCTGAAGGGTCTTAGGCAGCGACCTTTCCCCATTGCGCCTTTGCGGTGGCTGGCCCAAGCCTTAGTGCATCCCTCCGCACATAGTCCTGGACGTTGGAATGTGCCAGTCTGCAACACTCAGTCGGGGACAATTCTTTGCACTGGAAGACCAACAAGTTTTGGGCAGACCAAAGAGCATCTTTCACCGAGTTGATGATTGATGATCCTCCAGCTGCAGTTGATGTTTGTCTCAGTGTGTGTCCCTGGGAACAACCCGTAGAGCACAGAGTCCTGTGTCACAGAACTGCTCGGGATGAACCCCGACAAAAACCACTGCATCTCTCTCCAGACTTTCTTTGCAAAGGCACATTTCACGAGGTGGTGAACATCAGTTTCATCCTAAACCTTATAATACATTGATCACTATCTCCTAAATGTTCCTTCACTGACACTTGATCTACTTGGCCCACCTCAATTCGAAGAACCAGGACGAGCAGTGGGAGTGGCTCCTTTTCTGTTGGACTGGACACATACTGCTGTTGAAAATTCTCCTGAACACACTCTAGGAACTCTTGCCCCTCTCTACCCTTAACACTACCAATATCCCAATCTATATTCAGGTAATTAATGTCCCCCCGCTTAACATCTATTAGGGTATTCTAAAGAAAAATTTGCATTTATATAGTCCATAACTATCTCAGGATGCTGAAGAACCTTACACCAATGAAGTACTTTTGAAGCATAGTCACTTTTGTAATGTCTAAAACGCAGCAGCCAATTTGCGCATAGCAAGTTTCCAGAAACAACCATCTGTTAATGACCAGGTAATCTGTTTTAGGGCTGTTGATTGAGGGATCAATATTGGCTAGGATATTGGGATAATGCCCTTGTTCTTCTTTGAAAATAGCATGGGATATGTTACATCTATGAGAGGGGAGTGTTTTACATTTCATCCAAATGACAGTGCCCTCCAACAGTGCAGCACTCCCGAAGTACAGCACTGGAGTGTCGGACTTGATTTTTATGCTCAAGTCCTGGAGTGGGACTTGAACCCACAACCTCTGATTTAAGGGTGAGAGTAAGGGTAACTGGCTGACACAGCACTGGCCTTGTCATCTACCCACTCCTAAAACTGCCTTCAGAGAAGCTCTATTTTCTCAGATGAAAACACTTTTATTCCTCTCAAGTCTTCATTCTAAATAAAGCCCAGGTGTGGAAGGTGGAGTTTGTGAAGTGAAAAGATACTCAAAAACAAAAATAGGGCTGGGTGATTCAAAGTCATCCATTGGGACAGAGCTAGAACCCTGGACATCCTGAAGTTGCTAGAAGGGTCAAAAGATAGAGAGTGACCAAGTACAACAGATAGAGCAGCTCAAGAGAAAACTAGTGGGATAGATTTGGTACTAGTCAATATAGTGATAGCTTGTTTAGCAGTGCAAGATTGCAAGCAGGTTAATGGAGCTAAGAAACAAGACAGCTGGAGATAGGGCGGGACAATTCCATAGTCGAATTCCAGAGATATGTAACTGAGCCTACAGTTTCTTCCAAAGGCTCAGTTCACTTGGGCAGTTGAGCAGCTGAGATCAGAACGCTGACTCGATACACACTGCTTGCTACTTTTAGCTAAGATAGAGATGGGGACAAAACAGTCAGTCAGTTAGAAGCAACAGATAAAGGAACTAAGCTATCACAGGTTCCTACTCCTGACGACTATGTGGCAACCAATTGTAGGTGTGTAGGGACATGGTGTGATAATTCCCAGCACCAGTAAACTCCTGATTTTCCTACTGGCTTGCATGATTCAGTGGTATGCCATCAGAGAGAGAGAAAAAAAAAAATCACACCTTTATAGTGGCCCCAGAAGCAAGATAGCCTGGAAGAAGCTGGCACTCAGAACAACGCCCAAGAAAGACACCAACCCCTGCAAGAGGGCGGAAAGATCCCTATTCCCCGATAGATCTGCAACATCTGCTGAAGCTCTGTCCGATGGAGGTCAAATGGGCCTTGTCAGTTACATCTGTCGCAGCTAAATAACTCACCGATGCTCGAAGGCCTTGGCTATGTGAGGCTTGGCTAAAAGAAATTGCCAAGCATCTATGGGACTGCACATCAACAGGAGTCCAAAGATTCAGAAGGGGTGGGGGAAAATGGGAGGATGAAAGCAATGAACAGGAACATAGGAACATAAGTCAATCAAATCCTACAGCCTATTCAATGTGATCATGGCTGATCTGCACGTCAACTTTATGCCACATGTCAATACCTCTACTTGACCAAAAAAACTGCCAGTCTTTGAAAGCTCCAATAGTACCCACATCCAGCCTTTGTTTGGGTGGGGGTGGGGTGGTGCAGGTGTTAAAGAAAGATTTACAGATTTCTAATACCCTTCTGTGTGAAAACGCATTTCCTAATTTTGCTCCTGAATGGGCAAGCTCTAATTTTAAGGTTACCATTAGCAATGGGACAAGTTTACAGCATTCCTATAACAAGAGGAGGTCAATAAAACAAGATATGATCGTAAATTAACACAGAATAGATTGTTTAGCTATTGCAATCTAGTCACTGTAGTTGATAACGCACCTGCCTCCTTTAAGTACCAGCAAAAGTAATGCTCAGGGGCTCTGCTGGCTACCTGCTCATCTCTGCACGATGATATCTTATTACATTTTACGTAGCTTTGAAAAAAATCATGGAGGAGAAATATCACCCTCCTGCAGATCGGAACTTCTTTTAAATAATTACATAGAATTTAGGGCACAGAAACAGGCTATTTGGGCCAAATTGCCTATGCAGTGTTAATGCTCCACATGAGCCTCCTTCCTCCCCTCTTCATTTAACTCAATCACCATAACTATTCCTTTCTCCTTCATGTGTTTCCCTTTAAAATGCATTCATGGGAAAACTCAGAAAAGCGGTGAGGAAAGAAGGAAGCAAAATAAAAAGTGCTGCAAACACACGTCAGTCAGTCAGTCAGCATCTGAAACACAAGTCACACACACACACAGACACTCTAAAGGGCAATTGACCGTAGCCAATCCACCTAACCCTTTGGATGGTGGGAGGATCCCAGAGCACCCGGAGGAAACCCACGCGGACATGGGGAGACCATGCAAACTCCACACAGGCACCCACGGTCAGGATTGAATCCGGGTCCCTGGTGCTGCAAGGCAGCAGCTCTAACCACTGCACCACCATTGCACAACTTCCATTTGTCAGAAATACATGCAGAAACAGAAACATAACTCAGCAAGAGCAATGCTGAAACACCCTCATACCACAAGGCTGATAGTTAAGCATGGATACCTGAACTACCACGGTCCCTCGCCAAAACTCACTCTCGTGTTTACTAAGTCTACACTATTCCTAATACTCATTCACTCAAGTATTCTGTAATGTGACAGATTGAAATTATGACCCTTAACGTTTTTCTTGACTTTGAGTGGCTCCATGGCTCAGTTAGTAAACAACATGCCCAGTATAAGACCAATCAAGAATGTCCCAAATTGAAACCCCAAATTAGCCTCAGTACCCTTCAACATGGGGAATTGCAAAATATATCAACACTGAACTCTTGACTCCCCTTCATAAACAGAAACTAACACTAAAAGGTCGAGCAAATAAGTAGTGCAATTGGTGCTAGCCCACAGGGTGGCCCAAAGTCAAAAATATTAAAAGTTACAGTTGCAGGTTCTGTTAGAAAAAAGGCAATTCTTGTTAATGGGCCATATGTTTTTTTAGTTTCTATTTCCCATCATACAAAATGCTCAGAGCTACAATTCCTACACTAGTTTAAGTTTCTCAAGTCGTTCAGTAAACTTATTTACAGAAAACTGTGATCAGATAAGAGCAACACTGGTAGAAGTGTTAAAAGAAGCACAACAGTGTTAAACGGCTGTGAACTCAGCAATATTTTGTGCGCATCCCCCTCCCCCTTCTGTCTCAAAACAGCTCCTACAACTTATCCCTTCATTTTTAAGATAGTCACGAATAAGTGACCAAGAAATTCAGGAGAAACTTCTTCACTCAGTGGTTAGAATGTGGATTTGAAATTACTGACCTGTTGCAGAAATTGGCCTAGTGCAGGATACAGAAAGTAGGGATAATGGGCAGGTAGCGCAATTATTCGGATGCATTTAGTGGTGTTCTGGCATGATGTGTTGAGACGTTAATTATTCACCATGTTTATTTACAACTTAGATGATGGCACAGGGGGCTACATATCCAAATTTGCCAATGACACAAAAGGTGAAGCAGCATTGCTAACAGTGTAGATGCAAACAAATTTAGAGATAGATTATGAGAATTAGCAAAACTGTAGCAAATGGATCTCAATATGAGCAACTGTGAAGTCATCTACTTTGAACCTAAAATCAACATATTTATATTGTGCCTTTAACGTAATAAAATATCTCAAAGTGCTTCACAAAGGGTTTATAAAGCAAAATATGACATGGAGCCTCATAAGGAGATATTAGGGCAGGTGACCAAAAGCTTGGTGAAAGGTGGGTTTTAAGGGAGTATTTTAAAGGAGGAAAGCAAGATAGAGAGCAGAGGGGTTTAAGGGAGGGAAGGATCTAAAAAGAATGGGACAGGGTACCTTCTAAGTTATGTAAGCTAATGGAATGCTGGCCTTTACATTTCGAAGACTAGGAGTCATGCTTCAGCTATACAAAGCCCTAGTTAGATCACACTTGGATTTACTGTGAACGGTTTTGGCCTTGGGGAAGGAGTGCTGCATTGGTTTACCAGAGTGATACCTGGACTCTAAATTACACAGGAGATGACACAAACTAGGATTGTATTCCTTGGAAATCCTGCTTGGTGATCAGGTCAAAGTTGTCAAGATATTGAGGGGAACAGATGGGGTAGATGGAGAGAGAATCTGTTCCCGTTGGTTAGGGAGTCTCAGACTAGGGTTATAGTCTAAAAATTAGAGCTAGGTCTTTCAGGAGTAAAATGAGGGAATACTTCTCCACACAAAGGTTGGTACAAATTTGGAACTCTTCTGCAAGTGGCAACTGATGCTAGAGCATTTGTTAATTTTCAAGCTGGCATTGCTAGTTCTCTGTTTTCCAAAAGGTATTAAGGGATATGGAGTAAAGAGGAGTATATGAAGTTAGGTCACAGATCAGCCTATTCTGAATGGCAGAATAGGTTTGAGGGGCTAAATGGCCTGCTTTTGTTCCTATGCCCCTAAATTGATACAATATGGAGTGGTTGAGGTGAATAGCATAGATACATTATGAGGAAACTCGCTATGTATGGAGAAAAAAGCAATCAATAGAGTGAGATGAAGTAAGGCTGGATTAGGCTTGGGTGGAGCATAAACACCAACAGACATATTGGGCCGAGAGACCTGTTTCTGTGCTGTACATTCTATATAATACTATGTAACTGATATGTAGTCCACCCCTTTCCCCAAGACAATGCTTTATTGTGATCATACATATAATACATCCCTGGATGTGCGGTATAATATGCCTGGTGTTGGTTCAACATGGAGCCAACTCCAAATTGCTGGTTTAATTTTCTCTCTTCCTCTTCTTCAGAAGCACATTAAGTACCAGATACACAAGACAAAGCGGGAGCCTTGGCTGATTTTGCCATTCCCTATCCAGGAGAAGATTGTATCACCTCAACAGCTACCTTGACTGACATCAGCAAACTGGGAAACTGAACCTGGGACCTCTGATCTATATGCTTAATGGTACACTAACTGGTAACTTCACGCAAATCTAAATGAGAATCTTCATTTAAATGTTTATGATAACTATGTGATGTGATGCAGCACTATTTCCTCGGGAATCATCTAGCATTCAAAGTGCAGAGTTTGGCAAGTTCACACCAAAGCGCTGCTTCTACGTCAACTCAAAGCTGAAGCCATCTCACATGGGACACAAAATGATAGTAGAATTGGCATCTAATGTTCCAGATGAACAAATCCTGTTCCCTTCATTATTTTAAATTAGGAACAGCAGTATGATTCAGTGTAAAATATAACTACTATTGTGCTGCTAAACTGTAGCTAAGTCTCCTGAATACTAAATATGCGTTCTTGCTGAGAAGCTAAATTGCAGGACATGGTACTTCGAATCTGAACCCAAGTGACATCTAATGGTATTCTGTGCAGCAATATAAAAGTGGACATATTTTAAAGTCTGACTGTTAGCGAATGTAGCTGAGCATTTCACTTCATAGTCTTGTTCCAAATTCCTTTTTCCCCTTCTAGGGATTAAAGTGTGGCTCATTAAGCTCTACATCAAACAGACACTCAATGACTGTAAGGTGCATTACATCAGGAAAGAACATCAGGTTTGTATCCTTATCTTCAAATCCTACTGCAAGCAGTTGGCTCAGAGGGGGCCTTCCCCCAACAATAATGTGGACTGGACCCTGTCCACATAGTTACTGTTCGGTAACAAGGGGACCATGGAGCATTGAGCCTAGCTTAGGTTATAGTAACCATCTAATTCTATTCCTGGATATATTTACGTTTATTTTTATACTGTAGTTTCATAGGCACAGTCTGTATCCAGTCCTAAAGCCATGAAACAAGGAATGCATTTTAACTCTTTTCTTCTCCGCCGATGCTGCCAGACCTGCTGAGTTTTTCCAGGTAATTCTGTTTTTGTTTTGGATTTCCAGCATCCGGAATAGTTTTTTGTTTTTATGCATTAGGAGTACCTTTCGGGGTTGGTGAGGGAACTCCATGGTGCTATATATATAGTTGCCTCATTGGAGAAATTGGGAGGGATTCCCCCAATGCCCCAACTACTCAAAACCTGAAAAGTAAAGAAAATAAAACCTAATGTTGTCTAGCTTGAAGAGAATATAGGGATACTTTTAAGCTTGTCTAACCTAAACCACACTTACACAAAGGCTAAGCATAATTGTCCAAACCTTGTTTAAGAGATTTTATGCAAGACGCAAGAAGCACAAACTTCAGCTGGGAAAGGACGACACTATGGTGACATGTCCAGCTGCTTTCTAGACCTCAAGGGTAGGAGACAAAAGATTCATCACCCATGCGCAAAGTGGCAACTGTTTTTTTCCCCAACTGATGTACACAGCGCACGGCTTTCCTCAGAGCTGGACAGCCAAGGCTTTCCTTGTCTGTGACAGGTGCCGAAAGATGGAACAAAAACTCAAAACATGACTCCACATCTTACTCGGCATTGCACTGGGTAAAAGATGGAAAATGTCAGAGACAGAGGCCCCCCAGCCCCAGTCAGAAGGACACTTGGACACAGTAACCCACACTGTAGTCAGGGATAAGTCAGGAGAAGGCCCTAATAATGCTAATAATTTTAAACATTTCACAACATTAAAGATACTTGTGCATAGTGGAAGTAAGAATTTGTATTACTGGCAGATTCCAGGAGGTCATATTCAGGACAAGATTAGAATCTGTGAAAAGACATTAATGCACTTATAATCTACAAAGACAGACATGGTTTTCTGGGCATCCAGCCAAGAAATCAGCAGATGATCAGCAGACTTATGAATACAATAGATTACTAGAGAAAAGAGGAGTTAGTAGGATACAAGGGGGAGGGGACAGTGAGCTAAATTGGCTAGACGGTTTGTGATGGATCAGATTAGCAGCAACAGGGTTCAATCCCAGCTCTAGTTGAGGTGGAATCGTTGCCCCACCCCACCCTAAGCAAACAAGATCGTGGCACATTCCCATGGTTAAGTGAATAATTGCCAAGGACCTGCCTTCAGGCAGAGAACTCAAGTTAAGTACAAGTCACAAGAAAGGCATTAAAGAGGCCAAGATGACGATGAGTTGGCATGTTACATATTCATTAAAAATAACCAGTTATCATCATGCTCAAGACATTAACGGAACTATAAATGGCAGAACACACAAAAGCTCAGTGGAACTTCATCTAACTTCAACCAGCATAAGCAGATTAGAATGCACACTTGCAACATTTCCTGATGAGTCCTTCCATGAATATGTCTCCACCAGCAGTTTCATGGACACTGCATGTAGTAGAATGTGTAACATAATTACAAAGCATTAAACCCAAGTCCCACTGCCTCCTAGTTTTGGGAATGCTTAAAGGGTACAGGTTAAACCTGTAAAAACCCAAAACATATTAAGCTTATAAAAAAAGGAGGCAAAAAACCCAAATGAGTCAAATCAGCCCAAACTGCCGCAGAGACACCCCTCCCTACCCCCACAGTACATCAGCAACCATGTGCACTTCAGACTCTCCCCAATTACCACACACAGCAATAACCTGCAACTTCCCAAAAGTGTTGGAGGTGTCAGCTGTGGCTCAGTTCATAGCACCCTCGTCTTTGAATCAGAGGGTTGTGGGCTCATGTCCCACTCCCGGAAACCAAGAACTGTGATTGTACTCGAAAGAGTTGCAATCTGTAACTGTTGATAACTCGAAAGAGTATCAACCCGAGGTGTCAGCTGTGGCTCAGTTCATAGCACCCTCGCCTTTGAATCAGAGGGTTGTGGGTTCATGTCCCACTCCTGGAAACCAAGAACTGTGATTGTACTCGAAAAGAGTTGCAATCTGTGATTGTTGGTAACTCAAAAGAGTTTCCCCAAAAGTGTTGGAGGTGTCAGCTGTGGCTCAGTTCATAGCACCCTCGCCTTTGAATCAGAGGGTTGTGGGTTCATGTCCCACTCCCGGAAACCAAGAACTGTGATTGTACTCGAAAGAGTTGCAATCTGTGATAACTCGAAAGAGTTTCCCAAAAGTGTTCTGAGGTGATACTGTGACCATAGTATAAGTTCTAATTTTCTAAAAGATACTACAGCTTCAACACCATCATACTATTGTCTTTTGAAAGCAGTGCCCTCCAGAAAGAAGAAGAACTATTCATGCATGGATCTGTAACAGCCCCTGCTGACCTTCCATCCTGAGTATCACTGATCCAGGAGTTCCAATGCCTTTCAAACACTCTCACTCAAGAAAATAAGTCTTTTCAGATTAGCACAAAGTTGGTTCACATGCAAGCCACAAAGTTCTTTCAAGGAAACCTTTTCAGATTGGATTTCTAACCATAAATCACTTCTTAATCGCCCTCTTGGCATCTTGCTGTCTGTCTGCCCAGAGCCACTAACAAAATCACAAGCCACATCTCACCTGACTAGAAACATAAGTATGAAAAGTTGTAAACTAAATGGCTGCAATCACCTTTATACCAATGTTGGAGCGCCTTGGCACTAACTAAATCAAGCCAAGGATGTCAAATTCATTCCCCAAAAATGTTGCTGTAGACTTGACAATTATACTTCGAGGAGTGGGACAGGGGCTACCAACATTAACAGTTCTATTTTTAAAATGTAAAATCTACCTTATGTTAATGGTGGTTGCTACAGAAGTAATTCCAGTCAAAGTAATCAACCCCCACCCACCCCAAAGTTTAGATTATCCCAAAGATGACAGATGCAGACCAGTGGAATTGTTCTGCTCACTGATCTCAGCCTGGGGCACAAGGACCATGCAACTGCTGAGGGACTGGTGATCCCGCTCCTGATTGCATCCAACTTAAAGTGCACGGGTGGGGACCAGAAGTTAGCTCCCTTGGTAATACCTCAAATGGAACAGTTTGCCACAGCTGAACCTTAGGAATGTCGAATGCTCACTTTGGTGGGGAGCTGGAGGAAATCTAAAAACAGCAGAACTGTAACTCACAAGAAGTCAATGTCACTCAAAGAGGGTAGAGGAGAAAATTTGGGCTGAGAAGGTAAGGTCATAATGTCACCTCCTCCAATTGTTCATCATTCCTCTAGGTTAGGAACTACTTTCTACTCCTTTCTGTTAGCCAGTCACCTCTGCTGGAAAGTATATGCATGGATATTGGGAAAGGATAGCACAAGCTTGGCTATGATATATCCCATTTTCAAAAAGTCTGTCATCGCATTCTAGAATGTCCACTTAGAACTACATACCAAACTTAGGCATCAAAAGACTGGAAAAGGAATTTAGATTTTAAAAAAAAAATCAAAATGCGACAAGGAAGGAAGGAAGGGAGGAAAGAAGGATCTACACTAGCAAAGATGATATCAAATTTACATAAGTCAGTCTATGCTGGCTTTTGTACTCTGCACAAACTTTCTCCCACCCTACTTCACCAAACTATCATATTCTATTCCTTTCTCCCTCATGTACTCCCCTTAAATGCAACTGTTTAAAATATTGACCACTGCTGGTAGTCCATTTTCCCACCAGACCCTGGCTATACAAAGCAGGTTAAATTGTCCTTGTGAATTGCAGGTTCTTGACATACTCGCTAAGCTTACAGATAACAGGTTTTGTTTAGGAACAAACCGTGAAAGAAAAACTAGACACTTGCAGATAATAAGACCTTACACATTCCAGAAGACAATAACATTCCTGTAAGACTCGGATGGGGGCCTATGTGTTAAATACAGAGATGCATACATGCACAGTTCCTTATTGAACTCCGGTGCTTTACATTTCTCATTTGCAAATTGTGAATAATGCTAGTTGGTATGGTAGGTTTAAAAAACCCTGTATGCGTTTAATAGCCACCATTCCAAAATGGTTTAGTGGTAGTATGGTTCCTCATTGTACTAAATATTGTAAATAGGATTAATGTTTTTCTGGGCTGACTTCAGAAAGGTATAATCCCCACATTGAAAGAAAACGTTTGCACCCAGGAATGACCATTAAACCATTGAGAGAGTTGGCAATTTTATTTTTAGGAAGGTGCCTGAGTAATATAGAGTGTCCTCCTTATAAAAATAAAGCCCCAGCAGGGTCTAAAGTCCATAGCCTAGAGACAGAGGTAACAATTAATGAAATGTTATAGAACAGTTGTATAAAAACATGTTATATTAGTCAACACATGAAAGTGTGTGGCATGGTGTGAGTGCAGGGTGCAGAGATAGGGAAAGCAGAAGTGAGAAAATGTTTAGTCATGGTGTACCGGCTGATCTTTTCCTGCTCATCACATTTCTACATTTGTACATATGTAGCAAGTTCCACATTCTCAACACTCCCTAAGGAAGTTTATGAGTGACGATCTGATATTGATAACCCTGCTTTTTGATTGCCCCACAAGTGGAGACACTTTCTGAGAGTACCCTAGCAAGTCCATCTCGAGCTTAAAAAAAATTGCCAACTCTCTCAATGGTTTAATGGTCACTCCTGGGTGCAAACGTTTCCTCTCGATGTGGGGATTATACCTTTCTGAAGTCAGCCCAGAAAATCATTGCACTAAATATTGTAAATAGGATTAAAGAGACACCACACGACCAATAAACCATTTTGGAATGGTAACTATTAAACGCAGACAGAGTTTTTAAAACCCACCATACCAACTGGCATTATTCGCAATTTGTGAATGAGAGATTTAAAGCACCGAAGTTCAGTGAGGACTGTGCGTATAAAGAAGTCCGCTAGGGTCAATGAACCCTCAGAAGAACATGGATAAAAAGAAAGCCCGAAGGGCTGTTGGATAAACTGCCACCTGATTACAAAATCCTATCCATTTAAGTATTGACAACTTGTGTATCTTAACATAATCAAAAACATAAACACAATGGAACAAAACAATGTTTTACTTGTCTATAAACCAAAAATTGGATCTTCTGAACTGAAATTTCCTCCTACCCTGTATATATAAATTTATCCTTCAGAACATAGGAAGACAGAAGTAAGCCATTCAATCATATCATGCCTGATCTGTATCACGACTCCATTGCCCTGCCTTTGCTCTCTTCGTATGTGGAGCTTAACAGGATTGACCAATGCACCGGGGAAAAACAACTTGGTCCAAAGATTCGTTCCACTCAAGTTTACAGACAGGCAGTATGATTCATTGGTAAACGAGACAAGCCATTCACTGCGGCTAATCGGTTGGTTAACAGTACAAGAATCTGCTATTTACAGCAACAATTTCACTGATGATCAAAGACCACAATGCACAAGGAAATGAACCTCTTTCATTTCTTGATCATAAGCCACCATCTGGACTCTAATTAGCACAGAAGAGGCAGAGCCAGTCTTGATAGTTTGAATCAGCTAAAAGTGGCAGATTTTCAAAGTTGCAAGTCCCACCCATATGCTACATAGACACCAGGGTGCACTTTGGATAGAGGGAACACAACAGGTTCGGCCATCCTGGGTTGTATTCGCTACTTCTCTGATACTTCCTCACAACACAAGTTCACTGAAGCCCGCAAGCAGCATTTGTATCCGGAGATCTCACAGATACAATTACAACCTAGACTAAACATGTAGATTGTAAATATTTCTTTAGGTATGTAGATAGCAAAGAGATTACTGAAAATAAATGCCGGCCTATCAGCGGCAGAAACTGCAAAATTATAATGGGGAATAAAGGGGCAGAGACATTAAACAAATACTTTGTATCTATCTTCACGGTAGAAGACAAATAAAATTCTGAAAATAATGAGGAAACCAAAGGTCTAGTGAGAATAAAGAACTTAAAAATCTCAGTATAAATAAAGAAACAGTACTGGAGAAATTAATGAGGCTAAGTGGCAAAAAAGCCACTAGACCTGACAACCTACATCCTGGGACTTTAAAAGAGGTAGTTGCAGAGATAATGCATGCATTGGTTTTGCTCTTCCAGAATCCCTTAAATTACAGTTCCTACGGATTGCAAGGTAGCAAATATAACCCCATGATTTAAGGAGGAAGTGAGAAAATGGTAGGTCAGTTAGCCTAAAATCAGTTGTCGGCAAAGTGCTAGAATCTATTACTAGGAACATGGTAACAGGGCATTTAAAAATCATGATATGATTCAGCAAGGTCAACATAGGATTGTGAAAGGGAAATCTTGGTTGGCAAATCTGTTGAGTTTTTTTTGAGCATACAACTAGTAAGATAGTAAAGGGAAAAATTTATTGTGGTTTATTTGGATTTTCAGAAAGCATTCGATATAAGTTTCCACACAAGAGCTTATACACAAATTCAAGGCTCATTGCATATTAGCATAGATTAAGATTGGTTAATGGGCAGAAAACAGGCTACAACTAGTGGGGTACCACAAGGATAATGATTTAGTTAAGGGTACAGAGTGTAACAAGTCCAAATTTGTGGATGATAAAAAGTTAGGTGGGAAAGTAAAGTGAGGAGGATGCAAAGAGGCTGCAGAGGAACATAGGCAGGTTGGGTGAGTGGGCAAGAACATGGCAGATGAAACAAAATGTGGCAAAAAGTGTGAAGTTATTCACTTTGGTAGGAAATTTTTTTTAAAAGAATGTTTTTGAATGGTGAGACACTGGGAAATGTTTGCATTCAGAAAGTTAATATGCAGGTACAGCAAGCAATTAGGAAGGCAAATGGTATGCAGCTTTTATTACAGAAGGATTAGAGTTTGCGTAAATAAGTCTTACTGCAATTATATAGAGCTTTGGTCAGGTTTGGCCACACATGGGGAACTTGTGTGCAGTTTTAATTTCCTTATCCAAGGACAGACATAATTGCCATAGAGGGGGTGCAATGATGGTTCACTAGATTGGTTCTGGGGTAAGGGGACTGTTTTACGAGGAGAGACTGAGTAGGAGTATGTTTTCTGGAGCTGAGAAGAATAAAAGGTAATCTAAATTAAACTTACAAATTAAGGGTAGTATTGAGAAAATATGTTTCCCCTCTCTGGGGAATCTAGAACACAGGTTGCAGTCCCAGAACAAGCGAAGAGGACACTAATTAGAGTGTATACCTTTGCCGCGCTGTGTTAACTCAATCACAATTACGCAGCTCTTTGGGGTTTTTTGAATACCAAGCTGAAAAAAAAATCAATCTTTTTATTAATAGCATCTCACTGAGGAGGCTTCAGGGCAATCCATATCCAATAACCTGCTCTGAAAACTCTGCTCACATTTTGACAGCTGTGACAAATTCCACCACAGCAGCTGAGACAATCCACAACATTCAAAATGAAACAACCCACAACATTCTTTAAAAAGTCAAATCACGTCAATTCACCCCATCTCCCAACATTAATGGATCCTTTTAAAAAAAAATACCAGGATCCAGATCTGCAACTCTGCAAAAAAACTAATTAGTTCTTCCTTGGGCCATACTCTGCGTACCAAGTTTCACCAAAATCCATCAATTAGTTCTTGATATATATTGTTTATGCACAGGCTAGCAGAATAAAACAGGGGCACAAACATTACCTTCACCCAATTTTAAACTAGATGGGGAATCACGATTTCAAATGGAATGGAACATATATCCCACAACTGTGAAGGACAGGTTAGCTAGATGAGAGGGTTTCTTCCTGTCTGTCATTGAAATAAAAGGCAGTTACAATACAAACAGTCATGAGATCTGAATGTTGCTGGCAAGGCCAGCATATAGCACCAGCGCCCTCTCCTAACTGACTTTGAGAAGGTGGTAGCGAGCTGTCTTATTGAACTGCTGCAGTCCATGTGGCGTCGATACACCCACAGTACTGTTATGAAGGGAGCTCCAGGATTCTGACCCATCATCAGTGAAGGAACAGCAATTTAGTTCTAAATCAGGATGGTGTGGGGCTTGGAGGGGAATTTACAGGCGGTGGTGCTCCAAGTGACTGCAGCCCTTATCCTTCCAGGTGGTAGAGGTCACTGGCTTGGAAGATACTGCCGAAGGAGCCTTGGCGAATTGCTGCAGTGCATCTTGTAGGTGGTATATACTGCTGCCACTGTTTATCAGGGTTGGAGGTTGTGGATCTGGATGGGAACGTTCAAAATTATGGACGGGTTGTCAACGAAGAAAGCGGCTTTGTCCTGGATGGCATTAGCTCGAGTGTCGTTGTAGCTGCATGTATCCAGGTGAGTGGAGAGTATTCAATCTCACTCCTGACTTGTAGACAGTGGACAGGTTTTTGGGGTCAGGAGGAGAGAGTTACTTGCCGTAGAATTCCCATCCTCTGACCTGCTCTTGTAGCCACAGTATTTATATGGCTAGTTCAGTTTGTGGTCAATGGTAATCCCCAGAATGCTGATAGTGGGGGATTCAGCAATGGTAATGCTGTAGAATGTCAAGTGGAGATGTTGAGACTCTCTCTTGTGGGAGATGGTCATTGCCTGGCACTTGTGGCAAGTAACATTCACATCCCACATCAGCCTAAGCTTGAATGTCATCCAGGTCTTGCTGCATGTGGGCACAAACTGCTTTCAGGATCTGAGTTATGAATGGTACTGAACACTGTGCAAACATCAGCGAACGTCTCTATTTCTGACCTTATGATGGAAGGACGGTCATTGATGAAGCAGCTGAAGATGATTGGGCCTAGGACGCTATCCTGCAGAACTCCTGCAGCGACGTCCTGGAGCTGAGATGATTGTCCTCCAACAAGTGCAACATCTTCCTTTTTGCTAGGTATGACTCCAAACAGCAGAGGGGTTTCCCCCTGATACCCACTGAGTTCAATTTTGCTACGTTCCATGATGCCACATTCCATCAAATGCTGCCTTGAGGTCAAGGTCTGTAACTCTGGCTTCACCTCTGGAATTCAGCTTTTATCTGTGTTTGGACCAAGGCTGTGATGAGGTTTGGAGCAGACTGCCCCTGACAAAATCCAAACTAAGCATCCATGAATAAGTTATTGGTGAGTAAATGCTGCTTGGTTGTGCAGTCAATGACATCTTCCATCACTTTGCTGATGATTGAATGTAGACTGATCGGGCTGTAATTGGCAGGATTGAATTTGTCCTGCTTTCTGTAGCCTGGACATACATGGGAAATTTTCCACACTAAAGGTAGGTGCCAGTGTTGTAGCTGCCCGTCACTGCAGTCAGTCATAAGGATGACTATTTTCTTCTCTTTGTATGTGCATATTATAATTGGGCTTCAAAGCACTGAGTAGAGAGGGAAGAATCAGCCAGGGCTCCCATTGTTGATCCCAGTGCAGTCACTACAGCAGAAAGTAGACATTAGGTGATGACAGGATCAGGCTTCACTGTGGTCAAATAGCCTGCTAATATTCACCGTCTTGAGATACTGATGAAGACCAGCCAGTTGAGCAAGTGGAACTGTCCCCCACCAAGAGTCCATGATAGGGGAGGAGGATTAAAAAAAACAAGAAAACATTGAAACACAATCCATCCCACACAGGCCATCGCTGCATCTCACACTGGGAAGGGGGGAAAAGTGGAAGCTTGAAGCTGCCTTTTAGCTTAAAAGTTTCAAATAACACAAGTGCCCCTGCTGCCTCACACCAAGACCAATTATTTACTAAAACAGAAGAGACAGAGCTCCATCAATCCCCACCACCACTAGCCCCAAAACTGACATCCACATGGCCCACAGTGGCCCAGCCCACAACTATCCACCATCTTCACTGCCAGTCAAAGTTAGTCTGTAGGCAGTTTTTGAAACAGTAATAAAACAGAGCATTTAAATGAGAAAGCCAACCTCACCTCATCTCTGAATCACAACAACCATTTGGCAACTGTACTCATGAAGCTGCTTTCAACAATTTCAGCATCTCTGTTCCATGAAATAATTAAAACACAGGTTGTTTTTCTTTCAGGATGTGTTATGGCGATTGTTGGTTTTAATACAGCTTCAAGCAGGTGGTCAGCTGGTCACAGCAAAGCTGGTGTTCCACCCTTCTCTCCAAGTCCTCAGTATTGCTGGGACACTTGCTGCCCTCCACCAACTTGCCCATGAGTATTCTCTCTGTGACAGACCGAACAGCAAGTGTCAACAGGCCATTCGACTACATGGGGTTTCACAACAATGACCAAACCCTTCCTTCCCTGACACTTGCAAGCACATACGAACATACAAATTGGGAGCAGGAGCAGCAGGAATAGCCCTTGCTAACATGCTGTCCATCAGGGGTCACTGCCCATTTAAATGGGGAATAGAAACACTGACCAATTTCTCTAATCCCCTCTCTAGCCTGAGGTAGTGAGACCAACTGATGCCCTGACCAGAGATGAAACTTGGAACAATAAGAGTCTGTATGGAACAGCACCACTTTGCAGCTGCCACTTTTGATTTTGCTCCTTCCCCTCCCTCCCTGCTCTCTCCCAAGTGAGCAAAGGAATCAGCCTATCAGTCAAAGGAATGCAATCACATAGTAAGGATTCAGTATTAAGTGACGCATTTGCTAACATGTATCCCGAGAGTAGCCCTTTAACCAGGATGTCATCTAATTATCAATAGTACTTGGTGGCAAAACCAGACTATTTCAACCCTTACATTGAGCAAGACTTTATACTTTGTCTCAGGACATGCAAATCAAGAGTTAAAATAGGTGCTCCTCACGACTTAATTATGACACATGAAAACATCTTGGTTTATTACTTCTGTCAAGAGCCCCTTTCACTATAAATATAATTATACTATTCATGGAAACCTGCAATTTGAATAAATATTGACTGCAGTCAACAATGTGCTATGACACACCCAAAAGCTCAAGGCTACTCCAGGACTGAATGCCAGTCAGTGCCCAGTGTAAGGAGTGTATTGTTTCATACTGAATCCATCAGAACAGACCACAGCCTCAGTACAAGACTCACTTCATTCTTCAGAATGCTATCTGCAGACACAACAGCAGAGATTAGAACTATAATTGAAGAAACACCAAACACAGGGCAGCACCAGTAAGCAGAACTTAAGAGTTCCTTTTTGGCAGCTCTTGGATTGTAAATTGACTTTCTGAAGAGGTTTCTCACCCTCAGATTTGAATGATTTTTCCAAACCAACCAAACTCCTTTCCAAACTATTTCATGGGAGGTAAGGGAATTGATTTTGGTTGCATGCAAGAAAGTGGAACGGAGGTAGATCAGATCAGCTCTGCGCTGAATGGCAGAGTCGGCTTGATGGGCCTTATGGTCTACGTCTTGCTCCTAGTTATGTTCTTATGCAAGGACCTCATGGTTAAAAGGCACTTTAGGGTGCACAATGGCACAGAAACACCAGCCAAGATTTCAGCTTCTCAACACCATTCAGTGACCCTGCTATCAAAGTACAAATGAGGTGAGGACAAAACCACAACAACATCAGTTATAGTCTGCCCATATGTGGAGGATAATCACTGAGGTAGAGGCAGAAAACAGAACTGTAGTAGCCACCAAACGTTAGCACCAGAGGTTAGGTGGAGGGGGGAAAGAGAGCGAGGGAGCGAGGGGAGGAGAAAAAAAATCAAATTTAAAAATTGGAGAAACATTTTCATATATGACATTAGCAAAAAGCTCATCAGCCACTCCTGAGGGCAGAGTGGACATCCAGGAGACATGGGCAAGAGATCATTTAACTTACGTATTACACAAACTGGGAAGTCTTGTGATACAGTTTTTTTATTCATTCACGGGATATGGGCTTTGCTGGCTGGGCCAGCATGTATTGCCCATCCCAAGTTGCCCTTGAGAAGGTGGTGATGAGCTGCCTTCTTGAGCTGCTGCAGTCCATGTGGTGTAGGTACACCCAGTGCTGTTAGGAAGGGAGCTCCAGGATTTTGACTCAGCGGCAGTGAAGGAACAGTGATATATTTCCAAGTCAGGGTGGTGAGTGGCTTGAAGGGGAACTTCCAGGTGGTGATGTTCTCATCTATCTGATGCCCTTGTCCTTCTAGATAGTAGTGGTCATGGGTTTGGAAGGTGCTGTCTAGACCATAAGACGTAGGAGCAGAAATTAGGCCATTCGAACCATCGAGTCTGCTCTGCCATTCAATCATGGCTGATAAGTTTTTCAACCCCATTCTCCCGCCTTCTCCCCGTTACCTTTGAGCCCCTTACCAATCAAGAACCTATCTATCTCGGTCTTAAATACACTCAATGACCTGGCCTCCACAGCCTTCTGTGGCAATGAATTCCATAGATTCACCACTCTCTGGCTAAAGAAGTTTCTCCTCATCTGTTCTAAAAGGTCTTCCCTTTACTCTGAGGCTGTGCCCTTGGGTCCTAGCCTCTCCTACTAATGGAAACATCTTCTCCACGTCCACTCTATCCAGGCCTTTCAGTATTCTGTAAGTTTCAATCAGATCCCCCCTCATCCTTCTAAACTCCATCTATTATAGACCCAGAGTCCTCAAACGTTCCTCATATGTTAAGCCTTTCATTCCTGGGATCGTTCTCGTGAACCTCCTCTGGACCCTCTCCAGGGCCAACACATCCTTCCTGAGATATGGGGCCCAAAATTGCTCACAATATTCTAAATGTGGTCTGACCAGAGCCTTATAAAGCCTCAGCAGCACATCCCTGCTTTTATATTCTAGTCCTCTCAAAATAAATGCCAACATTGCATTTGCCTTCCTAACTACTGACTCAACCTGCAAGTTAACCTTAAGAGAATCCTGGACTAGGACTCCCAAGTCCCTTTGCACTCCAGATTTCTGAATTCTCTCCCCATTTAGAAAATAGTCTATGCCTCTATTCTTCCTACCAAAGTGCATGACCTCACACTACCCCACGTTATATTCCATCTGCCACTTCTTTGCCCATTCTCCAAACCTGTCCAAATCCTTCTGCAGCCTCCCCGCCTCCTCAATACTACCTGTCCCTCCACCTATCTTTGTATCATCTGCAAACTTAGCCAGGATGCCCTCAGTTCCTTCATCTAGATCATTAATGTATAAAGTGAAAAGTTGTGGTCCCAACACTGACCCCTGCGGAACTCCACTAGTCACCGGCCGCCATCCTGAGAAGGACCCCCTTATCCCCACTCTCTGCCTCCTGCCGGACAGCCAATCTTCTATCATGCTAGTACCTTGCCTCTAACACCATGGGCTCTTATCTTACTGAGCAGCCTCCTGTGCAGCACCTTGCCAAAGGCCTCCTGGAAGTCCAAATAGATAACATCCATTGGCTCTCCTTTGTCTAACTTACTCGTTACCTCCTCAAAGAATTCTAACAGATTTGTCAGGCATGACCTCCCTTTGATGAAACCATGCTGACTTTGCCCTATTTTATCATGCACTTCCAAGTATTCTGAAATCTCATCCTTAATAATGGACTCTAAAATCTTACCAACGACTGAGGTCAGGCTAATCGGCCTGTAATTTCCTGTCTAAGGAGCCTTGGTGAATTCCTGCAGTGCATCTTGTAGATGGTACACACTGTTGCTACTGTGCGTTGGTGGTGGAGGGAGTGAATGCTTCTGGATGTGGTGCAAATCAAGCAGACAGCTTTGTCGTGGACGGTGTCAAGCTTCTTGGGTGTTGTGGGAGCTGCACTCATCCAGGCAAGTGGGGAATATTCCATCACACTCCTGACTTGCGCCTTGTAGATGGTGGACAGGCTTTGGGGAGTCAGGAGGTGAGTTCTCATCGCAAGTTTCCTAGCCTTTGACCTGCTCTTGTAGCCACAGTATTTATATGGCTAGTCCAGTTCAGTTTCTGGTCAATGGTAACTCGCAGGATGTTGATAGTAGGGGATTCAGTAATGGTAATGCCATTGAACATCAAGGGGCGATGGTTGGATTCTCTCTTGTTGGAGATGGTCATTGCATGGCACTTAAGTGGCAAGTAACATTCACGCCACCTGTCAGACCAAACCTGGATATTGTCCAGGTCTTGCTGCATTTGTACATGGGCTGCTTCAGTGTCTGAATTGTCATGAATGGTGCTGAACATTGTGCAATGAACATCCCAACTTCTGACCTTATGATGGAAGGAAGGTCATTGATGAAGCAGCTGAAGATGGTTGAGCCAAGGACACTATCCTGAAGAACACCTGCAGTGATGTCCTGGAGCTGAGATGACTGACCTTCAGCAGCCACAACCATCTTCCTTTGTGCTAGGTATGATTCCACCCAGTGGAGAGTTTTCCCCCTGATTCCCACTGACTCAAGTTTTGCTAGGGCTCCTTGATGCCACACTCGGTCAAATGCAGCTTGATGTAAAGGGCAGTCACCCTCACCTCACCTCAGGAATTCAGCTCATTTGTCCATGTTTGAACCAAGGTTGTAATGAGGTCAGGAGCAGAGTGGCCCTGGCAGAACCCAAACTGGGTGTCAGTGAGCAAGTTATTGCTAAGCAAGTACTGCTTGATAGCACTGTTGAGGACTCCCTTCCATTACTTTACTGGATGATTGAGAGTAGACTGATGGGGCGGTAATTGGCTGGGTTGGATTTGTCCTGCTTTGTGTACAAGGCATACCTGGGCAATTTTCCACATAGCAGGATGGATACCAGTGTTGTAGCTGTACTGGAACAACTTGGCTAGGGGCGCAGCAAGTTCTGGGGCACAAATCTTCAGTACTATTGCCACAATATTGTCAGGGCCCATAGCCTTTGCACTATCCAGTGCCTTCAGCCGTTTCTTTATGTCAGGTGGAGTGAATTGGATTAGCTGAAGACTGGCATCCGTGATGCTGGGGACCTCTGGAGGAGGCTGTGATTCCTCGGCACTTCTGATTGTAGCAATGCTTCAGCCTTATCCTTTGCACTGATGTGCTGGGCTTCCCCATCATTGACGATGGGGATATTTGTGGAGCCTCCTCCCTCCAGTGAGTTGTTTAATTGTCCACCACCATTCATGACTGGATCTGGCAGATCTGACCCATTGGTTGTGAGATCACTTAGCCCTGCCTATCACTTGCTACTTATGCTGTTTGTCATGCAAGTAGTCCTGTGTTGTTGCTTCACCAGTTGGCACCTCATTTTTAGGTATGCCTGGTGCTGCTCTTGGCATGCCCTCCTGAACGCTTCATTGAACCAGGGTGGATCCGCTGGCTTGATGGAAATGGTAGAATGGGGGATATGCCAGGCCATGAGGTTACAGATTGTGGCTGCTGATAATGGCCCACAGTGCCTCATGGATGCCCAGTCTTGAGTTACTAGATCTGTTCGAAATCTTTCCCATTTAGCACGGTGGTAGTGCCACACATCATGATGGAGGGTATCCTCAATGTGAAGCCGGGACTTCGTCTCCACAATGACTGTGCGGTGGTTACTCCTACCAATACTGTCATGGACAGATACATCTACGGCAGGCAGGTCAGTGAGTATGAGGTCAAGTATGTTTTTCCCTCTTGTTGGTTCCCTCACCACCTGCCGCAGACCCAGTCTAGCAGCTATGTTCTTTAGGACTCGGCTAGCTTGGTCAGTAGTGGTGCTATCGAGGCACTCTTGGTGATGGACATTGAAGTCCCCCAACCAGATTATATTTTGCGTCCTTGCCACCCTCAGTGCTTCCTCCAAGCGGTGTTCAACACGGAGGAGCACTGATTCTTCAGTTGAGAGAGGGCAGTACTGGGCAATCAGCAGGAGGTTTCCTTGCCCATGTTTGATCTGATGCCATGAGACTTCATGGGGTCCGGAATCAATGTTGAGGACTCCCAGGGCAACTCGCTCCTGACTGTATGCCACTGTGCCACCATCTCTTCTGGGTCTGTCATGCTGGTGAGACAGGACATAGCCAGGAATGGTGATAGTGGTGTCTGGGGCATGATTCCGTGAGTATTACTATGTCAGGCTGATGCTTGACTAATCTGAGACACAGTAGGTAGGTCCCCATCTCTGAGCCAGAAGATCTGGGCTGATGCAGGATTTGATTGCAAAGGGAAATGCAGCTAAACAGGTCAAATATCAATCTGCAAATCCTTCGAACATGCACCAATGGCTGATAGCAAAAGTGGGAAAGATTCCTGGTCAGCCATGCAATAGAAAAGGAAATTGGAACTTCTACCATCACCACCCATAGCTCCAAACTACAACATGAATGTAAAAATGTACGTTGCCACAGCAACCCAGGCTTTTGGGGGGGTGGGCGTGGGGGAGGTTAGCTCAGTTGGCTGAAAGGCCAGTGTGGATCAGATTGGTGCCAACAGCACAGAGTTCAGTCCCCATTCCTGCTGGGGTGGATTTGGGAGCTGCCTCCTTGCCCTAGCCGTCATGGAGATAGTGATGCTGTGGGTCAGACCAGCCTTCAGGCAGAAAACTGAAGAAACATTACACTAGCCGCACCCTTGAATAAGCCTCTTAGTTATTTACTTGTTTGTGTGCCACAATCTGCCTATAATACTTGTCAATTCAGCTTATTTCAGAAAACAACATTTAACTAAACACTGTCTGAGAAATTTGAGAAATGACGGATGGTAAATGTGGCATGCATGAAAAGGAACAGTGAGCTTGGGACTGATGGTTCCCAAATCTCTCCAACGCTGGGGTTTTCCTGCACATAAATGTTTGGTTCTGCTAAAGATGGATTGCTATTTGTCAACAATTCCAGCATTGGTGTATCATGTGTCAGTCTGGCTCAGAGGGTAGCACTCTTGCCTCAGAGTCAGGTGGTTCTGGGTTCAAGTCCCATTACAGGACTTAATCACAGTATCTTTACAGTGCAGAAAGATGCTATTTGGCCCATCAAGTCTGCTCTCAGAGTATTCCACCTAGTCCCACTCTCCTGCTTTACCCCCATAATCTTGCACATTCTCTCTTTTCAGGTAGCAATCCAACTCCCTTTTGAATGCCTCGATTAAACCTGCCTCCATCACCCTCCCAGGAAGTTTGTTCCAGACTCCAACCACTCTGGGTGAAAAAATTTTTCCTCACATCACTATTACTCCTTTTGCCAATTATTTTGAATCTGTGCCCTCTAGTTCTTGGTGTTCTCTTGAGTGGGAACAGTTTCTCATTATTTACCCTGTCAATACCCCAAAGGATCTTGAAAGCTCTATCAAGTCTCCCCTCAGCCTTCTTATCGCCAAGGAAAACAGTCCTAACCTCTCCAATCTATCCTCATAACTACTGTTCTTCATCCTTGGAATCATTCTTGTGAATCTCCTCTGCAGTCTCTCCAATGCCTTCACATCCTTCCTCAAATTTGGTGCCCAGAACTGGATGCAGTATTCCAGATGAGGCCTAACTAGTGTCTTATCCAAGTTCAACATGACCTCCTTACTCTTGTACTCAATGCCCCTATTAAAAGCCTCAGATGCTATATGCTTTATTAACTGCTCTTTAAACATGCCCTGCCACCTTCAATGACCGATGTACGTATACACTGAGGTGCCTCTGTTCCTGCACCTCCTTTAGAGGCTCTCCCTCTATTTAATACTGCTTTACCACATCTTTCCTGCCAAAACGAATCACAGCACATTTCTCATCATTGAACTTCATCTGCCACTTGTCTGCCCAATCCACCAACATGTCTATGTCCTTTTGAAGTTCAAGACTATCTGCATCACAGTTGACAACATTTCCAATCTTCACATCTACAAATTTTGAAATAATGCCCTGCACAACACCGTCTAGGTCATTAGTATATATCAGAAAGAGAAAAGGTCCAAACACTGACCCCTGGGGAACTCCACTACAGATCTTCCTCCAATCTGAAAAACAACCATTTATCACTTCTGTTTCCTGTCAGTCAACCAATTTCTTTTCCAGCTGCCTACTTTCCCTTTTATTCCATGATCTGGAATTTTGCTCACAAGTGTTATGTAGCACTGCATCAAATGCCTTTTGAAAATCCATATACACCACATCAACAGCATTTCCTTTATCAACCTTCTCTGTTATCTCCTCAAAAAGCTCCAGCAAGTTAGTTAAATATGATTTCCCCTTGATGAATCCATGCCGGCTTTCCTTAATTATCCTGCACTTGTCTAAGTGATTACTGATTTTATCCGTCCTATAGTTTCCAGAAGTTTCCTGACCGCTGACGTCAAACTGACTGGCCTGTAGTTGCCAGCTTTATCCTTGCACCCCTTTTTTGAACAAGGGTGTAACATTCGCAATCCTCCAGTCCTCGGGCACCTCCCCTGTGTCTAAGGGAGGCTAGAAGATCATCATCAGTGCCTCTGAAATTTCCACTCTCACTTCCCTCAGTACCCTTGGATGCATCTCATCTGGTCCTGGTACCTTAATTATTTTGAAGTTGAGCACAAAAATCCAGGCTGTGTGCTGCATTGTCAGAGGTGCTACCTTTTGGACGGGATGTTAAACCAAGGCCTCGTTTGCCCCTCAGGTGGACTAAAAAATAAATCCCATGGCACTATACTGAAGAATAGCAGGGAAGATATTCATGGTGCCCCAGCCAACATTTTTCTCTCAATCAACAGCACACAAAAAAAAAACGGATTGCCTGGTCATTATCACATTGCTGTTTGAGGGAGCTTGCTCTGTGTAAATTGGCCACTGTGTTTCCTATATTACAACAGTGACTACACTTCAAAAATACTTAGTTGACTGTATAATGTGTTGGGATGTCCTGTGCTCATAAAAAGGATGCTGTAGATATGCAGCTTTTATCCCCATGTCATGACCAGGATGGTGAAAGACGAACTAGCCAGACCTTGATCTTTCTCCATCTAAAAATTTCTATATACCTCAACTGTTAAACAAATCTTCTCCCTGCATATTTGATAAATATGATAATACAATAATAGGTTTAATAATGCTCTAGGCACACCATCCTCTATATCAGATAGATATAAAGTTTCATTCATCTTTCTCTGGGTGGAGTGATTGGTTATCATTGAACCTGGTCACCAAATTCCAAGAATCCCTCTCCAGCAGAGCAGGACCTCCATAAATGCAGGGTCACATCAAAGACACAGTAATGGAGTTATCAAACTCAGGCTGAGGAGTCCAAACCAGTACAGGCACACTGCTACCTACCCAAGCACATTCAGGAAAACCAGGGCAACACCAAGAGACTCCAATGTGGGAGATCCTTGAAGGTGCCAGGGTCAAAGAAATGAGTAGAATAACCACTCTTCGGGGCCTATTACCTTTTCTTGAGCAAGTGTAGGGGCATTGTGGTTTCTGAGATAGCCCAAAAGTTCCCCTAAGCATATCCCCAAGAGAGAGTAAGGGTTCTGTCAGATAACTTGGAGCAGAGTTAAATAGGGTGGAAATCAAAGACATTGCAACCACATTGATTTCCCTAACCTGACCAGGATTTGGCCCCTTTGTAGCAGGGTCGATTCAAGGCTCGAGACACATTCAGTCCTTCTGAAGTACTGAGATTCAGGGGATGCAACTCCTGCGCCATCTGGTGGACCTCTGTGACAGGTTCACCTTGCTGAATTAGGTCATCAGTCAAATGCAATGCTGCCACAAGTACAGAAAAATCAGAGCAATGTTTAATGAAATTAAGTATTCCGTCATTAATCTTCATGCAGCAGTTTTATCTTGCATAATCATGGGTTTTAGAGACTTTCAAATTCCATTAGTGTAGTGACAATGTACAATTGAGCATTTCAAATGAAAATATGGTGACCGTTCCCAGAACGTTTTGAAATATACAGCATGTAGAGCCACAAAGCCCATGAAGATCCACTTACCATACAGTACTGACCAGAGATTTCCAAATCCTTCTGTATGGGGAGCATGGTAAACACAGATGCACTTCTAGGGATGGTGCACATCCTAATGTTCAGTATCAGCAACCAAAAGGAAAACAATCCTCTCATTTGAGAAAACATTGATAGAAACAGCTACAGAAATAATTCACTCAACAAAATATGGAAACCTAACAATCATAACCACCACCTGGAAACACTCTGAAGGCTCTCTAGGATCCTGACACTCACTATTTTTCCTTAGTTCTGTTGAAGAGTCATACGGACTCGAAACGTTAACTATGTTCCTCTCCGCAGATGCTGTCAGACCTGTTGAGTTTTTCCAGGTATTTTTATTTTTGTTTTGGATTTCCAGCATCCGCGGTTTTTTGCTTTTATTTAAGTTGTCAGTGAGACTTGGCTCCTGGTCAACCAGGTCCATCGACGTTAACTCACTGCTCAGGCATAAGGAGAAGAATAGCCATTTGGTGGAGGTACCAGAATCTGCATCCTCAACTGTCTTGGCAGATGTATAATGTCTCACATGCCTGTAAGTGTTACAAGAGATCCAAAGGCAGGCTATGGTCCAGAACCTGCTGAAACTTGTCAGGCCAAGAGTCAGTCCTTGATTTTATGGCTCAGTGTTAAATTGGACAGTGTTTTTCTGATTAAGCAGTAACGAGGCAGAAAAATACAACCGCCATCTCATGGAGGAGGAAGTAGTTAAGCATCTTAGCTGCATGGTGAGTTTGTACAAGCAGCCACAAGATCACATCACATGCATGTATAACACACAACGATAGGAACTGCCAATCCTGGATTTGCTGCAATCCTATCCTACTATTTTTTATTCATTCCTGGGATGTGGGCTTCGCTGGCTGGGCCGGCATTTATTGCCCATCCCTAGTTGCCCTGGAGACGGTGGTGGTGAGCTGCCTTCTTGAACCGCTATGTGTTGTGCGTACATCCACAGTGCTGTTATAGGGAGGGAGTTCCAGGATTTTGACCCAGCAACACTGAAGGAACAGCGATACATTTCCAAGTCAGGATGGCGAGTGATTTAGAGAGGAACATCCAGGTGGTGGTATTCCCATCCATCAGCTGCCCTTGTCCTTTTAGGCGCTAGTGGTCATGGGCTTAGAAGGTGCTGTCGAAGGAGCCTTGGTGAATTCCTGCAGTGCATCTTGTAGATGGTACACACTGCTGCTACTGTGCGTCGGTGGTGGAGGGAGTGAATGTTTGTGGATGTGGTGCCAATCAAGCAGGCTGCTTTGTCCTGGATGGTGTTAAGCTTCTTGAGTGTTGTGGGAGCTGCACTCATCCAGGCAACGGGGTTCCATCACACTCCTGACTTGTGCCTTGTAGACGTTGGACAGGCTTTGAGGAGTCAGCTGGTGGGTTACTCGTCGCACTATTCCTAGCCTCTGAGCTGCTCTTGTAGCCACAGTATTTATATGGCTAGTGCAGTTGAGTTTCTGGTCAATAGTTACCCCCAGGATGTTGATAGTGGGAGATTCAGTGATGGTAATGCCATTGAACATCAAGGGGCGATGGTTGAATTCTCTCTTATTGGAGATGGTCATTGCCTGACACTCGTGTGGTGTAAATGTTACTTGCCACTTGTCAGCCCAAGCCTGGATATTGTCCAGGTCTTGCTGCATTTGGACATGGACTGCTTCAGTATCTGAATCGTCGTGAATGGTGAACATTGTGCATTCGCTGCGAACATCCCCACTTCTGACCTTATGATAGAAGGAAGATCATTTGTCCTGCTTTTTTGTACAGGACATGCCTGGGCAATTTTCCACATTGCCGCGTAGGTGCCATTGTTGCAGGTGCACTGGAACAGCCTGGCTAGGGGCACGGCAAGTTCTGGAGAAATAAATCTTCAACACTGTTGCTGGAATATCGTCAGGGCCCATAGCCTTTGCACTATCCAGTGCCTTCAGCCATTTCTTGATATCATGTGGAGTGAATGGAATTGGCTGAAGACTGGCATCTATGATGCTGGAGGCCTCCAGAGGAGGCCGAGATGGATCATCCACTCGGCACTTCTGGCTGAAGATTGTAGCAAATGCTTCAGCCTTATCTTTTGCACTGATATGCTGAGCTCCCCCATCATTGAGGATGGGGATATTTGTGGAACCTCCTCCTCCAGTGAGTTGTTTCATTGTCCACCACCATTCACGACTGGATGTGGCAGGACTGTAGAGCTTAGATCTGATTTGTTGGTTGTGGGATCACTTAGCCCTGTCTGTCACTTGCTGCTTATGCTGTTTAGCACGCAAGTAGTCCTGTGTTATAGCCTCACCAGGTTAACACCTCATTTTTAGGCATGCCTGGTGCTGTTCCAGGCATGCCCTCCTGCACTCTTCATTAAACCAGGGTTGATCCCTTGGCTTGATGGTAATGGTAGAGTGGGGGATATGCTGGGCCATGAGGTCACAGATTGTGGTTGAGTACAATTCTGTTGCTGCTGACGGCCCACAGTGCCTCATGATGCCCAGTCTTGAGTTGCTAGATCTGTTCGAAATCTATCCCATTTAGCACAGTGGTAGTGCCACACAACACGATGGAGGGTATCCTCGATGTGAAGCCGGGACTTCGTCTCCACAACGGCTGTGCGGTGGTCGCTCCGACACTGTCATGGACAGACGCACCTGCGGCTGGCAGGTCAGTGAGGATGAGGTCAATTATGTTTCTTCTCTTCTTGGTTCCCTCACCACCTGCCGCAGACCCAGTTTAGCAGCTATGTCCTTTAGGATTCAGCTAGCTCGGTCAGTAGTGGTGCTACCGAGCCACTCGGTGGTGGACATTGAAGTCCCCCACCCAGAGAACATTCTGTGCCCTTGCCACCCTCAGTGCTTGGAGGAGCACTGATTCATCAGCTGAGGGAGGGCAGTACGTGGTAATCAGCAGGAGGTTTCCTTGTCCATGTTTGACCTGATGCCATGAGACTTCATGGGGTCTGGATTCAATGTTGAGGACTCCCAGCGCAACTCTTATCAATCTTGGTATTGTCCTGCACAATGACTTTGACCTTCACCTAGGCTCATTCTTAAGGCAGCCAGATTTTAAATCAGTCACAGCTGACAAGTGGCCATCGACTGCTCTCGTGAGCTAAGTCACCAAACTAAGTCAATACAGTCAAGTGCCACTGTTCACGGGGGTTACGTTCCTGTGAAACCTTGCAAATGGCGAAATCACGAACAATGAACATGCTTTTCAATGGGATTCAGTTGGTTCCAGCCATGCGAAGGCCGCATTGGTTTGGGCAGTTACTCTACAGAAAATTATGGTGCAGTACCTGTATATGACAGACAGGAGGAGCCTCTGAGCAATACATCTGTGAAGATTTCAAAACTGAACAGAGCCGTTATCAGAGCTCTGGACAGAGAGATTCGGACATTTCCGGATTAATCCCTTCATTCGGGTTGCACTTCAGCCACAACAATTCCAGTCTCCACTCTGTCATAAAACAAAAACAAAAATACCTGGAAAAACTCAGCAGGTCTGGCAGCATCTGTGGAGAGGAACACAGTTAACGTTTTGAGTCCTCATGACTCTTCAACAGAATTAAGGAAATATAGAAAAGGGGTGAAATATAAGCTGGTTTAAGAGAGGGGGGGGGCGGGTAGAGCTGGATAGAGGGCCAGTGATAGGTGGAGATAACCAAAAGATGTCACAGACAAAAGAACAAAGAGGTGTTGAAGGTGGTGATATTATCTAAAGGAATGTGCTAATTAAGGGTAGAAAGCAGGACGAGCAAGGTACAGATAGCCCTAGTGGGGGTGGGGTGGGATGAAGGAATCGGAAAAGGCTAAAAGGTAGAGATAAAACAATGGATGGAAATACATTTAAAAATAATGGAAATAGGTGGGAAAAGAAAAATCTATATAAATTATTGGAAAAAACAAAAAGGAGGGGGAAAATCGGAAAGGGGGTGGGGATAGGGGAGAGAGTTCATGATCTAAAATTGTTGAACTCAATATTCAGTCCGGAAGGCTGTAAAGTGCCTAGTCGGAAGATGAGGTGCTGTTCCTCCAGTTTGCGTTGAGCTTCACTGGAACAATGCAGCAAGCCAAGGACAGACATGTGGGCATGAGAGCAGGGTGGAGTGTTGAAATGGCAAGCGACAGGGAGGTCTGGGTAATGCTTGCGGACAGACCGAAGGTGTTCCGCAAAGCGGTCACCCAGTCTGCGTTTGGTCTCTCCAATGTAGAGGAGACCGCATTGGGAGCAGCGAATGCAGTAGACTAAGTTGGGGGAAATGCAAGTGAAATGCTGCTTCACTTGAAAGGAGTGTTTGGGCCCTTGGACGGTGAGGAGAGGGGAAGTGAAGGGGCAGGTGTTGCATCTTCTGCGGTTGCATGGGAAGGTGCCGTGGGAGGGGGTTGAAGTGTAGGGGGTGATGGCGGAGTGGACCAGGGTGTCACAGAGGGAACGATCCCTACGGAATGCCGCCAGGGGGGGTGAAGGGAAGATGTGTTTGGTGGTGGCATCATGCTGGAGTTGGCGGAAATGGCGGAGGATGATCCTTTGAATGCGGAGGCTGGTGGGGTGATAAGTGATGACAAGGGGGACTCTATCATGTTTCTGGGAGGGAGAAGAAGGTGTGAGGGAGGATGCACGGGAGATGGGCCGGACACAGTTGAGGCCCTGTCAACCACCGCGGGTGGAAAACCTTGGTTAAGGAAGAAGGAGGACATGTCAGAGGAACTGTTTTTGAAAGTGGCATCATCAGAACAGACGTGACGGAGGCGAAGGAACTGAGAGAATGGGATGGAGTCCTTACAGGAAGCGGGGTGTGAGGAGCTGTAGTCGAGGTAGCTGTGGGAGTCGGTAGGCTTGTAACGGCTGCCATCTCCCTGGGAAAAGGGGAGTGAGGGAGAATAAAACGCGAATAAGTCAACATTGTGCTTTGCTTGGGCGATGTTGTGTACAAAGCACAGGTAAGTGAAAACAAAATAGAGGGTGTCACCAACGGCGGGAGTTGACTGTACACTTCATGGACATGGGAGGATTAAGTAGCCAGCACGTCCCAGTTATGAAGCACACATCAGTGTAATGAAGCTATTAATGTATATAATATTTTGGAAAATAGTTTTCTTTTAAAATAGAGGTTTAATCTGCGGGTGTGTCTTAATTGGATTAAAGCCAGCTATTCTGAGTGCTGTGATGGGTACTAGTTTTGATATGGATGAGAGATGGCGTGCATTTGCATTGTTTTTTTTAATAGAGCATTCAAGAAGTGGGACGAAAACTTGATGCCTTTCTAGCAGATACCAAGCAATATGTTTATATTACTAATAAAATTGGTACTATGAAAGGGGTTTTATTGTTAAAAAGTGGAGTTCAAAGAGGCTGGTAGGACAATGAGAATTTGAATTCAATCAATCAGTGGTGGTAGGTGTAACTTCAGCAGTTGTCGGGTGTGCAGAGCAGAGGCAAATCAAGATCAAAGGCAGCTGTAAGCATCCAGCTGGCTCCACAGGATCCAAAATGCAACGAACCTCGTTTTGAATTCATACGGTGAAAATCCTTTGCCTGTTACCTGGTTAAGTCTATGGATTGCTGTTGCCTTCATGGAGATTAGTTTGGGAATTTGTTAGAAGTTATGATAGTCGTAATTTGTAGCCATGTGCATATCTATGTTAACCTGTGTAAATTAATAAAATGTTTCAATTAGTTTAACGTAAAACCTCGAGAACTGGTGGTCGGATTCCTGAATTTGGAGTCACATCTCCAATATAACACTTAAAATTATAGGTTATGACATTTGTTTAAAGTTTCCCTCTGGGAATTTTAAATAACTCAGCTTTTCCAACTGCATTGGTCATAACAGTCAGTTACGGGCAAAGAGCTCGGTCACACTGCCTGCCTTTGAACAGGAAGTGATGGAAAAATAGAGTGAGAAACAAGATGAGGAGCGGTGAAAGAAAAAAAGCAAACAGGTGCTGGAAGCACAGGGTAGCTCAATCAACATGCTAAAAGCTGTGCTTGTCAGGTCACTTTCTGCCTTTCAGATGCTGACCAGCCTGCTATTCAGTTCCAGAATTTCAGAAGATATTGCTCCAAATTGATAGAATGATTCTGCTATTTCTCGTTCAGCTTACCATCTTCAGCTGCTTCAATGACCTTCCCGCCATCATAATGTCAGCTGATTGCACAATGTTCAGCACCATTCACAGGCTGCTTTAGTATCTGAGGAGCCATGTCCAAATGCAGCAAGACCTGGACAATATCTAGGCTCAGGCTGACAAATGACAAGTAACAGTCATGCCACACAAATGACAGGTAATGACCATCTCCAACAAGAGAGAATCCAAACATCTACCCTTGACATTCAATGTCATTACCACTGAATCCCCCATAATTAGCAGATTAGGGAGGCAAATGAAATGTTGGTCTTTATTGCAAGTGGAGCTCAAAAGTAGAGAAGTCTTGCTACAACTGTGCAGGGCATTAGTGAGACTGCAACTTTTTTATTCTTTCATGGGATGTGGGCATCACTGGCTAGGCCAGCATTTATTGCCCAATCCTAAACCTTGAGAAGGTGGTGGTGAGCTACCTCCTTGAATCGCTGCAGTCCATGTAGTGTAGGCTGGGAATTCTGCAGCGAGTAACTCACCTGAATCCCCAAAACCTGTCCACCATCTACAAGGCACAAGTCAGGAGTGTGATGGAATACTCTCCACCTGCCTGGATGAGTGCAGCTTCAACAACACAAGCTCGACACCATCCAGGACAAAGCAGTCCACTTGATTGGCACCTCATCCACAAACACTGACTCCCTCTACCATCAATGCACAGTGGCAGCAGTGTGTACCATCTACAAGATGCATAGCAGCAATTCACCAAAGCCCTTTAGACAACAACTTCTAAACCTGTGACCGCTACTATCTAGAAGGGCAAGGGCAGCAGATAGATGGGAACACCACCACCTGGAAGTTCCCCTCCAAGCCACTCACCATCCTGACTTGGAAATATCTCACCATTCCTTCACTGTCCTGGGTCAAAATCCTGGAACTCCCTTCCTAACAGCACTGTGGGTGTACCTACACCACATGGACTGCAGCGGTTCAAGAAGGCAGCTCACCACCACCTTCTCAAGGGCATTTAGGGATGGGCACTAAATGCTGGCCCAGCCAGCGATGCCCACATCCCACGAAAGAATTTAAAAAGTTGCAGTCTCACTAATGCCCTGCACAGTTGTAGCAAAACTTCTCTACTTTTGAACTCTACTTGCAATAAAGACCAACATTTCATTTGCCTTCCTAATCTGCACCTGCATGCTAACTTGTGATTCATGTACATGGATACCCAGATTCCTCTGTACCACAGCATTCTGCAGTCTCTCTCCATTCAAATAATATTCTGCTTTTCGATTCTTCTTGCCATTTTCCCCACATTATATAATTTGCTCCTGGCTCAGGTAATAGTCCTGCACCAAATGTACCGATTTGCAACAAATATGCAATTGTCATTTTGAGTCCTGCTACCTATTTGTGAAAGAACAGCATTCATCTTCAGTGCAGTCACACCAGCCCAACCCAACAGGTTCAATACCAGCATTCTGTTGAGTTAGCTAACGTCAGCTGAGGAAAGTTCCACATATAGGCAGGGAGAAGGGAGTAATTGCCAGCAGTACCCCAGCTAAAAAATACCTGGAGTTAGGGGGACACAGTGGGTGGTTTGAAGGGGGAGGGGGAGTGGGTGAGGGGCAAGACAGGCTCCTTTTCTCAAAGATACAGCACAACCAAATAAAACAGAGTATGGGTCAGTAATTCAGCAACACGGCCAAACCGTCATGCGAAGTGGTCCGTAATGCATCGCCACATCCTGTACCACGCAACTCATTTTTAGATCACCAAATTTTGTACGATGAGCAGAGTCATTTTTAAATCAGTTCGGAAGATGTAGACTAATAGACTAAAGGGTCCAAAAATACCTCACCATCACTTCTAATTTGCAGAGTAAATTCACAAAACTAATTCATCAGCTTTTACTTTTCATCTAAACACTGGTGTAACTGTGCGTCACAGGGCCCAATAACCTGCCAACACACAATCCCTGCAAATATAAAAAACAGGAAGTCAAACTGCACTATAGAATTTCTGAATGAGTTCTTACATTGCCCCAGCTAGAATCCGGCATTAACCTGTCTAAAGATCATATCTTTAAAACCAAATGGGCTGACCACTTTACTAGAGGGCAATTTATGGGACAAAAAAAAAACACTATCTCATCATGGTTCCTACATCTGGTTTTCTCCACTTCACAACAGGATATGGCAACAGGTCTGGGCAAGAGAATATGCGCTGCAGTGCACCCCAGGTCCATTTCGCAAGGTTGTTCATTTTGGTTAAACGGAATCAATGTACTGTCTCCAAGTCAACTCTCTTGCCTCCTGTGGAAAGTATTTTCTGTAGAAACGTTGTCCTTTATAAAGCAAATAAGCACACAAACCACACGGCTGCAGAATCACAGTTAACTATTAGTAATTTTATATGTGCGTGAGACTAACTGCATTCAGGGAAGCAACATTCCCACAAAACAGCAACAAGTCACAACAAAGGCTGTTGCAGCTATTCCCAGTGGGAATCACAAAGGAAGTACTTTGTCATAAAAGCAAAAAACTGCGGATGCTGGAAATCCAAAACAAAAACAAAAATACCTGGAAAAACTCAGCAGGTCTGATAGCATCTGCGGAGAGGAACACAGTTAACGTTGAGTCCGTATGACTCTTCAACAGAACAAAGGGGAAAAAAAAGTACTTTGTCATGTCAAGTTATTTCAGTGGAAACATTGCCATCTTAAAAGCAAAGAAATTGAAGAATTAAAGGGCACCACAGCTTAAATGAAATTGTTCACCAAATGCCCAGCTTGCTTGAGCGCTCTCTGGCAATCAAACATACCCTGCAGAGCCCAGGAATCCAAAAAGGTCTCTAGCACAGGTCAAATGAACCTAGTGGTTGATTTCCTGCTATCTCTGGGTTCGACACGCTTGCCACACAAGCTGAAACTGAATTTGGATTCTGCCAATTGACATTACTTCAGCAACAAAGCTGAAAACAGAGCAGACAACTCAGTGCAATACTGACAGAGTGCTGAGTTATTTAAAGTGCTATATTCCAGACAACATTTCGGCAGAGTGTCTGCTACCCCATGTCCAGGTGGTTGCAAGAGATCCTATGACACTAAATAGAAGTACGGGCAGTTGTCTTAGTGCCCAACTTAACCAGATTCAACCAAAACCACAAAAAGACTGCTTTAATTGATCATTCATTACATTTGCAATTGGTGGGCCTTGGTGCACAAACTAGCTCCAAATTTGACATATAAATCACAACTTCTCTTCTAAAGAAGTTAATCATTGTGAAGCGCTTTGGAGTCTTCTAAAGCTGTGAAAGATACTATGTCGATACCGTTCTTCCTTTCTCCTGCAGGTGTACGCTGTTCAATTTATTTTACAGCATCCTTTGCAAACGTTGCAATTGTCAGTGGCTATATAAAGTACATAGCATATTAAATATGGACTCCAATTAACAAAACTTTAATGGGTTAGTGTTTCATAACACAGAATGATGCCCAAAGGAATGGAAGGTTTTGGAAAGAACTCATGCGTGGGCTTTGTGGGTTAAGACAGCACCTGCTGCAGTACTAAAAAATGCAGATCAGTCCCATCTGTGTACAATTTAGCCCATTCCAGCAAAGGGCACCAATGTGGAAAAGAAGCAATAAGACTGATAAAACTGAAAAGGTGCACCATGGGAAATGGTTACGAGCAGCCTTTAAGCCAGAAATCAAAATAATTCAGTAAAGCAGATAAAAATACCATAATCCATATTGTACCTTTATTGCTATCATATAAATATGTGTATTCGTCTCTCAGAATAAATTAGAACGAAGCACAAAAAAAAATAAGGCTGACTGCGCGAGATGGCGGACATACAGACTGAGCGAGCTTACCAAAAGCAGCCCACCATCTTCCAGAACAAGAAGCGGGCACTTGTGACTGAAGGCAACAAGGAAAAGCTACCCCGCTACAATCGTAATGTAGGCCTGGGCTTCAAGACTCTACGAGGGGCCATCGATGGGACCAACGTTGACAAGAAGTGTCCGTTCGCTGGTAATGTGTCCATCCAGGAGCGGATTCTGACAGGTGTCGTGACTAAGATGAAGATGCAGACCATTGTAATTCACAGAGGCTACTTGCACTACATCAGGAAGGACAATCACTTTGAGAAGTGACATAAGAACATGTCTGTCCACCTATCACCCTGCTTCAGGGATGTGCAGAATGGGGGCAGTGTGACTGTGGGGGGGAGTGTCAGCCTCTCAGTAAGACTGTGCATTTCAATGTCCTCAAGGTCACTAAAGCCGCAGGAGCCAAGAAACAGTTCCAGAAATTTTAAATATGTTTGTGAAGTAAATCAGCTACAATAAAGCTTTTGTGAACAGAAAAAAAAAGGCTGATACAACGGGAGCAGAGATAGAGTTAGCCAAGGATTCCACATCTAATCGTGTCTAAGCTTCAACATGCCTACACAAGGTTGAGGACATGATCAGGCTCACTGTGATGCCTCCTTCGTATTTGAAGGGCCTGCCAATATTCACTGTCAACACACACATGAAAGGAGAAATTTAAAGAAAATTCTGACTACACCCTTTGGTATTCTCCATATCCTCCAGCATAACATTACCAAGTGAAAATATTTATTATTGCTGTCACAGACTGTGGCCACCTAGAGAATGAAATTGGCTTATTGCCAGTCTGGAACACCACACAGGCAAGATAACAAGGAAATTAAATCTCTATCCTGTACTTGAGAGCACAGGTATTTCAGCTGTTCCAGACATCCAGGTACACAACAAACCCATAGAAAAGATGAATTCCAGGTTCCAGAATGAAGAAAAGTCTTGTGTGGTTTTGGAACATAAAACTTGACTTCTAAAGTTAGATACAGCATATTCTGAACAAGTCTGAAGCTGGGCACTACAAAAACAATTCAATGAAACACTCAAAATTATATCCCAACCATGCTTGAAGGCCACAGCACGTGTTGGGGATCAGCTGCTTCAGCTTTCCACACAAGTCATTCCTTCCTGCACACCACAGCCCAGTAACAGGCCACTTAACCACAAATAAACCAGAGCCAACGCTGAGCCCATTCACACAGGCACGAGTTGGCTTAAGATCAACTATACACCATAGTCAGGGAGTCAAACCATGTGGCCCATCGGGGTTTCTTTCACATCTTTTATAGAAACTATGAAATGAATGGCTAGTTAATGGATTTTTGTCAGTGAGGTTTGAAGGAGGAATGATGGCCAGTGCACCATGAAAACTTCCACTCTATAAATAAGGCAATGGGGGATTAATGATGTCCATCTCAATCTGACAGCTCATCTGAAGGACAAACAAGAAGATCAATTTGCACTGGCACACATATTCTTGCAAACAACAGAAAGCTGGATCGCAGAAACTGTTATGTAAAAAATGCAATCAGCTTGCATGTGAGCGTGCCATCATCTGCAAAAATGCCGTATGTCTGTTGATGCGGCATAAGAACTATGGCTCCCACCATGTCTTAGTGAGTTTGTCCAGTCACAGAACTTCCAAGATTCAATCCTTGATCAGGGCTCAGTTATGTGATAAGGCAAACAAACGATAGAGATATTTCAAGTAGTAATGCGCGAGAGCATGCGTGCAACTTGAATTATCTTTAAAAAGCACCTGGGAGTCTTCATGTGGGCAGACTGGATGCAGGATAGAAAATGGCTTCAAGATCTTACAAAATTATACCCAGCAATGAGTCAACCTGCTTAGGAAAGGCAGGAAGTGGGACAGTAAATAACATGTGCCAGTGTAATAACAGGCCTTTCCTGTTAACACTGTTCCCATCACTCTGGAAATGCTGGTCTAGTTCTCTGCTAGTAACGGCGTAAATATTTAATATACCATCTGTTGTTTTATAAGAACCAATGGAAGCATCAGCACATTGGAAACAAAGTACCCTATGAACTACACGTCATTACACTGCCTGTACAGAACAGCCAAACTTTTCCAACAAAATCCTTTAGTGGGTCACAGTGAAGTATCATCTGCTTATGGGCCCTTTTCTTTAAAAACGAGTCTCTCAAGATGGGAGTGTCACAAGAAAAGCCAACATTTATTGTGCATCCCTAATTGCCCAGAGGTGGGGTATTAGGCCTTCTTGAACTACAGCAGTCCATTTGGTGAAGGCACTGCCACTGTGCCATTAAGTCAAGAGTTCCAGAATTTTGAGTGACAAAAAGGTACAGCAACATATGTCCGAGTCAAGATGGTGTTAGACTTGGGTTTTCTATGTGCCTGGCCTTGCAGCTGGTATCAAAGAAGCAATGGCAAATTGCTTGCTGCGGTGCATCTCACAAACAGTTCACACTGCAGCCATTGGCAGCCTGTGCTATTGCAGAAGTCAAATGTGAGAGTACACCACAAAAGGGGGAAAAGAAATGGACACCCGTGTCTGCAAACTGCACAAATCCCACAAAACGTTTCGTTCAATTTTTGAACCTTCAGTTTTCTGTGTACTGGCTTCACGGCTATTTCCAGCAGCCATTCCCAAAGATTTTGTTTAGGCCTATAGGCCTAAACAAAATCCTGACAGGCCAAGATAAAGCTGGTTGCACTACTTAAGAATGCTTTGTGCTTTGCAAAGAATGGAAATTGGTTGAGAACATTAGCATTATTTTAATGGGGTTGATGAATTACTGAAAACAATGGAACTTTTCCATCTTTAAATTAATTCCCCTGGAACATCTCACCTGCCCCTCCTCACTGTAAAAACTGAATGCAGTACTTCTCAAGACACACAAAGGGCACCATATATTCTCAGCCTAATGAATTCCACTCCTCTGGAAATCTAGCTCTGTTACTTCCTGCAATAACATGTTAACAATCACTCCCAGATCTCTTTCAGACATTCCCCAGCCAGAGTACTGACTATGCACATTTCCTCCACTTCTCTGCACTGAATTTCATTGGCCATCACTCTGCCCACTTGCAAACTTTGACTATTCATAACAGAAAATGCCGGAAATACTCAACAAGTCTGGCAGCATCTGTGGAGAGAATAACAGAATTACTATTTCAATTCGATGACCTTTTGCTAGAACTTGACTGATTCAGACTCATCTGCAAATATAACTAACTGGAAACAGATGTCCCTGCATAAAGCCTGAAAGATTCCATTCTGCACATTTCCCTAGGAAAACATCATCTGAACATCCACTGCTTCCTCCTCCTCAGTCAAGATTTCATCCATCTAGGATACCCTGTGCCTTTCAAAGGCTTTCTCGAAATTCAAGTACACTATATCATGGGGTCTTTCCCACGTGTATTTATTTAAAGTATCACTTCCTCCAAAAGAATTCAAAATCAAGGAAGTCAGTCAGGCTGTATCTTCCCATGTTGAAACTATGCTGCCCACCATGTGCTAGGTTCTTTTTCTATTGTGCCTAACAATTGGCTCCATTATTGCAAATTATTAATGCAAGATGAAAAGTAGGTTTGTTTTGTTGCCATTTAAGTCCCACACTGGTTTGTTCCTAATAGAGTATTTACCAACTCCTGCCCTATGACAATTACTCTGTATGTTTTAATCCAATCTCATTAAGTACCTTTTTTTAAAATTTGTTTTTACGGTGTGGCCTTCGTTGGCAAGGCCAGCCCATCTCTAGTTGCCCTTGAAGCTGGTGTTGAGCTGCCTTCTTCAACCGCTGCAGTCCATGTGGTGTGGATATACCCACAGTGCTGCTAGGGAGGGAGTTCCAGGATTTGGACCCAGTGACAGTGAAGGAACGGCGATATATTTCCAAGTCAGGATAGTGAGTGACTTGGAGGGGAACTTCCAGGTGGTGGTGTTCCCATGTGTCTGCTGCCCTTGTCCTTCTAGGTGGTGGTGGTCGTGGATTTGGAAGGTGCTGTCGAAGTAGCCTCAATGAATTCCTGCAGTGAATCTTGTAGATGGTACACACTGCTGCTACTGTGCGTCGGTGGTGGAGGGAGGGAATGTTTGTGGATGTGGTGCCAATCAAGCGGTCAGCTTTGTCCTGATTGGTGTCAAGCTTCTTGGGTGTTGTGGGAGCTGCACTCATCCAGGCAAGTGGGGAGTATTCCATCACACTCCTGACTTGTGCCTTGTAGATGGTGGACAGGCCTTGGGGAGACAGGAGGTGGGTTGCTCAAAGCACTATTCCAAGCCTCTGACCTGCTCTTGTAGCCAGTGTTTTTACAGCTAGTTCAGTTCAGTTTCTGGTCAATGGTAACCCCCCAGGGTGTTGATAGTGGGGAATTCAGTGATGATAATGCCATTGAATATCAAGGGGCGATGGTTGAATTCTCTCTTGTTGGAGATGGTCATTGCCTGACACATGTGCGGTGTGAATGTTACTTGCCACTTGTCAGCCCAAGCCTGGATATTGTCCAGGTCTTGCTGCATTTGAATATAGACAGCTTCAGTATCTGAAGAGTCGCAAATGGTGCTGAACACTGTGCAATCATCAGCAAACATCCCCACTTCTGACCTTATGATGGAAGGGAGGTCATTGATGAAGCAGCTGAAGATGTGGGCCGAGGACACTACCCTGAGGAACTCCTGCAGTGATGTCCTGGAGCTGAGATGACAGACCTCCAACAACCACAACCATCTTCCTTTGTGCTACGTATGACTCCAACCGCAGAGAGTTTTCCCCTGATTCCCACTGACTCCAGCTTTGTTAGGGCTCCTTGGTGCCACACTCTGTCAAATGCTGCCTTGATGTCAAGGGCAGTCACTCTTGCCTCACCCCTGGAGTTCAGCTCTTTTGTCCATGTTTGAACCAAGGCTGTAATGAGGTCAAGAGCTGAGTGGCCCTTGCGGAACCCAAACTGAGTGTCAATGAGCAGGTTATTGCTAAGCAAGTGCCACTTGATAACATTGATGATGAACCTTTCCATTACTTTACTGATGATGGAGAGTAGACTGATGGGGCAGTAATTGGCCGGGTTGGATTTGTCCTGCTTTTTGTATACAAGACATACCTGGGCAATTTTCCACATAGCCAAGTAGATGCCAGTGTTGTAGTTGTACTGGAAAAGCTTGGCTAGGGGCGCGGCAAGTTCTGGGGCACAAGCACATTGCTGGAATATTGTCAGGACCATCACCTTTAGAGTATCCAGTGCCTTCAACCGTTTCTTGAAATCACATGAAGTGAATCGAATTGGCTAAAGACTGGCACCTGTGATGCTGGGGACCTCCAGAAGAGACCGAGATGGATCATCCACTTGGCCCTTCTGGCTGAAGGCTGAAGCATTTGCTACAACCTTATCTTTTACACTGATGTGCTGGGCTCCTACATCATTGAGGTTGGGGGTATTTGTGCAGCCTCCTCCTCCAGCAAGTTGTTTAATTGTCCACCACCACTCACGACTGGATGTGGCAGGACTGCAGAGCTTAGATATGATCCGTTGGCTGTGGGATCACTTTTCCCCGTCTATCAATTGTTACTTATGCTCATAGAGTCAGAGGTCCACAGCACAGAAAAAGGCCCTTCGGCCCATTGAGTCTACGTCAGTCAAACAAGTACCTAACTATTCTAATCCCATTTTCCAGCACTGTATGCCATGGCATCACAAGTACACATCCAAATACTTCTTCAATGTGATGAGGGTTGCTGCCTCTACCACCCTTTCAGGCCCCGAGTTCCAGATTCCCACCACCCTCTGGGTGAAAAAATTCTTCTTCACATCCCCCCCTAAACCTCCTGCCCCTTATCTTAAATCTATGCCCCCTGGTTATTGATCCCTCCACCAAGGGGAAATGTTCCTTCCTGTCTACCCAATCTATGCCCCTCATAATTTTATACACCTCAATCATGTCCCACCTCAATCTCCTCTGCTCCGGGGAAAATAGCCCCAGCCTATCCAATCTCTCCATTAACTAAAACTCTCCAGTCCAGGCAACATCCTGGTAAATCTCCTCTGCACATCCTTCCTATCATGCGGATTCCAGAACTGCATGCAATACTATAGCTGTGGCCTAACCAGCATTTTATACAGTTCCAGCATAACCTCCGTGCTCTTATATTCTTTGCCTCGGCTAATAAAGGCAAGTATCCCATATGCCTTCTTAACCACCTTATCTACCTGTCCCGCTACCTTAAGGGACCGGTGGACATGTACACCAAGGTCCCTCTGATCCTCGGTACTTCCCAGGGTCCTACCATTCATCGTGCATTCCCATGCCTTGTTTGTCCTGCCCAAGTGCATCACCTCACACTTATCCCGATTAAATTCCATTCGCCACTGATCAGCCCATCTATATCCTCCTGCAATCTAAGGCTATCCTCCTCACTATTTACCACCCCACCAATTTTCACATCATCCACGAACTTACTGATCAACCACCCCACATTCAAGTCTAACTCGTTTATATATACCACAAATAGCAAGGGACCCAACACTGATCCCTGTGGAACCCCACTGGACACAGACATCCAGTCACAAAAACACCCCTCGACCATCACCCTCTGCTTCCTGCCACTCAGCCAATTCTGGATCCAATTTGCCAAATTGCCTTGGATCTCATGGGCTCTTACCTTCATTATCAGTCTCCTATGTGGGACCTTATCAAAAGCCTTGCCAATGTCCAAGTAAACTACGTCAAATGCATTGCCCACATTTACCTGGTCATCTCTTCAAAAAATTCAATCAAATTAATCAGACATGACCTCCCCTTAACAAAACCATGCTGACTGTCCTTGATTAATCCCTGCCTCTCCAAGATTAATTCTGTCCCTCAGAATTGCTTCTAATAGATTCCCCACCACTGAGGTTAGACTGACTGGCCTGTGGTTCCCTGGTTTATCCCTTCCTCCCTTCTTGAATAACGCTACCACATTGGCTGTCCTCCAGTGCTCTGGCACCTCTCCTGTGGCCAGGGAGGTATTGAAAATTATTGCCAGCACCCCTGTTATCTCCTCCCTTGCCTCACTCAACAGCCTGGGGTACATTTCATCGGGGCCTGGAGATTTATCTACTTTTAAGCCTGCCAGACCACGTAGAACTTCCTCCCTTTCTATGCTAATTTCTTTAATTCTATCACAGTCCTTCTGCCTGATTTCCATACCCACATCGTCCCTCTCACTTGTGAACACCAACACAAAGTATTCATTTAGAACCCGACCTATGTCTTTTGGCTCCACACACAAATTACCACTATGGTCCTTAATGGACCCTACTCTTTCCCTAGTTATCCTCTTACTCTTACTGTGCTTGTAAAATAACTTTGGATTTTCCTTTATTTTACCTGCCAATGTTTTTTCATGCCCCCTTTTTGCTCTCCTAATTTCGTTTTAAGTTCCTCCCTACACATTCTATACTCTTCCAGGGCTTCCACTGTTTTGAGCCCTCGGTATCTGCCATAAGCCTCCCCTTTTCTCTTTATCCAATCCTGTATATCCCTCAACATCCAGAGTTTCCTGGATTTGTTGGTCCCACCGTTTATCTTTACTGAAATATGTTGACCCTGTACTCTCCCTATTTCCTTCTTGAATGAGTCCCACTGCTCTGACGCAGATTTACCTAAAAGTAGCTGCTCCCAGTCCACTCTGGCCAAATCATATCTGATCTTATTAAAATCGGCCTTCCCCCAATTTAGAACTCTGATTTCTGGCCCATTCTTGTCCTTTTCCATAAAAACCTTGAATCTAAAGGAGTTATGATCACTATCTGCAAAATGCTTCCCCACTGATACCTCTACCACTTGCCCGACTTCATTCCCTAAAATTAAGTCCAGGACCGCCCCCTCTCTTGTAGGACCTTCTATGTGCTGGCTTAAAAAGCTCTCCTGGATACATTTTAAGAATTCCGCTCCCTCTAAATCTATCACACTATGACTAACCCAGTTAATGTTGGGGAAGTTGAAATCCCCCACTATTGCTACCCTATTATTTTTACGCTTCTCTGAAATTTGCCTACATATCTGCTCTTCTCTTTCTCTGACTGTTTTGGGGGCCTATAGTGCACTCTCAACAATGTGATTGCTCCTTTTTTTGTTTTTCAGTTCTACCCATATGGCTTCATTTGAGGAGCCTTCTAAGATGTCATCCCTCCTTACCGCTGTAATTGAATACTTGAGCAATATTGTGATGCCCCCTTCTCTTTTACCTCTTCCCTGTCTCGCCTGAAGACCCTATATCCTGGAATATTGAGCTGCCAATCCTGCCCCTCTCTCAACCACATCTCTGTGACAGCAATGACATCATACTTTCATGTGTTAATTTGTGCCCTCAACTCATCTGCCTTATTTGTCAGACTCCTTGCATTAAAATAAATACCATCCAACCTTGCCAAACTTCCTTGTGCCTTAACTGGCCTATAATTTCTATGCCTTCCAGACTCACTTGCTCTCTTCTAATCTTGGATGTGCATCTCCCCCTGCTGAACCTCCTCTCAGGATCCCTTACCCCTGCCAAGTTAGTTTAAACCCTTCCCAACAGCACAAGCAAACCTCCCCACAAGGAGGTTGGTCCCATTCTGGTTCAGATGTAACCTATCCGCCCAGTACAGGTCCCACCGCTCCCAGGAACGGTCCCAATGTCCCAGAAATCTAAAGCCCTCCCTCCTGCACCATCTCTCCAGCCACGCATTCATCTGGATTAACATCCCATTTCTATACTCACTAGCGCGTGGCACTGGAAGTAATCCAGAGATTACTACCTTTAAGGTCCTGTTTTTTAATCTGTTTCCTAACTCCCTAAATTCTGCTTGCAGGACCTCATCCCTCTTTCTACTGATGTCATTGGTACCAATATGTACCACAATCTCTGTCCGTTTGCCCTCCCCCTTTAGAACGTCCTGCAGCCAGTGACATCCTTGACCCTGGCACCAGAGAGACATATGTCTTGTGCTATTTGGCACACAAGTACTCCTGTTTTTTAGCTTCCCCAGGTTGACACCTCATTTTTAGGTATGCCTGGTGCTGCCCCTGGCATGCCCTCCTGCACTCTTCATTGAACCAGGGTTGATCCCCTAGCTTGATGGTAATCATAGAGTGCGGGTTATGCCGGGCCATGAGGTTACAGATTATGTTCAAGTGCAATTCTGCTGCTGATGGCCCACAGCGCCTCGGATGCCCAGTCTGGAGTTGCTAGATCTGTTCGAAATCTATCCCATTTAGCACAGTGGTAATGCCACACAACACAATGGAGGGTTTCCTCAATGTGAAGCCGAGACTTCGTCTCCACAACAACTGAGCGGTAGTCACTCCTACCAATACTGTCATGGGCAGATGCGTCTGCGACAGGTAGGTTGCTGAAGATAAGGTCAAGTATGTTTTTCCCTCGTTGATTCCCTCACCACCTGCCACAGACCCAGCCGAGCAGCTATGCCCTTTCGGACTCAGCTAGCTCGGTCAGTGGCAGTGCTACCAAGCCACTCTTGATAAATGGACATTGAAGCCCCCCCATCCAGAGTACATCCTGCACCCTTGCCACCCTCGGTGCTTCCTCCAAGTGGTGTTCAACATGGAGGAGCACTGATTTACCAGCTGAGGGGGGGTGGTACGTGGTAATCAGCAGGAGGTTTCCTTGCTCATTTTTGACCTGATGCCATGAGACTTCATGGGGTCTGGAAACCATGTTGAGGATTCCCAGATCAACTCCCTCCCGACCATATACCACTGTGCCGCCACCTTTGCTAAGTCTGTCCTGCCGGTGGGACAGGACATACCCAGGGGTAGTGATGGTGGTGCCTGGGACATTATCTGTAAGGTATGATTCCATGAAGATGACTATGTCAGTCTGTTGCTTGACTGGTCTGTGAGACAGCTCTCCCAATTTTGGCACTAGCCCCTAGATGTTACTAAGGAGGACTTTGCAGGGTCGACACGGCTGAGATTGCTGTTGTCGTTTCCAGTGCCTAGGTCAATGTCAGCTGGTCTGTCTGCTTTTATTCCTTTTTTTGTGACTTTGTAGCGGTTTGATACAACCAAGTGGCGTGCTAAGCCATTTCAGAGGGCATTTAAGAGTCAACCACATTGCTGATGTATAAACCCTCAGTTTCTGAGTATATTCATTCAGAGACTTTTGCTAACTTCTTCTACCAGAGTCTTCTCCAGGAAACACATTCAGGAAGTAAACATTTAGGAAGTTAACACTTTTAGTTTGAAGCCTTATGGAATCTCAAATGATCTTCAAGAACCTGCATGTCATCAAAAATTTGCCATTACTCATTTCTATTCCTTCTTTCTCCCCAACTGCCTTTTTCTTTTTTTACACTCACTTGTATGCTTCCCAGTGATTTCCCTTCAGGTTCAACTTTTTATTTTTATATATATTATTTTGTGTAAGCTCATAAAAATGCTTGGATTACACTAACTATCATATTCGTTTTAACTGAATAACAATATATCCTCAATAATTCCAATTGTCCTCCACAAGCTCTCTTTTGTTTTACTCCCAGCCTATCTAGTCCAAATCCAAAGTTCTTCCCACACAATGCTGAAGTTGGCTCATTGGAGTACTGTACATGTATCAACTTTTGCTCTTGGTTTTACCCCCTGCATGACAACATACAAACTAGGAGCAAGAGTAGGCCAATCAGCCCCTTGAGGCTGCTCCACCATTGAAGCTCCCCCATCTTATTGGAGGTCATGGCTGATCCAATCGTAACCTCCCACCTACCGCAGATAACCTTTCACCTCCTTGTTCATCAAGAATCTGTCTAGCTCTGCCATAAAAATATTCAAAGACTCTGCTTCCACTTTTGGAGGAAGAGAGTTCCAAAGACTCTTAACCCTCAGAAGAAATTTCTCCTCATCTGCCTTAAATTCATGACCCCTTATTTTTAAACAGTGACCCCTTGTTCTAGATTCTCCCACAAGAGGAAACATCCTCTCCACATCCACCCTGTCAAGACTCCTCAGGATCTTAAAGGTCTCAATCAAGTCACCTTTTACTCTTCTAAACTCCAAAGGATACAAGTCTAACCTGTCCAATCTTTTTTCAAAAGACAACCACCCATTCCTGGTATTAGTCTAGTAAGCTTTCTGAACCGCTTCTAATGCATTTACATCCTTACTTAAATAAGGAAACCAATACTGTACAGAGTACTCCAGATGTGGTCTCACCAGTGCCCTATACAACTGAAGCATAGTGCTTTTGTATTCAATTCCCCTCGCAATAAACATTCTATTAGTTTTCCTAATTATTTGCTGTATCTGCATACCAGCCTTTTGTGATTCATGCACCAGGACACCCAGGTCCCTCTCTCAGAGCTCTATTATCTCTCGCCATTTAAATAATATGCTTCTTTTTTATTCTTCCTACCAAAATGGGCAATCTCACATTTACCCACATGATACACCATTTGCCAGGTCTTTGCCCACTCACTTAACCTATGCCCCTTTGTAGCCTCCTTATGCCCTATTCACAACTTACTTTCCTAACTACCTAGATAATCTTTGTGTCATCAGCAAATTTAGCAATAATACCTTCAACCTCTTCATCCAAGTCATTTATATAAATTGTAAAAAGTTGAGGCTCCCGCACAATTCCCTGTGGCACACCACTCGTTACATCTTGCCAACCAGATGATGCATTTATGCCTACTGTTTCCTGTTAGCTAGCCAGTCTTCTATCCATGCCAATATGCTACCCCCTACACCATGAGCTTTCATTTTCCACAATAACTTATGATGTGGCACATTATCAAATGCCTTCTGGAAATCTAGGTATAGTATATCCACCGGTTCCCCTTTATCCACAGCACATGCAACTCCTTCAAAAGAACTCTAATAAATTTGTTAAACATGATTTCCCTTTTACAAAATCATGTTGACTCTGCCTGATTGCCTTGAATTTTTCTAAGTGTCCTGCCATAACATCTTTAATAATATTTTCCCTATTTCAGATGTTAAGCTAACTGGTCTGTAGTTTTCCGCTTTGTCTTCCTCCCTTTTTGAATAAAGGAGTGACATTCACTATTTTCCAATCAAGTGGAACCTTTTCCAAACTACCCTAAATTTGTGGAATTAAAACCAACATATCAACTATCTTACTAGCCATCTCTTTTAAGACCCTAGGATGAAGTCCATCAAGATCCAGTGATTTGTCAGCCCGCAGTTCAAACAATTTGCTCAATACCACTTCGCTGATGATTGTAATTTTCCCCCGAGTTCCTCTTTCCCTTCCAATTCCTGATTTGCAACCATATCTGGGACGTTACCTGTATCCTCTAGTGAAGACCGATGTAAAATAGCTGCTCAATTCATCTGCCATCTCCTTATTTTCCTTTATTAATTCCCCAGACTCACTTTCTATAGGACCAATGCTCACCTTAACTCTTTTCTTATTTAAATATCTATGGAAACTCTTACTATCTATAGTTATATTTCTAGCTAGTTTTCTCTCGTACTTTAATTTTTACCTCCTCATTATCTTTGTCATTCTTTGCTGTTCTTTATATTCTGTCCAATCTTCTGACCTGCATAGTTATATAGTTTGCGCAGTTATATGTTTTTCTTTAAATTTGATACCATGGATGGTGGATCCACCCCTTGGAATTTTTCTTTTTCATTGGAATGTATCTATTCAGTGCATGCTGAAAAACCCCCTTAGATGCCTGCCACTGCCATTTCTATTTACTTATTCCATAACCTAATTTGCCAGTTCACTTTAGCTAGCTCTGCTTTCGTGCCCTCATAATTGCCATATCTAAGTTTAGAATACTAGTCTTGGACCCACACTTCTCTCCTTCAAACGGAATGTAAAAGTCAACCATATGATGATCGCTGCTACCTAGGGATGCCTTCGCTATGAGGTTATCAATTAATCCCATCTCATTGTTCAATACCAGATCTAGTATAGCCTGCTCTCTGGTTGGCTCCAGAATGTTTTCGGGATAGTTTCTTAGAAAACATTCTATGAACTCATCTATGCTGCCTTTGTCCATCTGACTTTAATCTATACGTAGATTAAAATCCCCCAGAATTATCACCTTACCTTTCAGACAAGTTCCCATTATTTCTTCCTTCATACTCTGTCTTACCATGTAGTTACAATTAGGGGGCCTGTACACCACTCCCACAAGTGACTTCTTGCCTTTATCATTTCTCACCTCAACCCAAACCACTTCGAAATCCTGGTTTCCTGAACCAAGTTATCCTTTTCAACTGTGCTAATATCATTAATTAACAGAGCCAGTGCTCCACCTTTTCCTAGCTTCATGACCCTCCTAAACGTCACGTACCCTTTAATATCCATTTCCTGATATATGTCATCCAGTAGCCACGTCTCTGTAATGGCTATCAGATCATATTTATTTATTTCTATTTGTGCTATCAGTTCATCTGTTTTGTTTCGAATGCTATGTGTATTCAGATACAGAGCCTTTAGTTTTGTACATGTATTATTTTTGTAACATCTAGCTTTATCAGCTGATTTACTTAGAGTTGCACTCTCTGTCCCTTCCTGTCACAGCCTGTTTATCATTTCCCATATTACTACCTTTCGGTCTTGCCTTGTCTCTTCTCTTTCATCTTCCCAAATTTGATCCCTTGCCACCACTATTTAGCTTAAAACCCTCTCTATTTCCCTGGTTATGTGGCTCGCTAGAACACCAGCCCCAGCACATTTCAGGTGTAGACCGTGCCAGTATTGCTGCCAGTGCCCCACAAACTGGAACCCATTTCTCCCACACCAGTCTTTGAGCTATGCATTAATTTCTCTAATCTTATTTGCTCTACGCCAATTTACACTTGGCTCAGATATTAATATAGAGACCATTTTTATATTTGGTCATGAAATGTGGATGTCACTGGCTAGGCCAGATTTATTGCCCTTGATCAGAGGGCATTTAAGAGTCAACCACATTGCCGTGTCTGGAATCATATGTAGGCCAAACCAGGTAAGGATGCCCCAAAAGGACATTAGTGAACCAGATGGGTTTTTATGACAATCGGCAATGATTTCATGGTCATCATCAGACTACTAATTGCAAATTTTTACTGATTTCAGATTTCACCATCTGCTGTGGTTGGATTCAAACCTGGGTCCCCAGAACATTACCCTGGGTCGCTAGGATACCAGTCCAGCGACAATACTACTATGCCACAGCCTTTTCCTAGCTTCCTGAGCTTCCTGAGCCTTGAGGTTCTGCTTCTTAATTTGGTGCCTAGATCTTCATACTCTATTCAGAACCTCCTTCCTTGTCCTGCCTGTCATGGTCCATGTAAGTACCAATGACAATTGGATCCTTCCCCCTCCCACTGCAAGTTCCTCTCCTACCCTGAGCAAATGTCCTGAACCCTGGCAATTGGCAGGCAACACAGCTGTCTGGGCTATCACTCTTTGCTGCAGAGAACAGCATCAACCCCCCTCATTATACTGTCCCCTACTGCCACTACATTCCTTTCTGTTCCCCCTACTTGAATGACTTCCTGTACTACAGAGCCATGGTCAGGCAGCTCATCCACCCTGCAGCCCCCACTCCCATCCAAACCCTGAGACCCCCTTAAACCTGTTGGGACAATTGCAGATGCTGACGCTCCTGCCCTCTGGGTGCCCTTACCTGCCTAAGCTGCAATCACATCCTCCTGTCCCTGACCACCATCGAAATCAGAAGACCGTATCCCAGGGAGTGTGACCGCCTCCAGGTACCAAGTGTCCAGGTAATTTACGTGTCGCAGTGTCTGCAGCTTGGCCTCCAGCTCAATGACTGAGCTAAAGCTCCTCAAGCTGCAGGTGTTTGCGCCCAGGTTCACAATGTTATCCAGGAGCTCTCACATGCTGCAGCCTTGACACATCACCTGTCCTGCCATCCTTTTTTTTAAATTTACTTAATTATTTTATTCAATTATTTGTCTTTAATGTATTTTGTTAATATCACAAATTCCTGTACTATTTTAAACCTTAGGGATAGAATAGGCCTCAACCATCCACCAGATACTCACCAAACAGCTAGCTCCTTCCTCCATAGTAGAGCAAGCACCAATTCCTATAGGGTGAAAAAAGTTGGAAAAAGCAAAGGAGCACCTCCCTTCCCACCGAACTCCCTCAACTCAAACTCCCAGCACAGGTCACACTCCAATGATAAATTTAATCAGATCATCAGTCACCCAGGCTACTACTACCTCCACTACTCAGCATACTGAGTCACAACACATTTCTAAGTTGAAACACAAGGTACTTTTGATGGTGTCTTTAACATATTGGCTCAAATTACAGTCACAGATGACCAGTTTAGATTCGAGACCACTTGGGCACTTCTAGTTTCTGTTAGGTTGATTAAGTACACTCCCCATTAGTACGAGCATAATGCTTATACATTCCTTCCTGCAATAAACCTTTCCTCTTTCTTTTGAGCTGGTAGTCTACAGCAAACTACTAGAGTTGTGTAGTTTTGCTCTCCTTATTTAAGGAAGGGTGTAAATGCATTGGAGGTTTATGGGGTTGATACCCTGGAATGAGCAGGTTGTCTTATGAGGTTAAGTTGGACAGGCTGGGCTTGTTCCCACTGGAGTTTAGAAGAGAGTGATTGAAGTATACAAGATCCTGAACGGTATTGACAAGGTGGACGTGAAAAGGATGTTTCCTCTTGTGGGTAAGTCCAGAACTAAGGGGCACTGTTTTAAAATTAGGGGTTGCCCTTTTAGGACAGAGATGAGGAGAATTTTTTTCCTGAGGCTTGTGCAACTTTAGAACTCTCTGCCTCAGAAGGCAGTGGAAGCGGGGTCATTGAATATTTTTAAGGCGGAGATAGATTACTTCCTTGCCTAACAAGAATCTAAGGGTATCGGGGGTAAATCGGGAGAACTCAAAACCCAAACCATGATCTGATTGAATGGCCGAGCAGGCTCAAGGATCCAAATGGCCTACTTCTGCTCCTATTTTGTATGTTCATATGTTAACCATGTGTCCTTTTGTGCACTTAGCTTAGCTGGCAGCATTTGAACTTCTGGACCAGATGAATGTGGGTTCAAGCTCCAAGGTGTCTGAGCTTAGAATTCTGAGACACTCCGATGCAGTACTGAGGAACTCCAGTGTTGATACTATTCTTTAGCTGCAATGCAAAACCAAGGGCTAGTCTGCCTGCATACTGGATCAGGTAGACATTAACGATTTTACTGCAGGATATAAAGACTTTAAGGAGTTTTTTTGGATGCCTTCATGTATATTCTTCTTTCAACAAGCAACACCAAAATCAGTGATTGGTAGCTCTCTGATTGTAATTTGATCAATGATAACATCAAGCCCAAGTGAGACCTCTTGAGCAAAGTTCAAATTCAACTTATACAGCACTTTGAATCCTCAGTAATAGCTGCTGCGATTTTTGTCAGGCCCATGAGGGCAAAGCCAGTCCCAGCACACAAAATATTCACGGTAGCTCAATACATTATAGGAATTGGAGTAAGACATTTAGCCCCCTGAACCTGTTCTGCCATTCAGTAAAATCATGGCTGATATGCAGCACAACTCCATATATCTGCCTTTGCTCCATATCCCTTAATATCTTCAGATAATAGATCTGTCAATCTCAGATTTAAAATTAATTGATCTAGCATCAACTGGTAATTTGCAGGAGTGAGCTCTAAATTTCTGGAAAACAACACGTGCAGAAAGTGCCAAATGGAAAAACTTGCGCATTGTTTCTTGGAATTTGAGGAGCAGTTGGTGTCACTGAGGATGAAAGCGACGTGGATAGCACATTTCAGAAGGTGGTCACCCTGCAGCTTAAGAAAGAACAGACAGAAAGGGACTGGGTGGCTGTCAGACAGACATGATAAGTAGTGCAGCAGACCCCCTGTGGACATCCCACTTTCTAACAGGTACTCAGTTCTAAGTACCAATGGGGGAGAGGGTTCCTTTGGAGAGCAGCAGCAAGAATCATGACTGGAACACCATGGGTGGCTCAGTTGTGCAGGAAGGGAGGAAAAAAGACAAGAGAACAAAAGTGGTAGGAGGTTCTTTAATTAGGGGAACAGACAGCATGGTGTGTTGCCTCCCTGGTGCAAGGGTCATGGATATCACCACGCAGCTTCAGAGCATTCTGGAGGGTGAGGGTGCACAGCTAGGGGTCATGGTTCATATTGCTACCAACAATGTTAGGTAGAAAAATGGATGACATCCTGCAGGCTGAGTTCAGAGAGCTAGAAAAGAGGTTAGCAAGCAGGACCTCAAAAGTAGTTATCTGCAAATTACTTCCAAGGCCACGCATTCGTGAGCATAGAAATAGGAGAATACATTAGATGAATGCATGGCTGGAGAGAGTGCAGGGGGGAGGGCTTCAGATTTCTGGGCATTCGGGCCTGTTCTGGGAAAGGTGGGATTTGTACAAAGCAGACGATCTACACCCAAATAGGACCAGGACGAATGTCCTTGCAGAGTATTTGCTAGTACTTTTGGGGATGGTTTAAACTAGATTGGCAGCGGGATGGGAACCTGAGGGCATATTCAGATAGGACAAATTCAGAGCAGGGAGCAGGAAACAAAAAATTAGTAGGTAACTCTGAAAGACAGAAGAAGCAAAAGTTATAACGGTATTTAAATACAAGGGGCCAGTTAGCTTAACATCTGTCACTGGGAAAATGTTAGAGTCATTATAAAGGATGTAATAGCAGAGTATTTAGAAATGCATAAAATAATCAAGCAGAGTCAGCATGGCTTCATGAAGGGGAAATCATGCCTGACAAATTTATTCGAATTCTTTGAGGAGGTAACAAGCAGGATAGATAAAGGGGAATCAGTAGATGTAATATATTTCGATTTCCAAAAGGCATTCGATAAGGTACCGCACCTAAGGCTACCTAAGAGCCCATGGTGTTGGGGGTAGTATATTAGCATGGATAAAGGAGTGCCTAACTAATAGAAGACAGAGTTGGGATATGGGGGGGGCATTTTCAGGATGGCAACCCGTAACTAGTGGAGTGTCACAGGGATCAGTGCTGGGGCCACAATTATTTACAATATATGTTAATGGCTTGGATGAGGGAAGTGAATGTACTATCGCCAAGTTTGTGGATGACAAAAGTAGGTGAGAAGGCAAGTGATGAGAATGACACAAGGAGTCTACAGAGGGATATAAACAGGTTAAGTGAGTGGGCAAAAACTTAGCAGATAGAATATAACATGGGAAAATGTGAGGTTATGCACTTTGGCAGGAAGAATAGAGGAGCTGAATATTAGTTAAATGGAGAAAGACTGAAGAGAGCTTCAGCACAGAGGGATTTGGGGGTCCTCATGCATGAATCTCAAAAAGCTAGCATACAAGTTCAGCAGGTAATAGGTAAGGCAAATGGAACGTTGGCCTTGATTTCAAAGGGAAGGGAGTATAAAAGTAGGGAAGTCTTGCTAAAACTATACAAGGCACTAATTAGACCACACCTAGAATACTGTGAACAGTTTTGGTCCCCTTATCCAAGGAAAGATATACTGGCATCAGAGGCAGTACAGAGAAGGTTCACTAGGTTGATTCTGGGGATGGAGGGATTTTCTTATGAGGAGAGGTTGAGTAGGTTGGGCCTGTACTCACTCATTGGAGCTTAGATGAATGAGAGGTGACCTTATTGAAACATCTAAGATTCTTAGAGGGTTTGACAGGGTAGATGCTGAGAGGTTATTTTCCCTTGTGGTAGAGTCTAGGACCAGGGAGGCATTATCTCAGAGTAAGGGGGTGCCCATTTAAAACAGAGATGAGGAGGAATTTCTTCTCCTGAGGGTAGTCAATCTGTGGAATTCTTCACTGGAGAGGGCTGCAGAGGCTGGGTCGTTAAGTATATTCAAGGCTGAGATAGACAGATTTTTATTCAGTAAGGCAATCAAGGGTTATGGGGAAAAGGCAGGAAAGTGGATTTGAGGATTATCAAGACAGCCGTGATCTCATTGAATGGCGGAGCAGACTCGACGGGCTGAATGGGCTTCTGCTCCTACATTTTGTGGTCTTATAATCTTGAGTATAACAAAAGCTGATGAGTCGAGAGCACAGATAGACACAAAGCAGCATGATATCATTGCTATAACGGAAACTTGGCTTAAAGGTGGGCAAAAATGGCAGCTCAACATCCCTGGGTATAGGTTTTTAGGCAGGATAGGGAGGGGGTTAAAAAAGGTGGGGTGTAGCACTATTGGTTAAAGAATCAACTGCAGCTGTGAGAAGGGATGATATACTAAATGAATCATCAAATGAGGCCATATGGGTTGAGTTCAAATAAAAAAGGAGGCAGCCACACTACTAGGAGTGTACTTTAGACCCCCAAATAGTGAGAATGAGACAGAAGAGCAAATATGTAGGCAAAGTGCAAAAACAATAGGGACTTCAATTACCCCATCAACTGGGATACAAATAGTGTAATAGGCAGGGGGCAAAAAATTCTTTAACTGCATTCAAGAGAACTTTTTTTAAGCCAGCACATAAGCCCAAAAAGGAGTGCAATTCTAGATTTATTCTTAGGAAATGAAGCTGGGCAAGTGGATAAAGTAGCAGTGGATGACTATAATACAGTTAGAATTAGCATAATTATGGAAAATGATAAAGATAGAACAGCAGTAAAAGTTCTAAATTGGAGAAAGACAAATTTTACAAAACCAAGAGGTGATCTGGCAAAAATGGACTGGAAACAGCTACTTGAAGGGAAACCAGTGACAGACCAGCGGGAGGCATTCAAAAATGAGATTCTACAGGCAGTGTCGGCATGTCCCAACAAAGAAAAAGGGCAGTACTGCCAAGTCTGGAGCCCTCTGGTTATCTGGAAGCATACAGGGTAAGATAAAGCAGAAACAGAAAGTTTACGGGTGTCACAAAAATCTCAATGCTGTAGAAAGCCTAGGGGAGTAAAGAAAGTACAAGGGTGAAGTAAGTAAGGTAATTACGAAAGCAAAGAGAGGATATGAAAAAGTATTGGCTGGCAAAATCAAAGAAAACCCAAAGATGTTTTACCAATACATTAAGAGCAAGAGAGTAACTAAGAACTGGGTAGGGCCTATCAGGGATGTACTTGGTAACTCATGCGTTGATGCTGAAGATGTGGGGAGGGTTCTTACTGAAGACAGAGGCAAAGTTCTCATGAAGGAAAGGGATGACGTAGGTATTCTAGTTAAAGAGGAAGGGTGTGAAATATTAGATACAATAAGCACAGTGAGAGGAAGTGCTGGAGGGTCTGACACCCTTGAAGGTGGATAAGTCACCAGGGCTGGATGGATTGTATCCCAGGCTGTTAAAGGAAGCCAGGGAGGAAACAGCAGATGCTCCGAGGTTAATTTCCAATCCGCACTAGATACAGGCGAGGTGCCAGAGAGTTGGAAGTCTGCAAACATTGTATCAGTATTTAAAAAGGGTGTGAGGGATAGGCCAAATAATCATAGGCCATGACTTCGGTGGTGGGCAAATTATTAGAATCAATGTTGAGACACAGGGTAAACTGTCACTTAGAAAGGAATGGATTGATCAGGGATAGTAGGCATGGTTTTGTCAGGGGAAGGTCATGTTTTACTAACTTAATAGAATTTTTTGAGGAAGTAACAAAGTATTTATAAGGTCAATGCAGTGGATGTTGTCTACATGGATTTTCGTAAGGCATTTGACAAAGTCCCACATGGCAGACTGGTCGGAAAAGTAAAACCCATGGGATACAGGCAAGTGTTGCAAGCTGGATCCAAAATAGGCTCAGACATAGGAAACAAAGACGAATAGTTGATAGCTTTCCATTCCCAAAAACATCTGTTTCCAGTGGCGTTCCAGAGAGCTGAGTGTTGGGTCCCTTGCTGCTTGTTGTATATATTAATGATTTCAATTTAAATGTGGGTGGCATGATTGGGAAATTTGCAGAAGACAAAAACTGGCTGTATTATCAGTAGCAGAAAGGATAGCTGTTGATATCAATGGTTTGGTTGAGTGGGCGGAAAAGCGACAGATGGAATTTAATCCAGAGAAGTGCGAGGTAACACATTTGGGGAAAGCAAACATAGCTAGGGAATACACAATACATGGGAGAATATTGGGAGGAGCACAGGAAGTGAGAGGCCTTGGAGTGCGTGTCCAAAGATCCCTGAAGGTGGCAGGACAGGTTGATAAGGTGGTAAAAAAATGCATATGGAATGATTTTCTTTATTGAACGAGGTATAGAATACAGAAGCAGGGATGTAATGCTGGAACTGTATAAAATGCTGGTTAGGCCACAGCTGGAATTTTGTGCACAGTTCCAGTCGCCACATTACAGGAAGGACATAATTGCTGTGGAGATGGTACAGAGGAGATTTACAAGAAGGTTGCCAAGGCTTGAAAATTGCAGCTATGAGGAAAGATTGAATAGGCTAGGGTTGTTTTCCTTGGAACTGAGGAGGCTGAGCGGGTGACCTGATTGTGTACAAGATTATGAGGGGCCTAGATAGAGTGTAGAGGGATGCCTTTTTTCCCTGGCAGAGAGATCAATTACCAGGGGGCACAGATTTAAGGTGATCAGTAGAAGGATTAGATGGGACATAAGGAAAAACTTCTTCATCCAGAGGGTGGTGGGTGTTTGGAATTCACTGCCTGGATTGGTGGTGGAAGTAGAAACCCTCAACTCATTTAAAAAGGTACCTGGATCTGCACCTGGAGTCTGTAACCTGCGAGGCTACAGGTTGGGTGCTGGAAGGTGGGATTAGAATGGACAACTAGTTTTTTATTTTTTTGTTTCTCGGCTAGTGCAGACATGATTGGCTGAATGGCCTCTTTCTGTGTCGTAACTTTTCTGTGGTTCTACCACCCTTTGCGTACAAGTTTGTTTTCGGAGTTCAATCCTTAAAAGGTCTGGCTCAAATCATTAGATGGTGCCCCCTTGTCCTAGACTCCCCAACCAGCAGAAATAGTTTGTATCTACCCTATCTGTTCCCCTTAATATCTTGAGAACTTCCATCAAATCAAACCACCTCTAAATTCCAGTTAACACAAACCTTGATTGTTTACTCTCTCCTCTTAATTGAGCCTTTGGAATTGATGGTAGATCTACACTAAGCTTCCTTCAAGGCCAATATCTTCTTCCTAAGATGCGATGCCTAAAACTGTTCACAGTACTTCAGATGTAGTCTAACCAGGGCTTTATATAGATGAAACGTGAGTTCTACCCTCTTGTGTTCTAGTCCTCTAGCTAGAAAGGCCACCATTTCATTAGCCTTTTTGATTTTTTTTTTGTGTACCTGTTCATAACAGTGATGACCTACGTACCAAGTCTCTTTGGCCCTCCATTCGTTCCAGCGTCTCACCCTTTACAAAGTACCCTTTTCTATCCTTTAAAGGTCTAAAGTGGATGACCATATATTTGCCTACACTGAAATCCATTTACATTTTGCTCATTCATTTCTTCTACTAATATCTGTCATTTTGTGCTTTCATCTTCATCAACTGCCCATCATTGCGTCATCAGCAAATCTGGACATGGCTGTCGACCCCTTCATCCAAGTCTTTAATAAATATGCTGAATAGTTGAGGCACAACACAAATCCCTGTAGGGCACTACTAATCACATCCTGCTAATTCGAATACCTGCCCATTATCCTGTCTTCAGCTATCCGAAACCTGGTCAATAATTTACAAACTTCAACCTCAAGCTAACATTAGAGGAACTTTATGAAATGCCTCCTGGAGTCCATATAAGTAATACCCATAGTCATTGCCCTGCCCACTACTTAAGTCATCTCTTCAAATGATTGAGATTCTTCAGAAATTACTTATCCGTTACAAATCCACATAGGCTCTCTCTGATTAGCTGAGAATTCAAGTATTTTAGTCACCCCATCATTAACTGTAGACTCTAGTAATTTTCTGACATCAGATGTTGAGCTAATTCGTCTACAATTCACTGGTTTGTCTCTCCCGCCTTTATTAAATAGCAGAGTGACATGCCTAATTTTCCCATTAAAAAAGGAACAGCTTCCAAATCAAGACAACTTTGCAAGATTATAGTCAGGACATTTGTGATGTCCTTGCTTCCTACAGGTATATTTAACAATCCATGCAGAACTACAGAAACTTTATGGCTAAAAACTTGAGTAAATTACATATCTACCCAAGGCCTCCAAAGCAAAGCAATAACGAAGATGTTTACTCTGACTACAATGAAACCTCCACCCAAGAGCCCGAGGCAAGTAGTTTTGTTGCTAATGTAATACAGATCTATGAAACTTGGCAACTTCTGGAGAAACTTTTGAAACACCCATCAAAAATTCAAAGCATAAATAAACAACTGCTCCTGATTATGAAGGATGCGTACTACTGGTTTCCAAATCTCACACCTCTCACAGCTAGCACAGCCCTGCTGCAAGACATGAATGAACTGTTGTGCTTTCATATTAGTCAGTGGGTTCCTGAGCACAGGTTTCATGGACCCAGCAGCAACACCAAACCTGCCTGAGCTTCTGAACAAGCTACTTTACAGCTTCTGATATCGCACAAGGCGCCTGCTCCAGGAAACAGCTGTATGAATAGGCAGTATCACCCATATAAAATACAATATACTGTGTGTGGCAAGAGACCTGCCAATACAGCAGACAGTGCCACATTTAACAATTTGGTATAGGTGACAAGTGCAAGTCTCTCCAACATTCCTCTCCAACGCAATGCAAGATCTAATGTTTGAAGATCAGTCAAACATGCTGACATTATCCTTACTCCTTGTCTTCTGCTATCAACCAATTTCCAAAACCTGGTCAATAATTTACAAACTTTAACTTCAAGCTAACATTAGAGGAACTTTATGAAATGCCTCCTGGAGTCCATATAAATAATATCCAAAGTCACAGGCAATGCAAGCTGGCATTATAGATTTTCTACACTTCATACGTGAAGTAAATTCATAAATCTAAGATTAACTCTAAAGATTCTGCTAAGACAATTACACATGGAAGACTTCAATTTAAAAAAACCATGCAGCATCCTACAATGCATTTGTACTCGCTGAAACCTCAATATATCGTGAGAAGTGATGGGAATTTTCACAAATGACAAACTTAGTAGGTAACCAACAATAAAAAGAAGAAATCTTTTTGTCATGCAGGAAAAGACTGCAAAATTTCCAAGGACAGGCTACAGGAGCAGCAAAACATATCCTATGAACTTACTCAGCCCATACTATAGGTATGGAGATAGTTCATACTTGTACAGGAAACTCATTACATTTTTCATTGTACTAACCTCCACAGAAGCTGAGAGGATATAAAACATGCATATACAATAGGAGATACAAACATGGGAATGATAATGAGAATAAGAGCAAAAAGAAACTGGCTCAGTTATGACCTGTCAATCACTTGCACTCACCAGCCCTAATAAGCTAACGCAGCCAGATGATAAAAGATGCTGGACATAGTGTGATATACCAAGCAGCAGCTTAGGAGAGGCCAGACACTGGTTGTTGAACCTTCACATCGCCTCACCACACAGGGGTCAGAGTCTTCAATCCCCTTGCTGCAGCCTCTCGTTGCCTCAGAAGTTATATCTGTACTTCAATTTAATTCAAACCATGTGCAGGACTAACCCTGAATTTTGGAACCCATTCAAAAAGGGAAAAATTCAGCCTTGGCTTTGTAGGCCATGTCACGAGAGACCCACGAAACACACAGGCAACATACAGAATCCACTAATTGTGGCGATATAGCCAAAATGTGAAATTGAAAAGAAATCAAGGTTTTAATCTACTAAACACATAAAACAACTCCTTTGGAGCAAACGGAACAAGAGTTACTCAAAACAATCAGAGTCACGTGATCAGACCACATTTTGGGATTATTCTGGTCAGCAGGACACTAGGCAAATGGTGCACAGAATATCAGCATTACAAAACAAGGCTGAAGAAACACTGGCTTTTCAGCCTTGAAAGCAAGTGATCGAGAGGATCTTGCATACAAGGCAAATCCAGAATGCTGCTGTGAACTAAACTAGGACAGTAGAACAGTAGGACAAGGAGATAGGTTCAAAACAAAGACAGACAAAGTTAGAGATGATGGCAGGAAGTTCTTCACACAAAAAGATCAACATGCAGAATTGGAGGGGAAAACTCTGGAATCATTTTAAAAACGTAGATGAGCAAATTGTAAGGCTTTCACAAATGAATGAGGCAAGATAGGTGGAATGGTCTTTAATCGCATGATTCGCTCCAATAGATACACATGCACACAACATAACCTTTTCCAGCAGTGGTCCCTCAACCGTAATCTAGCAAATTCTAGTCCGTTCTCTCTCCTAGTACTCCAGCACCAACAGGAACAAAACCCAAAAGCAGTTGTTCAATCGGCAAATAATTCATTCGTGCACTAGAAACTACCTGTACAAGGACAGCAAGTTCTGTACGTAGTGTAAAAACAGTGCCCCAAATGTGAATGCAGGAACCTGCAGACCATTGTTACTTTAAGCACTACCATCCTCTCCACTGTATAACACAGCCAGTCTGGGCAAAAACATGAGCCATAGAGCAATATACAGAGATGTCATTCTTTTCAAAAGTAAATACTTTAGGCAGCTTTTTGATAAAGCCTTGCACTGCTGACAGATGCTACTATTTTTCACTCAGGCCACTGCAGGCAAGTTTTCTGCAGCGATTAATATTTACACAAAGTTGGGCAATGCAATGCAGAGCAGGAGAAGGGCAAGTCAGGGAGCAAAAGGGAAAGATCTCATCAAGATGAGAAAGTCTAACAAGTCATTCATACTGAGCGACAAAGTGAAAAATTAGATGTGCAGAAACCCCACATTTGTATTTTGAACAGTCTGCATCAAAAGAGTAAACATGTGTCTGGCAATAAATGGGGATTTAGCATCTTTCACAGAGTTATTAGCTTCTTAAAGAACACAATCCAAATATCGGTCTTGTTCTATTCCTGCTTCAGCAACATCCCACATTTGCTGTGCTGTGATTTGAGCAGTAGTCCCAGAGGCTTCAGATAAAGAGTAGAGTCTCTGGTGACCCCAAGCTATACTATAATTAACACTATTCTGTAACAGACATTTAACTGCAATTTGCAAATTCCTGGAATGGAAGCAACGAACCTTCAACATCTCAATTACTAAATGAAAGAATCTTCAGAACCAAGGAACATGACCCACCAGCATTTTCTAGTTTTAATTACTTCCTGCCTTAGAAGCAAACCTGCTGTTGAAATAATGTCTCAACTCAAGTATTACCTTACTATCCCAGTGATTGTTATAAAGAATAAGTGATGTGAATCTGACATACACCATAGTACAGGAATGGGAAAATGGAGACTTCAAAACTTATTTTTACTAAACATCCTCTTCTGAAGGTTGCTCTCTTTAGCATGCTGTTGTCGTATCCCAAATCAGAACCCAACTATCCCATATTTCCCTACCTGAATTTCACAAAATCAGGTTTTTGCTCCTACCACAGCACTACAATGGCCATAAACAAAATTACAATGACATCCACTATTGACCGTTGTACACTACCACCACTGATCTTCTGGACTTCCTGGTAACCTTTGACACAGTCAACCACTGCATCCTTCTCCAACCCTCTCCACCATTGTCCAGTTCAGTGGGACTGCCCTCACTTGGTTCCACTCCAACCTACCCAATCATAGCCAGGGAATCTCCATCAATGGCTTCTCTTACAGCCACAACAATTTCTTGGGCAAAGTCCAGAAGTAACAATCTTTGACTAGCCTTAAGTGACATCCTGCTCCTTGGTGATGTTGCCCAAAGACATGGGGTCAGTTTTCATGTGGATACAGACGCCATCCAGTTCTATCTCTTCACCACAAGTCTCAACCCTTCCATTTTCTCTGTGCCTTTGGTTTTGTCCACTGCCATAAACTCCCACACTCTTGCTTCCATTCTCCTCTCCAGCCACTGTCTCCAATTGATTCAGACCATTTGCAACCTCAGCATCCCTTAATGCTCAGCTGTGCTTCAAACTCCACATCCTCTCCATCACAAGACACCTACTTCCACCTCCATAACATTACCCATCTCTACCTCTGCCCTCAGTTCCTCTGCTGCTGAATTCTCATCTATGCTTTGATCATCTCCAGACTCACTATTTCAATGCTTTCCTGAATGGCCTCTAACCTGACGCAGGAAAGAGAATTTTGGATGAGCATCAACTCCTTGTGTTGATGAGTGCTACAAAAGTATAATAATTTTCATAATATTTTTCTGGTTTATTGTAAAGTAACTTTATGGGTGTGGGTGTAGATGGGTCTGTGTGATCTAATTACATTGGAGTCAGGTAGACTGCAAGCTTGGAATTATCAAAAGGAGCTGGGTGTAGAAATGTACTTGAAATGCTAATGAGTAAACATGGATGCTGGCTTAGCGTCTAAGATGTGATGGGAATTTGCATTTTTAGATAAGTGAATGGGTTGCTTGGATTTCAAAGGGATGTTAATGTTTACAATAAGCCAGATAAGCAAGGCTAAGGGGTGTGTTTATTTTTCCCAAAGGTTCCTGACAATATTGACAACATGAAAGTTTTATATCATAGGAAAGGTGCCGTTCCAAAGACATATGGAACAATAGAATTTTCATATTAAAGAGAGAGAAACATAAATAAAGGAGAATGAAAGGCTATGTGGAGTGAGGGCCATGTAACATCTAACAGGAGTATGTGAAGAAGTGAAGAAGGAGTATGTTCAAGAAGCCTCCAGCCATTTGTGCCTAAGTGGGCTGTATCCAGTAATTGAATGGGGGAAAGCCATTTGGAATTCCACTGTCAAGTGGGTAATGTGTTAACTTGCTGGTTTTGCTTTTAAATCCAAAATCTATTTTTGACTGTTGCCTTAAAGGGGGTGTGTAACTGGGAGTCAATTAATTAGGAACGTTAGTTGTTATATTAAGTAATTGTTATCTTATGGATGTGCTTGAAATCTTTTATTTTGTTAATAAATATTTTAATTTTTTAAATCTTTAAAAGGGCTTGGTGGACTCATTGCTTCTGAATTCAGTGCACACATCTCGTAATAAATACGAATTGCAAAACCGTTGTGATAGCACAAACCAAGTTTCTTTTGTGGATTTGGTCTACCTGGCACACATCTGCCACATCATAACAATGGGCCACAATTTAAAATCAGACTCAGCACTGAATTTCAATCATGCTATTGTAAACACACCTATTCAGCAAAAGAGGGGGATTAAATAAAAGAAAGATAAAAACAATATGATGAATTAGTTTTAACAAACCGTTTGCAAACTGTGAGGTAAACCTACCTCCAAATAGCATTTAATTGCCACTGCTGGTTGGAGAGCAGGAACAACATAACAGCACTGACTCAAGCCTGATCAATATTCTACCGTAGGCAGGACATGAATGGAAGCCTAGAAGCACTTGGAGCAACAAGCCCTCCATTGCAAAAACACAAAAGGCAAAGTGGAAGCAAGAGAGAAACACAATCAGCCTCCAGGCTATATTGCGAGAATCACTGTCGCAAGTTGCTGTTAAGTGTAAAACAGCCCTGAACACCCTGCCCGAAATCATATTATATACATCTGGAATAAACGATCAATACTTGCAACAGTGGTTGAGCAAAGCCCAAGTGGTTTTTAACCACTATTGAGTAATTCTAGCCTTGAAATCACATCTTCAAAAAAATTATGGTTTCAAAGTCTAGGTAGAATTTATTTCTTGTGTTCCTACACTCAATGTCATTTGCATCTGAAGATTAATGACTGTGGATCAATTAACCAGGAAATTTCATGTCCACCACATAAAAATTCCAGTAAAATAAAAGTCGAACATGGATTGAGATGTTTTTCTTCATTAGACAATATGTCTACAGTCAAGATAATGAGGAAAGAAATCTGCTTCTACAATCCAATATTTTCATTCCAAACTTCATCTAGTTTTACCCTGCTTCCCTGACTGATACACATCAGCCCAGCCTGTTCAGACACTCATTGTGTGATTGACCAACAACACAAGCCAATGTCCTCTCTCACCAGCTCTGCCAAGACACCCAACATAGTGCAATGCGTTTTGTAAAAATGCACAGCACTAGAATCAGACATGTTCAATCACCTACAGTCAGTGTAATCTCACAGATCACTGCCAGATCCTTACAATAAAAGAACGAGGTTCATCTTCGTGAAACCAGTTTTGAAATTTGTTTACATTGCTGAGGAAGGCATCAGATGGAGACAGCACATCTGTCTTCAGTAAAGCAGGAAAACACATTTTGGATCATGTACAAATCACACTACAAGTTCCAGCTGTGAAGCCCACTTTGTTCCCCCTTAAATTAAGACTATTTTCTGCACATAACAATATTTACATTAATATGTACTCAGAACTTTATAGCAAGGTTGCCTGCCCTTGGAAGAACAATAATGAGGTAGAAGAGTGCAGTAGAAAACTGAAAAGATTCCTCAAGAATAAGCTGTTAAAATGTTTATGTTCCTTACACAATATTTAGTAGGCAGTGCTGTACTGGATGTAATGAGATTGCTCTCCTTTCTTCACTGACATTCTCCTGAAGGCAGTGGTTTGTCCAGATACAATTTCAGGAGCAGAAATGGCAGCAGCAGCCTTCCAATATCTCACCCAGAGGCTTTTTTTTTTTTTAAAAACATCACTCACATGCTGTAGGTGCTGCTGGCAAGGCCAACATTTATTACCCATCCCTAAATGCCCTCAAGATGGCAGGAAGTCATCTTATTGAAACACTGCTGTCCATGTGGTCTGTAGTGCTGTTAAGGGAGGGAGTTCCAGGAATTTAACTCAGGATGATAAAAGTAGCAGTGATACATTCCCAAGTCAGGATGGTGAGTGATTTGGAGGAAGACTTGTGCTCCCATGTGGCTGCTACCATTTGCTCACAGGTTTGGAAGGTGCTGTTGAAGAAGCCTTGGTGAGTTGCTGCAGTGAGTCATGTAGAGATGGTACACACTGCTGCCACCATGCTCAGCAGCAGAGGGAGTGGACATTTAAAAGATGGTGGATGAGGTGGCAATCAAGCAGGTTGCTTTGAGCTAGATGTGTTGAGCGTTTCAGTGTTACTGGAGCTGCACTTATCTAAGCAAGTGGATATATTCCATCACACTTTTGACCTATGCTTTTAGATAATGGAAAGGGATTTGGGAGTCAGGGAGCTGGTGGGGTGGGGTGAGTTAGTTGCTGCAGAATATACAACCTCTGACCTTCTCTTGGAGTCACAGTATTTGTATGGCTAGTCCAGTTAAAGTTCTGGTGAATTGTGATCCCTAGATTAACTTCAGCAAGGGACGCTACACCGCTGTTGAAATCAAGTACTTTCCTTGTGTCTTCACTAATGCATTTTCAACTCTAGGGTAATTTCTCCACAACCCCCCTGCAAAGCAGGGATTGAACCTCAAAAGTTTTCTGCTCTAACTGATGTTGCGCAAATGTTATGCGGCGAGTCATCCAGGAGGACAACCTTGCCATGAAACTGTGCTCCATTCACTGACCTCTCTTCAGAGAGGGAGAGGAGGATATTCAGCTATGCTGTGGATCCCAGGACAAACTGGCTTTTCAGTTGATCCTGCTGGAAATGAACATCTGCAAATGCGGAACAAGGAGGTCAAGCTGTGATTGTCCCCAAGGTCAATTGCTCCCCTGACACGCAACATCCAAAAGCGCAAGAGTGGTCCAAACGCCTCAGACCACTACCTCCTGATAAAACTCCCCTGGGGTGGGGAAGCAAAGAAATTCAGACAGGGATGGAAAAAAGGAGGAACCACATATTCCACCAGAAACATACAACTTGTATGAGAACACCACAAGAGTTCACTCAGAAAAACTGCGTTGCTAAAGATATTGAGACAACCAATCCACCCATACTCGCCACTTTTACAAAGTGTAAATCACTTCATGCAATTAAGTACAAGATTTATCATGTAATACACTATCAGCTCTTCAAACACTAGACAATAAAATATTCGACAATAAGTGCAACTTATTCTAATTCATTAATGTAAACGTAACTTGGAAGTTTATGCGACAACTTCTCAATTAAGCAGGAGTTGGGGTGTACCTTGTACCATTCACATACCAAAGCAGCCAGAACCCTTTGGGGCCCACCCCTGACTGACTGACTGACTGACTGACAGCCAACCCCCACACCCAGTGTAACCCCAGGGCCGGGACCCTAGACTCCCCTCACCTGGCCTCGCTCGAAGTTCTCCCTTTCCGCCTCCAGACTATTGCCCGGTCGACCCCGCAGCAGCTGGGCCGGCACCTGTTTGACGGAGCTGGTCATTTTATCCATGTCTGCCGCTGTTGTTGCCCCCCTCACCCCTACCGCTCCGGACACTCCACCGTCACCCTGGCACCAAGACCCCACCCACAAACCCCATTCCCATTGGCTGCAGCCACCACACAGCCCACACCCATTGGATAACAGGAGACACCATCCTCGGTTTCTATTGATCTGTAGAAACGTCCGTCAACAGGCAGCGCGTGCTAACGTAATCGGGAAGACTGAAAACTTGGATGAAAACTTAACCCACCCCAATATCATTGGTCAAACCGCCCTCCGACTATCATTGGGCCAAAGTTTACCTCCTCTTCGAGCCCATTAGTTAAAAAAGTTAGCCCAAGTTGGCTTGTACACTTATTGGCTGTTGTACCTGCCAATCACTGGAGCCGTGAGAAGATTGCAAGATTTTAAAGTTTTTAAATTGTATTTTGAAACCAAGCTATTTTTAAAATCTTCTGAAACAAAGACGAAACTTCCTCTTCCCATCATTAAAGCAACGGGCTTGACCCTGCAAATGAAGGAAGCTGTAAACTTCCTGAGAGCATCGCACTAGTACCAGTGAATCCCTTACCCAGGTTAGCATCAGCACTGCGAACAGAAGTTGCCTCATTGAGAGGTATTGGCATTGTCCCAGCTCACTAGTTTTTAAACTGAACTGTTTCTCCAGTGGAAGCAAGCGAACATCTCCACAGATTTGCCTTTATCACAAAGATTCTTTTGTAAAAGAGTGCCAGTTATTTTAAAGGTGCTTTGACAGTTATTGTTTTGAGGGGGAATTGCAGTCAACATGCAAGAAATAGAAGCAGAATTATGCCATTCAGCCCATCAAGTGCGCTCTGCCATTCAACAAGATCACAGCTAAATGTCTACATCAACTCAACTTTCCGCACCCTATGCCAGTGCCGGATTTAAAGTTAGTGGGGCCCTCTGCGCAGCTCATTTTCGGCCTCCTGCCTATTGTAATGGTGGCCAAGTTACTACTTTTGATGATAGAGTTGGTCAGCAGACACTTCTTGGTTGGAAACATTAAGTTTATTTACAATATACTCAGCAGCAACTACACATGTGCTTTCAACTCCAACTCTATCTCTACACTAACTCTGGAAGTAGCACACGCTACTCTCCTATTGGTTACTACAGATCATGTGATCTTCCTTACACATATTATTCTTATAGGTACATTACACACTAAAGAAAACCATAATTCCTACACCACCCCCCTCTCTGGCCCCAGTGAATTAAAAAAAAATGTAGCTCCCTCATAAGGACACAGGGCTCAGAATGCAGCCATCAGTCTACCTATCACAAAGAATGGTTTGATACCTTGGAATAAGAATCCAACCTAACTTTAAGTTCTGTTTCAAAAACAAAAATAAAAATACCTGGAAAAACCCAGCAGGTCTGACAGCATCTGCAGAGAGGAATACAGTTAACGTTTCGAGTCCGCATGGACCTCAAGGGTCATTGGACTCGAAACGTCAACTCTTTTCTTCTCCACCGATGCTGCCAGACCTGCTGAGTTTTTCCAGGTAATTCTGTTTTTGTTAACCATTTATCATTACTCTCTGTTTCCGGTCATTCAGCCAATTTCTTCTCCAGGTGCCTACTTTCCCTTTTATTCCATGACCTATAATTTTGTTCACAAGTCTGTTGTGTGGCACTGTATCAAATGCTTTTTGAAAATCCATGTACACCATGTGAATGTTTCCCATAGCAACCTTCTCTGTTACCTCCTCAAAACACTCCAGCAAGTTAGTTAAACATGATTTTCCCTTAATGAATCCATGTGCTGGCTTTCCTTAATTATTTTGCACTTGTCTCAGTGACTATTGATTTTATCCCATACTATAGTTTCTAGAAGTTTCAAGACAGCTCTTCCAATTTTGGCACAATTTCCTTCCCTAAAGGCCATTAGTGAACCAGATGGGATCTTTATGACAATGGTTTCATGGTCACTATAACAGAATCTGGCCTTTTTCTTCAATTCCAGATTTATTAATTGAATTTAAATTCCACCAGCTGCCGTGGTGGGATTTGAGCCCTGTACCCTGAGCATTAGCCTAGGCTTGGGCCTCTGGATTACTAGTCCAGTGATGTTACCCCCACACCACCACCTCCCTGATATACCTTATCAGTATTAGTAAAGTGGTAAAAATGATGCTGCCCTATCCTTGACAGTGACAAGGCTATGGGCCAAGTGCTGGTAAATGGGATGAGGTAGGTAGGTCAGGTGTTTCCTACGTGTCGGTGAAGATTCGATGGGCCGAAGGGCCTCTTCTGCACTGTGATTCTGTGATTCTGTGCGTGATTCTGTGACCTTTCCAGGATGTGATATAAAGTGCCCTCCAAGGCAGAGGCACACCTTTCTCTGAGACTGCAGCCAATAGCACTTACAGCTTAACTCTCTCACCGGTCAAACTGGGCCAGTACAAGTTCCAGCTTTTTATACTCATGCCTCAAAGTCTCTTCCTTCAACCATGCCAGTGATCTGAAAGTTAGCTGCAAAGAGGTTTGACAAATCATTCGATGCTCATTTGTGAAATTTACGCTTTCGTTCTCGTACCTACTTTACATATAATTGCTTGTTGTTACTGAGGAGCTGCTCAAAAGAATGTGTTCCTCTTCAAATAACAACATCTTTGGGATCATAAAATCATAGGATTGTTACAGCACAGAGGAGGCAATTCAGCCCATTCTGTCCATGCTAGCTCTCAATAAGAGTTATTTAACTCATCCCTCTCCCCAACCCCTTCCAATAGCCCTGAATTTTTTTCCCAATTCCATTTTGAAAGCCACAATTGAATCAGCCACACCACCCTTTCAGTCAGTGTAGTCCTGATCATAGCCACTCGCTGCCTTTTTAAAAGAAAGTCCTTCCTCGTGTCATCTTTGCTTCTTTTGCCAATCACTTTAAATCTGTGCTGTCTGATTCCCGGACCTCCTGTCAACATAAGAACATAAGAAATAGGAGCAGGAGTAGGCCATTCGGCCCCTCAAGGCTGCCCCGCAATTTAATAAGATCATGGCTGATCTGCCCCTGGCCTCAACTCCCCTTTCATGCCAGCTCCTCATAGCCCTCAACTCCCCCATATTTCAAAAATCTATCTACCTCCTCTTTAAATACTTTCAGTGATCTAGCCTCCACAACTCTCTGGTGTAGAGAATTCCAGATATTCACTACCCTCTGAGAGAAGTAATTCCTTTGCATCTCAGTTTTAAATGAGTGCCCCCTTATTCTGTAACTATGTCCCCTAGTTCAAGATTCCCCCACTAGTGGAAACAGCTTCTCAACATCTACCCTGTCAAGCCCCCTCAGAATCTTGTACGTTTCAATAAGACCACCCCTCATTCTTCTAAACTCTAATGAATAAAGGCCTCTAATGAAAAAAGCTGACAAGGGCGGTGCTGTTGTTGTCTGGCGCACTGACCTCTATCTCGCAGAGGCTGAGCGTCAACTCGCAGACACTTCCTCCTACCTCCCCCTGGACCATGACCCCACCACTGAACATCGAGCCATTGATTCCAGGACTGTTACTGACCTCATCTCCTCTGGAGATCTTCCTTCCACAGCTTCCAACCTCATAGTCTCCCAACCTCGGACGGCCAGCTTCTACCTCCTACCCAAAATCCACAAACAGGGCTGTCCCGGCAGACCGATCTTGTCAGTCTGTTCCTGCCCCACAGAACTCATTTCTTGCTATCTTAACTCCATTCTCTCTCCCCTTGTCCAGTCCCTTCCCACCTACATCCGTGATTCCTCTGACACCCGACATCATATCAACAATTTCCAGTTCCCTGGCCCCAACCGCCTCCTCTTCACCATGGATGTCCAATCCCTCTACACCTCCATCCCCCACCGGGATGGTCTGAGGGCTCTCCGCTGCTTCCTCGAACAGAGGCCCGAACAATCCCCATCCACCACCACTCTCCTCCGTCTGGCTGAACTTGTTCTCACACTGAACAATTTCTCCTTTAACTCCTCTCACTTCCTCCAAATAAAAGGTGTGGCTATGGGTACCCGCATGGGCCCCAGTTATGCCTGTCTCTTTATGGGGTATGTGGAACATTCCTTGTTCCAGTCCTACTCCGGCCCCCTCCCACAACTCTTTCTCCGGTACATCGATCATTGCTTCGGTGCTGCTTTATGCTCTCATCTGGACCTGGAAAAATTTATTAATTTTGCTTCCAATTTCCACCCCTCCATCATTTTCACATGGTCCATCTCTGACACTTCCCTTCCCTTCCCTGACCTCTCTGTCTCAATTTCTGGTGATAGAATGTCCACCAATATTCATTACAAGCGTACCAACTCCCACAGCTACCTTGACTACAGCTCCTCACACCCCGCTTCCTGTAAGGACTCCATCCCATTCTCTCAGTTCCTTCGCCTCCATCGCATCTGTTCTGATGATGACATTTTCAAAAACAGTTCCTCTGACATGTCTTCCTTCTTCCTTAACCGAGGTTTTCCACCCATGGTGGTTGACAGGGCCCTCAACCGTGTCCGGCCCATCTCCCGCGCATCTGCCCTCACACCTTCCTCTCCCTCCCGGAACCAAGGGTCCCCCTTGTCCTCACTTATCACCCCACCAGCCTCCACATTCAAAGGATCATCCTCCGCATTTCCGCCAACTCCAGCATGATGCCACAACCAAACACATCTTCCCTTCACACACCACTGGTGGCATTCCGCAGGGATCGTTCCCTCTGGGACACCCTGGTCCACTCCTCCATCACACCCTACACCTCAACCCCTTCCCACGGCACCTTCCCATGTACCCGCAGAAGGTGCAACACCTGCCCCTTCACTTCCCCCCTCCTCACCGTCCAAGGACCCAAACACTCCTTTCAAGTGAAGCAGCATTTCACTTGCACTTCCCTCAATTTAGACTATTGCATTCACTGCTCCCAATGCGGTTTCCTCTACATTGGAGAGAGCAAATGCAGACTGGGTGACTGCTTTACGGAACACCTTTGGTCTGTCCGCAAGCATGACCCAGACCTCCCTGTCGCTTGCCATTTCAACACTCCACCCTGCTCTCATGCCCACATGTCTGTCCTTGGCCTGCTGCAATGTTCCAGTGAAGCTCAACGCAAACTGGAGGAACAGCACCTCATCTTCCGACTAGGCACTTTACAGCCTTCCGGACTGAATATTGAGTTCAACAATTTTAGATCATGAACTCTCTCCTCCATCCCCACCCCCTTTCCGATCCCCCTTTTTTCCAATAATTTATATAGATTTTTCTTTTCCCACCTATTTCCATTATTTTTAAATGTATTTCCATCCATTGTTTTATCTCTACCTTTTAGCCTATTTCGATCCCTTCCCCCCACCCTACCCCCACTAGGGCTATCTGTACCTTGCTCGTCCTATTTTCTACCCTTAATGTCAGCTATTAGCACATTCCTTCGATAATATCACCACCTTCAACACCTCTTTGTCCTTTTGTCTATGACATCTTTTGGCTATCTCCACCTATCACTGGCCCTCTATCCAGCTCTACTTGTCCCACCCAAGCCCCTTAAACCAGCTTATATTTCACCTCTCTTCTATTTATCCTTAGTTCTGTTGAAGAGTCATACGGACTCGAAACGTTTACTGTATTCCTCCCCGCAGATGCTATCAGGCCTGCTGAGTTTTTCCAGGTATTTTTGTTTTTGTTTTGGATTTCCAGCATCCACAGTTTTTTGCTTTTACCCTGATTTATGTGTTGTCCTCCTCTCCCTAGAATAGGAATCGCCGGTATTTTTCAGGTATTTAAGTATATTCAGGTTTATAAATCCAGGTATTTTTATTTTTGTTTTGAATAAAGGCCTAACCTGTTTCACCATTCTTGATAAGTCAATCCCTTCATCCCAGGAATCAGCCTAGTGAATCTCTTTTGAACTGCCTCCAATGCCAGTATATCCTTTGTGAAATTTTTAATAAAGGGGACCAAATCTGTACACAGTACTCCAGGTGTGGCCTCACCAACACCCTGTACAGTTGTAACAAGACTTCCCTATTTTTAAACTTCAGCCCCCTAGCAATACAGGCCAAAATTCCATTTGCCTTCTTAATTGATTACTGCACCAACATACTAACTTTTTATGTTTCATGCACAAGAACACCCAGATCCCTCTGTGCTGCACTTTTTTGGAGCCTCTCTCCATTAAATAATAATCTGTCTTTTGATTCTTCCTACCAAACCGCATGACTTCACGCTTTCCTACATTAAACTCCATCTGCCAAGTTTTTGCCCACTCACTCAACCTATCTATATCCCCTTGCAGATTCCTTATGTCCTCATCACAACATGTCCTCCTACCTATTTTTGTATCATCAGAAAATTTGGATACATTACATTCTACCCCCTTCTCTAAGTCATTAATATAGATAGTAAATAATTGAGGCCCTAGGACTGATCCTTGTGGCACTCCACTAGTTAAGTCTTTCCAACCTGAACAAGACCCATTAATCCCAACTTTCTGTCTTCTGTGTGTTAACCAATCCTCAATTCATGCTAATACATTACCCCCAATACTGTGAGCTGCTATCTTGTGCAACAACCTTTGATGTGGCACTTTATCGAATGCCTTCTGGAAATCCAAATACGCTACATTTACCAGTTCCCCTTTATCAACTCTGCTTGTTATATCCTCAAAGAACTCAGCAAATTTGTCAAACATGATTTCCCTTTCACAAAACCATGTTGATTCTGTTTGATCACGTTAAGCTTTTCTAAATGTCCTGTTATTTCTTCCTTAATAATGGACTCTAGCATTTTCCCACCGACAGATGTTAGGCTGACTGACCTATGCCCTGCTTTTTGCCTCCCTCCCTTCTTGAACAGGGGCATCACATTAGCAATTTTCCAATCTGCTGGGACCCTCCTGGAATCCAGTGAGTTCTGGAATATTTCGACCAATGTCTCCACTGTCTCTGCAGCCACTCCCTTTAAGACCTTTGGATGCAGGCCATCAGGCCCTGGTGACTTATCTGCCTTTAGTCCCATTAGTTTGTCAAATACTTTGTCCCTCATGATAGAAACTGTTACAAGATCTTTCCTCCCTTTAGCTCCTTGCTTATCTGATATCTTTGAGATGTTTATAGTGTCTTCCACCATAAAGGCTAATGCAAAATATTGGTTTCAATAATCTGCCATTTCCCTGTTACCCGTTATCAATTCTCCAGTCGCATCTTCCAAGGGTCCCACGCTCACTTTAGCCACTCGTTTTCTTTTTATAAACCCGTAGAAGCACTTGCTGTTTGTTTTTATATTTCTTGCCAATTTACTTACATAGGCAATTTTCTCCTTCTTTATTAGCTTTTTAGTTATCCGCTGCTGGTTCCTAAAAAATTCCCATACTCTGGCCTACCACTAGTTTTCGCCGCTTTGTATGCCTTAGTTTTTGATTGGATACTCTCCTTGACCACTTTTGTTAACCACAGGCAGTTCATCATTCTCATAGAGTCCTTTTTGACCGGGGTAAATTTTTACTGAATGTTATGAAATATCTGCTTAAATGTCTGCCACTGCTCATCCACTGACCTCCACCTTAGTTTATTTTCACAGCCCGCTTTAGACAATTCTTTCTTCATACTTCTGTAATTGCCCTTATTTAAGTTGAAGACACTGGTTTGAGACCTGAGTTGCTCACCCTCAAACTGAATTTGAAATTCTACCATGTTGTGATCGCTATCCCCCAGAGGATCCTTAACCGCGATATCTCTTATTAATCCCACCTCATTACACATTACTAGATCGAAAATAACTTGTTCCCAGGTAGGTTCTGCAACATATTGCTCTAAGAAACAATCTCTGATGCGCTCTACAAATTCATCTTCCATGTTACCCCTGCCAATCTGATTTGTCCAGTCAATTTGCAGATTAAAATCACCCATGACAATTGTAGTGCCCTTCTTACATGCCTCCATTATTTCCCGATTTATACTTTGTCCTACAGTGAGGCAACTCTTTGGGGGCCTAGAGACAACTCCCACCTGTGACTTCTTCTTCCCCTTGCTATTCCTTATTTCCACCCAAACTGATTCCACATCACGATCAATTGCACCCATATTACTCACCAACACACTGATTCCTTCCTTTATTAGCAAAGCTACCCCACCTCCTTTTCCTTTTTGCCTATTTTTCCAGAACGTCGAATATTTGAATATTGAGTTCCCAGTCTTGGTCACCCTGCAACCATGTCTCTGTAATAGCTATCAAGTCATATTCAGTTATTTCTATTTGTGCTGTCAGCTCATCTATCTTGTTACAAATGCTGCGTGCATTCAGATAAAGAGCCTTGAGCTTTGACTTTTTACCATTATTACTCATTCTGGTTCTGATTTCTGCTGCACTCTTCTGCTTATATTTTCTGCCCCTTCCTGTCACACTTTGTTTATCGTTCGCCTCTTCACTACCCTGCACCTCTGCTCTCTTGTTTCTTTTCGATTTTTTAAACTTCCCTTCAACTGAACCCTCCCCCACACTAATTAATTTAAAGTCCTATCTACAGCCCTAGTTATACGATTCACCAAGGCATTGGTCCCAATGGTTCAAATGAAATCTGTCCCAACGGTACAGCTCTCTCCTTCCCCAGTAATGGTGCCAGTACCCCATGAATCGGAGCCCATTTCTCCCATGCCAATCTGTGAGCCATACATTTACCTCTCTATTCTTATTTACCCTACGCTAATTTTACGTGGCTCAGGTAGTAATCCGGAGATTACTATCTTTCTGCTTCTTAATTTAGACCCTAGCTGCTCGTAGTCCCACAGAAGAATCTCTTTCCTAGTCCTGCTTATGTCATTGTACCTACGTGGACCATGACAACTGGATCCTTCCCCTCCCATGGTGAGAGGTCATTGCAAGGATATGATGTGGCAGACAGACACATGACAATCTAATCACTAACAGATTCCAGGCAGAGTAAGCTGCCAATAATTATCCTTCACTATTTTGTATACAATCCTCTGCTGGCTGGCAGGCTGTGGCTCCTTATCTGTAACACACATTGTAGTTTGCTCTAATCTAAAGTACCTTGATTTATAACAGCTGAATTAAAGTCAGTGTGCTGAAATGTAATCCTTTGCATGCACCAAACTGTGCTGATATACAGAGCCCTTGCACATCAGAACCTGCACAGCACTCTGTCCACCCAAGGCCTCAGGCACCTAGAAGTAGAAATGAAATTTTTCCCACGCCCTCACAAAGTCCATATGCATGGCAGATTGGAAGCAACATGACTTCAGATCTCAGCAGCAATGCACTCATGACACCCTCCCACCTGCTCCCAATGGTCAGTAGACCTTGCAGAGAGCTCCTTCAGGAGCCAGAAACATGGAAGAACAGCAAGAGTGGACCAATTAGTCCCTTGAAATTGTTTCTCCATGCACCGTGATCAGGGAAGTTCTTGTAACTGGTCCTCAATCGCCAATCACCCTCAGTCACCCCATATGGCTTTACATCTTTATCATTCCGAAAAGCATCGAAGTAACTTTGGGTGCACTCAATGACAGTGCCTCAAGGTGGAGGTCCAAACGCTCACCAAATTCCAGCTGCAGAGAGTCCTACACAATCTCAGTCTTAGATCACCTTAGTATTACTGCGAGACTGTATTCCATCATTATGTACACCTCAGCCAAGTTGAACATCTTTCCTGCATAGACCCTGCAGAGCTCTGTAAGAGCTTTTGATGCTTCACATGGATAGCTTCTCAGTCCTCCACACGGTCCAGCACACAGGCCCATTCTACTTGCTGTCACCTCATGGGATAATACACTGGTCCTTCAATGAAGTTCAGTGCACTTTGGTTGCAATCCTTTATGCGAGGTCTATTCCTACCCTTGTTAAGGAGACAAGAAAGGCAAATAATTCTCGATGTGAGGCCTCACTAAGGCTACAGTCAACTGCATACACACCTCTTTAATCCTACACTCAATCTCTCTTGCAGTCAAGGTTAAGGGTGGAATTGTACCAGATTTGCACTAAGCGCAGAAGTGGGCAGGAAAAATAATGTTTTACCTGCCAGCTGCAATGGCGGCTTTGCACGCCCCATTAATCATGCGTCCCTAGGAAACATACCATTTTGATGGCGGGCAGGCTTTCATTCGCCTGCAAAAGCGTCACCTCACCGCTTCCTCAAGCCAGGCGCCATATTTGAAGTGCAGCTGCGCGCACACCTCTCAGTGCTTCCAGCCCAGGACTGCTGCACAGAAGACATGGCGCTGAAAGGCAAGAAGATTACAGCCCCCCGATTCAGTGACACATCCCTGGAATGCCTTTTGGATGCCACAGAGGCCTGCCGTGATGTCTTCTACCCCCTCTCTGGCCACAGGAGGGGCAGCAACATCATCAATGCGGCTTGGGAGACAGTGGCAGTGGCGCAAAAGAGGACAACCACCCAGTGCCAAAAGAAGATGAATGATCTCCTCTATTCCGCCAGGGTAAGTCACTCTTCTCAATACTCTCAACTCACAAACAAATCACACATTCACAGGAATTGCACTCACTGACAATTCAAGGGACAACACCATTCACTGTCTCACACACACCTTCATTGACCTCATCCCGTCCGTGGGCACCACTCACCACCCACACATGCCAGGTGTGCTTATCATCTGGCCTGGCAGGTGTCCTGCTTACACTTCCTCCATCTGTCTTCATGCAGGCCAAGCTGGCACACAACAAAAGGGAGAGGTCACAGGCTGGTGGAGGAATGCCTGAAGTCAAGCTCTTCACGGACTTTGAATACAGAGCCATCCTGCTGGCTGGTGAAGATCTGGACCGTTCCTGATCTGACGGTGAGGTCGGTGATGCTCTACCAAGTGAGGATCCAGCAGTGTAACATCCATCAGACAACCATGCTGTGACTGACGTGTCCTGTTTCACAGGCCACTGCCATGCACTAATTATCTCTCTTTGCTTTTGCAGGCACGTCTGGGAAACAGCTGAGGGAGTCCACGAGCCAGGTTCTCGACTCAAGCTCAAAGACACTTCGGAAAAAGAAATCTGCTGAAACCCAATTGAAGACCCATCACAGTGCTCACCCACACCCCCCACCAGTGCAGAGACACACACCTTGGTGGGACGTGGTACTAGAGTAGCCCCGGGATCACAATCGGGTGAGCACATTGCACTGTCTGATCCACAGCAGGCGGTGGCAGGGACTTCCCAGGTGCTCAGCACTTGGAGGACTGCTGGACGCCAGAAATCTGCTGAATCTGAGTTAGATAAGGAGCCTCTGGACTTGATCACACCTCTGTTGCTAGAACTGCAAAGGCAAGCTCGGGAACATCAGGAAGGGATGTTCGCTGCACTCCCCAGATTGCAAGGCATGATGGAGGAGTCCATCTGCCCTCAGTCTGAGGTGACAGTGCCGGAATCCCAACTCACTGAGGTTGACACTGGTAGGATGCCAGCGCTATGGGGACCTTGGTCCAGGACATTGGTCCTGCGCCACTGCACAGTCTGAACTCTATCACTGGTGCCATAATTGGCCTCCAACAGTGTCGACACTGGAAGGGTGTGGGGCAGCTCCATCTCACTTCAGCTTCCCCTTCTCAAGGAGCCAGCTGCGAGCCCTCGGACACCCATAGGGAGGAGGATCAGCAGGTGCACACCCTGTGGTCATCCTTCCAGGTGACTCCGGGAGTGTCCGGCCTATCCAACTCCTCTCTTCCTGTGACCCCGGCAGCTTCAGCTCCACAGCTCGAGGAGGGTGCCACTGCCACACAGCAGGACCCTGAAAGCAGGCCGGGCTCTCCAGGTCTTGGCTCTCCAGAGGACGCCCCTCAACGTCATCACAGGCAGGGCGTAGCAGTCAGCTGGCTGCCTCCACCTCCGCTGTGGATGTTGGGAGAGCACCAAGACGTAGCGGCAGGGTTAGGAAAGTTAAGAAGATGTGGTTGCACAGCCTGGGCTCGGGCATTAATCACATGTACATAATGTTCACTATTGTAAATAAACTCCCAATAATGTCTCCTTGCCTATGGCTCCTTGATGAGCGATATATCACTCAGATGTGAAACCTTGGCTCCTGCACAAGATAAAGGCAGGTGTCTCAGTCCAGGGCCTCTTCCCTGTGCAGTGTGTAACCTTCAGAGCAAAGTGATGGTCCAGCTTCACACTCACTGGACACATCAGTGATCCTTGCACCTCGATCGTGCTTGTCATTGCTGCCAGAATGCTGTGCGCAGATGTTACAGAGTTCTGTCATCCTTTTTGTGTGCTCCCAGCACCTTTGAGGTGGGGCTGGGCCCATCTCTTCAGTATCTGTGTCCAGATGAAACGGTGAGGTTTTTCTCCTGAAGGGGTCAGGTGCTGAAGGCTGACAAAGGATCAGGTGCATTAAAAGTTTCTCGGCTGCGTCTCCATGATATGACCCTGATCACAGAGCGCAAGCAATCTGCCCTCAGCTAGACAGGAGTCAGACATTCACAGAGGCAATGTGAAGATCTATGGAGTGTCCTCACTACATGTCATCCTCCTGGAATCTAACGACTATTAGGGCCTCCACTGCATCTCCATGATGGGCGCCATATCACAGAAGATCTGTGCACTGCCATCAGCCAGACTGGAGCTAAACGTTCACAAGTGCAACGTGAGGATCTATGGTGACTCCTCACTGCAAGTCGTCATCATCCTCCACAAATCTAGCAGCTATGGAGGGCCTCCCGAGCATGCCTGCTTTGTCTGGTCAGTGCAATGGCCTCATCACCAACATTCTTGCCTTCGAGGCCCTCCTCACCATCATTCCCGTTGATGTTCTCCTCATCGGAGGAGACACGCATTTCCTACATCTCCTCTTCAGCCAGCTGCTTTCCCCGTTGAAGCGCCAGGTTGTAAAGGGTGCAGCAGGCAATGACGATGTGTGACACCTCCTGGATTGTACTGCAGGGCTCCACCAGACCGATCCAGGCACTGGAAACTCATTTTCAGCACTCCGGCGGTTTGCTCCACCAAGGTGCAAGTTGCAGCATGAGTTGTACTTTCTCTCTGCTGCAGTCTGAGGCCACCGCACAGGTGTCATCAGCCACGGCCTCTGCGGGTAGCCCTTTTGTCTCCAAGGAGCCAATCCTGCATCCTTTGTGGACCCTGGATGCTGCCAGGCTTCTAAGGCCTGCTAAGGATGTAGGAGTCGTGAGCACTCCCTGCAGGATGTGTTTGTGGTGGTCGCACACCAGCTGCACATTCAGCAAGTGGAAGCCCTTGTGGTTGACATAGTTGACTGCTTGTTGCCATGGAGATCTGAGCGCCACCTGAGTGCAGTCGGTGGCACCCTGCACCTGTGGGAAACCTGAGATCTGCACAAATCCCAGCGCTCTTGCTTCCTGGCTTTTCTGATCCCGGGCAAAATGCACAAAGTTGTGTGCCTTCGCAACGATGGCGTCTGTGACCTCATGAACGCATTTGTGCGTGGAGCCTTGTGAAATCCCACAAAGGTCAGCTGTGGAGCTCTGAAAGGAGCCACTGGCGTAGAAATTAAGTGCCGTGGTTACTTTCACAGCCACTGCCACCCTCCATGTCCCTGTGGTGCCAAATCCTGCAGCAGGTGGCAGATGTGACTGACCAGTTCCCTGGTCATGTGCACGCTTCAGCCACACTGATTCTCAGTCATCTGCAGGAATGACAAACACTGTATATAGACCAATGTTGTTCTAGGTGCTGACCAGCGACAACTCGCTGTGGCTCTCTATTGGCTTGAGCGGGAGCCCCAGCCCCTTCTTCCTGAGGGTTCAGCTCCTCCCTCTGTCCTGTCAGGTGCCTCCATCACTTTCTTCTCCTTCGTCTCTGCTGTCTGTAAGCCATGAGATATATGGCTAGGTCACCAGTTCCATGGTCCTGATGTACTCCTCTTGCAGGATGAAAGAGAGAGACACGTGGGATAGCATGGGTGTACTAAGAACCTCTCTTGGTTAAATCTGAAGGCCCCTTGACGCATCCCGGAGAGTGCTGGCCACCACTTTGATGGCCAGAGTTTAGTGCGCTGCATGGCTGCCCGAAACCCCACCTTCCTCCATCCCACTCCAACTGACTGACTGGGGGCAGCTTTGCCCACTGAACTGCATGCTGTGCTCTCAGCTCAGGCGCAGGCATTCTCCTAACCCGCACTGCAAGGCTGCACTGTTAGCTTGAACCATGGGGGAGACTGGTCCAAACCGGGATCCTGACATTTTAAGGGGCTGTGAGCACCTCCACCAGTGACTGCTCCATGGCCAGCTTTATCAAGGAGATTATACAATGTGCGTAGTACATGAAGCCCTTGGTCGACCTTCCTCCCCCTTGTGGGTGCCCAATGTCACCTCCCTGACTCCCTGAGGAGATGGGCACATGGAGGGAGGTTGATGTGCCTCATCCCCTTCTCACCTAGCCACAGCTCCGCTGCAACATGGCTAGAGTGATGGTCCGAGAGTATATCCAGCAGCAACTGTGTTTTCTGCTGGGCCTGGGTCTCCAAGGTAGTCGCCACCCTTTCAATGGAGGCCGTCAAGCACTTGCATGCCAGAGTCATATTAGCAGACAAAGTGTGGACGGACTCCTCTAGCCTTTGGTCCAGTCTGCGCATGGCCTATGGCATCTCTGCCTGCTATTCCACTGCCTGTCTCTGCATCACCAACATGGTTGAGTACAGAGGCTCGTCACCTGCATGTTGTTCCCCAGGGGCCTGCTTTCCAGCAGTTCCCTGAATGTCAGAGACATCAGCTATCACATTCGCCATCAGCTGTAGACCCGTGTCAGTGATGTGCTCACCAGACTGTGACCCTGAGCCTACTCTAGTTCGTGCACTCACCGAGGTGAATGTCTCTGTGCTGGTGGAAGGTGAAAGTGAACACCATGAACGTGCTTCCTCTGAGGAATCTGAGGCATCCTCCTCAGAAGTGGTGGTGGATCTGGAGCTGTGAGTGGCCTGCCTTCTTTTCATGTTGGTACCTGAAATGGAGAAAAGAAAGATTTAGTGGAGACCTAAGCAGTCTCCCTTCTTAAAGCAATGTCTCGGTCTCTGGGCACATCTATTAAGTGCAAACTGGAGACATCCTCACTTGCTTCCTGTTGGAAATCCCATCTCGCCTTCAGAACAGGTACAGTCCCGCTCCTCCCTGGTTAGTTCTGGGGCCCCCTTCTCAAATGGGGGTGAGGATTTGGATGTCGGGCCAGCCACCTCTGGCCTTGGCCCACTCCCTTCTGTTGTCTGAGTTCTTGTCCTGCAGTCAGACAGAAGGATTGAGTGTCATCCCTATGGGTGCAAGAGCAATCTAGGAGCATGCATGCCTATGGCAGCTCCTGAGCCCTCCCCCGTAAGTGATTAACAAGCAGGATGTCCTGCAACTGATAGAAGAATGAGATCATGAAGTGCCTGGCACACAATCAGTGCACAAGTCCCATCTGCTGCTGAATCCTGCAACTGAAACTCAAGTCTGACTGTGCACTTGCAATCTTTCGCTGCCTGATGTCCTTATGAGTATCAGTTTGGAGTGAGTAGACCGTGCCACTTATCCTGGTGGAGCACAGCAGATTGTTCATCCTTTTTCTGCACTGCTGGGCCATTCTCCTGTGGGCCCCATGGACACTAACCTCCTCTACGACCTCCATCCAGGCCGCTGTGGTCAGATAGGAGGGCATCTGCTGCCATCTCTGGGAGACAGGACCTCCCGCCTTTCGTGGACAGCCTGGAGGAGAATCTGCTCCACTGAACCATGGGGCCACACGTTGCCTGCTCTGCAATATTCTGTTATCTGCAGTAGGTGTCCCCCTCTGGAACGACAGCCAGGTTGATGCTCCTGGCTTGCAGTGAGTGAATGGCTGCCCTCACGCCCTTTAAATATGGCTCCAGGACCCCACGAAGTAAGGGCGGAGAAGGCCCCCCCCAATCGCAAGATTCACCATATTCCTTGTGCATGCAGATGTAATGAGTTGACCAGCCTGAGATTGCAGGGGGCTAGCCGTTCCACCCATGAGTGGAAATCACTCTTATTTCTGCTCCTGCCACCCAACTTTTACTCCAGAGTGAAATATTTCACTCCTGGTGTCAGAGAACTGAGTTGTGAGGGAAAATGGAGAAATTATATTTTGAACCTTGAAAAGCGCCAACTAGAGGTGATATTACAGATAAAGTAAATCTGGAATCCAACTTCAAACAAAAGTGGAACTGTGTGACAAGGGGAAATGGGTTGAAATTAATGAATGGCAAATCTAGAACTCCTGTCAGGAAATTCTTTATGCAAAGAATGGCTAATGCATGAATGGACATCTAGATACAGCGTTCACAATGAAAGGGAATCATTTAAAACAAAATAGCTAAATGCAATGGGACACTGCAGGATCTTTCTGAATAGAAAAGCAAACATTGGTCATGTCTCATGTCTCACGCACAAATTTGCTTTCATCATTTTACAATTCTCACCAGCTTTCTCTCTCACATTTTTAAATCAAATTGTACGCTTGTCATTTACCTGATGTTTTATATATTAACTGGTGGTGTCAGCCTTGGCTCAGTGGCAGTATTCTTGCCTCTGAATCAGCTGGTTGAACTTCAAATCCTCCTCCAAAGACTTAAGCACATAATTCAGGCTGACACCCTAGAGCTGTTCTGTCGAAGGTGCCACCTTTCAGATGAGATGTTAAACCAGGGCCTCGTCTGCCCTCTTGTGCGTAAGTAAAATATCCCATGGCAATATTTTGAAACAGGCCAGGGGATTTCTCCTGGCATCCTGGCCAATATTTATTCCTCAACTAACATTACTTAAACAGATTGCCTGGCCGCTATCGTTGTGCTGCATTTGGGCACCTGCTGTGTGCAAATGGGCTGCTTCATTTCCCTCAACAGTGATTGCAGCTGATGAATTGCTTTTAAAATGTAAAATGTTTTAGGACTCCAGAGGTCATGAAAGGCCTTACATAAATACTAGTTCTTTCTAATTGGTAGATTTTCCATGATAGAAGGTTCATTAGATTTAAAGGATTATAGAGACCAAAGTCAGAGAACCTTAGGAATAAAGGGGAGGTTCAAACAGAAAAAGAAATTGGCAGAGCGTAAGCTGGTTAAGGATTTCACGAGGCCATTCTTCAGAACAAATAATTGTTTCCAGCTGCAAAGTTGGAAAAGTATAAATTCAAAGTTACGAAGAATTGTAATATAAGTTGTTGTTTGCTTGCTTTTAATCAGGAAAAATGGAAATGCTTTTGCACATGAAATAGAAAAAATGACAAGATCTTTCGAAAGGGACAGGAGAATGATGCGTCTCCATATTAACATATGAACATATGAATTAGGAGCAGGAGTCAGCATTCGGCCCCTCTGCCATTCAATAAAATCATGGCTAATCTGATTGTGGCCTTAACTCCACATTCTGCCTACCCCCAATAACCTTAACTCCCTTGTTAGTCAAGAATCTATCTACCTCTGCTTTAAAACTATTCATTGGCCCTGCCTCCACCATCCTCTGGGGAATGGAGTTCCAAAGATCCACAGCCCTCTGAGAGAAAAAAAATTCTTCTCATCTCCATCTTAAATGGAGACAGCTTATTTTTAAACTGTGTCCCCTGGTTGTAGAGATATTCCAGAGATCTTAAACACCCATTCCAGTTGGTGATAACCCTCACAAAAGAAGTTCAACCACATTTCAACAGTGATTATACTTCAAGAAGTACCTAATTGGCTGTAAAGTTCTTTAGGAAATCCTGAGGTCATGAAAATTGTAATTTTCATGCAAGACCCCCTTCTGCTCATGTACAGGCTGATATACAGAGTTCCTGAGGACTGAGAAGCTATAAAAAAAAAGCCTGAAAATCAAAGCAAACAACGGTCCACAAACAAAAACAAAAATACCTGGAAAAACTCAGCAGGTCTGGCAGCATCTGCGGAGAGGAACACAGTTAACTGTGTTCTTCTCCGCAGATGCTGCCAGACCTGCTGAGATTTTCCAGGTATTTTTGTTTTTGTTTTGGATTTCCAGCATCCGCAGTTTTTTGCTTTTATCTAATGGTCCACAAACTATCAGTAAGACTTTTGAGTTCTGTTCACTGGACAATTTCAAGCTGTAGGAGTGTTAATGTCAGTTTTCCAATGGACTGCACTACAAACGAACATGTTTCACCCTACAACTGCATGAAATCTCACACGAGGGTCCCACACACAGCACTTTTCCCAAACCTGCAGCTGTGAAACTAACTTGTAAGGCTCAGTTTTTCCGCGGCTGAAAAGCCACTGCCTTGAAAAGTTGTACTCTTGTTGGTAAACAGGTGGTCACCTCTGAGATGGTAAATCCCACCTGTTTTGTCCAGTCAGTAAGGTAGTTGAGGATATAGGAGTTGTTTGTTAATGGTGTCTTTCACATTGGAAGGAATGGGGTTATGACGGTGCTTGTCAGCATGCTCCCAACAAATACCTGTTTTATTAAGAACATGCTCACATAGTGAAATAATATTTGAAGTGAGCATAGTGCTGGCAGTAGATATGGCAGAGCAGGGAGAAACTGAAACAAAAACAGAAAATGCTGGAAAAACTCAGCAGTCCTGACAGCATCTGTGGAGAGAGAAAAGACAAAGTTAACGTTTCGAGTCTGTATGACCCTTCTTCAGAGTCTGTATGACCCTTCTTCTGTCATTGATTTAAAAAAACAGGTAATAGGGAGAGATTTCCTCTGCATGTATAACAAAATCATAGACCAACTCATAATGAATGTATTTACAACTTTAATACAGAGACCATGCTGAGAAAATCTCCAATTACCACACTGAATCACTGAAGTCAAGACAAACAGAAAAGTTGCCAACCAGCAATTGCTGGCAAAAACTACCGATTATGAAATATGGACCACATAGACCTAACCAACCGATCTGCTGAAACGTTTTTCAAAGCTACCAATCAGAAACCTGCAGCTGCCACATGCTGAAACTGTTCTTGTTGCCTCAAACATTAACCGTTCACTTCTCTTCAGAATTGAACAGAAAGGTTGCTGGGCACTGGCCTCAAATTGTCTAAAATAGTAACGAAAGACATGATTTACTGTGAACAACAACTTGCATTTATATTGTACCTTTAACATTGTTAAACATTCCAGAATGCTTTGCAGGAACTTAATCAAACAAAATTTGACACTGAGCCACAGAAACCAATAATAAGACAGGTGGCCACAGCTTAGACAAAGAGAGAGAGTTTATGGAGCATCTTAATGAGGAAAGGTAGAAGAGTGGAGAGGTTTTAGGAGGAAATTCCAGAGCTTAGGACTAGACCGCTGAAGGGATGGCCACCAATGATGGAGCGATTAAAATCGCAGATGTACAAATGGCCAGAATTGGAGGAGAACAGAACAAGATCTCAAAACATTTTTCTTCATCAAAGGATGTGGGTGTCACTGTAAAGACCAACTTTTGTTGTCCATCCCTAATTGCCCTTGAGAAGGTGGTTGTGAGGTGCTGCCTTAACCTGCTGTAGTCCATCTGGTATTGGTACATTAACATTGGCGTTAGGGAGGGAGTTCCAGAATGATGACCCAGTAACAGTGAAAGAATAGCAATATACTTCCAAGTCAGAATGATATGTGGCTTACATACATAAGAATGTACGAACATTCGAATTAAGAGAAAGAGTAGGCCACTCGGCCCCTCAAGCCTGCTCTGCCTGATGGCTGATCTGATTGTTGCCTCAACTCCATATTCCTGTCTATCCCCTATAACCTTTCACCTCCTTGCTTATCAAGAATATATTTGGCTCTGCCTTAAAAGTATTTAAAGATTTTGCCTTCATTGCCTTTTGAGGAAGAGAGTTCATGACTCATGACCCTCTGAGAGAAAAAATTTCTCCTCATCTCTGTCTTAAATAGGCGGCCCCTTATTTTTAAACAGTGACCCCAAATTCTAGATTCTCCCACAAGAGGAAACATCCTCTCCGCATCCATTTTGTCAAGTCCCCTCAGGATCTTATATGTTTCAATCAAGTTGCCTCTCACTCTTCTAAACTCCAGTGGATACAAGCCTAGTCTGTCCAACCTTTCCCCATAGACAACCTGTCCATTTCAGGTATTATTCTAATAAACCTCCTCTGAACTGCTTCCGTTGCATTTACATCCTTCCTTAAATAAGAACACCAATACTGTACACAGTACTCCAGATGTAGTATCACCAATTCTCTGTATAGCTGAAGCATAACCTCCCTACTTTTGCATTCAATTCCCCTCGCAATAAACTATAACATTCTATCAGCTTTCCTAATTACTTGGAGGGGAATTTGCAGGTGGTGGTGTACTCATGTGTCTGCTGTCATTGTCCTTCTAGTTTGTAGAGGTCACAAATTTGGAAAGTGCTGCGAAAGGAGCTTTGATGAGTGGCTGCAGTGAATCTTGTAGATGGTACACATTCCTGCCACAATACACCAATGGTGGAGGGAGTAAATGTTTAAGTTGGTAGATGGGGTGCCAATCAAGTGGCTGCTTTGCCTTGGATGGTGTCTGGCTTCTTGAGTGTTGTTGGAGCTGCACTCATGCAGGCAAGTAGCATCACATCGTGCTTGTGCCTAGTGATGGCGGGCAGGATTTGGGAATCAGGACGTGAGTTACTAACTGCATAATTCCCAGCCTCTGACCTGTTTTTGCAGCCACATTATTTATATGGCTGGTCCAGTTCAGTTTCTGATCAATGGGAACCCCCAGGATGCTAAGAGTGGGGGCTCCAGCGCTAATAATGCCGTTAAACGTCACGGGGAGATGGCTAAACTTCTTGTTGGAAATGGTCATTGTCTGGCACTTGTGTAACGCAAATAGTATTGGCACATAGCAGCTCAATCTTGAATGTTGTCCAGGTCTTGCTTCATATGGATTTGGACTGCTTTATAATCTGAGGAGTTGCGAATGGAACTGAAAATTGTGTGATCATCAGCGAACATCCACATTTCTGTCCTTATGATGAAGGGAAGGTCATTATTCAAGCAGCTGAAGGCGGTCAGGCCTAGGACATTGCCCTGCTGAACTCCTGCAGTAAAGTCCTGGGTTGCGACAATTGGTGTCCAACAACCACAACCACCTTCCTTTGTGCTAAGTGTGACTCCAGCCAGTAGAAAGTTTTCTCCCTGATTCCCATTGACTTCAACTTCACTCAAACTTCTTGATGCCACAGTCCATCAAATGCTGCTTTAATGTCAATCCATCCACCACATGTAATAATAACATTAATAACCATATATATCACCTTAATCATATTCAATTTTAATTCCTCAATAAAACTAAAGATTCTTTCATTTTATATCAGTGCAGCTGGTGGGAAATGTAGGCTGTATTTCATAGAACAAGCGCCCCGACATTCTGAGATTTGCCAGCATTGCAAGTCCATGGGTGTTAGGTTTGCAGTTGGGCCAAGGGTCTCCATAAATAAAGCAAGGAAATCCACTTGGACACAATGAAACATTTGTTCCTCTACATTGCACAGATTGACTGGGACTGAACTAAATGTAATAATGTAGAAATGAATATAATTTGATATGTTCATGTAATATTTGTCTGTCTACTAATTTAACCTGATAATTCTAAATTAGTTAATGCTTCTGTAGAGACTCTGGACAGAGGAAGAGTGTCACAAGCACTTGTTCATTAACATTGGCAATAGTAATTTCTGTTCTGTGAAGTATTCTTTGCCATCTAGTGGTCATTGTTACCTTAGCAATTGTCAGACATTGCTATGATGCAGCTAGTTTGTTCTGCTATGGTAGGTTCTCAGTAAAGTATTATCAGTTTACACATGAGAGGCCACAACTGGACCTGACAATGGGATTGACTTGCTGTGTATGGTTCAGCTGTAATCCATGTGTGCAGGTGCTTCAATGTTTCCCCCTCTTCCAGCATCCCAAATTCTAAGTCCTCCCTCCAGTGTATGTAGAATATGAGATTCTGCTGAAGAAATGAGCTCTTGTGAGAAGAATTATGAAATTCAAAGGAGCCATTCAGATGAAGGCTTGGATCCTTTTTCCTGGATTTCTGTTTGAATAAACCAGTTTAATGATGTTGCAGTGATTAACGTCAAAGTGAACAGTCAGCACCATTAAGTCATAAACTGGATGATGTCTACTTTAGAGTTATTTAATATTAATGAGTATTAGAAGATTTTAGTATCAAAGGAAGTAATTCTATTTAGGGAAGGAATTTTGTGAATACTAATTGCTGGTGATTGCAGACAACGAATTATGAGACATGCAGAGAAAACCTAATAGAATTCTTTGAAATATCATTGATATTTTAATGAGAGACCACATCTCTTGACAAATCTAGATGTGCATAAAAGAGGGATATGTGTATGGTAAAGTGGTATTTGCATGCATTATGTTTGGAAAAGGTCTTCCGAGCAAAAATCTACCAATCTTATTCGTGAAGATTTCAACTTTTTTCTTTATTCTTTTGTGGGATGTGGGTGTCACTGGCAAGGCCAACATTAGTTGCTCATCCTTAACTGCCCTTTGAACTGAGTGGCTTGCTGGGCCACTGCAGAAGACAGTTAGGAGTCAACCATATTGCTCTGGCTCTGGGGTCACATGTTGGCCAGACCAAGTAAGGATGAGAGATTTCCTTCCCTGAAAGGCTTAGTGAACCAGTTGGATTTTGATAACAATCAACGATGGCTTCATGGCCACCATTACTGAGACTAGCTTTTTTATTGCAGATTTATTAATTGAATTCAAATTCTATCAGCTACTGTGGTGGGATTTGAGTCCACGTCTGCAGAACATTAGCCTGAGCCTCTGGATTATTGGTCCAGTGACATTATCACTATGCTACCACTTTCACAAAATTCTCAGTCTTTTTGGAAGAGAGTTCCAGATTTCAATTACAGGTACTCCATGGCCAGAATTTTTACCTCATCGGGTGGGCGCCGCCCGGCCCGGACAAGCGTAAAATGACGCACGGGAGTCGGCAGCACACCCGCCGACAATCAAAAGGTCTTTTAAGGCCATTAAAGTAACAACTGAATTAAATTTTTCACTGCCATTCCAACCTTACGGTTGGCAGACAGGCGAAAAGGCCAGGTGGCCTCTGCATTTATTAGGATACCTCATCCCCGGGCAGGATGAAGTTTCCAACAGCAAATAAAAATAAAATAAAAATGTAAACATTTTATTAATAACATGTGCCTGCTCTTGTGACAGAGTCACAGGAGGGGACATGTTTTTAAAAAATTTTTAAATCTTTATTTTTAATTTTCAAAACTCTTCATCTCCCTGAGACAGCTCTGTGCCTCAGGGAGCTTTTCCTGCAAGCATCTGCATTCCTCGCTCGCCACACAGGTATTGCTGAGTGCTGCAGCACGGGTTTCACGCTGGGCGGGCCTTAATTGGGCCACCAGCATTAATTGCTGTCGCAGCCCGCTCACGGGCGGTGGTCGGCTTCCCGACCGCTCCCGCCCGACAAGGGCAAAATTCTGCCCCATGTGTGAGAAACTTGCCTCCTGATTTTACCCTTAAATGGCCGAGCTCTAATTTAAAAATCATGCCCCCTCATTCTAGATTCCCTCACCACAGGAAATTGTTCTCTGCTTCTGCTCAGGTCAACCTGTTTATCATTTTAAACATCTTGATTAGAGGTTCTAAACTTGGGAGTACAAACCAGAAGATAAAACGGTTTGTGTAACCTGTCTTCATAATTTAACCCTTTAAGATATGTTATAATGCTGGTGAATCTGCATTGTGCCCCCTCCAGCATCAAAAATCCTTCCTGAGATATGTTGTCCAAAATTTAAAGCAGCACTCTTCAATGAGCTCCATATAACCGAATAATCACTTGCTTACTTTTCTTTTCCAAATCCCTTGAGATAGGTAATATTCCCATTAGCCTTTTTGATTATGTTTTTTTATACTTGTACTAACCTTTAATGATTTGTGTATGCTCCTCCACAGCTCCTCGTCTCTCTCCATCTCTAGATTCTGAAAAGATTCCATCAGACCAGAAAGTAGCAAATATAACCCTTCTATTCAAGAATGGAGGGAGGCAGAAAACAGGAAACTATAGGCCAGTTGGCTTGTCGCCTTTCGTGGGGAAGATGTTAGAATTGATCATTAAGGCTGGGCACTTGGAAAAACTCAAGGTAATTGGGAAGAGTCAGCATGGTTTTGTGGAAGGGAAATCATGTTTAACCAATTTTTGGAGATTTTTGAAGGAGTAATATGTGCTGTGAATAAAGGGGAGCCAGTAGATGTGCTGTACTTGGATGTCCAGAAGGCATTTGATAAGAGGCCACATCAAAGGCTATTGTAGAAAATATAAGCTCAAGATGCAGGGGGTGACATATTAGCATTGACAGAAGATTGGCTGGCTGACAGAAAAGATTGAGAATGCATAAATGTTTTTTTTTCTGATTGACGGGATGTGACGAATGGAGTCCCGCAGGGGTCTGTGCTGGGGTCTCAACTTTTTACAACTTATATCAGTGACTTAGATGAGGGGAGCGAAGGCACGGTAGCAAAATTTGCAAATGACACAAAGATAGGTAGGAAAGTATATTGTGAAGAGGACATAAGGAGGTTGCAGATGGATCTAGATAGGTTGAATGAGTGGGCAAAAATATGGCAGATGGAGTATAATGTGGGAAAATCTGAAGTTGTTCACTTTGGCAGGAAGAATAAAAAAGCAGAGTATTATTTAAGCAGAGAACCACTGCAGAATTCCGAGATGCAGAGGGATTTAGGTGCTCTAATGCATGAGTCACAAAATGTTAGTTTGCAGGTGCAGCAAGTAATTAAGAAGGCTAATGGAATGCTATCCTTTATTATGAGAGGAATTGAACATGAAAGTAAGGATGCTCTGCTTCAGTTACACAGGGCATTGGTGAGACCACAGACTGGATTTTCAGTTCGGCATGCGTGTGCATGGCTGACATGCACGAGCGCGAAATAGCAAGTGATAAATTAATTAAAATCAATTTTTCCAAAGGCCAAGCAGCTTTTGGAATTTTGTGGAAACTTCAACCACGGGCAGCATGAGGTTTCCAATGTTAATTAAAAATAAAATAAAAATGTTTAAATCTCATTTTTAACATGTTTACCTTAATTTTAAAATCTTTATTTTTAATGTTAGAAATCTTCAGCTCCATGAGGCAGCTCTGTGCCTTCAGGGAGCTTTCACTGAGTGCACCTGTGCGCATGCGCACACTTCAGCGCTTGCCCTCCTCTCCACCAACCACCCAGGCAGTGCTGAGCGTTTCAGTGTGTGATTTATGCTGGCTGGATGTTAACTGGCCAGTCAGTGTGAAATTGCATTTGGTGCCCGCCGCACCCACCTGATGAGGGGAAAATCCTCCCCCACATCTCAAATACTGAGTGCAGTTTTGGTGGTCTCCTTATTTAAGGAAGAATGTAAATGCGTTGCAGGCAGTTCACAGGAAGTTTACTAGATTGGTACCTGGAATGACCGGGTGTCGTATGAGGAAAGGATGGACATTCTAGATTTGTTTCCACTGGAGTTTGGAAGAGTGATTGAAGTATATAAGTTCCTGAATGGTCTCGACAAGGTGGACGTGGAAAGGATATTTCCCATTGTGGGTGAGTCCAGAACTAGGGGGCACTGTTTTAAAATTAGGGTTTTCATTTTTGGGACACAGGTGAGGAGAAATTTTTTCTCTCAGGGGGGTGTGCGACTTTGGAATTCTCTGCCTCAGAAGGCGGTAGAGGCGGGGTCATTGAATATTTTTAAGGCGGAGGTAGGTGGATTCTTGTTAGGCAAGGGAATCTAAGGTTATCGGGGTTAGGTGGGAATGTGGAAATCGAAACACATGAAGATCAGCCATGATCTTATTGAATGGCGGAGCAGGCTCAAGGGGCCGAATGGCCTATCTCTGCTCCTATTTTGCGTGTTCGCATGAGAAAAAATTCTGATTTGTCTTTTTCAGATCCAAGGTATTTTTGACTCTGAGATGTCTATTACAAGAAGGTATTCGTGTTTTGTTAGATTATCATTTTATCTCCTGGATTAGATTATTCCCATTATTTATTGTTCCACACATAACCTAATTAAGCTGTTCAAATAATTTTCTGCCTTGTAATCACTCACCTGTAGTGCTTAAGCAAACAAATTATTCTGTGCATTCAGTGGGAACTGATGAATACGTCATGTGTTTACAGCCTTTAAATACAGACGGGGAACTTTTAGGGAAGACCCTAATGGGTTTAAAATGGCTATTTTAGCTTGATCTACGCACAAAAAATAAGAACTAGGAGCAGGAGTAGGCAATTCAGCCCCTCGAGCCTGCCCCGCCATTCATTACGATCATGGTTGATCCCATTTCGGCCTCAACTCCAATTTCCTGCCCTCTCCCCATAACCTTTCAACCCATTACTAATTAAAAATCTGTCTATCTCCTCCTCAAATTTATTCAGCGTCCTGGCATCCACTGCACTCTGAGGTAGTGAATTCCACAGATTCACGACCCTTTGAGAAAAGTAATTCCTCCTCATCCATGATTTAAATCTACCACCCCTTAGCCTAAAACTATGGCCTCTCATTCTAGAATGCCCCAGAAGGGGAAACAATATTTTATCGAATGTGTAAGGTTCTTTAATCACAGAATTTCATAAATTTCTCAGAAGCCTTTCACTAATTATTTCAATAATAAAATTGAAGTAAATACTAAAGAAGTCAAGGAGATTGGTCAGACAGGGTGCTGACTGACTGCTGTTTACTAGGTTATTGGTTAACAGTTAATCTTCCAGTTGACTCTTGAAAATCAATTCTTTTAGTTTACATGGAGCTGAAATAAGAATGATCAGGCTAATATAATTTATTCTGGAAATTCTGCAGATATTTTAAATTTGAAAATAAATAATAGTTGTGCAGGCTTCAACACAAATTTACAGGGCAATGTCAAATAAATGGTCAAAATGCTGAAATAGTTGATGAAGAGATGCAAAAAAGCTCATTGATCAATTTCTCAAGTCATTCTATTAGTATATATATATATAGGGATAGCCATCATTCAAAGGAATCACAAAGGAGTGACAATTATCAGTTAGTTATGTTTATTGATTTAAAGCTCGTTATGTTTATTGATTTAAAGCTCATTATACCAATGAATTATCTCTTTGAAGTTAAGGTGCCTCCAAGATGACATAACAATGGAATTAAATCAAACCTCTGTGACAGTCTCAGTAATTCAATTTCTGAGGTCAAGCAAGTCTGCAGTACTACAGGTACAGTGCTGATGATTAACCAGTCAACTAACTCATTCATGGGATTTGTTTGGGTAGACACATCACCTGAAGCAACTATCCTTTCCACTTGACTCCAGGTAACCTGTAAAACCAATGGCTCTGTTATGGGCAATGGGAAGCTTACACTTGCTCAGCTTCATAGAACATAGGAACAGGAGTAGGCCATTTGGCCCATCAAGCCTTCTCTGCCATTCAAACATATAATTGTTGATCATCTACTTCCATTCCATTTTTCCCCACTATCCACATATCCCTTGATTCCGTTAGTATCCAGAAATCTATTGATTGCTGTCTTGAACATGCTCAGTGATTGAGCTTCCACAGCCCTCTGTGATAGAGACTTCCAAAGATTCACCACCCTTTGAGTGAAGAAATTCCTCCTCATCTCAGTCTTAAATGGCCTGTCCTTTCTCCTGGTTCTAGATTCACCAGCCAGGAGAAGCATTCTATCCACATCTACCCTGTCACACCTTGTAAGAATTTTGTAAGTTTCAATAAGCTCACCTCTCTTTCTTCAAAACTCCAGAAAATACGAGTCCAGTCTCCACAATCTCTTCTCATAAAATAATCCTGCCAACCCAGGGATTAGTCTGGTGAACCTCCGTTGCACTCCCTCCATTGCAAATATATCTTTCCTTAGATAAGGAGACCAAAACTGTGCACCATACTCCAGGTGCAGCCTCACCAAGATAGCCTACAATTGCAGCAAGATACCTTTACTTGTGTACTCAAATCCCCTTGCGATCTCGGCCAACAGAGCATTTGCTTTCCTAATTGCTTGTTGCACAAGGACACCCAGGTCCCTTTGAACATCAACATTTCCCAAGCTCTCACCATTTAAGAAATACTCTGCCTTTGTTTTTTCTACCAAAGTGGATAACTTCACACTTATTCACATTATATTCCATCAGCCATGTCTGTGTCCACTCACTTAGCCTATCCAAATCTCCTTGAAGCCTCCTTGCATCCTCCTTACAACTTACATTCCCACCTTGTTTGGTGTCATCAGCTAATTTGGAAATATTACATTTGAACTCCACACACAAAACATTTATAAAGATTGTGAATATCTGTGGCCCTAGCACTAATCCTTGTGGTACCCCACTAGGAACAGCCTGCCATCTTGAGAATGACCCGTTTACTCCTACTCTCTGTTTTCTGTCTATTAACCAATTCTCAATCCATTACCCCCAATCCCATGTGCTCTAATTTTGTCACTAACCTCCTGTGTGGGACCTTATCACAAGCCTTTTGAACATCCAAACACACCACATCCACTGGTCCTCCTTTATCTATGCTACAGGTAAACATCCTCAAAAGACTCTTAACAGTTCTGTCAAACATGATTTCCCTTTCATAAATCCTGTTGGGAGGGCTTTAAACTAACTCAGCAGGGGTGTGGAAACCAAGAGAAAATATAAGAGAGGAATACCAGGATGCACAGAATACTGGGAGGGACAGATAGCACTAGTATAGAGAATAGTAAGTTAATAGGTGAAGTCAGGATGAGGGAGAAAGTAACAAAATCTAAATCAGGGTTACTATGCATGGAAGTGAAAGCACAGAGTTTAGTAAATAAAATTGGGAGTTACAGGTGCAGATTGCCATGCAGAAATATGATATTATGGTGATAACAGACCTGGCTCAAGGAAGAGCAGAAATGGGTGTTAGATATTCCTGGGTACAAAGTGTTCAGAAAAGATAGGAAAGGAAGAGGGGTGGTGGTATTGGTTAAGGAAAGCATTGCAGTGCTGGAGAAAGAGGATGTCCCGTAGGGTTCAAGGACAGAATGAATTTGGCTAGAGCTAAGGAACAAACAGTGTGCAATTACATTGCTCGGTGTAGTCTATAGACCACCAAATAGTGAGAAGGATGTAGAAGAACAAATCTGCAGGGAAATTGCAGAGAGATGCAAACATTATAGAGTGGTTATAATGGGTGACTTTAATTACCCAAATGTAGACTGGGACTGGTAGCGTGAAGGGCGGAGAGGGGATAAAGTTCCTAGATTGTGTTCAGGAAAATTTTCTACAGCAGTATGTGTAAAATCCAACAAGAAACAACGCACTGTTGAATTTGGTTCTTGGAAGTAGAACAAGTAGATCAAGTGTCAATGGGGGAACAGTTAGGAGACAGTGATCATTGTATTGTATGTTTAGGATGATGTTAGAAAAGGACAATAGGCAGTCCAGAGTAAGAATAATTAACTGGACGAGAGCCGACTTCGATGGGCAAGAGCAAAGCTGGGCTAGATGGACTGGAATGAAAGACTGGCTGGAAAAGCTGTAGCTGAACAATAGGCTACCTTCAAAAATGAATTGGTTTGAGCACAGTCAATGTATATTCCATGGAAAGGGAAAGGTAGGGCAAACAAATCCAAAGCTCCCTGGATAAAAAAAACGGAGGTAGAAATTAAGGCGAAGAAAAAGTGTGCTTATGACAGGTGTCAGGTAGAAAGTACAATTGAGAACCAAAAGGAATACAGAAGGTTCAGAGGGGAGGTGAAAAAGCATATTAGAGAAGGGAAGAGGGATTATGAGAAAAGACTGGCAGCCAACATAAAGAGGAATCCTGAAGTCTTCTATAGGCATAAAAATAGTAAAAGGGTGGTAAAAGGAAGAGTAGGGCTGCTTATGGACCTAAAAGGGAATTTACACATGGACGAAGGGGCCATGGCTGAGGTATTAAATGAATACTTTGCATCCGTCTTTAACAAGGAGTTAGGAGCTACCCAGACCATGGTGACAGACGAGGAAACTCTGTCACAGAAGGGTTCAAAATTGATAAGGAGGAAGTGTTGAACAGACTGTTGGTACTTAAAGTTGACAAGGCACCAGGGCCGGATCATCCAAGGCTATTGAAGGAAGTGAGGGTAGAAATTGCAGGGGCACTGGCCATAATTTTTCAATCTTCCCTAGACTCAGGGGAGGTGCCAGAGGACTGGGGAATTGCAAACATTATTCCCTTGTTCAAAAAAGGTTGTAAGGCTAAGCCCATCAATTACAAAGCAGTCAGTTAACTTCAGTGGTGGGCAAGATTCTAGAAACAAGTACTCGGGATAGAATTAGTAGTCACATGGAAAAATATGGGTTGATAAGGAAGAGCCAGCATTGATTTCTAAAGAGGAAACCATGTTTAACTAACTTGCTGGAGTTTTTTGAAGAGGTAACAGAAAAGGTCAATGAGGCTAATGCTGTTGATGTGGTGTACATGGACTTTCAAAAGGCATTTGACAGTGCCACACAACAGACTTGTGAGAAAAGTTATTGCTCATGGAATAAAAGGGACAGTGGTAACATGGATACAAAATTGGCTGAAAAATAGGAAGCAGAGAGTAACAGTCAATGGATATTTTTCACGCTGGAGGAAGGTTTGTAGTGGAATTCCCCAGGGGTTTGTATTGGGACCCTTGCTTTTCTTGATATATATTACTGATCTAGACCTCGGTGTGCAGGGACCATTTCAAAGTTTGCGGATGATACGAAACTTTAGGAATATTGTAAACTGTGAGGAGGACAGTGTAGAACTTCAAAAGGACATAGACAAGTTGATGGAGGGGGCAGATAGGTGGCAGATGAAGTTCAATGCAGAGAAGTGTGAGATGATGCATTTTGGTAGGAAGAACATGGACAGACAACATAAAATAAGGGGTGAAATTTTGAAAGGGGTGTAGGAGCAGAAAGACCTGAGTATTTATGTGCATAGATCATTGAAGGTGGCGGGACAGGTGGAGTGAGCAGCTAATAAAGCATATAGTATCCTGGGCTTTATTAATGGGGGCATAGAGTACAAGAGCAAGGAGGTTATGCTGAATTTATATAATACGCTCGTTAGACCTCAGCTGGAGTATTGTGTACAGTTCTGGGTGCCATATTACAGGAAGGATGTGAACACATTAGAGAGGGTGCAGAAGAGGTTTACAAGAATGGTTCCGAGGATGAGATACTTCAGCTATGAGGATAGATTGGAGAGGTTGGGACTGTTCTCCTTGGAGAGAAGAAAGCTAAGAGGAGATTTGATAGAGATGTTCAAAATCATGAGGGCGCTGGACAGAGTAGATAGGGAGAAGCTGTTCCCACTTGTAAAAGGATCAAGAACGAGAGGGCACAGATTTAAAGTGATTTGCAAAAGAAGCAAATGTGACATGAGAAAATGCTTTTTCACACAACGAGTGGTTCGGGTCTGGAGTGCACTGCCTGGAAGTGTGGTAGAGGCAGGTTCAATCAAAGCATTCAAGAAGGCATTAGATGATTATTTGAATAGAAACAAAGTGCAGAGGTATGGGGAAAAGCAGGGCAATGACACTAGGTCATAATGCTCATTTGGAGCCGGTGCAGACACGATGGACCGAATGACCTCCTTCTGTTCTGTTAAAATTCTGTGATTCTGTGAAATCCATGTTGACTCTGCTCAATCATATCATTATTTTCTAAGCGTCCAGTTATCACATTCTTTATAATAGATTCTAACATTTTCCCTACTACTGACATCAGACTAACAGGTCTGTAGATTTCCGTTTTCTCCCTCCTTCCTTTCTTAAATAGTCGGGTTACTTCTGCTACTTTCTAGCTTTGCTACATAGGCTGGATGGTTTTATTTGGTTTAACTCCAGCAGTATCTCTGTGCACACTTGGGTGTTTTGAGTGAAATGAATCTGTGCATAAACTCCTTGAATTCAGGTAAACAGGATGCATGCCCATTCTAAGGGTCCAATCTCTTTTCTTTGGGAGGCGGGGTCTGTGGCACTATTCAAAGAAGAGCTAGGAGTTCTCCCAGTTTTCCAGCCAATATTTATCACTAAGCCACCCTAAAATAAAACATCTGATAATTGATTACGTCACTGCTTCTTGGACTTGTGTGTAAGTTGGCAGTAGCATTTCCTACATAAAGCAGTGACTATGGTTCAAAAAGTACTTCATTGGCTATAAAGCGCTTTGGAACATCTTGAGCTTGTGAAAGCCTTGATTATAAATGCAGATTCCTCTTTTCTCATCTGTTATATTAGATAGGAAATGGGACAGACTACAATAACAATTAGCAAGAACAAATTACATTGATGTAATTCCTTGAACAAAGTTAAATGATCCCAAGGCACTTCACCTGAGCATTAACAAAGTTTAACACCAAGCCACTTAAGGAGACATTAGAACAGATGACCAAAAATCTGGTCAAAAAGGTAAGTTTTAGGGAGCAGATGATAGTCTGGCTCTGACTGGATAGATAGGCGAGGGCAGTTCCACCCATCTGGATGATGGAGGAGAAATGATAGCATAGGATTGTGTAGGAAACATATGTCAAAGCTTAAAGACAGGTTAAAAGGATGAGAAGGGATTGTCACGGCCACATAGAATGGGCGAAATCGTCCCAGATTTGCATTAACTGCGGTAGCAGGTGTGAAAAAAGACATCTACTCATTGGCAGACTGTCGCGCCATATGGTCCCCTTCCCGCCTCATAAATTATGCAGTCACGGGAAACACGCCTGATCGCTGGCAGCCGGCCTCTGATTTCCCTGCCATGCCATCGCATCACCTTTTCCTCTCTCCGGGTGCCATATTTAAATTGCAGCCTCGCACAGATTTTTCAATACTTGCAGCCCAGGACTGCTCCGGTGAAGAGATGGCCCCAAAAGCCAAGAAGAGTGCAGCCCCCCAATTCAGTGACGTATCCCTGGAACACCTTTTGGCCGCAATGTCCTCTAACCCTGCTCTGGCTGTAGGAGGCCCATCAGTCTCACCACTCTGGCTTGGGAGGTGGTGACAGAGGTGGTCACTGCACACAAGAGGTCAGCTATCCAGTGCAGAAAAAGGATGAATGATCTCATCCGTGCTGCTAGGGTAAGTCAACCATCTCATCACTCTCAACTCACCCACTCACAAGACCACCACACGTTCACTGGCATCACACTCACTCAGCTCAAGGGACATCACCACTCACTCTCTCACACACACCCTCACATTTCCATCTGGTCTCATCTCCTCTGGGGATAGCCTCCTCATCCTGTCCATGGCTCCACTCAGCATACATGCGCACCTGGCATCCTCCTCACTTGGTCCGGCATGCGCCTTGCTCATACGCTCCATCTGTTTTTATGCAGGACAAGATCGCGCACAATCAACAAGAGAGGTCCCAGACTGAGGATGGAGTGCCAGACATCAAAGTCCTCACTCCGTTCGAGAGCCACGCATTGGAGCTGGTCAGAGAGGTCGTGGACCATTCTGCGGCACAGTGAGGTCAGCAGCAAGCATCCACGTGAGGATCCTGTACCAGGTCATCCCTCTGTCATTGCTACTCTGAGTCCACTGTTCAGTGTGTAACGTGGCAGCCAAGCACTACCAATCTCCACTTTCTGACTTATGCATATCTGCCAAGTCAGCCTCAGGCAACCTTGACCCCCAATCCAGTGCTTAGAGCGCCTCGGGTGAGGACCCTGAGGGCAGCTCCGTTGAAGACTTGTCACGGCACTCACCCACACTCTCCACCAGCGCAGTGACACACATCACATTGAGACCTAGATGTAATGCAGCCTTGGGATCACAATCTGGTGAGCACAGCACACAATCTGTTCCACAGCAGGCGGAGGCAGGGACATCCGAGGTCACTAGCACTCTGAGGACTGCTGGAGGCAAGGAATCTGCTGAGTCTAAGTCAGATGATGAGCCTCTGGACTCGGTCCTTGATCAGTTGTTGGAGCTACAGTGACAATCACAGGAACAGCAGGAAGGGATGTCTGGTGCACTCCTCAGATTGCAAGGGATGATGGAGGAGTCCGTCTGCCTTCAGTCTGAGACGATAGCGCCGGCATGTAGACGTCAATACTTCCCAGAGCAACACTGGCAGGATGGTGGTTGCTATGGAGATCTTGGTCCAGGACATTGGTCCTGCACTGCTGTGCTGGCTGAACTCCATCGCTGACGCCAGAATTGGCCTTCAACAGTGTCAATGTGAGAGAGGTGGGGGGGTTGGAGGTGGGGGGGCGGGGGGGGGGGGGGGGGAGGGGGGGCAGCTCGATCTCACTCTAGCTAACCCTTCTCCTCAAGGAGTCAATCAGGGGCTGCTGGGCACCCAAATGGGGGAAGACCACCAGCTCGACACTCCAGGGCCATCCACCCAGGTGACTCCAGGAATGTCCAGCCGATCTAAATTCCCTCTTCCTGTGTCTCTATCATCTCCAGCCCCATAGGCCAAGAAGGGTCCACCTGGCCCACAGCAGGACACCCAAAGCAGGTCAGGGCCCTCCAGCTTTCAGTCCTCAAAAGGATGGCTGCCAAAGACATCACAGACAACAAGGCATAGCAGTCAGCAGGCTGCCTCCATCTCCACAGTGGATGCCAAGATGCAGTGGCAGGGTTAGGAAGGTAAAGAAGATGTAGTTGCACAGCCTGGGCACGGCTGTTAGTCACTTGTACATAATGTTCACTATTGTAAATAAGCTCCCAATAATGTCTCCTTGCCTATGGCTAATTTTAAGGATGAGCAATGTTCGTGTCACTCAGATGTGAAACCTTGGTTCCTTCACAAGATAAAGGCAAGTGTTTCAATCCAGGGCCTCTTCCCTGTGCAGTGTGTAACCTTCAGAGCAAAGTGATGGTCCAGCTTCACACTCACTAGACACATTACTGATGCCTGCACCTCTACAGTGCTTGTTATTGCTGCCAGAATGTTGTGAGCAGGTGTCACAGAGTTCCAGCATTCTCTCTGTGTGCTCTCAGCACCTTTGACATGGGGCTGGCCCCCCATCTCTTCAGCATCTGTGTCTGGTGATGGCGTGCTCCTGAAGGGGACAGATGCTGAAGGCTGGCAAAGAATCAGGTGCATTTAAAGTTTCACAGCTGCGTCTCCATGATATGACTCTGATCAAAGAGCGCAAGTGAACTGCCCTCAGCCAGACAGGAGTCAGACATTCACAGAGGCTGTGAAGATCTATGGAGTGTCCTCATTGCATGTTGTCATCATCCTCCTGGAATCTAGTGACTAGTAGGGCCTCCGCTGCATCTCCATGACTTGAGCCTGAGCACTGAGGGTACGTGCACTACCATCAGTCACACAGGAGTGGAATGTTCACAGATTCAAGGTGAGGGTGTCAGGACTGTCCTCACTGCATCTCATCATCATCCTCCACGAATATTGCAGTTATTAGGTTCTCACGAGCGCACCTACCTTGTCTGGGCACTGTGGTGGTCTCATCACTGGCATCCTTGCCTTCGAGGACCGATAGGAAGGATGTGATTGCACTGGAGGGGGTGCAGAGGAGATTCGCCAGGATGTTGCCTGGGATGAAACATTTAAGTTATGAAGAGAGGTTGGATAGGCTTGGGTTGTTTTCGTTGGAGCAGAGAAGACTGAGGGGTGACTTGATCGAGGTGTACAAGATTATGAGGGGTATGGACAGGATGGATAAGGAGCAGCTGTTCCCCTTAGTTGAAGGGTCAGTCACAAGGGGACATAAGTTCAAGGTGAGGGGCAGGAGGTTTGGGGGGGATATGAGGAAAAACTTTTTTACCCAGAGGGTGGTGACGGTCTGGAATGCGCTGCCTGGGAGGGTGGTGGAGGCGGGTTGCCTCACATCCTTTAAAAAGTACCTGGATGAGCACTTGGCACGTCATAACATTCAAGGCTATGGGCCAAGTGCTGGTAAATGGGATTAGGTAGGTAGTTCAGGTGTTTCTCACATGTCGGTGCAGACTCGATGGGCTGAAGGGCCTCTTCTGCACTGTGTGATTCTGTGATTCTGTGACCTCATCACCCTCATCCCCCTTGACATCCTCCTCATCAGAGGAGAGGTACAGCTCTTCCATCTCCTCCTTAGCCAGGTCCTCCACCGTTGCAGCGCCAGGTTGTGTAGCATGCAGCAAGATATGATGATACACACCCTCGGTGAACTGTATTGGACCTATCGAGGCACTGGAACCTCATTTTCAAAATGCCTATCGTTTGCTCCACCAAAGTCTGGATTGTGGCATGAGCCTGATTGTATGGTCTCTCTGCTGCAGTCTGAGGCTGCCGCATGGGCATCACCAACCACATCCTCTATGGGTAGCCCTTGTCTCCAAGGAGCCAACCCTGCAGCCTCTCTGGACCCAGGGAGATGTCAGAGATCTGAGACCTGCTAAGGATGTAGGAGTCATGGATGGTCCCTGGGAATCGTGTGCAAACCTGTAGGATGTGTTTGTGGTGGTCGCACACCAGCTGAACATTCAGCGAGTGGAAGCCCTTGTGGTTGATGTAGTTAACTGCTTGTTGCCACAGAGATCTAAGCGCCATGTGAGTGCAGTCGATTGCACACTGCACCATTGGAAAACCAGAGATCAGCGCAAATCCCAGTGCTCTTGCTTCCTGGCTGTCCTGATCCCGGGTGAAATGCACAAAGTTCTGTGCCTTTGCGAAGATGTTGTCCGTGACCTCCTGGATACACTTGTGCATGGAGGCTTGTGAGATCCCGCACAGGTCACCTGTGGAGCCCTGGAAGGAGCTACTGGCTTAAAAATTGAGCGTCATTGTCACTTTCACGGCCACTGGCATTGGATGCCCTCCAAGTCCCCGTGATGCCAAATCCTGCACCAGGTGGCATACGTGACTGACCGGCCCATAGACATGCAGAGTCTTCGGCAACACAGGTTCTCAGTCATCTGCAGGAATGACAAGCGCTGTCTATAGACCCTGGGTCTAGCGAGGCGCCTATGAGTGACAGCTCGCTGTGGATCTTCAGCTGCGTGCGCAGGAGGCCCTGCCGCATCTTCATCTTGAGGGTGGTGTTCCTCCCTTTGGTGAGCCAGGTGCCTCCACTGCTCTCTTCTCCTTCTTCTGTGCTCTCTGTAAGCCATGAGGCATACCTCTAGATTGCTGGGCTCCATGATCCTGATGTTTTCCTCCTGCAGAATCAAAGAGAAAGAGAGAGAGAGAGAGACAAGTGGGTTAGCATATGTGTCCTGAGGACTTCTCTTGGTTAAGTCTCAAGGTTCCTTCACGCATGCAGGAGAGTGCGACCATCACTTGAATGGCCAGTGTGTAGTGCACTTCATGGCTGTCCGAAACCCCACCCACCTCCGCCCCTCTCCACTTGACCAATTGTTGGCAACTTCAACCATTGGACTGCATGCTGTGCTCTCAGCTCAGGCACAGGCATTCTCCTAACCCGCACTGCAAGGCTACGCTGTTAGCTTGAACCATGCAGGATACTGGTCCAAACCTTAATTAAGACATTGCAAGGGGCTGTGAGTATCTCCACAGGTGACTGTGCCATGACCAGGTTTCACAAGGGGATTCTGCAACTTGCCCAGTTGCCTAATTGTTCTGCAGCTCCCTAAAATGCACATTAATTTGCAGTCTGCGCCTGAGGGGAGCATTTGGTGGCATATTCATGTTTTTACTTTGCATGAGTAGGCAGAAATGCTTCAGAGGCCCGACTCCAAGCATGTCAATGGAGCTGCTGCTGAATGGCCTCAGCTGCGGAAGAATGCTCAGTTTTGACAAGCTTTTCCAAGTGAGTGGCTGCATCCCTCACCCATCCCCCAACTCCACTGTACCACCCCCCCCACCCCCCCCAGCCCCCTCCCCCCACCCTACTAGCCCCACACGCATTGGAGCCCTTGCCCGGCACTGCACTGAAAGCCAGCTGGGAAAAAGCAACTTGCCTGTGCCCACCAACCCCCCCCACCCCCACCGAATGCGTGGCACCTCTTCCTTGATGTCCTACGGGCAATCCTCGTAAGCGCTGTGCAAGGTTGTGTGCACTCACCTCCAAGTTCCCCTCGAAGTTCAGTTCACCAGGTACACACCTTTTAAAGGCAGTTGTAAATCACGCCATCCTGAAGTCACACCGCCAACGGGAGCGGAAAATTCCGGCCAATGTCATTTGTGACTTTGTTAAGGGTCATTTCAGGACTGTAAAGGGGGAAGAAACCTGATTGGGTAGATTCAAACATGTAAGCTAGACATGCATTTGGGAAGCACACATTGAAAAATTTTGATGAGGAAATGGCAGTGGTGCAATCGTTTGCAAGGGAAAATGGGTGAAGGGTTGGTATCTTTGAGGAGACATTAATATTGCGGTAAGATTTGAAGGGAACAACACAGTACCTGAGAAGAGGGATCGCTAAACAATATCTCTAACATGGAGGCCAGGGAGGAAAATTGGATGGTCAGCTGTTTGCTGGGAATAGGCTCAACCCCATGGGCAAAAGGAGCTCAGATAGATCATGATGGGAGATAGGACAGAAAGCTGTGAGCTCAGTGCTAGGATAGGGGGAGCCTTGTGGAAATTTAACCCAGTGGAGTAGGGGAAGGCAGAGAAGCAGCAGACATAGCTGAAAGGATGGTCTCAATTTTAGTGACAAAGAAGTCCATGAGCTCCTTGCATTTCTTGTTGGAGGTGAGGGTGGAGGAGACAGAGGAGAGGTTTAAGAAGACTGTTTGTAGTGGCCAAAAATAAACCAGGGATTTATCTTTGCTTTCCAGGATGATCATGAAATAGTAATGGTGGAGGAGAACAGAAGAGGACCTGATAGTGCATCCAGATCTGTCAATGAATGTAGACCAGTAGTCTCCAATAAACATTCAAGTTGTTTCCCTTGGATATGAGAATGGAGATGAGGGCCCTAGCAGGTGTAATGGCCAAGGTGAGAGAAAGTAATGGTTTTAATGGTAACAAGGGTATCAAAGGTGGAGGTGTAGTCTGATTGAGCAGATGTTTAGCTGCAGAAATGTGGTGAATGAAGGCTTAAAGTTAAACAGTTGGGAATCTGAAAGTGTAATTGCAAGCAGTTCGGGAGAGAAATTCTTCCTAGTGCGAATACAGAAGGAAGTGGGGAAGGGGGAATGTGGATGGAGAGGGTTTCAAGCTTTACCTGCAATTGACAATCTGGGAGGCTATGTGAAGTGGCAAGCTCAAGGGGATGGGTGTGAATATAAGTTGGCAAATCTATATGCAGTGAGAGATTAAGGGAGGACCGGAGGCAGTTGCCTCAAGAGGGGAGTGGGCATGGTGCATTGTGGTGGACCAATTCAGTGGAAGTCCATGGTCACCAATGCCCTCTTTGGGCATGGCACCTGGAGGAGGAGATTGGTGATTGTGAAGTCAAGTAGGGTTTTCCCCTCGTGTTTGTTCTTTCACCACCTGCTATAAGGTGGAATTTACATCGGTGGGATTTTACGATCCCGCCAAACTCAATGGACATTTGAATAGCTCGCCACATTTCATGGCCCCACCTCCACAGCAACAGGGCCGTAAAACTCCGCCCATAATCTCAGCCACCAGACATGCCCTTTAGGATTCGGCCAACTTGGCCATTAGTGTTGTTAAAGAGCCACTCAGAAAGAGAGTGGTAAGTAGTTGTCAGCAGGAGTTTTCCTTACCTATTTTTGATCTGATGCCGTGAGACTTCACAGGGTCCAGTGTCAATGTTAAGGGCTCCTAAGTCATTCCCACCTGATTGTGTACCACACTGCCACAATTCCCACCTGATTGTGTACCACACTGCCACAATTCCCACCTGATTGTGTACCACACTGCCACAATTCCCACCTGATTGTGTACCACACTGCCACCATTTTTATTGGGTCTTTCATTCTGGTGGCTTCCATACGCAGGGAGGGTGATGAAGGAATCTAGTATGTTGGCTGAAAGGTGAGTATGACTAGGTCAGGCTATTGCCTGAACAGTCTGAAGGGCATCTCTCCCAATTTTGGCACAAGTCCCCAGATGCTCGTGTGGAAGTCTTTGCAGGATTGACGAGCCTGGGTGTGCCTTTGTTGTATCAGAATTCAATGCTTAGGTCAATGCCTTAGAAACTCAATGCAGTTGACATAATTCAGTTTTTGTGTTTTGAGGTAAGTGCAGCCTTCTGATGTATTATTGATTTGTGAGTTTAAAGTATTGGCTTTTGAATTCTTCATACTGAGACATGGGTACTAGTGGGTATGGACTGGTGGATGCAAATAGTGTCTAGCCAGCTTGACATTTCTGTGGCGGTCCTTGTGATCCTCCTCTTCTTCCTAGTCATAGCAGAAGAACATGAGAAGCGTAAGGGAGACACCATTGTTTCCTGAGGTGCAGAAAACTGCAAGACTGTATTTTTAAAAAATGTAACCCTGTTTCTGAAACTCTGATGAAGGGCAGAGCGCACATATTTTCTGGAGCTAGTTCCTAGACCATTATCATCTTCAAAGACTCCAGCACCTGTAGTCCATCACAGGGAAGCCTAAATGTCTCTTTTAAACAGGTCTTCTGGAAATTGTGCCAGCACTTGTTTGAGCGAGTGTAATAACTGAAGGTAGAGCCTCTCCTGCTGTCTATAAGGGATCACGTGATGTTCTTGCAGGCTCCGACCAATGTCCCCTAAGCATGGGTAAACCGGGGGTGGCGGGGTTGGGGCTTCCTGACAAGAGTCCCAATTCAACATGTAGCATCTGAAAAGCTCTCTGTAATAAAGTTTATCTGTTTCTTGTTGAAACCTGTCCAGTCCGTCAAGTCATTACATTTGGCGACGAGGGTGAAATAGCTCCCACACTGCACATCACCTTGTTAACTTGAGTACATTGAATCTTAAGAAAAAAGAAAAGACTACTCACCAGTCATGCCAATCTTCGGCAGAATCAATCCTTACGATGCAACTATGGAAGACTGGAGCCAGTATGTAGAGCGCCTTGGATTTTATTTCATAGCAAACAAAATTACCGTGGAGGAAAAGCAGAAAGCAACCCTTTTGAGTGCATGTGGTGGCAAGATATATAATCTCATCCACAGCCTGACGGCCCCAAACCCTCCCAATTCTAAGTCCTATAATGAATTAGTGGACCTCGTGAAAACACATTTCCAGCTGAAGCCACCCATAATAATGCAGAAGTTTAAATTTAATTCCAGAGTTAGGGCCCTGGGAGAGTCCATCACAACTTATGCAGCGAAGTTGGCAGAACACTGCGACTTCGGGGACACACTAAATGACATACTGCGGGACCAATTCGTTTGTGGAGTTCACGACGACGCCATTCAGCGCCATGTACTCACACAGGTCGACAGCGATTTGAAGCGCACCCTGGAAATATCCCTCACCATGGAAAGCGCTGCAAGAGACTCGGAAGCTTTGCAACACATACAACATGGCGCTGTTCTTCATTTGGGGAATGAATCTACCGCTAGGTGTGGCACAAAAACCAGACACACAGCAGCGAAGTGAGAGGCAATGTCCGCTGTTAGAAAAATGAAAAGGCCTAGTAGAAACACTTCAGCAGCGACTCCAAGGTTAATTTGTTATAGATGGGGGTGACCATGGACTGGACACCTGCAGATTCAAGGAGGCAGAATGCCATTACTGCCATAAGAAAGGTCATGTAGTAAGGCAATGCAGGGCAAAGTTGAAACAATCTGTAAAGCAGCAAACCAACATGACTGAATTGGAAAATACAGCTGAATCTGAAACTGCTGATACCGACATCTATTCCCTGTATAACGTCACCGCTGTAAAAACCAAACCTATCACTGTCACAATCCAAGTTAATGGGAAGTCACTAATAATGGAGGTAGATACGGGAGCCTCAACCACAGTGATGGGCGAGCACACCTTTAAATGCCTAAATGAAGGTACCCAGCCACTGAATCTGGAGGGGACAACCGCTAAATTGAAGACATACACTGGAGAATCTATACAGGTAAAGGGCATCACCACAGTACCTGAAGGACCTAGTCTCCTGGGCCAAGACTGGTTACAGAAAATCAAGCTTGACTGGTCTGAGATATTTCACCTGAAAACGGGAGTAGATCCGGAACTGCTAAGGAAATACGACAATGTATTTCATGACAATTTAAGGAAGTTAAAAGGCTTGCAAGCAAAAATATATGTGGATCCTCAGGCAACACCACATTTTTTTAAGGCCAGACCTGTGCCTTATGTGTTGAAGGAGAAGGTAGATGTAGAACTGTACTGATCAGAAAAGCTAGACATCATCTAACCTGTCCAATTCTTGGAATGGGCAGCCTCCAAGTTCCAGTGGTTAAGTCTGACCAAACCATACGCTTTTGTGGGGACCATAAATTGACCGTACAAGGCAGCCAAATTAGATAAGTGCCCCATTCCAAAGATAGACAAATTACATGCAAAGCTAGCTGGGGGCAAATCCTATACAAAATTGGATATGAGCCATGCTTACCAACAATTAGAGCTGGATAGCACGTCTATAGGATACCTTCAACACACACGAGGGCCTTTATCAGTATACTCGTCTACCCTTTGGAGTATGGGCTGCATGTGCAACCTTCCAAAGGACAATGTCTTTTGCAAGGATTTCCCCGAGTGGTAGTATACCTAGATGAAGGGTCATACGGACCCGAAGCGTCAACTGTATCCCTCTCCGCAGATGCTGTCAGACCTGCTGAGTTTTTCCAGGTATTTTTGTTTTTGTTCGAGATTTCCAGCATCCGCAGTATTTTGCTTTAAACTTATACCTAGATGATGTTCTGATCAAAGAGTCAACCGAGACCAAACACTTGGCCAACCTGGAGGAAGTGCTAAAAAGACTCATGGAAGCCGGCGTATGATTAAAGAAAGAAAAATGTACATTCCAAATGCCAGAAGTTACTTACCTAGGTCACAGGGTGCAAGCCATGGGTTTGCATCCAGTAGAAGAGAAAGTTAGGGCAATCAAAGATGCGCCCTCACTGTCCAATGTAACCAAGCTCAAGTTTTTCCTGGGTATGATCAATTACTAGAGCCGCTTCTTGCCAAACTTATCAACAGTGTTAGCACCATTACACTTGCTGTTAAAAAAGAATCACCGTTGGTCATGGAATTCACAACAGGAAGAAGCCTTTGTGGAAGTAAAGAAACTGTTGCATTTGTTGTGTTTATTGGTACACCACAACCCATCAAAAGAATTAGTATTGACATGTGATGCCTCTCCTTATGGTGTCGGAGCTGTGTTATCACATAGAATGGAAGATGGATCAGAAAGGCCCATTGACTATGTCTCGAGTACCCCCTCCACAGCCGAGCAGGGTTATTCCCAGCTAGAAAGGGAAGGTTTATCAGTGATATTTGAAGTGAAGAAATTCCAACAGTATCTGCATGGGTGATATTTCACCATTGTGTTGGACCATAAACCATTAATGGGTTTATTCAGTGAGGATAAGGCCATTTTGCCATAGCATCAGCAAGAATACAACGTGGGGCTTTGCTATTATCTGCGTATGAGTATACCTTTATGTACCGTCCTGGCTTACATATTGCAAATGCGGACACACTCAGTTGTCTCCCATTAACAGATAGCATTGTACATGCTCCAGTGCCACAAGAAGTTGTGCTAATACCGAATTTCCTGGATTCTTCGTCTGTGTGTGCGAAACAAGTTAGAAATTGGACGAATAGAGATCCAATTTTGTCGAAAGTCAGAGACCTTGTTTTGCAAGGGTGGTCAAATTCACCTGTATCTGAAGAGATAAGACAACTCCACGCCCAAAAAACAGTTAAGTTGTCAAGATGGAATTTTGTTGTGGGGATCAAGAGTTGTCGTCCCTTCGCAAACACTGTCTCCATTGTCAGCAACAAATGAAGTTGCCTGTTTCAGCTCCAATGCATCCGTGGCAGTAGCCTGGTCGACCCTGGGTTAGACTACATATTGATTATGTCGGACCATTGTAAGGTAACATGTTTTTGTTGATCATAGATGCACATTCTAAATGGAGGAATGTATACGAAGTCAAATCATCAACATCAAGTGCAGCTATTGAGAAGTTGCATCACTGTTTTAGCATACATGACCAACTGGAAATCATTGTTTCTGATAACGTTACAGTCTTTACCAGTGCAGAGTTTTAGAGATTCTTGAATTTAAGTGGAATCAGATATTTCAAAACAGCCCTATACTATCCCTCATCAATTGGTTTAGCTGGCAAAGCTGTGCAAACTTTCAAATCTGGAATGAGGAGGTTATCAGAAGATATTCTAGAGACTCGACTTTCCCACTTTCTTCTCCATTATTGTACAATGTCTCATTCAACTACAGGTTCAACACCGTCTGAATTATTGATGAAACGCCGCCTATGCACAAGGTTAAGTCTGGTGTTTCCAAACTTGGAGGAGAAGGTAGAGAGGAATCAGAGTAATCAAAAATTGAATCACGAAGAGAAGCGCGAGAGGTGTTGGGAGTTGAAGAGAAGCGTGAGAGGAGTCGGGTGTTGAAAAGGAGCTGGGAGAGCAGAGGTGACTGAGGGAGTTCGGTGAGGAGGGAATGAGGTGATCCTTTGAGTACCGTGAGTACGGTCAGGTAAGTATTTACTACTTTTATCACTTATAGTTTTTAAGTTCTATTTTGTGGTTTATCATTTGTAAGGGCTATATTCTGTAACAACGAGGAGCAGGGAAGAAGGGCCCTAAAGTAATTAATATTATTTGATATTAAGTATCTTCCACAAGGTTTAATTTAATTTAAAGGGGTAAGTCATGGCAGGAGAGCTCAAAGCCGTGGTGTGCTCCTCCTGCTCTATGTGGGATGCCGGGAACATTTCCAGTGCCCGGGGCCAGCATGTGTGCGGGAAGTGTCTCCAGCTGCAGCTCCTGGAAGCCCGGGTTTCGGAAATGGAGCGGCGGCTGGGGACACTGTGGAGCATCCGCGAGACAGGGAGTATTGTGGATAGCACGTATACAGAGATGGTCACACTGCAGGCTAAGAGTCCACAGGCAGGAAGGGAATGGGTGACCACCGGGCAGAGCAAGAGGACTAGGCAGGCAGTGCAGGAATCTCCTGTGGCTATTCCCTTGCAAAACAGATATACCGCTTTGGATACTGTTGGGGGGGAAATGGCCTCTCAGGGGAAGGCAGCAACAGCCAAATTCGTTGCACCACAGTTGGCTCTGCTGCACAGGGGAGGAGTAAAAAGTGTGGGAATGCAATAGTTATAAAGGATTCAATTGTAAGGGGAATAGATAGGCGTTTCTGTGGCCGCAAACGAGAGTCCAGGATGATATGTTGCCTCCCTGGTGCTAGGGCCAAGGATGTCTCAGAGCAGCTACAGGACATTCTGAAGGGGGAGGGTGAACAGCCAGTGGTCACGGTACATATTGGTACAAACGACATAGGTAAAAAAAGGGATGAGGTCCTAAAAGCAAAATATAGGGAGTTAGGAAGTAAGTTGAAAAGTAGGACCTCAAAGGTAGTGATCTCAGGATTACTACCAGTGCCATATGCTAGTCAGAGTAGAAATAGCAGGATATATCGGATGAATGCGTGGCTGAAGAGATGGTGTGAGGGGGAGGGTTTCAGATTCCTGGGACATTGGGACCGGTTCTGGGGGAGGTGGGACTAGTACAAACTGGACAGGTTACACCCGGGCAGGACCAGGACTGATGCCCTAGGGGGAATATTTGCTAGAGTGGTTGGGGAGGGTTTAAACTAAAATGGCAGGGGGATGGGAACCTATGCAAGGAGTCAGAAGAGGGTGAATCAAGGATAAGAGCAAAAGACAGAAAGGGGAATAAGAAAAGTGATAGGCAGAGAAATCAAGGGCAAGAATCAAACAGGGCCTCAGTGAAAAATAGTGGGAACAGGACAAGTAATGGGCTTTGTGCCTTAACGCGAGGAGCATTCGCAATAAAGTGGATGAATTAGCTGTGCAAATAGATGTAAACAGGTATGATATAGTCGGGATTACGGCGACATGGCTGCAAGGTGACCAGGGATGGGAACTGAACATCCAGGGGTATTCAGTATTTAGGAAGGGCAGACAAAAAGGAAAAGGCAGTGGAGTTGCATTGCTGGTTAAAGAAAAAATTAACGCAATAGTGAGGAAAGATATTATTTCCGACGATGTGGAATCTGTATGGGTAGAGCTGAGAAACATTAAGGGGCAAAAAACGTTAGTGGGGGTTGTATAGAGACCCCTACACTGTAGCGGTGATGTTGGGGATGGCATTAAACAGGAAATTAGAGATGCATGCAATAAAGGAACATCCGTAATTATGGGTGACTTTAACCTGCATATAGATTGGGCAAATCAAATTATTAACAATACCGTAGAGGAGGAATTGCTGGAGTGTATACAGGATGGTTTTCTGGACCAATACGTTGAGGAACCAACCAGAGAACAGGCCATCCTAGACTGGGTATTATGTAATGAGAAAGGAATAATTGGCAATCTAGTTGTGCGAGGCCCCTTAGGGATGAGCGACCATATATGATAGAATTCTTCATCAAGATAGAGAGTGACGTAGTTGATTCTGAGACTAAGGTCCTGAATCTTAATAAAGGAAACTACGATGGTATGAGATGCGAGTTGGCTATGATGGATTGAGAAACGTTACTTAAAGGGATGACAGTGGATAGGCAATGACAAACCTTCAAAGAGCGCATGGGTGAACTGCAACAATTGTTTATTCCTGTCTGGCGCAAAAATAAAATAGGAAAGGTGGCCAAACCATGGCTTACAAGGGAAATTAGAGATAGTATTAGATTCAGGAAGAGGTATATAAATTGGCTAAAAAAAACAACAGACCTGAGGATTGGGAGCACTTTAGAATTCAGCAAAGGAGGACCAAGGGATTGATTAAGAAGGGGAAAATAGAGTACGAGAGTAAGCTTGCGGGGAACATAAAAACTGACTGTAAAAGTTTCCATAGGTATGTGAAGAGAAAAAGATTGGTGAAAACAAATGTAGGTCCCTTACAGTCTGAAACAGGGGAATTTATAATGGGGAACAAAGAAATGGCTGACCAACTAAATACATACTTTGGGTCTGTCTTCACAAAGGAGGATACAAATAACATACCAGAAATGTTGGGGAGCACAGGGTTTAGTGAGAGGGAGGAACTGAAAGAAATCAGTATTAGTAGGGAAATGGTGTTGGAGAAATTGATGGGATTGAAGGCCGATAAATCCCCAGGGCCTGATAATCTACATCCCAGAGAACTTAAGGAAGTGGCCCTAGAAATAGTGGATGCATTGGTGGTCATCTTCCGAGATTCTACAGAGTCTGGAACAGTTCCTACAGATTGGAGGGTAGCTAATGTAACCCCACTATTTAAAAAGGGAGGTAGAGAGAAAACAGGGAATTATAGACCAGTCAGCCTGATGTCGGTAGTGGGGAAAATTCTAGAGTCCATTATAAAAGATTTAATAGCTGAGCACTTGGAAAACAGTGGCAGAATCAGACAGAGTCAGCATGCATTTATGAAAGGGAAATCATACTTGACAAATCTACTGGAATTTTTCGAGAATGTAACTAGTAGAGTTGATGAGGGGGAACCTGTGGATGTGGTTTATTTGGATTTTCAGAAGGCTTTCGACAAAGTCCCACATAAGAGATTGGCGTGTAAAATTAAAGCGCATGGAATTGGGGGTAGTGTATTGAGATGGATAGAAAACGGATTGGAAGACAGGAAACAAAAAGTAGGAATAAACGGGTCTTTTTCCGAATGGCAGGCAGTGACTAGTGGGGTACCTCAGGGATCGGTGCTGGGATCTCAGCTATTCACAATATATATTGATAATTTAGATGAGGGAGCTAAATGTAATATCTCCAAATTTGCAGATGACACAAAGCTGGATGGGAGGGTGAGCTGTGAGGAGGATGCAGAGATGCTTCAGGGTGATTTGGACAAGCTGAGTGAGTGGGCAAATGCATGGCAGATGCAATATAATGTGGATAAATGTGAGGTTATCCACTTTGGTAGCAAAAACAGGAAGTCAGATTATTATCTGAATGGCTATAAATTGAGAGAGGGGAATGTGCAACGAGACCTGGGTGTCCTCGGACACCAGATGCTGAAGGTAAGCATGCAGGTGCAGCAGGAGGTAAAGAAGGCAAATGGTATGTTGGCCTTCATAGCGAGAGGGTTCGAGTACAGGAGCAGGGATGTCTTGCTGCAATTATACAGGGCCTTGGTGAGACCACACTTGGAATATTGTGTGCAGGTTTGGTCCCCTTATCTGAGGAAGGATGTTCTTGCTATAGAGGGAGTGCAGCGAAGGTTTACCAGACTGATTCCTGGGATGGCGGGACTGAGATATGAGGAGAGATTGAGTCGATTAGGATTATATTCGCTGGAGTTCAGAAGAATGAGGGGGGATCTCATAGAAACCTATAAAATTCTAACAGGACTATACAGGGTAGATGCAGGAAGGATGTTCCCGTTGGTGGGGGAGCCCAGGACCAGGAGTCACAGTCTGAGGATACGGGGCAAACCATTTAGGACTGAGATTAGGAGAAATTTCTTCACCCAGAGAGTGGTAAACCTGTGGAATTCATTACCACAGAAAGTAGTTGAGGCCAAAATATTGTATGTTTTCAAGAAGGAGTTAGATATAGCTCTTGGGGTGAAAGGGATCAAAGGATATGGGGAGAAAGCAAGAGCAGGCTATTGAGTTGGATGATCAGCCATGATCATAATGAATGGTGGAGCAGGCTCAAAGGGCCGAATGGCCTACTCCTGCTCCAATTTTCTATGTTTCTATGATATACACAGCACAGCTTGCACATTCAATGTAGGGGACACAGCATTCGTGTGGAATTTCAGAAGTGCACCTAGTTGGGTTCCTTGAACCATTGTCTCAGAGACTGGTCCCTTAGCCTTCCAGGTGGAAGTAGAAGACAGAAAAGTTCGAATACACGTGGACCGTACTTGTGATAGACAGACATACCAACAACCAACTATTCTGCCTGTGATTAATGTTGAACCATCAATCCCTGAGGTGACAGATCAACCTAGAATAGGCATGTCCGATGTCTCTGTAGAGTTCCCTATCCCAGAACTGCCACTTTCTAATAATGTATCTCGTGCTGTAGCACCGGATCATGTCGATCCCGTGGAGGAACCTCAAGTGGTAGAGCTACGCTACTCTAGCCGAATAAGGAGAGCGCGTCAGAGACTTAGAATCACAGAATCACACAGCACACAGAGGCCCTTCGGTCCATCTGTCTGCACTGACACGTGAGAAACACCTGATCCACCTACCTAATCCCATTTACCAGCACTTGGCCCATAGCCTTGAATGTTATGATATGCCAATTGCTCATCCAGGTATTTTTTAAAGGACGTGAGGCAACCCGCCCCCACCACCCTCCCAGGCAGTGCATTCCAGACCATCACCACCCTCTGGGTAAAAAAGTTTTTCCTCATATCCCCCCTAAACCTCCTGCCCCTCACCTTGAACTTATGTCCCCTCGTGACTGACCCTTCAACTAAGGGGAACAGCTGCTCCCTATCCATTCTGTCCATGCCCCTCATAAGGGACCCCCTTAGGGCGGAATCGTCCCAGATTTGCACTAAGTACTGTAGCGGGCAGGTATGTTTTACCGTATCATCCCAAACCAGCCATATTATTTATGCACTTCCGGGAAACACGCTGTTTCCATGGCGAGTGGGCTCTCATTCGCCTGCCTGCCATCACCCCGCCACTGCATCATGCCAGGAGCCATCTTTAAAGTCCAGCCACAAGCACACATTTTGGTATTTCCAGACCACCCCTTCTGCATGGAAGGCATGGCCCTGAAACTGAAGAAGACAGCAGCCCCCATGTTCAGCGACCCGTCCCTTGAGCGCCTTTTGGATGCCATGGAGGCCCGCCAGGATGTCCTTTACCTCCGTTCTGGCTGCAGGATGGGTAGCAACAGCACTAACCCAGCTTGGGAGGCGGTGGCGGTGGTGGTCAGCACCAACGCCCTTCAAAAGAAGACAGCCACCCAGTGCTGCAAGATGAATGATCTCCTCCATTCCGCCAGGGTAAGACACTCTTCTCATCACTCTCAACTCACACACTCACAAACCTATCACACACTCACAGGGCCCTCACTCACTGCCAGTTCAAGGGACATCACCATTCACTCTCTCACACTCACCGTCATCTGTGGGACCATTCACCATCCACACAGGCCAGGCATACTTACCATCTGGTCTGGCAGGTGTCCTGCTTACACCTTCTCCATTTCTATTCATGCAGGACAAGCTGGTACACAACAAGAGGGAGAGGTTGCAGACCGGTGGCAGAATGCCCGAAATCGAGCTCCTCACTGACTTTGAAAACAGAGCCACCCAGCTGGCCAGTGAGGATCTGAACCAGTCCTGTGCTGATGGTGAGGTTGGCAGTGCTCTAGCAAGTGAGGGTCCGGCAGTGCAACATCCATCAGACAACCATGCTGTGAGTGATGTGTCCTGTTTCATAGGCCACAGCCATGCACTAATTATTTTCCCTTGCTTTTGCAGGTACATCTGCCAAACAGCCGACAGAGTCCATGACCCAGGGCCTCCAATCAAGCTCTGAAGAGGAATCTGGAGGCACCCTCCCTGAAGTCTTGTCACAGCGCTCACCCACACCCTCGACAACACATCTTGGTGGGACCTAGCCCCCGGATCACAATCTGGTGAGCACATCACACTGTCTGATCCACAGCAGATGAAGGCAGGGACTTCCCAGGTTTTTGGCACTGTGAGGACTGCTGGAGGCCAGAACTTTGCTTATTCCGAGTCAGATGACGAGCTTCTGGATTCGGTCATGTCACAGGTGCTGGAGCTGCAAAGGTAAGCTCGGGAACATCAGGAAGGAATGTCCGCTGCACTCCTCAGATTGCAAGGCACAATGGAGGAGTCCGTCCGCCTTCAGGCTGAAGTGATAGCGCCGGCATTGCAACACACCGAGTCAACACTGGCAGGATGGCAGCCACCATGGAGACCTTGGTCCAGGACTTCACTCCTGCACTGCTGCTTGGGCTCAGCTCCATCGCTGATGCTATAGTTGGCCTCCAACAGTGTGTACGTGAGAGGGGTGCAGCTCGATCTCACTCCAGCTACCCCTGTTCCTCAAGGAGTCAGCCTCGGGCCCATAGGGAGGAGGGTCAACAGGTGCACACTCCGGGCCCATCCATCCAGGTGACTCTGAGTATCTGGCACATCCCACTCCCCTCTTCCTGTGACCTCAGCAGCTCCAGCTTCACAAGCCGAGGAGCGTACCACTGCCACACAGCAGAACCCTGAAAGCAGGCCAGGGCCCTACAAGTCTCAGCCCTTGAGATGACGCTTGCCAAGTTTATCACAGACAGGGCGTCGCAGTCAGCAGGCTGTCTCCACCTCTGCTGTGGATGTCCTGGGAGCACCAAGACATAGTGGCAGGGTTAGGAAAGTTAAGGAGAATTAGTTGCACAGCCTGTGCATGGGTGTTAATCACTTGTACATACTGTTCAATGTTGTCAATAAACTTCCAAGAATGTCTCCCTGCCTATGGCTCCTCGTTCTGATGAGCAGTGTTCTTGTCACCTAGATGTGAAACTTTTCTGCACAAGATAAAGGCAAGTGTCTCAGTCCAGGGCCTCTTCCCTGTGCTCTGTGCAGCCTTCAGACCACAGTGATGGTCTGGATGCACAATCCCTGGAAACATTACTGATGCCTGCACCTCGGCGGTGCTTGTCATTGCTGCCAGAATGTAGTGGGCAGGCGCAACAGAGTTCTCTCATTTTCTCGATGTGTTCTCAGTACCTTTAAGGAGAGGCTGGCCCCCATCTCTTCAGCATCTGTGACCACTGATGCTGTGCTCCTGAAGGGCTCAGGTGCTGAAGGCAGACAAAGGATCAGATGCTTCAAAAGTTTCATGGCTGCGTCTCTATGATATCACCCTGATCACAGAGCTCTCGGTCAGACAGGAGTCAGACATTCTCAGAGGCAATGTGAAGATTTATGGAGTGTCCTCACTGCATGTTGTCATCATCCTGCAATTGAGTGACTATTAGGGTTTCCATGACAGGAGCATTCTCACAGAGACTATTGGCGCTGCCATAAGCCAGACTGGAGCAAAACGTTCACAAATGCGATGTGAGGATCTATGGGGTCACCTCACTGCATGTCGTCATCATCCTCCATAAATCTAGCAGCTATGAGGACCTCCCGATTGCGCCTGCTTCGTCTAGCCAGTGTGATGTCCTCATTCCCATCATCGTTGCCTCCGAGGACCTGCTCACCCCCATCCCCGTCAGCGTTGTCCTCATCGGAGGAGACATGCAGCTCCTCCATCTCCTCCTCAGCCAGCTCATCTCCCCATTGGAGCGCCAGGTTATAAAGGGTGCAACAGGCGATTATGATGTGTGACACCCTCTGTGGACTGTATTGCAGGGCTCCACCAAGCCGGTCCAGCATCAGAACCTCAGCTTCAGCATCCCGATAGTCTGCTCCACCAAGTTGCAAGCTGCAACATGAGTTCCATTATACCCTCGCTCTGTTGCATCAGCCACGGCCTCTGCGGGTAGCCCTTGTCCCTGAGGAGCCATCCCTGCAGCTTCTGTGGACCCTGGAAGACTCCACGGACCTGTGACCAACTGAGGATGTCGGAGTCATGCACACTCACTGGAAACCATGTGCACACCTGCAGGATGCGTTTCTGGTGGTCGCACACCAGCTGCACATTTAGCAAATGGAACCCCTTGCGGTTGATGTAGTTCACCGTGTGTTGCGACGGAGACCTGAATGCCATGTGAGTGCAGTCGATGGTCTGCACCTGTGGGAAACCCGAGATCTGGGCAAATCCAATCGCTCTTGCATTCTACTTTCCTGGTGCTTGGCGAAATGCACAAATTATGTGCCCTCATGAAGGTGACATTCGTGACTTCATGGAGACATTTGTGTGTGGAGACTTGTGATATCCCACAGAGGTCACCTGTGGAGTCTTGAAAGGAGCCACTGGTGTAGGAATTGAGCACCACGGTCACTTTCACAGCCACTGGCAGTGGATGCCCTCCATGTCCCTGTGGCACCAAATCCTGCAGTAGCTGGCAGATGTGACCAACCAGTTCCCTAGATATGCACAGTCTTTGGCTTCACTGGTTCACAGTCATCTGCAGGAATGAAAGGCAGTTTCTATAGACCCTGGGTGTTGCTAGCCACTGGCCTATGACGGCTCGCTGTGGCTCTTGGGCAGAGTGTGTGGGAGCCCCAACTGCCCCTTCTACCTGAGGTTGCTGCTCCTGCCCCTGTGCAGCCAGGAGTCACAGTCGTTCTCTCCTCCGTCGTCTTCATGCTCTATAGGCCATCACACATACAGTAGTTCACCAGGTTCCATGATCCTGATGTACTCCCTCCTGCGGGATGAAAGAGAAAGACATGAGGTTAGCATGGGTGTACAAAGAACCTGTCCTGGTTAAGTGTGATGGCCCCTTAACGCTTTACAGAGAGCGCTGGCCACCACTTGGATGACCAGAGATTAATGTGCTGCATGGCTGCCCTGTTAGCTTGAAACATGGGGGAACTGGTCCAAATCAGGATGCTGACATTGCATGGGGTTGTGAGTGCCTGCAGCAGTGACTGCTCTATGGCCAGCTTTAGTGAGGAGATTGTACAACGTGTGCAGTGATCCAACTGTTCCGCAGTCCACTAAAATGCTAATGAATTTGCAGTCTATGCTGGTGGGGGGGAGCTCTGGAGCACTTGGTGGCACTTTGATGCCTCTGCGTTGCTTGAGTGGGCAGATCAGCTAGGAGCCCGACCCCAATCATATCAATGTGGCTGCGCCTGAACTGTCTCAGTTGCGGAAGGATGGCCACTTTATACAGGTTTCCCGTATGCGTGGCCACTTCCCTTGCCCACCCTACCCCCCACCCCAAAGGCTTGTGCGCTATATTCAATGGCAGGGTTGCCCTTGCCCCCGTTCCACCACCAGTCACATCAGCAGCAGGGCTGCTCCTAACCCTGAACCCCACCCCACCACACCCCCTCCCCGACGCCCCTGAAGCTTGAAGTCCAACAGGCGACCCTGGCGAGTGCTGCACAACTTTACTGTGTACTCACCTCCGAGTTCCCCTCAAAGTACAGGCTGCCAAATGCATGCCTTTTATGTGCTGTTGTGAAACATGTCAGCGTGCTTTCCTACTGACATGGACAGATGATCCAGCGGTGAGGACGATTCCGGCGGACTGGCCTTCTAATGATATGCTGAGCTGAATAATGAGGTTCCCAACATCCGATGGCAGGAAACATGGCCTGCCGTTAACGGGCTGAGCGGACAATCGCGAACTGGTTTCCTGCCATCGTAAAAGTGATTGCGTCATAATGTCTGTTCATGCCACCAATCACACCCGATGCCAGTGGGCACGGAAAATTCCGCCCTTAATCTTTGATCACCTGAAGTTGTAGATATGTATATGTTGTTGGATATTCAAATGTTCTCTGTAAACAGAAACTGTAAAAACTAGAGGAGGAAATGTAGTAACTGAAAATATAGCCCCTTCTGCTGTCTATCAAGGGTCATGTGTTGTTTAGGAGACTCTGACTAATGAGATAAAAACAAAAAGATTCTGATGATAGACTGTCCACCAATATCCATTACAAGCCTACCGACTCCCACAGCTACCTCGACTACAGCTCCTCACACCCCGCTTCCTGTAAGGACTCCATCCCATTCTCTCAGTTCCTTCGCCTCTGTCGCATCTGTTCTGATGACGCTACCTTCAAAAACAGCTCCTCTGACATGTCCTCCTTCTTCCTTAACTGAGGTTTTCCACCCACGGTCGTTGACAGGGCCCTCAACCGTGTCCGGCCCATCTCCCGCGCATCCACCCTCACGCCTTCTCCTCCTTCCCAGAAACATGATAGGGTCCCCCTTGTCCTCACTTATCACCCCACCAGCCTCCGCATTCAAAGGATCATCCTCCGCCATTTCCGCCAACTCCAGCATGATGCCACCACCAAACACATCTTCCTTTCACCTCCCCTGGCGGCATTCCGTAGGGATCGTTCCTTCCGGGACACCCTGGTCCATTCCTCCATCACCCCCTACTCCTCAACCCCCACCTATGGCACCTCCCCATGCCCACGCAGAAGATGCAACACCTGCCCCTTCACTTCCTCTCTCCTCACCGTCCAAGGGCCCAAACACTCCTTTCAAGTGAAGCAGCATTTCACTTGCATTTCCCCTAACTTAGTCTACTGCATTCGTTGCTCCCAATGCGGTCTCCTCTACATTGGAGAGACCAAACGCAAACTGGGCGACCGCTTTGCAGAACACCTGCGGTCTGTCCGCAAGAAAGACCCAAACCTCCCTGTCGCTTGCCATTTTAACACTCCACCCTGCTCTCTTGCCCACATGTCTGTCCTTGGCTTGCTGCATTGTTCCAGTGAAGCCCAACGCAAACTGGAGGAACAGCACCTCATCTTCCGACTAGGCACTTTACAGCCTTCCGGGCTGAATATTGAATTCAACAACTTTAGATCTTAAACTCCCCCTCCCCCCATCCCCACCCCGTTTCTTCCCCCTCCCTTTTGTTTTTTTTTCAATAATTTATATAGATTCTTCTTTTCCCACCTATTTCCATTATTTTTAAATCTACAACTAATACCTTGTTAGTCTTTCCACCCCACCCCCACTAGAGCTGTACCTTGAGTGTCCTGCCATCCATTCTTAATTAGCACTTTTCTTAGATAATATCACCACCTTCTACACCTCTTTGATCCTTTTGTCTGTGACATCTTTTGATTCTCTGCTCCTATCACTGCTTGCTTGTCCCCACAACCACCCCACCCTCAACTTCTCTCTCCCCCCGCCCCCCACCTTAAACCAGCTTATATTTCACCCCTCTCCTAACTATACTTCAGTTCCGTTGAAGGGTCATGTTGGACTCGAAACGTCAACTCTTTTCTTCTCCACCGATGCTGCCAGACCTGCTGAGTTTTTCCAGGTAATTTTGTTTTTGTTCTGACTAATGAGCCCTAAGTGCGGGTAATGTGAGGGGCGGGGCTCCCTGACCAGAGTCCTGATTCAGCATGTAGCTCCTGGAAAGCTCTCTCTAATAAAGTTTATCTGATTCTTGTTGAAACCTGTCTGGCCTGTCAAGTCATTACAGTGAGGATTCAACAGTAGACCTCCCTGTGTTGGCCACCATGGGATAGCTTGGAGGAAATTCTACCCCCATCTGCTTACATACTATATGGACCTGAACAGGCTTTTCATGACTGATTTAGTTGCAAGTTACATATCTGTTTGTCCTGCTGGATCGTAGATTCTCAATATTTGCTAGCTTATCACATCCTCTGACACCAAATACAAGTGACTGTTGTTTTAGTGTAAACCTTGACAGGCTGTTTGGCCATTGGGGCTTTCAGATGACCTGATTCATGTTTTCACGCAATGTTAACATACATACACTCCCACAGGAATTGTAAAGCTGTTAGAAGCCCAATGCTCTCCTCCCTAATCCAGGGGCTATAAAACCAGTTGTAATGTCCCTACCATTACTTTGTATGAGATGAAACATCTCAGAACAGACCAGAGGCATGATTTTAAACTAACCCACCCGGTATAAAAACGTATGGAGTGTAACACTTATGCCCAAGCTGAACCTATCCCGTTCTCGTCCGGCATGTATGTTAGATCAAAGTCAGTGCTCATGGTTCTTTCAAATCCTGCATAATTCAGCTACTCACTGTTAAGGGTGGAATTTTGCTCTGATTTTTAAAAAATGTGATTCTAGGAACAGAAATAAGGTGTATTTTGATATTGTGACCTCATATTGATGTAATGTGATTGTGTGTGAAATGCCAGCAGGTTTTCATACATTGTGCCATCATCAGAATATTTCAGTGATGGTTGGCTGCAGGATGGTCAGCAGGGCAATGTTTGCTCTGTTGTGCTGGAATTTTCCATAATCTGTGGTTGTGCTCGAAACAGCATCTAGATTTCAAATTAAAAATACAACCTGCCTCCCACATTTCATGTCTGCTGGCGCAGTGCCTGAGAGTGTGAAGGGGGCACATTCAATTTGCCCTTTTTTTCATCATCTAACTCATTTTCTCTCACCTTCCTGCATTCCTTTCTTCACAAATTGCAACTCTTCCACAATCCACCACCCAGAAATCTGAGCCCAAACTAATTCTCATTCCTTTACTGTTCTTGTCCTTGGCAATATTCATTGGACCCCCAGGCCTAAAAGAAACTGAACAAAAGAATTTGTTTCATTCCCAGGCCCCACAAGGCACTGCCTTTTCTTAAATCCGATACACTTTTTTGCCCTATGTACATGTCCCTGCTGTTCTGATTCTGGTTTCCTTTGCTTAACCCCTTCTCTGCACTTCACTTTTCAGCTTCAAAACCTTCTGTCATTTTGGTCTTACACCCTGGCACACTTTTCCTTGCTACCTCAGTCTTTTCCTTTGGAAGTTCTGTTATAACCTATCTCTTTGACCTTACCTTTGGCCCCACCACTAACCTCTAACCTTTTGCCTGCTACTTCTTGGTGGCCCTGCTGTTATTTATTTCACTTCAATGTATCATATTTTATCCCATTTCCCATGCTATAAATGTGCATTGCTGTTGTTGAAAGTGGTTGGCTCAACGATGACATTGGCAGAGGCCATGAAGAAAACCTCTTCGCCTGTGGCATTTTCAACAAAGAAGGAACATGCTCTGGAATTAAAATACTTTCCAAGAAATAATGATCATTATTGTGAGGTTCTTGGAACATGGCCAGATCTGCATTTGAATCTAAAACCACCTGAAATATTAATTTATCTTCTCTCTCCAAAGCTGCTGACTGACCTGCTGTGTTTCCAGCATTTTTAAAAATTCATTCACGGGATGTGGGCTTCACTGGCTGGGCCAGCGTTTATTGCCCATCCCTCGTTGCTCTTGAGAAGGTGGTGGTGAGCCGCCTCCTTGAACCGCTGCAGTCCCTGTGTTCCTGTTGTTAATTAAGTTTTCTAATATTTTGTTTTTTTTTGAATGAAAGTTTGGTATTACTTTTGTTTAAGTTACAAGACTATTGTCCCACTGAATTTTCAATACAATTACTTCCTTTCATTTTGTAGGATTTTATTCAAGGCCCTTGCAAAGTTGTTGCAGAGCTTTTAATGAATTGTCAGCTTTTGCTACTTTTCTAGCTTGGTCTGTATGTTTAATTCCTTTTCTGATAGTCTTAAATGCATATTTGCACTTTACCACATATCATTACTTGGCCTATTATAACAAATTAATTCCTAATTTTGAGATATCTACTTAAGCATTTCAGCTCCATTGAAACTCTAATTCTATTCATATGGGTTACTGCTCAGAACCGAGTGAATCAACTTACACAAGTGCATAACTTATCTCACTCTTTCTTTTCCTAAGTCCCAAGCATTGCCATTGATAGCACTGTCACAATGGGATGAATTTATAGGAACAGGACCTCTCATGGCAAACACCATTCATTAGACAAATTCCTGGACCCTTCAGTGCAAAATGCTTTTGTGCCATGACTTGCTGGAAGAGCAAGCAGATAACAGCATAGCTGGAGCAATGGAGTATCAGGGACCTTGGTGAATCACAGGACCAGCAGTGAGATTCAAAGATTGAAAAAAAGAAAGCTGAATAAAGGGAAGGAAGTATGGTGATTTTGAAGCTAATCAGGTTACAGAAAGAGGGAAGGAAAGATTTAATTGAGATTTAAAAAAATGACAGAAAGGAAATGTAAAAATGTATTGCATTTGATGTGATGGACTTCCAAAATGTGTTTGATAAGATGCTGTGTAATTGCTTGTCAGCAAATCTGAACCAGCAGGTATCAGGATTTCCAAAAGGCATTTGGTAAGGTGTTGCATAAAAGGTTAGTACACAAGATAAGAGCTCATGGTGTCAAGGGTAATATATTGGCATGGATAAAGGATTGGCTAACTAACAGGAAGCAGAGAATTGGGATAAATGGGTCATTTTTGTTGTGGTATGCCTTTAAGGGATATCAGCATGACACCAGTAGAAGGGAAGTGTGTCATGCAATCCAATCTTAGTTTCACTTTTCCTGTGAGCAGAGCACAGCAGACAGCTCTGATACCTTCAAGCTTTATACCTATGTATAATTGTTCTCATATGCCTGGTCTAAATAAATGAACCCACAGTGTATTTACCCAATCCCTTATGAGCGATTAGGTATTATATCATTATAATAACACGGCAAGGTGATCAGCGGTGGTCAGGGACAGGTGGCAGCAAGATTAGGTTCAAGTACAACATGGTGAACATCCTTAGATCATGCTACATGGCATGAGAAGACTCTTGACATTTTGGTCAGATCACATCAAAATGACAGCATTGGGAAGTATTAAAAACACAGCAAGTGACTGCGAAGAAAAGCTTTGGAGGCACAGCACTGAGCTGGTGCTCAAATAAAGGGCTGAAAGATCCCTCATGGTGAGATTGCAGTGCATAGCCTGTCAGTTCCATGAGTGGGACAGCATGTCGAAAGGACCAGCACTGGGTTAGCTCTATTGGGAAAGGTGAGTGGGAAGGGTGTGGGCTGGATCAATAGTGAGTAAGGGAAAGTCAAATAAAAAGCCTCAAAAAAAATCATAAAAATTGGGCCAGAGAAGGTTGCGATTATATCAGGTCCAGGAATTGCTGAACAATAAAATGAATGAAAAGCAAAGACACCATTACTCCATGGTTCATTCCCACCACAACTCGTCTTCGTGGGCAGAGTTTTGGAAAAAGCCATGAAAGCGGCTACAGCGACACTCGTCCCAGGTACTGCAGAAGAAGGAAGGTCAAAGTGGTATTGTCAGAATGTCCACAAAATTCCCCAGTTTGATTGGAATGCAGCTGACTTACTATCCGAATTCAAAATGTTTAAATTGCGTACAGAGCTTTGGTTTCTTGATTCTGGTGTGTATGAACCAGACAACCAAGCTATAAAAATTCACCTAGCAATTGGGAATGAAGGTCTACACAGGCTGAATACATCTGGATTAACAGCAGAAGAGTTCAAGGGTCCCCAAAATATATGGACTACATTGGAAGGCTGGTTGAGAATCAGGTTAAACTTCCATATTTATCAGCTAGAGTTCATGTCATTTCGACAACAGCCTGCAGAATCCATAGAGCACTTCATCAGCAGATACAGAGAAAAAGGTACGTACTGTGATTTTTCAAACACAGAGCTCGCAGACAGAGTTGTTGAGTTGGCGATCGCATCCACTCCCATGGAAGACTTTCAGAAAAATCTGCAGAAAAATCAGACAAGCCGAAAATGAATAGCATTGAAGAGCTACTCAAGGATGTACATAAGTACAAAGTGATCCTCGCAGGTCGACAAAGCTTACAGGTCCTAAGTACAACCCCAATTGTTGATGCTTCACTAGAACACCCAAACCTAGCAAGACATGTGGAAGGTGCATGCACCAAGGAAATGCCCAGCTTTTCAAATTCTGTAAAGCATGTGGCAAAAAAGGCCATTGGCAGTGGCAGTACACTAGAGCAAAGGCTGATGCAGCTACAAAGAGCTGTGCACTGATCCGAACAGACCATACACTATGGGCACATTCAAGCAATAAGAATGACCATCCGGTACCCTGTCAGAAACATATACATGAGGTGATTGACAAACCAGAAAATGATGATGATGTGCCCGACGAGACGAAGAGTGGTGAACACACTGTCAATTTCATGAAAACATAGATGCTGTCAAACTGTCCGAAGTGTTTTCCAAGACTCAAATTAACTACACTGAGAAGGTTTGTAACTATTCATTATTGGCCAAGATCGACACAGAGGCAAGTACCAACATACTACCTCTGCGAATTCTAAAAGACATGTATCCACAGAATGAAAGGCCAGGATGAAACATCCCACTGTACAACTTTCAGCACACAACAGTTCACTAATTCCATGTGCAGGATCCATAGTCCTGGAGTGCAAGTACAATCAATCCTCCTGGGTCTCACGGATGTTCTACCTTGTGGAAACTAAAGGCCCAGTGATTACAGGTCGACTGACTTGTCGGGAACTCACACGAGTGTTGTAATAACATGACAATTTTTCGGTTGGCAAACTGTAACTAGTGGAGTGTCACATGGATGAGTGTTGGGGCCTCAACTATTTGGAATCTATATTAATGACTTAGATGAAGGGACAGAATGTGATGTAACCAAATTTGCTGATGATACAAAGATAGGAATGCAAGTTGTGAGGACACAAAAAGTCTGCCAAGTGGGTTGATGGTGGCGTAGTGGTAATGTCACTGGACTAGTGACTACAGTAATATATAGGCTATACTCTGGGGAGACTCTCTGAAGGAATGATTTACTTGAACGGTGTTCCTCAAGGGTCAGTGCTATATATATATTTATAAATGATTTGGATATTGGAATATGAGTAAAATTTCAAAAGTTGAAAATGATACCAAGCTTAGAAGTGTGGCAAACAGTGATGTTCATACCAATCAATACAACAGCAATAGATCAGTGGGCGGAATGGATAGACAAGTGGCAGGTGAAATTTAATACAGAGAAGTGTGAGGTGATGCATTTTGACAGAAGGGGTAGGGAGAGGCAATATAAATGGCAGAATTCTAAAGAGCGTGTAGGGACCTGGGGGTTCATGTGTATAAATCTTTAAAGATGGCAAAACATATTGAAAGAGTAGTTAACAAATCATATGGAATCTAGGGACTCATAAATAAAGGTATTGAAAACAGGGAAATTATGCCGAACCTTTATAGAGCTCTGGTTAGGCCACAACTAGAGTACTGCATCCAGAACTGGTCACCACACTTTAGCAAGGATGTGCGTGTCCTTGAGAGAGTGCAGAGGAGATTTACCAGAATCTTTCTGGGGATGTGGGATTTCAGCTACAATGTTTGGTTAGAGAAGCTAGAGTTATTCTCCTCAAAGCAAAGGAGATTGAGGAGAGATTTGATGCAGCGTACGAGATTATGACAGGTTTAGATAAGATAGGTGAAGAGAAGCTGTTCCCATTAGCTGATAGTACAAGGGCTTGGAGACACAGAGACATACAAGGGAGATGTGGGGAAGAACTTTTTATGCAGCGAGTGGTGTTGACCTGGGACTTGAATTAAACACTATAATAAAAGCAAAACAAAAACAGAAATACCTGGAAAAACTCAGCAGGTCTGGCAGCATTGGCGGAGAAGAGCAAAGTTGACGTTTCAACACCTCTTTGTTCTTTTGTCCGTGACATCTTTTGGTTATCTCCTCCTATCACTGCCTGCTTGTCCCAACAACCCCCCCTCCACTTAAACCAGCTTATATTTCACCCCTTTCCTATTTCACTTAGTTCTGTTGAAGGGTCATGAGGACTCGAAACGTCAACTTTGCTCTTCTCCACCGATGCTGCCAGACCTGCTGAGTTTTTCCAGGTATTTGTTTTTGTTTTGGATTTCCAGCATCTGCAGTTTTTTGTTTTTTTTTGTTTTTAATAAAAGCAAAATACTGTGGATGCTGGAAATCTGAAATAAAAACACAAAACGCTAAGAAAACTCAGCAGGTCTGGCAGCATCTGTGGACAGAGAAAGAGTTAGCGTTTCAAGTCCAATATGACTCTTTTTCCTCGAACTTATTGCCTAAGCGGGTGGAGGAAGTGGAGATGATCAACAATTTCAAAAGAAATGGGATGGGCGCTTGAAGGAAATAAACATGCAGATCTACAGGATAGAGTGAGGAAGTGGAACTGATTGGATTGCTCTAGAGAGCACCAGAATGGACCAGCAGGCCTTTCCATTTTATTCACCATCATATCCTTATCTAGCTTTCCTTTAAATGCAGCTATACGATTTCCCTCAACTACTTCTTGTGGAAGTAAGTTCCACATTCTCACCGCTATTTAGGTAAATAATTTTCTCTCGAATTCCCTACTGGACTCATTAGTGACTATCTTATATTTATGGCCCCTAGTTTTTCAATCTCCTCGAAGTGGAAACATTTGCTCAATGTCTACCCTAGTGAACCTTTTCAGCATTTTAGAGACCTTTATCAGGTCACCATTCAGTCTTCTGTTTTCAAAAGAGCCCCAGCCTGTTCAGTTTTCCTGCTAGTTGCAACCTTTCAATTTTGGCATCAGCCTTGTAAATCTTTCCCCGGTGCCTTCAAATACCTCTTATAATATAGAAACTAAAACTGGTGACAGTATTCCAAGTGGGATTAATCAAGATCTAACAGTTTAAATTGTTCTCTTTCTGGGGCATCGAGGTTGAATGGCAGCCACTAATAATTCTCGCTGCTAAATTCTTGTGTTATTATGTGCTAGATTCTTGTGTTATTAGTTACCAGGCTTAACTTGCTGCAGCAAGCTTTGGGAATCATAGAATTATTACAGTGCAGGAGGCCATTCGACTCATCATGTCTGCACTGGCTCTCCGAATGAACAATTCACCTCGTGCTATTCCTCCTTCTTCTCCTTGCAACCCTGCACATTCTTCCTTTTAAGATAATAATCTAATTTACTTTTGAATGTCTCGATTGAACTGTTGGGAAGGTGTTGGTTACAGATCAGTATGTCTTAAAGAAGTCTCCATCGTCTCCTGTAGGTTCACTGTAAGTCTTTATTAACTACTAGAACTCTTTACACACGTACAGTAAAGGTTACAGGCTAGGAGCTGTCTCCATGTTTAGGTCCATAGACGTCTCTGCTCAGCACCACACTAACCCTGGTTGTGGGTCATGAGGCTTCTTACATCACTGTATAGGTGGTACTGTACTTAGTCCCACATTAATCCGACATGTGCCAGGCCCTTATACAACATGAACCTGCCTCCACCACACTCTCAGGTAGGGCATTCCAGACTCCAACCACGTGCTGCGTGAAGAAGTTTTTCATCATGTCGCCATTGCTTCTTGTGTCAATTACTTTAAACCTGTGCCTTCACCTTCTGGATTCTTTCACGAACGCGAACAGTTTCTCCCTATCTGCTGTGTCCGGATCCCCTCATGATTTTGAATACCTCTGTCAGATCGTCTCTCAGCCTTTTGATGAGCATTGAATTCTAACAAGTTTGGACAAAAAAAAAACGTGGAGACGATGGGGAGAAGGCGCTTTGTGTGAAGCGGTTGTAAAAACCAGCAGCAAGTCCTGGCGATTTGCGAAAGGTGGTGTCTCCCTCAGCCCTCCACCCCCCACCCCACCCCACCCCGGCTGTTGCTCAATCAGTGGTACCCCTTGACAAGCGCGCGCCGCTGTCACAAGCCTGCGCGGACGTGCGGTCGGCCGTGTTGCGCAGTGCGCGCACGTTGCCTGGCGACAGGCAGGGCGCGCGCGCAAGGGGAGGGCGAGTTACTGACGACGCTTGGCAGTGGGTGCCGGGTAATGGCGCGCATGTGCAGTGTGTGAAGCGTCCGGTAATGGCGGACAGACCGAGAGCAGAATGGCGGCGAATGAGAAGGGATTGAAGCCGCCGTCATGTCTCCTGCACACAAGCGGTCTGTGATAACGTGGGCGGCGGGGCTGAGCTTCGCTTTGCTACTTTCCTTCTACATTTTGGGCTGGTACCTGCTGGGCCTCTTGGCCGTGGCGCCCGTTTGGGTTTATTACTCTTCACTGCAGGGAGTAGGCCCCAGGCCCGGACCCCGAGTTTTATTCGATCGCACCAAAGCGTTTCTCCTCGGGACGCGTTGGGCCGAGGTGGTACACAGCAAGTTAAACGGAGGAGGTGGTCAGTGGAAAGGGAGAGGTCGCAGTGCCAGAAGCAGGTCTCAGCCGGGCCTTTGGAACCCCGGCCGGGCCCAGGGTAACAGCTGTAAGTGGGAGGTGGTGAATTGCGAGGAGCGCAACTCGCTGGCGGCGGCTTGTGCGAAAGAGCGGAGCCCGGCCGATCTCATGATGGGCAGCTATTTATCGAATGAAAACTCGGCGCAACCTACGTTTGGCAGCAGGGAGCTGAAGAACCGCTACAGTCGGCCGAATCCCATCCAGACTCCGACCAGGAGGCTGTCCTTTGGGTAAGAGACAAGGGACCTGACAGCAGTTAAAACACCATGATCACAAACTCTCATTCATTCAACTTGTTCTTATAAAGCTTCTATTGTTTCACATTGCTCTGGTGCAAAAGTTGCCCAAAGCAGTTCATCCCTGATTTGCTGAGAAAGAAGTTTAGCTCTGTGCTAATGAATAATTTGGGAATATTGTACTGGGTTAAAAGTACTAAGGGAATACTAAAATTGGAAATGAAGGGGCGTGGGAAGGTGTAATTGAGGTAGAAGATCAGTCATTATTTTAATGAATCGTGGTGCAGGCTCCAGAGACCAAATGATACTACCCCTACAAGAAGATTGAATGTAGAAATAAAATAAATGCTGGAAGTCTGGAATAAAACCAGAAACTACTGGAAATGCATATCAAATCTGAAAAAGAGAAAGTGGGTTTACAATTCAACTTGTAACTGCTCATCAGAGTACTACCATAAATATCAGACTTTTTTGGATTTTAAAATATGTTTTTTCCATTTTTCAGTAATTTCACTGATTTTTTGAGGGCATTTCAAACCCTTAATACGTATTTAAAATTTTTACATAAGGACACTTTTTATGTAAGCACCTTTAATTAAATAAAGAGCTGCATTTCTATAATGCCTTTCATGACTTCAGTTATCAGTGCTTTACAGGCAATGAAGTACTTTTGAAGTTTAGTTATTGTTGTGATGTAGGAAATCTGGTAGCCAGGGTACATGGCAGGGTCTCGCAGACAGCATTGTGATGACCAGATAGCCTGTTTTAGTGATGTTGATTGCAGGATAAATATTGGCAGGTTACTGGGGAGGATGGTCCTGCTTTTCTAAATATTACATGGGATCTTTTACATCCACCTGAAAGGGGAGGCAGTTCGCTGTTTAACATCTTATTTGAAGGATGGAACCTGTGGTGGTGCAGCACGGCACTAGGGTGTCAGCCTGTGCTCTGGATTCTGATGAATCAGCCAGTTAAATCCTTTTGAAATGTAGGAAAATCCTTATTCAGGCCTCTTGTACATGATATTGATATAAAATCTTGATATTCCTGGCTTGTATCAAGTCATGTTTATAATCCATTCATTTTGTTACCTGGTATTGGGAATTAAAATTAGCCCATAGCAAACTGGGTATGGAGAAAAAAAATCTAGGGATACAGTTACACAAATTACTAAAGGTAGCAATGCAGGTTAATAAGGCCATTGAAAAAACAAATAAAAGGAGCTTCATTTCTCAAAACTTCTCTGCTTTTCAATTCTAAGCTATGTAAAACTTGTAAAGCTTTGTTTAGATCACGATTAGAATACTCAGCAATGATAAAAAGATGCTGGACAAGGTGCAATAATTATTTATCAGATGATACCAGGACTGAGGTCGTACTTAGTAGGAAAGACTGAACAGATTGACGCTCTTTTCTCTCAAAGAGAAGGCTGTGGGATATCCTGAGAGAGGATGTTAAGATTATGAAAGGATTTGGTTGGGTACACAGAAGATGGTTCCATCTGTGGGGAAAACCACGAGTAGGGACCAGAAAAAAGGTGGCTACTAAAATCCAATAGGGAATTCAGGAGAAACTTCTTGAGCCAGAGATTGGTTACACTGTAGAACTAGCTACACTGGGTAGTAGTTGAGGCTAATAGCATAGATGCATTTAAGGGGAAGCTAGATAAATAAATCAGAGAGAAAGGAATAGGTGATTCTGCTGATACTGTGTTGAAGAGGGGTGCGAGGAGGCTGTAGTGGCGCATATGCACTAGTGTGGATCAGTTAGGCTTAATGGCCTGTTCCTGTTATTTCCATTCTGTATAATAGTGGAACATGGCTAATGTATGTTTTAAATAAAGTGTTCTAAAAGTCAGAAACATACTGCTGCATTAATGTTATAATTTGGAAGAATTTGGTTTAACTTTTCACTCTGCTGGGTTGGAATCAGATTAGTTTACCTTAGCATTGGCAATGATATTGCCTATCTAATATTCTTGGTTCTCCCCCATGCTCCTTGCAATGCCTTTTGAGCAAATGAGTCAGCTCACTGAAAAGCAAGGGGGAAATTTGAATTTTTAAAAGCAAGTATTTGTTAAGTTGTTAAGATTGTAGATTAAATTAAAACTGATTTTTGGGATTTTTTATCATATCAAGACATATTGTCTTGAATATTGCTGTTGACGTGCACAAAGCATCTTGCAGTAAAGCTATTGTGTGAAAGAGGTGCCAGAGGTACTTTGTAGTGCAGTGGGTTATGCAGCACACGAACTCATAGCATGTATAGCATAACTGCCTTATTCATGATGTAATATATTAAAATGAGTGCCTCAGCCTCAGTTGCCAAGGTGAGGCATGCTCACCATTTGGTTCAGTGGTGAGATGTTTTGTTTAAATTAAGGGAGTAATGGCCAGGGTCCCTCCATGAGTTTGACTATCGTCCCAGGCCAGTTAAGTATAATGGTGACAAAGACTCCATCTGTTACCACTCGGTTTAACTGGCAGAGTATGTTGATAAGGTTAGATGGCACAGTGTCCACCATTCAAGCTCTTTTAGATATTAGTAGGAGCTATATTGTAGAATTCTTGCATTAGTTGATTGCTTTTGGCGTGTTAGCTGCAGTTAAATTATGATCAAGCTCAAAAGATTGATTATATGACCCAAATTGTTCTGACAGAAATTGAGACTTGTTTCCAATATAGTGAATATATATGTATGTATAGTACTGGAGCCATTAACTATTTGGAGAACAAAGTTTTCTAAGTGGTTTGTTTACAGCTGCAGCCATTGTGCAATATTGCAGTGAAACTGGGGAGCAGGTCCACAGCAACTGTTGGTAAAAATCTTCAATTTACCAGGTGTAGCAGAAGATGTTGTTATATTGATTTGGAAGCACTTTTTAAATTCTTTTTCATATTTATACTTCCACTTGATCTGTGGTTTAACATATTAGCATTGCACACAGGTGCATGTTTCAGTGGTGGTGTGTGAAACCAGTAGTTGCAGTTGAAGGCACAGCAGAAGTGACTCTTCATGCACAAACAAGTAGAACTAAACTGTGAACCTTTTCAGGGCTATGGAAATATTTCTGCAACAAAATGAAGTAGAGCTATAATTGGAGGAGTAAATCAATACATTGTAGGTTCCTGTCTTTGAGTCCACATTTATTTCCAACATTAAATTTTAATGCTAAATCTTGAGTGTCAGTAAGTGGTGAAACTAAATTTGTCAATACATAGAAAATAAATAGACACAACAACATCTGTTGTGCTCTTTCCTTTGTAATATTGCTGTATTCCCATTAAGGTGTTGATGCTAGCTTCATGTAAGAGAATTCTCTGAAACATTGGTTTTTTGTTCAGGACTTGTAATTTTTTCCCATATTGAAGTCACAGAATGAGGAAATGCTGTTCAGCTCAGTCTACCTCATTGATGAAAACAATCTCCCCATCACTACCCAGCTTGATCACTTTATGCAAAGAACATCTATACCAGTTTCAAGCTTTATATTTCTTTCCCCTGTGTCCTGTTCTCAGGGTTTAGTTTACTGCAGTGTTCCAGATTTACACTGACACTTGACAGTTTATCATTCAAAAAAATTACCTCTCATCTGCCTCCTTTCAAGAGTCATTAGCCTGAGTTCCTCTAGTCTTCATATTTTAATACCAGTCTTGAGGCTCTTTCACTTTCAAGGTTTGAAGAACTAGACATGGGATTCAAGATATAAAATGATCACAACCCTGTACAATTGAGGCATGTACTCTGACTTGTTTAGCTCTATAAAATGCTTTGTTGATTATTCAAGCGACCGGATGTGTTGAGCACCAAGCCTGCTAAAAGCTCAAAATCTATTTACTGTTATCAGTACTGTTATAGATATTCTTAGGATACTCATAACACCCATTGTACAGTTGTGTGCTCCGTCAAGCTTTGCATTTGAATTGCATTCGCCAGGGCTCTGCCAATTTGCATGTTTTGTCTAACTCTATAAATTAGGATTCAGCTGAAATTCCTTGACATTGTGGCAATCGTGGGTTTGACCATTTGGTTTGTGTGCTTCACATTCCAGTGTATATGTTTGAGTCCCAAAACGGAGTAACAGTTAAGTTTTTTTAAACTAATCAGCTCTCTCTCATCTAAACTTATTTTGATGAGATATCCTCTGCGGGTTTGAAATAATGCAACATTATGATGCATTGAATCATCACAATGAAGGATACTTCCTAAGTACATTCTCGGCAATTGGAAAAATATTGCATAATTTAAATTCAAATGAACATTTGGTGTTTCCATGAAAAGAATTTGTACTTGTATGTCAGACCTTGTATGCCCAGGATACTCGATTGAGATGGCACAAAATTTGTAATTGTGTTTTTCACCGTTGAAAGGGCTGCAGTATGAAAAATGTACATACCCACTTTCACACTGTACTAAATCTAGTGATGACACTGATCTTGGTTGTTTATCACTAGGGGTGTCAATGAACTATGGTTTGATGTGGTCACTGGTATTTTGTGGATAAACTTGGGCTTATTTAGTGCATTAAGGCTAACAGATCGTTAGGAAAAGGTTGAGCTCGTCGGTTCATGTATGCATCTAATTTGTTAACTCAAATTGTTCCACTGCTACAACCAGCAGCAGCTCACCCTGGTTTTACAATGCCCAGGATACTCGATTGAGATGGCACAAAATTTGTAATTGTGTTTTTCACCGTTGAAAGGGCTGCAGTATGAAAAATGTACATACCCACTTTCACACTGTACTAAATCTAGTGATGACACTGATCTTGGTTGTTTATCACTAGGGGTGTCAATGAATTTCAGAGTTTTTTCTTAATTACATTTTTTAGTACTTTTTCCGACATTAGTTTTAGCATGATTCTTTATGCTGACAACAGACATTTTAATGAAAGGCATTAATGATTTGCCAAGATTTGTAACCGCTTCAGTTGGTCTGCATCTTATGTGCACTGCAACTTGGTGAGATGTTCATTGCTGAACTCAAGTTTGAATTGTTCGTTTTCTCCCAGATCTCCAAACTTGAGATTTTTTTACAGGATTAAAATTTCAGTGTGCATTTATATCCATTTTGTGGTCTGTAATTTGAATTTTTTTCACTTTCTAATTCTCTTCCCATCTTTCTCTGAAGATGTTTCTGCTTTGCTTGGATGTGGCTCCATTTGTTCCAGGAGCCCTCTGATCCACTGGTGGTGTGGCCTCAGTTTGTATGTGAGGCTAGATATTGAGTGCTATTCAGCCATTCCATCATAAGAACTAGGAGCAGGATTAGGCAATTCAGCCCCTCGAGCCTGCCCCGCCATTCAATATGATCATGGCTGATCTCATTTCGGCCTCGACTCCAATTTCCTGCCCTCTCCCCATAACCTTTCAACCCATTACTAATTAAAAATCTGTCTATCTCCTCCTTAAGTTTATTCAGCGTCCCGGCATCCACTGCACTCTGAGGTAGTAAATTCCATGGATTCACAACCCTTTGAGAGAAGTAATTCCTTCTCATCTCTGATTTAAATCTACCACCCCTTAGCATAAAACTATGGCCTCTTGTCCTAGACTACCCACAAGGGGAAACATCCGCTCCACATCTACTTTTGTTTATCCCCTTTAGCATCTTATATACCTCAATTAGATCTCCCCTCATCCTTCTAAACTCTAGCGAGTATAGGCCTAAACTGCTCAATCTCTCCTCATAAGACAAGTCCCGCATCTCTGGAATCAACCTAGTGAACCTCCTCTGAACTGCCTCCAATGCAACTACATCCTTCCTCAAGTAAGGGGATCAAAACTGTGCACAGTTCTCCAGGTGCGGCTTCACCAATGCCTTGTACAGTTGCAACAACACTTCCCTATTTTTATACTTTATTCCTTTAGCAATAAATGCCAAAATTCCATTTGCCTTCCTTATTACCTGCTGTACCTGCATACTAGCTTTCAGCGATTCATGCACGAGGACACCCAGACCCCTCTGCACTGAAGCATTCTGAAGTTTCTCTCCGTTTAAGTAATAAGTCGCCTTTTTATTCTTCCCAGCAAAATGGATAACCTCACACTTATCCATGTTAAACTCCATCTGCCAAATTTTGGCCCATTCACCTAACCTGTCCATATCCATTTGTAAATTTCTTATTTCTTCATTGCAACTTACTTTCCCACCTATTTTGGTGTCATCTGCAAATTTAGCCATAGTACCCTCTATCCCTGAATCCAAGTCATAATATAAATTGTAAATATTTGGGGCCCGAGGACTGAACCCTATGGCACCCCACTAGCTACAGCTTGCCGTCCAGAAAAAGACCCATTTATTCCGACTGTCTGCTTTCTGTTGGTTATCGTGGAGAACACTATGACCAAACCCAATCAATATAAGAGTCATTAATAAATCCAATGAGGAAACCAGGGAGCAGTTTACCCACAAAATGGTTAGAATGTGGAACTTGCAGCTTCGTGGAGTAGTTAAGGCGAATAGCATAGATGCATTTAAAGAGAAGCTGGATTAGAATACGCGGGAGAAAGGAGTAAAAGGAAAAGTTGATTGGATGAGATGAAGAAGGGGAGGTGGTTGGTGTGGATCATAAACACCAACCTGGGTGTGTTGGTCTGAAAGGCCTGTTTCTGTGCTGCAAATGCAATGCAATACTATGTAATCCTGACTTCCTTACAAACGTGCTTTCCAGTTGGCATTAGCGGTTAGCAATGGAGATGGGAATCCTGACTTCTTTCCCTCCTTGTTCCTTTACTCTGGAGCACTGAGGTCATTTACAGCACCTTCTGATTGAAATCAAAACCTGTAATCCTTGGTCCTGTGAACCAATACGTGACTTGTGGTGCCACTGCTAATTGAACCATGGGAGGGCATGTAAGTTATTTCTGAATTTGTATTTGAGTTTTCCAATAATGCAGAATATTTGGCTGTATGGATTTACCTTGTTTTGTGCAATCAACCATTTCAAAGGCAATTAGGATGAACAACAAATGTTGGCCTTGCTAGGGATGCTCGCATCCAATGAAAGAATTTAAAAAATCATTTTTTCATTGAAGTTACACACAACAAACAAGTAACTTTAAAGCTGCTGAGGACCCTCCGTACTCCAGGTTAATCTTTGTTCCTGAATCATTTTGTCTCCTCTAGGGAACATCAGGCTATGATGAATAAATTTACAGTGACCCCTCGGAGACGGTATCCAATTCACCAGCCCCAGTATTCAGTACCTGGAACTCTGCCGACTGTACGGTGGGATGGCTACCAGAAGAAAAATGTTTTGTCCTCCAGGAACTCACCCATGGTACATAGTCCAGTGACTGTAAAAATTGCACGTCCTGATGCAAGTATAATGCGTTCACCTCTGTAAGTATTCTTGGTAGCTATTTTCATATTCAAAAATTTCTCGGGACTTTCCCAGGTTAAGTAGAATGAACTGAATGAGTGCAAAATAAAAAGTGTATGTGAATCACAATATTGGATAGCAGCCAATTTGTCTTAGTGAGAAACCAAACATCATTGTCTGTTTTTTATATTTATCTTCAAAATCCTATTGAAGGTGAATATCCTGATAAAATAACATATAATATCTCAGTCAAATAGATGTGCAATGAGTTTTACAGCTCTTCTCTCTCATCAGAAGCTTGGAATTGAAATTTTGATGCAGGATTCACTTCAATGGAATCTTGGTGTTCACATGGCTAAACATGGTGACAGAAGTTACAAACTTAAATGGGAGAGAATGTTCACAAGATAGCTACATATTAGGCTGTTTTGCCCATCGTGACTATCCCTGAACATAAGAACTAAGAGCAAGAGTAGGCAATTCAGCCCCCCGAGCCTGCCCCGTCATTCAATACGATCACGGTTGATCTCATTTCGGCCTCAACTCCAATTTCCCACTCTCCCTATAACCTTTCAACCCTTTAGCATCTTATATACCTCAATTAGATCTTTCTAAACTCTAGTGAGTATAGGCCTAAACTGCTCAATCTCTCCTCATAAGACAAGCCCCGCATCTCTGGAATCAATCTTGTGAACCTCCTCTGAACCGCTGCCAATGCAACTACATCCTTGGGGACCAAAACTGTGTACAGTTCTCCAGGTGCGGCCTCACCAATGCCTCGTACAGTTGCAACAACAGTTCCCTATTTTTATACTTTATTCCTTTAGCAATAAATGCCAAAATTCCATTTGCCTTCCTTATTACCTGCTGTACCTGCATACTAGCTTTCAGTGATTCATGCACGAGGACACCCAGACCCCTCTGCACTGAAACATTCTGAAGTTTCTCTCCATTTAAGTAATAAGTTGCTTTTTTATTCTTCCTAGCAAAATGGATAACCTCACACTTATCCATGTTAAACTCCATCTGCCAAATTTTGGCTCATTCACCTAACCTGTCCATATCCATTTGTAAATTTCTTATTTCTTCATTGCAACTTACTTTCCCACCTATTTTGGTGTCATCTGCAAATTTAGCTATAGTACCTTCTATCCCTGAATCCAAGTCATAATATAAATTGTAAATATTTGGGGCCCAAGGACCGAACCCTGTGGCACCCCACTAGTTACAGCTTGCCATCCAGAAAAAGACCCATTTATCCCGATTCGCTGCTTCCTGTTGGTTAGCCAATCCTCTATCTAAGCTAATGTATTACCCCTAACTCCGTGTGATCTTATCTTGTGTATTAATCTTTTGTGTGGCACCTTATCAAAGGCCTTCTGGAAGTCCAGAGATACTACATCTACAGGATCCCCATTATCCACTTCAGGATCCCCATTATCCACTTTGCTTGTCACATCTTTAAAGAACTCTAGCAAATTAGTCAATCATGATTTAGTCTTAAAACCATGCTGACTCTGATGGATTGCATTTTGACTTTCCAAATGCCCCATTACTACTTAATAATGGATTCCAACAATTCCCTAACGACAGACATTAAACTAACTGGCTTCCTACTTTCTGTCCGCACCCCACCCTTTTGAATAAGGGCGTTATATTAGCATTTTTCCACTTTTTTTTCTCCTTTCACTGGAAATGTGATACCAGCGTCCTCACCTCTATTAATCCACCATGAAGTTTTTTCTGTGTGTTGAGCACTTGTTGCATGAAGAACTCCTTCCTAACAATTGTCCTAAATCACCTTGTATCATTTGACCCTGTGCCCTCTTGTCACTATATCTGTGGGGTGTGTTTCAGATTCCCCTTTTCTAATCTGTTTATTGTTTCTTATATGCCCAATCTACCAAATTTCCCAATGGCTTTCAACATCAACTGTAATTGTTTTGACACCATTCACAGAGAATTCATGTTATCCATTTCTTCTCTTGTATTCAGCCCTCGGCACTTTCCTGTATTAAATTTCATACTGCTATTGTTCTGACGTTTACATGTTTAGTCCACCTCGTTTTGTCACCCTGAGCTTCCCATGTTCCCATCAAAAACAAGATACTGTGATTACTGAAAATCTGAAGCTAAGCAGAAAATTACGGACATACTTGACAGATCAGGCAACACCTGTGGTGAGAAAAACAAAGTTAACTTTTCAGGCAGGTGACCTTTCATCAGAACTGTTCATTTGTGTTAGCGTGTTGATAGTAGATGGATCCTTGAAATTCAGGACAGGAGGAGCACGCATCAAGCATAATTTGGTTCATGAGTGCAGACACATGTACAAGCATTTTTGGACAAAAGTTTTGCAACTGGTGTTAACTTGAACAACCATCAAAAAGTCCAGATTTGTAGGGTAAAATAAATTTTTTTTGAGGTTAGCTGCTGTTTTCAAATTATGCAAAATAATGAACTTGTTCATAACTAAAGGTAGTAAATAATAGTTTAATGTTGCACCTTTTCTGTATCTTCTGTAAAGCATATTGACCTCCTTGTTTTGGTCCTGTGCACTATATGTAATAAATGCAATGCAGCATAACTCTGAGCAGCAATGAAATAACAAGTGTCAACTTCAGTTTACTGGTTCTGCATTCTTTAAAAACAGTGAGAACAATATAGCATTACCAGACCCATTTATGCTGACAATGTTTTTTTATGTATATTCATAATGTTTATGTTATGTGTGAAATACTGTGGAAACAGTTTCCTTTTTCTGGTATGAACTTGCTGATGTCTGGCCCTGCAGTGATTTGTCCAAGTGGACAGTGATGCCAAGTGAGTGTCATTCAGTAATTAAACCGTGGGGAATGCCATAACTGATCGTGGCTTCACACATGCACTTTGTAGCAGGAGTCAAGTGACAAAGAGTAGGAAGTCTGACTGATAGCCTCCACAGGCTTGAGAATGATGCTGAGGTAACAGTAACACCCCTCCTGTTGCGCTAACAGATCGGTTATATCAGCACAGACTTATTAAAATGATACTGGAAACCACCATGTATGGCTCATTGAATAAATTTCTATTAAATCTACTAATGGAATTGTTGTCACTAGGCTTTCTGGAAATACTAATAATTGTTATAAAAACAGTTGCACTTAGGATAGTAGCTTTTAATGTAAGGTGCAATTGTGCAATCAATTTATCACAAATTGTTGTGCCATGAGTGACAACTTTGTAACCATCAGTACGTCTCCCTTGCATTATGCAGTTGCTAATGTTCTGCAGCATAACAGAAGTTATTGTTCATTGCTTGACTAAGCTCCGCGATTATTAGGATTTTATTGTTGGATGACCAAATGTTGATTCCAGTTAATGTATAGGAGAATTTGGGACAATATAAACAAGCCATAATTTGGATCATGAGCGCAGACACATGTACACATAGTTGTGAGTAAGACTTTATTTTGCGAGGTTTCTTCTAGTTATAATTGGTATACATGTGGCTGCTTCGTGCTAAATGTTTGATGTCCATGATGATCAATCCCATTGTGTCAAAACATGGCAGTGTCTGACCTCTTCTGTCACTTTCTTTCGGAGTCATGGCTATGGTAACGAATGCAACAGTATCCCATGCCGCCTCCTGACCTAACAGTTTTATTACACCTTCTGTGCTGTTCCTCAAAGGCATCAGCTTGGAGTATGTTTTCACAGCTGCTGGTTCTTTTCTATAACTTTACTTAAGGGACCATTAGTTGAGTGTCAACCTAAATACTGAAGTGTTTACAGGCCAGTTGACTGACTGCCATCACAGCTGAGCCTGTCGCCGAGCAGGGCCACTAGTAACAATCAGGAATGGTGGTTTTTTTACCTGTTTCTTTTCCTCACATAATTCAAAGGTTAAAGGTCAGCTGTAGAGCTGAAATGCTGCTCTGGCTGAAATCAGTGGGTGGCACTTTTTACATGATAAAAGGTTTTTGTCTAGCCGCACAAGGGAATGTAGCAGCATCTGAACGCCGTTGCTTTTGTGGGTCTTGTGCAGAAGCAACATCAATGAATCACAATAGCACATAATGGGGAAGTGGCAAAATGCCAATACTTGTATATTGTTCTTCCCAAATCTGAGCTCAAACTGTGTGTCAAGTAGTGGTAGACTGGAAATCAAACCCAGGGCACTTGTTGGCTGTATGGCTCAGCTATTACCTAATCAGTTGAACTTTTGGGGGAACCTTCTCTAGTGTTGTTTGAATGTCTATGCTTATTAAAATGAAGGAATTTCTCCCTCATCCTAATTCTAATCTAATTCACTCTTACCTGTTAGTTTAGACAAGCTCATTGACCACGTGGCACCTTGTAACTGAAACCTACATCTATGTATATTTTCCAGCAATGGTTCTAGATAATAATCAAGAATAGCAGTATTGGCTGAGTAATCATGGGGCTTGGAGGCCTGTGTGGCTAGTGGATGCATTTGTGAGGCTGTGGGCTGAACTGAGTTCTGCGTCCTTGAATCCACTCACAGTAAAGAGGAGAAAATTGATGCAAGGATTATGCAGACAAAATTTGTACATAATAAATAAATCAGCCTCTATCTTTTTCTGCCTTCCCATACAGAAGATTTTCGCTTAATTAGGTTGCTTTTGGTTCAAAGAAACAAATATCAAGTTGCTACCATAAGATATTTTAATTAATATCTTATGCAAATACTGTTGTTTCTCTCTTTGTAGCAGCAAAGCAAAAAAGGTGAGACGAGCTAAGCAGGGGCTGCAGTGGCTTCTGATGCTACAATTGGTACAAATGAATTAATGCAGAGATAAGAATATAGAAACAGAAATAGTCCATTTAGCCCCTCGAATCTATTCCACCATTCAATGAGATCCTGGCTGATCTGTGACCCAACTCCATATACCCACCTTTGCCCCATAGCCCTTCACACCTTTGGTTAACAAAAGCCTATCTTGGATTTAAAATAAACAATAGTTGTCATTTGAGGAAGCAATTTCTAAACTTCCACCTTTTTGTGTAGTAATATATCCTAATTTCATTCCAGAAAGACCTGTTTCTAATTCTTAGTCTATGCCCCTAGCCGTGGACTCCCCAGACAGCAGAAATAGTTTCTCTCTACACTATCTTTTCCCCTTAATGTCTTGAAAACTTGGATTAAATTGTCCTAGATAGATTTGTAGGTGAATAAAGGTAAGAGGAAGGGGTTAGGGGTGAAGAGAGAGAGATGATGGAGGCTCAAATAAGCGAGGGGTGAAACTTTTTTTCTTCCACCCTGTTGAGCCCAGGAGAGGTAGATGAAGAATGATAGTCATGTGTTGGCCTTTATAGAAACTAAAAAAGGTGAAGTTTGGGACAAAGGAGGAGACTAAAATGCTTGGTGGTAGCTTTAGCAGCAGAGATGATGTTCAGGTTGCTCAAAGTGAGATACTTCGCCAAGTGGTTGTTAAAGAAAGGACTGATTAGGTGATTTCCTCTCTTTTCCCAACTTCACTATTATGTATCTATGTTAGCCTAAAGTTCTGATGAAGGGTACACAACTGCAATGACATAATCTTTCCTCTTGGTGCTGATCGACTTATATTTTCTATTTTTATTTCAGATTTCTGACAGTTTGTCCATTTAGATACCTTCTGATTTAATTCACCATTGAAATACGAAATAATTAAGTCATTCAGTACAGATTTCTGTGACATCAGTGAACATGTATTTAAACTGTGTTGACTCCCCAGGTTTGACTACATGATGTCCCCTACTCTATCTCCTCTGATTGACCCCTGCTCAAAAGCAACTGTGCTTAGTGCACTCAAGGAAAGTCGGAAGAGAACGGTTGAAGATGATACGGAAAGAACTTTGATCTCTGAACGAGAGAATAAGCGCAGGTATGTCTGTTGGTTAGTTTCATTTCTAATGGCTTATTGTGATGTGGTTGGGAAAAGGGGATTTAGGAGGGTGCTGGAGGGAATGCTTGAAGTATGAGTTGGGAAGTAATTATGTTGAGTGGTTGTTTTTTTTTACCTGCAATTATGTTAATGGAAATAACTGGAACGGTCGAGGTAAGGTGTATTTTACTTAAACTGTCATATTTATTGCTCAGCTTTTCTTTTGGAATGAGCTGTTATAAATAGAGCTCAGTGAAGTTCCAATTCCAAGAATGTGCAATTGTGTTTTAAGGTAGGTTTTCTTGATGTACGGGGAGAAAGCATGCAATGTTGGTCAAGTTCTTTTTTTACAGCTCTAGTGTGTCCCAGTGCTGTAAAGTGGACAAATACCCATTTGTGGTTGACGATCAATATTGCCTCAATTGCATTGTGCAAGTGGTAAAACAAAGTAATTTCATGAATTGACTTGTGAATTGGTGTAAAAATGAGCATTGCGCTAATCTACTGAGTTGACTTGTCTCAGCATGGGCAGCAATTTTGGGAGTTGCACTCGCCTCTGGGTGAGAAGAAAGGCCGCAATTACTTGTTGAATATTCAGTAATCTCCTCACCGCCCCCCCACCAAAATCCCCTGCTGGGAAGTGGGTGTTGTTTAAAGACAGAATTGGGTTATCATTACTTTCCTTTCCCCAAGAACTGATGAAAAATGACTGGCCACTGGGATAATTTCAAAAGCAGTTGACATATATCGAATCCAGCAACAGTTCGGTTTCAGCTTTGGATGGTGGGGGAATTGGGCTGGGGTAGGGTTGGATTTGGCAAATTGTGATATTAGAATTTCTGTATAAGTAGATTTAATCCTACTTGATCCAAACTGGAATGTCTTGTATATGCACAAAACTTGTTGAGTGTTATTTGGTGAGCACTGGAGATATGGTCTCATGTGAAATTGATAGGCAGGAAGAGGACCAGCTAGCTCTAAGTCTAAATTGTCCCTATTTTAAATTGGAGCACCCCCAACTCTCTAGAACATAGCTTATCATATCTTTCTAAACCTGGGGAATTCCTTTTTCCTAATATTCCTGAGCACTGCGCATCTCTGTGTCCAAGTGATACACTCCCCTCAATTTCACATAATGTTGCCAGAACCAGTAAAGACCATTTGATTTGTACAATTTGATTTTAAATAAAAAGCTAGTGAAGGTCCATGAGCTGCCTCTAAATATTTTTCTACAGTTTGGTACCTAATGAGTAGACTGGCAATATAGTTGAACAAAACCAAAATTTAAGTTTGTAAATCCAAATCCTCTTCTGCGAGGCTAATTCTGTTTTAAATAACCTTGCTTAAAAACTTGGTGTCATTGAGTTTCCTGTGAAGTCATATACAGTTGTCGTGTGAGAGAAAAATGAACTTCATGCCTTTGAAATATAATCACTGGCAGACTTCAAATTCCAATCAAGTCTTGTGATGTTACCCTAACTTGTTGCTTTTTATTTCCAGACGCCATGACAGCAGTGGAAGTGGTCACTCTGCATTTGAACCCCTGTTGGCCAATGGAGCTCCGGCTTCTTTGATTCCAAAGTAGGTTGAGTGGGGGAGGAAAGTCAGCAGTAATGCCATGAATGGGTGTATAATAAACTGGTCCTGATAACTGAACTTCCACTCATTACTGTTTTCTGGACAGAGTTTCAAAATGCTGTTCTAGATAGTATAGCTCTATAAGTAATAAAACTGTGTTCCATTAAAATGCAATCACTTCCATCTGGGAATATCTGGAATGATTGATATGCCTTTCCAGTAACTTTTTATGTAGTGAAGTTTTTATGACTTTTGTGACAGTCAGGGATGACTTTACACTCACCCTCCTATACCCTGTAGTCACATGGTTGTTCCGTCTAACATCGTCATATGAACGCTTTTCAGCCTCATTACAGAGCATAGATCAGGAGTGTGCAGCTCCTCTTTGCAAATCTTTCCTGTTAAGCTTCATGTTTTTATGTTTTCCTCGTGCTCCCTAAATTTATGCGTGTTTTAATGGCTGTGAGTGAATTTTCTTTCCTTAGTCGTCATTTTGCGCATTGTCAGACAGTTCTGACTTGCTGTTCTTAAAGTCCAAAAGTATTGTGCCACTGAGTACTAGGGCATGGGTTTATGTCTCTGGCTTCACATTCCCATATGGTGTTGACTTTGTTGGACTGTTGGAACCTCCCCTGGTACTTGCTTGTGGAAGATTAGAAAATTAAGGAACAGTTACCTGCAACTGTTCTTGTCCACTTAGAAACTGCAGTGGAATGGGGGGGAAAAAAACCCCTGCTTTTTCAGGTAATATAGCTGAACTGCTTTGACAGCTGGTTAGGTCATTGTCTCTTATCATTGTTGAACCATCTTGTACAGTTGTAGCTTCTTTCATCTCGGTATATGCGGGGGAGACGATGACATAGTGGCAATGTCGCTGGACTAATAATCAAGAGGCCCAGGCTAATCCTCTGGGGGCACAGGTTCAAATCCCACCACGGCAGCTGACTTGTTGTAAAAACCCATTTGGTTCATTAATGCCCTGGCCTACATGTGACTCCAGACCCACAGCGCTGTGGTTGACCCTTAACTGCCCTCTGCAATGGTTTAGCAAGCCACTCGGTTCAAGGGCCATTAGGGATGGGCAACAAATGCTGTCCTTGCCCATATTTCATGAGAGAATAAATAAAAATATATACTATCTATGGCTGGAGGTGACTTTATTGACATTAATTTATATCCTCCAGTTCATGTTCACTCTTCTCTCTCAACCTGTTCAGTCTCTCTTCTCTCGTAACCTCATAACACCAATAAGAAAATGGCATGGGTTACTTTAGAAAATCACTCCATCATTCAGTTAACATTTTACAGTGGAAATAATTAATTTCTCCTCGTTTGTACTGGCATCTTCTCAGGCATTTTCTATTTTTGGTTTAAACAAAACCAACTCTGTCAAAGTGTGTTGGTTGATTAAGTCACGTTTAAAATAAAACTAAGTATGGCGCATGACTGAAAAGTTTTAGATTTTTGCCTTTTCATGTCTGCAGAATATTCCATTCAATGTCATAGAATTGTCTCCTATATGGCTTGATATGTAAATAGTCCATGTGCAGGAGGTTTCCCGGTTCAAAACCTTGATTGTGAGCAATTCAGTATCAGTTGAGGCAACAGTCATGGCACTGTAATTTGCTCCTGTATCCCTAATTTGTCCAGCAACCCTGATGGAAGCTATCTGCATGGTTTTTCCTTTCCATTAGAAACAATAATTCGGTACAAAATTAATGGTCACATGGACAAATGTGGGTTAATTAAGGAAAGCCAGCATGGATTTCTTAAAGGAAAAATCATGTTTAACTAACTTGCTGGAGTTTTTTGAAAAGGTAATAGAAGATTGATGAGGGTAATGCTGTTGATGTGGTGTACATGGACTTCCAAAAGGCGTTTGATACAGTGCCGCACAACAGTCATGGCTCATGGAATAAAGGGACAGTAGCAACATGGATACGGAATTGGCTTAGCGACAGGAAACAGAGTAGTGGTTAAGGGATGTTTTTCGTGCTGGAGGTTTGTAGTGCAATTCCCCAGGGGTCATTGTTGGGACCCTTGCTTTTCCTGATATATATTAATAACCTAGACCTTGGTGTACAGGGTACAATTTCAAAGTTTGCTCATGATATGAAACTTGGAAGCATTGTGAACTGTGAGGAGGATAGTGTAGAACTTCAAAAACCAGTAGGTGGCAGATGAAGTTCAATGCAGAAAAATGTGAATTGAATCATTTTAGTAGAAAGAACATGGAGACACAATATAAAATAAAGGGCACAATTCTAAAGTGGGTGCAGGAGCAGAGGGACCTGGGTGTATGGGTGCATAAGTCATTGAAGGTGACAGGTTGAGAACATGGTTAATAATGCTTTATTAATAAAGGCATAGAATACAACAGCAAGGATAAGTCCCTAGTTCGGCCTCAGCTAGAGTATTGCATCCAATTCTGGACGCCACACTTTAGGGACGATGTGAAAGCATTAGAAAGGGTGCAGAAAAGATTCATGAGAATGGTTCTAGGGATGAGGAACTTCAGGCATGAAGATAGATTGAAGAAATTAGGACTATTTTCCTTGGAGAAGAAGAGAAGGCTTGAGAGGTGATATGATAGAGGCACTCAAAATTATGAGGGATCTGGACAGAGTAGATGGGAAGAAACTGTTCCCACTTGGGAAAGGATGGAGAATGAGAGGGCACAGATTTAAAGTAATTAGTAAAAGAAGCAAAAGTGATGGGAGGAAAAAACCTTTTCATGAAGTGAATTGTCAGGGCCTGGAATGCAATGTCTGATGGCCTGGTGTAGGCAGGCTCAGTTGAAGCATTCAAAAGCGAATTAGACTGTTATCTGAAAAGGAAGAATGTTCAGGGTTATGGGTAGAAAGCGGGGCACTGGGTGAGTTGTTCATTCGGAAAGCCGGTGCAGACACTATGGGCCAAATGGCCGCCTCCTGCTTGTAAGCAATTCTGTGATTAGGGGGTCGCTGGATAGTGATCCAGTAAGTTACAGTTGAGATCAGGATCCACTTAGATTGCTGGATTCCTGTAACCTTGTAGTTTATACAGGTTACACTGAGGAACTCCTGTTGAAGAAGTACCAGATCTCCACTGCTGCCTGTGGATCTGAGGCAGTACAATCAGGAGAGGCTGAGCAGAATATTGGAACGAGAACAAAACATTCGCACAGAAGAGAAAAGATGTAGTTTAGAACTTGATATGTATGATATTTAAAGTAAACTCAATGGATTATTTATAAAAAGGCAAAGCTAGTGGAGCAGAAGCCACATCATTCTCCCTGTTTTGATTTCACTTTTTTCCTGTTTTCTAGACCTGGAACCTTAAAAAGGAGCACCAATTCCCAATGTTCGGATGACCCCATCTCCAAAAGGTCGCGAACATCCTCCATCAGCTCACTGAACAGCACATGTGTGGGTGGGAAGCATACTTCCCCTCGCAATCCTATTTTCAGTTCTTATAGTTCCACCCGAGGCCATGTTCAGGTTAGTGTATAGTTGAGTATGTGACACTGAAATCCTGCCGTTTGCTATTCATGGGATGATGGGAATTTTCTGTGTCTGTACATATTGTATTTGAGAAATAGTTTTGGAACTCAGTCAGTAGGACTTAGGAGTAGGAGTAGCCATTTGGCCCTTTCAACCTGTTCCGCCTTTCAATAAGATCGTGAGTGATCTGGTTGTGGTCTCAACTCCACTTTCCTGTCTGCCCCATAACCCTTGACTCCTTTGTCTATCAAAAACCTAACTCTACCTTGAATAAATTCAGTGACCCAGCCTCCACTGCTTTCGGGGAAGAGAACTCCACAGACTAAGGACCCTCTGAGAGACAAAATTTCTCCTTATCTCCATTTTAAAAGGGAGATCTCGTATTCTTAAACTGTGTCCTCTAGTTCTAGTCTCACATTATTTATTTGTTGGCCTTCCCAGTGCAGTACTGAGGAAGTGCTGTACTGTTGGAGATTGTCTTTTGGATCAGACTAAACCGAGGTCTCTCTGGGTGGGTATATAAAGTTTCCACCACATCATTTGAAGAAGAGCGTTCTCTTTATATTAGCGTTTATTTTTCAAACATCAGTATCAAAAATTTGCTTGTGGAACTTTGTCGAAACTAATTGCCCATTGGCCTACAAACCCGCACTTTAAAGTAGTCCATTGACTGCAAAGCTCTTCCTCTCCCGGATGGACTTGCCTTCACCTCTTAGACCCGCTTCATAAAGTCTATTTTTTCCTCCTTTAGAATCTTAGAATAGTACAGAATGGAAGGAGACCATTCAGCCTATCAAATCTGTGTTGGCTCTTTTGAAGAGCAATCTGGTTATCCCCACTCCCTGCTCCTTCTCTGTATCCTTGCAGTTTTTTCTTCAATTTCCTTTTGAAGGCTAGCATTGAATCTGTTTTCACCACCCGATCAGGCAGTGCATTCTCAATCCTAACCACTCACAGAAGTTTTTCTTTGTGTTGCCTCTGGTTCTTTTGCCAATCACCTTAAATTGGTGCCCCCTAGTTATTAACCCTTCAGCCATTGGAAACAATATTGTAATGGATTTTATGCATGAGACTGGGATTATGCATCCTCATAACTTTTAACCTAGCACAAGTCAGATTTAATCACCCAATATAAAGTCAAAAATAATTCGAAACCCAATGATGAGAAATGGGAACATAATTATAGTAAAGGCACATTTTGTTAAGTGGTCAATATATCCCCTGCAGCACCGTCATTGGCAGGAGGGAACAATCGCAGTGTTCTAAATTTATATAAAGTATTTCTGTTATAACTCTGGCTTAGGAATGTGTATTGGAAAACTTGACCAGAAGTGTGAACAAATTTCAGATTTTTTTTTCTAGTGCAGATAATATGTTTAAATGGTTTGATGCTGGAATTGGCCATGTTTTCTTCAATGCACTAGCTTATTGCTATGTGCCTCTTCAAATAAAGATTTGACTGAATTTCTTTGTTAATCTGCAGGGTTTTAAGAATTATCTCTCTCTACGGAATGCATCCCCGCTCTCTAGCCCTGCATCTTCACGTTCTGAAACTCCTGAGAGACCAGGCAAAAAAATTAGGTAACTAACTGCAGTTCTGAAAATGTGCCTTGCTGAAATAAACATGATTGAAATATCCATGTGTACCTGTTGGAACTAGCATAAACACCCCCCAGTTGATGCTTCATTGTTGACGATACAGTTGCAAAGAATTTCATGATCAGTATTGTATTCCACCCAGCTGAGCTGTGTAACTGATGCAAATTCAAAAATGGTCTGTTGTTGAGTTGTGGGTATCATCAAGACTGCATTTATTGCCTATTCTTAGTTACCCTGAGAATGTAATAGTGGATCTTAAGTCATCATTTTTTGCCACATAGATTGTTAGGCTATTTAAGCGTTGATTAAGCGATGTGGCACTTGAGTTACATGTAGCCTGGATAAGGTAAGGGGGTCCCATGTTCACTTTCCTGAAAGTTATTCATGAACAATGTGCCCTCTTCTTTTTAAATGTATTGCACAGCCAATATGTTTTAAGTGGGTGGATCCTTTAAATTTCTTTGCACAGCTTCACATGTGCAGTAAAGACTAGTGTGTGGCCTACATGGGAACTTTTGGGGTGCTTTCCAACTGTGCAGGTTAGAGGGAATGTTGTTCATGAACAGTTAGTTTACTTTTTTTTCTTACAGATTTCATGGCTTGTTACCCTATACTAATCCACATTAGCAAATTTATTGAATTTAGTTTCACATCTTGCTAGAGTGGAATTTAAAAACGACCTCTCGATTGCTAGTCCAGTATCATAACCTTTTTGAGTCCAATTCAGCTCACTGTACCTATCAGTCACTGATTTGTACATTTCTAGCATTTGACTGTAGGATTAGACTGATAGAATTCTACTGTTGTTCCCCTTATAGCTCAGTCAATAAAGATTCTATGTAATTCATCCATATATATACTAGCAGTTCCTAGGATCAATCCTGTTGTTCTTGGCCTGGTGCCAATAGGTGTTGCAAATGACCTCTGGTCTGGGAGAGAAATTCAACAAGAGGATTGTTGCATCTAATTCAGTGACCCCAGGTGGATAGCAGCCACATGATGTTAGGAGAGGACAAAATTGAATTTGGCTCGTGTAGCTTTCATGGAAAAAGAAGTGATTATTTCATTGTAGTGTCAGATGGTAACTGGCACCTTTTGAACTGTACCTTGCAGGAGGGGAAGTTATTATGCTACAAAGCAAAATCCTAAGTACTAGATTTTTGAATTTAGGAAATATTTTAAAATTCTTTTGATGTTTATCCGCAGAGAGGAGGAAGTTCAAAGATCAGATGCTTCTACTCCAGTTAAAGTGGACAGGGCAGACAAAGACCAGCCTGTGGAAGAAGGTAGGAAACAACTGGAACAACATTGCATATTAATCTGGGATAGCCACATATATAGTACAAACTTGTGGACACAAATGTTTCACTTGCAATTTCAGGTACTTGACATAACTTTGTAAATTTTGAAGCAAGCACATGTATCATATACATAACCCCAACTAGCAGTGTTTATTGCACTCTATTTGTCTGTTTCTGTACAGGTTGCACAGCAGACTTGCACACCATCATCATCACAGTGGTGTTTCTGTTTTGTCCACCTGAAGGAAAATGTTCATTGGCATAACTGTAGATTTTGTTGTTCTAAACTTTGGCTGTCCGCGGAGCATTTCCAGCTGCTGAGTTCTATGTGAAGCTTGCTCTGTTACTAATAGTAATGTGGGAAGCTGACTGAGTTAGGCTAAGTAGGGGAGATTGGCTCTGAGATGGGGAGTGGATTTTGAATCTCCACAAGTTTGCAATTAAGAGTTTTTGAGTTTCTGTAGTATATTGGACAATACACCCTAACTTATTCTGCAGTTGTTTGTTGGTCAAGCGGGCAGCCTTTACATTCAAGTTTTTTTTTAAGTCCTAATAATGACTTTATTTAATTTGAAATATTATTCATTTAGTGTCAGGTTGATTATTGACATTCCACACATGCTTGTTAGCAGTGATCTGTCAGATATTGGGATGGCTTTCCGCTGGAATTGTTGGATGACCCTATTACCATTGCAGCTGGTGGAACTCCTCCAAGCCTTCTCTTCTAGGGGACTTTTTCATGACCCCCTGGACCTATTGCTTCCTCCTGACATGAGGGCTGGACCTCTCAAAATTACAATAGTTCCCCCTCTTCTATTTTGCAGATAGGCCTTCCCTTTTTCCCTGCAAAACTCCATTGAGCACACTTGTTGCTGTCTACATACCCTCATGGCTTCCAGAATGGTGCTGCATGGAGGAGTGCTCTATATTTGCTTGCTTCTGATGCGGAATGCACTCCTGAATTTTGTTACTCAAAAGCTGCTTATTCTTCTACTCCACTTCAGTGGCCTAAAAGGTGAGGGTGGTATCAGCGTTCATCCGATGCTTTAAAATTTAGGACAGACCTCTGCCCTGTAGCCCTTCAAGCAATTGGTATCAAAGGAGACCTTTATCCATTGTCATTCTTGTAAAACATCTGCCGTTGTGTAAATATCTCAATTTGTGCAGACCAGCAGGAATGTCCAGTCTCCTGTTGTCCTTGAATTCAGTTGAGGAGATTGTGAAGTAGGTTGGAGGCAGCAGTTCATGATCATCTCAGTAGAAGACCGTTAAAAGAATAATACTGAGCATGCAAGACAAATGAATACTTAAGATTAGCAAATGCAAACTAAACAAGCGTGACCGTGAATGAATTTGGATCGAGCTAAAAGCAAAATTCCAAATCTTGTATAAAGATCAGGGATGTGATGAGCTGGGAGGAATATGAAAATACACAGAAACATGTAAAAAGGTTAAAAACAAAAAGCTAAAGCAAAAAAGACATTTGTGTAATTAGAACAAAGTTGCAGTGGATACATCTAACAGTAAAAACATTCTTTCAGTGTTAGAATAACAAGAAAAGAAGTGAGAGCATTAGAAGGTGCAAATAATATTAAAACTGAGGATGAAGTGGTAAATATTCCAAATAATTAGTTCCTCATTTGTTCACACACAAACACAGAAACAACTATACTCTCCTCCCAAAAAAGCACCAGCTTTGGCTCCACTGTATGTAGCCAATAAAATATGTAGATAATAAAAGCCCCAGGCAAACTGAAAGACTTAAAACAAAACTATCCCCCTGGGATAGTTTATATTTATTCCAGAATACTTTGAGAAAGTGGGAAGGAGATTTGTTTGGCATTGATGATCATTGTGGAGGTGGTTTTGGCCAAATGTGCCATGCAGTTACGAAAAGGGTGACAAAACAGATGCAGGCAGCCTACTGGGTTTGTTAATTATATATTAATTGTGTTTAATTAAACCAGTGGAGTACATTAATTGGGGTATCTCTCGAGCAGATATAACTGAAACTGAGGAGTATTTGGTTAGAAGGTATGCTTGTAGTATTTCACTGTCTAAATAAGTGTTTGATTATATTAGCTCCAGTACTATCCTTCACTAACTAGTTTCCTGGGATATAGCAGCCTTTCCTCAGCTCCGTGTTGGATAATGGGCTCAATTATCAGGAGTAAATTTGAGGCTTCTCTATACAATAGCAATCTAGCAAACAGCAGTTAACAAGACTTTAAGCGATGATAAATCTTGCCAGCCCAATAAATCGTGTCAACTTTTAAACTCTTATGTTTTGAGCTTAGGTTTCCAAAAGACTTTTAATAAAGTTCCTTTTAAAAAGAACACTAGTTCAAAACTAAGGGATGCAGGGTCTAGGAAATTGGCTGGAGAATGACAACACCGTATGCTAGTTAAAGGATTAATGTCATGGTGAAGGAGCATTGAGTTGGGCTCAGTACTGAGGCTAATATTGTTTTATATTTAGTGCAGAAACTTGAATTCAGAAACTGCTCATTTGTCTAGTTTGCAGATGATATCAACCAAACGGCAGTGGAAAGAGGATCCACAAAGCTATTCCCTAGTGTTGGGGATCTGAGTTATGAGGAAGGCTGGAGAGACTTGGCCTTTTCAACTAGGAGAGGAGGCAACTGAGGGATGATCTCATAGAAGTGGAAATTGTTTGTTCAGAATACTGCTTTAAATTAAACAGTGCTAGTAAAATACCATGTAATTATTCTTCATGTGCAGTGTGATCAGCACTTGCAATGAACTTCAGGGCCTGATAGCATAGGCAACCTCCCTGGAATCATTTAAGAAACAATTGGATACAGCAATTGCTGGTGAGGGGGACCTTAGCCTCTTTAAGAATTATTGAATTGGGTTGTGTCCTGTAGCATGTCTTGTTCTTGGGCATCTTGTGAACTTGTTAAAGAGCATCAAATCTTCACAGAAGTGTTCCAGATTTCTGAAAGAGAACTTCCACATGACGCTTTCCATCTTTTAGCATCACATTGTAAGGACCTCCCATTGTGCCTTGCCTTCCTGATGAGTTATGACCATTTTGATCTGCAAGTTCTGTCATGTTTTTCGTGCTCATCATCCAGTTCCCTAAGAGGGATCCAGTGAGGCTGTAATATGTCTAAGCTTTAAGACCAGATTATCCCAGGAATCGCAAGAGCACATCCCTGCCACTGCCTTCTCTTCCTCCTCACTATCTTACTTTCTGACTGGACTAAAGGAAATCCCACCTATGTAGACTATTTCTTCCAAACTAACCAGTCCTGGAAAAGGTGAGAATGTCGAATTCACCTTGCTAAATAGGGGAAAACAGCACTTTGCTGCAGAGGACCCCCTCATAGGGCTTGCCAGGGAACCTGTCCTCTGGATTTTTATGCACCCCTGCCCAACCTTGCCATTGTTATAAGAGAGGGCTGAGCACATTCCAGTTTCATTGCCAGTTTGAGCCATTTAAAGAGTGCTGTTATCTAGAGCCTAGTTAAAGAGCACTTTTAATCGTAAGAGAGGTACCATTCTGGAAGTTCACACCAGCTCTACATTGCATACAAACATTATTTCAAAAAAACTATAAATAACTCTGAACAAGACTGAGTTCTTGTAACATTAAGGGAATACTGCTGAAAATCTTCTACAGATATGGGCTGAATTATTTGGAAAAGTAAAAACAAGAAAGGTAAATGGAATGTATTTTAAGTTGTTATGCAATGTGGAGAGTGAAGGAATATTCTCTTTTTAAAAATTGAAAGCTAGCAATATCTAGACCAAAGTATTGATGGAGTTGGAAAGAAGATTTAAAGCAGCAGGAATATAAAGGGAAGATGAAGGTAGCTGAAATGAGAAAAATAGAAAAGCCAAGTGCATAAGCAGTACAAGTGTAACACAACTTTTTTGCTACTGTTTTATAGCAGGAAGCTCAAAGAATGAAAGGGTCCACTAAAGAATAAATTGCATGGAACTGTTAAAGATGACAAGGATATGGCAGATATATTGAATGGAATTTACACAGCAGTTTTCATAAGGGAAGACTGAAAAATTCAAGTTATTGCAAATGGGGCTAAATTACCCATAATATACTTATTAAAGTTAAAAAGAACGTGTTACTCAAAATCGATTCAATCTCCAAATGATTTCTGTTCCAAAAATGTTTCTCAGATACCATACAGAATATCATAGGTCAAGTAAAATCTGGAAGTTTAGCTTATGGATTGTGTAGGAACGCCGAAAAGACAAAAGGTAGTTAGAAGGAATATATTGGAAGAAACTGGAGTAAAGATTGAAATGGATGATGTGACATTGGAACAAGTCGATGAGTTTGTCTATTTGGAACAAATGATAACAGATCATGGTAGATGTAATGGAGAAGTCAGAAGAAAGATAGAGATGGGCAGAAATAATTTTGTGAAGACTAAGGATGTGTTAACAACAAGAAAACTCAGCTTGTAACAAGGAGAAAACTCATACGATGCTACATTCTATCCACTTTCCCTATGCCTCAGAAACCTCGACAATAAGTAAAGATTAGTTGAAGAAAATAGAGGCCTTTGAAATGTGGGTGCTAAGGCTTGTGTTTAAAATTCCATATATAAACATAAGACCATAAGAGGTGCATGAAATAGCAAAAGCAAAAAGAACTCTAAGAAGTGTTATCCAGAAAAGAAAATGTGTGTATTTCAGCCATTTGATTAGAACTGAAAAGCAAATTGGAGGGCAGCAGAAAGAGGGGTAGACCTAGGCGTAGTTGGATGACGGATGTCAGAGTGGTTGCAGACTAGCAACAGTAGATGTATGAGGGTGGCGCAAGATGTTAGATCTCCTGGTAGGAGTAGCTACAAGCAGCAGTAGCACATCACTTGATTTTCCAGTGTTAGTGGATGATTACGAGGGTTTTGTACCATTACATTTGCTCATGACATGACGTTTTGTGGAAAGATAGCCAGTATAAATTATGTTATCTCCAAGAGATTTAAGTTCAGATATGCAGATATGTGACAGATAGGCTTTAATGTGGATATATATAGGGTAATGCATGTGCAAACAGATGAAAGTGGCAAGCAGGAGAAGACCATCAAATCTGTCCGCTGACATTATGGTGAAACTTAATGCCACAGTCCCATTCCTACCCCAATTTGTCCTCTATAATAGGAGTGGTGGTACTAAGAGGATTTGAGTTGTGTTATTAGGAGTTGCTGCAGGGACTTTGGTGGCATATTGATATTTATTGTCACTGGACTAGTAATTCAGAGGCCCTGACTAATGCTCTGGGGACACGGGTTCAAATCCCACCATGGCAGCTAGTGGAATTTAAATTCAATTAATAGAATCTGGAATTGAAAACAAGCTTGCTGTAAAAACCCATCTAGTTCACGAATGTCCTTTAGGGAAGGAAATCTGCTGTCCTTACCTGCTTTGGCCGAGATGTGACTCCAGACCCACGGCAATGTGGTTGATTCTTAACTGCCCTCTGAAATGGCTGAACAAGCCACTCAGTTCAAGGGCAGTTAGGAACGGACTAGCTTTGCCAGCAACATCCATATCCCATGAAAGATTTTTTTTAAAATTAAGAGTGCACAAGTGGTGAATTAACACATTGCCATTTTTCTTGTAGTGCTGCAGTACCGATACCATTACAACATTGCAATCCTATCCCAAAAGAGGCTTTTTTGCTTTGTAAAAAATAAATGATTGCTATGTACAGTTGTTTTTTTGTTTCTAGAAACTGTGTCTCCGTTGTCAAAATTGTCACCTTCAACAGTGGACTCCTCCCCCTCAGAGGGTGATGGAAAACGGAAGCGCAAGATTCCTCTCCTCTCGAAACGCAAAGGAGATCAGCTTACTCTGGTGAGTGTCATACTGCTTATTCCTGATTTGATTTTCAAACCATTACACTGCTATTAGTACTTTGTAGCTAAAATGAATCGGTTATAATCCAGAGATAACCCATCATTTAGAACCAAAAAATATTAAGAGGAGGCATGCTGCTATAATTTGACCTCGTTGTCCCTAGATTAAGAAATATTGCATTAATGTTTCTGCCCTTAATGTTTGTTCATTGCTGCTACTGGAAGGTTCGGATGCATGGACATTGAATGAGGTCAGGGTTTTAGTTGACTATGATGCAAACTGTGATGAATAGATTATGGCATTTAGTGTGTTGACTTGCACATGAAGAACAACTACTTTGGTGAAATCTGAATGCAACTGGAACTATGTCATTGCTTTCAGGCAAGGAAAGTGCTTTTTTAAATTTAATTCTTCACTTTTAGAAGAAGCCCCAATGCACTGCAGAGGATATGGGAAATAGTGTAATAAATGTTTTGCAATGAAACTTAGATTAAATCACCCCGTTACTGTCTAAATTCTAGGGAATACAACTGTAGTTTGTGTAATCTCTCTTCATAAGTTAACCCTTGAAGCCTTGGGACCATTTGGAACCTGCATTCCCTCCAAGAATGTCCAGAACTGCCCACAGAACTACAGGTGTTGTATAACCAGGGCTATGTATAACTGAAGCATAACTTTGTGTTTTAGGCCTTTGGATATAAAAACCAGCATTCTATATTAGCCTTTTCTGTTTCTGGTTCTAACATTTTAATTGCCTGGGTACCTGGGCTCCCAAGTCTCTTTGGACCTTCACTGTTTCTAGATTTCTAACATTTAGGAAGTAAACCTGCTCTGTCCTTTTACAGGTCCTAAGAGGATGACCTTAGATTTGCTTATATTGAAATCCATTTACCACTGTTTTGCCCATTAATTTAATCTATCCATATCCCTCTTTAATTTTATGCTTCTGTATTGTTTGGGATAATATTAGAGTGAAGGTTAAGGAGGAAAGGGAATTTCTGAACTGTGTTCAGGAGAACTTCCTTGACCAGCATGTTCTCGGTCTACTCGGTCTAACTAGGAAGGAGGCATTGCTGGATCTGGTGCTGGGAAATGAGGTTGACCAAGTGGGGGAACGCTTGAATAAAAGTATTCTTCATATCATAGGGTTTCAGTTGGTAATGGAGAAAAGCAGGGAACAATCTGAAGTAAATTGGAAGAGGATTAACTTCAGTGGGATGAGGGGGGATTTAGCCATGGTGAAATGACTGACAGGAAAAGCAGGGTTTTTTTTTCATTCATGGGATTTGGGGGTCGCTGGCTGAGCCAGCATTTATTGCCCATCCCTAGTTGCCCTTTTTGAGAGGGCATTTACAAGTCAATCACATTGATGGAGTCACATATGGGTCAGACCAGGTAAGGATAGCAGATTTCTTTCCCTAAAGGGCATTAGTGAACCAGATGGGTTTTTACAACAATCGGCAATGGCTTCGTGGTCATCATAAGACTTTTAATTCCAGATTTTTATTGTATTCAAATTCCGCCATCTGCCGTGGTGGGATTCAAACCCGGGTCCCCAGAGCATTCTCCTGGGTCTCTGGATTACCAGTCCAATGACAATATCACTATGCCATCACCTCCCCTGAGTAACAGAACAATGGGTGATCTTTAAGGAGGTGATATTTCAGGTACAGGTTAGGAACATTTCCAAATAGGGCAAAAGGTAGGGAACCAAAGTTAGGGCTCCTTGAATGATCAGGAAAATAGAGAATATGATGGAAAAAATTGGCTTTATTATTGGGTGAATTCTTCAAGCGAGAATCAGGCTGAATACAATAAGTTGAGGTGGGAAGTGAAGAGGAAAATAAGTCTTGTAAGGAGAATGAGAACAGAAGACTGTTAACATTAAAGGGAACCCAAAAGCCTTCTACCAACATGTATATAGTAAGTGGGCAATATGAGGCAGGGTGGGGCCTGTTGGGGGCAAAGAGGATGATAATGCTTGGAGGCACGGGGAAAGGCTAGAATATTTAATGAATGCTTTATATCAGTGTTTACTAAGAAAGATGAAGGTGGCAAAATATCAGTAGAAGCAGAGATGATAGAAGTAATGAATGGGGTGAAAATTGGTAGATAGGATGTACTGGAAAGGCTGGCTATGCTTAGAGTGGATAAGTCACCCAGTCCAGATGGCTTGCATCCCAAGTTGCTAAGGGAAATGGGAGTGGAGACAGCAGAAGGGCTTACTATAATCTTCCAATTTTATTTAGGTATGGGAGAGGTCCCAAAGGATTGGAGTGTGGCAAATGTGACACCCTTATTCATGAAAATGTATAAGGACATTCCTAGTAACTAAAGTCTGGTCAGTTTTACATCAGCAGTGGGCATGGTTTTAGAAACAATCAGGAGAAAAAAGTGAACAGGCACTTGGAAAAGTTTGAGTTAATTTGTATAAGGCAGATCGTACTTGACTAATCTAATTGAATTTTTGATTAAGTAACAGAGAAGGTTCATGGAGGGAATGCTACAGATTTGTCTACAGATTTTAAGAAAACGTTTGACGAAATACCACAAAGGCTTATTAACAAAATTGAAGCTCGTGGAATAGGAGGGTCAGTATCAGTTTGGATAAAAAAATTAGTTTAGGGACAGAAAACAGTGAGTTGTGGTAAATGGCTATTTTCAGACGAGAGGATGGTAGTAAACTTGGAGGTGTGGCAAAACAGTGAGGATGCTATCAAACGACTGCAACAGAACTAAGCCAGGTTAACAGAAAAGGCAGACAAGTGGCAGATGTATTTTAATTCCGAGAAGTTTGAGGTGATTCATTTTGACCGAAGGGTTAGGGAGATGCAATATAAACTTAATGGCACAGTTCTAACAAATGTGCGAGAACAGAGGGACCCTGGGGTTCATGTGCACAAAAATTTGAAGCTGACAGGGAATACTGAGAAAGTAGTTAGAAAGCATTTAGTATCTTAGGCTTCATAAATAGTGGTAAAAGCAAAATACTGCGGATGATGGAAATCTGAAGCAAAACAGAAAATGCTGGAAAAACTCAGCAGGCCTGACAGCATCTGTGGAAAGAGAAACAGAGTTAACATTTCAAGTCTGTATGACCCTTCTCAGCACTCAAGTAGATTGCAAAGTAGATTGAGAAGGTATACAAGACGAGAGTTCTTGGTGTAGACAAAGAAAAGCTGTTCCTTTTAGCTGGTGGTACAATGACTTGGGAACACAGATTTAAGGGTTTGGACAAGATGTTTGCAGGGGGGATGTGAGGAAGAGCTTTTTTTATGCAGTCAGTGGCAATGACCGTAAACTTGCTGCCTACAAGGGCAGTAGAAGTAGAGATGATTATTGATTTTAAAAAGGAAATTGGATGGGTTCTTGAGGGAAATGAACTAGCTGGGCTATGGGGGTAAAGCAGAGGGTGAGGACTGACTGGATTGCTCTAGCAATAGGCAGCAGGGGCTGGATGGCCTCCTTCTATCCCGTTATGACTCTGATTTGGTATGTTTGCTGAACAGGATTTGATTGAATTTATTTTAAGATTTTCTGACAATAGATGACACTAAATGTCTTCTGAAAGGTTGTAAGAACTACTTAAAAGAACTTGCCTTCACATAGAAACTTTCATGTTGTTATCTCATGAGATTCATATTCTTATCTCATGGGTTCACAGGCACTGAATTAAAGTGCAGACTCTTGTATTTGGGCTAATGCAGCAAGCAAATGAGATAAATGACCAGCTCCTAGTAGCATTGGTTAAGGGATAAATGTTGACTGGGAGAACACCCTGCTCCTTTTTGAATGGTGCCACAGTTGTTTTCTTTTACATTCAGCTGAAAAGACAGAGCAAGCCTTGGTTTAATCTGATCTGCAAATGGCACTTACAACAGTGCATCACTCCCTTGGTACTGCACTGTAGTGTTATTCTAAATTCTTCCCCTAGTCTTGGAAGTGGGATTTAAACCCACAACCTTCTAACTCTGAAGTGATGGTGCTACCAGCTGAGCAAAAATGACATAAAAAAGGTGCTGGAAAAACTTGGCAGCATCTGTGGATTGAGAAACAGAGTTAATTGTTCTGAAGAAGAGTCATATTGGAGTTTAAATGTTAACTCTCTCTTGGCAGATGCTGACAGACCACCTGAGTTTTTCCAGTACTTCCTGTTTTTATTTCAGACTTCCAACATACACAGTATTTTACTTTTAAATTAGACAAAAATTGACACACTGATGCCTGTAAAATAACATTACGCTCCCTGTACTGCTCGTACTTTTAGCAGTGTAACTTCTTTTTCAAATTGCTGCAAAAATGAATTAATACAAGACTTTGCTGCTAACGATTACCTCTTTCTTTCAGCATCCTCCGCTAGAGCTTGGGTACACCATCACAGCGGATGATGTGGATTCTGAAAAGAAAGCAGGTCTTGACAGAATTAAAAAAGCGTTGGAGGAAAAGGAAGGTAAGGCTAAATTTGGAGTGAAGATCGTCCTTGTCTTTTGTGGTGACTCATCAAACTTAATTAATTTCATGCCTATGCGCTGACCGTTGTTTATAACCTGATCTGTACTCTGTGTTAAAGTATATCCATTACAATAAAGCTGGACAGACATTTAAACCACAAAATTTTTCTCTCCTCTCTTCTTGAGGTGGGGCAGTTACATGGATGTTGGGTGCCCTCTACCTCAGTCAGCTGGCCATTTTCTCTGTGAGCATAGACAGTGAATTCTGTTTAGCTGGTGATAATAAAGCTGAGCCTCGTCCTGTGCTCATCCAGTGACTGTACATTTCCAACAGAGATTACTGGCTACTGAACAGGACCTAGAACCTTGGTTGTTTTTTTTACCGTAGCCCAGAGGTATTCAAGCTCATCGCAGCTACCTATCTCCTGCCCTATTTGAGGTCAAGTAACTGTACACCGATCACAGATGGAACCTGGGCAGTGTTGATCTTTGTGACTTGCTGCTGTGCCAGGAAGTGTATTGACCACCTTTGGGGAACTTCTCCAATTCCTAAGATAAAGGTATAATACTGCGGATGCTGGAAATCTAAAACAAAAAATGCTGGAAAAACTCAGCAGGTCTGACTTGCATCTGTGGAGAGAGAGACAGAGTTAACGTTTCGAGTCCGTATGACTTCAGAGTTATATTTCACTACATTTCTACTTCCCTTTAGCTCTGAAGAAGAGTCATATGGACTCGAAACGTTAACTCTGTCTTTCTCTCCACAGATGCAGTCAGACCTGCTGAGTTTTTCCAGCATTTTTGTTTTTGTTCTCCAATTCCTAGTTTGCAAGGGTGTTGTAAAATACCTTGTGCCCAGTTGAACACTCCCAGGTTTCACTTTATCATCAACTCAGATACTGAACAGGGCTGTCCCAATTACAATCTTGAGCCATATGTAGTCCATAAGACCATAGTTCCACTTTTATTCCTTGCTGATTGGTTTGTCTTGTTTAATTTTTTGGTTTGGAGGCTTGGAGAGGTCTGCTTTTAAGACAATTGCCTCATCGATGTAAAATTCCTCAATCTCAACATCGAGATCAGTTAGTATCAGCAACCAGGCATCCCCTGAGCCTGAAGGAAACAGCATTTGATTCAATTTTCCAAGTATTATTAAAATTAATTTAAATAATTTGTTACCCTTTAGGCTCCATGGTATGCCCTCAAATGGTCACTAAAGGCAAAAAAAGCTTTTGAGATTTTCTCATTTGATATCATTAATCTCACCGTAAGATGGGAATTTTTCTGCAGAAATCATAAGTCATTCAACAGGATGCAGTACTTACCTCTGTCAGGAAGATATAATAATTCTCTCAATATTATTGAAATTTATTGTAAAATAGTGCTATCTGTGTCTGTATAATTGTGTGCGTGAGACTTAATTGGATTAAAGTCAGCTGGTCTGAATGCTTTGATGTTTTAGATGAGCTATGTTTGAAATGTTAAGTAGGTAAACATAGGTGTAAAAGAACATTTGTATTTTTAAATAAACCAGACTAGATTGTTTTCAATGGAGGGGTGAAATGTGTCACCTAGCCAGGTGAAGTTTAGACAGTGTTTATTTTTCCCAAAGATTACTGGTAAAATGGGTACCATGCTAATTTTTTATGATCAGGAAGGTAAAGTCCAAAGACATAGTGAAACAATGAGTATTTGCATTCAACGGGAAAAATGTGTATAAAGGAGTGAAGGCTGTGTGTAAGGGTAGGCACTTTTAAGATCAATCAGGCGTGAAAAGCCTTCAGCATCTATGCCTCAAGCTGCTGTTTTCAAAGAACTGAAGTTAAGAAAACTCACTTTGAATTCGACTGGTTCAGGGTATTATGTTTCTTTGCCTGGGTCTTTTAAAATTTATGCGTCTTACTGTTGCCTTAACGAAAGTGTAACTGGGAGTCAGATCAAGTAGGGGATTTAGAAGTTATCATAGTAGTAATTTGTAGAGCTGTATGTGTTTAAAATCATTTCTCTTATTAATAAATGTTTAATCTAGTTTTGTAAAAACCTAGTCTTATTACTACTGAATTCAAGACACGCATCTCGAAATTTATACAAATTGCAAACCAAGTTGTGGCAGTTGTTTCAAGTTTCCTTTTGGGATTTGAACAACTCTGCATTTACCATCGGCTGTGCCATAACAACTCTCATATTTCAATTTACAATCAGTTTTTATAGTTATATTTTATGTCGTGACTTAAACACATTTTTGATACAGTGATTCAATCAGCTTCCTTTTAATTGGGTATGCCTGCATAAACTCTACTCTTAGCCTATTAAAGTTCATTGACACTTTTGAACATGTTATCGATGAGTTTTAAATGATGTTTCTTACTATTAACAGAGCTTTCAAAGTCACCAGCACCTGTAACAACAGCAACATTACCCTCACTGTCGATAACATTTACTGCCCCGGCAGTAGAAAGCTCTTCTGACCCAACAGCCACTTCCACCTCCATTTCTGCTATTGTCTCCAACCCTCTGCTGACCAGTTTGAAGAAGATGCAGAACTGCACTAATTCAGTTACCAATTCAGGTGTGTAATAATGGGTTTGTGCTAACAGCCCCTAACTACTTAATTTTGTTGCAGTATGTGGTTCCAGGATTAGAATAATTTTTTTAATGTAAGTATCAGCAACTTAAATGTCGAACGGATTGAGCCTTTTGTGGATACAACCTGAATCCTTTTCCCCATTAAGCTAATTATTCAGCATAGCCCAACGTCTTGCAGGTAATACTGTGCCTATTTTCTGTTGGTCTGCGTCCCAATTCAGAATGGGTTTGGGTAGTCTTATTTCAGTTTTCAATGGACACAGGCCTAAAACAAAACTCGTCTTAATTGAACACTGAGTAGAAATCTCAGGCAGATGAGTCACAGCATGCTTGGTGTGGGAGATGGGGAGAATGTCATGCTGCAGTTGCGGATGATCATCTGAGTTTTGGTGTAAGGGCAGAATAGAGGAGTTTTTGTTTTGCATTTTGCTGACTAATCCCCAAACTGACCTAGAAGCGCTTGAAGCTGACACTGGGTTCTTGATATGGGGCATTGCAATATGGATATTTCCATCATTCAAACTGGTGCCAAGATGAACACATTTTTTTCAGGGGAAGTAAAAAACTTGTTGACATGTTTTCCCCCTTCTAATTATATTTGTTCTTTGCTTTTACTGATCATCAAATGCATTTCATTATTTTATATTTTCATCCTGATTGGGACAGGCCATCTCCCCACTTGTAAATCATTTGGTTGCGTGCTTTCAGGATTCCAGTCACTACTTTCAAAGGCTTATCAGTAAGGGTTGCTTTGATTACTCAACAAGGATATGATTCTCCTTTAACAGACTCTTGAATTGGAAAGGACTTCCCAACAAAATCAATGCTTTCCTTTTACATCTTTTAAAAGGCATTTGATAGCAAAATTAAATTCCAGGGGATTAAAGGAACATTGGCAGCGTAGATATGAAATTGGCTCAGGGAGACAGTCAGTATATAATGGTAAATGCTTGTTTTCTAGGCTGGAGAGAGGTATACACTGGTGTTGCCCAAGGGCCAGTATTGGAACCAGTGCCCTTTTTGATATTTTTATTGACCAGGAATTGGGCATACAGATTATAATTTCAAAGTTTGTTGATGACATGACACTTGAGTTAAAAAGTGACAATATACTTCAGGAGGATATTAATGATAACATGGGCATGTGAGTACCAGATGAAATCTAACACGGAATTGTGAAGTGATATATTTTGTTAGAAAGAGTGATGAGGTGCAATATAAAGTAAATGATACAATTTTAGGGGAGTTGAAGGAACAAGGAGTATCTACACCAATCTTTGAAGGTGGGAGACCAAGTTGAGAAGGCTGTAAAAAAGCACATGGATTCTTGGATTTTTAATGCAGACATGGAGTACAAAAGCAAGGAAGTTATGCCTAACCTTTATTTAAAAAAACTGGTTAGGCCTCATCTGCAGTATTGTGTGCAATTCTAGGCACTAGACTTGAAGAAAAATGTCCCATCCTTGGAGAGGTTACAGTGGCGATGTACTGGAATCATATCAGGGATGAGGGACCTCAGTTGTGTGGAGAGACGAGAGAATATGGGATCTGGGGTTGTTGGAGCAAAGGAAGCTAAATGGAGATTTAATAGAGGTGTTCAGAACCATGAGTTGATTAGATAGTGCGTAAGGAGAAATTGTTTCCAGTGGCAGAGGGGTTGGCAATCGGGCATGAATTTAAGGTGAATGTCAAAGGAATCAGAGGGGATGTGGTAAAAAAAATTTTTACACAGTGAGTTATGATCTAAAATGCACTGCCCGAAAGTCTACCAGATGTAGATGCAATCATAACTTTAAAAAGGAATTGAATAAATTTAAAGGGAAAACATTTGCAGGGATATAGGGAAAGAGTGAACAAGTGGACCAAGTAGTGAGTATCAAAGAACCGACACAGGCACTATAGGCTGAATGGCCACCACCTATGTTGTAATATTCTGTGGTTCCATGATCATTTGTGATTTGAGCAAGGTGTGAAGGCTGAGATCGTGTGTCAGGCTCTTGCTACAGTATCAGCCTTTTATGTATTTTTGACAACCAAACAAACCAGTCCAAGTCAGAATTATATGCCATGATGGGATTCGAATGACATTTACTGCTGGTTCTAAAGGTTGCAGGGGAGGGAGGTTCTGTGGAAATAATTTGCGAAATTCTGCAGTAGATTTGTGACTGTGCTTTCAGCTGGCTAGGCCCTAAGCTATGAAATTCCCTTCTTAAATCCCTCTGCCCCTCTCTGTTGACTGTGTTTAAGATGCTTCTTAAAACTTATCTCATTGAGCAAATTTTCAGTCACCTGTCCTAATGTGGCTTGGTGTCAGATTTAGTTTAATAATAATGCTCCTATGGAGTGTCTTGAGAGGCTTTACTGCATTAAAGACACTGTATAAATAAATATTATTGCAGTGTTGAAGGGGTGGGTATTGAGTTCAGTATCATAGTCACTAAGCCATTACCCACGGCCTGTTCCAACTTTAAAGTGTTGGACTGCAATCTTGCATAAATGACCCCAAATAATTAGATTCTATTAAATTTGCTATTATCACTTCTAACCATCAGTCTTTGAAGCAATTCTACCACAATAATCAGTTCTGCATTTGGGATGTGTTACAGATTTAGATCTCCTGCAGTTGACTCTTACTGCCCAGGTATCTACTTGAGGCAGTAACATAACCCAGAGGATGCACATAAGAGAATGGCTTTTTAAAATTGTGTTTTGAGCTGTCTGTGCAAACAAAATGCATCGATACTTTTAATGGGTGGAGCTGTATACTTATGTCAAGGGAAAGGTGCCTATAGGTGATTTGAGTTGCAATGCATCCTTTCCAGTTTTTAAACTCTTGATTGCTGAGGTGATTTCTTACGTTAACTTTCTTTCCCTTCCCAGATTCTGTTGATGGAGTGACTTCAAGCAACATGGTTAAACCCTTAGAGCCTTCCGTTAACGCTTTCAAGAGTGATTTATTGCCTCCTTCCACTACTACTGCTACTACAATGACCATGACAACTGACATTGCAGGGTTTAAGCCAATTGATGTTTTGAATTTTTCATGTTCCTCAATCACCCAACCACTTATAACTCCAATCAATAAGCTTGCTTCCAAAGCCATCACCACCACCACTAACTCCTGCCTGGTTTCTGCTCTGGTTAGTGCACAAGAAAGTAAAGTTAGCAAAGGGCCTGAAATGAGTGTAGCTGCGAGTACTGGGAGTTCTGCACCACCAAACACAAGTTTTAGCCTGCCTAGCACAGTGACCGTAATGCCAGCAGTCATTGGTGCCTCAGCTCCTTCATCTACGTTTAAGCCACTGTTTGGTCTGCCAGTGACAAACCAGACCAGTATAGTCTCAACGACATTCAGCTTGGCAATGCCAGTTACTACACCCACACCCTTGGTGGCATCAATAACATCAAGTTCCGCTACCTCAAAACTCTCATTCAAACCATTGTTTGAGAACTCTCCGACCCTTACAACCTCAACCACCACATCTGCGCCATTCACATTTGGCCAGTCAACTCAAGCTGCAGTTAGTAACGAAACTACTGTTCTCACAACTTCTACGAAATCAAGTTCAACTCTGTTCCCATTTGCACCCTCCAGTACATTAGCAAGTTCAACCATTGATTCAGAAGCCAAGGGCTCAAAAACCACATTTAGTTTTGGTTTAAGTGTTGCTGTACCTTCAAAACCGAGTACAGCACCGAACGCAAACAACAACCTATCATCCCAGCAACTGTTTCAGTTTGGTTCAAACCCTTCAACAACTACCACTGTTGCACCCAGTGCTGTGTTCCAATTTGGGAAGGGCTCTGCAGATACAGCTGCAACATCAGCTGGCCCACTAGCTCCTGCCTTTGGACAGGCAACAGTGGTTACAAGCCAGGCATCAACAAGCATTACACCCACTTCAAATTTATTTGGGAATTTTGGCCCTTCGGTGTCAACACCTTCTACCACTTCAAGTGGCCAGCTTGCTCTCTCATTTGGAAACTCAGCAAAAACCCCCCTGTTTGGTAATGCCACAAGCACACCACCTTTTGGAGGTCCAGCAGCCCAGCTAAACTTTGGAGGCACTGGTAGTAAATCAACATTTGGAACAAATGCTGTCGCAACCCAACAAACCCCAAGTAAAACTCCTGCCTTTGGCAATGCTGTTACTCCCTTCAACTTTGGAGCTTCTCCTGCCAAGTCAGCCTTTCCAAGTACCACGTCACAGTCTACGTTTGGAACTCCCAGCCAGCCGGTTTTTGGGGGTGCTACGGCTCAGACTGGGTTTGGATCAACCTCTACACAACCGGTATTTGGCAGCACCTCGGCGACTTTCTCATTTGGTACGACCACCTCTTCCACTGCTGCCCCAATATTCAACGCTACCAAGAGTTCGGGTGGTGGTACAACTGGGTCGATCTTTGGCTCTTCACAGGTGGTTGGCTTTGGATCATCAAACCAGCCAGTTGTAACAACTACTGGTTTTGCTATTGCTGCGTCAAATACAAATATGGCTACAGCTGGCTTCTTTGGTTCAAGTCAGAGTGGATTTTGCTCTTCAAACCCTTCCGTCCCATTTGCCACTTCCACCTCGACGTCATCATCTCAAAATATGTTTGGCTCGACATTGACTAACCAGGGCCAACAGAACCAGACCACTCCACAGTTCAACTTTGGAGCTACAAATGCAGTTGAGAATAAACCTGCCTTTGGAGGTGAGTGAAGCTTTATTCCTAACCTGGCATTTAAAAAGTTGTCAGGGTTTGCTAAACATGTATGTCCTTCTTGACAGAAGTTAGTGTGGCCTTGTGTTGTCCCCAATTACTTGAATTATGATATTACTTTTATAGATTGCTAGAATCTACAGCCGGACCCTTCAAATTGGTTTGTACTTAATATTATCATGCTTTTTAAAAAATGTCCTACAGTTTAATTTGCCTCTTTTGCATTTTGTGTTTTATTGTTTCTCTAAATGAGGAATACCAGTGATAGGGATTGGAAAAATGTTCTGCTTTTGGGCAGTACTGGCATAAAGCACTCCATTGTTGGCATGATGTAGATTAAAGTTAGCTTCTGTTCCATGACTTGGCCTCAGACCTAGTCTCAACCAGCAATCCCATTACACCAGTATGAGTTTTTCATTCTTTGCATTGTCTGTTTTGATATCTAGTGTGTTCACAATAGAAACTAGATTGAGGGGATGTCTTCATGGTAGACTCGCAGTATTTTTGCAAGTTTTCTGCCATTTCCTCTTGAAAAGGTTTTGAATTCTTCTGGCACATGATTCCATAGCAGCTGACATGTGCTTGAAATATTCCCAAGTGAGTCATGACCAAGGATTATTTTTGAAATGTAGTTATTGTTGCTATGAAAGAAAATGTGACAGTCATCTTGCAGACAAGAAGATTCCACAAAAACAAGGAAATGAATAACCCGTTAATTAGATTTTGTACTGCTTGTGAGATGGTTGTTGGCCAGGACATCAGGAAAATTCTGTGCTGCTCTTTGAAATATTGCCGTAGGACCTCGTATCCATCTGAATGAGTAGATCGAGCCTCAGCTTATGTTAACAATGAATTTGGTGCATACGATCTTGATTTAATTACAAGTGCAGAGAAATTGGGATGAATAACCCAGCTTCTGAGTTGAACTTAAATTTGATTCAACGTCCAGACTAATAATTCCTTGTTCACCACCATAATGACTGAACTTGTGTTGAAGCTGCTGCCCATAACCTGACCTGCACCAAGTCACATTCTCATTGACTGTGATTTACAACTGGCAACCTCTTGCTCTTCATGCCTAGTAGTATATTTGCTTACAAAGACATTGGTTGGCCAATCTTCTGTGTTGCTTAATGCCAGGTGAAACACAATTCTGTTTATACAGTTCTGTTATGAATTTGGTTACGACTTCTCTACGATGAAGACACAATTCTAAACCTACTTAGATTTAGAAATCTCAGAAACATTGTGTTTAATTTGTAAGGTAAGGTCTTCTGAGAAGACTTTTTTTGGTTTTGGAGGCCAGGCATTTTGTGAATATGAAATATAGGGATTCTCAGATTGAGACTTAGGAAGGAAAGCAGTTGGAGCCCATCGTTATTAAACCACTCTACTATGCAAGTAGAATTTTTAAGTATTAAGTGCAGGAACATTCTGTGCATTTAATTCAGTTATTTTTAACATACCAATTGATTTGGACCTGTAAATTTTCTATTTGGTTAACACTGAAGTTACTTGTCCATGCGATACTTTTTTGTTCTGGGTGAGGGGGGAAAATTAAAATGTTTCTATTTCACTATGAAATAGTTTCTTTTTCTCCCCATTCGCTCGTAAACACATTGAGTCCCTCACTGAGCTACTCATCCAAGGCACTGGTTGCTCAAGTTTCCCTTATTCTTGAGGGTCGCAACTCAAAATGGACATTACAAAAGCGTCCCTTCACCCAGGAATGTTGTGACCAATTAAAGTGCCCCTACTGCTACCCCAATTCAGATCAAGTGTCTCAACACTGGTGTATCCTGCGATTTTGTGCACTGTGTGGCTCAAAGATGACGACCTAACCTCTATGTCGTTGGAGGAGTTTATATGAACATGTACTTTTAAATTATCTGTTAAACTCACATGCGTATGATTGAAATACTTATATTGAGTGCAGCACTGCCAGCTCCAAATTGGCTTTAATAACTGGGCAGAATTGTGCACGTTAGACTTTTAAAGTAATTGTACTCCACCCAAACAGAACTTTAGTCTTTTAATATGATACTGCCTGAACATTTTGAGCATGTTTAAAAAAAAATCACTCTAAAATGGTCTCAAGTTTTGGTAATGCAATGCTTTGGTGGTAACTGAGCTACATTTTTGCTTCGGAATGCAGCATCAAAGATGGGGTAAGGGTTGTAACCCACCTTAATTCACCCACTGAGGAAGGCGCTTCTGTCTTCTGCTCCTCAATTTTCTTCCCCTTACCACTGCTCAAAACTTATTGTAAAAAAAAAATCAGCAAGAACTTCCTGCAAATTGATGTTGGGTCTTGTTTACTATTATTGCTCAGTCAAATTTGCCCCTCATAGATTTCATTTCATTTCCATTTCACTGCATTACATGATAAGTCTTTGTATAATTGTGTTTCTTTATGTCCCTCCTCTCATGAAGATGCTGACTCCCATTGAAGTACTATTCCCTGGGCACTTTGTCCGAATGGCTATTCTTTGTGTGAGCTTAATAGCAATGGTCTTAGCAGAGATCTCGGATGTTTCTGAAAACTCTGCACCAATATCCTCCAGTTTGATTGTTAGCTGTTGCAATTCTCAATTAAAGAGCTGAAGAGATACACTACTGGGTACCTCATCACCCCTCATGAGGATGTTCAGTTACAGCATCACAGCCGATTCTGTTCTTGCAATATCCAGTAAGGGTTACTGGATAGTGATGAGCTGAAACCCTGGCTGAATTTCTTCACATGGCCCACAGATTTTGAGATTATATGGAAGGGAGCAGGGAAATGGCATTAGATTGGATAACCCACATGAAAGTGTTTTGATCAATACACAAGCTCGAACTGCTTTCTTCTGCACTATGATTTCTGATTCTGAATTGTCATATTCAGATTCACACAGCCAAGAGTAGAGCTGGTACCTTCTAATCCCTATTATAGAGAAGCAGTGCTGATATCTTACAATATCAAAATGAAAATCAGTTTTGATAGTCCAGAAGCTACATGGTGAGAGTTAATAAAATTATTAATTTATTGCTTTAAAGATTGGATAAAATAAAAAAAATCCATGTTTGAATTATTGAAATTGGCCCATTTAAAATCTGACCTTGTCCAGTGGAGAGAAGATATAAATGTAAATGTGAAATTTTTTAGGCATAGGCTTGGTCAATCAATTATTGTACCGTATGGGAAGCGTGATGGTTAGAGGTCTTAAAAATGACAATACTTAATTTGTTAATTATTACTGAACGATAGTGTAAGTGAATAGATTTGCAGTGGTTTGATTTAATATGACCAGAGTTATCTTGAATCATGTGGATCAGATTCTAACATTAAATGAAGTGCTTGCTAAAGTAGCCGACTCAGTTGTGTGAATTAGCTTGGCGATGTGATTGGTTTAATTCTCACCGTGGCAGGTTCCATGTTTGCATCCCCAGTTCAATTTATTTTGTTTCCTGAACTATAGGGGCCAGGATTTCCCCAGAAAAACAGAGGGAAAATAGCATTCCCATATAATATTGAACGGATATGCAGCCCACTCAGTGACATTGGCTCCACAGTTACATAGACAAAGGTGTGATTTAAGGGATTGAAGACACAAAGTCATGGATTTTGAGGTTTTTGAAGGCAGAGCATGGTAGCCAAATGCTGATTGAATCCATGGATAAGAATTGCCTGTGGATGCCTTATCCGAGTGGTTAAGATTTGTTGGCCAGCAATGGGCCATAACCTCTGACAAATGTCGGAAAGTGCTGGCCTGCAAGAATTAGAAGAAATAAATATCTATGTACCTGGCCTTGAAAATTACGTTGACACTTCCTTTTGCCGGAGCTGCTCGGGGCCTGCATTGAAAGACTCCTCACAGACCCAGTGAAGCCTAGCTCCAGTGTATTCAAGAGGGCCATGCCCCCTTTTTTACAGAACCAGCTGCCATAAAGCAGGTGAGTTTAAAGGGCCAGGGACATTGACAGGCCAGGGAGAAGGTAAGTGGATAGGTTTTGGAGGGGCAGGGGTGTCTGGGGGGGAGGGAGGTGATATCAGGTCGGAGGGTGGAATTTGGGGGTGGTGGCAAGGGATGCCAGAGTCCGGGGGGGAGTGGTTGGTGTGCCGGAGTCCGGGGGGGCTGGTTGGGGTGCCAGAGTCTTTGGTAGGGGGGGGTTTTAAAAGGGTGGGTGTGGGGGGGAAGTCCCGTGGGGTTGGCCTGGGTCTTTACAATAGTTACTCAGACGTTAGAAGAGGTTTTAATTCTTTCTTTTTATGGGTAACTATTGGTAAAACCCTGGCGGAACCATCCGAAGTTTGCGATTTAAACCGCATTGTCGGATGGTTCCCAGCGCAGTGCAATTGTCCAGAAGATGTGTGCACTTCTAGGCAATTGTCATGCAAACCCTTATCTGGGAACTACCCAGAGGGATTCCCCAGCATATCTTTGGGGTACACCCCAAATCCGACACTGGGGGGCACTGAAGTTACAGGCCATTATATCTATGAAGGGCATCATAGCTAAAGCTGATCCTATTCTCCTGTAATATCCACGTATATTTTACAGCCAGAGTTACTAAAAGCATTCAGGAAATAATGCAGATTGTGGAAGTTCTCATATTGCTGTCCAGTGGTTATTGGTTCCTATGTAATCCAGCTCCTGTGAAGAAAGCTGAATCACTGTAAATGAACCTTCAAAAAAGGTGTTGAGGCCCATGCGAGTCTACCTGAAATGGTGTGAATGCAGAGTTTGTAAGTGCCTTTTTTGTTCTAACCAGACTTTATAACGATTAATTGTTGCTGGTGACAGTCACCTTTTTTTTCCACTAGGGTTCAACTTTGGAACTCCCAGTTTGAACTTTGGGACTGGTAAGTTAATGCAATGCCGCAGTGTTCTGTAAGCTTTGGCTGCTCACTACTGGCTACTTTCCACCAGTAGCAAAGGGAGACATATTAAAACAAAAGCTGTCTGCTTTAGAAGATCATTTTTACCTTGATTTTGCTGCCTCTGCTCTCTGCTCCCTGCTCCAGCAAGACTAGCTGCTTAACAGAAATGGCACAGCTCTTTCTGTAGAAGATGCAGTTGTTAATAACCTTAGCTGTTGCTGCAGTAGTTACCTTTCACTTAACCCTGGGAGCAGAAAATGGGAGCAATCTATATACGTGACAAAATTGATTTTGATATGATAATAAAAACAATATTCCTTCCTTTATAGCACTTCATCTATTTAGATAACTATTGTACCATAAAATTATCTGAGTAATAGTTGACATTAGTTGCAGTAGAGCTGCATTCTTACCCTCTACCCTGACGCTGTCAATAGCTGGTTCCTTCTAGGTAAGTGGTAATGTGTGCCCAAGTATTCCATGTATAATCTGTACTTCAGAAAATTAGAATGTGAGTTGCTTTAGTTGCTAGATCAGCGAGTAACTCTAGTTGAGTACAGTTACGACCCTGTGGAGACTGGCAACTATTAAAGGAAAGGTATCTCTAAAAAGCCAACAGAAAGAGAACCCGTGGACAAGATTTCACTTTTTAAAACTTTTACTGTAACAAACCAACTAAAATCAACCAAATTCAAACATTAATTAATGAAGGATATTTCAAACCAAGAGGTAAATTTCACTTTAAATAGTTGATACAACAAAGGTGCACCTAACATAGTTACAAGCACTCATATTACTTCCTGCTCAAATTTGGGATCGCAATCTCTGAGTCTTCCAAACTCTGCTTCTGCTGTGAATGATATCTCACTTCCCACTCAATCATTTCAGCCATTGAGTTGCATTCACCAGCAACTGTATTCCATCCGCAGGAGATAGATACCACCGACAAGGTGCACGTCTATGACCCCTCTATCATTCAGGTCATGGCAGTCCTGGTGGTACAGTATCGCCAGAGATCCCCTTCTCCATCACCTTTAAACAATCTCTGACGTCATTGAAACAGCAACAGTGGCTCTTATCCAATCCACGGTCAGTTCACCTTTCTGTCCTAAGCTCTTTGCTCTTTACAGTTGTACAACACACCCAGTGACACAGCCTCTGCTCTATTCTCAGAGACCTACATCAACACCAGGATGTTTTCGAAAACTGCCAAACAGAAAACTGCTCCATTCAGAGAGAACCTTGCTTGTTTCCTCTTTTTTTACACATGTTCTCAGTGTGTTCTGAGCTGCCAAACAGAGAAAATACTGGCTGTCCCAACCCTACTGCTTTAGGTTTTTATTTACTCTTTGCTTCTTAGCTTTTCATCCCCATGGCAGGGATATTAGGTTCCATGAAATGCCTATGATGCCAAAATCAGGAAACCATTTAACCATCTTTCAGAATACCCCCCCGCAGCCCACTTCAGCCTTAAAGGGACATCACGCTAAAGAAGGCTCTTCACAGCATACTCTGTTAGGCTTAAAACTATCTTGAGACTTGGTGGGGTCATGTACTCAGTTCTCATTTTTATGACTTAGCAAGGAAGCCTGAAAATCCAGAATGGTAATGCAGCCTACAACATTAAGGCAGTATCTGCGCAAGTAGGGCTTCAAGAATCCTAAGCAAAATTGAAGGCGATAGGAAAACCCTCCAGTGACCTGAACACTGGAAGCTGTTTATGATTGTAAAAGGTTCAGGACATTATTGATGGAGTTCCTCAAAATAGTGCCTTCAGCCCAACCATCCTAAGGTGCTCCATGAATTATCCTTGGAATAAGGTCATGCGTGAGGATGTTCACAAATGTTTCTATATGTTTCAGCCAGATTTCTCAGTGGCATTGAGGCATCAGAAGCAGATTTCTCTTAATTACAAAGCTGCCCAGACATGCCTGCAGGAGGTCTTGGGCAACATCTCATTTTAGGCTGGCATGTGGCAGGTAACATTAATCCATATGCTTCAAACAGTGATTACCCTTTGCAATAAAAAAATTCAACCCCTTCTATTGCTATTCCCCTACCATTAACATAAGGGGGTCATTATTGAAAAGCAGCTTAACTGGACCAGCCATATTAGCATTGACACAAGGAGGACAGGCTGGGTACTCTAGAGAAGTGGCTTGCTTCTGATGCCTCAATACCACTTTACTGTAAAGATAAAGTGAGCATTGCAATGGGCGATCCAGGTCAGAGCAGACTGCTTGCTCTGTGTTTCTACCACTTAGCTCAATATCCATTCACTCTTCTCCACCAGCTGAAGGATGTATGGGTGCATTTAGCAACTCAGCAATCTAACTTCTGGAGCACCTCATTACCCACGATGTTCACCAGCAAGAAGAGAAGCAACAGCACAGAAGTACCATCACCCCAACTCACACTCCATCTTGATATGGCCATTTATCATTCTTCCTTTGTTATCACTGATCTTGGAACCTTGAATCTTGATCTTGAAATTCTCTAGCTAGCCATTGTGGGAGCATCATCACCGCAATGACTGCAGGAGAGCTTACCACAGTACCACCTCGGACAACTGAGGATGAGCAATAAATGCAATGTTGCAGTGTTGCCATTGTGCTGAAAGTGATTTTTGTTTCAAAAATGTAATGCACTTTTTGAATGATCTCCTTCCAAGATATTCTATTGAATATTACTGCTTTTTCCATGCAGGTACTCCCCACAAGTGCTAACTCTACATCAGTCAAATCATTACTGAACTGCCTAATTTTTGTTTTTTTTTCTTCTTCTCTCAACTATCCGAGCTTTCAGGATTTGAAGGCAGTGGAGTGAAGTGGGTGGGGTTGTGAGGAAGATGCAAGGAGGCTTCAGGGCAATTTAGACAAGTTGTGAGTGTGGGCAAACACATGGCAGATGCAGTATAACGTAGATAAATGTGAAGTTATACTGTTTGGTGTGAAAAACAGAAAGGCAGAGTATTATTTAAATGGTGATATATTGGGAAACGTGAACGTACAAAGGGATCTCGGTGTCCTTGTACACCAGTCAATGAAAGTAAATAGGCAGGTGGAGCAAGCAATTAGAAAGGCAAATGGTATGTTGGCCTTCATTGCAAAAGGATTGAGTTCAGAAGTAGGGATGTTTTACTGCAGTTATACAAGACCTTGGTGAAACCACACCTGGAGTATGCGTGCAGTTTTGGTCTCCCTGCCTAAGGAAGGATATACTTACCATAGATGGAGTGCAGCGAAGGTTCACCAGGCTGATACTGGCAATGGCAGTTCTGTCGTATGAGGAGGGATTGGTTCAACTGAGCCTGTATTCACTGGAGTTTAGAAGAATGAGAGGGAATGAAACATATAAAATTCTAACAGGGCTAGACAGACTAGATGCAGGGAGGATGTTTCCCCTGGTTGGGGAGCCTAGAACCAGGGGCTACAGTCTCAGGATATGGGGCAGGCCATTTAGGACTGAGATGAGGAAAGATTTCTTCACGCAGTGGGTGGTTACCCTGTGGAACTTTCTACTACAGAAGGCTGTGGAGGTGGGTCACTGAGTAAATTCAAGAAATAAATTGAAAATTTTTTGGATATTAGGGGCATCAAGGGTTTTGGAGAGAAAGCGGGAATATGGCATTGAGATAGAGGAACAGCCATGATCATATTGAATGGTGGAGCAGGCTTGAAGGGCTGAATGGCCTACTCCTAGTTTCTATGTTTCTATGTATGAGCAAGGAGACTCTTTTTAAGTTCTTTCCAATAATATATTTAGCATTGCATTGCTAGTATGTTAAGAAAATCGGACTGAAACAAGTACAGATCAGTGATTTGCTGTTATATCACCACACATGACTCCGCTGCCATCTCCAGTGGTCAACCTAGAAACACATGTACAATTTAAAATGCTCTATCTGATCACGGCCCAAGTTTGCAAGTACAAAATAGAGCTTTGGGTTTTTTAAAGTACACAGGGAGACTAAATGGCTTATTGTGTCTGTACTTGCATTTTTGAGAGAAATCCAAAACAATTGGCCCTCAATTGTGATTTGAAATTATCCCATTGTGCTTTTTATGGTCAGATTTTCAATGCAGCACATGACTGATTGAGGGGAATGCCATCTTTCTGGTGCTGTAAACTGATGTTCAAAAAACAAATCGTTTGGAATATTTTGGTTTGCGTACAGTATAGCTGTTGCTAGAAAATATCTAGCTGTATTTTAAAAAGCTAGATTTAAAATGAAACAATTTTGCTGTAAGCTTTCCCTTCCCAAGTTCCCAGCACCAAGACACTGACGAACATTAGCTCTTCCATGCAAGCACTGGAACTTTGTGCATGTATGGAATACAATTGACGATGCCTAGGAAGTGCAAATTCCTACACTGAGCAGCACAAGCAGATGAATGATGTGAACAGTTGGCAGTTACACATACTACATGTCAATATGTAAGGTGAAAAATCAGCCACATGAATTTCTATCTCATCCCTCCAGCTGAGGAGTATATTTGTCTGGACATGTCTGTGGTGTCTCCTACAGTTGAATAGTCCATCAATGCTCAAGCATGAAGAATGACTACCTGAAAAATCTTAGAAGGTTGGCATGCCTGTGCAATTGCATCCAGCAGAGGTCAGCGCCTCAAGGAAATGGGAGAAAACTTTTTGGTGAAAAACAATTAAATATTGGCCTTTCAGAAGTGAATTATTAGATTAAGTCTGCACATTTATGATAAATTGGCCATTTTAGCTTGGTTTTTAGAGAGATTGCATCTAACATGTGCTTTATTCTGTGACTGCCGTTTTGTATTTTTCCTCACTGCTTTAGCTGTTTGGAGCTTTACTCTGCAGTAGGGCCTAGGGCTCTGGAATTCCTGCCCTAAACCTGTCCGTCTTTCCATTTCCTTCTCTTTCCTCCTTTTAAGATTCTCGTCAAAACCTACCTCTTTGACCAAGCTTTTGGTCATCTGACATACTAATGTGGCTCAGTGTTATTTGTTAAATAATGTTTCTGAAGCGCCTTGGGCTGTTTTATGTTAAAGGCGCTATATAAATACAAGTTATTTTTAGGCTAATTTTTTTGAAGGTGGGGTGTTATTGGCTAATGTTTTACTTATCTTAACTATTGCAATCCCTGACATGAGTAGGGTTTTCCTTGTTCTCAAATTCAGGCAATTAGAGCCAAGATGCAAGGTGCAAATAAATTAACTCTTTGAGTTCATCCTATCTTGAGTTTGCTATTGGGTTATTAATATAAATTGAATCACACCAAAACCGAGGGGTTGGGAAATACACCAGTGCTTATAAAGGGGAAGCAAATCAAGAACACCTTTCTGCTTATGAACAGGTGGCGAGAGGAGAAATTAGTGCTGTGTAAATTAAGCCCCCCCTGTCTGTAACACAACTTTTCTAAGGAGCATCTTAAAGGAGAAAAGCTAGATAAAGAAGCAAAGAGGCTTAGTGAGGGAATTTCAGAGCTTTAGGATTTATGCAGATTAAGGCATGGTCATCAATGATGGAGTCATTAAATTTGGATGTGCAGGATACCAGAATTGGGGAAGTACAGATACCTTGTAGGGTTGAAGGAGATCACAGAGATAGGGAGGGACAAGGCCTTGGAGGGATTTGAAAACAAGGATGAAAATCCTAAAATTGAGGCATTGATTAACTGAGAGGCAATATAGGTTAGCAAGCACAGGGATGATGGGTGAACAGGACTTGTATATTAGGATTCAGGCAACAGAGTTCTGGATGACCTCGAGTTTACTGGGGGTTGAACCTGAGTGACTTGCCAGGAGTGAATTAGAATTGTCAAAACAAGAGGTAGCAAAGGTGAGGACGAGGGCTTCAGCAGTAGATGAGTTGAGGTGGGACCAAGTTGGGCTATGTTTTGGAGATGGAGCCTTGATGCTACAGAAATTCAGTGAAAACATTGTCCAAGGATTGGAAAAGTATAAATGTAACACCAAAGATAACTCTGGGAGCTATTGGTGAATAGCAGGTAAAACATTACAGGATATCTTGAAAGAGAGAATAATTCATTAAAGGAAGCAGCAAGATTTTTTGGAGCTGTAAAATAAAAGGTTTGTATCTGTAGTATTAGAAATTTCTCATTCTCTCTCAAAAACCAAGACATGTTTGTATTTGCTACTGACTCTGTATAAATGTCTTTGTATAAGTATAAATGTAAATATAAATTTGTGAATGTATAAAATACTTGATGGTCTTTTTCTGTTCTTCCAGGGACTACTGCACCTGGATTTGGACAGAGTACTCCAAGTGGCAACTTTTCCTTTGGGACCACTGGTGCTCCAGCATCAAATTTTGGGAGTCCAGGAGCAGGTGCAGCAGCAGCATCGACATTTGGTAAGAAAGTACCCATCGTTGCAGGCCCATGTTACAAATGATACAGTGGTTACCTGTTTCACCACCTCATTTCCATTGTGTATCCCTGACAGTTACACCAATTCAAGGAGCCCAAGTAGCTGTTTGTAGCAGAGTAGAGGGTCTACGCATTTCTCCTGTGGTTTGACGGATGGGGGAAATTGTAGAATACAGCTTATGTTTGTTGACAGGAGTCAGACAGTCATATCAGGGCGTGTCTCCTAAATGTATGAGTTGCTTTGACAAAGCTTTTGTTCAAATCATATATTGGAATGTCAGTGGTATCAACCCAATCAAATATTAAGGGATTGGTGGTGCAGTGAGCAGGGACTATTTCATCCAGCTATCAAAAAAAAACATAACTGAGAATTCAATAAAGCTTTTGGGAAATGGATGCTTCCAGTAAAAACCCATGGCATTTTCAATTGGATTAAAATGATCCTGCTCAAAGGATTTGAACTCCCCTGCAAGCCTGGCCAACTGGACTAAATCAGTGTACCTCAATCAGTATATTGCTTTTGGAATCATTAGGCCCCTATGCAAATCACCCCTTAGAAAACGCTGACTATATCAGTGACTCTACAATCAAAAACTGAGACCCCTTTAAAAAGACATTGTTTCTGCAAGCTTGGCTCAAGCTTACCTAAGGCGAAAACACTGATGCAGGCTGCCAATTTCAGTCCATGTATTTTTCCACAAAGTGTAAAGAATTAAAGATTAGAGAGACTTTTTTTTTAAACAATTCATTCTTAGGGTATGGATTTCATTGACATTTATTGCCCATTTCTGGTTTCATTGAGAAGATGGGGGTGCCTACGCCTTGATTCACTGCAGTCCGTATAGTGAAGATTTGGTATCACTAAGTAGCTTGCTAAGCCAATGCAAAGGGCAGTTAAGTCAAAACATTGGCAAAGGCCAGACTGCGTAAGGACAGCAAGATTCTCACCCTAAAGGGGTTAGTGATCTTGTTGGGTTTTTATGTCAATTGGTCGCTTTTTTTCCAATTTCCAGAATTTTTTTCAGCTAAATTCAAATTCTCAAACTGCTATGGTGGGATTCGAATTTGCATTCTCTGGACTATTTGTTTACTAACCCAACCACTACACTACCATATCCTTTTGGGCAACATTTAAATGCCTGATGAAGTAATTAAACAGAATGGCCTTAGAAAGTTGAGTCTTTACAAGAGTCCTTCATCATATAGGACTTGTGTTCAGAAAACAACTTTCTAATGGGAAAATACATAAAGGTAACTCTAAAATTACTTGTTAACCAGTTGATCAACGTGACAAAGCTCCAAAGAAATACCAATTTGGCTTCAGAATAAATTGAGTAGTATACTGGGCAGACACTAATAGCGGAGGGTTTTGTATTATAAGTGAATATGTGGAAAACCAATCACATTAGAAATCTTTTGGTGCTGTTGAACTTTTGGGGATAATCCAAAGATGAAGTTAAACAGAATTGCGCACTTTGGTAATCCTTGTGTGCTTCATGACAGGACTCCTAAAACACACTGATTTAATGTGGTAGTCTAGATATGATGGTGGCAGGCCTCCGGTATAAACACCGTAAAATGATAGCTTGTCCTAATCATATAGCAAGGAACTTTCAGTCAGATTTGTTTTTAAGATATTTCTGCATAATGGCAGGTGTTCATGTGAAAGGTTTAAAAGTCTCAAGTGTGAAAATCTGTCCTCCCCAGGGTTTTCTGAGAAGGAATTGTGATTCAAGAAGCATCGTCATACACCACCATGTCTCTTGTGCTGGTGAATTTCAAATATATATTAATGATCATCTATTTGAGTTCTCCAATGAGACAGCTGCTTAAAGCAATGACTATACAGTGGCAAAGATTTGTACTTGGGATTGTACAACCTTTGCTGAGCTAAATCTTTTCTCCAGGTGTGCCTGTACTGTTTTGGTTTACAGCTCCTTGTCTATTGTCTCTGACAACATTTTATTACATTACTTTGCACAAAAAAAGTGAACAGCACCCATGTCAGATGGCCCAAGCAGCACTTGGGAATGTTTTGCATCTCCACACAAAGCAATTCCCTCTTGATCTTCCCCTACCGTGGGCACAGTCATTTTATGAGTTCATGGGAAAGAGGACAGTTTCCATGTGCTATTAATATCAGTGCTCAACAATTAACTGTCCTTCAATTCTGTTTCTCCCAGCAGCAACACCAACCTTTTCTATAGGAGCTGGATCTCGACCTACTGGAACCAGACAGAGATTGCAGGCTAGACGGCAGCATGTACGGAAGAGATAGACATTGGAAATGTGAATGGCACAAATGAACATTGTGTTGACTATTCTGAAAACCATTACCACTTTTTACTTTTGTACCCTAAACAACGCCAGTCATGGATGTGCAGGCAACTGACCTCAAAAGCTGACAATATATACTTGAGAAAAATTGTGTTTAAATTTAGGTCTTTTTTTTCCTCTGGGCTTGAACTGTCAACGAATGGCTTGTGGCTGCTGAAAAATATTTCTCTGCAACAATACGAAAAGCTCGTTGGACTGCAGTGAAGCCCTCGTCGTCTTAAGTTCATACATCCTTTTTAAACTGACCACTGCAGAACAGTGATCTTAGTTTGGTTCAGGGTACAGCAGTAATGGGTGACTCAGTAAGCAACAGACATAGCTTTACTTGAAATGTTTTACTTTAAAGGTTGCTGTAAAATGTGATTTGCAGACCTTTCTGGACTGACCCTTTTTTGTACATATTGCTGCACTTGAAAACATTTTTTTAATTACATTTCTTAAGGGCACAATTCCCAGTAATATCACCACTTCCTGTGGTGTCTTCTGTCCAAAGGCAAAACTGAACTGGAGGCTAATGTTAAGTCTTTTTCTTTCTTTTTGTACTCCCTCGCATTTCCTTGGATACTTCATTCATTTTAGTTTACACCTGACAAGAATTCTAAACCTTAACCGAAACGTGGGAAAAGAAAATGTTGTGCCTGTTTGAGTCACTTCTCAACATCTTTTGCTTTGCTGCCTACCTCTGTTCTTTATTTTTCCTATTGTGAGTAGCTTTCTTTAAAATCTATGTTGTTTAGTTAGGCAAAGGAAACAAATCCAAATTGCTCTCCCCTCCCATGCTACTCCTCCAGCCCCACTCCCTTTCCCCTCCCCAAATGTCAGACTTTTTTTTATACAGTAATGTTATCAGTGTTTGCTTGTATATCTCACGTTTTTGCTCAGTGAATCGAGTTTGGAGGAAAAATTTCAGTATGTGTGGCGGCATGTTAGTAATGCCGGACCTGGCTGGTTCATTGGATATATGTGAATCTGACTCTTGCTAATCTGATGCGATAGTGTTTTGCTACTATAACTGCGTGACACATTAAGCAGTGTTATATGGAGAAATGGCAGTCATGGCTAGTTTTGGAGGAGGTTCCGATTACACAATATAGGACTTTCAAAAACAGATTTTAAAATTCCGGTGCTATAATGTTAAAAAAAATACAAAATTTTTCAGCTTATACCAAAACTTTGGCTGGCAGTGTTAAGAATTGTACATGTATACATATATACCGTGTATATTTTAACTGCGACTAGGTACTTGCATCTTATTTGGGTGCAGCTTGCAAATGTACCTGTTTTAATTTTCTTTATTAAAAACAAACTGATTTTTCAAAAGATTTTTTAAAAAAAAGTGGCTCATCAAAATTTTTTGAATAATCTTGACTTTAAACTCTCAGATTTTATTAGGAGTGGTTGTTATACTGGGCACATAGTCACGTTGCGTAGCACTTTTTTTATAACTGGTGGGATACAGATCACGTATTATACAAACCTCATGCTTCCTGTTGTCAAAAATCTGATATGACTGGAGCCTTGCAATAGGATCTCTCCAGTCTTATGGTGGTAATGCAGTTGTAATACCAAGTTCATGACAGGCTATGAGGTCTGATCTATTTTTGTTTTGGAGGTTTTTGGCAAATTGTTTTAGTAAATCTTGTGACACACTGAGCAGGGCTTCTCAGGAACCAATTTAGTGTTGGGCAACATGACAATGCCAGTTTTGGGGGCCCTTAGACCTGTTGTGGACTGGCATTCAAATGCTGTCTATGCCCTGTAGTCCAGATAGGAGTGCCCCTTAGGACACATGACCAATCTACTAATGGTCAATTGGTGTAGCGGTTTGTTTACCATAGTGAAATCTGCCCCATCCTCTGAGCTGCTGAATGCAAATTAGGAAAGCTTCAGAAATGGGGTAGGATTTGGAGGGGAATGAGAGGAGGCAGCATCCCACACAAGTTAATCTGAATATGTTTACATGGAGAAACAATAATCCTTCTTGTGCTCTTCATGAAATCACTTGTAAATTTTGCAACTCCTTTTCACAAAACAGCTGCCGTCTCCATGTGGTAACAGAACTGGGCTTTCTCTAACCCCCTTCGTGTTGTCTGTGACCTCATCTAATCCCTGTTTTCCACACACCCCCATCCCTAGGTATTTTTCACGTTGCCGGCCATATGCAATTAGTTTTGATCTTCATTGTTTCCCAAATGATAAGTGCCCAATAACTAATGAGGCCTTGCATTGGGTAGTATGGTGAAGACAATGTTTATCCATTCAAACTATGAAGTGTCAGTGTACAATGCTGTGAGATCTGCCATTGATCAATTTGGAAATGAGTTACCTCCCCATCACTATGGCTAAAAATTGACTAACTTAGAGAGGTATAAATAACAAAATCAAGAGTGGTTTAAAGAGGGAGGACTAAAGTTAATAGAGGATGAGGTGGGATGCAGAAGATTTAAAAAAAAAACTGAGATGACCTCTTTTACAACATAACATCCAATCATTAATTCCATACATTGCTCTGTTAGACACTGCAATCTAACCATTTATGAACAATTTTCAGAGAATGTTTGTACCATTTCCATTGGAAGGTTTTTAAGACAATTCTGGCTGGCCCAAGTGGCTAGACAGATTGAAGATTCCTCCTCATCCCATTAAACGACTGCCATTTTGTGACGTCTGAGTATGAATGTGTGCGGGTGATTGGCAACTTCTAAATTTAGATAAAATTGTTTAAAAAAATGCAAATTTTATTTTTATATTTAAGCAAAAACTTATACGTTCCTTCAAGCTTGGTTCATTGAGACTTAATGCTACACTGGTTAAATAGTATACTTCTGGTAAACAATTGTATGTACAAATTGGTTTTAAATATGGAATATGAAGTTGGTGTGAGTAAGTTTGGAAGAACTAATGGTGTGTGAAATAACAGTTGGGATGCAATGATTTTTCTTTTGCTGCAAGTTACACATAGGTTGGTATACCCATGCCTGTATTTGGGCCAAAATAATACTGGATAAAATTTGGGTGTCATTTAAAGGTTTTTTTAAATTTCCTTTTGATTTCTCAGTAGATATGGTGTATTCTTCATTCATTCTGAGTTGGCATTGAGCTGTAGAGAAAATAAAATACCAAGGTCAATTCCTGGTCCATGCTGTGTTAGCAGAACACAGCTGGGGTAGCTACAGGATGCATGTGCCTTCCACTCCCTAAACTATGGAAGGGAAGTTATTAGCTATTGTTGCTGTTTCTCCCAGTTCTGCCCACTGGTAAATGCCTGTATGTGTGGATATCGCATAAGCACAGGATCCATTATAAATGCGATCCCCTCTGCAGTCCGTTAGCCAGGAAGCAGCCACTGCTGAGGTTTTTGTTTGAAATGAAGGAAGGGGAGCATTTTTTAAAAAAACTACTGACGTTTTATTTGGTTTCTATGATACCCATTGATTATCAAATGTGTGGGTGCAAATGAAAATTTTGCAATGCTGTTCATGTCAACAGCTAGTAATGTTTTATTTTTTCAGTTGGACAGGACAAAAAGGCTGTAATTATTGGTATGCAGGAGACAGTGTTGCGCTCTCCTAGGTATTATATGATTGAGCATCGAAATTAGCATTGAAACTAACATCCATTCTGAACAAAGTGAGATTGCTTGCCCAACAGAAAAAAATTTTACGGATGGAAAGTTTTTTGTGACTCTTCCGCCCCCCCCGCCCCAGCCCCCCTGTAAGCACTTTACCTAGTGATAGAATACTATTCTACACACATTTGTTGCTTCCCAAAGCCCATTCACTATTATATCAGAGATTGATTAACTTAGTACAGGACAGTATCTGAACCTGTGATCTTCCTAATCTGTATAGTTTAGATCACATTTTGTAGTCCATTTCGCAGTGTTAAAGGAGATTGGGGGAAGCTCCTACTTGGAACTAGTTTAAATTGTCCTGTATGTAAATTCATTTCTTGGTACAGTGCTGAATTATAAAAAGCAGGGAGGTCTCAGTAATTCTGTGGCTCAGACAGGAAATACTAATCATAAGTTGGGTAGTTCTGCGGGCATTGCAAGCTTCGGGAGGGGGAGAAAGTGATCCAAGTTGCACCTAATCATTTTCCGGTGTTCCCGCTAGAATATCTGCACACTGGGTGTCTGAAGAGAACAGGGTTGGGTTCAACTGTGATTAGTTTGAACACCCAGTTAATCCTGAAGAATACTCAGTTGAAAGGTAGGAGAGAGATGCTGGTTCCTGTGAGATTGCATCCTGCCAACTGACCGCCTTCAGGAGAGAAAGATTGGAGGAGGAAGAAAATGGTTGACCTTTACTTGTGTATTTTCACTAAAGCATGATTAGTTTTATTGCCTGCCATGCATGTTGGAGTCTTGATTTTGAATTCAGGTGCCTCTTTAGTCAAATGCCCACATTGAGTTTAACACTACTTGTAAAGTCCTATGAATTTCATGTTCATAAAAAAACAAAATTGTTTAGGTCAGTTTTTGGGTTCATGTGTTCCAATAAATGGTTGTAATTGCTGCTGCTCCCCCTGCTTGACCCCCAAGCCAATTGTGTAGGTGGGTTTCAAATTAGGCACCTTTGAATTTAGAAATGTGTGTATATATATTTGATTGCTGCTGAATTGATTATTAAGGGCAAGACACTTGAGCTGACAACTTTGTGATAGGCAGAAATGGCTATAAACGGGTTATTTTCCAAGATTATGGGACTTTAAATGAAGAAAACTAGATACATCTGATTTTTGGATTATCTTCCAAGTTTAACTTGTGCTTGTTTCTTCCCCTGTTTAACTTACTGCATGGCTAGCTAATTCCACACAATCCATCATCTTTTTGGAAAGTAAAACAGTCTGAGCCACTGATTTTTTTTTTATATGTAACAATCAATACTGTATTTTAAACTACTTCCTTGCCCGTAAGAGGGAATCTCATGCCACAGCAAGGTATTGGCATTTACTGCACTGTTGCACAACTGATAACACTCATACCCAGCAGTACAGTGTGGGCTTATGCGCCAGCCCTTTCACTGCATTATTGAAGCATCAAGTCTTAGTCCCCTTTATTTTAATATCTCCAGGAATTTCAGAGATGGTTGTTATATTGCAGTTTTAATGAGAAATAGCGCACACATTTACTAAAGCTGCAGATACCGTTTGCATGACCCTCTTTTACTTTTACATGCTATCATTACTCTTGTTTACAGTAATTATTTACCCCTTTCCTGGTCTTCTGTCCAATATAATGTAGCAAACACTTAAGCCTTTAAAATGTTTTTTTCCACAATTCTTAGAATTTGGATTTTACGGTGCTTAAATGGATAAAGGCACCACTCCTTGTCATATACTGAAATCTTTTAAGTGAATAGTTTGCTTAATTGAATCTCACTGCTTTAATCATTTTCCTCCTTCCAATTATCCAGATCACTTTAAATCAGGGACGTACAATCTTTTGTCATCCCGGATCACATTGGTGGGTCCAGTGGGCAAGCGGGGAGCGCATATGATATTTATATTTTATGTTCCCATTGATTTGTATATATCAGAATTGCTGATATTAACAGATCTTGGTGTTCTGATTTGGAAATTCTGTAGCATAGAGGTAGGAGTGGATTTCCAAATTCCCAAGCCCACAGAATTCCAACAGGATCGAACCAAAAACAAATACCATTGCAAACGGGGCTGCTACTCGGGTTCGGGGGTTGCAACAAGCTCCACGTTGGACACCCCTGCTTTAAGTGAATTACTTGGCCTATGTAAATTAATTAGCTCATTTAATATCCCATTTCAGTAACTGCTGAGTCATAAATATTGATCACCTAAAATTTATATTAATATAAAAGCAAAATACTGCGGATGCTGGAAATCTGACAAAAAAATAGAGATGGAACTACTCAGCAAGCCTGGCAGCATCTGTGGGGGAAGAGTTAACGGTTCAACCCTGTGACTCAGGGGTCTGATGAAAGTTCTCAGACATGAAACATTAACTCTTTCTTTCTCCACCGATGCTGCCTGATTTGCTGAGTATTTTCAACATTAGTCAATGGTGACTTTTCCACACACATCATGAGAACTTGCTATGAATCTTTGCTCCGAGAGCATGTTTATTAGATTTGTTTCAGGTGACTTACTTTAGCTGCAGTTTTTTATTTTTTCAAACTGTTAAGTTCATCTGGTTTAAAGTGGATTTGAAAAAATCTGACATTAGATGGTTTTGGTTATTTCAGGCAATGGAAATATCATTTAGGAGAATAGCTCAAATGGATGATTACTATAACGTGTTCTCTTGTTAAGCTATCCTCACCAGGATTTGCCAGCTTTGATTCCCAATCTGTATTTAGTAAGCAGATCTCAGAAGTAGCAGCTATTGGTGCATAATCATTGACCTCATTAGCACTGGCTTGAATGGGGGCTGGGGGTGAAGAAAAACAGCTAGATCCTTGTTACTATATCCATTCTTCTCAATCCAGCTATTCATGCTAGAAAATGCATGTATGTGGATATCAGTTGTGATACCATACATAGTTGAATGTCCAGTTGACTCACTGTTTAAGCTTGCACATGTAGAATAGGCACTGGGACTGAGTTACCACTTGGAAAAAAATTCCATGATAATGTTGCTGCACCAATGCCTGGTGTAATAAGTTAGTGGCTTCTGCCCAGGAGCTTCCTTTTCCTGAGTGGTCCTTGCTGGACTAATGGGAAGTGGAAGCTCTTCACTTTTTCCAAAGGCAAGGAGAATTTGAGGCTGAGAAGACACTCAGTGCCACACATCCCTTTTCCCAGTTGAAGCGTAGCATTGATAGAAACCTAAGGGGTCTTACCTGCTCTCATGGCTGAGAGGAGTATGAGGAAGCAGACTGAATTACAGTGGGATGGGTATGTAGCTCTCAGTATTTGATTACCTCCCTAAAGTCAGTTTTGATTCTTTTTATGTTATGTCCATTTCTTGAGATCTCCCGCATTGTTGACCACAGGCTGAGTTTCAGGACTGTCTGATGCATGAAATGGCAAGTGGCTAATTCTGGTTCGGGCCGTTAAGCAGCATTGCACGTTCAATTCAGGAGGGAAAATTGACTGCGCCACATTCTGAATTACAAAATCACAAGGGTTGTGGTAATTTTCATCATTTTTGTAATATTTATTCTGATCTTTCCTCCCTACATTTACTTAAAATTCTCCCTGGGATGATTCAGGCTGGGGCATATCCAAAAAAGGACAGAAATGGAGTCCTTTATTGGGTAACTCGGAAGTAACATATGGAAGTTACTGGAAATTCTCTCTTTAGATGGTGTGGGAAACTTTTCCCCCCTGTGTGTGAGCCCATTATTTTTGCGTCATTACCAAGTCACCCTGCCTTAAAAAAATCAGCAGTACATTTGTTGTTACCGGAATTAAAATAATCATATTAGTGTGAGGTAGTTTCCTTGCAGTGGCCCCATAAAGAGGTTTCTCTTTAATAACCAACTTTAATGAGTTGCTTTATTTGAAATGACTGAAGCTGCCCTTCAGAGCACATCTCTTAAAAGAAAAGCAGGCAGCTGTTGGGATTGTGAATGATTTGCTATTGAGTGAATCCTGTGGGAGAATTTCAGTAGCTTCATCAGTACAAGACTAAACTCTAAGGTTATAAGTCTGAATCCCAGTTTCACCTGCCATTTCTCTGTTAGTCTTCTTCCAGGCTGTTGGATGGAGCACTTTGGTGGCAGAAGTGCTGCATTTTAGTGAGGAAGGAAATCTGCATGTTAGCTGATCACCTGTGTCCTAAACCGTACTGGCTGGCCAAAGAAATGTGGCAGGATGTCGAGCGCTACATTTAGATTTGGGAGGGGGAAAGCCGAAGAACATGCAAGCTGTTTTAATTGAAGCATTTTTCTGTTTTACATCACACATGCCCTGTTAGACTTACGGAACTGAATACTCAACACGAAAAATGGGCATAACTTGCACTCTATCTCACATTTCCATCCAAACTTTTTGTAATAACTGGATTGATGAGCTGAGGTTTTCATCATTTTGTAACTGTCTATTCCAAAGATCCATTTATGCCTAATTTTTGACACACTGCAACATTTGAGATTATCTCATTAACTGTCTAGGTTCCATCAACTTCCTCAATCTTAGTAACAGATTTTTTTCTGGATATAGGAAATGTCTTGCGCTTAAACATACCATTTTGGCCCAGAAGAGGCAGTTACAGAGTATATACCTATGTACTTCTACTGAATATATGGCAAGAAATTACATTGATCCCAACAGCATGTATGGTCCCCCGTGACTGAATGGTAACAAACATGTCTGAGTGACGAGTGCTGATGAGGAAGCTGTAGAACGGGTGTTGTGAAGATTTGTTAGTATGCTTTTTTTTTAAAGAAAAATTGTAGACTTCTATCAGTGCTACCTAGCTTGATAGAACTAGTGAGTGAATGTGCAGAGGTAGAGCTGGCTGCGAATGTGCAGAGATCTGATTTTTGCTTATGTCATTAAATGGAAATGGTTTTAAATAAAAAGCTGTGATTATAACACTTTTGTTTTGCTCAAACACTACACTCTTGACACGGTTTGTACTTGAACTTGACCAACTATCAGATATTCCTGTATGGGAATAGTAGCCACTCGTTGCAGTCTCTCTGTGCACAAGCTGTCGTCACCTCTTAATTTTGTCTTGAAGGTTTTAATTCCATTGTTGACAGTAGCTATCTTGTACCTCACCACATGTTCATTCTTCAAGTGTGAGTTTGCCAGAACTTCACATATTAGAACCAAGCTTAATTTTCTCCTCATTCTACATCCATGGATACACGCTTTGCAATAAGAATTGTACGTTGGTATGGAACCCCACTGTTTCTTCCCTTCCCTAACTAAAGGGTACTGAGCCCCTTGTAGCGGAGCAGATTCTTAAACTGAGATCTCTTTGTGGATTGGTGCTGTGCCTTTTGGGGGTGGTGGTGGAAAGCTGCCTTTTACAACTACTCCACCCATTCATTTTAACCCCTCAAGTCAAGGAAAAATTACACATTATGCTCCAGTCACAATGCCCCAAGATTTTAAGGAGACTAATCCAGAGGGAAGCAGCAAAGCAGACTTGTTGAGGTGGAATTTGAAGATAGGTATATGATGGATGAAGCATCAGCTGCCAATAGTGGAGAGACGAAAGTGGGAAAAAAAGCTGCTGTTGAAGGAGATTGGGATGGATAAATGCATAGCTGATTCTCTGGAGACCAGAAAATATTTGGGTGATGGGTATTTAAGGGCAAGGACACAATGAGAAATCTAGCCTTGTGTTGAAAAGGGTGTGGCTTAGGGCTGCAGCAGCAGAAAGCAGGTGGTGACATGATCTTCAAAATTGAAGGATATCCCAAGAGCAGTTTACATTTATGTCGCCTTCTTTCAAGTAATCAGAGAGAAATACCAAGTGTCATACCCAGAAGGCACAAAGGAAAATATATCTATATTAGCCTAGCTACTTTATAATTTTTTTTTAAAAAATGGGCAAAGGCTTTACACTGACTAGCTATGATTCACAAAGTAATTTCTAGCTTTCAAAAAACAGGGACCTCATTATTGCCAAAGGGGCGCTAATGTCCCCTGTGACTGCAGAAATCAAATTCCAAAGAAATGCACAAAGACCCTTTACATATCTACGGCAGAGCTCTGGCCAACGAAGATGATACATCTATGAGGACAAAGAGACCCTGAAACCTCAAACTTATTAATCGACAAAATATTAATCATCTCCAGAATCTAGACCAGGTATATACATCCTTTGTCCAAACCAATGGGAAGAAGTAGGAGTTAAGTCACATCACCCTCACCCCAAGCTGCTAGAACCTGTAATATTGTCTCGTGAAACTGAAAGAGGCAGTCTGCCAACTTCCATCAGAACCAGAGCTCTGTCCAGGTTTAAGTTGCCTGGTCCTCATATACACTGTTCTGACTAGAATGTCTGAACTTCTGTACCACTGCCTACTATATGACTAATTCATCTCTCTGTGCTTCTCCGATCATGGAAGTCAGTGCTACTGGAAAAGCTGATTACCCCACATCAGCTTTAGCCTGCTAACCTCTGAAGGTATATACCATTGGATTTTTAATTCTGGACTCACATGAAACAATTTTTATCTTCTCTGTGGTCTTGTCCTGTACTGCGTCCTTTCCCTTATCCCTCTTTTAATGTATGAATGCAAAAGGGAGGGGGCAGGGAACATTGCGAACCCTTTGCCCGCACTTTGTGTGTAAAATAAACCAACCCTCTGATTTTACCCTATCTTGAGTTTGCTGCAGGATTATTAATAGAGGCCTGGATTGCTCCAAAGCTGAAGAGTTGGGGAACCACCACTTATAAAGAGGGAAATCAAAAATACCTTTCTGTTTACGGACGGGTGATGAGAGGAGAAATCATGGCTGTTTGAAATTAAACCCTCTTATCCGTAACACAAGTATAAAGCTTCTATAAATATTCAAAGCTTCAAGTGATCATGAACAGTAAAAGTGCCTGAAGGATCCCAAGAATGGCATGCTGTTGAGTCAGTGTCAGATATCAAAGTGACCATTAGCGTTTATACAAGAAACCTCAGGCTGTCTTCCCGACATTGACTTTCATTTCTAGGTCCAGCCTGTCCTGTTTCTCTGTTGACTATACTTTGCCAGATATTTTATCCTTAAATGTGAGTCAGGTTTTCCATTTTCCATACCTTTCCTTGTAATTTTCTGCCGTAGCTCTTTACGTTTAGGTTTAATCTTTTCATCACTGAACTTCTACTGTTGTATCCTGCCGCCACCATTTTTCCCAATTCTATAAATATGCATATTAATTTAAGAATGGTACAAGCCCAAAATGTCGATTGTCTGGGCTCTCCTTTGCATTTGCAGCTTTTTCACCATACATTTTGGAATTTCTACTGTAAAAGGGCCCTGGAATGCCAAGAAGAATTAAATAAGTTAATTGCTTAACTTTGTCACAGTTATGCTTTATTTTTCCCAATTACATTTAAGGCAGCAATCAAATCAGGAGCAAAGGAATATCAAATTAATTAACCATATAAAATAGAACAAAAATTGTGAAATAGAATCACACTGCAGACACTTTCAGTAAAGATTGAGCTGGGAAGATCTGACTCACATTAATTTACACATTTTCTTCACACTCTCAGGTCTTAGGTGTACAAATTTGGGAAATGTTGTGTACAATTGATTTAGCAATAAATCACCAGGTTTGGCATAACAGCTCTACTGGGCCTTCATCTCTTCTGTCAAAACCACTCTAGGGTCATCCTGGACAGCAAGTATTGAAGGAAGATGCAATCAGCTTTGTCCACTGTATGTGGTGGGGAAGAGAGAGGAAGCAGCAGCATCATAATGTCTGAAATCAGTTAACTCCAGAATGACGGAGGACATCTTTGGTCTATGTCCACAAAAAGGGGCTCATTCATATTCAGAGAAAGATGATCCACCACCCTGTTCTAGTCACATTTTCTCTTCTTTGAATCATCACAGATAGATGTGAAGAGCACCACCGAAGTTTTCCACAATGGATTCTTACACTTTTCAAATTCCCAATTCATCTCCTTCTGCCTGCAACGGTTAGACTTTCTGCTTCTTCACTTTTTTCGGTTTCACTTTTCTAGGCCGAGCAGGTAGTGAGGAAGCCACAGGTTTTTTTTCTGATATGTTCACAGGAACAAGGCCAACTGCAGGAAGTGATGTCGCCTCTTTAGTAGGGCTGAAAATAATACAGAAAGTGACATCAGTTTCAAGTATACTATGAATCCACTTTCAAACAAACTTTGGCCACTCTACACCATCAGACTCGACTGAAATTTATTTAATTTCTTAAAGCAGGAGTGTCAACTTGTCCGCCCACTTTTAAAACTTGTGCATCTGAATCCCTAAGTCTTGGTGCTTCCACTCCTTTTGAAATTTTACCATTTAATCTATATTTCCCCTCTATGTTTCCTCCCAAAAGGCATCAGCTCATGTTACTGACATTAAATTTAATCCAATCTCAACCTACTAACGTGTTTCTATCCTCGGGTTTCTTGCAATTCTCTTCATTGCCAACTATGTGCCATATTTTTGTGTCATTTACAAAATTTGGTATTGTGCCCCATATCTAAGTCCACATAATTTATTAATATATTGTGAAAAGCAATGGTCCCTTTGACATCCAATGAACACTAATGTTTAAATCTATGCAGTCCAAAAAAATCCATTAACTATTACTGTTTTTTGTCCTTCAATCAACTTTACTATTGTATGCCTTCACTTGATCAACAAGTCTCCCATGTAACACCTTATCAAACACCTTTTCAAAACATCCATATTGAAGATAGATTTATCTCTGGAAAAACACATCTCTTTATAACTTGCACAATACTGTGTCACCAACATATGAGAAGCAAGCAAACTATATAAAAGACAGAGATGTTGCAACAAACCCTGCGTGCCAGTGACATTGCTCCCTCTAACCATGAGTCCGAATCACAAATCGCTACTCACAAGGTAAAGAAAGAACTTACACTTGCATAGGGGCTCCTCAAAATTTCAAATACCATAAAATACGCATGCCACACACACAAAGTGACTATGTACTAATTACAGGACTGGATTGGAGTGAGACTCTCAGTAGCTAAACATCAGAGAAAATCTTCACCTGCCATGAATCTGAATAAAGACAATGCATTCCTGTTGTATTATTGCCCAGGAGAATTAAACACCACCTAATTTTATGCTGCCTAAGAACAATGTATAATTATTCCTACAACACCAACTTCAAGGAATAATCTCACTAAAGAGATTGTTAATCAGGGTTTCATGGAAGTGTGGACTTTGTATAGAATTCGTACCTCTCTCTGCTTTGCTCCGTCTTCTCCCCACATTGCTTTTCAAACATGGCAACAAAAAAACCATTTGTCAATGTGTCTTTGGGTGCAGCCCGAATACAGCACGGGCCTTCCGAGAAAGTGTCCAGACCACGAAATGACCATGAGGGCATCAGATTGACCAGTCTATATGGAAGAAACAGGAACACATCAAACCGAAACAGCCCCTGAAACACTGTGCACTTTCCCACTTGCTTGTTCTCACAGTACAAGTATTTTAGACCCCAAACTTCTCCTAGAGAGGCACCAACTCCTGCTAAAGTCCGGTTTCGCCTGCAGCCTTCAAGCATCTCACGAGTGGTCATTCCTTGTGTGTAACCCAGGTGCAATTGGCAACTGATTCAAATGTGGAAGCGATCACAGCCTAGTCTGATCCTCCCTTGCCCCAATGTAATGAACAACAATCAGGAATGGGAACATTGGCTGATTTTCTCCTCTAGACTCTAGGACAGAGGTTAATTGGAACACCCCAGCTGAGATCAGCTATCTCAGCACAGACCAGGAATCTTGAACTAGTTCCTCCTCAATTTAAGATTAAGTTCAACCCCCAAAAAATTTACTTGAGTGGCATTAAGGGATAAAAACAAAAGGATGGGGATTTGCTGATAGATTGCCATTAAATGCAGCATTCCATCTTCCTGGAATCATACACTGTGTCCAGCCACTACTCAATTAAGTCAGCAGTCACTCATAAGAACATAAGAACTCAGAGTAGGGCATTTGGCCCTTTAAGCCTGCTCCACTATTCAACAAGATCATGGCTAATCTCCTATCTCAACTTCACCTTCCCGCAATATCGCCATATTCTTTAATTTACTTTTACCCAAAAATCTATCGACCTCTTTCTTGAACATATTCGATGACTAAGCATCCACAGCTCTCCGGGTAGAGAATTCCAAAGATTCACAACACTTTGAGGGAAGAAATTTCTTCTCAGTCTTAAATGGCTGCCCCTTTACTCTGAGACTGTGACTGTGTTTTTGATTCCCCAGCCCGGGAATCATTATCTCAGTATCTACCCTGTCAAACCCCATAAGAACTGCATATGTTTCAGTTAGAATATCTCTCATTCTTCAGAGCTCCAGAGAATATAGGCCTAGTCTCCTCAATCTCTCCTCATAGACATATCCCCCCATCTCAGGAACCAGTCTTGTGAATCTTTTTTGCACTTCCTTGAGGGTAAATTTGTCCTTCCTTGGGTAAGGAAGCCTAAACTACACACAGTCTCCTGGTGTGGCCTCATCAATGCCCCATCTAATCATAATGAGACTTATTTACTCATATACTCCAAACTCTTTGTAACAAAAGCTAACATAGCATTTGCCTTCCTAAATTAATAGGGTCTTAATGTAAAATTTCCATTTGATCTTTGCAAAAGACTAGAATTTACATCCTGTTGTGAACAGCTGGATTCATACCAGACTAAGGAGATCAGTGAGACTGAAAATGAAACAGCATTCACTCCAGAGCAAGATCAGTGTGACTGACCCTGGATTCATTGTCTATGGGCTAAATCATGAGTGAATTGCGCAATTTTCTCCATCCCACAATGATCCGCTGTGAGGCACTTTAAATATTACTGAACTTTGGCTGATGAGGCCCTGGGCCAGATTTTCAAATAGCCACAGGTCAGAAATTGGTAATGGGTCCGATTTCAAAATTGTTTTCCCACAGGTTGTCTAGGGATCCCAATGCCTCTGGCACACTTTTAAGGTTTTCAAAGGGCTGACGGATTCAGGGAACGGGGACTTCACTCGTCACCTATTAATGGCCTTATTAAGGGGCCAGCGTGGTTGGGGTTGCAATTTTTAAAGGTTTTCACACCAAATCCAAACAATCTGGTTCATGTTAGTGCCCAGCTGTTGGATTCATTCCAGGGATCAGAATGTTTCTTTTTATTTGTGGGGAACTGAAACTTTAAGAGCCAACATGGTCCGGGGTGACGCTGTACATTTACATTGTGTTCATGTCCATGTTCCTCTGCCTCAAGTTCTGCTAGCCTTCTGAGGAGCTGCCTGCTCAAATCAGCAAGGCGGCAGCATCAGCCCCAGCCCTCAACATGGCTGCTGTCTGTGTTTGCTGCTGGCACCAGGCAGGCAGCTCCCATTTCCTAGAGGTGCTCAGCGCCACTAATTGGGGACTGAGTGCACCTCCTGTCCAATTAGGGCTCTTACATTTGAAAAACACAGTTGAAGCACAGGGTCAGGACCTGGAATTCATGCAAATGTCGAGTTCTCGACCCTGCTTTGAAAATCCGACCCCAAGTGTCTGAAGTAAATTTATTTAAATTGTGTACTACAAAACTATCAAATCAACTGAATTAACATTAATTTCATGTGCGCCTCTCCAAATACTAAATAACAGAATGTGATGAACGTAGCCAGTAAGTTGTGGTCTACTGCATTTTAACTATCAGAAGGAACACAATTACGTCAGTTTAGGATTAGACACGCTGGTTACCCAATGGTTTATGTGGTAAAGGTTGTGAGTAACTAAGTTAAAGAAAGCAGTGTGTAGATGAAGGCAATGCATTGACGTAGTCTACTTGGACTTCAGCAAGGCTTTTGATAAGGTCCTGCATGGGAGACTGATAAAGAAGGTAAAAGCCCATGGGATCCAACGCAATTTGGCGAATTGGATCCAGAATTGGCTGAGTGGAGGGAAGCAGAGGGTGATGGTTGAGGGGTGTTTCTGTGACTGGATGCCTGTGTCCAGTGGGGTTCCACAGGGATCGGTGTTGGGTCCCTTGCTGTTTGTGGTTATTATAAATGATTTAGACTTGAATGTAAGAGGGTTGATCAGTAAGTTCGTGGATGACACGAAAATTGGTGGGGTGGTAAAGAGTGAGGAAGATAGCCTTAGATTGCAGGAGGATATAGACAGGCTGGTCAGATGGGCTGATCAGTGGCAAATGGAATTTAATCGGGATAAGTGTGAGGTGATGCACTTGGGCACGACAAACTAGGCACGGGAATGCACAATGAATGGCAGGACCCTGGGAAGTACCGAGGATCAGAGGGACCTTGGTGTGCATGTCCACCTTTAAGGTAGCGGGACAGGTAGATAAGGTGGTTAAGAAGGCATATGGGATATTTGCCTTTATTAGCCGAGGCATAGAATATAAGAGCAGGGAGATTATGCTGGAACTGTATAAAATGCTGGTTAGGCCACAGCTAGAGTATTGTGTGCAGTTCTGGAATCCGCATTATAGGAAGGATGTGATTGCACTAGAGAGAGTGCAGTGGAGATTTACGAGGATGTTGCCTGGGCTGGAGAGTTTTAGTTATGAGGAGAGATTGGATAGACTGGGGTTATTTTCCCTGTAGCAGAGGAGATTGAGGGAGGGCATAATTGAGGTGTATAAAATTATGAGGGGCATAGATAGGGTAGACAGGAAGGAACTTTTCCCCTTGGCGGAGGGATCAATAACCAGGGGAGCATAGATTTAAGGTAAGGGGCAGGAGGTTTAGAGGGGATGTGAGGAAAACCTTTTTCACCCAGAGGGTGGTGGGAATCTGGAACTCACTGCCTGAAAGGGTGGTAGAGGCAGAAACCCTCATAACATTAAGAAGTATTTGGATGTGCACTTGCGATGCCATGGCATACAAGGCTATGGGCCTAGTGCTGGAAAATGGGATTAGAATAGTTGGTACTTGTTTAACCAGTGCAGACTCGATGGGCCGAAGGGCCTTTTTCTGTGCCGTAGAGCTCTTTGACTTTAGGAAGATCCCAGATTTCATTTGAACCAGGTTAGCCATTAGAAGGCTATTCCAGTTGGTATAAGTGGTGCCTCTACAGCCCGGCCCCGCCCAAAACCCGGCTAAAGAATAAACTCATTCAAGGTTCTAAGGCCAGACCACCAATCACTGATCCTTGCTGGTACATGTGCCTGTTAACATAAGCATGGACAGAATCAGACTTAGTCTGACTCAACCTCCTGTCTTTCTCATATGAATAACACTTAGTAGCCAGTGGCTGTTAACTATCTACTCAAGTGAGGGATGTGTGTGTAACTGGTGTTTTCCACATTGGGACAGAAAAGAGAGCAAAATTGGCAAAAAAATTCCTCAAGTTGCCAATTCTAACCTTTCAGAGTGGGGTAAGATTACAGAATGGGAAAGGTACCTTTGAGAAAGAATGTGATTACTCATGAGATGTCTTAAATGAGATTATCTAGGGAAAGGATTAAAGGCCTTGAATTCCCATTTAAAATCATAGCGCCTCTACCTGATCCGGTTGCCATGTTGCTGTAATATCTCCTCAACGACATTCTCATTCTCCTCACAATGGATTGAACACGTCGAGTAAATGACCCGTTCCACACTCGGAAAGCTCAGTGCATGATTGAGGGCCTTGCACTGGAAACTTGCTAGCGCCTGTAGCCGTTGTGTGGACGATGATTCCTCATCGTCTGTGAGCTGGTTTAAGCGGTTTACAATTCCTTGTTTTAAAAGATAAGTTAATTAAAAGTCTCTCAACATCTGTGGATAAAATTAATTCCAGACAACCAAGCTAGAGTCGGAAAGTCATCCAGTGGAGCTCAGGTTGTGCAGCACTCTAAGGGATCATTACTTAAAAGTTTAACTGTTACTGCAAACAACCTAACACCAACAGTACCAAACTATTTTTGCCAGTTTTCCCCAGTACGCTCCCCACAGCATCAACTCAGTTTCACCATGCCATCAGACCTCTGCACCCCACCTAAATAGGCATTCTTTCCAGTATGGGAATGGAGATCCTCAAAGGACAAAGGTAGCTCAGGCATTAATTCTCTACTTGTTCTCAAGCATCTCTTAAAAACCCATAGATTCAATGATTTCATTGGTCTCTCCTTCACCCATTCTCACTCTGTGTCCAACTCCCCCTTTGTAAATCACTGATTACTTAAAGAATAATAAATGCAAGCTGCTGCAGGCACAGGGGAATCCTTCAGTTTTATGAAGGTACAAGTTTATCCTTTGCTCTTTAGCCTTTGAAGCTAAACAGCTACGATACAAGGTCTACTGGTGACCTTCTCCAAGTCCTCCAACACTGGGCCAACTTAGACTTCTTTCGAACCAGACAGTCCAAGAGTCGCTGTTCAGTAATTGTGAGGAATAATTTCCAGATAGGAAAAGTATTTTCAAAAACTGGTACGGCAGGCAGTCCTTTTAGGATATGTCCCTTTCAGTTTTAGACTGGGTTATCTCTAATTTTTCCGACAGCTAAGGAAGGAGGAATCATTAAAATCCAAACGCAGTGCCCCCCCCCTCCCCCCTCTCCAAATCTATCCCCAACTGTAGCACAACAGAATCCAGGAATTTAATAGCATCAAGCTTTACCAACCCCGGCCGCCCTGCCCACAACCGACCTCCCCCCTTTAATAAGGTACAAAACCACTCTGGCATCCAGCTGGTGGTAAAGGAGATTCTCCTCACCAGAACCACTGCATGACGGGTCCAGTAGAATATACTTTACATCATGGTACTTGGGGTTGCTGGGATCCACAAGTAAGAAGTCCTGATTGGCCAGTTCGTGGCAGGTAACTCCAGCCCTCAATAGCAGAGTGCCCATTGTAGCCAACCGTTTAGTGTCAAGATCAAAGGCAAAGAGTTTCCTTAAAAGATGAAAGCAGTAACAGGGTTCCATTGGTATTTTCACAACAGAACGACACAATAGATGAAGACATGCATCAGGACACAGACTGTAAACTAGAGTAGTGTGAGTGTACATGTTTAAACTGTTCATATCACAGACAGTTTATCTGATAATATCCTTCCTCTCCCATGTTTATGCTGTTACATTGTCTGCTCCATCTTTGTTCTGAATAGAAGCAGCCCCATCTGTTCCCATTTGCAGCTTCCTATGTTGCAGGGAGTGCAATGGTTAGCGGGTGCTGGATCAATTCAGATGCACCCTGTCACGGTGGTGGGATTGGGGGATGGTAATTCTGCTACTATGAAGCCCTGGGTTCATACAGGAGATATTGATCCAATTGAGGCGGAAGAGAATGGACGGAGAGGGAATGAACCACTGGAAAGATAAATGCTGAACAAATCAGATAAACCTAATGATGAGCAAACATAGGGAGCAGAAACACAACCTGGAAATGACAGCACAGCCAGGAAGAACGGGCAGGGGGTGGGGACGCTACACAATTAAAAGATTTCCTGGAGCAATTAGTGTAAGTGTGAACACATATAACAGAAAAAACTATAACATGCATACCCTGGCTTTAGCAAAATTCATATCAATTCCTTGTAAGCGCATGTTCATTTAGAAAAGGGCCAATGGTATTTTGGGTTTTATAAATAAGGACAGAGTACAAAACTAAAGCAGTAATGATGAATTTGTTGCAGGTTGTGCTTAGTTCATAGGTACAGTGCAGTGTGCAGTTCTGAATGCCCAATTACAGAAAGAACATTAAAACCACAGAGATCATGTAGCATAGATTCACCAGGATCCTGCCAGGAAAGGGAAACAATAGTCTGCAGAAAAGAATCAAGACGTTGAGACTATTTACACTTGAGCAGGGAAGGATTAAGAGGAGTTTCAAGAGAAATTATGAAGGGTGACTAGGAAAAAGAATAATTCCTCTGGTTGGGGGCAGTCGGTGAGGAGTCAGCAACTTCATATTGCCAATGACAGAGGGAATGACAGAGAAGTCAAGAGAATGTCTTTATATAGAGATAGTTGGAAAACAGCATGTGTTAAAAGCAATGTTTAAAAAAAAACTGGATAAATTTTTTAAGCCAAGGATAATGTAGGTTTCTAGGGAGAAATGTTTGGATTGCTCCAGTATAAACACAATGAACCAGCTAGCCTCTTCCAGCGCTGTAATAAATATTGGTTCTTCACTTTTCATGCATATTTTCTGTTTGCTATTTTCACGTTAATTGTACTAGCACAGTATTAAAAATTATACCAAATCTTGTGGCTCTGATGCCGGTCTCTCTCTCTCTCTCAACTGCTCCACTGAATTTTCACACTTGTCCTTAGTTCTGTCCTCCCGCTCCCCTCCCCCTTGAAGCTCTCACAGTCTTGATCCGCACCGCCCCTCAGCCCAGTGATATCCCAATCGATTTCCCACGATTCTGAAAGATATCCAGTTCTCTTCCTGTCTGCAGATGCTTTTATTCCCAGAGAATTATCCATGATCGCCTGCAGGGTTAATACCAGTGATTCCCCCCCATTGATATTCCCAGAGTTTCCCCAATTCTTGCATCCTCTCATAGTCGCCTAAATTTCACCCCCTCTCCAACTACATGCTCAGTCCAGCAATGGATCAAGCAAAAAAGGTTCAAGTGTCACTGCCAGCAAGAGAGCTTCAGTTTATACTGAAATAGTTTTAAAAAGTAACTACTTATAATGGAGAATGTTTCTGTGGGAGAACCGCCTGCTCTAACAAGATATGGGGGCGGTGTGGTGGTCATGTTTGCAAAATGAATCCTTTTCCCTAATTATTACAGGGTCTTTCAATCTTGGCCTAACTGCAGTACATCAAAGAACAAGACTTACCCTTTATTACAGAGAATAGCAGCAAGGTGGCTGGTCTTGTTCCCAGGGGCTGCACATGCATCAATCACATGAGAACCTGCTGGAGGGTTCAACAGATACGCTGGGAGACAACTGGCCTGGAAATATGAGAAGGGAAAAATCAGCCATTCACTGAATCTGTGACAAATCTGCCCAGGAAACACGGCCACCGTGAGTGATTCAGTCAGTAGGTATGCCCCACACTACAACATGTGCCTCATTGGCAGAGACTAGAGCTAATTGGCAGACCCAAGTCCACTATGTACAGCATCAGTGAATCTTGAACAGGTTGTCAGCCCTTTACAAGGTCATAAGCATCAGCAACACAAGAACTGCTGATGCTTAAATCTGCTGCAGTATATCTCTATTTTGTATCAATTCATAAAACTTCTGCAGAATAAATACCAAGCACAAAGCTGTACACAATGTTCCTCCTGCCAGGGCAGCTCACTAGCAGATGGCTAGCCATTTAATGAACCAGGATTTCTGCATCAAGAAAATCTGTACTCGTTGATGTGTCAGTACGACTTCTCCTGAAACTTACTTTATCAAACTTAGGAGAGCCAAATATGGCCTACCATTTAATCTCGAGGAAATATTCAGATATATTCCTTGATACCCAAAGTTAGGTAGCAAAACTGCAGAATATTCTTTTCTTCACTGCTGCCCTTCGCCACAATACTCACATTCTCTCTCCTCAATAAGTGTATTGACCTCCTCAGTCTATTCAGAAGGTAAAAGTTCTGAGTTATATACATTAATTCCTATGAAACCCTTGCAGCCACGGACTATATGGAGCATTGGTCAAGTGTCACCATGCTTACCTTATCTTGTAGAATGATATGCCCGGCTGTGTATAAGAAGTGTTCATGAAGATCTGTCTTCGGATGAAAAACCAGCAATTCTGGGAGGTGAAGGTCACCGATGAACTGTTTCCGACCAAGATGCCTCAGATCAGCTACACTGTGTGAAAAAGAGTTTAGGTGCAGGAACACTGGGAACATTGGAATAAACCTGAGTAAATACTTTTAGCTTTGCATAAACAATTGCCAAAATAATGAAATAGATGATTTGGAACAAACATATAAAATTAATTTAGTTAATGAATTCACAAGGGACATATCCTGCATGACTGATCTCTTAGACTCTTTTGAGCAAGTGACATCTCAAGTAGACAATGGAAAGTCCCATCATATGGTGTACCTAAACCTCCAGAAAGTCTTTGGTAAAATTCCACATGGAAAGGCTGCTGAACACAGTTAAGCAGTAAATGGTAAAACTTGGTAAGACTTGGGAAGTGAATAAAAAAGGCCAGCTACAAGAATGGAAGCAGTGGGAACAAGTTAAGGGGAATCAGTATTGGGTAGAATGTCCCAGGATCAGTGCTGTATTTGGAACTACAGGAGTAGTTGGTCATCTGCTCATTATGCTAAACAGGCAGGTAGCCACGTCTGAAGAAGCAGGTGAGATACAAGAAAGGCGTTGACAAAATTAAAAATGGGAATAGCTCACAAGTGTAATTCAATATAAATAGGTGCACAGTGGTAGTCACTGGAAGAGACGAGAGAAGCACTTCCTCAATGATTGGTGCTACTCTAGCTAGAGATGGATGAAAGAGATGGGGAGTGGTAGCAGACTCAGCACTGACAAGTCAGTGCAGCCAGTATATCAACAGAACAGACAGAATACTAATCTATTTGTCAAATTGATAATGTGCGAAACCCTAAAGCTGTGCGCTGTGGTCTGGTTGTTCTAGTCCCTCTGAACGACAGTCCAGGGGCTCTTGTAACTTTCCCCATTCTGCACAACACGCTTTGCAATAATTTCATGCTTAGCACTGGAGTAACAGATCTAACATACCTGGTGGCTTGCCCCAGGTAAACGTAACCCTCACGTTTGAAGTAGTCAATCACATCCTCCACATTGTTTTTCAGCAGGTTTACTCTGACATAGCGAGGCAGCTGGCAAACTGGGAAGAAAAAATTATTTGGGGAGATTACAGAAATGCAACAGCCAATTAAAACACATTGCCAACACAACATGAGGCAGTCAGAGAGTGCAAGAGGGAAGGGAATGGGAGGAAGAAGCTTCTGCTTTGCTACAGGTAAAGCAATTAACCAAGCAATTGCAAGGAAGCTAAGGGGAATCCACACCTAATTAAGGCAACAGAAAACTACTTTGGCCTGGAGTTTGCAGTGAGCAGCAAAGCAAAGGTGATCGCAGTGAACCTCAAAGTGAGACTCACAGAGATCGAGCGGTCTCTCTGGCAAGAATTTCACCTCTAGTGCTGATAACTGGGGAACTCCCAGCATTGAGATGGAATAATGTCATCAAGCTGTCCAAGCAGCCAATCACATTAAAAGATTTTCACAGACCACACACACATCCACCGCCAACCAGGAAAGCAAAAAAATAAAATCACTTTTAAAATTTTCTACATTGAGCAAATCAAAGATTAGGACATACACATCAGGTGGAGGTAGAATTCTGAAAAATTCTGGAAAAACAATTTGGAAAAACTTTAGCTTAAAAAATTTACTGATAAATTATTTAATAGCACCCCGTGAGTACAGAATGATTTTCTTCAGGGTGCTGCAGTGAGGTTAGGGGGCCTGTAAACCACTCCCATAAGTGACTTCTTAACATTACTATTTCTCATCTCTACCCAAACTGATTCTACATCTTGATCTCCAGAACTAAGGTCATCTCTCTCTATTATACCAATAGCATCCTTAATTAACAGAGCTGCTGCTCCTCCTTTTCCCATCTTCCTGTCCTTCCTAAATGTAATATACCCGTGAATATTCAGACCTCTGTAACAGCTATAAGATTATACATATTTATTTCTATTTCCACTGTCAATTTAACTGTTTTATTATGAATGCTATCTGCATTCAGATACAAAGCCTTTAGTTCTGTATTTCACTATTTTTATAACCTCTAGCCTTATCTGCTGGTGCAATCTTAGGTTTGTTCCTTCATGCCATGCTCCTATCATCATTTTCTTTATTCCTACCTTGCTCTTTTGCCTTGTCTTCTCTATTCAATTTACCACATTTTCTCAAACTTAATCCCTGGTCCCCACATTTACTGTTTTTGGGCTCTTGTTCTCAATAAAATGGTTGCCCATTTTCAAACAAAACTGCCAAGACTGTACTTTGAAAATAATGAAGTGGCTGTTAAGTGTTACAGGACATTGTGAGGATATGATAAGATGTGTTAAACACAAGTGGTTTCTTATGTTTCCCCTCGCTGTGCCAGAAGGATCCATACCTTCTGTTCTGGAAGCTTTCGTTTCTATAAGATCTTCATTGCAGCTGACTTTCCTTTTCACCTTCAGTCTGGCGAGTGCAGATTTTAATTGGGAACGATGTTTCATGATCAGTGCTTTCCAACTCCCACCACACTTCAAGCCCTTGCCAAACAGGAGGTCGTACACCAGTACCTGTGTTTAAAAAGTCAAAGAATCCATTTTAACAAAATTCTTGATAAACTATTGAATTTGTATAATTTTCACACAAACAGAAACTATTAACAACAACATTAACGAGTTCCAAATATATCATCCAGCACACTTTTTCTTCTCTACCTGCTTACAATTAAGAATAATTTCTGACTCAAACCCATTCTCTTGAGAGTGGAACTACTTTCTGGTACCTCTCTGGCTTCCCTTTGGTCACTGGACAATTATATAGTTCAGGCTCTCCGACCCCCTTAATACCCAACTTGTGTTAATCACTACATTTGGGTTTTCATAAGCCCACCAAGACGTTTATGAATCTAAGCCTTCATCTTCATCCTTTGCTGAATATCAAACACTAACGAGAACACATGGGCGGCCCATCACATTCTGCTGTCACCTCAGACAGTAGAAAATACCACACCACTAGCCCATTGCAGCAGCTGCATTTGCTTATAGATAAAACGATACTCAAAACAGGAAGATTATCAAGAATCCACACTATAATCATCTAATTTACATTATGTGCAAAATGTGTTGACTATATAAAATAACTGTGTTTCTTACAACTCCTTGGAAGTCGTACTGGCCCCAGCACAAAGTATTACAGCAAATAGAAAAATGAAGGCCCCACATGCATTAAAAATAACCTGTCTGTTATGTTATTTTTCCCTAGGAAGGAATGTGTCTGGTGCCAGTCCATTCCAACAATCCTTGCAGGTTACTTCCTGAAAGAAATTGAGAATTCCACACAAGGTAGTCATCTTTCTTTTGTCACTTAGCATGGAAAAAGATCCAGACAAGAAATGGTTAAAAAGGGAAGGAGAAAATGACCCTGAAAGCACCAGACCACTTAGCCACATGAACAGTCATACCTTGGCGACGTTGATCTGCAGTTTCTTCTCCTTCTTCAACAGGTCTGTTGTGCTGATAATTTCCTTCAACACAGGAGTATATTTCAGTGTTTCACACACCAGCGCAAACAGCTGCTTAATATTCTGAAAGACAGGAAAAAAACTGACCATTTTCTGTTGGACTCATCCTCACCTACTTTTTCCCTTCTTCAAGTTCCCTTGGTCCATAACTGGTTGGGATGATGTACCCAGGCCTCTGCCAATGTTTTACTTGTGGACGCTAAGAGGAAACTATGTGATGTGACCAAGGAGATTCATTTTCTGGTTTCTCTTGTAGAGAATAGGAAACATACCATCTCATCAGCAGACAGCCAGCTGGCCTCCAATCTGTGCTGTATTATTGTATGATTGTACAAAATCAGCCACTTTTCATAAACAAAACACAGTCTGGTATGATACTAGAGCATAGTAACCAGGAGGGTCTCAGGTTCAATCCTGAGTTCATTGATCTGCAATTTGGATGGTGATCGAGCGTTCTGATTGGTCTTAGTACCCCAAACATGGAGAGAAAAACTTGGCAAAGGCTCATGCCCACCGCTGCTGTCCATGACCCCACTCTTGTTTGCTGCATTCCATCGAATACATCTCCCCCACACTGACATCCGACATGGCTTTTCCTGGACATCTTTGTTCACTTTCCCTATGCCCTTCCCCAAATGCTCTTCCCAGGCACCTTCCTTTCCAAGCACAGGAGCTGAAACACCTGTCTATTCATTTCTTTCTACGTCACTAAATGTTTCCCCATTCTTTAAACAAAGTTCCTGCAATCTGTATGCTGCACATTTTCTAGCCTTCTCTTTACTGGGGGAGACCTCATGTGGAATGATCTTATTCAAGCATTTCCAAACTGACCACAAGCATTAGCTTCACCTCCAAAGGCCTTGCCTCAACATAGTCACTCCATATACATTCTTTACTGCTGTTACCATTATATTTTACCAACAAACACATAAAATGTTCACATGCATAAACCACGTGAATTTAAAGACATTTAAGGGGATATTTCAGAATACTCAGAATAGATGCATTTCATGGAGAAAAAAAAAATTCCAAGGGGCGGATCCACTATCCGTGGTTAACTAAAAAAGTTAAAGATAGTATCAAACTTAAAGAAAAAGCATATAATTGTGCAAGGATGTCAGAAGACTGGACAGAATATAACGAAAACTAAAGAAAGACTAAAAGATTAATAAGGAGGGAAAATAGAGTACGAGAGAAAGCTAACTAGAAATGTAAACACAGATAGTAAGGGCTTCTGTAGATATTTAAATAAGAATATGAGTTAATAAAGTGAGCGTTGGTCCTATAGAAAGTGAGTCTGGGGAATTAATAACAGAAAATAACAAGATGGCAGATGAATTGAACAGGTATTTTGCATCAGTCTTCACTATAGAGGATACAAGTTACATCCCAGAAATAGCTGTAAATCAGGAATTGGAAGGGAGGGAGGAACTCAGGAAAATTACAATCATGACAGAATTGGTACTTAGAAAATTATTGGAGCTGTGGGTTGACAAATCCCTGGGACTTGATAGACATCATCTTAAGGTCTTAAAAGAAGTGACTAGTGAGATAGTTGATGTGTTGGTTTCACTTTTTCAAAAATCCCTAGATTTGGGGAAGGTTCCATTAGATTGGAAAGTAGCAAATATAACTCCTTTATTCAAAAAGGGAGACAGAAAGCAGGAAACCACAGGCCAGTTAGCTTAACATCTGTCAAAGGGAAATGTTAGAAGCTATTATTAAAGATGCTATGGTAGGGCGCTCAGAAAAATTCAAGGCAATCAGACAGAGTCAATAAGGTTTTGTAAATGGGAAATCATGCTTAACCAATTAATTGGAGTTCTTTGAAGGAGTCAAATGTGCTGTGGATAAAGTGGATGTACCGTACTTAGATTTCCGGATGGCATTTGATAAGGTGCCACATCAAATTTATTTAAGGTGCCACATTTATTGGGAAAAATAAAAGCTCATGGTGGAGGGGGTAAACATATTGACATGGATAGAGGATTGGCTAGCTAACAAGAAACACAGTGGGCATAAATGGGCCTTTTTCTGGTTGGCAGGATGAGAGTAGTGGTGTGCCACAGGAATCAGTGCTGGGGCCTCAACATTTTACAATTTATATAAATGACTTGGAGGAAGGGACCGAAGGATAGCTGCTAAATTTGCTGATGACACAAAGATAGGTAGGAAAGTAGGTTGTGAAGAAGACATAAGGGACATAGATAGGTTAAGTGAGGGGCAAAGATATAGCAAATTGAGTATAATGTAGGCAATGTGAAATTGACCATTTTGGCAGGAAGAACAAAGAAGAAGCATAATATCTAAACGGTGAGAGATTGCAGAGCTCTGAGACTCAGAGAATCCTGGGTGTCCTAGTGCATGAATCACAAAAGGCTAGTATGCAGCTACAGCAAGTATTTAGCAAAGCTAATAGAATGCTATCGCTTATTGTGAGGGGAATTGAATATTCGAATAGGGAGGTTATACTTCAATTGTACAGGACACTGGTGAGACCACATCTGGAGTACTGTGTACAGTACCGGTTTCCTTATTTAAGAAAGGATGTAAATGTGTTAGAAGCGGTTCAGAAAATGTTTACTAGACTAATACCACGAATGGGAAGGTTGTCTTATGAGGAAAGGTTGGATGGGTTAGGTTTTTATCCACTGGAGCTTAGAAGAGTAAGAGGTGACTTGATTGAAACATATAAGATCCTGAGGGGTCTTGACAGGGTGAACGTGGAGAGGATGTTTCCTCTTGTGGATGACTCTAGAACTAGGGGCTCACTGTTTAAAAATAAGGGGTCACTCATTTAAGACAGAGATGAGGAGAAGTTTTGCCTCTCAGTGGGTTGTGTGTCTTTGGAACTTTCTTCCTCAAAGGGAAGTGAAAGCAGGGTCTTTGAATAATTTCAAGGCATCGGTAGAAGATTCTTGATAAACAAGGGGGTGAAAGGTTATCAGGGGTAGGCAGGCCTTACAATCAGATCAGCCATGATCTTATTGAATGGCAGAGCAGGCTCGAGAGGCTGAGTAGCCTACTCCTGCTCTTAATTCATATGTTATGAGTATTGAGAACACGTGCCCAACAGCAGTGTCTAACACTCATTCCTTACTAATCAAATATGTAATAATTCACATCTCGCATCCCAATTAGCCTCTTGTGAACAGTGGTTAATGACATGGACAACACTGTTTTAAAAAGATTACAGTTGCACTTTTGGGCTCCACAGTACAGAAAGGTTAGTAAGATATTAAGAAAAGTGCAGATTCACTTGGATGCTGTCTTGTATGAGGAAATGTAAATACGATGAAAGATTTGAAAAGGTAGTAAGTAAAAAATAGAAAATTCTAGAAATACTCAGGAGGCTTCATCTGTGGAGAGAGAAACAGTTAATATTTCAGGTCTCTGATCTTTCATCAGAGCTGTATGTTTGAAAAAAAAATGGGGCTGCTTTTGTTCAAGCAGAGATGATATGATGGAGGTGTTTAAAAATACGAAGAGATGTCTCAAGAGATTGAGGGATCCAGAACAGATATAGTATTGAACATAAGGTTTAAGACAGAGTATAAAGGGTTGCAAGGTTATGGGTTGCCCAACTAAAGTGATAAAACAAGCTGTCTAAAATAGACTAGATAGGTGCTTGAAGGAATAGGGAATAATGGGATATGAGAATAAGATTAAAAGAACAGGACAGGCAGGGATTGTGCGGACGATAAAACAACGAGGACCTAACTGTTTCCAAGCTGTGATTTCTATGTCATATTTAAGAAGACATGTAGGAATCCCAAGTACTAAAACCGATTACACTCCCTTCAACACAGCAAACCCTAGATCACCAGTTCTGATCACAATGTTCGAGATACTCTCACCCAGTGAATCCCCCACCCCGACCCCGTGTGTGTGTCTCTCCCCCTCCCCCACCCCGGCGGGACTGTCATTCTCCCCTTGACCGGCCGCAGCTCCGTTTTCCCTGAGTCGCTCTCACCTTGTGGCCGCTGTTATAAACCAGGGTTTTGACCGATCCCCGTTTCCCCTCCACCTGCCCCAGGATGGCGGCCGCCTTCACATAGAGAGCCATGGTCCTCCCCAACCCCCCGGGGGTCACAGGTCACAACCTCTACCCACGTGCCTCTCCCGAGATTTGCGACAGAGGCGTAAATAAAGGTCCGCTCACTTTGCGGCAGCTCCCTTTACAGCAGAAGGTCAGGCTGTCAGGAGAGCTCTCAGTCAGCCTATTAGACTCATGATTACTGTCCTGATAATGCTTAACCTTTATGAACCCATCTTAGTGCTCTTTTCACTGGTAAATCTTGCACCAAACTGAAGAAATGAAGCAAAAACAGAAATGCTGAGTTCAGCATTGCTTAGGGGAACATACCATGGAAAAGTTACGGCACAGAAAGAGACCATTCAACCCATCATGTCTGTGCTGGCCAGAAAAATTTAAAAAAAACTAGCTTCCCATTCTAATCCCACTCTCTAGCACCTGGTTCGTAGCCTTGCAGGTTACAGTGCTTCAGGTGCAGATCCAGGTACCTTTTAAATGAGTTGAGGGTTTCTGCCTCCACCACCAAACCAGGTGGTAAATTCCAGACGACCACCAGCCTCTGGGTGAAGAAGTTTTCCTCGCGTTCCCTCTAATCCTCCTACCGAGCACCTTAAATCTGTGTCCCCTGGTAATTGATCTCTCCGCTATGGGAAACAGGCCGTTCCTGTCTATTCTATCTAGACCCCTCATAATCTTGTACACCTCAATTAAGTCACCAGCCTTCATGCAGGCAAAGCTAGCCCACAAGAAGAGGGAGAGATCCCAGACTGTTGGGGGTACCTCTGAAATACAGAAGCTGACTCCATTTGAGGAGGAGGTAGCCACGTTGACTGGGAGGACAGGGATTGCTCCTGTGGTGAAGGCGAGATTGGGCTCCCCCAGCAAAACAGTACGGATGAACTCTCCATTAGTCGCTCATGACTTTCACAGTAAGTTAAATGTAATGTTGGATTCTGTACACTCTAACTAATTCTATCTTCCAGGCACCAGCAGGAGCAGGACGAGACAAACCTCCAGCCAGTTCCTAAGCCCCAGCTTCCAGTCCATCTCGGATGATGGTGCTGAGGACCTACAAGATGTCGAGACATTACTGCATTCACCTACACTCTCCGCCAGCGCAGAGACACACACCTTGGTAGGTCCTAAATTTAGATTAGGCTTGGGTTCAAGTCTCCCCAGCAGTCGGAGGCAGTGACAGCCCAGGTCTCTGGCACTTGGAAGACTGCTGGAGAACAGACTCTTACTGAGTTCAAGTCAGATGATAAGCTTCTGCAGTCGGCCATTGCACATATACTGGAGATGCAAAGACAGGCATGGGAACATCAGGCAGAGTTGTCTGAGACAGCCACCAGACTAGAACGAAGGAAAGAGGAGTCCGTCTGCGTTCTCTTTGCGCTTGCGTGCCGGAGCCACAACATCATCGAGGTCTCCATAGAAAGGGCTGTGGCCGCCTTGGAGACCCAGGTCCAGCAGGTTCTGCTGGATTTACACTAGGACCTGCACTCCATTGCTCTAGGCATAGGTGGGATCCATCAGTGGCTAGGCAAGAGGGGGACAAGGCACCTCGACCTCACTCCAGGTGCCCCGATTGAGACGGTAAATATTCAGCACCTAGCTCCCAGTGGCATCCTAGTCCCATTCCGATCTCTCTGTCCTTGACCTGCAGCACTGCTCAAATGGAGCTCAACATAAGCTCAGGGAACAGGACCTCATCTTTCGATTGGGCATTTTACAGCCTTCCGGACTCAACATTGAATTCAACGATTTCTGATTGTAGCCTCATCCCACATTTTCTCAGTTTTTAAAATTTGTTTTTTTGACAGCAGCTCTTGGTGATGATTCCATTTCCCATTTTCACCTCCTTGAGACACATCTTTTTTCCCTCTACTTGTCCCATTATTATAGAATGACTAGTGCCAGAGGTCAAGAATACTGTACCAGACACTGGATCAACAATGGTGCAGCAAAGAGGAAAAGACATAATCGCCACCACACTGTGCACATCACAGGCCTCTCATCCACAAGCCTGTGTGTAGCTCTCAACTAGATAATAAGCAGAGGCCCCTGCCCTGCCAGTGCTTCATTGCAGCAGAAAGGTCAGTGTGAGGCATGAGGACAATCCTGCAGTGACAGTTTGCACTGTTAGTGACCCCAAAATAAAAATACCAGACAGACAGTGGACAAACTGTCTGAAAACTGGACTGTCTGGTATAAAACAGGACAAATGGTCACCCTACCCATGCCCCCAGAAGGAAAAACCAGTTCAGAATTTTAAAATCCCAGTAAAAATCAGTAATACTAGCACCAGTAACACTGGAGTTCAATTTTAAGGTATAAAAGACCAGTTCGGGCATGTTTTACTGGTACCCCTCATTTCCAAGTTTTACTGTTTTTTCCACAACCCCTTTTGCCTTGCACCATTATCCTATTTGTCATTTAATTTCTCTTGCCTCCCAGCTGATCACAGACCTTCCCTTTTGTCCTTTCCTCTTCCTTCCCCACCCTGTCCCACTTTCCCTGCCTCTGTACATCCTGATAAACTTGATACACCTTTAACTTTTCCCAATCTGAGGAGAGATCATCGACCTGAAAAGTGAACTCTCTTTCTCTCTCCACAGATGCTACCTGATCTGCTGGGTATTTCTACACTTACTATTTTTATTTCTGATGTCCAGCATCTGCAGTATTTTGCTTTTGTATTAGAGAGTAAATGGCAGTTTTACTGAAGCAGCTGCTATATCTCTCCTCAATTTGGCTGAATTTATCCTTTTTTAAATTTGTTATCAGGATGTGGATAATGTGGGAAAGCTTAGAATTGTTCCTCCCTAGTTATTCTATGAAGGTGGTGGTGACCCTTCATAAATTGTTGCAGAATTTGAGGTGACAGTGCTTTACAATAGTGTTAGGTAGGAAATTCCAGGACACAACAACAAAGTAATAGTAATTTATTTCCACATCAGAAGGATCTGTGACTTGGGGAGAGATCAGAGGTGATGCTATTTCCATTTCTTTGCTGGTCTTGTCCTCCATGGTAGAACTTACACGGGGTGGGAGGTGGTGTTGAAGTTACCGTGGTCAGTTGCTGTAATGCATCCTGTGGATAGTATACTCCAGCCACATTGGTGATGGCATTATTTCCATTGCCCGAGACCAGTAAAGAAATTCCACCTGCCCATCTCTGCCCCTGCCTCAGTCCATCTGTTGAAACCCATATCTAGGCTTCTTGTTCCCTCCAAACTCAACCATTCCAATGTTCTCCAGGCCAATCTTCCATCTTCCACAAACCTTAGGTCATCCAAAACTCTGCTGCCCATATCCTAACTCATACCATGTCCCTTTCACCCCTTACACCTGCGATCACTAACCTACATTGGTTCCTAGTCAAGTGCTGCCTCAAACTTAATGATTCTCAGCCTTGTTGTTCAAATCGCTCTACAGCCCTGCCTCTCTCTGTAATGTCCTCTGCTTACAACTCTCTAAGAACACTACATTCCTTCAGTCCTGGCCTTTTGTGCATTCCCAGTTTCCTTCCCCACCCACCCACCCACTCCACCACTGGCAGTTGTGTCTTCAACTGTCTATAAATAAATGTGGACAATAGTTTAGCCTGTACGCAGGGGGCAAGCAGTGTAGTATTTTCTGCTATCCGAGGTGATACGATAATGTGATTGGCAGCCCATGCATTCTCTTTTAGTGTTGGATTGAGATTCCCAGCAGAGACTAAAAATTTAGATTTAAATTGGTGAGTTTATGGAGGTTGGAGTCTAGTTGTTAAGACAAGATGAGTATTGAAGGGAGATGGAGAGTTTGAACTATAATAATCATCCAGTCACCAAAGGGAAGACAGGGAGGTAACTCGTTCCAGTTTTGGGTGAATCAGTTGGAGTCGTTGTGCTTTATATTCGTTCATGGGATGTGAGCATCATTATCGTGGCCAGCATTTATTGCCCTTGAGATAATAGTGGTGAGCCCTCTTCTTAAATCGCTGCAGCCCATAATGCTGTTAAGAAGGAGTTCCAGGATTTTGAACCAATAACAATGAAAGAATGGTGATATAGTTCCAACTTAGGATGGTTTGTGGCATGGAGGGGAACTTCCAGGTGATGGTGTTCCCATACATTTGCTGCCCTTGTTCATCTAGGTAATGGAGGTTATGGGTTTGGAAGGTGCTGTCGAAGGAGCCTTGGTGAGTTGCCACGGTGCAGCTTCTAGATGATACACACTGCTGCTACTGTGCGCCAGTGTTGGAGGAAGTGAATGTTTAAGGTGGTGGATAGGATGCCGGTCAAGCGGGCTGCTTTGTCCAGGATGATGTTGTGCTTCTTGAGTTGTTGGAGATGCACTCATCCAGGCAAGTGGAGAGTATCCCATCTTGCTCCTGACTTGTGGCTTGTAGATGCTGGACAGGCTTCAGGGATTCAGGAGGTGAGTTACTCGCCACAGAATTCGCAGCCTCTGACCTGCTCTCGTAGCCACAGTATTTATATGTATTTGAATGTTAAGGGGGGGAGTGGTTAGATTCTTTTTGGAAATGGTCATTGCCTGGCACTTGTGCGGCATGAATGTTACTGGCCACTGTTCAGCCCAAGCCTGAATGTTGTACAGGTCTTGCTACATGCATCAGTGACTGCTTGAGTATCTGAGGAGTCTTAATTGAAGATAGAGGAGGAAAAATATGCAGGGTAATATATTTGGAGCTAGAGTGTTGTTGATAGAGTCTCGGTTTGTGTGCAAGCTATACAAATATGACAGCTACTTTAAAACTTTTATGAAAAGCATACTTTGACCTTGGCGTAAGTGTGGCAGGAGTTGGAAGGCATGGATCTTGAAACATTGTTCCCAATAAAATCTTCACTCATCAAACTGAAAGTAAAGAGGAAAGTCAACAGCAATGAGGATCTTACAGAAACAGTAAATGAGAAGTATGACTGGTTACCGTGGTGCTGGTTGAGAGAAGAAATATTGGCCAGGACATCAAGGGAACTCTCTACTGCTCTTCAAATGATACCATTGGATCGTAAACATCCACCTCAACAGGCAGACAGGGTTTTGGTTTGATATCTCTTATGAAACAAAGTACCTCCCTCCTTCAGGATTGCACTGATTAACGCTCAGTGTCTGGGATGGACTTGAATCTGCAACCCTTTGACAAAGATTTTGACTGTTGCCGACTGAGCTAATCTGACACTGAAGGAAAGGGAAACCAGGGAAATCAGATACCTGTTCACCAATTCTAGCAAACTGTGCACCCCTGATTTTTATTGCCCCACTTTGGTGGCCATGCCCTCAACTGTTGATGGTGGGGCACATAATGATAATGATGTCAATTAAAGTGAAGGGGAGATGACTACTGGCGTGCTCTTGTTTGAGTTGATTTTTACCGAGCACCTATGTAGCGTGATCCAGCCAGTAGTCAGCACAAGCCTGAATGTTATGCAAGTCCTGCTGTAGGCTGATGTGCACAGCTGTTGAGTGGAGCTAAACACTGCAATTATCAGCGAGCAGCCCTGCTCCTTCAGCAGGTAACTGGGTTTAACCCTAATATAACTGTCCTTGGGTTGCAAAGCTGCAGCAATATCTCCATAGCATAGTTTCAGTTTATAATTTATTCAGTTCATTTGAAAAATGCTGTGAATTTGTTTTCATATATGCCAACTTACATATTCAGAAAAATTAACTTAAAAAGCTTCAAAGAAGCGGAACACAGCCTCAAAAGAAGCTGTCAACTTATAAAGTAATATATAACTGAAATGTAACCTTATATATAGGCCTAGGACCAAACCACTGAGCAAGTTAATAAAATCCTTTTCTAGGGATCACACCCACAATTTAATTGTTTTTTTGTGAAAACTAAAACCCTGTCTCACTTATGACGAGCAAAAGGAAACATATTACAATTGATTCAGTGAGGAATAAGAAAGAAATAACTTGCATTTATATAGCACCTAACACAACCTCAGGATGCCCCAAAGCACTTTACAATCAATGAAGTACTTTTGAAGTGCAGTCATTGTAGAAGCATAGCATCCAATTTGCACACAGCAATCTCTCACACACACAAATATGATGATGACCAGGTAATCTGTTTCATTGATGTTGGGTGCTGTATAAATTTTGGGCAGGGTGGGGGGAGAACTCCTTGAATAGTACCATAGAATCTTCTGCGTTCTCCTGAGAGGGCTGATGAGGTCTTGGTTTAACACCTCATCCACTTGTCTCTTTCAGTACTCTACTAGAATATCAGCCTGGACTTTGCTGTTCTCATTTGAAAGAAACAGCTGATCAGGTAACAAACCAGGAGAGGGAGACCATCTCCCATCAAACCTGGGTTTAATTTCACAATTATGGAAACAAGTTTCTACAAATTGAGACTATCTGATCAGCTGCCTCCGTCACCTCCCCACTTTTCCCTGGCCCATTGAGCCTAACTTTCTCTAATGCTTCCCCTTTCACTCGTCCTGACCTCTCATTTTTCTCTAGTTTCTCTCCTATCTCCCCTCATGCTTTCTCTGAGTTCACTTTGACAATGAGATCCACCTCCTGTTCCCACTCAACTGCTGACGACTCAACTTTCCTTCCTGGCTCCTATGCTAACTTATTATTAATGATCCTCTTTCCTCAAGTACTGCCCACTCCCCTCTTCAAATCTGTCGTCATCACCCCTCTCAAAAAATACCCTTGACTTGCAAACTACCATCCCATCTCCAACCTCTGTTTCCTCTCCATTGTCCTTGAAAGCGTTGTCACCTCCCAAATCGCTGCCCATCTTTCCTGGAACTCCATATTTGAATCCCTCCAATCAGTTGCCTCTGTTATAGTGTCAAAACAACTCATCAAAATCTCAAATAACATCTTATGTGAATGTGACAAAGGTAAACTTGTCCTTCTCGACTTTTTTGACCTGTCTGCAGCCTTTGACATGGTTGACCACACAATCTTCCTCCAATTGCTCTTCCTATTGTCCACTTATTTGGGAATGCCCTCAGATGTTTCCATTCTTATCTATCTAAACGTAGCCCGAAAATCACCAACAATGGCTTCTCTTTCCGGTTACTTGCTGTTCCCCAAAGATCTATCCTTGTCACCCTTCTATTTCTTAATTATATGCTGTCGCTCAGCGGCATCACCTGAAAGAACAGCATTAGTTTTCACATGTGTGCTGATGACACACAACTCTACCTTACCACCGCCTTCCTTTGACCCCTCTGTTGTCTCCTGAATTAGCAGACTACTTATCTGACATACAGTACTGGATGTGCAGAAATTTCCTCTCATTAACTATTAGGAACTCTCTTTGGTTTCTGCTCCAAACTCTGTTCCCTAGATACCAACCCTATTCCTCTCCCTGGCATATGTTTGAGACCAAACCAGACAGCTTGAAACCATGGTGCCATATTTGACCCCCGCGGTGAGCTTCTGGCCACATATTCACGCCATCACTAAAACCACCTATTTCCATCTTTGCCTGACTCTGCTCCTGTCTCAGCAATGCCTCAATTTTAAAATTCTCATCTTTTTTTCAAATCCTTCCATGGTCTTTCTCAGTCCTATCTTTGTAATATCTTCCAGCCCACAATCCTATACATCTGAGCTCATCTAATCTTGGCCAGTTGAGCATCCCATATTTTAATTGCTCCCCTGTTGTGGCCTTTGCCTTCAGCTGTTGAGGCCCTGAGCTTTTGAATCCTTTTCTAAACCTCTCTGCCTCCCTATCTCCCTTTCCTCCTTTATGGTTCTCTGTTAAACTTGCCTCTCTGAACAAACCTTTGGCCATCTGCCCAAATGTCTCCTAATGTGGCTTGATGTCAAATTTTGCTTTATAATGCTCCTCTGAAGCACCTTATGACATTTTATTACAATTAAGATGCTATATAAATATGTTATTGTTGAAACAAACTGTACAACATCTGGGGATTATAACAAACAATGGCTTCAGCAAGGTGAAAAACAGTAGTGCTTTATAAAAATGGCAGTAGCAGATAAAAAAAACCCAAAAAAAACACTTGGTAAAGTGTTTGTCCTAGGGGTGATGTCCCCAGCAGTCACATGAAAACATTATTTGCTAGTTACAGATTAACATGAAGTGACAGGATCTATTTAAGGAACTAGGCAGGTTTTGTTCAGTGGTTCTGTGATATTTTAATTATTTTGCAGAAGAGGAGGTACCTATGATAACAGCTGATAAATCCATGATTGAGGTGATCAGAAGAAATTATACTGGTCAACTAAAAAAAAGATTGTAAGTACAATGCACAGTGTAACTGTAAAATAAACCATCCAGGTTTTCATTCTGCAGAAAATATGTTACAATTATGAATATGCTTTACATATAGTTTATTTCATCTTGTCACAGAAATTAAACGTCCTCATTTTACGGTATGTTTTTGCTTCCATCAGTGCTGTTAAATTATCTGAGTGGTTCAGCATGGTCCTAGGATTTTTATTGAGACACAGAGCTAAATTGGACATAGGAATCTCTGATTAGCTTTTAAAGAAGGATGCACCTTAACTGCTACACTACCTAAAGAAGTGTACAATGATTGAATGGCCTGAATTTCACGCTTCCCTGCCGGTGGGTTTTTAGTTGGAGGATGAGCATGAAATAGGACGAGTGGGCTTCCTACTGGTTTCCTGCCTGCCCTGACCTCTCAGCGATTTTATGCTGGGGCGGGCAAGGCCTTGGACGGGCCGCCCTCCCTTGCCCCAATTGAGGCCTTTAAGTGGCCAATTATTGACCAGCGATTTTCCCGCCGATTTCCCAAGTATGGGGGAAGCCTGAAAATAATCAGGTTTAGGCCTCGTGTGGCCTCTATAGAAGCCCCCTTCTAACTATGGCCACCTGCCCTTAAGGTCCTCAACAAGCACAGGGGTGATGGGTGAACAGGACTTAGGGTAGGATTTTCTAGCCCCACCCACCGCCGGGATCATCCGGTCCCGCCGGTTGGTGGGGCTGCCAAATCTCCCGCAACGGGTCCTGCCACAACTGGGCCGGAATACCCCAGCCTTGCTCAATGAGATACTTACCTAGGCTTCTTACCTTCCTCCTCAGAGAGTTTGGCAACCATGGCTCTCCCCCCGCCGCCCCAAAACCCCTCCTCTGATGAGATAGCTTACTAGCCTGTCTCCTACCCTCCACCTCCATGTTGCGAGGGTTTGATCATGCCGAAATACTTTCGGTACCTTGGCTCTCCTCACCCACTTCCCTTCCATCGCATCCTCTCACTTTGTATCACTATTCTTAGCTCCTCCTCCCCATTCCTCTTCTCCCCGTGTCACTCCTCTGTTCTCCAGATTACCCATTCTCCTCCTCTCCCCTCTTCCTCTCTATCTCCTGTCCCCAGGATCTTCTCTTCCTTGGGGGTTGGAAAGGAAATTTCCAGAATTGACCTATGGTTTTTTTTGTCTTTCCCAGGAGGTATGACTGAGGGATGGCCACATGTGGTGCATATAGGTTACATCAAATTCTGATGGGTCAGGCTTAATGGACCATTTGGTCTTCTCTTGTCCTTTGTCATTTGTTCATGTAACTAGATCCCTAAAAATGATTGCCAACTTATGGCTTGGCTAAAAATTACCATGAAGTCATATTCATGGAAAACTGTTTTCTGTTTATTCATATACTTCATGCAAAATAGACGAGTTCACTACTTGACAATTAATTTTGTATCGGTATCAGCTTATCAGTTTATCAGGCTACCTTTCAAAGATAGGTGGTTACGTGAGTGATCAAAGTGTCCAGTAAAAGAAAGAAAAAAAACTTGCCTTGTACAGCGTTGTTCACAACCTCAGGATGCCTAAAGTGCTTTACAGCCAAAGAAGTACTTTGCAAGTATAGTCATTGTTGTAATGTAGAAAATCTTTAACCGATTTATGCACAGCAAGCTCCCATAAAGAGCAATGAAATAAGTAACTAGATCTGTTTTAGGTGTTGGTTCAGGGTTGTTTGAAGGAGTGCTGGCAAGGGTATTGGGAGAACTCCACTGCTTTTCTTTGAATAATATTGTGGGATCTTTTATATCCTCCTGTAAGGGCAGACCAGCCCTCCATTTAATGTGTCATCCAAAACAACAGCACCTTCAAAGGTGCAGCACTCCCTCAGTAACACACTGAAGACCCAGCCTAGATTAATGTAGTCAAATCTCTAGAGGGGGACGCCACAGAATGAGGTGTATTAGCATGAGCCAGGGACTCTTGCAATACAACTTGAGTAGATATAACACCTGCCATGTTCTTGCCCACTCACTTAGCCTGCCTAAAGCCACTTGGAACCTCTTTGCATTTTTCTTACAACTCACATAGTTTTGCATCATCAGCAAACTTCAAAATATTTGGTCCCACATCAAAATCATTGATGTAGATTGTGAATAGTTGGGGCCAAAGCACTGATCCCTACGGTACCCAACTAGTCACAGCCTGCAAATCTGAGAATGACCCATTTATTCCTATTCTCTGTTTTCTGCCCATTAACCAATTCTCAATCTATACCAGTATATTACCCCCAATCCCATGTGCTATAATTTTGTTTACTAACCTTCTATGTGGGACCTTATCAAAAGCCTTCTGAAAATCCAAATACACCACATTCAGTGGTTTCCCCCCCCTTACCTATTCTGCTAGTTACATTCACAAAAAACTCCAACAGGTTTGTCAAGTATGATTTTCCTTTCATAAATCCATGTTGACTCTGCCCAATCCTACCATTATTTTCTAAGTGTCCAGCTATCACATCCTTTATAATAGATTCTAGCATTTTCCCTACTGCTGATGTCGGGCTAACAGGTCTATAATTCCCCGTTTTCTCTCTCCCTCTTTTCTTAAATAGTGGGGTTACATTTACCACCTCCCAATCTGGAACCATTCCAAAATCTATAGAATTTTGAAAGAGGACTACCAATGCATCACTATCTCTACAGCCACCATTTTCAACACTCTGGGCTGTAGATCATCAGGTCCAGGGGATTTATCAACTTTCAGTCCCATTAATTTCTCCAGTACTACTTTTTTATTAATACTGATTTCTTTCAATTCTTCATTCTCGCTGGTCCCTTGGTTCTCCAGTATTCCTGGAAGGTTTTTTGCATGTTCCTCTGTGAAGACAGACACAAAGTATTTGTTTAGTTTCTCTGCCATTTCCTTATTCCCCATTATTAATTCTCCTTTCTCTGCCTGTAATGGGCCCACATTTGTCTTTGCTAATCTTTTCCTTTTGACATACCTATAGAAGCTTTTACAGTCCATTTTTATATTTCTCACTAGTTTACTTTTACATTATATTTTCTCTTCCTTTATCAGTTTCTTGGTCGTCCTTTGCTGAACTCTAAAATGTTCCCAATCCCCAACTTATTACGCTTTTTGGCAAATTTATAACCTCTTCCAATGATTTAATACAATCTTTAACTTCTCTTCTTAGCCATGGTTAGTTCACCTTTCCTGCTGGGTTTTTGTGCCTTAAAGGAATGTAAATTTTTTGTAAACCATGTATTCATTCTTAAAATGCCAGCCATTGCCTTTATACCATCATACTTTTTAACGAAGTTTCTCAATCTACCACAGCCAACTTGCCCCTCATATCTTCATGGTTTCCTTTGTTTAGATTTAAGACCCTAGTTTCAGATTGAACTACGTCACTTTCAAATTTAATGTAAAATTCTGTCATATTATGGTCACACTTCCCTAAAGGCTCCAACAAGATTATTAATATCATTGCACAATACTAGGTCTAAAATAGCCTGTTCTCTAGTTGGTTCCTCAACATTTTGTTCTAGAAAACCATCTCATACACATTCCAGGAATTTGTCCTTCACAACATTGATGCTAATTAGGTTTACCCAGTCTATATGTAGATTAAGGTCCCCATGATTACTGTATTACACTTGTTACATGAACCACTAATTTCATGATTTATACTATGCCCTACCTTACCACGATTGTTTAGTGGCCTATAAACTCCCACCAATGTTTGCTGTTTCTTAGCTCTTCCCAAACTGATTCTACATCTTGATCTTCTGATCCAAGATCCTCTCTCATTAATGTAAGGATCTCATCCTTCATTAACAGTGTTACCCCACTTCCTTTTCCTTTTTGCCTATTCTTCCTGAATATCAAATACACTTGAACATTCAGTTCCCAGTGTTAATGGGATACAAGCCAGTTGGTGAAGCCGAAATCAAGACACAGAGCTTTTCTTTGTTGAAAGAGTTTATTGACTTGTTCAGTCTCACAGCTGTCCTCCCCCACAACCCAGTGGGCAGAATTTTGCCCTTGGTTGGCGGGCGGGCCCCACCGGCTCGGCGGCGGGCGGGCAGCCAAACTCCGCCGCCAAAACGGGGCCTGCTGCCATTTTGAGTGGGCGGGCCAATTAAGGCCCGCCCAGCGGCCTGCCGGACAGGAAGCACTATGCGCTTCCTGTGCAGGGGGGGAGGGATTCCCCAACTGTCAAACGTGAAAGAGTGCACTGCTCCCTGAGACTAAGTGCTGTCTCAGGGAGATTACTGACATTCTAAAAAACTTTAAAAATAGAAAAATATAAAAATCATTAACATGTCCCCCTCATGTCACAATATCACACGAGATGGGACATGTTAATAAGAAGCGCATAAACTTTATTAAAATTTTTAAAAATGGACATGAAACCTCATCCCGCTCGTGGATGAAGTTTCATGTATTATCAGAAGCCCGCTGGGGCTCCTGGCCTGCCCACCAACCTTAAGGTTGGACGGGAAGGGCATTTAACAAGCTTAATTATCCTGTCAATGGCCGATTAAGGCCATTGACAGGTCGGCAGGCGGACAGCTGATTTCGCTGTCCGCCCGCCTTCCTCAATATTTAACTGGACCGGGATGACGTCTGGGGTTCCTCCCGATGTCATCCCGCGTCATTTTCCTGTTGGCGAACGGGCCCCGCCCCCAAATCGCCGACGGGAAAATTCAGGCCAGTGTCTCAGCTATCCCCAAAATCAATAAATTAAACTAAAAATCAATAAATCAAAGGGGGTGACAGCCCCTTGTGGGGCACTGTAACTAAAACAAAAACATGAAAGGAAACTTAAAAAAATCAAATCAAAGTGTTATTTCGGGCTGATGGTGCACCCAAGCCCCAATGGTGCCCACCAATCAGGGAAGGCTCCCCTATTTATATGTGCTCAAAGACAGTTAATACCCATCACCTGTTTCTCTTAACCTTAACAATGTAATTGATATTAACAAAAGCTTAACGATGTAACTGATTGACACCCAGCCTTTGTCGCCCTATAGCCGCGTCTCCATAATGGCAATTAGATCAGACTTGTTTGTTTCTATTTGTGCCGTCAATTCATCTACCTTGTTACGAATGCAACAAAGGTGGTAAAGGTACTATGTAATCCATAGGCATGCCTCATCCATATGTATGAGTAATGCTAAACCCAAGAAAATATCTAGTGCAGACATTAAATTCATAACCATGAGATACTAGAAAGCAGCCAAAACAATAATTTCAGAGAGAAAGTTCAGAACAGAGAAAAAAGGAGAAAAATATTAAAACTAAAGAGAGCTTGATATTTCAAAGGCACACGGTGAAATGACAAATACTGACCTAATTCTAATGGAATATACAATATATGTAAAGACATCACTCAGTTTTAATAGAAACAAGATTACATGATGACGGTGCTCAATGGTACCTTCCTCCGCCCTGTTGAAATTGCTTGAAACAAAGATAAGAGCTTAAGCTTGGTCAACACAAGGAGAGGAGCGATTGCATTTGAAGTTTAAACATGGCAGCGAAGCAGAATTTTCAGTGCCTGGAGGATCATCTCTTGTGTCCCATCTGTCTGGAAGTCTTCAAGCAGCCCTCGATGCTACCATGCGGTCACAGCTACTGCAAGAACTGCATCCTCTCTCTATCTGGAAATCTGGCCGGCTGTTTCACTTGCCCTGTGTGTCGGAAGGCAGTGGACAGTGGGAGCTCTTCCCCCAATGTCTCACTGGCTCGTGTCATTGACACCCTGACAGTAATGAGTGGGTCCAACGGCAATCAGGAAAACTGCAGGGATCACCACAACCCACTGAGCCTGTACTGTGAGATGGACCAGCAGATAATCTGTGGGCTCTGCGGAATCATTGGACAACACAAGCAGCATAAGATAACCCCACTCTCCAGTGTGTATGAGAGAATGAAGGTAATGATCATAATCACTTTCTACATATTAACTCTCTCAGACTATAGACTTCTCAAGTTGCCTTTGTTGCCATTTATGTGAGGAAGTAGTGCAACAGGGTAGAGTACAAACTCACTGAAATGATTGAAGCTGTGAAAGTGAGATGCAAAATCTGTTACAATTTTCCCTTACAAAAGTCAGAGACCTATGAATGGCTGAAAAAGATTGTTGTTAGTTTAAGAGTCAATGTAAAAAGAATCAAGACATTTTTTTTAAAGTTTTCAGTAGAGGATAAATGAATCAAGAGGAGCCAAACAACAGGGATGGGGTACAATCTGAATCACAGAGGGGAAGGTCTGAATCACAGAGGGGAAGGGACAGTGGGCTCACAGATGAAGAGAATATATGGAGACAAGGATAATGGGAGGAGAATAAACACCATGTTGGCCCTTCTTTTAACCCTGATGTTCTGGCAGAAGCCAATGAAATTAAGTCTTCACTGAAGCCAAATACTTCAGAGTTGGACAAGAGGAGATAGGGTTGCCAACCCTCCAGGATTGGCCTGGATTCTCCAGGAATTGAAGATCGATCTCCAGAACACTGCTGTGTTTAACCCTGGAGAAAAGTAATTGGGACATTTAAAAAGATTGTTTTTTTGTCATTTTCTTTGAACATTTCTCTTTATCAGATATAAAAATACTGAAAATGAGGGGAAAAAAAGGTTCTTTGGCTGACAGTCAAGCTTCATCTAATTGGGTAATGAGTCTTTTTGCTTTCCAATTGGCAAAGGAAGGCAGTGTGTCACAAGGTTGGATGTGTTGGCCGACTAATGGCTGGAGTGTGGGGGCTAGTCATGTGATGAAACCTCCAGGAATATATTCAATCAGAGTTGGCAACCCTAAGGGAAGAAGGGGAATGTTTGTAAATGCGGATGGAAGCAACTGAACAAGAGTGGAGATAACAGTGATTTGGTCAGAAGGAAGTTGCTTTGAAATGGAGTTCCATCTGGCCACAGTGACCTTCCGAGTTCAAAAATATTACTTATTTTTTGTTAAAATGGCAGCCCTGTATTCACAGAAACTCCCAGATTCTACACTAAAGTTAGGGTGTAGACATGGACGATGAAAGTAAGGAAAACTAACATTAACATCGGATGAGAAATCCATTGGATCACATTTAGTGAAAAACAACAATGGTCATTCTGGGATTAATGGCCTTATATTTTTATGAGAGATTCGATACAGCTAAAATTATTTTTAGTGGGGACAAGATAGAGTGTGACAGGATCCAGATTTTAAAATATTGGTAAGGTATGAAAAATGTAAATGCAACTATTTAACTTGGGTTGAGTATAGGACTAGGCAACACAGCAGAAATAAAATGAGTCTCAAGTGAGACTAAGGGTTACTTTTTTTTAATAGTTTACAAGCACTGAAAATGTGGAGCAGACACCATTTAAAGCAACTAATACTAGCTCATCCAATAAAACAGCTGATGCATTTTGATAGGTATGGGGAGCAAAAGCAAAATGAAATAAATTGGACAATTTTAAATGGGGTGCAGGAAGAGAGTGACCTGGGGATGTATGTACACAAACCTCTGAAGGTGGCAGGGTAAGTTGAAAAGGGTGTTAGAAAAGCATTTGGAATCTTTGACTTTATTAACTGGAGGCACAGGGTGATATTTAATGGAGGTGCCGGGTCTCCTGTCACCTCTTGTAAGAAAGGTCCACCATATTAAGTGCCACTCAGGCACTTAAATGGACAGCAGCGAGCCTTCCCTGAGATCAAGGACTCTGGGGGGGTGGAAGTCCCACCTGCTGATAGCTGCTGGTCAATCAGAGGTCAGCAGCTCTATTAAACGGCAGTGCCACCAGGGAGGCGGTGGCTGCTGCTGGTGCAACACCCTCCCCAGGCTTAGGATTGTCACTGGATGCAGGCCAAAGGTTAGTGATGACGTGAGGGTGGGTCAGCAGCAAGGGCAGGATGGTGGCTCAGTGAGTGCCCCCTTCCCAATGCGGGGCCCCTCTTTCCCAATGTGGGGTCCTTCCATAGGCATTGAGTGCCTTTGAATGAGGGACACCATTCCCCCCCACAACCAGCAGCTCACGAGCAAACCTGCACGGGTTAATATCAGCGACAGCAGGATGAGACCCTTAGTTGGCATTAATTTAAGGCCCTCAATTGGCGCTGGAGTGGGAAGGTCATTAACGAGCCTTCCTGCCCTGGACTTCATCGGGGTGAAGGCAGGAAGGTGGAAGGGCCCCCACCCGCTACCCTCTCCTGTCTGATTAATTGCCCCCCACTGCCCCCGTCACCATGGGGAGAGCATTAAATCCCGCCCTCAGAGTACAAAATTGAGGAAAGTTATACTAAGCCTTTATAAATCACTGGCTAGGCCCATGGTGGGATATTGTGTCCAATTCCTGGTGCCACACTTTAGGAAGGATGTTGAGGAATCATCAGGGATTTACCAGAGATAAGAGACTTCAGTGAAGTGAGAGACTAGAGGGGTTGGGTTGTTCTCATTAGAGGAGGAGATTTAAAAGAGGTGTTCAAAATCATGAAGGGTTTTGATAGAGTAAATAAGTATAAAATGTTTCCAGTAGCAGAAGGATCAGTAACCAGTGAACACAGATTTAAAATAATTGATAAATGAACCAGAGGCGAGATAAGAAAAATGAAGTGAGGTCTGAAATGATCTGGAATGCACTGCCTGAAAGGGTGGTGGAAGCCCATTCAATAATAACTTTCGAAAGAAAACTGAATAAATTCTTGAAGGGAGGAAATTTGTAAGGGGAAAGGGCAGGGAATGGGAATAATTGGATCTTTTAAAGAGTTGGCACAGACACAATGGACTGAATGGCCTCCTTATTTGTTCTGTCGTTCTATGGTTTTATGGTAACTATCGGATTAGGAATGAGGCCAATATTCATAGCTGTAACTATGGCCAAAGACGGGAACACAACAACTCCTACGCTGCTGCAATCATGGAATTTATCAGTAGAATCCGATAAGTCAAGTTTGAACAGTGGAGGTATAAGATAACAAAAACATTTTGTGGCTTTTGTCTTGATTAACATTGTAAGCCGGGGGAGAAATTCTGAAATTTCTGAACATTTTAAAGTAGCGAGCGAGGATCCATGATGGACCAGATTGCATGTGACCTGTAGAAAATAAAAGGGTGGGTTAGATGGCTTTTATCTTGACCTGTATTTTATATTGATAATTCCATGACACAATACTCCTAGCCTGGAACAATGCTGAATGGGAACATAGACCGGAGAATCCTGGCTACAATGTTGTATCTCTATTTCTACCTCAAGCTCCCATGTACTTTTAAAGGCAGCAAGAAAGTGAAGGGAATAAAGGTTGCAAGTGTGTTCCAGAAAAGTAGTATTATGTTACTGACCCTGATTAGGTTGTATAATCAGTACAATAAATAGTAACATGGAGCTCTGTATCTAACTGAGCCTGTTGAGTGCTGTGCTGGTGTTAACTAGTAATGTGAATGCAATGGGCCTGTATACCTTACACTGATCAAGTATATGTAGCAGGCATTAGTATATTTTTATATAAAACACATGTGTTAATGAAGCATCATGCTTGGATTGCCATTTCAAAGAATTTGTAAAATGAGCCAATTTGTAAATGTTTATACTTCAGCCTATTTCAATCGATCTAAATTCACCAGAGAATAAGCAGATTTCACTCACAACTTGAATTTTTAACCCCGGAATTGCTGCCAGTGAGGTTACCTTGTTTTGGGTTATTTCCTGTTTTAAAATAGCAGTGGAATTTGAGGGAAGCACTTTTAAGTGTTCACACCATAACACCACATTTCCAAGTTCTATACTTGGCTTTAAGGTACTTTTTCCAGGTCACCAATGATGCGTGAGTGTAAACAGTAAACAGGATTTTCCTGTCGATTTCCATTGGGCTAGTGGTATTGATGATTCAGCAGGGGTGGGGGCAGCAGGATCCTTATCTATTTCTGACCTTGGCCAATTTCCTGGCCTCACGTCACCAGTCACACCAAATATGGCTAGGCTTATTTAGATGAAGCAGTAACGATGGAGTATTTTCATGACCACTGCACTGGTAACATTGGGTTCTACTTAAGCCAGCATTAAGTAGATGCCCATTGTTTCTGACAGAGGCACAACATCTTAAAGAATTTAAAGATCCAAATGGGAATCAGAAGTTAATTGTGGTACAATGGATTACCAGTTCTACCTCATTTGTTACATCAGTGGAGGTAAAATTTTGCTTTGTTGTTAAGGCTGTTAACTGCAACTGGTGTCTGATTCTTGGAGCAGCAACAGCCATTTCTTACCCCCTTCCTCAGTATCAAATTCCCAAGCACATTTGGGAATACTGCTGAAAACCTACGCAAGGAATTTCAATGAGACACTCTCCAGGAATTTCACTGGGGTCAGGACTGGGTCAGACTACCTGTCACTTTACCATGCTGGCGAGGAAAGCCACAGCCTGGGATCCTAGGAGTCATTAAATTTTGAGAGGCATCATATCTGAGTCTAAGCACACATGCAATAGTGGGGTCATTGGATAGTGAACAAGAGCAGGAATTGTGGTTAATTTTTCCTATTCTGAACCATTTCTGACGCGCTTAATTATTAAGCCCCGGCTGAGTGCAGCTAAGAGGGACCAAACTATAAGAACATAAAAAATAGGAGCAGAAGTAGACTACACGGCCCATCGAACCTGTTCCACTATTCAACACGATCATGGCTGATCTTGGGCTTCAACTCTATTTTCCCGCCCGTTCCCCATATCCCTTAATTCCCTGAGAGACCAAAAATCTGTCTATCCCAGCCTTAAATGCATTCAACGATGGAGCATCCACAACCCTCTGAGGTAGAGAATTCCAAAGATTCGCAATGCTTTGAGTGAAATAATTTATCTGCATCTCAGTCCTGATCAGCCCCTTATCCTGAGACTGTGGGCAGAATTTTACGGCCCCGTTTCAGCGGGGACAGGGCCGTAAAATGCGGTGGGCCATTATAAATGCCCTTGACGACAGCGGGAACGTAAAATCCCACTGTCGTAAAATTCTGCCCTGTGTCTCCAGTATTTTAGATTCCCCGACCAATGGAAACAATCTCTCAGCATCCACCCTATCAAGCCCCTTCAGAATTTTGTAGGTTTCAATGAGATCGCCTCTCATTCTTCTAAACTTCAGAGAGTATAAGCCTAATTTACTCAGTCCCTCATTATGGGACAACCCCCTCATCCCAGGGACAAACCAGACACCTTCCTAGCCTAGTCTGTTTATTTCATTTCCACACTAAGCAGTGGATTTTACCTCCCTTAGCCATATGGGTGTGCATGGGAGGGGAGATTGGAGGTTCATGTGGAGGATTCTGGTGGGTGAGGCAAACTAGTTAGGAACCATTTTACCTCCATACAATGGGAATGAATAGTAAATGATTTGATTCATTGAGTGCAGCTCCAACAACACTCAAGAAGCTTGACAACATTCAGGACAAGGCAACCCCTTGATTGGCACCCCTTCCACAAACATTCACTGCCTCCACCACCGATGCACAGTAGCAGCAGTGTGTACCATCTGCAAGATGCACTGCAGGAACTCACCAAGGCTCCTTAGGCAGCACCTTCCAAACCCATGACCGCTACCATCTAGGAGGACAAGGACAGCAGACACATGGGAACACCACCACCTGGAAGTTCCCCTCCAAGTCACACACTTGGAAATATATCACTGTCGCTAGGTCAAAATCCTGGAACTCCCTCCCTAACAGCACTGTGAGTGTACCTACACCACATGGAATACAGTGGCTCAAGAAGGCAGCTCACCACCACTTTTTCAAGGACAATTAGTGATGGGTAATAAATGCTGACCCAGCCAGCGATGCCCACATTCCATAAATGAATAAAAAAAGGAATCTACTCTTTAACGAAGTATGTATTAATCTTGAATCAACTTTTTTTGCATTCGATGAAATTATATGTAAATACATCATCCAACAAATGATTGCTGCTGATTTCAGGGGGATGATGCTTAGTATGTTTGTACAGTACTCATCAATCTTTAATTTTAGTAAAGGCATTAACTTATTTGAAATTACTAGTTGAATTGCATGCCTAGTTGAATGGCCTACAAAATGGCCATTACTCTTTGGGCCCCTTTGCTGTTCTGCAGTTGATTATTTACCCTGCCTCTCAGCTGTCTTCATTTGTGAAACTTTCTTAAAAAGACAGTTTTCAACATTTTGAATCACTTCATCTGCTAATGGTTGTGCGCTAGCTAAGGTAGGTTGGGTAAACTATTGGATAGAAGGACAACCTGGTTGTGGGAGAGAATTGAACTTACTTAGGTTAGGACAGAGAACATGCCTTAATTCCCCCTTGAGCTGCACGTGACACCATGTAATGCCGACATCTTGCATAATAAAAGTGTAAGACCATATGCTTGTAGCAATGAGTTGCAGTTCTTTGGATCCTGAAGTGGCTTCAAATAAAACCTGAGCATGCATTGTAATCCCACCCATTTGCCCTTCTGGTACTTAAAAATCTCTACAACCAACAGATGTAAGAATGATTGTCACTAACCCAGGTGACTGTGATGAAGGAAGGAAGCTAGTCACAGAGAAAAATTCCTCAATCTAAATCTTTGTGTTGGGCAGGACAAAGGTCCTGTGAAGAAATATCAGTTGCAGCCTGATTGATATTGCATTTCTTTACAGGAACAACTTGCTTTGCTAATAACAGGAGCTCAGATGCAAAAGAACAACATGGAGGGGCAAATGAACAAGCTGATGCACAACAAGACCCGCATCATTGTGAGTCTAGTAGCATTGAAAATTGTTTGCAAGGTTCAGTTCATGCTTTTTTGAAGAGATCATCTTTGTGTTGTTCCTCTTTGATATAATATTTAATATGAATGAATAAAAGCCCTTAAAGGATTTGTATCATTCATTTTAAGGGCAGACTCGATTGCTAATTTCCTAATGGGAAAATCTGACACTGTAGCCTACACATAAGTATTAGATTTAAGACTTTCTACAGGTAAACCCAAATCTTTAAAATCAGAAAATCATAACATTGTGGATTCTATGAATGAGAGATGTGTGCCATAAGATTTAGAAGAACCCTTTTGCCAGTTTATTTGGATATTGCATGGCTTGTCCACCACATGCTTGTGTCCTCACCAAAAGGCAGAAAACATCGCATTCAAGACTGTATTATTCAGGCTAAAACTAATAAACAAATTTATTTAAAAGACTTATAATTATACAAATGCAAAAATAACATAGCAGAATAAATAACAAAACACATACTTAACTTAAGCACTACTGAAAATGTTTCAACAATAACAAAATATCCAAAATGTTAAGGGTCCTTTCCAGATCTTCCAACCTGGCTCCTTATGACTGTAACATGAGTGCTTCTATGCTTCACAGAATCCTGACTAATTGTTACAATGGACAAATTCACAGTTGAAGTAGGAGAACTGGGAACCAATAAGTGTGAAAAATCCTCACCTATTATACCATTACTAGGGGCAAGATTTTTAGGTTGGTGTGCAGGTGTGATTGGCAGCTCAGGAGTGCCTGTGGAACAGACCGCTGCCCATGATCGACCCCCAACTACGATTTCACGCTGGCTGGCCAATTAACAGCCAGCCAGCGTGAAACGCGTGCCGAAAAGCTCAGTGCTGCTGGGGTGGGCAGGAAGAGGGTGGGCACTGACATAAGCGTAGCCATTGGGGAGCGTTGAATGAAAGCTCCCTGAAGGCAGAGAGCTGCCTCAGGGGGCTGAAGAACTTAAAACCATTAAATAAAGATTTTAAAATCTGGAAAAAAATGTCCATGCATCAGAATCAGTCACCTGAACATATACATGATGAAAAATCTGTCCATACATTTTTATTTTTTAATTTAATAACAGAAACCTCATCCTGCCCTTTATTAGGTTTCATCAAAAATGCAAAGTCCGCTTGGCAGATTTGCCTGTCCACCAACCGTAAGGTTGGACGGACCATGAAAAATCAGGAAGAATTGGAACTTTAATGGACTTAATTGCCTTCTTAATTGTTGGTGGGCGCACTTCCAACTTTTGCTCGCACCCACTGACCGGAATATTGTGTGAGCGCAGGATGATGTCCAGGCACTCACCCAATGTCATCATATGCTATTTTATGTTCGAGCAGCTCAGATGCGCCCCCACATGCCGACCTAAAAATTCTGCCTCTAGCGATGATTATGTGCTAAGAGCTTCAAAAGCATCTAACATGTCACAGGTAAGATAGAATTCTTGATGGAATTTGAAGGAGTGGGTAATTGTAAAGTTTTCATTTTTGGGACAGGTCAGATAAACTGTAAAGACTTTTCTATGTTCCTATTAACATGTAATAGTTTGAATATTGCTGAGTAAAGAGACATGTTGCTCACATTTTTCATCTTGCACTCATCAGGACAAATGCAAGAATGCCAAATTTCAAAAGATCACAATTTAAATTGTTGTGATCTTTTGAAATTTAGTGCTTTTGTGTTTTGTCCTGATCAATGCAAGTCAAGAAGCTTCAGCAACAGGTCTCTCTTTTCAGCAATATTCAAGTTCTGTACTACCAAATGACTGTATGTAGTGGCTTCCTTCTTGACAGTGTCTAGCTTGAAGACCCAGTCAGAAATACCTATTCCTCTAGACAATACTATTGTCTTAATTCACTTCACCCATACCATACCCCCAGACACATACAAGACACAAAACATTCCTTTCAGAGAGCAACTAACAGTTTTCATTTTGAGGTTTTATTGTTCCTGTATTTTTTTGATATTATTATGGTTGTTTTTTTTTATATATCATATCACCTCAGTACTTCCTCATAATTCAGTTTGCCTAACACTATGAGCAATATTTAATGGAGGCCATGAGGGTCTCACCCGGTGGCTGGAAAGCCATTGAGAGCTCTGCTTCGCTTCTTTTGGGGAAAGCCCACCGAATGAAGTGCTCCAATTTATGTGCCAATCAGGCAAACTGGGCAGTGGTGGGCCTTCCCCGGGGTCAAGAACCCCTGGGTGTAAATCCTGAAAACTGCTCGACAATCAGAGGTTGGCAGCCATGCATTGCTTAGCAGCATCACCGTGGAGGCAGTGGCTGCTGCAGGTAATGCACCCACCCGGGCCCAGGATTGCTGAGGGATCGACTCCATGGGTGAGTGATGGCAGGAGTGGGCTGGGAGGTCGCAGGTGGAGAGGGATCGGCAGCAAGGCAGGGGGTGGCTCACAGTGGACACACTTTCTTGATAATGGCTCCTTCGATCAGGTACTAGTGCCTTTGAACAAGGAGCTCCTCCTGGAAGCTCGCAGGCAACCCCAACAGGGTTTGCTTTTCAGGTTTTCTGCGCGAAGAGTCCCCCACCCGTTGCTGGGTGAACATAGCAGCAGGGTGTGAAGGCCTTCCATGGGCCTTCTTGCCTAAAATTGGGCCAGAGACAGTGAGGTGGCGGGGTTCCCATCCACCACCCTCCGACCTGAGTAAATGCCACTCCCGGCCCAGCACCAAACTCGCCTCGGGGGAAGGCATTAAATTCCGCCCTATGGATCAGCTTTGTGTCTCTGCATTTTTTCCAATGTTTGAATATTTCCTTAGTGGTTTGCTGGTCAGATGTGGTCTGTTTAGAGCATCTGTTGATTATAACTTCCTCTAATCTGCACTCTCCTGATTTGCGTACAATTTGTTCAGCATTCTATTTGCTTTGTTGTTTTCTACGTCAAAGTGACTGCACAGGTTAGGCATCAAGAACACTCGTACAACTGGATCTTTTTCAACATCACCCTTCAACACCTCTCATGGTGTATTTACGTCACTCATAGAGCTTGCTACAATCCACGTAGGATGTCACTTTTTCATCAAGATTGTAAAATAAGTTAGTTAGACAAAATCATCTCCTTCTGTTTGCTACTATTTATGATTATCAAACTAACAGTCTTAACTTCCACTCCTGACAATCAGTGTATTTATTTTATTCAGTACAATGTGATGCCATTATGTCTCCAGTTGTCTGGGTTTCTTCGGTCACTTTTGAAAATGGGCATTGTGTTCACCTGTTTCTAATCTAATGTGATCTCTCCAGAGTTCATCAATTCTCACATAATGACTATACACTTGTGTCTCTTAGAGTGATCGTGCAGGAAGGTGTAACTGAGGTAGAAGATCAATCATGATCTTATTGAATGGTGGAGCAGCCTTGACGGGCTCAATGACCCACTCCTGCTATTTCTTATGTTATGCCATGACCCCTCTGATATTTCTCATCACGTTCCTCCTAAGCACCGGGTACACTGTCATGAATGCTAATCCTACTGTTCCACATACTCCTCACTAACCCTCTGGCTTTCTCTGCTTCTAGTATTTATTCAGTTTTCCCTCAAGAGAATCCTACCTTTTATGTTGTCTGTATTTCACCAGAATGAATCTGATGTCTTTAAATGGGTGATTCAGAAAGAATTCCAGGAACTCAGAAGTTTTGTTGATGAAGAAGAGGCAAACATCATCCAGACCGTAGAGTTAAAATGTACAACAGCTGTTCAGTCAATTGACGAACAATTAGAAGAGATGTCCAAAACTCTAAAGGAGTTTGCTGAAGTTGAGGTTTCATTGAAAAAACTGAGCAATGAAAATCACTTAGATTTCATAAGAGTAAGTACAATTAATTTTCCTCAATCGATGCTTGATGCTTGAGATATAGCACACAAAATATTTGAGCTGTGGAAGTAGATTGATGTCTAGAAAAAAACAAATAGAAGAGAAATTTAGAAAGAAATATGGAAAGATGTTGGGTACAGAAACTGAGTGGTGTAATGTTGGACATCCAACTGGAAGGTCCACCAATTCTAATCCCATCCTCAAATGTCATTCAGATGCTCCCTGATGAAGTTCTTGCTTGGATTATTCAAAATTAGACCACATTTAAGGCAAAAAATACCATCCAGACCAGACTATTTAACAGAAATACATCTCCTACTTCCTGATCTTGGTTTGATGTTGGGATCTGTTCTTTTTCCTTAATGTTGAGCAGCTAGGATCTGAGGATGAAAAATATCTCAAATATACAGGTTAGCACCTCAATAAAATGAAGGCCTGCAAAGAGAAATGCTGATCAAGAACCAGGCAACTACAAATTAGGTTCACTGGTGAAATGATTACACTTAACACAGCACTAATGAATCAAACATGAGGAGGTCTTGAGGCGCAGTGGCTACCGTCCCTGCCGCTGAGCCTTAAGCTCCAGGTCTAGTCCCACTCCAGGACTTGGTGGCCAAGGAAGGTGCAATTGTTCCGAGGCCAAAGCTGGTTGATTATCAACCTGTGAATCTTTCCAATAGTCCTATGGCAGGTGGTAGGAGCGGGAGAGTGTCCTGGTCAAGCCATGCTTAATGCAGCGTGGCGCCCCTCAAGCACAGCCTGTGGCAACAGCTTGGTGACCAGTCCCAGGAAAAACTAGCCATGGAAACAGACATAAACACATGTTTTGTCTACCTCATGTGTCACTAGACGTGGGAAAGCTCTAAGTATAATGAATCAAACACCTCATATTTGAAGAAACACCAAGGAGTCATGCATAACTGCACATTTGGTGTGGTATTGATTCATACAGATCATGTCGATCCCTGGTCTTTGCTGTATTAGTTTATCTTAAACTAGAATGCCACCATGGCTTCAGTTCTCCTGGTTAAGTGTGGGGAAAACTTAGTGAGCGTTTTGATTCCCGATTGTTATCCAGTGACAGTTGGAAAGTGCAGGTGCTTGAGCATCAGGTGAGAGGCCCTGCATTATTAAATAGCCTATCAACATCTGTTATATAGGCTCATGCACAAAATGGCCACTTGAATAGTGTCTTTCTGTTCCCTAATAAGAGTCAGAACTCTCAAGCAAGGAAAGAGAACTTTTTGAAAACATTTATTGTGTGATAATCCACAAACTAGTCAACAATGTTTGAGAAGTTTATCTATAGCCTAGTATGTGATGTACATCAATACTCACATGTATTTATATATCCACTTTTGTCCATTTTATTTTCTGCGACTAAGATTTTCTTCAGTTAATACCATGCTGGTTTCAAATGGGTGGTTGTCACACTTCATGGTGGATTTTCGGACTGTTTGGCTAAATTTTGTCAGGTTTCTGAATGAATATTTTATTCCTTAAGTTTTCACTCAAGAGTTATCCTGGATGCTATTCCTCTCAGCCCTGGTGTCCTTTTCCTTCTCCTTAGCTCAGTGTCAAATACAGCTTCAGAAAATAGGTTGTCTGACGTGTGCACAATATGTTTGACCCACGAGAGTTCACCTGTGTTACTATGACTTCAAATGCTCATTATGTGGGCCTTTGCTATCTAATTTTCGTAAATGCCTTTGGTGGAATCTTACCAGCTGCTGATGTCAAACATCCTGAAGTTTTCACATATTTATTGGGCTTCAAATAATAGGTTATCTGCAAAATTTGCTAAACTTGGACTTTCCCCCAATAATGAGAAAAGAATGTGTGAAATAATCTACAGATTACAAAGATAAAATTATTTCCATAAAATACACAAAGAAACATACTCTTCTATTGTTGATATGTCATGCATAGAATCCTGTTAATTCAGTAACTCAGGATTAACCTACTTGGCACATAAATTAATTTGGAGTTGGAAGCAATGTGCATGTATAAGCATTTCACCTTTGTAAAATGTGGAACATTGGTGCTAGACATCAGTGTACTGGCTTGGCACTGTGGAATGGTGGAACACAGGTTTGATCCTGCACACTGCTAACTTTCCTACCTTACTCCTGTTAGTACAGGGAAATTGGGAGCTGAGCACACACATCTCCCAGCCAGAGAGAGATAGAATCAGACAGGATGGGTGAATTTTCCCAGCCTGTGGAGATGGGTTGGAGGGTCGGGGGGGTGTCAGAAAAAATAAGGGGAAACAACATCAGGATACTCCATCCCCACCTCTGGGGTAATTTCCCAGGGCAGGATGGAAACAAACTCAGTAGCCCCAGAGGAAGGTAGCCAATTATGACCCCAGTTAGGAACAGTTTGCAAAGGAAACAGCAGCTTTCTGCCATCAGAGCGAGAGCCCACCAGCTCATGAGAGACAGCTTCTCGCCAGGAGGTTAATGGGCAGGCTGCACTTAAATGGTAGCATTAGAGAGGCTGCAAAGGCTCACAGGGGGGCCCAAGAGTGGCCACAGACATTCTTCCACCCTGAGACCCCTCTCAGTCCTCTACCTTCTTTTATTCCAAAAAGTTACTGGCCTTCATGAGCTCCTCCATTTTGAAGCACCATCTCGGTCTCCCTCTTCTCCAGCAGCTCTCACCTCTTCCATTCTAGGGCTGCCAGTCGGATATCACTGCAGGTCCTAGGGTTGCCAACCCTCCGGGATTGGCCTGGAATCTCCAGGAATTGAAGATCAATCTCCAGGATACTGTGATTGTGCAGTCCTGAAAAAAATCATTGGGACATTAAAAAGATTGTTTTTTTTTTGTCATTTACTTTGAGCATTTTTCTTTACCGACCACAAAAATATTGAAAATGGGGGGAAAAATGCTGCTTGGCTGACAGTCAAGTATCATTGATTGAATTGGGTAATGAGTCTTATAGCTTTCCAATTGGTGTAGGAAAGCAGTGTGCCACAAGGATGGATGTGTTGGCTGACTAATGACAAGAGTGTGGGGGCTAGTCATGTGATAAAACCTTCAGGCATGCATTTAACCACTGTTGGCAACCTAGCTCTCTCGCTGGATCTGGGGCATCTGGAAGTGGCATCTTAATTGGCTGCCTATGGGAAGATCGTGACTGACAACCTGCCACGGCCACTCCAAGCTGGGTTCCCCACACAGAATGGGGGCCAACGTTTTGATGCACCTGACAAAATTCAGCCAGACATCTCTGCTGGATCAGCATCTTGTGATTGATATTGGCAATGGTTAATGGCAGATCACCAACTGGCTTCTTGGATTTGAAGGGTGTGTGGCCTTGGAATGTGGAAATATGATATAAAATTAAAGATGAATAGATAAACAACAGTTAACATCTAATCTCTCCTTTGCATTTATCCCTTAGAAATGTTTTAATTATATTTTTTATACATTTTGCAGAAGTACAGTTCAATTGTCTCAAGGTAAGAGCAGTCTGCAATTTCTCTGTTATATTATTGGGTGCGGGGGGAATGAAGTTAAGAGGGTTCTTGACTGAATTGATTCTGCCTAATCCTGGATTCTTGCTGCCTTTACCCGAAATCTGTCAAACCGCTCGCTGTTCAGAGGGAAAGAACTGCCTGGCGTAGTACTAAGTTATACAATCCAGAAGATGTGATTCCTGGCCCAGGCTGCTCAGAGATAACTGAGCCCAAAGTTCGCTTTGGCACCCATCAGTTGGGCGGCAACAAATAGAATGAGCAAAGATTCTTATTCATGATCACTACCTTGTGACCCTTCCCTGGGAGAACATGTGGCAACTGGTGGAGGACAGGATGGGACTTGGCTATGATGACTCCCATAATCAAACAGCCTGATGACTGAGGCACTAACAATGAAGACCCCCCTCCCTCAATACACCCACACACAATGCTGTGACATTGGTACTCTGTTCAAATGAGCTAACTTTGCCCAATAATCTAAGATCACCTTACTTGATTCCTTTTTGGTGGGAGGGAGATCTGAGGCTGGAATTCTGGGCACCAGCTGCCAGTGAAGTGCTGCTGTTCAATTGAGTCATTGGCAGAATCACCTACCAGTAAATGGGAAAGGAAAAGATGGCTGGGTTAGGGGGGGAAGCAGTGGAGGAGGTGAAGGAAGACGACCAGCAAGGATGGTGTTTGCAGTGGGGAAGTGGGGTTGGTGCAGTGGTAAGATGGTCTTTTTTTTTCATTTGGGACCTCCCCCTCAGTGCTCATTCTGACTGGGTGAGCGGACTGCTGTTCAGGTGCCTCAGGCCCATTATGGACAGCAGTCCCACCCCCACCAATTTAAACATCTTTCACAGAATCACAGAACTGCAGAAGGAGGCCATTCAGCCCATCATGTTTTTAACAACTCTCCGAATGAGCATGTCTCAGTGCCATTCTCCTGCCTTTTCCCCGTAACCCTGCACAATGTTTCTATTTAAATAATCATCTAATGCCCTCTTGAAAGCCTTGATTGAATCTACCTCCACCACACTCCAGGCAGCACATTCCAGACTTGAGCCACTCGCCGTGTGAAAAAGTTTTTTCTCACATGACATTTGCTTCTTTTACAAATCACTTTAAATCTGTGCCCTCTCATTCTCGATCCTTTTATGAGCGGGAACAGTTTCTCCCTATCTACTCTGTCCAGCCCCCTCATGGGGTAAAATTTTTAGCTTAGCAGGCGGGCGTGCGCCTGACCCGCTCGAGTGTAAAATGACACGCGTTGACATCGGGCAAGCATCCCGACATCAATGTGCAGTCGCGTGATATTTAGTTTGGCAGGCGTGCGCCTAAAATTAAAAGGCTCGTTCAGGCAAATAAATGATCAAGTAACTTGAATTTTTCTCTGCCTGTCCAACCTTACGGTTGGCGGGCAGGTGAAAAGGCCGAGCAGCCTTTGCGCTTTTTAGGAAACCTCATCCATGGGTGGCATGAGGTTTCCTACAGCAAATAAAAATAAAATAAAAATTTCAAAACTTAATTGATAATATGTCCCTGCTCAAGTAACAGAGTCACATGAGGGGACCTGCTTCCTTTCATGTTTATTTTCCTTCTTTTTTGTAACACTTCATCTCCCTGAGGCAGTTCTGTGCAGCTCGCCTGGTTCGCACTCTCCGCCCCCCCCAACCGCCCGCACAGGCAGCATTAAGCGCTGCCACTCACGTTTCATGCTGGCCGGGCCTTAATTGATCCGCCAGCGTGAAATTGCCTTATTGCCTTCTGGCCGTGGTTGTGGGCGGTGGCCAGCTTCCTGACTGCACCCCGCCTTTCTCGCCCTCGCCCGACAAGGGTGAAACTCTGTCCATGGTTTTGAACATCTCTGTCAAATCTCCTCTTGGCCTTCTCCTCTCCAAGTCCCAACTCCTCCAGTCTATCTTCATAACTGATGTTTCTGATCCCTGGAACAATTTTTGTAAACCTCTTCTGCATTCTCTCTAACGCGTACACATCCTTCCTAAACTGTGGCATCCAGAACTGTGCACAATACTCCAGCTGAGGTCTAACTAGTGTCCTATACAAGTTCAGCATAACCTCTTGTACTCTATGTCCCTATTAATAAATTTAGAATACTGTATGCTTTATTGACTGCTGTCTCCATCTGTCCTGCCTTCTTTAATTACTTATGCACACATACACCCAGGTCCCTCTGCTTCTGCACACTTTTAGAGTTGTACCCCTTATTTTACATTGTCTGTCCATGTTTTTCCTACCAAAGTGAATCACCTCACACTTCTCTGCATTGAACTTCATCTGCCACCTATCTGCCCACTCCCCCAACTTGTTTATGTCCTTTTGATGTTCTATACTGTCTGTCCTCCTCACAGTTTTCAGAGGGCTAATGAGCCTTGAGCACTGCTTGTGTGAATGTCTTGTGTCCTCTGTGCTGGCCACCTGCACATTGCAGGTTGCCTCTGTGCACTCAGTTATCCAGAGTGTCTGTCATAGTATTATCAACCCTTCACTGACCAGACTAGCAGGTGACTGCTGGAACTAACAGTACTCTAAACCAATAATAAACAGTGATTTTGGGCACGATGTTAATTACTGGGCTATTGGTAAATGTTTGTAAAATCCTCACCACTGAAGGAACATAAAACAGGAGCAGGCCATTTAGCCCCTCTAACCTGTTTAAGCAAGTCAGTATCCTATTTTCCTTCACTGATTGTATTCCATATGCGTTCCAAATACATTGATCTATCATGTAAAATAAGTCTCTCCTTATTTTCAGTCTTTCATCTCTTTCATTAATAGTGGTTTTGATTACTCTTCATTGTATACACCAGAGCAGTTTGAGGATTTTAGATTAATAATTTTAAAACCTGAAACATCTCTATCCCTAGAATAGAAACCTAAGAGTTCAAGATAGTCGGATAACTGGGTTAATTTTAACTCATAGTAGGAAATAGACGCAATCAATAGAAAGTAAAATTGAGAAGCTGATTGGATTGTGTATGTTTCCCACCGGCAGGCTGCATTAAAACTACCCCTCATATTTCAATACAGTGTCCTAACACATTCTTATCTTCAATTACTAAGATTGAAATGGGTACTTCATGTGTGTGAACGAACATTAGTATGAGAAATGATTAAATAAGAGCAGGTGCTAATTTTAAGAGAGGTGACCGCTAGATAGGGGAGGGCAACAAATTTGGAGATTGGGAGAATTTATTTGCTTTTGTACAATGTGTGTGGGTGCTGAATTCCTCATTGATTAGATGAGTTCCTTTGTATCAGGCTAATTCTGTTGTGTAAAACTGCAGATGATTCTTATCACAGCCTTAATATTTACACAAGTCATTATCCAGTGCACAATAGGTGTTACTCATGCGTTCCAACTAAGCCAAGAGCAAATAGCTTTTTGCACAAATAAGTTTACTGAATCAGCCAATGAATGATTACAGTATTTACATAGGAAAAGGTGTTTAGTGCAGTGACTTTGCTCAAATGACTCTATGGACTGTTTTCAATGTTCAATGCAATTGTGACCATCTAAAGAATGTACGGGAGGTCGAGTCCCTTTTGGCATCTGCAGCATGGAGATGATGTTGAGCTTGGACATTGGTTTGGCATAGTTAGAATAGTTCTGGGCATTACATTATAGGAGGGATGTTAGAGCTATAGGAAAGGTGGGGGGAGGATTCACAAGTGGTCGTATGAATATAAAGTTATAAAGAAAAGCTTGAAATTTAGGACTGTTTTTCACTGGAACAGAGAATGTTAAAAGGGAGCTTCAAAATTCTCAATGTATTTGAGAGGGTAAATAGCTAACAATTTTGCAACTTGTTGGTTAAATTAACTGGAATAAGACTAGAAGAATGAAAGGGACTAAGAATGAAAGGGGAAGTAAGAAAATGGTTTTACACTAGTGAATTGATAGAACATGGAACGTTTGATCATGAATTGAGGCAAATCATAGCATCAATTAAAATAGAATAGGTAATATATTTGACAACAGAGAATAGAGTAGAATATGGACGAAGGGCAGATAAATTGGATTATAATCGAACGATTCAGCAAAGGTATACAGGACTCCTAGGAGCCTCCTTTTAAAAAATAATTGCAGTCATCAAGGTGAGGAATCAACATCCTGGGGGGGTTACCATTGACTAGAAACTGAACTGGACCAGCCATATAAATACTGTGACTACAAGAGCATATCAGAGGCTAGGAATTCTGCAGAGTAACCCACCTCCTGACTCCCCAAAGCCTGCCACCATCTACAAGGCACAGATCAGGAGTATGATGGCATACTCTCCACTTGCCTGGATGAGTGCAGCTTCAGCAACACTCAAGAAGCTTGACACCATCCAGGACAAAGCAGCCCGCTTGATTGGCATCCCATCCACCACCTTCACCATTCACTCGCTCCACCACCAACACACAGTGGCAGCAGTGTGTACTATCTAAAATTTGCACTGCAGGAACTCACAAGGCCCCTTAGGGCACCTTCCAAACCTGCAACCTCTACCACCTGGAAGGACAAGAGCAGCAGATGCATGGGAACACCACCACCTCAAAGCCACACACCATCCTGCCTTGGAAATATATTGCCGTTCCTTCGCTGTTGCTAGGTAAAAATCCTGGAACTCCCTTCCTAACAGCTCTGTGGGTGTTCCTACACCACATGGACTGCAGTGGTTCAAGCAGGCAGCTCACCACCACCTTCTCAAGGGCAATTAGGGATGGGCAATAAATGCTGGCCCAGCCAGCGAAGCCCACACCCCATAAACAAATTTAAAAATAATTAATTGCGACAAACTCATTGTCAGGATTAAACATCTATTGGTTAGTATAACTCTGCGAGATGCAAAGTTAGACTCCAGCCCAGTTTTCTCAAATAATGTGTCTCATCCACTGCCTCAGAAGAGCATCCTCAACTTGCACCAGTTCTCTCAATCTTAAGTTCCAACAACAACAGATCCATCTGAGTGACATTACTGTTGAATTGGAGTTGTATCTTGTCAGGCCATTCTGACCAAAATCATTTTATATACACCTTACAGCTAGCAGACAGAGGACATTACTATTTCTTCAACCTGGGCTGGATTTGAACCTAGGTCCCAGACATTAAAAACAAGTGTCTATAACCAGAGGAAACAGATTTAAGTTAATTGGCAAAAAATCCAGGGGGAGGGAGCGAGGGGAAATATTTTTATGCAGTAAGTTGTTATTATGTCTGAAAAGATTGTGGAAGCAGATTAAATAGTAACTTTAAAAGGGAATTGGTTAAATACTTAAAGAGGAGAAATTTGCAGGCTAATGGTAAAATAGCAGAGAATAGAGGTAATTGGATAGCTTTTTCTAAGAGCCACCATGGGCACAATGGGCCAAATAGCCTTCTGCTGTGATGAAAGATCCTATGATTATTATGCCCATACATTTATTTGCACTTTTACATTTTGAAGGGGATGATCTCACTTTCTTGATTGAGGAGTTGTTTTAACTTTTCCCAGTAATGGCAATTGTACCATATTGGATCAGACCGCCCATTATACCCCTCTCCCAATTTACTTTTTCATTGACCATTGGCTCTTCAGAGTACTGTGGGATTCAGATATATACAAAGATAGAATTACATGAATATTACAATCGGAGCATAGGCCAGTTAGCCCCACAAGTCTCTGTTGGGAAGGTATAGCTTTCGCTTAATGTCTCCTCAGAAAGATAGCACCTTTGGCAATGCAGTGCTCTCTCCATGGTGCACTGAAGTGTCAGCCTTGATTATGTGCTAAATCAAGTCCTTGAATAGCGTCTGTACCCTTTTTGACTCCTGAATACATGCTACATAATGCAGAATTATTGGTAATTGTCTGCAGTTCTAATGAAGCAATAACAACTTGCATTTCTGTTGCACTTATTTGCGAAGATTGGGGAAATCTCCTATATTATGTATGGATATTCATGGCATAGGCGAGTGCTCCCAGATTAGGTAGAAACTGATTGGAGGCAGGGGTAAGGAGCAGAAGAAAACAAAGAAGGGGAAGAAGCTCTGTTGAAGTGGAGAATAAGAACATAAGAAATAAGAGCAGCATTGTACCACAGCACTGTGGATGTACCTAAACCACATGGACTGTAGCAGTTCAAGAAGGCAGCTCATCACCACCTTCTCAAGGGCAATTAGGGATGGGCAATAAATGCTGGCCTAGCCAGCAAAGCCCACATCTCATGAATGAATTTTTAAAAATAGGCCATTCAGCCACTCAAGCCTGCTCTGCCATTCAATAAAATCATTGCTGATCTGATTGTGGCCCTAACTCCACTTTCTTGCCTGCTGCCTATACCTTTGACTTCCTTGTAGATCAAAAATATATCTAACTCAACCTTGAATATATTCAATGACCCAGCCTCCACTGCTCCCTGGGGAAGAGAATTCCAAACACTAATGATCTTTGAGAGAAGAAATTCCTCCTTATATCCATCTTAAATGAGAGACCCCTTATTTTTAAACAGTGCCCCCTGGTTTTGGATTCCCCAACGAGAGGAAAAGTTTTCTCAGCATCTACCCTGTCAAGCTCTCTCAGAATCTTAAATGTTTCAATAAGATCACCTCTAATTCTTCTAAATGCCAATGTGTACAGGCCCAACCTGCTCAACCTTTCCTCATAAGACAAACACCACATCCCAGGAATCAGCCTAGTGAAATTTAACCAATTCTCTGAAATGCTTCCAATACAAGAACATCCCTCTTTAAATAAGGTGACCAAAACGGTACACTGTACTCTAGGGACAGGAATTTCCAGCCCCGCCCACTACCGGTATTGTCCAGTCCCGCTGAAAGTAAATGGACTTTTGGCTGGACTGCCGCATCCCATCGATGGGCCCTTCCACAGGAGGGCTGGAAAATCCCAGCTTGTGTGGTCGCACCAATCCCCTGTACAGTTGTAGCAAGATTCCCTATTTTATACTCCATACCCATTGCAATAAAGGCCAACATTCCATTGGCATTCCTAATTACTTTCTGTATCTGCATACTAACTTTTTATGATTCATGTGCAAAGACACCCAGATCCCTTTGTACCACAGCATTTTGCAGTCTCTCTCTTAAATAATATTCTGCTTTTCTATTCTTCCTGCCAAAGTGCACCTCACATTTTCTCACATTATAGTCAATTTGTCAATTTTTTGCCCAGTCACTTAACCTAGAGAGATCCCTTTGCAGACTCTTTATCTTGCTTTCCTACCTATCTTCATATCATCAGCAAATCTGTCTATAATACAGTCGGTCCCTTTATCCAAGTCATTCATATTGATCATAAATAGTTGATGCCCCAGCACTGATCCCTGTGGCACTCCATGAGTTACAGTTTGCCAAATTACCCATTTATCCTGACTTTCCTAATAGTTAGCCAGTCCTCTATTCATGCTAATATATCACCCCCATCACCATAAGCTCTTATCTTATGTAGTAACCTTTTATGTGGCACCTTATTAAATTATCAAATGTCTTTTGTAAATCCAAATGTACTGCATCTACTGTTTCCCCTTTATCCACCCTGCTTGTTACATCCTCAAAGAACTCTGATAAATTTGTCAAACATAATTTCCCTTTCACAGCACCATGTTGACTGTGCCTAATTTTATTATGATTTTCTAAATGTCCTACTACTATCTCATTAATATTGGATTCTAGCATTTTCCCAATGACAGATGTCAGGCTAACTGGCCTAACATTTCCTGCTTTCTGTCTTCTTAAGGAGATTTTTTTTTAGGGACGTGGAACTTGAAACTGAATTGAACCCGGCAAACCTCATTTCATGTAGGAGTCCAGTAGTCAGCAGAAAGAGGAGAGATTCATCCCTTTAACCTGGTCTTTATTTAAAGCAAGATCCCGGGGGTGAAAGGAATGGGCTAGCTCACTGTGCTACTCAGTCCTCGCAAATTATCTCCATTTTTGTTAATGTTATGATGCGGCAGATGATGTGCGCCAGGCAGATCAAACCCACGAGGGAAACTTGATCATGCAGTCACAACAATTTTGCAATTTGTATTTTATTTCGAGATGCATGCCCTGAATTCAGTAGTAATAAGTCCACCAAGACTCTAGAGGTTTTTAACAAAACTAAATTAAACATTTATTAACAAAGGAAAAGATTTCAAGCACACACACACATCTACAAATTACTACCATAATAACTCCTAAAAACCCCTAATTAATCTGGCTTCCAGTTACACCCCTGTTAAGGCAACAGTAAACAAAAAAAAAATTAGATTTTAAATAGATTCCAGCCAGTTAACACAATACCTTGGATAGTAGGATTCAAAATGGCTTTTCCCAGCATCGGTTTCTGTAGACAGCAGCTTAATGCACAACTACTTGGAGGCTTTTCACACTTCTACTAGGTCTTACAATGCCTTCCCTGACACATAGCCTCATTTCCCTTTATACATGTTTCTCCCTTTAAATGCAAATTCCATTGTTCCCATATGTCTTTGGAACTTTACTTTTCATAATATAAATCTATTCATGGTGCTAATATTGTCAATAGCCTTTGCAAAAAATAAAACACACAGCTTGGCCTAGTTTCTCTGGCTAGGTGTAACATCCTACCATCTCTTTGAAATTCAAAGTACCCTGATTTATCTAAAAATGCAAATTCTCCTCACTTTACCTTCTAAAACTTCAGCCATGTTTACGTATTTAGCATTTCAAACCTAGCTTCCTTTTGCCTCCAGACCAGCTGTCTTCAATTCAATTAAATCCCACACACGTATACACAAGAGAGAAACTATCTAAACCCCACTATTAACCTGCTTTTACAATAAGTCACAATAATATTATGAGAATTATTATACTTTTATGACAGTTAACCTAACCTTTGCTCCATCCTTTAGTTTACTCTTCTCTTGTTCAGTAGTTGCTTTGGTGGCATCTTAGTCATGAGGGGGCTCTTTTTTCTAGACTGAAGAAAAAATAAATTAGAAGCTAAAAGAAAAGTGAATGTGCAACGTTTACATTTACACTTTTTTGAAGATGTGGCTTACCAATCATGGGTCAGTCAGTAGTAGGCGAGACTCTAATTATGAGATTTAAGCACATGAAGGAGCTTGAGCATGTCAGGCTGCAATGAAAAGACTGGAAGACCTGTACAATATTGAGACTCCTTAAGATCTGCATTGCTGAACCTGGAAGGAGTGAAAAGGAAAAATACACAAAACTAAATGTAAAATGAGGAACTCTATTCAACTTCCTCATTCATTCACGGGGTGGTCTGTGTAAAGTTCTTGCATTATATCACCTCCTAGCAGTTTTGCTGGAACAGCCTCAACCGGAGTACTGTGTCCAATTCTGGGCACTGCACTTTAGGAGGGATGTGAAGATGTTGGAGAGGGTGCAGAAAATATTTATGAGAATGGTTCCAGGGATGAGGGACTTCAGTTATGTAGATAGATTGGCGAAGCTGAAGCTGTTCTCTTTAGAGAAGAGAAGGTTGGCAGGAGATTTGATAGAGATGTTCAAAATCATTAGGGGTCTGGACAGAGTAGATAGGGAGAGACCGTTCCCATTGGTGGAAGGGTTGAGATCCAGAGGACACCGATTTTAGGTGATTGGCAAAAGAACCAGAGGCGAGATGAGGAAAACCTTTGTGCAGCAAGTGGTTAGGATCTGGAATGCACTGCCTGAGGTGTTTTTTAAAATTCTTTCACAGGATGTTGGTGTCGTCAGCTAGGCCAGCATTTATTGCCCATCCATAATTGCTTCTTTGATGGGATGTGGGTTTCGCTGGCTGGGTCAGCATTTATTGCCCATCCCTAATTGCCCTTGAGAAGGTGATGGTGAGCTGCCTTCTTGAACCGTTGCAATCCATGTAGTGTAGCTACACCCACATTGCTGTTAGAAGGGAGTTCCAGGATTTTGACCCAGCGACAGTGAAGAAACGGTTGCGGGTTTGGAAGGTGCTGTCAAAGGAACCTAGGTGAATTCCTGCAGGGCATCTTGTAGATAGTACATACTGCTGCCAATGTATGTGAGTGGTGGAGGGAGTGAGTGTTTAAGCTGGTGGATGGGGTGCCAATCAAACAGGCTGCTTTGTCCTGGATGGTGTCTAGCTTCTTGAGCGTTGTTGGAGCTGCATGTATCCAGGCAAGTGGAGAGTATTCCATCACACTCCTGACTTATGCCTTATAGATGGTGGACAAGCTTTGGGGAGTCAGAAGGTGAATTACTTTCCACAGAATTCCCAACCTCTGACCTGCTCTTGTAGCCACAGTATTTATATAGCTGGTTCAGTTCAGTTTCTGGTCAATGGTAACCCTCAGGATGTTGATAGCATGGTGGAGGCAGATTGAAACATGGCTTTCAGAAGGAAATTGGATAATTATCTGAGGAGAAAAAAATTTGCAGGACTCTAGGAAAAGGCAGAGGACTTAGACTAGCTGAGTAGGTCTTACACAGAGCCAGCATGGACTCAACAAGCCAAATAGCCTCCTTCTGTGCTGTTACCATTCTATGATTCTATAATTCAGTGAATGCAAAATGAAGAAAATGACAGACATAAAGATTATCTGTTGTCTCCCTCTGTTACATTTAAGATTACAAGGCCATTCAGCAGAATATACTTCCCCTTTAATTGTAGATTCAACCTTGTCCACTGACAGTAGATCAACCGTATCAACTTGCTGTTGTTTGTTCAGAAAGGCATGAAGTGCATAAGCTAATACTGCTGTGTAGCTTTGAGCGTTTAATCCATTTATGATTCTTTTAGTTGCAAACAGGTGCCACAGCCACTGTCAGACAAAACCTTCAGCACCATCTCCTTCAAACCTGGCTTTAGACATGATGATATCAAACTGACAGTCTGGAAAAAACTGCAGAAGAGGATTTTACCAGGTGGGTTTGAATGATGGACTCAGTATCAGATGAGATCTAGTTGAGGGATCATGTTACCAGGTGAAATTATATAAAATAATCGTTTTCAATAGGTAAGAGTGAGTAAGGGCATCATGTGACCAGTTAACAGTGAGTAAAGAGATTGTCACCATGTAAGTTTGGTGCATCATTACAGATAGGACTTATAGATTAAGTTGTTTATCAGAAAATATATTTTTGTTAGTTCATGACCAACATTACCTCCAGAAGGAACAGGAGGTCACGGTGATAGGGTTATATAAAATAAGGTGTGATGAGGCTTGTGTGGAGCATAAACACTAGTCCAGTGTTGAATAACCTGCTTCTGTGCTGTAATTGCTATATAATGTGTAAGTCACAATCTCTCTGACTTTGTGTAAAATGGGTCATAACTGTTGACAGCCCATTTTCTTTCTCTGCTATTCTTATTTCCACAATGCTGCTCTCTTATCATTGCTGTGCCAAAATCCTCTAATTCCACCCCTGAACCCAATGTTGAAGCACCACCAGCACCAAGATTGCAGCAGTCCAAGGAGAAGGATCACCACCATCTTCTGAGGGATGGAGAAAAAAATATGCCAGTGTTGGACCCATCCCAAAGCAAATGATAGAAAAATAACACATGTAATGGTCTGTATCTACATGGGCTTGTGCAGTGCTGTTTCAAGTTTGAGAAAGACAATGCACCAAATGTGCCTGCATAATTTTAGCCACCACAAACAAGACAGTTTAAGGATGTGCCCTGAAGTGTTGCAATCCACATGAGTGTGGTGTACTGGTAGTTATGAATTCAGAGCAGCTTTATGCTGTATTCTTATGCTTGCTTATTCCAAACTCATTGTAGACTCTGGTCAGCAGAAGAGATTTTAATTAAGTGAATCTGTACTATATTCTACTCCAAGACCAGGAGTGAAATCCTGGTAGACTTTCCTCTCTGGGTACCCAGTAGGCATTGGAGGTTAGGTGATTGTCTATATTTTCCTCCCCCCGGCTATGTGAATGGGGCAGTTCCAGTCACAGGCTCATCTTGACTGGACCTTCTTCCAAAAAAATAAGGTAGCAAATTTGAGCCCAGCTGAGGGCCTGTATGAGTTAGGAAGCACCAGGAAATCCCAGTGGAATGCAATTGGGGTGAATACCTGACATTGCGTTTACTGTTTCTCCTTATGCCTCTTCCAAGAATCTCAACACTAACCAAGACAAAGCAGTCAGATTGATCCCCATCCATTCACTTCACCACCAGCACATTGTGCAGTGTGTATTGTTTGCAGGATACACTGCAGCAACGTGCCAAGGTTCCTTTGACAGCACACCCCAAAACCTGTGGCTTTCACCACTTAGAAGGTCAAGGGCAGCAGGTGCATGGGAACACCAACACATCCAAGTTCCCCTTCAAGTCATGCACCAACCTGACTTGGAAATATATTGCAGTCCGGTCATCAACTTTTAGGTCAAAATCCTGGAACACTCTACCTAACAGCACTCTAGGTGCCTTCACTACATGGGCTAATAAGAACATAAGAAGTAAAAGCAAGAGTAGACAATTGGGTCCCTTGAACCTGCTCCACCATTCAAAATGATCAAGACTGATCATCTGCCTCTGTGCCACTTTCTGCCCAATATCCATATCCCTTGATTTCCTGAGAGACCAAAAATTCATCTCTCTGCCTTAAATATACTCAACGTTGAAGCTCCTATAACCCTCTGGGATGGAGAATTCCAAAGATTCACAATCCTCTGAGTGAAGAATTTTCTCCTCATCTCAGTCCTAAATGATTGACCCCTTAACCTGATACTGTGCTGCCCCTATCAGAGTCCCCAGTCAGAAGAAACAATCGATCAGTGTCTACCCTATAAAGGCCCTTCAGAGTCTTGTATGTTTCAATGAGTTCACCTCTCATTCTCCAGACAGTATAAGCCCAATTTACTCAGCCTGTCATCATTGGACACCCCTGGGATAGATTTTGAGTAGATCTAGCAACTCAGGACTGGGCATCCATGAGGCACTGTGGGCCATCAGCAACAGCAGAATTGTACTGGAACACAATCTGTAACTTCATGGCCCGGCATAACCCCCACTATACCATTATCATCAAGCCAGGGGATCAACCCTGGTTCAATGAACAGTGCAGGAGGACGTGCCAGGAGCAGCACCAGGCATATCTTAAAATGAGGTGTCAACCTGGTGAGGCTATAATGCAGGACTACTTGTGTGCCAAACAGCATAAGCAGCAAGTGATAGACAGAGCTAAGCAATTGCACAACCAACGGATGAGATCTAAGCTCTGCAGTCCTGCCACATCCAGTCGTAAATGATGGTGGACAATTAAACAGCTCACCGGAGGAGGAGGCTCCATAAATATCCCCATCCTCAATGATGGAGGAGCCCAGCACATCAGTGCAAAAAATAAGGGTGAAACATTTGCTACAATCTTCAGCCAGAAGTGCCGAGTGGATGATCCATCTCGGCCTCCTCCGGAGGTCTCCAGCATCATAGATGCTAGTCTTCAGCCAATTCGATTCACTCCACGTGATATCAAGAAACGGCTGAAGGCACTGGATACTGCAAAGGCTATGGGCCCTGACAATATTCCGGCAATAGTACTGAAGACTTATGCTCCAGAACTTGCCGTGCCCCTAGCCAAGCTGTTCCAGTACAGCTACAACACTGGCATCTACCTGGCTATGTGGAAAATTGCCCAGGTATGTCCTGTATATAAAAAGCAGGACAAATCCAACCCGGCCAATTACTGTCCCATCAGTCTACTCGCCATCATCAGTAAAGTAATGGAAGGGGTCATCAATAGTGCTATCAAGCAGCACTTGCTTAGCTATAACCTGCTCTCTGATGCTCAGTTTGGGTTCTGCCAGGGCCACTCAGCTCCTAACCTCATTACAGCCTTGGTTCAAACATGAACAAAAGAGCTGAACTCCCGAGGTGAGGTGAGAGTGACTGCCCTTGATATCAAGGCTGCATTTGACTGAGTGTGGCATCAGGAGCCCTAGCAAAACTGGAGTCAATGGGAATGAGGGGGAAAACTCTCCACTGGTTGGAGTCACACCTAGCACAAAGGTTGTGGTTGTTGGAGATCAGTTATCTCAGCTCTAGGACATAACTGCAGGAGTTCCTCAGGGTGGTGTCCTCAGCCCAACCATCTTCAGCTGCTTCACCAATGACCTTCCTTCCATCATAAGGTGAGAAGTGGGGATGTTCGCTGATGATTGCACAATGTTCAGCACTATACACAACTCCTTAGATACTGAAGCAGTCCATGTCCAAATGCAGCAAGACCTGGACAATATCCAGGCTTGGTAGAACAAGTGGCAAGTAACATTCACGCCATATAAGTGTAAGGCAATGACCATCTCCAACAAGAGAAAATCCAACCATCGCCATTGATGTTCAATGGCACTACCATCGCTGAACACCCCACTGTCGACATCCTGGGGGTTACCATTGACCAGAAACTGAACTGTCTAGCCATATAAATACTGTGGCTACAAGAGAATGTCAGAGGCTAGGAATCGTGCGATGAGTAACCCACCTCCTGACTCCCCAAAGCCTGTCCACCATCTACAAGGCACAAGTCAGGAGTGTGATGGAATACTCCCCACTTGCCTGGATAAGTGCAGCTCCCAAAGCATGCAAGAAGCTTGACAACTGTCCAGGACAAAGCAGCCCACTTGATTGGCACCACATCCACAAACATTCACTCCCTCCACCACCGACGCACAGTAGTAGCAGTGTGTACCATCTACAAGATGTACTGCAGGAATTCACCAAGGTTCCTTCAACAGCACCTTCCAAACCCCCGACCGCTATCATCTAGGACAAGGGCAGCAGATAGATGGGAACACCACCACCTGGAAGTTCTCCTCCAAGTCACTCATCATCCCGACTTGGAAATATATCACCATTCCTTCACTGTCGCTGGGTCAAAATCCTGGAACTCCCTTCCTAACAGCACTGTGGGTGTACCTACACCACATGGATTGCAGCGGTTCAAGAAGGCAGCTCACCACCACCTTCTCAAGGGCAACTGGGGATGAGCAATAAATGCTGGTCCAGCCAGCAAGCCCACATCCCATGAATGTATAAAAAAAATTCCATGAACCAATCTAGTGAACCTTCGCTGTACCACCTCCAAAGCAAGTATGTCCTTTCTTAAATATGGAGATGAAAACGACACACAGTACTCCAGGTGCTGTCTCATCAAAGCTGCATACAATTGTAGCAAGATTTTTTTTTGAAATTGTACTTTATTCATAAAATATCTGGAAGAACATTTCAAAACATTTCAAAATCACCATCACAAAAGTACAATCAGATTCAACTTTACACATGGATCACAACGTGTATCAATACAATCAATGAATATTACAATCATTTCAATATGGTCAATGCAGACAATCAGGCAATGGTAAAAACGAAAAACTACTGCGAATGCTGGAAATCCAAAACAAAAACAGAATTACCTGGAAAAACTCAGCAGGTCTGGCAGCATCGGCGGAGAAGAAAAGAGTTGACGTTTCGAGTCCTCATGACCCTTCAGCAGAACTGAGTAAAGTTAGGAGAGGGGTGAAATATAAGCTGGTTTAAGATAGGGGGAGAGAAGTTGGGGGGGTGGTAGTAGGGACAAGCAAGCAGTGATAGCAGATAATCAAAAGATGTCACAGACAAAGTAACAAAGATGTGTTAAAGGTGGTGATATTATCTAAGAGAATGTGCTAATTAAGAATGGATGGCAGGACACTCAAGGTACAGCTCTAGTGGGGGTGGAGTGGAAAGACTGACAGGGCATTACAGATTTAAAAATAATGGAAATAGGTGGGAAAAGAAAAATCTATATAAATTATTGGAAAAAACAAAAGGGAGGGGGAAGAAACGGAAAGGGGGTGGGGATGGGGAGGGAGTTCAAGATCTAAAGTTGTTGAATTCAATATTCAGTCCGGAAGGCTGTAAAGTGCCTAGTCGGAAGATGAGGTGCTGTTCCTCCAGTTTGCGTTGGGCTTCACTGGAACAATGCAGCAAGCCAAGGACAGACATGTGGGCAAGAGAGCAGGGTGGAGTGTTAAAATGGCAAGCGACAGGGAGGTTTGGGTCTTTCTTGCGGACAGACCGCAGGTGTTCTGCAAAGCGGTCGGCCAGTTTATGTTTGGTCTCTCCAATGTAGAGGAGACCACATTGGGAGCAACGAATGCAGTAGACTAAGTTAGGGGAAATGCAAGTGAAATGCTGCTTCACTTGAAAGGAGTGTTTGGGCCCTTGGACAGTGAGGAGAGAGGAAGTGAAGGGGCAGGTGTTGCATCTTCTGCGTGGGCATGGGGAGGTGCCATAGGTGGGAGTTGAGGAGTAGGGGGTGATGGAGGAGTGGACCAGGGTGTCCCGGAGGGAACGATCCCTACGGAATGCCGCCGGGGGGGGGTGAAGGGAAGATGTGTTTGGTGGTGGCATCATGCTTGGAGTTGGCGGAAATGGCGGAGGATGATCCTTTGAATGCGGAGGCTGGTGGGGTGATAAGTGAGGACAAGGACAAGCCTCCGCATTCAAAGGATCATCCTCCGCCATTTCCGCCAACTCCAGCATGATGCCACCACCAAACACATCTTCCCTTCACCCCCCCCCCAGCGGCATTCCGTAGGGATCGTTCCCTCTGGGACACCCTGGTCCACTCCTCCATCACCCCCTACTCCTCAACCCCCACCTATGGCACCTCCCCATGCCCACGCAGAAGATGCAACACCTGCCCCTTCACTTCCTCTCTCCTCACCGTCCAAGGGCCCAAACACTCCTTTCAAGTGAAGCAGCATTTCACTTGCATTTCCCCTAATTTAGTCTACTGCATTCGTTGCTCCCAATGTGGTCTCCTCTACATTGGAGAGACCAAACATAAACTGGGTGACCGCTTTGCAGAATACCTGCGGTCTGTCCGCAAGAAAGACCCAAACCTCCCTGTCGCTTGCCATTTTAACACTCCACCCTGCTCTCTTGCCCACATGTCTGTCCTTGGCTTGCTGCATTGTTCCAGTGAAGCCCAACGCCTTAAACCAGCTTATATTTCACCCCTCCCCTAACTTTACTCAGTTCTGCTGAAGGGTCATGAGGACTCGAAACGTCAACTCTTTTCTACTCCACCAATGCTGCCAGACCTGCTGAGTTTTTCCAGGTAATTCTGTTTTTGAATCAGACAATGGTATTGGAGTTATCAACATAAATCATGTTGCACTCTGAGGTGCTTCAATACAATTATAATACAATTAGTATTCACTGCATACATTCATTTTGAGCTGTACAGCCCAAGGGGCTCTCGACAGTTCCCAGTCCCTCGGTGCACTGTGGCAGAATGGTCTTAGACAGCGACCTTTCCCCACTGCGCCTTTGCGGCGGCTGCCCCAAGCTTTAGCGCGTCCCTCAGCACGTAGTCCTGGACCTTGGAATGTGCCAGTCTGCAACACTCGGTCAGGGACAACTCTTTGCGCTGGAAGACCAACAAATTTTGGGCAGACCAAAGAGCGTCTTTCACTGAGTTGATGATCCTCCAGCTGTAGTTGATGTTTGTCTCGGTGTGTGTCCCTGGGAACAGCCCGTGGAGCACAGAGTCCTGTGTCACAGAACTGCTCGGGATGAACCTCAACAGAAACCACTGCATCTGTCTCCAGACCTTCTTTGCAAAGGCACAATCCACAAGGAGGTGAACAACGATCTTGTCCCCACCACAGCCACCTCGAAGGCAATGTGCGGAGGGGGTGAGACTCCTGGCGTGTTGGAAGGGTCTGACGGGGAGGGCCTTTCTCACCACCAGCCAAGCTACATCTTGGTGCTGGTTGGAAAGTTCTGGCAGTGAGGTATTCTGCCAAATGACTTTGACAGTCTGCTTGGGGAACCATCCCACAGGATCCACCCTCTCCTTTTCCTGCAGGGCCTCTAAGGCGTTACGAGCTGACCACTGCCTGATGGACTTGTGGTCAAAGGTGTTTCTCTGCATAAATTTTTCCACGAGTGACAGGTGGTACGGCACGGTCCAACTACTTGGAGCGTTCCGCGGCAGCGTGGCCAGACCCATCCTTCGCAACACCAGGGACAGGTAGAACCTCAGCACGTAGTGACACTTGGTGTTTGCGTACCAAGGGTCTACGCACAGCTTGATGCAGCATACAATTGTAACAAGATACTCCAATCTCCTAGTAATAAAGGCCAACATGCCATTTGCCTTCCTAATTTCTGCAGCAGTTCAAGAGAAAAATTCTTCTCAGATGCAACTAGGGATGGGCAATAAATGTTGGGGTTGCCAGCTGTACTCCAAAGATGAATTTTAAAATAAAACAATATACCAACATGCACCCCATTTTAGCACCCCAGAAGGATGGGCATTGAGGCATGATATCCCAATTTGCATAACTAGTGGTGAAATGTAAATCCATAAAATCGAAGCCTAGAATTTAATGTTTATCTTCTGAATTCAGGCTGAATGTTTTCTCCGTGTAGATTGATTACTCTATGGAATTATTTCTCTGATTTCTTTCAGAACCAGAGGAATTAAAATTGGATCCAAGCACCGCACACCCAATTCTGATTATAACCAACAGTAGCACCAGGGTAGAATGTGGAACATACCTCAAGCGCTTGTCAATAATACAGGAGCGATTTGACTACAACACCTGCATCCTCGCCAACAAAGGCTTTTCCTCGGGCAAGCACTATTGGCAAGTGATTGTCAACGATAAAATGAAGTGGCGCCTTGGTGTCATCAAAGGGACTACCGCCCGCAAAGGAAAGCTAAATAAAACTCCGGAGAATGGAGTCTGGATGATCGGAGTGAAGGAAGGAAAGATTTATGAGGCGTACAAGAATCCCAAAATCCAACTTTCACTATTTGTGAGGCCGCGTAAGATTGGCGTGTTCCTGGATTATGAGGGAAGGCGACTCTCGTTCTACAATGTGGATAATCCTGATGAGTTGAGCTTAATCTACACTTTTGATGCAGACTTTCAGGGGAAGATTTATCCAATTTTTGACCTTTGCTGTGTTGACAGAAGTGACTTGGCACCTATCACACTTTGCCGTGTATAAACGCCTCCAACCACACAGCAAGAAGCATCATGTATAGCCTGTAACTTCACTATGATATCATGACAGCTATTTTGTTGTCATAATTACTGCCACCTGATTTTGTAACACGGTTCACCCAATGAAAGGCAGAACTTAGTTTTCAAATGACTAGCAGATCTCCTGCGTGATCTGAAACATGGTTGTAATGTTTAGCTGTAAGATGAACCTCTGTTTAATGGAGCCTATCCCTTTATGGCTACCGATCTGTGTGGGGCGCTAGTTTTGCATAAACTGTCAAAATGCTCGGAAAGTGTTAAGGTCAAAGAGAAGGCAATTAACTTGGTAAATTTCTGGTTCCAGGTCAAAAGAACCAATCATGAAAGGTTTGGCTTTCTATCTCATTTTTTCAAGATTATTTCCATCTGTAACAAAGAATGATATCTGATACGTGGTGTCTATTGGGTGACATTTGGAATATAACAGGAGTGTGAGAGACGTGTTGGATGCAAGCTATTTGTCAAATATTATACATTGAATCCTGTAATCATATCATAAAATCTTATGGCACATAAGGAGACATTTAAACCATTTTACCTGTGCCAATTCTTTGAAAGAGCTATTCAGTTAGTCCCAATCTCTTCTTTTCCCATAGCCCTACTAATTTCTTCCCTTCAAGAATATATCCAATTCCTGTTATAGTTGAATCTGTTCCACTGTCCTTTCAGGCAGTGCATTCCAGATCATAATAACCTGATGCGTAAAATAATTTCTCCTCATCGTGCCTCTAGCTCATTTGCTAATTACCTTAATCCTGTGTCCTCTGGTTACCAGCCTTTCTGCAAGTAGAAACAGTTTCTCCTTATTTATTCCATCAATACCTCTATTAAAACTCCTCTTAACTTTTTCTTCTCAGAGGAGAATGCCTCCAACTTCTCTAGTCTCTCCATGAATCTGAAATCCCATACCCCTGGTATCATTCTAGTAAATCTCCTTTCCACCCCCTCTGAGGCCTTGACACCTTTTCTAAAGTGTAGTGCCTAGAAATGTACATAATACTCCAGGTGAGGCTTATCTCGTGATTTGTAAAGGGGTGGTATAATTTACATGCTTATGTACTCTATACCTCTATTTATAAAGCCAAGGATACCATGGCTGGGATTTTCAATAGGAGGCAGGGTTAGGACCCATTGTGGGTGGATATTGAAAATTGAGGTCCTGGAGGTTGTCTCCAGTTCCTGACACCTTTGGGATTGTCTTGGATTTTCCAAAGGATAGTGGGAGGGAGGGAAGCTTCCTGATGCTAATTAACATCTCCTATCTTTTTGAGGGGCCTATGTAGACCAGGATTGAATTTTCAAAAGGTTGGGTCCTGGAGGTTCTCAGTGCCACTCACTGGGTGCCGAGCTTGCCCCTTGTACAATTAGGCCATTTACATTTAAAAATCACGTCGTGGTAGCGATGCATATCGGGCCCGGGGTTGTGACCTGGAACACATCCAGGTGTTGGATTCCCAACTCCAATTGAAAAACTGGCCCCATGTGACTGATTTTACAGCCTTATCAGCTTGTCTTGTCACTGTCAAAGATTTCTGTACATAAATTCTCAACGTGTCTGTTCTTGCACCCTCTTTAAATTGTACCAATTAGTTTATATTGCCTCTCCGTATTCTTCATACCAAATTGCACCATGTCATACTTCTCTGTTAAATTTCATCTGCCATGCAGATGAATTTCACCAGACTATGTTCTCCTGAAGTTTGCTACTATCCTCCTCACTGTTCATGAGATTTCTGCAAACTTTGAAATTGTGTCCTGTATACCCAAGCCTGGATTGTTAATATATATCAAAAAAGACAAAGCCCTGGGGTGCACCATTGTTTATTTTCACCCGGTCTGAAGAACAACAGTTCACCACTACTCTGTGCTTTGTGTCACTTAAACAATTCCACATTGATGCTGTCACTGCCTCTGTAATCCCATCTCACATAGATATTAGAATGATATAATGGCTGTGGAATGGAAGATGCTACAACCTTGAGCATCCAGTGTCAAAATCAAAAATATTTATTTGCATGCTGGCTTTCGCTATTGTTAAACAATGTCCTTCCAATCTGCTGTATAAAGCATATGGAATTTGTTCTAAAAATTGCAATTAATTAAAAGAGAACTAAATGTTCCTAACTGCTGCTCCATTGCCTTATAAAGGTGAGTAGCAGAAAATTAATTAATAAAATCAATGACTGCAAATATAATCAAACTACAGTAGCACTTTGTACTGTTTTCCACCTATTGTACTCCTCAGAGCACACAGTGCAGATCATTGGCTGTTGTGGGAAATGGAAGTATTACAGGGTGACGTGGTGGGTGTAGTGGTATTGGCACTGGACTAATCCAGAGACCCAGGGTAATGCTCCAGAGTCCTGGGTTCAAATTCCACCACGGCAGATGGTGGAATTTGAATTCAATTAATAAAAACTTGGAATTAAAAGTCCAATGATGACCATGAAACCATTGTTGATTCACCAAAGCTCTGTAGGGAAGGAAATCTACCTCTGAAGAAGAGTCATATGGACTCTGCCTTTCTCTCCACAGATGCTATTAGACCTGCTGAGTTTTTCCAGCATTTTCTGTTTTTGTTTTAGATTTCCAGCATCCGCAGTATTTTGCTTTTATCTTAAGGAAATCTACCGTTCTTACCTAGTCTGACCTACATGTGACTCCAGATCCATAGCAATGTGGTTGACTCTTAAATGTCCTCTGAAATGGCCTAGAAAATCACTCAGTTATATCAAACGACCACAAAACCTAAAAGGAATGAAACCGGATGGACCACTCGGCATCGACCTAGGCACTGGAAGCAACAACAGCATACCCAGCTCTGCCAACCTGGCAAAGTCCTCCTTACTAACACCTGGGGGCGGCTTGTGCCAAAATTGGGAGAGCTGTCTCACAGACTGGTCAAGCAACAGACTGGCATAGTTGAATTCACGGAATTATACCTTACAGATGATGTCCCAGACACTGCTATCACCATCCCTGGCAGGACAGACTGGGCAGAGGTGGTGGCACAGTGGTATACAGTTGGAAGGGAGTTGCCCTGGGAGTCCTCAACATCAACTCTGGACCTGATGATGTCTCATGGCATTAGGTCAAACATGGGGAAGGAAACCTCCTGCTGATTACCACATACTGCCTCACCCTCAGCTGATGAATCAGTGCTCCTCCATGTTGAACATCACTTAGATGAAGTACTGAGGGTGGCAAGGGTGCACAATGTACTCTGGGTGGGGGACTTCAGTGTTCATCACCAAGAGTGCTATGGTAGCACCACTACTGACCGAGCTGACCGAGTCCTAAAGGACACGGCTGCTATACTGGGTCTACGGCAGGTAGTGAGGGAACCAACAAGAGGGAAAAACATAATTGATCTCATCCTCACCAATCTGCCTGCCGCAGATGCATCTGTCCATGACAGTATTTGTAGGACCACCGCACAGCCCTTGTGGAGATGAAGCCCCGTCTTCACATTGAGGATGCCCTTCATCGTGTCATGTGGTACTACCACTGTGCTAAATGGGATAGATTTCAAGCAGATCTAGCTCAAGACTGGGCATCTGTGAGGTGCTGTTGTCCATCAGCAGCAGCAGAATTGTATTCAACCACAACCTGTAACCTCATGGCCCACCATATCCTCCACTCTACCATTACCAGTCAGGGAATCATCCCTGGTTCAATGAAGAGTGCAGGAGGGCATACCAGGAGCAGCACCAGGCATGCCTAAAAATGAGGTGTCAACCTGGTGAAGCTATAACACAGGACTACTTGCGCACCAAACAGTGTAAGCAGCAAGTGACAGACAGGGCTAGGCAATCCCGCAATCAATGGATCAGATCTAAGTTCTGCAGTCCTGCCACATCCAGTCGTAAATGATGGTGGACAATTAAACAATTCACTGGAGGAGGACACTCGACAAATAACCCCATCCTCAGTGCAAAAGATAAGGCTGAAACATCTGCTACAATCTTCAGCCAGAAGTGCCGAGTGGACAACCCAACTCAGCCTCTTCCGGAGGTTCCCAGCATCAAAAAAGCCAATGTTCAGCCAATTCGATTCACTCCATGTGATATCAATAAACGTCTGAAGGTACTGGATACTGCAAAGACAATGGGCCCTGGCAATATTCCAGCAATAGTACTGAAAACCTGTGCTCCAGAACTTGCCATGCACTGAGCCAAGCTGTTCCAGTACAGCTACAACACTGGGCTCTACCTGGCAATGTGGAAAATTGCCCAGGTATGTCCTGTACACAAAACGCAGGACAAATCCAACCCAGTCAATTATCACCCCATCAGTCTACTCTTGATCATCAGTGAAGTGATGGAAGAAGTATCAACAGTGCTATCAAGCGGCACTTGCTTAGCAATAACCTGCTCACTGACGTTAGTTTGGGTTCCATCAAGATCACTCAGCTCCTGACCTCATTACAGCCTTTGTTCAGCTCGTTTGAACCACAGAAATGAGGTGAGAGTGACAGCCCTTGATATCAAGGCAGCATTTCACTGAGCGTGGCACCAAGGAGCCGAGCAAAATTGGAGTCAATGGGAATTGGGGGAAAACTCTCCACTGGTTGAAGTCATTCCTAGCACAAAGGAAGATGGTTGTGGTTGTTGGAGATCAGTCATCTCAGCTCCAGGACATCACTGCAGGAGTTCCTCAGGGTAGTGTCCTCGGCTCATCCATCTTCAGCTGCTTCATCAATGACCTTCCTTCCATCATAAGGAAGGAAGTGGGGATGTTCGCTGATGATTGCACAATGTTCAGCACCATTCGTGATAACTCGGATACTGAAGCAGTCCATGTTCAAATGCAGCAAGACCTGGGCAATATCCAGGCTTGGTTTGAACCAAGGCTCCTTAGACAGCACCTTCCAAACCCACGACCACCAACACCTAGAAGGACAAGGGCAGTAGATAGACAGGAACACCACCAACTGGAAGTTCCCCTCCAAGTCACTCACCATCCTGACTTGGAAATATATTGCTGTTCCTTCACTGTCACTGGATCAAAATCCTGGAACTCCCTAACAGCACTGTGGGTATACCTACACCACAAGGACTGCAGCGGTTCAAGAAGGCAGCTCGCCACCACCTTCTCAAGGGCAAGTTGGAATGGGCAATAAATGCTGGCCCAGCCAGCTAAATCCACATCCCGTGAATGAAAAAAAAAAGTAGCAAGTAACATTTGTGCCACACCAGGCAAATGACCATCTCCAATAAGAGAGAATCTAACCATCGCCCATTGACATTCAATGGCATTACCATTGCTGAATGCCCCCACTATCAACATCCTGTGTGTCACCATTGACCAGAAATGGAACTGGACTAGCCAGATAAATACTGTGTCTACAAGAGCAGGTCAGAGGCTAGGAATCCTGCAACAAGTAACTCACCTCCCGACTCCCCAAAGCCTGTCCACCATTACAAGGCACATGTCAGGAGTGTGATGGAATACTCTCCATTTGCCTGATGAGTGCAGCTCCAACAACACTCAAGAAGCTTAACGCCATCCAGGATAAAGCAGCCGCTTCATTGGCACCCCATCCACAAACATTCACTCCCTCCACCACCGACGCACAGTGGCAGCAGTGTGTATCATTTACAAGATGCACTGCAAAAACTCACCAAGTCTCCTTAGACAGCATCTTCCAAACCCACAACCATTACCATCTAGAAGGAAAAGGGCAACGGATAGATGGGAACACCACCACCTGCAAGTTCCCCTCCAAGCCACTCACCATCCTGACTTGGAAATATATCGCTGTTCCTTCACTGTTGCTGGGTCAAAATTCTGGAAATCCCTCCTTAACAGCACTGTGGGTGTACCTACACCACATGGACTGCAGCGGTTCAAGAAGGCAGCTCACCACCACCTTCTCAAGGGCAATTAGGGATGGGCAATAAATGTTGACCTAGCCAGCAATGCCCACACCTCATGAATGAATAATTAAAAAAAACATTTCTGTGGTTCAGCTGGTAGCATTCATGACTCTGTCTGAAATCTTGAAAACTTTGAAAAATTTCAAACATCGGGACTATTTCAATTAACAGGCCAGCTCAACATCACTGTCTAATTAAGGATGGTGGGCAGACTCCCAAGGTAGGAGGTCCAGTACAAGTGCCTGGAGCACTGGATGGATGGCAGCCCCACTAGCAGAGTGGACACAGCTGAGGCAGGTAGAGGAATGTGAGGGCATCTCTAAATGGAGGCATATTCAGAAGACTGAGTAATATTTGAAAAGCAGATGGCCTACATCTCATAGGGCCATCAGTGTGAAGGGGAAACTCCCTTGCAAGGAAGGGTTATGGCCAAAGCGGCCTTTGTGCTTTTGTGGGTACATTCATGGTGCCAGTGATGGGACGACCCGATGGCCCTCCTGCCTGCCTCTGGGAGGCTGCCTCTAAATTGCTGCGGATATCTAGATTCAACCCCAGGAAGATCCCAGCGGTATCAGCAACTTGCGCTCTATTGACCCCTTAATTTACCTAATTGGCTATCTGCTGCTGCTGGCTGGGTAACCGCTGCCACGTTGACCCTGCCTCAGGCAAGATTGCTTGGAGGTAGAAATGTGTCAGGTGGCTAACCTGAAGCGCAAGTTTTGCTCCTGCCTCCCCGGGACTGGGCAGATTCCACCCCCTGAGTCAGAAGGTTGTGGTCCCTATTCCAGCCACAAGATATTGAATTGAAAACATCCGCATTTAATTAAATGTTTTGACATTTTGAGTATATATACCCATGATGCAAGTGTGAAAGGATGAATTTTCTGCTGCTCACGATTTTCTTGCTTGTGAGTAAAGGGAAAATAACATCAGGAAATTCTAACTAGGTTTTCAAACTTGTGTGAATTCTATATGCACCACTATGGTGTCAAATATCATGCATTAACTGTTGTGTTAAATTTTGCCATTGTGGTGGAAGTTCCGCCACTGGGGCCGAAAGTGGGAGCCAATGCCTGTTCCCACAGACGGTGGGACCTCTGGGTGACGTTTTTCTGGTGGCGGCCGTTTGACATTCTCAGCAGTGTCATGGTTACAGGTGGCCACTGCTGAGGCTGCAGCATGAAGGAGAGGGTGCCTCGCACTCTCAAAGTCTGCTAAGTCTGTTTTAAAAAGTCGGGCAGTGATCAGGATTGTTACCTTCAAATAGCAGCGGCCATTGCTGCCAAGGGGGCCCTTCATAGGCCATGGAGCTGCTATTAAGGAGAGCCTCCCACCTGGGCACCCTCTAGGAGGCTCATAGCGTTTACCTGGCGGTCTCTCCAAGCTGCAGAATGCCCTCCTGATGTGGGGAAAATGCTGACAGGGCGGGATGTGGTCCGTCTTGGGACCTTCAGTGGTTTAATTAGATGCCCTGTGGGCAGCCGCATTGCTAAGGCTCCCGCCACCAGCAATATGCCATCGCGGCAGGAAGACATCTGGAGACATCGGGCTCCTCTCCTAATGCCTTCCCTGGCCATATTACCAGTCCTTCCACCCTGACCCCTAATTGGCCAGGAAAATTCAGCCCTATATTTTTAATGACCACTGAATGAGAATTGTGGAATAAATGGAGAATGGGACTCTGTTATTGTGCCGCCATTCTAACTGCATAACGAAATATAAAAAACTGTGTTTTTGTGAGACAAGACATGTGAATGCATGTGATTGTGTACGTATAAGTGAATGTATGCTTATGTGAGGATATGGGGGGATCAGTTTGGATTGAGGATTTGACAGATACTAAATGGATGTAGTGGCGGGAGTTTCTTGGCCGTACCAGTGCATTCCCACTATGATTCTGGCAGAAGAGGTGCAAATTAGGCCAGGACCTGTGTATGGCAGGTCCCAGCCTGCCTAGCGCTCTCCATGGATTCTTGTCCTCTCCAGTATGGCACGCTCATGAGATGCACCTTAGTGCCAATGGACACCCACCTGGGCTATGTAAATGAAATGACCTCCGCCAGACCCAGCAAACCTTGGCAGATTTTCCTGACCATCATCTTATCAGATCTTACAATCATGGCAGCCAGTAACTTAGAATTACAGGGTGTACTAATTCAAAGTAACTCTAAAACATTGATGGCTTTTCCTTGGTGCCTGTACTTATTAATATGTGACATTGAATGGGAATAAGGCGCTGGGGCAAGGCAGCCACTTGTCTGCATTTGGAATGAACCATTGATTTTTGTATGGATTATCCAGAAATTTTGTTATATCAGTTTTTCCATCGATATCTGCGTCTGTGACATGGAGGTGGCAGTTTTTAAGTTTTTTTTTAAATGAACTGTGGTTGTGAATAAAACAAAGCTCAGGTCACAGGTTGTCACCTACACGCTGCCCTGCCTTTATTCAATCATCTATGCCTTTTTGCACTTGTTGAACGGCAATGACCTTCAGTGGAGGAAGGCCATAAACTCCTCTGTGTTCAATCTTAAAGCTGCTACAAAAATTGCTAGAATTGGTGAGGTGCATGATGATAATCAACTGTATGGTTTCTTTTTGTCCACTTAGTTTGTCAATTCCTCCTCACCCAAGAGTATGGACTATTTCCTGGAGGATAGTCCCAAGAGCATCTACTGGCCATTTTTTGAGATTGTTGGCAGGCTATTCGAAGTGGAATGAACAAAACAGGACAGGAATTATCTGGTCCTAACCCAGCACGTTCTAGAAGAAGATGCTGGACAGTATTTAAGAGTGGAAACCCTGAGGCAATTTGATCTTACTCTGTCCCAGCCTGACTGAGACCAATCATAACCTCCCTAAACTGAGATCAGCTAACTTGATCCAAACCTGGGATTGAACCAAGGCCTATTGCCATAACCCACAAGTCAGTAGAGGGAGGCTGCAAAATAGCTTTTAAATACTTAGTGGTAGAAATTTCTGTAGGTGGTTCTCATTCAAATGTTTAACACATCCCTGGATCAAATGTATCCTTCAGCAGCTCCTACTGGATTAACAACTAAAATAGTGGGGACAGTGTGTTAAATGTTTGAGGTATTTAAGGAGTTGATAGGGTAGATAGAGATAAACTATTTCCTTTGATGGGAGAGTCCTGAACAATAACCTTAAATTTAGTGCTAAGCTGTATGGAATGATGTCTGGAAGCACTTTTTACACACAAAGGGTAATGGAAATCTGGAATAAGATTTGTATTAGGCAAGGGTTTTAAGGGCTATGAAACCAAGTCAGGTAAATGGAGTTAAAGTACAGATTAACAGTGATCTAACTGAATGATAGAACAGGCTGAATGGCCCACCCTGCTCCAGTTACTTGCACCCTTGAAGCCAGATGTTTCCATTGAAAATTGGCTGTGTATGAGTCTGTACATAAAAACCTTAAGTCCTTATTAAAGCCACAGGTAGACTCGAGAAATGGTATTGAGAAAAGAACAGTAGTACAGATCTACAAAATAAAAATTATTTTCTTGTGTCTCATTATGCAGAGGGGTTGATTATTGAGAGATCTGATAACAATTCGCCATCAGAAAAGCAAATTAAGCCATGATCCTTGCAAAACTGACCTGCCCACCATCCACCATCTGTCCAATTATTGATTTGGCTAAAGGTGGGGACCTATTTATCCCTTTAATGTCCAAAGGATCTGTATTATGTTGCAGCGGGTCTAGAGAGAGAAATTGTGCATGAAGAAATTGGGAATATCCATGATTTATTACATTCATTTTAATAACAATTATGTTTCTGGGCATTCAGAGATGTTGGGTCACAATTGTATCTAACACTGTATAGTTTCCTCTCACTAATACAATGTTTTTAACAGTCTATTTACAACATGTGTTGGGGTAATAACTGACATCTGCTTGATCTACTAGCATAGGGATAACTTAGGAGGTGTAACACCCAACATCAGACATTTAATGAACTGAGATGATTGCCCTTCTCTTGCTTGATGGTGGGGTGGTTGTTGCTGGAACTTGCTGCCCAGCCTGCATCTGCAGTGCAGTTAAATCAGCACTTTATATTGTTTTGTCTTTCAGGAAACTGGCTAGTTAATCACAGGAAATTTTTACCTATTAACTTTAGTGGAAACCATAGAATAGAATCATCAAATCTTATAGTACAGAAGGAGGCCATTCAGCCTGCCAAGTTTACACCAGCTGTTTGAAACAGCAGTCCAATTTATTCCTAAACCCCAGCTTTTTCCCATAACCCTAAAAATTAGCCTTCTTCAAATACATGACTAATTGCCTTTTGAAAGTTCCTATGGAATCCAATTCCACATCCTTTTTGGTATTACATTCCAAATCTCAACAGCCCTTTGTGAAGAGATTACTTCTCCTTTCCCCTTTAGTTCATTTATCAATTATTTTAAATCTATAAATTATGGTTACTGACCATTTGCCAGAGAAAATACTTTCATCCTAACACGTTACTTGCTATGTCAAAACCCCTAATAATTTTGATCATGTGTTATGTTAGCTGTGGCTCAAATAGTAGCACTCTTGCCTGAGTCACAAAGTGGTGTGTTCAGGTCCCACTCCAGGACTTGAGCACAAAAATCTAGGCTGACACTCCTGTGCAGTATGAGAGAATGCTGCACTGTCAGAGGTGCTGTCTTTCAGATAAGGTGTTGAACTGAGGCCTTGTTTGCCCTCTCACAGAGATAGAAGATCCTATAGATAGAAGATCCTATGGCACTATTTCAAGGAAGAGCAGGGGTGGAATCCCTCATGCCCTGGCCAATATTTATCCCTCAATCATCATTGCAAAAAAAGGATTATCTGGTGATTATCACATGGCTGTTTGTGCGAGCTCACTGTGCACAAATTGGCTGCTGTGTTTCCCACATTACAACAGTGACTACATTTCAGGAGTACTTCATTGGCTGCAAAGCGCTTTGAAATGCCTGGTGATCATAAAAAGTGCTATAAAAATGAAGACTTTCTTTCTTCAATGTGGATAAGTGAGGCACCAAGCTCTGCTCTGAAGAAGAGTTATATGGACTCAAACCGTTAACTCTGTTTTTTTTATTTCTCTCCACAGATGCTGTTAGACCTGCAGAGTTTTTCCAGCATTTTCTGTTTTTGTTTCTGATAACAAGCTTGCCTCAGCCTGGAAAAGCTCAATATTCGAATTTTGCTAGTTGGCAGACTGGATGTATTTTCAGTTAAATCAAAAGATTGAAATTTTAAGTGTTTCAGACAGCAGTCGACATAGCTCTCCAGAATATGGGATTTTAATCCACTTATAGCTCCCTCACTGTGCATGGGCATAATGTTGGTGTCTATGACTGCTAGTGATTCCTAAATAGATTCATAGAATTCTTTCCTTTGATACAGTAGATTGAGGGTGCAAACTCCACTGCAGAGCTTGAACACATAACCTAGCTGTCACTTCAAAACAGAACTGCGTTCATATTGCACCTTTCATAGCTCGGGACATCCCAAAATACTTTAAAATGAAGTATTTTTTGAAGTATAGTCACCTTTATAATGTGCAGTGAAGCTCTAAGGGAATATCACATTGCAGAATGTGTAGTCTTTTGGATAAAATGTTGAACCGATGCCTGTTTTGTCAGATCAGATGGATGTACAGGTGGCACTATTTGAAGAAGAATTAAGAATTCTCCTCATGTTCTACCAAACATTCCTCTTTTAACTCAATGCCATGAAAACTAATTAACTGCTCATTCGTTGATTTTTACATTTTGTTTTATACAAGTTAGCTGATGTATTTACATAACAGTAGCAATTATATTTCAAAAGTAATGCATGGGTTGTAAAAAGCTTTGGGATCTCCTCAGTATAGATGCATAAGTGCAAATTCCCAATCCTGCTTCTGAATTTAGATTTAAGCAGGCACGTGTACTTTAGAGATAAAAACAAAAAACTACTGCGGATGCTGGAAATCCAAAACAAAAACAGAATTACCTGGAAAAACTCAGCAGGTCTGGCAGCATCGGTGGAGAAGAAAAGAGTCGACGTTTGTGGGACTCGAAACGTCGACTCTTTTCTTCTCCACCGATGCTGCCAGACCTGCTGAGTTTTTCCAGGTAATTCTGTTTTTGTTTTTGACGTGTACTTTAGGATTTGACAACAGTTTTATTTAAACATTGGGGAGACCAAACACAGATTGGTTAATGCTTTGCAGAACACCTCTGTTCAGTCCACAAGCAGGACCCTGACCTTCCGGTTGCTTGCCATTTCAATTCGCTGCCTTGTTCTGATGGTAACATTTCTGTCCTCAGCCTGCTGCAACGTTCCTGTGCAGCCCAATGCTAGCTGCAGGAACAGCACTCCATCTTCCGATTAGGCACTTTACAACCTTCTGGACTCAAAACTGTGTCCAACAACTTCAGATTATGAACTCTTCTCCATTTTGTATTTTTGCCCCAGTGTCAGCCTCTATTATCTTCTCATGTTTTGTTTTCAGACAGCTATTCACACCTACTCTGGACCAATGCTTTATTCCTTTACTACTACCATTACCACTCTCTTTGCTTTTAGTTCCATGACATCTTTGTCATTTAATCTCCCATGCCATCTAACCTATCCCTGAGCTTCCCTTTAGCTCCACTTGACCCCCCACCTTTTCAACAGCTTAAAACCCTCACATTCCTACCTCTCTTCAGTTCTAATGAAGTCCACATTGGACTCAAAATGTTAAATCTGTTTCTTTCTCCACAGATGCTGTCAGACTTGCTGAGTTTTTCCAGCATCTTTTGTTTTTACTCAAACCGTACGCTCCCTCTGTTGCAGCCCACCCCGAGGGAGTTGTTGGGAGCATTTCACGTAGTCTCTTCGCGGTAAGATTGGTGTTTTTTTTTGTCGGCAAAATATTAAAGAAGTTGGTCACCAGGTGCCTTTAAATGGGCGCCACGTCACGGCGGCTGAAGTGGAGACAAAGCGGGAGGGCCGGCAGTTAAAGGGGAGGTTCCTGGCGGCGGGGAGAGCAGGCCGGGGCTTCGCAGCAGGTTAGTCAGTCAGTGGGTGATAAGGGGGGGAAGGAAGGAAGGAGGGAGGACCTGGCTAGGGATGCGGGGGGGGTGTGATTCGATGCCCGAGCCGTGGATCGGGGAAAGTCACTGCTTTTCCCTCCTGGGTGAAGATTGGGCCCCGGGTCGGTTGTGTTGTCCGTCTGGTTCCTCATTAATTTTAACTGGGTTTGTGTATCTGGGCCTTGAGGCCTCGGCCTCGATTTTGTGGCAGCGGCGGCTTCCTCTCCCCCCCCCCCCCCCCCATCTTCGCCGCCAAAGGCTAGAGAAGTTGGAGGGTGCCGATTGAAGGCGCTGTTCCAGTGGTTAAAGGGGACGTGCATATTTGGAGAAGTGTTTCAACCTCCACACGCAGCTTTAGTTTAGAAGTATGAACAAGTACAAACTGTGTTTTCTTGGAGATCTGGTGATCACCATCAGACTTTCTGCTCAGGCCAGAGATCTGTTGAGATCCTGAAACTGCAGCATGGTTATTTATTTTACCGCCTGTGAACTGATGGGCGCTTGAGTCCTTGCTCTGTTTTCCAGGTGAAATTGTATTGTACCTGAATGTTGAGATAAAACACTTCCCACCTATGCTGTGTGCTTTTGTATAGCGCCCTCAGTGATCTCAGGACGTGCCAAAGTGCTTAACAGCTTTTTTGAACTGTAGTCAATGTCGGAAATGTGGTAACTAATCTGCACACAGTTAAGGTGACACAAACAGCAACGTGATAATGACCAGATAATTTCTTTTTAGCTGCTGGTGTGAGATCATGATTGGCACTAGTGAGAATTCCCATGCTGTTAGAATATCTTTGAGAGTAGTATTGGTTTAATAATGGAAGATTGCATCTGTGACAGGACTCCCTCAATACACGTTAAAGTGCAGGAATGACAACTGCACTGTCCTATAAATCAAGGAACAAACTTAAATCAGGAGATTTGGAATACAAATTGAGTTGGTTTTTTTTCCCCCAGACATAAAACAATAGGGTTTGATGCTTTGTAGACCTCATTAATAAATTTAATTTCTAGCAGGTCAGAGCTCTTTAGAAAAATTATATTAGTACAACTGAAAATGCTTTTAAGGGAAATGTAAATTCTACCTGTTATCAACATGTTGCTAATCAGCTCAGTTTGGATTGCAGTAAATCCCAGTAAATTTGCTTGTGTGTGTGGCTGCGCAGCAACCTAGAAGGTACTACGCATGCTGCTCCTGAACTGTCCCCTTTAAGGTGCTGCATGGTAAGATTTAAAGGCTCTGAGCATTCAAATGAACAGACCATATGTGGCGAGGAAAACATTTAGAGGAGACATTGGTTACAATATCACTGATGGGATGGTAGCTGGACAAGGTTGATAATATTTAATAAGTTTCCTTTTGTGTTATAGTTTAGTTCTTTATTAGTTCTGCTCCTCTATTAAGAAAAGGCACTTTTGTTTGATTGGAAGACCCCAATGTTTATTTGTTTGGGGGAAAAAGCAACAAAAAAATCCTTGTGTAGCCTGCAGCTGTAATAATGCTTGTTGCATAATGTGCCTCCTACACCATGTGGCATATGGTGCCATGCTACTTTAAGAATTGCAAAGTGGTGGGTGGGGGGAGGAATCGAGACAAGGCTTGGCAGGAGCTGATCCTGTTTTCTTTTGGGACTGTCATAGCTGTTTGATCAGCTATGGTACCCAGTTATCAGCGACATGTGAACTTGATGTCCGATGAGGGAGGAAGGGTAGTGGAGAAACATGGGCATCATGTTTGACTGTGGAATGCAATTGGCTCTTTACTTGCCTGGTCAGCTGCCATCCTTCCCTCCATTCATTGTTTCAATTCCCGAATGAGGTGGTAGGGGGTGGGTGTCGCATGTGTGCTTCAAGGAGAAATACTCCTGGTTACATACTCCAGTGAATTACTAGCGGTAGAGAGAGGTGCTGGGCCAGATAGTATTGCAGGATTGGGAGTCAGGCTTAAATTTGCTTAATCTTGTCTCTTTGATAAATTTGTAAGAAATGCCATGTCTGGTTTTGTGCTCAAGTCTCCAGAGTGGAACTTGAACCCACAACTTTGTCTTGTCAATAGAATAGAATATTCAGTTTCTTCAGCCTGCTCTGCCATTGAAATATGTCATGGCTGATCTGTACCTCAACTCCATTTTCTGCCTTTGCTCCATTTCCCTTGATGTGCTTCCTTGACAATCTATTGATCTCCATTTTGAATCTCTAATTGTCCCAGCATTCATAGTCTTTAGGGGAGGGAATTCCAGATTTCTAATGCCCCTTGTATGTATTTTTTTTTAAAGTGCCTCCTGATTTTCCTCCTCAAAGGCCTAACTCTGAAGTTTAAAGATTATGTTCCTTGTCCAGAGGAAATAATTCCTTTGTATATACCCCTATTGAACCTTTTTAACATTTTAAACACCTCTGTACACAAGTTTATGCAACTTACCTTGACTTAAAGGATTAAATTACAAGACATCATTATGGTGAATTTGCACTGCACTGTACCTCTCCCAAGGCCTATATATCATTTCTGAGATGTTGCACCCAAATTGGAGCTCAGTACTCCAGAAGGGATCTGACCAAGCCTCTGTACAGCTAAAGCCTCACAAAAGCATCACTTCTGCACCATTGTATTCCACTCCCCATGAGCTAAAGGCCAACACTCATTGGGCTTTTTGATCGATTATAGATCTTGTCCACTGCCATTAAATGATTTATGTACACCACCTTCCAAATCTCTGCTTCTCTACAGGTTCTAATTTCTCACTTGTCTTTAGTGGGAGTTGGGGGGGAGTTTCTGATTTATCTTTTTTGGGTCCAAAGTAGATGACCTCACATTTACCCACAATAAATTTCATGTGCCATAGTTTAGCCTACTCACTTAATTTGTCCATGTCCCTTTGCAACTTCCTGCACCACTTGCTGTTCCTCCTAATTTAGTGTCACCTGCAGACTTGGATATAAATTTCTCTGTTTCTTCATCCAATTCATTAAAAATGTATGGTCAAAGATTCTGAGCTCTGGGGAACACTGTAACACCCTGCTTAAAGGAGCTCTGCTGTCCTGTGAAATGGTTCACCTGTATCTAAACTTGTTGTTCTTTTTTTTAAAAATTGAAAATGTTAAACAAAGGGCACACGAAAAAGGACAGGGAGAAACCATTTGCTCTGAAACTGAACTCTGTGTGTGATTGCTGCAACCATTAAGGATGTTGCTCCAGAATTGACTGTTTTGCACCAGACCAAGTAAACAGCTCGTGGGACAACCAAAAAGATTCTGTTCATGTTTTCTCATGATCCATTCACATTGCATCCACTTTAGTAGACAATATTTAACAAATAAGCCATCTATATGTCTGTTGCTAAAGAAGCATCACATTTTGTATGAAAGAACTGCTTCGCTCTGTAATGTGAGCATGCTGAGAATGGTGTAATTGCAGCAGCTTTTCCTAATCTGGTGTATCTGCTTCAGTTTTTTTTGTTTCCACATCACAGCAGATATGATACTCCATGATATGAAGAAGGGTCCATCTTGTGCTCATCTGAGTTCGTTAAAAGTTTCCGAGAAAGATTGAAGATATTGAACACTTCCTTAAAGCATTGTGCTGTGTATGATAAGCATTTTGTTGCTGATAATGTGTTGTATTCCTTTTGCTTCTGTGTAATTCTAAGGCTTGTAAATAAATTTGAGATTTGGCCTGAATGATATGGTTTGGACAGCATGGTGTTATTGGCACAAGATGTTATAGTTAGTCATTATTAATCTTTTGGGATTGCTTATCCCTTTCATGTTGTGGATAAATGTAATATTGAGCATTAAGCGACCAGAGGCATGCAGCTGGTGGCAAAAACTTTGGCTTTACTGATATTTAGCTGGAGAAAATTGTCTCACCTTGTTCTTATTGTCAGACATGCATTTGGAGAGTGACACAACAGCCTTGCAATTGGCTTTTGGCCTTGGGGCAATAAAGATGAGCATCATCAGCATATGTTTAGTAGCTGACCTCTTGCTTGCATACAAAATCATGAGGAATCTGAGGAAGCCTGTAAATGTTGGAGATCTGGGAGACTCTCGCTCAGCCTGAGAGAAGAAAACCTTTTTGGAGGTGTAATGCTTGTGATGTACAAATAGCACAGTGAGAGAGAACTGTCCCAAATTTGAGTGACGGAGTGGTCAGTGTAATCCTTGTGATGTACAAATAGCACATTGAGAGAGAACTGTTTCAAAATTGATTGATGGAGTGGTTAGTGTAAGTCGAATGCAATGCAGAGTGAGAAGATAAATATATCATGGATACGAGTATGCAGAATATCTCTTGTGACTTTGGTTAAGGCAGTCTCAGTACTGTGGGAGAGGTGAATGTTATGTTTGAGAATCTTGATCTGGGAATATTAGAGGTGAAAATGCAAAGCATTCATTTTGAGGATTTTGGGCCGAGAGAGAATTTTTAGAGATTTGGCAGTAATTGGAAAGAATGGAGGAGTTAATGATTTGAAAGTGAGGACTGTGCCTGAGAACAGAGTAAGGTGGAAATGGAGATGTGCAGCACAGAAGGTTATTGGCCCAGTGTGTGTGCCAGCTTGTTGCTAGAGCAATCTAAAATCTTATTGCATTCTACAGTATAACCTTTTCCTTTCTGCATGTGTTTATCTGACTTCTCATTAATGCATCTATTCTGTTTGCCACATTCTAACCATACTGGGTAAAGAAATTTCTCCTGAATTCTTTGTTGGATTTATTAGTGATTGCCTATTTATAACCCTTGATTTTAGATTCTGCTACAAGACCAGTTGGGTCCTGTTTCTGTCTTTTAACTTGGATATATTTGCAACATTTAGTGGTCTTTATGGGCATGAGAAGGGTGTTGACAGTGCAGTGAGGGAGATGGGATTAGCAGAAGTACCTGCATGGATGGTTTTGGCTTTTTTAGCTTGAAGCCTGTCAATTTGTTTTTGGTGAACATAGAGGGAAGTTAAAAATGGGGGATGCTGAGGATTAAATGGAATTTGAAGTTACTTGTACAGTCCAGGATAATTTTGCAGTAGTTTGAGGACTTAGCTGTGGAAAGGGAGCAATTGTACTGACTGAGGTGGCCAAATTAGACCAGATAGATGAGTAAGAGAACAGGCCAAGCTGGATTTTAGCAACAAGTATAGTTCTATTAAGTGTGAAATGTAATATATTAGGAACAATTTTAAAAATAGATGATGGGAGAGAAAATGGAAAAATTGGAACCAATTATATATTGTTTATCAGAGGGTTGATTACAGTAATAAAGCTACCCTGACATGATTTTAGTAAAAAGAACTTGCATTTATGTAGTATTATTCCTGACCACCAACCCCCTCAAATCAGTTTACAGCCAGTAAACTACTTTTTAAGTGTAGTTACTATTGTAATGTAGGAAATGCAGTAGCTAGTTTGCACACAGCACAAACAGCGATGCGATAATGGCTTGGTAATCTGTTTTTCGTGATGTTTGATTGAAGGATAAATATTGACCGGGGCACTGGGCTAACTCTTTTGTTCTTCGAAATAGTGCCATGGAGTCTCCTATATCCAACCGAGTGAACAAATGGGGCCTCACTTTAATGTTTCACCTGCGACAGTGCAGTGCCTCTTGGGTACTACACAAGTGTGTTGGCCTTGAATTTTGTGCTGAAGCCCTGGAGTGGGATTTGAACTCGGAGCCTTGTGACTCAGGCAAGAATGCTACAAACTGAGCCACAACTGACACTTAGTACTGTAATATGTATTTGGGGTTTGTTTCAGCATTGTGTGTGTTCCAAAAACTTAGTGTTCCTGGGTGGTTATTTTTCTGACTTAGTAAGAGAGAAGCCATCACTAGACATGAATCATGACTAGGTTCACTCTGTTTCCTGAGGGAGGCTTTCAACAAGTTACTTTGTGAAGTAACTAAATTTACATTGCTTTTTTTCCCCTAAGGCTTTTGCTCAGTGCTTCCATAAAGAAGGTGCAAGCCATGTGAGTACATGGTAGATGAGAGATTAGATTAACTAAATTCTCAAGTTATCCACCATCTCTGACCTTGCTCGACATCTTTCATGTGTTAGTTGGTATTGGAAAGGAGGACCTCAAGAATCAGCATTTCTGAACTATTGCAGTCCTCATTTTCAGAGATAATTGTGTCTACTCCCCTAGTGATTATTGTATTCAACACTAATGCTGTACACTGGGAAGTTCCCTCAAGTGGGTATTATAATTTTGAATGGATCAAAAGGGGATCTGAAATGTATTGTTTGGAAGGTACAGGTGGCTTCTGATGATTTGATCTCAGTACCAGTGGTTCTGATCAATGTCAACTTCAACCTGAACACAAACCTCTTGGACTGTGCTGAGAAGGGTACTTTAATTTCAGAGGGTATATGAATATCCATGATGTGCCTCACTGAATAGGGAAAACATTGGAAGGATGCCCCCCTACCTCCTTTGAACAGAGGTGCAAAAGAAAGACTTCTCCCAGTCAGTCAGGATAGTCGACTAAGACAATTTATTGCAGAAAACTGGTATCCCTCACACCCCACTGCGCATGCACACATCTGTAAATTGTGGTTTCCTTTGATGCCAAGACAGAATTATTTTGTATTTAGTCCACTAACCAACACAGGGCTGCATGGTTTTTTTTCCCACAAGAAGAAGTATGAAGTTAAATGAAGTAAGAAGATTAGAATTAGTAACCTGTTATGTTTACTTGTGTCTTTTAAAATAAAGAAACTTAATGATTTGTGTCTGATTATCATAAGACCGTAAGAAGTAGGAGCAGAAGTAGGCCATTCAGCCCATCGAGTCTGCTCCACCATTCAGTGAGATCATGGCCGATCTGATAATCCTCAACTCCATTTTCCTACCTTTTCCCCATAACCCATGATTCCCTTACTGATTAAAAATCTGTCTACTCTGCCTTTAAACTGGGTCATTAAGCATATTCTACAGCCCTCTGCGGTAAAGAATTCCACAGATTAATTACCTCTGAGAGAAGAAATTCCTCCTCATCTCTGTTTTAAATGGGCGACCCATTACTCTGAGATTATGCCCTCTGGTTCTAGACTCTTCCACAAGGAGAAACAACCTCTCAGCATCTAAAGCAAAAACAGAAAATGCTGAAAAAACTCAGCAGGTCTAACAGCATCTGTGGAGAGAAAAAAACAATTAACATTTTGAGTCCGTATGACTTCTTCAGAGCTAAATAGAAGTAAAGGTGTGATGAAATTTATATTGTTTAAGGGGGGGTAGAGCAGGTGAAGTTCGATAGAAGGCCAGTGATAGGTTGAGGCAAAGGAGAGATTGCCAGAGATGTCATGGACAAAGGAGTATTAATGATAGTGGTAATGGCTAGAGGAGGTGCTGATGGTGGCATTAAGGTCAGAAAGCAGAATGTGATAATAGCAGGACAAGGGTAAGCACTATAGAAAGAACAACATGAACAAGTGACAGATGGCCCTTGTCAGGGAGGGGACAGTGGTGGAAAAAGATTGAAGATGGGATACAAGGCGGGAATAAAACAATGAATAAAAATGAAAATAAATAAAAATAAGTGGATTAAAAATAAAAATGAATATTGAAAAAAGGAATGATAAAAGGGGTGAGGATGGAGAAGAGAGAGTTCATGGTCTGAAGTAGTTGAACTCAATGTTAAGTCTGGAAGGCTGTATAAGTGCCTAATTGGAAGATGAGGTGCTGTTCCTCCACTTTGCGTTGGGCTTCAGTGGAACATTGCAGCAGGCCAAAGACGGGCATGTGGGCATGAGAGCAGCATGGAGTGTTGAAATGGCAAGCGACAGGGAGGTCTGGGTCATGCTTGCGGACAGACTGAAGGTGTTCAGCAACGCGGTCACGCAGTCTGCGTTTGGCCTCTCCAACGTAGAGGAGACTCTCAGCATCTACCCTGTCAAGCCCCCCAAGAATTTTATGTTTCAATAAGGTCGCCTCTCATTCTTCTAAACTCCAATGAATACAGTCCCAACCTACCTCTCAAGAAAATCCCTCCATACCTGGAATCAATCTAGTGAACCTTCTGAGGACTGCCTCCAATGCCAGTATATCTTTCCTTAGATAAGGGAAACAAAACTGTTCACAGTAGTCTAGGTGTGGTCTAACTAGTGCCTTGTATAGTTTTAACAAGACTTCCCTATTTTTATACTCCATTCCCTTTGAAATTAAGACCAACATTCCATTTGCCTTGCCCTATTACCTGTTGAACTTGTATGTTAGCTTTTTGGGATTCATGCACAAGGACTCCCAAAACCCTCTGCCCTGCAGCCTTCTGCAGTCTTTCTCCATTTAAATAATATTTGGCTCCTCTATTCTTCCTACCAATGTGCATCACCTCACATTTTTCCACATTATATTCCAACTGCCACTTTTTTGCCCACTTGCTTAACCTGTTTATATCCCTCTATAGACTCCTTGTGTCATCCTCACCACTTGCCTTCCCACCTATTTTTGTATCATCTGCAAATTTGGTGATAGTACATTCATTTCCCTCATCTAAGTCATTAATATATATGTTTTAAATAATTGAGGCCCCAGCACTGATCCCTGTGGCACTCCACTAATTACAGGTTGCCATCCTGAAAATGCCCCCCTTAGAATAGAAGACTCTCTGTCTTCTATTAGTTAGCCAATACTCTATCCATGCTAATATACTACCCCCAGCACCATGAGCTCTTGTCTTATTAAGTAGCCTTATGTGAGGTACCTTATCAAACGCCTTTTGGAAATCCAAATATATTACATCTATTGGTTCCCTATCCTGCTTGCTACCTCAAAGAATTCTAATAAATTTGTCAGGCATGATTTCCCCTTCATGAAGCAATGCTGACTCTGTAATTCTAGATTATGTAATTCTAAATGCTCTGCTATTACATCCTTTATAACAGACTGTAACATTTTCCCAATGACAGATGTTATGCTAACTGGCCTATAGTTACCTGTTTTTAGCAGCCCACCCATTGAAAGATCAGAACGCACAGCGGGATATGTTAAAAAACATGATGTCCTGCTCGGGGCACTAATGTTCTGTTCTATCTTGTAACGTTGGATTGGATATTAGTGGCACGTGCTAATTCCAGGAATTTTACTTGTGTAAAGTATATTAATTTGTCACATTGTGGTGTGGCAGGTGCAGCTTTCTGGCTGTAAGTAACATCTTTGGAGTTCGAGATTATTTGATGTATTGTGCATTAATTGGTACAATGATCTAGTTATAAATCAGCCTGTCCTCTGATTAACCCGTTAGCAGTGCTACATTAGATGTGAGATGGTGAGCTGTCTTTTCTTTATTTAAGATATTTTTCCCCCTTTCTATTGCAGCCAACTGTGAGAACGCTCCATGTACAGGCTGCTTTCCCACTTAACAAAAAATTTGCTTGGTCTCAAGAAGATTTGTCCAGTACGGAATCAAGTAGAAAAATCTGTGTTTGAAAGCCAGATCTGCTGCACCTTGCTCCCATATTCTCACCAAATCTGGCTTGTTCACCCCTTCTCTGTACGTTTAGCAGTGAAGCGAGGCCTGAGACTGTGTGTTTTCAACCCAGTTGTTGTGACTTTCTCTTGGGTCCCTAGCTGCCCCTTTTGCACATCAAAAGCAGGGATGCCCGTGCAGAGGTACTGTGTGGACTATGCCAAGCGTGGCACAGCTGGCTGCAAGAAGTGCAGGGAGAAACTCCCAAAAGGACTAGTGAGGATTGGGAGGATCATGCCAAATCCTTTCTCTGAAGCGGCGGAGATGAAGGAATGGTACCACATCAAATGTATGTTTGAGAAGCTGGAACGTGCCCGACTAAGTACCAAGAAAATCGATGACTTAACGGACCTAGAAGGTTATGAAGAGCTTCAGGATGCAGAGAGGGATCTGATCAACCAGCACATTAAAGGTCAGAATGCTGAGAGTTGGGTAATGGGTTATATTTTAGATAAAATCATACAGTCTGCTTCGTTTTGTGGTTTAAACCCTTGCTTCCAAAGCCTTAATAGGTGAAGCATACTCTTTGGTCATATGATAAGGTGGATAGATCGCAAGTCCAGTATTTGAGCCTTTGAGTATTGAGGACGAGCTGGGGCATTACAGTTGGCTACAAGGATTGGAAAGGAAACAGCTAATCTCCCTGTTCCTGATCACTATCCATTAAGCGTTCCAGAAAACATGAATGGATGTCTGGTGAGAACAGGACCAGGCCTCCTGTGCTCACATATGAAGAATGGCCACTTGGGCAAGTGTTTGGACACTTCCCACGGAATTGTATTGCTAGTAGGGGCAGCTCCTTCAGAAGGAGGAAGAAAATGAGAGTAAGTTTTGCCTTACTCTGGGATATCTGTGTAAGTGTTGGTGGCTAAATTCAGGAAATGCACCAGACCAATGCAATGCTCTGGTTGTACTGATTGTTGAAATGTCAAGGGACCATTTACAGAGTGCCTGATCTTCCCCGTTTTAAGAACAAATCACTGATGGTTCAGAGGAAAAGTTAATGAGTTGATGGTAAATGTGTTTATGGGAAAAGTTCTAATGTAGTTTTAACTTTTTACTAGAACTTGCAATCAAGAACGGCTTACTATCTTCAAAAATTAAGCCCTCCCAGAGTAAGCCAACTGCAGTCACTCCATCGCCCCGTAAATTCTCTGGATTCTCGGGTAAGTGGACACTGCTTCACTAATAGTCTGTCTGTGATAATTGTTAATGTCTTGTCAATTGCATTGTTAAGGTTGAGAGAAACAGGCGATGGGCGTTAATTGCCTTTTAGCATATATAAATGGGGAAAGCTGGGACACTGGGTTGTGAGAGAGGAGAGCTGTGATATTGAACAAGTCAAAGAAAATCTCTACGTCTTGGTTTTGGCTTCACCAATCAGCTTGGATCCTATTAACAATAGTAACTGAAATAAATGACATGAGAATGTTTCCCTAAATATTATGGATGTCAGCTTTAAATGTTTCTCTTATACTGAGAGAAACAAAAGGGGAGGGATCGTGAAATGCTGCAGTACAGTTGTAAGGTTTTTACTTGCAGCACCAGAAGACATTTGTTTGATGGTGTAGAAGTACTGCCTTTTGCAGTATGGCTTGTATCTATCTTATTGACATTTTAACATTTTTTTTGGCTGTTGTTCACAATGTAGACTCTCCAAAAATGCCAGACATCACAGCTGAATTCTATTTTATTCTCGCCATTGGCACATGCTCTTTCCAGCAAGAGTCACTGATCATGAGTAGCAACTCCTTTCTCTAAACAGCACCTCTACAGTACAGAATGCTGAAGCCAGTTTTAGCCATAAGAACATTTTCATAAGAAATAGTACCAGGAACCTACTCCACATTCAATAAGATCAATTCAATAAGATCAAGATCCTTACCTCCACCTGCAATGCACTATCCCCATATCCCCTTAGTTCCCTTAGTACTCAAAAATCTATCTATCTCTTGTCTTGGATATACTCGGCAACTGAGCATTCACAACTCTCCAGGTAGAGAATTCCACACATCCACAATCCCTGTGAATGAAGAAATTTCTCTTTAGCTCAGTCCCAAATGGCCGACCTCTTATTTTTGAGATCATGTCCCCTTATCTAAGTCATTGATATTGATTGTAAATAGTTGAGACCGAAGCACTGATCCTTGTGGTACCCTGCTAGTTACCAGTTGCCAATTTGAAAAAGTCCTATTTATTCCTACTGTTTTCTGTCCATAAACTAATCCTGAACCCATGTTAATATATTGTCCCCAATGCTTTGAGCCCTAATTTTGCCTAATAACCTGAGTGTCACCTTTTATCAAATGATTTTTGTAAATCCAAATACACTACACCCACTGGTTCCCCTTCTATCTACCCTACTAATTACTTCCTTAAAAAAAAATTCCCAAACAGATTTGGTAAACATTATTTCCCTTTCATAAATATGTGTTGACTCTACTTGATCAAATCATGATTTTCTAAGTGCCATGTTACCACATCCCTAATAATAATATATTCCAGCATTTTCCTTACTACTGATGTGGGATTCCCTGTTTTCTCTCCCTCCTTTTTGTGAGCGGTGCAGTCACATTTGCTACCTTCCAATCCATGGCGCATCTCGCGAATTATGGAAGATCAAAACCAATGCATACACCCACTACCTTTTAATGCTGGCCATCAGGTCCGGGCAATTAGTTGACCTTTAGTCCCATAAATTTCTTCACCATTACTAATTTCTTAAGTTCCTTATTGCTAGACTCTTAATTCCCCAATATTTCTGAACTAAAGCCTTAGCTACACCAGCGTAGTCCATCTGCTCTTGTTCTGCAAATTCAATGTAAGTAAGGCTGCTGTATAAAAGCATATTTTTCTTAGATTTAGGGGGAAAAATAGTGATTGAAATGTGTGTTAAGTGCAATTTTTTTTTTGAACATAGATTCTCAGCATGTCAGTCAGCACCTGGAAAAGTAGGTGAATGTTTTTGGTAGGAGCCAGTCTGATGAAAGTTATCACCCAAAATGTTAACTTTCTTTTGCAGATTCATTGACCTGCAATGCATTTACCGTAACTGATATTTCTTCCTGTTGTTTTTACTTTAAAAAACACGCACATAAAGCTAAAACAGGGTGCCCTGAAGAGGAGCCTTCAACTTCCAGCAGTGCACTGTCAGCTGGGGTGTGTGACCCGAATCACAAGGATTGCTCATTGCGGGAATTCCGAAAACTGTGCGCTATGATTGCAGATAAGCCAAGCTATAATACTAAAACACAGATTATCCAGGATTTTCTGAAGAAGGGCACAGGTGGGGATGGTGAGTCCCATCTTTTTACACTCTTTTACAGGTTTTATGAATCAGTGGCTCATAAAGGAATCATTTAATTTTCCAAATGTGATTATGGATTTTTTTTTTAAGTAGTGTTCCAAGCCAGCGTCCCAAATCTGCCAGCGGCTAATTATTCAGTTTGCATTGATCTGTTTTGTATTGTGTTCTTTCTATGTTTTGGAATGCCTCAATGCCAAAAATGAGAAAGGCTTATTGGAAATTGCTGGATACCAAATTCTAATGCACGCCCAACCTCATTGCTGAACTGTGTTAAGAACAGGGCCTGTAGTTTCACTGCCAGGATAGGGAAGCCAGACTAGTTTTCTCCCATATTAAAGGTGGGGGCTTGTGTTGGTGTACAGTTCCGCAGCTGCTGCCTGTTCTTCAGTGCTTTTCTTTATGTCCGAGCCTGGTGAGTAATTGGGGGAGCTTACGTTTGGATTTAAATGTTGATTGCCTTCCCAATACACCAGGAACCTTTTTATATTCTTCAGCAGTGACTTTTTAAAATCTTTTGCTCCAGTGTTAACATACCACCTACACTGAGACTTGTTCATCACTTTGTTTGTATGATTGACCAGAATTCCCAAATAGATGCCTAAATTAAATGGTAATTGAACTTGAAGAATGGTGTGGGGGTTTTGTAATGTGACTGAACTATGTAGTTACAATTCAATGTGAGCTATATAATGGTGCCCAATGTGATAACCTTTTTTTCTAGGAAAATTCCATGGGGATGTATACCTAACCATAAAACTACTCTTACCTGGTGTGGTAAAAACCATTTATAACCTGAGTGACAAGCAGATCGTCAAACTGTTCAGCAGGATATTTAACTGCAGCCTGGATGACATGGTGCGAGACTTGGAGCAGGTTCGTTCCATTGTTTGGCTCAAACTCATTGGCATTGTATAAAAGTAAATTTTAGCACATATACAGTAGGTCAGTTTACATGGGTAAAGAGAAAAGATGGTTATGTTCTGGGTGTTAAGGAAACAATACAGGTTATGATGTTTTGGATATGAACCTTTTCATCAAAACTGAACACTAAAAAGTAAATAAGCATTTCAATAACGTTAGTGAAGAGTAAAGAAGCAGAATCAACAGATACACCAATTGCAGAGAGGAGACAAAGGATTAAGTGACCTGTAAACTGCTAAATAAAAGTACCTTTTTGTGCATTAAAAGATTAGTGAGTTCACATGGCAGTATTTTTTTTAAAGGGTAAGTATGCAAATAATGGGAGATGAAAAGACGCAGGAGAGATCCATGCAGACAAAAACAAAATCATGAAGTTGTGGTGGGGGGCTGGTTGGAGATTAAACCAAGCTGTACCGTAAAGACAGCAGATTGGAAACTAAAAAACAAAATGGAAGTGAAATGCTGTAGACCCACCTGCCATGAGCCAAGATAGGTAGCACTGTGTGCTTTAACTCTGGTGTTTTATTTTAACTGGAGACTGCTGGAATGTTAGCTGTACCACTTCTTCAGAACAATTTTTTCCTTCAAACTTACAAGATTTGGCTTATTTTTAAAACCTAGATCCTATTGTAACTGCAGTATGGCAAATGCATGGTGCCAATCCTAATGACATTTGAGAGAAATTATGTTAAGGATTTTTAAAATGCAAATTGTTCAGGCAAAGCCTAGGACATTCTACATGATTTCTCCCCCTCTCCATCTTGCTTTTCTGGGGGTTCTGGGATATTATTCTGTTTTGCCTAATGGCTTTTTCACATGCCTTGGCAGTGCACATCAGCATGAATTTTAAGTGGAGAACATCACAGTCTGTTTCTGTCCTGGGCTATGAAGAAGGTGGGGTGCAGGAGAATTGGCTGATTGTCACCTTCAGCAGCCCCAAGAGTGCTGCAGTCAGTTGTCACTTCCCTGACTGAGGTTATCTCCAAAGAGACTAAAAATTGATCTTGAACCTTTTGATCTGTGTCGTTCTTATGCATTCTTTTCACTAACTGCTCCATTGGAAACCTTTTTACTATATGAGGGAAATTTAAGCAAATAAAAATAAATCTTTCAAAAAGGGAATCTTCAGTTAGGACCTGGAAATTCAAGTTTAGCTACTTTTAATTGATCTTTTGCCCTTTATTTGATGTTTGTAGACAGAGATTTACATAGTGATTGTAACATTTTGCAACTGTGGCTTGCTTTGTGTTGTGTACTTGTACATTGACAACTGGGTTGAGACTCCACAAACTAATTTCATTTAGAGCATTGATTGCCAGGCTCTCAGCCAACAGAGAAAATAATTTCATACTGCACCAAAATAATTCTGGGAATCTGTTTGATTGAAAGGAGCAACTTGGAAAAATATCAAGTGCATAGGAAGATATTCCAAATCGTTCCCAGCATCCATTTTAAACTTATCCTATAAAATGGCCTTTTTAGAAATAAATGTCGGCCTGTACCATTTGTGCTGAAACTTTTTATAACCATACACAAATGCACTACCTTGAGTTTGTTTATAAATACAGATGCCAGTCTTGACTTAACGGAAGGGAGTTTTGTACAAACACCAACATGAAGGCAAGCAACAGTGTGTACTGTTGTACACTGCCATTATAAATTTACTATTTTCTTTTGAAGAGCTATTTTTTTTGTTGAGCTTTGAGGAAAAAATTTCACCATGTTAAAAAGTTTGAAAATATTCTAACCTTGTGCTGATAGTGAATACTAAGCATGTTTATGGAAAGGGAGTGCTTCCTGTCTGTGTTCTGTATATGACTGGGAATGAACTACTTGAGTTTTATACTTGAGTTTATTGATGTTTTCACCAAACTTTAATTGTATATATTTATTTAAAGACTTTCCCACTTTGATTCAGAAACTGGCTTTCATTTGAAGATAACCAGAAAAGGATGCTCCACGGTATTCAGAAATTTCCTTTTACTATATTCCCCTTTCAGGGCGTACCATTCCTAATTTAGACTGCAGACAGGAGGCTTAGCACCGCTAGGGAATGCTATTAGAGTGGCCAAGGTAGCTAATCCTACAATTACTACTTATTCCTCTACGTTTTCTCTTCTTCTCGGCAGCCCCCCATACCATGCTCTTTCTGGGGTCTTTTTATTTTGGCTGTTCAATTATTCGTGCTCATGATAATTGGGACTCTCTTTAAATACTAGCTGTGGCTCAGTGGTGACGCACTCGTCTAAGTCAAAAAATGTGGATTCATGTCCCAATCCAGGGACTTGAGCACAAAATCTAGGCCAGCATTCCAATGCAGTACAGAAGGAGTGCTGCAGTGTTGGAGGTGACTCCTTTTGGATGAGATGTTAAAATGAGGCCTCATCTGCCCCCTCAGATGGGTATAAAAGATCCCAAGGCACTATTTCAAAGAAAACCAAGGGAATTCCCTCAGGTGTCCTGGTCAATATTTATCACTTACCAATGCCATTAAAACAGATTGCCTGATTATTATCGCGGTGTTTTTTACGGGAGTTTGCTGTATGTAAATTCGCTGCTTCGTTTCCTACATTACAACAGTGATTACACTTCAAAAATAAATCATTGGCTGCATACCTCTTTAGAACACCTTAAAGTCATAAGACACCAAATAAATAAGCCTTTTTTGCTTTCACTCTAGGGTGATGTCTCTGAGACTGTGCGCATCTTTTTTGAAGAGAGTCAGAGTTTCCCTCCAGCCCATAAAAGTGTAATGACAATTCAGGAGGTCGAGGCAGCTCTCACCCAACTGTCCAAGATGACCAGGGAAGAAGACCAACAGAAGGAGCTTCAGAATATTGCTTCAAAGTAAGCCTTGGATTTTAGAAATGTCTAGTACTCTAGTGAAGTGTTGAGTGGATGATCTATCTTGATCTCCTGAGGTCCCAGTCTCAGCCAAATTGTTTCATCTTATGTGATATTAAGAAATGGATGAGTGTGCTGGATAAAGAAAAGGCTATGGGCCCTGAATACATCCCTGGTATAGTGCTGAAGACGGGTGCTCCAGAACTAGCTGAATCTCTAACCAAGCTGTTCTTGTACAGCTACTATAGTGGGCATGTGCCTGACAAAGTGGAAAATTGCCCAGGTAAGCCCTGTTCACAAAAAAGCAGGACAAATCCTATCCAACCAGTTAGCACCCCATCAGTCCACTCTGTTGTCTGCAAAGTGATGTAAAGTGTTGTTGACAATGCTATTGAGTGACACTTCATTACTAATGAGGTCAGAATGACTGCCCTTGACATCAAGGTAGCATTTGACTGAGTGTGATGTCAAGAAGCCCTAGTAAAATTGAAGTCGGTGGGAATTGGGGAAAGTTCCTCACTTGCTGGAGTCAAACCTAGCTCAATGGAAGATGGTTGTGGTTGCTGGAGGCCAATCATCTCAGTCCCAGAACACTGCAGCAGGAGTTCTTCATGGTAGTGTCCTAGGCTCAACTGTCTTTAGCTGCTTGATGGATGACCTTCCCTCCATCATAAGGTCACAACTGGGGATGTTTGCAGTGTTCAGTTTCATGCAGATAATGAAGCCGTTCGTATCTGCATGAAGCGGGATCTAGACAATATTCAGGCTTGGGCTGATAAGGGGCAAGTAACATTCATGCCAGGCAATGACGATCTCCAACAGGAGAGTATCTAGCTACTTTCCCTGCCCATTCGGTGGCATTACCATCAGTGAATCTCCCCACAATCAATACCCTGGGGGTTCACTTTTGATCAGAAATTTAACTGAACCAGCCATATAAATACTGTGGCTACAACAGCAGGTCAGAGGCTAGGAATTGTGACAGGTAACTCACCTCCTGACTCCCCAAAGCCTGTCCACCATCTACAAGGCACAAATCAGGAGTGTGATGGAATACTCTGCAGTTGCCTGGATGAATGCAGCTCCAACAACAATCGAAGATTGACACCATCCAGGACAAAACTGCCAGCTTGTATGACACCCAATCCATCACTTTAAACTCTCACTGCTTTCTCCATTTGTGCAATTTGTATCATGTACAAGATACACTGCAGCAACTCATCAAGGCACGTTCCAGACCTGCCTAGAGGAACACTGGCAGCAGATGCATGGGAACACCACCACTGAATGCTCCCCTCCAAGTCTCTCACCATTCCTGACTTGAAGATATATCGCCGTTCTTTTACTGTTGCAGGATCAAAATCCTGGAACTCCCTCGCGAACACCAGTGAGAGTGTATTTACACCATGAGGACTGCTGTGGTTCAAGAAGACAGCTCGTTATCACCTTCTTGGGCAGTTGAGAATGGGCAAAAAGTGCTGGCCTTGCCAGTGATGACCATATCCCATGAACGGATTTTAAAACAGAATTAACTTCTAATTAGTAATGTGTTCAAATCACAATTCTGCATAAGTCTTTGACCTTCTCTGAATTGTCAGTCAGACAGAATATGACTTTTACCTGATTGAAGCTCCTTAACTTGCCGAATTTGCATTCTGTGTTGATCCTGGCATGAAATAAACCATGTTCCAATGGGGGCACTGCTGGATTTGATACTGGATCTGCTTTGTTCTACTGACCATGGAGATTGTTTTCACCAAATTTAATGGCGGTGGTGATGACAGTGAGGGAAGTGCTGAGCAACTAATTTGGCTTTCATGGACTGTCCGTGATCCAAAAATGGTTCATACAGAGGATGTTCTTGTGTCATTGACCACTTTCTATTGCTCCCACATACAAAAGCTGCACATAGCTGGTCACGAGAAATCCATTTGACTTGTGCTTAAAAAAAAACTCTATGGCTGTGACACATGGATAAACATTGTGGGCTATGGCATGAACATTAAATCATTCTAAAGAATAGATTAGGAACCACTGTTCTAATGTGTGGATGCAAAATGACTGGAAATTTATCATCTTTTGGAGGCATCCTGCTGTGTAGATTGGCTTCTGTTCAGGCTGATTTCATCTAAACCTGGTATCTAGTTTGAGATCTTTTGAGATAAGGTTGATCATTTTTTTTGCATGTAACCCTGGACCATATCTATTATGCAGTGAGCTATGGGAATGAGAGTGAAGGGATCGATGATGTTAACCCTCTTTTTCTTCATGCATGTATTTTGACAGCCACAGTGGAACATAACTAGAGGGAAGGTGATTTACATTTCTTTGTCTTTTCTACCCTACTCCGATAGATTTTGTATTTTGGGCTACTTTATAAATGTGTTCTTGGCTCCTCAGCCTGGAGAGTACCTTCAATGGCCTTTTATACTTGGATAACTTTTGATAAAGTGCCCAGATGAACGGACAGAGAACTTTTTCTTCAAGATTTTGTTTAGCTGCTGAGTCTGTCCAGTAGCTTGGCTGGATCTTTCTCCGATCTTCAGAAATAGCAGTGTCACAATATTGGACCTTGTGTCACATTAATGATCAAGCAAATTCATTGAACAAACAGTAAATAACATTTATAGTAGATGTATTAATCTAGCTCAAATAGTAAATGTTCAGTCTTTATGCTAACCTATTTTATAGCTAATCTTTTATATGCAGCATTCTTTTATTCTTGCAGCTAAATGGCCTGACCTATTTCTTGGAGGGGCCATACTGACTCACTAGTGTGAACAGTGCAGCCTAATGAAATACCACCCAAACTGTCAGCGAGACTCTTCAGATTTGAATTGCTTGCCACTGTTCTTTGCTCCTGTATGAGCCTTTGCTTTCTGTTTTATATTGATCCTACCTACTTGAAGGAACCACAATCGCATAATCTTTGCGTTGCGCCTCTATTTTATTTGTGTGTGCGGGATGTGGGGTTTGTATTTTTCTTTGGTATTCTACTTGATAGTTTCTTTAATAGATTCCACCATTGGTCCATAGATTTATCAACTCATAATTTCTCCCTCCCTGTTGTAGTCAAATCCTCCCTCCTTTCCTTCCTTCCAGCTTAAAAGGTATTCAGTCATGTTATAGTCACTATTTTCAAGAAGCTTACTTACTGCTAAACTGCTAACTATTCCTAATTAATTACTCCTCATTAAAGTGTATCACCTGCTTTACAGCATGTCGTTTGAATGCATACAAAAAATCTATTCCCTTTTCTCTACTTCAATTAGTGTCCTAATGCTAATTCTGTATAATGATTGGCCTTTGTCAAATGATCACAGATTAGTATAGGAAGGGGAATAGATACTGTTCTCTACAGCTGTGACTGGGAATCTCTAAGGCTGTGTTATATGCCCGGTGCCACCATTGAGGATGTCTTCTCATGGCTGGAAAAGATCTTGGAGTATGAGGGGAGGTTGCAGTTGTTATGGCCCATTTGGGAACCAATGACACAGGTAGAAGTAAGAATGAAATTCTGCTGAGAGAGATTGAGGAGTTAGGATCTAAATCAATAAGTAGAACCTCAAAGGTACCTGATACATGTGCAAATTGATATAGGGTTAACAGCTCGTGGTTGAATACGTGGTTCAAAGAGCTGTGTGGGGGATGGGCTCCGATTCACCAAGCAATGGCACAAGTACGGGTAAGAGGAAGCTGTTTCATTGGGGACTGACTCCACTTGAACTGGGCTGGGGCCAGTGACCTGGCACATCAAATAACTAAGTCCCTAGGTTAGGCTTTAAACTACAAAGTGTGGGTATGGTGGGTGGTAAGGTTGAGGGTAGGGGAACTTTAAAAATCTAAAGTGAAAAGTCAAGATCATAGACCAGTGTAGTAATGAGAAGAATGTAACAGGAAGGAACAAAAAAACAGGGAACTTTGAACAAAGGAAATGTAATAACCTTAATACAGGCTGGTGCTGTGTGAAAGATAATAAGGGCTCATGGGGTTGATGATAATATATTATCACGGATACAGGATTTGTTAGCAAACAGAAAACAGAGCAGAAATAATGGTGTTGGGATGTTGCAAGGATACGTGTTCAGTTATTTACAATCCATATTAATGATTCGGATGAAGGGACCAAGTGAATATACCCAAGTGGCTGAGGTACAAAGCTAGGTGGGAATGTAAGCTCTAAGGAGAGCATGCGAAGTCTGCAAAGAGGTATAGGTTAGGGTAAGTGAGTGGGCAAGAAGGTGACAGATGGAGTATGATGTGGGGCAGTGTGTGGTTATTGACTTTGATAGGAAGAATGAGAAAACAGTTTCTTTTAAATAGTAAGAAACTATTAAAATGTTAGCATTCAGAGGGATTTGGGTGTCCTTGTAAACAAAACATAAAGTTAACATGCAAGTAATTAGGAGAGTAAGTTGCATATTGGCCTTTATCGCAAGAGGGTTGGGGTACAGGAGTAAGGAATTATTTATGTAGTTCTAGAGGGCTTTGGCAAGACCACAACTGGTATACTGCCATTTTTGGTGTCTGTACCGAAAGGAATAATTCACCTGCCTTCGAGGGAGTACAATAAAGGTTCATTTGATTGATCCCTGGGAAGAGAGGGGAGACTGAGTAGAATGGACTTGTACTCTGTGGAGTTTAGAAGCATAAGAGGTGATCATATTGAAACAAAGAAGGTTCTGAGAGGTCTTGCATGGTAAATGCGAAGTGGCTGATCTCCTGGCTGAAGACTCTAACTAGGCAGCAGAGTCTCAGCTAAGAGATCTGCCATTCAGGACTGAGATGAGGAGAAATTTCTTTTGAGGGTTGTGAACCTATGGAATTCTGTATCCCAGAGAGCTATGGATGCTCAGTTGTTGAACATAGTATAATCAAAGCTGAGAGATTTTTTGGGCTATAAGGGAATCGAGGGGTATGAAGGTCTGGTGGGAAAGTAGAATTGCGGTTGAAGTTCAGCCATGATCCTATTGAATGGCGGAGCTGGCCTGAGTAGAACCTACTCCTGCTTTTATCCCTCGTGTCCTTGCGAATGAAACTAAAGTGTGGTCTTTTTCATCTTCCAGATGTACAGCTAATGATTTGAAATGCATCATCAGGTTGATTAAACATGATTTAAGAATGAATTCTGGAGCAAAACATGTGTAAGTGTCTGTTAATTTTTGATTACGAAAGGAGTGTTTTGTTTAATGATTCTATAGTTGTAGGTTTAAAGTGGAATTTTTAATGTACCTTCTTCATTTGCTTGTGAATTTTTTTTTGTTCAAACTATCCTGAGGACTCTTTCTTATCTGCAGAAATAAATGCTTTTATTTTCCTTCTGTGTACCATTCCTCAGCTAAGAGAGCCTGTAGGTGACCTGTTGCAAGCTGTACCTGTGTAATTATGCTATTAAGACTCACCACTATTCTGGAACCAATTATACATTGAGCATGGCAACCAAAGGTGCTATAATACTGCAGATGACAGGTTTAGACAAGGTAGACAAAGAAACGCTGTTCCCATTAGCTGATGGTACAAGTACTAGGTGACACAGATTTAAATTTTGGGAAAGAGATCTGGGGGAATGTGAGAAGAACTTTTTTATGTAGCAAGTGGCAGTGACCTGGAACTCGCTGCCTAGGAGGTGGTGGAAGTGGAGACAATGAATGATTTCAAAAGGAAATTGGATGGGCACTTGAGGGACATAACCTTGAAGAATAAGGGGGTAGATCCAGGGAATGAGATTAACTGGATTGCTCTACAGAGAGCTGACATGGACTCAATGGGTCAAATGGCCTCCTTCTGCACCGTAATGACTCTGGCTGATATCTGTGTTGTATTAAGAGCAGTTGACTGTCCGTGGTAATACTGCCAGCTCTGCCATACAGAGAACTTCGTTCCTCAGGGGGTTAATTTTAACTTTAGAAAAGGAGCTTTCAGAAGTTTTTGCTCTGTTCTAACATTTAAAAGATTCAATACTTTCTTAAATTCCCATCATGTTCAACGGGTTGTTTGACAACCTTTTATATGCTGCTTTCTATAGTGTTTAATGTGCAGCAGTGCAAGACTTTGCTGTACCAACCCCACACTGTTTGCTGTTGGGTACCTAGAGTTCAGGTTTGTCAACTGATTCCCATGTTACATTGCTGCTTTTATGTAAATGCACAAGTAAATTGAGTATTGTGCTAATTGAGAATAGCAATGATGACTTGCTTTATGAAATTTTTTTCTTTTCAAAACTGCCCTTTTTTTTCACTATCTCAGTCAGTATCTAAACCAATATGTTATGATGAAATACCAGTGTTTATTTGGTATTTAGTCTACTCATTATGGGGTGGCTTGGTGGCGCAGTGGTTAGTGCTGCTGCCTCATAGCCCCAGGGACCCAGGTTCCATCCTGACCTCAGGTGTCTGTCTCTGTGGAGTTTGCACTTTCTCCCCATGTTTGCGTGGGCTTCTGCCAGGAGCTCTGGTGCCCTCCCACCATCCAAAGACACGCTGGTTAGGTGGATTGAAGTTTCTTGTTGGGGATGATGGCAACCTCCTCGCAGACCCTTTTGTTAGTGTGGAAGTCATTGCCAAGGCGGGTGTAGTATTTCTCAATGATCACTCGGGCGGCTTTCTTGACCGTCTTAGTCCTGACATGACCCATCTTGGATTCCAGCCGAGAGAAGATTGTGTGTGTCTGTGTGTGTGCGTGTGCATGTGTGCCCTGTGATGGACTGGTGTCCCATCCTGGGTGTACCCTGCCTAACACCCATTGCCTGTCTGGATAGGTTCTGGAAAAGTGAGTGAGTCTACTCATTTCAACAGTGGCCACACATCAAAAGTACTTCACTGGCTGTAATGTGCTGTGAAACTTCAAGTGGTCGTGTAAAAGTGCTACTTAAATGAAAGTCTGTCTTTATTTCACGTTGAGACTTGTATTTTGCTATAGTGTTGTTGCCTTTTCCATTCTTTACTACCATACATCGTCTTGGCCCTTATTTAGACCAACCATTGCCACACTTCAAACTGTCAAACCCTAAAGTTCAGTTCTTGGCTTTGAAAAGCAGGACTCATTTTGTCTATTCCCTTGCTCTTGAACAGTTGTCATTTCCAATCTTGCTACATCTAAATTTTTTTTCCATTATTACAAAATACTTTCACTCGTGCAACACAGTTTAGTTCACAAAAGCAATGCAAGACTCACGCAGTATGTTTTGATGTTTTAATACTCAACGTTTCCCCAGCTGTAGTGCTATGCTATTTCCTTTGTGCATCTGTTGCTCCCTTAGTAATTGGGAAATGCCTGGACATTGTTCAAATAATTAATTCTTTTCATTGCTACATTTCTGGCAGTGGCTACTTATCCTTTTTTCATACAGGCTCTTTCTTTTATATTATAGGTTACCTTTTACCACAAGTTTCAATCTTGTGTAACCAATTGCCATTCAACCTGCCCATTCTCTAATCAAAAGGGAGTATTCTGTTGCTACTATGGGTTCCCATCCCCTTTAACCAATCCCTTAATTGTGGCCCCATCCATTCTTGCATCCATTTATGCTTCTTTTCTATACCTGATTAGCAGATTCTGGGTTGCACTCAAACAAGAGGTGTTGAAAATTAGGAATTTTATGCCAGCTTTCCAATATACTTTATTTTTTGGTAGTTCTTACAGATATCCTGAAATCTCAGGTTACTAGTGCTGTTTGACTATGTTGATTAAATACACCAACTTCACTGGTTATTCTTTTAAATTGCTAACCAGATTGAATGTCAGATTTCCTGCTGATTTCTCTTAGGTTGGATGCCTTAGACCCCAATGCTTATGATGCATTCAAAGCCTCACGTAATTTGCAAGATGTGGTTGACCGCGTTCTCCAGAATCAACAAGAATCTGAACAAGTACCAGGATTGAAGAAAATTCTCAGCATCAAGGCTAACCTTCTGACCCCAGTACAGCCTATGCTGGTAAGGAACAGATGATAACATCAACTTTCTTTCCATCCCCATCCTGGCCTTCCTTTACAAACATTAATTTGTCCAGGCCAATATTAAATGGAATTAAAGAAATACACATGTATTATAAATTAAACATCAAATTGTGTTAAGTGGAGTAAGTTTGGGCTTGTGCTTTTATTTTCACCCTAGCACCTTCAAATCCAGATTGGAGATGTTAAGGGCTGAATTTTGTATTGGGTTATGCTGAGAAACTGAGGTTGGGAATTTAATTTCAGTTGATGATCTAAATCTGAAATAAAAAGCTAGTACCAGTGGAAGTGACCATGTAAACTCCCAATTGTCATAAAGATCCATCTGGTTAATAGATATCCTTTAAGGGAAGGAAATCAGCTTTCTTACAGGATCTGGCCTATATGTGACTACAGACTGGCAGCAATATGGTTGATTCTGAACTGCCCTCTGAAATTATCTAGCAAGCCATTGAATTATATTCAAGAAGGTGATTCACCACCACTTTCTCAGGGGCAGTTAGGGATGGACCATACCTCCCTATCCCATGAATAAAGATAAAAAGTCTTGCTTGTTTCAGCTCTGTGTCCCATGAAGGCACTTAAGAACAAAATAAATAGGAGCAGGAGAAAGCCATATGCCCCCCTTCAGCAAGTTCCACCATTCAGCATGATCATGGCTGATCTTCAACTCCACTTGCCTGCTGGCTCCCCATATCCCTTGATTTCCTGAGACACCAAATATCTATCAATCTCAGTCTGGAATATACTCAATGATGGAGTATTCACAACCCTCTGGGTGGACAATTCCAAAGATTCACAGCCCTCTTGAGTGAAGAGATTTCTCCTCATATCAGTCCTAAATCATCAGACCCCATCCTGAGGCGCCCCCATGTTCTAGATTTCCCAGCCAGGGAAACAACCCCTCTATCTACCCTGTCATGCCCCCTCAGAATCATATTTTAAGGAGATCACCCCTCATTCTTTTATACTCCAAAAAGTGTGGGTTCAATTTACTCAGTCTCTCTTCATAGATCAACTTTCCCATCCTAGTGATCTAGGATCTAGTGAACCTTTGCTCTACTGCCTGCAAGGCAAGTAGATCTGTTCTTGGATATGGATATCCAAACAGCACACAGTGCTTTAGGTGTGGTTGCATCAAATCCCTGTATAATTGTTGCAAGATTTCGTTGTTCCAGTCCCTTTTCAATAAGAGCCATTTTCCTTCCTAATTGCCTGCTGTACCTGCATGCTAACTTTTTGCATTCCTTATACGAGTACACCCAAGTTTCTGAACACTGACATTTCAAAGTTTCACACCTTTTTAAAAGAAATTGTATTTTTATTCTTACTACCAAAGTAAATAATCTCTCTCTTTCCCACACTATACTCCATCTGCCACCTTGTTGCCCATTCACTTAACCTCTCTATATTTTGGCTATATAAATTGTCGCTTGGTAGTGCAGAACTTGAGCATTGCTGAAAAGAGAGATGTGCTGTCGAAGCTTTTCATCTTGCACTGATCAAGGCAGGTTTGCAAGAATACCAAATCTCAAAGGGAACAACAATTTAAACTCCATGAAAAGCGGGTGCTGATTGGTTGGCAGGTGGACTCAGATTGGTAGAAGCATTGCCTTGGAGAATGCACCAGGGAATGGCTGTCACCCAAGCTTTTGTTTAATTGAGAAAGGCTCAATGCGTGAACATGTTCTTTCTGTTTGCAAAGGACGGGGCCCTGTGTGTGAATATACTTAACTTCTAGTGCACGTAAGTGAGCCACACTGCGAGCCCAACTGATGATCTTAAATTGGTTGTTTGTGCAATTCTTAGCACAACCAGGATTGCTAGCAGTGTGTGCCATCTGCGAGGTGTACCACAGCAACTCACCGAGCTCCTTCGACATCACCTTCCAAACCCGTGACCTTCACCACCTAGAAGAACAAGGGCAGCAGACAGATGGGAATACCACCACCTCCTCAAAGTTCCCCTCCAAGCCACACACCATCCTGATGTGGAACTATATTGCTGTTCCTTCATTGTGGCTAGGTTAAAATTCTGGAACTCCCTTCCAAACATTACTGAATGTACCTATGCTAGATGGACTGCAGCAGTTCAAGAAGGCAGCTCACCACTATCTTCTCGAGGGCAGTTAGGGATGGGGAACAGATGCCAGTCTTGCCAGTGATAGGAACAAATGTATATTTAAAAAAAAAAGCTTTTTAGAAATCCAAGTATAATATATCTAATGGCTCCCCTTTAACTATCCTACTGGCTCCATCCTCGAAACACCTAATAAATTTCTCAAATATAATTTCTCTTGCATTAAACCATGTTGACTTGTTCTGATCATATTTTGATTTTCTAAGTGCATTAAGACTTCCTTAATAACAGATTCCTGCATTTTCTCGATGACTGATGTCAGACTAACTTGGCTGTAGTTCCCAGTTTTCTTTCTCCCTCCTGTTCCTGGTGCCCATTGTTGCAAAGAGTCTTGCCAATGTGGATGTTTGGGGAATTGGAATTTTATAAGTCTTGAGAATGGCGCCACTACATTTCAATTGTTTGCCTTTCCCAGGGATGCTGAATCATGGTACCAGTTTCAACATTTAGCTTCCTAATTTGAGCCCCCAGAAACTCCTATACCGTGCAACAATTACAGATACCTGAACTGCAACTTTTCACTAGTTGATCTAAACCCCCTAGAACATAGCCGGGAGCACAGGTGCCTCTTTGTGATAAGAACATTACTGACATACTTATTGTAGAAAATAAATCTTACCAAAAGGATGAGTGTTTAATTTTTGACAAATTTTGAAAGTATCTATGAAAGGTATTTCACGCTGAGACTATAAATTTTAAAGTTTTAATCTTCCTGCATATTTAAAAAATGATCTAATTTTGTTTCCTTACTTCAGGCTGAAGCTTGCAAATCAATCGAATATGCCATGAAGAAATGCCCAAATGGAATGTATGCAGAGATCAAGTACGATGGGGAGAGAGTTCAAGTGCATAAGAATGGGGATACCTTCCAATACTACAGCAGAAGCCTGAAGCCTGTGTTGCCACATAAAGTGAGTAACTCCTTCGTCCTTCCATAGGAACAAACCTCCACCCTTTTCAATTCCTCACTGCACAAAGAGAATGTTTTTTTTTCTCTCCATTGCTGGTATGGGAGGAGGCACATTTGAAAGTTCACAACTTACCTTGGGAGTTTTTAATTTTAATTTTCCACTTTCTCTGCTAAGCAGACTCCTTCTGAAGACGGTAATTAATTCTGGGCTGTGGGCCCCTTCAAATAATTTGAAGCAAATTGAAGGAGAACAATGGGAAGTTCACTCAGTATGTGACTTGCTGTAACTACCTCGGGGTCCTTGCTTGTTGCTGATGCTGCACGCAGAAAGTGGGAAATATTCTAATACTAATGTTTATTGCCATTTAATGAGCACAAAATTCCTTTAACAAAACAGTGGAGCTAAAATTGGGGTTGTAACTTAATCTGCACAGATTACAGATTTTAAAGTGCTTGTCCGTTTGAAATTGCCTCAGCCTGTTTAAATTACTCCTTTTTATTTTGGACAGATATGTTTGTACCTGCAACAGTTTCAAAAGTGACTTTTTCACACTATGGCCTTCCTGAACGGGATTGCTAATTTAGTGAGAATACGGACAGTTTATACTATAGAATTGTGTCCAATCCCTGATGGCTTGAGACTGTCACACTCATTTGTTTATGGTGTGCGAAATACAGGAGGAGATTTTCATACCGATCAGCTTCCGAAGTTAAAAGACTGTGTTCCAAGGTGCTTTTCAAGCAATATTTCCTATGTCTTTCTGAAATTCTATGGGAGGCTGGCAGCTGCTATTTATCCCTGATGCATGAGGATGTTGGTGATTAGTGGGGTAGAATACTCAAACCACTGTGAACCTCCCTCACAGTGCCTGCACACATTATAGTTCTCACCAATACTCTCTCAATTATGTATTTCAGTCTCCTATGTAGGAAAAATCCTAGGAATAAGATCAGTGTGACTGCTGGGATAACCTCATCTCTGTGCATGGTGTGTCTTTCCTCCCTTGTTTACTCACTCATTCTCAAAGTTATTACAAAGACTGAGGTATTGATTTGTGCCAACAGCATAACCACCCAGCTCTCCTTGCGGCTCCCATGTTAGCTGACATTGTTATCAGTTCTCTCCCCTTGGCTTCTGTTCCCCTCTCCTTTAATTCTGCCATCATCGCCCCTCTCAGTTTGACTTCTCTGTCAAAAGATGGTGCCCCATCTTCAGTCTCCCTTTCCCCTCTAAAGATCTTGAACATGTTGTCTCCCAAATTTGTGCCCATTTTTTGCAGAACATCATGTTTGAATCCCTCCAATCAGGTTTCCACCCCTTTCGTTATATTGAAACACTCTTGTCATAATTGACACCATATATGATTGACAAAGGCAAACTAGCCCTACTCAACTTGCCTGCAGCCTTAGACACAGTTGATCACACCATTCTTCTTCAATGCCCTTCCAGTTGTGTGGGACTGCACTCACCTGGTTCCATTCTTATTTATATCTAATCATGGGCAACAAATCTTCATCAATGGCTTCTCTTCCTGCTCTTGCACTGTTACCTCTGGTGTCCCAGGGATCTACCCTTGCCACCTCATGCCGCCCCCATCCCTGTCCTGTTTTTCCTCTACATGCTGCCCTGCAGCGACATCACCCAAAAACACACTGTTTGTTTCTGCACATACGCTGACGACACTCCGGCTTTACCTCACCACCACTTTTCTTGACTCCTTCACTCTCTCTAAATTGTCAGACTACTTGTGCGCTGTCCAGTACTGGATGAGCAAAAATTTCCTCCAATTAAATATTGGGAAGACTGAAGCCACTGTTTTTGGTCCCTGCCACAAACCCTGCTCCCTATCCACTGACTCCATCCATCTTCCTGGCAACTGCTCGCAACCTTGGTGTCAGCCACATATTCCCATTATCAAGACCACCTATTCCTACCCTGTCTCAGTTACTCTGCTGTTGAAACCCTCATTCATCCCTTTGTTAACCTCCAGACTTGACTAATCTAACACACATCTGCTGGCCTGCCATGTTCTCTGTAAACTTAAAATCATTCAACACTCTGCTGCCTTTGTCCTTACTCACCAAATCCCATTCATCGATCACCTCGTGCTCACTAACCTACACTGGCTCCTGGTTAAGTAGCATCTTGATTTTTTTTAAATTCCCATTCTTGTTTTCAAATCTCTCCATGGCCTTTCGCCTTCCTATCTAATCTCCTCCAGCCCTACAACCTTCAGATACCTGCTGTCCTCCAATTCTGGCCTTTTGTGCATTCCTGATTTTAATCACTCCATCATTGTTGACCATGCTTTCAGCTACCTTGGCCCAAAGCTCTGCAAACCCTCCTTACACCCCTCCTCCTCTCTACCTCACTTTCCTCCTTTAAGACACTCCTTAAAATTTACCTCTTTGACCAAGGTTTTGGTCATATGACCTAATCCTTTATATGACTCTGTATCATACTTTGTTTTATAATGCTCTTGAGAAGTGCCTTGGGACCTTTATTATGAGAAAGGTACAATATAACTACAAGTTGTTGTTACAATGTAAATACCTGGGCCAGGGATGCCTGAGAAGCATCAATGTATTTTTTTGTTTCCTCACTCGTCCTTTTCCCCCCCTCCGCCCTTTCCATTTTTCCATACTTAAAAGCTCACTATGTATTTTGTATTAGTTTCATCTCCCTAATAAATGTAAAAGTGAACTGTAAAGGACTGCCTGCTCCTGAGCAGGTTTAATGGGGTTTATGTGGTTTGTTGGTAAATCATAGGGCTGTCCTCTCTGTTTGTTAGTTGAGCAGATGTAACTCTTTCAAAAATGGATGTGCTCATTTCATATATAAGCACTGGAGGATATCTGGTATCAGAAATTATAGTTTTGATGTTTGCGCTATGCTGCTAGTTATCCTATAATATTACAAACATGAAAAAAGAACCTGCGTTCACGTAACTTAGTCTCGGTCTCAGCCTACTTTATGTGCTCAACTAGAGTGGGGTTGAACTTCTAGCCTGCAGACTCAAGAGATCTACATACTGAGACCAAGCTGATAACATGATGTTTAGACTGTTATCTGAAAAGGGAGCATGTGGAGGGTTATAGGAGAAGGCGAAGGAATGATACTAGGTGAGTTGCTCATTCAGAGAGCCGATGCAGACACGATGGGCTAAGTGGCCTCCTTCTGTGCTGTAACAATTCTGTGATTCTATGATGTTAGGTATGCCCCGTGTTCTGGTATGATGAAAGTAGACTGATCTCCGTAGTTTCATTGTTGCAAAAACTAATTTTGTCTTTTTTGTTTTTTCCATCCTAGATTGCTCATTTTAGGGATTTTATTCCCAAAGCTTTTGTAGGAGGTGACAGTATGATTTTGGATTCTGAGGTGCTGCTGATTGATACACACAGTGGAAAACCACTCCCTTTTGGAACACTAGGTGTCCATAAGGTAATGTGATTGAAGGATCCAGGTTTAATTTCTTCCTGTGATGTTTATGATGAAGGCGCCCCCCCCCCCCCCCGCCCAATAAACATGAGGTCATCCAAAACTCCACTACCTGCGTCCTCACTTGCACCAAGTTTGTTCACCCATCATCCCTGTGTTTGTTGATCTATGTTGGCTCCTGGTCAAGCACCACCTTGGTTTTAAAATTCTCATCCTTGTTTTTAAATCCCTCCATGGCCTCACTCCTCCCTATCTGTGTCATTTGCTCCAGGTCCACAATCCTCTAGATATCTGTGTTCCTCTAATTCTGGCCTCATGATTAACGCTCGATTTTAAATTACTCCTCCATTGCTGGCTGTGCCTTCAACTGCTTGAGCTCTCTCCCTAAACCTCTCTCTACCTCACTTTCCTCTTTTTAAGATGTCCCTTGAAACCTATCTCATTAAACAAAGTTTTGATCATCTGTCCTAATATCTCCTTGTGTGACTTGGTGTCAAAATTTTGCTTAATGTTCCTGTGAAGTGCCTTGGGATGTTTTATTACATTAAATGTGCTTTATTAATACAATTTATTGACAGTAATATTCAAATAATTGTCATAAAATGATTTGAAAATTCTTCAGAATTATAAGCTGTACAAACTGGAAGGAACCCAGGAGTAGTGCCTGATCTGAAACATCTGATCCCATCTAGCTAACAGTTGCCTTCAGCTTCAGCTCTCTGGGCTAGGTAGAAGAAACTTCAGACGAGGTTCTCATTTCTGATCATTAGCTAGTACACACGTCTGGACAAGTGTGGCTCACCTGGGATGCATCCCTTAGTCATATTTGCTGAAGATGTATAGGCCCACATATAAATAATGGCCATTTAGGTGAGGGAGTGGAAAGCTGCAGACAGTGAAGCTGCAGTCCAGCAAGAGTCCGTGCCTTTGGTCTGAGAGATGGAGGTTGGAACGTTCTTTCGGACTACTGAATAGTAGAGTTAGAATTGTATGTATTAGCTCAACAAACCATTTGAATTCTATTTTTCTTCTGTTCCAGAAAGCCGCCTTCAAGGATGCTAATGTTTGTCTTTTTGTCTTCGACTGCATTTATTTCAATGGAGTCAGCCTCATGAACAGGTCTGTACATCCCCCATCAAATCTGCATGCAGTAGGAAATTCCTTTTGAACTTGGGTCTTAACAGACACAATGGAGCTTGTTGTATAATTGAATTACTGTTTTTATGTTGTGCTAGTGCCACTGGCTCTTGACTCTCAAGTTGCCACTGCAACAATCCCAAAAATATTGCCTAAGTATTCAAAAGCTGGCAACCAGAAAGATCCTTTTTTGAAAAAACAAACAAAAGGGTATCTCTGGTCAACAGTGATCCTTGACCAGACCCCAGTGTTCTGGTGATATTCTGTTAGGGACCAATAATGTTTTGTTTAAAGTAGGCAAAAGTTTGAGATTCAAGACGCTTGCTAAGTGAATAAAGCCAAAAGATTCTACGGGTTTTGAACAAACAAAAATAAACTTTACTATACAAGGTCAGAAGGATAACAATTTATAATATCTATCTTATACTCTAGCATTCAGGGTTAATATAAGGTACATGTGAATTAACAGGCAAATTGTGGGCAAACACACTGCACATTAAAGAACAGATGCAACCAAGACCCAGATGTCAGAAACACTGAGAATCAACCAATCTCACCAAAACCTGTGTCTCTCACACGTGGGATTCCCATCTTCACCTATGAATTCTCTCCAAAAGTCACTCCAACTCGGATGACACCAACAACCGCCTACCTCGCAAGGTTTCAATCTCGTTTCCTGAGATTCTCTTCTCCTGGATTCCGGAGTCCGCACTCGAGCAGTAATTCACAGGCGCAACTTCAGCTCTTCGGCCACGCTGAGCAGAGCACTACAGTTCCAAAGGGGTACCTTTGCTTCAATGGCCCCCAGCACAAAGGCTGCCTTCTTGGATCTTCAGGCTTCTTCTGAGCCCTCTTCACTTAGTGTGCTATCTGCGGACCTTTTCCTGTTTGGAGCCTGTTTCTCTGCTCTTCTCTTTACCTTAGCGAGGATCGTGTCTGTCCCTTGTCTCTGTTCCGTACCTGGGACTTCCTTTTGGGACCCCTCCCTGTCCCCTGCCTGGGACTCTTGCCAGCAATAGTGCTCTGCTCCTGGTCACATGACCTGGGTTTTCCTGCCATTTTCCTTCCTGCACAGGCATGCTGGATCCTAAGAACTGAAGAGCTGGTCTGCGCCTGCGCAGCCCGCTCCGAGGCCTGCGATCAACATTATGCCAAGTTTCACTTTCATAACACCAGCCTTGGTAAAACTGCCACATTTAACCTTGGTGTTGCTCCAGATTGCAAGAGACTTGGATGCCCCAACATTTTCTCTTGGGCCATTTAGAAATTTGTGTCCCTCTTTAAAAATATGCAGGCTCAATGGCTTCCATCATCTCCACAGAAACCTGCACTTATAATAAATAGAAGAATGAGCTAGACTGGCTTAATGTCTTCCTTGATGTACACTTATCCTTGTGATGTATCTAAATATGTTTTTTATGTCTTTACAGACCAATCAGTGAGAGAAAGCAATTCCTTCATGACAACATGGTTGAAATCCCCAATAGGATCATGTTTTCAGAGATGAAGCATGTGACTGTGAGTACAGTCACTTTTTAAGTGGAACCTTTTACAAAGGCTTCACAATACTGTATGTATTCATTACTAAAATGGTCTGGATTTTCATTGTTTGGTTTTGAATTGGTGTCCAATGGTGAAGGTAACATCAATTTATTTTAAGCTTTTTTAAGCAGGAAGTTAGTGAACCAACAGGGCACATAAGGACCTGGATAAGGTGGTCAAACAGGAGGGAGATGACATCAAGATAGATTTATATAATTTAGCACTCTCAGTGTAAAACTTGCACGATGAGGGTGCGTATCGGAAATTCAGGTATGACGCTCTGCATGTCACAGAAGGTTTCTCTCCAATGATCACTTCATTTCCTGAGTTGCCAATCTGTAATTCCATCATACTTCTGTGCCAAAGAGCAAATACATAAAATCTGCTCCATAGTCTTTGTACATCCCAACATAGATCTAGACAAATGGCAGATTGAATGCCCTTCCATTATTCCTTCTTACTTTGATTTCTTATATTGCTAATTATTTAGATTTTTTCCTGATATTATGATAAAACCCAATACTAAGTGGTCTGTGGCTTCAGCCAGAACTTCAGACATTGCCAGTGTATTTTCTACCAGGGTTGCAGTGGGTTACACTGAGGTTTTTTTCAGTGTACTAAGGTGCCATAATCTGCCAGAACAGAACATGTCATACATGTTCCACCATGCAAACGTGAACCATCACATCGTTGGCAAAAAACAATGAACAAGTGCAGCTTGGAGGGAACATTGCTCTCTCTCCTCCTTTGCCCATCTCAAAACTCACCTCTTTGACCAAGCTATTAGTCAACCCTTCCTAATATTGTAATATCTTCGTTTGTGGCTCAGTGCATCTGTGACGTGCTGTGGGATGCTTTCCTACATTAAAAGCATGAAATAAATGTAAATTATTTCTTTGCCACGTACCTCTCAATGCTGTTAGCGATTCTGCTGCTCTCTGCCTAAATATCATATTAATTCTGCAATAATAACATTTGTTAATGTTGATTATCTTGAACACAAAATGGTCATAGAAAATAGAAACCCAGATTGTAAATATTGTATATCCAATGACCGCTGTCTAGAGCTACCTATTGGAGACAGCAACGCAATCCTGAAGGTTTTTTTATTATAAACTTAAAGTAACTGCTCTGACATGTTATGTTGAGGGAAACCTCCTTGCTTTTATCACTTATAATAAAGCCCATATGTAGTTGACCTCTCTAATTAATCTGTTCTCTTTTCACACTACCTGTAATGCTTTTGATGTGTCTTTTCTTTGGTTCCTTTTTAAGGAGGGGTTCTTGGATTTGTAAAGTTAGACATTGACAAGTTTTACAAATTAAGATTGTGTTAAATATTCATTCCGGCCAAGTTCACTCACTCTAAAATTGCGATAGACCATATTGTTCTCTGGACAAATTGCTCACCAGCCCCCCCATTAGCCTTTGTAAATACTTCAAACAAAATTCAAAACAAACGAAGTTACAATTTTGATGCATTAATCAAAGAAATTGCTCTTGTGACCATCTCTGTAACTAATAAGTTTATTTGATAAAACAAGTGTACATTTTACTAACTCTTTTTTAAAAGAAACTCTTTGCATCTTGTTTTGGCAGAGGGCCTCTGACCTGGGAGAAATGATCAATCGAGTGATTAGAGAGGGCCTGGAGGGACTGGTATTGAAAGACGTTAAGGTGAGATATTCTCAACATGGGTTGTTACTGTATCCCTATCTTCTGTAAGTGGACAGAATTGGCTGGACTAATCAGACAAGTATTTGTGTATGGAAATAATTTCAAAATAATCAAGTTGTGCCCATATCTACATTATCAGTCGTGTGTGTATTCGGGCGAGTGTCCCAACGTCATCCCGCACGTGAACAATCTTCAGGTCGTCGGTTGGGTGTCGGAGCCGCGCCCAACAACAATTAAAGTGTCACTTAATGCCATTAAAAAGCCAATTGTACTGTATTTTGTATTGCCTGTGCGATTTTGAACTCGTTGCACAGGCAGGCGGGCGGGCAGCCACTTTTAACGAAACCTCATCCAGGGGAAGGATAAAGCAGGTCTGCAGCATTGCCATTGTGAATAGTGAGGAGTTAGGTGACAGTGTTGTGACACAGCATTTGGTAAAGACTGAGTTGGTTACACCCCAAAGGGAAACTTGAAGCAACTGTCATAACCTATACTTTCAATTGGTATGTTTGAGATGCAGCTCTGAATTCAGGAATAAGACTACTGAACCTCGAGGCTTTTTATATAAAACTAATTAAAAATGTATTAATTGACAACAAATTAAACACACACACATCTGCAAATTACTACCATAATAACTTTTAAACAAATCTCCAAATTAATCACTCCCAGGTAAATCTTCACCAAGGCAACAATAACCCATAGACTTTAAACAGACACCAGGTAAAGCACATTTGACTTTACAAATTCAAAATGAGGTTCCTTGCAATCTGGTTCCTTTGCAGACACAGTTGCAGGCTTACAGGATGGTTAGATCTTAAATGCCTCTTCTGCCTTACACACACAAAATCCTTTCTGTTTATACCTAGCTTTTCCTTTGAATGTAAATTTCCCATGGTTTCACTAGTCTTTTAACTTCACATCTTCAACAATAACATTTTCATCCCACTAATTTTATTAGTAATATAAACACATTGCTTGGCATCTCCTAGCTAGGTGCAAGATTTTACTCCCACTCTTGAATGCTTTATTCAACAAATGCAAATTTACACTTTACCTTCTATCCTCCTTACTGTTTACCCAATTAACATCTCAAATTATAATACATCAAAGCACTGAGACTATCTGGCTTTAATCCAATTGAGACACACACAGTCAAACACATAGACACAAACCCAACTACAATTCCGTTTTAAAAATAATTTCCAATAAATTATAGACAATATTTCTTCATAACAGTTTGCTGCTGGTTGTTTATTTGAACTTGACAGGTTCACTCTGTTCTGAGCTTCAGTCTAAGCATTTCTAGGCTTCATTTCAGGACTCATTGGTGTCTCCAAGGCCCCCGGAGGATTTTGACCCCGTGGACCCTTCCGGGTACCAGACAGCCTTCCCTTACCGTGGTAATGGGGATTGTGGCCTCTGCTGGTGGCACCTCCCCTGAGGAGGAAGAGAGGGGCAGAAGGGAGAGGAGGCTAGGTGTCTCAATGTAGCTTCCAGGGGAGCGACCTGTGGGAGGAGAGGCACAGGGCCAGCAGGTAGTCCAAGGTGGAAGGGGCCACAGAAGACGCCACTAACCTGCTGCCAGGGTTCACAGGCAGCGATGCAGCTACCTCAACATTTCAAAGGTGCAATGCTGAAGGAGGCTCCGCGTCTCCAGGGAGACTGACCTCTATTTTTCAGATGATTGGTCTGAGATCACCTCCAACTGTGTAGGTGGACACCCCATGCCAGTGGCTCTGAAGGTCATGGTGGCCCTCAACTTCTATGCCTCCAGCTCTTTCCAGGTGTCAGTGGAGGATCTTTGTGGAGTTTCCCAATCAGCTGTCCACAGTTGCGTCAAGCTGGTGACTGATGCTCTGTTAAGGCGGCTAATGACATTTACTCACTTCCATATGGATGAGGCCAGCCAGGCTGAGCGAGCCACAGGGTTTGTAGCGATTGCTGGGTCCCCAAATCCAGGATGCAATCGACTGCACACATGTAGCCATCAAGGCGTCAGCGGGTAATCCGGGTACTTTTGTCAACAGGAAGGGCTTCCACTCGATGGACGTCCAGATAGTTTGTGACCACAAGATCTAGATTCTGCAAGTCTGTGCAGGGTACCTTGGTAGCTCCCATGACGCTTACATCCTGAGACATTCACAGGTGCCAAGGCTGCTCACTGCTTCAGTTCGACTGAATGGATGGCTGCTGGGTGACGAGGGCTATCCCTTGAAAAGGTGGCTTCTGACACCTCTCTGCTACCCAGGAACAGAGGTAAAGCAGTGTTGTAATAGGAGTCATGCCTCCACAAGGTGGGTGATAGAGAGGACCATCGGCCTTCTTAAGATGCGCTTCAGATGCTTGGACCATTCAAGGGGTGCACCACAGTACCACTAGAGCAGGTGCCACTGATGGTGGTTGCATGCTGCGCTCTCCACAATCTGGCTCTGGCAAGGTGGGACCCACCGGACGAAGAGGATCTTGAGGCAGCTCCACAGGGCAAAGATGATGAATCCACTGGTGAGTCAGAAGAGGAGGCTGGTGAGGAGAACGCAGAGGGCGAGGAGGCAGACCTCTGGATCCTTCAGGGAGGCAGGGACACTTTGATCCAATGCTGCTTCAGCTTGGCTGCCAAAAACCTGCTTCCACCTCCTGCCAAGGCCTCCATCCTGAATGTTTGAAATGACCCTTTCCTTTGAACCCAAAGTCCACTCAGTGCCTGTGCAATAAAGTTTAGAGCCATTCATGTCCAGCATTAGATACTGGCATGCCCTGCATCTACAAAACAAGTGAAACATACTCAGGCCATCAAGACAAAAGCAAAATTTATATCATGTTGGCACTCACGTCAAATGAACATAACAATATATGGTGTTAATAATCACACCAGTAAACAGATTAACAAAACATGTCAGAACAGAAGCCTCCATGCCTAACATAAACAGGTGGAACCAAACTCAACATTTTATTCATCCTTAAACTTCATGGGGAAAATATCTTGAGAGTAAAGGCACTTTAGTTAGCTTTGCTTCATTAACCAATGGCTGAATGATTAAACCAAAGATTTAATTTCACCAGAGTTTAACTTACTACATTAAGTTAACTGAGGAATTATTCAAATTTTCTGTTCTAACAAATAGAAGCAAGCCTGTACAAAAATGACTTGCAATGTTTTGGTGGTAAAATGGAGAATATGGCAACTAAAGAATAGACATGAAGGAGGAATTATTCAAAGAGAAGAAATAGAATTTCTGCCACACTTCAAGCAATTGGCATGGCAGCAGAGTGAGAGCCGCACTGAGAAAATTCTTCATCTTTGGGATTCACCAAGGGTATAGTAGCATTTTGGTATGTTACTGGTGTAATTATCCAGAGAAGAGCAGCTGATGTTTCCAGCCACTGGTAAGGCCACTGTTCCAGTCCCCTGGACAGACTCCGAAGATTCTCCCCATGGCAGCCTTCAGGGAGCTGCCTCTGCTGGTTTTAAAGCGCCTGCCGGGTTGCCATAGGACCCGGTACCCGACATGCTCCCGTCCCCATTTAATGCTGGGCAGATCTTAATTGGCCATCCAGCATGAATTTGCATTTGCAACCTGACTGTGGCCAAGAGCAGATTCCACATCTGTTTCCACTCCCACTGACTTGGTGCACACGCCAAGCGTGAAATTCAGGCCATGGTCGCTATTATTGAGATTCGCTTTCAATTCCAGATTTTTTATTAATTGAATTTAAATTTCAAAAGCTGCCACGATAGGATTTGAACCTGTGGCCCCAGAGGATTAGCCTGGGCCTCTGGATTACTAGTATAATGACATTATTGCTACGCCACCAACTCCTTACTTGTGTAGGTATACCCCCAGGTCTCACTGTTTCTTCTTCTGCTTTAATATTGCACCATTTTGTTCTTGTTGCCTCTCCTCATTCCTTTTACCAAAGTGAATAACTTTACACTGCTCTACGTTAAATTTCATCAGCCCTGTGTCTGCCTATTTTACCAATTTATGTCCTTGTGAAGTCTGTCACTGTTCTCTCACTGTTTAGGACATTTGAGATTTGTGTTGACTGCAGACTTTGAAATTATGCTTTGTATATCTAAGTCCAGACCATTAATGTATATCAAAAAGAGCAGTGGTAGTAAAGAGGAATTTAATGCAGAGAAGTGCAGTAGTCCCTGGGGAGTCCACTCCATACTTCCCTATAACCTGAAAAACAACTGCTCACCTTGACTGTGCTTCCTGCCCCTCAGCCAAGTTTGCACCATGGAATTACTGCCCTTTTAATCCCACGGGCTTCAGTTTTGTTAACAAGTTTATTATGTGGTACATTATCAAATGCCTTTTTGAAAGTCCATAAACATAACTTCAACCGCACTACCTTCACTTTCCATCACTTCATCAAAGAAGACAGTCAAGTTCGTCAGATGTAATTTGCCTTGAAAAGATCCATGCTGGCTTTCATTTATTAACTCCTATTTTTCCAACTGCTTGTACATATTGCCTTGGATTATTGTCTTTAAAAAGTTTCCCCACCACTGATGTAAGGCTAACTGGCTTGTAATTGTGGTTTATCCCTCTCCTGTTTTTTTTTTGGAACATGGTGTAACACTTTCAATCCTCCGGTTCTCTACCCCCTTCTCAAGGGAAATTAGGGATGGGCAATAAAAGTGCTGGCCTATCCGGTGACACCCACGCCCTATGAAAAAGAATTTTAGAAGACCCACATGCATGGGGAATTGTAAGATTGTGCCCAGAACTTTTGAATTTCCATCCTCACTTACTCAGCAAGCTAGGAATTTTCTATTTCGAGCATTGATCATGGGGATAATGAGAAAAAATTGTCTTTTCCTTTCTTCTTTTCTTTCTTTCATGCTCTCATTCATTGTGACCTACTATTCCTCTTTGCCGCTCTTCATCACTTTCTATATGATTTTTTTTTATTGTGTCTGACTCTTTCTCACTGTTACTCTTTCTGTAACTCTTTCCTCTCTTTGTCTGGTTTGTGATGTAGACTGTCATTCCACGTGTCTGTACATTTCTGGCAGGTTTTCCGATGCAGTCAGTTTCTACTATTATATTTGCTAAATCTCAGTTAATATACTGAAATGTCAGCTGAATCATACCACAAATGGGATGGTATAGACTGTGCAAGCTGGTGAAATGTACATAAATAAGGGAGAAGTTGGAATGTTGTGGGGAACCTGTGATTGATAGTTGGCAGGCCTGGATGTAGGCACAAGAGGGCTGGGAGAGAAGAGGTGCCTTAGAGTTTGGGAGGAGATCAGGCAGTGTAAGGCCTGGTAGAGTTGAGGAAATTGGACGATTGTTGCCTGGCAGCACATTGGGGAAAGCGAATCTGTTCAGAAGCCGACTGCAAACCACTCATCAGTAATTTTAACGGGGGTCGGCTAACTCGGTTGGCTGGACAGCTGGTTTGTCATGTAGAGTGACACCAACAGCGTGGGTTCTATCCCTGTACCAGCTGAGGTCATTCATGATTTCAACCTTACCCCTTGCTTGAGGTGCGGTGACCCTCAAGTTAAACTCACCACCAGTCGCCTCTGTCTAATGAGAGAGCAGCCTATGGTCCTCTGGGACTATGGCAACTTTCATTTTCATTTTTCTGGCCAGTCTAATCTGGTATTTCACAGATTGGAGTGTACTGGAACGAAAGTGGATCAAACCAATCATTTGGTTAGCTTTATTATGATTGATTGTTATTTGAATGGATCCCTGTGTTAAACAGTAATTTTAAAGTCAACAGGACATTTTGTGTTTTAGATTGTGACTTATGATGCCTTTATTTTTCGTCACTGGGAAATTTGATCTAATCGACCATTCTCATGAATGGATACTTTTATTCAGGGTCTTATTAAAAAAAAATGCACTTTAGAAAACAAGTCAAAGATTCAAGATAGATCACACTGTAGTGTCGTTTCTTTCTGGCACTATTTAAATTTTAAAATCTCAAAAAATTAACCTTTACTAATGAAAAAATAAATTGCATTTCATTAACACCTTGACATCATTCTTAAAAGTTTAAAAGATAAATATTATGGCCACTAGAGAAAAGCAAAGTGTCCTAGGAACCACCAATCGGTAAAATGATAAAATAATATGCTGGGAAAATGAAATATCAGGTAATTTGAAGGATGTTATTATGGAAATCTATAGACACTGTAATCTCTTAAATTCGGAAACACCAATTGTCCAAAAGTTGTTTTGAGCAGACCCACACAACTTTCAGACTCACCACTTGTGGCACCGCAACAAATCATGAAATAATGTATGTCATGGCCTTTGCGGTTATTCTAATAGTCGTGCTTCTACTGCGTACAGGATTACATCTAAATTAGAGCTCCTAGGAGAAGAGGAGTAATCACTACTAAAGATAAGAGTAACAGCCTTTGGCTGTTTCAGTGACAAGGCTGTAGGAGAAAGAGACAATATGAATGCCAACCATATAATCATAGAAAAGTTATGGCACAGAAAGAGGCCATTCAGCCCATTGTGTCTGCACCGGGTGAAGAAAACTGCCCGTTCTAATCTCACCTTCCAGTACCGGTCCGTAGCTTTACAGGTTACAGCACTTCAGGTGCAGATTCAGGTACCTTTTTAAATGAGTTGAGGGTTTCTGCCTCAACCACCAATCTGGGCAGCGAATTCCAGACACCTACCACCTCTGGGTGAAAAATCTTTTCCTAATATCCCCTCTAATCCTTCTACGAATCACCTTAAATCTGTGCCCCCCTGGTAATTGACCTCTCTGCTCGGGGAAACAAGTCTTCCCTGACTACTCTATCCAGGTCCCTCATAATTTTGTACAACTCGATCAAGTCACGCCTCAGCTGTCTCTTCTAAGGAAAACAACCCTAGCCTATCTAATCTGTCCTCATAGCTGCAATTTTCCAGCCTGGCAACATTCTTGTAAATCTCTTCTGTACTCTCTCCAAAGCGATTGTGTCTTTACTGTAATGTTGTGACCGGAACTGTATGCAAAATTCCAGCTGTGGCCTAACCAACGTTTTATACAGTTCCAGCCTTCCATTCCTGCTTTTGTATTCTGTACCACGTGCAAGAAAAGGACAGCATTCCATATACTTTCATTACCGCCTGTCCTGCCACCTTCAGAGACCTGTGGACATGCACTCCAAGGTGTCTCACTTCCTCTACACCTTCCAATACCTCCTGTTTATTGAGTATTCCCTTGCTTTGTTTGCACTCCCAAAATGCATTACCTCACACTTCTTCTCCAGATTGAATTCCATTTGCCACTTTTCTGCCCACTCAACCGAACCATTGCTATCATTCTGGAGTACACAGCTATCTTCTTCACTACCAAATACACTACCAATTTTTGTGTCATCTGCAAATTTCTCAATTGTGCCTCACATGTTTTAAGTCCAAATTATTAACATATACAACAAACAGCAGGAGATCCAACACTGAGCCCTGTGGAAGGCCACTGGAAACCTTTTTCCATTCGTGAAAGCATCCGTTGATCATTACCCTTTGTTTCCTATTGCTGAGCCAATTTTGGATCCAACTGCCACATTCCCCTGTATCCCATGGACTTTAACTTTTCTGACCAGTCGGCCAGGTGGGACAAAGGAAGAAAAGTTTGCTAATTGGGAATTTAAATTGTGGTTAGGCATTCAAATGTTGTTCTATAATCCAGAAAATCCTGAAATCCAGCAATGCCTTGGTCCCAAGCATTCTGGACTGAGAGGTTACAATGTATATAATTTTACAGCCAATAAAAACTTAACTCTGTACAAAAATACAAAATGAAAAATGTGACAAGCAGGCAAAAAAACAAAACCACACACCTGTAGATCTGTGTCATGAATATTTTCTGGTACCAACACTGGTGAAACCTAATTGTGAAATGCCACAACTTGTATTGCTCAAAACCTGCAACACTTAGCAAATGAAACTTTGGAGAAAAATAAATTGCTCAATGTTCCTTCAAGTTAATCACTTACTGTTGATACCTATTCCTATTTTAAAGTTGTGCATTTTTTGGCCCTTTGAGGTAATAACTTCAGATATGACATTTTTGAAAAATGAGACACTTTGGGCACATCTTTATGTAGATATCAGTGTGCAGTCAGACTTTAAACTACATGTAATAAACAAGAAACCCCATTCTTAGAATGATGGAACAGTACAACACATTTGGCCCATCGAGTCTTCACTGGCTCTTTCAAAGAGCATTTCTGCCAGTCTTGCTCACCTATGCATTCCCCGAATCATAGAATCTTAACAGCACAGAAGAAGGCCATTTGGCCCATTGTGTCTGCACTGGCTCCAAAGGAGCATTATGACCTTATGCCATTGCCCTGCCTTTTCCCTGTACCCCTGCAACTTGTTCCTATTCAAATAATCATCTAACGCCCTCTCGAATGTCTCGTTTGAACCTGCCTCCACCACACTTCCAGGTACTTCATTCCAGACCCGAACCACTCGTTGTGTGAAAAAGTTTTTGCTCACGTTACATTTGCTTCTTTTGCAAATCACTTTAAACCTGTGCCCCCTCATTCTTGATCCTTTTATGAGTGGGAACAACTTCTCCCTATCTACTCTGTCCAGCTCCCTCATGATTTTGAAAACTTCTAGCAAGTCTGCTCTCAGCCTTCTCTTCTCCAAGGAGGACAGTCCCAGCTTCTCCAATCTTTCCTCATAACTGAAGTTTCTCACCCCTGGAACCATTCTTGTAAACCTCTTCTGCACTCTCTCCAATGTGTTCACATCCTTCCTATAATATGTGCCCAGAACTGTACACAATACTCCAGATGAGGTCTGACGAGGGTCTTGTATAAATTCAACATAGACTCCCTGCTCTTGTACTCTATGCCGCTATTAATAAATCCCAGAATACTATATGCTTTATTAACTTCTCTCTCCATCTGTCCTGCCACCTTCAATGATCTATGCACATGTACACCCAAGTCTTTCTGCCCTTGCACCCCCTTCCGAATTCCGCCCCTTATGTTAGATTGTCTGCCCATGTTCTTTCTACCAAAATGCATCACCTCACTCTTCTCTGCATTGAACTTAATCTGCCACCTTTCTGCCCACTCCATCAACTTGTCTATGTCCTCTTGAAGTTCCACATACATCCTTGTAATTTTTTTTCTACTTAAGTATTTTACTTGAGCATAAACATTCTGTTGCTGTTTTCGATTCTTCTCTCAGCACCTTGCCTGAGCCCCACCTTGTTCACCCCCTCACTCCACCACCCTGCATCGAGAAATAATACTTAGGCTCTTTGTGTTGAACTTGTGCTTATGTCACGGCTGCTGTCTGATGTCCAGTTCTTGTGCAGCCAGTGCAGACCCAACCTCACCTAACCCGAGCAGTCATATGAAGACTGATGACTGACAAGATCTGTATTTTACTGGGTCGCGTAAACAGCAAGCGCTCTCATGACCTACCAACAAAAAAAACACCTTTCTTACCTGAGAAGAATTGGTGGAAAGTAGTTAAAATGGCAACCATTAGCTTAGTTAGTGGTGCTCTCACCTGAGTCAGAAAGTCATTGGTTCAAGCTCCAATCCAGGGACTTGAGCAAAAAATCTAGACTGATGCTCCAGTGTTGCACAGTCAGAGGTGTGGTCTTTTGGATGAGGCTTTAAATGGAGACACCTACCCTCTCAAGTGGACATGAAAGATTTTGTGCTTCTGTTTGGAAGAAGAGCAGGGGAGTTCTTTCTGGTGGCCTGGCCAATATTTGTCCCTCAACCAACGTCACTGTGAAACAGACTATCACATTGCTGTTTATGGGACCTTGCTGTGTGCAAAATTTCCTACACTTCAATGTACATAATTAGATGTAATATGTTGTTAGCATCTTGAGGTCATGAAATGCACTGTACAGATACGGGTCTTTCTTTTTAAGTATTACTTGCTAGGAAACCCCAAGTGTGAATAGCTTGAGAACTCCACTATCCTGGCAGAGTGACCATTTATTGCTGTATTGTAGTTACAGGGCCTGTAACATGCAGGTGTAATTTCATATTTGAGAAGTTTTGATGTAACAAAGTTAGTTTGGGAAATGTTACCTTTTGAAATGTTTTTACTTTTATTATCGCTACCGTACATAAATGTCCTGATTGTCACTGAAAGCGTTTCCTGTGTGTAGAGTCTGTATGAACCGGGCAAACGTCATTGGCTGAAAGTAAAGAAGGATTATCTCAATGAAGGTGCGATGGCTGATACTGCTGACCTCGTTGTGCTGGGAGCATTCTATGGGCAAGGGAATAAAGGTAACGGTGACACTTGTATGAAACCAAATATTTATACTGCATGTTGCTTTATAGATTTTGGCTCTGGGTCAGTAAACTATACGGTTAGGTTGTCTGCAATGCTGCCTTCCAAAGTCCATCTTCTTAACCACTTTCTACTAAAGACCTACTGGGATGCACAGGCTTATCTGTAAGTAAGTCAAGAATTAGTGTGAGGAGGAATTTGTGCAATAAGGAAAGACTTGATGAAGGAGCCACATTTACAATTACACCAATGTGACATTGTATACATGCACACCTTTCCAGCAGTGTCACACAGTAGTAATCACTGGTAGTTGACTTGTATTTGTCACCCCTGCCCCTGATTCAGAAATGCTGGAACCAATTTTAGCATCCTCACCACTGCCCTGGTTGAAATCCGAAATCTCAGCAGAGGTCAGGAATCAGACCTGGTACTTCTCTGGTCTCAAAGGCTGAGCACCACAGCATGGATTGGTTCAATTAATGAGATTGCCCTTAATGGGGAAACTACACCATCCCAGTTAATGTGAACCAAATAGTAGTTAAGGAATCTTTGTTAGAAGTTCTGTCTGAGTGGTAATGGACCTTCAAATTGGCCAGCCACCTCTAGGAGTCCCTTGGAAATGATGGAGACTTTTCTGTTTTTTTTTTTCCCCTCCATCATGATTTGAATTCATCTATTTAGTGTTTCCATTTTTTAAGATTCTGCCCTGCCTTATACAAGTCCTCTTAGGTACATGGGTAACCATGGGTCAGTGGAGTTCATAGGAACATAGGATTTATAAACAGAAGTACGCCACTCGGCCCTTCAAGCCTGCTCCACCATTCAATAAGATCATGCCTGACCTAGTTGTGGTCTGATCTCCACTATCCTGTCTTCCCCCCGTAACCCTTAACTCCCTCGTCTAACAAAAATCTGTCTAACTCTGCCTTGAATAAATTTATTGGATTCATTGGACTGGTTTCCAGGTGGGATGATGTCCATTTTCTTGATGGGGTGCTACGATCCTGATTCTTCTCAATGGTGCACGGTGACCAAGTGTGGAGGTGGGCATGATGATGCAACATTGGCACGATTACAGAATGAATTGGATATGGTGAAAATAAGCAAGGTGATGTGATATTTCCAATAATTCATTATTCTTGCTATATGTTTTAGAATTATTTCAACTTTCATAAAATCCTAAAATTAAGTTGATTTTTGATATAGCTGGTTAAATAAATGTCCTTTTGGTGCAGGATCCAAGCAAGGTACCAGGTTGGCTAAATGTCAGTAAGAACTACACACCTGACTTTATTATCAGAGATCCAAAGGTAGGTTTGCAAAGTGTTTCTACATTGGATATTGCCATTGAGCCCCCTGTGCATGAACGATGTCTTAAGTAATGGATGAAATATCCCTTTTTCTTTTAATCACTTGGCACATCCAGGTAGAGGCCATGTTTTTTTTTGAGTTGATTTGTTCTTGCATGAAGCAGTTCTGTGTCTTCTAGGCCTAATTCAGGAGAATTACGTTCAAGTTCCTCTTTCACATGAGACTCTCCAGACTTGCATTTATTTTCTAATTTTTTAAAACATTTTATTACACAGCAGTTGCTGCTCTTTCTTTCTGTCTTATAGAAAGCACCAGTGTGGGAAATCACTGGAGCTGAGTTTTCTAAATCAGAGGCCCACTCTGCAGATGGCATCTCAATTCGGTTCCCGCGGTGCACGCGTATTCGTGAAGACAAAGACTGGCAAACTGCAACCAATCTTCCTCAGCTCAAGGTAAATGGCATTGCAGATTGTGCGGTGTTATGATGGTGTGTTTTAGCAAAGAACTAGGAATAAATGTGAATGTCAGTTAACCGATAGGAATTCCTGGGATATTGCAGATGTATTGTTGTGCTGGACAGGTTATTAAAACATTTTTTTTTAAAAATGTCTGACTGGAGCCAAGGATTGGAATGTGATGTTGTTGACCTACTTTTCTGCATCCATTCTTATAGTACAGGCGGGGGGCTTGGGGGAGACTGCGTGCTTGCAGAGGGAGGGAGTGGGTCCCAAGCTGGTGGAGGGTGAGTGAAGAGGCTGTGCTTGGAACTTTGAGATTCATCTACAGCATTGGGAAATGAGTGCTGGCTATTCTTTTGGATACCTTTTGTAAGTCATGCTGCATCGGCTGGGTGTTAACCTTGTCAATTGGGCTCAGTTCCAACTGATCCTGCCATTTCTGTCTACTTATAAATAATGCTTAAAATTTGATTACACAATGTTTATGTCATACCTGCTATTTAAAGCAATGAGCCATTTCTAAAAAAGAATCTCCCTTTGCTTTTACTGAGCTTTTTAATAAACTGGATTTTGCAGGAATTATACAGGGTTTCTAAAGAGAAGACAGATATTATTGTGACTCCTGGGAAAGATGATGATGAATGGCCTTCTGGTGGTTCCGGGAACACTGAGGTGACATCAAAACTGACATCACGAGGTTCAAAAGCCCCTTCAAAATCACCTGGGAAGAAAAGTAAGAGCCAAGAAGGTGAGGGCAGGAGTTTGCATCCAGTCTAGACTGATGGGCAGGATGTTACTTTCTCACCTTTGTGAAATTGAAAGAAAGAGACTCTCAGTTTCGTGACTTCAGGACATCTCGAAGTGCTTTACAGCCAATGACTACTTTTAAAGGGTAATCACAGTTATAATGTAGGAAATGTGGCAGCCTGTTTGCACTCACCAGGTCCCACAAACAGTAATGAAGTTAATCATGTGAAGTGTTTCAGTGATATGCTTGAGGTATAAATATTGGCCAGGACACTAGGAGAACTTGCTGCTCCCCTTGGCATTGTGCCATAGAATCTTTTAGATGTACCTGCAAAGGCAGACTGGTCCTCTGTTTAACATTATTACCCAAAGACAGCATCTCTGACAGCACAGCATTCCCTCAGTACTGTACTAAATCCACAATTATAGTGTGAGAAAGAAAGAGTGGGAGAGAAAAAAGCTGAGGAAGGAAATGAAAGATTACATGAATTTAAGTAAAGTATATCCTTAGAGTGTTGCATGAAGTTATAAAATGATAACGCTCCTTCTGGTAAAATAACTTTTATTTGAGTTGGACATCGGTTATATCCAATGGAAGGGTACAATTCGTGGGTAATAGAAACCAGCAGATAATTGAACATCTCCAATTCGTACACCCGATGTATAAGAACTAGTGGAACATTTTACTAACCACTCGGATACCACCCCTCCCAATTAAAACTCTTTTAAAAAATGTATTGTTGATTATTGTCAAAATGTAATGTTTCTATTTTATACCGTTGTAGCTAACAGCACCTCCAAAAAATCGCCGTCTGAAACTTCAGATTCATCAGCAGGAAAAGGGATGAAGAGGAAATTGCCGGCAATTGAACAGAATGGAAAGAAGGTGAAACTCATTTCTTCCATAATAAAGTTTGTTCCACTATATTGTGTTAGTGATTGAATTTTATAGTCTGTCCTCTATTGCTTAGATGGGACTGGAGTTAGTGTCTGTGTTTCCACACTGAGATGCCACTTGTTGCTGTACTGTCATACAGGAAGATTGATGCTTTTCCATAGGGAGAAAAGCCACAGATTCTCTTGGGCTGTGTTGCCACAATAATCATTGCATTATTTTCTCCAAGTGCAAACACTGATCCAGCTGTTTACACCATCCATTTTAAAATCTCCCCTAATGGCCCAATGAGCAACTGAGCTCTACATACTGGTGATATCCCAGGTTTCTCTTCATTTATGTGTAGAGTTAAACTCTCAGAATCATTAAGAGCACTGTGTGCTCACTGTCCCTTTGTTTGGGGAGGGGTGCGAAGTTAGTCAGGATTCCCACTCCCAATGTGGGTATTTGTTGGATTTAGGTGATGAGAGGATCTGGCTTGCCTGAGCACCACATCCCATAGTCATATACATGCCAAGACTCTGAATTAGGCAGATGGCTGGTGCATGTGAAATTGTATGACAGCAAGGGGTCGGAGAGGAAGGGGTGGGGGGAGAAAATTGGAAAGGAAGATAAAATAGTGCTGTCTTTTGAGTGGATTTTGAGTTTGTTGAGGTCCTTTTGTTGGCAGATGATTTTTAAATTGCAAAACCAAGGCCGGAAAGAATAAAATACGGTAAGACAAAGCAGAGCTGAAAGTAGTGTTTGGAATTATGCTTAGCCTGGTTTTTAAACAGCATAGTCTTGGAAGGAAGAAAGACGGTAAGGAGCTTACTCAGTTTGCAGATCCTGAGAGAGAATGCATTAGATTAGGCGATAGAGTGTGATGAGCCTTAATTTCACTCCAGTAATAGAGAAGTGTTTTGGAAGAAGTTGTATTTGCAACTTGGTGGAAACAAGAGGAGAAGCTTTAAAGTAGCAATTAACCATAATGGTACTGTGTTGACCACAGTATTGATAAAATAATTCAAAGTGGGAACTTAAGTTAATTTATCTAATTCTTTTAAAAGATCCACACTTTACTCTGCTGCCCTGTACCACAATGCCGATCTCATCTAACGGCCTCAGCAGGTGGGGAAGAAAGGCCTGACGTTTACTCATCGAGTTACCACATCAGCATATGACCAGTTGCCACAACACCCAAATGAAACCTCGTTAAAATAAACCCTGAATCCCTATAGAGGTTAACTGGAAATATTTTTGTGCCTGTTTAATTTGACCTATGTTTTTTCCCTCAGCAGATCAAATTAACTATAACCGAAAAGAGTAATGGCACTTTGCTTTCCAGTCCATCTCTGCCTTCTTATTCTAACCAGGTACTCTATTATTATTATTATTATTATTATTATTATTATTATTATTATTATTATTATTTATTATTATTTTTAAGGAAGAAGTCCTGCACAAATTTTACAACATCTGTAATACTGCTTTTCATTTAGCAATCCTTACACTGTGGGTTCCATCAATGCCTTGCATCCACTTCCCCTTATAGTTACAAGGCTTTTAGCATTTTGAAAGGAATTGATAGGTTTGATCACAAGAAACGTTTTTTCTGCTGGTGGAGGAGTCAAGGACAAGGGGATGTGGCTTTAAAATCAGAGTTAGGATATTCAGGAGCGAATTTAAGAAACACTTCAGGTAGCAGGCAGCAATACATAACACTCTAAATTGTTGTTCGATAGATTTTTGCAAGCCCAGGATAAAAGAGGATTTGGAACCAAAGCAGGTAGATCGACTTAATGTACCAATTTAGCATGCTTGTTCAGGCATTCAGTGAAAGCTCGAGGGGCTGAATGGCCTACTTCCTGCTCCTTTGCTGCTTTGAAATCTATAGGGCCGATTTCCCCAATTGGCCACGTGCAGGCATCAATGCTCAAGAAGTTTCAGTCCTGCAACTTTCCAAACAGCACTGTAGTAATTACCACCCCTGGCTGCAAGCATCTGATCAGCCAATCAACAATGACTATGTTTTTTTTTAAAATATAACTTCTTTCCATTCTCTCTAAAGTCTCTGGCTGTCTCTTGCTGGGAGAGAGTACTACAGCCACTAACAATGCTCTAGCACCTTGCACAAGATACTTTTCTTCATGTCAACCTAGATGTTGAATAACCCGTCAGCGTTTACTATAAAGGATATCTCACAATCCCTGTCCAGCAGTGGACACTGGATAGTGATCAGATGTGGGAACCTTGGCTGATCATTGCCGTCCCAAAACTAAAAGTAGCCCAGACCTGGCTGAAATTAGAAATTACACCTGGGACCTTTTTTGGACTGGACGGATTAACCTGAACCTTTACTCGTTTAAGGCATTAAGATAAAGTAATTTACTACAAACAGTATTGTATAATTGTTCATGGGAGCACTTCTTTAAGCCTTGCATTGTTTAAGTCAAACTGGAGTTGTGACTCCGTTCACATTGGGACATTAAGATCTTGCTGTGTACTGCAATTTCACTGCTCAGCAGTGATCATGGTGCAGTAGCTTCTGACTTTTGTCACGGTAGTTATGTGGCAATAGCTATATTCAGGAACTTGCATTGTACTTCCTCATTTGCTGGGTTTTGAGAAATCACTGAGCGCTTTATGTTCTGTTAAGTATCCTTATTACACTGCGCAAATAAAGCCTTGCAAAAACAGCTTGGTTGCTTCATGTGCTTAGTACACAAATGTTTTCTTGATGTTGTAACAGGCATGCCAGATACACTGTTCTATTTCTGTGTTATTTTACCTTGTAAAAATTGCATTCTGTGCTCCTTGTGCTGCAGAACTGAGGAAGGTCTCAAGTTTCTCTTTGGGTGTATTAGCTCCAATAAACCTTATAAGTATTACCAAATAAATTCACATAACTGTTCCAATCCCTGTAGAGACCTGTAACTTATTTTTAAAAAAAGGTTTGAACTTCCAGTTGATAGCTGAAAGAATGACATGATAAGATGTCATGTTTTAAAACTTTTACTGTAACAAATGACTGAAACTTACTAAACATGCTTTTCTTTTTGTATGCAACTTGTACTTTAAACGATACAAAGGAACCTTCCCCTTTTATCCTTATCACACATCTCATTCCACAGAAGTACAGTCCTTGTAGCAAACAGTCCACAGTTGTTCCCAGCTTCCAATGGGTTCCCATATCCCCATTTCACCAATTAGCAACTGTGAGTGACTATGTCCAGGTGCTTCCTTCATGTTTCAGAGAGTTTCTCAAACCTGCCACCAGCAATAGAGTTGTTCCGATGATTCTTCTATCCCCGGCCATGCCAAAACAAATCTCCCAGAATCTGTGGAAGACTGCAGGATCCGCCTCTTCAGCTAGAGACAATCTCCCTCCCACAACCGGCTCTGGTAGCTCACAAAGCCAAGCAGCCTTTTCTCTGTGACCACACAGAACTGCTGTCTGTCTGCATTAATCACCCAATGCAGCGAAGTCTGTAACCTGATCTTGGAAATGACTTCCTCTGCCCTTTCTCCCATGGCAATGTGAAACATTAACCATGCATTCAGTAGCAATGCTAATTAGGTATTTTAGACCGCAATTCCCCATTTAACTTAAAAGTAAATGGACAGTTCACATCATAACTGTTTACAACTTGATACCTAGAACATCCTTCTAGGACAGTGGGAGACTCAGAGTCTACCATTGTAAATTCAGAGACTGCTTTTTTTTATATGCATTCACAGGATGTGGGCTTCGCTGGCTGGGCCAGCATATAGTGCACATCGCTAGTTGCCCTTGAGAAGGTGGTGGTGAGCTGCCTTCTTGAACCGATGCAGTCCATGTGGTCTTGGTACATCCACAGTGCTGTTAGGAAGGGAGTTCCAAGATTTTGACTCAGTGACAGTGAAGGAATGGCGATATATTTCCAGGTCAGAATGGTGAGTGACTTGGAGGGGAACTTCCTGGTGCTGGTGTTCCCATCTATCGGATGCTCTTGTCCTCCTAGATGGTAGTGGTTGTGAGTTTGGAAGGCGCTGTCTAAGGAGCCTTGGTGAGTTCCTGCAGTGCATCTTGTAGATGGTACACACTGCTGCTACTGTGTGACACTGGTGGAAGGAGTGAATATTTGTGGATGTGGTGCCAATCAAGTGGGCTGCTTTGTCCTGGGTGGTGTCAACCTTCTTGAGTGTTGTGGGAACTGCACTCATCCAGGCAAGTGGGGAGTATTCCATCACGCTCCCGACTTGTGCCTTGTAGATGGTGGACAGGCTTTTAGGAATCAGGAGGTGAGTTACTCATTGCAGGTTTCCTAGCCTCTGACCTGCTATTGTAGCCACAGTATTTATATGGCTAGTCCAGTTCAGTTTCTGGCCATCGGTAACCCCCAGAATGTTGATAGTTGGGGATTCAGTGATGGTAATGCCATTGAACATCAAGGAGCGATGGTTCTATTCTCTCTTGTTGGAGATGGTCATTGCCTGACACTTGTGTGGCGTGAATGTTACTTGCCACTCGTCAGCCCAAGCCTGGATATTGTCCAGGTCTTGCTGCATTTGGACATGGATTGCTTCAGTATCTGAGGAGTTGTGAATGGTGCTGAACATTGTGCAATCATCAACGAACATCCCCACTTCCTTCCTTATGATGGAAGGAAGGTCATTGATGAAGCAGCTGAAGGTGGTTGGGCTGAGGACACTACCCTGAGGAACTCCTGCAATAATGTCCTGGAGCTGAGATAACTGACCTCCAACAGCCACAACCACCTTCCATTGTGCTAGATATGACTCCCACCACCGGAGAGTTTTCCCCCTGATTCCCATTGTCTCCAGTTTTGCTAGGGCTCCTTGATGCCACACACAGTCAAATGTGGCCTTGATGTCAAGGGCAGTCACTCTCATCTCACTGCTGCCATTGTCTCCAAGTGTAAATACCTTGCACCTTCTTCTCAGTAAAACAATTTATACCTTCCTTTGATTTTTAACAGTTAAACCACCCAAGCCTGCTGTCAGGCAGACAACAGAACAGATCACATCATCCCCTTCATTTAGCCTAAATCTAAAGACACAGCCACAAAACATACTCTCAGTTGTAACATAACTTACGAACATACAAAATAGGAGCAGAAGTAGGCCATTCAGTCCCTCAAGCCTGCTCCGCCATTCAATAAGATCATAGCCAATCTGTTTGTGTTTTGAGTTCCACATTCCCACCTACCCCTGATGACCTTTGATTCCCTTGCCAAACAAGAATCTATCTACTTCTGCCTTAAAAATATTCAGTGACTCCAGCTCCACTGCCTTCTGTGGTAGGGAATTCCAAAGTCGCATAACCCTCTCCGAGAAAAAAAATTCTCCTCATCTCTGTCCTATAAGGGCGACCCCTAATTTTAAAACAGTGCCTCCTTGTTCTGGACTCGCCCACAAGAGGTAACATCCTTATCAAGACCGGTTAGGATCTTATAAACTTCAGTCAAATCACCCCTCGTTCTTCTAAACTCTAATGGAAATAAGCCCAGCCTGTCCAACCTATCCTCCTAAGACAACCCACTTATTCCAAGTATTAATCTAGTAAACCTCCCCTGAACTGCCTCCAATGCAATTATATCCTTCCTTAAATAAGGAGACCAAAACTGCACACCAGTGTTCGAGATGCAGTCTTACCAATGTCCTGTATAATGGAAGCATAACATCCTTACTTTCATGTCCAATTCATCTTGTAATAAAGGATAGCATTCCATTAGCCTTCTTGATTACATGCTGTACCTGCATACTAACTTTTTGTGACTCCTGCACTAGAACATCTGAATCTCTTTGCACCTCAGAATTCTGCAGTCATTCTCCATTCAAGTAATAGTCTGCTTTTTTATTCTTCCTACCAAAGTGAGCAACTTCACATTTTGTTATATTGTACTCCATCTGCCAGATTTTTGCTCACTCAATTTAACTTCTCTATATCCATCTGTAAACTCCTTATGTCTTCATAACATACTTTCCTACCTGTCTTTGTGTTGTCTGCAAATTTAGCTGCCATGCCTTCACTCCCCTCATCTAAGTCATTGATGTAAATTGTAACAAGTTGTGGCCCCTGCGGGACTCCACTCGTCACATCTGCCAATCAGACAAAGACCCATTTATGGATACACTGTTTTCTGACAGTCAATCTTCTATCCATGCTAATACACTACCCCATACATCATGAGCTTTTATTTTCCGCAGTAATCTTTTGATGTGGCATCTGATTCATTCATGAGATGTGGGCTTCACTGGCTGGGCCAGCATTTATTGTCCATCCATAGTTGTCCTTGAGAGGGTGGTGGTGAGCTGCCTTCTTGAACCGCTGTAGTCCATGTGGTGTAGATGCACCCACAGTGCTGTTAGGAAGGGAATTCCAGGGTTTTGACCAAGCGACAGTGAAGGAACGGCGATATATTTCCAAGTCAGGATGGTGAGTTACTTGGGGAACCTCCACATGGTGGTGTTCCCATCTATCTGCCGCCCTTGTCCTTCTAGGTGGTAGTGGTCATGGGTTTGGAAGTGCTGTCTAAGGAGCCTTTGTGAGTTCCTGCAGTGCACCTTGTGGATGGTACACACCGCTGGCACTGCGCGTCGGTGGTGGAGGGAGTGAATGTTTGTGGATGTGGTGCCAATCAAGCGGGCTGCTTTGTCCTGGACGTTTGTCAAGCTTCTTGAGTGTTGTGGGAGCTGCATTCATCCAGGCAAGTGGGGAGTATTCAATCACATTCCCGACTTGTGCCTTGTATATGGTGGACAGGCTTTTAGGAGTCAGGAGGTGAGTTATTCGTTGCAGGATTCCTAGCCTCTGACCTGCTCTTGTAGCCACAGTATTTATATGGCTAGTCCAGTTCAGTTTCTGGTCAATGGTAACCCCCTAGGATGTTGATAGTTGGGGATTCAATGATGGTAATGCCATTGAACATCAAGGGGCGATGGTTCTATTCTCTCTTGTTGGAGATGGTCATTGCCTGACACTTGTGTGGCGCGAATGTTACTTGCCACTCGTCAGCCCAAGCCTGGATATTGTCCAGGTCTTGCTGCATTTAGACATGGACAGCTTCAGTATCTGAGGAGTAGCGAATGGTGCTGAACATTGTGCAATCATCAGCGAAACACCCCCACTTCTGATATTATGATGGAAGAAAGGTCATTGATGAAGCAGCTGAAGATGGTTGTGCCTAAGGCACTACTCTGAGGAGCTCCTGCATTGATGTCCTGGAGCTGAGATGACTCTCCTCCAATAACCACAACCATCTTCCTTTGTGCTAGGTGTGATTCCAACCAGCGGAGAGTTTTCCCCCTGATTCCCACTGATTCCAGACCTCACCTTGGATGTTCAGCTCTTTTGTCCATGTTTGAACCAAGGCTGTAATGAGGTCAGGAGCTGAGTGATCCTGGCGGAACCCAAAGTGGGCATCAGTGAGCAGGTTATTGCTAAGCAAGTGCTGCTTGATAGCACTGTTGATGACCCCTTCCATTACTTTACTGATGATGGCGAGTAGACTGATGGGGCGGTAAATGGCTGGGTTGGATTTGTCCTGCTTTTTGTGTAAGGACACACCTGGGCAATTTTCCACATAGCCGGGTAGATGCCAGTGTTGTAGCTGTACTGGAATAGCTTGGCTGGGGGCGCGGCAAGTTCTGGAGCACAAGTCTTCAGTTCTATTGCCGGAATATTGTCAGGGCTCATAGCCTTTGCAGTATCCAGTGCCTTTGCCGTTTCTTGATATCACATGGAGTGAATTGAATTGGCTGAAGACTGGCATCTGTGATGCTGGAGACCTCCGGAGGAGGCCGAGATGGATCATCCACTTGGCACTTCTGACTGAAGATTGTTGCGAATGCTTTAGCTTTATCTTTTACACTGTTGTGTTGGGCTCCTCCATCTTTGAGGAAGGGGATATCTGTGGAGCCTCCTCCTCCTGTGAGTTGTTTAATTGTCCACCACCATTCATGACTGGATGTGGTAGGTCTGCAGAGCTTAGATCTGATCCGTTGGTTGTGGGATCGCTTAGCTGTATCACTTGCTGCTTATGCTGTTTGGCACACAAATAGTCCTGGGTTATTGCTTCACAAGGTTGACACCTCATTTTTAGGTATACCTGGTGCTGCTCCTGGCATGCCCTTCTGCGCTCTTCATTGAACCAGGGTTGATCCCCTGACTTGATGGTAATGGTAGAGTGGGGGATATGCCGGGCCATGAGGTTACAGATTGTGTCCGAGTACAGTCCTGCTGCTGCTGATGGCCCACAGTGCCTCATGGATACCCAAGCCTGAGTTGCTAGATCTGTTTGAAATCTATCCCATTTAGCACGGTGGTAGTGCCACGCAACGCGATGAAGGGTATCCTCAATGTGAAGGCTCCACAATGACTGTGCGGTGGTCACTCCTACCAGTACTGTCATGGGAGGCAGGTTGGTGAGGATGAGGTCAAGTATGTTTTTCCTTCTTGTTGGTTTCCTCACCACCTGCTGCAGGCCCAGTCTAGCAGCTATGCCATTTAGGACTTGGCCAGCTCGGTCAGTAGTGATACTACCGAGCCGCTCTTGGTGATGGACATTGAAGTCCCCCACCTAGAGTACATTCTGCGCCCTCAGTGCTTCCTCCAAGTGATGTTCAACATGGAGGAGCACTGATTCATCAGCTGAGGGAAGGTGGTACGTGGCAATCAGAAGGATGTTTCCTTGCCCATGTTTGACCTGATGCCATGAGACTTCATGGGGTCCGGTGTCGGTGTTGAGGACTCCCAGGGCAACTCCCTCCCAACTGTAAACGACTGTGCCACCACCTCTGCTGGGATGGTGATAGTGGTGTCTGGGACATTATCTGTAAGGTATGACTCCGTGAGGATGACAATGTCAGGCTTTTGCTTGACTTGTCTGTGAGACAGTTCCCCCAATGTTGGCACTAGCCCCAGATGTTAGTAAGGAGGACTTTGCAGGGTCGACAGGGCTGCGATTGCCATTGTCGTTTCCGGTGCCTAGGTCGATGCCGGGTGGTCCGTCCAGTTTCATTCCTTTTTTTGTGACTTTGTAGCAGCCTGTTACAACTGATTGGTTTTTACGACAGAGGGCATTTAAGAGTCAACCACATTGCTGTGGGTCTGAAGTCACATGTAGGCCAGACCAGGCAAGGATGACAGATTTCCTTCCCGAAAGGACATTAGTGAACCAGATGGGTTTTAACAACAATCGACAATGGCTTCATGGTCATCATTAGACTTTAAATTCCAGATTTTTAAAATTGAATTCAAATTCCACCATCTGCCGTTGCAGGATTCGAACCCAGGTCCCCAGAGCATTACCCTGGGTCTCTAGATTACTAGTCCAGCGACAATACCATTACGCCATCACTTCCCCCTTATCAAATGCCTTCTGGAAATCCAAGTACAGTACATCTACAGGCTCTCCTTTAACCACCACACGTATTACTCCTTTAAAGTACTCTAATAAATTGGTTAAACATGATTTCCCTTTCACAAAACCATGTTGACTTTTCCCGATTACCTTGAACTTTTCTAAGTGTCCAGCTATAACCTCTTTAATGATCGACTTTAACACCATCCCCATGACAGACGCCAAGCTAACTGGCCTATAGTTTCTTGTTTTCTGCCTCCCTCCCTTCTTGAATAGAGAGGTTATATTTGCTACTTTCTAGTCTGATGGAACCTTTCCAGACTCTAGGGAATTTTGGAAAATTAACACCAGCACATCTACTACCTCATTAGTCACTTCTTTCTTTTTTAAGACTCTAGAATGAAGCCCATCTGGACCCAGAGACTTGTCAGCCCGCAGCTCCATCAGTTTGCTCAGCATTGCTTCCCTAGTAATTGTAATTTCACTAAGTTTCTCTCTCCCCTCTACCTCCTGATTTCCAGCTATTACTGGAATGTTTTTTGTATGGCCTAGTGTCCTCTATCCTTGTGTCTTCACCCTAGTGAAGACAGAAGCAAAATATTTGCTCTATTTCATCTGCAATTTCCTTATTATCTACTATTAACTCCCCATTCTCACTCTAGAAGACCAACACTCACTTTACCTACCTTTTTCCTGTTTAAATACCTGTAGAAACTCTTGCTATCCATTTTTACATTTGCAGCTAGCTTCCTCTCATACTGTAATTTCTTTCTCCTGATTAACCTTTTAGTCATTCTCTGCTGCTCTTTATATTCTGACCAATCATCTGACCTGCCACTCATCTTTGCGCAGTTATATGCCTTTTCCTTAAGTTTGATGCTTTCACTAACTTCTTTAGTTAACCATGGATGGTGTGTCCTCCCTTTAGAATTTTTCTTTTATAGTAGGAATATACTTATTCTGAATATTCTGAAATATCCTCTTAAATGTCTGCCACTGCTTCTCTATTGATCTATCCCCTAGCCTAGTATCCCTGTTCATTCCAGCTAGCTCAGCTTTCATGCCTACATTGTTGCCCTTATTTAAGCTTAAGATACTAGCCTTAGACCCACTCTTCTCCCTTTCAACCTGGATGTAAAATTCAATCATTATATGGTCGCTGCTACCTAGGGGTGCCTTTACCCTGAGGTCATTAATTAATCCTGTCACATTATACAATACCAAGTCTAATATAACCTGCTCTGTGGTTGGTTCCAGAACGTGTGCTCTAAGAAACTATCTTAAAAGCATTCTATGAACTCTTCATTCCGGCTACTACTGCCAATCTTATTTTTCCAGTTTATATGTTGATTAAAATCACCCATGATTATTACCGTCCCTTATTACAAGCATCCAATATTTCTTCTTGCATACTTTGTCCTACATTGTGGTACTGTTAGGGCACCTGTAGACTACTCCCACTAGTGACTTCTTTTCCCTACAATTCCTCATTTCCACTCAAACCGATTCTCCAACCTGAACTCCTGAACCAATGTCACCTCTAACTATTGCACAAATGCCATCCTTGGTTAACAGTGTTACCCCTCCACCTTTACCTAGCTTCCTATTCTTCTTGAAGGTGGTATACGCCTTAATATTCAGGACCCAATCCCTGTCATCTTGCAGCCACGTCCCCGTAATGGCTATCAGATCATAGTCATTTACTTCAGTGTGCGCTATCAATTTGTTTACTTTGTTATGAATGCTATGCACATTCATAAACAGAGCCTTTAGCTGTCTTTTCTCTCTCTCCCTTCCTGTTATTCTTCAACCCTCATTTTCCATATTACTATTTTCCTCTCTTACCTTGTCTCTACTCTTTGATATACCACATCTTTCCACATTTGTTCCCTTACCCCAACTATTTAGTTTAAAACCCTCTCTATTTCCCTAGTTATGAAGTTCGCAAGAACACTGGTCCTAGCCCAGTTCAGGTGCAGACTGTCCCAACAGTACAGCCCTCACTTTCCCCAGTACTGGTGCCAGTACCCCACAAACCGTAACCCACTTCTCCCATACCAGTCTTTGAGACACGTATTCACCTCTGTAATTTTATGTACCCTATGCCAATTTGCAGGCGGCTCAGGTAATAATTCAGAGATTATAACCTTTGAGGTTCTGCTTTTCAATTTAGTGCTTAGCTCCTCATAGTCGCTACGCAGAACCTCTTTCCTAGTTATACCTATGTCATTGGTACCTACATGGACCATGACAACTGGATCCTCCCCCTCCCACTGCAAGTTCTTCCCCAGCCCTAAGCAGATGCCCTGAACCCTGGCACCGGGCAGGCAACAAAGCCATCTGGACTTTTGCTCTTTGCTGCAGGGAACAGTGTCAATCCCCATCACTATACTATCCCCCTACTACCATTACATTCCTTTTTGCTCCCCCCATTTGAATGACTTCCCATACCACGGTGACATGGTCAGTTTGCTCATCCACCCTGCAGCCCCCACTCTCATTCACACAAGCTGAGAGAACCTCAAAACTATTGGACAATTGCAGAGGTGCACACTCCTGCACTCTTGCGCTTTGGGTCCCCTACCTGCCTCGCTCGCAGTCACACCCTCTTGTCCCTGACCACTGACCAAATCAGACGACTCTGTCCTAAGGAGTGTGACTGCTTTTGGTACAAAGCATCCAGGTAACTTTCCCTCCCCCTGATGTGTTGCAGAGTCTGCAGCTCAGCCTCCAGCTAAATGACTCTAAGCCAAAGTTCCTCAAGCCGCAAACACTTGCTGCAGATGTGTTTGCCCTGGATCACAATGTTATCGAGGAGCTCCCACATGCTGCAGCATTGACACATAAACTGTCCTGCCATCCTTAATGTGTTTTAACTAGCTACCTAATTATATTATTTATGTTGCTTTTTATATATTTTATTGACTTTACCACTAATTTGTGTACTATTTTAAACCTCAGGGATAGACTAGAATTTACCCACTTTACCAAATACTCATATATCAGATTTTTCTGAAGCAGAGCAAGAACCAATTCCTATGGGGTGAGAAAGATAGAAAAAGGAAACAAACACCTCCTTTCCACTCTCCCTCTCACCAAACCCTAAGTCTTCACCCGGACACCTCAGCCGCACTCCGTTTGCCTTGGCAGCGCTCAATCCTGAGGTTTGAGCTGTCGGTGATCGAGCATAGTGAGCATCAAAAACATTAAATGATAAAAGATGGAAATTAAACAGCAAACCTTTTAGGTGTGTATTCAGTAATGCGCTGCTCCCTGTTTAGATTCTCTGGCATTAATCCAACACATTGTTAAACAAAGGAAACCATAAAGGTGGCAGAACAGACAAGTAACCTCACATAGCCATAAGGCCCCATGGCACAAGATTGGAATCAGTAATCAGCACAGAGAGTTTGCAGCTATTGACTTGTTACCCCAGTATGCTGCTACCTCTGACCTTCACTTACTATTGTTTGTATTAAAACAATGTGTAGAATTCCTTAGTTGGGATAATTTACCAACATCAGTTTCTGCTAAAGGCTTTAAAACACTGTGCAAAATGCAATTACTTATCCATGTTTGCCGATGGGCATACTCAAAAGTAAAACGCTTGTTGTCTAAACCACAGCCTGCTAAATTTGCCTTGGATTTTTCAAGAACACCCATTTAAAATATGTTCTTATTATTGAGAGCAAAATAGAAAGACAAAAGGTGAAAGAAATACTGTCAGTCCATCTCGAAGGTGCGACTGAAGGCTTGGGGCACATGCCAGTACAGGTCAGTGGTAAGATCACATGTCGATCGTTATCAAGTATTACACAAGTTAAAGGCCAAACACACACACACATCTTTCAAAGGTGTGTCTCATTGGGGTCTGCATTAACAGAAGAATCCTGACACAAGAGACTCTTCAGTAAAAATGTTTGTCATTCTTGATATTGCTGAAGGTGCCCTGGCATCGATCCTTTACCAGCTTCAGAACACTCGTCACAATGGTAGTCCAAATATTTTGGCACTGGCAGCTGAACGTCTTCCCATTCAGTTCCAGATAAACCTACAGCCAATACTATGAGTTGATCTTAACTGAATGTGCAGGCAGCTTACCAAATCTAGCATGTTAAAACCGTTTTAACTGGTTAAACTCCAGCAGTAACCCCAGACACACAGTTGAGGGATGGTGGGGGAATCCCTAAGCAAGAGGGATTTGTATAAGGCCTGTGTTTTCTCAACTGGCAAGTAGCGACTTAACTATTGTGAAATTCTAGGTAACTTGGAATGGAAACACTTGGCTCAAGTGATGAATTTATACTTATATCAAACACAAAAAGTATCGGAATACCATTAATTCAACCCTTGCAGAAACTTTTCTGTCTTTAGCAGTTTAAAAGTTGTACATGAGCTTTTCTCTTCTCTCTACTTTGTGTCCATAACTGTGTTTTTAAAATACTGAGCCATAATAAGATTCATAGTTTTATAGTGTGGAGAGAATATGTGTAGATACTACATTTTAAACATGAATGTTGGATTTTATGATCTTATAAATGTTTTATATACTGTCTTTTTGTTAAGCTAGTTATCAAAGATAATTTGACATTCACTGGTCAGGAAAAAATGCAGCTTTGCTTTGCTCACTGTCATTCAATAAAACTAAGGAGCCTTGTAGATATTAAAATGATGAATAAGAAGTAGACCGAGATTAACGCTTTGGATTGACTTAAGAGTCACCTACTCATTTACAGCAACAAACGCGGCCATTCGGCCTATTGGGTCTATACCAGCTCTCTGTCAAGCAATGCAGTCACTCCGATTTTTTCACTTTATCCCTGCAAGTTTATTTCCTTCAAGTGCTCATCCAATTTCCTTTTGAAATCATTCAATGCCTCCACTTCAACCATCCTCATGGGCAGCGAGTACCAGGTCATTCACAATCGCTGTGTTAAAAAATGTTCTTCCTCACATTCCCCCTGCATCTGTTATCCAAACTTGTCATAATCTTAGACACCTCTATGACATCTCCCCTCAACCTCCTCTGCTCCAAAAAGAACAGCCCCATTTTTTTCCACCTAACCTTTGTAGCTAAAATCCCTCATTCCTGGAAGCATTCTGGTAAATCTCCTCTATACCCTCTCAAGGACCTTCACATCCTTCCTCAAGTGTGGTGACCAGAACTGGATGCAATACTCCAGTTATGCCTGACCAGAACTTTATAAAAGTTCAATATAATTTCCCTATGCAATGCCTCTACTTATGAAGCTCAAGATCCCGTGTTATATTCCTGTTAGGAACCGTTAACGTTTAAAGAGAAATCCGAATACCCTGTGATTAACTGACAGAACTATGCCACAAGATTTCTTGTTTTTATACAAAAAAAATTATTGTATGTAAAAAGTAGTAAGCAAAGCAAGCCATATTAACTTAGCACTATAATTTTCAAAGACTTATGTTATAAACTCAGTTCTACTTGTTGAATTACATTTGCTAACCACTCTCTCCTGCCATCTTCAAAGCTCCATGGGCATGCACCCCAAGATTCCCTTGTCCTTGCACAATCTTTATAACTGCCATTAAGTCTATATTGCCTCTCCCTATCCCTTCTGCCAAATGCATCACCTCACACATCTCTGTATTAAATTCCCACTGTTTACCATCCTCCAGCCTGAAAAATAACCATTTACCACAAGTTGCTGTTTTCTGTCCTTAGCTATTTATTATCCAAGTTCATTCCTATTCGATATGTCTCAGTTTTGTTAACCAGCCTTTTAGTGGTACTTTGTCTTTATGGATTTGAGGAATGTGTTTGACAACATTCATTGCATTCCCTTCACCAACCTTCCTTGTTACTTCATCAAAAAAGTCAACTGTATTAGTTGAGCACAGTCTGTCTTTTCCAAATCTGTGCTGGCTCTCCTTAATTAACTCAAACCTCTTCAAGGGCCTGTTGATCTCTTTTCCCCCCCCCATGATTTTAAAACCTTACCCACAATTGACATTAAACTAACTGGCTGTAGTTGCCGGGGACTGTCCTTGCACCCTTCCTTGCATAAGGGTGTCACATTTACCACTCTCTCATCCTCTGGAACCTCCCAGGTGGTAATTGCTGGTCTGAAGTTGAGCTAGATGCTAAATTTTGTAATTGATGGTAGATATTTGAAACTAGGGCAGGAGTTGTTCAAAGGCTTCCGAAAATTGAGCAAGCTCTCATATTCACAAAATATCATCTTTCCTCAGACGCTGCTGAACATATTTACAGGAGTGAAGCTTTATTTGCCTGCATCAGTGCAAGACTTCAGTAGAGTCCGCCGGTACTTCATTGCATACGATGGTGACCTGGTTGCAGAATATGACCTGGCTACAGCAACACATGTGGTTGGTGACATGAAGGAGAATACATGTGCTAAATGTGTCTCTGTGAATTGGATCTGGGAGTGCATCAAGAAAAGAAGGCTGGTTCCTCCGTGCTGATAGATTTCACTCTTTAGCATAACGGCTCAAAAGAAAAGGGTAAAGATCTCGAATTCGAGATTTAAGTACTTTGAAATCAAGACTTCTGTGTCATCGGGAATGAACGATATTGTCACATTGGAATCCTGTGCTTGGTATCATGTATACATTTGTAGACTTGCCTAGTAGGAAGACTGAAGCAAAGAGGTGCTGCAAGTGTCTTCACTTTCTTTACCACTCCTTTTTTGTGACACGTATTGATGATTACTGTACTATGGTGCTGTATCTCTCTGTATTCGAGGCCATGGAATGTGCATTGCAATCCACAGTCCTTATGGGGGCACTATCTTACAGAAAAAAATATGAAAGACAGCTTCTTGAAGCGCATTGGTTAGTGTTTTAACCTGGAGTCGCCGAGACTTTCTACACTAACAAATGCTGTATTCTTTTTATTTGTGGTTGAATTCTACAGTATCCTTAAAGTACATCAATTTGGAATGACTTTTGAAAATACAAATGCATTTGTATATAATCTGACCGTTTGATTCTGAGCATAAATTAAATAATAAAGCATGGGACAAGGTTTACTTAAAGACAAGGATTCAGGTAAAACTTTACAAAAGGAATATTTTCCTCTTCTCGGCCTGATGGTCCAGTGGATGGCTTGGTGTTGTTCTTAGCCGTATAGCTTGATTCTTTGGGCTGTACTGCATTGGCTGATCTCAGTCAGGCAGCTGGGGTTATCATAGATGGCCTCAACATTACTGGGCCTGGGTTCATCCTGTTCCTGATCACCCTCCTCTAACCCCTGTGGGTGTTATATAAAGATTTGGTTGTGATGTCTCATCTGCCTCACAGTGAAGTACCCTGGAGAATGAGCACTAGGACAAGACACTGTGGAACCATACCCTGGTGTGAGTTGGTGCTTGCAAGGAACAAAAGGGCAAATTAGGGAGGGGTAAGTAATTTCTCCACTTCCTCTTTGAATTTTTTTTCCCAACCCAAGACCAGCTTATGCACTCAATTGGACAGACAAGGGCTTAGATTGCCGTTGGATTTCTGCAACCATACTCTAGGTTGCATAATCCACTGGGGATCTCCTTAAATCACTACAGATAGATTGCTTATTTTAACCTGCTCTTCTCTTCACCTAAGGTCATTTCCTTCCCAACCCCTCACGCTTCTCATCTTGTAGCTTGACAAGTACCCAGTGTAGCTCAATTTGCAATAATGTTAATAAGACTCTAAATAAGAGGGGGGAGGGAGAAATCATTTGGAGTTTAGGGCAGACTTCCCAAATTTCTTCTCACCTGACAAAGGTTTCTCTGCAAGAATCCATCATGTGCCCCAGTGGTGACATTTGTGTTTACTGACTAACTTTGAAAAATGCAAAATGTATTTTGTTTTAGACTCTTAAGACTTCATGTATTTGCTTTTTACCAGTACCTGGGTTGTCCTGAGGATCAGTATGTTGTAAACAATTGGTGCTGCCACAGTAAATAGCCTACTTTTTAAGTACCTCACCACTGGCATTTTCCACTCCCTGACTGTCTAAATTGGCAAACTGCTTGTCTGAAATCCAGTTTTGTTAAATAAGTTTCCTCCAATTAAATATTGGGAAGACAAAAGCCATTATCTTTGGTCCCTACCACAAAATCCATTCCATTTCCACCTTCTCCATCCCTCTCCCTGTCAGCTGCCTGAGACTGAACCAGTCTGTTCTCAACCTCGGAGTTATAGTTGACCGTGAAATGAGCTCCCTACTATATCATCACTATATCCCCATCATCACTAAGATTGCCTCTTTCCCCTTCTGTAACGTTGCTAGACTAGCCGTTGCCTCAGCTTATCTGCTGTTGAAACCTTCATAATGCCTTTTTTTAGCTTTAGGCTTGACTATTTTGACACACTCCTGGCTGGTGTCTCTACTTCTACCTTCCACAAACTTGAGGTCATTCAAAATTCTGCTGCCCTTGTCACAATTCGCATCAAGCCTTGTTTTCCCCCATGCCTCCTTTGCTTACTGACCCATATTGACTCCCAATTTAGCAATCAATTTTAAAATTTTCAATCTTTTGAAATGCCTGTGGCTTTGTTTCTCCCTACATTCCTGTAATTGTGTCCAGCCTTGTAGCACTCCCACCATCACCCCATCCACCTCCCCCTGCCCCCCATCCCTCACCTCCTCTCAGCCCCGAAAGATGTCTCCACTCCTCCATTTCTGGCCCCTTGAGTGTTCCTCGTTTTAATTGCTCCAATACTGGCAGTGTGCCTCCAACTGCCAAGGCCCTAAGCTCTAGAAATATGTCCCTAAATCTCTCCACCTCGCTACCTCTACTTCTCTTATCTCCTTTAAGATGCTCTGACCAAAGTTTGGTAATTTGCCCTAATATCTCCTTATGTGGCTTGATGGCCAATCTTATTTGATATCACTTCTAAAATTTTATTATATTAAAGGCACACTTTAACTACAAATTGTTGTTAATTGGCCCATGGAATTCTGTCCACCACCTTAAACATTCATTCCCTTTGCTACCAGCGCACAGTGGCAGCAGTGTGTAGCATCTACAAGATGCACTGCAGCAACTCACCACAGCACCTTTCAAACTCGTGACCTCTACCACCTAGTAAAGTAAGGGCAGCAGCCATGTGGGAACATCACCAATTGCAAGTTCTTCTGTGTCACACACCATCATGCTTTGGCAATATGTCAAAGGGTAGTAATAGCAGGGGATTTCAATTTCCCCAACATTAACTGGGTTAGTCATAGTGTGATAGGTTTAGAGGGAGTGGAATTCTTAAAATGCATCCAGGAGAGCTTTTTAAGCCAGTACGTAGAAGGTCCTACAAGAGAAGGGGAGGTCCTGGACTTAATTTTAGAGAATGAAGTCAGGCAAGTGGTAGAGGTATCAGTGGGGGAGCATTTTGCAGATAGTGATCATTACTCCGTTGGATTCAAGGTTGTTATGGAAAAGGATAGGGATGGGCCATAAATCAGAGTTCTAAATTGGGGGAAGGCCAATTTTAATAAGATCAGATGTGATTTGGCCAGAATGGATTGGGAGCAGCTACTTTTAGGTAAACCTGCGTCAGAGCAGTGGGACTCATTCAAGAAAGAAATAAGGAGAGTACAGGGCCAACATATTCCAGTAAAGACAAAGGGTGGGACCAACAAATCCAGCGAACCCTGGATGTCAAGGGATATACAGGATTGGATAAAGAGCAAAAGGAAGAGGCTTACAGCAGAGACCGAGGGCTCAAAACAGCGGAAGCCCTAGAGGAGTATAGAATGTGTAGGGCGGAGCTTAAAAAGGAAATTAGGAGAGCAAAAAGCAGGCATGAAAAAAAATTGGCAGGTAAAATAAAGGAAAATCCAAAGTTATTTTAAAAGCACATTAAGAGTAAGAGGATAACTAGGGAAAAAGTAGGGTTCATTAAGGACCATTGTGGTAATTTGTATGTGGAGCCGGAAGACGTTGGTAGGATTCTAAATGAATACTTTGTGTTGGTGTTCACAAGTGAGAGAGACGACGTGGTTATGGAAATCAGGCAGAAGGACTGTGATATAATTAAAGAAATTAGCATAGAAAGGGAGGAGGTTCTAAGTGGCCTGGCAGGCTTAAAAGATAAATCTCCAGGCCCAGATGAATTGTATCCCAGGCTGTTGACTGAAGCAAGGGAGGAGATAGCAGGGGTGCTGGCAATAATTTTCAATACCTCCCTGGCCACAGGAGAGGTGTCAGAGGACTGGACAGCCAATGTGGTGCCATCATTCAAGGAGGGAGGAAGGGATAAAGCAGGGAACTATAGGCCAGTCAGCCTAACCTCAGTGGTGGAGAAACTATTGGAAACAATTCTGAGGGACAGAATTAATCTACACTTGGAGAGGCAGGGATTAATCAAGGACAGTCAGCATGGTTTTGTTAAGGGGAGGTCATGTCTGACCAATTTGACTGAATTTTTCGAAGAGGTGTGTAGATGAGGGCAATGCATTTGATGTAGTCTACTTGGACTTCAGCAAGGCTTTTGATAAGGTCCCGCATGGGAGACTGATAATGAAGGTAAGAACCCATGGGATCCAAGGCAATTTGGCAAATTGGATCCAGAATTGGCTGCGTGGCAGGAAGCAGAGGGTGATGGTCGAGGGGTGTTTTTGTGACTGGGTGCCTGTGTCCAGTGGAGTTCCACAGGGATCGGTGTTGGGTCCCTTGCTGTTTGTGGTATAAATAAACGATTTAGACTTGAATGTAGGAGGGTTGATCAGTAAGTTCGCGGATGACACGAAAATTGGTGGGGTGGTAAATAGTGAGGAAGATAGCCTTCGATTACAGGAGGATAGAGACAGGCTGGTCAGATAGGCTGATCAGTGGCAAATGGAATTTAATCCAAATAAGTGTGAGGTGATGCACTTGGTCAGGACAAACCAGGCACGGGAGTACACGATGAATGGTAGGACCCTGGGAAGTACCGAGGATCAGAGGGACCTTGGTGTGCATGTCCACCTGTCCCTTAAGGTAGCGGGACAGGTAGATAAGGTGGTTAAGAAGGTATACGGGATACTTGCCTTTATTAGCCGAGGCATAGAATATAAGAGCAGGGAGGTTATGCTGGAACTGTATAAAACGCTGGTTAGGCCACAGCTAGAGTATTGCATGCAGTTCTGGAATCCACATTATAGGAAGGATGTGATTGCACTAGAGAGAGTGTGGAGGAGATTTACCAGGATGATGCCTGGGCTGGAGAGTTTTAGTTATGAGAAGAAATTAGATAGGCTGGGGCTATTTTCCCTGGAGCAGAGGAGATTGAGGTGTATAAACTTATGAGGGGCATAGATTGGGTAGACAGGAAGGAACTTTTCCCCTTGATGGAGGGATCAATAACCAGGGGGCATAGATTTAAGGTAAGGGGCAGAGGATTAGATGGGGTGTGAGGAAGAATTTTTTCACCCAGAGGGTGGTGGGAATCTGGAACTCACTGCCTGAAAGGGTGGTAGAGGCAGAAATGCTCATAACATTTAAGAAGGATTTGGATGTGCACTTGCGATGCCATGGCATACAAGGCTATGGGCCTAGCACTGGAAAATGGGATTAGAATAGTTAGGTACTTGTTTGACTGGTGCAGACTCGATGGGCCAAAGGGCCTTTTTCTGTGCGTAGACCTCTATGACTATGACTCTATGACATTGCTACCTAAATCCTGGAACTCACTAACAGCCCTAAGGGTGTACCCACACCTCACAGTCTGCAGCACTTTAAAGCGGTGGCTCACCACCACCACCTTCTCAAGGGCAATTAGGGATGGGCCATAAATTCTGGCCTTGCCAGTGATGTTTGCATCCCATTATTGAATAGGAAGAAAAAATCTCTCCATGGCGTGTTCAGCAAATGGTGGCTTGTAGAAGTGTTTCTCTCTATATTGAGCTAATTCAGTGTATTTTGTTATTTTTAATGTTATAAGGATTGATGTGTTCTGTTCATCAGTATTACACATGAAGTAAGCCCACCTGCTTTACAGTTGATAGGTGCACATTAGTCTGCCTTCTGGAAGATGGGAGAAATACACGTAGAGGGATATAGTATCCAGAATACACAATGAGGCATTTCATTGTTAGGATCCTTGGATTATGCTATTGAAGGACTAAATGCTGTGACAATAAAGATAATCCCACAATTATAAAGGATGAGGAAACAGCTGATGCTAAGAAAATCTAGTACAGAATTTATTGCATGGGGCAGTAGGAAAATTTGACACCAGTTTGAGCACAGAACAATAATAACTGGAAAGCAGATTTATAGACTGGAACAACATGCAAATATAAATGTTTAATATAACCTGATTCACTTCAAAAGCTTAAAAGAAAGTATAACAACGCTGAAAATAATTTTGAGAAATCAGGTGAGTAAATTTTGACACTGCTGCAATGTTTATTAGGCTCGTTGTCAGCGCGTTCCAAATCTATTGCTCTTTTCATAAGCAGTTAAACAGCTTTTATTCATTGACATTCAGGTCCCCGCTGGCAGCCACAGGCTTTTTAAAGCATTTCCAGCTTTTCACGGTTTTAATAACCATTGATCTGTACTTGGCACTAGCAAAATAATACACGATCGGATCGAGAACACAATTGAAGCAAAGGCTGAGAAAGCTTGAATCGTAAAATATGCCAGCTTTTTTGAAAAGTGAACAGTTACTGCGATCTACAGTAGCCATCCAAATTTGCCCCACAGCATAAGGGAAAAAACAGAGGATGAAGATGAATAATACGAATACCATCATCTTGACAGCATGTTGGCCCCTTTGTTGCGATTGAGATGTTAATGCAGATTTGGCCAATTCCTGTTGCACTAATATTGTGGAGATCAGCAGAAATCCAAATGGAATTATAAAACCCACAACAAATAAGATAATACTTGACGGCAGTAAAATCTCTGAGACATTTGATTCATTAAAACTCATACAATACGCTTTTCCATTCATTTCACAAGTGTTGATAATGAAAAGGGACGGGCTCATGAAACTACAAGCCAACAACCATGTTATTACACTGAGGGCAATGGTACGTTTCATTGTAACTCTGCATTGAAACTGGATGGGTTTGATGATCATGTAACAGCGGTAGCTGCTGATGCATGCCAGGAAGAAGAGACTTGCCAACACACTGAGACAGGTGAGGAATACTTGGAGTTTGCACATAAAGTTCTTAAATATCCAACTCCTCTTCTTACTGAAGGAAATGATCAAAAGGGGGTTGGTGAGTGAAAGCAGCAAATCAGCTACACACAGATTGAGCATCAAAATATCAGTCGGAGTCTTTTTCTTTACTTGAAAGCAGAATATCCATAGGGAGAAACTGTTGAAGCTTGCAGCTAAAATGAATATGATTGTAAGTGCTGGAGTCATAATTGTCAGGAAGTCTTCATTGAGCGGACATGTTGTAGTACTGCAGATTGCAACTGATGACTTGTCCATTTCTTAAGCCGAAACTACCTATATATGCAAGACAAGAGTGCCATGTATTGCATCAGAATGCCTGTTTCTAAATTGTGATAGCTAGACACAGCAATTTTAGATGTCAAGCAAAAATAGAATTATAAAATACATTTCTAACATGAAATACTTATCTTACAGGACTGTTGTGTATTCAATATGGTTTTGTAGCCTAATCAGTGTTGTTAATACCTTAACTTTTCAAAATATACCAGAAAATTATTAACTTCTCAGTATTTATACAATTTTTCTTTCCAGTTGCATTGCCTTGCTAAAACATGAGCTGAGCAAAGTTGACTTTGAGAGTATGTTGTTTTCAACAGGTGTTAAGTGGCTCACAATATTTGTCTGTTCACTCAGACTAATGTACAGGTTGTTAGTTAATGGATTCCTCTTTCACCCTCACTTGACCTTGCTGCTGTCTCTGTGCTGTCACATTGTTTGTCTGGCAAACAATCTTTAGTTTCCTTCAGCCAAACTTAGGAAAACCAAAGCCTTTGGCTTGTGCTACTGCCTTGATCAATTCTCTAGGCCCTGTCTCATGCTGAACCAGACTGATCACAACCTCTGCATCCTATTCAATGCCAAGCTAAATGTAATTGCCCACCTAACACTCTACATATGCCTCTTCCTTTTAAGGTGCTCCTTAAATATCTGCTCCTTTGGTCAAACATTTAGTCATCTTTTAATTTCTCTTCCTGTGGATGTGTTGAATAGTATGTTGAGGTTTTCCATACGCCTTTGTAGAACAGGGTGAGAAGCTATTTTATTTCTTTTGTTCATTGGATGTGGGCAGCACTGGCCAGGCCAGCATTTATTGCCTATCCCTAATTGCCTTTGTTTAGAGGGCATTTAAGAGTCAACCACATTGATGTGGGTCCGGATTCTCATGTAGGCCAGGCCAGGTAAGGATGGCAGATTTCCTTCCCTAAAGGGACATTAGTGAACCAGATGGGTTTTTACAACAATTGACAATGGTTTCAAGGTCATAGTTAGTCTTTTAATTCTATCTTTTTTTTTCATCCATCTGCCATGGTGGGATTTGAACCCGTGTCCCCAGAGCATTCGTACCCGTGTCCCCAGAGCATTACCCTGGATTACTAGTCCAGCGACAGTACCACTACACCATCGCCTCCCCTATTTTGTTAAAAAGCTTATATAAATGTGCATTGCTGTATTGTTAGTGTTACGGATAGAAAGGCATTTAATTTAAACAGCCCTGATTCTCCTCTCACCACCTTTCTGTTTACAGAAAGGTGTTTTTGATTTTGATTTCCCCCTTTAAAGGTGGTGGCATATTTTCCCCAACCCCTCGGTTTTGGAGTGATCCAATTTTGATTAACAACTCCGTAGCAAATTCAAGATAGGGTAAAGTCAGAGGGTTAGTTTATTTTACACATACTCAATATGGAGGGGCAGGGGTGTCGCTACATAGCACCTGGTACATTCTTACAACAAAAGGGGGATAGGAAAAGAAAGAGGTACAGGGTAAAGACCACAGAGAAGATAAGAATTATTATTTCACGAGAGTCCAGAATCAAAGTCCAATGGTGGATTCTTTCAGAATCAGCAGGTTGAAAACTGATGCTGGATAATTCACTTTTCCAATAGAGATGACACCCACGATGAGATGGGCATGTAGGGATGAATTAGCCTTGTAAGTGCTGGTACAGAAGTTTAATTAGAAACAGTGGAGATTGGAGTCGGGCATTCACCTGGACTGAGGCCTAGTTCTGAGCTGCTGCTTGGTTGATAGAAAATGGCAGCTCCACAAAGCAATATTACAGAATCCAGCTGCTGGAGGAGGGGGTGGGGGGGCGGGGTGGTGTGGCATGTGATATGACCTTAGAAATGTAAATTGCCTTCGCACAATTCCTTGGGATTTGATCTCTGCAGTCACCGGGGACATTAGCACCTCTTTAGAGATAACAAAGTGGCAGCTGTTCTGGATGCCAGGAAGTTTGTTTTGTTTGAGTCATAATCAGTCATGGCTTTCAGTAGGAAAAAGTTAATTGTTTGACATGAATAGTAGATGAAACAGTGGGAGATATTTAAATCTGAGATTGATGAGGTACAGATTACAATTCTATTAGAGATGTAGGGGATGAGGCTCCATGTGTGAAGTGACAGAAAATATATTTAGAAATGAGGCTTATGATGAATATTCAGAAAAAGACAGGAGAAAACTGAGAAATATTAAAAATAAAAAAACTGGGCAAGTATTGACAGCAAAAGGGAGGCGATGAGGGACTGTAATAGTGGACTGGCAATGAACATAAAGAGAAGGACTTTTAGTGCTCCCTCTTCAAAAGCTTAGGGAACAGTTATTCCCTGATTCATTCCCCAAGGCACTGCCTTGACCAATCAAAGTCGACCTGCCCGGTTTGGATTTGAATAAAGTTGGGCAGTTAACTGTTCCATGCTGCATTCTCCATGGCAGCTCCTCCACTAATCAATCAGCACTCTCTTCTCATGCAGTATAAGTTGTTGTTCCCTGTTACAGTTTAGTAATTTCTTGCGAGCTATCCTGATGAGTGCAAGATGGATAGCATGTCTCTTTTTTCAGAAATACTTAAGGAGGACTTGTATGATTTCAATAAGTAATAAGATAGAGAAGGGATGGTCTCAATCAAAAGGCACCATCTTGGACTTGAATATGAGGGAATGATGGAAATAATTACTGAATGTTTCACTTCAATTTTTATAGACACAGTAGAGAGAGGAGCTGTAGGAGTAACTGAAGAGGACGTGGAAGATTTGGAGATTAATCTTCAAAATGAAATAGTAATGAACTGAATTTAAAAGTCACCACATCCCGATGTGCATTCCAGAATATGGAAGGAGATAATGGAGATGATAACCATGCTGTCAGTTTGGCTCAGTTGACACATGAGTCAGAAGGTCATGGATTTGAGCATCACTCTGGAACACAAACATATAACATAAACTGATACTTCAGCGCAGTGCCGAAGTATTGCTGCATTATTCGATGAAAAGTCTTTTGGGATAAGAAGTTAAACTGAGGATCTGCCCATTAGTTTTCAGGTGGACATAAAAAGATGCTACAGTACTATTCTGCAGACTAACTGCTCCTTGGTGCTCTGACTCCACTGGGGACAGATTCTACCAGCAACCACCTCTCCACATTGACTCAAACTTGGACATTGTCCCTTGTCTGCTCCAAATGGACTTCTGCTCTCCACAAGTAAATTTCATCCCATAGCAGTCTCCAGGTGCTCAGGTTTTAACTCTACACATACTGTTTTCTTCCAACTTACAGTTTATGACTGCCACATGCCTGACCTCATTTCTATCACATCTATAACCCAATCATTTGTAGGCATAAACTGGCTACTACTTAAGATTTGAATTAATTAGCCCTGCTTCTCTTGACACTTCTCCGATCCTCTCCTCACTTTCCTCTCATCCACCTTTTGGCTCTTCCTCCCTCTCAGCTGTTTCAGACCCAGAAGAGGCCCTTCTGCCCATCAAGTCTGCACCGACACTTGAGAAACACCTGACCTACCTACCTAATCCCATTTACCAGCACTTGGCCCATAGCCTTGAAAGTTGTGATGTGACAAGTGCTCATCCAGGTACTTTTTAAAGGATGTGAGGCAACCCGCCTCCACCACCCGCCCAGGCAGCGCATTCCAGACAGGTCACCACTCTCTGAGTAAAAAATGTTTTTCCTCACATTCCCCCTAAACTCTCACCTTGAACTTATGTCCCCTCGTGACTGACCCTTCAACTAAGGGGAACAGCTGCTCCCTATCCACCTTTTCCCTGCCCCTCATAATCTTGTACACCTCGATCAGCTCGCCCCTCAGTCTTCTCTGCTCCAATGAAAACAACCCAAGTCTATCCAACCTCTCTTCATAACTTAAATATTTCATCCCAGGCAACATCCTGGTGAATCTCCTCTGCACCCCCTCCAGTGCAATCACACCCTTTCTATAATGTGGCGACCAGAACTGCACACAGTACTCCAGCTGTGGCCTCACCAAGGTTCTATACAACTCCAACATGACCTCCCTACTTTTGTAATCTATGCCCCGATTGATAAAAGCAAGTGCCCCATACGCCTTTTTCACCACCCCACTAACATGCCACTCCGCCTTCAGAGATCTGTGGACACACATGCCAAGGTCCCTTTGTTCCTCAGAACTTCCTAGTGTCATGCCTTTCATTGAATACGTCCTTGTCAAATTACTCCTTCCAAAGTGTATCACCTCACACTTTTCAGGGTTAAATTCCATCTGTCACTTATCAGCCCATTTGACCATCCTGTCTATATCTTCCTGTAGCCCAAGACACTCAACCTCACTGTTAACCACCCGGCCGATCTTTGTGTCACCTGCAAACTTACTAATCTTACCCCCCACATAGTCATCTATGTCGTTTATATAAATGACGGATAATAGGGGACCCAGCACAGATTCCTGTGGTACGCCACTGGACACTGGCTCCCAGTCACTAAAGCAGCCTTCTGTCATCGCCCTATGTCTCCGACAACTAAGCCAAATTTGAATCCACCTTATCAAATTACCCTGTATCATATGTGCATTTGCCTTCTTTATAAGTCTCCCTTGTCAAAGGCTTTGCTGAAATCCATATAAACTACATCGTCTACACACCTGGTCACCTTCTCAAAAAATTCAATCAAATTTGTTAGGCATGACCTCCCTCTGACAAAGCCATGCTGACTATCCCTCATCAAACCTTGTCTCTCCAGATAGATTCTCTCCTTCAGAATTTTCTCCAATAGTTTCCTTACCACTGACGTGAGACTCACTGGTGTGTAGTTCCCTGGCTTATCTCTACAACCCTCCTTAAACAGCAGAACAACGTTAGTTGTTCTTCAGTCCTCTGGCACCTCCCCATGGCCAGAAAGGAATTAAAAATTTGGGTCAGAGCCCCTGCGATCTCCTCCCTTGCATCCCTCAGCAATCTGGGACACAAATCATCCGGACCTGGAGATATGTCCAGTTTAAGCCTGCCAACACCTCCAATACCTTGTCACTCCCGATATCAATTTGCTCAAGAACCTCACAGTCTCTCTTCCCGAGTTCGATACCTTCATCCTCTTTCTCTTGGGTGAAGACAGGTGTGAAGTATTCATTCAACACTCTACCGATGTCCTCTGGCTCCACCCATAGATTTCCCCCTTGGTCCCTCATGGGCCCTACTCTTTCCCTGGTTATCCTCTTCCCATTGATATACTTATAGAATATCTTGGTATTTTCCCTACTTTTACCAGCCAGAGCTTTCTCATATCCCCTCTTTGCTCTCCTAATTGCTTTCTTAAGCTCCACCCTGCACTTTCTGCACTCCACCAATGCCTCCACTGATTTGCTTCCCTTGTACCTGCTAAAAGCCTCTCTTTTCCTTCTCATCGTATCCTGTATATCTCTGGTCATCCATGCATCTCTGGGCTTGTTACTCCTTCCTATCACCCTAGAGGGAACATGTTGAGCCTGTACCCTCCCCATTTCCTTTTTGAACACCCCCCACTGCTCCTCTGTTGATTTCCCCACAAGTAGCTGTTCCTAGTCTACCTTGGCCAGATCCTGCCTTATTTTACTAAAACCTGCTCTCTCCCAATCCAAAACATTTTTTTGCAACTTGTCTATTTCTTTGTCCATAACAAGCTTAAATTGTACCGTGTTGTGGTCGCTATCACTAAAATGCTCCCCCACCACCACCTCAGCCACCTGGCTGGCTTCATTCCCCAGAATTAGGTCCGCAACTGCGCCGTCCCTGAGGTCGCTAGCACGTGGCACTAGGAGTAATCCAGAGATTACAACCTGAGAGGCTTTGCTTTTTAGTCTACTGCCTGACTCCCTGAATTTTTAATGCAACTCTTTCTACCTACGTCATTGGTACCAACATGTACCATGACCTCTGCCTTATCACCCTCCCCCTTCAGGATGCCCTACAACCGTTTAGTGACACCCTGGCACCAGGGAGGCAACACACCATCCTGGAGTCATGCTGATGGCCACAGTCGTGCCTATCTGTTCCCCTGACTATAGAATCCCATATTACTATTGCTTTTCCTCTCTTCCTCCACTCCTGTACAGACAGGCTGCTTGTGGTGCCAGAAGCTTGGCTCTGTCCACACTCCCTGGAGGAACCAACACCCTCATCAGCCTCCAAAATGTAATACCGATTTGCGAGCAGGACCCCAGGGGACTCTTGAACTACCTGCCTGTTTCTCTTGGACTGTCTGGTGGTCACCCATTCCTTTCCTTCCTCAAGTCCCTTCAACTGCGGTGTGACCACCTCTCTAAACGTGCTATCCACGATGCTCTCAGGTTCACGGATACTCCACAGTGTCCCCAGCCGCCATTCCAGCTCTGAAACCCGAGCTTCCAGGAGCTGTAGTTGGACACACTTCCTGCACACATGCTGGTCCCGGGCATTGGAAATGTTCCTGGCTTCCCACATGGAGCACGAAGAGCACACCACAGCTTTGAGCTCTCCTGCCATGACTTATCCCTTTAAATTAAACATTTTAAATCAATTACTCTAGGGCCCTTCTTTCCTGATCCTCGTTACTACAGAATATACAAACTATAAACTACAAAAAGACCTTAAACGATAAAAGTAGTAAATACTTACCCGACCTTATCCACTACTTACCAGTCATTCCTTTCCCTTGTAGCCTCTACTGCTGCAGCAGGGCAAGACCACTCTCTGAAGATTTAAGAAGTTGGATAGCAAAGAAAAAATGCAAAGAGCACCTCTTCCCGTATGTACAGAATTTCCACTGTGCACCAAACTGCCAATACCCACACTCACTCTGGCTGTGTCTCACTCAGGATGAGGTCTCTTTTGTGTTCGTGTGCAAGCACACTGTTGAAATTACAAAATTCGATCAACTTACCAGATTGTTCTTCAGCTTGTGACCATGACAATGCTGCAATTATTGAACACAAAAGATAATTTTTACATCTCTCAATGGTGATGAAATCATTACAGCCAATGAAGTATGTTTTGAAGTCACTGTTGTTACGCAGGAAACACATCAGCCAATTTGCACATGACAAACTCTCACAAACAGCAATGTGACTGGTAGGATGCAATGCTTTATATGGAAATTACTTTTTTTATTTATTGGGCTGAAACCACTGCTTGGGTTTTAGAAGACTGACCAATAGCATTTTAGCGACTTAAAGCTTCTAAGATGGCCAAATATTAGTATAACTGCAATCTGCAAATACCAAAGCCATTAAAATGGAGTCAGGCTATCTGGAAGAACCCATAAGAGGCGGTCACCTTAGAGGAATGTGAATAGCCCATCTCCCGAACCATTCACTAAAAAACCAATCACCTGTGTATTCAACTGGATGGGGAACAAGGCATTAGACTGAATCACTTTGGACAATGGACACTGGCTGAGATAGGAACACTTTCGTTCATAATCTAATCATGTATAAACCATGGACAAGGAACCAACTTGCTATGACCATATTTGGGTAACTGGTCAGTTGGTTAGAGGGGATCATGTGATGAACCAACTAACCCTCTTTTGTGTCTTAAGAAACTGCTTTTCTCTAGGCCACAGAACAGAAGATGAAGAGATACAGAAGAAACAGGACGCTGAGTGGGCACTCTCTCTCTCTTTCTCTCTCACTGTCCATCCATCCTGGAAGCTCAAACTCTCCCCGTTATTTGACCATCCACACACCGCTGGCAATGTTTTAACAATCAACCCAGCAGCTGTTGTCTCCAAAAGATAAGATATAAATCATCCATTAACATCTTTAAATCACCTCTATGCAGTATCCAGAATGACCATTGAGCCCACTCTAAAACCATCCATGTCATCAATCTACAAGACCCATATACCATTGTATTTTATTGGATTTTTAAACTACTTAACCTGTCCTCTCACTTTGTAGCTTACTTGCGTACGTGTGTGTGTATAAACCCTTGAATGCATATGTGTACGAGAGTCAGAGCATTTTTAATATTTTTATTTAGATCAGATGTTAAGCATAATAAATACTATTTTCCTTAAAAGTTTACAAGAAAACCTGCAAGTGTATGTCTTTTACAGTCATAGCATGTAAACAGTTAAACACTCGCTGAATTGGCAAGCATATCTCTTAAAAACAAACTTCTACCACTTCTCACATGATCGTAACAGTGATAATGGCCACATATTCTGTTTTTGCAATGTTGATTGAAAGTCAAATATTGGCCAGGACAGTGAGGATAATATCCCTGCTTTTCTTCAAAATAGTGCCATGGGATATTTTACATCCACCAGATTGGGCAGGTGGAACCTTTGTCTAATGCCTCATCCAAAATGTGGCAACTCCAATGGTCTAGCACTCGCTTAATATTGCACTGGAATGTCAGCCTAGATTGGGAAAAGATTCCAGTATTTCAGGCTATAGGTCGGAAGTGAATCATTGCCCAGTTTGTCAAAGCACCAACTGAAGGTGGTGCTTCATTTAAAAGAAACAGAAATACTGTTAAATAAGCAGAGGTAGCTTAATGCCTTGGTAGGACCTTTCATCAATATATTAATCTGTCTTTTCTCACTGAGGTTCACCAATAGTTGGATGGTGATGGGAGAGCTTGGCTATCTCAGGTGATGTTCCCTGCCTGTAGAAAATGCCCAATCCCCCACTGATGTGCTTGTGATGATACACCAGAGGTTGATCTTAATCTAATAATAAAACATCTGACAACATCACAGTTAACAATATTTGAACCCCTGATATTATAGCATGTACCAGGGAAAATACCTCTCATTATCACCATCTTTCCCTTTCTCTCCTGAAAAATTAATGGCAAGGAGGTGTATTCTTCTGAATTGTCATACAAATGTTTTCAGGGACAGCCAGCAGCATTGACGGATGTATGAAGCTGTGAACTTTTCTTTAAATGGGACAAGATCTGCCTCTGTCAGCATCATTATGAATTGGCCAAGATCTAATAGAGGGACCACATGGACTGCAGCAGTCCAAGAAATGGGCTCATCACCACCTTCTCAAGGGCAATAATGAATGGACAACAAATGTTGGCCTAGCCAATGGCATCCATATCCCGTGAAAGAATAAAACAAACACTGAAACAGTGTTTTCTAGTGGAATTCAGAACAAGGAGATATGATCTTAAAATTAGATTTAGGCTATTTAGGAGTGACACTCTGAAGCATTTTATCATCCCACTAGTTTTCAGACATTTTGCCCTACTTTCCGAAGCTTCTCTCTAAACCTCGCCATCTCTCCTCCATTTAAAACCTTCTCAAATCCCTTATTTTCAACAAAACATTCAATCGAGCCTCCAAACTCTTATACCATTGCTTGGAGTGTGTTCTAGTATTCCCTTCATTTTTTTACAACTTGCCCTCAATGGCATATTTTCTATTCCATATTAAAATTGCTATATCGCTCAATTGTATCTTTCATATTTAATCAATAGGATATTTGATTTCACCCAATTGCTACTGTGACAGCTTTGAAACCATAGTTGCGAGTCTGACATCTTTGAAAGGCATCAGATTGGAAACATTCTAGATTAAATAATTTATTTATATAGATAGATATACCAACAAAAATAACTTCAAAAACACATTGGTATAATAAAACCAAAAATGTATGAAACAGTTTTGCATTGCATCATTCAGAGATTTTCCAAAGCAAGTCAAAATGATTCAGTTTTGAAGTTCAGCCATTGTTATTGGGTGAATACACCAGCCATTGTGCACAAAGAAAGATGTTGCAAATAATAAAGGAGAAGAATGACCAGTTAATCTGTTTTGGTAATGTTAGTTAAGGGAAGAATGTTGGCTAGGACAGAGTGAGAACTTGCTCCCCCTCTATGAATATTCCAAGAGGTTGATAATGAAACATGGGAACATGACAACTAGCCTTAGTTTAACACCTGACCTGCAGGTTAAAGGTGTAACTAAAGTTCTGGCATTGCTGCAAAGGTGACATTCCTTTGAAGTGAAGTTGGTTCTGTGTCAGCATATTCCAAATCCATGGCTATTTGCATCAATGTGTCACAGTTTTGACTCGTTGTTGGACTGGGTGCTGCTGGAGGCTATAGGGAGTTTATTACAAAAAGCAGAGCCTTTGAAGGCATTAATGAGTTTTGACCTGTATTTGGTGCCAGCATAAAAATACACAATAGGATCCAGGACACTGTTGAGATAAAGGCCTAGAACACATGAGTAGTAAATTATTCCAAGTTTTTGTAAAAGAGGGCAGTTGTTATGATCCACAGCAGACAGGGTGAGATGCATTATATTTGCAGGAAGAAAGCATATAATGAAGATGCACAATACTACTATTACCATCTTAATAGCATGCTGGCCTCTTTGAGATTGGGATGTTATTGCAGAATTGGCCAATTTCCTTTGAATGAGTAAAGTGGACACCAGAAGGGATCCAAATGGAATCACAAAGCTCCGAACACATAATATAACAGTAGAAGACAGCAAATACTTCAGTAAATTTGGTTGATTAAGGCTCATACAATGCAGTTTACCATTCATTTCAAAAACACGGATCCTAAGAAAGGTTATACTCATGAACCCACCAGCCAACAACCAGATCAAGATACTAAGGACAATGGTGAATTTCTTCATAATTCTATACTGGGACTGGAATGGTTGAATAATCATGTAACATCGGTAGTTGCTGATGCACATCAGGAAGAAGACGCTTGCCATCAAGGTGTGATAGATGAGGGACGTTTGAAGTTTGCACATAAAGTTTCCAAATATCCAATGATTGCTGTTACCGTGACAAGTAATTACCAGGGAGTAGGTAAGAGAGAAAAGCAGGTCTCCCACACATAGATGGAGCATCAAAATATCAGTTGGAGCCTTTTTCTTTACATGAAAGCACAAAACCCAGAGGGCAAGACTGTTGAAGCTTGCAGCTAAACTGAATAAGATCTAAGTGCTGGAGGCATCATTATTGTGAGGAACTTTTCATCAAACAGACATGTTGCATTAGTTGTAATTGTAATAGATGAATTATTCATTTCTTCAGGAGGAGCAACCTAGAAATGCAAGAATAAGTGTAATTTATTTGATCAGAACTTCTAAACTGCTTATCCCACAACAATTAATGGCAGATTGCACATTAATTTTGAGAGCCAAGCAAATATGGTATTGTAAAATAGTGTAACATATCTGGAACAAAAATGGAAAATGTTGCAAATACCCAGCAGGTCAGGTAGACTTTTAAGTGGAAAGTGAGGCACAACTTTCAGTGCTGTTTAAAACTCCAAAGAATGCTGGCCTGTTGCAACCCAACTTGATCCTGTTCACTTCCGCCTTTAACTGGTACATGTTCGGAGGTATGAATGGAACCCCTGTGGAGATGTCGAGTCTGTCATTTAAATATGTAAAGAGGCAATCAATTTTGATTTTAACCTAGCATTCTGGCTTTACCAGCGAGAGTACCGTTGCTCTGTAAAATTTGCAGGCTGGCAAGCCTTGAAAGGCTGAAACAGCATAGCTGCTTCCTTGCCTAGCTGAAAGAAACAAATCGCAGGATTTGTTCTGACAGTGCTCTTTCACTTCTTTACAGGTGATTTCTAATATTTTGGAAATCATGGACTTCATGCACCTTGATCTGCACTTCCCCGCTGTCAGCCTTCACTGCAGCATGGGAACAACTTATGCAGTTCTAACTTGGACCTCTGATGAGGAATAGGTGGAACAGTGAGACCAAAACTAACAGCACAGAGTGAAGCAGGGGCAACACCAGCAGCAATAGCAGCCGTGGCTCTCACTCAAATGCCACTCCACAAAACAGAAGGGATGGGCAGCTCAAAGGATCCAGCCCAGTGCATACAGGCAAAGGATCAGCTCCCTTGACATGTCTGAGCACCAGTGCCTCAGAAGCCTTAGGTTCTCACCTGTAGCATGGAACAAGACCTCCTTCCCAGTGGACCAGGTAGGCACGTATTGCCAGTGGCCATCGAGCTGACTATGAATGGAGGGCCACCCTGGTCTATCCCTAATGTTTCATGTTCTCCTACAGGGAGACTAAGTAGAGAGTTATAGTTGAGAAATGGTTTATGTGGAGAGGAGGGAAAGACAACATTTGTGGAGGATGACTGTGAGGGATGAGTGTGAGATAGTATGTTTTTTCTTTTTTATTCTTTCATGGGGTGTGGGTGTTGCTGGCAAGGCCAGCATTTGTTGCCCATTCCTAATTGCCTTTGAAATGTGTGGCTTGATAGACTATTACAGCGGACAGTTAGGAGTCAACCATATTGCTGTGGATCTGGAGTCACATGTAGGCCAGACCAGATAAGGATGGCAGATTTCCTTCCCTAAAGGACATTACTGAACTTGATGGGTTCTTGCAACAATTGATGGTAGTTGTCATGGTTACTGAGGCTAGCTTTATTTCCAGATTTACTAATTGAATTTAAATACCATTAGCTGCTGTGGTGGGATTTAGACCCACGTCCCTAGAGCATTAGCCTGGGCCTCTGGATTATTAGTCCGGTGACATTAATAAGATCAGGGTGATGGGGATGTGAGGAGGTGCCTCAAGAGAGAGGAATCAGTGGAGCTGAAAGTTGTGTTAGTCTGAGGAGTGCTGTGCAGGAGAATGCTGGGGATGTCAATGTAAGGCTGGGAATCGGAATGTGAAATGCCACTTACCTTTCCCGCCCTCATGAGGTTATTGAATCTCTTACAGCACTGAAATCAACTGTGGGAGACCTCATCCCTGATCTCCTCAGGTTTGCCACTTCAAACCATGCTGATTTGGTCTGAGAGGCCGGCCTCTTCCTCCTGTCCGCATTTCTCTGTGGGCCTTCATAGCTCCCAGCATTGACATCCAGGGAGGCATCAGAGAAATGCCAGAGGCAGCCTTCCCATGTTTGCACTTCTATTCTTGTGATCGATGAAGCCATTCTGACACTTGTCAGTGTCACTTTAAAAGTCCACTGATGGGTTGTCAACATGCTCGCACTCTGTGATTGGTCAAGAAAACCGGAAGCAAGATCCTAATGGTTACGTTAAAGAGCCACAGAAAAGCCCATTCCAGCAAGAATTGGGTTCATAAGCCACTGCTGGCCACCCTCCTTCCTATGCCCACCCTGCTGAATGTGGTGGAACTCATTAAAATTCTCTTTCAGGGTGATTGTTTCTCGTTAGAACTTCTGATAATGCTCAGAACTTTTGATGAAAAGGTCACGACCTGAAATGTTAACTCTGTTTTTTCTTTTCTCTCTCCCCAGATGCTAGCGGACCTGCTGAGTATTTCCAGTATTACCCATTTTTATTTCAGGTTTCCAGCATCCACAGTATTTTGCTTTCATTATATCAGGAGATGTGTTTTATAGTAATGTATTTAATAATTATAAATAAGAATAATATCAGAACTGTTGACAGGGAACACACCTGCCTTTCATAGCCCCTAAGGTTTATTAGTTAATAATGGCCGGGATTTTCTGATCCTGTCGTGGTGGGAGATCCAGTGGCCCAGACAAATGCCCATTGACTTTCGGCAGAACCGGACGGATCCAGTGGCAGGCGGGGCCAAAAATCCCGCCCACTATGTGCCCTTATAGCTTTTCTAATTTATTCAGTTCCTAGGTTCCGACTATTCATCTAAATTCAAAACAATAACAACCCCGCTGCTGAGCCTTGAGTTACCCTGATCAATTTTAACCCCCCTCCCCTCCACTCTGACCCCCTTTAACAGGTATTATCCAACGAGCTTCTTCTCCATTTCCAGGGTTTACCCTGAAACCCCATTCCTTTAAGTTTGATTTTGTGCGGAACTTTTCTAGATGCCTTTTGGAAGTTGATGTACATTACATCACACCGTAGGGCTTCCTGCAGTCCAGTTGAGTTGCCACTCTCTCAAAGAAGGAGTTTGGTTACTCAGGATCTTCGGTTCTGAACCCATGTGAACGGTTTTTCACTGGGCAGAATTTTGCCCTTGATAGGCGGGTGGGCCTGATTGGCTCGGCGGTGGGCGGGCAGCCGATCGCCACTACCGAAGCGGGCCCCGCCGCCATTTTGAGCGGGTGGGCCAATTAAGGGCTGCCCGACGGGAAGCGCTATGCGCTTCCTGTCTGGTGGGGGGGGGGGAGGGATTCCCCATCTGTCAAAGTGCACTCTTTCACACATGCGCGCGAAAGAGCGCACTTCTCCCTGAGACGCACTTCTCCCTGAGACTAAGTGCTGTCTCAGGGAGATTGGTGAAAGCTTTACAAACATCAAAATTAGAAAAATAAAAAAATTATTAAAATGTCCCCCTCACGTGACAATGTCACACGAAATGGGACATGTTAATAAATATCACTAAAACTTTATTAAACTTTAAAAAAATAGACATGAAACCTCATCCCGCCAGTGGATGAGGTTTCATGTATTATCAGAAGCCCGCCGGGGCTCCTGGCCTGTCCGCCAGCCTTAAGGTTGGACGGGCAGGGCCTTTAATTGGTTTAACTACCTTGTCAATGGTCTCAATTGGCCATTGACAGGTTGGCAGCTGATCGCGCTGTGCCCCCGCCTTCCTGAATATTTAAATGGGGCTGGATGACATCGGGGGTTCCCCCCGACATTTTTGCATCAGCGAGCGGGCCCCGCCCCCAACTCGCCGACAGAAAAATTCTGGCCAGTACTAGGTTTTTGTTTCACAGATGATCCTCCAGTTTACTCTTGATAATCAAAACTATTACCCCACAGGGAACTAAGACCAATTGCTCTGTAGTTGTTTGTGACTCTTTTTTGAATATGGGCACCACATTGGCTTGTTTCCCATTTACTGGTGACCCAGTTTCCATTGACTGCTTCAAAAAGCTCTTCCCTTGTCTCTCTCAGTAGACTGGGTAGTACTGTCTCAGTAGTACTGTTTTGTGTACTTGTGCCTCCCTGGGTTTTGGTAAGTTGGTGGTTGCTTCGCTTCTGCTTCAAGATCAACTTCATGCTGTGTGTGCGAGTTTGAAGTTCCAGCTTCATTGCTGTAGTTTTTCATGCTTCTGCAACAGGAACTGTTTTCCTTTGAAGTTCAGCTCAACCTTTTGCTGCTGCTTGTTCTCCTCTGTATCTTCCTGCAAAGGAGCTGGAATATCTGCCTCTGCAAAGAGTGAGGACAATTCAAACTGAAGTCCCAGTCGAGATCATCAGCAACGGTGGACTTCTCGGGAGTCTCCAATTCAGGGTAGTTGATTACAGTGGTTTTTTTGACGTCTCCTGCCATTTTGAGGAGGGTGAGGGCAACACAGGCATCTCTGCCCAGGAGAGAAATGGGTTGGTTGAGGATGACATACAGAATTTTGATTATTTGCTTGTTGCCTTACCAGAGCGATTCTTGAATCATGCCTATGGTCAGTAGTTGGATTCCTCTGGGACCATACAGTGTTGTGTTTGTCACCCATACTAAGAGGTCTTTTAACCATGGTTCCTGACCTGACAGGACCATCACACTGGCTCCTGTGTCTAACTTGAAATTTGTGAGGTGACCATTTACAGATATGTCAGCATTTCAAAACATGAACCTGGGAGCCTTAATTTCTTCCAAGAAGCATTGTTGGATTTCTTCTTGGTGTGGATCATCTATATCATGGACTCATTTGGAATCCTTCACACATTTCGCGCATTTGTACTTACACATCTTTCCAAAATGTCCCAGGTGGTTGCAGTGAAAGCAGTGCACAGTGGCTGCTGGACACCGCTCACACCTGTGAGGTCTTTTGGTGCCACAGCGCTGACATAGTCTGCCGCCATCTTGTGTTTTGCTTGGGTATTGCTTTCCTTGCCCTGGAGTCTTTTTTTCCCTTTGTTGCTTTATGAGCTGGACTGTTGAGGTTGCTCTGTACCAAGGTTTAACTTTGCCATGCAAAATGGATTGGTTTTGTTGGCAGACTTCAGATTGTCTGATGATTTGGATGGATTTTTCCAAAGTAAGACCATCTTTAGATTGGAATACATCCAAAAGAGTATCATTGGCCACTCCCACTACTATTGAGTCTCTTATGAGCTCCAATTTAAGGTTGCCATAGTCACAGCCTTCAGCCAATCTGTATAACTCATTTATGAAAGGGTATACCGGTTCCCCAGGATTTTGGACTCTCTTGCCAAATTTTACTTGCTCCAAAATGTTATTGCTTTAGGAGTCAAAAGACTCCATGACCGCTTCAAAGTTATCGGAAGAGGAATTTATCCCTTGTCTGACAATTATGTCATCAGCTATTAGACCTACTGAATATAATAGTGTATTCACTTGTTCAGCCTCTGTTTTCTTATTCAAGCCAGATGCTACCATATATCTTAAAAATCTTCTTCTCCATAACACCCAATTTTGCGCCTAGTTTGGCCCTTCCATCTACCTTAATTGGTCTGGCAGTATTGATTACCATCCATGGCTGTTTTCAGCACAGGGGGTACAGCTTTAAATCTTTTTTCTTTTTTCCTGCACTTGTCTGGATTTGGTGGGCTCCCATTGTGGTTAACTTCAGCAATCCTGCAGAAAATGTTTTGAACGAATCGTTTTGGACAGCTAGTTATTTTTCTGAGCTTGGAGAATTGAATTGAAGCCAATTTTTTGTGCTGACTTCTCTTTAAAAGATTTTCTTTTGCTCGTGGGTGGTCACCACGTGTTATGGTGCCAAGTTTGGATTCGGGCTGCAGCATTCTACAAGCTGTGCTTGTTAAACAATTGGCCTGCCTGTGCTGCCCAATTATTGCACTGAATTTAAAAGCTTATCTCCGCCTTTTTTTTTGCAATCTGGCTAGGTTTTAACTCTACTTTCAATTGGGTCTCGCAACGGACCTCCACGGGCTCTGGTGGAGTCCTTTTACGCAGCACAGTTTTCTCAGTTGGCTGGATGGCTGGCGAGGGTCAGACTGGTGCCAATGGCATGGGGCTCGATCCCCATTCTGGCTGGGGTGGATTCGGCATCTGTTTCCTTGCCTTACCTGTGGTGGATGTTGTGGTGCTATGGGTTGGACCTGCCTATGGGCAGAGAACTCAAGAAGAAGGAGATTGGGTTGATTAAGTCTTTTTCAAAATAATATTTGTTTTCTCATGTAACCTTCCCATCTCTTCATGGAACAAACTTTCCTCCTCCTAAGATAAAAACAAAATACTGCAGATGCGGGAAATCTGAAACAAGAACAAAAATTGCTGGAAAAACTCAGCAGGTCTGACATCATCTGTGGAGAGAAAGACGGAGTTAACGTTTCGAGTCCATATGTCATACTCTTTCTCTCCACAGATGCTGTCAGACCTGCTGAGTTTTTCCAGCAATTTTTGTTTTTGTTTCCTCCTCCTAATTCTGACTCGGTGCTCTTTAGAATACCCTTAGGCCTGAATGTTTCCCCCATCAGGTGGGTTTGGCGGGAGTGGTCACGGAGCCGACCGCTGCCCGCAATCGGCTCCGGGCTGCCACTTTACGCGGGCGGGCTGATTAAGGCCCGCCCAGCGTAATACGTGAGTGGTAGTGCCCACCACCTATGTGGGCGAGGGGAGGAGGGAGAGTTGGGTCCAGCACTTTTTCACGCATGCGCGTGAAAGACTGCTTCAATCTCCCTGAGGCACGGAGCTGCCTCAGGGAGATTGAAGCGCTTTTGCAAAAAATAAATGAATGTAATAAAAATTTAATGAAACATGTCCCCTCATGTGACTGTGTCACGTGAGATGGAACATGTTTTTATTTTTCAGCACAATTTTGTATTTAATTCGTAAAAGCTTTAGGAAACTTCATCCCGCTCGTGGATGAGCTTTCCTAAAAAATATAAAGGCTGCTTGGCCTTTTCGCCTGCCTGGCAGCTGTAAGGTTGGACGGGCAACATAAACATGACATTAATTACTTCGTTATTGGACGTAATAGGCCTATCAATTATTGGTGGAGGCACAGCTGACTCTGGCATGTGCCTGCGAATGAAACATCACGAGACAGCGCGATGACGTTGGGACGCACGCCCGACATCATCGCGCATCATTTTACGTGCCAGCCTGTGGGGCCTGCCCCCGCACGCCGACTGTAAAATCCTGGCCTTAGTGTTGTTTTTGTTTAACATTAGATGTGCTTAACATCCCAAATTTTCTACCTCCTAAAGGATTTTTTACCTCCCCAATATCCCTGACATCTAAGGCTATTGTTTGTTCACTCTCTTCTTTCTACATGTTCAATAACTCTGGATGTTGTATTCATTTCCATTCTCAGAGTTTAGCCTTGTTTCTGATATTCCCAGCAGTTTCCTACAGCCACCAAGTCTGATCTCTTACTTCTAATGCTTCTATTTTTCAAGTACGTACATCCAGTATGTACATAGAGCAAATCTATCTCATATCCCTCAGTGCCTGCCGATTCCTGACCTCGCGTTCATCTGAGTGTCTGAGTGTGAGTCCGCGTTGACTGCATTCTACCTTATCAGTCTCATCAGCTGTGTTTCCTCTTTGCCCTTTGTTTTGCTTCAGTTATTTTCTATTGCTATCGCTACTTCTCCTCAGTCTTTTCTTCCCTCTTTTTTCTTGTCCCATTCGGCAAAGATCCCTATTTAGCATTATTGCATCTACATTGTGCTGCCAAACATCATTTACTTCCTCAGTTCTTTTGGCGAACTTTCCCTAACACTGGAAGTATCCCTTAACATCTGAACAGGTCCTTATATATATGTTTTTTTAAGGCCCTTATGTTATTTCTCCCCATGCCATTTATCCCAACATGGAGTGCCTACTGCACTTTTTATTTCCTCACTATCCCTTATAATCTTTCCTCAATTTGTACTGCCCTAGCTCCAGCACATCACGCTGTTTGTATTCTCCCTGTGGTACAATTGCCTGATCTTTATCCTGAGCGATGAACTGCCTGCACATAAATCACTCTATGACCTAGCTTTGATAACTGATCTCTTTGTCCAGGCTGTCCTCTCTGCTTTTCTGGATATTTTTGCTCCTGTGACTTTATTACTTTCTTTAATGATTGGCAGTGGCTGATGTCTATTTGCCAGAAGCTCTTGGGTTTTTACTTAGGATTTCCAACCTTTTTTGCTTCTTCTACTTAATAAATCCAGTAACCCTGTTTTCTTGGCTTTATTCAGCACTTGTCCCTCTGATGTGATAACACAGTTCCTGGCTGAACCGCTTTCCAGCTGCACTCCCTGATGTTTCACCCTTGAGGTCTGATGTTAATCTGGTCATATCATTTATCTGAGATAATTCATTTACTGAATCTAATACTATCCATATCATCTAAGATTTCCCCTTCTGTCTGTTTGCACACGAGTTTCTTCACTGGGGAGTCAGTGGAGTAGTGGTAATGCACTAGTAGCCCAAGCCCTCAGGAAATGGGTTCAATTCCCACCACGACAACTGGTGGGTTTAAATTCAATTAATAAAACTGGAATTGATAGCTAGTCTCAGTAACGGTGACCATGAAAATATCATCCATCATGGATTTCCAGCATCCACAGTTTTTTGTTTTTATTTATGAAAATATCATCGACTGTTGTTAAAAACCCATCTGATTCACACTCATGCCCTTTTTGGGAAGGAAATCTGCCACCCTTACCTGGTCTGGCCTACAAGCTCACCAATGAACAGTTTCTACATCCCTTCATCCTTTTCTTGCATCTAGAATCCTCAATAGGACATTCCACAGGAAACATTATCTCCATCTGAAGTTCTTCCTCTCTCAGCTATTTCCCTTTCTTGTTTTTCTCCTGTCTTCTTTCGCTTTACTTTGGCTGTCAAACCCAGGTATTCACTTTTAACTTTTCCATCCTCCTGGTGCTGATATTGATTTTGGCTTTGTCCCAGCTGGTAATTTTGACCTTCTAATTCCTCTCTTTCATCCTAAATCCAAGTTCTCTCTCTTTAAATCTATGTTTGCCTGTGCTTCCTGTAAAATAAATAGTTTACCTAATCCAGGACAAACCAGCGCATCCACCTCGTTCTGTGGTTTTGAACCATATATCCAGTGTCTTGAAAAATGCTGACACGCCAGGGATTCCTATATTAGCTTCTTTAGTTTGCTTCTTTTTTTCCCTCCCTGTTTTACAATACTCACTGAAAGGTCAAATTTCACAAAATGGAGTCAATTACTTACCGGACTACATGTCTCAATGTCCTTCAACTTGCAGTCAGGATCGTGCTACGCCTGGCTGTAAGTGAGTTCATCAAGGCTCATTTCATAATTGTTGCTATCCCTTGTCATAGTGAGTCTTTAGAAAAAAAGTCCAAAAATTGGAAGAAAACCAGCATCCAGTTTAAACCACCTAACGAAAATGGTGTGTTTTGTAATAAATTCTTGAAATGGACAAGTCAGTGCGTATCTGGAAGATTAAAAATGTGTCAAATCCGTAAATGGGACCTTTCATCAGTACATTAACCTTCCTGTTTGTTTTTCAGGTTGTTTACCTACTCTGAAATTTCAAGAAAATCAGAATTTATTTCAGATTCTCAGCATTTAACTTTTCTTTTTGCCCCAGCTGAACTTGTTTTTTCTCTTCTACACATCTTTATCGTCCACGTACAGGAATGGTAGTGTGGTAGTTATGTTACTGAACTAGTAATCCTAAAGGTCAGGATTAATGCAGAGAATATAAATTCCAATCCTGTCACAGCAGTTAGAGAATTTGCATTCAGTTAAATACAGATAAAACAAAACCCAGAAAATGCTGCAAATACTCAGGCAGCACCTGTGGAAATACAGAGTTAATGGATGGAATCGTCCGTGCCCACTGGCATCAGGCATGTTTGTTGGCCTAAGCGGACAATATGGCGAGATGGCCAAAAATCAGTTTCACGACATCGTGAAAGTAATTTGCAATTGTCAACTCAGCCCACCGATGGCAGACTGCATTCCCGTCATTGGATGTCATGGACCTCATTGTAATACGTCAGCATATCATTATAAGGCAGCCCACCGGACTCATCCCCCCACCATACCGGACTCATCCCTCCCACCCCGCCGGACTCATCCCCCACCCCGCCGGACTCAACCCCCACCCCGCCGGACTCACCCCCCCACCCCGCCGGACTCATCCCCCACCCCGCCGGACTCATCCCCCACCCCGCCGGACTCATCCCCCCACCCCGCCGGACTCATCCCCCACCCCGCCGGACTCATCCCCCCACCCCGCCGGACTCATCCCCCACCCCGCCGGAATCATCCCCCACCCCGCCGGACTCATCCCCCCACCCCGCCGGACTCATCCCCCCACCCCGCCGGACTCATCCCCCCACCCCGCCGGAATCATCCCCCAGCCCGCCGGAATCATCCCCCACCCCGCCGGACTCATCCCCCACCCCGCCGGACTCATCCCCCACCCCGCCGGACTCATCCCCCCACCCCGCCGGAATCATCCCCCACCCCGCCGGAATCATCACCCACCCCGCCGGACTCATCCCCCACCCCGCCGGACTCAACCTCCACCCCGCCGGACTCACCCCCCCCACCCCGCCGGACTCACCCCCCCCACCCCGCCGGACTCATCCCCCCACCCCGCCAGACTCATCCCCCACCCCGCCGGAATCATCCCCCACCCCACCGGACTCAACCCCCACCCCGTCGGACTCACCCCCCCACCCCGCCGGACTCATCCCCCACCCCGCCGGACTCATCCCCCACCCCGCCGGACTCAACCCCCACCCCGCCGGACTCACCCCCCCACCCCGCCGGACTCATCCCCCACCCCGCCGGACTCATCCCCCACCCCGCCGGACTCAACTCCCACGCCGCCGGACTCACCCCCCCACCCCGCCGGACTCATCCCCCCCACCCCGCCGGACTCATCCCCCACCCCGCCGGACTCATCCCCCCCACCCCGCCGGATCATCTGCTCACGGCGGTGGGAAAACACACCGGTGCAGAACACGCCTTGACAACTGTGACGTGCAAAAGTCGGGACTTATCGCCAGGGCCTTGCTCACATCACGGACATCCAAGGAGCAGAAGATGCTGGAGCCCAACAGCAACCGGACCCTGGAGGAAGGTCCATGGCATGCTGGGTGGATTCTCGTGGCAAAGCAGCTCACGGAAGTTAGAAAGTCGATGTTGATGCTCACGACGGCTGATGGTCAAGGGGGGCGGGAAAGGAAGGTCTAGGATCGACTGGGAGAGGAAGAGATGTCAGGGTGGTGATGTTGGGAGGGGAGGAATGAAGGGGGTGGGGAGGAGTGAGGTTGGGGGGAAGAATGAAGGTGTCGGGGGGGTGAGGTTAGCAGGGGGTCAATGAAGGTGTCGGGGGTGAGGCTGAGGGGGAATGAAGGTGTCAGATGGTGGTGAGGTTGGGGGGAGATGAAGGCGTCAGGGGTATGAGGTTGGGAGGGTGTGGAGGGAGTACAAGTGGAGGAAGGGGTAATGGGGGAGAAGATGGCAACTGGGGAAGCAGGTGCAAGGTGGGTGGAAGGTGTAAGGGAAGGAGTTTAGAGGGGGGAAGGAGTGTGGAGAGGGGAGGGAGTGAAGAGAGGGGAGGGAATCCAGGGGGGAGGAAGAAGGGCGGAGAGGGGAGGGAGACCAAGGGGAGGAAGGAGTGTAGAGAGTGGAGGGAGTCTGGGGGAGGAATGAGGTCGGATTGGGGATGGAGTCTTGGGGAGGAAGGAAGGAGTGCAGAGAGGGGAGGGAGACCATGGGGAGGAAGGAGTGTGGAGAGGGGAGGAAGGAGTCAGGAAGGGTGAAGGAGTAAAGCTGGATGAAGAAGTGAGGGTGGAGAAAGAGATAAGGCTGGAGGAAGGATTCGAGAGGGTGGAAGGACTAAGGGTGGCGGAAGAAGTGAGGGTGTCTGAGGGAGTCAGGAAAGGGAGGGACTAAGCCAGGGGGGTGAATCTGGGGCTATAGGAGGACCAAGGGAGGGAAGGGGTTCTGGGGGGGATGGGGTCCGGAGGGGGGAAGGGTTCCGGGGGGAGAGAAGGTGTCCGGAGTGGTAGATGTCCAGGTGAACTTGCAAGGGAGGGGTCTGATGGGTCCATGACTGCCTTTTAGAGAGCGAACTGAGGGTGGGCACGGTATGAGAGAAGAGTGAGACTGACCGAGGGCAGAGTGAGGTGGTAGAGTGGGAGGGTGAGGGTTCGATGGTAGCAGTAGCAGGGACAGCGAGGGTGGTTGGTGGGGTCTCGGAGGTAGATACGGACCCTGGGGGTGGGAAGGAGGAGGTCGGGGAGGTGAATGTGGATGGGGGTGGGATTTTTGTGAAGGAAGGGAACGTGCAGGTTCATCTGGACATCCCTGTGGGGAAAGAATTGTGGCTGGTAGGTCACAGACGGGAGGTGGAAGGTGATACCAGGGGGATCAACTGTGATGGGGGAAAGGAAATGGGTGACTGGGGGAGGGGAAAAGATGGGGGAGCACATGAAAAAACGAATCCAGACCATGCTGTCCAAATCAAAAGTGAAACGACAGTCGTGGTGGGCGAGGTCAGCTGCTGCATGGGAGTGTGATCAGTGGGTGGGTGGAGATGCAGGTCAGCTCAGATGGATAACTGAAAGTGAACCCCAGCAGGCAGCATTGAAAATGCTCAGGACATTGAGCTGAGTGTGATACTTGAGGGATCCGCATGTGTGGGAGAGTGCTTGCACGAGGCTCCGAAAGGCCCTGCCACACACACACACACTTCTCCCTCCAGAATCTCTCGTTGGCCAGCTGCTCCCTCTGCAGTGACAGAGGGCGATGTTGAGGGGCTCACAGGCAAAGGGGATTCAGAGGGAGAGGACAGCCTCGGAGATTCCTGACTGGATGACCCAGGGTTGTCCAGCTGCTGCTCCCCCTTCCTTCGGATCCCCGAGGACCCCGGCCAGGGGAAGGAGCACCTGGGGGGATATCAAGGAGCCCGTTTCCCTCTCACGTTGCCACTGCAGGAACTCACCTGTGTCTCCTGCGATGGAGTGCAGGTCTGCACACACCTCCGCGTTCTGCTGGACCAGGGTCTCTATGGCGTCCTCCGTACACGGACATGTGGGCGCCACTTCATCAGAGAGCAGGCAGACGCACTCATCTGACTCACGTGCCACTCTCCCGAGGGCTTCCAACAGCTCTGCGTGACATTCCCACACCTTCTGCTGTCTCTCCAGGATGGGTTGGAAGGTCAAATCCAGAGGCTCGTCATCTGACTCGGACCTCACAGATGCCTCTTCCCCAGCAGTCCTGTGAGTGCCAGGGAGCTCGCATGAACCTGCCTCCTCCTACTGCGGACACATGTCCGTGCGGTGACCACGAGATTGTGAACCTGAGCCTGTTCTAGATCTAGGTACCACCGAGGTGTGTGTCCCTGCGCTGGTGCAGGGTGTGGGTAAGCGCTGTGACAGGTCTTCCAGGCTGCTTATTTCCAGCTCTTCAATGGAGGAGGAGTCCTCTTGGCTGGAGGTGAGGACTTGGATGGAGCTGAGGGGCTGGCTGGTTGAGGGTGTTGGTCACTTGGCAGAGCTCCTTGTGAACCAAAGTAGAGATGATTAGTGCATGGCAGCAGAGTCAAAAGCAGGAGAGAGAGCACTCACAGTTCCGCTGAGAGAGGGATGATGTGGTGCGGGATCCTCACAAGGGTGTTCGCCGCCGACATCACCGTCACCACAGGCACGGTCTACATCCTCACCAGTCTGTGCGATGGCACGCTCCTCAAAGTGAGTGAAGGGCTAATTTGGGCCATTACACCCCCGGTCTGGGACCTCTCCCTGCTGATGTGAGCCAGCTTCTCCTGCATGAAAACAGACAGAGTGTGAGCAGGACCCATGGCATCCTGTGGAATATTTGTGTGGTGAGCGGAGCCATGGATGGGGTGAGGACGTGAGCTCCAGAGGATATGAGCCTGATGGAGATGTGAGGGTGTGTGTGGAGAGTTTGTGGCGTTGTCCCTTGAGCTGTGAGATCCCTGTGGATGTGAGATGGGTTTGTGAGTGTGTGAGTTGAGAGTGATAAGTGTGAGTTACCTGGCGGAATGGATGAGACCATTCATCCTGTAGTGGCACTGGGTGGCTGTCCTCTTTTGCAGAGCATTGGCGCTGACCACTGCTGCTACCGCCTCCCAAGCTGGATTAGTGAGGTTGCTGCCCATCCTGCGGCCAGAGCGGGGGTAGAGGACATCGTGGCGAACCTCTACTGGGTGAGCTAATGTTGGGCAAGAAGTGGCTGCCCATCAGAGGCATCCTCCGACCAAGGTCATACCCCACCTTTAATCCTCCCCACTGGCCTCTCAACAGCCCCCCACCTCCCTCAAACCCCTTACTGGGGCATGCAGGCCAGGCCGCACCAAAACCCCAGACGTACCTTCAGTCCAGCTTCCATAACCTCCTCTCCTTCGGCGACTGCCTGTAGTCCCATCAGTTATCAATGCTCAAAGCTGGCACTGCTGGGATTGCAGAACTGTCGGCCAGTTGGATTGGCCAACAGCTCTCTAAGGTGAGATTTCCTGCCCAGATGGGGGTGGAAATCTCGCCCTGAGCCAATTAATACCCTGCCATATCATGTTATGTGCCTGCATGCCTTTGTAATGTAAAGGTGCTCGGCAGAGCAAGGGTTAATGTGGGACTGGGGAAATAGCACCACCCACAGTATGATTATATAGAGTCACATGATAATAGACTCTGCGGGAACAATCTAGAGAGAACATTCTGGAAGCAGCCAGCCTGCATGGTGAACAGCTCCATGCATGATAGTAACCTGGGAGCTGTAAATAATCAAAGACCAACAATAAACAGCTCATGTTTAAACATACAAGTCTCAAGATCTCCTCATTGAGACATCCAAAGAACCCATATTACAACATGGTTGGCAGTGGTGGGATTGGTGGTGATGACCAATGGTGATAGTACCATGGTGATCAGCAGTGATATGAAAGATGGCAGCTAAATGCAATGAACCCAGAACAGAATCCCAAGGTATGAAAAGCTGAAAGCGGACTAGAGAGATATGCAACTCAAAAGAAAAAAAAAACTTGCAAGACCCCCAAGAGATGCTGAATTAAGACATTTAGACCACAGCACAGGTGAGCAAGACGACAGCAATTGAAAGACCCTGAGTAGTGCAGAATCAAAGAACTTGCTCAGTTGCAAGATAGTGAGCAATAATTACAGTAAAGAAGCTATACTTACCTTCTAGTATAGGTAGCAATCCACAGCTCAGTGTATCCATAGAGAAGCTGGAAGACAGCTGCAAGTTAACAAAAAACCTGTAAAACAAAGCCAGGCATAGCAGGAGAAAAACTGCAGAGCAGTGTAAAAAAAGAGAAGAACCTGCAGAGTTAAAAAAAAGAAACCCACAGAGTTTAAAAAAGCGACCTGCAGAGTTTAAGACAAAAGTGCTGTAGCTTTGAATTTGAAAAAAAAAAACCAGGCCCTGATCATACCATGAGCCTGCCAAAAATCACACAGCATGGGAAGTTCACAGAGGGGGAAAAAAACACATGCAGAGTAAAACCAGAATAAATCGCTGCAGTGGCTTTCGTTAAAAACAAGAAAGAAGTTTTTAAAGGTTTTTTAAAAACCCCCACAATCGTGAATGAGCCCATCGGGTTTCCCAGAGTGCAGGACATTCAAAAAAAAGAAGAAAGCCTGCAGTGGTTTTAAAAACAAGAAAAAGGTTTTAAAACCTTTAAAAGAAATGAAGTGGCTGATCGCTGGGGAAGCCTGCCAAATCCCAAAAAAAGTGTGGGAAAAACACAGAGACAGAACTGATGGCTGCAGACAGCCCAGAAAGTTCAAACCAAACAGGACCTGCAGAGTTTTAAAAAAAAAGTGAAAAGAAACACTCCTACCTTGAAAGCTTGATCAAGGCTAAGAAAGAAGGGCCATGATCGCTGGAAAGCCTGCTAAAACACAAAAAGCACGGGAAAATTGCAGAGCCAGAACAGGCTAGCTGCTGACAGCCCGAAGTGAAAAAACAAACAGTTACTGTCTGAAAAGCAGCAACACATTTAAAGTGGTAAATACAAGAGAAAACAAACGGCCATGGACAGAAAATTAGAAAAGATAGACGCATTTGTGATAAGGAAATGGCTACACCAGGCGCAAGCGTGGTCTAGCACACTCCCAATAAAGCACCAAGGGCAACATGAGACCCCAGAGAGAGAGGGCAACTCCACAGAGGGCAAACCTGCTGAGTATTTCCAGAAATTTTTGCTTTTATTTCGGATTTTCAGCATCTGCAGTATTTTGCTTTTGTATGGAAATAATAAACTGGTATCAGTAAAAGTGATTGTCAAATTGATCTTAAAAAATAAACAACTGGATCCACTAATGTCCTTTAGTGAATAAAAATCTGCCCTCCTAACTTAGTTTGGCCAATATGTGACTCCAGTCCCACACCAAAGTTGCTGACTCTTCACTGCTCTATCAAGTGGCCTATCTTGTTTGAGCAACTGGGAATGAGCAATAAAAGCCAGCACCACACACATCCTGAGAATGAATTTAAAAAGTGCATTTTCAGATGGTGTTCGAGACAATGTCTCACAAGAGGCTTGTTAGAAAAATTCAGGCATTGGATGCAAGAAGAAAGGTTACAGCACAAGACAAGAAACAAAGGGGCAGGGCAGGTGATTGTAGACTCAGACAGAAGGGTTGGAAATAGCATACCCTGGGGATCAGTGCTGGGTCCACTTCTGTTGTTGGTACATAGAGATGATTTGGGTATGGGGAACTTGAAGTTTGCTGATAACATGGAATGTAGGAAGCTTGGCAAATGACATTGAGAACTGTAAAAGACTTCAGAAAGACGAAGGAGTTTTTAAACTCAGGTCCCGTTTTCCCCCTGGGGGAACAAAAAAGATCCCCTGAACTACTGACAAAGAAGAGGGGAGTTCTCCCAGTGTTCTAGCCAACATCTGTTTCTTAACCAACATGACTAAACAGTAATTATTTGATTATTTCTCTTTTTGTTGTTCATGAGGCTGTGCAGATTAGTTTCCATGGTTCCCTGCTTTACAATACAAAATAAGTACTTCAGTGGCTGTAAGGCACTTTGGGACATCCTGAGGTGATGAAAAGTAATGAAAAACATAAATTAATTCTTTCCCATTCGTTGTGGCAACCTGGGAAATGAATTTCCTCTCTCTTGTGAGGCTTTCGATGGGAATGATGGATTATGAACAGCACTGCAATCATGTATAATTTTGGTGTAATGTAAATAAAACCCGCGGCATTAAAAAGTTTTTATTCTAGTTTTGTTTCCATATCTGTTAATCTCTATTACACTGCCTTTGCAGGAAACCGAATTCTACCTCCACTTGAAGGCCTGAAATATCAAACACAAGAAATTCCTAGAATTAAAGTTCCATTGATTGATTTCTTGATTAGTTTGATATTTGAATGCTCGATGCAGCTTTCTTATTTCTATCCCTCAAAATCCCTTTCTGAGAATCTTTTTCTAAACGTTCATTTCTCTAGTGCAAGATGAATTCTGAATGAATGTTGGTCAGAAAGGCTCCATTTTAATAGTTGGCTTCTGTAACTTCTCACCATTATGTGTCCTATTTTGATACATTTTAAGTCTTGGTTCAATGGGTAGCACTCTTCCCTCTGAATTACAAGGTTGTGATTCTCCAGAGACTTGACCATATAATTTAGGCTGAAGCCAATGCGGCACTGAGGGAGTGTTGCACTGTCTTCCAAATGAGATGCTGAACCAACACCCCACCTGCCCTCGAAAAGAAAACAGTGCAAGTCTGAGCAAGAAGACACCCAGGCACCGCTCAGTGTTCTGTGTCATGTTGTGCTGCCCCTGTGGTTTCGGAGGTAGTGGAGGCAGCCTGCTCACTTGTCTCAGCCTGCTGCTTAGCTACATGTGGTGGTTAGCCTCCTTGCAGAGGCAGCCTCTGTCACTGGGCCCTAATGCACCGATTTGCTTTGTGGGGTGGCATCCTCAGCACTTGGCTAGTGCTCTGGATGGCTGGAAGGGAGCACAAGCTGGGGTGCAATTGGCATGCTCTCCAAAACATCTCTGCACCACAAGGATCACTAACTGCCCCAGCAAACACAGTGTGGCATGTACCCTATGTACGCTGCATATGGCTCTCAATGAGGTTGGCCAGTCTCTCCATGGAGAGCCCAGAGCCACTGTGGTGCACATGCTCCACGCTCTGTCCATGACTCTGCACTGCCTCAGGGAATTCTGACATGTGGGAGCACATTCGTCACTGCCGGTCTAAATAGAATCTTCTTTCCTGTGACTCCTGAGGCCTTGTATTGGTGTCCAGCTGAGCAGGGCTGTGTCTCTCCTCCATCTTCCCCTGGGGTCTCCCCATGGCTGCCTCTGTTGGCACCTCCTTTTACACACTCGTGCCTTGCTCCTCACCCTCTTCCACTTCCTCTTAGGCAGTCCCTTGGGATCGAGAATGACTTGATTCCATTCCAGTTCAATGTGTTCAGAGATGACTGATAATTCCAATGCACGATCTGCAGACTCTGCCACATGTGGGGCAGGTGGAGCTTGAAGTATTGGGTGGATGGGTTGTTTGGAGTTTTGTGCACTCCCTCTGACACTGTGACTTCACCCCTGCATGTTACCAATGTACTCAGTGCATTCCCAAATGAACCTTCGCCATTTTGGTCGGTCACAAATCAAGAACTCCCATGAATTAGCGGGGATGTTTGCCCTCTTCAGGGATACTTTGAGCACATCCCTGAAGTGTTTCAGCTGTCCTCCTGGCTTCAGGTGTTTGGTGTCTGGCATATGAATGACAAGTCCTACCCAGTGGAGCTGGTTTTGAGTGATTAGTGCCTTGATGCTGGGCATGTTGGCTTGGGAGAGGACGCTGCTGTTGGACTACCTTTCTTTCCACCGGATATGGAACATCTTGTGAAGGCAGTGTTGGTGGTACTTCTCCAGCGCTTTGAGATGCCTGCTTTAGGTTGTCCAAGTCACTGAAGCATATAGGAGCACGGGGATCACTGCTGCCCAGTAAACCATTTCCTTAGTCTTGGGTTTGAGATCCTGGTCCTCAAATACTCTTTTTTCCCTTTGGCTGAAGACTGAGCTGGCGCCTTGGAGGCGATGATGAATTTTGTTGTCCACATCTGCCTTCGTTGAGAATATGCTCCCAAGTTATGGAAAATAGTCAGGCCTGTCACCCACAGGAACAGTTTGGAGGCAGCCACAGGGCTGTTGAGTGTCGAGGTGTCCTGGTTAAAAGGCCTATGTCAGTTCTCTGGGATTTTGTGCTGCTTGTGTTGTTCAATATTAGGCTCTCTAGCTCCCAACCCCTTCAATACATTTAAATTCCTCCAAATACTGGATCTCCCATAAAAACAAACATTTGTATTCATAACCCCACATCAAAGGCACCTAATCTTTTAATAACCCCTTGGAGCTGTCAAAACGTGAACTTACAGCAACCCCCCAACCCACCCACTGTGATAATGACAAGTTGTCAGAAGTAGTCAAGCAGTAATAATACCATGATACCCCTTAGGGTTATGCCAACAAACTGCTATTGAAACTGCAAGCACCGATTTTTTTCAACTTGCAGACCCAGGCAGACTATTTTTCCAAAAGTTAAAGGGCAAGGTATTTAAATAACTTGACAGTTTGACAGTTCCACAGACCTTATCCGCCCTTTACGAGCATTATCACAAGTGGATATTGAATTAGAAATTTAACATAATTTGAAAGTGGTTTGAATAAAGGAGAATATAAAGGTTAAGGGGAATAGGCAGCTCTATGTTCTGTGCCTGTCAGTGCTCCAGAGACACCAAATGACCTGAAGGACTGGTTTCTTCTTTAAATGATTCTCATCAATCCGATTGGAATATTTGAATTTATGCAGCAAGACTTTTTTTCAGGTTAAGCTTTTTCAAGACTGTTGCTAGTCTCAATGGGTCAATATGTAACACACTGTGTAATACTCCTCTGTTAGCTGTCTTAATGGAAATATCAACAGGCTTAAAATACACTCGTTAACGCTTGTGTTAAAACAATGGATAAAGAATGTCCTATAAGTATGTTGTCTATTTGTCCATCAATATCACCAGCAGTAATGCTTAAGCTATAATTTTTAACTAGTACTATTTAATACACAACTCTGTAAAATGTCTGCATTGGATTGTATAGCTGAGATGCTCAGTCTTTTGTTGTCAGGAAGGTCCAGCTTTTGAACACCTGGTTTGAGATACTGCCCATAGTACATTCAGTCTGTGTATGTGCTGTTGTCTGTTCATTCATACTCCAGGTCTGTGACTCTCTCTTTAATCCAGCTCATCAGTTTGGGAATCCTACTATAAAACCCCATGAAGTTCACTCCACAAACAGACGTTCTTCCAAAGCTGGTGATGCCGACCTGTGGATGTGTCAGAAGAGTTGCAGGTTAGCTTTGTGCAGTCTGTGCATCTGTAACCAATACTGGAAAGAGTGGCAATCTCCAAATGCCATCCCTAGCTAAGAGAAAAGACCAATGATCTGTTTTCTTCTGTTACTAACATAGTCCTGAGAACAACTGTTGGGAGATGAGCGTGGACTAAGATGCATCTCCGCCTCTGTCATTATACCTCTTTCTACAAGGGAAGAGCCTAGTTCCATTCATCAGCTCCTTGAAATGGCGCAACAGATCATGAGAACTAAGCATGTGGGGGTGCTGTTGGTACACTGTATCTCCTTACAACACAAGATGGCCACGCAAGATGGCCACTGATATCCATCTGCGTATGCACAGAAAACCAATGGCGTAACTCCGCTGCACCCAGCCCTAGCCTGTCGATACCTTTGTGCACATGCACAGCGATGTCAGTACACCTTCACACGATGCACCTCAGGGACACAGTGAAACTATTATTCTATAAATACCGCACATGCATTTTGAAACGGAGAAAGTTCATATGCAGGAAAAGTAACACATTTACTGGAAGAGGTTAGAATCTGGGACTTTTCTCCAAATAGTCTATTTAATCCACTTCTGTCCCACTCAGAGTTAAAAATGAGATGCCGCGGTTTTAAATAATTGGCTGAGTACACATTCATATCATCCAATTTAGGTATTTTCTCTGTCTAGTGGATTTGGAACTGTTGCGTTAACTTTAAGGAGCCATTAAGAATGCCTTAAGGATGGATAAAAGGATCCTGTCGCCTAGAACAGAGCTGTGATGACTTGAGCAGTGCCATCTTTGGTCCTGGCTGCTGCCCACTCTGTTGCTCGCAATGACGTCACGGAGTAACACATTTGAACTGTGCATGCATGGCATTGGCAGCAAACGCAGCCCTGTTGGTGTAGGAGCACAATGCTTCATTCACATGGGACCACATGGTTCTTACATCTATAGAGCTGAATCCCTGATTAAACACTCCTAGAAAGGGAATGGATTTCACAGTGAGTGCTGGCTTTAATTACAAGGATTATTAGTTTGGGACATGAAGATTAGTTTGGGCCATAAGGGTACTGTTTCTGCCATAGGTTACCCATCTGAGGCTGCGATGGACAGGGTAGGGTGGCTATACCCAACTGAGAGCTATCTGACCTGCGTGTGCTTGATGCTAACACTGGATTCAAAGTATAGGAATGTGTTTTGTTCAAGAGGAGTGCTAACCCTCAGCTCAATGCACATATTGTCTATTATTAATATTCCATCATTTTTCTTACAAAATTATTAATTATCCAGTAATTAGAATTGAATAACTTTAAAAAAGGCAACAGTGTAAAGAAAACTCTAATCTGAATTAATTGATTCTGAATTAAGAGGATCAGGCTGCATTTAAAAATAAATGAAATCAATAGTAATTTGGGTTAAAATTGCAGTTTATTCATGGAATCTATTGTTGATTATTTTCAAATATTTCATGCTTTAGAAAACAAAAAACGAGCCGAGATGAAGTACCTGGAACCACCGCTGGCTTCTCTCCATGACAAAGGGTCCCCCGGAATCTCCTGCCAAAGTCAGCAAGCGAAATAGTCAAACTTCAACACCCAATACAATGAGTTAATACAGTGAGCCTCATCAAACCAAAACCCAAATAATATCACACCCTGGGTGCTGGCACATGCCCAGATGGCCAACAGCACTAATCTATGAAGCAGTCCATGTCCAAATGCAGCAAGACCTGGACAATATCCAGGCTTGGGCTGACAAGTGGCAAGTAACATTCGTGCCACACAAGTGGCGGGCAATGACCATCTCCAACAAGAGAGAACCTAACCATTGACATTCAATGGCATTACCATTGCTGAATTCCCCACTATCAACATCCTGAGGGTCAGCATTGACCAGAAACTGAACCAGACTAGCCGTATACTGTGGCTACAAGAGCAGGTCAGAGGCTAGGAATCGTGCAGCGAGTAACTCACATCCTGACTCCCCAAAGCCTGTCCACCATCTACAAGCACAGGTCAGGAGTGTGATGGAATACTCTCCACTTGCCTGGATGAGTGCAGCTCCAACAGCACTCAAGCAGCTTGTCATCATCTGGGACAAAGCAGCCCGCTAGGTTGGCACCACATCCACAAACATTCACTCCCTCCACCACCAACGCACAGTAGCAGCAGTGTGTACCATCTACAAGGTGCACTGCAGGAACTCACCAAGCTTCCTACGACAGCACCTTCCAAACCCACGACCTACCATCTAGAAGAACAAGGGCAGCAGACACATGGGAACACCACCACCTAGAAGTTCCCCTCCAAGCCACTCATCATCCTGACTTGGAAATATATCACTGTTCCTTTACTGTCACTGGGTCAAAATCCTGGAACTCCCTCCCTAACAGCACTGTGGGTGCACCTACACCACATGGACTGCAGCGGTTCAAGACGGCAGCTCACCACCGCTGTCTCAAGGTAAGTTAGGGATGGGCAATAAATGCTGGCCCAGCCAGTGACACCCACAACCCATAAATGAATTTTAAAAATCATAGAATCATGGAATGGTTACAGCACAGAAAAAGGCCATTAGGCCACTATCAATTCCTCAATCACCAGCACAAAAGCAGATTATCTGGATATTATCACATTATAGTTTGTGGGAATTTGCGGTGTGTAAATTAGGCGCTGTGTTTCCTGCATTACGACAGTGACTACACTTCAAAAAGCACTTCACTGGCTGAAAATCACTTTGAGAGGTCTGGTTTTCTATATAAATAAATAAAGTACGATAAAAATTGCAAGTCTTTCTTTTTAAACTGCTCTCAGCTGTACAACATGCGAGATCAATTTGGGGGATTTTCTTTTGTATATTTTGTGCATTGGGAAGCAACCTCATTGGTTGATCTGTAACCAACCATACTGGCAGAATTTGATTCCTTCTTCATATTGAAAAGATGGCAGCTGTCAGGTCAGGTAGCTGAACAAAAACGGAGGGCATCCAAATGATTGCCCCTTGAGAGCCTGCACATTACTGGTTACAGATTTAAAACTTTATCGTTGTAGAGCTTTATCTAGTAGATCAGGAACTGTGTGCAGTGAGAAGCTACGACCAATAGATTTAGGAATTTCCCCAGTTTGTTAATAACCAGATAATCTGGAGAATTGTGTACAGGTCTGGGTGCTACACTGTAGGAAGGATGTGAACGCATTGGAGAGAGTGCAAAAGAGGTTTATGAGAATGGTTCCAGGAGTGAGACACTTCAGTTATGAGGAAAGATTGGAGAAGTTGGGACTGTTTTCCTTGGAAAGGAGAAGGTTGAGAGGAGACTTGATAGAAGTTTTCAAAATCATGTAGGGTCTGGACAGAGTAGATAGGGAGAAACTGTTCCCACTCGTAAATGGATCAAGAACCAGAGGGCACAGATTTAAAGTGTTTTGCAAAAGTAGCAGATGTGAGGTGAGAAAAAGCTTTTTCACACAGCGAGTAGTTAGGGTTTGGATTGCACTGCCTGGAAGTGTGGGGGAAACAGGTTCAATTGCGGGATTCAAGAGGGCATTGGATAATTATTTAAATAGAAACAACGTGCAGGGTTATGGGGAAAAGGCAGGAGATTGGCACTAATCTTTAAATGCTCAGAGAGCTAGTGCAGACACAATGGGCCAAATGGCCTCCTTCTACACTGTAACCATTCTGTGAATCTGTTTTGAGGTGGATTGCAACCAGGGCTGTAATAGGACACAACAGTTGGTCTCAGGACCCTTAGGTTAGGAAGTGGAAAATCATCCAGTATTCACTCCCATTTGCTATCCTGTGACTTGCTATCCTGTGACTGTTGGGGTGTGTGTGTCTGTGTGTGTGTGCGCACGCGCATGTGTGAACTCATGGTTGAATATGCTACCTTGTGAATGGCTACTTGTGTGAGGCAGCTGTAACCCTGCAAAGAGTTAATATCTTCAGGAGAGAGCAGGGGAGAAAATTGAGGGAAGGAGGATTCAAGAAAGACGTACCTCTGCAGCTGTCTGTCGTATCACCTTTAGCGCAGAACATGGTTTCAGTTAATGGGTGTGGTGAAGCACAGGTAAGATAATGCTGCAAAAGAACAGAACATTTGCAGAGCTAATATGTTGCACATTTTAAACAGCAGAGAGCCCAGTGAGTTCATCAGGCCTCGCTCAGGCTTTGTTTTAAGATCAAGAGGATAGCAACAGGAGGAAAAGCTACAATGCAGCCACTGTCCTGGATGCTGAGAATTGTGGCCCAAGGACTATCTGAGGGATTTCTTCAGTTTCAATCCATGAGCCTTCAGGTTACCTCCTGGGATCACCACAGGCTCCCAGAACCACCAGCAAATTTCTTTGGGCATCTCTACATTTGGGTGCCCAATGCACAAATGGACAGGAATGTGAGGTGAGAACTTTAGTACTTCCTCCTAAACCTGATTACCAAGTTTACTCTGGGTTGATGCTTCCTCTAGGAGCAGGCTCAGTTTACCTGTACTTGGAGATCCTAGGGCAAGCATGGGGGTGAAGGCCTCATGGGCTGAATATTTACCTGGAGGTGGGGGGATGTGGGCTGAGGTCAGGAAGCACAGAAGGACAGTTCCTCAGTTTTTGGCAAATTTAATGGAAGGACCTGATTAACATTATTGTCTCTGATTCTTGGCCACAGCTAGTCATATTGGCAGGGCGGGCGAATAGGTAGCCCATCGGTGACAGGCCACAGCCAGAGAAGGGGGTTAAGATTGGAGGGGCTTTGGGGGAGGGGACATTGGGTTGGTTTTGTGGGGGTAGGAGGAGATGGGAAAGGGTGGTGGCGGAAGATGAAAAGAGTTGCGAGGGAGATAAGAAGGGACAGGAGAGTTTGGAAGCTTGCAGTTATAGGGGGAGATTGGAAGGGTTGAGATAGGGAGATTGGAAGTTTCAGGGAAGGAGATCAGAAGAATTTGGAATGAGTGATCAAAAGGGTCATGGGGAGTTCAAGGACTGGGATTCACGGCCAGCCATGGTTACATTTAAAATGGTGACACATAATCTCATTACAATGTTTAAATGACCAATTCATGTCCTGGAGCAGGTTGATGGCCTGTTGTTAAAACAGAGATAGGCAGATTTGCAGAAAAGTTGGGGTTTCATATTTTTACATGCCAGCAGGCAAAAAAACACAATTGATTTTGTCTGTTTAAATGCTGAGTCCAGATCCATTATCTACACATCGAGACTTTGCAGTAGAAGTGACCAGTCCAGTAAGTAGATTAAATAAACAAAGGCCAAGGTATCAAGTAGGGAAACTTCCCATTGAACAGGCTAGATATACCAGGGAGACCCAACGGGAAAGGGCTGAGCATCAACTCACTGTCGGTTCAGTCAGAGTTATGAAGCGAGTGTAGGGTTTTGATCTTGTAAACATGAGAATTATTTATTATTTCTTTCCTCCCTTAATAGATGCGTCACCACAGACAGGCAGATGGAGAAATTTATCTCTGCTTGCTTAATTATTGCAGACATCAGGAGGCAGCCACTAGATTGGAAGTTGGCTTTTGTCTTTGTAAGGACAACAGAGTAACCAAACATAATGACACTTTAACTGTTCTTTCTATTCAGGTGGTCTTTCAGGAGGTGGCTGCTGAGTCTATAGAATCCAATTCATTCCTTTTCAGCTAGGGTCAGGTGGTCAGTTAGAGCAGGTCAAATCAGTTTGTCAGATTTTATCCCCTGCTTATTATCTTCTTGCTGGGTGTGAAGCTCATAGTCATTTCAATCACCCTGGTGTTCAAACCGCTCTCAAATTCTGGTAACTCCTCCAGGGACTAGTGCAAAAGAGTTAAATACACAAGGGTTGACTCTGAAATTGGATGATCTCAGTGTGAAATGACTCTTGCAAGAAGAGCAATTCCTGAAATTGCAGCCTTCCATCCAATAATCGCCTCTACATTTGGGAAAATCTAATCTATGTAGAAAGCCAAGTTGAACTATATGCTAGAAGTGACAGTTGACAGCTTCACTCATTCCTATACTGACTGTTTAATAGACCTGAAAGTACATTTAAAAATAAACACCTGTGTTAAAATAATGGCCTGAACATTGGGCTAAGTGCTCACCCATCGGTTCCCTGGTAGTCTTATGATAAGGATTGGACATTCTCAACACCATGCCCTGATTTGATTCCTGTTCAGGAAGGTGACTTTTTTTTAATAAGTGTCAACTGTGGATCAGTTGGTAGCACTCACACCTCTGCATTAGAAGATTGTGGGTTCAAGTCTTAAATCCAGGACTTGGGGACAAACTGATACACCAGTGCAATACTGAGGGGGTGCTGTCCTTCATATGAGACATTAGAGCTGAGTCTGCCCTCTCTTGCAGCTGGACATAAAAGGTCCCAGGACACTATTTTGAAGAAGAACAGGGGAGTTCTCCCAGTGTCCTGGCCAATATTTATCCCTCAGTTGAAGGGTTCTCAAAATTCCCACATTTTTCATATCATCAACAAGGATATGACTTTTGGACTTTTACCTGAAACCAGACAACGAGAGGAGACAGAATAAGCATTCTTCCCTTTAAAACAATCAACACGAAACTAAAGCCCATCAAAATCTTGCATAAATAATCGCTACTAACTATGGGGGCAGGAAGACCACAATCAATGCAATTAGGCAAACCCATCAATACTCCACACATACAATGGCTTTCAGTTCAAGACTAGTTACGGGGGCAGGAAGACAATGATAAACATCATGCGAGCCCATTAAAAACAACGAGGCATCAATCACCTGGGGAAGCCCACCAAAATCAAACAAAGAACTAACCTTGATTTGGATTGAGATAAGAAATTCGAAAAAAAAAGCAGTATAACTGAGCCAGCAGACCTGAAGTGGGCAGTTGTTTTTGGGCAGTGAACACAGGAGGGGGTGAGCAGAGTTTTAAGCAGGGAGCTGAGCTAAGTGGAGGAAGGAGATCTGGAGGTTTGCAGGTCCGCAAGCAACATCACGGCGAGGGGCACGGGGTGGCAGACTCAACCAAAGACAACAAGGCTGCAACCACCCACAACCGCGCCCTCCACCCAACTGAAGAACCTTCGCAGATTCCACATGCCAGGACCATGTGGGGATGGCAGGCCCCAGAGGACACAAAGAGCGTACCCCAAAACTGCAACTGGCTTACCTGGCTGGATTTCGAACTGTCAAGGAACCCTGGTTGGTGAGCATGATCCCTGACCTCTCCTAGTTCAATTTAGTTAGGTTTTGGGGGTGGGACAAGGGTAAGGGGATTAGTAGCGTGATTTTCCCTTGTTATGCCGTGTGTTCCCCATTCTTAACTAAGTGTACTTTGTAGGTCTGTATAAACTCAGTGTAATCCGAATGTTATAAATTTATTTGTGACTTCAATAAACTCAATTTTTTTCTAGCACCAAAACCAGTTGTCTGCTGCACTTTGTCACAACCCCCAAATAAGTCCAAGGTCTAGAACTCAGGGAGTGGGAGCAATTCGAACCGCTCAGAAGTCAGAGGTGAAGCCGACACACACACCACCACCCCCTACACCATCAACATCACAAAACACAGATTATCTGGTCATTATTACATTGCTGTTTATGGAACCTTGCCATGTGCTAATTGGCTGTCAAGTCTCTTACATTACAACAGTGACTACACTTCAAAAATATTTCATTGGCTGAAAAAAGCTTTGAATTGTCCACTGGTTGTAACAAATGCTATATAAAATGCAAGTCTTACTTTATATAACAGACATTTCCAGGCTTGTCTCTTAATTGTTAGTCTGTCCAAACCATTTATTGTGTATTTTAAAATTTATATTTTTTTCCATTAAGTTCCCTTTCTGTAATTGACCCCTTTTCTCTGATTGGCTCGATTCATTCTCCCAGCATCCAGCCCGACACTTGTGGCCACTGCATCTGTCACCAGTGTGTTTACCCTGGTTACTGCCGGGAGACCGTGCAGCTTCCATTATTTGACCCTGACTCTTTTGACAAGTTGAATGAATGGGACGTTGGATCTGCATTCATTCAGCTTCACAGCATTAAGCTTAAAACTCGACACCACTGCCCTGCCCTGATATATACCCATTGTAATATGGTTATGCACTCTAGTCAACTATCTGAAAAACAGGAGCTACGATACAAAAAGAAACCAGATAACAACATACCTGAATATTCACTTGTGCATGTCGTAGGAAGGAAGATGGGAGCCTTCCATTTTTTTTAAAGTATCCCCACCCACTCACATAACCTGATATTATTTTTTGAACTCTTCCACCATGACCTGTCAATACGCCATCTGAGAAGAAAAAGTAATATGATGTTCAGCTCCAATTATTCAATGGATCTTGCATCACTATTTTATTATACCAAGGAAATTACACTTGAACCTTCTGAACAGAGTCAGGAATCTGTTTAGTTGGTAAAAGCCCAAAAGGACTTCCGTACTGCTTATCTTGTCAGTCTGACTGTCTGACATCCAGCCACTGGTGCAGGTAAGCCAGCGTGAATCAGTGCCAGTGCCCAGCCCAAATAAATGGGCAGGGTTAGCAGCAGGAAAGGCATCCAGCCGCAACGCCACCCCCATACCCAAAAGACGGAACGATATGAAGGGTGACCAACCAATGTTGGGGTGACCCATGTAACATGGGAAAAGCTGAAAGAGAAAGAAAGGATTGCCTGACATCCATCTGGAACACCAGCAGCTGCAAGTTCCACTCCAAGCCACACACCATCCTGACTTGGAACTCTATTGACACTCCATCTCTGTCGCTGGGTCAAAATCCCATTTTTTATCCCTTTTTTCATCCCTTTTTTCAATATTCATTTTTATTTTTTTTATTTTTATTTGTTATTTTTTATTTATTATTTACTTTTTATTCACATTTTTATTTTTATTTATTTTCATTTTTATTCATTTATTCATTGTTTTATCCCCACCTTTTATCCTATTTTTGATCCCCACCCACCCCACAAGGGCCATCTGTCACTTGTTCATGTTGTTCTTTTCAGAGTGCTTACCCTTGTTCTGCTATTATCACATTCTGCTTTCTTACCTTAATGTCTCTATCAATACCTCCTTTAGCCAGTACCACTACTATTAACACCCGCTTTGTCCTTTTGTTCATGACACCTTTGTCAATCTCTCCTTTGCCCCCACCTATCACTGGCCTCCTATCCAGCTTCACCTGCTCCACCCCCCCTTAAACAGTATAAATTTCATCATATTTCTACTTCTCTTTAGTAGAGTCAGAAGAAGAGTCATACGGACTCGAAACGTTAACTCTATTTTTCTCTCCACAGATGCTGTTAGACCTGCTGAGTTTTTCCAGCATTTTCTGTTCTTGTTTCAGATTTCCAGCATCCGCAGTATTTTGCTTTTATCCTTAAAAATCTTGCCTGACTCCATTAAATTATGCAGGGCTAGGAGATGCCTATCTCCACAATGGAACTGGGCAGGTCAGGAGTGCACTGTGCAGGCTCATGACCTATGCCAGTTCGCATCCTTATCCAACCTTGGCGCAAGTTGGGGGTGTCGGGAATGGGGCCGGGGATCCTAGAATCAGGTCTTGTCTGCCCTGTTTAAAAGGTCCGCAGAGTCTCCCACACTCCGTGAAAGTGCAGCCCAAAGTTTCAGAGATTTGCTAGTCACAAAAAGGAATTTAGCCCACGAACAGAGATAGTGTGTTCTATTCTTTCCTATGTTATGTGGAGTGTTTTGGAATGGGATGAAATTCTCTGTAAATATTATTCTTTTTGTTCAGATATTATATGTAAAAACTACAAGCAAAGATGGTTTAAAATTGGCCACGTTTAGCCAGAGCACACAACCTTCCCAAAGATAGGAGAAATGTAGGTGTGAGCTTGTAACTCTGTAAATGTAGATAAAGGTAAGTTCTCTCTTTTTTCTATGTGAGAGATTATAGTAGTCAGTTCACATAGTGTTCATTGCCCTGACACCTAGATCACTGCATTGTATTAACTGCTGAAGAGCAAAGGTAAATCACCCATCCTAATGGACGCTATTTCCACTAACGGGGGAGAGACTAGTGAAGCTGAACCGGAGAGAATGGAGAAAATGTGTAACAACAAGATGTACACGAATCATAATATAACACCTGATCTGACTGTTTCTGGTGGTAGCTATTGGTCCGCCTGAGGTTTCTTTGTTAAGGAAGAAGCTTGGGAAATTGCATTACCTTCGAGGTGACATGTTTCATCCCAGCTGCCCACTGCTGAGGAAAGGAGCTCCGCGCTCTTCTTTGTGCAAGGCAGACAAACAGGTCTGCAAGATATAAACCGATGGACTGGTTCAGCTTCGTTCTCAAATCCTTTCATCCACTGACCCTTGGGTGGGGCAAAAGGCCCCGTGAACCACCGACAGATCCTACCCACCTGCTCTCGCTCGGCACCGCAGAAAGAAAGCTCATCAGGATTAATGGGAACTTATGGAAACAATAAACATTTCACTGCTTTTTCACTTCTGATTATAATAAATTTACTTACATAAATTTTGTTTGTTAAATATAACTAAAATATTAATCCATGCCAGAAACAAAAGCCTAAATACTTTATAAACATACAGGAGAACGTGTTTATCTGAAACATTCTAAATAGTGTTAGAAACTCATCATAATACTTCTTCTGAGAAACTATACAAATCTTACATCTGGATTGATCAGACAAAATCAATAGTAACATAAACCTTAATTATAAAACTACATTTTTGTTGCTTGTGCTAATGACAACACATGCCATTCATTCAGGAGAAATAATTTTTTTCTTATTTATTCTTTCATGGGATGTGGGTGTCACTGGCAAGGTCAGCAATTGTTGCCCATCCCTAATTGCCCTTGAACTGAGTGGCTTGTAGTCCATTTCAGAGGGCAGTTAGGAGTGAACCACATTGCTTTGGGTCCAGTGGGCCCTTGAAGGTCTGGTTGTGTGATGTCCCATGAGTAGTGAGGATGAGGGATCTGGCCTGCTCTCTTGTACAGCATCGGCCGTGGGATTGCGCGTCAGTGCCTTGCATTTTGGACCACCTGCAGGGCCCATGTGGACCACCAGTGGTCCGTGGACCACACTTTGAGAACCACTGGGTTTACATATGAACATCGAGGGGGGAGACGTTGGATGGAATCTTCCCCAGGCCAGCCGTGATGGGTTTGGAGATGGGATGGCGGGGAAAATTGGAATGCGACTCATCAGGTCGGCTGCCTGACATGTTCCCACATCCACCAGATTTTTCCGGAGTCAGGCTCCGAGTGGCAGCCTATATCGGTGGTTTTCAATCAAGGCTAATCAAAGGGCAATTAGCCTCTATTTTTGGATGCAGCTGGAATCTTGCAAGCAAGGCACTGCACCGCCCCCCCCCACTGCTGTGTTGGGACCCCCTTTTGTGCCGGGCCCCCCCTGTTGTATCAGTAGCACCCTCCCCCCAATTGCTGTGTCGGGACCTGTCCCGTATTGTTGGGACCCCCAGCTATGTCTGGACTTGGAAATATATCACTGTTCCTTCACTGTCACTGGGTCAAAATCCTGGAACTCCCTCCCTAACAGCACTGTGGGTGTACCTACACCACAGGGACTGCAGCGGTTCAAGGCAGCAGCTCACCACCACCTTCTCAAGGGCAACTAGGGATGGGCAATAAATGCTGGCCCAGCCAGCGAAGCCCACATCCTATGTATGAATATAAAAACATACCCTGCTGCGTGAGGGCTCCCTGTTGTATTGGGACCCCCTGTTGTGTTGGGACCCTCTGAATGGGCTGTCTGCTGTGTCCACTCCCCAGCAGCTGTAAGGAAGCAGCCTCACATTGGGAGGTCAGAGTCTCATTACTTTTGAGGTTGTTGAAGAGCTCACCAGCAGCAAACGGCAAGGCTGCTGACAGCCCATAATGCAGCCTTATCATTGAATGAAGATATCTTGGAGATCGATGTCTCCAATGACCATATGCAGTGAACTTTGCATCCATCCTGACCATAAAGGTGGCTGCAGTGCCTCCCTGCTACTCCATCAGTCTGGCCCTCAGCAGCATGTCCACTGGTCTCACAATGAGGACTGCTGGCCTCCACTGGACCATGCTCCTGCCTTGGGAACCCGCTCACTGTCCTTAATTGGACGGTGAATGTAGAGGTGTTGTCTTAATTGGCCACCTCCTGGAAGAATCCCTTGTTGATGCACCTCTGATCTGTGTAGGGTCAGGACAAGGAAATAGTCCCGATGTCCGAAAACTTTTAAAAGAGAAAATTCCATCTGTTAGTTCCCTCTGCCTGGCGTAAATAGGGGGGGTAGGGAAGTTAAAATGGTGGGCTTAGCACCCTGTTCCTGCTCATGGGGTGCTCAACATTGATATGAGTGGACACAGAGAGCAGTTCTGAATACATGGAAACGGTATAAATCCTGATGTCACACAGCCCAACTAGCTGATATGAGGCCAGGATGCCAAATTTTGGAAATGCAGGTCCTAGCAACACATGTGCTACCCAGAAAAGTAAAAAGAAGAGTGAAGTAGCAAGACGGGCCCAGCAGTAGCATTATTTAAAGGGACAGACACCCTGATGGCAAGTAAGTGAAATTTACGGAGCTTTCTCTACTGGCCTCAAAGTGCTCAGCATTGTTCTTGGAGGTGTTTTGATGTATTTATTGGAAAGTGTTGCCACATCCCCACCAGGGAGAGCAGAGGAGTAGGTGATCTGTCCACACAAAAGCTGCAACAGATATGGAGGCAGCAATACCAATGCTTTTGGTTCTTTAGCACAACAGTGAAATGGAGTAGAAGATGCAGAGAGGGACAGCTCCATGTCATGCCTTCTGCCAACTTAGAGGCTGATTCCTCCACACTCCTTCACAGTGAGAGGAGGCTGATGGCAGGCCAACCAATACACCAGCATCTCAGTGTGCATGCCCATTCAGTGTTCTCTTGTATGCAGCCAGAGCGAAGTCCTCATCTGAGCCTTCTACAGTAGCGCTTGTCTGCCACCTCACTGTGGCAAACTGGCAAACAAACCACCCTATATCCCTGTCCTGGCTTCAGCACATTTATGCCCAGGTAACTCGACACATGCTGATCCCAACTCTATACTAGCTGCCAAGGTAAGTGCAGTATCTGAGCTGGTGGCTGCACGAGTCTGATTAAGTGGCGGGGACTCTTCATCAGTGCTATGCTGTTGCTCTCCCTCCTCACTTATGTTCCTGTGGCTGGGCAGGTAGCAGTTCTTGGGTATCTGAAAGCAGGAAATTAGAAGGTGAAGTTTGGTGTGAGAGAAGGGGATTGAGGTGGGGATCACACCATCAGCAGATTGCTTATGGTGCCAGACAGCAGGATGAGAATGTGCATTAGGCAGGAAGATACTGCTATCCTCAATGTTCTCAGCATCACAGTAGCAGCATGATGCTGAGAGCAATCTCCTCCATAGGGCTCGGTATCCATCCCATCAGTCCTGCTCTGCTCTCTTCTGTTGTGTGCAACTTTATCCTCCAAGAGAGAGGACTGAATATCAATGACTGTGTTACACAGCGTTTCGGTGATGTGTCTACTATAGCTGAATAGCTGGAGGTATGTGGACGCAGTGAGTGGTGGGTGTAAGGTTGGCAGCATTGGAAAGTGTGTGAGGGTGAGGTGGACTATTTGGATGTTAGGTGTGAGTTCTGAGTGTCAGGGACTGGCGCTGGGTGAGTGATGGGGGTGTGGTGCATTGAGCAACATGGGAGATAGTTGGTTTAGTGGGTAGGAGATCTCATGTGAAGATGTACTCACTGACCTTGACCACATGAGGTCATTGGTCCTTTTGTGGCACTCCTGCAAGGTCCTCAGTCCAGGCTTGGGCAACTGACTTCCCTGGTCACTGCTCCCATTCCCTTCTATGGGTGGTCCTTGAGGGTCTCCTGCCTCCCCACCACCCCTTGGAGAAGTATGGGGTCTCTCCTCCTGCCTACCTGCAGCACTAATTCCCCCATCTGTTAATCTGGATCACTCTGTCTGCCCTGGTGCTCATTTTACAACAATTTCTACTGTGGCACTCATTTTTTTTCACCTGCCCTTTGAGATACAGCTTGCCTTTAAGAATAAGTAGGTTGTCTGCACCATGTGTTCTGCAAACAACGTTACTGGTGCCTCCTGCTGTATACAACATTTGCTGGTATCGGTCAACGTGGAGATGGCGGCCCAGGTTCTTGTCCAGAAATCTTGCAGATGAGGTGGGCAGGCCAAATTTGTGTCTTACACTACTCAACCTGAACGGGCATGGGCACGTGCCCCATGCCCAAAAATCAGGACAATATCATTTTGTACCCTTAATGTTTCCTTCTCCAGAAAAGGCACCCCTCTCCTGATACAACAATACACCATCTTTCCCCAGCCAAACAAATACCCCTGATAACAAATTATTGAGAGAGCATGCCACTGGCTTTGGACTACTCTACCAAAAGGTCAGTATTTACACAAAGGGTCGAATGGCCTCCTTCCATGCCGTGATCTTTATGATTAAGCACCTCAAAGCATCCCATCGTCAAGGCATTTATCTTTTAATAGGTCATTCCTCCTTCATTTTCTATTTTGCTCTTCTCACCAATGAAGTGTTCAAACAAACTTTTGACATTCTAATACCTTTAGTGAGTGTTCAGTACCTGACACGAGAGTTGAATATGATGGGATCTTTAGTCTTCAAAAGGGCAATGTCATTGTTCATCTCTGAGGGTATGCTAAAATTGTCATGGATAATCACTTTTTCCACAATCAATCTTTGCAACCATTCCCTTCTTTTGGTTGAACCTGAAAGGAAAGATTCGGGGATTAATTTCCATCTCTCAGACCAAGGTCAGAATCGATCCCCTTGTACACAGTTTATATAAGAACCCCTTTGTTATTCCTACCGACACTCCCTGTGATAAACTGACAGCTCAAAGCACCTTTGTGTTATATTTTGATTAAAGGTGTGATAATTGGTAAAAGAGAAACATAGACACCAATTAATTGCAGGGAAATCATGGCTCCAGTCTTCATCTCCATCTCTACTCAACATGTCAGACTGGGTGCATCAGAATTGACATAATCTGCAACTGCCTGAGTGTCCATTGGTCAAACGTTACCCAGGTCTCTGCTCTTTGACATGGGTCTGCCCCCCCCAGATAGACTGGAGGGGGTTGGCTGGCAGGGAATGGCAGAAATCCTGAAAGGTCCTGAAAGGTCATAATGGTTCTGATACACAACAGCCATAAGGCCTTGAGCACCAATCCACTGGGGCCTTGTTTATTCTAAAAAATAGCAAAGTTACTCATCCTTCTGGACCACCTTGGCCTTCAGAGAGCTGCCTGCTCTCTGAAGTCTCCTATCTGCGCACACTCTGATCACAACAGGGGAAGACAAGAGGTGCAAGGCCCACCAGCAACTTCTAAGTTGCCCCTGTGTTTGGGAGCTTGTCTGGAAATCCTTGAAGAAAATGAGGAGGAAGGACGGCTTACAACTCTCCTGCATCATTTCCTTTGTTGATCCTTGCTTGAAACTGCCCCAAGTGCAAACACTCCACCTTTCCCTCAGGGGTTCCCCAGAAATATTTTGGTTAGTGCGAAGGGAGCAGAGACCATGTCCCCTTTTTGACATGGTCAGGGAATGAGCATTCTACAAATGTGTTGGAGAGGAATACCTGTTCCTACATATCTAGTGCAGATCATATAGAAAGAAAGAATTGTAGACATCAGATCCTCCGGTCATTCCAAACAACTTCATAACTGATGGGTTACTTAGGAGTATTATGTTATTATGTACGTAAATACTGCAACAGCAAGATCACATACATACACAATGACTGGCCAGACAATTTGCTTTTGATGTTTTTGGGCTGGGGGGTGGTTGGGGGGGTCGTGGCGCCGGGACGTCATAAGAATTTAGGGTTACCAATCCTCCAGGATTGGCCCGGAGTCTCCATAAATTGAAGAATAATCTTCAGGACACTGCTTTGTGCAACCCTGGAGAAAAATCATGGGGACATTATAAAAGTTTTTTTTAAAAATGTCATTTTCTTTGAACATTTCTCTTTACCAGATATAAAAATATTGAAAATTGGGAAAGAAGGCTGTTTGGCTGACAGTCAAGCATCATCCAATTGGGTAATGAGTCTTTTTGCTTTCCAATTGGTATAGGAAGGCAGTGCGTCACAAGGATGGATGTGTTGGCCGACTAATGGCTCGAGCATTGAGGGTTGGGGGGAGGCAAGTCATGTGACGAAACCTCCAGAAATACATTTAATCACAGTTGGCAACCCTATAAGATTTTCCATTCAGTCAAATGGCATTTCATGACATCTTCTGCATTCCCTGATGCTTTAAGCCTCAGTTTGATGTCTCATCCAAAATATGGCACCTCTGACAATGCAGCACTCCCTCAGGGTTGCAATGAATGATCAGCTAGAACATGTGCTGAAATCCTAGAGTTGGGCTTTGTCCCCTAACTAATTGAATTCAGAGGTGAGAATGCTACCAAATAAGCCTGACTGACAAACTAACTCGTTTCTTGAAGAACTGGAAAAAGCTTTAAATAAAAAGTCTGATTCTTACCAGTTGAGATAGTCAAGTTACTTATCTTTCCTACAGTATCATTAACACAATGTGCAGCAGAGAGAATCCAGTGTCTTGAGATGATTGAACCACCACAAAATTCCTATACAGAGAAATGACAGAAAATAAAAGTAATTGGCAGAACAACTTGAAGATAAAATTCAGGCCAATTGGCCAGTGACTACGGAGGGAGTGCTCCATCGTCCGAGATACCATCTTTGGAAATTAAACGGAGACTCCATCTAACTGTTTTGAGTAAATGTGGAGGATATCAGGGCACTATTTAAAAGAGAGCTAGGTGCCCTGAGCAACATTTTCCCCACGGCCAACTAAAAAATGATTAACTGGCTGGTAATCTCACTGTTGTTTGTGGGATCTTACTATGCTTTGAAACAGAGCATGAAACATGCAGTAACTGAGGCAGTCCCCAGGAAAGAGAGGAGGAAATATCAGAAAGGGATGAATGATGAAATATTAGTTATGATGGAGAGACAGAATAAGAACAATAAAGAAAAATATGGCAAAATAGAAAAACAGATCAGAAAGGCATGTAGAAAGGCCAAGTAAGAGTGCTATGAAGACCACTGCAAGGAAATAGAAGCACAAACTGAGAGCATTGCATGTGAAAGTTAAAGCATTGACAGATAGGAAGAAAAGAATAACTAAAAAGAGAGGATGTATATCTATGGAGGAAAGAGGGAGAACTTCTCTTTGAAAAGAAAGTGCAGAGAAATGATGGGTGAAGTACACCAGACAGCTAGATGACAATGAATACAGAAGTGAATTGGTACCATCAGAGGGAAGAGAAGGACAAGAGATAATTGAGGCAGAAGTCAACACAGCGATCAAAAAGATGACAGTGAGGAAAGCACCTGAAATCGAATGACTGAAAGCTCGGAATGATGTTAACATTGGGATACTGACAGAGCTCTGCTTCAACATTTACAGAACAGGATTCCTACCTGAGGATCTTATTCAGTCAGTGTTCATCAAGCTCTCAAAGAAACCTAAAGCCCTAGAGTGTTCAGAGCACAGGACAATAAGCCTCATGAGCCATATGACGAAGATGATTCTAATAATCATTTTGGAAAGATATGACCAGTCTATAGGAACAGAGGCAGTCAGGATTCAAACCAAAGAAAGGAAGGCAGGGCATCATTAACTTGAGAGCAGTCATTGAAAGGTACCTGGAAGTGCAAAAATCTGTGTATGTTTTATAGACAATGATAGAGTCTACCATCGGAAAATAATGGAGTGCTTAAGCATAACTCAAAACTAACAGAAATGATAAAAGCATAATTCGGAATCTATCTCGGAATCAATCAGTAGTGGTGAGACTTGATAGTGGCTTGTCAGACAGCTTCCCAATAAAAGAGGAGTGTACCAGGGATGTGTTATGTCCCCAGCCAGTTTACTGAAGCTATCTTCAGAGACAGAAGATCTACCAGGTTGTAACATTGGGGCGTTGAACATTAGCAGCTTGAGATAGGCCGATGACACTGCACTGATTACAGAGTCAGAAGAGGCACTGCAGGAAATTGTAAATGAAGCGAGGAACATGGATTAAGAACGAATGTGACAAAGTGGTGATAAGCAGAGACCTAACCCCGGTTGTGAAAATGAAAGTAAATGGATAAGTCCTGGACCAAGTGAAAATGTTCACATACCTTGGGCAAATTATCACTGCTAATTGGAGAAAGATTGTAAGATCTGAAGGAGAATTGAGATAGCCAAGGCCAGCGTTGTCAGAATGAAGGATGCGTTAACATCAAAGAAACTGAACCTGAATCTTTGGAAATGAATGGTGAGGTGCCAAATCTTGTCATCTATGTTATTCACCTCAGAGACATAGGGCAGAATCATTCCAGATTTGCACTACATGCGGTAGCGGGCAGGAAAAACATTTTATCCGCTGGCCGCAATGGTGGCTTTTCACGCTGTATCATCCCAAACCCACCGCATTAATTATGCATTCCCGGGATACACAACATTTCCATGGTGGCGGGCTCCGATTGGCCTGCCACGCCATCACCTCATCACTTCATCACGCCAGGTACCACATTTAAAGTAAAGACGTGCTCAGTGCTTCCAGGACTGCAGCAAAGAAGACAAAAGGCAAGAAGACTGCAGACCTTGAGCACCTTTTGGACACTGTGGAAACCCGCTGTGATGTCCACGGCCCCTGCTCTGGCTGCAGGAGGGGCAGCTACATTACCACTCCAGCTTGGTAGACGATGGCAGTGGTGATCAGTGCCAAAGCTGCACAGAAGAGGTTGGCCATTCAATGCAGGAAGAGGATGAATGATCTCATCCGTGCCGCCAGGGTAAGGCAAGCATCTCATCACTCTAAACTCACACACTCAAACCCATCACACATTCACTGGCATCTTACTCACTGCCAGATCAAGGGACATCACCACCCATTCTCACACACATAGGGCAGAATTTTATGTCCTACAGACGGGCGCACGCCCGACCTGATCAGGTGTAAAATTGTGCGAGATGATGTCGGGTGAGCGACCCGAAGTCATTGCGCACTTGCATGATATTTCACTCGGCGGATGCGCACAAAAGTCAGATGCGCGCCCGCCAACAATAAAGAGGGCAGTTAAGCCCATTAACAGCACAATTGTCTCTGATTTTTCATGGCCCGTCTAACCTTACATAGAAACATAGAAAGTAGGAGCAGGAGTAGGCCATTTGGCCCTTCGAGCCTGCTCCGCCATTCAATATGATCATGCCTGATTCTCTATCTCAATGCCATATTCCCGCTTTCTCTCCATACCCCTTGATGCCCCTAATATCCAAAAATTTATCAATTTCTTTCTTGAATATACTCAGTGACCCACCTCCACAGCCTTCTGCGGTAGAGAATTCCACAGGTTGACCACCCTCTGAGTGAAGAAACTTTTCCTCATCTCAGTCCTAAATGGCCTGCCCTGTATCCTGAGAATGTGGCCCCTGGTTCTGGACTCCCCAACCAGGGGAAACATCTTCCCTGCTTCCAGTCTGTCCAGCCCTGTTAGAATTTTATACGTTTCAATCAGGTCCCCTCTCATTCTTCTAAACTCTAGTGAGTACAGGCCCAGTCAAACCAACCTCTCCTCATACGACAGTCCTGCCATCCCCAGTATCAGCCTAGTGAACCTTCGCTGCACTCCCCCTACAGCAAGTATATCCCTTCTTAGGTAGGGAGGCCAAAACTGCATGCAATACTCTAGGTGTGGTCTCACCAAGGCTGTGTATAACTGCAGGAGGGCTTCTGAACTCAAATCCTCTTGCAATGAAGGTCAACATACCATTTACCTTCCTAATTGCTTGCTGCACCTGCCTATTTACTTTCATTGACTGGTGTTCAAGGACACCCAGATCCCTTTGTACATCCACATTTCCCAATATATCACCACTTAAATAATACTCTGTCTTTCTGTTTTTCACACTGAAGTGTATAACTTCACATTTATCCACATTATACTGCATCTGCCATGTGTTTGCTCACACACACAACTTGTCTAAATCGTCCTGAAGCCTCTTTGCATCCTCCTCACAACCCCGCCCAGTTTTGTGTCATCAGCAAACTTGGAAATCTTGCATTTGGTTCCCTCATCCAAGTCATTTATATATATCATGAATAGCTGGGGCCCAAGCACTGATCCCTGCGGTACATCACTTGTCACTGCCTGTCACCCAGAAAAATACCCATTTATTCCCACTCTCTGTTTCCGGTCTGTCAATCAATTCTTAATCCATTCCACTATATTACCCCCAATCCCATTTGCTTTAATTTTGCCCACTAGCCTCTTATGTGGGACCTTATCAAAAGCCTTCTGGAAATCCAAATACACCACATCCACTGGTTCTCCCTTATCTATTCTACTAGTTACACCCTCAAAAAAACTCCAGTGGATTAGTTAAGCATGATTTCCCTTTCATAAACCCATGCTGACTTTGTCTAATCCCATTAATGCTTTCCAAGTGTTCTGTTACCATGTCTTTTATAATAGACTCCAGCATTTCCCCACTACTGATGTTAGGCTAACTGATCTGTAATTTTCTGTTTTTTCTCTCCCTCCTTTTTAAATAGTGGGGTTACATTTGCCACCCTCCAATCTGTAGGAACTGCTCCAGAGTCTATAGAATTTTGGAAGATGACCACCCAATACATCCAATATTTCCAGGGCCACTTCCTTTAGTACTCTAGGGTGTAGATTATCAGGTCTTGAGGATTTTTCAGCCTTTAACCCCATTAATTTCTTTAGCATCATTTTTTTACTAATGCTGATTTTCTTCCATTCCTCCCTGTCACTAGGCCCTTAGTTCCCTAACATTTCTGGGAAATTATTTGTGTCCTCTTTTGTTAAGACAGAATCAAAATATATGTCCAATTCTTCTGCCATTTCTTTGTTCCCCATTATAATTTCCCCCGTTTCTGACTGTAAGAGACTTACGTTTGTCTTTGCTAATCTTTTTCTCTTCGCATATTTATAGAAGCTTTTACCGTCAGTTCTTACGTTCCTTGCAAGTTTACTCTCATACTCCATTTTTCCCTTCTTGATCAATCTTTTTGTCCACTTTTACTGAATTCTAAACTGCTCCCAATCCTCAGATTTGCAGCTTTTCCTGGCAATTTTATGTGTCTTCTCTTTGGATCTAATACTATCCCTAATTTCTTTTGTAAGCCATGGTTGAGCCACCTTTCCTTTTTTTTTACATCAGACAGAAATGAAAAAGTGTTGCCATTCATGCATACATTCCTTGAATATTGACCATTGCCTATCTACTGTCAACCCTTTTAGTAAGGTTCTCCAATCCATCATTGCCAACTCATACATCATATCCTCATAGTTCCCTTTATTTAGATTCAGGACCCTAGTTTCGGATTCAACTTCTTCACTCTCCATCCTAATGAACAATTCTATCATTTTATGGTCACTCTTCCCCAAGGGACCCCACACAACAAGACTGTTAATTAATCCTTTCTTATTGCACAATACCCAGTCTAAGATAGCCTGCTCTCTAGTTGGTTCCTCAATGTATTGGTCTAAAAAAACTATCACATACACACTCCAGGAAATCCTCCTCCACAGTATTATTGCTAGTTTGATTTGTCCAATCTATATGTAGATTAAAGTCACCCATGATTACAGTTGTACCCTTATCGCATGCATCTCTAAATTCTTGCTTAAAGCCTTCCCTTACATTTCCATTACTGTTTGGGGGCCTATAGACAACCCCCACCAACATTTTCTGCCCCTTGGTGTTTCTTATCTCCACCCAAACAGGTTCCACTTGATTTTCCGAGCCATTGTCCTTCCTCACTATTGCATTGATTTCCTCCTTTTCTAACACTGCTACCCCACCTCCTTGCCCTATTTGTCTGTCCTTCTTAAATATTGAATACCCCTGGATGTTCAGTTCCCATCCTTGGTCACCCAGCAGCCATGTATCTATAATTGCAACTATATAATAACAGTTTGTATCTATTTGCACTGTTAATTCGTCTACCTTATTGCAAATGCTCCGTGCATTAAGATACATTGCCTTTAGACTATCTTTTTAACCTTGTTAGTCATCTTAGCTTTATTTTGCACTATGGTCCCATTTGTTTTTCACCCTTGTTTTTTTCTGCCTTCCACTTTTGCTTCTTACTTTTCTGTCTTTTGTTTCTATCCTTGTTTCCCCCTCCTCTGTCTCCCTGCCATTCTAGTTTAAACCCTCCCCAACTGCACTAGCAAAGACCCCCCTGAGGACATTGATCCTGGTCCTGCGCAGATGCAACCCGTCCTATTTGTACTGGTCCCACCTTCCCCATAACCGGTCCCAATGTCCCAGGAGTCTGAATCCCTCCCCCCTACACCATTTTTTCAGCCACGTATTCATTTTATATATCCTGCTATTTCTACCCTCACCAGCACATGGTACTGGCAGTAATCCTGAGGTCACCATCTTTGAGGTCCTACATTTTAATTTACATCCTTACTCCCTATATTTAGGAGCTTATAGAGCTTGTAGGGCCTCATCCCTTTTTTTTATCTATGTTATTGGTACCAATATGTACCATGACCTCTGGCTGTTCGCCCTCTCCCTTCGGAATGCCCTGCAGCCTCTCAGCGACATCCTTGACCCTGGCACCAGGGAGGGAAAATACCACCCTGGAGTCTCTTTTGCGGCTGCAGAAATGCCTGTCTGTTCCCGTTACTATTGAATCCCCTCTCAGTATAGCCCTGCCACTTTTCTTCCTCCCCTCTTGTGCAGTGGAGCCACCTGTGGTGCCATGGACTTGGCTCCTGCTGCTTTCCCCTGAGAAGTCGTCTCCCACAACAGTATCCAAAATGGTATATCTGTTAGAGAGGGGGATGGCCACAGGGGACTCCAGTACTACCTGCCTTCCTCTATTCTGCCTGGTGGTCATCCATTCCCTTTCTGCCTGTTCAGTCTTTACCTGCGGTGTGACCGCCTCACTGAATGTGCTGTCTACGAGAATCTCAGCATCGCGGATGCTCCACAGTGAATCCAACCACAGCTCCAGCTCTGAAATACTGTTAGCCAGTAGCTGCAGCTGGACACACTTCCTGCACACATAGTCGCCAGGGACACTGGACTGTCCATGACTTACCACATAGTGCAGGAGGAGCATATCCATGGGTGTGAGCTCTGCTGCCATGACTTCCCTTAGATTAAGCTCGTTAGTTACTCCATTTAAAGAATACTAATTATGCTAGGGGCCTTATTCCACTCCAAACACGCCCACTACAGTCCAAAGTCCTCACCTTATTTTGTTTAAGCTAATGGAATGCAACAGTTTAATTAGTAGAAAAAGTAGAAGTAGAAGTATTCACCTGACCCTACTTACCAATCAGCTGCCTCCCCTGCATCGCATCACTTTTTGAATCATGATGTCCTCGCGCTGCTTTCAGCGCTGAGTCTCCCTGGAACTCTCGCGCCGCTTTCAGCGCTGAGTCTCCCTGGAACTCTTGTGCTGCTTTCAGCGCTGAGTCTCCCCATAACTCTTGCTCTGTCCTCGTGCCGCTTTCAGCCCCGAGTCCAGCTCCCGCTCTTTTTAAATCTCTGCTCTTTTTAAATCTCCGCTCTGACTCTCAGCTCCCACTCTTTTTAAATCTCTGCTCTGACTCTCAGCTCCCGCTCTTTTTAAATCTCCGCTCTGACTCTCAGCTCCCACTCTTTTTAAATCTCTGCTCTGACTCTCAGCTCCCACTCTTTTTAAATCCCCACTCTGACTCTCAGCTCCCTCTCTTTTTAAATCCCCACTCTGACTCTCAGCTCCCGCTCTTTTTAAATCCCCACTCTGACTCTCAGCTCCCACTCTTTTTAAATCTCCGCTCTGACTCTCAGCTCCCGCTCTTTTTAAATCTCCGCTGTGACTCTCAGCTCCCACTCTTTTCAAATCTCTGCTCTGACTCTCAGCTCCCGCTCTTTTTAAATCCCCACTCTGACTCTCAGCTCCCACTCTTTTTAAATCCCCACTCTGACTCTCAGATCCCGCTCTTTTTAAATCTCTGCCCTGACTCTCAGCTGCCGCTCTTTTTAAATCTTACCTAGGCCACCCGCTCCTCTCCCACTGCCTCCCGTTTGGCAGATGGGTGAATCGACCAGGCGGCCTTTACACTTTTCATCAAACCTCATCCAAGGACAGGATGAAATCTTCGTTATGTAATAAAATAAAAATAAATATCTGTGGGCAGCACTTTTATGAGGTCTATGTTCAGGTGCTTCATTGTGATGCATGGACATTTTTCCTTGAGCTTCTTAACCCTTTATTTCATCATTTGAATGTCTGCAGCTCCCTGAGGCAGCTGTCTCTCTTCAGGGAGCTCTCTCGAAGCGCTCACCCACACCCGTGGTGACGTTATCAGCCACCCTCTTCCTGCCCCCATCCTGGCAGCGCTGAGCTTCTCAGTGCATGTTTCACACTGGCTGGCCATTAATTGGTCAGCCAGCATGAAATCGTTGTCGGGGGCCGATTGTGGTCGGCATTCCATTACTCGGCCACTCCCAGGCCCGCAAATGGCGTGTGCCCGCCAAATGTAAAATTCAGGCCACACCCTCACATGTCCATCTGGCCTCATGTCCTCTGGAGGCTGCCTCCACTTGCATAGATAAAAATGTGCCCCACACATACTTTGGGATACCTCCCTTCCCCAGCACAGCCCTCAACTTCCAGCCTCTTCCCTTGCCTGAGGCCACTTCTCCACCTTCCCCAAGCAAGCCCTTGCCCTGCAGCCATTGAAAAGCCCCCCACATATGGCTGATGTGGTAGGTAGAGACCTTACCCGTGAGCCCCCTAAAAATGATGTGATGCTGTCTGTTAAGTCTGGCGCTGATGACTGAGAGGGCTGACTGAAGCAAGGTAGGCAAACAAACCTTGAAGTCCCAAGCGAAGTGCAGCCTGCCAGGTGCACGTCTTATATATGCTGTTGTGAAACATGTCGGCAGGTGGGCGGACAATCCAATGGGGAGGATGAGTTCATTGGGCTGGCCTTATAATGATATGTAGATGTATTATAATGAGGCTCCCAATGTCCAATAACTGGAAATGCAGCCTGCCATCAATGGGCTGAGCAGACGATTGCAAATTGTTTTCATGACGTCGTGAAGCCAATTTTTGGCCTTCTTGCCACATTGTCCACTCAAGCCAACGAACACGCCCGGCGCCAGCGGGCACGAAAAATCCTGGCAATAGTCAACAAAGAGACTATTGATAAGCTGAATGCGTTTGAGATGTGGGCACATAGGAGGATGTTCCACACATCCCAGCGGATAGAAAGACTAATGAGGAAGTGCTGGACGTGGCTGGAGAAAAGAGGAAATTAATGCTTAACATCAAAGAGAGAAAGATACAATACTTCAGTCACATTAGAGCAGATGGTAAACAGAGACAGTTATTGGAGGGGAAGATCATTGGGAAAAGTAGGAGAGGGAAGCAGAGGAGAAAATGGATGATGGATATAATGGGTTGGATTTGTGTAAGGGTGGCACAGGGCAGACAGAGGTGGAGATGACACCAACGAAAAATCTTTGCATAAAACAATTGCTGCTTTTGCCTACATAACATTTTGGAAGTAATTTGTTGCGTGTGAAGAACTTAAAGGCTTTACTGAAAGATGAGATAAAGCAATATATAAATTCAAGTCTTTTTAATGCGAAGGGTTACAAACACTGACATTTCATCTTAGGTTTTGAGCCCTAATCAGATTATAAAGGTGATATGGAGCAAAAGTGGGTGAATGGATTTGAGGTGGAGACTAGCCATGATCTCATTGAATAGTGGAACAGGTTCGAGGGGCTGAATGGTCTACTCCTCATCTTATGCCCCTTAAGGCCAAAGATGGCTGGCCAATGCAAATGTCGCACTGGAGAATTAAAGCTTCTGCTTCTGAGGTTTGGTTCAGGCAAGCTACCTAGTTAGAGTAGAAGTGTAGCCTGAATCTAGATTGTGCTATACCTGACATGGAGAGTACTTAATGATACCACTAGTTTAAGAAAGAAGGAAAGTGGTAATCCCTCGGGATCTCCCTCATTTTCTTAAGTATAACATTAATTGGAGACTCTTTGGTCTCCTGAAGCAGCCTCTTCCAGAAAGGCCTCATTATTCTCATGATTAAGAAGTGTTCTAAGGGAACTCACTTCTCAGTAAGTTTGATTTGGCTAAATTGAGTTTTCAATCACCAAAAAAAATCCTATGAAGGAATAAGACATTTGGTACAAATAAGAAGCCATACAGAAAGGAATAAGTGCATAAAGACACAAAGGTCACAGGGGATTCAATTCAGGAGAAAAGTGGAGAGAATTAATGATTGCTTGGAGTTGAAAATGGGAAGCTAGGTGGTGTTGGAAAGAAAAACTTTGAAAGGATGTGGAAACAGTGATAATGGGAGTCGGAAGGAAGGAATAACACTGTGGCATTTGTAGATGGTGTTGGAGGCATAAACACTGATGGAAGAGGAAACACTGTTGATTGGGTCCAGAAGGAGAAGTCATTAATGGGTGAAAGGTAAAAGGGAAACACTGGTGGATGCCAGAAGGATGTTGTTATGCTTTATGGACATATTTAACCGCATTCTTCACGTTCCATTAATTGGGAGCTTTAAAAGATATTCACTTACTCTTTTTGGCAAAGCAATGAGGACTTGCCATGGCCACTCATATTCTTTCGATCCGACACCACCAAGTATTCTCTGAATGGGTCTTTGTATCACATTCCCTTGGATGCCGCAATCAAAGGGCTGTAAGTTATCTAAGAAGGATAAAAGCAAAATTCAATGAAATTGAGCTTCTGCCAATGTACAACCAAAAACAGGAATGACAGGATGTCAATGAAGCAATGAACTGAACTTGGAATCCATATATTCTGCATTGGTCCAATTTAAATTAACTTTAGTAAATAACACTGGCATTCAGTAGGGAATCCAGGGGAAGCAACTGTGAAGATCTAAAGTGATAGCACTCTCTCCTACAGTCAACAAGTCTGCTGATTTGCAAGAATACCAAGTGTAAAGTGAACAACAATTTAATGCTGTACAAGAAGAGAGTGCTGACTGTTTGGAAAGTGGACTCTGATTGGTAGACGTGCTACCATGGAGAATGTGCCAGTTGATGGTGGCTGACAGTTAACTACCAAGCATTGTTTGAAAGTTAAACCAGGCAGCTTGACTCTGATTGGTCAAGTTATTGCCCTGAGGAATGAACTAGCAAACGGCTGTCACTTATTTTGTTTAGCTGAAACAGGCACAATGTGTGTACCTGTTCTTTCTGTCTGTGTATTAATATGTGTAGCTTCCAGTACACATGAATGCATCACACTGCGAACCCAACTGACAATCGTATATTGGTTGTCAGTGGAATTCTTAGCACACTGAGGATTATTTAGCAAATGCCCAATCGCAGAATCACATCTAATGTTGGACACTGTTTTGAGATTTGTAAGCACAGGCTAGTTGGGTACAGTGTGTACCTTGCCCATTGCGTACAGCGGAAGGGACATGCTGTTTGATATGATCCGCCAGTCTTTGGGGCGTACAGCCTGCCTACCTAGCATCACACTGGCACTGAAATTCATATACCACATTACCCATTTGTGTGATAGGCAGAATGTATTTTTAGCTTGACACCAGCATCCTGTTAGTGGTGAATACTTGTGTTGTTACTGCATAGTAGCAGCATAAAACAGCTAGCTTCACCTGTTGCTCAAATTTTTGAGGTACCTCGCCTTTACAGGGTAATCTGAGGTAGACAGGGCATGTTTCAGGGCTGAAAGTGATGGCCTTAGGCCCATTCATGAGTTTAGGTGATATACAGTGCAAAATGATCTGATCAGGGTAGCCATTATCCCGCAGGATGCCTTTGATGAGCCTTATTTCGACATCAAGTTTGGAAACAAGAAATCTCCAAAAACCCTGGAGTGGGACAGGAAAAGGTCCTGTTGACGGTTAAGTCAAAGTGCGAGGACAGGAATCTGGAACAGATCCTGTTTAGTGAAGTTAAAGTAAGGAGCAGAGGAAAAGGCTCTGAATTAAAGAGAGAAAGTGCAGAGAGCAGAAACAAGGCAAAGTTGGCTTGCAAGAAGCCAGACAAACTGAGGAGACAGCCAATGGTTGGTGACTCCTTATTCGGGCCTGTGAAGCAGTGATGTTCTGTTAGCATGGCTGAGAGAGCATATTGAAGGCAAAGCTTGAATGCACGTGATGATCCAGGGGACAGGAACATTGGAAGGAGAAATCAAAACTCTGGAGGCAGATTCTTGTTGAAGACATTCTGAAGAAAGGGTAATTTTGGAGAAGATTCCAAGGCGAGTTCTTTGAGAGTGGAGATTGGAAAATCTCATGTGAAAGACGGAATTTCCGTGATACCAGTTGGCTCACAGTGTGACAAGTGTCTGGGGGAGTTGATGGGGGATCCATAGCATCTGCCTGGGGTAGCATCTTTCACTTGGCTTTTGAGTGTGGTGTGTCTGACCACAGGTCACCTATTGGTTTACATGGACTATGTACTTACTGTGAACATTAGAGTATAAGATAGGTTTTGTAACTTGTGTTATCCTTACAAATCTGTATATATCTGTAAAGGTATGGCTGTGGGTGAAGAAGTAGCATATTATAGTTAATCTTTTTCTTGTTTTACAAATGTTTTATTCTTTTCTTAAAAGTTCACCAGCAGACTCCTGTGACTCTGTTCAATAGCTGCCCTCCATGTTTCTAAACAAAATTTAAAAGTTCGGATCAATCAAGCTGGGTTCCACCCAGGGATCTGACTTGACCAGCAGTAACATCAGCTGGGATCATAACAATTCTCACTTAGCAGCTCATACTTTCACAAGTTACAACACAATGTTTTTTGAGCTAAAGCAGGAAAAAGTCTAACTAAAGGCTACACAATCTGTCATGCCCTGTTCCAACAAGATCAATCCATCATGTTTCATTGCCATAGCTGTCACCGTTAGGTAAGCGAAGGTTTTTATTTAGTTAGTGTTATTTCTGGCTTATTGTCTGTCCATTGACATGGACCAGAAGAGTTAGGACATTCAGAAAATATAGACATTAGGATACTAATAACTGAGAAAGTTGGAGGGTGTAGCATATACTCTGATTGTCTTGGAGCAAATTATAACTCCAAGCAACCGTATGGGGATTGAATATTGTTTATTCTCCTTCATAGGTGCACCTGTTGTCCATGTGGTACCCCTTGAATTCCTTCAAATGCCTTGTTTATAAGTGAACCTTTTCAACTGCTTGTTTACTTTTTAATTGTCCATTCTGGTTTGCGTTCAATAAACCTTATTCAATATATATTATGAAGCCATGCTTTATAAAAAAATGACTTTATAAATTTACTGGCTGGAAATCACAAATTGATTGTTTAAAAAGACCAAAGCCGCATTCCAATGATTTGAAATCACAGTCAAAGATGGCTGAACATTTACATCACTGCACCTTCTATATTACAAAGCCATTGACATGGAGACAACCTGTCTGCAAAATCCTACCAGGAATAATTGCCTTGAAAGAGTTTGATCAGGGGCCATCTCCTAATCAATTAGCAAAGCATCCAGACAATCACCTGGGTAGTCAATTGGGTGGAGCCAAACCATTAGACATAATCACTTGGACAATGGGATTCTGGCTATAAATGGAGTGTGCCTAGGCCCAATCTAATCATGTAAGCCTGCCAACTGGAATCCACTAGCCATGACCATAATTGTGTCACTGGACAGTTGAAAAGGGCATCATGTGCCAATTCAGCAAACCCTTTGTGTGTTTAAGTACCTGCTTTTCTCTGCAGACCTGTGCACAAGCAAATGAGATGTCAAAGAAACAAAACCCTGAATGGGTTCTCTCTTTCTTTCTCTCCCCATCCAACCTACAAGTTTTGAACCCTGTCTGCTGATTTTGACTATCCATGTGGCACAGGCAGAAATCTTTTGAAATAACTCAACCCAGCAGCTGCTGTCCCTAGAAGAACAAATAAATCACCTGACTACATCTTTAAACTGCATCAATACCAAACCCAGAAGGACCATCAATTTCAGTCTGAAGCCAGCCAAGTCACCGATGTTCAAGAGCCGTATACCCCTTTAACTTTACCAAACTTTAAATTGCTTAATCTATCCCTCCATCCTGTAATCTATTTGTATATGCGTGAACTTCGAGAGTGTGTGTGTGCGTGTATGAGAGAAAGAGCTAGAGAGAGAGAAAGAGAGAGAGAGAGGGAGAGGAAGTTGGGGCATTTTTATTATTTTTCTTACACTGGGTTAAGTATAATAAATATTATTCTCTTCTTTTTAAAAACTCAGGGAGACGTATCTGTTGGTGCCTTTTATGGTCACAGCACATAAACAGTTAAACGCTCACTGAAGGCAAACATATCCTTTTAAAAAAAAACTATTATGTTCAAACAAGGAGTAGAGAAAGAAGGGGGCCATTCTACCCTTACCCACCTGATTGTAACAATATCATGGATATCTGGGTCTTGTAGTTTGTCTAAGGGCACAACACTGCACTTGAGCAAACAGCCCGTGGTGCAACTCATCACAGTGCTTTAAAGTATCCAACAAACTCATCCCAGACAAAGGCCTCTAACATAGCACTTCACCATCCAATTTAACTGGTGGCCTAGAAAAACTCCATCAATAATTCAACGACAAATCACCCAGGTTATATTTGAAGATGTCAGGAAGATATAATAATTTTCATAATCACAGAATCACACAGTGCAGAAGAAGCCCTTCAGCCCATCGAATCTGCACCGACAAGTGAGAAACAACTGACCTACCTACCTAATCCCATTTACCAGCACTTGGCCCATAGCCTTGAATGTTATGACATGCCAAATGCTCATCAAGGTACTTTTTAAAGGATGTGAGGCAACCCGCCTCCACCACCCTCCCACGCAGTGCATTCCAGACCGTCACCACCCTTTGGGTAAAAAAGTTTTTCCTCACATCCCCCCTAAACCTCCTGCCCCTCACCTTGAACTTATGTCCCCTCGTGACTGACCCTTCAACTAAGGAGAACAGCTGCTCCCTATCCACCCTGTCCATGTCCCTCATAATCTTGTACACCTCGATCAGGTCGCCCCTCAGTCTTCTCTGCTCCAATGTAAACAACCCAAGTCTATCCAACCTCTCTTCATAACTTAAATGCTTCATCCCAGGCAACATCCTGATGAATCTCCTCTGTATCCCCTCCAGTACAATCACATCCTTCCTATAACGTGGCGACCAGAACTGCACACACTACTCCAGCTGTGGCCTCACCAAGGTTCTATACAACTCCAACGTAACCGCCCTACTTTTGTAATCTATGCCCCGATTGATAAAGGCAAGTGTCCTATATGCCTTTTTCACTGCCCCATTAGCATGCCGTTCCGCCTTCAGAGATCTGTGGACACACACGCCAAGGTCCCTTTGTTCCTCACAACTTCCTAGTGTCATGCAGTTCATTGAATACTTCCTTGTCAAATTACTCCTTCCAAAGTGTATCACCTCACTTTTCAGGGTTAAATACCATCTGCCACTTATCTGCCCATTTGACCATCCCGCCTATATCTTCCTGTAGCCCAAGACACTCAAACTCACCGTTGTTGGAATTTCTGGTAAGGATTTATTGTATGTGTGTGTGTGTGTGTGTGTGTGTGTGCGTGTGTGTATGTGTGTGTGTGTGTGTGTGTGTGTGACTTAATTGAATTAAAGGCAGCTGGTCTGAAGGCTTTGATATATCAGAAAATAAGCTACGTTTGAAATGTTAAATAGGTAAACATTGGTGAAGTTTTAGAATATGAGGTGTAAAGGGAACATTTGCATTCTTTAAATAAACGAGACTAGCTTTAATTCAAAAGAGGGAGTGAAATGTTTCACTTAGTCAAGAGAAGTTAAGAAACAGTGTGTTTATTTTTACTAAAGATTACTGGTAAAATTGGTATTATGTAAGATTTTAATTATTAGAGAGGTAAAGGCCAAAGGCATAGCGAAACAATGGAAATTTATATTCAATAGGGAAAAATGTATAAAGGAGAGAAAGCTGTGTGTAAGGGCAGGCATTCTAAGATCCAACAAGTGTGAAAAGCCTCCAGCATCTAAGCCTCAATCTGCTGTCTACAAGGAACCAAAGCTGAGAAAATCTCACTAAGAATTTGACTGTTCAGGGTATCATGTTACTTTGCCCTGGGTCCTTTAAATCTATGCGTCTTACTGTTGCCTTAACAGATGTGTAACTGAGAGTTAGATTAATCAGGGGAGCTAGAAGTTATTATAGTAGTAATTTGTAAACCTATGTATGTGCTTAAAATCTTTATTATATTAATACAAGTTTAATTTAGTTTTGTGAGAAGCCTATAAGACTCAGTGGTCCTATTACTACTGAATTCAAGGCACACATCTCGAAATATATAAAAATTTGAAAACATCTGTGGCATTTGTTTCAAGTTTTCATCTGGGATGCAAGCAGCTCAGCATTCACCATTGGCTTTGCCATAACAAAATTGGGGGCTCGTTGTGGGATATATTTGAAATTCCTTGATTGGTTTGGAGTTGGTGAATCTTAAGGCTTTGAGAACGAGAGGCACTTTGCATTCAGGAATTGGTGTGAGACATTTGTAAAGCAGTGAGACTGCTAAAATGGCTGTATCCATGACTGAAGCATTTTTGAAAGCAGAAGATATAACTCTGGGTTACAATAGGTGTCTAAGGGTAAGTTAACAGAATTAATGGATAAGTTGCGATTGAGGATAGCTGTCGGGGCAAAGAAAGCAGACATAGTTGAAGGTATAGCACAGCATTTAAAGTTGGAAGTGATACCTGACACTAGTGAGTCACAGATGGAGGTAGTGAGACTTCAGTTACAAATGAAGAGACTTGAATTAGAACAAGCAAAGGGAATGAGAAAAGTTGAATTGGAGGCAAATGAAATGGGAAAAAGAATTGGAAATGAAAAACTGGAACTAGAGGCAGCAGAAAAAGAAAGGGCATTTCAAAGAGAGGAAGCAACAAGGCAGGAGAAAGAAAGGGCTCTAGAGCTGGAATTCCAGGCAAGAGGTAAGGATAAAGAAAGAGTAGCAAGGGAATGAGAAAGGGAATACCAGCTTAAAAGGCTATAAGTTAAAAAAGAGATTTCAGATTCTGAGGAAAGTTCTGATGATGAAAAAACATTTAACCTAAAACCCAGTGGGAAGATGATGTTTAAATTTGTACAAGCTCTTCCAAAGTTTGAGGAAAGAGATGTTGAAGCATTCTTTATTTCATCTGAGAACATAGCTAAACAGATGAAATGGCCACAGGAAAACTGGACATTGCTGTTACAATCCAGATTGGTGGGTAGAACACATGAGGTTTATGCTTCACTGTCAGAAGAAATGTCGGTGAACTATGATGTGGTGAAAAGGCTATTTTGAGGGCATATGAGTTGGTTCCTGAGGAACACAGGCAGAAATTTAGGAATATGAGAAAACAGTCTGGGCAAACTTATATTGAATTTGAGAGAATAAAACAAAGTAATTTTGACCGGTGGATAGAGACAACATATGCAGCTCTTAGAGAGGTAATTCTTTTGGAAGAATTTAAAGATTCAATTCCTTCAGTAGTGAGAACTCATTTGGAGGAACAGAGGGTTGAAATGGTAAGACAAGCAGCAGGGATAGCTGATGATTATGAGTTAGTTCATAGAACTAAACCTTTTTTCCGTCACCCTTTTAAATCAGAAAAGGATAGAAAGTGGGAAGGCGAAAGGAAGGTGGGTAGTTGGGGAAGAGAAGGTTGGTGGAAATTCCCAGGAAGTTTTTTTCTCAGAATATAAGAATGGTTCTGAGGGTAGAAGTGACATTCGAAAATTCAGGTGTTTTCATTGTAATAAAGTTGGACACACAAAATCTGTGTGCTGGAAATTGCAGGGAAAATCTGTTGGAATTATAGGGGTGCAGAAATGTACTGAAAATAAAAGTACTGTGGGTTCTGAGGTTCAGGCACAGGAAAAACCAGTGGTTTGTGTACAGGTAAAACAGGAAGAATCAGTGAAAGGTAAAGAAGTGGGAATGTGTTCAGAATTTAACCAAGAGAATCATGAGAAGCAGGTTGCAGAAAGGTTTCAAGATTTTGTATGTGAAGGGAAAGTATTTCCATGTGTACAGGGTGGAATAGGTAAAGATGTCAAAATTTTAAGAGAGACAAGGGCTAGTCAATCCTTAATGTTGTGGGATAGTGACACTTGTTGTTCAAAGGGAGTATTGCGGAGAAAGTGATAATAAGTGCAGTTCATGGAGATGATAAACCTATTCCATTGCGGAAGGTGAAGTTAAAGAGTAAGTGTAAAACATATGAGATGATTGTTGGAGTCATGGAAAAATTGCCCATTGCAGGGATTCAATTTATTTTGGGTAATGATAAGCTGGGTCCCAGATGTGGGTGATGCCTATGGTAGTTGAGCTGCCTGTAGAAGTGTTTTTAACAGAAGTGTTGCAGAGAGAGCATCCTGGATTGTTTCCAGATTGTGTGGATAACAAGCTCACAGGCTCATGGTTTGAAACAAGAAGAACAGGAAGTTCAAGGGCAGAGAGAAGATGTGGAAGTTCAATTAGTTGGCACTGAGTTTGATAAGGTTGTTCAGGAAGAAAGATTGGAAGGCAATGCAGCTGAGGTGTTTAACTTAAGACAGTTAGTGGAGTTACAGGAAAAGGATTTGCAAATAAAACAGTTATATCAAACAGCTTACTCAGAAACAAAGCAAAGTGTATTCCAGAATGTTATTACCTTAAGGATAATGTTTTAATGAGAAAATGGAGGCCTTATCATGTTTCAGCAAATGATAGCTGGAGGGAGGTGCATCAGATTGTAATACCATTTGGATATAGAAATGAGATACTGAGAATTGCTCATGAAATTTCAATGGGGGGACATTTAGAATTGAAAAGGCACAGGTGAAAACACAAAAACATTTTTATTGGCCTGGATTGCATAGGGATGTAGTCAAATTCTGTAGAACGTGTCGCATATGTCAGCTGATAGGGAAACCACAAGCAGTGATTAAGATGGTGCCTTTAATTCCAATTCCAGCATTTGAAGAACCTTTTACTAGGATCATGGTTGATTGTGTAGGACCCCTCCCTAAGTCGAAAAGTGGAAATCAGTGGGTGGGTCTACCAGGCTTCCTGAAGTGATATCTTTAAGAAATATTACAACAACGAAAATTGTGAAAGAGTAAACTAAATTTTTTACAAGAAATGGCTTACCAAAAGAAATACAATCAGATCAGGGTTTAAATTTCGTGTCACAGCTGTTTAAGGAAGTAATGAACAGTTTGGGGATAAAACAATTTAAATCAACAGCGTACCATCCTGAGTCACAAGGGGCTTTGGAAAGATGGCATCAAACTCTAAAAACTATGATGAGGGCGTACATTCAGGATTATCCACAGGATTGTGCTGCGGAATTTCATTCTTGTATTTTGCTATTCGGGATGCTCCTAATACACCAACTGGTTTTAGTCCTTTTGAACTAGTTTATGGTCATGAGGTAAGGGTACCACTGAAATTGATTCATGAGAAATTAGCAGGTCAAAGTTCAGAAACTACTCTCCTGGATTAGGTATCAAAATTCAGAGACAAATTGGACACAGCATATGAGTTAGCTAGGGAATATTTAAAGATATCACAGCTAGTGATGAAAGTGAAGGTAGACAGGAAAGCTACAGCTTGTAGTTTTGTTGCTGGGGTGAAAGTGCTAGTTCTGCTGCCAGTGCTGGGTGACTCGTTAAAGGCAAGGTTTAGTGGGCCTTGCAGGGTTGAAAAGAAATTGAGGGAAGTAAATTATTTAATAAATACTCCAGGTAGAAGAAACAAGCAGAAGGTATGTCATGTAAGTATGCTTAAAAAGTACTTTGACAGGGAAGAGGACCAAAAGGAGGTGTTAGTGGTGGTAGATAATGAGAAAGAGGTAGAAGCACAGGAATCTGAATTTATTTTCCTAGTCAAATTGGGTAACGAGGGGGCACTTGAAAATTTAAATGTAATAGTGAGTTACTTTACAGACAAGTGTTGAAGCAATTTGGGGAAGCTATTTTTGTCACACAAAGCTATTTGTGGAAATAAGTTGGGGAGGACAAATTTAGCTATACATAATATGTCTGTAGAAGTTTCATCTTCAATAAGGCAACATTCTTATAGATTAAATTCAGCAAAGTTATCACAAGTACAGAAGTAAATTGAATTCCAGCTTCAAAATGATATCATTGAGTCTAGTGGCAGTAATTGGAGTTCGCCTATTCTGATGGAACCTAAACCGGAAGGAACACAAAGGCTGTGTGTGGACTATCGAAAGGTGAATGCAGTGACAAAAGCAGATTCATATCCTATACCAAGGTTGGAAGATTGCATTGAGAAGGTGGGACAATCAAAATTTATCACAAAGATTGACTTGCTAAGAGGATATTGGCAAGTACCGTTATTGGAAACAGCAAAGGAGATATTGGCTTTTGTGATGCCAGATGGGGATGGACTATATCAGTTGAAAGTCATGCCGTTTGGTATGACCTGTAACATTTCAAAGACTGACAAACAAAGTAATTGCAGATCTGAGCAAATGTGCTGTTTATATTGACGACTTGATAGTTTTCAGTCAGATGTGGGAGGACCATTTACAACATCTGGAAGAATTTTTTACTCGATTACAAGAAGCTAATTTGGTGGTGAACTTGGCTAAAGTTAATTTGCAAAAGCGCAAGTTACGTATCTAGGCCATGCCATTTGACATCGTAAAGTGGCTCCAAGAGATGTGAAAGTCAAGGCTATCATGGGTTTCCTAACAAAACGAGAAGTTGTGAGATTTTTGGACATGAGTGGGTTTTATTGGAAATTTGTACCAAATTTTAGCAATATGGTTGCTCCGTTGACTGAACTGCTAGAAAAGAACAGGAAGTTTCAATGGACACAGGAGTGTCAGGAGGCATTTGACAATCTGAAAACTGTATTAACTATGATACCAGTTTTTGGCAGTACCCAATTATGTCAAACAATTTAAGTTGGCCATTGACACAAGCGATATAGGCATTGGGGCCATATTTTTAGAAGGAGATGACACTGGATAGGGCATTTTTCACGGAAGTTGAACAAACAACAGACAAGATTTCAATGATCAAGAAGGAAACTTTGAGGTTGGTGTTAACGTTGCAGCATTTTGAGATTTATGTGGCAAACAATTCATCAGAAACCATTGTTTATACAGACCACAATCCTCTTAAGTTTCTGGACAAATTTCGAGGCAGAAGTGCAAGGCTGTTCAGATGGAGTTTATAACTGCAACCATTTAATCCACAGATTATACATATGGCGGGACAAGCAAAATCTGATTGCAGATGCATTGTCAAGAGTTTGAAGCTTGAAGGGAAATTTGGACACTTAAAACCTGGACACAGGGCTGGAATCATTTCTGTTGATACCATGGACTTGTGTATATAATATGAATATATATTATATATTTTGTTAATGCATGCATCTGGTAATATAATAGTGTAATAAGTATAGGAGATAATCTAAAATGGGTTCAGAAAATGAAGCAGTCTTTTTAAATTATGACAGTTCATTTTTTAAGAAGGAGGGGGCTGTCAGGAAGATATAATAATTGTCATAATGTTATTGGTGGGATTTATTGTAAGGATAGGAATAAAGAGAGAGAGAGAGAGAGTGGGGAGGGGGTGGGGTGGACTTAATTTAATTAATGGCAGCTGGTCTGAAGGCTTTAATGTATCAGAAGATAAGCTGGGTTTCAAATGTTAAGAGGTAAACATGGGTGAAGTTTTAGAATGTGAGGTGTAAAGGAAACATTTGCATTCTTCAAATAAACCAGACTAGCTTGAATTCAAAAGAGGGGGTGAAATGTTTCGCTTAGCCAGGAGGAGATAAGAAACAGTGGCCCGAATTTTTCCGTTGACGAATTGGGAGCGGGGCCCGCTCGCCAACACGAAAATGACACGGGATGACATCAGGAGGTACCCCGACATCATCCCACCCCATTTAAATATTCAGGAAGGTGGGCGTACAGCGAAATCAGCTGTCTGCCCGCCGACCTGTCAATGGCCAGTTGAAGCCATTGGCAGGATAATTAAGCCAATTAAAGGCCATGCCCATCGAACCTTAAGGCTGGTGGGCAGGCCAGGAGCCCCAGCGGGCTTCTGAAAAAACATGAAACCTCATCCACTGGCGGGATGAGGTTTCATGTCTGTTTTAAAAAACTTTAATAAACATTCTGTGATATTTATTAACATGTTCCATCTTGTGTGACATTGTCACATGAGGGGGGCATGTTAATTTTTTTATTTTTCTATTTTTTAATTTTATAAAATTTTCAGCCCTCTTCCTGAGGCAGCATTTAGTCTCAGGGAGCAGTGTGCTCTTTCGTGTGCATGTGTGAAGGAGCGCACTTTGGCAGTTGGTGAATCCCTTCCCTGCCCGCACAGGAAGCGCATAGCGCTTCCCGTTGGGCAGCCTGCTGGGCCGGCCTTAATTGGCCCGCCCACTCAAAATGGTGGCAGGGCCCGTTTCAGCAACGGCGATCGGCTGCCTGTCCACCGTCGAGCCGGTGGGGCCCGTGTGCCCATCAAGGGCAAAATTCTGCCCAGTGTGTTTATTTTTCCCAAGGATTACTGGTGAAATTGGTACTGTGTAAGATTTTTATTATTAGAGAGGTAAAGTCCAAAGATACAGTGAAACAATGGAAATTTGCATTCAGTGGGGAAAATATTTATAAAGGAGTGAAGGCTGTGTGTAAGGGCAGGAATTCTAAGATCTCATTAGTGTGCAAAACCTCCAGTATCTAAGCCTCAAGCTTCTGCCTACAAAGAACCAAAGCTGAGAAAATCTCACTTTGAATTTGACTGTTCAGGGTATCATGTTACTTTACCTGGATCTTTTAAAATCTATGTGTCTTACTATTGCCGTAACGGAGGTGTAACTGGGAGTTAGATTAATCAGGGGGGCTAGAAATTATTATTGTAGTAATTTGTAAACCTATGTATGTGCTTCAAATCATTTTCTTTATTAATAAAGGTTTAATTTAATTTTGCAAGACACCTAAAAGACTCGGTGGCCTTATTACTACTGAATTCAAGGCACGCATCTCAAAATATGTGCAAATTGCAAAACAGTTGTGGCAGTTGTTTCAAGTTTCCCTTTGGGATTTGAGCAGCTACATTTACTATCAGCTGTGCCATAACAAAGAATGTATATTTTGCTGGATGGCTGTTAGTGCCTTCTTGATTGACCATGGCTGAGATTTTGGATGCCTAGGGACAAGTTAGCAATAACTATATTATATGCACATTAACTCGATTTACCTTTCTTTCTCTGCTCTTCTTGTGCTTTTACCAGATAATGGTAGGTTGGTAGATAAAAGACATACTGATGGCCTTCTGTTTCTTTTAACTTGATAGGTACCAAATCTTCAAGATAGGTTTTGAGTACTTCTCCAATTCCAATGGCATAGATAACTGCAGTGAGAGAGGGATAAGCAATTAGAGAGAATACATTGCAAAGTCTGGTGATTCTATTCAAGGGAATCTCTGTCTCACGTGTGATATCGGAAGACTCATTTGGCAATGAGGAAAGAAAGCGTAATAAAATATTTTAACAAATTATTCAGCCCTGATTTTCAGGTCTTGCACAGAAAATTACCGAACGTGTGGTTGTCCTGGTGAAGTGGATGCTAAATTCACTACTTTTGTTGGCAACGAGGTATACAGGGAGATCACTGATTTGATTAGTCAGTTGATCTGATGATTGTATGACACTGCAATTTGTCTCAATGCCTCTGACCCAGAAAGGGGAAAGATCAGCTGGGGCTGCCAGTCCTACTCAACATCCAATGATCTCTATGGGAAGGTGAGGGCAAGATCAGGCTCAGCTGTGATGCCCTCTACACCTCAATGTCCTTTCGATACTCACTGTATTCTCACATGTAGAGTGGAGTGGACACTCAGGGAGTATCAAAAGGTGGCTAGATTGAACCAGTCTCCTCAAGAGAATGGGGAGAAAGTTTTGTTGAGTAGAGGTGGAGGGGAGGCACAGTTATATCTATGTCACCCGTGTATTCCTGCATTCTAAAGACCTGGATAATACTCTTCTCAATTTACCAGTGAGAACAGGTTCAATCCAGTCAATCAATCCACATAATTTAAGAGTTTTAAGCTGTTATTAAAGTGTAGTTGTCATGATCTAAAATTGAGTGGGACATTGCTTGTGGACAATGCAGTAGTGATTGACTCCATTTAGACATGAAACTAGCCAATGTTAACTTTTGGGTGGGCAGCCAGCAGAGCAAACTGACTACCTGCCCTTTCTGGTCACCAGGAGGCCTGAGCAATTTTGAGGACCCAATCCCACTTAAATAGAACTGGCGCGTTCTCTGCCCCAAAATGGCTTCCCATTTGCAGCCTGCTGGATTGAGACTGGTACAATATTGTGAAGTGTGGAGGCTCTCCAGCTAGAAAGAGGAGAACTGGAGCGGCATCAGGATTGTGGTTGTGGAGAGCTCTGGGCAGTAGCAGCTATGATTTTCTTTCCACTATTGACACTTCTCTTCAGCACCATCTCCAGTAAAGCTAGTTAGAACGAGAACAGCTCAAGTCTTGACTGGTCCTCTCCTAAAATGGCAGTCGGGTGCTAAACACATCGGGAGACTCTGGTTTTCATATTTAAAAGGGACCGACTTCCTGCAATGGATGGGCATTTCCATTGCCTAGCAATAGGCCCTGTAAAAGTGACAGTGGCCAGAGTAGCGATGTTAATGGCATGGGTAAGTCCACTGACCCCATTTCAAGGCTGTCACTATCCTGTTGACGTCAATTATGACAAATTAGGTCCCAATTTCTCTTTGGCAGAAAGATAAACAAAGACTTACATTTATATAGCGCTTTTCACAACCAATGGACTTTTCAAGTGTAGTTACTGTTGTAATGTAGGAAATGTGGCAGGCAATTTGCATACAGAAAACTCCCACAAGCAGCCATGTGATAATGGCCAGGTGATCTGTTTTAGTGATGCTGACTGTCCAAGACACCAGGGAGAACTCCCCTGCACTTTTTCAAAATAGTGCCATGGGTTTTTTCTTTTACATCCACCACAACACGGCCTCAGTTTGAAGTCTCAAGTGAAAGATGGCATCTTTGACAGTGCAGAGCTCCCTCAGTACTGACATTCCAGAAAATGTCAGCTTTAAGCTTTGTGCTCAAGCCCTGGAATAGGGCTTGAACCCAGAACCGTGAGGCTCGGAGGCGTGAATGCTACCAACTGATCCACAGCTGACACTGTTAAGATGTTAAGAGGTTACATGCTGGTTTTGTGGGGCTCCATGAATCATACATGTTACGCAGAGAGTTAGATAGATTACCTAGATGGCCTGGCAAGTGGGCCAGTAGATCTGAAATTTTCTTTGTGACGATGGAAGGTGTCGGTGCTCCATTATATTGTCCTATTGATAGAAAAGACAAAACCGGAGTGTTGCCACAGCAGAGAATTACCCATTGAGGAAAACAATTTTCATGACAAAAAGCTTAAGTGCTGACACTGCAAAGTTTATCTGTTCACATAATAATGGAAGAATATATTCAAGATTGGAAGAAAAAAAGTTAAAACAAGTTCTTGAAATAAATAAAATTATAAACAGCAACAGCAAAAACATGCATTTATATAGCAGAAATGCAGAAAATATGTTCCAAAAGCCCTCTCAGTGGTGCAACAGAGTGACCAAACACCTGATCAGGAGGTGCTGAGGAGAGGGAGGTGGAGGATTGGGTGAACTGGTGGCTTAGGAAGGGAATCCCATACTAATGGAACAGCTGCTCATGGTTAGCTGAGGCAAAGAGAAGTGTAGAACATGACAGAGCCTGAGGAATGGGAGGATTGGGGAGTGGGGTCTCTGTGGGGGTTGGAGGAGGAGGGGGAACAAGTTGAAGTTTACATAGGGCAGAGAAAGGGAGGTCAGCCATTGGAACATGGGAATATACCAATCAGAGTCCGCTTGCCAACAAATCAGCACCATTTCGTTGTGCAGTGTAAATTGTTTTTCCCTTTGAGATTTGGTAATCTTGCAAATCTGTCCTGATCAGTGCAAAATGAAAAACTTTGACAGCATGTCTCCTTTTTCAGAAATACTCAAGCTCTGTACTACCAAACGACGAGTCGATTTGATTGGAATTGTCGATTCTGAAGATAGCAAGGATTAAAGTTTCAGCAATAAGTGGACTGAAGTATGGACAGAAGCGATTAGTATTATTGAGATGTAATTCGATGGTTTTTGTGATGATATTGTATCGAAGGTTCAGCTCAGGATTGAGTAGCATGCCAAGGTTGCACCCAGTCTATGTCAGCCTGAGACAGTGACTGGGGAGAGGATTGAGGAAAGGAAGGTTAGAGATGAGGTAGTGGCTTGCAAGGGTAGATGTGATGATAATGCTTTTGTCAGGGTGGGGGAAACTCCCAGAGGAGAATGTTAGGCAATGCTCAAATTCCAGTTTTTATTAATTGAATTTAAATTCCACCAGCTACTGTGGTGAGATTTGAACTCGTGTCACCAAAGCATTCACCTAAGCCTCTGGACTATTAGTCAAATTACATTACCAGTACGCCACCATCTCCCAAAACCCATGATTTTCCTCATCAATCAACAGAAGCCTTGGGGGAATGCTGAATGTAACCCCTATTAAGTCTGTTCCATTGGTTCATGGTGGATGTGAAGAGAGTGGAGTTTTCTGGGATCCTGACCAACATTTTCCATCTCATCTAAAACCACCAAAAATAGATTGCTGTTTGTGGGTGGGATGTTGCTACTGTACCTACCCACCTCAAAACAGTTACCTATTTTGAAGCACTTTGGAGATGCCTAGATTTGAAATGTGCATTCTAACGTTCAGAGGACACTCACCTGTACATATGAATGCACAAAACACAAAGATATACACATAGGCTGGCATTGTGGAACACATACAAAGTATATCTGCACACATTGAAAATATGCGCTCATACCCCTTCAACAACTCTGAATGAATAGAACATGGGCAGAGGCTAGGGTTGCCAACTGTGATTAAATGTATTCCTGGAGATTTCATCACATGACCTGCTCCCCCCCACCCCCCAGCCCCAATCGGCCAACACATCCATCCTTGTGACACACTGTCTTCCTACGCCAATTGGAAAGCAAAAAGACTCAATACGCAATTGGATGATGCTTGGCTGTCAGCCATTTTTCCCCATTTTCAATATTGTGAGACATATTCAAAGAAAATGACAAAGAAAAACAATATTTTTTAACGTCCCGGTGCTAGGATTGCACTCAGCAGCGTCCTGTAGATTTATCTTCAATTCCTTTCCAATTCTGGAGGGTTGCCAACGCTAGCAGAGGCAGGGAATTACTTTAATGAGTTTTCCCAGGCAGTCCAGTTTGGAGCAGGTTGCCCTAAACTTTCTAAGAGGTAAGCTGGAAGCCAAGCTTTGTTTTAGCTGATTGATTGATTTTGTTTGCTTGAGTGGGGCATGATAGGCATCAATTATTGAGATTCCTGGGGGTTTTAAGTGAAGTCTGATCAGCATCAATGCATCTCATGATCTCCCCCCTGTCCTGCCCAATCCCACCAACCCAATCCCATTCCCCACTTATATAAAAGTGCTTATTAAAGAACACCCAACCCTCTCAGAGACTCACCAGTGGTAACTATAAAGATGGTCTGTTTTGGGAAAGGTTGCCCATTTTCAGCTTGAAGATTTAGAGTTTCGTTGATGGAGGTGCGGACTACCTCCAGTGCTAGACCTGTTCTTCTTCCTGTGTTGTTGTAATATTCTTCAACAGAAGAAGGAATCGCAACATCAAAAAACGCTTGAAACAGATGGATATCCATTTTGGTTTATCAATCAAATCCTTAACTCTTCCCACCTTCCCTTCCAAATCTACTCCTTCGTCAGATACATGCTGAGGCAAGAGGTGTCAAATAAAATGAAGATGCATGCTAAAGAGAGCTGCCTAGGAGTTAGGTTGACTAACTCCGAGTACATGACTGAGTATGAACAAAATATCAGTGTCCATGTGGACCAGAAAGGAACAAATCATTGTAATCTCAACTGACTTTAATTATAATTTACTCGTCGAACACAACACCCCCAGATACTGTGCGTTTAAGAGTCCAGACCATTGGGGCAGCTGTGAAACTGAATCAGCTGCAGTGAGGTAACCTGACGGCGTGAGAGGGTTCGAAATATATCAGAGTTTTTTTGTCAATTTCCAGATGTAGAAGGTGAGACGTAATGTTTTTTGGATAGGGGGGGTCTGCCTGAAATTCTTTTCCATTTTGCTGGCTTTGCCTATGCGAAAGGGAAACCCTGTGCCAGAGCACAGGGTGGTTAGGGGTGAAGACCATGGCATGTGCAGCCCATTCTTTGTCCCTTGTGAACAGTCCATCAACCTTAATTACACTTGTATTTTTTGCTATCAGGTCTGCTGCATCTGCAGCATTTTCTCCTGCATTTTTAACCCATATCTTTTATGGCTACATATAGTGTCACCATTACTCCCAGGCAGAATGGAAATGATTGGGTAACTGCCCCATCAATCCTGCCTGGAGACCACACTGCTGCAAATCAGTGATTCCCAAATTTCTTCATTTCTTGACTCCTCGGAAGGTAGGGCCACCTACCGGTCCTACTCCACCCATTTTTGCTTGCCGCTGCAAAAAAAACTTCTCAGCATGAATGGCAACTCACGAAAACGATAAATATTTTGCTGCATTTTCACTTGTTTAAATTTATATACTTTTTTCGATTAAGTATAATAAGTAAATTATTAATTCATGTCTGAAACAAAAGTACAGACATTTTCACATTATAAACATGAATATTACAAGAGAACACATTTATTTGAAATATTATAAACAGTATCTGATATAAAACATAACAACAGTGTTCTTCTGAGAAACTAATACCTATTTTGCATCTGTATTAATCAAATAAAATGAACAGTAACTCAAATCTTGCTTATAAAACTACATTCTTGTTCCTTGCACTTTTGATGACTTGTACCATGCACACGGGAGCTGGTGTGGTTGTATGACATCCTGCGAGTGCAGGGGTTAAGGGATCTGGCCTTTTCCCTTGTATGGCCTTGGCCATGATGTGGCGGGTCAGCAACTTGCATTTTGGACCAGCCTATGGACCACCTGGAGGACCCTCGTGGGGCCATCAGTGGTCCAGGGACCACACCTTGAGAACAACTGCGGGAAATGACTGGAATTGAATTTTCACACATAATTTTCTGAAACTAGCCTCCTACTGGAGAAATTAACCTGCTTTTATTGGGAGAAGTTGCTTTAGTTCTGGTTGTGAGTTCTATTTGCTGCAGTCTGTAGAGCCTCTTGTTGAATTAGACCTCTGTTTGCTGTAAACAGACCTTGTTTGCTGTAAAATAGACTGTAAAAGCCACTCCATCCAGTCTCCAACTCTGACACAGTGGTGTCAATATTCACTCTGATCTTTTATACCCTCCCAACACATACTTTGCACCCATCTGCATATCTGTATTATGTTACTGATGATCTTCTGTGTCATCCGAGTGATTCAGCTAAGCAGCCTGCAGGTCATTTAACACATTGTGATTGGTGTGGCTGTTGGCGCTTTCCTTTCCTTTACCATGTCTCTCTATTTTCCAACTATTATAATGCTTGTTGATCTCTCGAGCCTTCAGCCCGAAGAAGGGTATCATGACCTGCCATTATCCTTCACAGCGTCTGGCTGACATGCTGCACGTTTCCAGCTTCTGCTTTCTCGTCCTAGTTACAATGGGGGGAGATGGTGGCATGGTAGTAACATCACTGGGCTAGTAATCCGGGGGCACAGGTTCAAATCCCACCACGGACTGCTGGTGGAGTTTAAATTCAATTAATAAATCTGGAATTGAAAGCTAGTCTCAGCATTGGTGGCCACAAAACTATCATTGATTGTTGCAAAAAGCCATTGGCTCACTAGTAGCCTTTGGGGAAGGAAATCTGCTGTCCTTATCTGGTCTGGCCTAGCCTACATGTGACTCCAGACCCCCAGTAATGTAGTTGACTCTTAAATGCCCTCTGAGATGGCCTAGCAAGCAACTTGCTTCAAGGGTGATTAGGGATGGGCAACAAATGCTAATGCCCACATCCCATGAAAGAATAAATGGATGTGGTTGAACTTACCTTGATATTCAACTCGCTTGATCCTTTCTATCATAGCCTTAGGAGTGAGGCTCTCCTTGATGCCTGTGATCTTAATGGGATATGATCCAAATGTGATAACTTCAAATCGAATTGCACCACTAATATCTGACACCTAAAGGATAGCCAGAAAAAGAGCCTCTCAAACTAAATATTGTACCATGTTCCTAACACCAGTCCTTTTATGTCCTTTCAATTTTCATATACATGTGACAGGAAGAATTCCAATTCTAGAGTATCTTGTCATATCCCAGAGCTCCACATAATATGAAGTACACTGACTTGTTAAGCAGGCGAATAGAACAACCATTTTGCAGACAGCAAAGTCCCAAAGCATAAATTGAGATATCAAATGTTGATTACTGGCACAGCTGTCAGCTATTCTAAAGTTAACATAAGAACATAAGAAATAGGAGCAGGAGTAGGCCATTTGGCCTCTCAAACCTGCTTCGTCATTCACTAAGGTCATGGCTGATCTGATTATGGCCTTAACTGCACATCGAGTTGGGCCAGATAAAGTACTGTCGAGTCTTGCTGTAAAATTGTTCACTCCTCCAGGATCATCCAGGAATCTAAGCATACTCCCAGGTTTCTTTTCTCTACTGCAACTGTCTTCTTAAATCCCTCTCCTCTGTCTCCTCCATGTTTACCTCCAAAAGTAATGAGCGAGGAGCTTATAAACTTCTTTGTAACTAATATTGAGACCATATGATCAGCTGAATCTGCTGCTTCCCTCCCTTCACTAGCCCAAACTGCCTCTAAATTTCTCCCCCCACAGCCCTAGCCCTAAACTCACATCTTTCTCTAGTTTCTCTTGTCCTTCCTCTCTGATCTCATCTCATTCCTAAGATCCATCTCCTGCTCCCTTGACTCTATTCCAAATAAACTGCTGAACCCCCAACTTTCTTATCTGGCTCCCAAAGCCGACAGCCGGTATTGTTAACAGTTACCTGTGCAGTAACTTTCCCTCTGTCCTTCAAAACCACTGCCATCACCGCTCTCCTCAAAATATAGCCCTTTGACCTCACTGCCCTTGCAGAACTACAACCTCATCCCCAACCTCCCTTTCCTCTCCAAAGTCCTTGAACATCTGGCCTCCCAAATCCCTGCCTGTCTTTCCTGGGACCCCATGTTTGAAGCCCTCCGATCAGGTTTCCGCCCCTGCCACAGGACTGAAACAGCTCTTGTCAAAGTCATACATGACATCCCAATGACAATAACAAAGATAAAACAATCCCACCTCAACCTACCTGTAGTTTTTGGCATGGTTGACCACACCATTCTCCTCCAATGCCTCTTCACTGTCTTCCAGGTGAATGGGACTGCTTTTGCCTAGCTCCATTCTTGTCTAATTAATCTCTTATTTCTCATGCACATGTTGCCCCTCTTCCACATCATCTGAAAAGATGGCATTAATTTTCACAAGTACTCTGACAACATGCAGGTCTATTGCACCACCCACCTCTTGTGACACCTCCACTATTGCTAAACCATCAGACAGCTTATCCGGCATCCAGTACTGGATGAGCAGAAATTTCTTCCATTTAAATATTTGGAAGACTGAATCCATTGTTCTCGGTCCCCACTCCAAGCTCTGTTCCCTAGCTGCTGACTCTATCTCTCTCCCTGGTAACAGTCTGAGATTAAGCCAGACCGTTTGCAACCTTGGTGTCATATTTAACCCCGAGATGAGCTTCTGGTCACATATTTGCACCACCACTAAGACTGCCTACTTCCTTAATATTATCTGACTCTGCTCCTGTCTCAGCTCTTCTGCTGCTTAAACCCTCATCTATGTCTTTGTAACTTCTAGACTTGGCTATTCCAACTCCCTCCTCGTTGGCCTCCCACAGTCTACCCTCTGTAAACTTGAGGTTATCGAAAACTCCGATACCTTACTCGCACCAAGCCCCATTTACTTCTGCTCGCTGGCTGACATTGGCTTCCTGGTATAGCAACGTCTCAATTTTAAAATTCTCGTCGTTTCAAATCCCTCCATGAGCTTGTCCCTCCCTATCTCTGTAATCTCTGCCAGCCCCACAACTCTGAGATATCTCCACTTAGTGCCTCTTGAGCAACACGTTTTAATTGTTCCTTCAGCTTCTTGGGCCCTAAGCACTGAAATTCCCTCCCTAAACTTTGCTGCCTCTCTACCTCTTTTCCCTCCTTTGAGACATTCTTTAAAACCTATTTCTTTGACCAAGCCTTTGGCTGTGCGTCCTAATCTTATCTAATGTAACAGTGTCAAATTTTACTTAAGACACTCCTGTGAAGCACTTTAGGACATTTTATTACATTAAGGGTACTATATAAATACATGTTATATAAACAATCTAGAAGTCCCTCAATTAAACTGCAGATTGTAACTCACTCCCCAGGGATCGCTTAAAGAGTCAGAATTCGAAATGTATTTAAAATGTTAAAGAGAGCCACAGAAAGAATAAACCCAAATGCGCACAGGACATTCTTCCTTTTATAGCAATCTGTTGTAACTCATTCCTTGTGCTGGTCATGCTTTTGGAGCTGGGATAATCCTATAGTTCTAACAATCACACTTACCCTGTTAATAAAGGTCTTAACAAAGTTCAAAGACTTCATGAAGTTTTCATTCCCGACACTCCTTGAGGCATCAATGACAAAGAAGATATCGATCCTTGTCTTCTGACCTGTGTCGTGCGTTCTCGAACTAAGATCTGAGGAAATGTAAGCACACGCGGTCAGAATGAGTGAAGGTGGCAGCAGCATAATCATGCTATACTGGCCTCATTACTGAGAATATTATTAGGGAGAAGAGCCTTGAGGCAGCTCCTGTGCTTGTTCCTCGGAGACTCCTCCACTATATATTGCTGATAATGTACCTTTGTCAAAATATCAGTTGAAGTTTTGCCAACACTGTGTTAGACTATTCTATAACACCAGTGATGGAAAGGTGTCATGAAATAAACCCATTGAATGCAAAGGGGCTGAAAGTTCAGACCTGCCTGATGGACAGCTACCCAATTGTGGGAAATCTTGCAACCAGCTACAAGTGTTTGTGAATTAGACTACTACAGGAAATGCTGATTTGTAATCTTTGAAGGACAGGCCAGGTTAGCAACTAAATATCATAACCCCATCCTTCCTACCCATGAGCAGCACCACAGGAGAGTGGCTAGAAATAATATTAATGAAAATCAGATATGCAATGGGGAGATGATGATGCAGTGGTAATGCCACTGGGCTAGTGATGCAGAAACCCAGGTTTATGCTCTGGGGACATGGGTTCAAATTCCAACATAGCAACTGGTGGAATTTAAATTCTATTAACAAAATCTGGAATTGAAAGCTAGTCTCAGTAATGGTGACTGTGAAACTATCATAGATTGTCATGAAAACTCATCCAGTTCACTGATGCATTTCAGGGAAGGAAATCTGCCATCCTTACCCAGTCTGGCCTACATGTGACTCCAGATCCACAGCAATGTGGTTGGCTCTTAACTGCCCTCTGAAATGGCCTAGCGAGCAACTCAGCTGAAGGGCAATTAGGAAAGGCAGCAAATGCTGGCCTGGCCAGTGATGCCCACAACCCATCAAAGAACAAAAAAAAATGCATTGGTCCTACCTCTATAGCGTATTGTTAACTCCAAGGTGTTCAATTCCTTTGTCAGATCCTCCACGTTATCAAAAGCATATTTGTCTATTGAACAATGGAATGTAGCATGTAACAGCCGCATGATTATTAATTATTTTAAATCTATAACTCCTGGTTATAGATTTCCAAAGGAAATAAATTCTCCCTACTCACTTTGGCAAAACTCCTCATCATTTTGAATACCTCCCATTAGGTCTTCTGCTGTAAGGAGAACAATCCCAGCTTCTTCAATCTCTCCACACAACTGTACTCCCTCATCCCTGGCATCACCCTGATAAACCTCCTCTGTACCCTCTGCAGGGTTTTGCCATCCTTCCTAAAGTGTGTTGCCAGAATTGTAGACAATGCTACAGTTAAGACCTCACCAGAGATTTAGAAATGTTTTGTATGGCTTCCTCGTCTTTGTATTCAATGCCACTGTTTACCAAGTGCCCCATTAACTTTCTTAACTGTCTGATCAACCTGCCCTGCCAGTTTTAAAGATTTGTGAATATGCTCCTCCCTCAAAATTGTACCATTTAGATGATTTTAAAAAATGCTGGAAATAGTCTGCAGGCCAGACAGCATCTGTGGAGAGAGAAACAGAGTTAATGTTTCAGGTTGATGATCTTTCATCAAAACATTCTCACAAAGGGTCGTCGACCAGAGGCGTTAACTCTGTTTCTCTCTCCACAGATGCTGTCTGACCTGTTGCGTATTTCCAGTATTTTCTGCTTCTGTTTCAGATTTCCAGCATCTGCAGTATTTTGCTTTTGTATCACCATTTAGACCATACTACCTCACCATGCTGTTCCCCGCAAAGTGCAACGCTTCACATTAACCTGCAATAAAAAATTGTCTGTCCATTTCCCCAGCCTGCCTATGTCCTCCTGAAGTCTACTACTATGCTGCTTGCTATTAATGCAAAGTTTTCATCTTCTGCAAACTTCAAAATTGTACTCCCTCTACCCAAACCCAGATCATTTAAAACATAAAAACAGTGGTCCTTGGGGGCCCCACTGCATACTTCTTTCCTGTCAGAAAACCATCCATTTACCACTACGCCCTGTCTCCTGCCCCTTAGCTAATTACATACCCAAATTATCACTGTCCCTTCCATACCATATGCTTCTATTTTTTGTGCAAGTCTGTTATGATATTTTATCAAATGCTTTGTGAAAGTATATATATACAATATCTACTGCACTACCATCATCAACCCTCTTTGCTCTTGTCATGAAGAAATGAACGTCTATGACGTTATTGGAAATTATTTTTTTAAATAGAGTTTAGTGGTGTCTGTGTCTATGGGTATGTATGTGTGTTTGTCTTAATTGGATTAAAGCCAGCTAGTCTGATGTATTGAAAGAAATAAGTTTGAGATGGTAATTAGATAAACATGGGGAAGTTTAGAAACATAGGTGTCAAGGGGAAAATTTGCATTTTTAAATAAAGCATTCAAAAGAATGGATGAAATCTTGAACCTAGCTAGAAGATGCCAAGCAATGTGTTTATTTTTTTGAGCTTACTAATAATACAACTGGTGGAATTTTATTGTTTTATTGGTGGTTTATTGTTAGGGGAGGTAAAATTTAAAAACCTAGTAATATAATGGAAAATTTACATTCAAAGGAAAAGCTAAGTATAAACAGAAAGGAGTTTGTGTGTGTAAGGCAGAGGCATTTAAGATCTAACCAGCCTGTATGCCTGCAACTGTGTCTGCAAGGAACCTCCTTTTGAATTCGCAAGGTGCCTGGGCTCTTTTTAAACCTATGAGTTTTACTGTTGCCTCAACAGAGGCGTAACTGAGAGTCAGATTAATTAGGGGATTTTTGTAGTTATTATAGTAGTAATTTTGTAGACACATGTACGTGCTTACAATTTTTCTTGTATTAATAAATGTTTAATTCAGTTTTTTAAAAACCCTATTGAGACTCGGTGATCTTATTATTCCTGAATTCAGAGCTGCATCTCAAACATACAATTGAAAATATAGGTTATGACAGTTGTTTAAGTTTCCCTCTGGGATTTAAACAACTTAGCCCTTACCATCAGCGGTGTCATAATAGTTCTTCGTCAGAGTCCTCATCAAAGGTTAGTCAAGCACAGTTTTCCTTTAACAAATCCGTGCTGGCTATCCCCTGTTAACCCATAATTCTCCAAGTGAGAATTAATTTTGTCTGACAATGATCTCTAGTAGTTTTCCCCCCACTAATGTTAGACTGACTGGCCTGGCGTTAACAGGTTTATCTCTTCCCTTTCGTGAACACAGGTGTAACATTTACAATCCTCCGGTCCTCTGGCACCACTCCCATATCCAAGGAAGATTGAAAGATTGTTATCAGAGCTCCTGCTACCTCCACCCTAACTTCCTTCAGCAACTTAGCATGTATTCAATCTGGACTGTGTAATTTGTTAACTTTGAGTGATGCCAATATTTAGCTTCATCTTTCTATTTTTATCCTATCCAATATCTCTACTCCTCCACCTACTGCTGCAACATTAACTTCATCCTCTTACTTTGTGAATACAGATATAAAGTATTTATTCAGTACCTCATTCAAGCCCTCTGCCTCCACAAAAAGGTTTCCTTTGTGTCCCTAATAGGCCCCACCATTCCTTTAACTTTTACTTTTCACGTGTTCATAAAAGTTATTTGGGTTCCTTTTTGTGTTACCTGCTAATCTTTTCCCATAGTCTCTCTTATATCCTTTTTTCAGTGTCCCCTCGCATGCTCTTATTTTACCTGGTTTTTGACTGTATTTTGTACTTGACATTTGCCATAAACCTCCTTTTTCTCTTTTCTGCTTATGGGAATATGCTAGATTTGTATCCAAACTATTTCCACATTGAAAGCCCTGCCATTGCCCTTTTCCCATTTTCCTGATCAATATTTATTTCCAATCCACTTTTGCTTATTCCCTTCTCAAATCACTGAAACTGATTTTCACTTGAACATTTTCACCTTTGATTTTTCTTTGTCTCTTTCTGTAACTACCTTAATCCTAGTTATACTATGATCACAATTACCTAGATGTTCTTCTGCTGAAACACACTCCACTTGCCCTACTTCATTCCCCAGAACTAGATCTTAAGGTAACTGAAGTCTCCAACTATTACTACTCTATTACTTTTATGTATTTCTGAAAAGAGCCTTCAGATGTTCTCCTCTATCTGCTTCATTATTAAGGGGTCTATTATAAATAGCTAGCATTGTAATAATTTATTTTCTGTTCCTTTAATCAAATAGACTCAGTCTTTGAACCATTTGATATATTGGACCTCCACAGGTTTGCAATATTATTCTTGATTCCATACTACAACATTCCCAAGACATCCTGTCCTTTTCCTTCCCTATCCTTGCTGAACACAAGTATCCAGGAATGTTTAGTTTCCAGGGCTGCCCATATTTAAGCCAGGTCTCCATTACAGCCACTATGATATAATCCACTATGACAACTTGCTCACCAACTTTATTTGTTACACTCCTCTCATTAATAGGTTCCAATTCTTGGCTTCATTTTTTTTTAGTCCATTTACTTCCTCTTCTCATGACACTATTCTTTATTCTGTTGCTGTTTGTCCCTCCTAGTCTTCTGTGCACCATGTCTCTCCACTCTGTTGCTGTGTCCTGGTGCCTCTCCTGCTGCCAAATTAGTTTAAACTCCCCCTGCCCTAGTCAATCTTCTCACAAGGACATTGGTCCCACTCCTGTATAACCCATCCGGCTTGTCCCGGTCCCTCCTGTCCTAAACTGGCTTCAATGCTGCAGGATTCTAGAGTCCACACTTCTGCACCATTTCTTCATCCATGAATTCATTTCTTCCCATCACACATGAAAATAAGAGAATCCCACACGAAAATATCATCGAGTCCATTGCTTGTCCCCCTTCTACCCAACCTTGCATCAACAGCAAAGTTTCCTTAAAGTCTTGGTTTGGCCATATTTCAGAGCGTCTTCCAAAACCTGTTTTGAATTTTCAGCCCTCTTGGTCTGATCTTCAAGACACACCCTGGGTTCACTGTACCTTTAACAACCAATACTTTACATCCCTCTTTAATGTCTGATTTCTTTTTAGCACTACTGAGCTTGAGTTTTTCTAATCTGTCCTTTTGGCCCAGTTGAACCCTGGCTTTGTTTGGAAGCACACTAATATCTCAGGACTGTACCACTGAGTCACTCCAGTTCAGTGCAATCTTGACACACTCACTGCGTTATCTCTGTAGCAATTTGAAAATCTGTGTTTAGCACACTTTCCGTTGGCCATGCTTTCTTCCTGGAATCACACCTTTTCTGCCAAAGCATAAGCAAATCAGAACAGACGAGGGGCAGAAACAAACAAATCAAAAGCGAGGACAGTGAGCAAATTGCCAATGAAAAGCTGCTCAGGACTTATGAAAACAACCAATCTGATCTGTCAGGAGAAACTGGTTATTAAAGAAATTGAAAAGGAAAGGTGAACCAAATAATACATTTAGAATAAAAACAGAATTACCTGGAAAAACTCAGCAGGTCTGGCAGCATCGGTGGAGAAGAAACTGATTTCTTCTCCACCGATGCTGCCAGACCTGCTGAGTTTTTCCAGGTAATTCTGTTTTTGTTTTCGATTTCCAGCATCCGCAGTAGCTTTTAGCTTTTTGTTTTTAATACATTTAGAATGACCTCTAACTTACTGAAATTGTTACTGAAATTCAAATTCCCAACATAGATTTTAAAACATGTAAAAATGCGTAAATTACTAATTTTGCAATAATTTTTTTAACTTTACCACGCACTGAATTGCCTTTTGTGTCATTGTGTCCTATGCGGAGAGATTGTGTAAAATGGGCCTCTTCTCTGGGGTTTAGAGGAACTGTTGATGGGAGCTCACTGGAAGCAATTTTTGAGGAGGTGGCCAATTAAAGGTGGCAAGCGGGCCCCTGAGGCTGAAGGGCCAACTGGAAAGTCTTCCAGAACTGACAAATCGTCAGAGGTGGGAGCTGTTGATGTAGGTGTTAATGAAGTAGGTGAAAGAGAAAGAGCTGTTTAACTTATACTTCACAAGCCAGTGAGTCAATACCTGTGATTAACAGGACCTCTGCTTTCTTCCGTTGACAGAAAAGAAAACCACAATTGTTCACTGGGAAAAGATTTATTTTTCCTTGTGGAAAATTGTAGAGAAGTTCAGTTTGCTTTTCCACGTAATCTAAACCTAATCTAAGATAAATGTGAATTAATAGTGTTCCTGATTGTCATTATAGAAACATCAGCCATTTCCCACCCCACCCCCACCACCAACAACACCCGCCCCTGCCCCACCCCAAGTCCCTCACTGCTCCAACTTAACAGTTTGGTTCCCAATTTAACCAAAAAATGTTTTCACTGGGAAAGATGCTGAACCATTTTGTGAGTTTAAAGCTTGGGCACTGTGTAATCAATGAACTACTGAGTAATTTTTAAAGTTTGCTTTTATAAATTAGTAAACACCCTAGCAATGCGCTACATGCCTTAAGAGAAGAACTTAAAGACAGGAGCTGCATTTGGTGGGGAAAACTGTGGGAGAAGAGCATGATGGTGCTTGAAGTGGTCCAAGAATGGACATTGACAATCATGATTGTGCTAGGTGTTGTGTCTGATGGTCTAAAAGGCGTAAGAACATTTTGAACCATAAGAACATAACAAATAGGAGCAGGAGGAGGCCATTTGGTCCCTTGAGCCTACTCCGCCATTCGATGAAATCATGGCTGATCTGATTGTGACCTTAATTCCACTTTCGTGCCTGCCCCCACCTCCCTCTCCCCCCACCCCCCCCCCCACCCCCCCCACCCCCCACTGCCCCATAATCCTTGACTCCCTTGTAAAATCTGTCTATTTCAGTCTTAAATATTTTCAATGACCCAGCCTCCCCTTGCTGTGGAATAGATTCCAAACTAACAACCTCTGAGAGAAGAAATTTCTCCCCATCTCTGTCTTAAATGACCCTTTATTTTTAAACTGTGCCCCCTTAGTTCTATATTTCCCCACGAGGGAAAACATTCTTTCAGCATCTACCTTGTCAAGGCCCCTCAGAATCATATATGTTTCAATAAGATCATGTCTTACTCTCCTAAGGCCCAGCCTGCTCAATCTTTCCCCATAAGACAAACCTCTTCATCTGAGGTATCAGCCTAATGGACCTTCTCTGAACTGCCTCCAATGCAAATATATCCCTCCTTAAGTAAGGAGGCCAAAACTGTATGCAGCACTCTAGACACAATGCCCTGCATAGTTGTAGCAAGACTTTCCTCCTTTTATACTCCATCCTTGCAATAAAAGTCAATATTCTATTTGCCTTTCTAATTACTTGCTGCACCTGCATGCTAACTTTTTGTGATTTGTGTACAAGGACTTTCAGATCCCTCTGTACCACAGCATTCTGCTGTCTCTCTCCAAATAAAGGGAGAAACTCTAAGCAGGTGCAGGAACAGAGGGACCTCAGTGTATATGTATATAAGTCATTGAAGATGGCAGGGCACGTTGACAGAGCAGTTAATAAAGCATATATTATCTCAGGCTTTATAAATAGGGACATTGAGTACAAAGAGTAAGGAGGTCATGTTGAACTTGTATAAGACACTGGTTAGGCCTCACCTGGAGTACTGCGTCCAGTTCTGGGTGCCATACTTGAGGAAGGATGTGAAGGCATTGGAGAGAGTGCAGAGGAGATTCACAAGAATGATTCCAGGGATAAAGAACTATGGCTGTGAGGATAGGTTGGAGAGGTTAGCACTGTTTTCCTTGGAGAAAAGGTGGCTGAGAGGAGACTTGATAGAGATATTCAAGACCCTGAGTGGTATGGACAGGGTAAATAGTGAGAAACTGTTCCCACTCAAGAGAGCATCAAGAACTTATGGATGCAGATTCAAAATAATTGGCAAAAGGAGTAAATGTGATGTGAGGAAACAAATTTTCACCCAAAGGGTGGTTGGAGTCTGGAATTATCTTCCTGAGAGGGTGGTGAAGGCAGTTTCGATCGAGGTATTCAAAAGGGAATTGGATTGCTATCTGAAAAGAGAGAATGTGCAAGGTTATGGGGATAAGTCAAGGGAGAGGGACTGGGTAGCTCTCTTTCAGAGACCCAGAGCATACTCGATGGGCCCAATAGCTCCTCCTGCACAGTAAAGGTTCTGTGATTCTGTGATTTAAATAATATTCTGTTTTTCTATTCTTCCTGCCAAAGTGGACAACCTAACATTTTCCCACATTATACTCCACCTAACAAATTTTTGCCCACTCACTTAACTTAACCTATCTATATTCCACTCTCCTAGGCTCTCTGTCCCTCAAGGTTGCCAGATTTTACTTCCTCAACTCTCCCCTGTACGATAGATGGCTGCCTAGCCTAAAGTAAGAGTTTGGTGTCAATCGTGCTGTTATCAGAATATTGCGGTTCAAGCCCTATCATCATTTTGCACTAAACAAAACATCTGAACCTTGCTCTAAAATGCTACAAGCTCTTTCCCTCTCTAGACCCAGCAGTGCCACTCCCACCACTAACTCCTTTCCTGTTCCTTATATCCCAAAACTATCCACAACGCTCATAGGTCTCAGGATTCCTACGCTAATTGTTCCAAACCCTAGAACTCCTTCAAAGTACTGTTAACTCCTAAGACCCCACACACCCAGTGCACTGAATCCTAGGGCACACCCAAATGTTGAACGGATAAATGTAGATGTTGATGCCAATTACCTTTTGATTCATTGAAGGGAACTCTATGGGACATCAACGAGTAAATGTGTAAGTTTTGAGATGTTGTAGGCTCATTCATACCATGAGTTGGATTGAGAATTTCCAAACCTCCCATTCTGCATAGTGCTCATACGTTCAGCTTCATCTTAGCTGCAACCATGCTGTACACCTCAAATTCTCCATGTGGTAACAAGTTCCACATTCTAGCCACTCTCTGGTTTGGTGGCAACTGCGGCTCATTGGTAGCACTCTCACTTCTGAGTCAGAAGGTTGTGAGTTCAAGTCACACTTCAAAGCCTTGAATACTTATGCAAGGCTGACTCTCCAGTGCAATACTCAGTCAGAGGTACTGACTTTTGGCTGAGCTGTTTAAACCAAGGCTGCCCTTTTGGGGAATGTCAAAACTATACTGAGAAAGAGCAGGGGCGTTCTCCCACGTGAACTGTGTTAATTGTATATCAATTGTGTTTGATTATATACATAGGTGGAGGGCATTAATTGGGGTTTCACTTGAACATATATAGACACTTAAACTGGGGTGTGGGTGAGTTAGGAGGTATACGCTAGTAATATTTCTCTATGTAAATAAATGTAAGTTTTAATAAAGGTTGGCTCCAGTATCATCCTTTACCAACTGGCTTGCTGGAATAGAACAGCCTAACCACTAATTTTAGAAAAAATAAATAAAAATATTTTTATCCCTCACTAAACAGAGTATCTGCTCATTATCACATTGCTGTTTTTGGGATCTTGCTATGCACAAATTGGCTGCTCTGTGATTACAAAAGTGACGACACTTCAAAAGTACTTCATTGGTGAATTGGAGGCAGTTCAGAGGAGGTTCACTAGATTGATTCCAGAGATGCGGGACTTGTCTTATAAGGAGAGATTGAGCAGTTTAGGCCTATACTCGCTAGAGTTTAGAAACATAGAAAATAGGAGCAGGAGTAGGCCATTCGGCCCTTCGAGCCTGCTCCGGCATTCATTATGATCATGGCTGGTCATCCAACTCAACAGCCTGCTCTCGCTTTCTTCCCATATCCTTTGATCCCTTTCGCCCCAAGAGCTATATCTAACTCATTCTTGAAAACATACAATGTTTTGGCCTCAATTACCTTCTGTGGTAACGAATTCCACAGGCTCACCGCTCTCTGGATGAAGAAATTTCTCCTCATCTCAGTCCTAAATGGTCTACCCCATATCCTCAGACTGTGACCCCCCACCATCGGGAACATCCTTCCTGCATCTACCCTGTCTAGTCCTGTTAGAATTTTATAGGTTTCTATGAGATCCCACCTCATTCTTCTGAACTGCGGTGAATATAATCCTAACTGACTCAATCTCTCCTCATATCTCAGTCCCGCCATCCCAGGAATCAGTCTGGTAAACCTTCGCTGCACTCCCTCTATAGCAAGAACATCCTTCCTCAGATAAGGAGACCAAAATTGCACACAATATTCCAGGTGTGGTCTCACCAAGGCCCTGTATAATTGCAGCAAGACATCCCTGTTCCTGTACTCGAATCCTCTCGCTATGAAGGCCAACCATTTGCCTTCTTTACTGCCTGCTGCACCTGCATGCTTACCTTCAGCGACTGGTGTACAAGGATACCCAGGTTTCATTGCACATTCCCCTCTCTCAGTTTATAGCCAATCAGATAATAATCTTTCTTCATGTTTTTGCTACCAAAGTGGATAACCTCACATTTATCCACATTATACTGCATCTGCCATGCATTTGCCCACTCACTCAGCTTGTCCAAATCACACTGAAGCATCTCTGCATCCTCCTCACAGCTCACCCTCCCACCCAGCTTTGTGTCCTAGCCTCTGACCTATTCTCATAGCCACAGTACTTATATGGCTAGTCCAGTTCAGTTTCTGGTCAATGGTAACCCCCAGGATGTGGATAGTAGGGGATTCAGTGATGGTAATACCATTGAGCATCAAGGGGTGATGGTTAGATTCTCTGTTGTTGGAGATGGTCATTGCCTGGCACTTGTGCGGCGCAAATGTTACTTGCCACTTGTCAGCCCAAGTTTGGATATTGTCCAGGTCTTGCTGCATTTGGACATGGACTTCAGTGTCTGAGGAGTCGTGAATGCTGCTGAACATTGTGCAATCGTCAGTGAACATTCCCACTTCTGACCTTACGCTGGAATTTATAAGGATGAGAGGAGATCTGACTGATGCTATATATCTGAGATATAAGATGCTAAAGGGGATAGACAAAGTAGACATGGAGCAGATGTTTCCCCTTGTGGGGCATTCTAGAATAAGAGGCCATAGTTTTAGCCTGAGGGGTGGAAGATTTAAATCAGAGATGAGGAGGAATTAATTTTCTCAAAGAGTCGTGAATCTGTGGAATTCACTACTTCAGAGATGCAGTGGATTCCAGGACGCTGAATAAATTTAAGGAGGAGATAGATAGATTTTTAATTAGTAATGGGTTGAAAGGTTATGGGGAGAGGGCGGGAAATTGGAATTGAGGCCGAAATGAGATCAGCAATGATCGTATTGAATGGCGGGGCAGGCTCAAGGGGTTGAATTACCTACTCCTGCTCCTAGTTCTTATGTTTTTATGTTCTTATGTTCTTATGTTGTAAAGTAGTTAGGTACGTCCTGAGGTCATGAAAGGTACTACGTAAATGCTTTCTTTCAAGATGTTTCTCCTGAATTCCTTATAGCAAATAAGGTCATGGGAGTCTTGCTCGTTATTTATAAAAGATTTGCAAGAAGTGAGGTATAAAGAACTTTACTTTCGCAACGAGGCTCCACTCCAGACCACTGGCCAGATTCCAAACATTTGCGTTCTGACAAACCACGTAAAATGTATGCACCACACTGATATTCAACAGTTGAAAAGACATCATAATGCTTCCTTCCCATTCTCGCACCAAAGGGGATTCCAGGGTTGGAGCAGAACATGTCTAAGTGGAAAAAATACAATCACGTTGAATATAGATATTGCCTATAAGACCTGGCCTCAGATTCTGATTTTAATCTCAAACTGGTTCTGTCAAACTGTCTGTTTAAAACATTGCAGTTGATGGCGACTGTGCAGAGTGTCCACACGAGAGCTGGAATACTTTTCCATCTTTGATTTTTCAGTGTTTACATCCTGAATGGCCTATCTCTGCTCCAGTTTCTTATGTTATGTCCACTGCTGCTGTTTTTGGAACCTTGCACTATGTAAATTAGCTGCTGTTTTTACAGTGATTACTTTTCAAAGGTTCTTCATTGTCTGCAAAACTCACTAGGATGTACTGGGGATGTGAAAGGCATTATATAAACACAAGTTGCTTCTCTTTCCTTATCACCTGTTTACATAACAGCGGCATAATATAGTTAGGAACATAGGACCACAGTTCATTCTATGTAAAGCGGTTTGGGATGTTCCTGCCAGATGTGATAAGACATTACACAAATACAAGTTTTTCTTTTATTTAAAAGTGAAAAAATTCCAATCTATGTGAAAGGGTTAAATCTGTCAAGTACACATTTACAATTTGGCACTGTTCAACCTGTTCAAATAAATTAAACCCAACCATGCGTGTGAGAATATAATCTGAACTCTTATATTGTGTTACACTGAACAATTAGTACTGCGCTGAAATTCTCATGTTCTGCTTGGGATAACTAAGGGAACAGTCACCTTATAATTGACTAGGTAATGTTGTGCAATAAAGTAGTTATCAGTTGTGGAGAAAACTGTCCTGTTTAGTCCATGATATTTTTGGAGTGAACCCGGAGTTAAATGCAGCCTAAATGTCTCCTTGCAATTGAGTTAGACTATGTAGAACTGAAGTTGGGGATTATGCATACAATCCCTAGAAACAAATCTAAATCCTGGTCATTATTTCTATATTACCATCCTTCGACAATTAAAAAGATTTTGTTCTCATGAACAGTGCAAAAGAAGTAAAAAAACAAATAAGTACCTTCAGTGTTACATCTTGGCAAATTCCCAGTCCATTGTCCATTCGGTAAACAGGTCCTTGTGACTGGACCAATCAGCTGGTATCCATTAAAGCACTGAAATCTAACTGAATCATTGACTCTGTAGACATTCTTGACAGGGTCAAATGATCCAAATTCAAAATATTCTGGTGCGAGACAAGTCATTTCTGTAATTACAGTTCGGGGGAGAATTAAAGTTGATTACATCTCAAGCTATAACACTGCCTGCATGGGGATGACAGTAATAGGGCCTGATTTAAACTCAACTCAAAACCCATTCACTTAAGCAGAGCTCAGTTCGAGGATTTATGTATGAGCACTGGTAGTGGGGGTATCCCACATTTAGTGGGTAGGAGTGCATTTTGCAGATTCAATCCAATATCCAATGATGTTGATACATCATTGTTTCCAAGGTGCAAGTAAGAGACACAATGGAGCAGAGGGGCTAGGCCCCCTCATTCAGGAATCATGATACATATGGGAACATAAGAACATAAGAACTAGGAGCAGGAGTAGGCAATTCAACCCCTCGAGCCTGCCCCGCCATTCATTACGATCATGGCTGATCTCATTTCGGCCTTAACTCCAATTTCCCGCCCTCTCCCCATAACCTTTCAACTCATTACTAATTAAAAATCTGTCTATCTCCTCTTTAAATGTATTCAGCGTCCCGGTATCCACTACATCTCTGAGGTAGTGAATTCCACAGATTCACGACCGTTTGAGAAAAGTAATTCCTCCTCATCTCTGATTTAAATCTACCACCCCTTCGCCTAAAACTATGGCCTCTCATTCTAGAATGCCCCACAAGGGGTAACATCCGCTCCATGTCTACTTTGTCTATCCCCTTTAGCATCTTAAATACCTCAATTAGATCTCCTCTCATCCTTCTAAACTCTAGTGAGTATAGGCCTAAACTGCTCAATCTCTCCTCATAAGACAAGCCCCGCATCTCTGGAATCAATCTAGTGAACCTCCTCTGAACCGCCTCCAGTGCAACTACATCCTTCCTCAAGTAAGGGGACCAAAACTGTGCACAGTACTCCAGGTGTGGTCTCACCAATGCCTTGTACAGTTGCAACAACACTTCCCTATTTTTATACTCTATTCCTTTAGCAATAAATGCCAAAATTCCATTTGCCTTCCTTATTACCTGCTGTACCTGCATACTAGCTTTCAGCAATTCATGCACGAGGACACCCAGATCCCTCTGCAATGAAGCATTCTGAAGTTTCTCTCCACTTAAATAATAAGTCGCCTTTTTATTCTTCCGACCAAAATGGATAACCTCACACATATCCATGTTAAACTCCATCTGCCAAATTTTGGCCCATTCACCTAACCTGTCCATATCCATTTGTAAATTTCTTATTTCTTCATTGCAACTTACTTTCCCACCTATTTTGGTGTCATCTGCAAATTTAGCTATTGTACCTTCTATCCCTGAATCCAAGTCATTAATATAGATTATAAATAGTTGGGACCCAAGGACCAAACCCTGTGGCACCCTAGTGGTTACAGCTTGCCATCCAGAAAAAGACCCATTTATCCCGACTCTCTGCTTTCTGTTGGTTAGCCAATCCTCTATCCAAGCTAATGTATTATCCCTAATTAACATAGGAAGAGTAGGATGGAGGTCTTGCAAGGGGAGTTTAACAATTTAGGTACTAGGTTAAAGCTTCAGAGGTCAGGGGTGATAATGTCTGGATTACTACTGGTGCTACACATGAGGTTAAGGAAAAACAAACGCAACAGCAGCCTGCAGCTTGAGGATAGTGTTGTGTGGAAGGGAAGGTTTTCCGTTCCTATAACATTTCTGGGAGGAGCAAACTGGTCAGAGAGATGTTTACCAGAGGGGTATTTCCCAATTTGTTAGGAAATCTAACATGGGACTAAAAGAACAAGAAGGTCTTACAGGGCAAAACAGCATCACGTGACAGGCATCAATGGTTTTTCAGGGGTGGCAGAGTAATGGGGTAATACTGATCCTGATACTATGCAGGAGTGGTAGAGGGGATTATAGTTAGAGAGCATATTGGAAACAGCACCTGAGTGAGTGAACACGTGGGTGAATCTAAAGTAAGGAGTACAGCAAAGATTCTCAACATTAGGGTTGTAATTTTGAGGAAAACCTGATGAAATGAGGGTAATAAGAGGTCCAGTCTGGAACCTGGAGGGCTATGTTTGGACACATTGTTAGATGAAAAAAGACACAAGTTACTGAGTATACAGAATATCTATGTACCACTGGAGGAAAGATGCAGAATAGGATGAATGGAATAGATGTGGGCAACAAGAAAATTAATGGGGCGAGGGGGAGGTTAAAGGGGAAACAAATAACTTTCAAGGATAGATTTAAAGTTGAAGCAAGAATAGATGAAGATAAAGGACAGTTACAGACATGTACAGAAAATTAAGAAACTGGTCAGGAGTTACAATAGGAAATAAGGTTTAGATTGTGGGGAACATAAAACACAATGTAAAAGGTTTATAAATATATTCATAGCAAACAAATCATTCATGAAAAATTAGGAGCCCTGGTGAATTCCAAAGGCAATGGGCTGACTGAGGTCATTTAAGTAGTCTTAACGTTTGACTAGTGAAGGAAGTGGGCAATAGGAGAAACCAAGACCTGGCAAACATCTTTAAGGATGGGAGGAAAGCAAATGTAAAAACATAAAAGCTATGTATGAACAGTGGTGTAAAGAAAATGGCTATTGACATCGTCTCCTCACAGGTTGTTGGCCATGTGTATCTGCAAAATATGCACACCCTGACCACCATTTTGTATCTTCCACTGCCTGTAGATGGAGCTTCTCAAAGATCCAGCCCTCTAACCAATCCTTCAATTCCTCTTTGTTTCCTGACTGGCCACCCATTTTCCTTGTGCTTATTTGTGAAGCACCTCTGTTCATGGAGGGATATTAATACACGTTATTGTAACTATGTCTAACTGTTAGAGAAGCTATGCTAGCCAAATTTATCTCTGGAATCTATTTTGGTTTTGTGCTTAAAAGATAGTTCCTTCATAAATTTTCTATAGCATTAAGGATATGGGGCAAAATCAGATGTATGAAAAATGCAAATTAGACAGTCAAATTTGCAAGGCTGGTACCACCATCATTATCTAGCATATATTTGGATTCCTATATGCTTACCCTTTTCTGTGCATGTAAACAGATAAGACAGTTCATATTATGTCCTGAGATCATCGTGTGAAGCCTTTTCATCCCCGATATCATGAGACATTGTGACTTTGGAACACTGATCTAATGGGTCTTAAGTAGGAGTCATGGAAGAAGTATGAAGTGGCTTTACAGAAAGTATAATTGGAAGATAGGTAGAGATCAAGGGTTGGCCACCACACAGCTTGAGCTCAGCAACTGTAATGTGAGGTTTCCCTTAACCTTCACCATGGTCGTGGTCTGTGAATACCATTTTCAGCCAGTATAATTTAGATGACCACTAGGCTGTATGTTTGACATGAAATGAATATTTTGAATATAAGCTGTAACTGTAAGTGTAGTGAGGCACCTCAGAATGTCACATACTCTATTGAAAGAAACTGATCTGTTTTGTACTTTATGGGCTGGATTTTACGGCTGCAAATTGGGCCCTCCAACCTCTGTGCTTAATAAAATAGGCATGATGACGCTGTGTTGGCAATCTGCATCATCCCGCCGGTCTCCAATAATGTGGAAGACGAGCAGGTGCTGAAATCAAAAGCCCACCAGCCCTTTTGGAAAAAAAAAGACAACCAGCAGGCTATTGATCTCATTAAAGGGCCAGTTGACTGCAATTTTCTGTTCCCCACTCCATTTTTCGGTAGTCGCATGGGCAAGACATTGGGAATGATTTATGCCAGGCATGAGGAGACGGCACAAGGGCGGATGAAAAGGATCTGCAAACAGGACCATGGCTGCATGTAGCAGCAGAGTCTGCTGTGGAAGGAGGCAGCGTCTGGCTATTAGTGGACTTTATTCCTTCACTGTTTTTAGGCTGACATTATAACTAAGGAGAGAGTGAGATGGAAGGGAGCCTGCGACAGGGCTATCCTGGAGGTTGTCAACTTCAACAGAAGAACCAGAACTCGCTGTCTTGTGCACTCTGGAGAAGGCTCCTCCAATAAGGAGGAAATGAGGAGAAGGAGACAGAGGGAGCCAGCTGTCTGAGGACAGGTGTGCCCTGCGGTCCAGGCAGGTGAAGGACATGCTGCTGCTGCACTGCTGCGGTATCACTACGGATGCTACCTTCTTCAAAGAGTGCTGTCACCAAACATGGATTTCTCCTGAGGTTGCCACTAACCCGGTGCCAGTGTTCCTTTAAATTGGTGGCCGTGACTGACTTCCTATTCATGGCTTAACCGCTCTCCCGCCGCACGTCCTGCCCTACAAGCCCGATTGGGTGTGCAGCCGCCCCCCTTCCTAATGCTAATTGGCTGTTCTTCCTGCTGGTCAGCCACTACTTTGCCAGCTAATGCCTAATTTGCCATGGTGAAACGACGGGGGCTGGGAGCGAGCGGACCACACACCTCCTGTTCCGCCTCCCTCTGCCCACTGGAAACCTAAAAGTCCAGACCTGTGTAATGTGAAATTTAAACTGTATGAAATGTACTTTTATACATTTTATGAATAAAGTATATTTTTGGTAAAAAAGGAAAGGGTTTCCCAGGACGAGGATCGCCTATTGCACTTCAGGTGTGCTGACATTTGCAATGTCCCCAAATGCGGGATACTCGACTGCAAAACTCATGGTAATGGGGGACTGTGTTCACATCCCTTGGTTTATAAATAAAAGCAGATGGTTAAAAAATTACAGGTAGAAATCTCATTCTTTGGTATAGGGGCAACAGCTCCAAGCTCACCACGATAGTATACTCTCCAACACTGAGCATGTGAGAAATTCTAACTAACTAAGGTTATAAATCTATTGAAACCTGGGATAAATTGCAGAGAGAAGCATCAGATGCTAAAGATTAATCTCAGTGACAGTTTAATATAATTGAGTTAATGCTCCCATTAGCCTATTGAAGAGATGAATTTGGTACAACTGTATTAAGCTTTCATAAGATTACCTTGCATACCTATATAGAGATCACTAGGTATGGTTTACAAAGCCATTGTTCTGCCTGTGCAACAGTGACAGAGGAAAAGGATGTACTGATGTAACTACACCAGAGTGGGGTGGTGTGGGGGTGTCGCCGTCTAAACACTTTGCTTTCTTGGGCCTTTGAGATACCCACCACAGAGCCACACATGCCAGATAGAAATTTTAAACCCTTCTTTCTGTAAATGTACTTGCATCTTAAATTGCTGATGCTAATCCAGGCATTATAATTTAGAACTTATCCACCAATTTGGTAACAGAGCAAAAAATTGACCTTTCTGAACCTTCAGCCTCATAAAATTCAAACAGGAGAAGCCAGCAGGTTTGAAATATAAGTGACCATGGAATTGAATTGACTGTGTTGGGTGACTAGAGCTTGGGGGCTGTAGTTTGGACCCCCTTATGTAACTGGGACAGGCTGGCATCCATAGTGGGTGGATTTGAAAAACTTAATACTGGTTTGTCAATTTTCTAATATTAAGACTGAGTTGATTTGATAAGGACGTGCAGCAAATACAGAACTGTACAACACTTTGGGAACTTTAAATGGACTTTTAACTCAATTAAAAGTGGCTTCCCATAATATTGAAGAGGCAGGTCACTGGAAAAGGGATTTTGCCATTCTAAAGACAAACCTTTGCATGTTGCCTGAAGTGCTGTTTCGCGATAAACATTTTTCAGTTGACTCCAACTCTTGTACTTGTTGCAGTATCTCCAGCTGACTGGATAGGGTCGGAATCCAACAGGGCAAATGTAAGTCATCACACTTCCTTCTACTCGATTTTCTGGCCATTCAATTCTTCCTCCTATAATTACCTCTTCATTGCTGCAAAGTTGATCTTCTATCGTATCAACATGAACATAGAGAGCATAATATTAAAGGTGAGTGTGCTACTCGTTGTCCAATGTTTGAATTTATGTTCTGGTGGATCTATGGCCCACTACAATGAGTACATTTAACCCTCTGTAATGAATATATTTCTCTTACAATATCAGTATATGTATCTCTTTCCAATGTTCTCCCCTCCTCTCCTGAAGCTGAATTATGATTCCTTAGGCTTCAGATACTTTTCTCAAATAACCATTCTTTGTGCATGAGTCTAGGTGGGTGAGTGGTACTAAGGCATTTTTAGTGTGGGAAACCCAATTGTGCCCTTGCCTATGGTCATCACACTTGATCACCCAGATACTCTCTTGAAAAAGTTGTGTGTTAATGATCAGGAAAGAGAACCATGGCTGATTTATTTTTCTAGTTCCTGACCAAAGGTCACAAAGCCCAATACTATTTGCCTGCTTGGCAGAGATTAGTTATAGAACCTGAACGCCTACTTTCATTTTACAACTTCTTACAAACAGTAGTTTTAATAAGGCTGTTTTCTTTTTTGCAGAGGATTGTGCTCATCAAAGTTGAGTCTTAAAATGATATAGCATAGAAGGGTGTTCGGCTCACCGTGTCTGTGCTGGCACGTTGAAAGAGCTATCCAATTAGCCTAACTTCGCTCCCTTGACCCCAAAGCCTTGCAACTTTTCCCTGTTCAAGTTTTTATTCAGCTCCTTTTTGAAATTTACAACTGAATCTGCTCCTACCACCCTTTCAAGCGGTGCATTCCATAAGGCAGATAGAAAGAAACTATTTTCGTTGGTTGGGAAGTCTAAGACAAGGGGATAAAGCCTCAAAGCTAGAACAAAGCCTTTCAGTGGTGAAATTAGGAAACACTTCTACAAACAAAGCATGGCAGAAGTTTGGAACTTTCGCCTGCAAATGGCAATTTATGCTAGGTTGTTAACTTTAAATCTCAGATTGATAGATTTTTGTTAACCAAATGGGTTAAGAGGCAAAGGTAAGTATATGGTGTTAGGTTGCAGATCAGCCATGATCTCATTGAATGGTGGAACATGCTCGAGGGGTTAAATGCCTACTCCTGTTCTTATGGTTACAGCTTGGCTGGATAGGTTATTTGAAATGGATACAGATGGTAAAGCCATATGAAAACTATAGGCAAATAGTTAGATTACATGAAAGGAAATATTTATTCTCACAGTCTCTAGAAGATATTATCAAAACATTTAGTAGCCATGGATTTGCTGCAATACTTTGAAAGGAACTTGACAAGCTCCTGAAGGGAGGGCTTTTCCATGTCCATTTAGATAATCCCATTTATAACTGTATATATTACTGAAAAGGAAAAGGGCCATGGAGAATGAGGAGTGGAGTGGGACTATTTGGATAAATCTTTCAAAGAGGCAGCACAAGCAAGATGGGCTGAATGACTTTCTTCTGTATTGTGATTCTACAGCGTAAGTGGTTGGCTTGGATTACAAGCAATTATGGACTCCACATTTGCCTTCGAAAACTGAAGATGAATTTCTGAGTTTGTTTCTGAGTTGGCCATTTCATTCCTTGCTGCTCCCAGATCATGTAGTTGGGTATACTTGGTTGCTGTGTGTTTGAATGGGAAGGGTCTTGATGGGCCCAGTGCTTTTATTGCACTCTTTTTGTGCTCATTAGCCATTTTAAGAAACTTAACTGATTGGTTTCATAAATCCTTCAAATGGAGGACAGAGAAATGTTAGAAATATGTTCAGTGACTAACCACAGGTATCACCAAAAGTAATTTTTCGGCTTTGATCTTCCTCACTGTTAGGTTGTTTTATTGACTTGCTCAGTCTGACTTTAAACAGGATTACAACAATCAGGCTGACCTGATACTAGTTACACGTACACTCTCTGATCCACAACAAGGTATTGGCATTGACATCAACCAGATCTTAATACCAGCCCAGTATGAATAGATTGCAGTGCCTCCCTCTTAGCAGGAGAAGGAAACATGATGCCAAAAAAATCCAAACTCTTCAACACCCATTGAGAGAAAGAAAATACAGGATCATGCCCTGAGCACACATTTCTTGGTCAGTCAGATGTTTAGCATGCGATGGACTTAATCACTAAGTTGAAACACAAGCCAATGAAATGTTTACATGCCGACCTTGTTTTCCTCAATACAAATAAACCTCCAAGCCCATCACATTCTGCTGGAGAGCCTTATGATCAAGGTAAGTGTGACCACTAAATATTTCTTATTTTGTTAAACAGCAGGACATCTTTATATTTATTAAAACATTGTTTTAATTCTCTTTTATTCTCTGTACATATCACATTATTGAATTGTTGGAACTTCTCTATTTGACATCCATTACAAAATGTGTTTGCCATTTGTGAATTTGTCGTTTGTGAGGTTTTCCAAGAACGTACCCCGTCCCCCCGTCTCTGCAAATGGCGGGACTTTACTGTAGAATGTATCCATTGACCCCTACTGGAACATGCCACACTTAACTAGATCTAAACAGTTTGGCTGTAGGTTTGTAGACCTGAGGTTTGGTTTGCACAGTGAATACTGTTGGAGTTTAACCAGCTAAAACCACACAGTTTATAAACGTGTACTCTCCACTGCTTGCCCAGTTGGAATCACTCTCTCTATTATGGTAGGGCCTTGCAGGGTTATCCAGAGCTGAATGGGAGAGTCATTAACCCTGGTGACAGCTCAAACTGTCCAGATTCCATTAGTGCTGATCAGCACTAATTACCGGCAGTGCCCTGATGTACTGTGACCCGATCTTGTTCACACATTATTATTCATTCTGCCAGGGAGTTAACAGTTCAGAATTTTCATTATCAGGTATGTCATCTTGGGTGATGCCCAACAGACCCCACTTACAGGATAGACCACAAGAACAGAGATTCAGCCCTTGATCACCCTCAAAAGGCTACGTAGTCCCTGTATACCTCTGGCCGGGTGCTCTGCTCTGATCACTGCCAACAAAAGATCCTAATTCTTAACAGTGTAACATTACTATCCCAGTAGATGCAGCCCAAGCTAGCATCCATATTGGATCATGTATGCAAATTTTATAAGAAAAAGAATTCAAATGTGAAAAAGGTACAACTGCACCAATTAGTCAAGTTAAAAACTAAATATAAATATATCATTTAGGAAAGCACAGAAGCACTGTACCACATATTACAGCAGGCAAGACTCCAATAGTTAGCAACACCATGAGTTCCATAACCGGCCCGTGCAGCCTGGCCCAGCGAAAGGATGTACTTAATTGTACAGCCATCAGCAGAGTTGAAAGTCTGATTTTTAGAATGTGACCCGCTATGTATAGTTTCTATTGGTTAATGATTACAGCCAGGCGAGGCTGGAGACAGATTTTCTAATCTAATGCCAACCATTTTCTGGAATGTTAAATTTGGTGTTTGTTTTGCTGTTAAAACACTAACTATTAATCAATCTACACAGTGGGAGGGGAAATGGAGCTTGATGCTGTGGCTTCTGGTATTCTCTCTGCCAAATAATTCATGTTTCAACAAAATGTTTTTCTTTGTTCAGGACACAACAGGCTGAGTGGCTGCCTACAGAGGGAGGACTTCCTGAACAACTATATGTTGTTGGGATAAAGTTGCTAAGGTCTGTCTTCCCAGGGGGAAGGGAGAATATTGGTAAGTATGCAGGGAGTGGGGTGATGGATGTGGGGGATTGATACTGCTCTTGTATATCTCCTGACTGTTGGCTGAAGAACAGCATCAGAGACCACAAGGTTCAGGCTACCTGTTAAAGAGATGCTGCATGGCTGGATGGGAAATGGGGTCCTTGAGTGGTCTAAAGCTGCTGACTCTGAAAGTGTTCTGGTGGACTCCAGCTATACATTTGGCAGTGTTCTGGCGGAAAAGCTGAGAACTCACTTATATGCCAGTTGTGCTAGAGTTTCAGGAATTGTCTTGTGGGGTGTCTACTTCATTGGCTCCATGAGCCATAGATATTGGTGGGAGGTGGGGCTCCCTGTATCTGGATTTCCTATGCTCCAGTTTCAGATGGGAACCAGTGTGGCCTTAGGATTGTCAACTCTGGACATATTCATGGAGGAACTATCACATGATGTCCAGCCTCCAAACTCCCCACCCCAACGCTCTGGCCATTGATCACCCAACATGCCCTGTTTGGGGTGCACTGCCTTTTCCCATCAATCGGAAAATGAACAATCTTCATTACCCAATTGGGTGATTCACGACTCAGTTAAATAGTCTTTGTTCCCCAGACCCAATATTTTTATAACTAAACAACAGAATTGCTCAAAGACTTTTAAAAAAAGACAACTTTTAATCCCCCTATGATTTTTCTCCTGGGTTACTCATAACAGTGTCTTGGAGACTAATTTTGAATTTCTGGATTCTCCAGGACAATTCTGAGGGATTGGCAACCTAGTGCAGGTACAGATGGTCCCATCTCACCAAGACGTGTGGAAATAGGACCAATTTGTGGATCTAGGCTAAATCAGGGGCAATTTTGATTTGATTGTTTAAATCTCCCCCTTTGTTAGGTGACTATGTGGAGGTGGAAAAGGCAGATGTTCTTCAGGGGTGCTTGGGTGTGAATCGAAGTTCCACCCCTCTCACCCCCCCCCCCCCCCACCCTGGCCGGCCCCCCAACCCCAGGTAAACTAATATCCTCTGATAATTTCAGGGCTTTCAGTGGATGGATGTAGCATCAAAATGTCACAAAAGGTCTGATCTAGCAGGCCCCAACACTACGCAGGCCCCTGAAATCTTTAGTGGGGGTCAGTTGTAAAACTCCACATAAGGCACAATCCCAATTCAACTAATGGGATTGCACCCCGTGAATTCTCTGGGCTACACCAAAAGGATCCAGTTTCTATTCTCATTCCATCCAGCTTTCCCTGAAGTGAAGTGCACATGTAGATATTGGATGAAGGCAGAATTAAATCTGTCATTGTCAAAAAACAAACTCTTGGTTCATTGGTTATTTGGGCAGTACTGGAAGGTAGTATACATCAACATTCATGGGGACGGGATGGGAAGGAGGGTTAAAGACAGGCCACTATTTATGGAGTCTAGCCTCGTTTACATGAACTTTTAAAGCACTGTTTGCTTTTCCCCTTTGACTTTTCATGTCCACTTGCTCCACCTAGCAGTCTGGTTTAGAGCTAATGAAGCTTCAAGTTACACATCTTCCCAGGACCACACTTGAGAAAATGGGATTAGCATCTACCTAGGCTTTGGATCAGTTAATCCAGTTTATATTTTGCCCTGCATTTCCTACGCACAGAAATGGATCACATTCCAATTGTGCTACTGGTGGAACATTTCTTCCATGTCTTTTTGCTGCTTTGTTTTAGCTCGTTACACTGTTAAGAGCTATTGCTGAATTATCAGCATCAGCAAAGCAAACTGCAGGGCTGGGGGTTTTCCACTCCATCCGCCTGTTGACTTCTATCCTGTAAAACGAATGAGCAAGAATTCAAGATGGTGAGCAGGAGCATAGAATTGGAAAATCCCAACCCAGAGCTTGGCCCTGATCCCACCCTGTCCTTATCCTGGTCTATCCCACCAGGAGAGGGAAGGAAGACAGGAATGCATTTATGTAGCACCTTACACTACCTCAGGACATCACAAAGCACTTTAGAGCCAATGATGTAGTGTAGTCACTATCGTAATGTAGAAAATCTGGCAGCCAATTTGCACACAAGCAGCTCCCAGAAAGATGAGATAATAACTAGATAATCCATTTTAATGATTTCGGTTGAGGGATTAATGTTGGATAACTCTCTTGCTCTTCTTTCAAATAGGGAATCTTTTATATCCACCCAAGGCTAGATGGGACAACGATTTAATCCAAAAGACAGCACCTCTGCCAGTGTGGCACCACCTCAGTACTGCATGGGAGTGACAGCCTAGATTTTGTGCTCATTTTTCTGGAGTGGGGCTTGAGCCACAACCTCTGGTTCAGGGGAGAGAGCATTACTACTTAGCCACTGCTCACACTTTGCAGCAACAACTTTCTGCTCTGCACGTGACATGTTTTAAATTGCTAACACTGTAGTGAGAAGGCAACAAGTCACTTCTGAGAAGATGCTGGTCAATAGCGTGCTGATGGACTGTGAGCTCACCGACTCAGGTCTAGAGAAGAAGCAGATTTAGAGGTGATCAATGGTTAATTTAATGCTGTATTTTAGCACAGAATCAGTATTTACAAAAGAAAGGTTGTGAAATACTCTACAGCATTGACTGTAACAGGTCAGCATATTTATATGAATACAGCAGGTAGTCAGTGTGCCAGGAGTGTCAATAAATGAGGAAAGATATTTAACAAAACATGCACAAGACGACTGAATAAGTGTGTCAGGTCAAAGCATACAGCCAGTAAGAACATCTACCCTATGGAATCTCAGACCAGGCCTTATCTGAATGGCATGTCTTTTTTTATATATTCGTTCATGGGATGTGGGCATTGATGGCTAGGGAAGCATTTATTGCCCATCCCTAATTGCCCTTGTTCAGAGGGCATTTAAGAGTCAACCACCTTCCTGTGGGTCTGGAGTCACATGTAGGTCAGACCAGGTAAGGCAACAGGACATTAGTGGCCAGATAGGTTTTTACAACAATCAGCAATGGTTTCACCATCAGACTTTTAATTCCAGATTTTTATTGAATTCAAATTTGCCGTGGTTGGATTCGAACCCGTGTCCCTAGAGCATTACCCTGGGTCTCTGGAATACTAGTTCAGTAACAATGCCACTGTGCCACCACGTGTGTAGTTTGTTCTTTGTCCAATCAACTGAAGTCTGGAGACAACCCGTGAGAATCACAGTGAAGGTGAATTGCAGGCCTTCATCATGAAGTGAAGTTTCTGCATCATTATTCATATAAAATGTCCTCTTCCTATCCTGTGCATGAAATTACATCATTTTTTAAACTTTAATTTTAATACATTTTAATTTTTAAAAAATGATTAGACTCCATTTTGTGGCTGTTGCAAGAATCTCTCACTATGAGATCACTCAAAGTTTGGAGCTTTAGCCACTGTTAGCCCCTTAGCAGTAGGATGGGGAGTATACATCTCCAGTGCCCTACCTGATATCTAACAATTGACCCAGAGTGCAGTTTCCCAAGCATTGGGATTTAAGTCGGTTTCCTTTCAATTCCAATGTGGAAAGCACATTCAGTACTCAGCCACACAGGCTAACATAACTAATTAAATGTATTTACACTTCAATTATACAGAAGCAACAGTATTAGACAGGGACTGCAAATTTCAGGATAATATTACTATGCCCATGTAGCCTTAAGGGATCATGCTCCACCTGAATAGAATATACTGTAGATTATATGGTTATTGTTCTTTAATCACAATCATATTGGCTGGCATCATTAACGTAGCTACATCCCCAGCTAAAGGAGAGCTGGTCTGTTCAGCATTCCAGGCCACCCATTCCCAAGGAGAGAAAGACTGAGTGCTCAAAAGTAGCTGAAGAGCACTGCATGTCAACAGCACCCTTTAGTGCACGTGGGCTCAAGGTTGTTTTGATTGCCTTATAATGTGCCAGGAGAAGACCACCCAACAATTCCCTCTCTCAAGACTATGGACACAGTATGCAGGCTATAAAATGTAACCTTACACTGGTGATATATATAAATGCAACTTGTTTGTTGTTGCTGCATGACGACAACCATGCATTTACTGTTTAATGTACTACAACACTGTACCTTTTACAGTTGCAAGTCGCATCCAGAGCTCAAGGTCTTTAAAGCTGTGCCCTGAAAACAATTATTTTAATAAAACCTAACTGCACGGTGCACTGCTGTCACGCCTGGATACACGAGGGTCACCACTATATAGGTTCTTGAGATTTACAACATCTGAATGCTAGCTCTCACAGGCCAGTTGCTCATAACAAGGAGGGAGGCTGGCTCCTCTGCAGCCACAACAGAAAGAATGGGCACTAGATAAGGACAATTGGCAGCCATGCAACTGTTCTCAGTCTTCAAAAAGGTGAGGGGAGGTAATGGCCTCATCTTCATCAAACTTTTCTTCATGCAATCATTGTAATAGAAACATTTAAACACAGCTCCACATTTACAGAAAGTCCAGCCAGGCTTTATTAGGTGCTGCCAAGGTCACCAGCAGGGTGTTGAGAAGAAGCAGCCTGGTTGCTCAGTGTTCCATAGGAAGTGATGTCAAACTCTGTGCTTATTTTGGTAGGCTGAAGGCAAAAAGAAAACACACAAGATCAGGGTTCGAATCGGTTAGGAGACGGGGTCGGATACGGTTAGGAGACGGGGTCGGATACGGTTAAGAGATGGAGGCGAGAGAAGGGGATTGACAGTAGATCATGGAGAAGGGACATACTGGGTTCACACCTGGAGAATTACTGCTCTGCTGCATTGAGGCACCTCCTTCCCCACAGGGAAAGATGGAAGGTGCTGGGCAGAGGCAACCCAAGGCCACACAAGTGATAGCGAGGGAAGGTGGGTGCCCAGACCATGCTATTATCAGGAGCAAGCAATACTTCCCTCAACTGTGGTTACACTATTAGGGAATCATCAGTCCCTCAGGCATATCTTTGTTTCAGAGGAGTTGTTACCTGCCCTAAGAGCATCGTAGTATCAGTAGCCCAGTGCCCTCTAAGTCATTTCTCCTTATTATAAATACAAGCCTACATAACAAAGTGATCATTACAGCCCATGTCCAGATTAAATGAATAGGAGATAAAACTGGAGGGAATAAAATGGCAGATGTTTTGGCACTATGGAAACAGAGGTAGATCTTACAAATCTGCATGGTTGGTACTGAGCATCACCATAGAGCAGGAATGGAGGCTCTAAGCTCTGCAACACCTGCTTTAGATTCCCTGCCCCAGAGCATCTTCTGTAGAACAAACATGTCTTTTAAAAGACGGCAACAGCGTTTAAATGAATTTCAGAAAACACTTCCTGCCCATGAAACTGCTCAGTGAAGAGAGCAATCCTTAAGGGGCGATCCTATCTCTCACATAATGCCCCAGCTCCCAATTTTTTGCTTAAATCGAGATGCCCCAGCTAATGGCAAAGGCCCACAGTACGGGGTGAAAAGGGGGACTGATGAGAGTAAGTTGAACAGTATTTGTTAGTGATTTTCCCAACTTGTGTTTCAATATAAAATAACAATAGAAAATGCATCTGTGGAGAGAGAAACAGAGTTAAAGTTTCAAGTCTGTATGACTCTTCTTCAGGCCTGACAAGAGGTAGTAATATATGGGTTTTATGTGAGAACAGGTTACTTACTGGCTCTGGGGGTGGGCGGGGGGTGAACAGGTTACAGACTGGCCCTGGGGGTGGGCGGGGGGAGAACAGGTTACAGACTGGCCCCTGGGGGTGGGCGGGGGGAGAACAGGTTACAGACTGGCCCTGGGGGTGGGCAGGGGGAGAACAGGTTACAGACTGGCCCTGGGGGTGGGCGGGGGGAGAACAGGTTACAGACTGGCCCCTGGGGATGGACGGGGGGGAGAGCAGGTTACAGACTGGCCCTGGGGGTGGGGGGGGGGGGGGGGGGGTGAACAGGCTACAGACTGGCCCTGGGGGTGGGCAGGGGGGGACAGGTTACAGACTGGCCCTGGGGGTGGGCAGGGGGAGAACAGGTTACAGACTGGCCCTGGGGGTGGGCGGGGGTAGAACAGGTTACAGACTGGCCCTGGGGGTGGGTGGGTGGGCGGGCGGGGGTGAACAGGTTACAGACTGGCCCTGAGGGTGGGCGGGGGGGGAGAACAGGTTACAGACTGGCCCTGGGGGTGGGCGGGGGGGGGAGAACAGGTTACAGACTGGCCTTGGGGATGGGCGGGGAAAAAACAGGTTACAGACTGGCCTTGGGGATGGGCAGGGGGAGAACAGGTTACAGACAGGTCCTTGGAGGTACTTGTAAAAAGGAGGAGTGACAGAAAAATAAGGAGTACTATAGTTTTTGGTTGTGGGAAAGGAAGAGTGTGACCAAGAGAGAGAGTAAGAGAAAGAAAAAGAGAGGGACAGAAAGAAGACAATATAATATGTCTTGTGGGCCAATCTTGCAAGCTGCTGGCTCAGAGTTGGAATGGGAGTTTGGGTGCCCACCCTGCACACCTTTGACTTTCCATACAGCAAGCACAACCCACCCACCTGCCGGGATGATTTCAGTATAGTTGCGCTGCGCTTCACGGAATGTGGACCCACTCCTTCTGTCCTGTGCTGGAGCAGGATGCGGATGTTGGGAACGTAACTCCACGAGCGTCCTAGAGCTGGCTTCACACCCCCACCAGTGTCCTGGACGACACAGTTTGTCACCTGACAAGTGGGAACAGTCAATGAAAACAGATTACCCAGTCATTATCTCATTGCTGTTATGGGAGCTTGCTGTGCGAAAATTGGCTGCCATATTTCCTACAACAGTAACCACACTTCATTGGCCGTGAGGCACCTTGTCCAGAGATCCTGAAAGGCGCTATACAAATTAAAGTCTTTTTTCTCTTTAACAGCAACCCAGCAAAAACCACTGCCTTAGGAAGGGAAGGAAGCTTAACAAATGCACAAATGAGCAGAGATGGATAAAAATCGTAATCATAGAACACAACACTAACATATTTATACAGCGTCTTTAACATGAAAAACATCCCTAGCGCTACACAGGCACAGTATAAAACAAAATATGACACCCAGCTACATATGGAGATATTAGGGCAGATGACCAAATGCTTGGTCAAAGAAGTAGGTTTTAAGGAGTATCTTAAAGGAGAAAAGCGAGGTAGAGAGGTGGAGGGAAGGAATTCCAGAGTTTAGGGCCTCGGCAGCTGAAGGCACAGCCCAGTGGTGGAGCGATTAAAATTGGGGATGCTCACAATGTCAGAATTAGATGAGTGCAGATGTCTGGAAGTGTTGTGGAGCTGGAGGAGTTAACAGAGCTGAGGAGGGGCGAGGTCATGGAGGGATTTGAAAACAAGGATGAGAATTTTAAAATCAAGACGTTGCTCGACTGAGAGCCAACGTAGATCAGCGAGCGCAGGGGTGATAGGGGAGCGGGATTTGGCGCAAGTTAAGACACAGGCAGGAGAGTTTGGATGGCCTCGAGTTTACAGGGGGTAGAATGTGGAAAACTGGCCAGGAAAACTTTGGAATGGGCAAGTCTAGAGGCAAAAATGGCATGAATTAGGGTTTCAGCAGCAGATAAGCTGAGACAAGGGTGCAGTCAGGTGATGTTACTGAGGTGGAAATATATGGTCTTAGTGATGGTGTGAATATATTGTCAGATGCTCATCTCAGGGTCAAATATGACACCAAAGCTGTGAATAGACTGGTTTAGTTTCAGGCGGGGAGAGGGTGGAGTTGGTAGCTAGGGAACAGAGTTTGGAGTGGGACCAAAAACAATGGCTTCAGTCATCTCAATATTTAATTGCAGAAACTTTCTGCCCATCCAATACTGGATGTTGGATATGCAACCTGACAATGTAGCACAGAAGGAGGCCATTCAGCCCATTGTACCAGTCCCGGCTCTTTGAAAGAGCTATCCAATTAATCTCACTCCCCTACTCTTCCCCCATAGCCCTGCCAATTTTCTCTTACAGATATTTATTCACTTGAAAATTAGTAAAGATCTGCTTCCATCATCCATTCCAGATCATAATAATTCACTGCATAAGATCAATTCTCATCTTACCTCTGGTTCTTTTGCCAATTTTTCTAAATCCTTGTCCTTTGATCACTGACCCATCTTCCAGTGAAAACTGTTTCTCCTCGTTTACTCCATCAAACCCCTTCATGATTTTGGTCACCTCTATTAAATCTCCTCATAACGTTCTCTACTTTAAGCAGAGCAATCCCATCTCCTCCAGTGTCTCCAAATAAATGAAGTCCCTCAACTTTGGTACGATTCTGGTAAATCCTCTTTGCGCCACAATAATCAAAGTTTTGGATAATGCTTTTTCACTGTTACATCAAAATCCCACTCAACCATTTATTTTGAAGTAAACAGGTCATAGTGTACTCACTATTACAGCGACGCCCAGCTCTCTGGCCATAGTCTTCAATTCCCTCGCAAGTTGCATCATGAGAGACATGCCTAAAAAAATAAAACCCAAAGACACAAGGAGCAAAGAGTTTGACCACTCTAAACTTCAGCTTCAGTGTTGGGAGTCAAAGCCAGCACTGTAGGGCATGAGGGATCCTTAGCATTCACATTGCAAAATGGAGTTTGGTGTTCATCTCTTCATCTGGTTACCTCTATAAAACGTTTTACTCCCAAAAAGTCTGGATAAAGGAAGCTCTGTGCAAGATTCCTTAAGCACTGGTGGGTACTTGCCCACTGGGGGAGTGGCTGAATCTGAGATCTAGGGGGCAGGGGTCTCAGTCCTCAACCCAGGAAGATGAATTTCAGGCTTTTTGGATCCCACTATAAGGGGGGCCTATTAATTATAGTTGAGGTTCCTTAGATTTCTTTCCCTGAAGGACATTGGTGCAATTCAGTTTATACGAGTCATTTTCCTGGTGTCAGCCACGGATTACCATGCTTAATGAATTCAATTTTCCAAATGGCCTCAGTGAGAGTTAACTCATGAGCTCTAGGTTGCTAATCTAATTATCTGCACTGAGGTATGCCATCCTATTGAACTTCAGGCTCTTCCTGGACTGGCACCTTCGGTTAACCCATTACTTCTGCTTGGCTTGACTATTCCCCTCCACCTGGATCTTCTCCAGCTTATCCAGCCAGGGTATGGAGGAAGCGTGTAGCCAGCTGGTCCCTGTGCTCGGCATTCCTCAGCTTGAGCAGCACAAGCAGCTGAGGCTTCCGTCCTCCTCAACACTTTGTAAATCCCCAATAACTCATACCTAGAGTTGCCAACACTGGTTGGATTATCACATGGCCTCTAGCCACACTCTCACCATTGGTCTCCCAACAGGTGCAACCTGGCACTGCATTGCCACCCCGCAACAAGCACATAAATAGACTCATCATCCGATTGGATGATTCTTTACTGTTAATTGGATAGTCTTTCCCCTCCCCCACCCCATCTGCAATATTTTATAAACTAAGAAAAGAATAACAGCACAATTTATTTAATGTTCCCATGATTTCTCACCAGGATTGCTCACAGGACTGACTTGGAAATTAATCTTCAATTCCTGGAGGTTTGGTAACCCTTCCCTCATCATGCATGGTTGACACCCCTACCACAGATCTAGCTCCTCATCCCATTGCCTGTACACTCCCAGCCGCCTGCTGTTGCTCACAGGAACTCATGTCTCACTTATTCCCTTTGTCTTGCAAATCAGAGGCCTCTTCAGCGTGGGAGAAAACAAGTCCAAGCTCATCACTTTAATCAGTTCCTGGGAGCTGAAGTTGCTGCTATAGTGTCCCTATCCTGCATCCCTGTGTTCTGCCTGCCATCTCTATAGGGAGAGATTCATAGCCGATCTCCTCCCAGGTCAATGTTGCACTTAACATAGCCACTATATACCTAGGAATAGGACTGGGCATCTAGCCCCTTGAGTCTTTTCAGCAACTATTCAATTAGATCTAGGCTGATTTGTCTCTTGATTCCAGTTACCTGCCTTGGTTATATATCTTTGATACTCCCAACTAACAAAAATCTATCTGTCTCAGTTTGGAAGTTTCAATTAACCTGGGTCAACAGCTTTATGGGGGAGAGTTTTCCAGATTTCTACTGCCCTTTGTGTGAAGAAATGCTTCCTCACATCACCCCTGCTCAGCCTGGCTCTAATTTTAAGCTTATGCCACTTTGTTCTGGACTCTCACCAGAGAAAATAATTGCTCTCTCTCTCTCTCTATACCTTATTGATTCTTTTAATCATCTTAAACACCTTAATTAGGTCTCCCCTTAATCTTCTATGCTCAAGAGAATACAAGCCAAGTCCATGCAACCTATTCTTATAACCTTTTTAGTCCTGGTACACAAGGAGCTGGGTCTCTCCGTGCATTCACAAAGATAGGCAGCAAGTCAGAAGATTGGAAAGAGTATAAAGAACAGCAAAGAATGACAAAAAGATTAATAAGGAGGGAAAAATTAGAGTGCGAGAGAAAGCTAGCTAGTAATGTTAAGACAGATAGTAAGAGTTTCTATAGATATTTAAATAAGAGCTAACAATGTGAGCATTGGTCCTATATAGAGTGTGTCTGGGGAATTGATAATGGAGAGTAGGGAGATGGCGGATGAATTAAACAGGTATTTTGCTTCGGTCTTCACTATACAGGACACAGGTAACATCCTGGAAATAGTTGTAAATCAGGAAACGGAAGGGAGAGAGGAACTCGGGAAAATTACAATCACCAGGGAAGTGGTATTGAGCAAATTGTTGGAGCTGCGGGCTGACAAATCCCCAGGTCCGGATGGACCTCGTCCTACGGTCTTGAGAGTGGCGAGTGAGATAGTCAATGCACTGGTTTTAATTTTCCAAAATTCCCTAGATTCAGGGAAGGTTCCATTATATTGGACAATAGCAAATGTATTCTTTATTCAAAAAGGGAGACAGAAAGCAGGAAACTACAGACCAGTTAGCCTAACATCTGTCATAGGGAAAATGTTAGAAGCTATTATTAAATATGTTATAGCAGGGCACTTAGAAAAATTCAAGGCAATCGGGCAGAGTCAACATGGTTTTGTCAAAGGGAAATCATGCTTAACCAATTTATTGGAGTTCTCTGAAGGAGTCACATGTGCTGTGGATAAAGGGGAACCGGTAGATGTACTGTACTTAGATTTCTAGAAGGCAGGATGAAGTGCCACGTCAAAGGTTATTGCGGAAAATAAAAGTTCATGGTGTAGGGGGTAACATATTGGCATGGATAGAAGATTGGCTAGCTAACAGGAGGCAGAGAGTTGGCATAAATGTGTCTTTTTCTGTTTGGCAGGATGTGACGAGTGGTGTGCCAAAGGAATCAGTGCTGGGGCCTCAACTTTTTACAATTTATATAAATGACTTGGATCAAGGGACCGAAGGAATGGTTGCTAAATTTGCTGATGACACAAAGATAGGTAGGAAAGTAAATTGTGAAGAGGGCGTAAGGAGGCTACAAAGTGACATAGATAGGTTAAGTGAGTGGGCAAAGATCTAGCAAATGGAGAATAATGTGGGCAAATGTGAAATCGTTCATTTTGGCAGGAAGGATAAAAAAGAAACATATTATCTAAATGGTGAGAGATTGCAGAGCTCTGAGATTCAGAGGGATCTGGGTGTCCGCGTGCAAGAATCACAAAAGGTTAATATGCAGGTACAGTAAGTAATTAGGAAAGCTAAAAGAGTGTTACCATTTATTGTGAGGGGAATTGATTACAAAAGTAGGGAGGTTATGCTTAAGTTGTACAGCGCACAGGTGAGACCACATCTGGAGTATTGTGTACAGTATTGGTCTCCTCATTTAAAGAAGGGTGTAAATGTGTTAGAAGCAGTTCAGAGAAGGTTTACGAGACTAACACCAGGAATGGGCAGGTGGTTTTATGAGGAAAGGCTGGACAGGTTAGGCTAGGAGCCACTGGAATTTAGAAGAGTAAGAGGCAACTTAATTGAAACCTTTAAGATCCTAAAGGGGTCTTGACAGGATGGATCTGAAGAGGATTTTTCCTCTTGTGGGAGAATCCAGAACTAGGGGTCACTGTTTAAAAATAAGAGGTTGCTCATTTAAGACAGAGATGAGGAGAAATTTTTTCTCTCAGAGGGTAGTGAGTCTTTGGAATGCTCTTCCTCAAAAGGCAGTGGAAGCAGAGTCTTTGAATATTTTTAAGGCAGAGCTAGGTAGATTCTTGATTAACAAGGGGGTGAAAGGCTATTGGGGATAGGCAGGAACACGGGGTTGAGGTTACATTCAGATCAGCCATGATCTTATTGAATGGCGGAGCAGGCTTGAGGCCGAATGGCCTACTCCTAATTCTTATGTTCGTATATCCTGCCCTCTAGTGGCGCAGCTGAGACAGTCAGTTCACTGTAGGAGGGGAGCTGCAGAGACAGATCTGCAACCTGGTTTCCCAGCACAGTGGCCCCTCATTCGTTACATTTAATCCAATGAAGCTGGATAGAACCAGCCCACTTGAACGGAGCCTTTCACACAATATCTCACCTTCCAGCTGGTGACCGCCCAAAATGGAGGAGAGTACAGCGGAGACAGAATCGATCACAACAGCTTTTACTGAACTGCGAGCGCCTGACACCTGTGGAAGCAGTAAAACCTGTCAGCAATAAAATCACCATCACACAATGAAACGGCATCATTGAGGTGGGAGGCATGGAATCTCGAGTGGAACCATCATGTTCGGGTGAATGGGGTGGGGAACAGGCCTCGTGTAAGAGACTAGGGAAGGTGACGAATAGGTGTGTGTACTTCAGTACCCTGATATTCCTAATCTGCACCCTCCCCTCACTCCACTCCCTCTCCCTACCTGCCTCTGACACTTCCTACCTGGCGTGTGAAGCTCATCCTGAGGTCCTGCAGTACGTCCAGCAATCGGTACACTTCAAACACACGCACCACCTCTATCCTCTGGAGAGCTTCACTCTGCAAAATATAGCAGGGGGGAAAGAGATAAAGAGGGGATGTGATTAAGGAGAGAGGGTAGCAAGGAGGAAAGAGAAAACAAAGAGAGCTTTGCATTTATCTAGCACCTATCATGTCTCTGGATGTACCCCAAAGTTTTATGCAGTCAATTTTTAAACCGTCATTTTTTTTTGAAGATAAGGGAATATAGAGGTAAGCGAGAGAGTAACAGAGTGCGAGCTGAACCTACTCGTACCTGTCCTTCCATGCCGTCAACCTGGTTTTGAATCAGATGCAGGAGACGAGAGGCAGTCAGTCCCCCAGTCGAATCAATGTAGAGGACTTTCTGCTTCAGCCCACACGATATGTTCACTGCTAAACTGAGGCACACCTTTAACAGGAAGGAATAAGAGAGGTTAAACTATGTGGATCCACATGAACTTTTGCTTGTAGCTCCTGGATCTTCCCGAGTACATCTTGTAAAACTGAGGTGTATTTTTGTAGTTGTTCAGGTAGCCCACTGGCTCTAAGCTGGAAGATCTGAGCCCAATCCATTTTAATTTTTTTCAGCCAGTTTTGGCCATGGAGGCTTGGCCCCTCACCTGCTACCACCATCGAGGGTAATTTTACTGATTGACTTCCGTACTGTACAATAACCCTGCTTATACCCTTGATTTTGATGTCTTCTTCCGTGTAAGTTATCAATTTGGCATCTGTTTTTTTCCAAATCTAATTTACATTTTCCATAATTCGGGTATTTGAAGGTGTGCTCACCTATCACAGTAGTGGAAGCTCCTCTGTCCATTCTGATACATCTACCATTCACTCTCACTGTTACATTGACTGGTTCAGTTCTTCCTACCTTTAGATTATACAATGAATAAATATCTGAATCTGTAACTTCAGGCTCTTCTACGTTATGGATCTCACGGGGTTTTGTTTCTTTTGATTGAAAGTCTGCCTGATTCTATCCTTGCAATGCCTCATGAGGTGTCCATTTTGATGACAGTAAAAACAATTGAATTTTTTAAACTTCCATTCATTGCAAGGTTGTCTGCTTCCACCTCTGTTACCATTATTCTATGTTTTCGCTGCTAAGTCATTTCTTTTTATTTGTCTGCAAGCGGTGGCTGCTTCCTGCTTCTCATCAGAGCTGTGCATTTTCGCGCCCTTTTTGGCTGGGGCTCCCCGCCCAATGTGGAGGATGACGCCATTTTGCACTCCCTCTATGGCTTTCGTGTCCCTCACTGCGCTTTCCATGGTCAGTGCTATCTCTAGCGCCTTCTGAAAATCCAAATTTGTTTCAGACAGTAATCTCTTTTGAATCATACCTACATTTATACTGCACACCAAATGATCTCTAAGCATATCATTTATAGATGTACCAGACTCACAATATTCGGCTAAGTGTTTCAGGCTTGTCACATAACAAGCAACTGTCTCCCCAGGGGCTCGATTTCTTGTGGTTAAATTTGAACCATTGCATCGTTACTGAGGGCTTGGGAAAGGTAATGACTCTTCACAAGGTTCACCAAGTCATTAAAACTTTTCCAATCCGGGGCACTGGGTGCCGACAAACTTCGAATCAATCCGTAGGTCTCACTCCCACATGTGGATGAGAGCTCGCCTCTTCTCCCCCACAATTGTGGGTAGCTTGGAAAAAGAATGCGAGGCGTTCAACATAATGAGACCAATCGTCCACGGTTGGGTCAAAAGAATCAACCCTTCCAAGAACGTGGCACGCTTCGAGGGGACTGCTGCGACGATCAGGACGGAAATTCTACTTGAAATTACCGTGCGAGGTACGGTCCGATTTCGGTTCACTTGATTTCCTTCCTGGCTTTTTCCTCGTCGCCAGTTTGTTGGATCCTGGCCACTAGCTTATTTGGATTAATGGATCCGAGTTGCACACTTGGGATGGCTGAGTTGGTACCATAGACAGAGTAGGTCAGCAGACAGTTCTTATGTAGAAAACACTCTATTTAGTTACAAAGGAACTCAGCAGCTACACTCATGTGCTTACAATTCAAACCCTGTCTCCACATTACAGACTCTAACTCTAAACTACTGACTACTAAGGTAGCCCGCACTACTCTGCTACTGGATACTAAGATCATGTGATCTTCCATCATAACATTCTTCTTAAAGGTATATTACACATCAGATTACCACACCATGGAAACACACACTCACTCCCTGCCCATTGATGTAGGTACGATGAAACTCAGGAGAATTTTAGATTGCGCCAGGGGTCCCTTCAGACCTCGGTGTAAACTTCAGGACAACTTCATCCCCCTCTCTAGTGGTTGCCCCACAGCCATTTAACGTTCGGTAGGGTGTGAATTGGGTCAGGCGACACTTCCATCCCCATCTGGGGAGGAAGTCCCGCCTCTGAGAGCCGCTGGCCAATTAAATGGCTGGCAGCTCTTTGGTCCCAGAAGCACCATTGAGAGCGGCGGCCACGGCTGGGGCTGCAGCCAGTCCCTGACAGCGATCTTCAATAGAGCTGGATGGGGAGTCAAATTAACCCCGGCGGAGGGGGGGGGGTTCAGGGGGCCTGGTAAGGGGGTTGAGACAGCAGGGTTGGCAGGCTGGGCAAATGGGGAGGATAGAAGTCTGTTGGGAGGGTGGGGTTGGTCTCTGATGGGCCTAGAGTCCCCGAAAGGAGGTACCCCTCCCCTTGCCCATCAGCAGCCCGAGCAGTGAGAGTTGCTGTGCTTCCCATATGGCGTTGACCTCCACCCAACACGGCGGGGGTGGGGTGGGGGAAGAGTGGCCAATAATTGGTAATATTCATGTCATATTGCAGCAGGGGTGGGGGATAGGCACCAGGAACAGTATTCATGGCATTACGCCCAATTCTATAAACCCTGCCTACCTTCACACCCACCCCTGTCGGAGTTTGAATGTCTGCCCCAAGTCTGAGGATGAGCATTTAAAAGGCCTCGGTCAAAGGGAGAGGAAGCCATTCAACTCCTTCCTGCTTCTAGCTGGTATGTTTGTATAATATTTGTGAGGCAGAGCTAGATAGATTCTGGATTAATAAGAGGGTGAATTATCAGGGATAGGCAGGGGGTTACAATCAGTTCAGTCATGGTCTTACTGAATGGTGGAGCAGGCTTGAAGGGCCGAGTGGCCTACTCCTGCTTCATGTTCGTACGTTCCTTGAGCCTGCTCCGCTTTTCAATGAGATCATGGCTGATCTATACTTCAACTCCTTATCCCAAGATAATTTTCCCAATAAAAATCTACTGATCTCAGTCTTGAAAGCTTCAATTGTTCCAGCATCTACAGCCTTTTGGGCAAAGGGAGTTCTGGATTTCCACTACCCTTTGCGTGAAAAAGTGTTTCTTGGTTTCGGTCCTGAATGGCTGAGCTCTAATTCTAAGATTACCTAAGATTATCTTCCCTTTTCCTCTGATTCTCCCATCAGAGGGAATAGTTTCTCTGCATCTACCCTTGGTTTAAACATTTTAATCACCTCAATCAGATCATCCTTCTATAATAAAGGTAATACAAGCCAAGTCTATGGGACATGCCCTCATAATTTAATCCTCTAATCCTGGTATCATTCTAGTGAATCTCTACTACATGCACTCACAGGCCAATGTATCCTTCCTGAGGTGTGTTGCCCATATTCTTGGTAAGTGAGCAACCAAGGCTCCAAGTGTAGGGCTCGGCCAAGGATAAATAGTGTAGGAGAGGATGAGCCAACCAATGATGGGTGGTATCAAGTTTGGATTTTAAAAGTCTGTAGATTGTAAGCGTAAACAGAGACTGAGGGAGGTGAATCATAAGGCAGTTTTGAAGTTCTGGGAAAGAATGAGTGCTTAATTCTTTACTCCCTCACTGGATATTGGCGTCACTGGCTAGGCCAGCATTAGTTGCCCATCCCTAATTGCCCCTGAGAAGGTGGCGTGGAGCTGCTTTCTTGAAGCGCTGCAGTCCATGTGGGAATTGTGGTATTGGTGTTTATGCCAATGGTTCCTCAATGCCAGTCATGGGAAGCCTTGGCTAAATGCAAAATGCCTGTGACTCACTAAGATCAGCAATCCAGAAGACCTGTTTCTGGCAATCAGTCCATGAACACGGTGAGGAAGTGGTGTGAGGAATGAAATTGTTAATGGATAAGTATAATTTTAACCCAGATAATCTGTAAGGACAGTAAAATATCAGTTGCGTTTAAATCATCTTTCCTGTCAAAGGTTGAATGGTTCTCACCTGTGTCTTCCCAGTGCCTGGCGCTCCAACAAACTCTGTCAGCTCTCCAGTGTAAAGGCCCGAGTCCAGCAACGAGTCCAATCTGCAGAGACCACAGGAATCAAAGCCACAATAACATTTAAAAAACTGGAAGCCACGGTCAGAGGGAGTCCAAGCCCAAACTCCTCATGGTTTCAGCAATAGAAAGTAATGGAGTAAGAACATTATTCAAGATCAATGGGCAGAATGGTCTCCCTCAACTTAATAACATTTATTACCTACTTCTAGATTGGCACTGGGACGGGAAACAGGAGACCAGTAGCTGTCATCCAGCTCCCTGTACTCACTGCTAAATCCAGTTCCCCTGTTCACTCTGCTAAATCCAGCTCCCCCGTTCACTCTGCTAAATCCAGCTGCTCTGTTCACACTGCTAAATCCAGTTCCCCTGTTCACTCTGCTAAATCCAGCTGCCCTGTTCACACTGCTAAATCCAGTTCCCCTGTTCACTCTGCTAAATCCAGCTCCCCCGTTCACTCTGCTAAATCCAGTTCCCCTGTTCACTCTGCTAAATCCAGCTGCCCTGTTCACTCTGCTAAATCCAGCTGCCCTGTTCACACTGCTAAATCCAGTTCCCCTGTTCACTCTGCTAAATCCAGCTGCCCTGTTCACACTGCTAAATCCAGTTCCCCTGTTCACACTGCTAAATCCAGTTCCCCTGTTCACACAGCTAAATCCAGATCCACGGTTCACACTGCTAAATCCAGCTGCCCCGTTCACACTGCTAAATCCAGCTGCCCCGTTCACACTGCTAAATCCAGCTGCCCCGTTCACACTGCTAAATCCAGCTGCCCCGTTCACACTGCTAAATCCAGATCCACGGTTCACACTGCTAAATCCAGCTGCCCCGTTCACACAGCTAAATCCAGATCCACGGTTCACACAGCTAAATCCAGCTCCCCCGTTCGCACAGCTAAATCCAGCTGCCCTGTTCACTCTGCTAAATCCAGCTGCCCCGTTCACTCTGCTAAATCCAGCTCCCCTGTTCACACAGCTAAATCCAGCTGCCCCGTTCACACTGCTAAATCCAGCTGCCCCGTTCACACTGCTAAATCCAGCTCCCCCCATTCACACTGCTAAATCCAGCTGCCCTGTTCACACTGCTAAATCCAGCTCCCCCGTTCACACTGCTAAATCCAGCTCCCCCGTTCATTCTGCTAAATCCAGCTGCCCCGTTCACACAGCTAAATCCAGATTCGCTGTTCACACTGCTAAATCCTGCTGCCCCGTTCACACTGATAAATCCAGCTCCCCCGTTCACTCTGCTAAATCCAGCTCCCCCGTTCACACAGCTAAATCCAGCTCCCCCGTTCACACTGCTAAATCCAGCTCCCCCGTTCATTCTGCTAAATCCAGCTCCCCCGTTCATTCTGCTAAATCCAGCTCCCCCCATTCACACAGCTAAATCCAGCTCCCCCCATTCACACAGCTAAATCCAGCTCCCCTGTTCATTCTGCTAAATCCAGCTCCCCCCATTCACACAGCTAAATCCAGCTCCCCTGTTCATTCTGCTAAATCCAGCTCCCCCCATTCACACAGCTAAATCCAGCTCCCCCCATTCACACTGCTAAATCCAGCTCCCCCCATTCACTCTGCTAAATCCAGCTCCCCCGTTCATTCTGCTAAATCCAGCTCCCCCCATTCACACAGCTAAATCCAGCTCCCCCGTTCACACAGCTAAATCCAGCTCCCCTGTTCACACAGCTAAATCCAGCTCCCCCGTTCACACTGCTAAATCCAGCTCCCCCGTTCACACAGCTAAATCCAGCTCCCCTGTTCACACTGCTAAATCCAGCTCCCCTGTTCACACTGCTAAATCCAGCTGCCCCGTTCACACAGCTAAATCCAGCTCCCCTGTTCACACAGCTAAATCCAGCTCCCCTGTTCACACAGCTAAATCCAGCTCCCCTGTTCACACAGCTAAATCCAGCTCCCCTGTTCACACAGCTAAATCCAGCTCCCCTGTTCACACAGCTAAATCCAGCTCCCCCGTTCACACAGCTAAATCCAGCTGCCCCGTTCACACAGCTAAATCCAGCTCCCCCGTTCACACAGCTAAATCCAGCTCCCCCGTTCACACAGCTAAATCCAGCTCCCCCATTCACACAGCTAAATCCAGCTGCCCCATTCACTCTGCTAAATCCAGCTCCCCCATTCACACTGCTAAATCCAGCTCTCCTGTTAACATTGCTAAATCCAGCTGCCCCGTTCACACTGCTAAATCCAGCTCCCCTGTTCCCTCTGCTAAATCCAGCTCCCCCGTTCACACTGCTAAATCCAGCTCTCCCGTTCACTCTGCTAAATCCAGCTCCCCTGTTTACTCTGCTAAATCCAGATCCCCTGTTCCCTCTGCTAAATCCAGCTCCCCCGTTCACTCTGCTAAATCCAGCTCCCCAGTTCACTCTGCTAAATCCAGCTCCCCAGTTCACTCTGCTAAATCCAGCTGCCCTGTTCACACAGCTAAATCCAGCTCCCCCGTTCACTCTGCTAAATCCAGCTCCCCCGTTCACTCTGCTAAATCCAGCTCCCCAGTTCACTCTGTTAAATCCAGCTCCCCCGTTCACACAGCTAAATCCAGCTGCCCCGTTCACACAGCTAAATCCAGCTCCCCCGTTCACACAGCTAAATCCAGCTCCCCCGTTCGCACAGCTAAATCCAGCTCCCCCGTTCATACTGCTAAATCCAGCTCCCCCGTTCACACAGCTAAATCCAGCTCCCCTGTTCGCACAGCTAAATCCAGCTCCCCCGTTCGCACTGCTAAATCCAGCTCCCCCGTTCGCACTGCTAAATCCAGCTCCCCCGTTCACACTGCTAAATCCAGCTCCCCCATTCGCACTGCTAAATCTAGATCCGCTGTTCTTATTTGTGCTCTGATTAGACAGGCATTTTTGGTGTCATCTGATGTGCGCTATTTTTAGGAATCTGGCTCAGGGAATCTGTCTTCCAAGATTCAAACCAAGTAAACCCGAAAAGAGCTGCACAGGGCACACTGTTCCTGCTGTCCACTCCTGGTCTCTTTCCAATGTCAGCTATAGATTACAGTGATTGAAACAAAATGGCAGATATATACAAATCATATGAAAATGTAAACAAACCATCTAGGCTTCACATCACATAGCTGAAACAAAATTAAAAGGCAGAGTCACAGAAGGAGTTGCAAATAGATAATGCATTTATATCTGCAGAGACAGACAGTGAAACCTTAAGGAACAAGTAGGTAAGATAGTAGAATGTTATCATTTATTGCGAGGGGAATTGAATACAAAAGTAGGGAGGTTTGCTTCAGTTATACTGGGCACTAGTGAGACCACATCTGGAGTACGCTGTACACTATTGCTCTTATTTAAAGAAGCATGTAAATGCGTTAGAAGCAGTTCAGAGAAAGTTTACCAGACTAACATCTGGAATGGGAGAGATGTCTTATGAGGAAAGTTTGGACAGGCTAGGTTTGCATCAGCTGGAGTTTAGAGGAATAAGAGGCAACTTGATTGAAACATATGAGATCCTGAGAGGTCTTGACGGGGTGGATGTGGAGAGAATGTTTCTTGTTGTAGGAGAATCAAGAACTAGGGGTCACTGTTTAAAATTAACGGGTTGCCCATTTAAAACGAAGATGAGGCGAAATGTTTTCTCTCAGAGGGTTGAGTGTCTTTGGAACTCTCTTCCTGAAAAGGCGGAGGAAGCAGAGTATTTTTAAGGCACAGGTGGATAGATTATTGGTAAGCAAGGGGATGATAGGTTATTGGGGGTAGAGGGGATGCAGATTTGAAGTTACCATCAGATCAGCCATGAACTTATTAAACAGTGGAGTAGGCTCGAGGGGCTGAATGGCCTACTCCTGCTCCTTGTTCATATGTATGTTCATATGTTCATGATTCAAGTCAGTGTTTACTCCAGCTATCATAATGTACCGAACCAGGTAGGAGAGGTACTCTGTTAATGGGGAATGAATATAGGGCACAAGCAGCCTGTTATTGGAGAACGAATATAGTGCAAAGCAGCCTGTTAATGGGAATAAATACAGGACACACAGGATGGTAAAGAATAAATAGAGAACACTAAATAACCTGTTACTGGGTTTTGGTGAGCCTGCATTCTACACCAATCCCTGCTGGCCTCAGATCCACACGGGCCATTGGCCCAGTTATACTTCTACACAAGTTAAAAGGTTTCTTTTGTCATCTAAAACCTATTAGTCGGTTTTCATCGTTTCATGATATCCTTACAAAATCCAGGAAAGCTACAAGCAATGCAAGAAGGCCACAGGGCACTTGCGTATTAGTAAGGTAAACCTCAGACTCTCTGTATGTTATTTATCCTCAGTTCCTCCTGAAATGTCCTGCCTGTGTGTGAATGAGAACCAGGGAAAACAAGAAAGGGCATGGCACAGGTTCACCATAAATGAAACTGGGTCTTAAGGGGTTAAATTATGATGACAGGTTGCATAAACTTAGCCGATATCCCCTGAATTTAGAAGGGGCGGGGGTGACATAACTGAGGTTGTTTAACATAATTAAGAGTTTGATGGGATATTTGCAGGAAAGAGGTTGCTTCTGGTGGTGGAATCCAGAAAAGAAGCACATAATATTAAAATTGGATTAAGGCGATGCAGGAGCGAAATTGGGATGATTTATTCCCAGAGCGAGAGATTCTTGGGACAATTGAAAATTTCACGACTGAGACTGATAGTCCTTGGTTACGCAAGGATGTCAAGGGGTATGGAGCAAAGGCAGGTAAATGGAGTTGATTGACAGAACAGGCTCGAGGAGCTGAATGGCCTGCTCCTGTTTCTAACATACACCTTAAAGGAAAGCTGAGCTGTGTATCAGGCAGTACCTACTTCTGGTTTCCCGTCGACAAGATGGCCGTGGAACCTAGAAGTTCCTCGTAGAGATCAGCACCATTGGAAGGGAATGGGGAATACTGGGCAAGTAGCACACGCCTCACAGCGACCAGTGTCTGAGGAAAGATACCAGCGTTAACCACCAGATATTCAGATGCTACACTGAAACCCAGCAACCTAATAATCCAGATTCAAATTCCCAGCTTGGCAGTTTGAGAATTTGACTTCAGTTTAAGCCTGGTGTCTGTAAAAGTGACCCCGGGGCTGCGAAATTATTAAAAACGTAACTATTACCATAACAACTTATACCAGCCCACCAGCCTCCACATGCGAATGATCATCCTCCGCCAGTTGCGCCAACTCCAGCCTGATGCCACCTCCAGCATCCGCAGTATTGTGCTTTTAACTTATATTTACATGGTGCCTTTAACATAATGAAATGTCCCAAGGCACTTCACAGGAGCATTATAAAACAGAACGTGACACTGAGCCACTGGCATTCTTTAGGGAAGGAAACCTGCTGCCCACACCCTATACGTGACTCTAGTCCCACACCAATGTGGATAACTCTTACTTGGACTCTGAACTGGTCTTAAATCCATTCAGTTGTATCAAGTCAACAAAGGGTAACTAACGGCGGGGAATAAATGCTGACCTTGCCAGAGATGCCCACTGCCAAAGAATACATTTTTTAAAAACGGCAGCTTGAAACAGGGCTGCTCCAAACTGACTGCACCATTCATTAACTCTGGCTGATAATTCCTTTTGATCTTCAGCAACAACAGTTTAACACAAGATCTTGAACAGTAAATGGAGTGTCTTTAGAGTGACTGCTGAAGAGCTGGTACCCTCATTACCTTGTAGGAAACAGAACATTTCTGTGCCAGGTCTTCAAAATCTGCAGACACCAAGTGCATCACTGAAAAAGATGGAAGAGTGCATGAAACTGGATTAGACAGTACCACATCGTTAACCCCAAACTGGGAAGCCCTGGTGTGACACCTTCATTTAGCTAACCCGCCATTCTTGCCAGCTATCAGCATGAGCACTACCCACTTGTGTGGTACCAGGGGCAGTGATGCAATCTCACAGGCCCATGTCCAATACAACCAAGATTGACATTCTTAAAACTCAGTTCAAGTCCTTGGAACTAGCAGAGAGGGGAAACTTTTTACACCAGGATTGGAAACCAAATCCCAGATGTAAACAGTGCTAACATTTATACTGTATCTTTAGTCCAAGACACTTGCTACTTGGGGGTCAACCAGCAGATGAATATTACAACGTTAACCATTGAGAGGTAGCTTGCCAACTCTGGGGGGGTTAGGCATATTGCTGGAGGTTTTCATTACATCCTGGTTTCAAGCACCCCACCTCATATCAAACAGCCTTTTCTCACAAAGAAACAGAAGTGTTGAAAGAGAAATAAATAATGCCTCCATGATTTTTCTCCTGGGTTGCTGCCTTAGTGATATCCAGGAAACAGGGAAAAAAACTGGGAGCTATAGTCCAATCGCATGATAGTTACTGTTATCACCAATTGAATTGCAGCAAACTTAAGGCTGGCGGGATTCAGCTTGCATGGGAAGTTACTTTTGCTGGGACTGGTGACAGGCCTCCTGTTTAAAAAAAAGACTGCGTGCAGCATTCACCAGTGACTACACTTAAACGAGCCGGAAAGAGGCAGTACATACATGTAAGTCTTCCTTTGTGAGTATACCCATCAGGGAGAGGGGTAACATATGGGGTCGCTCCCTCCCTACCTGTTACTACGTTCTGGTCTTTTAACGCCTGAATGAGCTGGGCGGTGGCTCCGGGACATATCCCCTCCCGGAGGAACACCATGGCGGGGTGAGGGGCATGAATAGACTTCTATATACACAGTGTTTGCGGCCAGCTCAGCCCCAAGTCCCGGCAGTCAGGCTGACACTGCCCCACTGGGACACTTGCTTCCTCCTCTCTTTCTGATGGGAACTCCTCCACTCGTTACATTTTCCCGCCAGAAACGGACACAATCGAATTTACAGTCACAGCGTTCCAGAACCTCGTGATGTCATCGAGCTTGGTGAAAGAAAAATTGGACCAACCCGTAAATACTCGTATAATCCGGACTTTCAAAAAGATTCACCGACCGTAAATAATCAAATAAGTTGGAAATGAAATATAGGCGCTAACTGGCTACAGTAATTGATTTCCCTCTCTGACTCCCTGCTCCATAAAGTCACTCTCACAACTTTTGTAAATCCTTATTTCTGCTTTTGTCAACAATTCAGTTGCTGTCTTTTCTAGAAAGTTGACATTTTTTAAACGCGTATTGCCTTTTGGACTCTTGTTTCCACATTAAAAATCCACCCCAATAATCCATTCTAGCACTATGAAGGGGGTCAATTTTTAATGCTGTCAGATCTTCCATCCTACAGATTCTAATGAGTTGCTTGTTCTGATTGTATCCTTCCTGTAATCTTCATACTATGCACCCAAATATGTCCATCTCCTGCGCTATCCCATGCGCTCTGCTGATTCCCAGTCGTCATTCGGAAAATTTGTTCATATTCATTATGTTCCTTAAAAAACTGATGACTCTTACCCTACCAAATACTGGCCTATTACACTTACAGTTAGACTTTCTGATTGAAGCTGCCATTCACACAAATCATTGAAAATCCTGATTAACCATCATGGGCATTCATGGCTATTCCACTACTGGATTTCCTGCTTATATCCCCTGCTCGTGACACCTTAGCGATTTATTTCATCATTAAATCTCCAAGGCGTTTGATATTGTCTGGAACCATGCAGTCGGAACCAAATTAACATCACCATCATGTTGTTGATGTTGTATTCTATGACTTTTTACCCCCATCAGCTGATTCCAAAGCTCTGTTCTCCCACCTAGTCTGATCCATTTTTATATGGATCAAGTCTTTCATGCTTTACCCAAACTCATGCATGTCTTTTTTTGATGGTTACATTTACATTAATCAATTTAATCTTGTTTGCATCCCTCGGCAGTTAATGAGGTCCAGAATGTTATCATTTAGCCGGGGACCAAGTACATCATCCTTCAGAGAATCACAGAATTGTTACAGTGCAGGAGGGCATTCAGTGCCTGCACCAGCTCTCCGAATGAGCAATTCATTAGTGCCATTCTCCTGTCTTCTCCCTGCAACCCTGCATATTCTCCCTTTTCAGATAACAGCCTAATTCCCTTTTGGATGATTTGATCGAACCTGCATCCACCCCTCTCTCAGGCAGTGCATTCCAGACCTTAACCGCTCGCTCTGTGAAAAAGCTTTTTCTTATATTGCTTTTGCTTCTCTTGCCATTTGCTTTAAATCTGTACCCTCTTGTACTCCACCTTTTCACGAGTGGGAACAATTTCTCCCTATCAACTCTGCCCTAGTTTGCCTGTTGGCATTCCTGGCCCCACTATCTCCCCATACTCAATTGGCATTCCCACGATTATTCACTGCTGTTGCTGCCTCCAAGAACTTGGTTTCCTCTTTTGTGCCCAAAGCTTCTTTTCTCAAAAATGGATTTAGGAACATGTTTTCCATTTGTTCACAGGATGTGGGCATCGCTGTCTAGGCCCAGCATTTATTGCCCATCCCTAACTGCCCTTGAGAAGGTGGTGGTGAACTGCCTTTATGAACCACTGCAGTCCCTGTGGTGTAGGTACACCTAGAGCGCTGTTAGGAAGAGAATTCCAGGGCATTGGGTTTAGCCCCAAGATTAGCCCCTCAAGCTTGTTCTGCCATTCATGTTTCAGCTGTGACCGAACCCAAGATACCAGCCTTTGCCCTATATCTCTGAATAACTTTAGTTAAAAGAAATCTATCAATCTCAGATTTAAAATGAACAATCGATCTGGAATCAATTGCCATTTGTGAAAGAGAGTTTCAGATTTCTAACACACTTTGTGTGTAAATTGTTTTTTAATTGTACTCCTGGAATGTCTGGCTCTAACTTCTAGGCTATAACATCTAGTCCCAGACTCCCCAACCAGGGGAATTAGTTTCCCTTGATCCACACTATTGGTTCCCCCTGTTATGTTGAAAACTTTGATAAAATCAACCCTTTGCCATCTAACTTCAAGTGAACACAACCCTTAGCTTAAAAATGGGGCCTAATTGAGAAAGAAGATTGAGCATTATGGAGATCAGTAACAGAGGGTTATAGAGATAGAGATATTAATATTGAGGGATACATATACTATTAACGTGGAGGGTTACACTGATATATGGAGGTGGTAACATTGGGTTAAAAAGGTATTAAATGTACTGAGGGTTACAGAGATGTTAATAACAGCGTTGGATTATTTTGCTCGAGACAAGGTAGGGAAGGAATTTAGAATTTTGTGCTTGGCACTCTTGGCACAAAGCTTCACACAACAGGAATGCATTGTTGGGAATTGTACCAGCAGGGCCTGTGAGAAATAGGTTTGGTTAATTTCAGTGTCATTGCTAAGAGGAGCAAGATTCAGGGCTGAAGTACCCATAAACCAGCACTGAGAACTGACTTGAGTTGGTCCAAGTCGAGTGGAATGCCTGAGGTGGCGGCAGTGGCGAAGGGCGGTGTGTTCTGCAAGGTGTAGAAGCAGTCGCTGACTAAACTCACCAAGAAGCCGCCTAAGAAGTGGAGAAAATCTCGCAAACAGAGCTATTCCACTTAAGTGTACAGGGGGCTGACCCAGGCCCACCCTTCCACCAGGATCTCATCCAAGGCCACGAGTGTTATGAATTCCTTCGTTGTTGACATTTTCGAGCACATCACCTCCGAGGCTTCGCACTTCATTCACTATAACAAGCACCGCAGCATCTCGGCCAGAGAGATCCAGAGCACCGTCCGCCTCATGCTGTCAGGGGAACTGGCCAAACACGCCGTCTCCGACGGCACCAAAGCGGTCACCAAACACGCCAGCTCCATTTAGGTGGATCGTTCTAAAGATTATAAACCAGCACTAACTGGCCACTAATTTCTGGGCCCATAGGGAACTGAACTGAGACTGGACAAAGTCTTCTCACCCAGGACGATACAGCTAGCAGAGTGAGGAGACACTTGAACCATCATCCTGGGATGCATTTGATCTCCAGTCCCAGAGGGGATCCGCCATTAACCTAATCCATTGTGCCACCCAGCAGCTTGGATAAACTGCTGCCTTAGGGCTGTAATACTGTATATGGGCACATGGGTGCCAGCAGCCTTCCGGTATCTCCTATTTAAAATGAATGAGCTTCACTTGCAAACTGAGTGTTGGCAGATGTTCAACAATGGAGGGGATCACAGCCAAGCCTGACATCTTTCAGGTGAGACATTAAACCAGAGCCCCATCTGCCCTCTGGGGTGGATGTAAAAGATCCCATGGCACTATTTTGAAGAAGAGCAGGGAGTTAACCCCAGTGTCCTGGTCAATAGTTATCCCGCAGTCAGTATTGCAAAAATAGATTATCTGGCCATTATCACAGGGCTATTTGTGGGAGCTTGCTTTGCACAAATTGGCTCCTGCGTTTCCTGCAATACAACAGTGACTACAGTTCAAAAGTACTTGATTTGGGACATCCCGTGGTCATGAAAGGTGCTGTATAAGTAAATGTCAGCCTTTCTTCAACGATACTGTCACTTAATGTCAGTTTGCTTATACTTTCCAGCAGGGGTCACTGGTTAGTGATTAGGACTAAGAACTTGCCTGATTTCCTCTCCCTAGTCTGGGGGACATAGAGGTCAATTAAATACCAAGTTTCAGAATAATTGTTTACGAAAAAAAAAAGGTTTTGCTTTGGAAGGCATGTGTTACTCTTCGTGATTAAAATGTCACAGTTCCACATTGCTGCTGTCAAAAACCACACAATTTAACTCTTTCCTCAACATGACATGCCTTTTCCTTGCAGGGTGCTTTCTGTGGCAGATTGAGAGCAGCAACGCTTTAACCAGATTCAAGCTTCCGCCTTTGTGTGACATTCATTTCCTGTCCCAGCTGCTTCCCCAATGAATAATCCATAAACCCGGCTGGCATAGAAACAACAGGCAGCTGGAGGAGGCAGCGCCCTCCCCCCTATCATTTTTCCTTTTGTTCATTTATTCAGCAGAGCTGGGAGTCAATCACAGCCTTTCAGTGCATTGCGAGCCCTCTCGTTTGTAGCAACACTGGATCATTCGGAGCCCAGGCTCTTGTGCTGTTTGTCCAGGGTTTAAGGGCATTTCAGCCCCAGGAGCGGTGGAAGCTCATTAGGCCAATGGTGGCTAGTGCCTGCTTTGTGTAAACGCTGGTTTTATTTTTGCAGAAACCTTCTTTGGACAGCTCCCGGATTCCGAACCCTGAATGATTGGCAAACGTGCTGTGCTTCATTCCTCCAATCCTCACTGGAGTGAAGAGGACGCAAGAGTGTCTGTGCAGTTCCATGTGACTGGGTGCTGTCAGCTTTTCTCAGTTTCGCTGCATCCTACCCAAGCAGCCAAAGGGAGAGGCAGGAGAGCTGCAGTAGGACCTCAGCCCAGGGGCGGGTGTCAGTAAAAGCCCCGACAATCCCTGTAAAACAAGGAGCTGGATGAGAGGAAAGAGACAGTAAGGATGCTGCTGGAACTACAATAGTGATTTTTTAAAAAAAAAGGCTCTCTCAAAACTAAAGCTGCTCATTGGAGATTGGGTGGGTTTCTGTTGTCTCTTGCTGTTCAGACGGTCGGGTTGGTTAAGGCTGTGATGCATTTTTTTTCCCCCTTTTTCAGATTAACAATTCAGTCCTGTAAGGATGGGAGGAAGGGTAAACCGGAGAGATGTGTGAGGTGGCCAGCGCTAATCTCCAGCCCTCCTAAAGAAAGAGTATTGTCTACTGGAGAGAGACCCAGGCGTTAGGGAAATGAGCCTGCTGAAACCAAGTGGGCTGAAAGCCCCAGGCCGGGTCAACAAGCATTCCAGTCCAATGGGTCGAGGCTCTGCAGCGATAGCCGGGCCTAAGGAAGGTAAGAGAACAGACTGTGAGCATGATCTTTGCGGATCTGTTATCCTGTTAGAAATCGATGGTATCAGCAACATGATTTTCAGATTAATACAATGATTGTGTTTTCTTTGATCAGATAAAGAGCTACATGAGACATTTTCACACACATTCTTTGTTTTGCTGCTTTTCCTTTTACACCTGTCTAAATGGATGACATCAGATTTTGCATCTGCAAATGCACAATTCACGTGGAGCACTATTGTGCGAGGCAATATTAAACAGTGATGGAATTGTATCTGTCACTGGAGCATTCCAAGCTGCATATTAAGATTCATTTACCTGCCCTAACATAGCCTTATGTGGCTCAGTGTCAAATTTTGTTTGATAATATTCCTGTGAAGTGGCTTGAGACGTTTTACTATGTTAAAGGTCCTACATAAATGCAAGTTAACATGAACTAAACAGTCTAGTAGTCCTCAACCTAAACATTCAGGGACAATCTGTCAATATCCAAATAGAATTTGTTTTTTAAAGTTTCTTTGAGAATGTGACGAAAACTGTCCTTGCCCTGAAAATTGACCTTTCTTCCTGTTCCCAGAATTGGCTGGATCGCACTGGGTGGCAGACACACTTTTCCCTTAGGGAGGTTCAGCCACTTTGACAGGTCACCTTCTCCACTCCTTTTCCTAGGTTCCCCCGCCCCTCCCCAACACATTCACACTCCCAAAATTAGGATCCTGTATCAGGACTAATTGTGATGCAGCAAATTAGCAGAAAGATACGGATTGTTAATCTTTGGGTAAGGCAGGGAAATGCATTTATTTCTGGCGAGACTCACTTGGGCTGTTCATTGTGCCACACCTTCCCAAATCTGTGCTCATCTTTAGTGAAGCTCCGTTTTTGAATCCCTCCAGTCAGGTTTCAGAATACCAAATCAGCTTTGCTCAAAGAAATTAGTAACATTTTATGTGACTGTACCAAGGTAACCTATCTCTCCAAGTCCTTCTCAGCCTGTCAGCAGTCTTTGACACTGTTGACCACACCATTTTCCTCTAACACCTCTCCACTGTCATCCAGCTGGGTGGACAGCAGTTGTTTGGTCCCAGTATTATCTCTCTATTTATGAATGATAATGACCTACAATAGCTCCTTTTCCCACTGCTTCACCATAACCTCTGGAATCCCCCAAGGATCTATCCTTGGCTCCCTCCCCCTTTTCATCTGTATACCGCTCCTTGGCGACACCATCCAAAAACACAGCATCAGCTTACACATTTTTTAAAAATTCATTCTTGGGATGTGGGCATCACTGGCTATGCCAGCATTTATTGCCCATCCCTAATTGCCCTTGAACCGCTGTAGTCCACGTGGTGTAGGGGCATCCACAGTACTGTTAGGAAGAGCATTCCAGGATTTTGACCCAGTGACAGTGAAGGAACGGTGATATATTTCCAAGTCAGGATGGTGAGTGGCTTGGAGGGGATGCTGTCGACACCCAGCTCTGTCTCCCCATTATCCCCTCAACTCCTCTGCTGTTGCTAAGTACTATATGAGCAGAAACTTTCTCCAGCTAAATATTGGGAGGACCAAAGCCATTGTTTTTGGTCCCTGCTCTAAACTCTTCCCTAGCTATCGACTCCATCCCTCCCCCTGGCAACTGTCCAAGGCTGAACTAGACTGTTCACTAGACTGATTCCTGGGATGAAGGGGTTGTCTTATGAGAAAAGATTGAGTAGGTTTGGCCGATGCGCATTGGAATCTAGAAGATTTGGAGGTGATCTTATTGAAACATATAAAATTCTGAGGGGGCTTGACAAGGCAAGGTAGGTGCTGAGAGGTGTTTGCCCTTATGGAGGAATCTAGAATTAGGGGGCACAGTTTCAAAATAAGGGGTCTCCCATTTAAGATGGAGATGAGGAAGAATTCTTCTCTCAGAGAATTGTTAATCTTTGGAATTCTCTTCCACAGAAAGCAGGGGAGATTGGGTCATTTAATATATTCAAGGCTGAGTTAGACAGATTTTTGATTGACGAGCATTATGGAGGCAGGCAGGAAAGTGGAGTTAAGGCCATGATCAGATAAGCCACAATCAATTGAATGGTGGAACAGGCTCAATGGGCCAAACGGTCTACTCCTTAGCCAGCCCTACAGATGGCCCCTTAGGTGGTGCCATTCCAGAGATCATAAGCATGGCTGAGGTGGGAAATGAAAAATGCCCACTGGTATAGTATGAAGTAGTTGTGCCAATCTGGGGCAAAACTGAAGGGCTTTAATCTATGGAGCCCAATCCTATATCTGCCTCTCCCACCACTTCCTGTTGAAACCTTTAGAAACAGCTGTATGATGTTCTTATAGATTTCAAGGCTGTGCTAAGAAGCTGTCCTTCTTTGTCCTCTTACATTTAACACAGTCAACTATTCCATCTTCCTCCACAGCAACTCCTAGGTGCTGCGCCTCCATGGCACTGCCCTCTTCTGGCTTCATTCCTCCTTGCCCTAATGTGGTCAGTTTACCTCCTTTACTAGTTCTGTCCTCCCAATCTCCAAAGCCCCCTTCAAAGTACCCAAGATATCATACCTATATGCTACCAGTTAACATCATCAATATTCATAGGATTAATTTCCTTGTGTACACTGCAGCCATACAGCTCTACCTTTGGTCTGAACCCTTATTTCATTATGGTCTGACTGAGATCAAGTTCTGGATGATTTAGATCCTTTTGTTGATCACCAAGACTAAAGGCATCTTTTTCAGCTCTTTCAAAAAATATCACGATTGAAGCCCCACCTTCTTCCCCAGATGCTTGGTCATGCTGAACCTGCAGATGTGCGTGCTATGCTGAGCTTTGAAGCCCAAATCCTATTTTGTTCATTTATTCATCTGTGGGATGTGGGTGTCGCTGGCAACATCATTATTTATTGCCCATCCCTAATTGCTCTTGAGAAGGTGGTGGTGAGCTGCCTTCTTGAACCGCTGCAGTCCATGTGGTGGAGGTACACCCGCTGCTGTTAGGAAGGGAATTCCAGGATTTTGACCCAGCGACAGTGATGGAACGGCAATATATTCCCAAGTCAGAATGATGAGTGGCTTGGAGGGGAACTTCCAGGTGGTGGTGTTCCCATTTGTCTGCTGCCCTTGTCCTTCTAGATGGTAGCAGTTGTGGGTTTGGAAGGTGCTGTTGAAGGGGCTTTTGCAAGTTTCTGCAGTGCATCTTAGATCTGGCACATACATAGTCATGGTACACTGGTGGTGGAGGGAATGAATGTTTGTGGATGTGGTGCCAATCAAGCTGGCTGCTTTGTCCTGGATGGTCTCGAGCTTCTTGAGTGTTGTTGGAGCTGCACTCCAACAAGTGGAGAGTATTCCATCACACTCCTGACCTGTGCCTTTATAGATGGTGATCAGGCTCTGGGGAGCCAGGATGTTGAGTTGCTCTCTGTAGGATTCTCAGCCTCTGACCTGCTCTTGTAGCCATAATATTTATATGGCTGGTCCATTTCAGTTTCTGGTTAATAGTAACCCCCAAGATGTTGATAGTGAGGGATTCAAGGGTGGTTTTTGAATGTCAAGGGGAGATGGTTGTTGCCTGGCACTCATGTGGTACAAATGTTGCTCACCACATATCCGCCCAAGTCTGGATCACCAGGTTGTTTAATCTCTACCCCTGGAATATCAACTGTCCATTCTCAGACCCACATTCATCAACTGAAAAATTGTTTTCTTCAATGCTCTCCTGACCAGCCTTCCAAAGTCACCCTATAAACACACCTACTCCTCAATCTGCAGCCTATATCTATTCCATACTAACCCCTGCTAACTGCTTGCCATTTACTCTTACCAACTGTTGTGGAGTATACACTCCAATGTTTCTCTTCACCAGCAAGGCTCTCCATTGCTCTTTCCATTTCTATGTCCTTCTCCAATCATACAAGTCAGCTCTCAATCTCTGCTCATCTCGCATCACCTTCTACACCCTTATCTTGATCCTCCACCTTCAAAAAAAACCCATAATTTGTATTTGGGTGTCAGCCATGGGCTCAGTGGTAGCACCATAGCTTGTGAGTTGGAAGGTTGTGGGTTCAAGTCTCATTACAGAGACCTGAGCACAAAATCCAGTACTGAGGAAATGCTGTACTGTCAGAGGTGCTTACTTTCAAATGAGGTTAAACCGACACCCTGTCCATTCTCTCAAATCAATGCAAAAGATGCTAATGGCACTCTTCGAAGAGTGGCACAGGATACCCTGGCCAATATTTATGCCACAACCAACATCACTAAAACAGTTTATCTGGTAATTAAGACATTGCTGTTTGTGGGAACTTGCTGTGTGGAAATTGGCTGCCACATTTCCTACAAGAACAAGCTCACTTCAAAAAGTACTGAATTGGCTATGAAGTGCTTTGGGATGGCATGATCATGAAAATGTAATATAAATGTACATCTTTCTTTCTTCTTTCAAGTTTAATGTGTGACTAAAGCTGATAATCATCTGATACCAATCGAAAACTGTTTTCACTAAAATTTGCAATAGCAGCCTGATGGAGCGAAAGTCCTTAAAAGTGCTTTTTGTATTAAGGGGATAATGTGTGTGTGAAACAAAAATTTAAGCAACTACCTCAATCGATAAGATTTTACTCGTCAGGAGGCAGTGTGTCTTTAGTGTTCTCCTGAAATGTCCCTGTTCCTGCTCGGGAATGTCGACATAGTCCGGAGTTGTTTTGTGTGTACATGATGGTTCTTTCAACCAGTCTGAGTAAACCAGAGGCTCCCTTGTATAAAGATTGAAGTGTGTTTGACCTGCTTCATTTAGTACACACCTAAATCTGCTGTGTGGTGCATGTCTCCCGTTACAAGGAAGATGGGATATTGCGCCACTATGTAATATTTTGATTTCTTTGTGCATGGATTGATGTTGTGAGGTTGGTTGCAGAGATGTACAGGCTACAGCATTCACAATGTTGCATAACAACAAGCTAAAGTTTCATTTGAGAGAGATGACATGAATTGTAGAGCCTTTTGCTGTTCCTTATGGGGCCTTGCATACCAAATTTCCCTTTGATTTACCAGCTATTCTCCCTTCCCTTCCATCGGTAGTGATGCGTGCTGAGCTATTGAGGATATTGTTACTTTGCTATTCATCAGCTAACAGAATCTGACGATATACTGACAGGATTTGATGAAGTAAGGTGGGAGAGTCTTGTGTGGAGTATAAATGTCAGCATTGACCAGTTGGGACAAATGGCCTGTTTCTGTGTTGTAAATCCTATGTGCCAATAAGCCATTTAACCATGGAGTCTATCACAACTTGGGCCTTCCATCTTGACCCAATGTCTGTGAGTGTAAGCTTTCCAGCAAACAAAGCTGGATAGCCATTGGAAGAGGCACCTGGCTGGAATTCCCCTTCCTAGCACAGGACCATTGAGTCCATTCATACCCTTCCTCTACTCTGGTCAAGATTTAACCTTGAGCAGCTATATTTGACACAACGTGTTGCATTTACCCAGTGATGCACTGGGGGAGTATTCATGGCATTCTCAAATAGGTTCCATTGAAGAAGCTGTGGGCATGAGGTAAATTTTACTTGGTACTTGAGGGTTTCTGGTGACGAGAAGGAATTGGATGGCTCCTGTTTGTGGAAAGTTATGCAGGATGCATTGTGCATGACCATTTGTGCTTGATAGAAAATGATGTGGGGCAACTACCCTTTGTACCTAGTTTCCAAATGCGCACTTCTATAACGCAAACCTCTGCACTGCAGGCGCTAATGCAGGAATGCTACCCTTGGTGTCTGTATCCATTTGTACCCGGATATGGGGTAGAATTTACCGTAGTAATAGGGATCTTCCCCATGTGCCGGAGAGCCGGTGAGAGCACTACGTCACCTTTTGTTGGGAAGGACTGTCATATTGAGTGCCAATCAGGCACTTAACTGGGCAGTGGCGGGCCTTCCCTAGGATCAAGGACCCTGAGGGCAGAAGCCCCGCCCGCTGAGAGCTGCTGGCCAAGTGGCTGTTCCTTGCTTGGCACAGCCATCCGGGTAATCTGCTGCTGGTAATGCACCCACCCAAGGCCCAGGATTGCCAAGGGACCCAGTGGGAGGAGGATTGCAGGGTTGGGTTGCAGGGGGGAGGGGGGCCAGCAGCAAGGGTGAGGAGGTGGCTCTCAACGTTACCCCATGCCACCCCACCCCTGCTCATCCTGATGATCGAGGAGCCCAGCGGGCTCTGAGTACCTTTGAACAAGGATCCCCCCACCCCCACCCCGGAGGCTCGCAAGCAAACCTGATAGGGTTTGTTTTCCAGGCATCCCACAGAGTGAACTCCCCTACCTGCTGCTGGGTGAATACCAGCAAACAGCAGGGTAGGAAGGCCATCCACAAGTCATCTGGCTATAGACTTAATCGGAGCAGAGACAGGAAGGCAGCAGGATCCTCACTCACCACCCTCCCACCTGTTTAAATGCCCCTGCCACCAAACTTGCCAAGGGGAGGACATTAACTTCTGCCCACAGGCAGTATTCAGACAAGTGATTGAAACGATACAGTCTTTCTTGTAGTCCGTGTCGCTGAGTCAGAGTAGAGGAGGGTATGGTGATGGGCATTGCTGTGCTCCAGTAAGCCCTGAGTAATGTGCACGGCAGTATTTGAAGGCCAGCAACAGAGCTTAAAATGGAGAGTACAACTTTTGGTATGAGGGACATGGATTCCAATTAGGTTTGTATCATATGACAGTTACACACAGACCACACAAACTGTATATGTGATTTTGAAGTGTCAGATAAAACTGCTTTGATGTGTCTATATTTGGGAAGATTTTGATTTTCTGGAACAGCATGTGGCAAAATTGTCCAAGACACAATCTTGCCATTTTCGCCACTTTGAAAAGCAAATGATTGAATTTGCCCAGCAACTCCTGATCCTTAATGAGTTTTTAAATTTATTTTTTCACAAGATATGGATGTTGCTGGCTGGGCAGCATGTATTGCCCATCCCTAGTTGCCCTGGAGAAGGTGGTGGTGAGCTGCCTTCTTGAACCGCTGCAGTCCATGTGGTGGAGGTACACCCACAGTGCTGTTAGGAAGGGAGTTCCAGGATTTTGACCCAGTGACAGTGAAGGAGCGGCAATATATTTCCAAGTCAGGATGGTGGGTGACTTGGCGGGGGGAGCTTCCAGGTGGTGATGTTCCCATGTGTCTGCTGCCCTTGTCCTTCTAGATGGTAGTGCTTGTGGGTTTGGAAGGTGCTGAGTAAGGAGCCTTGCTGAGTTCCTGCAGTGCATCTTGTAGATGTTACACACTGCTGCCGCTGTGAGTTGGTGGAGGAAGTGAATGTTGAAGGTGGTGGAGGGGGTGCCACTCAAGCGGGCTGCTTTGCCCTGCATTATGTCGAGCTTCTTGAGTGTTGTTGGAGCTACATTCACCCAGACAAGTGGGGAGTGTTCCATCACACTCCTGACTCATGTCTTGTGGATAGTGAACTGGATTTGGGGAGTCAGAAGGTGAGTCATTTGCTGCAGAATTCCCAGCCTCTGACCTGCTCTTGTAGCCGCAATATTTATATGGCTGGTCCAACTCAGTTTCTGGTCAATGGTGACCCCGCGGATGTTGGTAGTGGAGGATTCAGTAATGGGAACGCCATTGAATGTCAGGGGAGATGATTAGATTCTCTCTTGTTGGGGATGGTCAATGTCTGGCACTTGTGTGAAACGAATGTTTCTTGCCACTTATCAGCCCAAACCTGGATATTGTTCACGTCTGGCTGCATTTGGACATGGATCCTTCATCACATCCTTCAGTATCTGAGGAGTCGAGAATGGTGCTGAACATTGTGTTATCATCAGTGAACATCCCCACTTCTGACCTTATGATGGAAGGAAGGTTATTGATGAAACAACTGAAGCTGGTTGGGCCAAGGACACTACTCTGAGGAACATCTGCAGTGATGTCCTGCAACTGAGATGACTGACCTCCAACAACCACAGCCATCTTCCTTTGTGCTAGGTATGACTGCAACCAGTGGAGAGTTTTCGCCCTGATTTCCATTGACTCCAGTTTTGCGAGGGCTCCTTGATTCCACATTCGGTCAAATGCTGCCTTGATGTCAAGGGCAGCCACTCTTGCCTCACCTCCTTGAGCTTAGCTCTTCTGCCCGTGTTTGGACCAAGTCTGTAATGAAGTCATGCGCTGAATGGCCCTGGTAGAACCCAAACTGAGCGTCAGTGAGCAGGTTACTGCTGAGTAAGGGCTGCTTGATTGCACTGACAACGACACTTTCCATCACTTTGCTGATCTTTACCCAGCCATCAACTATTGGCTGTTTTATACAAGCATTATCCACGAACGGACATTCCATATTAAACAAAGGGCAGGATTGTCCGACCACGCCCGCTGGTAGGATCTTCAGGTCCTTCCGAAGTCAATGGACTTCTTTGGCTGGCTTGCCCGCTCTGCCTCGGCATGACCCACTGCGCTGGGTCCAGAATATCCCGATCAAAGGCAGTCCAGAAATTATTGCACATGCTCCCAATTTTCCTTCTTTAGAACGGCTGTGGTGAGAAGAGCCAGGGAGTTATTATAATCACCTAGTGTGCTTTTCCTTTCCATCATGGTCTTCTGTCACACTTCCAAGTGAGACACTCAACATCACACTTGGAAGAAAAATATAAAGAGCCATAACAACTTATATTTATTTAGCACCTTTGATGTACTAAAAACTGCCCAAGGTGCAACACAGGCATTACAAAGCAAGATATGACACTGAGCTACTGAAGACAACATTAGAACATTGGCTTTTTGACCTGTCTCCTCAACTCAACCTATCAAGCTTCGTGATACAGAAAAAAACACCCCTCTCATTTATGAAACCTATTCAAAGATTTTTAAATCTCAAGTGGTCAAAATAAAAACAAACAAACTTCTATTCAATAATACATTAAAGACAGTTAATCTTTTAATAGCCTCTTAAAACTGTCAATCAAAATGTGAACTCAGTCCCCTTGCTGAGTTAAGTGGTTTTGGACACCTGGAAACTCAACCAATCATTCATAATGGGCTCAGCTGTAATAACAGCCCTTGGGAAATGTTACCAATGAAGTTTCTTGAATCTGCAGGAATAGATGGTGGTGTTTTCTTTCTAAGCTACGCCAGGTAGTCTGTCAATGAATGCGCTCTGGCGAGGTGTGTTTTTTCACGCTTGGTTTTAAAGTGCTGGGAATTTAAATAACTTCAGATCATGACACTTAAACAAACTTTATCCAACCTTCAAGAGCATGTCCTCTGTAAGTATGTGACTCTCAGAGACTGTGGGTTAAGGCATTTGGAGTCAGAGGTTTAATTTTTTTTCATCCCCACGTGGCTCCTGAGATCTACCCATAATGGATACTGGGTGAGTGACTACGGTGGGTACGAGATGGCGTGGAGGTAACATGAGATGCAGCATGGACATGGGTGAGGGGTGAAGGCTAGAGGGCCTAACAGCTTTTTATAAAACTGGGCCAAAGTCTCAGACAATAAAGGCGCAGACCTTCTAATCAGCCCTGCTCAGCACTTGCCTGCCTCCATGGCTGCTTCTGAACAGCCTCAGGAGGTGACAGGCCTGATTCTACGACATCCCCACCTTCCCAGTGCAAAACTTGCATGTGACAGGGCCCTTTATATTGAGGCGGGTCTGCAGAGTGTTGGAAAATTTCCCGAATTGAGCTACCTATCTCACTAGTGAAAATCCAGCCCCTTGTCTTCCAACTATGCATGAGCAAGCCTACCTTGGCATTGCTCATAGGCCTGAAGCACAGTGTCCTTGCCCAATCCCTATCACCCCTGTGCTCACTGACTGACACTGGCCCCTGGTTAACCAATGTCTCAATTTTAAAATTCCCATCTTTCCTTTTGAAATTACCAGGGCCTTGCTCTGCCCCGTCTTCGTAGTCTCCTGTAGCCTTACAATCCTCCGAGATATCTGCACTCCTCCAATTCTGCACTCTTGAGCTTTCCTGATTTTTAATTGCTCCATCATTGGTGGCCATGCCTTCAACTGCCTGGGCCCTAAGTCCTGGAATTCCCTCCTTAAACTTCTCTACTTCCCTTTCTTCTTTTTAAGACGGTTCTTAAAACCTACCTCTACGACCAAGCTTTTAGCCCTCTGCTCTAATTTGGAACAGCAAAAATGAGGTCTGTTTAAGCTCCGCACTATTTTCAAACAGCCCAACAGATTTGTGTTTCGTGCTTGTGTGATTCATGCCTGATACCCTTTCCTGTATCAGCCAGAAATGAGAGAGGGACTTCTGCATCTAGGTCCCATCTGCCATTTTTAAATGTCTCCCCAGCCATCCCAACTATGCAAAATTCTGGATCAAGAATGCTGAAGTCTTCCCAGTTCATTTATTTCCTTCACAATGTCAGGGCCAGGACGATTACATTGAATTTTGTAGAATTTTACAGCACAGAAATGGCCATTTGGCCCAACTGGTCTATGCCGATGTTTATGCTCCACATTAGCCTCCTCCCATCTTACTTCATCTCGCTCTATCCGTAGTTTCTTCTATTCCTTTCTCTCTCATGTACTTAGCTAACTTCCCTTTAGATTCATTTGCACGAATCGTCTCAATCATTTAATGTGGCAGTGAGTCTCACATTCTCAGTTGAATATTGAAGGGTGATCTGATTAAGTTGCTTAAAATGTTAAAAGCGTTCAATTGGATAAATGCAGACAAACTATTTCCTCTGGGGAAAATTAGATGGCTGTAATCTTTAAATTCTAGCTAGGCCATTCAGCGGAGATAGGAAGCACTTTTTTTATACAAGGGCAGTAAAATCTGGAACAGGCCAAAAATTGCAGTTTTCCAGACTGAGATCGATAGATATTAGTTAAAAGTATCTAGGGGTATGGAGCTATGACAGGTAAATAGAGTAGAGATAAGATCAACCATGAGCTAATTGAATGGTGAAGCTCCAGAATGGCCTGCACCTGTTCGTATTTTCCTAAAAACATAGAATGAGATTGGCTTTTTGACCTGTCTCCTCAACTCAAGCTTCATGCAAAAAAGTTATTAAAACTTTATTATTGACACCTTGACTCCAAAAGTAATTCAAAACTCCGGAACACCAAGCTGTCCTTAGCCTACGTTGTTCATTTGGTCAGTGTTGAAGTCCAAGAAATCTTGACTGGTGCCTTCCTTGGTATGGCGTTCCCAGGATCCCCAAACTCGAGAACATTTATGTTCCACACTGCATCAAATTGTCTCTTTGTTTTTCAAACTCTTGTGATAAATTGAGAGTTATCCAGCTCCTATTAAAGCTTTTGAACACATCACAAAGAGGATTGAGCTGAGAGTCTGTTGTATAGATTCAGCACTCCTCCTCAGCGAGGAAAGATCCTCTCATTTCAAGTCTTGTTTATCAGTTGCTAACTCTCCAACATCAGCCCTCCTGGATCACTTGAATGATCCCACCACCGTTAACCATTTCACTCAGCATATAAACTTGACCATGTCCCCTTCTGCCAGCAAGAACAAATCAGCTCTGCAGGCCACATAGTACAACTTCCTGTCTCAGAACCTCCAGGTTGTTCCTCTTTAAACCCTTCCCAATGCATCAAGTCCTGCTGAATCCCCAGTAATGTCATTAGTGCTCATCTTTTGAAAGAGACACACTGCAGCTCCACATTAGAGGTGATCTATAAATCAGTCAAGTTGAATAATTGTTTTTTTTAAACAGTTTGGTATTTAAAAGGTGTTTATGTAATGAAATTTAAAAGGTGTTTATGCAGTGAAACTTAAGAGCAATGTCTTCCTGGGGGAAAAAAAAAGTTTCGACAAAATGGTGTTTGTTAGAAGAGCCATACGTGACATATTAGTCACACCATTGTTTACAGAAAATATATTATGAAGATGGTGGTCCTTTTGAAAATGTCTATGCGCAAGCCTCCCTGTATAATCGAGTACCTCATGATATGACACTTTTTGAAATGGAGTCAGTATGACGAGGCTCCTTTTTTAAAGGGGGTAGAGATGGTAAAACTCCCTCTTTATTTTTCCATAATTGAATTGTCTGACCTTTTCTTTGTGCTACTTTGGCATGAAACCTTTTCCAACACTTCAGCCAGAAGTGCTGAGTAGATGATTCATCTCATCTTTTTGAGGACCACAGCATGACAGATGCCAGTCTTCAGTCAATTTGATTCACTCCACCTGATATTGGGAGATAGCTAAAAGCAGTGTTACGGTAAAGGCTATGGCCCCTGACAACATCGTGCCTGCAATATTGAACATTCATGTTCCAGTACAGCTACAGCATAGGCATCTATCTGACAATATGGAAAATTGCCCAGGTATGTTCTGTCTACAAAAAGTAGGGCAAATCTAATCCAGCCAATTACCGCCCCATCAGTCTACTTTTGATCATCAGTAAAGTGGTGAAAGGTGTCATTGGCAGTACTATCAAGCAGCACTTACTCAGCAATAACCTGCTTACCTATGCTCAGTTTGGGTTCTGCCAGGGCCACTTGACTCCTGACCTCATTACAGCGTTGATCCAAACATGGATAAAAGAGCTGAATTCCAGAGGTGAGGTAACCTGACTTGGAAATATATCACCGTTCCTTCACTGTCGCCGGGTCGAAACCTTGGAGCTCCCTCCCTAACAACACTGTGGGTGTACGTACAACACATGGACTGCAGCGGTTCAAGAAGGCAGCTCACCACCACCTTCTCAAAGGCAATTAGGGATGGGCAATACATTTTTTTTAAAAAGAATGATTGCCTTTGACATAAAGGCAGCATTTGACCGACTGTGGCATCAAGGAGCCCAAGCAAAATTGAAGATAATGGGATCAGGGGGAAAACTCTCCATTGGTTGGAGTCATACCTAGCACAAAGGAAGATGGTTGTGGTTGTTGGAGGTCAGTCATCTCAGCACCAGGTCATCACTGCAGGAGTTCCTCAGGGTAGTGTCCTAGGCCCAACCATCTTCTGCTGCTTCATCAATTACCTTCCTTCCATCATAAGGTGAGAAGTAGGGATGTCGTGGATGATTGCACAATGTTCACCATTTGTGACTCCTCAGAAATTGAAGCAATCTGTGTCCATATGCAGCAAGGTCTGGACAATATTCTGGCTTCGACTAATAAGTGGTAAGTATTGTTCTTGCCACACAAGTGCCAAGAAATGACTATCTCCAACAAGAGCAAATCTAACCACCTTCCTTCACACCCAATGGTATTACCATCACTGAATCCCCACTATCAACATTCTGGGGGTTACCATTGACCAGAAACTGAACTGAACCAGCCTTATAAATACTTTGGCTACAAGAAAAGATCAGAGGCTAGGAATTCTGCAGCAAGTAACTCGCCTCCTGACTTCCCAAAGCCTGTCCACCATCTACAAGGCACAAGTCAGGAGTGTGACGGAATACTCTCCACTTGCCTGGATGAGTGCAGCTTCAGCAACACTCAAGAAGCTCCACACCATCCAGGGCAAAGCAGACTGCTTGATTGGTACCCAATCCACCACCTTAAACATCCACTCCCTTCACCACCAACGCAGAGTAGCAGCAGTGTGTTCACAAGATGCACTGCAGCAACCCACGAAGGGTCCTTTGACAGCACCCCTCAAACTAATGACCTCTAGAACTTAGAAGGACAAGGGCAGCAGACGCATGGGAACACCGCCACCTGCAAGTTCCCTTCACACACCATCCTAGCTTGGAACTATATCACTGTTCCTTCACTGTCACGGAGTCAAAATCCTGGTACTCCCTCCCTAACAGCTCTGGGTGTAGCTACAGCTACAAAGCTCACCACCATCATCTCAAAGGCAACTAGGGATGGTTGACAAATGCTGGCCTAGCTAGGGATGCCCTCTTCCCTTTAAAGAATACAAAAAGGGTTGTGGCATCTTCAATTATCTTGAATCCACACCTCCTCACTTGATTGTATAATTTCATCAACATTAGGAAAAGCCAGAAGTATTGCCCCTGCAAGCAACTCTTTCAAAGGTCATATCCCAGCAATGCTAGTTACTCTCCCCCTTAGCAGACTGGGCTCTAGACACTTTTGGGCCTTTAAGACCCATGCGTATTGATGAGATTGCTCTTCCACCTTGTCTACAACAGCTGTTAATTCTGGTTTAAGACTGGATGTGCAGCTGTTCTGAATTGTAATGGAGAACCAGTAAGTTTGTGACTAAACCAATCCAGACCAACAAAAAATACGGTAGCTGTGCCCTCTGAGTTCAAAACAGTGTCAGAAATAGTTGGTGTGATATCACAGTTCAGGTATCTGGTGGAGGCAGTTTTTCTTTGCCCAGTTTAATTTTATCACCAGTCATAAAGTAAATGGATTAAAGCCTCCATTCAAAAGACAGAGAAAGGGCTTTGCTCGGAGTGCACTCTTTTGTACGAGAATGTCACTAGCAGTCATTTCTGCTGCACTTCTTTCTGAATTCATTTTCCAGGCTGTAGCATCACATGTTTCTAGGTCTTGGAATGAATCACCAAACAGACCCTCCACACCCTTGTCATGCAACAGTAAATCAACTGAAAACAAATCCATCTTATTCTCATGTTTAAACCTCGATTATTGTCTGTTTTGTTTAACTCCACATCAGTTAGCAGACAACAAACAACACTTCTAAAATGCATCAATGGAGCTTTACTCATCCAGCACCAGAGACGAACCTTTTTCAAAAAAATAATATGGAATAGCAGAGTAATAAAAAAAAATCTTAATTACTGTATACACTTGAGTGACAGTCGATCTTGTGTAAAAGTTGACCCCCGACTTTTGGCCAAAAAATCCTTAACTTTTTTATGTATCTTGTATAGAAGTCGACCCTAGTGTTTGAGGGATAATTGAATCCCATTGGGTGGGATTTTCTGGCCCCGCCCACCGCCTAAATTGTCCAGTACCCCCCAAAAGGCCACCGCATCCCCTGCGGTGGGTCCCCTGCCACAATGGGACTGGAAAATCCCAGCCAATGTGTTATTTTTTAAAAAAATTTTTGTTTGGTGTACCACGATACACCAAAATAGCGTAAACACCAAGTTACTACCGGTAATTATAATTTCCTGATGTTATAGTCATTCTACCATCACTATTAGGTTACCTACACATTAATGGCAATATTCTCCTGGTACCACACGCCATATTATGTCTTGGGGGCAGCGTTGGTGGGAACAGTCTCTAATCTGTGATCAGCTTATGTACCACTGTAAACAGTTAGGTGGTGAGACTACAGGAAGGATGGCACTACAATTAACGAAAATTAAAGTGTGAGGTAAATCTTTATTTGTAGATTTAAAGTGGAATATGGCAGTTGTGTGTGAATTTTGCCCTCATCATACCCAAGAAGAAATCTAGGCCATGGCTATCGTTGCTCAGCCTACAGAAAGTATGGCATAGTTTTACCAATAATTGGTAAATATTTTTTGTGTTTATGTTAACAGTTGTCCCTCCAACACGCATGGATTTGAACCCCTCAAATATTACTCCTATATCAGTCGATCCCTTACTTTTTGCCGAAAATTTGGCCTGAAGAAACTTGCCTTTTACACAAGTATTTACGGTATTGTAACTGTCAGAGGGCTTTATAATGAAAGAATATTGACATAATTTACTTAAGTGTCTGGTAACTCTCAGGTTTGCATTTTGACAATGGTAAGTAATGCCATTCTTGGGATGTCAATGCTGGGCAATGGCATCCTAGCAACAAGCAGACTCTGGATGAATTTAGCCTGGCCCTTCTCTCTATCTCAAGTGCTTCAATTCTTGCAGAAAAATAGCAGATGTGAGAATTTACTATAGATGCGTCCAAGTGATTGTTTGTAAAGTTTTCCATTTGCGAACCTTTATCCTCACAACTGTCATACAACAATTTGTGTTTGGATAGCACATTTAATGCAGTAAAACATCCCCAGATGCTTTACAGGTGTATTTTCAAACTAAAGCGCTAGTTTAGTGACACAAAATGGGTCACAAAATGAGATATCAGTGGAGATGATCAAAAAGTGGGGATGTTTTAAGGAGTGCCTTAACGAAAAAGAAAGAGGCAGAGAGATGGAAGGTGGGAATTAGAGTTTAGGGCTGAATGCACAGATGTCAATTAAAATCAGGGATGAGCAAGAGGCCAGAGTTAGCAGAGGCAGAAATCTTGTTGTAGAGCTGGGGCATGTTTAGCAATGGTATTCATGCCATCTTCATACACGTTGATTTAAAAAGTGCGTGCGAATCTAGTTTAGAATCTGTTTTATTTTACTGCTTATTTTTTGCATTTATCAATATAAAGAATTTACATGCTAGAGCACAGAGGACTTTCCACTATTACATCCAAAGACTGATTTTCTCAGTGTGTGACCAGAATCTTGTGGAGGCGATGGGGGTCTCGGCCGTTGGCTGGAGAACCAGCAAGAACCTAATGTCGCCTCTTTACAGGAAGGCCAACTGCATCTTGTTAACTCGGGCAATTGTCAGCCCAGCAGTGGTCTTCCCCTGCGATCGAGGACCTCTGGGGAGAGCAGGGCAGGGGTGTGTTAGAAGTCATGCCCACTGAAAGCTGCTAGCCAAACAGAGGCAGTGCCACTGAGGAGGTGGTGGCTGCTGCCAGTATGACACCCACCTGAGGCCTAGGATCGTTGCTGGATCCCAGGCCCCAGGTGATTATGGCGGGGTGGGGAGGTCATGGGGTGTAGGTTGCGAGGTCAGCAGCAAGGGTAGAGGGGTGGCTTTCAGTGGCTGCCCCTCTTCCTTATACTGGGTCCTTCGATCAGGCACTTAATGCCTTTGAATGAGGGGATCCCCTGGGAGCCTGCAAGCAACCGTGCATGGGTTTGCTTCTCATGTTCCCTGCGTGCTAAGCCCCCCCGCCCGCCACTGGGTCAATACCAGCGGCAGTGGGATGAAGCCCTTAAGTAGGCATCAGTTGGCCACTGAAAGGCTTCAGTTGGCGGTGGGATGGAAAGGCTGTCCACAGGCCTTCTGCCATGGGCTTAATTAGAGTGGATGCGGGAAGGTGGCAGAGTCCACACCTGTCAGATTAATGCCCCTCCTGCCACCAAACCCCCAGGAAAGAGGGCACAAGATCCTGCACTGTTTCCAGTCAAAGCCTTGGTTGGCTGTGTGTATCACTAATTAGGCTTCCAGTTGGCGCCAGGCACTGCCATTTCAGACACAGCATGGGTCAAATAAAGGGTAACGACCCTGAATCTTGCTCGGACAAAGCACCCTGCTCATAACTTTGGTAGATTATCCTTTACTTCATTGGTGCAATTACTACAACACTTCTCCCCACTCGCCATCTTTGTGATCTTTCAGAAAATCACTGACCATCCTGTTGTGTCTGAGTGAGGCTATTAATCTAATACCAGTTTGTCATTAATTATAGGCAATTTCCTTTGATGGGCCCACATCCTTTAAACTTATTTCATCTATGACACCCATATGCATTTGAGACAATCCTTGCAGCTGTCTGACCTGGGATCAGACAGTGTCTGATCCGGCACACACAGTATTGCTGACCAATAAGTGGGCTGGAATGTTTTGGAATGTTGTTTGCTTCTTGGCAGGGTGACAAAAGAACAGGAGCTGGCTGAGGATTTCACTTTCTCAGCTCTTTGCACACGCACTGTGAACATCATTGAATTACATAGAGTTTCTAGCACAGAAACAGGCCATTCCCATTCAGTCTAACTGCTCTATACCAGTGTTTGTGCTCCACATGAGCCTCCTCCCACTATATGTCAGTTGGTATTCAGATCTGCAGCATTGGACATGGTATTGCGGGTAACAGTTTATACCCAATTTGCACAGAGTGTCAGCCGGGGTGGGCTGGAACATTTACTGTCGGGCCTCCATTTTCATAATTGCCGTCGAGAAACTCTGTGTTAGCGTAAATGAAATCAATTCATCAGGGTCTGCAAGTTCCAAACAACCTTGAACCTGTGTGCTGTTCTCAGGAATGTTCCAAACCCATGAACACAGAGGTGTGGGAGAAGGGAGTCAGTGACCATAACCTCTCGTACTGCAGCCTCCTGTTCTTAAACATGCCAAGGGGAGACCTGCCACCTTTTCACAGTAAGATTAGGATAAACCTATGTTACCAACAGGCAAGTGTTGTCCTCATATCGAAATGGGTCAGGGCTGAGATGGATATGGAGGGGGGGAGGTGGAAGTTGCACCCGTTAGAACCCTGCTCTGATGCACAGAATGTCTGTGTTGTTTGTCTGCTCCCTGCAACCCCCCACTGCTCTTCTCCCCCCCCCCCCCCCCCCCCCAACCACTGCCTCGAGGTAAAGTAGCTTGTCATATAACGATCAATGGATGATACCTGATACTCCATTAAATCTGTGCTACATTCATTGCAGGCTTCAGGGGAAGAGAGAACTGGGGAATAAAAGACCTCCTGTTAGCGTCCTTTTGGTCTTTCATAACAGTTCACCCCCATCTTTCCAGTTAGTAGAAAGATCAGCTTGAGAGGGTGGGGCAGCTATCAGGAGAAAGTTGTCTGGGTTGTTGGTGTGTTAAAAGGACTTCATTCATCCAGTTGGTGGAACTGCAAAGCAGGAAGTTCCAGTGCAGGAACAGCACTCAGCAGCTGTGTATTCTGCCAGTTGTGTTTTTTTCTCTCTCTAAGAGCGTTTAATATGATAACAATGGCTGAGCACATCAAGCACAACAAAGCCAGACAGCATTCACTTCCAGTTATACAGCCTCACTTCAAGTTGACCTGGGGGAAGAAAATACAGTGAGGAAAAAAAGAAAGGAAAAAATACTGAAATGGAATAGAGAAAGGGGAGACTGCATGAAAGAAGTGAAGGAGGGGCAGAACAAAGCAACAAAGTAAAGGAGGGGAGAAAGTGAGAAGGGAAAGTGAAGGAGAAAGAATGAGAAGAGGTGGGATGTAAAAAGAAAGAGGAGGGGAGAATAAAAAGAGACAATACTAAACAGATGGGGAGAGAGAGGAGGAAAGAGAAAAGGAAAGTTCAAAGTGTGAGTTCTCAGTTGCAGAGTTGCTCTGGCAGAATTTTTCACTCCGATTTGCTTTATGTTATCTTTCTATGAATAATGAAAACGTGAGCTGATTTAGGATTGCGTGTCAGTGTGATTTTTTTTGTAGAATGATTACATCTTCATTTTTAACCTTGGGTGGTTTTCCAGCTCTCTGTCTCTCCACCCCAATGTTTGCTGTCTTTAGATGAAGGATACACAGGGATTCAAATAAGGAGTAATGACGTTGTCACTTCGCACTGCAGTTACTACTCCTGGAAACCGCTTCCTTTTAATACTGCATAGGTCAAAACAAATATAAACCACAGCTCCACGGAGCACAGTGATCACACCAAACCAAAATTAGTAGGCTGCAGAATGGTAATGTTAGCCATAGGTTTTCATATCTTGTGCAATAGAGAAAATTGTGTAGACAGATTCAGGGATGTGCTCCAATATTTGAAGCTCTTCCAGCAGCAGAAGTTTTGCATCTCAGTCATTGAACAAAGGATTTGTGTAGAAATTCAGGCCTTCACCTTGTTGTCAATGTTTGTCTCCTAGACTGATGCCATCGCTTTAATGAGTGGCCAGGAGTGGCCAATGCTTCAAACCACGCATGGGGCAGAACTTTTCCTGTGTCGGGTGGGCTCGGCGGGAGTGATCAGAAACCTGACCGCCGCCCGCAATCGGGTGTGTGCCGCCATTTTACGGTGGCGGCGTCATACGTGAGCGGTCGCACTATCTGTGCGGCCGGGGGGAAGGAAGGAGAGTCGGAGCCGGCGCTCTTTCGCGCATGTGCACAGAGCTGCCTCAGGGAGATTGAAGCGCTTTTGAAAATGATAAATAAAATCAATAAAAATGTAATGAAACATGTCCCCTCATGAGATGGCACGTGTTTTTAGTTTTCACGCAAACTTATTTTATTTCGTTCACAAAAGCTTTAGGAAACTTCGTCCCGCTCGTGGATGAAGTTTCCTGAGAAATGTAAAGGCCGCTTGGCCTTTTCGCTTGCCCACCAACCGTAAGGTTGGACACGCAGAGTTAACTAGACATTAATTAATTCGTTAATGACCTTAATAGGCCTATCAATTATCGACGGGAGCGCAGCCGACTCCAGCGCACCCGCCCGCCGAACGAAACATTGCGAGACAGACACGCGATGACGTCGGTCGTGCGTTCCGGCATCATCACGCTATGTTCCGGCATCATCGCGCTATGTTCCGGCATCATCGCGCTATGTTCCGGCATCATCGCGCTATGTTCCGGCATCATCGCGCTATGTTCCGGCATCATCGCGCTATGTTCCGGCATCATCGCGCTATGTTCCGGCATCATCGCGCTATGTTCCGGCATCATCGCGCTATGTTCCGGCATCATCGCGCTATGTTCCGGCATCATCGCGCTATGTTCCGGCATCATCACGCTATATGCTGGGCCTGACCCCCGCACACCGACTGAAAAATCCTGGCCATGGTGGGTAATTCTGACTTTGTGCAATAAGATGGACCATAGCAAATTGACTTCAACAGAAATAACATCGGAAGAGATGTAAACTCGGCTGCTGACCCCTGCAGTGTTTTCCACTGTCACACAAAGTCAAAGCCAACCCCACGGAATTTGTAGCAGAGATTTATTGTTGATGGTTTTGGGGCCTAGGGAATGTTTTCTGAAATGATTCAACAACATTCCACGTGCCTCCAGCTCACTCTAAACCCCATCCACATGGAGGCTATCTTATATTTCACTGACAAGATCAAGTATTCTCTCTTTGGTTCATTCCCAGATATCAATGAAACCAGACCAAGCTGATTTCCTACTAAAAATAATTTGGACAGTTCAAGGGTATCGGTCTGAAGATCCCACTCCACGCAATCACTGAGCAGCCTGCATCCCCAGCAGCTTTGCTAGCAGCCACTCTGTCTTTGTCAATAGGAGCTACTGATAAATGAGGACTAGCTGATGATGCAGGGCTTTTTAAAGTGAGATGGAAGTAGGATGGTGTACATATGGGAATTGTGTCTCGGCTCAAACTTTGTCCTGAGTTGATTATCTCATTGTGTTCTATGTCAGGTATTTATGGGGCAATTTTAACCCTCCTTACCTGGTGGGAATAGACAATTAAAATCGTTCAGGGCACTTAATCACCGACATCTCACTCTTTTCACAGCGTCATTGATTTTAACCAGCTTTTCGAAGCAGGCAGGAAGGACACCTGCCAAAAACCCACAAGGTCCTTTTCGAATATGTAGATTGGGCTCTGATGGTGTCACCCGGGCCTGATTGCTACTTTAACCATTGGCCTGAGTGAGGAATCCATCAGCCCAGTGGGAAGAAGAGCTGGGAGGCAGAAGAGGCCTCCTTCAGGGCCCACATGGATGGCCAATCATGAGTCCCTCCTGAGAACTCCTTCATGATTCATTTTGTGCTATCAGACATCGCCTCCTGCCTGCCTGCCAGCATAGCTGTAACTAGCTGGTGGTATACGGATGAAGTCCAGCTGTGAAGACCATCCTTGTCTTCACACTTTCAAGGCGGTTGACCCGCTACCTACCTTGAGCCTCGCCCCATCTGATTTGTGGCTTGAGTTAAAATCTCAGCTTTAGTGTTTGGTGAAACAGCCTGATAGTAAATGTCACTGTAATTCCTCAAATAATTGAAGGAAAGCCCAGAGAATGGGGTGCAGTTCAAAGGTCCAGTCAATCTCTTCAAATGTTTTTATTTGATTTGGTGCACTGTAATTGAATGTATAAAAAAGCACAGTATGTTTCCCCCAGAGGGTAGTTGCAATGCCCCAGTGAGCCACTGGAGTCAGGAAGGCCTCAGGTTTGACCTCCAGTCCTTGTGGATTTATCTGGCTTCAGCCACAGTAGAGACACCCGAGTTGGCCAAACCCCAAGGTAAAAGAAAGGAGACAGGTAGTCAGGGTTCCTCCAGCTTGATTACATTACGTGACTTAGCCAGAAAGTGCACAATTGAATACTGAGTGAGAATGCAGCTGTGTTCAGTAATTTTTAAAAAAATCCCTTCATGGGATGTGGGCGTTCCTGACTAGGATGTTTATGGTGGGAAATTCAGTGATGTAATGCTGTTGAATGTCAAGGAGAGATGGTGAGATGATCATTGCCCGGCACTTGTGCAGCACAAATGTTACTTGCCACTAATCAGCCCAAGCCTGAATGTTATCTTGTTACATCCAGGCATGGACTGCTTCAGTATCTGAGGAGTTACAAATTGTATTGAACACTGTAACTCATCAGCGAATATTCCCATTCCTGACCTCATCATGGAGGGAAGGTCATTGGCGAAGCAGCTGAAGATGGTTGGGCCTAAGACACTGCTCTGAGGAACTCCTGCAGTGATGTCCTGTGGTTGAAGTGATTAGCCTCCTACAACCACCTTTTTTTTGCTAGGTATGACTCCATCCAGAGTATCTTGACTTGGTAAGATAGCCTGCTAGCATTTCCTACCTAATCTAGATTCGTGCAGGAGGAATGGGCCCTTGGTGGAGGCACTTATATCACAGCATGGATCTTTATGTTCAGAAGAGGAGAGAAAATGGATTTTTTTTTGAAAGGGCAGAGTTCATACACCTTTTGAGTGGCTTGGAGATTGAGTATCGTATCGACTCTCTTCGATCAATAGATCAGTGCAAAGGAGGTACCTGAGTTTTAAAAGTGGGGTTTATTTGATTAATACCACACTTTAGAGATTGCCTCACTGACTTTGATACTTCTGATATCGAGCTGTCAGGGTGATTGTTATATTGCAATTTCACAGCTGGAGCTTGTTGGGAGTCAATAAGGAATGTACTAAAGAACCTGTGGAAGTTGCAGTTTACCACTGTTCCATTTCTCATCTTTAATCATAGACCTTCTTGGCTTCTGTGTTCTTAAGTATTCTTGTATGTGACCCACAGATCCCTAGATCCTCAGAGTATTTTTACTTGCCAAGAAATAGCTTTGTAAAATTCGTAGGCCGCTCACAGATCAAGCAATAAATTCTTTTTTTAGATGATTTCAGCTACTGGTTTATTCTCGGGCCTTCAAAAGAGCTTCCTTGCCTTCAGAATAACACTTCACTGAATATTATTTGAGGCTTTAGCTGCAAATGTTTATTAAATAATTATAAAAAGAGTAGCAGTGACACAGTATCTGTGCGTGTATAATGTCTTTAGGTTGCCTGAGCACAAAATTATATAATATTTTAGATATTAAATTTAAATTACCTGGTCTGTATTACTGTAAGGATTTAATGCAGGAGCCAGTTTTTGCCTTTGGAGCTCCTGTCATACAACCTAGCACTGGGATTAGAAATTTGAGAGCACAGAGCTTTGGGATGGGATCACTGAGGATCAAAATGCGGCCCATGGGTGCCATCACTGAGAAACAATGGGGGAGAATTTCCACTGCCGCATTCTTGGCACATGCTGGAAGTCCATCTCAGGATATGACACATTCTCAATCTGATTTACAGCCTGATCCCTTCCCGAAAGGAAATCTTTCCCTAATAGTACAGGCTGGCTCACAGGAATGTAGAACCCAGAGTGACATTGTATTGGTTTCCAGCAGAAAGATGAGCTAATCATGTGCATTATATAAGATGTATATGATCATACATGACCATATTTTGAGGGGTCGGACCTCCACTGGAGCCCCTGTCGATTTGTCTGATACCACCTTGGTGGAATAACTGCAGACAGCCAGGAGAAAGAGCGTAAATGTGTTTTTCTGCCATGCCGCCAGCATTTCCATAGATCTGAAACTGAAATTAATGCAGACACTCAGGAGACTGCTCAGATATTTATGACTATCCCAGTTTTGCCCAGATTCTAAGGATTAAATAGTTGAAATTCCCCTCTCATCAGTAATACAACCAAGATGTTAACTCTTTACGAATGATGTGCAACTGCTTTTATTAAAATAGTGACAAGGATACTTTTGCACATTGACGTAAAGCAACAGTAATTTTTAGCCTTTGCAGCATCCCTGTCACTTGATTCTAAACCTGGTCTCCATTCATTCATTGTTTAAGACCTATCCATTCGTGAAAGATAAAAGATTAGAGATTGGCTCACTATATATTGGTTTATATCTTTCTTCTCAATTAGTCCTTGATTTTTTTTTTTTGAATCATGTCTACTTTATGCCAGTTTTGTTCCTGCCTCTCTTGAAAATGTTCACTTGGGGGACACTACGTTTAAAATTTATTTGTTCACGGGATGTGGGCATCACTGGCTAGACTAGCATTTGTTGCCCACCCCTAATTGCCCTTGAGCCACCTTCTTTAACTGCTGTAATCCATGTGGTATACATACACAAACAGTGCTGTTAGGGAGGGAGTTCCAGGATTTTGACCCAGCGACAGTGAAGGAATGGCGATTATATTTCCAAGTCAAGATGGTGAGTGACTTGGAGGGGAACTTGCAGGTGGTGGTGTTCCCATCAATCTGGTGCCCTTGTCCTTAGAGGTGGAAGGGACCGCAGGTTTGGAACGTGCTGTCTGAGGAGCCTTGGTGAGTTGCTGCCATGCATCTTGTAGATGGTACACACACTGCTGCTACTGTGCGTCGGTGGTGGAGAGAATGAATGTTGAAGATAGTGGATGGGATGCCATTCAAACGGACTGCTTTGTCCTGGATGGTGTTGAGCTTCTTGAGTGTTTTTGGGGTTGCACTCACCCAGGCAAGTGGAGTGTATTCCATCACACTCCTGACTTGTGCCTTGTAGATGGTGAACAGGCTTTGGAGAGTCAGGAGGCAAGTTACTCGCCGCGGGATTCCCAACCTTTGACCTGCTCTTGTAGCCATAGGGGAGAATCTTCGGCTTGGCGAGTGGAGGCGGGGCTCACTCGCCGAGGAGTAAAATGACGCGGGGTGACGTTGGGCGTGCGTCCCCACGTCACCACGTATCATTTAGATTTTCAATTCAGCGGGCGCGCAGCTGAGTCAGCTGCGTGCCCGCCAAACTGTCGAAGACCTAATTAAGGCCATTTAACTAACAAATTAAAATAATTAACGGAGCTATCCATCCAGCCTTAAGGTTGGCGGCAGGCAAAGATCCCAGGCGGCCTTCGCATTTTTCATGGAACTTCATCCACAGGCGGGATGAGGTTTCATGAATGATTTTAAATTTTCTAAAAAATTTTTATTGAAATGAATGCACATGTCCCAGCACATGTGACAGTTTCACATGAGGAGACATGTCATAAAAATTTTTCAGCACTTTTATTGAACTGTTAAAATTTAAAACTATGCGTGAAAGAGTGCACTCCCGACTCAGGGAATTCTCTCCCCCCCTCCGCCTGCACAGGGATCGCTCAGCGCTTCTGGGCGCGCATCACACTGGGTGGGCCTTAATTGGCCCGCCCACGTAAAATGGCGATGCGGACCTGATCGGGTCCACGCCTGCCCCTGCACAATCCCCCGATGGGGGGATAATTCCACCCATAGTGTTTATATGGCTAGTCCAGTTCAGTTTCTGGCCAATGGTACCCCCCAGGATATTGATAGTGGGTGATTCGGGGATGGTAATGCTTTTGAATGTCAATGGGAGATGGTTAGATTCTGTCTTGTTGGAGATGGTCATTGTCTGGCACTTGTGTGACACAAATGTTACTTGCCTCTTATGAGCCCCAGCCTGGATATTGCCCAGGTCTTGCTGCTATTGGACATGGAATGCTTCAGTATCCGAATGGTGCAATCATCAACGAACATCCCCAGTTCTGACCTTATGATGGAAGGAAGGTCATTGATGAAGTAGCTGAAGATAGTTGGGCTGAGGACACTACCCTGAGGAGCTCCTGCAGCGATGTCCTGGGACTGAGATGATTGACCTCCAATAACCACAGTCATTTTTTTTGTGTTATGTATTGCTGTAACCAGTGGAGAGTTTTCCCCCGCATTGACTCCGGTTTGGATAGGGCTCCTTTGAAGCCACAGATGGTCAAATGCTGCCTTGATGTCAAGGGTGGTTACTCTCACCTCACCTCCCCTCAGTTCAGCTCTTTTGTCCATGTTTGGACCAAGGCTGTAATGAGGTCAGGAGCTGAGTGGCCCTGGTGGAACCCAAGCTGACCGTCAGTGAACAGGTTATTGCTGAGTAAGTGCCACTTGATAGCACCATCGACAAGCCCCTCATCACTTTGTCGATGATTAAGAGTAGACTGATGGGGCCGGGTTGGATTTGTGATGCTTTTTGTTGACAGGGCATACCCGGGCAATTTTCCATATTTGACAGATAGATGGAACAGCTTGGCTGGGGGTGCGGCAAGTTCTGGAGCACAAGTCTTCAGTACTATTGCCAGAATGTTGTCAAGGCCCAAAGTCTTTAGTATCCCCTCCCGTTTCTTGATATGACATGGAATGAATCGAATTGGCTGAAGGCTGACGTTTGTGATGCTGGGGACCTTAGGAGGAGGCCGGGATGGATCATCCACTTGGACGTCTGGCTGAAGATTGTTGCAAATGCTTCAGTCTTGTCTTTTGCACTGGTGTGCTGGGCCCCCCCATCATTGAGGATGGGGATATTTGTGGAGCCTCCTCCTCCAGTGAGTTGTTTAATTGCCCACCTCCATTCACAACTGGATGTGGCAGGACTGCAGAGCTTAGATCTGATCTGTTGGTTGTGGGATTGCTGAGCTCTCTCTATCACTTGCTGCTTCCACTTTTTGACATGCAAGTAGTCCTGTGTTATAGCTTCACCAGGTTGACACCTCATTTTTGGGTACGCCTGATGCTACTCCTGGCATGCTCTCCTGCATTCTTCATTGAACCAGGGTTGATCCATGGCTTGTTGGTAATGGCAAAGTGGGGGATATGCCGGGCCATGAGGTTACAGATTGTGTGCGTGTATACAATTCTGCTGCTGCTGTTGGCCCACAGCGCCTCACTTTTGAGTTGCTAGACCAGTTCGAAATCTATCCCATGGAGCATGGTGATAGTGCCACACAACATGGAGGATATCCTCAATGTGAAGACAGGATTTGGTCTCCACAATGACTGTGCGGTGGTCACTCCTACCGATACTGTCATGGACAGATGCATCTGTGACAGGTAGATTGGTGAGGATGAGGTCAAGTAGATTTTTCCCTCTTGTTGGTTCCCTCACCACCTGCTGCAGACCCACTCTAGCAGCTGTCATTTAGGACTCGGCCAGCTCGGTCTGTAGTGGTGCTACCGAGCCGCTCTTGGTGATGGACATTGAGGTTCCCCACCAAGAGCACTTCCTGCACCCTTGCCACCCTCCATGCTTCCTCCAAGTGGTGTTCAACATGGAGAAGCACTGATTCATCAGCTGGGGGGAGAGAGGGGTTAAGCGGTACATGGTAATCAGCAGGAGGTTTCATCGCCCATGTTTGACCTGATGCTATGAAACTTCTTAGGTCTGGAGTCGATGTTGAGGACTCCCAGGGCAACTCCCTCCCAATTGTATACCGCTGTGCCACCACCTCTGCTCGGTCTGTCCTGCTGGTGGAACAAGACATACCCAGGGATGGTGATGATGGTGTCTGGGACATATACTCACAAAATCATACCTTACAGACAATGTCAGGCTGCTGCTTGTGGGACAGTTCCCCCAATTTTGACATATGCCGCCACATGTTAGTAAGGGGGACTTTGCAGTGCCAACAGAGCTGGATGTGCTGTTGTTGTTTCCAGTGTCTAGGTCAATGGTGGGTGGTCTGCTCTGTTTAATTCCATTTTGACTTTTTTGTAGTGGTTTAATACAACTGAGTGCCTTGCTAGGCCAGTTCAGAGGGCATTTAAGGGTCAACCATATTGATCTGGGTCTGGGGCCATGTGTAGGCCAGACCAGGTAAGGACGACAGATTTCCTCCCCCAAAGGACATTAATGAAACACATGAGTTTTTACAGCCACCAACAATGGTTTCATGGTCACCATTAGAGACTAGCTTTTAATTCCAGATTTATTAATTGAATTTAAATTCCACCAGCTGCCTGTGTCCCCAGAGCATTAGCCTGGGTCTCTGGATTACTAGTGCAGTGACATTACCACTAAACCATCATCTCCCCTGTTCCATAGACACCAACAGGCCCTCCCTCCATACGTCAACAAGTACAAAGTCTTGGCGTGAGCCTAGGTGGTGAGTATTGACTGTAGCAAGTAAAGCGAATGGCTGAACCTAATTTGGTTTTGAATTCCCAGTAGGAGCCACCCATTGGTGATCGCGGTTTGGGGATGGGGGAGGTGTGGCTCAAAGGCAGGGGCGAGGGCAGATGCTGGCACTGAGGCAAATTGTAGCATACCAACTGTCTCCTAGGCTACCAACTAACTCATCATAGACCAAGGATCAAACCTGGGATTTTCCTGGCTGGTGTGGATCCATGCACAGCAGACAATGGCTCTATTAATTATTCTTATTGTTCCCAACATCCTATGATCCTGACATTGATAAACATTGTAGAGGAACCTGCCAGTGGCTTTACCCTAAATCTGTCTCAGGAAGCCAACATTAACTCTGAAAAAATACCAATAAAATCTGTTTCAATGTCAATACTGTTAGCGGATTAAATGGAGCCAGACATAAATCCCTCATCATTCCTGTGCACCATTTATCCTCCTTCATAATAGATGGATCCAGACATTCCTGATGATTTGAAATGAAATCTTTTGCTGTTAATCTTGTTTTATAAAATATCACACTTGGTAGGTTTAGGGGTCAGTGGGTTGGATCTAAGTGTAGTTTATCTGCCCAGAGAAGGGCAGTGGAGCTTCCAGCCTTTTTGAATATGACCTGAACCCCCTCACACTCAGCATCTCCCCCGAGGGTTTACTCCATCCATTATCAGTAAAAAAAACAATCATGATCAATACTATGAAGAGGGAGGCAATTTATTATTTTCAATTTATTATTCATCATGGTTTGAAAGGGTTGAAATTTGGTGCTTTTCAAACTGCGGGATATTAGTGCTGACAATACATTTAAGAAGCTAAGAACAAAAGAAATAGGAGTAGGCCATTTGGCCCTTTGAGACTGGCTGATCTTCCATCTGAACTCCACCTTCCCACCATATCCCTATAAACTTTACCCCAGTCAGTGTCGGCACCTGGGAAGTCAGAGCGAAGCATGATGGGATTTTCAGCATGCTTATATCGCTAGTTATCCAAATCCTTTCCCACAGGGCTCGCAGTCCTTCAAGCTTGAGATGCCAGGATCGAACACTCAGTGCCCTGGGGTCTCAGGACAGCTCAGAGTGGCGTTCATGGTCATGTCCCCTGTTGTGTGTCCAAGTTCAGGGAAAGGGAGGGATGACAGGACTGGGACAGAGGTAGCGAATTAGAATTTAAAACTGACACAACTGGTGGACAATGGAGGACTGGATTAGGTTAAACATTGTACGGTGCCTCGATCTGTTATCTCTAGACTTGACTATTCCAACCCACTACTGGCTGACTGTCTGTAGTCTTGAGCTCATCCAGAACTCTGCTGCCTGTACCCTAACTCCCATTCATTCATGCGCTCACTGACCCTCATGGGTTCCCAATTAAGTCACACCTTGGTTTTAAATAAAAGCAAAATGCTGCGGAAACTAGAAACCCGAAATAAAAATGTTGTATACTGAAAAAACTCAGCAGGTCTGGCAGCATCTGTGAAGAGAGAAACAGATTTGACGTTTCGAGTCATGTTCGGTCTGAAGAAGAGTCATACGGACTCAAAACGTTATCTCTGTTTCTCTCTCAGTAGATACTGCCAGACCTTTAGAGTTTGTCCAGCACTTCCTTGTTTTTATTTTGTATTATGTATTATATTATATTTATATGTCCTGATTTTAAAACTCTCATCCTTATTTTCATATCCTTTCATGGCCTCACCCTCCCTATCTCTGTAAATTTCTCCAATCCTGCAACCTTCCAAGATCTCTGTGCTCTTCTAACTCTGGACTCTTGAGCATCCCCCATTTTAATCGCTCCACTATTGGTGGCCTTCAGCTGCCTTAGCCTGAAACTCTGGAATTCACTTCCTAAATCTCTCCATCTCTCTACCTCCCTCCCCTCCTTAAAAACCCTTCTTTCTGACCAAGCTTTTGACCAGCTGTTCTAATGTCTCCTTACATGGTTTGGTGTCCAAATTTTCCCCCCCCTTTTTTTTTGGTCAAATGCACCCCATTCCGGTTTGGCAAAATCCCTGCGTTCGGCATGCCCACACAACACATCTCATCCTTAAGCTCAGGAGTGTGATCGTTACTTCAGAGACCTGTACAATAGGTGTAGCACACCCACAAGAACGCAAGAAACTGAAGAATTAGGAAAGGTGGGCTATTCAGCCCCTGGATGCTGCTCCGCTGCTCGATAAGATATGGCTGATCTGATTGTGGCCTCAACTCCACATTCCTGCCTTCCACCCACCCCTCCTCAGGGGAGGGACTTTGATTGGGAATAGTGGGGCAAGGATCAATGCCCCACTGACGACATTAAATTGAGGCCTTGGCTCTTTTACCTCCGGAGTCTTGTATCTCACTGGCCAGCTGCCTGCCCGAAGTGGACAGAGAGGATGGCTGGCCAGTTATTGGCAGTGGAAAGTTTGTCAGCCCAGAGGCAGGCGGGTGAGCTGTGGGGGGTGGTCTTTTGCAGGGTCCTGTGGATTGGGGGTTGTGAGGAAAGCTGGAGCAGGAAAGGCCCAAACTATATTTTTGTGGATCGAAGCAGGCCAGCTTAGGGGGTCAAAGATAATTGGATCCAGGGCAAGCTGAGGCAATTCAACCCCCAGTTTGCAGTCATGGAGTCTGCCACCTTTTATTTAAAATTTCGATTTAAGTATATTTATTGAAGTTCCAAACCTTGAAGCTACCTTTTTTTCTATTGGTGCGTTTCAATACTTTCCCATTTTTTTCTGGATTAAACTACCTGGCCAAGCAGGTACACATTCTGGAGTTAAACATGGGCTAGTGGTCAGAAAGATCTAAATGGGATTGGTTAAATTGACAAAGGTTTTTTTTTTCCTTAAATATTAAGCTTATATCAGTACAAAGGTCCCAGATGAGATGAACTCTACAACCTCAGCAGTAAAGCTTTTGGCAAATATCACTTGGACCCGTTAATTCATTCATAGATTCGTCAGTCAAAGGGAGTTTCCCTGTGACAGGAATCTCTCTGGTACGGAGACAAAATGCATTTCTGTCGCTGGATGTTTCAGAGGGACTGAGTTCAGAAGTTGGGCCCAGAGAATTTAATCAGTTGGGTGTTTGTGAGGGACTGAACTGTGTGCCTGGATATAAGCAGTCACTGTTCTGCTGAGTCCAGGTTTTTGTCTGAATCCGTACTGTTGCTGAATGGAGATTGTGTGCTGAATTCTACAATCTCCTTTCTCTGTCACCATGGTAACCTGGCAGGGGCACTGACAGTAAAAGCGCTTTCAGCTGTGGTTTTATTATTCTCCTTCCAATCAGTCTACTTTCATACTTCTGCAGTGAGAACATTGCAACTCAGGCTGCAACAGAAAGGATTACATCGACCAGTAAAACAGCTTCATTTGACTGGGATGTTCTGACCATCGATCGTGTTGTTACTAATGATTTGAGGCCTATTTTTAGCAACTCATTGTTCTTGTGTAGCATGGTCTGTTGTTGAACTGCAGCAAGAGTAATAGCTTATAGACAAAGCTTTAGATTCCAAAACAACTTGCATTTAATAAATAGGAAACTGGACTCTAAACCCAACCTGACCCTAATTAAACCTTGTGTACACTTCCTATGTGTAGTGTGCGTTCCTTCTTTGGGTGTCATCCTTGTGTCACGTTTCCTTGGTAGTATCAAATCATAGAGCAGTAACAACACAGAAGGAGGCCATTCGGCCTGTTGCATCTGTACCAGCTCCCTGTATGAGCGACTCAGCGAGTCCCATTCCCCTGCTTTTCCTCTGTAGCCCAACATGTTTTTTTCTCTTCAGATAGTTATCCAATTCTCATTTGAATGCTTCAGTCCAGCCTGCCACCATCACACTGTCAGGCAGTACATTCCAGATCCTAACCACTGGCTGCAGGAAAAAAGTTTTTCCTCATGTTTCCTCTTTTGCTTTGCCAATCGCCTTTTAAATCCGTGTTCCCTGGCTCTCAACCCTTCCAACGACAGGAACAATCTTTCCCTATCTACCCTGCCCAGACCCCCTTATGCTATGAAGTTACCTAGCGCTAGGTGACACTTCATAAGCTGCGGATGCAACACGCTTGTCGTGTTGTTATAAAGGCATCAATCACTCATAAGGGATTGGGTAAACATGTTGTGAGTTCATTTAGACACGTGGGAGCATTTATACAGAGGTAGAAAGCTTGAAGACGGCAGCAGCAGAGCGCTGTGTGTGTCTGTGTGCTCTGCTCAAAAGCAAAAGTGAAACTAAGACTGGATTGCATGACACACTTCGCTTTGAGTGCTGTCACACATATATCCCTTACAGGCATATTGCAACAACACTGTGGGAAATTTACTTTGTTTTAATTCTCTGTGGAAAAAGGCATGGGAGCTTGTGGTTAAAACACAACGATTTTGCCAAATTGAAATTCTTTTAGGAGTGTGTTTTCCCCTGCTTAATAGGGTTTTTAAAAAGGCACACATGAATACAAAAGGCCTGAATTACCAGGTGGAAGCTCTCTGAAGATTCCCACCACTGCGCATATGTGTTAGTGAATCATAGTGAAGAGAGCAAGGAAAACCTGATTAATGCTTTGTGAAGCTTATCGATGAGAAACTCATGCAGTGTCCAGCAGTTGCAAAGTTAAACCGAAAAGCACCTTACCCCAGCTCAGATCCAGTATAAGAGAACTTAATGAATGGGATGATTGTTTGTATGTTCAGGTCTTGCTGAAGCAGTCCATGTCCAAAAGCAGCAAGACCTGGACAATATCCAGGCTTGGGCTGACAAGTGGCAAGTAACATTCGTGGCATGCAAGTGCCAGGCAATGACCATCTCCAACAAGAGAGAATCTAACTATCACCCCTTGACATTCAATGGCATTACCATCACTGAATCCCCCACTATCAATATCCTGGGGGCTACCATTGACCAGAAACTGAACTGGACTAGCCATATAAATACTGTGGCTACAAGACCAGGTCACAGGCTGGAAATTCTGCAACAAGTAACACCTCCTGACTCCCCAAAGCTTGTCCACCATCTACAAGGCACAAGTCAGGAGTGTGATGGAATACTCCCTACTTGCCTGGATGAGTGCAACCTCAACAACAGTCAAGAAACTTGACACTGTCCAGGACAAAGCAGCCCACTTGATTGGCACCACATCCACAAACATTCACTCCCTCCACCACCGACACACTGTGGCAGCAGTGTGTACCACCTACAAGATGCACTGCAGGAATTCACCAGGGCTCCTTCGACAGCACCTTCCAAACCCACAACCACTACCACTAGTGCACAAAGGTAGCAGACAGATGGGAATAGCACCACCTGGAAGTTCCCTCCAAGCCACTCACCATCCTGACTTGGAAATATACCGCCTTTCCTTCACTGTCACCGTGTCAAAATCTTGGAAATCCCTCCCTAACAGCACTGTGGGTGTACCTACACCACATGGACCGCAGCGGTTCAAGAAGGCAGCTCACCACCAACTTGAGGGCAATTAGGAATGGACAATAAATGCTGGCCCAGCCAGTGAAGCCCAGATCCCGTGAATAAATATGTTTTAAAAAATTACCTCAGCAATGTCAAAAATAAATGGCATTCAGAAGATGGACATGTTGGCCATTGGTGAGTATATTACAGTGAGATGGGGATAGGGCGGCCTCAGAACACAGAGGCCTTCTGGTAGATGTAAAACTTGCAATGGGTGATTTGACTATTCCAATGCTGACCTAGCCAGTCAAGAACCTTCCACCTTCCATAAACCTCCGGTCATCCATAACTCTGCTGCCTGTATCCTAATTCAGATCCTGTTCCATTAATACATCACCCCTGTGCTCGCTGTACCACATTGGCTCCTGGGTCTGGCAACACCTTGTTTTTATAATTCTCATCCTTCTTCTCAAATTTATGCATGACCTCTCCATTCCCTATATTTGTAACCTCCTCCAGCGCTCTGAGATCTCTGCACTCCTCCAATTCTGATGTCTCTCATATCCCCAATTTCTTTAGCCCCCACCAGTGGCAATTGTTCCTTCAGCTTTCTATGGCCTAAGCTCTGGAATTTCCATCCTAAACCTTCCTATTTCTCTATCTCTCTCTCCTCCTTTAAGACACTTCTTAAAACCTACCTGTTTGACCAAACCTTTGGGTTACCTGACCTAATAGCTCCTTCTGTGGCTCTGTGTTAAATTTTGTCTGATTGTGCTCCTCAAAATGTCTTGGGATGTTTTATTATGTTAAAAGCTTTACATTAACACAAGTTATTGCAGTTGTTGGGTAATAACTTGTTTAGAAAGGCTACAGCAAAACAGTCTGATACCTGGGCACACAAGCTGCACACAAGGAGACTGTGATGTCCAATCTGGGACAGAAAGACCTGGAAGGAAAGTCTGTCAACTGCGGTGCATTGTGAATGGCAATGAAAGTCAACCCAGTCCTCATTTATGTGATGGTGCCCTGCTAGGCGTCTCAGAGGGCAACTCAGGAATCACCTACTTGGTTTGCCTTTCGGTTAACTGATATGGTGGAATCTCAGCTGACTCTCCAATGCAGTACTGAGGAAGTACTTTTGGATGAGATGTTACACTGAGGCCCTCCCTCCTTCTCTATCAGATGTGATATACTCATGGCACCACATTGAAAAAGAGCAGGGGTATTGTCCCTGGTGTACTGGCCAATATTTATCCCTGAACCAACATCTCTAAAACAAAAACAGATTATCTATTAATATTACATTGCTGTTTGTGAGAACTTGCTGTGTGCAAATTAGCTGATGTATTTCATATATTATAATAGTTTACTACACTATAAAAGCTCTTCATTGACTGCAGTGTGCTTTGGAGCATTCTGAGGTATTGAAAGGTGAGTGACTTGTTACTGTTATATTTAATATAATTTTTTTTTTTTTAAAATATACTTTATTCATAAAATATCTTCAATCACATTTAAAACAATTTCAAAAACAACATTACAAGGGTACAATCCAGGTTAAACTTTTACAAAATGTATCACCAGGTGCATCAGTACAAACAATATTACAATCATTTACAGCCTTTCATTTTGATCTGTACAGCCCGAGGGGCTCTAAACAGTTCCGAGTCTCTCGGTGCGCTGTGGTAGAAAGGTCTTAGACAGCGACCCTTCCCCATTGCGCCTTTGCGGCAGCTGCCCCAAGCTTTAGTGCGTCCCTCAGCACGTAGTCCTGGACTTTGGATTGTGCCAGTCCGCAGCAATCGGTCGGGGACAACTCTTTGTGCTGGAAGACCAACAAGTTTCGGGCAGACCAAAGCGCGTCTTTCACCGAGTTGATGATCCTCCAGCTGCAGTCGATGTTTGTCTCGGTGTGTGTCCCTGGGAACAGCCCGTAGAGCACAGAGTCCTGTGTCACAGAACTGCTCGGGATGAACCTCGACAGCAACCACTGCATCTCTCTCCAGACTTTCTTTGCAAAGGCACAATCCACAAGGAGGTGAACAACGGTCTCTTCCCCACCACAGCCACCTCGAGGGCATCGTGCAGAGGGGGTGAGACTCCTGGCGTGTAGGAAGGATCTGACGGGGAGGGCCTTTCTCACCACCAGCCAAGCTACGTCTTGGTGCTTGTTGGAAAGTTCTGGCGATGAGGCATTCTGCCAAATGACTTTGACAGTCTGCTCGGGGAACCATCCCACAGGGTCCACCCTCTCCTTATCCCTCAGGGCCTCTAGGACGTTACGTGCTGACCACTGCCTGATGGACTTGTGGTCAAAGGTGTTTTTCTGCATAAATTTTTCCACCAGGGACAGGTGGTACGGCACGGTCCAACTACTTGGAGCGTTCCGCGGCAGCGTGGCCAGACCCATCCTTCGCAACACCGGGGACAGGTAGAACCTCAGCACGTAGTGACACTTGGTGTTTGCGTACTGAGGGTCTACGCACCGCTTGATGCAGCCACACACAAAGGTGGCCATCAGTATGAGGGCGATGTTGGGCACGTTTTTTCCTCCTTTATCTAGAGGCTTGTACATCGCGTCCCTGCAGACACGATCCATTTTCGACCTCCAGATAAAGCGGAAGATGGCTCGAGTGATCGCCATCGCGCAGGAGTGTGGAATGGGCCAGACCTGCGCCACGTACAGCAACAGCGAGAGTACCTCACACCTGATGACCAGGTTCTTACCCGCAATGGAGAGGGAGCGTCGCTCCCACATGCCCAGTTTCCTTTTCACCATAGCCACTCGCTCTTTCCAGTTTCTTACGCATGCCCCGGTCCCTCCGAACCATATCCCCAGCACCTTCAGGCCGTCAGCCCTGACAGTGAAGGGGACAAAGGATCGGTCAGCCCAGTTCCCAAAGAACATGGCCTCGCTCTTCCCACGATTTACCTTGGCTCCCGAGGCCAGTTCGAACTGGTCGCAGACGTGCATCAGTCTGCGCACCGACAGCGGATCCGAGCAGAAGACGGCGACGTCGTCCATGTACAGGGAGGCTTTTACCTGAGTGCCTCCACTGCCTGGGATCGTCACTCCTCTTATGCCCGGATCCTTCCTGATGGACTCGGCAAAGGGTTCTATGCAGCACACGAAAAGGACAGGCGAGAGAGGACAGCCCTGCCTGACTCCAGATTTAATCGGAAAGCTATCTGTTTCCCACCCATTGATTGAGACTGCGCTACTGATGTTAGTGTAGAGCAGTTGGATCCAATTTCGAATTCCCTCCCCAAAGCCCATTTTGGAGAGCACATCCCCCATGTAGGTGTGCGATATTCTGTCAAAGGCCTTCTCCTGATCCAAGCTGATGAGGCAGGTATCCACACCCCTGTCCTGTACATAGGCAATCGTATCCCTGAGCAGCGCCAGGCTGTCAGAGATCTTCCTGCCTGGCACAGAGCAGGTCTGGTCAGGGTGAATCACCAATTCCAGAGCGGATTTGACCCGGTTGGCGATGACCTTGGACAGAATCTTATAGTCCACATTCAACAGTGAAATGGGTCGCCAATTTCTAATTTCCTCCCTTTCCCCCTTGTGCTTGTAGATGAGGGTGATGATGCCTTTCCTCATGGATTCTGACATGCTGCCGGCCAGGAGCATACTCTCGTACACTTCTAGCAGGTCTGGGCCGATCAAGTCCCACAGAGCCGAATACAACTCCGCCGGCAGGCCGTCGCTTCCGGGGGTTTTACTCTTCTCGAAGGACTCGAGGGCCTTAGTCAGTTCGTCAGGAGTTAGCGGTTTGTCTAGGCTCTCCCGCGTACTGTGGTCTAAGACCTCCGTGATAGAGGACAGGAAGGACTGGGAGGCCGTGCTGTCCGTGGGCTTCACGTCATACAGACCGGCATAAAAGGATTTGCTGATCCTCAGAATGTCGGACCGTGATGACTTTACTGAGCCGTCTTCTTCCTTCAGGCTGCTGATCACAGAGCGCTCTCTGTGTACCTTTTGGAAGAAGAAACGTGAGCACGTCTCATCCTGCTCCACGGAGCGGACTCTGGAACGGAAGATGATCTTGGAGGCCTCCGAGGCAAAGTGCGAGGCTTGCTGGCCCTTCACCTCTTGGAGCTCCTCCTTGACATCGACCCCCATCGACTGCAGCCGGAGCAGATTCTGCATCTTTTCCTGGAGTCGGGACATTTCCCTCTGTTCCTTTCTAGCTTTCTGGGTGCCTTTGCGGATGAAAAACCTCTTGATGCTTCCCTTGATCACTTCCCACCAGTGTGTCAGGGACTCAAAGAGGGGTTTCACGGTTCTCCAACCTTTGTAATCCCTCTTGAGCTCCTCAATGTTCTCTGGGGTCAGCAGTTGCACATTTAGCTTCCATGCCCCCCTGCCCACCCTCAGGTCTTCCTCCAAGTGGCAGTCCGCCAGTAGGAGGCAGTGGTCAGAGAAGAACACCGGCTTGACGTCGGTGGATCTGACTGTGAATGCACGGGACACAAACAGGAAGTCTATCCTGGAACGAATGGACCCGTCTGGCCGCGACCAGGTGTATCTACGCTGCGCTCCGTCTGCAGGGTTGCTGAAGACGTCGTGCAGCTTGGCATCCTTAACTGTTTCCATCAGGGATCTGGACGTAGCGTCCAATCTGCTTCCGGCCCTGCCGGATCGTCCAGCCGCATCGATGATGCAGTTGAAGTCCCCGCCCAGAATGACCGGCCTGGAGGTCGCCAGCAGCAGTGGGAGCTGCTGAAAAACCTCCAGCCGCTCAGCCCCTTGTGCCGGGCCGTACACGTTAATTAACCGGAGTGGAGCGTTCTTGTACATTACGTCTGCTACCAGGAGTCGCCCGCCCACCACCTCCTTGACCTCGGAGACGGTGAAGTTGCCTCCCCGCAGCAGAATACCCAGGCCGGAGGAACGAGAGTCGTTTCCGCCCGACCAGATCGATGGCCCGTGGGACCACCATCGTGACCATTGCCTGTAGGAGCTGAGGTGCGGTATCGCACACTCCTGCAGAAACAACAGGTCAGCTTTGACCTTGGCTAGGTAGTCCAAGGTCGCAACACATCGCGTAGTAGATTTAATGCTACGCACATTTATGGATACAATCTTTAAACCCATATTAAAGCATTTATTCTCCTACCAAACCCACTGTCTCTGAGAGTCCCAGACCTTTAGTCTGCTCCTTCATACCCGTAGTGAGCTCAAATTCCTTCACTTTGGATGGGCTGAGGTAGATCTCCTTGGCCGTGTTCTGCTCCAGTGGCATCTGGAGGTTCACGTAGTGAGCGGGTTTTGAGATGACCTTTGCTGGAGAAGCTTCTCCAAAACTCACCCCCTCTGGGGTGTTGCTGTTCCCGGCTTCCTGGAGCTGGGGTGCGATGATTGCCTCACTGCTCCCAGATTCCAGGGGCTGTGGTGCACTGGCCTCCTCAGGTTGCAGGCAAAGTTGGGGTGCGCTGGTCTCCTTGTTGTCTCCAATTTTCTGGAGCTCGGGTGTCTCGTCCTCCAACGCCCTGGAGCTTTGCCGCCTCTTCTGTCGGTGCCGCTCTGGCACTTCCTCATCCGAAGAGCTGCTGCCCTTGTCATCCGTGTCGGATGGGAGACGCCTCTTGCCGCTTCTCTGGGAAACGCCTTTGCTTCTTCTTCGCTCCCTCTTACTTTTCTTGTTCTTCACCGTCCGCCACTCCCCCTGCTGCTTTTCCACTGCTGCCTCCTCCTCCATTGATTCGCTGTCCTGAGGACTGGAAGGTTCAGGGGGTAGTGCTGTTGATTGGCTCTCTGTTGCCTCAATCTCTTTCTCCACCTTGTCTCTCTCTGTGTCCTCCTTTGTCCCGTTGGGCTCCCTGGGGGCCTTGGTGGTTGGAGTGACACGAAACCTTTCTTCTGCTTCCCCCTGGTCGGCTTTGGCTGCCTGTGCGTAAGTACGGCAGCGTTTGGGGCAGGTCCTGTAGAGGTGACTTGCCTCGCCACACAGGTTGCAGCACTTGGCCTGTTTGCAGTCTTTTGTCTGGTGCCCTTCCTGTTTGCAGATCTTGCAGAGGGAGGCGCTGCAGTTGGCCGCCACATGACCAGCCTTGCCGCATGAGCGACAATGCTTGGGTTGCCCAGCGTAGACCAGGTAGCCCCGGTTTCCCCCGATGGCGAAACTGGAGGGAGGGTGGAAAATGGCTCCCTTACCATCGGTCTTTAGCGTGACCTTAAACAGGCGTTTGCCTGTCCAGATCCCCAAGTCGTCTCGAATCTCGGTGCCGCTCCCCACCTTATCGAAGTACCTGGTGAGGAAGGTGACCACGTCGGCGACAGGGACGAAGGGGTTGTACACATGCACCATCACCTCACGTTCCCGTTGCAACGGCAGAGAAAAGTGCGGCTCCGCCGTCAGGATCTTCATCTCCGGCAGGTCTCTCTTCTCCTCGAACACCCTCAGGAGCCGGACGCAGTCTGCCACTCGCTTGAACGTCACGTCGAAATAACCACCTTTGCGGGAGTCGTGCAGGGTGAAGATCTCCGTAGCTTGGAAGCCGCACGCCTTCAACAGGATCCTCCTGGTGAAGAAGCCCCGATCCATAGGTGATCCTCCTTCGTCGCTGTGGTTCACCGTGACTCGGACGGTGATAGGTAACCCACGGTATGGATTTGGATTGCGATTGGTTATCGCCCTTCCATCCCGACCTTGCCATGGCAGGACCATGGTGTCGCCCCTGCAACACTACACTTGATCTTAGCCAAAAGGCCGAGAAGCGATTAATATAATGCTGATACACCTTTGTCAGTGCCAGGGATCACTGTAGACTCATTTCGTTCAACAGCAACAACAAACTGGCATTTAAACATCGTCTTTAATGTCGTGGCACATCGCAAGACTTTTGAGGAGCGTAATCAGACAAATATTAAGACTGTGCCAAAGATTTTGGGTGATGTCCACTGTGTCACCATACAGGATTTTGTGATAGCACGGGGATATGTGCCATAACTGGCTACTCCTATGCTATTCTCAAATTCTGAAAGGATTAAAGGAATCTTTTCACAATGTCTGTCAGTCCATTTCAGCATTGACCAATGGACATCTAGGTCTCAGAATCTCTCGCTCACAATTGGCTGAGGCCATTCTCTAAGGAAATTGAAGCTGGCCATGAGTGGACCCCAAATTCATGAAAGGTGGCTATGGATCATCGACAGCATTACTGTGGCTAACTAGCGATTAACAGACCAGTGCAGAAAATCATTGTTCAATTACATCATTCATGTGGGATAGGCAGTGCAAATCTGCCAATGAACTCTTCCAATGTAACCAGAACCACCTTCCATTGTTATACACAAAGAAGCAACTGTACTCCTCGATATGGTCTTGCTGATGTACTAGCCTCTGTGTGTAAGCACATCACTAAAACCTGACCACCATGTAACTGAGAAGGGCCCCACAGCAACTCACTGCACCTCCTGATAATGTACTAGCCTTGCCTTTAAGCATACATATACTGGAATAGAGACAAGATAGTTTATCCATGCAAATTCCATTCTATAATATATTCTCTGTTCCATTATTATATACCTAATACATTTGCATACCTTTGTTACATTTGCTCCCACTAGCTTAATTCACCACATCCTTCTTAATAACTGGTCTTTATGTGTATGTGTCCATTGCTTTACAATCTGCTTTGCCATCAGGTTTCCACCCTGCCACAACATTGAAACACCCCTTATCAATCAAGTCACGAATGACATCCTATGCCAGCGTAGAAGTAAAAAGATTGCAGAGGTTGGAGGCCTGAAATATCAACAGAAAATGCTGGAAATGCTCAGCAGGTCTGGCAGCATCTGTGGATAGAGAGACAGTGTCCATGGGCAGAAATTTTCCATCGGTGTGCAGGAGGCAGGACCCGCACGCTGGTGTGTAAAATGACGTCGTGAGGTTGGGCATGCGCCCCCGCATCACCGTGCGCCATCGTGATATTTTGCTGGGTGGGCACACGACCATGTCCGTTGCGCGGCCGCCAGTCATTACCAGGCCAATTAAGGTACTTGAGGCTCCGATTGGATTTTAAGGTGTCCATGCGATATTCGGCTCATCGCACGGGCGCAAAAGGCTTGCGGCTATCCGAAACTTTAATGATCCTCATCCACGGACGGGAAAGAGGGATCATTGTTTTTGCGAATCCACACATTTAACAGTTCGTGCTCAGAAGTTAGTGAAACTTCCCTATGTGAGGTGGAGAAGTCTCAAACGCATAGCAGCTGCTTCGACTGCACTCATTACCTTCAGGTCAGCACTTTTCAGTGAGGATTTGTTTTGGGGCCAGTAGGTTCAGCAAGCCTCCCTGAGCCTGGGAATGGGAGGTGATCTCTCCACTGGATGCACCTCCTCTGAGGAGGAAGGGAGGGCTAGAAGGGGGAGGAGGCCAGGAGTGCACATTCAGCCTCCAGGGGAGCTATCTTTTGGGAGGAGAGGTGCAGGCACAAGGGGTGCAGGGCCAAAAGGTAGCCCAAGGTGCAAGGGACTGCAGAAGACGCCACTATCCTGCAGCCAGGGTATACAGAGCGTGAAGCACCTACCTCAATATGTCTGAGGTGCAGTGCTGAAGGAGGCTTCGACTGTCAAGGGAGACAGTCAACACCTATCTGTCAGATGATTGGTCCAGAGATCTCAGCTAACTGTGTGGATAGACTTACCCGTCTCTCTAAAGGTCACAGCTGCCCTCCACTTCTATGCCTCCGGGCTCTTTCCAGGTCTCGGTGGGTGATCTTTGCGGTGTCTCCCAATCATCTGTGCACACTTGTGTCAAGCAGGTGACAGACACTCTGTTCAGGCGTGCATTAACCTTCATCCACTTCCGCTGCGACCAGGCAAGTCAGGCACAGCAAGCCAGAGGCTTCACGGCCATTGCTGGCTTCCCCCGTGTCCAGGGTGCTATAGACTGCACACAAGTGGCCATCAAGGCGCCAGCAGGTGAACCCGGTGCCTTCGTCAACAGGAAGGGCTTCCTCTCCATGAACGTGCAGATAGTGTGTGACCACAGGATGCAGATTCTACAAGTCTGTGCAAGATACCCAGGCAGCTCCCACAATTCCTACACCCTCAGACACTCCCAGGTGCTGGGGCTCTTCAGTGCTCCAGCCCCGCTAGATGGATGGCTGCTCTATCAAGGGCTATCCTCTCAGAAGGTGGCTCTTGACGCCTCTCCGCCATCCAAGAACAGAAGCTGAGCAGCGGTATAATAAAAGTCACGCCTCCACAAGGGCTGTGGTGGAGAGAGCCATCGGTCTTCTCAAGATGCACTTCAGATGCCTGGACTGTTCCGGGGGCACACTCCAGTACCCCCCAGATCGAGTGTCGCTGATAGTGATTGCATGCTGTGTGTGCTCTGCACAATATAGCTCTGCAAAGAGGTGATGCCAGCTCCGCAGCTGGCATCTCCCCAGTCGTCTCAGCCTCATTGGGTGCCTCGGTCACTGGTAGAGGGACGGAGGAGCTGCTGCCCTCATCTGGAGCACCCCGAGAGGCACCGGCAGAGACGACAGGCAGCTGCTGCGCCGATGTGAGGTCCGTTTGGCCCTCCCTGCTCACCGTAGATGGATGGACATTGAGGTGAGATACCTGATGCCCAAACCACCACCCACACGGGCACTGACCAGACGAGGTCAATGCCCCTGTGAGGGATTGCAGGTCCGAGCGCAACCCCTGGAACCCCTGATCCTGTTCCTGGAGCTGCCTCTCCATGAGAGTTGCCAATCTCTCCATGGAGGAAGCTTGGCGCTCATCCATGAGGCTCAATGCTTTGGCTATGGTCCACGTAGAGTCATCCACCACTGACACCAAGCCAAGCACAGCTTCATGTATCTCCATCAGATGTCCCTGAACACCTGGCCGCACGTCAGCACTTGGCTGCATCACCCATGACTCCAAAGGCTTATCATCTGCCATGGACTGAGCATGTGCCTGGGCCCCTTTAGTCCTCCGACTGCAGGCGCCATCGGCACTCTCTGTCTCAGCCAGCTTTTCCAGCGACTGTGAAGTACCCTCACTGCTGTGACCCGGGACACTAGCCAAAGATATGATGCCCATGGAGATGCCAGTATCTGCGCTGGTGCCTGCCTGGCAGAGATAGTGTGACGCTTCTAATGGTGCAACTTCATGCCCCCGGGTGTCAGAGGGGGTCCCTGCTGCTCCTGCTCCTGGCCGTGCGCCGCTGATGCTGAAAGGAAAAGTAAGGAAATTCGATCAGTTAGCGCGCGGACAATGTCATTGTACATGCCTATCCCCCGGATCATCATGCACTCATCATTCCACACGCACTGGACAAGCCATGTTGGTTACGTCACTCACTCAACAATCAGCACTGCCATGGATGTTGGGAGATTATTGGTGATGTGAATGCTGGCCACACATACCTGCCCGTGGAATCCCAGCCTCTCCGGCTCCAGTGGACCTGGGCACATGCCGTTCCTCCAGGTCGATGGCCTCCCGCTCATAGCGGCTGAGCATCAATATCTGGGCTGGCCCACTGCCAGTCCTCAGCCGCTCGGTGCTGTTATGAGAATTCTTCTCCCACAAATGAAAAAATTGCATTAATAAGTGATAGTTATACCGTCAATCTCCTCGCGGCCGCCCCACCCCAAGCCCAGTTGGCCACTGCAGGTCTGAGTGCATCCTTCCCCTGCTGGTGGCTGGCACTCACACTAATGTGCCTGGTGTGTCCTTTCCCGCGCTGACCCCGCGCCTACATGCTGCCTTCATCACAGTTGGGAGCACACAGTTGTACCAGCCATTGAATGAAGGAACAATGTCGTGGATCGCAGAGGGCAGCAGATTGATCTGTGCCACGCCACCTTGAAGATCCCCTCCCACCATGTCATCGCCCTGACTTCCACATGTCCTGGAGTTCGAGCACTGCGCCTGGGTGCAGACCCTCCAGGTTGCCCTCACCACAGCCATGTGGGTCTCAGTCCAATACATGCTGCGGGTACAGAACCCATCTCATCTCAACCCCCTCATGCTGATGAACGCCCAGCTAAGGACACATGCTGTTGATGACTCGTTGCATTCTGGCCAGTCAGACATGGGTGGTGCGCCAGCGGGGAGAAGCTTACATGATGGGTGAAGTGAACGATGCCAACACCCTTCCCGTGCGCAGCGCTTGCGGCACTGGATCCATGAGCGGCTCACCACGTCATGGGAGCTTACGGCCTCCGCAACCTTCTCCCATGTTTGCTTGGTCAAGTGGGGTGGCCTCCTCCTCCCGTCCTCGGGGACAAATACATCCCACCTCCTCAAGGAGAGCGGCAAGGCACTCATCGGAAAACCTGCGCGCACACTGGCCACCCGCCCTACCCTCCTGCATGTCTCTTTCTGATTTGCCTTGTCTCCAGCCTCTGGCCATGTACAGCAGCCTTGGTGCAGCTGCAGCTTGGCCTTTAAACAGGCCGCCGGGTCGCCACTGAACCTGGAGGCGATTGCCAATCCGCCTGTGCCCACCCACTCCCGCCGTCCCCAGGAGTCGCCAAACACGCTGAGCGGGCCTTAATTGGCCCACCCGCACAAAATGGCGGCGCGGACCCGATCGCTGCCAGCGATCAGGACCATGCCCACTCCCACGCTCACTGCCTGATATGGGGAAAACTATCCCCGTTGTTTCAGGCTGATGACCATTTGTCAGAACCGTAAAAGGTTAAAGATGTAATAGGTTTGCAGCCAGTACAAGGAAAGGGGAGTGGGAAAGAACAAAAGGGAAGGTCTGTGATAGAGTGGAAGATAGGACTGTCTTGATAAAAGGGATGATGGTGCAAGGCAAAAAGGAATGGCAAAGGGACAAGTAAAGAAACAAAATATGTGTCTAGATGAGGTGTGAATGCCAATAGCAGAGTCACCAGCAACAGGTGAAGTGCTTCTCTTCCCACACCATTACCTCTGGTGTTTCTCAAGAATCTATCCTTGACTCTCTTCCATTTCTCATCAACAGCACTTAGACAATGTAATCCGAAGACGTGGGGCTGGATTTTACAGACTCCACATCGTGCACCTTTTCAGCGGGAGGCACGTGAAATACGACGAGTGGGTAGCCCACTGCCTTCCCACCCATCCCTGACCCGGTGTCCAAAATAGGGAGGCGGGTAAGGTGCCCTCTAGCCCACCTGTCCTTAGGGCTTTTGAGGCCCTTAAGTGGGCAATGGAAGGCGGGCGAGAGTGGGAAGGCTGTTCCTTCACTAAAGTTGTTGAAAGGGCGGGAATGAAGATGGAGCATATATCCTTGTTATGGGGGTGCTCTTTGTGCATCGGGGCAGGTCCACCCCCTCCTCCCACCAAGATCGTACCCTCTCTTGTGCCTCCCTGCCTAGGTTCCAAAACCCACCCCCACCCCCAACCCACTTCCCTAGGGTGACAATCCCTCCCTGCCCAAAAAGCCTGGGACTCACCTGGATCTGGTGTCCATGATACTCCATGGGAATGCTTGAAGTCCTGGCAGTGCCCACTACTGAGTTCTGGTATGCAGGGACTGCAAGAGCTGCCGGCCAATCTGATTGGCTGCCAGCTCGAGGGTAGGACTTTCTTCCAGTCAGGAGGGGAAGTCCTACACTCAGCTTGTTAAGGTCACCCGTAGGGTAATATCGCTGTGGCGCGGCCTTTTTTAAAGTTGGTCGGTTGGTGAACGATTTTTCTAATGGGGGGCATGAGCAATATGACCCCCACCCCTGTAAAATTCAGCCCATGATTTCAGGCTTGATGTGTGTGCTAATGACACAAAGTTTTACCTCAACACCTTTTTATTACTCTTTCATGGATGTGGGTGTCACTGGCACAGCCAGCATTTGTTGCCCATCCCTAATTGCTCTCGAACTGAGTAGCTTGCTAGGCCATTTCAAAGGGCAGTTAAGAGTCAACCATCTTGCTGTGGGTCTGGGGTCACATGTAGAACAGACCAGGTAAGGTCAGCAGATTTCCTTCCCAAAGTGCACTCCTGAACCAAGTGGGTTTTTACAACAATCAATGATAGTTTCCTGAGACTAGCTTTATATTCCAGATTTATTAATTGAAATTAAATTCCACCAGCTGCTGTGGTGGGATTAGATCCCATGTCCCCAGAGCATTAGCCTGGGCCTCTAGATTACTAGTCCAGTATGACTATCACTATGCCACTATCTTCCCATAATTTCCCTCGATGCCTCCCTCTGTCTCTGTTAAAAGCAAAATACTGCAGATGCTGGAATCTGAAACAAAAACAAAAATAGCTGGAAAAACTCAGCAGATCTGATGGCATCTGTGGAGAGGAACACAGTTAACGCATCGAGTCCGTATGACTCTTCATCAGAACTAAAGAAAAATAGAAATGAGGTGAAATATAAGCTGGTTGAGGGGGGTGGGACAAGTAGAGCTGGATAGAGGGCCAGTGATAGGTGGAGGCAAAGAAGAGATTGCCAAAGATGTCATGGACAAAAGGACAAAGGGGTGTTGACGGTGGTGATATTAGCTGAGGAATATGCTAATGGTGACATGGTGGGGTGACTGTGTTTTCCGACCTTCAGCTTTGGATGCGGTTGAAACTTCCTCCAACCAAAAACTCAACTCCTGGACTATTGATTCTGCCCCCTTGCCTGACTGCATTATCAGCCTGAACGAAACTGTTTGAAACTTCAACCTCCCATTTGACCCTGGGAGGTAAGCACCCAACCACATTTCCTCTCCATCATGAAAGCTTTTCCAATGGGCAGCAAATGGGGTGGGGGTGTTGAGGATTGAAGATCAATTTGAAGAAGGCCTAATGAGGTGGTAATCTTACCCAGTGTGCACTCTGGCAGAGAGCCACACCCACTGTGGCACATATTGTAAATTTGGGCTTGCACTACCCACGATCTTAAAATAATTCATTTTAAATTTCCATACGCATCCTGGGGGGGCAAGGTTTCCTACCGGGAATTTGTAATCGTAAAATGACACCGAGTATCTGTAAACCTAACACTTGCCCCATGATTCATGTCAGTAGTAGAAGCAGAACGGAAGATGCTAGAGTACATATTAATAAGATCACTGGGTGAACTACACCTAGGATCGAGCCTCTTTGTAAAATAAATGTCTACAGTTTTGTCATGAGAAAAACCATTTGAAATAAGCACTCTTTAGACCCTTTAGTCTTGTTTTGAATTAATATATGGGGGAAGCACAGAGCCTTAAATGGCAGCACTTTGTTACCATGCTGACTACATGCAACACCACAGCTCAATGGCTTCTAGTCTTATGCATTGTTTTATCATTGGATGAAAGGGACTCAGGCTTTTGGTCACTGGGCTAAAATTGAAGCTTTGATGTGTATTAGCGCTCACTGTGTAGTGTGCAGCTGTTTAAGGTTTTCCTGTTTAATTGCGTGGGGCTGGGAACTGCTATTAGATGCAGATTAGTAGATTGTACAGTCAACTGCTCTCCTTTTAAAAGACTGGGCTGATGATGAATTGATGTTAGGTTGTTCAATAGGGCTGCTGCTCGATTCACTGCTCCTAATGGGAACACAACACTATTGGTGCAGTACTACACATTACTGTCATATCACAACGCTCTCCTAACAATGGCCTTTCCTAATTGATAGTTTGATCCAATGACATTGAAAGAGAATGGGAAGGATTATCTGCGATGAAATCTTTATGAACACAGCAGGAAATGTCACTGATATAGTCATGCCACTATTTTGGCAAATTAGAATAAAAATCATTTGGAGGAAGGTCAATAGTGTGGAATAGCGCCAGGGAGAGGAGAGAAAGAACAAAGTCAAAATAAAAAGAGGAAGTAATTGTGAGGTGACACCAAGCTTTTGTTTAAAGGCAGGAGCAGGGCAAAGACTAATGGAGATAAGAGGTGATGATGCAGTTAGTTGGAACACTTGCCCATTCATTTAAAGGATTAAGTTGCATCTAATATGGTGGGAGCCTTATCTCTCTTCCAGCTAGTAGGCTGATAATTCAAGAGGTGGTGTTGGTGCGGGGCGCGGTGCGTTCTGCTGGCGCGGGGCGCCGTGCCGTGCGTTCTGCTGGCGCGGGGCGCTGTGTTGTGCCATCTGTTGGAGGGAGTGGCTTTAGAGTAGATTTTCATCTAGGCCCAAGCTCAGAGGCCCAAGCACAGACCAAAGGATTGCCAGGAATCGGTCCGCTGATCTTATCTGCATATTTGGAGTGAACAGGTTGTGCCCACAAGCAACTCACTAAGTGAGAAAAGCCACTTTTGGGTGGTCTTATCTCACTGACAGCGGCTCCCTGGTGTTAGAATCAGATCTCTCAAGACTGAAGTTTTCTTTTACAGAATGGAAGGACCTGGCATGATCTGGTCATATGGATGCTAACCTGGGATTTTTTTTTTAAAAGGCCATAAGTTCAGCTTGGAACTGTCAACAAGCAGGCCTCTTCCAACAATCACCTGACCTACATGGTACTTGAGAAGGAGTGTCTGTTTGTGTTGAACTGCAAAGCACTTTAATTAATGAAAAGCTGGGAGACCAAAAAAGCAATCACATGGCAGAGGGCAAAGTTGTGAAGCTGCTTGTTTGGAAGGCAGTCTTGTTGGAGAATAAGCTGAGGAAAGAAGGCTGCCTTGACTGGCTCCCCCTCTCTACCTTGCCTAAAATTGTGTGGCTATCAACCTGTATTCAGAGAAGCCCCATCTGAGTGTAACTAGCCTGCACTTGGACCTGCAAAGCTGAGACAGTGGTGAGAACGTCCAGGCAAACGCCGGGAGTAGTGGCCCGTCTTCACACGAGAGAACTCCAGGTCAACAATGTTGAGACCTTGCAGACTTCATCCTTTATTTTATAACGCCCAGCCTCCAAAGCCCATCGCTGCAGAGAGACTCTATCTGTTTGTCCTTAGTTTGTCTGTGTCTGTGTGTGTGCTGGGGGAATTATTTAGGAAGAGGTAGATAGTTTGACTTCCTGATTACAACTGTGTGTTAACCAGTACTTGCAACTTGTTAAAAGAAGTTTTTTTTTAAAATAAATTTATTCATCCTGAGTTTTTGAAAGAAGCTTGGCCAGAGTCTCTTTTCTTCATTGGTAACTCATTTTGTCTAGCAGGTCTTCAGCATGTGTTATGTTGCCAATTAACAAATGCAAGGGGCCTAACCTTTATGTAGTTGACCGGGCCGTCTAAAAAATGGATCTGACAAATTTAGCAGTGGACCCAAGACCTGTGCAGTTAGGGTGCAGGGTGTCTTGCTGCTAAATTGGTCTGCTGTGCACATATTTTACACCTAAAATGGGCGCAGTGCACATCTTTTACCCAAAGACCTGCTGTACGGTGAACCAGCCACTGGGTCACAACCTCTTGGGTAGTCATTGGCTCCGCTACAAGGATACCCGCAAAATATGAAGATGGTGGACACTGAAAACTGGAAGACAGTCCCCGACAGCAGTGACCTCTAGATGCTGACTGTTTTGAGGGGCATTGGACAAGGTGAACAGAAACATAAGTCTCAGCTGGCTGAGAAGGGAGCCAGAGAAAACAGAGGCCAGTGAATTGTGCACCTTCTCAGCCCACTGCCTTCCTTTACCACAAATGAGGCAGAAACTACCAGGCTGGAGTGAGGTTCTTGAGCCACACCAGGTGATGCTTAACACAGAGTTGACCACAAGGGCGTAAACCATTGTTGTACGAGGTGGAAGGCTGCAAATTCACTAACCTGTTTATGTCCTAAAGTCACTTGGAGCCCTCTTTACGGTTAACCGTACTTTCTATTTTGTGTGGGCTGCATATCTTGATTATGGGTCCCACACACTCCAGTCATTGAGAATCACAAAAAATGAATCTGCATTTATATAGCACTGTTCACGTTCTCAGGATTTTTAAAAAATTCAGTTACGGGATGTGGGCTTTACTGGCTTAGGCCAGCATTTATTGCCCATCCCTAATTTTTTTTTTTTATTCATTCACGGGATGTGGGCCTTGAGAAGGTGGTGATGAGCTGCCTTCTTGAACCACTGCAGTCCATGTAGATTAGGTACACCCACAGTGCTGTTAGGGAGGGAGTTCCAGGATTTTGACCCAGTGACAGTGAAGGAACGGCAATATATTTTCAAGTCAGGATGGTGAGTGGCTTGAAGGAGAACTTCCAGGTGATGGTGTTCCCGTGTGTCTGCTGTCCTTGTCCTTCTGGATGGGAGTGGTCGTCGGTTTGGAAGGTGCTGCCTAAGGAGCCTTGGTGACCTCCTGCAGTGCATCTTGTGCACGTTGCTGCCACTGTACATCGGTGGTGGAGGGAATGAATGCTTGTGGAAGGGGTGTCAGGGCTGCGTTGTCCTGGATGGTGTCAAGCTTGAGTGTTGTAGGAGCTGCACTCATCCAGGCAAGTGGGGGAGTATTACATCACACTCCTGACTTATGCCTTGTAGATGGTAGACAGGCTTTGGGGGAGGTGAGTTACTCGTCACAGGATTCCTTGCTCTTGTAGCCACAGTATTTATATGGTTAGTCCAGTTCAGTTTCTGGTCAATGGTAACCCCCAGGATGTTGATAGTGGGGCATTCAGCCATCGATAATGCCATCGAATGTCAGGCGTGATTGTTAGATTCTCTCTTGTTGGAGATGGTCATTGCTCAGCACTTGTGTAGCTTGAATGTTACTTGTTACTTGCCACTTGTCACCCCAAGCCTGGATATTGTCCAGGTCTTGCTATATTTGGACATGGACTGCTTCAGTATCTGAGGAGTTGTGGATGGTGCTGAACATTGTGCAATCATCAGCGCACATCCCCACTTCTGACCTTGTGATGGAAGGAAGGTTATTGATGAAGCAGCTGAAGATGACTGGGCCTAGGACACTACTCTGAGGAACTCCTGCAACGATGTCCTGGAATTGAGATGATTGACCTCCAGCAACCATAACCATCTTGCTTTGTGCTAGGTGTGACTCCAAACTGTGGAGAATTTTCCCCCAATTCCCATTGACTCCGGTTTTGCTAGGGCTCCTTGATTTCACATTCGGTTAAATGCAGCCTTGATGTCAAGGGCAGTCACTCTCGCCTCACCTCTGGAGTTCAGCTCTTTTGTCCATGTTTGAACCAAGACTGTAATGAGTTCAGGAGCTGAGTGGCCCTGGCGGAACCCAAACTGGGCGTCAGTGAACAGGTTATTGCTAAACAAGTGCCGCTTGATAGCACTGCTGATGACTCCCTTCCATTACTTTACCGATGATCGAGAGTAGACTGATGGGGTTGTAATTGACCGGGTTGGATTTGTCCTGCTTTTTGTGTACAGGACATACCTGAGCAATTTTCCACATAGCCAGGTAGATGCCAGTGTTGTAGCTGTACTGGAACAGCTTGGCCAGGGGCGCGGCAAGTTCTGGAGCACAAGTCTTCAGTGCCATTGCTGGAATATTATCAGGGCCTATAGCTTTTGCAGTATCCACTGCTTTCAGCCGTTTCTTGATATCACGTAGAGTGAATCAAATTGGCTGAAGACTAGCATCTGTGATGCTGGGGACCTCCAGAGGAGGCCAAGATGGATCATCCACTCGGCACTTCTGGCTAAAGGTTGTAGCAAATGCTTCAGCCTTATCTTTTGCACTGATCTGCTGGGCTTCCCCATCACTAAGGATAGGGATATTTGTGGAGCCTCCTCCTCCAGTGAGTTGTTTAATTGTCCACCACCATTCACGACTGGATGTGGCAGGACTGCAGAGCTTAGATCTGATCCATTGGTTGTGGGATCACTTAGCCCTGTCTATCACTTGTTGCTTATGCTGCTTGGCATACAAGTAGTCCTGTGTTGTAGCTTCACCTGGTTGGCACCTCATTTTTAGGCATGCCTGGTGCTGCTCCTGGCATGCCCTCCTGCACTCTTCATTGAACCAGGGTTGATCTCCTGGCTTGGTGGTGATGGTAGAGTGGGGGATATGCTGGGCCATGAGGTTACAGATTGTGGGTGAATAAAATTCTGCTGCTGCTGATGGCCCACAGCGCCTCATAGATGCCCAGTCTTGAGTTGCTAGATCTGTTTGAAATCTATCTCGTTTAGCACGGTGGTAGTGCCACACAACACTATGGAGGATATCCTCATTATGAAGACAGGACTTTGTCTCCACAACGACTGTACGGTGGTCACTCTTATTGATGCTCTCATGGACAGATGCATCTGTGGCAGGCAGGTTGATGAGGATGAGGTCAAGTACGTTTTTCCCTCTTGTTGGTTCCCTCAGCATTTGCCGCAGACCCAGTCTAGCAGCTATGTCCTTTAGGACTCGGCCAGTTCAGTCTGTAGTGGTGCTACCGAGGTACTCTTGGTGATGGACATTGAAGTCCACACCCAGAGTACATCCCTCAGTGTTACCCCCAAGCGGTGTTCAACATGGAGCACTGATTCATCAGCTGAGGGAGGGCAGTACGTGGTAATCAGCAGGAGGTTTCCTTGCCCATGTTTGACCTGATGCCATGAGACTTCAGGGGGTCTGGAGTTCATGTTGAGGACTCCCAGGGCAACTCCCTCCCAACTGTATACCACTGTGCTGCCACCTCTGCTGGGTCTGTCATGCCAGTGGGATAGGACATAAGGGATGGTGGTCTCTGGGACATGATCTACAAGGTATGATTCCGTGAGTATAACTAGGTCAGGCTGTTGCTTGACTAGTCTGTGAAGCAGCTCTCCCAATTTTGGCACAGCCCCCAGATGTTAGTAAGGAGGACTTTGCAGCATCGACAGGCCCAGTTATTGACTTTCAACTTCTGACTCTGTAGAGATACTGCATGTTAAGAATTTTCCAAGGTGTGTTTTCTGAGGATTGTTTTCTGACAGCTCCTTTGCACCAGCCTGTCAGAGATTCCTTTGTCCTCCGTCAGGAGCTGTTGAAAACCTGGAACTTGAGGATTTGCATTTTCCCCAGTTAAGATGGTTGGAATTCTCGCTGCCCTACCCCTCCCTAACTCTCAGCTGCCTGCCCACATGAATCAGAGAGAGACCAGCCCACACTGTGAAGGTTGCCAAGGTGACGGACATGCTGGATGGTGGTAGAGCTGGATGATGTCACCAGAGATTTTTGACACATAAACATCCTGGGGGTTACCATTGATCAGAAACTGAACTGGACTAGCCATATAAATACTGTGGCTACAAGAGCAGGTCAGAGACTAGTAACCCTGCAGCGAGTAACTCCCCTCCTGACTCCTCAAAGCCTGTCCACCATCTACAAGGCACAAGTCAGGAGTGTGATGCAATACTCCCCATTTGCCTGGATCAGTGCAACTCCAGCAACACTCAAGAAGCCCGACACCATCCAGGACAAAGCAGTCCGCTTGATGGGCACTCCATCCACAAACATTTACTCCCTCACCACCGACGCACAGTGGGAGCAGTGTGTACCATCTACAAGATGCCCTGCAGGAACTCACCAAGACTCCTCCTTCTGCACCTTCCAAACCCACAAGCGCCACCATCTAGAAGGACAAGGGCAGCAGACACATGGGGACACCGCCACCTGGAGGCTTCCCTCCAAGCCACTCACCATCCTGACTTGGGAATATATCGCCGTTCCTTCACTGTCACAGTGTCAAAATCCTGGAACTCCCTCCCTAACAGCACTGTGGGTGTACCTACAGCACATGGACTGCAGCGGTTCAAGAAGGCAGCTCACCACCTTCTCAAGGGCAATTAGGAATGGGCAATAAATGCTGGCCCGGCCAGTGATGCCCACACCCTGTGAAATAATAAAAAAACCTCTGGCAGATCTCCTATAAGAGCCTACACAGCCATGGAGAGACCCCTGCTTTTCAAAATCTTCACTTCCTGTTAAATCATCGACTCAACCAAAAAACATCGGGCCCGCAACGAAATAGAGATCAAGTGAAATTCTAGTGTTATTTTTATCATTTTCCTGCAACTAGTTTTTGTGTTTGTGATAGTGTGGGTGAGTTGGGTGAGTGAGACATTAACCTTCAGGGCAAGTGTGTGTGAGAGAAATAAAGCAACTTTCTTCATTTTCCATGCACAAAGATTACTGCTGAATTTTTTTAATTTCCTCAATCACTCTTAAGAGTAAGAAATTCTGCATAAAAATATATTTGATCATCGGTAACAAAAGGGAACACCTTAAAATTGTCCATGACAAATAGTTATTTTTACTTTGAGGGACACTACCTCATGAGTGTAGGGTAAGACAAGGAGGCAGGGCCTCCATGAACTACCACGGCTGGTACAGGGGCTGAACCTGCTCTGTTGGCATCATCCTGCATCACATTCTAGCCATCCAGCCAACTGAGCAAACTGAAAGAGTCACATCGCTGAATTGGCACTTGTAAAGCTGCTTTAAAGAAGAGGAAAGCAGTTACAGAATGTTAATGTTCAGAAGCAGTGAAACCAGCAGTTTTAGACCTGCCTCACCCCTTGGACTGTGTCCGTCCTGTTAAATTGCTGCGGCTTAATTTTACTGTTCATTCCCTGCGAATGATTACTGGTGATGAAACACAATGTGTTGGCTTTGCATTTATTGGCCTCCCTTTCTCAAAGCTTTTGAAAGAAATCCCAGTGCGGACCAAAATGAGGAATAAAACTGTCAAGCTGCAAGGTTAAAGATTCTCTGGTTACCGTCGGTGTATAATAATTTCAGACTTTACAATGTATACAAGCAGCACTGCCTATTACTGAACTCAGTGAAGTGATTCAAATGGCTGCCTATAAATTCAGGGTTACTGTGACCAGCTGACAGATTTAATAAAGAACCTTGAATTATTTTTTAAGGACAATTATGCATAGTTAAGTTCCGAAGCTTCTTTATGACAACTTGTAGTGGCTTTGACAAGTCTATGTGTATAATCTAGGACAATGGGGCTGAGTGATGCTGCGGATTAGACACTAATTCAGCTCTGTGACCGGTTCGATTCCAGGTCAGACTGATGAGATAGATGAAAGTCTCCACTGTCTGTTCACTGTAAGGAATAATGTGAAATAAGTATAGGAAGCCTCAATTCCGTTTTGAATGAGCAAAGTCCCACACCCCTAATTTGACACAAATGATCAATCTCAGAGAGATTACCAAACTGTAATGACTAAATTAATTTAATAGCTGGCCACAATGATAAGCAGACACATGAATCTTCTCGATGATTTCCGTAATAGTTCTAGGAAATGAGGGGAGGGGGAAGGGGAAATTGTTACATACTGTAGGATGGCCTCTGGCCCATTGTTGGGTGATGCTGTTGATATTTAACCTCCGCCATATCTGAATTAAGGGAGCTTGGTGCTAATGTTGGGTACCTCAAATGAAAGATGTTCCTAACCTCAGAAACTATAACCTACAACTGGGTGAGCATAAAATTTGCCAAAAGAAAGTTGATTTTTCAAACAAAAATTGGGGGGGGGGGGGTGGTGTGGCATGGAGCTAACATCCCAAGCAGGGTTGAGTGGTATAATAAAACAGAGTTCAGTGTGAAGCAGGACCACTGAGGGTGTGCTGCACTGTTGGAGGTGCCATCTTTCGGACGAAATGTTAAACGAAGGCCCCACCTGTCTGCTGGGATGGATGCAAAAGATCCCAGGGCACTTTTTTTTTTAAGAAGAGCAGGGGAGTTATCTCTGGTGTCCTGATCACTATTTATCCCTCAATCAACATCATGAGAAAACAGATTATGTGATCATTTTCACATTGTCTTTAGTGGGAATTTGCCGTGTGCATATGTACCAGGCAGTCAGGGGTTATGGGGAGGAGCCAGGCAAGTGGAGTTAAGGTCACAATCAGATCAGACATGATCATATTGAATGGTGGAGCAGGCTCGAGGAGCCGAAAGACCTACTCCTGCTCCTAAGTCGTATGTTCTTATTGGCTGCGTAATTCCTACTCCATAGCATTGACTACACTTCTTTGAGACATTTGGTGGTTGTAAAAAGCACTATATAAATTCAAACCTTTCCCCTTTTCACATAGACGTGAAAACTTCATTCATTGGCCTTCGTGTTTTATTATAATCTTTTTATTTACCAGACAAGCTACAGGAAGTAAGTTGCCTGATTTTTTTTTTCCTCCCACACATGTTTTGTTTCTAACATTGAACAAGTTCCAGTATGACCTAAGACAGAAGAATCTGAAAAGGAAATGGCTTGGTGTTTTGGAATATTTGGTTCTGATATAAAATTACAGCCTAGTAGTGAGTAAGTTTTCTCGTGGTGCTTGAGTGCAGGATATTGAAATTAACTCTTGCTCCTAAATACACTCTGTTAGGAGATCCTAAAGAACTAGTCGCAGACAGCAGCCTAACAGCAGCGATGCAATGCTGTACCAAGTTGCCACTTCTCGAAGGTAAGTTGTCTATGGTAGCTCAGCCCATTAAGGGCTGAATTGAGCACTTGGCCAGCCCAGCTCACGGAGTGAGAGAGGAGAAAAATCAGTAAAGCCAAATGTAAGTATAATGGAGTGAAGGAGAGGGATAAACGTCACTGAACTTTTACACACTAGGAAACTCCTAGTGAATCCTGAATCCTGAACTACACTGACTTTAGTCAGGATTGTAATCAGGAGAGCTCAGTGATGCTGGATTAAGGCAGGGAATCTGTTAGGATTTCTCACTCGTGATTGTTACCCAGTCACTCCTGATGATGAAAAGCAAGTAAAAGTCAGGTGAGAACCAGAATTGGTCTGGCTCTTGTTCCCCCTAACCTCCTATGCCTTGTTGACATCACTGTCTGGATTGAGGCTTCCGCAGAACTGTGTCATAGCCAAGGGTAGGCACCTTCGAAAGAGGTGGGGAGAAAATTGGACGAAATGAGACAGAAGCTGCCTTTTTAAAAATCAAACCTAACTTCAGTGAAATCAGGATCCGCTTCTCTGTGAGTCTGCTTCTCGGTGAATTAAGCCACAGTCTCTGCAGCTTGATTTAATGTGTCGCTACAAGTTTAACCGTAGAAGGGGGAGAGGCGACCGGGAACTGAATAATAGATGCCAATTCTATTGTCTCAGCAGTCACCATGTGTTGCTGTACAGAAAAAGTTAATGCAGGATATGGTGGAGTAAAATAGAATCAAGTCAGACAGGAAATGTCTTTTTTTTGAAGGATTTGAATCGGGCCTTCATGCTGTAGGAATAGGAATTCCTCCACTTCTGCCAGAGAGATGGAGTACAGAGGAATGTTTAGTGGAACTGCTGCTTCTCCTTTGTGACTCAGTCCTAAAAGAATAAGGGCCAGTTTTGTGATCCAGATGTTTTGTCTCCTCACAAACCCACCACCCACCGAAGCTGCTGTGGTTATTGAGTCGGAAAGATGCTGTGGCTTTATGCGGCATCCTAAATGGCTTAGCTTCACGTGTCGGTCGTGTCTTGTTCGTTTATTTTGCCACGGCAGAAGTGTTTGAGATTATGGACACCGGATTTTTGACTACCCAATAGGGCCAACCTCTGCTGTGCTGCTCCTGTAGTTGAAGAGTTGGCACCAGGCAGGTGGCGTGGGAGGTCAGCGTTTTTAGTCAATAAATGCACTATTCAGACTTCCACTTGCAACAGAGGAATATCTGATTACGTGGTGTGTGCTGACGTGCATGTCGGAGATTTAATGACTAGCTCAGAGTGGATTGTAAGCCTGTCATGCATCAGAGCTTCCAGATGTGATGACATAAGCCTTGGCAGTAAAACTCAATGGATTTATTAACTTGAGGAAAATACTGAGCAATGACTGTTGGAAACGGATTTCAATTTATATGTGCATAGATGGGAAAATGATTTTGCCTAACTATTTAAAAAGTGGAGTCCGATGCAGTGAACAGTATAGCAGCGAGTGACTCAAGCTGCAGTGACAGTATTGGTGCAACATGGTCCCCCTCTAAACGCCATCTGCTGCCCCACCTATATCACCTCTCTTAAGGCTCTTCCTTGATGCTCACCTCCTTAGCTGAGATTTTGATCACCCACCATCACCGCAATCCCCCCGCCAATCACTCCTCTTTTGGCTTGGCACTTGTTTCCTCTCCTGCTTTGCGAAGCCCTGAGGGATGTTTTTCTATGTTCAGCTTTCATGGAAGGGGTTTAGAAAAGCACCAGATCCCAGACATTTCCTCACTGCTCATGAATGAAGAGGGTGCCTGAGCACAAGAGCTGTGTGGAGACAGTCTTAATTGCTGTGTGCAGTGTAACTAGTATCATTCCCCACCCCACCCCACCCCCTCAGAACAGCCAGTCTTGATCCATCTGTCCTTTCCAACCATCACCCCGTTGCCACTATTTCTTTCTTCTAAGGTTTCAAATGTATCATCAGTTCCCAGCTACACGTCTAACTTTTCCATCATGCATTGTTTCAATTCTACAAGCCTGACTTGCAGTGTTGAAACTGGGGGAGGCAGTGGCGTAGTGGTAATGTCAAAAGACTAGTAATCCAAAAGGCCCAGGCTAATGCTCTGAGGACATGGGTTCAAATCCCACCATAGCAGCTGGTGGAATTTGAATTCATTTAATAAATCTGGAATATAAAGCTAGGCTCAATAATGGTTAATGGTGACCATGGTAATTATCACTGATTGTTGTTAAATACCCATCTGGCTCACTAGGGAAGGAAATCTGCACTCTTTACCCTGTCTGGCTCCAGACCCACAGCAATGTAGCCTAACAAGTTACCCAGTTCAAGGCAGTTAGGGATGGACAATAAATGCTGGCCTTGCCACATCCCATGAAAGAATAAATAAAACAACTTGGCTCTAATTAAAGCAAAGACTTCCTCTGTCATCATGGTGTGCCACCTCTCATTGATTTTAGTTTTTGCAGCATTTGATATGGTTGACCAAGCTATCGTCCTCCAGCCTCTCTCCTCAGTTGTCGTGGTCCATTGGCTCCTACCTATTCACTTGCAGCCTTATAAAGTCTCTTACTCCTTTAGTAAGTGGTTTTGCAGCTTTGCTGCTTTCAGAAACAATGGTGCAGATTTTGACATTAGCGCTGAAGGAAGGCTCCCACTGCTGACCTTTTTTAAAAAAAAAAAAAATCTGCCCACAAAGATTGAGCAATCTGTTTGACGTGGTTTGCCTTTCTCCCGCTGGCAGTTTAAATCTGGTGCCAAGGTGGAGGGGTTGTATTGGCCGGCAGTAACACTGATGTCAGCAAGTAAGCAGTCACATTGAAGTAACCGCCCACAGCAAATCAAGGGGGCGAAAGCGGTTACTGTAGTATCCTTCACTTTTCATTTAAATTTTCAGTTCATGAAATTAAATGATTTGATTAAAATAGAAGCTAAAACAAACAAATCTTTCCAAAAAATTTTTCAAAATCTGTGGAATTTTAACAACAGTCTATTTATATAACCAGCCACGATGATAAAATATGATTATTGCTGAAAAATAGATACGTGCTGTCGAAGTTTTTCATCTTGCTCTCATCAGGACAGATGCAAGAATGCCAATTTTCAAAGGGGACTACAATTTATATTGCACGAGAAAAGGGGTGCTGATTGGTTGGCAAGTCGGCTCTGATTGGTCAAGGCGTTGTCATGGTGAATGTACCAGGGAGCCATTGTCCCCCATGCATTTGTTTATTCAAACAAGGCGTAGTGCCTGGACATATTCCTTCCGCCTGCAGAGGGTAACGTGGTATTCTTGCATCTGCCCTGATGAGTGCAAGACTAAAAACTTCAACAGCTTGTCTATCTTTTCAGTAATACTCAAGTTCTGCACTACCAAGCGACTAGTTGTAGCAAAACTTCCTAAAGCGTTTCACAGAAGCATTATAAAACAAAATATGACACTGAGCTACATAAGGAGATATTAGCTTGTCAAAGAGGTAGGTTTAAGGAGTGTCTTGAAGGAGGAAAACGAGGCGGAGGGGTGTATGGGGGGAACTCCAGAGCTTTGGTGCCCAGGAAACTGAAGGCCTGGCTGCCAGTGGCAGAGTGTTTAAAGTTGGCATTGCCCCAGAGGCCAGAATTAGCGAAGTGCAGGCATCTCGGCGGGTTGTGGGGCTGGAAAGGAGTGGAAAAGTGTTGGAAGAATTGAAAACAAGAATGAGAACTTTAAAATCAAGACTTTGCTAGACCAGAGCCAATGTAAGTCAGGGAGCACAGGGGATGAGGAGCGAACGGGACTTGGTGCGAGTTAAGACATGAGCAGTAGTCTTTTGTATAATGTCAAGTTTACTGAGGGTAGAATGTGGGAGACCAGCCAAGAGTGCGTTGGAAGTTTGAAGGTAATGAAGGCTTGAATGAGGGTTTCAGCAGCAGATGAGCTGAGAGGGTGGGGCATCAGTACTATGTTACCCAGGAGTTAGAAGTGGTTTTAATCCTCATAACTTGTCCTGGGTAACTACACCCTTAAGAGAGTCTGAACCATTCGAAGTCTCTGATGAGGTGGATTTTGCCAAGAATTGCTTTTTTTTTGTTCGTGGGGTGTGGGTGTCGCTGGCTAGGCCAATTGCTGACTCCCCAAAGCCTGTCCACCATCTATAAAGCTCAAGTCAGGAGTGTGATGGAATATTCTCAACTTGCCTGGATAAGTGCAGCTCCAAGAACAGTCAAGAAGCTTGGCATCATCCAGGACAAAGCAGCCCACTTGATTGGCACCCCATCCACAAACATTCACTCCCTCCAGCACCAACATGCAGTAGCGGCAGTGTGTACCGTCTTCAAGATACACTGCAGGAACTCACCAAGGCTCCTTAGGCAGCACCTTCCAAACCCACGACCGTTACCATCTAGAAGGACAAGGGCAGCAGACACTTGGGAACACCACCACCTGGAAATTCCCCTCCAAGATGCTTACTATCCTGATTTGGAAATATATCGCTGTTCCTACACTGTCACTGGGTCAAAATCCTGGAACTCCTTCCCTAACAGCAATGTGGGTGTAGCTACAGCACATGGACTGCAGTGGTTTAAGAAGGCAGCTCACCACACCTTCTCAAGGGCAATTAGGGATGGGCAATTAATGCTGGCCTAGCCAGCGATGCCCACATCCCATGAGTGAACAAAAAAAGATGATATTGAATGTCAAGGGGTGGATGGTTAGATTCTCTCTTGTTGGGGTTGGTCATTGCCTGGCACTTGTGTGGTGCGAATGTTACTTGCCACTTGTCAGCCCAAGCCTCGATATTGTCCAGGTCTTGCTGCATTTGGACATGGACTACTTCAGTATCTGAGGAGTCGTGAATGGGGCTGAACATTGTGCAATCATCAGTGAACATCCCCACTTCTGACCTTATGATGGAAGGAAGGTCATTGATGAAGATGGTTGCGCCTATGACACTACCCTGAGGAACTTCGGCAGTGGTGTCCTAGAACTGAGATGATTGACCTCGAACAACCACAGCCATTTTCCTTTGTGCTAGGTCTGACTCTAACCACCGGAGAGTTTTCCCTCCGATTCCCATTGACTCGTTTTGCTAGGGCTCCTTGATGCCACACTCAGTCAGATGCTGTCAAAGGCATTCACTGTCACCTCGCCTCTGCAGTTCAGCTCTTTTGCCCATGTTTGAACCGAGGCGAATTGGCTGAAGACTAGCATCTGTGATGCTGGGGACCTCCGGAGGAGGCCGAGACGGATCATCCACTCGGCACCTCTTACTGAAGGTTGTTGCAAATGCTTCAGCTTTATCTTATGCACTGATGTGCTGGGCTCCATCATCATTGAGGATGGGGATAATTGTGGAGCCTCCTCTTCCATTAAGTTGTTTAATTGTTCACCACCATTCACGACTGGATGTGGCAGGACTGCAGAGTTTAGATCTGATCTGTTGGTTATGGAATCGCTTAGCTCTGTCTATCATTAGCTGCTTATACTGTTTGGCACACAAGTAGCCCTGTGTTATAGCTTCAACAGGGTTCACACCTCATTTTTAGCTATGCCTGGTGCTGCTCCTGGGCCATGAGGTTACAGGTTGTGGTTGAGTATGATTCTGCTGCTGATGGCCCACAGCACCTCATGGATGCCCAGTCTTGAGTTGCTAGATCCGTTCGACATCCAACCAATTTAGCATGGTGGTAGTGCCACACAACACAATGGAGGGTATCCTCAATGTGAAGACAGGACTTCGCCTCCACAAGTACTGTGCATGGTCACTTCTACCGATACTGTCATGATGCATCTGCAACAGGCAGATTGGTGAGGATGAGGCCAAGTATGTTATCCCTCTTGTTGATTCCATCACCACCTGCCGCAAACCCAGTTTAGCAGCTATGTCCTTTAGGACTCAGCCAGATCGGTCTGTGGTGGTGCTACCAAGCCACTCTTGGTGATGGACATTGAAGTCCCCCACTCAGAGTACATTCTGTGCCCTTGCCACCCTCAGTGCTTCCTCCAAGTGGTGTTCAACATAGAGGAACACTGATTCATCAACTGAGGGTGGGGGGTAGGGTGGTGGTGGGTGCCATATGTGGTAATCAGCAGGAGGTTTCCTTGCCCATGTTTGACCTGATGCCATGAGACTTCATGTGGTCCGGAATTGATGTTGAGGACTCCAAGGGCAACTCCCTCCTGACTGGACAGTATACCACTGTCCTGCCACCTCAGCTGGGCCTGTCCTGCCGGTTGGACAGGACATACCAGAGATGGTGATGATGGTGTCAGGGACATTGTCTGTAAGGTAAGGTATGACTATGTCAGGCTGTTGCTTGACTAGTCTTTGGGACAGCTCTCCCAATTTTTTCACTGGGCCCCAGATGTTAGTGAGGTGGACTTTGCAGCTTCAACAGGACTGAGTTTGTCGTTGTCATTTCCAATGCCTAGGTCGGGGCTGGGTGGCCCATCCGGTTCCATTCCTTTTAGACTTTTTAGCGGTTTGATACAACTGAGTGGCTTGCTAGGCCATTTCAGAGGGCAGTTAAGAGTCAACCACATTTCTGTGTATCTGGAGTCAGATGTAGGCCAGACCAGGTGATGACAGTAGTGTTCCTTCCCTAAAGGACATTAGTGAATCAGATGGGTTTTTAACAACAATCGACAATGGTCACCATTAAACTTTTATCAATTACTTAGATGAGGGGAGCAAAAGCATGGTAGCTAAATTTGCAGATGACACAAAGATAATTTCCTACCTATGTTGTGAGTCCAGAACTAGAAGGCACAGTTTTAAAATTAGGGATTGCCCTTTTAGGAAAGAGATGAGGAGAATTTTTTCCTGAGGGTTGTGTGTCTTTGGAACACTCTGCCTCAGAAGGTCACAGAATCACTGAATTGTTACGGTGTAGAAGGATGTAGAAGCCATTCAGCCCATCGTGTCTGCACCTGCTCTCTGAGCATTTTGACTTAATGCCAGTCTCCTGCCTTTTCCCCATAACCCTGCACATTGTTTCTATTTAAATAATCATCCAATGCCCTCTTGAATGCCTCAATTGAACCTGTCTCCACCACACTTCCAGGGACTGCATTCCAAACCTTAACTACTCGCTGTGTGTAAAAGTTTCTCCTCACCTCACATCTGCTTCTTTTGCAAAACACTTTAAAACTGTGCCCTCTGGTTCTCGATCCATTTATGAGTAGGAACAGTTTCTCCCTAACTACTCTGTCTAGACCCCTCATGATTTTGAAAACTTCTATCAAGCCTCTTCTTAGCCTTCTCCTCTCCAAGGAAAACAGTCCCAACTTCTCCAATCTTTCCTCATAACTGAAGTGTCTCATCCCTGGAAACCTCTTCTGCACCCTCTCTCTCCAATGCGTTCACATCCTTCCTATAGTGCAACGTCAAGAACTGTACACAGTACTCCATAGTTGATGTTGTGGAGGTGGGAATCATTGAATATTTTTAAGGCAGATGTAGATTGATTCTTGTTAGGCAAGGGAATCAAAGGTTGTCAGGGTGGATGGGAATGTGGAATTTGAAACACAAACAAATCAGCCATGATTTATTGAATGGCGGAGCAGGCTTGAGGGGCTGAATGGCCTACTTCTGCTCCTATTTCATATTTGAATATCACCACCTGCCATGGTGGGATTTGAACTCGGGTCCCCAGAGCATTACCCTGGGTCTCTGGATTACTAGCCCAGTGACAATACCACAATGCCACCTTATACTACAAGAAAATGTACTCAAACTCACTCCTGAAAAGATTTTAAATTGTTGACTAGTGTGATATAAATAGGCATTTATCTCGTTCATTGACCATCAGCTCCGAAGACTTGAATTCAAATTCTGTCCAGGACAGATACCAAGTATCCTATCTTTGATTAGACACTATCATCCCCCACTGCTTTGGAAGAGGATCGCCCCACCCCCAGCCCCCATTCCTGCTTCATCTATGATCCACGAGGAAAATCTCCTCTCCCTGGGCCTTCCATATAGACTAGTTGAAAAGAACAGCAGAAATTGACTTTGGCGTTTACTAGTGCAAGGTAAAGGAGAGCCCTCCAACTCTCTGTGGCAAGCAGGTTCCACTGAGAGAATTTCAGGCAAATATGAGGCTTCCGGGTCTATTTCAGATCAATGAAGACCACTGCATGTTAAGGATTTGGTCTGGCTCAGATAATTCACTTGTAAAGCTCATGATTTTCAGAATATTATTACCACAATAACTGGAACAGAGAGTGGTAGTCAAGCTGATTTAGGAAAGGAAGGGTAGCTGACCCATTAACCAGGTTAGTGCATGCACCAACCAGAAAATATTTCACACAGGAATTGCTATGAAATCAATGTAATGTCGCTGAGTTTACCTGTTCCTTGTAAGGTACTTTTTGTAGGAAATCCTTTGTGTATTGAGAGGATGTGTCTCTCCTATTCCAGTATTGTAGTATCATAGAAATTATAGAACAGAAGGATGCCACTCTGACCAGCTCATCAGTGCTGATGGTTAGCTGTTAACCCAGCCATACCTATTCCCTTCTTATAACATTCTGCTTGCAAATCTCCAACTTTAGCCTAGTCTATGTACGATTAAATGTTAATTGCCTTCCTTTTTCCTGTTGTGCCTCTGTCCAAATCACTTTTATATAAAATATCTTCTAGCACTGGTTCCATGGCCAGACCATCATCCACATCTTGCCCATCTGGACAAAAAATACTAAATGCTCCCCCTTGTCTCTGCTTTCTGCTCACCGGCCACCCTCATTAATACAACTACAATTCCTCTAATGTCAAGTTCAGTAAAAAAAAACTTGTGATGTAGAATTTAAACAAATGCTTTATGAATATCCATGTATGCAAAATCCATTGCATTCTCTTTATCCATATGTTTTGTGAATTTGTTAAATAATTGAATTCCATTAGTCATACATGACAGTCCCTGATTACTCCATCTCTGAAGATTAGTCTTTCTACTGGTATTTCCAGTGTGATTCACCCCAAAGCAGCACAGAAGAAGATTGAGGAATTCCAAATGCAAATTGTGTCCAGTTTCTGTGTCTTGTGTACTAGTTCACAGAGAACATGGTGCTCTGTGTCTGCTATGAATGAATCACCATGGCAAGTTTCCATTAATTGCACCTGTTCGTGGGCCTTCGGGAAAACTCTTAAAATTGAGCTTTTTTTTTAGCCACAAGGGTACTAATGGGCACTTTTTTAATAACTTTGAAATATTAGAAATTAGTTTACTAGAAAATGACCAATTACACCCTAAAAAAACAGGACCATATCTTAGTTTCAAAGTCATTTTCAGTTATTTAAAATATGTTTCCACACATATAGATTACTAAGCAGCCTGATTAAAGTACTTATTTTTTTGTGATAAACCAGTTTTCAGCTGTATTAATAAAATTGTAGGAGAATATCGATTTAAATCTATCGAGGAATATTTTTAATGCAAAAATGAAAATTATTTTCTAAAGATTCTGCTCAGTTGGTCATGGAAGATTTCACAGTGGGCAAAATGGAGGTGAGATATGTGGTCATTATCTTACTGTTTCTAGAATCTTGCTGTGCACAATTTGGATACCATATTTTCTACGTTACAACAGTGGCTATGTTTCAAAGATATTTCATTGCCTGGAAAGCGCTTTGGGATGGTCTATGATTGTGAAATGAGAGTTCTTCCTTTCTTTGGATATTTATCTTCAGCTTTGGTTGCTCTAAATCTTTCTTGGGTACTCTGCTTCCATCATCTTCTATAAATAATGAGGCAAAATACATAACAAACATCTTTAACATTTCCTCATTCTCCTTCATCGCGAAGCAGCCCATTCACTAATTGGCCTCTTACTATTTCCTTTTAAGTTGACTTCTTTCTTCGCCCACTATTAGGCTTTCTAATCACAAACTTTGTTTATCTTCTATATATTTTTATATCTGTCATTGTTTTGTATTATCCTTTCTCAATTTACCACAACTTAGTTCCAGGCAGCTTTGTCCTCTCATAGACTAAAGTCACTGCAGTCCAGACATATTTACTGGAATGTTTTCAAGATGGATCTTGCTGGTAATCTATTTCCTAACCATTGGCAATCATGGGTGAGAATAGCTTGGATTGATGCACTGTTCTGTCTCCCCGCAATTCTCCTTATTAGAAAAATTGCAACTCTCCAGTGCCTTCCTCTCCCTCCCAGGCACCTATCCCCAGTGTCCCTCTAAACCTCTAAAGTGCCTCACTGTAGTAACTTGCCCTTCCTGGATACCACCTCCAACTTTCCTCTTCCTTCGTGCTCTACTTTACATCACTTCATGCCCTTCTCTGAAGCACAGGCATTTGTGGTCCTCGGTATCTCATTTCTCCTACTCCTTGGCATCTTGCATCACCACAGTGCTCACCCATTGTTGCTGAGGTCAGAACTTCTATTGTGTAATATTATGGGAATGAAGTCCATTGTTAGTCTGTGGTCCAGCACTCTATCAGACTGCTACATTTACTGTTTGTTGCTTTGTGCATGTTGTGATTTCCTTATGCAATTGTTGTACTGGTAAGTATACCAGTTCTACTTCACAATCACATGAAATGAATAAGTAGTTATTAACGTGCATCTATTTCAATATGAAGTGGTAACTGACTTGTCCCTCAAACTGATCAGCTCTTTTTTTCTCCTGGTTTTTAGGTTCCCCGTTGCACAAACAAGCTTCAGTCCCCACGTCTGGTGACAAATTGGCATCAAAGAGCGCCGAGGTGGGAGATGACTGCATTGGGGATTTTGCCATTGGGGATCGTATCTGGGTGAATGGAGTGAAGCCTGGCATCATACAATTCCTTGGTGAAACACAGTTCGCCCCTGGCAAGTGGGCAGGAGTTGTCCTCGATGAACCTGTGGGCAAAAACGATGGATCGGTCGGGGGCGTGCGGTACTTCGAATGCGGAGCTTTACAAGGCATTTTTACCAGACCCTCAAAGTTGGCACTTCAGCCCTCGGGTGATGGTGCTGGAAGTGATGCCCATTCCGGAGACTCAGTAACGTTTCCTGTCCCATCCTCACATTATGGCACTGCCACTCCGCCACTCTCAACTCAACGCATCAACTGCACAATTCCTTTGAGGGAAAGCATTTTAAACAGTTCCATGAAGACTGGGAATGAGTCAGGATCAAACCTGTCTGACAGCGGATCTGTGAAGAAAGGGGACAAAGACTTGAGATGTGGGGATCGAGTTCTGGTAAATTATTTTCATTCCTGATCCTAAGAGGACATTATCTGTTAGATTCAACAGCACTAGATTGTCTAAATTGTTGATCACAGCTTTGGCAACCAGGACCAACTTCAGCCTGATTGGAATTAACAGTGCAATGTGGAGATATGGGCAAGCCAACCATCCAACCAGCGAAAATAGTTTCTCCCTGTCTACTCTATCTGTTCCCCTTATTATCTCGGAAACTTCAATCAAGTCATCCCCTAAACTTCTAACTTCCAGGGAACACTAGTGCCGAATCTTGTGCCCTCACTGGTGACGAGCTTGGAGGCAGGAAGGGCATGAACTTAGGCCTGGTGGTGATGGTCTTGAACCCTGGCACCTTTCCACCTCCCCTCCAAATTAAGTTCTGGGTGAGAAGGCCCATGGTTGACTTGCCCTTCCTACCACCAATTGAGACACTTAAGTGACCAATTGAAGACCACTTAAGGGCCTCATTATTGTCACCGTGCAGTGTACACAACAGCTGCTACCCTGCGGGCAGCTTGTCACCTCCGGGGTTTGAGGGGAGGATCCCTCAATCAAAGGCATTCGGTGTCTGATCGGGGGACTGGACATCGAGAAGCTTGGGGGGGTGGGGTGGGTCACTGAGACCCACCCCCTGCCCAACTTCTGAACCCCCTGCAGCCCTTTCCCCATGACAGAGGCTAGGAATCCTGTGGTGACTAACTCACCTCCGGACTCCCCTAAGCCTGTCCACAATCAACAAGGCACGAGTCAGGAGTGTGATGGGATACTTTCCACTTGCCTGGATGATTGCAGCTCCAACAACGTTCAAGAAGCTTGACACCGTCCAGGACAAAGTAGCCCGCTTGATTGGCACCACATCCACAAACATTCACTCCCTCCACCACTGACACACAGTGGCAGCAGTGTGTACCATCTACAAGATGCACTGCAGGAACTCACCAAGACTCCTTCAGCAACATGGCCTTTCTGATCAGTAATTATCATGTCTTGTGAGCAGATCTCTCTGGCGCTGCCAGAGTACACAGATACCATTGTTCCTATTTCATTTACTCTTCGTACCACCAGCAGTAAATCTCCAACTTGTTTCTGATTACATTTGTTGGCTTCAGGGCTTATCTATTGTGATTTATTTAAAACCTTGTTCCCTGGCAAATCATCTGCTAATGGGGTTAATTGCATTAGTGGCCTTGTTAAGTGGCCATCAGCTCTGTTTTTCTAGAGCCCAGATTGGAGCACTTTCCATGTCAAACAAATTTTATTTTTCAAAGTCTTCTCATGCCCTCAACAGCACCTTGCATTTTTTTTATAGTGCTCCTCCTGTGCAGCAAAGCTCTTCACATTAAGGAGGAACAGCAATTGATGCCGAGCAGGAGGGAGAAAGGTAACTGAGATAATTAGGCTGCAACCTAAAGGTTTAGTTTCTTTTAAAAGCAGGAAGATAGATGACAATGCAGAGGGCACTAGGAAGGAAATTTCAGAGGCGGTTTGGGTAGAGATGAGAAATGATAGAACTTGTGGGAGTGATGCTCAGGCTTCTTAACAGTAACCACACGGTAGGACGGAGTATGAATGAAGAAATAATAGGAGCTTGTCAGAAAGGTACAGTGATAATCATGAGGGATTTTGATTTACATATAGACTAGAAAAATCAGGTGGGCAAAGGTAGCCTAGATGAGGAATTCATAGAATGTTTTGAGGATAATTTCTTAGAACAGCATGTTCTGGCACCAACCAGAGAGCAGGCTACTCCAGAGCTGGTATTGTGCAACGAGATAGGATTAATGAATTACCTCATAGGGAAACTCTTTCGAGTTACCAACAGTCACAGATTGCAACTTCTTTCGAGTACAATCACAGTTCTTGGTTTTCCGGGAGTGGGACATGAACCCACAACCCTCTGATTCAAAGGCGAGGGTGCTATGAACTGAGCCACAGCTGACACCTACCTCATAGGGAAGGTGCCCCTAGGTAGCAACGATCATAACATGATTAAATTTTACATTCAGTTTGAGAGAGAAAAGAGTGGGTCCAAGACTAGTATTTTAAACTTAAATAAGGGCAATTATGAAGGCATGAAAGCAGAGCTAGTGAAGGTGAAAAGGCAAATTAGGTTAAGGGATAGGTCAGTAGAGATGTAGTGACAGACAGCTAAGGGGATACTTCAGAATACACAGAATAGATATGTTCCAACGAGAGAGAAAAATTCCAAGGGGAGGACCCACCACCTGTGGCTGACTAAGAAAGTTAAAGATAGTGTCAAATTTAAAGAAAAAGCATATAATTATGTAAAGATGGTTGGCAGGTCAGAAGATTGGACAGAATATAAAAAACAGCAAACAATGACCAAAAGATTACTAAGGAGGGAAAAATTAGAGTATGAGAGAAAGCTAACTAGAAATATAAAAACAGGCAGTAAGAGTTTCTATAGATATTTTAAAAAGAAAAGAGTTAACAGCGCGATTGTTGGTCCTACAAAAAGTGAGTCTGGGGAATTAATAACGGAAAATAAGGAGATGGCAGATGAATTGAACAGGTATTTTGCATCAGTCTTCATTATAGAGGATACAAGTGACATCCCAGAAATAGCTGTAAATCAGGAATTGGAATGGTGGGAGGAACTCAAGAAAATTACAATCACCAGGGAATTGGTATTGAGCAAATTGTTTGAGCTGCGGGCTGACAAGAATTAGGTCCTGATAGATTTCATCCTAGGGTCTTTAAAGAAGTGGCTAGTGAGATAGTTGATGCGTTGGTTTTAATTTTCCAAAATTCCCTAGATTCAGGGAAGATTCCATTAGATTGGAAAATAGTGAATGTTGATCCTTTGTTCAAAAAGAGAGGGAGACAGAAAGCAGGAAGCTACAGGCCAGTTAGCTTAACATCTGTCATAGGGAAAATGTTAGAAGCTATTATTATAGACATTATTGCAGGGGACTTAAAAAAATTCAAGGTAATCAGGCAGAGTCAGCATGGTTTTGTGAAAGGAAAATCATGTTTAACCAATTAATTGGAGTTCCTTGAAGAAGTAACATGTCCTGTGGATAAAGGGGAACCGGTGGATGCACTGTACTTAGCTTTCCAGAAAACATTTGATAAGGTGCCACATCAAAGGTTATTGTGGAAAATAAAAGCTCATGGTGTTGGGGTAACATATTGGCATGTATAGAAGATTGGCTGGCTAACAGGAAACAGAATAGGCATAAATGGGTCATTTTCTGGTTGGCAGGATGTAATGAATGGTGTGCCACAGGAATCATTGCTGGGGCCTCAACTTTTTACAATTTATATAAATAACTTGGATGAAGGGACCGAAGGTATGGTTGCTAAATTCGCTGATGACACAAAGATAGGTAAGAAAGTAAATTGTGAAGAGGACATAAGGAAGCTACAAAGGGATATAGATGGGTTAAGTGAGTAGGCAAAGATCTGGCAAATGGAGTATAATGTGGTAAAATGTGAAATTGTCCATTTTGGCAGGAAGAATAAAAAATAATATCTAAATGGTGAGAGATTGCAGAGCTCTGAGATTCAGAGGGATCAGGGTGTTCTAATGCATGAATCGCAAGAAGCTACAATGGGTAATTAGGAAAACTAATAGAATGTTATTGTTTATTGCGAGGGGAATTGAATACAAAAGTAGGGAGGTTATGCTTCAGTTATACACGACATTGGTGAGATCACACCTGGAGTATTGTGTACATTATTGGTCTCCTTATTTAAGGAAGGATGTAAGTGCATTGGAAGCAATTCAGAGAAGATTTACCAGACTAATACCTGGAATGGATGGGTTGTCTTATGAGGAAAGGTTGGACAGGCTAGGCTTGTATCCACTGGAGTTTAGAAGAGTGAGAGGTGACTTGACGGAAACATATAAGATCCTGAGGGGTCTTGACAGGGTGGATGTGGAGAGGATGTTTCCTCTTGTGGGACAATCTAGAAATAGATGTCAATCTTCAAAAATAAGGGGTTGCCCATTTAAGACATGGATGAGGAGAAACTTGTTCTCAGAGCGTGGTGAGCCTTTCGAACTCTCTTCCTCAATAGGCAGCAGAAGCAGTCTCTGAATATTTTTAAAGCAGGGATAGATAGATTCTTGATAAGCAAGAAGGTGAAAGGCTATCGGGGGTAGATGGGAATGTGGGGTTGAGGTTCCAATCAGATCAACCATGATCTTATTGAATGGTGGAGCAGGCTCGAGGGCCGAGCGACTTACTACTCCTCGTAATTTGTATCTTTGTATGTGTATAGGACAGTAGTATAGTGCCTGACTGAGGTGTCATCAGTGGTGGAATGGAGGGACTGGGGGGCTGTTTGAGGAGCAGAGGGTACATGCACCCAGAAGGCTGAGGGAGATTGCAAGGAGGGAGGAATCTGAAGTTGAATGTAAAAAAAAAAAATTGGAATAAAAATCCTGGAATACAGGAAGCCAGTGATTTGGAAACAATGGGAGTGCAGGATTCTGAGTAGGTGAGAGTTAGCTTAGGGGTAGAATATTGTGAATTAATTAGAGAGTAAAAATCAGCATTTAGTACCGGATCATTGTATTAAATACTGAAGTGTCCAACTATCAGATCAGTGAGGCTGGAGACCAGGAACTCTCCATCCTGCCTACATATCGGGAGATTTCTGGGGCTATGGCAGCTACAGGTTCAGCTCCAGCTACATACATTGGGAAGTCCTAGGAAATCCTGGGCAGCTGAAGGTTGTTGGGGATTTGAGGCAGTGGGTTTCCACCCTACTTACCTCTGACCTGTGCCTGTCTGACATTGATTCCCTGGGTGCAGGACCTGGCCAGTTTCAATTGTACACATCAGGAGCACGTTCGTCTCTTCAGCTTCTGTGTCACCATTTAAAAAAAAAATCCCTGAGGATGTTTGCAATGATGACTGCATTTATTATGGGCCCCTAGTTACTGTTACACGGTGAGGGGCTGTCATCTCGGTACTGTAGGCCTAATGATGATTCAACAATTACTTACTTCAGAGAATGTGAAGAGTCAGTCCTGAAGGACATCAGTTTTAACAATTTGTTTCTGGTCCTAGCCACACTTTTGCCATGTGTTGAACATAATTTATCATAGTAAGACTTGAACTTGTGATCTCTGGGTTGCAAGTCTAGTATGATCATACTACCACACCCTGTCATTATTGTATACGGCTTCCTATCTGGTGAGTTCCATTGTAACTTAGTGTTTGAAGCTTTTCCTACTGAGTCTCTCCATGTTTCTACATTGATACCTACTTGTCTTTCTGAAAGAAGAAAACTCTGTATTGAATAAACAAATTATTCAACACTGCATGTTTTAGGCTGCAGCACAGCTTTGGGGCCTTTTACGTAACTTATTAGAAACCATTCTCACATTGCTGCTTGGGAGAGTTTGCAGTGCACAAATTGGCAGCCACATTTCCTACATTACAACAGTGACCATGGGCAGAATTCTCTGCTTGACGTGCGTGGGGGTGGGCCCCGGATGTCAGCGCGTAAAATGACGTGCGGTGACGTCGGGCGAGCGTCCTGACTTCACCGGGCGCCATCGCGATATTTCGCTGGGAAGGCGCGTGATGAAGTTCAACGTGTGTCCACCATTAATTAACAGGCTAGTTAAGGCACTTAAATCAGCAATCGATGCCGATTTTCAGGCGCCTGTGCGATCTTCAGCTATATCCCTTTGTAGCTTCCTTATGTCCTCTTCACAATTTACTTTCTTACCTATCTTTGTGTCATCAGCGAATTTAGCAACCATACCTTCGGTCCCTTCATCCAGGTCATTTATATAAATTGTAAAAAGTTGAGGCCCCAGCACTGAACAGGCAGGCAGGTAAGAGACTTTTCAATCAAACTCATCCACGAGCAGGATAAGAGGGCTCAGTGGGGTTGTCAATCTGGTCTGTGAGTATTTATTGCAGAAAGGTTTTTAAACTTGCCTGTGTGATCTGTAGCAGTTCAGAATGAATTCCAGCAGCTTTCTCTGTACTTTGAACCTTCAGCTCAGCACTCTGCAGCTAGTAATCTTTATTGGGCCTGCAGCTTTCCAGAGGCCTCCCTTTAGCCTGGGTATGGGTTCTGACATGTTCACTGGAAGCAGCTCCCCTGAGGAGGAAGGGAGGGATAGAATGAGGAGGAGGCCAGGAGTGGACAAACAGCCTCCAGGGGAGCCACCTTTGGGAGTACAGGCGCAGGCACAAGGGGCACAGGGCCAAGAAGTAGTCCAAGGTGGAAGGGGCCGCAGAAGATGCCACTATCCTGCTTCCAGGATATACAGGCGGCGAAGCAGCTACCTCAATATGACTGAGGTGCAGTGCGGAGGGAGGCTCCGTCTGTCAAGGGAGACAGTCAACTACATCTGTCAGATGATTGGCCCTGAGATCTCTCCTAACTGTGTGGGTGGACACCCCAAGCCAGCGGCTCTGAAGGTCACAGTTGCCCTCAACTTCTATGCCTCTGGCTCCTTCCAGGGTTCGGTGGGTGACCTTTGCGGTGTCTCCCAATCAGCTGTGCACATTTGTGTCAAACAGGTCACAGACGCTCTGTTCAGACGTGCATTGATCTTCATCCACTTCCGCTGCGACCAGGCATGTCAGACAGAGCGAGCCAAAGGCTTCGCGGCCATTGCTGGGTTCCCCCGTGTCCAGGGTGCTATAGACTGCACACATGTGGCCATCAAGGCGCCAGCAGGTGAGCCCGGTGCCTTTGTCAACAGGAAGGGCTTCCACTCCATGAACGTGCAGATAGTGTGTGATCACAGGATGCTGACTCTACAAGTCTGTGCAAGGCACCCAGGCAGCACCATCGACGCCTACATCCTCAGACACTCCCAGGTGCCAGGGCTCTTCGGTGCTCTGGCTCGGCTGGATGGTTGGCTGGTGGGTGACAAGGGCCATCCCCTCAGAATGTGGCTCATGACGCCTCTCCGCCATCCAAGAACAGAAGCTGAGCAGCGGTACAATAGGAGCCACGGCACCACAAGGGCTGTGGTGGAGAGAGCCATCGGTCTTCTCGAGATGCGCTTCCAATGCCTGGACTGCTCAGGGGGCGCACTCCAGTACCCCCCAGATCGTGTCTCGGTGATAGTGGTTGCATGCTGCGCTCTCCACAATCTTGCGCTGGAAAGGGGGGATGCAGTGGACGCTGAAGACGTTGACGCAGTGGATGCCGCTGCACACAATGAGTCCAGCACTGATCCTGAGGATGAGGAAGCACAGGGGAATGATGAGGGGCTAAACGCTGACCCGGGACTACATCAAGGAGGCAGGGACACCCGGAGCACTTTAATCCTATGAACCTTCAGCTAGCTCCACACAAACGGATCAGGAGGACCAGCTTTGCCTGGTGCTCCCATAGTCGGCACATAAGTGCTACATCTGCCACTTCATCAGCTGCAACTAAGTGCTTTGGACATAACCCTCAATGTCCACTCAAACACTCATGACATGTATGTAAAACATACAAATACAAAACAAAGGAACCACCCTCAGCCATGGTAACATATCTGGCTTTAATTTTCACCATCATAAGATCACACAAAATGAAAGCAAAACGTTTTTCAAGCATAAACAAATAATAATTCCCTAATCTAGGGCCAACACAAAAGCGCCAGTGAGAAACCTGTAGTGTGCCTAAGGTGCCTTATGCTTACGTTTACGGGTGCTACGTCTTGGTGCCGCCCCATCGCTTGGAGTGGCATCTGAGACAGCCTGCTGACTCTGCTGTCCTGTTGACCTCAATGGCCTTGGCAGCTGTCCTCTGGCCTGTGGAGCCTGTGCTGGCCCTGCCTAGGAGGGACCTGCCAGGTCCACAGCTGGCATTTCCCCAATTGTCGCAGCCTCACCCGATGAAGCGGTCACTGGGAGAGGGGCGGAGCAGCTGTTGCCCTCATCCGGAGCGATGTGAGAGGAGCCCGCGGATACGACAGGCAGCTGCTCTGCCAATGTGTGGTCGCCCCAGACCTCCCTGCTCACCGTGGATGGATGGGCAACGAGCTGGGAAGCTTGAAGCCCACGCCATCTCCCACATTGGCAATGACCAGCTGTGGCCACTGGTGCTGTGAGGGCTTGCAGGTCCGAGGAGCTGCTTGTTCTCCTGGAAGCCCCTCTCCATGAGAGTCACCACTCTCTCCATGGAGGAAGCATGATGCTCTGCCATGAGGCTCATTGCATCACTGATGCTCCGCGTGGACTCCTCCACCATGGACACCAAGCGAAGCATAGTCTTACGCAACACTCCCAGATGCTCCCGCACACCCGGCCGCATTTCCTGCAGCTGCTGCGTGGTGGATGACTCCAGAGGCACATCATCACGCCCCGACTCAGCACATGCCTGGTCCCCTGCAGTCCTCCGGCTGCTGGCACCATCGGCACTCTCTGTCTCTGCCAGCTCCTCCAGCGATTGTGAAGTTCCCTCTCCACTGTGCCCGGGATACCAGCCGATGTTGCAATGCCCACCGATGTGCAAGTATCTGCGCTGGTGCCTGCCTCGCTGAAATTGTGTGATGCAGGTGACGGTTGAGGGCCTTCAGGTGTGAGAGGGGGCATCTGCAATTGCTCCTGGTGGACAAGCTCTGATGATGCTGTATTTAACAACAAGGACAGTGGAACAGTTAGCGTGCACACAGTGACACACTTCATCCCTTTCTCCCTGGCTCATTATGCGCTCAACCTTCCAGAACCTATGGAGACAAATATTGGTGGGGTGGCAAATAGTCAGGAGGAGTCCCTAACATTACAGGCGGATACAGATGGGCTGGTCAGATGGCCTAAGGAATGCCAAATGGAATGTTATGTGGATAAATGTGACATGATGCACTTGAGCAGGAGAAACAAGGTACGGGATTACATGAGGAATGGTAGGACTGTGGAAAGTAAGGAGGATCAGAGGGACTTGCTGGGCATGTCGACAGGCCTGTTAAGGTAGCGGGACAGGTTGGGGGACGGGGCCCACTTGCCGACACGTAAAATGATGCGGGATGATGTTGGGCAGAAGTCGCGACCTCACCCCGCCTCATTTCAGTTTTCAGGTCAGCGAGGGCTCAGCTGAATCAGCTGTGTGTCCGCCGACCCGTCAATGGCCAATTGAGGCCATTGACAAAGTAATTAAAGTAATTAGTGGACCTGTCCATCCAACCTTAAGGTTGGTGGGAAGGCCGGGAGCCCTGGCGGGCTTAAGAAAAAGCATGAAGCCTCATCCACGGGCGGGATGAGGTTTCACGTAGGTTTTTAAAAAATTTTATAAGAGTGTATTTAAAAGTGATGGACATGTCTCAACTCATGTGACAGTGTCACATGAGGGGACATGTCAGGGAAATTTATTTTTTCTGTTTTTAAGATTTTTTTATTGTGGAGCCGATCTCCCTGAGGCAGCACTTAGCCTCAGGGAGATGAGTGCGCTCTTTCATGCGCATGTGCGAAAGAGCGCACTCTCGGTTTAGGGAATCCCCTCTGCCCACACAGGGAGCGCATAGCACTTCCTTGCGGACGTCATGGTGGGTGGGCCTTAATTGGCCTGCCCACGCGCCCGCTCCTGTACCCCCCCCCACCCCCTCCCCAACAGGGGAAAAATTCTGCCCAAGGCGTTTAAGAAGGTAAATGCCATACTTGCCTTTATTAGCCGAGGAATAGAATATAGGAACAGGGAGGTCATGTTGCAAGTGCAGAAAACGATGCCTAGGCCACAGCTATAGTTCTGTGTGCAGTTGTGAAATGTGCTTCACAGGAGGGATGTGATTGGAGTGGAGAGAGTGCAGAGGTCGTTGACCAGGATGCTGGCTGGGCTGGAGAATATGACTGATGATGAGACATAGCATAGACTGGGGTTATTTCCCCTGGAGCAGAGGAGATTGAGGGGTGACATTATTGAGCTTTATAACATTATGGGGGGCATAGATAGGGTCAACAGAAAGGAACTTTTCCCCTTGGCGGAGGGATGAGTAACCTGGTGGCATTTATTTAAGATAAGGGGCATGAGGTTGACGGGTGAGGTGATGAGGAACTTTTGCACACAGTAGTGTGGGACGCGCTGCCTGAAAGGGTGGTGGACGCAGAAACCCTCCTAACATGTAATAAGTATTTGGATGTGCAGTGGCGATGCCATGGCATACAAGGCCATGGGGATAGTGGTTGGAAATGGGATAAGGTGACTTATGAAGGTGCTTGACGCACGCATCTTCTAATGGCCGAGGGACCTTTGTCCATGACCCACACGTCTGACTCTATCAGTATGTGAATGAGCAATGTTGCAACAATAACAATTCAAACAATTACCAGTGCTATGGATGGTGGGAAGACAGAGCGGATGTCACTGTGGACCTCAAATACCTGGCCGTTCCACCCCAGCCTCACCGACACCTGTGGACCTGAGCGCATGGCGCCTCTCAAGCTTCAGGGCCTCCTGCTTGAATTGGCTTAAAATCATCAGCTGGGCCTGGCTGCCTCCAGACTGTGAACGCTCACAGGCATTGTGAGCATTCTTCTTCTGAAAAACAGAGAAGACAATTCATTGGGGCTAGTCGCACATGGACTCTGCACACGCACGCCTCACCCCAACCACAGTGAGGCCTCCAGTGCCTCCTCTGCACGCTACTGTTGATCAGTCACAAAAAGATAGTATGCCTGCTCCCAACTCCCCCCACCCCCCCACAGCCACCTTGGACACATTCTGCATCCATCATTTTTGGAAATACACGGTCTTAGCTCCCATAGCAAGGAGGCACAACTACGTGCAGCGTCGAGGACAGCAGATGGCTCTTGGCCACGAGACCTTGAAGCTCCCCTTCCACAATCTCATCACCGTGAATAGGACATGAGTTGGAGTTCTGAGTATGCGCCTAGCTGCGTCTCCTGCAGGTTGCCCCAAGACTACTCAGGTACAACTAAGAGCAACACATGGTGCGGGGGGAAAAATCATCTCCTCATGAACCACTCAGGCTGATGTAAGCATAGGCACTATCTGCTTGCCCATCCAGTGTATGAGAAATGCCCAACATGATTCAATGCGGCCACGACAGTAAGACTTGGGGAGGCGGGGTTGGGGGGGTGGGGCTCAAAGGCTAAAGCTCCCTGCTGAGTTAAATGCCCAATGCCAACATGGTACTCACCCTTCCCGAGCGCAACAAATCATTGAAGCACTTACAGCACTGGATCCAGGTGCGCCGCACCACGTCGCGGGAGCTCACCACCTCCGCCACCTCCTCCCAGGCACGTTTGGTCATGTGGGGGGGCCTCCCCCTCCCATTCTGGGGGACCTCGAGGAGGGCAGCAAGGCAGTCAGCACATTGGCTCCCAGCTGGCCTACCCTGCAGCCTGCTCTGCTCCTGGCCCACACCCTGCAGCCTGCCCTGCTCCTCTGCTGTTCCCTCCAGACTGCCACGCTCAGCAGACCCCCTGCGGTTGGATCTCGACGTGGCCACTGTGAGCAGCCTACAGGAGGCTGCCAGGCCTTCTTTTAAACAGACTGCCAGGTCGCCATTGGACCTGGTGGTCTGTGCACGCCTGCCGCAGCCTGCACACTCCCACTATTCACGGGAGTCGGAAATGCGCTGGGTGGGCCTTAATTGGCCCGCCCGCGCAAAATGGCGGTGCGGCCCCGATCGCAGGCACCAATCGGGTCCAGGTCCACTCCTGTTCCGTCTGCCCACCCACCAAATGGAAAATTTTGGCCTATACTTCAAAAGTACTTCATTGGCTGTAAAGTGCCTTAGGACATCTGGTGGTCATGAAAGGCACTATATAAATGCAAGTCTTTCTTTTATCTTATCTGTAGTAGGTTCGACAGCCCAAGTTAGAGATAATTTCTCTTCAATTTTTGCTCTTATTTTTGGCCTGTTCTACTAGCTCTCAAACATCTTCATTATTGCCCATGATTTACATCATGTTACTGGATTAATGAATTCCAATAAATGCACCAGGTGCTGCCTCCATATGTGGCATATTTATTTCAATTCTGTTATCTTTTCCTGGATATCGTATGAGTTTATGTGGGTATGTGACTCTGGTAGCAGCTGGGAACAATGGCTTCTCATGCCTGCTTAACCCTCTGGTTATTATTGGGCTACCCCTTTGTACCATACAGAGCAGAACTTCTTGTTCTCACATCACTGATTTATGGTCTGCAGGTCTTTGGTACACTTGTGCCTTACACTATCTCCGCTGCCTCCTCATTTCTCCCAGAAATTGCATAATGCAAGGCTGAATTGATCCACAGAATACTAATGACAGTTTTATAAGTAGCTATTTCATTAGTTAAGCGTTATTTTTCCTTTGCAGGAATGATTGGTCACTCAGCTACTTTTGGTGCACACTAACACTTCAGAACCTTCCAGAAAGTGCATCGAGTAAAGTTATGCAATCCTGTGGGGGCACTAAAAAACTCCTAACTAATGTGATATCTGCAGGCTCAGCAACTTTTCATGCCCTTAATGAGCTTAGACTTCCTTTACGTGCTCTTTATGAATCAGCGAACCAACTCTGAACAGCCTGCATCAGCCTGTGTAATAAGGCAAGTGTTGCCCTCTGTTTCCTCAATGAACCTATGAAAGTAGAATCTCAAAACAGCTCAACAGAGCTGTGGCTGTGCTGCTGCTTTGTGAGCCCTTTTCCCATCCCCATACCCTCAAGATTTAGATTTCCAGCTGAAAACATCATCAAATTGTGCATTTTAAGATTTTCTGGTACTTTTGCATACTTCCAATGCTCACTAAGCAATCTGGGGCAGTGTCAGCAATGGCTCAGTGGCAGCACTCTCAACCGAGATTAAAGCCCCTCCCCAGAGACCCGAACACACAACCTAGACAGACACTTCAGCTCAGGACTGAGAGAGTGCTGCACGGTCAGCGATACTGTCTTTGGGATGGGATGCTCAAGACAAGAGCAACCTTGGTTTAATAAGAGGAGGGGATGGGTTGGGTGGGGGGGATGTGATTCTCCCTGGTTTACTGGCCAATACTTTTCTCTCAACCAACATCACAGAAAGAGATTATCTGGTCATTATCACACTCCTGTGTATGGGAGCCTGCTGTATGCTAATCGGCTGTCTACATTATACCAGTGATTGTACTTCAAAACTATTCCATTGATGGTAAAGAGCTTTGGGATACCGATGTCCTGAAGGACGCTAGATACATGCAAGTCTTTTTTGATGAGGTTTTTTTTTAAAAAGAAGCATACTCAGTACCATCCCAGAACTTTTAACAGCCTTCATTATTCACTTTGATCTAGCTGTGTTAAAACTTTATTTTATTGTATTTTTATTTGGCCCTGTGTGCTTGCTGTAAATGGCAGTTGGGGTCATCTGATTCGATCATTCATAGGAAGGGGAATGAATAAATGGGTTAGTTCAATCATTGCCTTTGGTGTGAGGGACAGAAGGAGTTCTGTTCAGTCCATCATTAATAGAGGGAGCGGGACAGCGAGGATTTCGAGATTACTGCCAGTGCTGTTTGATGTTGAGTGCAAAAGCACGGCTGGTGGATTTATCTTTCTGTCAATATTTGGCTGCTAAGTAGTTCCAGTCAGATTGAATCCCATGCAGATAGGATGAATTGTTACCTTAACTGATCTCCATGGCTTAGCTCGCAGTAAGGTGAAGGAATTGTTGTTTTACAAATTGTCAATTCATGTACGAAACGAATTATGCATTATTCTTTTATTTGTAATCTAGCCTGTTGCTTTAAGATACAAATTTGCATATGCATGTCTTCCTGTCAAACTTCCGAGGTAAACTTGGCACATTAGATAAAAACAAAAAACTACTGCGGATGCTGGAAATCCAAAACAAAAACAGAATTACCTGGAAAAACTCAGCAGGTCTGGCAGCCCCTCCCTCAACTTCTCTCTCCCCCCCGCCCACCTTAAACCAGCTTATATTTCACCCCTCTCCTAACTATACTCAGTTCTGTTGAAGGGTCGTGAGGACTCGAAACGTCGACTCTTTTCTTCTGCACCGATGCTGCCAGACCTGCTGAGTTTTTCCAGGTAATTCTGGTTTTGTTTTGGCACATTAGATATTTGTTTTGGATTTCCAGCATCCGCAGTAGTTTTTTGTTTTTATTACATTATAATACCCTCTGCTTCCATCCCTGTAGACATGCTGCAGTACTGTCACTGGTGGGAGGGTGTAATTACAGTGTGAAACATTTATGTCAGCAGTTTCCATTACAAGTGTGGACATAAGTTTGTTTTTAAAAATTTGTTCTTGCAATGTGGGCTACCATGGCACGCTGGGTATTTACTGCCTATTGCTCTGAGGATATTGTTTCAATCAAGGACGAGGGCAGCAGACACATGGGAACACCTGGAAGTTCCCCTCCAAGCCACACGCCATCCTAATGTGGAAATATATCGCTGTTCCTTCACTGTCGCTGGATCAAAATCCTGGAACTCCCTCCCTAACAGCACTGTGGGTGTACCCTATACCACAGGGACTGCAGCGGTTCAAGGAGGCAGCTCACCACCACCTTCTCAAGGGCAATTAGGGATGGGCAATAAGTGCTGGCCCAGCCAGCGAAGCCCACATCCCGTGAACGAATATATAAAAAAAAGTCACAGGGCCAGAAATTGCTGTGAACATAACAGCAAGGTTAATGGCGCCGGTCACTACTTATAGGTAAATAGATAATCATCGTAAGGAGTAGAGCAGATCAGCTGCCATATGTGATTGGCCAAAAGTTTCTGTCCCAGTTCCACGCTCCACTGTTAGCTTCACAAAAACTGTATCTGGCCCTAATCTTCCCTATTTGTTCTCGGAGCTGTATTTCCCCCTTTATTGCCTATTAAACTCACCACAGGCAGTTAAGTCTTGTCATTCAAAACACAGGTACCCTTTTAATGGCTTAATTAGAGTTAATGACTTGCAATTAACCTCTTACACCAAACTAATTATTATAGCTGTGGAGCTCTATTCCTTCAGGTTTAAATTTTTTGAGAGATTTTCCACATCAACTTACGTTTTTCTTACTTTTCTTTCGGTTTTTCTTCCTTTTAAATTCAGCTTTTCTTTCCCTGTCTCTATTTCCCATTCTGCACTTGATTCAATGCTGAATTCTCCACCTTTAATTCACCCTCATTCTCAGTCCTTCCTGTATTTGTTTCTCAAATCCTGAATCTGGCTGGTTAAGGAAATAACCTGGCGTTACCCTGTTTACCTTGCTCACACTATCTGCAACTTAATGGTAAAAATGTTTTGAGCTGAATGTACAGAGGCAAACCTAACTAACGGCAGAAACTGTTAGGTACCCTGCTCCAGCAACGTCTGACTTAAAATGAGGGACTGAGGTCACATTTAGGCCAGAGCAGAAGAAAAAGATCAGTGAACCAGTTGGGTTCTTACAACACTCATTTCCTGGTGGTCATTGTAGTCACTTCCTGTTAATCCACCAAATTAATAGATTCATTCAATTCAATTTTACAATTTGTCCATGGTGGGATTTGAATTTACAAACTCTCTGTTGCTGGTCCAGTACCATAAGCACTAAGCTAATGTATCCCCTATGATGGAAATGTAACTCAGTCCCTATTTTGAAGCAATATTTTTATATATTGCAGCCTGGCCCCAGTTATCTCTCGGCCTCTAGCCCTGCTTCACCCAAGGTCTCTGGGTGGTCTTCACAACTCATCCTTTGCAACCTGGACATTGACGTCGAAAAATAAACAATGAAAAGGCAGAGTTTGCCAAAGTGGGAACAAGTGTTTTAGTTCTTGTAGCTGATGGAGGAGCAGCTCTAACTGGCAATAACATCGACAAAGTGAAATGCTACATTTGGCATTTGCAAAACGCCGATGGCTCAATATTCTTCATCTGACTTCTTTTGTTTTGGCTCATGGAAAATGATCCTGATTGGGTGAGGGTGGGACTGCGTACATGCTTGCCTTATGCAAATTGCTTGTGCCAATTCTACACTGATGCTCCTTCAGTTAAATGGTAGTGGCAACATAAATACTCCAAGAGAATTTATCAACTACAACCCGGCTGTTCCTGTTCCATGTTCAGCTCCATTACCACTGACTTTGAACCTACAGCTTAAAAGAGCACAAATAAATTCTGACTCTTCCCAGAACCCATACCTTACCAGAGGCATTCTTTCTTTACTTATTCAATTCATACACATTATTGAAGTTTCCGACGCTACTACATTCTAGAACATTAGGCCACAGGCTTCTGCCAGCCACCACTATACAACTTGATAATTGGCTAATCATCAGGTCTGCCTCTACTGACCTTGGTGAAGAATTGGAAAATGTGCCCAATGATGGAAGGCGAGTCTGAAAGACAAGATTAGCTAAAATTCAACTTGGTAACTTTGTTGAGAATCCGGCCTTTGATCACCATGGCTACGTGATAGCTTCATGGTTTGAAAAGGAGTCTATTTAAATTTGGCTTTTGAATCAAAGGATGGAACTTGAGAGCTCTGCATACATCTGTTGACCTGCACTCTGCTGACGATTCACTCTCCTTGTTTAGTTAATTAGAAGTAATCCAACGTGAGCATCTCAGCAATTACAGTTTGCTGCTGGGAGACTATAGCAGGGCTGCAGTAGTCAGTGGGAATGCAGCAGACTTTATGTTGAGAAGATGATCTGATAAATGAAAACCTAGACAAGCTCCAGAAAACAATGACCTGTTCTGAGATCCCATCCCAACTATTGCATTTTGTTATGTTTTTGGAGTACAAACTAGGGTTGCCAACTGTGATTAAATGTATTCCTGGAGGTTTCATCACATGATGTTTCCCCCACGCTCCAGCCATTAGTCGGCCAACACATCCATCCTTGTGACTCACTGCCTTCCTACACCAATTGGAAAGCAAAAAGACTCATTACCCAATTGGATGATGCTTGACTGTCAGCCAAATAGTCTGTTTCCCTCCTATTTTTAATGCTTTTATATCTGGTGAGGAGAAATGTTCAAAGAAAATGACAAAAAAAAAACTTTTTTAATATTGCGATGATTTTTCTTCAGAATTTTACACAGCAGTGTCCTGGGGATTGACCTTCAATTCTTGGGAGACTCCAGGCCAATCCTGGAGGGTTGGCAACCCTAGTACAAACACACACGGCCACATTCTCAACTTTTTAAATCAACTACAAATCAGTTTTACAAAAGTCCTTGGGAGGTCTAGTGAACCCATTCCCTTCCCTTCCACCCCAAGCACTCTGTAAACCTGGCTTCGCATTGCATTACAATAATGCTGGCGACTGTATCAAACCCATGTAAAGCTCTCTTGCGATTGTCTCCCTCAGAGGGGGCCTCATTGCTGAGCTCTGGAGACCGGCCAGGACCAGACACCTGAGCTCTACAGCAACTGCAGCATCACTGACCAACAGAAGTCCAGCCACAGCAACAATGTAAATGCAACTTTAGATTATAAAGTGATGAAATGCACCCACCAGATTTCCGGTCTCCAAGAGCTGCCGGCCATCTTGTTCCAGCAGCGCCACCAGGAGCAGTGGCCACTGCTGGGACTGCAGCCAATCCAAAAGAAGGCGTGCAGTGATGGAGCCCGGACTTTCAGGTAAGTCCAGGGTCTCACCAGGGCTAAGATGGCAGAACTGGACGAGGGAGATGGGGGCTGGGTGGACAGGGCAGGGGGTGGAGGGGAAAAATGGCGATGGGAAGACCTTAGGGTCGGAGGGGGTCCATAAAGGTGGCAGCAGGCTCCACCCTTGACCGACCACCAGCCCAGCCAATGAGACCTGCCGGGCCAGACACTTGGCGCTGGTCTCTCCTGCCATTCTAGGAGTGGCAGAAGGAGGTTCTTAAGCGGCTCTTAACTGGTGAAATTATGATGTTGGCAGGCAGGTGGGCACTGGGAACTGCAGCTGTGGTACAGTGCCCAATTTTACACTCCCCCTCATTGCCTGCCAACTGTTCCCCTCCCGACTGCCCCGGCCTTCCATGGGATGTACAATCCAGCCCAGATTTCGTGGTCAAATTGGTTTATTTGCTAAGTAAGCAATGCATTGATGCTGTGATAAATGAGTCCACGTTAACACATTGGCTTTTATTTACACTAGATTTACCATTTTTACAGGTGGGTGGCACTAAAACCGGAGTGGTAAAATATGTCGGAGAGACAGATTTTGCAAAGGGCGAGTGGTGTGGAGTTGAACTGGATGAACCGTTGGGCAAGAATGATGGAGCTGTTGCTGGTACCAGGTAATGAACCTTCTCATTAGCCCCTCAACTCCCACAGTCGGGTAAGTTGTACCCCTGCATCCTCCCCCCAAAAAGTTCATAGAAATATTGTGTGCAAAGAGATTAATGCATGTAAACTGACCATTGGAATATTTTTTATGTGCCATAGAGTATTTTATAAGTCGGCATAGGACAGGCATCTTGATATACCCTGTATCACTTTTCTCAGTCTTGTATCCTCCGATTTTTCATTTTAGGGATTGATGTGCAAACACAGAATCATAAATTCCCAACCAACTCTTGCTATGAGTGGCTACACACTGAACTTTCACATCTAATCATGGGATAGTGTAGAGGGAGCTTTATGTTACATCTAATCGTGGTACGCTTGACCCAGGACAGGGTAAAAGAGGAAAATTTACTTTGCATCCAACCATTCCTGCCCTATGACTACCCAATTTGTGCACTTGAAGCACATTTTGGGAATTAGCACAAACTCCCCAGTACCCTCCCCACATCACCCATTTATTGTCCATTTAAAATTAATGGATGGAACATCCTGCAGGAATGCACTGCCTGGAAGTGTGGTGGAGGCAGGTTCAATCGAGGCATTCAAGAGGGCATTAGATGATTATTTAACTAGAAACAATGCGCAGGGTTGCGTGATAAAGGCAGGAGAATAGCGCTAAGTCATAATGCTCAGTTGGAGAGCCGGTGCAGACACGATGGGCCAAATGGCCTCCTTCTGCGTTGTAACAATTCTGTGATTCTGTGATCCTGTGCTGAGATCCAGACCAGAATTCCCAATGTGTGCCCAGCTTAAGAAACACTGCACCGAGAGCAAATTTGAAGAACCTCCCTTATGTGTATGTTCCTGGACAGTTTAATAATTAATGTTAATGCTCAGAATTTAATACTCTCCCGCCACCGCCTCCGAGACAGATTCGGAGGCAGACGGAGACGTTTAACTGGGTTGAAGGGTGCGGAGTGGGGATCTCACCGCCTTCCTGACTACCCCCTCCCCCCCCACCCCTGATCTAGCTTGGGGCGCGAAGGGTGGAGGGCATCCTTCCCACCCGGAGGCCAGTTGAGGCCACGTAATGGCCTCTTCCAGCCACAGCTAGTATTCAACCTGTTGGGGGACTCGCACTCTGGATACCCTATTGGGTTTGCCAGCAACTGACAGTGGGGAGGGTCTCTCATTCACAGGTACTCTGTGCTCAATGGAGGGACCCAGCATCAGGAAGCCACCGCCTTGCTCCCAATCCCCCTCCACCGTGCTCACTGTCAACCCTCCCCATCTGCTGTCCAGGTTAGTGCCTGATTACCGGGTAATTGTGTCGCGTATTCTGGAGAGAAGCGACATGAGTCTCCCACTGGTTCTCAAACTGGTGGACAAGACCCCCCGTCATACTGAATTCTACCCAGTGCCTGTGTTTGCTTTTTACTCTTTAGGTGTAACTAAAAGTGGAATGCAGAGCTTTTAGTTTAAAAAAGAATTCCCTCATCTCTTAGGGTATATGAGCTAGTGGTTAATCTCTGCTAAATCAAATAATCTAGCGACTGATTTTATAACTCACCACTTACTAATAGGATCATAACTTTCTCATACTACGTTTTATACTGCAGGACAATCTGAAGGGGAAACTAGATAAAAACATAAGGGAGAAAAGACAGGATATCCTGATTGGGTAGGAAGAGGCTCATTTCAAGCATGATCAATGGCATAGACCTGTTGGCCCAAAGGACCTGTTTCTGTGCTCTGCTTTTGATATAATTCTATTAAATTCTTCATCCCATTGTATCCAAGTTGGAGTACCTGTCCCCCATTATTGACTTCCAACACCAGGTACGTTTAGCTGAGGGTTTTATTGTGTAAAGGCCTAATTCTTTTGTTTGTGTAGAAAACATTTAATTTTTGCAAATCAGTCAAGATTCCTCTCATCCCATTTGCTTCAGTTCAGTTTTCAAGTTAGACTGCAGCATCCAATCCAAGTTGAGCAGAACCAAAAATTATGTTCACTCTGAGACTGACGGATTCATTTTCTGCTTAGAACTCACTCGTCTCCAAGGGCAACTGCAGGAGATTTTACCTAGGCTACTTTTGGCTGTGCAGCCTGCCATTCACTGGGATAACTTCACTGAGCCCTAGCCTGACAAAGCATCAAGATTTTCCATTCGTGACCCTTCATTTCAGGCCATGTCCCCTTTTTGTCTCCAGGTATTCAAATAGGGATATTTTAGAAATCCACACATCTACCAGCAATTGTATGTTTCTTCCATGGAGGCTTCATATCGTTCATAATGCAGGTGGGAAATTCTGCCCACTTGCTGCATTTAACTCTTGGTTCTGACATGTTTCTTCTGACTTTTGGTTTTGTTCCTCAACAGGTACTTCCAATGCCCACCCAAGTTTGGTCTTTTTGCTCCCATTCACAAGGTGATGCGGATTGGCTTCCCCTCCACAACGCCAGCCAAAACCAAGAAGAGTAAAAGGATGGCCATGGGGGTCTCAGCCTTGACGCAGAGCCCTAGCAGCTCCTCAATAAGTTCTGTCAGTTCCGTGGCATCTTCTGTAGGGGGTCGACCAAGCCGAACGGGACTGGTAAGAAACTGCTTACATCCATCATCTCCAAAGTTGGAACAAATAAGTCTCGGTTTAGTGAACCTTAGAAGTACTTGGTATCACACTGATGCCTGTGCCAATATTTTATTAACAATGTTAGAGCACTCATTGAATATACTAATCTGACAAACATAAAATTAGCACTGATGTTTCAACGGCCTGTTCACATCTAGCCTAACCCTTTTCTATCTTCTATCACAACATGATGTGTGCACTCGGTTGTCTCTCCTTCTCTATCATCATAACCCTTCTTTGGACAGGGGCAATAGCTGACGACAGTAGCATCGCGCATGCTCCTATGGGCAGAGTGTGTGCTGACTTCCTGTTTCAGGCGCACAATGATGATGTCAGAGGCAGTGACTTCCTGTTCCAGTGCTGTGGCAGGAGATAGAGTTATTAATAAGGATGCTTTCAATCCTCCCCTTCGCCATCTCTCTTCCCACCACATTCCACCCCCCCCCCCCCCCCCGCCCCACACATACTCCCCCACCCCGGCCCACTACACACCAACCTGTTGTTTTCTCTCCATGTTTTGGATCATCAATGATGTCCCGCATTCCACAGTTATTCAATGCTATTACTAGCACCCCCCCCAGCTCTAGAACCAAACCAAGATTTGTTCCTCCTCCTCTCTCTCTCTCTCTCTCTCAGCTGACCGAGACATCCTCTCGCTACGCTCGGAAGATCTCTGGCACGACAGCCTTGCAGGAAGCTCTAAAGGAGAAACAGCAGCACATCGAGCAGCTGCTGGCAGAACGGGACCTGGAGCGAGCTGAGGTTGCCAAGGCAACCAGCCACATCTGTGAGGTGGAGAAAGAGCTGGCTCTTCTAAAGGCCACACACGCACAGGTACAGAATCTGGCAAAGGCACAAATAGGCCTGGACGCTCTCAAAACTAACAAATAATTAATAACATTGGTCTAAATGTTCATGAAGTGACATGGATTTTTGTCACTGGGGCAGAAGAACGTATGAAATAGGAGCTGGAGTAGGCCATTCGGCCCTCCAAACCTGCTCACCCACTCAACAAGATAATGGCTGACCGCCTGTCTCAACTCCACCTTCCCACAGTATCCTTTATCCCTCAATTCTTGTAGTTCCTAAAATTCTATCAACTTCCATCTTGAATATAGTCAACGACTGAGCATCCACAGCTCTTTGGGGTAGAGAATTCTAAAGATTCACAACCCTTTGAGTGCAGAGAAAGAACGACCATGCAGTGATTTTTTTTTATTGCGAGAGATTTCCATTAATGCAATTTTTTTGCAAAGGAACAATGCATTTTGAGTAAAGTTCATTGTTTTGTAAAATTGGGTTTTACAAAGCCATTAACACTAAAGGCGATGGATTTTATTTTCTAATTGTAACTTGTCACAGTATTGGACATCTGTTCCTATCAAATTCCTTTTTTCCGCTATTTTAGTGAAGAAGTTGATGCACTTATTTTAAATTGGTTGCAATCTCTTCTAACCAATACCGTTATTTTGTACAGTTTAATTTAACTAAATAATTCTTCAGTATTGCACAGTCCTTTAGGCACTGAAAATTAAAGTTTTCAAAGTCATGGTTGCTTAGGATTGTGTTAAGTTTTTAAAAAGATTGCAGCAGCTATATTGACACTTCATTGATTTGTTGAAGTTCACTTTTACCTACCTGTATTTAGACAAGTGGACCTCCTGGGAAATCGCTAACTGGTCGAGTAAGGTCTACACGATTGTGATGTTTAGCTTGTAAGCTAGATTGTCCCTTTTTGAGGCACTCCCTTGGTGGAAATGGTCTAAATAGTCGTACCCGCTAATCAAGTCTCTTTGCAAACTTAAGGGGCCAAATTTCACGTTCTGTGGGTGGGCACACGCCCAACCCAAATGGGCATAAAATCGCGCGAGATGATGTCGGGCGAGCATCCTGACATCATTGTGCACTCGCGTGATATTTTGCTGGGTGGGCGTGCGCAGCAGTGGAAGTGTGCCCGCCGACAATTAAGCACATTAACAGCGTAATTGTCACCAATCTTTTGCGGCCCGTCCAACCTTATGGTTGGCGGATGGACGATTCGGCCAGGCAGGTTTTACGTTTTTGATCGAACCTCATCCACAGGTGGAATAAAACCTCCGTTAGGAAATAAAATAAACAGCAATATCTGGGGACAGCATTTTTATGAGGTACGGTTTCAGGTGCTTGATTGTGCTGCATAGACATTTTTTTGCAGCTTTTTTTGTGCTTTATTTTATTATTTGTAAGGCCTGCAGCTCCCTGAGGCAGTTGTCTGCCTTCGGGGAGCTCAGTGGAAGCGCTCACCCACGCCCATGGTGACATCAGCACCCGCCCTTTTCCTGCCCCCACCCCGGCAGTGCTGAACTCTTCAGCGCGCGTTTCACGCTGGCTGGCCGTTAATTGGCCAGCCAGCGTGAAATCGCGGTCGGGGGCCTATTTCCTGACCACTCCCGGGCCTGCCGACGAGGGAAGAATTCAGGCCAAGAGCTCAATCACAGAATAACTGTAACCCTGTTCACAGATTTACAGCTCCAAAACGTGAAATGACTAACGGTTTTTATTCGCATAACTAACAAAGTGCGACGACAGTGTCTGGAGTATGATCAAGCTTGCCAATAGACACAAAACTTTTCTGTATGTAATAGATTGAATTCCCATCCCCCTGCTTTGTCAGTTAGATTGTCATTTAACAGTACATTGACTGAGCAAAAGTACCAGACATTGGTCATTAGAGTTTGGCTGTACTGTGCACACTCTGTTGAGCTCAATGTCAGAGGACGCTCCCAAAACTGAGCTGAGGGGCGCAGTTTTTAATGGGGCCCTTGGGAGGCTGGGGGAGCGGGCATGCCAGAGAATGGCAAGGGAAGGCAGGGGTTGGAATGCTCTGGAATTCTATTAGCAGTGGGGAAGGTGAAGGATGGCCTTGCCGCCCAGAGGCCAATTAGGGCCCTTAAGTGGACAATTAAGAGATACTTAAGGGCCTCTTCCTGCCGCCACTGGCGTTCTACAAGAGACAGGTGGGCCCTCCGCTGTATGGGGAAATGGCCCAGTAAAACCTGGCGGCCTCTTTGCAAGATCAGGATGGGGCCCTCCTGATTGGGCATTCTGAAGCCCATTCAGTGTCACCCAACAGTAATGGCCAACTCTGCAGCAACAACTCGCCTGCCCTCACCAACCATGCCCCCCGCCCCTTCACTGGGGCCTGCCTAACTTTCTTTTATTCACTCACGGGATGTGGGCTTCGCTGGCTGGGCCAGCATTTATTGCCCATCCCTAGTTGCCCTTGAGAAGGTGGTGGTGAGCTGTCTTCTTGAACCGCTGCAGTCCATGTGGCGTAGGTATATCCACAGTGCTGTTAGGGGGGAGCACCAGGATTTTGATCCAGCAACATTGAAGGAACGGCAATGTATTTCCAAGTCAGGATGGTCAGTGACTTGGAGTTTGCGATTGTCGTCTCAGGTGCCTAGGTCGATGCCGGGTGGTCCATCCGGTTTCATTCATTTTTTGAGACTTTGTAGTCTTTGGTACAACTGAGTGGCTTGCTTGGCCATTTCAGAAGGCATTTAAGAGTCAACCACATTGCTGTGGGTCTGGAGTCACATGTAGGCCAGATCAGGTAAGGATGGCAGATTTCCCTCCCTAAAGGACATTAGTGAACCAGATGGGTTTTTACAACAATCGACAATGGTTTCATGGTCATCGTTAGACTTTTAATTCCAGAATTAGACTATTAATTCCATCTGCCATGGCTGCCATAGACTGGCCCTGGTGGCCCTGACCCCACCCACCTTCTTCAGAGGGTGGCGGCCATGCTGCTTCTACGGACTGGGCCACAACAGTGGCCACTGCTCCCAGTAGTGCTGCTGGAACTGACGAGTTGCTGGTCTCCAATTGGCAGCTCTTGGAGGCAGGATCTCGCCCCTTAAAGAGACAGGAGCCTCGAAGACAGCTCATTATCTTCCAAGGCTTTCCAAAATGGCTAAAGCGGTGTTGGGCCCTGGCTTTCCAGCCTGCAATTGGGTCATGAACACCCTGACAAAATCCAGCCCCATGTCCCTTGTATCAAGTGTTTACTAGTCAATAAATGGTCAAACAATAACATGGTGCAGGGTCTATTGCAACGAATCCCAGTGAATATCCAAAAGCAAAAAGCTATTCAGTTAAGAAGTGACCTGACTTTTTTTTCCCTGCAGTATGCGACAGAGGCCGAGACGAATCTTCAGGTAGTGCGATCCATGTTGAACAATGCTGAGAAACAAAAACTGGAGCTGTTAAACACACTGGAAGAGGAGAAAAGGTAACAAGAGGTGTAAATATAGGAGGAGGAAAAAAGAAAGATTGTGGGTCTAAGGAAGGGTAACTGGCCAGGAAGCGGGAACGAGGAAGATGGAAATTTTGAAATGAAGTGGCTTATTGCCCGTAAAGCCAGAAACCTCCTGTCCTGACAGAATGGTGTCAAACCACACCGCCATTTAAAGATAGGCATTTATGTGAATATATGTTGAAAGCACTGAGTAGAACAAGAGATAACAGACTGAATAAAGAGAGGTTTGCTCCACATCCAAACTGTGCTGTACATGACCAGTGCTGAACCCAACCAGATTGTGCATTTGTTGACGCACAATTGCAAAAGTGGAAAGATCTTCCAAGCGTTAGCACTGATGTCGTTCACCCCACAAGCACAAAAATCACTGACAATACACCTGTCTTGCTTTGGTGTTGTTTTTACACCCTGCTGTCAGATTTCTTGTTTTACCACATCTTCCCCATTAAAGATGACGTGTGTTTATAAAGTGTATTTATACAGCATCCTTCATATAATAGAACAGAGTGCTTCAGAGCGGCGAATGGATGCTGGGGAAGCACAAATAGTTTGTAGGGATGATGAACAGCACAAAGCGTTGGACTTGAGAAGACTTTAAAGGGTGTGAAGAGAGTTTCAGTGAGGCTGAGGCTTAGGAATTCCAAAGAGTCTGGCTCAGATGGGTGAAGGCTGTGTGTATTTAGTGGATTGGAGGGACAAGAAGTTAGAGTTGGAAAACCAGAGTGCAGGAGCTGGGTTATGGGTCTAGAGTGAGTTACAGAGGGCGAGGTTGAGCAGGAGTTTGTAGGAACTGAAAGAGCTCATTGAGCCCCTCAAGCATGTTCTGCCATTTGACTAGCTCATGGCTGGTCTGCACCTCAACACCATTTATCTACCTTAGCTCCATATTCCTTGGTCCCTTAACGTCCTTACCCAGCAACAGTGGAATTCCAAATGACTTTTCTCCAGCTTCAGTTTCGTTAGATAGCAGACTTATGCACAAATGCTGGAGGCTTCATTAATGCTATTTCACACACTCCTGTTGGATCTTACCTGGCCTTCTCTTTCCACTTAGCCTTTCATTCTCCTTTATACATGTCTCTCTTTTTAATATGTAAATTCTATTGTCCCATATGTCTTTGAAACTGTATCTTCCTCATAATATAAAACTTTAATGTTGCCAATATTATCAGTAACCTTTGGGAAAAATAAACACATTCCTTAGCCTTGCTTATCTGGCTAGTTGTAAACAGACTAAGATCCCTTTGAAATCCAAATACCCTTTCATTTATCTAAAAATGCAAACTTCCTTCACACCTTACATGCTAAGCCAGCATCCATGTTTACTCATTAGCATGCCGAGCTTCTTTTGATGATTTAAAGCTTGCAGTCTGCTTGACTACAAAATGTAATTACACACAGACCCAACTATACTTATCCCCATAAACCTACTTCACAATAAACCAGATAAATATTATGAAAAAATGCTAGTTTCATGACAGAGATAGTTTCCATAATACAGTTACATTTAGTATACTTGTGGAAAAGGGTAAAGGTAGAACAGGAGCATAAGTTCTAAATGGGGAACGATAAATTTTACAAAGCTGAGAGGTGATCTGGTGAAAGTGGACTGGTTAAAGCTACTTGAAGGGAAATCAGTAACAGGCCAGTGGGAGGCATTCAAGAGCAAGATTCTACAGGCACAGTGTAGACATGTCCCCAGAAAGAAAAAAGGCAGTACTGCCAAGTCTGGAGACCCCTGGTTATCTAGAAGCATACAGGATAAGATAAAGCAGAAAAAGAAAGCTTATGACAGTCACAAAAAACTTAATACTGTAGAAAGCCTAGAGGAGTATAGAAACTACAGGGATGAAGTAAAAAAGGTAATTAGGAAAGCAAAGAGATATGAAAAAATTTTGGCAGGTAAAATCAAAAAAATCCAAAGATGTTTTACCAGTACACTAAGAGCAAGAGAATAACTAAGGAAAGGGCAGGGCCTATCAGAGATGTACATGATAATTATACATTGATGCTGAACATATGCGCAGGGTTCTCAATAAGTACTTTGTCTCTGTCTTTGCTAAGGAGAGGGATGATGCAGTATCCTAGTTAAAGAGGAGGAGTGTGAAATATTAAGTACAATAAGCAGGGTGAGAGAGGAAGTACTGGAGGGACTGGCATCCTTGAAGATGGATAAATCACCAGGGCCAGATGGATTGTATCCCAGGCTGTTGAAGGAAACCAGGGTGGAAATAGTGGATTAAAAACAGAAAATGCTGGAAAAACGCAGCAGGTCTGACAGCATCTGTGGAGAGGGAAACAGAGTTAACATTTCGAGTCCATATGACCCTTCTTCAGAGCTCTGCAGTATTTTGCTTTTATCTGTGGAAATAGCAGGTGCTCTGAGGATCATTTTCCAAACCTCACCAGATACAGGTGAGGCACCAGTGGATTGGAGGTCTGTGAACATTGTACCGTTATTTAAAAAAGGTGCGAGGGATAGATGAAACAATTATAGGCTGGCCAGTCTGACTTCGGTGGTGAGCAAATTATTAGCAAATTATTAGAATCAATTCTGAGAGACAGTTTATCCTGTCAGCTAGAAAGCAACTGATTAATCAGGGATATTTAGCATGGTTTTGTTAGGGGAAGGTTATGTCTTATTAAAGTAATCGAATTTTTTGAGGAAGTAATAAGGAGGATTAATGAGGGTAGTGTAGTAGATGTTGTCTACATGGATTTTCATAAGGCATTTGATAAGGTCTCACATGGCAGACTGGTCAGAAAAGTAATAGCCCATAGGATACAGGGGAATGTGGCGAGTTGGATCCAATATTGGCTCAGCGACAGGAAACAAAGGCTAATGGTTGATGGAAAACCTGGTTTGGTGGTGGAGGCAGAAACCCTCAACTCATTTAAAAGGCACCTGGATCTGCACCTAAAGCGCTGTAACCTGCCAGGCTACGGACCAGGTGCTGGATGGTGAGATTAGAATTGGCGGCTAGTTTTTTTCTTTTTCAACCAGCGCAGACATGATGGGCTGAATGGCCTTTTTCTGTGCCGTAACTTTTCTATGGTTCAGTTTTTTGCAGAGAAGAACGTTATTCGTTAAAACTGACCCCAGCAAGCCAAACCAAGCTGTTGGGATTTATCACCGTATGGTGTGTATAGTATCCTTGAAAACTTAACTTTAATTTTTACTCTTTTGCTTTTATGGCTTAACAGGAAAATTGAAGATCTCCAGTTCCGAGTGGAAGAAGAATCGATTACCAAAGGAGATTTGGAGGTAAAAGTGTTGAACGCAGATAATGCAATCGGTATCTCAGTACATGAAATGCGTTGGACACTTCATTGATAAACCCAAACTGGGATACAAACCTTGACTGGCATTCCTTTTCTGGCATTTCCTCAAACTGTGCTCCCCCATTTTTCATGGCACCATGTTAAGATGGCCTGGCAGGGGTGCATCACTCAAGAGAGTTGATGGTGTTTGTGAAGATGCCTTCAGGTGAATGCGTTCTGCTCTCTCATCTAGGGAAGCCACTACACGTGGGCACCCAGACATATAGGAAGAGGGATATTTGCAAATAAGATCGAACATTTTTATAACCTGAAGGTTAAGGGGTTCATAGGTATGCCTGTTCAATACAAAATAGTTTGGAAGAAAAACTGTTAAACAAGGTATCCAACACCATGGAACCTTCAGTACCTAAGATCAGGAATACAGAGATAATGTGACAGGATAACTGCTGAAATAATCCTAATTCTCACTCTTCATATGGAAGAATTTTACTTGTCATGTGATAGACCTGGGGCAATATTTTCGGGTTGGCAAGTGGGGGCGGGGCCCGCTCGCCGACGTGTAAAATGACGAGCGATGACGTCGGGCGTGCGTCCCGACGTCATCGTGATATTTCGTTTGGCGGGCGCGTGCCGGAATTGGCTGCGTGCCCGCCGAAATGTCAATGGCCAATAGAGGCCATTAAGAAATCGGTTAAAGCAGTTAAGAATGCTGCCCGTCCAACCTTAAGATTGGCGGCAGGTGAAGAGCCCAGGTGGCCTTCGCATTTTTCATGGAATCTCATCCACGGGCGGGATGAGGTTTCATGAAGTGTTTAAAAATTGAATAAAATTTTTAAAAAAAATTCATTGACATGTCCCAGCTCATATGACACTGTCACATAAGGGGACATGTTTTAAAATGTTTAAATTTCTTTATTTACATGTTTAAAACTTAAACTAATCTCCCTGAGGCACCTCTGTGCCTCAGGGAGATTTCTGTGCTCCTTTGCATGTGTGCAGGCCCCGACTCCGGAAACTCCTCCCATCTGTCCGCACAGGGAGTGCTCAGCGCTTCCAGGTGCGTGTCACACTGGGCAGGCCTTAATTGGCCCGCCCACGTAAAATGGCGGCATGGACCTGATCGGGGGCGCCGATGGGGTTCGCGCCTCCCTCTGCACAATCCCCCCCCCGCCCCCGGACGGGGGGACAATTCTCCCCCCGAAAAACAGACCTTTATATAGGTTTAAACTCTAATTTTTGTTGCTACATTTGAGAGGGAGCAACCTTCCCAGTCTTTCACTCCTGGAGGACAGATAGTCAACTCTTCCACTTGAGGGCAGAATTATAACTCAACGTTTTGCTTTGACAGGGTGGATTGGAAAGGAGAGAGATGGCTTTATTGATGTATTTTACTTTTTGAGAATGTGATCTTGATCATTCTGCTCCCATGATGTTTACAGTTGTGAACTTGTTGACCTAGTGTTTTGTTTCCTGTATGTTGTGTCTGTAGATGTTTTTAAGGTCCTCTTGATTGGCTACTTAACCTACTTTTTTCCATTGTCAAAGTGTATTATAGAAAACCCCTGTACCCCTGCAACCCGTTGAATGTAATGGGTTCCTGCCAAACTGCACTGAGTAATGGGATAAATCCAGTTTCTACCAGAAGTAGCTATTTTAGGACCTTTTTCGAAAAAACCTGCCTGGAACAGAAATCCAGCTAATAAATTGAAGATCAGTTCTGAGGGCTGGGTAAAATACAATTCAACCCATTTCGTAGATAGCCCACGTAGAGCTGTTGCTGATCATCCAGCACCAATTGGTTGAATGACTGAGTCTGGAATATTCCAGTTTAATCAAGCAGTAAAGGAAATGTTTCTCACTGTGGGCTTGATTTAGGGCCATAGAAAAGTTATGGCACAGAAAAAGGCCATTCAGCCCATCATGTCTGTGCTGGCCAGAAAAACATGAAAAAGAAACTAGCCGCTCATTCTAATCCCACTTTCCAGCGCCTGGTCCGTAGCTTTGCAGATCACAGCGCCTCAGATGCAGATCCAAGTACCTTTTTAAATGAGTTGAGCATTTCAGCCTCAACCACCGATTTAGACAGACACACGCCCACCACCCTCCTGGGTGAAAAGGTTTTTCCTCATGTCCCCTCTAATCCTTCTACCAATCACCTTAAATCCATGCCCCCTGGTAATTGATCCCTCAACCAGAGAAAACAAGTCTTTTCTGTCTACCCTATATAGGCCCCTCATCATTTTGTACACTTCAATTAGGTCACCGTGCTCGCTTCAGCAACACATATACTAAAATTGGAACGATACAGAGAAGATTAGCATGGCCCCTGCGCAAGGATGACACGCAAATTTGTGAAGCGTTCCATATTTTACACTTTCAAAACATTTCAATTAGGTCACCTCTTAGCCTCCTCTGTGCTAAGGAAAACAACCCTAGCCTATTCAATCTTTATTCATAGCTGCAATTTTCAAGTCCTGGCAGCATTCTTGTAAATCTTCTGCGTACTCTTTCCAGAGCAATTATGTCCTTCCTGTAATGTGGTGACCAGAACTGTACACAAAATTCCAGCTGTGGCCTAACCAGCATTTTTTACAGTTCCATCATTACATTCTTACTTTTGTATTCAGTACCTCGCCCAATAAAGGAAAGCATTCCATATGCTTTCTTTACCACCTCATCCATCTATCCTGCTACCTTCAGGGCATGCACTCCAAGGCCTCTCGCTTCCTCTAGCCCTCTCAATATGTTCCGTTTTTTGAGTATTCCCTTGCTTTGTTTGCCCTCCCCAAGTGCATTGTTATGGGAGCAATACTCCCGTAGTCATGAAGTGAAAAGAAATGCATCCACATGTGAAAGTGAAAGTCACCGTAAAGCCAGAGGACCTTAGGCTGCTCTCTCATTAGAGAGAGAGAATTGGTGGTGAGTTTAACCTGAGGGTCACCACACCTCAGGCGAGGGTTGAGGTTGAGAAGGCGGGGCCTTCATGGATGACCTCAGCCAGTACAGGAATAGAACCTGCACTGTTGGCGTCACTCAGCATCACAAACCAGCCGTCCAGCCAACTGAGTTAATCGATCCCCACATGTGCCTTTGAATTGCTGACAGTTCTATATTTAAGACACTGTATAATGCAACTTCTGGGGCACTTTAATGTCCAGGCTAAATTTTTGTTTTTGGCCATTTTGAATGAAAACAGTTGACCATTTAAAATGTAAGCCAGCCAGGACTTATTGATTCTCTGCAGTTTGGGGAAAGCTCTCGCCTTATCCCAGGTGAGATGCCTTGCTTCCACATCCAAAAGTAATCATATGGTAACTGCACTTGAAACTTCAGGGCCTAATACTCAGCCTTGCTTACTATTTATGCCAGTTGAAAATAACCCTACAATTCTCTATCTCAAATTTAACCACCACAATCCTGCTGTAATGCCCAGGTATAATATAGCAACGCACTTTTACTGACCCATAACGGTGGCTGTTTTAGATCCAGCAAAGCTGAGGCAACGTCCCAGCATTGTAAAAAAAAAAGATAAAAGTCCAACTCAAAAGTTAAACCCTACTAGAAACCGAGGCAGAGAATTCCCCCATAGGACTGGCTGTCAGTAAGTTGGATCCAGATATAATTACGTATGAAAAGCTGATCCAGAATTCTAGGTGGTCAGTATTTTATCAGCTGGTATTGTGCTAGCAGTGAAAATTGGTGTACGTGTAAATTGTTTCAAAGCTGTCATTTTGGTAGCAGTGTGCAGGAAATGGATGCAAACCCAACTCCGATTTGGGGTACTTTAAAAAATAGTCCCATTGTTTTTGTAATTTTTGCAAGAGAAGAAAGCAGGAGAGACATCTTACGAGCGTGCTTTTTCAATGTAGTGGTGTGGTACTGGAATACACTAATTTTCAGTACTGCTGAGTTCCCAACCTCAGCTTTGCTGCTGTGCAGAAATGTACAGTGCAAACCCAGTAAATTTTGCCCAAGAGTGGGAGAATAAAAAGATGATGCTTTATGTGCGGCTCTCATATGCGTGACTAACTTGGAGGCTCAAATCTTTATGTGTAGACCTGCTCCACATGAAATGTAATACTCTCTTTGGAATTTCTCTGAACGCTTGATGCATGTTATGTAAGATCAGCAGATGTTATTCAGGGGAAAGCTTTATCCTTCAGTGTGAATGTTTGACGTTGTAACCGTTTTGCATTTGCCTCCCTTCCATTGATTTTATTGTGCTGAGCTGTTACAGTCTGTTTGTGTCTCTTTTTTTCTCTCTCTCTCTCTCTCTTTCCTTTTCATCTTCTTCCCTCGGGACTAACAGACTCAGACAAAGTTAGAGCATGCCCGTATTCGGGAGCTCGAACACAGCCTGCTGTTTGAAAGGACCAAAGCTGGAAAACTCCAAAAGGAGTTCGAAGACACTCGGGTAAAACCAGTTCATGTGCCCTCCTGCCCACCCCTCAGTCAGTCTCATAGCTTGCCTGAGAATGGCTTGGCATCACAAAAGCTTCATTTTATTTTCAAGCATATTGGGTTGTTTTCTGTCTTGCGCTGGAAGGGGAGTGGTGGGATTGGTTTTCTTTTTACTTCTGTGTTCGAAAGCCTTTTTATATTTCTGCTTGGCATTGGTCTGCAAAAACATTGCTTGGCACGTCATCTAATTTGCTAAGTCTACAGCAGGAAGCTGAGCTTTCTGATGAACATGTGGAGGCTCAGCTCCCTGATATACCCCGAGCTCTGTCTGTGGCATTGGCTGCATGTGAAGCAACAGGGCAGATGGTTAATATTACTGAATATAATAACTCAAAGTGCTGGTCAGCTAGCAACCGACTTGAATCATAAGTCTTAAATCAGATTAAATAACATATACATCTTTAACAGTTGGTTTTAATGAAGAATTCATATTAACAGCATGGTATTTTGGGCTCATTGTCCAGTGTCCCCTGAACTTTGTTCTCAATGTTAAGTGCAATTATGACTAGACAATTATAGCAGAGATGGATTGCCATCCTGGCAAGGTATTTGGCCATCACTGACATTTATTACTCACCAGTGGTTGCCCTTGAGGAGGTGGTGAGCTGCTGCAGTGTGTGGTGAAGGTGCACCCAATGTGCTGTTTGGTAGGGAGTCCCAGGATTTTGACCCAGTGGCGGTGAAGGGCTGATGACATGTGCCCAAGACAGGATGGTGTGTGACTTGGAAGTGATGATGTTCCCATGCAGTTGCTGCCCTTATCCTTCCAGGTGGAGGTCACAGTCTTGGGAGGTGCCGTTGTAGATGTTATGCAGGAAAATAGGGGAAGGGCATTATGTTGAGCGCAATGGGAGGGGCGCATAAAAGTAAGCAGAGAGGATGAAGGATGCGGCCGTAATGATAGAGAACCAGTACAATTGTCTGGGCTATTGCTGTTTACCGTGTACAGGCTCTGTAAGATGCACAAGGCCCAGGAAGAGCAATAGGTATTTTAGAGCTGGAGATGTAGTCTTGTGTTAGTTGGGTGCAGTAGAATGACAGGTGAAGCCAAAGGATCCAGCCAATTGCATCGGTGCATATTGGAGTCTGAAGGGCCATGTATTAAACTTAAACTATTTGCTAATTAACAAATGTTGGTTTAGGATTAATGGACCAGTGAGGCAACCTCACTAAGAACAAACTTTTCTAAGCCTCCACGCCCAAAAGTTTCAAACAAAACAAATCGGCAAACAAGAAATAGTGGTGTAAATTGAACTGAGTTACCTGGGTTTTGTGCTTTGGAATATCAGGGGTCATATGCTGAATTGGCAGAGTCTGGGTCTACATGGCGATAGACAATGAGGAATGCAAGGATGTTGGAGTGAATGAAACAAAAACAGATTAGGAAAAGAAACTAGACCAACATGTAGATATTGGGTTATACAATAATGCAGTGTGCTACTGGGTATAAATTTTGTGTAAAATTACTGTCATTCATAAAATATTGGAGTACTCATGACATGGTTCAAAAAGTTGGTAAGCAGCCTGCTAATCCTTCCAACAATTCCCCCATTTTTCCCAAAGGAAAAAAGTTTGTGTGAAGATATGAAACAAACTCCCAATGAACAGTATATTAACATGGCATAATAGATATACATTATGGGGAAACAGGCCCACAGCATTTATTATAGAGAGAGCCAGTGTGGATAGATAAAGCACACTGAGGCATTCTACCAAATACATTAGTGAACAAGTCAAAAGTCACGGGCCATTAATTAAAACTTGTGCAGGAAAGCTGTAGATTTTCTTGCATAAATGTAGAATATAATAGTAGTATCAGTTACGAGGAAAGGCCTTTTGAAGTGGATTATATAAATGTTTCTAGACAAGGGATTGATGTCTATAATTAGCAGATAGGTGGGTTCAGGACAATGAGGTTGGACCAGATGATTGGAGCAAATATCCTTTTGTTATTCCTCTCAGATGCACCCACTCTGTGACTTAATGAGCATTAACAAAATGAGCCCTGAGTGTCATAATTTTAATGTGAATGGACAGTAACCTATAACCCCAGAATGCCCGAGGTTGCTAATCTCCAGTGTGAAAGTTTGATAATGTTTAGAAAATGATGATATCATCTAATGGTGAAAGCAGTGATTTGCAATGGTTTGAGCTTGGGGTAACTTCCAGCACTTTCCCATAATTGAGGGTTCCATGCAGCATGACAAAGACTATGGCCAGAATTTTATTGCCCCACCGCGGTGTGTCTCCCCCCAGCGAATGCAGCGAGCCATTTAAATCTTTATTCAAGTCGGCGGGACCGTAATATCCCACCAGGTGGGAATGGCTGTAAAATCCTGGCCTATGCTTCATATACAAAGCAAATTGACTAGATATTGTGGCACTATGATGCTGTGGGTGTGCTTTTATACCACCTGTTGTGCATATCAATTGGCAATACTCCAGCCACCAAACTAAAATTGTGAGTTCTGTGTGAGAACTGTGTTCCTACTGTATCTAAAAACAAAAGGTATGGAACAGCAACTTCACAACAAACAATATATAGAAGCTATCATGTCACACTTGGCCAGTCTACAAACCATTAATAGAAGCTAACTGAGCTGCAATACGTTGAGCATTAACTGTGTTTTCTTTGATTTTCTGACCCTAGCTCACAACGGTAGCTGAAAAGTCCAGGATTGTGCAGCTGGAGGATGAGCTAAATTTGAGGAACAGCGAAATTGAGGAGCTGCAGCAGAGATTGAGGAACTCGAACAAGCCGGACACACCTGAGCATAGCCTCAGTCTACAGTCAGAGGTTCTCAAATTACGAGAGCACCTATCGTCGGTCAACAAGGAGCACCAAAGTGAGAGCATCTCACTGAAGGAAAAATATGAGGCCAGATTGCAGGAGTATCAAGGGGAAATGGAAAAGTTAAAGGCTACTAATGAAAAATACTTGCAGGATATTAGTGACCTCCGGCAGAAGCTGCACCAAGCAACTAAGGAAAACATGGAAATGATGGACAATTGGAAGAACAAATTGGACACTCTGGTGTCTGACCACCAGAAATCTCTAGAGGAACTCAAGGTCTCATTGATTGCAGGTAGTGATGTTCAGAACAGTGAGCTGGTAGAGCTAAGAGCCACCATAGAAAGCCTGAAGATGGAGCACCAGCTTGAATGGGAGAACCTTAAAGCCAAGCATGAGATTGAGACGGCACTCCACATAAAGGAAAAAGAGGACTTCAAAGTTAAGCTGCAAGGAGCCAACTATGAACTGGAAGAATGCAACTCAAACTGGCGGAACAAATTAGAGGTTGCAACAAGTCAGCACAGGCAAGAGCTCCAGACGACCATTGATCAACTTCGAAATACTGAGCTGAGACTCAGTGAACAGGAGAAGCTCCACGCTGGGTACAAAGACCAAGCACAGGCCATCAGCTTCTTAAAGGAGCAGGTATCTGCAGCCGAAAGAAAAATGATGGACTATGAGGCGCTCCAGAAGTCTGAGATCCAACACAAGCAAGAATTGAAGCACCTTCAGGAGAAGCTGCATGCACTGGAAGCTCGCCACTCTTCTGAAGTATGAGAATAAAAAAAACAATAAACATAGCTCTGATCTGTCTGTGGTAGGAGAAATCACATTAGCCTTGCTGTGCCCTGACTAAAATCAACTCCAGAATATATCAAAGAAAAATTAACAATGTAATAATAACTGGGCTTAAAGCAGATTAAAATAATAGATGTCTTTGAAATTTGATCTTAATTAAATATTAAATAGACAATGCCATGGGCTTATTTTTATGTGCCGCCTGTACATTGAGCTGAAGATCAATGTGACTGTTCAGTTAAATGGCAGGGGAGAATAATGTGTTTGCTTATGTGAAATGTAATTTAATGGTTCAGTAATTCTTAGCACAGCTGCTGCACACTGGAGCTCTTACTGCTGAAAATCATAGCCAAATGCTTGGGAGGAAATGGCCAACAAGATACAAGAGGTTTAAAGAGGCAATTTCTAGAGTCTGTCCATGTCTCAGGAAGTTTATCCAGTGAGTAACAGAGCCAAGGCTCAACCCTCACTCTAGGGTGAGTTGGCTGTTCAGCAGATAGTGGAAGACATGCTACGGTTGCCCCTGGAGACCCTGTTTTAAGGAGGAGGAAATTGGCCAAAGCTCCCACTCCTAACCAAGGTCCAGCAACCACCTCAAGGGCCGTGTGAATAATGAATACCAGTACTTATATCAGGTGCTGGTGGGGGTCAATGTCCTAGAACTGCACCCCAACAAAGAATCAATGGCAGCGGAGAAAATAAGCAATGAATAAGACAGCAGCTAATTTTGTCTTCAAAGCGGGAAAGGCAAAGAAAGGACTCAATTTTATGCAGAGGCAGTGGGCCCCATCAGCTGGGATAGTCTTTGGGTGAGTCTGGCTCCCCCGGCCCTTTTCGCTTTATGGTTGTCAGGTGTCTCATTTTTTATTAATTTATTCATTCGTGGGATGTGGCATCGCTGGCCAAGATTTATTTTCCATCCTTACCTGCCCATGGAAGGTAAGTGGGGTGGCCTCACCAGAGCCAGTTAGCTAGGCTCCAGCGAGGGGTGAGGGTGTGAGGTGGCTGGCAGTCAGAGGCTGGTGGGATGTTCAAGCAGGGGCAGCCCTTTCCGTTAGGTGGACGTTCTGTGGGACACAGGGTGTCTGAGCAGGAGAGACCCTCCCACCCCTCTCCCAGAGCCCTCAGACAGGGTTGCTGGGATATAACTGGCGGAATCACCATGTGACATGCACCGCACCCCCCTCCCCTCCCCACTGCTGGTAAAATATGTGTCGTCAGAAAGAGGTCCTTATTTGGCCATAAATTGGCCCCTTAAGGGCTTCAGTTGTCCCAAGGTCAGAGGAGGCCACCTGATATCTACCCCACCACTGGTAAAATACCAGCGGAGGTGGCTAGGTGACGGACATGGCACCCCCTGCCCTTGCTATCCCAACCAATTTTGCATTTCCCTGCTGCCTGCTGACCTACTCTGGCGGGGTGGGGTGCTGAGAGGGCGGTTGTAAAATTCCAGCCAAATAGACCTAGGGCCCTGGGTAAACTAGGCCAGGGTCTAGGATTCACTCCAATTTTTAACTGGCTACCACACTAATTAGGAAGAATTTGCATTGCTTTAATCTTTTATAATCTTTTTCGGATGTCCCAAAGTGCTTTACAACCTAAGGGATACTCTGCAGTTAGAGAAGCTGCGGCTAATTTGCAAATGGTAAGATGTCCAAGCAGCAAATGAAGAATTTTCAGTCCACTTGACCAGACAGGCATATTTCAAACTAACATCTCACCTGAAAGGTATTGAGGCTGATGCTCACTTCTCTCACTTGTCGTTAACTCAGTGGTAATGGCCTCGCCACCAGCAGAAGCCAGCTACAGTTTTATGGTGGCCTAGCCCTGGGTGCCTGAACTACCCACCCAGCTCGGGTGCTGGGAACCTTTAATATGCAGAGCAGCCCACTCTTGGCAGGCTGCACCTGGGTACCCATTTGATCCAGCCCAATGTTAATGAGGCCAATGCTGATTCAGCCAAATGTCAAGGTCAAGCATTTTTACAATGCAGTGTTTCCTTGGTACCACAGTCAAATCTCAATGTAGATTAGGTGCTAAAATCTGCGGTGGGGGTTCTGTCACTTTCCCAAGCTAACGCCAACCTACCAGAGAATGGAGAATTCAACTTAACAGCGGCAACCCAGGAGTTCTCCACTGACTCCAAATTGGATCAGGAATCTTTCTCGCAGGAGTAATATTGCTGTCCCAAATTTGTAGTCAATTAAGTTGCAAAATCTTCATCTAAGGTACAGATCTTGTTAAGGGCACAATAGCACTGAGCTTCAGCAAAAGATATTGAGGCTCCTTTAAATTGACCATTTCCCAAGGGTGCATGGCACCATCAATTGAAGCTAGGTGACTATTTGTGCCCCGTTATGCCAGGTTGCACTGTGCATAGAGGATACCACCTTGTGTGTGCTATCAACTGGAACACCCTTCCCTTGAGTGCCTAGTATCCAAGTACTAGACATTACTTCCAAATCCTACAATAGTCAAAGATTTAAGGGAGAGGGCTAGCTGGTTGGACGGCTATTGGAATATTCTGGCTGTCTTCTTTAACCTTGTCTGAAGACCCATGGTTATCTTGATAACCATGAGTGCAGAGGAGTGTTGGAGTTTGGACCATTTGAAACCAGGGGTCTCACTGAAGCATTTCAGAACCTTAAAGCCATTCCATTGCCTGGATCGCTTGGTAGGTGCAACATAGTATAGGAGCGAGGGTGTACATAGTGCAACATGCTTTATAATACTGAGGAAAGCATCAATTTGCAAAACGTTTAAAAGCTATACTTCCACGAGAAAGAGCACAATATCAGCTTCTGATCCACTGATGCCCCTCCTCTTCACTCTCCACCTATTACCCCTCTGTAAACTGTAAAACTGTCCTGTTGTTTACAACCACCAACTTGAACCCAAGCATTCACTCAGTAAAGTTTGGCATGCAAAATCTCTTCTTTTGAATAAGAAAATTTATGCACTAAATCTTAACATGATTATTTGCTTTGGACTAAGATGGATTTCGAGGCTGAGCAGATTTCTTCATGTGGATGGTAAAAGAACCCCCAGACAGGCCAACTTGATCCAATTCAGTGCAGATGAAAACTTCATTCACATGGAGAAAAGTTTAACAATTTTTTGAAAAGTTGCAGCTTTCATACTAATTTTATTAAGCCCCTGGACTTTCCTTTCTTGACGTCTATTTCGGATTCTTTCAATGTACCATTGATTCTGCCACTCACTTATTTTTAATGCCTCAATTTCTTGTTAGTAACCAGGCCAGGTGGGGATGAGGAGCACAACGGTGAGATTCAACACTCTTGCAAAATAACACTGCATGTCATTATGTGCATGGCTTTGCTCCAACACTACCATCTTTGGACTGTTCTGGGTATAAGGATGACTGCCCATTCCTCTTGGCCGCTGTAGCAGTGATGCTGCCTCACGGTTTGTGGAAAGGATGTGGTCCCTCACAGAAGCTGGTGGCTGGGCTAGTGCTTTACAACAAGCTGTGGCATCATTTTACTTAGAGGCAGCACTGATGTCTTTATCTCTTGTTTGCTCTTAGAAAGCTAACCTTTCTGCTAACTGTAAGGATTGACATATGCCTGTCTGTCTTCCTCAGGAACAGTATGGCACACATGCTGACTATAGAGGAAACGCAGGTGGGAATGTGTGCCAATGTCAGAGGTACTTAATGAAAAATGTATTTAATATTGCCTTGTGCTAGCCTCCTCTGGCATGCACTCCTTCTCAAGGGTACTGCTTTGCTCCTATCTCAATGGGCTCCCTAGCCCAAGCGTGTGACTGTCAAATTTTCTCAAGCTGCTGAATGAAGGAGGGTAATAACCTTTACGCACAAACAATCTGGAAGCCTTTGCACAGTTCTGGCCATGGATGATGCCCCTACTTGCAAGAATTCAGAGCTGTATCATAAAGCCACTTGTCATCTCGATGGCTGCACAGGAATATTGCCTTCAGGAATACCAATTGTTACATCCTGCACATGGGCATTAGTAATAAATTAGCAGCCTCAGGAGAATGGTTGGACTTGCAGCAAAGAGACCTTGCCAACTAAATTCCCTCTCTCAAACCAGACTACATGGCTTCCTGCAATCTAATAATCAAAGCCAGACTAATTGGTCAGGGGCTCCGGCTCCACATGTTACAGCCTTCCCCCCCCCCCACCCAACCCCCCAGGATTGAAGATGCTCCATTGTAATGGCCAGTTGGCCTCTATTGGTGAATGCTAGGGTCATGCATTCCTGCACAGCACATAGACATTCACAAGCTACTCTTCATAAAGCATCCTCTGTTCCAAGGGATTCATTATTAAGTTATACAGGAGTGACAACAGATGTAAAGAACTTCCTGCCCTCCCTGATGACTACATTGGATGACTTGTTATACACTTCACCAGGGACCCTACAGTGTTCTTGTGAAAGCGGAGCACTCCTGCTTTGAGGAATGCATGAAGTAAACAGTGTGACGAAGAGAGACGATTGGTGCTGTTTAGAAAGCTTCCTGTGCCAGTCATGGATTGTCTTTATCTGCTGAGGGAGCACGTGGATACATAATGTCTGGTTGGGCCCACAGAAATGCTTGAGCTCTTCTATCCAGATTATGAATCTTTTGCGGCAGGATATTTTGCTTCGTATATTCTGATCAGATCAGACATTTTGTCCTCGATGACAAGGCCATGATGAAAGATTATTTTACAAAAACAGACCAGAGCAATTTATTTGGTGATCAGCCAAATGGAGGAAAGGGCGGAGACAGCGGGACACTTTCTATCTCCCTGGAAGATAACACTTATTGAAAGAACTTACTTAATGAGAAGCTGCCAGACCAGGTCCTGAGTGGCAGCGTCCAGTTCTTCAGTTCACCCAGTTTAACTACATTGTCAGGTCACTGTGGTGAGACAGAGTTCCATGAGCACCGAGACGTGCACTTGCATAAAAAATAAATGCAATTTAAAGGACTCTTAAGAATTTCAGTGGGCTGTGTTGTTTTGGGTTCAGGAGATGATTACAGTATTGCTGCTTTAACTCCTTGTGTAGAATTTCTTTCTTCCAATAAATGATTCATAATTTGGCCTTAAATTCCTGGTCTGTCAGCATGTTGTTTTTCTGACTAATGGAGAGAGTATAAATTCAGCAAGTCACTCACTGGGAGGAGCTTCATTTGGAGGGATGGTCGAGGGTCAGAGAGTCGATGATACAATCTCTTTAGGCCCACATCTGACCTATGCTCCTTTGGAGTGCGATTCCTTTGCTGGAAGCACTAAATCCACTCTTAGGGGGTTTAAAATATTGGCATCCTATACTCTATTCAATGGAATGAAGCAGTAAAAGTTTAGGTTGTTAAAACGTCAAGTGTGTGACATCCCACTCATCATGCCTGTAAAGTGACATTGCAGCTTGTTACAGATGTAAGCCTATTTATGGAAATCACAGAGTCACAGAATTATGACGGCACAGAAGGTGGCCATTTGGCCCTTTGTGTCTGCACCGGCTCTCCAAATGAGCAACTCACCTAGCACCAGTCCCCCGCCTTCTCCCTATAACCCTGCATATTCTTCCTATTCAGATAACAATCTAATTCCCTCTTGAATTCCTTAATTGAACCTACCTCCACCACACTATCAGGTGGTGCATTCCAAACCCTAACCACTCGCTGCAGTGAAAAGTTTTTCCTCATATCACTTTTGCTTCTTTTGCTAATTGCTCTAAATCTGTGCCCTCTCATTCTCGATCCTTTCACAAGTGGGAAAAGTTTCTCCCTATCTGCCAGACCCCTCATGATTTTGAATACCACTATCAAATCTCCTCTCAACCTTCTCTTCAAAGGCAACTGTTCCAACATCTCCAATCTATCTTCACAACTGCAGTTTCTCATCCCTGGAATCATTCTCGTGAACAACCTCCGCACCCTCTCTAATGCCTTTAGTGAAATTGCCTTTTGTGCTGAGCACTGATGGGCATGTTGATGACAGTCAGAACCACACAAACAAGCTTGTAGTCCACAGAGGAATTTCAAGCCAAAGAGTCTCACCCTCCACTTTTGGCAAATTATTTTTTATTTAATTAAATTATTATTTTAAATTATTTAAATTAATTAAATTATTTAATTCCATCTTTGGGGAAATTATTAACAGCAATTGAGGTAAGGTTAGGGCCATTGTGCTGCCCAATACTGCTGGCTAAAATGCATTGGGGCATTGGTAGTGTTTGAGAGAGGAAGATTAAACCATGACTGGTTCTGCTCCTGAAAGAAGCCAAGGGTAGCAGTTATAATTGATGCTGTTCTCCTATGAATGCTCAATGCACTTTATGAAATTGCTCTCTGCTTATTGATATTCTGTGGTTAATATCGCACTAAAATAAAGCAGAATAATTCCATACAAGTGTGTTGTCTTTATGAGAATGTCAATTGTAATTTCCACTCTATAGTATGGCGATTGAGCATTGACGGAAAAGCTGAAAGCTCATATCTTGGCCATCCCGCTTCAATAATATCATTGATGTATTTACAGGCCATTGACAGCAATAACATCTTGAAAGAGAAAATGAAAATGAAGCAGTCAATAGAAGGTAATTTTTGAAGTAACTTAAGTTTTACTTGAAGAAACTTTCATAGAGCCCCAAGATCAACTCTTCATTTCTCTGTTGATTGCTTTATCACCTTTTAGATTTGTTGGACAAACTTGGTAAACGGGAAAAGGACGTTTCTTCAATGTCATCACAGATTGAGTTATTAAAGACCCAGATTGTCGGTAAGCCAGATGAAGACAACTGCCATTTTGAATCATGCTAATGAAACAAAAATACAGGCACATTTTCTATGTTATGTAAAGGTTTATGAAAAAGAAGAGAATGACCTTGTGATGGATACTTATGGTTTTCATAAACAGAGAAATTTGTTCCTCTTTTTATCATTACCTCCTGTATATAAAGTGCTACAATGTAATTAATGAAAATGAAGAGAAAGAAAATATTATTAAGGACTTGTTAACTACTTCTTAATGTCTTGAATATGCTTGCTGAACTCGTTTGGGTGGAAGCAGCCAGTTTATTCCTCAAGGCAGAATAAATTTGAAGTATTCTGACTAAAATCCTTTCATAGTCCCGCTCTTCCATTATCTCTGTAACCTCCTTCAGCCCTACAACCTCCTGAGATCTCTGTGTCCCTCCACATCTGGCCTCTTGTGTTCCCCGCATTTCTTTTGCCCACCATTGATGACCGTGCCTTCAGCTGTTTAGGCTCAATGCTCTTGAATTCACCTGGAATTCACTGCCCAATGCCCTTCACCTTTCCACCTTTCTCTCACTTCCTTTGAGATGTTGCTTGAAAAAGTACCTCTTTGACCAATGTTCAGGTCACATGTTCTAATGTCACCTTTTTTTGACTAGGTGTCAATTGTTGTCAGATTATGCTCCTGCAAAGCACCGTGGGACATTTTAATACATTAAAGACATGATATGAAATGCAAGTTGTTGTTGTTTGGGTTGAGGTACCAGAGGATTATTGTCAGTTGCATAACATGAATTACTGGTGCATTTTGGTCATTTCCCTTAACATATCCCACTATACGTATTTGAGTTCTTCCGTCTAGCAATCCTGAACAAGTCGTTGCACTAAATCAAAGGTGCAAAATATATCCTCTCTACATACTACTGTGATTTATATAGAGCTTATAGTGCTTGAGAATGAGCTAGTGGATGTAGACATAGGGAAAAGAGGGAAAAGAATAGAGGGTGAGGAGAGCACATACTGTTTGTTTATGTCGGTCAAACCCTTGCTTATAATTAGTTTCACACAGTAGACTTGATTGGTTGTGTAGATCACCAGTTTTAGAACTTCATGTAATGTTATTCCATGAAGTTAATAACTGCATCTTTTTTGCTTCCACAGCTCTAGAACACAAGTCAAAATCTTCTGAGAAAAGGGCTGATGCAACGACAAAGGAGAAAGCTAAGCTGGAAATGGAACTGGAGGCCCTGACCCGTAAATCCCACGATGCCTCAGGACAGCTGGTCCTCATTAGTCAAGAGCTGCTGAAAAAGGAACGGTGAGAGTTCTTAGTCGTAAGCCATGGAGACGCCATCGTTAAAATCCATACATACGGGTGTGGGGGGGGGAGGGAAAACAGCTAACTAATTCAAAGTCAAAGCCAAAGAGATATGAATAAAATTGAGGCTGGAGGGGCAGACAGCTGTGAGAAGCTTTACAAACATGAATGAATAACCAGCAAAGGAAAAATACATCTGTATAAATACTTGTAGTCCCTGCCGATTACTCAGCAAGGAATTCACACCAGATTTGGAAAATTGTTTTGTATGGATTTTGTCACTGAGACAACTTGTTTTGGTAGGATATAAATAAATACTAAATCTTTGGATTTTATTGAGCAATTTGTATCAACAAAGATGTGAAATACTGCAATAGGCTGAATAACATTACTTCAGCTCAAAGCACCGTAGTAAGCTTCAGGCATCTTAAATTCAAATTTAAAATTATCATTCAAGTATTCCCCTCCCCCACACAGCACTTTGGCTTGAAAGTCTTCCCTCCCTCCTCTCCCCTCCCCAAAATTGACCTGCTCCCCTGTCTTCTTTCCCTTTCAGCTCCAGCTCTTGCCCCCATCATAGAGCTATGGGTTGATACTTCCTTTCCCCTGATGAGCAGGGAAATTGTCCCTTGCTTACTGTCCCCACCACCTTAGAACATCAAGAAGGGCCCTGGGATATTTCCAGCCCCCCATTTAGCCACCAGTTATTCAACATCCCCACCTCCCTCTGTCCTACTCTTTTGCTCTCCTTCCCACCCAGTCAGCCCAGCATCTTCCCCCATTCCTTTGCACTTCCCCTCTCTCCCTCTCCAATTCTCCATTCCTCCTCCTCATGCTGTTCTCCCCTGTCCTCACTCCCCCTTCCCACTTCCTTCTCCACCATCTCCCTCCCTCATTCTCTCCCCCACTTTGTTCACTCCTCTCTCTACTTCCTCTTTCCCACCTCTTCCTACGCCTGTTCTCTCTCTCCCTGACCGCTGCCTCCACACATTAGGCTCCATCTATTGTTACAGATAGACCTGAAATTTATAAGCAGTTTCAACTTCCCTCTGATTGATCGGAATGATTTATAGGTAGCTCCTACAACCTGACTGTATACATTTGAAGCAGAGACCTGAAAGGCAAAGGCTAGGTTAATAGTTAAACATCACTACTGTGCTGTAGGCCCAACAATACAATTTATAATGCCACAGGATGTCCAGTAGTGTTCATGCTGTTTGTAAACCTGTGACTATTTTGCATTGTGAGTAATAGGAAAGCATGTGCTACTGACAGCAGCAACATTCAGCTCTGCCCTTTCAAAACTCTGCCGCCTGCAAATACACCTGGTGCTATGGTATCCAGTGTGGTTGCCTGCATTGAATAGAAAAGTCAGATTTGATCATTCTATGTTAATAGCAAGTTGAATGCAGTAGAGCTAGTCCTTTTGATGCATTAATCTGTTATTGGACTAGTAATCCAGAGACTCAGGCTAATGTTCTGGGTCACGGGTTCAAATCCCACCATGGAGCTGGTGGAATTTGAATTCAACATATAAATCTGAAATATAAAGCTAGTCTCAGTAATGGTGACCATGACGACTATTGTCATTTTAAAAAAAATTCATTCATGGGATGTGGGCTTCGCTGGCTGGGCCATTATTTTTATTGCCCATCCCTAATTGCCCTTGAGGGTGGTGGTGAGCTGCCTTCTTGAGCCGCAGCAGTCCATGTGGTGTAGGTACACCCACAGTGCTGTTAAGAAGGGAGTTCCAGGAATTTGACCCAGTGACAGTGAAGGAACGGCGATACATTTCTAAGTCGGGATGGTGAGTTACTTGGAGGGGAACCTCCAGGTGTGGTGTTTCTATCTATCTGCTGGTCTTGTTCTTTTAGGTGGTAGTGGTCATGGGTTTGGAAGGTGCTGCATAAGGAGCCTTGGTGAGCTCCTGCAGTGCATCTTGTAGACGGTACACACTGCTGCTACTGTGCGTCGGTGGTGGAGGGAGTGAATGTTTTTGGATGTGGTGCCAATCAAGCAGGCTGCTTTGTCCTGGATGGTGTCAAGCTTCTTGAGTGTTATAAGAGCTGCACTCATCGAGGCAAGTGAGGAGTATTCCATCACAGTCCTGACTTGTGCCTTGTAGATGGTGGACAGGCTTTGGGGAGTCGGAAGTGAGTTACTCATCACACGATTCCTAGCCTCTGACCTGCTCTTGTAGCTACAGTATTTATGTGGCTAGTCCAGTTCAGTTACTGGTCAGTGGTAACCCCCCAGGATGTTGATAGTGGGGGAATTCAGTGATGGTAATGCCATTGATTTTCTCTTGTCAGAGATGGACATTGCCTGACACTTGCATGGTGCAAATGTTACTTGCCATTTGTCAGCCAAAGCCTGGATATTGTCCAGGTCTTGTTGCATTTGGACATGGACTACTTCAGTATCCGAGGAGTCATGAATGGTGGTGAACATTGTGCAATCATCAGTGAACATCCCTGCTTCTGACCTTATGATGGAAGGAAGGTCATTGATGAAGCAGCTGAAGATGGTTGGGTCTAGGACGCTACCCTGAGGAACCCCTGCAGTAATGTCCTGGAGCTGAGATGACTGACCTCCAGCAACCACAACCATCTTGCTTTGTGCTAGGTATGACTCCAACCAGCGGAGAGTTTCCCCCCTGATTCCCATTGACTCGTTTTTCTAGGGCTCCTTGGTGCCACAGTCGGTCAAATGCTGCCTTGATGTCAAGGGCAGTCGCTCTCACCTCACCTCGGGAGTTCAGCTCTTTTGTCCATGTTTGAACCAAGGCTGTAATGAGGTCAGGAGCTGAGTGGCCCTGGTGGAACCCAAACTGGGCATCAGTGAGCAGGTTGTTGCTGAGCAAGTGCCACTTGATAGCACTGCTGATTACTTTACTTTACTGATGATCGAGATTACACTGATAGGGTGGTAATTGGCCGAATTGGATTTGTCCTGCATTTTTTTGGGTACAGGACATACCTGGGAAATTTTCCACATAGCGGGTAAATTTATTTATTCATTCATGGGATGTGGGCATCACTGGCCAGCATTTATTGCCCATCCCTAATTGCCCGAGGGCATTTAAGAGTAAACCATCGCCTCCCCAGTGTTGTAGCTGTACTGGAACAGCTTGGCTAGGGGCGCGGCAAGTTCTGGAGCACAAGTCTTCAGTACTATTGCCGGAATATTGTCAGGGCACATAGTCTTTGCCGCATCCAGTGCTTTCAGCCATTTCTCAATATCACATGGAGTGAATGGAATTGGCTGAAGACTGGCATCTGTGATGTTGGGGACCTCCGGAAGAGGCCGAGATGGCTCACCTACTCGGCACTTCTGGCTGAAGATTGTTGCGAATGCTTCAGCCTTATCTTTTGCACTGATGTGCTGGACTCCTCCATCATTGAGGATGGGGATATTTGTGGAGCCTCCTCCTCCAGTGAGTTGTTTAATTGTCCACCACCATTCACGACTGGATGTGGCAGGACTGCAGAGCTTAGAAACGATCTGTTGATTGTGGGATCGCTTTACTCTGTCTATCAGTTGCTGCTTATGCTGTTTGGCACGCAAATAGTCCTGTGTTACAGCTTCACCAGGTTGACACCTCATTTTTAGGTATCCCTGTTGCTTCTGGCATACCCTCGTGCACTCTTCATTGAACCAGAGTTGATCCCCTGGCTTGATGGTAATGGTAGAGTGGGGGATACGCCAGGCCATGAGGTTATAGATTGTGGTTGAGTACAATTCTGCTGCTGCTGATGGCCCACAGTGCCTCATGGATGCCCAGTCTTGAGTTGCTAGATTCGTTCGAAATCTATCCCATTTAGCATGGTGATAGTGCCACACAACATGATGGAGGGTATCCTCAATGTGAAGGTGGGACTTCGTCTCCACAATGACTGTGCGGTGGTCACACCTACCAATACTGTCATGGACAGATGCATCTGTGGCAGGCAGATTGGTGAGGATGAGGTCAAGTATGTTTTTTCCCTCTTGTTGTTTCCCCCACCACCTGACGGAGACCCAGTTTAGCAGCTATGCCCTTTAGGACTTGGCCAGCTTGGTCAGTAGTAGTGCCACCGAGCCACTGTTGGTGATGGACATTGAAGTCCCCCACCTAGAGTACATTCTACGCCCCTGCCACCCTCAGTGCTTCCTCCAAGTGATATTCAACATGGAGGAGCAGTGGTTCATCAGCTGAGGGAGGGTGGTACTTGGTAACCAGCAGGGGGTTTCCTTGCCCATGTTTGACCTGATGCCATGAGACTTCAGGGGGTCTGGAGTCAATGTTGAGGACCCCCAGGGCAACTCCCTTCCAGCTGTATGCCACTGTGCCGCCGCCACCTGCTCTGGGTTTGTCCTGCTGATGGGACACGACATACCCAGGGATGGTGATGGTGGTGTCTGGGACATTATCTGCAAGGTATGATTCCGTGAGGATGACTATGTCAGGCTGTTGCTTGACTAGTCAGTGAGACAGCTCTCCCAATTTTGGCACTAGCCCCCAGATGTTAGTAAGGGGGGCTTTCCAGTGTCGACAGGGCTGAGATTGCCGTTGTCGTTTCCGATGCCAGTCGATGTAGGTCGATGCCAGGTGGTCCGTCCGGTTTCATTCCTTTTTGTGACTCTGTAGCAGTTTGTTACAACTGAGTGGCTTGCTAGGCCATATCAGAGGGCATTTAAGAGTCAACCACATTGCTGTGGGTCTGGAGTCGCATGTAGGCCAGACCAGGTAAGGATTTCCCTCCCTGAAGGACATTAGTGAAACGGATTTGTTTTTCCTCTGCCGTCCATGAACAGAAGCTGAGCAGCGGTACATTAGGAGCCAGGGCACCACAAGGGCTGTGGTGGAGAGAGCCATCGGTCTTCTCAAGATGCGCTTCCACTGCCTGGACCGCTCAGGGGGCGCACTCCAGTACCCCCCAGATCGCGTCTCTCTGATAGTGGTAGCATGCTGCGCTCTGAACAATCTTGCGCTGGAAAGGGAGGATGCAGTTAACGATGAAGACCTTGACGCCCTGGATGAGGCTGCACATGATGAATCCAGCAGTGGCTCCGAGGGTGAGGAAGCACAGGGCGATGATGAGGGGCAGCACGCCGACCCGCTACTACACCATGGAGGCAGGGACACCCGGGACACTTTAATCCAACGAGCCTTCAGCTAGCTCCACACACACATGGCTCAGCAGGACCAGCATTGCCTGGCGCTTCCACTCGTGGTACTTAGGTGCTACATCTTCCACCTCATCAGCTGCAACTAAAGGCTTAGCACAGAAACATCAATGTCCACTCAAACACTCATGATATGTCTGTGAAAAAGAAAAATGCAGCACAAAGGAAACACCCTCTGCCATGGTGAGAAAAGTGGACTTTATTATGTCCAAAATATAACAGAGACTTCTCCATTGCAAACATAAGTATTTTGTTCCCTGTTCTAAAGCCAACACAAAATCACCAGTGACATACCTGATGAGTGCCTAACGTGCCTTATACTTACATTTGCGGGTGTTACATCTTGGTGCCGCTCCATCGGTCAGAGCGGCTTGAGAGACAGCCTGCTGACTCTGCTGTCCTGTTGGCCTCGATGACCTTGGCGGGCGTCCTCTGGCCCGTGGAGCCTGTGATGGCCTCACCTGGGAGGGAGTGGCCAGTTCCAGAACTGGCACCTCCTCAGTTGTCGCAGCCTCAATGGAAGGAACGTTGACTGGCAGAGGGGCGGAGGAGCTGCTGCCCTCATCCGGAGCACCCTGAGAGGAGCTCGCAGCGACGACAGGCAGCTGCTCCACCGACGTGAGGTCCCATTGGACCTCCCTGCTCACCACAGATGCATGGGCACCGAGTGCCGATGCTTGGTGTCCACAACATCTCCCACATTGGGAATGACCACCCGTGGCCAGTACCGCTGTGAGGGCTTGCAGGTCAGAGCGTAACCCAATCAGAAGATTTTCCATCCGATCGAACCCCCTCTCCATGAGAGTCGCCAATCTCTCCAGTGCAGGAAGCCTGAAGCTCTGCCCTGAGGTTTATGCCATCACGTGCACTCTGCCTGGACTCCTCCATCGCAGAGACCAACTGAAGCATACCCTCATGCAACCCTGCCAGATGCAAACGCGATTCCTGCCACTTGTCCTGCAGCTGCTGTATTGGTGCCTCCAGAGGCACGTCATCAGTGCCGGACTCAGCATGTGCCTCGTCCCCTGCAGCCCTCTGGCTGCTGGCGCCATTGCCACTCTCTGTCCCTACCATCTCCTCCAGCGATTGTGATGTGCCCTCTCCACTGTGACCCGGGACACTAGCCGACGGTAAATTCCCCACCGAGGTGTTTGTGTCTGCGCTGGTGCTTGGCTCGCTGAAATGATGTGCCGCAAGTTGCATGTCTTGGGCCTCAGGTGTGGAGGGGGGGCTGCGGTGTCTATGGGCGCGGCCATGTGGTGGTGATGCTGAAATTAACAACAAGGATAGTGCATCAGTTAGCGTTCAGTCAGTTAAACCTTTCATCCCTTTCCCCCCCAGCCTCATAAGTCGCTCACCCTTCAAGACCCTAAGGAGACGAACATTGGTGGGGTGGAAAAGAGTCAAGAGGAGGCCCAAACATTAGACGTGCATACAGACAGGCTGGTCAGATGGCCTCAGGAATACACATGGCATGTTATGTACCATTTGAGTGGGGAGAGTGCAGAGGTTCCTGACCTGGATGCATGCTGGCCTGGAGAGTTGGATTTATGAGGAAACATTGCAAACACTTGGGACATTTGCCATGGAGCACAGGAGATTGACAGGTCACATTATTGACCTTCATTCCGTTAGGAGGGGCAGAAGGTAACATTTCCTCTTGGTGCAGGGATGAGTAATGTGGTAGCATTTATTTAAGTTGAGTGCCATGAGGTTCACAGCTGAGTTGCTGAGGACCTTTTGGACAGAGTAATGTGAGGCGCACTGGCTGAAAGGGTGGTGGAGGTCCCAAACCCCCTAAGATGCAGTAAGTCTTTGGCTGTGCAGCAGCGATGCCATGGCATGTTAGGCCATGGGGATAGTGGTCACAAATGGGATAAGGTGACTTTGGAAGGTGTGGAGACGCGAATCCTCAAGAGGACACGGGACCTTTGTGTATGACCCACACGTCAGAGTGTCTCAGCCTGTGAATGAGCTGTGTTGCCGCATTAACAATTGCAGCAGCCATCAGTGGTTTGGATGGTGGGCAGACAGAGTGAATGGGACTGTAGACCTCAAATACCTGGCTGCTGGACCCCAGCCTCGCCGACACCTGCCGCCCTGGCCTCCTGGCTCCTCCCCAGCTCCATGGCCTGCTCCTCAAATGTTGTGAGGCGCTGGAGCACAGTGTGCCCACCTCCAGTCCGCAGACACTCCCGCTGATTATGATCACTTTTTGCCTGCAGAACAGAGAAGAGGATTTATTGGGGCTGATCGCTCATGTACTCTGCACGCGCACGCCGCACCCCAACCACAGTGGGCCATCTGAGGCCTCCAGCGGCTCCTGTCCACACCACTGGTGATCAGTCACCAGAAGATAGTCCGGCTGCTCCCAAACCCCTCCCCCAACGGCCACCTTGGACACATTCGGCGTCCATCACTTTGAATTGCACACGGGTCTTAGTGCCCATGGCAAGGAGGCGCAACTAGGTGCGGCGCCGAGGCCACCAAATGGCACTTGGCCATCACGCCTTGAGGCTCCCCTTCCATCATCTCATCACCATCAATAAGACATGTGTTGGATGTCTGAGTATGTGTCCAGCTGCCTCCCCTGCAGGCTGCCCCCAGACTACTTACATGCGACAAACACCAACATATGCTGCGGGGAGAACCCATCTTCTCCACTAAGGCTGATTTAAGCATGGTCACTATCTGTTTGCCCACCCAGTGTGCGCCAAATGCCCAATACAGTAACGACAGCAAGACGTAGGGGGAGGGGCTCAAAGGCTAAGGCTACCTGCTGGGTCAAATGGCCAAGGCCGACGTGGTACTCACCCTTCCAAAGCGCAGCAAATCATTGAATCTCTTGCGGCACTGGGTGCCTATGCGCTGCACATCACCATGGGCGCTGACAGCGTCACCAACATCCTCCCATGCCTGCTTGGTGACATGGGCCCTCCTCCTCCCATCCTCCGGATGCAACAAGTGCCGTCGGCTGGAAACCTCTTGGAGGAGGACAGCAAGGCAGGTATCGGAGAATCGAGGGGCACAGTGGCCCCCCGCTGGCCTCTCCTGCAGCCTGCCCCCCCTCCTCCTGCTCCTGCTCCTGTCCTGTGACAGCTGCCTCTCTCTCTCTCTGCGAGTGGCCATGGTGCACTGCCTCAAGCAGGTTGCCTGGCCACTCTTTATACAGACTGCCGGCTCCCCATTGGAACCGTCGGTCTGAACACGCCCGCCCCCGCGACTATTTTCCCGTTCTCCATGGGAGTCGCTAACTCGCTGGGCGGGCCTTAATTGGCCCGCCCACGCAAAATAGCGGCACGGCCCGTTTCAGCGGCAGCAATCGGCTGCCCACTCACCCGCCTGTCACAGGCAAAATTCTGGCCTTAATTCCAGATTTTTAATGAAAATTCCACCATCTGCCATGGTGGGATTTGAACCCGGATCCCTAGAGCATTACCCTGGGTCTCTGGATTACTAGTCCAGTGACAATCATTAGAGCCCTTTAGGGAAGGAAATCTTGCATCCTTACCTGATCTGGCCTACATGTGACTCCAGATCCACAGCAATGTGGTTGACTCTTAACTGCCCTCTAAAAGGCCTCGGAAGCCACTCATTTCAAGGGTAATTAGGGCTCAGCTGGCCTTGCCAACGACCCCCACATTCCATGAAAGAATAAAGGGAAAAAAAGTATACGCTGCATCCTAGCACTATAGCTAATGGCATAGACCCAATGGGTAACACATGCCCTAGGCACCCACCCATTGGGACAGCCTGAAGTCGTCTCCGATCTCCACACATTTGTCCCAGTTTCCCCTCTATCCTGTCTGCTCCAGTTACTTTACGCACCTTCCTGTTCCTTTCACTGCTGGAGTACTCACTCTCTCACAAAAGTAGGGAGGTCATGTTGGAGTGGATTAGAACCTTGGTGAGGCCACAGCTGGAGTACTGTGTGCAGTTCTGGTTGCCACATTATAGGAAGGATGTGATTGCACTGGAGGGGGTGCAGAGGAGATTCACCAGGATGTTGCGTGGGTTGAAACATTTAAGTTATGAAGAGAGGTTGGATAGACTTGGGTTGTTTTCGTTGGAGCAGAGAAGGCTGAGGGGTGACCTGATCGAGGTGTACAAGATTATGAGGGGCATGGACAGGGTGGATAGGGCACTCTTAAAATTTTTTCAAAACTCTTGTTTGTGTCCATTAGTAAATACAAGATAGACTTGAAATCAAACTTGAGCAATTGGACAGGGATCTTGTTAATTGCTAATTAGCAATTAGCTCCTGACACACTATAAACTGTTAATGCTAGCCAATGTGTTAAAATGAATTATACCCAATCCTTCCCAAGAAAAATGTTAAGAGTTGATTAAAAAATATAACAAACACAAAATGACTAAACCTTAACAGCAAGGTCCTGCAATTATTAGGGTTTTTTTTGTGATGTTGGTTGAATTCTTATGGTTTCCTAACCAAAAAAAAAAATCAGTTTATTGTTTATCTCATTTCATTTATTGTTCAAGGGACAATGTTGTAAACAATGAAACATGCATTTATATATCAGCTGTAATGATGAAATATGCCCTACCTTACAAAAATGATCATCAAACTAAGTAAGGAGATAATGGCCTGTAAATTCCGATTTCCCTGCGTCAGATTTTGGGGGGTACCTGAAAGATGCTCTGGGAATCACTGTGGGAAGTTCCCAAGTAAGAGTTTGCATGGCAATTGCCCAGAACTGCACACTTCCTCTGGACAATTGCTCTGCGCTGGGAACCATCCAAAAATGCAGTTTAAATCGCAAACTTCAGATGCTTCTGCCAAGGTTATGCCAGTAGTTACTATGACTAAGATTTTAGTGGGAGCTGGAGGTGGATGGGTTTTGGGATGGAGTTCCAGAGCTTAATGTGGGTGGGGGATAAACAAAATCACAGAATCACAGTGTAGAAGAGGCCCTTCGGCCCATCGAGTCTGCACCGACACGTGAGAAACACCTGACCTACCTACCTAATCCCATTTACCAGCACATGGCCCATAGCCTTGAATGTTATGACGTGCCAAGTGCTCATCCAGGTACTTTTTAAAGGATGTGAGGCAATCCGCGTCCACCATCCTCCCAGGCAGTGCATTTCAGACTGTCACCACCCTCTGGATAAAAAGGTTTTTCCACACATCGCCCCTAAACCTCCTGCCCTTCACCTTGAACTTATGTCCCCTCGTGACTGACCCTTCAACTAAGGGGAACAGCTGCTCCCTGTCTATGCCCCTCATAATCTTGTACACTTCGATCAAGTCCCCCCTCAGTCTTCTCTGCTCCAACGAAAACAACCCAAGTCCATCCAATCTCTCTTCATAACTTAAATGTTTCATCTCAGGCAACATCCTGGTGAATCTCCTCTGCACCCCCTCTAGTGCAATCACATCCTTCCTATAATGTGGTGACCAGAACTGCACACAGTACTCCAGCTGTGGCCTCACCAAGGTTCTAATCAACTCCAACATGACCTCCCTACTTTTGTAATCTATGCTTTGATTGATAAAGGCAAGTGTCCCATATGCCTTTTTCACCACCCTACTAACATGCCCCTCTGCCTTCAGAGATCTATGGACACACACGCCAAGATCCCTTTGTTCCTCTTCCTAGTGTCATGCCGTTCATTGAATATTTCCTTGTCAAATTACTCCTTCCAAAGTGTATCACTTCACACTTTTCAGGGTTAAATTCCATCTGCCACTTATCTGCCCATTTGACCATCCCGTCTATATCTTCCTGTAGCCCAAGACACTCAACCTCACTGTTAACCACCCGGCCAATCTTTGTATCATCCGCAAACTTACTAATCCTACCCCCGACATAGTCATCTATGTCGTTTATATAAATGACAAATAATAGGGGACCAAGCACAGATCCCTGTGGTACGCCACTGGACACTGGCTTCCAGTCACTAAAGCATCCTTTTGTCATCACCCTCTGCCTCCTACAAGTAAGCCAATTTTGAATCCACCTTATCAAATTACCCTGTATCCCATGTGCATTTGCCTTCTTTATAAGTCTCCCATGTGGGACCTTGTCAAAGGCTTTGCTGAAATTCATATAAACTACATCAACTGCACTACCCTCATCTACACACCTGGTCACCTCCTCAAAAAATTCAATCAAATTTGTTAGGCATGACCTCCCTCAGACAAAGCCATGCTGACTATCCCTGATCAAACCTTGCCTCTCCAAGTGGAGATAGATACTCTCCTTCAGAACTTACTCCAATAGTTTCCCTACCACTGGCCTGTAGTTCCCTGGCTTATCTCTACAACGCTTCTTAAATAGCGGAACCACATTAGCTGTTCTCCAGGCCTCTGGCATCTCCCCTGTGGCCAGAGAGGAATTAAAAATTTGGGTCAGAACCCCTGCGATCTCCTCCCTTGCCTCCCTCAGCAGTCTGGGACACAAATCATCTGGACCTGGAGATTTGTCCACTTTTAAGCCTGCCAACACCTCCAATACCTTGTCACTCCCTATATCAATTTGCTTAAGAACCTCACAGTCTCTCTCCCCGAGTTCGATACCTTCATCCTCATTTTCTTGGGTGAAGACGGGTGTGAAGTATTCATTTAACACTCTAGCGATGTCTTCTGGTTCCACCCATAGATTGCCCCCTTTGTCCCTTATGGGCCCTACTCTTTCCCTGGTTATCCTCTTCCCATTGATATACTTAAATAATATTTTGGGATTTTCCCTACTTTTACCAGCCAGAGCTTTCTCATATCCCCTCTTTGCTCTCCTAATTGCTTTCTTAAGCTCCACTCTGTACTCCACTAATGCCTCTGCTGATTTGCTTCCCTTGTACCTGCTAAAAGCCTCTCTTTCCCTTCTCATCGTAACCTGAATATCTCTGGTCATCCATGGTTCTTTGGGCTTGTCACTCCTTCCTATCACCCTAGAGGGAACATGTCAGAGTCAAAAGAACTCTGAGTACTTGGAGGGTTGTAGGGCTGGTGAAGGTTACAGAGATAGAGTGGGGTTAGATCATAAAAGTATGTAAATACTGGGATAAGAATTTTAAATTTGATGTGGTTGATACCAGGGGATCATGTGGGACACTGTGATGAGCAAATGGGACTTGGTGCAGGTTAGGAGGATACAAGTAGCTAAGTTTTTGATGAGCTGAAGTTAATGAGGGGGCAGAATCCAGCCAGCAGAGCATTGGAATGAAGTCCAGGGGAAGAATTTTCAGGTCGGCGAGCGGGGGCGGGGCCTGCTCACCGACACGTAAAGTGATGTGCGGTGATATCGGGCGTGCGTCCTGACGTCGCCGCGCATCATTTAGATTGTCAGTCGAGTCGGCTGTGCCCTCACCGAACTATCAAAGGCCTTTTAAGGCCATTAAGAAAGTAATTAAAGTTGTTAAGAATGCTGCCCATCCAACATTAAGGTTGGCGGGCAGGCAAAGAGCCCAGGCGGCCTTCACATTGTTCATGAAACCTCATCCACGGGCGTGTGTGTGTCTGAGTGTGTGCGTGTGCATGTGTGTAACTGTGTGTGTGTATGAGAGACAGAGAGAGAAGTTAGGTGTACAACAGGCATTTGAAATCGAGATGAGTAAACTGGGGGTGAGGTCTCAGATATGGTGTGAATGGAATTAGCATTTTTAGCTAAGTGGAGAGGTGTTTGATTTTCAAAGGGACATGGAAGATGGCAAGATAAATAAGGCGAGGTTATTGATTTTCCCAAAAGTGCTGGCTACAATGATGACATGAAAAAATTTTATATTCTGGGAAAAGTAACTTCTATAAACAGGTTGAAACAATAGGATTTACTAATCAAAAAGCAAGAAATATATTTAAAGGATGGAAGGACTGTGTGAGGTGTGGCCATTTGAGATCTTGAAAGGTGACTGTGTGAAACAGACTTGGGGGGAAAAAGCCTCGAGCCACCCTGAAGAAGTTTTGCTGTTCCAGTAACCAAAGTTGTGTTAAAAGCCTTTGGAGGTCCATTGTCCAGTGGGTGCTTGCGGTAGAATTGCTGGATGACTTTATAAATTTGGACTCTATTTGGACTGTTGCCTTAAAGAGGGTGTGTAACTGGGAGTCTGGTTAAGTAGAAATTTTGGGAACTGTTATTACTGTGTAACTGTAATCTTGGGCAGAATTTTTCCCTCGCCGGACAGGCGTGCGCCTGACCCGAACGAGAGCAAAATAGTGCGTGATGATGTCAGGCAAGTGTCTCGACATCGTTGTGCACTCTCGCAATATTTCGCTCGGCAGGCGTGTACAAGCTGTGGCAGTCTGCCCGCCAACAATTAAGAGGCCTATTAAGACCCTTATTCAATTAATTGAATCTGACTTTTCGCTGTGGCCTTTGGATTTCTGAGGAAACCTCATCCACGGGCGGGATGAGGTTTCCGATGTTAATTAAAAATAAAATAAAAATGTTTAAATCTCATTTGTACCATGTCCCTGCTCATGTGACAGGGTCACATGAGTGGACATGTTTACCTTATTTTTTAAATATGTATTTGTAATGTTACAAATCTTCAGCTCCCTGAGGCAGCTCTGTGTGTACCCATGTGCATGCGCAAACTTCGGCGCCTGCCCTCCTATCCCCACTTCGGCAGCATTGAGCGTCGCAACCCGTGATTCACGCTGGCTGGCCGTTGATTGGTCAGCCTGTGTGGGATTGCAGTCGGGGCCTGATTGCGGGTGGTGGTTGGTTTCGTGGCCACTCCCTGGTGAGGTAAAAATCCTGCCCCTTGTGTGTGTTTAAGTTTGTTCTTCTTTTGTTAACAAATGTTTTAATTTAATCTTTAAAAACTCTAAAGCTGGTAGTGGACTCATTACTTCTAACTTCAGTGCACAAGCCTTCTCATAATAAATGCAAATTGCAAAATCGTTGTGATAGTGTGGCCAAGTTTCCCTTGTGGATTTGGTCAGCCTGGCGAATACCACCTACCATATCATAACACCACCCTGACTTGGAAATATATCGCCGTTCCTTCACTGTTGCTGGGTCAAAATCCTGGAATTCCCTTCCTAATAGCACTGTGGGTGTACCTACACCACATGGACTGCAGTGGTTCAAGATGGCAGCTCACCACCACCCTCCCAAGGGCAATTGGGGATGGGCAACAAATGCTGGCCTAGCCAATGACATCCACGTCCCATGGAAGAACATGTAAAAAAAAAATCATGAGCTCCTCACACTTTTGGAGGTGAGGGTGACAGGAGCAAGGGAGAGGGCTTTAAGAAGATGGCTGGTAGTGGAGATGGGAAGCATAGGGGAATTATCCCTCCAGGAGGCAATGTATAAATGCAAGTTTTTTTTACCTTTATTAGTGGATGATTTTCCAGCAGTAATTACTCAAGTCTACATTTTCTGATTGGTGTCACTTTACTGTTGTTACAACCTGCTTAAAATAAATGGTTGCCATTGGTCTCAACATAATGCAAATTGAAGAATCCCGGGTTATTTTACTATCCAACTTATAGAACATTGAATATTACCTGAGATTTTGAAGTCACTGTGGTAGAAATAATTAAAGGAACCGAAGGCTGCGAAATCCCTTGGGTCTGATGGTACAAATCCTAGGGTGCTGAAGGAGGAAATTTATGTGAACATTGAGCATCAACACGAGGGAACCACTGTGCATTGGGAAGCTTTCCAGGATGGAAAGCCAGCAAATGTACCACTAACACGTGGAAATTGTAAAAAATCCACTGCAGTCAACTAAAGATCCATTGGATAGATATCAGCAAGAAATGCTTGCCCCTTGATAATTTGGAAGTTCTTCCTATCTAGTGAATGGAACTGGTTTTTCATTGGCTCATCATTTCTCGATGACTCAATTTGATCTATGAGCTTGGATAAATAAACGACATTTGGTCATTCAAACCAATCATAGTTTTTCTTTTTGCCGTATGGATGTTCTCTGGCAATTTTCTCCATCATTCTCCCAATTTCTAGCCGTATTCTTGGCAAAAAGCAGGGTTCCAGACAGTTTTCGGCTAGTTACAGAGACGAAATGGGGAAAAATCCCAGATGCAATTTCTAGCAATGTTCTTTTCGAGTTGTGTCACTTAAGGTGTGTTGTTGTGAGCATTGTAACTTTGGGCAAACACAATACTTTTAACTAGATTAGGAAAGGACTTTACTCAGTGATAAATGTTCAGAACAATGTAATAGGAAAGGTGATGAGAGGAAAAGGGTGTTGAAAACGTGGTTAAGTGCTCAACTGGTTGAATTAGGATGAGTTTCATAGAAACATAGAAACTAGGAGCAGGAGTAGGCCATTCAGCCCTTCGAGCCTGCTCCGCCATTCATTGTGATCATGGCTGATCATCCAACTCAATAGCCTGCTCCTGCTTTCTCCCCATACCCTTTGATCCCTTCCCCCCCGCCCCCCCAGAGCTATATCTAACTCCTTCTTGAAAACATACAATGTTTTGGTCTCAACTACTTTCTGTGGTAACGAATTCCACGGGCTCACCACTCTCTGGGTGAAGAAATTTCTCCTCATCTCAGTCCTAAATGGTCTACCCTATATCCTCAGACTGTGACCCCTGGTTCTGGACTCCCCCACCATCAGGAACATCCTTCCTGCATCTACCCTGTCTAGTCCTGTTAGAATTTTATAGGTTTCTATGAGATCCCCCTCATTCTTCTGAACTCCAGAGAATATAATCCTAATCAACTCAATCTCTCCTCATATGTCAGTCACGCCATCCCAGGAATCAGTTGGGTAAACCTTCGCTGCACTCCCTCTATAGAAAGAACATCCTTCCTCAGTTAAGGAGACCAAACTGCACACAATATTCCAGGTGTGGTCTTACCAAGGCCCTGTACAATTGCAGCAAGACATCCCTGCTCCTGTGCTCGAATCCTCTCGCTATGAAGGCCAACATACCATTTGCCTTCTTTACTGCCTGCTGCACCTGCATGCTTACCTTCAGCGACTGGTGTACGAGGACACCCAGGTCTCGTTGCACATTCCACTCTCTCAATCTATAGCCATTCAGATAATAATCTGACTTCCTGTTTTTGCTACCAAAATGGATAAGCTCACATTTATCCACATTATACTGCATCTGCCATGCATTTGCCCACTCACTCAGCTTGTCCAAATCACCCTGAAGCATCTCTGCATCCTCCTCACAGCTCACCCTCCCATCCAGCTTTGTGCCATCTGCAAATTTGGAGATATTACATTTAATTCCCTCATCTAAATCATTAATATATATTGTGAATAACTGGGGTCCCAGCACCAATCCCTGCGGTACCCCACTAGTCACTGCCTGCCATTCGGAAAAAGACCCATTTATTCCTACTCTTTGTTTCCTGTCTGCCAAACAGTTTTCTATCCATCTCAATACACTACATCCAATCCCATGCGCTTTAATTTTACACGCTAATCTCTTATATGGGACTTTTGTCGAAAGCCTTCTGAAAGTCCAAATAAACCACATCCACTGGCTCCCCCTCATCAACTCTACTAGTTACATCCTCGAAAAATTCCAGTAGATTTGTCAAGCATGATTTCCCTTTCATAAATCCATGCTAACTCTGTCCAATTCTGCCACTGTTTTCCACGTGCTCAGCTATTAAATCTTTTATAATGGACTCAAGAATTTTCCCCACTACCGATGTCAGGCTGACTGGCCTATAATTCCCTGTTTTCTCTCTGTTTCCATTTTTAATTAGCTACCCTCCAATCTGTAGGAATTGTTCCAGAGTCTATAGAATCTCAGAAGATGACCACCAATGCATCCACTATTTCTAGGGCCACTTCCTTAAGCACTTTGGGATGTAGATTATCAGGCCCTGGGGATTTATCGGCCTTTAATCCCATCAATTTCCCCAACACCATTTCCCTACTAATACTGATTTCTTTCAGTTCTTCCCTCTCACTAAACCCTGTGTTCCCCAACATTTCTGGTATGTTATTAGTTTCCTCCTTTGTGAAGACAGAACCAAAGTATGTATTTAGTTGGTCAGCCATTTCTTTGTTCCCCATTATACATCCCCCTGTTTCTGACTGTAAGGGACCTACATTTGTCTTCACCAATCTTTTTCTCTTCACATACCTATAGAAGTTTCAGTGGGTCAAATGGATTCTTTTGAGTCCTCAATTATTCTTCAATTCTTGTATTCATTATTTAAATGCTTGATCATGTCAGGCTTATTGTCAACAGCTTGGTCTGTTCTAAGCTTTTATCATTAATCCTGCCCACCCTTAGCCGGCACAGAGATCACTAGTTTTGGGCAGGATTTTCCCTTTTGGGGGTAGGAAACAGAGACATCCAATTAAGGATGGTGAGTGGGCTCTCAAAGTTGGAGGGCCAGTCAGAGGCCTACCAGCTTGAAAGGAGCAGCAGGCTGCAGTAGAGGGTAAGTAAGCGAGAGAGAGAGGATGCTTCAAAAATGGAGCCGCTTTTTGAAACTTACATAGAGAAAATGGATCTTCCAGCCAGGCCATCACTGTGGCATGGCTGGAGCCCCTCTATGGGATGGCCCGCCACTGCCCCTGCATCCAGGCAGACAGGAAGGGCCTCTCGGCCTGCCTGGAGTGCCGGCTGGCCCAGCCTGCCACTGGGAGGCTGCCTCCAGGCACCTCAACTGCCCCCTCGCCACCTGTGGGGAGTTGGAGGTCAACAGGAAAATCCCAATCAGCCTCCTTTAATTGGCCTTAAGGGGCCTTAACGAGCTGTGTCAGCTACCCGCCACATGCGGGCAGGTAGCCCTGTAGCACCCAACCCCCGCCCACCCATCCTCTGCAAAAATGGCCCAGGACCGGCTGGAGCCAGGGAACTGGAACATGGGCTGGTGGAGATATTTCTAGCGCCTGCCCATCTCCAACCCCAGCCCTGGACAGGACTCGAAATCAAACCATTCCTGTTTGATATAAAAACAGAAAATGCTGGAAAAACACAGCATGTCTAGCAGCATGTGGAGAATGAAAGAGAATTAATGTTTAGGGTCCATATGGCTCTTCTTCAGAGCAGAAGAGTCATACGGACTTGAAACGTTAACTCTGTTTCTCACTCTCCACGTATGTTGCCAGACCTGCTGAGTTTTTCCAGCATTTTCTGTTTTTATTTCAGATTTCCAGCGTCCACAGTATTTTGCTTTCATTTCTGTTTGATTTTGACCTTTGATCGGACTAACAATATCATGAGCAGGTAGGCACTACAGTCTCTTCACTGTATCAAAATACTTGCATGCTGATAATTTGTGCTTTCCCCCTCCTCCCCGCATCCCACCCCATTAACTTGTTCACATGCCCCTCATTAATGAATTTCTCAATTATCCACGGAACTAGGAACCTAAACGAGCTGCGCTCATTGCTGTTGGAGACCAATCGCCATCCCTGTGGAGGAGAAAAGGACCTCAGCCGGGAAGTTCATAAAGCTGAGTGGAGAATGAAGGAACAGAAACTACAGGAAGACATCAAAGTCCTCCGAGAGAAACTATATGTCCTGGTGAGTAAACAGCAGCTCCTCGAGCCAATAGTTACCTTCGATCTGGAAAGTGCAATGTGGCAGACGCATCAGTGAACCTAGCAATGGGTTTGGTTTGGCTAGACCTCAAAACTGTTACGTTTGCTGAGCCAGAGTCAGTCTTACGAGGAAAATCTGCGTCCGCTCTGAGTTTCTTTGTCACTTGCAGAATTCTTGAAAATGAATGAAAAGAAATTGCTTTTCTTTTGAAGAGACATCCAAATTAACTTTGTATCAGCAGGTTCTGTGGCTTCCATGTATCTGGACATCAGTGAGCAATAATGATTATGGAGCGGCTGTGACAGAGCTGCCTGGGTTGGCTGTTGGTCTTCACACCTATAGAATATTACATGAGCATATTGAACCTTGGGTTGTGCGACAAGGATAAAATTGAAATGGAAAGGGGAACACAGATATGGCCAGATTCAGAAGGAGAATAGTCAGTGACTGAAGGTTACTTCTTCCTTCTGATATCTGCAGTTTGTATAAAGACTTTGCAATACTGAATGGTTAAAAATGGAAAAGTGACACCATAGTCTGTTGAACACAAGCCACAGTTATTGATTTTTTTTTTTTTGGTCAACTTTTGTGCACTTCAAGCGATGTCAGTGCTGGAAATGAAAAACCTTCCCATTTTGCGTTAATGGCCAGCAACTTGTAGAAGCGGCGGGGGTCTCAACTGCTGGCTTGAGAGCTCCACACTCCTTTCTGGGAAGGCCCACCGCATCTTGTTCCACTCTGCCACTTGACAGGTCAGTGGCGGACCATCCCCTAGGATCTAGGTCCCCGAGAGCTGCCGGTCAATCAGAGGCCGGCATCTCTTGCAGTGTCACCAGGGAGGCGATGGCTGCTGCTGGTATGACACTCGCCTGAGGCCTAGGATCGTCGCTGGATCACAGGCCACAGATGAGTGATGGCAGGGGGTGGGGGTGAGGTCGGCAGCAAGGGCAGGGGGTGGTTCTCAGCAGGTGCCCCCCCCCCGCCCCCTTCCCTATGCCGGGTCCTTTGATCAGGCACTGAGTGCCTTTGAATGAGGGAGGAGGGAGCCGGCAAGCAACACCACATGAATTTGCACATCGTGCTGTCTCCATGGCAAGGCCCGCACTCCCCCCACCTCGCCACTAGGTGGTAGGATGAGTCCCGTAAGTGATCATTAATTGCTTAGTTGGTGGCGAGATGGGAAGGCCATCCACAGATCTTTGCGCCCTGGACTTAATCGGGGTAGAGGCAGGAATGTGGTGGAGTCCTCACCCTCCCACCTGATTAAATGCCGCCCCACCACCAAATTTGCCAATTGTAGGACAGGAGATTCCGCCTCTTATATCAGCATTGAGCAGTCCCAGGGTAGTTACTGCATAAATTAGGTGAATTATGGGGAAAGGGGCATTTTTCTGAAGCCGAGATTCATTCAGATTTTTGAAGCAAAATAAGGTGGGGTCTGGGCTGCATAATGTAGGATATTAAAGATTGCCGTTTTTGCAATATCAAAGCTATAAGAAGTTGTTATTGATAGTGAATTGGGAAAAAAATCCTCTTGTGTTATATTATTGTCTAGATCAGCTTCATAACAGAGAGAGACAAAGAGAAACAAAGGACAGCCCATTTTACCAAGGTATATTTAAATGATGCAGTAGGGTTTATGCGGAATCCTGAGCTAATTAAAGGATCATTGTAGAGTGCTTTAATTAACTCAAAATGTTCCATTTCATGAATCCTGCCTGATATTCACTTTATGCATCAGTAATATTCCTTAAAGAAGTTCAGAGTTTGGGCTGAGGCGCTTTTTTTTGTTCTGCTTTTTCTTGTCACTTCATTGGCTGTAGAGTGCTTTGGGGCATCTCAAGGTTGTGAAAGGCACTATATAAATGCAAGTTTGTTCTTCCTTTAGTGACAGAAACTTTGAGTTTGTTTTAAAGTGCAGCACTTTATCCTGCCTTTTGCTGGTTTGCCTTTTCTTTTTACAAGTTTTTGTAAGTTTTTTGCAATGCAATTGCTTCCAAGAAATGATGACTGCAATCGAACATTGGACTTTACTCAAACAAAAACAGAAAACGCTGGAGAAACTCAGCAGGTCTAACAGCATCGGTGGGGAGAAAGACAGAGTTAACGTTTCGAGTCCGTATGACTCTTCATCAGAGCTGAAGAAGAGTCATACGGACTCGAAACGTTAACTCTGTCTTTCTCTCCACCGATGCTGTTAGACCTGCTGAGTTTTTCCAGCATTTTTCTGTTTTTGTTTCAGATTTCCAGCATCCGCAGTATTTTGCTTTTATATTGGACTTTACTCAACCATGTATTATTTAGAAACAATTATTTCAAATTGCTGATTTTCCATTGAAATCCCGAGACTTGTTTAAGCCAATCAGACCCAGAATTCTGCAATCGTGCGTGATCTAAATTTAAGACTGGTGGAGTAAAGTCCATTTTATGCCAGTGGTGGCAGACCTCATCTATGCTGCTAGGATATGTAATTATCACAGGTTAGAGAGTGGTTGTCCTCTCGCTGGGCAGCATGGTTAAGCTCTGTCTCCATTTGTACAGAATCAACTTCCTTTCTCTTGGTTCCTCAGAGGTAACAGGAGAAAGGTAGATACAGAGAGTAAAAAAGGAGTGAAGGAGGAAAAAGTGCTGAAGGGGGAAACAAAGTCAATACTTCACATGCTGGGTGATGGCCCCAACTTGCAGTAAAGCTACCATTACACTTTACTGAAATCATTGTGATAAACTGATATTCTGTTTGATATCTATCATAATAAAGCAGATTCAAGTGAAATAGAAATTTTTACTTTAAAATCTGTCTGGCAGTGATTCATTCTTCTCTCTCTCTCTCTCTCTCTCTCATTCTCTCTGCTTAGGGCACTGAAAAATATAAACCTGATCAAAAGCGACGCCCAGCCTCTCTGCAAGATACGGAGACAGACACCGAGATCTCCAAACTGCAGCAAAGGCTGGTGAACACAGAGGAGGCCCTGCGGAGTGCCCTGGAGCAGAACCAACAGATGGAGAGACTGATGGAAGCCATGCAGGCAAGAACCCAGATCCTCCCTAAACCTCCCCACTTCGCCATCTCACTCTCCCTCGCCCTCTCTCTCTCTCTCTCCTTTGAAGTCGCTCCTTAAAACCTACCAGTTTGACAAAATATTGCCCTAATATCTCCTTGTGTGGTTCAGTGTCAACATTTGCCTGAAGTACTTTGAAATAGAGATATTTTACTACATTAAAGGCACTATATAAATGCAAGCTGTTAATCTTGGCCACTTAAACACAGATAAGTTTGTGTTAGATTCTATCGCAATTCTGATTTAACTGGAGTCATAGCATGGTAACAAGCACAGATAGAAATGTAATGGATCACTTTATCATTTCTCGCTCCCAGTACAGATCATTGTCTATTGGAAGCGCACATTGGGAATTCAAATGTGTGGAGTCCATGGTTTTTGTCTTCAGTAATTTTAATGTCCAGGAAATTGCAGGGGTAGAGGGGTGTGGGGGGGTAGGGATGTGTGATTGTGTGCTCAGATTCCTGATATGTGCTCCTAGCAGGTGATGCCCTATGCTGGATTTGCATTAATTTATAAAATTGCCCCAATATTAGAAGATACAAACATATGAATTAGGAGCAGGAGTAGGCCATTCGGCCCCTCAAGCCTGCTCTGCCATTCGATAAGATCATGGCTAATTTGATGGTGGCCTCAACTTCACTTTCCTTCCTACCCCCTTTAACCTTTGACTCCCTTGTAAATCAAAAATCTATCTAATTCAGCCTTAAAAATATTCAGTGACCCTGCCTCCATCGCCCTCTGGGGAAGGCAGTTCCACAATCTCACGATCCTCCGGGAGAAAAAAAATTCCTCTTCATCTCCGGCTTAAATGGGCGGGGGCCCTTATTTGTGAACTGTGTCCCCTAGTTCTAGTCTCTCCCATTAGGGCCAGGATTTTCCCCTCAGCGATTTGGGGGCGGGGCCCGCTCGCCGAGGGGAAAATGACGCGGGATGATGTCGGGAGGAATCCCCAACGTCATCCCGGTCCCTTTAAATTTTTAGGAAGGCGGGCGGACAGCGAAATCAGCTGTCCGCCCACCGACCTGTCAATGGCCGATTAAGGCCATTGACAGGCTAGTTAAGATAATTAAAGACCTGCCCGTCCAAGCTTAAGGCTGGCGGGCAGGCCAGGAGCCCCAGCGGGTTCCAGATTATTCATGAAACTTCATCCACTGGCGGGATGAAGTTTCATGTCCGTTTTTTAAAAATGTAATAAATTTTAAGTGGTTATTATTAACATGTCCCATCTCGTGTGACATTGTCACATGAGGGGGACATGTTAATAATTTTAATATTTTTCTATTTTTAGACTTTACCTACCTCTCATGAATCTCCCTGAGACAAGACTTTGCCTCAGGGAGCAGCACTTTGACAGCGCTTCCTGTTGGGCAGGCCACTGGGCGAGCCAATTAAGGCAATTAATTAATTAACTCAAAATGGCGGTGGGCCCCGTTTCAGTGGCAGGGGTCGGCTGGGGCCCACACGCCATCCGTCAAGTCCCCTCAGGATCTTACATGTTTCAATAAGACCACCTCTCAATCTTCTAAACTCAGATGGATACAGGCCCAGCCTGTCCAACGTTTCCGCATGGGATAACCCCCCCCCCCCTCATTCCAGGAATCAGTCAGGTGAACAAGTTAAAGCCTGTTGCCATGTCAGTGCTTATCCGCAATACCGTGACTCAGATTCGAACCAAGGTCGTTGCAGCCACAATGCAGAGTACTAACCGCTACACGACCACAGTGTGCTACATGGGCCTTTAATATTATTCATCCACCTTTACTTAGCGCACTGAAATATCAGCACAATTGCTCATGATTGGTTATAACGCTGGATTTGGCCTATCCAACATGATTGTCTGGTCATCTTTTTAACTAGTTGCATTTCCGCAGGCACCCTTTCTTGAAGAAAAAACTGTTGGCTTTGCACTTTTTTAAATGACACTATACTTAACATGCAGTTTTTCTGTAGCGGCATAGCTGCTTCAGATGGCAGATCTTCTTAAGCTCCTCTCCTGTCTGCAGGTAATGAATTTCCTGTTGTCTCTGTTTACTAGACTCTCGACAGTGCCGGCTCTGCAAATGGTGTTCATCAACGGGGGCAACTTGAAGCGATGACGGATAGCAGGTGCTTCAAGCAAGAGGTGAGCAAGATCTTCATGTTTTTAACACATTCACAGAAATACCTATACATGTTTAAAAAAACAACGATAATATCATCAAATCAGCAACCCTAAAGCACGGAACATTGGACAACAAAGGGCCATTCAGCCTGTCAGACGCACTCCATGTACAGCCAAGGTACAACTGGATTGTTTACAAGAGTCCCCAAAGCTCCTGGAATGACCTGGAGTTCCCAGGATCAGTGGGGAGGGGATAATTTAAGTATCCCACTGTATGACCTCGCACCCCCACCCTCCCCAAGGCTCTATGGCATCACTAGTTGCTGCTTAAAGAAACCTCCAACTCACCCGCAGTGAGTCCCACCCCAGGGAGGAGGCTGGAGATCGGGAGGTTTCAGCAATCAAGGGTCTCCGAAATGGGGGATCTCCTCGCTTTCTCCCCCCCCCCCCCACCTCCAACCCCATCTCACGTTCTCTCCCCCACCTTGTTTTCTCCTCTTACCCTCCCACCCCCCTACTTCGCTTTCTCCTCCCCCCACCTGCATTTCTGTTGAATGACATGCAGTATCCTTAGATATTAGAGACCTGTTACATGTAAGGAATGCTCTGAGATGATTTTTTTTATAATAGCAAAATCTGAGTCCTGTCTTAGTACTCAGTTTATCATTTGTTCATTCTGCTGATATTTTCTGCTAGGACAGCAACTGTGAAGTGGATAAAAGTTGATCACCATGGTTACAGCCACTGGCAATGCAGTCCTTTCCCTGTCCTGAGGTTGCAGCTGCGGCAGATTTCAGTGAATACATCTTTACTGAAGTACAGACAAAGTCCCTCACATTGTCCCTTGCTCAGGTTTAGGTAGATAGAATTGCTCCCTTCACAACACCCTGGGTGGAAATAGCCTCCTGCTGTGAGCACTTTTCTCCTTCCTCCTCCACCTTCCAAGAGCTTCTCCTGCTCTGCATGGTCTCTGTTCTTTCTCCCAGTCATGCTCTATTTCAAGGGGAAAGCCCATTAGTGTACCCATGTCTGGAAGCAACTGTTTTGGGCAGAGGTCTTGAGGTCAATAAAACATCCTTGAGCACCTGCCACACCACTCCCTGTAGTTATGCAACTTGGAACAACTGTAGAGAGCACCAAACACTTGTAGAATCATAGCAACAGGCAGAAGAAATCAATCAGCAACAACCCTGTAAGTGGTTGATGACTTCTTCAAATAGCCCTAGAGTGGGGGAGGTTGTCCTTCCTGCTGCTGAACACATGTTCAGCTGTGTGAGGTTAAGAGAAGGATTTCGCTGGAGTGTTGAGCTCCAAAATGGCAACACTGGCATCAAATCAGCATTGCACACTAATTGACGTCATGACCTTTCTGTGCTGCATACCACCAGCAGTCATTCACTGCACCCATCCTAATGCTCTCGCTAAAATGTCATCCAGTGCAACCTGCTCCGAAAATACAGGTATTTTGGACAAGAAAAGGCACCTGTAATGGCCAAACAATGGGCGTTACTGATCCGAAAGCTGTGCCAAACTGCTCCAGCTCTTTAACCCATTAAGAAGTCAGAGGCTGCATTCTCAAATAAGTTAACTTGAATTACAATATCACTCCTTGGAGAGATGCACTGCTTTCCCCACAATGACCGGTGCTGTATATGTCACCTACCACCAGATGGCACTGTTACAGGACCCTCTGTCCAACCTTTCCGTTTTCTGCTTCAGTGTAACTTAGTTATCCTGGTGAACAGACGAGAACTATCAACTCCTATATTTTATTTATAGGTTTTTCACATTAGAAACTGGATTGAGACTGCAAAATCTATTTTGTATGGGACCTTTGACAGGAGTAAGACACCTTTTATTCTATCAATGCAGTTTAGGGTGAGCATTTCCCCAGGATTATCCTTGGGACTTTGGGAATCCTGGACACTGCTAGGAGCAACTCGGGAGAGAAATCATAGGGACATTAAAAGAAACTAAGAATGTTTTCGCTTTCTTTGAACAGTTTAGTTAATTAGCTATAAAAGCATGGAAGATGACAATAAAGCCTGTTCGACTGGGTAGATGATTGGAATTGTGATGAGTCCTCCAGGATTAATTCCAGCCTGAGTTGGCAACCTCAGTGCAGGTTGCTTTTGGATCGAGAGCCCAGAGATGACAGTGCAGTGTCTGACCCTACTGTGCCACCCAGTCCCCATTTAGGAAGAGTTTTAAGAAGTTAAAAGTTACCTTGCTTGTTCCAACCCAGCTTTGACCTTTCAAACTAGGGATAAGGTTGCATGTGGGGCACAAATTCCAAGACCACACACATGTTTTGTTGGAGGACCAGAGTTTATTGAAAACAATTTTATCACTTATAAACTTGACTCCGATCTCCGCCAGTTGTAAACTGAGGCGAAATAAGGTCAATGACTCTTTCTCCCAATCTTCTGTCTCCTCACAGGAATACTCGAGGTCCCGCTCACCACAGCGCCATCCTGACTCCAATCGTGCAAAACAGTTACTGGTAACGGAAAACAGAAGAATTGAAAAGCTCTTCAAGGAAATGTGCGGCTCTCTGCTATTCATATCTCTCCTGGTAGCTGCTGCGGCAATACAGAAACTGAGAAAGTGTCAAGCCAAGAAACACTGCACTGTCACCTAGGGAGAAGTCCCTTGTTGTGTCCCCTCATACCACTGAGTTGCCAACCTGAGCCAGATTGTCTGCCAAGTGGTGGAAAAGTACATGGGCTAGGGAAAAGGAGGAAGTTCCGAGGAATGGTAATCCTAGGCCGTCCCAGTGTGAATCTAATGAGTGCCTCTGCGCCACTCCCCCCCACCCACCCCGCCCCCAATTCATAGCTAGTGCATTTTGTTATGAACTCCGTAGAGACCGATAACCTTTAAAAAGAAATTCAAGCTTCCAGTTAATAGCACAAAATTTCACATTTATGACTTTTACTGTAACAAAAGACTAAAAGTAGTAAACACCATCTTGTAGGAAACTTATCACTTAAATCACAAAACAGAACGTTTCCTTTTTTTTTAAGCACACCCGAAAACACAGTTCACAGACTTGTGTCAACACTGTCCTTTAAGTAGACATTGAATTCTCCCGGAATCAGTCCAAGGTGATTCTTAGCTCCCAAGGATTTACTTCTGTTCATTTCCTTTCCTCAGCCTGGGAACTTTCAATCTCAGAATCGTCTTTCACAGTGGGGTTTTTACCTCCGGAGATTCTTCCTCTAATGCCAGCTTGGTGAATCTTCCAACCTTGTTTCAACTCCTCATGAATTCAGCCTTTTCAGTACGAGTGCGAGTTCCCACCTGCATTCCTGCCTGGCAAGAACAGGGTTGGCTGTGTTTTGAATGGAAAAAATCAAATTATAAGTCGCATTGTAGAAGCTTAGTGAAGCAGAGGGAGCTTGCCCTCCCCATTACAGGATAAGCCTAAACATTTTGAACAAATCCTCAAGTTCCTGTCTCTGTCAGCCCTCTGAAATGTGAAAAATCTACCCTTACCATTTTTCCTGCTTTAAAAATCACTGTCCAAATGGTAGCCACAGAAATGGCTGCCAAAGCCAGTCAGAACATGGCCTGCATTCGCAGTGACTTGCATTTGTTCCCGCCCTCACTGGACCCCGATTTGGCCAGCAAACCCGATTCCACCCAATTGACAACTTGCTTCCACCAGAATAACCAATAAATTTCCGCTTTCCATCAGGGGCACATTGGCGACCTGGAAACGAACCCACCTACTGATTCCCACCTCCACCATGAAAATCCAGCCCCAGGTATTCTTTCCTTTTTGAGCAGCTGGAATATTGATGGAATCCCAGCATTTCCACCCTCATTTCCTAGGTGGAGCCCATTTAATGTAAAAGGGAAGCAAAATCTCCCAACTGGAATGACTTGGCAATTCTTCACATCGAAGCTCCTTAAATCTACCCCGGAATCACTGGTTACAGCACAAAGAGAGGCCATTCATCCCGTCATCCACTCCTTGTGGCAAAGCATTTCACACACTGACAAGTTAAAATAAATTTTTACATTTCTTATCTTCATATAATTTTATGTTGACGATTTCTCATAGATGACTTCTCAATCTGACATAATAGTCTCCCCTATTCACTCTAGCATAATTTTAAAAAACCTCTATTAAATTTCCTTTAGCCTTTTCCGCTCCTGTGGAAATAATCCCTGTACCTCAAGCCTCTCCTGATAACCATCCCAAGGAACATCTACATTGAATGCATGCTAAACATTTAGTGCTCTTTTTTATAATGGGGCACCCAAAATCCACACGCATTCCATGATCTGTCCATTGCCCCGTGGTCACTTCTTTACGCTTCTGGTCGAAAACTCTGTTTATAAAATGTAGGAAGTAGGGCTGTACTGGTTCAGTGAAATCAGATGTTAAGGGGAACAGGGAAGCAGAAAATAAACCTACTTCAGGAGGCAATTAGATTTATGGAGGGAGAAGGACCGTGGGGTAGGGAAAAGTTTGTTAAGTGGAATTGAGAGGTATTGAAGAGCGATTTTCTTGATGGTCTGAATGGCCTTTTCCTGTTTCTGGAAACTCTTACGTTCTTACTTATCACAAGTGGATTGTAGGATTGAATTCTTTAAAATGATTTGGGCCCCCTGAGCTATATTCCTTTTTATAATTATACAGACCTGCAGGAATGCATAGACATGTAACCAAATCTTATGAATTATCCGGCTCTAAATCCTGTTCGTTTGACCTGTTTGTGGAATGAGCTTTTTTGATTGACGGTGACACTGAGCTAGCCATAATTTTATAATGACTTCACTGTCTAAGATTCAATGCGTATGTTTTGAAGTAACATTGCACCAACATCGTCCACTTCCATTTCTGTAAGGAAACATCGAGCTTTAAAATATTTCAGCAACTTACCGTGAACAAAGCAACCGGAAGAGCATCTTTATTCCCAGACCGTGGCTGGAATTTTATGGCCCCGTTGCGGCGGGAATGGGGCTGTAAAACCTGGCGAGCCTTTCTAAACTCCACTGACTCAGGCGGGGCCGTAGAATCCTGCTGGAGTAAAATTCCACCCTGTATGTTGGGGACATTGAAAGATTCCAAATGAAAATAACTTGTATCCAAAATGAATAACTTAAAAGGGCTATTCTGTCTCTCTTTACAGAGAAGAGATGAGTGTTTGTGCTTCCCCAGAGTCGCTACAACTGAAAGGTTCTGGAGACCTGTCCAGCAGACAATCCACATCAACAGATCGGGCCGAGACTACCGAAAAGGTCAGTAAGTCTCTTTGGAAACACAATTTTTCCTGACTGAGAAACAATGTGGACAACATCAGGGCTGTACTGCAGGGAATTGCCAGGGCCTGGAACGAATATGGAAGACGATGGGTAATTAAACAATTAATAGTTACAGGATGGACAAGTTTCGGTTTCAGAAACACTATATTGTCAGAGAGTGAGAAGACTTGGGCAAGAATGAAGAGTTCCATTGTTTGAGGTATGAGGAAAGAGTGAGCCCTGGTAGCAGACATATTAATGATGCCTCTAGAGTTGAACAGCCAAAGTTAGGAGGAAGGAATATATATTTAGAAGTTCAGAAGATTAATGCTCATTGGGCATAGCAAGAAAATAGATAATAAAGCTTGTGACTGAGAAAGAGAAAGGGTAAAGAGCTGAGCTAAAAGAGGTCACGTAAAGAACAGTGAGCTTATCATCTAGATGTCAGTATATTAAGCTTTGCTTTTGAGATTTGAATCAATCTTTTAGTTTGCTCTTATTAAACTATAGAGACATCCTTTTATTCCTATTTAATTTTGTGTTAGAACTGCTATAAGTTCTGAGTGATGCCACCCAGCCAGACATGTGAGAATCACCCACACTGCTGATGTTTTATTAATGATTCCCAGTCTTTAATCAATGTCATTTCAATGCCAGGTTTATTTGATATTATTTGCGTTTTTTTGGGAATGTCGCATCCCTGCCTCTCCAAGCAAATTTGTTAGGCTATATTTTCTGACTCTGGTGCAACACCTGATCAGTGCCAACATGGCGATTGGTGAGTACTAGATGGAGTAACAACATTTACACTTAAATCTCCTCTGTCGGAAAGTCAGCCTAACTTCAGGGGTAAGTTTGGACAGGTTTAAAGCGCACGCTTTAGTAAGAGGAAAATTGTGTGTAAGGAAGAAAGAGAGAAGAATAAATTTACATTATACAGTTCTTGAGCTTAGGATGTCCCAAAGCATTTTGAATGCTGTTCAACTCTAGAGGCATCATTACAATGTCTACACCAGAACTCACTCTTTCCTCATACCTCAAACTATAGAACTCTTCACCCTTGCCCAAAGTCTTCTCTTTAAGAACATAAGGGGCAGAATTTTCTGTTTGACATGAGGGGGGTGGGACCTGCACGCCGACGTGTAAAATGATGCGTGGTGATGTCGGGCGAGCGTCCCAATGTCACCGTGCGCCATTGCGATATTTCATGTGGGCGGGTGCGCGATGATCTCCGTTGCGCGGCCGCCAATAATTAATGGGCCACTTAAGGCCCTTGAGGCTCCAATTGATGGGGATTTTGCGGTGCCTGTGTGATCTTCGGCTTGTCACACGGGCAGGCAGTTAGCAGAAATTTGTGTAAACCTCATCCACGAACGGGAGAAGAGGGCTCAGTGGCTCTTTTTCTCCAACAATACAAGTTTCTAAAACCGAAACTTGCTGATATGCAATTATTGACAGGCATCCTTCCATCTGCAAGCGATAATGGGAATGCAGCCCCAGAATTCTGGTGAGGTCAGATGAGATCATCTGCTGCACTTCTTTTGAAGGCTGAATAAGTTGATTCAGGAGAGGCAAAGTGTGTCACAAGAGCCGCACATGCAGTTGGCCCTTGCCAGTGATGCAGGACGATCTCTGCTGACTCCTCGTTTGCAGAGTTGGCGTCTGCTTTGGAACTTCTGAGACCACATGTGGTCGTGATGGTGAACTGCCCACAGCACCTTGTTGTTTTACCCGCTATCTTTCCCATTCTTAAACCATGGCAATTCCCTCAACTCAATGAGTTCATACAAAATGTACTCATTGTTACAATAAAAGCATGAGGACAATTGGAGGCGATTGTTACAATAAGATGGTGGGGGTGGGGCTGGGGTGGTAGACAAATGTTTGGAAAGCCATTAGAGAGCTTCAGAAATCACCTCAAATGATTGGTGGTCTTTGCCAACGTTGAAGAGGCCGGGACCAAGACATGGCAGGGAAAGAAATCTTTAAATTCAGGTATGAGTTTGCAGACAAGTGAGTGATCAGCCCAGTGCCTCAAGGCCCTGCTTGTGAATTGGGTTTCCCTCTGTGTCAGCCCACTGAATATGGCCATTGATCATTGTAGCTTGCTTGCAAGGAGGAACACCAAAGTTTCAGATCATTGCTAGACATTACTGTAATCGCATGTGCCAGCCCCTCCTGGTAGCCGTGTGCACCCTTGCAGTAGATGGCACAACTCTCTACCTGCCTCCTTGCTGATTCAGACCCTGAGAAGACTGGCACATCTACCATGGGGGGCCTATATGGTGTGTGCCAGTGTCTGCAGAAAAGGATAGTTGGTGGGTGCTGCCAACGCTGACTTGTCAATCACCCAGGAATCTCTTCTTTCACGCAGTGTCATTTTAACCCTGACCGGGAAAACATCCAGCATTACAACAACAAATTGCATTTCTATAGCACCTTTTAACCAAGGAAAACAGAGAAAAAGGAGCATTCCGAAGGAGGAGAGAGAAGGGTGAGAGGTGGGGAGTTTAGGGAGGGAATTCAGAGCTTAGGGTCTGGGCAACTGATTTAAAATTAAAGTGCACAATTAGAGAAGCACAAAGATGGAGGAGATTACAGGTATAGAGAGGGTGAGGCCATGGACGGGCTTGATACATGCTCATGATGTCTTCTGAGTTACCGAGTTGCTTTTCATTGGAAAGAGAAGCTTCCACCAACAGTATAGCTGCCAAGGGAAGGTCATTTCATCTCTTTCTGCAGATGCAGACACCAATGAAACAATCTTCTGTGCAGCTCTCTGTGTATCCCTCCATAGGTCCTTTTTTACCATACATCAGATGGAGCAATTCCAATTGGGAAACCCATTCATCTCAGCAATGGTGCCAGAGGGAAAAAAAAGTCAATAATTTTCACTAATTAGCACACGAGAACTGAAGGAAAACAAAAAGGATTTTTATGGTGCAGCATCCTTCCTATGAGTTCCTGAATAATTTGCATTTTCGACCACAGGACAGCCATTCAAACTGTGTCCATCACATCCATCTTCCTGCATGTCCCAACAGTGGAAAGTGCTTAACTTCCTTCCCAAAGGAGAATTCCGATGAGGCACCCGTTTGAGGTCAGCGTTTCTGCTGGTTCAGACCCAGACCACTGCAAAATGCATCAGGAAGACCTGATGGGGGGGGGTCTTTTCCTGACTTTCTAATCCCACTTGTTCTATTTCCGGCTGCCCAATTGTTCCTTTTCACAGGTGGTGCCCCCTGGTGCTCAGGAGGCCTGTGCTTCACTGCCTGAAAAAACAGTAGTGACAACCTGTACACATTCATTCACCATAACAACTTGCAGTTATACAAGTGGCAGGGAGCACCTTCTCTGAGCGCTTTACAGAAAAGTAGACATTAAGCAACAAGGAATAGGCAGAGAGAAAGTATAGGGATTAAGGAAGTGAAAACATGGTAGGGGTGGGGTGGAGGGGGCAGGGTGAAGTGATTTGTGATGAGGGAGGGGTGGAGTTCAACAGGATGGGGTAGTGGCTAAGATGGAATTGCCACCAATTGGTGTATGAAAGCCACAGGAATGAGAACTAGGCAGGTGTCCAAGAAGCAGAAAGTGGAAGAGAGGGTGTGGAGAAGATCACAAGGCATAAGGACGAGCGTCTTGCAGTTGGTCCTTAACAAGACCCTGGGAAGTTATGGGAACTTTGTGAGAATGGGCATGCCAAGAGCATTGCCAACACTAGCTGGACACATTCCTGAAGGCTTTATGACTTTGTCCTCACTCCCCCTGCATTGGTTACTCAATGTGTCCATTCTCCTTCCTACACCGCTTGGAAAGTGATTGAATTATTTGTCGCTCAATTGGATGATCTTGTCTGTCGGTCAGACAGCTGTTTCCCCCATCTGCACTAGTTTTGTAATTACTCTAATAAACAAAGCTACTGGAAGACAATGAGAAAACAAAACACACACTTTTGTTTAATTCACCTGGGAGTGCCTCAAAATTAATTCCTGGAGGGTTGGGAAACTTGCATGCAGGCATGCAGCAGTGTTCTGAATGGTGAAGTTGGAGGTGAGAGAGAGAATTCAACACTGAATGAAGATGATGAAGGTGTGGGAAAATATCTGTGGAAGGGTGGGGACAGAAGCACACAATATTCCAGAGAACTGGAAGAAAACCTTGATAGCAACGCTCTGAGGAGGGGGAATGAACTTCGCTAGGGGTCAGCTAGCCCACCAAGGCCCTACACCTCTGAGTAAGACTTGAGGTGGCAGCCAGGTAGCTTGAACGTTGTCACAGAGTTGCTGCTGGGAGCCAGAGAGGACGATGCTTGGCTTAGCCAGGTTTAAGCTCACTCGCTGCACACTTTCAACTTTGAATCCCTGTATCTCACTCTGCCCAAATGTGGTGTATCTGATGGATTCCAATCCCCATGGCCAATGTTCAGTGAAAACATTCAATGACTGTGGGCTCCATGCCTGCAGTACTGAGTCACCAGCACTAGATGGCAGGAGGTGCCCCTGTGATAACATGTGAGCAACCATCGGTTCATATTTAAAAGAACATTGGATTTAATCCCAGTTCATGGTCCAGGCGTGGGGATGGGAGGGGAGTGAAGAAAACTTCCACTCACATTCTTTCTCCAAAGCATACAAATAATTATTAATTAATCAATAATAATCTTGAAGTTTGCCCAGACCAGCAGTTTACCAGGAATGATATGCTGAAAAGTTAACACTATGCAATTTAACATCAGCTTTCACCCTCCTATAGGGACCAAACTGGGGTATTGCTCTCTTTCCTCCACCCTATAACAGCGACAAGTCCACACCTCACCTAGACCAACTCCCCTCTCCATAACAGGGCACAGAGTTATGGAGTGTAGATGGTGGTGCGGTGGTAATGCCACTGGATCAGTAATCCAGAGGCCCAGGCTAATGGGTCCAAATCCCATCATGGCAGCTGATGAAATTTAAATTCAATTAATTGCTAATGGCGACCAGACAACTAACATAAATTGTTGTAAAAACCCATCTGGTTCACTCATGTCCTTTAGGGAGGGAAATCTGCCATCCTTACCCAGTCTGGCCTGCATGTGACTCCAGACCCACAGCAATGTGGCTGACTCTCTGCAATGGCCTAGTAAATCACTCAGTGCAAGGGCAATTAGGGATTGGCAACAAATTCTGGCCTTGCCAGTGATGACCACATCCCATGAAGGAACGAGAGAGAAAAAAAAATCTCACTGCACCCCTCTTCAGAGTCGTACACTGCACGCCTCCAAATGCACAGGGACTTAGTGTCCAACATCATGACTTGTTACTGGCTGAGATTGAGCAAGAAGTGCTATGTTGCTGAAATGAAATTAATTTTCATCTGAACTTGCAAATCTAGGGATGGTGCATTCCTTTCCCAGTGTGTTTCTCTCTTCACCTCTCTCTCTCTCTCCCCCTTTACCCCCACCCCCAACAAACCCCAGGTCCAGCACTGATGCAGGAGGCATTTGCGAATGGGACGAGTCAACGGTTTGCTCATCGCTCTCCGTGCTTTTTGCAGACAACTAACAGCTGCTCCAACTGGAAGACTCTTGTTTATTTTGCTGCATTCTATCAATAATAAAACTCTAGTGTCATTCCAGCAGCCGTATTAGGAGGGGGGAAGGTGTGTCAGGACTTGGGCAATTTTCAACAGTTATTTTTTTTGTGATCATCCACAACGCTGCAAGTCAAACGCGTAAAACACTGAACGACGGCCGAGGTGTTCCTGCTGATGCTGCTCCATTGTCCTGCTTACTCACCATTTGTTTTCGATGTTTCTTGCAAGCAGACCAGTAGATGACAGTGGGCTTTAAGAAGAAACGTTTTGTTTAAATGAGGTTGCGTAAGTAGTATTTAATATCAGAGGGCAAAACTGCATAACACCCATATTCATTCAGGTCAATGCCCTGTCAGTCACCACCTTCCCTGTAATGCAGGCGATTCCTATCAATCGGTGTTCCCATGTTTTCTCGTATTCGAGGGACGATCACAAAGCTGAGGTTGACTCGCACTGCTTTTCACCTCAGGTTAAAATCCAGCCCAAGCTGGCAAATATCTTTCGGCCTGCTGTTTTGGGTTGCAGAAGTGAAGTTTGTTTGGTAGTTTACATAAACGGCAAACAAATCCATTATTTGTTTGGGTGCTTGGACTTGAGGCACTTTGTTAGGATAGCATGCTACCCTCCACATAACTCATATATCGTTAGAAATACTTGTATTTGTGTAGCGCCTTTCACAACCTCAGGGCATCTCAAAGCGCTTTACAAGTCAATTAAATACTTACTGAATTGTAGTTACTGTTGTATTGTAGGGAGCACAGCGAGCAACTTGCACATAGTAAAGTCCCACAAACAGCATTGAGATGATGACCAGAGCATCTTTTTAAAGGTTTTGTTGAGAGAATAAACATTGACTCGGACTGAGGGGAGAACACCTCCCTTGAATAATGCTGTGGGATCTTTTTTGCGCCCACCTGAGAAGGCAACTTTGATTTAACGTTTCATCCGAAATTTGGTACCTCCGACAGTGCAGTGCTCCCTCTGTACTGCACTGGAGTGTTAACCTCGATTTTTCTGCTCAAGTTCTTAGATTGGGACTTGAAGCCACAATCTTCTGACTCAGATGAGAGTGGTACTGCTCACCCACAGCTAAGACAATATAGAAGTATTTATGTGGTGTCCTTCGTGTATTCAGGAGGTCTCAAAGTGCTTCACCACCAATTAAATGCTTTTGAAATATAGGCACCATTTGGTTGTAGACAGACAGGGTAGTTTAACTGCACACAGCACAATCTCACAAACAGCAATGCGATAAATGGCCAGATTTATCTGTTCTGCTGTTGACTGAGGGACAAATTTTGATCTGGATGCAGGGAAAACCCCTTCAAATAGTGGCCTGGGATCTTTCACAAACATCTGGACAGGTAGATAGGGCCTCAGTCTAACATCTCATCAATAGACAGTATCTCCAACAGTGCAGTGCTCCCTCAGTGCTGCCTGGAGAGTCATCCCGCATTATGTGCTCAAATTCCTGAGCTAGGACTTGAACCCTCAAGCTTCTTATTCAAAGAGTCTCAATGATCTGTGCTGAGATAATATACTTGACCTGCGAGTACTTGATGCTGTAACTGGAGGAATTTTCACTGCACACCACTGACACCCCGTATCTCAATGAGCACAATTACCCACCTAAATATGGGGGGGGGGGGGGGGGGGGGGTGTGTGCAGGTAGCTTGTGTTGTGAAGGATGGGGGTCAATTGGCTTCCCTGAGGTACCAGTTTCCTCTAACAAGCCTCCACTCTACTAATGATAGCTGATCCCTTCCCTTCTAACATGTGAAATTTTTATGTTATTTATTAATATCAGACACTAAGGTAACCCCAGCCTCAGCAGGGAATGCTCAGCACACTAATACGTTTTTAATTAATCACAAGCTGGCCACCTATGGAACTGCTCACTGGCAGCCTAGTGCGTGGCTGGTGATGTTTAGCAACTAACCAAGGCCAGTGTTCACACACTGCTTATGAGGAACTGGTCTAAATAGGCCCTGATGTCAAGCACGGTTTCACTGTGAATCGGTGAAGGAAGACTGCAGATCGCCGAGTGCTCATAAACGTCTCTTCAGAAAAACAGCACTTTTATGTTCCACATGTGACAGCTCTCTTTTTAACTTTTAGATACGTAGATTTTACAAATGGGAAGAGAAGAGTTACTTAATATTTATTGATCTCTCCTTTGTTCTTTTCCATGAAATCTTGTGTCACATTCCAATACCTGGAAGCAACCTACTCCTAGTCTCTCCCAAACCAGCTGGTTTGAGGCCTGTGGGATTGGGTTCAGAAATGGCCTCAGACGTTGAAGGAGTCGCCGTGTGGAAAATAAGATCCTGGGAAATTTCGGCTCCACTAGCCCAGTCATGTATTCTTACAATTTTTAAGTATTTGCACACAATATGGCATTGAAGCAAGCTCCACAGTTTCAGTACAAGGATACACAGGGACGAGGAGTAGCATTATTAGCGCGGTTAAAATTAAACAACTAAACAAAAATACTGAAAATTCAAAGTTGCTGTGATTTGTCAGCTTCCCTTAAGACAAGAGTTGAAATATGACCCTTGCCCCAAACCATTGTCAAAAACTAGAGAAACATATGCCCATACCACTTCACCATACTATACATTTATTTAATTTTATTTAAAAGGAATCATATATCTATATTATTTATAAATAGAGACAAACATTTTGTATTTTTTTGTTTAGGAATTATTGTCTTTTTCTGTATGAATTTGCTACTCGTCATGGTGGGAGTATTAATATTGGAGGAAAAGCAACCTTTTCCTTTTTGGGCATGCAGTGTTAGCATCAAACACCTGCAAGTCAAACATAGCTCACTTAGATAGAGAGTAAATCTCCCTCTACTCTGCCTCCAGAATTGTGCCTTGGACCTAACCTCAAAAGTGTGCCCCTCCTAGACAAGTGTGGCATTTTCTAAATCTTGGACTGGTCATTCTTTGGTAATCGAGTAGGATTGCCAACTTGATATTGAGGACCGATGAAATTTTTTTTCAGCATTTTTTTTCTCAAGTACTACTTTTTTCCTTCCTCCCCTTTTGCTACATATCTTCCCTTGACTTTCAGGGATGAGCTAGAAGAGACACCCCATACCTCATACCTTGACTTCCAGCAATGCCTGGGGACCTGTGCCCTCCCGCACACAAGATTTTATCTGGCCACATGAAGTGGTTAAATACCCCAATCATGTACCTTATCTAGAATGGCTGAAAACCTGCTCTGTCCCTCCTTTCTTACCAACAACATGACAGAGATTGGAAACTCATTGAAGGTCATGGCAGCAAATCAACCTCTTTTGGTTTAGCAGCGTTCCACCCTCCACTCCTGGACAAGGCAGGACACAATACATGGAAGCAGTTCCCTGTGTTAAACTGCTACAACTTATATAGGTAGGGATGTGAAATGAAATTCTTTGGTGCATATTTCATTAACAAGGATTTTGAACTTAATTCAGTTCAAAACAGAATCGAAAAAGTAATAGCTTTCTTAAAAAAAAATTTTTAGAATTATTAACTGGAATAACCGGTTTAATCTCAGATTTGAAAATTTAAATTAATCTAGGCTCAATAGTCTTTTGTGGGAAAGAATTCCAGATTTCCGCTACCCTTTTGGTGAAGAAGAGCTTCCTGATATCAATCCTGAATGGCCTCGCTCTAACATTAAGGTTATGCCCCCTTGCTCTGGACTCCCCCACCAGAGGACATAATTTCTTTTTATTTACTCTATCAGCTTCTTTTCAACATCTTAAACCTCCCCTGAGGTGAACGTTTCCTTCACCAGCACCTTTGAACCCCGTGACCTCTACCACTTTGAAGGACAAGGGCAGCAGATGCATGGGAACTCCACCACCTGCAATTTCTCCTCCAAGCCACACACCATCCTGACTTGGAGATATATTGCCATTCCTTCACCATCACTGAGAGAAAATCCTGGAACCCCCTCCCTAACAGCACTGTGGGTGTACCTACACCAGGGACTGCAGCGGTTCAAGAAGGCAGCTCACCACCACCTTCTCAAGGGCAGCTAGGGATGGTCAATAAATACTGGCCCAGCCAGCGAAGCCCACATCCTGTGAATGAAATAATTTTTTTTTTAGAGGTACTGGGGGAATCCAGGGATGTTTTCAACTAGATTAGTGCAATTTAGGATCATATTTAACTGTCAGCCTTACCCATGAATCTAGCCAGAGCACTGACTGTAAATTTGTTCCAAATTATTGAAACTCGGATATTTAACTAAACACCAAGAACTTGAAATCTTATCCATAATTTAAACCCTGGCCATATTTTGGCTTTTATATATTTCCCTGAAAATTGTAGCCCATGATGAATGGGTATTTCCCTGAAAATTGTAGCACACGATGAATGGGATGTTATGTAGGTTTAATTTAATAATGCAGATGTAGATTGATGTTTAAAGTGAAAAATTTATTTTTTCCAGTCAAAATGTGAATTAGTTAACTAATCTGAGTAGTCCTCGTAAATGTTACATTAGCAAGGTAACTTAACTGTGGAAAAATGGCTCACTTTTCTTTCATGCCCTGAAAATAACCTGTCCTAGTTAACTGCCCTCTATTAGTCTAGTTTATTCTTCCCCTGCTATTCCTCCCTCATGGCACAAAACACAAGAAACTGGTTGCATTTTTCTCTCTTGTTTCCAAATGTTGCCTTTCCACTCATATATACATATATAAATAAAACTCTGTATAAAATCAGGCTGTTATATGACTATTCAAGTCTATGTAATTAACTAACATAACACATACTTCCCGTGTGTAGGGTGTAAGTAAAGGCTTGATGAAAGAAGTTTTTGCGTGACATAGTGAGCTAGTAGAGGTTGATTGATTATTAGTTCTGTGGCCTGGATTATGTGGAGTAGGCCTATTGATTCTGTCACTGGCTGAATAGAAAACTGAAATGGTCTCCCGAGGATCATTCATAAACAATATTGTGGCCTAGAATGGAATATCTGATTCTATTCTAATTTGGGTCATTTCTGTCATCTCGGTAACAACAAAAAAAACCCAGCAAATTGGTAGTGTACGATCGGAAAAAGTAGGCTACTGATTTGGTCACCTTTTGATGTAAATGTAACCAAGATGGCTTTTCAGCCACTTTTTTCTTTTTACAGAGTGTCATAGTGTATGGATATAGGAGTTTTGTAAATCTCGAATTTCATTTTAATGAGGGTATGAAATATTTCTCTTCTCCTTCCCTCCTCCTACCTCAACCTCAATTTTTTCCTCCCAATTGGGCCTTGCCAAGCTATATCTCTCTGGCAGCCATAAGGGAGAACTTTGGGCCTTGACAAAAAGGCCTCTCCCATCTAGCCCTTGGAGGCACAGAACAGTAACTGGCCAATGTGCCCCCTCCCCTCCCTGCCCTTCCACCACAAACATACCTTACTGTGAGGAGGTACTCCCTCTGAACCTTGGTACAATAGTGAGGCTGAGATTGGAAAGGCAGAAGATCAGGGAAAGGAGTTTGAAGCATCATCCCTCCACTCTGCACTCCAATCTCAATTCTGCTCTTCCAACAGGTCAGAAGAGCAAATTGGTGCTGACATTTGTTTTTGCAACACATACAGGATGATAAGTTGAGTTCTGTACCTAGTCTATGTAGCTCGTCAATCCACAGCTATTATGTCACCCCTACTCCAACCTCCATACAGTACGATCTTAAACAGGCTTTATAATGAGGTTGCTTGATAGAACCAACGTAATTAAACTTCCAAAAGGGATTACAGTTGCACCATAATAAATAAAATGTCTGCGTTTAGCATTTGATTCCTAGGTGAATGTGTAGATAACCAGCCCACTCTCATTGCTTCTGCCTGGAGCATTTTTCAAGAATTGATGTAATGGAGCTGTTGAATGAATAAATGGTGCTCAGAGGTGCAACACATTGTGGGAATATTCCTCATCTGTATGTGTTACGATGCAGGCAATGCAGCTTCTTTAACCCACCAGATTTCCACACTGTGCATAGGAAACATGAAATGGCCCCATTGTACTCGGGTACTTGTGATGCAGAATTTAGTCAGTCCCAAACAGAATTCCCCTTGTCGTCTTAATGTGTGGATCTGGTTGTGAATATTTAATCTTTAACACTCAGTTTTGGCTAATGCTCTACCCATTACAGTAAACTGCATGAAGATGTATATGTGTTGACCTTGTTTTCAAAATAAAATCAATCCTGTTTTCTTTGGCTGCTTTATTACATTGACATGAGTAAGTGGACATCCTGCCCCATTTACCCTCTCTTTGGCATCTTTGATTACAATGGAATATCACAAAACAAATTTGCATGTAACAATTCCATAAACAGCTGGTCAATGGTACCAAAGGTTTTTCTTTTGGTGTGTTTCTTATGTACTTAGAAAGCCAGTACTCAAGAATATCCAAACCAAACTACTAAGTAGTTCATACAGATAGAGTCTCTGTTTACCCACTATGAAACACACACACTGCCTATAGAGATACATCCTGTTCTCCTAAATCCAGGAAGCTTAGTCACAGGTTAGGCAAAAACCAAGACTTGGGAGCCTTCATATGTAATACAGCTGTCTAACTGGCTAAAACATCTGTAGTATATCAGCAAAAGGTACTGATCAGCTTCCAGTTGCTTGTCCAGGTAGCTGTTTAGGCATTGGCTTAACTTGTACCAAGTCCCATTCACCCTTCACCCCTGTGCCCACTGACCTACTTTGGCTCCCAATATGGCAACCCCTCAGTTTTAAAATTCTCATCCTTGTTTTTAAATCCCTCCTTGGCTTGGCTCCTGAGGAACTTCCAGCCCAACAAGACTATGCACTGGCAGCGGAGGCAGTGAATGTTGAAGGTGGTGGATGACGTACCGATCATGCGGGCTGCTTTGCCCCAGATGGTGTCCAGTGTTGTTGGAGCCGCATTCATCCAGGCAAGTGGAAAGTATTGGTTATAAAATGCTTGAGACCTCCTGAGATCATGAAAAGTGCTACACAAATGCAAGTTCTTTTTGGTTAGAGAGGGAATTTTATATAGTAGCCGAGACAGATGGGGATGTGATGCGAGAAACAGGGTTTTCTAACCATTTAGTAATGGTCAGGGAAAAAATCGCATGCTGTGAATGACCAAATTTTGAATATAACTCACATTGATGGGCAATGTGAAGGTACAAACGTATGAGGCATTGGCCAACAGTAATTTATAGTCTTACATAGCCAAGTCATGTTTTCAATCCGATATAATTTGAAAATCAGCGCAAGGAAGGATTAAGACATGAATATACAATTTTAAAAGATAAACAACAAAAGATTGAAAGAATTAAAAGAGAGAGTTCAGATGGGCGTCACTGTTGAAGGAAAATGGAACATGTTTAAAATTGCAATGTTAAACACACACTGTAAGTAGATCCCTTAAAGCAACAAATGTAAGCTAAACAAATATTCCCAGAAGTGAAAGAATAGGGCATTTAAAATGCAAGTGAGAAAAGAATATCTGAATATATTAAGGTGATTGAGCAAGCAGGGTGTGGGCTTGAAAGGAGTCCAGGGAATTGCAGAGACGGTTTGAGGACACTTTTATATTATGTTAGTGTTACTAGGCACTGGCGTGTGTGACTCCCACTCAGCCACTGTACACCCAGGTTTTTCTCTGTCTCCCAAACTACCGAGCGCTCGGAGTCAGAATCAATCACCTATAGTCTGATATTGGGACACCATTCCTGGACATTACGGATACCATGACACCAGTTGTCATGAAGTCACAGCTTTGCACTTGCTAACTAGTCAATGCTGATTGCCTTTTCTTCCACAAGCAAAGATTCAGAGAGTCAGCCAGGAGATATCCTTAAATATCACTTTGAAAGAGATTTGGACAAATGGGTCCTGGATCCAAGCTCAATTAAGGAGGCACAGCAGAATGATAAAGTATTCCAGTAGTATCAGAACAGTAAAGTAAGAAACAGGAGCTTAGAATGCGAAATGATAAGGTGATGGTGGCGAGTGGGTTAAATGCAGATGTCAATTTCAGTCTCTTTGGAAATTGACGTTCAGAGAGTATGTCAGAGACAGGACTGTAACACTAGATGCTGATTCTGTGACCCACGGTCGCAGCCAGTGAAGCACCTCACCTGGAGTGGACCACCACAACATTTACCCAAATGGTTTACTGAAAAGTCCCGTGTACAGACTTTCTGATTAAGCTGCTCCATTAGAATCCAGAATATTGTAAGGAACTGAATCCAGGAATGAAGGATAAAAGGCCAAGAGTAATACTAGCAGATGTTGCATCAGACTAGAGGGAGGTGGTGATTTACAGGGATCAGTGCTTGACCTCTGCTGTTTCCCATTCACAGGAATGACCTGCATTCTGAAACCAACTGAAGGGTTCAAATTAAGGATTTCATGAAAGAGGCAAAGCACAAAACTGAGGATAAGGCTAATTTGCAGAAACAGTTGGGACATTTAGAAAATGAGCAAAGACCAAAAATATTTAAACACCAAGAACATTGAAGAATGTATGAAAAATCTATGACATAAATAAATAATGGAACAGAACAGGCTGACTCGGGAGTGTGTCCAGTTACCAGTAGAACCAGCACAGGCTGACTCGGGAGTGTGTCCAGTTACCAGTAGAACCAGCACAGGCTGACTCGGGAGAGTGTCCAGTTACCAGTAGAACCAGCACAGGCTGACTCGGGAGAGTGTCCAGTTACCAGTAGAACCAGCACAGGCTGACTCGGGAGAGTGACCAGTTACCAGTAGAACCATCACAGGCTGACTCGGGAGAGTGTCCAGTTACCAGTAGAACCATCACAGGCTGACTCGGGAGAGTGTCCAGTTACCAGTAGAACTAGCAGAGGCTGATTGGGGAGAGTGTCCAGTTACCAGTAGAACCAGCACAGGCTGACTCGGGAGAGTGTCCAATTACCAGTAGAACTAGCACAGGCTGACTCGGGAGAGTGTCCAGTTACCAGTAGAACCAGCACAGGCTGACTCAGGAGAGTGTCCAGTTACCAGCAGAACTAGCACAGGCTGATTGGGGAGAGTGTCCAGTTACCAGTAGAACCAGCACAGGCTGACATGGGAGACTGTCCAGTTACCAGTAGAACCAGCACAGGCTGACATGGGAGAGTGACCAGTTACCAGTAGAACCAGCACAGGCTGACTCGGGAGAGTGACCAGTTACCAGTAGAACCATCACAGGCTGACTGGGGAGAGTGTCCAGTTACCAGTAGAACCAGCACAGGCTGACTCGGGAGAGTGTCCAGTTACCAGTAGAACCAGCACAGCCTGGCTCAGGATAGTGACCAGTTACCAGTAGAACCAGCACAGGCTGACTCGGGAGAGTGACCAGTTACCAGTAGAACCAGCACAGGCTGACTCGGGAGAGTGACCAGTTACCAGTAGAACCAGCACAGGCTGACTCGGGAGAGTGACCAGTTACCAGTAGAACCAGCACAGGCTGACATGGGAGAGTGTCCAGTTACCAGTAGAACCAACACAGGCTGACATGGGAGAGTGACCAGTTACCAGTAGAACCAGCACAGGCTGACTCGGGAGAGTGACCAGTTACCAGTAGAACCATCACAGGCTGACTCGGGAGAGTGTCCAGTTACCAGTAGAACCAGCACAGGCTGACTCGGGAGAGTGTCCAGTTACCAGTAGAACCAGCACAGCCTGGCTCAGGATAGTGACCAGTTACCAGTAGAACCAGCACAGGCTGACTCGGGAGAGTGACCAGTTACCAGTAGAACCAGCACAGGCTGACTCGAGAGAATGTCCAGTTACCAGTAGAACCAGCACAGGCTGACTCGGGAGAGTGACCAGTTACCAGTAGAACCAGCACAGGCTGACTCGAGAGAATGTCCAGTTACCAGTAGAACCAGCACAGGCTGACTCGGAAGAGTGAAAAACAATCTGCTGATAATGTGTGAAATCTGAAACTGAAAAGCTGGCAGCAGTGAGGAGATGAACCGCATTGTAGAGACAGGTTAATGTATTGGGTGTGGTTCGGTTTCTGCTTTGTAACTCAGATTAATATCTCGGTGCCAATATCAACACATAGGTAGCCTAGTGTGACAATTAATAATAAATAAGGTTTACAATGTGCCAATGATTTTTATGAATAGAGTGCCAAAATGTACAAAACGTCTCATGGGGATGAACAGAATAGTCACATGCTGGTCAGAAAGCCAAACCTTGAGAGAGGCTTTAGGAAGGTGGTTTAGGAGGGAAGAAGATTTCTCAACCATATAATCAGACGCTCGTGGGCAGAACATGCCTGAATTTCCAATACTTACCTGCAGAGGACGGGGCTCCCAGCTGAAATCTAGAATTTGAAAAATATCCATACGTAGTCAGATCAATGGAATAGTAGGTGACTTCTCAACATTCACTAGTACTAATCTTTTTAGTACATCATCTCTGTTACTATTGTGCCCATAACCTCACTCTCCTCATAGCGTAACCTTCATAACGTCCGCTTTCTTTGTGAAGACAGATGCAAAATTCTCACGTTTAGCCATGTCCTCTGCCTCATTATGAAGATTCCTCTTACTCCTTAAAAGACCTCCCTTATTCCCTAGCTAATTGTTTATATATATGAATTCATTCATGGGATGTGGGCGTCACTGGCTAGGCCAGTTTTTATTGCCTATTCCTAATTGCCCTTGAGAAAGTGGTGGTGAGCTGCCTTCTTGAACCGCTGCAGTCCATGTGGTGTAGGTACACCCACAGTGCTGTTAGGAAGGGAGTTCCAGGAATGTGACCCAGCGACAGTGAAGGAACGGTTATATATTTCCAAGTCAGGATGGTGAGTGGCTGCACATTCTTCCTTTTCGGATAATAATCCAATTCCCTCTTGAATGCCTTGACTGAATTGGCTCCACCACACTCTCTGGCTCGCATTCCAGATCTCAAAACACTCCTCATGTCCCTATTGCTTATTTTGCCAATTAACTTAAATTCTAACATTACAAAGACTGGATTCACTGCTCATCCCTAAGTTGTGCCTTCAGCATAGAGGTTGTGCTGCCTGAATATCATAGATTAGTTGTGAAACTCTGTTTATGCCTCTTGTGGTGGTAATAAATCTGAAATTCACTGCTCACTGTGAATGGGTGGAAGGTTTGACACAGCAACCTCTGCTTAGGAAACCATTATGGGTTGTTTTTGCTGTTTCTAGTTGTTGGTTTCTTTGACTCTAATTAATGCCTCTCCTTTGTGACTAGTGTTTACTTAATGTGGGCAAATATTGTGAAGTTGGGTGTGCCACATTTAACAGATTTCAATCACCTGTATTTTTGCTGGAGATCATTTGCTTGTAAAGGAAGATATTTGGTACCTTTCATGACTTCAGGATGCCCCTACATGTTTTATTAACAATGAAACACTTCTGAAGTGTAATATTGTAATGTAGAAAGCGCAGCAGTCAATTTGCACACAGCAAACTCCTACAAACAGTGACATGATAAGACTGGATAATCTGCTTCAGTGATGTTGGGTATGAATAAATATTGGCCAAGACAAACTCCATTGTTTCACTACAAAATAGTATCACAGGATCTTCTGCATCCACTTGAAAGGATGGATGGGGTCTTGGTTTAATATCTCATCTGAAAGATTTCATACATAGAATTACATAGGATATATGGCACAGAAACAGGCTATATGGTCCAACTAGTCCATGCGGGTGTTTATGCTCCACACAAGCCTCCTGCCATCTTTCCTCACCTAAATCTACCATTGTAACCCTCTATTCCCTTCTCCCTCATGTGTTTGTCCAGCTTCCCTTTAAATGTATCTATACAATTCACTTCAACCACTCCCTGTGGTTGCGAGTTCCACATTCTCACCACTCTCTGGGTAAAGAGGTTTCTTCTGAATTCCCGGTTGGATTTCTTGGTGACTATCTCACATTGATGGGCTTTAGTTATGCTTTTCCCCACAAGAGGAAACATTCTCTCTTATCCTCTCTATCAAAACCTTTCATACTTTTAAAGACCTCTATTAGGTCATCCCTCAATCTTCTTTTCTCAAGAGAAGGGACCCAGCCTGTCAATCACGTTCTGATATGTAAACCCACATGTTTCTGGCATCCTTCGTGTAAATCTTCTCTTCACCCTCTCCAGTGTCTCTTTCCATTTGATATTATGGTGACCAGAACTGCATGCAGTAGTACTCTAAGGGCCAGGTTTTTGTTACTGAGGCAGGTAGCTCAAGTCAGGAAATTTCCTGACTCAGCAGACCTGCCTCGGTTTAAAGGGTCCTGTTACACTCAATTTTCACTCCAGGGAGGAGGTGGGGTGGGATAGAGTCAGCCCCACCGACCCCAGAAGCAGATTGTAGGTGGCCACAGGGGTGGGTGATTGCTGAGATGGGCTGGTTAGAAGGCCTGCCTTGGTTCTCTGGGACTTCATACCAGGTTGTTAGGCCCTCTAGACCTCTGCCCTCACATCTCCTCACCCACACCCCATGCCAACTCATGTCCCCTCAATGCCACCTCATGCCCCCATACCACCTCCATTGCCACTCACCCAGTAACCACTATGGACAGCCCTCAGGCACCCTGTGGAGATGAAAACAAAACTTCCAATGATCTAATGCAGTCTAATCTAATCTGATCTCATATACACTTGATACTGAAAAAAACGCCCATTCATGAAATCCATTCAAAGCTTTTAAATCCCTTCAAGTATTCAATCTGTTATAAAAACAAATAAGGTTAAATTCACTAACACCATCAAAGACAGTTAATTTTTTAATAGCCTCTTTAAACCGTCAAACAAAATATGAAATCAGCCTCCCCTTCTGTGAGGGCGTTCTTTTAACTTTGACTGACAGCTTCAGATTGTCTTTTTCATGTTTAAAGGGCTGGGATTTAAAACACTTCAGATCATGTCACTTAAACAGACCTTATCCACCCTTCACAAGCATTTATGTCTACTCCATAAATCCATGACTCCCACACAGTGAGTTAAGGCCCTGAGACTGTGATAATGGGGTCTGTTTGAATACAGTACTAACTTCGAATGGCCCTGTTAAGGTTTGGGTTTCCCATTTTTCTGATTCATGCCCGACCTCCTTTCCCAGCAGCAAAAGTTGGATCTGTCAGAAATGGGGGAGGGATTTCTGCATCCAGGTCCCACCCATCATTTTTAAGTCAGTACAACTCTGTGAAAATCCATCCCCATGTGTGGTGTAACCGAGTTTCAATGCAGGATTAGCATAAATTCCCTACTTTGTAATTCTCCCTCTAGAAATAAAGCCGAGTGTTTGGTTTGTGTTTTTTTATGGCCTTTCTAACTTGTGGCACAACTTTTAGTGATTGATGTATTTGTACTCCAAGATCCCTTTGTTCCTCTACCCCACCTAGACTTGCACCTTCCAAGTAATAAGTGACCCCTCTAATCTTCCTACTATAATGCACTCCCTCACATTTATCTGAGTTGAACTTAACTTGCCAATTATTTGCCCATTCTACAAGTTTATTAACAAACTCCTGTAGTTTGTTGCAGTCAGCCTCAGCACTAACTATCCTCCCTAATTTGGTGTCATCCGCAAACTTAGAAATTGTGTTATCAATTCCAAATTATTAAAGTAAATTGTAAACAGCAATGGTCCCAGCACTGATCCTTGTGGAATTCCACTTCCCACCTTATGCCATTCTGAATCACTACCCTTTACTCCCACTCTCTGCTGTCTGAAGCCACTTAAAAGCATTTAATCAAATGATGGCACCTCCAGTAATGCAGCGGTCCATCAGTACTGCATGAAAGTGTTAGCCTAGATCTTGTGTTCAAGTCTCTAGAGTGGGACTTGAACCCACAACCTTCTGAGTCGGAGGTGAGAGTGCCAAGACTGAGCCACAGCTGACACCGAAGAGTACCCAGGACACTTTTATGTTTCGTGCCAAGTCTTCTTTAGAATTACCGAGACTTGATATGAGCCTGCAGAAGGTGACAACTGTTTTGTGTTGTCATCGAGCTTTGGTGAGGTCTTACTGTTACCATATCTTATTGTCTTACCATAACTTGATGAGGCTTTGCTTATTCTATGATAGACATGAGATAGTCGATATATGGTTTTTCTTGAAACTATTTATTAAGAATTATTTACAAAGACCTCAGGGTAAGCAGATGGTTTTTGGGACACAGGCTATTCTGCGTCTTGCTCTCTTACAACCTCTTGGTCATCTGACTCCTGATGTCACACTGACATCATTAATATCATTATGGTCTCATTAACATAATCATTAACCCATTACTCTTCAACAACTGTTACTATGGAGCCCACATCCAAAGGCCATTGGTTTCCAACTAGAGTTTTCTGGAGGTTAAACTCAACCATGTCAGAAGGTAAGTAAAGGGCATGGTCAATAAGGGAGACTACGCCTGAGTGAGATGGAGAGAGAGTGAGTACTTGAGAATTTGAGGGAATTCAGTGCATGGGGGAAAGAGGTGCTTTGGATAAGGTTTATTGCAAGAAATAGAGCTTGCTGAGTTGGGAGTTTCGTGAAGAGGGGGAGGAGGTGCTCCTCTCTTCTACTCTTTCAGCCTCAAGCATTCGATTTCCACTTTGATGCAGCAGAAGGAGCAAGTTAATCAGTAACTTGTAATTAACCAGAGAGGTCTGAGTGCTTAAAGCAGTGGTGAGAGAGAGCTGGGAGTTTACAGATAAAATATAAAAGTGACATCACGGGAGTCCCATAAGTTGTTTGGCTGGTAGGCCTTTCCAGACTTGGCACAGAGGAGATGATTGATGAGTGACAGGCGAGTTATTATATTATACTATACCATACTGTAGTAAACACTTGCTATAAAGTCTAAGGTATGTCAGTGCAGCTCGGCTATGTAGAATGTGCATCCTGTGGGACATGGGAAATTGTGCAGGCACAAAATGCCTTCGATGACTACATCTACAGGAGGTACAGGAGGTGCCACCTGCTGGAGTCACTGTGTTGCATCATCAAGGCTGAGGATTATGTGGATAGCATGTTTAGGGAGGTGGTCACACTGCAGATAAGAAGTACACAGGCAGAGAGGGAATGGGTGACTGCCAGAGTATCTAAGAGAAACAGGCAGGTAGTGCAGGAATCCCCTGAGGCTATCTTGCTTTCTAGCTATTGTCACAAAAGTATAATAATTCTCATAATATTATCGTGATTTATTGTAAAAGTAGGTTATTAGTGGGTTTTGGATAGTTTATCTGTATGTGTGTGGGATTTAATTGAATGGAAGACAGATAGTCTGGAGGCTTTGACTCATAAAAAAGAGGCTAGGTTTGAAATGCTAAATATGTCAACATGTCTGAAGTCTTAGAATATGAGGTGAGGAGAATTTGCATTTTTAGATAAATCAGGGTAGTTTGAATTTCAAAGAGATGGTGGGATGTTACACCTGGCCAGAGAAGCTAGGCCAAGCAGTGTGTTTATTTTTCCCAAAGGTTACTGATAACATTAACCCCATGAAAAGATTTATATTATGAGAAAAGTAAAGTTCCAAAGACATATGGGAACAATGGAATTTGCATTAAAAGGGAGAAACATATACAAAGGAGATTGAAGATATGTGTCAGAATAGGGCATTGTAAGATCTACCAGAAGTGTGAAAAGCCTCCAGTAGTTGCACTTTAAGCTTGCTGTCTACAGAAACCAAAGCTGGGAAATGCCACTTTGAATTTTACTGTCCAGGATATTGTGTTAACTTGCCTGGATCTATTTAAATCTATTTATTTTTACTGTTGCTTTAATGGGGATGTAACTGGGAGCCAGATTAATTAGGGGTTTTAGGAGTTATTATAGTCGTAATTTAAAGATCTATGTACGTGCATGACTACTGAATTCAGGGCACAAATTGCAAAGCCATTGTGACCACATGATCAAGTCTCCCTCATGGATTTGATCCACCTGGCACACATCATCTGCCACGTCATAACACTGTTTTTCCATTTTGGATAGTGGGGAGCAAAGCAAGATGGTTCCTCAGAGAACTGTAGCAAGAGCCAAGTTCGTGGCACCATACGTGTATCAGCTGCACAGGAGGGGAGGAGGAAAAGTTATAGTGGTAGGGGATTCCATAGTTATGGGAGCAGACAGGCATTTCTGTGGCTGTAGATGTGACTCCAGGATGGTATGCTGCCTCCCTGGTGCCAGGGCCAATGATGTCACAGAGTGGCTGCAGGACATTCTTTTGGGTAGGGTGAACAGCCAGAGGTCGTGGTCCACATTGGAGCCAATGACATAGGTAAGAAAAGGGACGAGGTCCTGAAAGCAGATTTTAGGGAGTTAGGAAGGGAATTAAAATGCAGGACCACAAGAGCAGTAATTTCAGGATTACTCCCAATGCCACGTGCTCATGAGTATAAGAATAGGGAGGTTGAACAGTTCAATATGTGGCTGGAGAAATAGAGTAGGAGGGATGGCTTTAGATTCCTGAGGCATTGGGACTCATTCTGGGGCAGGTGAGACCTGTAAAAGAAGGATGGGTTACACCTTAACAGGACAGGGACTAATGTCCTTGCGGGGAGGTTTGCTAGCACTGTTGGGGAGGGTTTAAACTAGATTGACAGGGGATGGGAACCTGAGGGGAAACTCAGAGTAGAGAAGAGAAAAACTGGCAGTGGGAAGTAGAGAAGTATTAACTGATAAGGAGGATATATCAAAGAGTAGTATCAAGCTAAATAGAATACTTGGAGAGTTTGATAGAATTAGAGTAGGCTATAGTAAGTTAATAGAGGGGGTCAGAGTAAGGGCAAAAGTAAAAAAGCCTAAATCAGGGTTAATGTGCACGTATGTGAATGAATAGAATTTGGTTAATAAGATTGGTGAACAACAGGAACAGGAACAGATTGAGAAATGGAATTATGATATTATTGCTAAAGCTGAGACCTGGTTCAAAGAAGGGCAGAGCTTCTGGGTACAAGATTTCCAGGAGAGACAGGGAAAGAAGAAAGGTGGAGGGTGGTGGGGGGTGGGTGGGGGGGGCGGGCAGCATTGATAAAAGATGGCATTCCTGGTGAGAGAGGATGTGCTAAAGGGGTCAAGGACAGAATCTCTCTGACTAGAGATAAGGAATAAAAAAGGTGCAATAACATTGATCAGTGTAGTATATAGACCACCAACTAATGTAAGGGATGTAGGGAAACAAATTTGCAAAGAAATTACAGCGAGGTGCAAGAATTATAGAGTAATTATAATGGAGGACTGTAGTTACCCAAATACAGACTGGGATAGGAATAGTGCAAAGGGACAAGAGGGGTGCAAGTTCCTGGAGTGTGTTCAAGATCATTTTCTGCAGCAGTATGTTTCCGGTCCAACAAGAGGTCAGGCACTGTTGGACCTAATTCTGGGGAGTGTGTTGGCCCAAGTGGATCAAATATCAGTGGGAGAGCATTTAGGGGACAGTGACCATTGTATCATAAGGTTTAGGCTGGCCTTGGAAAAGGACAAGGAACAATCCAGAACAGGGATAATTAACTGGGGAGAAACCAACTTCAATGGGATGAGAATACATCTGAGTCAAGTAAGCTGGAATCAAATGTTGGCAGAAAAGACAGAGACTGAACAATAGGCCACCTTCAAGGAAACAGTATTGCAGGCAATGTCAAGGTATATTCTCTTGAAGGGGAAAGGTAGGACAAATAAATCCAGAGTGCCCTGGATGACGAGAGAGATAGAAGTGAAGATGAAAAGGAAGAAGTGTGCATGTGACAGATGTCAGGTAGAAAATACAATGGAGAATCAGGCTGAATGTAGAAGGAACAGAGGGGAAGTGAATAAACTAATGAGAAAAGCAAGGAAAGAGCATAAAAAGAGACTGGCAGCCAACATAAAAGGGAATCCCAAGGTCTTCTATAAGCATGTAAATAATAAAAGGATCGTAAAAGAAATAAGTAGGGCTGATTAGAGATTAAAAAATGAGACTTGTGTGTGGAGGCGGGAGAAAGAGCGGAGCTATTAAGTGAGTACTTTGCATCTGTCTTTACAAAAGAAGAAGATGTTACCCAGACCGAGGTGAGGGAAGTAACTGGTACATTTGAGGAATTTACAATTGAGAAGGAGGAGGTGTTAGAAAAACTATCTTTGGTTAAAATAGTTAAGGTGCCAGGACCAGATGAGAAGTTTCCAAGGTCACTGGGGGAAGTGAGAATGGAAATTGCAGAGGCACTGGTGATAATCTTCCATTCTTCCTTAGATACCAGGGTGGTGCCGGAGGACTGGAGAATTGTGAATGTTACTCCCTTGTTCAAAAGGGCTGCAAGGATAAAGCCGGCAATCACAGACCACTCAGTTTGACTTCAGTGGTAGGGAAAATTCTGGAAACTAAAGTGTGGGACAAAATCAATAGTCACTTAGACAAGTGCAGGATAATTAAGGAAAGTCAGCATGGATTCATTCAGGGGAAATTATGTTTAACTAACTCGTTGGAATTTTTTGAGAAGGTAACAGAGAAGATTGATAAGGGCAACACTGTAGATGTGGTGTATATGGATTTTCAAAAGGCATTTGATACAGTGCCACACAACAGACTTGTGAGCAAAATTCTAGCTCATAGAATAAAAGGGAAAATAGGCACCTGGAAAAGAAATTAGTTGAGTGACAGGAAACAGAGTGGTGATAAATGGTTGTTTTTAGGATTGGAGGAAGGTTTGTAGTGGAGTTCCCCTGGGTGAGTGTTGGGACCCTTGCTCTTCCTGATATATATTAATGACCTTGACTGTGGTATTCAGGGCACGATTTCAAAATTTGCAGATGATACGAAGATTGGAAACATTGTCAAGTGTCTTGAGGATAGTTTTGAACTTCAAGAGGGCATAGACATGTTGGTGGATTTGGCAGACAAGTGGCAGATGAGGTTCAATGCAGAGGAGTGTGAGGTGATTCAATTTGGCAAGAAGAATATGGAGAGACAGTATTAAATAAAGAGAGAAACACTAAAGGAGGTGCAGGAACCTTGTTGTATATGTACATAAGTCATTGAAGGTGGCAGGGCAGGTTGAGAGAGCAGTTAATAAAGCTTATAGCATCTGAGGCTTTATTAATAGGGGTATTGAGTACAAGATTAAGGAGCTCATGTTGAATTGTATAAGGCACTAGTTAGGCCTCATCTGGAGTACTGTGTCCAGTTCTGGGCACCATCTTTGTGGAAGAATGTGACGGCATTGGAGAAAGTAGAGAGGAGATTCACAAGAATGATTCCTGGGATGAAGAACTGTAGCTATGAGGATAGATTGGAGAGGTTGGGACTGTTTTCCTTGGAGAAAAGAAGGCTGAGAGGAGACTTGATAGAGATATTCAAGATCCTGAGGAGCATGGACAGGGTAAATAATGAGAAACTGTTCCCACTCAAGAGAACATCAAGAACTAGAGGACACAGAGTCAAAAGAATTGGCAAAAGGAGTAATGGTGATTTGAGGAAACATTTTTCACCCAGAGGATGGTTGGTGTCTTTTTACTCATTCATGGGCTGTGGGCTTCGCTGTGGGCCAGCATTTATTGCCCATCCCTAGATGCACTTGAGAAGGTGGTGGAGAGCTGCCTTCTTGAACCGCTGCAGTCCATGTGGTGTAGGTACATCCACAGTGCAGTTAGGGAGGGAGTTCCAGGATTTTGACCCAATGACAGTAAAGGAACGGCGATATATTTCCAAGTCAGGATGGCAAGTAGCTTGGAGGGGAACTTCCAGGTGGTGGTGTTCCCATGGGTCTGCTGCTGTTGTCCTTCTCTGGAACAAACTTCCTGAGAGGGTGGTAGAGGCAGGTTCGATCGAGGTATTCAAAAGGGAATTGGATTGCTATCTGAAAAAAGAGAATGTGCAAGGTTATGGGGATAGGGCAGAGAAGTGGGACTAGGTAGAATGCTCATTCAGAAACCAGGTGCAGACTCGATGGGCCAAATGGCCTCTTTCTGCCCTGTAAATATCCTGTGATTCTGATTCTGAAATACTTTGGAGAGTTCCTCTCATATCCTGATTTCTGTGAAGCCTTGGCGAGCTTCCCTTTCTGGATAATAAGGATTTGGGAAACTATTCAGCATCACTTTTCCCTCATGTTGTGACTGTTGATTCAATAGGTCCCTCTGAGAGTGTACTTCATTGTTGCTAAGCAAATAGTCTTCCCTTTCTTTCCTTTCCTGTACTTCTATCTGACTGGGCAGTGACCACCACATAGGATCTGCTATTTGTTACTACAGGTTCCTATTGGGAGTTAAGTAAGGTCAGCGCCCTTTATCAAATGGCAGGTGCTTATTGCAGCGCTTCCCAATTCATCACCAGCAACGTACTCATCATTGGGAGGTTGCTCATCATCAGTAGGGTGGTATCATGAGACTCTGGGCAGAATTTTCCATGCCCGCTAGGTTCGGGCGTGATCAGTGGCATGAGCGAACAATATGGTGCGATTGGCTTTACAACGGCGGGAAACCAGTTCGCGATCGTCTGCTCAGCCCGCCGACGGTAGGCCGTGTCAAAGTGCCACCAAGTGGTCCAGAGCTTCACCCCATCCCCTGGCACAGACTGCAAATTCATGAGCATTTTAGTGGACTACACAACAATTGGACAACTGCACACGTTGTACAATCTCCTTGCTAAAGCTGGCCATGGAGCAGTCACTGCTGGAGGTGCTCACAGCCCCTTACAATGTCAGCATCCTGATTTGGATCAGTCTCCCCCATGGTTCAAGTTAACAGAGCAGCCATGCAGCGTATTAATCTCTGGCCATCCAAGTGGTGGCCAGCGCTCTCTAGGAAGCATTAAGGGGCCATCGCACTTAACCAGGACAGGCTCTCAGTACACCCATGCTAACCTCATGTCTCTCTTTTTTATCCTGCAGGAGGAGTACATCAGGATCATGGAGCCTGGTGACCTAGCTGTAAGAAGATGGAGGAGAGAGCGACTGAGGCTCCTGGCTGTACAGCGTCAGGAGCAGCAACCTCAGGCAGAAGGGTCTGCTGGAGCTCCCGTACCTGCTGCCCAAGAGCCACAGCGAGCCAACACAGGCAGACGCCTAGCGACACCCAGGGTCTATAGACACCACCTTTCAATCCTGCAGATGACCGAGAACCAGTGTCGCCGAAGACTGCGCATGTCTAGGGAACTGGTCGGTCACATCTGCCAGATACTGCAGGATTTGGCGCCATGTGGATATGGATGGCATCCACTGCCAGTGGCTGTGAAAGTGACATTGGTGCTCAATTTTTATGCCAGTGGCTCCTTTCAGGGCTCCACAGGTGACCTCTGTGGGATATCACAAGCCTCCACCCACAAATACATCCATGAGGTCATAGATGCCATCTTTGTGAGGGCACACAACTTTGTGCATCTTGCCCAGGACAGGGACAGCCAAGATGCAAGAGCGATTCCATATGCCCAGATCTCGGGTTTCCCACAGGTGCAGGCCATCGACTGCACTCACATGGCGCTCAGGTCTCCGTCGCAACACATGGTGAACTACATCAACCGCAAGGGGTTCCATTTGCTAAATGTGCAGCAGGTGTGCGACCGCCAGAAACGCATCCTGCAGGTGTGCACATGGTTTCCAGTGAGTGTGCATGACTCCCACATCCTCAGTCAGTCCCAGATCCCTGAAGTCTTCCACTGAAGCTGCAGGGTTGGCTCCTCGGGGACATGGGCTACATGCAGAGGCCGTGGCTGATGACACCTGTGTGGCAGACTCAAGACTGCAGCAGAGCGACAGTATAATGAGGCTCATGCTACAGCTCGCAACTTGGTGGAGCAAACCATCGGGATGCTGAAGGTGAGGTTCCGGTGCCTGAACCAGTCTGGTGGAGCCCTGCAATACAGTCCACAGATGGTGTCACGCATCGTCGTCGTCTGCTGCAGCCTTTACAACCTGGCGCCACAATGGGGAGAGGAGCTGGCTGAGAAGGAGATGGAGGAGCTGCATGTCTCCTCCAATGAGGAGGACATTGACAGGGATGAGGGTGAGGAGGTCCTCGGAGGCGACAATGACGGGCATTCTGGGGCCCTCAGACTGGCTAGACGAGGCAGACACACTTGGGAGGCCCTCATAGCTGTTAGATTTGTGGAGGATGATGACGACATGCAGTGAGGAGACACTATAGATCCTCACATTGCATCTGTGAGCGTTTGACTCCAGTCTGGCTTATGGCAGCGCACATACGCTCTGTGAGAATGCTCCTGTCATGGAGATGCAGCGGGGGCCCTAATAGTCGCTCGATTGCAGGAGGATGATAATAACATGCAGTGAGGACACTCCATAGATCTTCACATAGCCTCTGAGAATGTCTGACTCCTGTCTGGCTGAGGGCAGCTCGCTTGCGCTCCATGATCAGGGCCATCTCAGAGATGCAGCCATGAAACTTTAGAAGCATCTGATCCTTTGTCCACCTTCAGCACCTCAGCCCTTCAGGAGCACAGCGTCACTGGTCACAGATGCTGAAGAGATGGGGACCAACCCCTCGTTAAAGGTGCTGAGAGCACACAGAGAGTATGAGAGAACTCTGAGGCGCCTGCTCACAACATTCTGGCAGCAATGACAAGCACCGCTGAGGTGCAGGCATCAGTAATGTTTCCAGGGAGCGTGAGGCTGGACCATCACTGTGGCCTGAAGGTGCTCCCCAGACATCTACAGCGGAGGAGGAGGCAGCCTGCTGACTGCCACACCCTGTCTGTGATGACCTTGGCGTCCTCTGGAGGGCTAAGGCTTGGAGGGCCCTGGCCCGTTTTTGAGGTCCTGCTGTGTGGCAGTGGCACCCTCCTCAGCCTGTGGACCTGGAGCTGCTGAGGTCACAGGAAGAGGGGATGCGGATGGGCTGAACATTATCAGAGTCACCTGGATGGATGGGCCCGGAGTGTGCACCTGCTGATCCTCCTCCCTATGTGTGCTTGGAGGCCCCAGGCTGACTCCTTGAGGAGCAGGTGTAGCTGGAGTGTGATCGAGCTGCCTGGTACCCCTCTTGCGTACACAATGTTGGTTGCCAACTATAGCATCAGCGATGGAGTTGAGCCCACGCAGCAGTGCAGGAGCAACATCCTGGACCAAGGTCTCCATGGCGGCTGCCATCCTGCCAGTGTTGACCTCAATGCGTTGGCATGCTGGCGCTATCACCTCAGCCTGAAGGCAGACAGACTTCTCCATCGTGCCTTGCAATCGGAGGAGTGCAGCGGACATCCCTTTCTGATCTTCCCGAGCTTACCTTTGCAGCTCCAGCAACTGAGGTATGACCGAGTCCAGAGGCTCATCATCTGACTTGGACCCAGCAACATTCTGGACTCCAGCAGCCCTCTGAGTGCCAGACACCTGGGAAGCCCCTGCCACTCCCTACTGCTAATCAGACAGTGTGATGTGCTCACCAGATTGTGACCCCAGAGCTACTCTAAAGCTAGGTCCCACCGAGGTGTGTGTCTCGCCACTGGTAGAGTGTATGGGTGAGCGCTGTGATGGGACTTCAGGGAGGGTGCCTTCAGATTCCTCTTCAGAGGTTTCTTTGGGGCTTGATTGGAGGCCGTGGGTCATGTACTCCGTTGGCTGCTTCCCAGGTGTGCCTATGAAAGCATGGCAATGGCTTGTGAAGCAGGACACATCACTCACAGCATGGTTGTCTGATGGATGTTGCACTGCTGGGCCTCACTTGGTAGAGCAATGCCGAACTTGCCATCAGCACAGGACCGGTCCAGATCCTCACCAACCAGCTGGATGGCTCTGTTTTGAAAGTCCGTGAGGACCTTCATTTCAGGCATTCCTCCGCCGATAAGCAACCTCTCCTTATTGTTGTGTGCCAACTTATTCTGCATGAATAGAGATGGAGAAAGTGTAAGCAGGACGCCTGCCAGGTCAGATGATAAGTATGCCTGGCCTGTGTGGGTGGTGAGTGGTCCCATGGACGGGATGAGGATAATGATGGTGAGTATGAGAGAATGAATGGTGATGTCCCTTGAACCGACAGTGAGTGAGGGCCGTATGGATGTGTGATGGGTTTGTGAGTGTGTGAGTTGAGTGATGAGAAGAGTGACTTACCCTGGTGGAATGGAGATCATTCATCCTCTCACGGCACTGGGTGACTGTCCTCTTTTGAAAGGAGTTGGCACTGACTACCGCTGCCACTGCCTCCCAAGCCAGGTTAATGCTGTTGCTGCCCATCCTGTGGCCAGAGCAGGGGTACAGGATATCCTGGCGGGCCTCCATAGCATCCAAAAGGCACTCAGGGGACGCGTCGCTGAACCTGGGGGCAGCTGTCTTCTTCAGTTTCAGGGCCATGCCTTCCGTGCAGAAGAGGTGGTCTGGAAGCACTGAGATGTATGCTTGTGGCTGGACTTTAAATATGGCGCCTGGCGTGATGAAGCGGCGAGGTGATGGCCGGCGGGTGAATGAGATCCCGCCCACCATGGAAATGGCACGTTTCCTGGGAGTGCATAAATAATGTGGCAGGTTTGGGACGATATGGTGTAAAACCCGCCGTCGCGGCCAGCAGGTAAAAAGTCGTTTACCCGCCTGCTACTGCACTTAGTGCAAATCTAGGACAATTCCGCTCTCTGGTTCCTTGCTTGAAACTGGAAGCATTTATTGGCTGGGCTACCCCTACACACAATTCCTGCCACTGATTTAATTTTCCCTTCTAGAGCTGTCAAATTCCAATGTGCAGTTCCCCAACAATGGATGGCATGTACATCCCTGTGACATCCCTCTAGTCCAGGGTCTGAGATTGTCTTTCATGATGTCTTGTTATCTGCATTTAGGATGTCCTTTGGCTTGGCATCCCATGCTCGGCAGGCTCTAGACTGTCTTTGGATGTGGGAACAGGTGCGTCACCAGGATTGACAGATGTGTAAAGATTACATGAGCTGTCTATCCTGCAATGCCCAACTTGAATGACAATTCTGAGGCAGTACAGCAGCTGAAGGCATGGACAATAGCTCACTGACTGAAATCAGTGCTGACATTTGCAGTCTCTCTCAGGGTAGGCACCTGGTGACAGGATTCCCAGCAGTTGAAACTTGCAGTAATTATAGTTTTGGGAAATGTTGGACTGTAGCTTTAAGAATAATCCTGTGCTGTAAGATCACATGAAATGTGCAAACCAATGTGTTAGCAGCGCAGGGAACCTATGCAGAGTAGAGTGCTTCTTCATTATGGAGTTTGATGCACACGTGTAGTTGCTGCTCCTGTCTTGTAAATAAAACCAAATGTTTCCACTCAGAAAAGTTGTCTGAAGATCAACACTATAACAAAACTAACAAAAATCTCAACCCGAAGTTCAAGAAAATATCTTTTCAATGGTGGTGTTAAACATGACAATGGTTGTGTTTTTTCTTCTCAATAACCTGAGTGCAATTCCTGTGAGCAGGGATTTTGAAGTTGGATTTTTCACATTTGAGAAGATCGCTGGGGTCAACTCACCCCTGAGTGCAATGGGTGGGTCTGACTTGGAGTGTGAGCTACTTGATAAGACTGAGAAAGTTCTTTGCATTACTGCAGCAGAAGGAAACACTTTTCACCAAGAACTGTAGGAATTTTCAGGAACTACCCCACCAGCTAAAAAGATCTTTACTGATTAAACTTTCCATTCCAGAAATGGAACCTGATGGACAACTCGGCATCGACTTAAGCACTGGAAACAACAATGAAAAACTCAGCCCTGTCGACCCTCAAGTCCTCCTTATTAACATCTGGGGCCAGTGCCAAAACTGGGAGAGCTGTCTCTCAGACTAGTCAAGCAACAGCCTGACATAGTCATACTCACGGAATCATGCCTTGCAGATAATGTCGTAGACACCACCATCACCAACCCTGGGTATGTCCTGTCCCACCAGCAGGACAGACCCAGCAGAGATGGCACACAGTGGTATACAGCCAGGAGGGAGTTGCCCTGGGAGTCCTCAACATCGACTCCATGAAATCTCATGGCATCAGGTCAAACATGGGCAAGGAAACCTCCTGCTGATTACCATCCCCGCCTCCCTTAGCTGATGAATGAGTGCTCCTCCAAGTTGATCATCACTTGGAGGAAGCACTGAAGGTGGCAAGGGCACAGAATGTATTCTGGGTGGGAGACCTCACCAAGAGTGGCTGGGTAGCACCACTACTGACCAAGCTAGCTGAGTCCGAAAGGACACAGCTGCTCGACTGTGTCTGCGTCTGATGGTAAGGGAATCAACTAGAGGGAAAAACATACCTCATCCTCACCAACCAGCCTGCCCCAGATGCACCTGTCCATGACGGTATCAGCATGAGTGACCACCACACAGTCCTTGTGGAGACAGAGTCCCATCTTCACATTGAGGATACTCTCCATCGTGTTGTGGGGCACTACCACTGTGCTAAATGGGATAGATTTCAAACACAGCTAGCTGGGCTAGATGACAAGGCTGGACATCCATGAGGCACTGTGGACCATCAGCAACAGTAGAATTGTACTCAACCACAATCTGTAACCTCCTGGCCCGGCATATCCCCCACTCTACCATTACCACCAAGCCATGAGATCAATTCTGGTTCAATGAAGAGTAGAGGAGCAGCACCAGGCATACCTAGAAATAAGGTGTCAACCTGATGAAGCTACAACACAGGAGTACTTGTGTGCCAAACAGTGTAAGCAGATTGAGATAGGCAGAGTTAAGCAATCCCACAACCCTCAGATCAGATCTAAGCTCTGCAGCCCTGCCACATCCAGTCGTGAATGGTGGTGGACAATTAAACAACTCACTGGAGGAGGAGGCTCCACAAATATCCCCATCCTCAATGGATGGACTTCTCCAGAACTTGCCACGCCCCTAGCCAAGCTGTTCCAGTACTGCTACACTACTGGCACCCACCCATCAATGTGGAAAATTGCCCAGGTATGTCCTGTACACATAAAGCAGGAAAAATCCAACCCGGTCAATTACTGCCCCAACAGTCTACTCTCGATCATCAATAAAGTAATGGAAGGGGTCATCATTGGTGCTGTGAAGCGGCACTTGCTTAGCGAAATCCTGCTCATTAATGCTCAGTTTGGGTTCCTCCAGGGTCATGCAGCTCCTGACCTCATTCTAGCCTTGGTTCAAACATGGACAAAAGAGCTGAACTCCAGAGATGAGTTGAGGGTGACTGCCCTTGATATCAAGGCAGCACTTGATCGAGTGTGACATCAAGAAGCCCTAGCAAAACTGGAGTCAATGGGAATCAGGGGAAAGCTCGCCACTGGTTGGAGTCATACCTAGCACAAAGGAAGATGGCTGCAGTTGTTGGATGTCAATCATCTCAGTCCCAGGACATCACTGCAGGAGTTCTTCAGGGCAGTGTCCTCGGCCCAACCACCTTCAGCTACTTCATCAATGATCTTCCTTCCATCATAAGGTCAGAAGTGGGGATGTTCCCTGATGATGTTCAGCACCATTCACAACTCCTCAGATACTGAAGCAGTCCATGACCAAATGCACAAGACCTGGACAATATCCAGGCTTTGACTGACAAGTGGCAAGTAACATTTGTGCCACACAAGTGTCAGGCAATGACCATCTCCAACAAGAGAGAACCTAACATCGCCCCTTGACATTCAATGGCATTACCATCACTGAATCCCCCCTATTGACATCCTGGGGGTTACCATTTACCAGAAACTGAACTAGACCAGTAATATAAGTATTGTGGCTACAAGAGCAGGTCGGAGGCTAGTAACTCACCTCCTGACTCCCCAAAGCCTGTCCACCATCTACAGGGCACAAGTCAGGAGCGTAATGAAATACTCTCCACTTGCCTGGATGAGTGCAGCTCCAACAACACTTGAGAAGCTTGACAGTGTCCAGGACAAAGTAGCCTGCTTGATTGGCACCACATCCACAAACATTCACTCTCTCCACCACCGACGCACAGTAGCAGCAGTGTGTACCATCTACAAGATGAGCTTCAGGAACTCACCAAGGCTCCTTAGACAGCACCTTCCAAACCCACGGCCACTACTATCTAGAAGGACAAGGGCAGCGACACATTGGAACATCACCATCTGGAAGTTCTCCTCCAAGTCACTCACCATCCTGACTTGGAAATATATCACTGTTTCTTCACTGTCGCTGGGTCAAAATCCTGGAACTCCCTCCCTAACAGCACTGTGGGTGTACCTACACCACAGGGACTGCAGCGGCTCAAGAAGGCAGCTCATCACCGCCTTCTCAAGGGCAATTAGGGATAGGCAATAAATGCTGGCCTAGTGAGCGACATCCATATCCCATGAATGAATAAAAAAATAAATCTGGCCAAAGGAAGAAAGAGCTGCTGAATGCTGATCAGTTAAAATAGAGTTGCTAAAGAGAGGGAAATACATGGCAATGGGCACAAATGAGAATGCCCAGTGTCTCTGAAAGTAGGAGATGTGACCATAAAGAATCTGTAGCCACTATCCACAAGCTTCTGACATCCTATCACCCTCACTGCTACTGGGCAGTTTAGAAAATGGAAGACAATGATAACTGACAAGAGAGAGACCATGGGCTGGACTTTACCAGCCCCCTGGAGATGGGCTAGGAGGTGGGGGTTGGGGGTGATGGGTGGGGTGGGGGAGGTGGGTGTGGGGAGTTTCATAAAATGGTGGCAAAAGGCATCAGGCAGTGAGCCCATCACAACACAATATTCTCAAGGCTGGAAACGACAGATGCCCGCTCACTTTAGCCAGGCAGCCAATTAAACTAATTAATTGGCCAATTAATAGACACTTTCCACTGCAGCCAGCATTTTACCACCATTGGGGTGGGACTCTGCCATATGTGGTAGGTAGGGCTGCCAGGTAAACTGTGGCAGCCTCAGAGAGGGTTTCTGGAGGGGCCTTCCTTTATGGCCACTCCATGGCCCCAGGAGGGGGAGCCCTGGCCATTATGGACACCCCTGCAGCTCCAACATCACTGCTGGATGCCACACGATCACCATGATCAGCCTTGCTGGCCCTGGCACAGTAAATTTAAAAACTTACCCGGCCTTCAAGGGGGCCTCAGCATGGAAAAGCCCTCTGCTCCTTCCTCCAGCATCATCAGTGGTCACCGCTACCTGCTCTCTGATTGGGCCAGCAATGCTGAGAGGTGAGCCGCCATCTTTGATTGGACATTAGCCCATGAGGCAGCCTCTTGATTGGCTGCTGCCAGTTTATACCTTTCACTACCTTGGGTCACTCATCATGCAAGATGCAAAGTCTACCAAAGAAATCTGGGCTAGACTTAACAAGGGTCATGAGGTTGTGAACTCACTTAAAATAGTATGGAGTAGCCACAGCATCTCAATGATAGCAAAAATTTGTCCTCAGAAGGCCTTGGTGTGGCTGATGACAACGTATGGCTGTAAAAGCTGGACCATCAAGAAGCCTGACGATGCTTGAATAAGAGTATTTAAAATGAAGGGGCTCAGACGGACATTACGTGCGTCACGGACGGACAAACAGGTGGGTGCTTGAGAAAGCTGGTGTTAAGAGGAACTTGTTTGAGGCAGTGACATCAAGGAAGCTCGGATATTTTGGACACATGATGTGAACAGGAGGGGAGTGCTTGGAAAAAGAGGTAATGCAAGGCAACACACCTGGAAAACGTGCATAAAGAAGGCCCAAGGTGGCATGGCTGGATAACATCAGAATGTAGACTGGTCTCTCTGTGTGCAGTGAGAGCAGCAGAGAATAGAAATCAGTGGAGAAAGTTTGTTCATAGTGCTGCCAACCCTCGGAACAAGGGCGGATGAAAGACAGATGGTGATATCCAACCCAGGGTCCTGCAGTCCACCTGCGTGGGCTCAGCACCCACCGGCAGTGGGAGGCTGGACAACCTGGGACAGGGGAAAATTCCAGCCCATGTGATTATTAGACACAGCTCACAGTTGAAGGGTCACTGCACAATAAGCTCAGGGAGAATGGTGAGCATTTTATCACAGACTGAAATCCAGCGAGAAGTCAACTGATCAAGTGGATACAGCTCAAAAAACAGCTGCACTGACATACACCGAAAGGAGCCAGTATCTTTTCATACCATTAGTTAGAGGCTAGATTAAAACGTGTAAGACCACCTGATGTTGCGGTACTTAGTTTAACATCTTTAAGCTGGTTTAGAAAAATACAAAGAGGGATATTATTATGGTTGTATCAATAATATTACATTTAATCTAAATGAGTAACCTGTATGTTTAGCTTCAATACAAAACAAGGTTAAATCAGTTAATGAGGAATGCAGATAAAACAGAGAATATAATGTCCAATCGCCACAGTGTTTTCCCATTATGTACGAAGGACACCCAGACAGACAAACTACAACACTGAGAAGGAGGCAGATTCTGGATCACAAGGTCCATACGGACTATGAAAGCCATTTGATCCGTGCTAATTCCCCCATCCAGAAAGAACCTACGGCCCTCACCACCGCATCACACCCCCACCATTCCCCACCAACCCCGTCATTGCAACAGCTAGCAGCTGATGTTATAAATGATTCCAGAATTTTTTTTTCCCCAGCTGAAGAGCCCAAGTTTCTCTCAGGCTTCCCTTGAACCTTTCCCTGCATGTCTGACAGTCAGTCTCAGTATTTGAAAAGCTTCCCTGTGAAGTCTGGCAGACTAGGCCTTTAATTCAGTGTAGAAATCAAGTGGAGTTCTGCCTGATATGTAACAGCATGATTCATATGGAGAGTGCCAGCCAGACAGCACCGGTTTCCATGGACTTTGTCTTTCTTCAGACTAATGAGAATACGCCACTTTAACAAAGTCCCTCAGAGCCCCGTGTTAAGTAATGTAAGTTGGTGAGGATTTCACTGTGATTTATCTTTTTTGTAACTGACTGTTAGCTGACGTGCTCCATGGGCTACGTTTCTCATAACATGTCCGCTCCAATTACAATTTGTTCGCACTATCTGTTCGACTTTTCATCTAAGGCTTTCTCTGAATAGTAAGGTTTTTTTTTCAGAGGTGGAATCATTTGAACCACAATCAGTGGCGAGTAATTCAGGCTGAGGGCAATGATTCCTGTGATTTCTGTCTCCTTCAGAGACAGTGCTCACTGTATTGTACACCATTCCTGTTCACTGGTGCGTGATCCATTTCCAGAGATTTCTTGGCAGTGCTTTCCCATCAGATGAACAAGATTTATTACAATATTTACCTTTGTATTGACTCAGATGTTATGAATCCATGGTGAAAGAGGAAGCCCAAAGCTTACTGAATTATTTTAAGTCTCATCAATGATTTAGCAACATAAGAACTTTGGACTTAGGAGCAGGAGTAGACCATTCGGCCTTTCATGCCACTCTACCATTCAATAAGATCATTGCTGACCTGGCTGTGGTCTTAGCTCCACTTTCCAGTCTGCCGCCCCCAAAGCCCTTGAATCCCTTATCTAATAATAGCCTATTTAACACAGCTTTGAGTTAGGGAGGCTGCACTCTGCTACTCTAAAGTTCTTGCATCTTTAATTTGACTGAAAATTTCCCCTCTAGCCCCTTCCCACTTTTTGATGGTCTACAGTATATGTACAGAAGTGTAACAGCTCTTCTCTTCCTTAATTCTAATTAAAAGATCCTGACTTTGAATCCTCAAATTCCTTTCCAGCGCTGTAACTGTAGTTTTGAACAACACCACCAATCCCCCTCCTTTGCCTGTACCCAGGAATCCCAATCCTCCCCTTGTTTGAGCCAAGTCTCCCTTACTGCCATTATATGATAAAACCATGTGGCTTCTTGTACCTACAATTAACAAGTGATGGTAATAGGGCAAGTAAAGAAACAAAAGATGGCTTTCGAGGAGGTGTAAACAATAGTAGAACAGTTACCAGCAATTACCGGCCAAGAAGATGACGTGAGATTGTTGAATTCAGTGTTGGAGGTGCTGTTCCTTCAACTTCTGTTGAGCTTCATTGGAACAGTGTAGGAAGCTGAGGACCGAGACTGGGAGTGAGACAGAGAATTAAAATGGAAAATGACCAGAAGCTCAGGGTCACACTTACAGATTGAATGGAGGTGTTCAGCAAAATGATCACCCAATCTGTGTTTGGTCTCAGCAGTGGAGAGGAGGTCACATCATGAAGGTTGGGTACAGTATTTTGAATTGAAAAAAGTACAAGTAAATCACTGCTTCACCTGCAAGGAGTGTTGGGGATCTTGGAAGGTGGGAAGTGAAGGGATGAAAGTGTTGCAACTCCTGCGCTTGCAATAGAAAGCTGCCCTGGGAAAGGGAGGGGATGTTGGGTGTCACACTCTAGATAGCCAAGTGGTGAAGGATAGTCTTTACAACACTTATAAGCTTTTACTTATAGAGACACACATTACAAACATGCACCTCCAAACCCCAACAGAGTTTCAGTCTGCTCCTATATAAAGGAGCACAAGTGAATCCCAAATTAATGCCAAGCACTTGAATAAAATTAAATATGCAAATAATATAAAATTAATATTGATGTGATCAAGGAGTGGACTGGGGTGTCACAGAGGGAATAGTCCTTTCAGAATATTGAAAGGGAAGGGAGTGAAGAGGAAGGGGAAATGTATTTGGCGGTGGCATCGCATTGGTAGTGGCAGTAATGGCAGAAGATTATCTATTGAATATGAAAGCTGGTGGGTGGAAGGTGAGGATAAGAGGAAGCCTATCATGGCTCTCAGAGGGAAGGGTGAGAGCAGAAGTGCAGGAAATGGATCAGGCGTGGTCCAGGGTTCTGTAAATCATAGCTGACAGGAATCCTCAATTGAGGAAAATGGAAGACATATCGGAAGCATTGGTAAGGCAGATGGCATCATCAGAACAGATGCAAGGGACAGAGAAATGGAAAGAATGGAATATAGTGCTGACAGGAAGCAAGGCGGGAGCAAATGGAATCAAAGTTGCTCTGTGTTTCAGTGAGCTTTAAGTAGGTATTAGTTGATTGCCTATTCTCAGAAATAGAGATAGAGAAATTGAGGAAGGGAAGAATCTGAGGTGGACTCTGTGAAGGTGAGCAAAGGGCAGAAATTGGATGGAAAGCTGATGAAGTTTTTCTGTTCAAGGGGAGATGAGGAGGTGCCATTGATGTAGTCATCAACGTACCGGAAAAAGAGGGCACTTGTATAGGGCTAGAGAAAAGAATATTCCATGTATCCCACAAAAAGGCAGGCATAGTTATAACCCATCAGGTTGTTGATCAATATAAGAACAGGTTCAGCCAGGCGATGGAGGCTGATAGTGAATAGGTCTGGTTGGGCCTCCATTAAAGGAGGAAGCGGAGGGCCCACAGGGCAGTTCTGATGGGGAGTGGAGGTGTAGAGGGACTGGACATCCATAATGAAAAGGAAACAGTTAGGGCCAGGAAACTGGAAACTGTTAAAGTGGTGGAGGGTGTTGGAAGAATCACAGGTGTAAGTCGAAAATGACTGAACAAGGGGAGAAAAAGTAGAATCGAGAGAGGAAGAAATAAACTCTGTGAAGGAAGAACAGGTTGAAACGACAGGCAGTGCCATTTGTGCAGCTGGGAAATGAGCTAGAAGTGGGCTAGGCTGGGTTAGAGTACCATGAGATGTGGGCTGTAGGGGAAAGATCTCCAGCAGAATTGAAATCAGTGACAATCTGCGAAATGTATTTATCTCAATGCTGTTTGTAGAACCTAGCTCTGTGCAAATTGTTTCCCATTATTATAATAATGACTAGGCTTCAAAAGAATTTGTCTGTAAGGTGTTTTGGAATGTCATGAAAGGTGTTATGTAAATAAAAGTCCTTTATTTTATATCGCTGAATATTAGGAAGCATGGAAATCATTTTAAGGCAGATTATTTAATATCTTAGGCTTCTTGATGACTGAACTGAGAAAATGCCTATTTTTAAAAATCTGTTTTATTTTTTCAATTTTGGTTGTCTAATCACTCCAGTGGCAAATACAGTTTGATATTTAACCAGTCTCAACGGACTTCTGTTAATTAAGTAGTGAGAGAGAAAGAGGGATTGGAGGAAGGAAAGCAACAAAAGCTAAAACACGAGGTACAATATGCATTAGAACTATCCAGATTCATATTGAAAAGTCAAACACCTAATCCCCTGGTATATTCTCCTCCTGCTTCAGGCATCATGCCCTAAGAGGGCGTTGGTGACCATGGACTTCCATTGGATTTGTCCATGATTATGCTTGGAAAAGTACTGCTGTGGTTTGCTGTTGCCTTTTGCAGTATGGCTGACCAGGAAACTCTCCCACTCTTACTGCCTGCCATCAGGCATATTGGAAAGATTTATGTTGCAAGGTTATATATTATCTCATGAATAAGTCTAGAGGCTTGTATGGTTGAACAATAACTGTTTATTAATAATTATTAATAACTATGTACATATATACAGGATACAGCTCTGACTAGGTGCTATCTCCATGACTACTTCTACCAGACTCACGATTACACTCTGCTACCACCATGTGACTTGTCATGAAGCGATATTAATGTCCATAATGTTACTGGAAATTCTTTTTAAAATGGAATTGTAGTGGGGTCTGTGTCTATGTGTTTGACTGTGTGTGTCTTAATTGGATTAAAGACAGCTTGTCTGGGTGCTTTGATGTATAGTAGTTTTGAGATATTAATTAGATAAACGTAAAGAGGATAGAAGGTAAAGTGTAAATTTGCATTTGTTGAATAAAGCATTCAAGAGTGGGAGTAAAATCTTGCACCTAGCTAGGAGATGCCAAGCAATATGTTTATTTTATTTCAGCTTACTAATAAAATTGGTGGAATGAAAGGATATTATTGTTAGGAGATGTAATGTTAAAAGCCTGATGATACAATCGAAAATTTACTTTCAAAGGAAAAGCGAGGTATAAACAGAAAGGAGTTTGTGTGTGTAAGGCAGAGGCATTTAAGATCTAATCAGCCTGTAACAACTGTGTCTGCAAAGCAACCAAATTGCAAGGAACCTCATTTTGAATTTGTAAAGTCAAATGTGCTTTGCCTGGTGTCTGTTTAAAGTCTATGGGTTATTGTTACCTTGGTGAAGATTTACCTGGGAGTGATTAATTTGGGGATTTGTTTAAAAGTTATTATGGTAGTAATTTGTAGACATGTGTATGTGTTTACTTTGTTGTTAAAGCAATAAATGTTTAATTTAGTTTTATATAAAAAAAAACCTCTTGAGGCTAAGTGGTCTTATTCCTGAATTCAGAGCTGCATCTCAAACATACCAATTGAAAAAAAGGTTATGACAGTTGTTCAAGTTTCACTCTGGGGTTTAAGCAACTCAGCCTTTACCAACTGCTGTGTCATAACAGACTCTGTACATCGTAAAGTGGGTGGTACTGTTTCCCCTGTCCCACATTAACCCTTATAGTCCCAAATACCCTAATACTACAATTTGCAGGCTGATAATTAACCTGTTGGCCCAGAGTGGGACTTGAAGCCAAAGCTTCTGGTCCAGAGGTAGGGACGCCACCACTGCACCACAAGACCTCTCTCCCCTGAATATATAGCAGCAACGAATGAGAGATTACCAATTTAAAAAGGCCATCAGGACCATTGATGAGCCATTCTGCTGTCAAGTGGTTCTCATGGATCAATCACTTTGCTGTCAACTTATATGAATGACCTTATTTTAATAACGTTGATAGATGTTTCATAAATCACTTGTTGATTAAAAGTATACATTTACACTGGGAAGAAACTGGTGTGCTGCGAAGGGTTCTGCTTTGCTTATGTTAGCCCACCACCTCCTCCTCCACTGTTTCACAACTGAAACATATGATATATTTTAAGGTGTTTTTTTAGCAGGGCAACTTCACGGGGTGACAAATAAACATTCACCATTCAAAGTCCAATTCCCCTGCATGTGTTTGATTGGATAGTAAATACTTAACAGAGACTGGAATTAAGAGAAAGAACTAACGAACTTGCATTTATAAAGCATCTTTCATGACCACAGGACAAAGCTTTACAGCCAATAAAGTGCTTCTGAAATGTAGTTACTGTTGTAATGTAGGAAAAACAGCAGCCAATTTGCATAGAGCAAACACCCGCAAGAGCAATCTGATATTGACCATACAATTTGTTTTAGTGAAGTTGGTTGAAAGATAAATATTGGCCTGGAGAAAGCTAGAAGAAATACCTTGTCCTTCAAATAATGCTATGGGAGTTTTTACATCCGCCTAGAAGGGCAGATGGGGTCTCAGTTTAAAATCTCATTCAAAAGACTGCACATCTCTGACCTTGCTGCACTCTCTCAATGCTGAACTGAATAAGGCACTTAGATTTTATGCTCAAGGCCAGAATTTTACATCTCACGGGTGGGCACACGCCCAACCTGTCTGGCTGCGGAGTAGAGTGAGATGATGCCAGGTGGGCGCCCCAACGTCATTGCGCACTTGCGCGATACCTCACTCAGCAGGCGCACTTTTGACTGCCGCGGGCAAATAAGCCCATTAAGGAGGCAATTGAAAGCGAGCTTTTTGTGGCCTGTCCATTTTTACGGTTGGCGGACGGGCCAATCGGCCAGGCGGTCTTTACATTTTTGCTCTAACTTTGATCCAGGGCAGGATGAAATCTCCATGGGAAAATAAAATAAAAAGAGATATCTAGGGGCTGTTTTTTTTTTATGTGAGGTATGTTTTCAGGTGCTTGATTGTGCTGCATGGACATATTTTGCAGCATTTTTGTTGTTTTATTTATTTTGTGGAGGTCTGCAGCTCCCTGAGGCAGCTGTCTGCCTTCAGGGAGCTCGGTGGAAGTGCTCACAGCACCCGTGGTGACGTTGATGCCTGCCCTCTTCCCACCCCCACTAGTAGCGCTGAGCATTTCTCAGCGCGTGTTTCACACTGGCTGGCCATTAATTGGCCATAAATTGTGGACGGGGTCTGATTGTGGTCAGGGGCTCGTTTCCCGTCTGCTCCTGGGCCCGACGATCGCGTGCGCCTGATGAGCGCAAAATTCAAGCCCAAGATTCTAGACTAAGACTTGAACCCACAATCTTCTGATTCAGAGGTTCAGTGCTACCCCAGAACCATACCTGATATCCAAGAGTGGATATGGTGCAAAGATGTCCCCATTCCAAGCTGCTTTAACAAAATGTGAATTCCTATTCTGTGATGATCGGACAGTGTGGCACTGAGCTTACTAAGACTCCCGTGCTTTTTTAAATTCATTCACGGGACGTGGGCTTCACTGGATGGGCCAGCATTTATTGCCCATCCCTATCAGCTTCATGGTCACTAGTTGAACATTGTTTTGTAGTATCAAAAATTTAGGGCAAATTTAGGACAGAATTACTGCAGAAATGAATTAGCCACAATTTATGAGAGGCTTATGCACTTGATTCCTTGTATTTAACGCTCCACTAAATGATCCTCCATCTCTACACAGGTTTTCCTCCTTTATACCTCATTCTCTGCTTAAGCTATTGATTCAGACTGGACAGCTGGTCCCTGTGCCTGCAGCTCTCTCATGCCTCATCCAAGCATCACTGTCCAAGTCTGAGAACAGATAGAGACCTGAAGCCACATCATGGAATACAGCATTTTTCTGAAATTTCACTTTCTGTTCTTCTAACGGATGCATCAACTGTTCATTTTAGCAGCTGAATGCCTTCTTTCAAGCAGGAGAAGAATTTCAAATGTTAATTTTTCCATGATGTCAGCTCGGCTCAGGTCAGGAAGCTGTTGGTTCAAGTCCAATTCCAGAACGTCCAACGTATCGCCGTGTCACAACCTGCAAGGCTGAATGTCAGATCGCAACCAGGGAAATGATAGAGGAGCTACAACTCGTTCCAGTGTCTCTAAGCAAAGGAAGAGAAAATTAGCCAAGAATGTTGGAGCATGGAGTGCTTTATCAGAGGGAATAGTTGAGGCATGCTTTAAGGGAATGGAGAGAAACCATTAGAACCAGAGCAAGATACAAAACTATGGGAAAAGTAGAGGACAATAGGGTTCGGGTGTCGACAGTGGTTCGGCTGGTAGTATTCTTACTTCTTTATTAGAAAGTTGTGGGTTCAATGCCACTTAAGCACAGCATCTGGGCTGACACGCTAGGGTAGTGCTGCTCTGTTTTTAGGTGAGATGTTAAACCAAGGCCCCACCTGAACTTTCAGATGGATGTAAAATATTACAATGCACTATTTCAAAGAAGCACAGGGCCAGTTTCCCCGGCCAACATTTATCCATCAACCAACATTACTAAAAAAATTGATTACCTTGTCTTTATTACATTGCTGTTTGTGGGACCTTGTTGCATACAAATTTCACAAAATCAAGATCTTGGTTTTCCTGATTGCCTGATTGCCCCTGCCCAAGTCTTGGATCAGTGCTTCTTATCCCCATAGCAGCCCAAATAAGCTAAGGAACTGACTCTGGAAATGTAGCTGCAAGCTGAAACATATGTCCTGAGGAGAAAGGAGAGAGAAAACAGGGAACATCAGTAGTAGGGAAATGCTAGAATGTATTGTTATGGCCAGTAGAGAGACAGACAAACTGCTCTGATTTCCTCTTACCACCTGTCTGTAAGCAAAAGTTGTTTTGAAAGGTGTTTATTTTTAAAGAATAGCCTGTGTCATGTTTTCTCAATCCCTCCGTTTTTGTGATCCAATTTTACTAATAATCCACAGCAAACTTGAGTTAGGATGAACTCAGAAGGTTAGTTTACTTTCTACATTCAAAACCTGTGAAAGGAGTGTTCACCACATCCCACTCCGCACCCACACTACAGAGGGTGGGTGGGGGCGGGGGGAGCAGAATAGAGAAAAGGAGTTTTAGAATATAAGGACCACAGAAAATGAGTATTAGTTCACGTGAGTTCCAGAGTCCAGGGTCAGAGTCCAATGAGCAATTCTTTCATGTAGTTCAAGGTCAGCCAGTGGAAGACTGGAGTTGTAGGATTTGCAGAGTCGGTTCTATAGGCGGCAGTATGAAATCTTCAAGCAGGGGGCTTGGTGGGCAGGCTGTTGTTCTTCTGGAAGAAGCCTGCTTCTTAGTGGCTCACCAGTTGAATATTAAAACAGCAGACTGTCTGTGAAGCCCAAAGATGTGATGTTAAAACTGTCCAAGAGGCCAGAGGCTTGGGTCATGTGACATGGCCTATTACTGGTTAACTGCAGCTTAACAATCACCTTGTGTGCTTCAGGCCAGAATTCCATTGTTTCTCCTTAGGTGAAAGACAAGGTGTTTAATAGCATCTCTTCCAGTATAATGAGTTTTTGTCTCCCCCTTTTGTAATAGTTCAGGATGGGGGAGCCAGTTTGTCTGCACTTCCTCTGCTTTTGTTGAGTACAAGGGGTTTGTACAATAAAATGTGAAGTTCCAGAAGCTGAGAAAATAATTATTTTGTTCTTGAAACTCCTAGGGATAGCTCTCAGACAAATGGCCAACCCTGTGCTCAGGTGACTTGCAGCAGCCATCTTTTCTTTGTTCAGCAGAAAAGTCCTTTTTTAAAAAAAGGCAATAAGGATATAAAGTTTTGAACATACAGTATTGGGTATATTTTCATGTTATAGGAACACAACAGTATTATTAAGGACATAGTAATAGAGTAATAGAGACATCACAATATGATTATGCAGAGTCAGCACTATTTTATGGAAGGGAAATCATGTTTAACAAATCTATTTAAGTTTTTGAGGATATAACTAGTAGGGTAGATAAAGGGGAAACAGTGGATGTTATACATTTGGATTTTTAGGGGCATTCAATGAAGTGCCACAGAAGAGGCTGTTACACAAGATTAGGGATCTTGGAATTGGTAGTGATATATTAACATGGATTGAGAATTGGTTAATGGACAGGAAATAGAGAGTAGGAATAAACGATTCATTTCAGGGACAGCAAGGTGTAACTAGTGAAGTGCGCAAGGTTTAGTGCTTGGGTCCCAGCTATTTACAATCCATGTCAGTGACTTAGGTGAGGGAACCATGTATAATATATCCAGGTTTGCCAAAAATACATAGAGAGATGGGAAAGTAAGCTATGAGGAGGCCACAAAGCAGTTGCAAAGTGATATAGGTCATTTAAGTGATTGGGCACAAAGGCGTTTGATGGAGTGTAATAAGGAGAGGTGTGAAATTATCCATTAGGATAGGTAGAATGGAAAAGTAGAATTTTTTTAAAAGGTGAGAGACTGGTAAATGATGCTTTTCAGGGAGATTTGGAGTTCTTGTTTTCAAATCACAGAAAATAAAAACACAGGTACAGCAAGCAATTAGAAAGGCAAATGGTATGTTAGCCTTTACTGCAAAGGGGTTGGAGTATAAGAGTAAAGATTTCTTGCTGCAATCATATAAGGCCTTGGTGGGACCACATTTAGAGTACTGTGCACAGTTTTGAACATAAGAAAATAAGAAATAGGAGCAGGGGTAGACCTTAAGGCTCCTAGAACCTGCTTCACCATTCAGTATACTCATACTGATTACTTACCTCAACTCCACTTTCCCGCCCATTTCTCATACTCTTTTTTTCTCTGAGAGATCAATAATCTCAGTCTATTATTCAAACTTATTGAATGATGGAGCAAGCTCGAGGGGCTGAATGGCCTACTCCTGCTCCTATTTCTTATGTTCCTATCTAGACTTAATTTTACTCAACAATGGAAAATCCACACCCCTCTGGGATAGAGAATTCCAAAGAGTGAAGAATCACTCTCTGGGTGAAGAAATTTCTCCTCATCTCAATCCTAAATGATCGACTCTTATCCAAAGTTTGTGTCCCTATGTTCTAGATTTCTCAGCCAGGAGAAACAACCTCTTATCTTGTATGTATCAATGAGATTACCTCTCATTCCTCTAAATTCCAGAGAATATAGACCTAATTTACTCAGCCTCATCATTGGACAGACCTCTCATCACAGGAACCAATCTAATGAACCTTCACTGTACCACCTCCATGCAAGCACGTCTTTCTAAGATATGGGGACCAAAACATCACACAGTATTCCAGGTGTGGTCTCACCAAAGCCCTAGACAACTGTAGCAAGACTTCTTTATTCTTGTACTGTAATCCTTATGCAACAAAGACTAACATGCTATTTGTCTTTCTAATTGCTTGTTGTACTTGCATGCTAACTTTGTGCTCCTTGTACAAGTACACCCAGGTCCCTACGAACATCAATATTTAAAATGCCTTGCTTATTTTGCGTGGCACCTTTTTGAATGTCTTTTGAAAAACCAAGTATATTACATCTATTGACTGTCCATTATCTATCCTACTAGTTACAACCTCAAAAAGTTCTAATAAATTTGTCAAACTTGATTTTCCTTTTGTAAAACCATATTGGCTTTGTCTGATCACATTATGATTTTCTAAGTGCATTGTTATGACTTCCCCAGAAATAGATTCTAGCATTTTACCAATGACTAATGTCAAGTTAACTGGTCTGTAGTTTTGTTTTCTCTCTTCCTCCTTGTTGAACAGTGGTGTTACATTTTCTAACTTCCAGTATGCTGGGACCATTCTGGAATCTAGGGAATCATAACTAGCGTATCCACTATCTCTGCATGTAGCACTTTTAAAAATTCTAGGATGTAGGCCATCGGATCCTGGGGATTTATTGGATTTTAGTCCTTTAAGTTTCTCCAATAAACTTTCACTGCTGCTATGAATTACCTTACGTTCCTCACTCTTATTAACCTCTCGGTTACCCAGTATTTCTGGTATGTAATTTGTGTCTTCTACGTTGAAGATAGACAAAAAGTATTTGTTCAATATCTCTGCCATTGCCTCATTACCGATGATAATTTCTCCTATCTCTACCTCAAAGGGACCAAATGTTTACTTAAGCTACTCTCCTCCTTTTTACATACTGGTAAAAGCTTTTATAATCCATGTTTATATTCCCGGCAAGTTTACTGTTGTTCTATTTTTTCCCTATTTACTTTAGTTGCCCTTTGCTGGTTTCAAAAACTCTCCCAATCCTCGGGCTTACTAATATTCTTTGCAACATTATAATTTTTAATCTTATACTATCCTTAACTACGAAAGTAAGCCAGGAATGGATCTTTCTCACTGAGTTTTTGTTTTCTAATGGAATGTATTTTTATTGAACATTTTAAATTATTTCTTTAAACATTTCCCACTGTTTATTCGCTGCAATACATTTTCGTCTATAGGGTTGCCAACCCTTAAGGATTGGCCTGGAGTCTCCAGGAATTGAAGATCGATCTCTGGGACAGTGCTGTGTGCAACCCTGGAGAAAAATCATACGGACATTGAAAAAGTTGGTTTTTTTGATGTTTTCTTTGAACATTTCTCCTTACCAGATATAAAAACATTGAAAATGGAGGAAAAGTGCTGTTTGGCTGACAGTCAAGCATCATCCAATTGGGTGATGAATCTTTTTGCTTTCCAATTGTACATGGAAGGCAATGTGCCAAAAGGGTGGATGTAAAAACAGAAAATGCTGGAAATACTCAGTAGATCTGGCAGCATCTCTGGAGAGAGAAACTGAGTTCACATTTCAAGGCCATATGACTCTTCTTCAGAGGGTTTATTATAAGGATGGATGTGTTGGCAGACTAAAGGTTGGAATGTGGGAGCAAATTATGTGATGAAACCTCTAGGAATACATTTATTCACAGTTGGCAACCCTACTAATCAACCTTAGCCTGTTCCCCGCTGGTATCGACATAATTCGCTTTGTTTACCTAACAAAGAATATACTTGCCCTGGGCAGGGGGTGCAATGAAGATTCACTAGATTAATTACTGGCATGAGAGGGTTATCCTTCAAGGGGACATTGAGTAGAATGGGCCTGTATTCTCTGCAGTGTAGAAGAAAGAGAAGTGATTTCATTGAAATGTTTAAAATCCTTAGAGGGCTTGACAGGATAGATGCTGAGAGATTGTCTTCCCTAGTTGGAGTGCCTAGGACTAGGGGGTCATATAGTCCTAGGATAAAGGGATCAACCATTTAATGCTGAGATGAGGAGAAATGTCTTCATTCAGAGGGTTGTGTGAGTCTTTGGGATTCTCTACCCCAGAGAGATGTGGATGCTCAGTGACTATATTCAGTACAGACATTGATGGGTTTTGGGGCACTATAGGCAATCATGGAAATGGGAAGAGCAGGAAAATGGAGATGCAGCCATGACCTTACTAATTGGTGGAGCAAACTCCAGGGCCCATATGGTCAACTCCCACTCCTGATTATTGAGAAAAGAAATCTTCACCTGCGTCATTTTCATCATGGAATCAAACAATATGTAAATGCATTGTGGCTGTGTTCTGGTGAAGCATGGCAGCATTCAGACAGTTAACTGAATGGCTATCAAAGTGAAGAACAGAGAGGTGAGTTCAATTTACTTATCAGCTGTCCGCTGTACTGCGCAGCCTCTACTCTGTAAAGTTAACTCCTGGACATTTTTTTTAAAAAAACGCATTAGGTATTTAATGTTTGCAAAGGAGCATTTGAGCGGCTGACGATTCGGGATTACTGCTGATTGCGCAAATTATGCTCTGTAGCAGGTATGTATGTGGTTTCTCTTTACCGGCACGGAATGATGAGCTACAGACAGTGCAGTCGGCCATTTGGTGCGCGTGTGTGTATCTGTCTCTTTCTATCAGCCCCGTGGGAGGATCACATGGCTCTGTTTAATCTACACCCTGAAAGGAAGGGCACATGAAAACCCTGCAGAGGCTTTAAAATCCTGCAGATTAACGAACATGGCTATTTAATGCAGGTTTTCAATTTTGCAAACCTGGCTAATTTTTTTTTTCTACACCAACGACACAGGTTAACATCAGTCTTCATAAAAGGATTAAGAAAGAAAAATCGCCGGAATGGTCCCCTAATTCACGGCGTAGTTAGTTTGATAATGTGCGCGACCTCCCCGGTGTATTTTATAAAGCACAATTGAGTGGGGTTTATTTTTTTGGTGGTGGGGGAGTGGGGGGAAGGAAGGATGTTTTAATGTAAGAAATTGACGCGCGCGGTTTCACGCGCTCTTTCTTGTCAATTTCGCTGCTTCCCCCCACCACCCCTGATTTCTCTTGTCAATTTCAAGGTGCCGTAATTTGGCGAAAAGAATGGGACATGTGTGTGTGTGTGTGCCTTAATCCGTATGTAAATTACAGCCAATGAAGGAGTGTGTAGGACTGGAGCTGGGATTAGCAGGGGCGAATGAGTTTCTGCTTTACTGGGATTAGAGAACAAAGGCTAGTCTGAGCAGAGCCAGCAAAAAAAAATCTGCCAAACCTCCTTCAGTGCCTAGTCTGCAATCAGGACAAAAAGATACCCCATTTATTATTTTTTTTTTCTGTATCAGAAAACACTTCGGATTGTACATTTCAAAAAAAAAATCCAAAAACTCTAAATCCGGACTGCTCTAAAGGAGAAACTAGAACGTTGGGAAGTTTTTTTTTAAATTTTTTTTTAAAAAAAAAGGAGCTCCTGTGTGTTTGTGTGTGTGGTTTTATTTTGGAAGAAGATCAGCGCTGTGGTGGGTCGTCTAAATTTAAAGGTAACAACAAAAAGAAACAAACAAGAACAACTTGTCACAATGTTTCATATTTTTAAAGATACATTTTGTATCCTGCGGCGACACGTGACTCGCTGGGTCAGACTGCCAGAGATCAGTCAGTGAGGGTTTCACTTGTCTTTTCAGGGGGAGGGGGGCTTTTTTTTAATGGATGCCGCTGTTTTAATTAATCTGACATTTTCTCCGCGGCACCCCTTCCCCCACTGGCAGCTCCTGGTAGTTCCAGCTCCGACCTGTGTGCAGCGGTCTGCTCGCTGTGCATCTAAGACAAGTGTCCGTAGGCCGAGACTCCGCAACTGTGCCCTGGTCATTCACCACCAGTCGCCCCCCTTCTCCCCCTCCCACCCCCTCCAATCCCCGTCAGTTTGCACACTTCACCTCGCTGTCCGTTTCCGCAGTTTGTGAATGATCTGGAGTATTCAACGAAACCCCTCCCCGCCTCACCAAAGGAGCCCGATGACTATTCCCAATCTTCACTTAAACATCACTGCTGCAAAGTGCCGGATTTCACCAACTTGGATTGTGCCAGCCTTGTTTATTAATTATAATCGCTGCATTGCATTGTCTGAAACCTTTACCTTGCTGTTTTTAGTTCAAGTTTTTGACTTGGCGGTGACCACGTCCTTTTGATGTGGGTTCAGTACGTGTTTTAGTTGTGCTTCCTCTGACTTAAGTCTTTTTCTCAAAGTGTGAACTCCAGGGGTTCCTGAAGGTCATCAACTTCTCGGATTTTTTTCTGATGTTGACCTGGATGTTATTTCCATAGTTGATCTTAAAGCAACAGTTTCTGCAGTGATAGTGTTGTATCCCCATGAGTGGCTGACACTGTTTCAGTATTTAAGAAGGGGTCCCTGGGAGTGTGCCCAGACTTGCTTGGGCTTCTCAGGAAAGTCTTGCTATTTCATTGGGTTTGTGCCCAGGTACACCAATATAAGTCTCTGGGAATGTCTCAGTATTTGCAGGAAGGTGCAGATATTTGCACAAGAATGGGGTTATCAGTGTTTGTAGGTGATCTCTTGGCTACTATTGTAATTGTTGGGGTGTACCTCAGGGACTGGAGATGTGTTAGTGTGATGCCCCCTCCACTGTACTCCCCTTGAACAACAATTTACTTTTGAACATGAATGAAATTATTAATTTGTGACCAGGTGCATTTGTAATAGAAAGAACTTGTCTTTATATAATGCCTGCAGGAAGTCCTAAAGTGGTTTACAGCCAATTAAGTACTTTTTGAAGTGTAGTCACTTGTAATATAGAAAACACAGCAGCTGATATGTGCACAGCAAGTGCCAGATCACTTGTTTTAGTGATGTTTGTTGAGGGATAACTGTGTGCCAGGACAGCAGAGAGAGCTCCTGTTCCCATGACCTTAGAAATGCAATAGCATATTTTACAGTCACCTTTGGAGGGCAGGCAGGGCCTGGGTTTAACTCATCCAAAAGACAGCACATCTGACAGTGCAGCACCCCCCCCCAATAACTCTCTGGAGTATTAACCTAGATTTTGTGTTCAAGTCTCTGGAGTGGGACTTGAATACACTCAGAGGTGAAAGGGCTGATCAGTGAGCCACAGCAAATAGCTAATTTTGTACACTGATGCAGGACTCTTGTTACACCTTGTTGTCGAGGATAAATGTAAACTGCCATTTATTTGTAATGCAGAAAGTGGATGCTATGAATCTGTCGTGAAGTCATCACATTCCTCGATGCTGTACATGATATAATTTAGGTGTAATCTTTGCTTGAAGAACTTTTGAGTTTTGCAGACCCTCCTCTTAACTGATGGTTAATGCAAAGATTTTTTCATTGTTTCCTTCAGTTTCTCATGAGGTGTATTTGATATCATTGCAAATGTGTAGTGGAAGAATCATAATTAAGCCAATATGTTTTAGCACTGTGTGACACTTAATTTATTGTCTCATATTGCTCTCACCAGTATTTTACAGCAGGATTAAAATTCCCAGTGCAGATCCAAGTTTGGGAGGACAGCTTCTGCCTGGGTCCTTTTGGCATTTCAAGTGGATGTGGCACACCACCCTTTAGACTTGCTGAAATCTGAATTACAGCTTTCCATATTTATGTCCTCCATCGTTTTAAGCCCTCCCCCCAACTTTAGTACACAGAATTCTCTGTCATGGTGTGTACAGGTGAGCTGTTCATTGACCTCTGTCAGTACTGCTTAGATAAAGAATGCCGTTAAGCCCAGAATTACAATCCTACCATCTCCCTAATTCTCCATTAAGTATCCAATGTACTTGGGTAAGGTCCTCTCTGAGATTCTCTCTTTGAATCTGAAGACCCCAGGTTTATTCCTCCTAACTCTTCCCTCTGATGCTGAGGATCAATCTTGTTGCTCTTCATGACATGCCCCCTGGATCCTTGTTGGCCCTCCATGTCACATTAACCAGAGTTGTACCAGGTCACTGCCCAGCTTCAACATGACCTGTGGGGGTTTGAACTGATTTGACCGTAACTTATTTGCCTTGTTTATCGCAACACAACATTATTTGTATATGGGTGAACAACAAGCTAGCAGACTCTCCCTTGACAAGGCACTGGATATTGGAGCACTTTCAGGTTTTTGTGTTGGTCAGACCAGTCCAGTTTATTAAGTGGGGAGTGATGGGGACTGATCTGCATTCTATCCCCCCGTGATAGTTCATATTGCATCATCAAGCTTGCATAGCCCTTCCTAAACTTAATGTTACTTCTGCTGGCCAGGCTTCCAAGTTAAAACTCCCTGAGTTGCATAGACGGTTTTGAACTGACAATCCACACTGGCAGAAGTGAGTCAAAAACTTACTTTGCTGGCCTCTTGAGTTGTGGGGTTCTGTGGAGAGATATGAAATAGGGCTTAGAGAAGAAGGCAATGTAATTTTTTTTTAAAGAAAAATGATTTAAAGAGATTGTGTCATTTTGGAAGAGACCCTTAGTAAAATGAGGGCCTGAATGATCTGCACTACAAAAATCACCTGATTTTGCCTGCAGTGGGAAAAGTGATTTGGTGTACAGTCCAGTTAAGCAGCCTCAGTATAAACCTTCTAATCTCCCCTTCATTCAATCTGCTGCAATATAACCCAATCTCACTCCCAATCCATAAGATTTTCATTGTAATTGGCCTGGCACATGTTTTCTCCTTCACCTTAAATCACTTCACCTTGCCTCACTCCCAGGAGACTACAAAGCATTGAGGGCTATGGAATCTTTTGACAAGATGCATAATGGACCTAAACTGTGTGAGAGCGGCTAGATAGTCCAGCTGATCCTTCCAGTCTGATGTTTTTGTATGCTCATTCATTGTAAAAATATCTTTGCTGTATTTAGTGTTGCATGTTTGCTTTTTTGGTGTTGGGTAGTCACTTGATTTTTATTTATTTTTATATTTTGTGTTGTTGAATCTTCAACAAAGCCTGGTCTTTATAAAATGTGAATCTTGATGTGGGCAGAGTTAGGGGTTGGATTTGCTTTTTGCTATTTTAGTGGTGTAATGATGGAATGAGTTGTGTGCAGATAAAAAGATCAGTCTCGGAGAGATTAAACACCATAGTTACATTGTTCAAATACCACGAGATTAGTTTCCTAGGAGATGGATACCAGTCGCCATGGACACAAGGGGTCCTGGAATTAGGATTGCGATTTTTCATCCTTGTCACGCAAATCTGTGTGTGTGTGTGTGTGTGTGTGTGTGTGTGTGTGTTTGTGTTGGGGAGGTCAGCTGGGGGTTGACACACAAAGATGTTGAGAAGATCTGCACTGCGTCTTGGGTTAGTTGCAGACTGTTGAATGCTCCGTCAGTGACACAGCAGCAGCATCTTCTTGCTTGTAGTTATAGCATCTTCTTCCCTCAGCAATGACATTCTTTCACTTACATCTAATCTCAAAGACACCAAGTCCTCTGTTTGTGTGTGTGTGTGTGTGTGTGTGTGTGTCTGTCCGTCTTGTAACTCTCCAGTGTCAGCAGGAGCTTTTCAGGCCTACTTGTGTTTATTGATTCTTTTGTACAAGGTATTTATTAAGGGGTCACTGGCGCAAATGTTGACTGTCTCCTCATTCTTCCTTAGCTGGGTTTTTTTTTTAAAAAATGGTTTTTAAATTTTTGCAATTTGAAATGAGTTTCTACTCCCACCACCCCAAACCCTCCCGACTGCCTCACCCCAGGCTGGGTATTGTTGAGTCAGAGTAATGCCAATAATTAGAGGCTATTATCTGGAGTATTGTGTCCAGTTCTGGGCACCACACTTGAGGAAGGATGAGAAGGCATTGGAGAGAGTATAGAGGAGACTCACAAGAATGTTTCCAGGGATAAAGAATTGTGGCAATGAGGATAGATTGGAGAGGTTGGGACTGTTTTCCTTGGAGAAAAGAAGGCTGAGAGAAGACTTGATAGAGGCATTCAAGATCCTGATGGGTATGGGCAGGGTAATTAGTGAGAAACTGTCCCCACTCAAGGGAGCATCAAGAACGAGAAGGCACAGATTCAAAATAATTGGCAAAATGAGTAAAAGTGATGTGAGGAAAAAAAGTTTTCACCCAGAGGGTGGTTGGAGTCTGGAATGAACTTCCTGAGAGGGTGGTGGAGGCAGGTTCGATTGAGGTATTCAAAAGGGAATTAGATTGCTACCTGAAAAGAGAGAATGTGCAAGGTTATGGGATAAGGCAGGGGAGTGGGACTGGGTAAGAATGCTATTTCAGAGAGCCAGTGCAGATTTGATGGGCCAATTGGCCACCTCCTGTACTATAAAGATCCTGTCACATCTATTGTTTTACTGGCAGCACCATGGGTACAAGAATCAATCTGAGAGTGGACAGAGCACACAGCTACAGTCCGAAGAGCCCATCAATAAGCAAAGTGTTAATTTTGGAGGGATAGTAGGGATACCCCTCTGGTTTAGACTTAAATCTAGGATTTGGCAGCTTGTTGGTAGAAGGGTTGTGCAATTGTTACATCACTGGTTAAAAATGCTGCTTCACCTATGGTTTGCACTTAGCTATATGATCTCAGCCACAGGCACTCTTGTCCAAACAACACTTCCTTCATCACAGTCTGACGGCCATGCGTTCAGCTGTCTGGGCTCTGAGCTCAGAAATTCCCACACTAAATCTCTTCACCCATCTCTCTCCTCTTTCAAGACACTCTTATCTTTCACCTATCCTAAAGCCTCCTCCTTTGGCTCAGTGTAAATTTTGTCTAATTACGCTCCAGTGAAGAACTGTGGGGATATTTCTCTACATTAAAGGCACTATATAAATGCAAGTAGTTGTTATAGTTAGCCGCAGCAAACCTGGGCTAGCGAAAGAAAAATAGCCGTGGTTCCTACCCCTATCCTCATCCAGTGAAACCTGCTGGAAAGACCATGTATGTGGATATGGGGTCAGACACAGCTCAAATTCTGCCCATAGCTGAATGGTTAGCCAATATTTTCTGACTGTACTTGCACAAGAAGATGGAAAGTCAGAATTTGAAGAACTGTACCCCAACAAGGAGTTAATGCTTTCCAAATTGCAGGAGCGAAACCAAGAGAATAATAGTGGAAGGCATAACTTTGATTAATACCACTGCAGAACTGGATGATAATTTGAGTTGCACCTCGCAGGTCCCAATTATACCAAGAATGATCTTTATTTGGCTGTTGCCTGCTGATGCTAGTTAGAATGTTTTCAGATGTGTTCAAAGAAGGAGGGACATTCCTACAATTTAGTTAATATTTGTTTTGTTTATGTTGTATAATATAAAATATGCTGGAGAGGCTGATTATTCCTGTTTTACCTTACTCCAAAATGTTGGAGATACCTCTTCAATAATAAGTATTGTTTTTGCTAGGTTTCATTCCAGCCTTTCCTTTTGCACTCCTTCCTGCTGACCTGGCTTTATTCACAGTTGTGTTGGGCAGAGATTGGTCTGAAACTGCTTGCCCCTGTTAGTGACTAATTGCTCAGAGTGAAGTAGCTCCACTTCTATCTATGGTCTTAAATCCAGAGAGAATTTTTCTTTAATAGTGGATTATCTGAAATTTTCTCTAAAAATATTATCAAAAATATGAATCTGCAGTAGACACTCGTATATTGGGGGACAATGGTAATGATGTATCGCAAAGTGATATCAATCACCTTAGAAAATGTTACAAAGAAAATAGGAAGGTGTAAGGTTGTTACATTTTGAGGGTCTTCCTGAAGGTGCAAACTCTCAAGAGTTTTAACATGCTCTCAAATGTGTTGGAGTTCAGGGTTATGGCTACCATATTATTCTCCAAAATTTATTCTGAGCTATTGGACATAATTTGATTGAAAGAAAGCATGATCCCCAACATTTATCCTGTACTTTAATGTTGTTATCTGACCAAACAAGAGCTGTAGTAAGACACAATACAATATGTTACTAATTTTCAACACATTTAATTTAATGTGTGATTATAGAGTGGTGTTACTGGACTACAATGCCCCTGTGTACGCCATATAATTTTACGCTAGTATAACATTGCTGTCAAAATCATTGTAAATTTAAATATAATTTTCAATTTTCTTTAAAAAAGAGCAGTGTCTCTTGATCCTAGATCATTCTGATTGTTGACTTAAATTGCTAGTGATTGTTTTGATGTAAATAATAGGGTTTTACTGTGATCTGAACAAGCTACTTGTGTGTCCATTTTGAATGTCTGGTTCCATTTTAGCTAATGGACCCATTTGTCTGGAAAACTGTCAACTGGTGAATCATTGCAGCTGTACAGCTGAGAGTCCTGGTATCCGTTCTAGCATTGGTCGATTTATTCAAATATTTCTGAGTGTAGCATTGTCGATTGTTTTTATGAATGTTTCCTTATTAGTCAAAAGAATTAAGGGGTTAAATGCAGGTCTCCAAAGCAAAGTTGCAATCCATATTGCTTCTGCTGCTTGATCAGTCAGAAGCGTCAATTCTAATTCTGTGCCTGAGGGAGGTGACCTTGTTTGATTGGATATGATACGCCAATATTAAACGTGGTACAAGAAGACAAAACATGCCAAATTCACCAGTAACCTATAACATTTCTTCAAAAGTAGTTCTTATGAAGCACAATTGACCTATTGCAGATATTTTCCAATGTGCATTGTTTTATATTATATTTGGCATTTGTTGAACTTTTGATATCCTGTAATTATGTTGTAAAAATATAGATTTTGTAGTTTCAAAAACCTGAGTTGAGTTTGGTAAATGGCACCCTGAAGTGAATTGGTAGAGTAGTGCGAGAATACATATAATCCAGTAAACCGATTACTGCAAGTAGGATAATTGTTAATCCTTGAATCATGTAACTCTACAAGAGCAGTTGACTGAAAAGGCACAGTTTCTAAACTTCAGGAGACATGGTACACTTGGAGAGACAGCTGTTGTGTTACTGAGAGTGAATGATTATGAGGAATTGTATCTATCTTCCAATACATTTTATAAATATGAAATTTGAGAGCGGCTATCACACTCCAGCTATCAAAAGTATCTTAAAAATAAACAAAGGCATGCTGTTTCTTTTGACCTAGAGCTGGCACTTTGCAAGTGGCTGGTAATTTGCAAACTTCTCTCACCAAACACTTAAACCTGATTGAGTTAAGGATCTATTTAAATCATTTTCCTATAGGGAGTACCTGATCAAGTGACCTTGGGGATTGGACAAGTGAGCAGCCAAACATCTCAATCTGTATTAGGGGATATAACATTTCTTATTAAATAAGACAGTCCCACTGATGTTATAACATTTGTATATATGTTGTACTAAGGCAATATAAAGTGATAAACTTCCTTTTTCCACAGAGGTATAAAACCTTATATTACCCAAGGCAGGGTTGGTAATGTGCCATATCCAAGAAGCTGTAGAGAGCTCATAAGATGGTATCTTGATTGCGAATTGCTTCAACAATAAATCATGGGAAGTGGTGCTAAGGGAAAAAGCTTTGCCTGAGAAGGAGTGAGCAGCAAGTTCCACACAGCACAGGTATGCACTGGGTCCCCTACAGTTTATGTACACTAGTTATAAACTGTGGGAGGATATTTGTAACATTTGCTGATGTCACTGTGGATTGCTGCCAGGTGTGCGACATAGGACAGGTTGAGGGACTTGGGCAAGTCATGTTGACGATTGGGGAAGGGTGATAGGATTTTCATGCGGATAATTTTGTTTTCATTCATTTGAAATGTTTAGTCCTATCTTAGGACAGGTTGTAGCTCAGGCTGTGAGTCCCGAGCCACTTAGGAGCGGAAAGCAACTCAGGTGGTTTTTCATTGCCTTCCTTAGAGTGCCTTCTCCAAAGCTAAATAGCTCTACCTACTCTTTTTTTAAGATAAAGTGGTGGGGAGAGGGTTGCTGCTGGAGATTAATCCACTATTCAGAACCAGGTCTGAGCCTTTTGTTATATTGCCCTCTCTGCTGCCCTCTCTGTTGGGGAGGCTTAAATAAAGTTAGTTCAATAAAGGCTGCCCATTGTGAGTCCACATGTTAATCTTTTCTCAGTGCAATGCACAACAGAAAGATGACGGCAAGGCCTGGATAAAATTATTTTCTACACGTCATTTGAGAAGTTAAGGGCTGGAGAACACAACTTTGAAACTTCTAAAGTTGATTCTGAGGAAGTTTGAGCAATTTAAAAGATAGTTGTGTGTGTGCACATTGCGTTCAGGTGCAGTGAGTCAGGACTGAGTATGTAATTGAGCAAATGGCACTGAAGGCATATTTGGGGACAATCCCCTCTGCACGTTGCCCTCGAGGTGGCTGTGGTGGGGAAGAGACCATTGTTCACCTCCTTGTGGATTGTGCCTTTGCAAAGAAAGTCTGGAGAGAGATGCAGTGGTTGCTGTCGAGGTTCATCCCGAGCAGTTCTGTGACACAGGACTCTGTGCTCTACGGGCTGTTCCCAGGGACACACACCGAGACAAACATCAACTGCAGCTGGAGGATCATCAACTCGGTGAAAGACGCGCTTTGGTCTGCCCGAAACTTGTTGGTCTTCCAGCACAAAGAGTTGTCCCCGACCGATTGTTGCGGACTGGCACAATCCAAAGTCCAGGACTACGTGCTGAGGGACGCACTAAAGCTTGGGGCAGCTGCCGCAAAGGCGCAATGGGGAAGGGTCGCTGTCTAAGACCTTTCTACCACAGCGCACCGAGAGACTGGGAACTGTTTAGAGCCCCTCGGGCTGTACAGATCAAAATGAAAGGCTGTAAATGATTGTAATATTGTTTGTACTGATGCACCTGGTGATACATTTTGTAAAAGTTTAACCTGGATTGTACCCTTGTAATGTTGTTTTTGAAATGGTTTGGAATGTGATTGAAGATATTTTATGAATAAAGTATATTTTTACAAAAAAAAAAAAAAAATATTTGGGGACAATGGGGGAATTCAACCCTAACAAAGAGGACTGGTGTAATTACAAATGAAGGTTACACATTTGGCTGAAAGCAAATAAAAAAATAGGTGAGGAAAATGTTTGCGTTACTACAATGAGGCCAGATGCTTTTGAGGTGGTGTCTAACCCATGTTATCTGTGAGATGCCAGTACTATGGACTATTCTGAAAATAATGCAATTCTGGATTCATTATGGTGCAGCTAAGAATGAGATTTCACTGAAGGTCACATTCAGTGAAAGGAAGCATTTGCCAAGTGAGACTGTTGCAGATTACATTCTCGAGTTAAGGAAACTCCCATTTCACTATGGGTATGTTGGGAACTCCGAAATCAACCTTAGAAACGTGTTTGTAGGAGGCCTAAAGAACCATAAAATCCAGGCCAGGTTTCTGACCAAAGGTAATAAGCTGATGTGGAACGAGGCCTGCGATGAGCCATAGCCCTGGAAAAGGCAGAAAGTCATAGCTGCAAATTGCAAGGGTGGGGGGAAAAGGTGGGTGGGGGGGGGGGTTCTTTTCCCGAACCATCAGGGGGAGGCCCACCAGATTTCAGCAAGATCAGGCCATGGTAGCCAGGCTCACAATCTGTGTCAGAAATTTAGAGGCTACTGTTGCCATAGTTGCCACCAACCGTTTAAAAGCCCCCATTCCCGGTCAAAGTGTTATGCCAATGGGAAAGTTGGTCATAGCCAGACGGCATGCAGGAGAAGAGGAAACGGTCCTGCTCCAGGTTGTGGGAAAGCTTCAGGTCATAGCCATGCACCAGATTGAGGTTATGGTAGATCTAAAACTAGCTCAGGAGTCTGGAAATCATTGAATGCATATATGATATGGAAACAAGTTGATATTATCGAGCAGGAAAATTAAGAGTTGTACTCAATCAGAGAGCAAGAAAAAAAGCACATGAAAGGTGTGAATAAAAGGGCTGAAGGTATAATTCCAGCACCCATGGTAAAAACGAAAGTTGGAGATTCATAACTTGCTTTCATCATGGATACGGATGTAGCTGTGTCTATTATCTCTGAAGGAAAGTACAAGAAATCCTTAAGCCACATTCCTTTATGCAAAACTGGTTTGAAACTGACTAGTGGGAGAATCTAGAACTAGGGGGTCACTATTTAAAAATAAGGGGTTGAGGAGAATTTTTTTCTTAGAGATTCTCTTCCTCAAAAGGTGGTGGAGGCAGAGTTTTTGAATATTTTTAAGGCAGAGGTAGATAGATTCTTGATTAACAAGGGGGTGGAAGGTTATCAGGGGTAGGCAGGAATGTGGGGTTGAGGTTACAATCAGGTCAGCCATGATTTTATTGAATTGCAGAGCAGGCTCAAAGGGCTGAGTGGCCTACTCCTCCTGATTCATATGTTTGTACATATGTATGTATAGCAATATTCCAGGGTTAGGTAAAGTTAGTGCTTGGGTGGAATATGATGATGCATCATTTTACTTGCCACTGGTAGTAATAGTAGGAGCGAACAAAGTCTCCCTGATGGGAAGAAACTGGGCCAAGTTATTTACAGTGGGGATCAGTAAGGGCACATCTGTCATTGAGGAAGTGTTAAGACAACACAAAGTGGCCTTTGAGCAAGGAGGAACTGAGTGATAAAAGTAGGCATCACAAGGCCGAAGTCAAGATAAAGAACAATGTACAGCTGACATTTTGCAAGACTAGGCCAACCCCTTATGCATAGTTAGAAGCAATAAGTAAAGAGCTGAATAGATTAGAAAGAACAGAGACAATTAAGAAGGTGAAAAGCAGTGAATGGACCACATCTTTGGCGGTAGTTCATAAAGTAGATGGGTTTGTTCAGATTTGTGGAGGTTACAAGCAAACAGTAAATAAGGTGATTGAGTATAATACTTGCCTGCTGCCTACCAGTGAATATTTGTTTTCTAATTTGGCCAATGAGAAGGTGCTCAGTAAAGTCGATTTGTCAAATGCGTATAGCAGATCATGGTGTATAAGTCTAGCTGGCGTATAAGACAACCTAATTATTTTGCCCCCAAAAAATCCTATTTTTGCACATACTTGGCATATAAGTTGACCGCCCCATCCACCTTTTAGCCACGACATGCTATGCTCACATTAGTAGTCGGCCTTAATTTTTCACCCCACAAATGGATGTTTTCCTTACTGGTACCTTATAACTGGGCACAGAGGATTAAGTCGGTGATGCGGGCTGTGTTGCAAGGATGTGCAGGAGTTTAAGACACACCCACACACAGCAGACACAGCGTGGCAAGTGACAAAGATGGCGACCACCCACACCAATGCTAGCGGTTCGCTTTTATATGCAGAATATAATTCAACACCCATTTTTGGAGGGATTTTTTGAGGCTTCAAAGGTTGACTTTGGATGGATTTTTTGAGGCTTCAAAGGTTGACTTAGACGCCAACATCTATGGTATTTCCAATTCATATTAGCTAACAGGAGCAAGGAACTGCTTACCATTCATTCACACAAAGGGTTGTACTGGTACAAAATGCCAGCTGCTTCCCACAGTTTTCTGGAGCGTCGCAGGTCAGGTACTAAGTGGGATGAAAGGGTGTGCTGCTTCTTAGATGACATTCTAATTAGCAGTAAGACAGAGAAAGAACACATTGTAACATTGAATTAAGCCACGGATTAACTTCAAAAGTACGGCATCAAAGCTAAAAAAACTCAAGTGTTGCTTCATGGTATCAAGTGTAACATACCAGGGTCACCAAATAGATGGTGAAGGTATCCACACAATGCAGGAGAAGATTGATGGGATCTTGAAAGCAAAGAGACCAGAGAAGAAAGAAGAATTTACACAACAATCCCTATGAATGTTCTATTATTCTAAGTTATTCCCCGACTTAGCTAGTGGATTCTCTCCATTGTATCAACTGCTTAAAGATGGAATAGATTGGGAGCGGTCTGTGGAGGGTCAGAAAGCATTTGAAGAAAGTATTGACCAGTGATACTGTTTTGAACATCTATGATCCCCCCAAAAAAGTTGGTATCAGCATGCGCTGCCTTACCACATGAAGTTAGGTGTGGTGTTATCTCACATATGAAAGATGGTGTGGAGAAGCCTGTAACAAATGCTTCACGTACTTTAATTAGAGCAAAATTACTCCCGTTGAGAAAGAGGCATGAGCAATCATATATGGTGCTACCAAGTTCCACAAATACTTGTATGGTAAGAAGATCACCTTGTTAACTGACCACCAAGCCCATATGATCATATTTGGTTCAAAGAAGGGAGTACCATTCCTCATGGCAACAAGACCTCAGAGATGGGCATTGATTTTCTTTACCCATCAATATGATATTAAATATAATGAATCAGCATGCAAATGTGGATGCTCTTTTGAGAGTTCCAGTGAAAACTGATTCATTTCTAGCCACCAAGTTACCTGTGAATTACTTTACATACATTAATGACATGCCAGTGTCTGCCAGAGAAAAGGGAGTAGTGCTCAGTAAAGTGCTCAATTATGACATGAATGGCTGACATGATGATGAGAATTTGTAGGTGTGTTTCACCATAGTCTTGATCTATACTCAGTTCATTTCTGTCTCCTATGGGGTTCAAGAGTCATTATTTCAATACGTTTTAGAGAAAGATAGTTAGAAGAACTTCATCAAGAAGAACACATAGGGATAGTCTGTATGAAAGCAGTACAAGAAGCTATTTTTGGTATCCAAAGGTAGATAGAGATACTGGAGAGTTGGTGAATAAGTAACCAAGTGTGTCTAGGAATGAGAAATGACCCAACCAAGATTCCTTTCATTCCTTAGTCAAACACAAGAAAACCATAAGAACAAGTACAGGTTGATTCAATTATAACAAGTGGATAAATGTTGAGCCTATGCCCAATAACCACAAGTGCCAAAACAATTAAGATTTTGAGAAGTTGATTTGCAGTTTATGGCTTGCTAGAGGTGTGGTGTTAGACAATGGTCCACAGCTTATGTCAGAAGAGTTTGAAATATTTCTGAGTAAGAATGAAGTCAAACATGCTCTAATATCATCATATCACCCAGCACCGAATGGTGCTGCAGAAAGAAGTGTACACGTTGTAAAGAGGTCTTTGCTGGAGTACTTGCTAGGTGATAAGCTGGGCAGTAATTTCCATGTTTCTCTTTGACACAGGCTAGATAATTTTCTGTTCTGTTACATAATAGCCCCATAGTCTCCAACTTAGTTCACCTTACATGTTCGAGTTTAAACTCACTCCTAGGGGAAAGTTTAGTTTGTTTAAGCCTGATGTCAATAATAAAGTAAGAGAAAGGCAAGACCAAGTGAAGATGAGTCATGGTACCTCAGGCATGAAACTTAGAGAGTTCAGTGCTGGTTAGAAGGTCATGATGAGAAGCCATCAAGGTGATGAGGAAAAGTGTGTGCTAGGAGTTACTGTAAAGAGACTAGGTGCATTTACATATCTAGGGAAGATTGCAGGGAAATTGCAGTGTCATGCAGATCATTTGCTTGAAAGAGGAAATCTGACAATAGGAAAGCATGAGAAACCTCCTATAGTCCAAAATTCCTCCTACAGTCCCAAATGAAAGTCAAAAAGAAACTGCATGTTTGCCAGTATCACAGAATCCACTGGAAGAGCCAAGTGAGTCAGGGTCTTTGATTAAAACAAATCAATCAATGTCACAGTCCAACCATTAAGTGGAGCTGGTAGTCAAAGCCGGAGTTCAGGTTTGACACAGTTGGAGATGTCGAGACAGCAGAGTCAAGTGAATGGAAATGGAAGGAGACACACAGACAGAAAGAGAAAGAAAACAAATAGGTTAATTTAAAGCATGTAGGGAGGAAGAAGAAGAAAGTTGTTCTTTACATTATTTCTTGTCAAATGATATTTTTGTTAAACACATACTGGTGTTAAGGAATTCTTTTCATTTACATGCAAATTACTCTGGTAATTTTGGTCACATGTTTTGATTGTGATTACAGTAAAAACAAATGATCAACCCAACCTGTTAAATTTCAGATATTATTGATATTGGCTTAGTCATATTGTAGTTTGGGAAATTATGTCCCATTTTACATTTTGATGTATGGGTTGCTTTTTTAAGTGGGCAGTGATGTAGTATAATGCAAAATCTGAGGATTTTGTTCTATTGCCCTCTCTGTTGGGGAGTTGTAAATAAAATTCGTTCAATAATGGCTGCCTGCAGCGAATCCACATGTTAACCTTTTGTCAGTGTAATACACAACACAGCACATCGGCCTCCATTCACTGGGGCTGTCTGGATGGGGCCTTAAGGCTTGGAGGAGGGTGTGCTATTGCTGATCCAAGGGCTCACTCTGAATATATAGTCATACATGTTAACTTAGGCAACCTGTATATACAATGGGTGTGTATTGACACAGTTGGGAAAAGAGATGAAACAGAAAGTGTTAGGCCAGTGTGAGACTCCTAAGACGGGTTAATATTCACTGGAATACATTTTAGGTAGACATTCTAATATTGGGATAAATTGCTTGAAATTCAATTTATATAACAAGTTACTTTAACAAAAAGCTTAGTCAAAGAAATAACGTCTTAAAGGAGAAGCAGAGAGACAGAGAGAGGTTAGGGAGGCAATTCAAGAGCCTACAGGCAGCTGGAGACACATGGCCACTGGAAGTGAAGTGAATAATATCAGGGGCAGATAAGAGGTCAGAATTGGAAGAGCGCAGATATCTTTGAGGGTTATGGACCTGGAGGAGGTGACAGAGTGATTGGGAAGGGCGAGACCATGGAGGGACTTGAAAACAAAGATGAGAACTTTAATCGAGCCATTTCCAGACTGGGGGCAAATGTAATTTAGCGAGCCAAGGGGTGATGAGTGAATGGGACTTGGGTCAAGTTAGAGTAAGGGCAGCAGAGTTTTGAATAAGTTTAATTTTAGAAGTGAGACACCAGCCAGGAGTACATTGGGATAAAGACAGAAAATGCTGGAAAATCTCCGCAGTTCTGACAGCATCTGTGGAGAGAGAAACAGAGTTAACATTTCGAGTCCATATGACTCTTCTTCAGAGCTCAGGGCTTCAGGGCTCTAAAGAAGAGTCATACGGACTCGAAACATTAACCTTGTTTCTCTCTCCACAGATGCTCTCAGACCTGCTGAGTTTTTCTAGCGTTTTCTGTTTTTATTTCAAATTTCCAGCATCCGCAGTATTTTGCTTTTATCTTAGTACATTGGGCTAATCGAGTTTAGAGATAAGAATAGCACAGAAGAAGGTTTCAGCAGCAGATGAGCTGAGGAAGGGGCAGAGATGATCAATGGTCTGGAGGCGGAAGTAACTGGTCCTGGTGATGGAAAGTGATAGGCTGTCAGGTGACAACATTCAGCATATTGTGTGCGGTTTTGGATATCGTTCCTGTAAATGAGAGTGAATTCTTTGGAAAGGGTTCAGAGCACAAGCAATGATGACTCGGGGCTATGAAGAGAAGCCTACAACATTGAATTTGATTTAATTGAAAGGGAACATGATCCAGATTTTAAAATGCTGTGGGGAATGCTGATGTACTTAAACCAATTATTTAACTTCACACCAGAAGACACAAGTACAAAGTAACAGCCTAGAACCAGACATGGATAGAAAAGTTCTCAACAAAGGCATTTAAGCATACAGATAGATTCTCATCAAAAGCATTTTATTAAAAAAAAGGGCTATATGAATAAAGGGCTATATATTATGGACGGGATAAAGAACTGCAGGATAAATTATGATAGCGTACAGGAATATAGGCTTCAATCCTGCTGTTCATTCAATATCTATTGAATGAAAACTGAGCAAGACTGAATAATCCAGACTTATATTTGAAAACTTTTTAATTACCATCAAGCGTTAGCAAAAAGTTTGGTCGAGTTTTGTGATTGGCCTATTATTGACCTTTCTCAGGAGTAGGGAGTCAACAGTTGCAGATTGTGTTGGAAGGGGCTGGACTCGAGTGACCTTTCCATACTTTGTTCATGCTAGTTGTTGCCTTGACACATACTTGATTATTTAGTTTTATATAGGATATTTCAAAATTATGTAAAGGAAAAATTCCTCGATAAACAAATGCAAGATAACATGTTGATGGTCTGAGACTTGGGTAAGGTCATGTTGTTTTGCTCTTATAGTGAATTTTGGAGGCTTTAGTATTGGCAGATGAGATACTTTCTATCTTGTTACCATTGTTAACTTGGAACAGGTAAAGAAAAGCTCCCACCAATCCACCCCAACAATATATCTTGGCCCTGATCTCAAGCTAATCTTGTACGAGTGTGGCATTTCCCATTTTCCACATTAGCCAACCCCTGTTCTCTCTGAATATGATTGCCAGTTAGCACAAAATTGTGGGCTTTTTTTTGTTGTGGGCTTATGACCACAAGGAACTGGTTTGATACCAAATTCGCTTCACTTTTAGATTAAAATTCAAGCTGAATATAATAGGAACATAGGTATTATTAGACAGGAAAGACAAAAATCCACCTAGTTTGCCTTCTACTAACCTGGTAGTTGCATAGTACAACAGTAATTTAGTTGTTGACTAATTATAGCAATCAATCTGTCAATTATTCTACAACAGCCCCAGATACGACATGAGGAAGCCCCTAGTGGTGGAGCCATTAGCTTTGGGAACCATAAAATTCTAAGTTACAGCTTTCCCCCCCTTGCATTATAATGCCTGCTTTGATCTGATCTGGTGCATTTCACACTGAGGTTCCTAACTTTTGCAGCACATGTACCTATTCATTGGTGATGTCATCACCTCTGAGCCAGTTATGGCAGTTTCAACGCACAGCTAGTAATCTGGCCTTGTTGCCATTTTGGTAGAGATTTTCTGACTTCAGGAAGGAAAAAGCTTTTATTGTTTGGCGAGGTGCTACGTAAATCACACATCCTGTTGACTGCCCCGAGCATGACCTTGATCACTAGGTGCCTAGCTTAGTAGATACTAGCAGCCGACAACTGTTATGCTGGAGAAAACTGGTGCCGAGTGGCCTGGGGTTGTGAAGATAGAGAGACAGGGAGAAATGAAGAGAACAATTTAAAACTTGCTGCCTGGTGGTAATAGAGTGGGTGAATGATTAAAACCTCCCAGATCACTCACCCTGAAGTCATATAGAACTGACCATCAATGCTGAACTGAGTGGTGCTGAGCACGTCTGGCTGCAATTTTTACTCAGTGGTCTGAGCAGGAAATGGCAGTCAGTTCCTGGCCAGGTCAGGCCTGGCCTGAGGAAGAGGGTTCAGGGAAGAAAAAGCCCAAAAGTCAATTTTCTTTTCAAAATTTTCTCAAAAGGCAATGTCAGACCTTTGCTGCAATGGCAACCCTGCCGGATTACATAGTGCGATGGCTGAGCAGCCAATCAATTTATTTTCTTCCCTGTGAAATTTCCCACTGCTCCCGGGTGGGATGTTGGTTTAAAAATACTGTACCCTCGGGTCTCATTTTTGGAGCAGCAGATGAGTTTCTAAATCCCATCTCTGCCCACCCACCGAAAGCTGGACCATGGTTAAAACCAGAACCAGAGACCCGAGGAATCCAAGCTGAGCTGAGTCTGTGCTAACTCGTTACTTTAATTGAACACGAGAGAAATCAGTGGCACTGCCTCATTTTTGCCATGCGCTTGATGCTTGTATTCCAGCCCTACAGGAAAAAGGTTTCTGCCTGGGCATGTATGTTGTAGCTCCTCTATCAGCCAGCTCGGTCTACTCAGGTTGGCATCTGTGCAAAATTAGTCACTGCGGGCATGCAAGAAGTCATGGTACAGTAGGTCTGAAAGCAGTGGTTTAACTGAATTGTGTAGGACAATTGAGTAACTTTCTCCCCGTCGAATTCATTTGCCTCCAACACTTATTCTATTTCTGTTATGTACTCATTTTAAATAATTTTAGTCAATTGTAGTTTTTGATTTTAAAATTGTGATCACTCTTTATTGCTTGCCTACCCCAAATGCTCATCTGAAAGGGGCATTGTCTTTTTTTTTGCAAAAAAGGATATTTAGCTGAAAGAAAGTTTATTTTGAGCTTCCAGTCTAGGCTTCACATTTTGTTAGATCAGAGAAACCACAGCCTAAGAATGTTAGCATAGTGGTTATGTCACTGGACCAGTAATCCAGAGGGCTGGACTAAAGATCTGGAGACATGAGTTTAAATCCCACCACAGCAGGTGGGGAATTTAAATTCAGCTAATTAAGTAAACCTGGAGTAATAAGCTTTGTTTTCCTCTTTATTATTTCATGGGATGTGGGTGTCACTGACAAGACCAGCATTTGTTGCCAATCCCTAATTGCCTTTGAACTGAGTGGTGGCTTGGCCATTTCAGGGGGCAGTTAAGAGTCAACCACATTGCTGTGGGTCTGGAGTCACATGTAGGCCAGACCAGGTAAGGATGACAGATTTCCTTCCCTGAAGGACATTTGTTGTAAAAACCCATCTGGTTCACACATTTCCTTCAGGGAAGGAAATCTGTCATCCTTACCTGGTCTGGTCTACATGTGACTCCAGACCCACAGCAATGTGGTTGACTCTTAACTGCCCTCTGAAATAGCCAAGCCGCCACTCAGTTCAAGGGCAATTGATGGGCAACAAATGCTGGTCTTGTCAGTGATGCCCACATCCCATGGGCCATCAGCAGCAGCAAAGTTGCACTCGAACCTCAATCTGTGACCTCATGACCTGCCATATTCCCCCACTACCATTACCATCAAGCAAGGGGATTAACCCTGGTTCAATGAAGAGTGCAGGAGGACATGCCAGGAGCAGCACCAGACATACCTAAAAATGAGGTACTTGCGTGCTAAACAGCAGAAGCAGTAAGTGATAGACAGAGCTAAGTGATCCCACAACCAGCAGATCAGATCTAAGCTCTGCAGTCCTGCCACATCCAGCCATGAATGGTGGTGGACAATTAAACAACTCACTGGAGGAGGAGGCTCCACAAATATTCCCATCCTCAATGATGGGGGAGCCCAGCACATCAGTGCAAAATATAAGGCTGAAGCATTTGCAACAATCTTCAGCCAGAAGTGCCGAGCAGATGATCCATCTCAACTACTGCTGGAGGTCCTCAACATCACAGATGCCAGTCTTCACCCTATTTGATTCACTCCACGTTATATCAAGAAATGGCTGAAGGCATTGGATAGTGCAAAGGCTATGGGCCCTGACAATGTTCTGGCAATAGTACTGAAGTCTTGTGCTCCAGATGTTGCTGCAACTCTAGCCAAACTGTTCCAGTACAGCTACAACACTGGCATCTACCCGGCTATGTGGAAAATTGTCGGGGGTGCCTTGTACACAAAAAGCGGGACAAATCCAATCTGGCCAATTCCGGCCCCATCAGCCTACACTCCATCATCGGTAAAGTAATGGAAGGGGTCATCAACAATGCTATCAAGCGGCACTTGCTTAGCAATAACCTCATTGACACCCAGTTTGGGCTTGGCCAGGGCCACTCAGCTCCTGACCTCATTACAGCCTTGGTTCAAGCATGGACAAAAGAGCTCAACTCCCAAGGTGAGGTGAGATTGAAAGCCCTTGACATCAAGGCTGCATTTAACTCAAGGAGCCCTAGCAAAACTGGAGTCAATGGGAATCAGGGGGAAAACTCTCCACTGGTTGGAGTCATACCTAGCACAAAGGAAGATCGTTGTGGTTTTTGGAGGTCAGTCACCTCGGCTCCAGGACATCACTGCAGGAGTTCCTCCGGGTTGTGTCCTTGGCCCAACCATCTTCAGCTGCTTCATCAATGACCTCCCTTCCATCATAAGGTCATTAGTAGGGATGTTCGCTGATGATTGCACAATGTTCAGCACCATTTGTGATTCCTCAGATACTGAAACAGCTCATGTTCAAATGCAGCAAGACCTAGACAATATCCAAGCTTGGGCTGACAAGTGGCAAGTAACATTCGTGCCACACAAGTGTCAGGCAATGACCATCTCTAAGAAAGAATCTATCCATCACCCCTTGACATTCAATGGCATTACCATCACTGAATCCCCCACAGTCAACTTTCGGGGGGGTTACCACTGACCAGAAACTGAACTGGACTAGCCATATAAATACTGTGGCTACAAGAGCAGGTCACAGGCTAGAAATCATGTGACAAGTAACTCACCTCCTGACTCCCCAAAGCCTGTCCACCATCTACAAGGCACAAGTCAGGAGTGTGATGGAATACTCTCCACTTGCCTGGATGAGTGCAGCTCCCACAACACTCAAGAAGCTTGACATTGTCCACGACAAAGCGGTCCACTTGATTGGCACCACATCCACAAACATTCACTCCCTTCACCACCGACGCACAGTAGCAGCTGTGTGTACCATCTACAAGGTGCACTGCAGGAATTCACCAAGGCTCCTTCGACAGCACCTTCCAAACCCATGACCACTACCATCTAGAAGGACAAGGGCAGCAGATCGATGGGAAAACCACCACCTGGCCAAGTCACTCATCATCCTGACTTGGAAATATATCACCGTTCCTTCACTCTCACTGGATCAAAATCCTGGAACTCCCTTCTGAACAGTACTCTGGGTGTACCTAGACCACATGGACTGCAGCAGTTGAAGAAGGCAGCTCACCACCACCTTCTTAAGGGCAACTAGGGATGGGCAATAAATGCTGGCCCAGCCAGCGAAGCCCACATTCCATGAATGAATTTTTTAAAAAAACTAACGTCTTTAAGTAAGAAAACAACCTGTCATCCTTGCCCAGTCTGGCCTATATGTGACTCCAGACCCGCAGCAATAGTATTGACTCTTAACTTCTCTCTGAAATGATCTACCAAGCCACTATGATAAAGTATAATGAGAATAAAACTGGACAGACCACCCAGCATAAATCTAGACACCCGACATGATAAAGGCATACCCAGCCCAGGCGAAAAAACAAGGCCCTGCTCACTGACATAGAATCATAGAATGGTTACAGCACAGGAGAAGGCCACCATGCCCATGCCAGCTCTCTGCGTGAGCAACTTGGCTAATTCCACTCCCCTGCCTTTTCTGTTCAGGTAATTATCCAATTACCTTTCAAATCTACCTCCAGCTCACACTCAGGCAGTGCATTTCTGATCCTAACCACTTGCTATGTTAAAAAAAGTTTTCCCTCATATTGCCTCCGAGCCTTTGCAATTTCAACCATTCTGCTAATGGGAGCACTCTCCCTACCCCTGTCTGGACCTCTCCATTCAAATGCTCATTCCACAAGGCATTGTGCCAAATTGGGAGAGCTGTCCCACAGAAGAGTCAAGCAACAACCTGACATAGACATTCTCACAAAATCATACTTTGCTGCCAACATCTCGGACCCCTCCATCACCATTCCTGGGTATGTCCTGTCCCACCTGCAGAACAGATCCACCAGAGGTGGTAGCAAAGTGACATATTGTTGGGAACGAGTGGCTCTGGAAGCATTCAAGAATGACTCTGGATCCCATGAAGTTTTGTGGCATCAGGTCAAATGGGGGCAAGGAAACCTCCTGATTGCCACCTACCACCTTCCCTCAACTGATGAAGCAATGTTCCTCCTTGCTCGACACCATTTAGATCAGGGTAGCAAAGACACAGAATGCACTTTAGGCGGGGAACTTCAATGTCCCATCACCGAATGGTTCAGTAGCACCAGGGCTGACTAAACTGGCCAGGTCCTGAAGGACACATCTGCCAGATTGGGCTTGGGACAAGTGGTGAGAGAACCAACACGAGAGGAAACACATCCTCGCCAACCTACCCATCGCAGATGCATCCTTCCATGACCATATTAGTACCAGTGACCACCACAAAGTCCTTGTGGAGACAACATGCTAAATGGAATAGATTCAGAGCAGATCTAGTAACTCAAAATTGGGTATGCATGAGGCACTGTGAGCCATCAGCAGCAACAGAATTGTATACTACCACAATCTGTGACTTCATGGTCTAGCATATCTCCCACTCTGCTATTACCATCAAACCAGGGGACCAACCCTGGTTCAATGAGGCATGTGAAAGAAGCTGACAAGAGCAGCACCTAAAAATGAGGTGTCAACCTCGTGAAGCTACAACACAAGATTACATACCTGCCAAGCAATGGAAGCAGCATGCTATAGACAGAGCTAAGTGATCCCACAACCAATGGATCAGATTAAAGCTCTGCAGTCCTGCCATATTCAGTCATGAATGGTGGTGGACAAGTATACAACTAACTGGAGCAGAAAGCTTCAAGAACATCCCCATCTTCAATGATGGAGGAGTCCAGCACATCAGTACAAGAGACAAGGCTAAAGCATTTGCAACCATCTTTAGCCAGATGTGTTGAGTGGATGATCCATCTTGGCCTCCTCCTGAGGTTCCCAGCATCACAGATGTCAAGCTTCACCCTATTTGATTCACTCCACTTGATATCAAGAAATGGCTGAAGGCACTGGATACTGCAAAGGCCCTGGGCCCTCAGCAATAGAATTGCAGACTTGTGCTCCAAAACTTGCCGTACCTCTAGCCAACCTGTTCCAATGCAGCTACAACGCTGGCATCTACTCGACAATCTGGAAAATTGCCCAGGTATGTCCTGTACACAAGAAGCAGAACAATCCAATCCAGCCAATTACCGCCCCATCAGTCTACTCTCAAGTATTAGCAAAGTCATGGAAAGTGTCACTGACAGCGCTATCAAGTAGCAATTACTCAACAGTAACCTGCTCACCAATGCTCAGCTTGTGTTCCCCCAGGACCCCTTGTCTCCAGACCTTGTTACAACCTTGTTCTAAACATGAACTCGAGGTGAGGTCAGAGTGACTGCCCTTGACATCAAGGCAGCATTTGACAGTGTGCGCCATCAAGGAGCCCTAGCAGAACTGAAGTCAATGGGAATCAGGAGGAAAAGTCTTCACTGGTTGGAGTCACACTGAACACACTGGAAGATGGTTGTGGTTGTTGGAGGTCAGTCATCTCAGCCCCAGGGCATCGCTGCAGGAGTTCCTCAGGGTAGTATCCTAGGCCCAACCAACTTCAGCTGCTTCATCAGTGACCCTCTCTCCCTTGGCATGTGCACCGCACAGCGTGGAACTGATTTGCACAGATGGGAATATGTGAGGTAGCTGATCTTGGGTGTGAAGCAGTTGATTGTTGTAATTGCACGAGTTCTCTTGTGTTAAGCAGGAACCTTTTCCGTCCTTTCATTCCGTTCCCAGTGACTTGTTCTGGAGTGACTGGGCGATGAAGGAACAGGATTGGAGTCGGTGCTGATTGGTCCCACCTCAACAATATGACATTCATTGTCTCTGGTGACTTGGATGAGGTAGAGTGTGGATAGTATCTCTGTACCTCTACCAAAGCTTGAAACAAAACCTGTAGGAGAGGAAAAAAACCAGTGCCTAAACTCTAAACACACAATAACCCTGCAGAATGTGATGGTTACGTTGCTGTTGAGGGGATAGGAGAGAAGAAGGAAATCTTTAAAAATCACCAACTCAATCTCTTCCCACAACTAATGCTTTGATATTTCAGCTGCTTCTCCTGCCTGTAAAAGAAACTTGCCATTTTGTTCTGTTGTAGAGTCATACGGACTCGAAACGTTAACTGTGTTCCTCTCCGCAGATGCTGTCAGACCTGCTGAGTTTTTCCAGGTATTTTTGTTTTTGTTTTGCCATTTCAGATCTACCCTCACGGCTGTGAGCCTCTCTGTTTCACTGACCTACATTGGCACCCTGTTCCCAACGCACTGAATTTAAAATCTTTGTTCTTGGCTTCAAATCCCTCCAGGGTTTAATCACACCCTGTCCCCCTACAACCTTGCATCGTTTAAGTCCTCCTAACTTGGGTTATTTTATGCATTGTGCTTTCTTTAATACCACACCAGTGGCAGAGTCTACACTTGCCTCAGTCCTGTACTCTTGATATTCCCTTGTTGCTTCTCAATTTACGTCTTCACCTTTTGAAAACCTACTTTTGGATGAGAATGTTACACTGTGGCTCTGTCTGCCCTGTCACATGGACATAAAGGATCCAACGGCAGTATTTCAAAGAAGAGGGGAATTCTCCCAGTGCATAATAATTGTCCCTCAATCAACATCACTTTTTTTTTTAGAAAAAAGACTGTCTATTATCACATTGCTATTTGTGAGAACTTGCTCTGCGCAAAATGTCTAACACAGATCCTACATTACAACAGTAACTACACTTCCAAGGCACTTTGGGACATCCTGAGGTTTTGCAAGGTGCCATATAAATGCAAGCCTTTTTTTCTGAAAATGCATGTTTGATAAAATTCTTAGTGTTAGTTCTCTTATATCCACCCCAACCCCCATACAATGAAGCATCTTCAGACATTTTCTATGTTAAAGGTGCCATATAAATACAAGTTGCTTACATTCATCAGCAGCTCCGTAGGGAACTTTATTGATCATTATCCTTTCACACCCTCGTTGATGATTATAAAATATTAGAAGTCAAGAATTGTACCACAGTGGACTTGCTAGGTGATGCAATGTCACTGCACTCTGCTGTTTTAAGCTGCTAAATTGGCTTACCGGATAATGCTATTCCCTTAAGGGAGTAGCTGTGGCTCTGGCCTCCTGGACCTTCTGCTGAGGTCTGTGGCAGTGTATTGTTTTCCTTTATTGAATCTTTTAATTTTGTAGCGATTCTTTTTTTGCAGGGGTTGATGTGGAGCTCTTGGCTCATCTATTCTTGACGGTAGATGGTCTGGAATTCCATTGACCCAATCTGATTGGGAGCCTGCTTCCTCTGAATTGTTTGCTGTGTTCACAGGCTGTGTACAAACCCACAGTGGAAAGTTCCTCGTCCTTGGACGTGCATGTATCTTGTGTAAACTGAACATTTTGTACAATGGAGCAAGTAATAGAACAAAACAAGTAGTCGTCATCTGCCAAAATTCAGCACCCATTCTCATTGTGACCTTTGCAGGATTGGCTGAAAACAAGGAAGACTCCCTGTGAACTTAGTGACTAAATGGTGCAAGATATCTTAATATGTGGAGTACTGCAATTACTGGTTAGGTTCTAAAATGCTGGGTGGTCCTTATAGATGTTTTTCAAATTTTTCATTAAACTCTCTGCAAAGTGATTCTCCTAGCTGTATGTTACAACAGACAAATGATAATGGTTGATTTGAGTGGTTATACAAATAATGAAGATTCTGGTAGGATCTACCAGAGGGCACAGAATTTATGATTGAAAAAAGAACAAGAGACATAATGAAGGAAAAGCTTTTTTTCGGATTTAGAATGCCTGATAGGCTGGTGGATACAGATCCAATGGTAACCTTCAGGTATTTATCGCGTTCTGCTTTGAAGGAGAAAAGGTTGCAACAATATCGAGGAAGAATGGGTTAATGGAATTAGTGGATTGCTCTTTGAAAGAGCCGGCACAAACTCGATGGGCAGAATGGCCTGTACTATTCTATGATTCTATGATCTATGCCACTGGCTTAAAAAATGCTGAGCTAAGGCCTGGTAGGCAGAGAGGGGCATTGAGCGGAGATTGGGCAGAAAGGAGGAAACTGCTGAGTGAAGACCATGCATGAGGAACACAAGTGCTGAATGGAGCCCAGATAATTTTCCATGGGAAAGTAAAGGGTAGAGTTATGTGCATTAATAATCATAGGTGCGGGGGTAGGGTGGGGTGAAAGAGTTGCATTGACTTGCCCTTGAATCACATTTCTAAGAAGGTGGTTTCAATGTAGCAGCTCAGCCATTTCATTGCTCACCCTCAGCCAGTTTAAAATATAGAAGAGACCAAGACCGATGGAATTGAAGGGAAATCAAAGGGGCAACTTAGCTCATACCTGGTAACAACAATTATCTGATCTGAGCAGTACCTAAAGCTTTGAAATATTCTTTACTTGAGGTTTGGGAGTTTTAAAAAAAATTAAAAAATTCTTTGATGGGATGTGGGTGTCTCTGGCAAGGCCAGCATTTGTTGCCCCACTCCTAATTGCTTTTGAGCTGAGTTGCTTGCTGGGCCATTTCAGAGGTCAGTTAAGAGTCAACCACATTGCTGTGGATCTGGAGTCACAGGTAGACCAGACCAGGCAAGGATGATGATTTCCCTCCCTAAAGATTACTGAGACTAGCTTTCAATTCCAGATTTTATTAAATGAATTTAAATCCCACCAGTAGCCATGGCAGGATTTGAGCCCATGTCTCTAGAGCCTCTGGATTACTAGTCTAGTGACATTGCTACTACTCTCCTCTTGAGTGGGAGTGGTCCTATGTGACTGAGTTGTATAGTGTCACTGGAAGCTGGAAGGCATTCGCTCTCATGTGGTGAAAGTGTAGGGCCCCACATTGTGCACTACCTTGTCCCTCCATTGCTACAAAGGATTGTTTGCTTAGTTGCTGAGAAATCACCTTAAATATACATAGGGCATTAGCTGGCTTTGTTTTGAAACAATACACCAGAACAAGGTCATATAATAGCTTCAGTCTCAAGTTTATTAATGTAGAATTTATTAATGTGCAACTTAAAATCTCACCCAATGGTAGTTCGGTCTGACATCTTCACTGTATTTCTGAGGTTAGTTATGGAAATCTAATGTGCGACTAATTTGTAACTTTTAATCTTTAACCCTGCTACTTGAAGCCCTGCTAGCTTTCATTGTTTCACCCCTGATTTTTGAAGAGGGTGCCTGTTGCACATCCCCATGAAAAAAAAAATGCAGACTCTTTTTCCATTCTCTACAGCGAAAGCGAATTCTCGGATCCCGCTTTTAAGTAGACTAAGGTTTGTGGACAGGAAATGTGTGCAGTACATGTTTTTAATATATGGAGCAGTTGGGCAGTCAAAATCCTGGCTCATAATCCTGGAACTCCCCCCGTAACAGCACTGTGGGTGTACCTATACCACATGGACTGCAGTGGTTCAAGAAGGCGGCTCACCAGCACCTTCCCAAAGGCAATTGGTGATGGGCAATAAATGCTGGCCCAGCCAGCAACGCCTACATTCTGTGAATGAATAAAAAAAACCTGGGGTTATTTTTATAAACTTGTTAAAATGGATAAATACCAGATAATAGGGAAAATAATTAATGCTCGTTTATCATTGGAAACAGGTTTTGTAAGTTGTTTGCAATGCAATGAAGAGGGTGGTTTCCATGAATGAATGATATTTGTGGAAATTTTATAATTTCCCCTTTTTCTAAAGAGGGCCTCTGTCCTACCCTTTTTTTGAAAGAGTGCTCTCGTTTTAAGAAGACTCTTGTGGTTCTGGTGGTTTAAGGGTCAATTTTTAATTGAAGGTTCTTTGGCCTCTTCTTAAAACTTTGGTAATCCTTAGTACATCCTCCCTGTATTCTCAGGAGTTAGAAAGATCCATGTGAAGTACTCCCAGAGACTCTGTCACTGATAGATGCCATAATTGCACAGCGTACAATGACCTTGGCCAGCTGAGACTGGGATTACAACAGCTATTTGGCTGGGCCTGCAGAGCCAGTACTGCTCAGGGCTGTCTGCAGTCAATAAAGGCTGTGCATGGCCAGCAGTTACAAGCCTGATGTGAGCACAAATTCTGTCGCACTGCACCCTCCCACCCCTCATTACTGCTGATAAAGAGACTTTGTTAGCAAAGTAAAGATCCACAAGAGCTTGGCTCTTATTTCACAAAAGCAAAATACCATTTCATAGCATCTTTACCATCATGATGCATTCCACAATGCTTCAAAGGAAGGGTGCGGGAAGACATTGATGAGGAAATGAACCAAGATCTTTAAAAAGTATTCTGTATTGTGGACAGTCTGTCAGTGAGTTCAATAAAATCTCCATAAAGGTAATGCATCCACCCTCTTCATTGCATTGCAGGCAACTTACAACTCCTGTTTCCAGTGATGTGCGAGCATTCATTATTTTTCCATTACCTTCTGTGCTTGTTTGCCAATACAACAGTTTTATAAAAATAGAAGTTCTGTTGAAGGGTCATGAGGACTCGAAACGTCAACTGTGCTCTTCTCCGCCGATGCTGCCAGACCTGCTGAGTTTTTCCAGGTATTTCTGTTTCTGTTTTAGTTTTATAAAAATGGTTGATGACCTTATTTAAATCCCTATAATTTATGTATTAACCTTTTGTGACACAAGCACAAATGTCATTTTCAGCTGGCAATTTTTTGGTAATGCTTTTCTGTCGAAATTTACCATTGTAGATTCCTTTCAATGTTTTTGTCATTTGTCACATTGTAGTCATATGCTTTGGCCACTAGATGGTTCTGTAAAGCAAATTTCTGAATTTGCTCTCCAAACTCCATTGCCATCTTGTTGACATATAAAACACATCACAACAACAAGGTTAGTCAGTGAATGTATCTATTAACTGTTGTCCTTTCTGTAAACCTTTGCCTCCTGCGTAATGTTCACTGAATATGCAATTCTTTGTCCGTTTGGAAGGTCTTTGCATGTGGTATAAGCTCTGACTCAGTTTTTCCTTGAATTCTGTAAAAACATAAAGAATAGATCTGTGGGGTGCCCTTTCTGAATTAAAGGGTGCAATACAGGCCGAGAGCCCTGGAGTTGAGCAGTTTTCTACTCATACTAGGGTATTTAGTAGTACTTTGTTTTCACGTCTCTGTTTAGTACCAGATTAGTACAGCACCACTGCATTCTTCTTACCCCCAATGTCTTTCATCCTTACTTCTATTGTGATATGTTCTGAAACCACACTCACATTAACAGATTGGCCATTGTCATGTTGCTATTTGTGGGAGCTTGCTGTGTGCAAATTGGCTCCCACATGTTCTACATTGCAGCAGTCACAACACTTCAAAAGTACCTTATTGGCTTTGAAGCACTATGGATTGTCTTGAGGTTGTGAAGGATGCTATGTAAATCTTCACTTTCTTTCCTTCGCACACGCATGTTTTCAATTTTTGTTCTAATATTCTCTTGAGACTTTTTCTTTGTCTGGAATTCTAGTAGACCAGGTATGCTAGGATAACATAAAACAGAGGATTCATGTTTATCTTGTCTACTCAGTCTTGACCTGAATGGGATTTGTTTGCAGCCTCTTCTCCTGAGTTTTTCCTTTTTCCATTTCATAGCAAATAATCCTTTTTCCATTTTATAGCAAATAATTAGTGTGTACAGGAAGAGATTAAAGTTCCAAACATGCTTAACATCTGATGATTGTGCAACAAGCACCTTAGCTATATGTGGAGCTGTATTTATCGTTTGCTTTGTTGCTAAGATCTACATACACTCCTTAAGGTTGTTTCTAATGGCTTTGGGGCGAGTGCCATTGGTTGATTTCCCTGCTTCCAAACTCTCTCAGTGCAACATTACTGCAAGGAAGTCACTCCACAAGAGGCTCAGTGGCTGTAACAATGTGAACTGCACTCTGACTTACTTTCAAATTTGAGGTGTTTAATTTATGGACCTGATCATTCGTTAGAAGAGCTGCTAGGTTACAATGAGGGAAGGCATTGAGTGTCATGCCCTACCCTACGGACTGTGTTAGATCCATCCTGGTCTTATAGACAGAAATGAACTGGAATCACTGTATTAATAAAAGTTATTTGAATTCACAGATGACACCAAGCTTGGGGTGGAAGGGGGTAGGGTAGAATTGGGAGGATGGGGGTTGGAGGGTGGTACGGGTGTCGACTGATTTCGGTGGTAGCATCCAAAATATAACTAAAGAGGATTTGACACAATTTGCACCTGGGCTTATCAGTGGCAAATGCAATTCAGGATCTCTCGGCTACCAAGATTTGTGAAGCTTTTTATTTTCTGGGACTAAATTGAACAATTTCTTTCAAAGAGCCAAAACACGTGTGATGGGCCATGCAGCCTCCTTATGTGCTCTAAGAGTCTCTGATTTTATTTCTTTATTCTAGGATTCTTTGTGCCGATGCAAAGTAGAATATCAAAGTTAAAATGCGTTTGTGTGTCCTGTGGATGGTGAATTTTGCATGGGAGCAGATAGAGATCTGGGAGGGAATGGATTTAGTTGACCTTACCAGAGTCCAAGGCAGAAATAAATAAAGCAAATAGATGCTGCTTTATATTACTAAGCACAGTGACTTCAGATGTCTGGAGATCGTGCTGAAGCTGTACCCCAGAGTACTGGTTACTGTTCTAGTCACCGTAACCTATGAGGGCTATCTTGGCCAGGAGGCTGTGGAGACGAAAGCAATATGGCTGAGCCCTGGTCAGAGGCAAGAGTTGTAAGGAACAACCAGGTGTTGGTCATCAGGTTCAAATAGAGAGGTCTTGAGGGATACCCCTACAGGAGGTAACAGCAAGCATTTATATAACACCTTTATCATATCAAAATGAGCAAAGGTGAGCCACAGAAGAGTTGTCAAAAATACTTGACACCATGCCACATGAGATATTAGGTCAGGTGAACACAAGCTTGGTCAAAGAGACAGGATTTAAGGAGCATCTTAAATGAGGAAAGAGAGGTTTAGGGAGGGAATTCCAGAGCTTGGGGCCTAGAGGGCTGACAGCACGATCACCAGAAGTGAAAGTAAATCTAAAACCAAACTTTCAACTACATGTAGGCAACAGGAGGAGGGAGAAGTTCGGGATTGTTTAACACAAATTTAGGACCGATATCAGCAAGTATTCCTTTACACAGAGGAGGATTAGTTTTATTTTTTTGGAAGGACAATTGTGATTTTAGGAAACTATTGGATTCTGCAAGGGAAGATGGTAACGTTGGGTCTGGAACATTGGGATGAAGTGGGTCAAGGCATTGGGGGGTGGGGTTGGGGCAGGTGATGGTGGTGGTCTTGTAATGTGTTCCTGTGTTATATTGCTATGTATTTCTGTTTGCAGATCTGACACAAACAACATGCTATTCATGTTACTAGGGATTTACTATATCTTAAAGAACAATTTTGGTGACTTGGCATCCAGCTCCTCCAGAGTGGATATGTATATCATATATAATAAGTACTTTAATTTTGCTCATGTTACTTTGTGAAGATGGCTGTTGTTCTATTCCAGAAACCTAGTTGGGGAAGGATAGAACTGGGGTCAATCTTTTACACATTTTAATATTTATTTACAGAAATACACATTGCAAGTATACACCTTCGAAACAACAGCTATAGTTTTAGTCTGTCTATTCATATGGGCTCGAGTGAAATGTTAATGCACACCACCTACATACAATTAAACACAATTGGTATACAATTAACAGATACCCTCCTCTCTCTTTAAATAAAGATTACAGTTAATTTGCACAACCAAAATTTTAAAACAAATTAAAATAAAAAACCTCCATATTCTGTGCAAAGCTTTACGCTGTGAGACAACCCTCCTCTTGCAACCCTAACAATTTCTTTGTACATGCATTTCTTTGCGTAAAACAATCAGACAGTTGATGACTTGCATCACCCATTTAATTTCAGAAATTTCCTTTATCTCCAGCATTTGTTTCAGGCCAGCAAAGTCCATCTATAACCTTTTCTCTCTCGCTCTTCGTAGACTGTTCAATATCCCACAGTGAATGATTTTCTACATAATTTAAAGTTATTCCAGATCTAACACCTAAACCAATTTATTTAAAAGCTCCACAAATCTGACTTCCAAAATGAAATTATACTTTAATTTATTAATAATATATTTTTCAAATTCCACAGTACGATCCCTTAAGAAATCAACTTTGTGTCATGAAGATGGCTGAAAATTTTTCTTTTTAAATTTATTCTTTCATGGGATCTGGGTGTCGCTGGCTAGGCTAGCATTTGTTGCCCATCCCTAATGGCCCTTGAAATGGCCATTTTGGAGGGCAGTTAAGACTCAACCACATTACTGTGGGTCTGTAGTCCCATGTAGGCCAGACCAGATAAGGATAGCAGATTTCCTTCCCTAAAGGACATTAGTGGGTTTTTATGACAATTGATGACAGTTTCATGGTCACCATTACTGAGACTAATTTTCAATTCCATAAATTATTAATTGAATTTAAATTCCGCCAGCTGCCATGGTGGGATTTGAACCTGTGTCCCCAGAGGATTAGCCTGGCCTTCTGGATTACTAGTGCAGTGACATTACCATTACTCCACCACCTCCCCAAATATTAATACCAAAAAAATATTGTGGGATCTGCTTTTAGTTGAACATGACCTATTTTGAGCAATTCAGATCTCACTGAAAGACACCGCACACTGGAAGCAGCATTTAGGCAATAGATGCATTTGTTTAGTCTCCATAGTTTGCTTTCTGCATTTGCTGCCTCTTTAAGCAGTTTCAGAACATTTCTCTCTGAAAAGCATCACCCTGCAGAACCGATTGATCTACATTCCCATGAATATGTGGCCAAAAGAGTTAATGAGATTTAAGATTACTTTTCCAGCTGTGGGAGAATCCACTCTAACATCTGCATCACCCGGTCTTTCATCAAAACCTGAGCAACCAGCCTCACTTTAGCCTTATAAGCCCCATCTTCAAGAACGTTTTCATTACAAATCCACTTATGTGAAAAGCTGGTTAACCCTTACTTGTACCTCAGAATAAACTCCAAACTCTCTCCATCTAATTCACTTTGTTTTGCTTCTCATTCGTTTGTTCTCAAGTTTACTGGCAGCCACCAAATCTTCAAAATCATGAGGACTTCTGGTTTTGTTCTGAGACTGTTCTGTCGCCTTTATTTCATTGTCTAATCTATTCAAGCTTTGGCCTCTACTTGCACTTTATGCCCGTCAGGGCTACTATTGCAAGATCGGACTCTTGCACTGGTGAAGGTCTTTCTCCAGTACGTGATCTTTTCTGCACAAGAGTCCCTTCCAGACCCACTATCGGTACTTGCACTGAGCTATCTTAATCTCCACTTTTTCACCCCATTCTGTCAGTCCATGGAACTTCCTTTTCGGACATTACCCTGCACATTCAAGCCATTACCAGTAGCTTCTTCTCCATATTCCACTATTGTCACATTCCTCCATTCACTAAGCTCCTCTATGATATGTGTCACCTGAATACCCGCTCTGGGCAACCGGTCTTTGGACATGATGGACCTGTCCTGTGTCTCAATCACTCAAATTACCACTATCCAGCCCTTGATTGATTGTATTCTGTTTCTCAGTAACTTTATTACAAAACACAGGAGTAGTTGAGGTACAAGGTTCCTCATTGGTGATGATGGCGTAGTGGTATTGTCACTAGACTAGTTATCCAGAGACCCAGGGTAATGCTCTGGACCTGGGTTCAAATCGCACCATGGCAGATGGTGGAATTTGAATTCAATAAAAATCTGTAATTAAAAGTCTAATGATGACCATGAAACCATTGTTGATTGTTGTTAAAAACCCATCTGGTTCACTAATGTCCTTTAGGGAAGGAAATCTGCTGTCCTTACCTGGTATAGCCTACATGTGACTCTAGACCCACAGCAGTGTGGTTGACTCTTAACTGCCCTCTGAAATGTCCTAGCAAGCCACTCAGTTGTATCAAACCGTTACAAAGTGGTGTACCTTCACCATATGGACTGCAGCGGTTCAAGAAGGCAGCTCACCACCATCTTCTCGAGGGCAACTAGGGATAGGAAATAAATGCTGGCCCAGCCAGCGAAGCCCACATTCCGTGAAAGAATATATAAAAAAACTTCTATCAGCTGTTCAGAGTCTGAGATTTTGTACTTAATGCATATTAATTGTGAGGCGCGAACCGTGACAATTTGACTGCTATGTTTGGTAAGTATTGTAAAGATGCCTTTTGACCCTCTCTTTTCTACTTCAGTTCTCTGATCCACACTGGCTGTCCAATCCCCCACCGAGGAGTCTGGGTTGCTGTGGCAACATATACTTCACATGCATGTTGTAGCTTGGAACTATGGATAGTGATGGTAGAGGTTCTAATTTCTTTCCATCACAGTCCTGGCTGACCAGGAATCTCTTCCACTCTTACCGCCTGCCATATGTTGGAAAGATTTACAAGTTGATACACAAACTGTTTGGCCGCATTATTATCGCACCTTCCTTGGCCATCAAATTCTGGGTTGGGACTTGAACCTGAAGCTTCTGGCTCAGAGGCAGGGAATGCTACCCACTGCACCACTAGACCTTCCCCTTTCTTTCATAATATATCAACTCTCCTGAATTCTCAGATGTCCTTATATGATGCCTCAGTGCTCTCCAAGTTTTCTCTGAGACCTCAGCTTTGATTAAAGCCCATCTCCCTGCTTGTAAAGCATTCAAATATGCAGAGAAATGGAACCAATTGTAGTACCTACTAGTACAGGAGGACTATCACACACAACAGAAAGCAGTTTGGGATTTCACCATAGACTATTTGACAGGAACTACATCTTCTGATCATTTTGAGTTAATTCTTTGCATGGGTGGTTGTCAACTTGCAGTCTAGTTGATCAACTAAATTTTATGCAACATATCATTGATCACCGTGTGGCTCCTTTCAGAGTCCATTGCTGAAAGGATTTTCAGCTGTGGTATTTACGACCATGATGTTTTCACACATGTCTCGGAACTGGTCAATGGAAAATTAACCTCCATTATCACTCAGAAGCTTCAATGGTGCCCCAAGTCTGGTCCTTATCCATTTCTCCATGATTTTGTCTATAATAACACTTTTGTCCTTACTATGTATTCTTTTAGGAAGATGAAATCTGGTTGCCAGGTCTACAAAATGTCGAGTAAAAATATTTTGATCTTTGTCCCATACCTTTAGATCCGTGGCAGCTACCTGGTTGAAGATGCATGTCAATGGAAGGCTTAGAACAGGATATGGTGGCTGCCTTTGTTACTTTTTATAGATTTCACACTTCTCACTAATCTCTTCTATCCACCTCGTATCCTCTCCATCAACCTCTTGCATCTTTTAGTAGGATTTTTAACCTTAAGTAATTTTCTCCTTCTATAAGCCGATGCAACTTTAAGACAATTTGATTTTTTTCCCCTCTGATTTTTATCAGCTGGTGCCATTAATACTTGCTTAACGCTCTGCTGAGAAACATCAGGTTTTGCGAGGGGATACAACAATGATCTGACTGGGTAAACTGCAGATCAACTGATGATGCAGTTAACTGAAGGTGTGACTAACACATTTATCACAAGACCAAAACTCCTTGTGACCAATACAATTCATTCAGATTCATCATTATTGTCATTTGGTAGTATTGCTGAAAAAAGAGACATGGTATTAAAGTTTTTTGTCTTGCATGCATTAGGACAGCTCACAAGAAATTTCCAACAGTAAGCGGGGAGAAACAATTTATACTGCATGAGAAGAGAGTGCTGATTGGTTGGCAAGTGGACTCTGTTTGGTGGCGGCAATGCCATGGACAACACAGCAGAGGTTTGAATTTGAGCAAAGTTAGACAGTTAGCTGTTCCATGCTGTATTCTCCATGCAAAGCCTCCACTGATCAGAGTCCACTTGCCAACCAATCAGCACTCTCTTCTCATGCAGTATAAATTATTGTTCCCCTGTTACAGTTTGTATTTTCTTCTGTGCTTTCCTGAGTGCAAGACAAAAAGCTTTGATAGCATGTCTCTTTTTTTTCCCCAGCAATTTTCATCATTGTCTTCATCCTCTTCCTCAATTCTCTGTCATGTGTCATTTTGCAGATCCTGCTGCTCTCCTTTGGGCAGTTTATCACATAATGACACTTTAAGTCATAACTGATGAGCCAATTAACTCTTCCTTGGAAATTCCTGGGATTCATTTGCCTATTACTGCTGTTCCAATTCTGTGTTCTGCTGTAATAGCCTCATCTGCTTAAGGTACTTTCATCTCCATTTTAACCCTTTATCTGTATTGATGCCTGTGTCCTGTATATGGGCCATGTCTAAATCTGGCAATCAATGTGTCCTCAGGACCTTCATCACAAAACACATGAGTATTTGAGATACAAGGTGCCTCATTTTTTTTCTATCTTAATGTCACCACAGAATGTCCCATTTGTTCCACGATGGCTGAAGGAAATGACTTTTACCCCAGGAACATTTTTTCAAAACAACAGACATCTGATCGAACAGTGTCTCCTCCTCTGAGAACTAAACATCAGTTAGAACCAGTATACTGTCACTATGAGACACCTTAGCACAATCCATCAATTTAAATGCTAGTACTGATCCAGGGATCCCCAAATTTAATTTTGTCCATCTTTTATACAATCTGTTAAAATCCATGATATATCCTTCCATGGAATAATGATCTGTTTTTCGAAACGTTTCAAAGTCTAACCAAGCCCCATAGGCAATTACCAGATAATCTTTCTTATAAATTTCACCTAATAACTCGAGTAGAAGGTCCAAACTTTGATCATTGTCCAACTGACAGGCATCTATCTCTCAAAACATTTTATGATTTTACTCCTTGTAGGAAGTGACAACATTAAGGCAATACCTTGTTTCCTCTTTGGGAGGGATGTAACACCTGTCCACATATTTAATTCATTCTTCCACTGGTCATGTAGTTCAGACTTAGAAGGGGGAATTAGACCCTGACAATTTACACTTTCTTTCAGCCATTTTTTGCAATGGCTACTGGGGTTGCCTATTTTTCTTTTAGCTTTCAATGTTGGGCATATATTCTCTGCTACCATGTTCTGTCCCAGAAAGCCAGTTGGTGAAGGATGGAACTGGAGCCAATCTTTACACTTTTTTTTTTGCGGAATCACACATTGTAAGCATGCGCCTCCCAACCCAACAACCACAATTTTAATCTATGTCTACTTATATGGACTCAAGTGAATACCCAGTTAATGTCCATCACTTGCATACAATTAAACACTATTAATGTGCAAATAACTGTAATGTTTATAATTTAGTCAGAGGGATTAGATTTGCATCACAGAATGGCCCTTAAATCGGTTTGCCGTTCTCTTTTCCTGTGCCCCTTCCCCAACCACATAGCTATAATGTGACAGTCTAGAAACAATTGGCTTGTCACCCCTGAAAACCTATCCTTAATGGAAAAGTTGGACTGGGAGAAAAATATAAACTGCAACATTACCCACACCATTTTCTGTGCCCTGATGAAATTACTTTCTATTATGATTGAAAACTAAATATTAGCTGACACAGAATCTGATGACTATATTCTCCTCACCGATTTCTGGAAATTTGTGGTTTTCCTGGTCGAAACAGGAAATCCTTCCTGTATTCCAGATTCTGAGGAAAATCTGGCTGATTCCCAATTCTATATTGCTTCCCATGGCACCAACTAAATCTGTTCTGACTAGTGCCCGCCAGCTGAAATTGGTTTATTTTTAGCCTAGGTTCCTTGACTTTGCCACTGGGGGATTCGAGGAGGTCGTGTAATTTGAACAAAAGTTGTAGCAATTGATGTCACTGATGAAGCTGTGATGCAATGAGGTTGTGGTCTTGGACAGCATGTTGCAATGCTTTGTGACCTGGTGTATACTTTTGGAGGGCCCACCCATGGCGATGATCTGATGTAGAGATGTTTGGGAGAGGTGGCCTCTTGGGCCGACTTTGTTTTTACAACAATCTGTTTCTTAAATCCTATTGGAGAGTTGGTAAATTGAGAGGTAATCTGTCACCGCACTACCCAGTCTCTGGATAAAAATACAGAAAGTGGGGCGGTGGTGGGGGAAGTACTTCACCATTGGTGACAGTTCACGTTCAAAAATATAAATGCAGAAGATTGTATTTGTTTTGTTTTAAAGAGAACCTGTTGTATACAATAACAACTTGCACCCATTCAGGTAGTGCATTCCAGATCACATGACGAGCTGTGTTTTTAATAAAACAAGTTTCCTCATGTTGTTAATTTCTTTAAATCTGCGTCCTTGGATGATTGAACCTTCTGCCATTGGAAACAGTTTCTCCTTATTTGCTCTATCAAAACCCCTCATGATTTTGATCAGCTCTTTCAAATTTCCCCTTCAACAATCCCAGCTTCTCCAGTCTCTCCGTATAACTGAAGTCTCTCATCCCTACGACCATCCTCGTAAATCTCCTCTGCACCCTGACCAAGGCCTTGACATCCTCCTTAAAGTGTGATGCCCAGAATTGGCAACAGCACTCCAGCTGAGGCCTAACCAATGTTTATAAACGTTTACATAACTTCCTTGCTTTACTCTATTAATTAGGACAGGTGACTAAAAGCTTGGTCAAAGAACTTAGCTTATAAGGAGATTTTTGAAGGAAGAAAGAGAATTTTAGGGAGGGTCCGTTCTTACCTAATCCTCGCTAGCGATTCACCTACAATTGCTTCTCTTCCCACTCCCTCACCTGGAGGGGGGGTGGAGGTGGGGGGGCGGTGGAGTGGACCTGATTGGGTCCGTGCCACCACGGGCAGGCCAGTTAAGGCCCACCCAGCGTAATGCGTGACTCCCGAGGTTAGCGGGAGTGGGCGAGCGGCGGCGTGAGTGCATTGTCCGCTGGATCCAATGGCGACCTGGCGGCCTGTTTATATGAAACGCTGGCAGCCTTCGGAAGGCTGCTCACAATGGCAAGTGGAAGAGCTCACCAGGGGGCTTCTGGTGAGCAGGCCGGCCTGGACGGTAGGCCAGCGGAGCAGGCCAGGCTGGAGGGTAGGGCAATGGGACAGGCTGGGCCGGAGGGTAGGGCCAGTGTGCCCCTCGTATTTTGGATGACTGCTTTGCAGCCCTTCTCAAGGAGGTGGCAGCATGGCAGGAGGTGCTGTTTCCCCACGATGGAAGGAGGAGACCCCTGCACATGACGAAACGTGCTGGGAGGAGGTGGCAGAGGTGGTGAGCTCCCACGATTTGGTGCGGCGCACCTGGATCCAGTGTCGTAAACACTTCAACAACTTGTTGCGCTCTGGCAGGGTGAGTACCATGTTGGTGTTGGGCATTTAACCTCCCCCCCCCGCCCCCGCCCAAGTCTGAGTGTAGTGACTGCATTGAATCATTGACGGCATTTGTCCTTTGCTGGGCAGGCCAGCAGATATTGCTCATGCTGAGGTCACCCTGAGAGGGTGATGAGGAGATGTGTTTTGCCCCCGCAGAATGTGTTACACTGAGTCCCACATGACTGGTTTGGGGGAAACCTGGAGGAGCTGCACCCAGGCGCTGTGTTTGAGCTCCAGGACATGCTCTAGTCAGGGTGATGAGATGGTGGGAGGGGAGCTTCAAGGTGGCGTGGCAACAAACCATCTGCTGTCCTCTGTGCTCCACGTGCTTGCGCCTCCTTGCTATGGAAGGATATACTGTGTGGTGCTTAATGTGATGTAGGCAGTATATGCCCAAGGTGGGGAAGGGGGTTGTAGGGAGCAGGCGTAGCATCTTTGTGTGAGTGTTCAGCAGCAGTGGGGTGAGGAGGCACTGGAGCCCTGATATGTCCCACTCTGGTTGGGGTGGGCCGTGCGCGAAAAGAGTCCATGTGCAATTTGCACTAATCAATGCTCGTCTCTCATTTTCAGAAGAATAATGCTCATAACGTGGCAGAGTGTGTGAGGACTGGTGGCGGCCAGGCGCAGATCATCATTCTTAGCCATTTTGAGCAGGAGGCCCTGGATCTGGAGAGGTGCCATGTGCCCAGGTCCACTGGCGTCGGTGAAGCTGGGGCACCACGGCCAGGTTTATGCCCAACAGTGAGGTCAGCATTGTTTTCCCAACAGCCATAGCACTGCTGAATGTTAGTTGATTGAATTTTGCTACATGGCTTCCAACATAACATTGGTTATGGAAGGATGAGCGCATAATGATCCGGGGGACAGGGATGAACTTTGTTATTGACTCCACGTTAACTGATCCACTGTCCTTGTTCTTCCTTTCAGCATCTTTGTAGCAGGGCCGGGAGGAGGAGCAGCAGAGGCCCCCTCTCACACCTGAGCACCCTGAAGTCTCACCAGCATCACACCATCTCTGCCAGGCAGGCACCAGTGCAGATACTGTGCACCTTGGTGGGAATTAGGACATCGGCTAGTGTCCCGGGGCACAGCGGTGAGGGCACTTCACCGTCGTTGGAGGAGCTGACAGAGAGTGCCAATGATGCCAACAGTCGGAGGACTGCAGGGGACCAGGCACATGCTCAGTTGGTGCCTGATGTTGTGCCTCTGGAGTCGTCCACGATGCAGCAGCTGCAAGAAATGCGGCCGAGTGTGCGGGAGCATCTGAGGGAGATACATGAGGCTGTGCTTGGCTTGGTCTCAGTGGTGGAGGGGTCTACGCAGACAATCACGGAAGCAATGAGCCACATGTCCCAGTGCCATGCGTCCTCCATGGAGAGAGTGGCGACTCTCGTGGAGAGGCTACTCCATGAGACCCGTCAGGGCTTCCTGGGGATGCGCTCGGACCAGCAAGCCCTCACATCGGCACTGACCTCAGCTGGTCAGTGCCAGTGTGGGAGATGGTCTGGGCATCAATTTTCCCAGCTCGGTGCCCATCCATCTAGGGTGAGCAGGGAGGTCCGAAGCGACCTCACGTTGGCGCAGCAGTTGCCTGCCGACTCTGCAAGCACCTCTCAGGGCGCTCCAGATGAGGGCGGCAGTTCCTCCACCCCTCTCCCAGTGACCATATCATCCGGTGAGGCTGTGACGACTGGGGAGATGCCAGCTGTGGAACTGGCCGCTCCCTCCCAGGCGGGGCCAGCACAGGCTCCATGGGCCAGAGGACGCCCGCCAAGGTCATCGAGGCCAACAGGACAGCAGAGTGAGCAGCTGTCTCAGATGCCACTCCCAGCGAGGGGGCAGCACCAGGACGTAGCACCCACAAATGGAAACATAAGGCACCTTAGGCACACCACGGGTTTATCACTGGTGCTTTTGTGTTGGCACAAGATGAGGTCCTTTATGATATGATTTTATTTGATTTTTAACACTATTGTCTTTTTTTTGGAATAAGTTGCTTTGCTTGACATATTAAATTCAGATATGTCACCATAGCGGAGGGTGCCTCTTTTCTTCTGCATGTGGATGGTTTTCAAAACTGTAATGAGTGCTTTGTTGGACATTCAGCTTTATTAACAAGACCCTTAGTCACTGTTGCTAACCTGGCAGATATTGCACTTAGGTGTCGAGTATCGAGCCTACAGTCCAGGCTTGACCTGGTGGTCCATCTGTGGTGTTCTAGCTGAAGGTTCATTGGATTAAAGCCCCCCGGGTGTCCCTGCCTCCCTGGAGTATGCCCGGGTCAGCGTCTACCCCCTCAGCATTTCCCTGTGCGTGCTCATCCTCGGACTCACTCCTGCACTCATCATGTGCAGCCACGGCCACTGTGTAGACGTCTTTATCATTCACTGCATTCCCCTTTCCAGCGCAAGATTGTGGAGAGCACAGCATGTAACCACTATCACCGAGACACGATCTGGGGGGTACTGGAGTGCGCCTCATGAGCAGTCCAGGCATTGGCAGTGCACCTTGAGAAGACCGATGGTTCTCTCCACCACAGCCCTCGCGGAAGTGTGGCTCCTATTGTACCGCTGCTCAGCTTCTGTTCTTGGATGCCGGAGAGGCGTCATGAGCCACCTTCTGAGGGGATAGCACTTGTCATCCAGCAGCCATCCATCCAGCCGGGCTGGAGCACTGAAGAGCCCCGGCACCTGGGAGTGTCTGAGAATGTAGGCGTCGTGGGAGTTGCCTGGGTACCTTGCACAGACTTGTAGAAACTGCATCCTGTGATCTCACACTATCTGCATGTTCATGGAGAGGAAGCTCTTCCTGCTGACAAAGGCACCGGGCTCACCTGCTGGTGCCTTGATGGCCACATGTGTGCAGCCTATTGCACCCTGGATGCGGGGGAAGCCAGCAATGTCCGCAAAGCCTATGGGTCACTGTCTGGCTTGCTTGGTTCCAACGGTAGTGGATGAAATTCAATGCACGCCTGAACAGAGCTTCTGTGCCCTGCTTGACACAAGTGTGCACCGCTGATGGGAGACACTGCAAAGATCACCCACTGACCGCTGAAAGGAGCCAGAGGCATAGAAGTTGAGGGCAGATGTGACCTTCAGAGCCACTGGCATGGGGTGTCCACCCACACAGTTAGCGGAGATCTCAGGCCCTATCATCTGACAGCTATAGTTGACTGTCTTCCTTGAGTGATGGAGCAACCTTCAGCACTGCACCTCAGACATATTGAGGTAGCTGCTTCGCTGCCTGTAAACCCTGGCAGCAGGATAATGGCATCTTCTGTGGCCCCTTCCGCCTTGGACTACCTCTTGGCCCTGCACCCCTTGTGCCTGCGCCTGTCCTCCCAAAGCCCCTGGAGGCTGAATGTGCACTCCTGGCCTCCTTCCCCTTCTAGCCCTCCCTTCCTCCTCAGAGGAGCTGCCTCCAGTGGAGAGTTCAGCTCCTATTCCCAGTCTAGGGGAAGGCTTCCTGAAACCTGCAGGCCCAAAAAAGATTCCTCACTGCAGAGTGTTGACCTGAAGGTTGAGTCTCCCGAAAAAGCAGCTGGTATACATTTTGAAGTACCGCAGTTCACACAGGCAAGTTTCAAAAACTTTCAAAGATAAATACTTGACTGTGCACAATTGCGACTCAAGTGAGCCCTCTTATCCCGCCCGTGGATAAGGTTAATACAAATGTGTCCTACCCACTCGCCCATGCACTGACCCGAAGATTGCACAGGTGCTGAAAAATCGGCGTTGATTTGTGAGTCAAGGGCCTTAAGTGGCTGTTAATTAATGGCGGGTGCACGCTGGACATCACTCGCCCGCCCAGTGAAATATCACGATGGCACGTGGTGATGTCAGGACGCTCGTCTGACGTCACCACGCATCATTTTACGTAAGGACGTGCGGGGCCCGCCCTCGCACGCCAACTGGACAATTCTGCCCATAATGTCAATCTTCACATGTATGCTGATGACACCCAGCTCTGACCCACCTCCACCTCTCTCAACCTCCTCCGTTCCCTAAATTGTCAGACTACTTGCCTGACATCCAGTACTGGATGAACAGAAATCTCCTTCAATTAAATATTGGGAAGACTAAATCCATTGTCTTTAGTCCCTGGCATAAACTCTATTCCCTATCCACCAACTCCTTCCCTCTTCCTGGTAATTGCCTGAGGCTGAACAACACTGTTCACAACCTTGGTGTTATATCTGAACCCAAGATGAGCTTTCAATTATTCCAAAGCTTAGAGATCAAGTTTAAATGAATCAAAAGCTTAATTTCAGCATAATATAGTGGGGTTTCTTGTGGGGTTTATGGTGGGGTTTCTTAAATTGACCCCACAGTATTTTATCACTACAGGAAGTAACCCTGATTCTCTCTTGAGTTTGCCATTTACCAGTTCCCAGCTGCCCTCTTCCCCCATGGCCAGAAAGTGGAGAATGTTGAGAGATAACCTTCCCCTTTACGTTAGTGCCAACTCTAGCGTGCAGATTGGGGTGACCAAACTAACATCAGAGTTATTAGAACAAGGGAGTTAACACACACACTTTAGATTTTGATTGAACCCATGCTTGTGATGATGGGTCTTCCTCGCATTCAAGCTCACAAGTCAGTCTAACATTGAATGTTCATCAGAGTAAACTTAAAAAAAGGTTCTCGACTGAAGTGGGCAAGACTATGTTAATTCTAGGTAATGTGATGTATTTTTAAGGGAGTGCCCTTCAGCAACAATTTCTCTTAAGCTGTGCTTACTAAATGTTATGAAGTTAAGGTAGTTCAGGCATGTCCATTACATGCATTGCAGAAAAATACAGATGTAGGATATTTCCTGCTACATAATGTGCTTTTGTGGTAATGAGAAAGTACATCATTTGTGTATTAACCATGGCTGCAAATATTTACAATACACGTACAGAATGTAAGAGCATTTGCTGCTGCTTGGCTAGAGAGATTTAACAAGAATAAACATTTAATTAACTGCAACAGCGGTCTTAAAGGGAAAGGCCATTTTCATAGCAAAAGATTACAACTGTGCTCCAGATTGCTTATGAGTAACATCAAGGGAGATCAACCAGAATTTGTGCCAAACTGCAGCTTATATTGGAGCTGTCTAAAGGATTATCTCTTGGTGTGCATTTGGAAAATACTGTTTGTACAAACAGTGAACAATTATCTTTTCAGATAGATACATATTTATCTTACCCTTGTGTGTTTGTTCATGAACAAAGTCATTACAAAGAGGCAAGGATGGGGGCAGTAAACTGAGCATGCATGAGTGTGTGTGTTAAACTTTTGCAGCTGACTAGGTAGGCCACAGACCCAAACTGTAGTGAAAGGACAAAGGGAGGAAGATGACACCTAATCTTGAAGATATCTGAATGTGTACAGGCTTCAAGGAGACTGGAAATAGTCTCCATTTACAATCTCTCCCTCAACCCAACCCAACCCAGATAGGGAAAATATATTACTGAAAAGATCACCATGTTGTCGAGGCTTTTCATCTTTCACTCATCAGGACAAATACAAGAATGCCAAATTTCAAACTATCGCAACAATTTATACTACAAGAGAAGAGGGATGCTGACAGGATGGCTTGACTTGCCCAATTGACCAATTCCTCAATTCTTCAATTTAATTTTCTATTTTAACTCAATTAGTGCAATATTAACCCAGTGAAAGTGGGATTAGTTAGTTAAAAGTTTTCTTGGAAGGCCATGGTTTCATCTCGAGGCATGTTATAATAATTATGTATCACGACTTTGGCTAACAGCTTTCTGTTTATCAAGGCTTTTCCAATTTTCAGTTAATAGTTAGCCTTTCACAAAGTGTCTGTGTTGTGGATTAATCGTAGCACTTTGAATGTTTCTGGACCCTGTGACTCTGATTTTTGATCATGGGTACTTGTGCTAACAGGCCATCTAGTCAGCACTTCATATCTTGAACAGATCTTTGCTGTTAATCATCAGATTTGAGGTAAATCCATATCTGATCCTAACCAAAATCCCAGCGTACCAACTATTTTTCCATTATCTCTGGAATTGCCAACCCTCCAGGATTGTCCTGGAGTCTCCTGGACAATGCTGGAAGTGACCAAGGGGAACAGCTGTAGATTATCTGTACTTTTCCCTTTGTGATTATATTAAATGCCTTGCACACTGTTGCATTTACAAATTGGACGATTTTTGTCCCCCTCCATAGTGAATTTGTTTGAGAGAAGCTCAGTCCTTAAAGGCATTGTGCCAGCTGATGAATCTCCAGGAATAAGTCCATTTACTAGAATTTCAACATTTCCCATTTGCTCCCACTGTTTAAAATTTCTGATTGATGCACAAAATATTCCTAGTTTTTGTTTTACTACGATTCAATTAATCATCACCTAAATTGATCCTGAGACAATACAACTTAAGAAACTGAACTTTCAGTTGGATGTTTTTATGTGAATGTGACTAATCAGACAATAGCATAGAAATGACTTTTATTTATATTAGTCAATGAATGTGTTTGTGACATTCCTGTTTGTTATTTTAGTGGCAGCCTTAACCCATTTAAGATGTAGTCTTTTTGGTAAACATAGAAACTAGGAGCAGGAGTAGGCCATTCGGCCCTTCGAGCCTGCTCCGCCATTCATTATGATCATGGCTAATCATCCAACTCAATAGCCTGCTCCCGCTTTCGCCCCATATCCTTTGATTCCCCCCTTTCGCCCCAAGAGCTATATCTAACTCCTTCAAAACATACAATGTTTTGGTCTCAACTACTTTCTGTGGTAACGAATTCCACAGGCTCACCACTCTCTGGGTGGAGAAATTTCTCCTCATCTCAGTCTTAAATGGTCTACCCCATATCCTCAGACTGTGACCCCTGGTTCTGGACGCCCCCACCATCGGGCACATCCTTCCTGCATCTACCCTGTCTAGTCCTGTTAGAATTTTATAGGTTTCTATGAGATCCCCCCCTCATTCTTCTGAACTCCAGTGAATATAATCCTAATCGACTCAATCTCTCCTCATATGTCAGTCCCGCCATCCCAGGAATCAGTCGGATAAACCTTCGCTGCACTCCCTGTATAGCAAGTACATCCTTCTCCAGATAAGGAGACCAAAACTGCACACAATATTCCAGGTGTGGTCTCACCAAGGCCCTGTACAATTGCAGCGAGACATCCCTGTTCCTATACTCAAATCCTCTGGTTATGAAGGCCAGCAAACCATTTGCCTTCTTTACCGCCTGTTGCACCTGCATGCTTACCTTCAGCAACTGGTGTACAAGGACACCTTCCCCTCTCTCAGTTTATAGCCATTCAGATAATAATCTGCCTTCCTGTTTTTGCTACCAAAATGGATAACCTCACATTTATCCACATTATACTGCATCTGCCATGCATTTGCCCACTCACTCAGCTTGTCCAAATCACACTGAAGCATCTCTGCATCCTCCTCACAGCTCACCCTCCCACCCAGCTTTGTATCATCTGCAAATTTGGAGATATTACATTTAATTTCCTCATCTAAATCATTAATATGTATTGTGAATAGCTGGGGTCCCAGCACCAATCCCTGTGGTACCCCACTAGTCACTGCTTGCCATTCGGAAAAAAGACCAGTTTATTCCTACTTTTTGTTTCCTGTCTGCCAACCAGTTTTCTATCCATCTCAAAACACTACCCCCAATCCCATGCGCTTTAATTTTAATGCCAATCTCTCATGTAGGACTTTGTCGAAAGCCTTCTGAAAGTCCAAATAAACCACATCCACTGGCTCCCCCTCATCAACTCTACTAGTTACATCTTCAAAAAATTCCATTAGATTTGTCAAGCATGATTTCCCTTTCATAAATCCGTGCTGACTCTGTCCGATTCTGCCACTGTTTTCCACGTACTCAGCTATTAAATCTTTTATAATGGACTCTAGAATTTTCCCCACTACCGACATCAGGCTGACTGGTCTGTAATTCCCTGTTTTCTCTCTGCCTCCCTTTTTAAATAGTGGGGTTACATTAGCTACCCTCCAATCTGTAGGAACTGTTCCAGAGTCTATAGAATCTCGGAAGATGACCGCCAATGCATCCACTATTTCTAGGGCCACTTCCTTAAGTACTCTGGGATGTAGATTATCAGGCCCCGGGGATTTATTGGCCTTCAATCCCATCAATTTCCCCAACACCATTTCCCTACTAACACTGACTTCTTTCAGTTCCTTCTTCTCACTAAAACCCTGTGTTCCCCAACATTTCTGGTATGTTATTAGTGTCCTCCTTTGTGAAGACAGAACCAAAGTATGTATTTAGTTGGTCAGCCATTTCATTGTCCCCATTTATAAATTCCCCTGTTTCTGACTGTAAGGGACCTACATTTGTCTTCACCAATCTTTTTCTCTTCACATACCTATAGAAACTTTTACAGTCAGTTTTTATGTTCCCTGCAAGCTTACTCTCATACTCCATTTTCCCCTTCTTAATCAATCCCTTGGTCCTCCTTTGCTGAATTCTAAACTGCTCCCAATCCTTAGGTCTATTGTTTTTCCCGGCCAATTTGTATGCCTCTTCCTTGCATCTAATATTATCTCTAATTTCCCTTGTAAGCCATGGTTTAGCCACCTTTCCTGTTTTACTTTTGCGCCAGACAGGAATAAATAATTGTTGCAGTTCACCCATGCGCTCTTTGAATGTTTGCCATTGCCTATCCACTGTCATCCCTTTAAGTAACATTTCCCAATCCATCAGATTGGGAACTGGTAAAACAGAACTTGAGTATTGCTAAAAAAAGAGACATATTATCTAAGCTTTTCATCTAGTTCTCATCAGGGTAGCTGGCAAGAAATTACCAACTGAAACAGGGGAACAAAATTTATACTGCATGAGAAGAGTATGCTGATTGGTTGGCAAGTGGAGGCATTGCCATGGAGAATGCAGCATGGAACACTTAACTGCCTAGCTTTGTTCAAATTCAAACCGGACAGGTCGACTCAGATTGGTCAAGGCATTGCCCTGGGGGATGAACCAGGGAATGATGGTTCCCTAAACTTTTGTTTAGTTGATAAAGGCACAAATTGCGGACATGTTTCTTCTGTCTGCAAAGGACAGGGCCTTGTGTGTGGATATATGTGGCTTCTAGCACGGGTAAGTAAGCCACATTGTGAGACCAACCCACAATCTTAAATTGGTTTTCAATGTCTGTCTTAGCACACTCAATCCATTTGCGGAATCACATCTAACGTTGGACGCTGTTGACGAAATTATCCCAGATTTGCACTAAATGCAGTAACGGGCAGGTAAAATGGCCACAATAGCAGCTTCTCCAGCCTTATCATCCCATGGCGTCCTGTTTCCACGGCGGGCAGGCTTCGATTCGCCCGCCATGCTGTCACCTCGCCGCTTTGTCACACCAGACGCCACATTTAAAGCATAGCTGCGTGTACACCTCTCAGGACTACTGCAAATAAGACATGGCCCCGAAAGGCAAGAAGACTGCAGCCCCCACGTTTAGTGATGTATGCCCCGCGTGCCTTTTGGTCACTGTGGAGGCCCGCTGTGATGTCCTTTAGCCCCCGCTCTGGCCACAGGAGGGGTAGCAACATTATCACTCCAACTTGGTAGGTGGTGGCAGTGGTGATCAGTGCCAATGTGGCACAGAAGAGGTTAGCCAGCCAATGCAGATAGAGGATGAATGATCTCATCTGTGCAGCCAGGGTATGGCAACCAGCTCATCACTCTAAACTCTCACACTCAAGCCCATCACACATTTACTGGCATCTCACTCACTGCCAGCTCAAGGGACATCACCACCCATTCTCACACACATACCCTCACATGTCCATCTTGCCTCATCTCCTCTGGAGACTGCCTCCTCAGCCCTCACCATCTTGAGGCCACTTGCACAGATCAACTTGTGCCCTCACACAAAGACTAGGATATACCCCTTCCTCACTACAGCCCTCACCCTGTAGCCTCTCCCCTTCCCTGAGGCCATTTCCCCAAGCAGGCCCTAACCCTGCAGCTGTACAAAACAACCCCTGCCTTATGGCTGGTCTGGTAGGTGGACACCTGCCTGTGAACCGCCCTAAAAGTACTATGGTGCTGTCTCCAAAGCCTGGCACTGATAACTATGAGTGCTGCCCGAGGCGAGATAGGCAAACAAACCTCAGTCCTGAGTGAAGGGCAGCTCGCCAGGTGTGTGTCACTTATGTGTAGTTGTGAAACATGTGACGTGATTGGCAGACGATTCACATGAGGGGATGAGTCCGGCGGGCTAGCATTATGATGATATGCAGATGTGTTACAATGAGGTTCCCAATGTCCGATTGTGGGAAACGTGGCCCGCCATCAACGGGCTGAGCAGACGATCGCAAACTGGTTTCATAACGTTGTGACATTGATTTTTTGGCCTTCTCACCATATTGTCCACTCACACCACTGAGCACGCCCAACGCCAGTGGGCATGGATGATTCCGCCATATGTTTTGAGTTTTGCAAGCACAGGCTGGTTGGGTACGGTCAGTACTTTGCCTGTTGGAAACAGCTGGAGGGATGTGCTTTGACCAATCAGAGTCAACCTGCCTGGTTTGAATTTGAACAAAGCTGGGCAGTTAACTATTCTATTCATGCATTCTCCATGGCAACACCTTCAGCAATCAGAGTCCACTTACCAACCATTCAGCATTCTCTTCTCATGCAGTATAAATTGTTGTTCCCCCATCGCAGTTTGGTAATTTCTTGCGAGCTATTCTGATGAGTGTAAGACGAAAAATTTAGACAGCATGTCTCTTTTTTTTCAGCAATACCCATTTGAGATGCATAAGGCACCACCTCAGTTGGATAGTGGAATGTAAACAGAAGTGCTAAGCATTCCTCCAACTGTGCCTTCTAGGCCCTAAGAATCTGTGTAATTAAAGATCAGCAATTTGTTGTGTGTTGTATTTGTAACCTTGATAAATTCCTTGGGTCAGGATTTCTAATTGAGTTGATAAAGATATTGGGCTGCATTTTGGCTAGCGAGGCAAATAGCTCAAGTTGGGAAATTTCCTGACTTGCCAGAACTGCTTTTATAAAATGTGCCCCGAATTGCATGATTTTTTTCCTCGGGGGCTGGGTGTGGGATGGAGTCAGGCCCATTGACCTTGGAAGCAGGGCATAGCCAGCCACAGGAGTAGGCGAGTGATGAGGGGGTCTGGTTAGAAGGCCCACCTCAGTTCCCTGGGACTTTGTTCCATTTGTTTCAAAAGCTTTTAAGCCCTCACATTCTCACCTCATGGCCTCTCATACCCACCATGCCCCCTCCGTATAATAATAATGGCAAGTGTGGAAACGCTGGGTAAAAAGCACCCATTCTTTGAAAGAAACTGCTGTTTCAGTAGAAAAGATGACCAGACAGCCCCTCTCCACCTGTGCTCATTATGAATGCTTGGCTGAGAGCCAGCACTGACAAATGCATTAGCTCAGCAGGGGTTCTGTTTTGACAACTGAAGTGGATTGTTGACTTTGGTTGACTAAAATCTTCATGTGGTTAAAGTAAGTTGTTCTTCTATGATCTCTTTTATCAGTGTCTCATTGTTTATCTGGACAAGATTAAGAGACGTGAAGTGGTTAAAGTCTCTATTAACTGAAATTACAATTGCCCTGTCTGACACTTTCCTAGTCTTGTAGGAACAACAGTTTTTTTTTCAAAGATGATTTGTGAATGGATAGTTTCAATTCTCAGCATCTCCTTAGTATAGGGTTCACTGGTTCTGTGCATTGGGCATGGAGGCCATGGAGCGAGCATGGAGCATGGAAGGGGCATGGGTAGGCATCGGTAAGGCCTTTGGAACTTACCTTTCAAAGGTTCCTGAATCCAGACTGCGGTTCATGACTCCTCCGAGGAGCTGTAAAGCATGAATCATGGAGAAACTGGCCCAGATCCATGAAAATTACAGGGTGCAAGGAGATGCCTACCTCCGCATTGCAGCTGGCTGGGCGGGAGTGCCCAACATGCATCCTTATCCCACACTGGCAAAAATTGCTGGTGCCGTGAATGGGTCGGGAGTCCTAGAGTCGGGTCCTGCCTGCCATTTTTAAACTGCTCTGGAGTCACCTTGACTTTGTGAAAATCCAGCGCTTAGATGTGTCTAAATATTTTTAGTTGCACTGTTAGATCTGTAGCATTTGTTGTTCTTCTTTCAACTTCTCCCATTTTACTTGGGGTCACCACAGTCCTAGTTGGTCACCCTTCTCCATCTCCTCCTCCTCCTGTCAGTCAGCCGGTCCTGCTCCAATCCCACTGCTTTTAAATCTCTCGCCACGGCATCTTTCCAACTGGTCTTAGGCTTTCCTCTTCTCCTTATTCCTGGCAATCCCATCTCCATTACTCGCCTCACCACATTTCCTCTGTAGCATTTGTTATTAAGGTTAATTGCTAGTTTGATTTTTTCTGAACAACAGATTTCCAGTTTAATGCAGGCACAGGAGATTGGCAAATCTTTAGCCTTTAATTAGCTGGGGTGAGTTTGTCATACAGGAAGCTGTGTGGCACCCCTTCATTAACTTCAAGGTTAACATAAACAGTATGAACATCAGACAGTGGAGTACTCTATTTCTCAATGAATCGAAGGGCCTTGAGTGACAACAGACGAATGTCATATAAGATTTCTATATGAATAGAGTTATTGATGGTTACAGCTCCATTATTCATCCAAGTTAAGTAATAGACTACATTTCAGGCAACAGGCGATGAAGATTGTGCCTTTACTCCCCTCATACTCGCTTAAAAATGTCAACCTGTTATGGGACATGGTTCACAGGGCCTCATCCAAGTAGCTAATTTTGTTTTTCATATTGGGGACAAATTCAGTATGGAGAGTCAACCTACAATGCATGATCATCTCATTTACATTGTGATGTTTCATTACATAGCGAGAAATATTGGGCATAAGGCTCAAGTTGTCCAGCATCTGCAGCTCTTTTAGGGTTTGTTATAATCCCAGCTGATGTTAATACTGGACAAGTCAGATCTCAGAGTGAAACCTGGCTTGGTAGATCCTAATTTTTTTTTTAGAAACTGTGGAGGTCAGTTACTGAGAACATTTCACAAGAGTCTGCCAGCATACTGTTAACACAAAGAATAAAATGTTTATTACACAAGAAAAAAGGAACTATATTACACTAGACAAAAAGGTTGGAAAGATTTCAATACAGATACCAGAAAGTGATTCAGACTCATGCTATTCCTTTTATCCCAGCAACCCTCACGGACACAAAACCTCAGTGAAGATTTACCATTGTCTCAACACCAAAGTATCTTGCTTGGGTTAGCTCAGTTTCAAACAATTTTCTTCTGGTGGACTTCTGAGCAATTGCTAGATGCTTTTCTTCAGCTGGTATCTCTCCCTGAGACACCCAGAATCACAGAATTCACAGAATTGTTACGGTGTAGAAGGAAGCCATTTGGTCCATTGTGTCTGCACTGGCTCTCTGAGCATTTAAAGATTAGTGCCAATCTCCTGCCTTTTCCCCATAACACTGCACGTTGTTTCTATTTAAATAATCATCCAATACCCTCTTGAATGCCTCAATTGAACCTGCCTCCACCACACTTCCAGGCAGTGCATTCCAAACCCTAACTACTCGCTGTGTGAAAAAGCTTTTTCTCACCTCACATTTGCTTCTTTTGCAAAACACTTTAAAACTGTGCCCTCTGTTTCTTGATCCATTTATGAGCAGGAACAGTTTCTCCCTATCTACTCCATCCAGACCCCTCATGATTTTGAAAACTTCTATCAAGTCTCCTCTTAACCTTTTCCTTTCCAAGGAAAACAGCCCCAACTTCTCCAATCTTTCCTCATAACTGAAGTGTCTTATCCCTGGGACCATTCTCGTAAACCTCTGCACTCTCTCCAATGCGTTCACATCCTTCCTATAGCGTGGTGCCCAGAACCCAAATTCTGCAATCTAAATTCACTATTACTTCAACTTCAGAGCAAACGCATGAGCTCCCTAAACCCCAGCAGGTTTTCAGGGTTTCTTATTAGAGGGAATAGACCGTCTACCTGCATTCTCTGGTATATACACACACTAACTGACTGCCCATCTGCGTTTCTCTGTCTCTCTGTGCAGCTCTCGACCCCTGTTGCTAGGCAACAGCACTTTTTTTTTTCTACTTTTTTTTTAACTTCACTAAACTACTAACCCCTTGGTAATCCATCTCTACACATCAAAAGTTGTAAAACCTCATTAAAAATGCATGTATACAAACAGGGCCCCAGACTTCCTGGCACCAGCTCACAAAAAACTTCTAAATGAAACTAAAGTCCGGTCTCATCTTTCTTAATGCCAAAATTCAAAATATAAATTAAACGTAAAGCTATACATTGTTCCTAACATCTCCCCGCAGAAAAAAAAAATGAAAGGGTATCTTTAGGATGCATTTTCATTTTCTATTACAATCTCCTCTTATCACTATCTCTATTTAACTTCTACAAATTTTATTCAAGCAGTAGCAATGTATTTACCTCAAACACACAAGGACTTTTCCAGATAAATCATATTCTACACAAGTCCGTTTTGATCACAGCATTCTGGTTCCTCCCTATTTGCACCTGACAAAGCATCTGCTACTATGATAGTTTCTTCCCGCTGCATAAATGATTTTCAAATTGTTTGGTTGTAGCATTAAACTCCAATGAAATAGTCTCAGATTCTTGGTATGAAAACTTTGCTAAAAAGGTTAAAGGATTATGGTCTGTATAAATAATAGTCTTTGCAGAGTTGTTGGATATGTAGACTTCAAAATGTTGTAGAGCCAACACCAAACTCGAAGTCTCTCTTTCCACAGTTGAGTATTTCTGCTGGCAAGAATTTAACTTTCGAGGAAAGCAACTGGCCATTCAAATCCCATCTTGTCTTCCTGTAATAAAACTGCAGCATAACCAATGTCCCTGGCATCAACAGCCAGTTTAAATGGCTTAGCGTAATTTGGTGCTGCTAAAATTGGTGCAGTGGTCAGTACAGTTTTCAAGCTGTCAAAGGCACTTTGACACTCCTCTGTCCATTCAAATTCCTTGCCTTTCTTTAAAAAGCTTGTCAACTGCTGAAATTCAGAACAAACTTCCAATAGAATCCATTCATGCCTATATACCGCAGAATCTCTTGTTTTGTCTTAGGCACTGGAAAATCCATGATAGCCATATTTTTGCTTCTCTAGGTGCTACTTGGTCTTGTCCCACGGTGTGGCACTAATAAGTCACTTTTCTTTGGCAAATTCACTTTTTGTCAAGTTTATGACCAAATTGGCTCTTTGTAACCAATCAAACAATTTGTTCAAGTGTTACAAATGTTCCTCCCAGGTTTGACTGAACAAACCAAATCATGAATATATACAACATAGGTGCATAATCCTTCAATGACCTTTTTGGTTAATCTTTGAAAAGTTACTGGTGCATTCTTCATTCTGAAAGGCATGACTTTACATTGATGAAGTCCATCTGGGATTGATAAGGTCCATTTGGGGTTGTGAAAGTTGATTTTTTTTGGCCATATTTGTCAGTGGAACTTGCCAATATCCCTTCAATAAATTTTTGTGATGAAACTTGCTTGTCCAGTCTTCTCAATATGGTCTGCTAATCGTGGAATCAGAAATGATTCTATGTTACCAGATTGATTTTGCGATCATCTATACGTAATCGTTGTGACCCATCTGGTCTCGGTACTATTACAATAGGTGAGCAATAGGCGTGACTCGGTTCAATAATGTCATTTTCCATCATGAACTTGATTTCTTCCCTCACCTGGGCTAACTTCTCTGGACTTAGTCAGTAAGGATGTTGCTTTATGGGTGATCCATCTGCCACATTCGCACCATGTATAGCCAAAGATGTTTTCGCTGGCCTATTTACAAAAATTGATTTATGAGTTTGTAATAGCTTTCGTAAGTCACCTTGACAGTTTTCTGGATGATAGCATAATATTATATCTAAATTTTTAAGCACCTCTGTGTTTTCCAATCTGATTACTGGAGGGTCAACTTTAGAATATTTGACTTTTGATTCCTTCTCAAATCACTCTGGTATTTTTATTTCACTCCCTACTTATACTACTGTAAACACACTCCTCTCCTGACTATCTTCCCTGTCATCATATCGCTTTAACATATTAACGTGACACACTCACTGACTTCTGATCCTGTCTGGAGTACTCACTATATAACTTACATAATTGAGTTTCTTTTTCATTTGATAAGGTCCAGTGAACCTCGCTTTTAATGGTTCACCAGAGAAAGCTAACAACACTAACACCTTGTCTCCAGCAACAAAATTTTGAGCTTTGGCATTTTTAATTGCCCTAGCTTTTAATATTTGTTGAGCAATTTTTAAATGCTGTCTATCCAAAGCGTGTGAGTTGGCCAATCTTTCCTGAGAATTTGACACATGGGTCAAAAGTGTAGTCTCTGAACTTTGGTTTATAAATTTTTCTTTAATTAATTATAGGGGTCCTCTCACCCCACGCCCATATATCAGTTCAAAAGGACTGAATCCTGTGGACTTATTAGGGGCATCCCTAATGGCAAACAGTAAAAATGGAATTCCTTTATCCCAATCATTCATTAGGACATTCCTGACGTAAGGCTTTAATCATGGTCTTTAAAGTTTGATGCTACCTTTCTAATGCTCCTTGCTATTGTGGATGATAAGCTGAAGATTTAAATTGTTTTATGCCCTATTGATTATTTTTTTGAATATTTGTGAAATACAATCAGATCAAGGCTGAAATTTTATCTCCTTAAGTAATCCATATCTAACGAATTGAACTAACTTTCCCACTACCATTTTTACTGTAATTTTCCCCAAAGGCACTGCCTCAGGAAATCTTGCTGGAACACCAAAATTGTTAAAAGATGCTGATTCCCACTTTTGGTTTTAGTTAGGGGTCCTACACAATCTATTAAGACTCTGCTAAACGGTTCTTCAAAAGTTATCAGAATTAAGGGTGCGGGTTTAATTGATGATTGGGGTTTCTCCACTACCTGACATGTCTGGCAGAATTTAACCACGTCTTTATGCAGTCCTGGCCAATAGAAATGGTTCAGTATTTTAGCCTGTGTTTTCCTAATCCCGAAGTGACCTGTCATTGGAATTTCATGAGCTATTCATAAAATTTTGTTACGACACCCAGATGGAGCAACCACCTGATGAACTACTGCTCCTTCCTCATCAGCTGGCATTTGAGGTGGTCTCCATTTCCTCATTAGCACTTTGTCTTTTAAATAATAACACTCTGGTATTGGTTCTGATTCAGTCTCTGAGTATGCTGTTTGATACAACTCTTTCAACTCAGGATCTGCCTGTTGTATTTTTACTAAAGAAGATGGGCTAAACATGTCAGCCTCATTCTCTTTACCTTCCTCCTTTTTACTTAAGTTTTTGAAAATAGTGTCAGATAACAACTGAATTTCTACATCATCTCCCTGTTGTGTAGCTTCCTCCTCTTCCTGTCTAATTTTATGGGCCTTAGATCTAGTCACTACACAGTCAGGAAACAATCCAGGATGTTCCTCCTGTTGCATTTCAGTTTCTTTCACTTCCACTGGTTGTTCCAACACCTTCGGTGAGGCTAATATTTTTCAGCCAGTCAGGTCATTCCCCAAGATAAAATCAATTTCTTCTATAAGAATTTGATGCTTTACTCCAACTGCAACCTCTCCACTTACTAAATCACTCTTTAATCCAACTGTATGTAATGGGAAGAGCTTATAACCTTCAGGTGTACATCCAGTTAATAGTTTTTCCTTCATTAACCCCTCTGGAAGACACATTTTATCACCAGTCAACATCAGTAACTGACTGGTTCCATTGTCTCTCAATATCTTTATTGGTTTGCCTCCTTGATTAGAAGAATAAGGGAATACCTCTCCTCGATTTAAAAAAAAATCTTTAAACCTTTCCGTAATGTGTTTGCCTGTTTTGTCGGAGGAGTACGGGAACACATCTCCCTTCGAGACACATTAGCAGTAATTGAGGAAGAATTCTCTTGACTATCCTGTGCCATATCCTCCTCCTTAGGATCTGAGGGAACATGCTTCACCTGCTCCACTGCTACAGTTTTAATACCCATTTCCTTTCCAGGTGCAACCTTTTCAGAGGATTCTTTAAGTGTTCCTACTACTGTTATAGGTCTCCCATTTAATTTCCAGCAATTAGTTTTACTATGTCCAGTTTTATTACAATGGAAGCATATTCTTTTCTTTACTTTTAGGTTCTAGCCTATCTCCTTTATTATTTTGGCATCCTTCTGTTTGTTCCCTAGAATTAGTACCTTTTCCATCCCCAGATTTCCTGTTCCTCCAGTTTCCTTGTTGATTCCCACATGACCCATTTTCCCACATGTAACAGTCTGTGAGATATCATGGGTTTCAGCCAAAACTGCTGCTGCTTGGATCTCTGATACTTGACACTCATCTAAATAAGTCTTACTGGTTACTGGAATACTATTTCGGAATTCTTCCATAATCATGATTTACCTCACATTCTCAAAGGTTTTCTCTAACTTTAGTGATCGGAACCACTGATCCCATAACATTTCTTTTTCCTTTGCAAACTCTATGAATGTCTGATTAGGTTTCTTTCTTGTGGTCCTAAACTTTAATTGACAAGATTAAGGGACAAGCTCATAAGCATTGAGCATTAACCTTTTAACCGCTGCATAGTCTGCAAACTGTTCCTCTGACAGACCACTGTACACATTCATAGCTGTACCTGACAGGACACTTTGGGTGGAATTTTATGGCCCCATTGCAGCAGGAGCAGATCTGTAAAATGCAGGACCATAAAATCCCACCTTTTGTAAAGTTAAGGTCCAATCATCTTTTGGCCACTTCAACTTCACAGCTAACTTCTCAAATGAGGCAAAATATCTTTCAACTTCATCCTCTGTAAATTTAGACACTAAATAAAGATTTTTAGTTAAATCAAATTCTCCAGTGGAATCAGGATCATCCTCTGAACTCCTATCTCCTCTTTATTTCTTTATTCTAAGCTTTTCTTTAGCCAAGTCATGTTGTCTGATTTCTTTCTCTCTCAAACTCAAGCTCAAGCTTTCACATTTCCATTACTTTCAATCTTTCTTTTTCTTATTCTTTCTCCTCTTTTTCCAATTCAAGCTTTTTTCATTTCCATTCCACAAAGGAAGATGGTTGTGGTTGTTGGATATCAATCATCTCAGTTCCAGGATGACACTACCCTGAGGAACTCCTGCAGTGATCTCAGCTGCTTCATCAATGACCTTCCTTCCATCATAAGGTCAGAAGTGGGGATGTTCACTGATGATTACACAATGTTCAGTACCATTTGCGACTCCTCAGGTACTGAAGCAGTCCATATCCAAATGCAACAAGACCTGGACAATTGGGCTGACAAGTGGCAAGTAATATTCGCGCCACACAAGTGTCAGGCAATGACCATCTCCAACAAGAGAGAATCTAACCCCATTGTCCCATGACATTCCGTGGCATTACCATTGCTGAATCCCCCACCATCAACGTCCTGGGGGTTACCAGAAACTGAACTGGACTAACCATATAAATACTGTGGCTACAAGAGCAGGTCAGAGGCTAGTATGTAACCGAGCTGACTAGAATGCACCAACGAAGCAAAAGATAACCAGACAAAGCCTGAGAGTCCTGAAAACTATCCAAGGGGTGATAGTGAACAGAGCTGGAGAAGGACTTCGGTCCTTCAAAATCACCTCTGTCATCATTCAGAACATACAGTGGAAGAATTGTGAAAAAGCCACAGAGACGCAGAGATAAGTAAAAGACAAAACAGACTAATCAAAAGAGAGTAAGAAAGAATAGATAAGAGACTTCGTGTACTTGAGTTGTATAAAAGTTTTTTAAAAAGGAAATGTCATGATAATAGCTGATTGTGTTTATGGACTCCAGTATTAAATACTATACAGTACTCTGTACTATATATGGGGTCACCTGACCTGGGGGTTAAAGGTCAGCTAGCACATGTTGGAGCTTGTCTTGATAGAGATCAGATACTGCAGACGTGTTCATGTTAGGAAAATGTGTTATCAATAAAGTTAGCTCAGCTAAAATGTCGACGGCCTGTGTGCATCATTAAAACAAGACAACAGTGAAGGAACAGCGATATATTTTCAAGTAAGGATGGTGAGTAACTTGGAGGGGAACCTCCAGGTGGTGATGTTCCCACCGATCTGCTGCCCTTATCCTTCTAGATGGTAGTGGTCGTGGGTTTGGAAGGTGCTGCCTCAGGAGCCTTGGTGAGTTTCTGCAGTGCATCTTGTAGATGGTACACACTGCTGTCACTGTGCAACGGTGGTGGAGGGAGTGAATGTTTGTGAAAGAGATGCCAATCAAGCAGGCTGCTTTGTCCTGGATGGTGTCGAGCTTCTTGAGTGTTGTTGGAGCTGCATTCATCCAGGCAAGTGGAGAGTATTCCATCACACTCCTGAATTGTGCCTTGTAGATGGAGGATAGGTTTTGGGGAGTCAGGAGGTGAGTTACTCATGGTGGGATTCCTAGCCTCTGACCTGCTCTTTTTTTATCACTGCTTGTCGCTCTGAGGTACGGCTCGAATCACTGCTGGAACCTCCTCCAGTTTTCGGCAAAAATTGCCCTCCAAACTGAACTCTCTCGATGGTTTCAGAATCGCCATTGTTGCATTTAGTTTTCTTCTGTCTTGTTTCTTATTTTAATGATGCACACAGGATATCGACATTGTAGTTGAGCTAACTTTATTGATAACACATTTTCCTAACATGAACACATGTCTGCAGTATCTGAACTCTATCAAGACAGGTTCCAACATGTGCTATCTGACCTTCAAGCCCCGGGTCAGATGACCCCATATACATATAGTACAGAATACCATATAGAGTCTAATACTGCAGTCCACAACCACAATCAGCTATTATCATGACAACTGTCACTGGGTCCCTTCCTAACAGCACTGTGGATGTACCTATACCACATGGACTGCAGCGATTCAAGAAGGCAGCTCACCACCTCTCGAGGGCAATTAGGGATGGTAATAAATGCTGGCCTAGTCAGTGATGCCCACATCCCATGAAAGAATTTTTAAAAATCACTTTTTCCTTTTCCGATTTTGAGCTTTTTCATTTCCATTTCTTTTGCTCTTTTTCTTTCTCCTCTCTTTCTAATAGAAGTTTTTTTCATTTCTCTTTCACTTTCCTCCAATTCAAGTTTTTCATCTCTTTTCCTTTTTCTATCTCAAGCTGCTTCATTTGCAACTGAATTTTTGCTAACTCTATCTGTGATGCATCAATTTCAGGTGTCTCCTATTTTAATTCTAAATGTTGGCTAATTTCTTTGACCATATGACCATACTATCGTTACGAAATCCTGGTTTATTTCTACCTTCAATTTATCTGCTAATGCTCTGTTTAGCCTTCGTCAAGGATTTCAAATAATCTACTGTGATGTCTTCTACTCCCAGGAACATCTTAGCAACAGTCAAAGCCATCTTTAAATTCAAACCCGTGTAATATACTTCACAGCAAAACTCGCTCCTATGCCCTGTATTTCCACGTTCTCGTTTCTTTAAGGATTCACAGATCCCACCGAAATTCAAAATTCAAGGATTTCTAACCTTGCAAGGTTAAAAACCATTAAAACAAAGATCTCCACTTTGTTAAGATCTCAGCTGATAATACTGGACAAGGCAGATCCCTGAGTGAAACCTGGCTTGGCAGATCCTAACTTTGTTTCTATTTAGAAACCGTGGAGGTCAGTTACTGAACACTTTCACAAGAGTCTGCCAGTATACTGTTAATGCAAAGAATAAAACATATTTATTAAACAAGAAAAAATGAATTAAATTATAGTTGACAAAGAGGTTGGAAAGATTTCTATAATTTCCCAGAAAATGACTCAAACTCGCACTATTCCTTTTATCCCAGCAACCCTTACAGACACAAAAACCCATTGAAGATTTACCACTGTCTCAACACCAAGGTTTCGAGCTTGGGTTAGTTCAGTTTCAAACAGTTTTCTTTCGGTGGTCTTCTGAGCAATCGCTAGATGCATTTCTTCAGCTGAGACATCCACAAACCACAATCTAAACTCACTATGATTTCGACTTCAGAGCAAACACATGAGTTCTCTAAACTAATTTCTCCAGCAGGTTTGCTGGGTTTCTTATTAGAGAGATGAGATCTTTTGCCTGCACTCTCTGGTATACACACACTAACTGGCCTCCCTTCTGTGTTTCCCTGTCTCCCTGTGTGTCTCTGGGCCCACGTCACTAAGCAACAGCACAGTTTTTTCTACTTAGTTTAGTGAAGTTTAAAAAAAGCAACTAACCCCTTGGTAACCCATCTCTACATTTCAAGAGTTGTAAAAGCTCACTAAAAATGCACATATGAAAACAGGGCCCCAGACGTCCTGGCACCCAGCTCACAAAAACTTCTAAATGAAACTAAAACCAGGTCTCACATTTCTTAACACCCAAATTAAAAATATAAATTAAACTTAAAGCTATACATTGTTCCTAACTGGTTACTTATCACACTTAAAACTGCACTACTCTGGTGGAGCAGATTGACAAAACAGAATGGCTCCGTTTGAATCTCCCAGAGAAAGAGGTTTGTCCTTTTTGAAGCTACAATGGAGCTGATTGGATCAAGGTGACTGAAAAAGGCAGTGTTGTCTTGACTGTGTCCAAATCCTGGGCATGTGTAAGGAATAGATTATTGGCTCTGAAGAGTTGTTGAGATAAATGTGCATAATACTTTGCATAGTATTACAATCCTGTCTTATAATGCATCTGAACAGTACTTCATTGTAAGATTAGTAGAGTATCAGCGAGGGAGAATGGACAGCATTCTGGCAACCGTTCATAGGTTTCCACTTGCAGAGGCATGCCCATGTTCTCACAGAGCCTTTGTATTGCTGCCCTGTTTTTGCCACATGGACCATTAGACGTGCCACACAACAAATGCTAAACGTGCTGCTGCACGTTGATTAAGGTGGCCCAATGCCTTGGTTGCCTAGGTGACACATCCTCATTCCAACATCTGCCTATCTCTTCTAAGTGCGTGCTGATTGTAACATGTGGCATTATGCACAGACTGGGGGCTGGGCAAAGGTTTGCTAATGTGGTGAGGACCCTGCAAACTCTGACCTGGAACCAGTAGTGAGATTATCCTCCACATATCTGCCTCTGACCACCTGCCTCACTGTTTTATCTCTGATCTCCAGGGTTTGCAAATTCTTCTGGTAATCCTGTCAGTTTACTTCATTGTGTAATATCAGAATCGGCAGTCTCTGTGTAAGTATTGAGCTGTGTTTTGGATTGAGGGTGGGGTGGGGGAAAGGTGCAGGGAGAGAGGGTGAAGTTATTGTGGCTTGTGTGACAGAAGTCAGTTTTATATGGGTCTCCTAATTCAGATTGTGGCATTTGTGATATAGCTCCCAGCATTTATGTTGTTAAATCTGATTTCCACAGACCAGTGGGAGATTTTTGACCTTAAAATTCCCGAAAGGAGCAACAGTCAATGTGAGGGCAGAAATAACTTTCAAGGAATGAAAGGGTCACACCAGAAGGACTTTTTAAGTCCTTCTCTTCCCACACGCCTGGCTCTTTGCAGCCCAACTAGGAATCAGCTTGGGTGGTGCCAAGGTATCTGACACCGCTCGGTGGCGTGGTGTTTTCGAGTACACTTATGTCAATACATGGGCATTTTGTTTTAATCATTCATGGGATGTGGGCTTCGCTGGCTGGGCCAGCATTTATTTTCCATCCCTAATTGTCCTTGAGAAGGTGGTGGTGAGCTGCCTTCTTGAACTGCTGCAGTCCACGTGGTGTAGGTACACCCATAGTGCTGTTAGGGATGGAGTTCCAGGATTTTTACCCAGCAACAGTGAAGGAATGGTGATATATTTCCAGGTAAGGATGGTGAGTGACTTGGAGGGGAACTCCTAGGTGGTGGTGTTCCCATCTTATCTGCTGCCCTTGTCCTTTTAGATGGTAGTGGTCTTGGATTTGGGAGGTGTTGTCTAAGGAGCCTTGGTGAATTCCTGCAGTTCATCTTGTAGATGGTACACACTGCTGCTACTGTGCTTCGGTGGTGGAGGGAGTGAATGTTTGTGGATATGGTGCCAATCAAGCGGGCTGCTTTGTCCTGAATGGTGTCAAGCTTCTTGAGTGTTGTGGGAGCTGCACTCATCCAGACAAGTGGGGAGTATTCCATCACACTCCTGACTTGTGCCTTGTAGATGGTGGACAGGCTTTGGGGAGTCAGGAGGTAATTTACTCATCACAGGATTCCTAGCCTGTGACCTGCTCTTGTAGCCACAGTATTTATATGGCTAGTCCAGCTCAGTTTCTGGTCAATGGTAACCCCCAGGATGTTGATAGTGGGGGATTCAGTGATGGTAATGCCATTGAACAACAAGTGGCAATGTTTAGACTCTCTTGTTGGTGATGGTAATTGCCTGGCACATGTATGGCGTGAATGTTACTTGCCACTTTGTCAGCCCAAGCCTGGATATTGTCCCGGTCTTGCTGCATTTGGAAATGGACTGCTTCAGTATCTGAGGAGTCGCGAATGGTGCTGAACATTGTGCAACCATCAGCTAACATCCCTACTTCTGACCTTGTGATGGAAGGGAGGTCATTGATGAAGCAGCTGAAGATGGTTGGGCTGAGGACATTACCCTGAGGAACTCCTGCAGTGATGTCCTGGAGCTGAGATGACTGACCTCCAACAACCACAACCATCTTCCTTTGTGCTAGGTATGACTCTAACCAGTGTAGAGCTTCCCCCCTGGTTCCTATTGACTCCAGTTTTGTTAGGGCTCCTTGATGCCACAGTCAAATGCAGCCTTGATTTCAAGGGCAGTCACTCTCACCTCATCTCTGGAGTTCAACTCTTTTGTCCATGTTTGAATCAAGGCTGTAATGAGGTCAGGAGCTAAGTGACCCTGGTGGAACCCAAACTGGGATTCAGTGAGCAGGTTATTGCTAAGCAAGTGCTGCGTGATAGCACTGTTGAAGACCCCTTCCATTACTTTACTGATGATGGCGAGTAGACTGATGGAGCGGTAATTAGCCGGGTTGGATTTGTCCTGCTTTTCGTGTACAGGACATATCTGGGCAATTTTCCACATAGCTGGGTAGATGCCAGTTTTGTAGCTGCATTGGAACAGCTTGGCTAGGGGCACGGCAAGTTCTGGAGCGCAAGTTCTGGAGCACAAATCTTCAGTACTATTGCTGGAATATTGTCAGGGCACATAGTCTTTGCAGTATCCAGTGTCTTCAGCCGTTTCTTAATATCACGTGGAGTGAATCAAAATGGCTGAAGACTGGCATCTATGATGCCTGGGACTTCTGGAGGAGGCTGAGATGGATCATCCACTTGGCACTTCTGGCTGAAGATTGTAGCAAATGCTTCAGCCTTATCTTTTGCACTGGTGTGTTGGGCTCCCCCATCATTGAGGATGGGGATATTTGTGGAGCCTCCTCCTCTAACGAGTTGTTTAATTGTCCACCATCATTCACGCCTGGATGTGGCAGGACTGCAGAGTTTAGATCTGATCTGTTGGTTGTGGGATCGCTTAGCTCTGTCTATCACTTGCTGCTTATGCTGTTTGGCACACAAGTAGTCCTGTGTTGTAGCTTCACCAGATTGAAATGTCATTTTTAGGTATGCCTGGTGCTGCTTCTGGCATGTCCTCCTGCACTCTTCAATGAACCAGGGTTGATCCCCTGGCTTGATGGTAATGGTAGAGTGGGTGACATGCCGGGCCATGAGGTTACAGATTGTGTTCGAGTACAATTCTACTGCTGTTAATGGTCCACAGCGCCTCATGTATGCCCAGTCTTGAGTTGCTAGATCTGTTCGAAATCTATCCCATTTAGCACGATGGTAGTGCCACACAACGCGATGGAGGGTATCGTCAATGTAAATGTGGGACTTTGCCTCCACAGGACTGTGTGGTAGTCACTCCTACCGATACTGTCATGGACAGATGCATCTGCGGCAGGCAGGTTGCTGAGGATGAGATCAAGTATGTTTTTCCCTCTTGTTGATTCCCTCACCACCTGCCACAGACCCAATCTAGCAATTATGTCCTTTAGGACTCGGTCAGTAGTGGTGCTACCGAACCACTCTTGGTGATGGATATTGAAGTCCCCCACCCAGAGTACATTCTGCGCCCTTGCCACCCTCAGTGCTTCCTCCAAGTGGTGTTCAACATGGAGGAGCACTGATTCATCAGCTGAGGGAGGGTGGTACGTGGTAATCAGCAGGAGGTTTCCTTGCCTATATTTGACCTGATGCCATGAGACTTCATAGGGTCCAGGCATTTACAGATATATTCAGTGATCAGGCAGAGAAATTGCAGTTTGGAGATGGAGTTTCAGCAACCTTAACTGGGTATGTGTCTTCCTGCTAGGAGGGCAGGATGACCCGTACTCGCTGACCTATCTTAGCTCCAGATCCGCCAAAGCTTTAAAATTAAGATTCTGACCTTTGTGTTCAAATCCCTCCATGGCCTTGCCCTTTCCTACCTCCACACCCTTTCCAGCCTTGCAAACCTGTAAGATCTCAGCATTCCTTCAATTCTGACTCTTGTCCATCCTTGAATCCCTTCACTTCAGCATTAGTGTCCAGGTCTTCAGGTGCCTAGGCCCCAAGCCCAGGAATCCCTGTCTAAGCCCCCCTGCCTCTCTGTATCTCTGTCTTCCTCTAAGATGTCTCTTAGAACCTACTACTTTAGCCAATCTTTGGATCATCTGTCCTAATGTCTTCCCCTTTGGCTCAGTGTCAATTTCTGTCTGATAATGCTCCTGTGAAGCATCTTGGGATGTTTTACTGTGCTAAAGGCACCGTATAATGAAGTTGTCATTGATGGGTACATTTACCTATAATGTCTTCTGTTTGTGTACTGAATGAATACTTAATTACAGACTATCCAAGTGCTTTTTGTTGCTCTGATGTTCATATGAAGTCCATTAATTGGTTAAAAGAGCATGGCAACCTGCGAAAAGCAGCAGGAAACGTCTGCACTGTTCAGTAACCACATAATGTGATTTAATCAGATCAGAAGGTCACAGGAATGTAATTATGTACATGTGTTCCACAGATATTACAACAGGGGGGATTTCCCTTTAAGGAAGTAAATGTGAAGGTGACTCACATCAAGATTGTTGGAACCCAAGGTTGAAGATATTTCTAAATTGCTTATTTTACAATCATGATTCCCTAGATTTGAGGCCTCTGTGGGTTGTCTTATTTTGATTTCGAGAGGATCCACGCACGTAACTCCAGTTACCTCGTTGAGCCATCTAGGTCCCTGTGTTTAACATTTGAGTTGTTGTCTATACTGATGTGTGTGTGTGTGTGTGTGTGGCAGGAGGGGCACAGTCTGAGTGGAAGGGAAAGTTTAGTGTCTCTGAAGGAGTTGACATTGGAGATGGGAAAGATAAAAGTTGGTGTTGGACTTTGAGCTGTAATGAAACTAACAGTCGGCAGTAAACAAAAAGGCAGAAAAACTACAGATAACTCAAAGAAACAGAAGTGCTGGAAGCATTCGACAGGTCAGGCAGCACTGGTCGAGATAACAGGTCAAAGATGACAAGGATGTTGACCCTTTGTACGAACTGTGGACAATTAATCTACTTCATGCTTTTTTCTTTTTTAAGATGCCCTATACTGTAAACCAGCTCCTGGTGGAGGACTGCGCTGCAACACTTGCTACTCCCTATCATGCCCCACCCACAGTCAACTGAGCTAAAAATACCTGGGCTATAATGACCTCAACTGGAAGGGGGGAAATCAGCTGGTTTTCCCACTCCTCACTATTCAGGAATGTGTATGTTTGGGGTCAAGAAAGAACAGGACTGTGTTTAGCTGTGGTTCCCATCAACAGTCACTGTTGAAGTTCATGAGTAAATGTCTGGACATTGGGGAAGGTATCAGAAGTCACTGGGTCAAAATCCTGGAACTCCCTCCCTAATAGCTCTGTAGGTATACCTGCACCAGATAGAATGCAGCAATTCAAGAAGGCAGCTCACCTTTCTCAAGGGCGATTAGGGATGGGCAACAAGTGCTGGCCTGGCCAGTGATGCTCACATCCCAATAACAAAAGAAAAAAAAAAGTTGACCAGTGCCTTTCAGAACAGTACCTCAGCCTTAAGGAGAGGGGGAGGGACAAAATTGGCAAGAAGTTAATAATTGTGTTATATTAGTATATATGACATGACAGAAGTTACCTTGGAATCCAAGGAGGTCATTTGCAGCATCAATATATTTTTAACAATAGGAAATGACATTTTCAGACCACTGTATTGACTGCCACTTAGTTTGTGAATGATATGATTTGCACCCAGCCTAATGGTTCTTTGTAGCCCTCATAGGGAGTGGGGTTTGGGGTGTTGTGGGGGTGGGGCTGGGGAAGCAAGCAGTGTAATGATACACAGGACAGACCTCCAGTTTCAGTAATGGATGTTTTCCTGCTGTTGTCTATTTCCACAGGTAAACATGGCACATATAGGGAGTCTGGAAGAAGGAGCCAGGAGTAATAACTGTCACGAACAGCTACTTATGTGTGGAGTTCAGAGCTTCTCAGACAAGAAGGACATTATCACCAGCTTGGTGTCTGCCTTGGACTCGATGGTCAGTGCAATCTGCTCCAGTAGGACAGTCTTGCCTGAGAATTATAACTTCTCAGCTCTGGTATCATCCTTGTGAATCTTTTTAGCACCCTCTCCAGTTTCTCTATCTTTCTTACAATATGGGGACCAGATAAGTGCACAGTGCTCTAAGTGTGGTCTAATCCAGGTTTGATATAGATTTAACATAACTTCTCTGTTTTTCAGTTCTAGCCGTCCAGAAATGAACCTTATTGTTTGTTTCCTTTTATAGTTTCATTAACCTGCTACTTTTGGTGATTTGCCTGTTGTACCCCTCGATCCCTTTGCTCCTCTACCAATTTGGCCTCCCATTATCCAAGCAGCATGTGACTCCCTTATTCCGTGCTCCTGTTTCTCTCAAAAATGCAGAAAAGTTATATATCTTCCAACATGATTAATCTTACCTGTAAAATTGTCTTGTATGTTTCCATACTTCGAGCAATGTTTTTATTCAGAGGCCTCAACATTTCTGAAGCTTCTAGAGCTTGTATTCCCCTTCCCCACCTGTCACTGACTGGGAGAGATTAGTCCATAAACCACTTCCCAGCAAGCACCTGTGCTTACATTTCCCAGCATGCTGCAGTATAAGCAGGTGTCCTGTGAAGCAAATTCCCAGCAGGTACCGACCCAGAACAAAATGGAAAACTCTCAAAAGTCAAAGAGAGAAAAGACAACTATAAACAATTACTGGAGGCCAGATTTTCCCTCTGGGCTTTGGCTGTCTGGCTGAAATGTGGGTCAGAAGCCCGCACCGTGGGGGGGAAAACGTCATTTAGTGTGATTTTCGAGGGCAGGCCTTCAAAGCTGGAGGGCCGATCTGAGACCTTTCAGCTTGAAAGGGGCAGCAGCCTGCGATGGAAGGTAAGTGAGTGAGAGAGAGCTTCAAAATGGAGGGAGCAGGGGAACCTCTCTTTTGGACAGTTTGCAGGAGAGATTTCAAATGGAGAATATTTCCAGTGAGTGCCTCCTGGAGCCCTGCGCACCCCCCCACCCCCCCCCCCCCCCCCGGCACATAAGCTGGCTCCACGCCCCCTTGGTGACCTGAAGGCTGCCTGGAAAACCCCTGCTGGCCTCCTTTAATTGGCCTTAACGAGCTGTGCCAGCTACCTGCTTCCCCCCCACCCCCAACCCCAGCCACTAGCCCTAACCACTACCAAAATGCCTCCGTAAAAATGGCCAGGGACTGGGATGAGGGCAGGGAATTGGCATGCTGGCCAGCTGGGATTCTTATAGTGCCTCTTGTAGTGCCTGCCTCCGATCCTGGCCCCAGCCAGGGCTAAAAGTCAAACCCTATAAGTTTGCTAAAATTTAAAACTTTTTTGAATAAAAGTCTGAGATTATAAATTTACTGGTGGTCAGAGGAAGAGGATTTTCATCTTCACCGCTTGTGCAGTAAAACACTGGACAGATTGCTTGCCTCTTCATAGAGAGCCACCTACTTCCTGTCCACTGGAAATGGAAGTTGGGACTTTGGTATAAAGGCCGGTGATTTGCTGGTTTAGCGTCCAAGAAGTGATGATGAAAATCACCTCCAGAGAATCTGAAAATAACACAGAACCTGCATACGCAGACAGAAACATTGAGTGGTACAACACAGAAGGAGGCCATTCAACCCATTGAGCTCACACCAGCTCTTTGGCAGAGCTGTCCTATTAATCCCGCTGCCCTGGCTGTTCTCCATGTCCCTTTATTTTATGTTCCTCACGTATTTATCCAGTTCCATCTTGAAAGTTACTTTCCACCATCATCTTATACCAGATCACAACAAATCGCTTCATAAAAAAAGTATTTCCTCACGTCACCTCTGGTTCTTTTGCCAATCATCTTAAGTCTGTGTTTCTCTGGTTACCTGCCCTTCTGCCACTGGAAACAGTTTCAACTTATTTACTCAATCAATACCATTCACAACTTTGAACAGCTCTATTCAATTTCCCCTTAACCTCCTCTACTCTAAGGAGAACAACCCCAGTTTCTCCAGTCTCTTCACGTATCTGAAGTCCCTCATCCCTGGTACCATCTTGGTAAATTTCTTCTGCACCCTCTCTGCGGCCTTGGCATCCTTCCTAAAGTGTGGTGCCCCAAACTGAACATGCTATTCTAGCTCAGGCCTAACCAGTGTTTTATAAAGTTTTAACATATCTTCCTTTTGTACTCTATCCCTCTATTAATATTGTTAGCAGCCTTCTGAACTTGTTCCACTACCAGTTAAAGATTTGTGTATGTGCACTCTCAGGTCTCTCTGTTTCTGCACCTTCTTAAAACAAAATGCCTCTTCATTCTTCCTACCAAAATGCATCAGTTCCCATTTCCTGCATTAAGTTTTATCTTCTATGTGTAGGCTCATTTCCCCAGGCTGTCTATGGCCTCCTGATGTCTATTACTGTACTCCTCATTATTTCCTACATTTCTGACTTTCATATCATCTGTTAATGTTGAAATTATGCCCTGTATAATCAATACTAGCCTGAGCATTAGAGGCACACAAGTTTTCTAACATTTGTCTTTTCTTTTATATTCACTCATGGGATGTGGGTGTCGCTGGCTGGGCCAGCTTTTACTTCCCATCCCTAGTTGTCCTTGAGAAGGTGCTGGTGAGCTGCCTTCTTCAACTGCTGCTGTCCATGTGGGTAGGTACACCCACAGTGCTGTTAGGGAGGGAGTTCCAGGATTTTGACCCAGTGACAGTGAAGGAATGGCGATGCATTTCCAAGTCAGGATGGTGAGTGACTTGGAGGGGAACTTCCAGGTGGTGGTGTTCCCATGTGTCTGCTGCCCTTGTCCTTCTAGGTGGTAGAGGTCTTGGGTTTGGAAGGTGCTTTCGAAGAAGCCTTGATGACTTGCTGCAGTGCATCTTGTAGGTGGTACACACTGCTGCTACTGTATGCCGATTGTGGAGGGAATGAATGTTGAAGATGGTGGTTAGGGTGCCCATTAAGCAGACTGCTTTGTCCAGGATAGTGTTGAACTTCACGAGTGTTGCGGGAGCTGCACTCATCCAGGCAAGTGGAGAATATTCCATCACAATCCTGACTTGTGCTTTGTAGATGGTGGATAGACCTTGGGTCAGGAGTGAGTTACTCACCACAGAATTCCAAGCCTCTGACCTGCTCTTATGGCTGCATTATTTATATGGCTGATCCAGTTCAATTTCTGGTCTATGGTAACCTCCCAGGGTGTTGATGATGGGGCATTCAATGATGGAAATGCTGTTGAACGTTACTTGCCACTTATCAGCCAAAGCCTGAATGTTGTCCAGGCCTTTTGCTGCAGGTTGGCACGGACAGCTTCATATACGCTGTGCCACTGGAGATGAGATATAGTTACAGCTAGTGATTTGGTAAGGCAGAAATTGATGACAGGTGCAAGGAAAATGGCTAAAGTAGCTCAAGGGCAAAATACTGCGGATGGTGGAAATCAGAAATAAAAACAGAAAGTGCTGGAAATACTCAGCAGGTCATGCAGCATCTGTGGAGAGAAAAACCAAGTTAACGTTTCAGGTCAATGAACTTTCATCAGAACTCGGCTAAAGTAACAGTCACTGGCGGGTGATACCCTTTGTCTGATTTTATTCCTGCCAGCATTTAAGTTGTAACTAGCGGTATCTTTGTCTCTCCCAGCTGGCATTAACATCGAGTGAAGTTTCCAGATGGTTTTACAGGGGTACTGGGATTAATGGCACTCTTTAAAATGGGAGTTGGATTAAGTTGCCAGGAAGCAGAATGCATGCTGTTGGCATAAACAGCTGAAAATAACCAGCAGGAACCTTCCTTAATTCCTAGGCAAGCATAGCGAAATGGAGCGAGGTCTTGTGGCGCAGTGGTAACATCCCTACCTCTGGGCCAGAAGCTCCGGGTTCAAATCCCTCTTCAGGACTTGATGGCCAAGGAAGCTGCGTTCGTCATGTGGTCAAACAGGTTGAGTATCAACTTCTAAATCTTTCCAATATGCCTGATTGCAGTCGGTAAAGACTGGGAGAGTTTCCTGGTCATACTGCAGAAGGGAATGGCAAACTATTGCAGTACTTTGCCAAGCATGATTATGGACCAATCCAATGGAAGTCCATGGTCACCAATGCCTTCTTAGGGCATGGTAGCTGAAGGAAGAGGAGGAGAGAGATAGAATGCCACAATTTCCAATATACAGCTGAAAGGTTCCAACAATTAGAAAAACTAACAATTCTCCAGTGTCCATGACAACATTTGTTTCTTAAACAACACCTAAAACAGGCGATCTGGTCATTATCCCATAGCTGTTTGTGGGATCTTGCTGTGCACAAATTGGTTGCTGCATTTTCTACATTACAACAGCAACTACATCTCAGAGGTACTTCATTGAACATAATGCGCTTTGGGACACCCTGAGGTAAAGGGTGGTGTAGAAATGCAAGTCCCTTTCTTTAACTATAAAAATGTGTTCATGGTGTAATACTCCTGTTAGCAAAATGGTGTCCACATTGATATACCCAAGACCAATGCCATGAGAAGTCTATTAGTGATGGCATTTAAAATGCTACTACTTGCCCTGTCGCATTCCCCATCACATTAGGTGTCGCACTTAATTGTAAAGAAGAATCCCAGGCAACTTTCCCTGTCACACTTTGACCTGCTTCACAAAATAAAATGTAAATTCAGAAAAGGAGCAACAAATTCCAATGAAGAGGTTGGACATGCATGAACTGAATGGAAGGAAAACATGTAAAACCCTAATAAGGAACTGCTATCAACGTATGAACAATTAAGTGATGTACAAGCAGTCAACAGAAATAAAACAAACTCAACCAATAAAATCCCTCATAAAATGTTGCCATGCTTTGAACCACCATTTTGAATTTCCCGTGGCTCAAAAATTGCCAATAAAAAATATTTATAATGAGGTACTCTCAAATAATCAAACAATCCTGCTATCCAGTATTATTGACCCCTGGAAAATGTTTCTTCTTGAGCAGCCTACTCCCGCCTCAAAGCTGAATTATTGGGTTAGGTTTTGTTGACATTTTTAAATGCTGTGATTTGTCCTGGTGTATGGTATCCCTGTCAATCACAGGAAACCCGTTCCTTCAGAGTACAGGGGTTAAGGGGCCTTGCTGATTCTAATGAATGTCCCCACAGAGTGTGCCAGGACTTGCTGTTTGGTAAGCAGAGATGTCTTCCCAATCCAGGAGTGAGGAGTGGAAATTCAGACACACGCCTCCCACGATTTCCCTGCTGAGGGAACTACTGATGTGTGACCCCAGCATGCAAAGCTGCTTATTGGCTGAAAAAAGGATGACAATTTACCACCAACAATAATGGAATGGAAGTGTTGAGACTGTTCGGTAGAGCCAGTCAACTTCTGAAAGAGGGAAAGGTTAAAGTTTTAGATAAAGCATGAACTGCCTCATCTGAAAGTCTAGCTTATCTATCACTTGCTAAAGGTGTTTTTTTTCCAGTGATTTCCCCTTTTTCGGATGTCTAATGCCTTAGCATCATAAGAACAGAATTCATGATCTCGAAGGTGAACAGCAGCCACTGCATGCAAGTAGAAGTTATTCATTGTGAAACCACTTTTCATTGTGTATGTGAAATGCAACTAGGGACCATAAGAATTGGAGTAGGCCATTCAGCCCCTTCAGCCTGTTTCCCCCATTCAATGAGATCATAGCTGATCAGTATCTTAACTCCATCTCGCCTTGCCTAACAAAAACCTATCCATCTAAGTTTTGAAGTTTTCAATTGACCCTCAGTATCAATGGATTTCAGGGGTCAGATAATGGACATTCCTTCTGTGTGTTAAATATCTTGAGCTCTGGATAGCTGAACTTCCCTTTACAATCCATGGATGTTGACTTTCTGCTTGGCTCTGGCCTCCCCAGACACTAACCTCTTTGTGATCTTTTGCATTCTGCAGTGCACAGCGCTCTCAAAGTTAAACACTGAAGTTGCCTGCATTGCTGTTCATGAGGAAACCATGTTTGTTCTGGGAACAGAGAAAGGAAAATTGTTTTTAAATGCCAGGAGAGAACTGCAAAAAGAATTTGTCAAATACTGCAGTAAGTTTACACCACTTGGTTATTGTGCGCTAGGGCATCTAGAGCTGCTTTTTGAGCTTCTAATACTGGCTTAATTGGCTATGTGGTATCCTTCCTTCTGTACTGATACTTACATCATTCCATAATGCCCCAGTGCAAGATTTGAGTGCCTAACACTGGCTGACCCTTCAGAATAGGGATGAGGGAGTGCTGCAATGTCAGCGGTACCACCTTTTGGGTAAAATGTTATGCCAAGGCCCTACTCCCTCTTGCGCAGATGTAAAAGATCCTTTGGCAGACTTTGAAGAAGAACAGGGGGAGTACTCACCTGGCCAGCATTTACCTCTCAGCCAAGATCACCAACTGCAGATCATCTCAGTGCTGTTTGTAGGACCTTGCTGTGCGCAAATTAGCTGCCCCATGTGCCATACACAACAATAGTGACCAGAGTTCAAAAGTACTTCATTAGCTGTGCTCTGCTTTGGGACACCCTGAAGTACTATCCAAATGCATGTCCTTTCTTATTAAGGAACACTTATAGATTTTCTCGTATTGAGAATGGAGTCTGTTCAGAGACTAAGGGAGAGTACTTAACGCTTCAGTTACTTTGCATGAATGATTTGATTGTACATCTAGACTAATGTGAAGTCCATTTTATAAATAGCCCCAAATAAACACCCAAACTCTGAATTGTTACTGAATTCTTTGGGGTTAGAGTAGAATCATTTCCAAATCTTGACGGTCTTGATGGACACGAGGCTCCGCTCCTGAAATCCCACAGGTGCAAGGGGAAAGAATTTGCCATAATAAAATATTATTAGTAATGGCCTAGGGCTGCATTGGCTGCCTGTCCCCTCAGGTGAGGGGGAGGAAGTCAAATGCATGTTTCATTTAAAAGGGGGGTAGAGACTCTTGGTCAGTGAGAAGTTGAAAACCAATGAACGTTAATATTCTCAGGTTTGTGCAGTGTGTGGTTAGATGTGGGGTAGTCTTTATTTCAATCGTATCTTTAAGGGGAATTGCTGAGGCATTGCCCGAAAGAAGGAAGATTAACTGCAAATCATCCCAGCTTCCTTTTGTGCTAAGGAGCAATATAGCAGAGGCTTCAGGTATAAGTCATTTGTCTCCTCCTTCAATGAGGACATGGTGCCAGAGAGCAGAGTAAGCATGTGTACTCTATCCTCTTCTATTCAGGCTGGCTGGGGGGGGTGGTTGTCACCTACCCTTCATCGGTTAACTGAATCTCCACCCTTGTCCCGGCAGCAAACTGGAACGCACAACTACGGGAGATGGAGATGTTAAAAATGGTGACAGACAATGGTCGGAATGTTCAAAGGGACTCGCCGGATCCCATGGCTGATATTTATGTCTTGCGAAAGATGGTGGAAGAAGTGTTTGCTGTGCTTTACAGTGAGTGTGTAGAATTTGTGTGCTAACTGCACACGAGGGGAGGGGTTGTGCTCGATTTTTATGGGGGGTCAGAGCTGCAAAGATCAGAGCGCACAACAGCACCATCTTCCAGGAGTGTTCTGGAGGTGCGGTAGCACTGGTGCTCTCTTGCTCTGCTTGGGATATGATTCAGCAGGTGTCATCTTACTCTGCTGGGGATACAGTTCCAGATAATGTGCTGAAAATATGATTTATTTTAAGGCCACAAAATCCAGTTCTTATAGGTAAAAACTGTCATTGTTTTATGAGAGAAACTTGTAGACTGTAAAATACTTGTAAATATTGGACTCTGGGTCACATTTTTATAAATCATTTTACTATTTACAATGGGATCATTAAAAATATTTGCTATGTAATGACATCACTGCGAGACCAGGGGAATTGTTTCTGCTGTGAAGTAATGTGAGAAAACTTTAAGAGAATTACAACCTACTGGATATTAGTTTAGACTTTCTCAGTGATTAATGATCAAAACTCACTTTGATTTCAGGTGAGGCCCTGGAAAAGTCTTCAATTGTCCCTGTGCCTTATGAGAAAATCCTGAGGGACCCACCTTCTATAATGGTTCATGGGCTGCCTGATGGGGTCAGTTTCAAGCGGCCTTCCGAGTATGAAGCTCACACTCTGAAAAGGATTCTGGAGCGGAGTAACCGAATTCGATTTACTGTGAAAAGGTATTTGTCCATGAAATGGCTTATTAGGCGTGAGAGAGGACTGACTCATTCGGGCACCAAGCCGTCTCTTAGAGGATGGAAAGATTGAGTGATGCAGTGTTTTCTCATCCTCTCCTCCATCCAGCCCAGCCAATACTTGACATCAGTTATAGGACAATGGTAATTAAGCACTATTCTTTGTAATGAAGAAACCCAGGAACTTGCACTTATATAGCATCCCAAAGCATTCTACAGCCAATAAAGTGCGTTTGAAGCGTACCTACTAGTGTAATGGTGGAAATGTGGCAGCCATTTTGCACATAGCAAGCTCCCACAAATGTCAATGTGATCGTGATCCAATAATCAGCGTTAGATGTTGGTTGAGGAATAAATATTGGCCAGGACGCTGGAAGAAATCACCTGCTCTTAGTGCCACGGCATCATTTTTGCGCACCTGAGATGGGAGACAAGACCTTGGTTTAATGTCCCATCAAAGGACGATACCTCTGACAGTGCAGCACACTCTCAGTACCGCAGATAAGTGTCAGCCTGGTGATTGTGCTCAAATCTCTGGAATAGTGCTTGACCTTGTAACCTTCTGACTCAGGTGAGAGTGCTACTATTGAGCCAAAGTCAATCTGAAATTTAAACACCTTAGGTGTACAACTTTACCCACTCAAATCTTTTAGGGTGAATTGTAAGCTGAAAAGTTGTGATATTTTTGGTCACAGTGAACTAACCTTGGAGTTCTGCTGTATTTTCCTCCTCCCCACCAAATCCATGGGTCTCTGAGGCCCAGTGTGTGAGAGCCCTTTTATCTGGAGCCTGAGTCCCAGTGTGTGTATACCTCTTACATATTTTAAACTTTAAAGCAGAATCTTCACTGAAAGCCAATGGTATTTTTATTTTCCTATCCTCCCACCCCCTCCATTCTCTCCAGATCATTTGACGAGGATCTCCAGGAGCTGAGGACCCGTGTGGATCAGGATCGGGAAATCCAGCCTGGAAAAAGCACTTGTGATTTTAACCGGGAGAGTCCGGTGGCTAAACTAGCCAATCAGGACACGAGCAATGTACGGACACCTCCACAATTCCTTTATGATCTCCCAGGATCCAGGATTCCATTGGATTTAAACCAGGACCTTTTGGCTACAAGGCCTACAACAAACTTTAACCATGACCTTTCACACACTGGAGCCTCAATAGTGATGGACTCGAATAAGCTCCCTCCTGCTCGAGACTGCGCCGATGACACTGGTAAAAGCCTTTTTATATTCAGGGGAATTCAAACCAGCGGCATTTGGCTAAAAGAAAAGGCAGCAAGCACCTTGATGGTTTGTAATGTGCTGATTGGTCAGCGTTAGGAGATATAAAGTTTCTTAGCTCCCTCTGAACCTTCCCAGAGAAGATAGACAACAGTCTGTTTTAGAGTGAAGCTACCCACCATATCCTGACAACGTTCCTCACCCTCCGTCTTGATGACTGCCCTTCCCACCATTTCTCCAGCCATTCCTTAGTCTCTCTGAGCTAGCATTGAATTCATAGGTGGAAATTCATGGGCAGTGTATACATGGTTTTCCTGGCGTGCATGATATGGATGGCCAAGGTTTCCCGCTGGTAGCTTAAACCAGAGAGCAACTCCCTTAGTGTCAAATTGAGGAGGGTTTTGTTCTGCTTTAGGAACTGGGTTGAGACTGGCCAGACCCCATCAGTCTGAGCTGGATTTAAACCCAGAGCCCAAAAGGTGAATGCCCAGTGCCTTCCCCGCTTCACCACTGATTTATGTCCCTCTTCTACAGAAGCCCCCTCCTCCCACCGCGGGTACTTCTGAATCATCACCATTATAGGCACATTGGTGGCCTGATTGGTGTGGTTGCTGCCTTCTGTCAGACCCCTCAGGGTGTAAGATTGGAACAGTACCCACGGTGGTGGGGGCAGTGATATGGCTTGAGCTTTGTGATTGGTGTTGCTGGTGATAAAAGCTTTCTTGTCATGAGAGACACAAGTAAGTGTAAAAACTGGAATTTTATCTACTGGGCAGCATTGTGGTGTCTGATTTGCGTCTTCAAAACGGCCACTCAGAAAATTCTAAACGGGAATGGGTAACAACACTGCTCAACGAGTGCAACCAACTTGTCCAACCAATGGTTACATTATTGCTTTGAAAGAGAAGCAAGAGATAAAGGGGGAGGGATTTGCAAAATATTCAACATTTATGAAGCGAATGTTATTGTGTTTGGGCTGGAGTTTTCCAAATTGGGAACACAGGTCTAACACCTTCTGAACCATCTTTCAACCCTTTTGATTTGTTGATCCTATTGCTAGTGATGTGGTCTAGAGCTGCACACCACCTCTGTTCACCCATTCCAATGCTTCTTAATCAGCTCGCATTTGAAAGATTAAAAGGGCTTGGCAAATGTTGTTTTACCAGTTGCCTTCTATGGAGCAGGACTGGAATAGGGAATTAAAACCTGCCACACTGAAGGAATGAATTCAATACTTTGCAAAACATCACGGAGGAGATGGTGCACTATTTGATGGGATTTTTGAGGTGTGGTGTCTATATATTTGATAAATTTCTTCAGTAATGGATCAAATTTTGCAAATTATTATTTAACCAGCCTTGGTGCCTTCAATACAGTGGCTGTAGTGCCCTGGGTGTTGGAATAGAGCAGGGTATCTTGCTCACTGATGCCTTGAGCTCACAGGTAAGGTGCACATTGTAGAAATTACTTTGTTCATTTTTTTTAAGTAGGGATCTATTTTAACCCCCAACCCCTACCCTACCCTGATGCCTCAGTCAGTAAGTGCCTTGCCAGAAAGGCCCCAGGTTCAGTTACTGGTCTGTGCTGATCTCAGGCAACAAAGAGTGTTCAGGTGCTACAGAGACTCCCATGATCCTGAGTTGGAATCAGCCAGGGCTCCCCTCATTCTCTGGCATCTGCTTGTGCCATTCTTCAGCTGCTTGTTCATAATGTGTAGTAAGTCTCACACGACAGCACCCGTCCCACCAGGATTTAAAAAAAAAAATCAGCCTCCTGTTGCTGAGAAAACGGACCAATTCACTCATTAAATTTATAGACGATCTCGGTAAATCAAGGAGGGAAGAACCTGCATTGATGTTTCACCTTTCATGTCCTCAGGTTGTCCCAAGCATTTCACAGTCCAGTGAGCTCCTCTTTTGAAAAGGCAGTAGCTGCTGTTATGCAGATGAATGTAGTGGCCATTTGTATATGCCATGGTTCCACAAACATCAGATGAGATTAACAATGGTGTCATCTGCTTTGATGGTACTAGTTTAGGAAAGAACGCTGGTCAGGATATTGGGAGTGCTTCCTGTTCTTCAGATACTACAATAGGATCTTTAATGTGTGTATGAGCAAACGGAGCAATTCAGCTCAACAATGGGGCATTCCCTCAGTAGAGTATGTAATCCATCACCTGGAACATGTGGTCAGTCTTCAACCAACGACCTCCTGAGGTGAGAGTGTTACCAATGGAGCCAGACTGAAACCTAAAGGAGTTTTGTTTCTGGTGGATTCTGGGTGGGGAATGTTGCTGTATCACTTGTTGCATAACTCGCCTCACTTTGGTGGCAAAGCAGTGTTACTGTAGATCACTATCACATTAAGGTGCAATATAGCTTGTTGTCTGAGTAATGCCATCTATTTAAACTGTCAGAGAATATGGTGTCCACAAAATCATTCACAACATTGTAGTCACCTCTCATTTTGGTGGTTCTTAAATTCCAGAAAATAAATATATTTAACTTTCTTATTGTAAAGAAGAGGTGTAGAATGTAGCTCTAAAATGAATAATAGTGAGCTTGCAGTGACTGTAAGACAACAAATGGTTAATGATGCAGAGATGCCAACGCCCCCCTTATAAATCAAGAGAGAAACTCTGGATATAAATCACGAGTAGTTATTTTTTCAAAAACTAAACCAATATGGATTGACAGTTGATTTATAAATCTCATTAGTGACTTATCTTACAGATCAGAGTTCTTTACAAAGTATATTTTACTGCATAAATGCTTTCAGAATACGTTTAACTCCTACCTGTCATCAACATATTGCTATGCATCTCTGTTTAAGGATACGTGAAACAGTGCAATGTACAAAGTGTATTTGTCCTGAGAACATCTTAACGACCTTCTATGCGAACGCCCCCCTTCCTACTGCAAAGCAATCAAGGGTGTGTAAACGTGCCATAGTGAAGCCCAGTGCAGCAACCGGGAAAAATAATATCCAGAAAGCTCAAGAGATGTTTGCACCTGGCGTACACTAAAACAAAGACAGGTGTGTGAAGACACCTGTCAAAACAATGTATTTGCAGCTTTCGTCCATTGACGACATAATTTTCCCTTTTTTGGTACAAAGCACTGGTACTGCTTTACTTGCTCCTGTGAGTAAAATGACTCTGCAGCCGTTAGTAAACAAGGCACTTCTTAATTCCCAATTTTGTGTACATTTATCTAGTACATTAATTATAAATAGGTGTAGTCAATTAAAATGCCTCTCAATTTAAATGATAAACTCACACCTAAGCCTCCTTGGAACAATTCCCCCTCAACAGATCAGTCCCCGTCATCTCTCAATTCCCAGATTTGACTGTAGCGCTGAGTAGCTTTGTTACAACCGATCACAGGCTTAGTGCAGCCTGTCATTGGGACAAAATTTTGCATCTGCTTCTAAGTGGAATTTGGGCTCATTTCCACACTTAACCTGTCCAGCCTTTGTGCAAAACACGCTGGTAGAAAAACAAAATCTGAGATTTGAAAGTTCCATCATGAGTAAGAATCAATTTTACCTATAATTTGTATGAGACACTAAATCCACAAGAGTTGACGTAGTTGATGATGAATTTATGATCTGGATTCAATCAGTCAATCACTGCAAGGGCAAAGTCGAACCTTTTGTATCAACATCATGAGAAATGCCTGCTAGGTTTACTGATTAAAATCATTGTTCGGTATTTGTATTTAATAATGTACCAGTATGTCTCCATGGCATTCCTCATGACCTGAATTTGTTAGAATGAGTACAAGTCAACAATGGGAGTCCTTACTGGACTGATTCGAAATCCAACCCCAGGTTTTTCAAGGGGCAGGCCTCTTGGATAGCTCAGACACCTGCAATAATTTTATTTTAAAATCTTCCTGACCTCAATAATTGTCATTTTAACCCGCAACTCCCTTCAAGTTTATATTTTGGTGCCTCTAAATCAGTTAGCTACTAGACAAACACTGTAGATTGCTGTTGTGCAAGGAAGGAACACAGCCATTAGTTCAAACAGGAGCCATCTTGTCCACCCATGTTTTTCACTCTTAACTGTTGTAAGGAGCGGATGAAGAAACTTAAAATTTTATTTTTAAGACATGAGTGAATCTCTTATGGCCTTGCTCATTGTTAGTGGGGAGGAAATGTCTTTGTTGTAACAGACCACAATAGTTGTGGGGGGGGAGGCTTGGATGCCTACAGTGCCATCAGTGGACTGAATTGGGGATGTCAAGTAATAAAAGTAATAGAACCAGGCATTGCCATTACATAGTGAGTGTATATTTTTTTATTCGTTCATTTATTGCCCATCCCTAATTGCCCTTGAGAACTGAGTGGCTTGCTAGGCCATTTCAGAGGGCATTTAAGAGTCAACCACATTGCTGCAGGTCTGAAGTCATATGCAGGCCAGACCAGGTAAGGAGGGCAGATTTCCTTCCCTAAAGGGAAGGAAATGATGTACTCTTGGCTGAGAGCCCAGAAATCCATTAGCCTGTTGAAACGCCTGATCCCCAGAGGAAAAATAACTTGATTGACAATGATTTCATGGTCATCATTAGACATTTAATTCCAGATTCTTTATTAAATTCAAATTTCACCACCTGCCATGGTGGGATGCGAATCCGGGTTCCCAGAGAATTACCTGGGTATCTGGAGTGCTAGTCCAGTGACAATACCGCTACACCACTGCCTCCCCTACAATCACATCACAAAACATCACTGAATTGTGCAAACAAGAACTGGCTTTAACAAATGGGAAGTCTTAAGGACTTTTTATGATCTGTGAGTTATTCTCCTGTAGAGGTGCACACAGGGCAGTCAAGACAGAGTTGACCTAAGGGATAACTGGACCAGGGTTCATAGATTTAATTCAGTGTTCATTTTGAATTCATACATTTCGTCCATTGTAAACCTGTCACTCTGTAATTACAGCTTCCCTCGAATGGTAATGCTGCAGTTGCTATTTAAAGGTGGGGATAGGAATGGACAAAAGTTGTCAGGAAATGTATGTGGATGCAAGATATTTGACATATAGTAAGCAATCTGTGCATTGAAATACGTCAGGCTGGATTTTTTATTAATTTATTAATTTATTAATTTTGCTTCCAATCTCCACCCCTCCATCAGCTTCACATGGTCCATCTCTGACACTTCTCTTCCCTTCCTTGACCTCTCTGTCTCAATTTCTGATGATAGACTGTCCACCAATATCCATTACAAGCCTACCGACTCCCACAGCTACCTCGACTACAGCTCCTCACACCCCGCTTCCTGTAAAGACTCCATCCCATTCTCTCAGTTCCTTCGCCTCCGTCGCATCTGTTCTGATGACGCTACCTTCAAAAACAGCTCCTCTGACATGTCCTCCTTCTTCCTTAACCGAGGTTTTCCATCCACGGTCGTTGACAGGGCCCTCAACCGTGTCTGGCCCATATCCCGTGCATCCTCCCTCACGCCTTCTTCTCCTTCCCAGAAACATGATAGGGTCCCCCTTGTCCTCACTTATCACCCCACCAGCCTCCGCATTCAAAGGATCATCCTCCGCCATTTCCGCCAACTCCAGCATGATGCCACCACCAAACACATCTTCCCTTCACCCCCCTTGACGGCATTCCGTAGGGATCGTTCCCTCTGGGACACCCTGGTCCACTCCTCCATCACCCCCTACTCCTCAACCCCCACTTATGGCACCTCCCCATGCCCACGCAGAAGATGCAACACCTGCCCCTTCACTTCCTCTCTCCTCACCGTCCAAGGGCCCAAACATTCCTTTCAAGTGAAGCAGCATTTCACTTGCATTTCCCCTAACTTAGTCTACTGCATTCGTTGCTCCCAATGCGGTCTCCTCTACATTGGAGAGACCAAACGCAAACTGGGCGACCGTTTTGCAGAACACCTGCGGTCTGTCCGCAAGAAAGACCCAAACCTCCCTGTCGCTTGCCATTTTAACACTCCACCCTGTTCTCTTGCCAACATGTCTGTCCTTGGCTTGCTGCATTGTTCCAGTGAAGCCCAACGCAAACTGGAGGAACAGCACCTCATCTTCCGACTAGGCACTTTACAGCCCTCTGGGCTGAATATTGAATTCAACAACTTCAGATCTTAAACTCCCCCTCCCCCCATCCCCACCCCGTTTCTTTTTCCCCCCCACCCGTTTTTTTTCAATAATTTATATAGATTCTTCTTTCCCCACCTATTCCATTATTTTTAAATCTAAAACTAAAACCTTTAGTCTTTCCACCCCACCCCCACTAGAGCTGTACTTTGAATATCCTGTTTTCCATTCTTAATTAGCACTTTTCTCAGACAAAGACCACCACCTTCAACACCTCTTTGACCCTTTTGTCTGTGACATCTTTGGATTATCTGCTCACACCACACCCTCAATGTGTCTCTTCCCCCCCCCCCGCCCACCTTAAACCAATTTATATTTCTCCCTTGTTGAAACTATGCTGCAGTTCTGCCGAAGGGCCATGGAGGCTCGAAACGTTAACTGATTTCTTCTCCGCCGATGCTGCCAGACTTGCTGAGTTTTTCCAGGTAATTCTGTTTTTGTTTTGTTTTGGATTTTTGCTGAGTTGGGATGACTTGGGAACCCTTTACAAATGGCAGCGGGTCCTGATTCCAGGGTTTTCGACCCCATTCCTGGGGTTTCCGATTTTTACGAGTGCCTTTTAAGGGTGCAGGCTGGTTTGGGTCATGAGCCTGCACCCTGCACACCTGAACTGGCCGGCTCCATTATGAGGATAGCCATATCCTGGTCCTCTGCAATTTTCATGGAGTCCGGCCGGTTTTTCAAAGAGTGGTGGTTCTGTCAAGCCACTGTGTATTGTTGACTGAGAGCCCAGAAATCCATTAACCTGTTGAAACACCTGATCCCCAGAGAAAAAAATAACTTGATTGATAGCTCTGCCTCTCTGATCTATGTTGTAAAAGGAGGGTTTTTTTAAGGAAAGTGGATAAGTTATCAATGAATGATTTTTTAAAGTTTGTTTTTCCACATACTACTGTCACTATATCGTTCATGGTCTTTATACTGTAAACAGTGTGTGAATGGGCATGGAAGTGCATAGCTTGGCATGAGAGGCCATAGGGGTTGTTTGGGGATGTGTGCCTTAGCATGGGGGCCATAGAGGTTCGGTGGGGGGCATATCATGGCATGGAGGGGTATGAGGAACCACAGGGGTTGCTTGGGGGGCATAGTTTGGCATGAGAGGCCATAGGGGATAGGTGGGGGGAATAAGGTCATGTGGATAAGACAGGGGGAGTATGTGTGGGCTAGGGGGGGATGTGAGGGCTGGAGGAACTTTCTGTTTTTATTATAAATGTGACCAAGTCCCACAGCACTGAGGCAGGCCTTTTAAACAGCCCACCTCAGCAATGGTAGCCCCTGTGGGTGCCTCTGAAATTTTTCCTCGGTCAGCTGGCCCTTCTGCAGCCCGCACCCGCCCCCCTGCACAATGAAAATCCCATCCTTGTAGGCACTTACTTTCAAAGTGGGCGGGCAGAGCTGGGCATTTTCCCAACTCCCGCTACCCGCCTCGAGGATGAAAATCAAGCCCGTCATGTTTATGTTTGGAGTATCGCTTTGTTTTGTAACTTTGTCATATCAAACTGACTCGGGGTGATTTTAACCTGACCTGCCTATTAGGTACTTGTGTGAGTTATGCTAAAACATAACTTTCAACTCTTCTTCAAAACAAATGGACACTTGTGTAAAAACAGCAGGATGTAAGATGTGACTGTTAGGCATTTGTATGCAATGTTTCCTCTAAGTGTGGCCATCCAGCCATATTAACAGAATTGTCCAGTGCAACAGTGGGCCGTCCACAGTGAAGAGAAAATAGAGGGAACATTTTTTCTATGTGAACTATGCCAATCGGCATAGTAAGTGTAGTCTTGGTGATTTTTACTGTAACTGATTACCTCCCAGGACTTCAGACACATCTGATCCCTTGGAAATTCTGGAGTTCATGAGCATTAGTTTCCCAAACTTATATTGATTTACAGAATTGACTTTCCACTTTGTAAATTTTTGCACCGGGAGATGAACATGGAGTGTCGATCTATCACAAGTCAGTGTACAATAGTGAGCTGTGATTACTACGCAAAGAGAGATGGCATTGCAGAAGCTACTCGGACTCTAGGCAGACTAGGAGCCAATGATTTATTTCCTGCGATGTTAAGGGAAAGTTGAGAAAGAAATAGTGGAGACTCTGAAAGTGGGAAATTGATTTTGGAGAATGGTCAAAAATGGAGACCAGGAAAAGGCAGGAAATTGTAAGCCTGTTAGTCTTACTGAATTTGTTGGTTAAACTACTCAAATCCATAATACATTATTAAACACTTGGAGAAACTGGAATTAACCAAGACCTGAAACCTACTAAAGTGGGCAATCTGCAACTGATTGCTGGTATTGCCCTTCGCATCATAAGGAGGCAATTACATCAAGAGTAAAATAGACAAAGCAGACCAGTGACCCTCGTCGCCATCTCTTCCAGAAAGAGCCAGCAACAAAAAAGCTCAAGTTGAAGGGCAGCTTCTCACATAATCTCCAGCCCCTAGGCTGTAACCCCCCACAGCTGCCACCGTGCTGATTGGTCAACACATCGACAGATAAAAGCACACGAGTTGTTAAGTGACCCAGAGGAATCCCTCTTAATAAGAGCTGGGAAAACATGGCCTATTTGGCTGTGTCCCAATCGCCTCAGGACTGGCGTCAGTGGCTGCAAATCCCTTATGCAGAAACGGGGATACAGCCAAAAGAATTCTGTCGACTGACTGTGGAGAGCCGTTCCAAAGTGGTGAAACATCTCCTGAAATCCCCCCCACTATCGGAGTCAAGCAACCCTGAAGATCTTCAACTCTTTATCCAGAGCCTGCATGGAACAGTGATGAGGGAAGGTGTAGCAACATGACAAGAGAGAGAACAAGCTGTATTTGATGAATCATATAGAATTCATTGAAGAAAATACAGTGGATGAAGCTTACGCAGATCTTCAAAAAGCTCATGATGAGGTACCATATAAAAAAACTTAAGATAAGGCTGAATGGAAACCTGATAAATGTGGCACGTGGATTTGAGGAGTTGAGGTAAGAGAAAGAATCATGGACTGGATGGAGGGATGTGTTATCTGTCTTTAAATGGTAACAATGGTGAATTGTTCTGCACTGACCTCTGGTGGTTCTGCAATCCCCATGTCCGGCTCTTGAGGGAAAAGTTTACAAAGTCTAAAGCTGATTTGGTAAATCAATCTCCATTTGATGATGGCCAACAGGAGTCTATGTTGGAGTCGCTCTTGTGTTTATATATTGTGTCGTGTGGGACTCGAGTTGTGTTTGGACCATATAGAGTAGGGGTGACAGATTCCCATCTCTGAAGAACCTGATGAGTTTTTAATGTGCTTTGAACTTTACCATTTATTTGCTCGAGTTCACACATGGTAAGAATTATTGAGCTCAATTCAATTCAATAATTTGCCATGGTGGGATTTAGACTTGCAATTCTAAGATGCCTAGTGTCATAACCACTACACTCCTGCACCCAATGTAGGTGGCAATGGGATTAGTATCTCTCACTACTCATTGCTTATTCTGATGTAACTTTAGGATATTTTAACACACCATAGCCTCTTGCAGTGCTTTTGCCACACTTCCCAGAAGTCATCTAATGTACCCTACAAACTGGAAGCACCGGCCATGTGGGTTTCTACCCTTGCAGGGACCTCACACCTTTACAGTTCTCATGACGCTGGACTGAGGGTAATGCTGTCTGCACTTCTTCTCTTCAAATCACTCTGAAAGTCAGTATTATTAAAGCATCAACACTTCGAATTGTGTTTGGATTCTGAATTAACCACCTTGTATTATTGACACGGATTATACCAATCAGACACATACAAAACAGTACAAACTCTCATATAATGGCAGAAAAAAACTGTCGTGTCTTTTAACCCCCTACATGAACAGTAGCAGTATTGAGAGCATTTACCAAGTCTGTCAAAGTTCCTGCTTTAATTTTGGTCCTGTTTAACCCAGGATGACCCTGATAGCCACACTTCTCATGGTTCAGCCTTTCTCTCTGTCTCCCACTGGAGGCCTAAATATCCCATTGACCTTTAAGCTGCCGAGAATGGATTATTAATGCTTGACATTTCCTTTGACTGGGTCTCCCATTTTCAGGTTGAATGAACCCCAGGTGAAAGATGCTCATATCAAATAGAATTTTCTTGGCTTAATTAACACATTTTAAAACTGTATAGAAATTGAAACCTAAAGCCATTTCCCAGAAGTCAGATCCATTGGAGCTGGATGGCCATCTTAGACCTGCCTTAGGTTTACATTTAAACAGAGCACACTGTACTAATGTATATTTATACATAAAGTGAGCCTATCTCTACCTATACACAGTGGCAAACATTTATACATGGTGATAAAGTCTAATAATTAGAAAATAGAGACAATACATCTGTACACACTGAATAGCATATAATGACTTACATATAGTGACCTTTAAAGAAAAGATTTATATATCACAACTTCAGGATGTCCCAAATTGCTTCATGGTCAATGAAGCACTTTTAAAATGAGATTAGACTGCATGGTTCATGAAGAGAAATGGGAGAAAATTTAAAAGGCCAAATGATTGGAGTAACATTTCATGATCTTGTGTCTGTTTGGAACTGTAAATGAGGCAAAAAGAATATTGAGGTCAGTCAGTTGCTCCCTCTGAGGGAGTGAGAGGGGTGCAAGTTGCTCCCTCTGTGGCGGGGTGAGGTGGGGTTGGAAATTAGGTGGCTTTATAAAACCTGGACAAATCAAGCACATTATAAGAACTCCAGCTCCTATCAAAAACACTAAAAACATTGTACAGAAAGTAGTGTCATAATTCATTGAATTCTACAAACCTCCGCGCGTTCCTTCTGATCAAATGATCGTTGTATGGTTGGAGGATGGATTCTACCTCCAGTCTTGATTAGTTTTGATTATTTGGGGCAGGGGTTGGGGGCTCATGGAACTTACATTTAAGGACATACAAATAAAGTCACAAAGTCAGGTGAGGCAGGCAGAGTTCATTAATATCCAAAACTAGGTCCTTGCAAGGGCCTTAGTTAGTTCACTAACACATGCAGACCCGTCTCAAAAATCTCCCTAAGCCCGCAATGGTGACAGACCTCATTATAAATTAATTTATAAATCACCATGTCCAAGTGTCACTTCCTGTGTTCAAACTGGAAGCAGGAAAATTCGAGAGCTGAAGAGTCTTGGTGGTACATTCAGGATTAATAATATGTTTCTATTTATCAGGCACTGTAGTTTGAGGAGGTGACCATGCTATTTCATATATTCTGTGAAAGTCGTTTGTCTAGATGTTCTTTGTCACATATCCAGGTAAAGCAGTGTTCCTCCCCTGCACTGACCCCTGCTGATGTTACAAACTGAAGAGGGCCCAGGTCCTGGTGCCAAATAAACCCTCACAGAATCTCACAGTGCAGAAGAGGCCCATCGAGTCTGCACCGACATATGAGAAACACCTGGCCTACCTACCTAATCCCATTTACCAGCACTTGGCCCATAGCCTTGAATGTTATGACGTGCCAAGTGCTCATCCAGGTACTTTTTAAAGGATGTGAGGCAACCCACATCCATCACCCTCCCAGGCAGTGCATTCCAGACCGTCACCACACTCTGGTTAAAAAAGGTTTTCCTCACATCCCCCCCTAAACCTCCTGCCCCTCACCTTGAACTTTTGTCCCCTCGTGACTGACCCTTCAACTAAGGGGAGCAACTGCTCCCTATCCACCCTGTCCATGCCCCTCAATCTTGTACACCTCGATCAGGGCACCCCTCAGTCTTCTCTGCTCCAATGAAAACAGCCCAAGTCTATGCAACCTCTCTTCATAACTTAAATGTTTCATCCCAGGTAACATCCTGGTGAATCTCCTCTGCACCCCCTCCAGTGCAATCACATCCTTGCTATAATGTGGCAACCAGAACTGCACACACTACTCCAGTTGTGGCCTCACCAAGGTTCTATGCAACTCCAACATGACCTCCCTACTTTTGTAATCTATGCCTCGATTGATAAAAGCAAGTGTCCAATTTGCCTTTTTCACCACCCCATTAACATGCCCCTCCGCCTTCAGAGATCTATGGACACACATGCCAAGGTCCTTTTGTTCCTCAGAACTTCCTAGAGCTTAAAACAAATAAGGTTCTTTTACCCACTGCAGTTGTGTCTTTAAATGTGGCGATGAGCAAGGTAGTAACTGGGATTTGAATGCAGCCCATTCGAGTTCTTATTCAGTTCTTCCTCTCCAACTTCTTCTCCTCAACTGAAATATTTCTCTGCTTTTTATCTTTCAAGACTGGGTGTCATTCCAGATTAAAGACAATTACGTTCACCAATTTCCTAAAGCTATACCGCCTTGCCTCGGTCATTCTGACATTGTGTGCAATTCCTTAAAGTTGTACCCCTATTGCAGATAGAGCTCTCAGAAACCTGTGGCTTGTATGGAAAGATAGTGCCCTCTGCAGCTAAAATCATTGCCTACAATTCCAGGGTAAGGGATTTCCCACAGCAACTGGAGATGAACTTGAGAGGGGGGTAAATTCAGTTGTTATGATCCATGTTGGAACAAACGACATGGGTAGGAACAGGGAGAAGGTCCTACTGAACAAGTATCGGGATTTGGCTTGGAATTGAAAAGCGGGACCAATGATCTCTGGATTATTGCCTGAGCTACATGCAAACTGGCAAAGGAGCAGACAGGTCAGGAAAATTGTGGCCAAAGAGCTGGTGTGGGGAAGAAAGGTTCCTTTTCATAGGATACAGGCACCAGTTCTGGGACATGAAATGGATGTACTGATGGGATGAGCTCCACCCAACCCAAGATAGGATCCATGTCCCAGTGGAAAAGATAAATAGGGAAGTGGCAAAGGCTTTAAACTATTAAGTGGAGGAGGAATCTAAAAGAAACGTAAGCAGTCTAAAGGTAAATAGAGCAGGCCAGAAGAACATATCAAAGAATAAAGTAAGGGAAGACGTTGATGGTAAGGGGGTAAATGGAGTTCTAGAACTGGTCAAACATAAAGTACGAGGAATTCCAATGAGAAATGAGTTCAAAGGTCTGTACAGCAATGCACATCACAACATAATACAACAGGGGATTTGGAGGCAATTATATGTTGGGAGGAACCAGACAAAATAAGGATTAGTGAGGCATGGCTACAGAAAATTCAGGACTGGGGATGAAACATTTCAGAGTATAACATACTCAGAAAAAATAGAGAGGGAAATGGGGAGGTGGAGTAGCTGCACTAATTAGAGATAACAGAGGAAATAAGGGTCATTTCTATCAGCAAAGCACAAATAGAACCCATATGGACATAAATAAAAATAATAAATGAGCCATTGCATTAATAGTCTACAGACCATCTAATAGTGCAAGGGAGGCAGAGGAAGAAATCTGTAGACAATTAGGAAATTGAGTAAAAAAAAAACACAATAATAATCATGGGGGATTTCAACTACTCTGATATTAATTGGACAGAAGAGGTAGGTAAAGAGGATAAGGGAATGGAGTCCCCACAGGATGTACAGGACTGCTTTCTAACCCAATATGTAAAAAATTCAACAAGGGAATATTCATTATTGTATTTAGTGATAGGGAATGAACCAGAGCTTATATGAGAAGTAAGGGAACATCTAGGCAATAGTGACCATAATATATTGAGCTCTAAGATGATGGTAGTGAAGGGCATTAGTACGACAAACATCAAGTTAATGGTTTGGAGAAAATCTGCTTTTGAGGGTCTGAGAGTAGAACTTGTGGAAAATAAAGTGGGCAACTAGATTGGAAAACAATGATGTAGGACAACATTTTTTTAAAAAATGGTGTTCAACACTAGTGGGACTCCGATGAATAAGGAGGGTTAGGAAAGAGACATACATTATTATATAGACAACAGAGGAGTGCAGAATAAGAAGGAAGAGATTGGGAAAGAAGTTTTAATAAAAGCAACTCCGAAACCAAAGAGGAACTATCAAAATTAAATTATCAAGGAACATAAAACACAATAGTGAAATATTTTGCGGCACGTCAATATAAAGGAAGCCTGTGATGGGAATAGGATCATTAAGGGGCAGATAGGATAATACCACAGGTAATGATAGAGAGATGGCAGAAATATTAAATAATTATTTTGCTTTGGCATTAAACAGGGAGATAGAACAGTAAACATGGTGTTGAATGATAAGATGAGCAATGAATGCATTTAAAATAATAAAAAAGCATTTATCAAATAAGCTAAACAAACTCAAAGAGGAAGCTCCTGATCCAATGGATTACATGCACATATTTTAAAAGAAACTATGGAACAGATAGCAGAAACTTAACTACGCATACTTAATAATTCAGTAGAAAAAGATATAGTGCCAGAGGACTGGCAGATAGCTTCCATTTAAGAAGTGGGGACAGGATTGTCCAGGAAATTGTAGACCAGTCAGCCTAACATCAGTGGTAGGAAAATAACGGAACTCCTACTAAATAAGAGAATAGAAGAACATCTAGAAATGAGAAATATAATAATGAATAGTCAGCATGGATTTCAAAAGGGAATAAATTGATTTGACCAAACTGTATGTAATATAATACTCCTCCCTCACTCTGTTACACTTTCTCGCTTTGTCCACTACCAGTGTCAGTACCTGTCCTGCCAGTGTCTATAGCTCCCCTCCACCTGTCCCCTGCCATTATCAGTATCTACCCAGCTCGGTTTTGCCAACATCAGTAGAATCATAGAACAGCTACAGTACAGAAGGAGGTCATTCGGCTTGTTGAGTCCTCGCCTTCTCTCTCAGTCCGTTAGTCCCAACCTCCCACCCTTTCCCTGTAATCCTATGAATTCCCCAGGTACTTATCCAATTCCCTTTTGAAAGCCACAATTGAATCTGCCTCCACCACCCTTTCAGGCAAAGCATTCCAGATCGTAACTAATCTCTGTCAACTTTAGTTCTTTTGCCAATCGCCTTCACCCTGTGTCCCCTGGTTCTTCACCCCACTGATCATTATACAGCATATCCACTATCCAAATACGTTGGATCTAACCTTTTCCCCTCCACCCACTGCGACCCACCCTCCCGCATTTATACTTCTGATTTTTAACCTTTGCATCTCCTTTCATGGAGAAGTGGCTGATTACTGGGCTAAAGGAGAGGGGGAGGTTGGGAAAGGAGTAACTAACTGAAGGACAGAGTTGTCATTTAATAAAGGGAAACAAATTTTCAGGGGAGAGAAGATACCCTGTCGCACAGTGGAATAAAGTGGAAATGGGGACATCCGTGAACTGGCCACCACCCTAGTCTCAGGACATATTTCCAGTATACTGTGGCTATCTCCGTCTCCATGCTAACTGTGTTCTCCTCATTTCTAGGTAAAAGTACAACAGGGTTTATTGGTGAACTCAGCAACATCTCTCAACATTCACACGTTTCAAAGCGGCTTCTTTTTTCTATAATACACGATAAAGCAGGTAACACATTTTACATGTTCTCTCGGGAGCATAGAGGGGAGGTGGTCATGACACAGTGGTCAGTACAGCGAGGGTCCTCATAGGACCTTTACTGAGGGGAGCAGCAAAGGTTGATGGTCAAGGGACTGTGCAACTGTTTTAGGGTATGGCAGAGTAGCAGGCTCCCAAAGTGGGGCTAGCAGTTATTATGTGTGGTTGTGTCACACAGACAGACAGGTCCCAATTGTCTGAGGATGCAGCTTTCTGTCGAATCCTGAAATTGCACAAGTAGATTTTGCCTGCCCTGAAATTTAATTGCAGCCTAAATTCTGATTGACAACAGGCTGGATTTTTTCCTGAGTTCCTGCTGCTAGCAGGAGAGTCTCCGCCATAATTGCTTGTCTCTGGAAATCCCGGGAAGCTCCAAGTGAGAAAGCTCGTGCTACTGCTCTTCCTTCGGTATGATGGCATCAATTTATATTATACATAAAACTGAACCTTTCCCCTCATTCCCTCAAAGTGAAGCACTTGTCCCAGGGCCTTTCTGATCTGTAAGCTTCGCATAGAAGACCCAGTGTCCTACTGTACTAGTAGACTCATGAACAGCAGCAGTCACATCAAACTCAGCAACACTCGCAGTATTTAACCACCTCCTAATTAACTTATTCCTGAGATTCTTTCTGGACCTATACACTTTAACTTGTGTAACTGAAACTCTACTTCACTTCTGAGCTGTTCCTTTCTGCTAGTGTTGATTTGATTAACTACCTACTGGTTGTTGCTGGTCAGGAAGCAGTGGCATAATGGTATTGTCGCTCGACTAGTAATCCAGAGACCCAGGTTCGAATCCAACCATGGAAGATGGTGAAATTTGTAATCAATAAAAAGTAATGATGACCTTGAACTAATTGTCGTAAAAGCCCATCTGGTTTGCTAATGTCCTTTACCTTGTCTAGCCTGCATGTGACTCCAGACCTACAGCAATGGGCCCAATGATGGGGGACCCCAGCATGTCTGTACAAAAGATAAGGCTGAAACACTTGCTACAAGCCAGACCAGCATCACAGGTACCAATCTTCAGCCAATTCAATTAATTCAAAGTGATATCAAGAAACGGCTGAAGGCACTGGATACTGCAAAGGCTATGGGCCCTGACAATATTCCGGCAATTGTATTGAAGACTTGCGCTCCATCAGTCTGCTCTCGATTATCAGTAAAGTGATGGAAGGGGTCATCAACAGTGCTATCAAGTGGCAGTTGCTTAGCAATAACCCAGTTTGGGTTCCGCCAAGGCCACTCAGCTCCTGACCTCATTACAGCCTTGGTTCAGACATGGACAAAAGAGTTGAACTCCAGAAGTGAGGTGAGAGTGACTGGCCTTGACATCAAAGCAGCATTTGATTGAGTATGGCATCAAGGAGCCCTAGCAAAACTGGAGTCAATGGGAATCAGGGGGAAAACTCTCCACTGGATGGAGTCCTACCTAGCACAAAGGAAGATGGTTGTGGCTGTTGGAGGTCAGTCATCTCAGCTCCATGACATCACTGCAGGGGTTCCTCAGGGTAGTGTCCTCGGCCCAACCATCTTCAGCTGCTTCATCACTGATCTTCCTTCCATCATAAGGTTAGAAGTGAAGGTCATAGAAGGGGATGTTTGCTGATAGCACAAATGTTTAGCACCATTCGCGACAACTGAGATACTGAAGAGTCCATGTCTAAATGTAGCAAGAACGGGATATTATCCAGGCTTGGACTGACAAGTGGCAAGTAACATTCATGCCACACAAGTGCCAGGCAATGACCATCTCCAACAAGAGAGAATCTAACCATTGCCCCTTGACATCCAATGGCATTACCATCACTGAACCCCCCACTATCAACATTCTGGGAGTTACCATGACCAGAGCCTGAACTGGACTAACCACATAAAAACTGTGGCTACAACAGTAGGTCACAGGCTAGGAATCCTGGAAGTTACTCACCTCCCGACTCCCTAAAGCCTGTCCACATCTACAACGCACACGTCAGAGGTGTGTCTCCACTTGCCTGGATGAGTGCAACTCCAACAATGCTTGAGAAGCTTGGCACCATCCAGGACAAAGCCCGTTTGAATGGCACCCCATCGACAAACATTCACTCCCTCAACCAAAGACGCACAGTAGCAGCACTGTGTACTATCTGCAGGATGCACTGCAGGAACTCACCAAGGTTCCTTAGACAGCACCTTCCAAACCCATGACCACTACCATCTAGAAGGACTAGGGCAGCACATAGATGGGAACACCACCACCTGGAAGTTCCCTCCAAGCCACCCACCATCTTGATTTGGAAATATATCGCTGTTTCTTCACTGTCGCTGGGTCAAAATCCTGGAACTCTCTCCCTATCAGCACAGTGGGTGTACCTACACCACAGGGACTGCAGCGATTCAAGAGGGCGAATCACCTTGTCAAAGGCAATTAGTGATGGGCAATAAATGCTGCAGTGAGCCAGTGAAGCCCACATCCTTGAATGAATAAAAAAAATCTAAATCTATCTCAAACATTTCCCTGATGGGGTTGGTTATATAATTGCGATTTCACGAGGCTGTTGAGATGGGCTATGTAATGTTATACTCATTATAGAGACCAGTCACATAACCAGTGACTGCTTATTAAAGTTGGGCACATAAGTGCATTGTTTGCAGTGACCAGGTTTATAATTGTGCACAGTTTATCACAACCTTTGCACAATTGTGCAGTAGTTACAAATAAGTCTGGTGAACTGACAAAGCTTCTACATTTCTCATCAATAACTGATGTGTAATCTATAAGAAGTGTATATACAGTAACACAAGGCGAAATAAAACATATGTCATTATCCCCAGCAAGGTATTGTATTAGTAAGTAACTCTCAGTTATTAACTATCAAGGAAGATCCTTAAGGAAATTGAGCATGATTCCTTGCTACAGCTTCTAGAACCAGTAGACACTAGTTCGAGCGTAGGAAAAGGAATGTCTCCCGACTGACTGACTGTCTGGGAGGTGGTGAATGTGTGGAACAGGTTGCCTGAGTAGACAGTGGGTACAGATGGTAAGGAAAAAGTTAAGGGAGAATTGGATAGATTTTTGGTGGAGCGATGCTTAAGGGTTTTAGTTTTGGGATTCGTTAGCTGGACTGCAGTCTTGCCTAGCTGTATACTTTTCAACATTCCAATATCAGTAACTTGTTGTTGATCAATGAATAATTTGATTTTATTGTGAGAATGTTCAGCCTTTTTAAATGACATCCTGATGTTCCAATGAGGCTTCTCAAATAAAAGAAAAAAAATCCGCTTTCTCTTTCCAGAGAGTTGCAGCAGGTTGGAGCCACTGTAGTGAGCAGTGTCACAGTAATAGTCTCCCCATTATCACTGCTGAGCATGGAGGGAGGAATATTAAGGAGTCATATTCCACGGAAGGGCTGTTTTGGGGTAATTTGCTCTTAAAGGATGATGTTACAATACAGCACAGTGTTAACCTGGAGCATTGGGTAGTTTGTCGGCCTGCTGGATTTAATTTTGCCAGATAAAATTTGATCAGTAGCTCTTTGAAATAACGTGCCGTGTGGCCAACCCCACTCGAGGCTGACAGTAACGGAGCCTCCATTGTAAATTTGAACCAATTCCTGTCAATATGGGCCTGTATAAGTTAAGACTGACTGTAGGGTATCTTAAAACATCTTCTGGGACAGGCGTAAGGGAGTCTGAACCTCAAACTTAATCATAGAAGCACTCACTGTGATCGATAAATATTTTCCAATCCAAGTGCGAAATGCAGAAATGCTGAGTCTCAGCCGAAGTATTTCTCTTGCCACTGTGGATGGGGATGCAATGGCTAAGTGCTCACAGGATGCCATTTAAAAACAAGTCCAAAATCTCTCATACCATAAAATCAAAATGTTCAATGATCAACGGCAGGTCACTGATTTTGGAATGTTGAAAAGTATACAGCTAGGCAAGACTGCAGTCCAACTAGCTAATCCCAAAACGAATGCATTGGCCGAGATTTTGGTTTAGTGCCCTTAGTGAAAACATAAACCCGTTTTTGTATGTACTCATCAAGGTAAGGTTTGTTGGTGCTGAGCAATTGGCACTTCTAGGCAACTGGTACCAGAATCAAGCAATCCCAAGTCAGGTGTAGCCAGATACTGAATAAAACTGCCTCGGTGCTGTACTGTGCCTCAACCCAGCCTCAGAATCATATCCCTACTGGCATTTCATTCTGTTTCCCACAAGAACCATCCACATACCCGAGTGACGCTGATAATTGGTGGCAAATTTCGAGTGGATCAGAAAGATCTCAAGATTGGATTGAGATTGTCCACATTCGTTGTACCTTTCCAAACAGGGGAACGTTTCATTACATCGGTCTGATTTGGGCTTGAAACCACATCCCAGGGGTGAAAGGCAAGTGACTAACCCCTTGTGCCACACAGTTTCCACAGGGATGATAGCATAATGGTAATGTTACTGGACTAGTAATCCAGAGGACTGGGCAAATATCCTGGCGACAGAGTTCAAATCCTAGCATGGTAGTTGGGTGAATTTAAACTCAATTAATTAATAAATCTGGAATTAAAATCCTAGTCTCATCAATAATAATCATGAAACTAGCGGATAGTTCACCAAAACCTACCAGAAGAGGAAATCTGCCATCCTTACCTGGTCTGGGCTACATGTGACTCCAGACCCATACCAATGTGGTTGACTTTTGACACCCCTCTAAAATGGCTCGCTGCCACCTCCTCAAGGGCAATTAGGGATGGGCAATAAATGCTGGCCTTGCCAGCGACGCCCACATCCTGTGAACAAATTTAAGAAAAACAAAATGACCACATTCTTTTGGAGTGTTTACCACTTCACTGCAAATACCAATTCACCGAGTCGCAAAATACTGTGAGATCCAGCACTTAATAACTTCTCGAGCTGGAACTTTAACATGAAGCCTTTGGGGAGAAGTTTCTATCTCTTTTCTCCACTCCTCCTTGGACTAGATCCTTGGCAGGTCCCAGTGCCCTGGGGAATTGTAAACTGCTCATTCCTACATCGAGTCCTGGAGAGGGCAGAGCTAAACCATGTCCTGTTTGCTCAGTTTCCACCTTCCAGCAAAGGTCTGGGTACATTTTAAATGAATTACTGCTTCTATTAATAATGGGTCAAGAAGTTTCATACAAATATGTTAAAAGGTTTATCCGGTATTATTCAAATTGTGGGAGCAGAATTCCTGGCTGTTTTCCCCCTCCCTTTTCCAAGGATATTGAAGTTAATTTCAGCATTCGAGAACAGCTGGGATTTGAACAGATCCTTCCAATCTTTACGGGCTTGCTTCCACTAAAGCAGGGAGTTGGAATGAGGTGAGATTAAGCCCACTTAAACCCCGCCTATTTTAATAATATGACTAATTCCGTTAAGACTGAACGTTTTAAAGATTTAAACGCCAAATATTTTGTTTTGCTCTGACCCAATGATGTTTAAAGGAGGGATTACAACCCAGCCGGTATTTTCTGTGTTAGTTGTCGCTCTGGGGTGAAACTGTCCTTTACACAATGAACTTGGGTTAATGGTATGGTCTTTATTCCCTGACCTTGCAACATAATCGCAAGATCTGCAAGATCAGATTTGTTCAAATGTCTACGCCACTGATGAACCAATGTAATGCCTTGGAGCCATTTGTTTAGTTAAGTTTGCTGTTTACGGGAGATGGTAAATGATTTAAAGCACCGTCTTCCATCAGTCCTGCTGTGCAATGTTCTGTGGAAATGGGCCAGGAGAGGAAGGAAGGAGACATTGCTGGTTCGAGTGAAGAAGCAGTGAAAGGTCCTATTTAAAAGTGAGCACCCTACTACAAACTGGGAAGACTCACCAGACGTGACAGGAAGAGTACAAGAAACTCTTGAACCGTCAAAAACATCTAAGGGTAAGCACTGAAGATTAATCTGAATTCCTGAGGGCAGATATGGACATGATGGGATGTAGCAGTTGCAGATGAGATTCATTTAAATATCTGAATGCATAACCACAGTTAATAGTGACTGAAGCAGTAGCATCCCCAAACAGATTCTGGCAATGCCACACATGGAGATGACCAGTTGAGTTTGCTCATCGTGCATTTTCGGTCAGTGTGCACTAATGGTCCCCTTGCGGGAGAAGGCAGCATTTGTGTTGTGTGGCCATTGACCAGTCACTGCTGCTTCACAGATTTGTGGAAGCCATTGCAGACAATAAGCACAGGATGATCTCAGCAGAGTAGCAGCACCAGAGGATGTGGCCAAGCTCTGTACCATTAAGTTGAATATCGTCAAGAAATGCTCCATTAAACTGGACGCATGGTGACCCCCACCACTGAAGATGTTATCACTGACCATACTGCAATAATATTGATTACACAATTTTAGACTCATACTGTGGCATCTTCCTTCACAGAAGTAACAGATTCCAGTGAAGGTGATGTCAGTGCCCCACCACATGAACCTGGCATCAGCCCTGAAATACACATTCTGGCAGAAAACCTCAATACAAAAAGATTGGTTTAGCAAGGAGCACGAGCCTAGCAAAGGTTTGTTGGTGCTGGGTGAGATCCAACATGTTGATTGATCCTGCTGCATCACTGCGGGATTCAGGCATCCTGTGTTCAGTTTTCACAGCGTGGAGTGTGGGGAAAGCCAATCGCTTGTCTTTGCAATCGCTACTACGTTGTTCTACCACTTAGCATTGTCCTGCTATATTAGACCTCAGGGATGTCTTGTGTGGACAGCATTCTGCCATTGACCATTGGGCAGTCATAGTGGTATCAGCTGTGGAGCATGTATGATAGCAATGGTGTAAGAATAGCCCATGTGCAATCCTGTAATGCTGCAGGGAAGCCACAGCTCTTGCCATGTTGCTGCTGGGTATCCCAGCTGAAGATTCTGTACATGGTTCAATTGTGAAGTAGGAAATTTGTGATTGGTTTAATGCAGCTGTCCCCGCAGATGATGCTTGTGAATGAACAGAAGAACCAGGTGACTCTTTAGTTGAGGGTCACGGTGCCTTTTAATTGCCACATGTGGTGCAGTGCAGATGCAGGAATGTGCTTAAGGATCCTGTTTTTTCAGACTGCGGTACGTCATCCTCCTCGTGAAGATTTAGCAATCCCGCTCAGCGCAATTGATGAAGCGAATTACTCGGGGTCAGACACTTGCCCCCTGAATCAGTAGGTTGTGGGGTTGAAGCTCCACTCTAGGAAATGAGCACATAATACATGTTGACGCTTCACTGCTGTACTGAGGGAGTGCTTGTGTTGTTAGAGGTGCTGTTTTACACATGAGATGTTAAGCTCAGGCCCTATCTGCCTGTTCAGCTGGACATTAAACAATGCACAGCACATGTTCAAAGAAGAGGTGGGCATTTCCCCTGGTGTCCTGGCCAAAAATCATTCTATACCATTCCAGTGATCTCATTACTGTTTGTGAGATCTTGCTGTGCACATACTGGCTGCTGCATTTATCTACAAAACAGCAGTGACTGTGCTTCAAAAGTAATTCATCATCTGTGAAGCACTTCGGGGCATCCTGTGAATGTGAAGTCATGCTTCCGCCCCAGTGCTTCATATCAAAGTATATTGTGTCTTTAATAAAATGTGCCCTAACATGTAGACCAGAAATCCTAATTTAAGAGTCACTGCTTTCTCATGGTGTCTGATACTGCAGGGCGATGGGTTGCCTGAGAACTGCTCGGAGTGATTGTGAACTAGCACAATTGTCAACTCGGGTCGTCAATCAGACTGTGGCCATCCAGGAATTTAGTGCAGGCTGCTTAATCTTTAACGTTGGTAGAAATTTGACTGAGTTAACAAAAACCTTCATGAGCCCTTGCCCCATTTTCTTTGATATTGTGTCAACCTCTTGAATGATGTTCAGTGACTTAGTGAACACCATTTAACTACATCTCTTGTTGGCGTGAGTCGAGGTAGGGCATCTCTCATCAATTATTCCCTGCACTTAATAAACCCTACATAATAACAGGATCTTTGGCCTTGTCTAATGGGACTCAGAGAGCTGGCAAATAGAACAGCACCCCATCTTTCGATTAGGGACTTTGCAATCTTCTGGAATCAACTTTGAGTTCAACAACTTCAGACCATGATCTCTGTCACCCCATTTTGTTTCTGTTTCCTTTTTCCATGTGCCATGCAGTCTTAATTTTGTTTTTTCCTAATTTTGCTTTCGGACACAGCTGTTCATTATTCGACCATTCACACCCACTTTGGACAAATCTTTTGTTTCTTTAGTACAACCATTACCACTAAATTTACCTTTTGTACTGTGAAATCTTTTGTCATTCAATCTCCTCTGCCCTCTACCCTATCCTGTTAACTCTGTTTCTTTCCCCACAGATGCTGCCGGACCTGCTGAGTACTTTCAGCATTTTCTTTTATTTATAACTACCTCATACCTGATAATTATTGCTACACTGGTAGCCCCTGGATCAATTAACAGAGGTGCGAATCAGTCAGGATGATGAGATGGATTCCATTCTCTATGATGTATGTTTTTTTTCTTTTTTATTCATTCACTGGATGTGGGCTTTGCTGGCTGGGCCAGCATTCATTGCCCATCCCTAGTTGTCCTTGAGAAGGTGGTGGTGAGCTGCCTTCTTAAACCACTGCAGTCCCTATGGTATAGGGTACACCCACAGTGCTGTTAGGAAGGGAGTTCCAGGATTTTGACCCAGCGACAGTGAAGGAACAGCGATATATTTCCAAGTCAGGATGGTGAGTGACTTGGGCGGGGTGGGGGGTGTGGGGGGAGACTTCCAGGTGGTGGTGTTCCCATCTATCTGCTGCCCTTGTCCTTCTAGATGGTAGTGGTCGTGGGTTTGGAAGGTGCTGTTGAAGGAGCCTTGGTGAATTCCTGCAGTGCATCTTGTAGATGGTACACACTGCTGCTACTGTGCGTCAGTGGTGGAGGGGGTGAATGTTTGTGGATGGGGTGCCAATCAAGCGGGCTGCTTTTTCCTAGATGGTGTCAAGCTTCTTGAGTGTTGTGGGAGCTGCACTCATCCAGGCACGTGGGCAGTATTCCATCACACTCCTGACTTGTGCCTTGTAGATGGTGGACAGGCTTTGGGGGAGGTCAGGAGGTGAGTACTCGTAGCATGGTTTCCAGCCTCTGACCTGCTCTTGTAGCCACAGTATTTATATGGCTAGTCCAGTTCAGTTTCTGGTCAATGGTAACCCCCAGGATGTTGATAATGTGGGATTCAGCTATGGTAATGCCACTGAACACCAAGGGACGATGGTTGGATTCTCTCTTGTTGGAGATGATCATTGCCTGACACTTGTGTGGTGCGAATGTCACTTGCCACTTGTCAGCCCAAGCCTGGATATTGTCCAGGTCTTGCTGCATTTGAACATGGACTGCTTCAGTATCTGTGGAGTTGAGAACGATGCTGAACATTGTGCAATCATCAACGAACATCCCCATTTCTGACCTTATGGTGGAAGGAAGGTCATTGATGAAGCGGCTGAAGACGGTTGGGCCGAGGACACTACACTGAGGAACTACTGCAGTGCTGTCCTGGAGCTGAGATGACTGACCTCCAACAACCACAACCATTTTTCTTTGTGCTAAGTATGACTCCAACCAGTAGAGAGTTTTACCCTGATTCCCATTGACTCCAGTTTTGCTTGGGCTCCTTGATGCCACACTCTGTCAAATGCTGCCATGATGTCAAGGGCAGTCACTCTCACCTCACCTCAGGAGTTTAGCTCTTTTGCCTACGTTTGAACCAAGGCTGTAATGAGGTCAGGAGCTGAGTGGCCCTGACGGAACCCAAACTGGGGATCAGTGAGCAGGTTATTGCTAAGCAAGTTCCGCTTGATAGCACTGTTGATTACCCCCTTCCATTACTTTACTGACGATTGAGAGTAGACTGGTGGGGCAGTAATTGGCCAGGTTGGATTTGTCCTGTTTCTTGTGTACAGGACATACCTGGGCAATTTTCCACATAGCTGGATAGATGCCAGTGTTGTAGCTGTACTGAAACAGCTTGGCTAGGGGTGTGGCAAGTTCTGGAGCACAAGTCTTCAGTACTATTGCTGGAATATTAATATAAGACTGACGTTGACCTGGAATCCAGTGGGTTCATGGTGCCAGGGAACTGATTGCCCCAGGTTGGCAACCTCATTTCAAGCAACCACGGGAAGGCTGTTAAGGGGGAATATTAAGTGGTATCCTGATAGAGGGCAGTCTGGGACACAGCAGAGTGAGTTTTATATTGCCATGCTATCCTTGAGCACAGAGTCTTTGGCTCTGATACTGGGTTCACAGTTTCTTCACGAGTGTTTTCCTTTTAAGGGTGTGAAGCTGACTGACTGTTGTAATCGCAGTTCGCTGGATTTTCAAAATAACAGAGCAAGTCCCCAGGAGGGAGTTAAGTTAGAAACTTAACTATCACAACATATAGAGCAATTCAAACACACTTTGCATGTTTACAATAATGCCAGCAGAAATAAAATTGAGCAGTTTCAAATGAAACCTTCTCCCATTATCAGCTTTTTGTCAAGCTTGTGGTATAAACAGAATGGGCAGTGAGAAGCTGCTCTCTGTACAATTTGCTGCACCCACAAGTAGGGCTTACACGCGACTTGCAGTTATTGTGAGCTCTTGTCAATTTGGCTCAGAGCTAACACTCGGGCACTGAGCCAGGAAGCATTGGGTTCAAGGACCAAACATATTATCTAGGCTGTCACTCCAGTGCAGTACTGCAGGAGTGTTGCACTGTCTGATGTGCTACCCTTTGAATACAATATTAAATAGAAGTTTCATCTGCCCTCTTGTATGGATATAAAAGATTGTACAGTGTTATTTGAAGATGAGCAGGGGAGAGTTCTCCTGATGTCCTGGTCGGTATTTATTCCTCAATCAACATCACTGAAACAGGTCGTTATCTCATTGCTGTTTGTGGAATCTTGCCGTGCTCACGCATTTCCCTACATTAACTTCACGTCAAAAACAATTCATTGGCTGTCAAGCATTATGGTATATTCTGGGGATGTGAAAGGTGATATATTAATGTAGATTATTTTGTTTTATGGAATAAATACTGTACTCGGTGGCTTTTCTGCAAGTACAGTGATTTCCTGTCAGTCGATTGAAGGGCTTTGGCCTATTCACTGTCTTTTTGTCCAGGTCACCATTCCAACAAGTGTCTTAGTTAAGCTCTATTCTTATAAATGCTGCAACATAAAGTGATGGGATACCGATTTATGCTGGTGATCTGTGCACTGAGAGTTCCCTATCTCAGTCTTGTCACCACGGATGATTATCAAGTGGAGATCTGGCAGTGTCCATAGGAACCAGGAGCAATAGCCTCCGGGGTCAGCCATTCCGCTGAAGCTTTAGCTCCTGTAGTTTTACTAAGAGCCCATTCACTTGAAATGAGCCCTGTTGTGTTATATTGCCTTACTGGATATATGCTGGAGGGCGTTGGTAGCAGAGTAATCTGTGGTGAGTTCCAGCTCTCTGGATGCGCCTGACTGAGGCAGGCCCTGATTGGGGTTTGGAGACATGTGGTGAAGAAAATTTGCCAAGCATCCCAGGTGAAGTGGCATGGGGTTGTGACACATAGAGCCCCCATCCACACCCCATGTTACTGCTGTAAAGGAACAATGACACAGGGAGCATCCATATACATTTGAACTTTACACAGGTGGGGCCTGTAATGTGAGTAAGGGAGCCTGGACAACCTCTACTTCATAAGGGGCTTCCCGATTGGGAGAGATTTACAGTATCTCCAATCTTATTTCGCAGAAAAATGGAACTTATATATAAAAGAAACAGAAGACATCAATATTCTAAGGGAATGTGTGCAGATCCTGTTCAACAGCAGATATGGTGAGTCACTGCTTCCTGGTACTGCTTGAGTTAAGTATGCATTCCATAAAATGCTTCTAATGCACGCTGACTGAAAGTAATGGCAATGGGGCCAATAAAACAGCCATTGCAACTTCATGTGGATGTCAGGCTGTTGAATGTTGCTTGGGACTCTCAGTAATTTTGCGTTGTTTTGTTTCTGGTCTGTTTGAGAACAGTGCTATTTAAAGCCATGATACATGTCGTCTACGGGGAAAGCTTGAGCTGCGTCTGGTGAATCCCAAGTCACAATTTTGCCATTTTCATGTGCGGTCTTGTGTTTTTTTCAGGCACGGCAGGTGCTATGATCTGAGTTTATACAGCTGCCTGTAACTGTGCCAGGATTGTGCTGTCAATTTAAATCAGATCCTATTCATCCCAATGAAGGGAATGGAAACACAAAATAAGACTGAGGAATGATACGTTCTGGAAGGAGTGGGCCTGCATTTTTTACCCATACTTCTTATAAAACCTTTTAAACAAGGGCATAAATGAACATGGTCCACTCTGTGCATTTGATAAATAGCCTATTCAACTCCCGGTACACCAGAAATATTCCAAACTGTATACATAGTTGCATAAGTTTTTTTTGAGAAGGTATTTAAAAAGATCATTCTCACCGACATCTTAAGGACAGGTAGATCACCTTGGTGCAAGGTGAACAGTGGAACACGGACAACATATGCGTGTAACTGTCTTCAAATTTGCATACTTTGGCTTTGAAAAAATATAATTAGGAAGATATTCAATCTAAATTATCATGGATTCCCATGAATATTTTTTTGCCCCTGCATTTAATCAGCCCAGCTGCAGAATCGCAGCAGATTGGTTATATCAGACCAACTCTCACAGTCAGCTTGCTTTAAAATAGTTCCTGGATAATTTTAACTAGCTCCTTCCCCAGTGGGTCTATTAAAGACCGATATAAAAGCATCAACCTTTAGGCTTTGGTGAGCGGAGGCGCTGGAGTTTATTAAGTCTGGTTATGAGTACTGTAAGCATGTTGATGAATGAGAGAGAGCCCGTACCCAATTCCCAAACCAATGATGTTATTCGTTTCCGACAGTGCGTTATTTTGTCAATAGCTGTACACATGTGAGGTCCCTTTCCTGTTTCCCATTCACTCTTTTTAGTAGCTAACTATGTCAGGTGAGGTGCCTGCACAGAAGTACTCATCATTACAGTGTTTAGTGAATATAGCATTGTCCTGCGTTCAAATTATTGAATTATAAAAGCATTGTTTAATTCTATTAACAGAATAGGGAGTTTATAAGATATTATTTTCAGAGGTGGCAGGTGCCTATCTTGTGGAGATAGATATGTATTTAGCCACCTTTGGACATAACATAATAAGGAAATAAATATGAGGGAGAGAGAGAAAAAATTGTGACTGTATATCTACTCAAATGTCACATGAATTGAAAGAAATTGACCCATACTTGTACACTTGCTATTCCTCAAAAAAATTCTCATTCACAAAATATGGGAAAACAGTTGAATGTCTGGGGAAATGAGATAGAGTAGAGCACATCTTAATCAAATTTGGATACCCCTATAATTCAGCTTAAATTTCTGCTTTGAACAATCTTGCCCAGAGAGGCTGAAAGAATCTTGGGAGGGCTGTTCCTTTGAGGTCTGGGGTTAAGGTACATTATTGGACCAGGGTAAAGGGAGTTGTACTCTGCATTAATATGTGTTGTGCCTAACCTGGGAGCACTGACCCAGTATCTGAGTGCACAAAGTTCCATTTCCACAGCAGTGATACCCCTTAATTTCATGGATTCAAATTGAGCAATAGTTTAAAATGTTTGCATTCCTCCGACAGCAACACTTCAAAATGTCCAGCTTTGTTGGAGAAGCAAGTTTTTAAAAAAAACTGAGCCATTGACCTGGAGCTTGCAATTTTAAACTTACACATGCCCTCTGATTGACCTCAGCAGTTTATGTGCAGCTGCAATTACCTAGGATGTGTTCAGTTGGAGCAGTGGCCTTAAAGGGATCAGTCGAATTTACCAGCCAAATGTCAGGGGAGATCCAACAGCAACTTTGGAACAGTTCTGTTTTGCAGAACTTACGTTCTTTATTTGCTGTTTCATTAATTCTCCCTCTCCCTCTTCCCCCACCCCCAACCCACACCACCCAATTGAGATTAGAGCCACTTATTAAGCTGTATCTTGGAGAGGTGTGGGAAAATGATGAAATACATTCAATGTCTCAAACTTGCAATGAGGTACATTTTACAAAATGTCAGAGTCTATTTGGTGATTGTTGCAGAGTTTCCCCAGTGCCACCAAGACAAATGTCACCCACTGCCTCCAATGCGGCTAGCATTCAAATCACACCATCTCGTCGACAGCAGTTTTTAATTGTGTCTATATACCTTTGTGATTTCTTCACTAAATATAGTTCCTGACCAGAACAAATACAGGTTTTAAAATGATGAAAGGTTGTGATAGAGTAGGCACAAAGTGAGTGGTTTCCACATGTGGGGAAGAGCATAACTTTGGCCATCAACATTAGATAAGTCACTAAGAAATCCAATTGGAATCCGGAAGAAACTTCTTTACCCAGAGGGTGCTGAGAATCTGGAACTCGCTGCCACAGGCAGTAGTTGAGGTGAATTATATAGATACGTTTAAGGGGAGGCGCGATCAGCCATATGAGAGAGAGGGGAATAGAGGGTTATCCTAATAGAGTCAGATGAGGAAAGGTTATGAGGAACGAGGCTTGAGTGGGGCATAAACACCAACATGGACTAGGTGGACCGAATGGCCTGTTTCTGTGCCCAAGCACTGCTCAGAAAGCCGAGAAATGTTAACATATTTTAAACTGGTGTCATCTGTGTTCTTTGTAGCTGAGGCCTTGGGTTTGGATCATATGGTTCCTGTTCCATACAGGAAGATTGCTTGCGACCCAGAGGCGGTGGAAATAATAGGGATTCCAGAAGGAATTCCCTTCAAGCGACCTTGTACCTACGGAGTTCCCAAATTGAAAAGGATCTTGGAAGCAAGGCATAAAGTCCGCTTTGTTATTAAAAGGTAAGCTGGGTTCAGAAGGTGTTGTGGGTCCCAGAGCCTCCTAGGGATTTGTACTGTAGGGGATTCCAGTAATGGTGGATAGACCTTCATAATCCTAATCCAAGGCCTTTTTAAATTTCTTCCTATAAGACTATGGTTCTATTAAAAAATGTACAATCGGAATCTTGTTTTTCTAAATGCCGAAGGCAGCTTGTCTTGCTTTTGTAACAATGCATTGGCGCTAGCAGCCTGGTGATACTTTGAGCAATGTCCATGTATGATCCTAGACAGTGAGTGTCAGCAAGCTGTTGAACTGCGGATGGCATCATGGTCAAGTCTACTCCAGCATCCATGTATTGTTCTCCAGCAGAGGCTACTGGATAAGGATTGGGAGCTGGAATCTTGGCTGATTTTTCTCTTCTGGGCCAGCACTGGTGTCAATTATATTGCCCAACTTGATGCCCAGGCTGAGATAAAGTAATTCCGGAAAGGTCGTGGGGTCATTTTAACCGAACTTATTGGATAGGATACCCATGGGATTGGGTGCAACGTTGGTTTTATGTCCTGACAAATATTGCTGAGCGTTGGCTCCAATGAGTGAAATGTAAAACCACAAAATCTCATCAATTTGCCAGTGGGTGGATTTGGTTAAAATTAGCCCCCCCAAACCTGGGGCCTTCTGGCTTTTATAACTCAGTTCTGCGCTGGGTGGTACCTTTGCTTATGAGGCCATTGGGAGAGCTTGTTAGAATTGTGAAATTATATTCCAGTCATGTTTCAGATTCACTAGCTTCTTTTGAACATTATCCTAAAATATTGTGTAGACTCAATGACACGTTCCATCTTGTACAAATCATAATCGATGCTTTGGAATTGCTGCCTTTTTCAATATATGTTTTTCACTCTCTACACACCAGACTCCAATCCTGGGTCCAGGCTGTTATCAATTCTGCTCTGTAACTGACCACAAGGAGGCACTCAAGAGCAACCACACCACTCGCCACCCCCCCACCACACCCCTCCCCCCCAACCCTGTGAGGAGGCAGCAAGCCTCAGCTCATTACTGTCCTACAAAAGTACAACTTGCATTGAGAATTTACAGAAAGGCAGCATTCCAGCACCTATGTTAACCCTGCTGCTCAGTGGTTCTATGTGCTGGGGCACAGAGTAGTCTGAGCCGAGACGACTGACTTTCAATGTGCCTTTGCTGCTAATAGAGGGAGTTGGACAAACATGTAGTGTTTTTGTCAATATAGTTTTGGTTTGGTGGCTGCCCCTTTAAATCCGTCACAGCTATTTAAAAGCCAACTGCTGTTTAAATTCATGTATAGAAATAATCTCCGTACAGTGTGAGAAAATTTATTGGTTGCAGGCGTTGGAGGAATAATTCAGACTTAAAGAATGCATTGAGAATAATTTGAACTGCAGTTGTTCTTTTTAAGCTGCTTATGTGGGGCAGGATTTTCCCTAACATTGGGGGTAAATGCGGCTCTATGTGGGAAACAGCCGCCTGACAATAATTTTCCCTGAATTGACCAATAGGAGGCCCTCCAGCACTGAAGGTGCAGCAGCTTGCAGTTCATGTAAGAGAGAAAGAGAGAGAGAGGGCGCCTCCATTTTGAGGCCACCATTGTGGAGGGTGGGCTCTGGCTACAGTTAGCGCTAGGCAGGCAGGCAGGGAGGGCCTTAAAGGCTGCCTGGAGTTTTGGGCCCCACATTCTGCCACCAGGTGGCCACCGATATCTGGAGGGGTCCAGAGGCCAACTGGAAAATTCCAGCCTGCCTCTGACAATAGGCCTTTTATGGTCTTAAGCCACCTGTTAATTGACTACCTGCTACTTGTGGTCGGGTAACCTTCCTGCCTACAATCCCATCTCTGGGAAAGTGACCTAAAAGGGGATGGAGCCGGCAAACAATTGCAACAGCAAGCAGCATGAATTTTCACACTTGCTCCATTGGGGCCTAAAAATGCCACCCATGGTGACTGGATTAAGATACTGCCACCAAACTTGTTCTAGGCAGGCAAAACTAGAACACTTTTGTCACAGGATACCCAGACTATGTAAACCTATCTAGGAGATAGCTGCTTTTCCTCGATGTTGAGGGCAGGAGCTCTTGGAATATTCAAGTACGTTTTACAAAATGTAAATATTGGGAAGGGGGATTGAAATAGAATTTGATATAGAATTGTCTGATTTATAGTCTCACACCCATGTATTATAAGCAGTTCTTTCCAGATGAAGAGTATCTCATATAGAGAATCTGAGTCACCAGCCAATTGACCTTGTCCTTGTGTTACAGTGAGTGGGGTGGGGAAATTCAGGACATGAGTGACACTAAAGGAAATTAAGGGAAGAAGTTTTGCATTTCCACTAGTTGCTGGGTTTCTGGCTGCCGGGTAAGCAGGGATTGTAACGTGGTCTCTCTGACCTGCTCACATCCGATTCTGTTGTTTTTAAGCTGGATAATAAGATCTGGAAACGTGTGTTAACCATGTTCTCACGTGGCCTCTTTGTTCCATGTTATTGGCCAGCTGCTGATCTTAATAAAGTTTCAGTTTCTGAAGCAGAAGGCTTATGCTGATTGAAATGCTTATTCCTTTTGAAAAAAAGCCAAATTTACCTTTTTTTTGTCTCCATTTCCTGCAGGATGTTTGATGAGCGAGTTCTGACAGGTAAGCTAAAGTTGAATGGTAGACAAACACACGCTCCTGGTAAAGTCAGGCAGGGCTTGGTGGGTGTTCTATTTTCTGTTAAGACCCTGAACTATGCTGTTAAGATGAACGTCATCGAAGCTCTCGTCTCAACTTCTGTTCAGTGGCCACTTTCGATAGGTGGATTTGATGGGACTCCCATATTAGTGCTAAAGTTACCAGTTAAGCTCCTGCTGAATGAATTATAGGTGGATGTGTGTGTGTCATTCTTGGACATCCTCCTTCAGTCAGCCAGTAGGGTGGCCTAGACCATTTCCTCTCTTAGTGGATGATTGGTCAAATGGCAGTCACACTTGCTGACCTGGATCTCTATGTGGCCCAGTCATATTCTTGCCCAAGCAGGTCGAACTCAGAACTGCCCAAGCAATGTGCATTGCAAAGTCGTCATGACAAGCTCCTTGGACACTTAAATTGGTGACCTCCAGACTGTGACAACAGCAAAAACAAAATCATTGCTTTTACTTCAGACAATTGTGTAGCATTAGTCTAGGAAAGAGAGCATCTTATCTCATATCAATCTAGAAAATGAATAATGTGGTGCTTGTCAGCTATGAAGTAAAGAAAGACACCACCAGCTGCACCTACCCCACCGACCCCGCCACGTCCCATAACTGCTGAGCTGGCCTTTTTACTCCAGGTGAAGGAACATAACTAAGCAGTGTGTTTAATTTCATTCCACAAGCCTGCGGGCAGCACAGCCACCCACAAAAAGGCAGGTGCTCTTCTTGCTCCCTCTGTGTTAGCTATTATCCTTCAAGGTTGGGGCTGTGGTAAGGAGAGGGGGTGGGGGGAGGGGGTGGGCTTGTGGAGGGGAGCGATGAGAAGCCCTGAGCCTTACAATGAATAGACAGCACAGTCTGACTCGGCACAGTTTATAACATTTTTTAATCTTCAATCTACCGCGCCATTGTTTTCACATTCTGTAATTTGATCATTCTTTGCAAAGAGAGGTTTTCAAATACGATGCATGTTTACCTCAAAACATAATCTGACTTGAGGCATTTTCAGCCATGTTAACATTTTCAAGAATAGTTACAAATTCAATCAGAGCCTTCGAAAGGATGAATTACTTAGAGAACAAAATTGCAGGCATAGGGTAAAAGAGCAGGAAGTGAGGCTATCTGGAATGCTCTTCAAAAGAGCCAGTGCAAACTCAAAGGGCCAGATGGCCACCTCCTGTGCTGTACTATTCTATGATTTTATGATACTGGGGTTTCCATTTTTTCCTCTCGACAGCGCAACCTTCCAAATAGGAATGAGACGATGAGGCAAATTTAATTTTGCTGCCCAAATGATAATCTCGCTTAAGCTAGAGATGATACATGCCACGCACCCCCCACCCCCACCGCAGCTGCATCCACCCACGCTAAAATTAGTTTGGGAAGAGAGCAGAGTGATTATAAATTATTTATTAAAAAAACATTAGAAATGGAATAATGCCAGAGAGAGCTGGTAATGTTATTCTGACATTTAAAAGTAAGGTAGAACAACTCCATGAAACTATAATAATAATAAAAACAAAAAGCTAAAAGCTATTGCGGATGCTGGAAATCCAAAACAAAAACAGAATTACCTGGAAAAACTCAGCAGGTCTGGCAGCATCGGTGGAGAAGAAAAGAGCTGACGTTTCGAGTCCTCATGACCCTTCAACAGAACTGAAGTATAGTTAGGAGAGAGGTGAAATATAAGCTGGTTTAAGGTGGGGGGCGGGGGGAGAGAAGTTGAAGGGGGCGGTGGTTGTGGGGACAAGCAAGTAGTGATAGGAGCAGATAATCAAAAGATGTCACAGACAAAAGGATCAAAGAGGTGTTGAAGGTGGTGATATTATCTAAGAAAAGTGCTAATTAAGAATGGATGGCAGGATACTCAAGGTACAGCTCTAGTGGGGGTGGGGTGGAGAGACTAACAAGGTATTAGTTGTAGATTTAAAAATAATGGAAATAGGTGGGAAAAGGTAATGGAACACCTCTTTGATCCTTTTGTCTGTGACATCTTTTGATTATCTGCTCCTATCACTGCTTGCTTGTCCCCACAACCACCGCCCCCCTCAACTTCTCTCTCCCCCCGCCCCCCACCTTAAACCAGCTTATATTTCACCTCTCTCCTAACTATACTTCAGTTCTGTTGAAGGGTCATGAGGACTCGAAACGTCAGCTCTTTTTTTCTCCACCGATGCTGCCAGACCTGCTGAGTTTTTCCAGGTTATTCTGTTTTTGTCCAGGAAACTATAGCTAGGGTAGCTTAACATCACTGGTAGGAAAGATAAGGGAATCTTTATTCAAAAATGTAACAGAAAAACATCTAGGAATCAAAAAATAATTAAGAGCAGTCAACAAGGATTTCAAAGGGGAAGGTTATACTTGACACAACTTACTGAGTTATTTTAAGATTTTACATAGATAGCAGATAAGGGTAATGCACTCGATGTAAAATACTTAGATTTTCAACATTCCCTTTGTAAGGTACATCATAGTAGAATCATGATTAAGGTCTGAGCACGTGGATCCAGGGGACCAATATCAAAATGGACAGAAACCTGGTTACCAAACTGAGAATAGGGGTTAAAGATATGTGCTCAGACTGATGGAAGATGGGAAGTGATGTTCCACAGGGATTAGTGCTGGTCATAATTTACATAAACAGTTCATACTCCAGTGTTGGAAGTATAATTTCGATATATGATGGATGATGCCAAATTTTGGTTGTTGTTAATACTGAGGAAGATTGCAGCAAAATACAAGAAGATGAACTTGCAGATTGGGCATGCTATTGACAAATGCATTTCAATGCAGATAAGTGTGAGATGGTGCATTTTGGTTGGAGGAATAAGGAGGCTACATACTGAAATAGGAGTCTAAATTTGGTAGAGGAACAAAGGGATCTAGGGTGTACAGATTCACAATCATTTAAAAATAGCAACAAGGGTTAACAATGGCGAAAGCAAACAAAGCGCTGGGCTTATTTCCAGTAGGACAGAGTTCAAAAAGAAAGAAGTTGTTTTAAGCTTGTATAGAGCCCAGGTCAGAACACAATTGGTGCATGTTTTTGGTCTCCATATTATAAGAAGGATACGGAGTTAACTAGGGCGCTGCAAAGAAGATTTACAAGGATAATACACAAACTGAGAGGATTTAATTAGTTTTTTATTTAGTTATATTTAATCAAATTTATTTAATTTATCATTTTTAAATTAAATTAATTTTAATTTTTTTATTCTTTCACAGGATGTGGGTGTCGCTGGCTAGGCCAGCATTTATCACCCCTTCTCAAGGGCAATTAGGAATGGGCAATAAATGCTGGCATAGCCAGCGACACCCACATCCCATGAAAGAATGAAAAAAAGGAACAAATGAACAGATTGGGTCTCTCTTCTCTAAAAAAGAGAAGGCTAAGAGGTTACCAGGCAAAAGTCACTAAAATTATGAAAGAGTTCAATAAAGTGGATATAGAAAAGATTCTTCCATTTGCGGTAGAAGAGATGGTAAATCTAAAATGAAAGCAAAACACTGCAGATGCTGGAAATCTGAAATAAAAACAGGAAGTGCTGGAAAAGCTCATCAGGTCTGGCAGCATCTGTGGCGAGAAACCGAGTTAAGGTTGAGTCCAATATGACTGTTCTAAAGAAGAGTCATATTAAACTCGAAACAACTCAGCTGGTTTGGCAGCATCTGTGGAGAGAGAAACAGAGTTAATGTTTCGAGCTTAATATGATTCTTCTTCAGAACAGTCATATTGGACTCAACCTTAACTCGGTTTCTCTCCACAGATGCTGCCACACCTGATGAGTTTTTCCAGCACTTTCTGTTTTTCTAAATTTTTGATGGTGAATCCAAGACAGAGACTAATAAATCCAAAAAGGAAATTCAGGAGAAGGACTTTTATTCAGCGAATGATGAGAATGTGGTACTTGCTACTATAAGGTGTAATTGAGACAAATTGTGTAGATGTATTTAAGGGAAAGTTAGAAATGAGGGAGAAAGGAATAGAGATTTATGCCTACATAATGAGATGATGAACGATGGAAGGAGGCATGTACGCAATGTCCCAGACCTCAACACCATCCCCGGGTACATACTGTTCTACCAGCTAGAAAGAGTGAACAAAGGAGCACAGTGGTGTACAGGTGGAAGGGAGTGACTTTGGGAATTCTCAACATTGACCCAAGACCCCACGAAGTTTCATGAAATCAGATCAAACATGGGCAAGGAAACCTCCTGCTGGTTAGCATCGACCACCATCCCCGACCACACTGCCCCTCCCCCACCTCAGCTGATGAAACAGCACTCCTCCATGTTGAATATCACTTAAAGGAAGCACCAAGGATGGCAAGGTAAAGAAAGTACTGTGGGTGGGGGCTTCAAAGTCCATCACCAAGAGTTGCTCAGCAGCATTATTACTGACCAAGTTGTCCGAGTCCTGAAGGATATATCTGCCAGACTCGTTTTGTGGCAGGTGGTGAAAGAACCAACACAAGGGAAAAACCTGCTTGATCTCTCCCTCACCAATCCACTTGCCACAGGTCCAGCTGACTCCATGGCCATTTTGATAGGAGTGACCACCACAAAATCCCATCTTAGCATTGAGGGCATGTTCCATCATGCTGTGTACTAAATGGAATAGATTCTGAACAGATCTAGCAGCTCAAAAATGGGCATCCATGAGGCGCTGTGGGCCATCAGCAGCAGCAGAATTGTACTCAACCACAATCTGTAACCTCATGGCTCGGCGTATCCCCCACACTACCATTACTGTCAAGCCAGGATACCAACCCTGGTTCAATGAGAATGTAGAAGAGCATACCAGGAGCAGCCCCAGGCATACCTAAAAATGAGGTGTCAACCTGGTGAAACCTACAATACTGGATGCATGAATGCTAAACAGCGGAAGCAGCATGCGATAGAGCTAAGTGATTGCACAACCAATGAATCAGACCATAGCTTTGCAGTCCTGCAGATGTAATGAATGGTGGTGGACAATTAAGCAATCTACTGGAGGAGGAGGGTCCACAAGTATCCCCATCCTTATGTGATGGGCTCCCCCATCAGTGAGTGTAAAAGACAAGGCTGAATCATTTATGACCATCTTCAGCCAGAAGTGCTAAGTGGATGAACCACCTTGGCCTCCTCCCAAGGACCCCAGCATCACGGATGACAACCTTCAGCAAATTCAATTAATTCCATGTCGAAACAGCAAACTCTACGAGCCCTGACAACATCTCGCCAGTAGCACTGAAGACCTGTGCTCCTAGCCAAACTGTTCCAGTTCGGCTATAATACCGACTTCTACCTGACAAAGCGAAAGATTGTCCAGGTATGTCTTGTCCACAAAACATGGAAGAAATCCAATCTGGCCAATTACCAGCCCATCAGTCTACACTCGATCATCGGAAAAGTGATAGAAGAGGTCATCGACAGTGCTATCAAGCAGCACATACTCAGCAATAACCTGCTCACTGATTCTCGGTTTGGGTTCCGCCAGGGCCATTTGGCTCCAGACCCTAAGACAGCTTTGGTCCAAATATGGACAAAAGGGCTAAATTCCAGGGGTTGGGAGATAATGGCTGCCCTTAACATCAAGGCAGCATTTGACTGAGTGTGGCATCAAGGAGCCCCAGTAGAATTGAAGTCAATGGGATTCAAGAGGAAAACCTTCCAATGGCTGGAATCATACCTAGCACAACAGAAGATAGCCTTGGAGGCCAATCATCTCAAGCCCAGGACATTGCTTCAGGAGTTCCTCAGGGTAGTGTCCTCAGCCCAATCATCTTCAGCTGCTTCATCAATGACTTTCCCTCCATCATAAGGTCAGAGTGGGAATGTTCATTCATGATTGCACAATGTTAGTGTTAATTCTATATGGATCAATTGGGTGTATTCAGGTGGTAGATATTAACTGGGAAATCAGCAGCACTTCTAATATATAGGAACAGACTGAAAGAGGGGTATTTCTAGCAGTGTGAAATATGCAACATCTATCTCTCTAAATAAAAGCTTCTAAGTGAATATAGACTAGGCTTCATTGTTCTATCCTTCACATCCTGGTGATCCAAGTTTTGACATTCAATTCCATTCACAACTCCTCAAACAAACGAAGCAGTCCATGCCCACAGGCAGCAAAACCTGGACAGCATTCAGCCTTGGGCTGGTAAGTGGGAAGTAACATTTGCAACACACAAGTGCCAGGCAATGACTGGCTCCATCAAGAGAGAGTCTAACCATCTCCCCTTGATGTTCAATGGCATTACCATCACTGAATCCCCCGCAATCAACATCCTGGGGGTCATCATTGACCAGAAACTGAACTGGACCAGCCATATAAACACTGGTTACAAGGGCAGGTCAGAGGCTGGGAATTCTCTGGCAAGTAACTCAACTCCTCACTCCCCAAAGCCTGTCCACCAGATACGAGGCACAGTCAGGAATGTGATGGAATACTCTACGATTGCCTGGATGAGTGCAGCTCCAACAACACTCAAGAAGCTCATCCAAGACAAAGCAGCCCATCTGATTGGCATGTCATTCTTCATCATAAACTTTCACTCCCTCCACCACCACCACACAATAGCAGCAGTGTGTACCATCTACAAGATGCACTGCAGCAACTCATCAAGGCTCCTTTTACAGCACCTTCCAAACCCATGACCTGTACCACCAAGGAGGACAAGGGCAGCAGATACATGGGAACATCACCACCCGCACATTTCCCCCCAAGTCACTCACCATCCTGACTTGAAACTATATCGCCGTTCCTTCACTGTCAAAATCCTGGAACTCTCTCTCTAACAGCACTGTGGGTGTACCTGCACCACATGGACTGCAGTGGTTCAAGAAGCAGCTCACCACCTTCTCAAGGGCAATTAGGGCTGGGGAACAAATGCTGGCCCAGCCAGCGAAGTCTACATCCCATGAATGAATTAAAGAAAAGTATGGATCAGTTGGGCCAAATGGCCTGTTTTCAGTGCTATAAATTTTATGATTTTGGGAGCCACACAAGTCTTCCGTTTGTTTCTGTTTGGATCCTAGCGGATAGCTAGAAATGCTCCTGCTACATGCAAGAGTTCATTGTTTAGAAGTAGAAATTTGCAAAGACAGTATCTCTTCTGAAACATGACCGAGTTTGTGCATTTTGTTTGAGTGGCCACTGAGTGCAGATGTCATGGATGAACATTCAGAAACATGGAGCCCAAGAACCATATCCCACCAGTGTTAAAGTCAGTAAATTGGGCAATAACAAAGGTGACTTCTCAATCCCACACTGATAGTGGGGAGCCATATTCACAAGGAGCTTGGCTTGGAGTTGAATCAGCAACTCTTCAAATGTACCAAGGGTGAGCACAGCCCTTCTCTGGCTGTTCAGCATAATGGGATTCCCTCAAATTTGTGTACGTATTAAATTTGTGTGTATATTAGTTGTCCTGTTTGAGTTTTTTTCTGTCCCCTGTTTTCTTCCTCCCTCTCCTGCAGTGCAGACTTTTGGGTGGTGACCCAGTAGCTCCTGTAGGCAGGAAGGTCACTGACTGTGGAAGGGGTCACAGCAAAGCCCAGTCCCTTCCATGTCCGTTCTTCACATATATATATGTTCCCTGCGAGCTGTGCTGGATAGCATTCAGACTCGGGAACCCTGGCCTTTTCCCTCTGCTCAGACTCAGAGCATCAAGTCCACTGTTTTCACCACATACACAGGTTGCCAATCAGAATCTCTACTCATCTAATACTATTGGCTCAAAATGACATCATTTTGCTTTAAGTTAAAAATGTCAATACATTGTAAATCAATCCTCTCTCCTCCCTGCCCACCCATTTTAGTGCTGTGTAAATGTGCTGTGGCCTTGTTTAATGACCCAATTACACTCAATGTTTTTTTTAATTTTTATACTTATGTGCAACCTCTGCAGAAGGGCCTTGTTATGATTGGTCCTTTGAACCACAGCAGTCCTTTGGTGAGAAAACACTCTCCTATTTACATCATTCAATTCTTTTGTGTTATTTTAAGCCTCAAAATCAAGCAATTCTCACAAGGGCAGCTTAAGAAAGTGAACCTTCTGTTTGTTATAGGGACCAAATACATACGGGAAGGTTCCAAGCCAGATAGCCAGTCCCCTGTGGATGAAGAGCCCCACAGAACAACAACGCTAGACGTGGCCCCCAAGAACCACATCTGCAGGTAGGAAATGGCTAACTTATCAGCATTTAATGTTTTATCTCTTTAAAAAGAGATAGAACTTGCATTTATGTAGCAACCTCAGGATGCCCAAAGCACTTTACTGTTATTGAGGTACTCTTTGAAACGTAGTCAATGCTATAATGTGGGAAAAGTCGTGGTTAATTTGCATACATCAAGGTTCCACAAGCAGCATTGAGACCATTTGTTTTTCATGACGTTGGGTTGAGCGATCAGTGCTGGGCAGGATAGCATTCCCAGAACTCTCCTCATCTTTGAATAGGATTGTGGGCTCTTTTTCATTCACCTGAGAGGGCAGGCAGAGCATCGGTTTGATGTTTCACCCAAAAGCTGGCACCTCTGACAATACAGCACTTCCTCAGAACTGCACTGAAATGTCAGCCTTGGTTTTAAGTTCAAGCCTCTGGAGTGGGACTTGAATTCACATTCTCCTGACTCAGCGTACTACCAGAGCCATGGCTGATACGTACTAAATCGTTTCATCATATAATTGACATCCCATCATAGATGACCCTTTCCTCTCAGCATTCGTTAACGTGAGATTGATCGCCATTGTAATTGCCCCAATATTTATAAGATTTTCTTCAGCCGCCCTCATTACTGACTCATTTAATGCACATCAATTTGCTTCACACTCAAGCTACCAATGTAATTAGGATAACTAAGGAAACAGGCTGATTAGAGACCAAAGAGATAACTTGTGTTTGGAGGCGGAAGATGTGGACATGGTTTTTCATGAATACTTTGCATCTGTCTACACAAAAGAGGGAAACAATGCAGGCATTGAAGTTAAGAATGAGGAGTGTGAAATATTGGATGGGAGAAAAAAAAAACAAAGGAGTTTAGCACCTTTTGAAAGTGGGTAAATTTGCCAGGCCTGGAAGAAATAAATCCAGGCTGCTAAGAGAAACAAGGGTGGAAATAGCAGAGGTCCTGACCATTGTTTCCAATCCTCCCTGACTACAGGCACAATGCTGTTAATGTTATACTGTTGTTTAAAAAGGGAGAACGGGATAGATCGAGTAATTACAGGTCCGTCTGCTGAACCTTGGTGGTGGGCCAAAAATAATTCTGAAGGACAGTATAAACTGTCATTTAGAGAGGCACCAATTAGTAAAGGACAGTCAACATGGATTTATTAAGGGTAGGCCCTGTCTAACTAGCCTGATTGAGGATGTAACAAGGAGAGTCAATCAGGGTAGCATGTTTGATGGACTCTACACGGATTTTAGCAAGGTTTTTGGGAACGTCCCACATGGCAGACCAGCCAGAAAAGTGGGAGCTCATGGAATCCAAGGGCAAATGACAAGCTGGATCCGAAATTGGTTCAATGAAAGCAAAGGATAAAGGGTCCATTGATGTTTTTGTGATTGGAAGGTTGTTTCAATGGGGTTCTGCAGAGCCTGGTGTTAGGTCCCATGCTTTCAGTGATTTAAGCTTAACTGTATGATTAACAAAATTTGTAAATGATGCAAAAATTGGTTGTGTAGTTGATAGTGAGGAAGAAAGCTATAGGAAGTTATCAATTGACTGGTCAGGTGGGCAGAAAAATGGCAAATGGAATTCAATTTGGAGAAATGTGAGGTAATGCACTTGGGAGGACAAACAAGGCAAGGGAATACAAAATAAATGGTAGGATACTGAGAGGTATAGAGGAGCAGAGGGACTTTGGAGTGCATGTCAACAGATCCCTGAAGGTAGCGGGATAGGTAGACAAAGTGGTTAAGAAGACAAACAGGATACTTTCCTTTATTAGCTGAAACATAGAATATAAGACAAGGGAGGTTATACTAGAACTGTATAAAACACTAGTTAGGCTGCAGCTCTTGTACTCTTTACAGTTTTGGTCACCACATTACAGGAAGGATGTGATCAACTGGAGCGTATATACTAAAGAGATTTACGAGGGTGTTGCCAGGAATGGAGAATTTTAACCATGAGGAAAGATTGGACTGATTGAGTTTACTTTCTTTAAAAAGGGAGGAGACTAAATAGAGATTTAATTGAGGAGTATAAAATTGAAGGGCCTAGATCTACTTCACTTAGTAGAGAGGTCAATAGCCAGTGGGCATAGCTAAATTAATTGGTGGGGGGTTGGGGGTTGAGGTGGTGGTTGTGAGGAGTAATTTTTTACACCCAGAGGTTGGGGGAGTGTCTGGAACTCACTGCCTGAGAGCGGGTAGAGGCAGAAACCTCCGATGCATTTAAAAAGTACTTGGATATACATTTGAAATGCTGTAAGCTACAGGGCCCCACAGTAAGAGCTGGCAAGTGGGATTAGAATGAAAAGCTTTTTCGGCTGGCAAAGACACAGTCAGCCATATGGCTTCATTCTGTGTCATAAATTTTGTGTTTCTATTTGCAGATGTAGGAATTATCTCCAATCTTTCATGACAACTCAATTGTTTGAAAAGTGCACTATGAGCTAAGCAAAATTACTTTTATGGACTATTATGGAATTTGTACACATTTGTATGTCTTTTGAATTGGTACAGAAATATTAAGAAGTGCATAGATAATTTTCTACAAAGATGTGAATTACTTCACAGGTGAATGCTAACTCAGGTACAATATGCAAGAAATATAACACCTAAATTTTCAGTATCTGCTCTACATTCGTTAAAAGAGCATTAGACATATCTTTCCTGGCAAGCTCATATCAGAAGATTGGATCTGCCATTCATGTTTAAATGATTATAAAAATGCCTAAATTAGTTCATCTCTGGACTACCTCAGAAAACACAATCCAAATTACATAATGCTTACCCAAGCCAAACTAATCACAGTCATACCTAAAGTGTGATTAACTCCAATCATTAAAGATGAAGTCAAACACAAAGTTGCATTAACCTAACACTACTTTATTTAACAACATCTGGAACTCCATCAATACTACCAGGCAGTTAAACTGTTGAGGGTTCCAGATGTAACTGGATCAAGATCACATCATCATAGCCACAATGGTAGTTTAAGTGAATCACAGTGTCTGCACATGAGCTGTTAAGAAAAAATGTCATTCACAAAGTTATCTCAAGGACCAAGATTATATAAGTACAGCTTATCAAGATTAGGTTTACAGTTATACTGAAAATATCATCAATACATCTCCATAAGCAGGCTGTGACATGGACATAAAATACACCACTCCATCTCTAGCAGTAAGTTGGCTACTATGGCTTTGGTAGTTTTCTCTGGAATACTTGGACTTAATTTCCGGAGACACCTGTGATGACTCATCCTGTCTAGGCATCAGTTTCCTCTCTTCTGTGTTTAACTAATCTGACATGTACATTACTCTCTATATTGTCATGCTGCCCTTTCCTTTTTAAATTCAGGCACTTGACCTGGTAAGTTTGCTTCTGTTCAGTTAAGCATTTAACCTTTCACATTTCACTCTTGAATGAAGAGATCTGCTTCCAAGGTTGTTTTTTTTTACAACTTCCTTTTAATCTTCAAACCTATCCAGAAACCTTCTGATTTGGGTGAGGCAAAGCATGGCTTTAACCACATTATTAACAAGGATGTAGTTAATTAAATTAATGTAATTGATTGATTTAATTAATTTGACAAGAAACGGGGTTGACTCTACCAACAGTTGATCAAGGTTTTTCTTCACACATTAGTCAGTTTAAAATCTGCTTCTTTGGCAGGTCCATTTCATTCTAGCTAATAGATTTAGGTGCTTAACAGTTATTTTGCCAAAGGATTTCTCCACTTTTGGTTAGCAAACTTCAAGGTTACGAGATTTCTGTTTTCCCCAGAATATCTATTGTTTGGCATTCGCTCGTAGTTTTCCTAGAATTATTCATAATACAGCAAGAATGAAGAACCTACATTCCATTACTTATTCATTTGTTCATTCATTCTCAGAATGTGGACATTGCTGGCAACGCCAGAAGTTATTGTTCATCTCTTGCTGCCCTGGGAAGGTTGTGGTGGGCCTTCAGTTTGACTGGGTGTAGGACACTTCAGAAAGGGCATTCAAGATCGGTGTGAACCAGTTGGGCAGAAAATCTGTTAGCTTTGTGTTCATTTTCACTGACGCCAGCTTTTTATTTCCAGATTTATTTTGAAATTGAATTCAGATTCTCCTGATAGCATTTGAGCTCATGTTCCCTGGATTATTAATCAGGAGTCCCTGGATTGCTAGTTCATTAACATGACCACTATCCTACCATAGAGTGTTAACAGTCTTTACCCAAGTTGCCAATCTTCATAAGTGAGCCGAATAGCAAATGTTAGCAGTCTCTTCAGTGGATGTCATCAGAAAGGAGCTCGGTTCTGTCCTCACCGTACACCCACATACATCAGTAGGGGTCATTGGATTGCAGAAAGGAATAGGAGCCCTGGCTGATTACCCCTCTCCCAGCCCTGTCTCACGAGGACAACTCCAATGCCCCCAAATTCTCCTCAGCTGAAAGAATAGATCAGTAATCAAATTGGTAAATTATGGTCTGTGTCAATGCAGCCCTGCCTTAGCCTTTACCCAAAAGGACCCAGCCATTCATATTAGGATGGAAGAAGTCCTAGGGAAAATGATCAATAACTCTGTACACTTGGATTTGAATCTGGAGTCCTGCCTTCCCAATGATGTCTGCTCCACCCATACAATATTTTCCCTTCAAAGTTCCGAGCTGTAAGACGCAAAAAGCATTTCGAATTCACCAACAATGTTTATGTCCTAATTATCTCTGAAACTATACTTCCGCCAGATTGTAAAGGCAACAATATGTTTGCACATCAATTATCTGTTTCTGTAGAAACAAGATAGTTTAAGCCTTAAGTAAACTCTCAGTCCCAATTTTTCTTCCAAACATGCAATGCAGTGACATAAATCCAATCCAAAAGTGTCGTCATTTGGTTTGATGCCAACACAACTAAATAACACAATTATTAGGTTGTTCTTCTGCCCCATGGAGAAAAGAAATATGCTAAACACATGTGGACAGCTCCTCTTTAAATAAAACATATTCATCAAATATGTTGCGGAGGCTACAGCTTTAATTTCGATTATAATAGTGAGAGTAATGGCACTCGCCATTATTTATGCATAAATAATGCATAATTTCCACAGAGAGGCAGTTAAACTCAACTATCCAAAAGTTGCTCTTTGCCGCTCTATCATCAGCTTTGCGAAAACGGTATCTCACTGTCTAGCTCTTTATTGAAATACATTAAATGCTGTGCTGTTACTTTATTTACAGGGTAGATAGGGATTAAACTCACTACAGAACGAAAGTTAAGTCTTGTCATCTCAAGTGTAAGCACCCTTTTAACCACATTATAAGTGTTAATTATTGCCAATTAATATCTCTGGAACTGGAAATTATAACCATTACAAACATGAAATCTTATTCGTTCAAGTTTTCTTGGATATTTTCAAAATGTCAAATTTATTTTTAAAAAATAATGTTACTTTTCCTTTCAGTCTCTTCACTTTCTTAATCCAAACCTTCTTTCCCTCTCTTTATTTCTCTTTCTATTGCTGATTTGACATTGAATTCACCCACTCTAATTTGCACTTCCTCCTGAGTGATTGCACTGTTAATTTCACAATCCTTCAATCTGATTGGTTTAAGATACTTGCCCTGTTGACTGAGGCCCCAGGCTCCCTGTTGCCCTTGCTATGCCACTATCAACTCACGCTTTCAGTAACTTATTGGGAAAAAGATTTTGAGCTTAAACGGGTTTCAGGGCAAGTCCAGCTAACAGAAGACACCACTAGATGCTCTGCTACAGCAGAATCTGGCCAATACTGGGGATGGATTTCTTCACTTATGTGGACAGACTGGAAAAGCTGAGGCCATTCTTGACAGAGCACAGAAGGTTAAGAGGAGATTTGAAAGAAAGTCATGAACAGTTTTTATAGAGTAACTAAAGAGAAACTGTTTCCAGTGGCAGAAAGGTTGGTGACCAGAGGAAAGGTGATTTAAGGTAATTAACAAAAAGGCAACATGAGCAATTTAATTCCTCACAACAAGTAGTTGTGATCTGGAATGTGTTGCCTGAAAGTGGGTGCATAATAACTCATCAAAAGGATGTTGGATAAACTTGAAGGAAAAAGTTTTACCAAGCTATGGGGACAAAGTTGGGGACTGGTACTAGTTGGATATAACAGGAGTGATGGGCCCAAATGACCTCCTTTGTGCTACCTCATCTGATGATCTTATAGCACCTAAAAATGTTTGAATAAAAAAAAAACCTTATCCACTCAGTTAAATTCTTTCCCAAAACCAAAGGCAAACACTGATGGGTCTCTCTTGATCTATCTTTAAAACATAATCTGCTCCCCTCTCCTCCTCACTGAGATCTAACACCTGCCAGATTGAGGCTACTGACTCCATAGGACTGAAAGGCAGAAACTATCTGCATTATCCTCGGCAAAAACCATGTCATCCACTTTCAATTATGTAGTAATGAGCCTCCAATTCTTTAAATCTTATCTGTCCCCTTTTTATGAGCTCAGCTATGATCCCACCCTTCATGGACGGGGCCAGGTTTCCCTGAAATTTACTATTTATTAAGACATCTCGGAGAAATGGACCTAAAGACCTCTTAAAAATTCTTTACAGGATTTTGCAATCCGTCCACTAGGCCTGAAGCATTTCCCCCCTTATATTCCACTTATCACTACTTTCAGGGGGCCTATAGCTGAATGGATCACAAATTGGCTAAAAAACAGAAAGCAGAGAGTAGAGGAAAAGGGTCGTAATTCCGATAGGAAAAAGGTAGAAAGCCATGTTCCTCAAGGATCAGTGCTGGGATTACTGTTATTCCAACACAAACACGACAGGCTGAGTGGTCTCCTTCTGTGTCGCAGCCATTCTGTGATTCTGTATCAGAGCTGAGAGATTCCAGCTATCAGCAAAGATGGAACAGTTCAGGGCATTTTCTTTAGAGAAGAGTTGGAGGGCTTCTGATCGAGGTCCTCGTAACTCTGAAGGGGTTGAACAGGATAGCCAAAGAGGGAATGTTTCCACTTGTGGGAGAATCCAAGACGAGGGTACTCAAATTCAGTAGGGAAAATCCAATAATAAATCCAATGAATTTAATGAATCCAGTAAGGAAATGAGGAGAAATTTCTTCACTCGGATTTAGAATATGGAATTCTACCCCAAAATGTAGTTCAGACAAATAATGTAGATGTCTTTAGAAGGAAACTAGACAAGTACATTAGAGAAAAAGGAACGGAAAGATATGTTGAATGGATGAGGTGAAGTAGATGGAATACGAGGGGACTTGTGTCTATAAACATCAGGACAAGTTAGTTGGGCCAAATGGCTTTTTCTGTGCTGTATAAAATTATCAAATTGTTAGAAATGTAATCCGTTGTTTGTCCTTCCTGCTAAACTCATTGTGCGGATATCACCCAACATTAGCTGCAAAGATATAATCTTCTAGCTGTTTGCTTTGTCTCCAAACTCTTTAGATTATTCCTCGTATAATTAAGTTTTGGATTTTGAAAAGCGTTTTTCTCTTATCAGGTCTATGAAGATGAAAGAAAGTGAAACGGGTGAGTAGCTGTGTGATTTCTGTATGATACTCAAGTTTGAAAATTTCACACCCAGCTTTCCTGTCAATGTTTATTTTTAAAATTATTTGCTCAGCTCCTGAAAGTTAGATTCCAGAATGAATCACTCTTGCATAAAGGTAGATTGGGAGTCCCAATGTTAGGAAAGCACAAGGAGAGGTGGGTTCCTTTCTGCAAGCAAACTCCACCCAGTTTCTTGTTCTTCCAAGCCCTCTTCCAAAACACACGCACAGTCTCACTCACACACACACACACTACGTGCGCACACACATCCGTGCGCTCACTCACTTACTCTCTCTCACACAAACACACGTGCGCGTGCACACACACACACACTCACACTCTCTCTCTCTCTCTCTCACACACACACTCACTCTCTCACACACTCACTCTCTCTCTCACACACACACCCACTCTCTCTCACACTCTCACACACTCCCTCTCATACTCACTCTCACACACACACACACACTCTCTCACACACACACTCTCTCTCTCTGTCACACACACACTCACTCTCTCTCATACACACTCTCACACACATACTCTCACTCACTCACTCACACACACACACACACTCACTCACACACACACACATTATGTGTGCACACAGATACACGCACTCTCTCACACGCGCACTCTCTCACACATGCACTCTCTCACACATCTGCTCTCTCACACACGCACACACTCTCTCACACACCCACACTCTCACACTCGCACACACACTCTTACACTCACGCACACACTCTCACACTCACGCACACACTCTCAGACACTGTCACAAATGCACTCTCACTCTCTCTCTCACACACAACGTGCACACACACATCCATACTCACTCACTCTTTCTCACTCACACACACACTCTCTCACACACACACACTCTTTCGCTCGCTCTCTCACACACACATACTTTCTCTCTGTCATGCTCACGCACTCTCACACTCTCTCTCACACACACACACACACACACACACACTCACAAGCACTCGCACTCAAGCACACACACTCACACAAACACTCACACCCTCTCTCACACTCACACTGTGCACACACGTGCATGCACACATCCACATGCACGTGCACACTCTCACACACACGCGCTCACTCAGACACACGCTCTCAGACATGCTTGCGTGCACACGCTCTCGTGCGCACACTCTATCTCTCTTACACACTAACACTGACACTCTCACACACACTCACTCTCTCACACACACACTCACTTTCACACTCTCTCTCACACACACTCACTCACTTGCACGCACACAGACTCTCTCACACGTATGTTCTCTTTCCCACACACTCACTCACTCTCTCTCATTCTCTCACTCTCTTTCACACACCCATACACACACTCTCCCTCTCTCTTTCTCGCTCTCTCACTCACTCTCTCTCCCTCCCTCTATCTCTCTCTCTCTCTCACACATACTCGCTCACACACACGCTCTCTCTCACACTATCTCTCTCGCACACACACACTGACACACTCTCTCTCACACACACATACTCGCTCGCGCATACGTTCGCACTCGCTCTCACTCACGCACGCACTCTCTCTCTCACTCACATTCTCTCACACACACTCTCACTCTCTCACACACTCTCTTTCACACACATTTACACTGACTCTCACACATACACTCACACACATGCTCGCGCACACGCTCACACCCGCTCTCGCTGTCACTCTTACACACGCATGCACTCTCTCTCTTTCACTCACATTCTCTCACACACATTCTCACTCTCTCACACACTCTCTCACACACACTCACACTGACTCACTCTTACACACACATACACTCTCTCACACATGCTCTCACTTTCACTCTCACACACACACACTCACTTGCACACACACAGACTCTTTCTCACACGTACGGTCTCTTTCCCTCACACACACACACTCTCTCTCTCACACACACAAACGCTCATTCTCACTCTCACTCTCTCACACACACACACTCTCACGCTCACTCTCACTCTCTCTCACACACACACACACACACATTCTCACTCTCTTACTCACTCTCACACAAACTCTCTCTCACACACACCCACTCTCTCTCACGCATTCTGTCTCACATGCAGTCTCTCTCTCTTTCTCTCTCACGCACTCTCACGCATTCTCACGCACTTTCACTCCCTCTCCCGTGTCTCTCACACGCTCTCACACACGCACTCACGTGCATAGACTCTCACTCTCACGCACACTTGCACTCGCTCTCGCTCTCTCTCCCTCTCTCACTCACACACACACACACTGTCGCATACACACACACTCTCTCTCTTGCTAACACACACACTGTCTGTCTCTCTCTCTTACACACACTATCTGTCTCTCACTCGCACGCGCGCACATCCTCTCACTCACACACATTCATCTCTCTCTCTGTCTCTCTCTCACGCACACACTCTCACATGGACTCATACACTCTCTCACACACACGCTGACACAGGCTCGCGCCCTCGCTCTCTCTCTCACACTTACAATCACACACACACACCCTCGCTCACTCACTCTCTCTCACACACACGCTCACACTCTCTCTATTTCACATTCACACTCTCTCTCTCACACACTCACTCCCTCTCTCACGCGTGCGTGCTCTCTCTCTCACACGTGCGCACACCCTCTCTCACACGTGCGCGCTCTCTCTTTCACACATACGCGCTCTCGCTCTCTCACACATACGTGCTCTCTCTCTCTCACATGTGCGCGCTCCCTCTCGCACACGTGCGCGCTCCCTCTCGCACACGTGCGCGCTCCCTCTCGCACACGTGCGCGCTCCCTCTCTCGCACACGTGCGCGCTCCCTCTCTCGCGCACGCGTGCGCGCTCCCTCTCTCGCGCACGCGTGCGCGCTCCCTCTCTCGCGCACGCGTGCGCGCTCTCTCTCGCGCACACGTGCGCGCTCTCTCTCACGCGCGCGCTCTCTCTCTCTCTTTCACACTCTCGCTCTTGTACACACTCACACACGCACCCTCACACTCGCTCACTGACTCACTCACACTCACACACACTAACTCTCACGCGCGCCCTCTCTCGCACATGCTTTTTCACACGCATGCTCCCTCACACTCACACTATGTGCACCTACACACGCCTACGCCCCCACACACGCCCTCACTCATTCACACAATTTCTCTCTCACTCACACACACACATGCTCACGCACTCACTCACTCTCTCTCTCTCACACACACATACTCACACACACATATCACACACACTCACTCTCTCTCTCTCTCTCTCTCTCTCTCTCTCTCACACTCACACTCACACACAATCTCTCTCTCTCTGAGGACACAGCATTATTCATTCTCTATTTTCAAACAGAAAAAGTAGTTTGTGCAATTCCTCCTTCCTCAGCTGCGATTTTGTTTCAAGACCTGTTTCTTAATGATCACTAAAATCTTTAGTGATTTCAGCATTCCAGGTGGTGATGTTGTCCTGCAAACAACTAACTCACATCTCCCATATCTCCTCCTTTTGCTACTTTAACATTTCTTTTAACTCCGCTGTTAATATTGGTGAGAGGGATTAAACACAGAGGTTTCTATGTTAACAGCACTAGTAATTTTCATGTCTGCACTAACGTATGGCATTGCGGATGCTGTAGTTTATTTAACTTGTTCTGTAAGCACAGCACTAAGGGGCATTAGTATAACTAAAACAGCATTGGGTGGAGGCTTAGCAGAAATTAGCTTTTCTAGATGATGGTAATAAATATGTAAAACAGGCTCCATGTATCAATTAAATTGTGTAATCTATTGAGAGGGAGAGGGGAGGTGAAAATTATGGCGCTAAATGTTGCTTAGACAAGGGATCAAATACGACACAGGGTATGGTGGGACCCATTGGGATAGGACAATGCACCATCATTTGGGGAAAATAGTTAACCGGAAGGAGTGGTAGGGGAGGAAGGTTGATATAATATGCTGGATTCCTGTTAAATTTTGTTAGAAATTGGAGAACTTTTTATTTGAGGTTAAAAAGCTTGAGGAAAGCCCACGATGTAAGTTTTGTTGGAAGGAGCGGGTTAGAGATTGGTTCCCCTTTGTCTGTCTCGAGTCCCTCCATGTTTTCCAGTGGCAGAGAGAGGGCAGAAATCTGATTCTAGGATCCACAAATAATCCAGTGGTACTATGGGGCTGCTCGGAGGCCTGCAAGCGGCAAACTTTCAAACTCTCTGTAACCTTTCTTTCCTCCCCTCCTGGCTCATTGCTTCACCCAAGCAGCTGGGGGACTGGTGACTGAAAGGGAACCCACAGCTGTAGTCAGACACCGTGTGGCGAAGCACGGCATCCCGTGCTGCCCCCAGAGGAACCCGACCCCGCCACCCCCCCACTCACTCCCAGTTTGGGAGCATGCTGCCCATGAATCCACAGGCTTTCTGACAATGAATTCCCTTCTCCTCCTCCACTCACAGGTACCTCCATTGATCTGTCAACAATGAAGAAAGTGAAGACCGAGCCAGAAGATTCAGAAATTATTCAGATTACTGTTCAAGGTAAAAAAAAACATATATATAAATCTGGCCTCACTGCCCAGAAAGGGAAAAAAAAACACAGGGAAATAAGAATACTGGTCTGAACTGGTCTTGTATTCCTTAAAATTTAACACCAGTAAAACTGGGAAATAGGAGTGCTGGTCTGAACTGTCTTTTCCTTCTGGGTGGAGGGTAATTGTTGAACAGACTGTAGCTGGTGAGCAGTCAAATCTGACTGTAAGTTTTTGATTGTCTTTTGAACTAATTTTCGAGAGTTGTTTATAATATGAATGACAGACGCTCCGACGTTAATGGCGCCAGTGGCAAACTCAGAAACTGGGCTCTTTTTAAAAAAGTGTCGTTCATCATCAGCTTTCCTGGCCTTGTTAACCTCTGCTGCCTCCCTCTTTGAACGCCATTGACTCCTGAGTGGGATGTGGATCAATTGTGAGAAACAGTGGGCAAATTTAAATATTGACAAGCCAAACACTCCAGACGTGCAGCCGCTGGATGTAAAGATGGTGCAAGCTGGAATATAGTGTCCCCACTTTGACAGAGCTATTTTAAAAAAGAGCGTCAAGGCAGTGGAGAAAACGCAAAGTCTATAAATGATAATGGTAGGAGGAATGAGAGACTTAACCAAAATTGGGAAACTTTTCACATTGGAACTCGGTCAGTTCTGATGGAAGTGATCAAAATTATGAAGTGTCTTGATGAGGTAGATCAGCACCAAATATTTCCACTAGTCAGTGAGTTAGTAACTAGTCAGTGGGTCAGTAACTAGAGTACATCAATGGATTAACTAACCAGAAACAGTGATGGAAACAGAATCTGAATAGTCAGCAAAAGGGAAGCGGATAAGTATTTTAAAAAGAAAATGGTTACTAGTATTTGGGGAAAAGGCAGGGGAATAATGCTAATTGGAAGAGATCTTTCAGATAGCCAGCACTGCTATAATGGTCTCCAACTGTGCAGTAAATTCTACAAAATGCGGATCTCCATCTCTGCCGGCGACGTGTGCACAGACTGTCTGTTCTCTACAAGATTATGACTGAGCGGCAGCATAAGAGCAAATGTTAAAGCCAAATCCCCATGTTTATGCCAAAGATACAGGCGTTGTTGCCTCTGTAAATCAGCATCCTGTAGTGGTCGAGGATGTCTGCAGGGAGGATCTGGCACCCTGGTTCCCTGTCCTGTGGAGCAAATAGAAAGCTCTAGTTTGTGCTGTTGTTCATCTTGCCCCTGAACTCGAACAAGCACGAGAGCTGTGGCAGACAGATTTTTGTCCCGCTTCCCATTGCACTCGATAATCATGTTGCTTTATATATATAATTTTTTAAAAAGCCCCATCTACGAACCTTTTCTGTATCATTTTCCTATTTTCAGACCATATCTGTTTTTCCACACTTTTAATGGTTTAAAAAAGGCATCAGATGGAAACAGTTTCACAGGATTACTAATCCTGTTGATTAATGCCATGCGTTTTGAGAGGCTCCCAAGTACTGGTGGTAAGGAGCAGGAAGTAGTTCCTGCAGCCTGAGTGAGGAGAGGGAAATCAGAGGGAACTGTTGGGGCAGCATTTGGCTTTGTTATTGTTTGTAATTATTACTGCTGTGATATAGAAGTGACAGCACTGAATGAAACCTGCACGATTGTTGTATGTATATGTGTGCAGGTGTGCATGTATATGTACATGTGTATTTGTGAGAGAGAGTGCAAGTGATCAAAGTTACACAAAGCCTTGGACCATCCACTCGAACAACCTTCCGCTCTCACAAGGTAACCCGTTTTTCTGTTTCTGCTGACAGATCCAAATACTGCCTCGGAAGATCTCAGTGAAAACCTATCCGATAAGTCCACCTCGGAGGAGCCCAGTGTATTGCTGGAATCTCCCTTAGGTACCTGACCTCTCTTTGTTACTTAGTAATAACAACAAAAAAAGAAAGACTTGCATTTATATAGCACTTTTCTCGACCACCACACATATCAAGAGTGCTTCACAGCCAATGACATACTTTTGTAGTATGGAACGTGGCAGCCAATTAGCACTCGGCCAGCTCCCACAGACAACAATGTGATAATGGCCAGATAATGTCTTTTTGATGTTGATTGAGAGATAGTATATTGGCCAGGACACCCGAGGATATCTCCCCTGCACTTCATCAAAATAGTGGCGTGGGATCTTTAATATCCCGAGCAGGCAGGTGGGGTCTCAGTTTAATGTCTTACCTGAAAGCTGGCACCTCTGACAGCGCAGTGCTCCCTCAGTGCTGCACTGGAGTGTCAACCTTGATTTTTGTGCTCAAGCCCTGGATTAGGACTTGAGCCTAGAATCTTGTGCTACAGAGGTAAGTGTGCTACCAACTGAACCACAGCTGACTGAGTAGAATTCTCTACATATGTCTCTTGTACCTTCCCAAACTCCTTCCCAATGCTTGGACAGGTCATCATTGGGTTGCTCCATGGGTGGAAAAACCTGGCAGATGCACCTTTTCGAAGAAGTTTCAGGCTGGCAGAGGAAGCCACGCTGAGTAGGGATCGGCTCCTCACCACTGACGGGTTATCCCAGCACCAACATGTGCTGTGGGTGTCAGTCCTGTACACTTGCATTTTATTTGTTGGGACTATAATGTGGACATGTCCACATCAAAGGAGACCCTGGTCTTTGAACTGGTCCCAGGTGAATGTTTATATAGTATGTGGCATGCTAACAGGGAATGTCAAAACTATGTCACATCATGCCCAACAAGTGCTTTGTGTTATGGACTCAATCTACCTTTCATTATGTAGCCCTTTCCTCTCCCTGTCCTGGTCCCGCCCTGCTACACACCCCAAATCCACATTCATCCTTCAGCTTCCCTGAGAAACTACAGATCATAGACATTTCCGTACTCAATGTCAGTGGGACTCCACAATAGAGCAGGATCTATGAGAGCCAAGCTGTGTACTGAGTGTGAGCCCCTCTGCTTAGTGACTTGGCTAAATTACTATAGCCGAGTCTGCTGACTGCAATCTTGACATGCTGCTTTGTTCATGCCACTTTTTAACTAATAACACCCTGGGAACAGTCCTAGTAAGTAATGATTGGTTGGTGATAAGGCCAATCACACTTTCAGTTGTTCAGTCAGAGCCAGTTCTTTTTTCTCAAAGCACTGAAAATGTCTAGCAAAATATAACTGATGGCCTGTAACTGACTGTGACACTGGTGTTTTCCCCTTCACCTACCTTAGATGCTGCACAGGACAATGTTTCTAACCATGAAGATCAACATATGGTGCTGAAAGGTCAGTCGTTTGTGACTATTACTGTCATTGAGGCTGATGAGTTACAGTTAGTAGGAAGTCCTCTGAAGAACAATCTTCTGATTCTATACCTATACCTATTCTAGGTTAGCGCAGAAAGCACAACAAAAATATCACCAGAAGAATCTGTTGAAAGAAAGAAGAATTTATGATATAATTCCTTTCATGGCCTCAAGGTGTCCCATAGCATTTACAGCCCGTGAAGTACTTTTAACATCTAGTTACAAAATAGCTAATCTGTACATAGCAAGATCCCACAAAGTGCAAGGAGAGAATAACCAGTTTTCAGTGATGTTGGTTGAGAGATTAATCTTCACCAAGATACTGGGAAGAACTCTCCTTTCTTCTCCATGTGAGTGCTGTGAGAGGTTTATGCCCATCTGAGAGGGCACATACAATGTCAGTCTCATCTGTAAAGATGGCACCGCTGACACTGCAGCATCCTCTCAGTATTCTCCTTAAATGTCACCCTCGGTTTATGAGTTCCAGTTTGAGTTGAACCCACAATCTTCTGACTCGATGTGAGTGCTACCAGTTAGCCAAGGCTAGGCTTTGGTTAGTTATCTGTTCAGAGATACTGCGAGAAGTAACTGAGTAGTCAGTAAACAGATCATGGGACTGGCAGATAGTGAAAGGATACAGGGCAGACTGGCACATCTGGTGCATGGTATTGTTTAACTGGCACAAAAGTACCTTGGGTCATCCTCTCTCCTCACTCAGTAATGGATTCTCAATAGTGTTACAACCAGGTGAGGAGGGCTCAAAGGGTTCCCCTCTTTGCTCTCTCCTTGTTTGACTGCAACAGGTTCTTTTGCTTGAAAAGGAAACACTCGCCAATTCAATGATTACTGAACTGTTTACACGCTGTGATCATAAAAGAACAAATAGGACAGATTTTCTTGAGTTTAATGTAGAAGGGCATTAGCTTTATTATACTTAAACTGGTGTAAGTGAAATAATAAAATAGCACCAACCTTTGCGCGCACACACACTCACAGCCAAAGCTCACACGTGTACTCGAAGTTTTCTCTCACACGCACACTCAAAGGTCACACGCACACACTTGAAAATATGCACACGCAGTCGAAAACACGTGCACGCACACACACACACTCAAAGTTGTCACACGCACATGCACACATTCGAAGTTCACACACAAGCGCACACTCAAAGTTCACACACACACACAGTCACTCTTGAAGTACACATACACGCACACGTGCGCATACACACTCGAAGTTCACATGCACACACACATATACACACACACGCACACACAACAGAGTGGGAAGGATCGGTTGGCCAAATTAGAGTCCATAAAAAAAGTAAAAGAGTATATGGCTATAGTTTGGTCACTCGACTGGCTTCAGGCTGAATTTGATGGTCTTAGTGCTTCTGATTTAAAGATGTAGATAATTGAGTTGGTTGTTCTTTGGGAGACAGTAGTGCTGGGTTGGATTCTGCTAAGAAATCTCGGTCCCTAGTGGGTAGGATTCCCCTACATGATCATAGTCAGCAACCAGGGCTCAAAGGTTACCAGATGGATTGGAGAAAAAAGGAGGCAGGAGGGACTCAATTTAGGTCTTCCCCCCCAAGCTGCTTGTCCTCAGTTCTGCTGAGAAAACATGAACTTAGAACATATAAAGTGTTGGCTTGTCATGTGACCTTCCTTTTCCAACTGCCAGGGGGATTTTTAAAAAATACATTGTCCATGTATTTCAAAGGTGACTTGATTAGCTCTAATCTGGAAGCTAACTTAGCCAGGGTCCCATTGTCCAAGGGATTAGTCTTAATGGCCCGACTCCAACAGTTGAATATCTCAGGTGATTGCCTTAGATGCTTTGCCAATGAGAAGAAGATGTGAGTCCCTCACACACCCATGAAGTCATTGTCTTTGGTGGGTTTTTCAGACAGCCCAACTCTGCCCAAGTGAATTGGAATGTGCAATGTATAGTAATGCAAATTGGGGTTAGCCATCCTGGGCTGAGAATTCAAATCTCTTCAGTCTCTATGCTTTTAAAAAGTCTAATTTTAAAAGTTCAACTCCAATTACCAGCCAGTGGATTAAAAATCATTATTTGGCATGATATTAGCTAAAGGGATCTTTCTATATTGTTTTGTGATTATGTACAAGCTGCTATATAGCTTCATTTCTGATTCTGTGCTTTCCTTTAGAAGAATGGAATGAAAAGATTCTACAACTGAGGAAACAGGTCGAGAACCTTTTCAACAGAAAGTATGGTGAGTTAGAAGACGTGGGGCAGAATTTTACGTTCCCTTGTAGGCAGAGGGTGACTGTTAATTTTCTCAGATGGACTTAAAACTGGGTTCCTGCCCACCCTGATGTCTCAACAGTTTTACGCTGGGATGGGTGAGGTCTTAGTCGGCCTACCTGCCCTTGCCTCAATTGAGGCCCTTGAGTGGCCGATTATTGACCACTTAAGGGCCATTTCCTGCTCAGCCTCAATTTTCAGGCTGGCGGGAGGAGTTCCACGGCAGTGGGGTTGGGGGTGGGGGGGAGTCCAAAAAGTAACCTGTTCAGGTCTTGGGTGGGAAGGTTTGTAGTGGGGGTGGAGAGGGGGGTGGAGGGAGTGGAGAGGGGGGTGGAGGGAGTGGGCACCTCCATCAGCAGCTTCCTTTTAACATTGAGCACTCTCCAAAAGGTCTGGCTCCTGTGGGGGCTCCCTCCCCCCCCCCCCCCCCCCCCCCCCCTGCCCCCCCCCCCCCCCCCCCACCCCCAACCACCCCTGTCAGTCTTCCCACTGACACCCCAATCCCCCTCTGTTCAACCCCCCCCCAGGCCTCACCACCTCGAGACCCCCCCCAAAACTTACTCCCATAACTTGCAGTCCCAGTCCTGTCCACTGTAGCTTCTGGCACTGCAGGGACTAGAGATCTGCCAGCCAATCAGAGTGACCGGTAGCTCTCTGAGGCAGGACTTCCTCTTGACTGAGGGGCGGAATTCCAGCTTCCAGCCAATTAGAGTTGCATCAGAGGCTTGAGACCCTCATTATCAATCAGAGCTTGGGAATAAAAGTAAAATACTGCAGATGCTGGAAATCTGAAACAAAAACAGAAAATGTTGGAAAACTTCAAGTCTGACAGCATCTGTGGAGAGAGAAACAGAGTTGATGTTTCGAGTCTGTATGACTCTTCTTCGGAGCTTGGGAGTGACAACATTGTAGGATTCCCTTCAATCCCTCCAACATTACACATCAACCTTCAGCTTCACTGACCTCAGTACTGAAGAAGGTGGGAAAAACTTAATGTCTGACATCCCTGGAATGGAATATTCTAATATGACATTGGGTCAGCTCTGAACACCTCAAATCTACTTATTTAAAGCAGAGGGAGTCGCCAGAGAGTTAAGTCAGCGGCTGTGATCTGAGACTATCATTTTGTAACATCACAAAGCACAGATGAGAAGTCCTAGCACCAAAATTATACTCGTAGACAGATTTACTCTCCAGTGTACCAGTCTGCGGGCAGTTTTCAGAAGCTGCTGTCCAGTGTACCAGCCTGTGGGCAGTTTTCAGAAGCTGCTGTCCAGTGTACCAGTCTGCGGGCAGTTTTCAGAAGCTGCTGTCCAGTGTACCAGCCTGTGGGCAGTTTTCAGAAGCTGCTGTCCAGTGTACCAGCCTGTGGGCAGTTTTCAGAAGCTGCTGTCCAGTGTACCAGCCTGTGGGCAGTTTTCAGAAGCTGCTGTCCAGTGTACCAGCCTGTGGGCAGTTTTCAGAAGCTGCTGTCCAGTGTACCAGTCTGCGGGCAGTTTTCAGAAGCTGCTGTTTAGTGTTTGCTACAATACTCGCAATCACTTGGACTAATTTACCTTCTTGATGGTGTTATAACTGTTATTTCTGTTTCAGGTGAAGCGATGGGATTCTCTGATCCAGTGAAGATCCCTTATTTAAAATTCCAGTCTCATCCTGAAGAGTTGTTTGTGGACGGTTTGCCTGAGGGTATCCCGTTCAGGAGACCCAATTGCTTTGGAATTTCAAAACTTCAGAAGATTTTAGAAGCAAGTGAGGGCATTCATTTCATCATCAAAAGGTGAGAATCCTTGGAAACGAGGCAAACAATTAGCAGGTTAATGACACTTGAGCAAGTCTTAAGGTAACAGGAATTCTCCTAATGCCCCACCCTCACTCACTTAGGACAGCGTACCTGTGAAACAAAAAAATAATTCTCCCCCTTCAAGAATCCAGCCACCCCCGCCCCTTTCCCTGGAAGCATTGATACACCCATTTTACTATATCAGTAGGTGCTGTCCAAGAGAAAACAGGTTAAGGGCTTGAAGTTGTTGAGTTCAATATTGAGACCACACCGCTGTAGGATGTTTAATAGAAGAAAATGCATTTCCTTTTCTTTATTTCTGTTTATTAAGTTTTAGCAACAATCATAATGAGTAACAGTATGGAAAACAACTTACAGTGCAGCAATAATTTAATGAGCTTACATTTGGAAGAGAAAGGAAAGGGAAAGAGAAGTAGGAGAAAGAAGAAGAAAAGGGGGGAAAAAAATGAAAAAAAACCCTCCACAGACCCCCCACCCCCCGCAATCAAAAATAAAATAAAATCAACAACAATCATGGGACAAGTGTAGTTTCACATGATATAATATATACAGCCTAATTAGGGTCAGTTATATGAAAGTACAGAGCTGTAGTTCCTCAAAATAATCTAGGGAAGGTTGCCAAGTTACATAAAATCCATCAGTGGAGCCTCTTATAGTGTACTTTATTATCTCAAGTTTAAGATTCTGCATAAGATCACGTATCCAATTAGTGAAAGAGGGTGGGGTAGACTGTTTCCAATTTAACAGAATAATGCGTCTAGCCAATAAAGTTGAAAAGGCGAGTGTATCACTCTGAATTTTTGTAAAAGGGACACCATTTGGTTCCACTCCAGAGAGAGCTGTAATAGCAGAAGGTTCAGTGTTGCTACTGAAAAGATGTGAGAGTGATGTAAAAGGTTTTTGTCTAAAACAAAGCCAGTTTAGGACATGACCAGTACATATGAATCAGAGAGGCTGGGGCAGTATGGCATTCATCACAGGTTGGATCAAAATTTGGATAAATCTTAGAAAATTTCACCTTGGATAGATGGATACGGTGTAAGATTTTAAATTGTAGAAACCCATGTCTTGCACATACAGATGAGGAATGTACACGAGAGAGAACAGACTTCCAGTTATCTTCTGATAAGTCTGAGTCAAAATCTTGCTCCCAAAGAGTTTTTAAGGTAGAAAACAAAGGGCAGTGTGGTGAAAAGATTGGGGAAAACAATTTGGGAATGAACCCCCTAACAAATAGATTTTGTTCTAATATAATATCAATCAGTGATTTAGGAGGCAATAAAGGAAACTGAGTGACCTTTTGGGCACAAAATCTCTGATTTTCAAGTAGCGAAAGAAGTGTGTGTGGGGCAGATCATATTTCCAAGAGAGAGAGTCAAAAGAAGCTAAAATATTATCAATATATAAATTGGCCGGGGTTTTGATACCTCTCACATGCCAAACTTGAAAGGTAGAATCTCTTAATGAAGGCGGAAATAAATGGTTTGCATTAATAGAGCTGTATAAAGAGAGAGATTGTAGCCCAAAGTGTGTTCTGAACTGGGTCCAAATCTCGTGACTGTCTAACAATAGAGTTTGAAGAAAAGTGACTGATTGAGAAAGGAATGGAGGAGTACAACAGAGCAGGCAGAGATATGGATTGACAGGAGGCTGCCTCCAATTGCACCCACACTGAACAAGCCAAGTCTGAATGAAGCCAAAAAGAAATATTACGGATATTAGCAGACCAATAATAAAACTGAAAATTTGGCAGTGCCAAACCACCTAAGTGCTTGGGTCTTTGTAGAAAAACTATGAATTCTAAGCTTTCTTATTCCAAATAAAGGAAGAAATTAATTGGTTTATCACAACAAAAAAACACTTGGGGATAAACAATGGGATGCACTGAAAGAAGCATAGAAACTTTAGTGAAATATTCATCCTTACAGAATTTATACAACTAAAGAAAGGGGCAAATTAGACCAATGTGCTAAGTCCTGCTTCCTACATTCCAACAAAGGGTCAAAGTTGAGCTTAAAAAGGTCTCCAAGGGATCTAGTAATTACAATTCTTAAATATTTAAAACTGTTTACTGAGACTTTGAAGGGGAGGGGAGAAAGAATGTAACTCTTTGCAATAGAGTTAATTGGAAAAATTTCGCTCTATTGCAAATTAATTTTAAAACCTGAAATAGGAAATCACTCAAAAATAGAGAAAGTATGTGGGAGAGAGGAGGCCAGATCAGAGATGTAAAACAGGTCATCAGCATATAGGGAGAGTTTCTGCTCGACTCCACCCCATGTTACACCCTGTATATCTTCACAGGTCCACAGTGACTCTGCCAGGGCCTCAATAACAATAGTAAAAAGTAAGGGGGAAAAGGGGACAGCCCTGCCTAGTATCTCGATGGAGGTCAAAGGAGTTTAGAGTGGATATTATTTGTACGTACTGAAATAACTGGGGAAGAATACAATAGTTTTATCCATTTTATAAAAATGGGCCCAAATCCAAATTTCTGAAGAGTGAAGGAAAGTCCCAATCCACTCTACCAAAAGCCTTTTCCGACCCATAGTTACAAGAGCCTCAGGAAGAGGAGTAGTTGAATGTGTATAAATAATATTGAAAATACACCTTATATTAGAGAAGGATTACCTGACCTGGTATAAAACCTGTGTGGTCAGGACAGGTTCAAGACAGTGGGCTGAGGCTTTAGCCAATATCTTGACAGCCGCATTTAAAAGGGAAATAGGCCGGAATGAACTGTAATGCAGAGGATCCTTATCCCTCTTTAAAAGAAAAGACAAAGATGCCTTGCGCAGCGTAGGAGGGAGTGTTTTGAAGAGAAAGCATTCTGAAAACAGAGATAATAATAATAATGGAGAAATTTGTGATGAGAATTTTTTATAAAATTCTATTGGAAATCCATCAGGCCCAGGTGCCATATTACTTTGCATGGATTTAATTGCCTTTAGCATTTCATCTTGGGAAAGGGGAACTCGAATGCATTCATAGAGTCAGATGTTAGAGATGGGATGTCCATATTATCAAAAAAAAATGTGAACTAAACCTGGATCTGAAAAGGAGTCTGAGGCATAAAGAGTGGAATAAAAAAGTTTGAATTGATCATTGATCTCCTGATGATCGGTGGTGGTTGACCCTGTGGGAGTGGTTATTTCAGCTACAAGTTGAGAGGAAGCAGACTGGCAAAGCTGGTGAGCCAGGAGCCTAGTGGTTCTTTCACCATGCTCATCAAATGTACCATGTGATCTAAGTATAAGCTTCTCTGTTTGTTTAGCAGAAAGAAAGTCGAATTCGGTCTGTAGAGCCAGATGCTGTTCGTAAGATACTGGAGTAGGTGCAATAGATACTGCTGGTCCAATAAGGGAATTTGGTCAATCAATTGGGACAATTTTGAGGTATTGTGTTTGTTAAGTTGAGCAGTATATGAAATTATTTGTCCACGAGGGTGGGCCTTCATACTCTCCCAGACAGTAGCAAATGACATATCTGGAGTAGTATCAAGTTCTATGAAAGTATCTATTTGCGAGGAAATGAATTTAGTAAAACCCGGGTCCGCCAGAAGAAGGGAATTAAGATGCTGTGGTGGACGAGAAACAGGTTGGTCATGGGATTGTAGTGTTAAAACTAAGAGGCATGATCAGAGATCACAAAACTGTTGAATGCGCAAGATTGAATTAACGAGAGCAGCCTCTTGTCAAGGAAATAATAGTCAATACGCGAGTAGTTGTTGTGAATAAGAGAGAAAAAGGAGTATTGTCTTGCTGATGGGTATAGTAAACGCCATGAGTCTACCAATCCCTGTGCATCAGAAAAGACCTGATGGCTGAGGCTAATTTTGATATTGGAACAGATTATGTGGAAGAGCAATCTAAACTTGGGTTAATAACACAGTTAAGGTCTCCTCCAAGACGTAAGTGATATGACCCTAACTCAGGTATGGAAAATAAGAAGTTTGAAATGAAATGGTGATTATCCCAGTTGGGCACATATACATTAGCTAGAATCAATGGACAGTTAAAAAGTCTGCCTTGTACTATAACATAGCAGCTATTAGGGTCAGCTATAACCTGAGAATGAATAAAGGGAATGCATTTATGGATTAAAATGTGCCATTTGAAAGTCCCTTGGAAGTGACTAAAAACCTAGTTCACAATGGAATCAATGACAATAAATTTAAATGCTGACAGCTTTCCATTACTCTATGTGGAAAGAGTGTGTCCTGAATTCAAAAATCACGTCCTCTTGTTATCTTCTGCCTCAGCAGAAAGATCTCGTTCCTCTCCAGCTGCCTTTATAAAATCACTTATGCCCCTTCTCCCTCAGTGTTACCTCCATCTTTTCTTTCCAGTGGGAGAGGTTTTAGCTCGCTTATGGATCCTATATTTTTGTTGATATAGTTCGAGAACTTTCTTCCAAATTTCTGCTCGTGAGGAAATTAGTGGACATCCGCTTTTATTTGGGAACAAGGATCCTGAAGGAAACTACAAAACGCGAACTGTCCACGGTATTGGCATCCCACTTATCATGTGATACTCACAGGAAGTGCAGTAACATCCCACCCAACTGCGCAAAATTGGTTCAAAAACAGAAAATGCTGGAAAAACTCAGCAGGTCTGACTGCATCTGTGGAGAGAGAAACTGAGTTCACGTTTCGAGTCCGTATGACTCTTCTTCAGAGCTCGTTGGTTCACCATGTTGTAATTTGAAGATCATTCTCCTGTTTCAGGGCCTTTTCTTTTATTTTGAAAACACCAGGACATTTTTTATTTGATGCAACTTAAGTCCCTCGTTAATGTGCTAATGTTACATTTACAGGCCACAGCTCCTGCTTGAAGGTCAAGAATCATGTAAGGAGAAAAAGAATACAGTAGGTAAGAAAGGAGATTGTAGTATGCTGTATCACACAAGAAGTAGCAACGCATCAGATCCCAATCTGGCATTTGCAGAATTTGAATTCAGAATTTTGTTTAAAAACAGTACTGGAAGTAAAAATCTAGTATCAGTAGGAGTGACCATGAAGCTATGGGAATTGTAAAAATCCAACCGGGTCACTCATCCCCTTCAGGGAGAGAAGTCTGCCTTGTTTCTGCGCTATCCTTTTAAATACTGAATATTCAGATTTCAGAGCAGATTTCTAACTTTACATTTTTTTCCTGATTTTTCTTCCCCTTCCTTTTTGTGCTTCTGTTTCTGCTTTAGTTGTGCTGGCATCACAGATTAATATCCATATTCACACTTTACAATACACTAACTGCCTACTTGACTGGCAAGAGACTCTGCCCTAACTGAGCCCAGTACTGTGCTCCTAATGAGTAGTAATTTGCATAAAAGAGATTTTTGTTTAACATTGAATGATAAGGAATTGAGGATCTTTTAATCTTGCTGCAGCAGTGTTTCAGATTTGAATATTGGATCAAGGAAGAAAAGTTAGAAATGCGGTGAGACCCTAATTATTGATGATTAAAAAACTTTAACGAAGAGATTTATAAAATCACACCCATGTGCATATCTAACATATACATAGAGATGGTATGACACTATGTCCCAGGCCCAGTCCATTGAGTCACTGTAGCACCTGCTATTCTCATGTCCACCACTGGATGGTGGTATGCCCTCTATAACGATATGAAGAATAACTTGCAGAGGAGCTGTTTTAATGCAGTGACAAACCCCAAGGCGCTCATAGGAGTGTTACCAAATGAATTTGACAATAAGCTATCTAAGGAGGTATTAGGGCAGCTGTCCAAAAGCTTGGACAAAGGGATAGGTATTAATGAGAGAGGCAGAGAGGTTTGTAGAGGGAATTCCAGAACTTAGGGCCTTGACAGTTGAAGACATGGTCACCAATGGAGCGATTAAAATCTGGGATGGTTAAGAGGCCAGAAATAGAGGGGCTGGTGCCATGGGGGGATTTCACAGCAGGAAGCAAATTTTAAAATTGAGGTGTTGCCAGACCAGGGAACCGACATAAGTCAGCGAGGAGTCTTGGGCAAACGGGACTTGGTAAAAGTTAGGATGCGGACAACAGAGGTTTAGATAAGATCAAGTTTAAAAAGGGTGGAAGCTGGGAGTTTGGCCAGGACAATATTTGAATAGTGAAGGATGAGCGTTTCAGCAGCAGATGGGCTGAGGCAGGGCAGTGTCGGGTGATGTTATGGTGGTGGAAATAGGCAGTCCCTGTGATGAAGCGTATACAGATTTGGAAGCTTCTTCCAGAGTCCAATATGGCACCCAGGTTGTGAACAGCTTGGCTCATTCTCCGACAATTGCCAGGGACAGGAATGGAGTCGGGGCTAATGGGCGGAGTTTGTGATGGGGACCAAAGACAATGGCTTCAGGCTTCTCAGTATTTAATTGGAAAAACTTCCTGCTCATCCCAGCACTGGATGTTGGATACGCAGTATGATAATTTAGAGATAATGGAGGAGGAGAGAGAGGTGGTGATGAGGCAGAGCTGAGTGTCATCAATGTACATGTGGAAACTGATGCTGTATTTTTCTGAATATGTTGCTGAGGGGCTACATGTAGGTGGGGGATGAGAGAGGCCATGGACAGACTCTGTGGAACACCAGTGGTAAAGATGCGGGAGTGGAAGGAGAAACCATTGCTGGTGATTCCCTGGCTACAATTAGATAGATGTAACTGGAAGCAGGTGAGTGTTGTCCCACACAGCTGGACTGTGGTGGTGAGGCATAGGAGGAGGATGGTGTGGTCAACTGTCAAAGCCTGTAGACAGGGCAAGGAAGGTGAGAAGGGATGATTTATCAAGGTCACTATCACATAGGACGTCATTTGTGACTTTGATTAAAGCCATTTGAGTACCGTGACAAGGTTGAAACCTGATTGAAGGGATTCAAATATAGACCTGTGGGGAAGCTGGGCGTGGATTTAGGAGGCACTAATACAGCCAAGGACTTTGGAGAAGAAAGGAAGGTTGGAGATGAGGCAGTGGTTTATTAGGATGGAGGAGTTGAAAGTGTATTTTTGAGGAGGGGTGTGATAAAGGCATCAGAACTTGGGGAAAGGGAACTGTTAATAATATCTGCTAACAAGGGGCCAGGAAAGAAAATTGGATAGTTAGCAGTTTGGTGGGAATAGGGTTGTTGAAGTGGGTCCCATGGACAAGATGAGCTTGGAGAAGGTATGGTAGAGTACATTGGGATGCCCTGAAGTTGTGAAAGGTGCTATATAAATGTACCTTTTTCTTTTATTATGGGAGGTTAGAAGAAAACTCGAGAAACATGTGAGCTGAAGGCTAGGGCAGGTCCGAACCCAGGATGTTTGGGCTAGTGGAAGGGAGAAAAATGTCAGCCTTCTGATTGGATGGTCTGAATCTTAGTGACAAGGAAATCCATGAGCTCCTTGAACTTGTTGGAGGTGAAGGTGGAGAAGGCAGGAAAAGGGGTTTAAGAAGATTGTTTGTAATGGAGAACAGAAGCCTTGAGGTTATCTTTTGCATTCCAGGGTGATCCTAGAACAGTGAGCAGAAGACAGCAGGACCCAAACGTCCTATATGTGATCCAGCCAGATCTGACAGAGAGTGGCTAATCCAGCTGCCCCTTGGATTTAAGGGATTAAAGCTGAGGTTCTTAGCAAGGGAATGACCAGGGTGAGAGAGAGTAATAGTTTTACTGGGGACTGGACATCAGAAGGTAGAAGTGAGGGTGTGGTTCAGGAGATCAGTATCTACAGAAATGTCATGGTGAATAGTGGCGAAAAGCTGCAGAATTGGCATTTTGAAAGTGCAGTTGTAAGTAAATTTGGAGAGATACAGATACAGAAGGAATTAGGATTAGGGGGGAGAGGGAGGAATCTGGATGGAGAGCTCTTGGAAGGAAGGGATGAGAGATTCATCTGTGATTGACACAATAGGAGTAACAACATCATTTGAGATGATGGAACAAGATGAGATGCTGATAGCACAAAATGCCAGAGAAGTAAGAGGACAGAACAAGATGTGATTTGGAGATCAGAGCCACACTGCCACCACAAGGGTCTTCATGGGGGGAGGGGTAGAAAGTAGAGGCAGGTGGAGAGGTCATCAGCCCTCTGCCAGATTTCTGTCGAGATCTTGATGTTATCCACTGTGAGCTGATTAATGTCATTAATGTTCACAGGTGAACAGATTTGCAGGGAGATGTGGAGCGGGGCAGCGATGGCTCATCCACTGGAGTCCACGGGGTTAGTGCTGGGAGGGGTGAGTGGAATGGGAAAGGAGGAGGAAAAATTAGAAGTAGCTGAGTGGGAAGGCGGATGAGAAAGTAGGATGGAAAAGTTGAGGCTCTGCTGGTGAGGAGCCCTTCAGAGAATGCCAAGCTGGGCACAGAGGGGAGATGTAGGTTTATTAAAGAGGGGGGAGGGGGTCAAAGACACAGATGGCAATAGGAAGGTCAGGGGGTACTTGATGGGTTGGGGTAGGGATTTGGGAGGGCAGAGCACCCGAGAGGGGAGAAGGTGAAATGAGACATGGTGACAGGAGAAGAGGGGCACCTGGAAGAGTAAATTGAATTGAAAGAGTAAATTGGGGGAGGCGTTGGAATAGTGATATTGTCGCTAGACTATTAGTCCGGAGACCCAGGGTAATGCTTTGGCGACCTGGGTTCGAAACTCGCCATGTCAGTTGGTGGAATTTGAATTCAATTTTTAAAAATCTGGAATTAAAAGTCTAATGATGACCATGTAACCATTGTCAATTGTTGTAAAAATCCATCTGGTTCACTAGTGTCCTTTAGGGAAGGAAATCTGTCGTCCTTACCTGGTGTGGCCTACATGTGACTCCAGACCCACAGCAATGTGGCTGACTCTTAAATGCCCTCTGAAATGGCCTAGCAAGCCACTCAGTTGTATAAAACCACTAGAAAGTCAATAAAGAATGAAACTGGATGGACCACCCGGCATCGAATTAGGCACCGGAAACGACAACGGCAAACTCAGCCCTGTCAACCCTGCAAAATCGTCCTTGCTAACATCTGGGGGCTCATGTCAAAATGGGGAGAGCTGTCTCACAGACTAGTCAAGCAACAGCCTGACATAGTCATCCTCATGGAATCATAGCTTACAGATAATGCCCAAGACACCACCATCACCATCCCTGGGTATGTCCTGTCCCACCGGCAGGACAGGCCCAGCAGAGGTGGCTGCACAGTGGTATCACAGTCAGGAGGGAGTTGCGCTGGGAGTTCTCAACATTGACTCGGGGCCCCGTGAAGTCTCATGGCAACAGGTCAAACATGGGCAAGGAAACCTCCTGCTGATTATCACCTACCACCCTCCCTCAGCTGATGAATCAGTGCTCCTCCATGTTGAACACCACTGAGGGTGGCAAGGGCGCAGAATGTTCTCTGGGTGGGGGACTTCAATGTCCATCACCAAGAGTGGCTCGGTAGCACCACTACTGACCGAGTCCTAAATGGCATAGCTGCTAGACTGGGTTTGCGGCAGGTGGTCAGGGACCCAACAAGAGGGGAAAACATACTTGATCTCATCCTCACTGATCTGCCAGCCATAGATGCATCTGTCCATGTTAGTATCGGTAAGAGTGACCACCGATGTGGAGACAAAGCCTCGCCTTCACATTGAGGATACCCTCCATTGTGTTGTGTGGCACTACCACAGTGGTAAATGGGATAGATTTCGAACAGATCTAGCAACTCAAAACTGGGCATCCATGAGGCACTGTGGGCCATCAGCAGCAGCAGAATTGTACTCGAACACAATCTGTAACCTCATGGCCCAGCATATCCCCCACTCTACCATTGCCATTGAGCCAGGGGATCCACCCTGGCTCAATGAAGAGTGCAGAAGGACATGCCAGGAGCAGCACCAGGAATACCTAAAAATGAGGTGTCAACCTGGTGAGGCTATAACACAGGACTACTTGCGTGCTAAACGGCATAAGCAGCAAGTGATAGACAGAGCTAAGCGATCCCACAATCAACGGATCAGATCTAAGCTCTGCGGTCCTGCCACATCCGGTTGTCAATGGTGGTGGACAATTAAACAACTCACTGGAGGAGGAGGCTCCACAAATATCCCCATCCTCAATGATGGGGGAGACCAGCACATCAGTGCAAAAGATAAAGCTGAAGCACTTGCTACAATCTTCAGCCAGAAGTGCCGATTGGATGATCCAATTCGGCCTCCTCCGGAGAACCCCTGAATCACAGATGCCAGCCTTCAGCCAATTCGATTTGCTCCACGTGACACCAAGAAATGGCTGAAAGCACTGGACATTGAAAAGGCTATGGGCCCTGACAATATTCGGGCAACAGTACTGAAGACTTGTGCTCCAGAACTTATCACGCCCTTAGCCAGTCTGTTTCATTACAGCTACAACAGTCAATGTCACCCAGTTTGGGTTCTGCCAGGGCCACTCAGCTCCTGACCTCATTACAGCCTTGGTTCAAACATGGACAAAAGAGCTGAGCTCCCGAGATGAAGTGAGAGTGACTGCTCTTGACATCAAGGCAACATTTGACAGAGTGTGGCATCAAGGAGCCCTAGCAAAACCGGAGTCAATGGGAATCAGGGGAAAATTCTCTGCTGGTTGGAGTCATACCTAACACAAAGGAAGATGGTTGTGGTTGTTGGAGGTCAGTCATCTCAGCTCCAGGACATCACTGTAGGAGCTCCTCAGGGTAGTGATCTTGGCCCAGCCATCTTTAGCTGCTTCATCAATGACCTTCCTTCCATCATAAGGTCAGAAGTGGGGATGTTCGCTGTCCTTGTCCAAATGCAACAAGACCTGGACAATATCCAGGCTTGGGCTGACAAGTGGCAAGTAACATTCACACCACACAAGTGTCAGGCAATGATCATCCCCAACAAGAGAGAATCCAACCATCGTCCCTTGGTGTTCAGTGGCATTGCCATCACTGAATACACCACTATTAACACCCTGAGGGTTACCATTGACCAGAAACTGAAATGGACTAGCCATATAAATACTGTGACTACAAGAGCAGATCAGGGGCTAGGAATTCTGCGATGAGTAACTCACTTCCTGACTCCCCAAAGCCTATCCACCATCTAGAAGGCACAAATCAGGAGTGTGATGGAATACTCCCCACTTGCTTGGATGAGTGCAGCTCCCACAATACTGATGAAGCTTGACACCGTCCAGGACAAAGCAGCCCACTTTACCACATCCACAAACATTCACTCCCTCAACCACTGATGCACAGTAGCAACAGTATGTACCATCTACAAGGTACACTGCAGGAATTCACCAAGGCTTCTTCGGCAGCACCTTCCAAACCCACGAACACTACCGTCTAGAAGGACAAGGGCAGCAGACACATGGAAACACCACCACCTGGAAGTTCCCCTCCAAGTCACTCACCATCCTGACTTGGAAATATATCGCCGTTCCTTCACTGTCGTTGGGTCAAAATCCTGGTACTCCCTTCCTAATAGCACTGTGGATGTACCTACACCACACAGACTGCAGCGGTTCAAGAAGGCAACTCACCACCACCCTCAAGGGCAACCAGGGATGGACAATAAATGTTGGCCCAGCCAGCGAAGCCCACATCCCATGAATGAATTTAAAAAATGTAGGAAAAAGGGGAAGAGAAAAGTGGCAATAGAAGTGATGGGCATAGGCCCAAAGCATCAGCCAAAACACACACATGGAAACCCAAGCTATAAGAAGATAAAAGTAGATATATCCTGCCAAACAATGGGGAATAGGGATTCCGACGCAGGCAAAGGTGATACCATCACCGGTTATCATTACTTTGTTGCTGCCATATGGCTTTGAGCAAATCTTCCTCCACAATGTCTGCTTCATGCTTCCACTTATTTGAATGAGTCAAACTGCACCAGACTCTAATATGGAGGAAGTAAAGAGGTTTCAAAACTGCTTTGGATTAGAGCTCATTTAACGAAAAATATAAATATTTGTGGAAATGGCCCAGAAGCGACTGCAGCCAACTTCAAAGTGTCAATATTCAATCAGAAGCAATTGGCTGAGGTAAGTAGGTTTAGAGAATAACCATTCAAGCACAGAGGATACAGTGAGATTGTGAATCCAGAAATCGAACCCTGGTATCCATGCCATCCACCTTCCAGTGCTTTTCATGCTGCTGGTTGCTTTGGCCCTTCCCTTCCAGTCACGTGACTGAGCTTAAGCTGTAAACCAAGCAGCAGAGGCGTGAAATCCTGTAGTCATCAGCGTTGAACCTTTTTGATTTGTGTGTGAACTGCATTCCATAAGGCATTCAATCACGTGAGTGAGATGTCACCACATATCTCATCTGTCTCACCAGTTGCAGTCAGACAAACAATGATTCTCTGCTGTGAAAAGTGGTAGTCACTATACTTTATGTAGCACAACTGCAAATAGTTTAGCTCTAACACGACCTCAAGGCTGCCATGATGACGAGTTTTGTCTGTTTCAATTTGTGATTTCAGCGGAACTCTTCAGTTGCACTTCAGCTTTGGAATAATCTCAGCCAAATATTATTGCAGAGATAGAGGATGTAGTGATGAGGTTGAAGGGACTTGGGGAATCTGCTGATAGATAATAACAGCAGCATTCCCTAGAAACAGCTTTCTCCCCTGTTAGTGCTGCAAAGTGCTTTAGGGATCAAAGGATGTAATGGGCACCAAGCAGAAGGGAAGAGAATGGAGTGAAGGGGCAGGCAGTGTTAAAAGAGGGTTGAGGACAAAGGTCTTTTGAAATTGCTGAGAGAGGAGCAAGGCGGAGGGAGCACGAAATTGCCTTCTGTTATGACGTGGCAGATGATGTGTGGCAGGTGGACCAAATCCACGAAGGAAACTTGACCCCGCTATCAGAACGGTTTTGTATTTATTTTGAGATGTGTGCACTGAATTCAGTAGTAGTAAGTCCACCAAGAGATTTTTTAAAAAAACTAAAATTAAAATATTTATTAACAGAAGAGAAGGTTTCAAGCACATACATAGGTCTACAAATTACTACTATAATAACTCCTAAAATCCCTAATTTACCTGACTCCCAGCTCCACCCCCTTTAAGGCAATGGTCCAAAAATAGATTTTAGGTTTTAAACAGATCCAGCAAATCAACACAATGTCCTGGACAGTGGAATTCAAAGTGGCTTTCTCCAGTTTCAGCTTCTGTAAAGCAGGTTTATGCACAAATACTGAAGGCTTCCCACACCTCTGTTAGATCTTACAACACCTCCCCCTGACACAGCCTCATTCTCATTTATATATGTTTCACCTTTTTTAATATGTAAATTCCATTCTTTCCCTATGTCTTTGGAATTTGACCTTTCTTACAATACAAATCTTTTCATATTGCTACTATTCTCATTAACCTGTTTGAAATTCAAATCCCCCTTCACCTATCTAAAATTGTAAGTTTCCTTTACACCTTACATGCTAAAACCTCAACAAAAACAAAAATAAAAATACCTGGAAAAACTCAGCAGGTCTCACAGCATCTGCGGAGAGGAACACAGTTAACGTTTCAAGTCCGTATGACTCTTCAACAGAATTAAGGAAAAATAGAAGAGAGGTGAAATATAAGCTGGTTTAAGGGGGGTTGGAACAGGTAGAGCTGGATAGATGGCCAGTGATAGGTGGAGATTGCCAAAAGATGTCATAGACAAAAGGACAAAGAGGTATTGACGGTGGTGATATTAGCTAAGAAATGTGCTAATAGGTGACATTAAGGGTAGAAAGCAGGATGAGCAAGGTACAGATAGCCCTAGTGGGGGTGGGGTGGGGGAAAGGGATCGAAATAGGCTAAAAGGTAGAGATAAAACCATGGATGGAAATACATTTAAAAATAACGGAAATAGGTAGGGAAAGAAAAATCCTTATAAATTATTGGAAAAAGGGGGGATCGGAAAGGGGGTGGGGATGGAGGAGAAAGTTCATGATCTAAAGTTGTTGAACTCAATATTCAGTCCGGAAGGCTGGAAAGTGCCTAGTCGGAAGATGAGGTGCTGTTCCTCCAGTTTGCGTTGAGCTTCACTGAAACATTGCAGCAGACCAGGATGGACATGTGGGCATGAGAGGTGTGTTGAAATGGCAAGTGACAGGGAGGTCTGGGTCATGCTTGCGGACAGACCAAAGGTGTTCCACAAAGCGGTCACCCAGACTGCATTTGGTCTCTCCAATGTAGAGGAAACCGCATTGGGAGCATCGAATGCAGTAGACTAAATTGAGGGAAGTGCAAGTGAAATGCTGCTTCACTTGAAAGGAGTGTTTGGGCCCTTGGACGGTGAGGAGAGGGGAAGTAAAGGGGCAGTAGTTATAAAACTACTTTACAATTAACCAGATAAATATTGTGAAAATTATTATACCTCATGACACTTCAGAAAGAGGCCGCAGTTTGCTTCATTATATCTAGTCCCCTATATCTGATGGGGTGGGTGGGGGGGGAGGTGTGGATGGTGTGGTGGTGAGGGGATGTCATGTGATGAAACCTCTGGAAATACATTTAATCACAGTTGGCCACCCTAAGGACTGATGGTTGAAGAAATTAGAATTTTAAGATCGCTTTAACCATCATTGTATTTATTCTAGCAACAACACAAGAATCCCATGATTGCCTGAAAGATGAAGCAACACAGCTGAAGAGGCAGATCCAAACAGGTCAGTGCAATGCAGTTCATAGTTGGACAAGAAGAATAATCCTCTCCCCAAGTATCCACATTTTTTTTAATCATCTAGAAACAGGAATAGGCTATTTAGTCCTTTGGGCTTGTTCCACCATTCAATGAGACCATGATAACCTATCACCAAATTTCAGTTTTCATATTCACCATCAATTGCCCTTTGGATGAAGAAGTGTTTCCTAATTTCTCTCCTGAAAGATCTGGCCCTCATTTTTAGACTATGCTCCTAGTCCATGACTCTCTAACCAACAGAAATCATTTCTCTCCACCTAGCCTATCTGTTCCCCTTAATATTATGAACATTTTGATCAAATCTTTCTCTTAACCTTCTAACTTCCAGGGAATACAAACCTAATTTGTGTAATCTGTCTTTGTAATTTAAGCCTTGGAGTCCAGGAATCATTCTAGCAAACCTATGCTGCACTTCCTATAAGGCCTTCATATCCTTCCTAAAATGCGGGGCCCAGAACTGTTTGCAGCACTCCAGGTGTGGTCTAACCAGGGCTTTGTACAGATGAAGCATGACTTCTACCTGCTTGGATTCTAGTCCTCTAGATAGAAAGATCAGCATTCCATTGGCCTTTTTGATTATTTTCTGTAACTGTTCATGACATTTTAATGCCATCGGAATTCCTTGTTTGGATTCTAGCCAGTAATTCTCGCCCAAAATTCCACTCTGCACTGTCCATAAATCATCGGAGGATCTCGGCATGTAATCACTCCCACAATACATTTTCTATGTAGAAACAAATAGGATCCCTCGACTTGCTTCATGACAATCACTCATTCCCATTGTCCATTATTTTAGGAACAAGCTAGTTATATCCATGTTGACACAGCTTTGTAACCACAGCCAGAATGCCACCCCATTTAGCCAATTTAAACGAGCTGCTAATTATTTATGTATCAAAATAAAACCAATTTGTTGTAATTGAAATCTCTTGCTTTCTACTCAAGGCAGCTGAAATGAACAAAGTGCCCCATTCCTGCAGGAAATCTCTTGGGCACAGCTATAGATATGAGCAGAACTTCACTAACACCCAATTAACAAGATGCCACCAGATCATCTCAGTTCATTCAGAAGTTCAGTAGACTAAACTACTTCAGGAACAGCAAATAGACTAAACCACTTCCTGAAAGGGACCACACACAACATACAACAAATATTGGAAGATCTTTTAAAATTACTTTTATACACAGGGTCAAAATATACACATTGTTTTCACAAATCAGAATATAAAGGAAACTATTATTATTATGGTTACTATGAAACTATTATTATGATGCTATTCGAGAACATTAACATTTAAAGAGAAACCTGGACACCCCGTGATTGACAGAACTACACCACAAGATTTCAAGTTTTTATACAAAAACAAACTTTATTGTATATAAAAAGAATTAAGCAAAGCAAGCACTACTAACAATGCTATAGTTTATAAAGACTTATGCCATAAACTCAGTTCTACTTGTTACTTCAAGACCCCCCCCCCCCACCAAACCCCCTAAGAGTACCCTTATCTTACAAAATCCTATAGGTTCATTCACTGCTTTAGGGATCAGCCCAAAGGTATGCCACAGCCCCCAGGAATTCACTTTAATTCTCCTCCATGTCCCAGCTATTCTCCAAGATGCAAGATTTACAGGGATCCTTCCATTAGTTTTTGACTAAGTGATCCTCCAATCTTTCCTTAAAGAACTCATGACTGTGGACTCCTCAGGTCCTTGTCCTGCTGCTAGCAGATATACAACTGCCTTTTCACAGCCTTCCAAACTCATTCTGTTGACTGCTATCTACCACTAGAGTTTTTGGAAACTACTGTAGATTTCTTCCTCTAGCTTCAAACGAGGCAAATCTTTCAGCTCCTTTACTCCTCACTGAGCTTGAGCCCCTGCCCATATTCTTCTCAGTGAAGATAAAGTTAACATTTTTTCTGCTTAACTGCAAGCCTGACTAACATTCATTTCCTTTGGCTATCCCAACTCAGTGAGTTGTAGCCTACACAAGACCAAATCTACAACTGCCTCTGTCTGTTCCCAAACTGAACTGCTTGCTTCTGTCAGCAAACACACACACACAAATTAAACAAAGAAAGCTACTAATCCCACAGCCCATCTCCATGACAACATGGCATGATTTGAGATGTTCAAGCAGGAATGCAAACAAATTATTTTTACCTCAACGCAACTCTTTGATTCTGCAACCCATAGGAATAATTTCTATCTGTAATGGAGTTTTACAGCTCTATTACCAGAATTGCTAGCTTTTATGGAGCTAACGATGGACACCCTGGCTCTACCAAGAGGTCTAGAAATTGCTCATCCATTGCCCAGCATTTACATTTTTAACTCGCTGACCTTGAAAATAAACATAGGTTAGCTTGTAACTGTAATGAAGTCCAAGCTTGTTTGATTCACATTCACTTGAGATGCAGTGGTGTAGTGGTATTGTCACTGGACTAGTGGTCCAGAGACCCAGGGTACTGCTCTGGGAATCTGGGTTCAGATGGTGAAATTTGAATTCAATAAAAAAATCTGGAATTAAAAACCTAATGATGACTATGAAACTATTGCCGATTGTTGTAAAAGCCCATGTGGTTCATTAATGTCCTTTAGGAATGTAAATCTGCCAGTCTGGCCTACATGTGACTCCAGACCCACAGCAATCTGATTGACTCTTAAATGCCCTCTGAAATGGCCCAGCAAGCCACTGAGTTCTCAAGGGCAATTAGGCATGGGCAATAAATGCTGGCCTAGCCAGCGATGTCCACATCCCATGAACGAATTTAAAAAAAAACAGTTTCTAGAACAAATGTTTCTTTTATCTTACATTTAGCACTTTAATTCTTAAAACTAAAAGTTATGTTCTAAAATATGAATTATGATATAGATATTCGCAACACTTCAAAAAGATGCATAAAATGATCAAGCTTACTGCATGTTTGCATTCTCAGGACCTTCTGATTATCAGCTGACACATGTTCTGAAAGTCACCCAAGTAACAGGCTCCACATTGTTCTCAGTGAGGTACATGAAAATCAGAAAATCTGATAAGCTGCTTTTTGCTATTTTAACTCCAACATCTGTAACCTAGCTCCCAGCCTGACTCTGCTCAAACTGGTTGAAGAATCAGAGTTCCAGGTTTTCAGGGTCCATTAATGTGCTACTGAGGCAAAGGGGTTGAATGACTGTGTCATAATCTGACCCCCCTAAGACATAGAATGTACAGAACAGAAACAGGCCATTCAGCCCAACGGATCTATGCTGGAGTATGCATTCTTCTTGATCTAACCCAACAGCATATTTTTCTATTTTTCTTCTTGTCCACAGAATCCTGAAGGTAGCAACACAGGTTGATAAGGTGGTTACGAAGGCATATGGAAATATTTCCTTTATTAGCTGGGGCATAGAATATAAGAGCAGGGAGGTTGTGCTGGAGCTATATAAAACACTAGTTAGGCCACAACCTGAGTACTGGGTGCAGTTCTGGTCACTTCATTACCGAAAGAATGTAATTGCACTAAAGAGGGTACAGAAGAGATTTATGAGGATGTTGGAAAATTGCAGCTATGAGGAAATATTGGATGGGCTGGGGTTGGCCTCCTTGGAACAGAGGAGGCTGAGGGGAGATTTGATTGAAGTGTACAAGGTTGTGAGGGCGCTGGATGGAGTGGAATGGAAGTGCCTATTTAACTTAGCAGAGAGGTCAGCGACTAGGGGGCATAGGTTTAAGGGGATTGGTAGAAGGATTGGAGGGGAGATGAGGGAAAATGCATGAACATGAATGGGCCATAAGGCCACCTTCTGTGCTGTAACAATTCTGATTCAGTGTACTTATCTAGCTTCCCCTTAAATGCATCATAAAATCCAAATTAGTGACAGTATAAGAAAAGGATGATGAGAAAAGAATGAAATGAGAGTTTATTGGGGGAGGGGGAAAGGACACTTAATAATTCACCAGTCACGCCATGTTGCCTTCAAATCTAATGTCAGTTTTTCTTTATTATGCCAGAAACACCAGATAAAACCACAGTAAAGCACCTGACAAATTCAGATGGAAATAAATCAAACAATTCCCTCAACATCATTGAAGTGACGATCCCAGGTAAGTAAGAGCTATCCATATTTTGAGGTTATCTGATACAGTCACTCAGTGAGAGTGCATATGATGGATTGCAAGTCCAAGCTGAATTCCACCCATTTCCCCCTCTCTGTAGACAGATATTGCTGCTGTTCAACAGAAACAAGGGCTGGGCTTTTTTAATTGAAAGGAGCTTGTATTCACAGATTCATTAAAAGCACCAATAGAATGTCTGCTGTGGAACCACCAAAGTTTAATTAAATGTAGGCCCTTGAGATTTGATAGACAGCTTTCAATGGAATATTGGATACGGGAATAGCTGAAGCTCCATTGAGTTCCCAGTTTGATATCAAAGCAGGAGAAATGGGACAGTGCACACAAGTGTGAGATTGCAAACCTGAGGTGGCAGGGTGGGAGATCAGACTCTCTCACATCCCCACTAAATATGGGCAGTTGGTAGGTTTGCTAATGGCTGTGTAGGCCATGTGTGAATTGAGTTTGGTACAGGTTCAAATCAATCAATTGATCTCGTATCCACAGCTCGAAACCATGTGTTATTTTAGCACAGGGACATTTAATTTTAGTTTCAATCAAAATGGCATTCGACCAATGCTTGGGTGACACAGTGGAGGAATCCACTGACGCTACAATGGAAATAGTGTTTGGTCCAGGAATGTCTGCAGAGGAGAGTACTTTGGGGGAATGTTACATTCTTGGGATTTGAGTGGGACTCATATGCAGCCTGAGTGTCCCGATTACAGCCCAACGTCTGAAACCACTGAGTATTCAGGAGTTTTGATGCCTAAAGTGAATGCTGGATGGTGATGGCCAGGCAGGTTAGTGTAGTTGTTTCTGAAAATTAACCACATAACATGATTGAGAATAACAACATCATTGGAGCCTTGCTCGTTTGGGAATAAAACCCCATCTATTATGAAGGGATGTGTTTGAAGTGAAAGTCAATGGAGTGTCTAGGATACTGGTGAAGGCAGTTTGAAATACCCTTCATTCCAGTATTATTGTTAGGGGCTGGTGGCAATTAATGCACACTATCTCTGAAAATAAATTGCCTGCAAAAACAATAAGTCATTAACCTCCTGCCAATTGTTTTATCAAAATCCTGTGCACTGGGCCTATGACCACTCAGTCTGGGGTGGTGGAAAGACTAGCAACCCTATGTTCTCCATTAAGTCCAGATAATACACAAGCCTGTAATCAGTCTGATATATGTTCCGGGATCTTGTAAGGTGACTTATGTAAAAGTTGGATGCTTGTTCATTGTGTGCACCCATGTTTTGGATTCTGTATCCTACGGAGCCCAACTCTCGTTCTAAATTTTTTTCTTTTGCAGAAAATTATGATGCAAAGCTCACAAGAGTGGACATTGCCAATAATCTACGGGAGCAAGTGCAGGACCTGTTCAATCGCAAATATGGTAATTTCAGTTGATCTGCAATGGTGTCTATGCTTAGAATATAAGACTGCAATCTAGTCAGCAGAACCTTTATCATTGATGTTGCTGGTGCTGGCGTGAGTGGATGTTTTCAGGGTGGTGGAGCAAGGAAATGACGGTTAGGGTTTATATTTAAATTACCTATGAAGTCTTTGGCCTGTCCCTAGACTCTGTACAAATATTCCGGTCCATGGGAGCAGCCATTGCACCAATTTCCTTCAATCCTCCCTAGACAAAGCCAGTCAACACCAAAAAAAGAGGCTGACAGTGAGGAATGCCCCTCCATCCTCGTTAAAATGTGAACCCTAGCAAACCTGAAGTCAATTGGAGTTGAGGGGGAAAGCTCTCTATTGGTTGAAGCCATACCTAAAACAAAGGAAGATGGTTGTGGTTATTGGAGGTCAATCATCTCAGTTCCAGGACATCACTGCAGGAGATCCTCAGGGTAGTGTCCTAGGCCCAACCATCTTCAGCTGCTTCATCAATGACCTTCCTTCCATCATAAGGTCAGAAGTGTGGTGATTGCACAATGTTCAGTACCATTTGCAACTCTCCAGATACAGAAGCAGTCTCTGTTCATATACAGCAAGATCTGGACAATATTCAAGCTTGGGCTGATAAGTGGCAAGTAACATTGATGCCACACAAGGCAATGACCATCTCCAAAAAGAGAGAATCATCCATCTCCCCTTGACATTCAATGGCATTACCATCGCTGTATCCCCCACTATCAACATCTGGGGGGGTTACCATTGACCAGAAATTGAACTGGACTAGCCATATAAATACCGTGGCTACAAGAGCAGGACAGAGGCTGGGAATTCTGCAGCAAGTAACTCACCGCCTGACTCCCCAAAGCCTGTCTACCATCTACAAGGCACAAGTCAGGCGTGTGATGGAATACTCTTTGACTGGAGGGGTGCAGCTCCAACAACACTCAAGAAGCTGGACTCCATCCAGGTCAAAGCAGCCAACTTGATTGGCACCCCATCCACTATCTTCAACATTCACTCGCTCCACCACTAATGCACAGTGGCAGCAGTGTGTGCTATCTACAAAGTGTGCTGCAGAAACTCACCAAAGCACCTTTGATAGCACCTTCCAAAACCACAACCTCTACCACCTAGAAGGACAAGGGCAGCATGTGATGCATGGGAACACCACCACCTGGAAGTTCCCCTCCAGGTCACACACCATCCTGACTTGGAACCACATCTTCATTCCTTCGCTGTCGCTGGGTCAAAATCATGGAATTCCCTGACAGCACTGTGGGTGTTCCTACAGCTCATGCACTGTAGCAGTTCAAGAAGGCGGCACACCACTTTCTCAAGGGCAACTAGGGATGGGCAATAAATGCTGGCCCAGCCAGCGATGCCGATGCCCCATGAACTAATAAAAAAAAAGCCAGGACATATTGTGAATGAGCATTCAGAAATCCTAGGGTGATAGCGGGTCCCTAGAAACTTTCTCCTCTTCAAGCTAATTCTCTAGGCAGTGCAAAAAATAAAATTAACGTCCAAACTCCAAATGCTTAGTTTAGACCAGGGTACTCCAAGCTGCAGCTAGACACTTGTGTGTCCCAGTCCTCTCCGTTCTTCAATTCACTAGTTGTTTTCTCATTGTTTGAGGTTCATGAGTCTGGGGGTTTGGAAAGGGTTGCGCTCAGCACTGTTGCTTCATTGGTGGATTAATCTTAAATAAGAACACCATGGCCTGTTCATAGCTGCAAATCAATGGGACTGAGTTGCACGATTTTGACACTTTAATCCCTCTCCCTCCTGCTGGAGTGGGGGGCTAAAATTGAGGTCAAAGGGCAGTGGGAGAGTAGAATTTATTTTTCGGTGTTCATTACTTGGTGCGAGAGGGAAACAACAACAGCTTGCATTTATATAGCACCTTTAATGCAAAAAGATATCCTACAGCACTTCAGGTGCACAATCAAAAGATGGATGCCATGGTATGAAGGGAGATATTAAGTGGTGTGTCCAAAAACCTAGTCAAAGAGCACGTGGGTTATACTATACATGGTTCCACTTGTGCATGAGTCACCTTACACACCATCATATTCCCTCGAGAGTTTTAACTCCATCGCACCCTTTTGTTGACCTGTTGCAGACAATACCTGGAGATATAATTGACCAAAAGTCAACTTTGATTTGGGACAAATTTCTGCCTTGCCCCTGTTGGCTGGGATTCAGATTTACCCAAAAGAAGTAAAGGGAAAGAAAGATTTTGCATTTATATAGCGCCTTTCACAATCTGAGGATATTCCAAACGGCTCTACAGCCGACAAAGTAGTTTTGAAGAATGGTCGCTGTTGTAATGTTGTAAACGCAGCAGCAGCTTTACATGTAAAAGAGACACAGCAAAGTGCAATTCCTACTCAATGTTTCTGCTGAAATAATGGACAGGAATGTCATAGCATATTAAGCACCTACAAACTATTATTGCAGCAATCATTTATAAGCTCATGTTTAAAAGGGTTTCTCAGCAGTGTTCTAAATCATATTCCCTTGATTAAGACTGCTCTAAGTTAATATTTACTTTGTAGTAGAACTATTAACTAATTCTAACATGATCATAAAGCTAGTTTGCCTCAGCCCTGATAAGTTTAAAGATGCATTGAATATTTTTCGGCCTGTTGAGTGTTGATCTGATTGTGTTGTAGAGAATTGTCAAACTGTTGCTCTGTGCTTCCTTCAATATGGCAGCTGAGTTTGGTAACTCACCATGTGTGACAACATTCATTCCCTCCACTACTGATGTACAGTTGCAGCAGTGTGTATAATCTACAAGATGCATCGCAGCAACTTGTCAAGGCTCCTTCGACAGCACCTTGCAAACCCACGACCTCTACCGCCTAGAAGGACATGGGCAGCAAATGCATGTGAAAACCACCACCTGGAAGATCCCCTCAAAGTCACTCACCATCCTGACTTGGAAATATATCGCCGTTCCTTCACTGTTGCTGGGTCAAAATCCTAGAACTCCCTCCCTAACAGCACTGGAGGTGTACCTATGCCACATAGACTGCAGCGGTTCAAGAAGGCAGCTCACCACCACCGTCTCAAGGGCAGTTAGGGATGGGCAATAAATGCTGGCCCAGCCAGCGACGCCCACATCCCATAAAAGAATAAAAGAAATGTCTTGTCCCAGTAGCCTGTGCCATCCCTTCTTTATGTTGATTTGTACACTCTGTAAAAATTGGAGAGATGTTAGTGTTATTGCCTCACTTCTTATCATTTACAGGTGAAGCTTTAGGTATAAAATACCCTGTTCAAGTTCCTTATAAACGCATAAAAAGCAATCCTGGCTCGGTTATAATTGAAGGGCTTCCACCTGGCATTCCATTCCGAAAACCCTGCACGTTTGGATCCCAGAATTTGGAGAGAATCTTGGCCGTGGCTGACAAAATCAAATTCACCATAACCAGGTAACCAGAACAAGGGAGCTGTAAATAACCAGATAATGGCAACAGGTGAACTCTAACTAACAAGGTAATGATGACTGAGGAGCAGTAAATAACCAGGTTAAAACCAGAGCTGAAAGTAACCAAGAAATAAGAGCTGTAAATAACTGGGTAAAAACAAGGGAGCTATGATTAACCAGCCAATTGAATGAACTCAGAAGTTAAATCTCGATAAAAGTATAGAGTGCCTATTCTTAATTGCTGACATTGTCTCTGCTTCAGTCACTAATTGCAGTAGTATAATCTACAGCCTCACAACACTCGTGTAAAATTTCTTCCTGTGTTAGATCTCTCCCATTTTAACTTACATCTTGTGTTCCCTCAGTCTAGCTTCTCAAATCTGTTTCTATCTACTCTGTCCCATTCCTTCATCACTTTGAACACCTCTATCAAATTACCCCATAATCTCCTCTGTTCTAACAAAGACAGCCCCATTCTTTCAAGTCTTTTTCCCTATTTGTATTTCCCTGTACCAGGAAGCATCCTAGAGAATCTGCACTGCACTTTCTCCATTGTTTTAACATCCTTCCCATAGTGTAGAGACCAAAACTATACACAGACCAGGATTTTACATTTGGCGTGCGGGGGCGGGCCCATAATGCTGGAACGTAAAATGATGTGCGATGACATCGAGCATGCGTCCCGACATCATCGTGCTGTCTTGCGATGTTTCGTTCTGCGGGCGTGCGCCGATAATTGTTAGGCCGATTAAGGCCATTAAACAGGTAATTAACATGAATGTTACGCTGCCCGTCCAACCTAACGGTTGGCGGGCAGGCGAAAAGGCCAAGCAGCCTTTATGTTTTTTAGGAAATCTCATCCATGAGCGGGATGATGTTTCCTAAAGCTTTTACGAATTAAATTAAAACTTTTCCTGAAAAATAAAAACATGTCCCATCTCATGTGACACAGTCACATGAGGGGACATGTTTCATTAAATTTTTATTGCATTTATTCATTTTTTAAAAAAGTGCTTCAATCTCCCTGAGGCACGGAGCTGCCTCAGGGAGATTGAAGCATTCTTTCACACATGTGCGCGAAAGAGTGCTGGACCCGACTCTCCCTCCTCCCACACAGGTAGCGCTCAGTGCTACCACTCGCGTATTACACTGGGCGGGCCTTAATTGGCCCGCACACGTAAAATGGCGGTGCAGAGCTGATCGCGGGCAGCGGTTGGCTCCATGACCGCTCCCGCTGAGCCCGCACGACACAGGAAAAATTCAGGCCAGAGTATTCCAACCACAGTCTTATTAAGATTTTGCACAGACGCGCCATTACTTTCTGACTTTTATATTTCGTACTCTTAGCATTAGCTTTTGTGGCCTTATCCAGTTGTGGTGTTGCTTATAATGAATCTGAACCCTCCAATGCCTCCAACTGGAGGAGGCTATTTAATCCCTTGACCTGTTCTGCCATTCATTGAGATCTAGCATCCAGGGAATATAAACCTAGTCTCCTCAATCTCTCCTCACTGGATAATCCCTTCATCCCAGGAATCAGTCTGGTGAATTTTCATTTCACTCCCCCTTGGACAAGTATATCCTTCCTTTGGTAAGAAGGCCAAAACTGTACACAATATTCCAAGGCTCTATATAATTGCAATAAGATGACCTTACATTCAATTCCTTCGTAATAAAGGCTAAGATAGTCTAAGGAAATCAAGGAATAATATGAATATAGTGCAGGAAGGTGGAGTTGAGGTTGAAGATCAACCATAATCTTATTGAATGGCAGACCAGGCTGAATGGCCTACTCCTGCTCATATTTCTCATGTTCTTACGTACATTGGGGAACGTCACAGGCCTAGTAACATGATATTCTAATGAATGGTTTTGCAATCTTCTAAAATTTGTATGCTTTTGTCATTTTACAGGCCTTTCCAAGGACTCATCCCCAAACCTGGTAAGGGTATTTTTACACATAAATAACAACTTCATAGCATTAAACACTTCTCTTGTATTTTTATTTTAAACTTGCATGGTAGTAGTAAATCCATAAAGCTGCCAAGTGGGCATTTTACCCCCACCTCTGAGGGACTGTGGTAAAGACATACTGTTGGTGTTCAGGAATGGCACCTTGGCAGGTGATTGGAGGATCAGATATGCTGCCAGTTCTCCCTCTTTGGTACAGACAAGACCTAGAACAAGTAGGACTCCTCCCAGAAACACAGAGCAAAGAGGGATTTACAAATTCCCAATGTACACTCCTGCTGGGTGAAGATTCCCATTCGGAGGACAAATTCATAAAATTTACCTTCTGACTGATGAGACATAAGAGGGAGAGAGCTGGCAGCATTTCTGAGTCACTTATTACTTGCCTGTGTCAACATAGACAGGAATGTGGGCTGGAACCCTGATCAGTGTGAGCAAAGTCTTTAATGGTACAAGATGGTCAAAAGTAAAACTCAAATAAAGAAACCCCCAGCATGTTTCTCTAGTGGTATTATGAACAATGCTCCACTGGGCAGTGGAATACTGTCTCTTATTGCCAGTAATGTGGACTGTGCCTGTGTGCAATGCTGAGCGAGCCCAGCAACCGAAGAATGGCAGGGGCAGGCATGAGTGAAGGAGGTGTCTCTCCGGTTTCCACATCTGCAACAGTTCACTGCCTTGCTGTAAGGAATGCAAAGAAGGTTTAGATTAAGGCAGCTACCACCTCAAAACCTGTAGCACTTGTAGTTGCAGGGCTATCTACTGACCTAGCAAATGAAAGAATGAAGGTACCGGACCACTTCCGTCCCTAGAGATATTGAGTGGCTAAACCACCTCACATCGCCCTCTCCCTGAGGAAATACTTAAGAAACAGAACACAGTTAGAAATTAGAAAACGCACCAAATATATCCTCACAAGGAGGAAATCCAGGGGTGAACACACTGAACATGCCTGCTCCACACTGTTAGGGCCAATAATACTTGGTATAATTAGAATCGCAATGTGCCTCAGCATCTGATTTGAGAAGAAGCAGTATGGGGTAGCTGGAGAGGAAAGCTGCTATATTCATGGTCACAATTTAAGACCATGGACAATGGCCAAAGTCGTTTATTTGATCAGGTTATGTGGTGCTTGTAGCAATAACTAGTAAATTGAATGGTTCAGGGGCTAAAGTAACTGTATGTATTAGCCTTCCTCCCCATTCTAGCTGATTGACCAGTGATTGGATAGATATGTCACCTGGTTCTCGATCAGAATTATACTGAAGGGCCATGATGTATTGTTTGGGAAAATGGAGGGTTTGAGTAGCTCATGCAAAAATGGCAACTGTGGTTGGAAACTTGTCTGATATGGCTGTGAATTCAGAATTCAAAGATTACCCTGACAGCTACTGACACGTCCCTGACCTGGATGTGCCTTGTCAGTGTGGCTACAGGACTGACCCCAGTTCTGTGATAGCTTCCTCAGGGATTTGTTGTCACCGCATGGAAGTGCCTTCCAGTATTTCCAGTTACAAAGTACCAGGGCCTGCACGAACAGGCAACAAAAGGAAGAATCCTAAGTCAGCACAGAAGATGCCAATTAACCTGGTGGCATGCTCCCTCGGGGCCTTCTCCTCAGCACCAACACCACCTCTGGGCTGCTTCCACCACCACCACCTTCGAGATTCCTACTCCATCCACCTCCTCCTTAACCTTGTAAAAACAGAGCAATGCCCATGCACGGATCACAGAATGGATAGCCGGGCCAAGAGATCCATGTGGCAGGTGGGAAAAGCTTTAAGGAGATGATTAAAGAGACTAAAGCCCTTTTGTGCTTACTGACAGGCTAAGAAACAACTCCAAGCTCTGCAGCATTTTTAAAGTTGAAAAATAAGCAGCAGGCAATGGCTGCAATTTGTTTTTTTTATATAAAAAAGCTGCTTCAGGGAGCTCTGTTAAAAGCTAGTGAAGGGTCTACAGAGTTTTTTCTAATTTGCATGAAAGGTCGTTAATCAGCCTTGCACACACAATGCCTATGGGCTCGAAATGCTTATCGTGCTTCCAGGCCACATTACCAGACACAGTGCACATTGGGCATTGAGCAGGCCACTGTGTCCAATAGTGCAAGGTTCTAGCCCTTCAGAACGACCTATGTAATGGACCACATTACAGGCCCATGCCGTCTTCATTTTGAAGATTGATTTCTCTAAAGCCCTCCTCACTGGCCTCTCTGCTTCCACCCTCTACGCATTCAGCTAATCCACAACTCTGCGTTTCCCACAAGGCCTGCACACTCATCAACCCTATCCTCACCCAGTGCCGCTGGCTGCCTGTATCCCACCAAAAGAATTTCAAGATCCTCAGAAGCCAAAATACTGCTGGAAATCTGAAATAAAAACAGAAAATGCTGGAAACCCTCAACGAAAAGAAGAAGGTAGGGTCACACTTTCAGATCTATGACACTTCATCAAAACTGTCTGAACTGTTCTCCTGCATCCCAACAGTGACGACATTTTAAAAGTACTTAATTGGCTGTCAAACATTTTGGAATGCCCTAGTTGTGAAAAGCACAATAAATATTGAAGTCCTTTATTCTTTCCTCCATTCCAAGCAAGACAAGGGCAAGCATCGCAGATCTGCCAAGGAAGTTGTCAGAGCTGTCAGCATCATGGTGGCTGCCACTGTGTTATTAATGGAGCTGACAACTTGGTCTTTACTGGATAGAATTACCTCCATGCTTTGCTCAAAACCTTGAGACAAGTTCAAGCTGGGCTCCTCCATGAGGGTCCGGGAGATTGCCTGCAAGCTTTTTTGACAGACTGCCCAGCGCATCTAGCATTTCCTAGTAGATCTCCATCTGTCTTCTCTGATAGCCTGGGCCCTCTGTCCAAGTCATCTGCAGCGGAACGGGTATGCAGCCTTGCCCTCTGGTGAACTGGCACCCATGCTGCCCTGTCCCCCTGCCCTAGCTCCTGCAAGCCCATGTCCAGTAAATCACCGTGTGTGGACACTGTCTCAAAACTAGCCTACAGAGTCAGCCACTATCTGAGCTGGTTGTGAGAATTGGGTTGAGTGACAGTGCTTCTTCCTGAGCAAGACTTCTCTGCTTTTCCTCAACTGGCACATTCTCAGGGCTCAAATGAAAGAGATGGACAAGGGTAAATGTGTGGTGTGAAGGAGAGCAGAGGGAAAGTAGGGTGTGAAAGTATCTGCAGCTTATCAAGCAGAGTGTATGGGGTGAAAAAGAAGTCAGAAGGAAGAAAGAGGATTAAATTGAAGAAATGCTGCACGACATCTCTGCCCATGTCCTAACTCGCACCAAGACCTGTTTACCTATTGTCCATGATATCGTTGACCTACGTTGGCTTTAGGTTAAGCAATGGCTCAATTTAAAAGTTCTCATCCATATTTTCAAAACCCCTCCATGCCTCACCCCTTCCTGCCTCTGTAATCTCCTCCAGCCTCTCAACCCTTTGAGATATCCACGCGCCATCAGTTCTGACTTCTCGAGCATCCCCAATTTTAATCATTCCACCATTGGCAGCCATGCCTTCAGTTGCTAAGACCCTAAGTTCTAGAATTTTCTCCCCAAATCTCTCTGCTTCTCTACCCCTCTTTCCTCATTCAAGACACTCCTTAAAACTTCTTTGATTTAAAGGCCAGATTCTTGCCGTCAAGGTGGACAGTGTGCAACAGGAAATTTCTAGGCTCACCACATGTGCCTCGGGAGAAACTGCCCTGCCAGACTTGATTTTCACTCCAGGCGGCAGCTGCGGGATGGAGTCGGACCTGACGCCCCTGGATGCAGATCGGAGGCAGCCACGGGCTGCTGAGTACCAAGGTGGGCTTTTCAAAAGGCCCACCTCATTTCTTCGGGACTTAGTCCCAGCTGTATTGTTAAAGATTAGGCCCTCCACCCCCCATCCCAAATATCCAGTCATCTCCTAACCACTCCCCATGCACCATACATGCCAACTCATGCCCCCACCCACCTCAATGGTCCCTCCTATGCCCCATGCCAACTCATGCCCCCACCCACCCCCAAAGCCCCTTATAGCCCAATGCCAATTTAATACCAACCTATTCCCTCCACCCGCAACCCTTTGCCATTGCATCCTCAATGCCAACTCATTCATATCCACCATAGGAAGACATCAGAAGGCATGTTGAGATGAAATGAAATAAAATAAAGATCTAAATATCTATTGCAGCCTCTATTATAGTTAAAAAAAAACTCTCCCATTCATGAAAGCCCATTCAACACTTTTAAAATCCTGCAAGTACTTAATCCTGTAGAGTAACAAGCAGACTTTATTCAAAACCCCACACCAAAGACAGTTAATCCTTTAATAACCTCGTCCAACTGTCAGTCAGACTCTGAACTTAGGACCCGCTGCTCAGATAATTGCAGATTGTGGAAAGCAGGTAAATGTTAATAATGATACTATGATAGCCCTTGGGGTGATGTCAACAAACAGCCTTTGTAACTTCCAGAACAGATTTTTTTCAACTCTCTCTGACACAGGCAGTCTGTTTATTTTACATTTTTAAAGGGCTGGCGATTTAAATAGCTTCACAGCTTGATAGTTCTACGTACCTTCTCTGACCTTCATGAGCCTTTATGTCATCTCCATAAATTTGTAGTTCCCACACTGTGGGATAAGGCCCTTGCTAAAGTGAAAATGGGGTTTGTTTGAACTCAGCATTGACCTGCTTAGTTCTGGTTTCCCTCATGCATGAGTTACACCCCACCTCTTTCCCCTATTGGTGAAAATGGGGGCAGGACTTCTGGATCCAGGTCCCATCCACCATTTTTAAAAGTAAATGGAGTCTCCACTACTCTGAAGAAATCTGGCCCAATATCTCCTTACATGGCTCGTGTCAAATTTTGTTAGCTAGCACTCCTTTGAAGTATCTTGGGGCTTTTTTGTTATCTTACAGTAAATGCTACTGTTACAAGCCTGTCTGTTATTTTATGGCAGGGGGATGTGGTGGCGTAGTGAAAGGGGAGGCATTGCCACAGGACTAGTAATCCAGAGATCCAGGGTAATGCTCTTGGGACCTGGGTTCAATAAAAATCTGGAATTGGATGTCTACTGATGACCATGTAATCGTTGTCGATTGTTGTAAAAACCTATCTGGTTCACTAGTGTCCTTCAGGGAAGGAAACCTGCTGTCCTTACTGGGTCTGGCCTACATGTGACTCCAGACCCACAGCAATGTGGTTGACTCTTAACTGCCCTCTGAAATGGCCTAGCAAGCTACTCAGTTGTATCAGACTGCTAGAAAATCAGTAAGGAATGAAACCGGACGGGCCACCTGGCATACTCGGCCTTGTCGACTGTGCAAAGTCCTCCTTACAAACATCTGGGTGCTTGTGCCAAAATTGGGAGAGCTGTCTCACAGACTAGTTAAGCAACAGCCTGACATACTCATACTCTGGGAATCATACTTTACAGGCAATGCCCCAGACACCACCATCACGATGCCTGGTTATGTCCTGTCCTGTCCCACCGGCAGGACAGACCCGCCAGAGATGGTGACACAGTGGTATACAGTCAGGAGGGAATTGCCCTGCAAGTCCTCAACATCAACTCTGGACCCCATGAAATCTCATGGCATCAGATCAAACATGGGCAAGGGAACCTCTTGCTGAATACCTGAATACCACGTACTACCCCCCCCCCTCCCCCCCCCCCCCGCCCCGCCCTCCCCATTCAGCTGATGATTCAGTGCTCCTCCATGTTGAACACCATTTGGATGAAACACTAAGGGTGAAAAGGGTGCAGAATGAACTCTGGGTGGGGGACTTCGACTGAGCTGGCCAAGTCCTAAAGGATATAGCTGTTAGACTGGGCCTGTGGCAGGTAGTGAGGGAACCAACAAGAGGGAAAAGCATACTTAACCTCATCCTCACCAACCTGTCTACCGCAGATGCATCTGTCCATGACAGTATCAGTAGGAGTGATCACTGCACAGTCCTCCTGGAGACAAAGTCTTGTCTTCACATTGAGGGTGCCCTCCATCGTGTTGTGTGGCACTACCACCGTGCTAAATTTGATAGATTTCAAACAGACCTAGCAATTCTGGGCAACCATGAAGTGCTGTGGGCCATCAGCAGCAGCAGAATTGTACTGGAACACAACCTGTGACCTCATGACCTGGCATATCCCCCACTCTACCACTACCATCAAGCCAGGGAATCAACCCTGGTTCAATGAAGAGTGCAGGAGGGCACACCAGGAGCAGCACCAGGAATACCTAAAAATGAGGTGTCAACTTGGTGAAGCCATAACACAGGACTACTTGCGTGACAAACAACATAAGCAGCAAGTGATGGACACAGCTAAGCGATCCCGCAACCAATGGATCAGATCTAAGCTCTGCAGTACTGCCACATCCAGTCGTGAATGGTGGTGGACAATTAATCAACTCACTGGAGGAGGAGGCTTCACAAATATCCCCATCCTCAATAACGGGGGAGCCCAGCACTAGTGCAAAAGGTAAGGCTAAAGCGTTTGTAACAATCTTCAGCCAAAAGTGCCAAGTAGATGATCCACCACGGCCTCCTCCAGAAGTCCCCAGCATCACAGATGCCAGTCTTCAGCCAGTTCTATTCATTCCACGTAATATCAAGAAATGGCTGAAGGCACTGGATAGTGCAAAGGCTATGAGCCCTGACAATATTCCGGCAATAGTACTGAAGACTTGTGCTCCAGAAGTTGCTACACCCCTAGTCAAGCTGTTCTAGTACAGCTACAACATTGGCATCTACCCATCAATGTGGAAAGTTGCCCAGGTATGTCCTGCACACAAAAAGCAGGACAAGTGCAACCCAGCCAATTAGCCCCATCAGCCTACTCTCAATCATTAGTAAAGTGATAGAAGGGGTCATTAACAGTGCTATCAAGTGGCACTTGCTTAGCAAATAACCTGCTCGCCTGGTGCTCAGTTTGGGTTCTACCAGGGTCACTCAGCTCCTGACCTCATTACAGCCTTGGTTCAAACATGGACAAAAGAGCTGAACTCTGGAGGTGAGGGGAGAGTGACTGCCCTTGGCGTCAAGGCAGCATTTGACCAAGTGTGGCATCAAGGAGCCCAAGCAAAACTGAGGTCAATGGGAATCGGGGTAAACTCTCAGCTAGTTGGAGTCATACATAGCAGTAGGGAAGATGGTTGGAGGTCAATCATCTCAGCTCCAGGACATCACTGCAAGAGTTCCTCAGGGTAGTGTCCTCGGCCCAACCATTTTCAGCTGCTTTATCAATGGCCTTCCTTCCATCATAAGGTCAGAAATGGGGATGTTTGCTGATGATTGCACAATGTTCACCATTCATGACTCTTCAGACACTGAAGCCACCCATGTCCAGCAAGACCTGGACAATATTCAGGCTTGGCCTGTTAAGTGCTAAGTAACATTCACACCACACAGGTGCCAGGCAACGACCATCTCCAACAAGAGAAAATTTAACCATCGCTCCTTGACAATCAGTGGCATTACCATCACTAAGTCCCCCACCATCAACTTCCTGGGGGTTACCGTTGACCAGAAACTGAACTGGACTAGCCATATAAATACTGGCTACAAGAGCAGGTCAGGGGCTAGGAATCGTGCAACGATTAACTCACCTCCTGACTCTCCAAAGTCTGTCCACATCTACAAGGCACAAGTCAGGAGTGTGATGGAATACTCCTCACTTGCCTGGATGAGTGCAGCTCCAACAGCACTCGAGAAGCTTGACACCATCCAGGGCAAAGCAGTCCGCCTGATTGGCACCCCATCCACAAACATTTACTCCCTCTACCACCGACTCACAGTGGCAGCAGTGTGTACCATCTGCAAAATGCATTGTAGGAACTTAGCAAGGCTCCTTAGACAGAACCTTCCAAACCTATGACCACTACCACCTAGAAGGACAAGGGCAGCAGGCACATGGGAACACCACCATCTGCAAGCTCTCCTCCAAGTCACTCACCATCCTGACTTGGAAATATATCGCCGTTCCTTCAATGTCGCTGGGTCAAAATCCTGGAACCCCTTCCTAACAGCATGATGGGTGTACCTACACCACACGGACGGCAACGGTTCAAGAAAACAGCTCACCACCACCTTCTCAAGGGCAATTAGGGACGGGCAATTAATGCTGGCCTAGCCAGTGACATCCACATCCCATGAATGAATAAAAAGAAACATAAATGCAAAATATTGTTACATAGTCACAGGCTCAACTCTGCCCCTGTCCATGTTGGCAAGCGCGCTTTCTTTGAGGGGGTGTGTTAATGAGAGCAGTTCTGTGAGCAGTTTGGAGATTGTGGCTGTTGCAGTGAAATAGCTGAGAGTCTGTGAGATGTAGGTGAGTGAGGGTTGTAATCATAGTGAATGTGAGAGGATGAGGGAAAGTAGTTGTAGTGAAGGGTGATGCAGTGATTGTTGGACAGTGAAGGCAAGTGGGGGAGGGGAGTCATTAGATCTGCCAGTGTTGCTGTTGATAAGTGGCAGATCCGTGAGCTCGGAGTGGTATTCTCACCTCTAGTTAGATGATTATGTTTTTTGGGACATTGCAGCCATGTCCCGGGTGCAATGATCCTTCCATTGACATACTCTTCTCATGGCCTCCTGAGTTGATGCCTGAAGGGTTTCCTGCCCCTGGGGAGGTGAGAAATGGATGTAATTCCTCCTGTTCACTGCCTAGAGACCAGGGTCTCCAAGGCAGCAGCTAGTGGAGAGCTTTGGTGTCCCCTCAACTGCCTTTCTCCAGCCATTCAACCCGAGGTGTTTCTCTGTTGTCGGTAGCCAGAATGCACCTCCTCTTTAATAGTTGCTGACTACTTTTACATGGCAAATGATACCCAATATCCATCCCCGCCACAGCCATGTAGCCAATAAACAGCTTGAGTACCATCATTAAAATTATCAGAACATCATATGCAGCAGAGGCACACCTGCGTACGGAAACCACCAAATTACTAGCGCAATAAGTACTTGAAAATTTGCAGGGCTGGGAAAAAGCCAGGGGAATGGGACTAAACTGGATACCAAAAAGCCGACACAGACACAATATGCTGAATGGGTTCCTGCGCATTGTGATTCTATGAAGGATGTGTTGATTCTCCAGTCCGTATATCACTGTTTTTTTCTGAATTTCTTTGGGCCACGTTTTAAGGCTCTCTAATCTGTCCCAGCACCCAAAGCATTGCTTTAACACCCCCATATCTGCTCAATCAGCATCCTGTTTGCTCATGATTTGTATCTGTTTTCTGCTGACCTACAAAATTTGTTATGACGTGTCGTACCTTGTAGTGACAACACTAAGCCCACTCCTACAACCCATACATGCGTACCTGCCCTTCAAAAGTCTTGCGCTAAGTTTGATTGCCATTAAATATAAGTAATGTGTGTTCTTCCCCCCAGGAACTGTACAATAATTTGGGGTGCAGCAGTGATGGTGGTGTTGCTGGCCTGGTGGTATTATCCACCTCCACTTAGTTCTATCCAAGGTTCACAACTGCTGGAAGTCTCAACCATGCCTTCAATATGGCTTTTCCTAATGTTCTCATAGCTAGCCTCTCTGCCCCCATCTTCCAAAGCCTCAACTTGTTCAAGACACCACAGTCTGATACCCTTGCCTGCACTAAGCTTCCCACCTTCCTGATATTGCTGAGATGTTTAAGTATGTCAACCCTTTTGCTAGATTTAAGCAACAGGTCAATAAGTCAATCGGCTTAAACATTTGTTGTTCAGTGTATTGATAAAAATAAGTAGCCCTCAGGCAGGTGTCCACAATAATGGAACCCAATTGTGTGCAACTTTGATGTAAGCAAATCCCAAAAGCTTGTAAGTGTTTCCCAGATCATGAAAACTTTCAGTACCCAATGGTAAATGAAGCCAGCCCTGTTGCATGTAACCACACTTCATTCTGGTGTGGGAATATTCTCTGGAACAGGATTTGTTTTCATATTGCCAAAAAGTTCCTTGAAATTTGTTTCATCTCAGCCCACCATATTTTCTCCTTTCGAACTTGATGATCGTACACTCTGAGGCCATAGACATTGAAGGTCAAAGCCGTTTCTGCATCAGTCAGAAAGAGGTGTGATTTGAGTGGGATAAATCTCAGTTAATATGACTCCCCCAGCAGGTCATGATCTTGAATGACTCATCCTAATTGGATGAGTTGAAATCATATGTGGACCATCTTGGGAAAGATGAACTTCAAAAACCAATTTAAGTTTATCAGCTGCCATTAAATTAGATTGACTGATGGGCCACTTTGAAGATGATTAAATATCATTGGGGTGTGTAATATTCAACTGAGTGAGACTAGCTCTCACTTTAAAATGGCCTAGAGTTTGATTAAATGGTAGGCCTCATTTAACCAGGACTAAAATACTAGGAGCTGCATGTTTTATTTTTTCTAATAGAATTCTGCACTTGTAACTGAAATTGATTCTCGCACTTTCTCTTTTGCTCTCTCCTCATTCAAGCACCCAGAAGAATAACATCATTAGAAAAAGCATATGCTGCTTTACAGGGTAAGCTCTCTATTCCTCTTATTGTACCTTTGAATGACTGCAAGTGTAGCTCTCTTAATGTACGCGTGGGCATTGCATCATAATTCTGCTAACTGCTTCCATTGACAGGACAAATGTCTGACCATTTGAAATGAGAATTGCACTCTCTGGTGCACTAGGCAAAAGATATGGCCCCTGTGTGTGCTTTCCCAATCCTTAAGCCAAAGGTTCAACTTACAATCACTGATGAGTGGCCCACAGTCTTTCTAGTGGCCTGTAGACAATATTGAAACAGTTTATGCACTTGTATTGAATTTTAGTTCAGCCGGTTAAGTGGAGAATGTCCAAGCTCTGGAGGAAAGCTCACAGCAAGTTGGAGCTTGCACTGTTATAAGTGCAAGAGAATGGTTTGGGTATTGGGGCAGGGTACACAAGCCACTCAGAGTCATAGAATTAAATCTGCCCCCCTGTCTTGATTATTCAATTTTTCACTATGAAACAATGTATTTCACTTTCCACACAGATTTTCTGTAATATTTCTGTCAGTCAGAAGGGCTTGGAATGGATACAATGCGGATAAAGTCATATGATCATAAGAAATAGATGCAGCAGTAGGCCATTCGGCCCCTCAAGTCTGCTTTGCCATTCAGTAAGGTCATGATTGATCTTATTGTGGCCCTAACTCCACTTTCCTGCCTGCCCCTGATAACCTTTGACTCCCTTGTTGATGAAGAATCGGTCTCACTCAGCTGTGAATATATTCAATGATCCAGCCTCCACTGCTTCTGTGGAAGAAAATTCCAAAGACCAACGAACCTCCAAGAGAAGAAATTTCTCCTCATCTCAGTCTTTATGGGGAGACTTCTTATTTTTAAACTGTGCTCCCACAGATTCCCCTATGAAGATAAACATCCTCTCAGCATCTACCCTGTCGAGCCCCCTCTAGAATCTTAAATGTATTCTCTCATTCCTCTAAACTCCAATGAGTATAAGCCCAACTTGCTCAATCTTTTCTCAATGACCCTTCATCCCAGGAATCAGCCTAGTGAACCTTCTCTGAACTGCTTCCAAAGCAAGTATATCCCTCAAGTAAGGAGACCAAAACTGTACACAATACTTTAGATGTGGCCTCACCAATGCGCAGTTGTGGCAAGACTTCCATACTCCATCCCCTTTGCAATAAATGACAACATTCAATTAGCCTTCCTAAATACTCGCTGTACCTGCATACTAACTTCTTGTGGTTCATGTAGAAGGGCACCTAGATCCCTCTGTGCCACAGCATTCTGCAGTCTCTCTGCATTTTGCCACATTGTTCACCATGTTTCAATTTTTTGCCCATTCACTTAACCTATCTATAAACCTTTACAGACTCTTGTATCCTCCTCACAACTTGTCTTTCTACTATTTTTGTATTGTTAGTAAATTTGGCTAGAATATAGTTGGTCCCTTCATCCAAGTCGTTAATATAGATTGTAAATAGTTGAGGCCCCAGCACTAAATCCTATGGCACTCCACTAGTTACAGTTTGCCAACCTGAAAATGACCCATTTATCTTGAGTCTGTTTCATGTTGGTTAGCCAGTCCTCTATCCACTCCAATATATCACCCCCAACACCATGAGCTCTTATCTTGTGTAGTAACATTTTACATGGCACCTTATCGAATGCCTTTTGGAAATCCAAATTCACATCATCTGGTTTGCCTTTATCCACCCTGCTTGTTACACCCTCAAAGAACTCTGATAAATTGATCAAACACAATCTCCCTTTCACAAACTGTGTTGACTCTGCCTGATTGTATTATGATTTTCTAAACGTTCTGTAAATATTACTTCCTTAATAATGGATTCTAGAATTTTCCCAGTGACAGATGTTAGGCTAACTGGCCTATAGTTTCCTGCTTTCTGTTTCCCTCCTTTCTTGAATAGGATATTACATTTACGGTTTTCCAATCCACTAGGGCCGCTCATGAATCTAGGGAATTTTGAAAGATTATGACCGATGTATCCACTATCTCTGCAGCTACTTCTTTTAGACCCTAGGATGCAGGTCATCAGGCTCAGGGCACTTGTCAGCCTTCAGTCCCATTCATTTTCCCAATACTTTTTCTCTAATGATTGTTTTAAGTTCCTCCCTCCCTTTTGGCTCTTGATTTTCTACTATTCATGGAATGCTCTTGGTGTCTTCCACTGTGAAGACATATACAAAATATTTGTTCATTTCCTCATTCCCCATTATTAATTCCCCATTCTCACTCTCTAAGGGACCAATGCTCACTTAAGCTACTCTTTTCCTTTTTAAATACTTTCCTTTTTATATGTAGAAACTCTCTCACTCTGTGTTTTTATTTCTTGCTAGTTTATTCTCACACTCTAATCCCCTAATCTATTTTTTAAAATTATCTTTTGTTGGTTTCTAAACATTTCCCAATCTTCTGGCCTACCACTAATCTTCACAGCACTGTACACGTTTTCTTTCAATTTGTTACCATCTTTAACTTCCTTAGACATGGATGGTGCATCCTTCTCGGAGTCTTTCTTTCTCAATGGAATATATTTTTGATGAGAGTTATGAAAAAGCTCCTGAAGTGCCTGCCACTGCTTCTGTACCATCTTATTTTTAAATCTACTTTCCCTGTCCACTTTAGTCAACTCTGTCTTTATACCCTTGTAATTACCTTTTAAGTTTAGGACATTTGTTTTAGACCCTCAAACTGAATGGAAAATTCTGTCATGCATGATCACTGTTGCTTGCAGGATCCGTTGCTCATCTTCCCTGCGGTCCCTGCTCTTGTCCAAACAGGCTGCAAGAACTTCGAACCTGTTGGACAAGTGCAAAGGCTGAGGCTCATTCATTGGCACCTTCTTGATCCCAATACCTATCTAACTTGCACTCGCTCCCTCTTGTCCATGACCATGACCCAAATCTGAAGTATCTACTTAAGGAATGTGACTGCCACTTGGAACAAAATGTCCAGGTTTTTTCTCCCTCCTTGATGCATCACAGTGTCCGAAGCTCGAACTCCAGCTTATCAACTCTGAGCCAAAGTTCCTTGATCTGCAGACACTTACTGCAGGTGTGGTTGTCATGGGCTGCACTGGTGTCCACCAGCTCCCACATGCTTCAGCTGCAACACAGCACTTGCACTGCCATCTTTAATGTGTTTTAATTAACTAATTAGGTTTCAAGTTTAGAAATACCACTCAATAATATCCACTTTACTTCCTTCACACTCCATTTATGGTACTCATGCTGTCTTGGAGTTTGATATTAGAGAAGCCAACCATGTGGGCAGAGCACTTTCATGAAATCCTTCCTCCTCTTTGTGCCCATAATGTGTTTTTAAGGCAAACCTTATATGTTAATAACTTACATTGCACAACCAGCTAGAGAAGAGGACAACATTTCATGGAAACGGATTATCTCAAAGGGAGTACAGTGGCTTGAAGCAGCAAATTCCAGGCAGTAGCCAAATAATCAGGAGGAGGCACATTCGAGTTCTGGTACTTTGCCCAAAGGGAAGCTAGATTTGATGTTGTGGGCTATCCTTAGCAGTTAACCCAGCTGAAGCTACTAATTATCTGCCTGGGAGTTGCTGTTGCTCAGAAAATGGTGCAAGATGCACAAAGATCTGAAAGGAATGCTCTGCTGATGAGACCAAGGTCCTAAGCCTCCAGTGTTGAACTTCATGCGATGTTGTAACATATTCAGCAATGTGATATCCTGAGAATTGAACAAATGCTTCTCTTTTCGTCATTTATATCATACATGCGATACTGTTTGGCTCAGGTGTGATGATAGCAATAGAAATATTATGCTAAATAAACTATTCATCCAGGGTTCCGACTATCCTTTAACATATTTTAATTTTAATTTTTGGATGAAAGAAAATTGCTGTGTACTGTCATTGTGTGTTCAGAAATTCACTGCTGTGTAAACTCTGTGAAAACGCCTGGCATCACTGGTTGGAAATAGTGAAAGGGCTCAGTGTGAGAGATCACTGGTGTGTAAATAGCACTATGGGGATGCTGATGTATAAATACTGAGAGAAATCGCTGGTTAAGAAGTTTGAGGGTTGATGGTTTGAAATACCATCACAGGTTTAATCCATTATTCTGGGATTAGCCAGAATGTTGTGGATTGTTTTAGCTGCTGTGGTGCAATTTGTCACAGCTGTTAACATGTGAGCAGAGTTTTCAGAGTAGGTTGTTGGATGTGGATTGGCCTGCTCTTAATAAAAGGGATTAATTTTTTCAGCTTTGTAGTTGCAGACCCTCAACACCAGGCAGGGAAAAGCCTCAAGTAAGAGCTGTGTAATTGTTAACATAGCGTGGCGGAGGTATGTGCTCTACTGAATGCTCTCTTCACCTTTTAATATTTTGGTCACCTTTCACAATTTAGAGGATGAAGAGGCAAACAGACTTGGAGAGAAGGTCATACTCAGAGAGCAAGTCAAGGAATTATTCAATGAAAAATACGGTATGTTCTCAGTTATTTCAATGAGTTGAAAATTTTTCACTGTCTCAGCTCTGTTTTCAAATTCTAATTTTCAGAAAATTTGTGATTTGTATTTTGGATCTTTTGAAATACTGATTTTGCTTTCAAATTCTGCTTTCCTCATGATTTCCAATAAGTGATGCTTCCTTGCTGCAAAGTAATCCCCTTCCTCTATTCCCCCGTGAATCACGTTGCAGAAAAATTCTGTAATAATATGGTCATAATGTACCCTGCAGTTAGCATGAGTTTTGCTCTGCATTGAGCCCTCTTTAGTACCATTCTTATTTAAGAATACATTGAAATCTGGAACTCTCATCTCCAGTGGATGCTGGAACAATTGAAGTTTTCAAGTCTGATTTTTGTTAGGTAAGGGTGTCAAGGGATTATTGATCAAAGGGGGAATGATCAAATGGGAATGAGTTGCTGATCAGCCATAATCTAACTGAATGGCAGAGCAGGCTTGAGGGACTGAATGGCCTAATCCTATTCCTAATGTTCCAATATAGATTTTGGTTCCTTGCCTTGCCTGAAGTTGAGAATCATTTCAAGAGTATGGTTCTGTGAGAGCCAGCTGCCCTGCAAAAACTCCCCCAAGATTCGTTCAAAGAAACATAAGATCATATAAAAGCCATTTGGTTGTTGGGAAGCCCAGAATGGACTCTTGAGGCTGGATTTTCATGGAAGAGGTGGTAAAATTGAGTTGGGAAACTTCCCAACTTGTCAGACCCATCTCCTTTAAAAATGTCCCTGTCCACCATAATTTTGTTCTGGCGAGGTGGGGTGGAATGGAGTTGGGCCTGCCACCTCTGGAGGCAGGCCTGTCACCTCTGGAGGCAGGCCTGTGGTGGTCAGATGGCAAGACTGGTAGGCTAGAATGCCCGCTTTTGTTTACTGAGATATGAGCCTAATTTTAATGATGAATGTTGGGTCCTCAAACCTTCACCCTTCAGCTCCTCAACCCCTTCCACATACCCCCTCACATCCCCATGCCCCTTCCATGCACCCTTAATACCCCCTTGCCCCCTCCATGTTCCCTCATACTACCATGCACCAATATTTCCACCCCCTCCCCCTGCATGCACCCCATGTATCCCCCGTTGTCACTCACCCAGTATCCACTATTGGAAAACCTCAGGAACCATGTCTTTGAAATAGAGGTGAAAAAAATAAACTTCTAACAATCTAACTTCAAACACACTTCAAAATGAAAAAAAAACTCTCATTCATAAAACCCATCCAAAACATTTATTCCCCTCAAATAGTCGATCTGTTGCAAAAACTAACATCTATTTCACTGACAATATCAAAGACCTATAAAATCTCCTTAAAACTCAAGCAATATATTAATTCAGCTCCCTGCTGTGATAAGTGGTTTTGGAGTTTTTGAAACCCTGCCAGGCATTCATAATAGGCTCAGCTATAATTTTTAAAACACTGGGAAATATTAACAATAAGGTCTATTGAAACTGTAAAATAAAACAGATAGCCTCTTGTTTTCCCCTCTAAGCTATACCAGATGTCCTGGCAATCAAAGTGCAGGAGCAGCTAAGGACTTTTTTTCCTCTGAGGGAAAGGTGTTGAAGTTTTCTTTTCTTCATTTTAAAAGGACTATGGGCATTTAAGTCACTTCAGATTATTACGCTAGAGATCCCAAGCAGTGTTTTCTTCAGTTTAGAATGCATAAAAGTTGTTTTCCCAATGGGAAAAGTATTCGAATGCATCTGAACACTTAGACAATGCTGATCAATGTAAAGGTCAACTTACATTTGCAGGACAGAGCCCATGAATCAATCACTGCAGTTAAAAAAAAATCTAACTGACAATACACCATCTAACTATTGAAACTGAAAGAACAGTTTTGAATTTCAAAGGCTGACAAAGAATTCCAGGAGCAGGTAGCTGTTTTTTTTTTTGTTTCCCCACTTGGAACTGGGATACTGTACAGTTCTCGCCTCCTCTGAGAGGCTGTTAATCACATCTACTTACTAAAGGAGCCTGAATCTACTAACATTTCTGGAGTGGATGAGTTTAAACTTCCACCCCCGCAACGGAGCTGGCAAGCACAGGAGTGCTGCATACGGGCTGACTCATGGTTCCTTATCCTGTGCCGGATAAAATTGCCAAAAATGGGAATGGGAGCAGGAAGCCAGGAAACTGGCCCCGCCCACCTTTTGTAAAGGGATCCCGCATCGTTCCAACTCGGGAAAAATCCAGGCCTTGATTTGGAACCCATATGGTAAACATTTGCAGAATAATTAGCAATGAGAGTTGGGAGAGAAGGGCATTGCTGCCAAGCCCAATTCTGTTTTTCAATAACATCTTCACATGTGATTTTTCTGGAAGGAGGTATATATAATAATTGGGAACACTATTCTTATCATCCTCTACAAGCTGCCCTCACTCAGACTAATTGAGATCAGATATCAAGACACATCCCTGGAATCAAACTCTTTTTACCTTCCCAGGTCTGTTTGCTCAGTGCTGCAACAGAGTAGTGCCTATACCCATGGAGCCATGGAGGGAACCATCTTTAATGTACCTTCAGTATCACCTCAGCCAACATCAACTTAGGAACCATAGTGCAACAATACTTTCAGGAGGGGGCAAGGAGATTTTTAAAATGCACTGTTAAAGAAACAATTTATTTTTGACCAACCAGATATCTCTAATGTATAGAAAATCATCACCATGTTTAAGAGGCTTAAAGTCAAGCTGTTGAGAAATCTACATCCAGCCGCAGAATTGTGGTTTCCACACCAGGGACTGCATGTGTTGCCAATCCATAGGGACATGTTCCACTTACCAAGTCCAAATCCCTAAGGGCCAGAAAAATAGGGTTCCAATTATGAGGTTTATAGGATTGTTATGTTTTAGGATGATGCCTTTAATTTAAGGCAAAATGAAAGGAGTCATATGACCTGTTCTGAAACCTGCCTGACAGCACGTGTGGGTGGTTTGATTGTTACAGATTAAAGGAAGGCTTAGATTGTTTAAGAAGAAGGTGCAAGGTGTTTACACTTGGAGAGAATGGCAGCAGCCTATGTGCTAACGGTGGATAGGCTGTGACTCTCCGAAGTCCCAGAAAAGTTTTGAGAATGTTGGTTTGTAAACAGTTGCACTTTAATCTGTCCCTTTACTTCCAAGATAAAAAGGAGTTGGAATCTCAACGATAGATAATTAGCACCTCTACCTGGATACAAAACCCATGTGATTCACATTGCCATGGAGACGGGTTTTGAGAAGGGAAGGGTCTAAGATATCCTGGAAAGCTTACCGACAACGCTAATCTGTCATGACTTGGGAGAGGAAAAGTTGCTCTAGGCAACTGGGGTTCACCATGCAGGAATGTGGGTGGGAGCTTGCGCTCAGATTGGAAAGATAAAATTCATAAGCAGTTAAAACGAGACTGGAAGGTTCACCTAGTATGTGCTAGAGGAAGAATCTCCAGGGAAAAACCCCTCACCATGAAAGACAGCTCTGAGATTAAAAGGTCCCAAGCTCAAAATGAAAAGAACAGAAATAAACCCTCGGGAGCTAAGAATCATTTTGGACTCATTCCAGGAGAATTGAATGTCTACTTAAAGGACAATGAAAAGTATATCTGTGAAGTGTGTTTTTGATTGTGCTAAAAGAAACAGAGAAATGTTCTGTTCTGTGGTTTAAAGTATAAGTTGCCTACAAAGATAGTGTTTCATCCATGGTGCTTTTAGTCTTTTGTTACAGTACAAGCCTTATGATGTGATATCTTGTAATGTCAACCTTTCTGGGAGCTCGAATTTCTTTTTAAAGTCAACGGTCTCTATGGAAATCGTAACTATAGAAGCAAATGTGCTGAAGGTTATTGTGGGTGTTTAACCAGCCAAAACCTTGCAGTGAACTAGAGTTGTTTCTTAATGCCTGTCCAGCTATTGCCATTCTAGATTTAGGCATTGCCTTACTAGGTTATCTGGAATAAAGTGAGAGGAATGCTGACCCCACACCCCTCCACTCTCCCCCTCCTAGGGAGAGGTTGAACCCTTCAGGTTTCTCTAACGAGCCTCTCTGCATCTGTACCTCTCTTTCCTCCTTGAAGGTGCTCCTTAAAACTTCAACCAAGTTTTTATTCATCCTAATATCTTCTTACCTGGCTTGGTGTCAGTGCCAACTGACGAGCACTGACCTGAGCACTCACAAGGCAGACAGCAAGTACCAGAAGCTCCTCACAAGCAGTATGGTGAGCAGCCTAAAACAATGTGTGAGCACATTGCTACCATCCCCCTTGACCACTGCATGGACAGAAATAGAAGGAAATCAAAAATGCATACAATGTGGGTATGTCATAGGCAAGGGAGGAGGCAGCATCATCCCAACTAAGTGGATATCTTGAGATAGGGTGATTTAAAGCTCTTTGTACTTTATACTTATTAAAATATTATATTTCAGGAGAAGCTCTGGGACTGAATCGGCCTGTTTTGGTACCATACAAATTAATCCGGGATAATCCTGATGCAGTTGAAGTGACTGGGCTACCAGATGACATCCTTTTCAGGAACCCAACTACCTATGATCTTAGCAGACTGGAAAAAATTCTAAAAGTCAGAGACCGTATTAGGATGACCATTAAAAGTCAATTACAGTAAGTGTGAAAATCCTTATCATTAACCCACATCAGTACTTTAGCTCCATGTGGAAGTGGAATTGTTGTTCAGCTGAGTCACAAATATGTGGAATTTACTTATTTCATGTTCAGTGTTCAAGCAGTAAATTTTGTTCCTAAAGAAAGGAGCAGTTCACTGATTAAATTGCTTCTGGCTGCACCAGTGCAGGGATTTCCTGTGAGTAGCATAAAATAAAAGCTAATTCATTGGGAATGTCATGGAATATGTGTATCCTGGAAACGTGCAATTCCTAGAAGAGACAAATTATATTTTCCTTTGGATTATAGTATCACTTGCACATGTATAGTTTCACATTGTGGCTTTGATGGTTCTGAATTATATTCCCATTAAATTGTCTGGCTCAGTAGAACTGAGTGCTTAAGAACAGGATATGGAAAAGTTTGAACAGATGAAAGGTTCTCTTTGAGCTCTGTGCTTCAGGGAGGCATTTCAACTCTTACACTGTGATGAAAGCAAAACCCCTTTTTCACTGTCAGGAGGGTCAGTAACCAAAGGACACAGATTTACAATTATTGGCAAAAAAAACACAGGGAGGGGTGGTGGGGGGTAAGATGAAGAGGATTTTTTGAGCAAGTTGTTGTGATCTGGAATGCACTGCCTGAAAGGGTGGTGAAAGCAGATTCAGTAGTAACTTTCAAAGGGGAATTAGATATATACTTGAAAAGGAATAATTTGCAGGGCTAAGGGGAAAGAACTGTAGAGTGGGACTAATTGGGTAGCTGTTTCAAAGAACGCACACAGGCACGATGAACCAAATGGCCTCTTTCTATGCTGTATGAATCTAACTGAATTTTCTTTGACAATATTCAGCACTTTCTCTTTAAATGGTACACGTTTTTGTTTTTGCGTACAAAGATGTTTCTTACAATGGATATTTAACCCATTATGTGTGTTTCTGATTGTTTTTATGTTCATTTTGTTTATTGCCATTTTTTTCTGAATATTTTGCACTGGGCTATCTTTATTGGTTAATATTTATTTACAATTAAATACGGTCTGTCTATTAAATTTTAATATCCGCCATTTGAAGTGAATGGGATTAAATGCAGTCTTGTACTACACAATCCTGTAAAAAGATTACTGCAAGTCGGAATAGTTGTTAACCCATTGAGTCACACAACTCTGCAAAATTACAAAGTGCAGCAACTTGATTATCAATTCATATGGGAACTCTGCAAACCATTGGGAGAGAAAATTGTTGTATGAAATGTAGACGCCTGGTAGATAGATTCTACTTTACCAACAAAGTCAAGTATGTTTCATCCTTCCTTTCTTAAACAGTGGGGTTACATTTGCTACCTACCAATCTGCAGGAACTGTTCCAAAGCCTATAGAATTTTGAAAGATGATCACCAATGCATCCACTATCGCTACAGCCACCTCTCTCAACACCCTGGGACGTAGACCATCAGGTCCAGGTGGTTGATCAGCTTTCAGTCTCATTAATTTCTCCAGTACTACTTTTTCACTAATACTAATTTCTTTCAGTTGTTCATTCTTGATAATCCCTTGCTTCTCTAGTACTCCTGCGGTATTTTTTGTATCTTCCTCCATGAAGACATACACAAGAGGCAGAATTTTACATTCTGCGGGCGGGCACCCGATGACGCTAGGCGAGCATCCTGATGTCATCACGCATGTGAGCAATCTACAGGTTGGCAGCCACGCATGGGTGTCAGAGCCACTTGTCATATAATTGGGCCTGAGATCACCTCCAAATGTGTGGGTGGATACACTATGCCAATGGCTCTGAAGGTCACGATGGCCCTCCACTTCCATGCATCCAGCTCTTTCCAGGGGTCAGCGGGGGATCTTTGTACAGTGTCTCAATCAGCTGTCCACAGTGCATCAAGCTGGTGACAGAGGCTCTGTTCAGGCAGGTAATGACATTTACTAATTTCAGTACGGACGAGGCCAGCCAGGCTGAGCAAGCCAGAGGGTTTTTGGCGATTGCTGTGTTCCCCCCAATTCAGGATGCAATTGACTGCACACATGTGGCCATCAAGGCGGCAGCGGGTCAGCTGGGTGCCTTTGTCAACAGGAAGTGATTCCACTCGATGAACATCCAGATAGTTTGTGACCATAAGACGCAGATCCTGCAAGTCTGTGCATGGTACCCTGGCAGCTCCCACGACGCTTATATCCTCAGACACTCCCAGGTGCCGAGGCTATTCAGTGCTCCAGCCCAACTGGATGGTTGGCTGTTGGGTGACAAGGGCTATCCATTGAAAAGGTGGCTTATGGTGCCTCTCTGCCACCCAAGAACAGGGACAGAGCAACGGTATAATAGGTGTCACACCTCCACAAGGGCAGTGATAGAGAGGACCATAGGTGTTCTGAAGATGTACTTCCAATGCCTGGACCATTCAGGGGGAGCACTAGAATACCCCCCAGAGCCAGTGTCACTGATCATGGTTGCATGCTGCGTTCTCCGCAATCTGGCACTGGCAAGGGAGCACCCACTGCAGGAAAAAGATCTTGACGCAGCTCCACAGGCCACAGAGGATGAATCCAGTGGTGAGTCAGAAGAGGAGCACGGTGAGGAGAACACTGAGAGTATGAAGGCAGACCTTGTATCCTTCAGGGAGGCGGGGACACCAGGGAAGCCTTGATCCAATGGTCCTTCAGCTAGGCTGCTTCCACCTCAGGCCAGGGCTGCTGCCTCCATCCCGGATGCCTGAAATGACCAGTTCATTTGAATCCAAAATCCACCCAAGGCCTATGCAATAAATTTTAAAGCCACTCATGTTCAGCATTAGACACTGGTGTGCCCTGCACCAAAAAGAAAGGTGAAGCATACTCAGGCCATTAAGACAAAAGCAAATTTTATATAATTTTGACACTCACAACAAATGAACATTACCATATCTGGTGTCAATGGCCACACTAATTGTTATGATGCGGCAGATGATGTGAGCCAGGTGGATCAAATCCACGAGGGAAACTTGATCGCGCTATTAGAAAGGTTTTGCAATTTGTGTTTATTTTGAGATGCGTGCACTGAATTCAGTAGTAATAAGTCCACCAAGACTTGAGAGTTTTAAAAAAAAAACTAAAATTAAAATATTTATTAACAAAAGAAAAGATTTCAGACACACACATAGAACTACAAATTACTACCATAATAACTCCTAAAATTCCTAATTAACCTGACTCCCATTTGCACCCCTTTAAGGCAATGGTCCAAAAATAGATATTTTAGATTTTAAACAGATCCAGCAAATTAATGCAATACCCTGGACACTGGAATTCAAAGTGGCTTTCTCCAGCTTCGGTTTCTGTAGACAGCAGGTTTACGCACAAACAATGGAGGCTTCTCACACTTCTGTTAGATCTCACAGTGCCTTCTCCTGACAAACAGTCTCATTCTCCTTCATGTATGCTTCTCCCATTTTAATATGTAAATTCCATTGTTTCCATATGTCTTTGGAACTTTTACCTTTCTTATAATATAAGTCTTTTCATGTTGCTACCATTCTTATTACCCTCTTTGAAATTCAAACAGCCTTTCATCTATCTAAAAATGCAAATTCCCTTTACACCTTACATGCCAGGACCCCAACCATGTTTACTCTTTAGCATATTAAAGACACTTTTACATCATTCTTCTTTTGATAACTTCAACTTGCAGTCTGCTTGGCTACAAAATGTAATTAAATCGCGCACACACCCAGAACAGCACAACCCCTATAAACCTACTTTACAATAAACCAGAAAAATATTATGAAAATTATTGTACTCTCATGACACAATAAACATACGAACAAAACATGGCAGAACAGAAGATCACCCATGCTCATGGTGCCTTAAACTTATGTTTACGAGTACTGCGTCCTGGTGTTTCTCCCCCTGCCTCCCCTGCTGGCAGTGGCATTGGAGACAGCCTGCTCACTCTGCTGTCTTGTTGGCCTTGATGACCTTGAAGGTCGCTCTCTGGCCAATGGAGCCTGTGGTGGCCCCGCCTGGCGTCTCCCCAGTCATCGCAGCCTCATCAGATGCTACGTTCACTGGCAGAGGAGCGGAGGAGCTGATGCCATAATCCAGAGTGCCCTGAGAGGAGCCCGCAGAAACAACAAGCAGGTCATGCGCCAACGTGAGGTTGCTCTGGACCTCTCTGCTCACCATTGATGGATGGGCACCTAGCTGGGATACTGGGTGCCTTAGCCATCTCCATCACTGGCACTGGCCACCTGAGGTCATTGCCTGTGTGAGGGCTTGCAGGTCCGAGCACAACCCCAGGAACCCCTGATTCTGGCCCTGGAGCTGTCTCTCAATGAGAGTCACCATCTCAATGGAGGAGGCAGTGCGCTCAGCGATGAGGGTCAATGCAGTGCTTGTGCTCTGCATTGACTCCTCTACAACAGAGACCATGGCACGCACACCCTCATAGATCTCCACCAGATCCTCCTGCACATCCCGCTGGACATCCAGCATCTGCTGCTGAATGGACGATTCCAGAGGCTCATCATCTGCCTTCAACTCAGCATCATCCTGGTCTCCAGCAATCCTCCGACTGCCGGCGCCCTGGGCACTCTCTGCCTCCGCCTGCTCCTCAAGCAAGTGTGAAGTGCCCTCACCGCTGTGCACCGACATTCTAGCTGAAGATCTAATGTCCACAGTGTTGCTGGTATCTGCGCTAGTGCCTGGTTGAGAGAACAGGTGTGATTCAGGTGCATCTGAAGTCTGGCAGTCCTCTGGCGTCAAGGGTGGCTCTTCGGGGTCCTGCATACAAGTGCAGGCAAATCCAAGGGAGAACAACAACATGTCATTAGTTTAAGTGTCACTGTGCATGCCAGGCACCCTGGTGAGACAGTGGAGATCTGCATCATGGTGCTATCTCTTTCAATGATCAATGGGGACTCCAGGTTTGAAGCTCCCATTAATGATGAGACTACACAAGGATGTTTGCACAATCTGACACACTCACCTCTGTGCACTGCACCCTTACCTTCATCAGAGACCCCTGCCTCTCTATGACTGGCTGACCAAGGTGAATGGCGGCTCTCCAGCTCCAAAGCATCCACTTCATACCTCATCAAGATTAGGAGGTTTGGGGGCCTCTGCCTGTCTTTGACCTCTTGATTTTGTTATGGCTCCTCTTCTCCTGAAAGGACAGAGGAGCATTGATTAGTCCACTCTCTACCTGAAGCACCATTGCAGCCTGGCCAATCCCACCTGAAGAACATGTTGCAGGGCACATCCGAGTTGTGGCCCTCGAGCCAGAAGGCACTCAGGCCAAGCTGCCAGGGCTCACCCACTTGGCCAGCTCCGGTGTCATTGACAGTTGGCCCTCAAACTCTAATGCCCCTCAGCTCCACAGGGGGATGGCCAGCCTCTAACTCTTCTCCACATTGATCTATGCCAATACTGTACTCAACCTTGCCGAGCAAGGCAGGTCATTGAGCCTTTTGTGGCACTGCACCCATGTGCGTCTCATAACGTCGTGCCTGCTGACTTCGGCTGCCACCTCCTCCCAAGGTTTTTTGGTCTGGTGCGGCGGTCTCCTCCTGCCATCCCTGGGAACGAGGGTGTCCCGCCTGACAGCGACCTCCTCCACGAGGACCGCGAGGCACCTGTCCGAGAAACGGCGGGGGGGGGGGCTGAATGCCCACCCGTCCTGCCCTCCCGTCTGATGTCTCCAGCCGCTGTTGCTCGAGTCTCCAGACTGAAGAAACGTTCCCCCCTGGCAGCCTTCAGGGAGCTGCCTCTTCTAATTTTAAAGCGCCCGCTGGGTTGCCATTGGATCAATTGCCCGACAGGCCCCCGCCCGGCCCTTCCCAACAATTCGGATGACACATTTCACGCTGGGCGGGCCTTAATTGGCCAGCCAGTGTGAAATCGCAGTCAGGGACCAATCATGGTTGGGGCCTGTTTACCGACCATTCCCAGGCCGGCCGATCGCACGTGCCATTTCCTTATTCCCCAATATAGATTCTCCTGTCTCTGCCTGTAATGGGCCCAACATTTGTGTTTGCTAATCTTTTCCTTTTGACATACCTATAGAAGCTTTTACATACCTCACTAGTTTGCTTTCATATTATATTTTCTCTTTCTTTATCAGTTCCCCGGTCCTCCTTTGCTGAATTCTAAAGTGCTCTCAATCTTCAGGCTTACTACTTTTTATTTTCATAACTTTATAAGCCTCTGCTTTTGATCTAACACAATCTTTAACTTCTCCTGTCAGCCATGAGGCAGGATTTTGCCCTTAGCGGGGGTGCTCGGCGGGAGCAGTCGGGAAGCCATTTAAGGCCCCCCCTGCGTGGATCACGAGTGGCAGCACTGAGCGCTGCCTGTGAAGGCAAGGGGAGGACAGAGAGCCAGGCCTGGCGTGCAGCTCACAGGAAAGAGCGCTTCAATCTCCCTGAGGCACGGAGCAAGGGAGATTGGAGCACTGTTTAAAAAATTTATAAAGACAGTAAAAATTTAATAAAACATGTTCCCTCATGTGACTCTGTCACATGACATGGGACATGTTTTTAATTCCAAAATAAAGTTTTTATTTAATGTTTATTTGCTTTAGGAAACCCCATCCTGCTTGTGGATGAGGTTTCCTAAAAAATGTAAAGGCCGCTTTTTGCCTTTTCACCTGCCTGCAAACCGTAAGGTTGGATGGGCAGGGTAGATTTGAATTTAATTTGTTAATGGCCTTAATAATTTAATTTGTTAATGGCCTGTTAATTATCGGCCGGCACACAGCCGACTCTGGTGCGCACCCGCCCAACGAAATATCGTGCACTCGGGACGCACGCCCAACATCATCAGTGTCATTTTACAACACAAAAACAGAAACAGAAATACCTTGAAAAACTCAGCAGGTCTGGCAGCATCGGCGGAGGAGAGCACAGTTGACGTTTCAAGTCCTCATGACCCTTCAACAGAACTTGGACCTTGAGTTTTTCCAGGTATTTCTGTTTCTGTTTTTGTTTTGGATTTCCAGCATCCGCAGTTTTTTGCTTTTATCTCAGTGTCATTTTACACTCGGGCGTGTCAGGCGTGTGCCCGCACACCAAGCGTAATATCCAGCCCATGGTTGCGTCACTTTTCCTGCTAGGTTATTGTGCCTCGGAGGAATGTAAATTTGTTGTAAACCATGTATTAATTCTTTAAATGCTAATCATTGCCTATTGACCGTCAATGTACCACAGGCAATGCCCCTCATACTTTTGTGGTTTCCTTGTTTAGATTTAAGCCCCTAGTTTCAGATTGAACTACATCACTTTCAAACTTAATGTAAAATTCTATCATATTGTGGTCACTCTTCCCTAAAGGCTCCTTGACAACAAGATTATTACTTATCCTTTTCTCATTGCACAATACTAGATCTGAAATAGCCTGTCCTCTAATTTATTCCTCAACATACTGTTCTAGAAAACCATCTCGTATACATTATAGGAATTCGTCCTCCACAGCATTGGTGCCAATTATGTTTACCCAGTCTATATGTAGATTGAAGTCCCCCATGATTACTGCATTACTCTTGTTACATGCACCTCTAATTCCCTGATTTATACCATGCCCTATATTACCACTATTGTTTGGTGGCCTATGAACAACTCCCACCAATGTTTGCTGTCCCTTGTTGTTTCTTAGCTCCACCCAAACTGATTCTATACATTGATCTTCTGATCTAAGATCCTCTCTCAGTAATGTACTGATGTCATCCTTTATTAATACCTCCCTTTCCTTCCCAAATATTAAATATCCTTGAGCATTCAGTTCCCAGCCTTGGTCACCTTGCAGCCATGTGTCTGCACTGGCAATTAAATTATACCTGTTTCGTCCCATTTGTGCCATCAATTCATCTAGCTTATTGTAAATTCTGTGTGCATTTCGATAGAGTGCCTTTAGTTCTCTCTTTTTATTAACCACTAGCCTTATCTACTAGCACACTTTTGCTTTGTACACTCTGTCCCTTCTTGCCACATTCTGATTATCATTACCCTTATTTATACCTTGCTCTCTTGCCTTGTTCTCTCTCTTTAACTTATCACATCTTTCCTTACTTGATCCCTTGTCACCACTATTTTGTTTAAAGCTCTTTCTACTGCCCTAGTTATACGACTAGCCAGAACACTGGTCCCAGCACTGAACCCTAACCCTAACCCAGTACTTTCCAAGCAGAACCTGTTTCCTAATCCTACCTATGTCATTGGTAACTATGTGGACCATAACATCTGGATCCTCCCCCTCCCACTGGCTGGTTGATTGTATCTACAAAGCTGAAAAAAGGAAATCTCTTTTTGAGATCTCCCATCTCGCTGAGGAGGATTCAAACCTTTCAACATTTAACATCCTGCTCTGAAGAAGCGTCATACGGACTCGAAACGCTAACTCAGTTTCTCTCTCCACAGTTGCTGTCAAGCCTGCTGAGCTTTTCCAGCATTTTCTGTTTTTATTTCAGATTTCGAGCATCCGCAGTATTTTGCTTTTAACCTGCTCTGAAAACTCTGCTCACATTTGACAGCTGTGACAAATTGCACCACAGCAGCTGAGACAATCAACAACATTACTAAAGAAATTAACTCTCAGCATTCTTTAAAAAAATGTAAATTCACCCCATCTCCCAATGTTCTGCATCTTCACCAAAAACTAATCAGTTCTTCCTTGGGCCATACCCTATTACCATTTGTTGATATAATTTGTCTTGCTAAATAATAGACAATGGTGGGATGACGCCGGCTGGCTGACAGTCCATCATTTCTCTGACCTGCCCCCACCTGCATCACCCCACACGCCCCCATCCTGATGGTGCACAAAGTAGGTTGTCAAGCACGTTTTCAAGTGTCACAACAATAACCACTCATATTTACATAAGCCTTTAAAATATTAAGTCATCCGAAGATGCTTCACAGGAATGTAATCAGAAACTGAGCAAAAGAAGGAGATATTAGGTCAGATGACCAAAGCTTGGTCAAAGAAGTGGGTTTTAAGGAGTGTCTTAAAGGAGGAAAGAGACAGAGGGGCTTAGCCAGTGAATTCCGTAGTTTACGATCTAGATGGTTGGAGGCCCAGTGGCTAACGGTGGGACAGAGAAAGTGGGAGAGATGCACACAGTTCCTTTGTGTGGCCCGGAGGAACACTTCTGCTCCTTCTACCCCACAAGGAAACAAAAATAAAATGAAAACAGCTAACTCCTCTGAAAACTTTCTGGCCCTGGATCTGCTTGGTCTGACAGGGAAGGCACAACATCATCCGTGTGCAGGCCTAGAATTAAAATTGCAGTTGGGCCTTGATGTTGTCATCGTGGATTGATCTGCATATTTAAAACAGGCTCCATCACTTTCAGGTGAGTGTCCCTCGCGTCTGCTAAAAATAGGTTAAAATTACATCCAGGCTCTGGGATTGGAGCAATTTATGCTGCCCTGATTTTATTTGCTTACTTGGTTGCAATTAGACTTCTAGGGACAAAATTTTTGGAAATTTTCAATTTGTAAGGAGTGATATTTATCTCTTTTCACCAAGAGGGGTTTCAATCTGACCTTTAATCAGTGAATGGAAAGTGGCATTTTAATGCCCTGCTGGAGATTTGCTCCTTAAAGTTTATTTGCCGTTCTGATCAAAACCTGACCATTCCATGTTTGTGCCTCAAGTGATTTAACAGTTATGGTAACCAGGGGAGATGGTGGTATAGTGGTAATGTCATTGGACTAGTAATCCAGAAGCCCAGGCTAATGCTGTGGGGGCATAGGTTCAAATCTCACCATGGGAGGTGGTGGAATTTAAATTCAGTTAATAAATCTGGAATATAAAGCCAAGCTCAGTAATAACAGGGTTGCTCACATCCCATGAAAGAATAAAAAAAACCCCATTAATCCAAGGCCTGAGAGTGGATAACTGTAAAAATTAGGATCACAAGGAATATACAGCACAGAAACAGACTCAACTGGCAGTGCCAGCATTTATGCTCCACTTAAACTTCCACCCAATCAGTATACCCTTTCATTCCTTTCCCCCTTATCATAGAATGGTTGAAGCATAGAAGGAGGACATTTGGTCTCTGCCAGCTCTCTGCAATGGCAGTTCACCAAGTGCCGCTCCCTGAATTTTCCCTGTAGTTGTCAATTTTTTTTCTTCAGATAATGATCCAATTATCTTTCAAAAGCCATGATTGACCCTGCCTCCACCACACTCTCGAAGCAGTGCATTCCAGATCCTAGTCAGGCACTGCAGGAAAAAGTGTTTCCTCGTTTCACTGTTACTTCTTTTGCCAACTCCTTCACCTTAAACACACCTGTGGTATCCCCTGCAGTTACTCCATGTGGTAGCACATTTCACATTCTAACCACCACTCTGGATAAAGAAGTTTCTCCTGAATTATTGGTGATTATCGTGTATTTATGGCCTGCAGTTCTGGTCTCCCACAAGAGTGGAAACATCATCTCTCTGCGTACCTGATCAAGCTCTTGCATAATCTTAAAGAACTCTATGAGGTCACCCCACAGAGAAAAGAGACCTACCCTGTTCAATTTTCCTTGATAGGTATAACCTTTCAGTTTTGATATTGTTCTTGTAAATCCTTTTTGCGCCTTTTCCAGCACCTCCATATCCGTTTTATGATATGGAGGCCAGAAATGTGCACAGTATGGTCTAACATGTTTAACATAACATCCCTGCTTTTCAATTCTATCCCTATAGAAATGAACTCCAGTGCTGGCTTTGCTTTTTGTGTGGCCTTATTAATCCACATCACCACTATTCGTGATTTGTGCATCTGAACCCCTCAATCCTTCTGTTGTTGTACCCCATTTAGAGCGTTATTTTGCACAGTGCAGATGGCCTCCTTATTCTTCCTAAGAAAATGCACCACCTCACAATTATCAGAGCAGTGAACTTGTCCAGTGATATGGCTGTTTTAGCTTTTGCAAAAATGATTTATAGATCCATAACATTGTAAAAAAGAAATTGATCATCTGAGTATAATCAAACTTTTGAGTTTTGATATCAAGAATAAAAATCAAACCACAATTCCAGTTTCTTCTTTAGAAAATGTCAGTTTTACATTCTACTCTGCACCAGTGTTGAGTTCTATGTGCATATTGTGAGTGCATAACCCAAACTTAACCTTCAGTGTAGTACAGGGAGCGTACTGAATAGTCATGGTCCCATGTTTTACTTAAGACTTTACACAGGCGAATGTAACACATCCCATGACAGAATTTGTATATATTGGAATGTATCCTGGGTGTCCTAGTTATCCATCAGCCAATACCACCAAAAATATATTATCTGGTTACTTATCCATTTCATGACCGTGGGACCTTGCTGTGCACAAATTAGCAGCTATATTTACTGACATAACCTGACCTCTAGTGGGTGTGAGTGGTCACCCCTGTCATCCTACTTTTTGAAGCCAGATTGTTCTGGCCTAATTATATGCAAAGCATCAGTATGGCCTAATTTTATGATTACATATCCAGGGGCGTGAAATGCTAATATAGAATCTTGGAACTAGTCTCTACAATTGGCAAATGTAACTAAGGATTGGCATACTGCAACAGTAACTGAAGGAAAAAGAGGTACATCTCCAAGCCGGCCATTAAAGGAAATGTCAATAGCAAATTAATTGTATTCATTGTTAACTGCATAGGCGATGACTTGTTTTTATTCCTTGATCTTTTACAGACCTTTTGCAGAGATTTGTAATGAAGCATCCAAATCAGGTGAGACATCATTTCACCTATTCCTCTACACAATGCACTCATAGATGTTCCCACATAGGCTTCCCTAATGGATCTGTAGATCCGTTCCCTGCCCATTGTGACCGAGCCAAACAGACCAGAATGATCCCTGCCTTTGATCCCTGATTTACACCTAGTGTCAGTACGGGTGCTAAGATTGGTTGTGGGGAAGAGAGGCTGGGTTCCTGGTCCTGCTCCCATTCACTATCTAATGACTTATTCTGGAAGCTGGGTCTGTGTGGTGGGGTTTAAGTGGAATAAGCAGGTGGTATCAGTGGCTACGCCTCTGCCTTAGTGAGTTTATCCCATTAGTATAGTAGAACTATACTGGGCACAAAGATGCCAGGATTGCTTGTCTGTGTTTTCAACTGGCGCAACTGTGTGTGCACATGCGAATGTGTATGCATGTGTGAGTGTACGTGTGTGTATACTTTGTGATGATGCAATTGGATTTATGAATTTAGAAATGTGAAATTGTGATATTTTTAAAATTCATTCTTGGGATGAGGGCATCACTGCAGGGCTGACATTTATTGTCTATCCCAAGTTACCCTGAGAAGGTGTCTCGTTAGGCAGTTAAGAGTCACATGGGAATGGAGTCACAAATATGCAAGGTGAGGATGGCAGGTTTCCTTCCCGAAAGAGCATTGATGAACCGGTTGGTTTTGTCAAGTCCCGTTCACCTGTCAGTCCTGTGCTCGCTGTGCTAGATTTGAAGTAACATTTTGATTTCAAAATTCTCATCCTTGTTTTCAAATCCCTCCATGGCCTCACCCCTCCCTATCTCTGTAATCTCCCCCAGCCTCACAGCCCTCCAAGATCTCTGCGCTTCTCTAATTCTGGACTCTTGAGCATCCCTGATTTTAATCATTCCTCCGTTGATGGCCATGCCTTCAGTTGCTTAGGCCCTAGGCTCTGGATTTTCCTCCCTCCACCTCACTACCTTGCTTTCTTCTGTTACTCCTTAAAACCTACCTCTTTGGACAAGCCTTTAGACATCTGACCCAGTATCTCCTTATTTGGCTTGGTGTCGTATTTTATAATGTTCCTGTGAAGTGCCTTGGGAAGTTTCATTATGTTAAAAGTGCTATACAAATATAAATTGTTGTTATCAGGTACTGTCATTTTCACTTTTATCAGCTTTTTGTCTTTAGACTTTATTTTTAATTAAATTCAATTTCTCGAGCTGCCATAATGGGATTTGAACTTGCGTTCTCTGAATCACTAATCCAGTTGTAACAATGAGGAAATGGCACTTGACAAAGTGCTGAGCACCTGCTGATGCCCCTGGAACTGTACTCCTGACAGGAGTCCAAACCTTCAGGAGTGGGAGGGACAAACATTGGTAGGGAAATAAAGTGCTCGGTGCCACTCAGTGTAATTGGAAAGTGTCGGTGATACTCAGATTAACGTCGGGACACAGGTTGGTTGAGTCATGTTTATAATGGCAACATTGTGTACTTTACCTTTTATCCTTTAAAGCATCCAAACAAGATGCAGTGCACAAACGGAAACGAAGAAGAGTGTCAGAGGGAAACATTGTACCATCATCCTCTAACATGGAAGCAGGTGTATCTCCAAATCCAGTCTCTCTTGTGGTAATTTAATTTTTTTAAATTAAATATACATTAAACTATCGATTTCTGTTTTTCTGACCTCCCACCTATGGGTTCTATATCACATGTGATTTGCTGATGGAAAACCTGAATACGGAGACCGTGCCCCAGCCTCTGTCAGCGCTGCTGTGGACTGAGCTGTTTGATGATGTGCAGGAGTAGTGGCGAAATCTGTAATTGCCCCACTGGATGTGGCGCTGAGCTAGCCAGACCCAGATTCCGGGAGTGATAGCTGATTTTTGCTCACATAGTCTCTGCAACATGGTAATCAGGACAGTACTTTAACACCTTTCAACTGCGTGAAGGGGACTAATGGCTACAGTTCCTGGACCCCTTGGGTTAGTCAGTGGTCACTTGAGTGAGATACCAAAGAGTTGAAAGCCTCCCAACGACCTATAACCCTGTATTAGTTGGGGAAGAGACAAAATGTAGGGGGAAATTTAGTGAAAGCTTTTCCACCAAAATAAATGGCAGAATTCAATAGACAATTTCTGATGCTTTACACAGGGATAGGTTGGGTTGCTGCATTAAGATCACTGCCTGATATTGATTACACCAGTGTTTAATTTTTTAAAAATAATGTTTATTTTTGAGTTTTCATTGATGTGTCTGGTAGATGCAGTGTGATATATATCAGTGGGTTTCAAACTTTACTCTGTGCATGTACTGACACTACAAGGAACCCCCTGTAACTATTGGCACATTCCAGGAATTCCCTACACTGCCAAGAACCTCTGAGTGTTGGGGCCATCTCTATTTCCAATTTACACTAATGACTTGAATTCAGAAGCTAAAAGTAAATTAGTTCAAATTTGTCAATGGTACCAATCTAATTAATTAATCCCCCACGAGGCAGCCCATTTCTTCCACTAATACAGAAGTAAAATATTGCAGATGTAGACACTATCTTCAGTCTTCACCACAGAATTCTTTCCCTAGCAACTGACTCCATCATGCTCCCTGTCTGAGCCTGAACCCCCCATATCGTTTGTGCCATTGTGTGACATTTGACCCCAAGACTATCTTTCGACCCCAAATCTGTGTTATTGCCAAGCCCACCTAAGTAACATTACCCAATTCTGCCCCGCCTCAGCTCAGCTCATCTGCTGAAACTTTCATCCATGTCTTTGTCACCACGAGACCTGACTATTAATGCTTTCTTGGCCAGCCTCCCACCTTCCACCTTACATAAATTTAAAGTCATCTGAAACTGCTAACTGTATCCTAACTCGTGTCAATACCCATTCACCCAACATCCTCGTGCTAACTGGCTCCAGGTTTGCCTACACCTTTACTTTAAAATTCTCATCCTTGTTTTCAAATTTCTCATTGGCCTCACCCCTCCCTATCTCTGTATGTTGCTCCAGCCCTGCAATCCTCCAAACCTTGCTCTCAAACATCCCCAATTTTAATCACTGCACTATTGGCTGCCATGTCTTGAGTTGCCTGGGCCCTAAGCGCTGGTATTCCCTCCCAAAGTCTCTCTACCTCTCTCTCCACCTTTAGGACGCTCCTTGAAATCTATCTCTTTAACCACGTTTTTGGTCATCTGTCCAAATATGTCATTGTGTGACTCAGTTGACATCATTCCTATGAAGTAGCTTGGAACATTTTACTGCATTGAAAGTGCTATATTTTCTTTCTGTATAAGAATGATATCTGTATTTAAGTATGCAGTATTCTCTATCGCTTTGCTTTCATGTTGTTGTCATCCACTAAAGACTATGGTGTTAATGCACAAACTCGGTTCAGAAAGGACCCTTACAGCTAATAGGAGCAGAGATTTTGATCTCATCAAATCTGTGCTGAAGTTGAACCCAAGCCTTGGAGCTAAACAAACAATCCATCTAGACACATAGAACTATCTTCAGGTTTTGGCTGGATGCATCAGGTTTCCATACAGCAGGAAAAGTTATTGCTCCGGATGGATGATCTATTTATTATTGAAGTCAAATGAATGGAGTTGTTTATATGCAACACAGTTAAAAGGATCATGGAGTATGAGTGCAACACACTTTCTGTATGAGAATGATATCTGTATTTAAGTATGCAGTATTCTCCGACACTTTGCTTTCAACACTATGTTATTCAATATGTTAAACTTTGTTTACCTCTAAAGATTTCTGGTAAGAATTTTATTCACATCTTGTGACACTGCAATCATTATGGGTGCCATATGAATGAGATGCTCTTGAACTCAATACATCAAAGTAAAGATAAACAGGAAGACTGGGTGTTTTACAACATAACAAAACTAGAAAAGGGCGGGAGAGTTTTACTGAGGAATAGCCCTGTATTACACAAGTATGACACTTTTGTATATTTTGCAGGAAAAGAACCTGTTTTACTTTGCATTCAGACATGTACTGTAAGAGAGAACTCTCTAAACAGAGTTAGAGTTCATTCTATCTGTTGTTCAGCTTTAAGTATATGATATATGCAACTCAAAAGAGTAAAAGTGGATTTGTTTTTATCCTGATCTCAATGTCCTGCTTATTCTGTACAATGACATCATCACTTCTTCCTCTCTTCACAGCAATGGCCGATGTACCTGGTAGACTACGGTGCAGTCAACATGCAGATCCAGGGACCTGTAAATTTCTAAACAGCACCTTGCTCCAAAACCAGCATGATTTTGACAAAAACACATGTAATTATGTACCATAACCATATAGTATGAACTGTAATATTTCCTTCTAGAAGAGGTCCTGATTTTTACACTGTCTCCATATGATCAAGGGCTTTAAATAAACGTGCTGCCTTGCACTCAAACACACTGGCTATTTTATTTACAATAAAGGCAAGTTCATGAAAACTTGTACAGCAATGAAATTTCAGGCATTTCACCAATGGGAATCCTGGATAATTTCAGTTGGATCAGGATTGCAAGTTATGCATAAACCCCTCTGTAGAATTGACAAGGATAGTCTTTTCAGAATTCTGTGTTACATCCAAGAAGGGAAATCGTGAGGGAAGTCTCCCTTGCCCTGTCTGAACAGCACTCGTACACCTCCTGGAATTTGGTAATGGACAACTTTGGTCTCCGGGATTGTGAGGAAGAAATCAGCATGTGCTTTGCCCAATTTTCAGGTGTAAATGGGCACAGAGCGTACCAATTTAGATTGGAACAATGCACAGACATTATTCCCACTGCTAAAATCATGGGACCCTTTCCACCTTTCAGGAAGCAGCCATTTGATACCAGCAGTACCAAATGAACTTTAACATCAATATATGTAACATAATGCACTTTGGTAGGAAAAATAGGAGCATCACCTACACCTTAAAAAATAAGAAACCAGATCAGGTAGAAAAACAAAGGGATCTAGGGATCCAGGTGATTGAATCATTAAAAGCAGCATTACTGGTTAGAAAAGCAATTTAAAAAAATACTACACAGCCCTGGGGTTTATTTCTAAGGAAATAGAGTACTAAAGCAGGGCATTACGGGCAGGGAAGGGAGGCAAAACTGAACTCCTTTACTTTCTTGTCATCTGTCTTTAAGCAGAGGAGTCTTAATTTTTGAAATAGACTGTGGCACGTTTCCCCAAACCCTCTGTTTGTGACATCAATTTTTAAAGTGACTCGCAGCAAACTGTCTTTAGGGTTAGATCAGAAGTATAGTTTATTGACACATTCAAACCCGGGGAACAGTTAGAACTTCATACACACACAAATAAGAAGATAGGAATGAGGTTTTACAACTATGAACAGCGTAAAAAAAAAGCACCACAGATATGGATATCAGTTCATGTGATTGCCAGAGTCCAGAAAGTCAGATCCAGTCAGGGTTTCTTCATGGAAGGGCCACAGTTCAGGTGGGTTCAGCTAGCTGAACCAGTATTTGCAGAATTCCTTTAAAGTTGATGGGGACACAGCGCAATGAAGTTGGCATACAGAGACTTGGCCTGGTCGGCAGGCAATGGCAGGAATCTTTTGGAGAACAGGCTCCAAGGAGGCTTAGGCTTGATGCAGGCTGTTGGTCAGTCTGGAGTTCTGCTTTGATGTTTTCAGGCTGGAGTTTGAACAGCAGACTGAATTGTGAATATAGAAATGTAATATTAAAACTTTCCAAAGGCCAGAAGCTTAGGTCATATTGATGTCACCCATTAATGAGTTAGTTGCAGGAAAGCAAGCAGTTTCTATGCCTCTGGTCAAATTCCTTTGTTCACCTCATGAGAGAGATCGTGACTTTTAGTGCCTCTGCAAGTATAACAAGTTTTGATGGCTCTCCCTTTGTTATACGACCAGAATGGGGAGACGAATAATTTGCCGACCCCTGGTTTTGTTACATGTAATGTGTCCTCACAATGAGAGGTGTGAAATTCCACAAGAATGAGGATTGAGCTTTTGTCTTGTAACTGCTGTTGGACATTTCCAGAAACTGTAGCCAATTTGTGAATCATGTGACCTATAACAGCTGTTATGATATGGCAGGTGGTAATTGCCGGGCTGACCAAATCCCAAAGGGAAACATTGGCCAAGCTATCACAACAATTTTGCAGTTTGTATTTTTATTACAAGAAGGTACGTGTACTGAAGTCAGAAGTAAAGATTCCACTACCACTTTTGGAGATATTAAATATTGAATTAAACCATTTATTAACAAAAGAAAAGAAAACTTAAACACAAAAGATTACAGTTACACAGTTAAATTTATTCTTATAACATTTCTTAAATGATTTCTACTTAGCTAGACTCACAAATAAAAAGCAAACCAGGCAACAATCCTTATAGATTCTTAATCTATAAAATATCCAGTAATATTACTGCAAGGCACCCATTGCTGCTATAAGGGAGGTATTTCACAAGCTTCTCTCTCCCTCTCACTTGACAATGGAACTCCAAGCTTGTAACAAAACAAAGCTTTTTGGACCAACCAGACACTTCTCTGGGGTGGCTAGAAGCTGCTTCCTTCACTAGACTATGCTCACTCAGCATTCTCTTCAAGATCACATGGCCACACACACCTCGTACAGCTTTCAATCTTTAATTTAATACATTTTTCACCTTTTATCTTTAAACCCATTGTTCTTAACTGTTTTAAAAGTTACCTTTCCCAGAATCTAAAATCTTTCATGTTGTCTTATGGCCACCATGTTTGGGAAAAATAAACTTAATAACTTTGCTTTATTTATTTATGATCTTTGCCAGTTGTAAAACTTCCTTTTTACACTCCTTTTGAAATTCAATAACTAAAAATTCAACTCCTTATTTATCTCCTCATGCACATTCCTATTCCTGTTGTATCTACTTGTCTCCCATCAAAGCTCATCCTTTCCAATTCATAATACCTGCCTTTACACCTAATCCTTTTGTCGATTTAAACTTTGCAGTCTGACTGTCTTCAGTCTTATTAAATTAGACACGCACACACACAGTCCCCACAAGCCTGCTTCACAGTATCCCATAGCAATATTTGAAAAAAATTATATTTTCTTTGCACAGCCATCTTTTGGTTCAGCAAGTTCCATTTTTTAAATAAGCAAAAAGGTAAGGTCTGATTTAAACAGTTTATGCTCCCTTTCATGTCTAAGAGATATGATACAGGGAATTCACGCTAAACTTTTATAGCACCCTGAAGGCCCCACTTAGAATACTGTGCAGAGTTCTGGTTGCCATGCAATAAAAAAGACATAGAAACACTGAAGAAAATGCAAAAAAAAAGTTTCACAAGAATTGTACCAGCACAGAGATTACAGCTATTGAGAAAGAGTAAACAGGTCGGGGCTTTTGAAGAGAAGGCTTGAGGAGAATGTGTTGGAGAACATGGATGTGGAGAGAATCCAAAAGTTGGGGCCATATATACAAGATATTTATTAATATATCCCACAGGGAAATCAGGGGAAATCTCTTTACTTGGAGAATGGCTAGAATGTGGAACTTGCTATCACAGGAGGTGAATGAAGAAAATAGCCCAGATGCATTTAAAAATTAACTAGATAAGTACAAGGCAAAAGATAATTGAAAGATATGCTGAAAGACAAAAATGAGATAGATGAAATGGGAGGAGGCTCATGTGGTATATTAACACCAACACAGCTATTTTGAATAGCCTGTTTTGGATCTGTATATTATATGTAATTCTATGCAATGCCTATTGAAGAACCCGATCCAGAAATTAATTGGTGATTAATTCTCCAGCAACCACCGGCCAAAGGTAAATTAAATAACTTCTTACAAGCAAAAAAAAAAATTCCCTGTAAAGCCAGGGGGAGCAGGAGTGCTCCTTCAAACCGACACGAGTTGTGATCGTCACCATCCTCCTCCTGGCCTTAGTCCATTCCAATACCCTCTTCTGGTACTTGCCTGAGGACTGCTGCTATAGATACACACAGCCTGAAATTGATCATCTCAAAGCCTGCATCTTTTACCAAGCTTTTGGTCGCCTGTCCTGATATCTTTGTGATTCGGTGTCAAGTTTTGTGTGGTGACACTTCTGTGAAGTACCTTGTGATGTTTTACTGTGTTAAAGGCACTTTATAAATGCAAATTGACAAGTTGGGGAAGAATTAATAATAATGTCTTGCACAATGAGGTGCATAACATGAAAGCTATTCAATGTATTTGATGTCAAAATGTCAGACGCTGGATGGCTTCAGGCAAATTGAGAGCTACAGTAATTTAATTTAACTCGCCTCTTCCCCTTATGCCATAGGTGATTTAAAGCTGTAGCTCTGACTCAGACAGCTCAGCAAATCAATCCAACCAAGTAGCTGAGCATACAGCCCAGGAAGTTTGTTCCTGTGAGGAAAGAGTCTGCACCTGAAATGTTGGCTATCTCGTGCTTTCTCAATGGACTATGTCTGATTAGCCAAGCATCTACAGACATGCAATAGAAATGAGTACAGCACACGGAGAATGAGTTAACAATTCAGACACCAAGAACCATTGAAATTTACAACATAGCAAGTGTAGATTCTATTGTAGTGCCTGTGCTTTTTCTTTACCAGGGGAATCTAAAACTATTCACAGTCCTCCTGCCTCCCTCTAACTTACAAATATAGCAAATATATATGTGTACATTTTCTTTTAAAAGATACAAAATCTAGGTTGACACTCCAAAGCAGTATTGAGGGAGTGCTGTAATGTTGGAGATGCTGTCATTCAGATGAGATGTTAAACCAAGGCCCCCTCAGGTGAATGTGAAAGATCCCATCACACTATTTTGAAGAAGAGGGGGTTTTTATTCCTGGTCAACATTTATCCCTCAATCGGGATCACAAAAATGGATTATCTGGTCAATTATCACTTTGCTGTTGTGGAAACATGCTGTGTGCAATGGGCTGACCTGTTTTCTACATTACCACTGTGACTATACCCCAAAGGCACTTTGGGAAGTCCTGAGGTTGTGAAAGGCTCTATATAAATGCAAGTCTTTCTTTTTCTATTGGTCTCTGTCTCAACTCTCAGTAGCATTGAATTTATGGGTGGGATTTTCTGGCCCCTCCCACCACTGAGATTGTCAGGTCCTGTCAAAAGTCAATGAGGCCGGAAAATCTCAGCCAATCCTCCAACAAGCGCCTGCATAAAGAAATTTCTTACTCTTGGTGCCAATTTTGAAATGATCACTCCTGTCACTGACTCCCAATCAGAGGAAATCATCTTTGCCCATTCAACTTTTTTGAACCCTTCTCTGCTCTACTGTTCTCAAGTCTCTCCTCATAAATATAAGGGTTCAGATACACATGCCTGGGTGGTAATCTGATGGGGTAGATTGCAAAATCTTTAAAGACTCCAACTAATTTTCATTACGATGATTTCAAAAGAAAGAAAAAAATCCATGCTGGGTTAGAGAGGCGAATCATAGGCACAAACATATGGTGATGGATATCATTGAAACTCAACCAATCAAATTGTATGAGCTGCCTTGGTGAGGAACTAAGGCTGTGATTATGATGGGTGTCTGTAGGGAGAACATTTACTGGTGTTGCTAGGCTGGGTGGAGATGTTTGCACAGGGGTCATGATGGAAAGCTTACAAACACACTTCCCAAGAGAGGTATGCCTGGATCAGACCATAGTGGGTAACTCAGGTAGGCAGGCTACCTGACTGCAGGCACTCTACAGCACATCAGGATGCTGCTCTTCCTAGGATGTCAGGCACTCTTCACCTTCCTCTGGTGCTAACTCCAGTCCTCTCTGCAGCGCCACGTTATGTAGCATACAGCAGACGACTACATTCCTGAACACCCTTGCTGAGGTATATTGAAGGGGACCTTCAAATCAATCAAGGCAATCAAACCTCATTTTGAGCAAACCTTGCTCTATTGTTGCCCTGTGATATGGTTCCTGTTGTACTTCTGTGGTGGGGCCAAATGTACAAACTTAGAGTGCACCAGCAAATATGGTCAGAGTAGGGAAAATGGTCAAAAGGCAAAATTGGCTCTTTATGTTAATGCACATAGCATTCATAAGATAGATGAATTCATGGCAAAATAGAAATAAATGGGTATAAAATGATTGTCAATGCAGAGATGTGGTTGCAAGGTGACAAAGAATGGCAACTGAATATTCAGGGGTACTTGACATTTCGGAAGGATAGGCAGAAAGAAAAAGGAGGTTGTATAGCTCTTAAAGGATGAGATAGTGCAGTAGTGAGAAATGATCATGGCTTAGAAGATCAAGGATGTAGAATCAGTTTGGTTGGAGATAAGAAATAGCAAAGGAAAAAAGTCACTGGTGGGATTAGTCTATAGGTCGCTATTGGATCCAGTGCCCATGGTTCACTGGGGCTAAAGGATCCAGGTTGCACGCTTGTTTCGGGGTGACCGAGTTGGTACAGAGACAGAGAATATCAATAGATTGTTAGAATAAACGCATGCTGTTTATTTAAAAACAAAACTCAGCAGCTACACTTGTGTGCTCACAACTCAAAACTCTGTCTTCACTCTTCAGTGTCTAACTCGAGACTCTATTACACATTACAAGACTCTATATTACACATCAGATTACTACATCCCTCCCCCTTTACTGAAAAATACATTTTGCAATGTCTTCAATATATCAAGTTGTTACACAGATCAATTGTTTACAAAGTCAATCTCTGGCAGTTTCCTTATGCATATAGAACATCTCAGCTCTACAGCTTCTGAAGTTTGATTTGGAACCTCCTTTACAGGAGTTGTCTGAGCATCTGGTTCTTCAGTAGGTACCTGTAAATCTGTTTCTTTGGTTTTTTGAGGTACGGTCAGCCCTTCAAACATATTTGTACCCAGTTGAGTACTTTCAACAGGAGATGTTGATATGGTTTCTCCTCTTATGTGATTCACATGGCTCCTTATTACTCAATCTTCAACTTTCATGTGGTAGGAAAAAGGTCCCATTACTGCATTTATTTCAACGAACAACCATGCTGGTTCTTCTCTAAAATTTTTCACAAATACTTTCTCTCGCACTGTTATGACACAGCAGTTGGTAAAGCTGAGCTATTTAAAAATCCCACAGGGAAACCTTAAACAACTGTCATAACTTATATTTTCAAATGATATGTTTGAGAGGGAGCTCTAAATTCAGGAATCAGACCACCAGGTCCTGAGAGGTTTTTATATCAAACTATATGAGACATTTATTAATTTACACAAGTTAAATATATACACATGGCTACAAATTACTACTATAATAACTTTTAACAAATTCCCAAACTGATCTCCATTAAGGCAACAGCAACCCATAGACTTCAAGCAGACATCAGGCAAAGCATTTTCACCTTACAAATTCAAAATGAGGTTCCTTTCACTTTAGCTCCTTTGCAGGCACAGTGGTAGGCTTACAGGCTTTGATGTTACATACCTCTACTCTGCACACATGAAACTGCTGCTATACCCAGCACATCTCATTGAATGTAAATTCTCATTGTATCACCAGCCCCTTTGAACTCCACCTCTTCTAACAATAAAACCTCATTCATAGTACCAATTTTGTTAGCAGTATAAACATTGCTTAGTCTCTGTTAGCTAGGTGCCAGATTTCACTTCCCTTCTTGAATGCTCTTCAACAAAATGCAAATGCACTCTATTTACTGTTCACATCTCAAAAATACTACACAACAAAGCACCTATATTGTTGGCTTTAATCCAATTAAGACACACCTACAGACTAAACATCTATTAAAAAAAAAATCCAATAATATATACATTAATAGCTTCATGACACTTACATTAACTGCTCTGTCTCGACTGTGGCAATCATGTCCAATTTCTGACTTTCCTGCCTTCTTTCTATCTCCTCCCCCCCCCACCCCCCACTCCAAGTTTGGCATAATTAGGCTTAGTCTCACTCGAATTCGGAGCTTCATCAACAATTCTGCAGGTGTGACAACTGTTGTTGAATGAGGGGTGGTTCTATAATAGAAAAGAAATCGTGTTAATTTAGTCGCTATTGAATCTCCAAACAATTTTTTCATACCAGATTTAAATGTATGAACTGCTCTCTCGGCGAGTCCATTTGAAGAAGGGTGGTAAGGAGATGTTTCCTTATGAAAAATACCATTGAGGCTTGTAAATCGATTAAATCCAGCACTCACAAATACTGTTCTATTGTCTGATACTAGCACTAGCACTAGCACTAGTCCATTAATTGCAAAACTTTGTCGTAGTTTGTCTATTGTAGGGGAAGATGTGGGTGACCTCACTTCGTATATGTCCATCCATTTTGAATGAGCATCTATGATAAGTAGAAATATTGCTTCCATAAAAGGTCCCACATAGTTGATGTGTACTTGTACCCATAGCCTTCCTGGCCACTCCCAGGGGTGTAACGGGGCTGTTGCAGGTAATTTTTGTACTTGTTGACACTGCATACAACTTCTCACTAAGTTTTCCATTTCTCCACCCATTCCTGGCCACCACATATGTGCTATCGCCTTCATTTTGGAATTCTGGGATGTGCACTGTCATGTTGAGATAACAATGGCTTTCACCCTTTTGGAGGAACAATCACTCGAGCTCCCCACAATAAAATATCTTCTTGACTGGTTATCTCGTATCTTCTCCGGAAATACGGTTTCATTTCATCAGGCTCTTGTTTTTGTGACCAACCATAAAGAACTTGATTTCTCATTTTGGATAGGACTGGGTCTCGATTTGTCTAATCTTTAGTTTGTTTAGCACATATCGGTGATGAGTCCAGGAAATTCAATAACAAAACGATTCTTGAGGAATTGGAACATCCTCATCTTTTACTTGCATGGGTAAACGACTGAGCGCATCTGCATTTGCAATTTGTCTTCCGGGTCTATGAATAAAAGTATACTCATACGCTGCCAAGATCAGCGCCCATCTTTGTACTCTTGCTGAAGCTATGGGGGTATAGCCTTGTCTTCCCCGAATAGTCCTAATAATGGTTTATGGTCTGTTAAGATAGTAAAATGACGACCCTGTACATATTGATGAAACTTCTTAACACCGAAAATAATTGCCAGGCCTTCTTTTTCAACTTGAGAGTACTTTTTCTCTGCAGTACTGAGTGTCCTCAACACATATCCTATAGGCCGTTCTGATCCATCGTCCATTCAATGGGAAAGTACTGCTCCCGCTCCATAAGGTGATGCATCACATGTTAATATCAACTCTTTTTTGGGTCAAAATGTACTAGAAAAGCTTCTTCTTGTGGTGTTTACCATGATCATCTCTGGTTTTTCTTGAGCAAGTAATACAGTGGTGCCAGTTCTGTCGAAAAATTAGGTAAGAAGCGTCCATAGTAATTGATCATCCCCAAGAATGACTTCAGTTCGGATGTATTCTTTGGCTCTGGGGCTTTTTTAATGGCTTTCACTTTTCCTTCAACAGGATGTAGATCTTGTGAATCTACCTTGTGACCTAGGTAAGGTACCTCTTTCGCCTGGAATGTGCACTTTTCATTTTTCAATCTCACTCCCACCTCTGAAAAACGTTTCAGAACTTCTTCCAAGTTCATCAAATATTCCTTTTCAGTGAGTCCAGTCATGAGAACATCATCCAAATAAACATGGGGCAATCCCTGTAGTGAACTTTCCATGATTCTTTGGAAAATGGCACAAGCAGAAGTTATGCCAAAAGGTAAACGGGCATTTGGTACAAACCCTTATGTGTAATTATGGTGACAAACTTCCAGGGTGCCTTCTCTAATTCCAATTGTTGGTAGGCATGACTCAAATCTAACTTCATGTAGGCCTTTCCACCTACCAACTTAGCCTATAAATCTTCAATTTTAGGTATGAGGCGTCTATCCAATTTTTGCCACTTTATTGGCTGTTAATTTATAGTCCCCACATCTTTGAATGCTTCGGTGAGGTTTGAGAACAGGTACAATTGGAGATGCCCACTCTGAAAATTGTACTGGTTGTATCACTCCCATTTTTTCTAATCTGTCCAGTTCGGCGTCTACCGCATTGCATAAGGTACTGGTCTTGCCTTTGTGAATCTTGGTGTTGCCTTTGGATCTACATGAATTTTTGCTTGTAGCCCCTCAATTTTTCCAAGTTCTTCCTTGAAAACTAAGGCATATTTTTGTACTAGTTTGAAAGCCCATTAGTTCTCAGTTGGAAGATTTCAGTCCATTCCAAATTAATTTCTTTCAGCCAGTTTCATCTGAGGAGACTAGGTCCCTCGCCTACTACTACCATCAAGGGTAATCTCACTGTTTGAGCTCCATAATGTACTATGACTTTACAAACACCCTTGCCTTGTCTGCCTTCTCCTGTGTAAGTTTTTAATTTGTCATCAGTTTCTTCTAAATTCAACTTACGTTCTCCATGATTCAGGTATTCAAAAGTATGCTCAGCAATGACCATAGTGGCTGCTCCAGTATTCACCTCCATTCTGATAGACTTCTCATTCACCCTCATGCTTACATAGATAGGCTCTGTTCCTCCTACCTTTAAATTATATAACAAATAGATATCAGAAGCTATTACTTCAGGCTTTTCAATGCTGTTTATCTCATTGGGTTTTTACTTTTGTCTGAAAACCTGCCTGATTCTATCTTTATAACGTCTCATGAGGTGTCCATTTCGATGGGAGAAGAAACATTCAATCTTTTTAAACCATGGTTCATTACAAGGTTGCCTGCTTCCATCTCTGTTACTATTATGCCATGTTTTTGACGCTAAGTTGTCCCTTTTAATTTGGCTGCTCGTGGTGACTGCTTCCTGTTTCTGAATAAAGCTCTGCACTTTCACACACTTTTTGGTTGAGGCCCTGCCCAACGTGGAGGAAGGCGCCATTTTGCGCTCCTCATATGGCTTCTGAGTCTCTCACTGCACTCTCCATTTCCAGAGCAATTTCCAATGCCTTCTGAAAATCTAGATTTGTTTCAGCCAGTAATTTCTTCTGAATCACATTTTCGTTTATACCTAACACCAACCAATCTCTAAGCATATCAGAGATTGAAGTACTGAACTTGCAGTATTCAGCTAATTGCTTCAGACTCGCCACATAAGAAGCAACTGTCTCCCCTGCAGCTCTATTTCTTGAGGTAAATTTAAACCATTGCATGACCGACGGCTTGGGCTGGTAATGATTCTTTACGAGGTTCACTAAGTCATCAAAACCTTTGGAGTCTGGGGCACTGGGCGCCAACAGATTTCGAATTAACCCGTATGTCTTGCTCCCACATGTGGACAGAAGGATCGCGCGCCTCTTCTCCTCCCTCGCAATGTCATTCACCTGGAAAAAGAGCACGAGGCATTCAACATAGTGAGACCAGTTGTCCGAGGTTGGATCGCAAGGCTCTACTCTTCCAAATTGCAGCATGCTCTGCAGGGATTACTTTGAAGCCCAAGAAGGAAATTTTCTTGTACTTACAACTACCGTCCGAGGTATGGCCGGATTTTGGTTCTTCTGATGCCCTCGTTCTTCCTCACTTTTTACCTTGTTTTTTCCTGTGGTTTTTCAGGCTTTTACTCTCGTCACCAGTTTCTTGGATCCAGTGTCCTTGGTTTGTTGTGGCTAAAGCATCCAGGTTGGGCACTTGTTTTGGGGTGACCGTTGGGACAGAGAACATCAGTTGATCATTATTAGAATAAACACATGCTGTTTATTTACAAACGAAACTCAGCAGCTATGCTTGTGTGCTCACAACTCAAAACTCTGTCTTCAGTCTTCACTCTTCAGTGTCTAACTCTAGACTCTCTCACAGAGGTAGCCCATGCTACTCTGCTATTGGGTATTATCATGTGATCTTACATTGCAACGTTTGTTTTAAAGGTGTATTACACATCAGATTACTACAACCCCCTAACATAAGAACATAAAAAATAGGAGCAGGAGAAGACCATAACAGTAAGATAACAATAGCTACAATGTAAGACAGAAAGTATCAAGAAATAATAAGGGCTTGTAAGAAAGATACTGCAACAATCATGGGTGACTTTAAACTTCATAGATTGGACAAATTGGCAGGGATAGACTTGAAGATGAGTTCATAGCATGTTCAGAACAGTTTCTTAGAACAATATGTTCTGGATGCAACTGGGGAATAGGTTATTTTGGATCTGGTTTTGTGTAATGAAACAGAATTAATTAATGATCTCATTGTAAAGGATTCTCTAACATAGCATCATTGAATTTCACATTCAGTTTGAGTGTGATAAATGTGGGTCTGAAACAAGTGTCTTAAGCTCTAAAGGCAATTACAAAGGTGTGAAGGCAGAATTGTCTAAAGTGAAATGGGAAAATGAGTTAAAAGGTAAGATGGTAGAGAAGCAGTGACAAACCTTTAAGGAGATATTTCATAATTCCTAACAAACAAATATTCCACTGAGAAAGAAAGACTGCTTGAAGGATGAATAATCTGTGGCTAACTAAGGAAGTTAAGGATGGCATCAAATTGAAAGAAAAGACATAAAATGAAGTGAAAATTAATGGTAGGCCAGAAGATTGGTAGCCCCTCTATAGAATGGCAAGTGCCTGCTCTCTCACCCAGACAGGCAAAGGGGTCTGTAGGCCTGCCTGGAGCACTGCCCCCATCACTGCCAGCCTGCTGCTGAGTGGCTGCCTCCAAGCACATAAATTGTTCACTGCCAGTGCAAGATACTTTAATTGGACAACAAGAATCTTAATTAACTTAATCGGCTACCCCTGCATAAAGGCAAGTAGCTCTGTCGGCCTTAAACTTGCCTCTGCTTAAATCGATGAAATTGGGAAACTGGCTTGTTGGTGGTGCCAGCGTTTTCAGGTCCCATTTGCCTCTATTGCCAGCTCTATGTATCTTGTCTTCATGGTACAAGGCCCAATAATAGTAGAAAATCAGAGAGCAAAAGGGAGGGAGGGACTTAAAACAATCACTATCACTAGAGAAAAAATATTAGGCAAACTAATAGGACTAAAGGCTGACAAGTCTCCCTGGATCTGATGGCTTGCATCCTAGTTTTAAAAGAAGTAGCTTCAGAAATAGTGGATGCATTAGTTATAATCTCCCAAAATTCCCAAGATTCTGGAAAGTTCCCAATGGATTGGAAAACCACAAATATATCTCCACTATTCAAGAAAGGGGGGAGACAGAAAGCAGGAAACTGTAGGTCAGTTAGCCTAACAGCTGTCATAGGAAAATGCTGGAATCCATTATTAAGAAAGTAATAACAGAACATTTGGAAAATCATAAAATAATCAAGCACAGTCAGATTGGTTTTGTGAAAAGGAAATAGTGTTTGACAAGTTTATTAGACTTCTTTGTGCAAGTAATGAGCAGAGTGGATAAAGGGGAACCAGTTGGTGTAGTGTATTTTGATTTTTGAAAACGCATTTGAAAAGGTGCCACATAAAAACTGCACAAATTAAAAGCTCATAGTGATGGGAAGGGGTGGGGGGGCTGCGTGGGGGTGCAGTAATATATTAGCATAGATAGAGGATTGGCTGAGTAGCAAGCAACAGAGATTAAGGATAAATGGGTCACTTTCAGGTTGGCAAACTATATTAGGGTGCCACAGAGATAAGTGCTGCAGCATCAACTATTTACAACCTATATTAATGACCTGGCCTGGGTGAAGGAACCGAGTGCATCATAGCCAAATTTGCTGATGATATAAAGATAGCTGTGGAAGCAAATTCTGAATAGCACACAGAGTCTGTAAAAGGACATAGATAGGTTGAGTGATTGGGCAAAAATTTGGAGGATGGAGTATGATGTAGAAAAATGTGAGGTTATCCACTTTGGTAGGAAGAATAGAAAAGCAGAATATTGAGTTGAATCTTCCGAGGAGTGGCAATCACCATCAGATGCACTCCGCTCCTATTTACTTACTTTGTACCAGAGCTCCACATTTCTCACTACAGAGAGAAGGCAAGTGTGTAAGGTAAGTGGTTGAGGGGGTAAGGTGACAGGTAAGTGGGTGAGGGCATAAGCTGGCAGATAAGTGAGTGAGAGAGTAGGGTGGCAGGTAAATGGGTGAGGAGGGTCAGGGTTCGAGGGGTAGTTGGGGGGGACCAGTTGGGAGTCGGGGGATCAGTAGTATAGTTATCCAAGCATTAGAACTGGTTTTAATCCTTCTAACATTTCTTGGGTAACTATTTTGGTAAGTGAGTCAGAGCTATCCAAAGTTTCCAACTCTAACTCAAAGTGTCAGAGGGTTCCAGGTGCAGAGAAATTGTCCAATGGAAGTTGAAACTTCCCAGGCAATTCCTGTGGAATCCTTGTGTTGAGACTTCCGAGGGGTCACTCAGCACATCTTCCAGAGTACGACCATCCAGAGACCAGAAGATCTGGATCGCTATTTAAATGAAGGCAGTCTACGAATGCTTTGATACAAAGGAATCTGGGTGTCTTCATACATGTAATATAAAAATTTAAAATTCAGATACAGCAAGCAATTAGGAAGGCAAATGGAATGCTGACCTTTATTGCAAGGACATGAAGTATAAAAGGTCTTGTGATGCAATGGGTAGCGATCCTGCCTCTGAGCCAAATGCTCCAGTTTCAAGTCCAATTCTAGGCCAAGGATGGCCAAGGAAATGCATTCAAAATGTGGCCAAACAGTTTGAGTATCAAACTGCAAATCCTTCTGTTATGGCACAGCTGATAGTAAATGCTGAGCTACTTAAATCCCAAAGGGAAACTTGAAACAACTGCCACAACTGTTTTGCCATTTGTATAAATTTCAAGATGCATGCCTTGAATTCAGTTGTAATAAGACCACCAAGGCTTATAGGTTTCTTACAAAACTAAATTAAACCTTTATTAATAGAAGAAATGATTTTAAGCACCATCATAGATCTACAAATTGCTACTATAATAACTTCTAAATCCCCTAATTAATCTAACTCCCAGTTACACTTTCGTTAAGGCAACAGTAAGACGCATAGATTTTAAAAGACCCAGGCAAAGAAGCATAATACCCTGAACAATCCAATTCAAGTGAGTTTTCTTAACTTCAGTTCTTTGTAGACAGCAGCTTGAGGCATAGATGCTGGAAGACTTTTCATACACGTTTTAGATCTTAGAATTCCTGCCCTTACACACAACCTTCGCTCCTTTATACATATTTTCCCCTTTGAATGCAATTTCCCATTGTTTCACTATGTCTTTGGGTTTTACCTCTCTAATAATAAAATCCATCAAAGAACCAATTTTGCCAGTAATCTTTGGGAAAAGTAAACACAGTTTCTTAATTGCACCTGCCTACGTGAAACATTTCAGCCCTCCTTTGAAATCAATCTAGTCTGGTTTATTTTAAAATGCAAATATTCCCTTTATACCAATGTTTAGCTACTTAACATTTCAAACCTAGCTTAACTTCTGTTACATCAAAGCCTTCAGACCAGCTGCCTTTAATTCAATGAACACGCACACGCATATACACGCATCCACGAACACGCACACACATGCACACACCCCACTATTACCCTCCTTTACAATAAATTCCAATACCATTATGAAAAGTATTATATCGTCCTGAAACTTACAACACATGCCAATGGGCAGGTGGTAAGAGCTGGAGAGATTCTTGGTCAGTGATGGAAAGAAAATTGAATCCTCTACCAACACCACCACAGCTCCAGGCTACAACATGCATGTAGAAGTTTACGTTGCCACACTCAGAAACCTGGGGGGCCAGTTTGCTGGATGACAAATGTGGATCAGATTGATGCCAATTTCAGGATAAGGTTCGATCTCTGTTCTGGCTGCGGTGGCTTTGAGACCTGCCTCCTGCCCTGCCCCTGGTGGATATTGTGGTGCTGTGGCCAAGCCTGCCTTCAGGCAGAGAACTAAAAAAGTATAAAAGTAAGTCCTGCTTCAACTGTAGAATTATGTGCAGCTTTGGTGTCCTTAGGAGGGATATTCTTGTATTGGAGGCAGTTCAGACTAGGTTCATTAGGCTGATGAAGGGGTTGTCATATAAGGAAAGTTTGAGTTGGTCGCGTCTGTACTCATTGTGCCCCTGGAGTCAATCACTGAGCCTGTCTCAGAAGAGCTGCGACACCTAAGCCTGCTGGAGGATGAATGCTTTATGGCAGCTCTTTGGACACCTGTCACTTGCACATTGAGGGCGTAAAAACCCTTTTGATTTACAAATACACCTGGCTGGTTGTGCCTTGTTTGCCACATGGGCAAAGCCTCCAATGCCCCTGGACCTGTGGAGATCCTGTGAGGGAATCAAAGCAGACAGCCCTCTGGCTTTGACAGGCCTCAGCTATCTAAAAACTAATATAGTTGGAGGTCCTTGCAAACAAGACATCAGTGATCTGGCTGATACAGATTATAAAATCCTACATGCATCACCAACAAGTCCCTGGAAGGACTTGGGCATGAAAAAATTGACCGCTTTTGTCACTTTGACAGCCACGGGCAGTAGATGACCACATGCTCCCCTCTTGGGGAGGAGTTATTCTTCCAAGAGACTGCAGAGACCTGTGACAACCTGCTATGAGAACCTGAGTCTTTGGAGGCACTGCTGTTCAGAGAGACTGAGGAAACTTGCCATGGTCTATAGACCCTGCGGTGAAGGTATCACCCTCTTTGAGGTACAGCCCTGTGTTCATCCCCTCTGTTGCGTGCAGCTGCATGTGGCTGTGGAGAAGGGAGCAGCTGCTGCTGGCGTTACTGTACCTGTCATTGTGGCTGATGACCTGGAGGACTCAGAGCCTCCTCCTCAGATGTCCAACCAACTGCTGAGTGAGTAGACCCAATGATAGAGGTAAGTCTCACAGGCAATAAGGTGAGATTACCTTAGTATATCCAAAGCACTTGATATAAGTTACATAAAGTTGCTGTCTCAACAAAATCAGTGATTTTAGGCTGAAAGAGCTGCTCCTATCAGGGCAAACCTTTCACTGTGGCTGAACACAAACTTGCCAGTTTTACCCTTTATACTGCTCATATTATGACCAGGATAGGAGGAGTGCGCCAATTATCCAGCCCCACTACTCTACAGGCCATACCCCATTAATTTTAATGTTTAATTTTATCCTGAAGTGGCCAATTGGGTATCTATATCATTGGTACCCTGAAGAAAAGAGACTATGACCAAACTTCTTTCAAAAACGCAGAATGATTAATTTATTCTTAAAACAAAACAAAAACAGAATTACTTGGAAAAACTCAGCAGGTCTAGCAGCATCGGTGGAGAAGAAAAGAGTTGACATTTTGAGTCCTCATGACCCTTCAGCAGAACTGAGTAAAGTTAGGAGAGGGGTGAAATATAAGCTGGTTATATAATGCCTATCTCCTTATGGGGTATGTGGAACATTCCTTGTTCCAGTCTTACTCCAGCCCCCTCCCACAGCTTTTTCTCCGGTACATCGATGATTACTTCGGTGCTGCTTCATGCTCTCGTCGGGACCTGGAAAAATTTATTAATTTTGCTTCCAATCTCCACCCCTCCATCATTTTCACATGGTCCATCTCTGACACTTCCCTTCCCTTCCTTGACCTCTCTGTCTCAATTTCTGGTGATAGACTGTCCACCAATATCCATTACAAGCCTACCGACTCCCACAGCTACCTCGACTACAGCTCCTCACACCCCGCTTCCTGTAAGGACTCCATCCCATTCTCTCAGTTCCTTCGCCTCCGTCACATCTGTTCTGATGATGCTACCTTCAAAAACAGTTCCTCTGACATGTCCCCCTTCTTCCTTAACCGAGGTTTTCCACCCACGGTCATTGACAGGGCCCTCAACCGTGTCCGGCCCATCTCCCGCGCATCCGCCCTCACACCTTCTCCTCCCTCCCAGGAACATGATAGGGTCCCCCTTGTCCTCACTTATCGCCCCACCAGCCTCCGCATTCAAAGGATCATCCTCCGTCATTTCCGCCAACTCCAGCATGATGCCGCCACCAAACACATCTTCCCTTCACCCCCACCCGGCGACATTCCATAGGGATCGTTCCCTCCGGGACACCCTGGTCCACTCCTCCATCACCCCCTACTCCTCAACCCCCACCTATGGCACCTCCCTATGCCCACGCAGGAGATGCAACACCTGCCCCTTCACTTCCTCTCTCCTCACTGTCCAAGGGCCCAAACACTCCTTTCAAGTGAAGCAGCATTTCACTTGCATTTCCCCTAACTTAGTCTACTGCATTCGTTGCTCCCAATGCAGTCTCCTCTACATTGAAGAGACCAAACGCAAACTGGGCGACCGCTTTGCAGAACACCTGAGGTCTGTCCGCAAGAAAGACCCAAACCTCCCTGTCGCTTGCCATTTTAACACTCCACCCTGCTCTCTTGCCCACATGTCTGTCCTTGGCTTGCTGCATTGTTCCAGTGAAGCCCAACGCAAACTGGAGGAACAGCACCTCATCTTCTGACTAGGCACTTTACAGCCTTCCGGACTGAATATTGAATTCAACAACTTTAGATCTTGAACTCCCTCCCCCATCCCCACCCCCTTTCCATTTCTTCCCCCTCCCTTTTGTTTTTTCCAATAATTTATATAGATTTTTCTTTTCCCACCTATTTCCATTATTTTTAAATCTATAACTGTAATGCCCTGTCAGTCTTTCCACCCCACCCCCACTAGAGCTGTACCTTGAGTGTCCTGCCATCCATTCTTAATTAGCACATTTTCTTAGATAATATCACCACCTTTTACACGTTTTTGTTCCTTTGTCTGCGACATCTTTTGATTATCTGCTCCTATCACTGCTTGCTTGTCCCTACAACCACACCCCCCCCCCAACTTCTCTCACCCCGCCCCCCCACCCCCCCACCTTAAACCAGCTTATATTTCACCCCTCTCCTAACTTTACTCAGTTCTGCTGAAGGGTCATGAGGACTTGAAACGTCAACTCTTTTCTTCTCCGCCGATGCTGCCAGACCTGCTGAGTTTTTCCAGGTAATTCTGTTTTTGTTTTGGATTTCCAGCATCCGCAGTAGTTTTTTGTTTTTTTTGTCTTTACTTTTTTTAACAAGTTGCATGTACTAGTCAATAAACAATTACAATCAGGAAGTGCAGCTTCCCCCAAAGAATTCCCCCAAACACGCACACAGACACACACACAGGCAAACAAAGGACAAACAGATAATGTCTTTCTGCAGAGTTGGGCTTTTAATGAGGCTATAAAAATAAAGGATAAAGTCGTAGGGTCTCAACGCTGTTGACTTGGGGTTCTCTCGTGTGACGACGAGCTGCTAATCCTGGTGGATGCCAAGGAATTCTCACCAGCTTGGATCAGCTGTGCCTATGAGAGTTCTGGCTCCAGTTGATAGCTACACACACTTTAGGCAAAGGAGGAGAGAGAGCCTTCAGCTTCAGGTTGGTCTGCTATCTCTGCTGCTCCCAAATAAACTGCTCTCAGACAGCTTCCAAAACAAACAAAACTGCTATTCTCACCCTGTGGCCTCTTGTAACCAGGCAACAATCCAGGTTTTTTCCCTCCCTCCCATGTGACTGGTCATAAAAGCTTTCCATTAATTAATACAAACAACTCCTCCAGCCATAAAACTCCTTTTAAAATAAAGGTATACAATAGAACACCTTTGGCCTGTCTGCTAGCATGATTCAGACCTTCCTGTCACTTGCCATTTCAACACTCCACCCTGCTCTCATGCCCACATGTCCATCCTTGGCTTGCTGCAAAGTTCCAGTGAAGCCCAACGCAGACTGGAGGAACAGCACCTCATCTTCCGATCAGGCACTTTACAGCCTTCCGGACTGAATATTGAGTTCAACAACTTCAGACTGTGAGCTCTCTCCTCCGTCTTTACACCCTTTTTTTCTATTTTATTTTTCATTTACTCATTTTTATATTTATCTTAATTTTTATTGATTTTTATACTTTTTTAAATCCTTTCTTATCCCTTTTTTATCCTCTTTCCCCAACCACCGCCTCTTCTACCCACAAGGCCATCTGTCACTTGTTCAGTCTGTTCTTTCACAGAGCGCTGACCATTGTTCTGCCATTAACATATTCTGCTTTCTCATCTCTATGCCGCCATCAGCACCTTCTTTAGTCTTCACCACTACCATTAACACTCTCTTCGTCTTGTGTCCATGACATCTTTGTCAATCTCTCCTTAGCCCCCACCTATTGCTGACCTTCTATTCTGCTTTACCTGTTCCATCCCTCCAACAGTATAAATTCCATATCATTTCTACTTCTCTTAAGAGTCGTATGGACTTAAAACGTTAACTCTGGGTGGAATTTTCCACGCCAACTAGTGGTGGTGTGCGCAGAAAATATGGCGGCATGAAGGCAGTTTGCGATCTTCCGCTCAGCCCACCGATGGTGAGCCGCGTTTCCTGCTGTCGGTCGGCGGGGAGATGATTGTAATACATCAGCATATAGTTAAAAGGCCATCCCGCCAGGTTCTTGGAACCCCGCCATACCGTCCGTCCACGCCGATGGGAAAGTACGTTTCACAATGTTTCACAACAGCACACAGGCGACATGCACTTGACGGCCTTCACTTTGGGGGAACCGAGGTAAATGAGCAGGAGCATTATCCATGACTTGCCTGTTGTTTACAGGCCTCAGGGGCGCTGGGGAGTGGCGGAAACTGATGCCTGGCCCCGGAGGTGACTGCTGAGGGGTGGAGGGCGTCTGGTGGCAAGTGCTGGCCAGTCTCGGAGGTGGCTTCTGAGGGGTGGGAGGTACCTGGGGGCAAGTGGTGGCTAGCCTCGGAGGCAACTGCTGAGGGGCGGGGGGTGCCTGGGGGCAATTGCTAAGGGGAGGGTGGGGGGGGTCAAGTGCTGCCCTGGCACTGCATCCCGCGCACAGGCAATTGAGCTGGGGGGCAGGGTAAGCGAGGGAAGTGGCCACACATTAGAGACACCTGTATAAACTGACCATACCTCTACAGCTAAGACATGCCACAGTGATATGGTTGGGGTCAGACTCCTAGCCTGCCCGCCCATGCAAGAAATACAGAGGCATCAAGGGGCCACCAAGCGCTCCATACCTCACCCCTCACCCCCCATCCCCCGGCACAGACTTCGAGTCCGCCACCACTTTGTTGGACCGCGGAGCAGCCTGGACTGCACATGTTGTACAATCTCCTCGCCAACACTGGACATGAGGCAGTCACTGTTGGAGGCGCTCACAGCCCCTTGGAATCTCAGCATCCTGGTTTGGACCAGAGTCCCTCATGTCACAGGTTGACAGGGCAGCCATGCAGCGCACTCATCTCTGGCCATCCAAGGGGTGACCAGCACTCTCCGGGAAGCATTAAGGGGCGGTCAGTCATGATAACCACGTCTCTCTCTTTTTCATGCTGCAGGAGGACCACATCAGGATCATGGATCCTGGTGACCTAGCTGTATGCCCGATGGCCTACAGAGACCATAGAAGGCGGAAGAGAAAGTGACTGAGGCACCTGGTCATGCAAAGGCAGGAGCAGCAACTTCATGAAGATGGGGCAGCAGGGGCTCCTGCACACGCTGCCCAGGAGCGGCAGTGAGCCATTGCTGGTCGACGCCTAGTGACACCCAGGATCTATAGACGCTGCCTGCCATTCCTGCAGATGACTGAGAACCAGTATCACCGACGGCTACACATGTCTAGGGACCTGGTGGCTCACATCTGCCACTTACTGCAGGACTTGGTGGCAAGGGGACATGGAGGGCATCCACTGCCAGTGGCTGTGAAAGTGACCACGGCGCTCAATTTCTATGCCAGTGGTTCCTTTCAGGGCTCCACAGGTGGCCTCTGTGGGATTTCATAATCCGCCACCCACAAATGAATCCATGACATCACGGATGCCATCTTCTCCATGGCACACAACTTTGTGCATTTTGCCCGGGACCGGGACAGCCAGGATGCAAGGGCCTTTGGATTCGCCCTGATCTCGAGATTCCCACAGGTGTAGGGTACGATAGACTGCACTCATGTGGCGCTCAGGACTCCATCGCTACACTCAGTGGACTTCATCAACCGCAAGGGCTTCCACTCACTGAACATGCAGCTGGTATGTGACCACCAGAAACACATCCTGCAGGTATGCACACGGTTTCCAGGGAGTGTGCATAACGCCTTAACCCTGAGCTGCTCGCCAATCCCTGCAGTCTTCCAGGGTTCACAGAGGCAACAGGGTTGGCTCCTTGGGGACAAGAGCTACCCGTGGAGGCCGTGGCTGATGACCCCCATGCAGCGGCCTCAGACTGCAGCAATGGGACGCTATAATAAGGCTCATGCTGCAGCTCGCAACTTGGTGGAGCAGACCTTCGGGATGCTGAAGATGGGGTTCTGGTGCCTGGACCGGTTTGGTGGAGCCCTGAAATACAGTCCGCAGAGGGTGTCACGCATTATCGTCGTCTGCTGTGCCCTTTACAACCTGGTGCTGCAACGGGGAGAAGAGCTGGCTGAGGAGGAGATGGGGGAGCTGCACGTCTCCTCTGATGAGGAGGACACTAATGGGGGTGAGGGTGACGGGGTCCTTGGTGGTGACGACGAAAGGGATGAGGCTGTCACACTGGCTAAATGAGGCAGGCGCACCCTGGAGGCCCTCATAGCTGCCAGATTTGTGAAGGATGATGACGACATGCAGTGAGGTGTACCCGTAGATCCTCACATCGCAGTTGTGAATGTTTGACTCTAGTCTGGCTTATCACAGCATCAATACCCTCTGTGAGAATGCTCCTGTCATGGAGATGCAGTGGAGGCCCTAATAGCTGCTCGATCGCAGGAGGATGATGACAACATGCAGTGAGGTCACTCCATAGATCTTCACATAGCCTCTGAGAATGTCTGACTCCTGTCTGGCCGAGGGCAGCTCGCTTGCGCTCCATGATCAGGACCATCTCGGAGATGCAGCCATGAAAGTTTAGACGCATCTGATGCTGTGTCCGCCTTCAGCACCTCAGCCATTCAAGAGCTTGTGTACAGCATCACTGGTCACAGATACTGGTGTGATGGGGGCTAGCCTCACCCTAAAGGTGCTGAGAGCACACAGAGAGTATGAGAGAACTCTGTGACGCCTGCCCACTACATTCTGGCAGCAATGACCAGCACCGTCGAGGTGCAGGCATCAGTAATGTTTCCAGGGGGTGTAAGACTGGACCATTAATGTGGTCTGAAGGCCGCACAGAGCACAGGGAAGAGGCCCTGGACTGAGACACCTGCCTTTTATCTTGTGCAGAAAGGTTTCACATCTGAGTGACAAGGACACTGCTCATCAGAACAAGGAGCCACAGGCAGGGAGACATTCTTAGGAGTTTATTGACAATAGTGAACAGTAAGTACAAGTGATTAACACCCATGGCCAGGCTGTACAACTACTTTTACCTAACTTTCCTATCCCTGCCGCTACTTCTTGGTGCTCCCCGGACATTCACAGCAGAGGTGGAGGCAGCTGCTGACTGTGCCGCCCTCTCTGTGATTTGGCGGGTGTCCTCTGGAGGGCTAAGACCTGGAGGTCCCTGGCCTGCTTTCGGGGTCCTGCTGTGTGGCAGTGGCACCCTCCTCAGATTATGGAACTGGAGCTGTGGAGGCCATAGGAAGAGGGGAGTTAGATGCGCCAGTCACTCCCAGAGTCACCTTGCTGGATGGCCCTGGAGTGTGCACTGCTGATCCTCCTCCCTATGGGTGCCCGAGGGCCCCTGGCTGACTCCGTGAGGGGAATGGGTAGCTGGAGTGAGATCGAGCTGACCAGCACCCCCCTCGCATACACACTGTTGGAGGCCAACTATGACATCAGCAGTGGAATTAAGCCCGCGCAGCAGCACATGGCTGCATCCTGGACCAAACATAGAAACATAGAAACCAGGAGCAGGAGTAGGCCATTCGGCCCTTCGAGCTTGCTCCACCATTCATTATGATCATGGCTGATCATCCAACTCGATAGCCTGATCCCGCTTTCTCCCCGTACGCTTTGATCCCTTTCGCCCCAAGAGCTCTATCTAACTCCTTCTTGAAAACATGCAATATTTTGGTCTCAACTACTTTCTGTGGTAACAAATTCCACAGGCTCACCACTCTCTGGGTGAAGAAATTTCTCCTCATCTCAGTCCTAAATGGTCTACCCCATATCCTCAGACTATGGTCCCTGGTCTGAAGTCTCCATGGCGGCCGCCATCCTGCCAGTGTTGACCTCGGTGCATTGCAATGCCAGCGCTATCACCCCAGCCTGAAGATGGGCAGAATCCTCCATCGTGCCTTGCAATCTGAGGAGTGCAGCGGACATCCCTTCCCGTTGTTCCCTAGCTTGCCTTTGCAACTCCAGCAACTGTGACATGACCAAGTCCAGAGGCTCATCATCTGACTTGGACTCAGCAATGTTCTGGCCTCCAGCAGTCCTCCGAGTGCCAGGGCCCTGGGAAGTCCCTGCCTCCGCCTGCTGTGGATCAGAAAGTGCGATGTTCTCACCAGATTGTGATCCTGAGGCTACCCTAAAGCTAGGTCCCACCGAGGTGTGTGTCTCTGCACTGGTGGAGGGTGTGGGTGAGCGCTGTGACGGGACTTCAGGGAGGGTGCCTTCAGATTCCTCTTCAGAGATTTCTTCGGAGATTGCTTTGAGGCCCTGGGTCATGAACTCTGTCGGCTGTTGTGCAGATGTGCCTGCGAAAGCAAGAGGAGATAATTAGTGCATGGCAGCGGGCTGTGAAACAGGACATATCACTCACAGCATGGTTGTCTGATAGATGTTGCACTGCTGGATCCTCACTTGGTAGAGCAGCTCCAACCTCACCAACAGCACAGGACCGGTCCCAGTCATCGTCGGCCAGCTGGATAGCTCTGTTTTCAAATTCAACAGAACTAAGTAAAAATAGAAGAGGTGAAATATAAGCTGGTTTAAGGGGGGGTGGGACAAGTAGAGCTGGATTGAGGGCCAGTGAAACCAGCTTATATTTCACCTCTCTTCTATTTTTACTTAGTTCTGTTGAAGGGTCATTCGGATTCGAAACGTTAACTGTGTTCCTCTCCGCAGATGCTGCCAGACCTGCTGAGTTTTTCCAGGTACTTTTGTTTTTGTTTTGGATTTCCAGCATCCACAGATTTTTGCTTTTATCTAGGAGTTTTGTGTGTATAGGAGAGGCATGTAAGATTAAAGCCTGTGAGCTACAACTGTCTGCAAAGGAACCAAATTGAAAGGAACCTCATTTTGAAGTTGTAAGGTGAAAATGCTTTGCCTGGTGTCTGCTTTAAATCTATGAGTTGTTGTTGCCTTGGTGGAGATTAATTTGGGAATTTGTTAAAAGTTATGATAGTAATAATTTGTAGCCATGTGTCGCTTGTGTATGTGTCTAACACCTTGATGTGAATTAATAAATGTCTCATTTAGTTTGATATAAAAACCTCTCGAGAACTGGTGGTCTTAGTCCTGAATTTAGAGCTGCAACTCAAAACATACCAATTAAAAATATAGGTTATGGCAGTTGTTTAAAGTTTCCCTCTGGGATTTTAAATAACTCAGCCTTTAAAAACTGTTGTGTCATAACACAACTTCTGTACTACCAAACAACTATATGAACAGAGCCGTGACTGTGAGCTGATGGAAGGTCCTGCAGTCTGAACATGTGTACATCTTCCCAAGATGGACCAGAGGTATTTCACAAACTCAACTGGAATTGCTGGGGAACAAAATAATAGATTAAAATGTTTTCAGAAAGTATTTTGAGTTATTCAATTAGCTCTCCTTTCTTTTATTCATAAGTTCCCCTGTCCATTGATTTGGGATTTGTTGTTTTCTTAAATCCCTTGTAATTTCTTATTGGTAATTTTCTCATTTCTTTTCTCACATTTTATTTATGGGTAGGATTTTGCCCTTGGTGGGAGTGCTCGGCGGGGATTGGCAGGGACCGCCGCCCGCAATTGGCATCGCATTGTGATTTTACGTGGGTGGCCCAATTAAGGCCCGCCCAGCATGGAACGCGAGCAGCAGCGCTCAGAGCTGCCTGTGCAGGTGAGGGGGGGAGGGCGAGCAGGCCTAGCTCAAACTTCTTACTTCGCGCATGCTCGCAAAAGAGCACTTCAATCTCCCTGAGGCACCAAGCTGCCTCAGGGAGATGAAGCACTCTTTGAAAAAACTTAACGTACAAAATAAAAATATCATCAAACATGTACCCTCATGTGACTCTGTCACATGAGCAGGGACATGTTTTTAATTCAAGTGTAAAATTTTTCTGTGATTTTTATTTACTTTAAGAAACTTGCTTTAAGATGAGGTTTCCTAAAAAATGTAAAGGCTGCTTGTCCTTTTTGCCTGCCCACCAGCCATTAGGTTGGATGGGCAGCGTAAATTTGAATTTAATTAATTGTGAATGGCCTTAATAGGCCTTTTAATTGTCAGCGGGCACACTGCTGACTATGTCGCGTGCCTGCCGAACTAAATTTCGCGGGACTGCGTGATGACATTGGGATGCTCGCCCAACATTATCGCGCATCATTTTGCGCTCGGCCAAGTCGTGCGCGCACACACCCACCAAGCGTAATTTTCTGCCCTATATGTTTTCTATTTCCTCATATTCTGATTTCAGTAAAGTGTGGTTGTAAAAATGTGACATTACAGGAAGTAAATGCACAACATGAAGTACACACACAGACAAGACTTTTCATATGATGGTTATAGGCTGTGGCGTAGTGGTATTGTCACTGGACTGGTAATCCAGAGATCCAGTGTAATGCTCTGGGCACCCGGGTTTGAAGCCCACCAAGGCAGATGGTGAAACTTGAATTCAATAAACATCTGGAATTAAAAAGGTCTAGTGATGACCATGAAACCATTGCCGATTGTCGTAAAAACCCATCAGGTTCACAAATGTCCTTTAATGGAAGGAAATCTGCTGTCCTTACCTGGTCTGGCCTACACATAACTCTAGATCCACAGCAGTGTGGTTGACTCTTAAACGCCCTCTGAACAAGGGCAATTACAAGGGATGGGCAATAAATGCTAGCCTAGCCAGCGACGTCCACATCCCATGAATGAATAAAAAAAAAATAAGCTCTGTGTCTACATGAAAATGGAGAGAATGAAAATATATTCTAGGAAGTAAAAAACGAATCTATCGAAGTTTAATAGATGAATAGAGAGATCGATCAAACTTGAAACTAAGAAGATGCATTTAGAACATGGAACAGATAATAGAAAGAAATACAGAGCAAATATGGGAAAAATAGGAAAATTATAAGAAGGTAGATTGCAAAGACAAATGAGAAAATGAGCAAAAATATACAAGCACATTATCTAACTATCCAGTTTAGTATTAGATGTTAAACAATGAAGGAGGAAAGACTGTACAGGAGAGTGAAAGAATGAGACAAATACTAAGTCAACACTTTTTCTTGGCCTCCAGAGAATTTGTGGATATTGGGATTATAGAGCTACCGGATGTGGGTGTAAACCTGTTAGTACAGCTTTCTATTCAAAAGAGATGGTACAAAATAAATTTACTCAAACATAGGAAATAAAAGCTTGCACTGAGATAGTACTTTATCAGGTCAAGGCCACAGAGATGGTGCAGAAGAGATTCAATGAGATAACACCAGAGATGAGAAACATTAGTTATGAGAAGTGACTGGGACTCATTTCACCAGAACAAGGTTTCAGAGGAAATACGATAGAGGCATTCAAAGTTATTTTGATAAGGTAAATCAGGAAAAACCGGTTGACAAATCAGTAGTTACAGGACATACATTTATTATAACAATAAAATAACAAAGGGTGAAGTTAATAGTTTTGGGGCATCCTGAGTTCATGAAAGGCGTTTTATAAACTTTTTCTGTCTTTCTTTCACAAGTTTTAATTTGAAACTGATTACACAATGATACTGTGTGTCCCCAAAGGCCTGAAATTGGGAGCTGTAGTTGATGACTAAGCAAGCATTTTATCTGTTTTTGAAGAGTTCCTTTATCTGCTTTTTTTCCAAAAGAAAATACTTTATTGGCAAAATTTAAAGAAGCGCTTTACAAAACATTTCAACTTGGAAATTACACAAAGCACACTAAAATTCAACTTGTCTCCATACAGCATGTTCCAATCCATGGTGCTTCAATACAATTGTAAGGCTCTTGATATTTACAATATACATTCCTTGTCAGGCATACAGCCTAAAGGTTTGTACACAGTTTCCAACCCTCGGTGTACTATGACTGAAAGGCCTTAAACAACAACCTTTCTCCATTGCACCTCTGCAGCAGCTGGCCCAAGCTTTAGTGTGTCCCTCAACTCATGGTCCTAGACCTTAGAATGTGCCAGTCTGCAGCCCTCAGTCAAGGAAACTCTAAACACTAAAAGACTAGCAAGTTTCGAGCAGACCACAGAGCGCCTTTTACTGACTTGATGGTCCTCCAGCAGCAGTTGATGTTTATCTCGGTATGCATCCCTGTGAACAGACCATAGAGTACAGGGCCCCGTGTCACAGAACTGTTCCAGACAAACCTCGGCAAACCCACTGCATCTCTCTCCAGACCTTCTTTGCAAAGGCACATTCCAGAAGGAGGTGGACAACCGTCTCTTCCCACCATAGCCAACTCGAGGGCAATATGCAGAGGGAGTGAGACTCTGGGTGTGTAGGAAGGATCTGACGGGGAGAGCCTTTCTCAAGACCAGCCAAGCTACAACGTTACATGCAGATCACTGCCTGATGGATTTGTGGTCAAAGGTGTTTTTCTGCATAAACTTATCCACGAGGGATAGGTGGCACAGCAGGGTCCAGCTGCCTGGAGCTTTCCACTGCAATAGCAAATAGTGACACTTGGTGTCTGCGTACCGAGGTGCCTGCGCACAGCTTGATGCAGCCAGACACAAAAGTAGCCATCAGGATGACGGCGATGTTGGGTATGTTTTTCCCCCTTTATCTAGAGGTTTGTACATCATGTCACTATGAATACGGTCCATTTTTGACCTCCAGATTAAGCAAAAGCTAGCTCAGGCGATCGACACGGTACAGGAGTGAGGAATGGCCCAGACCTGCACAAGTACAGCAACACCAACAGCACCTCATACTTGATGACAAGGTCTTACCTGCAATGGAGATGGGGCGTCGCTCCCACATGCCCAGTTTTTGTTTTACCATCGTTACACACTCCTTCCGGTTTTTAGCACATGCCTTGATCCCTCCGAACCATATCTCCAGCAACTTCAGGCAGTCTGACCCGATGGTGAAGGGGACCGTTCCCAAAGAACATGGCCTGACTCTAGCCGCGGTTTACCTTGACTCTGAGGCCAGTTTGAACTGGTCGCAGATGTTCATCAGAACATGCATCAACAGTGGCTCCAAGCAGAAGACAGCAACGTCATCCATGTACAGGAAGGCCTGAGTGTCTTTGCTGCCTGGGATCCACACTCCTATGCCCGAGTCCTTCCTGATGGACTTGGCAAAAGGTTCAATATAACACACAAACAGGGCAGAGGAGAGAGGATAACCCTGCCTGACTCCACATTTGATGGAAAGCTTTCTGATTCACACCCATTGATTGAAACTGCACTATTGATGTTTGTGTAGAGCAGTTGAATCCAATTGTAGATTCCCTCCCCAAACCCCATTTTGGAGAGCTCGTCCCATGTAGATGTGTGATATTCTGCCAAAGGCCTTCTCCTAGTCCAGGCTGATGAGGCAGGTGTCCACTTCCCCATCCCCACATATCCTTGAATAGGGTAAGGCTCTCGGAGATCTTCCTGCCTGGTACAGTGGAGGTCTGGTCAGAGTGGATCACCACCTCTTGAGTAGACTTGACCTAATTGGCAATGACCTTGGACAGAATTTTGTAGTCCACATTCAGCAGTGAAATGGGCCACCAATTTCTAATTTTCTCCCTTTCCCCTTTCCACTTGTAGATGAGGGTGATGATACATTTCTTCATGGATCCTGACATGCTGCTGGTCAGAAGTATGCTCTCATACACTTCCAGCAGGTGTGGGCCAATCCAGCTCCACAGAGCCGAATACAATTCAGCCAGTAAGCCACTGCTTCCGGGAGTTTTAGTCTTCTCAAAGGACACAAGGCTTTAGTCAGCTTGTCCAAAGTTAGAGGTTTGTTGACACTCTCCCGTGTGCTGTAATCTAAGACCTCCGGAAGAAGAAACACAAGCACGTCTTTTCCTGCTCCACAGAGCGGACTCTGGACCGGAAGATGATCTTGGAGGCTTCTGAGGCTTGCTGGCTCTTCACCTCTTGGAGATCCTCCTTGACATCGACCCCTATCGACTGCAGCCAGAGCAGATTCTACATGCTTTCCCGGATTCACGATATTTCCTTCTGCTCCTGTCTAGCCTTCTGAACACCTGTGAGGATGAAGAACCTTTTGATGTTCTCCTTGATCACTTCCCACTAGAGCATCAGGGACTCAAAGAGGGGTTTCTTGTTTCTCCAACCTTTGTAATCCCTTTTGAGTTCCTCAATGTTTTCTGGGGTTAGCAAAATCACATTCAGCTTCCCTGTGCCCCTGCCAACCCTCTCGCCTTCCTGCAAGTGACAGTTGGCCAGTATGAGGCAGTGGTGAGAGAAAGAACGCTGGCTTGACATCAGTGGATCTGATTGTGAACGTGTGGGACAGAAACGGGAAGTCTATCCTGGAATGGATGGACCAGTCTGGCCGGGACCAGGTGTATCCTCACTCTGTCTGAAGAGTTGCTGAAGACGTCGTGCAGCTTGGCACCTTTTACTGTTTCCATCAAGAGTCTGGATGTGGTGTCCAGTTTGCTATTGGCCCTGTCAGATCGTCCAGCCGGATTGTCAAGCCGCATCAACGATGCAGTTGAAGTCACCACCTAGAATGACCGTCTGGATGTTGCCAGCAGCAGTGGGAGCTGCTGAATAATGGCTAACCGCTCGCTGTTTGGAGCTGAGTAGTACGTGTTAAAATTTTTGTAATTCCATCTGCTCTGAGGAGGCGCCTGTTCATCACCTCCTTGACTTCGATGATGGTGAAGTTGCCTCCCCAGAGCAGAATACCCAGGCCGGGGGAACAGGAGTCATTTCTTCCCAACCAGATCAATGGCCCATAGGACCACCATCGTGACCATTGCCTGTAAGAACTGAGGTGTGGTATCCTACACTCCTGTAGAAACAGCAAGTCAGCTTTGGCCATGGCAAGGTAATCCAAGGTTGAAACGCATCGCTTAGTAGATTTCATGCTACACACGTTAATGGAAGTGATCTTTCTACCAATTTTAAAGCATTTTGTAGTTTACCAGACACGTTGTCTTTGACAGTTCCAGCCCTTGTGTCGACTCCTGCATATCCATAGTGTTCACAAATTGTCTCACTTGTGATGAGCTGAGGAAACCATCCTGGTCTACTCTGTTAGAATTGTTCAACCCGGTTAACATAGTGGGTGGGGGGTTTCATCCAAGGAGTGAGAATTGGACTGTTCCCTGTTGCAGAAGTCTTTCCCATCCATTCCTCCTTGAGGGCGGTCTGGAGCTGGAATGCACTGGCCTTTTCACTTTGAAGTTGGGGTGCGCTGACCTCTTCGCTGCCTCCAATGTTTTGGAGTTTGGGTGACTCCTCCTCCTCCAGCTCTCTTGAGATTTGCTGCTGCTTCTGCAGGTGCTGCCCTTATCCTTCCTCATCCAAAAAGCAGCAGTCCCTGTTATCCATGTCGGATAGGGATTGCCTGTTGCCTTTGGCTTGGTCTCTTCTTGGCCCTTTCTTCTGTTTGGTCTTCCTCACCAGCTGCCATTCCCCAGTTCCCCCCTTCCTGCTTATTCCTCATCCATTGATTCAGTCCGCTGAGGAGTGGGAGGTTTGGGGACCGTGCTGGTGTTTGGCAGTCTGCTGCCTCATTCCTTCTGTTCCTCTTGTTCGTCTCTGTGGTCCTTCTTTGTCCCATTCTGTTCGCTGGAGGACTTGATGGGTGGAGGATTGCAAGTCTCTTTGGTGGTAATCCTGCTTGCCATTCCATCAGCATGCCTCTCCTTGGTTCTTGCCAGCTGTGCCTAACTGAGGCAGTGTTTTGGGCAGGTCTTGTGAAGATGGTCTGCCCCACCACACGGGTTGCAGCACTCAGTCTGCTTGCAGTTCTTGCAGATGATGGCTCTGCAGTTGGCGGCCATATGGCCAGATTTGCCACAGAAACAACAACCTTTGGGCTACTCCGTATAGCCAAGGTAGCCATGGCTTCCCCTAGTAGCAAAGCTGGAGGGAGGGTGAAGAATTGTTCCCTTACCATCCATCTTTAGAGTCCCCTTGACCTGCCCTTTACTGGTCCAAATCCTGAAAGCATTCTTGACCTCTAGTGCAGTTCCCAACCTTGTTGACGTACCTGGCAAGGAAGGTAAGCACATCCACGACAGGAATATGGGAGTTGTAGAGATACACAGTCACCACCTGGTCCCATTGTGACGGCAGGGTAAACAGCAGCTCCACTGTGAGGATTCTCAGCTGTGGTAGGTTTCTCCAGAAGCATGCTGCAACATTCTTGAAGATCAAATCAAAGTATCCAGCGCTGGGCAAGTCCTGCAGATGGTTGATGTCCACAGTCTTGAATCCACAGGATTCCAAAAGGATTCTCTTAATGAAGAAGGTACGGTCAATTGGTGTACCTCCTTCACTGTCTTTCACTGCCACCCTAACGATATTATGTACCCCCTGGTTTGGGGCTGTACTCTTCCTAGCCTCTACCAGCCATCACCTCTTTAAGATATGTTAAACAATGAGGCCCTGCCAAAGGAGAAAAAAACAACCTTCAACTGCTGCTTGTTCATTCATTACTTCCAGCAGAGGTTGTAAGAGATTAAAACTTATTTAATCCATATTCAGCACAAGCCAACAATGGAAAAGAAAATACAGTAAAGGTATGCCCAGTAAACTTGTTGAACTTGTTCCATTGTTTTGCTGCTTTATTTGTCTATCCTGAAACTGGCTGCATTTTGCAGAAGATATTATAGGGTTATAATATGTTATATTATATATAATTATATATTATAATTTATTATTAATAATATTATAATATATAATTATATTATATTAATCTGCACTCCAAATGGTCCTGAGGCCATTTCCTACAGCTGGAAAGACAATTTAGAACAATATGCATCACTGTAATATAGTGACCCAGCCAGAATGTAATTATCCTATCAATCACATGGGATTGATTTTATACACATAATTTGTGCTATGGAACAATTTTCCACTCTGTGTTTTGCTGGAGAAATAATCCTGCTTTTATCAACAGACTCTGCTGTAGTTTAAGACATGAGTCCCATTTGCTGTAGTTTGGAGAGAAACTGTTAAATGCACTCTCTTTACTGTAAATCATGCAGTAAGTTCCACTTCTTGTGCTGACTCAGTGACGTCAATACTCACTTTGAATATAAATGAGAAATATTCGATGACCAAGGAATGGCCCTATGGTCACCGGTTCCATTGACCTACAATTGAATCTTCTTGTTTCTTTTGGGTTTTACTCTTACATTAGTGAGCAGAATATTTTTTAATGTAATTCCAGTTCGGAAGGTAAAAGAAAGAACAATGTAATGTAGCTCACCACTTCCTCAGGATGTCTTCCAAAGCATTATACAAGCAATTGATTACTTTTGAAGTGTAGTCACTGTTGTCACAGAGCCAGCAAATTTGCCCAGAAGGCCTCACAAGAGGCAATTGAATTAATGACAAGTTCATTTATTCTTTTGGTGCCACAGGAGAAAATAAAGTTAAAAATTATTCAATGGGTTCAGGCAACAATAAATGAAGATGGTGAAAAGGCAAACTAAATTTCAAGGACATTCCAGCTCAATCAGTCGAGAAGTTACTAAAGGCAAAATGATGATCATTTGAATAAAGAGAACAGAAGGACCAAGAGGCAAAAGGTTTAAGAGGTAAGTCTGGGAATACAGTCACACAAGACCTCCAAACGTCAAGGCTGAAATATTTGCGATCATCTTCAGCCAGAAGTGCCAAGTGGATGATCCATCCTGGCCTCCTCCGGAGGTCCCCAGCATCACAGATGCCAGTCTTCAGGCAATTGGATTCACTCCACATGACATCAAGAAACGGCTGAAGGCACTGGATACTGCAAAGGCTATGGGTCCTGACAACATTTCAGCAATAGTACTGAAAACTTGTGCTCCCGAGCTTGCTGTGCACCTAGGCAAGTTGTTCCATTACAACTACAACACTACCCAGCAATGTGGAAAATTGTCCAGGTATGTCCTGTACACAAAAAGCAGGACAAATCCAACCCAGCCAATTATGGCCATCAGTCTACTCTCAATCACCGGCAAAGTGATGGAAGGTGTCATTGACAGTGCTATCAAATGGCACTTATACAGCAATAACCTGCTCAACTGTCCACTTAGGTTCCACCAGGGCCACCCAGCTCCTGACCTCACTACAATCTTAGTCAAAACATGGGCAAAAGAACTGAATTCCAGAAGGGAGGTGAGAGTGCCTGCCCTTGGCATCAAGGCAGCATTTGACCGAGTGTGGCATCAAGAAATCAATGGGAATCGGGAGAAAATTCTCCATTGCTAAGAGTCATATCTAGCACAAAGGAAGATGATTGTTGTTCGAGGCTAATCATCTCAGCTCCAGGACATCACTGTTGGGGTTCCTCAGGGTCGTTTCCTAGGCTAACTGTCTTCAGCTGCTTCATCAATGCCCTTCCCTCCATCAGAAGGTCTGAAATGAGGATGTTTCCTGGTGATTGCACAGCGTTCTGCACCATTTGCGATTCCTCAGATAATGAAGCAGTCCGTGGCCTCATGCAGCAAGACCTAGGCGATATTCAGAATTGAGTGGTAAGTAGCAAGTAACATACAAGCCACACAAATGCCAGGTAATGACCTTCTCTGACAAGAGAAAATCTAATCATCTCCCCTTGAGTTTCAACAGCATGACCATTGCTGAATCCCCCACCATCAACATCATGAGTGCTATCATTGATCAGAAACTTAACGGAAACAGCCATACAAATACTGTGGCTACAAGAGCAGGTCAGATGCTGGGAATTCTATGACAAATAACTCATCTCCTGACTCCCCAAATCCTGTCCACTATCTACAAGGCACAAGACAGGAGGATAATGGAATGCTTTCCATTTGCCTGGATGCGTGCAACTCCAACCACACGCAATGAGCTTGACTGCATCCAGGACAAAGCAGCCCATTTGACTGGCACCCCAACCACCACCTTCAACATTAACTCCCTCCACTACCAACACACAGTGGCAGCAGTGTGTACCATCCAAAAGTAACTCTCTAACAGTAACCACAATGCAGGACAAAGTATAAAAGAATATTGGGTGCTTGTGATAAAGGGATGGTAATAATCATGGGTGACTTTAATCTACATATAAACTGGAAAAGTCAGATTGACAATAGTAGCCTGGATGAGGTGTTCATAGAATGCTTTTGATAAAGTTTCTTAGAACAGGATGTTTTGGAACCAACCAGCGAACAGGTTATATTAGACTTGGTATTGTGTAATGTAATAGGATTAATTTATGACCTCAGGGTAAGGGCCTCCCTAAGGTAGCAGTGACCACAATATGATTGAATTTTACATCCAGAATGAAAGGGAGAAGAGTGGGTCTAAGACTAGTATTTTAAACCTAAATAAGGGCAACTATGTGGGCATGAAAGCTGAGCTAGCTGAAGTTAACTGGGATACCAAGGCTAAGGGATAGATCAATAGAGAAGCAATGGCAGGCTTTTCAGAGGATTTTTCATAATACTCACAATAAGTATATTCCTACTCTAAACAAAAATTCTGAAGGGAAGACCTGTCATCCATGGTTAACTAAAGAAGTTAGTGAAAGCATCAAACTTAAAGAAAAAGCATATAACTGCATAAAGATGAGTGGCAGGTCAGATGATTGGTCAGAATATAAAGAATGCCAGAAAATGACTAAAAGGTTAATCAGGAGAAAGAAATTACAGTATGAGAGGAAGCTAGCTAGAAATGTAAAAACAGATAGCAAGAGATTTTACAGGTAGGTAAACAGGAAAAGAGTAAGTAAAATGAGTGTTGGTCCTCTAGAGAGTGACAATGGGGATTTAATAGTAGATAATAAGGAAATGGCGGATGAAATTAACAAATATTTTGCTTCTGGCTTCACTATAGATGATACAAAAACATTCCAGTAATAGCTGTAAATCAGGGTGTGGAGGGGAGAGAGGAACTTGGTGAAATTACAATCACTAGGAAAGCGGTACTGAGCAAACTGATGGAGCTGTGGGCTGACAAGTCTCTGGGTCCAGATGGCAAATGAGGTAGTAGATGCGTTGGTATTAATTGTTCAAAATCCCCAAGATTCTGGAAAGGTTCCATCAGACTGGAAAGTAGCAAATAGAACCCTTCTATTCAAGAAGGGAGGGAGGCAGAAAACAGGAAACTAAAGGCCAGTTAGCTTGACATCTATTGTGGGGAAGTTATTAGAATCAATCATTATGGAAGTTATAGCTGAGCATTTAGAAAAATACAAGGTAATTGGGAAGAGTCAGCATGGTTTTGTGAAAGGGAAATCATGCTTAACCAATTTATTAGAGTTCTTTGAAGGAGTAGCATGCGCTGTGGATAAAGCGGAGCCTGTAGATATACTGCACTTAGATTCCCAGAAGGCAGTTGATAAGGTGTTGATAGGGAAGGAAATCTGCCATCCATACCTGGTCTGGCCTACATGTGATTTCAGACCCACAGCAATGTGGTTGACTCTGAACAAGGGCAATTAGGGATGAGCAATAAATGTTGGCTTAGCCAGTGACACCCACATCCCATGAATTAATTTTAAAAAAATCAAAGGTTATTGCAGAAAATAAAAGCTCATGGTGTAAGGGGTAACATATTAACCTGGATAGAGGATTGGCTGGCTGGCAGAAAACAGAGAGTATGCATAAATAGATAACCGATGCATGTCAGCCTGTTCCTGCCCCACGGAACTCATTTCGCGCTATCTTGACTCCCTTCTCTCTCCCCTTGTCCAGTTCCTTCCCACCTACACCTGTGATTCCTCTGACACCCTACATCATATCAACAATTTCCAGTTCCCTGGCCCTAACCACCTCCTCTTCACCATGGACATCCAATCCCTCTACACCTCCATCCCCCACCGGAATGGTCTGAAGGCTCTCCGCTTCTTCCTCGAACAGAGGCCCAAACAATCCCCATCCACCACTACTCTCCTCCGTCTGGCTGAACTTGTTCTCTCACTGAACAATGTCTCCTTAAACTCCTCTCACTTCCTCCAAATAAAAGGTGTGGCTATGGGTACACACATGGGCCCCAGTTATGCCTGTCTCTTTATGGGCTATGTGGAACATTCCTTGTTCCAGACCTACTTAGGCCCCCTCCCACAACTCTTTCTCCAGTACATCGATGATTGCTTCGGTTGTGCTTCATGCTCTCGTCTGGACCTGGAAAAATTTATTAATTTTGCTTCCAATTTCCACCCCTTCATCATTTTCACATGGTCCATCTCTGACACTTCCCTTCCCTTCCTTGACCTCTCTGTCTCAATTTCTGGTGATAGACTGTCCACCAATATTCATTACAAGCCTACCGACTCACACAGCTACCTCGACTACAGCTCCTCACACCCCGCTTCCTGTAAGGACTCCATCCCATTCTCTTAGTTCCTTCGCCTCCATCGCATCTATTCTGATGATGTCACTTTCCAAAACAGTTCCTTCTTCCTTAACCGAGGTTTTCCACCCACGGTGATTGACAGGGCCCTTAACCGTGTCCGGCCCATCTCCCGCGCGTCCGCCCTCACACCTTCCTCTCCCTCCCAGAACCATGATAGGGTCCCCCTCGTCCTCACTTATCACCCCACCAGCCTCCGCATTCAAAGGATCATCCATCGCCATTTACACCAACTCCAACATGATGCCACCACCAAACACATCTTCCCTTCACCCCCCCGGCGGCATTCCGCAGGGATCATTCCCTCCGGGACACCCTGGTCCACTCCTCCATCACCCCCTACACCTCAACCCCCTCCCATGGCACCTTCCCATGCAACCGCAGAAGGTGCAACACCTACCCCTTTACTTCCCCTCTCTTCACCATCCAAGGGCCCAAACACTCCTTTCAAGTGAAGCAGCATTTCACTTGCACTTCCCTCAATTTAGTCTACTGCATTCGCTGCTCCCAATGCGGTTTCCTCTACATTGGAGAGACCAAATGCAGACTAGGTGATCGCTTTACGGAACACCTTCGGTCTGTCTGCAAGCATGACCCAGACCTCCCTGTCGCTTGCCATTTCAACACTCCACCCTGCTCTCATGCCCACATGTCTGTCCTTGGTCTGCTGCAATGTTCCAGTGAAGCTCAACGCAAACTGGAGGAACAGCACCTCATTTTCCGACTAGGCACTTTACAGCCTTCCGGACTGAATATTGAGTTCAACAATTTTAGATCATGAACTCTCTCCTCCATCCCCATCCCCTTTCTGATCCCCCTTTTTTCTAATAATTTATATAGATTTTTCTTTTCCCACCTATTTCTATTAATTTTAAATGTATTTCTATCCTTTGTTCTATCTCCACCTTTTAGCCTATTTCGATCCCTTCCCCCGACTAGGGCTATCTGTACCTTGCTTGTCCTGCTTTCTACCCTTAATGTCACATATTAGCACATTCCTTATATAATGTCACCACCTTCAACAGCTCTTTGTCCTTTTGTCTATGACATATTTTGGCTATCACATAGGCCCCCACCTATCACTGGCCCTCTATCCAGCTCTTCTTGTCCCACCCCCCCTTAAACCATTTTATATTTCACCTCTTTTCTATTTTTCCTTAGTTCTGGTGAAGAGTCATACGGACTCGAAATGTTAACTGTGTTCCTCTCCGCAGATGCTGTCAGACCTGCTGAGTTTTTCCAGCTATTTTTATTTTTGCTTTGGATTTCCAGCATCCGCAGTTTTTTGCTTTTATGCATAAATAGGTCTTTGTCTGATTGGCAGGATGTGACTAGTGGGGTCACACAGGGGTCTGTGCTGGGGCCTCACCCTTTTACAATGTACATCAATGACTTAGATGAGGGGAATAAAGACATGGTAGCTAAAATTGCAGACAACACAAAGATAGGTGGGAAAGTATGTTGTGAAGAAGACAAGGAGTTTGCAGATGGATATATATAAGTTGAGTGAGTGGGCATATATCTGGCAGATGGTGTATAATGTGGAAAAATGTGAAGTTGTTCACTTTGGCAGGAAGAATAAAAAGCAGAGTATTACTTAAATAAAGAACAACTGCAGAATTCAGAGGTACAGAGGGATCTCGGTGTTCTTGTGCATGAGTCACAAAAAGTTATTATGCAGGCACAGCATGTAATCAAGAAGGAGAATGGAATGCTATCCATTATTACAAGAGGAATTGAACATAGAAGTAAGGATGTTAAGTTTCAGATACACTGGGCATTGGTGAGACTGCATCTTGAATACTGTGTGCAGTTTTGGTCTCCTTATTTAAGGAAGAATGTAATTATATTGGAGGCGGTTCAGAGGATGTTTGCTAGATTGATGCCTGGAATGAGCTGGTTATCTTATAAGGATAAGTTGAACAGGCTGGGCTTGTTTCCACTGGAGTTGAGAAGGGTGAAGGGTGACGATTGATGTATATAAGATCCTGAATGTTCTTGACAAGGTGGACGTGAAAAAGATGTTTCCTCTTGTGGGTAAGTCCAGAACTAGGGGGCACTGTTTTAAAATTAGGGGTCCCCTTATAGGACGGAGATGAGGAGAATTTTTTTCCCTCAGAGGGTTGTGTGACTTTGTAACTCTCCGCTTCAGAAGGCGGTTGAAGTGGGGTCACTAAATATTTTTAAGGCAGGGGTAATAGGTTCTAGTTAGGCAAGAGAATCAAAGGTTATCAGGGGTAGATGAGAATGCAGAACTCGAGACACAAACAGATCAGCCATGATCTTATTGAATGGCGGAACAGGCCCGAGGGGCTGAATGGCCTGCTTCTGCTCCTATTTCGTATGTTCGTATCTACAAGATTCACAGCTCCTTCGACAGCATCATCTAAACAGGGGGAAATAGTTGTGGTATAGTGGTAATGTCACTGAACTAGTGATCCAGAGGCCCAGGGCTAATACTCTGGGGACACGGGTTCAAGTTCTGTCATATTAGCTGGTAGAATTAAAAGCTAGTGTTAGTCAGTGGTGACCATGAAACTATCATCATTTGTCACAAAAATCAATTGAATGCCCTTTAGAGAAGGAAGTCTGCCATCCTTACTTGGTTTGGCCCACATGTGACTCCAGGCCCACACCAATGTGGTTGACTCTTATCTACCCTCCGAAATGGCCTAACAAGCCATGTAGTTCAAGGGCAATTCGAGATGGGCAACAAATGCTAGCCATGCCTGCAACACCCACATTCCATGAAAGAATAATTTTTTTAAAAACCGGTGACCTCTACCACCTAGAAGGACAAGGCAGCAGATGCATGGGAACACCTCCAGGACACTCACCATCCTGACTTAGAACTATTTTACGGTTCCTTTACTGTTGCTGGATGAAAAACCTTGAACTCCCTTCTTAACAGCACTGTGGGTCTACCTTCACCAGTTGGATAGTAGAGGTTCAAGAAGGTGGCTCAACACCATCTTCTCAAGGGCAATTAGGAATGGGCAATAAATGCTGGTTTTGCCAGCAACACTCACATCCCATGAAAGAATTTTTTACAAATAAGCTACAGAATTTTAGTGCACAAAGAAAATCAGCCAAAACCATATGTGGTGCAAACTGTGCTGCCAAAATGCTTGTAATAGGCCTGTACATGCAGAAAATAGAACTGAATGCAAGGGATTTTGTTAAAAGTTAATTGTTGTAATATTTATAATATCAAATTATTGTTTGAGTTAGTTAGACCCAAAGATGGTGGGTCTGTAATTGAGCATGCAAACAAGCTAATCATCAAAAACAAAAATAGCTGGAAAAACTCAGCAGGTCTGACAGCATCTGCGGAGAGGAACACAGTTAATGTTTCGAATCCGTATGACTCTTCAACAGAACTAAAGAAAAATAGAAATGAGGTGAAATATAAACTGTTTGAGGAGGGTGGGACAGGTAGAGCTGGATAGAAGACCAGTGATAGGTGGGGGCAAAGAAGAGATTGCCAAAGGTGTCATAGACAAAAGGACAAAGGGGTGTTGATATTAGCTAAAGGATGTGCTAATGGTGATATTAAGTGTAGAAAACAGGACAAGTAAGTGACAGATGGCCCTAGTGGGGGTGGGGTGGGGTGGGGTGGGGTGGGGTGGGGTGGGGGAAGGGATCGAAATAGGCTAATAGGTGGAGATAAAACAATGGATGGAAATAAATTTTAAAATAATAATAGAAATAGGTGGGAAAAGAAAAATATATTTTAAAAATATATAAATTATTAGAAAAAAGGGGGATCGGAAAGGGGGTGGGAATGGAGGAGAGAGTTCATGGTCTGAAATTGTTGAACTCAATGTTAAGTCCGGAAGGCTGTAAAGTGCCTAGTCGGAAGATGAGGTGCTGTTTCTCCAGTTTGCGTTGAGCTTCACTGGAACAATGCAGCAAGCCAAGGATGGACATGTGGGCATGAGAGCAGGGTGGTGTGTTGAAATGGCAAGCAACAAGGAGGTCTGGGTCATGCTTGCAGACAGACCGAAGGTGTTCTGCAAAGCGGTCACCCAGTCTGCGTTTGGTCTCTCCAATGTAGAGGAGACCGCATTGGGAGCAGCGAATGCAGTAGACTAAATTGAGGGAAGTGCAAGTGAAATGCTGCTTCACTTGAAAGGAGTGTTTGGGCCCTTGGACGGTGAGAAGGGGGGAAGTAAAGGGGCAGGTGTTGCACCTTCTGCGGTTGCATGGGAAGGTGCCATGGGAGGGGGTTGAGATGTAGGGGGTGATGGAGGAGTGGACCAGGGCGTCCCGGAGGGAACGGTCCCTATGGAATGCCAACAGGGGGGGGTGAAGGGAAGATGTGTTTGGTGGTGGCATCATGCTGGAGTTGGCGTAAATGACGGAGGATGATCCTTTGAATGCGGAGGCTGGTGGGGTGATAAGTGAGGACAAGGGGGACCCTATCATGTTTCTGGGAGGGAGAGGAAGATGTGAGGGAGGATGCGCGGGAGATGGGCCGGATATGGTTGAGGGCCCTGCCAACCACCGTGGGTGGAAAACCTCGGTTAAGGAAGAAGGAAGACATGTCAGAAGAACTGTTTTGGAAAGTGGCATCATCAGAACAGATGCGACGGAGGCGAAGGAACTAAGAGAATGGGATGGAGTCGTCACAGGAAGCAGGGTGTGAAGAGCTGTAGTCGAGGTAGCTGTGGGAGTCAGTAGGCTTGTAATGATTATTGGTGGACATCCTATTACCAGAAATTGAGACAGAGAGGTCAAGGAGGGGAAGGGAAGTGTCAGTGATGGACCATGTGAAAATGATGGAGGGGTGGAAATTGGAAGCAAAATTAATAAATTTTTCCAGGTCCAGGCCAGAGCATGAAGCAGCACCGAAGTAATCATCGATGTATCGGAGAAAGAGTTGTGGGAGGGGGCCGGAGTAGGTCTGGAACAAGGAATGTTCCACATAGCCCATAAAGAAACAGGCATAACTGAGGCCCATGTGGATACCCATAGCCACATCTTTTATTTGGAGGAAGTGAGAGGAGTTTAAGGAGACATTGTTCAGTGAAAGAACAAGTTCAGCCAGACGGAGGAGAGTAGTGGTGGATGGGGATTGTTCGGGCCTCTGTTCGAGGAAGAAGCGGAGAGCCTTCAGACCATCCCGGTGGGGGATGGAGGTGTAGAGGGATTGGACGTCCATGGTGAAGAGGAGGCGGTTGGGGCCAGGGAAGTGGAAATTGTTGGTATGATGTAGGGTGTCAGAGGAATCGCGGATGTAGGTGGGAAGAGACTGGACAAGGGGAGAGAGAATGGAGTCAAGATAGCAAGAAATGAGTTCCGTGGGGCAGGAACAGGCTGATACGATCGGTCTGCCGGGACAGTCCTGTTTGTGGATTTTGGGTAGGAGGTAAAAGTGGGCCGTCCGAGGTTGGGACACTATGAGGTTGGAAGCTATGGAGGGAAGATCTCCAGAGGAGATTAGGTCAGTGACAGTCCTGGAAACAATGGCTTGATTTCAGTGGTGGGGTCATGGTCCAGGGGAGGTAGGAGGAAGTGTCTATGAGCTGGCGCGCAGCCTCTGTGAGGTATTGGTCAGTACACCAGACAACAACTGCACCACCCTTGTCAGCAGGTTTAATGACAAAGTCAGGGGTTGGACCTGAGAGAACGGAGTACGGCAAGTTCACCAGCATCAACACCCCTTTGTCCTTTTGTCTATGACATCTTTGGCAATCTCTTCTTTGCCCCCACCTATCACTGGCCCTCTATCCAGCTCTACCTGTCCCACCCCCCTCAAACAGCTATATTTCACCTCATTTCTATTTTTCTTTAGTTCTGATGAAGAGTCATACGGACGCGAAACGTTAACTGTATTCCGCTCCGCAGATGCTGTCAGACCTGCTGAGTTTTTCCAGCTATTTTTGTTTTTGTTTCAGATTTCCAACATCCGCAGTATTTTGCTTTTAAACTAATCATCAACTCGTTGAAGGTGAGTTTGCAATTTATAAAGCACTTTTCATAACCTCAGGACATGCCAAGGTGCTCTACAACCAATGAAATACTTTTGGAGTGCAGTCATTGTTGTAAAGTAAGAAATGCCACAGTCAATTTTTGTACAGAAAGCTCTAACAAACAGCAGTGAAATAAATGACCAGTTAAACTTTCTTTTAGGTGTTGGCAGACGGATTGACCAAGGCACTGAGAGAACTCCCTTACCCTTCTTTGAGTCGTGTCCTGGAACATTATGTCCACCTTACAGGGCAGACTGGGCCTTAGTCTAATGTCTCATCTGAAAGGTGACACTTCAAACAGTGAAACACTCCCTCACTACCACACTGAGCTATCAACATGATTATGTGCTCAAGCCTCTGGAATTAAAATGGACTCTTTTTCACTTTACTTATTGAGCCTATCATTTTGAAGTTAATTCATTTCCTGGTATCACTTTACAGAGGAATTTTTACATCTGAGGCTCTGAGTGAAGGAGGAGGAAGTGCTCAGCAACTATTTCTAAGAAGAATGCAATTGCTAATCAGCCTACTGAGTTGCTATTGTCCTGTATAAAGTGGTGGAACAATTAACTCAGATGAATGGATCGCAATGGTCATTTGGTAGACATATGCACACCTCAGGACTGTTCAGAGGACATTGAGATATATTTGGCAAGAAAGTAGACTATTTAACACCTGCTAAGATTAACCTGAGTTGTCATGAATGGCAATACTTTGAAAACCCATTGTGCTACTGAGACAAAAGCTACAGGATGTCAAAAAAAAACTCCAAATGCTGATAAGCTGAAACAACTACAGAAATTCTGGAAGTACACAGAGTCTCATCAGCATCTGTGAAGAGAACAGATAGTTCTTTTGACGAAGGAAGGAGGGAGACATTTAAAAGCTAGAGGCAGTGCAGAGAAGAGTCACAAGACTGAGTCCCAGAACAAGATTTTGGGTTTAGGTCAAGACTCCAATGTCAAGGTCAAATGGGTGACCTGACCCAACACTGCATGAGGAACAGTCATCTGGCAGTCCCCAAATTCTAAGTCCAAGAGCCCAGGTTCCAGGGCAGGAATGGGAGGGGAGGCCTGGGCGTGGGGGTGGTGGGAAATGTTGGGGGAGAGGGGTTGGGAGTCCTGATGGCAAGGCCAGGTGGGGAGGATGACCCAGGAGGGACAGACCTTGGGCAGGTGGTTGGGCACCCAATGTGGAAAGGGAGCCAGTGAGGGATGAGCATCCACTTTCCTTCCCAAGGCTCCAGCAGTTTGACTTGCCAGGTTTCCTGCCACATCTCCCCCATCCCTGACCTCCTCCCTTAGGCCTCAAAATTGAGTCCAGTCAGGCAGAAGGCCTTAAGTAGCCGCTTAATTGGCCACTTAAGGACCCCAATTGGGGTGAGGGCAAGCGGCACCACTGACTGGCATGACAGATCCCTGAGGCAGCTCGAATGTGTTGTTATTTTTGAAAAGGGTTGGGGAAGCAGGAACCACCCAAAGATGGTGGGTCTGTAATTGAGCATGCAAACAAGCTAATTATCAATGAGTTTGCAATTTTTGAGACAAGACGCAGGAAATAAGCAGCATGTCAACTCCGTCCATGAAGAGGAGTCAGCTTCACAGCAGGGAGCCAGTTGTGAATGCTGGTGCAACTCAGAACGCTTCATAAGAGGGAGAAAGCTCATGGATCATCTTATGGGCACACAATGGCCATCGCGTGATCAATGTACCCTGAAAGTTTGATCAGTGAGCACTAGGGCTGTTGAGAGTGTGAGCCTACAGGGATCATAGGGGCAGAGCAAGGGGGTCCAGGAAGCTGTGATAGTGTAGGTGGAGGCAAGCAAGGTCATTCCCGGAAATGAGATTCTATCAGGTGCAGGGGATCATCAATTGCACCCATTTAGTCATCAAGGCACTGACTGAGCAGCCAAGGAGATTCCTTAATAGGAAGGGATTTCACTTCCCAAAATGTCCAGCTTACCTGCAACCGCAACATGTTTCATGCCACTGTGTGTACAGTATTCTGACAGCTACCATGACTCCTTCACCCTCCAGCAATCATAGGTGTGGCAACTCTTCATGGCAACTGGGAGACTCCATGAAAGGCTATTAGGGGACAAGGGATATCCCCTGAAGAGATGGCTACTCACACCTATGTGTGACCCTACAACAGAGGCAGTGAGGTGCTACAACTGATGTCATCTCATCTCAAATACCATCATCAAGCAGGCCATCAGACTTCTGAAGATGCAATTCCACTGCCTTAAGCAGGATGTGACGCCCTCTGATTCCCTACCTTAAAGGTCTCTCGCATTGTTGTTGTCCACTGAGTTCTCCATAACATGGTCCTCAAGTAAGGTGTGGATGTTGAAGAGGGAGAAGCAGAGGAGCAGCACATTTCCTCAGAGGAGGACGAGACACTGAAGGTCAGTGCCCACGTGTTGCAAGGCGTCCATTGGTCTAGATCAGCATTAAGGCATTAATCAGCATGGCAGGAAAGCTCAGGCAGCTTTAATTCAGGAATATTTCTCCTGAGTGCACCTCATCTTGGAATGCACTTGGCTCTGATACTCACCTTCATCCGAGAGAGAGAGCATCTGACATGTGCACAATGCAGAAAACCTTTTTTCCCTATATTGAATGATGCACAAGTCTCCATCAGCCACAAATTTATGCTGAACACACACCTTTGCTTCACCCCTCCATTTAATCCTTCTTTAGCCTTGATGCCAAAGAAAGCAAACACACAAATCTGGCTTCAAACAATAAGGTTTCTATTCTGTTGAGCTCTTGTTACTTAACACAAAAATACCACATCATTGAAGAAGAGAAACACAAAGTGAAATGATCAATGCGGAGCCCTGCATTCCCAGCCCCACCTACAAGATGCTCCACCTGTGGCTGGGGGTGAGGTGTGAAAAGCCTGCTTGTTTGTGTCTGTATATGGCGGAGATGCCCATGGTGGTTGTCCTCATCCTGGAGGTGCCAATGGGTGCACCTCCACAAATTACTGCACCGGCATCAATTCAGGGGCAGCCTCTGTCACAGCACCTTGCTGTGCAGATGGTTATGAGATCAGAGGGATCAAGATGGTGGATAATGATAATGATGCTCCGTGAGAGGTGCCCCGCACACCCCCTCCCACGCCCCCGGCTCCCCCCTCCCCCCAGCACTACTCACTTGTCAATGTTTATAGAATGTGTCATATATTCTGTGCATGACAGTGTACTGTTCCTGCATACATTCAGAGTGTTGCCACGTATGGCTCACCATGAGGTTGACCACTCTCAATGAAAAAGCTCATGTGCTCAAAGGCCTGAGACACAATGATGCATGACTCCTCCATTCTCTGTCCAGGGAACTCCAACAAGTGAGCACACATCTCATACTGCTAGTCCATGAATACCCCTTATGTGTTACTCTCAAGGCTGTACATCCCCACCCAGCTCAGCATGGCTGTTTCTGTCCTCCATCCTCTGAGAGGGACTGCCCGCAGCTGCCTCTGCCTCCTCCACCTCCTGCTCACCCATGAAGTGTTGGTCACCCTGTGCCAATTGTCTAAGATTGCATGAGGCTTAACTGAGTGGATTGCGCTTGACTGATGAAACAGTGCAACTTCACTAGCTTCTTCCTACTCTCAAGACAACATTGACAATGTCACTCTGGCCTGCATTGGCTCCCCCACAACAATTGGCTCTGTGGGAACCATAAGAAGGTGGTAATGGCAAATCACCTCTGTCAGCAGCTGCTGAAACAGACCATTAGAAATTATGCTATTTTATGGAGGAAAATGGGCAGGAAGGAGCCCCATCCGCATCACCTGGAGATGTTCAGATCATTTCACTATGTCTGGATGGACTCCTATCTCATCATCACCCACTCCCTGATGCACTTCCACCCTGGCTAGGCTAAGGGCCTGCTCCCCCATGGCGCTCAGAATCGCCATGGGGGGCACTCCACCATATGGGGACCAGGACAATGTTCAGTCGATGGCTGATGATGTGCCTCTGGAGTCATCCATGAGGCAGCAGCTGCTGGATGTCCAGCAGGGTGTGCAGGACAATCTAGCGGAGATACATGAGGATATGTATGCCATGGTGTCCGTTGTGGAGGAGTCCATGCAGAGCATAAGCACTGCGTTGACCCTCATGGCTGACCGCAATGCCTCCTCCATAGAGAGAGTGGCGACTCTCATGGAGAGGCTCCTCCGGGGACTCAATCAGGGGTTCCTGGGGATGCGCTCACACCGGCAATGACCTCAACTGGGCAGTGCCAGTGTGGGACATGGATTGGGCACCCAAAATCCCAGCTAGGCGCCTGTCCATTAATGGTGAGCAGGGAGGTGCAAAGCAACATAACATTGGCGCACGAGCTGCCTGTCGTCTCTGTAGGCTCCTCTCAGGTCGCTCCAGATGATGGCAGCAGCTCCTCCGCTCCTCTGCCAGTGACCGTGGCATATGGTGAGGCTGCGGTGATTAGGGAGATGCCACCCATGGCACTGGCTGCTCTCTCCCAGGCGGGACCAGCACAGGCTCTATGGGCCAGAGGACGCCTGCCAAGGTCATCAAGGCCAACAAGACAGCAGAGTCAGCAAACTGTCTCCAATGCTGGTGCCAGCAAGGGGGGAGAACCTAGACGGAGCATTCGCAAGCGAAAACTTAAAGTACTTTAATCACAACATGGCCTGATCACGGGTAATATTTGTTTCCCCCAGTTTTCTGTTATTTTTTTAATGTTGTGATGTTAAACACTGGTCAATGTTAATTTCAGCAATGTTTGTCAGTCAGCAGTAAATAAGATTTTTTTTTGCAGCTGGCCTCTGGGGATGCTTCATTTGTTCTGTAGGTGCAGGGTAAGCCATGATGTTATGATGGACATGTGACTCCTTAAAGTTTATTGCACTGGCACATAATGTATGTTGTTGACCAAGGAACTGGTCCTGTCAGGGATCAAGTATGGAGCCTGCAGCCCTGGCATGCGATGGTAGTTCTTATTTGGTATGCTATCTGATGGAGCGTTGGATCAAAGCTTCCCGGGTGTCCCTGCCTCTCTGGAGGTTACCAAGGTCAGCGTCTATACCTTCAGCGTTCTCCTGAGTGTGCTGGTCCTCGGACTCACTACTGAATTCATCGTCTGTTGCCTGTGCAGCTGGGTCAAGATCTTCTTCCTCCACTGCTTCCCCACTTTCCAGCGCAAGATTGTGGAGAGCGCAACATGCAATGACTATCAGTGACACATGATCTGGGGGGTACTGGAGTGCGCCCCCTGAACGGTCCAGGCATCAGAAGCGCATCTTGAGAAGACCGATGGTTCTCTCTACAACCGCCCTTGTGGAGGCGTGGCTCCTATTGTACCGCTGCTCGGCCTCTGTTCTTGGACGGCGGAGAGGCGTCATGAGCCATCTATTGAGCAGATAGCCCTTGTCACCCAGCAGCCATCCATCCAGCCGAGCTGGAGCACTGAAGAGCCTCGGCACCTGGGAGTGACTCAGGATGTAAGCATCATGGGAGCTGCCTGGGTACCTTGCACAGACCTGCAGAATCTACACCCTGTGGTCACACACTATCTGCACGTTCATGGAGTGGAATCCCACCCTGTTGATGAAGGCTCCCGGCTCACCCACTGGCGCCTTTATGGCTACATGTGTGCAGTCGATTGCACCCTGGATGTGGGGGAATCCAGCAATTGCTGCAAAGCCTCTGGCTCACTCTGCCTGGCTGGCCTCGTCCGTACGATAATGAATGAAAGTCAATGCGCGCCTGAACAGAGCGTCTGTCACCAGTTTGACGCAACTGTGGACAGCTGTTTGGGAGACTCCACACAGATCCCCCAATGAGCCCTGGAAAGAGCCGGAAACATAGAAGTTTAGGATCACCGTGATCTTCAGCGCCACAGGCATGAGGTGTCCACCCACAGTCAGAGCTGATCTCAGGGCCGATCCTCTGACAGATGGAGGCCAGTGTCTCCCTTGAGAGATGGAGCCTACTTCAGCATTGCATCTCAGACATATTGAGGTAGCTGCAATCCTTGGCAGCAGGATAGTGACATCTTCTACAGTCTTTGCCTTCCCTTTGGCCCTGCGCCCCTTGCGCCTCTCCTCCCACAGGTCCCTCTCCTGCTGAATAAGGACACCTGGCCTCCTCCCCCTTCTGCCTCTCTCTTCTTCAGAGGAGAAGGTACCTCCAGTGGAGACCACAACCCCCATTACCATGGTAAGGGAAGGCTGCCTGGTACCTGGAAGGCCAAACATGGTGTGAATCCTCTGGGGTCCTGGAAGACAGCACTGAGTCCTGAACTGAAGCCTCTAAATTCTCTGACTGCAGCTCTGAAGTGAAATGAAACTGCTCTGTTCACAGAAGCAAGCAGCAGCAATTGATATCCAAAATATTCATTATTCGCTTTGTCTAGCCCACTCACCCCTCTTATCCCGCCCATGAATGAGGTTTTGCAAATTGTGGCCTTGCCACCTGCCCGTTTTGCCCAAGCAACAGCCTGAAAATCGTGTGGACTACGTAAAGTCGGAGATAATTGGTCTCTCAAGGGCCTTAACTGGCCACTTAATTAATGGCAGGTGCGCCTCCGTCTTCACCACTTGCCCACTTAGCGAAATATCGCGAGAGCGCGCATTGATGTTGGGACGCTTAGCCGACGTCAATGCGCTTTATTTCATGCACGGGCATGTCAGTTGCGTGCCCACATCCCAAGGGTAAAATTCTGCCCTAGGAGTTGTTATAGTAGTAAGTAATTGTAGTTGTATGCATGTGCTTGAAATCTTATATTTTGTTAATAAATATTTTAATTTAATTTTTGTTAAAATCTCTAAAGATCTTGTTGGACTCGTTACTTCTGAATTCAGTGCGCACATCTCATAATAAATACAAATTGCAAAACTGTTGTGATAATGCGACTAAGTTTCCCTCGTGGATTTGGTCCACCGGGCACATATCTTCTGCCACATCATAACAGTTTTAATTTAATTTTTAAAATCTCCAAAGGTATTATTGGGCTCATTACTTCTGAACTCAGAGCACAAATCTTCTCATAATAAATACAAATTGCAAAACTGTTGTGATAGCATGGCCAAGTTTCTTTTGTGGATTTGGTCCACCTGGCACATATTACCTGCCAAATCATAACACAACCCAAACAAGAAATCAGATGATGGATACCATCTTAGTCAGAGAATCAGCTGCACTAGTTTTTTTATCCCATTCTCACAGCTTTGGGGTTCCCCAAGGATTTGTCCTTGGTGTTTCTATTTACCATTCACAGCTGCCCCTCAACGACATCATCTGAAAACGTATCAGGTTCCACATGTACAGTGACAACTCCTCCTTTGCCTCACCACCATCTCTCTCAACCCCTCCACTGTCTCTGATTTGTCAGACTGCTTGTCTAACATCTAGTACTGAATGAGCATAAATTTCCTCCAACTAACTATTGGGAAGACCAAAGCAATTGCCTTCAAACATTGCAACAGTGGCATTCTCTAGCCACTGCCTCCATTCCTCTCCCTGGATGCTGTCTGAGGCAAAAACAGACCAATTGTAACCTTGACCCAGAGCTGAGCATCAACCTCATTCCAGATCCATCATCAAATCTACCTACATTCACCAATATAAATTGTACACCTCTGACATTGCTTAGCTTATCTGCTGCTGAAATTCTCACATTTGTACCACTAGACTTGACTATTCCAATGCTCTCCTGACCAGCTTCCCATTTTCTGCCTTCCATTAATTTGAGGTCATCCAAAATTCTGCTACTTGCACCAAGTCCCATTCGCCCATCATCCCTTTGTTCACTGACCTACTGTTATGACACGGCAGATGATGTGTGCTAGGTGGATCAAGTCCACAAGGGAAACTTGATCACATGGTCACAATGGTTTTGCAATTTGTATTTCTTTCGAGATGTGTGCCCTGAATTCAACAGTAATAAGTCTACCCAGGCTTCAGAGATTTTTTGGAAAACTAAAGTAAAAATTTATTAACAAAAGAAAAGATTTCAAGCACATACACAGGTCTAAAAATTACTACTATAATAACTCTTAAAACCCTTAATTAATTTGACTTCCAGTTTCACCCCCATTAAGACAACAGTAAAAAGATAGATTTAAACAGATCCAGGCAAGTCAACACAATACCATGAACAGTAGAGTTCAAAGTGGCTTTTCCCACCTTTGGTTTCTTTAGACAGCAGGCTTGATACACAAATACTGGAGGCTTTTCACACTTCTGGTGGATCTTACAATGCCTTCCCTGACACACAGCCTCATTATCTTTTATATGTGTTTCTCCATTTTAATGTAAATTCTGTTGTTCTTATATGTCTTTGGAACTTTATCTTTCTCATAATATAGATCATTTCATGGTGCTGATATTATCAGTAACTTTTGGGAAAAATAAACACACTGCTTGGCTTAGCTCCTCCGGCTAGGTGTAACATCCTACCATCTCTTTAAAATTCAAACTACCCTGATTTATCTAAAAATGCAAGTTCTCCTCACCTCACGTTCTAAGACTTCAGAAATTTTTGTGTATTTAGCATTTTAAGACTAACTTCTTTTGATGAGTTAAAGCCTCCAGACCAGCTGTCTCTAATTCAATGAAATCCCCACCCTCCCAACACACACACACACACACACACACAAACACACACACTATCCAAACTCCACTATTTAAGTAATTTTTTAACCCCTTGACATCAAGGAGCCCTAGCAGAACTGGAGTTAATGGGAATCGGGGGAAAACTCTCCAGTGGTTGGATCCATAGTTAGCACAAAGGAAGGTGATTGTGATTGCTGGAAGTCAGTCATCTCAGCTCCAGGACATCATTGCAGGAATTCCTCAGGGTAGTGTCCTCGGTCCGACCATCTTTAGCTACTTCATCAATGACCTTCCTTCCATCATAAGGTCGGAAATGGGGATGTTCACTGGTGATTGTACAATGTTCAGCACCATTCGCAACTCTTTGGATACTGAAGCAATCCATGTTAAAATGCAGCAGGACCTGGACAATATCCAGGCTTGGGCTAACAAGTGACAAGTAACATTCATGCCACACTAGTGCCAGGCAATAACCATTTCCAACAAGAGAGAATCTAACCATCACCCCTTGACGGTCAATGGCATTACCATCGCTGAATCCCCCACTATCAACATTCTGGGGGTCACCATTGACCAGAAACTGAACTAGACTAACCATATAAATGCTGTGGCTACAAGAGCAGATCAGAGGCTAGGAATTGTGTGACGAGTAACTCACCTCCTGACTCCCCAAAGCCTGTCCACCATCTACAAGGCACAAGACAGGAGTGTGATGGTATACACCCTCTTGCCTGGATGAGTGCAGCTCCCACAACACTCCAGAAGCTTGACACCATCCAGGACAAAGCAGCCCATTTGATTGGCATCACATCCACAAACACTCATTCTCTCTGACTCACAGTAGCAGCAGAGCGTACCAACTACAAGATGCACTGCAGGAATTTGTCAAAGCTCCTTAGACAGCACCTTCCAAACCCATGACCACTACTAACTGGAAGGACAAGGGCAACGGACTCACGGGAACACCTCCACCTGGAAGTTCCCCTCCAAGTCACTCACTATCCTGACTTGGAAATATATCGCCATTCCTTCACTGTCGCTGGGTCAAAATCCTGGAACTCCCTCCTTAAAAGCACTGTGGGTCTACCTACAGCACATGGATTGCAGTGGTTGAAGAAGGCAGCTCACCACCACCCTTTCAACGGATGAGCAATAAATGCTGGCCCAGCCAGCGAAGCCCACACCCAGTGAATGAATTTTTAAAAATTGTTTCAGTTCTGATGAAGGACCATATGTTTTTATTTCATATATCCTGAAGTTTCAGTTGCTTTAACATCAACCCCCAGTTCCTGATGTGCGGCTCATATCACCTATTCAGAATTAATGTAGTCAGGTACCATGATAAACAGATCTTCCCAGTAGCTGGGTTTGGCATATCTGACTGACGTTTCTTACAGTGATTGTCTGGCGCTGTGAGGCTCGTGTAGTGAAAGTGAGCAGATCGAGCATCCGTCTCAGACCAATGTAAAGTCATCTGGAATGGCATAGGCTATCTGCTGCATTCTAATGCACACACCTGGCTTAAGTGGAGGAGCACTGTGACTTTTTCCTCGTCAACTCTGGTCCAAATATCTTTTGCCCCCCTGTTCTGGCAATTCTCTACAAGCAATGAGTGCCTTCCTATATCTTGTTGAGGTGAGCAGTAACCATGTGTGAGCTTTGTCAGTGAGGGTCAGCAGCCTATTCAATTATGGGGGGTTATCGCAACAGAACTCACTTCCATCCTCACCAGATTACTCACTTATGTAAGGTTCAGGGTTCGAGAATCACAGATACCTATGATAGGCAGTTGAAAAAGTTGAAACAACAGTTTCGACATGATGCATTAGCTAAATAGGCAGGGAACGTATACTACCGGTGACAGTTGAGAATGGTTTACTGATCCCAGAGGACGAACAGACAATTGTTACAGAGCGTGTTGATCTCAGTATCTTGTGATGGCAGCATTCTGCTCTCTGCCCTAAGTGTTTGGGAGCTCTTCCTCCCTCCTCCCCGTCCCATCTTCCATCTGAAGAAGGCCACTGCCTGACAAGGACTGTCCCCTGTCTTTGAGTGTTCGTTAATATACTTTATTTCTAGGGGCTGGTAGTTTATTCTTTGTCAATCACTTCTTTGAAGCTTTCTAACCAATGAATACAAGAAGATATACAAGATGTCAAGGTCGTCACCTTCCCCCTGTCCATCACTTTAGCTCAAGGTCGCTTTTAATTTACCTCATGCTGAGAGCCATTTGCTAGCCTTTATTAGACACTCATTTAGATAAAAGGGTACACAAGACGCTATCCTACCAACTTAGGAATGACAACATGGAAGCCTGAACCAAGAGACCTTGACAACTCTAAGGACTGTTCATGTGTTTTTCCACAGAGAGAAAGAAAACAGTTTCTCTGCCAAGGTGGCCTCATGCAATGCCTACCAATTCCATAAGAATTCTATACTAATTCAGAGAAGTGTCATTTGTAAAAGATCCCATTTCTTACAGTTCTCCCCTTTGAGAAGGAAATATCCTTATTGACTTCTCACACAGACTTTTTAGCTAACATGATGGCCCAGAACTTGCAATTTCCAGGGGACCCCTACCCTTGAGGTACCCAAGAAGAAGCACTGGAGTACCCTCAGGAAGTCCCCACGCAGGATTGCACAGGAATTGCCGGGAAGTTTAAACTTCCTATGGGCAATTACCCTACAGCGGGAACCATCTGATGCTCCGATTTAAATCAGAGACTTCAGATGGTGCTGACTGTCTTGGCAGAATAATTACCCAATAGATCCCCCGACTACAACCCTCAACCCCCTGACTACTATCCCGCTCCTCCGATCATACACCCCACCCCCTGACTACCTGTCGACTACACCCTGACTACCCCTACCCCTCTGACTACCCTTTTGACACCCAGGCTAACCCACGACTATGCCCTGACATCCCTGACTACCCTCCCAAACCCCTGACTACCCTCCCAACTCCCAGCTCTCCTTCCAACCCCCAACTAACCACCTGACTCCCCCATGAACCATCCAACCCCCCGACTGGCCCCGCAACCCACTACCGACCCATCATACGCCTTCCCCCACCCTACATTCCTCACCACATCATAACCACCCTCCTCACCAACCCATCCTACACCTTTACCCTGACCAATCCTACCCCCTTCCCTGACCCATCTAACCCCCTCCCCATTCTACTTCCCTCTCCCTCGATCCATCCTACCCCCTCCCCTCCATCCTACCCCCCCCCTTCTTCCGCCATCCCACTTCACTTATCCTGACACTGCTGCCCTGCACAGAAGAGTCCCAAGTGCTGCTAAATTGCACATTTCTTCACAGGACCAAATCGGAAGGCTGGGCAAGGAAGATGCACCTCCCGACTAAGGTAGAAACAAAGGGGCGGAGTTGCAATCTAACTATGATTGCCACTGTTTGGAAGTTCATTTCCAAAATATAAACTATAAACCTTAATTGCTTAATTATATATCATGGATAACATACTAAAGCTACCAGAATTATCTGATCCCTATCCACTTGGATTGATACTCTCCACCTGCAGATTAACTTGCTCAATAATATTTTTATTGTTTTGAATTTCTAGGGTATTAGCACATATGTACATACAATTAAAGCCACAGATTATGCATAGACTTAAAAGATTCTCCAACTCTCCCTTCACCTGTATCCATCTTGTGAATAATTCTTACTAACTATTATTCGTCCTTAGCCTTCAATTGTCCCAAAACAAAATTCCTTTTACTTTTACTTCAATTTTACTCCCACTGACCATTACCATCTTAATTGTCTTAAACTCAATTTCTCCATGGAGTATGTGTCAGTGCCTTGAACATTTAAAAACATTTTTTTTTACCCTGTTGACCATATTAACTGTTTCATGTCATGCTGTTTGTCAGGTAGCTGAGCATGTCTTGGGCCCGTATTTCAGTGCAGCTTCACCATGTGCTCCCACATGTTAGTTCCTTCACATGTAACAAATCGCTTCTGCACACTCACACTAGTGTCCCACTCCTTTCTTTAATCCTCTGTTGGAATTTCACATTTGTAATGTTTCCCTATCTGTTGGACATGTTGTTTTTTTCCAAAAGTTTCAATCTCAACAATAAAGTCCACTTCATTATCTGCTGTAATAGCTAAACCAGAGACAGCATTAAAGGATTCCCATTCATCCATTGCATCCACAACTGAAGCAGTCCATGCCCATATGGAGCAAGACCTGGAAAACATCCAGGTTGATAAGTGGCAAGTAACATTCGTGCCACACAAGTGTCAGGCAATGATCATCTCCAACAAAAGGGAATCCAACCATCTCCCCTTGAAATTCAATTGCATTACCATCGCTTAAACCCCCACTATCAACATTCTGGGAGTTGACCAGAAACTGAACTGGACCAGCCATATAAATACTGTGGCTACAACAGCAGGTCAGAGGTTGGGAACCCTGCAGTGAGCAACTCAACATCCTGGCTCCCCAAAGCCTGACCACCATCTATAAGGCACAAGTCAGGAGTGTGAAGGAATACTCTCCACTTGCCTGGGTGAGTGCAGCTGCTTCAACAGAAGCTCGACACTATCCAGGACAAAGCAGCCTGCTTGATTTGCACTCCATCAGCCACCTCCAACTTCCACTCCCTGCATTACTGGCACACAGTGGCAGCAACATGTGCCATTGACAAGATGCGCTGCAGCAACTCACCAAGACTTCTTCGACAGCACCTTCCATATCTGCGACCTCTACCACCTAGAAGGACAAAGGCAGCAGATGCATGGGAACACCACCACCTGAAAGTTCCACTCCAAGCCATACACCATCTTGACTTGGAAATATATCACTGTTCCTTCACTATCGCTGGGTCAGAATCCTGGAACTCCCTCCCAAACACCATACAGCACATGGACTGCAGTGGTTCAAGAAGGAGACTTACCATCACCTTCTCAGGACAATTAGAGATAGGCAATAGAAATGCTGGCCTAGCCAGTGATGCCCATGTCCCATGAAAGAATTAATAAAACTCCTGACTTCTGAAAGAACTGAGAAACAATTTTACAGTCCCTAAACTCGAGTCTGTGAGGGTCAGTAGGTTCTACAGATTGACTGATTGTTAGGAAATAGAGATAGCTTAAGTAAGTTATATTGGTATTTGTAGGTGTTAGGAATGAGTTTTAGCTTTAAAGTTTAAGTTTGGTTTGTATTTCTGTATTTTCGAGTTAAGAAAGGTCAATTTGAGCTTTAGTTTCACTTTAAAAAGGTGCCTGCATTTCTAATGAGGATTTTTATGACTGTTGCAGCTAGGTTAAAGAAACAAGAGTAGAAGAATTGGGCTGTTGCCCAAAGTGGAGACAGGGGCAGGTACCTCCCACAGACACACAGAAAAACTAAAGAAACAGCAATTTTAAGTTCAGTTTGAAGCCAAGACACCAGAGAGACTGGACACTGGGAGAGGGAACTACAGATTTCCCAAAAGAACCAAAAGGTCCCAAGACTAAAGGAGTGAGACAGAAACAGGGGAAAATCCCAAGAAGAACTTCTAGTCAAAGGAAGGACAGGAACCTGGAAAAGGTCCTGTTAATCGAAGTTGAGAGTGAGGGGCAGAAAGAAAGACTCCAAGTTTCAAGTTTAAAGAGGCAAAAGCTGCAGAAAGCAGATTTAAAGTGAGAACAGCTTGCAAGATGCAAGAAGGTCCAAAGAGACAACTGAAGGTCTGTAACTCTTTGCTATGGGCACGTGAAGTAGTGGTACTGTTGACGGCTGAGTTGGTGAGAGACAGTGCATGGAAGACAGCTTGAATGCATGTGGTGACCCAGGGAAGAGGAGCATCAGAAGGAGAGTTCGAAACCCTAGAGGTGAACCCTTGCAAAAGGCATCTGAGAGAAAGTGTCAGTTTGGGAGAAGATTCCAAGGCGAGATCTTGAAGAGTAGAGATTGAGCCCGCGTGTAAAAGATGAAGTGCAGTGAGACTAGTTGGCTCACGGTGTGACAAGTTTCTGGGGGGAGTTGAGGAGAGATCCATCGCATCTGATTGAGGTGGCATCTGTCATTTGGCTTCAGAGTGTGGTATGTCTGACCACAGGGTGCCTATTGGTTTACATGGACTGTGAACATTAAAGTATAAGATAGCTTTTGTAACTTGTGTTATCCTTACAAATCTGTATATATTTGTAAAGGTAGAGTTGTGGGTGAAGGAGTATCGTAATATAGTTCATCTTTTCTTGGTGAATATCTTTTATTCTCTTGTTAAAAGTTCATCAGCCACTCCTGTGAATTTGTTCAGTAGGTACTCTCCACATATCTAAACAAACAAGTAAAAGTTAGGATCGATCAAGCTGGGTTCCACCCTGGGATCGGGCTTGTCCAGGGGTTACCTCAGCTAGGTTCATAACACTGACATCGATCAACCAAATCTTCCCCATGTGCCACAGCATGTTGTACGCACTCAGATCAGCATAAACGAGCTTCCATTCTGTGTACAGCTGCTGCATCATATGTAAAACCTGGTAGTAGGCCCATTTCATATCCTCAGAGCTGACTTTAACATCCTTTTATTTAAGAGATGAAGGACATCATCAGAATGTGCTTCTTAAGGATAACCACCTCTGGGCAGGGAAATCCAGCTTCCTGCATTCTGACCAAGTTGTGCATTTCCTTCTCTGCCCACATGCAAATGATTTTTCAAGGATTCAAATGGCGAAAGTGGTTTTTGAATCTAAAATCATCCTTCATGGGCTTCTCATGGTTTTTGAGCTCTTGAAAACTCTGATGGCACTCTGGGTATCATTCTGATGCTTGAGCCGTTAGCATAGAAGATCGGAAACCCTTTCCCTGTGCTAATGCAGCCATTGATGCTTTCCAATAGCCCCAGCATTCACCATAGTTTCAAATCTATTCTGATTCCATCACCAACTTGGAACTCTGGAGCATATTTTCCATTCGAGCAATGTTCCTTCTGCCACACCCCACTTCATTTTGTTTGGTGGTAATCTCTCTGCCTTTTCCCATAAATGCTCATTCTGCATTTGTCAAACGTTTATCCAGTCCATGGGGATCTTGCTGTGTGTTCTGCCAATCAACTTCATCATCCGAACTTTCACTGTCTTCAAAAGGAAACACCATTCGATAACTCTGAAAGGAAATAGAAACTTTGCTGTCACCATTGAATTTATTTTCTTCCTGGCGAAGTTGTGCATATCGTGACACATGTTCCATCCGATAAGCCTTCTTTACTTTCAGATAATCTTCTCAAAAGATCAAGGGGGGAGTCTGTCTGTCTGTCTGTCTGTAGATGTTTGCTTTTCGCCCCCTGCCTGGCCCCGATGTCTCAGGTAGTGGCCAGACCATCAAATTCACTTCTCTTAAATGCTACATAAGCAAGGACACAGACATCTCCAAGAGAAGGTTTTCAATTTACTAATCTCATCTACGCTTTCCTTTCACTACAACGTACATCAATACCAGATTGATATATTCCATTGAACTGTACCCAAGGTGAGTAATTCCAATTCCCATTTAGTGGTATGATTTTCCTGTTGCTATCTTTTATTCTTTTATGAAATGGGGCATCTCATTAATTACTATCATATCTCATTCAAGAGCCCTGGAGAAACTTTATGGACCAATAAAATGTTGTCATAATATCTATAAAACAGAAGTCAAACATTTCCACTTTGACCCCAGTTAAAAACAAATTTTCTTTGCTTTTTTCTTTATTCTAGATGATATTTTCTTAAAAGCAAGCCTTTTATTCTAGATGACATTTTTGTTTTGCATTTCAAAATAATTCTAAATTCAAACAGCAGTTTTGTTGGGCTGGCACGTTTTGTTAATATTCAATTTATTTTTTCCAGAATCAAACCTTTTTTTTGATACCTAGAAGCCACCTAGACTGCTTTTCCATTAGTTTGTTTTGAAAATTAGAATCTGTTTATCCACTTAAACTTCAGGTAAACTACCCTTTGAATGCTTGAAATAACAACTCATGTCAATTTATTTTATCAATTCCAGAGACAATTATGCCCACTGTTATGACATGGCAGATGATGTGTGCCAGGCATACCCAATCCACAAGGGAAACTTTGTCCCGCTATCACAATGGTTTTGCAATTTGTATTTATTACAAGAAGAGGTGTGCACTGAATTCAGGAGTAATAAGTCCACCAAGATCTTTAGACATTTTAAAAATTAAATTAAAATATTTATTAACAAAATAAAAGATTTCAAGCATATATATAAGACTACAATTACTTACTAATATAATAACTCCTAAAATTCCTAATTAACCTGACTCTTGGTTATACCCCCTTTAAGGCAACCATCCAAAATAGATTTTAGATTTAAAACAGAGCCAGCAAGTTAACAAAATACCCACTTGACAGTGGAATTCCAAATGGCTTTTCCCCAACTTCAGTTTCGCTACATAGCGGAGACATGCACAAATGGCTGGAGGCTTTATTAGGGCTATTTCACACACTCCTGTTAGGTCTAACAAGGCCTTCCTCCACATAGCCTTTCATTCTCCTTTATATATGTTTCTCTCTTTTTAATATGTAAATTATATTGTTCTGTATGTTTTTGAACCTGTATCTTCCTCATATAAAAACTTTCATGCTGCCAATATTGTCAGTAACCTTTGGGAAAAATAAACACTCCTTAGCCTTGCTTATCTGGCTAAGTTGTAAACAGACTAAGAACCCTTTGAAATCCAAATCTCTTCATTTATCAACAAATGTAAATTCCCTTCAGACCCACATGCTAAGCCAGCATCCATGTTTACTCATTAGCATGTCAAGCACCTAGCTTCTTTTGATGATTTCAATCTTGCAGTCTACTTAACTCCAAATGTAATTAAATCACACAGACAGACCCAGCTATACTTACGCCTATAAACCTCCTTCACAATAAACCAGGAAAATATTATGAAAATTATTACACTTTCGTCACACAAGACTTGGTGATTTTAAATGGTGCTTTTACATCAGAGACTGAAGCATTTGCAATCAGCTTAGAGGTGACTTTTACAGCTACCGTTCTCAAACATTTTGTCTTGGAAGATCACAAATGGTGACAAATATCTATCTTCTGTATGTTCAAAGCAGATGTCGATAGATTTCATCAAGGGATACAGGGATGGTGCGGGAAGATGACATTGAGGTAGAAGATCAGCCATGATCCAGTTAAATGGCAGAGCAGGCTTGGCCTACTCCTGTTCCTATGTTCTGATGTCCCTAAATGGTCTGAATTATTATAGCCAACTCAGTAAAGTCTTTAGTCCAAAGTGTCACCATGCTGTGCTTTAATTCTCAAAATGGCTGGATTTCTTGCTTCATCAGCAGTACTCACATGGATCTGGAAACCTGTTTAAAAAAACAGAGAAAAACGAAATCCATTGTGGCTCTGGTTAGGAGCCCAATAGGTTGCTACATCCAATTCTATTTAGAAATTTAGAAACTTGAAATGTAATAATGTCCAATTGTACATTTGGTAATGCAAAGGTTGTGTGCGGTGAATTAAAAAAATCAACTGTCAGCAGAAAGGGTTAACTCCGCTGCTTGTTTGTGGGGTGTGCAGGAGTGCAGACAAACCTTTGCACACAATTGCATCACTTTTTTAATGTAATCTTTAAAAAAAACTTTTCCCACATCTCTTTTATTTATCTCATTTCCCTCTGAAACCAATTTTCAAGTTCTGATGTTTGCTACTTAACCACATTTGAAATTAACCGTAAAACACGTCTTTGATTTTTTTTCTTTTTTAACTCTGTTACAACTGTTTTGAAAAATTCAAACTGGAGTTCCGCCAGCACTTTCAAGGCTTCGGGCGTATCTTTATATTTTGGGAAACAGACTGTAGAGCCTTTTTACAGCTGTAGAAGTACATATTAATTGATACTTAAAGACATACTTTCACTCGGTAACCTTGATGTTTAAGTTTCCAATCTTTTTAGCTTCTTCCTCAAACTGATTTTATTTGAATTTGTGATGTTTATGAAGAGCATCCTGCTTTAACAGTGACTCGATAGTGTTTTAGGGTTGCCAACTGTGATTAAATCTATTCCTGGGGGTTTCATCACATGACTTGCCTCCACGCTCCAGGCATTAGTCGGCCAACACATCCGTTCTTGTGACGCACTGCCTTCCTACACCAATCGGAAAGCAAAAAGACTCATTACCCAATTGGATGATGCTTGATTGTCAGCCAAACAGCCTTTTTTTCCACTTCAGTGAGGAGCAGAAGTCCCACTTGGCCCTTGCTTAGCCCGCCAGCAAGGCATTATGGCTGCGGGACAGGCTGGCATGGAGCGGGTTGGCTCTATGACGATTTTGCTTCCGGACTGGTATTCCTACATTGCATTGGGTGAAGCAGAGGGGGAAGTGTTTTCAATTATATTTTTCCAGCAAAGGTCAGGGTCACCTGCCCTGGTTTTGGAGACAGCAGCCACGAGTGTCCACTGTTGATCAATTTATTCCTGAAACTGTTTGACTTTAGCTACACGCAACGAGTGGTCTGCTTCAGGGGAGGCAAAACTTTGCTGCCAAATTAATTCCCTCAAAGTCCCCCTTACATCTTCTAAATCTTCAACTTAGTCTAGTATTTTCTGTCTGTAAATCAATATTTTATTCCAGTGTTTGGTCTAGTTTTTTCCTTGTATGACACACTCTATCATGCACCTCCTGTTCTCAGCAGAACTGATTGTGCAGAACAGCAATGCTCTGCTCCCAGCCATCATTTTCCTTTTGCAATTTATCAACACGTTCCCTTAACTCCTTGTATAATTTATCCAGCTGTAAGGCACACACACGTGCACTGTAGACCAACTTATTCCGGATCTTTTTTAACTTAATCTTGCCTCTCTGAACCTCTTTAGAAAACCTAGCAACAATACACTCATGATCTCCATCACACTCTTCTACAGCTCCCAGGGTACCTCTAGCTCCAAGCGGGCCTGTTTTCTCAGTCAGACTCTAAATCAGTCATATGTCAATGCCATTGTGACTCCTAGCTTCACTTAATAACTATTCCTTATGCATTTAACTACAAGCTAAGACTGTTGCTTCTCAAATTTTAAGCCAATAATACCTTGACTACTGTGAATCCCACTTCTGACCAGTTTGTAAAATTTTGGGTTTGAGAATCATAGATTATCTAAGATAGGCAGTCAAAAATTCCTAAGTGATTTTAAGGTAGTTTATTAAGAAGCAGTAGTTTATGTATGATGCATTAGCTAAACAGACAGGAAAAGTGTACAACCCGAGACAGATGAGTTCACTGATCCCAGAGGACGAATGGGCGGTTGGCACAGTTGATCTCAGCATCTTGTGACAGCAGCATTCTACTTTCTTGCTGAAGTGTTCGGGAACTCAGCCCCTGGTCTTCCTCCATCTTCCCTGGTCCATCTTCCATTTGAAGGAGGTGGCTGCCTGACAAGGACTGCCCCCTGATTCCAAGCATTCGTTAATATACTTCTAGGAGCTAGCTGGTAATCCACCCTTTGTCAATCACTGATTTGAACATTTCTAACCAATGAATACAGGACAGGTACCCAAGATGTCAGGGTAGTCACCTCCCCCCCCCCCACCGTCCATCACTTTAGCTTGAGGTCACTTTTAATTTACCTCATGCTGAGGGCCATTTGCTAGCCCTTTCTGGACACTCATATAGAGAAAAGGGTATACAAGGCACCATCCTTTTGACTTTGGAATGTCAGCATGGAAGTCTCAACCAAGAGACCTCGACATCTTTAAGGGCTGTTTGAGTTTTTCCAGAGAGAAAAAGAAAACAGTTTCTCTGCCAAGGTGGCCTTATGCTATGCCTACAAATTCCATAAGAATTCTATACAAATTCTGAAAAGTATCATTCATTAAAGGTCCCATTCCTTACAATTATATTCTCACATTCACAGACAGATCACACATATGTATACTCATGCATACACACACACTCGCACAAATTTAGACTCATACACACACATTCGTACATTCACAGACTTACAAACTACACACATTCACACACACATACACACTTCCACACTCATTCATTCACACACACACACACACACAAACTCCCACACTCACACACACTCACATTTCACCGATCAGGAACCGTACCCAATTTTCCCTTTTCTAACCCATGGACAAAGATCATGAAGGCCAATTGCAGTACACCTCCATCAGCCAGCCTGGTACCAGTTAATTCAGCATGAACCAGAAATTGCAGTTGAAACTTGTCTATTCTTATGACTCAACTGCTCACTTTGGGTGGAATCTTATCATCTTTGAAAATAATCTTCCGTCGGGACAAATGTAAGTCCCGAACCTGATGGCCTGTGAGTCCTGTCCAATTAAGGATGACAGTCGGGCTCCTGAGATGTCAGGCCAATCAGGGGGTTGGCAGCCTTGGAAAGGTGGGAGAGGTAGGCACTGTTCAGGCATGAGTGCCTCAACATGGAGGCACACAACAATTTTATGAATGATGGAAGTCGAAGTCAGTAGGCCCATCCAGGGCTGGGGAGGAGGCCCCTTCTGTGGATTCACTTGGGTCACAGGTGCGACTTTTCATACCTGTGTTCCGGGCATTGGGATATGGAGGCTCTGGCTCTCATGGCTACCCAGCCTGCCACCGGGATGCTGCCTTTACAGAGCTGTCATGAGTGCTTGACACTCAATGGGAGGCTGCTGCAACTCTGGGACTTCTTTTGTTCCCTCGCCTCTGTTAAGACCCCCAGAGGCAGGGAACTGACTGGTTCGCCAACCTGCCCTAATCTACAGGTTTGCTCCCAGCCCTTTCTTTAAACTTGCCTCCACGTGGGACCAGGAAGATTTTGCCTTTGCTATGGCGCAGTCGATGGTAAATGCTGAGTTATTCAAATCTCAAAGGGAAACTTGAAACAACTGCCACAACTTGTTTGCAGTTTGTATAAATTTCGAGATACCTGACTTGAATTCAGTAGTAATAAGACCACAAAGTCTAATAGGTTTTTATAAAACTAAATTAAACATTAATTAATAAAAGAAATGATTTTAAATACATAAATAGATGTACAAATTACTACTATGATAACTTTTAAATCCCCTAATCAATTTAATTCCCAGTTACACTTCCGTTAAGGCAACAGTAAGACACATAGGGCGGAATTTTCGAACTCACTGACGGCGGTGGTGTGCGCAGAAAATATGGCGGGACCCACTTCACAATGGCGTGAAGGCAAGTCGTGATCTTCCACTCAGCCCACTGATGGCAGGCTGCATTTCCCGCCATCGGTCGGCGGGGAGCTAATTGTAATTCATCAGCATGTAATTAAAAGGCCATCCCACCAGGCTCTTGGAACCTTGCTGTATCGTCCATCTATGTCGGCGGAAAAGCACGCCGACGCATTTCACAACAGCACACAGGCGACATGAACTTGGCGGCCTTCACTTTGGGGGAACTGAGGTGAGTGAGCAGCAGCATTCTCCACAGCTTAACTGTTGTTTACTGGATTCAGGGGCATCGGGGAGGGGGAAAACTGATGCCTGGCCCCGGAGGCGACTGCTGAGGTGTGGGGGGTGTCTGGGGGCAAGTGCTGGCCAGTCTCGGAGGTGACCGTTGTCAGCAGGGAGGAGGGGGGGCGTCAAGTGCTGCCCTGGCGCTGCATCCCGCGCACAGGCAATCGAGGTGGGGGTCAGGGCAAGTGAGGGGAGTGGCCACACATTAGGGACACCCCCTGTATAAACTGACCATGCCTCAGCAACTAAGGCAGATCAGGCGCAGCCACAGTGATATGATTGGGGTCAGGCTCCTAGCCTGCCCGCCTATGCAAGCAACGCGGGGGCATCAAAGGGCCATCAAGCGCTCCAAACCTTACCCCCCTGCCCCCCCGGCATAGACTTCAGGTCCATCACAACTTTATTGGACCGTGGAGCAGTTGGACTGCACACGTTGTACAATCTCCTCGCCAACACTGGCCATGTAGCAGTCACTGCTGCAGGCGCTCACAACCCCTTGCAGTCTCAGCATCCCAGTTTGGACCAGTGTCACCCGTGCCGCAGGTTGACAGGGAAGCCACGCAGTGCACTCATCTCTGGCCATCCGAGGGGTGACCAGCACTCTCCGGGAAGCATTAAGGGGCAGTCACACAGGGCCAGGAAAGGTGCTAAATACAGTCACGATAACCACGTCTCTCTCTCTTTCATGCTGCAGGAGGACCACATCAGGATCATGGATCCTGGTGACCTAGCTGTATGCCTGATGGCCTACAGAGACCATAGAAGACGGAGGAGAGAGTGATTGAGGCACCTGGCCGTGCAAAGGCAGCAGTAGCAACCTCATGAAGAAGGGGCAGCAGGGGGTCCTGCACACATTGCTCAGGAGCAAGAGCGAGCTGTGGCTGGTCGGCACCTAGCGACACCCAGGGTCTATAGAGGCCGCCTGCCATTCCTGCAGATGACTGAGAACCAGTGTTGCTGACAACTGCGCATGTCTAGGAACCTGGTGACTCACATCTGCCACTTACTGCAGGACTTTGCTCCAAGGGGACTTGGATGGCATCCACTGCCAGTGGCTGTGAAAGTGACTGTGGCACTCAATTTCTATGCCAGTGGCTCCTGTCAGGGCTCCACAGGTGACCTCTGTGGGATTTCACAATCCGCCACCCACAAGTGTATCCATGAGGTCACTGATGCCATCTTCTCCATGGCACACAACATCGTGCATTTCAGCCAGGAACAGGATAGCCAGGATGCAAGAGCCATTGGATTCACCCTGAGCTTGGGATTCCCACAGGTGCAGGGTTCGATTGACTGCATTCATGTGGTGCTTATGTCTCCATTGTTACACTCAGTGGACTTCATCAACTGCAAGGGCTTCCACTCACTGAACATGCAGCTGGTATGCGACCATCAGAAATGCATCCTGAGTCACTCGCAGATCCATGCAGTCTTCCAGGGTCCACAGAGGCTGCAGGGTTGGCTCCTTGGGGACAAGGGCTACCTGCAGAGGCCGTGACTGATGACACCCAAGCGGCGGCCTCAGGTTGCAGCAGAGCGACGCTGTAATGAGGCTCACACAGCAGCTGGCAAGTTGGTGGAGCAGACTGGGATGCTGAAGATGTGGTTCCAGTGCCTGGACGGGTCTGGTGCAGCCCTGTAATATGGTCCGCAGAGGGTGTCATGCATCATCATCATCTGCTGCGCCCTTTACAACCTGGCGCTGCAACGGGGTGAAGAGCTGGCTGGGGAGGAGATGGAGAAGCTGCACATCTCCTCTGACGAGGAGGACGCCAACGGGGATGAGGGTGAAGGGGTCCTCAGTGGTGACAGTGATGGGGATGAGGCTCTCCCACTGGCTAGATGAGGCAGGCAAGCTCGGGAGGTCCTCATAGCTGCCAGATTTGTGGAGGATGATGACAACATGCAGTGAGGTGTCCCCATAGATCCTCACATCGCAGTTGTGAACATTTGACCCCAGTCTGGCTTATGGCAGCGCCAATACCCTCTGTGAGAATGCTCCTGTCATGGAGATGCAGTGGAGGCCCTAATGGTCGCTCGATCACAGGAAGATGATGATAGCATGCAGTGAGGACACTCCATAGATCTTCACATAGCTTCTGAGAATGTCTGACTCCTGTCTAACCCAGGGCAGCTCGCTTGCCCTCCATGATCAGGGCCATCTCAGAGACGCAACCATGAAACTTTAGATGCATCTGATGCTGTGTCCGCCTTCAGCACCTCAGCCCTTCAGGAGCTGGTGCACATCATGACTGACTGCAGATGCTGGTGTGATGGGGGCCAGCCCCATCTTAAAGGTGCTGAGAGCACACAGAGAAAATGCGAGAACTCTGTGGCACCTGCCCACTACATTCTGGCAGCAAAGACCAGCACCGCCGAGGTGCAGGCATCAGTAATGTTTCTAGAGAGTGTAAGACTGGACCATTAATGTGGTCTGAAGGCCGCACAGAGCACAGGGAAGAGGCCCTGGACTGAGACACCTGCCTTTTATCTTGTGCAGAAAGATTTCACATCTGAGTGACAAGAGCACTGCTCATCAGAACCAGGGGCCATAGGCAGGGAGACATTCTTGGGAGATATGTACAAGTGATTAACACTCATGCTCAGTCTGTGCAACTCCTTAACTTTCCCAACTCTGTCGCTACGTCTTGGTGCTCCCTGAACATCCACAGCGGAGGTGGAGGCAGCCTGCTGACTGTGATGCTCTGCCTGTGATGACATTGGCAGACGTCCTCTGAAGGTCTGAGATTTGGAGGGTCCTGGCCTGCTTTCCTGGTCCTGCTGTGGCAGTGGCACCCTCCTCGGCCTGTGAAGCTGGATCTGCGGAGGTCACAGGAGGAGGGGAGTGAGATGGGCCAGTCACTCCCAGAGTCACCTGGGTGGATGGCCCAAAAGCATGCAACTGCTGATCCTCCTCCCTAAGGGTTCCCAAAGGCCCCTGGCTGATTTCGTGAGCGGAACGAGTAGTTGGAGTGCGATCGAGCTGCCCATCACCTCTCTCGCATACACACTGTTGGAGGCTAACTATGGCCGCATTAAGCCCGTGCAGTAATGCAGGAGTGACATCCTGGACCAAAGTCTCCATGGCGGCCGCCATTCTGCCAGTGTTGACCTTAGTGCTTTGCAACAACGGCGCTATCACCTCAGCCTGAAGACAGACGGACTCCTCCATCATGCCTTGCAATCTGAGGAGTGCAGTGGACAGCCCTTCCTGATTTCCCGAGCTTGCCTTTGCGGCTCCAGCAACTGTGACATGACCAAGTCCAGAGGCTCATCATCTGACTCGGACTCAGCAACGTTCAGGCCTCCAGCAGTCCTCTGAGTGCCGGGGACCTGGGAAGTCCCTGCCTCCGCCTGCTGTGGATCAGAAAGTGCAGTGTGCACACCAGATTGTGATCCTGAGGCTATTCTAAAGCTAGGTCCCACCGGGGCATGTGTCTCTGCGCTGGTGGAGGGTGTGGGTGAGCGCTGTGACAGGAGTTCAGGGAGGGTGCCTTCAGATTCCTCTTCAGAGGTTTCTTCGGAGCTTGCTTCAAGGCTCTGGGTCATGGACTCCATCTGCTGCTTCCCAGATGTGCCTGCAAAAGCAAGGGGAGATAATTAATGCATGGCAGTGGCCTGTGAAGAGGACACATCACTCACAGCATGGTTGTCTGATGGATGTTGCACTGCTGGATCCTCACCTGGTAGAGCAGCTCCGACCTCACCATCAGCACAGGACCGGTCCCAGTCAACGACGGCCAGCTGGATGGCTCTGTTTTCAAATTCTGTCAGAACTTTGAATTCCGCATCCCTCCACCTGTCTGCGCCCTTTCCCTCCTGTTGTGAGCCAGTTTGTCCTGCATGGATAGAGATGCGGAGAGAGTATCAGGATGCCTGCCGGGCCAGATGATAAGTATGCCTGGCCTGTGTGGGTGATGAGTGGTCCCATGGACTGGATGAGGACAATGACGGTGTGTGTGAAAGAGTGAATGGTGATGTCCCTTGCACTGGCAGTGAGTGAGGGCCCTGTGGATGTGCAATGGGTTTGTGAGTGTGTGAGTTGGGAGCAATGAAAAGAGTGACATACCCTGGCGGAACGGAGGAGATCATTCATCCTTTTGCGGCACTGGGTGGCTGTCATCCTCTGCAGGGCGTTCGCGCCGACCACCGCTGCTATTGCCTCCCAAGCCAGGTTGGTGACATTGCTCCCCATCCTGCGGCCAGAGAGGGGGTACAGCACATCCCGGTTGCCTCCACTGGATCCAGCAGTTGCTGGAGGGACCTGTCATTGAAGCGGGGGGGCTGCAGTTTTTTCTCCTTTGCTGGTTGTGACTTCTGGGCAGCGATGGTGAGCTGGTGGCGATGAGCGCCTTTTCTGGAGGCTGCCTTTTAAAGATGGCGGCCGGCATGATGCAACAGTGGGGTGATGGCGAGCGGGCGAATGAGAGCCCGCCCGTCATGGAAACGGCGTGTTTCGCGGGAGTGAATATATAATGAGGCGGGCTTGGGAAGATACGGCGTGAAAACCCACCATTTTCATCGGCAGGTAGGACTCCATTTTACCCGCCCGCTACCTCACTTAATACAATAATGAGAAAATTCAGCCCATAGATTTTAAAAGGCCCAGGCAAAGAAACATGATATCCTGAACAAGTCAAATTCAAAGCGCGTTCTCTTCACTTCAGTCCCTGGAGACAGTCGCTTGAGGCATGATTCTGAAAGCTTTTTCACACTTGTAAGCTCTTAAAATGCCTTCCCTTACAAACAGTGTTCATTCCTTTATACATAACTTCCTCTTTGTTTCACTGTGGGCAGAATTTTTAGCTCGGCGGGCGGGCGCGCGCCTGACCCAACCGAGCATGAAATGATGCACGTTGATGTTGGCCGAGCGTGCTAATGTCAACATGAAATCGTCTGATAGTTCGGCCAGCAGCCGCACGCTGGAGCCAGCAGTGTGCCCGCTGACAATTAAAAGGCCTATTAAGGCGATTAAGTTATCAACTGTCCTTAATTTTTCACTGCCCACGGGAAGGTGAGAAGGCCAAGCGGCTTTTGCATGTTTTTGGAAACCTCACCCACGGGTGGGATGAGGTTTCTAAAAGCAAAAAGAAATGGAATAAAAACTTTAATTTTTAATTAAAAACATGTTTTATTAAATTTTTCCGTTGTTTAACAACTTTTTCAATTTATTTTTCATCTCCCTGGTGCAGCTCTGTGCCTCAGCGTTCTTCTGTGCGCATGCATGAACTTCACGCTAGGCCTGCTCGCTCTCCACCTGCCGCCCTCACAGGCAGCGCTCAGCACTGCCGCTCACGCTGGGTGGGCCTTAATTGGCCCGCTGACATGAAATCGCAGTGTGCTGTTGATTGCAGGCGGTGGTCAGCTTCGCCACTGCCTCCGCCCGCCCCCGGCCAATCCCGCACGCCAAGGGCAAAATTCTGCTCTATGTCTTTGGACTTTATCTCCCTGATAATAGAAACCTCTCATAGCACTAAGTTTTACCAGTAATCTTTGAGTTGACCCATTTCACTCCCTCTTTTGAAAACAATCTAGTCTGGGTATATTTAAAAATGCAAATGTTCCCTTGACACCTATGTTTCTAAGCTTCCCCAGGTTTAGGGTTATTGATTTTGCTTCCAATTTCCACCCCTCTCTCACCTTCACATGGTCCATCTCCAACACTTACCTTCCATTTCTTGACCTCTCTGTCTCCATTTCTGGTGATAAACTGTCCACCAATATTCATTACAAGCCCACCAACTCCCACAGCTACCTTGACTACAGCTCCTCACACCCTGCTTCCTGTAAGGATTCCAACCCATTCTCTCAGTTCCCTCACCTCCGTCACATCTGTTCTGATGATGCCACCTTCCAGAATGGCATTTCTGACATGTCTTCCTTTTTCCTTAACCGAGGTTTCCCACCCACTGTGGTTGACAGGGCCCTCAACTGTGTCCAATCCATCTCCTGCACCTCCCTCACACTCTCCCCTCCCTCCCAGAACCATGATAGGATCCCCTTTGTCCTCACTTTTCACCCCACCGACCTCTGCATACAAAGGATCATCCTCCACCATTTCCGCCAACTCCAGCATGATGCCACCACCAAACACATCTTCCCCTCACCCCCCTGTCAGCATTCTGTAGGGACCATTCCCTCTGTGGCACCCTGGTCCACTCCTCCATCACCCCCAACTCCTCATCCCCTTCCCACTGTACCTTTCCAAGCAATTGCATAAGGTGCAACACCTGCCCCTTTACCTCCTCTCTCCTTACCGTCCAAGGCCCCATACACTCCTTTCAGGTGAAGCAGCACTTCACTTGCAATTTGGTCTACTGTATTCGCTGCTCCCAATGCAGTCTCCCCTGCATTGGGGAGACTAACGGCAGACTGGGTGGCCGCTTTGCAGAACATCTTCGATCAGTCCGCAAGCATCAGTCCTGTATCTTGCCATTTCAACACTCCACCCTGCTCTCATGCCCACATGTCCATCCTTGGCCTGCTGCAATGTTCCAGTGAAGCCCAACGCAAACTGGAGGAACAGCACCTCATCTTCCGATTAGGCACTTTATAGCCTTCCAGACTTAACATTGAGTTCAACAACTTCAGGCCATGAACTCTCTCCTCCCTCTTGACCCCTTTTTTAATCCAATTTTTATTTATTTATTTTTATTTATTTATTTAAATTTTATTTTATTCTTGTATTTATTTGTTCATTTTTTTAATACTTCTTCCCCAAACCTTCCCTCCCCCCATAGCGCCACCTGTCAGTTGTCCTTATGTTGTTCTTTCACAGATTGCTGACCCTCGTTCTGCTATTAACACCTTCTGCTATCTTACCTTTATGCCACTATTGGCACATTCTTTACTCTTTACCACTACCATTAATACTCCCCTTGTCTTGTGTCCATGACATCTTTCTCAATCTCTCCTTAGCTCTCGCCTTCTATCTTGTTCCACCTGCTCCACCCCCTCCTAAACAGTATACAATCCATCACATTTCTACTTCTCTTTAGCTCTGAAGAAGAGTCATACAGATTCAAAACATTAATGCTGTTTCTCTCTCCACAGAGGTTGCCAGACCTGCTGAGTTTTTCCAGCATTTTCTGTTTTTATTTCAAATTTCCAGCATCCGCAGAATTTTGCCTTTATCTTAGTGCTTATAAAATCAAAGCCTATCCTGCGCCAAACACAATGAAGAAGACAGACATGAAAATAAAGTAAATAATTTTTTTTAATGATGTATGAAAATGATTACATAATAGTGTATACCTAAAGTTTGAAACAAAGTAAAATAGTAAGTTTTTTTGTACTTATTAAATACTCTGGCTGAAGGTTGAGCTTGAGGGAGAGGGTTCAGCTGGAATGACTGGGGTTGGTGACGGGCCAGCAATAGGATTTTCCAGAATGGAAATTGCATTTGAAGTTGCAGTGGAAGTTGAAGTCAGGTCAATTGCACTTTGCTGGAATGCTTTGTTAAAGAGATCAGCTAATTTCATTTGCTTCATAAGCTTAGTCTTCTTATTGACTAGTTTCTCTTAAATATTGTGAACCTGCATTATTTCTTGCTCTGTTATGAAGCTATGTTGCTCTAAGACATGAATTAAATCTTCACATTATTATGCTCGTGCAGGCATGAGGATTATAAATTGTTTAGAACTGTATTTTAAGATTACATTTAAAAAAAAACCTTGAACTGATTTTTAAAAGACTGAGTATCAAAATCGGCCCAAGTTACCAGACAGATTTGTGGACCAGTCTGTTTTTAACTTTTGAGAGGACAAAAACAGCCTTTAATTTAAGGTCTGTCTGCAAGCATGACCCAGACCTTCCAGTCACGTGCCATTTCAATGCACCATCCTGCTCTCATGCGCACATGTCCTCCCTTGGCCTGCTGCAATGTTCCAGTGAAGCCCAATGCAAACTGGAGCATCAGCACCTCATCTTCCGATTAGGTACTTTACAGCCTTCCAGACTTAACATTGAGTTCAACAACTTCAGACCATGAACTCTCTCCTCTATCCTCACCCCTTTTTTAATCCCCCGTTTTCTAAGTTCATTTTTATTTTTTATCCACTTATTTTTATTTTTATTCATTTATTCATGATTTTATCCCCTTTTTATCTCCCCTTCTATCCCATTTTATATCCTTTTTATTCCCCACCAATGCCCCTCCCCCCACCCCACCCCAAAAAGGACCATCTGTTACTTGTTCCATATTGTTCTTTCACACAATGCTACCCTTGTTCCGCTATTATCACATTCTGCTTTCTTACCTTTACGCCACTATCAGCGCTTTTTTAGCCCTTGCCACTGCCATTAACACTCCCTTTGTCCTTTAGTTCATGACATCTTTGTCAATCTCTCCTTTGTCCCCACCTATTGCTGGCATAGAGTCATAGAGTTATAGAGGTCTACAGCACAGAAAAAGGCCCTTCAGCCCATCAAGTCTGTACTGGTTAAACAAGTACCTAACCATTCTAAACCCATTTTCCAGCACTAGGCCCGTAGCCTTGTATGCCAAGGCATCGCAAGTCCACAGCCAAATACTTCTTAAATGTTATGAGGGTTTCTGCCTCTACCACCCTTTCAGGCAGTGAGTTCCAGATTCCCACCACCTTCTGGATGAAAAAATTCTTCCTCACATCCCCTCTAAACCTCCTGCCCCTTATCTTAAATCTATGCCCCCAGGTTATTGATCCCTCCACCAAGGGGAAAAGTTCCTTCCTATCTACCCGATCTATGCCCCTCATAATTTTATTCACCTCAATCAAGTCCCCCCTCAATCTCCTCTGCTCCAAGGAAAATAACCCCAGTCTATCCAATCTCTCCTCATAACTAAAACTCTCCAGCCCAGACAACATCCTGCTAAATCTCCTCTGCACTCTCTCTAGTGCAATCACATCCTTCCTACAATGCGGATTAAAGAACTGCACGTAATACTCTAGCTGTGGCCTAACCAGCGCTCTATACAGCTCCAGCATAACCTGCCTGCTCTTATATTCTATGCCTCAGCTAATAAAGGCAAGTATCCCATATGCCTTCTTAACCACCTTATCTAACTATCCCGCTACCTTAAGGGACTGGTGGACATGTACACCAAGGTCCCTCTGATCCTCGGTCCTTCCCAGGGCCCTACCATTCATCGTGTATTCCCGTACCTTGTTTGTCCTGACCAAGTGCATCACCTCACACTTATCCGGATTAAATTCCATTTGCCACTGATCAGCCCATCTGACCAGCCTGTCTATATCCTCCTGTAATCTAAGGCTATCCTCCTCACTATTTACCACCCCACCAATTTTCGTGTCATCTGCGAACTTACTGATCAACCCTCCTATATTCAAGTCTAAATCATTTATATATACCACAAACAGCAAGGGACCCAACACTGATCCCTGTGGAACCCCACTGGACACAGGCATCCAGTCTCAAAAACACCCCTCGACCATCACCCTCTGCTTCCTGCCACTCAGCCAATTCTGGATCCAATTTGCCAAATTGCCTTGGATCCCATGGGCTCTTACCTTTGTTATCAGTCTCCAGTGCTGGACCTTATCAAAAGCCTTGCTGAGGTCCAAGTAGACTACATCAAATGCATTGCCCTCAGCTACACACCTGGTCACCTTTTCAAAAAATTCAATCAAATTGGTCAGACATGACCTCCCCTTAACAAAACCATGCTGACTGCCCTTGATTAAGCCCTGCCTCTCCAAGTGTAGATTAATTCTGTCCCTCAGAATTGCTTCCAATAGTTTCCGCACCACTGAGGTTAGACTGACTGGCCTGTAGTTCCCTGGTTTATCCCTTCCTCCCTCCTTAAATAAGGGTACCACATTGGCTGTCCTCCAGTCCTTGGCACCTTTCCTGTGGCCAGAGAGGTATTGAAAAATATTGCCAGCGCCCCTGCTATCTCCTCCCTTGCCTCACTCAACAGCATGGGATACATTTCATCTGGGCTTGGAGATTTATCTACTTTTAAGCCTGCCAGGCCACTTAGAACGTTCTCCCTTTCTATGCTAATTTCTTTAATTATATCACAGTCCTTCTGCCTGATTTCCATACCCACATCATCCTTCTCACTTGTGAACACTGACACAAAGTATTCATTTAGAACCCCACCTACATCTTCCGGCTCCACACACAAGTTACCACTGTGGTCCTTAGTGGACCCTACTCTTTCCCTAGTTACCCTCTTACTCTTAATGTACTTGTAAAATAACATTGAATTTTCCTTTATTTTACCTGCCAATGTTTTTTCATGCCCCCTTTTTGTTCTCCTAATTTCCTTTTTAAGTTCCCCCTACACATTCTGTACTCCTCTAGGGCTTCCGCTGTTTTGAGCCCTGGGTATCTGCCATAAGCCTCCCTTTTTCTTTTTATCCAATCCTGTTTATCCCTCGACATCCAGGGTTCGCTGGATTTGTTGGTCCCACCCTTTATCTTTACTGGAATATGTTGGCCCTGTACTCTCCCTATTTCCTTCTTGAATGAGTCCCACTGCTCTGATGCAGATTTACCTAAAAGTAGCTGCTTCCAGTCCACTCTGGCCAAATCATATCTGATCTTATTAAAATCGGCCTTCCCCCAATTTAGAACTCTGATTTCTGGCTCATCCTTGTCCTTTTCCATAACAACCTTGAATCTAACGGAGTTATGATCACTACCTACAAAACGCTCCCCCACTGATACCTCTACCACTTGCCAGGCTTCATTCTGTAAAATTAAGTCTCGGACGCCCCCTCTCTTGTAAAGCCTTCTACGTACTGGCTTAAAAAGTTCTCCTACATGCATTTTAAGAATTCCACTCCCTCTAAACCTATCACACTATGACTAACCCAGTTAATGTTGGGGAAGTTGAAATCCCCCACTATTACTACCCTATTTATTATTATTATATTATTATTTTTACACTTCTCTGAAATTTGCCTACATATCTGCTCTTCTATTTCTCTCTGACTGTTTGGGGGCCTAAAGTACACTCCCAGCAATGTGATTTCTCCTTTTTTATGGCTTCATTTGAGGAACCTTCTAAGATATCATCCCTCCTTACTGCTGTAATTGATTCCTTTATCAATATTGTGATACCCCCTCCTCTTTTACCTCCTTCCCTGTCTCGCCTGAAGACCCTATATCCTGGAATATTGAGCTGCTAATCCTGCCCCTCTCTCAGCCATGTCTCTGTGACAGCAATGACATCATACTTTCATGTGTTAATTTGTGCCCTCAACTCATCTGCCTTATTCGTCAGACTCCTTGCATTAAAATAAATACCATCCAACCTTGCCAAACTCCCTTGTGCCTTAACTAGCCTATAATTTCTATGCCTTCCAGACTCACTTGCTCTCTCTTCTAATTTTGGATGTGCATCTCCCCCTGCTGAACCTCCTCTCAGGATCCCATCCCCCTGCCAAGTTAGTTTAAACCCTCCCCAACAGCACTAGCAAACCTCCCTGCAAGGATGTTGATCCCATTCCAGCTCAGGTGCAACCCGTCCGCCTTGTACAGGAGCCACCGCCCCCAGAAACGGTCCCAATGTCCCAGAAATCTAAAGCTCTCCCTCCTGGACCATCTCTCCAGCCACGCATTCGTCTGGACTAACCTCTTATTTCTATACTCACTAGCGCGTGGCACTGGAAGTAATCCAGAGATTACTACCTTTGAGGTCCAGTTTTTTTAATCTGCTTCCTAGCTCCCTAAATTCTGCTTGCAGGACCTCATCCCTCTTTCTACATATGTTGTTGGTACCAATACGTACCACGATCTCTGTTTGTTTGCCCTCCCCCTTTAGAATGCCCTGCAGCCTCAGTGACAGCTTTGACCCTGGCACCAGGGAGGCAACACACCATCCTGGAGTCACGTCTACGGCCGCAGAAACGCCTGTCTGTTCCCCTTACTATCGAGTCTCCTACCACTATTGCTCTTCCCCTCTTTTTCCTCCCCACCCTGTGCAGCTGAGCCATTCACAGTGCCATGAGGTTGGCTGCACTCCCCAGAGGAACCGTCACTCTCACCGTTTTCCAACACAGAAAAACGGTTCTCAAGTGAGATGCACCCTGGGGATTTCCTGACTACCTGCCTGACACCTTTCTTCTGACTGATGGTCACCCATTCCCTCTCTGTCTGCACTTCCGTAAGGTGTGGGGTGACCACTTCTAAAAACGTGTTATCCACGAAACTCTTAGCCTCACGGATGCACCTCAGTGCCTCCAGCTGCCGCTCAAGCTCTGAAAGTCGGAGTTCAAGTAGCTATAGCTGGTGGCACTTACTGCACACGTGGTCGGTCAGAGCGCAAGGAGCGTCTAGGACTTCCCACATGTTGCAAGCGGTACATAACACGAGACCGAGCTGCCCTGCCATGACTCTAGTTGAAAAAAAGGCCTTACTTTAAGTTAAATGCAGCAAAATAAGTTAAATTATTCATGTACTTTAAATAAAAACTAGAACTCTTACCTTTCCTTAGCTTAATCTATTTTAAACTGGAGAAAAAACTGGCCTTCTATCCAGCTTCACCTGCTCCACCCCCCTTAAACTGTATAAATTTCATCACATTTTCACTTCTCTTCAGCTCTGAAGAAGGGTCATACGGACTCGGAACGTTAACTCTGTTTCTCTCTCCACAGATGCTGCTGGACTTGCTGAGTTTTTCTAGCATTTTCTGTTTTTGTTTCAGATTTCCAGCATCCGCAGTGTTTTGCTTTTAATTTAATTATGGCTCACTGTGGTCTCGTCCAGGGGATAACAAATTTTTTCAATGCTTCATTATAAGAATGTAAATGTTGCTTTGGCCAGAACAAAAGCTAAAGCCACAGGTGGGAAAAGACTTCAGGGTGCCAATTTAAATTATCTCAATGCCTTATTTGGAAGATAACTTGGTATTTGTTATGGGACCACGTGATACAGCAGCCATCTTTACTCCCTGTTAAAATATAGCAAACTGCTACAAACAAAATCAGAACTCCCAGACAGAACTCCAACATGGAAATTCATCACACAGGGAGAGAGGGACCAAGAAGCACAGCTATCAAACTGCTGTAATCAAGCAGGCTAAAGAAGGGCCACACTGCAGTTCCTTGAAAGAGAAATAAAGAACCTTTTCTCTCTCTCCCTACCTGGTTCCATTTTCAAACTTACCTGTGAAAACAACCTCTGGCAGATTGACTAAAGGAGCCATCACAGCTGCTGAGATATCTCTGCACTTTTAAAGCCTTCACTTCCAACAATGTAACAACACGGTTACAAAATAACAGGCTTGCATCAAAACAGAGACTGAGATCCATTCCATTTTTATAAATATTATTTGTATCTTCACCTGTACCTAGTTTAGGTGCTTGTCTGAAAGTGTGAGTGAGAGAGTAAATGAAACGTAGTTTCTTCAGTAACCTCCAGGACAAGGTGCTTTCTATTTCTTTAAATCACATAGGGTGGAGGTACCCAAACCATACTTCTCACTTAGCTTTCACATGAACACACTTTGATCTAACTTCCGCAATAATTACGCTTTCTTGGCTATGGACAAGGAATTATGCTTCCTTTTTGCAGTACTACCCATGGGGTACTTGTATCTGCTGACCATTTTGACATGATTGCGACAGCAGAGCTTTATCATCACTACTGTATTAAAATCTATATTTTTTATTCCAGGGTATTACAGAAAATGATATGGATTGGGCCATAGTGGGCCGGGGTGGGTGGCTCAGGCTAGGTCGGGTGGTTCAGATGTAGTCGAGGGTTGTCAAATCAGAGCGCATGAACTGGACCGATAAACAAAGCAGTGATGCCGGTCTACCAAATGCCAGCACCTAGCAAAATTGTCCCAGCAAGTCCAAAATACATTTAACTACATATGAAATGCAACATTTTGGAACATTTTCAAAAATGTCTGGTTTTCCGACAATTTTGTTTTTTGGACAGCCATGGTACCTGTACATGAAAGAATGGTCACTTGGATAAAGTAATGAAAAGTGGAGATTCTCTCAGGGCCATGCCTCAGTTAAGTCAGTACCTTCAAGAATGATGAGAAAAAAAGAAGAAAAAGATTGACAACCACATCTAAAATAGTGTATGTTCCCCCACTGGCCCCCATCCACTAACAGCTGCAAAATGATTTCTTCCCAGGAGAAACATTGCCCTATGAGAATCCATCATAAAGCTCAAGTGCATTAAAAATATATCAGAACCATCTGACGTAAACACACACAAACTTATCTCTAAGCAGGAGGAGCAGGGTGTGCCAGCCAAATATTCCCTGTGGGAAAGATACTAAAAATGCCATGCTAATTATATCACTGTTAATGCTGGATTACATATAGAAATCATTTGAGTGGATATCAGCCGCATATGGGTTAAGTCGATGAAACCACGTACATTCAGATTTTCCAAATTGTGTTTCTAGATTTTAAGAAAATCTTCCTTGAAATGATAAGTGGTTGCAAAATGACACTAGGGGAAAGTTCCAATGCCACTTTGTGCATTGCTTAGGGAGAACTAATTGGCTACAGGGAGATTTGGGACAGACACTGTTGGCCTGGCTCACGCCGCCTCTGCAATGTGCAGCAACGTCTGTGAAACAAAAATACAGTGAAGCCAATGCCTCAGACTGACCATTTGCCAAATAGATCGCTGCCCTACAGAAACCATGCTTCCACTTCCTAGCCCAGTGAGGGTACATCCTCCTGCAAAAGTCTCAAGGGTTATGTTTGCCAGCTGCGTTCTGCTACAACCATATTCTTCGTGAGGAGTAACTGCAAAAATCATCTGAAGATAGGGTTGCCAAATGTGATTAAATGTATTCCTGGAGATTTCATCACATGACTTGCCCCCAGATTTCAGCCATTAGTTGGCCACACATCCATCCTTGTGAAGCACTGTCTTCCCAAGCCAATTGGAAAGCAAAAATACTCATTACCAATTGGATGATTCTTGACTGTCAGCCAAACAGCCTTTTTACCCCCCCCATTTTCAATATTTTTATATCTGGTGAAGAGAAAAGTTCAATGAAAGTGACAAAAACAATCTTTTTTTAATGTCCCTAGGATTTTTCTCCAGGGTTGCATACAGCAGTGTCCTGGAGACTCCAGGCCAATCCTGGAGGGTTGGCAATCCTATCTGAAGAGGAGCAGAAGAAGATGTTCTAGTAGGTTGAACAAGTCAACACAAACTATGGTAAGGAACCAGTCCTAACATGGCTGAGAAACAAGCATTAACCTGGCTGAGGAATCAGTATTAATGCTGATTCTTCAATTTAGTTAATTAAGCTAAGAAGCCAGCATTAACTAGGACACCGTTTTTCTGCCCTACAACCAATTCTACACCTTTTTGTAGCTGTTAATTTCCCCAGCAATGCAGCCAGAAGTCTAGTATGTGGTTCAATTCCTGTCCCTGCCTAGGTAGACTTGGGACTTGCCTCTTCACCCTGTCTCAGAGAGTTGAAGGCAATGGCAAACCACCAGTGATTAAAACTACCAAGAAAATGTCTCAGGTTGAAGCATCAGCAGACAATGAGCCAAGGACCTGCCTTTGGGCAGATGAATGAATGAACAACCAGCTGTGTGACTCCTATACTGGTTTCTGGAATCACTCACCCTTGTAACCCATCTCTGAACATGTTCAGTTTGTCAATGATTCAGGCTGATCCCACCGTTTCTATACCAACTTCATTCTTCCAAGAGACCTGTGACTTTAACTTTGGATTCCATCCTACTATTTCCCCTCTAATCTCCATTTATCATCAGGACATATCTATCTTAATCTTGATTCGTAAACATGCGTAAGTACCTTGAGTTTCCTTATGTCCACTTGGATGTGTGTTTTTCTGATTACCTCCTCCTAGGTTCCTCTCTCCTGCCATCATGCCCCCTTTCATTTCTCCCCTCTTGGGTACTCTCTCCCCTCCCAAATTTCCATCACAATTCTTTGCCACGCTTTGATACTACTACTCTTTTGCCATCATCCAAGACTTGACTCATTCATGCATAAGCCCACAAATTCTCTCTGAGCATCTCCTGGCATCCTCAAATACATCCATTGATGCACTTATCATTGCCTCCTTATGAGCAGCAACTCCAACTCCCCCATCCTTTTCCCTTGTCAACTTTCCTGCCTAGTGTATCCGTTAGGTGCTAAACTTGCCAATCTCCATCCCCTTCCAGTCACCGCTCCCAATTTTGACCCTGTAAACTCTGCCAGTGGTTCAGCTATCACCACCCTTCGCCGTATTTTCCTCCAAACTGTCCTTTCACTTGTGCAAAGGCTGTTACCATCCACGAGCTTATTGTGGATGACTGCATTGACATCATGGCCTTGGTTAATGGGCAATGCCACCTTCCACCTTAATGAATCCTCCTCACCTGGCTATATGCCCAACCACTTGCCCCACATAGACCACTGCAGTGCTCCCCCTTTTACCTTGATACTTTTGCAGCTACTCATCCACTTAATGAGACCCTCATCTCCATTTTTGATGCCCTTGTCCCTACTAATACCATTGCTGTCTTGCCCTGGTCATTCTCCTGGTCTAACCCTCATCTCTACGCCCTTAAGCTCAAAGAATGCAGTTTTCAACATTAATGGCAGACATCTGGGTTAGTCATTCATCACCAGATCTGGCTGAACTGTTGTGTCTTGTCCTTTCCCAAAGCTATTCAGCTTTCCAGGACCACCCTAGAATGCAAAAATACTTCTCTTTTCTACTACAAACCATCTCCTTAAACCTCTCTTGCCTACTTCCTCCAGCCTCACTTTCAACAAGTGGGGGGAACTCATGCATTTCTTTATCATAAAGATTGAGGCCATCTGATCAGGTGCCTCTTCCTTAATGATGGATTCTAGAATTTTCCCAATGACAGATGTTAGGCTAATTGGCTTATAGTTTCCTGATTCCTGTCTCCCTCCTTTCTTGAATTGAGTTATTACATTTGCAGTTTTCCGGTCCGCTGGGACCTTTCCAGAATTCCAATTAATGGGTGAAATTCTGCCCACTTTCTTCACTTCTCCTGGCTAGTTGAAACATTTCACCCTCTCCTTTGAATTCAAATTATTCTGGTTTATTTAAAAATGCAAATGTTCCCTTTACACCTTACATTCTAAAACTTACCCCATGTTTACGTACTTAACATTTCAAACCTAGCTTATCTTCTGATACATCAAAGCCTTCAGACCAGCTGCCTCTAATTCAATGAAGTCACACACAAATACACAGACATAGACACAGACCCCATTGTTACTCCAGCATAAATTCCAATAACATTATGAAAATTATTATATCTTCCTGACAGTCAGTAAGGTAGAAGTTTGTCCACGATCTTACTAAATGGTGGAACAGACTCGATTGCCATTCTGCCAATGTCTGATCAATTACATTGTTAAGGTTTGTTAATGTCAATTAAATTGTTGAGGGAAACAGGTGATGGATATCTGAACACATAAAAATAGGGGATAGCTTGGTCATGAGGTGTGGGTGAGGCATGTTGACACTGGACATTGTCAAGAGACTCTCTCAGCAAAGAAAGGCTCTGTGTCTTAATTTTGACTGGCTTGAGTCCTGCTAAACATACTCCTGCTCCTATTTCTTATGTCCTTATGGTCTCTGAGTTCATCTTGTCCTTGAGACCAATGTTCTTTTCCATCGACCATATTCCTGCCAAACTTCCCTCTCTGGTCCTCATGTTAATTGATATTGTAACCTGTACATTCTCCTTATGTGCTGTTCACTTCCACTTCAAATCTACTCCAAATCACTCCTCAAAAGACCCTATCTTGACATGTCTGTCTTTGCAATCTACCTCCCATCTCCAACACTTCATTCCTCTTCATACCAAAGCCCTTGAACATGTGTCACCTCCCAAATCCATGTCCCTCTTTCCTGAAACCATATGTTTGAACCTTTCAATTAGGTTTCTGCCATTACCATGGTATTGAAATGGCCCTTATCAAACTTCCAAATGGTATCCATATAACTCTGCTATGAAAAAACATATTTCCTCATTCTTCTTAACCTGTCTGCAACCTTTGACCTAGTTGACCACACCATCCTCCTCCAACGCCTCTCCATTGTTCTCCAATTGTATGGGACTGCCCTTGTCTTATTCCTTTCCTTTCTATCCAGTAGTGGCCAGAGAATCACCTGCAATAGAGTTTCTTCTTGCTTCTGCACCATTGCGTCTGGACCCACATCCATAATTCTTTTGACACCCTCCACCACTTGAACAATTTCCCATTTCTTGGCCCTAACCATCTCCCTTTCTGCATGGACCTCCATCCCTGACCATGACAGTCTGTGAACCCTCTGCTTCTTCGCTGAATGGAGATCCAATCAATCCCCATACGCCATTACTCTTTGCCAGGCTGAAATTGTTTTTGCATTGAACACATTCTCCTTTGACCCCACCCATTTCCTTCAAAAAAAAAGTTGCTATTATGGGAACCTGTATTGGTCCTAGCTATGTGTCTTTTCATGGGATACATGGAATATTCTTTGTTCCAGACCCACACAGGTCCGCTCCCTCATCAGTACAATCATCAGTAAATTGATGACTGTTTCAGTGCTGCTTCATTTTCTTGTACCAACTTGGAAATTATCATCAACTTTGCTTCCAATGTCCACCACCCCCACCCCATCCCACCACCACTCCCCCCCCCCACCACCACCACCACAACTTCCATTTCACAGAGTCTGACTCTTCCCTTCCCTTCCTCAACTTCTCTATCTCTATTTCTGGGAATGAGTTATCAACCAATATCCACTGTAAGTCCACTTAAAACCACAGCTACATTTTCTCTCACCCCACTTCCTATAAGAATACTATTCCTTTCTATGGTTCCCTTCATCTCTGTGTCAACTCTTTTGATGAAGCCAACTTCCACACCGGTGATCCCAATATAGGATCATAGACTAAGTACAGCACAGAAGGAGGCCATTCAACCCATCAAGTTTGCACCAGCTCTTTCAAAGAGCATTCCAGTTAGTTCCACTCCCCCACTCTTTCCCCAGATCCCTGCAATTTTTTCTCCTTCAAGTATCTATCCAATTCTCTATTGAATCTGTGCACACCTAACTAACAAGCAAATCTTAACCACTCATTTTGGAAAATCTTTTCCTTGTGCCATTTTTTGTTCTTTTGCTAATCAACTTAAATCTCTGCCCTCTAATTATAGATGTGAGTAATAAATGCTGGCCTAGCCAGCGACACCCACATCCCATGAACAAATAAATAATCTATCGAGCTTCTGTCAGAAATAGTTTCTCATTAGTCGTTTTATCCAAACTATTCATGATTTTAAACATCTCTATCAAACTTCCTTTTAGTCTTCAGAGCTCTGAGAAAAATAATACCAGCTTCTCGTGTCGATCCATGTAACTGCAAACCCTCATCGCTGGAACCATTCTAGTAAAACACTTATGTATTCCTTTCTAAAGCCTGCAAATCCTTCCTAAAGTATGGTGCCCAGAATTTGTCCAAAATGTTTCACCTCATACTATTCTGCATTGAATTTCGCTGTCAGGTGTTCACCCATGAATTTTACCAGCCTATCCATGTCCACTTGTAATCTCACTGTTTACTACACTTCTAAGTTGAGTCACTACAAATTTTAAAATTGCATCCTATACCCAAGCCCAAGTCATTAATGCATGTCATAAAGAGCAGTGATCCTGATACTGAACCCGGGGGACTACCATTTTATGACTCTTTTATGTCTTATGTGTAAGCTATATCTTCCTTTTTCCTCAGCTAAGGTTTCCCTCCACCATGGTTGATAGGGCCCTCATCTATTTCCATCCCATTTCCCTTCGCCTCCCTCCCAAAACTATGATAGAGTCTCCCCTATCCTCACCTTACACCCAACCAGCCATCACATTCAATGGATCATTGCCATAACCACCTTCTCCAGCATAATAACTCCACAAAATACACTCCCCCGCCCCTGCCTTTTCAGCATTCCATGCCTCTGTGTCACTCTGGTCTTCAATCACCTCCAGCACCACACATATTCCTGTAATAGTGCAAGGAGATGCACCCGTCCTTCCCATCATCCATTTCCCAAACAGTCCTTCCAGGTGTCATGGCAATTTACTTGTACTTCTTTCAATTTATTTTACTGTATTCATGTTGCTCATGATATGGTCTTCCCTACACTGGAGAGGCCATAAACAGATTGGATGATTGCTTTGCTGAGCACCTCCCTTCAGTTTTCAAGTGTGGCCCTGAGCTGCTGGTCGCTTGTCCATTTAATTCTTCAACCCACTCCAACTTTGACCTCTCTGTCTTTGCTCGGACTCTTACATTGTTCTAATGAAGCTCAGAGTAAGCTTGAGGATCAGCACCTCATCTTTTGATTGTACTTTACATCTTCCTGACATCAAGTTCAACAATTTCAATGTGCAACCACTGCTCCCACTTTGATAAAAAGCAAAAAACTGGGGATGCTGGAAATCCAAAACAAAAATAAAAATACCTGGAAAAACTCAGCAGGGAACTCAGCAGGTCTGGCAGCATCTGCGGAGGGGAACACAGTTAACGTTTCGAGTCCGTATGACTCTTCAACGGAACTAAGAAACCCTTGGTTAAGGAAGAAGGAAGACATGTCAGAGGAACTGCTTTTGAAAGTGGCATCATCAGAACAGATGCGACGGAGGCGAATTCTCCATTCCTTAATCGAGGTTTTCCACCCACGGTGGTTGACAGAGCCCTCAACCGTGTCCGGCCCATCTCCCGCGCATCCGCCCTCACACCTTCCTCTCCCTCCCAGAAACATGATAGGGTCCCCCTTGTCCTCTTATCACCCCACCAGCCTCCGCATTCAAAGGATCATCCTCCGCCATTTCCGCCAACTCCAGCATGATGCCACCACCAAACACATCTTCCCTTCACCCCCCCGGAGGCATTCCACAGGGATCGTTCCCTCCGGGACACACTGGTCCACTCCTCCATGACCCCCTACACCTCAATCCCCTCCCACGGCACCTTCCCATGCAACCGCAGAAGGTGCAACACCTGCCCCTTTACTTCCCTTCTCCTCACCGTCCAAGGGCCCAAACACTCCTTTCAAGCGAAGCAGCATTTCACTTGCACTTCCCTCAATTTAGTCTACTGCATTCGTTGCTCCCAATACGGTTTAGTCTACATTGGAGAGACCAAACGCAGACTGTGTGTCCGCTTTGCAGAACACCTTCGGTCTGTCCGCAAACATTACCCGGACCTCCCTGTCGCTTGCCATTTCAACACTCCACCCTGCTCTCATGCCCACATGTCTGTCCTTGGCCTGCTGCATTGTTCCAGTGAAGCTCAACGCAAACTGGAGGAACTGCACCTCATCTTCCGACTAGGCACTTTACAGCCTTCCGGACTGAAAATTGAGTTCAACAATTTTAGATCATGAACTCTCTCCTCCATCCCCACCCCCTTTCTGATCCCCCCTCTTTTTTTTCCAATAATTTATGTAGATTTTTCTTTTCCCACCTATTTCCATTATTTTTAAATGTATTTCCATCCATTGTTTTATCTCTACCTTTTAGCCTATTTCGATCCCTTCCCTTCACCCCACCCCCGCCCCCATTAGGGCTATCTGTACCTTGCTTGCCCTGCTTTCTACCCTTAATTAGCACATTCTTTAGATAATATCACTACCTTCAACACCTCTTTGTCCTTTTGTCTGTGACATATTTTGGTTATCTCCACCTATCACTGGCCCTCTATCCAGCTCTAGCCCCCACCACCGCACCCACCCCCCCCCCCACCCCCCCACCCCCCCCTCAACCTTAAACCAGCTTATATTTCACCTCTTTTCTATTTTTACTTAGTTCTGTTGAAGAATCATACGGACTCAAAACGTTAACTGTGTTCCCCTCCGCAGATGCTACCAGACGTGCTGAGTTTTTCCAGATATTTGTATTCACCGCTCCCACTTTTTTGGATGACAGCTGTTAATGATGATACGTCTATTGCCATTTACAGATCCTCTAGACACAGCTTATGTTTATTTCTTTGTCTTATTACCACCCCCTTTTGTCTTGCACCTTCATCCTTTTTGTCATTTAATCACTTTTTCCTTCTATCTATCATGGAACTTCCCTTCTTTTCTTATTGTCCCCTCATCACTCCCTTCACTACCTCCATATTTGCTTAAAACTTGTTACATGTCACACTTTTGCCAAAAGGTCATTGTTCTGAAATGTTAATTCTATTTCTCACTCCTGGGTTCTGCCTGACCTGTTGAGAATTTTAAGCATTTCTGTTTTTAGTTACTAACTAGGCTGTGATCATTGTCACTGGAAGGCAACAAATTTTAATAGAGGCGACATAGTTAGAGATGTTTACCTATTTGGCTTGGAATGGATTTTGAACTTAATTTATATCACAAAATTACCATGAAGTTAAGTTTGGTTCACAAGAGGTTAATTCCTAGAAATATAGTTATCCAGGATGTCAATAGCAAAGACAGCCAGCCAAAATAGCTGCTAGGGTTATAAATTCACACAATACAATATCAATTTGAGACAATGAGATGGTCGCTAGTACATTCCCAAGAGGCTTACACCTGTAATGTTGGAATAGTTTCCATTCAGAGGCACCTGCAGGGTTCTTAGCATAACAGATAATGCTGTTGCCATGGTTTCCACACTAGGGTAGGCAGAGGCAGACTCTTCATTGAAGGTGATAGCTTTGAATGGGAGCTCAGTGAGCCGGAGCACAACACAAAGAGAACAAGAGCTGGGGAGGTGTTTGAAGTCAAAGCTTTTGTCTTCCTTACTTACTGGCAGAAACAAACTGCAGCATGTTTTAGTCAGGAGAGAGGCAGAAATGTCTCACTTTCTAAAGTCAGTACCAGTCAGTAGTGTCATAAAGCTATTAATGTATATAATATTATCAGAAATTATTTTTTTTAAAATAGAGGTTTAGTCTGTGGGTGTGTCTTAATTGGATTAAAACCAGCTAGTCTGGATACTTTGATGCATAGTAATTTTGAGAAGTAACCAGAGAAGTAGAGGTACATTTGCATTTTGTTAAATAGGATATTCTAGAAGGGGAGTTAAATCTGGCACCTGGCTAGCAGAGACCAAGCAATGTTTATATTACTAATAACATTGGCACTATGAAAGGAGTTTTATTGTTAGAAGAGGTGGAGTTCAAAAGGGCTGGTGATACAATGAGAATTTATATTCAATGAGATGTGCTGGGTATAACCGATAGCAGTTTTGTGTGTGCAGGGCTGAGGCAATGCAAAATCAAAACCTGTAAACCTACCACTGTGTCTGCAAAGGAACCAAAGTGAAAGGAACCTCATTTTGAATTTGTACAGTGAAAATGCTTTGCCTGGTGTCTGCTTAAAGTCTATGGGTTGCTGTTGCCTCAGTGGAGATTAGTCTGGGAATTTGTTAAATGTTATGATAGTATTAATTTGTAGCCATGTGTATATATTTAACTTGTGTAAATTACTAAATGTTTCATGTGACTACACTTTAAAAAGTACTTCATTGGCTGTAAAGCACTTTGAAACATCCAGTGGTTGTGAAAAGTGCTATATAAATGCAAGTCTTTCTTTCTTTTCAATGGGCAATAGGGCCTAGGCCCCCTGAACTTGTTCCATCATTCGATAAGATCAAGACTTACCATTTCCTTATCTCCTACCATTTTAACCATTTTAACCGTTCATTTCAATCTCAAATAATTCACACTATCACCAGTCACTGTCATTCCTCAGCAATATCATTTTCAAAATATGCATTATATCACCCTAAAAAAAAATCAAACTTAAAATGCGCCGTGAGTTTATTTTCCCAGAAATATTTATTTCTCCGAAATAGAAATTTGCCTCAAACTTTGCCCACAGTGCTTATCCCTGTTATTTATCACTAAGTTACTGCTCTGTCCCTTGTTGAGTTTACATAGGATATTTTTATACATCCTTTACCTATGTTCAAGGACTAGGACTCACTGAAATATCTAGTTAATATTCTTTACTAAATCAAGCCAATGAGATAAGACAATACAATTATATATTATATATAAATATTACATTATTTTACAGATAAATGTTCAAATATTCAGCACATATGAGATATAGGTACAAATTATAACCCTAACATTAACTTTCCTTCAGTCTTTGCTGTAACATCTGTTCACTCCTAATGAAAAACCATGGGCATCAGTTATGACATCCCTTTTTTCTCTTTCTAGTACTTTCATGATGCAGGCCCAATTTGTACCATTGCCTCCCTGTAGTCTCCACGACTGACTTTCTATATTTCTTATCTATTATCATAGACAGTCACTGAGATAATGGTTGGAATTTCACCCCAATATGCGAGCCAGATGAGAGGTTGGCGGGTGCATAATTATGTGCCACCAGCTGACGTACCAGTTTGCCTGCACCATCCCACTTCCAAGCCATTTCTTGGAGGCTGGTTCAGGGGTGGAATGATTACCCACCAATAAGTGGCACATTGCTTGTTAAGATAATTTAAAGGCCAATTATCAGAGGCCAATTGACGAGCCCCTGGATGCTTCTGGAGTATGACAACTGCCTTGAGGTGACCTCCCAGCAGCTGACCATGGGGCTAGCACTTCAGGGAGACTTTGAGGCTCTTCCACCCCAACTTATTTGGTCACAACTGTGGCCATAGGCTGGCCTGTGGAGGTGTGTCCCCTCCATATAGGTGGTCCAGCTGTGGCCATTTTTATCTCAAATTTGTTAAAGTTGCTGAGAGGGTGCCCCAGGGTGGAGATGTCCTCTCTCCCTTACGTGTATCAGCAGGCTGCAACTCCTTTGGTGCTGGAAGGCCTCTTTCTGGCCGCCCACCCTTATTTGGGCAGCAAACACAGCCTTGAGCCACAGATCAGCCAATTCAGGCAAACTCACTGTCAGGTAACTGGTTCCAACGTGGTGTTGGGCTGTGACCCCCATTTGACACTAACACTTGGATCATGACCCAAAATCACAAAATCCTGCTGTTATGGCACAACCGATGGTAAATGCTGAGCTGCTCACATCCCAAAGGGAAACTTAAAACAACTGCCAGAACCGTTTTGCAATTTGTATAAATTTCGAGATGCGTGCTTTCAATTCAGTAGTAATAGGACCACTGAATCTTATAGGTTTCTTATGAAAATAAATTAAACCTTTATTAAAAGAAGAAATGATTTTAAGTACACACATAGATATACAAATTGCTACAATGATAACTTCTAAATCCCCTAGTTAATCTAACTCCCAGTAACACTTTCGTTAAGGCAACAGTAAGAGCCATAGGGCGGAATTTTCCCAGAATTGCACTAAAGTGCAGTAGCAGGCGGGTAAAATGGAGTCCTATCCGCCGACGAAAATGGTGGATTTTCACGCAGTATCGTCCTGAGCCCACCTCATTATTTATTCAAAAATAAAAATAGCTGGAAAAACTCAGCAGGTCTGACGGCATCTGCGGAGAGGAATACTGTTAGAATTTCGAGTCCGTATGACTCTTCATCGGAACAGAACGGACTCGAAACATTAACTGTATTCCTCTCCACAGATGCTGTCAGACCTGCTGAGTTTTTCCAGCTATTTTTATTTTTGTTTCAGATTTCCAGCATCCGCAGTATTTTGCTTTTATCATTATTTGTTCACTCATGTGAAACACGCCATTTCGCATGCCTGTGATGACCCCGCTGTTGCATCATGCTGGCCACCATCTTTAAAAGGCAGTCACCAGCAAAGCGCTCACTGCCACTGCCCGGTAGACATTGCCAGCAAAGGAAAAAAGACTGCGGCCCCCCACTTCAACGACAGGTCCCTCGAGCAACTACTGGATGCCGTGGAGGCCTGCCAGGGTGTGCTCTACCCTTGCTCTGGTCACAGGATGGGGGCAGCAAAGTCACCAGCTCAGCTTGGGAGTCGGTGGCAGCAGTGGTCAGCGCGAACGCCCTGCAGAGGAGGCCAGCCACCCAGTGCCGCAAAAAGACGAATGATCTCCTCCGTTCCACCAGGGTAATTAACTCTTTTCATCGCTCCCAACTCATGTACTCACAAACCCATCACACACCCACAGAGCCCTCACTCACTGCCACTGCAAGGGACATCACCATTCACTCTTTCACACACACCGTTATTGTCCTCATCCTGTCCATGGGACCACTCACCACCCACACAGGCCAGGCAGACTTATCATCTGGCCCAGCAGGCGTCCTGATACACTCTCCCCATCTCTACCCATGCAGGACAAACTGGCTCACAACAGGAGGGAAAGGTCGCAGACAGGTGGAGGGATGCCAGAGGTCAAAGTTCTGACAGAATTCAAAAACAGAGCCATCCAGCTGGCCGGCGATGACTGGGACCTGTGCTGACGGTGAGGTCAGCGCTGCTCTACCAACTGAGGATCCAGCAGTGCAACATCCATCAGACAACATAGCCATGAATGATGGGTCCCCTTTCACAGGCCACTGCCATACACTAATTATCTCCCCTTGCTTTTGCAGGCACATCTGCCAAACAGCCGACAGAGTTCATGACCCAGGGCCTCCAATCAAGCTCCGAAGAAACCTCTGAAGAGGAATCTGAAGGCGCCCTCCCTGAAGTCCCGTCACAGCGCTCACCCACACCCTCCACCAGTGCAGAGACACACACCTCGGTGGGACCTAGCTTTAGGGTAGCCTCGGAATCACAATCAGGTGAGCACATCGCACTGTCTGATCCACAGCAGGCAGAGGCAGGGACTTCCCAGGTCCCCGGTACTCAAAGAACTGCTGGAGGTAAGAATGTTGCTGAGTCCGAGCCAGATGATGAGACTCTGGACTCGGTCAAGTCACAATTTCTGGAGCTGCAAAGGCAAGCTAGGGAACATCAGGAAGGGATGTCCGCTGCCCTCCTCAGATTGCAAGGCACGATGGAGGATTCTGTCCGTCTTCAGGCTGAAGTGATAGCGCCGGCATTGCAATGCACCGAGGTCAACGCTGGCAGGGTGGCGGCCGCCGTGGTGACCTTGGTCCAGGATGTCAGCCCTGTACTGCTGTGCGAGCTTACATCCATCGTTGCTGCCATAGTTGGCCTCCAACAGTGTGTACGCGAGAGGGGTGCTGGGCAGCTCGATCTCACTCCAGCTACCCATTCCCCTCACGGAGTCAGCCAGGGGCCCTTAGGTGACCATAGGGAGGAGGATCAGCAGGTGCACACTCCAGGGCCATCCACTCAGGTGATTCTGGGAATTGGCCGGTTCCAAATCCCCTCTTCCTGTGACCTCCACAGCTCCAGCTTCACAGCTCGAGGAGGGTGCCACCGACATACAGCAGGACCCCAAAAGCAACCCTCCAGGACATCCGCCAAAGTCATCACAAACAGGGCGTCACAGTCAGCAGGCTGCCTCCGCCTCTGCTGTGGGTGTACGGGGAGCACCAAGACTGGTGCAGCATTACGAAAGTTAGGTAAAAGTGGTTGCACAGCCTGGCCACAGGTGTTGATCACTTGTACATACTGTTCCCTATTGTCAAAAAACTCCTGGGAATGTCTCCCTGCCTGTGGCTCCTTGTTCTAATGAGCAGTGTTCTTGTCACTCAGATGTGAAATCTTTCTAGCACAAGATATAAGGCAGGTATCTCAGTCCAGGGCCTCTTCCCTGTGCTCTGTGCAGCCTTCAGGTCACAGCGATGGTCCAGCTTCATGCTCCCTGGAACCATTACTGATGCCTGCACCTTGGCAGTGCTGGTCATTGCTGCCAGAATGTAGTGGGCAAGCACCACAGAGTTCTCTCATAGTCTCTGTGTACTCTCAGCACCTTTAAGGTGGGGCTGGCCCCCATCACACCAGCATCTGCGATCAGTGATGATGTGCACCAGCACAAAGGGAGACACAGCATCTGATGCATCTAACGTTTCATGGCTGCATCTCTGAGATGGCCCTGATCATTGAGCGCAAGCGAGCTGCCCTCGGCCAGACAGGAGTCAGACATTCTCAGAGGCTATGTGAAGATCTATGGAGTGTCCTCACTGCATGTTGTTATCATCCTCCTGCGATCGAGCGACTATTAGGGCCTCCACTGCATCTCCATGACAGGAGCATTCTCACAGAGGGTATTGGCGCTGCCATAAGCCAGACTGGAGTCAAACGTTCACAACTGTGATGTGAGGATCTATGGGGACACCTCACTGCATGTCGTCATCATCCTCCACAAATCTGGCAGCTACAAGGGCCTCCCGAGCATGCCTGCCTCATCTAGCCAGTGCGAGAGCCTCATCCCATCATTGTCACCACTGAGGATCCCTTCACCCTCATCCCCGTCGGCGTCCTCCTCATCGGAGGAGACATGCAGCTCCTCAATCTCCACCTTAGCCAGCTCCTCTCCCTGTTGCAGCGCCAGGCTGTAAAGAATGCAGCAGACGACGAAGATGCGTGACACCCTCTGTGGACCATATTGCAGGGCTCCACCAGACCTGTTCATACACCGGAGCTGCATCTTCAGCAACCCGATGGTCTGATCCACCAACTTGCCAGTTGCTGCATGAGCCTCATTATAGCGTCCCACTGCTGCAGTCTGAGGCCAGGGCACGGGTGTCATCAGCCACGGCGTCTGCGGGTAACCCTTGTCCCCAGGAGCCAACACTGCAGGCTCTGTGGACCCTGGAAGACTGCAGGGATTGGTGAGCGACTAAGGATGTAGGCATCGTGCACACTCCCTGGAAACTATGCGCACACCTGCAGGATGTGTTTCTGGTGGTCACACACCAGCTGCATGTTCAGTGAGTGGAAGCCCTTGCGGTTGATGAAGTCCACTGAGTGTAGCGATGGAGAACTGAGCGCCACATGAGTGCAGTCAATCACACCTTGCACCTGTGGGAATCCCGAGATCAGGGTGAATCCAATAGCCCTTGCATCCTGACTGTCCCGGTCCTGAGCAAAGTGCACAAAGTTGTGTGCCATGGAGAAGACAGCATATTATGGATGCATTTGTGGGTGATGGAAAATAGAAGAGAGGTGAAATATAAGCTGGTTTAAGGGATGGGGGGGGTTAGACAAGTAGAGCTGGATAGAGGGCCAGTGATAGGTGGAGATAACCAAAAGATGTCACAGACAAGAGGACAAAGAGGTGTTGAAGGTGGTGATATTATCTAAGGGATGTGCTAATTAAGGGTAGAAAGCAGGACAAGCAAGGTACAGATAGAAACAAAAAGCTAAAAGCTACTGCGGATGCTGGAAATCCAAAACAAAAACAGAATTACCTGGAAAAACTCAGCAGGTCTGGCAGCATCGGCGGAGAAGAAATCAGTTAACGTTTCGAGTCTTCACGACCCTCCGGCAGAACTGCAAGGTACAGATAGCCCTAGTGGGGGTGGGGTGGGGTGAAGGAATCGAAAAAGGCTAAAAGGTAGAGATAAAACAATGGATGGAAATACATTTAAAAATAATGGAAATAGGTGGGAAAAGAAAAATCTATATAAATTATTGGAAAAAAAAGGGGGGGATCGGAAAGGGGGTGGGGATGGAGAAGAGAGTTCATGATCTAAAATTGTTGAACTCAATATTCAGCCCGGAAGGCTGTAAAGTGCCTAGTCGGAAGATGAGGTGCTGTTCCTCCAGTGTGCGTTGAGCTTCACTGGAACATTGCAGCAGGCCAAGGACGGACATGTGGGCATGAGAGCAGGGTGGAGTGTTGAAATGGCAAGCGACAGGGAGGTCTGGGTAATGCTTGCGGACAGACCGAAGGTGTTTATATAGTAATATAGTATAGTAATAATTTATATAGATTTTTCTTTTCCCACCTATTTCCATTATTTTTAAATGTATTTCCATCCATTGTTTTATCTCTACCTTTTAGCCTTCTCCGATTCCTTCACCCCACCCCACCCCCACTAGGGCTATCTGTACCTTGCTTGTCCTGCTTTCTACCCTTAATTAGCACGTCCCTTAGATAATATCACCACCTTCAACACCTCTTTGTTCTTTTGTCTGTGACATCTTTTGGTTATTTCCACCTATCACTGGCCATCTATCCAGCTCTACCTGTCCCACACCCCCCACCCCTTAAACCAGCTTATATTTCACCTCTCTTCTATTTTTACTTAGTTCTGTTGAAGAATCATTCAGACTCAAAACGTTAACTGTGTTCCTCTCTGCAGATGCTGCCAGACCTGCTGAGTTTTTCCAGGTATTTTTGTTTTTGTTTTGGATTTCCAGCATCCGCAGCTTTTTGCTTTTATCTTACTGCTGATTGTGATGCCTTGTCTGTGATAACTTTGGCGGGCGTCCTCTGGAGAGTTGATACTTGGAGGGCCCCGTACTTTAGGGTCCTGCCGTGTGGCAGTGGCACCCTCCTCAGCCTGTGAAGCTGGAGCAGCGGAGGTCACAGGAACAGGGGATTCGGATGGGCTGGACACTCCCACTGTCACCTGGGTGGATGGCCCCGCAGTGTGCACCTGCTGATCCTCCTCCCTATGGGTGCGCGAGGGCCCCTGACTCCGTGTGTGGAAGGGGTAGCTGGAGTGAGATCGGGCTGCCCAGCACCCCTCTCACATACACACTGTTGGAGGCCAACTATGGCATCAGTGATGGAATTAAGCCCGCACAGCAGTGCAGAAGTGATGTCCTGGACTAAAGCCTTCATGATGCCGCCATCTTGCCAGTGTTGACCTCAGTGCATTGCAATCCCACCGCTTTCAACTCAGCCTGAAGACGGACAAACTCCTCCATCGTGCCTTGCAACCTGAGGAGGACAGAGGACATCCCTTCCTGATGTTCGCTAACTTGCCTTTGCAGCTCCAGCAACTGTGATATGACCAAGTCCAGAGGCTCGTTATCTGACTCAGACTCAGCAATGTCCTGGCCTCCAGCAGTCCTCCGAGTGCTGGGAACCTAGGAAATCTCTGCCTCTGTCTGCTGTGGATCAGAAAGCATGATGTGCTCACCAGATTGTGATCCTGAGGCTACTCTAAAGCTAGATTCCACCGAGGTGTGTGTCTCTGTGCTGGTGGAGGGTGTGGGTGAGCGCTGTGATGGGACTTCAGGGAGGGTGCCTTCAGATTTCTCTTCAGAGGATTCTTCAGGGCTTGATTGGAGGCCCTGGGTCATGGACTCTGTCGGCTGTTTGGCAGATGTGCCTGCGAAAGCAAGGGGAGATAATTAGTGCATGGCAGTAGCCTGTGAAAGAGGACACATCACTCACGGCATGGTTGTCTGATGGATGCTGCACTGCTGGATCCTCAATTGGTAGAGCAGTGCCGACTTCACCATCAGCACAGGGCCAACTGGATGGCTCTGTTTTTGAATTCTGTCAGAGCTTTGACCTCCGGCATCCCTCCATCTGTCTGCGACCTTTCCCTCCTCTTGTGTGCCAGTTTGTCCTGCATAGATAGAGATGGGGTGTGTCTATCAGGACCCCTTGCTGGGCCAGATGATAAGTATGTTTGGCCTGCATGGGTGGTGAATGGTCCCATAGACAGGATGAGGATAATGGCGATGTGTGTGAAAGAGTGAATGGTGGTGTCCCTTGCACCGGCAGTGAGTGAAGGCCCTGTGGATGTGTGATGGGTTTGTGAGAGTTGGGAGTTATGAAAAGAGTGACTTACTCTGGCAGAATGGAGGAGGTCATTCATCCTTTTGCGGCACTGGGTGGCTGTCCTCCTCTGGAGGGCGTTTGCGCTGACCACCACTGCCACTGCCTCCCGAGCCAGATTGGTGACTTTGTTGCCCACCCTATGGCCAGGGCAGGGGTCAAACACATCCCAGCGGGCCTCCATGGCATCCAGCAGTTGTTCAAGGGACCCATTGTTGAAGCGGGGAGCTGCAGTCTTTTTTCCTTTGCTGGCCATGTCTCCCAGGCAGCGATGGTGAGCTGGTGGCGATGAACGCTTTGCTGGCAGCCAGTGTGACGCAACAGCAGGGTGATGGCGGGCAGGCGAATGAGAGCCCGCCCACCATGGAAATGGTGTGTTTCGCAGGAGTGAATAAACAATCAGGTGGGCTCAGGACAATACGGTGTGAAAACACGTCATTTTCGTCGGCGGGTAGGACTCCATTTTACCTGCCTGCTACCGCACTTAGTGCAATTATGGGAAAATTCCACCCACTGTTTCTTAACTTCTCCTCGCTAGGTGTAATATTTCACCCCTCCTTTAAACTCAATCTAGTCTGGTTTATTTAAAAATGCAAACATTCCCTTTACACATATGTTTACCTACTTAACATTTCAAACCTGGCTTATCTTCTGTTACATCAAAGTCTTCAGACCAGCTGCCTTTAATTCAATTAAGTCACAAACAAACAGAAACAGACAGACACACACCCCACTATTACCCCACAATAAATTCCAATAACATTATGAAAATTATTATATCTTCCTGACACCTGCTCAATGTCTCTACTGCTCCAAGCCTGATTTAGTATATCCATTATAGATTGAGTACTAATATGCGGACATGCATTTTAAAAGATTACTATGAGTATTCTACCCACTACACTTATACTTACTGATATGATCCCCGTGGGAACCAATAATCGAACAAGAACCAAATTTACCAAGTAATCCCAACAGAAGAAACCAATGGACAAGATTTCACTTTGTATAATTTTTACTTTAAAAATAAAACCAAAATCAATATAAATTAAACATGAATTAATAGACAAATTGTATTCAGTATGAATTATAAATTACACTTTAAATAGCCAAGACAACAAAGATAGATCTCACAGATTTACTGGCAATTCCCTTAGCACACAATGCTAATGTGAGAATTCAACTTCTTTTCTTCACGCAAGATTTGGCCATCACGTCACCTCCAACACCAGCTTTACTCCATCTGAGTTCCATGAGTACAGTCATAATTAGAAGGGAGCACTTCTGCACAAGATTAAGAGGTCTAAAGTGGATAAAAGATTCTAACATTGATACTATGAATTTCTGTGATTGATTTGTTGTAGGTGAGGGGTGAGGACTTGAGGTCCTGACAGCTATGATTACAACCAGGTCGATGTCCCAATAAATGGAGGTGGGGCTTTCTATTCCACTATCCTCACCATCCACTCACCTCCGTTGCTACCTCCAGCCTGTCTCTGGAGGCAAAGGACCCAACCCCATCCCACCCCAACCTTCCCAGAATGAAAATATGGAGGGCTTGGTCCTCCTTAACAGAGATGGGTTTGTGGAGTCAGGAAGTTTCCCAACTCCCAATACCCATCTTCTTAATGAAAATCTGGTCCATTAGGTCTAATGGCCTCCTGTTGTGTTGCAACGTTCTATATTTATGTTCATGAGGCTTGCTCTGGTTGCCAGCACAGCATCCCAGATTCCAGGAATTTGACCTCTCTATAAAATATTGTACATGGTGTCAGCTTCGCATCCAATGTCTGACAATCATTTAACCCCCCCAAACCCTACTGCCTAAAAAGCCTCTGCACTGTCAGTGGAACCTCATAAAAATCAGGACCATAATTCAATTGTTACCATTTCCTTTTTAATTTCTTTTCACATCGTTATTTCTCTGCCAATGCTGTTGCCTCCTGTTCTCTGATGGAATCAATTCCCTTTAGGCACCAAGAACTCTCTAGCAGTGCCTTGTTCGAATGATTTTTCAGGTGAGTGTCAACAGGCATATTCATCCATGGAATGCATTATAGCCAAGGTGAAGCATATCCTCATCAATAGTCATATAAAAGTGCTTTCAGAAAGGGCTAACTAGATAGGGATCAGGAATGAGAACCAGGGCTGATTTTCCTCACCCTAATTCCGAGGTACTGAGGCTAATTGTAGCACTTGTGCTGCTATCTGGATGGAGATTGGGTAACCCTGTAGATATCATAGGTCAAACCAGGGACCATTCTGGTCTTTATATTATGTATGAAGTTATGATGGGAAATTGAAAAAAGCGTTAGGAAATTCCAGGTGTTTGTATAATCCAAAATATATGGAGGTTTCACATAGGATTATATTCCTCAAGATTTCATCATATAACTTTTCATCCTCAATCACCCACTTAAACAGCCATTTTCTCCTTCTCCACCATCTTTACAACTAATAAACCAAAAGGTTCAAAGGAAATGAATACAAAACATTTGTTTTCATGCCCTATAATTTTGCCCCCACCACTTAAACTCCTGCCTGCTCCTAGCAGTGTCCAGGAGCTTAATCTTAATTCCTGGAGACTCCAGGACAATACTAGCTTGGCAACACTAGTATCATGGTCCAAATGCATTCTGTCTTCAGGCAGCATTCAAATGCCCACTTTTCTGTACAGATCACTGGATAATAACCAGAAGTTGGAACATTGCATGATTTAATTTCTTCTTCCTGGTCTAGGTGTGCTAAGTGAAATGATGACTTCCCAAGGCAATAAATGTAGAGTTCCCAGCACCACCATTGCTGAGGTCAACTAGCCGTACAAAGTAGAGCATTACTATTGTCAGTTCACCACTCGCTCTAGCTCATCCTGACCATAACAAAACTTCTGAAGTTATTTATAGAGAAGAAGCAACACCAGTAGTAACATTGTTAAAATTGACATAACCAAAAAAGGTTTGTATGTAAGGTGTATTGCCTGCTTTGTAACTGACACATTTACTTCTAGTTACATTTTAGACATTGCACTTTGACTCATTATGAGCAATGCCACAGGAGAACTCCTACATAATAATCATTGTCATATTAATTTTTTTTAATAGATGCTTTGTTATTGTCAGATTTAAGCTGTAATTGTGGATGAATTTTATCAGGGAACAGCAACAGAGGGGTCACAATACTAATGTTGGCTAATTGTGCAGCCTATCTATTCAGATCTTATTTATTTTCAATGTATTTTAATAAAATCTATATATAAAAAATATTTTTTGTCTGTTGACACTTCTTTCATTTTATTCCTTTTTTAAAATCACAGCTATTAAAAAATACTTTGCTTAGGCTCATGTTTTTATCTGTATTTCTTTTTCGCTTAAAAACGAATCCTTTGTCTTTCTAGTTTTGCTATTATCTTTTCCTCCCTCTGCCATTGCTGTTTCACTGCTGCTATAATCTCCTGCTTTGTCTGTGTCCTCGCTTTGTCCTTCAATGAGCTCGATGTTCACAATCTGTAGGCCTCAGGCCAGCTCAGTGGCACAGATCTGTGTACATTGCTGACGCCTGTTGTTATATAACACCAGCTGCTGTTGCTCCCACCATTAGTACAGGGTTCTTACATGTAGATCTCAAGTTTTACTTTCAAATTTAACCAGATTTCAAAAAGTAGAGACTAAAATGACCCGTGACAAAGTAAGTATGCAAGACAATTCTAATCTGAATAAAAACAAAAAAAGGCTACAAATGTAGACCACAAAGATCTGAAAGGGAAACAATAGGTTGATATTTTAAGTGTGACTTAATACCATAAGTCAGTTCTACTAAAGACATTGAATGTTGTTTTTATTTCATATTTTCAAACACAGTGACACACCTAAATAAATAAAAGCAGGATGCTAATACAAGCTTTGAAGAAAATTGTAAAAAAAAATCATGTTAAATCCATGTTTCAAGTTATGGAACTCCAGCCAGGTCAGTAACAAGAGTTATGTGCATATAACTGATGCCCATTTTTATTTGAAAGGATGACATGAACAAAATTTAACATAAATAGAAAAATAGCACAAAGGAAAAAAATATATATTTTTATAGGAATGAAAGAAAAAGAAATAGGATGTGATATTAGAAGAATGTTCCAAAACAAATGAATTTTCCTCTGAAGCCTTTTAGTGAGAACAAAACTTGCTGTTCCTGCAGTTAGAAGTGGCAGGAATACAAGAACTGTAAAACAATAAAAATTGAAAATTCCAACATTCCTTTAGTTTCTTCAGAAAATGAAACTCAAATGATGATTTAAAACCTTCAGTGTATTTTTAGAAATGTTCAGATCAACAAGAGAAATATGGTCAATGCATTACACTAAAACAAAGTGAGGTCAGCACCCCGGAATGGACATGGGGATTGTGTGTACAATTTTACTGTACCTGTTGGCTACATTGCAGTCCTTTGTGCTGTCCACTATTTTAAATGATTTCTGCATCAGCCAGCACTAACTGGACTGCTGACTGGACGGGTGCCTGAGCCTATACCCCCTGAATCTGATGAGCTACATCCCAGAGTGTTGAAGAAGGTGGCTATAAAGATAGCAAGTTCCTGCAGACTGGAAAGTAGCAAATGTAACCTACTATTTAAGAAGGGGAGTTAAAACAGGACTACAGACCTGTTATTTTAATGTCAGTAGTAGGGAAAATAAAGGATGCGATAACTGGACACTTGGTAAAAAATGACATGAATGGGCAGAGTCAACATGGATTTATGAAAGGGAAATCATATGTGACAAACCAGTCGGAGTTTTTTGAGGATGTTACTTGTAGTATAGATAAAGAAGAACCAGTGGATGTGATGTATTTGGATTTTTAGAAGGCTTTTGATAAGGTCCCACACAGGAGGTCAGTAAACAATATTACAGTACAAGAGCTCTGAAGAAGGGTCATACTGACTTGAAACGTTAACTTTGTTTTTCTCTCTCCACAGATGCTGTCAGACCTGCTAAGTTTTTCCAGCATTTTCTGTTTTTGTTTCAGATTTCCAGCATCCACAGTATTTTGCTTTTATTACAGCACATGGGATTGCCGTATAATATAGGGGTATGGATTGAATATTGGTTAATAGACAGTAGGAATAAACAGGTCACTCTCATGATGGCAGGCTGTTACAAGTGAGGTACCGCAAGGGTTAGTGTTGGGGCCACAACTGTTCACAATCTATATAGATAATTTGGATGTGGGGACCAAATGTAATAGTTCCAAATTTTCTGATGACACAAAACTAGGTGGGAATGCAAGTTGTGAGGAGGATATAAGGAGGCTTCAAGGGGACTTGGGCAGGCTAAATGAATGGGCAAGAGCATGACAGATGGAATATAATGTGAATAAGTGTGAAGTTATCCATGTTGGTAGAAAAAGCAGAAAGGCCGAGTAGTTCTTAAACACTGAAAGGTTGGGAAGTGTTGTTGTCCAAAGGGACCTGGATGTCCTTGTTCTTGAGTCACTGTAAACTAGCATGCAGGTGCAGCAAGCAATTAGGAAGGCAAATGGTATGTTGGCCTTCATCGCAAGGGGATTTGAGTACAGGAGCAAAGATGTCTTGCTGCAATTGAATAGAGCCTTGATGAGACCACACCTGGAGTATTGTGTTCAGTTTTGGTCTCTTTATCTAAGGAAGGATATACTTACCATGGACAGAGTGCAATGGAGCTTCACCAGACTAATCCCTGGGATGACAGAATTATTTTATGAGGAGAGATTGAGGATATTGGGCCTGTAATCCTGAGAATTTCAAAGAATGAGAGGGGATCTCATTGAAACTTACAAAATTCTTACAGGGTGTGACAGGGTAGATGTAGATAGGGTGTTTCCCTTGGCTGGTGAGTCTAGAACCAGTCTGGAACACAGTCTTAGAATAAGGGGCAGGCCAGTTAAGACTGAGATGAGTGTAGTGAATCTTTGGAATTCCCTATCTCAGAGGGCAGTGGAAGCTCAAACATTGACAGAAATCAATAGATTTCTGGAGACTAATGACATCAAGGGATATGGGGCTAGTGCGGGAAAGTGGCATTGAGGTAGATGATCAGCCATGATCCAATTGAATGGTGGAGAAGGCTCGACAGGCTGAATAGGCTACTCCTGCTCCTTGGTTCCTTTGGTTAATAAAAAAACTTCCAAAATAAATGTACCTATTAATCTGCTTGTGTCAAAAAGATCCATCTTAATTTTTGGAGCCTCCTCAAAGGCCTGCAAGGAATGCAATTAGCAGAATCCCCCTACAGTGATTTGGTGGCGGCGGCAGGGAAGATGCTGGCCAGATTTACAGCAGGCTTGGCTTCTGGTCTGAGGTTTTAAAACTGGTACAAATGCCAGCAGAAACTCAAGTTACACTAAATTCAATTTATGCTTAAAATTCCAAAATCTATTGTGCTGGTTTTACTGATATCAGGCACATTGTAGTGAAGAAAGAGGTGCAATTGAATACAGGCCAGTAATTTTATTCAAAAATAAATAAAAGAATGTTTAGCATAGGAAGTAAAATCCATTTTAGCTGAACTTTTATCTGTCCCCCAGTTCCCAATGCCTGCGGCATTCCGCAGGGATCGTTTCCTCCGGGACACCCTGGTCTACTCCTCCATTACCCCCTGCACCTCAACCCCCTCCCACTGCACCTTCCCATGCAACCGCAGAAGGTGCAACACCTGCCCCTTTACTTCCCCTCTCCTCACCGTCCAAGGGCCCAAACACTCATTTCAAGTGAAGCAGCATTTCACTTGTACTTCCCTCAATTTAGTCTACTGCATTCGCTGCTCCCAAAGCAGTTTCCTCTACATTGGAGAGACCAAATGCAGACTGGGTGACCGCTTTGCAGAACACCTTCGGTCTGTCCGCAAGCATTACCCAGACCTCCCTGTCGCTTGCCATTTCAACACACCACCCTGCTCTCATGCCCACATGTCCATCCTTGGCTGGCTGCATTGTTCCAGTGAAGCTCAACGCAAACTGGAGGAACAGCATCTCATCTTCCGACTAGGCACTTTACAGCCTTCCGGACTGAATATTGAGTTCAACAATTTTAGATCTTGAACTCTCTCCTCCATCCCCACCCCCTTTCTGATTTTCCCCCTCCTTTTTACTTTTTCCAATAATTTATATAGATTTTTCTTTTCCCACCTATTTCTATTATTTTTAAATGTATTTCCATCCATTGTTTTATCTCTACCTTTTAGCCTTTTTCGATCCCTTCCCCCCACCCCACCCCCACTAGGGCTATCTGTACCTTGCTTGTCCTGCTTTCTACCCTTAATTAGCACATTCCTTTAGATAATATCACCACCTTCAACACCTCTTTGTCCTTTTGTTTGTGACATTTTTTGGTTATCTCCACCTATCACTGGCCCTCTATCCAGCTCTTCTTGTCCCAACCCCCTCCCCCACTCTTAAACCAGCTTATATTTCACCCCTTTTCTATTTTTCCTTACTTCTGTTGAAGAGTCATGAGGACTCAAAACGTTAACTGGGCTCCTTTCCACAGACGCTGCCAGACCTGCTGAGTTTTTCCAGGTATTTTTGTTTTTGTTTTCGATTTCCAGCATCCGCAGTTTTTTGCTTTTAATTATAATTTTTGTTTTTGTTTTGGATTTCCAGCATCCACGGTTTTTTGATTTTACCCCAGTTCCCAGTGTTGGTCCCCAAATTCAGGCCTGCTTTAACAAAGCACTCACCAGCTTTCAAACTGAAAAGCAGCCTTCTCAGAATAAAAAAATTTAAATGCACAATGTAGAAAGCAGAGAGGTCATTCACACTTTTAAAAACCTCTGTTCAGCCTGTTTTTAACAATTGACTCGATATTCTGTGAGTGCATGTGTTAAGTACAGCAATTAAGTTTTTGTCAGTTTCTTTCTCTTGTAATCTGTTGTAATTGTTAATAGGAAGTTCATTACTTACTGAATGTTCTGAAAATCAGATTTGATAGCATTTTAATTTAAAGTAGTCAGAATTTTCTGATCACTAACAATAAATGGTCAGAAAATCTAACTTCTCAGATATGTAAAAATGTTAAGGATTTAACCCAACTAATGAAGAATTTGAATGTTTGCCAAGAGCAGGGAGAGCAAAGTTAAAAATAACTTTACACAAAGTGCAGGAAGAAGTAAAAATAATGTAGCTAACCTTGAGACTGCTTGCTTGCAAGGCAAGGCCTTGAGATTGCTTGTTACAAGCTGGGCAAACACCTGCACACACTCTCATTGATCCTCAAAATTCTAAGACAAAAGACTGCTAAGTAAACCAAAAAACCTGATAACAAATATCAATGGTTAGTTTACTCCTAAAGCAAAAGATTTTCTTTAAATTTGGCCTCTAGGTAAGCATCGATGTCAGACTTTGCCATCACTGACAAAGCAGGGAGCAGAGGTCTTAGATAAGATCTTCTCATGATTGGCTGAGACAAGACAAAACTACGCTTTATATTTTGATTGTGAATATATGTTTGTTTGAATATCCTGAATTTATTTTTAGGTAGATTTGATTATTTTAATTATTTTACGCTTCGTAATATAACAACAATAACTATAATATAATGTAGGATTTACTTTTAGAATAAAATATTATAAAAGTTGTAGACCCACTGGGCTGAATTTTTTGCCTGTCGGGTGGGCGGGCCCGACCCACTCTCCGGCGAACGGGAAGCCGATCCCCGCCAGAGAAGTGGGCCCTGCCGAAATTTTAAGTGGGCGGGCCAATTAAGTTCCGCCCAGCGTGACGTCTGCCGGGAAGTGCTATGCACTTCCTGTGCGGGCAGGCGGGGGGAAATTCCCCAAATGCGAGAGTGCACTCTTTCGCGCATGCGAAAGAGGCTAAGTGCTGCCTCAGGGAGATCACTGAAAGGTTTTCAAACTTTAAAAATAGAAAAATAAAAAAATCATTAACATGTGCCCCTCATGTAACAATGTCACACGAGATGGGACATGTTAACAAATTGCACAAAAACTTTAATAAACTTTTTAAAAACCGACATGAAACCTCATCCAAGTTTCATGTTTTTTCAGAAGCCCGCCAGGGCTCCTGGCCTGCCCACCAGCCTTAAGGTTGGACGGGCAGGTCCTTTAATTGTTTTAATTATCCTATCAATGGCCTCAATTGGCCATTGACAGGTCGGTGGGCGGACAGCTGATCTCGCTGTGCCCCCGCCTGCCTGAAGATTTAAATGGGGCGGGATGATGTCGGGGGTTCCCCCTATGTCATCCCGTGTCATTTTCACGTCGGTGAGCGGGTCCCGCCCCCTTCTCGCCGACAGAAAAATTCAGCCCGTTGTTTATGCTGCAGGACTCTAACTTTTCTAGAATTCTTAAGTGGGGAATTCTGTGTACTGAGAGTAGTTAACTCAGAGGAGTTTATTCTGCCATAACATACCTACTAAGTATATTTTATGCTGAGATGTCTTTGTTTAGCTGAAATACTCCTGGGAGGGAGGACATTTTATTTTAGGACCAAGTCTATTGCCAGTATAGCTGACAAAGCTCCTATAATAATTTAAAATCACTCCTAGTTGAGGGTTGAGACTAACAATAAGTTTAACTGAATACATTTACCTTGACGGGATGATAAAAATAGTAGAACCATTACAAATAGGCTTCTAAACTCCTCACAATTTTAACTTCACATCTTTGGTTTTCCATCATGTTCAGTCTGTTTTTAATAATTGCTCCAACAACTCATCGACACCAACATCCATCCAGGACCCTCCACCCCTGCCTGTCCCTCTGTCCCCATCCCGTCTTCCAATCCCAGCCCCGGCCGTGTATTCACTATACCCCCTGAGCTTCCCCTCTCCGACACTGAACATTCAGTGCTCAGCAAAGGACTTAGTTTCATACCCTTACACCCTCATCTCAATGAATTTCGGGCTCGGCGCGATGCTGAACTCTTCTTCCGCCACCTTCGTCTCCATGCTTACTTCTTTGGGCAGGAGTCCTCTCCCCGTTCAATGGATCTTTTTACCCACCTCCAATATTCTCCCTCCACCTGGACCCCTCCCTCTGGATTCTTACCTTCTCTTGATCTTTTCATTGAGAACTGTCGGCGTGACTCTAGTCATCTCAATTTCTCTGCTCCTCTCACCCATTCTAACCTGTCTCTCTCTGAACTTGCTGCACTCGGTTCTCTCAGGTCCAACCCTGACATTGTCATCAAACCCGCTGACAAGGGTGGTGCTGTTGTTGTCTGGCGCATTGACCTCTACCTCGCAGAGGCTGAGCGTCAACTCGCAGACACTTCCTCCTACCTCTCCCTGGATCATGACCCTACTACTGAACATCAAGCCATTGTTTCCAGGACTGTTACTGACCTCATCTCCTCTGGAGATCTTCCTTCCACAGCTTCCAACCTGATAGTCTCCCAACCTCGGACGGCCCGCTTCTACCTCCTACCCAAAATCCACAAACAGGACTGTCCCGGCAGACCGATCGTGTCAGCCTGTTCCTGCCCCACGGAACTCATTTCTCGCTATCTTGACTCCATTCTCTCTCCTCTTGTCCAGTCCCTTCCCACCTACATCCGTGATTCCTCTGACACCCTACATCATATCAACAATTTCCAGTTCCCTAGCCCCAACCGCTTCCTCTTCACCATGGACGTCCAATCCCTCTACACCTCCATCCCCCACCGGGATGGTCTGATGGCTCTCCGTTTCTTCCTCGAACAGAGGCCCGAACAATCCCCATCCACCACTACTCTCCTCCGTCTGGCTGAACTTGTTCTCACACTGAACAATTTCTCCTTAAACTCCTCTCACTTCCTCCAAATAAAAGATGTGGCTATGGGTACCCGCATGGGCCCCAGCTATGCCTGTCTCTTTATGGGGTATGTGGAACATTCCTTGTTCCAGTCCTACTCCGGCCCCCTCCCACAACTCTTTCTCCGGTACATCGATGATTACTTCGGTGCTGCTTCATGCTCTCGTCTGGACCTGGAAAATTTGATTAATTTTGCTTCCAATTTCCACCCCTCCATCATTTTCACATGGTCTATCTCTGATGTGTCCAGCCCATCTCCCGCGCATCCGCCCTCACACCTTCTTCTCCCTCCCAGAAACATGATAGGGTCCCCCTTGTCCTCACTTATCACCCCACCAGCCTCCGCATTCAAAGGATCATCCTCCGCCACTTCCGCCAACTCCAGCATGATGCCACCACCAAACACATCTTCCCTTCACCCCCTCTGGCAGCATTCCGTAGGGATCATTCCCTCTGTGACACCCTGGTCCACTCCTCCATCACCCCCTGCAATTCAACCCCCTCCCACGGCACCTTCCCATGCAACCGCAGAAGATGCAACGCCTGCCCCTTTACTTCCCCTCTCCTCACCGTCCAAGGGCCCAAACACTCATTTCAAGTGAAGCAGCATTTCACTTGTACTTCCCTCAACTTAGTCTACTGCATTCATTGCTCCCAATGCGGTTTCCTCTACATTGGAGAGACCAAACGCAGACTGGGTGACCACTTTGCAGAACACCTTCGTTCTGTCCGCAAGCATTACCCAGACCTCCCTGTCGCTTGCCATTTCAACACTCCACCCTGCTCTCATGCCCACATGTCCATCCTTGGCCTGCTGCATTGTTCTAGTGAAGCTCAACGCAAACTGAGGAACAGCACCTCATCTTCCAACTCAGCACCTTACAGCCTTCCGGACTGAATATTGAGTTCAACAATTTTACATCATGAATTCTCTCCTCCATCCCCACCCCCTTTCTGATTTTTCCCCCTCCTTTTTGTTTTTTCCAATAATTTATATAGATTTTTCTTTTCCCACCTATTTCCATTATTTTTAAATGTATTTCCATCCATTGTTTTATCTGTACCTTTTAGCCTATTTCGATCCCTTCCCCCCACCCCACCCCCACTAGGGCTATCTGTACCTTGCTTGTCCTGCTTTCTACCCTTAATTAGCATATTCCTTTAGATAATATCACCACTTTCAAGACCTCTTTGTCTTCAAGTCCTTTTGTCTGTGACATCTTTTGGTTATCTCCACCTATCACTGGCCCTCTATCCAGCTCTTCTTATCCCAACCACCCAGTTTATATTTCACCCCTTTTCTATTTTTCCTTAGTTCTGTTGAAGAGTCATGCGGACTCGAAACGTTAACTGTGTTCCTCTCCGCAGATGCTGCCAAACCTGCTGAGTTTTTCTAGGTATTTTTGTTTTTGTTTTCGATTTCCAGCATCCGCAATTTTTTGCTTTCATCTTTTTAATATGCGTTTATCGTCAGGTTTAGGTAGACCCTGAGATTGCTGGTAAAAATGTTTACTGATAGTGGCAGCAATCTGATGTATTTTTGTAATAGGTTGTTACTGCTTCTACATATAACTTTTCCCTTGTTTGATTCAGAAAAAGTGTTGTGGTTAAAATTAGGAAGAAATGGTAAAGTTTTGAAGGGAATTTAGAAATATATTTCAAACAATATCTTTGCTTCAATAATAAAAACAGAAAGTGCTGGAAAATTCAGCAAGTCCAGCAGCAAGAAACAGGGTTAGGGAATCAGCAGCAACGTGAGGCTATGCGGCTTCCCAAAAGCCCCCTCGCAGGCTGCACACAAGTTGGCCCCTTTAAGTTACCATGTGTGCAGGCATGCAAAATATTTAAAGGGCTTATGCATTTAAATCGCCTGTGCACTGCAAAAGAAATTAAGAAGTACCTTGGTCAGCAGACATTACAGGAAGGGGATATTTTACACACAGAGAACTGGAGATTGAAATTTAAGTTAAAAGGTGATAGAGAAGCCTTGCGTGAGTTTATGATTCAGCCGATAAAATCAGTGGGTCACAAGTAATCATGTGGATATATGTTTGTAGACAAATCACCATTGTGTGATGTGCAGATAACCTCTTAATGGGAGGGGACAAAGTTGCCTTTAAAGTGTTATGATCCCCATGAAGACCAATAAACTAAAAGAATTGAGCTTACCCAATGACCGCAATGGAAGAAACCAATGGACAAGATTTCATTTTTAATAAATTTTACTTTAACAATCAAACCAAAATCAATGGGCCGGAATGGCCATGGAGTGACAATCAGGGTCGAATTGCTACTCTGGTCCTCGATACTTACCTTAAAATGAAGCCGCTTTTTTCTCGCCCGACTTTCTGACTCATACCAAGTGAGAACAGTGCAGTGCAGTGGGTTCCCGAGGCCTTCTGTCGAGTGCAGCTGAGTCAGAAGTAAGGAAGCCACGATGCGTGGGGAGGGCAGTTGGGGAGGTGCAGTTTTAGTTGAGGGGTGGGGAGTGCAGTCGGTGGGGTGGGGGTTTGTTGGGGGAGTTGGGGTGTAGTTGGAAGTGCAAGGGCAGTGGAGGGTAGTTGGGGGTTCGGGGTGCAGTTGGGGGTCCCATGTAGGGATCAGGAGGGTTGGTGGGGGGATTGGAGGGGTCAGTACTATAGTTACCCAGAAGTCAAAAGTGGTTTTAATTCTTCTAACTTTTTCTAGGTAACTATTATTGTGAAGCAGTCGGGACCATCTGAAGTTTGTGATTTAAATCGCAGTATTGGATGGTTCCCCAATGCAGAGCAATTGACCAACGGAAGTTTGAACTTCCTGGGCAATTGCCATGCAATCCTAACAGGGGGATCTCTGGCAGGAGTTCCCCAGTGCATCTTTGGGAAACCCCCAGGTATGATGCCCCCCCCCCACTTCTCAAGAGCGATTAGGGATAGGCAATAAATGCCAGCCTAGCCAACGATGCCCACATCCCATGAACAAATAAATAAATAAATAAAACTGCTATTCAACTTGGTGACTAAAGCCTCAAAATAAAAGGACTGGGACTTCTCTTGAGGAAGACAGTGTTTTGAAGGACTTTGTGATTGAGATTAATGCCATATATGCTGAAGGGATTACCTGAGAAATCTGTGAGATCCGTCTTTGATATATCCACTATTCAAAGTGTAATTTATGATTATATTGAAAACAATTTGTCTGTTAATTCATGTTTAGTTAACGTTGGCCCATAACTTCCCTTCCCTGCGGTAGTAAGCCACCTTCTTGATCTGCTGTAGCCCATATGGTGCGGTGGTGATGTGGTGTAGGTACAGCCACAGTGCTGTTAGGAAGGGAGTTCCAGGACTTTGACCCGGTGACAGTGAAGGAATGGTAATATAATTTCAAGTCAGGATGGTGTGTGGCTTGGAGGGAAACATGTCGATGGAGGCGTCCTCATGCATCTGCTGCCCTTGTCCTTCTGGGTGGAAGAGGTTGCAGGTTTGGGAGGTGCTGTTGAAGGAGCCTTGGTGAGTTGCTGCAGTGCATTCTGTAATTGGCACACACAGCTGCCATTCTGCATCAGTAGTGGATGGTGTGAATGTTTAATGTGGATGGGGTGCCAATCAAGCAGGCTGCTTTGTTCTGGATTGTGTTGAGCTTCTTTATGTTATTGGAACTGCACTCATCCAGGCAAGTGGAGAGTATTACATCACTCCTGCCTTGTGGATGGTGGACAGGCTTTGGGGAGTCAGGTGGTGAGTTACTCACCACAAAATTCCCAGTCTCTGACCTGGTCTTGTAGTCACAGTATTTATATGGCTGGTCCAGTTCAGTTTCTGGTCAATGGTAACTCCCAGGATGTTAATAGTTGAGGATTCAGTGATGGTAATGCCATTGAATGTCAAAGGGAGATGGTTGGTTGGATTCTCTCCTGTTGGAGATGGTCATTGCCTGGCAATTGTGTGGCATGAATCTTACTTTCCCATTATCAACCCAAGTCTGATTGTTGTCCAGGTCTTTCTGCAAATGGACAGGGACTGCTTCATTTTCTGAGGTGTTGTAAATGGTGCTGAACATTGTGCAATCATCAGTGAACATTCCCATTTCTGACCTTCTGATGGAAGGAAGGTCATTGGTGAAGCAGCTGAAGATGGTTGTGCCGAGGACACTTCCCTGAGGAGCTCACGCAGCCATGTCCTCGGACTGAGATGATTGACTTCCAACAACCACATCCCTCTTCCCATTGACTTCAGTTATTCTAGCACTCCTTGAGGCACTGTGGCTGTACCTACACCACATCACCAGCACACCATATGAGCTACAGCAGATCAAGAAGGTGGCTCACTTAGGGCGGAATCATCCCAGATTTGCACTAAGTGCGGTAGTGGGCGGGTAAAATGGCATTTTACCTGCGGCCGTGATGGCGAGTTTTCATGCCATTTTGTCCCAAACCCACCGCATTACTTATGCATTCCCAGGAAACACGCCGTTTCCATGGTGGACGGGCTCTCATTTGCCTGCCACACCATCACCTCACTGCTTCTTCACGCTGGGCGCCATATTTAAAGGCCAGCAGCGCACACATCTCAGTGCTTCCAACCCACGACTACTGCAGGGAAGATGTCCACGAAAGGCAAAAACACTGCAGTCCCCAAGGTTTAATGATGCGTTACTGGAATGCCATTTGGACACCGTGGAGGCCCACCGTGATGTCCTCTGCCCCGCTCTGGCCACAGGATGGGTAGCAGCATCACCAATCCAGCATGGTAGGTGGTGGAAGTGGTGGTCAGCTCCAATGCTGCACAGAAGAGGTTAGTCATCCAGTGCAGATAGAGTAAAAGCAATCTCATCCGTACAGCCAGGGTATAGCAACCATCTCATCACTCTAAACTCACAAACTCAAGCTCATCACACGTTCACTGGCATCTTACTCACTGTCAGCTCAAGGGACATCACCACTCATTCTCACACACATACCCTTACATGTCCATCTGGCCTGATCACCTCTGGAGACTGCCTCCAGAGCCCTTACCATCTTGAGGCCACTTGCATAGATCAACATGTGCCCCCCCACCCCACCCCAACACCATGGGTAGAATTTTCACCCCTTCAGGGGGAGTTGTGCGGGGGCGGACATGGGCGGGGGTGAGCGGGCGCAGACCCGATTGGTGCCCCCGATCAGGTCAGCGCCACCATTTTACTTGGCGGGCCAATTAAGGCCCACCCAGCATGACGCGCACCCGGAAGCGCTGAGCGCTCCATGTGTGGGCAGGGGTTGGGGGAATTGCCTGAGTTGGGGTCTACGCACTTTCGCACATGCGCGCAAAAGAGCACAGAAATCTCCCTGAGGCACAGAGCCGCCTCAGGGAGATTAGTTTAAGTTCCAAAAATTTTAATAAAGAAAAAAAAATTTAAGACATGTTCCCTCATGAACAGTGTCACATGAGCTGGGACATGTCAATGAGCTTTAATGAAAAAATTTATTTAATTTAAAATCCCTTCGTGAAACCTCATCCCGCCCATGGATGAGGTTCCATGAAAAATGCGAAGGCCGCCTGGACTTTTTGCCTGCCCGCCAACCTTAAGGTTGGATGGGCAGCTCTCTCAATAGGCTTAATTAGTTCATTAATGGCCTTAACAGGCCTTTGACAGTTCGGCGGGCGTGCAAAATTTAAATGACGCGCGGTGATGTCAGGATGCACGCCCGATATTATCCCGCGTCATTTTACACATCGGCGAGCAGGCCCCGCCCCCGCTTGCCAAGCCGAAGATTCAGCCCCATGTGATACCCTCCTTCCACAGTACAGCTCTCATCCTGCAGCCTCTTCCCTTTCCCAAGGCCACTTCTCCCCCTTCCCCAAATAAGACCTTGCCCTGCAGCCATTGAAAAGCCACCCACATATGGCTGATCTGGTAGAGACCTATTAATAGGACTTAACCAATAACAAAACCAATCAGATGAAATAATTAGCACTTAGAGCTCAACTTCCATGAATTCTTGGAGTTCCAATTTTGTTCCAAAAAAAGTGTTTTCTGCCGGTTGATTCATTTTCTTTCAGTCTTCTCAAAATATCTCTCTTTTCCTTTTGCATGTTCTTTATAGCTCTTTTAAGATGTTGTACTTTAGTTTTGTATTCCTCATGTTGTCTTTCAAAATCTGCATAGGATGATAGGACATCTAGATCATGGGACGGCATTTGTGACTAGTCCAAAGGTCTTGTAATTTGTTTGGTTTGGTCAATCTTGTCAAGAACAACATTGATTATTGCTGGCAGTTCATCTGGCTTCTGGATACCATTCTGCTGTCACAAATTGGAACCTAAGGAGAAATCTCCAGTTATAGCACTTCTTACCCTTTGGTTTCAGCAATTTCCACTGCTCTTATTTGAAGCTGGACATCCGACTATCATCATGGCTTTTTTTTGTGCTACTCTCAGAAATTTCACTTTTTAAAACAGATTCTGAATCATTCAATTCAGGTTCTAACTCCTGATCTCCATTTTCTTCCATGTTTGCTCGTTTTTGTTTGAAAAATGTTTCAGGCAACCAAATATCCAAATTGTCCTCCACAATAACTGAATCTGTTTCATCTAGTCTAAATTCAGGAGCATTTTCAACTGTAAGTTCTTCTTCATGAACTGACCATTTGTTTTACTTTTCCAGGAGATGCAGGATTAATTCTGCCTCTTTTTATTCAAGCAGCTCATTTTTCTGCTGGGTAAAATCCTCTTTAGCTTTAAAAACTTCATTGAGTTTATTCTCAGCTGAGAAGGTTTGATAATCCTTTTTATTTAGTTCACAAATTCTATTAATCTTCTTTATTCCACTGAGTTTTAACTTTTCCCAGTTCAGCTTTGGCAACTTCTGCTGCTTCTTCTTTCTGAAGTTCTAATTTTGCGTTTGAGAACAAGCATTTTTCCCTACAGGTCTATAGTGCTAATACTGATCCCAACTGTCTCAATTTCTTTCAAAGCATTTTTCTTCCATTTTTCGTCATTGGCTTTGAGTATTGATGGTTTTTCTTTGCCACAAATTTTTCATGCTTTTCTGCAGTTTTAGCTCAAGTTGCTTCAAGGCCTCTCCAAAAGCCATTGTTTTTTCCTTCTTAGCCTGATGCTGGGTCATTTTTAAACTAGCAAACCTTGCTTCTAATTCTTCTGACACATCATTAGTAGGAACATCAATCTTAGCAGCAGGTTTATAAAGAACATTTGGTTCCTTCAAGTTACCCAGCCTTTCCTGCAAAACCTTAGTTTCAGCAGCCCCCGTGGGCTTTCCTGAAACTATTGGAGAGCCAATACCTTATCCCCAGATAAGTCATTTCCTATCAAAAGAATCAGACTTTTAATAGGCAAATTAGGAATGCCACCAAAGGGCCAGCGACAAAGCCACAAGAAATAGGAATAGACCACATGGCCTGTCAAGCCTGCTCCACCATTCAATACAATCATGGCTGATATGAGTTTCAACTTCACTTTCTTGCCCAGGTCACCAAGTCCCATCCGACAGCAGTTTCACTCCCCGCAATGTACCATGGGTACAATTTTCACTAAAAGTCACACTTTTCCAGATCCCTCTCGATTCTGCCCATGGATCTAGCTTTTTTTGGATCTTTTCCCCAATTTACCACAACTTTCTTCTCTTCACAGCCTGCTTGTACTGCACTCTACTACATAGTTCGTTTCATGGCTCTGTCTTTTGTTTGGTTTCCATTTTCCTAGCAACCAGAAATCAGAGCTCATTTCCAGAAGCCTGTAGTCTTATAATGAAAGCAAAAAACTGAAGGCGCTACATGCTAAAAACAAAAAAATGCTGGAAAAATGCAGCAGGAATGGCAGCATCCTGCAGAAAGAGAAACAAAGTTAACATTTCAAGTCCATATGACTCTTCTTAGTCAAAAGCAAACTACTGCAGATGCTGGAAATCTGAAACAAAAACAAAAATACCAGGAAAAACTCAGCAGTTTTTCTGACAGCATCTGCAGAGAGGAATACAGTTGACGTTTCGAGTCTGTATGACTCTTCATCAGAACTAAGGAAATAGAGAAATGAGGAGAAATATAAGCTGGTAGAGGGGGGTGGGACAGGTACAGCTGGATAGGGGGCCAGTGATAGGTGAAGGCAAAGAAGAGATTGCCAAAGATGTCATAGACAAAAGGACAAAGGGGCGTTGACGGTGGGGATATTATCTAAGGAACGTGCTAATGGGGACATTAAGGGTAGTAAGCAGAACAAACTAGTGGCAGATGGCCCTAGTGGGGGTGGGGTGGGGGGAAGGGATCGAAATGGGCTAAAAGGTGGAGATAAAACAATAGATCAAAATAAATTTAAAAATAGGTGGGAAAAGAAAAATATATTTTGTTAAAAATGATAAATTATTGTAAAAAGGGGGATCGGAAAGTGGGTGGGGATGGAGGAGAGAGTCCATGATCTGAAATTGTTGAACTCAATATTAAGTCTGGAAGGCTGTAAAGTGCCTAGTCGGAAGATGAGGTGCTGTTCCTCCAGTTTGCGTTGAGCTTCACTGGAACATTGCAGCAGGCCAAGGATGGACATGTGGGCATGAGAGCAGGGTGGTGTGTTGAAATGGAAAGCGACAGGGAGGTCTGGGTAATGCTTGCGGACTGACCGAAGGTGTTCTGCAAAGCGGTCACCCAGTCTGCGTTTGGTCTCTCCAATGTAGAGGAGACCGCATTGGGAGCAGCGAATGCAGTAGACTAAATTGAGGGAAGTGCAAGTGAAGCGCTGCTTGAAAGGAGCGTTTGGGCCCTTGGACGGTGAGGAGAGGGGAAGTAAAGGGGCTGGTGTTGCACCTTTTGCGGTTGCGTGCGAAAGTGCAGTGGGAGGGGGTTGAGGTGTAGGGGGTGATGGAGGAGTGGACCAGGGTGTCCCGGAGGGAATGATCCCTGCGGAAAGCCACCAGGCGGGGTGAAGGGAAGATGTGTTTGGTGGTGGCATCATGCTGGAGTTGGCGGAAATGGTGGAGGATGATCCATTGAAAGAGGAGGCTGGTGGGGTGATAAGTGAGGACAAGGGGGACAATATCATGGCTCTGGGAGGGAGAGAAAGGTGTGAGGACGGAATGCGCGGGAGATGGGCCGGACACAGTTGAGGGCCGTCAACTACCGTGAGTGGAAAACTTCGGTTAAGGAAGAAGGAGGACATGTCAGAGGAACTGTTTTGGAAAGTGGCATCATCAGAACAGATGCGATGGAAGTGAAGGAACTGAGAGAATGGGATGGAGTCCTTACAGGAAGCGGGGTGTGAAGAGCTATAGCTGTGGGAGTCGGTAGGCTTGTAATGAATATCGGTGGACAGTCTATCACCAGGAATTGAGACTGAGAGGTCAAGGAAGGGAAGTGTCAGTGATGGACCACATGAAAATGATGGAGGGGTGGAAATTGGAAGCAAAGTTAATACATTTTTCCAGATCCAGACGAGAGCCTGAAGCAGCACTGAAGTAATCATCGATGTACCGGAGAAAGAGTTGTGGGAGGGGGCCTGAGTAGGACTGGAACAAGGAATGTTCCACATACCCCATAAAGAGACAGGAACAACTGGGGCCTATGCTTTCTGCCCTCACACCTTCCTCTCCCTCCCAGAACTATGATAGGGTCCCCCTTGTCCTCAAATATCACCCCACCAGCCTCCGCATTCAAAGGACCATCCTCCGCCATTTCCGCCAACTCCAGTATGATGCCACCACCAAACACATCTTCCCTTCACCCCCCCTGGCGGCTTTCCGCAGGGATTGTTCCCTCCAGGACACCCTGGTCCACTCCTCCATCACCCCCTACACCTCAACGCCCTCCCACGGCACCTTCCCATGCAACCGCAGAAGGTGCAACACCTGCCCCTTTACTTTCCCTCTCCTCACCGTCCAAGGGCCCAAACACTACTTTCAAGTGAAGCAGCATTTCATTTGCACTTCCCTCAATTTAGTCCACCGCATTCGCTGCTCCCAATGCGGTTTCCTCTACATTGGAGAGACTAAATACAGACTGGGTGACCGCTTTGCAGAACACCTTCGGTCTGTCCGTAAGCATGACCCAGACCTCCCTGTCGCTTGCCATTTCAACACACCACCCTGCTCCCATGCCCACATGTCCATCCTTGGCCTGCTGCAATGTTCCAGTGAAGCTCAACGCAAACTGGAGGAACAGCTCCTGATCTTCCGACTAGGCACTTTACAGCCTTCCGGACTTAATATTGAGTTCAACAAGTTCAGATCATGGACTCTCTCCTCCATCCCCACCACATTTCCGATCCCCCTTTTTACAATAATTTATAATTTTAAACAAAATATATTTTCTTTTCCCACCTTTTTTTAAATTTATTTTGATCTATTGTTTTATCTCCACCTTTTAGCCCATTTCGATCCCTTCCCCCCACCCCACCCCCACTAGGGCCATCTGCCACTAGCTTGTCCTGCTTGCTACCCTTAATGTCCCCATTAGCACATTCCTTAGATAATATCACCACCGTCAACGCCCCTTTGTCCTTTTGTCTATGACATCTTTGGCAATCTCTTCTTTGCCTCCATCTATCACTGGCCCCCTATCCAGCTGTACCTGTCCCACCCCCCTCTACCAGATTATATTTCACTTCATTTCTCTATTTCCTTAGTTCTGATGAAGAGTCATATGGACTCGAAACGTCAACTGTATTCCTCTCTGCAGATGCTGTCAGACCTGCTGACTCTTGTTAGTCTTAGTTTCTCTTTCAGATAGGTACCGTCTTAAAAAAACAAGCTTTGAGACCAGAGTTACTGCATCGAACAAAACATCCTACAAGCCATCTGTGCAGACAACAGCTTGTACTTGTTTCCCCACTGGTCCTGCAAATCACAGATTTCATCACAAACGGAAAGCATTGTTACACCACCTCAGAAACCTTGTTTTATCATGGTGGAAGGGAGTGCCCACTACTGACACTCAGTGTGTTATACTTTCTTGTATATTTGAACTAGAAAATCAATTTTTACCACTCCTGGTTAAAACACATTACCAAAATACAAGTGAGGGTGACCTTCATGCAGAAGCCTTAAAACTAACTAAACATTTGGACATCCTACACCTCCTTTGTGTATTAGTCTGCACAATGTAATAGCTAGAGGGGCTACTTCTAAAAGACATCTGGTAAAAGTATAACAAAATAATGCGAAAGCCAAAAGAGGGAGACAAGTGTTAGGATCTTGTTCATGGTAGCAAAATGCGTATAACCCAGAAGAAACACCTTGGATGAGGATGTTGTCTCATTGTCCAGCAATTGTGACATTGTTGATTAGTGTTTGTCGGGTCAGAAGGTTATTTAGAAATTTAAAGCTCCAGTATGAACAATTAAATTATTGAGAACATTAGCATTGTGGTTGAGTTACTAGTAACCTAGAGGCCTGTCTGGACTAATGATCCAGAGACATGAGTCCACATTCTGCTGTGGAACTTAAATTCAGTTCATTAACCAAATCTGAAATATAAGAACAAAAGAAATATGAGCAGGAGAAGACCATACAGCCCATTGAGCCTGCTCTGACATTCAATACATATAATCATGGCTGATCTTGGGCTTCAACCCCACATTCCTGCCCGTGCCCCATATCCCTTAATTTTCTGAGTGACCAAAAATCTGTCCATCTCAGCTTTAAATATATTCAATTATGCCACATCCACAACACTCTGCGGTAGAGAATTGCAAAGATTCACAATCCTCTGATTGAAGAAGTTTCTCCTCATCTCAATCTGAAATGATGGCTCCTTCTCCTGAAACTGCCCTCTTGTTCTAGGGGAAACAACCTCTCAGTATCTAACCTGTCAAGCCCCTTCAGAACCTTAAATGCTTCATTGCAGAATCTTAAATGCTTCATTCTCCCATTCTTTCAAATTCTAAAATAAAAATGCTAGCATCAGTAATCTTGTCTTGTTCGTTCTTCGAGGTGAAGTTGACCATGTTCATCATCTGGGGTGCTTGGTAGCATTCCAGTAGGTATATAGGTGACCGCTAAGGCCGATCTGCGCTGGAAAGTTCTGCTACAAATAGGACTGGATACCACAGATGATTGGGTTTTGGACAAGTTGGGATCTCCTTTCCTTGCATTTTCTTTCTGCCTCAGATATGCTCTTGCTTTGGAGGGAGACCGCACTGTTTTGTATTTTGTTGTGTCAGGTACAGCTATCCTGAATGAGTTTCTTCGAGGACTCACAGTTGATATCAAAACTCCTAATTGAAGCCTTCAGTGCATCCTGGTAGCGCTTTCTTTGATTGCCATTAGAGCGCATCCTAGATTCAAGTATCAGACATCTGTACATGGCCTGCCCAACTCACTTGTGACTACCTCAATATCGTGTGGATGCTTGGCATGCCAGCTTGGGTGAGTACCTCAGTGTCTGAAGTTTTGTCCTGCCATCTGATCTTCAGAAGCTTTTGAAGGCAGCTCAAGTGAAAGTGGTTGAACTTTTAGGCATGACACTGGTACACAGTCCAAGTCTTGCATGCACAGAACAAGTGGGCAGGACTATTTCCCTATAGACTTTCAGTATGGTAGGTAGACTTACTCCTCTTCAATCCAGGGCGGATGTTTGAAGTCTACCAAAGGCTACACTTGCTTTGGCAATTCTTGCATGTCTCATCATTAATATAGACAGTTTAAGAGAGTGTGCTGCTGAGATAATTGAACTTATCTATTGCTGACAGGTTCTGGTCATGGAATGAAACCTTGGGCTCAAGATAGGATTTTCCTGGAGCAGGATGGTACATTATTTCAGTTTTCTTCACGCTGATCGTAAGGCCGCAGTTGTTGTGTGCTTTGGAGAACAAGTCCATGCTACATTGCATGTCCTACTTTGAACAGGCAACTGGTGCACAGTCATGAGCAAACAGGAAATCATGAAGTATGCCCTAGATGACCTTGGTCATTGCCCGAGTTGTCTCAGATTGAGCAGCTTCCCATCCATGCAATATCTGATTTCGATGCCAGGATCAACATCATGGAATGCATCAAAGAGCCTGGTGGAGGAAAGCATGCTGAAGAGGATTTTTGAAGAAGCAATCAACAGGCTGCCACAGGTTACTATCAATTGCTCTCTTGATGACCCTCCCACGCTGTTAAAAATAACAAACATATTAAAAGCAGCAAAGTTCCAGGAGTTGATACTATTCTAGTTGAAGTCTACAAGGCTGGAAGCCAATGCCTAGTCAAGAAGCTCACTGAACTCTTTCACTCTATGTGGGAGTAATGAACCATCCTGCAAGAATATAAAGATGCCTCCATTGTCCATCTATATAAGCAGTAAGGATCTCACCAATTCTGTGACAATCATAGGGAAATCTCATTCCTTTTCATTGCCAGGAAAATCTTTGCCAGAATCCTTCTGAACCACTTAGTGCAACATCTCGACCAGGAACTGCTGTCAGAGAGTCAGTGCATGTCAGAAAAGGTCGAGGAACCACTGATATGGTATTTTCAGTTACACAGCTCCAGGAGAAATGCCAAGAACAGAACATGGATCTCTACATCACATTTGCTGGTTTGACCAAGTCCTTTGACACAGTCAGCCATGAGGGCCTTTGGAAGGTAATGGAGAAATTTGGTTGCCCTGAGAAATTCATCACAATGGTTTGACAGTTCTATGGTGGCATGCTCGCAGGTGTCCTGTGTTAATTCCAATAATTGTATGTTGAGGAAGAATGAATCTGAACCTAGCCTGTATCTTAAAACAGGTTTATTTCCAAGGCAGCAAAGTAAAGGCACATACTCTCCCAGTTCCTCCCAGCCACCCAGAGTGAACTGATTTATATGCTCTCGCAATGATTCCCTAATCCTTCAGTTGGGGACAGCTGTGCTTAATTAGTAACTTAAAACATGTATTATGTTGCAGCACAATTTCAACATTAATATCCTGGATAATGCTAAGTCTTCTGACCTTCCCAATCACTAATAGAGTTAAACAGGGTTACATGCTAATACCAATCCTCTTCAGCATGTTTTTCTATGTCATGCTCTCCGATGCCTTCCATGATGCTGATCTTTGCATTGAAATCAAAGTATCAGTAATGATGACCATGATTGCTGTAAAGATCTATCTAGTTCACTGTTAATGTTTAGGGAAAGAAATCTGCTGTCCCTTAGTGTTGTGTCCTATATCTGACTCCAGACTGACATTAATGTGATTGACTCTTAATTGCCCTCTGAAATGAGCTAACAAGCCACTCAGTTGTACCAAACCACTACGGCAATATATGAGAAGAACAAAACTAGGCAGACCACCCAGCACTAACCTAGGCTTTGGATTTGGACATGACAAAGGCACACCCAACCCAGTCAGCCCAGCTACATCCTCCTCACTAACATCTTGGGGCTTGTGCCAACATTGGGATGGCTGTCTCAGTTTAGGCAAGCAACAGCCAGATATAGTCATACTCATAAATTCATATTTTGCACCAATGTCCCAGACTCCTCCAACATCAGGCAACATTCGCATCACATAAATGGCAGGAAATGACTATTTCCAAGAACAGAGAGAGTCTAATCACCTCCCCTTTGATGTTTAATGGCATTATCATCAACATCCAAGGGGGGCATCATTGACCAGAATCTTAACTGGACCAGACATAAGCAGGTCAGGGGTTTGGTATTCTGTGTGACTTGCCTTCAGACTCCTCAAAGCCTTTTTGCCATCTACGAGGCACAAACACAAGTATGATAGAATATTCTCCACTTTCCTAGATGAGTGCAATTCAAATATTCATGAAGCTTTATATCATCCAGGATAAAGCAGCCCATTTGACGGGCATGCTATCTAACATCTTGTACATTCACTCCTTCCGATACAGGTGCACTGTGGTGTGTACCATCTACAAGATGCAATGCATCAACTTTCAAGGCTCTGTCAACCTCCCAAACTCTTAACTCTATACATAGACATACAAGGGCAGCACTTGCTGTCCGAACATAGGATTTGTTATACATCCTTTACATTTAATATAAGTTTGAGGATTACAAGACACTGAAACATTTGGTTAATATCAAGTCAATGAGATAATAAAACATGACCCCTTAAATGCAAAATATGAGGTATAGGCACCATTCATTACTGTAAGATACCCTATTACGATATATATATATTATATGTAGAATTAGGGTTTGGTTAATCTCCTATGAATAAAGTTTTTGGTTAGTTTTTACTTATAAACAGCTTGTAGGTTGGTACTATAGCCAGAAATAATGAAATGGTTGTCCATTCCCAGGATGCTTTAAGGTGCAATGTTTCAGGGTACAAAATGACTGCCTTTGTTGTGTGGCTTCTGCTGAAAGATCAGGATGTGTAATTCATGCTTGTTGACTAATTTTTGTGACCAGGTCTTGAAACAAGATAGCCAAGGCAGTCTTGAGATAGAAAATGGGAGAATAGAGCTCAGGATGAATAGTTATATTTTAAATGGTAAATAAGTTGGCATCTGGTATTTTGGAAGGAAATATGTCATTTCTAGAGGTCTTGCTCATAATAACACTTGTCTTTCCATAATGAATCAGTAATTATTGTGTTTGTGAGAAGTGTCTGATAAAAAGCTTAAGTTATCCATAACAATTTTTGAGAGAGTCAGGATTGAAAGGATCAATGCAGGTTACCTGTCTACTGGGGGAACCTGAGTAATATTGTTTATTTTGCTCTATGTCTACTGCTCAAATACATTGTGCATTGATGAAAAAAGGGACATGCTGTCTAAGATTTTCATCTTGTACTCATCAGGACAGATTGCAAGATTACCAACAATAAACGGAACAACAATTTATACTGCATGAGAAGAGCGTGCTGATTGGTTGGCAAGTGGACTCTGATTGGTAGAGGCATTACCATGGAGAATGCAGCAGGGAACAGTTAACTGCCAAACTTTTGTTCAAATTCAAACCAGGCAGGTTGACTTTGATTGGTCAAGGCATTGCTATGGGGAATGAACCAGGGAATGGCAGTCTCCCAAGTTTTTGTTTAGTTAAAAAAGGCACAATGCTTGGACATGCTCCTTCTGTCGGCAAAGGGAAGAGCCCTTTGTGTGAATATATGTGGCTTCTGGCATGCATAAGTGAGCCATGCTGTGAGCCCGCCTGATAATCTTAAATTGGTTTTCAGTGTAATTGTTAGAGCAGTCAGGATTGATTAACAAGTGTTGTCCAATTGTGGAATCACATCTAATATTGGACACGATGGCCAGAATTTTCTGTCGCCGTTATCCTGGGCATCCTGGCAGGCGTAAGCGGACAATATGGCAAGAAGGCCAAAAATCAATTTCACGCTGTCATGAGGCCAATTTGCAATCATCCGCTCCACCTGTCAATGGAGGGCCGTATTTCCTGTCACTGCACATCAGGAACGTAATTTTAATACATCTTCATCTAATTATAAGCCCTGTTCACCAGAATCATCTACCATGTCAAATTTATCACCCACGTTGATGGGAAAACATGCCAGCCCAGAACATGCCTTGACAAGTGTGATGAACAGAAGTTGGGACTTAGCGCTAGGGCCTTGCTCACATCAGACATATAAGAGGCAGAAGATTCTGGAGCTCTACAGCTACCAGTCCCTGGAGGAACACCTGCATTGCATGCTGGGTGGATTTTCATGGACATGGCTCTGCTGCGAAGCAGCATGGAAGGTGGGAGGTCTCCGTTGATGTCTGGGGTCTGCTTCAGGACATCAGGGTCTTGGCCATGGGCTGCTACAGACGATCATCAAGTGGGGTGAGAGAGGAAGGTCCAGCTATGAGTGAGAGAGGAAGATCTAAGTTTGACAGGGAGAGGAAGGTGTATCGGGTCAGATGAGTTTGGGAGATGGTACGGGGGAGGAGGGTGTAATGGGGAAGAATGCGGCAACTGGGGAGGTAGGTGTAAAGGGAGAGGAAGATGTAAGGGAAGGAGTTCAGAGGGAAGTAGTTTGGAGGGAGGAAGGAGTTCAGGGGGAGGAAGGAGTCCGGGGAGAGGAAGGATTCTGTAGGGGGGACGGAGTCCTGGGGAGGAAGGAGTCTGGGGGGAGGAGGGAGAAAGGGGGGAGGAAAGAGTAAGGGTGGAGGAGGGAGTAAGGGGGTGGATGTCCAGGTGAACATGAAAGGGATGGTCTGTGGAGTTGATGACTGCCTCTTGGGGAGTGAACTGAGGGTGGGCGTGGTAGGGGAATGGTGAGTATTAGACAGGGAAAAATGAGCCGGTAGGACGGAGAGGGTGAAAGTGCAACGGTAGCGGTAGAAGGGATGGCGAGGGTGGTTGGAGGCAGACATAGACCCTGGGGGTGGCAAGGAGGAGATGGGGAGCTCAATATGGATGGGGATGGGATTCTCAGGAAGATATGGAACGTGCATATTCACCTGGACACCCTGGAAAGAAAGGGGTTCTGGTTGGTAGGTGACGGTGGGTCAAAAGTGATGGAGAAAGGACATGGGTGACTGGGGGAGGGGAAAGGCTGGGGAGCTGAAAACAAACCTTACAATGACCATACTTCTGAAACCAAAAGTGAGAGGAGCCTCATGTTGGGCAGGCACAGATGCTGAATGGGAGTGTGATCAGTAGTTGGGTGGAGATGCAGGTCACCTCAGATGGGCAACTGAAAGAGGACCCCAGCAGGTGGCATTGAAAATGCTTGGGACATTGAGATGAGAATGATGGAGGAAAGCTCCACGTGCATGGGAGAATGCTTGCATGAGGCTCTGAAAGGCCCTGCCACACACACACACACTTCTCCCTCCAGTATCACTTGTGGGCAGGCTGCATGCAGCTGGACTGCTAGGTGGGTGGGGAGGGGCAGTGGGATGCAGGGGGCGGGCTCACGAAGCTTGTAAGTAAAGCTGAAAGATACTATTACACATTACTCAGTGAATCTGAATATATTTTCAGATTGTAAAGTGACAAAATGCGTTCACCCATGCAACCACTTGTGATCAGAAATTCTTAACTTTTCTAGGTCTATCACTCTAGCTACTGCCCTGACATCTTCAGCAGGGATGGAGACAGCCTGTGCAATGTCTGGCCCTGTTACCTCTAATGACTTTGGCGTGGGTCCTCTGGAGAGCCAAGGCCTTGCGGGCCCCAGCTTGCTTTGGCTCCTGTGGGCCAGCTGCTCTCTCTGTGGTGACAGAAGACGAGGTTGAGGGGGTCACAGACTCGGAGGGAGAGGACAGCCTCTGAGATTGCTGAGTGGATGACCCTGGGGTGTCCAGCTGCTGCTCTTCCTCCCTTTGGGTGCCTGAGTGTCCCGGCCTCACTCCTTGAGGGGAAGGAGCACCTGGAGGGACGTTGAGGTGCCCATTTCCCTCTTGTGTTGTCACCGCAGGAACTCACCCATGGCTACCACGATGGAGTCCAGGTCTGCATACATCTCCACGTTCTGCTGGACCAGGGTCTCCATGGCATCTGACATCCCTCCCATGTAGACCTCCATACACACACATGTGGGCACCACTTCAACAGAGAGCATGTGATGCATTCCTCCGACTCGCGTGCCACTCTGTTGAGGGCTTCCAACAGCTCTGTGTAATTTTCCCCGCCTTCTGCTGACTCTCCACGATGAGTTGGAAAGCCGAATCCAGAGGCTCAGCATCTGACTCAGACCTCACAGATGCCTCTTTCCCAATAGTCCTCCGAGTGCTGGGGTGCTCGGCTGAACCTGCCTCCTCCTCCTACGGACACATGTCCATGTGCTGACCACCAGCTTGTGAACCCTAGCCTGCTCTAGATCTACGTCCCACTGAGGTGTGTGTCTCTGTGTTGGTGTAGGGTGTGGGTAAGCGCTGTGATGGGTCTTCCAGGCTGTTTATCTCCAGCTCTTCAATGGAGGAGGTGTCCTCTTGGCTGGAGGTGAGGATTTGGATGGAGCTGAGGGACTGGCTGGCTGAAGGTGTTGGTTGTTTGGCAGAGCTCCCTGTGAACCAAAGTTGAGATGATTAGCACATGGAAGCAGAGTCAAAAAAGGAGAGCGAGCACTCACATTTATGTTGAGAGAGTGATGATGTGGTGCAGGATCCTCATGTGGGTGTTTGCTGCCAATCTCACCGTCGCCGCAGGCATGATCCACGTCCTCACCAGTCAGCGCGATAGCACGCTCCTCAAAGTGAGTGAGGGGTCTAATGTGGGCCGCTCGACCCTGGTCTGGGACCTCTCCCTGCTGTTGTGAGCCAGCTGCTCCTGCATGAAAACAGGTGGAGAGAGTGTGAGAACAATGCATGGGCACTACGTGGAATGTTTGTGTGGTGAGTGGAGCCATGGACAGGATGAGGACACGAGCTCCAGAGGATATGAGCTTGATGGAGATGTGAGAGAGTTAGTGGTGTTGTCCCTTGAGGTGTGAGATCCCTGTGGATGTATGATGGGTTTGAGTGTGTAAGTTGAGAGTGACTTACCCTGGCAGAAAAGATGAGAGCATTCATCCTCTTCCTGGATGACTGTCCTCTTTTGCAGGTTGTTGGTGTTGACCACCATTGCCACCACCTCCCATACAGATTTGGTGACCTTGCTTGCTTGTCTTCACCCAGAGCGGGAGTAGAGGACATCACGGCAGGCTTCCACTGTGTCCAGTAGGTGCTCGAGGGAAACGTTGCTAAATTTGGGGGCAGCATGTTTCCTCCCTTTGGCAGTCATCAGTTCCCAACAGCTTCCTATCACCTGAAGAGTGCTAACTCTGTGCAGGGGTCGCCTTTAAATATGGCGCCTGGTTTACTGAAGGCCAGAGGTGATGGTGGGGCAGGTGAACCAGAGGCTGCCCTGCCAGCGACCCGGCGTGTTTCCCAGAAATGGATTCATAATGAAGCAGGATGCACTGGGAATGGGATGATATGGTGTGAAAAGCCACCATTGCAGCCGGCAGGTAAAACGTCCTTTTTCCCGCCCACTACTGCACTTAGTGCAAATCTGGGACAATTACCCCTTATGTTTTGAGTTTTTCAAACATGGGCTGGTATGGTACGATCAGTGTCAGTGTGATGCCAGGTATGTCCCAATGACTGGCAGATCATATCAAACAGCACTTACCTTCGGCTGTTCACAACAGGCAAAGTACTGACCAAATGTGACATGGTTGGTGCATTGGTCACTCTGGTGCTTTGCCTTTTTTCCCTGTCTTTGTCCTTGTCCGGGTGCACTTGCAGAAGGAGCACCTTGGTATCCTTGAGGCTTTCTGCAACAGGCAGGCATCACGGGGACTGGAGTGTGTTGCGGATAGTGCAAATAATATTATTTAATTTGGTAAGTTTCTTTTGTTTTTCATGATTAGGATTTTGTTTGTTATGCCCCTCTTAAATATGGGCACTTCTGTTGACCTTTTTATTTGATGACGCTGCTACAACCCACTGTCTCCTTATGGGTTGCAAAGGAAATGAATGCCAGCAAGCTCTATAGCAAATGCATGTCATCTTACCTGCTCACAGTAGCCTCAATACTTGATAAAAGTCTCCAAGAAGCTCCAACGTCTGCACCTTTTATGCCCTCCCAACATAATACTATTGTGCCAATGCAGTCTAACTACGTCTGGCGAATCTTCCTTCAATGTGAGGTGCAATAAAGTCTCACTAATGAGACACTATGGTTATCAATTATGGCATTTTTCTCAGCTCCTCCCAGTACACTCACAGCACAATATTTTTCTCTCATAACCCTGTTCCTAGCAGATTATCTCCTCTGCTTAATTGCTTTAGTATTTACCTAATATATTTCTTAATTTCAACTGCTGGATGGTTAATGAAATAATGTACAGACTGTTCCAGATCTAACCTTTATAATCACTGCACAATGAGTACTAATATGTGAAAAAGCTCAATGTGGTTATTGTATCTGATACATCATTACATGTGCCCTCCTTCTCTGCACTACTGAATTCCAAATTCCTCTAACTCTGGCCTCATTCTCTGTCCCATATTTGGCAGTTGTGCCTCTAGCCAACTAGGACCTGTTACGGACAGGTGGGGTCCATTCAAACAGCAAAATGTTTCCTCTCCTGTCCGTAAACAGAAAGGTGTTTTGATTTGTTTCTTTTTTAATAAGCGGTGGCTTATTTCTCAATCCCTCGGTTTTTGTATGATCCAATTCTTACTAATAACCCCACAGCAAACTCGAAGTAGGATGAACTCAAAAGGTTAGTTTATTGCACATATTCAAAAACCGTGAAAAGGAGGGTCTGCAAATTCCTCCTCTGCACTCACAAAGAGAGGGGTAGAGAAAAGAAGGTTTTACAGTACAGAGACCACAAAGAAAATAGATATTGATTCATGTGAGGTGCAGAATCAAAGTCCAAGAGGAATTCCTTCACGGGGGTTGGCAGGCTGAAAACCGGTGGTGTAAGATTTGCTTTTCCGGTGGTGTTGATTTTACAAGATGAAATAGGCACGCGGAGATGAATCAGTTTTTAGGCAGTAGTACAGTTGTCCAGCCTGGCCGGAGCTCCTTCTGTGTTGCGTGCTAGTCAGATGTTAAAGCTTGCAGCCCAGGAAGGCAATATTAACTTGTTCGACAAGTCAGAGTCTTAGGTCATGTGACCTCACCCCTGCACAAGGTCTTCAACAAAGGATGTTTGTCCAGTGTCTGGAATTCAGCTTGCTCTTCAGGACTGCTAACATCCCCGCCATTATGGGTTAAAAGTAATGCATGAGAGGTCATTGTCTTAGTCTTTTTCTCTGCAGCCAATCCTGGGTTATGAAATACAAATGACATTCGTGTAGCTCCCTTTGAAGTTGTGCTGAGCAGTCCCCAGGTGGTCTGTTAGTAGCTTCTCAGAAATAACAAGGTTTGACATTTCCAAAACTGTCAAGTGGCTTTTTTTGTTCTGGGGACTCACAAACAATAACTCACAGGCAGAGGGTCAGCCACCTTAGTGGTCTTTGTTCAGCCGAATGGTCCAGGTTAAAATTAAGAAATAGCCATGAGGATATACTTTTATAAAAATATACAGTGTTATGTTCTGTTCCATCACAGCCCCAAGCTCCAGAATTTCCTCTCCTAAACCTTTCCATTTATCTTTTTTCGTATTAGGCATTTTTTTGAAACTTACCTCTTTAATGAAGCTTTTGGTAATCATATTAATTGTTCTTTTTTTAGCTGAACATCCGTTATTTTCACATAATGCCTTGGTACATTTTTCTACATCGAACTCTAAATGTAAATTGTTGTTGTGATACATTTCAGCAGTCAGTTATGATCCCCTGCTTACGTTATCTTTCTACCTATCAGGCAGAAAAATGTGCACTCTGGACCTTAAGAGATGTCAGATCCATTTGTGGGAATGATCAGTGATGTTGAACCCAAGCCACTGTCTAACAATAATGTTACTATTGGTAACGTTATTTCATAGAAATCATGGAATAGTCACAGGACAGTAGGAAGCCATTCTACCCATTGAATCCAGGCAGCCTTTCTGCACAAGCAACTCAGCTGATCCCACTCCCCAGCCCTTTCCACGTAGCCTTGCAAATTCTCTCTTTTCAGATACTTATTCAATTCCTTTTCAAAAGCCACAATGGAATCTGCCTCCACATTCTCAAACAGTGCAATCCAGATCCTAACCACTTGCTGCATAAAGATTTTTCCCAATATTGTCATTGCCAAAACAACCATTCACATGATATTGGTTCTCTCATTCTTGACCCTCCCACCAATAGAAACAATTTCTGTCTAGACCGTTCATAATCTCCTTTCAACTTTCTCTTTGGAGAACAATCCCAGTTTCTCCAATCAGTGTAACTGAAGTCCCTCATCACAGAATCACACAGTGCAGAAGAGGCCCTTCGGCCCATCGTGTCTGCACCGACACGTGAGAAACACCTGACCAACCTACCTAATCCCATTTACCAGCACTTGGCCCATAGCCTTGAATGTTATGATGTGCCAAGTGCTCATTCAGGTACTTTTTAAAGGATGTGAGGCAACCCGCCTCCACCACCCTCCCAGGCAGTGCATTCCAGTCCGTCACCAACCTCTTGGTAAAAAAGTTTTTCATCACATCCCCCCTAAACCTCCTGCCCTTACCTTGAACTTATGTCCCCTTGTGACTGACCCTTCAACTAAGGGGAACAGCTGTGCCCTATCCACCCTCTCCATGCCCCTCATAATCTTGTACACCTCGATCAGGTCGCCCCTCAGTCTTCTCTGCTCCAACGAAAACAACCCAAGTCTATCCAACCTCTCTTCATAACTTAAATGTTTCATCCCAGGCACCATCCTGGTGAATCTCCTCTGCACCCCCTCCAGTGCAATCACATCCTTCTTACAATGTGGCGACCAGAACTACACACACAACTCCAGCTGTGGCCTCACCAAGGTTTTATACAACTCCAGCATGACCTCCCTACTTTTGTAATCTATGCTTCGATTGATAAAGGCAAGTGTCCCATATGCCTTTTTCACTGCCCCACTAACATGCCCCTCCGCCTTCAGAGATCTATGGACATGCATGCCAAGGTCCCTTTGTTCCTCAGAACTTCCTAGTGTCATGCCGTTCATTGAATACTTCCTTGTCAAATTACTCCTTCCAAAGTGTATCACCTCACACTTTTCAGGGTTAAATTCCATCTGCCACTTATCTGCCCATTTGACCATCCCGTCTATATCTTCCTGTAGCCCAAGACAAGACACTCACCCTCACTGTTATCCACCCGGCCAATCTTTGTATCATCCGCAAACTTACTAATCCTACCCCCCACATAGTCATCTTTGTCGTTTATATAAATGACAAATAATAGGGGACCGAGCAGATTCCTGTGGTACGCCACTGGACACCATCTTCAAGTCACTAAAGTATCCTTCTGTCATCACCCTCTGTCTCCTACAACTAAGCCAATTTTGAATCCACCTTATCAAATTCCCAAGAACCACTCTTGTAAATCTTTTCTGCAGCATCTGTATGCGTTTTTAACCATTTTCTCAATGTGCCCTGCCCCCATCAATGATTTATGCACATATACCCAATATCCATATACTTCAATGAGTTTAGGCCCAACTTGCTGTCATAAGACAATCCCTTAATTCCAGGAATCAACTAATGAACTTTCTCAGAACTGCCCCCAATGCAAGTATTTCCCACCTTAAATAAGGAGACCTAAACTGTATGCGGTATTCTTGGAATGGTCTCACCAGTGCCCTGTACTGTTGTAGCAAGGCATCCCTACTTTTATACTTAATCCCCCTTGCAATATAGGACCTGCAAATTAACTTTTTTATGTTTCACGTACCAGGGCACCCAAATCGCTCTGTACCGCAGCATTCTGTGGTCTCTCTCCATTTAAAAAATTCTGTTCTTCTATTCTTTACGATAAAGTGGATAACCTCACATTTTCCCACATGATATCCCATCTGCTAAATTGCCCGCTCACATAATCTATCTAAACCCTTTGCATACTGTGTGTCCTCCTCACAACTTAGTTTCCACCTATCTTTTGTATCATCAGCAAATTTGAATATAATATATTTGGTCCCTTCATCCAAGTAATTAATGTAGATTGCAAATAGTTGAGGCCTCAGCACTGATCCCTGTAACACTCCACTAGTTACAGTTTGTCAATTTGAAAATGTCTCACTTATCCTGACTCTCTGTTTTCTGTTAGTTGCCAATCCTCTATCCATGCCAATATATTACCCCTCAACACCATGAGCTCTTGTGCACTAACCTGTTCTGTGGCACCTTATCAAAGCCTTTTGGAAATCCAAATACACTATTGTTATGACCGCCAGACATTATGAAATTATGTCTTAAAATTTCTCCTTTAATTCAAAGTATATGGGCGTGGTGGAGAGGGGCATGTGACTGCACACTAAATCTGCCCAGAAAGAAGGCAATGTGTCCTGGCTGCCATGGGGATAGGAGCCCAGGACAAAATTTATTGAAAGGTGCAAGTTTTAACACCCGAACATAAAGAAGGCAGCTGTTCTTGCCACTTACAGACTTAGACTCTCAGAGGCAGTTGGACCAAGGAATTTGGGGAAGAAGACAGAAAGCAAATGCTGCTACACCAGACAGAAGAAAAACAGAGACTGATTTTGGGTTAATCACCAATAAAAGTGCTGATAAGGACAAAATCCCTGTTTGAGGAATTAAGGATTGTGGAGAGATAAAAACGTGAACTTTTGTTGTGCAATTTCTTTGCATGAGTCACTGGGGAATTCATATTTTAAAAAGCTATCAGTCTCTATTGGGGTCAAACGCTTTATCTACTGGTTCTCTTTTATCCACCCTGTTCGATACATCCTCAAGGAACTCTAATAAATTTGTCAAACACTATTTCCCTTTCATAAAACCATGTTGGCTCTGCTTGATTGTATTACATTTTCTAAATGTTCTGTTTCTACTTCCTTAATAATCCAGCATTTTCCCAACGATAGACGTTCGCCTACCTGGCCTATAGTTTCTTGCTTTCTGTCTCCCTCCCTCCTTTCTTGAATAGTGGGGTTACATTTGTAGTTTTGCAATATGTTGGGAACTTCGCAGAATCTAGGGACTTTTGGAAGATTACATAAATGCATCCATTATCTCTATAGCCACATCTTTTAAGACCCTAGGATGTAGGCCATCAGGTCCAGGGGACTTGTCAGCCTTTAGGTCCATTAAGTTGTTTACTATCTTTTCTCTTGTGATAGTGATTAATTCCTATCTCTCTTTTGGGCCTGATTTTCTACTATTATTATGGTGATGCTTTTTGTGTCTTCCCCGTGAAGCCAAACACAAAATATTTACCCCAAATCTCTGCCGTTGTCCTGATTCCCATTATTAATATCCAGTCTCATCCTCCAAGGGACCAATGCTTACTTTAGCTACTCTCTTCCTATTTATATACTTGTAGAAGCTCTGTCTGTTTTTATATTTCTTGTTAGTTTACTTTCATAATTGATTTTATCTCTTTTCTTTAGTCATCCTTTTCTTATTTTTAAAAACTTTCCCAATCCTCTGACCTGCCATTATTCTTTGCAACATTGTATGTCTTTTCTTTCAATTTAATACCATCCTTAATTTCATTAATTGGACTTGGATGGTTCATCCTTTATGTGGAGTCTTTTTTTCTCAATTAAATATATCCTGGAAGTTATGAAATATCTCCTTATGTTATGATCCTAGACCAGACCTCCAAGTTTTTGGTAAGATTGGGCTAGGGACCAATAATGTTTTGTTCAAAGTAGAAAAAGTTTGAGATTCAAGATATTTGCTCAGAAAATAAAGTCACAAGATTCCACGGGTTTTGAGCAAACAAAAATAAACTTTATTATATGAGGTCAGAAAGATAAAACAATTTACAATATTTATCTTTTACTCCAACTTTCAGGATTAATATTAGGTACATGTGACTTAACAGGCAAACTGTGGACAATGTGTATGCGAACACACCACAATGCACAATAAATGACAGATGTGACCAAGATAGGTTCCATGGATTTCTCAACAATCCACTCAGGCATCAGTAACAATGAGTCAACCAATCTCACTGAAACTTGGTCTCTCCCATGAGGAATTCCAGTTTTCAGCTTTGAAGATCTAACCAGGGAGTTATCTCCAAAAGTCTCTCCAACTTGGATGGCATCAATGACAGCCCACCTTGCAGCATTTGAATCTCATCTCCCGAGATTCCGTTCCCCTGGATTCCTGAGTAAGCACTCAGGCACTAACTCACAAGCACAACTTCAGCTTTTTGACCATGCTGTGCAGGACACTATTGCTCCAAAAGTGTATCTTCACCCCAATAACCCACTGCATGAAGTCACCCTTCTGCTGCCTTCTTGGATTTTCATGGCTTCTCCTGAACCCTCTTTAAAGTCCGCTGGCCGCAATCATTATCCTACTTGGAGCCTCTTTTTCTGCGCCTCTCTTCTTTAACTTAACTGGGACCTCATCCTGACTCTGTTCCCTGTATGGAACTTTTTTTTGGGACCTCCCTCTGTCCTGTCTTCCGGTGCCCTGCTTGGGACACCTATCTTCAATGGCACTCCCCTCCCAGTCACATGACCTGGGTTTTTCACCATTTTCCTTTATGCACAGGCACACGGGACCCAAAAAACATAAAAATGTAGTTCTGTGCATGCGCAGCCTGCTTCCAGCCTGCGCATGTGTGGAAACCCCAAGGTCTGTCGGGACCTAAGAGTTCCCAACCTCTTCTCTCGATAAGTGTGGCTTTTGTAACACTTAAATGTCTGCCATTGCTTATCTATCACCTTACCTTTTAAGTTATTTTCCCAGTTCACTGTAGCTAACTCTGAATTCATACCTTTATAACTGCATTTGTTTAAGTTTAAGACACATGTTTCAGACCCAAATTTCTCACCCTCAAACAGAAATTGAAATTTCATCATGTTATGATCACTCTTCCCTAGAGAATCCTGTACTATGAGATCATTAATAAATCTTGTTTCATCACACATTAGCAGATCTAAAATTGCAACTGTCCCAAAGGAACTCACTCTCAAAGGTATCTTTACCGATTTGATTTGTTCAATGTAAATAAATTTTAAAGTTGCCCAGTATTATTGCAGTACAATTCATATCAGACCCTATCATTTCATGATTTATACTCTTTCCTTCGGTTTTGCTGCTATGGAGCCTATAGGCTACTCTTGGCAGTTACTTTTGCCTTGCCTTTTGTTATCTCCACCGAAACTGATTTTATATGTTGACCTTCCAAGCCAAGATAATTTCTCACTACTGTACTGATCTCATCCTTTATTAAGAGAGCTACTCCATCTTATTTTCCTTTTTGCCTATCCTTCCAAAATGTCAAGTACCACTGAATATTATTCAGTTCCCAGCCTTGGTCACCTTGCCACCACATCTCTATAATGACTGTTAGATCATACCAATGTATTCCATATGTACCATCAATTAAGCTATCTTGTTACGAATGCAGAATGAATTCAGATAAATAACCTTAAATTTTGCCTTCTTGCTGTTTTTCCATATTCTGACCCTATTTGCTGGTGCATTCTTACATTTGTACAGTCTGTCACTTCCTATCACACTCTGGTTATCATTGCTCATATCACTACCCTGCACGATTGCCCTGTCCTTTCTCTTTAATTTTCTAAATTTCCCCTCATCTGAACCTTCCCACCCACCTGTCACCCAGCCAACCTCATATCCATGCTCCTTTTATTCTGTGGGCTTCAATTTTCCTGGCAAATCTATCATGTGACTCTTTATAAAATGCTCTTTGGAAGAGCATATACACTTCATCAACCACATTATCCTCATCAAACCTCTCTGTTACCTCATTAAAACTCAATCAAGTTAGTTAAACACAATTTGTCTTTAACAAATCTGTGCTGTCTTTCCTTAATAATCCACATTTCTCCAAGTGGCTTATAATTTTGTCCTGGATTAACATTTCTGAAAGCTTTCCCACCACTGAGGTTAGGCTGATTTGCCCATAATTACTGAGTTTATCCTTACACCCCTTTTTGAACAAGGGTGTAATATTTGCAATTCTTCAGTCTTCTAGCACCACCCCTGTACCTAAGGTAGATTGGAAAATTATGGCCAGTGCCTCCACAATTTCCATCCTTACTTTCCTCAGTATATTCGGATATATCCTATCCGGTCCTCGTAACTTATCAACCTTAAGTACAGCCAGCTTTTCTAATACCTCCTCTTTTTTAGCCCAGCCTGTGTTTCAACTACTTCCTCTTTCAATAAAGGATTCATTTAGTTTTTCAACTTTGCTTCTGCCTCTATGCGTAGATTCCCTTTTTGGTCCCTAATCAGCTCCACTCTTCCAATTACTACCGTTTTACTATATATATGCTTACATAAGCCTTTTGGATTCCCTTTTATGTTAGCTATCCGTCTCTTCTCATACCCTTTCTTAGTCTCCCTTTTTTTTTGCTTCCCCTCTGAACTTATTTATAATCAGCCTAGTTCTCATTTGTATTATCAACCTGACATCTGTCTCACACACCCTTTTTTTGCCTCACCTTATTCTCTTTTATCATCCAGGGTGCTCTGGGTTACTTGTCCTACCTTTCCCTCTCATGGGAATCTCTTCTTTAAAGGCAGCCCATTGACTTATAACAGTTTTGCCTGCCAATCTTTGATTCCAATTTACCTGGGCCACATCTATTCTCGAAAAACACACTGAAATTGGCCCTAGTCTATATTCAAGCCTTCTGAGATTATTACACTCTGTTTAGTTACCATGGATAATTAATATTTGATTAAACACCGTAAAAGGAAGGTTTACGATGACTGTAGAAAAGTAGAATGCATTGTTCAATGTTCAGAATATTCTGATGTTTCTACAATAAAGGATAAATTAAAATGATAAAGTAAAATAAAAACAACTAGAAATACTCAGCAGATCTAGCAGCATCTGTGGAGAGTTAATGTTTCAGACCACCTACATTTTCTCTTTTTATTTCAGATTTCCAGCATCTGCTGTATTTTACTTTTGTATTATATTAAGTTGTGCTGAAACTTAAATAAGTTTATAGATTTAATAATATATTTTGTGGTTACATGCTGCATTTTGCAACAGAAGGGCTGCCATGTTTTTTTCTTACTACTAAGCAGAGCACCATGCTACACAAACTAAACAGACCTTTCCTATCTTTTTTCCAATCAAGCACTGGGCTGTAAACTGTCTGAGCGGTTTTAGCGCACCGCACCCTGGGAACTGTAGTCCTCGACCTCTCCTCGGTGCTGAACATTGAGCGGCCTGGCCACACCGCCTGCACTCCAAAACCCAGGGTGCTCTGGGAGAAGGGCACATGCGCCCTAGCTTCGCGCTGGCTGAAGGGAACAATAGGGACAAGGCGCCGTCAAGCTTTGTCGGCTGAGCTGTAGTTCGAGAGGTGTACAGGATTTTAATTTTTAGTCAAAAATTATTTTCTAATCAAAAACAAACACGAAATTTTTTACCCAGAGTTGAGGTAATTGGCAGCCGTTCAAAGACCTTTTGAACGATCATTCGAACCGCGGTCTTTTACTATTTCTTTCCTTTCTAGAATTTTCCATCGGCGGCTGCTGGGAAATTTTCGGAGTGTGTGTGCGCGTCGCCACTTTTCCTGTGAGTCGGAATTTTCCTGCTCTTTTCTTCACAACACTTGTCAGGCTGGGGGGTCAGATAGCGGCTTCGTCTCTCTCTCTGTTACATGTGCGTGCGGGACAGTGTTTAATCGATGAAAGGTAGTGTGTGAGAGCGGCCGCGTTAACCGGAACGTGTTGCTCCCGCCCGCCTGCCTCCATCCCCGGTGCGAAGAGTCGGCGCCTCTCCGCAGTGTGGCTCCGCGGCTGCTGTACCGCAGCGGGCGGAGGCATACATGGCTGCCCTCCCCATCCCGAACACTGTTCTCACCGCTACCACAGCAAATAATCGAGCGCCCTATCGCCATCTGGTTAAAATCGCGACTTGGACAAAGTCGAATGGACTCGGGGATTCAGGATTTTGTTCTCCAAGTGGGTTTAATTACCGGTTTACTTTCTGTTGGTTTGGCGGCGGGATACACGTACCAATTAATCTGTTCTTGCTAATGATTATAAACGTCGTATCTTTTAAGTGAAGAATCTCATGTTTGGCATTTTTTAAAATATAAGATAGTTTTGAGTGGTGAGGATGATTGTGCTGCGAACGGCTTGGCGGGAGGCTTGGTGAAACCGGCACTTCAACGCGCCCCATAGTGCTGCTGCTGTTGCTGCTGGCTTTAGTGTAAACCTAACTTGTCGGGTGACGCCGGGATTGACGGGCAGTTGGTTTGTCCAATGGGCGTTCCGATATTTAGCACCATGCTCCGGAACAGCCAATAGTCGCGTGGGAGGCGGGGCGTCAACGGTAAGTTAGGTTGAGGGAAAAAATCCTGCAAAAGGGAGAAGAAAGTCGATGGCTAATAAAAGATGGAAGACTGAATCGTGGTGATGCGAACATATTTTTGCCGATTGTTGCTACATTGTGGGAACTTAATACATTCGATAATAGATTACTAACGAGTGGCTTGTACTGTAGCAATTTTTTTGTTTGAAACCTTCAGCTGGCAAAATTACTAAGTATATGTTACATTGAAGAGCACAGTGAGTATTTAAATGTTATAGTAAAGCTGGATTGTATAAAACAGTTAAATCAAAGGCAGAAATACTGGATTAATATTTTACAAAATCTGTCATAAAACATGTTTACAGAAGACCTACTTAATGTCTAAATTTGTTCATCATCTTAAACATTTATGTAGCTGATTCTTGCACAACAAAATGCCTAGGCATTTGACCAAAATTAGGAGTTAAGCTTGGTTTTGCGATAACTAAAACTAGACAAATCTTTGGACATTAAGTTTTGGAGAGTGCAGTAGTAAGGCAGTTTTTGACTGGAGTTATACGGCACTTTGGAAGAAAAGCAGTGAAACTGGTCTTGGGTGTCTTAGATCTCAGGAACTTAATATGTTTGAAGCTCGAGTGCTTTTTTTGGTGTCCAACTCCTTCTCATCAGTTTACAAGTTTCCATATATCTGCAGCTTTTGTTTTCTCAGTAGTTACAAACTCTTGCCAGTGTTGCTTTTGAAAGAGTTTAACTCATTTGCAATGTGTACATTGTAAAGTTGTAATTCTTTCCCCCGAGAAACATTCTGTTTTTAGAGGGAACATAGGAACACTGATGGTAAGAAAAATAATGGTATCTCTATTAAAGAAGAAAATAGAAAAAAAATCTAGACACCAAAAATATGACAAACAGTCAACATGAATTTGAAAGGGAAAGTCTGGCATGACTAACCTAATTTTTTGAAGAGGTAACAGAGTTGACTTGGGTGATGCAGATGATGTAATATATCTAGTTTTTCAAACGCCTTTGATATTTTACTACACAAAAGACTAATGATTAAGGTGATAGCATACAGAGTTGGGGGGCCAAATAGCTGGGAAAAAGACAGTTTAGAATTGCACCTAAAGGGAAGCTGTTTGGAGTGGGTGAAGGTGGGAAGTGTGATCCCACAAGGATCAGTGCTGGGGCCACTGTTCACTATTTATATTAATGGTTTAGACTTTGGAATTCAAAACAATTTCTAAATGTGTGGACAAAGCCAAAGTTAATAAACTTGCAGAATGGGCATATGATTGGAAATGAATTTCAACATTATATGATTGTATGTAGGATATTTTGGTAAGAAAAAGGAGGAAGTCACATATTACTTAACAAAGGGATCTGGGAGTACAATACACAAATTGCAGTGAAGGCCAAAAACAAACTAAATACTCAAGTTTATTCCTGGGGGAATAGAATTAAAGACTAGGGAAGTTTTGCTAAAGCTATATTACTACTTAGAACATATTTGGAAACCTGCATGTAGTTCTGGTCACCATATTATAGAATATAGAGGATTTAAAAAAAAAAAGCATTATACAGAACTATGAAGCTATACCCATTGGAAAAGGATGAATAGGCTGGGTCGCTTCTCTCTGGAAAAGAGAAGGTGATATGATAGCGGCCTTTTAAAATTATGAAAAGTTTTGATAGAGTGGATACAGAAAGATTATTTGCATTTGTAGGGAAGAGCAAAACTAGATTGTAAGGTAGTAACAGAAATAAGATATTAGGAGGAAACGGCTTTTACCCAGAGAATGGTGAGAATGTGAATTTGCTACCATAGGGAGTAGTTGAGCCAGATAGTGGGAAAGATAAGGTGAAGTTAGACAAGCACATGTTGGAGAATGGAATAGAAGGTTATGCTGAGAGTCTGGTAAGAAAGGTTGGGAGGGTGCTCAGATGGATCATAAACACCTGTGTGGACTGCTTGGGCCAAATGTCCTGTTTCTTTGCTTTATATTCTTATGTAATCCTATGTAACATAGGACCAGGAGTTGGCTATTTAGCTTGTTCATGCCATTCAATTAGACCAAGCTGACCTGTGCCCAAATTCTGCATGCCTGCCATTCCCCCATATTTCACTACTTTGGTTAAGAAAAATCTGTCAGACCACAAATGTAAAATTAACAATTGATCTAGCTTCAATTGCTGTTGGTGGAAGAGAGTTCCGAACTTCTTTTGTCCTCCATGGGCATCCAAGTTTTCTAACTTCATGCCTGAAATAACCAGCTCTTATATCTAATATCTGGCTATGTCCCCTAGCCTTTGATTCCCCAGCCAAAAGAAATAGTTTCTAAGATAAAAGCAAAAAACTGCGGATGCTGGAAATCCAAAACAAAAATACCTGGAAAAACTCAGCAGGTCTGGCAGCATCTGCGGATAGGAGCACAGTTAACGTTTTGAGTCCGAATGACCCTTCAACAGAACTAAGTAAAAATAGAAGAGAGGTGAAATATCTGGCTTAGAGGGGGGTGGGTGGGACAAGAAGAGCTGGATAGAGGGCCAGTGATAGGTGGAGATAACCAAAAGATGTCACAGACAAAAGGACAAAGAGGTGTTGAAGGTGGTGATATTATCTAAAGGAATGTGCTAATTAAGGGTAGAAAGCAGGATGAGCAAGGTACAGTTGGCCTTGTGGAGGTGGGGTGGGGGGAAGGGATCGAAATAGGCTAAAAGGTAGAGATAAAACAATGGATGGAAATACACTTAAAAATAATGGAAATAGGTGGGAAAAGAAAAATCTATATAAATTAGTGGAATAAACAAAAAGGAGGGGGAAAATCGGAAAGGGGGTGGGATTGGAGGAGAGAGTTCATGATGTAAAATTGTTGAACTCAATATTCAGTCCGGAAGGCTGTAAAGTGCCTAGTCGGAAGATGAGGTACTGTTCCTCCAGTTTGCGTTGAGCTTCACAGGAACAATGCAGCAAGCCAAGGATGGACATGTGGGCATGAGAGCAGGGTGGAGTGTTGAAATGGCAAGCGACAGGGAGGTCTGGGTAATACTTGCAGACAGACTGAAGGTGTTCTGCAAAGCGGTCACCCAGTCAAATAGTTTCTATTTGCACAATAAATTTCCCTTACTATTGATCGTATCACGCATTTAATCTTCTAAATTCCAGGAAATACCAAACCTGGTTTATGTAATTTCACTCGGTAATTTAACCCTTGGAGTTCAGCTGTCATTCTGGTAAATCCAAGCAGCATTCCCTGGAAGGCCATTATATCCTTCCTAAGGTGTAGTACCCAAAGTTGAACGCAGCACTCCAGGTGCGGTCTAATTAAGACTTTGTATGGCTGTAGCAAATTTCTACCCCTTATATTCTCGTCCACTTGATATAATGCCAGCATTCCACTAGCCTTTTAAATTATTTCCTGTACCTGTCTGTGATTTTAATGATCATTGTACACGAATTCCTAAGCCTGGATCTCCACTGTTTGTCACCATTTAGAAAGTACCCCATTCCAGTGTGGATGACCCAACTGTTTTGCCCATTCACTTCACTTAATCTATTAATATCCCCTTGTAATTTTATGCTTCTATCTACACTGCTTACGATATCTTTGTGCTGTCAGCAAAGTTGGCGATGTGGCTGTATTCCATCATTTAAGTCGTTAATAAATATGTGAATTGTTGAGGCCTCAACATATTCTTATGCGACACTGCTAGTCACATTCTTCCAATTAGAGTTTCTACTTTCTTATCTCCTGCTGCTTAGCCAATTTTCTAACCAGGTCAACAATTTGCCTTCAATTCCACGAGCTTTAACTTTAGCTAACTGTCTCTTATAAGGGACTTTCTTGAATGCCTTCTGGAAGCCCATATAAATAACATTAGTGGTTATGCTTGTTGCCTAAAATTATTTATCTTGAGAATGAAACTGAACCAGTGCTTATGAGTGGAGTGCCATGGGAATCAGTGTTGTATAAAGGAGCAGAAACTCTACCTGAGGAAGACTGAGTTTCGAGGAATTCTGGCTGATTGATACCATGTATGCTAAAGGGACTGTTTAAAACTGAGATCTAGCTTTGTTGGAGCAGCTGTTTAAAGGATAATTTATGGTTTCTATTTAATACAGTTTTTTCCTGCTGATTCATGTTCAATTTATGTTGATTTTGGTTTGACTGTTACTGTAGAAGTTTTAAAGTGGAATCTTGTTTGTTGGTTCCTTTTGGGTCGTTTGGGAAGTTTTGTCCTTTTTGGTTATTAGTTTCCATGGGGATCATAATGATGTGCATATAGTTGTTATGGTGCAGTGGATGGTAAATGCTGAGCTGCTCAAATCCCAGAGGGAAACTAGAAACAGCTGCCACAACTGTTTTGCAATTTGTACTTTGTTTCAAGATGCGTACCTTGAATTCAGTAGTAATAAGTCCACCAAAACTTAGGTTTTTTACAAAACTAAATTAAACATTTATTAGTAAAAGAAAAGATTTTAAGCACGCACATAGGTCTATAAATTACTACTATAATTACTCTTAAATACTCCAATTAATCTGGTTCCCAGTTACACCTCTGATAAGCCAACAATAAAACAAAATATAAGTTTAACAGACCCAGACAAAGCACACAATACCCTGGACAGTGATATTCAAAGTGAGTTTTCTTAGTTTCGGTTCCTGTAGACAGCAACTTGATGCATAGAGGCTGGAGGCTTTTCACACTTGTTAGATCTTAGAATGCCTTCTCCCTTCCACATAACCTCATCTCCTTTATACGTGTTTCTCCCTTTTTAATGTAAAATCTATTTTTTCAATATGTCTGCAACTTTTTTCATAATATAAATATCTCACGGCATTCATATAATCAGTAACCTTTGGGGAAAAATAAACATACTGTTTGGCTTAGCTTCTTATGGCTAGGTGTAACATCTTACCATCTCTTTGAAATTCAGACTAACCTAATTTATCTAAAAATACAAATGTTCCTCATGCCTCACATTCTAAAACTTCAGCCATGTTTACGTATTTAGCATTTCAAACCTAGCTTCCCTTTTGGTAACTTAAAAGCCCCAGACCAGCTGTCTCCAATTCAATTAAATCCCCTCTACACACGCATCCACACACAAACTAATCCAGACCCCACTATTAACCCATCTTTACAATAAATATCAATAATATAATAGAAATGATTATATTTTCATGACAATGGCCTATATTTTGGGGATAAGAGGAGACATGAATGAGTTTGGTCCTGCATACCTGTTGAAAAAAAGTTAAATGGCCAACTGGGAGCATCAAACCCATAAGGTTGAATTCATAATTCAGTGTGAAAATGCATTGCATTCAGATCAGACCGGTAGTTTAAACAGAATGCTTTGTTTTTTGATTGTACAAAGACCTTCAGTGAAATAGTTTTTGAATGTTGGATAACAGTGAATCCCCTCCCTAGCACACACACTAACTTAAGTTTCAGCCTGACTCCAGCAGATTTTAGCTTTCATACCAGCTTGATCTGAATTGCTTTGGAAACATAATGAAACTAGCGGTGAACACTGAGTGGTTTTACTATCTGAAGAGTTTCATTTTTTTTCCTTGATGGAATTCTGACCTCCCAGCAGCTCAAATTATTCTCTTAAATGAATTTGCTATTTGAAACCAGAAAGGGGTACAGTGGTTCTGTTTGTCGATAAATAATCCAGAGGCCTTGACTAATAACCTAAAAGAACACCATGTTCAAATCCCACCATGGCAGTCTGAGAATTTTAATTTACTTTTTGTCCTATGGTAGGCTGAGTAAATTGAGTCTGCACTCTATCTAGATTGTGGAAGAATTGGGTAACCTCATTGCAATGTCTTAAGATTCTGAAGGTGCTTGACAGGTTAGACACTGATAGCTTGTTTCCCTGGCTGGGGAATTTAGAACACAGGGGGCATGGTCTCAGGAAAATGGGTTGATCATTTAGAATTAACATAAATTTCATTCAAAGAGTTGTAAGCCTTTGGAATTTGCCAACCCAGAGTGTTGTGGATGCTCTATTGTCTGTATTTAAGGCTGAAATTGACAAATCTTTGGTGTCTCATGGAATCGAGGGATATGGGGGGAGGGCAAGAAAGTGGAGTTAAGGCAGAAAATCAGTCATAGTATTATTGAATGGCAAGCCATATGGTCTACTTATCCTATTTCTTAATCAAGTATGTGAACATAAGTAAATTTATTAGGGGGGATGGTGGCATGGTGGTATTGTCATTGGGCTAGTATTGCAGAGACCCGAGGTATGCCCTGGGGACCCAGGTTCAATCCTACCACAGCAGATGGTAAATCATAGAATGTTTACAGCATAGAAAGAGGCCATTAGGCCCATTGTCTGTGCTGGCCCTCTGAAGGAGCAATTCACCTACAGCTGATCACTTGTTCCCCCCTCCCCCCGTAGCCCTGCGTTTTTCCCTTTTCAGATAATGATCCAGTTCCCTTTTGAACACCTCAATTCACTCTGTCTCCACCATGCTCTGTGCATTCCTGATCTTAACCACTCATATCTCCATTGCTTCTTTTGCCAATTACCTTAAATGTATGCCCTCTGGTTCTTGATCCTTCCACCAATAGGAACAGTTTCTTCCTATCTACTCTGTCCAGACCCCTCGTGATTTTGAATGTACCTATCAAATCTCCTCTCAACCTCTACCCAACTTCTCCAATCTATTGAAGTTCCTCATCCTTAGGACAATTCTCGTGAAGCTTTGCTGCCTTCACGTTCTTTCCAAGTGTGGTGCCCAGAACTGGATGCAATATTCCAGTTGAGTCTAAACCAGTGTTTTAAACAGGGTTAAAATAAATTGCTTTTGTACTCCATTCCCCTATTGATGAAGGACAGGATGCTGAATGCTTGAAATTTGAATTCAATAAAAACCTGGAATTAAAAGTCTGATGACCATGAAACCATTGCTGATTGTGTAAAAACCCGTCTGGTTTACTAATGTCCTTTAAGAAAGGGAATCTGCCACCCTTACCTGGTCTGGCCTACATCTGACTCCAGACCCACAGCAATGTTCAGAGGGCATTTAGGGATGAATAAATGGATAAATAACAGCGTTGTCTGCACCCCATAAAAACGAATATTTTTAAAAAAAAACTTGGTTTAAAACCATCAGTTGAATTATTTTTGCTTTTGCTCATGCATAATTTTGTAACACTGTTAAAGGCATTATAGTAATGAACATGAACTGAAAATACATTTTGTATGGCAAGTTGCAGTATTAATTGCACGGTAGCCTTAATGATTGATCTTCCTAAATTGAATATTTTGTGTGAGGATAACTGTTTTTATTTGCTTTTTATGGCAGTCAACTTTAAAGAGCTATTTGATTGCCTGCTTTTTAAAATTGCAATTGTATTAAATTTCATTACATAGCTGTAATTCAGCTGTGTTTTACCTAGAAAATTGTATGCATTAAACTTTAGTTTTGATTTGAGTTGATATTAAATTGAAAGTTATCGTGCTTGAAAAAGTGTTTTACACTTTTATTCCTGGGGGAATATTGTTACAACTGGGTGAGGGCAAGTGAGCTGGCTCCCCTTCTATTCAGCCCCCTTGATTGGTCGCAACAAAAGTTTTAAAGTTTCTTTTCCCAGTAAATGCCTTTTCCAATCCAAATGTATTTATTTATATCAAATTGTTAATAAGGATCCAATCAAACCAGGTTTTCTTGAGTCAAAGAAAGAGTAAGTTTATTAGATACTAGACCCGAGGAAAAAAATATTAAAGATGCGACCGCACACGCGCACGTACCAGAAGTAAGAAAGTTTGACTCCAATAAAAAGTTAAAACAATACATGATTATGCCTCAAAGACAAGCAAAGGGCTTAGATTGTTGGAACGTTGCAGCCATTTAAATTTAGAATTCTGGAGTTGAATTGGTTCAGGTCTGCACTTTGTTGAAGGCACTCTTTTAACTTCAGAGAGGGAGAGAGATCTTTACTGCTCTCTCTCAGCAATGAGCTTAGATATTTGTGATGTTTCTTTTACCATCTCCTGATTCTGCTTGGCAGAACCAGTTCTAATACTACAGAAAGGAATTCAATAAGCATGTCTTGTAGTCATTGGTGCAAGTAAAATAATCCCATTTTTTGATCTTTTCATCTCTGAAACCTTCGACACATTTCAAGATAGAAATCAACAGGAGTTGGGGTTATTTCATCCTCCATAGGGGGTCTTGAATGTCTGATGAATATCTAGCTGGTTAACAGTTCCCATTGTCTTGATAGAACTACAGCTGATCAAAGTCCAGCACTTTACATTTTTAATGCCTTTCTTTCAAGAGAGTCCCTTTTTGAAGTGGACCAAGACACCTCCCAGGTGTGAAATTTTATGCAACAGGTCTGCAGTGCACCTTGTACTGAAACTTCCCAGAGTATCAGACATGAGGTGACTTGTAGAATCCATTATTTTAATCAGTGTCTTGTATTTTTTTAAAAACGGGTCTTTTTTTAAATAAAAACAGAATTACCTGGAAAAACTCAGCAGGTCTGGCAGCATCGGCGGAGAAGAAATCAGTTAGCTGATTTCTTCTCCGCCGATGCTGCCAGATCTGCTGAGTTTTTCCAGGTAATTCTGTTTTTGTTTTGGATTTCCAGCATCCGCAGTAGCTTTTAGCTTTTTGTTTTTATCTTTTTTTAAATAGTTCAATATGTCTGTGGTTAGCTGGTGAACTTGTAGGTAGTAGTCCTGTTGTCGTGACAGTATATTTTGGATTGGGCCTAAAATCCCTCAAAATATTTTCCATACGTGGATTGATATTCCCCGTGGTGCAGCTGTACAAAGTACGTAGAGTTTCTGCTGTAGGTAAACAGTGTACTAGAGTGGTGTGAACCGTGTGTTACACAATATGCTCAGTGCTATTGCATTGGCACACGATGTTCACGAAGAGCCAAAGAGAGGGAACATGTGCACTAGCATAGAGGTGTCACATATGTTGATAGGGTGTTCAATTCACAATTGTAAATAAAACAGGAGGTAGAGGTGCAATTTTACAGGGTAGGTGGTGGTGTAGTAGTAATGTCACTGGACTAGTAATCCAGAGGGCCAGGTTAATGCTTTGGGGACATCGGTTCAAATCCCAACACGGCAGCTGGTGAATTTAAATTAATAAATCTGGAATTGAAAGCTAGCCTCCGTATTGGTGACCACGAAGCTATCGTTGATTGTTGTAAAAACCCATTACTAATGCCCTTTAGGGAAGGAAACCTGTCCTTACCTGGTCTGGCATATATGGGACTCCAGAACAGCAATGTGGTTGACTCTTAACTGCATCCCTGAAATGTCCTAGCAAGCCACTCAGTGCAAGGGCAGTTAAGGGTAGGCAACGAATGCTAGCGTTGCCAGTGATACCCACGTCCCATCAAATAATAAAAAAATTAGTTTCTATTTAAAGTTTACTAAGTCATTTTTAACTGTGGTAAATGTTTTTTATTGCATGTTGGAGCAAAACTAAGACTTGAGGTATGGGTTGTTTTCCATATAGCCATGAGAACGGTACTTTTTGTTTTAAAGTAATATGTTAAAATTAGATTCTATTGTTGCCCCTCATGGGCTTAGTTTGAAGTTCATAATCCTGTATTGCAGGGATGTCAGAACCTTTTTGTTCCCATTGGTTTCGTATGTTCCAACCAAGGAGGCTTGGGGAACACTTGCTTGAATACATCTTCTATTCATATGGTTCAATACTGATATAATTTTAGTATGATTTGGAATTTAGCCATCAGTGAGGCAATGACACTAAGAACAGCCCTTTCCAACTCCTGAAGCCCACAAAATTTAAATAAGACAAATTACCAATGCACAGGATGGTAGGTTCGATGAGCCTGCTGTGATGTAGTTCACATAGGTTTTGCTTCCTTTCTTTAATTTGTGCTGGTGTGCTTTTTTCCTTTGATGTCCATTCTACCGGTATATTGTTCTGCAACTTATAGAAAACGTTTTTAGTTTGAGAGGCACAGTGGGTTGAGCACTTGTATTTTATAATATGCGTATGACACGTGAAGCACAATGTATTACCGCTGATTTGTACATGTCAAATTGCGTTATGTGGTGCTCTCTGATTTTTACTGGTAGACACTGAGCATGGGTAATCAATAATGGAAAATAAGGAAATGGCGGATGAATTGAACACATGTTTTGTGTTCGTCTTCAATGTGGAGGATACAAATAACAATCCAGAAATAATTGTGAATTAGGAGGTGAAAGGGAGGGAGGAACTCAAAAAAAATTACAATCACCAGGGAAAGGGCATTAAGAAAATTTAGAACTAAAAGCTGTCAAGCCCCCAGGTCCTGGTGGACTTCATCCTAGAGTCTTAAAATAAGTGGCTGCTAAGATAAACGCATTGGTTTTAATTTTCCAAAATACCCTAGATTCTGGAAAGGTCCCATCAGATTGGAGAATAGAGAATGTGACTCTTCTATTCAAGAAAGGAGGGAGACAGAAAGCAGGAAAGTACAGGCCAGTTAAGAGTCAGCATGGTTTTGTGAAAGGGAAATCACGTTTGATTAATTTATTGGAGTTCTTTCAGGAAGTAACAGGCAATGTGGATAAAAGGGAACCTGTGGCTGTGCTATACTTAGATTTCCCAAAGGCATTTGACAAGGTGCCACATCAAACATTACTATGCAAAATAAAAGCTCATGGTGTTAGGGGTAACATACCAGCATGGATAGAGGATTGGTTAGCTAACAGGAAACAGAGTAGGCATAAATGAGACATTTCAATTTTAAAATCCTAAAAGTGTTACTGGGTTTCTATGCTTCTGGGATCAGTAGTTTTACCCTTGTTTTCAAAATACACACAAAAAAAGCTATGATCAGTAAGACAAGTTTCCCTCTGGGATTTAGCTTGCTTAGCGAATAACATTGGCTGTGGTCGTAACACTTGGTTGAAGGGAAAAAAGATCTATTTGAAGCACTGGTATCAAAGGTTCCATCATGAGAACAGATGCATTGGAGATGGAAAAACCGGGAGATGGTGTGAGGAAATGTAGTTGAGGTAGTTCTGGGAGTCAGTGGGCTCATAGTGAGTAATTGTTGATGGCTTATTCCCAGAAATGGAAACAGTGGAGTGAAACTGTTAAAAGTGACGGAGGACATCAGAAGAGTCACAAATGTAAGTGAGAAGAGACTGGACAACGGGGTAAAACATACAGTTAAGATAGGAAGAAATCTGTCCTGCGGGGAGGAGCTGACTGAAGCGATTAAATGTACCAGGGCAGTCTTTGTGATGGGAAGCAGGTGGAAACGGGCTGTTCAGGTTAGGGGGACTGAGGTTGAAAGACATGGAGGGAAGATCTCCAGAGGAGATGAGGTTACTGACAGACCTGGAGACAATGTCTTGACCATGACATGATCATGGTACCAAGACGATTAAGTTTCAGAGAGTTGGTATTACCCTCTGATGAGTAGATGTCAGCACACCCTTGTTGGCAAGTTTGATGTTAGTGCTGGACCTGTGAGAATGGCGTTCAGAAAGTAAGGTGCAAAGTTAATGATGGGTACCTGATGCTTAACAGGAAAAGATAGATGTTACGGCACAGCTGATGGTGAATGTTGGGTTGCCCAAACCCCAAAGGGAAACGTGAAACAAATGCCACAACTTGTTTTGCAATTTGTATGTATTTCGAAATGCATGCCTTGAATTCAGTAGTAATAAGACCACCAAGTCTTATATGTTTTTACAAAATTAGATGAAACATTTATTAACAAAAATAATTTTTAAGCACGTACATATGTCTACAAATTACAACTATAATAACTTCTTAACTCCCTACTTAATCTGACTCCCAGTTACACTTTCGTTAAGGCAAAGTAAGGCACAGATTTTAAAAGACCCAGGCTGAACAATCCAATTCGAAGCAAGTTTTCTTAACTTCAGTTCGTGTAGGCAGCAGCTTGAGGCATAGATGCTGAAGGCTTTTCACACTTGTTAGATCTTAAAACACCTGCCTTTAAACACAGCCTTCTCTCCTTTATACATATTTTCCCCTTGAATGCAAATTCCCATTGTTTCACTATGTCTTTGGACTTTATCTCCCTGATCATAAAAATTTAGCATAATACCCATTTGCCAGTAATCTTTGGGAAAAATAAATACACTGTTTCTGAACTTCACCTAGCTAGCTTCACCATTTCACCCCTCTTTTTGAAAGCAATCTGGTCTGGTTTATTTAAAAATGCAAATGTCCTTTTATACCTTACATTCTGAACTTCCCCCATGTTTACCAACTTAACATTTCAAACCCAACTCATCTTCTAATACATCAAAGCCTTCAGACCAGCTGCCTTTAATTCAATTAAGTCTCTCATGCACGCACACATGCATATGTGCGCGCACACAGACACACACCACTATTTTACAATAAATTCCAATAACATTCTTATGTCTTCCTGACACATGAAATGGTTTCAATGCCTGATTTTTAAGAGACCAGGTCCAGAATTCTGGGGGAGGAGTTTTTTGATTGGTTTTCCTGGTAGTAAGATCAGACTTCTGAGAAATGAACCTGTGTCCTTGGCTGCTTAGGAATGGGAGGTAACTGGGAAGATCAAACAGTTTGTCAATTGAATTTCAGCCTGTGGACAGACACGGGCAGTGGGAAGAAAAGTACTTTCAGCTTGGATAGAGGGGACGGTACAGGGGCTGTGAAGCAGTGAGCTGCATGAACAGTTCAGAGACGCTGAAGAGCTGAGTGGGTTCTATCAGAGTCAACCATACCGTTTATAGGGGTGTTATGGAGTGGGCAGATCAAGGTGACTTGGGAAAGGTACACCATCAGAACTGTCATGATCTAAGGGTGGACAGTTCCACAGAAGTGCCTTTTTGGACGTAACTGTCCATGAATCTCGGAGGGAGCAAAGTGGTTATTGGAGGTTATTCGCAAATTAGATCAGGTGTGACGAAGAGGGGTTGAACTCTACTAGAGAGCTAGGAAGGACTTTGGGACTGCATGTAGTGCCACATGTGTTAGGATTGTTGCCTGACAAATGCATGAGACCTAGTCCTGTTGTATCAACTATTTAAAGTGTAATTTTATAGTTTTTATGAAATACAATTTGTCTGTTAATCTGCTTCTAGTTTGTTACGGTATAAGTTTTTAAAAAGTAAAACCTTGTCCGTTGGTTTTTCCATTGGGGGTCGTTTGAGAAGTTCAGCTCTTGTCATTGGTCTCCACAGGGATCGTAACACTGGTGAATGTGTCACTCAGGTGACAGTAAATGTGCACAGATATGACATTTATATATTTAGTCATTGAGTCTCTGTAATAATGACCTGTTCAAATCCCTCTTGACAAGAACAAATTGGTGCATGTGCACAACTTGTAATGAGCATTACTACTTATACTGTAAATTATCCTACATAGTAGAGAGACCCATTGAGGGTTATCAAAAGTGCTGTGAATTTGGATGAGGTCATATTTTTTAAAAAAGTGTACAAGATGATCAAATGGCAAAGCAGAAATGTACCAATAAATTAGTAAGAATGTAGGCTTCCATTCAGGTTAATTATTGTTGTCAACTTTTTGTATCTGAAACTTTTATCAGTGTGATCTCTACTGGATCTCCCAGTTGACTTATTTCACTTTTATAGACTAAGGCAAATGCAGATCGCAAGCAGTGGAAGAGGAGTAGTAGCTTATGGAAGATTGTAGAATCCTCGTTATGTTATTTTTCAAAGATTTGGCAAAACAAAGCCTGTTAAACGTGTATACAGTTAATAAGATGTTGATTTAAAGACACAATAAATTGGATAACTTCTCCAGCTTTTTAGCAGTAAACTGGTTTATAGGTACAGTAAATGCAAGTGTTACTTTTTGGGCACAATTCTTAGCAAGTAATGGATCCAATATATCTGGAGCCTTAGATGGTCAAATTCATTTCCAAGAATTGGAATCCATTGTGCTGCATAATGTCCATTTATCATAAATAGATGGGATTTAGTCAGCATAATTTCTTAGATACAGTTTGAACATTGTTAAAATTGGGTGTATTTTTGCAGTGCTAATGGACATTTAAGTGGGAGATGAGTTATGCATCTCATTGAATCAATCTGTTCAGAATAATCAGTGATTATTCATAATGAATAAATATTACCCAATGATGTATTATATGGAAATATTTGTATGTAAGAATTTTTGTTGTGTTATGAGAGGCAGATGGTAAATGCCAAGCTGCCCAAATCCCAGAGGGGAGCTTGAAGCAGCTGCCACAACTATTTGCAATTTGCACTTACTTCGAGATGCAGGCTTTGAATTCAGTAAAAAGAAGGCCACAAAGTCTCATAGGTTTCTTACAAAACTAAATTAAACTTTTATTAATAGAAGAAATGATTTTAAGCACATGCGTAGATCTACAAATTACTATTATGATAACTTCTAAATCCCTGAATTAATCTAAACCCCAGTTACACCTCCGTTAAGACAACAGTGAGACACATAGGTTATTAAAAGATCCAGGCAAAGTAACACGCAATACCCGGAACAGTTGAATTCAAAGTGAGTTTTTCTCAGCTTCAGTTCCTTGTAGACAGCAGCTTGAAGCTTAGATGCTGGAGGCTTTTATGCATAGAATGCCTGCCCTTACAATCAGCCTTCTCTCCTTTTATACATATTTTCCCCATTGAATGCAAATTCCCATTGTTTCACTATGTCTTTGGACTTTTACCCCTCTAATAATAAAAATCCATCAAAAAGTACCAATTTTACCAGAATTTTTGGGAAAAATAAACACACTGTTTCTTAACTTCTCTTGGCTAGGTGAAACATTTCACCCCCTCTTTTGAATTCAAGCTAGTCTGGTTTATTTAGAAATGTGTATGTTCCCATCACACCTCACACATTCGAAAACTTTCCCCCATGTTTACCTACTTAACATTTCAAACCTAGCTTATCTTCTGTTAGAGTCATAGAATTTTAACGGCACAGAAGGAGGCCATTCGGCCCATCGTGTTTGCACCGCCTCTCCAAATGAGCACTATGAACTAGTGCCAATGCTTTGCCTTTTCCTTGTACCCTTGCACATTGTTTATATTCAAATAATCATCTAATGCCCTCTTGAATGCCTCGATTCAACCAGCCTCCACCATACTTCCAAACAATGCATTCCAGACATGAACCACTCGTGTGAAAAAGCTTTTTTCTCACATCACGTTTGCTTCTTTTGTAAATCACTTTAAATCTGTGCCTTCTCGTTCTTGATCCTTTTACGAGCTGGAACCGCTTCTCCCTATCTACTCTGTCCAGCCCCCTCATGATTTTGAACATCTATGAAATCTCCTATTAGCCGCCTCCTGTCCAAGGAGAACAGTCCCAACCCATCCAATCTATCTTCATAGCTGAAGTTTCTCATCCCTGGAACCATTCTTGTAAACCTCTTCTGCACTCTCTCCAGTGTGTTCACATCCTTCTTGTAATGTGGTGCCCGGAACTGTACATAATATTCCAGCTGAGGTCTAGTGAGTGTCTTATATAAATTTAGCATAAGCTCCCTGCTCTTGTACTCTATGCCCCTATTAATAAAGCCCAGGATACATCAAAGCCTTCAGACCAGCTGTCTTTTAATTCAGTTAAGTCCCACACACACACACTCACACACAGACCCCACTATTGCTCTAATTTATAATAAATTCCAAAAACATTATGAAAATTATTATATCGTACTGACATCCCCCTCGTTGTTAAAAAATGACCCGTTATAATTTAAAAAGACTGCTTCATTTTCTTACCCATCTTGCATTACTTCCTATACTTATTACTCTGTTACATTACCAGATGTATGCATTAACATATATATACAAACCCTTTGGTATCAACAGAAATCATCCCAGTCCAGTGTCTAGATTTTAAATGTCCAATTTTTCCCTTAAGCTTTAAACTCTCGGCAATGCATCTGCAAGTAGATTTTCTCGTCTCGCCACATGTATAACTTGTAGATTAAATGCTTGCAGTAATATATTCCACCTGAATAGCCTAGCATTTGTCTCAAAACTTGTCCAGAAACTTTAAAGAATTGTGGTCTGTATGAATAATTGTTTCTGACGAATTGTTTGCAACATAAATTTCAAAATTCTGTAATGCAAACACCAACCCCAAAGTCCCCTTTTCGATTGTTGAATATCTTCTCTGTTGTACATTCAACTCTGTGAAAAATACCCTATTGGTTTTTCGATTCCGATGTCATAGTCTTGTAACAGTACCGCCTCAATGCCTGTATCGCTTGCGTCAATGGCCAACTTAAAATGCTTGGTGTATTTGGGTACTGGTGCTGTAGAATATGCAGCACTTAAACTGGCTATTTGGCCCAACCAGTCCATGCTCCACTTGAGGCTCCTCGCATCCTACCTCCTATGACTCTCAGTATAACTGTCTATTCCCCTCTCCCTTATATATATGCTTATCTTAGGTTTTCCTTAAATGCATCTATGCTGTTCATCTCAGCTCCTCCCTGTGGTGGCAAGTTCCACATTCTCACCACTCTGGGTAAAGAAGTTTCTTCTGAATTGCCTATTGGAATCCTTGGTGACTATCTTACATTGATGACAGACATGACTTACTGGGGATAGTGCACTGTAATATCAAGCCCCACTGTTCCCCAAGCCGCAACAAATGTGACAAGTTTGACCAAATCACCAGAATACCCCAATTCTACCTAACTATTCAGTTTAGGTTAACAGAATGCGAGCACCAAGTTTATAATCTTAACAAGTAAATAACTGTTTATTGAACAAACTATCATCAACCAGTGGCGAAAGGAAGAAATATGAACTGCTAACTTTAAACACTATAATTTAAACTCTACCCCCTTAAAATTCCTGTAAAACCTGGGTTTTAAGGGTGGGAGAAAACAGTTCAGTAGCACCAATCCAGAGTACAGGATTCGATGGGTTGATTTTGATCGATGTCTTTTAGTTCTTGGTGACATGAGGTGGTCTTACAGCACTTTCAGTATTTAGTTCACTGGTTGAGAACTTGCTTTGCAATGTCTCTAACAGTGGTTTTCCCCTTTTTCCTTTTTACAGGGGTTTCCTCAGAGAGAGCGAGCAGGTTATAGAGATATGAGGAAAAGAAATTTGAGATGTTTTCTCTTTGCAGGCCAAGAGCTTTTTGCTGCTCTGCTCTTCACAGAAAACCTTGGTCACTTGGTCAGGAGTCAATTAAAATTCTGTTGTCAGGCAGCTCTCTTGGTCCAGGACGCCTTTCTGGCACCACCCTGCCTTTCATGGTATACTCTGTTGCAGGACTGCAACATTGCATACATCTCTCACCCTGTTCCAGTGGACATGTCTTTCAACCTGCAGCCATTGTAATTCTAACCCACAGTCCATCAGAAAATAAAAGATATGCTCTTCACAACAGTCCAACAGAAATAAAAAGATATTTTCCTTACATGACCTCTAGTTTTGCTCTTCTCCACAAGTGGAAACCCAATGTGTTGATTCTATCAAAATCTTTCCTAATTTTTAAAGTCCTCTATTAGGCCACCACTCAGATTCTTATTTTAGGAGAAAAATGAGTCAGCTGGATCATTCTTTACAGATATGTGTAGCCTCATGGTTCTGGTATCATCCTTTTGGAGAGAGTGCAGCAAAAGATTGAGTTGCTATATCTTTTTATAATACGGAGATCTGAACTGCACACACTATTCCCAAGTGTGGTCTAACCTAGGTTTGATACAAGTTTGTCACAACTTCGCCACTTTTCAACTCTTTCTCTAGAAATAAACCCTATCTTTATGTTTTTGTTATGGCATTATTGGCCTACTTATTGATTTTGTGTTTTTGTACTCCCAGATTCCTTTTGTTCCTAGATTCTTAGCTTTGTAATCCGGATCTGTCCTTGCCGTCCTCCTATCTACCTGCTTCCCCTCAGCACCAATATTTCAAAAGCACAGCGTTTGCTTTCACATGTATGTTGACAACAGCCAGTTGTACCTAGCTACCACTTCCTCTTGATTCCTCCACTGTGTTATGGCGCAGGAGAAGATGTGTGCCAGGCGGATCAAATCCACGAGGGAAACTTGATCAGTTACAACAATTTTGCAATTTGTATTTTACTTCAAGATGTGTGCCCTGAATTCAGTACTAATAAGTCCACCAAGACTACAAAACTAAAGTAAAGGGATTTTTTAACAAAAAAGATTTCAAGCACATACATGGGTGTACAAATTACTACTATAATAACTTTTAAAACCCCTAACTAATCTGGCTTCCTGTTAAGGCAAAGGTAACAAAATAGATTTAAACAGATGCAGGCAAGTCAACACAATATCCTGGACAGTAGAATTCAAAGTGGCTTTTCCCTGCTGTAGACAGCAGCTTAATGCACAAATACTGGAGGCTTTTCACACATCTGGTAGATCTTACAATGCCTTTCTGTCTGACAAATAGCCTCTTCTCCTTCATACATGTTTCTCCCTTTTAATGCCAATTTCATGTTCCCATATGCCTTTGGAACTGTACTTCTCTGATAGTATTAGCACCATGAAAAGATTTATATTAACAGGAACCTTTGAGAAAAATAAACACATTGTTTGGCCTAGCTTCTCTGGCTAGGTCTAACATCCTAACATCTTTGAAATTAAAACTGCCCTGATTTATCTACAAATGCAAATTTTCCTCACCTCACATCCTAAAACTTCAACCATGTTTACGTATTTAGTATTTCAAACCTAGTTTCTTTTGATGAGTCAAAGCCTCCAGACCAGCTGTCTCCAACTCAGTTAAATCCCCCCCCCCCCCCACACACACACACACACACAAAAGTAGAGAAACTACCCAAACCCCACTATTAACCTACTTTTACAGTAAATCACAATATTATGAGAATTATTATACTTTTGTGGCAACTGTTTCTAAACTGTCAGACTGCTCATCTGATATTCAGCTCTGGATGAGTGGAAATTTTCCCAATTAAGTATTGGGAAGACTGAAACCATTGTTTTTGGTTCCCATTCCACACACTGTTCCCTAGCTTACGGACTTCCTCTCACTGACAACTGTGGGACTAAGTGTTTGCAAACTTGGTGTTGTATTTAACCCCAAGATGAATTTCTGACTATGTATCTGTGCTGTCACTAAGACTGCCTATTTCTACCTCCGTAGCATTGCCTGACTTTGCTGCTGCTTCAGCTCATCTGTTGCTGAAACCCTCATTCAGATCTTTGTTACTTTTTGGTTGGCATATGGTTAATATTTTCCAGTAATCTTGTACTAGAGAGGGTTAATAACAGTAAGAGTTGGAGGTGCGTGGCACCACATGATGTGGCAAATTCTTAGCTCTCAAATTGTAGCCTGTTATTTTTTTCTCTACCTCACAGCTATCACACTGAGCACATCTGTCACATTACAGAGAAAAAAATAAGATCAGTGTTTGCTTTATAGTTTAAACAGAGTCAAAGTTTCAGCTATTTTTCTTGTAAGTTGAGTGACTTGTTGCTGGTCATCTCTTTTTAACTTAAATAATTCTTAAAGGGATCTCAAAAGCTGATTAAATGCACTAGGGGATTTACTGTGCACTTTATACCCACACATTGTCAAACCATATACACCTTGGTACTTGCAGGATGCCATTCAGGTATGCATTTATTTGAAACATTAAAACAAGCCTGAGTTACACTCTGAGTACCCAGAAAAATGCTGAAAGGTTGAGATGAGTCGTAGGCCCACATCATGTGGTATCCGAAGCTGGGAGATGTGTGTCAGGGCTCTGCGGAAGTCCTGATGTGCATACCTGCGTGAAGAAAACCCAGGAAGTCCTGCTGAGCTGCTTTGTTTTATTTTCTCTGCTGCTTGGGACCCTCCCTGAAAGTGTCCAACACTGAGCTCAGTGTCAGAGACTTGGGCTAGATACACAGGACTTGCCTACATAATCACTCTGGTTAATACCTGGTCTAACTCGAGAGATTAGTCAGCATAACTCAACTGAGCACACAACTGACTCCCTGACCACCCCACCTCACCCATTCACTAACCCACTCACTTATAGAAAGACTGGACCTTTTAAAATCTTGCCTGAATATGGCAGCTGCTGTTGTGAAAATGGGGCCTGTCTCTGTCTCTTCTTGCACCCAACATTCTTCCCCTGGAGAGGCTGAGCTGACCCTTCGATGCTGAAAAAAATCATAGAAGAGTTGGGTTGCAAAATCTTGCAGGCAGTGTCAGTGCATGCAGAATTGCTGAATGAAAGATATGGGCTGTAGAGTTTTTGCTGATTCTCTCTGTGGAGCAGTTCAGTCAGTCCCATTCCCCTGCTCTATCCCTGCAAATGCCTATCCAATAACCTTTTTGAAATAATTGATCTTTCCATTTTCACCACCCTTCAGGCTCATTATACTTGCTGCATTAAAGAGAAGTTTTCCTTGTACCCCTCTACATCTCTTGCCCAAAACCTTAAACCTGTGTCCCTTAGCCCTTGTACTGTCAGCTCATAGGAAGCCTTGATAGTTAATGACTAGTAGATGGTCAATGTAATGTTAAACTTTGAGTGCTGTAGGTACCATGGCTGCACTCTCTTTTGTCAACTGTGTCTCCTGTCTACTGCCACAATTCCAGTCCTTCCTTTTGCTACCATGCCTGGAGATTTTCCATGGCTATCTCTAGTATACCTCAGGACTCCATTCTTGACTCATGTTCATCTTTTACAAACTTCAGCCACATTTGCAAAATGCAGAGTCAGTTTCCACTTGTACATTGATGATACAAAAGGAAAATACTGCAGATGCTGGAAATTTGAAATAAAATCAGAAAATGCTGGAAACACTGAGCAAGCCAGGTAAGGTGGCATTTGGGGATACAGAAGCAGTTAATGTTTTAGGTTTGTGACTTTTCATTGGAACTGAGAAAAGTTAGAAATGTAATGGGTTTTGAGCAAGTGAAATTGGTGTGAGGGGGTTGGCAGGTATAAGGGAGATTGGGAAGAGGAACAAAGGGGAATGTCTGATAGGCTGGAAGGAAGGAGTGATTAAATGACTTAAGCTTTCATTGTACAAATATTGATAACCTGCTTTACCTTTCTGCTTCCAAATTTAATTTTGGCCACTGCTTCTTATAGTTTAACATGTGTAACACTAAAACCCTTTACTCTTAGCAGCACTTGGGCTGTACTGGACTCCAACTTCTGGCACCTCAGACCAATCCAAGCGGTGCTTTACCTTGAGTTCAGCTGTCTTCCATCTTGTAGTCCATTACTAATACCATTTTCTTCCACTTCCTTTCCCAGAAAACATAGTCCATGCATTATCACATGATAACTTTGCTTACTGAAAGCTTCCTTTTCTGGCTGCCTTGTATCCACTGTCCATAAACCACCAGTTGTTGAGAAAGCTGTAACCAATGTTCTCTACACATGAGCCTGAAAATCTGTTATACCTGTCCATCAAACTGCCCTGGCTTCCTATACCCAATGGACCTTCTGCAGGATATCTTCAGCTTTGTGTTCAAATCATCCCCTGGCCTTTTTGGTCCATTTATAATGCAGAAGCGCTATCCATACATAAATATGGGATGTAGAGTATGTTGCAGTTGGGTTGCTTTCCCATGATTCAGGCTGAAGGAAAAGTTTGCTTTGAGAATTTAAAAAAATTAAGTCTCTAATGAGTGTTCTTAAGTTTTCATGTCAGTACTTTTTTGGTTCAATGAGGAAGGATGCATTGCTGGATCTAGTTCTGGGGAATGCGGTGGGTCAATTGATCAAGTGTTAATAAGGGAACATTTAGGGAGCAGTGATCATAGTGTCATAAGGCTTAGACTAGCAATGGAGAAGGACAAGTAGCAATCTAGACCAAAATTCATTAATTGAAGGAGGCCAGTTTGTGAGTTGAGAGCAGACTTGTCCCAGCTAAATCAGAAGGAAAGATTGGTCGGGTATGGTTTTGCGTGCCATTGGGCTGCCTGAAGAGGAGATGGTTTGGGTACATTTCGACAAGGGAGGAAAGAAGGACAAACAAAACCAGAGCTCCCTAGATGATGAAAGAAAGAGAGTGAGTGAGAGAGAAGGTGAAGCAGGAAAAGGGGGCATATGACCGATGCCAGGTTGATAATACTGCAAAGGCTGAATTTTTTAATTTCTTCACAGGCGTCACTTGGTGAGGCAGCATTTATTGTCCATTCCTAATTGCTCTTGAGAAGGTGGTGTTTTGTGAGTGCATCCTTGAACCGCTGCATGGTGAGCCACCTTCTTGAACCTGTTAGGAAATAGTTTGTTATATTGGTATTTGTGGGTGCTAGGAATGAGTTTTAGCTTTAATGTTTTAGTTGGTTTGTATTTCAGTATCTTGTGTGTTAAGAAAAGGTCAAATTGAGTTTTAGTTTCACTTTAAAAGATACTCGCATTTCTAATAAGAGCTTGACTTACAGCTAAGTTAAACAAAGAAGAGCACAGAAACTGGGCTGTTGCCTAGCAACAGGAGTGAAGAGAGGCAGGTCCCTCCCACAGGCACACAGAAGAAACCAGAAACAGCAGTTTGATTTGGAAGCTGTTTGAGTTCAGTTAGTTTTTGGAAGTAGCTGCCAGGAGAGACTAGAGTAAAGGGGTCAGGCAGCCAGTACCAAGCTAAAGAAAAGACCCCAAAAATCCAGGGAAGTGGAACAGGAGACAGCCCCTAGTTCTAATCAAAGGGAAGGACGGGAGCCTGAAAAAGGTCCTGTTAAGTGAAGTTAGTGAGAGGCAGAGAGAGAGATGCTTCAGATTTAGAGACAAAAGCTGCAGAGAATGGATTTAAAGCGAGAACAGCTTGCAAGAGGCCAGAAGGTTCAACTAGATGGCTGAAGGTTTGTAGCTGTTTGCTATGGGCATGTGAAGCAGTGGTGTACTGTTGATGGCTGAGCTGGAGAGAGAATGCGCAGAAGACAACTTGAATGCATGTGGTGACCGGGGAGATGAACGTCGGAAGGAGAGTTTGAAACCCTGGAGGTGAACCCTTGCTGAAGGCATAGGTTTGGGAGAAGATTCCAAAGCGAGTTCTTGGGGAGTAGAGATTGGAAACTCTTGTGTGAAAGACTGAGCATCTGGGGGAGTTGAGAGATCCATAGTATCTGGTTGAAGTGGCATCCATCACTTGGTTTCAGAGTGTGGTGTCTATTGGTTTACATGGACTGTGTATTTACTGTGAACATTAGAGTATAAGATAGTTTTTGTAACTTGTGCTATCCTTATAAATCTGTATGTTTGTAATAATTGTAGGTGAAGGAGTATTGTAATATAGTTCATCTTTTCTTGTTAAGTAAATGCTTCATTATTTTACTAAAAGTTCATCAGCTGACTCCGGTGACTCTATTCAGTGGCCACTCTCCTCATATCTAAACAAACAAACTAAAAGTTAGGATCTATCAAGCTGGGTTCCACTCTGGGATCAGGCTTGTCCAGGGATAACCTCAGCTGAGATCATAACAAACTGTTACAGCCCATGTGGTGTAGGTACACCCACAGTGCTGCTAGGAAGGGGGGAGTTCTAGGATTTTGATCCAGCGACAGGAAGGAATGGTAATATTGTTCCAAATCAGGATAGTGTGTGGCTTGGAGGGGAACTTGCAGGTGGTAGTGTTCCCATGCATCTGCTGCTCTTGTCCTTCTAGGTGGTAGAGATTGTGGGTTTGGAAACTGCTGTTGAAGGAGTCTTGGTGAGTTACTGCAGTGCATCCTGTAGATTGCACATCAGTGGTGGTGGATGGGTCTCCAAAGAAGTGGGCTGCTTTGTCCTGAATGGTGTCAAACTTCAAGTGTTGTTGGAGACGCACTAATCCAGGCAAGTGGAAAGTATTCCATCACACTCCTGAACTGCATTTTGTAGATGGTGGACAGGCTTTGGGAAGTCAGGAGGTGAGTTACTTACAATAGTATTCCCAGCCTCTGGCTTGCTCTTGTAGCCACAGTATTTACATGGCTAGTCCAGTTCAGTTTCTGGTCAATGGTAACTCCCGAGGTGTTGATAGTAGGGGATTGAGCGATGGTAATGCTACTGAATGTCATGGGCAGATGGTCGGATTCTTTCCTGTTGGAGATGGTCATTGCTTGGCACTTGTGTGTCATAAATGTAACTTGCCACTTATCAGCCCAAGCCTGAATGTTGTCTGGATCTCGCTGCATATTGCTTCAGTATCTGATGAGTTGCAAATGGCGATGAACATTGTGCAATCATCAATGAGCATCCCCACTTCTGACCTTATGATGGAGGGAAGACCATTGATGAAGCAGCTGAAGATGGTTGGGCCTGGGACCCCTGCAGTGATGTCCTGGGACTGAGATGAATCAACTCCCAACAGCCACAGCCATCTTCCTTTGTGTTGGATCTGACTGCAACCAACGGAGAGTTCTGCCCTGATTCCCATTGATTCCAGTTTTGCTAGGCACTTCCTTGATGCAACACTGGGCTAAACATTGCCTTGATGTCAAGGGCAGTCACTCTCACCTCACTTCTGGAGTTCAGCTCTTTTGTCCATGTTTGGATCAAGGCTGTAATGAGGTCAGAAGCTGAATTACCCTGGCAGAACCCAAACTGAACATCAGGTTATTTGAGTAAGTGCTGCTTGATACCTCTGTCAACCGCCCCTGCCATAGCTGCTGATCGAAAATAGACTGATGGGCAGTAATTGGCTGGGTTAGATTTGTCCTGCATTTTGTGTACAGGACATACCTGGGCAATTTTCCACATTGTCGGGTAGATGTCAGATGAAAAAGGAAATGGGGCAAAGACCCAGTGCGAGAATAGAAGGAAGTTAACATGAAGGAGAATCTAAAGGTTTTCTACGGGTATATAAATAATAGGGTAGCAAGAGGAAAGGTTGGGCTGTTTAGGGATCAAACAGGGGATCTGTACATGGAAGCAGAGGAGACGATTGAGGTACTAAATGAGTACTTTAGATCTGTCTTTACCTTCTCCTTCACAATAACTGGCAACGCAACACCTCCTCCCTTGGTAATTGAGATAGTGGATGGGTGAAAAATTTATTACAAGGTGGTATTAGGCTGGTTGTACTTAAAAGTTAGCAGGTCACCAGGACCCTATGAGGTGCACCTGAATGGAAATTGAGAAGGTACTGGTCTTAATCTTCTAATCCTCCTTGGATATTGAGGTGGTGCCTGATGGCTGGAGAATTTAAAATGTTAAACTAAACCCTTGTTCAAAAAAGGGTTTAAGGATAAACTGAGCAAATTCAGGCCAGTCAGTTTAACCTCTGTGATGGAAAAGCTTTTAGAAATGGTAATCTAGGACAAAGTTAATAGACACTTGGACTAGAATAGATCAGTTGAGGAAAGTCAGCGTGGATTTGTTAAAAGGCAAATCCTGTTTAACTGATTGAGTTTTAAGATGAGGCAACGGAGAGGGTTAATGAGGGTAATGCTGTTCATGTGGTTTATGTGGACTCCCAAAAATGTTTGATAAGTTACCACATAATAGGCTTGCCAGCAAATTAGAAACAATTGGAATAAAAGGGACAGTGGCAGCATAGGTGTGAAGTTGGCTGAGTGATAGGAAATAGAGGGTAGCGGTAAATTGTTTGTTGGACTGGAGGAATATATACAGTAGGGGTTCCACTAGGGTCCACTTGTACCCCACTACTATTTTCTGATATAAATTGATAACTTAGATTTGGGCGAACAGGGCACAATTTCAAAATTTGAAGATGACACAAAACTTGAAAGTATTGGGAATTGTTAGGAGGGTAATGATAGACTTAGAGAACATAGATCGTTGGAATGGGCAGATATGTAGTGATTAAATTTAATGCAGGGAAGTGTGAAGTGATACTTTATTGGTCGGAAGAATGAAGAGAAGCAATATAAACTAAGGGTTCAATTCTCAAGAGTGTGCAGGAACAGAAGGACCTAGGTATATATGTGAACAAATTATCAAAGGTGGCAGGGAATGTTGTGAGAGCCTTGATTTTCAAAGGCATTTGAGATCTTGGACTTTATAAATAGATATAACTACTTTTTGTAACAAGTAAGGAGGTTATGAGGAACCTTTATGAAACTCTGGTTCAACCTCAGCTAAAGCATTGTGTCCAATTTTGGACGCTACTTTAGGAAGAATGCGAAGGCTTTAGAGATGATGCAGAAACTATTTACGAGAATGGTTCCAGGGATCAGCGATTTCAGTTATGTGGACAGATTGGAGAAGCTGGGGTTGTTCACCTTGGAGAAGAGAAGGCTGAGAGGATATTTGATCAAGCTGCTGTGAGGAACCTGTTTTTGAAAAATTTGAAGGACATTGCATTCTGGACATGCTTCCTCCCTGAATTATTTTTAAAAGTTTGCAATATTAATTTGGGCTGTGAATATGCCATTCTTCAAGAAACCACAGGTCAAGATAGATGTCCAGCGAGGAACACCTGCGGAGGGAAGAGATGCTTTGTATATATAAGTTAACAAAGAACTGCTGTTGTCTGGCTAAAGACTCTTGTTGATTAGTTGGAAACACCTGGCCTAAGAAGTACTCTTTGCACATCTTAGTCTTTAAAATACCATAGCAGAGAGTGTGAGGGCGCCTTAGAAGCAAGCTGCAAGAATAAGACTCTTTCCCTCTCTCTGCCCCACTTTTGTGTTACATGCAGTATAGAGTGAGTTAAACTTTCCTCAAACATCTCATTGGAATAAATTTTTTTGAAAGTCTGCAAAGTTGTGAAAAGTAAGAGTCATCAAGGACAGTTTCAGCAAAAAAATTTTGTCTGAAGAAACTTACAGACCTATTGTGACCAGAATTCTGTTAGATCAACAATGTAAACTTGAGTATGATACTGACTTATCACTGATAAAGTATCCAGTTGTGAAGCTGCTACAAAGCAGAACATCTGTTTGGATGCATTTTAAGACATTTGTCTAATGGAAACTAGCTATTCTAATTTTAATTTGAGTCCATTATTGGAATATTTTGTATAGTTTTGGGACACTAATTTCAAAAAAACTTTTTGGGGAATACAGGAAAAAGCTAAATGATTGAGATTCAAAGGAAGTAATGGTATAGATGCCTCCCAACTTGTTTTCTTATTCATTCACAGGATGGCAGTGTAGTGTAACTTCAAGGTATTTTGATCAGGTATTCTGTCTTGCAATGATTTTGCTGCATTTTCTTAAGCACACTTGTGCATATCTGGTTCATAATTCTTATGTTTTAGAATATAAATTTTATTTTTGGGAATTAAAATTTTAACTGCAGAAAATGGGAGTACCTGGTTGAGAAATTTGCAAAAACAACCCTGAACTAAATGCAATTCAAACAAGTTTGAGTTTATTACACTTAAAAGGTGGGGCCAAGTTGATTTAAGAGGTAAACAGCTAGAAAGGTAAGAGTCACAAAAGAGTAGGTGGAGAAATTTAAACCATGGATGATCTATCTGTAGACCTTTTGGCAGAGACATGATGTCTGCAATCATTTCTGTAAGGGTAATCCAGAGAGATGTTTTGCTTTGAGAGTTGTAGCTAAATTAGTTTAAAGCATTAGGAAACTTCTGAAAGGTTGTAAAATCTATTTATTTCTCCAGATCAAAGAAGAAATTAAATGAGGGATAATTAACCTGAAGGTCTGTTTGAGGACATCCTAGAGCATTGCCATGTCATCATGGAGTAGGGTGGAGCTTGGACAGATTCTCTGCTTTCTAAAATAATCTGGGTGTTTGCTGAGAGTTATAGTTGTAATTTAGATGTGTGTGGTGCAACTCACTGAAAGAAGATAGCTAAAGTAAATGACAGTTCGGCTTGCACTGTAAGCAGAGAAAAAGCTAACTACTTCATTCACTGTATGGAATGCGGGTAAGGCTTAATCTTAATTTGGATTTCATGAGGGATTAGAAATTGGAAAATTGCCTAGTTTGAAGCTAGTGGATAAACCTACAGTGGTCCTCAGAGTTTTGTGTAAAAGAAAACAGCCAGCAGATTGGCTTGTTATGATTGCCTTCTCAATAATTCCAAGGAACTGAGGCATCTGCAATCGAGAGGTATTAAGCAAAGAGCCTTACCTCTGAGAATAGTTGGAATTGAAGTAAATTCTAGAGGACTGTGGCATACCTATGGGTGGTCCCAACAGTAACCTTAGGATTGTGCCTTAAAAGAGAGGCTTGGGGGAAGTAAAGAGTAAAACTGAGTGCATAATATACATAGCTCTGATCTATAATAAGACTGCTTGTTTAATTCTTTTAATTACTGTAAGGGTTGTGTTTTGGAAAATTTGGAATTTTGTGTAGTTCTGCTGATTAAATCACTGGTGTTTGGATTTCTTTTTGAATGTTAAGGGCCCCTAACAGGATCATGACCTTGAGTTCCCTACAGGGCAGAAGTTAAGCTATCAGTACAAGATCGTGATTGAAGGTCCTGTGAACTTTATTTCTCTCCAAGCCGCTATGGATGTCAATTTTATTAATAGACCCCAATGAGTTGGACACTGGTTCTGAATTAACAAACTGGATTTTTTTTTGTATGGCAATTGATCAAGCCAGATATATAAGGAGCAACACTCTTGTGTATGACAAAAGGTCTTGTACTTTTGGAACTGCATTTATATCCTGACTGCGGTAAATGTAGTGAGTTTTTATAAGCAGCAGCTAATGAACATCCCATCATTCACTTTCTTTGATTCCTTTTCACTTCCAGTTGCTCTTGCTCTGAAGCATTCAATGTCTTTATCCGAGGCTGGAAGTTTCAATATCCCATTAGCCTAGTACTCCCTGGAGTGCATATTAATAGTTAATATTTCAACTGACATTTCCATTTCAGGATCGAATTAACCATGAGTGAGATGTTCACATCATCCAAGTATGGTCTTCCCAGTCTAATAAACACATTAAAGCTGTATAGAAATTAAAAGCCATTCGGCAGTCAGGTGCACTGGAGCCAGGTGATCATCTTAGACCTACCTCAGCCTGAAGTTTACATTTAAACAGAGTGCAATGAATTCATTTATATTTATGTGCAAAGCAAATCTATCTCACTGTCTTTTCATGAAGCAATGGTAACAAGAAATTTGCTACAAGGGGCTGGATAGGCAGTAGACTTGAACTTGCTTAAATTGAGAGAAAGCTATTTGGAGGAGAAACAATCCAAGTCTTCTAAAATGCCAAGAATAGATAATTAATTTGTGTAGATACAAATCTGCAAGACTAAAGTTGCAAATAAATGCTCTACATTCTCTAGTTGCATTGATTCATGGAGCAGTTATTTCCAAATTTTAAAAATAATTAAATGGTTAGGAGCTTGGTTGAAAATTGCTGAACACTGAAATGATGAGTTCTGTTTGGGCTTTGTGTGGAGGACCATCAATTTAAGGAAATGTCATTGTCAAAGAATACAGCCAGTTAAGGTTGAATAATTTTAGGTATATTTTGCCTGATTTTTAAGATTTTGGGGAGTTGGCATTGAACCTCTCTTCTCTCCACACCTGATTTAATGGATTTATCTCTTTGTTTTTCCCTCTACCCCATCACTCAGGAAACATGGCACAAGTTGGAACTTCACCAGTTATACAGGAGGAACCCTCCAGCGCTGAAAATCTTCTGGCTGTAAAATTTCTCATGTCAGCACTGGAGTCGATGGTAAATTATTAGAATTTTATTAAGATGTCATTTAACCTTCTTGTTGATGTCATTTAATTAACAATCTTCTGTTACATTGTGGCTTGAGGGCTTTGGGTCCTGGGGGAATGTTTACAAAACATCCTGCTCCAGTTCACATTATAAGTCTGCTGCAGTCTCCTGCTGGATCTCTACCAAAGGTAGATTCAGAGGCTTTTAAAAATGCCCCCCTGATGCTGATGGAACAAGGTAGGCCATGTAATTCACCTACGGAATGCTATTGATTGTGCAAGACTGCAACATCGGAAGATGATTTCATCACAGTGATTTAAAAAAATGCCTTTGCTCCATATGTTTGAAGCATCCTCATGAATCTAGTGTTAGCCGTTGCATTTGAACATAAGAATCACAGTGTGACGATGAATCTATATAAAACCCTCAAGACTACAGGTGGGATAGTGTGTAAAGTTTTGGGCTCCATACTATAGGAAAGGACCATAGAACAAATAATAATGTCCTTCTTAAAGCCAACTCCACAAGCATTCGGGGAAATGTCCTGCAAAATCAACTTCAATGGACTGGATACTGTCCAGATGACAGAAAACTGTCTCCCCTACCAGGTCCTGTTCTCCCAGCTCTCAAATGGCCAACGTTTCAGAGGAGGACAAAGAAAATGCTTCAAAGCTATTCTGATGCTCTCCTTGAAGTGCAGCTGCATTGACTTTTGATGACTGTAAGGAGCTTGCTACCAATTGGTCAGAATGGTGATAACCTGTCCATCCAGCTATAAGTCCCAGTTTCTTAATGATGAGACACAGAGAAGGAAAGTAAAGGAAGTAAATCCAGCACACTGGATCCCACTACACTGTCTTTACTTCATTGTGTAAGAACTTGGACTTGATTTAAAATTTAGAGCTGCTAGTATCTGTTTAGCTAATTTAACTTTTAAATCCCAAATTGACAATTTCGATTAATGGGTCCTGTTGAGCTGACCTACAAAGTACAATCAAGTGAGAGAGAAACAAACAAGTATGGTGAAATGAAGTAGAATTTATTAAGCAAGGGTGGTAAATAGGTTTAACAGAGGACTGTGATGACAGCATGTATTAACCCTCAAAGGCTGTGGATCCACTGCATGCTAATAGCACACAGCCTTTCTCTTCGTCCTCCTTTGGTGTGTTTCAGGAGAGTTGCCACCATAGGAGCAATGGCGATGACTGTATCCCCGATGTCTTGAAACTTTTGATATTAACCCCTAATTCTGAAAGCCCTTGTGCCATATTTGAACATGGCTTGTATTAACCCTTTCAATTAGTTGAAAGTGAGGTCACTTGCTTTCTCCCCACTTCCATGCCTAAAGTCACATAACAAGTAACTGGAAACAGATGTCCACCTTTTGTATTCAATGTTCTCTCTAGATGTTACATGAATTAGAAGTCCAATTGACGTTCCCATAAACTATGTTCGTTCTTATCACAAAATATTGCTAATTTGCCTTCTCAAGTTCTTGTACTAGGGTGTCTCTTGTGGTGAAACAGGAAAAATAAGCATAAAAGTTGCCCTCAATTTTACTCTCTTTATTACACTTAAATGATTAATATGTTAGAAAAATATCTTAATTAAAAAGGTATGTGAGATTTGTGCTGGTACTAGCCCTTATCACCATAGGGAGGGAGCCATGCTGAGAGTTGGTTCTGTTGGCCCTTGAGTGTGCCTTTAAGACAAAGGAGTTCTGTAACCATTCCAGACAAGGGGGCAACTAAGTCTTTATCAATAATTCAGTTCTCTCATTACTGACAGACATCCTTGAGTCTTGCAGCTGCAAATGCTAGTTGCACAGTCTTTACCTGTTTAATTTGCCTCTCTTTGTAGGCAAGAACTTAAGCTGTCTATTTAAACCGTGGTTAGTATGAGATACCAAAATGTTGGTTGTAATCAATGTAAAATCCTAAAATTAGATTATTGAAATCACAGTAGTATTTTTTTCATATGAAAATGCAACAAAGCAACTCGATCTGGAGCTATAAGAGAACATCCTGTGGATTTCTAGGATATTGTCTGGTATGAATTTGCTCCATGTTCTATTGAGAAATGACTGGCTCCACTGGATACAGCAAAAGGCATGATGCTCTCTGACAGCACTTTAGCTGAGTGCTGAAGACTAGTGCACGAGAACTAGTCCTGTCTCTAGCCAGGCAGTTCAGAACAACTCCAAGATTGGTATCTCTTAAACACAGTGGAAAATTGCTCAGGAGTGTCCACAAAAAGCAGGACTAATCAAATAAGTCAAATTACCTGCTTAATCATCAGCATTGTGATGAAAAGTGTTGTTGATGCTATTATAATCCAGCAGCACTTAATCATCAGTTATCTGCCCAGTGATGCTTAGTTTACGTTCCACCAGAACCACTTGGCTGCAGATTCATTACAATTTTGTCCAAACGTGGATAAAATAACTGAATTACATAAGTGAGAGTGACTGCCCTTGACATCATGGCAGTGTTAGACCGGGATGTGGCACTAAGAAGCCCTAGTAAAACAAAGTCAGTGGGAATCGGGGATAACTAATCACAGCTAGCACAAAGGAGGGTTGTTGTTATTGTTGGCGGCTAATTATCTCAGGAGTCCCTTAGCTTGGTCCTACTTTCTACAGCTGCTTGATCATGACCTTGCCTCCATTATAAGACCAGAAGTAAGAATGTTAGCTGATTGGAGTATTCAGTTTCATTTGCAGTTCTTCAGATACTAAAGCAATCTTTGCCTATGTCCATTAAGACCTGTACAACATCTAGACTTGGGCTGATCAAAAAGTGTCAAACAATGATTTCTACCAATAAAATACCACTCTCAGCATTCAGTGGCCCTGCTGTCAACTTTTGGGGTGTCACTATTGACCAGAAACTTAACTGGACCAGTCATATAATAAGTATGGCTACAAGAACAGGTCAGAGGCTGGGTATTCTGCTGTGTGACTCTCTCCTCCTCAAACCCTTCCACCAAGTACAAGGCACACTTCAGGACTGTGATGGAATACTATCCCCTTGCCTGGATGGTTGCAGCTCAATCAACAAGCGAAGCTCTATACCACCCTAGACGAGCAGCCTGCTTACTTGAAGCCTCATCTGTCACCTTAAATCTTCATTCCCTCCACCACCGATTACACTGGTGGATGATCTACAAGATTCATGACAGCAATTTCAACAGCACTCCCCTACCCCAAACCCGTATTACCTAGAAAGACAAGACATGGAATCTTGTGCACGCCCCCCCCCGCTCCCCCTCAATGGTGAGCTTGGTGGCAGGGAAGGCATTTAATCTTGAGGGTGGTGGGTGGGGGGCCTTCTATCACCTTGCCTCCCCTCCCCCCGTCCCCCCACCACGATTAAGACTGCGGCTGGAAGGTCTGTGGACGGCCTTCCCACCCTGCCGCCAATTGCGGCCCTTAAGTGGGCAATTGCCGACTTAAGGGCCTCATCCTGCTGGTATTAATCCAGCAGTTGGGGCCTGTTATGCAGGGAACACAACCTATGGGCGGTGGGGTGGGGTGGGGGGTGCTCTCGCCAACAGTCCAGCTAATGGCCAAGACCTCCATCGCCTCCACAAGACTTTGTAAAAGGGCAGCTAATACATGGTAATTTCCTCCTGTAAGTTCCCATTTAAGTCATGTACCATCCTGACTTGGAAATATAGTTCAGTTCCTTCACCGTTGCTGTGTCAGAATTGTAGAGCTCCCTAGGTAACAGTACTGCGACTGTACCTTGACCACATAAAATGCAGCTGTTTAAGATGGCAGCTCAGCATCACATCACATGAAGAATTACAAATACAATCAAAGATATATAAAATTGAGACCTATTAAAGGAGATTGCTGTGTGCTTTAATAATAGGTGTCTAAAAATATGATGGGTGGAACAGACTAGATTGATACTGCTTACTTCCTGTGTCTGAAAGGTTTAGAATCAAGGTGCAAATATCGATATGTTTTTAATAAATGGAGCAAAAGCAGAATAGCTAAAGTAGGCAGAATTGGCTTAAAGTACGTGCTTGCAGATTTTATTTATGATCAGAATGACACCCCTGATAAAAGTTATTTTTCCGAGCAAGGATAAGCAGATTGCTGAGATAACATTAGAGGCAGTGACATTATATTGGCATTGGGGAGAACATATTTAGTGTTGTTCAATAGGATTTTGGTGTTCGTCAAGCCTGTGATGATCAGGTCACCATATTTGCCATATGACATAAATTATATGCAATGTTAATAAAACAAATGTACACATTTTTGAAAATAGGTTTGAGGTTCTAAACTGTCAGGAATCAAGACAGATACACTTGCTGCCAGAGCCAGGAGAATGAGCGTTGCTGCACTACCCCAGCTTGCCAAAATTGCACATTTCAACCCTCAGCAGAGAAAAAAAGTTCTGGAGAAAATTAAGGCACTAAAATCCAATAAATTCCCAGGACCTGAATGTCTGCAAAAAGTGTTCTAAGAGCGTTAGCTTCAGAGATGCTGGCTGATTTTCCAAATTCCCTAGATTCTGGAACTGTCCTAGCAGATGGAAAATTAGGAAATGTGAGAGCGCGATTGAAGAAAGAGGGGAGGGAGAGAGAGAGATATAATGGGGAACTGCAGGCCAGTTAGCTTGACATCAGTCATTGGGAAAGTGTGAGAATCTATTATTAAGGAAGCCTTAACAATGCACTTAGAAAATCATAGTATGATGAAATAAAGTCAACATGGTTTTACGAAAGGGAAATCCCATGTTTTGCAGATTTAGGAAGGCTTTTTGAGAATGTAACTTGTAGGATAGATTTTTTTAATTAATTCATGGGATGTGGGCTTTGCTGGCTGGGCCAGCATTTATTGCCCATCCCTAGTTGTCTTTGAGAAGGTGGTGGTGAGCTGCTGCCTTGAGCCGCTGCAGCCCAGGTTGTGTTAGGAAGGGAGTTCCAGGATTTTGACCCAGTGACAGTGAAGGAACGGGATATATTTCCAAGTCAGGATGGTGAATGGCTTGGAGGGGAGCTTCCAGGTGGTGGTGTTTCCATCTATCTGCTGCCCTTGTCCTTCTAGATGATAGTGGTCATACGTTTGGAAGGTGCTGTCTAAGGACCTTTGGTGAATTCCTGTAGTGCATCTTGTAGATGGTACTCGCTGCTTCTACTGTGTGTGTGGTGATGGAGGGAGTGAATGTTTGTGGATTCGTGCCAATCAAGCAGGCTGCTTTGTCCTCGATGGCGTCGAGCTTCTTGAGTGTTGTGGAAGCTGTATTCATCCAGGCAAGTGGGGAGTATTCCATCACACTCCTGACTTGTGCCTTGTAGATGGTGGACCGGTTCTGGGGAGTCAGGAGGTGAGTTACTCGTCGCAGGTTTGATTCCTAGCCTCTGACCTGATGTTGTAGCCACAGTATTTATATGGCTAGTCCAGTTCAGTTTCTGGTTGATAAAAGGGAAACTAGTAGATGTGATATACTTAGATTTCCAAAAGGCATTCAATAAGGTGCCACACAAAAAAGTAATATGCAAGGTAAGGGCTCATGGAGTTGGGGGTAGGATTGGAACAGGAAGCAAAGAGTATAAATGGGGCACCTTCAAGTTGGCAGGCTTGGCCTGCAGTACCACAAGGATCAGTAGTGGGGCCTCAGTTATTTACAAAGAGACAGAGAGGAATATATTTAAGTTTGCTGACTATACAAAGCTAGGTTGTGAGGAGGGCACACGGATGTTAATTGAGGGGTAAGCATTGGCCAGGGCTCCAGACATGACTCTCCTGCTCCTCAAAATAATGCCATGGGATCTTTTACACCTACCCAAACGGGCAGATGGGGCCTTGGTCTCCTCAAGATGCCAAGTCCAACAGTGCAGCATTCCCTCAATACTGCAGTGGAATGTCAGCCTTTATTTTTGCTCTCAGGCCCTGGAGTGGGACTCAAACCCAGGACCTTGTGACTCAGGCAGGAGTGCTACCAATGAAACCACAGCTGATGATCTCGGATTGTTTAGCTACCTTCACTGAACAATACCATGAACAGTCTGGATAGACAATTTCTCTCCATTCCCACTGAGTTCCTCACAGGCTGTGTGTGTGTCTGTGTTTTAGTTACTTAAAATCCAGATAAAAGGAGGAGAAAAGATACTTGAAGATGAGACTTCAAATCAGTCTCTGTGACTTGTCGTTGCGGGCCCATTGCTTGCAGTTAAAGTGTTGGTTGTCTGGAGTGAAGGGTTGAAGTTGAAGAGATGTTTTCTGCAGTTGCAATGGCTTCTGTGGTCGATTAGTCAGTATTTACCTTTTTCAGGTAGACTCAGCAGGTAAAGCAGCTTTGGGGGGCAAGTGAAGGTCCCTTTTTCTTTACTGGTTCTGTCAGCGCAACTCTTGAAGACTGCCTGGAGTTCTTTTTTAGGATAACAGTGATGATTTCTGGACAACTTCCTCTGATTCCCAGTGGCAGAGAAACCCAGCTCTTACTTGCTATCCACAGTTAATTCACATCAGAGCTGTGGGTTGGAACTGACTTCCTGAGGTCTTCTGGGTTCTGTGCACAAAATGGCTGTTCTCAGCCAGACTTTATACAGTTTAAAACTCAAAAATGGCTGATACGTTAATTTAAGTGAGTCATTGTTCCACGAACCAAAGAAGTTAATTAAATTGCAGCCTTTTGAAAAAGTCCTTTCTGTCGGTATCAAAGAAGTTCTGAGTTTTCACACCTTGGAAGATTCAATTGTATTGTCCGAGGCATCCTTACATTTATTAATGACTTTGGTGACTGATTCTGAGATAAAACAGTTCAACAATATTTAGCAAAAAGCTAAAAGCTACTGCGGATGCTGGAAATCCAAAACAAAAACAGAATTACCTGGAAAAACTCAGCAGGTCTGGCAGCATCGGTGGAGAAGAAATCAGTTAACGTTTCGGGTCTTCATGACCCTTCGGCAGAACTGAGTATATTTAGGAGAAAAATGAAATATAAGCTGGTCTAAGGTGGGGGGGGTGGGGGGAGAGAGAAGTTGAGGGTGTGGTGATTGTGGAGATAAGCAAGCAGTGATAGGAGCAGGTAATCAAAAGATGTCACAGACAAAAGGATCAAAGAGGTGTTGAAGGTGGTGATATTGTCTGAGAAAAGTGCTAATTAAGAATGGAAGACAGGATACTCAAGGTACAGCTCTAGTGGGGGTGGGGTGGAAAGACTAAAAAAGTTTTAGTTTTAGATTTAAAAATAATGGAAATAGGTGGGAAAAGAAGAATCTATATAAATTATTGAAAAAAAAGGGAGGGGGGAGAAATGGGATGGGGGGAGGGGGAGTTTAAGATCTAAAGTTGTTGAATTCAATATTCAGCCCGGAAGGCTGTAAAGTGCCTAGTCGGAAGATGAGGTGCTGTTCCTCCAGTTTGCGTTGGGCTTCACTGGAACAATGCAGCAAGCCAAGGACAGACATGTGGGCAAGAGAACAGGGTGGAGTATTAAAATGGCAAGCGACAGGGCGGTTTGGGTCTTTCTTGCGGACAGACCGCAGGTGTTCTGCAAAGCGGTCGCCCAGTTTGCGTTTGGTCTCTCCAATGTAGAGGAGACCGCATTGGGAGCAACGAATGCAGTAGACTAAGTTAGGGGAAATGCAAGTGAAATGCTGCTTCACTTGAAAGGAGTATTTGGGCCCTTGGACGGTGAGGAGAGAGGAAGTGAAGGGGCAGGTGTTGCATCTTCTGCGTGGGCATGGGGAGGTGCCATAGGTGGGGGTTGAGGAGTAGGGGGTGATGGAGGAGTGGACCAGGGTGTCCCGGAGGGAACGATCCCTATGGAATGCCGTCGGGGGGGTGAAGGGAAGATGTGTTTGGTGGTGGCATCATGCTGGAGTTGGCGGAAATGGCGGAGGATGATCCTTTGAATGCGGAGGCTGGTGGGGTGATAAGTGAGGACAAGGGGGACCCTGTCATGTTTCTGGGAAGGAGGAGAAGGCATGAGGGAGGATGCGCGGGATATGGACCGGACACGGTTGAGGGCCCTGTCAACGACCGTGGGTGGAAAACCTCGGTTAAGGAAGAAGGAGGACACGTCAGAGGAGCTGTTTTTGAAGGTAGCGTCATCAGAACAGATGCGACGGAGGCGAAGGAACTGAGAGAATGGGATGGAGTCCTTACAGGAAGCGGGGTGTGAGGAGCTGTAGTTGAGGTAGCTGTGGGAGTCGGAATATTTAGCAAACATCTGTGGAGACAGTTGTCTGCTGTGACTTCCATTTTGAAAGGACTTTAAGAACTTAACTGAATTTTTTTTTAAAGCAGGGATGTACTTCTAACAATTTTCCTTAAAAAATCCACAATATTATAATTGCGCAGTCATGACAATGGTTAATTAAGTGGCTCAAGGAAAGGAGAAAAAATGGGGAATGGAAACAGCCAGTACATGGGATTAGGAATACTACTTATTTGGATGTTCAACATGGAATGGTTGGGAACTGAACAGCCTGTTTCTGTATTGCAATTTCTATGTAACTCTTATGTAATTGGCTGTGGTCATAACAAATTTGGGGGCTCTTTGTGGGAGTTATTCCTTGATTGACTTGGAATTTGTGAATCTAAAGGATACAAGTATGTGGAGAATACAGAACTCTAGTTTTGTGTTGAAGGATTTTAAAGTGGTTGAACTGCAAAATGGCTTTGGCAGTTGCTAAGACTTCTGGAAGTGCAAGATGTAACTGTGGAGTCTGTAATCTCTGACTCTGAGCAAGTTAGCAGATGAAGTGCAGCTAGAAATAAAAGGTAGAAATAAAAGCAGAATTTCGTATGGCTGATATGGTTAAAGTACTTAGCATTTAAAGTTAGAGGAGACGACACTTGAAACTAGTGTTTCACAGCTAGAGGTAGTAAGACTTCAGTTGCAGATGAAGAAGCTTGGATGAACAAAAATGGACTGAAAAGACTTGAATTAGAAGAAAAAGAAAAATGCAAAAAACTTGAAAAAGAAAAGGACAGATTAAAAGAAATAAAAATAAAATAGCTTGCATGGGAAAAAGAGGATCATGAACAGGAAAAGAAAAGATTGCAAGAAATAGAAATGCGAAAGCTTGAACTTCAACTTTGGAGAGAGAAGTTAGCAAATGAGGAAGGAGATAGAGATCTTCAGAGAGAGAAAGAAGCCAGACAGTGTGAACTTTCTAAAGTGAAACTTAGAATAAAGGAAGGAGAGATAGTGATTTCGATGGTGACTTTGATTCTTTTGAGGAATTTGATTTAACTAAAAATCTTCAGTTAATGCCTAAATTTATGGCGGATGGAGTTGATAAATATTTAGCTTCATTTGAAAAGATAGGTATGAAGTTGAATCGGGCAAGAGACGCTTGGACTATAATGTTACTGAGTTTTGTCCGGTACAGCAATGAATGTGTATGCTAACTTATCAGAGGAGCAATCTGTATACAGAGGGTTTTGAGGACTCGAAACGTCAACTCTTTTCTTCTCCGTCGATGCTGCCAGACCTGCTGAGTTTTTCCAGGTAATTCTGTTTTTGTTGTAGACTGAGGTAGTTAAAAGAGCAATGCTAACTGCTTATGAGCTTGTCCCTGAGGCTTTGCTGTTGAAGTTTAGGACTGTAAGAAAGAGACCTAATCCGATTTCTGTAGAGTTTGCAAGAGAAAAAGAATCTATCTGGGATCATTATTAGGGCATTGAAGTTAGACAAGAGTTTTGAAAGTGTAAGAGAAATTATGACAATGGGAGAATTTAGAAATAGTGTTCCAGCAACTATCAAGACATATTTAGATGAAAGATAAAAAGATCAGGGAGGCTGCTGTTTAAGCCAATACTTATGATATTGCAGGTGAGTGTAAGAAAAGGATCACATGGAAGTCAGCAAGAGAATTGGAGGTATGGAAAACCTGGTGATGGTAGAAGTGTTAGTAACAAGGGGCAGTTGAAGGATGCCAGTCTATTAAAAATGGAAAGGCAGAAGGAAAATGCAGAAAAGTAGTATGTTACCATTGTAACAAGGCTGGACATTAAAGAACAAACAGTTGGAAGTTAAATGGGAAACCGATTGCATTGATAAGTACTTAGAGTTCTGTAAGTAAAAGTGCTGTGGACTCTGAGACCCAGGTGCAAGATAGACCAGTGGCATTTGTACAGGTGGAGAAGGAAGAATCCATAGTAGCCAGAGAGGTAGGAATGTGTTCACGCAACCTACCGAAGGAGGTTCTGAAGCGCAAGTTACAGAGATGTTTAAAGATTTCATATGCGAAGAGAAAGTATGTTTCTCAGGAAGGACTGTTAAGATCTTAAATGATACAGGGGCTAGCTGGTCATTAATGTATTGGATAGTGCCATCTGCTTTCCAGAAGGGTTATTGCAGGAGAAAGTGTTGGTTGGTGGAATTCATGGAGGTTTCAAGCCTATTTCATTATATAAAATAAATTTAAGTGATTTGAAGACAGGAGAGGTGATTGTTAGAGTGGTGGAGAAATTGTCCATTGCAGGGGTTCAATTTATTCTTGGGAGTGAGAGCTGGATCGCAAATATTGACTGCCTACCGTAGTGGAGGAACCTATTGAGATGCAATCAACAGAGATTTTTACAGAAAGAGTAAACCTCGATTTGTTTCCAGATCGCATGGTGATGAGGTCACGGAGACACAAACTTAAACAGGAAGAGGAGAATCTAAAAGACGGGGAGGATGCTGAACCTCAGACGACTGTATCAATCTTTGAAAATATTACTCAGAATGAGAAGATTAGGGAGGATGAGGCTGAGGTGTTTTGTTCCTTGAAGTTAGTGGAGTTACAGCATCAGGACCCAGACTTAAAGCAGTTATTACCAGACAGCTTGTTCGGAGACAGAGGCAGAATACGTTCTAGAATGTTATTACCTTTAAAGACGATGGCTAATGAGGAAGTGGAGTCCGCCTCATGTCAAGGCAGATGAAAAGTGGGCGATAGTGATACCATCTGGGTACCGGAATGAAATTTTGAGTGGCTCATGAAATCCCAATGGCTGGACATTTTGGAATTAGGAAAATTCGAGCTAAGATACGAAAACATTTCTATTGGCCTGGACTACATAAAGATGTAGTTAAATTCTGTCAAACATGCCATACATGTCTAGTGATGGAAAACCCCCAGCAGCAATTAAACCTGCACCTTTAATTCCAGCTTCAATGTTTGAGGAACCTTTTAACAGGGTCTTGATTGATTGATTGTGTAGAGCCCCTCCCTAAGACTAAAAATGGGAATCAAAATTAACTGACAATCATGGATGTATCCACAAGATTTCCAGAAGCAATACCTTGAAGGAAAATTACAGCAATTGTAGAGGAGTTAACCAAATTCTTTACAAGATATGGGTTACCAAAAGAAATACAGCCTGATCAGGGTTCAAATTTCACGTCACAGCTGTTTAAAGAGATAATGAGCAGCCTAGGAATAAGGCAATTTAGGTTGTTGGCTTATCACCCTGAATCACAAGGTGCTTTAGGAAGATGGCAACAAACTTTAAACGTTAAAGATTAGAGCATATAGTCAAGGCTACCCACATGATTGGGATCGAAGGATTCCATTCTTTTTTTTAGAGGGATTCCATTCTTGTTGTTTGCTATTAGGGATACCCCTAATGAGTCAATAGGATTCAGTCCTTTCAAGTTAATTTATGATCATGAAGTAAGGGGACCACTCAAATTGATTCAGGAGAAATTAATGAGTCAAAGTTCTGAAACAGCTCTCCTGGATTACGTGAAGAAATTCAGAGGAAGATTGAGTAAGGCATGTGAGATAGCTAGGGAACGTTTAAAGATATCTCAGCAAGTGATGAAGACAATAGTAAATAAAATGGCAAAGCCTCGTGGTTTTGTGGCTGGGGAAAACGTATTAGCACTGTTGCCGGTGCGGACAAACCATTAAAGGCAAGGTTTAGTGGACCTTAGCAGACCGAAAACAGACTAAGGTAAACTAAGTGGTGAATATCCCAGATAGAAGAGCCAGTGAGAGTGCCATGTAAATGTGCTAAAAAGGTACTTTGACAGGGAGGATAAACAAATACTGGTAGTGGTAGGTAAGGCAGAGGAAACAGAAATTAAAGGTTCTGAAATTGGCTTTCCTCTGATTAAACTGGACAATGAGGAAGTACTTAAGAATCTAAATGTGATATTAAGTTACCTTCCAGAAAACTGTCGAAGTGATTTACAAGACCTGTTGCAGTCACACAAAGCAATTTGTGGAAATAGACCAGGGAAGACAAATTTGGCTTTGCATGATGTTGATGTGGTGGGTTCAGTTTCAATAAGGCAATACCCATATAGATTAAATACAGTAAAATTGGCTCAAGTGCAGAAAGCAATTGAATTTATGCTTGAAAATGACATTATAGAGCCCAGTCACAGCACTTGGAGTTCACCCATTGTAATGGTACCAAAGCCGAATGGATCACAAAGACAATGTATTGATTACTGCAAAGTAAACAAAGTAACAAAGGCGGATTCATATCCTATTCCACGATTGGAGGATTGTATCGAAAGTGTGGGACAGTTGGCATTTATCACAAAAATTTGACTTGCTGCGAGGATATTGGCAAGTACCCTTATCGGAAAGGGCAAAAGAGATACCAACTTTTGTGACGCTTGACGGTTTGTATCGATGCAAAGTAATACCCTTTGGTATGAAAAATGCACCAGCAACATTTCAGGGACTAACAAAGTGGCTCAAGGACTAAGTAATTGTCTATACTGATGACTTAGTGGTATTCAGTCAAATTTGGGAGGAACATCTACAACATTTAAAGGAACTGTTTCATCGACTACAGGAAGCCACTTTGGTTATAAATTTGGCTAAAAGTGAATTTGCAAATGCAGAAGTGGCATATTTAGGCCACACTGTTGGACATGGTCAAGTGGCCCCAGGAGATGCAGAGGGACAGTTCCCAGTGCCTACAGCCGGACAGGAAGTTTTGAGATTTCTGGGCATGAGTGGATTATATCGGAAATTCGTCCCAAATTTCAGCAGTGTAGTTGCTCCACTGACTGGATTATTGAAGAACAGGAGATTCCAATGGACAAAGGAGTGCCAGACTGCATTTGACAGCTTGAAAGCTTTACTAACCACTATACCTGCCCTGGCAGTATCTGATTATCCAAAGCAGTTTAAAATGGCCATTGACACCAGTGATGTGGCTGTTGGTGCTACAGGAAGATGAACTGGGACTTTAGAACCCAGTGGGATATTTCGCTCAGAAGTTGAATGTGCATCAGAAGAAAGAATCAACTATAGAATAAGAGACTTTAAGTTTGCAGCCTACACTTCAAAATGCTGCAAAGCTAAAACCAAAAAACTCAAGGCAGTAGTATATACTGACCACAATCCTTTGAAGTTTCTGGAAAAGTTTTGAGATGAAAATGCCAGACTGTTCCGGCGGAGTTTGTTATTGCAACCATTCAATTTTAAAATTATCAGGAAGATGTAATAATTTTCATAATGTTGGAATTTATTGTACAGTAGAGTAATATTGGGGTTTGTGTGTGATTTAATTGAATTAAAGGCAGCTGGCCTGAAGGCTTTGTAACAGTAGATAAGCTAGGTTTGAAATGTTAAGTAGGTAAACATAGGTGTAAATGGAATATTTGCATTTTTAAATAAACCAGACTAGCTTGAATTCAAGAGGGAGTGAAATATGCCACCTAGCCAGGAGAAGTTAAGCAGTGTGTTTATTTTTCCCAAAGATTACTGGTAACTTGGTACTTTGATGGGTTTTTGTTATTAGAGAGGTAAAGTCCAAAGACATAGTGAAACAATGGGAATTTGCATTCAAAGGGGAAAATATGTATAAAGGAGGGAAGGTTGTGTGCAAGGACAGGCATTCTAAGATCTAACAAGTGTGAAAAGCCACCAGCATCTAAGCCTCAAGCTGCTGTCTACAAGGAACCAAAACTATTAAATTTCAAAGGGGAGTTTAAAAGTGACGAGGGACTTTTACAACTTACAAAGGTTTCATAGGTAACAAAGGAAGGTTATTATGTTTTATTTGACCCAGAAGTGGAGACAATTGGAAACCATGAAAGATTTTTATACTTGGAACAGTTGAGTTCAAAGAGGTGTTTAGGACAAAAGGGGAAAAGAATATTTGAGGAAAGCTGTTGAGCTAAGTTGTGTAGCTGTGTGGGAGAGATATCCTGAGACCAGATCTGTGCTGGGAAAAGGAGTGAAAGTTGTTAATTTGTAGTAGCCATTGCGTTTTCAAGCCAGAGAAGTCCATGTTGTCAGAAAACAGTCTGTTTCTGAACCTTTCTTTTGGATTTCCACAGCAGAGTGGAAGAGAGTGAGAAGTCATGTGGTATACCTTTACTAAAGTGACAGTGGTTTTTGCCTTGGGTAATATAACTGAATTTTTCTGTTTAAAAATCTATAAGGGAGCTGTTGCCAGGTAGCTTACCTCTTGTGTTCTGACCAAGTGGGTATTTTTGGGGGGGAAGGGGATGTTTTGTAAAACTGTTTTAATTCTGTAACTTGAATCTTGGGTTTTTTTTCTTCTTGTTAATAAATCCTTTTAATGTTAATATCCTAGAAGTGCTTCTGGGATCAGTAGTTATCCCCTTTTATCACAATACCAAAATAAAGGTTATGATCAGTAAGACAAGCTTCCCTCTGGGATTTGGCTTGCTCAGCAAATAACATCGGCTGTGGTCGTAACGGTATATGTTTTCAGACACGTGGATAGAATGTAATACTGTGCTGCAGATAACGTCTGACCAAGTTATTTTTGTATAACTGAAGCATCACTTCTCTTTCAGCCCTTTAGCAGTTATAAGCCAACATTCCACTAGCATGTGTGATTTTTTATATCTGCACACACAGCTTTTAATGGACTGTGCACATGGATACCCAAGCCTTTGGCTTCTCCAGAGCTTCTAGTCTTTCATTTTCACAAAAACTCCAAATTGCCTTTCTTGGATCCAAAGAAGATGTTGTACTTTTCCTACATTGAACTCCTACATTGCCTTATTTTTTTGTTCGCTTATTTAGTCTATGTGCCTTTATAACTCCCTGCTTCCCGTCTGCACGACTTTAATGTGCCTTCTAATTTAGTATTAATTGCAAATTTGGATATATTTCTTCATCAAAATCTTGAATAAATAAGGTGAAAAGCTTAGACACAGTAAAATAAATGTTCTGAGTTTTTCATTTGGTTCCGGAGTTTTTTCCAGTCAGAAAAGTGACATTATTTTGTGCTACTAACATATATATGTAAGGCACATTATGCAAATCTTGGGTGCTTCTCACTGTATTTTGGAAGGACAGGAACATAGCATGTAGAATGATCTTATAAAGTGTACATGTGTGTCCTTTTAGGCCTGTGAATCAAATAAATTAACCCTAGTGCATTTTTTTCAAAAGTTCAATACTTAAGGATGGTGATTGAAATGCAGGGCTTGAAAAAGGCAAGAGCCTGTGGACCTTGTTACTCTAACCTATTTGTTTCGTAGTTGGAGAACTTTCTTTTTTGTGTGCTGTTTTTTCTTAAAAGCATGAGAGAAATTAGAATTAGTGTGATGCAGAAAGTGTGTTTTTTATGAAAATACATTATTTTCTTTAATGCATATCTTTCTAAAATGTCTGAAAAGAGTTTAATTGATGTTTCCTCTTCAGTGCCAGGAAATTGCAAAGTCAAAAGCTGAAGTGGCTTGTATTGCTGTATATGAGAAAGATATATTTGTCGTAGGGACCGAGCGAGGAAGATCTTTCATTGGAAGCCGAAAGGATTTTCAGACTGACTTTGTCAAATACTGTAAGTTTAATTAAAACTATAAAATAGATTGTACAAAGTCGCAGGTTAATTTCTGTTTGATTTCAAAGAATAATTATTAATTAAAAGCAGTTCTTCTCTGTGGCAGTTTTTGGATTTGAGATTCCTATAGGACACTAATGTGAAACAATTTTAAAGTAGATCTTTTTCACACAACACTCCTGCTGAGTTATTCCATGAATTGTGAAACTCATCAATGTAACATTGGTAGATGTCATAATATCGTGTAACAACCCAACCCATTAAGAAATGGCTTAGAAATATTAAAAGAACAGGAGAAAAAAAATTACATGGGGATTCTTTTTAATAAAGTTCAATTTAGGAAACAGTGGCACTTCTCTGTAGGTTTCAGTGAAAACACGAACCCTCACCCCTCCTCACTTGTCTCTCCTCTTGGCTCACCCCTTGCCTACTTGCCTATCACTTGTATCTTTGCGCTCTTGCGCTCTCTTTTTAAAAAAAAAGTGGTCACTAACCCAATTGTAGGTGTTCTGGGAAGGCCACATTATTGCCCATCCCTGTAAGAAGGTGATGATTGGGGAATTACAGAATTCTGACCCAGCAACCATCAGCAAAAATAGTGGATATCCCAGACCCCTATTATCTGAGCTAAGTGTTCCAGTGATTTTGCTGCTCTTGTTCTTAGTTGTAAAGGTTGCATAGCTGACAGACAGTGTTGTAGTAAGTTTAATGAGTTGTTACAGTGCATCCTGGAATCAGTGTGCCTATGATGATGATGATGTAGTAGTAGATATCGAGTCCACTGGCAGTGGGGCTGAGCAATCAGATTGACTTGTCATGCTTGATGTTAAATTTCAATTTTGTTGCATGGACTTATTCAGGCTTGTGGTGTGTATTCTGTTACTCTTGCATGAACCTTGACCATGAGGCTTTGTGGAGTCAAAGTGAGCATCCGCCCTTCTCTTCTGGTCACACTGATATGCTTATTTCAATGAAACATGTAATCAGTGGTAACTTACTGATTGTTGTGATGCATGGATCATGGATCAAAACACATGTCTCAAATGCAAGACTTTTAAAAAAAAAAAATTGGGCCAGATTTTGTGGTTTCCAGATGGTGGTGCCCTGGAAGTCCCTATGAAAGGACTGCTTGGGAATAGCTTGGGAATTTTCAATGTCCATTGGGCAATTACTATGTGTCTGGCACCCTCTGAAACTCAGATTTAAAGTTGGAGACTTCGGATGGTTCCCACTCAACAGAATAGTTACCCAGGAAAAGTTAGATTATAACCAGTTCCAACTCCTGGGAGCCTATATTACTGACAGCACCCCATCCCCCTCCCCCAGACCCCTTGACCCACCCTACCCCTCATCCACTTACCTTACACACTTGCCTTCTCTCCTAGCTTGTCAAATTGCCTTGAGCATTTAAATTTACCAGAATACGGTAGCTAGTGTTGTAAAAAGTGAGTGGGGCTTCATTTTCTGCTCTGCTCCCACACTACACTGGAGGACTCCAGGAGTCACTATGCTCCATATTTCTCAGACCCAGGTTGGAAGTCAGGGTGAGAAATGTAAAGTAGGAAAATAGGAGCAGAGTGACAATCCGAAGACGGTGGTTGCCACTCCACGGAAGAGTCAGGCCATTATATATAAACTAGTGAATGCATAGTAACATGTTCTCTGACTTGGTTGGAGTCACAAGAACATGTAAACTAAAATGTGTGATGTGTGTTCTTTAAGGGCTAGAAAGTGTAATTGATAGTTACACTTAGTGGTCAGATTCAGATGGCTATGTTTGACAGTTCTCTTAAGGAATATAGCGATACACACGCCTAAAAAGGTCATTACAGTTCATCTAGTTGCTCCCAATGAGTTGGAAATATTGAGGATATGGTGATTTGAAGTAAAGGAATAGAAAGGCACAACATATTATGTTGCTTTAGATTTATAAAAAAGGAAAGGAGGTAGGAATTGTAATTACCTTGAAATTGTTTAGTTGTCTCAACTTAGGTCTCTGGTCTTTTCCAGCTTTTATAAAGTGGAAGCCACAGCTAGGAGTCAATTAAATAACAAGAAAGTTGCCTATTGTAGCATGATGATACAGAAGTGTTAGTGGAAGTGTGAGATGGTGTGTGAGTAAGAGGGAAAGAAAGAACTTGAAATTATAGAGTGACTTTCACACCCTCGGGGTGTGCCAAAGTAGGAACTTTTGAGACTAAGGTAATTACACAAAGTAGTGTCAGGTGGACTGACTTGTAAGTGGAAATAGGAGCCTGGGATCTCAGGATTGCGAAGGGTCTGAGGGTGTAGCTGTTTTTGAAGAAGGGTAGTGCAAGGTTTGGAAACTGTATGTGGGGTTCTAGGAATACTGAAGAGGTTTTACAACAGTGGGCCAGGTCCTGGGAAAGAAAATCTTAGGGTCTCAGAGTTGGAGTTCGTTCTGACCATGGAGCATTGAGAAAGTTATATGTTTGTGAATACAAAGAGGGGGTTTTTGGGACTGTGGGTAGGACTGCAGACTCAAAGGGTTTTGGATCCATCAAGACCAGGAGAAGCAGAGTATGACTGTGTATTGTGGTTGGTGATGGAAAGTGGTGTCTGGCAGTCATGTGGTAGGGCAGCCCAAACTGCTGTTAGTTTGTAGTGGGTTTTCAAACCATCTGACGATTCTTCTGCATTTTGTGCAAACCTCTATAGCCCATTCACAATCTCTTAGGTATCTTCAGCTATCTCCACTATCTCCAACTGTTTTTTTCCTGTTTGCTAGTTTCTGTGTTTACCTTCTTACCATAAATTATTTGAGAACAAGTTACTTCTGTGCATGCTGCAAGCACATAATAATAAATTGCGTATCTGCAGTCTATGATTTTCTGTCTAACCTCCTATTGTGTCATGAGCATAAAAGTGAAAAATGTATTCTTTGTGCACTTCATGGTGCGATAGTCCAGTCGTCATTGGCATAAGCATATAAATTTTCATAAAATTATTTCCGAACGTGCTCAAGGATTATCCTTTATAGTTTCCAAGTTTTAAATGTGAAGAAATATCCTCAAGTCTCAAAGATAATGCGGAAGAGATTTTTTAGTCAGGATTTCAACTGAGTTAACTGAAGTGACTGAGAAAAAAAACTATTCTTGATGAGCAGTCTTGTCTTCTTCTATTTCAATGAAGAAACTATATCTCTCTGATTCCAGGTCTTGTGAGCAGCTTAAAACAGCAAAAAACATACTTGTTAATACATTTAAATAAACGTTGCAGTTGTCTGAAATAAAGCAATGAGATTTTAATGCCAGTTTCTTCAAAATCTTTAGAAAAGAAAACTAGTTCTCCGATCACCCAGGATGACCATACATACTCCCTCATCAGCTGTTTAGGTATTGATATCCAGAGTGTGGCAGGAAGGGACAGATGTACAAACATAAAAAACAGCAGCAAATAGGGTCAAAGGGGGAAAAGTGGTAAAAAGGCAAAATTAATGGCCCTTTACTTAAATGCATGTAGCATTCAGAACAAAATAAATGAATTAAAGGCACAAATGGAGGTTAATGAGTATGATCTTATAGCCATTATGGAGACGTGGTTACAAGGAGATCAAAGCTGGGAACTAAATATTCAGGGATATGTGACTTTTCGAAAGGAAAGGGTGGTGGGGTAGCTTTGTTAGTACGAGATGGAATAAGTATGGAAGCAAGAAACGATCTTGGATCGGAAGATGTAGAATCCATGTGGGTGGAGGTAAGAAATAACAAGGGGAAGAAGACACTGATGGGAGTAGTCTATAGGCCCCCTGACAGTAGCTATACTGTAGGACAGAGAAGAAATCAGGAGATAATGAGGATATGTAAAAAAGGCAGTACATTAATTATGGATGACCTTAATCTTCTTGTAGATTGGGAAAATCAAATTGACAGAGGTAGCCATGAGCAAGAATTCATAGTGTATTCGGGACAGTTTCCTAGAACAGTATGTTGTGGACCCAACCAAGGATCAGCTGCTTTGGATTTGGTAATGCGTAATGAGGCAGGTTTAATAAATGAGTAAAAGATCCCCTAGGAAACAGTGACCATAACATGGTATAATTTAGCATTCAGTTTGAGAGTGAGAAACTTGGGTTGGAAACAACTGTTTTAAATTTAAATAAGGGTAATTACAAAGGAATGAGGGCGGAGTTGGCTGGAGTGGACTGGGAGAGGAGTTTAGCAGAAAAGACAGTTGATGAACAATGGCAGACCTTTAAAAAAATAGTTCATGACTCACAAAAAAGATATATCCCGGGGAAGGAGGAGGATTCTAGGAAGGAGATAAACCAAGGAAGTTAAGGACAGTATTAAATTGAAAGAAAAAACCTACAATTTGGCAAAGATTTGTGGTAAGCCAGAGGATTAGGGAACTTTTAAAAACCAACAAAAGATGACCACAAAAAGAGGGAGAAAATAAACTTTTGAGGGTAAACTAGCAAGTAATATAAAAACGGACAGTAAGGGCTTCTTAAAATATATAAAAAGGAAGAGAGAGCCCAAGGTGAAGATATGCCCCTTAGAGAATGAGGCTGGGAAAATAATAATGGGGAACCAGGAAACGGCAGAGGGGTTGAATAACTATTTAGCATCAGTCTTCATGGTTGAAGATACTATAGTATTCCAAAGATACTAAATAATCAAGGGGTAAAAGGAGTGGAGGAAATAGATACAATAACTATCACTAGAGGAAAAATGTACTAGGGAAACTAACGGGGCTAAAGGCTGATAAGCCCCCTGGATAGATGGGTTGCATCCTAGGATATTAAAGGAAGTAGCTACACAAATAGTGGATGCACTGGTAGTAATCTTCCAAGAATCCTTAGATTCTGGAAAATTCCCAGAAGATTGGAAAACTGCCAATGAAACGCCCTTATTCAAAAAAGGAAGGAGACAAAAAATAGGTAACTATAGGCCAGTTAGCCTTACATCTGTCACTGAGAAAATGTTAGAGTCTATTACAAAGGATGTAATAATAGAGCATTTAGAAATGTATAATATAATCAAGGCAGAGTCAGCATGGCTTCATGAAGGGGAAATCGTGCCTGACAAATTTATTAGAATTCTTTGAGGAGGTAGCAAGCAGGATAGATAAAGGGGAACCAGCAGATGTAATATATTTGGATTTCCAAAAGGCGTTCGATAAGGTACTGTACATAAGGCTACTTAATAAGATAAAAGCCTATGGTGTTGGGGGTAGTATGTTAGCATGGATAGAGGATTGGCTAACTAATAGAAGACAGAGTTGGGATAAGGGGGGCATTTTCAGCAACTTGTAACTAGTGGAGTGCCACAGGGATCAGTGCTGGGGCTACAATTAGTTACTATATATTAATGACTTAGATGAGGGAAACGAATGTGCTATCGCCAAGTTTGCGATGACACAAAAATAGGTGGGAAGGCAAGCGGTGAGGATGACACAGCCTACAGAGGGATATAGACAGGTTATGTGAGTGACAAAAACTTGGCAGTTAGAATATAATGTGGGAAAATGTGAGGTTATGCATTTTGGCAGGAAGAATAGAGGAGCTGAATATTATTTAAATGGTGAAAGACTGCAGAAAGTTACAGCACAAGGATTTAAGAGTCCTTGTGCATGAATCTCAAAAAGCTAACATTGAAGTTCAGTAGGTAATAGGGAAGGCAATTGGAATGCATGCCTTTATTTCAAAGGGAATGGAGTATAAAAATAGGGAAGTCTTGCTAAAACTATACAATGTACTAGTTAGACCACACCTAGAATACTATGAGTAGTTTTGGTCCCCTTATCGAAAGAAAGGTATACGGGCATTGGAGGCAGTCCAGAGAAGTATCATTAGCTGGATCCCAGGTATGGAGGGATTTTCTTATGAGGAGAGGTTGAGTAGGTTGGGCCTGTTCTCCTTGGAGTTTAGAAGACTGGGAGGTGACTTTATTGAAACGTGTAAGATTCTTTGGGGTGCTTGACAGGGTAGATGCTGAGAGGTTGTTTCCCCTTGTGGGAGAGTGTAGAACCAGAGGGCATAAGCTCCGAGAAAGAGGTCGCCCATTTAAGACAGAGGAATTTCTCCTCTGAGGGTAGTGAACCTGTGGAATTCTTTACCGTAGAGGCTGGGTCATAAAGTTTATTCAAGGCTTGAGTTGGACAGATTTTTAATCACTAAGGGAATCGTAGGTTATGGGGAAAAAGCAAGAAAGTGGAATTGAGGATTCAAATCAGCCATGATCTCATTGAATGGCAGAGCAGACTCGATGGGCTAAATGGCCTACTTCTTTCCTACGCCTTATGGTTAATGTACAGATTGCACATTGGGAAAGATATGCTGGTGTTGGTTGCTATGCCCAGACGTTGAACTTAAATTATATCTAGCTGAAGGCCAGAGTGTTTACTTTGAATTATTGACAAATTTAAGAGTATTTAGTGTGGAAAATGTTGAATTGTCAGGAGTGAGTTATGCATATTGCTTTTCATCATTTACAAATAACTCGCTTGATTACATACATGGTGCAAGATTCTCGACAAAATATATTTCGGTAGTAATCTGTTCCCATATAATGATCTGACTTCTCGTCTTACTATTTAAATGTTAGCATTTTCCATCCCTCGGGCATCAAATTATTTTAGGCTTGTGATATTCAGTATGCTTGAATTTATATTGTGATAGTTAAAATACATGTCGCTGGAGAAGCATTTTGGTGTAGCATATGTTAACTAATGACTGTTTTGTTTTCGAAACTTCTTTCAATGGGTTGATGTTCAGTACCAAGAATCTAAGACAAGTTTGTTGAAATGACTTCCAGTGTTCTCCCTGCTCGCTTTTGATAGTTATGGTTTAATTTCAGGTGTGGCTGAGGAACAAAAGGCAGCAGGAAAGCCCAGAAATGAAGATGTTCTCTGTATGACACCGACTATTGTACATAACCAGTCTGATGTTGAAACAATAAGAAAATCAGTTGAGGAGTTGTTTTCTTCACTCTATGGTACTATTATATTTCAATTGCCTGTGGCGGGGTGGGGTGGGGCGCGGGGGGGGAAATAGCATCGATGTACTGTGATTATTGTTTGTTGACATTTGTACAATTGAATGAAGTATTGCAAAGCTTTACTACTTGCAAATTCATCAATCCCACGCAAGACTGGTAAACAACGTAGGTTCTTTTATTTGAAGACTAATACTAATATATACAAGTTACAGGAGAGGTCAGCAAACACGTCTAACCTAAGGTTTCAATACGCACGCACACCCACAGCTAGCTATATGCTATTTTATATCACTTTCTTCAGTGATGACACATGTATACTATTTGCATATTCTCTTAAAGTGATACTATGACATCCCTTTTTTCCAAAGAAAAAGATTACACATAGTAAGAGTAAGTATACATAACATAGTAGGGTGGTTGTGAAAACTATTTACATAAAAGATAGATCTCCATTTACCATTTGAATTTTAAAAGTGTCTGTCCAAGCTTATTAATCCTTTACTGAGGTCAAGACTCACCACCTTGTTGTTCTTGACTTGTGGGTGCATTGGCATCCTGTGTATTATCATAGTGCTGTTTATTTTCATTGTGGTCTTCCACAATTTCATTGAGTTCATCTTGAAACATGTTCTTGATGCGGTTGGACTGTTGGATAATATGTAGCTGGGCAATTCTCTCAGCTGGCTTCTGTTTCTTAAATGTTGCCCCATTCGGTATTGTGACCTAGGCTAGCCGCATGCTTTGGATACTCCCGAGGGATGCCTGGTTCCCTAGGTGGGATGTGACCTGAACCTTTAGCCCTATGCGCAGACTACGCAGTTCTGCACCTACAGGTCGGTTGTGTGCTGTCTTCATCCTTTTGCGAAGTATCTCCTGTATTCATGAACATTTGCATGGGTAATGGCTTGGCAAGGTTGTCTTAACCTGCTTCCCAAATATGATTTCCACTGGTGAAGCCCATGTCTAAACTTGCCCCCTCAAATGCAATATGGAAGTCTTCTTTTGTTTCTCTATACTACTTCATGATTAATAGCATAACAGTAAGGGCCATTCACTCCACAAGACTGTTGGATCTGGGATAGTGTGGAGAAGCTGTCATGTGGTTTAGGCCACATTTGGCACACGTGTCCCTGAAAGGTCTACCAGTATACTGTGGCCCGTTGTCTAATATAATCTCCTTGGTTGCACCAAAGAAACTGAATATTGCCACAGACACGTTCAAAGTATCCTTCAATTGTCTGGTGATTGGAAACTTGGATAATAATCAGTGACACAGAGGAAACCATTGCCAGGACGGTGAATAAATCTGTTTATTTTGGACCAAAGGTGCATGCAATAGAACCGTGGGGATACAGTGGTTCCTTGTGTTGGTGTGGTTGGTGATGCTGACATGCTTTTCACATCCTCACTGCCTTTTCAATATCACTGTTGATCCCTGGCCAGTACACAGTTTCCCTTGCTAGGTGCCTTGTCCATTCTATGTCCATTTAACCCTGGTGCAGCCATGACAATATGACCTGGCTGTTATGGCACAGCGGGTGGTAAATGCTGAGCTGTTCAAATCCCAGAGGGAAACTTGTAACAACTGCTACAATTATTTTACACGATGCGTCTATTTCGAGATGCGTGCCTTGAATTCAGTAGTAATAAGACCACCAAGCCCTATAGGTTTCTTACAATACTAAATTAAACCTTTATTAATTAAAAAAAATGATTTTAAGCACATAGGCTTACAAATTACTACTATAATAACTCTTAGCTCCCCATGTTAATGTAACTCCCAGTTGCATCTCCATTAAGGCAACAGTTAAAGACATAGATTTTAAAAGACTCAGGTAAAGTAACACGATACCCTGAACAGTCGAATTGAAAGTGAGTTTTCTTCACTTCAGTTCATGTAGACAGCAACTCAAGGCTTAGCAGCTGAATAAGTGTGGAGGTTTTTCACACTTGTTAGATCTTAGAATTCCTTCCTCTTACATATAGCCTCATTTCCTTTATACAGGTTTCTTCCTTTTTAATGTAAATCCCACTGCCCCAATCTGTCTTTTCAACTCCCCTTACTAAAAAATGAGCCATTATAATTTAAAAAGACGGCTTCATTTTCTTACCCATTTTGCATTACCTCCTATACTTATTATACTATTTCATTACTAGATGCATGCACTAACATAACGATATATGTACAAATCCTTGGTATCAACAGAAATCATTCCAGTCTAGTGTCCAGGTTTTAAATGTCCAATTTTCCCTTTAAGCATAAAATTCTTGACAACGCATCTGCAAGCAGATTTTCTCATCTAGTCACATGTATAATCTGTAGATTAAATGGTTATAGCAATAAACTCCATCTGAATAGTCTTGCATTTCTGTCTCGAAATTTGTCCAGAAACTTTAAAAGATTGTGGTCTATATGAACAATTGTTCCTGATGAATTGTTTGCAACGTACAGCAGACCCAAAGTTCGTTTTCGATTGTTGAATATCTTCTCTGTTGTACATTCAACTTTCTTGAAAAATACCCTATTGATTTTTCAATTCCATTTTCTTCATCTTGGAACAATACAGCCCCAATGCCTATATCGCTTGCATCAACAGCCAACTTAAAGTGCTTGGCATAATTGGTTACTGCCAAAACTGGTGTCGTAGTTGATAGTCTTCTAACTATCAAATGCCTTCTGATACTCCTGTGTCCATTGAAACTACTTGTTCTTTTTTAATAGTTCCGTGATAGAGCAACCACACTGCTAAAATTTGGTACAAATTTCTGGTAAAACCCACTCATTCCCAGAAATCTCTGTTGTTGTAGTCATGGGGAAATCCACGATAGCCTTGACTTTCACATCTCTTGGAGCCACCTTACCATATCCAATGGTGTGGCCTAAATGTGTAACTTGCGCTTTTGCAAATTCATTTTGAGCCAATTTCATCACCAAATTAACTTCTTGTAGTCGACAAAACAATTCTTCCCAATGCTGTAAATGCTCCTCCCACATCTGACTGAAAACTACCAAGTTGTCAATATAAACAGCACAATTGTTCAGACCTGCAATTACTTTCAGTCTTGGAAGGTGCAGGTGGATTTTTCATACCAAATGGCATGAATTTAAACTGATATCGGCTTTTGTGACGCCAGATAGACTATATCTCCTTTGCTCTCTCCGATAACGGTACTTGTCAATATCCTTTTAGCAGGTCAATCTTTGTGATTAAATTTTGGTTGTCCCACTTTCTCAAAACAATCTTCCAACGGTGGTAAAGGATATGAATCCGCTTTTGTCACTGCATTCACCTTTCGGTAGTCCACACATAGTCTTTGTGTTTCATCTGATTTTGGTACCAGTGCAATACGTGAACTCCAGTTACTGCAACTAGACTTAACATATCCCCATTGGAATTTCATGAGCTATCCTCAGAATCTCATTTCTGTATTCAAATGGCATTGCAATCTGATGTATCTTCCTCCAGCTTTCATTTGCTGAAGCATAAAAAGGCTGCAATTTTCTCATCAAAACATTGCCCTTAAGGTAATAACATTCTGGAATACATTCTGCCTCTGTTTCTGAGTAAGCTGTCTGATATAACTGTTTTATTTGTGCATCCTTTTTCTGTAACTCCACTAACTGCCTTGAGTTAAACACCTCGGCTGCAATGTCCTCTGTTCTTTCCTCCTGAACAATGTTATCAAACACAGTGCCAGCTAATTGGACTTCCACATCTCCCTGCGTTTTAACTTCCTCCTCTTCCTGTTTCAACCTGTGAGTTTGTGATCTTGTTACCACACAATCTGGAAACAATCCAGGATGCTCTCTTTGCAACACTTCTACAGGCTGCTCAACTACCATAGGCATCACACACATCTGTGACCCAGCTACATCATTACCCAGAATACATTGAACCCCTGCAATGGGCAATTTTTTCCACTACTCCAACAATCACTTCACCTATTTTCCACTTAGTCTTTAAATTTACCTCCCATAATGGAATAGGTTTAGCATCTCCATGAACCCCACTTATTATCATCTGCTACTGCAATACTCCATCTAAACAAAAAATATCACTATCCCACAAGATTAAGGATTGACTAGCCCCTGTGTCTCTTAAGATTTTAACATCTTTACCTACTCCACCCCATACACACGGAAAGACTTCCCCTTCACATACAAAATCTTTAAACGTCTCTGCAACCAGCCCCTCAGAATTCTCCTCGGGAAATTGTGAACACCATTCCCACTTCCTTACCGATCACTGATTCTTCCTGTTTTACCTGTACACAAACCATTGATCTTTCCTGTGCCTGAACCTCAGAACGCACAGTACTTTTACTTCCAGAATTTTTCTGCACCCCAATAATCCCAACAGATTTTCCCTGCAATTTCCAACACATTGACTTCATGTGTCCAACTTTATTACGATGAAAACACCTCAATTTTTGAATGTCACTTCTACCCTCAGCACCTTCCATTTTATTCTGGAAAAAGAAACTTCCTGTGAATTTCCACCTACTCAATTCTCTCCCCTGACTACCCACCTTGCTTTCACCTTCCCACTTTCTATCCTTCTCTGATTTAAAAGGATGACAAAAAAATGGTTTGGCTCTATGAACTAACTCAATGATTAGCTATCTCTGCTGCTTGTCTTAACATTGGAACCCTTTGTTCCTCCACATGAGTTCTCACTACTGGAGGAATTGAATCTTTAAACTCTTCCAGAAGAATTACCTCTCCAAGAGCTGCATATGTCATCTCTATCTTTAATGGTCAGAGTTACTTTGTTTTACTCTTTCAAACTCAATATAAGTTTGCCCAGGTTGTTTTCTAAATTTCTGCCTGTGTGCCTCAAGAACCAATTTGTATGCACTCAAAATAGCCCTTTTTTTAACCACATAGTTCACTGACATTTCTTCTGACAATGAAGCATAAACCTCATGTGCTCTATCCACTAACCTGGATTGTAATTCCGGTTTTCCTGTGGCCATTTCATCTGTTTAGCTATCTTCTCAAATGAAATAGAGTGCTTCTACACTTCTTTCCTCAAACTTTGGAAGAGCTTGTACAAATTTAAACATTTCCTCACTGGGTTCTGATCTGGAAATAAGTCCTTCCTCAACTCCTGGTGTCTCTTTTTAACTGCCAGCATTTAAAGCTGGAATTCTCTCTTTTTCTCTCTCTTGCCTTTCTGTCAGTTCCCTTTGAAATGCCCTTGCTCTTTTCCTTTCTTTTTCTGCTGCCTCTAGCTCATGTTTTGTTCATTTGCAACTGAAATAGAGCCCATTCCAATGAATCATCCCTTGGAGAACTCGATCTCTCAGGTATTCCTTCCATTTCAAATGCTGTGCTATACTTTCAATTATGCTTGATTTCTTTACTCCTGCAGGTGACCCTAATTGTAACTTATCTGCCAATTCCAATAACTTAGCTTTATTTGCCTTTTGTAAACCAACCAAAGTTATTACTTCAATGCCCAGACAAATCTTAGCAATTGCCAAAGTCATATTGCAGTCTCACCACTTAAAAAAAAACTCACCAACTCCTGAATTCAAAGTGCTTCTCATACTTGTAACCTTAAGATTCACCAATTCCAAACCAATCCAGGAATTTAAAATATATCCCGCAAAGATCCCCCAATTTTGTTATGTCACAGCGGATGGTAAGTGCTGAGCTGTTCAAACCCCAGAGGGAAATTTGAAACAATTGCCTCAAGTATTTTACAATTTGTATTTATTTTGAGATGGGTGCCTTGAATTCAGTAGTTTAATAGACCACCAAGTCTTATAAGTTTCTTACAAAACTAACTTAAACCTTTATTAATAAAAAAATGATTTAAGCACGTACATAGGTTTACAAATTACTACTATGATAACTCCTAGCTCCCCTAGTTAATCTAACTCCCAATTGCGCCTCCATTAAGGCAACAGTAAAAAAAAAACAGATTTTAAAAGACCCAGGCAAAGTAACGCCATAGCATGAACAGTCTAATTCAGTGAGTTTTCCTCACTTCAGCTCCTGTAGGCAGCAACTTGAGGCTGGAGACTTTTCACACTTGTTAGATCTTAGAATTCCTTCCACTTACACACAACCTCATCTCCTTTATACAGGGTTCTCCCTTTTCAATGTAAGTCCCATTGTCCCAATATGTCTTTTCAACTCTACTTTTCTAATAATAAAAATCTTTCATAGTACCACTTTTATCAGTAAGCTTTGGGAAAAATAAACACACAGTTTGGCATCTCCTGGCTAAGTATAATATTTCACCACCTCTTTTGAAATTCAAATTATTCTGGTTTATCTAAAAATGCAAATTTTCCCTTTACACCTCATTCTAAAATTTTAACCATGTTTACCTATTTAGCGTTTCAAACCTAGTTTCTCTTTTGATACATCACAGCCTTCAGTCCAGCTATCTTTAATTCAATTAAGTCCCCTACACACACTCTCACACTATTCCTAATTTACAATAAATTCCAATAACGTTATGAAACTTATATTTTCCTGATACTAGTGAAGAGCTTCAGGTACAAGTACCCGTTTTCCTTTGAAAATCACACCTCTTGAAATAACTAGTTCATCTGTTAAAACCAAAAACCTGTCTGGGTGCCTGGTACTACTTATAACATATAAGGCCATCTTTCTACAGTTACTCTTCACAAGGCTTTCAGTTGTGGATCTTTTTGCTGTGTCTTCCTGAATTTGGTTGCACTTGTGCTGACCAAAAATTATCAGATTGACCATTGAGTATATTTTCTACTTCATTGTCTACTCCATCTATTTGTGGGTCTAGCAAAATATCTGCAGTTTTTTTGCATTTGGTATCCTGCTCAGTTTGTCTGAAGTGATCATTTTCTTACCTGATTTATAACGGACTTTGCAATTGTGGCCCTGTAATTTTATTAGAAGTTTCAGTTGCCTTGGTGGTGCACTTGCAGGTGGTCTGTGCCAAATCCAGTCTAATGGATTATGATCAATTTCCACACTGAGCAGTTTGCCAAATAGGTAGTATGGAATCTTGTGATACCGAATACCAGAGCGAGTATCTCGTGCTCTACGTTTGAATTAATGGCTTGCGATAGACTTTTGGAGCCAAATGCAGTCGGTTTTCCATCTTGCATAATGCATGCTCCTAACCCTTTCTGAGATACATCGACCTCCAAGATTTGCTCCTTTCTTAGGTTTTAGTACTGTATAACGTGTGTTTCTTCTGACAATGTCCGTTTAAGTGACTCAAGCACATGTTGATGGTCCTCCTGCCATACGTATGGAACATCCTTAACAACTCTCTAACTGATGATGCTCTTTCAACAAAGTTGGGTAAAGAAATTGAATAAAAAGTTAAGTAAGCTGAATAAGGGAAGGACCTGGAGATGGGCAGCAGCACCTCAAAGAGCTATCCAATTCATGACTCCAGATCGAACTGACCGCCTTTTGAGAAAAATCCAAGTGTGATGTCATAGGAAAGCAGTTGATTGGTGTGTATTTTTTGCATTTATCTTTTGAAATTTGGGTAATTTTAGCAATTGTAAGGTTTTATTAGTAGTAATAAGGTTTACTAATTGTAGCAACGCTTGTTGGACAGTAAATACTCACCATGCAATTTATCTTAACGGAATTTCAATCTGGTAAGTAAAACATTTATTGAAATGATAAAAATATAAGCACAGGCAAGACTAGAGACATTTAATTGCTTAAATTTTAATTAATTAAATGCTTTAAAGACGGCATGGAAGGCGATGTACGGCGGCTGCAGAATGTGGGAGCTCGTGGACACCAGTGTCATCCAAGTCAACCCGCAGTAAGTGTCTGTGGCTGGAGGAACTTGGGTTCAGAATCATTGAGCTGGAGGCGGAACTGTAGACGCTGACACATCAGGGAGGGCGAATGCTGCCTGGACACTTTGTTCCAGAAGGCAGTCATACCCCTTTTGATAGGGTTGGCAGATTTGGTCCATTGTCAGGGACAGGTGTAATTGTGAGTGAGGCAGATATGGGGACCATGAAGGTGGAAGTGGAAGAGCCTAAGCCCTTGTAATTGTCCAACAGGTTTGAGGTTCTTGTAGCCTCAATTGGACAAAAGCAGAAGCTGCAAGGAGGATGGGCGAACTGCCCATGATATTGTGGTACAGGAAGTCTTTTAAGCGGGATGAGTTAGTGGGAATGTAGTGGTAGCAAGGGACGGTATAGCCAGGGGGATAGACACAGCTACCTGCAGCCAAGAACGAGAGTCCAGTAGGTGGTGGTGTGCCCAGTGCTCGGGTTTTAGACATCCATTCCAGTCTGGAGAGGAATTTGCAGTGGAAGTGAGAGGATCCAGTTATTGTGCTCCAAGTAGGTACCAATGACGTAGGTAGGACTAGGAAAGAGGTTCCATTTGGAGATTGAGCAGCCAGGAGCTAAATTAAAAAGCAGAACCTCACCTCTGGATTATTACCTGAGCCACAAGCAAATTGGAGTAGGGTAAATAAGGTTAGAGAGGTGAACGCAAAGATTGATATTGGAGAAATGCGTTTCAATTCATGGAGCATTGGCACCTGTACTGGGGAAAGTGGGAGCTGTACTGTTGGGATGGCCTTCACCTGAACTATACTGGGACCAATGTTTTGGTGAGTACATAACGAGGGAGGTAGAAAGAGCTTTAAACTAAATAGTGGGGCTGAGGGATCATGTGATAATTTAAAGAGACAGGACAAGGCAAGACAGCAAGGTAGCAATGAGGAACTGATAATCAGTGTGGCAGGAAGGGTCAGAGCATACAAACTTAAAAGTGCACCAGCAAATAAGGTCAGAGGTTGCAAAAGTAGTAAAAAGACAGAATTAAAGACACTGCGAATGCTGTGTATGTTCAGATAACAAGGTAGATGAATTGATGGCACAAATGGAAATAAACAGATACGATCTAGTTGTCCTTGCATGGCTGCACAATGACCAAGGCTGGGAATGGAAATTTCCAGGGTATTTAACATTTAGTAAGGATAGGCAAAAAGGAAAATACGGTGCGGTAGCGCTGTTAATAAAGGATGATATCAGTACATTAGTGAGAGAGGATCTTCGATTGGAAGATCAAAATGTATAATCAGTTTAGGTAGAGCTAAGAAACAGCAATGGACAGCAAACATTGGTGGTAGTTGTTTATAGGCCACCAAACGGTAGTGGTAATATAGGGCATAGTATAAATCAAGAAATTAGAGGTGCATGTAACAAGAGTAATGCAGTAATCATGGGGGACTTCAATCTACATATAGCCTAGGTAAACCTAACTAGCGCTAATGCAGAGGAGGACAAATTCTTGGAATGTATACGAGATGGTTTTCTCGACTAGTATGTTGAGGAACCAACTAGAGAATGGGCTATTTTAGAACTAGTATTGTGTAATGAGAAAGGGTTAATTAATAATCTTGTTGTAAAGGAGCCTTTAGGGAAGAGTAACCAAAACATGATAGAACTTTACATTGAACTACATTACTTTCGAGTTTAATTGGAAATTAGGGTCTTAAATTTAAAGAAAGGAAACTACACTGGTACGAGGGGAAAATTGGCTGTGGTAGAATTGGAAACTACATTAAAAGGGATGATGGTAGACAGGCAATGCCTAGCATTTAAAGAATTAGTACATGGTCTTAACAAAAATTTATATTCCTTTTGAGGTACAAAAACACAGCAGGAAAGGTATTCCAACAGTGGCTAACAAGAGAAGTTAAAGATTGCCTTAGACCAAAGGAAGAGGCTTATGAAGTCGCTTAAAAATGTAGTAAGCCTGAGAATTAGGAGCATTTTAGAATTCAGCAGAGGAGGATGAAGAAACTGGTGAAGGGAAAATAGGATATGAAAGTAAACTATAGAAAACACAAAAGTGGACTGTAATGGGAAAGATTAGCAAAGACTAATGTGGGCCCACTACAGGCAGAGACAAGAGAATTTATATTGGGGAATAAGGAAATGGCAGAGAAACTAAACATACTTTGTGTCTTGTCTTCATGGAGGAAGATACAAAAAAACACCCCAGGAATACAAGAGAACCAAAGGACTAGTGAGAATGAAGAACTGAAAAGAAATTAGTATTAGAAAAGAAAGTGGCACTAGAGAAATTAATGCAATTGAAAGCTGATCAATCCACTGGACCTGATCTATATCCCAGAGTGTTGAAAAAGGTAGCTGTGGAGATGGTTTTGGTGGCCATTCTCCAAAACTCTCTAGATTCTGTAATGGTTTCTGCAGACTTCACGGAGCAAATATAACCCCACTTTCAAGAAAGGAAGGAGAGAGAAAATGGGCAACCACAGACTTATTAGCCTGACAGTAGGGAAAATGCTAGAATAAAGAACGTGATAACAGGACACTTTGAAAATAATGGTAGGAGAATCAATATGGATTTACGAAGAGGAAATTGACAAACCTGGTAGAGTTTTTTAAGGATGTAACGAGCAGAATAGACGAGGGGGAAAAAAGTGGATGTGGCGTATTTGGCTGTTTAGAAAGCTTTCAATAAGGTCCCACACAGGAGGTTAGTAAGCAAAATTAGAGCACATGGGATTGGAGGTAATATGCTGCCATGGGTTGAGAATTGGTTAACGGACAGAAAACAGAGTAGGAATAAACGGGTCATTCTTAGGTTGGTAGGCTGTGACTACTGGAGTACTGCAAGGATTAGTGCTTGGGCCCCAGCCATTCACAATCTAGATCAGTGATTTGGATGTGGTGACCAATTGTAATATTTGCAAGTTTGCTGATGATACAAAATGACACAAATGGGTATGTGAGCTGAGGAAGATACTAAGAGACTTTACAAAAGGGGCTTTAGACAGGCTAAGTGAGTGGGCAGCACATTGCAGATGGAATATAATGTGGAAAAATAGAAATGCAGAATATTTCTTTAAATGATGAGAGATTGGGAAGTGTTGGTGTTCAAAGGAACCTTGGTGTCCTTGTTCATAAGTCGCTGAAAGTGAACATGCAGTTGCAGGAAGCAATTGGGAAGGCAGATGGTATGTTGGCCTTTATTCCAAGAGGATTTGAGCACAGGAGTAAAGATATCTTGCTGCAGTTGTATAGAGCCTGGGTGAGACTGCAACTGGAGTAATGTGTACAGTTTTGGTCTCCTTACCTAAGGAAGGATATACTTGCTGTAGAGGGAATGCCGCAAACGTTCACCACACTGATCCCTGAGATGGCAGGATTGTCGTCCTACGAAGAAAGATTGGTGAGACTGGGCCTATATTCTCTAGAGTTTAGAAGATATCTGATTGACACATTCAAAATTCTTAAAGGGTACGATAGGGTAGATGCAGGAAGAATGTTTCCCCTGGCTGGGGGAGTTGAGGGGTGGGGCAGGAATGAGTTTCTAGAACCAGGGAACACAGTCTTGGAATAAGAGGTAGGCCATTTAGGACTGAGGTGAGGAGGAATTTCGTCTGAGGCTGTTGAATCTTTGGAATTCTCTACTCCAGAGGGCTGTGTGTATTCAAGACTGCAATTGATGGCTTTCTAGATATTAAAGATATCAAGAGATATGTGGATAGTGCAGGAAAGTGGCATTGAGTTAGAAGAATGGCCGTGATCCAATTGAAAAGCGGAGCAGGCTCTATTTCTTATGTTCATATCTCTGCAAGACTCCTCGGTCTTGTGGACTTAGGCGTATGTTGTATGCCTTACATCTTACTTCTTGATCGGGTCAAAAGATCCTGGAACTTGAATAAATAGTCAAAAAAAAATTAATATGACTGTCACCTCACCTGGTATTTCTTGCTGTTGGAGACGAGCCCTTCACGATGAGCTGCTGTCATTAGTGAGTGTAAATTTTGATCATGCTCTTTGGTTTTGCCCAATACCGCAATATCATTAGCAATAAATACGCATCCGGGAACATTTTCTCTAATTCTGTCCATGTACTTGTGGAACAGATCCTGACTAATGGAAAAACCAAAAGGAAGAAGTATCTTCCAAATGGTGTCCCAGAAGTTCTGATTGCTTCAGATTCCTCTGCCAAATGAACCAACAAATACCTGTGTGTGCTGTGCAACTTGGAGAAAAACATTGCTCCTGTGCATTTGGGATTCAGTTCCTCTAATGTCAAAATCTTATGTGGGCATCTCTTTTTTAAAGTGAGATTTAGACGTCTTGGGTCCAAGCATACCTGGATTGTGTCATCTTTGTTTCAGTACGCATCTGATGGAGCTGCACCAATTGGCGTACTGATGCACACACCGGATAATGCCGTTCTGCTGCATGTCATCCAGCTAAATCTTAAGTTTCTGTATGTGAATGTTGCATTTTCTAGGAGGGTCGATCAGGATTCCGTCTTCCCTGTGGAGTACTACAGCATCACCTCTGAAATTTCCTTTAGCATCAGATCTGTCTGGGGTTCACCTGTTATAGGTCGTGGTCTGACTCAGTGAGATTATTCCTGGCCTCTTCTGCGATTGGTATCTTGGTGATCTTGTTTATGCTCGCAATGTTGAGTTCCGTACACGCCAGTAACCCTGCTACAGCTGGTCCGCTGGTGTCCACCAGCTACAATACTTGTGTCCATGCAGACTTGCTGTAGCTGCATTTCAATGTAAATGTAAAGGTGCAATGGATGGGTGACCCATTGTATGCAGTCAGTTTGGTGGTTGTTGATTACATCTAGGTCCAGATAAATACCCTTCAGGATTCTGACTGGCAAAATGTTCGTATTTGCCCAGTGTCAACTTCTAACGGTGAGTGTATGTTTGCTGCTTTTCGTTGATCATGTGATGCTGATAGTAGCAAAGGCTCTAAATGTGTGACTTCAACATATTGTGCAGAATATTAAGATCAGTGGATGGGCACACGCCCGACCCGGCCGAGCATAAAAAGACACGCAATGACGTCGGGACAAGCATCCTGATGTTAGCACACCTGCTGACAATTAAAAGGCTTGTTAAGGTCATTAAAAAGGTAATTAAATTCAAATTTACACCGCCCGTCCAACCTAATGGTTGCAGGCAGGCGAAAAGGCCAAGCGGCTTTTGCACTTTTTAGGAAACATCATCCATGGGGCGGGATAAGGTTTCCTAAAGCAAATAAAAATCAAATTAAAATTTTACACTTGAATTAAAAACTGTCCCTGTTCATGTGACAGTCACATGAAGGGACATGTTTTATGACATTTTTATTTAAAGTGTTTCATCTCCCTGAGGCAGCTCTGTGTCTCGGAGATTACGAAGCACTCACTCGCGCGCATGCGTGAAGTTCGTGCTTGGCCCGCTTGCACCCCCCCCCCCCCCCAATCTGCACAGGTGGCACTGAGCGCTGCTTCATGCGTTCCATGCTGGGTGGGCTTTAATTGGCCCGCCAGCGTGAAATCGCGGCATGGTGCCAATCGCAGGCAGCGGTTGGCTTCCTGACTGCCTGCACACCAAGGGCAAAATTCTGCCCATTGTGTCACATTCACAGTGTAGGAAGCCTGCTCACTTTCTAGTTGAAGATTTCTCCACTCTGAATCTTCACCTTGGTCTGCCTTGCAACTAACCTTTTATCTAAAATAAAAACGAAGTGCTGGAAAAACTCATGGCAGCATCTGTGGAGAGAGAAATGGAGTTAACCTGTTGAGTCCAATATGACTTTCCTTTGGAACTGGAGAGAGGTAGTATGTGATTGGGTTTTATGCTGTTTTTTTAAAAAAAGCGGGTGGGAGGAGCAGGTCCTCCATTTTCATTTTGTTCCCCTAGCGCCCAGTGTGTATTTTGTTCTCATGTTTTTGCTTTCAGACAGAGCTGACCTTTATTGTGCTATTATCACCTACTCTGACCAAGCTTTGTGTCTTTACTACTGTCATTACCATTCCCTTTGCCTGTGCTCCATGACATCTTTGTCATTTAACTTCCCAATCTCTAACCTGTCCCTGGCCTCCTCTTTTGCTCCATCTGATCCACCCCCCTTTTTCAGCAGCATGAAACCTATCACATTCCTACCTCTCTCCAGCTCCGAAGGAGAATCAAATTGGACTCTAAACAATAGCTCTGTTTCTCTCTCCACAGATGCTGCCTCACCTGTTCAATTTTTCCAGCATTTTTGTTCATATTTCAGATCTCCAGCATCTGCAGTATTTTGCGGTTAACCTTATGTGCCTGCATTTATGTTGGTCTCTGGCGTACTCCCTGTTGTTGCTGCCTGTATGTTGCATGTATTTTTTCTTTTTATGTCTTACTGTAGTCTCTAGTTCCACTTTAGGAACTGGGTTTCCTGCATTGGCGTGTCCAATACTCTCAAGCCGCATGCCTTTTCAAGGTCTTGGAACACAGGACATCTTCGCAGTGGGTGCAGGAGACCCCACTTCCCAGATGGTTTGCATAGTTTCTGTCTTGGTAGCTGCACCAATACTTGTAGCCACATCCAGTGCTTGCAGGCGTTGTTGTTCAGCCACAGTGGCTTCATATTTTTTGCAATCTTTTAGCAATGTGTCAAAACCTTGTCCGTCTTTTGCTCCAAAAGATCTTTTTGGAAGGCTTCAATCGATTTTGAAGCTAGGACTAGCTCCATCATCTGTTCAGACAGTTCAGCTTCTGAAAAATTGCCTCCTTATCATGGTACCTCCTGACGAACTAATTAATTCTTGTGGTTGTTGTCTGTAAACCATCGGCTCCAATTGGTGTATTCTGAAGTTCACCTTGGCAGCTGACTCTCTGGTATGTTCCTCAGCTTAACAGGGTTTTTCTGATTCTCCTCACAGGTTTAAAATGTTGACTCTATGGAGCCCCCTCATTTCCTATGACTATCCTTATTTTCACCGCTTGTTTATCTGTTTCTGTGATGGATAAAGCTAAAAAGCTTAATTCCACCTAAATTCGGATGGGACATCTGTGATCTTCCATTTTTGCTGGGAATTTGGTGGTCATTTTCCTGATGCTGCTTGTCTCTTGTAGACATTCCTGATTTGCAGAGGATTTAGAATCTCTCCGCCGAGAGTTTCAGCAATGCTGCAGCTGTTTTTTTCCCTCTTGCCTGTAATTCAGGCCTTCACCATACTCAGCCCAGTGGCACGGTCACCCTGTTTCATGTACTTCTCATCCTTAGCCCCCTCCCCCACAACCACAAAGCAGTTTTGTGCGGCAACTGCACCCGAGGATGCCTCAATGGCCCCACAGCTTTTCTTCCCAACTCATGGCCAACTGCACAGCGTGACCCCGGGAACTGACTTGTTAATTACACTTTTCATCTACCCTTCAAATCAGGTACTCGCTGTTCAGTCGGAGCCCTGTTTCTAGAGGGACTCTGTCTCCTGAGGTTTCACTGTACAGCCTCTGCCTTAGCTGCACGACAGTCTGTCTTGCACCAGATCTTGTCTGTGGCTTCTCCTGATGAAATTCATCTTTATCTCTGCATCGTGGTCCCAGTCTTCCAAATTTACACCACCACCACGGTGTTGCGTTACTTGCTTTCTTCACGTAAACTCACCAATCACACACAGGACTGGTAGACAATAATGTAAATTCTTTAATTTGAAGACTAGCACTAATTTGAAGACCAGTACTAATTTATACAAGTCACAAGAGAGCTCAGTGTGTGGATGCACACACCCAGCTAGTCATGTGTTGTTCTACATCATTCTGTTCGGTGACACATTGTACACTATGCATTGTTATGGCCAGGGTAGGAATGAGCTGGTTCCTTTCTTTGTCCCACTCCTGGGTTGATTATAATAGAGTTTAAATTTTAAAAATGTCATGTCACATTCAATATGTACCTAATTCTTACACTGACCTGTACACAGTTAAGCCAGCCAGATTCCATGAGTTAACAAGTAAGGCGTTAGTTGTATTACTAAAACTCACTCTGGTAAGGATACAGAAATTATTAACAGCTTTAAAAATGTACAAAAATGTCCAACTTCCCACTAATGCAAAAAACACATGCACAAGTTCCCCAGGCATGCACAAAAAGAAATAAAACTTCACGGAGTATCAGATGTTAAAATTTGGTGAAGTTTTTTAAAAAAAAGAGAAATTCAAAAAAATTATTCCCAGATTGTCCGAATGCTTGTTCAGAGCTAGAGTGTCACTTTCCACAGAGGCTGCTGATTTCTCACTGAGACATCGCTCTGCAGTCATGGCTGGTTGATTCCCTTCTCTTGAAGTCAGTTGTGTTGAGTTGGAATCCTCCTTTTAAGAACTCCATTTGCAGCAATGAAGCCTTCTGGTGGGTTTTCAAAATTCAACAGGGCTCAGCTTTGTCGAGGGAGGGGTTGGTAAGGCTGTTGCCCCTACTGTATGTGTGACAATCTCTCAGTTCAAATCCATTCCAGTGTATTTTGCACCTAAGAGCTTGGTCACGTGACTTCTTGTTTCAACCTGGACCATTGTCTCTTGAGAGCTCTGTAACTTTGTCTCCATGATGTAGCTTGTGCCCTTCACAAATGTCTTTTGCATAGCACAAAATGTTCTTTTCAAAAAGTTCAGTATATTTATCTCCAGATGACATTATGAATTAATATTCTATATAATATAGCACACCTTCATAACAGCATAATCTCTTAAACTAATACTACAACCGAAGGTAATCTAATAGATGTATTTTTAATTGAAATACACCTCAAGTTAGTAGAGGGAAATAATGTACTCACCTGAGTGAGCTTCAAGGGCTAGGTCCTCATTATTAGGCTGCGTTATGATGTTGATTGTTACAATGTGTGGGGTAACCATAAATCAAAATAACGAACCTTGCCAAATGACCCCCAGATGAATAAATTACCAGCAAAATTTCACTCTTTACAACTTTTACTTTAATTTGCATTGATCATGGTTTATATTAAACATGAATTAAAGCCAAATGATACTTCAAATAAAAAGATACATTTAACTTTAAATATTCAATAAAACAAAGATGCATCTTAGAACCACAAGCATCCACATCACTTCCCACAGACATGTGGCACTACTTGCACTTTCACAGTTCTCTAACTCTGCCTCTGGTATGTAGGATCTTTCACTTCCTACTTAATTGTTTCGGCCCTTGAGTTGCATTTACCTGGTGCCGTATTCCATTTGAGGTTCCGGAGACTATTGTTATCCAAATGACATACTCCTGCGGAACCACCTTAGCTAGGTTTAGGACAGTTCTGATGGCACAGATTCCCCAGAGATTCCTTTATCTAACCCTTTACTAAACCCCATTAAATAGCCTGACTGGCTCTGGCAAAACTGAAAATTAAAATTACCCAAAAATTGGGCAACCTACAATTATTCAATTTGCAATCCCTGCTCTAACCTGTCTTTGGGGTTCTATTCTATTTAACTGTATTACACACACAGCTCCTTATAAATGTGCCTTTTCTGTTTTCCCCTCTGCAGCTCTCCTTTGTGTCTGGCCACATGGCTTTTTCATGTTAACTAACTTCCTTCCTGTTAATGCTGCTTCCAGGTCAAGGGTCCCTGGGACGAGTAGTTCTTATTCAAGAAAATTGCAATTGATCCCAATACAATTGATGCAAACTGTTGAAAGTGCTTTTCAAACATGCTTAAAACCAATTACAGATTCCACAGACATTGTAAAGAAATTACAAATTCTCCTACTGTACTGCTTTCAAGTATAATGTAGTGTAACCAAGACCAGCTTGATTGCAAATAAAAACAAAGTGCTGGATAAAGTCAGCAGGTCTGGCTGCATTTGTTGAGAGAGAAACAGAATTGATGTTTTGAGTCCAATATGACTCTTCTAGCCATATTGGACTCGTGTTGAAACTGTTTCTCTCTCCGATGTTGCCATGCTATTATTTCAGACTTGGCATCCGCAGTATTTTGCTTTTGTTTTTAGCTTGCTTGCAAATATTGAAGGCCATGACAACAGGCAATCCTGCAAGGTAGCTGAGAGTTGAAATCACAGGAAACTAAATTAGTGGCTATGTACTCCATAGCCTAGATTCTCTAGATTTGGCGTTTGTAATGGATCTCATTCAGATTGTGTCCCATCTGTGCGCTATGGGAAGTCTGAACAGGATAGATGACCCACTCATTTGATTCCAGCTGGCAAGAGTCCCCCAAAATTAACTAATTTTGAAAGTCCAATTTTTTCTGTATAATTATAAAATAAATGCAGCTGTCCTTTTCCTTTTTGTTGCTTAACTCTGAAGACCTGCTTGCTTCCATCCATTCTGTTAAGTTGCACTTTATTACATTTGCACCAAGAGGCACCTGCAATCTAGCACATGTACTCTTGGAAACCAAGGATCTCTCTCTTGGACAAATAAGAAAAATGAAACAGAAAATGCTGCAAATACTCAGGTCAGACAGCAACTGTGGAGAGAGAGACAGAGTTAACATTTTCACCATTGACCTGAAATGTTAACTGTTTCTCTCTTCGCAGATGCTGCTGAACCTGCTGAGTGTTCCCAGTGTTTTCTGTTATAACTCCCCATTTCTAACAGCTGAAGTATTTTGCTTTTGAATTTGTGAAAAATGAATGTTCTTTTCTCTCTTATTGACTGGGAATGTGTACACATTTAAAATATATAAAATCATTAAAAAAAATCCACAGAAATTGTATTTGGCCAATTTCTCTTTTTATTGGCTTGGTTTTGTACCATCACTGTTTTGAGGTTTGCCCGTTCCTTGTTCACTTCAGGATATAATATTTTTGAAGAAAAAGGTTGAAGTATTCGGTTCATTGTAGTTTACTGCTTTAGAATATGAATGCCTGGTAATAGCTTCCCTGATTTGACTGTGCCTAATGTGCTTGCCTTGACTACCTTGTTTGGTGGATTATTCTAGTCGCTGAGTAAAAATGTAAGTTATGAATGGATTTTTCACTCAAATCAATACTTTGCCATTAATTCAGTATTCATTTTAAAAATAAGAACTGCTATAATTCCCAGGGGAATGAAAGTTATCATTGTCTCTAAAGAAATTTTTCATTTTGGTTGTAAGATCATGCTTTACATTGTCTACATAGTGTGCTGTTGGCAGCAAGTGTGTGCAAGGAGTTCCAAGTGTTTTCTTTTAGAAGTAAAAAATGTGTGCTTCTATCCTGCTGGCCCTCCCATAGATCCAACAGGGACTGGCAGCATACTGGAGTGACAGGAATGGAGAATGTGTAAATCTTGGATTTCCATTTCTTACAGCTTTCCCATGTGACCAAGGACGATATAAAAATATCAGTTCCCTTTTTGAGGTGTTTCCTGATTGGTATTGATCTTCTCTGGTATTTACATACACTTGGAAATCTGTGTTTATTACATAGTTAGCTTTTCCTTAAAATGTTTCAGTTTTGTAATTGTTATGACGTGGCAGATGATGTGTGCTAGGCAGACAAAATCCACAAGGGAAACTTGGTCGCTCTATCACAATGGTTTTGCAATTTGTATGAGAAGATGTGTGCACTGAATTCAGAAGTAATAAGTCCACCAATTAGAAATTTTAAGAATGAAATTAAAATATTTTTAACAAAATAAAAGATTTCAAGCACACACAAGACTACAATTACTACTCTAATAGCTCCTAAAATTCCTAATTAACCTGACCCCTAGTTACACCCCATTTAAGACAACAGTCCAAAATGGATTTTAGATTTAAAACAGAACCAACAAGTTAACACAATACCCACTTGACAGTGGAATTCCAAATGGCCTTTCCCTAACTTCAGTTTCATTATATAGCAGACTTATGCACAAATGGCTGGAGGCTTCATTAAGGCTATTTCATACACTCCTGTTAGATCTTACATGGCCTTCTTCCACATAGCCTTTCATTTTCCTTTATATATGTGCTTTTTTTTTAATATGTAAATTCTATTGTTCCATATGTCTATGAACCTGTATCTTCCTCATAAATATAAAAACTTTCATGTTGCCAATTTTGCCAGTAACCTTTGGGGAAAAATAAACACACTCCTTAGCCTTGCTTATCTGGCTAGTTGTAAACAGACTAAGATCCCCATGAAATCCAACAATCCTTTCATTTATCTAAAAATGCAAATTCCCATCACACGTTGCATGCTAAGCTAGCATCCATGTTTATTCAACATGTCAAGCACATAGCTTCTTTTGTTGATTTCAAGCTTGTAGTCTACTTGATTCTAAATGTAATTAAATCACAGAGACAGACTCAACTATACTTTTCCCCACAAACCATCTTCACAGTAAACCAGAAAAATATTATGAAAGCTATTATACTTTCATCACAGTAATTTAGTGTTTTATCTTTGGAAGCTTTTCAATCAGAAAATCTTTAGTGGAACTTCTTTTTACTCTAACACTATTTCCAGACAATACTTGAGTGTCACTCTACCTTGGTTGGTTCGATTTTGGTTGTATTAAATTACAAACTACAAAATTGCAGAAATTTATAGTGAATAATGAGTGGTATTGATCAGACACTCTGGATGAGTTAACTAAAATCAAACCAACCAAGGTAAAATCATACACGGTAATCAGCACAATTCATTACTGTATTTACTTTGTGGGCCCCATTTCCAGGCATGGATTTGTTTCCTCAAGATACTGTTAAGATTTACAGATAATGAATCTGCTCATGGCAAGGTCCTTGCTAGTGCTAGAACTAGTTGTATAAAACCAAGTGAATTTAATTTCATTCTGTTACTGTACTTTATTGTATCCAAGAGTGTATATGTGGACTCTTCAATCCTGGATTTTGGTGTCTAAAGTATCAGACCTTTCAGCATTCTGCCAATCTTGTTACTACATATCTCAAAAGATATTTTTATGCTATTGTTTTTCTACCTTGTTTGTTACCTTGTCTCTGTTCTATCTAATTTCAGGTAAAGCTCTTGGGAAACCTACTCCAAACCCTGTGCCATATGACAAAATCTTGAAGGACCCAGCTGCTGTGGCAATACAAGGACTTCCTGATGGCGTGTGTTTTAAGCACCCTTCAGATTATGACAATGCAACGTTAAAAAAGATTTTGGAGCAAAAGGCAAAGATTATATTTGTAATAAAGAGGTAAACTTTCCCCTGAAGCCTAATTTTAAGTGTACGTTTCAGTTCCTATGATGAATCAAGTGCAGATGATGAGCTGCACAATTTAATGACATAAGTCTCATCATGAGTGTTGCTGCAAAACAGTACTTGCCAGACCATCAAACTAAAAAAAACTAATTTTCCATATGAAGCTGGTATAACATGAAAAATATGATGTACAGGAGGTTATCTTTTGGCTCTAAAAACTTTGTTTAGCCACTGGGTTTTGGGGAAAAATGGGTGGCTCCCTTACCACTGATGCATATAAATCTCTTGTTATCCCATGACTCCTAATTTATTTATTTCCCTGGCTCCTGACAGGCACTAGTTGAGTATTGAGGCTATTTAATTCTTTGCATTGATGTCAGTTCTTATTAGTTAACTGCAGAAGTCATTGTTGACACTATAGTTTATAACTAAACTGGAGATTACATATGCTTCTTGTTGAGCTGCTTCACAACCGTTTTATAAGAGACCATTTATCTTGCAATCGTTGATACATTTGATGCAATAGAATGAGATTCTTTGTTTACTTGGATCATCTTCTGGCTAGTGCTTAGTGGTGAAATGGAAGAATTCAAGAAATCCCTTTTGCAGAATTACTCCCTGAACTGCTTTGCAAGTAACTACTTCTGTGCACTCGAATCACAAACCATAGTGGATATTCAAGGTATCCAGCCAGGATTACTTTAATACAGTAGAGGGAACATTTGTGAGTAAACTTTTGAATAAGTTAGTGCAGGGCAGCTTCACTAGAGGATGTTAATTCCTTCTAACTCTAGAAATTGCTGGCATTGTAGACTGTACATAGTTGTAAGAAAGGACTAATATGAATATTTATAGGCCAGATTTAACTTGCTCAATAAGAATTGCTTAAAACTACCCTTGCTAGTAATCTCAGAATTATCCATCTTTACTAAAATTGCTAAAAATTGAGAGTTTGCTTCAAAAGCCAGCGGTTGTAACAGATTTATAAATCTCAGTGAAGACTTTAAAGCACTTTAACCATTAATGGGTAAACTCCTAGTCCATTTCAATTTTGAAGAAAACTTCAATGTTCCCAACATGCAAGACGAGAATCTGCACAATTTGTTCTCTTGTGTTTTCAGACTACTCTGTTGCCTGCCAATAGGAAGCTGATATATATAATTAGCAAGCTTCACAAAACACTACGTCTACACATTCGTTTTTAAAGTACTGATATTAAACATGTTTGAACTGTTGAGAGTTTGTACGTGGTTATCAATACTATGCAATCACTTTTTCTTTTAATCCAGGCCATTTCTGGATGCCTCCATTCAGCAAGGTAAGTTGCTTCTGATGCATAATTTAGCATTTTTATGTGTGCAACGTATTTTACACTACCATGGTATAACCCTGATGAATATCGAATTAGATTCAGTTTATAAAATTATGACCCAAGTGCATGATTATGAAGAAATCTTTCCAAGGGATGTATCAGTGATCCACTTAGCAACTCGGTCTGCTCACAAACACTTGAGAATTTTGCAGAAAATGATTGACTCCTAAAATTTCTTTTCATGAATTTTCGTAGTATTTTGATAAGGTTTCTGAGGAACATGGAAAATAGTGATTCCTAGGCATTAATGTGAGGGATTAAGAAACCTAAATGTTAATTATATCAATTGAAGTTAAGTACGTACAGGTGCTGGGCATTGATTGCAAAGTTACTTGAGCACATATGAAGAGACACTGCCTGACACAAAAGGGAAGAGGAGTCAGGAGATAAGCACTGAATGTTTCACTCTGTGAATAAATACTCCATGTAAAGACTGGCTTTGGATTCTTCCTTCAACTGGTGAATAGGAATATAACATGGTAGCAGAGAATGGTTGCCTAAAGGTGAAGGTTGGAAACTTAAAGGGAAAATAATTTTCAAACGGACGATTACAATCCTAGTGGCTATTGTGGAAAAATCGCGAAAGCAAGTGTTAAATTGTCAGGACATGATTATCTTTGGATGTTTTCAGTGTCTAAACCACATGACCAGTAGAAGAATGAAGTGGATATGTGGACACGGGTTACCTGTTTTTCTCCTTGATAGGGATGTATGCCTTTGGCATTATCGCTTCCTAACAAAAGTAAAATCAGAAGCAAGGTACTTTGAGCTGGATGCCTGCCGGTTGGATACTAATTAAGGTTTGGACCTTCTATTGGGGGTCATGAATGAAATTTGCAAAGATTATTTATTGGGTACCTAATGGCATGGACAGACTTTGATAGACAGTCATTCTATGGAGGAATATATCATGGACTTTAACAGACTGTCTAAAAGACTGAAGAAATTCAATTTGGCGATGCATGGTTTAGTATTAGTATTTAAATTGCTGGAATGTGCAAGGGTGCCTCATATGGATGTATTCCTGGTTCTAACTGGTGTTATGGACAGGAGGGGTTTAATTTAAACAGCCCTGATTTCTCCCCCCTCCACCTGTCTGTAAACAGGTGTTTTTAATTTGTTTCCTCTTTATAAGTGGACGGCATTTTTCCCAACTCCTTGGTTTCAATTAATAACCCCTCGGCAAACTCGTGATAGGATGAACGCTGAGGGTTAGTTTATTAGCACACACAAACGATGGGGGGAGGGTAGTAACATGGCTTCCTTTTCACTCATAGAATATAAGAGGGGGATAGAGAGAGATTTACAGGGCAAAAACCACAGAAAATAATTATTGTTTCATGTATGTCCAGAATCAAAGTCCAATGGTGTATTCCTTCACAGAGGTCAGCAGGCTGAGCTGATGCTGGATAATTCACTCTTCCAGTAGAGTTGACTTCCATGAAGGGATAGTGGAAATGGACTAGTCTTCTAGGTGATGGTACACAAGTTCCAGTAGAAACAGTACAGATGGGGCCAGGCATTCAAACCTGGACAGTGCCCCTTTTCTGTGCTGTTTTTAGGCAGATGGAAACATGGCAGACTGAGCTTTGTAGTACAGTAAGACTGTATAACTGATTCTCCCAGCTAGAGGTTCATTTCACATGACTCCCATCTCTCCACACCACCATTGACAAAGAATGTATATAACTCATCTGGGTCCTCAAGGTTGTTAAATGTCCCAGCCATTAAGAATTGGAGGGAAGGTTGCAAGGCTCTTTGTCCTAGCCTACTAGTAGACTCAGGTTGGCCAGCCTGGGTTCTGAAATGCAAATGGCCTTTATATAGTTCCCCTTTAATTTGGTCTCTGCAGCCCACAGGGGGGTTGTTTGGGTCTCCAGAGATAACGAGATGCAAATTTCTTCGAAACTGCCAAATAGCTCTTATTGTTCGTGGGTCGAGACATAGCTTCTGCCATTTTAAAAGGTCATTGCCCAGTTTTAAAATTTTAAGAGTGTGAGGTGTTAGTCCTGTTACACTGGGGTTTGGTTCTCAGAAGGTTCCCTGTTGGAACTGTTAGCTGCTTCCTTCAAGAAAAATCCTGTAGGTGTTACGGTACAGCGGATGGTAAATGCCAAGCTACTCAAATCTGAGGGGGAAACTTGAAACGGCTGCCACAACTGTTTTCCAATTTGTACTTTATTTCAAGATGCATGCCTTGAATTCAGCAGTAATGAGCCCACCAAGACTTAAAGGTTCTCTACAAAACTAAATTAAACATTTATTAATAGAAGAAAAGATTTTAAGCACATATATAGGTCTACAAATTACTGCAATAACTCTTAAATCCCCTAATTAACCTGACTCCTAGTTACACCTCCATTAAGGCAACAATAAAACAAAATAGATTTCGACAGACCCAGGCAAAGCACACAATACCCTGGACAGTGATGTTCACAGTGAGTTTTCTTAGCTTCAGTTCCTGTAGACAGCAACTTAATTCATAGAGGCTGGAGCTTTTCACACTTGTTAGATCTTAGAATTCCTTTTTCCTTACACATAACCTCATCTCCTTTATACATGTTTCTCCCTTTTTAACGTAAATTCCATTGTTCCAATATATCGTTGCAACTTTACTTTTTCCATAATATAAATCTTCCTTAATACTTATATAATCAGTAACTTTTGGGATAAATAAACACACTGTTTGACCTAGCTTCATATGGCTAGGTGTAACATCTCATCATCTCCTTGAATTTCAACTACTCTGGTTTATCTAAAAACGTAAATGTTACTTCACAACTTGCATTCTAAAATTTCAGGCATGTTTATGTATTTAGCATTTCGAACCTAGCTTCCCTTTTGATCACTCAAAAATCACAGACTAGCTGCGTGCAATTCAATTAAATCCGCCCCCCCCCCTCACCTGCAAACATCCACACACAAACTAATCCAACCCCCACTACTAACCTACCTTTACAATAAATCACAGTATTATGAAAATTGTCACATTTTCATGACAGTAGGAGCAATCATTTTTGGCAGCCTTGGGAAAAATTGGCATATTATGCGATGTCACAAAGAATAGAGGACTCTGCTGCATTTCGAGATCGCCCAGATACTGGATATAGGTGTCAGTATAACAAAACAGTTACAGATAGGAAGAATTGGGGTGAAAGCACCTTTAGTAGGTATGGATATCACAGCAGAATATAGGATTGGACCAGCAATAATAGGTTAATAAACTCTAGGAATGCCTGGGGAATAGGTAACAGGTGTTTCAGTTGTGACTCAAAATATCATTATGCGATGAACCGCCCAAGGCAAAAAATCAGGGCCTTTGAAGTGACATATGATGCAGAGAATTCTGAGGCTGAAGATGGTGATGATGATTAATCAAAATGAATTTTACTAGTCACAAGGAGCTTTAATCTGGTGATGTGTGATAGTAGCGGATTCATTCAACTGTGCTGTGTTAACAGTTGTATCTCGACAGTATATGGAACAGATTGGTTAAAATGTTGCATAGATTCGCTTAGCAGTGAGGATCATTGCAGATTAAGGAGTATGCAAGTTCTACTTAGGTTTGATGACAGCACATTGAGGCCACTAAGAGAGTGGTGATTCCATGCAAAATAGCTGGAGTAAGCCACTTTATCAGTATCGATGTAGTCTCTAGTAAGATATCCTTGCTGTTGAGTAAGCCTTCCGTGAAAAAGGCACAAATGAAACTGGACATGGAGCATGATAAAGCTATTGTTTTTTGGAAAGTCGGTGGATCTGCAGCAGTTCAAGTAGGCATCTCACCACCACCACCTCAAGGGCAGTTATGGATGGGCAATAAATGTAGGCCTAGCCAGCAATGCCCACGTCCCATGAATGAATTTTTTTAAAAATCAGCAGTTTACTCAGGGCATTATTGCATTCCCCTAACAGTACCTGATGAAATACTATTGGCATCAGGTGGTAAGAATCAGAGGGGAAAAAAGGCAAATTTTCTTAAAGTTTCACAGACAATTTGCTCATCTTCAGAATTTTTAATCTTTGTGACAATAGATGCAGGTGTGATTGATGAAGAGTATATAAGCCTCTTCGAGGTTATTGCAAAGTGTGATATTTGTTTTCTAAAAAAATTTGGAGGGCACCACATCCCACTAAACCTTCCATTTGCATGTGACTTTCATGAGTTTCCACGGATCTAAAGGTATGAAAAAAGACATTTTTATTCTACACTTCATAGACATGGCAACCCCGGTTTTAGTCTTTCCACAATTGTACATGGCAGGGACAAAAGCCTTAAAATAGATAAAAGTCACAGAGAAGTGGATAGGGACTGGACTTGGGGCATCAGCTAAGTTCCTGACTGCTAATGGAGGGGAATTTGCTAACAATGAGTTAGAGGTGTGGGAAAACATGAACATTATGGTCATGAATACGACAGCCGAAAGTGCTACATAAAATCCTAGATCAACCAAACTGCAAGTTGAGAACTCCACTGGCATGGATGTTTCATACAAAGAATTTGCTTCAGCTGGTTGAAAGGTTTAGTCCCCCTCAATTGGTCTATGGGAGAAATCGCAAATTGTCTTCTGTGCTGGACGATTGCTCTGGAAGATACTCCACTTAGTTCCACTTTTTCTGCGCATTTGAATGCTTTGCATACAGGGAGAAGGGCTTTCGTAAAGGCTGAGGTTGCCAAAAAATTTGGAGTTTTAAGGTACTGTATAAGACCGTCTGAGGTAGACATCAAGGTCAGAGTTGGCGACTTAGGCCAGATACTTGGGACTTAACTGGATACTGGAAATGTTACACAATTTAATTTCCGGTATAATTCGGAGCTTAACCAGCATAACTGAACTGAGCACCACTACCAAACTTTTTCTCCACCCCCTCTCCCCCAACCTGATCCGACTGCCTGACTCGACTACCCATCCAACCAACTATTTCTGCTGCAGCCAGGATTGGCTGAAAATGTGCAATAATTGGGATGCAGAAAACTTCGCCAACAGTAGCAATGTGCCCAGCATTGCTGCTGTTTGGAAGATCTGAGCCATTAATGAGAGACAAAACAAACTGAATTAGTTAGTTAGAAGCAATTTGGAATTTATTCTGAAGTACCTGATGGGGCCACCCAGCCTTGTCATAGAGAAGGATTTGTACTGAAAAAGTCCGTGCAGATTGGGACTTGTAAGGCTAAAGTGAGAGTAGTTCCTCAGAGATTCGAAGAGAGATCGGGCAATACAGATGTTAGAGTGGGAAAAGTAATCCTGACCTTTTAGCTCTTTTGGCCACATATTCATGGAAGTGTAGATCAACTGACATAAAAGCTGCAATTCTACAGGCTGATAAATTTCAGAGAAGGGTGTTTCTGAAACTGCCTAAAGAGACAAGTGATGCAGAACGGAAACCATGGAAACTAATCAAATGCATTTATGGCCTGAATGATGCCTTGAAGGTGTTTTTTTTTCAGTGGGCTCTGTTTTGCTGATAGTAGGCCGTATTTAACCAAAAGAAAATCCCCTTAATGTTTTATTGCTATCAAAAGGGAAAACTTTCAGGCATCTCCATGGTGCATGTTGGTGATTTCTTATGGGCTGGTACTGGAATTTGAGAAATGAGCTATAAATAAGATTAAAGTGGAACTTAAGATTGGAAATCAGGCTTCAGGGGCTTTTAAATATATTGGTTTAGATATTAAGCAAATAAGTCTGAAGTAACTTGAATCAACAATCCTATTTATACTCTTTCGAGTTATCAACAGTCACAGATTGCAACTCTTTGAGTACAATCACAGTTCTTGGTTTTCCGGGAGTGGGACGTGAACCCACAACCCTCTGATTCAAAGGCAAGGGTGCTATGAACTGAGCCACAGCTGACACCTCATCAACAATCCTATTTAGAGAACATTACTTCTATCCTGGTTAATCATGCTAGGTCATCACAGAAAGATGATATCACAACTAAAAGAGAGCAGTTGCTAAGCTTAATTGGTCAGTTGAATTGGTTATGTACTCAGACAAGACAGGATGCTAGTTTTCATGTATTGGAGCAAAGTACTGCGATGAAGCACCCTAAAGTCAAGGGTGTTTTAAGGGATAATAAAACATTTAAAAAGATGAACATGGAGAAATGTGTACTTATGTTTCCATCCTTCGGACCCAAAGAACATGAAATTAGTTATTCATAGTAATGCCTCTCATACTAACCTTAGGGATGGGTATTCGAATGCAATGGGTTTCACAATATTTTTGGTGGTGAAAATGGAAAATGTTGCCCTTTAGCCCAGGAGGCTAAGAAAATAATTAGGTTGTTAAATGTATTTTAGCTGCAGAAATAAAGCAGTGAATATGGGGATTCTATTTGTCAAATATTTCAGGAGAAATTCTTTACAAAGGAAGATAGTTTTGCCCATTGAATGTTATATAGATAATCATTCTTTGTGGAGTAACGTACACGCTACAAAAAGTATGAGTGAAAAATGATTATGACTTGATCATGCTAGATTGTAACAAATGTTGGAGAGAAGAAAGGAAATCTCCCAAGATAATTGATGACTTGCATCAACCCATTTTATTTGATTGCTTCACATAAATAAGTGCTTTTACAAAGATATTGTTGGGGGTACCGGAAGAGGGGCGTCTCATAATGTCATGCTTTGTACAGAATATGTAAAAAAAAAAAAAAAATTTTTCTGATTTGTTTTGAAATACTGATTTTGCATATTTACTGTTAAAGTTTTAGTTAGAGAAAGAAAGGAATATGTTAATTGTAACAATTAAAAGTGCATACAGGTGGAAGGCATTGATTAGATGGCTACTTGAGCATCTATAAAGAGACACATAGTGACACAGGAGCGAGTGGAGTCAGGATATATATACCTGTAATGTTTCGCTATGTGAATAAATCTATTCTAAGTAAAGACTGGCTTTGGATTCTTCCTTCACCAACTGGCTATCAAGAATATAACACTAAACACTGATGGATTGCAACTGGCACATGAACAAATTGGAGTCCATGTCTGGCATTTTTTTACATTTTGCTTTCATAGTGTCGGAGATTGAAGAATAAGTGTTGTACAAGAAATGAAATACTAAAGAGCCTTTAGTATGTAGGAAACGTGTAATTACAATCCCACATATTAGCTGTAAGGTTTCATGTGCCCTCTATCCACCCTTTGCTTAGCTAATGCTCAATATGGAAGGTGAGTGCACAAAATCACTAGAGTTCAGCAACAGCGTAATATTTGAAAGAAAAAGGTGTGGCATTTTCAGAAATAACTGGAGCAATCATTTGAAATCCAACCCTTCCATTGCCATCCAACCTATTAAAGATAGTAAATGACAATGGGTGACAGTGGACAACCATGCCCTATTCTTCATGAGCGAGAGAGAGATTTCTGTAGTCTTTCATTTGCATGGATCTTGGGGCTGGAGTGCACTTTCAATTAAAATCCCAGATTTGGTGAAATCATCCAATTGAACTGAGTCACAACGTTAAAGTTTCAAAAATCACAGAAACAATATTTCAGACCATTGTGCACTAACTGGCTACTGGACTATCAGTGACTCCTGTCAATTAATGTTCACTGTGAGCCAAGCACTATTTCCAAGGCTGCTAGGAGTTGCCCTACTGAGGACGGCAATGAGCCAGGGAGTTAGAATTCAAAATTCATGAGAAACTTTGTGGAAAGTAAAGGATACGCCAAACTGCTCAGAACTACGTGAAGTCCATGTTGATGGCACGTAATTACGAGACTTCAGCAAAGAAGTAGAGGGCACCAATGGTATTTGTACCATTTTTTTAACAAAGTAGCCGATGGCCAATTTGTTATTAATGCACCCCAGTTCCCAGATATGGGTGTATTCACTTCACTGGACACACTCTCAATGATAGCAGCTGGTTTCTACTTCAAATGTTCCTAGTTACAAATTTGTATATCTATAAAGAAACTACAGGATTTCCTATATCCTGAAAGTAGATTGATCTGCTGGCTAAATATATTTGGGCAAAATGATTTCCTTCAAATACTTTTTTTCAGGTTCAGGCTATTTACTGGCAGCTTGACTGATCCTTCTGCAGTTTTAGGGCTTTAAATTGTCAAAAATATGATTAGGTTCCCTGATTGCTATATTTGAAGAAAGTCACTGTAAATCTGACATATTCCTGAGTACTAGTAAAAGACTTAAAGTTCAACATTTGTTAGGTGTAATATTTTTATAGTTAATTAAACATTGCCAAGACAAGTAGTGTTGATGGAATAATTTATGTTCCAATATTGGGCCATAATTTGCTGTGAATATAGTGGTGAAGCTAATGGCACTTTATTATTTATGTGCAAATGGTACAATAACTTTAGGAGAAGGCACCAATGGGTAGTTAAACTCAAATATCCTAAAGTTACTGTCCAAATTGAGCCGCTCTGTGCTAACTTTATGAAAATGATATCTTGGTGTCTGACTCACGAATAAAATGCACTGAAAGGTGTGAACTTGATTTATTTGCACAGTAGATACAAGTAAATTCTCAAAGTTTTGGTTTTCGCTGTTTAAGTTTAAGTACAAGTACTGTTTTAATCACGTGATGTGTTAAATATTGCCAGTTCACCTTAATGAAAATTAACTTGTTCAGGGTTTACTTGTTAAAGATATAAAAAAATGGAAAAAAAACTTCTGTCTTTTCCCCCCTCTGAATTCAGTCTTTCTATCCCTCCCATTATTTCTCTTTCTGTACTTGATTTGAATTCATCAAATGATACAGCATAGAAGGAGACCATTCGGCCCATCATGATTGCATTGGCTCTTCCTTCATACAATTCTGTTACTTGCCTTCTGCATCCTGTCCAAGACCTTGACATCCTTTCAATGTGACCCTCAGCACTTAGCTGAGGCCTAACCACTGTTTTATAAAAGTTTAATATAACTTCCTTGCTTTTATAATCTGTTCCTCTTTTAATAAAGCTGAGGATCCCACTCATAACTTACATTTTGTTCTCAATCCTTGTACTGTTAATTTCATAACTTTTCCAATCTGGCCAGGGAGCTATGCAGTTGCTTGCCTTGTCACTCAGGTTTCAGGCACTTTATTTTCATCACTGTGACATTGTAAGCTTAACCTTTTATATCAACTTGCCATGCAAAAACTTAAAAATCTAAAAATGCAAGGGCAAGTCTAACCAGTAGTTGTTGTGAGATGCCCTGCTATTGGAAATCATGACCCAGTGTTTGCACTGAGAGGAAAATTCTATTCTGTCCCTTTTTAAATGCTACCAGTTCTTCCCAGTTAGAACTCCTTCAATTTAACACTGCTGATTGTGTGCCAATTATCCTGTATTTGATGCCTCTGCCATCTGCTGGTGTAAATTCAGACTACTCATTCTCTGTTTGATTCTAATGTGAAATGTAAAGTGAACAGTTGTTTTCAATAATTTAGAATTATTTAAATTATTGAATTAATTATTATTTTTCTATAGTGGAAACAAAACAGCCAACTGGAAAGGAGAATGCACAGATACCAGCTGCCAGGTGAGAAGGAAAATGCAGGTTAATAAAAGTAAATTGATTTTTCTTGTGTCCTTGCAGTTTTTGTGGCAATACTCTGCACTCGCTGTGTGATCTTGATCTCTTACCCTCACCTGCCTGTCTCTTTCTTCCTCTCTCCCCTCTATCTGCTTTTCCTTGTTACCCACTTTGTGTCTGTTCTGTGATTCTGGATAGATCTGTATACTCATGTGATCTGTGTCTTTCTCCTCTACCTCAATTTTCTCTCCAATATTTTTCCCTCTTCCGTCTCCCCCATTCTTTAAGACTCTGTCTCTGTCCCTCCTCCATTTTGTCTATCTGACTGTATGTCTCTCTCATTCTGTCTGTACATCTGTCTCCCATTCTCTGTCTCCCCCTCTCACCACACTCTGTCCCTCACTCTTCCCATTCCATATGGCTATTGCTCTTCTTTCCTTCCCTCACCGCCAGCGCCCCCCACCCACCGCGTTCTCTCACTTTCTGGCTTTTATTTTGCTCTTTCTTTCCTATTGATTGACTTGTGCACATTGATTTTCCCATCTGCATTTCTATTCTCTTGCCCAAAATGTTGATTAGCAGTACTGTTATATTCAAATATAGAATTTTTAACTGGGTGAGTAGCAGGAATTTTATTGCTTGTGGGCACCCGAGGATAGACTGAACAATACCAGGTAGAGATACAATAGTGCACGATGGAGCAAACTGGTGCAAATTTTTTTCCCCTTAAAGATCAAAATTAATATAAACTGAGGCTGGGTGGAGCTGTGGGAGGCTTAAATACATAAACGTGGCAAGGGATGAAGGTGCGATAGAAGTATTTATAGACGTGCATAAATTATGAAATTTGACCATAAAAATTTGAGGAAATATATTGGCTCTTTGCTAGATTGAGTGTTTAGCCTTGTATCTTGGCTTCATGTATAGATCCATTTAATTACAGAAAACAAACAGAACTCTATTCATTTTCAACAGTATGGATGAACACAGTGGTTGAAATCATCACAGCGACATAGTTATATGGTGACCAAGATTGGGAAATAAATACTCCAGGGTGTACACTATTTCAAAAAGACAGGCAACATGGCAAAGGAGGGAGGCATAGCCCTGATTTATAAAGGGTGACATAAGGCCATTAGAGAGGAAAGATCTTGGCTTAGAAGATCATGAAATAGGGATTAGCAAGAGTCAGAAAATGCTCGCGGGAGTAGTTTATAGGCCTCCTAATGGTCGTCATACTGTTGGACAGAACATTAAATACAAAATTATTGCCATATGTAACAAAGGCAATGTAATAATTGTGGATGATTTTAACCTTCAATAGATGGGACCAATCAAATTGGCAAAGGTAGTCTTGAAGATGAGTTTGTAGAATGCTTTCATGACAGTTTTTTGGAGCAATATGTTGTGGAACCAAATAGGGAGAAAGCTATTTTATATCTAGTATTTTTAATGAGGCGGGATTAATTAGTAGTCTTATAGTAAAAGATCCACTGGAAACTAGTGATCACCATAATTCAATTCCATGTTAAGTTTGAAAGCAACGTAATCCAGTCACAAGCAAGAATCTTAAACCTAAACAAAGCTACTTACACAGGTATGATAGAACTAGCTCAAGTTAATTAGGTAAATAGATTAAAAGGTATGGCAGCAAATAAACAGTGGGAAACATTTTTAAAAGTTCAAAATGTTCGACAAAAATACATTCCATTGAAAAAACAAAAAATTCACCAAGAAAGATCCATCTGTGGTTTACCAAAGAGGTTAAGAATAGTATTAGATTAAAAGATGCTTATAATCTTGAAAAGAATGGTAGTAAGCCTGAGGATTGGGAGTGTTTCTTAGAAACCAGCAAAGGGCCACAAAAAAGTTGATAAGGGAAAAAGAATGAGAAAAACTAGTCAGCACTATGAAAGCAGATTGTAAGAGCTTTTACAAGTACATAAAGAGGTAGAATGTGGCTAAAATAAACATTGGTCCCTGAGAAGTAGAGACAGGAGAAATTATCATTGGGAATGAGGAAATGGCACAGACATTGAAAAAATATTTTGTCTGTCTTCGCAGTAGAAGACACAATTTGCATACCAGAACTAGAGGGTAAAATGGGGGTTAAAAAGTGAGGTAATTAATTTCAGCTGAGAAAACGTACTGGAGAAATTTAAGGGACTAAAAACTGACAAATTCTCAGTACCTGATGCCTGGGAGTTCTTTTGTGGAAATTGTGGAGAGCCAAGGCCCTAATGAGAGTGAGAAATGTAAGTAATGAAAAAGTACTAGATAAATTAATGGGATACAAAGCTGAGAAGTCCCCTGAACTTGGTGGCGTACCGCCTAGGATTCTCTAAGAGGTGGCTGCAGATATGATGAAGGCATAAATTGTGATCTTCCAAAATTCCCTAGATTCTGGAATGCTCCCAACAGATTGGAAGTTAGCAAATGTAGCACTGTTATGAAGAAAGGAAGGAGAAAGAAAATGGGGAACTGCAGGCCTGTTCGACTGACATCAGTTGTCAGGAAAGTGCTGGAATCTATTAATAAGGAAGCCCTTACTATGTTTTTCTAAGTGCATTGTTATGATGAGAACAAGTCGTTATGGGAAAGGGAAATTCAGCAGCGAAAGGCATATTGTGTTTGACAAATTTTATTAGGGTTTTTTTGAGGATGTAATTAGGGTAGAAAAGGGGGAACCAGTGGATGTAGTATACTTGGATTACCAGAAGGCATTCAGTAAGGAGCCACACAGAAGATTAATAGGCAAGATAAGGGCTCATGGATTTGGGGGTAATATGTATTAGCATTGATAGAGGATTGGTTAATGGTAGGAAGCAAAATGTAGGGATAAATGGTGCATTATCAAGTTGGCAAGCTAAGACTAGTGGAATATTGTAAGGATCAGTGCTTGGGCCTCAGCTACTTACAATCTATAATAATTTAGTTGAAGAGACAGATTAATGTATCTAAGCTTGCTGGTGATACAAAGCTGGGTGAAAATGTAAGCTGTGAGGAGGGCACAGAGGCTACTAAGAGATATAGACAGGTTAAATATGTGGGCAATAAGATAGCAAATGGAGTATAATGTGGGGAAGTGTGCGGTTATTCATTTTGGTCATAAGAATAGAAAAGCAGAATATTTTTAAGACGTGAAACTTGTAAGTATTGATGTTCAGTGAGACTTGGGTGTGCTCTTACAAGGAAAACACAGCATGCAGGAGAGCAAGCAATTAGGAAGACAAATGGCATGTTAGCTTTTATTACAATGGGATTGGAGTATAGGAGTAAAGAAGTATTGTTAATAATTGTATAGCGCTTTGTTGAGACCAGAATCACAGTGCAGAAGAGGTCCTTCGGCCAATCGAGTCTGCACCGACACGTGAAAAACACCTGACCTACCTACTTAATCCCATTTACCAGCACTTGGGCACGCCATAACATTCAAGGCTATGGGCCAGGTGCTCATCCAGGTACTTTTTAAAGGATGTGAGACAACCCCCCTCCACCACCGTCCCAGGCAGTGCATTCCAGACCGTCACTACCCTCTGGGTAAAAAAAAGTTTTTCCTCACATCCCCCCTCAAAACCTCCTGCCCCTCACCTTGAACTTATGCCCCCTTGTGACTGACCCTTCAACTAAGGGGAATAGCTGCTCACTTCAAACCTGGAATACTGTGCAGTTTTGGCTTTATATTGAAGGAAGAATGTACTTGCATTAGAAGCAGTACAGCAAAGGTTCACTAGATTAGCGCCTAGGATGAGAGAATTGACCTATGTTGAGAGGCTGAATAAATTGGGTCTATATTCTCTGGAATTTAGAAGAATGTGAGATGATACTGAAACAAACAAGACTGAAGCAGCTTTACAGGGTAAACACAGATTGTTTCTGCTGGCTAAGGAATCGATAACATGGGGGCAGAGTCTCTGCATAAGGAACCGATCATTTGGGTCTGAGATAAGAAAGCTCTTCATTCAAAGAGTTGTGAAACTTTGGAATTCTATATCCCAGAGGGTTGGTAATGCTCCATCATTAAAAGTATTTAAGGTTTGGATAGACAAATTGTTGGTGTCTCAGGGAATCAAGGGGTATGGGGAGCAGGCGGGAAAGTGGAGTTGAAACCAAAGCTTAACCATGATTGTATTAAATGTATTTTGTTTTTATTATATAGCTTTGTTCCAGTTCAGGTGAAAACAGAGCCATCTGATGACAACCAACCTAGTAAGTGGCACTACTTCAAATTCTGAGTGTTGTGGGCTTTTTGGTGAAGAAGAAAACATACCAAATTGATGTGTTATCAGTAGCCACTTAAAATTTCTGTGGTTTATTTTTTATGGTAACTTTTTTTTTTACTTCTGTATTTACTGGTATTTTATGAAAATGTAGTCTGGAATGGCTCAGCGGGTAGCTCTTCTACCTCTGAGCCTGAAGGCTCCGGGTTCAAGTCCCACTCCAGGAATTGTTGGCTATGAAAGAACCCAACCACTGGTGCAGGCAAACCAATGTGTATTGGTGCCAGTCCCCAACCTGGATAAAAATGGGGAGGGTTGAAGGGAGAGTATCTGGCTGTAAAACCACCCACCTAATTCAAAAAGTTGGTTGTTATTGAAGGTGATCAGCCAGCATTGTGGCAACCCAATATAACATGGAAGAAAGAGAAAAGAAGGTAGTTTTCCTAACAGAAGGCACCCATCAATGTAAAATATTGAACAGATGAAGCTCATTTCAGTCTTGCATTTACCTTTTAAGTTTGAAATTGTCCCCATCTCCTAATCTCAATTTATTTTCAAGTAAAATTTCAGACGTGCAAGTTTTGTTTGTTTATACTTTTATACCTCTTAAAATTATCTGAGATCTTCTTTCCAAACTGAACCCCAATGTGCTCAAATCTTTCCTGAAATAATTGATCACATACTCCTCTTAATTCTTATGGTGAAAAAATAACTTGTGTATTTAGACAGGCCTTGAGGAGGCGTTAATTCTGCTCTGTGGTTTCACTAAAGTATATGTGTCACTTGAGTCGCTCTGAATGTCTCTCACATGCAACATATCAAACACAAAGCTGTTATATAAAGCAAAGTCATGACTAGCAGTTAAATTAACTACAGAAAAAGGCTGCTTTTCATTGTGTGTAAACCTATCACTGAAGCTGTTTCAGATCAGTTATGAATTACATATTGAGAATTTTCTCAAGATACATTGTTTACTTTTAATGGCTTAGGTTGCAGCAAACCTTTCCAGAGTAAATTTTTTACAACCTGATGGAAGTGGAGGTGGGGTGGGGCGTTGGTAGTAGAAAATCAGAAACTCCAGGATTGTACCTAACAAGAGTATTCTGGGTAAATACGATTGTAACCATTTGAGCTAGCAGAATTTTGCATAGATAGTTGACTAAAAATGATTATTCCCCTTGATTTTGTGACTTTAAGTTGAAGCTATGTATTTTTCTATCTGCAACCATTATTTACTCCAGTTAAGTGAATGTTTTCCCCAGCAGTCTTTTGATGTTTAATTGCTCAAATTATACAGCAACCTGACTTTACTATGACAATCCGCTATACACTTTTTGCAATCTTCTTCTAGTCATATATCCTCCCTTTTTGTCTTTTATAAATTTTATATACTAAATGTATCCCTCCAGTCCAAAAACATCTAGTACTATATTGTCTGTCCTTTAGCCAGCTTACTAATCTTGCTGCCACATTTGCTTAAATACGTATTCCTTAATATTATTAATAATATTTCTATGCAGAATCTTTTATCAAGCAGCTTTTTGAAACCTAAATAAAACACCATTACACCGCTCATTAATACCTTCCATTATTTCTTCAAAGAACCTTGGTAAAATGTCATATGTGACTTGTTCTTTTCATATCTAGGATTATACCAGAGAGATTTCAATTATGAGGGGAGGGCAGTGAAACTGAGTTTTTCACTGGTAGAGCAAAGATTAAGAGGAGTTTATGGTAATGTTATCAGGGCATTAAGCAAGTTGGTAATTAGAGGGCATAATTAATAAAGATGACCATTAGAGTGAGTGAGAGTATGTTCGGCTCACTGTCTCGGGGCGCTCACTCACTCACCCTCAACGCACGCCGTTTCTTGCGTTCTCGGCCTGGGTGGTTTGGAGATTAAAACGCTTTAGGTGAGATTTGGGCTGGCTGTGAAAGTACTAAGACCCCTCCTTCCCTGCCCTATCTTAGTACTTCAGCTGACCCTGGTCCTGCTGTTGCTGCATCTGCCATCTTGACTCCTGTAGTCCTTCAGGGGGCATTAACTAAACCCCCCACCCCCCCCACCCCACCCCACCATCCGTGCTGTTGTGTGCCATTTGTCAACATCGACTTTATATTAAAAAAGTGTAAGCATTTTTGAGAACAGCAGGTGCAAAGTAGCTGGAAAGTGGTCCCAGTATTACTACTATTGAGAGCTGGAGGATTTTGGGCTTGGCTCTGGTTAAATAGCCTACAGGCTAATGGGCGCTTGGGCAAGCCAGGGGAGAGTTTCCGCTGTATGAAACAGCATCTTAAATTTGGTCCCCATAGAAAGAGAAAAATGAGATAGAAATAAAATCCTTTTTTCTGCAATCTCTGCTTTCCTTGTTCATAAAATTTGGATTTTTGCTGTATAGGATTTTCATTGTTCTAAATTGTTTCAGGCACATCTGTTGAACCAGTTGCAATCAAAGCTGAACCAGAAGATCCAGATTATTATCGATACAGTGTTCAAGGTAATATGGAAACCCAGCTTGTTATTCCTGGCTTTTGGCATGTGGTAAATTTGTGCTTAGCATGATTTAACGAAATTAAAATTGTTTATCTGTTCTGATTGGTCTATGCACACCATGGGATAAAGCATTGCTTCAAAAATGTCTGATGCGGTTTGTTCCGAGGTGTGACCAATTCCATAAATTGAACACATTCCAAATCTACAACATCAACTTAAGGGAAAGAAAGGGATCATGAGCAGAGAGGGGGAAAATATATAAAACAGGAGCATAGGTAGAGAAGGGGAAAAGAAAGGCAGATTCTGACAGTTTTTTTTTGTGAGTGCAATGTAATAGATTAACTGGAGGAGAGGAAGAAGATGGGGAAAGAAACAAATGGACTGAAACTGAATGGTGGGAGGGGGTGGGTGTGCAGAGGGAAGAATAGAATAAATACAGATAGTGAGTTAATGCCTGAGGAAGTGCATGCAATTAGTGGAAACTAGACAAAGGGAGATGGTAAGAATTAAGTGGGAGAAATAGTTACAAGAGGTGGCATGGAAATTTTTTGTCAATGAATAAATGGTAACCAGGCTCAATATAGAAGGTTCAGAGGTGAATTGAAAAGCAAATAAGTGAAGCAAAGAGAGGTATGAAAAGTGATTGGGATCTTACATACAAAGGAATCCAAAAGCCTTCTATAGCCATATAGATAGTAAGATGGTGGTCAAAGGAGGAGTGGGCCAATTAGGGACCAGAAAGGGGATTTGAGCATGGAGGCAGATACATCTGAATACTTTGCATCTGTCTTTATCAGGGATAAAGATGCTGCCCAGGCCATGATGAAAGGGGAGGAAATTCAGTTGCTAGAAGGGCTTAAAATTGGTAAAGAGGTGATATTGGATAGACTACTTAAAAGTTGATAAGACAACAAGACCAGATGAGATGCACCCAAGGATACCGAGGGAAATGAGAGTGGAAATAGTGGCCTTAAAACTGGCCTTCATTTTCCAATCTTCCTTAGACTTGGGGGGTGGTGCCAGAGGAATGGAGAATTGCAAAAATGTTGCACCCTTGTTCAAAAAAGGGTGTAAAGATAATCCCAGCAACCACAAGCCAGTCAGTTTAACCTTGGTGGTGGGGAAGCTTCAAGAAACGATAACTTGGGACAAAATGAATAGTCATTTGGGAAATATGGGTTATTTAAGGAAAGCCAGAATGAATTTGGTAAAGATAAATCGTATTAACTAACTAGAGCTTTTTAACGAGTTAACAGAGGGTTGGTGAGGGTAATGCTGTCAATATGGTGTACATGGAATTCTAAAGGACACTTGAGAAAGTGCCACACTACAGACTTCAGCAAAGTTAGAATTCATGGAATAAAAGGACAGTAGCAACATGGGATACAAAATTGACAGGAAACAGAGTGGTGGTTAATTGATGTTTCTTGGACTGGAGGAGGGTTTATAGTGGAGTACCTTAGGGGTCAGTGTTAGGACCTCTGCTCTTCCTGATACACATTAATGACCTAGACTTGGGTGTACAGGACACAATCTCAAAATTTGTGGATGAGGATACTGCAGAACTTCAAAGGGATATAGAGAGGTTGGTGGAATGAGTGAGCAGTGGCAGATGAAATTTAATGCAGAGAAATGTGAAGTGATTCATTTTGTTAGGAAGAATGTAGTGGAACGATATAAAATAAAGGATACAATTCCATAGAGGGTGCAGGAGCAGAGGGAACTGGTTGTATATATGCATAAGATACTGAAGGTAGCAGGACAGGTTGAGAGAGTGGTTAATAAAGCATACAGTATCCTAGGCTTTATTAATATAATAGAGCCATAGGGTACCAAAGCAAGGAACTTATGTTAAACTTGTATAGAACACTAGATTGGCCTCAACTAGAGTATTAAGTCCAATTCTGGGCACCACAATTTAGGAAGCATGTGAAGGCATTAGAGAGGTTGCAGAAAATATTAATGAGAATGGTTTCAGGGATGAAGAACTTCAGTTATGTAGATAGGTTGGAGAAGTTGGGAATGTATTCCTTGGATGAGCAGGTTGAGAGGAGATTTGGCAGGTATTCAAAATCATGAGGGGTCTTGACAGAGTAGATAGGGAAAAGCTGTTCCCATTGGCTTGTGGGGGGGGATTGAGAACAAGAGGACGCAGATTTAGGCAATTGGGAAAAGAAGCAGTGGTGACATGATGAAAACTTACACACAGCGAGTGGCTGGGGTCTGGAATGCATTGCCTGAGAGTTTGGTGGAGGCAGGTTCAATTGAGGTATTCAAGAACGATTTGGATTATTTTCATAAAAGGAATAATATGCAGGACTATGGGGAGAAGTTGGGGGAGTGGCACTAGGTGAATTGCTCCTTCAGAGAACCAGCACAGACATGATGGGCTGAATAGCTTCCTTCGGTCCTGTAACCGTTCTGTGATTTTTGTGATGAAGGATCCTCACTGGTAAAATATACTGCTGCCCAATTATTTGTTGAAAAAAATGTTTACTTTGTAGTGCCGTTTTGGATCCTTGCATGGATTACCTCCATTGATGCATTAGTTGTTGCATCATCGAGAGAAATGTTGCTAGTAGTCTCATAGAATTTCAGTTGGGCTTTCTAAGCTTTTCCCCATAATGAATAATAATTAATAATTAATTGGTTACAAATTGCATGGGCAGAAGCCTGTTAACGTCTTTCCCATATGAAGCCTGCCTGGCTCATAGAAAATAATGCAGAACATAGTATTCCAAAAAATTAAATAGATAAGTTATAAAAACCCTGAAAAATCACATCACAGAATTGTTATAGCGCAGAAGGAGGCCATTCTGCCCATCATGTCTGCGCCAGCTCTCAGAAGGAACAACTCACCTAATGGCATTCCCCGCTTCTCCCCGTAACCCTTCACATTCTTCCCTTTCAGGTAACAACTGAATTCCCATTTGAATGCCTCAATTGAACCTGCCTCCATCACACTCTCAGGAGTGCATTCCAGACCTTAACTACCTGCTTCGTGAAAAAGTCTTTCTCCTGTTACTTTTGCTTCGTTTGCCAATTACTTTAAATTCTGTGCCCTCTCATTCTTGATCCTCTCACAAGTGGGAACAGTTTCTCCCTATTTACTCTGTCCAGACTTCTCATGATTTTGAATACCTCCAACAAATCTCCTCTTGGTCTTCTCTTCTCCAAGGAAAACAGTCCCAACTTCTTTCTACTTTCGTAACGGAAGTTCCTCATTCCCTCATCTAGCTTTAAATTTCTTTGTTTTCTAAGCCCAAAATGGTAACTTAGACTGTAATGGCAACTGAGTACTCTGGAAAAGCATGGACTTTGAGGAGACTTTATTGTGCTCTGAAACAATGAAAAATCTAGAATGTATCCATTTGGATAGTCTATTCAACTTAAGATAGCTCGGGGTGAACCAGGGCATGTGTTTAAGTTACCCAAACTTAGAAATAGGTTAGATGGTGGGAGAAATTTTCTTCTCATTGAGAGTTCTAGAGTTTTGGAATACTTAGCTTGCTCACCAACTGAGTGTGGATTCACTGCAGGCTTTCAAAATATTTATGGAAGAGTTCCCCCTGTGGCTGATATCACAGCAAACAAAATGTTACAAAATGGGCATTGTGTCACATGGTCACTGTAGTTTTTCTGGAACTTATTTTGGCCTTTGAGTGTCAGGGAGGGATTCCACAGATATTCTTTATCTTCCTGAATTATCCTAGCATGAATGTATCTGATTTTGTCTGTCCCAGGGGATTGTGAGAGTTGAGGGCAATGGTTTCATAATAGTCAAGCTTATCATAACTGTATGGGACAAGCTTAATGGGCTAAGTAGTCCTTTTCTGTGTGTCTTTTTCATGTTTGTATGATATTGACATTACATTTTTAAAAATACATGCTGTAAAGGTTAGTAACAAAAGTTTTATAAAAAGCACCTTTTTATGACAGGGCCTAGTGCGACTACTTCAGAAGCCAGTGATACCGAGGGAGTTTCCCAATCAAAGTCTTACCAAGGTAATTGTTTTTCAGAGCATTATATTAACCTGCCTTAGAAGACTACTTGCTATCAGTGATTTTTAAAATAAAAAAATGGATAATCCACCAATAAGAGCTGATTTGATTGTACACTTAATCTTTGTGCTCCTGCGCAAAATTGGTGCAGTGTGTTTCTTCCCAAACAAATATTTTGTACTGTTACTTTCTATCAATTAGCATGTTAGCCGATGGGGTGTAGGGGGTGTTTAAATTGGCATTTCTGCATTATTTTATTTAGTCTTTTAAGTAGCACTTACTATAGCGATCTCTATCCTGTAGCCTAATCCTGGATGAGAGAAACTTCCCTTTCGTCAACAGAATTTTTTATTGCTAAGGCTGGCATTTAATTGGGCATTTCACATTGTTTTGATCTATGTTGGTCCCCAATTTCTCGGATTTAAAATTCTCAATCTTGTTTAAACATCAACATGGTCTTGCCCATTGTTATCTCTGCAACCTCTGTAGCTGCACAACTACGCCCGTCAAATTATCAATTCCTCTGACTCTAGCCTTGTATGCTCCTCTGCCCCATCTCATGCATCTCAGGGCACTTAGAAAATATCAAACTATAAATATCAACGGATTAGACAAAGTCAACATGGATTTATGAAAGAGAAATCATGGTTTGACAAACCTACTGGAGTTTTTTGAGAACATAACTAATAGAATAGAATAAGGGAGAACCAGTGGAAGTGGTGCATTTGGATTTTCAGAAAGCTTTTGATAAAGTCCCACATGAGTTAGTGTGTAAAATTAAAGCAGGTGGGATTGGGAGTAATATATTGGCATGGAATGAGAATTGATTAGCAGACAGGAAAGAGTATGGATAAACGGGTCTTTTTTTTTGGGGTGGCAGATGACTAGTGGGTGCCTCAGAGTTCATTGCTTGGGCCCCAACTATTCACAATATATATCAATGATTTGGATGAGGGAACCAAATGTAATATTTCCAAGTTTGCTGACGACACAAAACTTGGTGGGCATGTGAACGATGAGGAGGGTGTTGAGCAGCTTCAAGGTGATTTAGACAGGTTGAGTGAGTGGGCAAAACATGGCAGATGCAGTATAACATGGATAAATGTGAAGTTATTCACTTTGGTAGGAAAAACAGAATGGCAGAGCATTTTTAAATGGCGATAGGTTGGGAAATGTTGATGGACTGCCCAGGTCCCTTTGTACTTTTACACCAATCACTGAAAGCAAGCGTACAGGTACAGCAAGCAGTTAAGAAGGCAAATGATATGTTGGCCTTCATTGCAAGAGGACTTGAGTACAGGAGCAAGGATGTCTTAATGCAGCTATACAGGGCCTTGGTGAGACCACACCTGGAGTATTGTGTGCAGTTTTGGTCTCCTTACCTAAGAAAGGACATACTTGCTATAGAGGGAGTGCGTTGAAGGTTCACCAACCTGTTTCCTGGGACATTAATAAGAACATAAGAAATAGGAGCAGGAGGAGGCCATTTGGCCCCTCAAGCCTGTCCCGTTATTCAATAAGATCATGGCTGATCTGCCCCAGGCCTCCACCCCTCTTTCGTGCCAGCTCCTCATAGCCCTCAACTCCTGCATATTTCAAAAACCTATCTACCTCCTCTTTAAATATTTTCAGTGATCTAGCCTGCACAACTCTCTAGGGTAGGGAGTTCCAGACATTCACTACCTTCTGAGAGAAGAAATCCCTTTGCATCTCAGTTTTAAATGAGTGTCCCCTTTTTCTGTAACTATGTCCCCTAGTTTGAGATACCCCCACCTAGTGGAAACATCTTCTCAACATCTACCTTGTCAAGCCCCCTCAGAATCTTGTACGTTTCAATAAGATCACCCGTCATTCTTCTAAACTCTAATGAATAAAGACTTAGCCTGTTTAGCTGTTCTTGATAAGTCAACCCCTTCATCCCAGGAATTAGCCTAGTGAATCTTTCTTGAACTGCTTCCAATGCCAGTATATCCTTTCTTAAATACGGGGACCAAAACTGTACACAGCACTTCAGATGCTGCCTCACTAACACCCTATACAGTTGAAACAAGACTTCCCTATTTTTAAACTCCAACCCTCTAGCAATACAGACCAAAATTCCATTTGCCGCCTTAATTACTTACTGCACCTGCATGCTAACTTTTCATGCTTCATGCACAAGAACACCCAGATCCCTCATTGTTGCACTTTTTTTTAAAGAGTGTCTCTCCATTTAATAGTCTGTCTTTTGACTCTTCCTACCAAAGTGCATGACCTCTCACTTTCCTACATTAAACTCTTTCTGCCAAGTTTTTGCCCACTCACTCAATCTATCCCCTTGCAGATTCCTTATGTCCTCATCACAACATGCCTCCCACCTATTTTTGTATCGTTGGCAAATTTGGATACATAACACTCTGCCCCTCCTCCAAGTCATTAATATAGATAGTAAATAATTGAGGCCCTAGGACTGACCCTTGTGGCAGTCCACTAGTTACGTCTTTCCAACTGAAAAAGACCCATTAACCCTGACTCTGTCTTCTGTGTTAACCAATCCTCAATCCATGCTAATACATTACCCCTAATACCGTGAGCTCCTATCTTGTGCAGTAACCTTTTTATGTGGCACCTTATCGAATGCTTTCTGGAAATCCAAATACACTACATCTACCTGTTCCCCTTTATAAACTCTGCTTGTTATATCCTCAAAGAACTCTAGCAAACTTGTCAAACATAATTTCCCTTTCACAAAACCATGTTGACTCTGTTTGATTGTGTTAAGCTTTTCTAAATGTCCTGCTATTTCTTCCTTAATAATGGACTCTAGGATTTTCCCAACGACTGATGTTAGGCTGACTGGCCTAAAGTTTCCTGCTTTTTGTCTCCCTCCCTTTTTGAACAGGGGCATCACATTAGTGGTATTCCAATTCGCTGGGACCCTCCCGGAATCCAGTGAGTTCTGAAATATTTCTACCAATGCCTCCACTATTTCTGCAGCCACTCTTTAAAACCCTTGGATGCAGGCCATCAGGCCCTGGTGACTTGTCTGCCTTTAGTCCCATTAGTTTGTCAAGTACTTTGTCCGTCGTGATAGAGATTGTTACAAGATCTTTCCTCCCATTAGCTCCTTGCTTATCTGATATCTTTGCGAAGTTTATAGTGTCTTCCACTATGAAGACTGATGCAAAATATTGGTTTAAGTTATCTGCCATTTCCCTGTTCCCCATTATTAATTCTCCAGTTGCACCCCCCAAGGGTCTCATGCTCACTTCAGCCACTCTTTCTTTTTATATACCCGTTTGTTTTTGTATTTTTGGCAATTTGCTTTCATAATCAATTTTTTCCCTCTTTATTAGCTTTTTAGTCATCTGCTGCTGGTTCCTAACAAAAAAATAAATTCCCAATCCCCTGGCCTACCACTAGTGTTTGCCATTTTGTATGCCTTAGTTTTTGATTGGATACTCTACTTGACTGCCTTGGTTAACCACAGGTGGTTCATCCTTCTCTTCAAGTCCTTTTTGACTGGGATAAATTTTTGCTGAGCTTTGTGAAATATCTGCTTAAATGTCTGCCACTACTCATCCACTGACCTTCTCCTTAGTCTATTTTCCCAGCCCACTTTAGACAACTTTCTTCATACCTCTGTAATTGCCCTTATTTAAGTTGAGGACACTGGTTTGAGACCCAAGTTGCTCGCCCTCAAACTGAATTTGAAATTTTACCATGTTGTGATCGCTGCCCTCTGAAGGATCCTTAACTATGAGATCTCTTATTAACCCTATCTCATTACACATTGCTAGATCTAAAATAGCCTGTTCCCAGGTAGGTTCTGCAACGTATTGCTCCAAGAAACAATCCCTGATACACTCTACAAATTCGTCTTCCATATTGCCCCTGCCAATCTGATTTGCCTAGTCAATATGCAGATTAAAATCAACCATGACAATTTTAGCGCCCTCCTTACGCGCCTCCATTGTTTCCTGATTTATATTTTGTCCTACAGTGAGGCAACTCTTCAGAGGCCTATAGACGACTCCCACCTGTGACTTCTTTTCCTTGCCATTTCTTATTTCCACCCAAACTGATTCCACATCATGATCTATTGCACTTATGTCACTACTCACCATCGCATTGATACCTTCCTTTATTAACAAAGGTACCAACCTCCTTTTCCTTTTTGCCTATTTTTCTGGTCAAATACCATTGAATATTGAGTTCCCAGTCTTGGTCACCTTGCAACCACGCCTCTGTAACAGCTGTCAAGTCATATTCATTTATTTTTATTTGTGCCATCAACTCGTCTATCTTGTTACAAATGCTGCGTGCATTCAGATAAAGAGCCTTAAGCGTTTGACTTTTTACCATTATTACTCATTCTGGTTCTAATTTCTGCTGCACTCTTCTGCTTATATTTTCTTCCCCATTCCTGTCACACTTTTGATTATTGTTCGCCTCTTCAAAACGCTGCACCTCTGCTCTCTTGTTTCTTTTTGATTTTTTTAAACTTCCCTTCAATTGACCCTTCCCCCCACTAAATAGTTTAAAGTCCTATGTACAGCCCTAGTTATACAATTCGCCAGGACACTGGTCCCAGCATGGTTCAAATGAAGCCCCTCCCAACAGAACAGCTCTCCCTTTCCCCAGTACTGGTGCCAGTGCCCCATGAATCTTTGAGCCACACATTTACCCCTCTAATCATATTTACTTTATGCCAATTTGCATGTGGCTCAGGTAGTAACCCAGAGATTTGTGGTTCTGCTTTTTAATTTGACCCTGAGCTGCTTGTAGGTCCTCAGCAGAGCCTCTTTTCCAGTCCTACCTATGTCTTTGGTACCTACGTGGACCACGACAACTGGATCCTTCACCTCCCATTCCAAGTTCCTCTCCAGTCCAGAAGAGATGTCCTTAACTTTGGCACCAGGTAGGCAACACTGCCTTTGGGGCTCTTGTCTTTGCTGCAGAGAACAGTATCTATTCCCCTAACTATGCTATCCCCTATTACTGCTACATTTCTCTTTTCTCCCCCAACTTGAATGGCGCTCTGTACTATGGTGCTGTGGTCAGTTCACTCCTCCTCCCTGCAGTCTGTGCCCTCCTCCACACCAGGAACAAGAACCTTGTACCTATTGGACAAGGGCACTGGCTGAGGCCCCTCCAAAGCTAAGTTCTGGATCCCCATACCTGTCTCACTCGCAATCAACCCTCCTGTCCCTGACCATGGTCCAAATTTGATTGCTTTAATCTAAGGGGTGTGACTGTCTCATGAAACACAGTGTCCAGGTAACTCCCCCTGCCTGATGTGTCGCAGTGTCCGCAGTTCGGACTCCAGCTCATTGACTCTGAGCCGAAGTTCCTCTTGCAGCCAACACTTGCTGCAAATGTGATCACCGTGGATCGCAATGGTGCCCATCAGCTCCCAGATAGTAAAGGTGCAACACGTTGCCTGCCCAGCCATCTCTTCTATTTAATTAATTTGGGTGTTAAATAATTTTAACGTGAATTTCTTAACTGTACTCTTCAGCTGTAAAAGTGTCTCCTGATTTAGATCACTTGGCCAATCAAAAGAGACACGAAACAGATATACCCACCAATCACCTATCTGTTTTCCTGTGACATCACGTTTTGGCTCTTGACAGGTTGAAGGGGCTCTCTGCTGCCGGGTTTTATCTCACGCTGCCCCCCCTCATGCAGGTTCGCTTTCCTCGCGCTCTTTTACCCTGCGCCTCTGCTGCTCTCCTTGCACCCTTTTGCCCGGTGCCCCTTCTCGCCTTTTGTCATATGAGGAGAGATTAGACCAACTAGGCCTGTATCCACTTGAGTTTAGAAGAATGAGAGGGGATCTTAATGAAACATATAAAATTCTGACAGGGCTGGACAGACTGGATGCAGGAATGAATGAATGAAAGGAATGAATGAAGGAATGTTTACTCTGGCTGGGGGTTTAGAATAAGGAGTCACAGTCTCAGATCCGACCATTTAGGACTGAGATAAGGAGAAACTTCTTTACTCAGAGGCTGGCGAACCTGTGGTATTCTCTACCACAGAAGGCTGTGGAGGTGTCAAGAGGTATGGGGAGAGTGTGGGAGTATGGCGTTGAGCTAGAGGATCGGCCATGATCATATTGAATGGCAGAGCAAGCTTGAAGGGCCGAATGACCTACTCTCCTATTTTCTATGTTTCTATGCCTGTCATGGACAGACATACCTTCTGCTGCCTTGATCCCATGCTCTGGAATTCCTAATCTAAACCCCTTCCTTGTGATTCCTTGAATCCCATTTTTTCAACCAAACATTTGGTCACCCCTTGTAGTGCCTGCTCTGATGATTTGGCATTCATCTTTTTTCCTTTGCAGCTCTACTAAGTACCTTAGAATTTTTATTTCTTTAATTTCTTTATTTAACATGTTAAATGCATTATATAAATACAAGCTAGACTGGACATCAAATTGCATTGTGACTCCAGTTGAAGAGCGGTCTGGTGCAGATGCAGCAGGCTAAGTGAATGTTTCCTCAGCTTTAATTTCTGATTTATGTAAAACTTTGATCATTATGTTTAGTAGTTGCACTTCACTCATCAGGTTAAAGGCATATTTGCACTGTATTGCAAGTCCATTAATTGTTTTTGGATATGACTACAAGACAATTAAGAGCAACTAACTGTAGGGGAGGCGCTTGGCGCAATTGGCTAGATGGTCAGCGTGTGGTACAGAATAATGCCAACTGTGTGGGTCTGATTTCTGTTCTGGCTGAGGTTATACCTGCCTCCTTGCCTTGTCCCTGAGTGGAAGACAATGACCAACCACAACTGGAAAAAAGCAGACAAGGAAACGACTCGGGACGAAGCATCAGTGAAGAGTAAGCCAAGGGACCTGCCTTTGGACAGAGTACACAGGAATAAATAAATAAATTAACTGACTGTAGCAGGCTTGCGATTTGTCATGTCTAATCTTATTATTAGCTAAAGTCTTTTTATGACGTGCCCAGACCAACTGAGCTTTAGTGTATATATGATTTGATATGATTCACTCTGATGTGATTTACTTCATCACTGTAAGTCTCGTAAAGAGACCTTTCACAACCACCAGACATCCAAAGTGCTTTACAGCCGATGAAGTACTTTTTGAAGTGTAGTCACTGGCCGAGATCTTCTGGTCTCCGGATTGTTAGAGACCAGATGTACGACTTGAGGTACGCATCAGGGCCCTGTGGAAGACCCGGCACGCTGAAGTCGGTGGGAATTACCTGGGAAGTTTGAACTTCTGATGGGTAATTTCCCTGCTGCCCGGGACCCTTCCTGAAAGTTTCTGATTGTTGAGTTAGAACTGGAGCCTTGGGACTATTATGTGGTACGTACTTGAATAATCACCCAGGAAACGTTAGACAGAAAAATCCTAGTCTAACCCCTGGGTAACTGCAGAACTGAACCCTCCCTAACCCAAACACTCAGTGACGCAACCCCCCCACCCACTGATTATCCCAACTGACCTGACTCCTGCTCATGACTGTGCTACCCCACTTCACTTGACCTGACTACTCCCTGACCAGACCTGACTACTCCCCGCCATGCCCACAACTTGACCGCTGCCCTACCCAACGTACCCACTTGCTGATGTTCACCTCGCCAACGCTCAGCCATTCACTAATATTTACCCACATTCACCCTGGATATTTAAACTTGCTTTACAGTAGCTGGCGGTATAGAAAGGGGGCATGTGCAGTTCCAGTTGTTCCCCCCCCACTGGCCCTTAAAGTTACTCTGATGTGATGGAGTTCCCTGAGGAACTGCACACTTTGTATTACTGGAGAAGCTTGACTTGGAAGACCTGGCCAGAGATATGGAGCTGTTTTGGAGTGCAGTCAGCGCAGTAATCCGCTGGTGATTGCTGCTTCGCGGCAGATTCAGGTCACTGCTGTAGTGTTGGAAATGCTTTGTGAATTTGTGAACAGCAAATGCCCACAAACAGCAATGTGATAATGGCAAGATAACCTGCTCCAGAAATTTTGATTGGGACAAATATTGGCCAGGGCACTAGGGATAACACCCTTGCCCTCCTTCAAAATATTGCCATGAAATCTTTTTACTCCCTCAGTGCTGCACTGGATTGTCAGCCTTCGAGTAACCGAGTCCAACTGGTCCAGAGTATGGCAGGCCACATCTTGGTCCCAAGGCTGAATGTGATTGTTGTTCTCATCCCTCGAGTTGGCCTTGAACCCACAACCTTCTGACTAGGAGGCAAATGTGCTACCAATTGAGCCAAGGCTGACTTGAATAGTTGTAAAGCCCCAACTAATATAGTGTACCAAAACAAAACAAATGGGAAAACTAGTTGCCATTGATATTCAGTTGTGCATTGCAAAGTGCTCTTCTCATAAGCGTCACAAAAAGCCATCCAACAGCTTAGATTGGTGACTGCAACTTTAAAAGCAAATTAGGCTGGCATCACAAAATTTTAATGCATTCAATCGGTACACAACGGAGGATTAGTGCAACACTGGGCTCTAGAAGACAACTTTAATATGCATTTGAGCTTTCTGACTGCCTCTCACCAAACAGGCACTTTGCTCCAAGGGGCATAGTCTCGAGCTAGGGGGATTGCTGCTTTAGGAGGAAAATTTCTTCACTGTTAGGGTTGTGAATCTTTGGAATTCCACACCCCAGAGTACTCTGAATACATGGTTGATGAGTATATTCAAGGCTGAGATCAATAGATTTTTTTCGAATCAAGGGATCTGGCGATCAGGCAGGAAAATGGAGGTTAGGCCAAGGCTCAGTCATAATCTTAATAAATGGCTGACCAAACTTGAGGGGCATTTGGCCTACTTCTTCTATCTTGCATGTTCTTCAAAAGGGAAGAGATGTTTAGATGGAGAAAATGGCTAACAGCACTTCACCTTGTCACCCTTTGTTCACGGATGGCAAGCAAAGACCTCTAATTTATATTAATAATTCAGGGACATATGGGTTCCACTTGTTCCACAAAATAAAGAAGTGTGAGAGACATTGTTAATTTTGTATAGAATAGGTCATAAATTTGAAATTGGACTGTTGCAAGAGAACCAAAATAATCCTAATGGTGCATTCACTTGGGAGATATCTGCGATCTTGGAATAACAACTATCCAGGGTATGATGGGCCATATTCCGCCTCGGGACCAAGATGTGAGCCAGAAAGATCAAGGACCTTTCCTATTGATGCCCCTGCTGAGCGAAGTGATTTTATGCTTGGGAGCGAAAAAGTACAACAATGGTCAATTCTTCTAGGCCATGGAAATTAGTTGCAGTTTGGAAAGGATTGACTGAGAAATGCATCAAAAATTGACTTTCACTGCAGTTTCATCCTTGAAGCGTCTATTTGAAGAACTTGAATTCTAACACACACTAACTGGCATGTGTATAAGTGTGGCTTGTGTCTGGCTGGCAGGTGCAGAAATTATATCTGCTGGGAATGTAAAATGGCTGAAAATAGTGGAAGAGAATGAAAATGACCTTTATGGGCAAGCTGATTGCCAATGCCATGTTTAAGTAAACAAAATCCAGATTTAATTGTCACATTAAATAATGATGCCTGTGTGCAAAAATGCTGCTTTATGTTGCAGAATGCCACTGGTGATGTATGACCTTCCTTGAAGGAAAGAGAAACTTTTTTCCTTGCAGTAAACATTTTGTACAATGTGTAGAACGGTTGATCTATTCTGTTCTGTTTTAAAGCAATAACTTTGGGTTGAATATTCATAATCTCACTTTTGTCAAAGTTAACTGTGGCAGAATGGGAATCTGATCATACTAATGGAAGAAAGAAATATGTGCATTTCTAGTGTGCCTTTCATGACCTCAATGTCTCAAAGCACTTTACAGAGCTTTGCTTATGAAGGATAGCCTGACAGCACGGCAAGCTCCCACAGGCAGCATCGTGATAATGACCAGATAATCTTTTGATAAATATTGGCCAGGAAACTCATCAAAATAGTGATGGGATCTATATGTCAGCCTGACAGAGCAGATGGGACTTCGGTTTAACACCTGATCAAAAGTGGCACCTCTGACTGTGTCATACCCTCTCAAATACTGCGCTAGAAGGTCAGTCTAGATTTTGTGCTTAAATCTTTTAACCCAGAATCTTCTGACTCTTGAGGCAAGAGTGCTACTAACTGAGCTACAGCTGCCACTTATGTTAGAGGAGTCTTTGACTACAAGAGTTTCTGGGGTTAAGTCATTTTCATGAAGCAGGTGCAGAGGAAACGGTGTGCAGTGCTTATCATCTGACACAATTGGGTTTTAAAAATGAATGAGATTTGAGATTGATTCCCTTCATAGGGTGGCCAGTTTCCCTGGATAGCCATATATCCATGTCATGATCCCTAGTCTGCAACATTCCTGTGGACTCCTTGGTGCTGCTTAACTCCAGTAAATATTTTGCTTAGCTTAACCCCTTCAACTTTGATAATATGGAGACTACTGTGTGTCTATTTTCAGTTTATTCTTTGCAACTGTCACTCCCACTTCTTTTTGGCCATGTGGTTAATATTCATAAGCTGCACGCAAAGTTACAGCTGAACATCTTTTGAGTGGCTGACCAGAATTTGTACAAATTATCAGATCCCATTTTAAGTCGCAATCCTCCACTCTCCTCTGCTTTTTTTCTCTTTCTAATCTCATTGTTCCTGCTTGATCTCACTAGATGTTGCCGTGCTCCTGATTTTTTTAATATATGCAGCTCACCTCCCATGTATCTACTGCTTACTCCCACCAGGTGGTGCTGTCGTCCCTGTAGGTCAGGCTTGTCCAACCCATTCAGTCGGTGCGGTTGGAGGGGGGGGTGGGATGGGCACATTTGCACTTTTTTCTCACTCGGGGCTGATGAGCAAATTTGGAAAAATGTTTGGCATAATAAACTTCATTCCGAAAAACAAGTTGATCTCTGAAGGGAAGAAACAATTGCTGAGCAAAAGTACAGCAACGTCACAGCAATAAATTAAACTAAAAAAGAGTAATTAATAAAAATGAGAGGGTCTCGTGCGCTTCCTCACATTCACCACGGCAACTTCATTCTCCCCCCCAACCCCCTGCTGGGTTCTGTGCAACTTTGCTTCCCTTGGCTTGGCAGCCTTCGGCACACTTCCCAACGCCTGTGTTCACTGCTCTGCTGATCAGAGACTGTTTCTCTCCCTCAGTTGCTGTTGATAAGCTCAATGAGCCTATCAGCAGCAAACGTGGAGGGTAAGGGCGTATTATGGGAGGAGCAGCTCCATGCAGAATCGTGAATTGAAGCTCATCTGCTTGACCAGAATTTTGAAAACTGGCTCTGGGGGCCACAAAGGGGCTTCCCGCACACTGGACAAGCCTGCTGTAGGACTATTTCTGTGCCGTTGACTAAATCCTGCGTTGTTTCAGCAATGCCTGCAAAATAAAACATAACTTACTTTGTGGCTAAGTTAGATGCTGTAGAAAGATTAAAGGGTGATGCCAAATAGCTGCAAGTGTTCCTTGATTTGGGGGTTCTAGGGGAGTGTTATGCAGGCGAATAAAAACATAAGAAATTGAAGCAGGAGATCATGCAGCTCATCAAACCTGTTCCACCATTCAGTAAAATCTTGGCTGAAGCAAGAGATGGAATATAGGGCCAATAGAGACAAAGAAGATGATGTATGCATAGAGGAGCAGGGCAAGGTTTTAATGAGATACTTCATGAGTGCTTTGTTTACTGTGAACAGAATGATAAATATCAGTAGAAGTGGGGGATGGTAGAGATAATGGATGGGGTGAAAATTGATAGACAAGATTAACTGGAAAGGTTGTCTATGCTAAGAAAGGTGAAGTTGCCTGGCCAAGATGGCTTGTATTCCAGGTTGCTGGCATAAGTGTGGTGGGAGATAATGGAAGGGCTTGCCTTAACCTTCTAATCTCCCTTGGATACAGGGGAGGTGCCAGAGAATTGGAAAGTGACAAACGTGACACCCTTGTTCAAGAAGGGATGTAAGGCTACTTCTAGTAACTACAGGCCAGTCAGTTTAACATCAGTGATGAGTAAGGTTTTCGAGACCATGATCAGGGAAAATAATTAACAGCCACTTGGAGAGATTTGTAAAACTCGGATTGTGTTTGACTAATTTAATTGAATTTTTTGCTGAAGTAAGAGAGAAGGTTGGGCGGAATGCAGTGGATGTTATCTATATGGATTTTCAAAAAACATTTGACAAATACCACATAAAAGGCTGGTTAACAAAATTGAGGCTACTCCCAATGAGTAAGAAAATGTCCAAGAGACAGACACGCCATCTGTGGTTAACTAGAATGGTTCAAGATAGTATCAAACTTAAGGAAAAGGTATATAATTATGAAAGGATAGGTGGAAGGCCAGAAGATTGGACAGAATGTAAAGAACAGTAAAAAGTGACTAAAAGATTAATAAAGAAGGAAAATTAGAGTACGAGAAAAAGCTAGTCAGAAATATAAAAACAATAAGAGTTTCTGTAAATATTTAAAGAAACGAATTAACAAAGTGAGCATTGGTCCGATAGAAAGTGAACCTGGAGAATTGATAATGGAAAACCAGGAAATGGCAGATGAATTGAACAGGTATTTTGTGTCACTCTTCACTATAGAGGAAACAAGTAGCTATAAATCAGGAAATAGAAGGGACGGAGGAGCTCAGGAAAATTACAATCACCAGGGAAGCGGTACCGAGTAAATTGTTGAAGCTGTGGGCTGATGAGTGCCCGGATCCTGATGGGCTTCATGCTAGGGCCTTGAAAGAAGTGGCTTGTGAGACAGTTGATGCATTGGTTTTAATTTTCCAAAACTCCTTAGATTCGGGGAAGGTCCCATTAGATTGGAAGATAGTAAATATAACTTCATATTCAGAAAGGGAGGGAGACAGAAAGCAGGAATTACAGGCCAATTAGCTTAACATCTGCCATAGGGAAAATGTTAGCAGCTATTATTAAAGAAGCTATAGCAGAGCACTTGGATAAGTTCAAAGTTATCAGACAGAGTTAACATGGCTTTGTGGGAGGTGAAATCATGTTTAACCAACTTATTGGAGTTCTTTGAGAAAGTAACATGTGCTGTGGATAAAGGGGAACCGGTGGATGCCCTGTACTTGGATTTCCAGAAGGCATTTGATGAACTACCTGTTCAAAGGTTATTGCGGAAGACAAAAACTTGCCTGGCTAACAGGAAGCAGCAAGTAGGCGTAAATGAATCTTTTTCTGGTTGACAGGATGTAACAAGTGGTGTGCCACAGGGACCTCAACTGTTTACAATTTATATGAATGACTTGGATGAAGGGATGGTTACCAAATTTGCTAATGACACGGATAGGTAGGAAAGTAAGTTGTGAAGAGGACTTAAGGAGGCGACAAAGGGACATAGGTTAAGTGAGTGGGCAAAGATCTGGCAGATGGAGTATAATGTGGGAAAATGTGAAATCGTCCAACTTAGCAGGAAGAATAAAAGAGAAATATATTATCTAAATGGTGAGAGATTGCTGAGCTCTGAGATGCAGAGGGAGCTAGGTGTTTTAAGTGTATGAATCACAAAAGACTAGTATGCAGGTACAGTAAGTAATAGGAAAGCTAATAGAATGTTGTCATTTATTGCGAGGGGAATTAAGTACAAAAGTCGCGAAGTTATGTTTCTGTTATACAGAGCACTAGTGTTTCCTCTTGTGGGAGAATCTAGAGCAAGGGGTCACTGTTTAAAAATAAGGGATCGCCCATTTAAAACAGGTGAGGTGAATTTTTTCCTCAGAATCGTGAGTCTTTGGAACACTCTTCCTGGAAAGGTGGTGGAAACAGAGTCTTTAAACATTTTTAAGGCAGAGGTGGATAGATTCTTGGTAAGCAAGGGGGTAATAAGTTATCGGGGGTAGGTGGGATGCAGATTTGAGGGTACTGTCAGATCAGCCATGATCTTATTAAATGGCTGAGCCAGCTCAAGGGGCTGAATGGCCTACTCCTGCTCCTTGTTCATATGTTGATTTTTTTTCTTTAAAAAGCGCGTGGTGCATGCGTTATTTATCCCAGAACATGACCTGCACGCTACCTTTTCAGGCTGTTGTGTACTTGGGCAGCCTAATGGGAACATTGGAGACTAGGGATTACTCCTCTGCTCTCCGTTTCCTACATTAACATAGTGACTTTGTACTTCAAAGGTGCTTCATCAGTGCAAAGCACTTTGGGATGCCTGGTAGTCGTGAAGGGTGTTATATAAATGCAAGTCCTTCTTTCTTTGATACTTTAAAGATTGAAGATAATACAGTGTGTATATATATATATATATATATATATATATAATATATATATATAATATAGATAATACAGATATAGATGAAAGAAGTAAACCTTGAGGAATACAGGAACAGTCAGGAGGACATAGAATGTGAAATAGTCAGACACATGGCGGATGCTGTCCAGGAGATCAGAATGTAGAATCGGTTTGGGTGGAGATGAGCAATAGTAGGGGAAAGAAGTCACCAGTGGGTGTGATTTACAGGCCCCCTAACAATAACCACAATGTAGGACAAAGTACACAGGAAGAAATATTGTGTGCCTGTGATAAAGGGACAGCAATAATCATGGGTGATTTTAATTACATATAAACTGGAAAAATGAGATTGGCAGCAGTAGCCTGAATGAGGAGTTTGTAGAATGCTTTCGAGAAATTTTTTTAGAGCACCATGTTCTGGAACCAACCTGAGAGTAAGTTATATTACACTTGGTATTGTGTAATGTAACAGGACTTTTTAATAACTTCAGAATAAAGACACCCCTAGGTAGCAGTGACCACAATATGACTGAATTTTACATACAGTTTGAAAGGGAGAAGAGTGGGTCTAAGATGAGTATCTTAAACATAACTAAGGGCAACTATGTGGACATGAAAGCTGAGCTACCTGAAGTGAACTGGGATACTAGGCTAGGGGATAGATCAATAGAGAAGCAGTGGCAGACAATTAAGGGGATATTTCAGAATACTCGATCAGTATATTCCTACTATAAAGAAAAATTCTAAAGGGAGGACCCACCATCCATGTTTAACTGAAGATGTTAAGGAAAGCGTCAAACTTAAGGAAAAAGTATATAACTGCAAAGGTGAGTGGCAGGTCAGATGATAAGTCAGAATATAAAGAATGGCAGAGAATGACAAAAAGATTAATAAGGAGAAAGAGAGTGAGTATGAGAGGAAGCTAGCTAGAAATGTAAAAACTATAGCAAGAGGTTTTACAGGTGCGTAAAAAGGAAAAGAGTAAGTAAGGTGAGTGTGTTTGTTCTTCTAGAGTCTGACAGTGGGGAGTTAATGGTACATAATAAGGAAAATGGCAGATGAAATGAACAAATATCTTGCTTCTGTCTTCACTATAGAGGATACAAGAACATTCCAGTAATAGCTGTAAATCAGGAGGTGGAAGGGAGAGGGGAACCTGGTGAAATTACAATCACTAGGAAAGTGGCATTGAGAAAACTGATGGAGCTGCAGGCTGACAGGTCTCTGGGTCCTGATGGATTTCATCCTAGTGTCTTAAAAGAGGTGGCTAATGAAGTAGTAGATACATTGGTGTTAATTTTCCAAAATTTGCGAGAATCTGTAAAGGTTCCATCAGATTGGAATGTAGCAAATATAACCCCTCTCTATTCACGAAGGGAGAGAAGCTGAAAACAGGAAACTATAGGCCAGTTAGCTTGACATCTGTCGTAGGGAAGGCATTAGAATCAACCATTAAGGAGGTTATAGCTGGGCACTTAGAGAAACTCATGGTAATCCGGAAGAGTCAGCATGGTTTGTGAAATGGGGATCATGTTTAACCAATTTATTGGAGTTCTTTGAAGGAGTAACATGCGCTGTGGATAAAAGGGAACCTATAGAAGTGCTGTACTTGGATTTCCAGAAGGCATTTGATAAGGTGCCACATCAAATGTTATTGCGGATAATAAAAGCTCATGGCGTAGGCATTAGAATGGATAGAAGATTAGCTGGCTGGCAGAAAACAGAGTATGCATAAATGGGTCCTTTTGATTGGCAGGCTGTGATGAGCAGAGCCCCACGGGGGTCTGTGCTGGGGCCTCAACTTTTAAAATTTATATCAGTGACTTAGATAAAGAGAGTGAAGGCATGGCAACTAAATTTACCAATGACACAAAGACAGGTAGGAAAGTACGTTGTGAAGAGGACTTAAGGAGGTTGCAGATGGATATAAATAGGTTGATTGGGCAAAAATCTGGCAGATAGGAAAATGTGAAGCTGTTCACTTGGCATGAAGCATAAAAAAGCAGAGTATTACATGAACGGCGAACAGCTGCTGAATTCCGAGGTGCAGAGAGATCTAGTTCTAGTGCATGAGTCACAAAAAGTATGCAAGTACAGCAAGTAATTAAGAAGGCTAATGGAATGCTATCTATCTTCTTTTATGAGAGGGATTGAACATAAAAGTAAGGATGTTATCCTTCAGTTATACAGGGCAATGGTGAGACCACATCTCGAATATTGTATGCAGTTTGATCTCCTTATTTAAGGAAAACTGTAAGTGCTTTGGAGGTGGTTCAGAGGAGGTTTACTAGATTGATACCTGGAATGAGTGGGTTGACTTATGAAGATAGGCTGGACAGGCTGGGCTTGTTTCCACTAGAGTTTAGAAGAGTGTGGGGTGACTTGATTGAAGTGTCAAGACCATTCAGGACCTTGTATGAAGTGGACGTGGAAAGGATGTTTCCTCTTGTGGGTGAATCCAGAACTAGGGGGCACTGGTTTAAAATTAGGGGTTGCCCTTTTAGGACAGAGATGAGGAGAGATTTTTTTCTGAGGGTTGTGCAACTTTGGGACTCTGACTCCGAAGGCGGTGGAGGCAGAGTCATTGAAGATTTTTAAGGCAGAGGTAGATAGATTCTTGTTAGGCAAGGGAATCAAAGGTTATCACAGGTAGATAAGAATGTGGAATTCGAAACACAAGCAGATCAGCCATGATCTTATTGAATGGCGGAGCAGGCTCGAGGGGCCAATGGAACACTTCTATTTTGTGTGTTCGTATGCTTTATATTCTCATATTTTACACAACTAATCAAGAAAGGAAATATCAATTAATTATCTATAATAGGAAACATTGTGAACTTTTGGTGTGTTTTAGTATTTCACAACTAAACATGTTGCCAGTGAAAATATTTGACATTGGACAATTTGTGTTGAAAGCTGTAGAGGTTAATATGAAGCTGTGATTTTGTATGGTTTTTTGTGTCATTGGTTGGCTCTGACTTCTCCAATCTACAGAGGTTTCTCGTTGTAATAAATAGTGCTATATAAAACATTTACCACCTTTCCCCTCCACAAAATTTCCATTTGCTTGAAACCCAGTCACCTGAACGAAAAGAAGAAAAGTGCTCTTTATAGTTGTACAGGTCGAGTATCCTTTATCCGAAACTCGAGGGGCCAATTGCATTTCAGATTTCAGATCATTTTGGTTTTCAGATACTGCATATGAACTTATATTATTACAATAGCTTAAGCCTAGGCTAACTATAGTCTAAAGTAAATAAAATGGCTAGAAAAGTAAGGTGTATCACTGAATAATTTCCTTTGACATGTTCACGACAAAATTTGCAAGGTAAACAATGCAGACAAACAACTAGAGTTCCCACAATAAAGGTTGGTGAGGTTGAAAAAAGTGAAGTTTTTGGATAAAGGATAATCGACCTGTGTTACAGTGGGTTCGTTGTTGCATTGATAGTTTGAGGTTCAGATAAAGGATTCTTGGCCTGTAGTATAGAGCTGCACCAACTTAAATGGTGACTGATACGAAATTGATAACTTTCTGTTCAGTTTGAACATAATGATCAATATTTCACAGCTAAGTTACATTCACATTTCAAATATGTCCCATATTATGGCTTGCAAAGCAATATTTGAAAGTAATTCCATGTTTCATCTGCTAGCAGAAAGTGGGCCGCAGAATGAAGCAGACGTTTCAAGTGATGAGACTGAGGAGGAATTTACAGCAGATGGTAAGAAGCGGGGTAATTCTGTTTTCCTGTTTTGAGCCCCCTTAAAATGTTATCTTTGCTATTGCTCTGATTGCAATATGCAAAACATTAATATAGAAGTTACTGAAATGGTAGTTTTATTGATTTAAAAATTGTTCTGCATATATTGGAATTTTTGGAAAAAATATAACCATCAATTGCAAGACCAAGTACTTACAAAGATTTGGTAGACTTGCATTTAAAATAGAGAGTGATTGTAACCATACAAATGAAACAACAGAAACCTATTTTCCTGTGCTGCTCAGTCTGATCCGTTGAATTTTCAAATAAGACTTGTAGGTGTTTCACAGAATCACAGAATTTCTCAGTGCAGAAGAGGCCCTTTGGCACATGAGTCTGCACCGACATGTGAGAAACACCTGACCTACCTACCTAATCCCATTTACTAGCACTTGGCCCATAGCCTTGAATGATATGACGTGCCAAGTGCTTATCCAGGTACTTTTTAAAGGATGTGAGGCAACCTGCCTCTACCACCCTCCCAAGCAGCACATTCCAGACCGTCACCACCCTCTGGGTAAAAAGGTTTTTCCTCTCATCCTCCCTAAACCTCCTGCCTCTTTCTTTTTCTGGCCTGTTGAGAAAGACTAGTCTACATGTGGACTGTGATAAAAGCAAAATACTGCAGATACTGGAAATCTGGGGAAAAAAACAGAAAATACTGGAAAAACTCAGCAGGTCTAACAGCATCTGTAGAGAGAAAAACAGAGTTAACGTTTTAAGCCCGTATGACTCTTTTGAATGTGTGAAATGACCTTTCACCAAGTCTCAGGATTCCTGCCAGCAAGACAGTGAAAATGCAAAATCATTTCATGAGCAGCAATTCATAAGTTACCAAGTACCTTGAGCCTTTAAAAGCAAATAACTTGGAATATAACATGACAAAGCTGTAAGATTGCTCACTCTTCCAAATGCATTGTAATTAGTTTGAAGAAGCAGTCCATGCACTTTGTCCTGGATTGTGTCGAGCTTGAGCTGCACTCTGCAGGAAAGCGGAGAGTATTCCATCACACTCCTGACTTGTGTATTGTAGTTGGTTGGCAGGCATGAGGTGAGTTACTTGTCATAAAATTCCCAGCCTCTGACCCAGTCTTGTGGCCACAGTATTTAAATGACTGGCCCAGTTAAGTTTCTAGAAAATGCTAATCCTCCAGATATAGATGGTGTGGGATATGGAAATGGTAATGCCGTTGAGCATCAAGGGAGATAGTTAGATTCTCTCTCGTTGATGCTGGTGATTGGTTCTAAACGGGTGTCACTGGCATAATAATATTGCCATTATTATGGCAATAATAATTACCACTTAGTAGTCCAAGCCTGAATGTTGTCCGGGCCTTGGTGCAGTATCTGTGGAGTTGCGAATGGTACTGAACATAGTGCAATCGTCAGTAGACATCTCCACTTCCGACCTTAAGCAACTGAAGATGTTTGGGCCTAAGGCACTACCCTGAGGAATTCCTGTAGCAAAGTCCTGAGGCCGAGATTCATTGGTCTCCAATATCCCCAATCATTTTCCCTTGTCGTAGGCAGATGTGTGAGGACAAGATCATCAGTCATTTCCTTAGTTTGGATCCCTTCAGACTCGTTGCCTCCCCAGACTTGGCCAGTTTGATCAATGGTGGAACTATGAAATTGTGGTAGTGGACATATCTGCCACAAGGAATACATTCAGTACCCTTGCATGCTACCGTTTCATCCTAGTAATGATCAACATGGAGGGATATTGATTTGTTATGCAGTGTGATAGATGGTGATTAGCAGAAATTTCACATGGCATTTGACTTCATGGTGACCAGTCACCATGTTGGCTCTGAGTCCACTGCCATTGTACTGTGTAATGCTATCCAGAGATGGTGATGCAGGAATAACAACAGAAAATACTGGAAATGATCAGCAGGTCAGACCGCACCTTTGGAGATATAAATAGTTAATGTTTCAGGTCGATGACCTTGTATCAGAGTTCTGATGAAAAGTCATCAACCTGGAGCATTAACTCTGTTTCTTAGACCTGCTGAGCATTTCCAGCATTTTCCTGTTTTTATTTCTGACTTCCAGCATCCTTGCAGTATTTGGCTTTTGTAATGGTGATGCTGGATCTGAATCTGTAAGTGCGACTGGCCTGTGAGCCAGAAGGACTTGTTATTACTGAACTTAAGAGTGATTGTTTACAATTTGGTGGTTTGCTGAACCACTTCAAAGTGGCATTAAGAGTCAGCCTGGGTGAGGGTGACAGGATATTCGATTTTTGCAACAATCTAGAAGTTGTGGTACCGTAATTGAATTTGTTAAAATGGGTTTAGAACTCAGGCCTCTGGTTAGTACCCTAATCACTAGTCTACTTTATCCTGTCTAGTAGATTTAAAATACTTTTTAATATGTGTTGGAATTGCTTTAAAAGAACAAAGTTTGAATAGTTCCTCATTGTCCAAGCATTCTGTAAATTTAAAATGATTGCAGAGCCTGCCTGAGCCAGTCCTGAAGCAACTAACATGCTGCTGTACTGACACAGTAATAAGCTGATATATTCAGCACAAGCTCCACCCTGTGGAACAGCAGGATGTTTAAACACTCTTGCATCAGATTTGTAAGAGACTGGCTCTACAATACTACAATTCAGGACAAGCTTTAAATTTGATGCCGGGATCAGCTGATTATTTGAGTTGATCTTAATAGATCTCTAAATTTATCATCTTTGTTCCACCAACAGATTAGGATAAACTCTAATTAAGTCATGCATGCTATAGGGTACAGTGATAATCAGTTTTGAAGGCTAAATCAAACAGCAGGTAAACCATCCATGCATAAACCAGTCAGTTCGAAATGGTTTGTTTTAACATGCAGTATGTTAATGTTTTTGTTTTGACAGTTATTCACTTTTATCTAAGACAAATACTTAATTATTTTATTCCATTTCATTTTAATTATCGTCAAAACTGTATATTCATGAGTACTGGCTACGCTAATCTACTAAATTCCCTTGAAGTACAAAAAAAAGTTCAGACTAGGAGCAGTAGTGAAACTAAGTTTCCATTTGTCACGTACCCATCATAAAACTGTATGACACAGTTAATCTTGTTTCTATTTAAAAATGCATAAGATAAGTGTAAAATCCAACCAAAGATTTATTGTTTCATTTACAAGTTCCAAAAACCATTTTGCTGTTTTGATAGTGTTTCACTTTTGCCTTGTCAGTTAATTTTATTTTCGATTTACCAGTTTAATGGAGTACACATTGTGTAGAAAACGTGAGAGAAATGGCCTTTGTAATGCAAAATTCAAGATTTTAATTGAAACTATGACTCCTTTGTTAACTTCAAATATATATTTACTGACAGAAAATGTGTTTAATGAATTATGCACGTTTTATGTCCTTTATAAAGCATTAGCAACAGTGGACTTGTGTTAAGGCACAGCCAATGGTAAATGCTGAGCTGCTCAAATCCCAAAGGAAAACTTGAAACAACTGTTTTTGCAATTTGTATATATTTCGAAATGCGTGCTTTGAATTCGATAGTAATAAGACCACCAAGTCTTCTAGGTTTCTTACAAAACTAAATTAAACCTTTATTAACTAGAGAAAAAAATGATTTTAAGCACATACATAGGTTTACAAATTACTACTATGATAACTCCTAGCTCCCCTAGTTAATCTAACTCCGGTTACACCTCAGTTAAGGCAACAGTGAAATGTACAGATTTCAAAAGACCCAGGCAAAGAAATATGATATCCTGAGCAATCGAATCAAAATGAGTTTTCTTAACTTCAGTTCTTGCAGACAGCAGTTTGAGGCTTAAGTGTTTTCACACTTATTAGATCTTAGAATTCCTTCCCTTGCATACAGCCTTCTCTCCTTTATACATATTTTCCCCTTTGAATGGAAATTCCCATTGTTTCACTATGCCTTTGGACTTTACCTCTAATATTAAAAATCTACCATACTACCAATTTTACCAGTAACCTTTGGGAAAAATAAACACAATGTTTCTTAACTTCTGGCTAAGTGAAACATTTCACCCCCTCTTTTGAAATCAAGCTAGTCTGATGAATTTAAAAATGCAAATGTTCCCTTTACCCTTCATATTCTAAAACTTCACCCATGTTTACCTACTTAACATTTCAAACCTAGCTTATCTTCTGATACATCAAAGCCTTCAGACCAGCTGCCTTTAATTCAATTAAGTGTGTGTCTGTCTGTCTCTCTCTCACTCTCTCTCTCACACCACACACACACCCTCTCTCTCTCTCTCACTCACACACACACACTTTTTGCTAATTGGATTTTCTTCTTTTGTTAGTTTTTGCTAAACACAAGGCAATGAAAGTAATTAGATATAGTCCACAAAGGGCCATGGGCACATCTCTCCATCAGCGAGAGACAGTTGGTTATATATAGCTTATGGGGCACCAATCTGCAAGTGTGAGGCAAGGCAAGGAGGCAGACCGCCAAGACCTACCACAGCTAGTATGGGGATTGAACCCTCGCTATTGGCGTAATTCTGTATCACACTTTAGCCATCTAGCCAACTAAGCTAACCAAACCCTCACTATCCTTAACTGACAAGACAAGCTGGAACCCCATGCTCTTATTACCCAATAACCAGTTGCACGTATGTATGTGAGAGCAGCACAGTCTAGTTTTTTCTCTTGCTTTCTGCTGTTTCTCTTCCCTTGTTCCCAGTCACAAGTGGAGCACCATTCCATGTGGAATTGCAGATGTGAGCAACTATGTTGCCATTGTGTAGCAGTATATTTTGAGGCTCCATTGGATTACAGTATATTGCTATTCCAATGTGAATAGTTCTAATCTGTTACTTACAACATTCCTTCGATTGCTAAAACTCCGAGTAATTGGAAATATCTTTCATCCACAGTGAAATCATATAGAGTAACTGTATCCTTGCTAAATCTTGCCCACTAATGGCACTTCTCTATTTTCTTTATAATGTAAGATATTGTTGGTTTTATAGAATTAGGTGTTCATAATAATCCTATCACTTTAGTAATAACAGGAGAAATATTACTGAACATCTTAAGGCTTCAGACTTCCTGTTACTGATGGTACTTTGGTAAACCCTGTATATGGAGGTTGAATGAGGGAAGAAAAAGGACCTTGTGTAGGTATAGTTTCTTTATATTTTGAATTGAATTTAACCATATATTTACATAGCTCCTCCCAAACTTGCACCACAGATTCCAGAAGATTTGGGTTTGTCCCCCGCACTCTGCCTTGAACATATGATCCAGGCTGACACTTCAGTACAGCACTGAAAGAGTGTTGCACAGTTGGAAGTGTCATCTTTCTGATGAGATGTTAAACTGAAGCCCTGTTATCCCCTCAGGTGAATGTAAAATATCCCATGGTACAACTTGATGAAGAGCTGCAGTTTCATGACCAACATTAATTCCTCAACCAATATCGCTGAAGTAGTTTATCTAGTCATTTATTTCATTGCTGCTATTGAGACCTGACTGTGTGCAAATTTGCTGTTGTTTTTCCTCCTCCACAATAGTAACTGCACTTCTTAATTTCATAAAATAAAATCATTTAGCTGTGAATTTTCTTGGGAATATTCTGAGGTCACAAAAGGTGCAGTATAAATCCAAGTTCTCGCTTTTTTTCTTGTGTTAATTGTGACTGTTACTTGTAGGAAAATGTTTTATGAACACAAAATGTGAGATTTATCTTTATTAAATGATAAATATTTTGTATTTGTGTTTTCTTAGATTCGACTCAGCAGGAATATTCTGAAACTAGTGAAGATCCAGAAGTAGAAGTTACTATTGAAGGTAGTAATTCGGTTTTTGGATATTTAACTTGTTTGGAAATGTACACAGTGCTATATCTGTTATATGTTGAATGTTCACTTATGAGTTTGGCATTCAGTTTTGGTTTCCCTATTTTAATCCAAAACGCTTGTGTTCTATAATCTATAAATAGCTACATATGGAGCTGGATGTTTTTGTTTCTCCAGAAGTTTTATTCCTGCGTTTCTGACATGGTCTTTTCCTCTCTCATTTATTAAAATATGTTGGAGGTATCATTTTGTTTATCATAATCCAAAATCTTAAATTAGTCGAGAATTTTAGAAAATGACATAAGAAGCTCTTGATTCTTGAAAACAAAATAACTTGTTACTCCCTTCTAACTGAATGATTGAGCTTCCACAGCTCTCTGGGGTAGAGAATTCCAAAGATTCACCGCCCTCTGAGTGAAGAAATTCCTCCTTATCTCAATTATAAATGGCTTACGCCCTTATTCTATGTCCTCTGGTTCTAGATTACCAGCCGGGGAAACATCCTATCAACATCTACCTTGTTATACCCTTGAAGGGTATAACAAGGTAGATGTTGATAGGATGTTTCCCCGGCTGGTAATCTAGAACCAGAGGACATAGAATAAGGGCGTAAGCCATTTATAATTGAGATAAGGAGGAATTTCTTCACTCAGAGGGCGGTGAATCTTTGGAATTCTCTACCCCAGAGAGCTGTGGAAGCTCAATCATTGAACATGTTCAAGACAGAAATTGATAAATACGCGGATACTAATGACATCGAGGGACATGGGGATAGTGGGGAAAAAATGGTGTGGAGGTAGGTGATCAGCCATTATCTGTTTGAATGGCAGAGTAGGCTTGACAGGCTGAATACCCTTTCCTGCACCTATGTACCTACGTTCACTGAAGAGCTTCATGATTTCTTCAGTTGTGAAGGACAAATACTTGATTAAAAGTAATATTTTTGGGAGTCAGAGAAATTACCAGGGGTAAAAATTTTGAGCCACCAAGCTTAACAAAAGCATGTATTGGAGTCTGTCTTTTGGAGTAGTGGTAGTGCTGCTTTGAAAAATGGGAATTTCCCATCTGTCTGTATACTCGTAACAAATGACACAAAAAGCCATGAGCGAGAAGGAGGCTTAGTAACTGGAGTTGTCATAATAGAAACTTCCTTAGTTCATCAAAATTAACAACTGTGGTATGTTATTCCTTGAATCTGTTATATCTAGTGAAAAAAGTATGGATATGACATGGATAGGCAGAGATTAATATGGTGGAGAGAGAGTATGCAATAGAATATGGTGGAATAACAAAAATATATAATCAAAATAATTGTAGAGGAAATGAGGATATGATGGGAGAGGAAGAAGGCACACAAAGAGAAGGTTGCGGGGGGGTGGTGGTGGTAGAGAAGATTATGGGAAAGTAAGAGGAGGGTGGAAAAGAAAGAGGCAAAACTTAATCCCAATTTCAGATAAAACGTTGAAAACAAAGTAATGTTTAAAAACTCACTAAACTAGGTTGTAAAATTGTATGTCTAGTACACTTGGTACTTTGTAAGACTATCACTGAGTCTGTATCAATTGACATTTTCAACATGATAGACTTGTTGCATACCAGGGATATGGAACAAATGAAGTTGAGGTACAGATCAGCCTTGATTGAAGAGAATGGCAAAACAGGCTTGATGTGCTGAATAGTCTTCTCCTGTTAGAGCAAATTGATTATACTATGTTTAATTTCTTTGGTACAACTATCCCTTGTTTAGCAATCATAATGTGTTCCTAAAAAAAAGGCATGCTAAATGAAAATCACTTGTGATAAGGGTGGGTTACATTTTTTTACCTGTAATTTTTACATTAAAAATCTATTGGCTGCTTTGAACCTAACTGGCTCAAGGATCCTGTTAATAACTTCTCCCTCCCTCTGCCTCCTGCTCCCTGCCACTCTTGATCCTCTCGCTAGCTGCCTCTCCCGATGATGATCCTCCTCGCCACCCACCCCTCTTGCTTCCTCCCTCTTGCTGATTCCCTCCCCTGACCCTTCCACTTGCTGCTGCCTGCCTCCTGCCCCCTTGCTCACTCCTACTTGCCCTTGCTCGGAAGAGGGGCACGAGTAGGGAGCCGTGGGGGTTTGAGAGAGGGAAGCAGCGAGAGGGAGGTGGCAGTTAACCTCTCAAAAACAAAAATGGAGGCAGCACTATTTGGGGAAACTTCCCTAATTACAGACTGTGCTAAAATGAGACCATGCTAATGGAACATGCTTTAATGGGGGATACCTATGTACAATTTCCCTTTCCAGAGGTTGAGTTTTAAAGATTGTCTACTCTTGGCATTGTAGCATCGGAGGAGAATTACTAAAATGAATTAGTTTTCACATTTTGGTGTGGAAATTTAGCTCCAACTGGCTAAATAATTTCTCAAAAAAATGCCATTGCAACTGAGGCCAGTTGCACGGTCTGGAAGAGGATAAAGGAACTGGGCTACTAAAGAGAACAGAGGAATCTTGTTTCTGCTGACTGAGAGCTGTGAGTGTTAGTAGTTGAAAATAAGCCCCTTGAAAACATTGCCCGTGTAAAAGTCGAACCCTTAACTTTTTGCCTAAAAAATGGGTCTCAAAGATTCGACTTGTAATTGATGGTCTACATGCAACTGGTCATAATGGGTAATAATTCCCTGATATTCTACCTGTAACTAATAGTAATCCTATATCCACTGATATTCTCACTGGAACTGTAGCCAGAATCTCCCTGCATTGTACAAGATGCTGTCAGGTATCCAGGTCATGCAATTTCTAATAGGCTTCATCTCTCTTGCTGCTTCCTTGGTCTTTGGTTCTGTTTGGAGGTGACAACTCTGACCTGGGAACTTGAGACTGATATTTTATAAGTCAAAACTAGGAAGCACAGACTGACTTGGACAAAGGGTGGTAATTTTGGTTTTTAAGTGTTGTAACAGTATCATGATGTTATTATGTTCAGACTTGTGATTTAGTGCTTCAGTCCCATAGAATCACTCTTAAACATGAATCAGAAATGTTCAGCAAGTGATGATACTTGCTTCCACAACAATTGATTCTGTTCCAGTATCAATAAAAGTGCAGTATATATTGACCTTCAGGTGTCTAAAGGATGCTCAATATTAAATTGACCTATTCGGATGAGTATGAAGCCTCCATTTTAAAAAAAATAATAAATTTCATGGATAGGGTTAAAGGTAAAATTCTTAAACTGCATTTTCTGTTTTCAGACGATGAATATTTCCCCCCAAATAAGCGACCAAGGAATACTGTACAGCCAACAGATGCTGGGGCCACGGTGAAACGGAAAAGTAGGGAGTTCAATTTTGGTGAGTTAATAACTTATACACTTGAAAAAGTTGCCTTCAATTGCAAGAGAATCAGGAGACAAGCCACCAGAAACCTGTTGGATTCCATTTATCCGGTGGTCATACCTCATTAAATAATCTGGAATTTAAATTGTTTATTTTAGAGGGTCTACATGTAAATAATTTTTCAATGAATTTCCACAACCCCCTCCAATAATATGTGCAACATACCCTAAAAGTAATTAAACATTTATAAACAATGGATGGATTTTTATAGACTGAGCATGCAATGTCCGCTGACAAACTTCTCATGGGTTGTATATTATTTGCACTGTTTCTCGGTCTTGGCAATTTGGCTTTCCATTGTTGTTATAGTTGGTACAGTAAGTCCCCGCTTTAAGTTGCCCCATTTTAAGTCGTTCCATTTTAATGTCGCGCAGTTTATAGGGCCGGTATTCCATTTTAGAGTCTTGGCTTCGTATTAACGTCATTTTGCATCGGTGTGGTGTAGGGTCGCATGACCTAATTCGCATCATTTTAGAGCAAGTGCGAGGAGAGGCGATCGAATGCTCTCGAAGGAACAGTGATTTTTTTTCTCTTAAAAACTCTGCAGCAAAGTTCTTAGTGAAGAATATCCAAAGCAACAGGAATTTTTTTACAAGGGAGAAGTTGAAGCTTGGGTTGCTCATCTTTGTGCAGAAAAGGCCCATTTCTTGACTCTGACCCAGGTGTGCCCGCTGTGGAGCTTTACTTTGGGTGAGTCAGAGAAGCCATTTTAAAGTCTGTGAGAGCGAGGCATTTGCTGAAGGTGAGACAGAGAAGCCATATTAAAGTCCTTTTAGATTGAGATTGTTTCAGGCTTGTGATTTAGTGCTTCAATCCCTTAGAATCACTCTTAAACATGAGTCAGAAACGCCCAGCAAGTGATGGTAGTGAGTCTGCTGCTGCGAAGAAAACAAGAAAAACTATCACCCTAGCAATGAAATTGGAGGTTTTAAAACGCCTTGAGGCTGGAGAACGAGCAGTTGATATTGGTAGAGCGCTTGGACTACCCCCTACGACGGTGAGAACAATCCGTGGTAACGCTGAAAAAATCAAACAAAGTGCGCGAAGCGTTACACCTTTAAGTGCTGGCAGGGTAAGTCGGACCAGAAGCAGCATCATGGAGAATATGGAAAGACTCTTGGCGGTCTGGATTGAAGACCAAAACCAGCGCCAGGTGCCTCTTAGTTTGATGGTCATCCAAGCAAAAGCTAAAAGCCTCTATGACGACTTGCAGAACGAGCAGGGTGAGAGTTCACAGTCAGAAAGTTTCAATGCCAGTCGTGGGTGGTTCGAGCGTTTCAAAAAACGTTCCTATCTGCATAGTATTAAAGTGACTGGTGAAGTGACTAGTGCCAATACAGAAGTGGCTGATGAATTTGCTGCCTATTTGAAGAGAATCATTGAAGAAGGTGGCTACTCACCGAAACAAGTCTTTAATGTTGATGAAACGGGGCTTTACTGGAAGCGTATGCCAAGGAAAACTTACATCTCCAGAGAGGAGAAGACGGCGCCAGGATTTAAAGCTGCTAAAGATCGCCTGACTGTTCTGCTTGGTGGGAATGCTGCAGGAGATTTCAAGTTTAAGCCCTTGGTGGTGCACCATTCCGAGACACCAAGGGCTTTAAGGGGTTATTCCAAGGAACATTGTGTCATTTGGCGTTCAAATAAGAAAGCCTGGATGACAGGAGCACTCTTTCAAGAATGGTTCTCTCTATATGCCATTCCTGCCTGGAGGGAATATTGTGCAAGAGAAAATATCGCCTTCAAGATATTGCTCCTCTTGGATAATTGTCCAGGTCATCCTATCAACCTTGATGACTTATCTGAAAATGTGAAGGTGATTTTCCTGCCTCCCAACGTGAATTCATTGCTACAGCCCATGGCTCAGGGAGTAATAGCAGCATTCAAGGCCTACTACCTGCGCCGTACCTTTTCCCAGCTCATCAGTGAAACTGATGGCGAGAATGCGCCATCAGTCAGGGAATTTTGGCGTGGCTACAATATCCTCAAAGGCATCAACAATATTGCTGATTCATGGGATGAAGTCACGTCGTCATGTCTGAATGGTGTGTGGCGGAAGATGTGGCCTGAGTGTGTCAGTGACCACGGAGGTTCTCATGACACTGTCCCTGAGGTTCAGCGTGAAATCCTCACCTTGGCAAGGGAAGTTGGTTTTGATGAAGTGGATGAGGCTGACGTGGTGGAATTGCTCGAGTCCCACGGAGAGGAATTGTCCAATGAAGACTTAATGCAGCTAGAGAGTCAACGAGCAGAAGAGGAAGACCGCACTGAAATACCACCCCCTCAAATTTTGTCAACAAAACGACTGTCAAGAGCTTTCCAAATCATGGAAGAGGCAATGGAAATCTTCACAGAGGATGACCCAAACAGAGAGCGCAGTGCCAAAGTGAACAGGGCAATCAACGATGGCATTAACTGCTACAAAGAGATCTACCAGCAGAAGAAAGAGAAAACCGTCCAACAGTCCTTGGATAAATTTTTCAAGGTTGTTGACAGCCCTGGCTCTCTGACCCATTAACTGTAACTCTACCAGGACCTGGCTGTTCAACCTACACTGCCTTCAATTCAAAACTAAAATCACTCCAGCTTCAGTCATTGAGCTTCTGTATGCAGAAGATGCCAATGTCTGCACTCAGTGCATGAGAAAATAGGCCTTTCATGACCAACATCCAGAAAACAAAGGTCATCTTCCACCCATCTCCCAAAGCACAACAGCACATCCTGTCGATTAAGATCAATGTGGACCATCCTTCACACATAAGCTCCTTCTTAATGAAGGCAGACATGGTAGTGATGATTAATTCCGTTGTCTGTGTGTCAACTCAGCCTTCGGCCAATTGAGGATAAGAGCATTTAAGGACCAGGGTCTCAAACCTGAGACTAAGGTCATGGTTCACTGGGCAGCAGCAGTCATCTTTGCACTCCTACCTATGTTTCTGTGACTTGGACAACCTGCAGCAGGCACCTCAAATTACTAACGGTAGTGTCTTCAAAAGAACCTCCAACCCAGTGGCAAGAAAGGTGGTTGAACAGCCAGGTCTTCTCCCAAGCCAGCATGCCCAACATCGAGGTGCTAATCACTCAAAGCCACTTCTATTGAAACAGTTTAGGGATGTCCTCAAAACATCCCCAGTGAGGTGAGCCATCTCCACTGACTGACCAAAGTGGCGAAGGTTCATTCAGGAAAGCACTGAGCACAGAGGGACTTCTTCAGAAACATGCAGAGGCGAAGTCAAAGCAGAGAAGAGTGCACAAACCTCCAAACAACTCAATTAACTGACCTTCAAAGCAACACGTGCTCCACATGTAGCATCATCTGCAGATCGTGCGCTCATTGGACTTATCAGCCATCTTGGAACCTGTGAAACCAGAGAGGAAGCAGGTCATCCCTGATCCCGAGGGACTGCCTAAGAAGAAAGAGAGACTGGTGAGTGTTACTTAATTTGAATTTATATAGTATTCCTTTTGTACTTGGTGATTTATTTTACAAGTTATTTCAGCTAGGAATTCACACTACTGATGTGTACAGTGTTTTCAACCTGTACATTGGTTTCTCCAGGCAAGAAATGTCCGAAAGAACCCAACTCCAGTTTTAACATTGATTCCAATGGGAACCTCTGATTCACTTAAAGTTGTTTCACTTCAAGTCGCGATTTTAAGGAATGCAACTACAACTTTAAGTGAGGACTTACTGTAGTAGCTTGTCAAGAAAAATTTGTTTTGTGTTTCTTGGGATGGTTTATAAACAACTTCTGTTCCAAACATTCAATTATGCCTGTATGGCAAAAGAAAGAAACAAAGATTGTATTTGGGCCTTAAAATTTCAACAGTATGATGCACAATGTAATTTTAGATTTGACAACAATCTGCTATTTTGTAATGTGTAATTAGTTTTTTTTTAACCGTTATATGCACTAATGTTGGGACCAGACTTTTTGAGCAAGTGCTTTTTGTCAAGGTTATTTGTAGGTGTATTCTATCTCTGCTGCACGACTACTGTTGCTCATGTGTACAGTTGAACTCAGGATTAAGGATTTCCATGTGTATTCATTGTTTTTCATAGTTACCATTGCACTGCATAAATTTGCCAACTGATCTGATTGTTAATGCTATTGCTGAACACTGTTTACAGTCTGTACTATTTTGTTTTGTTGAACTCTCTTCATAAATTTGAAAAATTACTTTTTTAAAATGCAGAGCAATGGAATGCCAGAATTACGGAGTTGAGAAAACAAGTTGAAGATCTTTTTGAAAGGAAATATGGTAACTATTTTATTTAAATCTATTGTACAATGCTAAACAGAGTGTGCTATTAAGCTACCTCAAGTGTTGTTTATCTAAATATGGATTAGTACACTTGTGCTCTTTAGTGCATAGTGTATAATACGGAAGAGTTGGTTAGTAACTACCTGTATTGTATGCCTGCTTAAATCACGTACTTCTATTACTTTAGAGAGGTTTCAGTTGAAGAATTGTGCATTGAGTTTTAGTAACTATGGATAAAAGTTGCCTATAGTGTCAGTATGTTTTATAAATGAAAAAGGCGTATTTTAGGTAAATATTTGATATCATTACTAAACTCTGTTTATGCAAACAATTTTTAAAAAATTATATTCTGCATCAAAGATCTGTGGCCAATTTTTATGGGATGTACATTAAATGATTATTTATTTTTGACATCTTTTACACTGGAGTGGTTGCGGGGAGGAGTTGGTGTTTTGCACAAGCAGGACATGCATGGGAATATCAAATGCTTTGGATGCATAAACTATCAACAATGCTGGCTGCATTTCTCATTTAATCACCTATTCTTTCCAAAAGTTATTGTTCACTCTTGATCTTAGAAGCAATGGTTGGTTTGTGCACTCTATGGATGTCATAAATTAGCTGCTTCCTCTGCATTGATGGAAGATCTTGCGAGTCTTTGGAATTCTCTTCCCCAGAGAGTGGTGGAGACAGGGCCATTGAATATTTTTAAGGATAGATGGATAACCTTTGACTCCCTTGTTAGTCGTTGGGGTAAATGGAATGTGTTGAGGCCACTCTCGGATCAGCCATCACAGCATTGAATGGCGTGACAGGTTCAAGGGGCTGAATGGCCTACTCTTGCTCTTAATTTATATGTTCGTATGCTTCGAAAGGGAATTGGCTATTTTCATAGGGCTATGAAGAAAGAACAAAAGAATGAGACTGTTTGGATAGCTCTTTTGGAGAGTTAACATGGGCATGATTGGTTGAATGGTTTCCTCTATGTTTTAAATTCTATGATTATAAATGCTAACTGATGAGGATGTTGAGGTCTATAAGACATCTTATTTCCCTCCTTGCCCCAAGCCATTTTGACTGCTCCGTTTTTCTACTTGAGTAATTTAGTCTACAACATTGTGTGTGTTTACAAACTCTGAGAGTATTGCACATTTTCTTTGCTTTAAAGAGCATCTTCCATACACTCCACCCAGCATAATTTAGAACTTGCTGCAAGTGCGTTTGCTTCATTCAATCAGTGCGAGGTGTTTCAGGCACTCCAGGACAAAGCAGGCCCTTCTCTAGAGCATGAGGATTGGGAGGGTTCTGTAAGAAAGCCTCATGATGTCTCAAAAATGTATCAAAAGCAGTTTCCCCAACAAGAACGTTCTCGAGTGACGTCACTCTGGTAGCATCCGGAGAATTAAAATTCTACAATTTAGATAATATCTTTTTCGCATTCAAAACAGGTATGCTCTCTATTTTAGAATATATAATGCAAAGTGGAATGTAAGGAATTAGAACAAGTATTGTGTGAAACCATTGTAAACGATTGAATATGTGACTAGAAGTTTAACACTATTATGTAAAACTTTTAGCTCAAGCCACTCTTGCTACTGGACCAGTTGTGATCCCATATCCACTCTTCCAGTCCAACTCTGAAGATCTTTGTGTTGATGGTCTACCCGAAGGCATTCCATTTAGGCGGCCATCCACCTATGGCATTCCAAGATTGGAGAGGATCCTACTAGCAAAAGACCGAATAAAATTTGTTATAAAAAAGTACGTTTTTATTGCGAACTTACCATGAAATTAGATGATCTTGCCTTTTGGTACAGGAATTTTGGCTGCTTAAATCAGGCCACAAACAAGTGCGGTATGTTGGATCCTCTAGTTTTTGTTTTGCAGTCTTTGATCTGTCAAGTGTCATTTATGTACAGTAAAATGAGCTTCAATTCTTAAAGGAGAAACTAATTTTTAACAGCAGATGTAGAGAGATGAATCTTGGCACTTTGCTTGGAATTTTCAAATTTTTGGTCACTTTACATGATGGGATGATTTTTGGTAACTTCATAAGATTTTGTTCATCATAGAAACACACTACCACTTCTTACACCCAGTGTCAGCATTAATTGAAATTAAAGATCCAGAAGTGACTACTAATTTTCAATGACTCCAAGCTATAAAATCCTCACTGAAATTATTAACACGCCTTTTGTGCTTTGAAGTAAAACGGTTCAGTGGCCAACTGTGAATATTTTAACCTTCGGCAGTGTGATTTTGCGTGTTATTTCTTCACTTACAAGTCAAGAAAAGGATTTATTTTAGTTATAAAGTGATTAAAATCTCCACAGGACCAAGAGCTTCATTTGGAGTTAGAAAATGAAGTTTCGGCTGGATACTATACCTAAAACTTCAGAGAAGTTGTTGCATATATTTTACGTTATCACCGTCTAATTGGAATTTTGGCGCATTGAAATTCTGATAATGTTCTTGTTTAGAGGGGTGAAGGGCCATGCCTGATATTAATATTTGTACCCTAAATTGGATTGTACCTGCAGACTTTCTGTCTGTAGCATCTTGTAATTTTACCAAGTATTGCCCCTTGGATCTGTCTAGTAGCTAGAATGGATCTTGTTTTTGATGGATCTATGCTGGACATGCGATTATCTTGTCAAAAGTGATATCTCCTTGCCATGTTTTGATTGCTTTCCAATATGTGAAATGCAGGAGAAAAAACATCTAATGTGTATGGTCATATTCTTTCTTTTAAGGAAAGTTGTTGCTCAGTTCTAATACTCTTGCTTCTGATTCCTAACTAGTGCACAGCTTAGTGTTGGCTCCTTTTCTGACTCCAAAGTTATTGTGCGGTCTACTGCCTCCCTCTCCCTGTTGTGTGCACCAAGTGAGAGTCTATGAGTTCAATTGCTTGTCTGCTATATTTTTAAATTAGTGGACCTATTGCACTAGTCCATCATTAGAGGATAAAATTCTACGGGGGCATGTTGCCGTAGTCCAAGTAGTGGATTGTCATATTGAATTCGGACCATTTTAGGAATATAGGTACTGCACATGGAATTGGGGGTAATATATTGTTATGGATTGAGAATTGGTTAGCAGACAGGAAACGGAGTAGGATTAAATGGGTTTTATCTCAAAGTGGCAGGCCGTGACTAGTGAGGTACTGCAGGGATCAGTGCTTGTGCCTCAGCTATTCACAATATGTATTAATGATTTGGATGAGTGAACCAAACTTGGAGGAAATGAGTGGTGAGGAGCATGTTAAGAGGCTTCAAGGCAATTTAGACAGGTTAAGTGAATGGGCAAATACATGGCAGATGCAGAAAACGTGGATAAGTGTGAAGTTATCCACTTTGGTAGGAAAAACAGAATGCCAGAGTATTATTTAAATGGTGAAAGATTGGGGAATTTGATGTACAAAGGGAACTTGGTATCCTTGTACACCAATCACTGAAAGCAAGCATGCAGGTGCAGCAAGCAGTTAAGAAGGCAAATGGCATGTTGGCCTTCATTGTGAAGACTTGAGTACAGGAGCAAGAATGTCTTACTGCAGCTGTACAGGGCCTTGTGAGATCACACCTGGAGTATTGTGTGCAGTTTTGGTCTCCTACCTAAGAAAGGATATACTTGCCATTTGAGGGAGTGCAGTGATGGTTCACCAAACTGATTCCTGCGGTGGCAGGATTGTCGTGTGAGGAGAGGTTGGGCCTACTAGGCCTGTATTCACTGGAGTTTCGAAGAATGAGAGAGGATCTCATTGAAACGTATAAAATTCTGAGAGGGCTGAACAGAACGGATGTAGGATTGATGTTTCATCTGGCTGGGGTTCTAGAACAAGGGGTCACAGCCTCAGGATATGGAGTAGGCCATTTAGGACTGAGATGAGGAGAAACATCTTCACTCAGAGGGTGGTGAGCCTGTAGAATTCTGTACCACAGAAGGCTGTGGAGGCCAAGTCATTGAATATATTTAGGAAGGAAGTAGAATTTTAGAGTCTAAAGGCATCAAAGGGTGTGGGGAGAGAGCGGGAATATGGCGTTGAGATAGAGGATCAGCCACGATCATATTGAATGGTGGAGCGGACTAGAAGGGCCGAATGACCTATTTCTATTTTCTATGAGTAGCAAATGCATGGACCCATTTTCCTTCTATACAAAAGAATTAGTACTGTAACCTGGGGAGAAGCAGCTTTTGTGTGAGAAGGGATAATAAATTAGAGTATAGTTTGGTCCTCAAATACTTATTTCTTTGAAGAATGCATAATTAGGATTGGAAGCTCCATGTGTGGAAAATTGTAGTTTTGACTTTGTCTCCCCTTTACTACAGCTCCAGTTAAGTTTTTTTTTTGACTTCACAGTAACCTGTTAAACTAAATGGTTTGTTTTCCATACAAGTGTTTGTTTCTAAATATAATTAAGCTAACAGATTTTTCTAACATATGTTTTCAAAGGAATTCAGACTTGTGTCAAATTGTAATGGTGTTATTTAATTGTTGTTAATAATCAGACAACTTTTTTGCTGTAAGGCAAAGTACTCAATTCTCAGTTATCTCATCACTCATTGCAGGTAATGGTGCAATTAACAATGGATGCTTTTACAGGTGTGTAGTAAATTTGGTTAATTTTTTTTATTCTTCCAGACCAGAACTGTTAGCAAATGAGCATGAAGAAACAACTCCAGACAAAACTGTCCCAGGAGGTATGAATTCAAATTTTGTTCAATATCTATGTATAATCTGTCATCTGCACTGCCTTTGTTGGGTGACAAGACTTCTATTTATATTGCTGGGGCTGAATGTCAACTCTCTGACAACTCTTACCTCCACCTGGACCATGACCCCACTTCCAAACAACAAACATAATTTTCTAGAACATTATCCACTTTATATCCTCTGGAGATTTTCCACCACCCCATCCTCATCTTCCTGAACACAATTCTCCACCCCTACATAAGCTGCTTCTACCTCCTGAAGACCCACAAATGGGGTTGTCTATGTGGACTGCAATTCTTTTGGTGCCCCCTCGCTTCAGCAAATTTCAGGTTTATGTTAATAATCATTGCCTTTTCACTACAAATGTATCTATGAACTACATACCTCATCATGTGCCCTCTGTTTCCTTGAACAACAATCCAACTACTCCTGTCAACCATTAGTCTCTTCTGCTTCGCTGAACTTGTGCTCACATTCAACAAGTTTTCCTTCAACTCCATTTATTTTCCTTCAGATAATTGGTCCCACCTATAGAACGATAACCCAGAAGAAGGCCGTTCAACCCATCATGCCAGATCTTTTGAAAGAACTGTCCAATTAATCCCATTCCTCTGCCCTTTCCCTGTAGCCTTGCAAATATTTTCCCCATCATTCATATTTACCCAGTTCCTTGTTGAAAGTAATTCTTAAGCCTGTTTCCACCACTCTTTCAGGTAGTGTATTCAGACCATCATAATTCTCGGCATTAAAGAGTCTCCTTATCTCGCATCTGGTTCTTTTACCAGTTGCTTGAAACCTTAGTCTGTGGTTAATGAGTTCTGTCACTGGAACCACTTTCTCCTTATTTACTCTGTCAAGACCCCTTGGACTTTTGTACCTTTAGTTTATATTGTGTCTCTCTACATTCCTTCTACCAAAGTGCATCATTTCACTTTTTTTTTTGCATTAAGTGTGTCTGCCCATTTCACCAAGTCTGCCTATCCTTATGAAGTCTGCTACTATTACCCTCACTGTCAACTACATTTGAGTTTCGTGTCATTTGTCTCTCTTTGTAGGATATGTTGAACACTTTATTAAAGTCCTACTTCCTACTGTTTCCCCTCGTGGGGGAATCCAGAACTAGGGGGCACAATTTAAAAATAAGGGGTTTCCCATTTAAGACAGAGTTAAGGTAAAATTTCCTCTGTTGGTCATTAGCCTTTGGAATTCTCTTTCCCAGAGAGCAGTGGAGGTCGGCCATTGAATATATTTAACGCTGAGTTAGACATATTTTTGATTGACAAGAAGTAAGAGTTATGGGGGCGGGGCAGGCATGAAAGTGGAGCTGTGGTCACAGTCCGATCAGTCATGACTTTATCGAATGGCAGAGCAGGCTTGAGGAGTTCGATGGCCTACTCCTCCTTTTTCTTACCATATGACCTCCTGAAAACCCTTCCCTGATCTTTGACCATTATGTAGATGACTTGACTCTGTTTTCTGCTCTTGGCTTGATCTAGATTTTTTTATTTTGTATCAAATTTTCACATCTCCATACTTTTTGCATGGTCCATTTCTGACTTTCCGCTTCGTTCCTGGATTCCCTGTCTTTGGAGATGAACTGTCTGCTGACATTTATTACAAACCCACCATTCCCACTTATAAAAACTGCATTCCCCTTTCAATTTCTTTGTCTCCACTATATCTGCTTTGATACCTGCTACTGGAGGTTCCAAAGTGTCATCCTTATCCCTTATAAAAACTGCATTCCCCTTTCAATTTCTTTGTCTCCATTATATCTGCTTTGATACCACTAGAGGTTCCAAAATGTCATCCTTATCCCTTAGCGATGGATCCCCTACCGTGATTGACGGAACCCTTCCCTGACGGCACCATTTATCTCCCATGCTTAGGCTGTTGCCTCTCCTTGCTTCGCTCAGTTATGTGATAGCATCCCCTGTCTTTGCCTTCCACGGCATCAACGTTTGATAGATCATCTAAATACATTATAGCCTGTATTATTTAACTTATTGTCCACAGCCATATTTTTATTCTTTTTTCCCAATCATAAACTCCTATCTTCACATTCGTAATGGAAATTGCTTTAATAAACATTGAAACAGCAAACTTAATGCCAAAAATAAACAAGTTATATAAATCATTGAGACATTTTTCTATGATGGGAAAAGACAAAAGACATTGAGTAAAAGCAAATGCTCATGTAGACCTTGTTCTAAAAATGCATTTTTCTAATAGTTTAAAAAGATTTATCTTCTAAATGAATGTATCCCATTAACCTAGCATTTTATTTGCAATTTATTATATTCGACCATCTGGCGCTGTGCTATGCAGCTAAGTGGTCCACTAAGTGAAAAGGTTTGGACACCATTGTCTTATTTACAAATTTTGTAGAAGCATAATATATTGTATTATCACCTGAAAGATATATAAAGTTAATGTAAAACACTAAACTTATTTATACTCTCAGTTTTCTGATGTGCTAAATATTTTACTAAAACAGTTTGTATATATCCTAAAATGGTTACTGTGTGATTGATTTTTGTTTTGATTATTTTTAAGTGATTGACTTGGGAATTATTTGTTAGATAAGGAGTTCAGTATCTTTACAGAATTCTAAACATTTTCAATTTCCAGCAAAAGAAGAGTGGAATACCAGAATCACCAAACTAAGGAGAATGGTTGAAGAACTTTTCAGCAAGAAATATGGTACACTTTCTTTTAGTTGAATTCACTTCTATTTCTTAGCTGTACTGACCATCACACAATTGAAATGTCCAGCTCTGCAAAAAGCTCATTTTACTGACTTGATGCATGCATTGATCCTGATGTTAAGGGCTTGGAAAAGAAACAATTTATGATAGTTTCTGCCCCCCCACCTCCCCCAACACCAAAATTGTGTATTGCCTATGGTTACGTGTTGGAATACCAATTTCTTTTTTTACAGCCATGGATAATAACCCATGCTTCTTAGCCTGCTGGAAGTTCAGAAGAAAACCAGCTTGCATTACATAGCTGTTGACAAAAATAATTAGCTAGCAACACAGTTGCATAAATTGCTACAATAAATCACAATTTGAAGTCCTTCAAAAACAGTGTTTGGGAATTGATTCTGGATATCAAGTGGTAACCTTAGAAATGACTTGTTGACATTACCATTAATGGATGTAGGGCAAATAATACATGGCTGGACAGATGATAGCACTGTAATTTCATGAATCAATAACAAGACAGGACCCATTACATGATCTTCTGTCAAGATGCAATCCAATTTGGTGTGTGAATCAACTCTTGGTTTAATATTTGGTCAGGACAGATAAATATGCCAGCAGGTGTCTTGATCATCTGACAGGTTATCATCACTTGAAGAACCACATCTGGATTGTCTAGGATATGTTATGGATGTAAGGATACCCAGAGACTGACTGACTGACTTTTCCTTCACTGGGAAGTCACCAGTATCATAATTTCTACTCCAAGGTTAGGGCGATTCTAATGGATCCACTTGTTTTCTACGTTTGTCTGATTTCCAGGTTGTTACAGATGGTCGTAAGCTTAAAGCAACCCTTTGATTTCATACTTTTAGAATATCAACCATGTTGTCTTCCTTGGTTTCAGGGTTAGTAAGTTATAAGCTTATTTGTCAGATTTAACTAGTGCTAAGTTGCTGCTCTGGGTGTTGAGAGTTGTCCTTAAAAGCCATTTTCATTTGGCACACTGACTTCCCATGAATGTTGACATTAGGTGTAGCCAAGGAAAATCTGGATAAAGCTGATTTTTGAGCAGGTTCGCTGAGTTGGACAAAAAATTGAAAACTGTACCAGTTGTGTTGACTGGCAAATGCAAAAAGCAGAGCATTTAAAGCTTGAGGTGAGCAGTGTTTGCTGGACAGAAGCCAGCAATAGTTATCTAGTTATCTGGAATAGCAGCAGCAGGTTGAACCAAAGAATGGGGATTAGAAGGGTGATGATGTATGGACAGCCTCGCCTATTACGTCCCAGGCAAGAAGGAAGGGAGAAGAGGAGTGAGATAAAGAAACAGCAACACAGTGGCAGATGTGGAAGTGAGATACCATGTGCCCTGACTTGCGTTTTGCTGTGCCACAGGAGACCTACTATTTTCTATAAAATAGAGAATGAAACTGTGTGTTCTGCAGTTTTGCCACTTATATAGTTACCCAAATAAAAGGTAATTAATCATGATGCTTCAGTTTGGTCATGGTTATACTGATAACCTGCTGTAGCCAATGAGTGCATCAGTCAGTGTACAACTTTGAGTCAGCTGTGAGGCCTTGAATTGAGTCTGAATTGGTGCTAGTGTGGGAACAGTATCTGGTGTGATCCTGGTTTATAGTTATACAAATGTAACACCTTTAAGTGAATTAACATTTTGGCGATGGGATTATGGAAAATTCTGCAGTCGATACAGCGTAGTAGGATAAACTCAATTACCCCATGCTCCTGGAATGGAGTCCTGCTTGAAGGGGGCACAAATCACAGTTAGGTCTCTTGAAAGTGAATTGGAACACAGAATTGGCTCTACAATGAGTTGCCTTGTGGGAAGTGCAGTTTGGGTTAATTCAGCCTAATTTGCCATGCAGGGCTAGCACATCAATGGTATAGATTCTGTGACAACGATCTTTAACATTTTTAGCAATCATAGTTCAGATGAAAACTGATCAACCTCAAAAATTAATTTGGTTTCTCTCCACAGATTCTGCCTGGCCTGCTGAGCATTTCCAGCATGCGTTTATTATTGTTAACATTGTGTTGTTGACTTATTGTAATTCTGATGTTTCACTTGCTTACAGCTGAAGCCATGGGACAGACGCAAGCAATGATTGTGCCCTATCGTAAGTTTGAATCTCATCCTAAAGAACTGTATGTGGAGGGCTTACCTGACAACATTCCATTCAGAAGCCCTTCTTGGTATGGTATTCCTAGGCTAGAGAAGATCCTACAAGCAAGTGATCGGGTTAAGTTTGTTATTAAAAGGTTGGTTTAGTTTCCTTTTTATTTTATTGCAGCAGTTTTAAGATGCAATCTTTAAATTTTAGACTTCTCGTTAGTTGAACTTTATTTTTTAAAATTCTGTCTGACTGAGAAATGCTGGAGAGAAGTAAAAGCAGCGCAATTCACATCAAACCGACTTTAAGCTATGTTCCATCAAAACAGAGTGAGGTGTAAGTGATCAGGATGAACTTTGGGCAAGTGTTGCATACCATTAAATTTTGTGCTTCAGAGTGGGCAGTCATTCTTAATTGGTAATTTTGGAGTATTTGCTATGAGAGCTAATACTTATCCAGCAACAGACTCTATGCTTCAAAGTGCATGTTTAAATTGTTCAGAGCAATACTAGATGTACACCCCAACTTGCTTTGCTAATGAGTTGACTGTTTAATTAGAATTACATTGCATTGTTAATTTTGGCAGTACTAAGTCTTGATCAATAAACTCCATGTTTTGAGGAGTTGTGTGGCTCTTTTTGTATAGTACATCAACTGCTAAAGGGTTTACTTAGTTTATGAAACTTGAAAGTTTTATTCAATAGTAAAAATTTAGGTTTAAATTTAATCTTTTGGTTAAGACTGGAACACTCATTTTCTTTTCACTTTATTTAGTTCATAATCAATTTTTATTCTCCTAGATCAGAATTACTGGTTAATGAGCAAAGTGAATCTAATATACAGCGGTTAAACTTAACAGGTAAGAGCCCTTTCCCACTCCATACTATCTTGGTATAAGCTAAATAAATGCAGATATTTATGGGGGGTGGTGTTAATCAGCACATTAAGTGCTATGCTGTATATTTGACATTAGGCATCAGCCATGGCTCATTGGTAGCACTCTTGCCTCTAAGTTAGCAGGTTGTGTATTAAAGACCAACTCTAAATTTGAACATGTTGCGGTTAATTTTCACCCACTCAACCTGCCGGAGGGGCCTTTTAAAATCAAATATTTAGACTTGCTTCCCTCTTCCATTTGTAATTGTGCTGGCCAAATTTTTTAATTGTTGACTGCATTCAGGTGACTGAGGTGCCTGCTGGAAACAGACAAGAATCTTATGAATTTATACATATCAGGGTCCTATTAAATCATTACATCATTTTGCTAACCACCATAAACAAGTAAAACTCCCTAGTGCTAAATGACAGAGGAGAAGAAATGGTCTTTGAATTGTATTTACATGTCATGCTAACCATATGTCCTTTGGGGCTTATGCTCAACTTTGTCTTCTGTTATCTGCTTTAGTACTGTCCTGTCTTGGATCCAAAATTTCAGCACATTCTACAATGGCTTTGTCATTGCCTTCTAGATAAATTAAGTTTGTCAATGCATGTTGCTAAATTTAAAATATTCTGTATGTTAAACTGGGAACAGCAGTAAGCTAGAGAGTTGGGAGAGCCAAAGTAAATATTATAATAATCCATTATAATTTTTGTAGCCTGTTACATGGCTGTAATTAAACTGACAAATAAATATGCATGGGTGTTAAGTGATCTGTTGCTGTTTTACACATTGTATGCAAATTAGCTGCCAAATTCAAACAGTGGCCCCACTTAACAATATTTCATTGGTTATGAAACAATTTTGGGACATCATGTGGCTACAAAAAGTGCTGTATTAATTCATTCTGTCTGCTTTGCCTTCCATTCCTTCCTGTCTTATGACTTAGTCAGAGGTATAAATGCTTTGGTACCCTAATTAGCTGACTTCTGAGTATCAATAACACTATTATGAACCACATGGTGCTAAGTCCACCTGATTGCTCAATACAGTAATTACACAAAGCACACTGACACTGTCTTACAACAGAATTTTTTTTGAAATGTGCTGATGGCAATGTCATTTAACCTTTGTAACTATAGATTTTTGTTGCTAATGATTATTTCTGTTAATACACTATTTTCTCACCCATCCATGTCATTTTCTGAGCAAATGAAGTGGGTGGGTCACTCATTTGTCTGAACTTGGACTTTTTAAGAAATTCAGATGGAACGGCAGCTATTCAACACTCTCCTGATGAGTTTCATTGTGTTTAACTAGATTAGATGATCAAATAGGGGCACTTTAGTAATATTTTTGAAGATTGAAGTGGCTAAGATCATCCTTGGCGTGTGTGTGTGTGTTTTATTGAGTCATGTGCCATTTTACTCTACAATGCCCTTGGGATGGAAGTTGAACGGAATGAACAACTGTGGCTGTGAGCTTTTATTATGTTTGCTGTTGGAATGTGAAAAGTCTGTGTTAGCAGAGGGAGATTCAATTGAATAACTTACTTAAAAGTAAAATACATTGGAATGTCATGGTCCTTGTACCTTACCTGGAATTGTGATTCAGTCAAGTATGTGGAAGAGATTTTTTGGGGGTGGGGAACAATGGTGAGTAACTTTTCTTACTGTTTACTTTGGCCTTTTAATTTTTGACCATCATTGGCTGCCATGCATGAGTGTTGGAAATTTATAAAGGCAAACTCTGAATGTATTCAATCTGTTTCTCCGTTATTCTCTTTCACTATAACGTAACTAGTTTTGTTTCCACATACAAATACTCTATCTAGCTCTCATTGTAAAGGTGTTAATTGCTTGTGAAAAAAATACTAAATTTCTCTAATTCACAGTCTTAATTCTGAACTTAAGAATTTAAAGAATAAGTCTTGCATGAGAAATATAAGGAACTGGTGTACAATTATTAATTAAAGTGTAATGCTGCAAAAATTACTTGAGTTATCATGTACGTATTTCATTTTAGCAAAACTTGTTTAGATCTTAAGTATGCTGGCTAACTGGATATTCAAATTGGTAAGTTAGAACTACGAAAGGTTCAAATCCTAAATGTTCATCAAAATGTAGGTTTAAGTAAACGATGGACTATATACACGGGAGTAGCATAGGGGAAATGCAAGTTTATTTAACCATCTTCCCCTTCCATCCCTATGATGGAAATTTGATCTTAAAGTGCTCTTTACCAAGTGTTTATTTCATCTTGATAAAAAAGGATTGACTTTAATGGACCATGTCTTTCTCAACAGTCCAGTGAAGCTGTGCTTACAATGATTTTAAAACTTTATTCATTCAACTTAGGACATTTTTGTCGTCATTTGCTTCATCCTTGTTGATAAAATGTTGGAGAGAAGCAATAAATAAATGTTGTTATATTTCAGGCTTTCTTGAAATTATTTTTGGATGTAATTAGTGAGTTATTATGATTCATGTCTCTCTATGGTAGCAACACTGATGAGTTTAGGAGAAGCTGTATTCCAAAAACAGGTCATTTGGTTCTGTTTACTGCTTCAGGTACACGTAATGTGCATTTGCAGTTGAATAATCTTTCAGATTGACATTTGAAATGGCCCAGGAAATCTTACTATTTTGTCTTTATCAGCTTTATATTCCATGCTGGTTCATCTGTATTTTGCAGGCTATATATGTGTCGCTTTTATTTTTGTATTTTCCTTACTGCATTGTACTTTCTGATTTATGCAGGTTCTGACCCTAACACTGATCATTTTAGGGACAGACTGATGCCATCTTTTGCTGATGCCTCAGGTACCACGGACTGTTTTTAATCAATGGCACTTTCATGTTTCAGCACAAAAATGTCATTATCTGAACCTTGTCATACTTTTTTCTGGTGCAACTAGAAAGGCAGTACATTATAAAAATGCTTTAGTTGTGCACAACTAATGATCATCACACGCAAAGGAGTTTAGAAAAATGAACTGAAGAACTCAAAACAGCATGTGGTATCAGTCTGTTTCTAATATAATAAACATACATGATATAGACTTAGTACATATATTTTTATAAACTACTCAAGTTTTGGATAATACCATTATTCATTCCTCCTCAGGAAGAAGAAACCAATGTCTAAAGTTAACATAGGTTGGAACCTGTAAGCCTGTGCCCTGGATTAAAATGTAACTGAACTAAGTGATCCAGCAGAACTAAAGCTAAAATCAACATGCAAGTTCATCTGTTTTAGTTCTTGATACTTCCTTAACTTCAGCTCAGAATCACTTGTTACAAACTTTTCATAGATTCACATGGCCGATTGACTCTGGTAAAATATTCACTCAGTTGTGGCTTCAGTACAGCAGAGTAGATTTGTTTCTGATTTTAGTTTAAAGTAAATATTTTCCACCATAATATTTTATATTCCAGCAACTAATAGGTGCCATGGTAAAGCATATTCCTTTCAGCAGTTCAAACTGAGTTTAAATAAGGAGCCTGTTAACTATGCTGATATTAAAGCATAACTAAATTGCATAGATTACTTTGCCACTATAGCTAAGTTTTTCTCTTGAGCTGATTAGAGTATCTCTGCACTAAAGAGAAAATGTTCTTATGTATATTATCCTTCAAGAGCAGTTGTTGCATTCAAAACTATATTTAAGGAATTTGCACTTGCAAAGCGTTTTCCATTTTGCTTTGCCAGAATTCTATATGTATCTATTATACTTAAAACATTCAATAAGCTTGACATGGGCAGATGAGTTAAGCCTTTGGCCAAGTATTTAACTTCTTCCTCTTAAGTCTTGGATTCAACCGTTTGGCATTATCTAAGCCATAGTGCCTGTATTTCTAAGTAATGGAGAAGGCAGCATTCAAAGTTTTAATTTGTTTTCCTTCACTCATTATGTTATAACACATCTCATACCCTGCACAATCCAAAGCTTGTAGTCTTCCCCACATTGTTTTTATATATATGGATTTACTCATGAACTAAACCCTATTTGAAAGTGGGTCCAATCTGTTGTGTTGTGTAAAATCCAGATGTGCCATTTTTCTCGTTAGTGTATTATGGATATAATTATATCACTGATCGCATCTCAGTGTGCAACTCAGGCCATCCAAAGTTACAAAGTACTGCATATGATGCAACATAACATATTTTGCTGAACAGCCAACTGCCACCTGAATATGCTATTTATCATGAAAGCAATAACTTAGGAGTTGAACAATAATTTTAAATGATAGTTCATGATTAGGGTATGATAGTTGTAGGGAAGTTCAATGTCATAATCCCAATATGTTATGCACATAGCTGGAAGGCTTCAGGGATGTCTCTTACCTCCAACAATATACTTGGGAAAATTTCTTGGGATTTATGTGACGAGGGTTAAGTATTGTCTATTTTGAAAAGCCCATTTTGTTCTGTCACCAGGAAGGCTCAACTTACTATTTAACTTCTAACTTGTCAGGGATATCAAAGACTAAATTGGTCCCAGGTGTGTGTAGCTAGACAGTTACATTATTTAGTTACACTTGCCACACTACAGTTTAGGATTATATTGTAATATTCAGTATCAACAATTAAAGCGGTACAGTTCTAAAAAGATGATCCTCCTTCAGGTACTGTACTGTAAGAGGGCTTTTGTGACTGTGGACTTACATTGGATTGGTCCATGTTTATGTTTAGGAAGGTACTGCAGTGGTTTGCTGTTGTCTTCTGCAGTATGACTATCCAGGAAATACTCCCGCTGTTACCACCTGCCATCTAGCTTATTGGAAGGATTTACAAGCTGACAACCGACCAGATTGGCCACATTATGAACGCACCTTCTGTGGCCATCAAATCCTTAAGTGGGACTTGGACCCAGAGCTTCTGGCCCAGAGGTAGGGACGCTACCACTGTGCCAGAAGACGACCTCATATATAATTGATCCGCAGACCAAAATTGAATTCAGTAAAGTCCCGCCGTTCACGACAACTTCTTTCACAAATTTGTTTACCTGCACAAAAGTCCTTGTTAAACAATGTCTCCAGTAAAATTGTCTTGGGCAGGATCTTACGGTTGCGAGCAGGAGGCGGGGCCCGCCAGGTGGAACTCCCAACGTCACCCCACGTCATTTCTATTTTCAGATCGGTGGAGGCGCAGCCAAGTCAGCTGCGCGCCCGCCGACCCGTCAACGGCCTATTGAGGCCATTGAAAAACTAATTAGAGTAATTAATGGACCTGCCCATCCAACCTTAAGGTTGGTGGGCAGGCCAGGAGCCCTGGCAGGCTTCAGAAAAAGCATGAAACCTCATCCACGGGCGGGATGAGGTTTCATGAGGGTATTTAAATTTTTAATAAAGGTTTCAATAAAAGTTATGGACATGTCCCAACTCATGTAACAGTGTCACATGAGGGGACGTCAGGGAAATTTTTCTATCATTTGTATTGCAAATTTTAATTTGGAGCCGATCTCCCTGAGGCAGCACTTAGCCTCAGGCAGATCTGTGCACTCTTTCGCGCACACGCGCGAAAGAGCGCACTCCCGGCTGAGGGAGTCCTCCCCCGCCGCACAGCGTTTGCGATGATCGGAGGCGCGCCTGCCCCCGCACTCTCCCCCCCTGCAACCCCCAGACGGGGGGGGGGGGTATTTTTTCCTTTGAATTTACTCAAAACAGAGTTTTTAGTGTCTATGTGTCTTTAAAAAGTCAGATTTTGGGATGGCTGGAACCTATCTGATACTTTGTAATGGGAGTGAATGTTCACCATTCACGATTTTGTCCTTTACGAGAATTCCTGGGAATGTCACCCCTGTGAACGGCGGGACTTTACAAGCACAACAAACTTCTGTTTTATAACAGCAGTATCAATTATTTTTATCAGCAGCTCTCTTCTGACTTAGGACTTTGTAATGTTGTGCTATATAGTACAATGATCTTCAAAGACCATGATTACATAGCCACTTAACAAGTAAACCTTTTGTAGTCTTTAGTTCAAGTGATCATTGGTAAGCTTTCAGTGTTAATTCCAAAATTTGGAGTTAACAGTACAAGATCACCTTCCTCATGTAGCAGGTTAATTGCTTTATTGGATAGTGCTATTTACCACTTTGGTGCTTGTTCCTTGGCTGGGGTATGCCTCCTGCAGGCTTTTTAATCATCATATTTTTCTTTTCATGGTTTATTGATGGCACCTTGAATATACTTGGGCCAGAATTTTGACCTTGATGTGCGGGCGGGCCCCACCGGCTCGGGGGCGGGCGGGCCCCACTGGCTCGGGGGCGGGCGGGCCCCAACGGCTCGGCGGCGGGTGGGCAGCCGAACTCCGCTGCTGAAATGGGGTCGGCCGCCATTTTGAATGGGCAGGCCAATTAAGGCCCGCCCAGCAGCCTGCCCGACAGGAAGTGCTATGCGCTTCCTGTGCGGGGAATTGGAGGGATTCCCCATCTGTCAAAGTGCATTCTTTCGCGCATGGACATGAAAGAGCGCACTGCTCTCTGAGACTAAGTGCAGTCTCAGGGAGAGCACTGAATGTTTAAAAAGCTTTAAAAATAGAGAAATAAAAACATTATTAACATGTCCCCCTCATGTGACACTGTCACACGAGATGGACATGTTAATAAATGTGAGTGAAACTTTAATTAACTTTTAAAAACAGAGATGAAACCTCATCCCGCCAGTGAATGAGGTTTTATCCTTTCTCAGAAGCCTGCTGGGGCTCCTGGCCTGCCCACCAGCCTTAAGGTTTCCTGCGCTTCAATTTAACCTTTCAGAAATTTGTTAATACTATCCAAAACTTTCACTCAACTTTCTAAACCTTATACATTGACATTCATGCTTAAATGTTCTTTCTTTTGTCTTAAAGCTTTAGTGGCAGTCTGACATTAATTAATTTTGCTAGAACTAAACTTCTAATTAAACCTTTCACGGCAAATGTAGGAGTATTTGAAATAGCCCTAATTAAAGGGCTCTGAATCTAATGTTTCCTAGAAAATTGTAACAATAAGTTTAACTCTACTGCATTCTTTGTACGTCCAGTCTGGGAATATTAGCAGTACCTGGCTTTGATTGTACTGGTAATTTTGTCTTGAGATACCATGCTATTGGCCAGAGGAGGAAATCTTGTACCTCGGTTGTCTCAATATTTGACTTTTGTAGAACGTCCCTTGATCTTGTAGCCACACTTGGGTTTTCTCTCTGCAGGATTTGCTGTTTAAGTGCCAACATTTTGTAGAGAAATTAGTTTTATGATTAAGTTTTGCAGATTCCATCCTACATAGCAATTACAAAAGCTAAATGCTGTGAATCCTAGATATCTGCAATAAAAACAATGCTGGAAATACTCAGCAAGTCAGGCAGCAACTGCGGAGAAAAATAGAGTTAATGTTTCAGATGACCTTTCGTTCAAGCATGAACTCTGAAAACTTGAGTTCTGATGAAAGGTCATTGGGACCTAAAACACTAACTCTATTTCTCTATGTAGCCTTCATTGGCTTAACTTGTATAAACTTATTCACAACTTATAAAATTACAGTCATTATTGGCTGTCCCTCAATTTAAAGATGATGTCTACTCAGGATTTCAGCCATGCGTCTTCATGTGACTGAACAGGCTGATTCTCAACCACAGATCTATGCGCACATGAGGCAGGTAGTTCCACGAGATAGTGGAATCCGAAGTGCAGGATTCTTTGTTTTCTTTCCTTCTCTGTTGCCGCACTGACTCACATTAAGACATTGTGACTCCAAGCATAATGCAGCTCGATGGACAAGTTGTCACCTTTCTGAATGATTGGTAGCAAGCTCCTCCCAGTCATTGAAGTGCGACAGCATTGGCATTAATGAAAGCTTCGGTGTGTCGTTGAAGCATTTTCTTTGTCCTCCCCTAGAACGTTGGCTATTTGAGAGCTGAGAAAACGATTGTCAGCCTTCCAAACACAGTATTCAGTCCAATGAAGTTGATTTTGCAGTTTTTCCTGAGTGCTTGTGGAGCTGGCTTCAAGAAGAACACTAACGTTTGTTTGATGGCCCTCCCATTGAATCCAGATGAAGCGGCGGAGGCATTGCTGATGGAATTTCTCTAGCGCTCCTGTGTGTTGCTGATATGCAGACAAGGTCTCACTGCAATACAGAAGTATGATGATGACAACTGCCCTGTATTCTAGGACTTTTGTTGACTTGTGTAGGTCTTTGTTTTTAAGTACTTACTGTCATAGTTTGAAGAAGGCTCTGCTGGTGCAGCTGATCCAGTGTTGAATCTCCTCGTCAATGGTGGGCTTTTGAGAGAGATGGCTGCCAACATATAGGAAGTGCTCAACATATTAGAGTGTCTCCTTCAACATGTATGAAAGGTGGAATATTTGGCTGACCAGGTGTGGGTTGATACGAGTTTTTTGTTTTGACAACATTCAAGGACGGGCCTAGTTTCTTGCATTCAGAATTGAAGAAATTGCAAGTGGCTTGCAAATCTTGTGCAGAGTGGGCAATGACAATGTAGTCATCCGCAAACTATAGATCTCTGTGAATTGTCCCCTTGACGTGGTTGAGAGGCTTGTGTGCTCTGATAATCCCTTGCATGATGCCATTGGGAGCTCCTAGCTCCGAGTAGGGCCACACATGGCAGAAAGTCAGGGGTGAAGTGCTATGTACAGTCACAATTTGTCAAGAAAAGATTCTCCCTAAACTTTTTTCTACTGAATTCTTCACAATAAAATGTTAGATACACCAAGTAGAAGCTCCATTTGGTGAGTGTCTCACCAGCTGCGTAAACGGAAGAAGGTCGCAGCGGCAAGGTGGTCCTGGTCATAGTGGTTTGAGACGTCACTGAAAATTACAGTATGTGCTTGGCTTAGTAATCCATTTTCAGTTTACATTGAGAAGTTACAGGTAGCAGTCATGCTCTTCCTACCTTTATAACTAGAATTGCTACCAAGTGGTCTGCTTTAAACTGTTTTATCAAAGTAGCTCTATCTTTGCAATGTGCTGAATCTGGTCTCTGGATTTGCCCTTTCAAGTCACCTGTAGTCTTTCCTTTGGGTTTATTAACAGTCTTCCTCTTCTGACTCAATATGCTGTATTTTCAATTTATTATAAACATTGAATTTTTCCCTTAATGTCTCCTTAACTAAATTGGATGTTTTCAAATTTTTTTCTGACTTATAAATAAATAAAAACTAAAACCTAATATTTACTCTAGAACCTCGTCACCTATCAAGATTTGAAAAATGACACACAAAATCTGACCCTTTAATATTCCGCTGCAAATGGAGCTTCTACTTGGTGTATCTAGCATCTTATTGTAAAGAAGCTTTTTAGGGAGAATCTTTTCTTGATGAAATTTTGCTCATGAAAGTCTTTCCAGGGTTAATGGCCAGGCCTCATCAGCAAAATATTTGTTGGCAGCATTTTCCTACGGACTGTAGGAACGAATTATCCTTTCCTTGGTGGAAAATTCATTGTTAAACTAAATTTGAGACCAAACAAAAGCAATAATGGGAGGAAAATATAGTCAGCTGGCTATTACCAAATGATGACCACTGCTCTGATTATAAATCGTCTAATATATCAATGCAAGTCAAAATTATTCTGGAATGAGTGAATTGCATAAATTCCTTTGCTCCAAGTGTATGTGAAGAAAGGAGCATCTGAAGTGGTCTGGCTGGGTTAAATCTGTCTGATTTTGTAAATAGAGCCAGAATCCTGAACTGAACCAACCCATGTCTTCTTACTGAGTTATACGAACAAATCAACAATGATTGTGTTTTATTCTGCACTTTAGTGCAAGAAGTTTTAGTAGATCCAAAGGCTGTCCATGGTTACTTAACTTCTGGTAATTTATAAGACATTTTGGTTCATTTATTAATGAACATTTTCTTTGCTCGCTTTTGCTTAGTCTCTAGACCATAATCGTTCAACTTTGTTTAAGGAGTCAGACTTGAATGGACCACCACATATTCTTCATGTAACATTTTCTTCGGGCCTACAGCTCAGCAATTTTTAAATGAAAGCTATGTAAATTACTTAAGCCAATGTAGCTGTACTGGAAAACTTTGAAGGAAACAGTTTTCTTTAATTGTGTTTGAACAAACACTACTCTGGCATTTTAGGTGAGAAGGAAGTACTTTAAAATGACTGTTTTGCTTTTAATGGTTTGTAGTAAGTTTGGTACCAGCTAAGGACAATGTACAGAATACCTACGTGGTCTTCTTTTAATCATGCCTTAGCTCTGCTATAGGTGGAATGAACCATCCTGGAAAGAATACTTTCTAGTTCCATGAGATTGTCAAATGTGAATTCACTGATTTTGTTTTTGGATTTCCATCATGTGAAGCAACTTAACCTATTCTTTAATTGTCATAAAGGAAGAATGGCAGTTAAAAGGGGGAAAATAGTTAACACTCTAGCAGAAAAATGAACCCCTCTTTGCTATTGACACTTACATAATCATCCAACTGATCGCAATTTTGCCAGTTCTATATATTTTCTATTTTCCTAAAAGTAAAATTTGTGAAATGGAGACTGATTTCTTACACCACCTCATTCCCCACCGCCATAGTAATTTAAAGGCTGCCTTCAGTGGATTCTGCTGTGTAGTTGTCTGTCTTGGCCATTTAAAATTACATGAATGTCGATCGAATCATTTTGTAGGTGTGATGGATTCAGTTTGATTCCAATTTGGCTCTACGAAATTATCTTGAAGCTGGTTCACGTAATATCGTGGTAAATTGATAGTCCCCAGGAACTGAAGGAAAAGAAGTTTGCATATATATGAAAAATCATTATCTTTGAAATGAAGTACAAATGCATTAACTTCTTCTCTGAAGCAAGCCTTAGTCTTAGTTTTTAAGTTTTGGAACAAAGTATAGCTGTAACTTAAATGACTTTACAGGTATGTACCAAAAATAACGTATATACTTGCAGCGTAGAATTTTTTTAAACTTATAGTTTGGTTGTCAAGAGAGTTGACATGACAGGTGTGTAGCAACAGAAGCATGTAAAAATGAACGTAATGTGAACTTCTAATCGACTTTGGTTGAGCAAAACGACGAAGATTGTGGAAAAGAAAACAACTTTAATATAGTGGAAACAGTGGTATCCCCATGTCAGCTTTCTCAACTGAATGCATCCTTTGAGAAGTTGAAGTACATTAAATTTATAATCATCTGTAATGTTTAATCCAGCATCTAAAGTTCATTCTTAGTGGAAAGTTGCAGGGCACTACAAGTAGCTATTGCCGATAATTGTGGAGTTCATGATCTTAGAGTCCAGATCAACATGCACTAACTGTGCACAATCTTCTGTAGCTTATAATCATAAACAAAGACTAGCTACACTGGGTCATGTTAGATATTCATAAAGTATTGAGACAGACTGATATTACTTAACTGAGCATTTGAACTCTTTACCATGAGGATTATGCCTTTGAGGCTTTGTTCGATACATACAGAAAATGTTTAGATAATGAATTCTGTTTCTGTTGTGCATGGTAAAAATCATGAGCCATGTGGTGCATCACTCCTTGCAGTCTGTCACATTGATAGTAGTTTACAAAACTTTTCTGAAAGTATCGGACAGAGCAAATGGTGGCCTCCTATGTTAATAAAGTAGATGTTTATCACTTAAAAATAGTTTACTTATCTACTAGTACTAATAATGAACTTTAAAGTGTGTTTAATAGCTCCAACCTGTTGTATTGAGTCTGACGACAGTTAAATATAAAAGTGCACCCTGTGCTCTAATACTGCTAAAATCATAATATTGGTCACTTTGCTCATGCCGCTATGTGAAAGTAGTATAACTGTAGCTGTTATATTTCCTATAATGACTGTGCCTATCAATTCCAATGCCTATCATTGTGCGTTATTTGCTGTATTGAATATAGATCCAAAGATGTTTGGGTTTTGTAGCATTTACTGCGTTTATGTATTTGTAATTTTAAAATTGACCTTTTTAATAAGCAGTTGAAAGTATTTAAGACAGGGAGAGCGAGTTTATGCATATGTTACATTATTTCAGGGAAAGAAGATTGGAATATCAGAATTACTAAACTAAGAAAACAAGTTGAGGAGATATTTAACACAAAATTTGGTAAGTTTTTCACTTTTTTGTGAATTGTTAACTTTTAATTTTATTAATTTTTGCTCATTTTTGAAATTAAAATTGTAAAGCTCTTTGGCGTAATGATTCACTTTTGTCTACAGCTGAAGCTCTGAACCTTCCAGAACCAGTGAAGGTTCCATATCCATTATTTGAGTCCAATCCACAGCATCTCTATGTAGAGGGGTTGCCAGATGGCATTCCTTTCAGAAGCCCCACATGGTTTGGAATACCCAGACTGGAAAGGATCATTCGAGGGAGTGCAAAAGTTAAATTCTTTGTGAAAAAGTAAGACTCTCCTTTGGTTTGTTTATTTTTTTCTGTCTGATGTCATACAACTAGGGCAGTAGAGAGAGCTTTAAACTAAATAGTTGGTGGAGGGGGAGGGGGAGGAGTGATCACGTGAGGAGAGATGTGGTAAATTAAAGAGAAAGGGCAAGGCAATAGAGTAGGGTAGCAATATGGGTAATGATAACTAGTGTGTGGCAGAAAGGGACAGAGCATATAAACTGAAGTGTGCACCAAGTAAGGCCAGAGTTTGCAAAAATGGTAAGTCACAGAATTAAAGGCTCTGTATCTGAATGCATGCAGTTTTCGTAACAAAATGGATTAATTGATAGCACAAATAGAAATAAATATGTATAATCTGATGGCCATTTCAGAGATGCGGTTGCATGGTAACTAAGGCAGGGACATAAATATTCAAGGGTATTTGACATTTTAGAAGGACAGGAAACTAGGAAAAGGTGGTGGGGTAGCTTTGATATTTAAAGATGACAGTACAGTATGAGAGAGGACTTTAGTTCAAAAGATCAAGATGTAGAATCAGCTTGGGTAGAGGTGAGAAATAGCAAAGGTAAGAAGTCACTCGTGGGAGTAGTTTATAGCCCTGTAATAGTAGCTACACTGTAGGGCAGAGTATACAGGAAGAAATAATGGGGGCTTGTAAGAAACGCACTGCAAATATCACAGATGATTTTAATTTCCACATAGATTGGACGAATCAGATTGGCGAAGGTAGCCAGGAAGATGAGTTCATAGTGTATTTTCAGGACAGTTTCTTAGAGCAGTATGTTCCAGTGCCACCCAAGTAGCAGGCTGTTCTAGACCTGGTAAGGTGCAATGACACAGGATTAATTGATCTGTAAGAAGCCTCTGGGCAACAGTGATCATAGCATGATAGAATTTCACATTCAGTTTGAGGGTGAGAAGCATGGGTCTAAGGCAATTACAAGGGTATGAGGACAGTTGGCTAAAGTGAACTGGGAAAATAGGTTAAAAGGTAGGAAGGTAGAAAAGCAGTAGCAGACATTTAAAGAGATGTTGAGTCTTTCTCAATTGAATATATCTTTGCTATGAGAAGGATGTACCATCCCTGGCTAACTGAAGTTAAGTAGAGTATCAAATTGAAAGAAAAAGCACACAATACTGTGAAGATTAGTGGTAGGTCTGCAGATTGGACAGCTTTAGAAATGAGTAAAGAATGATTTTTTAAAAATGAGGAAGGTATTAGAATATCAGGGAAAGCTACCTAGGGATATAAAAACAGATAGTAAGAGTTTCTACCAGTAAAAACAAAATGCTGGAAAATTTCAGATGTTCCGAAGAAGTCATATTGGACTCGAAGCATCAACTCTTTCTCTCTCTCTCTACAGCTGCTGTCAGACCTGCAGATATTTTCTAGCGTTTTTTTATTTCAGATTTCCAGCATCCACAGTATCTTGCTTTCATTTTAGAATTTCTACTAGTATTTAAAAAGAAAAAGCGTAAATAAAGTAAGCATTGGTCCCTTTAGAGGATGGGACTAGGGAACTAATAATGAGAAACAAGGAAATAATGGCAACTTTGAAGATATTTTGTGTCTGCTTTCATTGTAGAAGACACAAATAACATCCCAAGAATACTTTAAAATCAACAGGCAAAAGGGAGAGAGGAACTTAAAACAATCACATGGAAAACATACGGGGAAAACTACTAGAATTAAAAGTTGACAAGTCCCTTGGATCTGATGGCTTGCATCCTGGGGTCCTAAAAATGGCTGCAAGGATAGTAGATGCATTGGTTGTGATCTTCCAAAATTTCCTAGATTCTGGAAAGGTCCCAGCGGATTGAAAAGTCGCTAATGTAACATCTTTATTCAAGAAAGGAGAGAGACAGAAAGCAGGAAATTATAGGTCAGTTAGCCTAACATCTGTCATAAGGAAAATGCTAGAATTCATTATTAAGGAGGTAATTGGACTTTTATAAAATCATAGTACAATCAGGTAGAGTCAACATGGTTTTGTGAAAGGGAAATAGTATTTGAAGAATTTTTTAGTGTTCCTTTGAGGAAGTTACAAGCAAGGTAGATAAAGTTATTTCAAGGTAGTATCTATAGAGGTTGCGCAGTTAGATTTCCAAAAGGCATTTGATAAGGTGCCACGTCAAAGGTTACTCCACAAAATAAGAGCTTAGGGGATAGCATAGTAGCGTGGTCAGAGGATTGGTTAGCTAACAGGAAGCACAGAGTAGGGTTTTTGGGTTGGCACGCTACTAACGGAGTGCCACAGGTACCAGTGCTCGGGCCTCGACTATTTGCAATCCGTATCAGTAGCTTGGACAAAGGGACCAGATGTATGGTAGGTAAATTCGTAGATGAGACTAAGATAGGTAGGAAAGTAAGTTGTCAAGAGGACGTAAAGAGTCTACAAAGGGATTTAGATAGATTAAGCAAATGGGCAAAAATTTGACAGATGGAATATAAATGTGGGAAAACGTGAACTTGTCCACTTTGGCAGGAAGAATATAAAAGCAGTATATTAATTGAATGGAGAGAGACTGCAGGACTCCATGGTTCAGAAGAACCTAGATGCCCTGGTACATCAATCATAAAATGTTACTATGCAGGTTCAGCAAGTGATTAGGAAGGCAAATGGAATGTTGGCATTTATTGCAAGGGAAATCCAATATAAAATTAGGGAAGTGTTGCTACAGCTGTACACGGCCTTAGACTGCACTCAGAATACTAGTTTTGGTTTCCTTACTTAAGGAAGCAGCTCAGAGAAGGTTCACTCAACTGATTCCTGGGATGAAGGGGTTGCCTTATGAGGAAAGGTTCAGCAGGTTAAGGCTACACTCATTGGAGTTTAGAAGAATGAGAGTTGATCTTATTGAAACATATAATATCCTGAGGGGTCTTAACAGGCGGATGATTCTCCTTGTGATGAAGTCTAGAACCTAGGGGACATAGTTTAAAAATTAGGGATCTCCCACTTAAGACTGAAATGAGGAGAATTTTTTTCTCAGAGGGTCAGTAGTCTGTGGAATGCTGGGTCATTGAATCTTAGATTTTTGATCGACAAGTGAGTCAAGTGTTATGGGGGACAGACACAAGTGGAGTTAAGGCCACAGTCAGATCAGCTATGATCTTACAGAATGGCTTGAGGGGCTAAATGGCCTATTCCTAATTGTTGTGTCTTATTACAATTCTAAAAAATAGCTTTAGTTGTTTTCCTATGTTTATGTAAATGCAGGTAGTTGTAATATAATGAATTTTTGAAACTAATTGTAATACTGATTGTAATGTTTATCAACTAGGCCAGAATTAGTGGAGCCTCACCTCCCTGATAGATTGAAAAAAGGAAAACGCACTGATGGTAAGAATCTGTATACATTTCCAAGGCTACAAGACAGGGAAATTGCTCCTTGGTTTTCATAAATGTCTATTGCATGGAAATTAAGTTGGTGAAGAATTTATATAATATTTTGCACAGTAAAGAGCAATTTATCATCATGTTGCTCAGTATAGAATTTTTGTTAATATAATCTACAGTATATTTTTTTCTCATCCTGTTGGCTACTGTTTTTTTCTATCATTGCTGTAGCAAACAAACACTAGTATGGGGGTTAACCTATATCTTACAATGGAAAGAGCCAGTTTTACAAGGAGGGTGTGGAATTGCCACATGGCCAGAGAAAACTCAAATTGAAAAAATGTTTTACTGGATATCACTTTACTGTATATGTACTTTATGGTTTGAGGTGTTGTTAATCTTAAAATTTAAAAGCATTTTAAGTGCTGTGGATTTGTTTCACTTGCCATTGAATTTAGACTATTCAAACTCATTTCACTTAGGAACCCCACCCACCAACAGAGGGCGGAGACGTGCATCCCGCCCACCTGAGCCGAATTTAACACGAACTGTTAAAGGTGAATCACATTCCTAACATACTACATTATCTAATATGTCCTTGAATTAGTTACGTGTGATATTTTTGTTTGAGGGATTTTGTAAATTTTGTAATTTATGCTCAAAATTCACATTTTATAAATTCTTTCTATTGCCTCTTTACCACATTATTATACAGTTAACATACTCAAGTAATTGAGATAGACAGCATTTTGAGCTAAAAGGAAACAGTATACTAGGGAATATACTGTAAGTGTTAGAATATTTCCTGAAATACTTAATTTCTGGTTTGCCGTTTTCTGTTGTTTATTAGAAGCCAGCAGTTCTGTACCAGAGAAAGTTCTGCAAGTACCAACGACTCCAAGCAGCCCAGAGATAGAAGTTACCATTGAAGGTATTTTTTTGTTTGTACAGTGTGGAACTTTTACTCCTTCTGGCTTTATCATTGAAAGGGTTTCCCAGGTTTGACCTTCCAAGTGTGGAAGAAATTACAATTCTATCTTAATTTTTTTTGTTTGGAAGTTTAAAAAAATGCTTTTAAAGATGCTGCCTTCAGAAGGCTGTCTTACTAATTCATGGTAGCTCTGGCTGGCAAGCATCTGGAACCCCACTGGTCGTTTTAGTTGGTATGCTGCATGGTTTTAGCTGGTTAAGTCCTGTACACACTTGTGTTTCCTGAAACTTATATCTTTCAAATCTGCCTCTTACGTTCTTTGGATTTGGGTAAGCAGGGTGTGGCCCTACACACACAATTTTGTATAAGAATTAGAAATGTAAGCTTGTTAGGTTTCTGCACGTGTCAGATACCTGGCTGGCCAACATACAATAGGTAATGTAGCATTAAAATAACGAAGGGCCATAACTTCTGATGGAGTGACAATTGAGTCGGATTGCCTTGAAATTAGGGCGATCCTATCTCGCCTGACCTTACAGCTCAGGCTGGGCTTCCCCAGTGCGGGTGGTGGGGGTTGTTCCCCAGGTACAGCGCCCTGGAGGTCGGGAGTTAACAGCCCAACTTGTTGCTGATTCACAGTACAATTTTATGAAAGTGATTGACTGTTCTACAAATTTTTGAAAACTAATTCTAGAGAAACCTGCAAATTGACAACCCTTTCGTAGCAATTACATGGACAAAATATAACTACCCTATGTTTTTATTGACAGCTTCTGATGAAACGCCACCTGTCAAGACAGTTGGAAATATCACGCAAACAAATGATTCAAATGCTACATTCAAACAAAGAGGCCGGGAATTCTCTTTTGGTAAGAAAAGTAGTTAAGCAGATTGAATGCCATTCATGTGCTTCGGAATCAGGATATATGATTGCAGTTGTGGATTATTCGAACCTGGTTAAAGTTTTAAATAGTGGATTTATGATAGTGGGAGGGAGCAAAACATTTTAAAAACAAGCTGACACAAGATCTTGGATAGCAGAAGTGACGTGTGATTTGCCTAATTGGGGTTGTAAAAAAGGTTTTGGTAATAGGCTGCGTCAACTGCCCCACAGAATTAAGATCTTACAACATATAAGTTTTTATTGAAAAACTCATTTTGTATCATGAGGAGTGTTGGAATTTTTTGGCAAATGTTTGTGTATATATCAAAACACTTGACACTGTGTATATGTGTGTCTGTGTGTATTTTTGCATTCCAGAACTATCACCCAGTGGTTACGTACAAACATACGGAATAGGAGCAGAAGTAGGCCATTTGGCCCCTCTAGCCTGCTCCGCCATTTAATAAGATCATGGCTGATCTGTTTGTGTTTCGAGTTCCACATTCCCATCCAGCCCTGATAGCCTTAGATTCTTATTAGGCAAGGGAATCAATCTACCTCTGCCTTAATATTCAGTGACCCCTGACCCCACCGTCTTCTGAGGCAGAATGTTCCAAAGTCGCACAATCCTCAAAAAATTTCTCCATCTTGTCCTATAAGGGTGTCCCCTAGCTCTGGACTTGCCCACAAGGGGAAACATCCTCTTCATGTCCACCTTGTCAAGACCATTCAATCTTTTATTCTTCAATCAAGTCACCCCTCACTCTCTTCCAAACTCCAGTTGAAACAAGCCCTGCCTGTCTGACCGATCCTCATAAGACACCCACTCATTCCAGGTATAAATCTAGTGAACCTCCTCTGAACTGCCTCCAATGCATTTTATATTGATATATCTTCTGAATACGATTGACTGATTTGAAGTCATTATTACTGTATCCATTTAAAGAGTTTTAACTAAACTTTACAAGCCTAGTTGTTATCTCAGTGAAAGTTAGATATTGTCTTCTATTGGATTTTGTTTCCAGCCCATAAATTATGAATACGACAGAATTATCTTCACAGAATCACAGCATTGTTATAATGCAGAAGGAGGCCATTCGGCCTGTTGTGTTTGCATAGGCTCTCCAAATGAACAATTCAACTAGTGTCGTTCCCCTGCCTTCTCTCTGTAACCCTGCACATTCTTCCTTTTCAGATAACAACTTATTTCCTTTTGAATGCTTTGATTGAACCTGCCTCTACCACGCTCTCAGGCAGTGAATTTCAGACCCTAACCACGTGCTGCATGAAAGTTCTTTGTCCTGTCGCTTTTGCTTCCTTAATCCCTCTTTCTTCCATTAATTTGCAAACATTTTTTTTTGTTCATGGGACGTGGATGTTGCTGGCTAGGCCAGCATTTAATGCCCATCCCCGATTGCCCTTGAGAAGGTGGTGGAGAGCTTCTTGAACCACTGCAGTCCATATGGTGTAGGTACACCCACAGTGCTGTTGAGTAACAAAACATACTTAGTTGACTTTGCCAGACTCCTAAATGTACACCGACAAATAAACTGGTGTAAAAATTGTGTGGGAAGAAGTTTGTGTAATTACAAAGGTGTCGTGACTGATGTACATTTTTGCTGTATAGGAATGTTGAAATCAAGGCCACTGATTTAGTGGTTTTCATGAAAAATGGATAAAATCATGGAATTTGATCAAGAAAACAAAATGTGAAATATTGTGTAATTAACTCAATTTTACTTCTTTGATCATGAAAAACTGAGGTGCTAATTATAAGTGGGCAGAATTCCCAAGATCCAACATCGTAATATTGGACTTATTCAGTCGCCACTAGCCCTTGCCTACACCATTAATTGGCTGCAAGTCTGCTTTATCTTTTATCTAAACAACTTGCATTTTTATATAACACCCTTTATATTACAAAGCATTTCACAGAAGCCTTATCAAACAAAATTTGACATATGTCCAATGAGCTATTACAACAGATGACCAAAAGCTTGGTCAAGCGTATAGATTTTAAGGAACATCTTAAAGGAGGTTGAGGGTTGAATTCATTTAGGGAGGTAATTGGAGAGTTTGGGCTTTATGCAGCATAAGGCATGAACACCAGTGGTAAAATAATTAAATCGGGGATGTACAAAAGGCCAGAATTGTGGAGGAACACAGAAATCTTGGAGGGTTACAGATAGGGAGGGTGTGAGGCCATGGAGGAATTTTAAAACAAGCAAGAGAATTTTAAAATTGAGGTGTTGAGTCTGGAAGACTAAGTTGTCCAGCACAGGAACAGTGGGTGAGCAGGACTTGGTGCAAGTTAGATGCAGGCAGCAGAATTTTAAGGAGGTCAAGTTTTGTAGGATGAAAAATGGGAGGCTGGCTAGGAGATCTTTGGAATAGTTGAGCCTGGAAAGAAAATGGAAAATGATTAGTAGTGTTGGAGTAGTTAAAAGTGGGAAGAAGCTTGAGTAGAGCATAAATACTGACATGTAATGGTTGGGGTGGCCTATGTTGGTGCTGTTTATTCAATGTAAATCTGAAGATGCCAAATGTACGGATGATGGTTTTCAGCAGCAGATGAATTGAGGCAGAGATGGAGTCAGGTGATGATATAGAGATAGAAGTAGACGGCCTTGGTGACATAGTGGATATACGGTCAGTAGTTCACCTGAGGACCAACTACAACACAAAGCTGAAGTTCAGTTTTAGATAGTTGCCAAGGAGGGGGATGGAGTTGGTGGCAGCGACCAAAGACAATGGCTTCTGCCTTCCCAGTATTTCATTGGAGGAAATTTTAGCTCATTCATTGGATGTCAGACAAGCAGTGTGACAAGTCAGAGATAGTAGAGGGGTCGAGAGTGGTAGTCATAAGGTAATGCTGAGTGTCATCAGTGTACATCTGGAACTTGTGTTTATGGATGCTGTTGCTGAGGGAGAGAATTTTATATTTGAAAAATAAATAGCACTGATGTTCATCTGTTGTATCCCATATTATGATTTTGTGACTTTACTCTGACATGAATGCAATCAATCCATTCATTGGACAGATGGCTTCAAACCAGTCCGTCCTGGTCGTTCATAAAGTGTACAACACAGAAGGAAACCATTTGGCCCACTGAGGCTGCACCTATTCTTTCATTTAGTTCCAGACCTCAGCTTTTTCCCCATATCCTTGCAATTTTTTTCTCCTTCAAGTATTTATGCAATTCCATTTTGAAAGGCACTATTGAATCTGTTTCCACACACTGCATTCCAAATTCTGACTATTCTTTGGGTAAAAACATTTTTCCTCATGTCACGTCTGGTTCTTTTACTAACTGCCATGAAGTCTTTGTGCCCTCTGATTACCAACTCATCAACAATTGGAAACAAATTCTCTTTATTTACTTTATCTAAACACTCATGACTTTAAATGCCTATCAAATTTCCTCTTAGCCTTTTCTGCTCTAAGGAGAACCTCAGCTTCCCTAGTTTATCCATGTAAATAATCCCATATCTCTGGAACCATCTTGAGTTCTTTATCAGTTTTTTAAAAAAATTCATGAATGTCTACTAAAAAAAATGCAGTAAAAAGATCACCTGTTTCTTTTTTGTATTATACCCATTCCTGTAAGTCACATGTTTAAGATCATAAAGCTGAATATAATGATTTGTACCATTCGGTAGTTACAGGACAATAAGAACACTTAGAATTTTGCTAAAAGGAGTGTATATCTACTCTTTTTAAAATACTAATTTCTACTAGTACTAGTTTGCTAATTTCTAGAACTGCTCTTAGGAATTCTGCTATTGCTACATCCTGGAGGCATTCCAATCATTGAGTTGAAGGCATCCCTTTAAACCAACCTGGATGCATACCTGCATGTGTCTGGGCCTGAAAAGCTAGCATTAGCAGAGTACACAGCAGTGCCAAAATCAACGTTAATAGTTCCTAGTTCAAGTGCCTGTTCGAGTACAAATTACTAGCTTCTATATTTGGAGTAGAGGTGCTTTGCATTGTGTGTAGCAGCTGCCACCTTGATCTGATTAGCTCAGCTCAGCAAGGATCTGGAGTTCAGAGGGCTTAACAACCATGAATTAGCTGAATTTTTCTCCCAATGCTGAGCAAATGCATGTCAGTAGGACGAAATGGGAGGCATGCAAGGCTGGATTTTTATACTGGTCCTCCAATTCCTGCTTTCCACCATTTTCATTGGGTTGGGAAATGTGGCAGGAAGCTACCCAATGCCCACATAAAGTTTTGTCAAGTTAACTATTTAGATGCCTACTGCAAATTCAGTTTCCCTGCCATTGCTTTGGAGGCGGGTGGGCCCCTGAAGGCTGTGGGAACCATGCCAGGTAAGTCAGTTCACGAATCTTTGGGGAAGCCTGCTGTGGAGTCATGAACCTTTGGCAGGGAAGTTTAAAAGCTCTTGCCAACTTCAGCTGTCATAATATAATGGCGTTTGATGATTTAAATACGACCTCAATATAGTGATTGATTGTAGAGCTCTATTCTTAAAAGGTGTAAGGGACCATTAAATTGACCAGCACTGTGTAAGGGCTCAGATGCATTAGAGTATTTTATCCATGGATAATGTCCTCTTTGCATCCAACAGTATGGAGAATCAGATATGAATGTATGTAGGGTACTGTGTGGTTTGATTTTTTTTTTGTTGTTTTAATGTCTTAACATCTGAGCATTTGAGGCATTTGTCCAATATACACTAGGCACCAAACCAATGAGCCATATAATAACATTGGCAAGTCTATTCTTTTTAAAAATTTCATGAGCATTTCAGTCAATCATTCAAAAATCACTTTGAAAAGAAAACGCTCCTCTTTTATTCTCATAAAGTTGTCAATCAAACACAGGCAGTGAAAGTCCCATTGAAGAAACATTTAATCCTCTAATATCTCCTAATCTTGTCCAAATAACAAATGGGCTTTGAAAAACCTGTTCAAAGAAAGATAAACGTATTACATGCTCATAAAACTGTCAATCAAACCTAGCAGTCCCATTCAATCCCCCCACAGGCCTCACATTGAGGCCATATGGCAAAACAGATGCCAGTAGATGGCTATCTGTTCAGCTTACTACTTTTGATACAGCTGCCACGTGGCCTCGTTATGAATGCTTGGCTGAGCTCCATGAATAGCTAATGGACTCAGCTCAGCTGGGATCTGGAACTTAGAGGGCTTAACAACCATGAACTGGGCCAGTAAATGGAAACTGGCCATTTTGCCTCCATTGTCACCTCCAGCCTGTGCTCAATCCCAGAGACCAAAAATATTGGGTGACTAGGCTGCTTTTTAGAAATGGGGAATGTATCGTTGGGAAATGGCCCAACTTATGGTTCTCGAACTGAAGGCAAAAATCTGGCTGAGTGTTTATAACATGTACAGCTAGCATTCTGTATAGTGCATTTGATTTTCCCTTGAGACATATATTTTTGTGGAGTTATATGGGTTTTGCCATGGTTAATGGTTGCTTAAAAGCATTGAAAACAATCTACCTGTGATTGAAATGAGACACACTCTGTTACACCATGTCTTGTCTGAACTTTGAAGTAAATATGGATGTAGTTTGTCTAAAATTTGCTGCAATGTTTATTTTTCCTACCTCGCATGTACAAATCTACAATTTTTTTTGTTCAATTTCTGGTTTGTGTATTGCTGTCTCTAATTGACACAATTGAATCTATTATACTGAAAAGTGCTAGCTAGGTGTCTTTTATCTTCTGTTACTGCATTAGCTGTTAATAAGACCCTCCAAACCAGCTGTCTCTTCAACAAATGTATATGATTTTCGTTTTCAGTCTTTTTTTTTTGATGTAGTATTTTCAGTTGAGTATGGTGAGGATTCGTTCTTGAAAGGAAAGACAACTTTGTGGATTTCCCTTCAGTTACTTGGATTAATTTCTTCCCTTATTTCCAGCTCCCTGTTTTCTGATCCCCATGTGAAGCATATTACTATATAATAGTGAATTGTTGATGAGTCCCTTTTATTTCAAGTACTCCCCTCCTTCTACTAAAAAGAGCTCCAATTTGCATGCTTTTTTTTGGGAAAAAATGAAATTTCTTGGCATTAAAGTTACACCTGATAATCTTTTTCCACTTTAAAAAGAATTAAAAAGCATTTTTGTGTGGAACTGGAATTTTATCAAAACTCAAGGATTCAATGTTCAGTTATTTCTGAAATCTATATGTATGTATAGATATATGAACGTATATTTGTAGAACCCAACGTATAGTGACTTCATTTTTTTATTACAGAACAGTGGAATGCCAAAATTACTGAGTTGAAACAGCAAGTGGAGACACTATTCAATGAAAAATGCAGTAAGTAATTGTTTTACTGCAAAGGAACTCTACACTTTTGAAAATGAAACATCTTATATACATGTTTAGCTATCAATATTATAGTGATTTTCCAAGATTACATAGTATTGTTGAAAATTGTATAACTTCTAATTAATGCATTTCAATTGTGGATTATTTTAGTGCCACCTTGATTTTCCTAGAAATATTTTTATTAACTGAAATATATAATCTTGTAAAATATAGGAGTGGAACATAATGCTCATTGTGCAGTAGTATGCTAGATTACTGAAAGCCAGTTGGCATCTGGGAGTGAGCTTCAGGTGTGTAGGGGAGTAGAGAATTCTTGCCTATATCTATTTTCAGGTTCCTTTCTTCGATAGAAATATTGAAGTGGTCTGCAACCACACCCTGAGATTTAGAAGGATTAACTGTGTTGAGCAACCAGTAGTAGGAAGGATGGTAATGCTGCTTTAGTCCCATCTACTAATTGGTGAGACTAACCATTCCAAGAACATAAGTAATAGAACCAGAAGTAGACTCAATGGCCCGTCGAACCTGCTTTACTATTGAGTACAATCATGGCTGATATTTCAGCATTTTCCCAGTTGCTCCCCATATCCCTCTATTCCTTGAGAGAGCAAAAATATATCTATCCCAGCTTTAAATATATTCTATGATAGAGCATCTATAACCCTCTGGGGTAGACAGTTCCAAAGATTCATAAGCCTTTTAAGTGAAGTAATTTATTCTTACCTCAGTCCTAAATGATCGCCTCCTTACCTGACACTGTGCCTCCGTGTACTAGATTCCCAGGCCAATGGAAACAACCTCTGTGTCTACCCAGATTCTCCTACGTTCCAATGAGATCACCTCCCATTCTTCTAAATTTAGGAGAATATAGACCCAATATACCCAGCATCTCACCATAGGACAACCCTGTCATCCGAGGGACCAACCTTGTGAACCTTTGCTATACTGCCTTAATTGTAAGTATGTCCTTCCTTAAATATAGGGAAGAGTTTTATGGCCCCTGCCTGCAGGTTTGCAAGCCTTCCCAGCCATCCCAAACCTGTCTGCAATTTTATGTGGAGCAGGTGAGGCCTAGGGCGGCCCACTGCCCTTGCTCCAGCTGAAGACCTTAAGGACCACTCCCTGACCCACCACAACTTTGGCTGGCTGGAGGAATTCAGCAATGGGGGAAACCAGATCAACCTGCTCAAGCCTTGGGAGGGAAAGGGGATGGGCGCCTTCATCACTGGTCCCATTTCCAGATCGGGCATCACCCTGGGTGCTCCCTTCCTGGATGGCCTGACATCCTGACCACTACCCCCAGGCCTTCCAAAAAGACTGCGCACCTACCTTTCCTTGGGGTTCCAGCAATTCACCTGGTGGGACTACAGAGCTGCAGACCAATCTGATTGGCTGGAAGCTCTTTGAGGCAGGACTTCCTCCCGAGTGAGGGGTGGAAGTTCTGCCTCCGGCCAGTAAGCATGCCTCAGAGCATTAATTGGCTGCGGGGCAGCAGAGATCAGTAGGGATGCATTCCCTGTAGACTAACCGAGTTGCAGGGCGTGAAATCCTGTCTACGGAGGTCAAAATTACATATAGTATTCCAGGTGTAGTCCCACCAAAGCCCTATACAATTGTAGCAAGACTTTATTCTTGTACTCCAATCCCCTTGCAATAAAGACCATCATGCCATTTGCTGCGTTAATTGCTTGCTGTAACTGCATGCTCACTTTGTGTTCCTTGTACAAACACACCCAATCCCTCTGAACAACATGTACAAGTTAAACACCTTTTAAAAATATTCTGCTTTTCCATTCCTATGACCAAAGTGAATAACCTCACTGTTTCTCCACATTATGCTTCATCTACCACCGACTCACTCAACCTGTCTATATCTCTTTGTGTCCTCCTCACAGTATACATTCCCATCTAGCTTTGCATTGATGGGAAAACTTAACTACATTACTCTCTGCCTCGTTTTCTAAGTAATTGATGTGGATTGTAAATAGTTGAGGCCCCAGCACTGATCCTTGTGGCACTCTACTAGTCAGCCTTTCAACTTAAAAATGCCCTGTTTATCTCTATTCATTGTTTCCTCTCTGTTAACCAAGCCTCTGCCCATGCTAATATATTATCCCCCACTTCATGAGCCCTTATCTCGCATGTTAATCTTTTGTATGGCACCTAATTGAATGCCTCTTAAAAATCCAAGTATACTGCATCTACTGGTTCACCTTTACCCACCCTACTAGTTACATCCTCAAAAAACTAATAAATCTGTAAAACATGATTTACCTTCTGGCAAACAGTGTTATTTTGTCTGACCATACTATGATTTTTTAATGCATTGTTAAGATGCCCTTAATAATAGATTCCAGCACTTCCCTAATGATTGAGGTCAGGCTAATTACCCTGTAGTTCCCTGTTTTCCCTCTTCCTCCTTTCTTGAATAGCAGTGTCCAATCTACTGGGACCACTCCAGAATCTAGAGAATTTTGGAAAACCACAACCAGTGCATCCACCATCTCTGCAACTGTCTCTTTTAGAACCCTAGGATGTAGGCCATCAGATACTGGGGATTTGTCAGATTTTAGTCCCTCAAATTTCTCCTATACTTTTTCTCTATTGACAATTAATTAATTTCATCTTTAGCCTTTTTTAGCCTCTAAGCTACCCTCTATTTATAGTATGTAACATGGTCTTCTATCATGAAGATGGACACAAAATGTTTGTTCAATGTCTCTGCTATTTCTTCATTGTCCATGATCACTTCTCCTGTTTCTGCATCTAAGAGACCAATGTTTACTTTAGCCACTCTTTTCCTTTTTATATACTTGTAAAAGCTCTTACATTGTTGACTGGTTTTTCTCTCCTTCCAGTTTTTCCCTTTTTATCAATTTCTTGTTTGCCCTTTGGTTTCTAAAGCACTCCCAATCCCTAGACTTAACTGCTATTCTTTGCAAGCCTCTTTTAATCTAATACAATTCTTAAACTCCTTGGCAAGCTATCGTATATATCTTTCTTACTGAGGTTTTGTTATTCAATGGAATATATTTTTGTTGAACATTTTTTGAATTGTTTCTTTAAATGTTTCCCATTGTTTATTTACCACCATACCTTTCAGTCTATTTACCCAATCTTAGCCAGTTCTCCTCATATACCTATATAGTTGGCTTGTGAGTTTAAGATTCGTGTTTGTGATTGGAGTATGTCACTTTCAAACTTAACATGGAATTTAATTGTTTTATGATGACTATTTCCCGAGGTCCTTTTACTAATTAACCCTGCCTCATTACACAATACTAGATCTAAATTAGCCTTATCCCTATTTGGGTTCACAATGTATTGTCACAAAAGCATCCTACAGACTCCTCTTGCAGAACACCTTTGCCAGTTTGATTGGTCTAGCCTATATGAAGATTAAAGTCACCACGATTATTACATCACCTCTGCTACATGCTCCAGTAACTTCTTGTTTAATGCTTTGTTCAATGGTATAACTATTCTCTAGCGTTTAGAAGAATGAGAGGCAATTTCATCGAAGCATACAAAATTCCTATAGGGCTCGACAGGGTAGATGCAGGAAGATATTTCCCCTGGCTGGGGGAGGGATGGTGGGCGGCCTAGAACCAGGGGACGCAGTTTCAGAATAAGAAGTAGGCCATTTAGGACTGAGATGAGGAATTTCTTCACTCTGGGGCAAAGAATTTCAAAGATTCACCACCCCAATGGCTGTGGAAGCTTGGTCATTGTGTATATTCAAAACAGAGGTTGTTAGGTTTCTAGATATTAAAGGTCTCGAGGATTATGGGGATAGTGTGGGAAAATGGTGTTGAGGTTATGATCAGCCATGATCTAGCTGAATAGCGGAGCAGGCTCGAGGGGACGAATGATCTAATACTATTTCCTATGTTCTGCTAGGGGTCTTATGTACTACTCCCATCAACATTTTCTGACCCTTGCCATTCCTAACATACTGATTCTACTTCCTGATCTTCTGAACCAAGCTTTTTTCCCTTACTAATGTCCTTGGGTCATCCTTAATTGTCAACCTAACTTCTCCTTTTCCATTCTGCCTGTCTTTTTGAAATGTGGTGTACTCTGGCATGTTTATTTCTAAAACTTGGTCACCTTTATGCCTCTAAGCCATTTATTTCTATTTGTTCCACTAGTTTGTGTATCATGTTGTGGATGCTTCGCACATTTAGGTAGAGAGCCTTTAATTTTTTTCCTACTGTTCCCTGCATGGACTTTACTCGTTGATGCACTGTTACCATTGGACTCTGTCCTTTCTTGTCCCACTTTGCTTTCCTTACCCACATTGCTACACTGTTGTTTGCCTTGACTATTCTCTTTGGATTTCTAATTCTTCCTTTGCCCAACCCCAAACCTTTTTTTATTTGTTCGTCAGATATGATTGTCGTTTATAAGGGCAGCATTTGTTGCTCAGCTCCAATTGCCTTTGAACTGAGTGGCTTGCTAGGTTAATTCAGAGGACAGTTAAGAGCCAACCACGTTTCTGGTGTCTAGAGTCACATTATTAATCATGAAATAGCATTTTATTTCACATTTATTAATGGGATTTAACTCATGTCTCTGATCCTCTGGGTTATATGTCTAGTAACATTACCACTATTCTACCCTTTCCCAAAGGGTGTGATGCCAGCAATATTTTGATTTCTGCTTTTTCTTCAAATCTTGCTGCCCTTATGCCTACCCACCTTGCTGGTGGCCAACCCTGATTGGTTCACTTCTTAGATGTTTGAAAGGAATCAGGTTTTGGGTTTAGATCAAACATCTGTCGTTCTTGGCTTTTGTTCCAGTGTACATAAACTATTTCAGTTTTTTTTTTGTTGCTGTGTCACAAAGTATGCTTAGTGCCAGGATGTTCCAGCACATAAACGTAGTTTTTGCTTTGGGGGCAGCACTTCCCCATTTTCAGCCAGGATGGACCACATGCATCAGATCCACTGCATTTGGGCTGAAACTCTATTAAGCAAGCTACTCACATGGCTGTAGTATAATATGTTGTCCAGATATGGTAAGTTTTCTACCCAAAAATTTAATCTGGTTAGTTACTCTAGACCATGAATCTAGTTGGTTCAAATACTTATCTAGATCTTTACATGAGTATTTGTATCTACATACCCTGATATCAGATTCACTTGGCTGATGTCACTTAACAGTGAGCTCACAACATTTGATTGAAGAGCATTGTCACTATTGATAAGTGATCTTCTTTAGATTTATTCTCTAAAACAACAGACTGAAGTTGACGTCCTGGACCTGGTGAATGTAGTTGTGCCACAATGTGTGACTTTGTGTCAGGCTTCCCAAAGGAACTGCAATCACGACTGCAGATACCCTTTGATTGATAGGACCTCTGCAACAAGTGAACGAAGGAACTGCTGAAATGTTTCAATTACTGAGGTACCCCAGCATTTTAGTTAATGTGTGTCAGATAACCCTGTCTGCAGGCCACAGCAGTGCCCAACAGCTATTTTGTAACTTTAATCAGTATTCCCATAACCTTTATCATGGTCCACAACAACCTCTATCAGTTTTGATGGTGGTTATTTATCACTTCATGGTTTAATTATTAAGCTTCTTCCATCTTGCATTCAAAGAATTTTAGGCGTCATTTTATAAGCTTAATCATTTGTTGCAGGTGAAGCATTAGGCACTTCAGAGCCAGTGAGAGTACCTTATGCATTGTTCGAATCACACCCGGATGATTTCTACATTGAAGGCTTGCCTGATGGTGTGCCTTTCAGGAGGCCGTCAACCTTTGGAATTCCTAGATTGGAAAAGATTCTCCGAGCAAAAGCCAAGATCAAATTTATAATTAAAAAGTAAGTATGCTTTTACTGTTGTCCAGGATGAATCGAAATGAAGTATACTTCATAATGTAGATTTATGTGGATTAGATTGACGTAATATATTAGAAGAGCAATATTATAAATACAACAGCCAAATGTAAGAGACCTATTTGTTTCCTGATGGAAAATAATCAGGTTACTGCCAAACAATGGCTTGATGATGCTCTTAGTTTAACAGCTCGAGTATTGGCAGTGCAGATAGTGTGTTGTGTTAATACATTGAAACTGCTTGAGTGGTCTCTTAAGCTCCGAGGTGTCAGAGTGTATGATGATGCAATACCGATATGTCTGTACATATGTGGAGGCACCCTGAAATTTGTTGGAAAAAGAACTGTTTAATTTGACTGAGAAACATATGGTTCAGTATTGTAGCTCAATTGTATTGATCCTAAGGCCAAAAAGATTCAGTAATGACACAAGGTACCATTTTGGTCAGGCCATGTTCCTCACTGCTGCTTCTCATCGTCATTAGGCCCTTTTTTCCACTCATAATCTATATTGATATTTTGCTCTTGCTGATAGTTTTTCTCCTGTTTCTGAATGGTATTGTAGCATGAAATTTGCTGATAACATGAAGTGATGTGGGGCAGAAATGAAAGGAGTTTGATTATCTTCTAGAGGCTTGAACCAGTTATGTAGCAGGTGGATTTTTGTGTGGAAAGCCGAGGATTACAAATTGGAACAGGTTATACCTACATGGTACAATTTGGTGGCTTAGGGAAACAATTCAGGAGTATAGCTGAAGAGTGACAGGCTGATTATAGATCTTAAGAGACAGAGTTATTAAGGAACACATTTTTTTTCTGGAAAAAAGACTAAGGGATATTTATGTGGCATAGGTATTTAAAATGATGCAAAAGTAAGCAGATCATCTAACTTGGGCAAAGAACGTGGGACTGGAGGACATTGCAGACATGATCATGTATAATAGAAAAAATAGTTTATTTTGGGATAAATGATTTAATGGGAGGTTTATTTGAGATAATTGGTTGCTTTAAAAAAAAATTAATGTCTGAAAAGAGGATTTGAGGGCTTTAGAAATATTAATAGCATGATTTGACATTTTTATGGGCAGGCAGGGGCAAGAACCTGTCTATGATTGGTAGGTAGGGAGGGATGCATGATGGAATAAACACACAAGAGCTCTGGATGGAGCAGATTTAATGTTTTTTTGTAGCTGTCATGCTTCAGATTCTATGTTCTAGTCTTCATGCTAAGTTATGCTACCTCATAGTACATAACAATTGACAATTCTTGAGACAAATTCTTGGCTGAAATTACACTCTACTATTTTACTTTAAAAGTAAAGCTTTTGACTTATTTTCTCAACAGACCGGATTTGTTTCAGACTGCATTACAGGAAGCTTCCAAACGTCCCCAGAGTGAGTACTACAATATTACTTGGAGTTACACATAGAGGATAATACCACTGGTAGATGGGAGATACCACACAGTAATCATATGAAGCCAAGCCACAAGAACATTTTTTTAAACATCAAACTCCATCTGTTGAAACAGCAAATCAAAATTGACTTGTGTTGTGAAATATAACTAAAGCATACAGAACTGATGCTTGTTGATCAGTGACTATTTTAGTTTTTTTTAATGCAGCCTATCACTAGTTGATTTAAAGTTTGCTATTAATAACTGAGAATTAGCTTCCAATATTTAATTTATGAGCTAATATAGTGTTAAAAAATCTTCTGAGGAAATTATTGTACCATACCAACTGGTTAAACCAATTTGCACTCAAATTTAGTCCTTTTTAATGCATGTTTGTTAAATCAGTACTTTATTCAGAATGATGATCCTTTTGCTATACAATGTTAAATATTCTGGTTAAAGGCACATTAGATTCAAGCACAACCTATTTAAATGTATAGATTTTCACCCCCTCACCTAAGCATACAAATGCTCATTTAATTGACTTTCCTGAGTACACAAAATATCATCTTTCAAAGTAGATTTGATTGCTACAGATGTGCCCACCTGACATGGTGACCCCAAGAACAAATACGACCTTGTTTAAAAAGAATTAAAATGATGTGCAAGGCACACTCAACATTCTGCTTTTGGCTTTCTGCTGTACTATGCTGAATTGCTTGCTATGGAGAAAATCACCTGAATTTGGAGGCAGAAGATTACGCTTATCCCTTTTAATTAAAGCTGTAAAAATGGCATCCATCATTTCACTTATTTTTGGCTGAAAACAGTCTGAATTCCTGGTCCTAGGCAAGCTCTTCTGTGTGTAAGATGAGCAGTGGGCTGAAATTGTTATTACAGCCCAGTTCGACCAGGGCTCTGCCCCTTTTCTTCATGACAAAATATTAAAGGGCAGATGCTGCTTGCTTTTGTGTATGTATGGGTGTCCTCTGTTGGTGTCCGAAAAACATGACATCATTTAACAGAAATCTGCAGTGTTTTTCCAGAGTTTTTGTTGTAGGGATATTTGCATGTCAGGATAACACCCTAGAGGATGTGGGACAGAGAGCTATATTGGATCATTTCTTTTAAGAATAAAATTGGAAATATTTGGCTATCTCAGCCTGATTCCTGTTTTGCTTTAAAATCCTGGCTGCCTGTAAGCAGACACCTAAGGAATGTTGCAAGCGACATACTCTGTCCTCTCTGTGAAAATGACCCTGACTGAGGTTTGGGAGATATTGGCAGGCAGAAATCCTGGCCTGCATGTTTGTGATGGAGTAGGGCTTCAGGAATTTCGGGCCCAAGTAGAAGATTAAAAGCAGAGTCCAAATTGGGACTGAAGAGATTTTTTTAAAAGCCAGGAAAAACAACACATTATTTCTGCTGAGGTGGTTTTCTGTAGATGCTGCCCTAGTATCCCAATTCTGCTTTAGAAAATACAGTAGTTTTGAGGTGGAATTTTCTTTTTGGTCAACTGCATGCCTTAAAATGTGCAGAAAACCTTGCTTCAATCTTCAAGCTAAGTTGCTGAGAAATCCAAACTGGTAGGATTTCCCTGTGCAAGGGACACATCCCACTCATCTATGTGCAGAGACTTTTGCTATGTCCTCCACTTTCCTTACATCAGAAAATGAGTTGGAATGACTTGTTTCAGATGTAAACCCTGCTTCATAAATAAAACAATGCTGAGTGTGGAAAATTGTTCTTTGGTCCATGGTGCTGAACTATTTTCTTTTGTCTCTGGAAGATTGGAAGATTCATGTGTTCTAAGACCTGCGTTCATTGGATTCTTTCCTTTTTCAGAAATCCCTCCTGTCCCTTTTCCCCACAATTTCCCCAATTTTCTTTACTTATAATGTTGTGTCTGCATCTGTCATGAATTTTCACCCTCTTAACTGTTTTCACACTCCTTGTTCTTTTAAATTTCTTTTCAATGCCTCACTGATCTTCTCTTCGCCCCACGCCCCCCCCTTGCTAAAATGCTAGCTATCTTTCCGTTTTTGCTTCTGATATTCTGTATATTTGCGACATTTTCTGCCCTTATTCAAGTATATATGCAGATCATCAAGAGTCAAGATTTGGGGCAGTACAAGCTGGTGTTTCACCAGCTAATACCATGTGGCTTATTGGAACAAAGCTTTAGTAAGATTCTTGCTGCATGTCTACCAAGTACTATCCCACCTGTTAAGTCATTTGATTCCAGGATTATCTAGAGCTGGATGAGAAACATCCCAATCCCAGTGATTTTTCTAATTTGCCAGGTACAAGGAATAAGCCAGGCTGACTGGTCAGCTGTGCTCTAGAGTATGTTATATAATTGCATGCCTCTGGTATCTGCAATTAGTGCTATGGAGTGCTGTAGTGCAGATAGCTTAGTTCCAATTTTCCATCACCTAGTGTGCCATCTTGGAGCTATCTCAACTTTGAGTTATCCCCATGTGCACCCTCACAAATTTGATAAAATGTGTGATTACATTACCACCACCCTGTTGATTACAGGGTAGGAAGATATCTATTGAATTATGGTTCTGTCATTGAAGCTGTGGAGTCTCACCAGCAGCTGCTTTCTTCTGCAACCCAATCATGTAGGTCAAATCCTGCATGTGTGTGTTATCTACAACCTAGCTTCCAAGGTAATACCTTCTTGCAGCTGTAAGCCTAAGGATATTTCGTGCAGAACATTACAACAATAATCATCTTTTTCAACATTGTAGAAGGGCATTCGGGATTCAGCAGACAGCTTATGATGTACTTGATATCTTGTCAATTTTCTGATATCCAAATCGAATGCCATGTAGCAGATTCATTCATCACCCACTGCATTATTCAGGTCCTCATGAAGAGCTTTGGTAAAGAGACATGGCTATCATAAGGCTGACTTGCCACCTCCAGGGTGCTCACTCAAGTCATTGTGGGCTGGAAACTTTCCTGCAAGTTTTTCCTTTTTTGCCATATATCCATAAAAGAGCTTGATTCTGGATCCTTTAAATGAGCTGGGTGAAATTCTTGCATTGCATGCCTAAAAGTTATGAAGTATGAATAAGACCACCTATTTCATATCACAAAAGTTTAACCTGCGTTGGAATGTTAATTTAAGGTTGAGAAAGAGAGTCCTTCATCCCTTTTCCTCCATTCAGAAGAATTGTGGTCTGTTTAAAATTGCAGTCCACCAGATGTCAATTTGAAGCTAGAATTGGGATGGGTGTGGCGTCCAGTTAGTACCTTCAGCATTGGTGATAAGCTATAGTACTGGACTGGGGATACTTATTACCATAATTAATTAGACCATTATTTAATGTAGTGAGAAGAGTACCTGGAAGTCCAGATAAGTCCACCAAAAGCCTATCTTCAATAGATATAAAGCACCACAGCCCTTTCAGAAATTTCCTGAGCAGAACATCTATGATTCATCCAAAATCACTGAAGGTACTGAATAAAATGGGCTTCCTTTGTTTTTATAGAGAGGCTGTGAGCTTTCCATCTACCATTGCATGGATCTTGGACCAGCCTATTGCATTCAGATTACTTTGCAGGCTTCCAAAGCTTTGAAAGGATGAAAAACTGGAGCCACCTTACTGGTCACTGGTATCAGTGTCATTCCTTAATTATTTTTTTGCCATAGCAACACTTTTATTGTAGAGAAACCACAATTGCTGTAACCCAGTTAGCGTGCCTCAAATAGGGGTCTGCCCCCTCTCTGAAAAGTAGCTCTAAAGTGAGTTAGTGGTTCTTGGCTGTGATCTCCAAGACCATTGATATTTTTTTCCCCCTCACCCAGAGTAACTTTCAGGAATTTGGCATGAATACCATCAATACTCCCCGTTAGCTTGGGGTAATGTGGCTTGGAGTTTATTTTGTCTTGGCAAAAGGGTTTGTTGAAGCTTTTCTGAATAGCACATTCATTTGGGGATTTCCAGTGGCCTGTGGGACAAATAACCGTGCAGTATCACTTTCACTCCAGACCTCGAGGTTACCTTCTCAGGTATGTTGAAGAGCACTGAGTTTCTAGTGTTTCCATTAGATTGAATGAGGATTCGATTCATGGTTGCCAGTGCTGCTGGACAGAAAGCTGTAACACTTCATAAGTATTACTATGACAAGAAAAGTACTTTTGATCAATCCATTGGTCTTAATGTGCTTTTTAATTGACAAAGATTTGGATTCCTTGGAATAGTTCCAGTTGAGCATAGGATCACTGAGGCATTGTCAGTACAAATGCTGTTCATTTTTTTATATGACTTCAGTGATGTATTTCCTTTTTTAAAGCAGCAAGGTCACAAACTTCCTTAGAAGAGAAAACCCCAGAGGTGAAAAAGCCAACAACAACTACTGTTACTGCTACTGCTACTGCTGCAGGTAAACAGAAATAGCTCACGCCCCATCTCCCTAACCTGTATATTAATAACTGAAATACAGCTAGGTTCTTCTTTACTTAGATGGAATGCTTATTTTTTAACCATTAATTATATATTAACGTTTATAATTACTGAATTTACATTTCCAGAATTGTCTGAACAATTTACAATGCATGTTGTCAATAGCACTAGCTACTAAGTATAGGCTAGAGGTCAAGGAATGTGGGTTTTTTAATACTATTAAGTAGTTGATGATGTCTGTTAAGTGAAGCAGGTTATAATCAGCTGGGTTGAGTTTTCACTGGATTCATTTTATTTACCAGATAGATGAAACTATTAATTTCATTGCGCAGATATATCCTTTATTGTAGAAACTTGAGGGAGAGTGCATGGTCATAGGAATACAAAGGTTTCCCAAGATATTTCTGGTGAAGATATGGTACACTAACTACTCATTTTTGTAGCACAGAGAATTTTGAAGTCAGCAATGGGAGAAGTACTCTGATGCATCTCAACACTTGCATAATGCTGATCAATGTGATGGTTAAGTTACCTATGCAGGACAGAGCCCTATGGTCAATCATTGCAGTAAAAACACATCTAACTTACAATACAGCATCTCATAAGGACAATTGAAGCTGTCAAACCATTTAACACCTCTCAGAATGTTCACAACTCCTGAGTAGGCTTTCCACAAGATTCGCGAACTGTCAACAAACCAGGTTTTCAGAAGCCTTGAAAAACCTGCCCAGCACAATGAAAATAAAGTGGGACAGGAATTACAAACTTCCCCTCGAGCTGTAGATAGTGACTCCAACATCAGAGAATGTGTGTGGGGTTACATTCCGAACTTGACCTGAACCTCTTCGCAGCTATGGGAAGTTTGTGTAGCCTACATTTCCAATGGGAAATTCAAAATTTTGGCCCCGCAGACTCGTATTTTTGTTCAACACACACCTGTTCCTGACTTTTTCAGAACACAAAAGCCAGGGCCCTTGTATTTCTGTAGTGTTCCAAGAATGGAAAATTTCTGCCATCTGGTGGATTTCTGATTTTCAAGCATGGAATTCCGCCCTTGGAATGATCTTCCGACTTCAGTCTTTCTGTAGTTGTTGGTATGCTTAACTGCTATCTCATGCTTTCAGGAGATGCACGAAGCCTGAACGCAATATGTGTCCAGCATATGTGAACAGCAGTATGTGTCCAGTCCAACAAGAAAGAAGGCACTGTTGGACCTGGTTCTTGGAAATGAGGTGGGCTGAGTAGATCAAGTGTCAGTGGGGGAACATTTAGGAGACAGTGATCATAGTATTGTAAGGTTTAGGATGACAGTAGGAAAGAACAATGTGCAATCCAGAGTAAGTAATAACTGGGAGAGAGCCGACTTCAATAAGGCAAGAATGGTGCTGGCTGGATAGACTGGAACCAAAGGTTGGCAGGAAAAACTGTAGCTGAACAATGGGCTACCTTCAAAGAAGAAATGGTTCAGGTACAGTCATTGTGTATTTCCTCAAAAGGGAAAGGTAGGGCAAACAAATCCAGAGTTCCCTGGATGAAAAAGGAAATAGAAATTAAGATAAAGAAGAAAAAGTGTGCTTATGACAGGTATCGGGTAGAAAATACAATTCAGATCCAAGAAGAATACAGTAGGTTCAGAGAGGAGGTGAAAAAACAAAGTGGGGTTATGAGAAAAGACTGGCAGCCAACATAAAGGAGAATCCCAAAGTCTTCTATCGGCGCACAAATAGCAAGAGGGTGGTAAAAGGAATAGGGCCGATTAGGTACCAAAAATGTGACATACACATGGAGGCAGGGGGCATGGCTGAAGTGTTAAATGAATACTTTTGCATCTTTCTTTACCAAGGAAGCAGATGCTACTGAGGCCAAGGTGACAGAAGAGGAAACTCTGACACTGGAAGGGTTCAAAATTGATAAGGAGGAAGTGTTGGATAAACTGTCGGTACTTAAAGTTGGCAAGGCACCAAGACTGAATGAGATGCATCCAAGGATATTGAAGGAAGAAAGAGAGGAAATTGCAGGGGCACTGGCCATAATCTTTTGTCTTCCCTAGACTCCGGGGAGGTACCAGAGAACTGGAGAATTGCAAACATTACGCCCTTATTCAAAAAAGGTTATAAGGATATGCCCAGCAATTACAGACTAGTCAGTTTAACTTTGGTGGAGGGGAAGCTTCTTGAAACAATTATTCAGGATAGAATTAATAGTCACATGGAAAAATGTGGGTTGATTAACAAGAGCCAGCATGGATTTCTAATGGGGAAATTGTGTTTAACTAACTTGCTGGAGTTTTTTGAAGAGATAACATGGAGGGTTGATGAGGGTAATGCTGTTGATGTGGTGGACATGGAATTTCAAAAGGCAGATAGGTGGCAGGTGAAGTTCAATGAGGAGAAGTGTTAGGTGATGCATTTTGGTAGGGAGAACATAGACAATACAAAATAAGGGGTACAATTTTTAAGGGGCTGGAGGAGCAGCGGGACCTTGGTGTATATGTGCATAGATCATTGAAAGTGGCAGGACAGATGGAAAGAGCATTTAATAAAGCATACAGTATCCTGGGCTTTATTAGTAGGGGCATAGAGTACAAGAGCAGGGAGATTATGCTGAGCTCATATAAGACACTAGTTGGTCCTCAGCTGGAGTATTGTATACAGTTCTGTGCACCAAACTATAGGAAAGATGTGAACACATTGGAGCGAGTGCAGAAGAAGTTTACAAGGATAGCTCCAGGGATGAGAAACTTCAGTTATGATGATAGATTGAAGGGGTTGGGACTGTTCTCCTTGGAGAGGAGAAGGTTAAGAGTAGATTTGATAGAGGTGTTAAATCATGAGGCGGCTGGATAGAGTAGATAGGGAGAAACGGTCGCCCCCCTTGTAAAAAGATCGAGAATGAGGGGGCACAGATTTAAAGTGATTTGCAAAAGAAGCAAATGTAGTGTAGGAAAAACCTTTTTCACACAGCGAGTGGTTCAAGCCTGGTATACACTGCCTGGAAGTGTGGTGGAGACAGGTTCAATCAAGACATTCAAGAGGACATTAGGTGATCATTTGAATAAAGGCCTGTGGGCCCCAAAGCACCTCTGTGTTGCTGTACAGCTGTTGGAAAGGCCAGGTTGCTGAGTGAATGAGTAGGTTGTGGGAGTTTGGGAAAAAAGGCTGCTGAGTGAATGAGGGGAGGGGATTGGGAAGAGGGTTTCCTGAGTTAGGGAAGGGTGTGTGAGGAGAGGGACTTCACTGAGCCTTCTGTCACCAGGAAATATGAAGAGCTTGGCTGAAACCTACATGAGTACATGAAATAATATCCTTTTTGCAAAGTACTCATTTTCATATTTATATAATGTATTTTATATATGTGTGTGTGTGTGTATTTGTTCATGGGATGTGGGTGTCGCTGTCATTCCCTAATTGCCCTTGAAAAGGTAATGGGGTCAGATTGGAAAATAATTTGTGAAGCTCTACTCTAGTCCTTTTTTGCTTCGCTTCGCATGTACATAACCTAGGAAGGTCATGTTTTGTTAGTACGGGTTTAATCCTGGATTACGTGCACTAACTGCATTGAATGCTGAGGTCCGTCTTTATACCAATGCATTGGTCCACAGTCTTGATGTTAATAGAACCACTTGAAGTCTAATAATTCTACCCATTTGAAGTGACATAGAAACGTTTGTTGTCTTCACTACACATCATAAGTGCTTTAACTACATGATTCCTTGTCACAAATTTTCAGACCTTTTTTGCCTTTGGCCACTGTCATCCCTTGTTCCTCATAATAGTGAGAGATAAGATACTGGAGAAGCAAATGTTTACAAAATTAAAGGGTAATCTAATTGGAATTTTTAAAATGACAAAGGGATTTAACAGAGTAGATACAGATAAATTATTTCCTCTGCTGAGGAAATCCAGAACAAAGGGACAGAACCTTGAAATTCGTTTTGGGCTGTTCAGGAGTGAAATCAGCAAGCACCTTTTTCAGCTGTGACACATAACAGCCAAGGATGATGATGTTTTTAAGCTGATGTCCATATGTGCACACATTTACATTGAACCATCAGATGTCACTGTATAAGAACCCTGGTCCTGCATGAGACCAATTATAATACATCCACCACTACTCTAACTGAGATCAGCTAACTTAGCATGTATCATGGATCAAATCTAAGATTGCTCAGTAGGAGAGCTAAACTGTATATTTTTATAGAGAGAGACAGACAAAGGAAAGCGGAGTGATCTATATTAATGTTAAAAGAAGTATATAGCATTTCCTTAAGTTGTAACATCTTGTTATAGCTGTCTGTCATGGCATTTCAATCATGCCTAAACATCTTACTTTTAACCCTTTTTTCTTATACTCAATTGCGATTTTCAAGACTAAGACCTACACATTTTATTGGATACGGGTAACAAGTGCTATCAACCAAAGGAACTAAGATGCAGATTAGCCATGAACAAGCTGAACACTGCAATTATCAGCAAGCATCCCCATTTCTGAACATTGTGATGGAAGGAAGATTGTTGATGAAGCAGCTGAAAATAATTAAGCCCAGGATACTCCCCAGAGAAACACCTGTTGTGATCTCCTGGGGTTCTGGCTATTGGCCTCCCAACAACCATAATGTATTTTTCTTTGTACAAGGGATACTGGCCATTGGAGAGTTTTCACCCTTATTCTGACTTCAGTTTGACTAGGGCTCCTTGATGCCACACTTGGTCAAATGCTGCCACGATGTCAAGGGCGGTAACTCTCACCTCTGGAATTCAGCTCTTTGGTCCATTTGGACCAGGGCTGTAGTGATGGCTGGAGCTGAGTATCCCTGGTGGTACGTGAACTGTGCAACAGTGAGCAAATTATTGGTCAGTATTGGTTACCAAGTGTCGCTTGGTAGCACTGTTGACAACACCTTCCATCACTTTGCTGAGAATTGAGAATAGACTAATTGGCTGGATTAGATTTGTCCTGCTTTGTGCGAGCACGATAAAACCAAGCAATTTTTGGGTAAATACTGGAATGGCTCGGCTCGGGAATTGGCTAGTTCTGGAACATGTCTTCAGGATTACAGCTGGGATGTTGTTGGGGCCCATAGTCTTTATTATATCCAGTATGCTCAGCCGTTGCTTGATATTATATGGAGGGAATCAAATTGGCTGAAGATTGGCATCTGTGATGATGGGGAGACTGAAGTGGATCATCCACTCAGCCCTCCTGGCTGAGGATGCTTGTAAATGCTTCAGCCTTGTCTTTTGCACTGATGTATTGGGCTCTGCATCATTAAGACTGGGAATGTTGATTGCACCACCTCCCTTTAGTTAAATTATCCATCATCATTGATGACTGGACATGGATGTAGCAAGTCTTTGATATGATCCATTGATTGTAAGATTTCTTAGTTTTGCCTATAGCATGTTGCTTCTGCTGCTTCACATAATGTAGTCCTGTGTGGCAATTTCACTAGTTTGGCACCTCAATGATTTTGACCGCCTCTATCAAATTTCCTTTCAGCCTTCTCCTCTCTAAGGAGAACAGCCCCAGCTCCAGAGTCTCCACCTAACTGAAGTGTCTCAGCCCTGGAATCATTCTCAGATCTTTTCTGCACCTCTCTAATACCTTCACATCCTTTCTAAATTGGGTGCTCAGAATTGGGCCCATTCGAGGCTGAACCTGTGTTTTATAAAGCTTCATCGTAACTGCTTTGCTTTTGTACTCTATACCTATATTTATAAAACCCATGATCATGTATGCATTTTTTGCTGCTTTCTCAACCTGCCCTGCCACCTTCAATGATTTTTACATATATACCCTCACGGGTCCCTCTGCTTTAGCACCCTTTTTAGGATTGTTTCCTTTATATTGCCTTCCTTCACTCTTCTTACCAAATTGTATCACTTCATACTTCTCTACATTAAATTACATTTGCCAATTGTCCACCCATTGACCAGTCTATGTCCTTTGAACTCTTGCTATCCTCCATACAGTTTACAATACTTCAAAATTTTGTGTCACTTGCAAATTTTGAAATTGTGCCCTGTGCAGCCAGGTCTAAATCACAAACGTTGATTAGGAAAAATTGATCCTAATGTTGAATCTTGGGGACCCCACTATGTTTTTTGGACTGGAGGAAGGTACAATTGTTCACCACTACTCCCTCTTTCCTCAACTCAGCCAACTTTGTATGCATTTTGCCACTGTCTCTTACTGAAGAGACTTCAGTTTTGCTGACAGGTCTGTTTTGTGGTGCTTTATCAAATACTTTTTGGAAATCCATGTACACCACATCAACCTTTTGTGTTACTTCATCAATAAACTCAATCAAAGTAGTTAAGCACAATTTGCCTGTACAAATCCATGTTGTCTTCCTTAGTTGACCCACGTGACTGTTAATTTTGTGCCAAATTATCCTTTATGAATGATTCTTAGCTATGTGCTCCAGGCATGCTCTCCTACACTCCTCATTGGAATAGTGTTATTTAGTCTTTGGCTTGTTGGTAGTGGTAGACTGAGGGGCATACTAGGCCATGACATTACAGATTGTGGTGGAATTCAATTCTGCTGCTGCATATGGCCCACAGCAACTAGTGGATGCCCAGCTTTGAACTGCTCAATCAGTTTTGAATCTATCCCATTTAGTACAGTGGTAGTGTCCTCACTGTGAAATGGGTACTTCATTTCCACAAGGACTGTACGGTGGTCATTTCTAGTAGATGATATGCTGGTGCAATGCATTGGTCAGACCACAATTGGATGGCGATAATCCATTCTGATCATCATACCAATAAAAGAAAAATACAAACTGAAGAGCAAAGAGCCTGAGTATATAGGAAATGAGTTATGAGGAAAGATAAAGGAAGTCTACGTTCAAGAGGTTAGGGAGAGAACCTCAAACTATTAAAGCAACAACAAACCCACTGTAATACAGGTCGAGTATCCTTTATCTGAAAACCGAACACATCCAAAAACTGCACTTTTGTTCAACCTCATCGACCTTTAGTATGAGAAGTCTAGTTTGTTTGTCTGTTTACCGTGTGATTTTTGTGGTGAACATCAAAAAGAAACTTTTTCAGGTACCATGTATTTATTGTTCAGAGATACATCTTACTACTTTAGTCATTTTATTTACTTTAAGACTATAACTATCCCAGGTTTAGGCTATTGTAATGCAAGTTTATATGCGGTATCCGAAAAATTGAAATTATCTGAAATCCGAAATGTAATTGGCCAGAGGTTTTCGGATAAAGGATACTTGACCTGTAACTGATTGTAACAGATCAGTAGAACAAGAGAATATGAAGTTTGATGAAAAGGAGTAGGAACAATGACTTGGTGTGACGATGAATGTTTGGAATCATCTGTGGGGTTAAAATAGTGACGGTAAATTTAAAATATAACTGGATTTTATTAGGCACCAATGAATGAATTTTGAGGGGATGATATTTTCTCCCTTGACTTTTCTATAAGTATGACATTTCCTCTAGTGGAAATTAGTTTATAATATATAACCTCTGAATTTAAACTGGTCTCTTTGAATTATTTATTTCAGTTGGCATTGGTACTCAGAACATTAACAGTAGAACAGTAGATGCCATAGTTGTAGCTCTTCTGGAACAGCTTGGCTAGGGGCGCAGCAAGTTCTGGAGCACAAGTCTTCAGTGCTATTGCCGGAATATTGTCAGGGCCCATAGCCTTTGCACTATCCAATGCCTTCAGCCGTTTCTTGATATCACATTGATATTGAATCGAATTGGGTGAAGACTGACATCTGTAAATCTGGGGACCTCCGGAGGAGGCTGAAATGGATCATCCAATTGCCACTTTGGCTGAAGATTGTAGCAAATTCTTCAGCCTTCTCTTTCGCACTGATGTACTGGGCTCCCCCATCATTCGAGGGATTTCACCAAGGCTCCTTAGACAGCACATTCCAATCCCACGACCACTACCACCTAGAAGGACAAGGGCAACAGATAGATGGGAACACCACCACCTGGAAGTTCCCCTCCAAGTCATTCACCATCCTGACTTGGAAATACAAAGACGTTCCTTTGCTGTCGCTGGGTCAAAATCCTGGAACTCCCTCCCTAATAGCACTGTGGATAAACCTACACCACACAAACTGCAGCGGCTCAAGAAGGCAGCTCACCACCACCTGAAGGGCAAATAAGGATGAGAAATAAATAAAGGCAAAATCCTGTGGATGCTGGAAATCTGAAACAAAAACAAAAAATGCTGGAAAAACTCAGCAGATCTGACAGCATCTGTGGAAGACAGAGTTAATGTTTTGAGTCCATATGACTTCTCTTCAGAGCTAAAGGGAAGTAGAAATGTGGTGAAATATATACTGTTTAAAGGGGGGGGTGGCGAAACAAGTGAAGCTGGATAGAAGTCCAGTGATAGTTGGAGGCAAAGGAGAGACTGCGAAAGGTGTCATGAACAGAAGGTCAAAGGGTTGTTAATAGTGATGGTATTGGCTAAAGGAGGTGCTAATGGTGACATTAAGAGTGGAAAGCAGAATGTGATAATGGCAGGACCAGGGTAAGCACTCTTGGAAAGTGACAGATGGCCCTAGTAGGGGTGGAGTGGGAGGAGGGGAAGGTGGTGGGAAAAATGGTGGTAGGAAAACAACATGAATGCAATATTAAAAAAAGGCTGACTGGATATTCCAAAATTAAATACTGAAGCACATTGCTTTAAGCACATTGCTTTAGTTATCATTGTCAGCACATTCAGTTTAACCCTTTCAGAGAAGGAGTAGGTAGCAAAGATACATTTTTTCTGACCCAGGCTGATAAATGAAGCAAAACATGGCAATACATGGGCAATAAATGTTGGCCCAGCCAGCGAAGGCCATATTACAGGAATAAATGAATAAAAAGATGGTGAACATTTCCTTTGGCCATTGGCCATTAATCTTTCTAGCTGTGATTTTTTTTTTGTTGGTACATCTAATAAAGGCACATAGGCTTCTTGAGCAGTAAACTTAGCTATGCAGAAGATGTGCTTAAAATAATTAGAGGTTGGCTAATTCTTGCATTGGCTTCTAATATTGTTCACCCAATAATCAATTTTAGGCTGGCCACCTAAAGTGGTATTGCTATGTTTTACTTCATTTATGAGCCTGGGTCGGAAAAATGCATCTTTGTTACTTACTCCTTCTCTGAAAGGGTTAAACTGAATGTGCTGGCAATGAAAACTAAAGCTATGTGCTTCAATATTTAAATTTTGAATATCCAGTAAGCCTTTTTTTTAATATTGCATTCATGTTTTTCAGCACACAGTCGTTCCTATAAATATTACCTATGATAGCATCATAGAATTCTTGTTCACAGAGTAAAGCAACAAGTAAAATACAAAAATGGAAGGGGATTACCTGCCCAGTAAGGATGCATAAACAGAACAGCAGAATAATAACTTGGCAACATGCTAGAATAGATTTAAATGCATCTTTGCCTAAGTTAAACAATGATTTTCCTGGCATGCGTCACTACCTGTTTCTGGGCCATCTGGATTGATGGATTCACGAGTTAGATTATCATGTTTATATTGTACTGAAAATAGATCTTTGACTTGTAAAACAAATATAGAAATTGGGGAAAAGAGAATTTCTGTTATTCATGTACCATCATCACTCCAGGTTCATGGATAACGTTCCTTTTAAAGAGTGTTAAATACCATCAGTATCCACTTTAAAAAGTTGGACTATCACAAATAGCAACTGTTAACAATTAACTTTTCAGGTGGAATATTATTTAAATGGTGAAGGAGCTGGGAGAAGTTTTGATCCAGTAGCATGTGGCCGATGACACTAACATGGTTGAAATGGCTCCATGCATCCTTGATTGATGACTAGTTAATCAATTTTCTTAGAACATGGCACTTGAGTAAATACAGGGCCATACAGTCCAGAATGAGTTACAAGTTATTATCAAGGAGCTGATATGCTGCAAAATTAAAACTTCATTAGTTAATTGATATTTGAACCCGAGAATGTTATTTCTTGAAACACTCTCTAGTAGATTTTTTTCTCTGTACATTTGGATTGCTTCCTTGGAGAGTGGGTGAGATGCCATGGTAAATGGCGATGGGAATTTTGGCTCCTCCTTGCGCACTGCATGATTAGACCACACAAGATTTATTTTGCTTTCTACTACCACAAGTGGATTTCTTCTCTTATGTCATTTCTTTGTTTCTGTTTTATTTGATCTTTGTTTAAATGGGGATTCTGGTGGTGAGACGGTCTCTTAAATTTATTAATGCAGGTGTAGAAAATCGAGCTGCTGCGTTACCCACTGCCACGGGTGTTGAAGATCTTAATATCATTCAAGTAACAGTCCCAGGTAGGCGGTTTTACTTTTGTTACATTTTTGCAGTTGTCTGTGGAACTTGAGCTGCCTCATTATACTTGTGCATTATTTTAAAGATTTTTCTCCCTCCTTTCTGACTTTGCGAAAATGATTTTAGTGTAAAACATCCAATCAGCGAAGATTAAGTATGATATAAAACAAGATATAATCTCTCTATTTGCGGCAGTGACCGGGAGTGAAAGGATACTAAATCAGATGGTCACTTCCTTGTTATTCTTGGTTCTGATTACAGAAATGAAAACAGATTTCACTGAAGGCAAAATGACTACCTGACTAAAAGGCCCTGATAGATATGGGCAATATATCTTGCTTTAGGAAGAAGTTGGGCTTCTAGTGAACAATGAAGTCCATGCTAATGACAACAGCTAGGTACTCTGTCCCTGTGATTTGAAAGATTTAAAGTCTTATATCTGAATAAGAATGTTTGTTCTCTTTCAGAAGGTGAAAATGAAAAAATGTCCAAGGTGGAAAAAGCCAGACAACTGAGAGAACAAGTAAATGACCTGTTCAGCAAGAAATTTGGTAATGTTTTAATATAAATGTTTAATGTTAGTATCATGTGATTGCTTTTGCTAAAATTGGATTAGCTGCTTTGCTACATAAGAGATGGAAATGGATGTTTAAATATAACCTTTATTATAGGCGAAGCAATTGGAATGAATTTCCCAGTGAAGGTTCCTTACAGAAAAATCACCACCAATCCCGGATGTGTTATAGTTGATGGCATGCCTCCAGGAGTTCCATTTAAAGCACCCAGTTACCTTGAAATAAGTGCCATGAAAAAAATCCTGGAATCTGCAAATTTTATCAAATTTACAGTCATAAGGTGAGGACGAGGCTTTTCATTAGAATGTCTTTCTAATCTGAAATCTGACATGGCAGAACATTATGAAATGTCAAATGCTTATGGTATGTCTAAAGATTTTAAAGGCTGGACAGCACTGATGGCTAACACTGCAGTGCAAGAAGAGCTGGATGGTGCTAGCAATAGTACACTGATACATTGTACCATAGAGCAATAGGACACACATTCTATTCTATAATGTATCTTGTGATCTTGGTTCAGGCACATCAGGGGAAATACATAATAGGAGCAAAGCTTTTGTCCAGAAGGAAACTAGATTGCTCTTTATGTAGTTTTGACAGCGACTGGGAAGCAGGGCAAGAGTGGAGGTAGCAGTTTAGTTGAAAAATCTCTTTTTAAAAAAAGGTGGGTTTCAAGTTTTTTTTATATATAATTTTTAAAAATTTACAATGCTTTTTTTCCCCTCCCCACAGACCTTTTCCAGGGCTCCTGATTAATAACCGTAAGTGAAAGTACCATCAGAATGAAATTTCAATGCACATGTGATACTGTGTATAATATGTACAAGTAGATTTTGTGCTTAATCCTTCACACCTCAAAGATCATCACTTAATCAGATTCATTTTTGTTTCTTTAAATTTGCAGAGCTAGCTGAACAAAGCGGGACAGAACCACCGGATGCAGTAGCAGCACCATCAACAACACCACCACCACCTCCATCAATGGTACAGATTGTCCCAGTGGAACAAACACCAGTGCTGCCAACTGTATCACTGGTACCACTTTTATCAGCATCACAAGGTGAGTGTACTATTTAGCACATTGATTTGAATCAGAAATCACTTTCTGGAGCCACTCTATTTGCCTTAACACACAAAGTGAAAGGCATCAGTATCTGAAAGGATGTAACTCCTAATGAAAGTGTCATAATACTGTATTTGAGGCTAGCTTCACAATCGTTAATACAGACCCCTTTGTTATACATGCCTATGGACTTGGAAGTAACTTTAACTTTAGTGGTAACACAGCTTTACCTGAAATCCTGTTTATACTTCACTGATTAGAAACAAATTAAGTCAAAAATGCAGAAGCCAGAGAATGTATGGTTCCAGTGGCTGTTTATGGTCATTAGTTGTCTGCTGCCCGGTTTTGAATCCTTGCAAAGCTGGGTACAAATTACACTTGTTAACTTTTCTTAACAAATTTCAATATAAATTTTTTTGCATTTTTTATGTTTTGAGTAAACACTGTTTACACTTGTATTGATTCCTTTGCTAGCTATAGTGAATGGATGAATGGCTCATTTTATCTCAGCCTTGCTTTCAAACAGGCACCAAAGAGAATTCAAATTCTGTTAATTTTTTAAAAAGAAGTTTAGTTGCTCTCTACTTGGTATACCTATACCGTATGTGCTGTGACTTAATGTGTTCATTTTTTTTTATCTGTCCATGGGATGTGAGCACCATTGACAAAGCCAGCATTTATTGCTCATCCCTTATTGTCCTTGAGAAGGTGGTGGTGAGCCACCTTATTAAGCTATTGCAGTCTATGTGGTATAGGTAAACAGTTCTGTTAAAAAGGATGTTTCAGGATTTTGACCCAATGACAGTCAATATAGTTCCAAGTTGGGTGGGGGAATTTGGAAGTGCTGGTGTTCCCATGTGTCTGCTGCCTTTATCCTTCTAGTTGGTAGAGGTTGTGGGTCGGAGGAGCTTAGTTAGTCAGGTTTTGTCTTTATGATTAGATTAAGCTCTGATCCACAGTGTTGGAGGATATAAAATTAAAGAACCAGGTCTCAATGGGGAAATTGACATAGGCAGAAATCACTAGTTCTTGCATCACACCAACTTTCTGATCAAACCAACCTGAATTTATTACTGTGATTCATTGAATTTGTTTGGTTTCTGTTCTACCAGATAAACCTCAAACACAAGAACTGCCTAAAATAAAAGAAGAGCCAAACTCAACATGGTAGTAGGAACACATATGAGTGCAGTAAGTTTAGCTTTTAGTGGGCTTCTGCAGCCAGCTCACGAAATATCTAGTGGTTCCTCTCTGCCATCAATGTCTTTGCTAGGATTTCCCTCTGATATTTATCACTGTTACTGCCACCTCTGTGTAAAATGGCCTATTCTTTCCTTTTCCTATTATGCACTTAATTTATACCACTTAAACACTGCATGCTCTGATTTTTGTTATTCTAAATTAACCTAATTTTTATTAGAACATGAATGGCAGAAGTAGGTAAGTTGCAGCCTATATTTTAGCAGTGAAGTGTAAAACTGACCACATGAAAAGTCATCTGTAGGTTTCAACACATTTGCATTGCGAAGTGCCTAGTGGAAGTACACAAAACCTGCACCCTTAGTTATCTTTAAGGACTTTTAAAGTTGGTTTCCCCCATCCCCCGATTTTTATAACTTATTTTTCCTGTTGGGGAAAGCAGGAGAAAAATCAGTTGGGAGAAATTGGGGTTCCAAAAATCCTGGCAAATTCAGAGGAAATATTAAAAACAATTTTTGCTTTGCACATTGTTAAAAATCAAAACAGGTGATAGATTTAGAGTATAATCAAACTAAATTACAACCCATAATTATATACATGGTTTACATATCACTTTTATGGGGCTCACCATCAAACTCTGACTTAAGATGTGAGAAGTGTTTGAAAAATAAGATTGAAGAACTTTTACTTGTGCCTCCATCCACTTACCTGCCACTATGATGGTGTGATATTAAAAGTTGTCTTTAAAAATGGAGATTGTGCACAGGGGATAGTTGCAATCTTTCTTTGAGTAAAAGCTGTCTTCAGTAATTGACCTGAGTCAGCCTTTGATGACCTCAGTCTTAAGTCTTGAGAGTATGGTGACTGTCATTGCACTACTGCCCTTTCTCCATACTTAACCAAGTGAAAGATTCGTTGAAAACATTTGCTGTAGTTGAAGAGTAATGTCCTCACGGCAGTACCTAATGATGCAGATCCACTTTATTCAAAAGAAAAACATGGGAATTGTTTCTCTTCCTGACAAAAATTGGACCCAGAGATGTTGTGCATATCAGAGAACTCCATATAGCATGTATTGTTGTGCTGACTTTACAGATGTGACTCCCAAGACACGTTCAGACCATACTTTTGTAAGAAAAAAGGGAAATAATGAGGCTTTTTCTCTCATATTTGAGGGGAATTTATTTTTACTGACACACACCTGGGGGGAAAAAAAACACAGGCATTTACTGATGCGAACGAGTTAAAAATTGTTTGCAACCCCTGAAATTGATGGCCATCTTAACCTTTTAAGTGAGATCAAATTGAATTTAAGAAAGAACACAATATATCCTTTTCAAAGCTTTCAGGTTACCATTCTTAAGTTATGTGGCTGGAGAATTTAAATTTAAGCTTCCTTTCTTCATTGAGATAAAATTTCTGAGTAAAAGAATTTCAAATATGCATTCGACTTATGGGACTGCAGGAGATGGTGATTATTTCTCTGTCAACGGCCACTTGCTTCTCTATTGCCTTTTGCTCTGCTTATTCTATTTCTGCGTTGCTGATCTTGGCTATTTTTGTGGTTTGAAATCCTTTTGGTTTACATTTCTAAAAATGTAAGCCTTTATATGAACTGCACTAATATGGAATTATCTTCTGTCTTAGTCTTGAACACAGCCGTACTAATTATTTTTTTTCTCAAACTTGCAGGACCTGATGTCAGTCTGCATGAGAAATCCCAGCCTCCAGAATCATCTGATGGAGAGGTGTGAGCTTCAGAAAGCTTGGGCATCAGCTGTGTATTATAACTGTACAACATAGGAAAAATGTTTGCTTATATCCAGACCTTTTTGTACCATTGGAAAGAATTTTTTTTCTTTTTTTAATCAGCACAAGATGAATTGCTTCTGTGTAATTCACCAAATTTTGTCTGTTTGGTTGAGGGAGTGTTCTGTACATCTGACTTGTCAACCAGAATACCTTTATTAAAGTGAAGAAAAAAAATACTTGGTTTGTACTGGTGGCACCATTTGTTTTGAATGTTTGTTTGGTTCAGTAATACTAATGACCTATCTCTTGACACTTTTCAATGCTACAAACAATACTTTGATTATTGTAACTAATTACATTGCATGTTTGCTCACAACTTTATATGATGTTTCTAGAAACAGTGAAAATGAGAGAATTTAAGTGAGTATTTTCTCCCCTTTTGTTATTTCCAAGGTTCTGTGATCTGTGTATTCCTTTGGGAGATGATGGGAGGGAGGAGTCAAAAAAATTTAATTGTACCAAGGTCCACAGTCTCTACGAGTCCTTTTGTGTCAGTAGATGAAGAGGAATCACCCTCCCTACAGTCAAGTAGCTCACTGTCAGGGGAAAATTTGGAAGATGAGGCTTAGGTTTGAATATAAGTTACCCAACACTTTGCATTTATTCTACCCCCCATAAAAAAGTATGCATAATTGTAATGTTCAAGCTGATAAGACAGTCATCCTGCCTTATTAATAAGATGTGGATTGGTAAAGCATCAATGAGAGCTGGAATCCTTTTCTCTACACCAGATAACCCTACAGGCTCGCTTTGAGAACTTACTTTAGATTGGAAAATTGTGCATTTCAGTTTGCTATTTAAGAAATGCGAGGGGAAAACCAGGTAATTATAGACCTGTTTTTTTTTCTCTATCATGGAACCTGGGCAAGACCATCATTTGTTGCCTATCCCTAGTTGCCCTTGAACTAAGTTGCTTGCTCAGCCATTTCGGAGGGCAGTTATGAGTCAACCACATCACTGTGGGTCTGAAGCCACATGGTAAGGATAGCAGATTTCCTTCCCTAAAGGACATTAGTGAACTGGAGGTTTTTACAATCAATAATAGTTGGCATGGTCACCATTATTGAGACTAGCTTTTTATTCGAGGTTTATTAATTGAAATTGAATTTAAATTCCATCAGCTGTCATGGTGGGATTTGAAACGATGTCCCCAGAGCAGTTTGGGCCTCGGGATTACTAGTCAAGTGACATTGCCAATACACTCCACAAAATTGTCAGAAAAGGATAGGTGATTGAACACTCAGAATTTTCAGCAGATCAGAGAACCAGCATGGATTTGTAAAGAAAGGGTAGGTTGTGCCTGGTGAACCTGATTAAACCTTTTGACAAAGTGGCCAAAGTAGTAAGCAGGAAAATGTCTATGCATGTTATTTATGTGAAATTCCAGAAAGTTGAAGGTCATGGAGTTTGAAGGCAAATTATTGAACTGGCTAGGAAACTGGCTGAGCAGCAGGAGACAGAGTTAAGTATTAATGGACTAGTACTTTAATTGACAGGATGTGACGAGTGGTGCCCCATGATAATTTGGGGTCTCAACTCGTTACCATATTTATTAACGACTTAGATGATGTAATAGAAAGTTGTAAATTTAACAATGACCCAAAGAAAAGCAGTGTAGATATATTTCGTTAGATTGAATGGGCAAAACTGTAGCAACTAGATTTCAGCTTAGGCAAATGTGAGGTCATCTTCTTTGGATCTTAAAAGGATACAGGGTAATGCTAAGAAAATATAGTTTTCAAGATTTTAAGGGTAATGGATATCTTCCCTATTTCCACTGGGTGGGGAAGTCTTGGGCTAGGGAGAATAGTCTAATAATTAGAGCCAGACTTCTCAGGAGTAAAATAGGGGAAAAGGGCGATAGAAGTTTGGAATTCTCTGCCTCATAACCTTTGATAGGTTTTTGTTAACCAGTTTAAAGCTGCAACTGACATTTGTGGAAAAGGCAGGCATATGGAGATCTGTTGCAAATCAGCCGTGAGCTCATTGAATGATGGAATAGGCTCAAGGGACTAATGGCCTACTGCTGTTTTTATATGTAAGATGGTCTTCAGTGCAAATACTGTTAGTGCTCGAGGTGGTTTAACACCAACTAAAAGTCTGACAAATAGAGCTTTCTAAACAATCTGCATCTAAGCTCTCTGGACTTTGTAAGTGAGATCTGTCCCTACAGGAAGAGAGAGAGAGTGTACTTTAAATTGGGCCCAAGATTAATGTGTTCAATATAGTGTAAAACTGAAAAAGAGATTGTCTCACAATGTTGTTTTTTCTCCTGTTTGGATGACATCAAATTAATTTAGCAAAAAAAATTGGATATCTGGTATAAAATAAGACATAGGAGCAGAAATTAGGCCAATCGGTCCATCGAGTCTGCTCCGCCATTCAATCATGGCGAAGTTTCTCAACCCCATTCTCCCGCCTTCTCCCCGTAACCTTTGATCCCCTACAATCAAGAACCTATCTATCTCCGTCTTAAATACACTCAATGACCTGGCCTCCACAGCCTTCTGTGTCACTCCAGTCAAACATTTAAACACTTCAAAGGAATAAAAACAAAATGTTGGAAATATTCAGCATTCAGGCAGTATCTGTGGAAAGTGAAACAGTTGACATTTCAGGCCAATTGAGTTTTTTCCTAACAGTTTCAAAGCAAGGATAGAGACCAGAAAAAGGGAGGAAAGAATAAAAGGAGTGATCTATGATCGCGTGGAAGGCAAGACCCCTTAAATGACGAAAGGAATAATTGGTGTAAAGCTAAAGAGGGTGGTCATGGGAAAGTAAAGAAACAAAAAGACGGATCCAAAGGAACTAAATAGCAAAAGCAGAACAATTACTACCAACTTCTATCTGGAAAAAAGGGGACAGTAGCTATGATTTGCTATTGTTACACTCAGTGCTGAGTTTGAAAGGTTGTAAGGACCTAATGGAAAGATAAGATGCAGTTTCCTCAATCTTCTGTTGAGATTTGGGTAGGAAGCCAAGAACAGAGACCTGAATGGAGGAGGATAACTAATGGAAGACAAGCAGAAGCCTAGATCTGACTTGCAAACTGAATGGAGGTGTTCAGCAGAAGTGATCACCCAATACAAAAACAAAAATACCTGGAAAAACTCAGCAGGTCTGACAGCATCTGCAGAGAGGAATACAGTTAACGTTTCTAGTCCATATGATTCTTCACCAGAACTAAGGAAAAATAGAAAAGAGGTGAAATATGAGCTGGTTAAGGGGGGGGGTGGGACAGGTAGAGCTGGATAAAGGGCCAGTGATAGGTGGAGATTGCCAAAAGATGTCTCAGACATAAGGACAAAGAGGTGTTGACAGTGGTGATATTAGCTAAGAAATGAGCAAATGGTGACATTAAAGGTAGAAAGCAGGATGAGCAAGGTACAGAGCCCTAGTAGGGGTGGGGGGAAGGGATCGAAATAGGCTAAAATGTAGAGATAAAACAACGGATGGAAATCCATTTAAAAATAATGGAAATAGGTGGGAAAAGAAAATATATAAATTATTGGGAAAAGGGGGATCGGAAAGGGGGTGGTGATGGAGGAGAGAGTTCATGATCTAAAGTTGTTGAACTCAATATTCAGTCCGGAAGGCTGTAAAGTGCCTAGTCGGAAGATGAGGTGCTGTTCCTGATCACACAATATTTGTTTGGTCTGTAGAGAAGCCTTCATTGTGTAAAGAATACAGGTAAATCAGTGGAAGGAGTGCTTGGGGCCTGGACAGGGGGAAGGAGGTATAACAGCAGGTTAAATTAACCTCCTGCACTTGCACAGGAAGGCACCGTGAAGGGGAGCGGGTATTGGGGGTGATTTGAACAGTGGATCGGGGTGCCCCAGAAAAAATGGTCCCTTCAGAATATTGAAATAGAAGAGGGAATCTGTTAAATGGAGGTTGGTTAGGTAGATGATGTCGGGGCACTGTATGGTGGTTCTGGGAGGACAGGGTATGGGCTGTATTGCAAGAAATGGGACAGACAAATAATGAGGGATCTCTCAACCATGGTGAACAGGAATCTTCAGTTAAGGCAAAAGGAAGACTCATCTGAAACACCGGTGCGGAAAGTGGCTTTGTCAGAATTGATGCAATGGAGAAACTGGGAAATAGGGTCTCCCCTAGATAATAGAGTTCTTATAAGAAGTGAGATAGGAGAAAATGTAATCAAGATAGCTGTAGGTGGTGATGGGTTTACAGTAGATGCTGGTTGACAGCTATTCCCAGAAATAGAGATTGACCTTTTGAGTGATAGTGGAAACAGTGTTGATGAAATTTACCAAAACCGAATGAGAGCGGGAAGCAGCACTGATGGCAATTAACATACTAGAAAAAAGTTGAGATGGGGTCCTGAGTAGGACTGGAACAAAGGATGTTCTTTATCCTGTGAATAGGTAGACATAGCCAGGATCTATACAGGCTCCCATTGCAATTTTATTTTAGAGGAATTGAACAGTGTCGGATGTTATTCAATATAATTTGAAGGGAATTGATGAGACGTCATATTTGTGGCATTTGTGCCATCCATTATAATTGAGTACATTCAGATTTTGTATAAGATTGTCAGGAGAAGGATAATTGACAGAAAAGGTTACTGACGTAGCAGTGCTGATAAATGTATTCAAAATCCCATCTAGATTTCAAAAAGGAGCTAATGTTTATAATATTCAATTGACTTGCTTCAGATGCCAGTTTGAGATGAAATTTTGATCAGGGGAAGTGAGTTGATATTTTTAAAGCTTATCATTTCAGTATACATTTTAATATTTGTTGTGAGAACATGCCCTTAATAATTTGACTTCCTCATTTTGGATTTTTCCCAAATTATAGTCTACCTAGTTATTGGGAAGTTAATTTAGAATGATCATGTTGCTTATAGTTCTATATTTCTGCACAAGCTAAAAGTGGTTCACTTTGTCTGTGTCAGAGATCAGGGGAAAAAGGTTAAGTTATAGAATAGTAGTAGCTATGACTTGGCATTCAAAACATTTAGGTGTTGGTCTTGGTCTACATTTGTATGGATGGAAATTTGGTTGAAGGATTGAAAACAGTGTTGGGAGAAAAGGTGTTGCTTAGATTTTACGATGGTGTACCATGTCCCACACAAAATCCAAATTAATTTCTGGCAAATTTAAGACGATCAAAAAAAACTCATTTCTTGGTGTACTTTTAGCAGCTTCTTGTTGGGAAGGTTTAGGTTCCGATTTCACCCATAAGAATTTGTTTCCATGAGTTATACTTTATTTCTCATGTCCACACTGGATCTGGTGAGGGCCAGTTCCATAGTCGGTTTAGTCTTGTCAAATCCCTCTTCACTCAATTAAAAATTGATCATGATCTGCTTTTAGTAAGTACTGAAGCTTATTTGTATAGTTTTCTGCAAGCTTTGCTTGCCAAGGTAACCCATGGTGTAAGAAACACTTTTTTAGCAGATAGACTTGAAGTAGTTGAGACAGATTTGATAAACAAGTTATGCACCAGATATTTTGCAATTGTTGTCCTTTGGACCTGAGGCAGTGTTTCAAAGCTACAGGCTGCTCTCATCCAACTTTTATGAAATTTGAAGATCCTGAGGAAAGACTTCTCCGTTCTTTGTGTTCTTGGTTGTCAGAATGGGTGCAATATTGGTGTCCTTGTCAACATTTACCCCTAAAACCTGGTTTTTAATTATTGTGCATAAGTTGGCTGTTGCATTTCTATATCTTACTGGAGATTAAGATTAAAGTATGGCTGTAAAGTGCTTTATAATATCCTGAGGTTGGCAGAAGTGCCATATTACGCAAGTCTTTCTTCCAATATCTCTGCATAGAATCCCCATCAGTGTTATGATCCCTGTAGAGATGGGTAACTTATTAAAAAGGAATCCCCACGACAACAACAAAGAAAACCACTGGGCATTATTTTGCTTTTTAAAGCTGTAACCAAATCAACATAATTCAAACATTCATTAACAGGTAAAGGATATTTCAAAAAAAAAGCTAAATTTTACTTTAAATAGTCAATGCAACAAAGATATGCCTCACGCAGTTACAAGCTTCTTGCACAAATGTGGGACCATGTGCAATCTCTCAATCCTTTGGGCTTGGTCTTCATTTTGTAGGATCTCTCACCTCCCACTCAATTACTTTGGATGGAATACAGCTGCTGGTGTATTTCTATGAACCCCTACATCACTTGGGTAACGACTGATGCCACAGAATCCCCAGAGGTGCCTCTTCTCTGACTCTTAAATAGTCTGGTGGGCTCTGGCACCATGTCAATAGCAGTAATGGGTTATCCAAACCAAAATCCCTCACTCCTGTCTTTTCCAACTACACACTGTAGTCTCTGCTCTATTCTCAAAGACTCCTGCCTCAATACCAGGATCTGTTCAAAGACTGCCAAACAGAAAAGCTATGTCCAGAGAGAGCCTTGCTTGTTTGCTCTTTGCACCAATTCCCAGACTTCTGAACTACCCGAAAAGAAAAACAGGCTGACCCCACCCCACTGTCAGCTGGTCATCCACATGGCAACCCCAGGTCACAAGGCCATTTCTTAGAACCTAATTATGTCAATGAGAAAAGCAATTAACCTGTTTCAAAATACTCCCCAGCAAATTTTGTTGTTAAAGGGGCATTTGCACAAAACAAAATATAGGCTTTGCCCAACACATGGGTCATGACCAGTATCATGGTGAGAACTGCTTCCAAATAATCACTATCAAGTTCTGATACTTAAATGAAACAGAGCTTTATTTTATCTGTACAGCAAGACATAAGTGAAACAATGATTCAATATTTAAAAAAAACAAACATACAAGAGTTCTCGGACCTAAAAATACACCTTCTGCCATTATAACATTTAAGATACGTCAACTTCTCATTCAATTCCTTCTTGTTTATCTTTGATGGCAACCTGGAAAACAAGATAAATTTAAGTAGTTGTGCTTTTTGCTCAAGTAATTTACATCAATGCAATAATGTGAGGGATCATCATTTTGCAGTTTCAATAATGATCCATATGGAACCAGATCAAAAGCAAAAACATTCTGGCTTCTTCTGAAGATGGTGCACAATCAATCAGGCACTTTCTAGGCTATTGATGTTTAATTGAACATAATTCATTCTTCCAGCCAGAGTCAACGAATAACAGTCACGAACACTTTTTTTTTTGTTCCCTTCGCTGTGGGTTTCAGGGCAACTGCAGCCCACAGAATTTTAACGGCGCAGGAGGCCATTCAGCCCATTGTACTGCCTTTTCCCCGTAACCTTGCACATTGTTTCTATTCAAATCATCATCTAATTCCCTCTTGAATGCCTCGAATAAACTTGCCTCCACCACACTTCCAGACAGTGCATTCCAGACCTGAACCACTCGTGTGAAAAAAGTTTTTTCTCACATCAGATTTGCTTCTTTTGCAAATCACTTTAAATCTGTGCCCTCTCGTTCTTGATCCTTTTATGAGCGGAAACAGCTTCTCCCTATCTACTCTGTCCAGCCCCCTCAAGATTTTAAACATGTCTATCAAATCTCTCAGCTACCTTTTCTCCAAGGAGAACAGTTCCAATCTATTCTCATAGCTGAAGTTTCTCATCCCTGGAACTATTCTTGTAAACTTCTTCTGCACTCTCTCCAATGTGTTCACATCCTTCCTATAATGTGGCACCCAGAACTGTATACAATACTCCAGCTGAAGTCTAACGAATGCCTTATATAAATTTAGTATAACCTCCCTGCTCCTGTACTCTATGCACCTATTAATAAAGCCCAGGATACTATATGCTTTATTAACTGCTCTCTCCACCTGTCCTGCCACCTTCAATGATCTAAGCACATATACACCCAAGTCTTTCTGCTCCTTTACCCACTTTGAAATTTCACCCCTTATTTTATATTGTCTATGTTCTTCCCACCAAAATGTACCACCTCACACTTCTCTACATTGAACTTAATCTGCCACCTATCTGCCCACTCCACCAACTTGTCTATGTCCTCTTGAAGTTCCACACCATCCTTCTTGCAGTTTACAACACTCCCAAGCTTTGTATCATCTGCAAGCTTTGAAACTGTCCCCTGCACACCAAGATCTAGATCATTAATATATATATATATATATATATATATCAGGAAAAGCAAGGGTCCCAATACCGGCCCCTGGGGAACTGCACTAAAAACCTTCCAGCCCGAAAAATATCCATTGACCATTACTCTCTGCTTCCTATTTTTCAGCCAATTTTGAATCCACGTTGCTACTGTCCTTTTAGAAATCCATGTTGGCTCTTCCTTATTAACCCATATTTTTCCATGCGACTACTAATTCTATCCTGAATAATTGTTTCTAGAATCTTGCCCACCACTGAAGTTAAACTGACTGGTCTGCAATTACTGGGCTTATCCTTACAACCTTTTTTGAACAAGGGCGTAATGTTTGCAATTCACCGGTCCTCTGGCACTACCCCTGACTCTAGGGAAGACTGATAGATTATGGCCAGTGCCCCTGCAATTTCTACTCTCACTTCCTTAAATAGTCTTGGATGCATCTCACCCGGTCCCGGTGCCTTGTCAACTTTAAGTACCAGCAGTCTATTCAACATTTCCTCCTTGTCGATTTTGAACCCTTCTAAGTAATAGAGTTTCCTCGTCTGTCACCATGGCCTGGGTAGCATCTATCTCCTTGGTAAAGATGGATGCAAAGTATTCATTTAATACCTCAGCCATGGCCCCTTCATCCATGTGTAAATTCCCTTTTGGGTCTCTAATTGGCCCTACTCCTCCTTATCATCTTTTTACTACTTACGTGTCTATAGAAGACTGAGATTCCCCTTTGTGTTGACTTCCAGTCTTTTCTCATAATCCTTCTTTGCCTCTCTAATATGCTTTTTCACCTCCCCTCTGAACCTTCTGTATTCCTCTTGGTTCTCAATTGTATTTTCTACCTGACACCTGTCATAAGCACACTTTTTTTTTATCCCTCTATTCCAAGATCACAGCCTCACAACAAACCAGGGGTTTAAGCTGGAACCTTAGGCCATATTAGGTATCACATCACATGTTCCACTGAACCATAGCGACTGTAGCTAAAATTATCTAATGTACATAGGAAAAGGATGAGTTTACTTTAAACAAATTGGTCAGGATAATAACTTCAAAAAACATTCAGCTCCGAGAAATGTACATTTCAGTAGACCCTGTGGACTGCTCAGGATAGCTAATGCAAGTTAAATGATGCCTGGATAGAACACAAAATAATTGCCCGTTACAAACCATTTATTCTAACACATCAATCTGTCCAGAATTTACCAAGACTTAACAGATTACTAGAAACTCATTTGGTCACCAGAGGTACAAGTCATGTCAAATTGCTATCAGAAACGCCATGTTCATTTTGTTAAAGTCACTAAAAATGACAGGATCACAGTAGCAAACAGAGGTAAAGTGAGGATCCGAATCCCTTTAAATTCTGACCCAAGACCATAACTTGCCCCAAGGCTTCTGAAAGTGCCAATCAGCTGGGATTAACAAAGATTGACAACCTCTACTGAAGGGAAATACATATCTTCTGCCTGACCTCTAAGCAACATGGTGACTTCAAGAGCTCACCACAGCGAAGTACTGAAAGATAAGCCATTATTGGAAATGGTCTTGGCTATAATTGGACAGATAAGAGTGAAACTAAGTGGGGGGCAGTCTACTGAGCTGGAAAACAGAGCAGCGGAATTGGTACAGGATGGTGTCAAAGGCTTCAAAGATGTTAAGGAGAACAAGAACAGCTAATTTGCTGCCACAATCATTTCTGATTCTGTAGGGCCAATTGAGTGCTGTGGTAGGGTTGGAAGACAAGAGTTGCAGGAAAGAGGCATAAATTCGACAGGTGACAGCACGTTCAAGAACTTTGAAAATAAGTTGGAAATTGAGGACAAGGTCGGGGAGGGTGTCTTGAAGGAGGAGAAATGGATTGAAACGGACACAACTGTTTTCAATGTTAGCATAGGGAGGGGGGCAGAGTGAGTGGTCAACAGTTTAGTGGGGATAAAGTCATGGGAGTAGGAGGTGGACCTCAGGGAAGTAAACTTGGAGAAGGCAATAAGGGGAGAGAGACAGAGCTAGGGCTAAGGCAGGAGGAAGCTTGGAGGGAAGTTTGGTTTGGTGAGCATGGAATGAGGCAGCTGAACAAATGGTCACCATCTTAGTGACAAGGTTGGAAACATGAAAGGAGAAAAGTTAAGGAAAATAACAAAGAGGGAGAAATTAGAGCATGTGAAGTATTTTATGTGTGTTTTCACAGCAGACATAAAAAGCATCCCAAGAATTGCCGAAAATCACGAGGTAAAAGGGAGGGAGGAACTTAAAACAACCATGATCACGAGAAAAAGTACTGGGAAAAAGAATGGGGCTAAAGGCTGACAAGTCCCCTGGGCCTGTTGGCCTGCATCCTGAAAGAGGTGGCTCAGTGATAGTTGGTTACAATCTTCCAAAATTCCCTAGATTCTGGAAAGGTCCCAGTGGATTGGAAAACTGCAAATATAATAGCTCATTCAAGAGAGGGAGACAGAAGGCAGGAAACTATATGCCAGTTAGTCTAACATCTGTCTGGGAAAATTCTAGAATCCATTATTAAGGACGTAGTAGTAGGACACTTAGAAAATTACAATCAGGCAGAGTCAACATGATTTGTAAAAGAGAATTGTGTTAGGCAAATTTATTAGAGTTCTTTGAGGATGTAACAAGCAGGGTGGATAAAGGGGAACCAGTAGATGTGTATATGGATTTCCAAAAGGCATTTGATAAGATGCCACATACAAGGTTACTGTATAAGATAAGAGCTTATGGAGTTGAGGGTGATATGTTAGCAGGAATAGATGACTGACTTAAATAACAGAAAACATAGAGTCAGGATAAATGGGTAATTTTTAGGTTGGAAAACTAACTAGTGGAATGTCACAGGGATCAGTGCTGGAGCCTCAACTATTTAGGATCTATATTAATGCAAGCTGTGAGGTGGATACAAATAGTCTGCAAAATAATATAGATAGGTTAAGCTAGTGGAGAAAAACTTGGCAGTGGGAAAATGTTAGGTTGTCCACTTTGGCAGGCAGAATAGAAAAGCAGAATATTATTTAATTGGAGAGCCTGCAGAATGCTGCAGCACAGAGGAATCTGGTATATCCACCTTATATATAAATCACAAAAAGTCAGCATGCAGGTACATCAAGTAATTAGGAAAGCAAATGCAATGTTGGCCTTTATTGCAAGGGGGATGGATTATAGAAGTAGGGAATTCTAGCTACAGGTGTACAGGGCATTGATAAGACTGCACCTAGAGTATTGTGTACAGTTTTAGTCTCCTTTCTTAAGGAAGGATTTACTTGCACTGGAAGCAGTTCAGAGAAGGTTCACTAGGCTGATACCTGGGATGAAGGGGTTGTCTATTGAGGAAAGGTTGAGTAGGTGTGCCTATACTCATTGGAGTTTAGAAGAACGAGTTGTGATCTTAATGGGAGCACACCAGAAAAACAACCAGAATGGGATTGATAAGGTTCCATTGGGTACAAGGGCATCATCGGTGGGGGAAGTGCACGAGCAAGCTGGCAACTGCAGAAGTATCTTTGTTATAAAGGATGGACATTGGTTGAAAGGTAGGCGATGGAGGGTGCAGATAAAAGGAATGATCTTTGATTGGCAGAAAGTGATGAGATGCATTTCCAAGAGATCTGTACTTTGCTTTTAACTATATCTCTCAAATACTTGGATGAAGGTATAATAGAGTTGCATATCCACATCTGCAGATGATGCTATATTCTGATGCACAAGCTGTACAGATAGGTGTAGGAAAGGACATGGACAGCCTAAGTGACTGGTAATTGCAGTTCAGTTGGGAGAAATTAGATAATCTGCTTTGGATCTGAGCAAGCGAAATCAGATTAATTTCTAAATGGTTGGAGGCAATGAATTGTAACAGAGGTATGGGATGTGGTTACCCATGTACCAAGGCTCCTTAGACAACGCCTCCCAAACCCACGACCACTACCACCTAGAAGGGCAAGGGCAGCAGATAGATGGGAACACCACCACCTGGAGGTTCCCCTCCATATAACTCATCATCCTGACTTGGAAATATATCACCATTACTTCACTGTCACTGGGTCAAAATCCTGGAACTCCCTTCCTAACTGTACTGTGGGTGTATCTACACCACATGGGCTGCAGCAGTTCAAGAAGGCAGCTCACCACCACCTTCTCAAGGGCAATTAGGAAGGGGCAATAAATGCTATGGCACAGGTGCAAACTGCAATTAAAAAGACTAATAAAATCATGGCTCTTATTTCAAAAGAGCTGGAATGGGAACTGGGGGGGGTGTGTGTGGAGGGAGGGCGGTGGTGCCGAGCAAAGTTAAAACTTAAGGAGTAGAGCCATGGTCAGGGCCTGAGGTCCTGCACCATTTCTGTGCACCACATCCAAGTAAAGATGTACTGGCCTGGGTGGGTGCACCTCAGAGATTTACCAGAATGATAAAGGATTAAATGATGAGGGCAGGTTACATAAACTTGGCACGTATTTCCTTTAAATTTAGGGGAGATCCAATCGGGGTATTTAAAACGATAGAGGAATTTACGAAGGTTTATACAAAAAAACTGCCTCTGGTGATACGGGTGTATAACCTTAAAATTAAAGTTGGTCCACTGAGGAGTGAAATAAGGAAGCTTTTTTCACACAAAGAGTGGTAGAAATATGGAAAGTTTCCATTGTCCCAACAAAAACAATTGGATACTAGGCAATTAACCTTTTAAGACTGAGGTCAATAGATTTTTGTTAGGTGAGGGCATCGAAGGGTATGGAGGAAACAAGGGTGCATGGAATTGAGGCAAAGATCACCCATGATCCATATGGATGGAGATCAGGCTCAATGGGCTGAATGCTCTACTCCTATTCCTACACATTGTGACAAATTGAATACTAAAAAGTTAACAGTTAAGAGTTTAAAAGTGCAGTTGTTCATGAGTTAGGATTTATTTCCATGCCAGATACAGAAGGATGCAAGGTTAGGAAGGGTTGGGGGATGTAGGCAGTAGGGATACAAGTAAGTAATTAACAACAGGAAATGCTGGAAATACTCAGCAGATCTGGCAGCATTTGTGGAGAGAGAAACATTATCAGGACTATGGAGGTAGGGGATGACAAGATTAAGGGTGTGGCCATAATATTCTCAGGTCAAGTAAAAGAGCTGGTTAAACAGTAAACTCCCTTTACACTGTTTCAATGCTATGCGTTATCCCTAAACTTTAAAGAGCACATGTGTGATATATTCAGTTCTTACACCAACCAGTCTTGAGGTGTCCAAGTGAGACTGACTATGGCAATGTGAAGACTTCTGTCCTTATACACACATTCACATAACATCTAGGACTTGTTCATACAGGCATGAATGGACACTGTTCTAAACCACTGCATTGCTACGGCTGCACAATGATAGATTTCCAATTTACTGAAACATATCCAAAACAAAGTGTTTTAGTCTCAAGTGAGGTTAATTGGTTTTGTCAGCCACCAATGCATCAATCTCCAAACATGAACTTACTCGGAACCGTTCTTCTAGCAGTGATAGTTCACTGATCAGGTCGGTGATGGCGTTTGTAAAGGCTTCCTGTGGACTGTAGTCGGGAGTGGTCTGCACACGGATAACAATTTTATGTTCAAGAGGATGGGGTACCTTGTAACCTGCAAATAACACCTGAGGGTCTTTCAGCAGCTGCCTGTAAAATAAAACAGCACATCAAAACAGGATGTCTCATAATCAAAGACAACTTTCCCTCAAATCCCTAATTTTTCCTCAGATTCCTACACTTGAGGTTGGCCATGAGCACTGCACTGCTAACCTGCTGTAAATGGGCAAGTGTGAGACATACATTTTTTCAGCCTGCTTATTTACAGAATCAAACTGCTGACCATGCTGATATTGCTAATTAGCGTGTCACATAATCCACACTGGTATATGTTGCTCTCCAACACTGGGAGGCCTCTACACAAGGTATCACATACTCCCAAGTACCATATTATCCATGCGTTCTGAAAAAGATTCCAGGGGAAGAGCGCTCCATGTTCATATTGTTTCCACACCGTGTTTGCAAAGTTCTCTCCATGTGCATTAATTAAAAAAACTACTTTTTTAGTTCCTGTTTACTAAAATAAAATGGATAGAATATAAGTCCAATAAATATAAATCAGCAACTTATACAGGCTTTTCAGTCTGTTAAAGGGAGGGGGGAAGGGGCAAAAATTAATTTAAGTATAAAACCACCCTTTCTTTTAATTAGTAGAGGTAACTGTGCAGAAGCGAACAGTTTCCATGTTGTCCTCACCACAAGTGACTCTTCAAGCTTATCACAGATCTGCCCAGCTCAGTCAGCAAGCAGCTTATATGGTCCTCCAAAGGAGTGGGGGTGAGCGCGTGATCACTACCGATTTGATTGAGGATGCAGGCCAAGAAACACCAGAGGATTCAAACCTCAATAGTGGCCTGGTACAGCTACCTAGCTGCAATAAATTTTAACCACTGTATGCAATGCATTAAAATCCTTATGTGAAGTAACTTTGGGTAATACAGCTTTGGTATAGATTATAACTAAATGTAATCAGTGTAGTAGGACATTCATTAGCTGGCATATATGTATATTAAGCAGCAGATATTAGTGAATAAACCGCCCATCTGTCACAGACTTGTTCTCCACGGTGGCTATTTTAAAACCTGAAGACGTGTTTTTGTCATGTTCTGTAGGCTTGCGTGCTTAGGTTATGATATATTACATCTTACAATACATGTTACTCTAAAAGTCTTATACAATTCCAAACATTTTGTTCAGAGTTGACAGGATCAAGATCTTTGACTGAGGCAGCCCTGTGACAGGGAAGGTGGTGGGTTGGGGGTTTTCTGTGAATTGGATGAGTGGGGTTTGTTGGTGTGCAATCCAGTCTGGGGTCTCCCTGGTTGCCAAGGTGGGCTGTAGTGCTGAGGATGAGTCCACATCTTGTGCTATCTATTCCCAATCAATGCACTGCCGTAGCATTACCGACTAGAGTACCATTGTTACCTGTTCATGTTTGAAGGTTACCTGTTCATGTTTGAAGGAGGCTGTTTCACCACATCAACAATATACAAGTTCTTGCTGCAAACAGTAATAACTGAGCATGAAGGCACAGGTAGTGTCTGGGAAAATGGACCATCATAGTGCAACAGTAACTAAGGCACACAGATCAGGATAATCTGAAATGAAAACAAAAAATGCTGGAAAAACTCAGCAGGTCTGACAGCATCTGTGGAGAGAGAGACAGAGATAATGTTTCGAGTCCGTATGACTCGAGTATTTTAATTGATAGATGCTATCAGACCTGAGTTTTTCCAACATTTTTTGTTTTCATTTCAGATTTCCAGCAGTATTTTGCCTTTAGATCAGGATAATCAGCATGTGGAGCCATATCAGCATGCAGATGCCTCTACAGAAGAGAAGGAACCCATCATCACTACAACTTAATTAGAATGGAACAGACTTGAGTGCTGAAGCTGTACACTTACGATCTGATGGTGTTACCCAGGGTGTGGTCCTCCTTGTTAATGGTGAACAGGCAGGCATTTGGCACTTTTGTGTCTTTTATTATTGTTATTCTGGAAAAAGAGAAAGGAAATTGATGATAGTACAAAACCACTTCATCAGCCACAGCCAGAGAATACCTGCATGCGAAACACACAATAGCCACTGGAGCAACAGCAGCAGGAGGGCAGAATTCAAGCCAGCATATGGTACTTCAAAAAAATATGTTATTAAAGGGAACATTTCCCAAGAAGCAAATCAGCTGGCAAACACTTTTTAAAAGGCACCATTCATGGGGAGCTCCGAAACTGAGCCATTACTGGTGCCATGATTCAGAATTCTGTGATTATGTTCCCTTGAAAATGACTTGGGCACCAGTTATTGGAATGTATGTTTTAGGCAGAAGCTTACCTGAAAGGGGGTACTTTCTTCAAATAGTCCATGTTGGATTGGCCACCCATAGGTTGAGAGGCAATTTAAATGCAATTGTTTTTGTACAGAGTGGCATGTTTGTTAGCAATGTCTGGTCAGGTCAATCAGATGTCTAGCACCTTAGTGTTGACAAACTTCTCCAAACAGGACACAGACACTAAATAGTCATGTTCTAGAAGAAACTCTGCTTTGGTTAGGAACACATACCTTTACAGAAAGTGAAGGCACCACCAAAATGGCCTAGAATACACGTTCTTTATTTTTGTAATAGTATGCGAACAAAGGTTATACTGATTGTACAGAGTGTGTCTCATCACACTCAGTGTTCTGTATGCTTTGCCTACTATGGAATAAAGCAGCTTACAAATTGAACCAAATAACATCTTGCCTACTGTTAACTCACTCTGCCTTAAGGAGAAATTAAAGTAGCGCATGTGTATGAGGCACAGATGTCATGAGGATGTAATGATGTCTGGAAATGAGTGAGTGGTCATGGCAAAACCCAAACTCAGCACCCGATGAACAGGTTATTGCTGAGTAAGTGCCACTTGATAACACTGTCAATGACCCCTTCCATCACTTTAGGATCAAGAGTAAACTGATGGAGCTGTAATTGGCCGGGTTGGATTTGTCCTGCTTTTTGTGTGCAGGACATACCTGAGCAATTTTCCACATTGCAGGGTAGATGCCAGTGTTGTAGCTCTACTGGAACACCTTGACTAGGGACGTGGCAAATTCTGGAGCACATCTTCAGTACTATTGCTGGAATATTGTCAAGGCCCATAGCCCTTGCAGTATCCAGTGCCTTCAGCCATTTCTTGATATCACATGGAGTGAATTGAATTATAAGAAGACTGGCGTCTGAGATACCAGGGAATTCAGAAGGAGTCTGAGAATGGATCATCCACTTTACACTTCCAGCTGAAGGGGGTTGCAAATATTTCAGCGCTGACTTTTGCTCTGATGTGCCGGGTTCACCCTCATTGAGGATGTGGATGTTTGTGGGGCTGCCTCCTGCAGTTAGTTATTTAATTATCCACTACCATTCACGACTGGATTGACAGGACTGCAGAGTTTTCATCTGATCTAATAGTTGTGGGATCGCTTAGCTCTGTGTAAGACATGCTGCTTCCACTGTTTAGCATGCATGTAGTGCTGTATTGCAGCTTCACCAGGTTGGTATCTTTAGGTATGGCTGGTGCTACTCCTGACATGCTCTCCTTTACTCCTCACTGAAGGGATACAGCAGGCTAATGGAACTGATTGGATTGCTCTAGAGAGAGCCGGCATGGACCCAGTGGACTGAATGGCCTCCTTCTGTACCATAACACTGTGACCTTATGAACCAGGGTTGGCCCCCTGGCTTGACAGTACTGGCAGAATGAGCGAGGGATGTACTGGGCCAAGAGGTTACAGATTATTATTGAATGCAATTTTGATGCTGATGAACCACATCACACTGATGGATACCAAGTTTTGAGCTGCTAAACGTGTTCTGATTCTATCCCATTTGGCATGGCGGCCGTGCCTCACAACACGATGGAGGGTGTCCTCAATGTGAACATGGACTTTGTCTCCAGCAGGACTGCGTGGGGTCATTCCTACCAATATTGTCATGGCCAGATGCATCTGCAACAGCTAGATCTTCATATCAAGTAGGCTTTGCCTTCTTGTTCATTCTCTTACCGCCTGTTGGAGGCCTAGTGTGGCAAATATGTCCTTCAGGACTTGGCCAATTCGGACAGTAGCAATGCTACCAGACCACTCTTGGTGATGGACATTGAAGTCCCAAATCCAGAGTACATTCTGTGGCTTTGCCCAAGTGGTGTTCTAAGTGCTTCTTCTAAGTGGTGTTCAACAGAGGAGCACTGATTCATCAGCAATGGGAGGGTGGTAAGTGGTAACCAGCAGGAGATTCTTTGCCCATGTTTGATCTGATGCCATGAGTCTTCATGGGGTCCGGGCACTGGGCACCCCCCATCACGGCACTGAGCTCCCCCACACCCCCAAACCATCAGCCCCCATTGAATACTAAGCTCCCTCTTCCCCAGTCAATGTTGAGGGCTCCCTGGGCAACTCCCTCATGACTCTATACCACTGTGTCACTGCCTCTTCAGGAATGGCAATACGAACATACAGACAAACTTACAAATTAGGAGCTGGAGTAGGCCACTCGGCCCCTCAAGCCTGCTCTGCCATTCAGTAAGATCATGGCTGATCTGAATGTAACCTCAACCCAACAATCCTGCTTACCCCTGTTAACCTCTCACCCTCTAGTTAATTAAGAATCTATCCAGCTCTGCCTTAAAATATTCAAAGACTCTCCTTCCACTGCCTTTTGAGGAAGAGAGTTCCAGAGACACTCAACCCTCAGAGAAAAATTTCTCATCTGCCTTAAATGAGCAACCCCTTATTTTTAAACAGTGACCCCTAGTTCTAGATTCTGCCACAAAGGGAAACATCTTCTCCACATCCACCCTGTCAAGACCCCTCAGGATCTTAAAGGTTTCAATTAAGTTGCCTCTTACTCTTCTAAATTCCAGTGGATACAAGCCTAAGCTGTCCAGCCTTTCCTCATAAGACAACCCACCCATTCCTGGTATTAGTCTAGTAAAGCTTCTGAACTGCTTCTAACACATTTACATCTTTCTTTAAATAAGGAGACCAATACTGTACACAATACTCCAGACGTGGTCTCACCAGCGCCCTGTATAACTGAAGCATAACCTCCCTACTTATGTTATCAATTCCCTTCACAATAAATTATAACATTTTACTAGCTTTCCTAATTACCTGCCGTACTTGCATACTAACCTTTTGTGATTCATGCACTAGGACACCCAGATCCCACTGAATCTCAGAGCAATCTCTCACCATTTAGATAATAAGCCTCTTTTTTATTCTTCCTGCCAAAATGAACAATTTCACATTTGCCCACATTATACTCCATTTGCCAGATCTTTGCCCACTTACTTAATCTATGTCACTGTGTAGCCTCCTTACATCCGTTCACAATTTCCTACCCATCTTCATGTTCCTTCGGTCCCCTCATCCAAGTCATTTATATCAATTGTAAAGCATTGACCCCTATGGCACACCGCTCATCACATCCTGCCAACCAGAAAAAGACCCATTTATGCCAACTGTTTCCTGTTAGCTAGCCAATCTTCTATCCATGCCAATATGTTACCCCCTACACCATGAGCTTTTATTTTCTGCAATAACCTTTGATGTGGAATGTTAACAAATGCCTTCTAGAAATCTAAGTACAGTACATCCACTGGTTCCCCTTTATCCACAGCACCTGTTACTTCTTCAAAGAACTCCAATAAATTGGTTAAACATGATTTCCCTTTTACAAAACCATGTTGACTCAGCCCGATTGCCTTGAATTTTTCTAAGTGCCTTGCGATAACATTTTTAATAATAGCTCCAACATTTTCCCCATGACAGTTGTTAAATTAACTGGCCTGTAATTTCCTGCTTTCTGTATCCCTCCCTTTTTGAATAAAGGAGTTATATTTGCTATTTTCCAATCTAATGGAACCTTCCCCAAAACTAGGGAATTTTTGGAAAATTAAAACCAACACATCAACTATCTCACTAGCCATTTCTTTCAAGACCTTAGGGTGAAGTCCATCCGGACCTGGGGATCTGTCAGCCCGCAGCTCCAACAATTTGCTCAATACCACTTCCCTGGTGATTGTAATTTTCCCCAAGTTCTTCCCTCCCTTCTACTTCTGATTTCCAGGATATTACTTATGTCCTCAATAGTGAAGACTGAACCAAAATACCTGTTCAATTCACCTGCCATTTCCCTACTTTCCATTATCAATTCCCCAGACGCACTCTCTATAGGACCAACACTCACGTTGTTCACTCGTTTATTAAAATATCTATAGAAACGCTTACTATCCGTCTTTATATCACTAGCTAGCTTTCTCTCATACTCTAATTTTTCCCTCCTTATTAATATTTTTGTCATTCTTTATTGTTCTTTATATTCTTTCCAACCTTCTGACCTGCCGCCTGTCTTTGCGTAATCATGTGCTTTTTAAGTTTTATGCTGTTTTATAATGATGGTGGTGTGAGACATTGTCTGTCAGGTATGATTTGTGGAGTAGGACTTGACTAGTTGCTTGACTAGTCTGTGGGACAGCTCTCCCAATTTTGGCACAAGTTCCCAGATGTCAGTGAGGAGGACTTTGGGGGGCTGACTGGGCTGGGTGTGCCATTATCGTTTCTGGTGCCTAGGGTTTCATTTTTATTTGACTTTTCGGTACTAGTTTGATACAACTGAGTAGCTTGCTCGGCCATTTCGGAGGGCAGTAAATAGAAACCACATTGATATGGGTCTGGAGCGACATATAGGCCAGGCCTGGGTAAGGATGGCAGATTTTCGTCCCTTAAGTATGTTAGTGAACCAGATGGGTTTTTATGATAATCCAGTAATTCTATTATTGAGACCAACTCTTTACTCCAGATTAGTTAATTAAATTTAAATTCCCCCAGCTGGCATGGTGGGATTTGAACTCATGTCTCTGTCGAATAATCCAGGCCTATGGATTACCAGCCCAGTAGCATCACCACTTTGCTCCTGTTGCCTGATATCAGGGGAAACGACCAAAAGCTTAGTCAAACAAGTAGGTTTGAAGAAACTTCCTAGAGGAGCAGAGAGAGAGATGGAGAGATCTGGGGAGGGAATTCCAGGGTTTAGGGCCAATGAGAGAGCGAGTAAAATCAGAGAAATACACAGACCAGAACGGAGTGAGTGTAGATACCGGAGAGGTTTGCGGGACTGGAAGAGAAATACAGTGAAAGGAGAGAGCAAACCCCCGGAGGGGGGGTTGAAAATAAGGATGAGAAGTTTAAAATCAAGCGTTGTTTGACTTAGAGCCCACACGGGTCAGTGAGCACAGGGGGGACAGACCACCATGAGCTGCCTCTCCCCGGCCTCCCGCCCACCTTAGCGCGGGCGGACCTGGGCCAAGCACAAAACCCCGGGCCCGGCCTCCCAAACACAGGCCCCGGATCCGCGTCCCGCCCCCGGGTGCCCACCGGCCCCGGCTGCAGACCCCGGCCCCCCGGGTACCACCCGGCTCCAGACCCCGGCCCCGCGCTCCGCCCCCCCCCGGGTGCCCCCCGGCTCCAGACCCCGGCCCCGCACTCCGTCCCCCGGCCTCACTCACTTCTTCTCTCCCTCGAAAAGCAGAAAACTCTCGAAGGCCGGCGGCGCGTTCATCTCGGAACAGACAAGGAGACAACAGGAGAGGCAAGAGAAGCCTTAGACTGAGAGCAACTGCAGCGCGCCACCGCTTGGCTACTCCGAGAACAGCGCCGCCGCCCGGATACTCCCGAGAACACCAACGCTTGGATATTTCTTGTACAGCGCCACCGCCTGGATACTCCGAGAACTACGCCACCACCTGGTTACCCCGAAAACAGCGCCGCCTGGAGACTCGGAGAACAGCGCCACAGCCCGAAAGTAAGGAAATCAGTGCCTTCAGCCTCCATCCCGTTTCCCCTCGCCCTGCCACCCAGGTTCGTTTCTCTTAGCTCCGTCACTGAGTGTGAGCAGAGTGACAAGGATGAGAGGGAATGGAGAGGATACGTGCCCAGTTCAATGGGAAGTGGGACTAGGAATAGAGGAGGGTTGGAAGGGAAGAGGTCCAGGGACACAGTGGCAGTGAGGGGATGGTGGAAGGAGAAGTTAGTGTTTGATGGAGGGTAAGAGAAGGGAAAGTGAGATCTCTAACCCTCAGTTGCTCCTTTCCCTGCCACCCATCCTAGAAAAGGGGAAGATCAAACAGAAAAAGAAAGCGTACGATAGGCACAAAGAACTAAGCACTGCAGATAGCCTAGGCGAATATAGGAAGTGTAGGGACAAAGTAAAAAAGGAAAGAAGGAAATCAAAGAGAGGGCATGAAAAAAGATTAGCGAGTAAAGTTAAAGATAACCCAAAGATGTTTTACCAATACATTAATGCTAAAAGGTTAGTTAAGGAAAAAGTGGGACCTATCAGAGATGAAGATGGAAACTTGTGTTTGTAGTTGCAGAAGCTGTGGGAAGGGTTTTGAATGAATATTTTGTCTCCGTGTTTACAAAGGAAAGGGAGGATGTAGATATAGTAGTCCAGGAGGAACACTGCGGGATATTGGACGGGATTGTCATAGAGAGAGGGGAAGTACTCGAAGGGTTGAAATCCTTGAAAGTTGCTAAGTCGCCAGGGCCAGATGGATTGTTTCCGAGGCTACTGAAGGAAGTCAGGGAGGAGATAGCAGATGCTCTGAGGATGATTTTCCAATCATTCTCATGATCAGCAATGAGAGACAAAAGTTTAAAAAAAAGACAAACAACACAATCAACAAATCACTTTATTGTTTTAAACAGATTATAAAAGAGAAATTTACATGCATCTAGAGTAATATCTTACATTTATTAGACATAAGTGTACAGAGACTCATACATATCAATTACATAGTTGTCAACCAATACCGTGGAATGAGCTGATGTGGTACCTGATCAATAAAAGTACCAGTCAAGAAAATGTTTAAGATCTTTAAGCCATATTGGCAAAAAGAAATTAAGTTAAAAAAACATCCTGGCACATTTTTGAAGAAGAAACCCTGAATAATCCCACTTCAAATCCACCCAACCTTTTAATGTGCTCCCCCAACTCTCCAGCTCCCTCAACTTCCCCATCAAAAACATATCTTGGAGTTTTCTGCAGATCTGAGGACGAATTTTCAACCTACATCTTGACATCTAAACGTGCAATAATGTATAGTCTTTAAAAAGAATTGCTGGCATCTCGAAGCTGATCTGGCCAAGTTGATTGGCCACTTCCTCAACGTATGAGAGAAGGCAGTGTAAAGTTCTCATTCTAAAAATGAAATGCCCGGATAAGAATTATGCAGCAAATTTCCCAGATGGGATAAGCCTTTTGTACAGTGAAACCTGTAAATTACAGACACCTTAGCGATCGGCATTTTCTATCTTTTTTTTGCAGGTGTCCTTATTTTCAAAATTGTATGTACTGTACAATTGTACAGTAAAATGGGGAATTCTTTACCCAGCATCCACTGCAGCAGATAAAATGCTTTACCTATGAAGTAGAGCCATGTCAACATTCTATCCCGGACATCGAGTGGTTTCCCTGCCAACCTGAATGCACCTGGGTGTCACTAGCTGGTGAAAGAGGGAAACGGCAAAACTTCCTGTGGGCTGGCATGCCCCACCATGACAACCAGTGGCTACAGCAGCTTGACAACAAGCGCCAACACCAAAAACAACCACCCACAACATCACTTGGCAGCTTCATGTGCGGTGGGTACTTGTGACAGAACGAGGACTTCACAGCCACCAGTCAAGGTGCAATAAATAAAGACCACAGTTAACTGGATTGTTTGCTGTGTATCTATCGTCTCTCACAGATGGAAGGATGCCAACATATGGATGCTGGTAAACAGATCTCCATTCCACAAAGGCCATTTCTTTCACACAACCCAGTTGCTGCATTGCTGTGATCTGCAGATATTGTCCTCACAAGAATTTGGAGGTGGAATGGAAACAAGCGGCAAGGGGAAATGCCAATGAACCTGCCTCAGTAAAAGTTCCAGATGCAGCAACTCTGCGTTTCATGTTTTAAGATGTAGAATGATGTGGCAGATTGCAGACTGTCAGTAGCTTATAATTTGGGAGTGGTCATGGTTTCAGAGTGCCTTTTGTATCTTTACAAGTTATTTGATTCTCTCTATAAGAGCTCATTTTTTGCAGGTGTCCATTTTTTGGAAGTATTCATTTATACAAGGTTCACAATTATTCCAGAAGAAATGCTCAGATTACTCAGGCATCTCATTGGAACATTCAGTAATGTCAGAAACTAATGTCCCAGTCTGCTGTACATTTATGCAATGAACGAAAGCCATTGTAATCTCAATTATTTGACACAACATATCAGTGTTCTTTAGCTGTGCACAACAGCAGAACTATTTTCTTCCATGTTTAACTTAAGCAGAAGACTAGTGAAAAGGGAAGGTTAGGTGTAAGTTATTGAAGAGTAAAGTCAGGTGTAAGTTATTGAAGAGTAAGTGCAGGTGTAAGTTATTGAAGAGTAAGTGCAGGTGTCGGTCATTGAAGAGGAAGGGCAGGTGTCGGTCATTGAAGAGGAAGGGCAGGTGTCGGATATTGAAGAGGAAATGCAGTTGTCGGTTATTGAAGAGGAACGGCAGGTGTCGGTTATTGAAGAGGAAGGGCAGGTGTCGGATAGTGAAGAGGAAATGCAGTTGTCGGTCACTGAAGAGGAAATGCAGTTGTCGGTCACTGAAGAGGAAATGCAGTTGTCGGTCACTGAAGAGGAAGGGCAGGTGTCGGTCACTGAAGAGGAAGGGCAGGTGTCGGTCATTGAAGAGGAAGGGCAGGTGTCGGTCATTGAAGAGGAAGGGCAGGTGTCGGTCATTGAAGAGGAAGGGCAGGTGTCGGTCATTGAAGAGGAAGGGCAGGTGTCGGTCATTGAAGAGGAAGGGCAGGTGTCGGTCATTGAAGAGGAAGGGCAGGTGTCGGTCATTGAAGAGGAAGGGCAGGTGTCGGTCATTGAAGAGGAAGGGCAGGTGTCGGTCATTGAAGAGGAAGGGCAGGTGTCGGTCATTGAAGAGGAAGGGCAGGTGTCGGTCATTGAAGAGGAAGGGCAGGTGTCGGTCATTGAAGAGGAAAGGCAGGTGTCGGTCATTGAAGAGTAAGGGCAGGTGTCGGTCATTGAAGAGTAAGGGCAGGTGTCGGTCATTGAAGAGTAAGGGCAGGTGTCGGTCATTGAAGAGTAAGGGCAGGTGTCGGTCATTGAAGAGTAAGGGCAGGTGTCGGTCATTGAAGAGTAAGGGCAGGTGTCGGTCATTGAAGAGTAAGGGCAGGTGTCGGTCATTGAAGAGTAAGGGCGTGTCGGTCATTGAAGAGTAAGGGCAGGTGTCGGTCATTGAAGAGGAAGGGCAGGTGTCGGTCATTGAAGAGGAAGGGCAGGTGTCGGTCATTGAAGAGGAAGGGCAGGTGTCGGTCATTGAAGAGGAAGGGCAGGTGTCGGTCATTGAAGAGGAAGGGCAGGTGTCGGTCATTGAAGAGGAAGGGCAGGTGTCGGTCATTGAAGAGGAAGGGCAGGTGTCGGTCATTGAAGAGGAAGGGCAGGTGTCGGTCATTGAAGAGGAAGGGCAGGTGTCGGTCATTGAAGAGGAAGGGCAGGTGTCGGTCATTGAAGAGGAAGGGCAGGTGTCGGTCATTGAAGAGGAAGGGCAGGTGTCGGTCATTGAAGAGGAAGGGCAGGTGTCGGTCATTGAAGAGGAAGGGCAGGTGTCGGTCATTGAAGAGGAAGGGCAGGTGTCGGTCATTGAAGAGGAAGGGCAGGTGTCGGTCATTGAAGAGGAAGGGCAGGTGTCGGTCATTGAAGAGGAAGGGCAGGTGTCGGTCATTGAAGAGGAAGGGCAGGTGTCGGTCATTGAAGAGGAAGGGCAGGTGTCGGTCATTGAAGAGGAAGGGCAGGTGTCGGTCATTGAAGAGGAAGGGCAGGTGTCGGTCATTGAAGAGGAAGGGCAGGTGTCGGTCATTGAAGAGGAAGGGCAGGTGTCGGTCATTGAAGAGGAAGGGCAGGTGTCGGTCATTGAAGAGGAAGGGCAGGTGTCGATTATTGAAAAGCACTGTCATTTGCTGTTGAACATTGTACAATACAATCTAATACTATAGCTGCCAAATAGTACAGACTAATCCTATAGGGCATTGTTGGGCAGTGGAAGGGTCCAATGGGTATTAAAGAATACTGATCTAGATGGTTGGGTACAGCAGGGTGAGATCAGGTACCAGTAAAAGTTTTGGAACCCTGAAGGCCATAGCATTGTAATATATTGCAGGACATTGAGGGGTACGGGTAGAATTTTAAAACAGACGTTTGATGCATTTTAGCTGTGTGTGCTGGGTATGGTCATTCATTGTAGGGGCCAACAGATGCCATTGTTGAGTATGAAGGATAATGAAACATTCAGTCCTCTGCTGGACAGTAAAGTAGGCTACTAAATGTCTGGTAGAGTTCTATACAAGGGAGCAGTAGTTAGTAATGGCTCCTCAAGCATGTGGTAGGGTATTGTAGGTTATGGTACTGTACTCCAGGATACTGTAGGGGCTAAGATAATATAACATATTCCATTGTATGAATAAAAAATAGGTGTGTAATTGTACAAGATATGGTAACTTACATGTATATATCTGAATCTGTAACATTTTAATGTTAAGTATAACCTATGTACAAGATATTGTGGCTGCAACAATTTAATATAAGATGCAACATAGTATATGCATGCTCAGATTTCTGTGACTGAATGGTCTCAATGTTACACAGTGGTTTGTACTGATGGGCAGTGAAAGCTATAGTAGAGGACTGTAGTCTTTTGTACAGGATTGAAGAGTATATTGGACAGTGTAGGACAGTGAAGAGAATGGAAGGTTACTGAATCGAGTATCCGTTTTTCATCCCTTTCATATTCTTCAATGGACACTCAGCTCCCTACGAAACTCCACCTGAAACTCAATCTCCATCCATGATCCCCAGAGATGAGTGGCATTCAGTTATTCCAGCAGACGGCATTGCTATTCAATGATAGAAATTATCCATGGACAACCAGGAGGGAAACCTTAGGTGATTAAGTTGCGTTTTACCTTATGAGGTCCCACTGGCCGGAGAGTCTGAGGTCCCTCCATCCCAGGGAGTCTGGGGTCCCTCCGTCCCCGGGAGTCTGGGGTCCCTCCGTCCCAGGGAGTCTGGGGTCCCTCCGTCCCCGGGAGTCTGGGGTCCCTCCGTCCCCGGGAGTCTGGGGTCCCTCCGTCCCAGGGAGTCTGGGGTCCCTCCGTCCCCGGGAGTCTGGGGTCCCTCCGTCCCCGGGAGTCTGGGGTCCCTCCGTCCCCGGGAGTCTGGGGTCCCTCCGTCCCCGGGAGTCTGAGGTCCCTCCGTCCCTGGGAGTCTGAGGTCCCTCCGTCCCCGGGAGTCTGAGGTCCCTCCGTCCCCGGGAGTCTGGGGTCCCTCCGTCTGTCCTTTATTTTGGTGTCTCAAGGGGACCTTTGAAAGTGAAAATAAAGAAATCCAAATTTGAGTGTAAAATGTGATCTAATGTCCTTTGATATGTCCAATCACACTCTGCACATTGATATTCTCCCTTAGCATGAAACATGTGCTATCAGTTTGATGTTAGCTGTATGCCTTTTTTCAACTCCTACTGCCTATGACGGGAACTTGAACATCCCAACACTGATGAGCTACTGAGGGAGAGAGGCTTCAGTCTGGAGCAGCCTCGTCTCTCTGTAAACTCTAACAAGCTGGGAATCTTCTTAGTCAGTATGACACCATGTAATGAGACATAAATACATTTACAAACAATGCAAAAGATTAATTACAGGAAATACACATTTACATATCTTTTTTGCCACGGACTATGTTTTGCATCATCCAAAACAAATAGGAGAGTCTGGGCCAAAGAGGGATGCAAGAAGATGTCGTTACTAATGTAATTTAGTAATAAAAAATAGATTTTGAAATTGAAACATCCAGCTGAAATACATTCACTCCTTCCCATGAAGTTATGTGAGCAGATCCAGAGAGAAGTTTTTGTCCTTTGATGTTTCCCAATATTCAAAGTTCTGGTGAGCCCTTTCCAGATCCTGGATGATTTGGAAGAGTTGGTTTGGAATGTCCATCTTATCGATCCCTGCAAAAGGAGACATGGCTTAGGAAAGAGAGTTCGGCTGTCCATCAGACCCAGCAAGGGAGGCACACTCACCTTGTTCTGCTCTTCAGAACTCGTCATATCATAGACGCCCCCTTACACAAGCATTAGGCTGCTCATGAACATGTGCAAGGGGTTTAATGTTTGGCCCTTTTAGGCAGTCACCGGGAACATCTAAAAGCAATGGGTCTGACAAATTAGGCAGAGATCCATTAGAATCATGACGATTAGGAGCAGGATATCCCATTGCTAAATTTGTCATCAGTGTATCAAAGAAACGGGGGCTAGACATTTTTATTCCATCGTTTTGTCTGAACCAGATTCTTTCCTAGGATTTCAAATCTGTGAAATTCCTTATGTCCCTCTGCTCTTCCTTTTTATACTCGACCGGTTTTTAAAATCCAGGGTTACCTCTGCCCAATGTCCCAGATTTTGGGCGCACAGAGTAGTCAGAAATGGAGTGCATCATAAACAGCGCCTAAACATTGAGAAATTGGTGAGAGTGGGAATTCTCTGGTAAGTGCTGGATGAGTCATCCCAAACTGAAAGTTAGTTTAACTCTTCTGAGTTTTATTTAGAACTTTAAAAATTGCAAAAGAAACTGTCAACACTTGACAGAAAATGCCTATCAGTGGCAGTTAACAGTTAGTAACCGAATAGAAGCTAATTATTGTGAGCAGGAAGCTGAGAGAGCAGTTGGAATTTGGTTGTGACTCAGAGAGGTGTATGAAAGTGAAGAGCATTGGTTGATGCACAGCGTGTTTGTGAACAGAGTGTATCACAAACAGAGTTTGAGAGTGGTGGATTGTACATCTGGTGCAGAGTGGGCAACAGCACTATTTGCCCATCACGCTTCGACTCACAATGTCTTCATGATGAGGCAGAGTGGCGATAGAGAAGGAAAGTAAAGGAAACAAATCCTGCACTCTGGGTCCCACTGTCTTACAGGACATTCTGCCCCATGTACCCACAGATCTGTGCAAAGAGTGTGACTGCGAGTCAGGCAGGTAAGCGGATCTCAGGTGGCTCTGCTGGAGGAAGAGCCTTTGACCTTATCCAATATGTACAATTGGTTTGTGCCGTCTGTGTGGATAAGGGTAAAGTCTGCAGTGGATGAAGGAAGTAGGGAATGTGTGAAAGGCCAATTAGGAATAAATAACTGTTTATAATTAAGTGTTAAAAAATAAAAATAAGAGACCAAACTGGGCATCCATATACTTCACTGCATTAGTAACACAATACTGTCCCATTAGATGTAGGTTCTCCAGCCCACACCCACTACCTCCCTGGGAGAATACATTCTCAGTGTGACTGACATACCTTCATCTACACTCACAGGGGCTGTGATATTGCTCTTCTCTTTGTATTCCAAGTACTTTTCTCTATGAACAAACAGGAAAACTGTTACATTAAATAACAAAATATTACATTAAAACATAATAAACAAACTATCAGATTAAAACATTTAACACATTCTTTACTATCTTAAAACTGCTAAGTGCTGCAACACTGCTGGGTAATGGTAGTGTAGTTATTTTGTTACTGGACTGATAATCCAAATAATAATTAATAAAAATTCCACTAGGGAGTTTGAGAATTTGAATTCAATTTAAAAATCTGGAAATAAAAAAGTTGGGATCAGTAACAGTGACCATGAAGTTATTGGACTGTAATTAAAACCTAACTGGTAGCCTTTCAAAGAAGGGAACCTGCCATCTTTTGCCAGTCTGGTCTATCTGTGAATCCAGTCCCACACTACTGTAACGGATTCTTAGCTGCCCTCTGAAGTGGCAATACTATCTTCACAGGACAAGTTGACGGTGTAATTAATGCTATTTGGGCTTCCTATCATTTGCCCACCACAGACACATCATATACAAATTGCCAGTATTGTAACCTGAGTATTTCTGCAGGATGACTGCACAGCGTCTAGTGATCCAGAACACACATTATTGAGACATGGGCATGTACTAGGCAGTCCCCACATGTCAGCTTCCCAATCCTGTCAGTTGTTGTTGGGAGAGAGGTCTCTTCACAACAGCAGAGAATACGGCAGCCAATGAGTGACTCCCCCCCAACTCCGCCCCTGCCAAACCCCACTCCTGCTGCTGGCCTAGGTGGAAAGTTACTGCATTGTCCCAGTGGTTGGCTCAAAAACAACCTTGGCATTGATCTGGCAAGCAATTGCCCAATCATTCCCTTAAGGTGAAGGACGCTACGTGGTACAGGCAGACCTAACGGAAGGTGTTGAATATGGTGCAGTGAAAGCTGCTCATTCCTCACATTTCCTGTTCTCTTCAATACTCACGTTAGTGAATCCCTGGCTGCGAGCAGCTGCCTGTAAATCAGGTGGGATTCTAGATCAGGATTAAGTGGGTCGTTCCATTCTTGGAGTGTTACACCAAAGTGGGTTTTGTCACATCCCGGAGCTGCCAAACAATAAATACACGGACAGAGTCACTTCCTGCCCAGGAACTTCTCTGTCTCTGAATCAAGCTATTTACAGAAATTACTGGTAGATGCTAAGGCCCGGGAGGTAATGCAGCATGTTTAACAGGTCAGTGCTGTGAACTAGTATTCACTAACAGTAGTTTATCGCTAAGATGATTCCATTAACAGGAGGGACTCCAAAGGTAAAGATGCTGCTTTGGAGTGGAACATTTAATCATTTTTCACAACAATTTGTGTGGAAAGTAGAGTGAGTTAAGCATTGAGGAAGTGAGAGAATGATCGAGGCAAGGAGGTGGAGCGAGTGAGTGAATGAATGTGTGAGAGGGTAGGTAAAAGAGCAAGAGTCTGTGAGAGTGAAGGAGAGAACAAATGTGGGAACAAATGAGAGGATAGGAGGGGGTGTGTGAAAGATCAAGTGAAAACAAAGTGAGGGATTGTGGGATAGAAAGAATGAGCAATGGTGTAATGAAGAGATTCCTCGCTGCACAGTGACTTTTTCCTATCTCACTCCTTCCTGGTGTTTCCTATTTCACTCCTGTCTAACTCCTTCCCAGTGTTTCTTATCTCACTCCCTCCTGGTGTTTCCTATTTCACTCCTGTCCCCCTCCCTCCCTCCAGTATTTCCTATTTCACTCCACTCTCACTCCATCCCAGTGTTTCCTATCTCACTCCCTCCAGTGCTTCCTATCTCACTCCTGTCTCACTTCCTCCCGATGTTTCCTATCTTACTCCTATCTCACTCCCTCCAGTGTTTCCTATCTTATTCCTCACTCATTCCCTCCCAGTGTTTCCTATCTTGTTCCTATCTCCCTCCCTCCTAGTGTTTCCTACCTCATTCCTGTCTCCCTCCCTCCTAGTAGTCCTCTCCTATATCTTACTTCTGCTTGTATCTCTGATTCACTCATTCCCCTACTTTGCTCTGTCCTCATCTCAGTCACAACATCAACTGTGACAACAAGTACAACTGAAAAAGGACAAAATATGGAATGCATCCGCAAACTTGACAGAGCACTGCATTTGTAGGTAAATTAACAAAACACACGTATAGATTAGGAACAGAACAAATTCATGGAGTACCTGTTTGGCAATGTTTTTTTATCACTAAAAGGTTTGCACACAAGTGATATAAGTAAACAGTTTTCAGCCTGTAATTTATTCAGAGACCACATACAGTGTAATGGAAGAATTTAATCCATTTATATCATAAAAACATTTATTTAATTTATAGGCACGTCGAATGTGCATCTTATTCATTTTGAACGAATCCCTTTGCTCAGGAAGCTAACATTACAAACTCTTCACAGATGCAAGTAACTGCAGTACCTGCTTTCTCCTTTTGGTGGCAGCAGCTCCACTTCTCCCCTTTAAACACGCCAGGATGGTAGGAGTTCAGCATTTGCTCATTGCTAACACTGTATTTCCTCAATGATGACAGCCACTGATTTAGTTCATTCACATTCTGAGCATGAAATAAAATAATCTGTCAAAATCCATTTTCATTTTCAAGAGAAGGTGAAGAGGTTAAGGAGAAACAATGGAGGCCAGCTGTTATTAAGTTTGCTTCACATAAGCCACTTATTATAAAGGTTAATATAAAACCCAGAGATTATTACACAGGTTTGACTCCAAGAAGGTTTCCACATTAACAATTACCATATTCATTTACATCATCCACTTATTACAGACCTGGCAATGATGTGGAAACGGCAGCAATTAGTTGGATTACTTTCAGAAAATAGGATTTTGAGGTGCAGTATTTGAGGGATTTGTGACAAGATATGTAGCTCATTCAAGAAGCTCTCCATCAATGGAGTTTTGTTTGGGCCGAGTCTGGATCTATTGTAGAATAGTCGATTAGTTGGCAACTCCTGCATCATTCAAATCCCAGCAGAATAGCAGGTGAACCAGATGGGATTTGGGCGCTTTTTCATTCAGAAATGCCTCTGTTCCTAGGAGGGAGATTTACAATTGAAGACTGGGGCAAAGAGGGATCCCACGCACACATTAAAACAGATTACAATTCAAAATCAACGATAGTGATTTCAGTCTAAACAAGCGAGACTTGGCTACTCCGAGTAATCATTGGGGTGGTCTTAGCTCATGATGAGGAGAGAGGGAAGAGTGACATCATCAGTTGGATTGGAGAGAAGTACATCATTAATGAGGGAAGGAGTGGATGATGCTTTTTAACTGAATTGGAAGTGGGTAGGAATACTTGCCCATCAAACTGGAGGGAGTGAAGAACACTGGATTAATAGAGAGAGGCAGGAGTGCCAGGGTGAACTGGAAGTGTTTCGAGGACGGGAGACTGTCTCTGTGAAGGGTGGGGAATTGGATGATGTATGATGTCTTTGTGACCTGGCTCTGGAGGCATAAAGCACATGTGTGAACTGGGTGGGTGTTGGAGAGTGAGCGTTCAGGCGGGTCTAGGGAAATGCTGGTCTGCTTGATCTGTTGAAAATCCAAATATGACTTTCCTTTTCCCTTTTCATAAGATTGAACATCTACGAATCATGCTGTTTGAAAGTGCTTACCATGAACCAGAATGCCTAGCTTTAGATTGCAAAAATTCAAAATTCTCAAGGGAAACCTGTCCTCACACCTCCCTGGAAACATAATGCATTTTAACTTTCTCCTTCAGAAAGGCTCTCCTGCCTTCATAGAGGTGATTTTAATTGGAAGCAGGAATTAGATGAGCACTAAACCCCTCTGACAGAAGTAGCATGAGGGCTGGGTGATTTGAGTCCAGAGCTTTATCCGCATGAGCCCAGACTTTTGCCCACTCACACTGACAGGTAGCAGCAGAAGATAGCTGACCAGGACCTGAGTAAGGAAACACCTGCATTTGTACAGGATCTTTCAGCATCTCAGAATCTCTGAAAGTGCTTTACGGCCAATGAAATACTTCTTGAAGTGTAACATAGGAAACGCAGCCACCAATTTACAGGAAGCCATCTCTCAGAAAAAGCGACAGGCAATAACCAGGCAGTGTTGGTTGAGGGGTACATATTGGCCAGGACACCCGGGGAGAATGCCCCTGCTCTCCTACAAAATTACTACCATTGGATCTTTCACGTCCATCCCAGAGGACAGACAGGGCTTCGGTTTCACATCTCATCGGCCGGGGGGAAGGGGGAGGTCAGGAACGTTTTGCGGTCAGGGGAGTTAACCCTTTGCTGTGGAACCTGGAGGAGAATTCCTGCTCCATCTTGCCCCACAGGGAAACTAAAAGAAAAAAAAGAGATGAAGACGAAAATGTATCTCTTCTGGCCCCGTCTCTTTTTCCCACCAGCTTCACCACCAGGGTTTCCCTGTTCAGGCATCCAGTTAAAATGGCAGCCTGGCCCCAGAGGCATCAGTTCAACTCGATGTGTGTATTCGTGGAAGGACTCAGGTGCTTTTCAGCGGTGTCATTCCCACCTGCTTGGAAGGGCAGGTTAAAACTGTGCGGGAGATTAAAGGGTAAGTCCACCTGCCCATTTTAACTCTGCCCGCTTACGCCAGGTGGGCAAAGTTAAAATGGTCCTTATGTTTCTTTCCGTCCACTACAGGTGAAGGAATGCTGTGTATATCTTACCCTTTGCCTGTCTCATGCTAGTTTTCCTGTGTCAGAGTTGGCTTTGAATGGGTCAGCTCTCTGGGGCGAGTTCTGCCTTTCTGTAACTGTTGGTCAGTTTTCGCTAATTTAAGCCACAATAAAAGCAAATACAGAGATAAAGACTGAAACATTTCTGAGGAACAGCACCTCATCTTTTGACTGGGAACTGTACAGCCCTCTGGACTCAACATACAGTTCAACAATTTTAGATTGTAACCTCTGCCCCTATTTTGTTTCATTTTTATTTGTTGGTTTATTTTTTTCTCCCTCTTGCTTCTCTCATTTCCTTTTCTCTGTTCACTGAGGGCAGCTATTCAGGATTCTTCCATTCACACCTCCTCTAGTCATATCTTATGTTTCTTTGTCCCATTACCACTTCCTCTGGTCTTGCCCCAGCAAACCTTTTGTCATTTAATCTCTTCTGCCCCTCCACCCTGTCACAGATGTTCCCTTTTGTTCTCCTTACCACCCTCCCCCACTTCCACTCACTCAAAACCTATTTCTAACTCTTCTGATGAAGGGTCGCAGACCTGAAATGCTGAATAAACGGAAATTGAAAGCAAAACACTGTAGATGCTGGAGATCTGAAGTAAAGACCAAAAGTGCTAGAAAAGCTCAGCAAGTCTGGCAGCATCTGCGGAGACAGAAACAGAGTTAACGTTTCAAACCCAATATGACTCTTCTTCAGAACTGAAATATTAACCTTGTTTCAGACTCCACAGATGCTGCCTGACTTACTGAGTATTTCCAGCATTTTCCTGTTTTTTTATTTCTGAACTATTCTGATCTGAGTCTTTTTAAGCATCAGGGAGTGTTTGATATTCTGTCTAGGCTTTCCTTAAAGGGAACATAGGATCCCACCCCACCACTGGCAGCCATATTGTCTAGGCCCTAAACCCCTATTCCCTGAACCTCTTTCCTTTAAAACTACCTCCTTAACCAAGCTTTTAGTCATCCGTCCTAATATCTCCTTCATGGGCTGGGTGCAAAATATCTTTTGCCTCCTGTGAAGCACCTTGCGATGTTTTACTATGTTAAAGGCAAGTTGTTCTTTAGTTTGTGAGTTACCCCAGTAAACACCTGACAGTGTGACCTACGAAACCTTACAAAAGTCCAATTAGGTTGCAGCCATGCCTTTTGTGCTGATCGGACAACTAAACATTACACATCATTAGAAAACAGATTTTACACAACCAGACAGGAGTTTCATATGCAGGAGGTGAGGGACAGGAAATGTTTCACATGCAGTAATGATTGTTAAAGGGACAGGCCATGTTTCACATGCAAGTGATTCTTAAAGGGACAGGATATGTTTCACATGCAGGAAGAGTTCCTTTAAAGGGATCAATAGAGTTCCACATACCTTGCACTGTAAATACATTATTTCAAATTGTCCTCTGCCATCAGTTGAAATAATCTGCATGACATATGGGCTTCCAAAACACTTCTCGTCCACTTTCTCTATTGCTCTGATCTTGGACAGTGGGATGCATGCACTTTTCTGTGAAGTGGATCAAACAATGCCTTCAGAACCCATCACTTTGTTTGAGCTGAGGTTTGCTCAATCTAGTTGGGAAAACCTTTCAGTGGAGAATCTGTGTAGGGTCAGCTAGAGTGGGTGGGGCAGCAGTGGGGGTGGGGAGAGGCCAGTTATCCAATAGAGAGCAGCCATGGAACCCACTGTCACTCAGAACTCATTTTCAAGGAAAATAGCTTTGGGCTTCTCAATATTTAAATAGAGGAAATTTCTACTCATCCAATCTGGATGTCAGATAGTGGCATGACAAATCAGAACTACAATACTCAAAATCACAACTTGATTCAAAATGATCAAAAGTTTAACTTTCCTTGCCTGATCGCATTAAGATTATTTTTAAACATCAAATATTACTTTTGAGGAGGTAACCAGGAGTGTTGATGAGGGTAATGCATTTGATGTTGTCCACATGGACTTTAGCAAGGCTTTTGATAAGGTCCCTCATGACAGACTGGTCAAGAAAGTAAGAGCCCATGGGATCCAAGGCAAAGTGGCACGTTGGATCCAAAATTGGCTGAGAGGCAGGAAGCAGAGGATGATGGTAGAGGGATGTTTCTGTGACTGGAAGTCTGTTTCCAGTGGGGTTCCACAGGGCTCGGTGCTGGGGGCCTTGCTGTTTGTGGTGTACATAAATTATTTGGACTTAAATGTAGGGGGTATGATCAAGAAGTTCTCAGATGACACGAAAATTAGTAGGGTGGTAAATAGGTGAGGAAGATAGCCGTAAACTGCAGGAGGATATACATGGACTGGTCAGGTGGACAGAGCAGTGGCAAATGGAATTCAACCCAGATAAGTGTGAGGTAATGCACTTGGCGAGGGCTAACAAGGCAAGGGATTACACTGTGAATGGTAGGACCCTGGAAAGCGCTGAAGATCAGAGGGACCTTGGTGTGCATGTCCACAGATCCCTTAAGGTAGCAGGGCAGGTACATAAGGTGGTTAAGAAGGCAAATGGGATACTTGCCTTTATTAGCCGAGGCATAGAATACAAGAGCAGGGAGGTTATGCTGGAACTGTTTAAAACACTGGTTAAGCCACAACTGGAGCACAGCGTGCAGTTCTGGTCACCACATTATAGGAAGGATGTGATAGCGCTGAAGAGGGTGCAGGGGAGATTTACCAGGATGCTGCCTGGGCTGGAGGGTCTGAGCTATGAGGAAAGATTGGATAGGCTGGGGTTGTCTTCCTTGGAACAGTGAAGGGTGAGAGGGGACCTGATAGAGGTGCAAAAGACTATGAGGGGCATAGATAGGTTGGATAGGAAGGCACTTTTTCCATTAGTAGAGGGGTCAATAACCAGGGGCCATAGATTTAAGGTAAGAGGTAGAAGGCTAAGCGGGGAGTTGAGGAGAAACCTTTACATCCAGAGGGTGGTGGGAGTCTTGGGCTGAATAGCCTCCTTATGTACTGTAAATGTAATGAGTCTATTAATTCTCATCATGCCCATACCTAACTGCCCTTGACAAGGTGGTGTTGAACCACCTTTTTGAACTGCTGCAGCACACCTGGTGTAGGTACGCACAGGATTTTGATCTGGTGACAGTGAATGAACGATGATATAGTTGGAAGTCAGAATGGTATGTGGTTTGGGGGGGAAACTTAGAACTGATAATGTTCCTGCTGCTTTTGACCTTCTATGTAGTGGAGGACATGGGTTTAAAACATTGTTTTGGATAGTCCCAGGATATGCCTTCACCTCAGAAAGGAACCATGCTGAGGGGTGTGTTAGGAAGAGGGCATCATTTTAGGTATCCCTGTAGTGATATACTCCTCCTCCTGCTTCAGGTACCATGTGGCAAAGATGTAGGGATGCTACCACTGTACCACCCTCTATAATAATATGCAGAGCGCGCTATAGGGAAGGTGTGGTCTGCTACATTGAAGTGAATGTTGTGATAAGTGTTTATTATTGAGATTTTATGTAGCTTGGTATGTTGAAGAGCTGAATAGTAAGGGTTGTGCTATAGAGTGACTTCTGAAGTCAGATAGTGCCTTCTAGGTTAGCTCTAATACAAAATTATAGCTATTGGAAAAAACATCACATACCTTTGCATTAGACATTTTGGAATGACATAGTGCCTCACAATTTAAGCAAAAATAATGCTTTTTGAAATGTGATGATGTTAGAATCCCCCGTTCCTTGGCTCTGTGCATTAATAAGTATCCTTCTTTTATGGTGGATGTTGTTTGCAGTGTCACTCGTTTCTGGGATTCCAGCTCTGAAAAGAAGACAACATCAAACTAGTGGATTTTCCTTCGCTGTTGAGAAGTATGTGTTCACACTTCATTCCCCCTGTTCCATTCTTTGTCCTCTTCACTGTGGACCGATGGCTGGCCTACACCCAGCCTCTGCCAGCGCTGCTGCTTAACCCTTCACCAGGCAGCAGGCGAGGCAACTTCTCCAACTAGCTACCCACCCTCAGCAAAAACACCATAGCCTTCAACACCAGCATCCAAAGCTCATGTCATGGCACCACCCTGGCAGCAGACTGGAGCTGTGCAGGCAAAGACTGGAGCCGAACCTTGTTCCCCACCCCCGTCTCTCCCTCTCCCTATTCACAGGAGTTTCCTTTGGCGATGGGCAAAGGCATGGATAAGGGCTTCAGCAGCAGATGGGTTGAGGCAGGCGTGGAGATAGGCAATATTATGGAGGTGGAAGTGGGCAATGTTGGTTATGAAGTAGTTATGTGGCTAGAAGCTCATCTCAGTGTCAACTAGGACTCCATGGTTGGGAACAGTCTGGTTCAGCCTCAGGACAGTGGCCATGTGAAGGGGCAGAGTTGATGACTAGGGAGCTGTGTTTGTGGCAGGAATCAAGGGAAATGGCTTCAGATTTTTCAATATTTAATTGGAGGAAATTTTTGCTCATCCAATCTGGATAAGCGGTGCGACAAATCAGAGGTACAACACTTGAAGCCATCACTTCATTCAAAATTATCAATAATTGAATTCTGCTTGTCTGAGCACCCCCTTGTCCGTTTTCTCTCTATCCCGTTTTGATTTTTCTTTTCAAAAAAAAAGCTTTAATTTAAATTCTGTTCCACCTCATCTGCTGCCAGGATTCAGCCACGGACAGCCAGAGTTCCAGCTGAATCACTGCACAGAGCCCTGTATGGCTCGACCTCCATCACCTGCACCAAAGACTGTGGAACGTTAACCAAGGTTAATCGCCATCGGCTGCTTAGATCACACAACCTGTCTGAGCATGAGATCACACAATGAACCATCTGACATCCTCTGTGCCCCTCATGACAGCAGAGCCCCTGGTAGGAGTAGCTATAAACAGGAGGTGGAGAGTCCCTCATTATCACCTGCCCATCACAGTGCAGCTGAGGCTGTTAACAGACTGTGGGGTCAATTCTTAAATTGTTTTATTTCATAATCCTGACATGGAGCATCACCAAACGGGACAAATACGTTGGGAATTTGATACGTGAACTACACAGCTTTCCTCACCCAGCAAATTACTTTTCCATCTTAAGATGCAGTTTTTAGTGTGGGCTGGACCTCCTGCCAAGGTGCGGTTGAATGATGGGAGTGAGGGGCACACTGTTGCCAAGGTAGGTTGCTAAGATCCTGAGCGACCCTACCAATCACGTTATTATACTGCTTGACAGCTTAAGCTGTGATTAGTTGCAATTCTTCTTTTTAAATAGAAAATTAATCAGATGCCATTTCTTGTTGAATAGGCAGGAGAATTGGAAGTATGGACCCCGTATCCAAACATCCCGCATTATCTAATGGGTTTATAAATACCAGAATGATGACCAGTCAATGCCAGTACCTGAGGGTTAATTAATGGATTGTCTCAGTGAAATGTGTCTCCAAAGAGTTCTGAATATATTCACCTTCATCCTCCTCAATGTCAATTAGCTTGAAGATGAAATCTCTAAAGAGAGTGACTCCTTGGAGTATAAGGGGCTGCAATGGTGCCATCCAGATTTCCTTCCCCCGGGCTACATTGGTATCCATGTTGCCAATACTTTGGATTGCCTGCAAGGCAGAAAGTCATACCATTTGTTCTTTATGCCATTCATTATGGAAAAAAAGGAACTTGCATTTGTATAGCGCCTTTCAAGGCCTCAGGATGTCCCATTGCACTTTACATCTAATGAAGTACTTTTGAAATGTAGTCACCCTTGTCTTGTAGGAAACACGGCAGCCAATTTGCACACAGTAAGATCCCAGAATACAATGAGGTAATGGCCAGATCATTTGCTTTTAGTGATGTTGGTAGAGGGATAAATATTCCCTGTCAACAAAGCCATTTTTTATTGTTGCTGCTCCGTGGTCTGTGTTTCCTGATGATCTGGTTCTGATGTTCCTCTTCATTTCTGTACAAGCTTTTCCCCAAGTTTTCTCCTTATCACATTGTGCTTTCTTACTCTTGGATCAAGAGGCACTAATTAAGTTCATCTTTGACTGATTCAATTAAACCATCTGACCCTTTAATAGTTCCTTACCCTTAGTTTGTTTAATGTCTGAATGATCATGTTGCACATCATTTTCAATTTAAGCATAAACATTTATTGTAGAATCATCTTCATTCTATAAATACTTATTGAGCCAGTCAATTTTGCCTCTGTAAATGTCCTCCAATGATGAATGTTTTTGATGTTATTATTGCATTTATGTTGTCTGTCTCAACTTTGTTTATGATGTTTATCTTTGGAATGTGACATGTGTTCTTCCTGTGGGCTGCTTATAGAATCATAGAATCACATTGCACAGAAGGAGGCCATTCAGTCCCTTGTGCCCATGCCCATCCATCCCACTCACCCCTCTCTTTTCCCATAACCCTGCATACTTTTCCTTTTCAGTTATTTGTCCAATTTCCTTTTGAAGGTTACTATTGAATCTGCTTCCACCAGCCAGTGCATTCTAGATTGGAACACCTTGCTGTGTAAATAATGCTGCCTATTCTTTCCCTCTGGTTCTTTTGCCAATTATTTTAAACCTTTGTCCTCTGATTACCAATCCACCCACCAATGGAAACAGTTTCATCTTATTTACTCTTATCAAAACCCCTTCATTTTGGACACCTCTATTGTATTTCCCCTGAGCCTTCTCTGCTCTAACCAAGCAATCCCAGTTTCTGCAGTCGCCCCCATGTGCCAATTTACCTACAATTCCTTCAGGTCGTGTACGATGCATAGCTTTCTGTTTCTGTGCCAGGACCTACAGCACAAAACAAGGGTACCAGACCAGAGTAAAGGATGTCAAAGTCAAAACAAATTCTAATTAGAAAAAACTTCTCCTTGCTAAGTGTGCCCTGGTGCGAGACTACAGGGTCAATTCATTGGTCCTGAGTTGGAGACAGGCTACAGTATTGTATAGATATAAATTGAGGTAGGGGGTGACCATCAGGCCAACACTCCAACCTCCCACAAGATTAATGTGACATATTTGGGAGGCAGTGGTGCGGTGGTATTGTCACTGGACTAGTAATCCAGGTACCCAGGGGAATGCTCTGGGGACCTGGGTTTGAATCCCACCACGGCAGATGGTGGAATTTGAATTCAATACAAAATAGAAACCATTGTCGATTGTCGTAAAAACCCATCTGGTTCACTAGTGCCCTTTAGGGAAGGAAAGCTGCCTTTCTTACTTGGCCTACATGTGACTCCAGACCCACAGAAATGTGGTCTGACCTACACCACATGGACTGCAGCGGTTCAAGGCAGCTCACCGCCACTTTCTCAAGGGCAATTAGGGGATGGGCAGTAGGGGATGGCCCAGTCAGCGAAGCCCGCATCCCGTGAATGAATTTTTAAAAGTTCTGAATCCAATAATCATGTATCGTCTTGACTGACAGGAACTTTGACAATACTTTTGAATCCCATCACAGGTTCTTGTTTTAAGCATTTCTCTCCTTTTTACTGACCTATCCTAATTCACATCAAGTCCTGTTCATTCATTACCCCTGTATTCACTGGCCTACATTAGCTCCCTAACCCCAGAAACCTTGCTTTTAGAATTCTCATCCTTGTTTTCAAATTCCCCCACCACCTTGCCCCTCTCTATCTCTGTAATCTCTTCCGGTCTTACATCTCTCTAGGGTTTCTTCGCTCCCCCAATCCTGGCATCATGTGCATCCTCAATTTTAATTGCTCCATCACTGGTGGCCGTGTCTCCAGTTGTCTAGGGCCTAAGCTCTGGAATTTCCTCCCTACACCCCTCCACCTCTCCCTCCTCATTTTCACCCTCCTTTAAACCTACCTCACTGACCAAGTTTTCAATTTTTTTTGTCTCATAACACTCTTTGGAAGCACCTTGGGGCATTTTACCATGTTAAAGACGCTCTAGAAATGCAAGTTGTCATCACAGACCTATCTCTGATCCACAATACCTCCTGAAGGATAACATTTATCCTTACATCTTTGAACTGATGAAAACAATGCAGCTCAAGAGGTTCCTAAGCCTTGGGTCACGAGGGGTTCCTAAGCCTTGGGTTGTGAGCCCTGGTGGGGTTGTGCGACAAGATCTTGGTGTTGCAAGGTCCGAAATGGCGGCCATGGAGCGGAAACTCTGTCCTGGGACCTGCTCCAATGTCCCATGAGGCGTGCATCCGATTTTTTTTTCCCCTGGTTCGAGTTCGCTGCAAGGGAGTGACCAAGTTTCCTACAGGCACCCTCAATGGGAATCCTGATTGGAGGAACAGTAAGTGCAGGAGGGAGGACATGCTGCAATTAGAGGTCTGGGGTGAGAGGGTAGGCCCATGAAGTCGCCTCCACATGTATAAAACTCCCAAACTCCTCATTAACATGGTGTTTCTCTAATCTGCAGTTAAACAGGCTGGGAGTCATTTTGATAATTACCAGCAACTTGCTGGTCACATCATGGACAAATTTTTTAGCAAACCTTCTATCCTGCTCTTTTGTTTTATTTTGGAACTCTAGTAGCACAGTAATGAAGGTTACTATCCTGCTGTTTTGTTTTATTTTGCCTACCTGCTCAACAACTCTGGGGGTCACACCAAGTCTGAGGTGTTAAAATGGGGCCACACCAGGAAAAAGTTTGGGAAACACTGGCATAATGGATCTTTCTGATGTTCCAATCCACCATTTGCTGAGCTGAGCTCTGGTTTTTTTTTGTAAAAATATACTTTATTCATAAAATATCTTCAATCACATTCAAAACCATTTCAAAAACAACATTACAAGGGTACAATCCAGGTTAAACTTTTACAAAATGTATCACCAGGTGCATCAGTACAAACAGTATTACAATCATTTACAGCCTTTCATTTTGATCTGTACAGCCCGAGGGGCTCTAAACAGTTCCCAGTCTCTCGGTGCGCTGTGGTAGAAAGGTCTTAGACAGCGACCCTTCCCCATTGCGCCTTTGCGGCAGCTGCCCCAAGCTTTAGTGCGTCCCTCAGCACGTAGTCCTGGACTTTGGATTGTGCCAGTCCGCAACAATCGGTCGGGGACAACTCTTTGTGCTGGAAGACCAACAAGTTTCGGGCAGACCAAAGCGCGTCTTTCACTGAGTTGATGATCCTCCAGCTGCAGTTGATGTTTGTCTCGGTGTGTGTCCCTGGGAACAGCCCGTAGAGCACAGAGTCCTGTGTCACAGAACTGCTCGGGATGAACCTCGACAGCAACCACTGCATCTCTCTCCAGACTTTCTTTGCAGAGGCACAATCCACAAGGAGGTGAACAACGGTCTCTTCCCCACCACAGCCACCTCGAGGGCAACGTGCAGAGGGGGTGAGACTCCTGGCGTGTAGGAAGGATCTGACGGGGAGGGCCTTTCTCACCACCAGCCAAGCTACGTCTTGGTGCTTGTTGGAAAGTTCTGGCGATGAGGCATTCTGCCAAATGACTTTGACAGTCTGCTCGGGGAACCATCCCACAGGGTCCACCCTCTCCTTTTCCCTCAGGGCCTCTAGGACGTTACGTGCTGACCACTGCCTGATGGACTTGTGGTCAAAGGTGTTTTTCTGCATAAATTTTTCCACCAGGGACAGGTGGTACGGCACGGTCCAACTACTTGGCGCGTTCCGCGGCAGCGTGGCCAGACCCATCCTTCGCAACACCAGGGACAGGTAGAACCTCAGCACGTAGTGACACTTGGTGTTTGCGTACTGAGGGTCTACGCACCGCTTGATGCAGCCACACACAAAGGTGGCCATCAGTATGAGGGCGATGTTGGGCACGTTTTTTCCCCCTTTATCTAGAGGCTTGTACATCGCGTCCCTGCGGACACGATCCATTTTCGACCTCCAGATAAAGCGGAAGATGGCTCGAGTGATCGCCATCGCGCAGGAGTCTGGAATGGGCCAGACCTGCGCCACGTACAGCAACAGCGAGAGTACCTCACACCTGATGACCAGGTTCTTACCCGCAATGGAGAGGGAGCGTCGCTCCCACATGCCCAGTTTCCTTTTCACCATAGACACTCGCTCCTTCCAGTTTCTAACGCATGCCCCGGTCCCTCCGAACCATATCCCCAGCACCTTCAGGCCGTCAGCCCTGACAGTGAAGGGGACAAAGGATCGGTCAGCCCAGTTCCCAAAGAACATGGCCTCGCTCTTCCCACGATTTACCTTGGCTCCCGAGGCCAGTTCGAACTGGTCGCAGATGTGCATCAGTCTGCGCACCGACAGCGGATCCGAGCAGAAGACGGCGACGTCGTCCATGTACAGGGAGGCTTTTACCTGAGTGCCTCCACTGCCTGGGATCGTCACTCCTCTTATGCCCGGATCCTTCCTGATGGACTCGGCAAAGGGTTCTATGCAACACATGAAAAGGACAGGCGAGAGAGGACAGCCCTGCCTGACTCCAGATTTAATCGGAAAGCTATCTGTTTCCCACCCATTGATTGAGACTGCGCTACTGATGTTAGTGTAGAGCAGTTGGATCCAATTTCGAATTCCCTCCCCAAACCCCATTTTGGAGAGCACATCCCCCATGTAGGTGTGCGATATTCTGTCAAAGGCCTTCTCCTGATCCAAGCTGATGAGGCAGGTATCCACACCCCTGTCCTGTACATAGGCAATCGTATCCCTGAGCAGCGCCAGGCTGTCAGAGATCTTCCTGCCTGGCACAGAGCAGGTCTGGTCAGGGTGAATCACCAATTCCAGAGCGGATTTGACCCGATTGGCGATGACCTTGGACAGAATCTTATAGTCCACATTCAACAGTGAAATGGGTCGCCAATTTCTAATTTCCTCCCTTTCCCCCTTGTGCTTGTAGATGAGGGTGATGATGCCTTTCCTCATGGATTCTGACATACTACCGGCCAGGAGCATACTCTCGTACACTCCTAGCAGGTCTGGGCCGATCAAGTCCCACAGAGCCGAATACAACTCCGCCGGCAAGCCGTCGCTTCCGGGAGTTTTACTCTTCTCCAAGGACTCAAGGGCCTTAGTCAGTTCATCAGGAGTTAGCGGTTTGTCCAGGCTCTCCCGCGTACTGTGGTCTAAGACCTCCGTGATAGAGGACAGGAAGGACTGGGAGGCCGTGCTGTCCGTGGGCTTCACGTCATACAATCCGGCATAAAAGGATTTGCTGATCCTCAGAATGTCGGACCGTGATGACTTTACTGAGCCGTCTTCTTCCTTCAGGCTGCTGATCACAGAGCGTTCTCTATGTACCTTTTGGAAGAAGAAACGTGAGCACGTCTCATCCTGCTCCACGGAGCGGACTCTGGAACGGAAGATGATCTTGGAGGCCTCCGAGGCAAAGTGCGAGGCTTGCTGGCCCTTCACCTCTTGGAGCTCCTCCTTGACATCGACCCCCATCGACTGCAGCCGGAGCAGATTCTGCATCTTTTTCTGGAGTCGGGACATTTCCCTCTGTTCCTTTCTAGCTTTCTGGGTGCCTTTGAGGATGAAAAACCTCTTGATGCTTCCCTTGATCGCTTCCCACCAGTGTGTCAGGGACTCAAAGAGGGGTTTCACGGTTCTCCAACCTTTGTAATCCCTCTTGAGCTCCTCAATGTTCTCTGGGGTCAGCAGTTGCACATTTAGCTTCCATGCCCCCCTGCCCACCCTCAGGTCCTTCTCCAAGTGGCAGTCCACCAGTAGGAGGCAGTGGTCAGAGAAGAACACCGGCTTGACCTCGATGGATCTGACTGTGAATGCACGGGACACAAACAGGAAGTCTATCCTGGAACGAATGGACCCGTCTGGCCGCGACCAGGTGTATCTACGCTGTGCTCCGTCTGCAGGGTTGCTGAAGACGTCGTGCAGCTTGGCATCCTTAACTGTTTCCATCAGGGATCTGGACGTAGCGTCCAATCTGCTGCCGGCCCTGCCGGATCGTCCAGCCGCATCGATGATGCAGTTGAAGTCACCGCCCAGAATGACTGGCCTGGAGGTCGCCAGCAGCAGTGGCAGCTGCTGAAAAACCTCCAGCCGCTCAGCCCCTTGTGCCGGGCCATACACGTTAATTAACCGGAGTGGAGAGTTCTTGTACATTACGTCTGCTACGAGGAGTCGCCCGCCCACCACCTCCTTGACCTCGGAGACGGTGAAGTTGCCTCCCCGCAGCAGAATACCCAGGCCGGAGGAACGAGAGTCGTTTCCGCCCGACCAGATCGATGGCCCATGGGACCACCATCGTGACCATTGCCTGTAGGAGCTGAGGTGCGGTATCGCACACTCCTGCAGAAACAACAGGTCAGCTTTGACCTTGGCTAGGTAGTCCAAGGTCGCAACACATCGCGTAGTAGATTTAATGCTACGCACATTTATGGATACAATCTTTAAACCCATTTTAAAGCATTTATTCTCCTACCAAACCCACTGTCTCTGAGAGTCCCAGACCTTTAGTCTGCTCCTTCATACCCGTAGTGAGCTCAAATTCCTTCACTTTGGATGGGCTGAGGTAGATCTCCTTGGCCGTGTTCTGCTCCGGTGGCATCTGGAGGTTCACGTAGAGAGCGGGTTTTGAGATGACCTTTGCTGGAGAAGCTTCTCCAAAACTCACCCCCTCTGGGGTGTTGCTGTTCCCGGCTTCCTGGAGCTGGGGTGCGATGATTGCCTCACTGCTCCCAGATTCCAGGGGCTGTGGTGCACTGGCCTCCTCAGGTTGCAGGCAAAGTTGGGGTGCGCTGGTCTCCTTGTTGTCTCCAATTTTCTGGAGCTCGGGTGTCTCGTCCTCCAACGCCCTGGAGCTTTGCCGCCTCTTCTGTCGGTGCCGCCCTGGCACTTCATCATCCGAAGAGCTGCTGCCCTTGTCATCCGTGTCGGATGGGAGACGCCTCTCGCCGCTTCTCTGGGAAACGCCTTTGCTTCTTCTTCGCTCCCTCTTACTTTTCTTGTTCTTCACCATCCGCCACTCCCCCTGCTGCTTTTCCACTGCTGCCTCCTCCTCCATTGATTCGCTGTCCTGAGGACTGGGAGGTTCAGGGGGTAGTGCTGTTGATTGGCTCTCTGTTGCCTCAATCTCTTTCTCCACCTTGTCTCTCTCTGTGTCCTCCTTTGTCCCGTTGAGCTCCCTGGGGGCCTTGGTGGTTGGAGTGACACGAAACATTTCTTCTGCTTCCCCCTGGTCGGCTTTGGCTGCCTGTGCGTAAGTATGGCAGCGTTTGGGGCAGGTCCTGTAGAGGTGACCTGCCTCGCCACACAGGTTGCAGCACTTGGCCTGTTTGCAGTCTTTTGTCTGGTGCCCTTCCTGTTTGCAGATCTTGCAGAGGGAGGCGCTGCAGTTGGCCGCCACATGACCAGCCTTGCCGCATGAGCGACAATGCTTGGGTTGCCCAGCGTAGACCAGGTAGCCACGGTTTCCCCCGATAGCGAAACTGGAAGGAGGGTGGAAAATGGCTCCCTTACCATCGGTCTTTAGCGTGACCTTAAACAGGCGTTTGCCTGTCCAGATCCCCAAGTCGTCTCGAATCTCGGTGCCGCTCCCCACCTTATCGAAGTACCTGGTGAGGAAGGTGACCACGTCGGCGACAGGGACGAGCTGAGCTGAGCTCTGGTTGGGGGAGATACTCTTTCGAGTTATCAACAGTCACAGATTGCAACTCTTTTGAGTACAATCACAGTTCTTGGTTTCCAGGAGTGGGACATGAACCCACAACCCTCTGATTCAAAGGCGAGGGTGCTATGAACTGAGCCACAGCTGACACCTCCCTTTTGAGCTGAGCTGAGCTCTGGTGCCTCAGAGTCTGTAATGGGGAAGAACATTGGCTGCCTATCACCTCCCAGATAATACTTACACCATTCTTTTCATTTAACCTATTACATGTGGTGCCTGGAAAATTGGAGAGCATTTGAAAATTGATAAACAATACAGGTTTCAAGAATTTCCGTTATTGTGCTCTAAATGTGCCCAACATTGCACCCGTTTGCCCAAGGTGCAAGTGCATCCAAACTTCCTCCAAACTCATTAGCATAAACCCGCATGTGAAAACTTCCATGAATTACCCATTGGATGGATTTAAAAGATCACAGCTACTTGGGCATCACGTAGTCGTGACTGTATGTCATTTATGCCTAAAATGTTTCAATTTGTTCCGTTATTTGATTGGATCCGCCCAGGCAAAGCTATTGCTTGGATGGAAACCGTGAGGGAACTCCAGGCCCTATACAGGGCTTTCAGGGGTTCACCCCTTGCTTCTGGTGGGGGGTGACACTCACTGGGACCACATTGCGAACACACGAATCGAGATTCTCCAACCACTACATTATTCCCACACAATGTACACCTACATCGCCTTGTAACTATGCATGGAAGAGAAGCAAAACCAGATTAATTCCAGCACAGACGCGGTAATAATTCAAATTAAAAATAAAAATAAATGGAAGTGGCTAATTCATACGAGATATTGTCAAACCACCTACTCCCAGGTCAGTTCACCTTGGCCAGAAGCAGCAACGTCCTGCTGGTCCGTGCATCTGCGTGTTTAGGGTGTAGATAGAAGAGTTTGGGAGACATGATGGCCGGTGAGAAGAAGCGTAAACACAGAAAACTGGTGACTGCGATGTACTTGATGTTCTGTAAAGAGGATAACAGGAATGATTAATCAGAGCACAGCATCTCCAGGTCCACTGACTCTTTGAAAGGGCTCCCCAATTAATTCCTCTCCTCTTTTCCCAGAGTCCTGCCATCTTTTCCTTTGCAAATACATGTCCAACTCCCCTTTGAAAGTTACTAATGATGCTATTCCACCCCCCTTTTAGCTAGTGCAATCTAGATCATAATTTGCTGCATAACACAAGCACTGGGTTTAACCACTGCAAGAATCATTAACACAGCGTTTTTAAAAAATACCCACAAATGCTGAAGTTCTGAAATAAAACCAGAAAATGCTGCAGACACACAGCAGGTCAGTAAACAGAAAGAATTAAAAAACAAGCCATATTTTTTCAGGTGCATATGCTTCATCACAATCAGGCATTTCACATACATTGGGGAAAGAAATAGAAAAAGGGGAGAAAGAGTGCTGAAGCTATCATCACCCTAACAGCCCAAAAAACCAGCTATTGGTTCGGTGAAGGACTTCCTAAGCATAACCATTTGTGACAGAGAATGATTGCATGAGGGCTTCCCGAAGTACAGTCTAATACCCTCATTTGTATATGTGATATGAAGTGAGGGCTTCCTAAAGTAGAGCTACTGGTACAATACCCCATTTGTATATGTGATATGAAGTGAGGGCTTCCCAAAGTAGAGTTACTGGTATAATACCCCATTTGTACATGTGATATGAAGTGAGGGCTTCCCAAAGTAGAGCTACTGGTATAATACCCCATTTGTATATGTGATATGAACTAGAATTTTATCCATTCATAGCCAATGAGTGAAAACCGAGCCCCAGGATTTGGAGGCCTCTGCTGTGGTTGTCTGGAACCTGTTGGCTGGTCCAGCAATGCGAAGTCTGGAGAAGATTCAAGACTAGCAGCAATGTCAAACTCCACACTCACTTGAGCAATGAGCCATTTTCCTAAAGCACTCTGGATTTCCTTTTACATGTGAAGTTAAACTCAATCGAACTTTTAACATCTACATAAGCCACCATTCAAGATTCCAAAACGCTTTGAGAGTTTCAATATTTAACCCTGTCCTGGGGCTCAGGCTGGCCGATGACGTGTTCCTCCTGCCCTTTCACTCAAGTGTGGACCTTGACAGTTCCAAGAGATCATTTGAACACTGATATTTCAATTAGCTTTACTACGATACTTGCAATTAAAAATTTTTAAAAAGGTTTGAGTTCATCACAAAGAGTAATAGATGGAAGAATCGGGTCAATGTCTGATTTCATGATGAACTCAATCAGCATAGCGGGGAGTGGAAACTCAACCAATTACATTGTTCAAACAGAGAATCCGTTATTTATTCAAGAATAAAATCGAGGAGGTGAATTGATGGCCATTTTGTTTTGAAGATATGGTTTCTAGTTTTTCCCCCAATTCTGTTTTCCTTTGCTGTTCCTCGTGTGGGTGAGAGATTGAATAAATGAGCCATCCCAACTCTTTACCAACTCCACCCTGAAACATACTGCCTGGTGAAGGAGTGTCCCTCGGATTTTCCTTTGCTAACCGTTTGGGGATGTGCATGGTCATGCCTCATGCTCTCAAAAGGCAGCACTGCAGGTAGGGAATTCAGAGGAGGGGACTGAAATCTGAATCCCTGTTGGAGTTCCTGTACCAGCACATATCTGATGTTAATTTACAGCCTTTTTTTTTAAACAGAAACTACACTTTATACAGAATTTGTCAGTACTGAAGGCTCTGAAATTGGAGGGAAATGATACATGTATCCCGAGACTGTTCACTATGATCCTCCTCCTGCTTCAGGTACCATGCTGTAACCATGGTGACCATGACCTTCCATTGGATTGGTCCATGATTATCCTTGGCAAAGTATGCAGCGGTCTGACAATGTGTACGGCTAAGAAACTCCCACTCTTTCAACCTGCCATCAGGTGTATAGGAAGGATTTACAGGCTAATAAGCAACCTGTTTGGCCAGGTTATGAACACAGCTTCTGTGGCCATCAAGTCCTGAAATGGGACCTGAACCTGGACTTTGTGGCCCAGAGGTAGGGATGCTGCCCACTGCACCACAAGATCTCTTGTCCACTATAATAAATCAGCCGCTTTCTCTAATGTGCCTCTGTACAGAAATGAGTCAGAGGAGAAATAAAAGAGACTGGAATTCATTGAAATACATCATGCATACAATATAAATAGCAAAGGGTTCAACCACATAGTAGGCCACTCAGCATGAATTACTTTAGATAAAAGGTCACAGCTGAATGACTGAGCTACTTGCCTCTTTCAGAAGCTGATGGGATGCTGTGCACTTTTTGTTTTTTTTTCAGGTACCAGTATTCTTCACATCATTGCACAGGGAGATCTACAGACTTGACCAGACACAAGAACCTTGAGAAAGCTGGTAAACTCAAGGAAGCTACTGCAGTACACACCTTGTAGAGATCCTGAGGGAATCTCTCCTCCACACTTTTAAAGAGCTGCCTGAAGGTGGCTCTGATCATAGAAGGACACTGTTCCACGGAGCTCACAATGGCTTCAACCAGCTCAGTCAGGTAGGACTGCAGACACTGCGCACTCTGCTGAATGATATCCGCCTCAGTCTGATATCGATGGAGCCCTGAACAACTGCAAGGAAGATGTTGTAAAATATGATATACGATACTGTCATGGCACATTGTGGTTACACCTCGGGGAGGAGAAACTGTCACAGAGAATAGATGTTGAGTGACTCACTGCCCTTCTGTGGTGCCTATGTTTCTCCCAACAGGTTGTCCATGCACCTCTTGCCACTACACAGCAACTTATGCTGTGTAGCTTGATGAATGATGATTGAGGTATAGAATATAAGCACAGGGAGGTTACGCTGGAACTGTATAAAACCTTAGTTAGGTCACCACTTGAGTACTTGAGTATTCAGTTCTGGTCACCTCATTACAGAAAGGATGTAATTGCACAAGGGAGGGTAGGGAGGAGATTTACAAGGACGTTGCCAGAACTGGAAAATTGCAGCTATAAGGAAAATTGGATAGGCTGGGGTTGTTCTCCTTGGAACAGAGGCAGCTGAGGGGAGATTTGATTGAGATTACAAAATTGTGAATGGCCTGGATAGAGTGAATGGGAAGTAACCATTTACTTTAACAGAGAGGTCAGTGACTAGGGAGTATAGATTTAAAGTGATTGGTAGAAAAGATTAGAGGGGAGATGGGGAAAAATTATTTCACCCAGAGGGTTGTGGGGGTCTGGGACTCTCTGCCTGAAGGGGTAGTAGAAGCAGAAACCCTCAACTCATTTAAAACATGGCTGGATATGTACCTGAAGTGCCGTAACCTGCAGGACTAAGGACCAAATGCTGGAATTAGTGGTTCGTTTCTCAGCTGGCAGAGGCACAATAGGCTAAGTGGCCTCTTGCTATGCTGTAAACTTCCTATGGGCAGGATTTTCCCTTCATCAGGCGGGCGCGGTGGCGGACCCAGGAGTGGCCACAAAATGGACCACTGCCCGTGATCTGGCCCGGACCACGATTTCACGCTGGCTGGACAGTTAATGACCAGCCAGCGTAAAATGTGTGCTGAGACCCTCAGCGCTGCCTGGGTGGGGGCAGGAGGAGCACGAGCGCGGAAGTCTGCGCGCGTGTGAGGGGGAGCGTGGACTGACAGCTCCCTGAGGGCACAGAGCTGCCTCAGGGAGCTGAGGAGTTGGACACTGGCCAATAAAGATTTTACAAATGATACAAACATGTCCCCACACGTGACTCAGTTACACGAAGTTACATGTTGAAAATGATGTCGAAATTTTTTTTTAAAAAATGACTGCTGGATATCCCATCCCGCCTGTGGATGCAGTTTCATAAAAAATCCAAAGGCCCCCTGCTCGGTCGATTTGCCTGCCCGCCAACCATAAGGTAGGATGGGCAGCGAAAAATAGCATTTAATTATTTGATTAAGGGCCTTATTAGGCCTCTTAATTGTCAGCGGGCGTGCTGAAACATCGCCTGAGTGTGTGACGATGTTGGGATGCTCGCCCCGGCCACATCGCGCGTGATTTTACACCCAATCAGGTCGGGCACGCGCCAGCCTGCAGGGCGTAAAATCCTGCCCTATGGTTCGCTGATCTCTTGCAGGTCTTTTGGAATGATACTTTCCACACTCTATCAGCAGGGACCATCTCTGACCCTGGAATCGGGACAACAAGCACAGCACCTGCATCACAAATACAGTATAACCAGTTCTGTAAATCTGATCTAAGGGGGCACCTGCAGGTTTAAGATCATAAGAAATAGGAGCAGGAGTAGGTCATTTGGCCCATCTAATAGGCCTGGCTACTCAATGCCTCAAGATGAGAGCCATCCCATAGAGGGCACCACCTCCATAATGAAAAGCAGTCTTTAATGTGAAGCATTTCTCTCACTTTAGTTTGTCTCCTTCTTCTCTGTTTGATCCCTTTTATCCTCTCTTCCCCCTCTTTATCTAAGGACATAATTCGAGATGTGAGGACAGTGTAAGAAGATAAAGAGAGAAAGAACATGAGAAAGAAAAAGGAATGAAGGAAGTAGGAGAAAACACAAGGGAGATGAACATGAATGAGAATACAAGAGAAAACAAGACAGCGGAAGAGTGCAAAAGGGACAAAATAAGAGGGAATACACGATAGACAGGACATAGAGAGAAAAATGAAATAAAGAACCCAAGGGAGAGAGAGCATGAAGTAAATGAGTTACAAAGTATAATGAATAAAATATGTACGTGGGCAGCACAATAAAAATGATTGCAGACAGTGTAAAATATTCCACAGAAGGAGTAAAACTGGTCGAGTGATTGACACATATTACATATACATCAGTGCCACTTATATGTTTGGTTTACATGGATTGCTTGTTATTTGGGGCCCGAGAGTGCTAAGGCTTTCTTAAATCTGAAAATATCACTGCTTTGATTTAGTTTCAACACCTGTTGTTCTGTAACAATTTCTCAGAGAATCGAGGATATAGACAGCCTGCCATAATGGTGCACACAGTTTTAGCCTTCTCTCTGCCAAAGGGAAGTGATTCATTAAAGCACACACCAGACAGGGACACGCTGACTCAACAGGCAGGGTGCAGAGAATTCATTCATCAGTCGGAGTATAAAGTGAGAATGTGTGGCATAGTGGGCTAGCCTGCTGTGCTTTCATCTTCGTGACCTGAGTCTCAACTCATCCATGACCGACAGAATGATTCTCCCTCTGCCAATTATTAAAGATACTACGAGAAATGAGTTGGGTCATATCATCGCCATTCCCAAGAGTTAACTATCGACAGTTTGGCACAAATTGATTGCAATTTGACTTTCTTCACATTCACAGTGACTGGTACAGATAATGGAGGGGAAAAAAGACTCATATTTTGCAGTAATGGAATGCCTCAAAATTCAGGCTTTTCTTTAGATCTTCTCTTGGGTTCGAGACGCGCTAACCACCCGTGTGAACAGCCGCAGCATCTTACATGAAGGGGTGAGCTGGCCAATATTCAGCTGAATAATTGTACAGCCTCCAGGTGTAGCAATCGTAATTTCTTGTGAACTGAACTGGGTATCGGAGTCTTTCGCACATGGTATGTGAATCACTCCAATCTTTTTGAAATCAGACTGAGAAACAAGTTGATAAAATGAGGTCCAATGCAAATTTTGTTGGATTATTTCACAGCAAGTGAACATACAGAGCACCAGGCATGATCAGACTGAATAATGCCAATCGGTAAAACTGGCTTTGCATAATAATGCAAAATAACAAACACTCTATGCTCCCCCACGTTAGTGGATCATCTTGTTTGACTTAACTAACTTCTAACTACCCTCTTGCATTCTAATATTCTGAGCCTGGTGAATGCTTGACTTTTTTCAGCTCTCTGTTTAAAATTCTGCCCATGTCTTTTTTTTTCTTAATCTCCCAAAGTTCACAGTCTGAAGGGCAGACGCTCCATGGCAGACAATCCCCACTAAGTGCCCAGGATCAAGCACCTCCCATGCTGCATGTGAGGCACTTATTGATCATTAATTCATTACTTATCAGATAATGTGCGGCTCTACAACTGGGGAGGTGTCAGCTGTGGCTCAGTTCATAGCACCCTCACCTTTGAATCAGAGGGTTGTGGGTTCATGTCCCGCTCCCGGAAACCAAGAACTGTGATTGTACTCGAAAGAGTTGCAATCTGTGACTGTTGATAACTCGAAAAAGTTTCAAACTCATCAGCATTTTGACCAGGCCCCATCTCAGTGCCTTCCTATGTAAACTTGTGTGAATACACTTCACATTAAAACGCAACCTTTAACTGGAACTCTTTCCCCCAGATCCTTCCTGTGGAAAAATAGGCGAATAAACCTCAAAACGTGACAAGATCATTCTCTGAGTTTGTGGTTAAGGTACAAGATGAAAATAAAGAGAGTGAGGAGACAGAGAAGATTCTGGTTTTCACAGTAATGAAGAATATAGGTCAACCAAGAAGTGGCGAGTTCTTCAAAATTAAATGGAACTGTTGGCGGGATTTTACGGTCCCACCCAACGAGGAACCGGAAATTCCTGCCCAAAGTCAACGGACCTTTTGCTGCCCTGTCAAATTTTCTGTCCTGCTCGTGATGAGTCCTGCAGCCGGTGGAATCTGAAATTCTTGCTCTGTAGAATGCGAGGGCACACTCAATAGGTGGGGCACCAAACCATGATTCTAAGTGATGGGGTGTCCACCATACTCTTCAATGCAATGTAGTGGCACTGAACAGAATCCAGGCGTCTCCACATGATAGAGTACAATGAGGAACTGTCATCTCTTGGCCTACTCTAATGTGCCTCATAGTGGCTGGCTCAAGAACTCAGGTATCCCAAGAAGGCCTGGGAACTTTGCTTGGGAGGCCAACATCTGGAAGAGAAGTTTAGAGGATTGTTACAAAAAAGAGGCTAACTTAGATTTGGAAGAAATTCTCTCTATGGAATAAATTAATATTAGTTCAGTAAATGCTGAGTTATGGCCTTAAAAAAAAAGCCACATAGATTTTAGTTTCAGGATAAAATCTTAATTTAGGCCAAAAATGAAGACAGTGCGATTTGATAGATAAAAGACTCAGAGGGGACAATGGATGGAGGTATCAGCTGTAGCAATCTTCCACAGCATAAGACAGGGAAGGAAGCTTTCTTATACTGTGCTTTTGCTACCTTCTGTTTTCTAGAAGAAGTTGGGGTTATTTTGGAAAGATAAACTCCCCAGGGGTAAAATGCTAAATACAGCAGCTTTGAGCAAGAATTAGCTTTACCAATAAGAGCAGTACAGGTTTTTGAAACACTGCTGTCCGTTCGCAATGAACCCAGATCCAAGCACCGCGTCCTAATCCACCATTCTTGCAAAGTACCACTGTCCTGCTCAGATAAATGCAGTCTTTGTGAATGTTTCATGGATTTATGGTGGTCTCTGAGTGGGCTAACTGGCTGTGAAAACAAGTGGTTGACCATTACCCTGCTTCCCTGAATTCCACTTTATTTGGGTCCAGCTCCACATACTTTTTCTCTTCAAACACTCGGTTTATGGTTGGTCCGAGGGTATTGTGCAAATATTGCATCCCAGCCACCTGTAGCATTTAACAGACAAACAAATAATTAAACAACAGAGACAACAGCAAATCAGTCATAATGATCATTTTGTTCCTCATTTTCCCAGATTCCTTTTTTCCTTGATTATAGAATCATACAGCACAGAAGAATTAGGCCCATCGCGGCCATGCCAGCTACTTACAAGATAGACTATACAATGCGGGATTGGATATACAATACCTAATTCATCCCACTCCCCTGCTCTTTCTGCCTAGTCCTGTAGACTTTTCTTTTCATGTATACATAGAACTCCCTTTGAAAACTATTACTGCATTGAATCTGCTTCCACCAGCCTTTCAGGCAGTGCATTTCAGATCGAAAAATCTTGCTGCATGAAAGAAAATTCTCCTCAACTCCTTTCTGTTTCCGTTCTCAATTATCTTAAATCTGTATCCTTTGGTTACCAACTCACCTGCCGGTACAAAAATGACACAGTAATGAGTTTGAGGGACATTCTTAGTTTCTCTATCAAAATCATAACTTTAAACACCTCTATTAAATCTCCCTTTCATCTTCTCTGCTCTAAGGAGAACAGTCCCAGTTTCCCTAATCTCCCCACATAACTGAAGTCCATCATCCTGGGTTTCATTCCAATAAACCTTCTCTGCAGCCTTTTCAAGGCATTTTTAGTTTGAGATGCTCAGAATTGGTCACCCTGTTCCAACTGAGGCTTCACCAGTGATTGAACCACTGGGTACAAAATAATTTCCCTTTCTGCTAGTAGCTCCACTGCACATACCCAATCCCATATTATGTCCTAAATACCCCTTATCCCATACCTCCCTTACCTGCATTGCCTCCTTTCCTGAATGCCTCATTTGAAACTCTCATCCTGATTTAAATGTCCCTCTCCCCCCTATCTTGGCCTCCTGGCCCCCTCTCTCTGTCTCACCTTTAGTAGCAGTCTTCGACCAACTAAGGCTTACTCTTTGGAAGACTTTCCAAAACCTCTCTACCTCTCTCTCCTCTTTTAAAAACCTCCTCAAAATCCATTCTCTTCGACCTAACTTTCAACACTCTTTCCCTCGTATCAGGGTAATTCAGCCCATCCTAGAGACCCTGAAGGACATGGATGTGGGTGAATTATTTAAATGTATCATTCAAAGATTGTACCTCACTTTAAAAATCAGGGATCCCCATCTTGCTCTTTTCCATTTTTCTGTTAATTAATTTGAATATTTTTGTTCAAACAATGAATGTTGATGACATTATCGAGGTAAACTGACTAAGTTGGGGGATGGATATTGAGGTACAGGATCCAGAGGAGATATTTTCTCTTTGTCAGATTCAAATCCATGAAACTATAGTTAAAATGGCACTGCTGTACCTCATCTGCCTCATCTTGCTGGATTAATTTTGAAAACAATAAGAAAAATTATATTGCCCTCCTGTGAATTCTTATAATTATTTACTGTACTTCTTTGCAGGAACCTTCTAATGGATTCTCCCCCAGAATATCCTCCATATGCATTGCCATGTCATTCTATAGGCTACCTGAATGCTGTACACTGGACTGAAGAGATTTTGTAGAATTCATACTGGAATCTCCTAATCTCCCACCATAACTTTGGGCAAAAGCCAAAGAGAACCCAGTAAGAATTCTGGAAGAGGATGTTTCTCTGTTAATCAAGGAACCACAGATTCTGAGAAGATAATATGTTAGGGAATGTTATAGTGAAGAGCTACTCGACTGTATCTGGCCTTTGTATTGAACTTTGGGTAATGTGATGGGTACAGCAATAGCCACCTCAAGAGCTCTGCTGCGACCAGCAGTGCTGAGTATCCAGAGGTTTTATGCTGCCCCTATATCCCAATTAAGAATATGTAGGCATGGGATAATGTGCAACTACAAAATCATTTCTTCACCCCTCTCACTTTCATTTGAGCCCACTCCAGTCCATGGAATGGAAATGTAAAAGATCCCTTGGCACGATTCAAAGAAGAGCAGGGGAGATCTTCCAATGCCCTGGTCAATAATCATCCTTCAACAAACAGTGCCAGAAGCAGATCAAAGGGGAGTTTAACTTCATGCTGGTGGTCATAATGGTGAAATGTGCCTCTTGCCCACTTATTGCCGTTGTGAAGCCTGACCATTTTGATGCCCGGGCATCAGTTATAAGCTGCCAGTGAACTACAAGCACCAGACAGCTGCAATCCCCCGAACACCCCCAAACCCCACCCTGCACCTCGGCAGCTTGGCAGGATGTCAGTCAGCTCCTGTGCAAAGATGGATGACAATCCAAGGTGAGGGAGGGATAGTTGATCCCACCTCATCAATGTCCCTGCTCCCGGCTGTACCTGTACCTGTACCTGCACCTGGCTGTACCTTCACCCAGCTGTACCTGCACCCAGTTGTACCTGCACCCAGCTGTACCTGCACCCAGCTGTACCTGCACCCAGTTGTACCTGCACCCAGTTGTACCTGCACCCAGCTGTACCTGCACCCAGTTGTACCTGCACCCAGCTGTACCTGCACCCAGTTGTACCTGCACCCAGTTGTACCTGCACCCAGCTGTACCTGCACCCAGCTGTACCTGCACCCAGTTGTACCTGCACCCAGTTGTACCTGCACCCAGCTGTACCTGCACCCAGTTGTACCTGCACCCAGCTGTACCTGCACCCAGTTGTACCTGCACCCAGCTGTACCTGCATCTAGTTGTTTTATGCTGTCATGTGAGGGAGACAGTGGTGTAACGGTAACGTCACTGGACTAGTAACCCAGAGTCCCAGACTAATCCGCTGGGGACATAGGTTCAAATCCCCAACACAGCAGCTTGTGGAATTTGGAATAAGTGGTAAAATCTGGAAATAAAAAAGCTGGTCTCAGTAATTGTGACCATGAAACCACTGTCAATTGTCATAAAAACCCATCTGGTTCACTGATGCCCTTTCAGGAAGAAACTCTGCTGTCCTTGCCTAGTCTGGCTACGTATGACATCAGACCCACAGCAATATGGCTGACTCTAACTGCCCTCTGAAATGGCCTAGTTAAAGGGAAATTAGGGATGGTCAACAAATACTAGCCTTACCAATGACACCCACATCCCATGAAAGAATAAATTTTTTAAAAAACACATTTTGATGTGGTTTTACTGACTCTGCAGTGACCATGTAGATGGTCAGCATATAGCTTTTCTTGAAACTATTTATTAAAAACTATTGACAAAGACCTCATGATAAATACATGGTTTCCTGTGGACACAGGCTATTCTGCATCTTGCTCTCTGGGCACCGCCTTCTTTTTTATGGTTTCTGGCAAATTCACGCCTATTTAGTGTATTACTGCCACCTGCTGTATTGGAGGAAGAGGTGCAATGCAAATAAAAAAACCTAAATTCTATGCACTAGTCCTGTGAAATATAAAGTCATGTTGCCTTTTTTAAAAGTATCCCTATACCCAAATCTAACTGTACACCCTTCTGTTGTAAATTAGACTGCATAGTTCCCTTATCATCTGCAAACTTAGTACCGTGTAATAAAACATGCTCCACCGGTTGCAGGAATCGTTCCTCACACGCCTGACTCAAACCATCAACGTGTTTCCATATTAAATACAGAGACTTATTTAACCCACAGTGCCCAATGCTAACCCTGCTCATAATCACCTCATCCTTTCTACACTTCCCATTGAATTTACCAAATTGTTTTCAGTCTGATATAAATGTCATCCTTTCTCATCCATATCCCACTTTTGTTGCCATAATGCATATAGTTTATCCTCAATAATAGATTTAATTTCCGTCTTCCCTAATGAAATCTCAATATCTGGAATCAAGCGATTTATAGAGCTTTTAGCCAACGAACCTGCTGCCTCATTCCCTACCACACCTTTATATGCCGGCATTCATAAAAAACCCACCACAATACCCAACTGTTGTATGTTATACAATAAATTAAAAATTTCAAAAATAAAATCCTGTCTGGATTCAGACAAAGAAGATTGGATGGAGACCAATGCTGATGATGAATCTGAACAAATGACGACTCTCAATGGTTTTACCTCCACTAGCCACTTTAAAGCCAACATAACTGCCATCAACTCAACTGAAAATACTGATAAATTGTCAAGATAACCTTTTAGCAATCTTAACATTAAATTCAGGAATAAAAACTGTTGAACCTGTCCTTCCTGTCCCGTTATCTATATATTCTTTTACAAAACTAGTCAAATTAAAACCTATACTATTTCCTTTAAGTTTGTCCAGTATTGTAAAATCAACCTCTGGATATTGAAAGTACCAGGGTGGAATTACTGACCAGCATGCCTGTATGCTTATATTAAAAACTTGCAGGTTGGACTCTTCCACTAAATCACTTAGTTTTTTCCCAAAAAATTTCCCCCTTATCTGCGATCTGTGCTCCAACTACCTTGAAGGAAACATTTGGTTAAATTGTTGTCTTTCTGCCCTACCAAGTTCACCCAATAATTCTAATCCATCCTCCTCAATCCAAGAGGCATTTCTCCATTCTCCACCTGTAGAGCTATTATTGGAGAAGAAATAAAAGCACCAAAACAAATTCTCAATGCTTGAGACAGCATTACGTCCAATTTATACAATAAGGTTTTTGCAGCTGATCCATACGCCTGGCATCCATAGTCAATCACTGATCATATCAGTGCTTGGTATATTCGTAATAAAGTTCCCTTATCCGCTCCCCAATCATATCCAGCAATACATCTCATTCTCTCTTGGAGCCTCTTGGTCATCTGACTCTTGATGTCATGCTTTCATCATCGTTAACATCATTGCCTCATTAGCATAACCATTAACCCTTTACTCTACACCAGTTGTACCTGTTCCCAGCTGTAATTGTGTCCTGATGTATACAGTTATCTATTCATAGATGTTGAAACATATATTGTGAACTGTCTAATCCATCACCATGGAATATCCTATAAATATTAACAATGAGGCCGCTGCCCTACTATCAAAGAGCTTTCATCCCAGTCTGCATCTTACCTTTAAAAAACATTCCATGGATTTGGAAGCTAACGAGTTATTACGGAATAAAGTATTTGGTTCACCTGAAAAAGACACAAAAAACAGAAAAGCATCATTTCAAAATGAATGGTAAATTCTGTCCTTTCTCAACCTGCAATAAAATCCTCATCTGAATGTTGACACTCTTCCTAATTTGTTCAATCTCAACTGCTTTTTGGATACAGCATATTTCCTATGGTTAGACCTGGAAAGCTATTTCTGCAATCGCCTACATAACAACAACGACTACACTTTAAACATGAACTGTGTTGGGACGTTGTGAGGATGTGATAAGGAGCTATGTAAGCTCTCGCACTCTCTCAGGAACTCAGCTATCAACAGTCACTCCACTGACCGACAACTGCTAACACTGGTTATCAGTAAGGACTGGAAGCAGATTGAAGTGTTGAGCTGTATTGATACTGAAACCTTCAGAGCAAGGATTGTGCAATGAGCGCTGTTACCCCTGTGCTCTCATTTTGGTTCGATTTCTCAGAAGGGGAATTTAGGCGGGAGAAATATTAATATATGATGTATCCAAAATATTAGGTTATTCAGTAAGAACAGCATTCTGACATTGAAAGGAATAATGGTTTCTTGCAAGCCATTTTACCAGGTCTGACAAAACATGTACATGATGTTGTATTAGCTATATATGTAAGCAGTCACGCATTATGAACATATTCCAGTGCAGAATCTTGTAGGAACTGAATCCATTTCACTCCACCCTCTGGCCAGAGAAAATCCTTTAAAGCATTTGCCTTGTATATACACTGATTAAGAAAATTTCTTACTTGTTCTGTCCAGTTCCAATTTGATCACAAAATCTAAGAACTCTTTCGCCAGCCCTTGCCCCAGGAACAGCTTAACCAGATTGGTTGCGACCTCTTGTCTGCTTTCAGCGGTGGTGACCTCATCGATCAGTGCCAGCAGGTTCCCCTTTCCACCCTAAAGGGGAAGAGAATATGATCATTACCTATCACACTTTGTGGAGTGAGTGCAGAGTTCCTACCACTTGGTTAATGAGCGCAACTTATCATTCACAATGTTTAAATACTTGTCCACAGATAAAACTGGTGGGGTAGGGGGGCGTGGGTGGCGGGGGGTGGGTGGTGGTGGGCAGGGCTAGGGTCAAGATGTCTTGACATGATGGGGCATGGGTGACTAGTCAGAGGTGAATCATTTGTGTTACGGAATTGGACTGATATGCTAGAAGAGCTCAATTTGCCTCTTAGGGGTAGGGATTTTTAAAAATTCTTTCTTGGGATGCGAGTGTCGCATTTGTTGCCCATCCTTAAATGTCCAGAGAAGATGGTGTTGAACCGTTTTCTTAAATCGCTGAAGTCCATGTGGTGTAGGTACACCCACAGTGCTGTTAGGAAGAGTGGGGGGGCGGGGCCCACTCGCTGACGAGTAAAATGACGTGGGATGACGTTGGGCGGAACTCCCGACCTCACCCCGCCTCATTTCAATTTTCAGGTCGGCAGGGGCTCAGCTCAATTGAGGCCATTGACAAAGTAATTAAAGTAATTAGTGGACCTGCCCGTCCAACCTTAAGGTTGGAGGGCAGGCCGGGAGCCTTGGCGGGCATTAGAAAAAGTATGAAACCTCATCCATGGGCGGGATGAGGTTTCATGTAGGTTTTTAAAAATGTAATAAAAGTGTCTTTGAAAGTGATGGACATGTCCCAACTCATATGACAGTGTCACATGAGGGGACATGTCAGGGAAATTTTTGTTTTCCATTTTTAAGATTTTTTAGTGTGGAGCCGATCTCCCTGAGGCAGCACTTAGCATGCGCGAAAGAACGCAGTCCTAGCCCAGGGAATCCCACTCCACCCACACAGGGAGCACATAGCGCTTCCTGGCAGATGTCACGCTAGGCGGGCCAATCCGTAAAATGGCGGCGCACCCCCAATCAGGGCCGCCGATCGGACCACGCGCTCCCAATCGGGGACGCCGATCGGACCACGCGCTCCCAATCGGGGACGCCGATCGGACCACGCACCCGCTCCTAAACTTCCCCCCCCGATGGGGGGAAAATTCTGCCCCAGGATTTTGACTCAGTGACAGTGAAGGAACAGCAATATATTTCCAAGCCGATAGGGTGTGTGGCTTGGAGGGGAACTTCCAGGTGGTGGTGTTCCCTGCATCTGCTGCCCTTGTCCTTCTAAGATGGTAGAGGTTGCAGGTTTGGAAGGTGCTGTCCTAGGACCCTTAATGGGTTGCTGCATATTGTATATGATACATACTGCTGTCACTATGAGCCTGTAGGGAGAATGAATGTTGGAGGTGATGGATGGGGTGCCAATGAACCAGGTTGCTTTCTCCTAGGTGGTGACGTGCTTCTTGAGTGTCGTTGGAGCTGCAGTTATCCAGGTAAGTGGAGAGTATTCCATCACATTCCTGACTTGTGCCTTGTAGATAGTGGACAGGCTTTGGGGAATCTGGAGGTGAATTACTCTGCTCAGATTTCCCGCCTCTGACCTGCTCTTGTAGCCACAGTATTTATATGGCTGGTCCAGTTCAGTTTCTGGTCAATGGTAGCCTCCAGGATGTTGATTAAGCTAACAGAATCTTTGTTCAGGAGATTAAATAGGTTGAGTGAACCAGAGCAGAACACACACGGGCCTATCGATAAATGGGTTTGACAAAGTGAATGGTCCTTTCTCATTTTATTGTTGTGTGTTTTTTAAGACCTCATCCACCAGAGAGGCTTAATGAAGTACTCTGTTCATCGACGTAACCACAGAAAGCTTTGTAAAAATCATTTGTAAATATGCCTTTTACATCTTGTTTGTTTGACTGGCAGCCCATCAGCCACATTCCCACCTTCCACCACCAGGTGCACTGTGATGGCAGCACAGTAACTTACCAAGGCTTCTTCAACAGCACCTTCCAACCCAAGACCTCTACCATCTAGAAGAGCAAGTGCAGCAGATGGATGGGAGCAGTATCACTTGTAAGTTCCCCTCCAAGCCACATACCACCCTGATTTGAACATATATTGCCACTCCTTCATTGCGACTGGCTCAAAATCCTGGAACTCTTTACACTGCATTGTGGGAGTACCTTTACCACGTTTCTTGCAGTAGTTTATGAAGGTAGCTCACCACCGCGTTCTCAAGGTGAAACTATAGATCTACAATAAATGCTGGCCTAGCCACTATGCCTCGAATCAAAAAGATTCCACGCCATTACATCAGTGCAAACTGATAATATTGCTGAAACATTGAATAATATTCTCATCACCTTCTTCATACACACATGAGAAGCGCTGTTGTCACTATGTATGGAGAAAACACACACGTTTTTGTTAATGCATTTACATCATCATGACAAATAGTAATCAAAGTGGCTCCTCTCCTCAAAACCCCCTTTCTCTGAAGCTGGCTCCATTTCCTCACCCTGAAGAGAAAGCTGGAAGGTCTCAAAGTTTGTTGTAAGAAGATAGTAACACAACCAAATCTGTTGGTGCTGTTTCCTTGGAATGGGTATAGCACAGCTTCTTTAAACTGCTTGGACTCCTGTAAGTTTCCATGTTGGTTACTTTGTCATTATTTGCTACAGTGAAGCAAAAGGCGTGAAGATATACAACAGCTGCCTTGATAAGGTTCCTGATTTATTTTTATTCATTCATGGGGTGTGGGTGTTGCTGGTAAAGCCAGCATTTATTGCCCATCATTAATTGCCCTTGAGAAGGTGGTGGTGAGCTGCCTTCTTGAACCGCTGCAGTCCTTGTGTTGCAGGAACACCATCAGTGCCGTTAAGAAGGGAGTTCCAGGATTTTGACCCAGCGACAGTGAAGGAACGGCGATATATTTCCAAGTCAGGATGGTGAGTGACTTGGAGGGGAACTTACAGATGGTGGTGTACCCATCTATCTGCTGCCCTTCTCCTTCTAGGTGGTAGAGATTGTGAGTTTGGAAGGTGCTGTTGAAGGAGCCTTGGTGAGTTGATGCAGCGCATCTTGTAGATGGTACACACACTGCTGCCACTGTGCATTGGTGATGGAGGGAGTGAATGTTGAAGGTGGTGGATGGGGTACCAATGGTGTCAAGCTTCTTGAGTGTTGTTGGAGCTGAACTCATCCAGGCAAGTGGAGAATATTCCATTACACTCCTGATGTGCCTTATAGATGGAGGACAGGCTTTGGGGAGTCAGGAGGTGAGTTACTCGCCACAGGATTCCTAGCCTCTGACCTGCTCTTGTAGCCACAGTATTTATATGGCTGGTCCAGTTCAGTTTCTGGTCAATGGTAACCCCAAGATGTTGATGATGGAGAATTCAGCGATGGTAATGCCATTGAATGTCAGGAAAGATGGTTAGATTCTCTCTTGTTGGAGATGGTCATTACATGGCACTTGTGTGGCATGAATGTCACTTTCTACTTATCAGCCCAAGCCTGAATGTTGTCCAGGTCTTGCTGCATTTAGACATGGATTGCTTCAGTGTCTGAGGAGTCGAGAATGGTGATGAAAATTGTGCAATCATCAGTGAACATCCCCACTCCTGACCCTATGATGAAGGGAAGGTCATTGATGAAGCAGCTGAAGATGGTTGGGCCCAGGTCACTACCCTGAGGAACTCCTGCAGTGATGTAATGGGACTAAGATAACTGACCTCCAACAACCACAACCATCTTCCTTTGTACTCGGTATGACTCCAATCAGTGAAGAGGTTTCCCCCAATTCCCATTGACTCCAGTTTTGCTAGGTCTCCTTGATGCCACACTTGGTCAAATGCTGCCTTGGGATCAAGGGCAGTCACTCTCACCTCCCCTCGGGAGTTCAACTCTTTTGTCCATGTTTGGACCAAGGTTGTAAAGAGGTCAGGAGCTGAGTGACCCTGGTGGAACCCAAACTGAACGTTAAACTGAGTAAGTGCCATTTGATAGCACTGTCAAGGACCAGAACAGCTTGGCTAGGGTTGCAGCTAGTGCTGGAGCCTTCCATCATCTGTGATGCTGGAGACCTCAGGAAGAGGCCAAGATAGATCATCCACTCAGCACTTCTGGCTGGAGATTGTTGCAAATGCTTCAGCCTTATCTTTTGCACTGATGTGCTGGGCTACCCCATCATTGAGGATGGGGATATTTGTGGAGCCTCTTCCCCCAGTGAGTTGTTTTATTGTCCATCACTATTCATGACTGGATGTGGCAGGACTGCAGAGCTTAGATCTGATCTGTTGGTTGTGGGATCGCTTAGCTTTGTCTCTCGCATGCTGCTTCTGCTGTTTGCAATGCAATAGTCCTGTGTTGTAGCTTCACCGGGTTAACACCTCATTTTTAGGTATGCCTGGTGCTGCTCCTAGCATACCCTCCTGCACTCTTCATTGAATCAGGATCGATCCTCTGGCTTTATGGTAATGGTAGAGTGGGGGATATGCTGGGCCATGAGGTTACAGATTGTGGTTAAGTACAATTCTGCTGCTGCTGATGGCCTGCAGTGCCTCATTGACGCCAAGTCCTGAGTTGCTAGACCTGTTTGAAATCTATCCCATTCAGCACAGTGATAGTGCCAAGCAACATGATGGGGGGTATCCTCAATGTGAAGGCGGGACTTCGTCTTCTCAAGGACTGTGCGGTGGTCACTCCTACCAATACTGTCATGGACAGATGCATCTGCAGCAGGTAGATTGGTGAGGGTATTTAAGCTTCAAACACATTGTTGTGGATCTGGAGTCACACGTCGGCCAGGCCAGATAAGGACGGCAGATTTCCTACCCTAAAGGATATAGTGAACCAGATGGGTTTTTACGATGACCGTTTCATGGTCACCATTAGAGAGATTAGCTTTTATTTGCAGACTTATTAATTGAATTTAAATTCCACCAGCTGCTGTGGTGGGGTTAGAACATTAGCCTGGGCCTCTGGATGAGTAATCCAGTAATATCACCACTACACCACTGTCTCCCAAAACTTCCCTTCTCCTTCAAACCACTGGGGCTCAGATGACTGTCAACAGTTCGAATGTCACTTCCCTCATCTAAGGCATAATGCAAACAACAGCAATGTATCTTACCCAAAGCAGCTGTTATTTTTATGGTATACTGTCTTCATTTTTTGTCAATTGTCCCTATGTGCATTTTGTTTCTTTCATCCTGTTCCTTATCCACCTAGTCTAATACTTTTGCCGCCAAGAGCAAGAGGTTGAAGATCCCAGAATGCTGCCAAAGCTGCCCCAATCTTTTCCCTTTCTGCCCATTCGGATGCACTGCAGTCCCTACCCTTGCACCCTTCTCATTTCCCTCTTGTGTCCATTGTTAATCGTGTGACGATACCAGCCTGCAGTAATCACAGCATTAAAGCCTCAACTTTTAATCAAGGTCTTCACAGCACCATTTTGAACTTAACCCAACACTGGTTTTCACTTTAGTTTTACAAACAAAATAATTTATGTCCGATCAAGTGAGCAAAAGGATGTAATTCAATCTCCACATGTGAACGAGATCCATAAAGTACTCGAGCTTTGTTCTCACAGTTTATGGTATCATCTGTATCCCTGGAATAAATTACAGCCTCATTACTCGCTCCTCCTGCATCCTTAAATCTGTGGAAAAGCTTTGGACTCAGGAATCAACTTATCACTGAAGCGCCCCATGGAGACGCAAATTCAGCTCATCAGTGAGAGAGACGCCAGGAGCCGGCATGCTTTGAACAAGCTTCCCTTTCACACAGAATTTATCACCATTTAGCAGAGAGGCAGCTTCCTTCAAAAGTCTAATGGGAAAGGAGGCAGCAGCTCACTCACTCCATCAATAGTTCACTGGAGAATATTCCATAGGGCATTAAGACCACTGAGGGGCTCTTATATACGGAAGCTCATTCAACCTGAATAAGCATCTCAATGATGGCACTTGGTTACAGCCTGTCACGAGTTCTCAAAAGTTGATGCATATTTTGGGCTAATATTGCTTCTAATTGTGTGTCATACCCCTGCACTATCAAAAAAAAGCCTTTATTGAATGCTAAGCATCAGCTGAATATTTAGACCCATCTTAAAATATACTTTCATGTTTCTGTAACAGTCATAATATCCCAGGCTGTGCTTGGGAAAGACCACTCCCCAATCACAAAATGAGAGGACCTTTATAGGAGATGCAACCAAGTCCTTAAAGCCTAACAACGAGAATGGCTACACATTGTCAATATGACACGTCCCCTCATGTGGGCTGGTGCTGAAGGCAATCATTAACTATACATGTCATTTCCACTCGTAGGCAATGAGCTTTAATATCCCAGTACTATACTACAGGAAGATGGAAGTATATATAAATATGAGTCTAAGAATTCAGCTGCTGATAAACATTCTGTCAAACCATTTGAATTTTTGAGAGGGATTGGTGTGCTACACAATTAACAGCTTGGCTCAATTGGCAGTACTCACTTCTGAATCAGTGGACAAAGTGATTCTGTGACACTATTTGAAAAGTAGGGAGTGGTCCCAATGTCCAGCTCACCATTCCTCCTTAACCAACATCGGCAGAAAAGAGTCACCTTAACTGGCGATCCATCTCATTTACTGTGTGTAAACCAGCTGCCACATGTATCTGTATAACTGTGATTCATTGGCTCTGCAGTGCTTTGGGATTTCCTGCTGACATGATCAAATATTTTGGAAACACTTGTTGTTTATTGTTTTAAAATAATGGGGGAAAGGTGGGGGTTTAAATCACATGGAAGGAGATGTTTCCTGAACAATGTTGAAGTATGTCCCCCACCGAGGACTAAATTCAATTGTGCCCATCAATAGATCACTTTTTGTATTGGCTGCTGATGTAACAAGTGTCATTTCAAATGGTCTAGATCACAATTCATCCAAAACCATGGAAACTGGCTGTAGACTGGTATTTCTGAGGCCTTGCTCCCCACTATCTTATCTTCCCCTTACCGCTAGGAATCCACTGTCACTCTGTGACTATCACTCTGAAGCTTATTATTAACCAGATAAAACTATTGGTACAATTAGCGCTCAGTGGAAAATCTACTCTTGGATATGAACTGATAATGATTAGGTGAGACTCAATAACTGATCCAAGCCCCAGGATAAATGGTGAGACTGAGTGGCTCAGTGATTCTCAAACTACTTTTGGTTGCAAGAGCTTGTTTTAAAGGGATTAGTGATCACAGACTCCACTTCTAAATTAAAACACTAACTCCAACAGTAAATTCTGGACTAATATGGTCTAAAACATGCTTTTTTTCCCAAGCAAAATGTCTAGAATTCTAGAAGCTCCCAACTCACTCCAAAACTAGAGAAAAACAGAAGAAAGAGACATTCATGCAATATCATCGATCAACTTTGTGCTACCTATTGTGTTGCAAACTTTCTACCACTTACAGCACATCTCCACGTGCTCTACCCTCCTAGGGGAGACACCACTCTGCACTGCATGTGTAGTGGCCGCACTCCCCTCCAACCTGCTGGCTAACACCACTACTGCACTACTGTCTCCAGCCACCACTCATTCGCTTACTCTTGTCTTGACCATGGCACCATCACCCTCACGCCCACACGCCCAACACACCCCCCACCCCAGAAATAATTGCAAACGATACAATTCTCAAAATGCAAAAGCAACAGAGGCTTCTTCTGCACTGAACATTATAAATCGCTATACAATCAGTCCTATTTGAAAATGATTGTGTTGCAGCATGTCATTGTAAATGTCAGATGTCCTTCTGCCGCTGTTGTAAAACATGTTCCAGTAACATTACTGACTATTTTGCGGACTGTCTGGAAAATTTCAATGGACCCTCAGGGATCCAGGGTTCCCAGTTTGAGAACCACTGCATTATCAGATCCCAGCTTCAGGGCAAATGGTCAGGTTCAGTTATTGCTCACTATATGGTGATACTGGCTATTTTCTTACTCGAGATCAGTGGATTCAGCAATCTGGTTAAGCCGAGCCTGAAAATCAATGTCATCGACAGGCTCAACTCGAAATTATCCTAATTTTAGACTGATGTTTGTTCAATTTAGAGGAAACACACTAAAAGTCGGCGTCTGAGGAGACAACTGTTAAAAAACAGTAGGGGCTGGTGGTTTGAGATCAGAGGGAGATTTTGCATAACTGGCACAAAGAAGTGGGGGAGATTATTTAAGGTTGGTGAAAGCAGCAGGTTTGATGGGCCAAATGGCCTCAGGTCTTTTTGTGCTAGTCAGGTTCTTAGAGCTGGTGCATCTGCAGAAACCCTGGAGAAATGGTGGAAACACAGCAAACAATTGGGAGACCCGATTCCCTGCCCTCAACAGAAATTCCAGCCTCTTTGATCTAAAGTTTATGACTCCTGCTGGCATAATGAACAAGGCACACAGTTCCTGGTTTTTGATTTTCCCAGTCATTAACTAGTCACTCGGCTACTGTGAAACAATCCCAATAAAGCCGCCAGGGAGGTCTTTGACGTCTGTACTATTTTTAGGCAGTGTGATGTATTAAGGGGCTGCATGCACAATTAGTCACAATTTAAGCTGTTGCAGTGTCGTGAAAGTTCTGGAGTTATGTCCAGTTTGTTCATATTCACACTGCTTTCATGTGTGTCCAGTATGAAAATCCACAGCTCTTTGTACTTTAAGCCAGAAAATGGTTGCTTTACTCAAACAGCCACGGCAAATTAAAATGAGTTTGTGGATTCAAGCGGTGCAGCAGAGCAGCATTTCTGTGGTTGTGTACCATGTCAGGAAATGTAGGACACAGGCTTGTGTCTGTAAGTTCCTTCACAGTGGCTTGCTGAGTCTAACTGGGGCATTGGGAGGAAGGGAAGAAACTGTGCCAGGACACACTGGGCTGATGTCCCACACTTCCTAGTAGATGACCACAGGGCAGCAACAACAAACAACTGGGGGTGAGGGATAGGGCACCTGAGTGCATCGTCTAAGGAATGATAAACAAGGGGCTTGGCTGCTTCACAAGAAAAAAAGCTAATGACGTTACTCACATTGTTGGTTGTTTTGACTGACTGGAGAAGTAATTCAGTGAGAGGCTGGTAGTAACTAGAAGGAAGAACACTCTCATCTCGTAATCGCAGCTGCAGCCTCAGTGACCCTAGGTTTCCCCTGAAAGACAACACATTTGTTAGATTGCATAATACGATACAAATCATTGTGTGCTTTGCATGGACAGACAATACATCACTAGTACATGAGGTTAGTTGCCATGGTAGCAATATATGCTGAAGGGTTAAAGTGATTCACTTGATCATGGTCCTTTAAGTTCTGTTGGATCAATATTTAATCTTTGTCAACTTCTTTAAAATAATAATTGAACATGTAATATTCACGTCAGGTCCTGATCCTATTTGCATACAATCATTTGTTCTTTTACGTTTTTCTTCAAACTCCAGCAATATCATAATCTCTATATATATAACGATTAAAAATATTATATCTGTGTTTGCTTCATGTCTACAAAACCGTACTTCTTGTTTACACTCTTCCCGTCATTTTTTGTGATGACGTCTTCCATTATAATTCTCACTTAAAACAAAAATCACTTATTTAAACCAATGATCTTATAACTGTGATACAGACACTACTGTTTCCCTGCTAATGACACAAGATGGCCGCTGAAAGATATATACCTGAAAATTCATTTGTGGAAAATGTTTTTCCCACTAACTGAAATTTATAATGCCCCAAAACGAGATTTAAACACAATAAACGCTCAAAAAATAATCCTGTACAGTAACAATTAAATTTAGCATCTGATACATCTCCTGATCTTTCAAGCAAAGTCTCAGCTTCTGTGAAAGGTCTAGGCTTGGGTTTGATACTATCACTCAGAACTGTGTCACTGGTGACCCTCATATTTACGGGATATGGAGCAAGGGATGGGGGTGGTTTTTGTGGGAACCCAGGAGGTCCTGCTGAATTTAAAAGGCTGGCTCTGACTGGGAAAACTTGCACTAGAAGGACACAGCTGGACAGCTGAGAAGGGGAAGGGAGAGGTAACGGGTCAGGAAGAAGATCAATGAGTGAAAAAAACAAAAAGCTAAAAGCTACTGCGGATGCTGGAAATCCAAAACAAAAACAGAATTACCTGGAAAAACTCAGCAGGTCTGGCAGCATCGGCGGAGAAGAAATCAGTTAACGTTTCGAGCCTTCATGGCCCTTTGGCAGATCAATGAGTGGGCTGGGGGGATCGGTAAGTGGGTCGGAAGGATTGGCAAGTAAGGTTGGGGGATTGGAGAGTGGGTCCATGGAGGAGATTGCATGTGTGCCTATGTGCCTCGTTCATTATGCCAGCAGGAGTCATAAACTTTAGATCAAAGAGGCTGGAATTTCTGTTGAGGGGGAGGTGGTAAGTCAGGAATGAGGTTGAGCTGGGGTCGTAGTGGGAGAGGTATTCAGGGGTAGCAGTCCTTCTGGATCCAGGCCTACTGTATCCTTTCACCTTCTGGAATTCCTAGCACAGGGAAACTTGGCCCGTAGCCATTAAATCTTAACAGTTGTAAAATTTTGAGACGCAGAGCCTCATTAGCAGAGTTTGTTAATGACCTGCCTCTGGAGAGCAAGTTAGTCGATCCCAACCCCCACCAACCCTAAACCTTGTCCATTAAAACTACAAGTTCTGCCTGTCATGGGGTGTTAAAATTACCCCAGTGTACTGAATAGTAATTGTAGAGTCTCAGTACATGCAGTGAAAACAACTAATGATCTCATCTGTGTTTCGTTGACAGTTTGAAAAGCTCCATGTTAATTGCTTATACCCGTGAAAGAGAAATTCTAATTACCAACACCTATAAGGTAGAAAAAGATAAACAGGCTGATAGAAAGTCATTTAAATAGTGACTTTTCTTATTCTAATTTGATTCTTTTTTAAAAGTAGTTGATTTTTCAAAGTAAACAAACCACTTTGAGTAAAACTGGTAGGACTGGTATTGTTACCCTATTGACATTTCCCCGTGTTTTCTCTGCCCTTGTGGTCTCATAATCTCCTGCAGTCTGGAGAATACGTGGGTGAGCCACTCGATCAATGCCACAATTTATGTGTACTGCAGAAGCTGAACAGCAGTACCTAGCAGTAGCTCTCCTTCTAGTTTTCCTTTGGGCATCGCTTCATCCCACCCCACAATTTCTCCATGCTGAACACCACTTGGAAGAAGCACTGGGGGTAGTAAGGGCACAGAATGTACTCTGGGTGAGGGACTTCAATGCCCATCGCCAAGAATGGCTCAGTAGCACAGCTACTGAATGAACTGGCCAAATCCCGAAAGACATATCTGCCAGACTGGATCTGTGCCAAAAAGAAAGAAAATCCTACTTGACCTCGTCCTGACCAATCTACTGTCTCTGGGGAGATGGCAGAGTAGCGGTAATGTCACTAGACTAGTAATCCAAAGTCCCAGGCTAATACCCTGGGATTCAAGCCCCACCAGGGCAGCTGGCAGAATTTAAATTCAATAATTAATAAAATCTGGAATTCTAAAATTAATTTCAGTAATGGCGACTGTGAAACTATTGTTGATTGTTGTAAAAACCCCATCTGGTACACTAATGCCCTTTAGGGAAGGAAATCTGATGCCTTTACCTGCTCTGGCATACATGTGACCCCAGACCCACCGCAATGTGGTTGACTCTTAACTGCTGTCTGAAATGGCCTAGCAAGCCACTCAGTTCAAGGGCAATTAGGGATGGGCAACAAATGTTGGCTTTGCCAGTGATGCCCACATCCCATGAAAGAATTTAAAAAAAGATGCACCTGTCCATGACAGTTTCAATAGGAGTAGCCACCACACAGTCCTTGTCGTCCATTGTGTTGTGTGGCACTACCACCGTGCCAAATGGGATAGATTCAAAACAGATCCAGCACCTCAAAACCGAGCATCCATGAGACACCATCAACAGCAGCAGAATTCTATTTAACCACAATATACAATGTCAAGGCCCAACCTATACCTCAATCTTAATATCAAACCAAGGGGGCCACCTCTAGTTCAATGGAGAGTGTAGAAGGGCATGACCGGAACAGCAACAAGGATTCTCCACTGGTTGGAGTCACACCTAACACACAGGAAGATGGTTGTCTCAGCCCCAGGACATCACTGCAGTAGTTTCTCAGGGTATTTCCTAGGATTGCCCATTTTCAGCTGCTTCATCAATGACCTTCCTTCCAACATAAGGTCAGAAGTGGGGATGTTCGCTGATGATTGCACAATGTTCAGCACCATTGGCAACTCCTCAGATACTGAAGCAGTCCATGTCCAAATGCAGCAAGACCTGGACAATATCAGGCTTGGGCTGATAAGTAGAAAGTGACATTCATGCCACACAAGTGCCATGTATTTTGAAGTGCTAGGCAAAGGCCATCTCCAAAAAGAATCTGACCATCATCCATTGACATTCAGTGGCATTGGCATTGCTGAATCCCCCACTACCAACATCCTGGGGGTAACCATTGATCGTACTGGGCCACCCATACAAATACCTGTGGCTACAAGAGCAGGTCAGTGGCTGGAAATTCTGTGGCAAGTTACTCACCTCCTGACGCCCCAAAGCCTGTCCACCATCTACTATGCACAAGTCAGGAGTGTGATGGAATACTCGCCTCTTGCCAGGATGAGTGCAAGTCCAACAATACTCAAGAAGCTCAACACCACCCTGGACAAAGCAACCCGCTTGATCAACACCTCTTAAGCATTCACTCCCTCCACCACTGGCGGCAGTGTGTACCATCTACAAGATGCGCTGCAGCGAGTCGACAAGACTTCTTTGACAGCACCTTCCAAACCTGCAACCTCTATCACCTAAGAGGATAAGGGCAGCAGACACATGGGAACACCACTACCTGCAAATTCCCCTCCAAGCCACACACCATCCTGATTTGGAAATATATCACCGCTCCTTCACTGTCGCTGGGTCAAAATCCTGGAACGCCCTCCCTAATAGCACTGTGGGTGTACCCTATACCACATGGACTGCAGTGGTTCAAGAAGGCAGCTCACCACCACCTTTTCAAGGGCAGCTAGGGATGGGCAACAAATGTTGGCCTTGTCAGTGATGCTCACATCCCAGGAATGACTAAAAACAAAGTCACATTCCTACAGGAGAATTGCTGTAAACACCTTGAGCTTTTCAATAATTGAACTCGCGTTACTCCAACTCCTGAATGCGTTCAGTTTGAACTAATTTATCTTTCCTCAGTGGGTTGTTTGAAAGTGCCACGAGGTTATCAGTGCAGAATAAGATTTTTTAAATCCTCTTTCACATAATCTTAACCCTTCAGTGACCCCTGACTTTCAGTGTTCTGTTGAGCAGATTATCTGCCTTTCCCCATCTGTCAGCAAGACTTCATGATAAATAAAACACTCGCTACTCAGGACGAAAGTAACATTGAAGGATGGCAAGGCAAAGGGCGGCTGGATGTCTCATTGATCCATCACCCCCGTGCTCGCAGACATACAATGGCTCCCAGTCCGGCAAGGTCTCAATTTTAAAATTTCCCCACCCCATCTCTTTAACCTCTTCCAGCCTTACAACCCTCTGAGATATCTGCGCTGCTCCAATTCCGGCCTTCTGCGTATTGCTGATTTTAATTGCTCCACCAAGGGCAGCCCTGCCTTCAATTGCCTTGGCCCTACGCTCTGGAATTTCGTTCCTAAAACTCTGTTTCTCTACCTCTCTCCTCCTTTACGATGCTCCTTAAAATCAACCTCTCTGGCCATCTGTCTTAATATGTTATATGACTAGGTGTTAAATTTTGGCCCAAATTTTCGCAGGGTCAGAAGGACCCCGCACCTTAGACAAAACGGCGCTGCAGCTCTAACCCAGGAAGTCCCACCCTGAACCTGGGAAACAGAGCAATTTTGCTGGGGGTGGGGGGGAGGGGGGAGGAGGAATTACGGAGGGGGTGCGGGTTGTAGTTTGCATATCCGTGGTCCTCAGAGGCACCTGTACAGGTAAAAGTGCAGCTACCTTCAAACAAATGCAATTTTGGTTTGAGGGATTTCCAAGACACAGCTCATGGGCTTTAGGCATTTTAGCAAAAGGTCTAAAGCTGCTGGAGTAATTTAGAGAGGGAGGGTACCCTTTCAGATAGGTCCAGGTATCCCATTTGTAGAGGTAAAGTGCTCCTTTGGGAGAGTTAAGGTACCCTTTGGGAGAGGTTAGGAACCCTTTGAGATTGTTAGAAGTGCTTATGTGAATGTGCGTAAAAAGTGGATAACTCAGCGGAACTGTTAAACTGCCAAGGCATTTAAACCCCCAAGCTCTTTAAATTTTGAAAAATAAATCCTGCTGTGGCTGCTTGCAATTTCATTAGCTGTCTGTTGACATAAGTCTGAGGGTTATCATAATACCATTCATGCTGCATTGTTGATACAGCAACCTATCATTATCACAGCGGGGGGGGCTGCAGTTTGACAGTTTGATAGCTCCAAGTGGTTATAAAGTCATTGATGTTGGACTATGAATGCAAATGTTTGTTTTTATAAGGGATTAAGTACTTAAGTTATTTAATGTATTGAACATGTTTTTATGAATGAGAGTTTTTGAGTAAGTAGACACTCAGAACTTTATTTTATTTCATCTCTGCATGGTCCCTGAGTTCTGGCAATGGTGGATTATGGGTCAGTTGGCATGGGGGCTAAAAGGGCCATGGGGATGAATGGGGGTGTCATGGTTGGCATGACATGGCACTACATTGGCATAGAAGTTATAAAGGGCCATAGGGATGGGTGGAGTTTATGGGTTGGTAAGACGACACTGTGGGCATAGAGGCTATAAAGGGCCATGGGGTGGGTAGAGTGGCATAGTTTGGCATGCAGGGTAAGAGGGACCATGGGAGGAGGATAGGGGCATGAGGTGACATAAATTTGCACGGATGGGCCATGGGAATTGTGTGGGGGGTGAGGGGGTGTGAGGGGTGAGGCCTAGAGGGCTGTTTCTGGTTTTATCATTTTTTTACAACTGGAACAGAGTCCCAGGGCACTGAGGCAGGCCTTCTAAACAGCACACCTCTGCACCTGGCAGCCCCTGTGGCTGCCTCTGCACGGTTTCTGGGATCGGCAGGCACGATTCCGGTTAACACCCGCCCCACTCCCTCCCCCCAAACCCTGGAACGAAAATCCAAAAATTCCGGAGCACCTTCTCCCAACTTGGGTTTATGGAGTTGGGAATTTTCCCGACACTGTGCTCCCAACTTGGCAGCGAAAATCAGCCTTTTGTTTGATAATGCTCCCGAGAAGCACATTGGGATGTTTTACTGTCTGAAAAGTATTATACAGTGTTGTCCAATACATTCAGCACCTGCCATATGTGGTGAATTGGCCACAGACGTGTTATGGGGTCTTAAGATCATAAGAAATAGGAGCAAGAGTTGACCATGCAGTCCATCGAGCCTGCTTCGCCATTCAATAAGATCATGGCTGATCTGATTGTGGCCTTAACTCCACTTTCTCTCCTCCTCCCATAACCTTTGACTCCCTTGTCTGTCAAAAACCTGTCTCCTCAGCCTCGAATATATTCAATGACCCAGCCTCCACTGCTCTCTGGGGAAGAGGATTCATCATATCAGCATCTATCTTGTCAAGCCCCCTCAGAGTCCTATATGTTTCAATGAGATCACCTCTCATTCTTCTAAACTCCAATGTGTATAGGAACAACCTGCTCAACCTTTCCTCATGAGACAACCCATTAGTCCCAGGAATGAGCCTCCTTAAGAAAGGAGACCAGAACGGTACTCCTGCTGCAGTTTGTACAGCCGCAGCAATACTTCCCCCTTGCAATAAAGGCCAACATTCCATTTGCCTTCCTAAAAACTTGCTGTACCTGCATGCTAACCTTTTGTGATTCATGTACTGTACATATGGCTCTGTACTGCAGCATTCTGCAATCTCTCTCCATTTAAATAATAATAATGTGGAGAATTGATGCTGTTCGGTTTTAGAGCCACACGATACTGAGCTGTGTTAAAGCTGCAGCGATGGGTGTGAGTATGGATGTCACTCTCTGGACACGCTCTGTTTGCAACCTGTCTTTAATTGAGCAAGGAATGATCAACCATGTTGCTGTTAGACTGGATTCACATATCAGTCACGGTTATGCTTATCAGAATATAGTTCAGTTATTGGGGCTGTAGTGGCCTTGAAGCTGAAGGGCCACATGTTCAAAGAAACAGGAGCGTCGTCCACCATTTGTTACCTTCGTTGTTCCTGTTCTCTCTGGGTCCCTCTACAAGGCAATACATTCAGAAAAGAGGGACCACTCTATTAAGCACCGTGAAAGCAGGGATGGCCTGTGGAAGGACAGCGGTCCGATTGCTCTCAAAATTTTCTAGTGGCACAGGGGATGCCGGCTGAAGAATTGGTTTTGTTTAGCAGGTGGTTGGCTGTTTTTGCAAAGCAGTTAAGGTCCATGGGCAATGGACAGCGCTGCACGGCCACCAAATGAGGGTTCCAGTATGCAATTTTGGCAAGCTGGTCAACATCCAAAGCTGCAGCAACATCCAAATGCTTTCAGCCTTCATCTTAATTGATCTGTTGAAACGAGCGATTGAGCGGGCACTGTTAGTGTAAAAGGGGAGATTACAGGAGGTCGGTCATGAGCCAGATGTCTATTAAACATCCGGATGCTGTGTTTGGTAATGGCAGATGACAGAGTGTAAGCAAGACAGGAGTCAGAGCACAGGTGCCAATACGCAGAGATTTGTCAATTCTTTTCCCCCCCATGAGTTTCTTAATATCTTAATTCTGATAAAATAGAGACAGTTTCATCTTGAAGAAATTTGAATTTTGAAAGAAACTGGAGCCCACTGTCAGAAAATGACCACTTCAGTTAACAGATTGCCACCACCCTTTAAGAGTCTATATAGCAGGCTTGCTTTGCGGAACAGTTAGATTGAAGCTGTTCTCCTGGCTCTGGCAATGAGTGTATGGTCTTACTTGTTGGCGATTTAAAACCTCAAATCTATTTTCAAAAGATTGTATATTTGTTTTATTAATCTTGCTTATATTTTGCATCATGTGACGAATATGGTGACCTAAATACCTCAAATTCAGTGAGCACTGGAATTTTATTGTCAACACTGTTATATAGATGCAGATTGTTACTGAAAGAAAGCAAACTTCAGTGTTTTTTTGTAACCTGAATTCTTCTCCATTTCCATATTTCTCATATGATGTCCATCCTAGACCAGACCTCTTAATGGGGAAGTATTAAACTGATTCCTCTATTTGACAGCAATCATTAGTTGAGAGACTGCTGTCATGCTCCAGTCTTCTCAGAGACTGATTGAATGCTGTTGTTCTCTTTTCACAGAAACTCATGCATTTGAGCAGGTAACAAGGCACCAAGAAACACCCCCCCTCCTCCCTCACTGCCTGGTGCCAAACAAGAGTCACATGTTTTTTTAATAATGTCCGTCTTTACAGAGTAGAATCACAGAAATGTTATGGTGTAAAAGGAGGCCATTCTGCCATGGTCTTATCGAGCCTTCAGGTAAGTACAGTAGGGAGGAGGGGAGAATGATTTTTTCTATGTTCCCTTGCTTCTACAAATAAAGAAAGGAATAACTGGCATTTATTTAATATCTTTCAAGAGCTTAGGTCATTCTAAAATGATTTACAGCCAATTAAATACTTTTTGAAATAATGTCACTGTTGTAATGTGGGGAGTTACAATGACATTATTTCCTGTTACAAATTTGTTAATTGGAAACTCTTTATTGCAACAGTGACTTCACTTCAGAAAAAACTTTTACTGGTTGTAAAGCACTTTGGGGCATCTGGTGGTTGTGAAAGAAGCTATATAATTGGACAATATGATGGACTATATAAATGGTCTTCAAATGGACACACAGCACACAGTAAGAGTAGGTCTCTTTAAGGTAACATTCTCTTTTAACAGTGTTCATAAAATTGACAAACTGCTTAATTCAAGTACTCCTGCTGCAGATACAGTACATGGTTCACTTTTCAACCTGCTTCGCTGAATTATTTTTCCACAAACTGAGCAGACAAGGAGCAGTCAATATCCTTTCCATTCCTTCTTCACTGGCTGCAAGGATAAACTGAGAGCAGCCCCAGGCAAAATGTAACACTAACATATATGGCCATAAAGAACTGAACCAATCCCTGCGCTACTCACTACTTTGTTAAAGTGAGTTCTGTGCTTTCTCACCCAGGCCAGCAGGGGGAGCATTTTCAACAGCAGGAATCCCGCTGGTTGTGGAGAGGAGGCTTGGGGAGGAACAGAGGAGAAAAATAGGGGGCTATTTTGGTAAAATGGTGAAAACAGGAGTTAAATGGCTGCTGTACTAACAAGACAGACCTGTCTGAAAGCCTGGAATTAGCATGTAGATTTGGACCTCATTGTTGATTACCATAATTTGCACTTGCTCGGAAGGGCTAAAACAGACACTTCCAGGTTTAGTGCTCTACAGTTGATTAGATGCAACTTTCTTGGAGCAGAATATGCGGGTACCTCACACCCACTTCCACTGAAGGTGTGGGGTGTGCTGGCTGGCACACAGTGGCAGGTTTCAGGGCAGCTCAGGGAACGAGGGAGAGGGTGCACAGATTCTCAGACATGGCACTGGAGGTCCTGGTGGAGGAGGCCCAGAGGAGGGGGGATATCCTGTACCCGCTGTGAGGAAGGAGCCCACCTCACCATCCTCTCCCTCTGTCCCTCTCTCCTGCAGCAGCTGGTGCTGCTCTACCTGGCCTCATGGCCTCCTCCCATTCTTTATCCAGACCAAGGGGGACCCCTAGCAAGATGCCGATAACCCTTTCTCCAGGTGACTCCTATAAGGTGCCTAATAAGCATTCATTTTTTAGGTGAAGCCCTCAGAGAGCTGAGAGGAAATGTTGATAGAGTATTGGTGAAGTATTGGCAAAATGTCCCAGAATGTCTCCCAATGTGTTTCAAAAGGCCCCTTCAAACCTCCGGCAGTGAGTGAGCAGTGATTAGGTAGCACTCAAAATCCTCAGCAATGACTAACTGATTCCAAATCAGTTGATCACTGTTAGGACAGGGGGATAAGATCAAGCACTAGCCACCAAAACGCTGTGCAGCCTCCTCAATGAGCGCAAGCAGGAAACATAAGTGGCAATCAAAGATCCTCTAGGTGGCTATATCTAGCACAGGCTTCAACTCCTTTACCAAGGCAGCATCCTGTGCTAAACACCAGGCTAAACGCCAGGTTTAATGTCAGGTTTAATGCCAGGTTAAACTCCAGGGGCAGGATTTTCCCGTCAGCGAGTGGGGGGGGGGGGGGGGGGGGGGTGTGGGTCCCACTCGGTGACGTCGGGCAAAACTCCCGATGTCACCCCGCCCCATTTAAATTTTCCGGTAGGCGGGGGCTCAGCAAAACCAGCTGTGCGCCCGCCAACCTGTCAATGGCCAATTCAGGCCATTGACAGAGTCATTAAAGTAATTAATGAACCTGTCCGTCCAACTTTAAGGTTGGCGAGCAGGCTAGGAGCCCTGGCAGGAATTAGAAAAAGCATGAAACCTCATCCACGGGCAGGTGAGGTTTCATGTAGCTTTTAAAAAATTTTATTAAAGTTTTTGTAAAAATTATGGACATGTCCCAGCTCATGTGACAGTGTCACATGAGGGGACATGTCAGGAATTTTTTTTTCTATTCTTCATCTTTGTCATAGAAACAGCCGATCTCCCTGAGGCAGCACTTAGCCTCAGGGAGATGAGTGCGCTCTTTCCTGCACACGCGCGAAAGAGTGCACTCTCAATTTTGGGATTCCCCCCCACCACACAGAGAGCACATAGTGCTTCAGAGCGGACGTCACACTGGGCGGGCCTTATTTGGCCTGCCCATGTAAAATGGCGCCGCGCCCCCGATTGGGGGCGCCGATCGGAAGGGCGCCTGTGCGCGCCCACCCTTCAACTTCGCTCCTGACAGGGGGGAATTCCTGCCCCAGGTTAAAGCAGCATTTCAGCTTAAGGCCCCATCTTAGCCACCTCTTTAATGCCTGACATTTACAAGGAAAATCACCCCCACCTGACTTTTCATTGGTTATCAATTCTCAACATTGATCAGTGTATGGACAATCCAGTCTGCCTTTTTTCACAACAGGAAGCAGAAAATAGACAGCTTGCATTTATAATCACGCCTTTCATGATCTTAGGATGTCTCAGAAGTGCTTCAAAGCCAGTGAGGTAATTTTGAATTTTAGTCACTACTGTAACGCGGGGAAACACATCAAACAATTTACACAGCAAGATCCCACAGAACAATACTGGGCTGCTTGAAAATTTCAAGCTTAAGGTGGATTTTTGTTAGGTACGGCTATTAAGGGATATGGAATCAAGGCGAGTAAGTGGAGTTAAGATAAAGATCAGCCATGATCTGTCTGAATGGCAGGGCAAGCATGAGAGGCTGAATGCCCTACTCGTGTTCCAACGGAAAGTGCACCAGAGACTGCGATTTAGCTGTGTAAACACCAGGACTGGTGCACAGCTCTGAGACCCAGGGGCTGTGAAGCCAGCAAGCACCAGCTGAGAAAAGCGCCGCCAACTGCAGCAGGACCAACACTGGAGTCCATTTCCCCTGCTGTCAGGAAATGCCTGCAAAACAGTTTCACACATTTCAAACAAAAAGCTGACGGTCTGGGTGGTCAGAGGGAATTCCCGGAATCTGGCACGGTAGAAAAGAGCCAGATTTAGAAATTGAGGAAGTAGCTCGACTCAGCGCACATTTTGATGTGCCAGTATTGCAGCTGAAAATAACAGCTCTGTCAGTTAGCTGAAGGCTGCTTCTCGATTAGAGCAGGGCCCAAGATCTTATCACCACCTCGAATAGCTTTGATTGTCTGAAGCACCAGGCATTTCAAAATCACACAAAAAAGGAGTAAATTGCGCTCAAACCTGAAAATGTAAATATTTGTTTCACAGCTTTTATTTGCAGGTAAATAGATCAATTCACGTGGTAATATTACTGAGCATAGGAGGACTGGCCATTGAGACATATTGGGAAGAGTTTTACTCTTCGAGTAATCTGGGCGAGGGGGGAAGCATTATCATTATATTTCAGAACCCGCCTGATTCTCATACCAATGATATCAATGGGTCAAAAACTAGGTGGGTTCAGCAACAAGTGGGTGTTCTAATCAACCGCATTATTGTACATGAGGTGCAGGTAAAAAAAAATATTGCAATTGAAATTCTCAGACTCAGGTTTTGGACTTTGATCCCAAGAGTATGTGTTGTTGGTTTAGGAAACTGAAATAGAAAAAAGTTCCGAATTTTAAAACAAATCTAACAATGAGGATAAACTACCTGATCAAAACATAGGAAACATGCAAACTATATATTCCAGTGACAGACTCAAGATACTTGCCTAAAATCAATCCCATCAACAATGAACACTGGCAGATTCCAGGGCCTGAATTTTACCCTCGGGGTGCGCCCATAGCCGGATGTAAAACCCGCTCCCGGCTGAGACCGTGCAGTGAATGCGCTCTTACGCTGGCTGGTCAATTAACAGGCAGCCAGCGTGAAACGCGCCCGGAGAAAGGCTCAGCACTGCTGGTGGGGGCGGGGAGAGGGTGGGCATTGACATCACTGCGGGTGCTGGGAGCACTTCCACTGAGCTCCCTGAAGGCAGACGGCTGCCTCAGGGAACTGCAGACCTCCAAATAATGAAAGCACAAAAATGCTGCAAAAAATGCCCATGCAGCACAATCAAGCACCTGAAAGCAAACCTCATAAAAAGAAGAGTCCCCAGATATTTCTTTTAATTTGAAATCCTAACGGAGATTTCATCCCACCCTTGGATGAGGTTTCATTCAAGCCTGCCTGGCCAACTGGCCTGTCCACCAACCAAAAGGTTGGACGGGTCACGAAAAATCACTTTCAGTTGGGGCATTAACGAGCTTAATTGTGCAAGTGCGCGATGATATCAGGACGTTCACCTGACCTCATCTTGTGCGATCTTACGCCTGTTCGGTTTGGGCGCACACTTGCCCGAGAGAAGTAAAATTCCGGCCAAGAACTCTCTAGCTGCCAGTTGCCTGTAAATAGGAGGTCTTGTGACACATTGGGTAGTGTCCCTGCCTCTGAGCCAGCAGCTCCGGGTTTGAGTCCCACCCTAGGACTTGATGGCCAAGGAAAGGATTTTTTATTCGTTCATGGGATGTGGGCGTCGCTGGCTAAGCCAGCATTGATTTCCCTCGAGCTGCCTTCTTGAACTGCTGCAGTCCATGTGGTGTAGGTACACCCACAGTGCTGTTAGGAAGGGAGTTCCAGGATTTTGACCCAGCGACAGTGAAGGAACAGCGATATATTTCCAAGTCAGGATGGTGTGTGAATTAGCGGGGAATTTTCAGGTGGTAATGTTTCCATGCGCCTGCTGCCCTTGCCCTTCTAGATAGTAGTGGTTGTGGGTTTGGAAGGTGCTGTCTAAGGGGGCTTGGTGAATTCCTGCAGTGCATCTTGTAGATGGTACACACCGCTGCCACTGTGCGTCAGTGGTGGAGGGAATGAATGTTTGTGGATGTGGTGCCAATCAAGCAGGCTGCTTTGTCCTGGACGGTGTATGGGTAGTCCAGTTCAGTTTCTGGCCTGTGTTTATAACCCAGCTAAACAAGTTGAGTATCAACTTGCAAATGCTTCCAACACATGCCAATGGCAGGCAGTAAGAGCAGGTGAGCCATGTGATGGAAATGTGATGTGATTGGCGCCTCTAGCTCTGGATACAATATGCATGTAAAAGTGCATGTTGCCACAGCAGCTTGGCTCCCTGAGTGAACTTTAACACACCACCACCACATCATTACAGAACAGACAGCATTGTCTAATAATACCTGTTGGTAATAGTGATGAATAAATGTTTAACACACTCTCATGGCTTTCCGTTGTTTAGTACTTTAATGGAAGTGCCTCCATTAAAATGGCAACAACAACTTTCACTTGTTAGGTGTCTTTTAACATAATAAACGTTATTAAACTTTTCAAAGTTATTCTCAAGAGGTGAAAACAGCCCATCATCAAGCTGCGATGGAGAGTTAAGAGAGATGACTGAAGACCTAGAGGCCAATGGATAGGCTTCAAAAAGATTTTTTAAGGATGGCGGAATAACATCTTATGAATGCTTTGTGTTGACCTGTGAAAATCAATGGCAACTTCTGCATTATTATTATTACAGTAAAACAGTAATGCAGACGTCAGGAGTAATTTTATTTAAAAAAGATAAGAATGCAATGCCTTTTATGACCTCAAAGTCCGAAAGGGATTTACAACCAATTAAGTATTTTTCAAGTGTAGTCAACACTGTAGTGGGGAAATGCAACAGCAAGGGTCCCAATAACAGCAATAATAATCAGATAACCCATTTTAGTGATGTTGGTTGAGGGATATACTTTGGCTAGGACACCAGGGAGAATTCCCCTGCTCTTCTTCAAAATAGTGTCATGGGATCTTTTACATCCGCCTGAGAACACGGCTGTTCCTCAGTCATTTATTTATTGGCTGGAGGTGAGACCGTACTAGGGTGGAAGTCCTGCCTCAGAGAGCTGCCAGCCAATATGTCTGATCAGCAGCTCTGCAGTTCCAGCAGGACCATTGGGAGCAGTAGCCGCTGCTGAGACTACCCTTGTCCCATCAGTCTAAGTGCTGAAGTCCACTGGACCGGCTAAGTCTGTGGTCTCACAGCAGGAGGGGAGAGGAAGCTCGGGTTGTGGTGGGGGGCAGGTTGTGAGGTGGGTGGGGAGGTGGGGGGGGGGGGGGGATGACGCCTGATTTGGAAAGGGGGCTAGTGAGGGAGGGGCCCCACCTTCCCAGCTGAGGCTCGAGCTTGATGACCTGCCGGGCATTCAGCCCGTCCTTGAATTCTTCCCGCTAGCCTCAAAATTGAGGCCAGGGCAGAAGCTGCCCTTAAGTAGCCATTACTTGGCCCCTGAAGGGCCTTAACTGGGGCGAGGGTGGGCAGGTCGCTTGCTCATAAAATTGCGGACTGGTCAGGGGAGGGTGGGAGCGTGGTACGAAGGCCACCTGGGTAATTTTATGAACCCCTGGTGGTGCGGGGCCTGATAAATTCTTCCTTAGGATATCCGCTGGCCTGGGAAATGCACCCTCCCCCAACCAGGAATATTTCTGGTCCCAAGATCACTCCATGTGGAGTGCCGAGCTCCCAGTGTCTGTGAAGCATTGTGTCGGACCGGGTGGAACCTTGATGCTACAGGTAGAGCAGGAAGTGCACAAACCTTTAATATCTAGGTTCAAATTCAAGCCAGAATGAGAGCATGGAAGTCTCCTCTGTATTGACTATAGAGGTTTGGTGAGAGTCAGTGTCTGTCAGCTCAGTGCAAAAGGGCATCACTCTCAACACTGCCCCTAATTTTGCCACCAACTGGCACCTCACTCATTTGCCTAAGATGGCTCGTGTAGATTAACTGATTTTTTTTGGATTGGGTCAATGTTGGCAAGGCCAGCATTTATTACTCATCCCTAGTTGTCCTTGAACTGCTGCAGCCCATGTGGTGCAGGTACACCCATGGTGCTGTCAGGAAGGGAGTTCTGGGATTTTGACCAATGACAGCGACGGGAACAGCGATATCGTTCCCAGTCAGGACGGCGTGTGGCTTGGAGTGGAACTTGCAGCTGATGGTGTTCCCAAGCGTCTACTGCCCCTTGTCCTGCTCGGTGGTAGAGGTCACATGGTTGGAAAGTGCAGTCAAAGAAGCTTTGATGACTTGCAGCCACAGTGCACCAATGGTGGAGAGTGCACAAGTTTAAGGCAGTGGATGGGCTGCTGATCAGGCAGACTGTTTAGCTCTGGATGGAGATGAGCTTCTCATTTGTTTTTATAGCTTCACCCATTCGGAAAATTGCAAAGCATTCCATGACATCGGACTTGTTCCCAATGGAGAAGCTTCAGGAGCCACGAGGTGAGCCACTTACTCCAGAATACCCACCATCCCTCCAGTAACCACAGCATATATGGGCCTAGTCCAGTTGAGTTTCTGGTGACCCTCAGGATGATGATGGAGTTTTAGGAAAATTCCATTTCAGTGTCAGGGGTAATGGTTAGGGTTATTCTTGTTGGAGATAGTTGTTATCTGGCACATGTGTAGTGTGAATGTTACTTGCTCTTTATCAGCCAAAGCCTGGATGTTGTCTAGGTCCTGTTGCATGCGGAAATTTCTTGTTTCATAGAGTCAAAGGGCCGGATCTTCACCCTCAAAGGGGAAAGCGGGAGTCCAGAAAATTCCCACCTTGGCTCACCCACCTCGGGGGAAAGTGCCAGGAAAGATGGGATTTTCATTGCGGGGGTTCGGGGGGGTGGGTAGCAGGTGCAGGCTGCAGTCAGGTCAGCCAAGTGAGAGCCCAGAAATCCATTAGAGTGCTGAAACACCTGATCCTCGGGAAAACATTGCTTGATTGACAGCCCCAGCTCTCTGATCACTTCTGTCAATTTTACAATGTTTGTTTACACAAAGCGGTTTCAAGCGATTGCAATTTCAGGTATTGACATGTTAAAGGTTCTGGATGATTGACACTTTTTTTGGCCTGCAACAAAAGGGAGTTCTTTTTAGGAAAGTGGAAAGTTATCAATGAATGGCTAATTTTTTTTCAAGATTTTTTTTATACATCTTATTGTCACTATAGTGTTCATTGCTTCTCTACAGTATATAGTGGGTGAATGGGTATGGAAGTGCCATAGCTTGGCATGATGGGCATGAGGGTCATGGTGATGAGTGCGGGGCATACTTTGACATGGGGGTGCATGAGAAGGACCTTCTGAACTTACCTTTCAAACGGTTCCCTCATGCAGACTATGGTACATGACACCCCTCAGGGTCTGCAAACCATCACTCTATGAAAAGCTGGTCCGATTCCATGAAAATTGCGGAGGGCCAGGACATGTCTACTCCTGTAATGGAGTGGGCAGGGTGCGGACTCCCAACCCAAGCCAACCTGCACCCTTAAAAGGCGCTCCTGAAAATCAGAAACCCTGGGAATGGGGTTGGGAATCCCGGAATCGGGTCCCGGTCGCTATTTTCACCCCTCCACAGAGTCTCCCCGTCTCCATGAAAATCCAGCCCACAGAGTCGTTAACAGAACAGGAAGTGGCCATTCAGCCCATAGATCATTATCTGAGGAGTTGTGAAAGGAGCTGTACACTGTGTAATCATCAGAAAGAAGTCCCATATTCTGAATATATGATAGAGGAAACGTTGTTGATAAAGCAGTTTGGAGTTAGTTGTGCCTAGAACACTGCCCTGAGGAGTTCCTTGGGTTGAGATGACTGACATCCAAAATCACAACCATCTCCCTTTGTGCTGGGCATGACTCCAGCTAGTAGACAACTTTTCTCCTGATTCCCACTGACTTCAGCTTCACTAGAGCTCCTTGGTGCCACACGTGGTCAAATGTTGCCTTGATGTCACTCCTACCTCACCTCTGGAATTCAGGTCATCAGTCCATGCTTGGACTGAGACAGTAATAAGGTGTGCGACCAAGTGGTCTTTTGATATGATTTATTTTTTAAAATTGGAGCAGAGTAGGGGTTTGCATTTAACATCTGCACCCAATTTTGGCGCGGGGGCTGGATGGTAGAAATCTTCTACTTCCCAGTGTAGTCACTCACGTTAATGAGCACAAATTTGAGCAGAAGTGGAGATCATGTACACCCTCCTATGGGGAGGCACAGCCAGGCTGCTGCCTTGCATCATCCCTACTACACAGTTCAAAAGACTTGCTTGTCTTCCTGTCTGGTGACTGGTGTCTAATTCAGGGCAAAAGTCGAAGTGGCGGGGGAGGAGAGAAGGTTGGAAGATGACTGAAATCATAGGAGGCAATTAAAGGGAAAATGTCATATTAAATTTAAGCATAAAAAGCCTCTCAAAATGACACCGTGCAGGTATGACTAAGAGATTAAATTTGCACTTTCTTTTGAAATGCGGGCAAATCCCAGAGATGGGTCCATCAGAGCCACACTTTGAAGCTTGTTTTATAGTGTAATTTGGGTAGATGGCTCAATAGCTGAAGTGAGATGACTCACCACTTGATGACTGTCACTGAAGCATTGTATAGAATGCATCATCTATGACACACGCAACAACATTGTGAGGCAATGGCTGATACTCAAAGTCTCCAGCACGTCACTGCTATCCATAGGCTGGATTTGATTTGGTCAGAGTAAAAATAAAACCCTTTGTTTCTCGTGAAGCAGTCATTTAACAGACGTAATCGCACCGTTACAGTCCGAAATTCTACAACTCCTTTCTCTCCTTACCTTTTATAACCTTCCATTTCCCCGTTATCATTTTATTGAGTTACATTAAAATGCACAGCATATGTGCAACAATCTTAAAATTGAGAATATACAAAAAACTCACACACATTTTAAAAACCAAGGAGCTGATTTGACTCTGATATACACTCACCAACGAGCTTTAAATCATGTAACACATTCTGTTATTGAAAACCTCTTGTTTGAGCAAGTTCCACTGCTGTATAAAGCTTTGGTGATACTGCATCTGGGGTACTGAATGCTGCCCTGGGCACTGCGCCTCAGGAAGAATATATTACCCTTGGAGGGGGTGGAGTCAGATACTAACAGAACAATGCCGGGGCTACAAGGGTTAAATTATGAGGGCAGGTTGTATGGACTTGGCTGGTATTCCCTTGAATATAGAAGATTAAGGGGTGATTTAATTTGAGATGTTAAAGATGATGAGAAGGTTTGATAGATTTTTGTCAGCTAAGGAATATGGTAGCAAAGCAGGTGAATAGAGTTGAGCTACAGATCAGCCATCATTTAATTGCAAAGCAGAACAGGCTCAAGGGGCTGAATGGCTTATTACTGTTTCTATGAGCCAAGGTATTCGCACATGCCACACTGTGGTATTAGAATCTCTATGAGAATTTGTTACTGGGGCCCTCCTCACATTCCTGTAATAATAACCTGTTATCGGGTTTCACCTGATAATCAAGCAAGTTCCAGGAGATAATATTAGCTGTGATTTAGGCAAACTTAACTGTCTCAATGCTCCCTGCTCTAATTGTACAGGATTTTAGTGAGGGCACATCTGGAGCGCTGTGTGCACTTCTGGTCTCCACGTTTGAGAAAGGGTATGCTCGCATTGGAGGCGGTACAACAAAGGTTCACTGGATTGGTCCCTGGGGTGAGGGTGTTGTCCTGTTATGAAAGACTGAGTAACTTGGGCTTATATTCTCTAGAGTTCAGAAGAATGTTTGTGGCTTGGGGCCCTGTGGTGCAGACAGGCCTCTTCAGCGGCCTTGTGAGGAGAGTGGATGCCGTGGTCACCACATGCAATGAATCCTGGCAGATTGGCAGAAGGCAACTGCTAAAAGTATCTTTGTGTGGCCAGAAGGAAGGGAAATGTTCTCGTAGAATCTGTAAGGATAATGTGGACATCAGCTGCCCTGAGTCTCCCTCCGCCCCCGCACCCCCCACCCCCCCCAACCTTACCCCACCCCGTCCTACTTTTCTCTGGCTGGTTCGGCCCCCAGGTCTCCCAATATTGAACTGACCCAGCTCTAGCGAGAACCCTGTAGGCTAATGAGGCCCTGGATATGGGCTGGGCCTCCTGCTGGTGCTAATGGACGGCCAGCCCATTCAATCCACTAGTCGGACGCACGATACTTAAAATCTACGCCCAAGTCTCAAAAGACTTGAGAACAAAAATATTAATTTTTGGTGTGACTCACTGGATAAAAGTAAAGAGAAGCTCCACTACATTCTGGCAACCATTCTATTTTCTTCCTAGCTCAGTTTCACTATTCACAATGGTCCAATTCTGGCAGCTATCCCATTGACTTGTGGTTTTCTGCAGGCTCTTGGATTTGGTCTTAAATCTGCTCTGTCAGCATCACTTTGACAGTGTTGGTAAATCATTGAAGTGCATGCAAGTGTATCTGTGACAGCCACTGTGTGATGCACCTGGGTATATACCATTGCACTGAAGCATATCTGAGTAATTCTCAGATTTGCATGGTTTCTCATGTCGTACCAGTGTGCTTGTACAGCAAGAGTCCTACCTCAATGGTAGGACTTTTGCCTCAGAGGTGAAAGGTTATGGGTTCAAGGCCCGCTCCTGAAACTTGAGCCCAAAATCTGGGCTAACACTCCAGTGCTGCACTGCCAGAGGTGCTGCCTTTCAGCTGAGACACTAAACATCTCAGAGGAATGGAAAAGATCCCATGACATTAGTCAAAGAAGAGCAGAATAGTTCTCCCTGGTGTCCTGGCCAATGTTTTTCCCTCAACCAATATCAGTGGAAACAGTTTATCTGGCCAATGTCACATTGCTGTTTGAAGGAACTTGCTGTGTGCAAATTGGTTGCTGTGCTTCTTGAATCACAATGGTGACTACATATCAAAAGTACTTCATTGGTTGTAAAGTGCTTTGGGATGTCTGAGATTACAAAAGGCGTTAAACAAATGCAAGTTCTTTCCTTCTTCCTATTCTGCAGTAAGGAAGGTAAGAGGGTGTTAAGAAAAGACTCACTCAGTCTCACTCCTTCGTGCCTTATCAGGGAGCAGCATGAACCAGCCTTCTTTCTGTTGAATCGTCAGGAGCTTGTTGATGTTGAATGCCACCTTGAGAGCAGAAGAAACAACAGATGATGAAATCCTAGTCGCAGTCCACAGTGATCCTTAAGCTACAGCTCTTCCATTTAGAACAGCTAGGAAGGGCTTACACCTTCCTAAGGCCCCAGTTGGCAAGGTAAATTCCACCTCAGCAATTTGAGAATTTAAATTTGGTTTAAAACATCTGGAAGCTGACCCAAATGCTTCACATATGTCTTTTAGGAAAGGAAACTTTAACTGGTTTGGTCTATGCATGATTCCTGTCCCACATCAAAGTAATTGACTCTGGGCTGTCCTATCACTCCATTGTGTGGTAAGGGAAATTCAGGAGGTGATAAATGTTGGTCTTGCCAGTAATGGTCACAACCCAAGAATGAAAAAGGAAACACGCGTCTTTAACTGCTGATGTCACTGTGGAGTAGAGATTCCGGTCTTTCATGATTAAAGCTATACAGTGCAAACATGGCTATTTTCTCTCTCATTTTACCTCACAGATTCAGGCAGGATCAAAAAACAATTTCCACCCACTGTACTGTTTCAATCCATTTTGAATCCCTCCTATCAGGTTTCCTCCTCCACCAAAGTACCATAACAGCTCTTATCAAAGTCACAATTGACATTCTATGTGACAATGACAACGGTAAACTTTCCCTTCTCATCCATCTCAATCTTTATGCAGTCTTTGACATGATGACCACACCATCCTCTTCCAATGCCCCTACCATCATATAGCTGGATAAGACTGCTCTCACCTGATTCTATTCTTACCTATCTAATCGTATCCAGAACATCACTTACAATGGCTTCTCTTCCTCCTCCTGCACTGTACCTCTGGTATCACTCAAAGATATATTCTTGTACCCCTACTACTTCTCACCTACAAGCTGCCCCTCGGCAACATTCGAAAGTAGAGTGTTAGTTTTCACATGTATGCTGATGACACCAGCTCTATCCAACTACCACCTCTTTCAACTCCTCCACTGTTTCTAAATTATCAGACTGCTTATCTGACATTCACTGCTGGAGCAGAAACTTCCTCTAGTTAAATATTGGGAAGACTGAAGCATTCCTGGCTGGTTTTCCACATTCTACCATCCGTAAACTTGAGGCCATCTAAAACTCCGCCATCCATGTCTTAACTCACAGGAAGCCCTGTTCACCTAACACCCGTGGTCAACTGATCTACACTGGCTCCTGGTCAAGCAATACCTTCATTTTAAAATTCTCATCCTTGTTTTCAATGCCTCCATGGCCTTGACCCTCCCTATCTCTGTAATCTGTTCCAGCTGCACAACCCTCCACAATATCTACACTCATCTAATTCTGGCCTCTTGAGCATCCCTGAGTTTAATTGCTTCACCATAGGTGGTCATCCCTTCAGTTGCCAAGACCCTAAGCTCTAGAATACCTTCCCTACACCTCTCCACCTTGCTCTTCTCCTTTCAGACACTCCTTAAAACCTACCATTTTGACCAAGCTTTTGGTCATCAGACCTTATATCTCCTTCTGTGGCTCAGTGCCATATTTTGTTTTATAATGCTCCTGTGAAGCACCACGGGACATTTTATCACATTAATTGTGCTATATAAATATAAATTGCTGTTGTAATCCAAAACAAATTGGAAAAGCTTTTTATATGGCAAATATATTGAAAAATATTTTCTTGGAATGCAGTAAGTGATTCCTGTGATCTAATCATCCTTTGAGTTGTCTTAATATTAATGAACTTTGTCTGATTCTCTCATTACAGTACATCCTGTAGTTAGAACAAAATATGCACTATTCCTATTACGCACTAGATGAAATGCTCATTCAGAGAGCCAGTGTAGGCATGATGGACCGAATGGCCTCCTTCTGCACTGTAACAATTCTGTGTTTCATTATAAAAACCATTAATGATCGCATTATAAATTCTGCCAATCACACCCTTATGAGTCACCATATGCTAAGTTTATGAGTGAATGCTTGCATTCAATTATCTGAATAAGTTAAATACTGATGAAGGTCACATTTAATCCATTAATCTATTTACCACCTTCAGATACTGATGAGTCCGCCGTGTGTTCCTACCATTTTGTTTGAGATTTCTGCAATTTGTGGGTTTCTTTTTACCAATCTTTGTATTTGTGTACAGTAACTATTGCTGTAAATCTCAACTCAGGTGCTCTCTGGATAATAGTTCCCTGCATTACAACAGTGACTAAACTTCAAAAATACTTAATTGGCTATTAAGTGCTCTGGCATGTCCCGAGGTTGTGAAAGGTGCTTTATAAATGCAAGTTTTTTAATTTATACTCTCATGGTTTAAAGGAGCTGAAAACAAAGATTCTGTTCCCAAATTAAAGGACATCTTCTGACACAGCGAGAATCTCGATCCGCAGGTCTGTGAGTTACAGATTGGACCCCTACAGTTAGAGGACCAATTCTGTGGCCCATACTCCTATCCAATGAGGCTCTGCTTAAGGTGTCCAGTCCCTTGAAAGAACAAAGATCATTTCCTTTCAATTTCTCTTTCATTTATTTCTCTCTCTTTCCATTAATTTTGTTGCCTCATTCTATTTTTTGTCTTCTTTTTTCCTCTCTCCAGGGTTTCTACAGGTCCAATACTTGGAGGGGGGGGAGGGGGGTGCACTCTCATTGTATGTGGTTCAGGGGTAAGGCTTAATCTTATATTCCTTCCATCTTTATCGGTTCCTTGTGCTGCCCCATAATTTGTAGCTTTCTTATGTTGATACAGACCAAAAAGGTCAAATGCTCAATGGAATGTGAAGGCCCACTGGGACATTGGGGCCCAGGGAAGGTCTGAAGCAATTCCTGCGTAGGCAGTACAATTTGGAAGGAGGGAAATCTGAAAATGGCTGGATATCCAGGAAATGTTCTTTATTTTGGGATTTTAACCATAACATTTCTCCTCAGGCGATAAGACCCATTATAAGGTAATTACAATGGGTTTGTGGAAGGAACATTCTTGATAGGCCGAATACTGTTCCATACATACTTGAGGTCCTTCTTCACTATAGGAATACAGGCAGATAAAGCGTGAAGGAGCTTCATATGTTTAACCCAGGGGAAAGCCGCCAGGTTTGTTTTGGTCAAGTTTCCAAGAGGTGCTTAGAATGGATAGGAAGGCAGAATAAGTTATGCTCACGGGCATGAGATACTGCTAAAGGGTAACAGTGTTGTAGGGAGGAGTGCAGCTGAGTCTGATTTGGTTTGGCTTGTGCGGGAGCATTTAGTTTCCCTGAGTCCTTATGTGACTCAGTGCCATATTTTGTTTTATAATGCTTCTGTGAAGCACCATGGGACATTTCATTACAATTCGTGTGCTTTTTAATTTAAATTTCTGTTGCAATCCAAAAGAAATTGGAAAGGCTTTTTAATATGAAAAATATATTGAAAAATATTTTCTAAGAGTAGCAGTAAGTGATTTCTGTGATCTAAGGCCAGAGTGGACCAACTGCCACAGAACGACAGTGACAAAAATGACAACATTCGGCATGCAGTGTGGCCAGCAAAGCATTTGCAGCATCCCTAAACCTCACGGCCCATGTGCAGCCTGACGAGCCATCAATAAAAAGCAATAGAAATATTTCATGATCTCTAATAGTCCAAGCTAGTCAAAAGGGTGTGACCATGTGACCTGGAGTGCAATGTGACCAGTCCCCTGGAGAAGGTGGCCATGGCACAGCTGGAAAAGAAGAGGAAGAAAGCTAGATCCGGGAGCAGAACGGAGAGGGATCTGGAAAAGTGTACCTTTTGGTGAAAACCATAACCGTGGAACTCGGGCAGAGTAATGCTGCTGTCAGCTTGGACTTGGTGGCTAAACCCCCAAAGAAAAGCTGGAATTTGGCCTGAGGAATTGCAGAGTTTTGAAGGACTATGTGGCTGGAATTAGCAATAAATGTGTGCTAAGGCCTGCCTAGCAAAACTATGAGGTCAATCTTTCGTTGCATCTGCCAGTAACTGTGTAATTTATAATTCATACTGACTGCAATTTGCCTATTAATTCATGTTTAGCTTATGTTAATTTTGGCTTGATTATTAAAGTAAAAGTTATAGAAAGTGAAATCATGTTCATTTTTTTTTTGTGGCGGTGTTGTTCGGTAAATTTGGTTCTTTTAGTTTGGTGGTCTCCACAGGGATCACAGCAAAAGAAATATTGTTCTTCTTTGGTTGACCTCCTGAAATGTAAATAAGCTGAAGTTTGAGGAATCAACAGGACTAGTGACTTAGAGGTACATGCCACTGAGTTAAAGGCGGTGGCTGTTTGAAGTTGAGGTGGATTGTCAACCTCTGCATTTGGACTCTGTGTTTCTGCATTCCACAACAAGGCCTAGCATGCCTATAGAGAAAACAGCTCCTGATGTCATTCCCCCTAAAGCAGGGAGCCAGAAGTAAATGCATCTTGATTGTTATTTGTGTCCTTACTCAATAAAATCAACCAAAAGGTATTACCTACCTTTCCCAGGAAATCATTTTTGCTGACTAGGTCCCAGTCCCACACCTCCACGTGTAGTGTGTTCTCCGATCCTGTGTCATCCAGGACAAATTCAAACACCTCATTCCAGCGGGGGTAACAGGACTTTTTCACAACCTACATCAAGAGAATTCAGTATGAAGAGCTTTTACTTGATCCACCCACAACATTCACCCACTGCCGCCTATCCTAGTATTAAATGTGTTGAACGCAGCAAAGTCAACAAGCAATAATGATAATCAAGCTGATATTTACTACAATATGTTACTAGATGTGCTCTCAATCAGTAACTAAAGGACGTGGAAGGAATAATTTATCTGAGGTTGTGTGGAGCCTTGCTAGATGCAAGTATAAGTCAGAGACAGCACTACAAGGATACTGACCCGATTTTCTGGGCTGTGCCTACCTTTAGCGAGACTTGGTGCCATAATGGAGTCTCCTGAAATTTGCCTAGTGCTCAGCAGATTAGAAAATTCTTCTTAGGTGAAAAGAAAACAAATTTCAATCAAGCCAGGCTGACCAAATGAAAATCTGCACTGATTGCTAAATGAAATGAGTTTGCAGATCTCCAACCTGGTTGCTAGTCAATAGGAATTCACAGCACAAAACAATTCGATTCAGCAGAGAACGCAGTGAATTAGCAGTCTCACAAAGGTGGCCGGTGTGGGAAATGCAGTTACTTAATATTGGTTCAATGGGTAATGTTCAATAGGGAGTTAAATCACAGTAAGGGGGCAAAGCCTACATTGGCAGTGTTTCATTGCTCTGGTACTGAAGTTCTTTATCTTAAGGAAAGCAAAAGCATCCCTCAAAATACAAAAGTTAAAATCTTAGAAAAAACATAGCTTGCCCCAGAAATTCTAGCATTGGCACATTAATTTGCACTATCATCGTTTACAATGGAAGGATGACCAACCCAATGGGGCTGTCTGCACAGCCTGGTATTGTAAAATATTTCATTTTTTAAAGTTACAAAACTTGGATCTTGATAGGCTGGTAGTGGTTGGGAAATTCTTTTTTTTGCAAAAATATACTTTATTCATAAAATATCTTCAATCACATTCTAAACCATTTCAAAAACACCATTACAAGGGTACAATCCGGTTCAACTTTTACAAAATGTATCACCAGGTGCATCAGTGCAAACAATGTTACAATCATTTACAGCCTTTCATTTTGAGCTGTACAGCCCGAGGGGCTCTAAACAGTTCCCAGTCCCTCGATGCACTGTGGCAGAAAGGTCTTAGACAGCGACCCTTCCCCATTGCGCCTTTGCGGCAGCTGCCCCAAGCTTTAGTGCGTCCCTCAGCACGTAGTCCTGGACTTTGGATTGTGCCAGTCCGCAACACTCGGTTGGGGACAACTCTTTGTGCTGGAAGACCAACAAGTTTCGGGCAGACCAAAGCGCGTCTTTCACCGAGTTGATGATCCTCCAGCTGCAGTTGATGTTTGTCTCGGTGTGTGTCCCTGGGAACAGCCCGTAGAGCACAGAGTCCTGTGTCACAGAACTGCTCGGGATGAACCTCGGCAGCAACCACTGCATCTCTCTCCAGACCTTCTTTGCAAAGGCACAATCCACAAGGAGGTGAACAACGGTCTCTTCCCCACCACAGCCACCTCGAGGGCAACGTGCAGAGGGGGTGAGACTCCTGGCGTGTAGGAAGGATCTGACAGGGAGGGCCTTTCTCACCACCAGCCAAGCCACGTCTTGGTGCTTGTTGGAAAGTTCTGGCGATGAGGCATTCTGCCAAATGACTTTGACAGTCTGCTCGGGGAACCATCCCACAGGATCCACACTCTCCTTTTCCCTCAGGGCCTCTAGGACGTTACGTGCTGACCACTGCCTGATGGACTTGTGGTCAAAGGTGTTTTTCTGCATAAACTTTTCCACGAGTGACAGGTGGTACGGCACGGTCCAACTACTTGGAGCGTTCCGCGGCAGCGTGGCCAGACCCATCCTTCGCAACACCGGGGACAGGTAGAACCTCAGCACATAGTGACACTTGGTGTTTGCGTACTGAGGGTCTACGCACCGCTTGATGCAGCCACACACAAAGGTGGCCATCAGTATGAGGGCGATGTTGGGCACGCTTTTTCCCCCTTTATCTAGAGGCTTGTACATCGCGTCCCTGCGGACAGAATCCATTTTTGACCTCCAGATAAAGCGGAAGATGGCTCGAGTGATCGCCACCACGCAGGAGTGTGGAATGGGCCAGACCTGAGCCACATACAGCAACAGCGAGAGTGCCTCACACCTGATGACCAGGTTCTTACCCGCACTGGAGAGGAAGCGTCGCTCCCACATGCCCAGTTTCTTTTTCACCATAGACACTCGCTCCTTCCAGTTTCTAACGCATGCCCTGGTCCCTCCGAACCATATCCCCAGCACCTTCAGGCCATCAGCCCTGACAGTGAAGGGGAAATTCAACAGAAATCAGAGCTGCCAGATTCCTGCTAGCACTGCCAATCCTCCAGGATTATCCTGGAGTCATAGATTCATTTCATTGACACTGTGGTGAGCAACACCCAGAAGTAAACATCACTGGGGCATTTTCTTTGAAAGTGTTTGCTTATTAGTTATAAAAATACAGGAGACGTGTGTCTGGGAAAGGCAGCATGATTGGAGGTAGGAAATCATGTGATGAGGCCTTCAGGAGCACGTCCACTCAGAGTTGGCAATCATAGTTCCTGCCAGGTTTGAACCCACTAAATCTACCAGCCATGACAGAGGTTACTGTGTGTTCTTCTACCTTGGACTCAAGGTGTGGGACTTGGTACTTAGACAGACTGTAAACATACTCTAGTGTCTGCTTAACACTTGGTTATTAGTACTACTTCTAAACAGGTTACAGAGTAGGCACGTTGCTCCTAGGCATCATTCCAACCTCTTTCTATCTCTCTCTCCCCCTCTCGAGTTTAACACATGACTGGCTAATGTCAGTAATATATCATCATCTACGTTATACATTAGCATAGTCCATCTGTTAACCCTTTTATAATACATCTCCCCCCCGCCAAGTATACTATCCTACTTTTTAATAACAACATGAAACTATGGGAAAAATATTCCACCCATCGGGGGGGTTGGGGGGGGTGGGGGTGGGGTGTGTGCGCGGGGGCACGCAGGGGCGGGTGTGAATCCAATCAGTGTCCCCGATCAGGTCCGCGCCGCCATTTTACGTGGGTGGGCCAATTAAGGCCCGCCCAGAAGCGCTGAGCGCTCCCTGTGTGGGTGGGGGGAAGGATTCCTTGAGTCCGGGCATGCGCGTGAAAGAGTGCCGAAATCTCCCTGAGGCATTAAACACTTCATGAAACCTCATCCCACCCATGGATGAGGTTTCATGAAAAATGCGAAGGCCGCCTGGCCTTTTCGCCTGCCCACCAACCTTAAGGTTGGACGGGCAGCTCATTTAATTGCTTAATTTAGTTTTTAACAGGCCTTAATAGGTCTTTGGCAGTTCGGTGGGCGTGCAGCCAACTCAGCTGCACGCCCGCCGAACTGGAAGTCTAAATGATATGCGGTGACATCGGGACCCCCGCCGAGGTCACCACGCGTCATTTTACACGTTGGCAAGCAGGCCCCGCCTCTGCTCCGACCGGAGAATTCAGCCCTACGTCTTCAACTATTTACATTGCATTTCTGTAACTCCATTTTTACAACTACAGATTCTAGCCAACTCCCAACTCTTCCCCTCCTCAAGTCACTGTGGGATTCAATCTCCCTCAGTATTCTTGGCCCTTAGGGAAGACGTCTTGGAGACTTGAGGGTTTTCTTCTGCAACTGATAGGACATCATCATCTGCAGAATAGGGCAACAACTCAGCGCTCTTGCTGTCTGCATTGCTGGGAAGCAGAGGGTATGTTTGAGGATGACTGAATTGCAAGGACAATGAAGGCTTTTAACAAAAGACTGATCCAAAGAGGAAGAAGAGAGTGAACCTTTGGACACTCTGGGACTAGAAGAGAAGAACTCAGGACACTCTGAGGAATGTGTTGCTCTCTGAAAGGACTCTGGAAAGAAGCTTAGGAAGAGGAATGATTTTCAACTCCAGGGAAGACTGTCACCGACTGTTGCATCAAAGACTGAAAAGGCATTGAAGATCTGAGATTTCAATGAACTTAGACAATGAAGGAAAAAAACAACCAACTTCCTGTAAGACTGTCAGGAAAAGAAGAAGAGATGATTTCCCAATGATATTTCGGGAGGACCGTCTACTTTCTGTAGGCCTTGGTAAGAGGGCCACAAGTCTCTCTGTGTATGAGGTTGCTCCACTATGGGCAATGGGAAGAATTGCTGAGGAGATGGAGACAAGATAGCCTCATCTTCTGTAATGAGACAAAGTTCCTGTAGACAATCAACTCTGTGACAAGATTGCTGTACAGGATTCTGCAACATCAGAAGTGCTAAAGATTCTGCTGCAGCTTCTGTGCTGACCCCAGCCATGGAAAGAAGAAGACTTTCAACTGGGACTGAAGTATGGCAATTGACTTTCCCCTTGGAAGGTACCAGCTCTTTAGCAGTGTGATCCTCTATGGACCCTGACCTGGACTCAGGCAAGGAGCCCTCTCTGGAAGACTCTTCATGAACAACAGGAGATAAAGTAGGCAATACCTCAGTAGATTCAGTGGAACCGAGATCTGAATGCTGCTTAGCTACTAAAAACACAGAATCATCTCAAAAGATAACAGAGACTTCATAAGGTGCACCCATCATTGGGAAAGATGAATCATTCTCTAAGACTTCAACCTCCAACAGATCACTCGGTGCTGCAAGGGATTCTTCCTCATCAGTCTTTAGGAAGAGCCAATTCAGTTCAGCAGGTCTTCATGGGGATGGAAGCCATCTGCTGCAGTGTCTTCTGTTTCCTCCACCTCTGGCCTTACTCTGTGAAGAACTGAGAGATTCATAACTTCAGTCTCTGCCCTAGGTCTAGTGGATGGTGTCTCTGTGAAAGAAAGGAACTTACTGATGAGCGTATAAGCTTCCTCAGCTTTTGAAGACTGAATTTCACTGCTTCTAAACAAAAGGTTGGAGATTGTTGCATGAAAGACAGTGGCCAGGATTCTCCAGCCCCACTGTGGTGGGGCTGCCGCAGGGGATGTGTTGGGCCAACTATAAAACCATTGACTTTCGGCAGATGATCCTAGTGGTGGGTGGAGCCAGAAAATTCTGGCCAGTGAGCCATCAAATGATGAGCATCACGTGGTTTGTCTCAGATTCCTAGGAGTCTGCCAACATCACCACTCAACAAGGGTGTACGTTGATTGTGAAGAGCATAGAGAAAAATCGATGATCTGTCACCCCTTATAGTTAAGAGGAGCAATAATCCTGCCTTTGATTGGAAGGTCTATGACATCTGGACCTTGTAGCTTGATGTCTGATCAATGAAAGGTCATTGGCCGAAGCCAGTCGAAGTCATCTGCTAATATGTTAACAACAGCTCCAGTATCAATTTTAAAAGTACTATCGAAGTCTTGAACTTAGATTGTAACTGACCAATAGTCTGAATTTAAGACTATCAACTTCCCCTGGGAACTCTGTAATTTTGTCTTTTTCTTGACTTTCCGTTTCTTAGAAGGAATGTGTTTCATAAATACTTTCTGGTCTTTGACTTTGATTAAAATTACTGGATTTGTAGAAATGCTCGAAATGCCCAGTTTTGCCGCACTGGAAGCATAATGTGCCCCCTGTTGGGCAACCTTGGCATCTATGCTGGGTTTTCATGCCACAATGGAAGCATCTCAAAATGGCTGCCAGCGTGGCGACTCCTGCCCTTTCGCTTGGTTTGTACGATTTCTAATGGGCGCGGCTACTGCCGTGGGCTTACCCAATCTACGGAGTCTTGTGAAGCCTCAATGTTGCCTCAAATGATAGCCCAGTTAAATGCTCTAATTTCAGCCTGCCTTGCATACTGAACTGCTTGATCCAAAGTAAGATCATCCTTGGTATGCAGAAAGTTGGAATGATTCTCATCGCAGACGCCCACGACTATTCGATCATGGATTAGCTCACCCTTCAGCACCCTGTATCCACAAGAACTAGCTGGGTGACACAGGTCAGTTAGAAATAATTCAATTGATTCCCCAGGTCATTGCAAGCACTGGTTAAACCGTGCTCGTTCAATTACTAAGTTTTGCTTTGGGCTAAAATAGGTGTCAAAGACTTTAAAAATGGACCCAAAGTCCGCAGTGGACTGCTGCACCCTTTGCCTTATGAGAACGTCATCTGCCACTGGACCTAATGTATAAAGAAGGGAACTAACTTGAATCTTTAGCTTCTTACCATGAAGACCTGATGCTGCTTCATACCGGAGAAAATGGCATTTCCATAACTCCCACTGCTGGCCTCTTTGTGGGCCCTCGAGGCAGCCAAATAGGTGGGGGGTGAGCAGGGACAGCTCCCTAGGTACAGTCATCATTATCTTTCTCCAATGTGCCTCCTTCTTTCACCAAAATTTTTTTCTAGCTTCTTTCAAAGGTTTCTTCGCTCTATAGTTCCTTCGATAACACCAATGTGTTTTTTACATTGAAGTATCCATGGCTGCCACCATGTTCTGAGGTATATTCTTCTACCTTGGACTCTAGGCATGGGGCTTGATTCTTAGATAGACTGCAGGCAAACTCTGGTATCTGCTTAACACTTATTTATTAGTACCACCTCTAAACAGGTCTCCTATCAAGTTTGTCCCTGGAGTTTTGCACAATTATACAAATGAGATTAGAGCCATGAGAGTTATTTTACCTAATTAATAAAACAAGCTTGAAACTCAAGATTGCCATTTTAATAACTACTGTAAATTGCTGGATCTTACGACCCATTGCTCAGACTGAATCAACAAATGTGGTTCTAAAATGGCAAAAGTGGTTTGCAAACAAAACAGAAGAAGTAGATTTCTGTATGTTTACTAATGTCTCAAATTTAAGACTCTTATCCTCGTGTTTAATTTCTTCCATTGCCTTGCCCCGCCACATGTCTGTAACTGTCCCCATCCCTACAACCTTCTGAGAGCTCTCTGTGCTTCTGACACTGGCCTGTTGTAAATCCCCAACTATCATCATCGTACTATTGACAGTTGTGCTTTCAGCTGTCTAGACTCTAAATACTTGAATTCCCAGCCTAAGCTTCTCCATCTATCTTTGAGTCCCTCAATCTGACCAAACTTTTAGCAATCCCTCCACATTTTCCTTCATTGGCTCAGCATCTATTTCTGTCTGATTTTCGAAGAAGTGACCTATATTCCTCTACATTAAAGACCTAATATAAATGTAAGTTGTTAAATCTCACCTGGCATTGCTCACAGTCAGTCAGGGAGTACACTACCAACATTTTAGCCTAACTCACGTGACAGGGAAAAGGAGCTTCCAGGTTGGATGCCCACCTTACACCCCACCCGAATATTTGTTCCACCGATGTCAATGCAGAGTAAATTTGGATGGTGTGTAAAATGGGGCTTTCTTCAGAAGCAGTCCTGTTCTTATCAGGTGAGTTAGGTTAAAATTGGGGCTGCTGTAACTTCAGGGTATGTTCTGAGAAGAAATAGAAAGGAGCTGGGAAGAGGACTCATAACCTTGGCATGAATTATAGGCTTTCTGAAATTTACATTGCCTGGGGAGTGGTAGTAAATACTATTTTAGATATATTGCATGTACAAAATACTTACTACATCTATGAACATTTGACCTCAACATTTCAAGACCCTTATTGATATTGAGGAATGGATGTTGCTTTTTATCACGGAAAACCCATCCTCTAACAGATGAATAAAAATATAGGGTTTTGCGCGAGTGCTTCAAATCAATTATTGTTAATCCTCAACAGATCCCAGTTAATCTTGTCATAATGGATGACATCTGGTTTTGAATGGTAAACTCAGAAGCCAGGTAGAAGGCAGGACAGGGCACAGCAAAGAGCTGCTTGTTTGTTTCATATCTTCACATTTTTTTTTCCTTCCTCCCACTTTGGGGAATAGCAGAGAAACGTGGAAGGATTAACAACCTGCCTCCACTGAAGTGGTCTTTCGGTAGGCCAGGGGTATGAAACCTGAAGTGTTGTGATTAGACCAAGTAAGAGCAAGTCTGAACTTTACAGATTTGTTTGAATAGCTAGTGTACCCCTTTGAAGAGGATAGAGATCAGGGACACCTTTGGGGGAGATCAGATGCCCTTTAGTGTAGGTCAGGTGCCTTTTGGAATTGTTAAAAGCAGGCATAAATGCACATAGGAAGTGCAGAAACTTATTACTGTCTAGCTCATTGGAACTATCAACAGATCTATCAAAATGAACTGTCAAAATTGTTAGAAGCACCTGTCAAAGGGGCCTATCAAAATGATCAGAAGCACCTGTCAAAAGGATCTGTCAAAGGAAGCAAGCAGTCAAGGCACTTAAAAGTCCTGCCCTTCAAATCCTTGAAAAAAAATGTCTGGAGTGTTAAAAAAAAGATTGCTTGCTATTTCACTCTGTTGACATAAGCCTGAAGGTTTCCATTGCTGGATTACTGCTGCATGGCTGATTTCACAACCATCCATTATCACAGTAAGTTTACAGTTTGATTGACAGTTACAAGTGGTTATTGACTCTTTGATGTGGGACTATGAATTCCAATGCTTGCTGTTATAAGAAATTGTGCACTAGAATGATGTGCTTGTTGTTATAAGGCTTCATTTAGTCGGAGGAATGTAAATCTACTAAATAGGTTTTTAAGAATAAGATTTTTTTTCAATATAGTGAAGTTTGCAATAGACACTTGGGGTAGAATTCCCCCCCCTTCCACCCCCCCCCCCCACCCCCCCCGCCCCGTTAGGGACCCCCGATCAGGTCCGTGCCGCCATTTTACGCTGTGTGCTCCCTGTGCAGGCGGGTGGGTGGGTTTCCTGAATTGGGAGTGCGCTCTTTCGCACAATAAAGTGTTGAAAAAATTTTTATGACATGTCCCCTCATGTGAAACTGTCACATGGGCTGGGTCATGTGCATTCATTTCAATAAAAATTTTTGAGAAAATTTAAAATCATTCATGAAACCTCATCCCGCCCGTGGATGAGGTTCCGTGAAAAATGCAAAAGCCACCTGGGCTCTTCACCCGCCTGCCAACCTTAAGGTTGGACGGGCAGCTCCGTTAATTATTTTGATTTGTTAGTTAAATGGCCTCAATAGGCCTTTGACAGTTTGGCGGAGGCGCAGCTGATTCAGCTGTGCGCCCGCCGAACTCAAAATCTAAATGACGTGCGGTGACATCGGGACGCATGCCTGACGTCACCACGCGTTATTTTAAGCCTTGGCAAGCGGCCTCACCCCCACTCGCTAAGCCAAATATTCTCTCCTTAGAATTTTATTTAATAGAACTTTATCTTATCTCTATATGGGTCCTGAGGTCTGCCCATGGTGGATGCTAGGTGAGTTTGCATGGTAGGTGTAAGTACAAAGGGTAGTGAGTAGGGGGACATGGGTTGGCATGAGTTGGCACTAAGTTTGCATGGGGCTATAAAGGGGCATGAGTGTGGGTTGGAGGGCATTGGTTAGTATGGAGGGTATGAGGGGTTTTGGGGGTGGGAGGGGGGCATGAGATGGCATGGGTTGGCATGGATGGGGCATGAGGAGTGTGTGTGGGGGGTGAGAGCGGGTGAGCGGTGAAGGCTGGAGGGATGTTTCATGTATTAATCTTTATTTTTAATCTTTGGACACAATACCGAAGCCCCGAGGCATGCCTTCCGCCTAGCCTGCCTCCGCAAGTGGCAGCCTCCTCAGCCCTGTCTGAGCAGCCATTTTTAGATATCGGAACCAGGAATTCTCCCGTGCCTGTGCACCCGACCCAGGCGCGAGAGTTTGGGCTTTTGAAAATACGTCTCTGGAACATGGTATTCTTTTATGTAGTGTGTTTAAATTAGCCTGCTGGTTATGTGGCATGATTAGGTTAGTATCAGAGCAACTCGTCACCTTTTACCCAACGACCAGAATGAGGATATTAAATTGCAAGTTATTAACACCTTTAATATGGAGTTGGTCAATTCTGAATTAGCACAGAAGGAACAGGCTGGACTCACAGAGCTTTCTTGGGTTTTCCCATTGTACTGCACTCTAACAAAGGGATCCGAAGCTCCATTGAGATCTTTCCGAGCCAGGTCTCTGAAAAGAGAAAGAAAGAACTTGCATTTATATAGCACTTCTCACAGCCTCATGACCTCTCCAAAGTGCTTCACAGTCAAATTGCAATGAACAGAGTGTCATTGCTGGAAGTCTGGAGGAAGGTGACACCACACAGTTTTTTTTTAAAACAAGGGCTGATGTAAAATAAATGGAAGTGAAACAAATACAAATGGCTATTGCTGAAAAAAGTTTTCTTGTTGAAGCTTTTCGTCTTGCACTCATCAGGGCAATTCTCTAGTGCATTCTCCATGGCAATGCCTCTACCAATCACAGTCCACTCGCCAACCACTAAGACTGTCTTCTCATACAGTACAAATATGTTGTTTCCCATGATATTGGTACGTCCTTGCAAATTGTCCTGAATTGTGCAAGACGGAAAAGCTTTGACAAATAAAGTCTCTTTTTCAGCTATATTCAAGTTCTGTACTACCAAACGACCATGAGAAATGGTTTTTTAAAAAAATGTTTTAAAACTTTAAAAAAACTTAGATGGTTTAAAAATATCAACCACAATAACACCATCTAGAAATCAGTTCTTTCATACAAGTTACAAATGAAATGCCTACTGTGACAGGGTTAAAACATGCAGCCAGCAGTGAGGATGACTGGGGTATTTCAGTAGCAAGGGAAACAGAATGGCAAGATTAGAATTCCTTGCAACACACTGAGAGCACAAAGCACTGAGAAAAACCTGAGCTTGTATGACTGTTACTCTGTTTTCTAATTTGCCCCTTGTGTGGAACATGCCCTTTGCAGCTGTGGCACGGAGAAGCAAAAGGGCTTTGATCAGAGAGTGACAGAGGACTAGGCTGGAAAAAAGAAAGCTGAGTAATGCAACCTCTCTGAGTATTCCACCTCCTCCTGATTTAAAAATAGCTCTATGTAACCTAACGCTGCAGTCACAGAATCTCCACAGGGAGATGTTTCTGAATGATTTGTTATAGGAGACCTTTTACAACCTGAGTCATAACCAGCGCCTGCTCCAAACTCAGCAGAGGTGGGCTGATGGTTTTTTTTCCCCCATTCAATCAAATGACTAAAATAGAAGTATTACCACTCCTGGGACCATATTTACTTCTGCATTCAGAGCATTAATTCACACTGTAACTTAATAAAAACAGCCCACCTCCGGACTGTCTCTTCAATAGCTTTCTCCTCGGAGGATGAAGCAACATGGGGCTGGTTGTTGGTTGTTCACTAAATTTATAACTTGCAGGGTTCAAGGCTTTTGACCAGCTGTTTGCAGAGTTGATTAACTCTTGACGTGACTATTGAGAGTTTAGAAAAGCGAGTAGAGTCTGAGCTCAAGGGTCACAACTTGCTGGTAAAGTACCAATGCATGAACAAGGCACACTGTTATTAACATGCAGGTCAGTCAACAAGTTGAACGGGTTAAGAAATTTGCTGTGAGCTGCGAATCTCCAGAACTTGATGATCAATTTACACCCTTCCACCACTTGCTTTGCACAAACTGATCTTGCCTTTATTTCCACATTATTTTTAGGAACCCACTAAATTTTCACATTAATTGCCCAACAAACTGTCACATAAAGTTAAGCCTAGTAATTAATAGTGCAAGTACCTTTCTAACAATGTTATGTTGTTAATAATTGCCAATCAAACTCTCTGGTTCAGAAAGTGAACCATTTAAACTAGAGTCTCATTACTTCAGGTAGTGAACTGCTTTGGAGATTTTAAAAATGCCCAAGTTTTACATTTTTTCTGTTCTGTCCCTTTTCTCTCTCTCGCTTTTACCCAATTTTTCTTTCTCCCTCTTTATTTCCCTTTCAGTACCTGATTTTGACTCTAATTCATGGTCCTTCTCAGTTGTTCCTCTGCTTTCTACTCAACCCTTAAATCCCATTGCTTATGGAGAAATACCTTTGGTCTGGTTCACTAGGCTCCCTTACCTAGGTTTCTAGGTTTCCTTCACCGCACTGTTGTCATCTCACACATCAGGTGGAATTTTACACCCCCCATTGGGAGCAGACTAGCAGGTAGAAAGGGCATAAAATTGGCTGGCACGGTATGGGTGCCATGCCTGTCACCTACCTGCCTCCACTGGTGTTTTACCAGTGATGGGGGAGGGATTGAGCAGCAGCCCACCCACCCTTGGGCCAATTGAGGCCCTTAAGTGTTCAATTGATGGTCGCTAAGGGCCTCCTCTCAGTGCCACTGGTGATGGATGAGGATTGGGAGTGGGGAAGGGGGAGGGACAGGCCACATGGAGAAGCCAAAAGATAAAACCTCGTGGTTTAGTTGGGGGCCGGGGCTCCTCTGTTCAGGCATTCTGTACCCAACAGAGGCAACCCATGGCACTACCCACCCCGCATGTTCCCCCCACCACTGTCCTCACAAAGCCAGGCTCCCAACCCCCTTGCCGGTGCCTGCCAGACTGGGAGCCCCAGTAGTGGTCACCACACCCAGTGCCACTGCTGGGACAAGAGAGTTGCTGGTCATTTGATTGGCCAGCAGCTCTTGAAGGCAGGACTTCATCCCGGATGTGGGTGGAAGTCTCGTTCTGGGCTAATGGCCGTAAAATCAGAATGGGACTTGCCTGCCAAGCAGAAGCGAGCCCACCCCCAACTGTTAAGCCGGGGTGGGGGGAGCGGGGGGTGGGGCTACCTCCTCCCGTAAAATTCCACCCATCCAGTCAGTTACATTGAAAAAGTATTTGCACTGAGCTGTGCAGGGAAAGTATAACCAATGGTGTGAGATGTGACATCTTAGCAAGATCCAGTCCACACCATAATAGATGTGGTTTGCTAGAGTCAAAAAGTACAGATGAAATCTGAGCTCTTGAGGGTCTGGGTAGATAGAATTCTGATGAATTAGTCAACCCCTGGAATATACTTGCAAACTTCCTAGAGACTATGCATCTCAGCCTGACGTTTTTGCTGTTAAACACGTAAGGGGCGCCTGAGAGACATTTGTTCTGTCAGGATAGGTTCCAATAGCGGAGAATACAAAACCATGGGCAGAATTTCCTGGTTGATGAGCGGGGTGGGACCCACATGCCGACGTGTAAAATGACGCGGGGTGACTTTAGGCGTACGTCCCGACGTCACCGCGCGTCGTTTCGATTTCCAGTTCAGCGGGCACGCAGCTAAATCGGCTGCGCACCCACCGAACTGTCAAAGGCCTATTAAGGCCTGTTAATGACCTAATTGAGGTGGTTGTCAGGACTGCAGACCGGGGGGCCCAGGCAGCCTTCTGAAAAAACATGAAACCTCACCCACGGGCGGGATGAGGTTTCATGAGGGTTTTAAAAATGCTTATTAAGTTTTAACATTCAAGTAATTGATATGTCCCAGCTCATGTGACAGTGTCACATGAGGGGACATGTCAATAATTTTTTTCTTCTCCGTTCAGCAGAGTTTTGAAAGTTGAAGCGATCTCCCTGAGGCAGCACTTTGCCTCAGGGAGATCTGTGGGCTCTTTCGCACATGCACAAAAGAGCACACAGACCTGCTCAGGGAATCCCCACCCCCCACCCGGACAGGGGGCACACAGCACTTCAGGGCGTATGTCACGCTGGGTGGACCTTAATTGGCCCGCCCACGTAAAGTGGCGGCACGCCCCCTACCGAGGTCACCAATTGGGAACCCGCTTGCCTGCAAATGTGCCCGCACATCCCCCCCACTGACAGGTAGAAAATTCTGCCCTGTGACACAGATTGAGAGTTCATAGCCATTCACTGGACCACTGGAATACCTACTAGGTCACCTAGTTACCCAGTTACTGAACAATTCACTCACTCAGGGTTCACACTAACCAGTTCATCCACTCACAGTGTTGGTACAGATTAATTCATCTCTTTGTGGGTAAATATGTGAGTCTCTCTCTCTCTCTCTCTCTCTCTGGGTAAATGTGTGAGGGATTCTCACGTGTGGTTCAGACAGGTTCACTGCCCACGTATGTGGGGCTAGAATTGCTTGTGGATGTTCGTGAATTGTTTTTGATGAGTTCACAGTTAACAAAACAGATAATTAAATCTGCTTGAATGATGTTGGGGAAAGCAGACATCCCTGACCTATTGCTCTGTGTGTTGTGGCTGTGTCTGTGTGATCCTTTCTTTGTGCAGTATGTCATGAAACCCAAGGTTTCTCACGCATCATCAGACACCCTTAATTAACTGCACAGCCTTTGCAGACAGAGCCTGTCAGCCCATGTATCGTGTCTGAGGTGCTCAACATCCAATTAGTTGCTATCTAAGTATCGTCTCCATGTTTTTCCACAACTTGGTGTGTGGCACCATTCAACAGTTGATATTTGCAATAAAAATATTTGCATTTTTATTTCTTGTGGGAGGTGCACAGAACTATCTTTGCTTCAGGTAACACTGAGGTAGGAAAGGACTGAGTGGGAAGATTATAAACAGACCTAGACATTTATCGAAACCCAGGGATAAATCGCCTCCAAATTTCAAAAGGAGAGTTCAATAACTAGCTCCAAAGGACAAAACTCAAATTAAAGCTGATTTTCTTTTCCAAGATATGATGAACCATGTTGTTCTGATGTAGGTCACAGCATTTTACAGGGGGAGGCCATTCAGCCCATCATGGCGGGCCAGAGTGGGGGAGGGATGAGGAGTGGAGCAGAGGAGGGAGGGTTAAGGAATGGGGTGGAGTGGGGGAAGAGGCTGAGGAATGGATCAGAGAGGGGCAGAGGGGAGGAATGGGACAGGGTTGGGCAAGTTGAGGAGTGGGGCAGAATGGGCGGTGGGTAAGGAATGGGGTAGAGTGGAGGAGAGGTGAGGAGTAAGGCAGGGGAGGGGTGAGGAATGGGGCAGAGGTAAGAAATGCAGCAGAATGCAGGAGGGGCGAGCAGTTTGGTAAATGGGGGAAGGGTGAGGAGTGGGCAGAGGGGGGAGGGGTAAGAAATGCAGCAGAGCGGCGATAGGTGAGGAGTGGGGTAGAATGGGGGAGGGGTGAGGAGTGGAACGGAGTGGGGAAGGGATGAGGAGTGGGGCAGAGTGGAGAAGGGGTGAGGTGTGGGGCAGTGGTGGTGAAGGTGAGGAGTGGGGCTGTGTTGTGGAGGGTGAGGAGTGGGGCAGTGTTGTGGAGAGTGAGGAGTGGGGCAGTGTTATGGAGGGTGAGGAGTGGGGCAGTGTTGTGGAGTGGTGAGGAGTGGGGCAGTGTTGTGGAGGGTGAGGAGTGGGGCAGTGTTGTGGAGTGGTGAGGAGTGGGGCAGTGTTGTGGAGGGTGAGGAGTGGGGCAGTGTTGTGGAGAGTGAGGATTGGGGCAGTGTTGTGGACGGTGAGGAGTGGGGCAGTGTTGTGGAGGGTGAGGAGTGAGGCAGTGTTGTGGAGGGTGAGGAGTGGGGCTGTGTTGTGGAGTGGTGAGGAGTGGGGCAGTGTTGTGGAGGGTGAGGAGTGGGGCAGTGTTGTGGAGAGTGAGGAGTGGGGCAGTGTTGTGGAGAGTGAGCAGTGGGGCAGTGTTGTGGAGGGTGAGGAGCGGTGCTGTGTTGTGGAGGGTGAGGAGTGGGGCAGTGTTGTGGAGAGTGAGTGGTGGGGCAGTGTTATGGAGGGTGAGGAGTGGGGCAGTGTTGTGGAGTGGTGAGGAGTGGGGCAGTGTTGTGGAGGGTGAGGAGTGGGGCAGTGTTGTGGAGTGGTGAGGAGTGGGGCAGTGTTGTGGAGGGTGAGGAGTGGGGCAGTGTTGTGGAGAGTGAGGATTGGGGCAGTGTTGTGGACGGTGAGGAGTGGGGCAGTGTTGTGGAGGGTGAGGAGTGAGGCAGTGTTGTGGAGGGTGAGGAGTGGGGCTGTGTTGTGGAGTGGTGAGGAGTGGGGCAGTGTTGTGGAGGGTGAGGAGTGGGGCAGTGTTGTGGAGAGTGAGGAGTGGGGCAGTGTTGTGGAGAGTGAGCAGTGGGGCAGTGTTGTGGAGGGTGAGGAGCGGTGCTGTGTTGTGGAGGGTGAGGAGTGGGGCAGTGTTGTGGAGAGTGAGTGGTGGGGCAGTGTTGTGGAGGGTGAGGAGTGGGGCTGTGTTGTGGAGGGTGAGGAGTGGGGCAGTGTTTTGGAGAGTGAGGAGTGGGGCAGTGTTGTGGAGGGTGAGGAGCGGGGCAGTGTTGTGGAGGGTGAGGAGTGGGGCAGTGTTGTGGAGGGTGAGGAGTGGGGCAGTGTTGTGGAGGGTGAGGAGTGGGGCAGTGTTGTGGAGGGTGAGGAGTGGGGCAGTGTTGTGGAGGGTGAGGAGTGGGGCAGTGTTTTGGAGAGTGAGGAATGGGGCAGTGTTGTGGAGGGTGAGGAGCGGGGCAGTGTTGTGGAGGATGAGGAGTGGGGCTGTGTTGTAGAGTGGTGAGGAGTGGGGCTGCGTTGTGGAGAGTAAGGAGTGGGGCAGTGTTGTGGAGAATGAGGAGTGGGGCAGTGGTGAGGAGCGGGGCAGTGTTGTGGAGAGTGAGGAGTGGGGCAGTGTTGTTGAGGGTGAGGAGTGGGGCTGTGTTGTGGAGAGTGTGGAGTGGGGCTGTGTTGTGGAGAGTGAGGAGTGGGGCAGTGTTGTGGAGGGTGAAGAGTGGGGCAGTGTTGTGGAAGGTGAGGAGTGGGGCAGTGTTGTGGTGGGTGAGGAGTGGGGCTGTGTTGTGGAGAGTGAGGAGTGGGGCAGTGTTGTGGAGGGTGAAGAGTGGGGCAGTGTTGTGGAAGGTGAGGAGTGGGGCAGTGTTGTGGAGGGGTGAGGAGTGGGGCTGTGTTGTGGAGAGTGAGGAGTGGGGCAGTTTTGTGGAGGGTGAGGAGTGGGGCAGTGTTGTGGAGGGTGAGGAGTGGGGCTGTGTTGTTGAGGGTGAGGAGTGGGGCTGTGTTGTGCAGAGTGAGGAGTGGGGCAGTGTTGTGGAGGGTGAGGAGTGGGGCAGTGTTGTGGAAGGTGAGCAGTGGGGCAGTGTTGTGGAGGGTGAGGAGTGGGGCAGTGTTGTGGAGAGTGAGGAGTGGGGCAGTGTTGTGGAGGGATGAGGAGTGGGGCTGTGTTGTGGAGGGGTGTGGAGTGGGGCTGTGTTGTGGAGTGGTGAGGAGTGGGGCAGTGTTGTGGAGGGGTGAGGAGTGGGGCAGTGTTGTGGAGTGTGAGGAGTGGGGCAGTGTTGTGGAGTGTGAGGAGTGGGGCAGTGTTGTGGAGGGTGAGGAGTGGGGCAGTGTTGTGGAGGGGTGAGGAGTGGGGCTGTGTTGTGGAGAGTGAGGAGTGGGGCAGTGTTGTGGAGGCTGAGGAGTGGGGCAGTGTAGTGGAGGGTGAGGAGTGGGGCAGTGTTGTGGAGGGTGAGGAGTGGGGCAGTGTTGTGGAGAGTGAGGAGTGGGGCATATTGTGGAGGGTGAGGAGTGGGGCAGTGTAGTGGAGGGTGAGGAGTGGGGCAGTGTTGTGGAGGGTGAGGAGTGGGGCAGTGTTGTGGAGAGTGAGGAGTGGGGCATATTGTGGAGGGTGAGGAGTGGGGCAGTGTAGTGGAGGGTGAGGAGTGGGGCAGTGTAGTGGAGGGTAAGGAGTGGGGCAGTGTAGTGGAGGGTGAGGAGTGGGGCAGTGTTGTGGAGGGTGAAGAGTGGGGCTGTGTTGTGGAGGGTGAGGAGTGGGGCAGTGTTGTGGAGGGTGAGGAGTGGGGCAGTGTTGTGGAGGGTGAGGAGTGGGGCAGTGTTGTGGAGGGTGAGGAGTGGGGCAGTGTTGTGGAGGGTGAGGAGTGGGGCATATTGTGGAGGGTGAGGAGTGGGGCAGTGTTGCGGAGGGTGAGGAGTGGGGCTGTGTCGTGGAGAGTGAGGAGTGGGGCAGTGTCGTGGAGAGTGAGGAGTGGGGCAGTGTCGTGGAGGGTGAGGAGTGGGGCAGTGTCGTGGAGAGTGAGGAGTGGGGCAGTGTGTGGAGGGTGAGGAGTGGGGCTGTGTTGTGGAGGGTGAGGAGTGGGGCAGTGTTGTGGAGAGTGAGGAGTGGGGCAGTGTTGTGGAGAGTGAGGAGTGGGGCAGTGTTGTGGAAGGTGAGGAGTGGGGCAGTGTTGTGGAGAGTGAGGAGTGGGGCAGTGTTGTGGAGGGTGAGGAGTGGGGCAGTGTTGTGGAGTGGTGCGGAGTGGGGCAGTGTTGTGGAGTGGTGAGGAGTGGGGCAGTGTTGTGGAGAGTGAGGAGTGGGGCAGTGTTGTGGAGTGGTGAGGAGTGGGGCAGTGTTGTGGAGAGTGAGGAGTGCGGCTGTGTTGTGGAGGGTGAGGAGTGGGGCAGTGTGGTGGAGGGTGAGGAGTGGGGCTGTGTTGTGGAGGGTGAGGAGTGGGGCAGTGTTGTGGAGAGTGAGGAGTGGGGCAGTGTTGTGGAGAGTGAGGAGTGGAGCAGTGTTGTGGAGTGGTGAGGAGTGGGGCAGTGTTGTGGAGAGTGAGGAGAGGGGCAGTGTTGTGGAGGGTGAGGACTGGGGCTGTGTTGTGGAGGGTGAGGAGTGGGGCAGTGTTGTGGAGAGTGAGGAGTGGGGCAGTGTTGTGGAGGGTGAGGAGTGGGGCTGTGTTGTTGAGGGTGAGGAGTGGGGCAGTGTTGTGGAGAGTGAGGAGTGGGGCAGTGTTGTGGAGGGTGAGGAGTGGGGCAGTGTTGTGGAAGGTGAGGAGTGGGGCAGTGTAGTGGAGGGTGAGGAGCGGGGCAGTGTAGTGGAGGGTAAGGAGTGGGGCAGTGTAGTGGAGGGTGAGGAGTGGGGCAGTGTTGTGGAGGGTGAAGAGTGGGGCTGTGTTGTGGAGGGTGAGGAGTGGGGCAGTGTTGTGGAGGGTGAGGAGTGGGGCAGTGTTGTGGAGGGTGAGGAGTGGGGCAGTGTTGTGGAGGGTGAGGAGTGGGGCAGTGTTGTGGAGGGTGAGGAGTGGGGCATATTGTGGAGGGTGAGGAGTGGGGCAGTGTTGCGGAGGGTGAGGAGTGGGGCTGTGTTGTGGAGAGTGAGGAGTGGGGCAGTGTTGTGGAGGGTGAGGAGTGGGGCAGTGTTGTAGAGGGTGAGGAGTGGGGCAGTGTTGTGAAGAGTGAGGAGTGGGGCAGTGTTGTGGAGTGGTGAGGAGTGGGGCAGTGTTGTGGAGTGGTGAGGAGTGGGGCAGTGTTGTGGAGAGTGAGGAGTGGGGCAGTGTTGTGGAGTGGTGAGGAGTGGGGCAGTGTTGTGGAGAGTGAGGAGTGGGGCAGTGTTGTGGAGGGTGAAGAGTGGGGCTGTGTTGTGGAGGGTGAGGAGTGGGGCAGTGTTGTGGAGAGTGAGGAGTGGGGCAGTGTTGTGGAGAGTGAGGAGTGGGGTAGTGTTGTGGAGAGTGGAGTGGGGCAGTGTTGTGGAGGGTGAGGAGTGTGGCAGTGTTGTGGAGGGTGAGGAGTGTGGCAGTGTTGTGGAGGGTGAGGAGTGTGGCAGTGTTGTGGAGGGTGAGGAGTGGGGCAGTGTTGTAGAGGGTGAGGAGTGGGGCAGTGTTGTGGAGAGTGAGGAGTGGGGCAGTGTTGTGGAGTGGTGAGGAGTGGGGCAGTGTTGTGGAGTGGTGAGGAGTGGGGCAGTGTTGTGGAGAGTGAGGAGTGGGGCAGTGTTGTGGAGTGGTGAGGAGTGGGGCAGTGTTGTGGAGAGTGAGGAGTGGGGCAGTGTTGTGGAGGGTGAGGAGTGGGGCAGTGTTGTGGAGGGTGAGGAGTGGGGCTGTGTTGTGGAGAGTGAGGAGTGGGGCAGTGTTGTGGAGAGTGGAGTGGGGCAGTGTTGTGGAGGGTGAGGAGTGTGGAAGTGTTCTGGAGGGTGAGGAGTGTGGCAGTGTTGTGGAGGGTGAGGAGTGGGGCTGTGTTGTGGCGGGTGAGGAGTGTGGCAGTGTTGTGGAGGGTGAGGAGTGGGGCTGTGTTGTAGAGGGTGAGGAGTGGGGCAGTGTTGTGAGCGTGAGGAGTGGAGCAGTGTTGTGGAGGGTGAGGAGTGGGGCAGTGTTGTGGAAGGTGAGGAGTGGGGCAGTGTTGTGGAGAGTGAGGAGTGGGGCATATTTTGGAGGGTGAGGAGTGGGGCAGTGTTGTGGAGGGTGAGGAGTGGGGCTGTGTTGTGGAGGGTGAGGAGTGGGGCAGTGTTGTGGAGGGTGAGGAGTGGGGCAGTGTTGTGGAGGGTGAGGAGTGGGGCAGTGTTGTGGAGGGTGAGGAGTGGGGCAGTGTTGTGGAGGGTGAGGAGTGGGGCATATTGTGGAGGGTGAGGAGTGGGGCAGTGTTGTGGAGGGTGAGGAGTGGGGCAGTGTAGTGGAGGGTGAGGAATGGGGCAGTGTTGTGGAGGGTGAGGAGTGGGGCAGTGTTGTGGAGAGTGAGGAGTGGGGCAGTGTTGTGGAGAGTGAGGAGTGGGGCAGTGTAGTGGAGGGTGAGGAATGGGGCAGTGTTGTGGAGGGTGAGTAGTGGGGCAGTGTTGTGGAGAGTGAGGAGTGGGGCAGTGTTGTGGAGAGTGAGGAGTGGGGCAGTGTTGTGGAGAGTGAGGAGTGGGGCAGTGTAGTGGAGGGTGAGGAATGGGGCAGTGTTGTGGAGGGTGAGGAGTGGGGCAGTGTTGTGGAGGGTGAGAAGTCAGGCAGTGTTGTGGAGGGTGAGTAGTGGGGCAGTGTTGTGGAGGGTGAGGAGTGGGGCTGTGTTGTGGAGTGTGAGGAGTGGGGCAGTGTTGTGGAGAGTGAGGAGTGCGGCAGTGTTGTGGAGGGTGAGGAGTGGGGCAGTGTTGTGGAGAGTGAGGAGTGGGGCAGTGTTGTGGAGAGTGAGGAGTGGGGCAGTGTTGTGGAGTGTGAGGAGTGGGGCAGTGTTGTGGAGAGTGAGGAGTGGGGCAGTGTTGTGGAGGGTGAGGAGTGGGGCAGTGTTGTGGAGGGTGAGGAGTGGGGCATTGTTGTGGTGGGTGAGGAGTGGGGCAGTGTTGTGGAGGGTGAGGAGTGGGGCAGTGTTGTGGAGTGTGAGGAGTGGGGCAGTGTTGTGGAGGGTGAGGAGTGGGGCAGTGTTGTGGAGAGTGAGGAGTGGGGCAGTGTTGTGGAGGGTGAGGAGTGGGGCATTGTTGTGGTGGGTGAGGAGTGGGGCAGTGTTGTGGAGGGTGAGGAGTGGGGCAGTGTTGTGGAGTGTGAGGAGTGGGGCAGTGTTGTGGAGGGTGAGGAGTGGGGCAGTGTTGTCGAGAGTGAGGAGTGGGGCAGTGTTGTGGAGGGTGAGGAGTGGGGCAGTGTTGTGGAGAGTGAGGAGTGGGGCAGTGTTGTGGAGAGTGAGGAGTGGGGCAGTGTTGTGGAGGGTGAGGAGTGGGGCAGTGTTGTGGAGGGTGAGGAGTGGGGCATTGTTGTGGTGGGTGAGGAGTGGGGCAGTGTTGTGCAGGGTGAGGAGTGGGGCAGTGTTGTGGAGGGTGAGGAGTGGGGCAGTGTTGTGGAGGGTGAGGAGTGGGGCAGTGTTGTCGTAGAGTGAGGAGTGGGGCAGTGTTGTGGAGGGTGAGGAGTGGGGCAGTGTTGTGGAGGGTGAGGAGTGGGGCAGTGTTGTGGAGGGTGAGGAGTGGGGCAGTGTTGTGGAGGGGTGAGGAGTGGGGCAGTGTTGTGGAGGGTGAGGAGTGGGGCAGTGTTGTGGAGGGGTGAGGAGTGGGGCTGTGTTGTGGAGAGTGAGGAGTGGGGCAGTGTTGTGGAGGGTGAGGAGTGGGGCAGTGTTGTGGAGGGTGAGGAGTGGGGCTGTGTTGTGGAGAGTGAGGAGTGGGGCAGTGTTGTGGAGAGTGGAGTGGGGCAGTGTTGTGGAGGGTGAGGAGTGTGGAAGTGTTGTGGAGGGTGAGGAGTGTGGCAGTGTTGTGGAGGGTGAGGAGTGGGGCTGTGTTGTGGCGGGTGAGGAGTGTGGCAGTGTTGTGGAGGGTGAGGAGTGGTGCTGTGTTGTGGAGGGTGAGGAGTGGGGCAGTGTTGTGAGCGTGAGGAGTGGAGCAGTGTTGTGGAGGGTGAGGAGTGGGGCAGTGTTGTGGAAGGTGAGGAGTGGGGCAGTGTTGTGGAGAGTGAGGAGTGGGGCATATTGTGGAGGGTGAGGAGTGGGGCAGTGTTGTGGAGGGTGAGGAGTGGGGCTGTGTTGTGGAGGGTGAGGAGTGGGGCAGTGTTGTGGAGGGTGAGGAGTGGGGCAGTGTTGTGGAGGGTGAGGAGTGGGGCAGTGTTGTGGAGGGTGAGGAGTGGGGCAGTGTTGTGGAGGGTGAGGAGTGGGGCATATTTTGGAGGGTGAGGAGTGGGGCAGTGTTGTGGAGGGTGAGGAGTCGGGCTGTGTTGTGGAGAATGAGGAGTGGGGCAGTGTTGTGGAGGGTGAGGAGTGGGGCAGTGTTGTGGAGAGTGAGGAGTGGGGCAGTGTTGTGGAGAGTGAGGAGTGGGGCAGTGTAGTGGAGGGTGAGGAATGGGGCAGTGTTGTGGAGGGTGAGTAGTGGGGCAGTTTTGTGGAGAGTGAGGAGTGGGGCAGTGTTGTGGAGAGTGAGGAGTGGGGCAGTGTTGTGGAGAGTGAGGAGTGGGGCAGTGTAGTGGAGGGTGAGGAATGGGGCAGTGTTGTGGAGGGTGAGGAGTGGGGCAGTGTTGTGGAGGGTGAGGAGTGGGGTAGTGTTGTGGAGAGTGGAGTGGGGCAGTGTTGTGGAGGGTGAGGAGTGTGGCAGTGTTGTGGAGGGTGAGGAGTGTGGCAGTGTTGTGGAGGGTGAGGAGTGTGGCAGTGTTGTGGAGGGTGAGGAGTGGGGCAGTGTTGTAGAGGGTGAGGAGTGGGGCAGTGTTGTGGAGAGTGAGGAGTGGGGCAGTGTTGTGGAGTGGTGAGGAGTGGGGCAGTGTTGTGGAGTGGTGAGGAGTGGGGCAGTGTTGTGGAGAGTGAGGAGTGGGGCAGTGTTGTGGAGTGGTGAGGAGTGGGGCAGTGTTGTGGAGAGTGAGGAGTGGGGCAGTGTTGTGGAGGGTGAGGAGTGGGGCAGTGTTGTGGAGGGTGAGGAGTGGGGCTGTGTTGTGGAGAGTGAGGAGTGGGGCAGTGTTGTGGAGAGTGGAGTGGGGCAGTGTTGTGGAGGGTGAGGAGTGTGGAAGTGTTCTGGAGGGTGAGGAGTGTGGCAGTGTTGTGGAGGGTGAGGAGTGGGGCTGTGTTGTGGCGGGTGAGGAGTGTGGCAGTGTTGTGGAGGGTGAGGAGTGGGGCTGTGTTGTGGAGGGTGAGGAGTGGGGCAGTGTTGTGAGCGTGAGGAGTGGAGCAGTGTTGTGGAGGGTGAGGAGTGGGGCAGTGTTGTGGAAGGTGAGGAGTGGGGCAGTGTTGTGGAGAGTGAGGAGTGGGGCATATTGTGGAGGGTGAGGAGTGGGGCAGTGTTGTGGAGGGTGAGGAGTGGGGCTGTGTTGTGGAGGGTGAGGAGTGGGGCAGTGTTGTGGAGGGTGAGGAGTGGGGCAGTGTTGTGGAGGGTGAGGAGTGGGGCAGTGTTGTGGAGGGTGAGGAGTGGGGCAGTGTTGTGGAGGGTGAGGAGTGGGGCATATTGTGGAGGGTGAGGAGTGGGGCAGTGTTGTGGAGGGTGAGGAGTGGGGCAGTGTAGTGGAGGGTGAGGAATGGGGCAGTGTTGTGGAGGGTGAGGAGTGGGGCAGTGTTGTGGAGAGTGAGGAGTGGGGCAGTGTTGTGGAGAGTGAGGAGTGGGGCAGTGTAGTGGAGGGTGAGGAATGGGGCAGTGTTGTGGAGGGTGAGTAGTGGGGCAGTGTTGTGGAGAGTGAGGAGTGGGGCAGTGTTGTGGAGAGTGAGGAGTGGGGCAGTGTTGTGGAGAGTGAGGAGTGGGGCAGTGTAGTGGAGGGTGAGGAATGGGGCAGTGTTGTGGAGGGTGAGGAGTGGGGCAGTGTTGTGGAGGGTGAGAAGTCAGGCAGTGTTGTGGAGGGTGAGTAGTGGGGCAGTGTTGTGGAGGGTGAGGAGTGGGGCTGTGTTGTGGAGTGTGAGGAGTGGGGCAGTGTTGTGGAGAGTGAGGAGTGCGGCAGTGTTGTGGAGGGTGAGGAGTGGGGCAGTGTTGTGGAGAGTGAGGAGTGGGGCAGTGTTGTGGAGAGTGAGGAGTGGGGCAGTGTTGTGGAGTGTGAGGAGTGGGGCAGTGTTGTGGAGAGTGAGGAGTGGGGCAGTGTTGTGGAGGGTGAGGAGTGGGGCAGTGTTGTGGAGGGTGAGGAGTGGGGCATTGTTGTGGTGGGTGAGGAGTGGGGCAGTGTTGTGGAGGGTGAGGAGTGGGGCAGTGTTGTGGAGTGTGAGGAGTGGGGCAGTGTTGTGGAGGGTGAGGAGTGGGGCAGTGTTGTGGAGAGTGAGGAGTGGGGCAGTGTTGTGGAGGGTGAGGAGTGGAGCAGTGTTGTGGAGGGTGAGGAGTGGGGCATTGTTGTGGTGGGTGAGGAGTGGGGCAGTGTTGTGGAGGGTGAGGAGTGGGGCAGTGTTGTGGAGTGTGAGGAGTGGGGCAGTGTTGTGGAGGGTGAGGAGTGGGGCAGTGTTGTCGAGAGTGAGGAGTGGGGCACTGTTGTGGAGGGTGAGGAGTGGGGCAGTGTTGTGGAGAGTGAGGAGTGGGGCAGTGTTGTGGAGAGTGAGGAGTGGGGCAGTGTTGTGGAGGGTGAGGAGTGGGGCAGTGTTGTGGAGGGTGAGGAGTGGGGCATTGTTGTGGTGGGTGAGGAGTGGGGCAGTGTTGTGGAGGGTGAGGAGTGGGGCAGTGTTGTGGAGGGTGAGGAGTGGGGCAGTGTTGTGGAGGGTGAGGAGTGGGGCAGTGTTGTCATAGAGTGAGGAGTGGGGCAGTGTTGTGGAGGGTGAGGAGTGGGGCAGTGTTGTGGAGGGTGAGGAGTGGGGCAGTGTTGTGGAGGGTGAGGAGTGGGGCAGTGTTGTGGAGGGTGAGGAGTGGGGGCAGTGTTGTGGAGGGTGAGGAGTGGGGCAGTGTTGTGGAGGGGTGAGGAGTGGGGCTGTGTTGTGGAGAGTGAGGAGTGGGGCAGTGTTGTGGAGGGTGAGGAGTGGGGCAGTGTTGTGGAGGGTGAGGAGTGGGGCTGTGTTGTGGAGAGTGAGGAGTGGGGCAGTGTTGTGGAGAGTGGAGTGGGGCAGTGTTGTGGAGGGTGAGGAGTGTGGAAGTGTTGTGGAGGGTGAGGAGTGTGGCAGTGTTGTGGAGGGTGAGGAGTGGGGCTGTGTTGTGGCGGGTGAGGAGTGTGGCAGTGTTGTGGAGGGTGAGGAGTGGTGCTGTGTTGTGGAGGGTGAGGAGTGGGGCAGTGTTGTGAGCGTGAGGAGTGGAGCAGTGTTGTGGAGGGTGAGGAGTGGGGCAGTGTTGTGGAAGGTGAGGAGTGGGGCAGTGTTGTGGAGAGTGAGGAGTGGGGCATATTGTGGAGGGTGAGGAGTGGGGCAGTGTTGTGGAGGGTGAGGAGTGGGGCTGTGTTGTGGAGGGTGAGGAGTGGGGCAGTGTTGTGGAGGGTGAGGAGTGGGGCAGTGTTGTGGAGGGTGAGGAGTGGGGCAGTGTTGTGGAGGGTGAGGAGTGGGGCAGTGTTGTGGAGGGTGAGGAGTGGGGCATATTTTGGAGGGTGAGGAGTGGGGCAGTGTTGTGGAGGGTGAGGAGTCGGGCTGTGTTGTGGAGAATGAGGAGTGGGGCAGTGTTGTGGAGGGTGAGGAGTGGGGCAGTGTTGTGGAGAGTGAGGAGTGGGGCAGTGTTGTGGAGAGTGAGGAGTGGGGCAGTGTAGTGGAGGGTGAGGAATGGGGCAGTGTTGTGGAGGGTGAGTAGTGGGGCAGTTTTGTGGAGAGTGAGGAGTGGGGCAGTGTTGTGGAGAGTGAGGAGTGGGGCAGTGTTGTGGAGAGTGAGGAGTGGGGCAGTGTAGTGGAGGGTGAGGAATGGGGCAGTGTTGTGGAGGGTGAGGAGTGGGGCAGTGTTGTGGAGGGTGAGAAGTCAGGCAGTGTTGTGGAGGGTGAGTAGTGGGGCAGTGTTGTGGAGGGTGAGGAGTGGGGCTGTGTTGTGGAGTGTGAGGAGTGGGGCAGTGTTGTGGAGAGTGAGGAGTGCGGCAGTGTTGTGGAGGGTGAGGAGTGGGGCAGTGTTGTGGAGAGTGAGGAGTGGGGCAGTGTTGTGGAGAGTGAGGAGTGGGGCAGTGTTGTGGAGTGTGAGGAGTGGGGCAGTGTTGTGGAGAGTGAGGAGTGGGGCAGTGTTGTGGAGGGTGAGGAGTGGGGCAGTGTTGTGGAGGGTGAGGAGTGGGGCATTGTTGTGGTGGGTGAGGAGTGGGGCAGTGTTGTGGAGGGTGAGGAGTGGGGCAGTGTTGTGGAGTGTGAGGAGTGGGGCAGTGTTGTGGAGGGTGAGGAGTGGGGCAGTGTTGTCGAGAGTGAGGAGTGGGGCAGTGTTGTGGAGGGTGAGGAGTGGGGCAGTGTTGTGGAGAGTGAGGAGTGGGGCAGTGTTGTGGAGAGTGAGGAGTGGGGCAGTGTTGTGGAGGGTGAGGAGTGGGGCAGTGTTGTGGAGGGTGAGGAGTGGGGCATTGTTGTGGTGGGTGAGGAGTGGGGCAGTGTTGTGGAGGGTGAGGAGTGGGGCAGTGTTGTGGAGGGTGAGGAGTGGGGCAGTGTTGTGGAGGGTGAGGAGTGGGGCAGTGTTGTCGTAGAGTGAGGAGTGGGGCAGTGTTGTGGAGGGTGAGGAGTGGGGCAGTGTTGTGGAGGGTGAGGAGTGGGGCAGTGTTGTGGAGGGTGAGGAGTGGGGCAGTGTTGTGGAGGGGTGAGGAGTGGGGCAGTGTTGTGGAGGGTGAGGAGTGGGGCAGTGTTGTGGAGGGTGAGGTGTGGAGCAGAGGGGGGTAGGGATGAGGAGTGGAGCAGAGTCCGGGGTTGGGAGTGGAGAAGGGAATTTTAAAATTAAAACCATTGGCCCTCAAGAGACTGTGGGCTCTTTCTGGTTTAATTGGACTGGGAAGGGCTACACCAGGTAAAATGGTTTCTATTGGTCCAATGAGAAGATTGGGTTGTGTACATCGGAACTAATTTTTAAATGGTGATAGAAAGATTGACTTTTCACAGAATATCCCCATATTACAGACACATTTAACTTGACAGCCTACACTTTTGATTTGCGATGCTTAAAATACACAAGAGGCAGAATTTTATGCTGATTGGATGGGCACGCACCCAACCCGATTGGACGTGAAATCGTTCGCGATGATGTCAGGTGAGCATCCCAGCATCACCCTGCGCTCATGCGATATCTTGGTCCAGCGGGTGGGCACAAAAGACAGAAGCATGCCCGCCGACAATTAAGAGGGCAATTGAGCCCATTAATGGTGCAATTGCCTGTCACTTTGTGTAGCCTGTCCAACCTTAGGGTTGGTGGATGGGCAAATTGGCCAGATGGGCTTTGCATTTCTCAACAAACCTTATCCATGGGTACGATGAGATTTCCGTGACAAAATAAAATATAAATGCATTTCTGTGGACACACCATTTTCATAAGCTAAATTTTCAGGTGACTGATTATGACGCATGGACACTTATTTCAGCTTTTGAAACCTTTATTTTTGATGGTTGAGGCCGTTAATTGGCCGGCCAGTGTGAAATCGTGGTCGGGGGCCAATCACGGTCAGTGGTCTGTTTCCCGGCCGATTCCGGACCCACTGATCGTGCCCACCTGTCGAGCTGAAATTCAGGCCAAGGTAAAAGCAAAATACTGCGGATGTTGGAAATCTAGGACAAAAACAAAAGTAGCTGGAAAAACTCAGGAGGTCTGACAGCATCTGCGGAGAGGGATACAGTTAACGTTTCAAGTCCGTATGACTCTTCATCAGAACTAAGACATATAGAAATGAGATGAAATGTCCCACTCCCTTCTACCAGCTGATCTTTCATCTCATTTCTATATGTCTTAGTTCTGATGAAGAGTCATACGGACTCGAAACGTTAACTGTATCCCTCTCCGCAGATGCTGTCTAGACCTGCTGAGTTTTTCCACCTATTTTTGTTTTTGTTCAGGCCAAGATCTCTGACTATAAAGATAGATAAACACTGGACCAAGTCGATTACTCTTCTCGAGAGAATAATAGAACTATTAGCATTTGCCAAGAGTTATTGTATTTCAATGTTCTTTCTCGATCCTCCCTTTCCTCATTGTTCTGTCACAGATGGAACACTGGGTCTGTCTGAGCCACTTTCTGTCCTTGTCACTGGATAATCAGTCCGTGGGGAGGCAGCTCCTCTCCATCCCACCCCCGACCACCATCCCGCCCCCCCAACCAACCCCCCCACCCCCACCCCGGCTCTCAACAATTACAGCTGCAGATCACTTTATCTGTGGAGTTTGCCTTTTCCAGTATTTTCTAAAACTAACATTGCAGCCTCTAATCCCCAATCATTCAGCAGATATCACGAGGTTTCTGACAGATACAGATTTGCTTTGGAATAGTAATTACAGAATGAAGCCAGTGTGAGCTAACAGGAGCAGACACTGCCATGGACCTTTTATAAACTAAGAACGTACTTTACCATATTTGAAAATATGAAACCACTCAATTTTGTTTTTAAATTGTTTCACTATTATTTATGTTCTATCAATGTTCAGTGGGATTCTATTCTGGGGAGGTTATGATGTAATAAGGCTGGCAAAGATATCTAAGTTAATGTTGCATGCACTTTTGCAAAGCCTGCACATAAGTCTTTTCTCGGTACATTAAATGGGATCGACTAAATTGTGAGCCCAACTGGAACGTTCCTGTAATATTTTTCGCAGGAAACTGGAGCTAGGTGTGGTGAAGCACGAGGCTCCTGGAGGAGGTGAGATGAGGTCACATCACATCCTGTGTTGTCCCCTCATGAGGGATCCATCACTCAGACCCAACATGTCTCTGGCACATACAGAAAATTCGTAAAATGCTCAAACCTGACCCCAACCCACCTGCATTGTGCCCACTTCTGGGTTTAACGGAGGTGGTGTGTTTGTCTGCACGTGAGTAACCTGCCCTCCGCAGGCGGGTCAATCATTATCACAGGGGGTTGGTCATTATCATAGTAGAGGATCATTATCGCAGGGGTGGACTCATTATTACAGTGGATGGGTGATTAGCACATAGAAAATCAATATCACAGTTAACGAGGTGTACATCAACAGGGATTTGAAATTAATCCCTCTGAAACCAGCTTAACAGGAGAATTCATGAAACAAGGTGACAGTGAGTGTCACTTCATGCGGGTGTTTAAAATTCAGATTGTACAATATGAATAATGGCTCAATGTTTACACATCTTTCTCATTTCTCTCCAGCAAACATTTTGGAGCAAGGTCTTGCAATCATAAAGATGTCTCAGAAGTCACCATTGCTCTCAATTTCTCTGCCTTCTTCATCGGCCCTGCCAAAGACCATCCTGAGGGTCTCTCAGTTGGTTGCGTGTAAATGTAAATGGTGGGTCACGGATGGGTTATTTGCCAGAGCTTAATCTCCCCTGCGACAATAGTTTAAATGAGCGGACAGCTGCACAGGCCTCTCTGGCCCACAGGTATCGGATGCCACTGATGTCATACATGTGGCAATCTGAAAACCGCCACAGAACCCAAGAGTTTTTAATCAACCGTGGAGGATTCATTCATTCCATTAATGTACAGCAGGTGTGAAACCAGAAGGGATTTGTACAGGTCTGTGCCACACACCTTGGGAGCTGTCACACTGCAGCAGTGAAACACTCCAAATCTCTTAGTACCAGGAAACTGAATTAATGGCTGGTTTGCAATATTTGCAATTCTTCCTTTGGCACCTTCCCTGTATCTATGGGGGTCTGTGATGCTTGTGGTCTACACCTTGGCAATTTCCACCCTTACTTCTCTCAGCAACCTAGGATTCTGATTCTGGCCTTTAAGCACCGACAGTCTTTCTGGTTCCTTCCCTTTATCTATCCTTATCTCCTCCAGTAACCCAACAACCTCATAATTTACCATAGTAAATAGCACATAGACCATAGACAAAGTCTTCTATCTTGATTCACACCTTTGGGAGTCTGCTTGTCCGGAATGAGAGCGATATGCTCTTGTTGGCAAAACACGGTGCAGCAGAGAGGACTAGAGGTGCAGGACAAGCAGGGCGCTCATCAATCATCTTCTGGTGATGAGAATACTGAAGAAGAGGAGGGTGATGAGTAATATTATGATGCATACCCATTGCCAGCTGCCACGTACACTGCTGCAGGGGATGTCCTAATAGTTTGAAGGTTCAGCTGGTGAGTCGCACTGGAAATAAAGTGAAATCCTGCAGCCTGCTCCCACTGAACCCCATAACACTTTCCACAAAATATTCTTCAATCAAGCATACCCAACATCCAACAATGGGTCCAGGCCAACACTGACATTCACCATGAGTTGACATTTGGGATGCAATAATGGGAAAGACTGGGAAGTGGTGTAAATAATTACATTTTATGTGCCATTACAAAAAAAAAAGAAAACTCAACAACACAACATTCTGTTAAACACCCACATGCATACGCTTGGTGAATTACAATAGCTTTTTCATACAGTTCCTACCACTTTTACATGGTACATCCCTTGTGACCACAGCAGAGGTGGAGGAAGGCTTAATTAGCAGCTTTGAAGTGAAAGGACTGAGTGAAAGGGCTGCTTTATTCTCTGGTACAGATTTGCATACTGAATGAGGGCATGAGAAGAGTTGATATCTTTCAAGATTGTCACCATTGTATTTGTGAGAAGAAACGGACTGATCTTGTCATTAGCGACAAAACTTTGGAAGCCCCCAGAGTTAGTCTGAAACTGTTGTCAATGATTGAGAAGCCATTACAGGCTTCACCATTGTGTATGGGCTTGACTTCACGGTGTTGAGGGGTGGGGTATTATTTGTCCTCATCCTTCCTTGCAAGAGTCGGCTAGCAGCTGACGCACCTGAAAGAAGCCTGCCCTGCAGCAATAATGCACTGTCAGCAGGTTAAATAGGCAGAGAGTGGGACTTGCACTCCTTAGTGGGAGGAAGTCCCACCCTTGAGATGCCGGCCAATCAGACTGGCCGGCAGCTGCAGCCATCCCAGTAGCACCAGAACTCAGTAGTGGGTCTGGCAGCATCGGTGGAGAAGAGCAAAGTTGACGTTTCGAGTCCTCATGACCCTTCAATAGAACTAAGTAAAAATAGGAAAGGGGTGAAATATAAGCTGGTTTAAGGGGAGGGGGGAGGGCAAGGGGTGGGGGGAGAAGGGGGGGCATTGTTGGGACAAGCAAGCAGTGATAGGAGCAGATAACCAAAAGATGCCACAGACAAAAGGTGTTGAAGGTGGTGATATTATCTAAAAGAATGTGCTAATTAAGAGTGGAGAGCAGGTCAAGCAAGGTAGCTCTAGTGGGGGTGGGGTGAAATAAATGATGGGTGGAATACATTTAAAAATAATGGAAATAGGTGGGAAAAGAAAAATCTATACAAATTATTGGAAAAAACAAAGGAGGGGGAAGAAACGGAAAGGGGGTGGGGATGGAGGAGGGAGCTCAAGATCTAAAATTGTTGAACTCAATATTCAGTCCGGAAGGCTGTAAAGTGCCTCGTCGGAAGATGAGGTGCTGTTCCTCCAGTTTGCGTTGATCTTTGGATTTCTAGGTATTTCTGTTTTTGTTTTGGATTTCCAGCATCCGCAGTTTTTTTGTTTTTAACTCAGTAGTGGGTGTTACTGGGACTGCAAGGAGGCCCATGATGAAGAGGAGATGGATCCCAGACAGAGGTAAGCCTGGGCTATTGAACAGGGCAGGATCAGGGGGCCCAGGGAGGGTGTCAAGAGGGGTGGGGGTGGCAGATTTTGGAGGCTGGGTGGAGAGGAACAAAAGGGGCTATAGTCATGGGGGGTGGTGCATGTGCACAGGGCACCCCCAAACAATATACCACCCACCTCCTTCCTGCCTCTTAAGCAGTTCCTTTAAAAAAAAGCATTCCCACTCCTGCTCATGCCAGCCATATTATGGTGTGGGCAACTTATTATTTTGGTCAAGGGAAGATAATTAGGTTCTCTCCTGTGGAGATGTTCATTGCCTGACATTTATTCTGCGTGAATGTTACTTGCCACTTACCAGCCCAAGCCTAAATGATGTCCAGGCCTTGCAACATGCAGGGACGGACTGCTGGAGTATCTGAGGAGTCGCGAATGGTGCTGAACACTGTGTGTGATCATCAGCGAACATCCCCACTTCTGACTTTATGATGGAAGGAAGGTCATTGATGAAGCAGCTGAAGATGGATGGGCCGAAGACCATCGTGTAGGTGAATCAACAAATGTGCTCACTTTTTCTGACCTGGTTAGGTCCTGCTTCTTGCACCACATCTGAAACCAGAGTGCAATGCTCCTGCTGTTCACCTCTTCAGCCTCTTCAAATCACACCTTCTTGGTGACAGCATCAGGATTTTTCCTCTCATTGCTGGGGTAAATTTCCCCCCTCCTGCATCTAGGATCAGGAGGAGACTACTTGGCCCCTCGAGACTGTTCCACAATTCAATGAGTTTGTGGCTAATCTGGGACCTAACTCCCAATATGCAACTTTGCCTCAAGTCCCCTCAGTACCTTTGGTTAATAAAAATCTATCAATCTCACGTTTAAAATTTTTTTACTTCCCACTTGCCCCAGCCCATCCGATCTTTGGAGTTAAAATTCCACCCACTCCCCCACCACCACCCCCCCATTCCTGTTTGTAACTATTGCTTTTTGGATTGAGAACAGATGTTTTAATTTAAACACAAAGAGCCTCAACCAAGATTTCCTCAGATCTATCAGGTGCTCCTGCTTAGGAATAAAGCTATGTGATTCATTTACAATGGAAAACAAACCCAGAAGCAGGCAATTTAGCTAAGCCTTGTTAAAACAAAATAACACTAATGCCCTTGAAAATAATGCATTCACCATTTAACTACTCTGTTCTATTCAGAGCTGTTCAGTGTTTTTTTCTGATTGAATGGGATGAGTCATTCGGATGTGTGGCAGGAGAGTGGGTAGAGTGTTGTTCAGATCTGCATTAATTTTGTTCTTTCATGGCAAGAAAGCAACTTTCAGGAAAATGCTTGCAAATCGGAGTCCTGAGTTGGGTAATCTAATGACCTTGAACACAAGGGACATGAGCGAACACCGCCAGGAAAACTGTTCTCCATCACTTTCAATAAAAGACAACATCTCTTTCAGGCTAACCTAGTGAGATTAGGCGAGGTGCTGAGGTATCCAATAACAGGCTCTGATTGACTAAAATAGATCCTGTTTCATGGGCTGCTGCAACATTTCGGTAGCATTAGAATAAAGAACACACACATTTACAAAAAGCCTCTGACCCAGAACACACCTCATACAAGGGGCTCAGAAAGAGCTGGGAAAGGAAACAGATAAGGAAAGGATAAGATTGAAAGTACAGTCACAGTGAGAGGATTATAAGAGGCTTTGCAAGGAAGCCAGTGAAGTGGCAAAGCGAATACAATCAGAAAATTCCAGAAAAACTCAGCAGGCCAGGAAGGAGAGCACAGATGCTGTCTGACCCGCTGAGGAATATTTTTGTTTTTAATTCAGATTTCCAGCATTAGCAGCATTTTGAGGTAGCAAAGTGGGTTTTTAGAGAGTTGGAGCGGGAGGATCAGATACTGTGTTGCTGGAGCACAGGAATGAGATAGAGAGCTAGAGGAGCAGAGGGTGTGGCCTGAGAGCTGCAGCTGGAAAGGATCATCCAATGAAGATGGAAGAGACCATAAAGGATTTGAAATGAGGATAAATATCTTGAACTTAGTGCACAGCAGGACATGGAACCAATGGAGCTTGACAAGGGTGGAGGGAATGGGCCTCTGGGATTTTAAGCATGAGAGGGCATGAACTGCAGAAATCTGGACCAACTGAAAGGAAGGAGAAGGAAGGAGCTCTGAGGGACACCCGGGAAGACCATGCAGGCGCGCTATGACAAACCATTCAAGGAGAGGTACTGTGACTAAAAGGGAACCAAATCAGGAGAAACTGGCACTCTCAAATTGGACTGTAGAGGAGAGGAAATGGAGTGGTGAACAGAAGTGATAGCGAAGGAGAGATTCAGGGTGGCAAGTAGTGAAATGAGCCATGGTGGTATTGTAGTCACAGGGGGTGTCACGGGTTATCTTGACCAGGCACACATACAAACATATGAAATAGAAGCAGCAGTAGGCCATTCAGCCCCTCGAGCCTGCTCCGCCATTCAATAAGATCATGGCTGATGTGTTTGCGTTTCGAATTCCACATTCCCATCTACCCCCAATAACCTTTGATTCCTTTGCCTAACAAGAATCTATCCATCTTTGCCTTAAAAATATTCAATGGCCCCACATCCACCACCTTCTGGGGCAGAGAGTTCCAGAGTCGCACTACCCTCTGAGAGAAAAAATTTCTCCTCGTCTCTGTCCTAAAAGGGTAACCCCTAATTTTAAAACAATGCCCCCTAGTTCTGGACTCACCCACAAGAGGAAACATTCTTTCCACATTCACATTGTCAATCCTGTTCAGGATCTCATATACTTCAGTCAAGTCACCCCTCACTCATCTAAACGCCAGTGAAAACAAGCACAATCTGTCTAACCTTTCCTCATAAGACAACCCACTCAATTCAGGTATCAGTCTCAGAAACCTTCTTTGAACTGCTTCCAATGCATTTACATCCTTCCTTAGAAAAGGAGACCAAAACCACACACAGTATTCAAATTGTGGACCGGAATTTTCTGTCCCCGTTGGCGGGCGGGGGTGGGGGGGAGCGTGACAATTTGGCAAGAAGGCCAAAAATCAATTTCACGCCATTGCAAAACTAGTTTGCGATCGTCCGCTCCACCCGTCAATGTGGGACACGTTTCTCGCCGTCACACATTGGGAACCCAATCTCAAGACTTTAGCATCTCATTATAAGCCCTGCTCGCCAAAAACATCCCCTCACGCTGGATCATCAGGCACATTGGCGTGACTGCACGCTGACGTTTTTCACAACTGTACATAAGCGACGTGTACCTGGCGTGCTACACTTCACTCGGGACTTTGAGGTTTGTTTGCCTACCTTGCTTCGGGCAGCACTCATGGTCACCAGCACCAGGCTTCGCAGGCAGCACCACATCACTTTTTGGGGGGCTCACGGGCAGGTCTCTACCAGGTCAGCCATATGTGGGGGGCTTTTCAACGGTTGCAGGGCTAGGACTTGCTTGAGGAAGGGGAAGAAGTGGCCTCAGGCAACGGAAGAGGCTGCAGGACGAGGGCTGTACTGGGGAAGAGGGGTATCCCAGCGTGTGTGCGGGGGCACATGTTGATCTATGACAAGTGGCCTCAAGATGGGGAGGGCTAAGGAGGCAGTCTCCAGAGGAGATGCGGCCAGATAGAGGGTATGTGTGAGAGAGTGAGCGGTGATGTCCCTTGAGCTGGCAGTGAGTGAGATGCCAGTGAATGTGTCATGGTCTTCTGAGTGTGTAAGTTTAGAGTGATAAGATGGTTGTCTTACCCTGGCAGCATGGATGAGATCATTCATCTGACCTCTTGTGTGCAGCATTGGCACTGACCACCTTTGCCACCTCCTACCAAGCTGAAGTGGTGAGACTGATGGGCCTCCTGCGGCCAGAGCGGAGGTACAGGACATCGCGGCGGGCCACCACAGTGTCCAGAAGGTGTCCCAGGGATGCATCACTGAACGGGGGCGGAGGGGGGGGGTGCGGTTGCGGGGGCTGCACTCTTCTTAGCTTTTGGGGCTATGTCTTCACCAGAGCAGGCCTGGACTACAAGCATTGAGAAGTGTGCACGTGGCTGCAGTTTAAATGTGGTGCCCTGCGTGAGGGAGTGGTGAGGTACCGGCGTGGTGGGCAAATTGGAGGCCGCCCGCCAGTGAGATGGTGTGTTCCCTGTGGCTGCATAACTAATGGAGCAGAAATGGGACGATACGGTGCAAACAGCCGCCATTGCGGCCGGTGGGTAAAACGACTTTTTTCCCGCCCGCTGCCGCACTTAGTGCAAATCTGGGATGATTCCACCTGTGGTCTCACCAATGCCCTGTATAACTGAAGCAAAGCATCCTTACTTTTATGTCCAATTCCTCTCATAATAAAGCTTAGCGTTCCATTAGCTTTCTTAATTACTTGCAGTACCTGCACACTAGCTTTTTGTGACTCTTCAGTTTCTTCTTTTGTGGCTGGTTTCAGTGCTATGAGCATGTCAGGCAACACATAGGAGGAAGTCAAAAAGAGTGCGCTGGTAGCGGAGGCCACGAGCTCACTGGTGATGGTGTATTCACGGACCCTGAGGATAAAGGGAATTTGGCAAAGGTGTGATGACTTAACAGGATGGAGGGATCAAGGATAGACTTTTATTTTGACTTTAGAAGGAGAACAGTTTTAAAAGAGGCACAGACAGTGCAGGACTGGGTAGAAAGAGTAAGACATTGGCATTGGCTTTTCAAAGCTGATGTGAATGTTGTGAAGGGAGGAGGGAGTGGGCCGTGTCAAGGGAATGAGCTGGAGAGTTCAGTGAGGGAAGTGGTGGAAAAGCTGCAAACAAGTTGGGGTGAGTTGGAGGAGGGTGGGGCGGGAAAAACAAAAGGATGCTGTCGTTTCCCTTCGTTTCTGGATTTATTTTTGCTTTCCTAGACGTTTAAAAAACACAGGAAAACTACCGAGAAATCAAAGGAAAAGTAGTTTTCAAAAATCAGCTTGGAAAGGTGTGATGGAAATGTTTATCCATTATTCCCACTTTACAACATGTGGTGCAGTGGAAAACTTGCACATTATCCATCACACTGGTATCAAAGACATCATAGAAATAGTTGAGTTATTTTTGGAGTAGTTGGATTTATTCCTTCTGGTGACTAAATTTACCCAGCATATGCCCAAGATGGAAAGAGTTTGGAGGGGATTTGTGAACGTTGGCTAAGCGGGTAGCACTCTCATCTCTGAGTCAACAGGTTGCATGTTCAAGTTCCATCTTGGAGAGTTGTGTATATCATCTAGACTAACAACCCCCACTCCCAGTGCAATACTGAGGGAGTGCTGCGTTGTTGGAGGTACAAAGGAGATGATAAACCGAGGCCCTAGTTTGTTTGTGGGATGTGGGCTTCGCTGGCTGGGCCAGCATTTATTGCCCATCCCTAATTACCCTTGAGAAGGTGGCGGTGAGCTGCCTTCTTGGACCGCTGCAGTCCATGTATTGCAGGAACACCCACAGTGCTGTTAAGGAGGGAATTCCAGGATTTTGACCCAGTGACAGTGAAGGAACGGCGATATAGTTTCAAGTCAGGATGGTGTGTAACTTGGAGGGGAACTTGTAGGTTGTGATGTTCCTATGCATCTGCTGCCCTTGTCTTTCTAGGTGGTAGAGGTCATGAATTTGGAAGATGTTGTCTAAAGAGCCTTGGTGAGTTGCTGCAATGCATCTTGTAGATGGTACACGCTGCAGCCACTGTGCATCAGTGGTGGAGGGAGAGAATGTTTAAGGTGGTGGATGGGGTGCTTTGTCCTGGATGGTGTCAAGCTTCTTGAGTGCTTTTGGAGCTGCGCTCATTCAGGCAAGTGGGAAGTATTCCATCACACTCCTGACTGGGCCTTGTAGATGGGGGACAGACTTTGGGGAGTCAGGAGGTGAGTTACTCGCCACAGAATTCCATTTCTAAGCTTTTTGTTTCGCACTTATCAGGAACTCGCAAGAATACCAATTTACGGAGGAAACAACAATTTATACTGTTTGTGAAGAGAGTGCTGATTGGCTGGCAAGTGGTGTTGCCATGGAGATTGCGCCGCTGAGTGACTGACAGTTAACTGCCAAGCATTGTCTGAAATTTAAACCAGGCAGCTTGACCTATTTGCTCACCACGGAAGCTTAATGCTGAATAGGGCACTGTATATCACGCAAGCTCATGAACGGGCCTGAAGCCGTCACTTTCAGCCCTGAAAAATGCCCAGTCTACCACAGATTACCCTGAAAGGGCAATGTATCTATGGACCATATTGCAGCACTATATCATGGCAACCTAGACCTGCCACCATTGCATGAATCAGTATTCATTGAACTTATGAACTCGGCAACACGTGCAGCTGAGTTCAGTTTTGATGATGCCATGTCTGCCCAAATAGTTGGTGTTGCCATGGGATCCCCTCTAGGCCCAACTCTCGCAAACATCTTTGTTGGGTCCCATGAGAAACATGTCTTCAATAGAATGATACCTAACCTCCTACCCCTCGCATATTTCCGACATGTGGATGATACGTTTGCTATATTTAAATCGATAGCGGCATGTAACAATTTCCTTTCATGTCTTAAAGGGCTCCATCCTGCGCTCGAATTCACCTTTGAAATGGAGCAGTCAGATGAACTCCCTTTACTTGGTGCACTAGTTGAGAAATGTGCCAGGGGATTCTCTACCACGGTCTACCGCAAGCCTACCCTCACTGGTCAATTCTTATAGTTCCACACGTTAAAAGCTTGGTCTTCTCAGCAATCTTGTAAGTAGCTCACCACGCAAGCTTCATGCCGAAATAGGGCGCATCCTGTGGGATAATGGTTACCCCGATCAAATCATTTTGCGATGTACATCACGCAAACACATGAACCAGCCTAAAGCTGTCACTTTCGGCCCTGTAAAGTGCCCAGTCTACCTCAGATTACCTTGGAAGGGCAAGGTGCCTAAAAAGTTGAGCAACAGGTGAAGCTAGCTGTTTCACGCTGCTACTATGCAGTAGCAACACGATTGGTATTCGCCACTAATAAGATGCTGCTGTCAAGCCAAAAAGATGTTCTGCCTATCACACAAATGAGGAATGTGGTATTTGAATTTCAGTGCCAGTGTTGCTAGGTATGTAGGCCGTACATCCCAAAGACTGGCGGGTCATATCAAACAACCTATCCCAGCTGCTGTTCACAACAGCCAGGGTACAGATTGTATTCAAACAGCCCCGTGCTTGCAAAACTCAAAATACAGTATCCAACATTAGATGTGGTTCCACGATTGGACAACATTTGCTAAATAATCCTCAATGTGCTAAGAATTACGCTGATAGCCAATTTAAGATTGTCAGTCGGGCTCACAATATGGTGCATTTGCATGTACCGGGAGCTACGTATATTAATACAGAGGGCCCTGTTTTTTGCAGACAGAAAGAGCATGTATGTACATTGTGCCTGTTTCAGCTAATCAAAATAAGTGACAGCCATTCGCTGACTCATTCCTCAGAGCAATGCCTTGACCAATCAGAGTCAAGCTGCCAGGTTTAAATTTCAAACAATGCTTGGCAGGTAACTGTCAGGCACCAGCAGTGGTGCATTCTCCATGGCAACACCGCTTGTTAACGAATCAGCACTCTCTTCACATACAGAATAAATTGTTGTTTTCCCCTTATATTGGTATTCTTATGAGTGTCCTGATGAGCACAAGACGAAAAGCTTCGACATGACTCTTTTTTCAGCAATACTCTTTTGTCCATACACCAATACTCTTTTGTCATCTCTGAAGAAGAGTCATACAGTCTCAAAACATCAATTCTGTTTTTTTCTCTCCACAGATGCTGTTAGACCTGCTGAGTTTTTCCAGCATTTTCTGTTTTTGTTTCAGATTTCCAACCTGTGCAGTATTTTGCTTTTATTTTACTCTTTTGTCCATGTTTGGACCGAGGCTGTAATGAGGTCAGGAGCTGAGTGACCCTGGCAGAACCCAAACTGAGCATCAGTGAGCAGGTTATGCTGAGTAAATGCTACTTAATAGCATTGTTGGCAACATGCTGATGATCAAGAGAGTAGACTGATGGGGCGGTAACTGGCCAGGTTGGATTTGGCCTGCTTTCTGTGTACAGGACATACCTGGGCAATTTTCACATTGTCAGGTAGGTGCCAATGTTGTAGCTGTACTGGAACAGCTTGGCTAAGGGTGCAGCAATTTCTGGAGCACTTGTTGTCAGTTGGACGTAAGGAAGATCTCTCCAGTGTCATAGTGATATGTTTCTTCAATGAACACCTAAAACAAATGATCGGGAAAGATTAGGCAGGCTGGGGCTCTGTTCCTTAGAAAAGAGAAGGGGTTTGGTGATCTGTTAGTGCGCTTTAACATTATGAAAGAGTTTGATAGGGAAGACCTAGAGAAGAAACTTCCACTTGTGAGGAGGCCAGAACTAGGGGGCCTTAAATATAAAATAGCCACTAATAAATCAAATTGGGAATTTAGGAGAAACTTCTTTACCCAGAGGATGGTTAGAACGTGAAGCTTGCTGCTGCAAGGAGCAGTTAATATAAATAGAAGATACTGTTAAGGGGAAGCAAATAGATACCACCGTGAAAGGAATAGAAGAGAATGTTGATGGGGTTAGATAAAGAGGAATTAGAGAAAGTTTGTGTGGAGCATGGACACCAGCATGGCCAATTGGGCTGAATGGCCTGTTTCAGTGCTATAAATACTATGTAATTCAATGTCATTTACATCATTCCTGCGCATAAATTAGCTGCTGATTATCATACTTTACAACAGTAACTACGTTACAAAAGTACTCCATTGACTATAAAGAGCTTTGGAGCATTGTGAGGTTGTGAAAGGTGCTATATAACCAGAAGTCTCTTCTTCTTTTATTGTGAATAACTCCCTTCTCCAGAACCTTAGGATAGGAGATGTCTGTAAAATCATTGCTGCCTCCTAGGCCGGGATTTTCCGGTTCCACCATTGGCGGGCATTGTCACAGGCAGGATGGGAAAATTTGGAGAAAATGTTGCCATCCTGCCCGCGACATAGCCCGCCAGTGGCAGGGCCGGAAAATCCCACCACAGTTACGCCTCATTGCTAGGCTTGACCTTTAGAAGTACTGATCAACAGCAGGTAGTGCACATTTTGAAGTTTCCCTCCCTTGACATCATGAAAGGGAATAGAGGAACACTTGCATTTATAGTCTTTCTAGTGACAATCCAACAGAGTCTTCAAGCAAAAAATGAGTAAGAAAGGCCCGAAGATGTAATGGCACATACCAAGTGTTAAAAACTGGAGCCAGCTGTACTACACGAGGGAAACGGACCATGTATGCAAGTTGTATAAATTAGGTATCAATCAAGTAGCATGTTGAGCATATAGAGCGAATAAACAATAGCCAGGAGTGTAAGTGAGACCAGTTAGATGGAATAGTGCACTGGTGCTAGTCCTGGTTGTTTCCAAAATGGTGGAACACAGGTTTTAGCTGATTTGTGTGAAAAAAGACAGAGATGTAAATATTTCCCTTTTTGGCAAATAACACTTGCTGTGTGTTTGTTTATGAAATCTTTACAAGATCTTACAGTTCTTGGCTAGCTTCCATTCTGGAATTTAACATTTCTGTGCGCTGCATAAATCTTATTTTCATTTCAGGGTTGCAGCTTAACATGCTGGGGGAGCTGGGGGAAGGGAAGGGAACGTCCATATCATAACTCCCGGTATAAGACTCATCTGCCATTATTTCAAATATATTGAACAGCCAAGTATTTCTGACACACTAATCAGTCAAATTAGTCAGCTTCTAATTATAGCAGGAAAATAGCTAATAAGTGCAGGGAACAGAAGAGATTATTGATTATTCTCATAGTATCAATGGATGCTAATGAACCCGCTGGCCACAGCATCTGAACTCAGTATCTTTATACCTGCAATACAAAAGCCAAATACTGTAGAGGCTGGAACTCCGAAATCAAAACAGAAAATGCTGGAAAATCTCATCATTCAGGCAGCATATGTGGAGAGAGAAGAATGAGTTAATGTTTCAGGTCAATGTCTTTTCGTCAGAACCTCATCATGACCTGAAACGTTAACTCTGTTTCTCTCCAGCACTGCTGTCTGACCTGCTGAGTATTTCCAGCATTTTCTGTTGTTATGTCATGACATCCCCTCTGGCCTTAACGGAGATCAGTCTCCTTCAACAGGACAAGATGAACGCCTTAATGCCTATTGTACAGGATTGTTATTTAACACTTTAAGACTGGTGATATTTTTGCTGCTCCTCCCTGCTTCCATCCCCATCTCTCCTGCTCACATTTCACCTCATGTTATTTGTGAATTGTATGTCTGGTCATCATGTTATCTAGTGTACTCTGGGTACTGTAGCTCCGTCTTATTATTATTTATTGGCTTTCTCTCGCTAGCAAGGACGATTGTCTTCCATGAGTCTGAAGATGGCTGATGAGGCCATTTCAAGATCTGCATGTCTACTCGTGTGTTATCAGTTCAGGTCATGGTGTATCCTTTTTGCCGCTCTCACTTTTCCTCTCCATTTTGTGGTCATTGGGTCTCAAAATTCTGGGATCCTTCCACAGACTCTGCGGCCATCTGGTTTGGTCCAAGGGGATGGTCTTCCAGGAGTTGATGAGGAGATGCCTGGAGCTCTGTAGAACCAGCCCATGGACCACAACTCCCACGAGGCATACCTCGCACTTGTAAATAAGTTTGAAGAATAGTTTAGCCTGACAGTTTGAAATTTACAACTCATTAGGAAAAACAAAAATAAAAAATTGCATTCATATGGCACCTTTCATGACCTCAGTACATTCCAAAGTGTTTACAGTCAATGGAGTACTTTCCAGTGTAGTCACTGTTGTAATGTAGAAAACAGAGCAGCCAATTTGCACACAGTAAGCTCCCAAAAACAGCAGCGATAATGAGCAGATAATCTGCTGATGATATTGGTTGAGGGGTAACTATTGGCCAGAATACTGGGGAGAATGTCCCTGCTCTTCTTCTGAGTAGCCAGGAGGATGATGTTAGTATTTCATTTTGGTCTCCAGTATATAATCCTGTGGTAAACAAAGGAACTTGCGCTTATATTGAACCTTCCATATCCTGAGGATACACCAGAGTGCTTTAGCACCAATTAAACACTTTTGAAATACAGTCACTGTCTTAATTCAGCAGCCAATATGCCTACAACAAGATTTCATTATCATCACCAGGAGAAACGAGTAGATAATCTGTTTTCTGAGGGATACATATTGGTCAAGATAATTTCAGAAATAGTGCCTTGGGACCTTTATGTCCACTTGAGAGGGAAGGTGGGTCCATACTGCAAAGAAACTGCTCTGCTCCAACAAATGCTGCTCTTGCTTATGAAATGGCTACAGATTTTGTCAAAATTTTATGCAAAATAAAGGTAGAACATATTGTTGTAATATGCCTTTAAGGGATAGCAGCATGCTATGCTGTGTAATTGAATGGCAGAGGTGAGGGGCTGAATGGCCACCCCTCATGCTGCTTTTTTATATATATATATATATATATATCTCTTGCATTTAACATTGCTCTGTTATAACTATCCCACAAGCAAAAAGACACTGCTTAATTTCTGGGAAATTACTTCATTATCTTTGATCATATCTCTCCCAAACATCTTTCTAGATTCTTTCAACAGCCAAAGGCAACTTATCCCATTCATTGTCCCGGTAACCAGCTACCCCTGTAAGCTCTGGTTTATACAGAGAAAGCCTGAGGTGACTTTTTTTGTTCAATCTTATGGGGCAGGATTTTCGGGTTGTCGGGCAGGTACAGTGGGCAGGCCTAGGCGCAGCCGGGAAACGGGCCGCTGCCTGGGATTGGCCCCCGACTGCGATTTCACGCTGGCTGGCATTGCCGGGGTGGGGGCAGGAAGAGGGTGAGCGTGGGTGCGGGGGCGCGCGCAATGAAAGCTCCCTGAAGGCAGAGAGCTGACTCAGGGAGCTGAAGATTTTTAAATCCAAAAATAAACTTAATGAAATTCCGAAAAAAAATTCCCCCCCATAAGAATCACACACCTAAACATATTGATGATAAAAATTCTGCCCAAACATTTTTTTTCATTGATATCAGAAACATCATCCTGCCCTTGGATGAGGTTTTCCTCAAAAATCCAAAGGCACCTGGTCGATTTGCCCGCCCGCCAACTGTAACGTTGGATGGGCAGTGAAAAATCCAGGTTAATTGCTACATTAATGGCCTTAATAGGCCTCTTAATTGTCGGTGCGCGCGCTGCTTACTCTCTTGGGCGCCAACCGAAATATCACGTGAGTGCGCGATAACATCGGGACACTCGCCCGAAGTAATCGCACGCTATTTCACGCTCGGGCGTGTCGGGCACACGCCCGCATGCCAAGCCAAAAAATCCTGCCCCCATGAAGTTGTGCTCTGTCATTTTCCTATCATAGAGGTGACAGCCAGATTGTGGCCTCGACAGGCCGCCTCTCAATGGCTGGTACACTCATGGACTTTATTAAACTGCAGCAGCACTCACTGAGTGAAAACGATTCTCTCATTTCAGGCAAAATCCTCCCTCTAGAACATTTCTGTGAGAGAAAGACAGTGATTTGAGCTTGATTATCCTTATTTTCTCTTAGGTGGCCTGGAAGACAGCAATCACAGAGGCAAAACAAAAACAGAATTACCTGGAAAAACTCAGCAAGTCTGGCAGCATCGGCGGAGAAGAAATCAGTTAACGTTTCGAGCCTTCACGGCCCTTCGGCAGAACTGCAGCATAGTTTCAGCAAGGGAGAAATATAAATTGGTTTAAGGTGGGTGGGGGGGGTGGGGGGGGGGGGCGAAGAGACACATTGAGGGTGTGGTGTGAGCAGATAATCAAAGGATGTCACAGACAAAAGGGTCAAAGAGGTGTTGAAGGTGGTGGTCTTTCTCAGACAAAGACCACCACCTTCAACACCTCTTTGACCCTTTTGTCTGTGACATCCTTTGATTATCTGCTCACACCACACCCTCAATGTGTCTCTTCGCCCCCCCCCCCCCACCCCCCACCCACCTTAAACCAATTTATATTTCTCCCTTGCTGAAACTATGCTGCAGTTCTGCCGAAGGGCCATGAGGGCTCGAAACGTTAACTGATTTCTTCTCCGCCGATGCTGCCAGACTTGCTGAGTTTTTCCAGGTAATTCTGTTTTTGTTTTGTTTTGGATTTCCAGCATCCGCAGTAGCTTTTAGCTTTTTGTTTTAATCACAGAGGCACGCTGGCCTGTAAGTTCCTGGAACAGTGTAAATGGCCATTCATTACGTTGCTTCCTGCTTTGATCTCCCCGTTGCGAACTTACTTCGACATTTCCTGGAAAAAAGTCCTTTTGAAGTGATGGCATTTGTGAGATCTGTCAGCAGTGCCTTGAAGAGCCTCGTATCTGACAGTGCTTTCAAAATTTCCATCCTCACTGATCAGTCCAATTTGGGAGTGAGGTTTCTGTCAGGGCAACCTGAAGGAGAACTGGGGAACAGAGAATCATCAAACGTACAGAGAGCTGATTATGGTGGGGGGGGGGTGAGGTGGGGGCTGACTTCAGTGGGGGTTTGGGGCCGAAGGATTTTAATTGCCAGCAGCTTTCTAGAGAGAGACCGCTGGTTTTGTTAGATTCCTGTGTGATCGCAGCAGAATGGGGCCAGAGGCAATTTTAACCTGTAGGTCTCTTTAACATGCCAGGTACATTGCAATCGCAAGAGCGTACAGAATGAATCACTCCTCAGCATTTACTACACGGTAACTGCTTGATAGCCAATGCTATCCAGTGTAGTCACTGATGTAATGTCGGAAACACTGCAGCCAATTTACTCACAGCAATCTCCCACAAACAGCAATGTGATATTGGCCAACAGTGAAGCTCTCGTTGAGCGGTCAGCACACGCTCCCTGCCCTCCCTGAGCTTGGAAATAGGGCAGGAGGACCGGAGGGAGGGAAATATTTTGTTTGCAGTGCATAGTCTACAAAATAAAAGCACATCCAATGATTCATAAATTCTCCAGTTCTCCCAAAGGCGGTCCTGAAGGAACACTCTGTCATGGTCAGAAATCCTGAAACCGATAACAGATGTAAAGTTGTTTTGGGACACTACTCAAATGTCTCATAACTGTTGTCACTCCCCATCACTGTGCTGAGATCTTAAACAGAGAAACATCACTTGTATAACAAACGTGACTCGTCACTTAAGGGGCTGGGTTTTCCTGTCCCGACGCAGGGGTGCTGTGCTTCGGCCAGCCTTTAAAAATGGTGGGCAGGGCCCGAATCTGGGATTCCCGGCCCCATTCCCAATGCCAGCAATTTTCACAGACGTTGGATATGGGGGCAGGTCGGGATCCAGCGTGTTGCTGTCCTGACATTACTGGCACCAATGCAGATGTGGGTATTTTGGGCCTGCCGCAATTTTGATGGAGTCAGGCCAGTTTTGAAAGGTGATATGTATCACGCCAGCACAGACAGAGATGAACCATGGGGGGAACCATGGGTTGGAATCATCAACCATATGAAAGGTAAGTGCAAAAGATGTCACCTACTTCACATTTCACAATGAAATGCTGTATCATATATTATGTATGTTTTTAATACAGTGAGTGATCGTCATAGGGCTTTGTTTTGAAAAGGTAAGTGCCCATTAAATAATGTGGTTGCCAGGTTGTCACCTCTGACATCTGGCAAGCTGTCAAGAGAATGAAAAGCATTATGGAAGTATAAAAGTCTTCAAATGCATTAGAATAGATTATCCATGGATACAGTGCTATTCTGCATTGTACAATAGTGAAATCCAGATCAGGTGGTGTGAAAGGTCCCTATGGCTTTCATTTTTTCCTTGAAGTTCAGCTCAGCCATCTGTTTGGTTGTTTCAAAGCTTTGGCAGATGGCTGAGCTTCAGTTGTGTTCAAATGCTTTAATGGATTCTGCTCAGGTGGGTTATGTTGACACTGCTGTTCAGTGGAATCTCATTACAAATGCTCGGCTAACTTCCAACCCTCAAATGGACTTCACTCAGTAGGGGCTGTTGAAGCACCTGTCAAGAGGAATGAGGTATTGCTTATTTTCATAGATTTATGAGCTTTTCAAAGAAGTTAATGTTTTGACGTGGTTATTCAAGTAATGTTTGTTTATCTTGACAGATTTATGAGCTTTTCAAAACCTCCTAATGTAATTATAGGGTTCCTGATTCCTGTTTACAGTGGATGCTGGGTGAGTGGGTTGGGGTATATGGGGTGGTTTGGAGGGGTTGGAGATATAAAGGGGTGGTGGTGTGAGGGGGTGTGGGGTTGAGAGGATATGGGGGATAGGGTGCGAGGGAAGTATGGGAGGATAAGGACAATAGGGGTGAGGGTTAAAGAGCCCTTACAATCATCTCCAGAACTGCGCCAATGTCTCAGCAAATGGAGGCCATCCTTTTAGCCTGTCTGCCTCAGCATCAGCAGGCAGGCCCAAATTCAGGCCGCCCCACCTCTGCCAGATGAAAATAGTCTTAGTGGACACTGCCAGGAAGGAGGCAGATTGCAATGATGGGCAATCTCCCGGCCCCCAGTTCCCACCTCAAACATGAACATCTGGCCCAACATATCTGCAATATAAGGTTAGCACCATGAGTTAGACAGAATCAGAAAGCACCAGTGTTCACCATTATAACAGGAGAAAATACTTCCTCTTTTGTTGTGTTAAATAACGTGTGTTTAACATGTTAGCTTTTCTCAAATGTAAATATAAATTGAAATGCAGCACTTTGCCTCCACTGGAAGTCCATTAGTTCGTCCGATGTGACAGGGAAAGAAATAGAGCGAAACAGAAAGAGATAGAGACAGGAAAAGAGAAAGAGATGGACAGAGAGACTTAGAGAGAAATGGAGAGAAAGAGACAGGAAGAGGGACATTGTGGGAGATAGATGGAAAGAGAGATGGGAAGAGAGAGAAATAGATAGAGAGAGAGAGGCAGACAGATCGAAAGAGAGAGATATAGACAGAGAGGGAGGGGTGCAGAAAGAAAGAAAGATAGGACAGCGGGGGAGGGGTGACTTAAATTGTGGAGTTGAGACCACAAACAGATCAGCCGTGATCTCAAAGAATGGTGGAGCAGGCTCGAAGGGCCGAATGGTCTACACTTGCTCTTACGCTGTAATGGCACAGCAGGTGGTAAAGGCTGAGTTGTTTAAATCCCAGAGGGAAACTTGAATAACTGTCATAACCTATATTTTTAATTTAAAAGCAAAATACTGCGGATGCTGGAAATCTGAAACAAAAACAAAGATAGCTGGAAAAACTCAGCAGGTCTGACAGCATCTGCAGAGAGGAATACAGTTAACGTTTCGAGTCCCAATGACTCTACATCAGGACACATATTTTTAATCGGTACGTTTGAGATGTAGCTCTGAATTCAGAAATGAAACCATCAAGCCTCCAGAGGTTTTTTATATAAATTAAATTAAACATTTATTAATTTTAATAAGACATTAAACACACACACACATCTACAAATTACTACCATAATAACTTTTAAACAAATCCCCAAATTAATCACTCCCAGGTAAGTCTTCACCAAGGCAACAATAACCCATAGGGCAGGTTTTCCTGGTTGGTGAGTAGGGGTGGGGCCCGCTCGCCGACGCGTAAAATGACGCGGGGATGTGTCGGGCGTGCGTCCTGACGTCACTCCGTGTCATTTTGATTTTCAGTTTGGCTGGTTAAGGCCATTAAAAAACCAATTAACCTGATTGATGGACCTGCCCGTCCAACCTTAGGGTTTGGCAGGCAGGCCGGGAGCCCAGGCAGGCCTCAGAAAAAGCATCAAACCTCATCCACAGGTGGGACGAGGTTTCATGAGGGATTTTAAATGTTTATCAAATGTTCAAATAAAAGTTAAGGACATGTCCCAACTCAAGTGACAGTGTCATATGAGGGAACATGTCAAGGAATTTTTTTTATTACCTTTCTGTCAACTTTTGAATCAGAGCCGATCTCCCTGAGGCAGCACTTTGCGTCAGGGAGATCTGTGCACTCTCCCATGCGGCTGAGGGAATCCCCCCCCGTGCACTCTCCCATGCGGCTGAGGGAATCCCCCCCCACCCTCCCAGCCCGCACAGGGAGTGCATAGCTGGACAGGCCCACGTAAAATGGCGGTGCCCCCCCCACCTCCCTCCTCCCCCTCACCCCCTCCCCCCCGACCGGGGGCGCCGATTGGAAGGCTGGTCCCGCACTTCACCCCTGATGGGGGGCAAATGTTCCCCATAGACTTTAAACAGACACCAGGGAAAGCACATTTAACCTAACAAATTCAAAATGAGGCCTCTTGCAATTTGGTTCCTTTGCAGACAGTTTTTGGTTGCAGGCTGGTTAGATCTTAGTTGCCTCTGACCTGCACATACAAAACTCCTTTCCATTTATAACTAGCCTTTCCCTTGAATGTAAATTCTCATTGTATCATTAGGCCTTTGAATTCTACCTCTTCCAACAATAAAACCCCTTTCGTAGCACCAATTTTATTAATAATTGTCTGATGTCTCCCAGCTAGGTGCTAGATTTTGCTCCCTTCTTTTGAATGGGTTAGTCAACAAATGCAAATGTACTCTTTACCCCTAGCCTTACATTTATCTAATTGACATCTCAAACTACTATACATCAAAGCACCCAGACTAGCTTGCTTTAGTCCAATTAAGCCTCACACACACACAGACCCTACTACAAGTCCAATTTAAAAATAATTTCCAATAACATTATACACATTAACATCTCTTCAGGACAGCTCTTATGTTCCTTCCTATGTTCTGAATTGCAAACTGTTTGATTTCATTAGATTCCTGCCTGCCTCTGACAGCAGTCAGTTTTAACCCTCATGCCTAATTAACACCCCCTGACTGATTTCTCACTCAGAACTGGCCTGAAGGGGCTGTGGAAATCCAGGCAGCTAAGGGCCACCTACTGATATTCACATCCACCTAGGAGGACAGACGGAGCCTGGATTTAATATCTCATCTGAAAGTTAGCACCTTTCTCAGTACTTCACTGAAATGCTAGTCTAGATTATATGTCTCTGGAGTCTCTTGAAGCCAACACCCTCTGACTCAGAGGGCTGGATTATACACTGAGGGCTCGCTCCCTGCACTCCAGCGTAAATTTTGAGGGCGAACCTATCCCATTTTTCAGGCAACAGCCCTTAAATTAGAATGAGGCGGGACTTCTGTCCATCTCCAGGAGGAAATCTCACCTCATAGAGCTGCCAGCCAATCAGAGGCCAGATACCCCACGCAACACCAGGATCGGTGGTCACTGCTGGTACTGCAGGAGGGCCAGAATGAAGAGGAACCATGGATGCCTGAAACTCAGATAAGTCCGGGAATTTGCCTTTGGCAGGCCCAACGAGGGGAGTGAGGTGTGCATGCAGGACATGGAAAGAAAAGTCTGTAGGGGACGTGGCCTTCAATTGGCACGAGAGTCCGGGAAGAAGGCAATCCTCTCGCTTTCACTGACCAGTAGCCCGCAGGGTTAATCCTGCCAGGCTTCTCCCGCCGTCCATTAAATTGGAGTGGCGATGAGATGAAGCCCTTAATTGGGCAGTAATTGCCCACTAAGGGCCTCAATTGGGCCACGGGAGGGTGGTCCACCCAACACCTCTCTGCCACCCATAAAATCATGGTGGGAGAGGGGGTGCCAGCCAGCAGCAGGCATGCCGCAATGTCACAGCACCTAATTTACAGGCCCACCCGCCCATTTTACAGCCTGCAGGTGGTCCATAAAATTCAATCCAGAGACTTAGGTGCTATCACTGACCCAGCACTGACACACTACACAGATATAGGCGCAAAGATAGCCGGCTCATCAGAACATAAGAAATAGGAGCAGGGGTAGGCCTTTCGGCCCATCAAACCTCTTCCACCATTCAACAAGATTGTGACTGATCTGATTGTTGCTTTAACTCCACTTTCCTGCCTGCCCCTCATAACTCTTGACTCCTTTGTTGATTAAAAATCTGTCTCATGCAGCCTTGAGTATTCAATGACTCAGCCTCCACTGCTCTCTAGGGAAGAGAATTCGAAACACTAACAACCCTCTGAGAGAAGAAATTCCTTCATCTCCAACTTAAATAGGAGATCCCTTATTTTTAAACTGAGTCCCCTAGTTCTAGATTCCCCCAGGAGGAGAAACATCCTTTCAGCATCCACCCGGTCAAGCCCCTTCAGAATCTTACATGTTTCAATAAGATCACCTCTCATTCCTCTGAACTCCAGTGAATATAGGCACTATCTGCTCAACTTTCCTCATAATCCCAGGTATCAGCTTAGGAAACCTTCTCCGAACCGCTTCCAATGCAAGAACATCCCTCCTTAAGTAAGGAGGCCAAAACATAGTACTCGAGGGGCAGAATTTTGCAGTTGGTGAGCAGGGGACGGGGCCTGCTCGCCGACGCGTAAAATGACGCGGGATGATGTCAGGTGGAACCCTGACGTCATCCTGGACCATTTAAATTTTCAGGAAGGCGGAGGCGCAACAAAATCAGCTGCGGGCCCGCCGACCTGTCAATGGCCAATTGAGGCCATTGACAGGATCAATTATACAATTAAAGGACCTGCCCGTCCAACCTTAAGGTTGGCGGGCAGGCCAGGAGCCCCAGTGGGCAATAGAAAAAACTGGCGTGATGAGGTATCATGCAGGGTTTAAAAAAGTTTAATAAACTTATTATGTAAATTATGAGGGGGACATGTTAAGAATTTTTTTTTCTATTTTTAGTGTTTTTAAAAGTGTCAGCGATCTCCCTGAGGCAGCACTTAGCCTCAGGGAGATGTGTACTCTTTTGTGCGCATGCGCGAAAGAGCGCACTCTCGCTTTTGGGGGATATCCCCCCCCCGTCCGCACAGGAAGTGCATAGCGCTTCCCGCCGGGCGTCACGCTGGGCGGGCCTTATTTGGCCCGCACACGTAAAATGGCAGCGGGGCCCGCTTCTCCTGCGGGGATCAGCTCCCTGCCCGCCGGAGATTGGGTCGGGCCCGCCCGCCCAACAGGCAGAAAATTCTGCCCTAGGTGTGTTCTCACCATTACCCTGAACAGTTGTAGCAAGACTTCCCTACTTTTATACTCCACCCCCCTTGCAATAAAGGCCAACATTCCATTTGCCTTCCTAATAATTTGCTGTACCTGTATGCTAACTTTTTGTGATTCATGTACAAGGACACCCAGATCCCTCTGCACAGCAGCATGCTGCAGTCTCTCTCCATTTAAATAATATTCTACTTTTCTATTCTTCCTGCCAAAGTGAACAACTTCACATTTCCCCACATTATAATCCAACTGCCAAATTTTTGTCTACTCACTTATATTATCTCTATCTTTTTGCAGATTCTTTGTATCCCCCTCGCAACACGATTTCATACCTATTTTTGTATCACCAGCAAATTTGGCGACCAAACAGTTGGTACCTTCATCCAAGTCATTAAGATAGATCGTAAATGGTTAAGGCCCCAGTACTGATCCCTGTGGTATTCCACGGTCAGGATTTTATGTCCTGCAGGCAGGCGTGCACCCAAACAGCACAAAACCGTGCCAGATGACGTCGGGCAAGTGCCCCGACATCATGGCGCACTCCTGCGACATTTCGCTTGGCGGGCGCACTCAAAAGTGGGAAGAGCGCCTGCCGACAAATAAGCAGGAAATTAAACTCATTAAAGGCCCAATTGTAAGCGACTTTTTGTGGCCCGTCCAACCTTACGCTTGGCAGATGGGCCAATCGGCCAGGCGGCCTTTACATTTTTGATGAAACCTCATCCGAGGGCGGAATGGAATCTCCATTAGGATATTAAACAAAAAGAAATATCTGGGGATAGCATTTTTATGAGGTTTGCTTTCAGGGGCTTGATTGTGCTGCGTGGATATTTTTTTGCAGCATTTTTGTGCTTTCTTTCATTATTTGGAGGTCTGCAGTTCCCTGAGGCATCTGTCTGCCTTCAGGGAGCTCAGTGGAAGTGCTCAGCAGCACCCGCAGTGATGTCAATGCCCACCCTCTCCCCGCCCCCACCAGCAGTGCTGAGCCTTTCTCAGGGCGCGTTTCACGCTGGCTGCCTGTTAGTTGGCCAGCCAGCGTGAAATCGCGGTCGGGGGCTGATCACAGTCAGGGGGCCATTTCCAGTCCACTCCCGGGCCCACCGATCGCGTGTGCCTGATGAGTGCAAACTTTAGGCCCACTACTTACAGTTTGCCAAGTTGAAAACAGCTCATTTATCCCAACTCCCTGTTTCCTGTTAGTCAGTCGATCCCCTATCCATGCTAATATATCAACCCCAACACCATCAGTTCTTGTACAGTACCCTTCTATGTGATACCTTATCGAATACCCTTTGGAAATCCAAATACAGTACATCTGCTGCTGGTTTCTCTTTGATCACCCCACTTGTTACATCCTCAAAAGCTCTAATAAATTTGTCTAACACAATTTCCCTTTCACAAAACCATTCGATTGTATTCTGATTTTCTAAATGTTCTGCTACTACCTCCTTAATAATGGATTCAAGCATTTTCCCAATGACAGATGTTAGGCTAACTGGCATACAGTTTCCTGCTTTTTGTCTCCCTCCTTTCTTGAATACGTATGTGATTACATATGTTGTTTTCCAATCTGCTGGGAACTTTCTAGAATCCAGGGAACTTTGGAAGATTACAACCAATGCATCACATCCACCATTTCTGCCACTACTTCCTTTAAGACCCTAGGATGCAGGCTATCTGCTCCAGGGGACTTGTCACCCTTCAGTCCCATTAATTTTCCCAGTATTTTTTTTCTAGTGATCGTGATTGTTTTATGTTCCTCCCTCCCGTTTCCCTCTTCATTTTCTGCTATTCTTGGGATGCTCTTAGTGTCCTCTACTATGAAGATGGATATAAAACACTTGTTCAAAGTCTCTGCCATTTCCTTGTTTCCCATTATTAATTCCGCAGTCTCACCCTCTAAGGGACAAGGTTTACATTAGCCACTCTCTTCCTTCTTATATACTTGTATACTTGTAGAAGCTTTTACTGTCTGCTTTTATATTTCTTGTTAGTTTTCTCTCATACTCTAATTTTTTCCTCTCTTTAAAATTTCTTGTTATCTTTTGCAGATTTCTAAAGATTTTCCAATCTTCTGACCTATTACGAATCTTCGCAGCATTGTCAGCCTTTTTTTTCAATTTGATACCATCCTTAACTTCCTTAGTTAGTGCCAGATTGTGCATCCTTTCATACGAGTCTTTCTTTCTCAATGCAATGTGTCCTTGTTGAGAGTTATGAATAATCTCCTTAAATGTCTGCCACTGCTTCTCTACCATCTTATCTTTTAACCTATTCTCCCATTCCACTTTAGCCAACTCTGTCATCATACCCTGTATTTGCCTTTAAGTTTAAGACACTAGCTTAAATCCACATTTCTCACTCTCAAGCTGAATGTGAAATTCCATCATGTTCTTTTCACTCTTATCTAGAGGATACTTTACTATGAGGTAATTAATTAATATTGTCTCATTACACATTACCAAGTCTAATATAATCATTTCCCTGGTTGGTTCCTGGTATTATTCTAAAAAACTGTCCCGACTACACTCTATGAACCTATCCTCCAGGCTACTTTTTCCAATTTGATTCATCCAATCTATATGAAGATTAAAATCTCCCACGATTATTGTAGTACCTTTATTACAAACCCCTATTATTTCTTGATTTATACTCTGCCCTACAGCATAGCTACTGTTAGGGGAGCATATAAATTACTCCCACCAGTGATTTCTTTCCTTTGGTATTTTTTATCTCCATCGAAACTGATTCAACATTTTGACTTGATTGAAACATACAAGATTTTCAAGGATCTTGATAGGGTGGATGTGGAAAGGATGTTTCCTCTTGTGGGAGACCTAAAACTCAGGGTCACTGTTAAAAAATAAAAATACTGTTTAAAACAGAGATGAGGAGATTTTTTTATTTCTCTCAGAGGGCCGTGAGTCTTTGGAACTCTCTCCCTCAAAAGGCAGTGGAAACACAGTCCTTTAATATTAAAGGCAGAGGCAGATAGATCCTTGATAAGCAAGGGGGTGAAAGGTGTTCAGGGGTAGGCAGGAATGTGGAGTTCAAGTTACAATCAGAAGAGCCATGATCTTATTGAATGGCGGAGCAGGCTTGAAAGGCTGGGTGACTTACTCCTGCTCCTAATTCATATGTTCGCATGTATGTTCATATGACCTTCCAGCCCAAGATCATTTCTCTCTACTGTACTGACCTCATCCTTTATTAGCAGAGCCACCCCACCTCTTTTTCCTTTTATCCTGTCCTTCCAAAATGTCAAACATGGGGAGGTGGTGGCGTAGTGGTATTGTCACTGGACTAGTAATCCAGAGACCCAGGGTAATGTTCTGGGGGCTCGGGTTCAAATCCCGCCATGATGATAGTAGAATTTGAATTCAATAAAAAAAAAACATCTACTGATGACCATGAAACCACTGTCGATTGTTGTAAAATCCCATCTGGTTCACTAATGCCCTTTAGGGAAGGAAATCTGCCATCCTTACCTAGTGTGGCCTACACGTGACTCCAGACCCACAGCAGTGTGGTTGACTGTTAAAATCCCCTCTGAACAAGAGCAATTAGAGATGGGCAATAAATGCCGGCCTAGCCAGCGATGCCCCAAATCCCATGAATAAATTTTAAAAAAGAATATGCAGAGAATAACCTTGGGCACCTCCTTGTAATTAGTGTACTATTAATGAGGATGCTGCAGGTTTATGGCATCACAACTCTTCGATGTGGAGGATGGGGTGGTTGTGGGAGGAGAGGTGGTGGGATGTCCTTATCCATCCATGTCTGAGATTGTGCTATCATCAGAAATGCCGTTCTAATATTTTCCTAAAATATATTTGAGGGAAAGGTCCAATCTCAAGCAGGAAGCGCTTGAAACTGCTTCTGTCATAAATGGCTTCGCAAAGAGTCACAACAAGAGCGAGGGGAGTGGAGGTGAGAGGTTACAGTTTGTTAGAGTAATGAGCTGTAGGCAGTTGAAGGTCATGTCTCTGAAGAAGCTGGGTGATATATCAGCAGCATTCACAAGCAGCAGAGCCATCAAACCTCTCCACATGATACCCGATTACCATGCAGCTTTCAAAAAGCTCCTCATATTAGGCTACAGCAATTTTCTCTAAATTATTAATGCTGGCACTGTTTGACTGGTGTTTGGGCTGTAATGGTATAACAACACTAAATATTAACGATAACATTTAGAAAATAACAATGTTAATAAGATCATTTGTGTGGAAATGTAATTGTGGCCTACATCTACATTATACCCTTTCTAATAGTTCTTCGTAAAGGTTTTACGGAAGGGCTCGAACAGATACCTTAAAAGAACAGTCCAAATGAAACAATTCCATGCTAGCAACTCAAGACTATGGACTAAAAATTGCTCAGTGCCATTGTTTCTTTGTGGGGGATGCAATTTGCAGCCTGCACCCGTTGTTACATAATAGGTAAATCTGGTGCTGCCTTATCATTTACCTGACTGGAGGTCAGGACACCTGCTACTCACCACACCATCAACCTCTCACACTGCTAAATGCATTACTGCCCCATCACTTACCCATCGCCAGTCTCTGGCACACAGTTCTCACACCTCACATTTGGATGCCCCACTTCAGCCTCATACACATCCTGATGATGATAGCCTCATGCCCAGCTCCCACTACATTCCATATACCTCCAGCTATTCAACTGTGACAGGCGCATCAGTCAAATACAGTGATACACAATCATTGACAGTCTTCCCTCTATCTTGCAGGTGGTGCAACAACAGAAGGAAGCAGAGCAGCACTGGTGTGTGACAAAGGCAGCTGCACCTCCTGAGCCCTAAGGAGGGGATGGCACTCAGCATCATGGCGCTGCCTGCGATGGGGCCCAGAGAATCCAACTTCCCTGAGAACATTGAGGGTGATGGTATGTTCCTGAATCATGCCTCTTCTCCACTGCCAGCTCATCCTCGTCCTGCTATCTGGCATGGTGAGCAAGCTGCTGATGGTGTGACCATGGACTTTGGCTTTCCAATCCACACCTCTCCATCATCCCGATGATCTCCTTCTGAGTTCCTGCTTACAGATACCCAAGAACTGCTGCCTGCACAGTCATAACACACCCAGGAGGCGGAAAGAGAGGGATAGAGCAGCACTGATGAAGAGCCCTGTCACTAGATCTGACACTCGGAGCCACCAACTCAGATACTGGCAATGCACGTATCTTAGAGGCAAGTGCAGAGTTGGAAACTGCATGTGATGAGTCAGTAATGGGCTGCAGCCAGGCCAGGGGGAAACGATAGCTTGTGTACTGGCTCACCAGAGGGCGCAATTGCAGATGAATTCGACTGCAGGAGCCTCAGATGTTAACCTCAATGGGACAGCATATAGGAGTGCACTGAGATGCTGGGCGCTTTGGCTGGAATTGCAAAGGAACATGGAGGATTCGGGTTCCAACTTGGAAGACTGAATGGCACAGAGTTTGCTCTCTCTGCAGCCTCAGCCCCATCTCCCTGACCCAGGGGAACTTCAACAGCCCACATACCTGTTGCTGCCTTTGTCTCAGCAGGTTTCCAAATCCTCTGTCCTCCCTGTGAGGATGCAGCAACCTTCCCTGCCAAATCCAGGAACATAACCACAACACCTTCAAAAACACGCCACAGTACATCCAAGACTGTGCCATAGAAGCCATTCTAATTGCTCTAACATGCCAGTTGAGTGCCTGGAACTTTAAATAATGCTAGAGCTGGGCCCTTCTTGCAGCTGAACTCTTATTCTTTGGTGAGTGACAAGTGAAGACATTGCATGGGGCCATGTGGTCCAAGTTTCTAAATAGTGCTTTGCTGCTGGATGTCATATTACCAGTTGGGGAGCTTCTGGTACACACAGGGGTTTGCTGGCCCGAGCCCCAAGCAACGGCAACTTGTGAACCATGCCAAAAAAAAGCTGATGTTCCACGTGCCACTTGGACGCCCTCCAGCTCTCAAATACCATCTCCAACCATGCCACGGGTGTGAATTTTGCGTCCTCTCAACTGTACTCCACAGACTATCCCAGAGAAACACCATGGGACATCTGCTAGATATATTTATTATTTATTTTTTTATTTGTTCACGGGACGTGGGCTTCGCTGGCTGGGCCAGCATTTATTACCCATCCCTAGTTGCCCCTGAGAAGGCGGTGATGAGTTGCCTTCTTGAACCGCTGCAGTCCATGTGGTGTAGGTACACCCACAGTGCTGTTAGGGAGGGAGTTCCAGAATTTTAACCCAGTGGCAGTGAAGAAACAGTAATATATTCGGAAGTCAGGATGGTGAGTGGCTTGCAGGGGAATCTGCAGGCGGTGATGTTCCCATGTGTCTGCTGCCCTTGTCCTTTTAGATGGTAGTGGTCATGGGTTTGGAAGGTATATGATTTTGTGTGCATATATATATATATATATATGTGATATATATAACATATAACATATAATAATTATATACATGATATAAATTCATCTATTTATATATTTATTTTATTAAAAAGTACAATTTGAATTGATGCAGCACCTTCTCAAACCTGAAAGCTCTTCACAACCCATTGGATTACCTCTGAAGTGTAGTCACCATTATTATGTAAACACTGCAAAACTCCACAGTCAAATAGTCATCATGGAATAGCAGAAGGAAAAATTAAATGTAAAAAGATATTACTGGAGGAGGGATGATTTCAGTGAGTTCAAAAGAAGTTCTGATCCAGGTGGATTGGAATCAAAGATTTGCAGGTAAACAGCAATTGGAAGCTGTCAAAGAGGAAGAGTACAGATACAGATTAGACAAATTCTGGTAAGGAGAGAGGGTGGTTAGCCAAAGCTAGAGCTCCCTGGATGACTAAAGATATAGAGCCATCAAATTCCTGGGCATTACCATTGACCAGAAACTGGACTGGACCAGCCATATAACTACTGCGGCTACAAGAGCAGGTCAGAGCTGGGAATTCTGTGGGGAATAGCTTATCTCCTGATTCCCCAAAGTATGTCCACCATCTACAAGGCACGTCAGGAATTTGATTGAATATTCTACATTTGTCTGAATGAGTGCAGCTCCAACAACACTCATCAGGACAAAGCAGCCCGCTTGATTAGCACCCCATCTTACACATTCACTCCCTCCACCACTGACGCACAGTGGCAGCAGTGTATACCATCTACAAGATACACTGCAGCAACTCACCAAGGCTTCTTAGGCAGCACCTTCCAAATCCGTGACCTCTACTGCCTAGAAAGACAAGGGCAGTAGATACATGGGAAAACCACCATCTGCAAGTTCCTCTCCAAGCCACATCCTGACTTGGAAATATATCGCCGTTCCTTCACTGTCGCTGAGTCAAAATCCTGGAAATCCCTCCCTAACATCACTGTGGGTGTACCTACACCACAAGGACTATAGTGATTCAAGAAGGAAGCTCACCACCACCTTCTCGAGGGCAAGTAAGGATGGGCAATAAATGCTGACCCAGCCAATGACATCCACATTCCATGAACAAATAATTAAAAGTAAAATATCAGCAGCTAACATAAGAAAGAACAAAAGAAAAAAAACCTTTTCTAAACATTTAAATAGCGCTAGGATAGTCAAAGGAAGAGTGGGGCCAATCAGGAATTAAAAAGGGAGACTCTATGCGGAGACAGAAGGCATGGCTGAGGGAATAAATTAGTCCTTTGTACCTGGCCTGATAACAGGAAGAGGATGCTGCCAATGCAGTAACAAAGGAAGAGATAGTAAAGAAATTGGATAGGATAGTAATGTATAAAGAGGAGAAACATGACTAATCAGCAGCCCTCAAAAGTAGAAATGGAATGCACCCTAGGTTGCTGAGGGAAGTAAAGGTGAAAATTCCAGAGGCTCTGGCCACATCTTCCCATTGTCCTAAGCTATGGGAGCATTGGCAGAGGACTGGAGGATTGCAAATATAATAACCCTGTTCAAAAAGGGATAAAGCAGGAACATACAGGTCAGTCAGCCTAATGTCAATAATGGGTAAACTTTTAAAGACAATAATAATGGGCGGCGATGGCATACTGGTATTGTTGCTGGACTAATAATCCAGAGATCTAGGATAATGCTCTGTGGGGCCTGGGTTCAATTCCTGCCATGGCAGATGGTGGAATTTGAATCCAACAAAAATCTGGGGCAGAATATTGCTGTGGGCGGGCGTGAGATGACGTCGGGTGTGTGTCCTGATGTCATTGGGTGCCATCTCGATATTGTGTTCAGTGGATGTGTGCCAGAGCTGGCTGCTGAACCACCAAAGGCCATTAAGAAAGTAATTTACTCGATTAACAATGCTGCCCGTCCAACCTTAAGGTTTCCGGGCAGGCGAAGAGCGCAAGTGGCCTTCACATTTTCCAGGAAACCTCATCCACGGCCAGGATGAGGTTTCCTGAAGGTTTTATAAAATAAGTTTGGTAAACTTCACAAACATGTCACATGAGGGGCCATGTTTAAATCATTTTTTACTTTAATTTTAAAACACTTTTATTGTCTATTCAGTCTGCCTGAGGCAGCTCTGTGCCCCGACTCTCCCTCCTCCCCCTGCCTGCACAGATAGCGCTGAGCCCTACCAGCCACGCTTTATGGGCGGGGGGAGGAGGGAGAGAAAATGACCTTAATTAGTCTGCCCGTGTAAAATGGCGGTGCGCAGCTAATCATGGGCGGCAATCGGCTCCACACCCGCCCCCTCCCAGCCTGCCCGACATAGGTAAGATTCAGCCCCTGGAATTAAAAAGTCTGATGATAACTGTGAAACAATTGGCGTTGTTCACTAATGTCCTTTAGGGAAGGAAAGCTGCTATCCTTACCTGGTCTGGCCTACATGTGACTCCAGACCCTCTGAACAAGGGCAATTAGGGATGGGCAATAAATGCTGACAGAGCCAGTGATGCCCACATCCCCTGAATAAAAAAGAAAATCCAGGATAAAATTAAGTGGCACTTGGAAAATTCTGGATTAGCTACATCACAACAGTGACTACACTTCACCAGCTATGAAGCTTTTGGGATACCTTAAGGTCCCGAAAGGTGTTAATTAATTGCAAGTCTTTTCCACTCTTTGAACGTTTTATTCCACTCTTTCCACCCTTGGAGTGTTTTATTACCAGGCCTCTCAGAAGCTTCTGGCTGTGGGTTATTGTGCAACCCGGGTAACCCAGGCCCTGTGAGCAGCTCACAGCACCCAGAGGAGGTGCAGAATTGGCACTGCACTCCAGAGGGGTATATTTCTGACTTCACGCTCCCAGCTGGAGCCTAGTCTGCTGAGCGACATGCACTTTTAGGGATGTGTGCAGCCTGGGAAGTGCTATTGCAGCTCTCAGGATTGCTTGGGATGCAAGGATCCAGTATAAGAGTACATTGGTTTCGGGATGTTCAAAAGTAACTCTGCATTCCTAACTCCTAACTAAAACCAGCTGCCTGAGAGAAACAGGGACTGGCTTCCAGAAGAAAATAGGGATGAATTGTAATAAGGAACCTAAAACAATTCCAACTGACAGTGATAATTTGCAAATTAGATATTGAACCCAATAACGAATGTGAATTCGTCCAGTATCAGGGTGCCATCGGGAGCTGTAAGAACTTCATCTGCACAATATAAACATTAGAATAAAAATATCCTCCTTTAGGAGATGTCATTTTTGTCTTGCAGTTAGTGTCAGGATGCTTCAGTGATCGCAAACCCACCTTCGAGTCAGAAGGTTTAAGTCCTGTTTCAGATAATGGAACACATTATCTAGGCTGCCACTTCCATGCATTACTCGAGGAGTGCTGCATTGTCGGAGGTGCCATTGTTTTGGAGGGGATGTTAAATTAGTGCTCATTTTACTTACTCAGGTGGATCTAAATGACCTCAGGACACAGTGGTGGCAGACCAGTGTGTAGTGCCAACACCAGAAGTAGGCAGTGGGCGCTTTGCATTGCAAATAATGCTGGTTTGAGGCCTCACGCCTTGATTGGTTTGCCCTGTGCCAGCACTTGGCCTCACAGAAATGAGGCCCAAGGCCCAATATCAGCAACTAAACTTTGCACACCCAAAATATTGCCGCACCGAAATTTCTAGACTATTGCAGAAAAGTAGGAGTCCTCTTGGCGTCCTGGCAGACATCCCTCCCTCGGCTAACAACAAATTAACCAGCCATTCATCTCATTCATTCATAGAATGAAAGAATAATACAGCACAAAAGAGGCCATTCAGCCCATTGTACCTGTGCCAGCTCTTTGAAAGAGCTATCCAATTAGCCCCACTCCCTGCTACCCTTTTCCCTGCACATGTTTGCCTGTCGGATATTTATCCATGTCCTTTTGAAAGTTACTGTTGATTCTACTTCCACTAAGCTTTGAGGCAATGCATTCCAGATTATGACAACTTGCTGCGTATTTTTTTCTTCTTTGTGTCGTCTTAGGTCCTTTCCTCAATTATTTTAAATCTGTGTCCTCTGACCATCGATTTTCCTGCCATTGAAAATGGTTTCTCCTGACTTTACTCTGTCAAAACCCTTCATGATCCTGAACACCTCTATTAATTCTCCCATTAACCTCCTTTGTTCTAGGGAGAATAGTCCCAGCTTCTTCAATTTCTTCACCAAACTGAAGTCTCACATCCCTGCCATTCTAGGCCTCTACATATCCTTTATAGAGCATGGGGCCTAGAATTGGCCACCATGGTCCAGCAGGAGCCTAACCAATGATTTATAAAGGGTTTAGCATAACTCCCTTGCAGTTGAATTCTGTTTCTCTCTGAATAAAGCCAACCATCCTATATACCTTTTTAATAGCTTTCTCAACTTGTCTTGCCATCATCAGAGATTTTTGCACTTTCATCCCTGGGTCTCTCTATTCCTGCACCCCTTTTAAGATTGTACCATTTTGTTTATATTGCCTTGCCTCATTCTTGCTACCAAAATGAATTACTTCACACTTCTCTCATTAAATTACATCCTCCATGTGTTTGCCCATTTCACCAGCCTGTCTATGTTCCTTTGACGTCTGTTGCTATACTCATCACTGTTTACTACATTTCTGAGTTTCATGCCATCTGCAAACTTTTAAATTATCAAGTCCAGATCATTAATGTATCAAACGCAGCAGTGATCCCAACATTGTCCCCTTGGGACATCACTGTACATTCCCCTCAGCCTGAAAAATAACTGTTCATCACTACTCTCTGATCACTACCCACTGATTTCTGTTCCTCAGCCACTTTCATATCCAGACAGTCACTACCCCTTTAATCTCATGGGCTTCAATTTTCTAAAAAATGTATTAAGTTTAATATTTTATGAAAGTCCATATAGACATCAAGCACACTATCCTCATCTATGCTGCTTCATCAAAGAACTTAAGATAGTCAAACACAACTTGCTTTTAACAAACCCATGCTGGCTTTCAGAGCAAGGTCCATCAAACAGCAATGAGATAAATGAGCAGATCATCTCTTTTTGAGGTTGACCAGGATGCTTTGAAAAGCGGCATGAGATCGTTCACCTCGATCTGAGATAGTAGACGGGGCCTTGATTTAACATCTGAACCGAAGGATGGTATCTCCCAACAGTACAGCACCCGGTCAGCACTGCACTAGCGTGTCAGCCTAGGTTTTGTGTTTAAATCTCTCCAGCGGAACTTGAAGCCACAACCTTCTGATGCTGATGGAAGGGAGCCACCCATGAGCTAAAGGATATAAAGTGGAATTCCCTTGCCGCATCCCCCATACCCCACTGGGTAATGGTGCAGTCACAACCCCTTAACCCAGGGGACTGCAGAATAAAATTAAAGTCTGCTTGCAAAATCCCTTAATGACTTTGCTGACACTGTAACGAGAGTGCATCAGAACTGAATCATTCAGCAGCAATTAAATGCAAGGATGTCCAGGAGGTGACTGGAGCAACAACATTTATAGACCGAGTGAACTCAATAACTGGAGGTTTTGATTAGGTGAACAGAGATGACGGCTTTAATCAGTGAAAACTGAAAATCCTGTCTTCTATCCAGGAAACAACAGAATTAATCTGGCTTTGAGTAAAACCAGAAGCTGCCAAGGCTGGTTTATGCCAACAAAGCTGTTCCATTTCCTGATTTTAAAACTTGAAAAAAAATTGGCAACCCTTCTTAGAGTGAAGCACTCCTAATGTGGAATGAAAGTACTACCGTTCCTTCAACCCCAGAGCAAAAAGCAGAAATAATGGCCGGAATTTCCCGGCCTTGTTGGTGACAGGCGTCATGGCGGGTAGGGGTCAAGATGGCAAGAAGGCCAAAAATTGGTTTTACGTGGTGGTGAAACCAGTTTGTGATCGTCCGCTCCGCCCATCAATGGCAGGCCACGTTTCCCACCAGCGCACGTCGGGAACATTGTTTTAATACATTTGCATCTAATCATAAGCCCCGCTTGCCCGAATCATCTTCCCTCTTCAAACGCACCGCTCATATCGGTGTGACTTCAGAACGGCGCACTTCCCAACTGCCTCTAAAAGGCGTGCACCTGGTGACCTGACCTTGGAGGGGAACTTGGAGGTGAGTGCACACAATCTTTCGCAGTGCTCATGAGGATCGCCTGTAGGCATCAAAGAAGAGGTGACACACATTCACGGGGGGCACAGGGAAGTTGTTTTTCTCTTGGCTGGCTTTCAGTGTGGTGCCTGCTGGGGCAAGGGCTCCAGTGTGGGTCAGGCTGGGGGTGGCGGTGGGGGCGGGGGGGGAGGCAAGGCAGCACACATGGGATGTAGGCTTTGCTGGCTGGGCCAGCATTTATTGCCCATCCCTAATTGCCCTTGAAGGTGGTGGTGAGCTGCATTTTTGAACCGCTGTAGTCCATGTGGTGTAGGTACACCCACAGTGCTGTTCAGAAGGGAACTCCAGGATTTTGACCCAGTGACAGTGAAGGAACGGCGATATATTTCCAAGTCAGGATGGTGAGTGACTTGGAGGGGAACCTCCAGGTGGTGGTGTTCCCATCTATCTGCTTCCCTTGTCCTTCTAGATGGTAGTGGTCATGGGTTTGGAAGGTGCTGTCGAAGGAGCCTTGGTGAATTCCTGCAGTGTATCTTGTAGATGGTACACACTGCTGCTACTGTGCATCGGTGGTAGAGGGAGTGGATGTTTGTGGATGTGGTGCCAATCAAGCGGACTGCTTTGTCCTGGATGGTGTCAAGCTTCTTCAGTGTTGTAGGAGCTGCACTCATCCAGGCAAGGGGAGAGCATTCCATCACACTCCTGACTTGTGCCTTATAGATGATGGACAAGCTTTGAGGAGTCAGGAGGTGAGTTACTCATCGCAGGATTCCTAGCCTCTGACCTGCTCTTGTAGCCACAGTATTTATATGGCTAGTCCAGTTCAGTTTCTGGTCAATGGTAACCCCAGGATGTTGATAGTGGGGGATTCAGTGATGGTAATGCTATTGATTGTCATGGGGCGATGGTTCTATTCTCTCTTGTTGGAGATGGCCATTGCCTGACATTGTGTGGCACGAATGTGATTTGCCACATGTCAGTCCAAGCCTGGATATTGTCCCGGTCTTGCTGCATTTGGACATAGACTGCTTCAGTATCTGAGGAGTTGCGAATGGTGCTGAATATTGTGCAACCATCAGCGAACATCCCCACTTCTGACCTTATGATGGAAGGAAGGTCATTGGTGAAGCATGAAGATGGTTGGGCTGAGGACACTACCCTGAGGAACTCCTGCAATGATGTCCTGGAGCTGAGATGGCTGACCTCCAGCAACCACAACCATCTTCCTTTGTGCTACGTATGACTCCAAACAGCGGAGAGTTTTCCCCTTATTCCCATTGACTCCAGTTTTGCTAGGGCTCCTTGATGCCACATTCTGTCAAATGCTGCCTTGATGTCAAGGGAGGCTGTGTTATTGTCACTGGACTAGTAATTGAGAGACCCAGGGTAATGCTCTGGGGTTTCGGGCAGCCAATGAGTGCTCTGGGTGGGATTTTGGGCAGCCAATGAGTGCACTGCACACTGGCCATTGAAGTGGTGACCAGCATTCTCCAGCATGCGTGAAGGAGCCTTCAGACTTAACCAAGAGAGGTTCTTAGCACACCTATGCTAACTGACTTGTCTCTGTCTTTGATCCTGCAGGAGGAGAATATCAGGATCATGGAGCCTGGTGATTTAGCGGTATGCCTCATGGGAGCAGAGAGGGAGAAGAAAAGTGTGGTGGAGGCGCCTGGCTTGGCAAAGGGAGGAGCACCTCCCTCAATATGTAGGGGCAGCAGGGCCTGCAGCACATGCAACTGAAGATCCACAGCGAGCCATCACTCATAGACACCTCACTAGACTCAGGGTCTATAGACGGCGCTTGTCATTCCTGCAGGTGACTAAGAACCAGTGTCGCCGAGGACTGTGCACGTTTTGGGAACTGGTTGGTCACATATGCCACCTGCGGCAGGATTTGGTGCCACAGGGACATGGAGGGCATCCACTGGCAGTGGCCGTGAGAGTGACCATGACGCTTGATTTTAACGCCAGTGGCTCCTTCCAGGGCTCTACAGGTGACCTGTGCAGGATCTCACAAGCCTCCATACACAAGTGCATCCAAGAGGTCATGGGCGTCATCTTCGTAAAGGCACAGAACTTTGTGCATTTTGCTTGGGATCAGAAAAGTCAGGAAGCAAGAGTGCTGGGATTTGCACAGATCTCTGGTTTTCCATAGGTGCAAAGTGCCATCGACTGCACTCACATGGCGCTTAGATCCCCATGGCAACAAGCAGTCAACTTCATCAACCACAAGGGCTTCCACTCGCTGAATGTTCAGTTGGTGTGCGACCACCACAAATACATCCTATAGGTTTGCACACAATTCCCAGGGGGCGTCCATGACTCCTACATCCTTAGCTCAGATCCTTGACATCAGGCATGGCTGATGATGCCCGTGCAGCGGCCTCAGACTGCAGCAGAGCAACTTTACAACGAGGCTCGTGCTGCAACCCGGACTTTAGTGGAGCAAAGCATATGCGTTTTGAAAATGATGTTCTGCTGCCTTGACAGGTCTGCTGGAGCACTGGAACACAGACCCCAGAGGGTGTCGTGCACCATTGTCGCTTGTTGCATGCTCCACAACCTAGCACGGCAAACAAGGAGCCATAGGCAAGGAGACATTCTCAGGAGTTTATTTGCAATAGTGAACATAATGGCCAGAATCTTCGGCCCCCGCTTGCCGACGCATAAAATGACGCGCGGTGATGTCAGGCGTGTGTCCCGACGTTACCGCGCGTCATTCAGGCCCTCAGTTCGACGGGTTTGCAGCTGACTCCAGCGCCCGCCGGACTGTCAAAGGCCTACTAAGGCCATTTAAAAACCAATTAAAATAATTAACTGAGCTGCTCGTCCAACCTCAAGGTTGGTGGGCAGGCAAAGAGCCCAGGCGAAGAGCCCAGGCGAAGAGCCCAGGCGAAGAGCCCAGGCGGCCTTCGCGTTTATCATGAAACCTCATCCACAGGCGGGATGAGGTTTCATGAAGGTTTTTAAAGTTTAATAAAAATTTTTAATAAAATTCATTGACATGTCCCAGCTCAGGTGACACTGTCACATGAGGGGACATGTCTTAAAATTTTTTTTTTCTTTATTAAGATTTTTAAAAGTCAAACTAATCTCCCTGAGCCAGCTCTGTGCCTCAGCGAGATTTCTGCGCACATGCACGAAAGAGCGTAGGCCCCGACTCAGCCTACTCCCCCTGCCCGCACCGGGAGCGCTCAGGCTGGGGGGGCCTTAATTGGCCCACCCACGTAAAATGGCGGTGAGCAGCCAATCACGGGAGGCGATCGGCTGCACGCCCACCCTTGCCCGCTCCCGCCCAACCCCTATGTACAAGCGTTTAACGCCCGTGACCAGGCTGAGCAACCTCATCCTCTTAACCCTCCTAACCCTGTTGCTATGTCTTGGTGCTCTCTCAACATCCACAGTAGAGGTGGAGGCAGCCTGCTGATGCCCTGTCTGTGATGACCTTGACGCGTGTAACGTGGAGGGCCAACATGTGGAGGGCCCCGGCCTGCTTTCGGGGTCCTGCTCTGTGGCACTGGCATCCTCCTCAGCCTGCGGAGCTGGAGCTGCTGGAGTCACAGGATGAGGGGTTCCAGATGGGCCGGACACTCTCGTAGTCACCTGGGTGGATGGCCACGGGGCGTGCATCTGCTGATCCTCCTCCCTATGGGTACCCAAGGGCCCCTGGCTGACTCCTTGAGGAGATGGGGAAGCTGGAGTGAGATCGAGCTGCCCCGCACCCCTCTCGCGTTGACACATTTGGAGGCCAGCTATGGCATCAGTGATGGAGTTTGGCCCGCGCAGCAGTGCTGGACCAATATCCTGGGCCAAGGTCTCCATGGCTGTTGCCGTCCTATCAGTGTTGACCTTGGCGTTGGCATGCCAGCACTATCACCTCAGACTGAAGGCGTAGGACTCCTCAATTGTGCCTTGCAGTCCGAGGAGGGCAGTGGACATCCCTTCCTGTTGTTCCCTAGCTTGCCTTTGCAACTCCACCAGCTGAGACATGACCAAGTTCAGAGGTTCCTCATCTGACTTGGACTCAGCACGTTTCTGGCCTCCAGCAGTCCTTCGAGTGCCAGGGACCTGCAAAGTGCTGTGGATCAGAAAGTGCGATGTGCTCACCAGATTCTGACCCTCAGGCTACTCTAGAGCTAGGTCCCACCAAGTGTGTATCTCTGCACTGGTGGAGGGTGTGGGTGAGCGCTGTGATGGGCCTTCAATGAGGGTGTCATCAAATTCTTCTTCCGAGGTGTCTTTGGGGCTTGAGTCGAGGATCTGGGTCATGGACCCCCTTGGCTGCTTCCCAGATGTGCATGTGAAAGCAAGTAGAGATAATTAGTGCATAGCAGGGAACGGCGGAACAGAGGAACTGATTTACAGCAAGGTTGCCTGATGGATGTTCCACTCCTGGGCCCTCACTCGGTAGAGCACCACCGACCTCACCGTCAGCAAAGGAACAGCCCAGATCCTCGCCGGCCAGCTGGATGGCTCTGTTTTCAAAGTCTGTGAAGACCTTGATGTCACTCATTCCTCCACCAGCCTGTGACATCTTCCTTTTGGTGTGTGCCAGCTTGTCCTGCATGAATACAGATGGAGAGTGTATAAGCAGGACGCTTGCCAGGCCAGATGAAGGTGTGTGTGAGACAGTGAATGGTGATGTCCCTTGACCAGGCAGCGGGTGAGATCCCTGTGGATGTGTGATGCGTTTGAGAGTGTGTGAGTTGAGAGTGATGAGAAGAGTGACTTCATTGATGGAACAGAGGAGATCATTCGGCACTGGGTGGCTGTCCATTTTTGCAGGACATTGGCGCTGACCACCGCTGCCACCGCCTCCCATGTTGGATTGGTGACCTTGCTTGCTGGTCTTCTCCCTGAGCAGGGGGTAGAGGACTTCACAGTGCAAGAAACCACCATTGTGGCCGGAGGGTAAAACATCCTTTTCCCACCTGCTATGGCATGTTGTGCAAATCTGGGACGATTCTACCCAATGCCTTTCTCAAAGTGACTCAAAAGTATTTAGTTTCAGAACCCATTATTAAATTGCTCCCATTGTCAAAGTTTAACAAATATTTTGTAGAGGGAACTGAGTGATGTCCTTTCAACACTGGAAACATGGGCAGGTCTTTTCAGATGGCGGGCCATCCAGTGAGTTGGAGGCAATGCATCCTCGCTGATACCCACTGCCCCTCAGCCGTTTAATGTTCAGTGGGGTGGTAATTGGCTAAGGGGGAGACTTCCACCCCCACCTGTGAAGGAAATCCTGCCTTAGAGAGCCTCTGGCCAATTGGGTATTCAATAACTCTACCATCACTGAATCCCCCAACTGTCAACATCCTGGGGTTTACCATTGACCAGAAACTGAACTGGACTAGCCATAAAAATACTGTGACTACAAGAGCAGATCAGAGGTTGGAGATTAAGCAGAGATTAACTCACCTGCTCACTCCCCAAAGCCTGTCCACCAGGAACAAGTCAGGAGTGTGATGGAATACTCTCTACTTGCCTGGATGAGTGCAGCTCCAACAACACTCAAGAAGCTCGACAACATCCAGGGCAAATTTGCCTGCTTGATTGGCACCCCATCCACCACCTTCAACATTCACTCCCTCTACCACAAACGCACAGTGGCAGCAGTGTGTACCACCTACAAGATGCACTGCAGCAACTCACCAAGGCTCCTGTGACAGCACCTTCCAAACCCACAAACTCTACCACCTAGCAGGACAAGGGTAGCAGATACATGGGAACATCATCACCTGCAAGTTCCCCTCCAAGCCACACGCCACCCTGACTTGGAACTATCACTGTCAAGGGATCAAAATCCTGGAACTCCCTCCCTAACAGCTCTGTGGATCTACCCACACCGCACGGACTGCAGCGGTCCAAGAAGGCAGCTCACTACCACCTTCTCAAGGGCAATTAGGGATGGGACAACGACACCCACTTCCCATGAGAGAACAAAAAAATGCGGGGGAGTGGGTGCCGGGAGTTTGGCTCTGCAACTGGCTGTGCTACCAGGCCTGGAATTGCTCATCACCAACACCGAGTGTCCTGGCAAGAAACTACCAAGAATTTGGCACTAAATTGGCTCTGAGAGAGAGATCCCAAATGAAAGAATAATAGGATCCAGAGAACTGAATTTCTGACAGAAGTATTTGCATCAATTATTATTAAAATATGATATATAGTTAGAGGACCAACTAATGCATAATAACTGTGTTACCAAGATCATGTGTTTTATGATGTGTCTCTCAATTTCTAAAATGGGATAATCCATCAGAAATAGCTAGCCATTTAAATGTCACCCTTTGTAATAGATTGTCAGGCAGTCTGTAATGGAGAAGTTTTTTTTAATATGAATCATGAGGAAACAATCTTCATCCATTAAGTATACACATTAAATAACAATGCAGTATTTCAAACTTATAAATACCATAAATATCAGCACCCTGTTTACAATTTTTGCCACTGCTTCTCATTCCCCTGCTTTATGTCTCATCTCTACACGGCATAATGTAATCAGGGTGCTATCCGAAGCCTCCACCCATCACCCCGCACCCCAACCCCACGCCCCATGAGTGCAGCCAGAGCTTTGTGTCACAAATTACCTCCACATTGAGCTCCAGCGTTGCTATGTGATGTAATGGATACCACAGGAATTATTCCCATCACACGTCTCCTGAGTACAAAATGGCACCCTTGCGAAATTCCACCAGCCTGATGTGTGGAGGAAACATTTTAATGCAATTGACGTAATAGTGTTTATTTTCTTAGGGATATGGAGCTAAGGTGGGTCAACGGAGTTGAGGTAAAGATCAGCCATGATCTGATTGGCAGAGCAGGTTGAAGGGCTGATGGGCCTACTCCTGTTCCTCTGCTCCTTAGAACATCTTCTGCCTCATTCTGTTAAGAGACATTATTGGACAATCAATGTCCCAGGCTAAAATTTAATTGTCTCCTCAACAACCATTCTAGCAGGTTGCCTTCTTTCGTCTTATTCATGGAGAACGCCCGCAAAACCCACCTTATCACATGACGGCCAACAAAATTATACATGAGGCATGGACTGAGAAAAGGCCATTCAGTCCATCAAACGTATTCCTTTCTCAACTTGTATAGAATTCCCTATGACCGTGAACTTCACCCAAATCATTCAATTCCCTCAGGAAACACTGCAAAGTTTCTCCAAAGGTAAATCAGGCAAACTAACAAATGTCCATCTGCTGTCACATCATACTTCACATATCATTGGCCAAAGAGCCAAAATTGTAAAGGTTTGCTGTTTGTCAACATATTAATTAATATGGCAATAATTGACTCAACAACAACAACTAGAATTTATACAGCACCTTTCACATGGTAAAATGTCACAAGGTGCTTCAGAGGATCTTAACGACAAAAAAATGTTGACACCAAGTCAAAGAAGGAAACATTAGGGCAGAGGACTAAAAGCTTGTTTCAAGAGCTTGGTTTTAAGGAGTGTTTTAAAGGAAGAGAGAGGGACACAGAGAGCTTTAGGGATGGCATTCCAGAGCTTGAGACCTAGACAGCTGATGGCAGCCCTCCAAAAGTGGAGCAAAGAAAGCCCAGGATATACAGGGGTTTAGAATTAGAGGAGTTCAGAGATCTTGGAGGATTGTAGGGCTGGAGGCTGTTTCATCTTGTGTTTGGGGTCTAGATGGGATTCTTTGGGGTTTGTCTATTTTCCCTAAGTAAGCTACTCAAGAGTGTAGTTTGTAAAAACCGTTAATATTTATTTACAGCTCTATACACAGCTTAAGATCGGCACACGATGCTGGGCTTCTCCTCCCTCCAGATCTCCATTACTTAGTCATGTGTCACTACATCATACTTACATCAGTATCAGGTGCTTCTGATGTTAACACTTTACTCTATGCCTCCCCTCAAGTCCTTGTCCGTATATATACACATCCTCCTACATCTCTCCCCAAAGTCTCAGACAAATATGAATTGAATGCCTAGAGGACTTCATCTAAGAGCTTGAAGTCGCATCAACTCCCTGCCTCACTATTATGTCATCGGTAAGAGCTCCAACTGCATAGAGTAATGTACTGACCTGATCACTTTGCTCTTTTTTGTGAAAACCTGAAGCAGTTCTATATCTGGAAAACCTCTTTCTTCAATTGTCCCAGTGCGGAGCTTGTTGTGAGCCTTCAGCATTTCAGAAATGTTTTGGAAGTGGCAGTATAGATTCCATGCTTGTACCTAGCTCTGGACTTGTTGCTGCATGTTGATTCTGGCAAGTGCTCACTGCTATCCAGACTCCGGGTCTATGTCTGAGCTTGTATCTGCTGAACCCACGATGCCCTGACTTTCCTGGTGAGTCTTCAATTCACTCCTTTCGTCCTTCTTTCAAAGATCTGTAGCTTTGTTGGGTCCGTAGTCCTTTCTTGGAGTTTTTCCTGGGTCTTTTACTCGCTGTCCACTGCCACCATGTTTAATCATGTGTTCAGGGTCTAGATGAGGTTCTTCGGAGTTTGCCTATTTCCCTAAATAAACTGCTTGAGACTGTAATTTGTAAAAACCGTTATTTATTTACAGCTCAATGTACATTTTAGGAACTCTTCATGAGATTGGAATTCTCCTTCCCTCCAGATCTCTGTTACTTAGTCCTGTGTCATTACATTATAGTTACATCAGTATCAGGCGCTTCCGATGTTAATCCTTTACTCTACAGAAGCTACAGACATGGGGATGCGTGAGGCCATTGAAAGATTTGAACATGAGAACGAGTATTTAAGATTGAAAGCATGAGAAGACCAGGAGCCAATATAGGTCAGCGAACACAGATGTGATGTGTGAATGGAACTTGGTGTGAGTTAGGATATGGGGAATTGGGTTTTGGATAAGCTTAAGTTTAAGAACACAACTTCATTATAGATGGAAGGATATTGAGGCCCTTTTGCCTGAGATGCTATGCTGTAGGTCTGTATTCGTGAGCGTGGCTTTCAAGGAGATATTTTGGGATGGTGCAGTATTGCCTCAAAGGAAATCTTTGTTCATGATCCTTAGCCAAGCATTTTGTTCTATAATCGTCACTTTACCAGGCTATTCTTTGGCCTTCCTGTTTAAATAACATTAGACTGCTTGCTGTGGAGTTAAATCAATGCAGTCTTGTCGTATAAAGTGGCAAGCGCATGATCAGAATATTTAATTTACGCTGCAATTTGCTAATCAAAATCCAAGCAGTGATTAAATCTTATTAAAGACAATTAACTCCACGGAGTGCTGTCAGCTCAGGGGGTTGCTCATTTAACAAGCTCGTTTGATGGCGGTCCCTCTGACAGTCTGCACATTCAAAACATGTTGTGTGGATTTATTTTCTTCCCTGATGGTTTCAATAAGAAAGGAAGGAGGTCAGTTAATGGCATTAATCTAGCACCTTTCCCCACAACCAATGCAGTGCAGTCAAATGAATAGCTATCACTGCTGGAATATAAGAAATGTAGTAGCCAATCTACACATAGTGGGGTCCCACAAATATGATAAGGACCTGATAATCTGTTTCAGTGATGCTGGTTAATGGATAAATATCAAATGCAAAATATTGCAGATACTGGAAATCTGAAACAAAAGCAGGAAATTCAGGGAATACTCAGCAAGTCAGGCAGCACCTGTGGAGACAGAATAACAGAGTTAATGGGTGGAATCTTCCAATCTCGGCGGGTGTCTTGATTGCTGCTCAAAAAGCAGCGAGATATCTGCACTGACTCTGAGGAGGAAGACCCACTCTATCTTCTGTCCATCAGGCAGTTAAGTGGACAGTGGCAGGCCTTCCGCCAGACTGAGGACCCCAGAAGACGATATCCTGCCCGCCAAAAGCTGCCGGCCGATCAGAGGCCAGCAGCTCTTGCACTCAGCAGCATCATGGAGGAGCCCTAGGATTGTGAAGCAGCCCAGGAAAATGGTAAGTGCTGTTGGGGGGGGGGCGGTCGCAGGGAGAGGAGGGACATGGGGGCCAGCAGCAAGGGCGTTGGGATGGCTGTCAGTGGCCACCTCCTGCCCCATGTTCACGCCCTTGATCCAGCACAGATTAGGGACCCTGCCCTCCAGCAGACATGTAGCCTGCACAGCATCAGCAGGCTCACCTGGAGCTGAGAAGATTGCAGCAGAGTTGAGAGGAGGCCTTTAAGTCGTTGTTTTATGTCCATTTAAGGACCTAAATTGTCGGTGGGGCAGGAAGGCTAACCGTGGGCCTTCCCGTCAAGAATTTACTTCCAGTGGAAGTGAGAAGGCTTCGGTCCCAACACCAACCCACCAAATTCTCAAGCCTGCCCACCTCCTCCTTCATCTCCTGCAGCAGTAGATTCCAGCCAACATTTCAGCCCAATGATGATTCTCCATCAGAATCCATTAAGGATCATCACTGACCTGAAATGTTAACTCTGTTTCTCTCCACAGGTGCTGCCTGACCTGCTGAGCATTTCCTGCATTTTCTGTTTTTACACCAGCAGAGCTCCCCTGCTCTCCTTCAAAGCCACTGCTAGCTGACGTTTTACATGCAGACAGGGCCTCAGTTTAAAGTCCCACCTGAAAGATAGCACCTCCGACAGTGCAACACTCCCTCAGTACTGCACAAGAGTGTCAACCAAGATTTGGTGATCAAGTCTCTGGAGTGGGACTGGAACACGTGACCCTCTGACTCAGAGACAACAATTCTACGATCAAACAACAGCTGGCACCCGCATGTTGGAGATTGCCACGCACTCCATGACCCGCAGAGGCAGGCTAAAACTTAAGATTATAGAAAATGCACAGCCAGATCAGATACAACTAGTTTGTGCAGAAGGATGGTGAACATGTGAAGTAATTGCCCTGGGAAGCAGTGAGGCAGGTAAAGTGGACAATATGAGGAAGGATTGGATGGGTGGATGAGCAAGTTTGTGTTGGGGAGAGATCAGTTTTTGGGTCTGGCCAGATGCACCGCAAATCCTTTCCAGCCTTTTTGCCTGTATAATGTGAAATATATATATATATATTCAACATTCTTTCTCAGGATCTGGGTGTCACTGGCAAGGCTGGTATTTATTGCCCATCTCTAGTACAACTAAGTGGAGGTTACAAGCCGCATGTAGGCCAGACCGGGTGAAGGATGGTGGTTTCCTCCTCTGAAAGGGCATTAGGGCTTTTACGGCAATCTGATGGCTTCATGGTCCCTTTTTACTGAGAGCAGGCATGATAATGGAGATTCGCTTTCTGTACTCAGGGTTCCCCATCTCTGCGTTCTTCCCATTATCAGCAGTGTTGAAGATTAATTTCTTGTCGATATTTCAGCTGCATCATTAGATTTTTCTCAACTGGAGCATAATTGAAAATGCTTGGCGGGTGACGAGGTCAGGTATTTTCCACAGTGCCCTGTTGATGAGGTGTGAACAAATCTCCAACCTAACCATGTCCACTGATTGTTTGATTTCCGATCCCTACTTTATAGATACTACATTATCTCTGTTATAAAGAAATTTGACTTAGTAATTTTTTCACATTATTTTTGATGTTGGGGCCTGAGATAGTCATTATGGCCTACATCACCTCATTATATACACAATGCTGACATCTTGACAATGTCATTGCAATGGGAGTGCAGTATATGCACCAACTTTATATGATACATATTCCTGGGTTAAAAGAATAATAAGATGAAAATCTCTCTGTTTTAATTCAAATCATCAAAACATTATCTATTAGTCCTGGGCACATTTTCCATTCCAACATTATTATTATTTTTTAATTAAAAAATTATAACATTGGAGTAGAAAATGTGCCAAGACTAATATACCTCATCCATAATAATTCTTGTTTCTAAATTAACAGGCTAAAATACAAAGGGAGATTTCATTGCTGTTAATTTACAAAATGTTGAATTATGCAGCTCACTTGAGTGAACAGCCCATTTGTCAACAAAATGCATTCACTTATTCAGACGGCCTCCGAAATGATCTTCCTGCTTTCCCATTGCCAGATATAAATATTTTCATGAAATGAGGTTACTTCAAGGCTTCACCACAAGCAGACCAATGTGGCATTTTGAAGGTTGCACCATTCTGGTTGAATCACCAGCTGACCAGCCAGATGTGAAGCTCTATCTCAGACTCATTGGTTCGGTTTAAAGAACGAGTTCACTATCTGTTGGCTTGGCTCAGTAAAATCCTTAACTCCAGGTCAGAGGATTGTGGGTTCAAGCTCCACAACAAACTTCAGCACTTAGGCCATTCTGACATTTCAGTGCTGAACTGAGGGTGCTGCATTGTTGAAAATCCTGTAATTTGGTTCAGACTTTAAATTGTCCCTGTCTGCCGCTCTAGGTAAATGTAAAAGATCCCATGGTGATATCCAAAGAATAGCAGGAAGTTCTCCTAGTATCCTGGCCAACATTCATCCCTCAACATAATATCAGCAAAACAGTTTAAATGATCATCCATCTTATTTCTGTTTGTAGATCCTCACTCCATATGTCTATAAACAAGAGTGACTACACTTCAAAAATGCTAGTTTACTCTTTTTTAATAATCTTTCCTCTTACTAAGTGACACTGAATTCCAGATGACAGGATCACAATGGATAAAAATAGTTCTTCAATCAGAAATGCAAACCAGGAGACAGTTCTCTAAACTGAAGCAAATTGTCAAGGCAGAAGCAATGGATGTGGGTGGAACATTAGAACAGGTGCTTAGTAAGCCATGAAGTTACAGTTTTGGTTCTCTGATTGACTGGCTGTGCCTAGTCTTCAGCTGGAGGGCTGACAGAACAGAAGGGTTTAAGGTTTTACACTGCAATCTACTCTTGATAAGACAAGTTATTTTTGCATTAAAAAATTGTATTGTCAATAATTTTTATACCTTAAACATTCGCTGCCTCCATCACTAGTGCACCATGGCTGCAGTATATGCTATCCATATAGGATGCACTTCAACAATTCACCAAGGCTTCATTGACAGAACCACCCAAACTTGTGACCCTCACTACCTGGAAGGGCAAGGGAACTGCAAGGGAACAGCACTGTTTCCATGTTCCCCTCCAAGACAAAAACCGTTCCAACTTGAACGTATGTTGCTGTACCTTCATTGTCACCGGGTAAAAATCCCAGAACTCCCTTCTAAATGGCACTGTGGAAGTACCTTTATCGCATATCAAAGTGGTTGGAGAAAAAGTGCTCACCAGCACCAGCTGAGGGACAATTAGGAATGGGCAACAAATGCTGGCCTTGTCAGCAGTGCAACATCCTGAAAATGAATTCTAGAAATTGAATTAAGCAACGTAAAGAACTCAGCAAAATGGGAATTCGGTGCTAAAAACCAAATTATTAGATTATTTGAATTGTGAGTAGACTGTATAGCTTTGTTGTTCTGATCAGCATTCTTTTAGCAATGGCAGAGGTCCATTTTAATTTACAGAACTCGAATCGAAAAATCTAGGTTTGTTAAGGAGCCTTATCTGCATATGAATTGCAGGTAATCAGGGTTAATGACCCATATGCAGTTGCTAAAGTGCACCTTTGTCATTTTGAATGGACTAATCACAGCTGCAGCTAAATTCCTTTTAATTCACTTAAATGAGTTCTGGAATTCAGTTAGCAATCTGGGAAATCAGAACGTGTTGTGCTCTGATATTTTATTTACTTAAATGAGCACCTTGCAATGTGCAAATTATCTGCTGTGTGTCCTGCATTAAAACAGTGACTGTACTTCAAAAGTATTTCATTGACTGTCAATCCTTTTGCCATGTTCTGAGATCATGGAAGACGCCATATAAATTCTTTCTTTCTGTCTAATATTTCATGAAATGGGCTCAACTACTCATTAGATTTCCTGAATGGATGAAGGTAGATGTAGACAACAAAATTCATCATCACCTCCAATGTGCCAGCTAAGCCTTTGGCTGACTAAGGAAAAGAGTATTTTGAGGACCAGGATCTCAAACCCAAGACTAAGGTCATGGTTTATTGGGCAGCAGTGATCCTTGTGCTCCCATATGCTTCAGAAACTTGAACAGCCTACAGCAGACGCCTCAAAACACTGAAGAATTACCACCAATGATGCCTTTGCAAGATCCTCCAAATCTGCTGGCAAGAAAAGTGGTCCATCAGCAGCGCACCCTCCCAAGCCAACTTGCCCAACATCAAGGCACCTTAAACCGCTGGGCAAGAAATGTTGCCCGTACACCTGACATCAGATTCGCAAAGCAACTGATATAATTGGAACTTTGCGGAGGCAGGTGACTCCCAGGAGGACGCCATCAAGTCCAAAACTGGGCAAGAGGGTGAGATGGATTCATAAAATATGTTAAGCCACAAATACAGGTTTAAACATATCTTAAAAACAGAAATAGCTTCAAAGGCTATTTCTTAACAAAGGTGTGTTGTACAAATAGGGTAGAATCTTACCTATGGCGGGCGGGCTGGGCGGGAACGGGCGGGGGCGGGCGTGGAGATGATCGCCCCCCGCGATCGGCTGTGCGCCACCATTTTACGCGGGCGGGCAATTAAGGCCCGCCCAGCGTAACACGTGGCCGGTCAGCGCTACCTGTGCAGGCGGGGGGAGGAGGGAGAACCGGGGCCTGCGCATGCACGCGAAAGAGTGCAGGAACCAGGGAGATTAAGTGGATAATAAAAGTTTTTGAAAAATAAAGTAAAAAATTATTTAAACATATCCCCCCCATGTGACAGTGTCACATGAGCTGGGACATGTTTGGGAAGTGTAGAAAATTTATTTATTGATTTTATTAAACCTTCAGGAAATCTCATCCCGCCCGTGGATGAGGTTTCCTGGAAAACGCGAAGGCCGCTTGGGCTCTTCGCCTGCCCGCCAACCTTAAAGTTGGGCGGGCAACGTTGTTAATAAGGTCAATTGCTTTCCTATTGGCCTTAATAGCCCGTTGACAGTTCGGCGGGTGTGCAGCTGCCTCTAGCGCATGCCCGCCGGACGCAATATCGAAATGACCTGTGATGACATCTGGATGCACTCCCGACGTCATCTTGCGTCATTTTACGCATCAGCGTGTCGGGCCCACCCCCGCACGCCAACAGCAATATTCTGCCCATACAGTACAAAACAATGCAGGCATAGTCACTGGACTACACCACTGTATTTCATTTTCCATTTAAAGCTCTTGAGCCGATGAATCTTCTACATGTATCTTAAAAAAACTTCACAGGAAATTAGATTCAGTTGTCATGACTCCCTTGTATTTTGATAACTGTACATATAACTGTATCCAAAAATCAATTAACGTGCATAGGAGATAAAACTGGATCACTTATGATTTTGTTTTGCTCAATAAACTTCTATTAAATCAAGTACACGGCTCATCATTTCTACATTCAGGGAAACCGCTGGGTCTGACCTCTCCAAAAGGGCAAGTCCGAAAACTGTGGGTGCGTCTTATAAATATTGACTTTGCAATGAGTAAGATGACCACAACAAAACAGGTTACATGACTGTTGGCCTCTACGCAAGTATGTTGCTATTCTTATTTTTTTCTTGTAATAACACCGTTGTGCAGAAGCAGAGACACTCAGCTCCAGGTGGCTGAACTGTTCAAAGATAGATGCAAAAGCATCTGCCAAATCACACTATAAAATGTCACGTGATCAAATATCCTGTGATTAAACAATGAGGAATATGTCCAGCCAGAATTGTCAATCCTAATGTTTGTTTAGATTGAGAAATCTCCCTGTAGATATGTAAATGTGTTCTTTGTGTGGGAGAGGTCTGGCAAACTGATGTGTCACTGAGTGGGAAGCACTCAGCGAAGAGAACTTTGTTAAAACGTTGTAAAAAAAATTTGATTTTATGCTAATGTTTTTATGAGTGTTTAAAACATTACTTCTTACAAAAAAAAAGCTGGAAATAAAAAACACTGGTATCGGTAAAAAGTGTCCATGAAACTACCACATTGTTGTAGAAAAATCCAACTGGTTCCACAAATGTGCTCTAGAGAAGGACATCTGTCATTCTTACCCCACATGGACTATATGTGACCCCAGTCCCACACCAACAGAACTGTTCTCTGAAGTGGTCTAGCCAGCCACTTAACAGCTCGAGAAGTTGGACCAACACCACCATTGCAAAGGTAACAAGGGAAACATATAAATGCCAACCTTACAAGGGCACCCAAATCCAAAGAATTAAAAAGTGGGAAGGCATCAGCATGAAAATTTCTCTCTTTTTTTCCTTCTGTGGGAATTAGCGGGCAGAATTTTACGCTTTGCGGGCGAGTGCAAAGTCACGCGAGATGATGTCGGGTAAGCGTCCCAACGTCATTGCGCACTCGTGATTTTTCACTCGGTGTGCGCAAAGATCGGAAGTGCACTCGTCGACAATTAAGAGGGCAATTAAGCGCATTAACGGCGCAATTATCTCCGATTTTTCATGGCCCATCCAGCCTTACGGCTGCTGGACGGGTGAATCGGCCAGGCGGCCTTTACATTTTTCATCAAACCTCATCCAAGGGTGGAAATGAAGTCTCCATTACGAAATAAAATAAAAATAAATATCTGTGGACAGCATTTTTATTAGGTGTATTTTCAGGTGCTTAATTGTGATGCATGGATTTATTTTGCAGCTTTTTAAACCTTCATTTAATCATTTGAAGTTCTGCAGCTCCCTGAGGCAACTGTCTGCCTTCAGGGAACTTTCTCACAGCGCTCACCCGCGCCTGGGGTGACATCATCGCCTGCCCTCTTCCCGCCCCCCCCAACCTCGGCAGCGCTGAGCTTTTCAGAGTGCGTTTCATGCTTGCTGGCCGTTAATTGGCCAGCCAGCGCGAAATCGTGGCCGGGGCCCGATCGCGGTCAGCAGCCCGTTTCTCGGCCACTCCCAGGCCCGCCAATCACGCGCGTCCGCTGTAGGTAAAAATTTAGGCCAGTGCTTGGTGTTTCCTCTCCGGATTGTGTTTGTTAAAATTTTAAACTTAAAAATCACTAAAGGACTAATATGTGTTGATCATCTTTGTGGCATTCAGGAAAAGTAGGTGAGTTCAGCATCACTTCAACTATCTTTAATGGGAAAGTTAGTTTAAAGAGAGGGAGTTGATGTTTAGGTGGGACGATTAGAGGCTCTCTTGTGGGCTAGTAGAGACACAGCTTTCAAAAAGACTCTGGATAATACAAACAGTATGATAATGACCAACCAGCTGGGTCCACCAAACTTGTCATACTGTGACTAGAATCACACACCACCCCCGACCCACCCAGCCCGTCATAACCACCATCAGTTCCTACAATAGCCGGTTGGTGAAGGAAGAAACAAAAGCCAGTCTTTACTTGGGACAAATTTATTCACAGAGTGAAACATTACAGGTATATATCTCCTGATGCCACTCAACTCTTACATCAGTAAGTGTCTCTTTTTACGTGCTCAAGTGACCATCCAATCAATACCCTCCATCTGTATGTACTTAATTCAATTGGTACAATTAACACCTAACAGTCACGCAATCCCCTGGGATAAGGCAAAACAAAATACCCAAAGGCCAATTTAGGAAATAAAAACTGGGAAATTATTCTCTGATCTCCAGTGTCTCAAATCAGAAGGCTTTTAATCTTTGTAGGCCACTTAGACACAAATTGTGGTTAAAGTCCCATTAATTTGAAGTTGCCCTTGGTGTTCAGATTTCAGATATATCCACTGATAAGGGAGCAGAATTAGAAACAATACTTCCAAACTTTCAAGTCTCACAAAATGTGAGGAGGAGGAGCCAGCAGTAGGAAAGAGAAATAAATGGACCTAAATCGCCTTGGTTTCAAGGACTGGATTGTCTAAAGGATAAAGTATGGGCTCCCAGTTGGCTAACATGTTCCTCACTCTAAATTCTACCTCTTGCAGCATGCAATTTGAACAGGAAGAATTCTTTGTACCCCAGAAATGTGAGAATCGCTCTTTTAGACATTGAGGGCTGGGTTTACCTCTGTGGGGAAGTACTGGAAGTTCATATGGACCCACTTTGACCCCAGTAGATTTACTGGGGTCAGGCAGATTAAAATGTTCATGGTGGGTTCCCAACATTAATATCACTCTCCATTGGGAACTTGCCTATGAGCTGAGGATGGGACAAAGGTAGAAGAGAGATGAAAACAGCTGTGGTCCCTACACAGCCATTGCATGGCTGGCAATGCCAACTGGTCAAAAGCTATTTCTTTGCACCACTCATTTTACATCTCCCATGTTACCTAATGCAGTTGATCACTCCACGGAATAGTTTCCCATTGCAATTTCCTCTCAGCCATCAGGAAAGCTTTCCAAGAAGGGTGGAGGTCTAGAGGGAAATCCAGCCTCCCTGTATGTCAGTGAGTGCTTTCTTGATTATAGCCGGTGCCCAAGGTTGGGATGTGATTCCTACCCATGGATTGCACTTTCACCAAGTTATAAAAGGGGTCAAGTGACACAATGGCCTTTGGCCAACTCACCAGTCTTAATCACAAGGGAAATTTGGAGGACAAAGAGCCAACTCAAGTCATTGTCCTGGACATCATAGCAATTAGCTATTGGGCAATACTTTGTGACATTTACAGCTGGTTAACTAGGAGCTGTTTACCTGTCGCACTGGGCCATTAGCTATCACTCATAACACATTTACACAAACCTTAAATTTTAATATAGACCTTCAATGCTGCATTTTGACATTATGTTGATGTGTGCTTTAATCTGTTATAAAACTGTATCACATAGGTCGCTCTCTGAAGCTAGAGAGGTAACCCTGTAATCACCCATCACATTTACAATGTTGTAAAACCTCAGGAACTTGGAGAACTGATTATTCATTACATCAGCTGCTGTCAAACCATCATTTGTTTTGATCTCAGAGCTGCACTGAATTCCAAAGACTCACCACGGAAGACTAAGTTTTGCCGTTCTGGTAGATACACCTCACTGAAGCCCTCAAAAGGGTTATCTCTAGAGTGAAATTGATATCATATTGTGGGCAATTTTAACTATTCATTTTTTAGTTCATATGAAATGGGGCACCTAAGAGGAGAAGGGGTTAACATGGAGGAATTAATGGAGAACAACAGCGATTGTTTCTCAACTCAGTAGGTTATGGAAGGCCATATTGGATTTGACATTCAGTGACGGGATAATTGAACCAATGTTTAAGGTCATGCTCCTGGTGGGGAGCCTTGCTCACATACATCAGAAAATCGCAGGGGCACTGCTCATAATATTCTGCCAATTCAGTTTGTGATCTCAGTGTAGATAACGTTCTGGGTAATAGTTATCAGTACAACATTAATTTTAAGGGACAATTTTCCACCTATGGATTTCAATAGATGGGAAACCATTGGCCATGCTCTCGTGATTTTACAATACATGTAGCCAGCTGATGAGGCTCCCACCCAGCATCAATCAGACAATCACGCTGTAATTTAATGAGGTACAATTAGACAAAGGATAACAATGCTAATATTAATTTTTATAGAGCAAATTTTAAAGATGTGAACAAATACTTTTGGGGACATTATCTCTCTCCGCTCCTTTAAGAGCCTCCTTAAAATCCATCTCTTAACCAAGCTTTGGGTCACCCAAGATCTGAAGAGAGATCATCAACCTGAAATATTGAGCCCAATATTAACTCACTCAAAACCTATTCACATACAGAGTTAAAATTGGGCCCAAACTTGTTTCTCGCTCCACAGATGCTCCCTCTTTGGCTCAATATCTAATATCTCTTTCTTTGGCTCAACAGCCACATTTTTTGATTAAACCTCTTGGCACATTTTTCAGTATTGACAGCCCTATATAAATGTAAGTTATTGCAGTAATAACAGAAGAGAATTTTTTTTTAAGTTATTGAAGAAAGACATCTTAGAGAATCTAGGAAAAAAGAGAAAAGTCGGAGCAGGTGGAGGGGAAAGGGTGGGGGTAGGAATAAGAAGCTTAGTTATTGAATAAAGAACTTCTTAGGGAAATAATTTTAAAATGTCAGGGAGATAGAGACAAAAAGGAAAAATTAAACAGTTAGAAATCACTGCAAATAGTATAAGGAAGGCTAAGATATATTTTTTAAAAAGATTAGTAGAAAGTAATAAGGGTAATAGTTAAATTTTTTAAGCTGTATTAGAAGACAGCAAACAACTGATTGGACACTTGAAGGATACGCTGGGCACAGTTATAAAGTGAAAAAAATGGCTGAAGGATATTCTGTTCCTGGCAGTTTTGTGTTATGGTTAGGGCCCAGTAGGATGTAAATTGAGGCTTTCATTCCCTCGTGAACCTACAAACAAGAGACTGTCACCCCAAGAGTTTACACTGGCTTTGGAAAGCCAGGCTCCAGCCTCCAGTGGAAGGTACAAGGGGCTGAATTTAGCGCTTGGGACAGAGGCTCCTCCGACAGGCCCGAAAACACGGGTGAAACCAATTCGCTGGTCAGCAGGACCCGGGGCCGCATCTTGTCAACGGCAGCCAATTAATTATCACGGATGGGTGCCCCCTCCCAAAGAATCGCCAGCCAATCAGAGGACCAGTAGCTCTGCAGTGCCACTGGGAGCGGTGGCCATTGTGGGACTGCATCTGGAAGATGAAGACACAAAGGATGGAAGTGTGCCCTCACAACCAGGTTATGGGAGTCTGGGGGTGCCGGGGCCAGTTAGACAGGTCCCGACGACGGGGGGTGGTGGGTGGTGTAGTGAGGGTAGGTGGCGCCATTGCTGTGGGGACAGCCATTGCTGCCAGGGAACACATCAGTGGGCCAAAGAATGCCCAAAAAGGAGGGATCTCTCGCTCCCAACCCTGGAGCTAGACTATAAAAGAGGATTTGAGGGAGAGGGTAGGCTGAAAAAGAGCAAAGCTGTCATTGAAGTGCTGAGTTCTTGTGAGGGAGGAAGCAGGATATAGATTATTGCCATGGGATGTCAAGTTTATTATGCAAAGGTTTAGATTTTGTTTGCAAGGGCACAGGCTTTTAGCATGAATTGCATGGGTTCTTTAGTATAAGGAAGGGGGTTAAGAATTTTAGCTTGAGGGATGCGATTTTCCTTTTGTTGATTATATGTAGCCCACTGTTGGAACATGTGGATCTGGAGCCTGCATTAACCCACTACCTTTCCACCTCCAGGCTCACGCTGGTGAGATGAAAGTTTCCTTTACCCATTGCCACATAGTTCTGAACAGACTCCACCCAATTTTGGGTACAAGCCCATGGCAAAACAATGCCCCTAGTTGTCAGGTACTCCCACAGAGAGACTATAAGGATGTACTGCTCTTCTGAGATTAGTGCTATCATCAGTTAATGTTGTAATTCCATATAATTCCAAAATTAGGGATCATAAATATAAGATAGTCACTACTAAATTCAGTAAGGATTTCGGGAGAAACTGCCTTACCTAGCAAATAGTTAGTTAGTGAAACCCACTCCCACCAGGAGTAGTTGAGGTGAATAGCATTGATGCATTTGAGGGGAAGCTAGATAAGCGAATGAGAGAAGGGAATAGAAAGATATATGAATACAATTAAATGAATTAGGATGGAAGGAGGCTTATGTGATACATAAACAGCAGCACAGTGCTGTTGGGTCGAATGGCCTGTTTCTGAATTGTACATTCTATGCAAAGGAAGTACAGAGTAAGTTGCTTCACTCTCAACTGACTGTGACGGGGCTGTTTGATACGGACGATGGATTAAAAAAAAGTTGATGAAGTATTCCTAGTACCATCATCAGTCACCCTAACAAATTAAAACGGGACAGAAATTTTTCACAGATAAGCTTCTTTATCTTTTGCCAAGAGGCAGGTTTTATTCCAAATTAAGTCTAGAGTCGCTGCCTTGGATTAATTACTGAGCCACATCGTGAGGAAGCTACATTATGATCCAGTCATTAGTCCAGCAGTGCTTCAGTGTCATTGCCTGTATGTGAATTTAAGCTCTGCTAGAATCAGGCATTGCTGCTAGTCATTTGTTCCACTGTGAGATCATCAGCACTCATTCTTTGAGCAAGACACTTCAAAAAACTTAGAGAGAAATAGACAAAGCATAAAGGAATTTAACATTAATCGGTATTCTATGCAAATTCAATGCTGCACTCGTATGATAAGCACAAACAGAGCAGTTGAGTGTATCCAAAACTGTGCTGTCAGATACCAGATCTAAATCGAGATCCAGACTTCAAACCCTCGATTTCTTTTCGCTATAGTCCATTCTGGCTAGTGGGCAGTAAAGGTAACACAGCAGGTATGGAGGGAAAGCAGGATAATATGCACTGACTGTTTATACTGTGCTGGCTTTCACTGGTGTTGGCACCTTCACAAAGATCACTGATACTGCGCACCAAACTCTTTAAACAGGCAAATGGAAAGCTGACTGTTCATTGGGTATCGTTGGCAAGGCCAACACATATTGCCCATTCCTAGTTGCTCTGAGAAAGTTTAACATATCTAAATGGTTTCCCAGGCCACTTCAGAGGGTAGTTAATACTCAGTCACGCTGATGTCCAACTTATTGGCTGGAGCAGGTAAGGACAGCAGATTTCTTTCCATAAAGGGCATAGTGAATCAGTTGGAGTCTCACATCAGCCCACCAACTTCATCAGCATTTTTACTGATACCAGGTCTTTATTTCCAGATTTTTTTTTAAAAAACTGAGTTCGAATTCTCAAACTGTCATGGTGAGATTTGAACTCTGGATTATTAGTCTAAGCTTCTGTTCAGTCACATAACCACTGTGCTTTTGTATTCAGTGTTAGAGTGGCATAATAGTTCTGTTATTGGACTAGACAAACACTCAGATCTTCAGTTGCTGCAGTAACCAAGCTGTTAGTTCCATGAGTGCCACTTCTTATTTGCACCCACTATTATACGTGGATGATTTACATGAGCATTTCGATGAAGGCACAAGTTGTCCATATTATCCATTGATTCAGAGATTTGTAATGAAACCCAGCATTTCAAACAAGTTGCCTCTGCTGCAAGTTGAAGGGGACAAATTTCAGGTATGCTGACAAAGATCTAATAGTCCCTCTGGGCAAGGCCCTCAAAGTTACAAAGAACGAGAGTTTCCCTTCACAATAATTAACAGACTCCGCACACATCCGCTGAAAGCCCCGAGTGGAGTCAGGGAACAGGATCCACAAATTATTATCTAAGATGCAGTTCTGAGACCAGGTTGGGTGGTGGGTGTGCAGGAGCTTTCCCCGCAGTAACCTTGACATTCCTAATGCAAATACAATCTTTGCATATCCCAGATTTCCTTCTGCTCCATTCCCTTCCAGATTTTAATCCGCTACAGCAAAATTCAGGCAAGGTTTTAAAAATTCATTCTAGGAATCTGGGCCTTGCATAGATGGCCAGCATGTGTTGCCTATCCCTAGTTACACAAAGTGGTTTGATAAAACTGAGTCGCTCACTAGGCTACGTCAGGGAGCAGTTAAAAATTAGCCTCATTTGGCGTGTGAGACTGGAATTGCTTTCCTTCATGAAAGGGCATTAGTGAACTATTGGATTTTTAACAACAGTCCCACAGCTTCATGCTCACCTTGACTGACACTGGCTTATTATTCTAACTTTATTTTTAACTGTTCATTCTATTGAAAGCACCAAGCACAGCAACAAAAAAAAAAAAATCTCTTGGCCAACCCACGTTAGTCTTTTAACAGATCTGTACAACCAGCCCTAATACAGCCTCTGCTGCATGCAGGGTTGTGTGTCTCACCTTGTCAGGTGAGCTCGGCCGGGGGTGGGGGGGGAGGCGAGTGGGAGCGGTCGGGAAACCGACTGCCGCCCATGATTGGGGCCGGATCGCGATTTCACGCTGGTGGGTGAATTAAGGCCTGCCCAGCATGAAATGCGCTGCAGCGCTCAGCTCTACCTGCGGGTGGGGGTGTGGGGGGAGGGTGAGTGCGCACAGGTAAAGCTCCCTGAGGCACCGAGCTGCCTCAGGGAGATGATTTTAAGAAATAAAAAGAAAGATTTTTTTAAATGTTACAAAACATGTCCCCGCCCGTGTGACTCGGTCACATGAGCAGGGACATGTTACTAATGAAAAGTTAAAATTTTTATTTTATTTTTAATTGCTGTTGGGAGCCTCATCCCGCCCGTGGATGAGGTTTCCTAAAAAATGCAAAGGCCGCTTGGCCTTTTTGCCTGCCCGCCAACCGTAAGATTGGACGGACAACAAAAAATTACTTCTAATTGGGACTTTAATGGCCTTAACAGGCCTGTTAATCGTCGGCGAGTGTGCTGCTGACGTCGGGAGGCAAGCCCGATATCATCGCCCTTCATTTTACACTCGCTCGAGTCGGGCACTTGCCTGCCCGACAACATGAAAATTCTGGCCATAACGTTAACCAAACACTTTTCCAAACACTTTTCCATGACGGTCTCGCCCCTTTAAGAACAAATGTCCACGCTGTTTGCCATGGTCGTCGGACCATGAATTGGCATTTTTTAACCATACACATTGAACTTACTCCAGTTTTAAAGAATGCTTTATATTAAATCCTGTCACAATTTACACTGAAAACCCCTTGAAGCAAACAGCGATGATGATTTTTGTATCGGTGTCAACTATCCATGCACTGAACAGCGAAATAAAGAAGGGACAAGAATGGAAGCAGAAACACATCCCATGTCTCCAAGTAGCTCTGTTTGTAGCTCTCTCAACTCCAGATCAGAAAACTGTGGATTCCTGGGCTAGGAACAGCATAATCTAGGCCTTAGTAAGTGCTACACTTTCAGGGGTGCCAGCACTTGAATGGAATGTGGAGCCTGTTCAGACTAATGTAGAAGATCCCAGAGCACTTTTCAAAGAAAAGCAGGGAATTTCCCAGTATCCAGGCCAACATTCCTCCCTCAAACACCATAACAGATCCCATTCTTCTCATTGCTGCTTGCTGTGTGCAGATTGACCAGCTGCATTTGCCTACAGAACAACAATGACTAGGGTTGACAACTGTGATTAAATGTGTTCCTGGAGGCCTTCACAACACTCCTCATGGGCCAGGGGGAGAAGGAGTGCTTGCTCCCAGCTGCCTGAGCTTCCCACCATCAGATGCACACCCCCGGCACCAGGATTTGGAAAATACCAGCTCCCCCCGACCCACCCGGGATCAGAAACTGGTGGAGAATCTGCCACTGATGAAAGATGCACAGTGTGGAGTTACATCTCTGCAACATGCAGGAAAACACAGGCTTCCATATTTCTCACGCACCTCCAAGCACCATGGCTCCCAATGTATCAGGATGTTAAAATTCACCCTTTGGTATTTAACAATAATTTTCTCCCCTGGCCCACAAGGAATGTTGTGAAGCTGAAACCTTCATTCAGCTGCTGGGAAAACAGCTCGGCTAGCTAAGCCTGCAAAACAGGTTAAACCTGATGCTTCCAGTATATTTGTATTGCCGGCCTGCCTCCTTCGCCTCCGTTGCATCTGTTCTGATGATGCCACTTTCAGTTCCTCTGACATGTCTTCCTTCTTCCTTGATCGAGGTTTTCCACCCACGGTGGTTGACAGGGCCCTCAACCGTGTCCAGCCCATCTCCCGCGCATCTGCCCTCACACCTTCCTCTCCCTCCCAGAAACATGATAGGGTCCCCCTTGTCCTCACTTATCACCCCACCAGCCTCCGCATTCAAAGGATCATCCTCCACCATTTCCGCCAACTCCAGCATGATGCCACGACCAAACACATTTTCCCTTCACCCCCCCTGGCAGCATTCCGCAGGGATCGTTCCCTCCAGGACACCCTGGTCCACTCCTCCATCACCCCCTACACCTCAACCCCCTCCCACGTCACCTTCCCATGCAACCGCAGAAGGTGCAACACCTGCCCCTTTACTTCCCCTCTCCTCACCGTCCAAGGGCCCAAACGCTCCTTTCAAGTGAAGCAGCATTTCACTTGCACTTCCCTCAATTTAGTCTACTGCATTCGCTGCTCCCAATGCGGTTTCCTCTACTTTGGAGAGACCAAACGCAGACTGGGTGACCGCTTTGCGGAACACCTTCGGTCTGTCCGCAAGCATTACCCAGACCTCCCTGTCGCTTGCCATTTCAACACTCCACCCTGCTCTCATGCCCACATGTCCGTCCTTGGCCTGCTGCATTGTTCCAGTGAAGCTCAACACAAACTGGAGGAACAGCACCTCATCTTCCGACTAGGCACTTTACAGCCTCCCGGACTGAATATTGAGTTCAACAATTTTCGATCATGAACTCTCTCCTCCATCCCCACCCCCTTTCCGATCCCCTTTTTTCCAAATATTTATATAGATTTTTCTTTTCCCACCTATTTCCATTAATTTTAAATGTATTTCCATCCATTGTTTTATCTCTGCCTTTTAGCCTATTTCAATCCCTTCCCCCCACCCCACCCCCACTAGGGCTATCTGTACCTTTATTATCACAGTCTTTACGTAATATCACCACCTTCAACACCTCTTTGTCCTTTTGTCTATGACATCATTTAGTTATCTCCATCTATCACTGGCCCTCTATCCAGCTCTACCTGTCCCACCCCCCCTTAAACCAGCTTATATTTCACCTCTTTTCTATTTTTCCTTAGTTCTGTTGAAGAGTCATATGGACTCGAAACGTTAACTGTGTTCCTCTCCACAGATGCTGTCAGACCTGCTGAGTTTTTCCAGGTATTTTTGTTTTTGTTTTGTATTTCCAGCATCCGCAGTTTTTTGCTTTTATCCTTCACAACACTATTCAATTGTTTTCCCCATTTACTCCCCACCCACACCAAATCTCACCCGTGTTTAAAAATCCCCCTTAAATATGGCCCATTATGCAATCCACAAAAGCAAAACCTTGGGTATCCTTTCTCTAGAGAAAAAAACTAATTCAACTTTTGTCTTTTTTAAATTTATTCTTTCATCGGATGTGAGCATCACTGGCAAGGCCAGTATTTGTTGCCCATCCCCAATTGCCCTTGAACTGAGTGGTTTACCAGGCCATTTCAGGGGGCAGTTAAGAGTTAACCACATTGCTGTGGGTCTGGAGTCACATGTAGGCCAGGCTGGGTATGGATGGTAGATTTCCCTCCCTAAAGGGCATTAGTGAACCAGATGGGTTTTTACGGCAATTGACAATAGTCTCATGGTCACCAGTACTATAACTAGCTTTTTAAATGCCAGATTTTATTAATTGAATTTAAATTCCAACAGCTGCCATAGCAGGATTTGGACCCATGTCCCAGAGCCTTAATGTGGGCCTCTGGATTACTAGTCCAGTGACATTAATACTACATCACCATCTCCCCACTAAACTGTTTCAAATATCCCATTACCCACTGTCCTCCCACAACTACAATGGACAATCGAGTTAATGTTCCCAATTAATCTGGATACACTTGAAGCTTGATACTAACAATCCTTGGTGGCCTGATTTAACATTTATTCACCAATGAGGCCATAAAGTTAAAAAAACAGCCCTTTCCAAATCTCCAGAATGGGCACAAACCTCAGCCCTGCAGCAAAACATTTTAGTATTTTAAGCTTGTGGATGATGATTGCTCATTTGTTGAAGCCTGTTAGCCAATAACTGTGATTGAACTGTCTAGCTGACTTCGGCTACAAAAGTTGAAAGTTACTGATGAGTCTCTCAGAAACATCCAAATTCCTCACAGTTGGCCCTTCCCTATGGGGTAATAAATCAGCCTTCAGCTCTTGCAACTGCCAACGGATAACAAGGGACTCGATTTTAAAGGAATCGGTCACAAAGTTTCATGATGAATTCACGAAATATGGGCTGTAATGAATCAGGTAAAAAGTTGCAACATCTTTCATCAGACTGACTGAATTGAATTTAGAAATTGGAAAACCCCACAACTCCAGAAGACCCACCACCATCTTTCCCAGGGATTGACAACAGACGCCAGCCTCGCCCATTTCTGGACAACTAATTTTACAAAATGCAAAATGGCCTTCCCAACTTGCCCCATTTGCTCCTTGGCTCTCTCACTCCGTTTTATTCAACAACTGAATACCTCTTTCCTCACTCACTTTCACAGATTTGTTCTCTGCAGGATCATTTCTGAGTGTAACTGGGCAGTGCTGGAAGACTGTACAATTGCAACTGGTGCCTCTTTGTCATGCAGTGGATTTCTGAGGGTATATTTTGGTTATGTTTCTAGTAAGCTGTGTTGTGCTGCTGCAGAAAGAGTTGGGCTAATGTACTGAGCTTTAACAAGTGCCTTTTCCGATTAAATTGTTGGTCACCTATAGCACTACTGGGAGGCTTAGGAATTCACTTCTCTTATGAAAACTTGAAAAAAATCTGTACTGTCAATAAGTGAGCTCGTGGTTATATGAGAAATCTCTCCCATTGCAATTTTTTAAATTAGCTCCCACAATGTGCTGGAGATCAGAGATGATTTTAGTAAGACATTCACAAACATGTGAACCATAGATTCAGCAGCCGTGGCTTCCCATTCAGCACAAAGTTCCTGTTGGCACATCACGCTTGGCTCAGGGCTATGCCACAAGGCAGTTGGCGTGTGCTTCCAAACAGAAGCTGAGCTGCTTCTCCCAAAATGGTGAGAGGTTTAAACGATAAACCATGCATATAATAACACAAAAGCTGAGTACAATACAAGCTTTTCAGTTGAATATCAGGGACGAGGAGGGAAGGAATGGGAGGGGAAAAACTCCCGTCCGTTTTCAATTTAAGCTTACGCTGCTAACAATGCGGTTATCAAGTATAAACTAATAAAATATGCAGCCATGGATTTAGATCCCTCTGTTTATGGTGGTGTAATGTGACATTTTTTAATACATGAAGTTTGATCGGCCCACAGGAACCTATTCTCACTCTCCAACTTCTGACACCTCCAGTGAAATATTTAAAAACTGTACGAAATGCAAAAAGTAAAGTGTTTTTGGTATGGTATTTGATGTGTTTGATTTCCCATGAGATGATATCTATCAGTTCATCTCTCTACACGACTGGAACCTGCAGACATGTGAGGTTGGTGGGGGTGGGGGTGTGGTGGTGGTGGGGGGTGGCGGGGGGGAGGTCGATCACCTTTGCAAGGAACCAGGTATAGACTCAGTGACTATTCTGCTGTTTTCCCTCAAATTACCTTGGGAAATCAGAGATGATTTATATGTAGCTTTCCCTCAGGAAATTACACATGTGGGGCTAGAGTGCTTGAATCTGCAGTCTGTGTGAGGAGCCAACACGATGGACTGAATGGCCTTCTGGAATTTTTCTGTTAACAGCTAATCCACTAGTTGCTGAGTCTCTCTATACCACCAGATCTAATGGCTCTCCCCAAAATCTCACTAAAAGTCAGTCGGACACAGGATTTGCAGATCCTTGGCACAACGACAAAATCTCTCCAGGATCCAGAGACAGAGCCCTCGTTAAAGTTTCAGGTGAAAAGATACGACCATAACCAGCCCCACCTCTGCCACTCTTCAGCTGAAGGTCAAAGGAGTTACTCAACCCGAGACAGCTCTAACAGAGAGGAACAGAATCTGTTGTTTAAGTGACCTGGCAACGCTATTTGGCCAATTGGTCACATTGCTGGGATGCGGTGTGTAGTTTTAGGCAATCTCCCTGGATTAGCAACCGTTCCCTTTGACATCTTTCCTTCCAGGCAGCAGCATAACTAATAACCTCCTCATGCAAGAGTGAACTGAAAGCCACCTGTTGTGTTGTAGCAGTGCAAAAAGAACCATCAATAAAGACTGGCCACTTCTGCCTGAAGTAACTGCTGACAGTACTGATGAGCAACCAGTAAATTGCTTTATCTCCAGATGGTTCACCCTTTTAACCTCGACAATAAGATCAAGTGAAAGCCACATAAGGGCACAATCAATGTTAATGACTGATGCCACTGTCGCACCCATCATCAATTTGGGAGCTTCTTGTGTGACTCAGGAAAATGAACCGATGAAGTGCAGCAAGCTAAACAGCAGGGAACGGCACACTGAGAAAGCTATAAGGCTGAACACTCCATCTGGACACATTGTTCACCAGTGCAGCCCCCAAAAGTAGGCAACAGATTCTGACCTGTTAAGTATTGGAATAGGGATAAATTAACCCATTTCCCTCTCGCTACATTCGCATGACAAACTTTGTTTAAAAGAAAGGGGCAACTAATTAATTCACAAATTCTGCTCTGGTGGTTTAAAAGTCAGAAAGAGGAAAACAAAATCAAATTGACAATAGGCAGAGATTTTACTTCTGTCTAACAGAATTATGAACACATGTTATGGTCTCTGCAGCTACCATGACAACTGCTGAGAAACATCTGTTTTGCAATCTGCCACCAGGAGAACCTTTCCTTGAAGCTTTGCCACTTATTGCTCAATTTCTTTTGATGCTGGATTTAGAAAATGTACAATTCAGGTCCAGGGCACAGTGGCAGTGTCACACACTCAACATGTATATGTTCAGGGCAACAGGCTATTTAAAGAAGGACAAGACTCTGGGAGAAATATTCCCCCAGCTTTCAATGCTTCTACTGCATGCTTCCCATTTTAGAAAACCACAAGTAAATCTATGTTAAATTAGGAGGGAAAAAAGGGAACTTTGTACAACTTTCATACTCAATAGAGCAAAATTAACTTCAGTAATATAGGCAACAGATTTTCAGCTTTCACTATTTTGGACAACTGCTGTTGTTGTGAGCAGCGGGACTCATTCAAGAAGGAAATAGGGAGAATACAGGGTCAACATATTCCAGTAAAGACAAAGGATGGGACCAACAAATCCAGGGAACCCTGGATGTCAAGGGATATACAGGGTTGGATAAAGAGAAAAATGGAGGCTTATGGCAGATACCCAGGGCTCAAAATAGCAGAAGCCCTAGAGGAGTATAGAATGTGTAGGGGGGAACTTAAAAAGGAAATTAGGAGAGCAAAAAGGGGCATGAAAAAACATTGGCAGGTAAAATAAAGGAAAATCCAATGTTATTTTACAAGTACATTAAGAGTAAGAGGGTAACTACGGAAAGAGTAGGGCCCATTAAGGACCATAGTGGTAATTTGTGTGTGGAGCTGGGAGACATAGGTAGGGTTCTAAATTAATACTTTGTGTCAGTGTTCACAAGTGAGAAGGACGATGTGGGTATGGAAATCAGGCAGAAGAACTGTGATATAATTAAAGAAATTAGCATAGAAAGGAGGAGGTTCTAAGTGATCTGGCAGGCTTAAAAGTAGATAAATCTCCAAGCCCGGATGAAATGTATCCCAGGCTGTTGAGCGAGGCAAGGGAGGAGATAGCAGGGGCGCTGGCAATAATTTTCAATACCTCTCTGGCCACAGGAGAGATGCCAGAGCACTGGAGGACAGCCAATGTGGTACCGTTATTCAAGAAGGGAGGAAGGGATAAACCAGGGAACTACAGGCCAGTCAGTCTAACCTCAGTGGTGGGGAAACTATTGAAAGCAATTCTGAGGGACAGAATTAATCTACACTTGGAGAGGCAGGGATTAATCAAGGACAGTCAGCATGGTTTTGTTAAGGGGAGGTCATGTCTGACCAATTTAATTGAATTTTTCGAAGAGGTGACCAGGTGCCAGGTTTATAGATGAGGGCAATGCATTTGACGTAGTCTACTTGGACTTCAGCAAGGCTTTTGATAAGGTCCCGCATGGGAGACTGATAATGAAGGTAAGAGCCCATGGGATTCAAGGCAATTTGGCAAATTGGATCCAGAATTGGCTGCCTGGCAGGAAGCAGAGGGGGATGGCCAAGGGGTGTTTTTGTGACTGGATGCCTGTGTCCAGTGGGGCTCCGCAGGGATCGGTGTTGGGTCCCTTGCTGTTTGTGGTATATATAAATGATTTAGACTTGAATGTAGGAGGATTGATCAGTAAGTTCGCAGATGACACGAAAATTGGTGGGGTGGGAAGTAGTGAGGAGGATAGCCTTAGATTACAGGAGGATATAGATGGGCTGGTCAGATGGGCTGATGAGTGGCAAATGGAATTTAATCCGGATAAGTGTGAGGTGATGCACTTGGACAGGACAAACAAGGCGCAGGAATACACGATGAATGGTAGGACCCTGGGAAGTACCGAGGATCAGAGGGACCTTGGTGTGCATGTCCACCGGTCCCTTAAGGTAGCGGGACAGGTAGATAAGGTGGATAAGAAGGCATATGGGATACTTGCCTTTATTAGCCGAGGCATAGAATATAAGAGCAGGGAGGTTATGCTGTAACTGTATAAAATGCTGGTTAGGCCACAGCTAGAGTATTGCATGCAGTTCTGGAATCCGCATTATAGGAAGGATGTGTTGCACTAGAGAGAGTGCTGAGGAGATTTACTAGGATGTTGCCTGGGCTGGAGAGTTTTAGCTATGAGGAGAGATTGGATAGACTAGGGTTATTTTCCCTGGAGCAGAGGAGATTGAGGGGAGACATGATTGAGGTGTATAAAATTATGAGGGACATAGATCAGGTAGACAGGAAGGAACTTTTCCCCTTGGTGGAGGCATCAATAACCAGGGGTCATAGATTTAAGTTAAGGGGCAGGAGGTTTAGAGGGGATGTGAGGAAGAATTTTTTCACCCAGAGGGTGGTGGAAATCTGGAACTCACTGCCTGAAAGGGTGGTAGAGGCAGATATCTTCATAACATTTAAGAAGTGTTTGGATGTGCACTTGCGATGCCATGGCATACAAGGCTATGGGCCTAGTGCTGGAAAATGGGATTAGAATAGTTAGGTACTTGTTTGACCGGCACAGACTCGATGGGCTGAAGGGCCTTTTTCTGTGCTGTAGACCTCTATGACTCTATGACTTGTACCAAATGATATTGCCTCTTACTATCTCTCCTTATCCTTCTCCCACCCAAGCCGAACCTGTCTCCCTCCAGCCTCACTTCTATCTCCCCCTTGCTCCTCAATTATCTTTTTTCAGGTTTAACCCACTTCTGATCAATAGGACATTTGAAAAATTAACTTGTCCAAGATAAGGGCAGTGATAGCTGTTACAGATAAAGTTCTCAAGGTGTCAATAAAACTGAACGGACCCTTAAGCAATTCAGGCTTAGATTTTTGAACCCTTTAGATGAGAAGCTGAATTCTAAGCTTTCCTGGGAACATTGGAATTACATAGTAACAACAAATCGTATTTATAAAACACCTTAAAGTAGTAAAACTTCCCAAAGTGCTTCAGAGGAGTGCTATCAAGCAAAATTTAATATTGAGCCACAGAAAGAGTTAATGTCCAAAATCCAAGTAGGTTTTAAGGAATGTCTTAAAGGAGGAAATAAATAGAGTGGTGGAGAAGGGCAGGGAGGTAATTCCAGAGCTTAGGGCCCTGGTAGTTAAGTTACAGTCACCAGTAGTGGAATGATTAAAATTGAGAATGCTTAAGAGCTCAGAATTAGAGGAGCACAAAGATCTTGGAGGATTGTGGGACTGGAGGAGATCACATAGGTAGGGAAGGGTGAGACCAACAAGATTGATAATTTTAAAACCAAGGTGCTCTTTAACCTGAAGCCAATGTTGGTCAGCAAGCATAGGGTATAGGGTAAATGGGACTTGGTGCTAGTCAGGACATAGGCAGCAGAGTTTTGGATGACCTCAAGCTTATGGAAAGTGGGAGGCTGGCCAGGAGTGCATTGGAATAGTAAAGTCTAGAGGTTACAAAAGCATTGATGAGGAATTCAGCAGCTGAAGCAGGGGCAGAAACGCATGATGTTGCAGGGGTGTAAATCGGCGGTCTTAGAGATGGAGGAGGTGGGAAGCTCATATGGGGGCCAAATATGACACCAACTCTGTGAACAATCTGGTAAAGTCTCAGACAGTTGCCAGGGATAGGGATAGAGTCCGTGCCTTGGAAATGGAGTTTGTGGTGGGAACCAAAGACCATGGCTTTGATCTTCTCAATATTTAGTCAGGAGAAATTTCTACTCATCCTATACCGGATGTTGAATAGCAGTCTGACAATTCAGAGACAGTGGAGAAATTAAGAGAGGTGGTGATGGGTCAGTGCACATGTGGAAACTGACAGTGAGTTTTTGGATGATGCCATCGATGGGCAGCTTGTGGATGAGAAAGAAGAGGAATGTCTGAAAGAAGATCAAGGTCCATCTAGTTCACCTACTACCATGCAAGTAGATGCATGATACACTAGAATGGAGTTGTTGACTAATCTATCTCTATCAGTGGGGTAGATCATGACCTTGAGATTATTGTAAAACAAATTATAGAGCTTAGCAGCCCAATTTACATCTCTTATGATTTTTCAATGCAAAAAAAATAGCAAGAGGTGTAAACTGATTAATCGACAATAGACTGAGACAGGAGAAGGAGAAATCCCCAATGGGGAGAGTGGGGAATCAAAGGTCCAAACTCACCTGTTGCCCTCAAGTACGCTACACTTACCATAGGTCATATCTCAAATTACTTATCTACTGTATCCCAAAATACTAATTTCTGAAATAAATCTATTTAATTTGCATGAAAGAATCAATATTATTTGCTTCCGCAATGCTGTTAACAAAGCTGTTCCACAGATTGAGCACTCATTCACTGAAATATTGTTTCAGCAGGTTTGTTTTGCACTCTCCAAGCACAGGCTCTGTCCTCTAATTCGACTGTTGTGGACAAAATGAAATAACTCTTAATGGTCTATATCTTCCAATCCCCTTAGAATCCAAAATACAGAATTCACAGCACCTCTCAACCTTCTCATTATTAATGAGAACATGCCCAATTTACATAACTGCTCTTCATAATCTAAACCCTCCAACCCCTCAATCGTTCTGGCTGGTCTCTTCTGTATCCATTTAACATCTGCAATATTCTTTCTGTTCTGTGGCAACTAGAACTGTACACGGTATTCTAAGTACTGCCGCATCAACCAGCATGAAAGTTGCGGAGCTACCTCACTAGTTCAGCTTAATACTGACCTTTCAATATGACTCAACAACTCATTTGCTTTACTCACTCCCACCAAGCACGGTTATAAAACGTCACTTCAAATTTTCACTTCTGGCACAGAACTTTGTCCGCACGCACTGGGAAATTTGAGCACACATGTAGAAAATTCTTTGTTATTCTTTGTAGAAGTAAATGTGGAAGTACTTCCCACCTCAGATTTCTCTGCAGTCCATTGGCTGTGAGGTGCTTTGAAATATCCTAAGAACATGGAAGCCGTTCACATATCTATTTTAATCCAAGTTAAAGAGACAGGCATAGCTGGGGCCCATCCGGGTACCCATAGCCACACCTTTTATTTGGAGGAAGTGAGAGGAGTTTAAGGAGAAATTGTTCAGTGTGAGAACAAGTTCAGCCAGACGGAGGAGAGTAGTGGTGGATGGGGATTGTTCGGGCCTCTGTTTGAGGAAGAAGCGGAGAGCCATCAGACCATCCCGGTGAGGGATGGAGGTATAGAGGGATTGGACGTCCATGGTGAAGAGGAGGCGGTTGGGGCCAGGGAACTGGAAACTGTTGATATGATGTAGGGCGTCAAAGGAATCACGGATGTAGGTGGGAAGGGACTGGACAAGTGGAGAGAGAATGGAGTCAAGATAGCAAGAAATGAGTTCCGTGGGACAGGAACAGGCTGACATGATCAGTCTGCCGGGACAGTCGTGTTTGTGGATTTTGGGTAGGAGGTAGAAGCGGGTAGTCCGAGGTTGGGAGACTATCAGGTTGGAAGCTATGGAAAGGAGATCTCCAGAGGAGATGAGGTCAGTAACAGTCCTGGAAACAATGGCTTGATGTTCTGTGGTGGGGTCATGGTCCAGGGAGAGGTAGGAGGAAGTGTCTGCGAGTTGACGCTCAGCCTCCGTGAGGTAGAGGTCAGTGCGCCTGACAACAACAGCACCACCCTTGTCAGCGGGTTTGATGACAATGTCAGGGTTGGACCTGAGAGAACGGAGTGCAGCAAGTTCAGAGAGAGACAGATTAGATTGGGTGAGAGGAGCAGAGAAATTGAGACGACTAATGTCACGCCGACAGTTCTCAATGAAAAGATCAAGAGAAGGTAAGAATCCAGAGGGAGGGGTCCAGGTGGAGGGAGAATATTGGAGGTGGGTAAAAGGATCCGTTGAACGGGGAGAGGACTCCTGCCCAAAGAAGTGAGCACGGAGACGAAGGCGGCGGAAGAAGAGTTCAGCATCGTGCCGAGCCCGAAATTCATTGAGATGAGGGCGTAAGGGTATGAAACTAAGTCCTTTGCTGAGCACTGAACGTTCAGCATCGGAGAGGGGAAGGTCAGGGGGTATGGTGAATACCCGGCCGGGGCTGGGATTGGAAGACGGGGTGGGGACAGAGGGACAGGCAGGGGTGGAGGGTCCTGGATGGGTGTTGGTGTCGATGAGTTGTTGGAGCTTGCGTTCCTTTGCACCTGAAAGAAAGAGACAAAGTTTCTTGTTGAGGCGTCGGATGAGACGAAGAATAAAATGAAACTGGGGGCATGCGCAGCTTTGAAAAAGGGTGCGGCGGTGCTGCAGGAGGGAGAGGTCAAGTGTGTCCATATGGCGGCGCATGGCACTGAGTGTGGATCTCAGAATGCGACGAGAACAGCAGTCCGAGGAGCGTTGTATGTCCCGGAGATACCTGTAATCCTGGGTGGGTTCGAAACATGAGGGATGGAACTTCAGTTGAAATCCACGTGGGGTAAGTCGGAGACGGAGACAGTCACTGAGGAAGGAAATATGGCTGTGAAAGTGGCTATTAGTAAACACCTTGTCAAACACCAGGAGAGAAATGGAAAGCAACGGAGGTGAACAAGGCAAAAGAGAGATACGGAAATCCTGTTGGAGAGAAGAGCAATACTTCTTCAAGTTAGGCATTCCTTGAAGAGAAGTGGCAGTCAATTAAACACTAAGATAAAAGCAAAATACTGCGGATGATGGAAATCTGAAACAAAAACAAAAATACCTGGAAAAACTCAGCAGGTCTGACAGCATCTGCGGAGAGGAACACAGTTAACGTTTCGAATCGGTATGACTCTTCAACAGAACTAAGTAAAAATAGAAGAGAGGTGAAATATAAGCTGGTTTAAGGGGGGGTGGGGGGTGTGGGGGGTGGGGGTGGACAAGTAGAGCTGGATAGAGGGCCAGTGATAGGTGGAGATAACTAAAAGATGTCATAGACGAAAGAACAAAGAGGTGTTGAAGGTGGTGATATTATCTAAGGAAAGTGCTAATTAAGGGTAGAAAGCAGGACGAGCAAGGTACAGATAGCCCTAGTGGGGGTGGGGTGGGGGGAAGGGATCGAAATAGGCTAAAAGGTAGAGATAAAACAATTTAAAAATAATGGAAATAGGTGGGAAAAGAAAATTCTATATAAATTATTGGGAAAAAAATGGGGGGATCGGAAAGGGGATGGGGATGGAGGAGAGAGTTCATGATCTAAAGTTGTTGAACTCAATATTCAGTCCGGTAGGTTGTAAAGTGCCTAGTCGGAAGATGAGGTGCTGTTCCACCAGTTTGCGTTGAGCTTCACTGGAACAATGCAGCAAGCCAAGGATGGACATGTGGGCATGGGAGCAGGGTGGAGTGTTGAAATGGCAAGCGACAGGGAGGTCTGGGTGATGCTTGTGGACAGACCGAAGGTGTTCTGCAAAGCGGTCACCCAGTCTGCGTTTGGTCTCTCCAATGTAGAGGAAACCGCATTGGGAGTAGCGAATGCAGTAGACTAAATTGAGGGAAGTGCAAGTGAAATGCTGCTTCACTTGAAAGGAGTGTTTGGGTGTACCTTGCTTGTCCTGCTTTCTACCCTTAATTAGCATATTCCTTAGAGAATATCACCACCTTCAACACCTCTTTGTCCTTTTGTCTGTGATATCTTTTGGTTATCTCCACCTATCACTGGCCCTCTATCCAGCTCTACCTGTCCCACCCCCCTTATATTTCACCTCTTTTCTATTTTTACTTAGTTCTGTTGAAGAGTCATACGGACTCGAAACGTTAACTGTGTTCCTCTCCGCAGATGCTGCCAGACCTGCTGAGTTTTTCCAGGTATTTTTACTTTTGTTTTGGATTTCCAGCATCTGTAGTTTTTTGCTTTTATCTTGGGGTAGTAGGAAGTTGCACTTGGGGTTATTTTTGCAAAGATGTGCAAGTTCAACAGACTTTGTTTCCTCAGGGATGGAGGTGGTGGAGCGGGCTGCCTCCACATCCCTCTTAATAATTGGATCTAAACTGCAAGTTCTGCCTGCCACTGACCTCCCTTACTGGACCCGGCTTCCCAGGAACAATGTTAACACTCAAACAATTTGACTTACAGCTGTCAAGGCTGTCACTCATATATTGCTCTGATGATTGATACAGATGCAAATTACAGTCATAAATGTCATTACTTTTTAAGTTATGAATGAAATAAACAAATTTCATACTTGAATGAATAAAATGGTAAAAAGAAGGCTGCATTTCGAAAGAGGTATGAATTAGTAGCCCAGAGAAGAGGGGCCAATTTCAACCCAATCCTCTTATCAGGAAACTGACAAGATCCGCTGCAACATTGGTGTTACACCCCCACCTGAGATGAAGTCAGTATAAGACTAGTATTTGTCCAGTGGAAAACCAGCCTCCCACCCTTTCCCATGGGCATTCTGTCCAGTGAGGTAGATTAAGATTTCCACATCAATTCGTTCAAATCCTCACAGTAGTTTGAGAATTTGAATTCAGTTCTTAAAAAGATTGGAAATAAAAAAAAACTAGGAACAGTAAAAGTGGCCATGAAGCTCTAAGATTGTTGTAAAACCCAACTAGCTCACTAAAGTCCTATAGGGAAGGAAATCTTCTGCCCTGATCTGCTCCGGCCTATATTTGAATCCAATCTTACACCAATGTGGTTGACTCTTAACTTGACTCTGAAGTGATGCAGCAAGCCACACAGTTGGGCCAGATCTCTCCAACTCATTGGTTCAAGAAGAAGGCCCATCTTTTCAGGACAACGTAGGGATGGGCAATACATGTCAGCCTTGCAAGCATCACCCATGTCTGGAGAATGAATGGTTAAAAAGGTTGGTTGGGGTCTCTGAAATTTTTGGTGGACAATTTCATCTAAGTTTCAAACACTCCACAGCAGGACAGAAAACCACAATATCCCAGGTACTGGTGGTTACAGGTGCTGCTGGTCACAGGCGCTGCTGGTCACAGGCGCTGCTGGTCACAGGTACTGCTGGTCACAGGTACTATTGGTCACAGGCACTGCTGGTCACAAGTACTGTTGGTCACAGGCACTGCTGGTCACAAGTACTGCTAGTCACAGGCACTGCTGGTCACAAGTACTGTTGGTCACAGGCACTGCTGGTCACAAGTACTGTTGGTCACAGGCACTGCTGGTCACAAGTACTGCTGGTCACAGGCACTGCTGGTCACAAGTACTGCTGGTCACAGGCGCTGCTGGTCACACGTACTGCTGGTCACAGGCACTGAGTACCCCAGCCCCAGTGTAAATTTAAGCTATGGCAAAATGCTCGTACATTTAGATCGGGCTTTATCCATTATAGATATTTATCTAAGATTTTCAATTGCAAAACATTCTATTATAAAGTATGATACGAGAAGTAAAGTCTGTGCACAGCTTGTATATTCAAGAAGTGAAATTTTAAGTACATAGATAATTGGGTAACTAACCCTTGAGTCACAGAAAGAGCAACCCAATATTTGGCAGCAGCTGTACTTTGATAAACCTCACATGAAATTGTCTTTAAAGCTGGCCATTCAACTAAGAAACGGCAATGCCAAGATTCAACATCAGAACGTCAAATCCAAACCTGCTTTGTGAAAACCAGGCCACTCGAGACCGATTTATAGGCAAAAAATATCTGATGTTGATCATTTATGCGTGTTTGATTTTTCAAAATGTACTCTAATACTATTCATGGTGCACACATCACTGCCACTAAAATGCCATGTTGCCTTTGTTCGATCACCTCATTTCATGCCTTCAAATCTTACAGAGAAGGAAGTGAACAATGTTGCACTTCATTGTAATTAAGGAACCAGTCACTTGACTTCTGAATTTGGACAGTATAAAGACTTGCTGATTAATCTCTGGACTTTATTCCCAGTTAGTCTGATGCCTATCAGGGTGGGCAGCAGAATCGAATCTCTATTTCATTTCATGGTAAGCTGTGTCTTGTGTCAGCAGTGATGAATTACAATTAACAGCTGATGACTCCGAGATTTGTTCAGCATAAAGTAGCCTTCTGAAATAGCCAGAAATATCCGGGACTGGATCTGCCCTCTCACACTGCAGCGACTCAATTAAGATAGCTGAAGCTTACCATCTTAGGGGAAAGCCGGTGGGAAAGGTCAGAACAGACTGGAGAGTGAACTCAGACTCTAATGTCTCAAGGTCCTAAATCCCCAACTCACAAATGAATAGGATTTGAATTGCATTTTAATGTGTATCCTTAAGTCTACATCTTGAACACATCCCGAGAAGGATTTTCTTTATATATTTGGCCTCAGGATGTGGGCGATACTGGCAAGGCTGGCATTTATTGCCCATCCGTTGCTGCCCTGGGGAGGCGGTGGTGAACCTTTGCTGTGGTGATAATGCTCTCATAGTGGTCGTAGGTAAGGAATTCCAGTATATTTCCTCACCGGTGACGAAGGAATGGGAGACGCATGTTAAAATCAGGATGGTGTGTGACTTGGATATGAGATCACAGAGTACAAATTCCAATTAGTAAAGATAACATGTGGTTGCTAAACTGTACTTGTACTGCCTTCCTGTGTATGCTGCTTCTATATGTGAGTTAGACATCAACAGATTAATGTCCATGTAAGGACACCCACACAGGTATGTATTTATCCCCACACGTACTTGACCAGAATTTCTAACCTTTTATCTTGTCCAATTCAAGAAACAACTGATCTGACTACTTTCAAATGCAGTTTAAAATACTATTAAAAATTAAAATACAAATTTGGATAAATCCACCAGACAGCAACACACAGTTAGTCATAAACACTCTGCATCTCATTCAGTGCTGACACTTACTTTTCTACAAAGGTGGTCCTGGATTAAACATTAACAAGTCATAGCTTTCAAAAATAATTTAAGAGTAAATTTTCCAAATGTTGTTTCTTGCCAGGCAAGTCTCCATATCAAGAAATGGTAATCAAAAAATTCCCTCTTAAATTGCCACTGATACAACTGAAATTCCTAAAACGTCTGCATGGGAAATGGCTGAAACCAAATAAGATCCTCAATTAAAGGCTGGGCATTATCACTTAATAGAATAGCCAAAACGATGGGGAGAAATTATCACAGGGAATGAGAAATAACAAAGACACTGAACAAATATTTTGGCCCAGATTTTCGCTACAATGGAGAGGCTCTCTGTCATGGCAAAAATCCCAGAAATGGCCGAAAATTCTAAGTCCCACCCTGAACATAGCATGTTCCATTTTTGCAAGGACCGGGAGTGGAGTCAGACCAGGGTTCATGCATGCACAGTTTACAGAGGCAGCTGGCCACTTAAATTACTGCCGTCTCCGCTGAAGTGGGAGTTTCGTAGGCCAGGAGTGTGAAACCCGGAGTGTTCAGATTAGACCAGGTAAGAGGAGGTCTGAACTTGGTGGATTTGTTTAGCCAGCATACTCCTTTTTAGAGGTAAGGTATCCCTTTGGATATGGTTTCAGGACGCCTTTGGGAGATGTAAGGCGCCCTTTGGGATTGTTAAAAGTGAACATGGTTATGCAGTTTTCATGCCCAACTCATTGGAACTGTCCAGCTGTCAAAGAACTGTCAAGCTGTCAATGAATTGTCAAGTTGTCAAGGAGCAGTCAAAGGTGAGGTGGCATGGAGGGATATGGGCAAAGGATAGTGGATTTGGGGCATGGATTGGCATAAGTTGGCACTAAATTGGCATAGGGGCTATAAAGGACAATGGAGATGTGAAAGCGTGGGAGCATGAGGGTCCATGGTAGGGGGGTAGAGGGGCATGGGTTTGCATAGTGAGTATGAGGGGCCATGGGGGTGGGTAGGGGGCATGAGGTGACATAGGTTAACATGGATGGGGCACAGGGAGTGTGTGTGGGGCGGGTGGTGAGTGGTGAGGGCTGGACGGATGCTTTTAGTTTTATTCTTTTGTGAAAGTTATTTCATAGCACAGCCATAGCACAGAGGCAGGCCTTCCAGCCAGCTCACCCCCGCAGCTGACAGCCTCTGTACTCTTTCCGGGGCAGCGGGCCCTACTTCCATTGCAGCCCGTGCTCCTGGAACAAAACTCCGACCTGTGGGCAGCTATTTTTAAAGGGACATGTTCACAGAGCCAGGAATTCCCCTGTCTCTGCGCACCCGAACCAGGAGCAAAAATCTGGGCCTTTGTATTTATCTTCACAGTAGAATTCAGAAGACACCAGAAATAGAGGGTAGCATGGAGACTAATAAGAGTGAGGAAATTAAGTTAATTAACATCAGCAGAGAAAAAGTGCTGGAGAAACTCAAGGGCCGGGACTTTACGGCCACATGACGGTGGGGATGGGGCCATAAAATGCGGCGAGCCATTCTAAACTCCATTGGCTTTGGCAGGAACATAAAATCCCACTGTCGTAAAATTCCGCCCAAGGGACTAAAAGCTGAAAAGTCCCAAGGGCCTGATGGCCTACATCTTGGATGCTAAAAGAGATAGCTCCAGAGATAGTGGATGTGCAGGCTATAATTTTCCAAATTCCCTAAATTTTGGAATTGTCTCAGCAAATTGGAAGCTAGCAAATGTAACACAGCTATTTAAGAAAGGAGGGACAGAGAGGAAGCAGGGAACTACAGAGCAGTTAGCCTGACAACAGTCATTGGGAAAGAGCTGGAATCTATTATTAATGAGCCTTAACAATCCACTTATAAAGGCATAAAACAATTAGAACAAGTCAACATCGTTCTACAAAAGGAAAGTCCTGTTTGACAAATTTCTTCAGATTTTTGGAGGGTGTAACTAGTATGGTAGCTAAAGAGGAACAGTAGATGTAGTATACCTGGATTTCCATAAGGTATCACACAATAGGTTAATACACAAGTTAAGGGCACGTGGAGTTGGGGTTGATATATTAGCATTGGTTAATAGAAGGAAGCAGGGAGTAGGGATAAATGGGGCATTTTCAAGTTGGCAGCCTGTGACTAGTGGAGTGCCACAAGCATTAGTGATGGGGCCTCAGCTATTTACAATCTATACTAATGACAAAAAGTCAGAGAGTAATGTATCTAAGTTTGCTGACGATACAAAGCTAGGTGGGAATGCAAGCTGTGAGGAGTATGCAAAGCAATATAGATAATTGAGTGAACAATAAGGGAGCAGATATAATGGGCAGGATTTTACGCGCCAGCGAGTGGCAGCGGGGCCCGCTCGCTGACGCATAAAATGACGCGCAGTGACGTCGGGGGGGCCATTGACAGAGTCAATTAAGTAATTAAAGGACCTGCCCGTCCAACCTTAAGGTTGGCGGGCAGGCCATGAGCCCTGGCGCGAATTGGAAAAAGCATGAAACCTCATCCACGGGCAGGATGAGGTTTCATGTAGCTTTTTAAAAATTTTAATAAAGTCTTTTTGAAAATTTTGGACATGTCCCAACTCCTGTGACATCATGAGGGGACATGTTAGAGAAATTTTATTTTTCTATTTTAAGGTTTTTGACATTTACAGCCGATCTCCCTGAGGCAGTGCGTAGCCTCAGGGAGATCAGTGCGCTCTTTCGTGTGTACGCGCAAAAGAGCGCACTCTCGATTTTGGGATTCCTCCCCAACCGCCCCCCCACCGCACAGGAAGCACATAGCGCTTCCCTGTGGGCATCACGCTGGGTGGGCCTTAATTGGCCCGCCCACGTAAAATGGCGCCATGCCTCCAATTGGGGGCGCCAATCGGAAGTGCACCTGTGCGCACCCACCCTTCAACTTCCCCCCCCAACAGTGGGGGGGGGGGGGGGGGGGGGGGGGGAATTCAGTTCAATATGTATAATGTGGGGATGTGAGGCTATTCACTTTGCTCATAACAATAGAAAAGCGAACTAGTTTTAAAAGAATGAAACTTGTGAATGTTGATGCTCAGAGTTACTTGGCAGTACTCATACAGGAACACAAAAAGTTAGCATGCAGGTACAGCAAGCAATTAAGAAACAAATGGCATAGTGGCCTTTATTGAAAGGGGATTGAAGTACAAGAAGGAAGAAGCCTTGCTACAGTTCTTTGGGGTTTTGGTATGACCACACCAAGAATACTGTGTGCAATTTTGGTCTCCAAGTTTAAGGAAGGATATACTTGCATTGGAGGCAGTACAGCAAGGGTTCACTAAATTGGTCCCAATGATGAGAGGGGTGGCCTCTGATGAGAGGCCGAGTAAATTGGGTCAATATTCGTTGGTGTTTAGTAGAATGAGAGGTGATCTCATTGAAACATTCAAGATTATGAAGGGGTTTGACAGGGTAGACCCTGAGAGGTTGTTTCCCCTGACTGGGGAATCTAGAATAAGCGGACACAGTTTCAGGATAAGGTGTCAATAATTTAGGACTGTGATGAGGGGAAATTTCTTCACTCAAATGGTTGTGAATCTTTGCAATTCTCTACCCCAGAGGGTTGTGGATGTGGCATCATTGAATATATTTAAGGCTGGGATAGACAGATTTTTGGTCGCTCGTGGGGTCAAGGGATTTGGGGAGCAGGCAGGAAAGTGGAGTTGAAGCCCATGATCAGCCATGATCATATTGAAGGGCGGAGCAGGCTCGAAGGACCATGTGATCTTCTCCTGCTGCTATTTCTTATGTTCTTACTTTCTTACAGTAAGTGCTGTGTGGTCAATATAACAGGATTTTCGAAATGCTAACAAACAAAAGATTCATATCCAACCTCTACACTTTACAACACTTCTCCAAAATATAATTGCCTCCACGATGACTAAGCAACAGTTTCCTGGTTATGAGCAAAATAAAACCTTCCAGTCACACACACACACACACACACCAAACACACACACCAAACACACACATATATATACACACACAGACACACACAAACACACACACATACACACACACACACAAGCACACACACAAATACACACACAACAAACACACACACACACCAAACACAGCTAACACACACACAAGCACAGACACAAAAGCACACACACACACAACAAACACACACCAAACACAGCTAACACACACACAAGCGCGTGCACACACACACACACACAACAAACACACACAACCAAACACACACACACACACCAAACACAGCTAACACACACATGCACACACACACCAAACAACAAACACACACACACACCAAACACAGCTAACACACACACACAACAAACACACACACACACACCAAACACAGCTAACACACACACACACACAACAAACACACACACACACCAAACACAGCTAACACACACACAAGCACAGACACACAAGCACACACACACACAACAAACACACACCAAACACAGCTAACACACACACAAGCGCGTGCACACACACACACACACAACAAACACACACACACCAAACACACACACACACCAAACACAGCTAACACACACATGCACACACACACCAAACAACAAACACACACACACACCAAACACAGCTAACACACACACACAACAAACACACACACACACCAAACACAGCTAACACACACACACATGCACAAGCACATACACAACAAACAACAAACACACACACACACATAGAGCGCAAGCACAAACAACGCAATTCAATTATATAAAACATAAAACACACGCCATTTTTTGACTGCAAGTACAATTTGTCTTCAATCCTTATTTGACACAAAGCCAATGGTTCCCTCCTGCACTTCAAAGTTTTTCTGCATCAGTACTTTAAAGCCAGCCGGCCCATGGGAAGCTCTATTCATGAACACTCTTAGCAAGAGGCACTCCAGAATGCGTGTTCCAACTGCACAAGAGTTCAATGGGTCATCTCACAGGCACTTGGTTCATTTCACCCTCCTTACCTTGCTTCAAACACATGGCAACGCAGCTTTCGTGTTGAGCTGTCACCGCAGATCTCGATCTGAAGATGGATCTCCCCCTGGACCTCCTCATCCGGGTCAATTTCACTCAGGCACATCCAGCTGTCCACACCTAAACAAGCAAACAAAAATAGTTCAGAGGGCTCGCAATGTAGGAAAAACAAGATGCACAGCTCATAGAAACAGGAATAGGCCATTCAGCCCCTTAATCAGATCATGGTTGACCTGCACCTCAACTCCATTTTTTATTCACATAATTTCATAGAGGTGATGTCAAATTGACAGTAGACTATTACAGCTGGCCATGGGTTGTAGACATCATGAGTGCTCCCTAATCCACACGTCAATACAGTTCCCATTTACAATTCAAATTTATAATGCGATTTTATCATTTTAATTTCGATTTGCTCATCCAAAATGTGGTATAATTAGATTACACAATATAATCCATATTACAAACAACATTAACTTGAGATTTGGAAGACAGATTTTCATCTCCCAATGGAGGTGCGAATCAGTTCATGAAATGCTGAACTTTGTTTTTTTTTGCTGGAGAAACAAATCTCCATTGCCTTCCCCACCCCACACCATTTTCATGTGGCCTCTTCGCAGTTCAGGAAGGTCTTGGGCGCAAAACACACACATGCACCTCTTCCGAGGTTGGGTCCCCATTGTGAGGACCACAGGAAAATTGTATTTCACCCCACACACAATTTTCATGCATTGGTGTGGTTTTTGGAAGTCTTAAAAAAACACATCTCCTTGGAGAGTTCATGACCACAGGAGGAAGCCTGCTAAGGAGTGGGGAACATTCTGAAAAGTAAGTGTAAAATGTTTGACACCTTCAAAAGCCACTATTAGATTCTGTATTGTAATGTAGATGTGTTTTTAATGCAGTGATTCTTCAAAGGGATCCTCCTGCAAAGGTAAGTTGAACCTTACATTGACCACCATTGTGTAAGTATTGCAATGCATTACAGGACTTTTTCCATTGAACGAAGTGCTTCAATGCATTAGAAAATGTAAAGTAAAAATGTAATGTCCGCCTCTGCTGTCATGCTTTGTGCTGATTTAAATTGACTGACAGTTCTAATTGTTTAAAAAACCCTGCTTTTGAAAGTTGAAGAAAAGCTATGCAGCTGCTCCTCGCCATTGATTGACAGGTATTCTGCTTTGAAATAGAAATGGGACACCATTCTGTTCTGTCAGTTTCATGCAATATAGCTGGAAGCTTTTTGTTATGACAGCTGTAGCCATTATGAATGTTTGGCTTGGTTTCAAAAGCTGTATTTGGCTTCAGATCAGCAGATGGTCTATTGATCCAAGAATGATTTTAAAAGGCTATAATAACAGGATATGCCTTTTATGTAATTTCGTGTTTGTTCAAAAACCTAATACACACTTAAAGGATTATAATTTTTTGCACTGGAGTAGTTTTTAATATTTTCTGAATTATTTTAAAATAATTCCCATTGCTATTGCATAGTTCCTGATGACTGTATATAGTGCATAATATGTGAGTGGCTATGAACGATATATAGGGTTCATGGAGGTGGAATGAGCGATCCGAGGGACATGGGATGGCATGGGCAACGGTATTGGGGTGAGGGGGTTGAGGGGCGAGGTTTAGGGGACAGTTAAATTATGTTGGGAGCTGGCAGCTGCTGTGTTGGAGAACCAAGGTGGGCCTTCTTACTGGACCACCTCCGCACTCACACTCCTCAAAAATTCCATCACAGCTCACAAAATGAGCCCAACCACTGTGTCCCAGGCAAAGTCACACGTGCATTCCGGAGGATGCAAAATTAGACAAAGTCGGGTTTCCCCAAGCCCACAGGAATACCCAGTCCTTGTTGTTTGCCAGTTATCAAATCAGCCCAATTACGGGTGATAAATCACACCCCAACATTTCTGATCATGATAACTCTACTTACTGCTCAGCTGTTGCTAGGTCTGGCTCTCAGCCTCAAAGGGAGTATTCAGCCTAAAGCTCTCACCTTCACACTGACACCACAACTACAAGGGCTGATTCTGCCGTCAGGCATTTCCAATGTGGAGTCAAACTCACAGGTAGCAGTATGATACAACTGAGCGGCTTGCTAGGCCATTTCAGAGGGCAGTTAAGAGTCAACCAAATTGCTGTGGGCCTGGAGTCACATGTAGGCCAGATAAGGACAGATTTTCTTCCAACATGGTCACCATTAGACTTTTAATTCCAGATTTTTATTGAATTCAAATGTCACCATCTGCTGTGGTAGGATTTGTATATGGGTCCCCAGTGCATTACCCTGGGTCTCTGGATTACTAGTCAGCCTCCCTTGACATCAAGGCAGCATTTGACTGAGCCCTAGCAAAAGTGGAGGCAATGGGAGCACTCTCCACTGGTTGGACTCATACCTAGCACAAAGGAAGATGGTTGTGGCTGTTGGAGGTCAGTCATCTCAGCTCCATGACCTCACTCCAGGAGTTCCTCAGGGTAGTGTCCTCAGCCCAACCATCTTTAGCAATGACCAGTGAACCAAATGGGTTTTTATGACAATCAACAATGGTTTCATGGTCATCATTAGAATTAATTCTAGATTTTTATTGCATTCAAATCCACCATCTGCCATGGTGGGATTCGAACTCAGGTCCCCAGAGCATTACCCTGGGTCTCTGGATTACCAGTCCACTGACAATACCACTATGCCATCACCTCAATAAAAAAGATAGCGCAGTACCAGAGACTGTGGTCCCAAGGTGTCTAATTCTCCACCAATTTGAATGATATCGCCTCTCAGTCAGAAGGTTGTGATTACAAACCCTGGAGATTTGAACATATAATCCAGGCTCATTCTCTGGTGCAGGACTGAGGGAGTGCTGCACTGTCAGGGGTGCTTCAGATGATTCATTAAACTAAGGCCTCAGATAGATGTAAAAGATCATATGGAACTATTTGAAGGATAGCTACAAGGAGCTGTCCCCGTGTCCTGGCTAACATTTATCCCTCAACCAACATCAGCAAAAAGAAAATTCCAGCCATTATCTCTTTGTTCTTTGTGGGACATTGAGAGTGAAAATTTGCTGCCACATTTCCTATATTACACTAGCGACTGCAGTCCAGAAACAATTCAGTGGCTGTAAAGCACTTTGGGATATCCAGAGGTCCTGAAAGGCGCTGCAAAAAAGCAAACTCTTTCTTCTGATCTTTCCTGGGTTTAACCTGTCTCTTCAGGCGATCCTATTGTATTGGCCAACAAGAGGAGAGTGAGTACAGCGAAAGTGTACTGGGCAGCTAACAGCCACTGGTTCAGTTGTGTGAATTGTATTCAGTTGTGATTGTGAACTGAGGTACTGTGATGCTAAATTTTACCAGCCGCTGTGGAGATATTCCCCACTGAAACCACTAAAATAAATAAATGTTTCGCCAGCAGCAAAACTTCTGTTTAGTGCAGAGGTAGGACATTGTGGAGGGGTGGGGAGGGGAGGACGGGTGGGAGTGACGGGGAGAGATGGGGAAGGGTGACGGGGAGGGGTGGATATGGAGGGGCGGGGAAGGGTGGGGAGAGGAGGGGAGGGGTGGGTGGGGGTGACGAGGAGGGGTGGGAAGGAGTGGATGGGGGTGGGGAGGGTTGGGTGGGGGTGAGGAGGGGTGGGTGGGGGTGACGGGGAGGGGGTGACGGGGAGGGGTGATGGGGAGGGGTGGGTGGGAGTGAGGAGGGGTGGGTGGGAGTGAGGAGGGGTGGGTGGGGGTGGTGGGAAGGGGTGGGTGGGGATGAGGAGGGGTGGGTGGGGTTGACGGGGTGGGGTGGGGAGGGGTGGGTGGGGAGGGGGAGAGGTGGGGAGGGATGGGTGGGGACGATGGGGAGGGGAGAGGTGACGAGGAGGGGTGGGGAGGGGTGGGTGGGGGTGACGGGGAGGGGTGAGGAGGGGTGATGGGGAAGGGTGGGTGGGGGTGAGGAAGGGTGGGTGGGGGTGACTGGGAGGGGTGGGTGGGGGTGACGGGGAGGGGTGGGCGGGGGTGACGGGAGGGGTGGGGAGGGGTGGGTGGGGCTGACGGGGAGGGGTGGGGAGGGGTGGGTGGGGGTGACGGGGAGGGGTGGGTGAGTGTGACGGGAGGGGTGGGTGGGGGTGACAGGGAGGGGTGGGGAGGGGTGGGTGGGGAGGACGGGGAGGGAGGGGTGACAGGGAGGGGTGACTGGGAGGGGTGTGGAGGGCGAGTGGGAGTGAAGGGGTGGAGGTGTTTGTCAGCAAAAATGGGGAAGAATGTGTTTGCTAGTGTGCTCCTGTGATTTAAAGTCACAAGAAACTATCGAATGTTTTGAATTCATTAAAGGAAATAACTGTTGATTTAAAGCTAAAATGCAATCAAAAAACTTGAATTAAGAAACTTTTAATTAAGATAGATAGGCCAAATGTTAAAGACTTCGCTACTATAGTAAAAGGCTCAATTAAGCTTCTGTTAGTGAGAGAGTGGGATAATCATCCTGTGTGAGTGTTATAGAATTGATTTTCCAGACAACTTTTCTTGGTGGAAACTTTATTTACAAGACAGCAGCTACGTGTGCATCTAACTCTATAACTAAAGGACTCTCCCCTCGAGGCTCCCCACTCTGCTCACTCATTGGCTTACACAGATCATGTGATCTTACAACACAGGGTTATTCTTAAAGCTACAGTCTATCAAAACTATAATTACTGCAGTGAGAAAGTGTCAAAAATCACATAATATTGGCTGCATTCCCACCAATATCTGCAGGTGGTCGCTCAAAAAGTAGGCGTATCTAGAAAAACAATTTTCTGTTTAGAGTAGCCCCCTATCTCTCATCTGAAAAAAATATAAAGCCAGGCATTTTGCACCATGAAACAGTTAACTGCGTGGTTGGGCTGAATTTTCCGGGCCTTTTTGCAGGGTGGGTGCAGACCCGGAGATGGAAGGGCTGGTTAGATGGTGTGGGAAGAGGTCGGGAGGGGAGCCCGATGTTTGCCAGCTGCCACACCATATTGCCTGTGATGGGAAAGTTCACAATTTGGACACCCACCCAACCAGCTAGCTGGTGAAACTGATCCAACCTACACCCTGGTGAGCAGCTGGCACGCCAGCCTGTGCCAATGTTTGCATCCAAACTGGAGACACCTGAGGTCAGTCCAGTTCCTGGCATTCAATTCTCACCAGCTGGAACCCACCACGCCTGGGAGTCCAATAGCAGCTGACCCATTTAATTTTGTGGGTAAAGTTGATGCAGTGTAACAGAGGTCACAGGTGTTGGATTCTCCCTGTCCCTACAACTCACTAAGTGTTCAGTAAACAGATTAAATAGAGTGCTGCAAAATGACATCAAGGAGAAAGAAAAAATTCAATTTATGTAGCCTTACACGACATCTCAAAGCGCTTTCCAGCCAATGGAGTACTTTTTGAAGTATAATCAGTATAATCACTGCTGTAATATGTGGGAAATGTGGCAGCCAACTTCCGCACAGCAAGATCCCATGGAAAGCAATGTGACAATGATAGATAATCTGTTTTTTAGCGATGACAGATTGAGAGGTAAATATCGGCCACGATATTGAGGAGAACTCCCTTCGTCTTCTTCAAATAGTGCCATACGATTTTTAACATCCACACAAAAGGGCAAACAGAGCCTAGGTTTCACGTCTCACCTGAAAGCCGGCACCTTGGACAATGCAGCAGTCCCTCAGTGGCGTGTCAGTTCAATTTTGCGCTCAGGCCCACAGGATGGGACTTGAACCCATAACCTTCTGACTGAGAGGGGAGAGTGATAGCAACATATCATAGCGAACACAAACTTCAGGACATAGTTTAACTGTAGCCTTCGAGTATTGCAGAATGTCTCGGTGCTGTTGGATAAACAAACACTGAGATGAATGATTGTCGGTCGATATGCAGCATGGGTGAACACCAGGAAGAAAATTTATTGAAGCACAGGCTGGCTGTCAAAACTGACAAATTCCTTAGATAAACAGTCAGTCTCTTTGCTTGGTACTGTCCAAACACCTGGCAATTTCTCTCAGTTTGTCTGCAAAGTCTCGTGTTCATGTTAAGGGTGTGAATACTGCACTGTTTGAAGTGTACTGTAGCGTTACTGGGAAAGTCATGGTGGAGCGGGAAGATAAACCGCACCACTGCTTTTGGCAACACCATCGCAACCTGCCAAAAGCCAAGCTACACTCATTGACCTGCCTCCACTCGCCTGCTGGCCAGTGTGGCTCATTTTATGAATGAAAATGGCCACTAGGCAAAAATAGTAGTAGAAATCTGGAATTCTGTCCCCCAAAAGACTGTGGATACTGAGAGACAATTAGAGTGTTCAAGATTGAGATTGATAGATTTTTGTTAGGTGTGGGTATCTGGGGATAAATAGAGTTTAAAATAGAGTTGAAGTATAGCCAGAATCTAATGGAATAGCAGAGTGGGCTCGAGAGGCTGAATAGCCTACTCCTGTTCCTCAGGTGCTGCTCCAGACACAGGCAGTGCTGAAAATGGCAATGTTTCTCACTACCCAGAGCTGTGACAATTGTTACAAATGAAGTTGATGGGAGTATGAAAGATGCAAGGAGTAGTTTAGACCCGGTTCTGATGGAACTGTTGGGAGGATGGGTACCCAGCTCCGTCAGGGCTGCTGGGGCCGTGGAAAGTTAGTTCTGGGGGTGCTGCATGGCCAGCGATTTATGAGCGCCAGAAGATTGTTAGCATTTCTCCCCGAAAGTCTGTTTTCGTTTTTTCAGTGCTTCCCCCAAGCACAGGTAAGGATCCTGTGTGCAGGGTTACCAGCCATGGCCAAGCGGAACCAGCAAATGTTCGATGGTAATGGCGGAAAAGCTAGAACCTCACAGGGCAAGGCTGCTTACAGACAGAGGAACCTTCAGGAAAGGGAATTGGGGTTTTCTTAACAACACAAGAGGAAGGCAATGGGAAACCACCTCATGTGTTCTTTCTCCTGGTCGTATTGCCCATTGAAATTGAAAATGGGAGGGTCCTAAGGGCAACTGCTGAGGAAAGTGCAAGACTTCAAGGCATGGGGAAATGAGCAGAGGATCTGCCCTTAGACAGATCACCTACAGCTAAAACCCAACAAAGAACACGCTGAAAAGCTGCTGGCGAGCATGGGATGACTTCTATATTGTGCTTAAGGTCTGGAGCACTTGCTCGCCAATGACCAACCTGTCTAAAGAAACATAAAAGACTTATTTTTTTATTTTAAATCTACTAAAACACACTAAAATTTCACTAAAGAATAATACTGCAAACCCTACCATCTGCATTTCAACAGACCATCAGTTATAAGCACTTAACCCAGTTTCAGCAATAAAAAAGCTCTTAGTCACTTTTCATTTTTTTCAGTAATTCATCACTTTGTATGCTGTTAACAAAGACCATCTTTCCAGTTCCTCTGACACAAATTGTGCTAAATTCTTTGCTACATAATGGTCATAATGGCTACATAATTTTTCAAAGAGATAAGAAACAAAGGATTTGCATTTATATAGTGCCTTTCACAACCACAGGATGTCCTAAAGTGCTTTACAGAAGTCAGGTACTTTTGAAGTATAATCACTACTGTCATGCAGGCAGCCAATTTGCACACAGCAAGCTCCCACAAACAGCAGACATAATGACTGCTTTAGTGATGCTAGCTCGGGGATAAATGTTGGGCAAGACATCAGGGAAAACTCCCCAGCTCTTCTGCAAATAGCGCCATGGGATCTCTTACGTCCACCTGAGAGGGCAGAGGAGTCTCAATTTAATGCCTCATCCGAAAGGCAGTAAAGTACAGGTCATGCTCTACTCAGCTGCCTCCCAAAATGGCAATTGGGGTCCTGTGTACATCCTTGGTCCTGATCTGCATCATAAAATGGCTTACCACATGAAATAGGTGGGTGCTGCGGAGTGGTGTGTCTATATGCAAATTGGGAACAGAAACTGATTGGCAAGTTTTCCCTGTGACTTTTTGGGTGCTCCAAGCATATTTCTGCTAGTCAGGCCTAGTGAAAACCTACCAAACCCATCCCCACCCTATCTCAATGTTCCTCGAGCATCTGCCAAGCATCTAAGGTTGCCAAGTGAACCACCACCAGCAACAGTCACTTGTTACGGCACGTAGAAATGGATTCCGAAATACAATGCTATGAAAGGAAGGAATGTAACTTTAAAATTTGCATTGGAGCATTGACCTGGCCTTTATTCAGGAACTCGGTTTCTGGGGGGGGGGATTTTTTGAGTTGTATGCTTTTCTGATGTTTTGTGGGTCGTTGTGTGTGAAAAAGCCAGTTCTGGAAGACCTGCTGGCAATATGAGAACCTGCCATGTCAAGTGGTTCTCCACTGTCCAACCTTAGCAACATTGCTCAAAATCAGCACTAACACGGACAGTTCCAATAACTTAGATGATGATTCTAACCAAAGCCTTGTAACTGTGATGGGAAAACACTTCTATGTCTATTTCTTCCCACATTGCACCTTTTTGACCCAGTGTTTAAGGCTAGTAAAGGACATGGAAGGAATTCAAATGCATGGAAAAAAAATTCCTGTGAAATATTGGTTGCGTTTTGGGAAAAGTCCCAGATGGCAAGTGTGTCCAAATAAATTGTCCATAGGTATGACAGCTGCTTGAGTTTTCAGGAACTGTTTATGCGAGGGTATCATACTCATTCTGTGACCATCTCCATGTTTAACAGTGATTCATTGTCCTGAGATTTTCTCGCACTCTTACATTGAGTCTATGTCACACCATTATTCCTCTCCATAAATCACAAACCCCAGCTCTGCCAATAGTCTGTGCATGTTTAACTTGCTGCGCAGCATTTTTTCCATGAATCTCCACCAAAACTATTCTGTTTTCCATTGGATGTGTCCAAGAATAATAGCTCATGTCGGGCATATTTATCACTGCTCTCATACATTACAGACACGGGGAATTATCCATTTGAAATATGACAAACTCATAGTGTTGCTGGGGTCACTCTAACTGCTGACATTTTTATTAACTCAATATTAAATTAAATAAAAACAAAAGCTGAGTTTTTCCAGATATTTTTATTATTAAATTAAATACCCTGGAGATAGGTCTCCTAATAGGTAAAGGTTCTGCCTCCCCTCCCCATTGGGAAAGTAAGTTGCAATGAAGAAATAAGATATTTACAAATGGATATGGGCAGGTTAGGTGAATGGGCCAAAATTTGGCAGATGGAGTTTAACGTGGATAAGTGTGAGGTTATCCATTTTGGTTGGAAGAATAAAAAGGTGACTTATTATTTAAATGGAGAGAAACTTCAGAATGTTTCAGTGCAGAGGGGTCTGGGTGTCCTCATGCATGAATCGCTGAAAGCTAGTATGCAGGTACAGCTGGTAATAAAGAAGGCAAATGGAATTTTGGCATTTATTGCTAAAGGAATAGAGTATAAAAATAGGAAAGTGTTGTTGCAACTGTACAAGGCATTGGTGAGACCGCACCTGGAGTACTGTGCACAGTTTTGGTCCCCTTACTTAAGGAACGATGTAGTTGCACTGGAGGCGGTTCAGAGGAGGTTCAGTAGATTGATTCCAGAGATGCGGGGCTTGTCTTATGAGTAGAGATTGAGCAGTTTAGGCCTATACTCACTAGAGTTTAGAAGGATGAGAGGAGATCTAATTGAGGTATATAAGATGCTAAAGGGGATAGACAAAGTAGACGTGGAGTGGATGTTTCCCCTTGTGGGGCATTCTAGAACGAGAGGCCATAGTTTTAGGCTAAGGGGTGGTAGATTTAAATCAGAGATGAGGAGGAATTACTTTTCTCAAAGGGTCGTGAATCTGTGGAATTCGCTACCTCAGAGTGCAGTGGATGCCGGGACGCTGAATAAACTTGAGGAGATAGACAGATTTTTAATTAGTAATGGGTTGAAAGGTTATGGGGAGAGAGCAGGAAATTGGAGTTGTGGCCGAAATGAGATCAGCCATGATCGTAATGAATGGCGGGGCAGGCTTGAGGGGCTGAATTGCCTACTCCTGCTCCTAGTTCTTATGTTCTTATCCCCTCCAGTATACTAAGCTACACAAATGAGATGTTTACAGGTTTGACAAGGTGTTAGAGAGGGTGATAATAATAAATATTAGGCAAGGATCTACTTCCCACCCCTGTTGGAGAGTGTGCCAGTTTGGAGTTGGAGAATGGATTGGATGCAGCCTTTCTATAATGTCTTCTATGACCCAGCAGCCTGCTTACACTCACTCTTAAAACTTAACATATCAAATGTGCCCACTGTGAGGCAGTGACAGGAAACTGCTACTGTGGAACTGTACCCAGCAAGTGGCAGCTAACAGAGGGCAGACTGGCATCTGTGAAACTGTACGCTGTTGTGGAAATGTCTAATTTCATGATTCGTATTCTGTAGGAATATAATTTATGGTTTTGAGGAAATTAAAGTTGCAAATGTAAGGTAATTGAAACCCTGGAATTTAGAAGTTGCCACGTCACCTTCCATGTGTACTTACAAAGTGAGAGCTAGCAGGTGAGAGCCATAAAACAGCAGGTGGGCCCATTTAGCTTGGGAACTGAAGGCAGTACGTCTGGGGAGAATTGCCCTGTCTTCATTAGAGATGTGAATTATTCATATGATTTCCCAGATCAAAGAAAGGTTGAAAAGCGACTGATAAACAAGGGAAGTTCTTAAAGTATACACATACTTTTCAGATCAAAGGACAGGTTTGGGAATTGTGAATGATTAGCTTGAATCTCTATCTCAGACATCCCAGGTGTGCCACGTTGCCATGGGCATCGGTTGCAGGGGAGGCACCCTTTTATGTTGGGTTTATCTGTGTTTTTCTCACAGACATAGGTAGCGAGAGAGAAAGCTGCCAGCAGCGGGTGCTTGGAAGCAGCTGAGACACGGAGCAAAGGGCTATCGGAAACCAGGGTGTTTTCTGATGTTGGAGTTGTTGAGCGGGAAAGCAGTGAGACCCATGCTTGAGCTGAGGTGCCACAATTATGAGGTGTTTAAAAAGAGTAAGAGGGTCATCTGGCCGAATGCTAGTGGAAGGACCCCAAGAAATCAAAAATAGCTGCAACACTGAGGAGAGTCTAAATGTTAAAATTTAAAATCCAAGTGTTTATGAAATATATATATAGTGGTAAATTAGTAATACTTGCTTTGTTTAATTCTTGTACTGTAAAAGTTTTTGTTTAATACATGAAATCTTGTGGTGTAATTATTTCAGTTAATAATTGGGAGTTCAAATTTCTTTTAATGGCCTCCCTTGAGATCATAATAACAGCAAAGACCAGCTAACAGGGAGCAGACTGGTACCTGTGGAACTGTGCCCAGCAAAGACCAGCTAACAGAGAGCAGACTGGTACCTGTGGAACTGTACCCAGCAAAGACCAACAAAGACCAGCTAACAGAGAGCAGACTGGTACCTGTGGAACTGTACCCAGCAAAGACCAGCAAAGACCAGCTAACAGAGAGCAGACTGGTACCTGTGGAACTGTACCCAGCAAAGACCAGCAAAGACCAGCTCGCAAAGAGCAGACTGGTACCTGTGGAACTGTACCCAGCAAAGACCAGCTCAGAGAGAGAAATAAGACAATCTATTGTAGTATGTGTTGCCTATCATGGGACACAAGAATTAGGAAGTTCAGAGTAAGAAAGGAAGCAAGGCTGCACTTTTTTCATAGCTTTAGCCCTCACAATCTCTATAGCCTCCTGCAACTTGACAACCTCACCCCGTAAAATCTTCTTGTTACTGACTTTGGCCTCGTGGATTTGCCCCTCCCTTCACCCCATCATTTTGTCTATGCTTTCTGCTGTTTAGGTTCCATGTTCCTGAATTTGCTCCCTAAATACCTCCACAGCCCAGATCTACCAAGGGGCGGCAATCATCATCAGATTGTCACTGCATCCAGAAATTTCCACGACCCAATATCACTCCAATGTTGCCTAATATTCAATCTTCACTCCCTTTTCCAAATTACACTGCTGTGAAGCACCTTGGCAGGTTTTTCTAAGTTAAAGGCCTTACATAAATACCAATTATTGTTACTTTCAAGGGGTGATAGACTTTAGAATAAGGAAGGATATTCATGTTGACAGAAAAACAGGCTGAAGAAAAATTGATAAGTTCCTGGGAGACAGAAAAGACTGACTCACCAGCATTTATACAGAACTGCTCAGATAACAGCTCAAAGCACTTTACAATCTGACAGCCAAATCATCAGTATGAAATAAAGGAATTTAAGGAAGGGATTCAAGGTAAGGTCAAGGGGATAAGTTTTTAGAAAGTTTTTAAAAGGGTCACTAGGTTTGCGTGACGGACATGGAAGGGCACACAATCGAGTTTTCACAAAACTAAAAGGGGGATGGAAATAGTTGAAGGATCAGTGTCAACTTTAAGCCAGGGTCAGGATCAGGGTCAGGGTCAGAGTCAGGATCAGGGTCAGAGTCGAGATCAGGGTCAGGGTCAGGGTCAGGATCACAGTCAGGGTCAGAGTCAGAGTTAGGATCAGGGTCAAGGTCAGGGTCAAGGTTAGGGTCAGGATCACGATCAGAGTCAGGATCAGGGTCAAGGTCAGGTTAGGGTCAGGGTTAGGATCAGAGCCAGGGTCAGGATTTACCCGCTAGCCACAATGGTGGCTTCTCACGCCGTATCATCCCAAACCCACCGCATTAATTATGCATTCCTAGGAAACATGCCATTTCCATGGCAGGCGGGCTCTCAATCGCCCGCCACGCCATCACCTCACTGCTTCATCACGCCGGGTGCCATATTTAAAGTGCAGCCACATGCTCACCTCTCAATGCTTCCAGCCCAGGACTGTGCATGGAAGACAAGATGGCCCCAAAAGACAAAAAGACTACAGCCCCCTGCTTCAGTGGCACGTCCCTTGAGCGCCTTTTGAACGCTGTGGAGGCCCACTGTCTTGTCCTCTACCCCCGCTCTGGCCACAGGAGGGGCAGCTGCATCGCCGATTCAGCTTGGGAGGTGGCAGTAGTGGTCAGCGCCAATGCCCTGCAAAAGAGGACAGGCACCCAGTGCCGCTACAGAATGAATGGTCTCATCCATTCTGCCAGGGTAACTCACTCTTATCACTCTCAACTCACACACTCATAAACCTATCACACATCCAAAGAGACTTCAAGGGACAACACCACTAACTCTCACACACCCTCACATCTCCATCAGTTTCATATCCTCTCGAGCTCACATCCTCATCCTGTCCATGGCTCCGCTCACCACACAAACATTCTGCACAGTGCCATGCTTCCTGGTCACACTATCTCCATCTATTTTCATGCAGGAGAAGCCAGCTCACAACAGCAGGGAGAGGTCCCAGATCAGGGGGTGGAGTGGTCCACATTAGGCACCCTCCCCCCCACTCACTTTGAGGAGTGTGCCATCGTGTTGACTGGTGAGAACGTGGACTGTGCCTGTGGTGATGGTGAGGTCAGCGGCGAACACCCTCATGAGGATCCTGCACCACATCATCCCTCCTCAACGCAAATGTGAGTGCTCTCTCTCCTGCTTTTGACTCTGCTGCCATGCACTAATCATATCTACTTTGGTTCACAGGGAGCTCTGCCAAGCGACCGACACCCTCAACCAGCCAGTCCCTCAGCTCCATCCAGGTCCTCACCTCCAACCAAGAGGACATGTCCTCCATTGAAGAGCTGGAAATAAGCAGCCTGGAAGACCCATCACAGCGCTTACCCACACCCTCCACCAGCACAGAGACACACACCTCGGTGGGGCCTAGATCTAGAGCAGGCTCAGGTTCACAATCTGGTGGTCACTGCACGGACATGTCACTGCAGGAGGAGGCAGGTTCAGCTGAGATTCCTGGCACTCGGAGCATTGCTGGATAAGAGGCATCAGTGAGGTGAGAGTCAGATGATGAGCCTCTGGATTTGGCTTTCCAACTCAACCTGCAGTCAGCAGAAGGTGGGGGAACCTGTAGAGCTGTTGGAAGCCCTCAACAGAGTGGCACGCAATTGAAGGAGTGCGTCCACCTGCTCTCTGATGAAGTGGTGGCCACATGTGTGCCTGTGGAGGTCTCCATGGGAAGGATGGCGAACGCCATGGAGACCCCGGTCCAGAAGAACGAGGAGATGTGTGCAGGCCTGCACTCCATCGCGGGAACCATGGGTGAGTTCCTGCAGTGGCAACGCAAGACGGGGACGGGGCACCTCGACATCCCTCCAGGTGCTCCTTCCCCTCAAGGAGTCAGGCTGGGGCCCTCGGGCACCCGAAGGGAGGAGCAGCAGCAGCTGGACACCCCTGGGCCATCCACTCAGGAATCTCAGACACTGTCCTCTCCCTCCACCCCCGTTTAGTCCTTCCCTCTTCCTGACTACTTCAGACACCCTTACTTCACATCTAGCTAGTTGTCTTTCTCTATATATATCAATTTGTCTATTCCTGGCTACTTTTGCTTCTTTATATATATCAATTTCTCTGTTTGTATCAATTTCTCTATCCCTACCGAGTTCTCTTGCTCTGTATCTATCAGTTCTTCTATTTCTTCCAATCTCTCTATTTCTAGCTAGTTCTCTTGCTCTACATCTATTAATGTCTCTATTTCCAGCAATTTCTTTATCTCTATTTCTCATCTATCAATTTCCTTATTTCTTTCAATTCCTCTAATTCTGTTTCTCTATATGTATCAAATTCATAAATTCTAGCAAATGCTCAAATTCTAGCAGTTTCTCCATCTGTAGGTCCTTCTCTTTCTCTACATCTTATAGCTTCCTCCACCCTTAGTCCTTCCCCCTTCCAGACTCTTTTCTCCACCCTTACTTCTTTCACTAGTCTTGCTCCCTCCCCTCTAAGCACTCCCCCCCCCACCAGACTCCCTCCCCTCTCCACACTCCTTCCTCCCCCACAGACTCCCTCCCTTCTCTGCACTCCTTCCCCCCCACCAGACTCCCTCCCCCTCTCTGCACTCCTTCCTCCCCCCAGACTCTCACCCCTCTCCACACTCTTTCCTCAGCGCCCCCCACAGACTCCCTCCCCTCTCTGCACTCCTTCCCCACCCCTGAACTCCTTCTCTTACACCTTCCGCACCCACCTTTACACCTACCTCCTTAGTTGCCGTCTTCTCCTCTGTTATCCTCACCTCCCCCTGTACTCTCTCCCCCTTCCAAACTCACCCCACCTTGACACATTCATTCCCCCCCCATCCCAACCTCACCCCACCCGACACCTTTTCCTCTCCCAGTTGATCCTAGACCTTCCTTTCCCACCCCTCGGTACATCTTCCTCTCCCAAACACAGCTGGACCTTCCTCTCCACCCCCTCGGCCATCATCCATTGTGAGCTGACCCTCAACGGTGACTTTCCACCTCCCGTGAGCTGATTTGCGGAGGTGCCTTGTCCATGAGAATCCACCCAGCATGCCACGGACCTTCCTCCAGGGTCCCGTTGCTGTCGGGCTCCAGCAGCTTCTGCTCCTCAGATGTCTGCGACGTGAGCAAGGCCCTGGAGGTAAGTCCCAACTTCTACATGTCACATTTGTCAAGACGTGTTCTGCACCCGCCAACGTGGACGGGCGATCCAGCGGGGTAGTGGGGGGTTGAGTCCGGCGGGCTGGCCTTATAATGATATGCAGATGTATTACAATGAGGTTCCTGACGTCCGATGGTGAGGAACGAGGCCCTCCATCGATGGGCTGAGCGGACAATTGCAAACTGGTTTCACAACGTCATGAAACCAATTTCTGGCCTTTTCGCCATAATGTCTGCTCACGTCGCCAAACACGCCCAACACCAGCGGGCAGGGAAAATTCCACCCATAGAAACATAGAAAATAGCAGCAGGAGTAGGTCATTCGGCCCTTCGAGCCTGCTCCGCTATTCAATATGATCAAGGCTGATCCTCTATCTCAACGCCATACTCTCACTCTCTCCTCATAACCCTTGACACCTTTAGAGTCTAGAAACCTATTTCCTTCTTAAATATATTCAATGACTTGGCAGCCCTGCGGTAGAGAATTCCACAGGTTCACCACCCTCTGAGTGAAGAAGTTTCTCCTCATCTCAGTCCTAAATGGCCTACCCCATATCCTGAGACTACGACCCCTTGTTCTAGACCCCACCTACCAGCCAGAGGAAATATCATCCCTGCATCCAGTCTGTCCAGCCCTGTCAAGAATTTTATACGTTTCAATGGGATCCACTCCCATTCAGAGTTAGGGTCAGGGTTAGTATTAGGATCAGGGTGAGGATTTGGATCAGGATCAGAGTCAGGGTCAGGATCAGGGTTAGGATCAGGGTTAGGATCAAGGTTAGGATCAAGGTTAAGATCAGGGTCAGAGTTAGGGTCAGAGTTAGGGTCAGGGTTAGGATCAGGGTCAGGTTAGGATCAGGGTCAAGGTCGGGGTCAGGTTAGGATCAGGGTCAGGATCAGAGTTAAGGACAGGGTTAGGATCAGGATCAAAGTTAAGGTCAGGATCAAGGTTAGGGTCAGAGTCAGCATCAGAGTTAGGGTTATGGTTAGGATCAGGGTCAAGGTCAAATTAGGGCCAGGGTCAGAGTTAGGGTGAGGTTCAGAGTTAAGGTCAGGATCAGGGTTAGGATCAGGGTCAGGGTTAGGATAAGGATCAAGGTCAGGGTCAGGTTTAGGATTAGGACCAGGATCAGGATCATGATCAGGCTCAGGGACAGGGTCACAGAGTTTCAAATTAGGATATGATAGGGAGACAAGTTGGTAAAGTTGAGATCCAAGAAAAATGCATATGCACCACAAACACTCATGGATCTGCTAGGCCATTAGCTGTGGTGAGTTAGAGGAAATGCAGTTTGTTGTAAGCAGACAGTGTACTGTCAGAGTCATTGATTTATGATGATTGTAATAAAACAATTATTCCAAGTCTTGTAGGAGTGATAGATTTTTGGGCTTTAGCTCTATGATTATGTCCCATATTTCCTTACAAACTGTAAATCAGTAGCCTCGATTACTGTTAAATATAACATAGCTAATGTAATCCCTTAACTTTTAAAAACATAAGGTATAAAATAAGTGGCTTGTGGAAATGGGTAGATAGGAAGGCAGTTGTATTTGGCAGCAGTGGGGAGTGGCAAGTTTCGTGTCAATGTAAACATAGGAACAGGAGTAGGCCATTCAGCCCCTCGTGGCTGTTCTGACACTCAATTCAATTGTGGCTGATCTGTATTTTAACTCCTTTTACCTGCCTTTGTTCCATATCCCTTAATGCCTCCAGTCAATAAATAACTATCAATATCAGCCTTGAAAATTTCAATTGTCCCTCAGCATCCACAGCCTTTTGAAGGAACGTGTTCCAAATTTCCACTTCCCTTGGTGCAGAAAAAGTGCTTCCTGATTCCTTAAGTTCATGCAACCAGTCCTCACAATTTAACCCTTTAAGCCCTGGTATCATTCTGATGAATCTGTACTTTTCCCTTCCAAGACCATTGTATCTTTCCTGGTGTTTGGTGTCCACAGGTGAATGCAGCACTCCAAGATGGGATCTAACCTAGGGCTCTGCTCAACTGAAGTATCATTTCCTCATGCAAGGGTCATGGTTGTGGGGATGGAGGGGTTGGTGATTATGATGCTTTGGAGTGCTGAGAAGGGTAATGGGGTTTTGTAAAACGAGAGAAGGTCTTGGGGTGAGAGAGAGCACTAGGCATAGGGTTGCCAACCCTCCAGGATTGGCCTGGAGTCCCCAGGAATTGAAGATCAATCTCCAGGATTCTGCTGTGCACAACCCTGGAGAACATTTCTCTTTACCAGAGATAAAAATATTGAAAATGGGGGAAAAAAACGGCTGTTTGGCTGACAATCAAGCATCATCCAATTGGGTAATGAGTCTTTTTGCTTTCCAATTGGTGTAGGAAGGCAGTACAGTATGTCACAAGGATGGATGTGTTGGTTGACTAATGGTTGGGAGTGGGGGCAAGTCATGTGATGATGTTTCCAGGAATATATTTAATCACAGTTGGTAACCCTAACTGGACAAAGATTTAGATGTTGAATGATTGGCGCTAGTAACTTTCTTGGACAGCAGTTGGCAAGTGGGGAGAAAATTATGGGATAGGAATGGGGAGAGTAAGTGTATAAATGCTTAGCCTTGGTAAGTCTAGGGGAAGGTTTCTTGAGAGGAATTTCCTAGTGTGTGACAGTTATGGTTTTGTTAAGTGTTGGATTGTACCTTTAAGAATATTCCTGCGATGTAAGATCACATGATCTGCATAAACCAATGGGTTAGCAACGCGGGCTCCCTCCTCATTCAGTGTAGGGGTAGAGAGAGAGTTGAAAGCACACGTGTAGTTGCTGCTGGCTGTATTGTAAATAAACTTAATGGGCAGTATTTTTGTTGAGCGGGCGGGCACATGCCCGACCCGCTCAAGCATGAAGTAGCACATGATGATGTTGAGCGAGAATCCTGACGTCATCGCGCACTCGCACGACATTCCGCTCAGCGGGCACGTGCTAAACTCTGAAGCGTGCCCACTGACAATTAAGAGGGCAATTAACGACGCAATTAAACACAGATTTCTTGTTGCCCATCCAACGTTATGGTTGGCGGGCGGGCAAATCGGCCAGGCAGCCTTTGTATTTTTCAGGAAACCTCATCCACGGGCGGGGTGAGGTTTCCGTGACAAATTAAAATTAAAATAAATTTCTGCGGACGGCATTTTTATTACTTACATTTTCAGGTGGCTGATTATGAAGCTTGGACTTTGTTCCAGTTTCTGTGGCCTTTATTTTAAGATGGCTCAGGTTTTCAGCTCCCTGAGGCAGCTCTCTGACATCAGCCCTCGTCCTCCTCCCGCCCCCACCCTGGCAGCGCTGGGCCTTTCAGCGTGCGCTTCACATTGGCCGGCTGTTAACTGGCCAGCCAGCATGAATTCACAGTCAGGGGCCGATCATGGTCAGCGGTCCGTTTCCCGGCCAATCACAGGGCTGACCACGCCTGCCCGCTGAACCGAATATTCTGCCCAACGTTTCCACTTACAGAGTTGTCTGCAGATCAACCCTATTACAAATAGGCCACTCAGCCACATTACAACATAGTGTCAACATGGAAAGGCTTGCATTACTTAAACATTTGAATAAAAATCTCAAATAATCCAATCTGTCACTGAGCAAAACCTTTACATCAATTTACTGCCAAAAGTGGAAACCAAGCCCTGTCCGAAGCTGTGGCCTTCATTTCCGGTCCCAAGAGCTGTGCTACTGGAATCTCTTTTAAGTTTCTTTAATGTTTTTTCAATGCTTCTATCAGTTTATTGGCATTTTAAATATGTTGAAAGAACTGTAAGTTAGTGTGTAGTAATGGTTGCGGTTCATGACACTTGGGAAGAACTTCCCCCCCCCGTTGTGGGGGAAGTTCAGGAGCGGGCGCATATGGGCGTGCCTCTGATTGGCGCCCCCAATCGGGGGCGCACCGCCATTTTACGTGGGCGGGCCAATTAAGGCCCGCCCAGCGTGACGTCCGCCAGGAGGCGCTATGCGCTTCCTGTGCGGCCGGGGGGGGATTCCCTAAGCCGAGGGTGCGCTCCTTCATGCCCGCGCAGGAAAGAGCGCACTCAGCTCCCTGAGGCTAAGTGCTGCCTCAGGGAGATCGGCACCAAATTCAAAAATGGTCAATGCACAAAAATAAAATTTCCCTGACATGTCCCCTCATGTGACACTGTCACAGGAGTTGGGACATGTCCATCACTTTTATTCAAACTTTCATTAAATTTTTAAAAACCTACATGAAACCTCATCCCGCCCGTGGATGAGGTTTCATGTTTTTTCTGAAGCCCACCAGGACTCCCAGCCTGCCCACCAACCTTAAGGTTGGACAGGCAGGTCCATTAACTAGTTCAATTAGTTTTTAAATGGCCTCAATTGGCCGTTCACAGCTGATTCTGCTGAGCCCCCGCCGACCTGAAAATTGAAATGACACAGGGTGAGGTCGGGAGTTCCGCCCAATGTCACCCTGCATCATTTTACTCGTCGGTGAGCGGGCCCCGCCCCCCCGCTCAGCGACCTCAATATCCTGCCCTTAGGGCAGTTGAGGGGAGCCTTGGGACTCAGGGTCAGGGGCAGTCATGGTTATGGGAGTAGGGGAGGGAAGCGGGAACAGAAACTGCAACCATGAAAGGCAGCAGCATCCAAAGGACAGGTTACACCAGGCTATAGATCTGATCTTAGCAATTCCAAGATAGGTGGGGCTGTGGAGAACAGCAGCAGTTACATTGGGAGAGAGAGGCAGAGCTGGAGTTAACAGAGCCCCCTATGTTGGAGGGCAAGATAAGTTAGTAAAACCAATAGGTAAATTTAATTTAGAAAGAAAATCAAGACAACTTGCATCTATATAGTGCCTTTAACAGAGTAAAATATCTTAGAGCTTCGCAGGATAATTATCAAACAAAATTTGACATTGAGCCACATAAAAAGATATTAGGGTTAATGGCCAAAGCTTGGTTAAAGATGTAGGTTTTAAGGAGCGTCTTAAAGGAGGAAAGAGAAATAGAGAACCAGAGAGGTTAACGGAGGGAATTCCAGAGCTTATGGCCTAGGCACCCGAAAGCCTAGCTGTCGCTGGCACCACGATTAAAATCGGGGATTCGCAAGAGGCCAGAATTGGAGGAGTGCAGAGATCTTGGAGGGTTGAGGGGATGCAAGAGTTACAGGGAAGGGCGAGGCCACGGAAGGATTGATAAACAAAGTTAAGAATTTTAAAATTGAGGTGTTGCCAGACTGGGAGCCGGTGTAGGTCGGAGACGGGTGAATGGGATGTGGTGCAAGTTAGGATACAGGCAGCAGAATTTTGGATGAGCTCAAATTAATGGAGGCCAACCAGGAGAGTGTCGGAGTGGTCCAGTCTAGAGGGACAAAGACATGGATGAGGGTTTCAGCAGCAGATGAGCTGATACAGAGGCAGAGTCAGGTGATGTACAAAATAGGCGTGACAGGAAAGTGCAAAGAAATGAGTGTGGCGCTTACAGGAAGTGTGCGCACACATACGAGTCTTCTAATGTGTTACAGGTTAAAAATCAACAGCTCTCCAAATTCTCCCGCCCCGCCCGTGATGATGCCCGCCGGTGTTGGAGCCGGAAAATCCCGCCCCGTATGTTTGTTCATATATATCAGATATATTACTTCAAACAAAAACATGTTTTGATTAAAATAACTAATGAGGGAAAACCCTTTCCATTGTTGTAAAAAAGATAGCATTGAGAGAAGAAAGACTTGTATTTATATGACACCTTTCACGACTACACATCACTTCCTGGACAACAACATTTTAAAAGTCTCACAAACTGCAATGAAATAATGGTCAGGTAATCTGTTTTAATGATATTGATTAAGGGATAATTGCTGGCCAGGACAACTCCCCTGATCTTCAAAATAACACCATAGGATATTTTACGTCCACTTGAGAAGGCAAATTGGGGCTTCGCCGCCTCCAAAAGACAACACCTCCGACAGTGCAGCGTTCCTTCAGTTCTGCACTGAAGTGTTGGCCTAGGTTATGTGTTATACAACTTGAACCCACCAGCGCTGACTCAGACACAAGAGAGCTACCATTGCCCAAAGCCGACATTTGTTGACTGCTGAAGTCATTATAATTTGGAATACCACGGAGAAATGTCTTTTGCCTTTTCTTTTAACTAAATACTGGGCAATCAAGACATGAAATTAAAATAAATAGTGATGATTAGATGACCAAAGAGTTAGCCACCACAGACAGACAACCCCATGACTTCAGAGGTATTGAGAGCAACCTGGGAGCAGCTTCAAGATTAAGGAACTGACAGGGGCAGTGCAAAGCCAGAAGTCAAAAGGCAGCTCATGCGATTCTAATTGCTGAGAAAACAGATAAGCTCATGGAATTAGAGGACATTAGCTCAATATAGATTTTGGGAAAGATACTGGAGTCTGCAGGGAAAGAAGAAATTTATGGTTACCTGGGGGATTGGAAGCAGTAGGAACATAGGAACATTGGCAATAGGAGCAGGAGTAGGCCATTCAGCCCCTTGAGCCTACTCTGCCCTTCAACTAGAACAAGGCTGATCTTCTCCATCAAAGCCACATTCCCGCACTATCCCCATACCTCTTGATATCTTTAATATCTAACGATCTCGGTCTGGAACATGCTCATTGACTGAGCCTCCACAGCCCTCTGGGATAGAAAATTCCAAAGAATCACTACCCTCTGAGTGAAGAAATTCCTCCTCATCTCGGTTCTAAATGACTTACCCCTTATTCTGAGGCTATTTCCCCTGGTTCTAGACCCCCCCAGGCCAAGGGGAAACATCCTACCTGCATCAACCCTGTTGAGCCCTTTAAGAATTGTATATGTTTGAATTAGATTATGTCTCATTCTTCTAAACTCTAGAGAATACAGGTCCGGTCTCCTCAATCTCTCCCCATAGGCCAATCTGCCATCGCAGGAATCAGTCTGGTGAACTTTTGCTGCACTCCCTCTAAGGCAAGAATTAGATAAGGAGAACAAAACTGCACACAATACTCCAGGTGCAGTCTCGTCAAGACGCTATACAATTGCAGCAATAAAAGCCAACATACCACTTGCCTTCCTAATTGCTTGCTGCACTCGCATGTTAGCGTTCAGGGACTTATGAACAAGGACATCCAGGTCCCTTTGACATCAACACTTCCCAATCTCTCACCATTTAAGAAATATTCTGCATTTCTGTTTTTCCTATCAAAATGGATAACCTCACATTTTTCCACATTATAATCCATCTACCATGTTGTTGCCCACTCACTAAGCCTGTCTAAATCTCCTTGAAGTATCTTTGCCTCCTCCTCACAACTTACATTCCCACCTAGTTTTGTGTCATCAGCAAATTCGGAAACATTACAACTGATCCCCACATGCAAATCATTGATGTAGATTGTGAATAGCTGGGGCCCAAGCATTGATCCTTGCGGGACCCCAATAGTCACAGCCTGCCAACCTGAAAATGACCCATTTATTCCCACTCTGTTTTCTGTCCGTTAACCAATTCTCAATCCATACCAGTATATTACCCCCTATCCCACATGCTGTAATTTTGTCTACTAACCGCTTGCGTGGGACATTATCAAAAGCCTTCTGAAAATCCAAATGCACCACATCCACCGGTTCTCCCTTATCTATTCTGCTGGCTACATCCTCAAAAAGCTCCAGCATGTTTGTCAAACATGATTTCCCTTTCATAAATCCATGTTGACTTTGTCCAGTCCTATCATTATTTTCTAAGTGTCCAGTTATCACATCCTTTATAATGGATTTCAGCATTTTCCCTACTACTGATGTCAGGCTTATGGGTCTGTTGTTCCCTATTTTCTCTCTCCCTCTTTTCTTAAATAATAAACCAGAAGCAATTGAACTGATGACAGGGAGGTCATGCTGAACAAATTGTGGGATTTTATAGGAATATGACTGATCTGATGGACAAATGAAATTTGGTTGAGATTGTATATCTCAAATCTCAGAAGGCACGAGGTAATCCCTCTGAGAGAGACATATCATTGGTGCCTTCAAGGCTGAAGTGACAAATTGGGCAGAAGCCTGACAAGAGCGAAAAACAGACAGCAATCACAAGTAACTACTCTTCCAGTTCAGTTGATGGGAGCAGCATTGCTCAGAATTTTTATTAATGTTTGTGTAAGGAGAATATTTAAGTAAACATTCCAAAGGTATAATCTGTCCCCAACATACAGAGTAGGATTTTCTAACGATGCCAATACCAAGCCGTTATCAGACTTTCCCTGGTAAACTCAATGGGCTAGATTTTCCTGGCCTGTGGAGACAGGGATGGAGGCAGGGGAGCCATAAAAATAGGGGGAAGCCAGATCGGGATAGCTCGCCGAAGCATTCAAATCAACGGAGAAGTTTCCCGGGGTGGATTGGGAAAAGCCTGCACCGTGGTGGCAAGCAGCTGGTTAAGGTGATTGAGACTCCAATTAGGCACAGTTTTGCAGCCTCACTGGCATTTGCCACCAGCCATTGACCAGGCCATGGGCATGAAAGGCTGCAACTGTGGCTGATCTCGATTCAGCAGCGGAGTTTCCCCTCCATTCCAATGGACCTGTGGGCCTCAATCTTGCTCTTTTCTGCACTGCTGTGCAGGCCAGCGAGGATGCTCCATGTTGAGGTACCCTCGTGATCCCCAACATGCCTCAGCTCTCCCAGGAGAGCTGCTCACAGTAGCAGTGAGAGCCCGCACACCTTCCTTAACTGGATCAAAACAGAAAGTGCTGGAAAAAAAGAATAGAAAATGGGAAAAAAGGGGGGATTAAAAAGGAGGGTAAAACCGTGGATAAATGAATGAAAATAAAAATAAGTGGATAAAAAATAAAAATGAATGTAGAAAAAAGGGGATTAGAAAAAGGGGGTGAGGATGGAGGGGAGAGTTCATGGTCTGAAGTTGTTGAACTCAATGTTAAGTCCAGAAGGTTGTAAGGTGCCTAGTCGGAAGATGAGGTGCTGTTCCTCCAGTTTGTGTTGAGCTTCACTGGAACATTGCAGCAGGCCAAGGACCGACATGTGGGCATGAGAGCAGGGTGGAGTGTTGAAATGGCAAGTGACCGGAAGGTCTGGGTCACGCTTGAGAACAGACCGAAGGTGTTCGTTCCGCAAAGCAGTCACCCAGTCTGCATTTGGTCTCCCCGATGGCGAGCTCAGAGGTGACCTATTAGGAGGCTGCCTCCTGGAAGGTTGCTGGACTGACCTTGTTGCTGGCAATTGCAGGCTTGGGAGCCCAATATGGTCCCCACACTGTGGTCCCAAAGCCCAGCGTGTGAAGACATGATTCAGCCTGGCTGTTACACTGAATATTCTAGATGGTCCTTCCCCATGGCAAATCTCTGTAATTTTCTCTATCAGTTACAAAACATTTCTGGGGGGAAAAAAACAGCAATGAGAATAAATTATCAGCTATTTTGTTTTCGTGATGCTGGTTCAAGAATAAATGTTAATCAGGACACGCCGCAGCTCTTCTTCAAACTGTGCCGTCAAGTCTTTTGCATCCGCCTGAGAGAGAAGATGGGTTTCACTTTAACATCTCAAAGTAAGGCATCAGTGGAGTTCTGCCTCAGTACAGCCCTGAAGGGTCAGTCCAAAGTCTCTGGAGTAGGGCTTGAACCTATGGGCTTCTGATCCCAACTGCTGGACCAGTTTTTCATGGCTGCCCAAGCCTGTTGCTAGGATAAGACAGCCAGATTTAGCAATGAAAACACTAGGCACTAGTCTCCAAGACACTGAGTTAAAGCAGCAGCAGCAGGGTTGGAGCTGCCAGTACTGCCTGGCTGCTAATCTAAGCCCCAATCTAAGCCCCGTCTAGCCTCCAAAATCTGTCACTCCTGGAGACGTCTTTCCAATCGTTGCAACAGCCTCATCACCCTTTTAAACAGGGAATCAACTTGCAATTTAGATTTGGGCTAGTTTTGATCACCTATGAGGGTGGGGAGCTGAAGAAAACCACTGGAAGATTGAGGAAAATTCACCAGAACACGATGGAGAAACAATGCTCTTGAGTGATTTCCAGGAACTTATGTTTCAATTAAGGGAGAAGTACTCGGTCAGCAAGGAGAGTGATGTAGTCACTCCTGGAATGAAAATAACACAAGAAAGCAAACACTTACCCCATGGATCACTGGACCGCAGCAAACTGGAAGAGCAAGAGAGGGATGCTACTGAAGCACAACAAGAAGGAGAGAAGATGAAAGATCAACCAATGAGGGTGGGGGAGGAATTTTCACAATTTCTTTCTCCCAAATTGGCCTATATTTCGATCTGCTTTCTCAACCCTCGCAGAAGATTATCATGTTTGTTTGGGAAGGATGGGGAGTTCGCATATTCTGATGCATAAGGCATTATCACAGGACAGACTGAATGGACTAGAGAGGGTCTTTTCCTGTATGTCATTGTTTACCTTTCAGCCAACCCCATAGCACAAACTAATTGCTAGTTAACTTTGTCAATGCTTTTCCTGGTTACATGCCTCTTACCCAATAGGAAGGAATGTAGTTATAAATAGCCTTTTCTTATGCTGCTGGGTAAACAAAACAATCAGACCAGTATTGGCTGCTCAGTGCTGGAGTAGTGCCATTAAGAAGTGAAGTAAAAGAGAATGGTTTCTGTGAGAGAAACCTCAGCACTCACAACAGGTTGAGTTGGAATTGGTTTAGGAATAGAAACTGCAGCATACATATAAAAAAACTCAGGAGAGACCAAGAGTGTGATAGACTAGAGAGGGGACATCAGGTGATCACTTCATGGTGATTCCAAAGTTGCTATTCTTTCATGGGATGTGGTCAAAGAACAAACAAAGAACAAAGAAAAATACAGCACAGGAACAGGCCCTTCGGCCCTCCAAGCCTGCGCCGATCATATTGCCCGTCAACTAAAACATTTTGCACTTCCGGGGTCCGTATCCCTCTATTCCCATCCTATTCATGGATTTGTCAAGCTGCCTCTTAAACACTACTATCGTACCTGCTTCCACCACCTCCTCTGGCAGCGAATTCCAGACACTCTCTACCCTCTGCGTAAAAAACTTGCCCCGCACATCTCCTCTATAGTTTTCTCCTCTCACCTCAAATCTATGTCCCCTAGTAATTGACTCTTCCACCCTGGGAAAAAGCTTCTGACTATCTACTCTGTCCATGCAACTCATAATTTTGTAAACTTCTATCAAGTCGCCCCTCAATCTCCGTCGCTCTAGTGAGAACAATCCGAGTTTCTCCAACCTCTCCTCATAGCTAATAACCTCCAGACCAGGCAGGATCCTGGTAAACCTCCTCTGCACCCTCTCCAATGCCTCCATATCCTTCTGGTAATGTGCTGACCAGAATTGTACGCAATATTCCAAGTGTGGCCTAACCAAGGTTCTATATAGCTGCAGCATGACTTCCCAGCTTTTATACTCAATACCCTTGCCAATGAAGGCAAGCATGCCATATGCCTTCCTGACTACCTTATCCACCTGCGTTGCCACTTTCAGTGACCTGTGGACCTGTACACTCAGATCCCTCTGCCCGTCGATGCACATAAGGGTTCTGCCATTTACTGTATAATTCCTGCCTGTATTAGACCTTCCAAAATGCATTACCTCGCATTTGTCCGGATTAAACCCCATCTGCCATTTCTCCGCCGAAGTCTCCAACCGATCTATATCCCGTTGTATCCTTTCACAATCCTCTTCACTATCTGCAACTCCTCCAACCTTAGTGTCGTCTGCAAACTTACTAATTAGCACAGTTACATTTTCCTCCAAATCATTTATGTATACTACAAACAGCAAAGGTCCCAGCACTGATCCCTGCGGAACTCCACTAGTCACAGCTCTCCATTCAGAAAACACCCTTCCACTGCTACACTCTGTCTTCTATGACCAAGCCAGTTCTGTATCCATCTTGCCAGCTCACCTCTGATCCCGTGCGACTTTACCTTCTGTACCAGTCTGCCATGAGGGACCTTGTCAAAGGCCTTACTGAAATCCATGTATATAACATCCACTGCCCTTCCATCGTCGATCATCTTTGTCACTTCCTCGAAAAACTCGATCAAGTTAGTGAGACACGACCTCCCCTTCACAAAACCATGCTGCCTTTCACTAATACGCCCATTTGCTTCCAAATGGTAGTAAATCCTGTCATTATGGACATTACTAGTAAGGCCAGCATTTGTTGCCCATCCCTAATTGCCCTTGAACTGAGTGGCTTGCCAGGCCATTTCAGAGTCAACCACATTGCTGTGGGTCTGGGGCCACTTGTAGGCCAGACCAGGTAAGGGCGGTATGATTTCCCTCCCTAAAGGACATGAGTCAACCAGATGGGTTTTTTACAACAATTGATAGTTGTCATAGTCACCATTACTGAACCAGCTTTATATTCCAGATTAATGAATCGAATTTCAACTGCCATGCTGGGATTTGAACCCATTTCCCCAAAGCATTAGCCTGGGCCTCTGGATTACTAGTCCAGTGAAATTAGCACTACACCACCATCTCTGTGCCACACCCTCCTCTTCTCCCCCCTCCCCCCATCAGATATGATGCAATTAAATCCCATTCAACTTGATGCTAGTGTCTAAGACCACACAAAACACAGAGTAATTGAAATTCATACAAACATACGAATTAGGAGGTATGGTCCATTCGGCCCCCAATAAGCTTTGACTCCCTTGTTAGTCAAGAGTCTATCTACCTCTGCCTTAAAAATATTTAATGACTTTGCCTCCACCGCCCTCTGGGGACGAGAGTTCCAAACACTCCTCAGAAAAATTTCTTCTCATCTCTATCCTAAATGGGAGGCCCCTTATTTTTAAACTGTGCCCCCTAGTTCTAGTCTCTCCCACAACAAGATTCAATTGTGCAGGGTACAGAGGAGAGCAACAACATGATCAATCCAACTATAAGGAGAAGAATTATGAGGAAAGATTCGAGAAGCTTAAGTTTTAAAGTCCTGGAATGATGGAAGATTTTATTGAAGTATATGAGATGTTAAAAACAGAGTTTACTTCTGTCCTTACTTCAAAGCAAGGCAACATAGTGAGAAGCAGAGATCAAAAATAGAGATTAGTGAAAAGTAAATTTGAAGCAGATTTGTTGGGATGAACGTCTATACTCAGAATGTGAAATATTTGTTACAATTTGATAGAAACATAGATTGAAAATCACTGGGGTGTTTCAAAATATAGCAGAATGCTGTGCTGGGAGAGGGGAGGTACTAGAGGAATGGATTTCGATGAACTGAATTTACATCAGACTGTTTCCATGCATGGCTAATTTGACACATTTATTTGTTATTACCTTCAGTGGTGGAGGTAATAATATTTTTGCCCTTTGTCTGTAAACAATATAACTCAAAACCTAATGGACAGATTTTAACAAAACCTGGTACCAGATAGGTTATGGCCCAAGGAAAAACTGATTCGTTTTTGGTGAAGATGCGGATCTGGATGCAGGAATTTTTTAAAAAGATCCGTTAACATTGGGAGAGAGGGCGTGCCGACTATTTTGTTTTAGAATGTTGAGGGTTGTTTTATTTAGAATGGTGCTGATTGTTTTAGAATGTTATGGGTTGCCTCAGCTGCACTGGTGGAATTTTTCACAGCTGTCAAAATGTGAGCAGAGTTTTCACAGCAGGCTGTTGGATGTGGATTGACCTAAAGCATCCTCAATAAGATACAAGCTCTCAATAAAAAGATTTCTCTTTTCAAGTTTTAGGTACACAGCATCAACCAGGCAGGGGAAAGCCTCAAAGAAACGCTGCTTGATTGTAATAATGTTGAGTTAACACAATGTGGTGGCGTTTTGCACTCTACTGAGTACCCTCTTCACTTGCTTCCAGTGTTAGTTTGAGGAAGACCCATTTATACAGCATTTCATTATAGCTCGCAACTTCTTAAATTGCCTCATGTGCATTGAGTTCATCTGAAGCGCAGCAACTGGCTATCTAGGTAAGATGGAGTGCCGCTTTGCACATAGCAAGATCCTACAAACATCAACAAGATGGATGAACAAATAATGCCTGCAATTGGTTTGGTTGAGGGGAGAATGTTGGTCAGTGCAGTGGGATCTTTTGACATCCATTAGAACAAAGAAATACTTGGTTTAACACAACTGCTGGAAGACAGCAGCTGCAGCAATCTAGCCCTTCCTCAATATGGGGCACTAAAGCATCAGCCTAGATTGCAGTCCAGGTCCTAGAATGGAACTTGAAACACCCAAGGCCTTCTGATTCAGGGACTGGAGTATTGCTAATGGAACCAAGCTGAGAATGTATCCAGTAAAGTGTATCTGCCAGTAAACTTTACTTCCTGAAGGCAGTGCATAATTTTGAGCCAAGACATATAACTTGCATCCTGCTGTATAACTTTAACTCCAGGCATGGGAGTGTTATTTTTCCAGTTAGCCCCATCCTGCTTCAAGATACAGGTTAGTTAGTCTTGCAGAAAGGCCGGAAGACTCCTGTTCACCACTAATAACCTCCCTTCTGGGAAACAGAAAAGCAACAATTTTAGGTAAACAAATGCTTGAGCCTCATTTATAACGAATTTATCATTAAGGTTATCACGAACAACATGAACATAGAATACAGGATATTAAGCTTACTGGGAAGTTTTCATAAATATAACCTGCATTGTACTTTTTAACATTGTTCTTTCTATTGTACAGGATGCACTGTGTAAATCTCACATCATGACATGAGTCGTACCTGATCCTCCACTACCCAGCCTCCCTTGTGGCCTCCATATTCATGCTGTCCATTTGACAGCCTTAATATTTAAATCTCTCTGTAAATATCTGAAATGGCTTATAACCTTTGAAAGCCCTACCAACACCCATCCCCCCAAAAAGATTCCTCCACAGGATTCCTCAATCCTACAGTTACTTCAGATTCTGATGTACAATGGAGTAGCCATTTAGTGCAGCGGTTCCCAAGCCAAGGGTCGTGACCCCAGTAGGGCTCGGTGGGGGCGTGCAGGGCTCTGTTGGGAAGCCGACCGTCGCCCGCGATCGGGGCCGGAAGTCGATGGCGGACCAATTAGGACACGCCCAGTGTGAAAGGCAAGCCGCAGCGCTCAGCGCTGCCTGTGCAGGCGGTGGGGCCAGGCTAGGGGTGGAGTGCGAGCGGGTGAGCGTGAACTTTGCATCTGTGCGTGAGTGCACGCTTCATAATCTCCCTGAGGCACGGAGCTGCTTCAGAGAGATGAAGAGTTTAAGAAAAAAATAATAAAGAAAATAAAAATGTTATAAAACATGTCCCCTCGTGTGACTCCGTCACGTGAGCAGGGACATGTTATTAATTAAATTTGACATTTTTTATTGTATTTTTATTTGCTTTAGGAAGCCTCATCCTGCCTGTGGACGAGGTTTCCTAAAAAGTGCAAAGGCCGTTCGGCCTTTTTGCCTGCCCGCCAACCGTAAGGCGGGAGGGGCAGCAAGAAATTCTATTTAATTGGTCCTTTAATGCCCTTAACAGGCCTTTTAATTGTCAGCGGGTGTGCTGCCAACTCCGGCGCACGCCCGCCTAACAAAATATCACGCAACTGCGCGTCTATGTTGTGACGCTCGCCCAACATCAACGCGCATCGTTTTACACTCCAGCAGGTCAGGCGCGTGCTCGCCGCTGAGCTGAACATTTTGCCCCTGGTGTTGAGCAATTTGATTGGCTGCGGCAGCTCTGATCAGGCTATGCTTCAAGGTGACTGTGTCAGAGGGTTCACGGAGTGGCTTCTTGGAGCAGCAGCAATGGAGTCGGATGAGCATTTAGAGACCAGCAACAACCCAGTCACCGAGGGCCCAGGGTTTTCATCACAGGTTTTCGTATTTATATGATGTATTATATGTTGATCTACAAGGGGAAAACTTTAATGATATTATATATACTAAAAGTTACTATGCCGCTTTATTGCTTTTTTTGGCATTTGCAGTTGTGTTAATTTTCAAGTGTTAAAATTAGGTCATATTGGAAAATAATTTGTGATGTGCTGGTTTAGCAAGTTGCCCAATATATACTTTCACCTCTAGACTTGAGTTTGAGTCCCAGTTAGGCTAATGGGATGAACATTTCCCCAATCTGTTGAGTTGAGGTGTGATGTGAATTCAGTTTAGACAACCTTAATTCAACTGGCTGGTGCCCATAACACAAAACTAAGATTAACTTGTAATTCTAGTCAGGCCACAGGAGCCTGGTGCAGAAATTGGTAGTGGTGTACTTCTGAGGTTAGAATTAAAACATGTTGATGTAGCAAAGTAGACAGAACGTTATTCTGCATCTAACCATAGGATCTGTCCTACAAACGGTTGATGTCGATACCGGATCCCTGAATTCTCTCAGCCTCACCATCATAAACAGCTAGAGGCAGCAAGAACATGAGAACACTAATATCTCAACGTTCCCCTCGAGGTCACATGTCAGGCTGACTTGCACATGTAATGATATTCCTTCATTGTCACTGGGTCAGTATCCTGGAATTCCCTGTTCAACACCATTGTGGGAACATTATCGGCAAAAGGACTACAGAGGTTGACAAAGACCCATTACCACCATCTTGGGGCAACTGGGAGGACAATAAAGTGTGGCTCTGCAAACCGCACACATGCCACATCAGCAAATCTATGCGGCAACGTGTGGCTCCAGAATTGGCCTGTTGAGTCACGTAAGGGCACACCAATTCTGGCAGACATCATCCTGAGGGACTGACAACAACAAAATAAGTGTTGGCAATGGGTGAACCACTGTGCAAAATCATCATCAGATGTTTTTAAACTCTCACCTAAATGTTTCTTCCTGTATTTCCTAACCTGATTCACTTGAATCCAAGCCTCAGATATGCATGAGCGAGAGTTAAATGCTCTGTGCTACACTGAAGGATTAAGGCAGCAGCATGCAGACTTTTAAGCAGCCCGGTCCCTACCTCAGTCACCTGGAGCTTTCCTGTCCCAGTCATCTGGAGCCGACTTGATTTTTCTCAAATCTGCTTCATTACATCTGTATTGGGTCAGTAATATATAACAGGTTTTGACTTTACAGCGATTAGCTCCTGGCCATTCACCGTGCCTGGCTACGGATGTCACACATCTGCGGATGGTGTGTGTGTGTGTGTGCGTGTGTGTGTGGTCCCAATTGGCGCCCCAGCGTGATGTCCGCCTGGAAGCGCTATGCGCCCTTTGTGCGGGTGGGGGGGGGTGGGGATTCCCTGAGCTAGGAGTGCGCTCTTTCGCGCACACATGCAAAGACTGCACAGATCTCCCTGAGGCAAAGTGCTGCCTCAGGGATCTCAGCTCAAGTGTGAAAATGTTATTAAAGGCAGAAAAAAATATTCCTGTCATGCCCCCTCATGTGACACTGTCACAGGAGCTGGGACATGTCCATTACTTTGATTTAAAAATTTTCCGAACATTTTAGATCCCTCATGAAACCTCACCCGGCCCGTGGTCGAGGTTTCATCCTTTTTCAGAAGGCCGCCTGGGCTCTTCGCCTGCCCGCCAACCGTTTGGACGGGCAGGGCCATTAATTCGCTAAGTTACTTTTTTAAAGGCCTTAAGTGGTCACTGACAGTTCGGCGGGCGTGCAGCTGGGTCGGCTGTGCACCCGCCTAACTGAGAATCTAAATGACGCGGGGTGACATCGGGATGCCCGCCCGATGTCACCCCGCGTCGGCGAGCGGGCCCCTTCCCCGCTCGCCGACCAGAAATTGCTGCCCCAAGAGTAACGTCTGATTTTCCTGTAACATTTCGACTTTTGGGGAAGACTGTGCCCATCGGGGTGAGTTAATGGTGCTACACCCGATTGTCAGCACTAGGCACAGTGAGGTTGGCACAGCACAGTTAAGTGCAGAGCAATTCCAACCCAATTCCATCACTTAATGAAATATCTCTATTACGTCACCACCATCACTTTTCCATTTGCCACAACAACCATCTGAAATCATGTGCTCTATACCCAAGTCTAAGTCATTAATATATATTCCACCAGATATCTTCCTCCAGTACAAAAAACAACCATGCACCACTACTCTCTGTTTCCCCGTCACTCAACCAATTTTGCTTCCATGCATTTGCTGCTGTCATTTTTATTCCATGGGTTCCAACTCTGCTGCCAAACCTGTTACGTGGCACATCATCGAATGCCTTTTGCCATGTACACCACATCAGCTGCATTATGCTCATTAACCCTCTTTGTCACCTCATCAAAAAACTTAAGTCCGTTAAACACAATTTGCCCATAATATTTTACTCGCATCTTATCAGTCCCCAGAGGGTTTACGCTGCAGAAAACAAAACACAAAACTGAAGAATGGAGTCACATAATGGGAAGAAGATAGCAATAAATAATGTAAGGTAAAGAAAGAAAACACAGTGAAAAGAGGAAAAGAGCCAATAGCCCTGAAATAAATATTGGTATTATAGTATACTAACGGTTAATGTATTTATATGATGTTCTGCTGTCTGTTATTTAGCACAAGCTGTATCTTATTGTTTGGCTATCACCCCACATGGCTGAATGTCATGCAAACACGTTACATATTCCTGCACTACACTATTGCATTATCAGCAATATTAAGACACACATGAACTGACAGACACACATACATACGCAGTCAGAGAGAGAGAGACAAACACGGCAAGAGACACAACTGAAACATGGAAGAAGGATATGCAGACAGGCAGACAAACAGTGAGAGGCACAAACAAAGAGAGAGGGACACATACACACACATACCCACACACCCCTCACACACGCACGCACACACACAAACACAAACACACACACGCACGCATATAGGCACGCAAGCACACAATGCAGAAAACTGAACAACAGTATAGGTGGTGGTTAATCTCAGGAAATGAGGCCCAAACCTTCGCCATTCCGTGTTGTGGGTTTTATTTCCAGTACATACTGTTACACTCTTTACTGATGTGCCTCATGTTGGGTTAATACTCAGTAAACTGTGACAAGTACTTCTTCAAAGTAGAGGAAGCAGCAATCCACAAGTATGCAGTTATATCTAAAATGTGCTTACCTTTTGGGTTAGCAGTAAGAACGTCCTTAGCTATAGTAACTTTCCCAATGACATCATCGCGGCTAAACGTAAATGAAAAGGATTGATAGTTAGTGAGGCCACAGCTGTTTAAAGATTGTGCTTCGATATTTGAGATTGCAAGAATCAGCATTAAGTTGGAAAGTGATATTGAAATTACCTGATTGCGTCCTCATCCATCACGTAAAAGGAAATGGAGTGAAAGGTACTGGGAAGATGGACATTGTACTCTTCTCCCCAGAACGGAGACAGTGTCTTCCATATTGTTGCAGTTCTGTGGAAAAAATGTTGTATGAATTCTGTTTACAAAAGTCTGCCATTCCAAACCTCAAGGCCCTGCTCACTCTTTGGCGTATGGCTCTGCCTACTGCCTACTGCCTACTACAGTAAGGCCTCTGCCGCTCTTTCCTTTTCCTTGGTTCCCCCAATTTCCCCTAAACTGTAGGGGGCTTTAATCTTCACATAGACTGGGACAATCAAATTGCCAAGAGTGGTCTCAAAGATAAGTTTGTAAAATATTTTTGTGACGGCTTTTTGAAACAATACATTATGGAACTGACTAAGGATAAAGCTACCTTAGATCTAGCATTGTGTAGTGGAGCAGGGCAAATTAGTAATGTCATAGTAAAAGATCCACTGGGAAATAGTGATCATAAGATCATTGAATTCCATGTCAAGTTTGAAAGTGACCTACTCCAATCACAACAAGAATCTTAAACTAAAACAAAGCCAACTACGTAGGCATGATGGGAGAACTGGCTATGGTTAATTGGGGAAATAAACTAAAATGTATGACCTTAAATGAACAGTGGGAGACATTTAAAGAAATAATTCAAAATGTTCAACAAAAATACATTCCTTTGAAAAACAAAAACTCAGCAAGAAAGACCCATCTGTAGCTCACTCAGGAAGTCAGTACTAGTAAGGATAGTATTAGATAGAAAGAAGAAGCTTATAATGATGCAACAGAAAATAGTAAGTCTGAGGACTGGGAGTGTTTAAGAAAACAGCAAAGGGCCACCAAAAAGCTGATAAAAAGCCAGGAATATAAAAATAGAATGTAAGTGCTTTTATTGTATGTAAAAAGGAAGAGAATAGCTAAAATAAGCGTTGGTCCCTTACAAACTGAGACAGGAGAAATTATCATGGGGAATGAGGAAATGGCAGAGGCATTGAACAAATATTTTGTGGCTGTCCTCACAGTACAAGTTTCATACCAGAAACTGACAGTAGCTTAGGAGCTAGAAAGCGTGAAGGAATTAAGGAAATTAATATCAGCAGAGAAAAAGTATTAGAGAAACACAAGAGACTAAAATCTGACAAATACCCAGGACCTGTTGGCCAACACCCTAGGGTTCTAAAAATGATAGCTGCAGAGATAGTGGATGCACTAACTATGATTTTCCAAAATTCTTTAGATTTGAGAATGGTCCCATCAGAGTAGAGTTGGCAAATGTTACACTGCTTTTCAAGAAAGGAGGGAGTGAGAAAACAGTGAACTACAGGCCAGTTAGCCTAGGATCAGTTGTTGGGAAAATGCAGGAATCTATTATTAAGGAAGTCTTAACAATGCACTCAAAAAAAGCACTGTATGATTAGAACAAATCAAAATGGTTTACTAAAGGAAAATCCTTTATGACAAATTTACTGGAGTTTTTTTGAGGATGTAACTAGGAGGGTAAATAAAGGGGAACCAGTAGATGCAGTATACCTGGATTTCCAAAAGACATTCAATAAGTTGCCACACAATAGGCTAATTTGCAAAATAAGGGCTCATGGAGTTGGGGATAATATATTAGTATGGATAGAGGTTAACGGACAAGAAGCAGAGAGCGGGCATAAATGAGCGCTTTCAAGTTGGCAGGCAGTGAATAGCGGACTGCCGCAAGGAGCAATGCTGGGGCCTCAGTTATTTACAATCTATATTAATGACTTAGATGAAGAGACGGAGAGTAATATATCTAAGATTGCTGATGATATAAAGCTAGGTGGAAAAATAAGCTGTGGGGAAGACACGGAAAGGCTGCGAAGAGGTATAGACAGGTTAAGTGAGTGGGCAACAAGATGGCCGATGCAGTATAATATAGGGAAGTGTGAAGTTAATCATTTTGGTCATAAGAAATAGAAAAGCAGAGTATTTTTTAAATGGTGAGAAACTTTTAAGTGTTGATGATCGAAGAGATTTGAGTGTACTTGTACAAGGAACACAGAAAGTTAGCATGCAGTATGGTAAGCAGGTAGGAAGGCATGTTGGCCTTTATTGCAAAGGGATTGGAGTTCAGGAATAAAGAGGTCTTGCTACAATTGTACAAGGTTTTGGTGAGACTGCTTCTGGAAGGCTGTGTGAAGTTTTGGTTTTCACATTTAAGAAAGGATATACTCGCATTGGAGGCAGTACAACAAAGGCACTAAATTAGTCCCTGGGATGAGGGGTTTGTCCTATGAGCAGAGGCTGAGTAAATTGGGATTATATTCTCTGGAGTTTAGAAGAATGAGAAGCAATCTCATTGAAACCTACAACATTCTGAAGGGGCTTTATAGGGTGGACGCTGAGAGATTGTTTCTGCTGGTTGGGGAATCTAAAACATGGGGGACACAGTCTCAGGATAAGGGGCTGATCATTTAGGACTGAGATGAGGAGAAATTACTTCACTCAAAGGGTTGCAAATCTTTGGAATTCTCTACTCCAGGGGGTTGTGGATGACCCATCATTGAATACATTTAAGGCTGGGATAGACAGATTTTTGGTCTCAGGGAATCAAGGGATATGGGGAACAGGGGGGAAAATGGAGTTGAAGCCCAAAATCAGCCATGATCGTGTTGAATGACGAAGAAGGCTCGACAGGCCATGTGGTCTACTCCTGCTCATATTTCTTGTGTTTTTGTGTTCCCTGCCAGGGGTTTGGATCCCTAATTACCTGGTGCTCTTCAGTTCCTCATACAATTAAGTGTCAGTCTGGACCCTGAGCATTGGCAGCTTGATCAGCTAACTAAGAACTGACTGGGGAACTGTACCGAGCTCAGCCAATCATTGGGTTGACCAATGCAGCATCAGGACAGAGTAGCTTCTTTCACGCTGTCTGTGTTTTTTAAAAGCTGTTTTATTTTGTGCTGGTGACAAGGTCAGAGCGAGGTGAGATGGGTGTTGAAAAATGGAACAAAATTAAGTCCTCATTTAACTCAGATAACAGTCAAAAACAAGTAGTATAGTGGATTCTGGTGCCAAATCAGCAGAGTTCAAATTCTCAGAAAACATGCCAAAGCTGGGTACTGCCCTGATACAGGTTAGACCGATCGCCATGACAATGCAGCCTTCCAGGCTCTAAAGGCAAAGAGACCTCCAAGGTCAGTGTGAAGAGTCCTCAGGATCAAACTGAGGAACAAGGGCTCTTCAATCTAAGACATAAAGGCAACTCATAGCGGACTTTACTGGGGTATAAGGTACTTCGTAAGTACAAAGGAATAAACAGGAAACGCTATTTTTGGGTACACCAGGACATGTGGTCAAGAGCATTGGGAGGAGCATAGCCTGACATTTTATTAGGGGAAGTGGTGAAGGCCAGAATCCAAAGCATTAAACAGCAATGATGCTGTAATGGGCCAATCTTGTGATTGTCTCCAGACCTTTTGCAATTGTACCAAGGATCCAGCTGTCCTGATACTGCAGCATCTCCAAGCACCAACAGGAACTTTCTTCCCCAAACAGTCTTAGGTACCAGCTCTCATGCTGTACTTTCCCCTCACCCCAGTTCCTCCTCAAATATCAGGTTGTGCTTCTCCCTCGTGCTCCCAGCCCCACTTCATACTTCCAGGCACCAGGCTATTCACTTCACTCCAAAACCTTCCCCTAGCCCCATTCTTTTCCAGCACCATTGTATTATTCCTGAGACAAATTCCCAGTGAAATGTGATAAATAACTGCATACATGATGACTTCCTGTGCACAGGTTAGACACCACGCTGTTAAATGAAAAGTTCAGGTTTGCCTTCTCCACCTGGCATTTAACCAAATAGAGTGGTTTGTCAATCAAAGTACTATTTGAGAACTGTTGTGTTGGGGGTCATTGCTGTGTAATCTGCCTAGTCCTCAGGGACTCTCCCTGAAAGTATCAGGCTGAATTTTTCTGAGGAGACTGAAGTCCCACTGCCAGGGCCGAAAGCAGGAATTGATCCAGTTCCAGGGGCGGGGTGAGGGGTAGTAAGACCCCGGGGTGGCATTTTGGTCAGCAGCAGCCAATTGAGGCTGGCGACCTGCCCCCACCACTCACCACCCCTAGAGCTGCCAGTCCATTCAGTGGATCAAAAGCTCAGCAGCCCTTGGCAGTGCCACCATTAGCAGTGGCCACTGCCAAGGCTGCAGCATGAGGATGAGGGCCGCTCTATGTCGAGGCATCTGACACTGATGAATTTTTCTGGGGATGCCGGGACGAGGCAGGCTCCAGCGACTGGGTGGGGGCGGGTGCTGTGGTGCACCAGCAGCGAGTTAGGTGTGGGGGTGCCCTTTACCACCAGGCGGCCTCATCCTGGAACATCCATCAAGGAGAACCCCCCCAGGAACCCACTGGGGGGGGCCACCTGGGTTTATTTGATGATCTCCTCACATCTCACATGGCAGTGGACCCTCCTGACAGGGGGGCAGGAAGGGGCCCTTAATTGAGCCCTTAAATGGCTCAATTTGCCATGAGTGGGCAGCCAGGCTGGTAATGTTCCCACTGCTGGCACTATGCCATGATGACAGGAAGACATTGGACTCCCCTCAGGACACCTTCCCCTGCCATATCGACAGCTCTCACGCCTCCCAAGCCATCTCCAGAAGGCTGGGAAAATTCAGCCCACAGCCATGAAATTAAAATCAGCTTCTGCAGGGGAAGAAATGCCAACTTGGGTCCACAGCCACAACATTTGCTGTTTTGAGCTGAACAGAATGATGACCCTATTTTAGGGGGACATGGTGCACAAAGAATCTTTTAGAAGACACACAGTTTGGGCCATGTTTATTTATTGGTCAGAGTCTTAAATTCAGAACACAAACACTATTGTGAAAGTTTAGGTCATGATAGTTTGCGAATCCTATTTTCCATTTCAGCACAAGTTAAAATTGCAGCTTCCAATTTATTCGCAGCAATAAGTGTTTGAAATGGCGTACATATTGAAATCTGAGTGAGACGAAGTAACTTCATATAGTGCCAACACTGCAAGTTTGGCTCGCTCTTCAAATGTTTGGAAGATGTGATGTGCGATTTTCAAATTATACAAGTTTGATTTAGGAATTTAGTTTTACACGTTATGATTCCTCACTTTAAGAAAAGATTAAGTGGCTGCAGTATTATGTGATCAGCCTTAAAGAGTGAGTGCATGAAATCAGGCTGAGTGAGAGTGTAAGATCAGTCAAAGGGTGAATGTGTGTCTGGGATGTGATACTATTCTCCCGTAGAAAAAGGTGTGTGTCTGTGGAGAGTAACTATTCTCCAGTAGAATACAGCTGTGCATCTGTAGGGAGTAACTATTCTCCAGTAGAATACAGGTGTGTGTCTATAGAGAGTGTCAATTCTCCAGTAGAGTACAGGTGTGTGTCTTTATGGAGTAACTATTCTCCAGTAGAATTCAGGTGTCTATCTGTTGAGAGTAACTATGCTCCAGTAGAATACACATTTATATCTGGTGTGGGGAACTACTCTCCAGTAGAATACAGGTGTGTGTCTATAGGAAGTAATTATTCTCCAATAGAATATAGGTATGTGCCTATGGAGAGGAACTAAGTAGAATACAGGTGTTTGTCTGGCAAGAGTAATTATTCTCCAGTAGAATACACATTTGTGTCTGAGGAGAGTAACTATTCTCCAGTAGAATACAGGTATGTGTCCCGCGAGAGTAACTATTCTCCAGTAGAATAGAGGTTTGTATCTGCCAAGAGTAATTGTTCTCTAGTAGGATACACATTTGTGTCTGTGGAGAGTAACTATTCCCCAGTAGAATACAAATGTGTGTCTGGCAAGAGTAACTATTTTCCAGTAGAAACTGGTGTGTGTCTGTAGAAAGTAACTATTCTCCAGTAAAATACAGATGTGTCTCTGTAAAGAGTAAATATTCTCCGTGAGTGCATTTATGTCTGTTGAGAGTAACTATTCTCCAATAGAATTCAGGTGTGTGTCTGTAGGGAGTAACTATTCTCCAGTAGAATACACGTGTGTGTCTGTAGAGAGCAACTATTGTCCAGTAGAATATGGGTGTGTGTCTGTAGAGAGTAACTATTGTCCAGTAGAATGTAGGTGTGTCTCTGTAGAGAATAACTATTCTCCAGCAGAATACAAGTGTGTGTCTGTAGGGAGTAACTATTCTCAGTAGAATACAGGTGTGTGTCTGTAGAGAGTAATTATTCTCCAGCAGAATACAGGTGTCTATCTGATGAGAGCAACTATTCTCCAGTAGAGTACAGGTGTGTCTGTAGAGGGCAACTATTGTCCAGTAGAATTCAGGTGTGTCTCTGTAGAGAGTAACTATTCTCCAGTAGAGGACAGGTGTTTTTCTCTTTGGAGTAAATATTCTCCAGTAAAAAAACAGTTGTGTATCAGGTAAGAATAACTATGCTCCAGTAGGGTACAGGAATGTCTGTAGAGAGTAATTATTCTGCAGTAGAAAACAGATGCGTGTCTGGTGAGAGTAACTATCCTCCAGTAGAATACAAGTGTGTGTCTGTGGAGAGTAGATATTCTCCAGTAGAATACAAGTGTCTATCTCTAGGAAGTACCCATACTCCAGGAGAATACAGGTCTGTGTCTATAAGGAGTAACTATTCTCCAATAGAGGTGTGTGCCTATGGAGAATATCTATTCTCCAGTAGAATGCAGATGTGTGTCTGCTGAGCTATTCTCCAGTAGAATATAGATGTGTTTCTATAGAGTAACTATTCTCCAGTAGAATACGCATTTATATCTGATGAGAGGAACTACTCTCCAATAGAGTACAGGTGTGTGTTTGAAGAAAGTAACTATTCTCCAGTAGAATGCAGGTTTGTATCTGGCGAGAGTAACTATTCTCCAGTAGAAAACACATTTGTGTCTGTGGAGACTAACTATTCTCCAGTAGAATAAAGATGTATGTCTGGCAAGAGTACCTATTCTCCTGTAGGCTACAGATGTGTATCTGTAGGGAGTAACTATTCTCCATTAGAATACAGATGTGTGTCTGGCGAGAGTAACTAATCTCCAGTAGAATACAGTTGTGTGTCTGTGGAGTGTAACTATTTTCCAATAAAAACAGCTGTGTGTCTGCAGAAAGTAACTATTCTTCAGTAAAATACAGATGAGTCTCTGTAGAGAGTAACTATTCTCCATGAGTGTACACATTTATGTCTGTGGAGAGTAACTATTCTCCAGTAGAATTCAGGTGTATGTCTGTAGAGAATAACCATGTAACCATTCTCCAGTAGAATACAGGTGTGTGTCTGTAGGGAGTAACTATTCTCTGGTAGAATACAGTTGTCTATCTGATAAGAGTAACTATGCTCCAGTAGAAAACAGGTGTGTCACTGTAGAAACTATTCTCCAGTAGAATACAGGTGTGTATCTCCGAGGGTACCCATTCTCCAGGAGAATACACATTTGTGCCTGAGGAGAGTAACTGTTTTGCGGTAGAATACAGGTATGTGTCTGGCGAGAGTAACTATTCTCCGGTAGAATAGAGGTGTGTGTCTTTCGAGAGTGACTGTTCTCCAGTAGAATACACATTTGTGACTGTGGAGAGTAATTATTCTCCAGTAGAATACAGGTGTGTATCTGGCGAATGTAACTATTCTCCGGCAGAATACCGGGGTGTGTCTGTAAAGAGAAGCTATTCTCCAGTGAAATACAGATGTGTGTCTGGCAAGAGTAACTATTCTCCAGTAGAATACAGCTATGTGTCTGTAGAAACTATTGTCCAGTAGAATACAGGTGGGTGTCTGTGGGGAGTAACTATTCTCCAGTAAAATATAGGTGTGTGCTTGTCAAAAGTAACTAATCTCCAGTAGAACACAGGTGTGTGTCTGTAGAGAGTAACTAATCTCCAGTAGAATTCAGGTATGTCTCTGTAGAGAGTAACTATTCTCCGGTAGAATACAGGTGTGTGTCTGTAGAGAGTAACTAATCTCCAGTAGAATTCAGGTATGTCTCTGTAGAGAGTAACTATTCTCCGGTAGAATACAGGTGTGTGTCTGTAGAGAGTAACTAATCTCCAGTAGAATTCAGGTATGTCTCTGTAGAGAGTAACTATTCTCCGGTAGAATACAGGTGTGTGTCTGTAGAGAGTAACTAATCTCCAGTAGAATTCAGGTATGTCTCTGTAGAGAGTAACTATTCTCCGGTAGAATACAGGTGTGTGTCTGTAGAGAGTAACTAATCTCCAGTAGAATTCAGGTATGTCTCTGTAGAGAGTAACTATTCTCCGGTAGAATTCAGATATGTCTCTGTAGAGAGTAACTATTCTCCGATAGAATACAGGCCTGCATCTGTGGAAAGTAGCTATTCTCCAGTAGAATACAGGTGTATGTTCTGTGGAGAGTATCCATTCTCCAGTGGAATACTGGTGTGTGTCTGGAGAATTATATCATTTCTCGTTTTTTTCTGTGAAGGACAATAAACCCAATTTGAAACAGATGATTGCCTGTATCAAATGGCAGTTTGAGGAGATGCAGAAATGGATTAAAAGGTCAGCCATTTAAGTCACCAACAAACATTCTGTAGGTGCATACTTCCACTGGAGATGAAAAACTGCCTCATTGAATCTAATCGGTTTGTTCATCATGCCACCCCTGTGGCACATTCAGAGTCCGCAAATGATTCTGTAAACTACCATACAGCATCCAAATCCCTCACACACCAGGGGCACATTTTCACAATACGTCATGCACTCAATGCCTCTGACTTCACAACCAGTGACGTGCATTTCACAAATGTTAGAGGCAACAGATTTTCAATGATAGCGAATGATATTTGCTCCCAGTAGTGTCTGAGCTGAACATGAACCGATTGAATGCAGTTCCTCAGCATACTTAGGTTAGATGGGCTCCCAGAGATGAGTCACTAAGGATTCACTGCCATGTCAGATATTGCTTTACAGCATCACTTCCAGAAGGTTGTGAGTGGTAGGCTTGATCCCATGACAAGTGTTTCTGTATTTATTTCTTTTGCAGGACCAGTTGTAGTGTAAGTGATTGCAACACTTCAAACTTCATCCTGTGAAAGTTCCAGTCAGGTCCACTCAAACTGTCTCAGTTAGCTTCAATTTCCCCAGCACATGTGCACACGATCCACTAAAACTATAACAGATGGACTAAGTGGTGCAGAAAAATTGAATATGGGTGATTAAATAAATAAATGAAAGTGTCAGCTGTGGCTCAGTTTCACGCACTCACCTCTGAATTCAAGTCCCACTTCTGCACAAAATCAAGGAAGCGCTGAGGGAGTACTGCCTGGCAATGACCATCTCCAGCAAGACAGAAACTAATCACCTCCCCTCAACATTCATTGCCATTACCATCACAGAATTCTCCACCTTCAACATCCTGGGGATTACCATTGACCAGAAGCTTTACATTTAAATATTGTAGTTACAAGAGCAAGTCAAGAGGCTGGGAGTTCTGCCCTGAGTGCCTCATCCTCAAAGCTTTTCCACCACTACAAGGCATATGTCAGGAGCGTGAGGGATACTCTGAATTTGCCTGGATGGGTGCAGCTCCAACAACATTCAAGAAACTCCACACCATCCAGGACAAAGCAGCCTGTTTCATTGGCACCCCAACCTTCAGCTCAAACATTCACTCCTTCCATCACTGGTACACAGTAGCAGCAGTGAGTACCGTCTACAAAATACACTGCAACAATGTGCCAAGGCTTCTTTGACAGCACCTTTCAAACCTGCGAGCTCTTGAAACTAGAAGAATGGAGCAGCAAACACATGGGAACACCACCACCTCTAAGTTACCCTGAAAATCACACAGCATCCTGATTTGGAACTATGTCACCATTCCTTCACTGTCGCTGGGTCAAAATCCTGGAACTCGCTCCCTAACAGCACTGTGGGTGTACCTGCACCACATGGACTGCAGGGTTCAAGGTATCAGCTCACCACCACCTTCTCAAGGGCAATAAGGGATGGACACTAAATATTGGCCTTGCCAACAGCGGCCACATCCCATGAACAAATAAATAAAGGTCACAATTATTAACCCAGTTCAGTTGGGACTCCAAGTCACAAACCACTACTACAGCACACTGAAAATGGATTGTCCGTCATGTTCTGTATTCTACATGTTCTTGATTCCCTCTGTATTCTATACCATTCCTCCCAAACAGAATTACTGTGCAAGTGAAACCACTATAATGGACACATTCAAAAACAGACATATGTAAAAAATGACAGTCCCAAATCACTTACATTGCAACATATACAAGAGGCAATCTGCAACCACAGCCAGTCTCAAATTATGAACTAAGACAGCCTTCCCTACACCAAGCCCTTTTACACTTTCAAACACATGACAAAGCTGGACGTCCAGATGCTCAAAGTATGTACTGCATCTGAATCTGAAAATGGTGACGCCTTATAGATTGTAACTGGCTTCCGTTTTTCCCCACGTCGGTATCGGGGTTTGAATTACCCCCACTGCACCCCTCCGTGCCACTATGCAGCTGCTGTCCCTGCTTCCAAACGCAACCTTGTTAACAATGCATGTCCAAGCATCTGGTCCCACATGGATCCTAAACAATGGATGCACATAATCCTGACCCCACATGGATCCAGAGGAGGTGAAAATACCAGATCCCAGATGGGCCGAGCTGGCCAAGTCCTAAAGGACATAGCTGCTAGACTGGGTCTGCGGCAGGTGGAGAGGGAACCAACAAAAGGGAAAAACATACTTGACCTCATCCTCACCAACCTGCCTGCCGCAGATGCATCTGTCCATGACAGCATCAGTAGGAGTGACCACTGCACAGTCATTGTGGAGATGAAATCCCGCCTTCACATTGAGGATACCCTCCATCATGTTGTGTGGCACTACCACCGTGCTAAATGGATAGATTTCGAACAGATCTAGCAACTCAAGACTGGGCATCCATGAGGCGCTGTGGGCCATCAGCAGCAGCAGAGTTATACTCTGTTTGTAACTTCATGAACCGGCATATCCCTCACTTTACCGTTACCATCAAGCCAGGGGCTCAACCCTGGTTCAATGAAGAGTGCAGGTGGGCATGCCAGGGGCAGCACCAGGCATACCTAAAAATGAGGTGTCAACCTGGTGAAGCTGTAACACAGGACTACTTGCATAACAACTAACATAAGCAGTAAGTAATAGACAGAGCAAAGCGATCCTGCAACCAACAGATCAGATCCAAGCTCTGCAGTCCTGCCACATCCAGTCGTGAATGGCGGTGGAAAACTAAACAACTCACTGGAGGAGGAGGCTTCACAAATATCCCCATCCTCAATGATGGGGGAGCCCAGCACATCAGTGCAAAAGATAAGGCTGAAGCATTTGCTACAATCTTCATCCAGAAGTGCCGAGTGGATGACTCATCTCGGCCTCCTCCGGAGGTCCCCAGCATCACAGATGCCAGTCTTCAGCCAATTCAAATCATTGAACATGATATCAAGAAATGGCTGAAGGGACTGGATAGTGCAAAGGCTATGGGGACAATATTCCCACAAAAGTACTGAAGGCTTTTGCTCCAGAACTTGCCGTGCCCCTGACCAAGCTTTTCCAGTACAGCTACAACACTGGCATCTACCCGGCTATGTGGAAAATTGCCCAGGTTATGTCCTGTACACAAAAAGCAGGACAAATCCAACCCGGCCAATCACAGCCCCATCAGTCTACTCTCCATCATCAGTAACGTAACGGAAGGGGGTAATCAACAGTGCTATCAAGCGACACTTGCTTAGCGATAACCTGCTCACTAACACCGAGTTTGGGTTCCGCCAGGGCCACTCAGCTCCTAACCTCATTACAGCCTTGGTTCAAACATGGATGAAAGAGCTGAACTCCCAAGGTGAGGTGAGAGTGACTGCCCTTGACATCAAGTCCACATTTGACCGAGTGTGGCATCAAGGGGCCCTAGCGAAACTGGAGTCAATGGGAATCAGGGGGGAAACTCTCCGCTGGTTGGAATCATACCTAGCACAAAGGAAGATGGTTGTGGTTGTTGGAGTTCAGTCATCTCAGCTCCAGGACATCACTGCAGGAGTTCCTCAGCGTAGTGTCCTTGGCCCAATCATCTTCAGCTACTTCATCAATGACCTTCCTTCCATCATAAGGTCAGAAGTGGGGATGTTCACTGATGATTGCACAATGTTCAGCACCATCAGTGACTCCTCAGATACTGAAGCAGTCCGTGTCCAAATGCAACAAGACCTGGATAATATCCAGGCTTGGGCTGACAAGTGGCAAGTAACGTTTGTGCCACACAAGTGTCAGGCAATGACCATCTCCAACAAGAGAGAATCCAACCATCAATGGCATTACCATCACTGAATCCCCCGCTATCAACATCCTGAGGGTTACCATTGACCAGAAACTGAACTGGACTAGCCACATAAATACTGTGGCTACAAGAGCAGGTAAGGGGCTAGGAATCCTGTGACAAGTAACTCACCTCCTGACTCCCCAAGCCTGTCCACCATCTACAAGGAGTGTAATGGAATACTCTTCACTTGCCTGGATGAGTGCAGCCCCCACAACACTCAAGAAACTTGACACCATCTGGGACAAACCAGCCCACTTGATTGGCGCCATACCCGCAAACATTCACTCCCTTCACCACCGACGCACGGTAGCAACTGTGTGTACCATCTACAAGATGCACTGCAGGAACTCACCAAGACTCCTTCAACAGCACCTTCCAAGCCCAAGACCACTACCATCTAGAAGGACAAGGGGCAGCAGTTGGATGGGAACACCACCACCTGGAAGCTCCCCTCCAAGTCACTCACCATCCTGACTTGGAAATACATCGCTGTTCCTTCACTGTCGCTGCGTCAAAATCATGGAACTCCCTTCCTAACAGCACTGTGGGTGTACCTACACCACATGGACTGCAGCGGTTCCAGAAGGCAGCTCACCACCACCTTCTCAAGGGCAATTAGGAATGGGTAATAAATGCTGGCCCAGCCAGCAAAGCCCACAACCCACGAATGAATAAAAAAAAATACATTCATCTGAGAGTGTTGTTTCGAACAGGCACTGTGCTTGTAACATCAGTTTTGTTGTTACATCGGTTTCCAAACTTAATTCTTAGCACTGCTGCAGCTTTTCAGATGCTGATCATTATCTCAGCTGGTTCTTCAAAATTGTTGGGAGCATTTCTACCGCACATAAAACGACCATTTTGAAAATAAGGACACCTGTAAAAAAAAAGGACCACTGATGTCAATCCCTTGGGTGTCCGTAATTTACAGGTTTCACCAAGTTCAAAGGGGAATGTCAGTAAATTCAGCAAGAGACATCTCGCCTTCCAGTTTGTATTACAGGCAGATTGTGCTCACACTGTGTAAACACACAGCCCAAGGCGGCTCTGAGCTTTTCTTTTACACAAATCAGATTGGAATCAAATAACATAAACAATAACGCCAAGCAAAGGAAAGGTTCAAGGCTGTAATCTAAACTTCAGCAATGATTACAAATTACATGAGCCTTCTTTTATGTTTATTTGAATTCCTAACATACATTGTTGCAAAAGACCCACCTCGAGATCTAATAAATGAAACATGACGATTGATCAGCTGTTTAAGACAGTGAGTGTTTTGTTTTGCAGTTGGGGTCTGGGCGAGGTTCTTTGGGGTTTGCCTATTCCCCAAAGTAAGTTGCTCAAGACCATAGTTTGTTAAAACTATTACTCTTTATATACAGCTATTATGTACATATTGGGACCTACATGTTATGCACGAGGTTGGAACATCTCCTCCCTCTAGATGTCTGTTACTCAATCATGTGGTGTTACATGATCATTACATCAGCATCATGTGCTTCTGACGTTAACCCTTTACAGTGTGCACCTAATCCCAGGTTCCATTAATACTCTGCATAATGCAGGGGCAATGCCAAGGGCAGGGCAGTATCAGACAATAGGGGCAGCAACAGGTACCACCAGTGCCCCTGGGTTAGGGAAGGGGGGGGTGGGTGAGGTGAGAAAAATCCGCCAGGAGTCTTGCCACTAATCGTTGCCCAGGGTCCCAGCTGAAAGTGCCTCTGTATAGATGTTGCGTGGAGACTGAGGTGACTAACTATCTCAGATTTTAGAAAATTGTCCCGTCTATGAGGCCGTTATCCTATGTCATGAGCTGCAGGCTGATGGGAAGCTGTCTGTCCCATAATTTGTACCTTTAAATTTTGTGCCTGCGCGGTACCTGCTCTCCATCTGTTTCCCACTCTCACAGCTCAGGCAGCCATCCCCCTGCTCTCACAGCTCCGGCAAACTCAACCTACCAACCCCCAACTCCCGCCCCTCCCCACTCGTACGTACTCCTATGTCAAGGTGTCCCTTCATTTTCTCTGTGAGATTTGATCACCCTGGTAGAGACTGTATTGGCCTCAGATGTGATGATCTCTCCCTAGTCCCAGTAACCCACCACTGATATCTAGGCTAAAACACACAGTATGTCGCCCACATGTGATACCCATAGAACCATAGCCCACCATGTCACCAATGCTGGTCCAAGAGGAGGAGAAGGAAAACTGCCAGAGCAAAGGAGACAGGAAGACAATAAAAAGGATGCAACTCTCCATCTAGCCATTCTACAAAACAACTTCAGTCCCTTACCTGATAATTGTCTCGTTATCGATTCTTACGATGCAGTATGGATCACTGCTTCCTGTCCTGAAAACAGAGGAAGAACAGAACTGAATATTTCTTGTCTGCATCACCTTCTCTATCCACAAGGGTGATGCTAATGGGTGAAATAAGCAAGTTCTTCTCACTGCAAGTTGCTAATAGAAAAAGGGCTTATATTCATAAAGTACCTCATCAGTCCTCTCAAACATTTCAAAAGAATTTCAGAGATTGAATTAAACCATGCAATTATTATGTAAGTAACAATGAAAGGCATTTTGCATATAGTATAATCTCATAAACTGCAATGAGGTGAACAACCAGTTAAATCACTATGAACAGGTCACAGTCCTGAGTAACTGTCACCTCAACATTGGCTTTGGGAAATAACTGATTGCTTTCCCAAGAATCACGTGGAGAAGCTTCATATTAAAAAATAATAAAATCTACATTTAAAGTGTCCACCCCAGCCAGTGATCATGCTGTTGGCCCCTCAGACTGAGGAACTCCACCTGTACCACACATTCTATACGAGAACACAATAGGGACAGGTGTAGCCGCCTTGTATTTATGTAGCGATTTTAATGTAGAAAGCATGTGAAGGATATGGTGCAAGAGTGGGTGAGTGGGATTAACATTGTTCTTGGAAAGAGCTGATGCTGAGTCGATGGGCTGAATGGCATCCCTCAGTGTTGTACTACTTCATGAATCTCTGAAAATATTCTAAAGGATTTTGTATAGCAGGGGGGAAAGGCTTAAAGGAACAATGAGCTCTGGTGCATATGAGGAGATGGTTTTTGAGAAGGAATTTCAAAGAGACTGAAAACCGAAAGAGAGAGAGGGCAGAGGCTGCAGATTTTCAGGAAGGATTCCAGAGATGAGGGCTGGGGCTGGTTTAGGAAAACAAACGTGGCTGTGAAAGGAGAATCTGTCAGCTTTCACCTATTATTCAGACTCTCCTCAGGAAGTAACTTTGAAACAACAGCTCCATAAAGTTCAGCTTTGTCAGTTGAAGAGGCAGTGGTGGCAGGCTGGCTTGTTTACATTCCAGTTTACATTCCTGGCATGAACAGCCTGCTTGCTGGGGAGTAACCCATACTGCAGTGGCCGTGTATTATTTTAAAAAGGCTGCTATTTTAAGACAAGAGTGAAGCACTCACGTATACATGGAAAGATTTAAAACATTACTAAGCTCCAAATAATAAAGAGAGGATTGTCTAGGAGTGAAGCTTCACAGTACAGCATGCTCAGATGGTCATCCAAGAGTCAAGTTTGCAATCCAGGTTTAGGTAGGGCAGAAGTTAAGGGCCTCCAGATGCAGCACATGAGCTGTTGCCTTGGTTACTGATGTAGGCGGTGTCCTCTCATGATGTAGTTCTGCTTTTATGTAAGTGAAGGCTACGCAATACAATATAAATTGGAGGAGCTATCTAAGGATCAACTATCTCACACAGTGTTCTGTGCTAAGGATATTAGATTGCTCAAAACTGAGGGTTGAAAGTACAGGATACACACTGAATCTCCGCAGTTTATTGCAAAATAAGCAGAATGACATCCCCAACGAACAAATTAACGAGTTACTTCACTCATTTCAGTTTTATTTGTACGCATGATCTGGATTATGTATGATACACAGTATCTATACAAATATGTCACATTGGCCCCATTGATGGCATTCTTGTTTCTTAACCAGAAGCCAAGAGTTTCAGCTAGCGTTGCCAACCCTCCAGGATTAGCCTGGAGTCTCCAGGAATTGAAGTTCAATCTCCAGGACACTGCCATGTGCAATCCTGGAGAAATATCATCAGGCCATTAAAAAAGATTTTTTTTTTCAATTTTCCTTGAAAATTTGTCTTTACCACATATAAAAACATTGTAATTGGAGGAAAAAGCTGTTTGGCTGACAGTCAAACTTCATCCAATTGGTGTAGGAAGGCAGTGTGTCACAAGGATGGATGTGTTGGCCGACTAATGGCTTGAGCGTGGGGGCAAGTCATGTGATGAAATCTCCAGGAATACATTTAATTGCAGTTGGCAACCTTAGTTTCAGCTCAACTACAGGGCTTGAGCACTTAATCTAGGTGTGCAGCGTAGAGAGGGGTGCTGCATTGTCAGAGATGCTCTCTTTCAGGTGATGACATGTCCATTATAAGTAAAGTGTGGTTACCAAGGCCATAGAATAAATGAGGAATGAAAAAACACCTGACCAGATCTGTAAGAAAAAAAGTACCAACAGGAGAATAAAGGAAGTGGCTGTGAGGAACGCAATGGATAGGCAAATAAGAAAACATCTTTTTAAAAATGTTAAGTACTTACTATGAGTTCTACTTAATTTTCAATTTATCATTGTGCTTCACAAGTGGATTCTTCCTTTGTGTGGCTGCTTAAAGCCTACCTCTTTGATCAAGATTTTGGTCACCTGTCCTAATAGCTGCTGCTGTGGTTTGTTGTCAAACACTCCAGTGAAGTGCCTTGGTGTGTTTTACTACTTTAAAGGTGCTATAAAAATGCAAATTCTTGCCTGCAGTTGTAAATATGTCTGTTCACCTCCCCAACCAAGGTGAATTTGCTCTTCTCTCCGACAGGATTTCCGTATCTCTCTTCTGCCTTGTTCACCTTCATTGCTTTCCATTTCTCTCCTGGTGTTTGACAAGGTGTTTACTAAAACCCGCTTTCACAGCCATATTTCCTTTCTCAGTGACTGTCTCCGTCTCCGACTCACCCCACGTGGATTTACTAAAACCCGCTTTCACAGCCATATTTCCTTTCTCAGTGACTGTCTCCGTCTCCGACTCACCCCACGTGGATTTCAACTGAAATTCCATCCCTCTTGTTTCGAACCCACCCAGGATTACAGGTATCTCCGGGACATAAAACGTTTCTCGGACTACTGTTCCCGTCGCATTCTGAGATCCACACTCAGTGCCATGCGCCGCCATATGAACACACTCGACCTCTTCCTCCAGCAGCACCGCCGCACCCTTTTTCAAAGCTGCGCGTGCCCCCAGTTTCATTTTATTCTTCCTCTCATCCGACGCCTCAACAAGAAACTTTTTCTCTTTCTCTCAAGTGCTAAGGAACGCAAGCTCCAACAACTCATCGACACCAACACCCATCTGGGACCCTCCACTCCTGCTTGTCCCTCCGTCCCCACCCCATCTTCCAATCCCAGCCCCAGCCGCGTATTCACTATACCCCCTGACCTTCCCCTCTCTGATGCTCAACGTTCAGTGCTCAGCAAAGGACTTAGTTTCATACCCTTACGCCCTCATCTCAATGAATTTCGGGCTCGGCACGATGCTGAACTCTTCTTCCACCGCCTTCGTCTCTGTGCTCACTTCTTTGGGCAGGAGTCCTCTCCCCGTTCAACGGATCCTTTTACCCACCTCCAATATTCTCCCTCCACCTGGACGCCTCCCTCTGGATTCTTACCTTCTCTTGATCTTTTCATTGAGAACTGTCGGCGTGACATTAGTCGTCTCAATTTCTCTGCTCCTCTCACCCATTCTAATCTGTCTCTCTCTGAACTTACTGCATCCTCCGCCATTTCCCCCAACTCCAGCATGATGCCACCACCAAACACATCTTCCCTTCACCCCCCCAGCGGCATTCCGTAGGGATCGTTCCCTCCGGGACACCCTGGTCCACTCCTCCATCACCCCCTACTCCTCAACCCCCACCTATGGCACCTCCCCATGCCCACGCAGAAGATGCAACACCTGCCCCTTCACTTCCTCTCTCCTCACCGTCCAAGGGCCCAAACACTCCTTTCAAGTGGAGCAGCATTTCACTTGCATTTCCCCTAACTTAGTCTACTGCATTCGTTGCTCCCAATGCGGTCTCCTCTACATTGGAGAGACTAAACACAAACTGGGCGACCGCTTTGCAGAACACCTGCGGTCTGTCCGCAAGAAAGACCCAAACCTCCATGTCGCTTGCCATTTTAACACTCCACCCTTCTCTCTTGCCCACATGTCTGTCCTTGGCTTGCTGCATTGTTCCAGTGAAGCCCAACGCAAACTGGAGGAACAGCACCTCATCTTCCGACTAGGCACTTTACAGCCTTCCGGGCTGAATATTGAATTCAACAACTTTAGATCTTAAACTCCCCCTCCCCCCATCCCCACCCCGTTTCTTCCCCCTCCCTTTTGTTTTTTTCAATAATTTATATAGATTTTTCTTTCCCCACCTATTTCCATTATTTTTAAATCTACAACGGTAATACCTTGTCAGCCTTTCCACCCCACCCCCACTAGAGCTGTACCTTAAGTGTCCTGCCATCCATTCTTAATTAGCACATTTTCTTAGGTAATATCACCACCTTCAACACCCCTTTGTTCCTTTTGTCTGTGACATATTTTGATTATCTGCTCCTATCACTGCTTGCTTGTCCCCACAACCACACCACCCCCCAACTTCTCTCCCCATACCCCCATAAACCAGCTTATATTTCACCCCTCTCCTAACTATACTCAGTTCTGCTGAAGGGTCATGAGGACTCAAAACATCAACTCTTTTCTTCTCCGCCGATGCTGCCAGACCTGCTGAGTTTTTCCAGATAATTCTGTTTTTGTTTTGAATGATCACAGCGTCTGACTGTCTCATCTGACATGTGACCTGTGGGAAGCAGTAGCACAGGAACAGCAATTTACAGCTTTCGAGCACATGTGAAAACATCAACTGCGGCATGCAGCCTTGTGGTGAGAGCAAACCACCACTAGCAGAAGTTCAAGCCCCTGGTCACATCATTTACAGGAACTACTGCCTGTTAACTCACTGTCACCGCCTATTTTACGTTGGGAGTTTCTTTATTCTGCTCCTTACAAAACCTGTTTGAATTATACAAAATGACTATGAAAAGAAAATAAAAGTCACAGGGACATCCCAAATCACTTTACAGCCAGTGAAGTACCTGTTGAAGGTATGGTCGCTGTTATAATGTACAGAGCATGGCAGCCAATTTGGGCACAGCAAGGTTTCACAAACAGCAATATGAGAATAACCAGACAACCTGTTTTTGAGATATTGATTGAGAGATAAAGGTTGGCCAGGACACTGGGGATAACTCCTCTGCTCTTCCTCAAAATGGTGTCATGGGGGTATTTTACATCCCCCTCAGAGGGCAGATGGGGCCTCAGTTTAATGCCTCATCTGAAAGGTCACACCTTGGACAGTGCAGCGCTCCCTCAGTAATGCACTGGAATGTCAGGCTAGATCCTTGTGCTTAAGTCTCTGGAGTGTGTCTTGAACACACAAGCTTGACTCAGAGGCAAGCATGCTATTCACTGAGCCACAGCTGACACAGCGATGACAAGGCTGCCATAAGCATGAAACACAAGCATATTAACCACCAGTCATGCAAACTTTCATGGAGACAAAAATGCAGAGAAAAGAAACCAGCCAGTTTTGACAAAATACTGTGGAAAATTCTTCTCTGAATCCCTCAGCAAGCTCCAGGAGACTGTAGTTACCCAATAATGCATTACCAGCCATCCTTAACTAACTAGTTTTCTCCCTCATCTCCCCCACTTGTCTGTCCATAATTAGCCATGGTCTACGAGAGACTGTAGGCATCTCTCTCTGTCAGAGAGACACATATGGTTATGGCTTGTTGAGCACCACCCTGTATTGAGCATGGCTGACCGGGAGTCTCTCCCACTCTTACTACCTGCATGAGCATCTTGTTAGAATTAGTAGGTTAATTTGACATTTTGAACCACACCATGGGCGCTCCTTCTGTGGCCAACAAGTTCTAGAGCGGTCCTTGAACATGAAGCTTCTGGCTTAGATGTAGGGGTGCTTAACTACAGAGCCACCCCACTCCCCTTGTAAATCCAAAATACCCACTAGGTTGCATAGGACCATTTATATCCATCAGGTAAGTCCCAAAATTGAACTTGCTGCAGCTCCTTCCTAAATCCCTCTACTTCTCTATTCCCTCTCTTCCTTTAAAAACTTTCTCCAATTCCATTGTTTTGGATCAAGCTTTCAGTCACCGCTCCCCAATCCTCCAAACCATGGCTCATTTCCAATTCTTTTATTCTTTTTATCTGTCTTTTTACCTCCTGCTACAAAGCCCCTTGCAACATTTGTTATTTTACAGGTGCTATGGCAATGAAAGAATTTGGACCTGAGTGGAGGCAGCAGCAACAGAGATGACAGGAGTATAAAGAGAGTATGAGAGGGGGCTCAGGACAGGGAGGAGCTCCAAGGTGGAGTAAGTCCAGTGAGTAAACATTAAGTAATTTTTTTTCTTTAATGAAAACAGTCTTCAACCAGAGAGCTTAGAGTTGAGGGAGCATGAGGTGACTGGCAAGTAGCTGGTTAAGTTTTTTTTTGTCAGGTCAGGGACAAGTCTTAAATTTATTCCTGGTAAGTTTAGATGGTTGTCTAACAAATAGAGATCTGGCAGGGTACCTCAATCTCATTGAATGCACATCCTGTGCCATGTGGGAACTCTAGGATGTCTCCCGTGTTCTGGACAAGCACAGTTGCAGGAAATGTAGTCAGCTGGAGGATTTTGATACTTGAGCAACTGCTGGAGTCACTGCAGTAGCTCTCAGCCTCTGAGATGCATGTCAACAGCATATTTCTGGAGATGATCATCAATGTTCTCTCCAAGTTTCTTTTGTTGTGCATGGGCCTAATAATTTGAATGCATGGTGGCTTTACATTTTTTGAGCAGCCAACCATGCACAGTATCTTAAAGGGGACAGTTTCTGAGAGGTCTGCATGGTACCTTCATGACTGCTGCATGACCGTGCATGCACACAACTGGGAGGTAACACCAGTGGTCAATTAGGGATGAGCAATTTTGGGATGACCGCATCAGTGGTCACCCCACAGCTTGAGATGTGTAGGTAGTGAGGGAATGGGTGAACACCAGACAGACAAGGAGGACCATAGAGGTGGTGCAGGAATCCCCTGGTTTCATTTTGTTCTCTGACCGGTATTCAGTTCTGAATACTGGTGAGGGCGATAGCTCAGAAAATGCTGGAGATACTCAACGGGACAGGCAGCATTTGTTGAGAGCAAAACAGGGCTTATGTTTCAGGTGATGACCCTTCATCAGAACATTGGTGGTTCCCCCAGGAGTACAGCCATGTTTATGCCAGCATGGGTGGCTCAGCTGTGAGGAAGGAGGAAGGTCAGGAAGCCAATTGTGACAGGGGATTCAATAGATAGGGGAACTAATAAGCATTTCTGCGTCTCTTAGGTGCCAGGATCAAGAATGTCACTGAGTGGCTGCAGACGAGCACTCTGAGGGGCGGAGGGTAAACAGCCAGAGCACATGGTCCATGTCAGCACCAATGGCATAGATAGAAAGAGGGATGAGATCCCACAGGTGGATTTTAGGGATCTAGGAAAGAAAATAAAAAGCAGGACCTCAAAGGTTGTCATCTCTGGATTGTGCCCAGTGCCACATGCTATTGAGTATAGAAATAGGAAGATAGTGCAGATGAAGGCATGGATAGAGAGATAGTGCAGGAGGAAGATTCCTAAGCATTGGGACTGGTTCTTATTTTATTCTTTCATGGGATGTGAGCATCACTGGCAACAGCAGCATTTATTGCTCATCCCTAAATTGTCCTTGAGAAGGTGGTAATGAGCTGCTTTCTTGGACCACTGCAGTCCACGTGGTGTAGCTACATCCACAATGCTGTTAGGGAGAAGGATGGGACTTGTACAAATTGAACAGGTTGAACCTCAGCGAGGCTGTTGCAGAGGATTGAAACTAGCTTGGCAGAGGAGTAAGTGAAGACTCAGAAGGAAGTGAAGCAAAGCCAGAAATGGAAGACAGAAAATTAGTAAGTGAGTATGGAAGGCAGAGAAAATATAGGCTAGAAAAAAGACAGCAAAGGAATAATTTGGTGATTTGTGGTATATACTTCAATGGAAGAAATCTAGTGGCAGATAGGCTGCAGGTACAAACAGACACTTGGAAACATGATATCATAGCTATTACTGAAAACTGGCTTAAAGGACAGGAATGGCAGCTCAACATTCTTGGTTGCAGGAGTTTCAGATAGGCTAGAGAGGGGATAGAAAAGGAGGGAGGGTTTGCAATATTGGTTAAACAAGCAATTACAGATGTTGAGGACGGATAATAAGCAAGAAGGGTGATAAAATGAGGCCATTTGAGTTGAATTAGGGAACAAAAAAGAAAGGGCGATCACTCTGCCGGGAGTATACTATCAACCCTCAAACAGTCAGAGGGAGATAGAAGAGCAAATATGTGGACAAATTGCTAAGAAGAGCAGAAACAGTAGGACAGTAAGAGTAGGGATTTCAACTACTCCAACATTAACTGGGATAGAATCAGTGTGAAAGGTACAGAGGGCGCAGCATTCTTATTATGCATTCAGGAGAACCTTTTCAGCCGTTAAGTAGCAACGCTAACAAGAAGAAAGCTAATTCTGGATTTAGTTTTTGGAAATGAAGCTGAGCAGGTGGGAGGAGTATCAGTCGGAGGGCATTTTGGTGGTAGAGGTCATAGATCAGTTAGATATAGCATAGATATAAATGTCTTAGGTGACGGAACCGAATGCGATATTTCCAAGTTTGCTGATGACACAAAACTGGGCGGGGTTGTGAGTTGTGAGGAGGTTGCAAGGAGGCTTCAGGGCGATTTAGACATGTTGTGTGTGTGGGGCAAACACATGGCAGATGCAGTATAACGTGGATAAATGTGAAGTTACATGCTGCGGTATGAGGAACCGAAAGGCAGAGTATTATTTAAATGGGCCAGAGTTTTCACGTCGGCGAGCGGGGGCGGGCCCGGCACACCAACACGTAAAATGACGCGTGGTAATGTCGGGCGTGCGTCCCAACGTCATCGCGCATCATTCAGATCTTTCGTTCAGCGGGCGCTCGTCAGAGGCGGCTGCGTGCCCGCCAAACTGTCAAAAGCCTGTTAAGGCCATTAAAAGAACAATTACAGTAATTATCCACACTGCCCGTCCAACCTACGGGCAGGTGAAGAGCCCAAGCGGCCTTCGCGTTTTTCAGGAAACCTCATCCATGGGTGGGATGAGGTTTCCTGAAGGTTTAATAAAACCTATAAAAAATTTTCAACCAATTCATAAACATGTCCCAGCTCATGTGACACTGTCACATGAGGGGACGTGTCTGAATGATTTTTATCTTTCATTATTTAAAAATTTCAACATGAACTTAATCTGCCTCAGGGATATTTTTGTGCTCTTTCACGGGCATGCGCAAAAGCTAAGTGCTCAGCACTGCCGGCCGTGCGTCACACTGGGCGGACCTTAATCAGCCCGCCACATAAAATGGCGGCGTGAAGCTGATCACGGGCAGCGATCGGCTCCGTGCCAGCCCCCAACCAGCCCGCCTGACAGGAAGAAATGGATTGAGTAATTAAAGGCCAGTCACCTAACCCCGTGGTGATAGATTGGGAAATGTGGATTTACAAAGGGATCTGGGTGTCCTTGTACACCAGTCAATGGAAGTAAACAGGCAGGTGCAGCAAGCAATTAGGAAGGCAAATGGTATGCTGGCCTTCATTGCAAGAGGATTTGAGTTCAGAAGTAGGGATGTCTTACTGCAGTTATACACAGCCTTGGTGAGACCACACCTGAAGTATTGTGTGCAGTTTTGGTCAACCTACCTAAGAAAGAATATACTTGCCATAGAGGGAGTGTAGTGAAGGCTCACTAGGCTGATACCAGGGATGGCAGGATTGTTGAATGAGGAGAGACTGGTTCGACTGGGCCTGTACTCACTGGAGTTTAGAAGGATGAGAGGGGATCTGATTGAAACATATAAAATTCTAACAGGGCTAGACAGACTGGATGCAGGGAGGAATGTTTCCCCTGGTTGGGGAGACTAGATCCAGTGGCCACATTCTCATTATTGAGGGCAGGCCATTTAGGACTGAGATAAGGAAAAATTTCTTCACACAGAGGGTGGTCAACCTATGGAATTCTCTACCACAGAAGGCTGTGGGGGCCAGGTCACTGAGTATATTCAAGAAAGAAATTGATAATTTTTTGGATATTAGGGGCATCAAGGGGTATGGAGAGAAAGCAGGAATTTGGCATGGAGATAGAGGACCATCCATGATCATATTGAACAGCAGAGCGGGCTCGAAGGGCCGAATGCCCTACTCCTGCTCCTAGTTCCTATGTTTATATTTCTATATGCAAAAGAACAAAGATAAACCAAGAGTAATTGTTTAAAATAAATGCATATAGATATAATATATATATAGATAGTTAGATATATAATAATTTTACACGTTTTAAATATACACTTTTTAAATATAAATAAATATTTAAATATGCAGTTCTGTAGAAGAGTTATATTGGATTCGAAATGTTAACTCTGTTTCTCTCTCCACAGATGCTGTCAGATTTGCTGAGTTTTTCCAGTACTTTTTGTTTTTATTTCAGATCTCCAGCATCCGCAGTATTTTGCTTTTATTTAAGTAAATGTTTCAAATTAGGGAAAGACCAATTTTACTAAGCTGAGATGTAATTTGCCAAAAGTGGACTGGAAACAGCTACTTGAAGATAAATCAGTTTCAGAGCAGTGGGAGCTGGTATTCAAGGGAGAGAGGGTTCAGAAACAACATGTGCTCACAAAGAAACGGGGGTGGGGGGGGACACTCACTAATTTCCCTCCCAACCCCTACCTGACTGTCAAAGTGCAGGCAAAGTAGAATGTATGAGGAAAGGAAAGCTTATGTCAGATACTCAGAGCTCAATACCACACAAAACCTAGAGTATAGAAAGTGCAGGGGTGAAATTTAAAAGGAAATTAGGAAAGCAAAAAAGGCCATGAAAAATACTGGCGAGTAAAATCAAGGAAAACCCAAAGATGTTTGATAAATACATAAGCAGCCAGAGGATAACTAAGGAAAGAGTAGAGCCAGTAAGAGACCAAGAAGGTAACATATGTGGCAGCAGAAGACATGGGCATCTTTCATAATGAACACTTTGCATCTGTCTTCACAAAAGAGGGGTCTGATGTAGACATTGTAGCCAAGGAGGAGGAATGTTAAAGATCAGATGATATAAACATTCTGAGAGGAAATATTAAGGGGTTTTGTTTCTTTGAAAGTGGATAAATTGTGAAGCCCAGATGAAATATATCCCAGACTTCTGAGGGAAACAAGGGAGGAAATAGCAGAGGCACTGACCACCATCATTTTCTTATCCCCTCAGCTTACACGCGAGGACTAACAGACAGCTGTTGTGAAAAAGGGAGGAAGAAATGGACTGAGTAATTAAAGGTCAGTCACCTAACCTCGGAGGTGAGCAAACTGTTGGAAACATTTCTAAGAGACCGTATAAATCATCACTCAGAAAGCCACGGATTAACCAAGGGTTGTCTGTATGGATTTGTTAAGGGAAGATCATGTTTGGCTAACTTTATTGAACATTTTGAAGAGGTAACAAGGAAGATCAACAAGGGTCATGTGTTTGATGTAGTCTGCATCAATTTAAGCAAGACTTTTGACAATCACAGAATCACAGAAATTTTAGCACAGAAAGAGGGCACTTAGCCGGTAAGGTCCCACATGGTGGACTGGTCAGAAAAGTAAGAGCCTGTGGGGTACCAGGGCAAGTGGTAAGTTGGATCCAAAATTGGTTCAGCGGCCAGAAACGAAGGTCAATGGTCATGACTGGAAGGCTGTTTCCACTGGAGTTTTTTGGGATGCAGTACTAGATGTCTTGCTTTTCATGGTATATATCAATGTTTTAGACTTAAATATAGTGGGCATGATGAAGAAGTTTGCAGATGATGCAAAAATTGGTCATGTGGTTGATAGTGAGGAAGAAAGCTGTAGACTGCAGGAAGATATCAATGGACTGGTCAGGTGAACAGAAAAATGGCAAATGGAATTCAATCTTGAGGAGTGTGAGGTAATACACTTGGGGAGGATAAACAAATTAAGGGAATACACAATAAATGGTAGGATACTGAGAGGTATAGAGAAACAGAGGGACCTTGGAGTGTATGTCCACAGACCCCTGAAGAAAGCTGGCCAGGTAGATAAGATGTTTAAGAAGACATACCAGAAGCTTGCTTTTACTAGTCAAGGGACAGAATGTAAGAGCAGAGAGGTTGTGGTAGAACTGTATAAAACATTAGTTAGACCACAGCCATAATAGTGTGTAGAGTTCTGGTCACCATGTTATAATAAATGTATGATCATGCTGGAGAGGGTGCTGAGGAGATTTACAAAGCTGTTGCCAGGAACAGAGAATTTTAGCTATGAGGAAAGATTGGATGGATTGGGGTGTTTTTTTTTGGAACAGGGGAGCACAGATTTAAAGTAATTGACAGAGGGATTAAAGAAGAGTTGAGGAGAATTTTTTTCACTTGGAGGGTGATGGAGTTCTGGAACTCACTGCTCAAGAGGGTAGTAGAGGCAGAAACCCACATTGCACTTAAAATTTATTTGAATGTGCACTTGAAGTGCCACAATCTATACAGCTTCCGAGGCTGGAAAATGGGATTAATCTGTACAACTCTCTTCCAGTAAGCACAGAACAACAGGCCAAATGGACTCTTTCTGTGCTATAAGTTTTTGATGCTAACAGTGTAGTTATCTTGCCTCAACTTAGCTTGAACTCATGCACCCTTGGCCCAAAGCTTGAATAAATATTGAACATCATAGTGTATCGATTCCCTTTTAAGACCTTCCAGCCCCTTTTCCAATGTGAACACCCCTCATGGATGCGATGTCTCTCCTGAAGGCACAGGTGCCTTGTTTAGTTGTCCTTCTTCACACTCCCTCCAAAGACAGATCAAAACAGTCAAACTGTATTCCAATTGGTGCTATTTATTATTTAAGTTAAATTTAGTTGGAGCATGAGCATTAAACAGGTTGCATGGGAGTGAATATGAAGTGAAAGAAAGCAAGACTTGCATTTATATAGCACCTCTCACTACCTAAGGACATCTCAAAGAGTTTTGGACCCAATGAAGTACTTTTGAAATGTAGTCACTGTTGTAATGTAGGTAATGTGGCAATCTATTTATACACAGCAAAGGTCCCACAAACAGCAATAACCAGATAACCTGTTTAATTGATAACAGTTCAGAGATAAGCATCGCTGAGACACCACAGAGAATTTGCCTGTTCTTCAAATGGTGCATAGGATCATTTACATGTGCCTGAGTGGGCAGATATGGCCTCAAGTTTAATATCTCATCCAAAAGATGGTACTTCTGACAATGCACTGTGCTGCACTGAACTGTCAGGCTAAACGTTGTGCCCACGCCTCTGGAGTGGGACTTTAATTCAAAGTAATTTAATTTAAGTTAAAAATATTTTGATTCATCGCTATTCCATACAAGGGGAATGAATGGAAAATGGTCCATTGGAACTCCCTGCTTCATTTACAATTAAACAGTCCTCGGCTACACCATTGGTTAAAGTCTCCAGCACATTGTTGGATGATGGGGATGCTCGGACGCAATGCAGTTGGAGATTATGAGGATAGTCATGGCGTGGCTATTTTTTTGCAGATGGTACATCAGTTGACAGGCCAAAACGCTCCCCTGTACCAGAGTGAAATATTTCACAGAGATTCTGCACAGACCTCCAGAGAATCAGCAGAAGTAGCCATTTTCAGCTGGTCTCCTGCTGGAGTTATGACAGAGCCCGATGGAATCCACTGTTTTAAGGGCTCCACCCACCAACCTGAAATAAGACAGTGAAAAGAAAAATAAATCTAGCCCTCTGCATCCGAGTGCAGTGGGCACCACGGGGAACAGTGTCAGATACTGATGAAAACATTGTGATTTAGTTTTGCTGCTTACTTTGGCATCTTTTTATTTGAATCAACCACACGTATGTTTGATATAGTAGTGGTGCCCTTAAAGGAACATCTTTGTCAATCCTCTATCTGCCTCCTTTAAGACACTGCTTAAAACTTAACCCTTTGACCAAGCTTTGATTTAGATAAAGCTCCTGTCAAGTGCAGAGAGAGAAAAGGGGAAGGGACAGAGAGAAAGGGAGAGCAAGTGGAAGAGAATGCAGTGTAAAGGGGAGGGAGAGAGAGACAGAAATAGGGAGAAAGAGAGAGAGAGAAAAGGGGGGAGAGAGGGAGAGAAAAGGGGAGAGAGAGAGAGAAACAAAAGGGGAGAGAGAGGGAGAAAAGGGGAGAGGGAGAGAGAGAGAAAAGAGGAAAGAAAGAGAGGGAGAAAAGAGGAAAGAGAGAGATAGAGAAAAGAGGAAAGAGAGAGAGAGAGAAAAGAGGAAAGAGAGAGAAAGAGAAAAGAGGAAAGAGAGAGAGAGAACAGAGGAAAGAGAGAGAGAGAGAAAAGAGGAAAGGGGAGAGAGGGAGAGAAAAGAGGAGGGAGTGAAAAGGGGTGAGAGAAATGGGGAGAGAGAGAAAAAAGGGGAGAGAGAGAAAAAAGGAGAGAGAAAAAAGGGGGAGAGAGAAAAAAGGGGAGAGAGAAAGAGAAAAGGGGAAAGAGAGAGTGAGGGAAAAGGGGAGAGAGAGAACGAGAGAAAAAAGGGGAGAGAGAGAAAGAGAAAAGGGGAGAGAACGAGAGAAAAGGGGAGAGAGAACAGGGAGAAGAGAGAGAGAGAAAAGGGGAGAAAGAAAGAGGAAAAAGGAGAGAGAAAAGGGGGAGAGGAAGGGTGAGATGAATAATTAAATAAAGAAGAATGGGGAGCGAGTCAATGATAGGAAAGGGAGAGGATGGACCGGCCCCAAGGTGCAGGTATGAGAATCGGAAGTTTTGGATGGGTAAGCGGAGAGGATTGCCGCTTTGTGTGCAGTCTGGCCCGGGGCTGGTATCACACGGTATCCCGGTGAGGATGGTCAGGAATGAATTTTTAAACACAAACAGGAACACAGCTCAGTCCAGGAGCCAGGGCACAGTGAAGGTGACCGCGGCATAAAGCCCCTTGGACAGTCCTGTCTCTGATACCCGGGAGAATATCCAGCTAGACCCAGAGTGAAGAGGGGGCTGTGTGGATGGATGGATGGATGGAGGGAGGGAGGCTTCTCCCTATCAATCCATTGGTGACCGGGTCCCGGGTACATCTCCATCCCCAACAGGGACAAGCTGCAGCCGCTGGGGCTCCTGAATGGGGACAGGGCGAGCAGCCTGACAGTGATACTCACTGCATCCCCCCCCCCCTCAAACCCGGAACCCAAACCCCAGCTTCATTTATCAAACTCATTCCGATAAACCCGAACTACATCTTGCAGTGATTTAACAAAGCAAGTTAAGCCTGGAATAAATCCGAAATGCTGTCTAATTAACTTCACAGAATTTCCTTCCACCTCTCTCCCTGAGAGAGAGGGAGAGCAGCAGCTTTACCCTTTCTGTGTAAAGACTGGAGAACAGTTCTACAATTAAATCCCAACTCGGCAACTGGTAAACCCTCACTTTGTGGACGAAGCTCTGCACAAAGGCTCAGGCTGCCGGAAGACAAGCACATTCACAGACTGCCTCATACTCACAGGTCTTTGGCTGGTAATTTCTTCCCTTCAATGATCCGCAGGAACAGGGAGCTGCGCTTTGCCATATCGAGTTACGACCAAACTCCAGGAGGCTTGGACCAAAAAGTTAGTGGCGAGCCAGTGCCCAGGCTGCCAGTGCTCTGAGTGCTGTGTGTGTGTGTGTGTGTGTGCCCGGGGAGAGACTCTGTTGCCGGCTAATGGACAGCTCCCTCTGTAAATGTCTGTATCTCTCTCACACTCACAGCCCCGGTTAGCCTCATCAGACCGAACCCTCACTGAGACTCACCATGTGCAGCCCAAAACCCTGCTGCTTTCATCTAGGCTTGGGCGGCGCCACTGGGTAGGTGAAGGAACTGTGATTGGTCACAAAACATCCCTGGGAATTAAAACAGGAACAATAGACGCCTTTTAAATAATAACTTTTATGTAAATAATGGAGAGCAGCCCAGACTTCAGCGGCCAAGTGGTTTATGAGGTTTTTTTTTTAACATCCTAGGCTCTTCCTGTTTTGCTTTTTTTTTATCAAAAGGGACTTTGGAACTAATAAATTAATTTGTATCAAGTAAAAAGTGCAGCAATAAATGACAGCCCCTCAGTACTGTGAAAATGATATGTTTGGCTCCTTAATGAGAATACTTGCCATTGATAATATGTATTAATAAAGATACACGTTGTGAACCGTTGGAATTCTCTACCCCAGGGGGTGTGGGTGTTCAGTCCATGGGTATACTGAAAAATGAGATTGATGAATTTTTGTGCACTGAGGTGAATCGAGAGATTTAGGGATTGAGGGGAGGTGGGGGGTTAAAGTGGAAAAAGTTTAAAAACCAGGCGTCTTATTGAATGACAGAGCAGGCTCCAAGGGCTGGGTGGCCTTTGGCTCCAAATTCATATGTTTTTATCCATCAGACGCCTTGGACTGGATTTTTAATCCTGGATCATTTCCAGGTCCTGACACCCACGCCACATCAGCATCAGTGACACAACATGACTTTTTAAGGCACTTTGGCCCAGAAACAGCTACGGGGCCCAATTAGTGACACCAGGAGCAGCTTGGGGGCAGGACCTTGTGATGGAGGCGATTGTAAAAGGCAAATGGCTGGGCTTGCTGTTGCCTGGGGGAATGGTGTAGCAGGGTCAGGTTCAGAGGGCTAGTGCTGGCCTGGACAGGAGTGCCCAGGCAGTCCTATGTTTTCTTGCTGCCTCCCTTGAGGCATTGACGGGCACTGTCTCCGAGAGGTGTGCTCTTTTCTCAGTCTGGGAGAAGAACTCCTCCAAGCCAGGTCAAAAGGGCATGAATGGAGGTGGCCACATAGGCCAGCCGCCAGGGGGTCATTCGAAGGATGTGGGTGCAAAAAGCGCTTGAATGATTCACTAAGGCCTGGGAAGGTGAGTGGCAAATGACACTGGGAGTCAGGCCTCTAACTCTTTAGACTGCAGCATGTATATCAGCTGAGCAGACTGAGTGCCCATGGTTCTCCATTACATTGTCAAGTACTGCAAAAGTCAGTGACCCTCACATATGGGGCTCAATTGGGACAAGCACAACATCTCATGTCAATGTCATGCTGGACTGGGTGAGGGAGGGCAGGCTGCTCATTAATCCTGTAAGAGATGAGAATGCATAATTCCAGTGAGGTACCTTGGACTGGTAGTGGTGTGCCACTGCTCCACATACAGAGCCCTATGGAGGGGGCAGCACTGGAGATGGTGAAGGTGCCATCACATCAGCTCATGGACAATGGCGAGACAGGAGGTTGTGATAGCTCCAATCTTCTGGCGAAGGGCATGCAGGTCACTCCTGTGCACTGTGTGCTGTGGCTATACAACCTCTGTCCCCGATGGGGGTTGGCTGTCCTGAGACACCTGCTGATTTGCCCAGGTTCTCACCACCGCCTCCTTGTGTTTCCCGCGGGGCCCAGTTGCACAGGGGGAACAAGAAGCAGTAGCCCAGTCATCACCGGCTTTCTCGGCAGGAAGAGATGTTCCTGAGGCAGCATCTTCCTCTACACCTCCCACCAGCACTGACATCTCAAAGAGCTGTATTTTACAGGGCACCATGGTCTGCAGCCCCCCCACCCCCAACCCCCTTCCCCAGCTAAAAGGTGGAAGGAGAACTTGCCCAGATAGAGAATGGCTGCCCTGCAGCTGATTGGACAGGGAATCCTGGCTCTGAGGCCAACAGAGCTCCAGTATCGGCAGTTCCACTGGGAACTTGCTGCACATTGTGACATGGGCAGCAGAGTTTGGGATGGCCTGAAGTTTACAGAGTATGCGGGAGACCAGCCAGGAGGGCGTTGGAATAGTCAGATCTCGAGGTAACGAAGGCATGGATGAGGGTTTCAGCAGCAGTTGAGCCCACTTAAGGGACTGGTTGATGTTTGACTGTGCACTGAAATGAGATGCATCACTGGAACCCTCAAGTCAATGCCATACCCTGGCTACCCATGCTGGCACACATCACCCACCCACCTGCTGCAATCTGCTGCAACATGGTGACCCTCCATGAAGCTCAGCAAATCTAGGAAAACAAACGCTTCGCCATCCACCAGGACCTCACCAACGTCCCTCACCTCCGTCAGCCCTTTTGGACCCATGCACACAACATCAGGCAATGTGATTTCAACCTGAAGGAGCTTGGAAAAATGAATGGTCCTCACAAGAAGTCATTGTGAAAGGCCCGACACAGAAGATCCCTGGTTTCAGCCTCTCATGAAGCTCATGGGCATCACTAAATCGCATCTGTACAAACCATGGCATTTGCAGATACCTGATGCACAAATGGAAAATTAAAAACTCTCCTATGTGCGACTGTGGTCATCCAGAACAGACCATGGAATATATAATGATTCAGTGCCCTACTCCTAAATATGAAGGAGGTATTACAGTGATACCACGATTTCTGATGTAATATCCTGGCTTGACCACCTTGGTGTAAAATTATAGTTGTTGCTCTATGCCTAGCCATACAAATGAAGAAGGGCCTCATTCTGTATTGCTGGGATTTAAAAGATGGCAGGATGAGGCCCTTAAGTGGGCTCATATGCTGTTGAAACCCTCATCCATGCCTTAGTTACCTCCAGACTTGACCATTCCAATGCACCTCTGTCTGGTCTCCTACATACTACCCTCTGCAAATTTCAGGCAATCCAAAACTCTGCTGTCCATGCTTCAATGTGCAGCAAGACCTGCCTGTGTTTGCTGAGCTGCATTGGCACCTGGTTAAGCAATATCATGATTTTGTAATTCTCATCCTTGTTTTCAAATCCCTCCATGGTCTTGCCACTCCATTTCTCTGTAATCTCCTCCAGCCCCACAACCCTCTGAGATACCTGCACTCCTCCAATTCTGGCCTCTTGTGCATTCTCATACCTCATTCAGCCACCGCTGGGATTTAACCGATGCCAGGAGAGGTCCATGCCAAGCGGCCAGCATAACAGATTTTCCTGCGCAGGCTGGTGGTGGGCAGGATGGTAGTCACTACTTAACAGGCACTGTGAGTCCATTGGAAGGCCCCACCAAAGGTGTTACCCCTCCCAACCCCCAGTACCCCTCCCCTCCATGGCATCTCAAACCCTAATCCCACCCACATTGCCAAAGCCAACCAGCTTGGCACCCAGTGAGACCCTCAAACATAATTTCCAATCATAAGTTCTCTGCCATTGGTGGCCGTGCCTTCAGTTGCCTAGGTCCCTAGCTCTGGAATTCCCTCCCTCCACCACTCTGCCTCCCTACCTCGCTTTCCTTCATTGAGACAACTCTTAAAACCCACCTCCTTGCCAAGCTTTTGGTCATCTGGCCTAATATCTCCTTATGTGGTTCGATGTCATACTTTGTGTTATAATGCTCCTGTGAAGTGCCTTGCAACATTTCATTAAGTTAAAGGCACTTTATAAATATACGTTGTTGTCGTTGCTCGGGGTAGATTGCCAATTTGCTGTTCAGGTATAAAACTGGTATTGAGAATATAGAAACTGCCTGATTTTAATCTCTCTTCATTTCATTTGCGATGATAACTGGGCAGTTACTACAACAGGCCAGCCACCATGCAGCACCTGAACAGAATGTTAAAAATCTACCCCAGATTTTACAGAGGGCACAAGGACAGTGCTGCTGAGAAAAAAAGAATGAAGCCAAAAGAAGAATCTGGTGCCCTGCCTGTGGTGCCCAGCTTGAGAAATGAATGAAAGTGGAGGGGTGGGCAGGCATCATGCGTTCACCCTCCTGAAGTCGCTGCAACAAATTTATACTTAACACTATCTGAGCTACCATCAGCCAACCCTTTAAGAAACACTAGCCAGGCATCTCTAAGTCTGGTAGTAATAGTCGGAGTTTGTGCATCTCCTCCGCCTATTGGTATCTCAAAATTGCATCGATCCAAGTGCATCACAGGACCCTGATTACAATGTGCAAAGAAGATCCTTCCTTAAAACAGATAGTTGCCTGGGTCTAGTGTACCAAACTCTGTTTGATCTATTCCTGGAGGTTTCATTGTTTGACCTCCCATCTCCCAATGCCCCACCTCCAACATTGGTCTATCAATTGGTCTGTTAATACAGCACACCCCATTCCTCTCTGAACAGACTGGATGTTTCTCAACGTCAGTCAAACAGCCTTCATCACATCTCCAATTTTTAAAAATGTATTTAATAAGCCAAAATGATCGAAGAAAATTTAAAAACAGCACGCAACGCTTTTTACATCCTAGAAAATGTTCACAACCTGAAACGTGTTAACTCTGTTTCTCTCTCCGCAGATGCTGCCAAACTTTCTGAGGATTTCCAGCATTTTCTATGTTTATTTCAGATTTCCAACATCTGCCGCATTTTGCTTTTGTCTTTTTACATCCTGATGATTTTTCTCTCGGATTGTTCACAGCAGTGCCCTGGAGATGAGTCATTAATTCTTGGAGACACCAGGGCAATCCTAGAGGTTGGCACTAATGATCCCTCTAAGTTGTGGATGTGTGTGGGCACACAGTCACCGGGAAAGTACCACACAGGCTGCTCACAGACCGTTCTATGTTAGATACTGTGGCGGGATTTTCCAGTCCAGCTCGCCGCTGGGATTGTCCGGTCCCATCAAAAGTCAATGGCTGGGCCGCCAAATCTCCTGCAGCGGGTCCCACCATGACGGGGTCAGAAAAGCACAGCCTGTGAGTGCGCTGCTGCCCAAAAGAATTTATAGGTACTGCTCATTAAAATAAATAGACTGCACACAACCAAGAAAATTTAGAGGAAAGCTTGATTGGCAAACTATGGGTCACAAATGTGAAAGTCCCAAACGACAATATTGACAGCCACACCGGGAACGGGAATGGGGTGCAAAGATCTGCACTGTCACCTGTGACCAGCATGTTCCCACTGGGCCCAGCCCATGAAAATCAGCCCTCGTTTTGTTCTCATGGTAAAACCACCTTCAGGAAGTTCCCATGATTCTTATCATTGGCTCTTCGCCTCTCCCGGAATTCAGCAGGATTGCTGAAGACTCCATTTCAATTATGTCTCATTATAATTCTAGGGCATTTTTCAATTCAGAATTCCTGCATCAAATATATTTCTGGTAATGGGTGAGACCATAATGGAAATGGAGGACAAGAATATTAAAATAAGAGTGTTCTATCATTGTAGCACACATTCATAAACTTATTGTAAAATCCAATTTGTTATTAAGCTGCTGAATACACCTGATAAGATTGAGATTGGCTGTGTAACAGCTCAAGCAATGGGCTAATCTCTCTCAACGCTTTCTCTGGGGTAATAGATATTTTGAAGTTTAGTGAGGAGTGAATCAGTGAATGATTTGAAAGGAGTAGACCAGGGATTGTTGTCAGCATAGACTTCAACAGGGGAATCTGAATCCAGGTTCGGAGTCTGTAACTTCAATACCAGAGACTGAAGGGGTTATGCAGCCATTACAAATGAGATATACATAATGCACATGATATAATATATATTCATTTTAATTGATCAGGGTGATGCACAAAATTGTCTGATTTGCCACAGGTGCCAATCTCGGTCACACCGAATATAGGAACCAAAGGGAGAAAACATTGATGGAAAACTGATCAGTGGGAACAGATTTGTCCCCTTGTCTACAAGTAGCTAGCAGAATGACAGGAACACCGACTGGAGAAAGAAAATAAATGAAACGAAAGATACAATGGGAAAGGACAGGTGATGAGAAGTTACATTGATGCTGCCGGGAGTATAAGCGACTCATAGGGTAGGTGCAATTTAACGGTTGTTACTCTAGTGTTAAACATTATGGCCGGAATTTTCTGCCCCATTGGTGTCAGGCATCATGGCAGGTGTGACCGGGCAATATGGTGAGAAGGCCAAAAATCAGTTTTACGCTGTTGTGAAACCAGTTTGCGATCGTCCACTCTGCCCGTCAATGGCGGGCTGCGTTTCTCGCCGCCAGACGTCGGGAACGCCATTTTAATATATTTGCATCTAATTATGAGATTATCGTCCCGCTCACCGGAATTATCCCCCCAAGCTGGATCGTCTGGATCACGCCGACTTGTTTCACACTGTACATAGCAACGTGCACCTGGCGAGCTGCACTTTGCTCAGGGCTTTAAGATTTGTTTGCCTACATTACTTTGGGCAGCACTCACGCTCATTAACACCAGGCTTCGCAGGCAGCACCACCTACACATCACTTTTAGGGAGGGCTCATGGGCAGGTCTTTACCTACCAGTCCAGCCGTAAGGGCGAGGACTTGCTTGGGAAGGGGGAGAATTGGCCTCAGGCAAGGGAAGAGGCTGCAGGGCAAGGGCTGTACTGGGGAAGGGGGGTATCCCAGCATATGTGTGGGGGCACGTGTTGATCTGTGCAAGTGGCCTCAAGAGGGTGAGGGCCAAGGAGGCAGTCTCCAGAGGAGATGAGGCCAGATGGTGATGTGAGGGTGTGTGAGAGAGAGTGAGTGGTGATGTCCCTTGAGCTGGCGGTGAATGGGATGCCAGTGAATGTGTGATGGGCTTGTGAGTGTATGAGTTTTGAGTGATGAGATGGTTGACTTACCCCTGGCGGCACGGATGAGGTCATTCATCCGTTTTCTGCACTGGATGACCAACCTCTTGTGTGAAGCATTGGCACTGACTGCCTCCACCACCGCCTCCCAAGATGGAGTGATGAGACTGATGGGCCTCCTGAGGCCAGAGTGCGGGTAGAGGACATTGTGGCAGGCCTGCGCGGTGTCCAGGAGGTGTCCGAGGGATGCGTACCTGAATTGGAGGGCTTCACTTTCTTGGCTTTTGGGGCCATGACTTCACTTGTGCCCTCCTGGGCTGCAAACATTGAGAAGTGTGCGCACAGCTGCAGTTTAAATATGGCGCCCTGCGTGAGGAAGCGGCGAGGTAACGGCGTGCTGGGCAAATTGGAGGGCGTTCACCAGTGAGACGGTGTGTTCCCTGTGGCTGCATAACTAATGAGGCGGAAACGGGACGATATGGTGCGAAAAGCCACCATTGCGGCCGATGGGTAAAACACCCTTTTTCCTGCCTGCTACCACACTTAGTACAAAACTGGGACGATTCCACCATATGAATGGAGCTCTCCCTATCCGTGCTCCCCCCTGCCACCTCACAATCGAACTATTCTTACCTTTTGACTTTGACCATCTGCCCTAAGACCCTCCACATACACTCACAATGAAATGGATGACAGTGTCTCAGCTTGGCCCCTCTCTCTTCACTGCAGATACCTGCCTCTGGTATCTGGTTTGAGTGGCCTCCTTTTGATATATGACTTGTGGGAGCCTGCGAAACCCTTCTATTAAGCCAAGGGGCTGGTTTGAAGATGGTTATGGCTATGGAGAATCCCTAACACAGCCTCTCATGACTGCAAATCCTTCCACCACTCAATGTTCCCCGAGGGAAGAGTGCGTAAACGGGATGGTTTTAAAAAAACAAGCAGGAAGACGATTTCAATGCTCCACTTTCCAAGTCAGCACAAGTACTGAATATGACACAACTACAATTATCACCGTTAACCCTTAAAGAAGCACATGGTGAAATTCCCAATCCCAGGCGGGAATAATGCTATCGAAGTCGATGGAAAATGACAACCATCTCACGCAGGAATGGGAAGGCCAGATTCACTGAACCGGAGGTTGTTCTGATTGTGGAGGAATTCAAGGTCTTTAATGTTCAGACCCGGCATTAACTGTCCCCTCCACAACCCACTGTGGTTCAATGTCGGGGAGGGGTGCAGCAAACGAGTTACAAGATGGCTGAACATAACCTCTGTCACCAAGAAGAACTAGCAGCAGACTAGGGCCAGGATTTTGCTGCCCCATCGCAGGCATGTCTACCCCCAGCAAATGCGGTGAGCCATTTAAATCCCCATTGAGTTCGGCTGGGTGGGAAAGGCTGTAAAATCCTGCCCAAGGAAACAGTCTATAATGTAAGGAAAACCACCAGCTGAAGGAACTCTCAGATAGTGAAGGAAGCATTTCTTCAGCCTAGAAAAACTAAAGATATAAATAATCCTGATGTGACAGCCTCCACTACTGACTCTAGTTTCAATCTCGTCCCACAATACACCACCATAATTTATGATAGCGGAAAGAAATAATGTGCAATCCATACAACTTCTCTTGTTCTCAGGCCATTTCAAAGTGCTTCACAATCAATGGAGTATTTTTGAAGTGCAACCAACTTGTGCACAGCAAGATCCCACACATGGCACTAAGAAAAGTAACCAGATGATGTATTTTAATGACATTGGTTGAGAGGTAAATACTGGCTAGGACACCAAGTAATCTCCGTGGCTCGTCTTTAAGTTCTGCCATGGGATCTTTTATGTTCACCTCAGAGGGCAAGTTGGGCCTTGGTTTAACTTCTCATTCAACTTGTACAGGAACAACAGCTTGGATCATGTGTTCAAGGCTCTGGAGTGGGAGTAGAATCCACGATGGTCTAACTCAGAGCTGAGAGGTCTGCCACTGAGCCACAGCTGATCCTGAGGAGTAGAGAAAGTACAGAAATTTCACAGAAAGGGGGTGAAAGGGCACAAGGAGAAAAATTTTGCAAGTAAAATTCAACAAAGACAAAGGCGTTATTTAATTTTCTTTTTGCTGGCTGGGCCAGCACTTTTATTGCCCAACCCTATTTGCCCTTGAGAAGGTGGTGAGCTGCCTTCCTGAACCACAGCTCTTCCATCTCCACCTCAGCCAGCTCGTCTCCCCCTTGCAGCGCCAGGTTGTAAAGGCTACAGCAGATGACAATGATGCGTGACACCCTCTGTGGACTGTATTACAGGGCTTCACCAGACCGGTCCAGGCACTGGAACCTCATTTTCAGCATCCTGGTGGTTTGCTCCATCAAGTTGTGAGTTGCAGAATGGGCTTCCTTACACCTTCGCTCTGCTGCAGTCTGAGGCCGCCGCCCAGGTGTCACCAGCCACAGCCTCTGCGGGTAGCCCTTGTCCCCGAGGATCCAACCCTGCAGCCTCTGTGGACCCTGGAAGACTCCAGGGATCTGTGACTGACTGAGGATGTAGGCGTTGTGCACACTCCCTGGGAATCGTGCGCAGAACTGCAGGATGTGTTTGTGGTGGTCGCACACCAGCTGCACATTCAGCAAATGGAAGCCCTTGGGGTTGATGTAGTTTACCGTGTGTTGCAACAGAGATCTGAGTGCCACATGAGTGCAGTCAATTGTACCCTGTGCCTGTGGGAAACCCAAGATCAGGGCGAATCCAATCGCTCTTGTATCCTGGCTGTCCTGGTCCCAGGCAAAATGCACAAAGTTGTGTGCCCTCGCGAAGATGGCATCCGTGACCTCCTGGATGCATTTGTGGGTGGAGGCTTGTGATATCCCACAGAGGTCACCTGTAGAGCCCTGAAAGAGACACTGGCATAAAAATTGAGCGCCACGGTTACTTTCACAGCCACTGGCAGTGGATGTCATCCATTTCCTGCAGTAAATGGCAGATGTGAGCGACCAGTTCCCTAGACATGCGCAGTCTTCAGTGACACTGGTTCTCAATCATCTGCAGGAATGAAAGGCAGTGTCTATAGACCCTGGGTGTCACTAGGCGCCAGCCAGCGACGGCTCGGCTGTGGCTCTTGGGCAGCGTGTGCAGGAGCACCAACTGCCCCTTCTTCCTGAGGTTGCTGCTCCTGCCCCTGTGTAGCCAGGAGTCACAGTCGTTCTCTCCTCCGTCGTCTTCATGCTCTGTAGGCCATCAGGCACACAGCTATTTCACCAGGTTCCCTGATCCTGATGTACTCCTCCTGCAGGATGAAACAGAGAGTGGTTAGCATGGGTGTACTGAGAGCCTGTCCTGGTTAAGTGCGATGGCCCCTTAATGCTTTCCAGGGAGTGCTGGCCACCACTTGGATGACCAGAGATTAATACGCTGCATGGCTGCTCTGTTAGCTTGAACCATGGGAGAGACTGATCCAAACCAGGATGCTGACATTGCAAGGGTCTGTGAGCACCTCCAGCAGTGACTGCTCCATGGCCAGCTTTAGCAAGAAGATTGTACAACATGCACAGTCCAACTGCTCTGCAGTCCACTAAAGTGCTTATGAATTTGCAGTCTGTGCTGGGGTGGGGGGTTGGGGAGATGGGGGCAGGGGAAGCTCTGGAGCACTTGGCGGCATTGTGATGCCTCTGCATTGCTTGAGTGGGCAGATAAGCTAGGAGCCCAACCCCAATCATATCAATGTGGCTGCGCCTGAACTGTCTCAGTCGCAGAGGAATGGTCACTTTCTACAGGTTTCCCGAATGTGTGGCCACTACCCTCGCCCACCCTATCCCCCCCACCCTGAATGCCTGTGCGCTATATTCAATGACAGGGCTGCACCTGTCCCCCACTCCCCCTCACCCTCAAAAGTCGCCTCAGAGGCAGTGCTACACTTGCCCCCTGATCCCCCCCCCCAAGCCGGCAATTAGTTGGCAGGGAGGCACTTAACCCCGAGCCCCTGGCCCCCCCCTGAAGCCTGCAAAGTAACAGGTGACCCTGGTGAGTTCTGCAGAGCGTTGCAGTGCCCTCACCTCCAGTTCACCCAAAGTGCAGGCGCCAAATGCACGTCACCTCCCTGCTGACGTGAAAGACGTTGGCGTGCTTTCCCGCCGATGTGGATGGATGATCCAGTGGGGTCTGTAAGAACCTGGCGGGATGACCTGATAATGATATGCTGATGTATTACAGTGAGGTTCCTGATGACCGTTGGCGGGAAATGTGGCCTGCCATCGGCGGGCTGGGTGGACAATCGTGACCTGCCTTCCCGCCGTCGTGAAACTGATCGCAGCATATTGTCCGCTCACACCATTTATCACGCCCGCAGCCAGCGGGCATGGAAAATTCCACCCTGGGTGTCTCTCCGGTGTCACTGCACTACCGACAGGCATCAGCCTCAATCAGCCACATCTCAGGTTTTCTTATCATTAATTGTGGAAGTCTGGGCAGTAAATGTGTATCACTCTAATCAGGAAATATGTGGCTGCCCACACATCTGTCGATTGCCCTTTTATATAGCAGGGATGTGCAGGTGCTGACATCTGACTCACCTTCTAATAGCAAAGTGGAGTGAGGATGAGTCAACAAAATGGTCTGAGTTTGACAGATCCCTGTGTTAGAATTTGATTAAACACTGCTGTATGTGTAGCACTATTCCATTTGTCTGTCCAAACATTTCAACCTGATCTGAAGATTGTTCAAAGTGATGCTTGCAGTAGCCTTCCTTATTTTTGCCACTCTTCTCCTTAAAAGAGGTTGATTCAAGCTAAGATAGTGCTCCCACATGTGACTAGGACTTCATGTGACCATCCATCCTAAGCAAAAACAGAAAATGGATGTTGGTAAACTGTTCAACTCTGGTGTACTTCATGCCCAAGCCAAACATCTCCTAAGGTTCCCTCTGCCCTGGGCCTGAACTCGCATCTTTCTTGAGTTTCTCTCCTATCTACACCTGTGCCCTCTCCAAACTGATCTTGTTTGTGAGATCCACCTTCTGCTCCTACAAGCCTATTCCCACTAAACTGCTAACCATCCTGGCTGATATTGCCAATGGCCGCATCTCCTTAGGAATTGTTCCCTTCGCCCCACCTCCTTATGGAAACCACCTTTAACCATTCTGTCCTTGCAAACTACTTCCCCTTCTCCAACCTCCTTTTCCTCTCTACAGTCCTAGAATGTAATGTTGTCTCCCAAATTCATGCTCATCCTCCATGTTTGAACCCCTCCAATCAGATTTCTGCCCCTGCCATATTATCGAAACAACACTTATCCGAATCTCTGATTGGGACTGTGGTAAACTATCCCTGTTCATCCTTCTCAAGGTAAATGCAGCCTTTGACACAGTTGACTATATCATCCTCATCTAAAGCCTTCCTATCATCATACCACTGCTCTCATCTGGCTCTAGCTTTATCCATTCAGTCATAGCCAGAGAATCACCAGGTTCTCTAGCCACGCTGTAACTTCTGCACATCCCTGATGATCCATCCCTGACTGCAACCCCCCACCCCGAAAACAAATCAGATTCTACATGTACACTGACAATATCCAGCTCTACCTCATCACCACCTCTCGACTCCTCCACTGACCTGAGTTGTCATATTGCTTGTCCAACTGGATGAGCAGGAGGTTCTTCTGGGTAAATAGTGGGAATACCAAAGCCAACCTGAAATGCTCATCCATGCTTTTATTGCATCCAGAGTCAATTGCTCCATTGTTCTCCTGACTGGCCCCACATCCTGTAGCCTTGCAAACTTGAGCTCATCCAAAACTCTGCTGCCTAACTCACACCAAGTTCTGTTCAGCCACCACCCCTGTGCTCGCTAACTTGCAAGGGCTGCTAGTTTGGCAATGCCACAATTTTAAAATTGTCAATCTTATCTTCATTTTCACCCATGACCTTGCCTGTCCCTACCTCTCTAATCTCCTTGAGCCCTACAACCCCCTGAGATCTCTGTGTTCCTCCAATTCTGGCCTCTCGAGCATCCTCGACTTTCATGGCATCAGCTGCCAGGCCTTAAGCTCTCAAATGCACCCCCCTAAACCTCTCCGCTTCTCTAGCACTGCCTCATCCTTTAAGATGCTCCTTAAAACCTACCTCTTTGATCAAGCTTTTAATCACCTGTCCTAATATCGTCTTATGTGGTTCAATGTCAAATTGTGTCTGATTATGCTTCTGTGAAGTGCCTTGAGATGATTTTATTAGATTAAAGGTACTATGGCGGGTCGGGTACTCACCCAATGTTGAGACAAGATTTAGCAGTCCTCCTGCCAACTGGCTAAGGTCAGCTCATTCAGCAGAGCACAAGGAGGGACCTTCCTAGTTGGTAGTTAGTCAAACACTGGACAGCACAGCAGTGAGTTGAACCATCAAGGAAGCCGAGGCTTGCAATCTCTAAATCCTATTGAGCTTTCTCTTTGTTCCACGCTATAATGCTTTACGTTTAATAACGTGTTGCGGAAATACCAGTCAATGAAACTTAATGCTGTGAACAGGATAAAACACCAACTGGTGGCACAAGATAAAAAATTAGAGTGTTTGTTCAGCAAACAATGTGGTTAGTTTTGAATATAATTTGTTAAAGGAAGTCAAATACACAAGTCTGAGTTGGAACTGATGATTGGGCTTGATCTTAAAACGGAGACCCATTTGGAGCATGGTTTGCAGGGAGCGCAGTGGTGGTGGTGGTGGTGGGTGTGGTTTTGTGGCAGTGGCAGGAGAGGGCAGAGATTGTGCACCTTTTTATGGCATTTAACATAGCCACCTAAATATAATCTTACTGCCAGATTTCAAAAGGAAAGACTTGCATTTTTATACCACTTTTCATGGTCACCAGACATCTCAAAGCACTTTACAGCCAATGAAGTACTATTTGAAGTGTGGCCCTGTTGTAATGTAGGTAACATGCAGCCAGTTTTGCACCAGCTCCCACAGAGAGCAGTGTGATAATGACCAGATGATCAGTTTCTGTGATTTGATTTGAGGGATAGTTATTGGCCAGGACACCAGGAATAAAAGCCCCTGCTCTATTTCGAATAATGCCAGGGGACTATATACATCCACCCGAGCAGGCAGATGGAGCCTCATTTTAATGTCTCATCAGAAGACGGCACTTCTGGCAGTGCAGCACATCCTCAGTATTGCACTGGAGTGAGAGCCTGGATTTTTGGGCTGAAGCCCTGCAGTGGGACTTGAACCCAGAACCTTGTAACTCAGAGGTGCTACCAACTGAGCCACACGTGACACTCATATGCATGTCAGTGGGTGTGGTGCAGACATGCATGACACAATTTCAACTCCCTGACACAAAGAGTTAATCCAAAGATGGAATTTGGAGAAGCTGGGAGGTCTTGCTCAGAGACAATGAAAGTATAAAATGAACTCAAAGTCAACATTCCACTTCAGTGATGCCCCCCTTGATGCACTGCTGGGTTCCGTGACAAGCCAGGAGAGATACTCCGCAGCAGCAGTGGGAAGAAACCTGCCACTGGTACAAACAAGGCATGGCTGGTGGTGGGACTTGAACACAGCACCTTCCAACTCAAGAGGCGAGAGCGCTACCAACAGAGCCTCAGCTGACAGAAAAGGGGAGGTGTGGGACTATTGGTGGATGGGGTATTGGGGTTCCGGTTACTAATCCCACAGTCAAATTAGTTCTTCACATACAGCCCAGGGAGAAAATAGCTTCCTAGGTTACCTTCTTCCTTACTCTTCCTCATTGTCCTCCTCTTTGTCCTCCCCCTTGTCTTCCTCCTCATGCTTCTGCTCCTCAGCTGCTCACTCTACAGCTGATGGCAAGAGCTGTGTCCTCATGATGGTGAGGTTGTGAAGCATGCAGCAGATCACCACAAATTTCAATGCATGCTGTGCTGGGTGCTGCAGGGCTCCTTCAGAACAGCCCAGACAGTAGATGTTGCTTCAGCACGCCAATGGTCTGCTGTATTGCATTTCGTGTGACAGCATGACTCTCATTTCATGCATGCTGTGCAGGGTATGTGTGGGTTGCCAACCAGAGCCAACAGCCATGCCTTAATGGGATTGTCCTTTCTCCCCACTTGCCACCTTCTGGTTTGCCGTGGTAGCTCAAAACAGTTGATACAGTGACTGCCACAGATGAAAACCTTGTGACCGCTGCCAGGATACCAGGCCATTGACCTGCCTGGTTAACTGCCTGTGGTCACACACCAGCTAGACATTGAGGGAGCAGAACCTCTTTTTGGTTTTGGAATATGGCAGAGTTAACATGTGGCGTCCACAAAGTGATGTGCCTGCAGTTGATGGTACACTGCACCAAAATGGCACTGCTGGCATCAAATCACCATTGACACTGATTGACATCGTGATCTGCCTGCTTTGCACTTCTGACAGACATTAGCTGTACATGCACAAGTACCCTCATCAACTGACACCTGGTACAGTTGCAGCAGAAATGTGCACCCTCGCATCAGAAGCCTTTCTCATCCTTCAACGGCACCTGTGACTTCAAAACAATGGGTACTACCACGCCCAGTTCCATGACCTCTCTGTTGTAGGTAGTGCCTGCTTTTTTTTTTGCAAAAATATACTTTATTCATAAAATATCTTCAACCACATTCCAAACCATTTCAAAAACACCAATACAAAGGTACAATCAGGCTCAACCTTTACAACATGTATCACAAGGTGCATCAGTACAAACAATGAATATTACAATCATTTGCAGACATTCATTTTGAGCTGTACAGCCCGAGGGGATTAAAACAGTTCCCGGCCCCTCGGTGCACTGTAGCAGAAAGGTCTTAGACAGCGACCCTTCCCCATTGCGCCTTTGCGGCAGCTGCCCCAAGCTTTAGTGCGTCCCTCAGCACGTAGTCCTGGACTTTGGAATGTGCCAGTCTGCAACACTCGGTCGGGGACAACTCTTTGCGCTGGAAGACCAACAAGTTTCGGGCAGACAAAAGAGCGTCTTTCACCGAGTTGATGATCCTCCAGCTGCAGTTGATGTTTGTCTCGGTGTGTGTCCCTGGGAACAGCCCGTAGAGCACAGAGTCCTGTGTCACAGAACTGCTCGGGATGAACCTCGACAGAAACCACTGCATCTCTCTCCAGACCTTCTTTGCAAAGGCACAATCTACAAGGAGGTGAACAACGGTCTCTTCCCCACCACAGCCACCTCGAGGGCAACGTGCCGAAGGGGTGAGACTCCTGGTGTGTAGGAAGGATCTGACGGGGAGGGCCTTTCTCACCACCAGCCAAGCTACGTCTTGGTGCTTGTTGGAAAGTTCTGGCGATGAGGCATTCTGCCAAATGACTTTGACAGTCTGCTCGGGGAACCATCCTACAGGATCCACCCTCTCCTTTTCCCGCAGGGCCTCTAAGGCGCTACGTGCCGACCACTGCCTGATGGACTTGTGGTCAAAGGTGTTTTTATGCATAAATTTTTCCACGAGGGACAGGTGGTACGGCACGGTCCAACTACTTGGAGCGTTCCGCGGCAGCGTGGCCAGACCCATCCTTCGCAACACCGGGGACAGGTAGAACCTCAGCACGTAGTGACACTTGGTGTTTGCGTACTGAGGGTCTACACACAGCTTGATGCAGCCACACACAAAGGTGGCCATCAGTGTGAGGGCGATGTTGGGCACGTTTTTCCCCCCTTTATCTAGAGGCTTGTACATCGCGTCCCTGCGGACACGATCCATTTTCGACCTCCAGATAAAGCGGAAGATGGCTCGAGTGATCGCAACCACGCAGGAGTGTGGAATGGGCCAGACCTGCGCCACGTACAGCAACAGCGAGAGTGCCTCACACCTGATGACCAGGTTCTTACCTGCAATGGAGAGGGAGCGTCGCTCCCACATGCCCAGTTTCCTTTTCACCATAGACACTCGCTCCTTCCAGTTTCTAACGCATGCCCTGGTCCCTCCGAACTATATCCCCAGCACCTTCAGGCCGTCAGCCCTGACAGTGAAGGGGACAAAGAATCGGTCAGCCCAGTTCCCAAAGAATATGGCCTTGCTCTTCCCATGATTTACCTTGGCTCCCGAGGCCAGTTCAAACTGGTCGCAGATGTGGATCAGTCTGCGCACTGACAGCAGATCCGAGCAGAAGACGGCGACATCGTCCATGTACAGGGAGGCTTTGACCTGAGTGCCTCCACTACCTGGGATCGTCGCTCTTCTTATGCCCGGATCCTTCCTGATGGACTCAGAAAAGGGTTCTATGCAACACACAAAAAGAACAGGTGAGAGAAGACAGCCCTGCCTGACTCCAGATTTAATAGGAAAGCTATCTGGTTCCCACCCATTGATTGAGACTGCGCTACTGATGTTAGTGTAGAGCAGTTGGATCCAATTTTGAATTCCCTCCCCAAACCCCATTTTGGATAGCACATCCACCATGTAGGTGTACGATATTCTGTCAAAGGCCTTCTCCTGATCCAGGCTGATGAGGCAGGTGTCCACACCCCTGTCCTGCACATAGGCAATCGTATCCCTGAGCAGCGCGAGGTTGTCAGAGATCTTCCTGCCCGGCACAGTGCAGGTCTGGTCAGGGTGGATCACCAATTCCAGAGCGGATTTGACCTGATTGGCGATGACCTTGGACAGAATCTTATGGTCCACATTCAACAGTGAAATGGGTTGCCAATTTCTAATTTCCTCCCTTTCCCCCTTGTGCTTGTAGATGAGGGTGATAATGCCTTTCCTCATGGATTCTGACATGCTGCCGGCCAGAAGCATACTCTCGTACACTTCTAGCAGGTCTGGGCCCATCCAGTCCCACAGAGACGAATACAACTCCGCCGGCAAGCCGTCGCTTCCGGGAGTTTTACTCTTCTCGAAGGACTCAAGGGCCTTAGTCAGTTCATCAGGAGTTAGCGGTTTGTCCAGGCTCTCCCGTGTTCTGTCGTCTAAGACCTCCGTGATAGAGGACAGGAAGGACTGGGAAGCCATGCTGTCTGTGGGCTTCACGTCATACAATCCGGCATAAAAGGATTTGCTGATCCTCAATATGTCGGATTGCAATGACTTTACTGAGCCGTCTTCTTCCTTCAGGCTGCTGATCACAGAGCTCTCTCTGTGTACCTTTTGGAAGAAGAAACGTGAGCACGTCCCATCCTGCTCCACGGAGCGGACTCTGGAACGGAAGATGATCTTGGAGGCCTCCGAGGCAAAGAGCGAGGCTTGCTGGCTCTTCACCTCTTGGAGTTCCTCCTTGACATCGACCCCCATCGACTGCAGCCGGAGCAGGTTCTGCATGTTCTTCTGGAGTCGGGACATTTCCCTCTGTTCCTTTCTAGCTTTCTGGGTGCCTTTGAGGATGAAAAACCTCTTGATGTTTCCCTTGATCGCTTCCCACCCGTGTGTCAGGGACTCAAAGAGGGGTTTCACGGTTCTCCAACCTTTCTAATCCCTCTTGAGCTCCTCAATGTTCTCTGGGGTCAGCAGTTGCATGTTTAGCTTCCATGCCCCCCTGCCCACCCTCCAGTCTTCCTCTAAGTGGCAGTCAGCCAGTAGGAGGCACTGGTCAGAGAAAAACACCGGCTTGACGTCGGTGGATCTGACTGCGAATGCACGGGACACAAACAGGAAGTCTATCCTGGAACGGATGGACCCGTCTGGCCGCGACCAGGTGTATCTACGCTGTGCTCCGTCTGCAGGGTTGCTGAAGATGTCGTGCAGCTTGGCATCCTTAACTGTTTCCATCAGGGATCTGGACGTAGCGTCCAATCTGCTGTCGGCCCTGCTGGATCGTCCAGCCGCATCAATGATGCAGTTGAAGTCACCGCCCAGAATGACCAGCCTGGCGGTCGCCAGCAGCAGTGGGAGCTGCTGAAAAACCTCCAGCCGCTCGGCCCCTTGTGACGGGCCATACACGTTAATTAACTGAAGTGGAGCGTTCTTGTACATTACGTCTGCTACGAGGAGGCGCCCGCCCACCACCTCCTTGACCTCGGAGACGGTGAAGTTGCCTCCCCGCAGCAGAATACCCAGGCCAGAGGAACGAGAGTCGTTTCTGCCCGACCAGATCGATGGCCCGTGGGACCACCATCGTGACCATTGCCTGTAGGAGCTGAGGTGTGGTATCGCACACTCCTGCAGAAACAACAGGTCAGCTTTGACCTTGGCTAGGTAGTCCAAGGTCGCAACACATCGCGTAGTAGATTTAATGCTACGCACATTTATGGATACAATCTTTAAACCCATTTTAAAGCATTTATTCTCCTACCAAACCTGTTGTCTCTGAGAGTCCCAGACCTTTAGTCTGCTCCTTCATGCCCGTAGTGAGCTCAAATTGCCTCACTTTGGATGGGCTGAGGAAATCCTCATTGGCAGTGTTCTGCTCCGGTGGCATCTCGTGGTCCATGCAGAGAGCGGGGTTTGAGATGACCTTTGTTGGAGAAGCTTCTCCAATCCTCTCCCCCTCTGGGGCGTTGCTGCTCCCGGCTTCCCGGAGCTGGGGTGCGCTGAGCGCCTCACTGCTCCCAGATTCCTGGGGCTGTGGTGCCCTGGCCTCTTCGGGTTGTAGGAAAAGTTGGGGTGCGCTGGTCTCCTCATTGTCTCCAATGTTCTGGAGCTCGGGTGTCTCGTCCTCCAACTCCCTAGAGCTTTGCCGCTTCTTCTGTCAGTGCCGCCCTGGCACTTCTTCGTCTGAAGAGCTGCTGCCTTTGTCATCCATGTCGGATGGGAGACGCCTCTTGCCACTTGTCTGGGAAATGGCTTGGTTCCTTCTTAGCCTCTTCTTCCTTTTGGCTCTCTTCACCATCTGCCACTCCCCCTGCTGCTTTTCCACTGCTGCCTGCTCCTCCTCCATTGATTCGCTCTCCTGAGGATTGGGAGGTTCAGGGGGTAGTGCTGTTGATTGGCTCTCTGTTGCCTCAATCTTTTCCTCCACCTTGTCTCTCTCTGTGTCCTCCTTTGTCCCGTTGAGCTCCCTGGGGGCCTTGGTGGTTGGAGTGACACGCAGCATTTCTTCTGCGTTGGCTTTGGCTGCCTGTGCGTAAGTGAGGCAGCGTTTGGGGCAGCTCCTGTAGAGGTGACCTGCCTCGCCACACAGGTTGCAGCACTTAGCCTGTTTGCAGTCTTTTGTCTGGTGCCGTTCCTGTTTGCAGTTCTTGCAGAGGGCGGCGCTGCAGTTGGCCGCCACATGGCCAGACTTGCCGCATGAGCGACAATGTTTGGGTTGCCCAGCGTTGCCACGGCTTCCCCCGATAGTGAATCTGGAAGGAGGGTGGAAGGTGGCTCCCTTACCGTCGGTCTTGAGCGTGACCTTAACCTGACGTTTGCATGTCCCGATCCCCAAATCGTCTCTAACCTCGGTGCAGCTCCCCACCTTATCGAAGTACCTGGTGAGGAAGGTGAGCACATTGGCTACAGGGACGTAGGGATTGTAAAGATGCACCGTCACCACCCGGTCCCGTTGCAACGGCAGAGCAAAGAGCGGCTCCGCCGTCAGGATCTTCATCTCCGGCAGGTCTCTCTTCTCCTCGAACACCTTCAGGAGCTTGACGCAGTCTGCCACTCGCTTGAACGACACATCAAAATATCCAGCGCTGGGGAAGTCCTGCAGGCAGTAGATCTCTGCAGCTTCGAATCCACACGCCTTTAGCAAGATCCTCCTGGAGAAGAAGGCCCGATCCATAGGTGCTTCTCCTTCGCTGTCCTTCACCATGACTCGGACGGTGTTAGATACCCCATGGTATGTGGTTCGATTCGTTATAGCATTTGCTTCACGACCTTGCTCTGGCAGAACCATGATCATGGTCTCTCCCCTGCCAGGTAGTTCTTTAAAGCTTTTTTTACACATCCTATTGCTACTATAGTTCATTAGTTCTATGCAGGGGAAAATGGGTAAATGGGCATGGAAGTGTCATGGCTTAGCATGTGGGCATGAGGGGCTATAGAGGGTTGTTGGGGAGGTGAGGGGCCATAGGGGCTGGGTAACGGTCATACTTTGGCATGGAGACATGAGGAAGACCTTTTGAACTTTTCTTTCAAAAGGTCCCCTCATGCAGACCATGGTTCATGACACCTCTGAGATGCTGTGAACCAAGACTCTTTGAAAAGCTGGTCCAACTCCATGAAAGTTGCGAAGGACTAGGACATGCCTAGCCCTCAATGGAGCCGGCCAGTTCGGTAGTGCAGGGTGCATGCTCACGACTCAACACAATCCACACTTATAAAAGGCACTGTTAAAAATTGGAAACCCCGGGAATGGGGTTGGGAATCCCAAAGTTGGGTCCTGGCTGCCATTTTGAAAGGTCCACGGAGTCAGAGAGACTCTGCGAAAATCCAGCCCCATGTGTCTAGCTGGGATCCTGATCTACTAGTTCTCTTCCAATTCCACCCTTTTCCCCCTTTGTCACATAGCACTACTAAAGCTATCGGAACTAACAGGAACAATTCTTGCAGAGGAAAAGGAGTTAAAACTGAGAAGGCAAAAATGTAAAGGAGACAAAGGGAAAGTGGAAGAGAACAAAGCAATGAGAGAAAACCAGACGTGGAGAGAGAGAGAGAGGAACATGTGAAGGAGTAGAGAGAGGGAAACTGATGTGACGCAAGTGAGAGAAGGAGAAACAGAATTAAAGAACAAGACTGAACTTTTCAGATATGTTTTATATAGCACCAGTATCCCTAGTGAGTCAGGGTGAGATGTGAGATGTGAGAATTTTGATTTTTGGTGGGTGAACAGCCCAAATATATTTAAGAACCAGAGCAGCAGAGCATCAAGACCAGGTTCAGGTCCAAGTCTGAGCTCTGAGATCTCAACTGGAGTTGAGCAGTAGAATTGGCCTCAGAAACTGCGTTAAGAAGAGGAAAAATGGAGCAGGATTCCTATATTATTTTGCTATCCAGTGGTCCCTGCTGAAATGTGTATGGGTGCAGATGCTGCATAACAGTAGGTTCAGACTAAGCTGTGATGCCCTCTATTGTTCAATAGCATGATGACACTATCCTGGCCCTCAGATGAGAGATAGGAGAATTATCAGTGCCTGTGGACCAGTATCTGAACAAAAGTCATTGCCTTCAGAAGAGAATTGGGAAAGTATTGACAGGGAAATTAAAGATTTGCCACATTCACACATTGTCCCCCACAAGATAAAACACAAAGTGGAAAGGGTTCATCTTAAGCACTACTTCAAGTTACTCCTTAAGTACAGGACAAAGTGGTAAAGGAAAAGTTTGTGACTAATGTCAGTGTCGGGAAGCACTTCTTCATTAGAAAGGACCCTTAATATCTGGAATCCACTCCCGGATGTACAGGCAAAAACTCAGGAATTAATCAAGAGGCAGTTAGGTAGAGTGATGGGAAGGGTCCTCAGTTTCTATGGAAGGGTGTACTAGGTGAGCCAAAAGCCCCTTCTTATCAGCTGCTTACTTTTGTGACAAGCAAATCCACCCCCAAAAAACTGACACAAGGGTCAAATAAGTCAAAGCCAACAAGACTGCCACTCCCTGGTCATTCACAACCAAAGCCATTCAATAAACCTGTGTCACTAGCATTTAGTACCATTTATACTACACTGTATGCACTGTATACTGTGCTATGTACATTCCATGAATGTGTTGGAATCAGAGAATGACTGCAATACAAAAGAGCATTTAAGCAAGAAACAGAAGAGCAAGTAATCACAGGAGTGACACCCTGTCCTATCCTGCATCAGTGAGCTGGTGTATTCTGCTGCAGGTTGTACCATCTCCCCTGGGATTTAGAGTCACAACTTAGTGAATGAGAGGATAGGGAAGTAAAATGAAAGCCATTGGTGTATATTTTACATCGTAAAGATGACACTAGCTTCTATGTATGTAACAGGTTTTATTCCCAGTGTTTTAAAATGTCTGCTCCATACTTCAGCTCTGGCTTCCAGCTCTTTCTCCAGTTTTATTTACTTTTCTCTCTGAGTCCATACCCAAGCTTAACTAATCAAGCACAGTGAGTATCAATAATAAATAGGCACACATAATCAAATGCTGAACAATTGAGCGCTACAATGGGGAATCATAATGCAGGTGACTCCAAGTTGCATTATATAGCATCTTTAACAAGAAGAGATATTTCACTATCTTTCCAGAGGGAGAGGAATAGATGCCAGGGAGCTGAGAGATGTGATTGGTGGAATGATCAATATGAAGGGCTTCCTGGAAGATATTTAATGGTGGGGAAAGAAATAGAGAAGCGATTTATGGAGAGAGTTCCAAGAATGGGGCTGAAGGATCTTCTCCCACCAAATCCTCCCTACCTCTCCTCCCCACCCCAATGGTGCAGTGGCGGCAGGAAGAAGGCCAGAATTAGCAGACCAGAGGGCACCAGAGGAGATATCGGAAAGGAGAAGGCTCCAGGAATGAAGAGGGTGAGGCCCTGGAGAGATTTATAGAGGAGGAGGGTGAGACCTGTGCCTAATTGGCTTGTGCTGGATAATGTCCAGCGCAAAGTCGAAGCCTACATTCAGACTAACGTACAGTCTGTTTCAATGCCAACAGTGATAGGATTTCAGGTATCTCCACATTGCTGGAAGAGCTGCAGCGACAGACAGTGAATTTGGAAGAAACAGGTGTAGAGGAGTAACTGACCACTTCCAATACATAGTTTATTTCGACAAACAACTTAAGAGAAAGTAAATGTTTGTGATAGAGATTAATCAATACAAGGTTGGCAAGGGCAGTTAGGGATGGGCAATAAATGCCAACCTTGCCAGCAATGATTACATCCCAAGATTGAAACTTAAATAAAGTAATCATGCCACAGAAATTCCCAAACCCATTTCTTGCCTGCACATGCACCAGGATATGAAAATGAGTGCCCAGGAGTGATTGGGTGTCTGAAATCTCACCATGGAAATGTATGATACTCCTCCATGAGATTTACATTATATAAAAATACACAACTTCCTTGGATTCAAAGCAATTTCGACTCCCCACTGATCAGCATATGAATCAGATCTGGGGACATGGGCCATTGACGAATTCTCCAGTAATCAGCTGCTACTATCAAGAGTAGACCATTCACCATGGGATTCCCTGTGTCAGTGAAATGAGAAAAGTGGGAAAAGCATGCAAATTAATCAGCTCAAAAACACTGACGACAGCACTCAGCAATCTCAGTCTGAGGACACAATTAATAGCCCTTACCATGTATTGCTGACAGCAGTCCTTGTACATTACTGACAGGGACAGTAATCCAAGCTTCACATTACCAACAGTGTGTAAAACAGTCATTACCATGCATTACTGTCAGTGAGGAAATACTTTACATTAGGGGCACCGAGACCTTTTACGAGCTGTTCCAATATTTGAAATAAAGCTGTCCAAATATTACGCAAGAAAAAGAAATCAGCATCAGATCAAAGTTTCATTGCATTTGCTCTCCGCAGGCAATCCAAGTGCAGAAACTGGAAAATCTATTCCAGTGCGCCCCCTCCAGTGTGCTCCCTCCAGTGTGCTCCCTCCAGTGGAGGGAGATACAATGGGGAGAATTTTAACAAAGATGTGCTGGGAGCAGTGGCGGGGAGGGGAGGGGAGGGGCAGGGGATGTGTGTTGTGGGTAGGGGGCTCTGGTAGCCTGTGGGATACCTGGAAGTAAACGCAATGCATGTCAGTGGATTTCTAACCCAGTCCCTGGCCTTTGATTTTCAGGTTTCCCAACCAAATATGTTGCTGGCCCACATGAGTCAGATACTTACAGTGGCACTGCAAAGATAATAATTTATAGATTCCGGAGATGGGGCAGCAAAGGAATGAACTGTCGAAATGGAGTCCCAACATTTCGAGTCTGTGTCCTGCTGGATGTGATGCTGCAATCTGTAAGGGCACTCTTACTGCTCCCTAATGATGGGAGAAAGGCAAGACGGTGTGGCTAGAGGCTGTTCAGGAGGTGAGCAGCAGGATTACGGACTCCTGGATTCAATGACCTAATCAGGGCACGAAAGGTTAGCACAATGGCACACTAACTACATCCTGCTGTGTGTATCGTACCAGCCCCCTCACTCTGACTTCTCAAGCCTCTTCCAGCACATCACTGATCCTGTGAACTCACCTTGCAGGTGTTCCCATCCCACTCTGTCAATGCAGCTCCTCACATCCCCGCTCCACCACTAACTCTCACACTCATCTTAATGCAATGTTACACCGCTACTTTATAGCCACCCTCCACAAATGCTGCCCATTCATCCATTCCATGCATCCCATTGCTTTCTTCTTCCTCTCCTTGCAAGTGACCGTTTTACTTGTGATATATGGCAAGACTTTGAATTGATGCCGAGCATCAATGGGGTTGGGGTTGGGGTTGTGCTGTGATGGTGGGGATTGGTTGTTTGTAGGTTTATTGGGGAAAGCAGTGCAGGTAAGTGAGGGGCAGATGGTGACATAGTGGTACTGTTACTGGACTAGTGGTCCAGAGACCCAGGTTAATGTTCTGGGGACATGGATTTAAATCCCATAGGGGTAGCTAGTGGAATTTAAAATTTAATCAATAAAATCTGGAATTGAAAGCTAGTATCAGTAATGGTGACCATGCAACTATCATTGATTGTTGTAAAAACCCATCTGGCTCATTAATGAGGGAAGGGAAATCTGCTGTTCTTATCTGGTCTAGCCCACATGTAACTACTATTAACTGCCCTCTGAAATAGCCTAGCAAGCCACTCAGTTCAAGGCAATTAGTGCTGGGCAGCAAATGCTGGCCTTGCCAGTGATGCCCACATCCCACAAAGGAATAAATAAAGTGAGCTTAGCCTGTGGTTGTTAGATGAGTTTACTTGTGAAATGTAACTAACCCCCATCATTATGAAGGCATCCTGCGGTGCAGTGTGTACCACTGCTGGTGCACTGAATGTGTCACATTCCTCCTTCTCCTCCTCCAAAGAGGCTCTATGCTTTGTGCTTTGTTCATGTTGCCGGTCCAAACCTCAATGTTGTGCAGAGTGCGGAACACCATGACCATTCTGCAGACTCTGGCTGAAGGGTGTATTGAAGATTTCTCAAGGGACCTGAAGTGCTTTTTCAGCATCTGGCTGCTTGCTCAATGACATGTCTGTTTTTCATGTGGCTACCATTATATCGCTCCTGTGCCTCATTAGCTGGGTTCCTCAAGGGTGTCATCAACCAGGTTTTAAGTGGGCATCCCTGTCTCCAAGCAGTCAGCCTGTAAGTCTGCTCAGAGTTTTGAAGGGATCAGGGAGAGTGAACTGACAAATGCATCATGGCAGCTTTCTGGGAATCTTGCATACAGTTGCAAAAGATCTTTTAGTGGTTGCAGGCGAGCTGCAAATTGATGAAGTGAAAGTCCTTGTGGCTGACGAGCATCCCCAGGTCAACTATGGGTGACTTACCTGCCACATGAATGCAGTTGATAATGCCCTGTACCTGTGTTGAAGCCAGTCAGAGTTCCAAACCCGATCACTCACTCATTCTGACTGCCATCATCAGTGGGAAAGTGTACATCATTGTCTGCCCTGGCAAACATGGCATCATTCACCTGTTTAATGCACTTGTGAGTAGCCAAATGTGGGATCCTGCAAATGTTTCTGACAGATCCCTGGATGGTTCCCAAGGCTCCCAAGAGATTGAGAGCTGCGGTGGCTTTGACAGCCACTGGTAAAGCATGGCTACCAAGTCTACCTGGCAGTAAAAGGCTGGTCCTCTGCCTGTAGACTCTGACTGGCGGTATTGTCTCCTGTGAATTACAACTCTCTGCTCATCCCCTCTCTCTCCTGTGCAGTGGTGAGTCCCTGGTGTTTTCTCTCCTCCACAGGGCCCATGCTGAAAAGCCAGCAGCAGCTGAGTGTGGAGGTCATGGCAACCTCAGAGGGTGACTTGCACTCTGAGGAACCACCGTTACTGGACTTACATGCACCCTCCACCAATGCAGATTGTTGAGCCTCAGTGGGGCCTCAGGTGACACTAGGATGGGCACAAGGCGAACATCAAGTCACACATGAGCAGGAGCAGGTAATGGAGGCAGCTACCACTTTGGGCAGGCCCCATTGGAGGATGGAGGTTGGAGGACAGCTCCAGCTGTACTTACCTGGCTTTTTAAAAAAATCATTCATGGGGTGTGAGCTTCGCTGGCTGGGCCAGCATTTATTGCCCATCCCTAGTTGCCCTTGAGAAGGTGATGGTAAGCTGCCTTCTTGAACCACTGCAGTCCACATGGTGTAGGTACACCCACAGTGCTGTTAGGGAGGGAGTTCCAGGATTTTGACCCAGCGACAGTGAAGGAACGGCGATATATTTCCAAGTCAGGATGGTGAGTGACTTGGAGGGGAACTTCCAGGTGGTGGTGTTCCCATCTATCTGCTTCCCTTGTCCCTCTAGATAGTAGTGGTCGTGGGTTTGGAAGGTGCTGTCTAAGGAGCCTTGGTGAATTCCTGCAGTGCATCTTATAGATGGTACACATTGCTGCTACTGTGCGTCTGTGGTAGAGGGAGTGGGTGTTTGTGGATGTGGTGCCAATCAAGCGGGCTGCTTTGTCCTGAACGGTGTCAAGCTTCTTCAGTGTTGTGGGAGCTGCACTCACCCAGGCAAGTGGGGAGTATTCGATCACACTCCTGATTTGTGCCTTGTAGATGGTGGACAGGCTTTGAGGAGTCAGGAGGTGAGTTACTTGTCGCAGGATTCCTAGCCTCTGACCTGCTCTTGTAGCCACAGTATTTATATGGCTAGTCCAGTTCAGTTTCTGATCAATGGTAACCCCCAGGATGTTGATAGTGGGGGATTCAGTGATGGTAATGCCAATGAACATCAAGGGACGAAGGTTGGATTCTCTCTTGTTGGAGATGGTCATTGCCTGGCACTTGTGTGGCACAAATGTTACTTGCCACTTGTCAGCCCAAGTCTGGATATTGTCCAGGCCTTGCTGCATTTGCACATGGACTGCTTCAGTATCTGAGGAGTCGCGAGTGGTGCTGAACATTGTGCAATCATCAGCGAACATCCCCACTACTGACCTTATGATGGAAGGAAGGTCATTGATGAAGCAGCTGAAGATTGTTCCATCTAGGACACTACCCTGAGGAACTACTGCAGTGATGTGCTGGAGCTGAGATGACTGACCTCCAACAACCACAACCATCTTCCTTTGTGCAAGGTATGACTCCAACCAGCAGAGAGTTTCCCCCTAATTTCCATTGACTCCAATTTTGCTAGGGCACTTGGTCAAATGCTGCCTTGATATCAAGGGCAGTCACTCTCACCTCACCTCAGGATTTCAGCTGAACCAAGGCTGTAATGAGGTCAGGAGCTAAGTGGCCCTGGCGGAACCCAAACTGGGCGTCAGTGAGCAGGTTATTGCTAAGCATGTGCTGCTTGATAGCACTGTTGATGACCCTTTCCATTACTTTATTGATGATCGAGAGTAGACTGATGGGGCGGTAATTGGCCAGATTGGATTTGTCCTTTATGTGTGCAGGACACACCTGGGCCATTCTCCACATAGCCAGGTAGATGCCAGTGTTGTAGCTGTACTGGAATAGCTTGGCTAGGGGCACGGCAAGCTCTAAAACGCAAGTCTTCAGTACTATTGCCGAAACATTGTCAGGGCCCATAGCCTTTGCACTATCCAGTGCCTTCAGTCGTTTCTTGATATCACGCGGAGTGAATCGAATTGGCTGAAGATTGGCATCTGTGATGCTGGGGACCTCCGGAGGAGGCCGAGTTGGATCATCTACTCAGCACTTCTGGCTGAAGATTGTTGCGAATGCTTCAGCCTTATCTTTTTCACTGATGTGCTGGGCTCCTCCGTCATTGAGGAAGGGGTTATTTGTGGAGCCTCCTCCTCCAGTGAGTTGTTTAATTGTCCACCACCATTCAAGACTGGATGTGACAGGACTGCAGAGCTTAGATCTGATCCATTGGTTGTGGGATCGCTTTGCTCTGTCTATCACTTGCCGCTTATGCTGTTTAGCACGCAAGTAGTCCTGTGCTATAGCTTCACAAGGTTGACACCTTATTTTTAGGTATGCCTGGTGCTGCTCCTGACATGCCCTCCTGCACTCTTCATTGAACCAGGGTTGATCCCCTGGCTTGAAGGTAATGGTAAAGTGAGGGATATGCCAGGCCCTGAGGTTACAGATTGTGTTTGAGTACAATTCTGCTGCTGCTGATGGCCCATAGCGCCTCATGGATGCCCAGTCTTGAGTTGCTAGATCTGTTTGAAATCTATCCCATTCAGCATGGCGGTAGTGACACACAACACAATGGAGGGTATCCTCAATGTGAAGGTGGGACTTTGTCTCCACAGTGACTGTGCAGTGGTCATTCCTACTGATACTGTCATGGAAGGACATCTGCGGCAAGCAGGTTAGTGAGGATGAGGTCAAATATGTTTTTCCCTCTTGTTCCGTCACCAATAATGGACAATGCTGAGCCTCAGGGTCCAAATGCAAAGTGAGTGCTAATGGAGCAGCAATGGGAGATGTGTTTCCTGCGGCAGTGTGGTCCTTCAAGCTGAAAATAGAGGAGTCCATTAGTGATGTGAGCATCACAGTGTCTCAGGCACATGAACACATGACGTCCTCCATTGAAATGAATGTCCACCCATATGCAGCAGTCCACCAAATGGAGACAGGAGCAGTGGACAGGCATGAACAGATTGTATGATACATTCTGTAGCATTGACGGGTCCAATGATGGCACAGGGATAAACGCATATCTAATCAGGTGTGATAAGCACAGAAGTGCAGATTGTGCCAATACCCAAAGGGCTCCATCTTCTGAAGCCAACTCCCTTTCCCTCCAACCGCATCACCCTGCATGACCCCACCCCACCCCACCCCCCAAAACTGAGGCACATGATAAGCCTCAGGCACTTTGAATGAGGCAATTCCTGCACAAATGCAGCTGACGCAGCCTGTCATGGTGCCATCACATGCACAGCAACTCTGAGGAAGGGAACAATGTCATCTCAGCTGCCGAACCCCTCTTGAGCAGCCTGCCTCCACACCTACTCCAGCCACAGGGAAAGCTTCACATAGGAGCTCTCAGAACAGGGTGTAGACAAGTCAGAAAACAAGGTTCAACTGTAAAACAGTGTTAAATCAAGGTCTACAACCAAGGTCACAGATCTAATGCAAAGTTAGGTTCTTTATTGCTTTGAATTTAGTGTTTGGGATAACATTCTATATTTCACTTTTCTTTCTGTACAGAAATTGGACTTCTTACATGTTCTCTCATTCACAATCAGGAGTTTCAAACTTCCTGAAGGGAGAACAAAGGATTCAGGGTGTGGATCTCCTGCCATTATGAACTTTGGTACATGAAGAACAGGAATAGACCATTCAATCCCTTGAGCCTGGTCTGCCATTCAATTAGATCATGGTTGATCAATTAGATCATGGTTGACCTGTCTCACATCTCCATTTGCCTGCCTTGTCTCTACCTGTCTTAATAACAAGCCTAACAACAATCAATCTATCTGAGTTGAAAATCTAATTGACCTAGCATCCACAGGCTGAGGACGAGGGTCCAGATTATCACTACATTTTGTGTGAAGAAAATGTTTCCTTATTTTATTCCTGAATAGCCTAACTCTAATTTTAACATTATGTCACTTTGTTCTAGATTTCCCCAACAGAAGAAATAGTTTCTTTATACCTACCATGGCAAATCCTTTTGTCATGATCTATTACAGGTAGATCACCCTCAGTCTTCTGCACATTAAGAAATACAAGCCTCTAAGTCCGAATATCATTCTGATGAATTGGTGCTGTGCCCCCTCCAAGGTCAAAATGTCCTTCCTGAGGTACAGTGGCAGAACTGAATGACCAAGGCTTCATATAACTGCAGAAGAGAAGTACTATTCAATACAACCCTCCCACAGTTACCCCTGCAGAGTGGCAACAGAAGCACTGCTACCTAAACGTAGAAAAACTCTACTGATTGTACTGCATCCACGGCACTGAATATGCCACTCACTTCACTGTAACCAGAGATCGTAACATGGACCAGATGTCAGGTTATGATGAAATATGCTTGTATAACCGAGACACACATCACTAATTTAAAGTAAACACTGTCGAAAACAGTACAGCACAGTCTTCAGCAGTTTTTAAATTTAAGTTTCATATAAAGAGACACAGAGATCAACCCCATTTCTGCAGGACCCAGGAGTCTCCTATGTTCCCAGAAATGACCCAGCTCTCCCACTGGGCACCTCCTGTTTTTATACCAAGTAAAACACCTTCCCCGCCAGCCCTCACCCGACTGCTTTCCTTCTTGAAACACATACTGACCTGAAAAGTTTGGCTGTTCTTCTAAAAGTGTCACTCCTCATTGGCCACTGTGTTTCCAGCTTTTTCCACTCCAGCTCAGCCAGTCTTCAGCTTTCCCACCCAGTTCATAAACCAGTTGCTTTCATAGGACAACTTACTCATTCCAGTTAGCTCCAAACCTGCTGTTTTACTGAAAGAGCATGAGCTGTTTGCAACCATCTTTAGTTACAAGTGCTGAGTGGGTGAGCCATTGTGATGTTCTCCTGATGTCCCCAGCATCACAGATGCCAGTCTTCAACCAATACAATTCACTCCACGTGATATCAAGAAACGGCTGAAGGCACTGGATTCAGCAAAGGTATGGGAACTGATAACATCCCAGCAATATTACTGAGGACTTGTACTCCAGAACTAGCTGTGCCCTTAGCCAAGCTGTTCCAGTACAGCTACAACACTAGCATCTGCCCAGCAATGTGGAAAATTTCCTATTTATGTCCTGTGCACAAAAAGCGAGACAAATCCAACCCGGCCTGTTCCCGCCCAATTAGTCTACTCTCGACCATCAGCAAAGTGAAGGAAGATTTTGTCGACAGTATTAAAGTACTTACAGTACTTACTTACAATTTACTCACCTGCTCACTGACACTCAGTTTGGGTTCTGCCAGGGCCAGTCGGCTCCTGACCTCATTACAGCCTTGATTCAAACATGGACAAAAGAGCTGAACTCAAAGGGAGAGGTGAGAGTGACTGCCCTTGACACCAAGGCCGCATTTGACTGAGTTGCATCAAGGAGCCTTGGAAAAATTGAAGTAAATGGGAATCAGGGGGAAAACTTTCCATTGGTTGGAATCATACCTAGCACAAAGGAAGATGGCTGTGGTTGTTAGAGTCAGTCATCTCAGCTCCAAGACATCACTGCAGGAGTTCCTCAGGGTGGTGTCCTAGTATCAACTATCTTCAGCTGCTTCATTGATGACTTTGCCTCCATCATAAGGTCAGAAGTGGGGATGTTCACTGATGATTGCACAACATTCAGCACCATTTGTGACTCCTCAGATACTGAAGCAGTCCCTGTCCAAATGCTGCAAGACTTGGACAACATTCAGGCTTGTGCTGATAGGCAACAAGTAGCATTTGTGCAACACAAGTGCCAGGTAATGACCATCTCCAACAAGATAAAAGTATCTATTTCCCCATAATAGTCAATGGCATTACCATTGCTGAATACCCCATTATCAACATCCTGGGAGTTACCATTGACCAGAAACTGAACTGGACCAGTCATGTAAATACTGTGTCTACAAGAGCAGATCTGAGGCTGGGAATTCTGCAGTGAGTAACTCACCTCTTCACTCCCCAAAGCTTGCCCATCATCTACAAGGCACAAGTCATACGAACATACGAATTAGGAGCAGAAGTAGGCCACTTGGTCCCCCAAGCTTGCCACGCCCAGCCAGCAAGATCATGGCTGACCTGATTGTAACCTCAACCCCACATTCATGGCTACCCTCAAGAACCTTTCACACCCTTGTTAATCAAGGATCTATCTAGCTCTGCCTTAAAAATATTCAGAGACTGCTTCCACCACCTGTTGAGGAAGAGAGTTCCAAAGTCTCATGACCCTCTGAGAGAAAAAATTTCTCCTCATCTTTGTCTTAAATGAGCGATCCCTTATTTTTAAACAATGACCCCTAGTTCCAGATTCTCCCATAAGAGGAAACATCCTTTCCCTACCCACCCTGTCAAGACCCCTCAGGATATCTTAAAGATTTCAATCAAGTTGCCTCTTACTCTTGAAAACTTCAGTGGATACAAGCCTAACCTGTCCAACCTTTCCTCATAAGACAGCCTGCTCATTTCTGGTATTAGTCTAGTAAACATTCTCTGAACTGCTTCTAACGCATTTACATCTTTCCTTAAATAAGGAGACCAGTGATGTGCACAGTACTCCAGATATGGTCTCACCAGTGCCCGGTACAACTGAAGCATAACCTCCCTACTTTTGTATTCAATTCTCCTCACAATAAATGATAACATTCAATTAGCTTTCCTAATTACTTGCTGTACCTGCATACAAACCTTTTGTGATTCATGCACTAGGACACCCAGATCCCTCTGAATCTTGGGAGTGTGATGGAATACTCTCCACTTTCCTGGATGAGTGCAGCTCCAAAAACACTCAAGAAGCTCAACACCTTCCAGGCCAAGTGGCCTGTTTGACTGGCACCCAATCCTCTAACTCAAAGATTCACTTTGCCACCAATGCACATTGGCAGCATTGTGTACCATCTGCAAGGTGACTGCAGCATCTCACCAAGGTTCCTTCAAAAGCACCTTCCAAACCCGTGATGAAAACAGAAAGTGCTGGAAAAACTCAGCAGGCCTGGCAGCACCTGTGAAGAGAGAAACAAGAGTTAGCAGCAGGGATTTTCCAGTCCTGTTGTGGCAGGACGTGCTGTGGGGGTCGCGGTGGCCCAGCCAAAGACCATTAACCTTCTGCGGGACCGGATAATCCCGGCAATGGGCAGGGCCAGAAAATCCAGCCCAACGTTTCGACTCCAGTATGACTCTTCCGATATGACCAACATGTAGGTTCCAGTATGACGAACAAGAGTCAGATTGGACTCGAAACGTTAACTCTCTTTCTCTCTCCACAGATGTTACCAGACCTGCTAAGTTTTCTAGCACTTTCTGTTTTTATTTCAGATCTCCAGCATCCGCAGTATTTTATTTTTAGTCCAAATCTGCAACCTCTACCGCCTAGAGGGACAAGGACAGCAGATGCATGACCACCACCAGCAAATACCCCTCCAAGTCACACACCATCCTGACTTGGAGCTAGTTTGTTGTCCCTTCACTGTCAATGGGTCAAATTCTTGGAATTTCCATCCTAACAGCACTGTGGCTGTACCTACACCACATGGACTGTTGCAGTTCAAGAAGGCAGCTCACTACCACCTCCTAAAGGGCAACCAGGGATGACTAACAAAAGCTGACCTTGTCAGCGATGCCCACATCTCATGAAAGAATAATTTCTAAAAAGCTAGCCTAGAGAGGCTGATTGATGTCTGCGCAAAACTGCAGACTGACAAGAGACAGGCAGACAGGGAGCAAGGGAGGGTGATAGAAAGATGAGTGAGTTGGAAAAGTCACTAATCAATGTTGGCATTTCTATATCTTCTGTCCTTATTAGCCTGACACAGTGATAGCACTATCGCCTCTGCACCAAAAAGTGCGCTATACTCACCTGACTCCAGCCTTTAAACTCCTTCGTCTAAGAGCTAACACTTCAAAGCAGCACTGAGGGACATTTTGTGGAAATGTAGTTTTCCCGATAAGATGTTAAGCCAAGTTCCTATCTGCCTTTTCAGGTGCACACGTTATATCCCAGGATGCTTTTGAGGAGAAGGGAGTTGCCCTGGTGTCCTATCCAACATTCCTTCCTCAATCAACCCTTTCAAGAACCACTTATCTAGTCATTAATTCATTGATTTGTTGTTTCTGGATCCTGCTGTGGGCATTTTCACAACAGTAAATTGTTCTGAGATGTCCTGAGGACATGGTAAAGCACTGATTATTATTACATGAATGATTTGTGTAGAGAGCAGATGATGTATAATGTTGGAGCACAATGTGGAATATGTTAACATAAGTACCAAGACACTTCAGAAGCAGCATGCTGTTACTCAGTTATAAATATCTCAGCACATGTTAAACCCACTGATTCTGGTTCACCACAGGCAACAACTGAATTATGCAACTTCGGGCAACAACGATCCGATGTTTTCAGTGACAATGATCCAAATGAACGATTCATCAGTTTAACAGGCCAAGAGCTGGTAGCAGGTCACATTCAACATTAACATGCTTAATGTTTGTATCAATTCATGCTCTATGAATCCCCATAGGAAATAGTAATGCCCCATTAAAGGGTCCTTGCTGTCCAGATGTTATCCACCACTTTTAAAGAAGTCCATTCTCTGGTAAACTGGTGCCGTTGTAGGGATTTTGTTGTCCTGGTAAATATTGGCGCCATTATAGGCCACCTCAACATCCTGATAAAATCTTGCACTGTTGAAGGGATTAATTGTTGGGATAGACCATTGTGACAGAGAAATAGTCAGGATAGCTGGAGGTGGTTAATTGTTGAGTAGCTCTTTGTAACATAGGCTCTCACGTGGTTCTGAATGCTATACATGTTGCTTTCTCTGTATCCTATTGATTCTTTTAATAGCTTTACTATTTGACACATTCTCATCTTGCATGCTGCAGCTTATTGTCCAACAACACCTCAATTTTAACATTCTCATCTTTATTTTCAAGTCATTCCTTGGCCTCACCCCTCCATACCTATGCAAGCTCCTCCAGCCTACAACCCTCTGAGATCTCTGCGCTCCTCCAATTCTGGCCTCTTGCCCATACCCAATATCATCGGTGGCCATGCTTTTAGCTGCTTAGGCCCTAAGCCGTCCCATAAACCTTTCCACCTCTCTGCCTCACTCTATTCCTTTGAGATATTCCTTAAAACCTACCACTTGGACCAATTATACCCATAATTTCATTATGTGACTCAGTGTCAAATTTCATTTCACAATATTCCTAAGAAGTGCCTTGGAATGTTTTACAATGTTAAAGGTGCTATATAAATGCAAGTTGTTGTAATAAACTAACATGACTGGCAGACATGAGTAGTAGACCAATATTATATACTGATCAATACTAAAAGCAGAATTTGTGATACTTAACATTTCATGAACATTTGTTTGTTAGCACCACAGTGGGCCATTGGCATTGTCTTGCTTCTTTTCTGGGATTGTTCAAACCTCACTCAGTCCATATCTCAATGCCACTCACTCAATTTTTCTTCTTCCTCTTCTATTTTTACCCTCAATTTCTCCCGGGACAAGGCTGTCGGGTCTTCATTTCCAATGTCTGTACTTGGCTGTTTTTCTCTCTCTAATTGTACTTAACAACCATTTTGTTTCCTGAACTTCTGCTCTTGATCTAACCCACTCATTTGTCTTTCTGTCCATGCAGCCGATTCATGAACATTACAGTTTAATTTAAAGCAATCCTGATTGCCTTGCAAAGTTAAATCCTAATGTTAAAATCCCCCTCTCTAGCAGTCCCTCAAAGTAAGGAGGATACTTACCAATACAGTACAGCCTGTGACAAGAGCTTACGTGTGAAGTCTTTTAAGATAGGGAGGCTTTTGTGCTGCAGCTAGCACATGGTTCTGGCCGACCATGAAAGTCTACCACCCTTACCGCCTTCCATAGGCATATTGGAAGCATTTACAGGTTGATAACCTGTTTGGCCACATAATGAATGCATCTTCCATGCCCTTTGGGTGGGACTTGAATGCAGTGCTTACAGCTCAGGGGTAGGGACGTTACCCACTGCACCACAAGACCGTCTTCAGTTAAAATCTATCTCAGGAGTTCATGCCTTAGACATAAAATAAGCAGTTCCCTATCACTGGCTATTTAGCTACTTGAGAACCGTGAAAGGAATTTTATTACGGGAGCACTGTAATTGGCTGGTTTTCTGCCATTGCTACTGTCAGATTCCTATGCCATGGATTCATGCACAGAAACAGTCGGAATAAGTAACAGCCCATCAGCTTGATTTCTGTCCATTATAACCAATCAAAAAAAGACAGACAGTGATTTATTTACAAAAGATGGAAAACAACTCCCGATAACCACAGTCATCATGGATCCTTCACAATAATAAAACAGCTTTCTAGCATCATCATCACCAAATGCAATAATACATGAATTGGAGCTTGCTGCAGACATTGAGTTATACCAATGCAAATCAACAGAGATATTACAGAATTGTTAGAGACTGTTGGTGAAGAGAAGTATATCAATGCCCCATCTCTAAGACTATTCCATTCACACTGCCCAAGGTGCGTTTGAAAACTATTGCCTGTATCAAGTCTACAGCACATCTTATGGGGTGAATGTGAAGAAGTGTTTTTAAACAGAGGGTTATATTCATTCATTCTTGGGATATGTGTGCTTCTGGCAAGGTCATCATTTATTGTCCAGTCTAGCTGTCTTTGAGAAGGTCTTTTCACTTTAACTGTGACAGTGCATGTGGTGAAGGTGTTCCCACAATTATTCTAATATTAGAACATGGAAATCTTTATTACAATTGGCTAGGAGCAGAGATATTAACACTATTTAAAATAGAGTTGGTTCAGTATTTGAAAAATAAGGATACAGAGAAAGGACGGGAAATGGGATTGAGTAGATAGCTTTAGTTGGAGAGCTAATACTGCTCTCCATTTGAGCCCTAACTTCTGTGTTCTTTAAACAGGGACAAGAAAGGGGGTTATCTGTTAGCAGTAGTTCCAGGTACACACCTAGGTTTGTCCTGTTACATCCTGTCACTGAACATTTGAGTCTTCCCTTAGCACAATAGTGATTGTTCAGCAAACCTGCTAATATTGCTTTGGAGATATCATCTTGATGATAAACAAATGTTGTTATTTTGAGTCCTGCATTCAGCATTAATATTCTTCTCTATAATTGAATAGGGTGAAATGTTTCCTTTATGGATGTAGCACCCATTCCTTTTATTCATATGCCTCTTTAATCTGCCTTTCTTCATATGTTCTTCCATAGCCTGCATGGGAGGATGAAGAAACTTAAACTTTTTTTTTACACATTCTGCCAGGATTCTCAGTTGGATAACCTGAGGCCAAAGAGCAGGCAACAACTCCAACTAAATTTACACGGTTTTTGAGAAGCAGTTGAGTTTGCTGCAGTGACCTTCAGACAGTAAAAGTCAAGCCCATGAGGACTAACCTGAAGATACCTTATCATCAGTTTACACCGACTTGTATTGAAGTATTGGTAAAATTCTCATCTCTAATCACTGTTGAGAAAGGGTGGAAGGCCCCCAGGAAAGTACCCCTGGAGCCCAACCAAATGATGATTAGCTCCAAAAGTATATATACTGAATTTTCAATACTTTAGTGATAGTACAGGACAAAAACTGATTTTTCATAACATGGAAGTACAGCTTTAAGTGTTGTGTTTTCACTGTCTGGAAGTGTAACAACACCACAGGGACTGCAGGGGTTCAAGAAGGCAGCTCACCACCACCTTCTCAAGGGCAACTAGGGATGGGCAATAAATACTGGCCCAGCCAGCGAAGCCCACATCCCGTGAATGAATAAAAAAAAGACAATGTTGACCAACCAGTGTAATTGTAACAACCAAGTCACCTGTAAAATCACAATTGATTCCTTTGCAAAAGGAAATTATTAGCAGTTTGGATCTAATGGGGAAATATTATACATCAAGCCTCGAAGGCCAATCATTGCTTAACAGACGGATTTATGGATACAATTCTTCTCACATATAGTGCCAATAGGAATGCACAGGAAGAAGATAGGAGGAAGGTAGTGCAGTAAGTAACATGGAACTTCATCAGACGTGGTCAGTTCATGATTAGATATTGCATGATCCATCCTGCAGACAGCAACCCAAACAGAAGTAATGTGTAGGCCACCAAAAGGAAGCCAAGGAGCTCCTGGACCACCCTGAAAAATGTAGCCATTGTCACTTCAAATGTCTTGACCATGTTGCGACGAATCTGAAGATCTGCTGCACAATTTGCGGCTGGAAGACAAAGGTAGGTGTCTTTTTAAAAGAGAGAGAACAAAAATTGTGCTAAACTGAACATCAAGACAAAGAATTTGGAATGTAGCACCAAATACTGAATACAGTCCAGAAATAGCACTTCAATTACACCACTGCAGTAAAAGCCAGTGACCAAATCAGTTCAGCTTGCAACAGTGAAGAGGCCACCAGTACATTTACAATATAGTCCCTCTAAAAGGGTGGCTTGAGAAATTTGCTACCAACTGTCCTATTTGTGTTGACCGTTCGGGAAGTGTACACTCAAGTGTACAAGGGTTTCATATAACTTTGGTTCGTAGCTCACACAGGGCAATACGTTGAGAGACTAGGGCCAAAATTTCCCATCTCAAATCAGGATAGAAGGGAAGCGGGATGGCAACAAAATGGTGCCAGTGGCCTGGGTGCTGGTCTGCCACCTCCATCACCAACTCTGCTGACTTTCCTCGAGGATGGAGGGTAGTGGAGAGAGGCGAGGGGGAAAGTGAAGTTGCCCGCCTGATGAATTGGACATGTTGAGACCATTTAGGGAGCTTGTTAAGAGCTTGCCTTCTGGCTTTGAGATTTCTGTGAGAGTGGATGACCTTTATGAGTTCTCTGAACCTCTGACCAGCTGCAGCCTTGGGGAACAGAGGCGGCAGTTCTGAAACAGTTTCACTTGCTGGGAAAAAGTGAAAGTTTTGTGTAAAAACCACTGTGCAGCAATTAAAACTTCAATAGTTAACCTTTCCCTATTTAAATAAAAGCAAAATACTGTGGATGCTGGAAATCTGAAATAAAAACAGAAAATGCTGGAAAAACTCAGCCGGTCTGGCAGCATCTGTGGAGAGAGAAACAGAGTTAATATTTCGAGTTTGTATGACTTCTTCAGAGCTGAAGACAGGTAGAAATGAGATGGATTGTACACTTTTGAAGAGGGGGTGGGGAAGGTGGAGGAAAATAGAAGGTCAGGGATAGGTGGGAGCTCAGGAGAGATTTGACAAAGATGTCATGGACACAAGACAAAGGGAATGTTAATGGTAGTGTTAAAGATTAAAGAAGGTGCTAATAGTGGCATAAAGGTAAGATAGCAGAATGTGTTAATAGCAGGACAAGGGTGAGCGCTCTGTGAAAGCACAACATAAAAACAAGTGACAGATGGCTCTGTGGGGGGAGGGGGTTGGGAAAAAAAATTCAAAGATCAAAGTGGAAGACAGAGTTTATGGTCTGAAGTTGTTGAACTCAATGTTAAGTCAGGAAGGCTGTAAAGTGCATAGTCGGAAGATGAGGTGCTGTTCTTCCAGTTTGCGTTCGGCTTCACTGGAACATTGCAGCAGGCCAAGGACGGACTGTGGGCATGAGAGCAGGGTGGAGTGTTGAAATGGTAAGCAACAGGGAGGTCTGGGTCATGTTTGTGGATTGAGCGAAGGTGTTCCACAAAGTGGTCACCCAGTCTGCATTTAGTCTCCCCAGTGTAGAGGAGACCGCATTGGGAGCAGCGAATACAGTAGGCCAAATTGAAGGAGGTGCAAGTGAAGCATTGCTTCATCTGAAAGGAGTGTTTGGGGTCTTGGACAGTGAGGAAGGAGGAGGTAAAGGAGCAAGTGTGGCACCTTCTGCAATTGCTTGGGAAGGTGCTGTGAGAAAAGGATGAGGTGTTTTTCAACCCTGGGTCCCAGCTGTCCATTTTCCATGTCCACTTTGAAGATGAAAATCCTCTCATTTTCTTTTAAGAACACACACAGACACAATGCTGCTTTCAGGCCAGAACATGGCCTACTTTTCTGGTGTTTCAATTGCCACCACCATGTCCCCCAGCCACTAATTGGGTGGCAGATCCGTCTCTAAGGAGACCCACTGTTCTCGGTAGGTCTTGTTCTAGTGTTTGTAGTCTTAGGTAGTTCAACAGTAAGTATTTATTAACCACTAGAAACTATATGCATAGGTACAGTAAAGGTCCAAGCTAAGAGTTGGCTCCATGCTTGCTTCTACACATGGCTCTGTCCAACACTACACTGACCCCTAGGTACGGGTGATGTGTTCTCTTACATCACTGTGTGGGCAGCACTGTACTCGGTCCCACGTTAACCCTTTATGTGCCAGACCCTTATATACGACAGACTCCATGAAAATCATGCTTCATGGTACGCTGGTGACAGAGGCGGGAACACAACACGGGATCGGTCTCACCTCCTGATTCCTGCCTCCAATGGGAAAATCTGGCCCTTAAAAGTCAAGTTGAAAAACTCAAACCCGCTAACCCTATCCCAGAAAAATAAATTAAAGGAGTTTAGTCAATTTATGGAGATGCCAATGCCAATATAAAGAGGTATTGTTTTGTTGGTGCATTTTGGCAGCTTTTCTTCACCATCGTTGAATACAAACAAAATTGTCCCTCAGTGATGCATCATCCATTTCTTTTTATCCACACGCTCTTTAATCCGCTGTACCAAGGTCTGGACATAGGGTACATCATCTACCTTTATCACATCTATGACTAGATGTTCTTTATTGTACTGTATTCCTTTAAAGGTAAAATGGAGGGCAAATCTTGATCTGAACATGGCTTGGGACTAGGTATAGGATACAATTCTAAAAAGAGAGCAGGAGCAGAGGAACCTGGGTGTAGATGCGCATAAATCTTTCAAGGTGACAGGATAGGTTGAGATATAGCATACAGCATCCTGGGATTTATCAATGGACCACAGAGTACAAAAGCAAGGAAGTTATGTTGAACTTGTACAGAACACTTGTTTGGCCTCAACTGGAGTATTGCACCCAGTTCTGGACAGCACACTTTAAGAAGGGTGTGAAGACATTAGAGAAGGTGCAGAAAAGATTCATGAGAATAGTTCCAGGGATGAGGAACTTCAGTTACATAGAAAGATTGGAGAAGTTGGGACTGTTTTCCTTGGAGAAGAGAAGGCTGAGAGGATCTTTGATAGTATTCAAAATGATGCCGGGTCTGGACACAGTTAGGGAGAAACATTCCTATTGGTGGAGGAATCAAAAGCCAGAGAGCACAGATTTAAGGTAATTGGCAAAAGAAGCAATGGCCATTTGAGGAAAAAAACTTTGTCATGCAGCGAGTGGTTAGGATCCAGAATGCAGTGCCTGAGAGTGTGGCGGAGGCAGGATCAACTGATGTTGTCGAAAGGGAATTGAATTACTGTATGAAAAGGAAAGATTTGCAGGGCTATGAGGAAAGGCAGGGGAGTGGCACCAGGTGAATGGCTCCTTCGGAGGCCAGCACAGACATGATGGGCTGAATGGCCTCCCTCTGGACCACACTACGATGCTATGATTCCAGGTCTGAACATCCACCCGCAAGGATGAGTTTCGAAGTCAGTTCCAAAATGGGAACTTTTCTCGTCAATCTATTTACATTCAGATGACACACGGGAATGGTGGAATGAAACATAAACTTGGCTTTCTTGAAGATCAGGTGACATTAAAGAATTAAAGAGACAAGAAAAATAATATCTTTACGTAGAATGTGAAATTCTTTGCTGCAATACATTCCCAACACAGAGACCATAAAAACAGGAATATTAAAGGTTATGGGAAATAATCAGGAGAGTAGGATTAGACTATGGGACTTGGGAAAGACTGGGAAAAAGTGTTGATGAGCTAATGTTCTGTATCTCTGCTGTAGCATTCTATGATTGTAAAATGATTGAGAATGCTCTGTGGGAAGAAAGTGCCAAATCCAAAGATCATCTTTAGAACCTCTTTTCCAGTAAAATTCATTCTGAATCAAAGGCCGGGATTTTCCGTGCGCACTGGCGTCAGGTGTTGCATGAACGGGCAATATGGCAAGAAGGCCAAAAATCGGTTTCACAACATCATGAAACCAGTTTGCGATCGTCTGCTCCACCCATCAACTGCACTCCCTGCCATCAGATGTTGGGAACCTCATTGTAAATACATCAGCATATCAATATAAGGCCAGCCCGCTGGAGTCATTCCCCCTCCACCGGATCGTCCGCCCACGTCGACAGGAAAACATGCCAACGTCTTTCACAACAGTATATATAAGATGTATACCTGGCGGGCTGCACTTCACTCAGGACTTCAAGGTTTGTTTGCCTGCCTTGCTTCGGTCAGTACTCACAGTCATCAGCTCCAGGCTTCACAGACAGCATCACATCACTTTTAGGGGGGCCCACAGGTAAGGTCTCTACCTACCAGATCAGCCATATGTGGGGGGCTTTTCAATGGCTGCAGGGCAAGGTCTTGCTTGGGGAAGGGGGAGAAGTGGCCTCAGGCAAGGGAAGAGGCTGCAGGACGAGGGCTGTACCGGGGAAGGAGGGTATCCCAGGGTGTGTGTGGGGGCACATGTTGATTTGTGCAAGTGGCCTCAAGATGGTGAGGGCTGAGGAAGCAGTCTCCAGAGGAGATGAGGCCAGATGGACATATGAGGGTACGTGTGTGAGAATGGGTGGTGATGTCCCTTGAGCTGGCAGTGAATGAGATGTCAGTGAATGTGTGATGGGCTTGAGCGTGTGAGTTTAGAGTGATGAGATTGTTGCCATACCCTGGCTGCACGGATGAGATCATTCATCCTCTATCTGCATTAGATGGCCAACCTCTTCAGTGTAGCATTGGCACTGGTTACCACTGCCATCGCCAAGCAAGCCGGAATGGTAATGTAGCTGCTCCTCCTGTGGCCAGAGCAGGGGTAGAGGACATCACAGTGGGCCTTCACGGTGTCCAAAAGGCGCTTGAGGGTTGCAGTCTTCTTGCCTTTTGGGGCCATGTCTTCTTTGCTGTGGTCCTGGGCTGGAAGCACTGAGCGTGGCTGTACTGTAAATATGGTGCCTAGCGTGATGAAGCGGTGAGGTGACGGCATGGCAGACCAATCGGAGCCCACCTGCCATCGAAGCGGCGTGTATCCCGGGAATGCATAATTAATGCAGCAGGGTTGGGACAATATGGCATGAAAAGCCAACATTGCGGCTGACAGGAAAATCATCGTTTGTCCCGTGCGCTACTGCAGTTAGTTCAAATCTGGGCCGATTGCACCCAAGGCTCATCCAGATTCCAATTCAACATATCTTAAGGTACATTGTTTCTTCCAAGTGTCTCTCCATCTGTGCTTCAAATCACTTTGTTGGAAGGGCTGACTGTTTCTATCTGGAGATGGCATTGGCCCTTTGGAAGATGTGTGGCAACAATGTCGGATGAAGCATTTTGGCAGAAAGAATGAAGAGGGGTAATATATATTAAAATGTGCAATTTTAAAGTGGATGCAGAACCAGAGAGACCTGGGAGTATGTACACAAATTTTTTGAAGGTTAAGAAGGCTGTTAAAAAATATATATGGGATCCTTGGCTCCATTAATAGAGGCATTGAGTACCAAATCAAAGAAATTATAAAATGGTGCTGAGATCTGAGTGAGCATTGTGTTCAGTTCAAGGCACCGTGCTTAGGCAGGGTGACAAGGCCTTAAAGAAAGGTTTACTCGAATGGTATCACGAAAGAGGGACTTCACTTATGTGGAGAGATGGCGGAAGCTGGGGTTGCTCTCTTTCGAGCAAGCCAAAGAGGAGATTTTATACAGATGTTCAAAGGCTTGAACAGCTTTGATAGAATAAGAAAGGAGAAACAATCCCAGTGTCGAAGGCTCAGTAATGAAAGGACACAGATTTAAGATGATTGGCAAAAGAACAGAGGAACTTTTTTCTCTCCAGAGTGATTTGTTGTGAGCTGGAATGTACTGCCTGAATGGGTGGTGGAAGCAGATTCAATACAACTTTCAAAGAGGAATCGGATAAATACTTGAAGGGGAAAAAATGAAGGACTATCTGGAAAGAGCAGGAGTGTGGAATGAGTTGGATAGCTCTTTCAAGCAGCTAGCACAGATACATTGGACCAATTGGCCTCCATCTGCATCATTGTTTCTAAGCAGGAGCTCGAGAAGGTTGCTGAAGCCACAGGAAGTGCAGCTTGGAAGGGGTCACACATTTCCTGTAGTTGGCCATATACCTAAGGCTACACAACAGAGATTAATGCCAGGTACACTGTCTGAAAAGCTGAGAATAAAAGATTAATGCCTTCACTAGCAAGAACAAAGGCATAATTATGAATCAAGAGCTGGGCAGGTACCATTGTAAAATGTGTTCTCTCAGTATTGGAGTCATGCTAGATTTTGTGCTGAAGTCCCAGAGTCAGATTTGAATCCATAACCTTCGGACTCAGCAGGGAGAGTGCTTCTGCTGAGCCAAGGCTGACACAGAGGAAAGAGATATTCTGTGAAAATGTGTTTTAAGGTCCTTGATGATCTTACCACCCACAAAGTATGCATCACAATGGCACTTGCATCAAGACAACGCCTATTTAAATCATGTAGCTGTTCAAGGCGACCAACAAATGCCCTTCATCACCAAAATCTGTTAAGGAAACCTGTATTTGAGAATGTCATTGTCCAGCACTCCCAAGTAAAGCCTAATTGTGCCAGTGCAGATCTTGAAATGTGGTCCATTCTAGCATTCGAGTGCTGCAGTGAAATGGGTAAGGGCACAGTTCCATCCATCTCTGTGTAATTTTTATGGATGTCAGGCATTATTAAACATACTTTGTGTGAATATCAGAGAGGGAAACTCATTACCCAAAGCACTCAGCAGCCTTGTTGCTCTCCAAGTGTCTTCTCCCTGCTGCTCTATAATTGCTCAGCTGAAAATGGTGTGGTACATATATAATTACAGGAAATGTACTTTCCTAATTCAATGACTTTCAGACACAGATGGGCTCATTAAGCAATTATCTGTATGTATATTAACTGTAATGGGGATTAATTTATTGGTGAAAGGCCTTTGTGAGCCTGTAAACAAATGAGCTGCCTTATCAATTAACGAGAAAAACTTGCTACATTTCAGCCTATGGGCTTTCGTTGTTATTTCGCTAAAAGGATTGCATAGTAAATTTTGTAAGGGTTTGTTCAGCAGGTCTCACAAAGGAGTTCAGAGGCTTGAATAAGGTTGAATATTAGCACCTATTGGTAGCACATAACTACATATATTTGTATAAAGTGTAGTCCACACTAGGAGCTTACTTCTACCAGAGAATCTCCACACTCAGTCCACTATCATGTCTGCTTTCATGTGATTTTCTATATCATAATGTGGGCAGTACCATTCTCCAGTCCCACATTGATCCTTGCTATGCCGAACACCCTTGTACTACGCCTCCCCCAAGTCTTTACCCATATATTTACAATACAATTTTTCTTTACGAGCTACCCCTTCTCCCCACCTCAAGCCTCAGACTTTATAAATTCAGATGGTCTGGAGGCTTGATGATTCTTCCAGATCTCATTCTTGTCATGTTTGAAGGAGTGGTAGTCTCAGTTGTTTTGGGCAAACTTTGTTGGTTCAGAGTTGAAATCGTAGTATTCCGTGTTTCTGGCACTTGGGTGTCTCCATTTGATTCACTTTTTGTGCTCCTTTGAGTTGAGTTTTTCTTTAATGACAACCCATTTGCTTTGCTCGTATATCGTAGGGTTGTCCCATTCCTTCCGGAAGGAATGTTCACTCCATCCATTGAAAGAGTGGACTTGGGTTTTCTTTTTGTATGGGTGTCCACCATGATCTTCCTGGGAGTTGAAGATGTATCTCCCTTCTGTTTGAACATTCCTCATCGATGAGCTGAACCTGCAGTTTGGCTTCCAATGCCACACTATGTTTCTTTCTGTACTCTCGTGCCTCACTGAGGTGTACTTTGATGAGTTGGTGATCGCTGCGCTCCTGCTCCAGCATCAACTAGGGGCTGTACGTTTTAGCTGGAAACTGCAGTTTCATTGCTGTGGTTTTCCCTGGTTGTGTGACAGCAACCATTGGGCTCTGAGGTTGGGGCTCATCGTTCTGTCACTGGTCATTCTCCTGCGCACCTTTGACTCGAAGCATTTTGGTGCTCACCTGAAGGTTTGGCTGGTCTGACCGCTTCTGCCGCAGCCTGTAAAGGAACTGGACTAACCGGCTCTGCAAAGAATGAAGGTAATTCAGAGCTGACGTCGCAGTCGAGAGTATCTGTACTGGTGGACCCCTCGGGAACCTCCAGTTCCATGTGGTTGACAGAGTGCCCAGCTGGTGGTAGTTGAAACACTGCACAGAAATTGTTGGGCATTGCTCTCACCTTTGAGGACTTTTGGTGCCACAGCAATGACATGGCCTACCCCCATCTTGTGGTTTGTTTGAGTATTGTCTTCCTTGGTGTGGAGTCTTCCTGCTCTTTTGTTGATCTATGAGCTGGACAGTTGGCGTTGCTCTGTACCAGGGCTTAACCTCGCCACTGAAATGGACGTGTTGTTGGTGAATTTCAGACTGCCTGGATGGCTTTTTCCAGAGTCAGATCTTCTACCGCCTGTAGTATGTCCAAAAGGGCACCATCGGACACTCCAACTACTATTCAGTCTCTTATGAGCCCTGACTTAAGGTTGGCGTAGCCACAGCCTTCAGCCAGTCTGTACAACTCATTTATGAAAGGGTCAACGTATTCTCTTGGCTGCTGGACTATAGCCCAAACTAGGAGGTAACTTCATGCTGACTTATACCAGAGTCTCTCCATGCTCAGTCCGCTATCACGTCTGCTTTCATGTGACTCTCTACATCATACTGTGGGTGGTACTGTTCGCCAGTCCCACATTAACCCTTGCTATGCTGAACACCCTTATACCACAGTAAACATGACGAAAAGTTTCAATTTCAGTTACTTAATAGTCTTCATCTCCTTCCCTCTGTGTGGTACTTTCTCCCTCCTCCCCATAATCAGGAAGTGTGGCTGCCCCTAGTTTCTCAATGAGATGGGCAGCGCATATATATGAGATGCCTGGAGTGGCTGGCTCTTTGACATCAACCTTTGGTAAATGCACCGTCCTAACAATCTGATCTAGATCCAGATCTCGGAGCAAAAGCATCACATATTTAATTTTTGACACAGCCAAATCAGATTGAAATGGAAGCAACACAAGAATTTTCCAAATGAAAACAAAAAACGCTAGACACACTCAGCAGCACAGGCAGCATCTGCTGACAAATCCAGGGTTGTGAAGAGCTGATGACCTGAATCATTAACCCTTGCCTTCCTCTCTGTGCAGAAGCTGCCTGAACTGCTGCTGAGTGTTTCCAGCATTTGCTGCTTTTGATTTTGGAATCTCAGAGCTTGCAGGATTTTGTTATATTATATAAGAATATTTCATTTCACCGTAATGTTAGCTGATCTAGGCTGGATTTCAAGAATCGCATTCCACTGAAGCCGAATGAGGGTATTGGTGATAAAAAGAGACATGCTGTTGAAGCTTTTCACCTCGCACTCATCAAGACAGTTCTCAAGGACACCAACAGTAAGGAAACAACAATTTATACTGCATGAGAAGAGAGTGCTGATTGGTTGGCAAGTGGGACTCTGATTGGTAGAGGTGTTGCCATGGAGAATGCATCAGCAAACAGCTAACTGTCAAGCTTCTTTCAAATTCAAACCAGGCAGATCGACTCTGATTGGTCAAGGCATTACCAGGGGAAATGAACCAGGGAATGGCTGTCCACCAAGCTTTTGTTTGGTTGAAAAAAGTGCAAAGTGTGGCCATGCTCCTTCTGTCTGCAAAGGACAGGGTCCTGTGTACGTATATCTATAGCATCTAGCATGCATAAGTGAGCCACACTGTGAGCCCAACTGATAATCTTAAATTGGCTTTCAGTATCATTCTTGGCACAATCAGGATTGTTTAGCAAGTGCTGTCCAATCGCTGAATCATATCTAATGATGGACAATGTGTTTTAAGCACAGGCTGGTTGGGTACGGTCAGTGCTTTGCCTGTTTCAAATAGCTGAAGGGATGTGCTATTTGATATGATCGCCAGCCATTGGGACATACGAACTATATGCCTGGCAACACACCAGCATTGAAATTCATATACCACACTGCTCATTTGTGTGCCACGGGTTCCCTTCAAGGCCCAGCTTTTGCCAACATCTTTGTTGGTTTCCACGAGAAATGCATCTTTGATGGAATGACACCTAACGTCCTACCCCTTGCATATTTACGATACATAGATGATATGTTTGTTATATTTGATTCTGTAGCTGCATGTAAGAACTTCCTTACCCACCTTAAAGGGCTCCAGCCTGCACCCAAATTTACCTTTAAAATTGAGTAGTCAAATGAGCTCCCTTTCCTCGACATGCTATTGAGAAATCTGCCAATGGGTTCTCTACTGATGTCTACCGCAAGCCTACCTTCACTGGTCAATATACGCATTGGGATTCCTACAGTTCCACACGCTATAAAATTGGTCTTATCAGCAATCTTGTAAATAAGGCCCGAGCCATTTGCTCACCGTGCAAGCTTGATGCTGAAATAGGGCACATCAAAGGCATCCCTGAGAGATAATAGCTACCCGGATCAGATTATTGCTCGCTATATATCGCAAAAACTCATGAATGGTCATAAGGCTGCCACTTTCAGTCCTGAAAAGTGCCCAGTCTACTTCCGATTACTCTGGAAGCGTAGGGTGTCTCAAAAATGGAACAACAGGCGATGCTAACCGTTGCATGCTGTTACTATGCAGTAGCAACATGAGTGGTATTGTCCACTAACAAGATGCTGCTGTCAAGCCAAAAAAGACGTCCTGCCTATCACACAAATGAGTAATGTGGCATATGAATTTCAGTGCTGGTATGATGCAAGGTATGTAGGCCCTATGTCCCAATAATTGGCAGATCATATCAAACAGCATGTTCCTTCAAGTGCTCACAACAGGCAAAGTACTGCCTGTACCCAATCAGCCCGTGCTTGCAAAACTCAGAACATAATGTCCAACATTAGATGTGATTCCACGATTGGACAACATTTGCTAAACAATCCTGATTGTGCTAAGAATTACACTGAAAATCAATTTAAGATTATTAGTCAGGCTCGAAATGTGTCTCATTTACGCATGTGAAAAGCTACATATATTCACATATAGGCCTTATCCTTTGCAAATAGAAGGAACATGTCCATGAACTGCACCTTTTTCAACCAATCAAAAGCTTGGTGGACAGCCATTCCCTGGTTCATTCCCCATGGCAATGCCTCAACCAATCAGGGTTAACCTCCCTGGTTTGAATTTGAACAAAAGCTTAGCAGTTAACTGTTCCCTGGTGCATTCTCTATGGCAACACCGCTACCAATCAGAATCCATTTGCCAGCCAATCAGCACTCTCTTCTCATGCAGCATAAATTATTGTTCCCTTTACTGTTGGTATTCTTGCGAGCTGTCCTGGTGAGTGCAAGATGAAAAGCTTTGACAGCATGTCTCTTTTTTTCAGCAATACTCAAGTTCTGTACTACCAAAAGCCTAACTGACAAACTAAGTCCAAGCAGCCAGCCAGCTGCTTCAACCCTTGACACTTGTTCAAACTGAATCACTCAAAAAACTGGTGCCATGTAATAGCTTCATAAAATATACACACGAGTGTAGTTATTTTAACTATTCCATTTTTTAAAAAATCGAAAATATTTCAAGAAACCCATGCTGTCAGCCACGGCCTAGTGGCAGCGCTCCCATCTGAGTTAGAAGTTTGTGAGTTCAAGCACCACTCCAGAGACTTCAGCACAAAATCCAAGCTGACACTCCAGTCTAGCACAAGGCAGTGCTACACTGTCAGAGGTGCCGTTTTTCAGATGAGATGCCAATTCCAGGCCCCCTCAAGCGGACACGAACGATCCCATGGCACTATTTTGGAAGAAGAGCAAGGGAGTTATCCCTGGTGCCCAAGTCAATACTTAATCCTCAACCAACATTACTGAAACAGGTTATCTAGTTGAAATCCCGCAACTGTTTGTGGGAGTTTGCTGTGGCACGAATATACAGCCATGTTTCCTACATTAAAACAGTGGCAACACTTCAAAAGTATTTCATTGACCGTGAAGCACTTTGGCCTCCCTGAGGTGGTGAAAGGCACGACTGAAATGTAAGTTTGTTCAGTCTTTCATTTATATAAAATAATCAGCTATTGCAACACAATTTGGATTTGCAAAAGGGATTGGTGTTTGGCCTGACCCCGTTATATAGCTTATCAACTTAAGGTACAGACGCACTCTGAATACCTAGGCTTGTTTCATATTAATCAGGGATTATGTGGTCTATGCCAGATGCAATTCCCGGTTATAGCTCAATAACGCCTTCTGCTGTTCAAGTGCAATATTACATAGACTTTTTAAAAAATTCTTTCATTCTTTCATGGGATGTGGGCATCTCTGGCTAGGCCAGCATTTAATGCCCATCCCTAATTGCTGTCTTCTTGAACTGCCGCAATCCATGTTGTATGGGTACACCCACAGTGCGGTTGGGGCTGGGGGTGGGGCTAGTTTCAGGATTTTGACCCATTGACAATGAAGTAATGGTGATATAGTTCCAAGTCAATGGTGCGTGGCTTGGTGGGGAACTTGCAGGAGGTGGTTTTCGCATGCATCCACTACCCTCGTCCTCCTAGGTGATAGAGGTCGTGGGTTTGGAAGGTAGAATCGAAGGAGCCTTGATGAGTTGCAGCAGTGCATCTTGTAGATGATACATACTGTTGCCATTGTACATCATTGGTGAAGGCAGTGAATGTTTAAGGTGGTGGATGGGGTGCCAATCCAGCGAACATTGTCCTGGACGGTGTCGAGCTTCTTGAGTGTTGATGGAGCTGCACTCATCCAGGCAAGTGGAGAGTATTCAATGGGCCGAATGGCCTACTTCTGCTCCTACATCTTATGGCCTTATGGCCTATTCCATCACACACCTGACTTGCACCTTATAGATGGTGGGCAGGCTTTGGGGAGTCAGGAGGTGACTTACCCACTGCAGAATTCCCAGCCTCTGACCTGCTCTTGTAGTCATAGTATTTATATGGCTAGTCCAGTTCGTTTTCTGGTCAATGTAACCCCCAGGATATTGATATTGGGAGACTCAGCAATGACAATGCCATTCAATGTCAAGAGGCGATAGTTAGATTCTCTTTTGTTGGAGATGATAATTGCCTGCCACTTGTGTGGCACGAATGTTACTTGCCACTTGTTAGTCCAAGCCTGGATATTGTCCAGGTCTTGCTGCATTTGGACATGGACTGCTTCAGTATCTGAGGAGTTGTGAATGGTGCTGAACATTGTGCAATCATCAGCGAACATCCCCACTACTGACCTTATGATGGAAGGAAGGTCATTGATGAAGCAGCTGAAGATGGTTGGGTCTAGGACACAGCCCTGAGGAACTCCTACAGTGATGTCCTGGAGCTGAGATAACTGACCTCCAACAACCACAACCATCTTCCTTTAAGCTAGGTCTGACTCCAACCAGTGGAGAGTTTTCCCCCAATTCCCATTGACTCCAGTTTTGCTTGGGCTCCTTGATGCCACAATCAGTCAAAAGCTGCCTTGATGTCAAGGGCAGTCACTCTCACCTCACCTCTTGTGTTCAGCTCTTTTGTCCATGTTTGGACTAAGACTGTAATGAGGTCAGAAGCTGAGCGGCCTTGACAGCACCCAAACTGGGCGTCAGTGAGCAGGTTATTGCTGAGTAAGTGCTGCTTGATAGCACTGTCAACGACCCCTTACTGAAGATTGAGAGTAGACTGATGGGACGGTAATTGGTCAGGTTGGATTTGTCCTGCTTTTTGTGTATGGGGCACACCTGGGCAATTTTCCACATTGTCAGGTAGCTGTACTTGGCTAGGGGCACAGCAAGTTCTGGTACACAAGTCTTCAGTACTATTGCCAGAATGTTCAGGGCCCACAACCTTTGCAGTATCCAGTACCTTCAGCTATTTCCTTGTATCACGTGCAGGGAATCGAATTGGCTGAAGACTGGGATCTGTGATGCTGGGGAACTCAGGAGGAGGCCGAGATGGATGACCACTCAGCACTTCTGGCTGAAGATTGTTGCAAATGCTACAACCTTGAGTTTTGTGCTGGGCTCCTCCATCATTGAGGGTGGGAATATTTGTGGAGCCTCCTCCTGCAGAGAACTGTTCAATTATCCACCACCATTCATGACTGGACGTGACAAGACTGCAGAGCTTAGACCTGATCAGTTGGTTGTGGGGTCGCTTAGCTCTGTCTATCACATGCTGCTTATGCTGTTTGGCACACAAGTAGTCCTGTGTTGTAGCTTCACCAGGTTGACACCTCATTTTTAGGTATACCTGGTACTGCTCCTGGCATGTCCTCCTGCACTCTTCATTGAACCAGGGTTGATCTCCTGGCTTGATGCTAATGGTAGAGTGGGGGATATGCCTGGCCAAGAAGTTAAGTGGTTGAGTACAATTCTGCTGCTGCTGATCACCCACAGCACCTCACGGTTGCCCAGTCTTGAATTGCTAGATCTGTTCAAAATCTATCCCATTTAGCATGGCGGCAGTGTCACACAACACAATAGAGGGAAGATGGGACTTCACCTCCACAATGACTGTGCGGTGGTCACTCCTACAAATACTGTAATGGACAGGTGCACCTGCGACAGGTAGATTGGTGAGGATGAGGTCAAGCAAGTTTTTCCCTCGTGTTGGTTCCGTCATCACCTGCCACAGAACCAGTATAGCAGATATGTCCTTTAGGACTCAGCCAGCTTGGTCAGTAGTAGTGCTATCGAGCCACTCTTGTTAATGGACATTCAAGTCCCACATCAAGTGTACATTCTGGGCCCTTGCCACACTCAGTGCTTCTTTCAAATGGTGTTCAACATGGAGGAGCACTAATTCATCAGCTGAGGGAGGGTGGTACGTAGTAATCAGCAGGAGGTTTCTTTGCCCACGTTTGACCTGATGCCATGAAACTTCATGGGGTCCGGAGTCGATGTTGAGGATTCCCAGGGCAACTCCCTCCCAACTGTATACCACTGTGCCACCACCGCTACTGGGTCTGTCCTGCCGGTGGGACAGGATATACCCAGGTACCCAGGTATGGCAAGGGTGGTATCTGGGACATTGTCTGTGAGGTATGATTCCGTGAGTATGACTATGTCAAGCTGTTGCTTGACTAGTCTTTGGGACAGCTCTCCCAATTCTGGCACTATTCTCCAGATGTTGGTAAGGAGGACTTTGCACGGCCAACAGGGCTGCGTTTGCCGTTATCATTTCCGGTGTCTAAGTTGATGCTGGGTGTCCCGTCTGGTTTCATTCCTTATTGATTTTTCTGTAGCGATTTTGGTACAGCTGAGTGGCTTGCTAGGCCATTTCAGAGGGCACTTAAGAGTCAACCACATTGCTGTGGGTCTGGAATCACATGTAGGCCAGACCAGGTAAGGATGGCCTCCCTAAAGGACATTAGTGAACCAGATGGGTTTTTATGACAATTGACAATGGTTTCATGGTCACTATTATTGAGACAAGCTTTTTCAATTCCAGATTTATTAATTGAATTCTAATTCCACCAGCTGCCAGAGCATTAACCTGGGCCTTTGGATTATGAGTCCAATGACATTAGAATGGAGAAGCTGGGGCTGTTCTCATTAAAGAAATAATTTTCATAGAGGCATTCAAAAATATGATGGGTCCGGATAGAGTGGAAAGGGAGAAACTGTTCCCTTTGGTGGAAGAGTCCAGAGCCAGAGGGCACCGATTTAAAGGTGAATAGCAAAAATGCAATGGCAATGTGAGGATAAACCATTTTACGCAGCGAGTGGTTAGGATCTGGACTGCACTGCCTGAGAATGTGGTGGAGGCAGGTTCAATCATGGATTTCAAAAGGGAATTGGGTAATTATCCCTCGAAAAATGATTTGCAGGGCCATGGAGTAAAGGCGAGTGGAGTGGGATGAGGCAAGATGCTCCTGCAGAGAGCTGGCTTGGACACAAGGGGCTGAATGGCCTCCTTCTGAGTCGTGACCATTCTATGATTACAATTCCCAGCAAATTCCTCACATGCTGGGGAAGAGTTTGACTGCTTGTCCCTGTTGAAAAGCCATGACGTAACTTCAGTATGAAGAGATCTATTTTTATAGCCTAGTTGTTCCATGTGGTATCTACTCACAGTTTTACTTTGCTTTATTTAACAAAACAAGTGCAAGCTGCCCCTGTTAACATAAAATAAAGTTGTGCAAGACTTCCAAAATTCAGCAAATACATATTTCTGATCAAGGACAATAATAAAATTGTGGGTAATAATATATCAGTTTTCATTTTTAAACAGAAAATGCTGGAAATACTCAGCAGGTCAACCAGCATCTGTTACTCTGAGCATCTTCTGTTTATATTTCGGATTTCCATCCTCCACAGTATATTGTCTTTTATATCAGTTTTATTTATTAAAACTGTTTTAAGTTTGAATTTCTCTACTGTTGTGTCTAATTTACTTGTCTCCTCTCCGATGGGATTTAAAAATCCGGTTTGGAAGGATTAAAGTTGGAAAATGATAGAACCGCAAGAGACAACCTATTGAGCAGATGGAAGAATTGAAGGTTACTGGCTCAGTGCTGGGTCCCTCATTGTCCAACAGACGACTGAGATTTACTGCACAGACCCTGAAACCAACCATGGTCAGCCAGGAGATAGCAGAGAGCTGACACAGGTAATGGATCTGCGAGGGGTTGGCGAATCAAAGAAAGGAAACTAGTTTGGTGGAAGTGAAGAGACACTGTGATCATTTATAACATCACAAAGTAACTACAAGATAAATCTTGGGAGGCTTCCCTCCCAGGGAAGGGTGTCACTCAACAAGAGTTACATACATGCAACTATACATATAAAATCCCCTGAGTTACATGGATATACTAACCCTTTATATAACACAGCCTGAGTTATACAGGAATAGTAACCCTACACATATATGGAGCTTTGCAGACATAATCAGTGCAAAATTCGGATGTGTAGGGCCCAATGTCTGGGTGCTACAAGTGGCCTTAGAGATTCAAAATGGCTTCCACAGCATAAGTGCACATTCCTGGTGAAAGTTGCGCCGGACGCCATATTGGTGAGGGTGTTAGCGCATGCAGAGGGAGCATCTGCCAGAAGTAGGCAGGGCATGACATCGATTTGATCCTAGTGCTGCTATTTTGGAGCGCAACACCATCTCTTAATCATGTACAAATGAACATGCATTCAACAGCAGAAGGATCCTGTGTCAGCGTTATTTAAAGGGTTAGTTGTTAATTGATTTCTACTGGCTGTGCTACAATTCAACAAGTACCTGGTGCTTTACAGGGTTCTTTAAAATTGTTAAAGTTTACAGGGAGTGATGAGGAAGGAATTGAAGGGGCTAGTCCCAATTTCAAGGCTTCTGCATAAGCCAGTAGCTGCTAGATGAGGGTGCAGTAACAGCCATTCCCCAGCATGACTGAGAAATTGGACAGAGGCAGCATAGAGCAGGACAAACTGCTAGAAGAGGGAGGAGGAGGAGAGGGTGAAAGGTTCCCAGCAGGGGGCCACACCAGCCTAGGGTATTCAGGGAGCAATTCTCTACCTGAATCTCAGCGAGGAACACCGTGTGAGATGTCTGAATTTCAGTAAAGACATCCTCACCAAAATGTGCTGCACTCACAACTGCAACCTCAGAATGAAGCAACGACCACATTGGCACAGGCTGTGTAGGTGACTACAATGAACCTTTGGATTCCTTCCAGGCTGGAGCTGGAGATACTTGCAACATCGCACAGTTTGCTGTCACTGTTACACAAGGCAGGTCCACCGATGCTCTCTATTCAAAGAGAACTAACTTAATTTCATTCCCTTGCCTGAACAAATGGAGTGAACACACAGCCTTGCTAGGAGTGTAGGCTTCCCATTGTGCAGCATAGTACTGACTGTATGCACATTGCCTTGGGGGTGCCAGATGTCAATTCTGAGATGCACCACAATCAAAATGGATTACATTCTCTCAATGTCCAGCTGGTGTGCAGCCTTACGCAGCAAATCATGGAGGTCAATGCCCATTACTCTGGCAGATCTCATGATGCCTTAATTCTGCAGCAGTCACTCTGTTATCTACTCTTAAGCCAACATAACAAGCCTAAGGGTGGCTACTGGGCAACAAGGGCTGTCCACTGACCACATCGCTGATGACCCCTGTGCACAACCCATGCACGCCTGCAGAGCAGACATACAAAGAAAGCCATGCTGCCACATGAAATGTGATCGAGCAGACCATTGAGGTGCTGAAAGAATAATTGGGCTGCCTGGAGCCCTCATTACTGGGCAGAGTGAGGGTCAGGATTCATGGTGGTCTGCCATATGTTGCACAATCTCATCATCATGAGGGCAAAACCCTTTCCACCAGCCATACAGCAAGCAGCTGAGGAACATGAGGAGGGGGAGGAAGAGGAAGCAGCAATTTGTACAGACTCTTTCTGCCCGGGCTGTTCATGTGCAACCTATCTAACTGTGATACTGGTAACCACAACCCCAATTGCCCATTCGCCAACTGTCCTACACCTTACCTTCCCTCTGTTACTGACCATCACAGTATCCACCTGGCCACAATACAAAAATTAAAGCTAATCCAAAGTAAACATTCCAAACTAAATGTATAAATGAAATCATTCCACATTGCATGCAAATGTCAACTAATCACTCTTGTGCATTCTCTTAGTGCCTGTCTTCCACGTGCCTTTCCCTGGCCTGGTGTTCCAATGAATGCTACTCCATTTGTTGCAGTATGGCTGTGGAGAAGCTACTAGCTTTCAGGGAGAAAGATTGCAGATGGTTGTGCAGCAAGACCTCGACCCCCTCTGGCACTGGAAGACCTGGCTTCACATTGAACCACCTCACCGCGGGAAGCAACAGTCTGGGCTGGCTGGCTGGCAACAGCAAGGGCGCTGGTGGAGTGACAGTGGTGGAGGGATGAATGTTATCAATCTGAGTGGGGACAGCAGGTTTGTGTTCCATGGAAGCCACCGCCACTCCCCAGAGCAGCCCCTCAAAAATCCCAGTAACCTGTTGGAGGACAGATTGCTGGACTGCTGTGGCATCCTGTAAGCCCCTTTGAACATTGCAGCCTTGATGACAGCAGTCTGAGCTTCCATGGCAGCAAGCTGACCTTGCATGACAGACGTTTGTGCTTCCATCTCAGCAATGGGAGCGGGGACATGGGCTGTCAGAGGTCGGGTTCATAAGTGTTGTAATGGAGTCAGCCATGCCATCCATACTGGAAAGGATGGTCTCCAAGACCTGATTAAAACCCTTTACAAATGCGATGCTGGGCTCCTCCCTGCTCCTCGACATTGGCCGCAGGCTTTCTGGTCGACTTTCCAATGCATCAAAGATCTTATTGTGCATACCCATCAGCCTTTTTCTGCAGTCAGTGAAGTGCTCATCTGAGTTCTCTGCAGCAGAATATGTGGATAACCGCACCCTCCAGCAAGCTGGCACCTGCGCTACACTTGCCCCCTGCCTTGGTTGTCTAGTGTCTCATCACATGCAGACCCCAGCTTTAAGTTATCCTCTAATGTGTGCCGAGCCAATATCTGAGCTGATGGCTGCGAGCGTGAGAGTGAGTGACAGTGCTTCTTCATCATCAGTCGTTTTTTGGTCTTTCACCTGTTGCTCCTTCACCAGTGCCTGACCAGGCTACACTGTTAGGATATCTGAAAGGAGAAAGGCACAAGAGTAAGGTGGAGTAGAGGGGTGGGAGGAGTAAGAGGCTCATGCCTACATCATCTGCAGCTTGTAAGTCAGAAGACATTTTGGGATGAGAACATTAGAATTAGGAACAGGGGTAGGTCATTTGGTCCCTCGAGCCTGCTCCACCATTCAATAAGGTCATGGCTGATCTGATTGTGACCTTAACTCCAATTTCCTGCCTGCTCTCCATAAAACTTGATTCCCTTGTTGATAAAGAATCTGTCTAACTCAACCTTGAATATATTCAATGACCCAGCCTCCACTGCTCTCTGTGAAGAGAGTTCCGAAGGCCAACAATCCTCCAAGAGAAGAAACTCCTCCTCATCTCCAGCTTAAATGGGAAACCCTTTATTTTTAAACTGTGCCCCCTAGTTCTAGATTCCCCCAACAAGGGGAAACCTCCTTCCAGCATCTGACCTGTCCAACCCCCTCAGAATTTTATATGTTTCAATCAGATTGCCTCTCATTCTTCTAAACTCTAATGCGAATGGGCCCAACCTGCTTAACCTTCCCTCAGGAGACAACTCCTTCATCTCAGGAATCAACCGAATAAACCTTCTCTGAACTGCCTCCAGTGCAAGTTTAAGTGAGGAGACCAAACCTCACTTTGGTGTGGGTGTGTAAGTGGGAGAGTGTGGTCTCATCAATGCCCCGTACGGTTGTAGCAAGACTGACCTCCTTTTGTACTCTATCCCCCTTGCAATAAAGGCCAATACTCCATTTGCCTCCCTAATCACTTGCTGTAATGTGGAGCCTGCACTCTCCCATGTTGTGCCATTATTGAGTGTTGCCCAGGTCAGGATCATTGACTTCCAGCACAAGCTCCTGCCATAGTGGGGTACGGGCTAATTTTAAATAGTACAGCCTAACTTAGCCTCTCATGATTTTGAATCCCCATTCAAAAGTGTGATTAGCACTGGATGCATGGCCAGAATTTCAGTATCCCCCGCCGGCGGGTTTTTTTGGGGGGGTGGGAGGGGGGGGGGGGGGGAGGCGGGGGGGTACGGGGGTTCCCCACCCGGGGGTGGTCCCCACCCATCCCAGCCGTGCTGTGATTTTACACTGGCCACTTAGGAGCCGCTTCTTGCCCGGCCTCCATTTTGTAGGCTGGTGGGAGGATTTACCTGGTGCGGGGGAAGCCTGTAAAAGAGCGGGCCTAGATTTCAGGCAGGAAGTGGTTCGGGAGAGGGTGCCTCCATCAGAAGTCCCCTTTTGACAGTGAGCACCCCCACACCCCAGACCTCCGTCCCACCCGACCCCACCAAGCTTTTTCCCTGATACCCTGATCACCTCCTTTGCACCTCCACCACCCCCCCTCAGGCCTTCCCTGCCCTCCCTGTCCTGGGACCCCTTAAATTTACCCAGGGCTCCGCTTCTGGCACTTAGGCTCAGGCATGTTGGTGCACTTCCTCTTCAGTCCACTGCAGCTCTTGTCACTGCAGGGATAAAAACAAATAACTGGTGCTGGAAATCCAAAACAAAAACAGAACAGAAATACCTGGAAAAACTCAGCAGGTCTGGCAGCATCGGCAGAGAAGAGTACAGTTGACGTTTCGAGTCCTCATGACCCTTCAACAGAACTAAGTAAAAATAGGAGAGGGGTGAAATATAAGCTGGTTTAAGGGGGGGGAGGCGGAGAAGAGGGGATGGTGGTTGTTGGGACAAGCAAGCAGTGATAGGAGCAGATAACCAAAAGATGTCACAGACAAAAGAACAAAGAGGTGTTGAAGGTGGTGATATTATCTAAAAGAATGTGCTAATTAAGAGTGGATAGCAGGACAAGCAAGGTACAGATAGCCCTAGTGGGGGTGGGGTGAAATAAGACTAAAAGGGCATAAATGGTATGGATAAATGATGGGTGGAATACATTTAAAAATAATGGAAATAGGTAGGAAAAGAAAAATCTATATAAATTATTGGAAAAAACAAAAAGGAGGGGGAAGAAACGGAAAGGGGGTGGGGATGGAGGAGGGAGTTCAAGATCTAAAATTGTTGAACTCAATATTCAGTCCGGAAGGCTGTTAAGTACCTAGTCGGAAGATGAGGTGCTGTTCCTCCAGTTTATGTTGAGCTTCACTGGAACAATGCAGCAAGCCAAGGACAGACATGTGGGCAAGAGAGCAGGGTGAAGTGTTAAAATGGCAAGCAACAGGGAGGTCTGGGTAATGCTTGCGGACAGACTGAAGGTGTTCTGCAAAGCGGTCACCCAGTCTGCGTTTGGTCTCTCCAATGTAGAGGAAACCGCATTGGGAGCAACGAATGCAGGAGACTAAATTGAGGGAAGTGCAAGTGAAGCGCTGCTTCACGTGAAAGGAGTGTTTAGGCCCTTGGACGGTGAGGAGAGAGAAAGTGAAGGGGCAGGTGTTGCATATCTTGCGTTCGCATGGGGAGGTGCCATAGGAGGGGGTTGAGGAGTAGGGGTGATGGACCAGGGTGTCACGGAGGGAACGATCCCTACGGAATGCCGCCGGTGGGGGGTGAAGGGAAGAGGTGTTTGGTCTTCAGCCAATTCGATTCACTCCACATGATATCAAGAAACGGCTGAAAGCACTGGATACTGAAAAGGCTATGGGCCCTGACAATATTGCGGCAATAGTTGTGGTTGTTGTGGGTCAGTCATCTCAGTTCCAGCATATCACTGCAGGAGTTCCTCAGGGTAGTGTCCTTGACCAACAATCTTCAGCTTCTTCATCAATAACCTTCCTTCCATTATAAGGACAGAAGTGGGGATGTTCGCTGATGATTGCACAATGTTCAGGACCATTTGTGACTCCTCAGATACTGCAGCAGTCCATGTACAAATGCAGCAAGACCTGGACAATATCCAGGCTTGGGCTGACAAGTGGCAGAACCTGGACAATATCCAGGCTTGTGCTGACAAGTGGCAAGTAACATTCGTGCACATAAGTGCCAGGGAATGACGATCTCCAACAAGAGAGAATCTATCCATCGCCCCTTGACGACAAATGGCATTACCATCACTGAATCCCCCACTCTCAACATCCTGGGGGTTACCGTTGAACAGAAACTGAACTGGACTAGCCATATAAATACTGTGGCTACAAGAGCAGGTCAGAGGGTAGGAATCCTGTGACAAGTAACTCACCTCCTGACTCCCCAAAGCCTGTCATCTACAAGGCACAAGACAGGAGTGTGATGGAATACTCCCCACTTGCCTGGATGAGTGCAGCTCCCACAACACTCAAGAAGCTTGACACCATCCAGGACAAAGCAGCCCGCTTGACTAGCCGCACATCCACAAACATTCACTCCCTCCACCACTGATGCACAGTAGCAGCAGTGTGTACCATGTACATGGTGCACTGCAGGAATTCACCAAGGCTCCTTCGACAGCACCTTCCAAACCCACAACCATTACCACCTAGAAGGACAAGGGCAGTAGATAAATGGGAACACCACCATCTGGAAGTTCCCTTCCAAGTCACTATCATCCTGACTTGGAAATATATTGTCCTAACTTCACTGTCGCTGGGTCAAAATCCTGGAACTCCATTCCTAACAGCACTGTGGGTGTACCTACACCACATGGACTGCAGCAGTTCAAGAAGGCAGCTCACCATTGCCTTCTCAGGGGCATCTAGGAATGGGCAATAAATGCTGGCCCAGCCAGCGAAGCCCACATCCCGTGAATGAATTAAAAAAAACATGCATCCTGGAGGGTGTGGGGAAGCACTCCACTACACACAGGCCCAGAACCTGAACTCTGTGTACTGTCATTGGACCTTGAAAGGTGACTGGGCACAGAATACAAGGATTAAATCCCCACTCTGTGCCAAGGTAACTGGTGTTAGTTGGGCCAATGCAATTGGTTTCAGTGCCTTTGATTTAGAGAGGCAACATACAACTGCCAGGGTTTGTTTGTCAGTGCTATCTAGTGACTCTATTGGAAAGTGTATGTGTACAGATATCAGGGTAGAATAGGACTGGAATCTGGTATTCTGCTCTCTGTGGTGAAATACCCTTTCTTAGCAATAAATGATGACTAGCTGCATTGCCGAGGTACCAAAGGAGGACGAGACCAATCAGCATGAATCCAGAGCTGGGAAGAGAGACAATTAGGAAGCCTTAACAAGAACCCTCATTTGAACCCTTTGCTACAAAGTTGCAGGTTTGGCATCAGAGTTAAAATTAGGATTACGCCGGATTGCTCAGGATGTCTGGCATAGAATCAGGCCATACAGTCAAACCAGTCCATGGGCCAGGATTTTACGGCCCCTCTGTGTGGCGGGATAGTACAGTCCCCCCGAACTGAATGGAAATTTAAATGTCTTGCCGCATCTGCTGGGGGTGATACAGCATGGCGGGGGCCATAAAATCCTGGGCATGTGGGTGTTTATGCTCCACACAAGCCTCCTGCCATCTTCCCTCATCTAAATCCACCATCATAACCCTCTATTCCCTTCTCCCTGGTATTTTACTCAAGTTTCCCCTTAAATATATCTATACTATTCTCTTCAATCACTCTCTGTGGTAGCGAGTTCCACATTCTCACCACTGTTGGGGTAAAGAAGTTTCTCCTGAATTCCCTATTGGGTTTCTTGCTTGACTATCTTATATCGATGGCCTCTAACTATGCTTTTGCCCACAAGAGGATGTATTCACTCTATCAAAACTTTTCATAATTTTAAAGAGCTCTATTAGGTCACCCCACAGCCTTCTTTCTTCAAGAGAAAAGAGAAAAGTCTGTCAATCCTTTCCTGATATGTATAGCCACATCTTTCTGATATCATCCTTGTAAAGTTTGTTCTGCACCCTCTCCAATGCCCCTATATCCTTTTAGAGTAGGGTAGCCGGAGCAGCACACAGTACTGCATGCATATAGTTTAACCAAGGCTCAATACCAGTTTAGCATAACTTCCCTACTTTTCAATTCTATCCCTCTAGAAATAAAGCCTACTGCTTGGCTTGCTTTTCCTCATGGCCTTGTTAATCTGTGGCACAATTTTTAATGATTGATGTGTTTGTATTCCAAGATCTCTTTGTTCCTGTACCCCATCCAGGCTTGTACCTCCCAAGTAATAAGTGATTTACCTAGTCTTCCTTCTAAAATGTACTATCTCACATTTATCTGTGTTGAACTTAATTTGCCAATTATTTGCCGATTCTGCACGTTCATTAATCACAGAACTGTTACAGCACAGAAGCAGGCCATTTGGCTCATCGTGTCTCCACCGGCTCTCCAAATGAGCAATTCACCTGGTGCCACTCCCTGCTTTCTCCCCGTAACCCTGCGCATTCTTCCTTTTCAGATAACAATCTAACTGCCTCTCGTATGCCTCGATTGAACCTGCCTCCACCACACTCTCAGGCACTGCATTCCAGATCTTAACCACTCGCTGCGTGAGAAAGTTTCTCATCATGTCGCCTTTGCTTCTTTTGCCAATTACCTTAAATCTGTGCTCTCTGGCTCTCGATCCTTCCATTGATGGGAACAGTTTTTCCCTCTGCTCAGTCCAAACCCCTCATGATTCTGAATACTTTGTATATTGTCTTCCTGTAGTTTGTAGCGGTCCCCCTCAGTATTGACTATCCTCCCCAGTTTAGTGTCATCGCAAACTTAGAAATTATATTTGTGATTCCAAGGTCCAAATTGTTAATGTAAATTGTGAACAGCTGTGGTCCCAGCACTGATCCTTGTGGAACACCACTTCCCATCTTCTGCCACTCTGAATAACGGCCCTTTACCCCCATTCTCTGCTCTCTGTCTTGAAGCCAGCTTAGCAACTTATTCTGTCACTTGTCCCCTGATTCCACATTCTCTGACCTTATTCATTAGCCTGTTATGGGGCACCTAATTAAAGACTTTTTGAAAATTCAGATAAATTACATCTACTGCATTACCATTGTCTATTCTCCCTGTCACCGCCTTGCAAAATTCAATAAGGTTGTTCAAGCAAGGTATTCCCTTTTGAAATCCTTGCTGATAATTAATTATCATGTTTCTTGTTTCTAGAAAATTATAGTGGTTGACCTATTGCCTCATTCTCACTCTGCCACCATTTTAACTTGGGCCTTCCACTGAGTGCCCAGATGTCCACCTGAATCAGGTAGAAGCCTCATTAATCTAAGCCAATTGGAAACCGATGATGCACACAGCAGCCTGGTACAATTTTAAAAGCAATTGGTGGAGTGGCACTGCAGACACCTAGTAAAACCTGCCCGGCAAGGAGAGGGCTGAGAAGAGTGTTAAACATTTATTGGGGCCAGGCAGAGCTGGGGTGATTGGCCATGGAGTGCTGCACCCCCAGCATCCCCACCATCTCCATTATTGATATCCACCCAACCTCCCCCACCCCACCGCCCCACACCTCCACCCCGCCACCCCCTCACACCCTTGCTGTGACAGGGACCCCCAGGTCACTGATATTTCATCAGCCCACAGCCTGTTCAGGGATAGTTGCTGCCTGGCGTATGCTAATGAAGATGGACCGAGCCTCCATCCACAGGTATCAGCCTCCCAGTTTGCATGTGTCAACAATTGCTAACATCCCTCCTTTCATCAGGGACCAGTGGGTAGCAAACATCACTCAAGAAGCTCAACACCATCCAGGACAAAGCAGCCTGCTTGATTGTCACCCCATCTACCACCTTAAATATTCACTCCCTCCACCATGCAGCAGTGTGCACCACATACAAGCTGCACAGCAGCACCTCACTCTAAACACACAACCACTACCACCTAGAAGGACAAGGAGAGCAGATGCATGGGAACACCACCAGCTGCAAGTTCCCTTCTCAGTCATCCTGACCTGGAACTATATCGCTGTCCCTTCCCTGTTGCTGGGTCAAAATCCCGGAACACCCTCCCTAACAGCGCTCTGGGTGTACCTGCAGTTCAAGAAAGCAACTCACCACCACCTTCTCAAGGGCAATTAGGGATGGGCAATAAATGCTGGCCCAGCCAGCGAAGCCCAATTCCATGAACAAATAAGTTTTTAAAAAAGCAGGAATCCCATTGGATTCCCCCGCTATTCTAGACTTGTCACAGCCTCTGACCTCCCAGCAACGGTAGTGGCTTTGGTGCCAGCTTGGGTACAGGTCATCCACAGGTTACGCTTTGCCCACAGATACCAGAAACTGGGTAGGTATAAGTTCAGATAAAGCATGAGGATTATTAAATAAAAGCTGTGATTATTCAGCTCATGCTGTTCTTTGGGCCCTCTTTGATTTTCTAATGCTTTTCCTCACATGGCTGTACCTCTGTCAGAGAGCACAAACAGGGATATCATATAGTATCAATCTAACAGCCCCTAATATCCTAAATCTTGGACTGTTACAAATCCAAAAATTGTCTAAATGCTAAACTTCATCCATAGGGTGGCACTGCACAACAGGCAAGTTTACCAGTGCCTTTGTGGTTTAGGTAGACAGCCTGTAAAAATTTCCAGCATTAACTTCACTGAGAGATCAATGGAAATCCTTGCGTAAGTAGTCGTTCAATTAATTTCTCTGGTGAGTACAAAGTTAAAAAAAATGATGAACTTGTAAAGACATGGACTTGGTCAGAGTCATGAGGGGACTGGACAGAGTAGATAGGGAGAAGCTGTTCCCAATCGTAAAAGGATCAAGAACAAGGGGGCACAGATTTAAAGTGATTTGCAAAAGGAGAAAATGTGATGTGAGAAAAAACTTTTCCACACAATGAGTGGTTTGGGTCTGGAATGCACTGCCAGGAAGTGTGGTGGGGGCAGGTTCAATCGACGCATTCAAGAGGGCATTAGATGATTATTTGAATAGAAACAATGTGCAAGGGTACGGGGAAAAGGCAGGACAATGGCACTAGGTCATAATGCTCATTTGGAGAGCCGGTGCAGACACGATGGGCCGAATGGCCTCCTTCAGTGCTGTTAAAATTCTGTGATTCTGTTTCCTCTAGAGTCACAGGGATGAGATCAGCTGACCCCAAATTTCCGCCCCAAAGGGGCAGATTTTCAATTTTCTTTCTGGGTGTAAGACTGATGTTGCATTTCAGTTGCCTATTCCAGGAATCTCCACTTCTATTGATTTTAACACAAAGATAGCAGCTTCACCTCCAGTGACTGCTCTGAAAGGGAAACCAATCTGGGCACTTCAATGTGTAGCAGCAACTGTCCTGTGCTGTTGCACCAGACATTAGCCTGGAAATTGGTTGGTACCAGCCTACTGGCTGTATCTTGGGCTCAGGGATCAATCTCTGTGTTAAAGCAGTCGGCCCACACCCCAAACCAAGTCCTGAAATGAGGCTGGTCACTCTCAAGTGCCAGCCATTGGTCACTGGTAGCACTCTAGTCTCTGAGCCAGTGGTTTGGGAGATTCCAGGCCCACTCCGCAGGCCGACTCACCCAGTGCGGTACCAAGGGGCTGCTGCATTGTCAGAAGTGGCACCTTGTCGATGATCCCCATCTGCCCTCTCAAGGTAGGCATAAAAGATTACACACCACTATTTGAAGAAAATCAGGGGAGATCTCCCGATGGCCTGGCAAATACCTATCACCTAACACTTACAGACTATCACATTGCTGTTAGAAGGACCTTGCTGTGTCCAGTTTAGCTGCCAGGTTTCTTACATTGCAACAAGTGACAACAATTCAAAAGTAGTTCATTGGTTATGAAGCACATTGGGATATCCTGAGACCGTGAAAAGTACTATGTAAATGCAAGTTCTTTATTTTAATACTTCCCTGAGTTGTTTTCCGTTGCCTTATGTGTCAGTTTCAATCTGCCCTATTTTTTGATTCTTTTTATCTTCTTATAATTTGCCTGGTTTTTAGGCACTGTAAACTTGAGCATATCCCAAATTCTGCTGCCCATGTCCTAATTCACACCAAGTTCTGTTCACCCTGTGCTCACTCGCCTACATTGGCTCCCAGTTTAAACAGCCCATCCTAAGGTCAGAAGTGGGGATGTTCGCTGATGATTGCACAATGTTCAGCACCATTCGTGACTCCTCAGATACTGAAGCAGTCCATGTCCAAATGCAGCAAGACCTGGACAATATCCAGGCTTGGGCTGACAAATGGCAAGTAACATTCACACCACACCAATGCCAGGTAATGACCATCTTCAATAAGAGAGAATCCAACCATCGCCCTTTGATATTCAATGGCATTACCTTCGCTGAATTTCCTGCTAAGTAGCGACATCCTGGGGTTACCATCGGCCAGAGACTGAACTGGACTAGCCATATAAATACTGTGGCTCCAAGAGCAGGTCAGAGGCTAGGAATCCTGCAGCGAGTAACTCACCTCCTGGCTCCCCAAAGCCTGTCCACCATCGACAAGGCACAAGTCAGGAGTGTGATAGAATACTCCCCACTTGCCTGGATGAGTGCAGCTCTCACGACACTCAAGAAGCTTGACACCATCCAGGACAAAGAAGCCCGCTTGATTGGCACTCAATCCACAAACACTCACTCCCTCCACCACTGACACACAGTGGTGGCAGTGTGTACCATTTACAAGATGCACAGCAGGAACTTTTTAAACAGCACCTTCCAAACCCACAACTGCTACCACAGGGAAGGGAAAGGGCAGCAAACACATGTGAACATCACCCCCTGCAAGATCCCCTCCAAGCCACTCATCATCTTGACTTGGAAATATATCGCTGTTCCTTCACTGTTGCTGGGTCAAAATCCTGGAACTCCCTCCCCAACAGCCCCAACCTATACCACATGGACTGCAGTGGTTCAAGAAGACAGCTCAGCACCACCTTCTCAAGGGCAATTAAGGATGGGTAATAAATGCTGGCCTAGCCAGCGACGCCCACATCTCCTGAATGAATTAAAAAAAACATGAATTAACAGACAAACTGTGGTTGTGCACACCACAAACTGCACATTAAATGGCGGACAAAACCAAGGCAGATCCCATGAACTCAGCAACCCACCCAGACCTTTGTCATCCCTGTGAGTCGCAACGATTATTTGAAGCTCTGTGTTCCTCCTGTCTGCTTGTTTTCGCACCACCCCCACATCCTATGGTTGGGTTTTTGCCTCACACCACCACACAGACGCACAGCCCAATCCCTGCCACTGTCAAAAGAATGCCGAGACCTGTCTCCCTACCACGCTTTGCGCTGGAACCCCCGGGCATGCTGGGAGGAGTTGTAGTCCTCAGTCTTCGGCCACAAATCCTGTCAGCAGGCACACAAATGGGCCAAGGTTCCTGAGAGCAGCTGGCTGCCATTTTACTGCACCCAACCCTCAATTCATTGCTTTCAAAACAGAGCAGAAAAGTCAGCAGTGGCCAAAAAAAGCATTAAAATGCAACAAGTGACTATGTTTATTGGTGGTTAACCGTCCCCCGACCACCCCACCCTCAGTAACTTCCCAAGTCAACGGTCATCATGATGTAGACAGAAAATTTATTTGCAGCTATTTTGGAGAGTGTATTTCAAAGAGGCGGATTCACAATCAATGTTTACTTCAGTTACAAATCCTTCAAAACATGTTCCATCAAACGTACGGCTGCGTTTTTTTAAACCACTTTCCATCCAGTTTGAATCCTGGAGTAAAAAAACTATAAACTACAGAGCTGACTGCCATTACTAGGAGAGCATGGCGTTTCTCAATAAGTAGTGCACTTTTGAGAAATTATTAACTTTAATAGATGGGAAATCTCATTTCCCTGAAGCTTCTCCAGTCAAATGCTACTCCCACCGGCAGCTCTGCATCATGGAATCAGACCTGAGCCCTGACTATTTAAACACTCTACTGAAATGTCGAGAGCAGATAAATCTCCAACCCCCACAATTGTGAAACAGTTACTAAAACATTCACGTTAGGTAACATTTTTTCAAAAGTCAGAAATTATGTTGAGCGTCTTTCAGTACATCAACGCTGATTTTCTTTTACTTAATTACTTTTAATGTAATTAATTGAAAATGAGCTATTGAGCGTATCAGATTAACAAGAAGCATTTAAGTAAAACATCTTACAGCTCTTGTGGGGCTCAGTTTGGAAGCGGTTGATAGTCTCTCAGCTTCTCTCACCGTTCTCCCTTCACTCTGGTTCATGGAGAATCCCAGAGCTCAGCTCCCGGCCTCTGATTTATAACCATCTCATCTGTAAGTCACCCATTCTGTTTATGAGACTTTAATGAATGGGTTTTACATCGCTCACCATGTCTGTGCTTTGACATCATTGCAAATAAATCTGCGCCTCTCTTTAATTCCTATTGAGGAATGATTTAAACACAACGGGAGGATTAGTTTGAGATGTCAGGACTCGATAACAACATCTTGTCTAATTGTGTCTCTATATTTAAGTAAAATATCTTTCGGATCTCGTGGGGATCAGTTTAGTGATGACTGTTAGTGGATCTATCCAGGTGCCCCTCGCTGTCTTCGACCCTGTGTAAAAGTAGCTGAAAGTTTGATTGACCATGTTTTGTGAGGTGTGTAACCGAGGTAAACATTGAGTTCCATTCTGTCTTGTTGAAATACGGTCCCCAAAATAGTTGCTAAAATGATTCAGTTTTCTGTCTGCACTATGATATGACAATGATGGCAATTGATTTGAGAAGTTACTGGTGCGGCAGGATGGGGGGTGGCATTCGTTCATTCCTTGTGTCATCTTCTTCCCAGAAGGTTGACTGCCAGGGATCTGAACCACTGTCTGCCCTGTGCTGCCCTTACACAAATCCAACCCATTATATCCATCATCCATTTTCTCCTCTGCTTCCCTCTCCTACTTTTCCCAATGATCTTCCCCTCCAATAACTGTCTCTGTTTACCATCTGCTCTAATGTGACTGAAGTATTGTATCTTTCTCTCTTTGACGTTAAGCATTAATTTCCTCTTTTCTCCAGCCACGTCCAGCACTTCCTCATTAGTCTTTCTGTCCGCTGGGATGTGTGGAACATCCTCCTATGTGCCCACATCTCAAACGCATTCAGCTTATCAATAGTCTCTTTGTTGGCTATGTCTCTGAGGTGAATAACATAGATGACAAGATTTAGCACCTCACCATTCATTTCCAAAGAATCAGGTTCATTTTCTTTGATGTTAACACATCCTTCATTCTGACAACGCTGGCCTTGGCTATCTCAATTCTCCTTCAGATCTTACAATCTTTCTCCACTTAGCAGTGATAATTTTTCCAAGGTATGTGAACATTTTCACTTGGTCCAGGACTTATCCATTTACTTTCATTTTCACAACCGGGGTTAGGTCTCTGCTTATCACCACTTTGTCACATTCGTTCTTAATCCATGTTCCTCACTTCATTTACAATTTCCTGCAGTGCCTCTTCTGACTCTGTAATCAGTGCAGTGTCATCGGCCTATCTCAAGCTGCTAATGTTCAACCCCCCAATGTTACAACCTGGTAGATCTTCTGTCTCTGAAGATAGCTTCAGTGAATTGGTTGGGGACATAACACATCCCTGGTACACTCCTCTTTTATTGGGAAGCCGTCTGACAAGCCACTATCAAGTCTTAACACTACTGACTGATTCCAAGATAGATTCTGAATTATGCTTTTATCATTTCTGTCAGTTTTGAGTTTGCTTAAGCACTCCATTATTTTCCGATGGTAGACTCTACCATTGTCTATAAAACATACACAGGTTTTTGCACTTCCAGGTACCTTTCAATGACTGCTCTCAAGTTAATGATGCCCTGCCTTCCTTTCTTTGGTTTGAATCCTGACTGCCTCTGCTCCTATAGACTGGTCATATCTTTCCAAAATGATTATTAGAATCATCTTCGTCATATGGCTCATGAGGCTTATTGTCCTGTGCTCTGAACACTCTAGAGCTTTTGGTTTCTTTGAGAGCTTGATGAACACTGACTGAATAAGATCCTCAGGTAGGAATCCTGTTCTGTAAATGTTGATGCAGAGCTCTGTCAGTATCCCAATGTTAACATCATTCCGAGCTTTCAGTCATTCTGTTGGTATCTGAATGATTTCAGGTGCTTTCTTTGCTTTCAGTGGGCAGTAAACACCAAGTAAACATGGAAATATTTCTGTATTTTAATAATTTTTTTCACTTCTGCTGATTTTCTGCTGCCTTGAAGTCCCTGAGTTGGGATTGGACACAATAATATGGAATTGGACACAATGATATGGGTGCCAGCTGTTCTCGGGGATCTTGGCCTAAAGTTCCATGGCCTGCATTTTTCACTCGTAGAGTGTGCGCGATCGGTGGGCCAGAAGCAGACAGGAAACGGCCCCCGGCCGCGATCTCATGTTGGCTGACTAATTAATTGCCAGCCAGCGCGAAACGTGCCCTGAGAATGGCTCAGCACTGCTGGTGAGGGCAGGAAGAGGACATCGCCGTGGGTGCTGGTGAGCGCTTCCACTAAGCTCCCTGGAGGTGGACAGATGCCCCAGGGAGCTGCAGACCTGCAAATAATAAAGGAAAGCATAAAAACGCTGCAAAAATGTCCATGCAGCACAACCAAGCACCTGAAAGCAAACCTCATAAAAAACAGTCCCCAGATATCTTTCTTTATTTTATTTCCCCACGGAGATTTCATCCCGCCCTGGATCAAAGTTTGAGCAAAAATGTAAAGACCGCCTGGCCGATGGGCCCGTCCGCCAACCGTAAAAATGGACGGGCCACAAAAAAATCGCTTTCAATTGCCTCCTTAATGGGCTTATTTGCCAGCTTGCCGCCGACCTGAAGATTGCTCGTGTGCGGGGATGATGTCGGGCCCAACGTCATCTCGCGCTATTTAACATCTGTTTGGGTCAGGTGTGTGCCCGCCCGCGAGGCGTAAAATTCTGCCGTGTGCTTGAGTCATGTGTGTGCTTGGACAGTAAGTATTTATTGACACGGAACAGGGAGCACCCTGAGTTAGATGAAGAGTAAAGCCCTCCCCTCAATTCTGGTGCAGCTCCACCTGCAGCTAGTGTGTCTCAGGTAGGGTTGCCGACCTTAATGGGAGCAAGGAGGGGTCTAGGGCTCGGGTGGAGGGAGGGAGACTGAGGAATAGAGGGGTCGGGCAGAGGGGGAGAGTGGGGAATGCAGGCGTCGGGGAGAGGGAGAGACTGAGGAATTGAGGGCTCGGGGAGAGGGTTAAACTGAGGAATGGAGGGGTTGGGAAGAGGGGGAGAATTAGGGTTCAAGGAGAGAGGGAGATTGTGAAAGGGGGTTTGGGTTTGAAACTCAGGAGAGGGGGAAAGATAGGGAGCTCAAAGACAGTGGGATTGGGGTTCAAGCTATGGGAGAATAGGGTGGCCGTGTGACCCAGCATTTTTTGTAGAGCTAGGAGGAGCAGCAGCAGCAATGTGGTGAGTAGGAATGCCACTGAGAGAGGAGTAGCCAGTAAAAGAGTGAGTGAAAGCTGGGGATCTTACTGTGGGTAAACAGGGAAAGAGCGTTGCCATTGTTGGGAGAGTGTGGAACATGGAGACTGAGACTGAGGATTCTCACTAGAAAGAACAAGGGGGAAGGAAGGAGGAAGGATCTTGAACACAGGGCTATTGGATCATGGGGTGCTTCAACATAAGTGGCTATTGAGGTAGAGACTAAAACATCATTTTAAAGGGAATGGAACAAATACTGTCACGAGGTTATGCCCCATTACTTTTGAAAATATGATTTTTCAACTTGCAACTGAATGGAAATTTTGTTATTTGAACTGAGACAGGACAAACTGTTTAAAAATGCAAGGCTACATTCCAAGGTGCAGGTAAAAAACAAACAACTCACCCTCAGGGGACTGTGAAGACAAAGACATTTCCTATAATCCAGACACCCATCAAAACTCCTAACTGTCTAAGGAAGAGACATTAAAAATAGAAATTACTGGATATTGAAACAATAGCTGCCACAGAGAGACACACCCAAAACCACTTGAAATACACAGTGGGTGAAGTATTCCAAGGAAAGGATTGCAAGTGACACAGGCGATGTCAAGAAAGTCTTCAGCGGAGAAAACAGGCTAAAGGATGCTCTCTCTCCTTGTCCATCTTTTGGAATAAGTGTGGTGTCTGGTTTGAGAAGCCAATTCTACAAGACACCTACCAGCGAACCAAGATCTCACAATAATTGCAACATCTTCTACATCTGACCACATCCAAGAAAACAATTAACCCAAATCAGCTGCAAAGTTTAAAATCGATGCCTCAAGGACAATCGAAGGACACTTAGCCATATATTCCTTTACCTTTTGTTAATGGAATCTAACTCCCCTTCATGCCGAGGGTCAGCGAGAACAGCAGAGACTAAAAGCACAGAGACAGAGAGCAAGAATTCACTCCAAGAGTCAGCGAGAACAGCGGGGCTGACGTCTAACCATTTTCCACATTCTAAAACAAAAATCAAGGTGAGACATCACAGGGGAGCAGTAGGTGATTAGCTGGTGAGTATCCATTGGCTTTGCTTATTTGTCTTTCAAATTGGTCATTTATTTGTAATTGTAAGGTTTTATTAGTATCAGTAGAGGTTTATAAATAGTAATAAGCTTATTCTGAGTAGTAGGATTTGTTAATTATAAATAAATTAAGAAAAATAATAAATGAATTAACATATAATAAAAGAGCACGAGAGAAGCCGAGAGTTCAAAAAGAGAGGGAGAGGAGCTGGGAGTTCAAAAAAAGAGTGAGAGGAGCTGGGAGTTCAAAAAGAGAGCGAGAGGAGCTGGGAGTTCAGAAAGAGAGCGAGAGGAGCTGGGAGTTCAAAAAAAGAGCAAGAGGAGCTGGGAGTTCAAACGGAGAGCGAGAGGAGCCAAGAGTTCAAAAAAAGCTCAAGAGGAGCAGGGGTTCAAAAAGAGCGTGAGAGGAGCTAGGAGTTCAAAAGGAGAGTGAGAGGAGCTGGGAGTTCAAAAAGAGCGCGAGACGAACCGGGAGTTCAAAAGGAGCCAGCTGTGGTGCTGCTGGTGGGTCTCAGTGGACTGACTGGATTTGGAGAAAATCAAGTGTGACATCATAGGGAACTAGAGAGGAGCCCAGGAGATAAGAGAACGTGAGAGGGTGAAAGCAACGAGACTTCATAAAGAGGCCCAAGAAGGAGAGGAGGAGATGATTGGTGAGTGACAGGTGAATAAACACTTTATATAAAGCTTAAGGTATGACAGTGCAGTTCGGCCATGTGGAATGTGCATCCTGTGGGATGTGGGAAGTCATGCAGGCACAAAGTGCCCTCGATGACCACATCTGCAGGAAGTGTCATCAACTACAGAAACTTGAGCTCCACATTGTGGAACTTGAACAGCAGCTGGAGTCACTGTGGTGCATTCGCAAGGCTGAGGATTACATACGTTTAGAGATATGGTCACACCGCAACTAAGAAGTACACAGGCAGAGGGAGAATGGGTGACCACCAGAGTATCTAAGAGAAATAGGCAGGTAGTACAGGAATCCCCTGAGCCTTTCTCACTCTCTAACTGCTTTTTGGATATTGGTGAGCAAGATGGTTCCTCTGAGGACTGTAGCAAAGGCCGAGTCCATGGCACTACAGACGGCTCAGCTGCATAGGAGGGAAGGAGGAAGACTGGAAGTGCTATAGTGATAGGGGTTCCATAGTTAGAGGAGCAGACGGGTGTTTCTACGGCCGTAGATGTGACCCCAGGATGGTATGTTGCCTCCATGGTTCCAGGGTCAAGGATGTCACAGAGTGGCTGCAGGACATAATTTTAGGGGAGGGTGAGCAGCCAGAGGTCATGGTCCACATTGGGACCAATGACGTAGGCAGGAAAAGGGACGAGGTCCTGAAAGCAGACTTTTAGGGAGTTAGGAAGGAAATTGAAAAGCTGGACCTCAAGAGCAGTAATCTCAGGATTACCCCCAGTGCCACATGCTAATGAGCATAAGAATAGGAAGATTGAGCATTTCAACAAGTGGCTGGAGAAATGGAGTAAGAGGGTAGCCCTTAGATTTCTGAGGCATCGGGACCGGTTCCGGGGTGGGACCTGTAAAAGAAGGACGGGTTACACCTTAACAGGACTGGGACTAATGTCCTTGCGGGGAGGTTTGCTAGCACTGTTGAGGAGGGTTTAAACTAGATTGACAGGGGGATGGGAACCTGGGGGATATTCTGAGTGCAGAGGAGAAAAACTGGCAGTGGGAAGTAGAGAAGTATTAACTGATAAGGAGGATATATCAGAGAGTAGTATCAAGCTAAATAGAATACTTGGAGAGTTTGATAGAACTAGGGTAGGCTATAGTAAGTCATTAGATGGGGTCAGCTCAAGAGAGAAAGTTGAAAAGCCTAAATCAGGGTTAATGTGCATGTATGTGAATGCACGGAATGTGGTTAATAACATTGGTGAACTACAGGCACAGGTTGACAAATGGAATTATGATATTATTGCTATAACAGAGACCTAGCTCAAACAAGAGCAGGACTGGGCTTTAAATATTCCTAGGTACAAGGTATTTAGGAGAGACAGGAAAGGAAGAAAACGTGGGCAGAAGTGGCAGTATTGATTAAGGATGGCATTACAGTACTGGAGACAGAGGATGTTCCAGAGGGGTCATAGATGGAATCTCTCTGGGTAGAAGTAAGGAATGAAAAAGGTGCAATAACATTGATCGGTGTATTATATAGGCCACCAACTAGCGGAAGGGATGTAGAGGAACATATTTGTAAAGAAATTACAGAGAGATACAAGAATTATAGAGTAATTATAATGGGGGACTGTAATTATCCAAATATAGACTGGGATAGGAATAGTGCAAAGGGACAAGAGAGGCGAGAGTTCCTTGAATGTATTCAAGGTCATTTTCTGCAGCAGTATGTTTCCAGTCCAATGAGAGGTCAGGCACTGTTCGACCTGGTTCTGGGGATGAGTTGGCCCAAGTGGAACAAATATCAGTGGGAGAGCATTTAGGGGACAGTGACCATTGTATCATAAGGTTTAGATTGGTCATGGAGAAGGACAGGGAACAATCCAGAGCAGAGATAATTAATTGGTGGGAAACCAACTTCGATGGGATGAGAATGCATCTGAGTCGAGTGAGTTGAAATCAAATGTTGGCGGAAAATACAGCGTTTGAACAATGGGCTACCTTCAAAAAGCTAATATTGCCAGCAAGGGGAAAGGTAGGACAAACAAATCTAAATATTCCTGCAATTGTACTGGAGACCTGTGCTCCAAAACTTGCCGCACCCCTAGCCAAGCTGTTCCAGTACAGCTACAACACTGGCATCTACTTGGCTATGTGGAAAATTGCCCAGGTATGTCTTGTACACAAAAAGCAGAACAAATCCAACCCGGCCAATTACCACCTCATCAGTCTATTCTCGACCATCAGTAAAGTAATGTAAATAATCATTAGTGCTATCAAGTGGCAATTGCTTCACAATAACCTGCTCACTGACGCCCAGTTTGGGTTCCGCCAGGTCCACTCAGCTCCTGACCTCATTACAGCCTTGGTTCAAACATGGACAAAAGAGCTGAACTCCCAAGGTGAGATGAGAGTGACTGGCCTTGACCTCAAAGCAGCATTTGACCTAGTGTGGCATCAAGGAGCCCTAGCAAAACCGGAATCAATGGGAATCAGGGGAAAACGCTCTGCTGGTTGGAGTCATATTTAGCACAAAAGAAGATGGTTGTGGCTGTTGGAGATCAATCATCAGCTCCAGGACATCACTGCAGGAGTTCCTCAGGGTGGTGTCTTAGGCCCAACCATCTTCAGATGCTTCATCAACGACCTTCCTTCCATCATAAGGTCAGAAGTGCGGATATTTGCTGATGATTGCACAATGTTCAGCACCATTCGCGACTCCTCAGATACTGAAGCCGTTCAAATGCAGCAAGACCTGGACAATATCCAGACTTGGGCTGACAAGTGGCAAGTAACATTTGCACCACACAAGTGCCAAACAATGACCATCTCCAACAAGAGAGAATCTAACCATTGCCCCTTGAAGTTCAATGGCATTACCATCGCTGAATCCCCCACTATCAACATCCTGGGGGGTTACCATTGACCAGAAACTGAACTGGACAAGCTATGTAAATACTGTGGCTACAAGAGCAGGTCAGAGGCTAGGAATCCTGTGGTGAGTAACTCACCCCCTGACTCCCCAAAGCCTGTCCACCATCTACAAGGCACAAGTCAGGAGTGTGATGGAATAGTCCCCACTTCCCTGGATGAGTGCTGCTCCCACAACACTGAAGAAGCTTGACACTATCCAGGACAAAGCAGCCCGCTTGACTGGCACCCCATCCACAAACATTCACTCCCTCCCCCACCGACGCACAGTAGCAGCAGTGTGTACCATCTACAAGTTGTACTGTTGAAACTCACCAAGGATCCTTAGGAAGCACCTTCCAAACCTACGACCACTACCATCTAGAAGGACAAGGGCAGCAGACACATGGGAACACCACCACCTGCAAGTACCCCTCCAAGACACACCACATCCTGACTTGGAATTATATCACTGTTCCTTCACTGTCGCTGGGTCAAAATCCTGGAACTCCCTCTCTAACAGCACTGTAGGTGTACCTACACGACAGGGACTGCAGCGGTTCAAGAAGGCAGCTCACCACCATCTTCTCAAGGGCAACTAGGGATGGCAATAAATGCTGGCCCAGCCAGCGAAGCCCACATCCCGTAGATGAATAAAAAATTTTTTTAAAACACCCTGGATGACGAGAGTGATAGAGGTGAAGATGAAAAGGAAGAAGTGTGCGTGTGACAGGTGTCAGGTGGAAAGTATAATGGAGAATCAGGCTGTATATAGAAGGACAAGGGGGAAATGAAAAAACTAATCAGAAAAGCAAGGAGGGGGCGTGAATAGAGACTGGCAGCGAACATAAAAGGGAATCCCAAGGTCTTCTATAAGCATGCAAATATTAAAAGGGTAGTAAAAGAAAGGGTAGGGCCAATTAGGGATAAAAAAGGAGACTTGCATGTGGAGGCAGGAGAAGTAGCGGAGGTATTAAATGAGTACTTTGCATTTGTCTTCACAAAGGAAGAAGATGCTTCCCAGGCCGAGGTGAGGGAGGAGGTAACTGGTACACTAGAGGAATTTACAATTGAGAGGGAGGAGTTGTTAGAAAGGCTATCTTTACTTAAAATTGATAAGGTAGCAGGACCGGATGAGATGCGTCCGATGTACTGAGGGAGGTGAGAGTGGAAATTTCAGAGGCACTGGTGATAATCTTCCAGTCTTCCTTAGACACAGGGGTAGTGCTGGAGGACTGGAGAATTGCAAATGTTACACCCTTCTCACAAAAGGAGTATAAGGAAAAAGCTGGCAACTACAGACCAGTCAGTTTGATCTCAGTGGCCGGGAAACTTGTGAAAACTATAGTTTGGGACAAAATCAATAATCACTTAGGCAGGTGCAGTTAATTAAGGAAAGCCAGCATGGATTTGTTAAGGGAAATCATATTTAACTAACTTGCTGGAAACTTTTGAGGTGGTAACAGAGAAGGTTAATAGGGGCAATGCTGTTGATGTGTTGTATATGGATTTTCAAAAGGCATTTGATACAGTGCCACGCAACAGACTTGTGGAATAAGCTCATGGAATAAGAGGGAAAGTAGGCACTTGGATAAGAAATTGGTTGCATGACAGGAAACAGAGGAGTGATAAATGGTTGTTTTTCAGATTGGAGGAAGGTCTGTAGCGGAGTTCCCCAGGGGTCAGTGTTGAAACCCTTGCTCCTCTTGATGTATGTTAATGAGTGCAGGACATGATGTCAAAATTTTGCGGAAGATTGGAAATGTTGTTAACTGTGATGAGGATAGTCTTGAACTTCAAAAGGACATTGGCATAATGGTGGATTGGACAGACAAATGGCAGATGAAGTTCAATGCAGAGAACTGTGAGGTGATTCATTTTAGTAGGAAGAATGTGGAGAGACAGTATAAAATAAAGGGAGAAACTCTAAAGGAGGTGCAGGAACAAAGGGACTGTGGTGTATATGTACATAAGTCATTGAAGATGGCAGGGCATGTTCAGAGAGCAGTTAATAAAACTTATAGTGACGTGGGTTTTATTAGTAGGGGCATTGAGTACAAGAGATAGGAGGTCATGTTGAACTTGTATAAGACACTAGTTAGGCCCCATCTGGAGTACTGCGTCCAGTTCTGGGCACCATACTTGAGGAAGAACATAAAGGCATTGGAGAGAGTACAGAGGAGATTCACAGGAATGATTCCTGGGATGAAGAACTGTAGCTATGAGGATAGATTGGAGAGGTTGGGCCTGTTTTCCTTGGAGAAAAGGCGGCTGAGAGGAGACTTGATAGATGTATTCAAGACGCTGAGGAGCATGGACAGGGTAAATAGTGAGAAACTGTTCCCACTCAAGAGAGCATCAAGAACTAGAGGGCACAGATTCAAAATAATGGGCCATAGGAGTAGAAGTGATGTGAGGAAAAGCTTTCTCACCCAGCAGATGGTTGGAGTTTGGAACAAATTTCCAATTGAGGTATTCAAAAGGGAATAGGATTGTTATCAGAGGGTCCTTAGTTTTTAGAATTGTCCACCCCAGGCAGCAGTAGAGACTATATTCAAGGCTGTGGGGACAGGCAAGAAAATAGAGTTAAGGCCACAATCAGATCAGCCATCATCTTATAGAATGGTAGAACAGGCTCGATAGGCCGAATGGCCTACTCCTGCTATTTCTTATGATCTTATGAGGCAGTGGGTGGAATTTTCCCATATTTGCACTAAGTGCCGTAGTGGGCAGGTTTTCACGCCGTATCGTCCCAAACTCATCACGTTATTTATGCACTCCTGGGAAACATGCCATTTCCATGGCAGGCGGGCTGTCATTCGCCCGCCCGCCATCAGCCTGCTGCTGCATCACGCCAGGCGCCATTTTTAAAGTCCAGCCGCAAGTAAACATCTCAGTGCTTCCAAACCACCTCTGCTGCACGGAAGACATGGCCCTGAAACTGAAGAACACTGCAGCCGCCAGGTTCAGCCACGGGCCCCTCAAGCTCTTTTTGGATGCCATGGAAGCCTGTCAGGGTGTCCTTTACCCCAGCTCTGGCTGCAGGATAGGCAGCAACAGCACTAACCCAGCTTGGGAGGCAGTGGCAGCAGTGGTCAGTGTCAATGCCTTTCAAAAGAAAACAGCCACCCAGTGCTGCAAGATGAATGATCTCCTCCATTCCGCCAGGGTAAGTCACTCTTCTCATCACTCCCAACTCACACACTCACAAACCTATCACACACCCACAGGGCCCTCACTCACTGCCAGTGCAAGGGACATCACCATTCACTCTCTCACACTCACCGTCATTGTCCTCATCCCATCCATGGGACCACTCACCTCCCACACGTGCCAGGCATACTTATCATTTGGCCTGGCAGGGGTTCTGCTTATACTTTCTCCATCTCTATTTACGCAGGACAAGCTGGCCCACAAGAGGGAGAGGTCACTGACCGGTGGTGGAATGCCCAAAATGAAGGTCCTCAAGAACTTTGAAAACAGAGCCATCCAGCTGGCCGGCGAGGATCTGGACCAGTCCTGTGCTGACGGTGAGGTCGGTGCTGCTCTACCAAGTGAGGATCCAGCAATGCAACATCCATCAGACAACCGTGCTGTGAGTGATGTGTCCTGTTTCACAGGCCACTGCCATGCACTAATTATCTCCCCTTGCTTTCACAGGCACATCTGGGAAACAGCCGATGGAGTCCACGACCAAGGGCCTCCAATCAAGCCCCGAAGAAACCTCTCAAGAGGAATCTGGGGGAACCCTCCCTGAAGTCCCGTCACAGCACTCACCCTCCACCAGCGCTGAGACACACACCTCAGCGGGACCCAGCTTTAGAATAACCTCAGGATCACAATCTGATGAGCACATCGCAATGTCTGATCCACAGCAGGAGGAGGCAGGGACTTTCTATGTTCCTGGCACTCGGAGGACTGCTGGAGGCCAGAACTTTACTGAATCTGAGTCAGATGACGAGCCTCTGGATTTGGTCATGTCACAGTTGCTGGAGCTGCAAAGGTAAGCTCGGGAACATCAGGAAGGGATGTCCGCTGTCCTCCTCAGATTGCAAGGCACAATGGAGGAGTCTGTCTGCTTTCACTCTGAGGTGATAGTGCCAGCATGCCAACGCACCAAGGTCAACACTGGCAGGATAGCAGCCATCATGGAGACCTTGGTCCAGGACTTTGCTCCTGCACTGCTGCGCGGGCTCAACTCAATCGCTGATACCATAGTTGGCCTCCAACAGTGTGTACATGAGAGGGGTGCCAGGCAGCTCGATCAAACTCCAGCTACCCCTGCTCCTCAAGGAGTCAGCCAGGGGCCCTCGGGCACCCATAGGGAGGAGGATCAGCAGTTGCACACTCCGGGCCCATCCATCCAAGTGACTCCGAGAGTGTCCGGCCCATCTGAATCCCCTCTTCCTGTGACCTCAGCAGCTCCAGCTCCACAGGCTGAGGAGGGTGCCACTGCCACACAGCAGGACCCCGAAAGCAGGCCAGGCCCTCCAGGTCTCAGCCCTCCTGCGGGCGCCCAACAAGGTCATCACAGACAGGGTATTGCTGTGGATGTCCAGGCAGCACCAAGACATAGTGGCAGGGTTAGGAAAGTTAAGGAGAATTAGTTGCACAGCCTGGGTATGGGTGTTAATCACTTGTACATACTGTTGTCAATAAACTCCCAAGAATGCCTTCCTGCCTATGGCTCCTTGCTCTGACGAGCAGTGCGCGTGTCACTCAGATGTGAAATCTTTCTGCACGAGATAAAGGCAGGTGTCTCAGCCCGGGCCTTTGGAGCAAAGTGATGATCCAGCCTCACAATCCCTGGAAACATTACTGATGCCTGCACCTCGGCGGTGCTGGTCATTGCTGTCAGAATGTAGTGGGCAGGCACCACAGAGTTCCGTCATTCTCTCTGTGTGCTCTCAGCACCTTTAAGGTGGGGCTGGTCCCCATCTCTTCAGCATCTGTGACCGGTGACGCTGTGCTCCTGAAGGGGTCAGGTGCTGAAGAAGGACAAAGGATCAGGTGCTTCTAAAGTTTCATGGCTGCGTCTGTATGAAATGTCCCTGTTCACAGAGCGCAAGCGAGCTGCCCTCGGTCAGACAGGAATCAGGCATCGTCAGAGGCTGTGTGAAGATCTATGGAGTGTCCTCACTGCATGTTATCATCACCCTCCTGCAATCAAGCAAGTATTAGGGCCTCCACAGCATCTCCGTGACAGGAGCATTCTCACGGAGGGTATTCACGCTGCCATAAGCCAGACTGGAGTCAAATATTCATAGATGCAATGCAAGGATCTATGGTGTCTCCTCGCTGCATGTAGTCATCGTCCTCCACAAATCCAGCAGCTATGAGGGCCTTCTGAGTGCACTTAGCCAGCGCAAGGGTCTCATCCATGTCGTCGTCACCACCAAGGACTTCCTCAGCCTCATCCCCATCGGCGTTCTCCTCATCGGAGGAGACTTCCAGCCCCTCTGTCTCCTCCTCAGCCAGCTCGTCTACCCATTGCAGTGCCAAGTTGTGAAGGGTGCAGCAGGCGATGATGATGCGTGACACCCTCTGCAGACTGTATTGCAGGGCTCCACCAGACTGGTTCAGGTACCAGAACCTTATCTTCAGCATCCCTCCGTTACTGGAGACTTCAAAATGTGACCTGTTTGAACCAGAGACATCTAGAAAAAGACAAGTCACTATGGTGCTATTTTAGCACATTATTAATAGCTGTCATATAATTTTGAAGAAATATCTGCTGTTGAGATTTATGACCATGAAGATTGAGACAACTTGGAAGCTCATCTAAATTGAGCAGCTAAAGCAGGGTCAGAGTGCAGCCCCATGAGTGAGAAAACAATTGAAATGTGGCGTCTCTTGTGAAAAGGCTGGACACCCCTGATCAAGGGAATATAAGCCAAGTCCCTGCAACTTAACCTCACCATTTAACTCTTCCAGCTCCAGTATCACTCTGGTGAACCTGCACTGCACCCCCTCCAAGGTTAATATATCCTCCCTGAGGTGCAGTGCCTAGAACTGGACAGAACAACCCAGAGGCCATCTAATCAGATCCTTATATTATCTAGCAAAACTTTCTTTCCTAATCCAGCACCCTTGAGATGAAGGCTAACATTCTATGAGCCTTTTAAATTATTTTTTGTATCTATCAACTAGCTTTTAGTCATTTCTCTGCATTAACCCCTAAATCTCCCTCCACAGTCCCTATCTTCCCAGCATTTTGAAAATTCCCTGATCTATCTTTCTTGGGTCACATTAAACTCTACCTCCCACAGTGTTGCCCACTCACTTAATCTATCAATATGTCTGTGTAACTTTCTGCTCCCATCTATACAATTTACTGTGCCACCTAACTTAGTGTTGTCAGCAAACCTGCAAATTCAGCAGCGACCTAGGGTGAAGCACAGTCAGTGAACAACATTGAACTAGTTGAGGAGTCAGTAGGGTAATAATCCTCTCATAGGGCGGCCAATCCGATATCACCCCATTTACACTGTTGCCATAAGTGAATGTGACCTCCAACAAGAGAGATCTGAAACTGATAGTTGACTCAGCACTGACCAGGCCCAATCATTTGTGGTGCAGCGATTAGCAAAGCAAACATGAATCCTGGGCAACATTGTCAAGTCAACAGAGGCCAATCTGAGGCCGCCATGCTGAACCAGTCCAGCGTCCTAGTCAGGTTTCACTTAGACTGCAGCAATCAGTTCTGTTCACTGCGACACTGGGGAAATATTTCAGTCCTGGACATGACAATCAAGGGCCTCAGGGAGGATATATTAACCTTGGAGGGGGTGCAGTGCAGGTTCACCAGAGTGATACTGGAGCTGGAAGAGTTAAATGATTAGGTTAGGCTGCATGGACTCGGCTTGTATTCCCTTGAGCAGGGGTCCTGATCCCAGTCTGGGGGCATTGAGTTATAGGGGGGAGCTTAGAAAAATGCACATCTTTTCAGCCTTGAATGGAGATGAATGGGAAGTTTTTTTTACAAATGTATAATATACTAAGTGGAATAGAAAAGGTTATTATTTCACACTATTTTAAGCTAATCAATGACTTCAAGACAAGGAGCCATGGATAAAGAAAGGAAGACTTACATTTATTTAGTGTCTTTCACAAACTCAAGGCAGCCCAAAGCACTTTACTGCCAATGAAGGATTGTTTTTAAGTGTAGCCACTGTTGTAATGTAGGAAAAGCCATTTTACACACAGCAAAGTTCCATATATAGGCAAATAAAGACAGAAAATTCTGGAAATAGTCAGCAGATTAGGTAGAATCTGTGGAGAGAGGAACAGAGTTAACATTTTGGGTTAATAACCATCAAAGTGGAAAACGTTAAGAGGTGTAACAGGTTTTAAACAAGTACAGAGACAGGGAAGGGGGATAATAACCAAAAGGAAGTCTGTGATAGGGTGGAAGACAGGGGAGAGTAAATGACAAATGAACGAAGGTGCAAGAGAAAAGGTGCTGGTAATGGGACAAGTAAAGAAATAAAGTATGATCTAGAAGAGATGCAAATGCAGAAAGTGGAATCATTACTAACAACTCCTGTCGAAAATAATGGGGGCAAAGGTTATGATCTGAAATTGTTGAGTCCAGAAGGCTGTCAAGTGTCTAATCAAAAGATATGGTGTCGTTCCTCGAGCATCATTGGAGCAGTGTCGGAGGCCAAGGACAGATTCGGAGTGAGAGGCAGAATTAGCAGTGTGATAAACACAACAGTGTGATAATGACAAGATAAGACTTGCATTAGTCATCAGATTATTTGTTTTAGTGCTATTGGTTGAGAGATTAATGTTGGCCAAAACACCGTGGAGAGTATCCCTGCTTTTCTGCAAAGAATGCCATGGGATCTTTTACCTGAGAGGGTAGATTGTGCCTTCATGTATTATCCAAAATGCAGTACCTCTGCCAGGGCAGTGCTCCTTCAGTACTACACCAAAGCATCAATTCATATTTTATGTTCAAGTCTCTCAAGTGGAATTATTAAACCCCAACCCCCATCTCCCAACAATCTTCTGACTCAAGAGGCAAGAGTGCTACCCGTTGAGCCACATCTGGCAATGATGTAAATTAATAAAAGGCATGCTGAAGGCTGATGACAGGAAGCAATTATCTTGTCAGAGTAATGGTTAAAATTTCTGGAATCATTCAACAAGCAGTTAAATGCTGTAATGGGTGCTCGCCCATCACCAGTTCATATCGCACAAGCCAGGAGCCAGAAACTGTTCTACTGTGTCACCAGATCATACTTCCTCCTATTAGTAAGTCCCATGCACTAAAGTGCAATAAATAAGGGAGTAGAGTCCATTGCTGCAGTCTGGTACAGTGAATTTATTGAAAGAGATTATTTGAAATGAAATTATGAAGTGTAAATAACTTACAAGTCCTGGCTACTGTTTTACCTTCTTTTGGCTTTGAGTCTATCTCCTCAACAATAAGTATAATACTAGGGGACACAGTTTAAAAATAAGGGGTCCCCCATTTAAGATGGGGTTGAGAAGAATTTTTTTCTCTCTGAGTCTTAACTCTCTTCCCCAGAGAGCAGTGGAGGCAGGGCCAATGAATATTTTTAAGGCGGAGGTGGATAGATTCTTGACTAACAAGGGAGTCAAAGGTTATCGGGGGGTAGGTGGAACGTAGACTTGAGGCCACAATCAGATTAGCAATGGTCTTATTAAATGCGGAGCAGGCATGAGGGGCTGAATGGCCTACTCCTGCTCCTAATTTGTATGTTCATTAGTTCTGGGAATTCAGTTGGAAACAGTGTGGCATCGACCCAAAGATATTAATGTCCTGTTTGATCCCAGTTCTGTGGTGAGTTAGCTGATCTCCACCGAACAGGACCATTACATTTTACCCATGAAACCAAGGCTGAGGAGGGAAAAAAGTCAGCAAGGGTTTCCACTTCTAATTTCTCTCCAGTTAATCTTGATTTAGCTCCTCTGTGGCAACCCCGTCCTTTACATCCCTAATGACATGGCCTCTGGCACTCCCTGTCTGCATTCACCACACTTTAGGAAGGATATGAAGGTCCTAGTGAGGGTGCAGAGATGATTTACCAGAATGCATCCAGGGGTTAGGATATTTAGCTACAAGGTTATGTTGGAGAAGCTAGAATTATTCTCCTTTGAGCAAAGGAAGTTGAGGAAGGATCTGATAGAGGTGCACAAGATTATGACAGGTTTAAGGTAGACAAAGAAAAGCTGTTCATATTAGCTGATGGATCACAGGCTAGAGGACACAGGTTAAAGATTTTGGGCAAGGAATGTTGGGAGATGTGGGGAAGAACTCTTTTATGCAGCAAGTAGTAATGCCCTGGAATCCACTACCTATGATGGTGGTAGAAGTGGAGATGATCGATGATTTAAAAAGGAAATTGGGTAAGCTCTTGAAGGAAATAAACCTGCAGGGATTCATGGACAGAGCAAGGGAGTGGGTGACTGGATTGCTCTAGAGAGAGTTGGCGTGGGCTCAATGGTCCAAATAGCCTCCTTCTGTGCCATAATGACCCTATCTCTAAGAATGGTCATTTGAACAAGTCCCTAAAGGACAGCCAGTGCCTGTAGATTAGTACCTCAGGAACTTCAGGTGATCATCTGCCTCATTGAATTCAGTGGAATTTTCTTGCGAAGAACTGCTTAGAGACTATTGTTTCATCTTTCACCTGAGGAGCATATCCAATATTTTATCCCTCGCCAGCAACACAAAGAAGTACAATTTTGAAATCCAAAAGATTACATTTGACCTTTTGAGTTTGCTGATATTTTAGATAACTTCCCCCAAAATTGTGAAGGGTGTCTTTGAACATTCGGTGAGTTGAGTGGCCAATTACAGGCTATGATTTATTTCCATCTGACAAGCTTTCACATGTCTGACATGAATATGAACTCTTATAGGTCTGGCTCTAGATTCATGTGCCTCTTATCATTGGTTGCTCAGCTACCACAGATGCTGTACATCTCTGTTGTACAACAACTATCACACATCCTGCAGCCTAGTGGGCCATTAGCCCATTCGCTAAGAAAGCTAAATAAAGTTTTATGCTACACTAAATCACATTGTAATTCATACCTTTTCAGCAAATGCAATCAGCTCTATGTTCCAAAGCAATGATCCATCAAATGAACAATGGTGTCATCATCCTCATCAATAGGAAATGGGCCTTGGTGCTAAGGTTTGTGTTTAATGATAATTCTGCAGCATAAATCTAGCTGCCCTGGTGACAGGCACAGTAAACTCATTAAATCAGCAGGCTTGAATGGAGACAACCTATTGCATCCTCGAGAGAGATAAGAGGTGTTTGCTGGTTTCAACAGGATTGGAGCCAGTTATTCTTGCTTCAGTTACGAGAGAAAGTGACTTGATCTGACCACCACGCAGAATTTATGGACAAGCATCATGTTATGTACCAGTTACATTGCAGCATAAACTTTCCTGAACTCATCAAAGTATTTTTTTGAAAGCGTGACAAAGGAACAAATGCAGCTGTGTTTATATAGCGCCTTTAACATAGGAAGACGTCCAAAGGCACTTCATAGGAATGTAAGATAAACCCATTGACACCAAAGCAAAGAAGGAGATATTAAGACACATGACGAAAAACTTGATTAAGGAGCTGAGTTTTCAGGAGTAACTTAAAGGAGGAGAGAGAGATGGTGAGATAAAGAGCTTGAGGGAGGGAAGTTCAGGGCTTTGGCCCTAGATAACTAAAGACACAGGTGCAAAGAAAGCGGAGGATACACAAGAGACTAGAGCTAGAGGAACATAGAGTTCCTGCAGGAGTGCAGAAGGTTACAGAGATAGGAGGGGAAGAGGCCATGGAAGCTTGAGGGTGGACATTAGGAGGCTGGTGAAGAGAGCATTAACATAGTTGAGTCTGGATGAGGTTCTAAGCAGCTGATAAGCTGAAGTGGGGTGCAAAGATATAGGTTTGCAATTCAGTTTAGGATCAATTAGAATGGCAAGATTGAGAACAGCCTGGTTCAGCCTGAGATAGTGGCCAAGAAAGGCTTGGAATTGGTGGCAAGAGTTTGGGACCAAAGATAATGATTTTATTTTGATTTAATGTTTAGTTGGCACAAATTGTAGCTCATTCAGGACTGGAAGTTGGCCTAGCAATCTACAACACAGAGCCAGTGGTGGCGATGTAGAGCTGGATATCATTAGCATACATGTGGAACCCGACATCATGTGTTTGGATGACATCGCGGAAATGCAGCATGTAGATGAGAAATAGAAGGAGGCCAAGGATAGGTCCTCGGGGGGGGCTCCAGAGGTAATGATGGGAAGTAAAACTATTGCAGGAGGTGTATAGTGGATCCAGATGAAAGGCAGTCCTACTCAGCTGGACAACAGAGGAGAGGTGTTGGAGGAGGATGATGTGGTTGAAGGTGCCAAGTGTCACCACCGTCAACCATCACATTGGATGCCATTTGGGATTTTGATGTGAGTTGTTTCAATGCTATGGCAGGGGTGAAAATCTGATCGGAGAGGTTCAAGTGTGGAGTTACAGACAAGATGGGCACAAATTTGGGAGGCAACAACATATTCAAGGACGTTGGAGAGTAATGGAGGTTGGAAATGAGGGTGGTAGTTTGCAAGGGCATAGGGGTCAAAGGTTATAATGGGAATTTTTATCTGCCTCTATGAATAATAAGTAACCATAATTCAGGCCTTCTTCCAGTAGATAGTGCTGTGGAAGCTCAACTGCCTCCCACAGCTCTCTCTCAACAATAATTTTAGTAGCAACACTGGGGCATTTCCTCTATCCTGCTCCTGTCTCTCCTCCTTTTCTCCTAAAAGTTCTTAAATGTTTTGAACCATTTTTAAAAAACTTTTGTGAATCAATTTTAATATATTGTCTACATTTTTGTCCTTCAAATTTCATTTTCATTTTTAATTGTTACTTTAATCTTCACCAAGCCCAATAGATAGACACAAGGATATAAACTTGTATGTGTGTCCAGTGAACTCAATAGCTTCTTAATCTCATGTGCAGTCAATCGAATTGACTGGACACTCCCAGTCACAGAGATCCAAGAATAGGAATGAGTAGGATCATCTAGTCCACATTTCTAGCTCGGGACACATGGGAGCCCTTCAACCATGTCTCTTGACCCCAAATGTTGAACTCGAACATGGGTGAGGATGGGAATGTTATTGGAGCCTCCTCCTCTTGTTAGTTGCCTAGTTTGTCCACCAATATCCTTGACTGGATATCATTGGCTACAGAGCTTTGCACAGTTTTTTTGGTTGTGGGACTATGTACTTCCAGTTATAGGCTGCTGCTTTTGACATTTGGCATGCAGGTATTCTTGCGCAGGAATCTATATTTGGTATTTTCCTCATTCTACCCTATGCCTGGCACACCCTTTGAACAAGGACTGATCTGCAGGTGATCAGGGAGTGAGGCAAGTCCTGGGCCATGCAAACTGTAAAAGGAAAAATGTTGCAGATGCTGGAAATATGAAATCCAAATAAGCAATGCCGGAAATACTCAACAGATCAAGCAGCATCTGTGAAGAGAGGAACAGAGTTAATAGGCTGAATTTTCAATCCAATCAGCACTCTCTTCACACACAGCATAAATTGTTGTTTTCCCCTTATATTGGTATTCTTGCAAAGTGTCCTGAGGAGTGCATGACAAAAAACTTAGATAGGTCTCTTTCTTTTAGCAATGCTCAAGGCTAAATTTTCACAGTCCTGAGGTTGGTGGGGTGGTGGGGGGGTGGTTAGGAGGCAGGATGGGGAGGAAATTTGTTAAACAGCATGTTAGGTCAGACACCAAACACTTTCCTGCCTCTGATCAAACTTGCCAATGGCAGGTAGCCAATTAAATCCATTAATAGGCCAAATGGGGGAAAGGTGATAGTGCACCACCATCTTCCCAATGGTGGAAGGGCTCCCTGCTGAGCCTGGAACCTGGCATTTAAATGGAGGCAGCCTCCCAGCAGCAGGAGCCAACGACACCTCCACTGACTTATCCAAGCATGGACCCGCTGGGATGAGATGGTCACAGCCCCAGCCATAAGCCATCCCATGGAGGGGTTCCAAGAACATAAGAAATAGGAGCAGAAGGAGGCCATTTGGCCCATCAAGCCTGCTCCGCCATTCAATAGGGTTATGATTGATCTGATTGTGGCCTTAACTCCTCTTTCCTGCCTGTCCCCCATAACCTTTGACTCTCTCGTAAATCAAAAACCCATCTAACTCAGCCTCGAATATATTCAATGATCCAGCCTCCACTGCCCTCTGGAGTAGAGGATTCCAAAGATTAATGCCCCTCTGAGAGAATGAATTCTTCCTCATCTCTCCCTTAAATGGGAGGCCCCTTATTTTGAAACTGTTCCCGCAGTTCTAGATTCCTCCACAAGAGGAAACACCCTCTCAGCATCTACCCTGTCATTACCCTGTCAAGCTGCCTCAGTATCTTATATGTTTCAATAAGATCCCCTCTCATTCTTCTAAACTCCAATGGGCATAAACCCAACCTGCTCAACAACTTTGTCCCAGGAATTAACCTAGTGAACCTTCTCTGAACCACCTCCAAAGGAAGTAAATCCCTCCTTTAAATAAGGAGACCAAACCAAATGCAGTGCTCTAGGTGTTCCTCCTTCAGATTTCAGCTTCCCCCTTTACACTGATGGCCTGATAGCTGGGGCAATGCTTGAGTTTTAAATTTTCCCAACGCTGCAGAGAATGCCACCATTTGAATGTGCCCTCATGGTCTGCTGCCCGGTTAGCAATGCCCACCTCTCCTCACGGGGATGCCAGCTAGACATCTTTGTGGACTCTCCTTTTGCGCCTCACACTTTCCAGGTCTGCCCGCCATTCTTAATTAGTCCAGGCTCCCAGTACCGGCTTCTTCATTGGCCGTCTCCAGGAAGATCTCGAAAACATCCCACCACAGCAACATCTGGATTTCTGATGCAGAATATATGGTAGTAGGATCACAAAGCAACCAGCAAAATCTAGCTCAGTATTTCAGCTCTTTGACCTTTCATCAGAACTGGAAAACATTGGAGATGTAGCAGATTTTAAGCAAGTACAGAGGGAGGGACTGGGGAGAGAATGAACAAAGAATAAGGGAGGGTCTGTGTTTAGGATGAAGGCAGGAGCCATTAAATGAACAGCAGCATCAATAACAGCATCTGTTCTCTGGAAAAAAACAAGGGCCAAGGTTATGATCTGAAATTGTTGAATTCAATGTTGAGTCCAGAAGGACCCTTCTTCTCTTCATTTCTCTGCCCAAAGGCAGGTCTGACCCACATCATCACAGCCTCCACCACAGGTAGGCCAAGGAGATAGGTGCTGAATCCAGCTAGCCAGAATGGAGGTTGAACCCTGTGCTATTGGCATCAATCTGATCCACACTAGCCTTACAGCTAACAGGCCCCTCAAGGAGTCCAAGTTGCTGTGGCACACGCTTGTTGTAGCCTGGAGCTACGGATAGTGATGGTAGAGGTTCTAATTTTCCTTTCTATCATGGACTGACCAGAGATCTCTCCCCTCTTACTACCTGCTATTGGCGTGTGTTGGAAGGATTTACAGGCTGATAATCAACCTGTTTCGCTGTATTATGAATACACTTCCCTTGGCCATCAAGCCCTGGAGTGAGAGTTGCACCTAGAGCTTCTGGCTCAGGGGTAGGGATGGTAGACACTGCACCATGGGACCTCCTTCCAGAAGGCTGTAAAGATGAGGTGCTGTTCCTTGAGCTTACACTGAGCTTCATTGGAACGGTGTAGGATGCCAAGGACAGAGAGGTCAGCTTGCGAATGGGACAGAGAATGAAAATGACAGGCGATTGGAAGCTCAGGGTTATGCATGCTGACAGAACAGAGGCATTCAACAAAGCAATTACCCAAATCCATGTTGGGTCTCCCAATAAAGAGGAAACCACATCATGACAACTATACCTCCTGCACTTGCATGCTTCCCATCAGCCCTATCTTCAACCTTCCCTTTTGATCATTCTCCTTTTCCCTGCCTCTGTACTTGCTTAAAGCCCGTTTCATCTCAACAGTTTACAGTTCTGACAAAAGGCCACAGACTTGAAACCTTATCTTCATTTCCATCTCTGCAGATGCTGCCTGATCTGCTGAATATTTCCAACATTTCCTGTTTAAATTTCAGTTGCAGATTGTGGTGGGATGCAAATCAGCTGCTGCTGATGGCACACAGTCCTTCACAGATGCCCAATTTTAAACTGTGTTATGATCTGGTTAGGGACCAGTAACTATTTGTTTAAAGTAGACAATGTTTGAAATCCCCGTTACCCACAAGGAGAATAAAGCCACAAGATTCCATGGTTTTAAACAAAAACAATAAACTTTATTATACAAAGTCAGAAAAGTAAAACAATCTACAATGTCTACTTTATACCCTAATATCTTATACACTTAGAATTAACATGAGGTAAATATAAATTAACAGGCAAGCTGTGGTCGAATACACCATGCTGCACATTAAACGACAGATGAAACCAAGACAGATACTATGGATTTCTCAACAACCCATCCAGACATCAGTGACCATTGTAAGTCACAAAATCTCATTAAAACTCTGGCTCTGTCGTGAGGGATTTCAACTCCTCACTTCCAAAAATCCAACCTCTGAATCCTCTCTAAAGCCAGTCCAACTTGGATTGCCTCAATGACTGCTCATTTCCTGAAGATTCAATCTCTTCTAATACTGCGTTCCATGGAATTTACCAAGCTGCATTCCTGCCTCTAATTATCGGCACAATTGCAGCTCTTTCGCAGGCCACTAGCTTCACTAAGCTAGTACTGCCCCTCGGTTTCTCCGAACTCTAGTCTCCTGGCTGTACGGAGCTATCAATGGCTCCCAGGGCTTCTTCTGAGCCCCAGCCCTCTCCAGCATGGAACCAATGATCTTCCACCACCTTCTCAGCTTCTCAGGCCTTCTCCTGAGCCCTAAATGCACCAAATGATTCCCAGAGCTTCTCTGTGGGCTGCAAACCACACGAGATCCAAACTGCAACTAATTTCTCTCCCAGCACCCAGCAAACACACAGATGAATTGAAACCAGAAAACCTTCTTAAGCTCCACCCATCTCCATGATGAAGTAGCCTTTAGGGCTCACTGAATGCCTTTAAACAATTTAGCTCTAACTCCCAAAACAAAGCATCTCTCTGGACAGTACTTCTTTGCAAGCAGCGTAGACACCATGTCTCCAATTCTCCAGCTAAGTAAGCCCACCTGCTGTTTTAGGATCTTACCTTTCCAGCTGTTAGCGCTTTAAGTCAACATGGCCCCAACCTTTTTAGTATATTTGTCCCGTTTTCTACAGTTAAACATTAATCTTCCCAGAACTAAACATTACCTTTAAAATATTGAACCATGAACTCAATATTCATAACAACTGCTTGATCTGCCCAAGGTCTATTGGATGGCTGTAATATAATTGTATGTTACTGGTCAGTTCCTGAAACCGCCTTTGAAAATCACTGCCTTGCTATGCTCACAGTAGCCACTATGTGGTCACAATGATCTTAGAGATGAGTCAAATGGTCAACATTGGGGGAAGGAGTAAAGAGGTAAATTGTATGAATCTGAGCTGCTCCATGTGGCTCCTGGCCACTGTGGGCACTTATTGGGGAATTCATGTGGAAGATTTCCCATTCGCAAAGCAAAGGTAAAATGTATTTAAAAACCTCTCTAAAGGACATCAGCAGCTTCAAGTGAATGTATGAGAGATGGAGAGGTGGCTCGATATGCTTGGGGCAGAATATTACCCTGGGCGTGCGGGGGAAGATGGGGGTGGTTGGGAAGCCGACCACTGCCCGCGATTGGCAGCGCACCGCGATTTTATGCAGACGGGCCAATTATGTCCCACCTAGCGTGAGACACAGCTTTTCAATGAGCGCAATGGGGTGGGTGGGGGTGGGGGCTTAATGTCCACCGAGTCCAATGGTGACCCAGTGGCCAATTCAAATGCAGCCTTGGCAGCCCCTGGAAGGCTGCCACCATAGGACCCGGAAGTCACGTACATGGAGCAGGTGGGCAAGGCAGGCAGGAGGGCAGGTCGGCGAGGCAGTTGGCCCCGCATTTTTTGGATGAGCACCTCGATGCCCTCCTGGAGGAGATGGCAGTGAGGAGAGAAAGCCATGACCCCAGGGACGGAAGGAAGAGGCCCCCCCAATTCATCAAAAAGACCTGGGAGGAGGTGGCATCCAGGGTCAGCAGCCACGACGTGGTGAGGCGCATGTGGGTGCAGTGCCGGAAGCGCTTTAACAATTTGCTGCGATCGGGAAGGGTGAGTGCCGTGTTGGCATGGGTCACTTTTCAGAACAGGTAAGAGCTGCCCATCCCCCCATGGACCTCAGAGGTGTTACAGTGTGAGTGGCAAATATCAATGAGGCAGGCCAAGGGGATGAGCCCTGGCTGCTTGGACCGAGTGCCTTGCAGTTCCAGGGTCACGAATTGGCTGAGGCCTGCGAGATGTTCCTCAGGTGGTGTAGGCCAGGCTGCAATGGGTACTTCACACTCGCCTGAGGTGCAGACAGATGTAGAGAGTGCCCAGAGCGCCGGCAATCGAAGGACTGCTGGGGACCAGGACAATGCTCAGTCGATGGCTGATGATGGGCCTCTGGAGTTATCCCTGGGGCAGCAGCTGCTGGATGTCCAGTGGGGTGTGCAGGGAGATCTGGCGGTGATACATGAGGGAATGTATGTCATGGTCTCCATTGTGGAGGAGTCCCTGCGGAGCATAAGCACTGCGTTGACCCTCATGGCCGAGTGCAATGCATGGAGAGAGTGGCAACTCTCATTGAGAGGCTCCTCCAGGAATTCAATCAAGGGTCCCTGGGAATGCAATCAGACCTGCAAGCCCTCACACTGGCAATGGCCACAACTGGTCAGTGCCAGTGTGGGAAATGGATTGGCACCCAGTATCCCAGCTAGGTGCCTGTCCATCTATGGTGAGCAGGGAGGTCCAGAGCAACATGACGTTGGCGCACGAGCTGCTTGTTGTCTCTGTGGGCTCTTCTCAGGGCACTCCAGATGATGGCAGCAGCTCCTCTGCCCCTCTGCCAGGGACTGTGGCACCTGAAGAGGCTGCAGTGACTAGGGAGATGCCAGCCATGACACTGGCTGCTCCCTCCGAGGCGGGGCCAGCACAGGCTCCATGGGCCAGAGGATGCCTGCCAAGGTCATCGAGGCCAACAGGACAGCAGAGTCAGCAAACTGTCTCCAATGCCGGTGCCAGCAAGGGGGGAGCACCTAGACGGAGCATTCGCAAGCGAAAACTTAAAGTACTTTAATCACAACATGGCCTGATCACGGGTAATATTTGTTTCCCCCAGTTTTCTGTTTTTTTTTAATGTTGTGATGTTAAACACTGGTCAATGTTAATTTCAGCAATGTTTGTCAGTCAGCAGTAAATAAGATTTTTTTTTGCAGCTGGCCTCTGGGGATGCTTCATTTGTTCTGTAGGTGCAGGGTAAGCCATGATGTTATGATGGACATGTGACTCCTTAAAGTTTATTGCACTGGCACATAATGTATGTTGTTGACCAAGGAACTGGTCCTGTCAGGGATCGAGTATGGAGCCTGCAGCCCTGGCATGCGATGGTAGTTCTTATTTGGTAGGCTAGCTGAAGGAGCGTTGGCTCAAAGCATCCTGGGTGTCCCTGCCCCTCTGGAGGTTACCCAGGTCAGCGTCTATGCCCTCAGTGTTCTCCTGAGTGTGCTGGTCCTCGGACTCACTACTGGACTCATCATCTGTTGCCTGTGCAGCTGCGTCAAGATTTTCTTCCTCCACTGGGTCCCCCCTTTCCAGTGCAAGATTGTGTAGAGAGCAGCGTGCAACCACTATCAGTGACACACGATCTGGGGGGGTTTTGGAGTGCACCCCCTGAACGGTCCAGGCATCGGAAGCGCATCTTGAGAAGACCGATGGTTCTCTCTACCACTGCCCTTGTGGAGGTGTGGCTCCTATTATACCGCTGCCCAGCCTCTGTTCTTGGGTGGCAGAGAGGGGGCATGAGCCACCTTTTCAGGGGGTAGCCCTTGTCCCCCAGCAGCCATCCATCCAGCCAGGCTGGAGCACTGGAGAGCCTCGGCACCTGGGAGTGTCTCAGGATGTAGGCATCGTGGGAGCAGACTGGGTACCTTGCACAGACCTGCAGAATCTGCATCTTGTGATCACGCACTATTTACACGTTCATGGAGTGGAATCCCTTCCTGTTGACGAAGGCACCCAGCTCACCCACTGGCGCCTTGATGGCCACACGTGTGCAGTCGATTGCGCCCTGGATGCAGGGGAAGCCAGCAATCACTGAAAAGCCTCTGGCTCACTCTGCCTGGCTGGCCTTGTCATACGGTAGTGAATGAAAGTCAATGCGCACCTGAACAGAGTGTGTCACCAGCTTAACGCAACTGTGGACAACTGATTGGGACACTCCGCACAGATCACCCACTGACCTCTAGAAAGAGCCAGAGACGTAGAAGTTTAGGGCCACTGTGACCTACAGTGCCACTGGCATGGGGTGTCCACCCACACAGTCGGAGCTGATCTCAGGGCCGATCATCTGACAGATGGAGGTCACGGTCTCCCTGAGAGGCGGAGCCTCCTTCAGCATTGCACCTCAGAATTATTGATGTAGCTGCATTGCCACCTGTAAACCCTGGCAGCAGGATAGTGACATCCTCTGCAGCCCCTTCCGCCTTGGACTTCCTGTTAGCCCTGTGACCCTTGTGCCTGTGCCTCTCCTCCCACAGGTCACTCCCCTGGAAGCTGAATAGGGACACCTGGCCTCCTCTCTCTTCTGGCCCTCTCTTCTTCAGAGGAGGCGGTGCCTCCAACGGAGACCACAATCCCCATTCCCAGGGTGAGGGAAAGCTCTCTGATGCCTGGAAGGTCCCATGAGGTGTGAATCCTCTGGGGGCCTGGAAAACAACACTGAGTCCTGAAATTAAGCCTCTAAATGCTCTGAATGCAACTCTTGAAGCGAAATGAAGCGGTCCTGTTCACAGAAGCAAGCACCGCCTTCCCACCTCTGCCCAAATTAAGTCCTGGGCAGGAAGGCCCATGGTCGACATTCCCACCCCACCATTAACCGAGGCCCTTAAGTGGCCAATTAATGACCACATAAGGCGCTCATCCCTTTGCCGCTTGTATTAACCCAGCTGCAATGGGCTTGTCATCATGTGGCATGCGCTACAGGAAAAGCTGTGCAGCTGTTAGTCATCGCGGTGTGGATGGGGCCCCTCGATCAGAGGCAGTCAGTGCCTGATTGAGGCTCTGGACATCAGTTAGGGGTGGGTCCTGCTGAGAGCCACTCCCCTGCCCTGGCTACCAATTCCCCCGAACCCCTCTCCTCATGACCCCCACCCCACCAAACCCCCCCAGCCACATACTTACCTGTGACCTGGGTCACTTCGCAAACTTGTGGACTCCAGTGCTTGTCCTTCCAGCAGCAGCCACAGCCTCCCCTGTGGCACTGCTGAGCACGAGGGCTGCTGGCCCGATTAGCCGGCAGCTCTTGGGAGGCAAGACGTCCACCCCAGGGTCTTGCTTCCACGGGAAGGGCTGCAGTTGGCCTTGCCACTGCCGGATTGGCTTGGGGTTCTAGAGAGGCAGTATGGGTCTCTCACCGGCTCTGGAGCTGGCAGATGAGACCCCACCATACCCCAACAAGATTCTGCCCATAAAAACAGACGTGTTGGTTGTACAACTATAGTTTTAAGATAAATTCACAAATGAACTTGAACAGTTTTCACATATTTAATTATTTTCTATTTAAAATAAGCTTACATTTCCTCACATGCTATAATCCCCACAGCATTCAGATTGGTCAAAAGATTCACAATAATATAATATACAAAAGCAATAGATATTTTATCATGGATAAAGGTATTTTAAAACAGGGCAGTTGTACTCAGCCCACTACACGTCCAAGGATAGTATTTTCCACTGGTGAAGTGTTGTGTAGGTTTCTCTAACATATTTATCTCTAAAGGCTTGATGTCTCTAGGAAGCTCAGAACACGCAATGATAAACCATTGCAGACCAACTCCCCAGTTACTGTGTTCAATGCAAAGTAAAAAATGCAGATGGTGTAAAAGGGCTTTCTTGTACAACATTGTAACTTGCACTTTAACCAACCCAGAAGGGAAAAACAGTTCGGACCAGTACTCTTATTTCCCAGTTTTTACTGTTTTTTTTACCTCCCCCCTTCTGCAAAAATACCTCTATTGGGCTTCTGGAGTTTGGTCTGCTTTTCATGCTTTCCTTTCTACCTAGCTCCCTTTTCTCTGGTATGTGATTTTGATTTCTCTCATTCTCCCTCCTTTCTTCTGGTAACATCACGCCTGCCATTCCATCACCTTCTGCCCTCTCCCCAAGAACTTCACAGGTCATTTCATTTCTTCTCCTGTGTGTATTTTTTCTCCACCACCTCTCCCCACTTCCCCCCCTCTCTTGTTCTGTTCTAATTGCTGCTCACCTGTAATAATTCTCAGTCATGAGGAAGGAGCAAGCAATTTCAAAACTGCCTTTCGGTTTTCTAACATCTGTGGGGGTTTTTGCTCTCTGCATGAGGATTGATTGCTGATACTATTCACAAAGCTTTGTGAAGGTGGGCTTCTTCCAAACCCATGTTGATTAAACCTGTGAGGCATGCAGATGAGACCATTGCTGATCACAAGTTTAACCCCCGGCATGCTTAAAACACCCTACACCCCTTGAGTTCTAAATACACTCTACACCTTAACCTGTCCTCTTGATCTGGATCAACAGTTTGATAGTTTCTAACACTTTTCTGTTTTTATTCATTTTAATCATTTTTGGATCCACTTTTCCATTTTTTTTGCTCCATTTATAATCTATTTTCTTCCTTTCTGGTCTCCTGTCCATTAACTCAGTGTACATTCCCTGGACTAGAGTCAGATGGCTTGCCTAGTCCTTGACCTCTCCCAGTACTAAACTAGTAAAAGTGACTCTACCTCTGACATGTGGGGGATGGAGACTGGTCTGGGCTGGCAACCTGCTTTGGGTGGCACCACTGACTAAGTTTATCTCGAGGAAAAAATCCAATCGCCAAATCAAGTTCTACTTTTGTCAGACAGTGCGGTAGGGCGGGGGACACTAAACGTCTCCCCTTATCAACCGTCGCAGAAACTTTCAAGCAGTCTACAAATATAAAAACTCACATTATATACAGAACTCTCTGGCTATTCAATTAGGGTTTACACATAAAAGTACAGTAGTGTGGACTCCGGAAGCCAACAGTATCCAATGCTTAACCATAAAAGTTCATAGAGATGCTACCAAGCTGATATCATGCTCATGTCATTAACATATGTAGTTATAAGATCAAATGTATTCACACTTTAGAGCATCAAGTAGGGATTTATCCAAGATCACTTGTAAAGGTTCAAGAATAAAATGGAAAAGAGAAATGGTCTTGCTTTGTCCAGACTATGTACAATCCATTATCTCAGTCTCTGCCCAACCCACTGAATCTCAAACAAAACTCCACAATATCCATTTGATTTTAGATTCTTGTTTATTCATCCTTGACCTTGACTTAGATGTAAAGTCATATCCGTTCCAAACTCTCCAAGTTTGGCTTGGTCCATAGTATTGGAACTATTTCATCTGAATTTAGGTCAACAGTCAATACTACAAACTTAGTTTTTCCCAGCTCAGAGCTGTACATGATTGGAACATGATGTGGTCACTAGGCACAGCCCGCCAGCTTTTCCAACCCAAACCCATAACATGCACTCCAGTCACACACAGCTCTGCGCCAGAAATAGTGAATTGAGATTAACATTTGATTTAGCAGCATACTGGTTAAAAAAAAATTTTATCATCTAAAAGACACTTAAATGTTCAGAAAATATTTCAAGTGGAAGAAATAAAGCAAATAAAAAAACACAAAATAAGTAAAGCTAAGAGAAAATGGGACAGCAATGAGGAGTAAATGCTGTATCCATGGAGTAGTGAGTGTGTTCTTAATCCATAAGATATCAAGGGAAAACCAACTAGATCAAGCCCTTGCCTTGGCACAATGACCTAAACAGAAAAGGCACTTCACCTGGGCTCCAGGCACTGGAGGAAGTGGAAGTCTTGCTCTGAAATCAGCGAGCAACTTATGGACCCATTTCCCTGCCCAACTGCTAAGGGAAGGCAGCATCTCATATACAGAAAGGACAAGAATTGGGCAGCAGCTTTGACATCCAGTAGAACCCCCCCCCCCCCCACAACATTTACTTGGTGCAATGCAAAACATTAGTCCAGTCGAGGGCACGAGAAGGAAAGAAAGAGGAAACAAGCCAAATTCTTCTCACATACTCTCGGGTACATTTGGAATCTAAAGCAATGGGAGGAAGGAGCAACCCTGCAGTCATGACCTTGGATTCCCCTTGGTGTAAGAGCTAAAATGGTGCCTGAAGCCAAAAGGCAGTTAGCGCTGGAGTGGGGAAGGAGAGAAGGGAGAGAGGCTTAAAACTCCTCTGCTGCAAACGAAGGTTTTCTGACATATTGCACTGATGTTGAGAAAGCTAGAACACCAGCACCATAGAAAAGAGTGAGAAGTTAACCCTAAAAAAGGATTCCAAACTGAATGTCTGGATCATCAGCATAAGGACACTTCATCATTCCAAACACTAATAGATACACGAATGTTCCGCTGTAAATGTGAAAGTAGGTAGTTGAGGTTCTCAGGGAGGGAGGAGGCTGCTGGATTCTTGACCACGGTCTATGGTTGCTCCACAAAGACTGCCTTACATCTTGCCCTTTGGAGGGATGATGTTTGATTTGGTCTGCAAGCTGTGAGTGTGGTATTTTCGGAGAGAGCCAGATGTAGCTAGAGGTTCAGGGAAGTCAGAGAGGACAGATTTTTTGCAACTGTAATAAAAAGGAAAACACAAGTGTTAATTTCTGTTGATATGCACTCAGCATTGAATCAATAAATAACAGGACACCAAACCTCAAACAGGTTTAACTCTAACTTTTTTTTGGATTTATAATTTTTTCCCCCCATCCTTACTGAAGATACTAAGTCACAGCAGTGTTTCAGATCGGAGTTACCTCCATGTATCTCAGCCAAACCAGCATTCTTTTTATAGGAGTTTAGACAGTGAGTAATCACCACCATGTTCACTTATATCCACCCTTGACAGCCATACACTGAACATTAAGATAACAACCAAGAGCAGAATCCTTGGCTGTTTCTTCTCCCTCTCCCTTTGCCTAGCAGCAATGAGGGATTTCATAGCGTGCTCCACCATTATCCTAACTGAGAGCAGCAGGATCTCTGGAGCTCTTCTACTTCCTGTGCTTCAGTTCCATTGTTGGTACTGCACTTGTGGACTGACCCCATGGGAGCATTTATAAGAAAACGGTTCTGTTCAACGAGCAGCTTAGCATGATATGGGATCAGGAAAAAAAAAATGGTTGAAGTCATTGCTTCTAGTGGACCAACTATGTTTTTCATTCTCACGGACTTCATTTTCTACCCCCCAGGTAGGGTTGCCAACTGTCAATAAATGTATTCCTAGAGGCTTCATCACATGACTTTCCCCCACAGTTGGCCAACACATCCTTGTGATGCCCTGCCTTCCTATGCCAATTGGAAAGCAAAAAAAAAGACTTGTTACCCAATTGGATCATGCTCAACTGTCAGCCAAACAGCCTTCACCGCCCCCCCCCCCCACCAACAATTTCAAAAACAAAAAACACAATCTTTAATATGCCGATGATTTTTCTCCAGGGTGGTACACAGCAGTATCTTGGAGATTGATCTTCAATTCCTGGGGGCTCCGGGCCAATCCTGGATGGTTGGCAACGCTACCCCTGGGGTTTTACTGCAATCACCAGGAATTGATCAAGAGAAAACCCAGGAGAAAATAGGAGCATTAAATAAATTATTCCCCCCCCCACAATTTCTTTGAACACTTTTGTTTATTAGGTATAAAAAAAATATAGGAGTTGTTAAGAAAAGGCTGTTTGACAGCCAAGCATCATCCAACTGAATTAGCAAGAATGGGGTTTGTGTTTAATTTGGGAGGATAGCGTGCCATGAAGGTGGATGTGTTAGGGGACCAATGGTGAGAAAATGTTGGCCAGAGTATGTGAAAGGTAGAACTTCATGTAATAAAACCTCCAGGAGCATTTCCAATAAGAATTAGCAACACAAAGCTGGTTTCACTCTGTTTACTTAATCTATGAAGGAGTGAGTCACAACAAGCAACACACCAGAGGTGAAAAAACACAAAAATCCTCCCGCTTCTTGGGAAAAAAAATAGGACACAGGATTGGGACAATTCGTGAAGGGAGATTCTTGTCCACCATTGGGAGGTTACCCTGGATAGCCTGGCATTATTCAGCAACTCTGGACTGACACACTCTCTCATTGGCAGACCAGAGCTGAACCCTCACATATTTGACTTACCAAACCAAGGCCAGCATGGCCGCAAACATTGCCAACAGCAGGAAGAGCAGAATGGAAAGTATTGCCGTTATGACAACCATCCCCCCGGTGCGACGTACAGAAAAGTTGTCAATGCTATTGGGATCCTTAGCTGGAGATAAACACAGCAGAGAAAAAGGTTTAAAGTCTACTACAGGGATCTGTACAACTCACCCCCCCCATCAGTCAAACAAACAGAAAATACTGAAAATACCCAACCAACTGGTTCTATACTGAAAACAATAATTCTTCAGTTCCCTTTCCCAGATGCTCATAGATCTTTGCTTTATTAAATGCAGGCTTTTGATGCTCTCAGTTTGTTTGGGATGGTGTGGGGAAAATGGCACTGAGGTGGAACACCAGCCATGATCCAGCTGAATGATTGAGCAGGCACATCATCCAACTGAGTTATGAAGAGCCCGGTTTGCTTTTCAATTGTGGGAGGGGCTGAATGGCCTACTCCTGCTCCTATTTCCTACGTTCCTTTTGTATCTTTTGCAGAAAATTAAATATCACTTTAGCCATTTTTAAATGGGGCTCCAACGCAAGTGACTTTTGACTGTATGCCCCTTTTCCACGGCTAAGTGTCTCTAGAGAAGGAGTACGCGATGTCTGCTGGCACCATTGAGACCTTCCATGCTCAGTAGGTGCGGCGGGGACAGGGATGCTTCATTAACTCCTTTGATCACATGTTGGTTAATGTTTGTGAATTTCCTTTAAATTTTGTCTTTTGTTTTTGCAGTTTCCCTTTAAGAGGCTGCCTTTTAATTTGTCCCTTGATTTGTTAATTTAGTTTATTTGGTTTGACTCAAAAGAGTCACAAGTGACTTAGGAGTTGGAGACTATAATGTCATTTAAAAGGCTGAAGTATATAGAATTTAAGAATAGTTTTGGGGTGGGGTTATAGGAGAATACACCAGTACAATGAGCCAAATATCCACCTCCTGTGCTGTAGTTTATCGTTCTCCGAAAACTCTCCTTTATTGAATCCAAGCTCAGGAACAGTTTTGAAATATTGATGCTGAGTTGCGTTTAGTATGTGCCCCCGAGAGATGTGACCCAAACACCAAGCTGAGTGCCTTTTGTGCAATCTCTCGGTTTAGTTCAGGCCGCTCTGTGCCAGCTAGTTTTGATGTGCGAAGCCCAAGAGCAGATCGACTGTGGCCAAGATTCCCAGTTCATAGATGTCTCCTTCACGCAGAACCTGGGCGGAATTTCACAGTCCCACCTTAGCCAGTGGACTTTTGAATGACTCACCACATTATGCAGCCTCGCCCCCACCACAATGGGGCCATAATTTCTGCCCTCAAGCTTAAAACAGAGGGCAAGGAGATAGGCAGTTAAATTAAGCCCGTTAAAAACAGTGGACAACCAGGGAGCCTGACAACACTTTAAGTGTAGGGAATTCTGGTTGTGGTTACAGGGTAAATATCGGTAGGTTATACGTTTACTACAAGTTAGATATAGGGCAGAATATTTTGCTGGTCGGGCAGGTGTGCGCCCAACCCAAACAAATGTAAAATGACATGCGATATTTCAGTTGGCAGGTGCCCGCTGACAATTAAACAGCCTATTAAGGCCATTAAAGTCATAATGAAAAGAAATTTTTCGCTGCCCCAAATCGGCCAGGCTGCCTTTGGATTTTTTGCAAAATCTCATCCACGAACAGAATGAGGTTTCAATCAGTGAATAGAAAAAAAATGTTTTAAAAAGTTTTAGATTAATTTCTAACATGCCCCTGCTCATATGACAGAGTCACATGAGGGGACATGTTTTTAACATTTTTAAATTCTTTATTTTTTTTATTTTAAAAATCTTCAGCTCTCAGGGAGCTATTACTGCGCGCATCCATGCTCGCCCTCCTCCCGCTCCAACCCTGGTAGCACTGAGCGCTGCAGCGCACAATTCACATTGGCTGGCCGGCCGTTAATTGGCCAGTGAGAAATCGCAGTCAGGGCCTGATTGCCAGCAGTGGGCTGTTTCACAGCCGCTCCCATTCTGGCCCGCCAACCAGAAAATCCTGGCCATAGGATATTAGGGAGGTACACCATATTACTACCAGTTGCCTATCGACTTATCACTGAGTTATTGTATTACTGCTGATTATGACAAGAATCTGAGCATTACTCAGTATTAGTAATCAGTGTAAATTTTGCGTTACTATTAGTTACTGGTGGAATCAAATTTCATCCCACGTCTTGCATCCCACTCCCCAGAATCACCGCCCCCAGTTCTCTGTTTCCCCTCTTCACCTGAGCGAAATATTTTACACAATAAAGATACTGAAATGATCCAACCTTTTTAAGGAACCTGAAATGACATTCATGCAATCTGGCTTCACATGGCCCAAGCTCCAGAAATGCCTCCAACCAGAGTTGGCAACCTTGGTGCCTGTAGTCCCATGAGCGAAATCTATCTGCTTAACTCATTTTACCCTCTAACCACTAGCACACTCCTATTTACCGAAGAGTAAGGATTATCAGTCTCCATGACAACATCAATGCTTACCACTCAGCAGCTTGATATCTTCTGAAAACTCCGTTTCCCCAATAATATTCGCAGTGGGGAAAGCTAGATCAGGATTAACCAAAACATACTTCATTCTAAAGAAGAAAATAAAAGGTTAGCCCCGAGTTAATAATGTACATTCCTCCTCCCTACCCTTGGCCACAACCGACAATAGTTATTATAGTTGAGCAGAAGACATGATGACGAGGAACAAGAGTTCACACAGAAAAAGCAGGGCCTGACTTCCGGCCGCCATTTCCTGTGTCACTGTTGCTAAGTGGGGCTGTCCAATTTGATCCATAATTGGGCCCATCAGGTGGAGGTATATGAAGCTTCAGTGGGTTACAGTGCAGACCCAGAGAGCATAGGGGCCCCAGGTTCGATCACTGGCCTGTGCTGAAGTGAGCGGATCTTGGCCTGAGCTTTATGCTGGTGATCAATTGCCACTCTCACATCCACTGGGACTTGGGGAAAAGAACTGCATTCTACTCTGCTGGGCCCAATATTCACCAGAGTCTGGAGCAGCCCATCACCTTCCTGCTGCTGGTCCCTGTCACTTCAGCCTAGCTGTGTTTGGAAGATCATCTCACGATTACTGTCAAAGACAATGGGCGGAATCATCCCAGATTTGCACTAAGTGTGGTAGTGGCCTGATAAAACAATTTTACCCACCTGCAATGGCAGGTTTTCAGGCCTTGTCCCAAACCCACCACATTAATTATGCATTCCTGGGAAACACGCTGTTTCGATGGCAGGCGGGCTCTCATTTGCCCGCCATGCCATCACCTCACCAGGCACCATATTTAAAGTCCAGCCGTGCACACACATCTCAGTGCTTCTAGCCCACGACCACTGCAGTGAAGATGTCCACGAAAGGCAAGACTGCAGCCCCCAGGTTTAGTGGCGCATCACTGGAACGCCTTTTGGACACCATGGAGGCCTGTCATGGTGTCCTCTACCCCTGGTCTGGCTGCAGGATGGACAATGGCGTGACCAACCAGGCATGGGAGGCGGTGGCAATGGTGATCAGTGCCAATGTTGCACACAAGAGGTTGGCCGTCCAATGTAGAGAGGATGAATTATCCCATCTATGCAGCCAGGGTATGGCAACTATTTCATCACTCTAAACTCACACACTCAAGCCCATCACACATTCACTGGAATCTCACTCACTGCCAGCTCAAGGGACATCACCACCCATTCTCACACACGTATTCTCACATGTCCATCTGGCCTCATTTCCTCTGGAGACTGACTCCTCAGCCCTCACCATTCGGAGGTCACGTGCACAGATTAACACGTGCCCCTACACACACCGAGTTACCCTCCTTCCCCAGTACAGCTGTCGCCCTGCAGCCTCTTCCCTTGCCTGAGGCCACTTCTCCCCCTTCCCCAAGCAAGCCCTAGCCCTGCCGCCATTGAAAAGCCACCCACATATGGCTGATCTGGTAGAGACCTTACCCGTGAGCCCCCCTATAAGTGATGCGGTGCTGTCTGTGGAGCCTGGCACTGGTGACTGAGTGCACTGACTGAAGCAAGGTAGGCAAACAAACCTTGAAGTCCTGAGTGAAGTGCAGCCCACCAGGTTCACGTCATTCATGTGTTGTTATAAACACATCAGCGTGTTTTCCCACTGATGTGGGCGGACAATCCAGCAGGGGTGGGGGATAAGTCCAACGGGTAGGCCTAATAATGACGATATGCTGATGTATTGCAATGAGGTTCCCAACGTCCAATGGGGGGAAATGGGGCCCACCATTGGTGGGCTGATCAGACAATCGCGAACTGGTTTCGCGCCGGTGTGAAACTGATCACACCATATTGCCTGTTTGCACCACCGGACACGCCTGATGCCGGCGGGCATGGAAAATCCCAGCCAATCAGAGGCCCCATTACTTTTCTTGGTCGAATTAATCAAAAATAGCAACCCTGGTCAACTTCATAAAAGAAAACTGGTAAAAGAAAATGGAATCCCTTAACTGAATATCAGTGGCTTAACAGCATGTCCATCATCTAACACAATCGCTGGAAACATTCGCTTTACTAGGTCTCCTACTCTCTCACATTCAGCAGGGGGCTTAGGTGAGATGTCGGGATTGTTGAGCGTATACATTGGTACTTGGTTTACTTTATCATGCTCTAGAACACAAGGAAAGGAAGGCAATGGAGTGAGGCCATCCCAACGAGCACCGCATCAGTTAAAACCTGCTAGCAAAACTCAACAGGTCCCATAATTTTAAATGGAGGATTATTCACGCACTAGGAATATCTGGATAGTCTCAACTCCACAGTGATTTTGTTGTTTTCTTTCACCTTGCAACATGAGTACACTTAACCGCAAGGTAAGATGCAAGGAGAAAAAAGGAAAAACAGCAGCAGAAAAATGATCCATTTCTGCCCTTTTGCTACCCTTGGGGCCTAAATGGCAGCTGCATCTCCCGTTTTGAACTGTGTGTCATGTTTTTATTGCAAGTAAATGGTTTGCAACTGTCAGCCATGGTTTGTTGGTAGTCACTCACTTATGAAAGTGACGCCTAAACACTCCTTCAACCAACACCTGAACACTGATCAGTTGCTGATTGACACATCGCTGTTTGTAAATTGACTGCAACGTTTCCTATGTGACTATAGTCGGAGTTTTGCAGAGCCGGCAGAAATTCCGTTGCCTGGGCCGAAAGCAGGGGCAATGCCACTTCATCAGGCAGCGGGAGCCGGGGATACACTTTGCCTATTCAAGACGGCAGCCCCCCGACCCCCAAGAACCGTTGGCCCAATCAGAAAGCTGGCAACTCAGCAGCACCAGTGCTAGCGGTGGGCATTGCTGGGGCTGCAACTTGAGAATAAGGATGACCATGTGCCCTCGAGGATAGGTATGTGGGGTCTGGGGACGCTGTGACCAGGTGAGGGGTTTGCTGATGTCAAGTACCTGCTGTTGGGTAGCCCCTCCATGGGCCTGCCATAAAGGGGGGCCCCTCACCAAAAGGAGCCAGCTGGAGGCCACAAGGGTTTACCTAGTAGTCACCCCATGTGGCAGTGGGCCCTCCCGACATGGACAAAAATACTTCTGGAGGCAGAAAGTGACCTTTAATTGGCCACTTAAGTGAATTAATTAGGCCCCCTGTGGGCAGCCAATCTGCCACCTTTCCTGGAAAAATGGCAAGACATCAGGCACCATCCCAGTACATTGCCACGCCATTTTGCCAGCCTTCCCGCCTCCCAGCCTGTCGCCAATGGGCCCAAAAAATGTTAGCCCATATTTCAAAAGTACTTCATTGGTTGTAAAGCATGCCAGGAAAGGTGCTATATAAATGAAAATCATCCTTTCATACCCATACTGTGAGACTTTATATCTATTGCAACTTGCTTAAAACATATGCGTTGGCATTTACTGCTGTCCATAATAAAAAAAATAATAAACCTAACTGATGACCATCTCTTGTGGCTTGTCTTACCTGAACGTCCCACCAGCAGGTAGTGGAGCATTGCAATTCGAAGTTGTACAGGGCACTTCTGAGCCAACTCGCACACTTAAGATTTGACCAGTGGCAGGAGGACAAGCGTAATTACTTCTTTTTGTTCTGAGTGTAAAGTAAAAACCATTTGATCCACTGAAAGCATCTTCGTAGGTAAACATCGAAGGATCCAGAAATCCATTTTTATCATTCTCAAACTTTGAAACTCCTAGGTTTGAACAGGAATGAAATCAGTCACTTCATCTCTGCAACACAGGATTCACACCACAGGGAGATAACTTTTGATTCAAACACATGCTACAGTATGAAACATTCAGGAAACAGATTATGTTCACCATCCATTTCATGCTTCCATTCACTTCAATCATTGGAAGTTCATTCAAGATTCAAAATTGGGTAGATGAACAAAGGGATCTAGAGGTACGCATTCACAACACAAATATTTTTTTTTACTCTTTCATGGGATGTGAGCATCACTGGCAAGGCCAGCATTTGCTGCCCATCCCTAATTGCCCTTGAACTGAGTGGCTTGCTAGACCATTTCAGAGGGCAGTTAAGAGTCAACCCCATTGCTGTGGGTCTGGAGTCACATGTAAACCAGACTGCGTACGGATGGCAGATTTCCTTCTCTAAACGGCAATAGTGAACCAGATAGGTTTTTAATGACAATCAATGATAGTTGTCATTGCCACCATTATGGAGACTAACTTTACATTCCAGCTTTATTAGCTGAAGTCAAATTCCGCCAGTTGCTATGGAAGATTTGAAACTCTGTCCCCAGACAATTAACCTGGGCCTCTGGATTACTACACCACCATCTCCCCTTTTAAAAGTAGTGATGCAATTTAACAAGGCCATCATTTAACAAGGCCATCACAAAGTACAAACAAAATTTAAACAAAATTTCCAGAGGATAGAATTAAAAAGCAGGAAGTTATGCTAAACTTGATTAGGCCATATTCGGAGCGCTGTGAACCGTTCTGGTCTACATATCACAAAGGATATCAAACCACTAGAAACAATACAAGCGGGATTTACAAGAATAATCCCAGAAATATGATGTAAAACACCATTCATTCCAGTGAAAGCATTTAAAGATTTAGAAGGCTGATAGCAGAACCGAGAGGTTAGGGCCATCAGTAAAGACTGAGCAGGCTTGGGCCCTTTCCTTTCTAAAAGAAAAGGCTAATAGGTGAGTTGAAAGAGGCCTTTAAAACTAAGAAGGGGCGCGATAGGGTAGACACAGAAATGTTGCCAATTTTTTTTCAAATATTTGTGCAGATGTGGACGTCACTGGCTAGGCCAGCATTTGTTACACATCCCTTAGTGTCGAGGGGCACTCTAAAGCTTGGGGCAGCTGCCGCAAAGACACAATGAGGAAAGACCATCATCTAAGGCCTTTCAGCCACAGTAAACTGAGGGGCCAGGAACAGGGTAAAATCACTCAGACTGTATGTTTGACATGAAACAAACCTTGTAAATATTAATTGTAATTGCAAATGTAATGAGTAACATACAGTATTGAAGAAACTGATTTGGTTTGCACATTATGCAATGTCAACTTTGAATATAGTTTTATAAATTCTATGAAGTACATTTTTGGGAAAAAACAATTCTCTTTGAAAACTTACCTCTTTAACCAAGTTCTCAGTGACCCCTCCCTATTGCCCACCCCTAATTGCCTTCAAGAAGGTGGTGGTGAGCTGCCTTCGTGAACTACTGCAGTCCAAATGGTGTAGGCACATCCACAGTGCTGTTAGGGAGGGAGTTCTAGGGTTTTGACCCAGGGACAGTGAAGGAATGGCAATATAATTCTAAGTCAGGATGGCGTGCGGCTTGGAGGGGAAACTTCCAGGTGGTGGTGGTGGTCCTATCTATCTGCTGCCTTCGTCATTCTAGGCAGTAGAGGTCATGGGTTTGGAAGGTGCTGACGATGGCGAGTGGCTGCAGTGCATCTTGCAGATGGGTACACACTGCTGCTACTTGTGGGGGATTTCAAAACTAGAGGGCATCAATATAAAAACAGGCATTAATAATCCAATAAAAAATTCAGAAGAAACCTCTTTCCCCAGAATGGTTAGAATGTGGAACTTGCCACCACTGGGTGTAGATGAGGATGCCAATAAGGGGAAGTTAGCTAAGTCTGTGAGGGATAAGAAAAAAAAACTATCTGGCTATTTAAGCACTGCAGTGTTATCACTAGAATGTACTGCTGGACATGTAGAACCTCTGTACCATGTCCATTTAAATGGTGAAAACAGCCAGCAGCACAAATAGATTCCATCTTTCCAAACATGTGTGTGCCCAGAGGAGGGTAGGGGTGGAGTTATCTTCAGCTCTACTAACACTGCAGTGGAGTACCAATGATGGCCATGGTAGTGCTAGAAGCAAATCGAGATGGCAGACTAAAGGTTTCACGCAAGAAAGTCTATTTTTCCCGACAACATATTGTTATCACCCTGACTCCATGCAGAACACAATATTCCCTCCCTCCAAACAGTGCATAAAGCCTAGCAAAGTTTCAACCAATTGCCACTTGAGTGTAAAGTCTTTTTTAAAACAGGAATGCCATTATCTCCTTACCCATCTACCTTGTGGTGTGGAGACACATTCATTATTTATTCAAGCTTGCAATTAATTTACAGCAGCCATAAATAATGCCAATTCCAGAACTGAGGCTATGTTCTCACCAGCTCCCCTAACTAGGCAAAAGTGGGCAAAGCCAATTACCGTGTAGGGTCATTTCCAAGGAAAAGCAGCTTCAGAGTTAACAGAGAAGCACTTACCTGTTGAATTAGCAACGACCAACCAAACATCACAGGCTGTACACAGCTGTTCGGTGGTTTCAAACACACAGAGTGGCTGTTGAAGAGCAACTGTTGTTTGAGTGATTTTCCCAACTACCCTTCGCACAATTTCAGGGACATAAGTGACTCTTTCTGGAACTGAAAAGAAAAACCCAAATGAACACAGTATTCTGCTGCATTCTGATAGCACCACCAGGTCAAAGATGTTCAGTAAATCTTAGTAACTCATTACACCCAAACCAAAATAAAGTTCCTTATGATATTTTTCCAGTAAGTGTGCGTGGAATGTAACTCATTCTCTGGCTAGGGCTTCCCATACACACTTGTATTCCCATCATCACTAAGGTGAATGTGCAGTTGAGAAGCTTTTCTGCACCTCAGAACCTAAACAGGCTCCACCTGTCTCTTTTCCTCAAATGTAAAGAACTAAATATTCTCATTATTAAACAAGATGTGTTATCCTTATTTCCTGTCTTTCTCTTTTTTCTTCCCTACAGGCCAGTTAGCCCAACATCAGTTGTTGGAAAAATGCTATGACCTATTATTAAGGAGGTCTTAGTGTGCTTAGAAAGCACAGTATGATTAGAACAAGTCAACATGGTTTTACTAAAAGGAAATCCTGTCTAACAAGTCTGTTAAGGTTTTTGGAAGATGTAATTAGTTGGCTAGATAAAAGGGAAGTCAGTAGATGTAGTACACCTGGATATCCAAAAGGCATTTGATAAGGTGCCACACAAAAGTTTAATAGGCAAGATAAGGGCTTACAGAGTTGATGGTAATATATTAGCATGGATAGAAGATTGGTTATCGGGTGGCTATCGGGTAGAAAAGAGTGGGCATAAATGGGCTCTCTCAAGTTGGCAGGCAGTGAATAGTGGAGTGCCACAGGGATCAGTGTTAGGGTATCAGCTATTTACAATCTATATTAATGACTTAGATGAAGAGACAGACAAAGAATAATATATCTAAGTTTGCTGATTATACCAAGCTAAGTGGAAAGATAAGCTGTGGGGGAGGATAGAGAGATGATGCAAAGAGATGTAGATCAGTTAGGTGAATGGGCAACAAGATGGCAGATGGAGTATGATATAGAGAAGTGTGAAATTATTCATTTTGGTCATAAGTATAGAAAAGCAGAATTTTTTTTTTTTAAAAAGGTGTTAAATTTATTAGATGATGGTCAAAGAGACTTGTGTGTGCTCATACAAGGAACGCAGAAAGTTAACATGCAGTGCAGGAAGCAGTTAGGATGGCCTTTATTGCAGGGGGATTGGAGTACAGGAATAAAGAGATCTTGCTACAATTATACAGGGTTTTAGTGAGACCACATCTGCAATAGTGCACGCAGTTTTGGCCTCACATTTAAGTAAGGATATACTTGCATTGGAGGCAGTACAGCAAAGGTTCACTAAATTGATCCCTGGAATGAGGGGGATGTCCTTTGAGGAGAGGCTGAGTAAACTGGGCTTATACTCTCTAGAGTTTAGAAGAATGAAAAGCAATCTCATTGAAACCTACAAGATTCTAAAGGGGCTTGATAGGGCAGGCACAGTTTGTTTCAGCTGGTTGGGAATCTAAAACACAGGGGCACAGTCTCAGGATAAGGGGGTGACTATTTAGGACTGAGATGAAGAGAAATTACTTCACACAAAGGATTGTAAATTTTTGGAATTCTCTATCCCAGAGGGTTGTGGATGCCTCATCATTGGATACATTTAAGTCTGGGGTGGACAGATTTTTGGTCTCAGGGAATCAAGGGATGTGGGGAGTGGGCAGGAAAGTGGAGTTGAAGCCAAAGATCAGCCATGATTGTATTGAACAGTGGAGCAGGTTTGATGGGCCAAGTGGTCTACTCCTACTTCTTGTGTTCTTCTCCTGATGATTAATAGTGGTTCCCTCCTTACCCAAAGATGCTGGCTCATCCGAGGGTGTGACTTCAAGAACACCGTGAGAATCCCCTGCCATCCTCCCGACTCAGATCCTAGGACCTCGCCACAGCCAGCAACCCACCGGCCTCAGCTGACAACTCCGGGGCTTAGCCCAGTTTGCAGGTCACTCTCCCCTTCCCATTTACTGCAATGTGGCCTCACCAATTTAAAAATGAATGAAAAGAACAATTAGTTATGGCAGGAATGTTGACAAGGACACCTCAGCTCCTCTTCAAATAATGCCATCTGGTAGAGCAGATGCTTCATCTCCCTGGTTGAGCATGCAGAAACATCTCTGACAATGCAGCATTCCCTCAGTCTGGCACTGCCTTGTTAGGTCGAGAATGTGTGCTCAATATTTGGGATTGACCATAAAACTTCCTGATTTGGAGGCAAGGGTAATATAAATTTGTCAGCCTGGGCTCCGTGGTAGCACACTTTCAGAGACTTGAGCACACAAGCTAGGCTTCAGTGCAATACTGAGGGAGTGCTGCACTGTTGGAGGTGTCCTCTTTCAGGTGAGATTTTAAACTGAGGTCCCATCGGCCCTCTCTGAACATGAAAGGTAGGATGGCATTTTTTCCAAAGACCACCAGGGGAATTCTCCTGGTGTCCTGGTTAAAGATTAACCTCAGTCAAAACCTGATTAGTAGTCTTGCTGCCATTTGTGGGACTTTTCATGTGTGCAAACTAGCAGCCACAATTCCCCAAAAGTGGCCGTACTTCAAAAATACCTCATTTGCTGTAAAGCCCTTTTGGACATCCTGAGGTTGTGAATGGCGCTATAAAAAATGTAACTAAACCAAACTGAAACAGGAGTGGGGAAAAACACACACAATACACAAAGAACAGCTAGGCCTTTATAGTCCATTACATGGTGAAAATTTCTTGTTTAACAAGTTCTAAAAAGCTCCACTGAAAGGAAAGCAAAATACTGCAGATGCTGGAAATCTGAAATAAAAATAGAAAATGCTAGAAAAACTCAGCGGGTCTGGCAGTATCCGTGAAGAGAGAAACCAAGTTAACCTTTTGAGTCAAATATGACCCTTCCACATTTGGCTTGATGGGCAGCTGAAGCGCATTATATTCTACATGACTGGTTTGTTTAGTACTTAATGCAACAGTATTATGATACAGGAGGGAAAAGTATGTGGTGCATGTGTTTTTATTTGACCTTGAACAATACAAGGCTCTCTTACACACTTCAAAGTTAAATGCCCAGGTCGCTAAAGACAAAATCTCTGAATTTCTTTTATCTTCAGACATGGGCATCGCGGACGAGGCCAGCATTTATTGATTATCCTGAACTTGCCTCGAGGTGGTAGTGGTGAGTCATGGTATAGCCACAGTGCTGATAGGGAGGGATTCTCCCCCCACAAAAAAGTTACAAATGCAACTGCCCTAACACAATCACACTTCAATAAAGTTAAACATGTGGAAATTTCAATCACATGCTAATAGTGTACCGCTAGATGTAAGGAAAGGTGGTGATTAATGCTGGAGTTTGATTCACTGGACCCCACAACATTTTTCTATCTCACCCTGTCCATCAGCTTGCCCTCAAGTTGCTAAACTGTTACAAGTATCAGTCCACATTGCCTGATTATTTTACACTCCCTGCCAAACTCAGATAAGATCATGTATAAAGGGATCCGATCATAAAGATGATCGAGGAGGAAGACCATTCAGCACTCAAGCTCATGTATCCATGGGATACTACAGTCCGCCATCACGGTATCTAATTATCACTTGAAGAATTTCAAGAGTTTTTGCCTCTGCTAGCCCACCCTTGAGCCCATTCCATGTGTCAGTCTTCGAGGGAAGACATGCCTGAGCGTGGACACTATCTGGTCCATGTAGTCAGGATCCCTGTCCCTAAGCACTATCTGGTGACAGGCACATGGAAGTGACTCTGAACTTACCTTTTGCCAGTTTGTGCCCATACCCCCTTGTCCTGCAGCCATTGTTTAACCTGGTAGTGCTCATGATTAACCTTTTCTGTTCCAATATCTTACACAACTCTACAAGGTGACCTTTTATTCACCTCCTTTTAAGAATGAAGAGTCAGATTTTCTCTAACCTAGTAATACGAGGGGAATGTAATTATAGGGAGCATGAAAAGGACAAAGTAGCATTAAAGCATTGAAGGACTTTGAAAGCTCAACTGTTGCTTTGCTGCAATAGGGAGTGTTCTTTTAAGATGGGAAAGGCTGATGTACTGATACTGGGTACCATAGCATTGGGTTTCCCAATCTTGACATCCATCCTGATTACAGGATCTTTACATCAAACTCTTGTAATAAGCTTCCTGTACAATAAACTATTGTATTCTTCCAAATCTCTATAATCAACCCTTCCCCATTAGATCATTTTCCATGGTACTCGCATCTCAATGGAATTCTCCTCCAATTGGAAAAACAACCTTGCTAGACCTTACCAGTTTGTGGTAATACGGTTCAGTCCTCATTCTATGCTGAGCTAGCAAACCGCAGCAGATGTAGAAACACTGCTTGGTTATGAAGCTGGGGAAAACAATCCTGCAGGATTTCTGCTCCAGTCACCCATGCTGGAAAATGCATGTGTGAGATGACAAGGCATGGCTATGATGCCCCTTAAGAGTTGAATAGTATTCTGGCACTGTCTAAGCTCATGCATGAAGAATGGCTACATGGCATGTGGGTGATGTTGCAAAGGGTGGTAATGCATGCAGTTGGACCACAATAAGAGTCAGTGCTCCCAGGAGAGAAAGGGGAGAATAGTTAAGGAATTTTCTTGGAGCTGCTCCCACTTTGTTGTGGTTAACTTCACCAGGAGGGCAGCAGAAACCCTTGTTTTATGTTTGTAAACCAGCTTTGTGCCATGATCACAGTAAAATTACAACATTGTAGCCAAGTGTCTTGTGGGGTGTTATGATCTAGAAGTGTCTTGGCCCAATCACACCAATAAAAAGTTAAACAGGCAGAAATTCCAGATAAAAGTAACACAGAAATAACAAGCCAACAGCCTCTAAAATGTCTACATACCATATGGACCCAAGTGCATTCAGGTACAAACTGAGTCACCACACACACACACAACAGTATTCCTATGTGACACCATCATATTTCCGAATCTCATTATTTAAGACCAATTAGCTTTGCAGAGGAGATTTACAAGAATGATATCGGGGTGAAAGAATTTAGTCATGTGGCGACATAAGAGAACGTGGGTTTTTTCCCCCCTACAACAGAGATGGTGCAGGTCAGATTTAATAGAGGTGTTCAAGATTGTAAGTAAATAATGGGAAACTGTTTCCAATGGTCAGAAGGGTCAGTAACCAGCAGACACCCAATTTAAGATAATTGGCAAAAGAGGCAAGATGAGATTTTATGTGGGGCGTTATGATCAGGAATGCACTGCCTGAAAGGGGATTCAATAATAACTTTCAGAAGAATTGCATAAATACTTGGAAAGAAATTGCCAAGGTTGAGAGAGAAACAGTGGGGGTTGGGGGATGGTGGGATTGCTCAGATAGCTCAAAGAGCTGCTACTGACCCAATGGACCGAATGGCCTTTCTATACTGCGAGACCCTGTACAAATTAAAATACACGTGGGTTCCACTAGAGAAAGCAATTAATGGGCCCCAAGAGAAAGCATTGGTATTGTAAGCAATATTTATATTGCTTTTGGTTCGATTCAGGAAAAGCAGCAACCATAAGGCAAGTACCCATCGTTTCCACAAGTGTCCACCAACTGGGGGTCTGGAAGAAAATTTCAAGAGGTCTGCAAAATTCAACTTGGGAACTCCAGAGCAAAGCACACATGACCAGAACACCCCAGATGTGCCGACTGATGAACAGCGCTGAGACAAGGTGTGCCCACAGGTGGCAGTCTTGATCCCCACAGTTTTATGAAGTCAGTCTCAATGGGTTTCAGGGACCAGCACCCAGCTTCATGATATCATTCCAGTATGATTGGATACCCCTTTGCCCCACACCAGCCTAAATGATGCACCCAAAATGAACTCTTGCAGGCACAACAGTTGGAAAGCCATCTTGTCCCTTACCACTGACACTCTGTCCAGTAAAGACAGTCACATAGGTTGGTACAGCCCTGCCAACCCTTTCATTTTCTATTGACCCAGAGGAGATGCGATGTTTCAACCTGAAGTTACCAGAGCACCAGCCCCAGTCTCTGCAGCCAGGCAGTGGAGTTACAGTTTCATCCTCTTCCCCTGTTCTTTTGGTGCCACTGCAGTCAAATAGCATGAGGTAGTGTCAACATTTTCCAATGAAGCACTTGCTGAGGAACCAGACTCAGAACTCCAGAATAAAACACATCCAACCAGACCATGAGAAAAATCGGGGAAATCCACTATGGGAACTGATTAACCAAGGTAATTCCAGGCCCCCACAGGCAGAGGGCAGCTTTCTCTCGTCAGGAAGGCAACTTTGTTAACTATTCCACATTCAGCCTCTGAAAATTATTCCCAGATTCTGGATAACCATTTTCCCCCCCCATAACTAATTTCAGCAATATTTTGCTTTATTATTTTGCTTCCTTTTGGTTAATCGTTTCCTATTTGGGACTTGGCCTCTGCTGTTGTTTTCCATTTCAGTTCATGATTTTCAAGCATTATCTAGCTTTTGCAGCTTTTGTTTACCACTTCCTTGTTTTTCACTTACCCATTTCCCCTTTCGGATACAGTTAAATTATATTATTTTCAACTTTTTGGTTAATCGTTTCTCCAATTTTTGGTTAATCTTTCTCGGTTACCTAGTTCTCTTTTGGGACTTGGTCCCAGCATGCATTCTTTGACTTTTTAAAATCAACTGAGACTCAATTTTATCAGATACCTCCACACCTTGACAGAATTGTTCCTCAGCCCCTCAACAAGCTTCACATTAACAAAGTTATACAATGAAACATATATTATTTAAGTTTTATTCAGAGGAAAAAAAAAACCCTTGAGAATCTTAAGAGGGGATTGGTGGAATTTAAATATGGTGGGGAGGCACAGAAAGAAAAACATTGAGAAGCCCTGGTTTACATCTTGAAGCCAGGCTTCCTTACCACAACAACATTTCAGCCCCATGGAAAACAATTGTGCCACTGGGATAAGGAAGATGGATTTAGGGGTGTATCCTTGGAGCTGCCTCGTGGATGCTGTTCTGCGGAATCCAACAACTTTTTATTCATTCACAGGATGTTGGCGTCGTTGGCCAGGACAGCATATCTTGCTTATCCCGAATTGCCATTGAGATGCTGGTGGTGAGCGCTGCCTTCTTGACTATAAAGAAGTGGCGTATAGGCTATTTCAGAGGGCAGTTAAGAGTCAACCCACATTGCTGTGGGTCTGGAGTGATATGTAGGCCAGACCAGGTAAGGACGGCAGATTTCCTTCCCTAAAGGGCATTAGTGAACCAGATTGGGGGGGGGGGGGGGGGGGGTTGGTTAAACAACAATCCAGTTTATTTAATTAACTGAACTTAAAATTCCCTTGTGGGAAGGGAATTCCTATCTTCCGAACATTAATTCGGACCTCTGGGTTACTCGCTGAGTTAAACGACCACTCTCGGTCATAGTGTCGATAGCACACTCCTGACTTCAGTCATATATCCTGAAATCCAGTTATTTCAGTGCCTTATCTCATCAGGACTCGCGAGCCATTTAGTCTTCAGTACTCTCCCCAAACATATGCTGCCTCTAGTTTGCAGCCTGAGATAGTTCTGACTCTCGTTACAGTGCAAGGTGTAACTCGAAACTCAGCTGACCCCAGAGTAAAGTGTGGCGAGGCATTCTGCAGGAGGGACCCTCGTTCCCAACGAACTGTTCCCAGACTGTGGACCACAAGGGTTTAAATCCACTGAAAAATACTTTCCAAACATATTACACTTGTAAATGCAAATACACGCTTAACAGCAAAACAATTAAAGCCAGCGATAAATTAGGAGTAAAATCACTTGAAAGAAAATAACAGGGATTCTGTAAATGGATGAACGATGTTATGCGGTTTAAAGAATGTGAACCGCAGTGTCCCAGATTAACAATTTGGAAGTTATGGGGCTGGCAGGAGAGACACTTCATTCTCCACCTCCCTCCCCCTGACAGGGATTTAGAAAACAATTCATCAATAAGACCCAGTCACACCATTAAAAACCGAAACAGCACATCAACCGACTAAACGGACAATTTCACAGGAGCAGTAAAAAAGTGCAAGAAACTCAGACTGAAATTTTTCCTGATTTTTTTTAACCCCAGACCCCCCCCCGAGCCCCGGTAATACTTCAGGAAAGATCCCTTGACATTGTCTCAGATGTCCTGGATAATTGGGTTTATGTTACCTCCATTGCCAGCACCGCACAAGGCGCACAGCAGCACAAATTGGACAAGTGGTTTCATCGCTTCCACCTCGCTACTCCTCGAACTAATCCCTTCTGCTTCAGTGTGGCTCGCTCAGGATCTTTTGATCTGATAATTCCTCTTTGTCGATTGTGGCCGAACGAGTCGGACCTGCTCTGAGAGCCGTCTCTCCCCAAAGGTGTGGTTTAACGGCAATTCACCAAAACAAAATGACACACACGAAAACCACTCAATTTTCAGCACTTAATATCTTTTTAAAAAAAAATAATTCCGCCAACCCTATCCCTGTGATAGACTCTACCTGTCAATATCAGCAATTCAAGTCGAACAATTTTACTTTTGAATGTTACTGCAATAATTATTCAACGATTGGCAATCAATTTGAAGCTGACGCAGGTAATTTTAAGTATCGTGTCCGCTGGTTCTAAAGAGAATATAAGATCTTCATTGCACAAGTCAGGAACAATCTTATTATTAATAACCAATCTTTCTCCAATGACAGCAAGTTAAGCCCTCCCTATTGGACAGCCTAATGAGTCCGGTTTAGCTTGTAGTCACAAAGCAGATCCTTATTAATATGAAAAGGGCATTTGCGATTTATATTGATAGAATTTAGATTCTATTATTCTCTACCCTTTCCCTCTGAATCACTTTCCATGCACTTTAATCAATAACCACTCCTCATCAATGCACATATTTGGTTGAGAATGCTGGATCAGACCCCGGGACCCATATCCCACTTGGGATTGGAATGGGGTGTCTTTCAAATACAATAGGAACCACCTGACGCAAGAAATTCCCAAGTGGCTTAACATCTGCTCCTTTGGATATGTCACATTCCATGTTGAAGTTAGCAAAGAGCACAAAGCGAACTGGAGGAACAGCACAAATATAAAAACAAAAAACTACTGCGGATGCTGGAAATCCAAAACAAAAACAAAAACAGAATTACCTGGAAAAACTCAGCAGGTCTGGCAGCATCGGTGGAGAAGAAAAGAGTTGACGTTTCGAGTCCAATGACCCTTCAACAGAATTGAGTTCTGAGTTCAACCAGTTCTGTTGAAGGGTCATTGGACTCGAAATGTTAGCTCTTTTCTTCTCCACCGATGCTGCCAGACCTGCTGAGTTTTTCCAGGTAATTCTGTTTTTGTTTTGGAGGAACAGCACCTCGTCTTCCGATTAGGCACTTTACAGCCTTCCAGACTTAACATTGAGTTCAACAACTTCAGACCATGAACTCTCTCCTCACCCCTTTTTTAACATTTATTTTTAATTTACTGATTTCTATTTTCAGTTATTTATTCATTGTTTTAATTCCTTTTTTATCCCCTATCTTTTTCCCCAACCGCCCCCCCCCCCAAAAAGGGCCATCAGTTACTTTTTCCATGTTGTTCTTTCACAGAGTGCTGACCCTTGTTCTGCTATTCATACATTCTGCTTTTTTACCTTGATACCACAATCAGCACCTTCTTTAGCCCTTACCACTACCATTGACACTCCCTTTGTCTTGTGTCCATGATATCTTTGTCAATCTCTCCTCAGCCCTCACCTATCACTGGCCTTCTATCCAGCTTCACCTGCTCCACCCCCCTTAAACAGTATAAATTTCATCACACTTCTCTTCCCACTTCTCTTTAGCTCTGAAGAAGAGTCATACGGACTTGAAACGTTAACTCTGTTTCTGTTGACAGATGTTATCAGACCTGTTGAGTTTTTCCAGCATTTTCTGTTTTTATTTCAGATTTCTAGCATCCACAGTATTTTGCTTTTATCTTGGTGTTTAATTCACTGCCACTCCTCTTCCAGGAATGCCTAACTTGAAGAAATACTGCTCTTCTCTCCGACAGGATTTCTGCTTGTCTCTTTCACCCTGTTCCTTCATTGCTTTCCATTTCTCTCCTGGAGTTTGACAAGCTGTTTACCAAAACTCACTTTCACAGTCATATTTCCTTCCTCAGTGACTGTCTCCACCTCTGACTTACCCCAAGTGGATTTCAATTGAAGTTCCATCCCTCATGTTTCGAATCCACTCAGGATTACAGGTATTTCTGGGACATACAATGTTCCTCGGACTGCTGTTCTCGTCGCATTCTGAGATCCACACTCAGTGCCATGCTCCATCATATGAACACACTCGACCTCTCCCTCCAGCAGCTCCAACTCACCCTATCTCAAAGCTGTTCTTGTCCACAGTTTCATTTTGTTCTTCGTCTCATCCGACATCCTAACAAAATGTTGAACTCTTCTTCTGCCTCCTTCATCTCAGTGCTCACTTCTTTGGGCAGGAATCCTCCCCCCGTTCAACAGATCCTTTCACCTGCCAATATTCTCCCTCCATCTGGACCCCTCCCTCTGGCCTCTTACCTGCTCTTGATCTTTTCATTGAGAACTGTCAGCGTGACATTGGCCGTCTCAGTTTCTCTGCTCCTCTCACCCACTCTAACCTGTCTCTCTCTGAACTTGCTGCACTCCGTTCTCTCAGGTCCAACCCTGACTTTGTCATCAAACCTGCTGACAAGGCTAGTGCTGTTGTTGTCTGATGCACTGACCTCTACCTCGCAGAGGCTGGGACACTTCCTCCTACCTCCTCCTGGACCATGACCCCACCACTGAACATCAAGTCATTGTTTCCAGGACTGTCACTGACCTCATCTCCTCTGGAGATCTTCCCTCCACAGCTTCCAACCTCATAGTCTCCCAACCCCGGACAGCCCGCTTCTACATCCTTCCCAAAATCTACAAACAGGACTGGCCCGGTAGACCGATCGTGTCAGCCAGTTCCTGCCCCACGGAACTCAATGCTTGCTATCTTGACTCCATTCTCTCTCTCCATGTCTAGTCTCTTCCCACCTACATCCATGATTCCTCTGATGCCCTACTAACCATATAAATACTGTGGCTACAAGAGCAGGTCAGAAGCTAGGAATCCTGCGATGAGGAACTCTCCTCCTGATGCCCCAAAGCCTGTCCACCATCTACAAGGCACAAGTCAGGAGTGTGATGGAATACTCCCCACTTGCCTGGATGAGTGCAGCTCCCACAACACTCAAGAAGCTTAACACTGTCCAGTTTGATTGGCACCACGTCCATAAGCATTCACTCCCTCCACCACCGACACATAGTAGCAGCAGTGTGTACCATCTGCAAGAGCTCACCAAGGCTCGTTAGACAGCATCTTTCAAACCCATGACCACTACCATCCAAAAGGTCAAGGGTAGCAGATAGATGGGAACACCACCCCCTGGAAGATCCCCTCCAGGTCACATACCATCCTGACTTGGAAATATATCACTGTTCCTTCAGTGTCGCTTGGTCAAAATCCTGGAACTATCCCCACAACACCACCCCACCCCCCTGCCTGAACAGCAATGTGGGTGTACCCACACCACATGGACTGTAGTAGTTCAAGAAGGCAGCTCACCACCACCTTCTCAATGGCAGCTAGGGATGGGTAATAAATGCTGGTCTAGCCAGCAAAGCCCACATCCCATGAAAGAGTAAAAACAATATTAACGATTTCCAGTTCCCTGGTTTTAAGCGCCTCTTCTTCACCATTGACATCCAATCCCTCTGCACTTCCATCCCCGACCAGGGTGATCAGAGGGCTCTCTGCTTCTTCCTTCTACAGAGGCCTGAACAATCCCTATCCATCACCACTCTCCTCTGCCTGGCTGAACTTGTTCTCTCATTGAACAATTTCCCCTTAAACTTGTCTCACTTCCTCCAAATTAAAGGTGTGGCTATGAGTACCCATATGGGCCCCAGTTATGTCTGTTTCTTTATGGGATATGTGGAACATTCCTTGTTCCAGCCCTATTCAGGCCCCCTCCCACAACTCTTTCTCCAGTATATCGATGACTGTTTCGGTGCCGCTTCATGCTCTTGCCTGAACCTGGAACAATTTATCAATTTTGCTTCCAATTTCCACCCCTCTATCACCTTCACATGGTCCATCACCAACACTTCCCTTCCCTCCCTTTACCTCCCTGTCTCCTTTTCTGGTAATAAACTGTCCACTAATATTCATTACAAGTCCACTGACTCCCACAGCTACCTTGACCACAGCTCCTCACACCCTGTTTTCTGTAAGGACTCCATCCCATTCTTTCAGTTCCTTCACCTCTATCGCATCTGTTTTGATGATGTCACTTTCCAAAATGGCGCTTCTGACATGTCTTCCTTCTTCCTTAACCGAGGTTTCCCATCCACAGTGGTTGACAGGGCCCTCAAATGTATCCGACCCATCTCCTTCTCCCCTCACACCTTCCCCTCCCTCCCAGAACCATGTTAGGGTTCCCCTTGTCCTCATTTTTCACCCCACCAATCTCTGCATTCAAAGGATCATCCACCGCCATTTCTGCCAACTCCAGCATGATGCCACCACCAAACACATCTTCCCCTCACCCCCCACCCACATCAGCATTCCGTATGGACCTCTGGGGCACCCTGGTCCACTCCTCCATCACCCCCAACATCTCATCCCCTTCCCACGGTACTTTCCCATGCTATCGCAGAAGGTGCAACACCTGCCCCTTTACCTCCTTCCTCCTCACCCTCCAAGGGCCCAAACACTCCTTTTAGGTGAAGCAGCATTTCACTTGCACTTCCCTCAATTTAGTCTACTGTATTCGCTGCTCCCAATGCGGTTTCCTCTACATCGGAGAGACCAAACGCAGACTGGGTGACCGCTTTGTGGAACACGTTCGGTCTGTCCACAAGCATTACCCAGACCTCCCTGTCGCTTGCCATTTCAACACACCACCCTGCTCTCATGCCCACATGTCCGTCCTTGGCCTGCTGCAATGTTCCAGTGAAGCTCAACGCAAACTGGAGGAACAGCACCTCATCTTCCGACTAGCCACTTTACAGTCTTCCGGACTGAATATTGAGTTCAACAATTTTAGCTCATGAACTCTCTCCTCTAACTTCACCTCTTTTTTAATCCCTTTTTTAAAATTTATTTTTATTTTTAATTTCCAGTCATTTATCCATTGTTTTATCCCCTTATCCCTCTTTCTATCCTTTTTCCCCAACTGCAGCCCCCTCCCCCACCCCATCCTCAAACGAGCCATCAGATACTTATTCCATGTTGTTCTTTCACAGAATGCTGACCCTTGTTCTGATATTCACACATTCTGTTTTCTCACCTTTATGCCACTATCAGCACCTTCTTTAGCCCTTAGCACTACCGTTAACACTCCCTTTGTCTTGTGTCCATGACATCTTTGTCAATCTCTCCTTAGCCCCCACCTATCACTGGCCTTCTATCTAACTTCACCTGCTCCACCCTCCCTTAAACAGTATAAATTTCATTACATTTCTACTTCTCTTTAGCTCTGAAGAAGGGTCATATGGACTCGAAATGTTAACTCTGTTTCTCTCTCCACAGATGCCTCCTGACCTGCTGAGTTTTTCCAGCATTTTCTGTTTTTATTTCAGATTTCCAGCATCCACAGTATTTTAATTTTATCATCATGGAAGAGTCTGAACATTGCCACCTTATTCTGTGCCACCAAAAAGGAAGCTTTCTACCTCTGCCCTCAGCTCCAACTCCTATCCAGATGTTCACTCAGACTTAAACAGAAGATTTCACTTTGAACCAGAGCACAATTTTAAACCCAATAATCCCATCTATCATCCAAGACATTTGCTTCTACTTCCACCATATTGTGACTGTCCCAGAGCTAAGACCTCACTTCCTGGCTAACCTGTAAAATTAGTTTTCTTAAAACTGAACAAAGGCTTCAAACTTGCTGAAGACATGGCTGGCTATGATTCACATTAATGGAATTTTTGGCCTTCAGAACAGCAGCAGCCTCGTTATCTCTAAAGAGGCGCCAATGCCCATGTGACTCCAGAGATCAAATCCCAAGGAATTGTACAAAGGCCCTTTACATTTCTAAGGCCAGGCCCCAGACCATCGGAGACAATCTATTTGCGAGGACGAAAGGAACCAGAAACTTCTGTTGAATTTATTAATGGTTGAAGCATTAACCATCTCAAGAATCCAGACCAGGAATATACATCCTTTGTCCAAACCAAGGTGGAGCAGTGTGAGCCATGTAACATGACAACTGCCAACCCCCCACACCTCACCAACCTGCTAGAACCTGTAAAACTGCCTTGTGGAGCTGAAAAAAAAGGCCCTCATTTTCCATCTCGCAGGCAGCAGCAAAAAAAGGACTGTGCCCAGGTTTTTCAATGCCTGGCTCCCCACCTACACTGTTTCTACTGGAGCTTCTGAACTTCTGTACCAGTGCCTGCAAGACTAAATCACATCTATGCGCCTATCCCATTGTGGAAGGCATCTCTACTGGAAAGGTGAATTATGGACTCGGGAATTGGGAGTACAGTCAACTCCTGCCGTTCACAGGGATTCCGTTCCCACGAGGTCTCACAAAGGGTGAAATCGTGAGCGGCGAACACAGTTAATAATAGGACTGAATTCAATATGTTCCAACCATCCCCAAAACTTCACAGTATTGCATTAATGAAATCAATAAAATCTTTTTTTAAATTAAATTGGAGACAACTTTACTGAAGAAATTGTTTATCAGCACAAGAAAACAAAACATTTTAAAACTTTTCAGTTACACAATACAGTAGTGCAATTTACAAATGACAGTATATTACTATACATGCCCCTTGACGGCATTCCGTAGGGATCGTTCCCTCCGGGACACCCTGGTCCACTCCTCCATCACCCCCTACTCCTCAACCCCCACTTATGGCACCTCCCCATGCCCACGCAGAAGATGCAACACCTGCCCCTTCACTTCCTCTCTCCTCACCGTCCAAGGGCCCAAACACTCCTTTCAAGTGAAGCAGCATTTCACTTGCATTTCCCCTAACTTAGTCTACTGCATTCGTTGCTCCCAATGCGGTCTCCTCTACATTGGAGAGACCAAACGCAAACTGGGCGACCGTTTTGCGGAACACCTGCGGTCTGTCCGCAAGAAAGACCCAAACCTCCCTGTCGCTTGCCATTTTAACATTCCACCCTGTTCTCTTGCCAACATGTCTGTCCTTGGCTTGCTGCATTGTTCCAGTGAAGCCCAACGCAAACTGGAGGAAGAGCACCTCATCTTCCGACTAGGCACTTTACAGCCCTCTGGGCTGAATATTGAATTCAACAACTTTAGATCTTAAACTCCCCCTCCCCCCATCCCCACCCCGTTTCTTTTCCCCCCCCACCCGCTTTTTTTTTTCAATAATTTATATAGATTCTTCTTTCCCCACCTATTTCCATTATTTTTAAATCTAAAACTAAAACCTTTAGTCTTTCCACCCCACCCCCACTAGAGCTGTACTTTGAATATCCTGTTTTCCATTCTTAATTAGCACTTTTCTCAGACAAAGACCACCACCTTCAACACCTCTTTGACCCTTTTGTCTGTGACATCTTTTGATTATTATCTGCTCACACCACAACCTCTATGTGTCTCTTCCCACCCCCCCCCCCCCCCCCCCCCCACCTTAAACCAATTTATATTTCTCCCTTGTTGAAACTATGCTGCAGTTCTGCCGAAGGGCCATGAAGGCTCGAAACGTTGACTGATTTCTTCTCCGCCGATGCTGCCAGACTTGCTGAGTTTTTCCAGGTAATTCTGTTTTTGTTTTATTACTATACAGTACATTGCAAACAATTTCACTGAAGAAATTGTTTTGGCAACACAATTGTTCACTTCTGTAAGTGCTGTTTAGCTTGTGTTACAGTATTTTAATGGTTGGAGAGCAGGGGAGCAGCGACTTTTTGAGTTTCAATGTTTCTAAGTGTGCAGTGACACTAGTGCTTTGGAAGGGTTCCAAAACATGGGATTTGCCATCCGTTATGCCAGTATGTGCTGTTTAGGTGTCACTGTGAACGTGTGGCTTTCTGCTGGTCTGACAGGCTGCACAAGCTTGAAGCACAGGAGCAGCGAGTTTGTCAGCAGCTTGAAGATCTGCAAAAAGAGGCAAGTTTGTGTCTCTCCAGTGCCTGCAATAGTTGCATGTGTCTTTTAACTTTTTTGGTTTGACTTTTTAAATTGCTAGCATCTGGATCGTTACATTTTTAATCATGGATGAGCGAAGTTACGGGGACGCGAACCGTGAACCGCGATTCGATACACAAACAGATTCACGCGAGTAAATGAAACCACGATGGGCAGGTGTGAACGGCGGGAGTTGACTGTACTATTTAAAAATTTGCAGACGGCGTCAATTTGGGACGGTATATGGTTAACACTGACGAAGAATGCAACAAAATCAAGTAGATATTAACAAATTTGCAGAATGGGTATGTAAGTGGCAAATGAATTTCAATATAGCAAAGTGTGAGACATTGCATTTTTATATGAAGAATAAGGAAGACACATATAGCTTGGATGATAAGAGTTGAAATGGGAAGGAGTAAAGGCGTCTAGGGGCATAGATACACAAATCACCAAAAGAAGTAACACAGGTTATTAAAATTATTTTTTTAAAAAGCTAACTAAGTACAGAGTTTCATTTATAGAGGGATAGAATTAAATAGTAGAGCAGTTTTGTTAAACTTATTTGGTACAGGTTGTCTTATGGGCCAGAATTTTTCGCTCATCGCGCAGGATTGGCGAGAACCCAACCATTGCCCGCAATCGGCTCCACACAGCGATTTTACGCGGGCAGGCCAATTAAGCCCCGCCCAGCGTAAGATGCGGCAGCAGCAACAGCAAGAAGGGGTGGGCGGGTCGGGAGCTCAATGTCCACCGGTTCCAATGGCGGCCCGGTGGCTGATACAAAAGCAGCCCAGGCAGCCCCTGGAAGGCCGCCATGGAGGAACGCAAAGTTGTCATGATGGATCCGGTTGCTGGTGGACACGGCAGGCGGGAGGGCAGGTCAGCGGGGTGATTGGCCCCACGTTTAATGGATGAGAACCTCACTGCCCTCCTGGGGGAGGTGGCAGCACGGAGAGAAATCCTTGTCCCCAGGGACAGAAGGAGGAGGCCTCCCCCGCCCCACCTCGCCAAAAAGACTTGGGAGGAGGTGGCATCCAGGGTCAGCAGCCATGACGTGATGAGGCGCATGTGGGTGCAGTGCCGGAAGTGCTTTAACAATTTGCTGCGATCGGGAAGGGTGAGTACCGTGTTGGCATGGGTCACTTAGCACAGCTGTTAAGAGATGCCCATCCCCCCACCTTGGACCTCAGAGTTCTTAGAGTGTGAGTGGCAAATGTCAATGAGGAAGCATCTGGCCAAGGGGGTGAGCCCTGGCTGCTTGGACTGAGTGCCTTGTGGTTCCAGAGTCAGGAATCGGCTGAGCCCTGGGAGGTGTTCCTCTGGTGGGGTTGGCCAGGCTGCAATGGTGCTGCAGGTAGAGGGTGGGCTAATCAATGCTTCTCTGTCCTTTCTGGAGAAAACATCCCATAACAATGTTGAGAGGTTGCAGACTGGCAGGGGACCCCCACGGCTCCTTATCCTCTCGCGATACGAATAGGAGGCCCTGGAGCTGGAGAGGCGCCATGCACCTTGGTCAGCTGGACGTGGTGAGGTTGGGTGCCAGAGGGAGGTAAGAGTGCAGTGCACTGAGGTGAGAATGTCAGTTATTGCAACCTTTCCAGTGTAGTCTCTATATTGATGTGAACCTCGAACCCGTAATCCCCATTGGTAATGGAAAGACAAGGGCACCCTGATGCATATCTCTATCTCATCTGGGTGCCAGGAATGCACAGTAACAGTGTCATGACTTTAATTAATGGCATGTCCTTGTTCTTCCTTTCAGGCTCACCAGCAGCCCATCGGTGAGGATGAGGAGCCTGAAGCCCACCACTGACCCCAGAGGACAGCACCCAACAGAACGCACCTGTGTCACACGCTCTCAGCCAAGCAGGCACCAGCACAGGTACCAGCACCTCAGTGGCCATAAGATCGGCGTCTAGTATCCCGGAGCACATTGGTGAGGGGACTTCACACTCGCTTGGGGTGCAGGCAGAGGCAAAGGGTGCCCAGGGCGCCAGCAGTTGGAGAACTGCTGGGGACCAGGGCAATGCTCTGGTGGCTAATGATGAGTCTCTGGAGTCATCCATGAGGCAGCAGATGCTGGAAGTCCAGCAGGGTGTGCGGGAGGATCTGGCGGAGATACATGAGGGAATGTTCTCCATTGTGGAGTCCATGAGGAGCGTGAGCAATGCAATGACCCTCATGGCCGAGCGCAATGCCTCCTTCATGAAGAGAGTGGCGACTCTTATAGTGAGGATCCTCCGGGGACTCAGTCAGAGGTTCATGGGGATTGTGCTCGGACCAGCAAGCCCTCACACTGGCAATGGCCTCAGCTGGTCAGTGCCAGTGTGGGAGATGGATTGGGTACCCAGTATCCCAGCTAGGTGCCCGTAACTCAATGGTCAGTAGGGAGGTCCAAAGTGACATCATGTTGGCACACGAGCTGCCTGTCATCTCTGTGGGCTCATTTCAGGGGACTCTGGATGAGGGCAGCAGCTCCTCTCCCCCTCTGCCAGTGACCACGGCATCCAATGAGGCTGCGGCAACTGGGGAGATGCCAGCCATGTCACTGGCCGCTCCCTCCCAGGCGGGACCAGCACAGGCTTCACGGGCCAGAGGACGACCACCAAGGTCATCAAGGCCAACAAAACAGCAGCTTGAGCAGGCTGCATCCAATGCCGGTGCCAGCAAGTGGGGAGCACCTAGATATAGCATTCGCAAGCGAAAACTTAAAGCACCTTAAGCACAACATGGCCTCATCATGGGTGATATATGTTTTCCCCACTTTCAATTTAATTTTTAATTGGTGTGATGGAGAACACCTCTGAGTTTCATTTGTTAACTTTATGGCAGGCACCATATCATTAAACGTGTTTTTGCACAACAAGCCTCTGGGTGCTTCATTAGTTCTGCAGGTGCAGGGTAACCCATGATGACTTGTTTCTCATTAAACTGTATTGAAAAGGCACACAGTGCATATTGTTGACCAAGCAAATGTTCCTGTCAGGGCTCATGTGTGGAGCCTGCAGCCCTGGCAAGTGGTGGTGGTTGTTCTTATTTGGGAGGCGAGCTGAAGGATCGTTGGATCAAAGCTTCCCAGGTGTCCCTGCCTCCCTGGAGGTTACCCAGGTCAGCGTCTATACCCTCAGCGTTCTCCTGAGTGTGCTGGTCCTCAGACTCACTACTGGACTCATCGTCTGTTGCCTGTGCAGCTGCGTCAAGATTTTCTTCCTCCACTGGGTCCCCCCTTTCCAGTGCCAGATTGTGGAGAGCGCAGCGTGCAACCACTATCAGTGACACACGATCTGGGGGGTACTGGAGTGCGCCCCCTGAACGGTCCAGGCATCGGAAGCGCATCTTGAGAAGACCGATTGTTCTCTCCATCACAGCCCTTGTGGAGGTGTGGCTCCTATTATACCGCTGCTCAGCTTCTGTTCTTGGATGGCAGAGAAGCGGCATGAGCCACCTTCTGAGGGGATAGCCCTTGTCACCCAACAGCCATCTACCATGCCAAGCCGGAGCACTGAAGAGCCCTGGCACCTGGGAGTGTCTGAGGATGTAGGCATTGTGGGAGCTGCCTGGGTATCTTGCACAGACTTGTAGAATCTGCATCCTGTGATCACACACTATCTGCACGTCCATGGAGTGGAAGCCCTTCCTGTTGGCAAAGGCACCGGGCTCACCTGCTGGCGCCTTGATGGCCACATGTGTGCAGCCTATTGCACCCCGGACACAGGGGAAGCCAGCAATGGCCGCGAAGCCTCTGGCTTCGTGTCTGACTTGCCTCGTGCGCATTGAATGAAAGTCAATGCATGCCTGAACAGAGCTTCTGTCACCAGTTTGACACAGCTATGGACAGCTGATTGGGACACTCCACGAAGATCACTCACTGATCCCTGGAAAGAGCCAGAGATAGAAGTTAAGGGCCACTGTGACCTTCAGTGCCACAAGCATGGGGTGTCCACCCACACAGCTGCAGCTGATCTCAGGGCCGATCCTCTGACAGATGGAGGTCACTGTCTCCCTGAGAGGCGGAGCCTTTCTCGGCATTGCACCTCAGACATATTGAGATAGCTGCATTGCTGTCTGTAAACCCTGGCAGCAGGATAGTGGAGTCTTCTGCGGCCCCTTCCGCCTTGGACTTCCTGTTGGCCCTGCACCCCTTGTGCCTGCGCCTGTCCTCCCACAGGTCGCTCCCCTGGAGGCTGAATAGGGACACCGGGCCTCCTCCCCCTTCTGGCCCTCTCTTCTTCCTCAGAGGAGCTGCCTCCAGCGGAGACCACAATCCCCATTCCCAGGGTAAGGGAAGGCTGCCTGATACCTGGAAGGCCCAAGTGGTATGGCTCCTCCGGGGTACTGAACTGAAGCCTCTTATTTCTGTCAAAGCAGCTCTGAAGTGAAATGAAGATGTCCTGTTCACACAAGCAAGTTATAAGCTAAAGTAGAAACTATTCACATTAGCAAGCCCACTCACCCCTCTTCTCCCACCCATGGATGAGGTTTTTGAGATTGTTGCCTGCCCATTTAGTCCGTGCGACAGCCTGAAAATCACACGGGCCACATAAACTCCGGGACAATTGGTGTCTCAAGGGCCTTAACTGACCAGTTAATTAATGGCGGGCACGCCTCCATCATCATTGCGTGCCTGCCTAGTGAAATATCGCGAGGGTGCACATTGACATCGGCATGCTCGGCCAACGTCAACGCGCTCCATTTCTCGGTCGGGCGTGGTGGGCGCGCATTCGCCCATGAAGGAAGGTTGAACAGGCTAGGCTTGTATCCACTGGAGTTTGGAAGAGTAAGAGGCAACTTGATTGAAACATATAAGATGCTGAGCGGTTTTCACAGGGTAGATGTGAAAAGGCTGTTTCCTCTTGTGGGAGAATCTAGAAAGAGGCATCACTGTTTAAAAATAAGCAGTCGCCCATTTAAAACAGAGATCAGGAGAATTTTTGTTTTTCTCGGAGTGTCTTGAGTCTTTGGAACTCTCTTCCTCAAAAGGCGATGGAAGCAGAGCCTTTGAATGTTTTTAAGGCAGAGGTAGATCGATCCTTGATAAGCAAGGGGTGGAAGGTTTTTGGGAGTAGGCAGGAATGTGGAGTTCAGGTTACAATCAGATCAGCCATGAATTTAATGAAAGGTGGAGCAGGTTCGAAGGAAGGAGTGGCCTGCTCCTGCTCCTAATTTCGTATGCTTGTAAACATGGTTAGTTCATTTTTGCCGTACTGGGCACAGTCCTCGTCACCACCTTGTAGAAGAGATATAGATGCAGTCGATAAGGTGCAAAAAAGATTCATAAAGATGATAAACAGAATTACCTGGAAAAACTCAGCAGGTCTGGCAGCATCGGCGGAGAAGAAAAGAGTTGACGTTTCGAGTCCTCATGACCCTTCAGCAGAACTGAGTAAAGTTAGGAGAGGGGTGAAATATAAGCTGGTTTAAGGTGGGGGGTGGGGGGGGGTGGGGGGAGAGAAGTTGGGGGGTGGTGGTAGTAGGGACAAGCAAGCAGTGATAGGAGCAGATAATCAAAAGATGTCACAGACAAAGGAACAAAGACGTGTTAAAGGTGGTGATATTATCTAAGAGAATGTGCTAATTAAGAATGGATGGCAGGTCACTCAAGGTACAGCTCTAGTGGGGGTGGGGTGGAAAGACTGACAGGGCATTACAGGTATAGATTTAAAAATAATGGAAATAGGTGGGAAAAGAAAAATCTATATAAATTATTGGAAAAAACAAAAGGGAGGGGGAAGAAACGGAAAGGGGGTGGGGATGGGGGAGCGAGTTCAAGATCTAAAGTTGTTGAATTCAATATTCAGTCCGGAAGGCTGTAAAGTGCCTAGTCGGAAGATGAGGTGCTGTTCCTCCAGTTTGGATTGGGCTTCACTGTAACAATGCAGCAAGCCAAGGACAGACATGTGGGCAAGAGAGCAGGGTGGAATGTTAAAATGGCAAGCGACAGGGAGGTTTGGGTCTTTCTTGCGGACAGACCGCAGGTGTTCTGCAAAGCGGTCGCCCAGTTTGCGTTTGGTCTCTCCAATGTAGAGGAGACCGCATTGATAGCAACGAATGCAGTAGACTAAGGGGAAATGCAAGTGAAATGCTGCTTCACTTGAAAGGAGTGTTTGGGCCCTTGGACGGTGAGGAGAGAGGAAGTGAAGGGGCAGGTGTTGCATCTTCTGTGTGGGCATGGGGAGGTGCCATAGGTGGGGGTTGAGGAGTAGGGGGTGATGGAGGAGTGGACCAGGGTGTCCCGGAGGGAACGATCCCTATGGAATGCTGCCAGGGGGGAGTGAAGGGAAGACGTGTTTGGTGGTGGCATCATGCTGGAGTTGGCGGAAATGGCCACTAGAGCTGTACCTTGAGTGTCCTGCCATCCATTCTTAATTAGCACATTCTCTTAGATAATATCACCACCTTTAACACGTCTTTGTTCCTTTGTCTGCGACATCTTTTGATTATCTGCTCCTATCACTGCTTGCTTGCCCCTACTACCACCCCACCCCCCTAACTTCTCTCCCCCCACCCCACCTTAAACCAGCTTATATTTCACCCCTCTCCTAACTTTACTCAGTTCTGCTGAAGGGTCATGAGGACTCGAAACGTCAACTCTTTTCTTCTCCGCCGATGCTGCCAGACCTGCTGAGTTTTTCCAGGTAATTCTTTTTTTGTTTTGGATTTCCAGCACCCGCAGTAGTTTTTTGTTTTTAATTCATAAAGATGATACCGGAGCTAAGAGAATAAATTCAGGGGACACACGAAGTGAAAAGCCTGAAAAGATTGGAGCTGTTTTCTCTGGAAAAGAGAAGGCACCTGACAGAGATCTTTAAAATTAAAGTTCTGCCGAAGGGCCATGAAGGCTCGAAACGTTAACTGATTTCTTCTCCGCCGATGCTGCCAGACCTGCTGAGTTTTTCCAGGTAATTCTGTTTTTCTTTTAAAATTATGGGTTTGATAGGACACATGTAGAGAAAATGGGCAAGTCCAGAATGAGAAGGATATTCATTTTAAATATAAGATCGTTTGTAATAAAAGCAATTTTTGCAATCAAAGACTCAAAATCTTCATCACAAGGGAAGTTGCAAAGGAATCACATACGTAATCACGTTATTGTTAATCATAATAATCATGATATATATTAAGTGCCAGTGCCTGGTGCTGAGATATTTGAAGTGTTGTTTTCAAACCCCTCTTGTCTTTGTAAAATTACCAAACCATCTCTAACCTCCGTTTCCTCTCCCAAATCAGTGTCCATTGTTCTTACAACTTCATATCTAAATCCCTTCCATCAAGTTATCAGTTCTGCCTCACCACTAAAATGGCCCTTAACAAAGTCACAAATGTGACTGAGACCATCTGGAGCCATTGTTAGGATCTCAGCTGATGTTACAAGGCAGATCTCTGGGTGGAACCTGGCTTGATAGATCCTAACTTTTATTTTTTGTTTAGAAACGTGGAGGGTAGCTACTGAACAGAGTTACAGAGTCCGCTGCTGTACTTTTAAAAAAAGAATAAAATGTTTATTAAACAAGAAAGCGATGAACTATGTTACATTACTTCTTCATCCACAACCACACCTTTACAGATATCTACAGATTTGGAAGAATAACACAAGTTACAAAAATTATCTTATTCTCTAACATTCACAGTAAGTATACTGTCCATGTACTAATAGGCAAACTGTGGTCAGACACACCACATCAAGTGACAGATACTACCTCAAATAGATGCTATGCATCTCTCATCAACTCCCCTCAGACGCTTGTCATACCATGGGCCAATCGGTCTCAAGGAACACCATCCTTCTCCCGAGGGTTTCCAATCTCAATGCTTGAAGAACTCGCTTTGGAATCTTCTCCCAAACAATGCTTTCACTTGGTCATCTTCCACAAGGATCCACCTCCAGGCTTTGATCTCTCCTTCTGATGTTCCTTTTCCCTGGATGTATTCAAGCTTCGCCTTCCATGCACTTTCTCTCGGATACTCAACCATGCCAACAGAACACCACTCTTTACAGGCCTATAGTAAGCAGTCACCAACCTTTGGCTGTCTCCTCAGATCTTCAGGCTTCTTGCAAGCCCACTTTGCCTTTATTCTTCTCCCTGCAGCTTTCTCTCTTTAATTCACAGAATCACACAGTGCAGAAGAGGCCCTTCGGCCCATCGAGTCTGCACCGACATGTGAGAAACACCTGACCTACCTACCTAATCCCATTTACCAGCACTTGGCCCATAGCCTTGAATGTTATGATGTGCCAAGTGCTCATCCAGGTACTTTTTAAAGGATGTGAGGCAACTCGCCTCCACCACCATCCCTGGCAGTGCATTCCAGACCGCCACCATCCTCTGGGTAAAAAAGGTTTTCCTCACATCCCCCCTAAACCTCCTGCCCCTCACCTTGAACTTGTGTCCCCTCGTGACTGACCCTTCAACTAAGAGGAACAGCTGCTCCCTATCCACCCTGTCCATGCCCCTCATAATCTTGTACACCTCGATCAGGTCACCCCTCAGTCTTCTCTGCTCCAACGAAAACAACCCAAATCTATCCAACCTCTCTTCATAGCTTAAATGTTTCATCCCAGGCAACATCCTGGTGAATCTCATCTGCACCCCCTCCAGTGCAATCACATCCTTCCTATAATGTGGCAACCAGAACTGCACACAGTACTCCAGCTGTGGCCTCACCAAGGTTCTGTACAACTCCAACATGACCTCCCTACTTTTGTAATCTATGCCTCAATTGATAAAGGCAAGTGTCCCATATGCCTTTTTCACCACCCCACTAACATGCCCCTCTGCCTTCAGAGATCTATGGACATACACGCCAAGGTCCCTTTGTTCCTCAGAACTTCCTAGTGTCATGTCGTTCATTGAATACTTCCTTGTCAAATTACTCCTTCCAAAGTGTATCACCTCACACTTTTCAGGGTTAAATTCCATCTGCCACTTATCTGCCCATTTGACCATCCCGTCTATATCTTCCTGTAGCCCAAGACAATCAACCTCACTGTTAACCACACGGCCAATCTTTGTGTCATCCGCAAACTTACTAATCCTACCCCCCACATAGTCATCTATGTCGTTTATATAAATGATGAATAATAGGGGACCGAGCACAGATCCCTGTGGTACGCCACTGGACACTGGCTCCCAGTCACTAAAGCAGCATTCTGTCAGCACCCTCTGCCTCCTACAACTAAGCCAATTTTGAATCCATCTTATCAAATTACCCTGTATCCCATGTGCATTTGCCTTCTTTATAAGTCTCCCATGCAGGACTTTGTCAAAGGCTTTGCTGAAATCCATATAAACTACATCAACTGCACTACCCTCATCTACACACCTGGTCACCTCCTCAAAAAATTCAATCAAATTTGTTAGGCATGACCTCCCTCTGACAAAGCCATGCTGACTATCCCTGATCAAACCTTGCCTCTCCAAGATAGATTCTCTCCTTCAGAATTTTCTCCAATAGTTTCCCTACCACTGACGTGAGACTCACTGGCCTGTAGTTCCCTGGCTTATCTCTACAACCCTTCTTAAATAGAGTAATCACATTAACTGTTCGCCAGTCCTCTGACACCTTCCCCGTGGCCAGAGAGGAATTAAAAATTTGGGTCAGAGCCCCTGCAATCTCCTCCCTTGCCTCCCTCAGCAGTCTGGGACACCAATCATCTGGACTTGGAGATTTGTCCACTTTTAAGCCTGCCAACACCTCCAATTCCTTGTCACTCCCTATATCAATTTGCTCAAGAACCTTGCAGTCTCTCTCCCCGAGTTCCATACCTTCATCCTCATTCTCTTGGGTGAAGATGGATGTGAAGTATTTGTTCAACGCTCTACTGATGTCCCCTGGCTCCACCCATAGATTGCTCCCTTGGTCCCTAATGGGCCCTATTCTTTCCCTGGTTATCCTCCTCCCATTGATATACTTATAGAATATCTTGGGATTTTCCCTACTTTTACCAGCCAGAGCTTTCTCATATCCCCTCTTTGCTCTCCGAATTGCTTTCTTAAGCTCCACCCGGCACTTTCTGTACTCCACTAATGCCTCCGCTGATTTGCTCCCCTTGTACCTACTAAAAGCCTCTCTTTTCCTTCTCATCGTACCCTGAATATCTTTGGTCATCCATGGTTCTCTGGGCTTGTTACTCCTTCCTGTCACCCTAGAGGGAACATGTTGCGCCTGTACCCTCCCCATTTCCTTTTTGAATGCTCCCCACTGCTCCTCTGTAGATTTCCCCACAAGTAGCTGTTCCCAGTTGTTGGACCCTCTACATATTGACCTAAAATGCTCTCCTGTACACATTTCAAGAAATCCACTCCATCCAAGCCCTTAACACTATGTCTATCCCAATTAATGTTGGGAAAGTTGAAATCACCTGATATAATTACCCTATTATTGTTTTTACACACCTCCGCAAATTGTGCACATATTTGCTCCTCAATTTCCCGCTGACTATCTGGGGATCTAATAAACATCTAACAATGTGGCTGCCCCTTTTTCATTCCTAAACTCTACCCACAAAGCTTCATTCGATGCCCCCTCCAAGATATCATCTCTCCTTACTGCAGTAACTGACTCCTTAACTAATAATGCAATGCCTCTTCCTCTTTTACCCCCTCCCCTGTCTCGCCTGAAGATTCTATATCCCGGAATGTTGAGCTGCCAATCCCGCCCCTCCCTCAACCACGTCTCTGTGATGGCTACTACATCACAATTCCACATGTCAATCCTCACCCTTAACTCATCCGTTTTACCTGTAATACTCCTGACATTAAAGTAGAGGCCATCCAGCCTTGCCTTACTCCCTTGAAACTTAATGTAGCTGTACTCCCTCTGACTTGATTGTTTTACTGTATTATGATATGTCCCTATTCTGCTAACATTCTGTGTCCCCCTTCCCCTGCTGAATTAGTTTAAACTCCTCCCAACAGCACTAGCAAACCCACCTGCAAGGATGTTAGTCCCACTCTGGTTCAGATGTAGACCATCCCGCTTGTACAGGTCCCACCTTCCCCAGAAATGGTCCCAGTGATCCAGGAATCTAAAACTCTCCCTCCTGCATCAACTCTTAAGCCACGTATTCATCTGTGCTATTCTCCTATTTCTGTGCTCACTAGCACGTGGCACTGGGAGTAATCCAGAGATTACAACCCAAGAGGTCCTGCCTTTTAATCTACTGCCTAACTCCCTGAATTCTTGATGCAAGACTTCATCCCTCTTTCTACCTATGTCATTGGTACCAACATGTACCATGACCTCTACCTTATCACCCTCCCCCTTCAGGGTGCCCTGCAGCCGTTCAGAGACATCCTGGACCCTGGCACCAGGGAGGCAACACACCATCCTGGAGTCACGTTGATGGCCACAGTGGCACCTATCTGTTCCCCTGACTATAGAATCCCCTATTACTATTGCTCTTCCGCTCTTCCTCTCCTCCTGTACAAACAGGCTGCTTGTGGTGCCAGAAGCTTGGCTCTGTCTGCACTCCCTGGAGGAACCAGCACCCTCATCAGCCTCCAAAATAGAATACTGATTTGCGAACGGTACCCCAGGGGACTCTTGAACTACCTGCCTGTTTCTCTTAGTTTGCCTGGTGGTCACCCAATCCTTTCCTTCCTCAAGTCCCTTCAGCTGCAGTGTGACCACCTCTCTAAACATGCTTTCCATGATGCTCTCAGACTCGCGGATGCTCCACAGTGTCCCCAGCCGCTGTTCCAGCTCTGAAACCTGAGCTTCCAGGAGCTGCAGCTGGACACACTTCCTGCACACATGTTGGTCCCGGGCACTGGAAATGTTCCCGGCTTCCTACATGGAGCACGAGGAGCACCATGGTTTTGAGCTCTCCTGCCATGACTTATCCCTTTAAATTAAATCTTTTAAATCAATTACTCTAGGGCCCTTCTTTCCTGGTCCTCATTACTACAGAATATACAAACTATAAACCACAAAAAGACCTTAAGCTATAAGCGATAAAAGTAGTAAATACTTACCCGACCTTACCCTCTACTTTCTCTACCCTAGTCATTCCTCTCCCTTGTAGCCTCTACTGCTGCAGCAGGGCAAGACCACTCTCTGAAGATTTAAGATGTTGGATAGCAAAGGAAAAATGCAAAGAGCACCTCTTCCCGTATGTACAGAATTCCCACTGTGCACCAAATTGCCAATACCCACACTCACTCTGGCTGTGTCACGCTCAGAGCCTTTTCCTTTGCTCCTTTCTTTAACTTCACTAAACAGGATCTTGCTCCAGATTCCTGTCCTTGTCCTTTGACTCAACTTAAAGGTCTTCTTGGGGCCTTTCTCCTTTTCCTTTAGGACCTGCTCCCTGCAGTTCACTCTCCCAGTAGATTGCTGACAACTTGAAATCTCCCTCGAGATCCGGAACTCACTCGACATTCGCTGTTACTTTAACTTTACAGCAACTCATCTAAGGTTCTTAGACTTATTTTCCTCAGCAATCTGCTAGTATGCCCAGCTAGAGAGACACTTAAACTGCTCCCTTCACCTTAGAATATAATCACCAACTGAATTCAAACTGCTTTCTGTTTCTTTGTTTCTGTGGGCCCCCTGTTGCTAGGCAACAGCATAGTTTTCCCTCCTTGTTTTAACTTCCTTAAACTACTTCAAGGCTTGTAAAACCTCATGAAAATGCAGGTATACAAACAAACCCACAGACTTGCAGGTAACATTCTAAAGTAACCAAAAATCCAGCTAATTCACCTTTCCAACACAAATAAAAAATATATAAATTAAAGTTAAACTTAAAGCTATATTTATTCCCAATGCACACAAATAAACACATAACTTCCTTAAAACTATCTCTAGTTCCTAACACCAATGACATAGTTGATAACACCATTCTCCTCCAAAGCCTCTGCTCCATTGTTAGGCTGAGTGGCGCTACCCTCGCCTGGTTCCAGTCCTATCTATCTAGTCATAGTCAGGGAATGTCCTGTAATGGTATTTCTTCTGGTATTTCCTCCTACTCATATACCGACAACCTACATTGGTTAGTGGTTGAGTGACACTTTGATATTAACATTCTCAACCTTGTCCTCACCCCTCCCTATTTCTGTAATTACATCCAGCCCTACAAGGCCCCGAGATCTCTGTGCACCTTCAATTCTGACCTCATGTGCATCTCTGACTTTAGTTGCTCCACCATGGCTTAAGTGCCTTCAGTTACCTAATTGTTAAGCTCTGGAATTCCCTCCCTAAATCTCTCCCTCTGTCTATCTCTCTTTCCTCTCTTTAAAGTGCTCCTTAAAACCTACCTTTTGACCAAGCTTTTGGTCACCTGTCCTAATACCTCTTTATATTGTTTGGTATCAAATTTTGCTTGATAACATGTTTTTAGAGCGCCTTGGAATATTTTTACAACATTGAAGATGCTATATAAATGCAAGTTGTTGTTGTTGTTGCTTGTGATTGATGCTCAGCTGTTGAACAAGGTTGTCATCGACACTCTGAAACTAGATCAGAAATTGGAAATCCTTTGACATCATTGGAATCTGTTATATTAATCATTTAGGGAGAAACCCAAACTGATTGCTCTAACAGGAATCCACTGTAATCCCCAGGCTTATGTTATAGTAAATCTGCCATCAATCAAATTGTGGCTGTTCTGCCTCAAATTGAAATGCTGCTTGAATGTTTATTTAAATCTATAGAAGGATAAGCTCTTCTAAGCTAAGGCTTTAGATCAGAGCAGTGCTTTCCAAACATTGTCTGTGGGCCATGCCTGGCTTATGTATCCTTTTTCCTCATTCTGTACCTAAACAGCACTGAACCCAAATGTCCTTTATGATACTTTTGGTGACTATATCTAGCTGCAGCTGAAGAAGGCATAGCAACGTAAATCACATGGAACTGAATGTCATTTGGCTTGGCGCATTTTTAAGATTCATTTTTGGAACTTGTGCAACACTAGCAAGGGAGTGTAAATTCCTCCCAGGGCAGCAAAATCCAAAAGCATATTGTAGGACTGGAGTCACATATAGGCCAGAGGTATGGGAGGCAGGTTCCTTGTATGAAAAAGATATTAGTGAACCAGTTGGCTTTCTTTACAACAATCCGGCAGGTTTTATGGCCATTCTAGTATCAATCCACAAATGAGCAGATTCAGTGGATTCAATTTCGTAAGTTGCTTACAGTAGAATTTGAACTCAGAGCCGCTAGGTTGGCAGTGCAGTAACCTCTAGGCTATTGTATCATACATAAATATCATCTAGTAATGCAAGGCATGGATTGAGGACAAGTTACCTCCATTAGAACCTGGCACTATTGTTTCCAGAGCCTGCTGTTTAAGGGCTGTTGGGGTCATTTTGATTTTGGGTGAAGTCAATGGAAGTAATTGTTAAGAAAGATGTAAGCAGAAGATGGTATGTGACTTGGAAGGGAACTCGCAGATTGCGGTATTCTCACGTGTTGGCTATCCTCGTTCCTCTTGGTGATCGAAATTGCAGTTTGGAACGTGCTTTTTAAAAATTCATTCACAGAATGTGGGCTTCGCTGGCTGGACCAGCATTTATTGCCCATCCCTAGTTGCCCTTGAGAAGGTGGTGGTGAGCTGTCTTTTTGAACTGCTGCAGTCCATGTGGTGTAGGTACACCCACAGTGCTATTAGGGAGGGAGTTCAAGGATCTTGACCCAGCGACAGTGAAGGAACGGCGATATATTTCCAAGTCAGGATAGTGAATGACTTGAAGGGGGACTTCCAGGGGGATGTTCCAATCTATCTGCTGCCCTCGTCCTTCTAGGTGGTAGTCGTCGTGGGTTTGAATGGTAATGTCGAAGGAGCTTTGGTGAATTCCTGCAGTGCATCTTGTAGATGGTGCACACTGCTGCTACTGTGCATCGGTGGTGGAGGGAACCTTTTCCTTACAGCTTGCTTCTAAGGCACTCTGCACTCACTCTTTGCATGAGAGTTTTCTTTGACTAAGATGTTCAAAGAATATTTCTCTTAAGCCAGGTGTTTTTAACTAATCAGCAAGAGCCTTTAGCCTGGCAACAGCTGTTCTTTGTTATCTTAAATATACAAAGTATCTCTTCCTTCTCCAAGTGTTCCCCACTGGGCATCTTGACCCATGGGTTTCTTGAAGAATGGCATATTCACAGCCCAAATTAATATTGCAAATTTTTAAAAATAACTCAGCAGGAAGAATGTCCAAATGTCCTTCAATTTTTTTCCAAAAGTGGGTTCCTCACACCTTGTAGATGTTGGAGTCAGTAGATGAGTTACCCTCTGCAGAATTCCTTGCCCCTGATCTGTGCTTGTAACCACATTATTTATATGGCTGGCCCAGTTCAGTTTTTGGTAAAATGGAACTAGTTTGAAGGGTAGGGCTGGTGGAATAGCTAGACTGACTGGAGGTTAGAATGGTACTGCTAGCATGCAGGACATGGCAAATGGAGCTGACAGTGAGGCTGGACTGCAGTCGACAGGATGCGATGTAGGAGTTGATGGCTGGTTGAAGAGGCACTGGCCATGGCCAGAATGAAATGGATGGTTATGTGGACTGGAGCTGATGGAGGTAGCCAACTATTTTGTTCATTTGTCTGTTGGAGACTGCCACATTCTTCTCCAATTGATATCATTGGGTTCAACTGTTTGAACTAAAATAATAATGGTGAATGTTTTTCATATTATTCTTGAGAATCAAAACAAGGTGTAACTTTTGAAAATGGCTAAAGGTACAGTGACATGCGAATATAATCGATTCTAATTAGGGTATATGAGTCCTCGTCAACACCCATGCCTCAAGCAAAAGCGCAAAACCAAAGTATCACCTCAGGAGGAAAAGTAAAACACAGCTGGGGTGGCACAGGAAAAGGTCTCACTGTTCCTAGCATCCCAAGTGGCTTAAATATCTGCATTTGATCTCAGGCTGATAAACACCCCCTCCCCACCAGTTACAGAAAACATAATGCACACATTTACTTCCCAATTAATCCCGAGCAATTATGATTTTACACGTAATTAGTTGTGAAACATCATTTCAACTTAGATAAATACATTTAGCTCCAATATCAAGAGGTCACAAGTTCTTAGATAAATACATTTAGCTCCAAAATCAAGAGGTCACAAGTTCAAATCCCAGCATTGACTGATATTCAAAGAGTCTGCAAGGTGTGACTTGACAATTTTGAGGTGAGGCGTGTGACAAACATGTCATTGCATTGGGAAAGGGAACTGCCCTAACTGGTCACACCCTGCAGAGGCACAGCTCTTGTTCAACAAAATGTCAAGTGTTTCATAGGACTAAGAAATGACTACTGCCCAGAATGTTCAATCCTCCTTAAGGGCAAGAGGTAACCATGGGGTGTCAACAATAGGTGAAGCCAAAGGGTAAGGAAAGGGGAAGGAATATTATAAAACACTGGAATATCATCATAAATGCTTTAACCAACTCTTGCATTCTACCAGATTATGAGTTTCTTATTTCAAAATATAGAATTTGTTCTGAGATGGGTCCTTCTGTCTTGGACTCTAGGCATGGGACTTGGTTCTTAGACAGACTGGAGACATGCTCTGGTATCCGCTTAACACTTGTTTCTTAGTAACACATCTAAACAGTTTACAGAGTAGGCACGTAGCTCTTAGGCATGATTCCAACCTTTCTATCTCGATAGAGAAAGTCTAACACATCGCTGACTAGTGTCGATGGTACATCATATATTAGCATATTCCACCTGTTAACCCATTATACTACAGAATTCTCATCCTAAACATTCTCAGCAAGTAGACTGCTTCATCACTGCTAGATAATTTGTGAACTGAATTCAGAAGCTGAAGCATTTTGAATGTAGTTCAGCCACAGATGTTATAGCTGCAAAATTTGAGCACTCAGCTCCTGATCTCATTACAGCCTTGCTTCAAACATAGACAATAGCGCTGAACTCCCGAGGTGAGGTGAGATTGACTACGCTTGACATCAAGGCAGCATTTAACTAAGTGTGGAATCAAGGAGCCCTAGCAAAACTGGAGTCAATGGGAATAAGGGGGAAAACTCTCCGCTGGTCGGATTCATAATTAGCACAAAGGCTGTGGTTGTTGGAGGTCGATCATCTCAGCTCCAGGAAATCACCGCAGGAGTTCCTCAGGGTAGTGTCATCGGCCCAACCATCTTCAGCTGCTTCATCAATGACCTTCCCTCCATCATAAGGTCAGAAGTGGGGGTGTTTCGCTGATGCTTGCACAATGTTCAGCACAATTCGTGACTCCTCAGATACTGAAGCAGTCCATGTCCAAATGCAGCCAGACATGAACAATATCCAGGTTTGGACTGACAAGCAGCAAGTAAATTCGTGGCATACAAGTGCCAGGCAATGACCATCTCCAACAAGAGAGAATCTAACCATCGGCCCTTGATGTTCAATGGTATTACCATTGCTGAATCCCCCACTATCAACATCCTGGGGGTTACCATTGATGAGAAACTGAACTAGACCAGCCATATAAATACTGTGGTTGCAAAAGCAGGTCAGAGGCTAGGAATCATGTCGTGAGTAATTCACCTCCAGACTTCCCAAAGCCTGTCCATCATCTACAAGGCACAAGTCAGGGGTGTGATGGAATATTCTCCACTTGCCTGGATGAGTGCAGCTCCCACAACAGTTAAGAAGCTTGACGCCATCCAAGACAAAGCAGCCCGCTTGATTGGCACCCCATCCACAAACATTCACTCCCTCCAACACCGACGCACAGTGGCAAAGGTGTGTACCATCTACAAGATGCACTGCAGGAACTCACCAAGTCTCCTCAGACAGCACTTTCCAAACCCATGACCACTACCACCTAGAAGGACAAGGGCAGCAGATAGATGGGAGCACCATCACCTGGAAGTTCCCCTCCAAGTCACTCATCATCCTGACTTGGAATTATATCGCCGTTCCTTCACTGTTGCTGGGTCAAAATACTGGAACTCCCTTCCTAACAGCCCTGTGGGTGTACCTACGCCACATGGACTGCAGCGATTCAAGAAGGCAGCTCACCACCACCTTCTCAAGGGCAATTAGGGATGGGCAAAAGGGAGGTGTCACTGAAAACTTGGTCAAAGAGGTAAATTTTAAAAAGAGTCTTACAGGAGGAGAGAGAGAGAGAGTGAACTGGAGAGGTATAGGGGTTTAGGGGAGAGGCCATGAAAGGATTTAAACACAAGATGAGCATTTTAAATCTGAGGCATTGGGCAACTGGAAGACAATGTTGATCAGTGATATTAGGGGTGAAGGGTCAGTGGGTCAGTGGGAAATAGGCAGAGGGTGAAAGAAGGGAGTCCATCCAGGCAAACTTTGGAATTAGAGAAATCTAATTTGACAAAGGCATGAACAAGGATTTCAGTGTCTGATGGGCTGAGATAGGGACAGTGGCAGGTGATATTCCAGATGTAGAAGTAGGCAGTCTTGTTGAAAGAGAAGATGTGGGGTTTCAAGCTTAGCTTGGGGTCAAGTGGGATGCTGAGATTGCAAATAGTCTGGTTTAACCCAAGATAATGGTTGAGAGGGGGATGCATTTGGTGAAAAATATATTTGATGGGATCAGAAATATTGTATTTGGTCTTCTGAAAATTAAGCTGGAAGAGATTATGCTTCATCTAAAACTAGGTGTCATAGAAACAGCCCGGCAATACAGGCAGTAGAAAGGATGAGAGAGATGCTGGAGAGCTGGAGATGGGTAACACTGTTAAATTACCAGTATCTACACCTCAGTGTTCTGTATACTTATGATACTAGTGTAGTAATCCATCTTAATCTGACAGTTTTGGCATTTCAGCCAGACCTCAGGGGACCAGTAAACGAATAAAACTCGTTCATGATGTGATCATTTTGCACTATTAATTGGCATATACTGACCGTGTACTCCACAAGGTTCAAGATTCATCTCACTTCTTTGTCATCTTCCAATTTTCTTCCAAAGGTGCTGACTCATGCTAAGTTACATGCTGAAAATTTCCTTGAGTATTCTCCCAATTGGCCACCATAACTTTGGCAGAAGATCATCAGAAATCCCGAACGGTCCAGGCTTCTGCCAAAGCTATGATGGGCGGGGCTTGGCATAAACTCAGCCAAGGATTGCTAGAGGCTCTGCTTCTTTCTGGAATCCAAAATAAATTTGCCAATCACTAAGGAGCTGAATAATGCATGAGCACACAGAGGCTCGAGCAGGTTTCTTTCTCTCTCACACTCACTCCTCTCTCTTTGCCTCATCTTAATTCAGGCTCTCATCTCCATAATTTCTTTCTATTCCTCTTTCTCAAACATTCATCTCTCTGCATCGAGGCTTATTTCTATGTTTTTCAGAGTACCTATTTTTCTCTCAGTGCCACTGGCATAAGAATGTAAGGGAGTATTGGGTAAGGAAAAGGCCATAAAGCTGCTCCCCTGTTAGACATGGTAAGTGCACTATCATGCCTTCTACATAGGCCACCCCTGAGGGAGGCATGTAATCAAGATTCTGAGAAGGTTAAATACTTTGAGACTCTTGCTTGGTGCCCCAAGGCAACCCAAACAAGCCATTGAATACTGATCAGATATCACAATCTACCTCATTCGACCCTGACCTGCTGCATTCCTTGTATGACATTCCAGTGTCCCAGAAAAGTTGCAAAAAAGGACTGAGGTGAAAAGGAGGAATGCAAAGCAACGTTTTTTGACCAAAACGTGCACCTATGGTCCTATGAAAACGCGGAAGCATAAATTAAACCAAAAAAATGTTTCTTCTGAAGACGATAAATAAAGTGAGACTGAGGGGCAGAAGTTCAAAGTTTCAAAATTATAATGGGGATTATTTGACAGTCTGAGAGATTTACCCATTGATAGAAGCTTCACACTGAGTTTCATTCAGCGCTCAAACTGGCTATCTTAATGGGTGTAAAATACTGAGCAGCACAGAAAGCGGTTACTCCATTTGTTCAGCAAATGGTGAGCAATCATTTTCAACTTCTCCAATTTTCATTACTAACGATGGCTGTTTATTGTATACAGATTTCAGGTTCCCTGTGCACATTTGCATTGCCTCCCATTGATTAATATTGAAAGTTACCTGTTTGTCTTTCGCCTGTCTAGTTATTGTGTCTAGATCGCTTTAAACCCTGTCAGTCCCATTACAGAGTAGACAATTTAGTGCTGGCTTGTGCAGATACTTTGTCACTATCATGGTCTGTGTTGCAGGCAGCACGTGTGCAACATTTCAACACTTACTCCTGTTAACGGAGCTCAGACTAACTGAAAGCATCCCACGTAAACAATATCCCTGTGTTTCCTATGAGGACACTCAGTGCTCCAGTGTGACTCAAGAAGCTACGCCTGGTCTACATAGCTAACCTGTGCAGGAGTAGGGATAGTAGAGATGAGTTTGCGGAGGTGGAGGAGTGCAGATAAAAAAGGACATAGTTAAAGGTTTATAATTTTCATGGCAGTTTCCTGATCTCCCACCGTAACATTGATAACGGATTGACTCTGGGGAAACAGTGTAAACAGCTGTGAAACTGGAATAACCCCTATGATTATTACTGGCTTAAGTCTCGGCAGGGTCTTCAACCAGGTCGACGCCAGGAATTGCTGGATCACAATTAGAGAACCTCGATCAATTCTTTCCTCCTTGTCCCAACATTCCTACTGAGCTGGAATAGGATCAACGCAACTGGGGGTTAATCCTGGACTTTCAATGATTGGTATTCCTCAGCTATTCACTAAGTAATCAGCAAAGCCCCAATGTACTGCAAAATTCCTTTCCAATACTTTCCCCTCTTTGTGTCTCTCTCGCGTCTCATATTTCTGCTCTTTACATCTTCATTCTTCGTGGGTGTTTTCCATGTGTCTGTTTCTATGTCCTTATTGCTATCATATGCCATTCTTTGTGTGTCTTTATGTCTATGTATTTCTGTACTCCTTTGTTACACCATTCTCACTGTCTCTCTTTTTCTATCTTACCTTGTTAAATTTCTCTCTTTTATGGCTGTCATTTTGCCGAGTTCAAATGTGGACAATGAAGGACGGCTGAGTTTGTGCTTTCTTGCTGTTGGAAAACTTCATTGAAAGTTTCATGAACATTGAATAACATCTCTGCATTATAACTTATAGCAGGCAACAATAATTCATTGATCTCTATTTAAAAAAACATTCCTGTCACTATCCATCCCTGTCTGTTCCCAGCTCCCTCTGATTGTTTATGTCCCAACTTGTTACGATCTCTAATACAAAAGCAAAATACTGCAGATGCTGGAACTTCTCAGGTCAGGCTACATCAGTGAAAAGAGAAACAAGAGTTCACATTTCAGGTCTGTGGCCTTTCGTCATAACTGCACAACACAAGCTCAAGAAACAGCGTCTCATCTTTACAGTCTTAATCTTGTTTTTCTCTTGTTTTTGTGTTGGGATGGCAGCTGTTCATTATTCTCCCATCCACACCTGCTCTGGGCACATTTTTTATTCCTTTACCCATTACTACTCTCTCTGGCTCTGCCCCACCAACATTTTTGTCATTTAATATCTCCCTTCTCCCTCCCTATCACAGACTTCACCTTTTGTTATTTTTCCACCTCCCCCTACTGAAAACCTATTGCCTTTCTAACTTTTTCCAGTTCTGGCGAAAGCTCACTGACCTTGAAACATTAACTCTGTCTCTCTCTTCAGATATGTTGCCTGACCTGCTGATTGTTTCCAGCATTTTCTGTTTTAATTTGTTATAAGCTCTGTCTGATTCTACCTTATTTGGTTCATTTCTGCCTGGTTGCCTTTACCTGTCTGCCCACCTCTACCTGTCTCTATCTCTATCTGTCTATTCACCTCTGTGCCTGTCACAATCTGTGCCTGGTCACCTCTATTTGTTTGTGTTTCTACCTGTATCTAATTCTTGCGAAATCTGCCCTAACCTGTTTCTTTGCTAATCTATCTCTATGTTTATAATCTGTTGACGTTTGTCAAGGCATACAGGGTTTTAGACTGCAACATTGTCTGTCCTCCAGCCAAGCAGATCAATGTGCTACAATAATTTTTGCTACTATATTTAGTACTGTATTTGGGATATGCTAGTGTGAGGCTTTCCTACATGTCCACTATTGGAGGATTTACATTAGAAATATGGTCTATATATTCAGGATTGGACCAGGGGTAAAATATAGATCAATTGCATAAGACAGGGGAAAACATACTTTTATAAAATGCACATTCTGAGGTAGCAATCTAACCATCAACACTGGATTCCCAAACTGAGATAGACTTGTGTTATTGCTAACAGAAACTAACCTGGCAGACTCGTTTGCTGCATTTGGGCTAGGAGTAGGTGTTATTCTAGAAGTTTCCATTCACTGGTGTAATCATAGCCACAATATTAAGACAATTTACACACGATCAAATGCATCAATCATGACCACACCTCAGAATGTGATGATGCGTCAGTAGGAAGGGCACATGCCAGGTGTATAAAGCACCTTCAGTATCTGGATGTCATAAGTACTTCCTCCCTGCTTAAAGGCGTGTTTCCATCTTGATCTAATGACTGTACCGGTGCGAAAAATGACAGGTGTGGCCTGCCACAATGACAGGGTTACATTGCCACCTGTATCCCTGTTACCCAGTCTGGAGTAATTGCCAACTCTGGTGCTAAGACCAGACCAGCAACTTGGTGGTGGGGCTACAATGGCCTCAGGGTGCTTGGGTTAGGGAGTATAAGTGATTCTGACTGGCTCTCGCTGCAGGGTGGGCATGTGGGAACACTCGGGTGAAGTCAAACTGCATTGGAGCTACAATGTGGCCTTGGTGGATAACCCGCCCAGACTCCCTCTTTAATCTCTCAACCTGAAAGAAGAACCAGAAAGTGGCTACAACTGAGTTTAGCACCTTGGACTAGGGACAGGAAAAATCAGCTGAGGTTTCTACCCTGATCACTGCACATATAATAACAATGGTTGCACTACAAAATGTTATCCATTGTATGAGTGTTTTGAGACAAGTTGATAGATGTGATAAGATGCTATATAAATAGAAATCCTTTATTTTTATCCAGAACCCCATGATGCAAATAATTGCATGCAAATGAGGACACCTGGTGAGGTTAGGGCTGGATACAATTTTAATATACTCCACAGTCCAATAGGTTGAGATATTCACTGTCTAGACCGAATGCAGAATGCAACAAGACCTGGGCAACTTAGTTTGGGCTGATAAGTGGCAAATAACATTCATACTATGCAATGATATCTCCAACAAGAGAGAATCTAACCATCTACCCTTGCCACTCAGCAGTATTACCATCGCTGAATCTCCCACTGTCAACATCCTGGGGTGTTGCCACTGACCAGAAGCTGAATTGTACTAGCCACATAAATACTGTAGCTATCTGAGGAGGTCAAAGGCTGGGTATTCTGAGGTGAGTAACACACCTCCTGACTCCCCAAAGCCTGTTCACCATCTAAAAGGCACAAGTCAGGAGTGTGATAGAACACTCTCCACTTGCTTGGATTAGTGTGGCTCCAACAACACTCAAGAAGCTTGACACCATTCAGGAAAAAAACAGCTCGCTTGACAATCAGCCATCCGCCATCTTAAACATTTACTCCACCACCACTGGTGCATCGGGGCTGCAGCGTGTACCATCTTTATATCTAGAGGGCTAGAATAGGAAGGGGTAGAAGTCATGCATCATCTTTACAAAATACTGGTTAGATCACACCTGGAATACTGTGAGTAGTTCTGGGCACCACATCTTAGTGGGGGATACATGTCAGACTTACCAGTATAATAACTGGACTCCAATGGTTAAATTATATGAGGAGATTACACAAACGAGGGTTGAATTCCCTGGAATTTAGAAAATTAAGGGGTGATTTGACCAACATTTTCAGGATATGGGGAGGACTTTGCAGAGTCAGCAAGATGTCCCTTTATGCCCAAGTTTATTTTATGCTACAACTTGCAGGGTCATTTTTGAGGGCAGTCAACCAGAATGGTTCTGGAGTTGCCTATCAACTGGATTCAGTAAGGATGGTAGATTTCCTTCCCTAAAGGACATTGGTGAACCAGTTGGGTTTTAATGACAATCCACTGGCTTCATGTTTGCCATTGATTTTTATTCCATATTTATTTAATGAAATTCAAATTCTCAAACTGCCATGGTGGGATTTGAGCTCAGGGCCTGCTGGGTTATTAGACAAGCCACGGGAGTTGCCAGTGTAGTAAGATAACCACTGTACTAGCATAACCTGTGCTGCTGGTGCTCCTGAATTAGGAGAACTAGAGCCTGAAGACGACTCAACAACAATAAGTTGCATTTGTCTGGTGCCTTTAACATTGTGAAATGTCCCAAGCGGCTTTGCAGATGTGTAATCAGACAAAAATTTACACCAAGCCAAAGTTAACATCGGATGGAAAGCGCAACCAAGAAATAAGACGAAGGGCTGGAAAGGCCAAAGATGCATTTCAAAAAATGAAAAGGATTATGATCACCTCAAACTTAACCATGAAAACAAAGCTTAGAATCCTGGAATGCTACATCACACTGATTTGGACATATGGAAGAGGGTGTTGGATGATCAGTGAAACAATGTAGAGAAGAATTAAGTTGTGGTTTTTGAGGTGAATAACAAAGATATCTTGGACAAGTAAACACCACCAATGAAGAGGTGCTAGTAAAATCTGAGACCAAAAGAATTCTGCTGACCAAGGAATGGACAGTTAGAATTTCTTGGGCACGTAATAAAAAATCATGATTTGGAAGGTCTGATGCTGATGGGAAAGATCGATGGTAAAAGAAATCGAGATAGACAAAGAACGATCTTTCTAAACAGCCTTGTAAACTGATGAATGTACCACCAACAAAGATGATCCATGCCTCCAGAGCTAGATTAACATGGAGGTCCATGGTCACCAACACACTCTTAGGGCATGGTACCTGAAGAGAAAGAGTGAAGCCAAAGAAGGAAACATTAGGACAGGTGACCAAAAGCTGGATGCATTTTAAAGGAGGTTTAGGGACGTAATTCCAGAACTTAGGGCCTAGGCAGCTGAAGGCAAGTCCACAATGAGGGAGAAAGGAAGTCAGGGATGGGTAAGTGACCAGAGTCGGAGGAATGCAGAGTTCTCAGAGGTTGTAGGCTGGAAGTGGTTACGATGACAGGGAGAGGTGAGGCCATGGAGGGATTTGGATACAAGGTTGAAAATATCAAAATTTGAGGCTTGGTGGACTGGGGACCAATGTTAGTCAGTGAGCACAGGGGCAGTGGGTGAACAGGACTTGGTCTGATTTAGGGCATGGATGGCAGAGCTGTGGGATCAGCTCCTTTATGGAAGGTGGAAGGTGGGATGCTGGTCAGGAGAGCATTGGAATAGTTCCGTTTTGAAGTAACAAAAGAATGTGTGAGGATTGCAGCAACAGAGGGCCTGAGGTAGGGGTTCATTACAGAAATAGCCGATACTACAAAGGTGGAAGCAGATGGTCTGGGTGATGGGCCTGAATTTTGTGCTCATCATGCGTGCACGATCGGTGGGCCCGGGAGCAGGTGGGAAACCGCCCCCTGACCACTGTCGGCCGCCAATCATGATGTCACGCTGGCTGGCCACTTAACGGCCAGCGTGAAACACGCCCTGAGAAAGGCTCAGCACTGCCGGTGGGGGCAGGAAGAGGGTGGGCATCGACGTCACCGCGGGTGCTGCTGAGAACTTCCACTGAGCTCCCTGAAGGCAGACGGCTGCCTCAGGGAACTGCAGACCTCCAAATTATGAAAGAAAGCACAAAAATGCTGCAAAAAATGCCCATGCAGCACAATCAAGCACCTGAAAGCAAACCTCATAAAAAATAAGTGCCCAGATATTTCTTTTTATTTTAAACCTAACGGAGATTTCATCCCGCCCTTGGATGAGGTTTCATCAAAAATGTAAAGCCTGCCTGGCTGATTGGCCCATCCGCCAACTGTAAGGTTGGACGGGTCACAAAAAAATCGCTTACAATTGGGGCATTAATGAGCTTAATTGCCCACTTAATTGCCAGCGGGTGCTCTTACGACTTTTGTGCGCGCCTGATGAGACCATAAGACCATAAGACATAGGAGCAGAAATTAGGCCATTCGGCCCATCGAGTCTGCTCCGCCATTCAATCATGGCTGATAAGTTTCTCAACCCCATTCTCCCGCCTTCTCCCCGATGAGCAAACTATCATGCGAGCGCGCGATGACGGGATGCTCGCCTGACGTCATCACACGTGGTTTTACGGGTCAGGCGTGCACCCACCTGTAGGACATAAAATTCTGGCCCACAGAGTCGGAAGCTGAGCTCAAGGTCAGATTTGCATTTAAGTTCCCCTGTCTGCCCACCTGACTATGGAAAAGGGATTGGCCTCCGCTCTTGTCTGGCTGTGACAGCATAGCTGAGGTCAAGCATTCACTGTGTGGGGAATCCATCACTAAAACACACAGCTTGCTTAGCTAACTGCTGCTGTATATTTAGCAGCAGCAAAGGCTATGGAGGACAGAGATAAAAGCAAAGAACTGCGGATGCTGGAAATCCAAAACAAAAACAAAAACAAAAATACCTGGAAAAACTCAGCAGGTCTGGCAGCATCGGTGAATAGCAGCACAATTGACGTTTTGAATCCTCATGACCCTTCAACAGAACTGTTGAAGGGTCATGAGGACTCGAAACGTCAACTGTGCTCCTATCCACTGATGTTGCCAGACCTGCTGAGTTTTTCCAGGTATTTTTGTTTTTGTTTTTGCTATAGAGGACAGGTTCCACTGTTACATTAAACATAAGGTGCAACAGATATAATAACAGGAGCTTCACTGCAGCACAAAAAGATAAAGATTCCATTACTAAGTCCTTTCAAAGTTTTATTGCGATTGACCCACCCATGCTTTGTCACAAATATGTTGCTATAACAACAACTAGATCCAGATGCACTTGCAGTGACGGATGCAACTAGAGACTATGTAAAGAGATTTCATCATGGCAGCATCTCACCATTTCAATGGAATGTCAGGAATTCACACCTAGAATTAGAGACACACCTTGAGAAAGGTTGGGGAATGTTATAGGCACAGCTTGCTTCCACAGCACAAGCCCTCTCTCTGATTTCAGCTATAAAATAAAACAGGCAATGAACAGGTGGAAGCTAAGGGAGACTGTTACTGATTCAAGCAAAATACTGCGGATGCTGGAAATCTAAAACAGAAATACCTGGAAAAACTCAGCAGGTCTGACAGCATCCGCAGAGAGGGATACAGTTGACATTTCGAGTCCGTATGACCCTTCATCAGAACTAAAAAATATAGAAATGAGATGAAATATAAGCTGGTAGAGGAGGGTGGGACAGGAGGAGCTCGATAGGGGGCCAGTGATAGGTGGAGGCCAATGAGAGACTGCCAAAGATGTCATAGACAAAAGGACAAAGGGGTGTTGATGGTGGTGATATTATCTACAGGATGTGCTAATGGGGGCAAGCAGGACAAGCTAGTGACAGATGGCCCTAGTGGGGGTGGGGTGAGGGGAAGGGATCGAAATGGGCTAAAAGGTGGAGATGAAACAATAGATTGAAATAAATTTAAAAATAGGTGGGAAAAGAAAAATATATTTGTAAAAAAATGATAAATTATTAGAAAAAGGGAGATCGGAAAGGGGGTGGGGATGGAGGAGAGAGTTCATGATCTGAAATTGTTGAACTCAACATTAAGTCCGGAAGACTGTAAAGTGGCCAGTCGGAAGATGAGGTGCTGTTCCTCCAGTTTGCGTTGAGCTTCACTGGAACAATGCAGCAGGCCAAGGACAGACATGTGGGCATGAGAGCAGGGTGGAGTGTTGAAATGGCAAGCGACAGGGAGGTCCGGGTCACATCTTCCCTTCACCCCCCCCCCCAGTGGCTTTCCACAGGGATCGTTCCCTCCGGGACACCCTGGACCACTCCTCCATCACCCCCTACACCTCAATCCCCTCCCACGGCACCTTCCCATGCAACTGCAGAAGGTGCAACACCTGCCCCTTTACTTCCCCTCTCCTCACCGTCCAAGGGCCCAAACGCTCCTTTCAAGTGAAGCAGCATTTCACTTGCACTTCCCTCAATTTAGTCTACTGCATTCGCTGCTCCCAATGCGGTTTCCTCTACATTGGAGAGACCAAACGCAGACTGGGTGACCGCTTTGTGGAACACCTTCAGTCTGTCTGCAAGCATGACCCAGACCTCCCTGTCGCTATATTTTTTAGTTCTGATGAAAGGTCATACGGACTTGAAACGTTAACTGTATGCCTCTCCGCAGATGCTGTCAGACCTGCTGAGTTTTTCTAGGTATTTTTGTTTTTGTTCTGATTCTACTGATTCTTTTTATTCCTATCTCAGGGCTCTATCGTGGTACAGGTACTGGTTTGAAATTGGCACCGGCTTAGAGTGATACAAGGGCAGCAGATAGAGTTGCCAACTCTGGCTGGAGGCATGCCTGGAGGTCATGAGCATGTTCTGACAACAACGTATCTGTAAATGTTATTGCATTTAGCTTACAAAATCGGGTCTTCTGTAGTTGAGTATCTTTGCTCGTGACTATGTGCCGGCGATATTTTGTGAGAAATGCTGAGAATTAAATGGTCATGTGAACAGGCAAAGAACTGAAATCAGGGCAGAGAAGAAGAACATAGGAACAGGAAGAGGCCATTTAATCCATCGAGCCTGTTCAATACAATCCTAGCTGATCTGTGATCTAACTCCATATACCCTCCTTTGCCCCATATCCCTTAATAGCTTCACCTAATCCAAAATTAGTAATTGATCTAGTATCAATTGCTGTTTGTGGATGGGATTTTCGAGGCAGTGGCTCTGAAGGTCACAGTGGCCCTCAACGTCTATGTCTCTAGCTCTTTCCAGGGGTCAGTGGGGGATCTGTGCGGAGTGTCCTAATCAGCTGTCCATAGCTGCATCAAGCTGGTGACAGAAGCTCTGTTCAGGCGGGTATTGACTTTCATTCATTTCCGTACGGCTGAGTGAGCCAGAGGCTTTGCAGCGATTGCTGGGTACCCCCACATCCAGGGTACAATCGACTGCACACATGTGGCCATCAAGGCACCAGCGGGTCAGCCAAGTGCCTTCATCAGCAGAAAGGGATTCCACTCCATGAACGTGCAGATAGTGTGTGACCATAAGATGCAGATTCTGCAAGTCTGTGCAAGGTACCCAGGCAGCTCCCATGACGCTAACATCCTGAGACACTCCCAGGTGCCGAGGCTCTTCAGTGCTCCAGCCCAGCTGGATGGATGGCTGCTGGGTGACAAGGGCTATTCCTTGGAAAGGTGGCTTATGATGCCTCCCCGCCACCCAAGAACAGAGGCAGAGCAGCGGTATAACAGGAGCCATGCCTCCACAAGGGCAGTGATAGAGAGAACCATCGGTCTTCTGAAGACTCGCTTCTGATGCCTGGACCATTCAGGGTGTGCACTACAATACCCCCCCAACCGGGTGTCACTGATAGTGGTTACATGCTGCGCTCTCCCCAATCTGGCACTGGCAGGGGGGGGCCCACTGGAGGAAGAGGATGTTGATGCAGCTCCACAGGCCACAGATGATGAGTCCAGTAGTGAGTCTGAGGAGAGCGCTGAGGGCATGGAGGCAGACCTCTGTAACCTTCAGGGAGGCAGGCACACCAGGGACGCTTTGATCCAACGCTCCTTCAGCTAGGCTGCCAAATCATCGCTACCACCTCATGCCAGGGCTGCTGCCTCCATCCTGGGTGTCTGAAACAGCCCTTTCCATTGACCCCAAAATCCACTCAGTGCCCGTGCAATAAAGTTTCAAGCCACCCACGTCCAGCATTACATACTGGCGTACCCTATACCACATTAAATAAAAAAGGTGAAGCATACTCAGGCCATTACGACAAAAGAGAATTTATCTCATGTTGACAGTCAAAACAAATTAACAGAACCTTCTCTGGTCTTCAACCTCAGACCAGTTAAAATAAACAAAACATTGCACAACAGAATGTCACCCGTGACAAGTCCCTCTTGTGCTCATGGTGCCTTAAACTAACGTTTGTGAGTGCTAAGCTTTGGCGCTCCACCCTCGCTGGCACTGGCATTGGAGACAGCTGCTGACTCTGCTGTCCTGTTGGCCTTGATGACCTTGGTGGTCGTCCTCTGGCCCGTGGAGCCTGTGCTGGCCCCACCTGGGAGGGTGCGGTTGGTGCCATGGCTGACATCTCCTCAGTCATCGCAGCCTCATCAGATGTGACGGTCACTGGCGGAGGGGTGGAGGAGCTGCTGCTGTCAGCCTGAGAGGACCCCGCGGAGATGACAAGCAGCTCATGCGCCAAGGTGAGGTTGCTCTGGACCTCCCTGCTCACCATTGATAGACAGGCACATAGCTGGGATACTGGGTGCCTCATGCATGTCTCACATGGACACTGACTACCTGAGGTCAGTGCCTGTGTGAGGAATTGTATGTCTAAGCGCAACCCCAGGAACCTCTGATTCTGTCCCTGGAGCTGCCTCTCCATAAGAGTCACCACTCTCTCAATGGAGGAGGCAGTGCGCTTGGCCATGAGGGTCAATGCAGTGCTCATGCTTTGTATGGGCTCCTCCATCACAGAGACTATGGCATGCATACCCTCATGGATCTCTGCCAGATCCTCCTGCACATCCCGCTGGACATCCAGCACCTGCCACCTAATGGATGACTCCAGAGGATCATCATTTGCCTTTGACTGAGCATCACCCTGGTCTCCAGCAGTCCCCTGACTGCCGGCGCCCTGGACACTCTCTGCCTCTGCTTGCCCCTCAAGTGAGTGTGAAGTGCCCTCACCGATGTGCACCGACATTCTAGCTGAACATCTAATGCCCACCGAGGTGCTGGTATCTGCGCTGGTGCCTGGTTCAGAGAGCGGGTGTGACACAGGTGTATCTGAAGCCCGGTGGTCCTCTGGCTCTTCGGGGTCCTGAGAATGAGTGCGTGCTGGTGAATCTAAGGGAGAACAATGGCATGTCATTAGTTTAAGTCATCACACTGTCACTGTGCATGCCAGGCACCCTGGTGAGACAGTGGAGATCTGCATCATGGTGCCATCGTCATTCAATGATCAACGGGGAATCCAGGCTTGAGGCTGCCATTAAGGATGAGACTACATAAGAATGTTTGCACCATCCGAAACTCTCACCTCTGTGCACTGCACTCTTACCTTTATTTGACACCCCAGCCTCTCCGCGGCCGGTTGAGCGAGGTGCGTGGTGCCTCTCCAGCTCCAAGGCGTTCTGCTGCTATCTGGTTAGGATTGGAAGGTTAGCGGGTCCTCCACCGGTCCATCACCTTTCAATGTTGTTATGGCTCCTCTTCTCCTGAAAGGATAGCAGAGCCTTGATCAGGATGCTATTCAGCAAAGATTGCTGGTTGAAGTGGATCCTGATTTAAAGAAAGCATTAGAAATAGCGCTCGCGATGGAAAACACTGTAAGGAATTCACAAGTGTTTTGGAGTGCGCAAAATGGAGCAGTTTTCCTAGTTGGGTGGGAACAGTCAGCCAAAAGTGGCGTGAAAGGCCAGGACTCCGCCACAAAGCAGGAAATAGCCGCCGCTAACCGAAAAGGAAGAAGAAACAGCTTAGCAGCAAATTTGAAAACTAATTGTTATAGACGTGGAAACAATAGTACTCCAAACGATTGGTGATTTAAAGAGTTGCAATGTTATTTTCGTCACAAAAGAGGGCACATCGTGAAACATTGCAAAACAAGATTAAAACAGGCTTCCAGGCAACAAAGTCAAATGAAGTATATAATGTGGAAGAGCCAGAAACAACCAATTCTGACATTTATTCCTTATTCAACGTGAAAGTTGGGAAGACAGAGCCAATCACTGTCACTTTACAGGTGAATGGTAAACCCTCAAAAATGGAAGTAGACACTGGTGTTCCTACCACTGTAGTAGGAGAACACACATTCAGATATTTAAATAAAGGTGCTCAACAATTAAATTTGAAACAAACTTCCACCAAGTTGAAAACATAGACAGGTGAAGAAATCCAGGTAAAAGTATCACCAGTTTGTTACAGACGCCAAACAGCACAACTACCAGTGATGGTATTAGAAGGCAGAGGACCAAGCCTTCTAGGTCGAAATTGATTGAGGTAAATTGACCTTGATTGGCCTGTGAGATTTCAAAAGGAAGCAGGAAGAGTTCCTGAGTTGGAAAAGGAACAAGGCAAGGTACTTCAGAAAGAGCCTGGAGATTCTAAGGACTGTAACTGGATGAAAAAGGAGTGTGTAGCTGTTCAGCAACCTCAAGAAATGAAGACTGTCTTAAACTACGACGTGGAAGAACAGCAGAAGAAACTCAAGGAGACTCTGCTGAATTACAGAATTCAAGATGAAGTGAGTGAACTTCGCAAAGAAGAGGAAAACCTGTTGGAAAACCTCATTTTCAATATGCCTATCAGTTGCTCCACCAAAGTCTGGGTTGTGGCATGAACCTCGTTGTTCCATCACTCTGCTGCAGTGTGAGGCCACCGCACGGGTGTCATCAGCCACGGCCTCTGTGGGTAGCCCTTGTCCCCGAGGAGCCAACCCTGCAGCCTCTGTGGACCCTGGAAGACATCAGGGATTTGAGACCTGCTAAGGATGTAGGAGTCATGGACGGTCCCTGGGAATTGTGTGAGGCCTGTAGGTCACGTTTCTGGTCGCCGCACACCAGCCGAAAGGCGGAAGCCCTTGCAGTTGATATAATTGACTAGTTGTTGCCATGGAGATCTAAGTGCCACATGAGTGCAGTCAATGCTGCCCTGCACCTGTGGAAAACCTGAGATCTGTGCAAATCCCAGCACTCTTGCTTCCTGGCTTGACAGATCCAGTTGAAATGCACATGGTCTGTGCCTTTGCAAAGATGCCTCCCCTGACTTCTTGGATGCACTTGTGGGTGGAGGCTTGTGAGATCCTGTACAGGTCACCTTTGGAGCCCTGGAAGGGGCCATTGGTGTAAAAATTGAGCGCCGTGGCAACGAATGCCCTCCATGTCCCCGTAGCTCCAAATCCTGTAACAGGTGGTATATGTGACCGACCAGCTCCCTAGACATGCACAGTCTTCAGCGACACTGGTTCTCATTCATCTACAGGAATGGCAAACGCCGTCTATAGACTCTGGGTCTAGCGAGACGCCTACGATTGACTGTGGATGCTCAGCTGCGCGCACAGGAGGCCCTGTTGCCCCTTCATCTTGAGGGAGTTGTTCCTCCCATTGCCAAGTCAAGTTCCTCCGCCGCACTCTTTTCCTTCTTCTCTGCTCCCCATAAGCCATGAGGCAGACCACTAGCTATACAGGTTCCATGATTCTGATGTTCTATTCCTGCAGGATCAAAGCAAGAGATGCACAGGTTAGAATATTTGTCCTAAGGGCCTCTCTTGGCTAAGTTTCAAGGCCTCTTCACGCATGCCAAAGAGTGCTGGCCACCACTTGGGTGGCCTGTGTGTAGTGCACTTCATGGCTGCCCGAAACCCTACTCACCTCTGCCCCACTCCACTTGACCAATTGGCAGCAGCTTCAACAACTGGGCTGCATGCTGTGCTCTCAGCTCAGGCGCTCCTAGGCTCTCCTAACCCACGCTGTAAGGCTGCACTGTTAGCTTAAACCATAATGGATATTGGTCCAAATCTCAATAAAGACATTGCAAGGGGCTGTCAGTGCCACCACCAGTGTCTGCGCCATAGCCACCTTTAGCAAGGTGATTCTACAACTTGCCCAGTCGGCCAATTGTTCTGCAGCCCCTAAAATGTGCATTAGTTTGCAGTCTGCGCCTGAGGGGTGAAAAGTTCTGGAGCATTTGGTGGCACATTCATGCTTTTGCGTTGCTTGAGTGGGCAGAAATGCTTCAGAGGCCCGACTCCAAGCATGTCAATGGAGCTGCTGCTGAATGGCCTCAGCTGTGGAAGAATGCTCACTTTTGACAAGCTTTTCCAACTGTGTGGCCACTTCCCTCCCTCCCTTGCACCAACCCCCACCCCCACCCCCACCCCAGCATGTGCTTGTGTACTTCCTTCGGTCTGTGCTGCCTTGCGCCCCGCCACCCCACCAGCCACTCACAATGCAGCCGTTGCCCCGGCACTGCACTGAAAGCCAGCTGGGAGGAAAAAACGACTTGCCTGTGCCCATCCCCCCGAATGCATGGCGCCTCGTCTTTGATGTCCTACAGGTGATCCTCGCGAGAGCTGTGCAAGGTTGTGTGCACCCACCTCCGAGCTACTCTCAAAGTTCAGCTCGCCAGGTGCACGCCACACCATTCTGAATTCACACTGACGTGGGAGGTAAATTTGACATGGGGGGGGGGGTGGGGGGGGAAGGGGGCCGGTGATTCTGGCATGCGGGCACAATAATGAGATTCAATTGCATTAAAATGAAGTTCCCGACATTGAAATGTGGGAAACACAACCTGAAATTGACAGGTGGAGCGGACGATCGCAAAACGGCGTAAAACCGATTTTTGGTCTTCTCACCATATTGTCTGCTCACACCCACCATGACGCCCGCCGCCAACAGGAGTGGAAAATTCCAGCTGATGTGTTAGACAGTTTATAAAAGCTAAAAACAAAAAGCTAAAAGCTACTGCGGATGCTGGAAATCCAAAACAAAATAAAAACAGAATTACCTGGAAAAACTCAGCAAGTCTGGCAGCATCGGCGGAGAAGAAATCAGTCAACGTTTCGAGGGCCCCGGTTCTGCTGAAGGGCCATGAGGGCTCGAAACGTTGACTGATTTCTTCTCCGCCGATGCTGCCAGACTTGCTGAGTTTTTCCAGGTAATTCTGTTTTTATTTTGTTTATAAAAGCTTATGGTTGTGGTTGAGATTATCCTTGTAGAATTATTTCATTAAATAAAGCATGGCACATTGATATAATTTGAATTACCAGTGACATTTTTTTTCACATTTCAAAATGGCGACCAGCTACACCAACAATGGCAATTCACATTCGATACTCTGTGTCTAAATCAATCCCCCTGTTTGGAAGGATTTTTCAAAGCTACAAAACTTGATTTATATGCCATGATCTACAGTAACTTTTCTCTATCTATATTGGTCTTGGAGGGACTGTAGGTGGATTCTACCCTATCCATTTCCCTTACTATCTTGAAAGTTTCACTAAAACACTCATTAATCTCTTAACTTTCAGACAGTATGACTGTAGTTTGTGTAATCTCTCCTTATAATTTCACCCCTGGAGTCATGGGCTGGGATTTTCCGGCCCTGTCATAGGTGGGACCCACTGCGGGTGAGGTGGCGCCCCAGCCAGACAATCCCAGCAGCGGGCGGGTGCGGAAAACCCCACCCATGGTATCAGTCTAACAAATCTACACGACACTCCCTCCTTCCTAAGGTGCAGTGCTCAGAACTGTTCACAGTAACTCCAGATCTGGTCTAACCAGGGCTTTGAGTAGCTGAAGGTCAACATTCCATTCAGCAGTTTGATTATTTTCTGTACTGATTCATGATATTTTAATAATCTATGTTCCTGGACCTCCAATTTTTTTGGATCTCCGATGTTTCCAGCTTTACACCAATTAGAAAGGTCCAAAATTTTAGCTCCAAAATGGATGACCAATGCAGAAGAGGAGAAACAGAAAGTGGAGATTCAGTTGCAAGGGGGAATATGGAGAGAACAATGACTCTACCATAAACAAATAGTAACACACGGCAATTTTGTTGCCAACTGATTGTAATACTGGTATAGCTCAAATTCCCCTCATAACAAACAGTAATGCAATATTACAATCCTATTGTCCATGTGTTAATGGAAATAGTTGTAACAATACTGGTGTATTCAGCAGTAATTCTATAATCCACTGATTTTCACTCAGAAGCAACAGCCATTATTGCCTGCCAAGCTGTTCCAGTACAGCTACAACACTAGCATTTACCCAGCAATGTGGAAAGTTGCCCAGCTATTATGTCCTGTTCACAAAAAGCATGAAAAATCCAACCCGGCCAGTTAGCGCCCCATCAGCAAAGGTGTTGTTGACAGTGCTACCAAGCAACACTCACTCAGCAATAACCTGCCCACTGACACTCGGTTTGGGTTCCTCCAGGGCCACTCAGCTCCTGATCTCATTACAGCCATGGTCCAAACATGGACAAAATAGCTGAACTCAAGAGGTAAGGTGAGATTGACTGCCCTTGACATCAAGGCTGCATTTGACCAAGTGTGGCATCAAGGAGCCCTAGCAAAACTGAAGCGAATGTGAATTGAAAGAAAACTCTCCACTGGGGGAGTCATACTAACACAAAGGAAGATGGTTGTGCTTGTTGGAAACTAAATACCTCAGTCTCAGAACATTGCTGAAGGAGTTCCTCGGGGTAGTGTCCTAGGCCCAACCATCTTCAGCTGCTTCATCAATGACCTTCCTTCCATCATAAAGTCAGAAGTGGGGATGTTCACTGATGATTGCACAATGTTCAGCACTATTTGTGATTCCCCAGATTCTGAAGCAGTGCATGTTCATATATAACAAGATGTAGACAGCATTCAGTCATTGCCTCATAAGTGGCAAGTAACATTCATGTCACACAACTGTCAGGCAATGACCATCTCCAACAAGCGAGAATCTAACCATCTATTCTTGACATTCAATGGCACTACCATCATTGAATCCCTCACTATCAACATCCTGGGGGTTATCATTGACCAGAAACTGAACTGGAGCAGCTATATAAATGTTGTGGCTACAAGAGCAGGTCAGAGGCTGGGAATCGGAGGCGAATAACTAACCTCCTGATTCTCCAAAGCCTGCCCACCATCTACAAGGCACAAGCCAGGAGTGTGATGAAATATTCTCCACTTGCCTGGATGAGTGCAGTTCCAACAACACTCAAGAAGCTTGACACCATCCAGGACAAAGCAGCCGCTGATTGGCACCCCATCCACCCCTGCCCTTTAATGGCTGTGCCTCTCTCAGTGCTGCTCCTATTCACCAGGATGATGCGGCTGCCCCAAACTTTATAAAAAATACTGGTCCTCAGACCCATCACATTCCCCTGACTCCCTCGAGTCCCAATCAATGCCTAGTCTCTTCTGTCACTCTGACCCCTATCCCCTGCCTCCCTCTTTTCCGAGACCTCTGTTCCCTGATCCTCACCACATCCCCCATGACCTCCCCTCCATCTCCACTGACTTTCTCCACTGACCTCATGGAAACGTAGGAACATTATAAAAGGAGTAGGCTATTCTGTACCTTGAGTCTATTCCTCCATTCAATGAGATCATGGCTGATCTGTGACTTAACTCCATATACCTGCCTTTGTCTCATATCCCTTAATATCTGTGGCTAACAAAAATCCATCAATCGCAGATTTAAAATTAACAATTGACCTCGCATCAATTGCTTTTTGCAGAAGAAAGTGCCAAACTTCTATCAGACTTTTTGCATGTAGACGTGTCTCTGAATTTCATTCCTGAGAGGTCTGGCTCTAATTTCTAGACCATGCCCCTAGTCCTAGACTTCCCAATCTGTGGAAATAGTTTCTTGAAAACTTTGATCAAATCACTCCTTAACCTTCTAAATTCCAGGGAATACAAGCCTAGTTTGTGTGATCGCCCCTCGTAAATTAACTCTTGGAGTCCAGGTGTCATTCGAGTAAATCTATACTGCACTCCCTCCACTGCCAAGATATCCTTCCTAATGTTTGGTGCCAAGAACTGCTCACGGTATTCTGTGTGGTCTGACCATGGTTTTACAGAGCATGACTGCTACCTCCATGTATTCTATCCATCTAGAAATAAAAGCCAGCGTTTCATTGGCCTTTTTAATTACTTTCTGTACCTCTTCGTGACATTTTAATGATCTATGTACTTGGACTCACAAGCCTCTTCAGACTTCTACCATCTCTAACTTTTCACCATTTAGGAAGTACCCTGTTTTATCCTTTTTAGGCCCAAAGTGGATGACTTCGCATGTGCCTACACTGAAATCTGTTTGCCACAATTTTGCCCATTCGCTTAATCTATCAATACTTCTTTGTAATTTTACACTTTCGTCTACACTGAAATGCCATCTAACTTTGTGTCATTAGCAAATTTGGATATGTGGCTTTCTATACTATCCAAGTTGTCAATAAATGCAGTGAATAGTTGAGGCCCCATTACAGATCCTTGTGAGACACCGTTTGTCACATCCTGCCAATTAGAATATCTTCCATGATCCTTACTCTCTGTCTCCTTCCACTCAGCCACTCTTCCAGGAAAGGTCAACAATTTGCCTTCAGACCCACGAATTTCAACTTTAGCTAACAGCCTCTCATTGGCAATGCCTTCGGGAAATCCATTCTTCCTCTCTCCCCGCAATTCCCAAGCCCCACAACATATGGCTGATTGCAGCACAGTTGTGGTGACGAGGGTGGGAGGCGAAGTCAGTGTGCTGATGGCTTCTCTGCAATGGCAGATGCAACACAGAGCAGAGGAGGTGCGCCTTTGCCTCGGAAAATTCAAGTGCGTAGATCTCCTGGGCTGCTAGAAGTGGTACCTGAGGAACCTATGCTCCATTCCAGGAGTGTCCTGGGCAATCCGGGGTAGTTGGAAGCGTTTACGTTGTTAGTCACTGTGAAAAGATGTCCAACATTAGTCTCAGCCCATGTCAGGCTGGGGGGAGATGTGAGTGTGGTACCAAGTGACAAAGTTACAAAAGCAGCAGCTTGACAAACACTAGTTGTGGGAGGGGAGGGGAAAATGGGAGGAGGGACTCCATGAGAGAACAACTTGATGGGCTGAGTGGCCTTCAGTCACTTCAGAATTCTGGTGTATATTGCAGTCCTGCTCTCACTGTGTATATGAGGAAGAACCCAATACTTCATGTAGTATGACTCATAAAAGAGAATCAGACAATAAAAAGAATATTTAAATACGCACTGGGTAAATATTCTATGAGAGACCAAAGCAGATGGTATCATATTCGAAAGATGATTGGGTCTCTGTGTTCAACGTAATGGTCTCCAATTGGAAAGAACTTCTCACTGCTCTTTCTATACGAAAAATTTGCAGGGCTATGGGAAACAGCAGGGATGCAGGACTATTTGTTCAGCACTTCCAGACAGCCTGCACAAGCACAATGGGCCAAATGGCCTCCTTTTGTTATTCTTCCATGGCATGTGAGCGGTGCTGGCAAGGCCAGCATTTATTGCCTTTGACAAGGTGGTGGTGAGCTGCCTTCTTGAACTGCCGCTGTCCATGTTTTGTAAGTACACAGTGGAGGGAGTTCCAGGATTTTGACTCAGCAACAGTGAGGGAACGGTGATATAATTCCAAGTCAGGATGGTGAGTGAGTTGGAGGGGAAGCTGCAGAAGGTGGTGTTTTTATGGGTATGCCGCCCTTGTCCTTCTAGGTGGTAGAGGTTACGGGCTTGGAAGGAGCTGTCGAAGGAGCCTCGGTGAGTTGCTGCAGTGTGTCTTGTAGTTGGTATGCAGTTTTGCGCTGCAGTATTCTATGTCAACAGTGTCTTTCTAGCTTTTTGCATCTCCCAGGCAATTCCATACACGGCAGTAGTTAGGAAGGGTCTTGTCATCTTGCTTCAGGTATCATGAGTGCGCAACATTCTTGATAAGCAAGCTGATCCTTTCCCACCCATCATGCTTGAATATTCATAATGAACCTAATCCATGCAAAATTCAGAAATATCTAATCCTGCCCTACTCAGTCAAACTCATTGAACTGTTTTGGTTAAAACACATGCCTCCAGCCATTCCTCACAGTTCTACAAAATTGCACAGTAGTTTCGATGCAGGCACAGGCGTTCATTCTAACCTCCTCTTCTTGGTCTGGTACTGAGTCTGTCGCAAAATCAATAGGAGAACTGGATTGAGGTTGGCTAGTCCAGTGAACTATTATCAGAAAACAAACTGCAAGTACAAGATACGTTGGCTGGATGATTTACAAACCAAATATGACTGATGATGGAAAACTCCCTCTTAACTCAGAGAGCTAGCAGATCCATCTGAGGTTAACCCACTTCTTAGTTTTACCTGAGTTTTAGAATTATGGCCAGGATTCTCCACTCCAGGCCCAAATCCTACGGCGGGGGCGGGAACCAGGAGTGTTTCCTGTCATGGAACCAAGTGGGAATTAACACCAAACCATGCAATGCCGGTCTGATTAATTATGCAGTCGGGGATTTCCCGGCATGTTGTGCGGCAGGGCAGGCTGGATGATGCCCGCCCTGCTGTCTTATCCAGGCGCCGTATTTAAAATAAGCCTGAACATCAACTTTGTTGCGAACCCACTGTGGAAGGAGGAGATGACCCACTCCCAGGTTCAGCGTCATTTCCCTCGATGTGCTGCCCAATGCAGTGGAGGCCGCGAGGGGCGTCCTCTACCCCGAGGATGGATGGAGGAAGCCAAGCCGAGCATGGGAGGAAGTCACCAGGGTGGTCAGTGCCCAAGGGCACCATCAGTGAACTACCCTGCAGTGTGGGAAACAGGTGAATGAGCTCATCTGTGCCGCCAGGGTAAGTGAATCCTCAACTGCTCACACTCACCAGAATGGTAGAGGGGACATGGGCCTCAGTGGCAAGGGCACCATCTGTGTGGCTCATACATAAAAGAGCTGCTCAATGTGATAAGGTGATGCCTCATTGCCCCACTGCAGTCCATCTAGTCTACAGGTGGAGAGGCCACTGTGGGTCCCTGACCCTTCCACACACACAGCTCAGGTGCTGTCTGGGGCGAGGGGGTTGGGTGGGGAGGAAGGGATTTAGGCTTTGAGGGCACCGGTAACCAACGCTAATGACATGCCTCTGTGAGTCCTATCCTTCTATCTGCATGGGCTCACCACTGGAGGGTGCTGCCCCAGAACCCTTGTGGACAATCTGCAGTGGATCAAGCACAGGGCACACAACCCAGTGGGTTATTTGTAAGAGTGGAGGCATGAGAAAGATACATGAAACCCAATTGCTCTCAACCCCATCTTTGTGCAGGAAAAGCTACGGCACAACAGGAAAGAGAGAGAGAAGATGGGAAGGGGCCCACTTGAACTGAGGAACCTGACAGAGTTTGAGGGGCGGGCAGCTGAGCTGGCAGGGGAGGAACCAGACTGAGCCTCTGCAGTTGAAGAGGTAGGCGGGCAGCCTCCATCCAGTGAGGATCCATGCATAATGCAGTCACATAGAAACCTAAGGGTCATGCGTTCCTCCATGTTGGAGGCAGCTCACACAGTCACTCGCTCTCTCCTCTCTCACCTACAAGTGCCAGCAGGAAGGGAGGAAGGGCCAAAGAAGAAGCCCTGTCCATCGGAACCTCCAGCCCACAGGGGACCGAGAACATTGGGGAGGAAGAGGAAAGTGCACCTGTAGAGCCATCACAGCAGTCACCTGCACCCTCCACCAGCCCAGAGACACATGCCTCAGCGGGCGCTTGTTTTAGTTCAGGCAGGGTCTCAAATTCTGGTGGTCACCGCATGGACACATCCGCAGCAGGAGGAGGCAGGGTCAGCCAAGCTGATCAGCACTCGGAGGACTGCTGGGAAAGGGGGTTCTGCGACACCCAAGTCGGTTGACGAGTCTCTGGGATCAGCCCTGCACGAGATGCTGGAGATGCGGCAGGAGGAGGGGAACATCAGGCAGAGGTGGCGGAGGCCCTCAACAGAGTGGCACGTGAAGCGGAGGAGTCTGTCCGCCTGCTCTTTCAAGGGATTGCGACCTATGCACGCATGGAGGTCTCCATGGGGAGGGCGGAGTTTGTCATCCAGCAGAATGCCAAGTTTCTGTCGGAGATGTGTGCAGACCTGCACTCCATCGCTGTAGCCATGGGTGAGATCTTGCTGTGGCTACGCGAAAGGGGGACGGGGCACCTCAACCTCCCTCCAGATGCCCCTTCTCCTCAAGGAGTCAGGCAGGGGCCCTTGGGCACCTAATGGGAGGGGGAGTGGTGTTGCAACCCCTGGGACCTCTACTCAGGACTCTCTGAGGGTGTCTGGCCTTTCGGAATCCCCCTTGCTTGTGACCCCTTCAGCTTCACCCTCTGTGACTGCAGAGGGAGCAGCTGCCCCACAGCAGGACAGCCAAAATAAGCTGGGGCCCTCCAGGCCCTGGTCTCCAGAGGACACCCGCCAAGGTCACCCAAGACAACAGGACAAGCTGGTCAGCAGGCTGCCTCCGCCCCTGCTGTGGATGTCTGGGGAGCACCTAGAAAAAATAGTAGGAACACAAGGTTATGAAGTGTCAGGAAAATATAATAATGTTATTAGAATTTATTGTAAAATAGTGGGATCTGTGTCTATATGTGTCTGTGTGTGTAAGACTTAACTGGATTAAAGGCAGCTGGTCTGAAAGCTTTGATGTGGTAGAAGATGAGCTAGGTTTGAAATGTTTAGTTGGTAAACATAGGTGAAAGGGAACATTTGCATTTTTAAATAAACCAGACTAGCTTGAATTCAAAAGAGGGAGTGAAATGTGTCACCTAGCCAGGTGAAGTTCAGAAACAGTGTGTTTATTTTTCCTAAAGATTACTGGTAAAACTTAGTGCTATGAGAGATTTTTATTATCAGAAAGGTAAAGTCCAAAGACATAGTGAAACAATGGGAATTTGCATTAAAAGGGGATATATATAAAGGAGCAAAGGCTGTGTGTAAGGGTAGGCATTTTAAGATCGAATAAGTGTGAAAAGCCTTCAACCTCTATGCCTCAAGCTGCTGCCAACAAAGAACTGAAGTTAAGGAACTCACTTTGAACTGGGTTGTTCAGGGTTTCTTTGCCTGGGCCTTTTAAAATTTATGTGTCTTACTGTTGCCTGAACGAAAGTGTAATTGGCAGTCAGATTAAGTAGGGGCTTTAGAAGTTATTATAGTAGTAATTTGTAGACAAATGCATGTGCTTAAAATCATTTATCTTATTAATAAAGGTTTAATCTAGTTTTATAAAAACCTATAAGACTTGGTGGTCTTATTACTATTGAATTCAAGGCACACATCTTGAAATTTATACAAATTGCGAAACAATTGTGATGGTTGTTTCAAGTTTCCCTCTGGGATTTGAACAACTCAGCATTTACCATCAGCTGTGCTATAATAGAAGTTATGATTTCACATGTGGTTTCACGGGTGCACTATAATTGTCAATGTTCTTACACTTTGGTAAATAGACTACACTTGCACTTTAATGAGGTCTGATGTGGTTTAATTGCAATTCGTAGTCGTTAAGCCTGTGCGCCCCCACTCCTATTTTCAGAGGAACACATCAGGCTGGGTCTATGTCCCCTGGAATCATGTATTTGCCAGGGCCCTTGCGAGTCATATGCAAGAAGCCTCCCGCGCACGCTGAGCCTTTGCCCTTCACACGCTCATCTGTTGAAACGTCTTAGCATTGTCAGTACTACATGCTGGGGTTCCACTTCAGTTGTCCAGTTGAGTTGACCTGTCGCTCAGCCCACTCCGATGACCCAACCCCCACAGCATATCCACCTCGTGCCTGTAGACAGTTGCAAGCGGCCACGGTTCATGTTACAGTCGATTTGTAGTCCAATACCTTTGCCACTCCCCCAGTGACACACACCCTCCCCCCAATAATCATTGACCTTCCTGGTTTGACCTTTGACCTCCCCACAGTCAGCCTACAACCATCCCCCATCACTTTCATCCCGTGCAGGTAAATGTTCATGTCCCCTACCTTCCCGAGGAGCCCACCCTATGACAATCAACATGCATCCCCTCATCCTGCTGACCCCCAGAATCCAGTTTTACTTCCTTGTCTGCTCCAACAACCCTGAGCACCCCTTCACCCATCATCACAGGACCCTCACCCTCCCACCCTACTAGCTCCCACTGCCCCGTTTAACACTCAATATCCCTTCCTATCAACATGTACCTCAGCATGCCCCCCAGGACTCACTGGTTGATTCACTGGTCCCTTACCCTCCCTCTGAGCCCCTTTCCCCTTTTTCCACCCATGTCCATTCATACCTGCACACCCCTCTGATGCCCATTCACACCTGCGCAACCCCCCACCACCTCACCATGGCCCTTCCCACTGTCCCGCTCCATAAAGCCCCTCACCCATGCTGCAGAACTTCTCCCTTTCCCCTACCACCCCCAACCTTTAGGTCTCCACAACCACCCCGCCTCTTCATTCCTCTCCTCCCCATCTAATTACCTGACCCAGCGCAGGTCATCGCCATCCAAAAGTACCTCATGCATGTCCTGGAAACTCCTACAGCCTGATGACCCACGTCCTGGATACGCCTGCAGTGAGGGATGGGATCCTGAAAAGGAGTTCCGAGGGGAGAGAAGCTGAGATGGAATTAGAAGTTAAAACGCAAGTAAGTGAGTCTGGAAGGCAGAGGAAACATAGGCTAAATAAGAAAGAAGTGAGTTTAGCAAGGCTAAATGGAATATATTTTAATGCAAGGAGCCTGGGGAATAAGACAGACGAGCTGAGGGCACAGATAGGAACATGGGAGTATGATATCATAGCTATGACCGAGACTTGGCTAAAAGAAGGACAGGATTGGCAGCTCAACATTCCTGGTTATAGGGTATTCAAACGAGATAGGGAGGGGGATAGAAGAGGAGAGGGGATCGCAATATTGATCAAGGAATCAATTATAGCAGTGAAGAGGGATGATATCCTGGAAGGGTCATCAAATGAGGTCATATGGGTAGAAGTAAAAAACACAAAAGGGGCAAACATGCTATTGGGTGTGAACTATGGGCCCCCAAACAGTCAGGGAGAGATAGAGGATCAAATATGTAATCAAATTTCAGAGAGATATAAGAATAATAAGGCAGTAATAGTAGGTGATTTTAACTACCCAAATATTAACTGGGATAATTTTAGTGTGCAAGGTAGGGAGGGAGCAAAATTCTCACGTTGCATCCAGGAGAACTATTTTAGACAGTACATAGAAAGCCCAGCAGGAGAGGGGGTATTCTGGACCTAATATTCGGAAATGAGCCCGCCAGGTGAAAGGTGTATCAGTAGGGGAGCATTTTGGAGATAGTGACCATAACTCAGTTAGATTTGAGGATAGTTATGGAAAAGAATAAGGTTAGGCTGGGAAAAAAAGTTCTAAGCTGCAGAAAGGCTAATTTTACTAAGATGAGATACGATTTGGCCCAAGTCGACTGGGAGCAGCTACTTGCAGATAAAACTGTGTCAGAGCAGTGGGAGGCATTCAAGGAGGAAATAGTGAGCGTACAGGACAAATATGTTCCCTGGATGTCAAGGATTAAGAAAAAAAAAAGAAGTTTATGCAGATACCAAGGACTCAATACGGCAGAGTCCTTAGAGCATTGTAAAAAGTGCAGGGGGAACTTAAAAAGGAAATTAGGAAAGCTAAGAGAGTGCATGAGAAAGCATTAGTGGGTAGAATCAAGGAAAACCCAAAGGGGTTTTTAAAATATATAAAGAGCAAGAGAACAACTAGGGAAAGAGTAGGGCTAATTAGGGACCATAGAGGTCATCTGTGTGTGGACCTGGAAGACGTGGGTACAGTCCTCAATGAATACTTTGCATCGGCCTTCACATTGGAAAAGGACAACACAGGTATAGACATCAGGGGGTGGAGGACTGTGAAATATTAAAGGAAATTAACATAGAGAGAGTACTAGCAGGTTTAGCGGCCTTAAAAGTGGATAAATCCACAGGCCTGGATGAGATGTATCCCAGGCTGTTGAGGGAGGCAAGGGAAGAGATACCAGGGGCCCTGGCAATAATTTTCAAATCCTCTCTGGCCACAGGTGAGATGCCAGAGGACTGTAGGACTGCTAATGTTGTCCCATTATTTAAAAAGGGAGGAAGGGATAGAACAGGAAATTACAGGCCAATAAGTCTAACCTTGGTGGTGGGGAAGTTACTAGAAAGAATTCTGAGGGACAGAATATATCTGCACTTGGAGAGACACGGACTAATCAGGGATAGTCAGCATGGATTTGTTAAGGGAAGGTCATGTTTGACAAATTTGATTGAATTTTTTGAGGAGGTAACCAGGAGTGTTGATGAGGGTAATGCATTTGATGTGGTCTACATGGACTTTAGCAAGGCTTTTGATAAGGTCCCTCATGGAAGACTGGCCAAGAAAGTAAGACCCCATGGGATCCAAGGCAAAGTGGCACATTGGATCCAAAATTGGCTGAGAGGCAGGAAGCAGAGGATGATGGTAGAGGGATGTTTCTGTGACTGGAAGTCTGTTTCCAGTGGGGTTCCGCAGGGCTCGGTGCTGGGGCCCATGCTGTTTGTGGTGTACATAAATGATTTGGACTTAAATGTAGGGGGTATGATTAAGAAGTTTGCGAATGACACGAAAATTGGTAGGGTGGTAAATAGTGAGGAGGATAGCCGTAAACTGCAGGAGAATATCAATGGACTGGTCAGGTGGGCAGAGCAGTGGCAAATGGAATTCAACCCAGATAAGTGTGAGGTAATGCACTTGGGGAGGGCTGGCAGGGCAAGGGATTACAATATGAATGGTAAGACCCTGGAAAGTACTGATGATCAGAGAGACCTTGGCATGTATAATCCATAGATCCCTGCAGGTAGCAGGACAGGTAGATAAGGTGGTTAAGAAGGCATATGGGATACTTGCCTTTATTAGCCGAGGCATAGAATACAAGAGCTGGAACTGTATAAAATGCTGGTGAGGCCACAACTGGAGCACTGTGTGCAGTTCTGGTCACCACATTATAGGAAGGATGTGATAGCGCTGAAGAGGGTGCAGGGGAGATTTACCAGGATGCTGCCTGGGCTGGAGGGTCTGAGCTATGAGGAAAGATTGGATAGGCTGGAGTTGTCTTCCATGGAGCAGCGAAGGTTGAGAGGGGACCTGATAGAGGTGTATAAGATTATGAGGGGCATAAATAGGGTGGGTAGGAAGGCACTTTTCCCATCAGTGGAGGGGTAAATAGCCAGGGGGCATAGACTTAAGGTAAGAGGTAGAAGGCTAAGAGGGGAGTTAAGAAGAATTTTTTACACCCAGAGGTTGGTGGGAGTCTGGAATTCAATGCCTGAAAGGGTGGTTCAGTCCGAAATCTCGTAACATTTAACAATTATTCAGGTATTCACTTGTGTTGCCATAGCCAGCAGCGAAATGGGTCAAGCACTGGAAAATGGGATTAGTGTAATCAAAGCTTGTTCGCTGGCGCGGATATGATGGGCCGAATGGCCTCCATCTGTGCTGTAAACGTCTATGAGTCTATGAGTAATGTTCGACATCCTGGAATCTCCTGCAGTGTAATGATCCACATCCTGGAATCTCCTGCAGTGTAATGATCTACCGCCTGGAATCTCCTGCACTGTAATGATCCACATACTGGAAACTCCTGCAGTGTAATGATCCACATCCTGGAATCTCCTGCAGTGTAATGATCCACATCCTGGAATCACCTGCAGTGTACTGATCCACATCCTGGAATCTCCTGCAGAGTAATGATCCACATCCTGGAATCAGCTGCAGTGTAATGATCCACATCCTGTAAGTTCCTGCAGTGTAATGATCCACATGCTGGAATATCCTGCAGTATAATGATCCACATCCTGGAATCTCCTGCAGAGTAATGATCCACATTCTGGAATCTCCTGCAGTGTAATGATCCACATCCTGGAATCTCCTGCAGTGTAATGATCCACTGGCTGGAATCTCCTGCAGTGTAATGATCTACCTTCTGGAATCTCCTGCAGAGTAATGATCCACATCCTGGAATCAGCTGCAGTGTAATGATCCACATCCTGTAAGCTCCTGCAGTGTAATGATCCACATGCTGGAATATCCTGCAGTATAATGATCCACATCCTGGAATCTCCTGCAGAGTAATTATCCACATTCTGGAATCTCCTGCAGTGTAATGATCCACATCCTGGAATCTCCTGCAGTGTAATGATCCACTGGCTGGAATCTCCTGCAGTGTAATGATCCACATCCTGGAATCTCCTGCAGTGTAACTATTTACCTCTTGGAATCTCCTGCAGTGTAATGATCCACATCCTGGAATCTCCTGCAGTGTAATGATCCACACCCTGGAATCTCCTGCAGTGTAATGATCTACCTCCTGGAATCTCCTGCACTGTAATGATCCACATACTGGAAGCTCCTGCAGTGTAATGATCCACATCCTGGAATCTCCTGCAGTGTAATGATCCACATCCTAGAATCTCCTGCAGAGTAATGATCCACATCCTGGAATCACCTGCAGTGTAATGATCCACATCCTGGAATCTCCTGCAGAGTAATGATCCACATCCTGGAATCACCTGCAGTGTAATGATCCACATCCTGGAATCACCTGCAGTGTAATGATCCACATCCTGGAATCTCCTGCAGAGTAATGATCCACATCCTGGAATCACCTGCAGGGTAATGATCCACATCCCGTAAGCTCCTGCAGTGTAATGATCCACATGCTGGAACATCCTGCAGTATAATGATCGAAATCCTGGAATCTCCTGCAGAGTAATGATCCACATTCTGGAATCTCCTGCAGTGTAATGATCCACATCCTGGAATCTCCTGCAGTGTAATGATCCACTGGCTGGAATCTCCTGCAGTGTAATGATCTACCTTCTGGAATCTCCTGCAGAGTAATGATCCACATCCTGGAATCTCCAGTAGTGTAATGATCCACATCCTGGAATCTCCTGCAGTGTAATGATCCACATCCTGGAATCTCCTGCAGTGTAATTATTTACCTCTTGGAATCTCCTGCAGTGTAATGATCCACATCCTGGAATCTCCTGCAGTGTAATGATCAACCTCCTGGAATCTCCTGCAGTGTAATAATCTACCTTCTGGAATCTCCTGCAGTGTAATGATCCTCATCCTGGAATCTCCTGCAGTGTAATGATCCACATCCTGGAATCTCCTGCAGTGTAATGATTCATATCGTTGAATCTCCTGCAGTGTAATGATCTACCTCCTGGAATCTCCTGCAGTGTAATGATCCACATCCTGGAATCTCCTGCAGTGCAATGATCTACCTCCTGGAATGTCCTGCAGTGTAATGATCCATATCCTGGAATCTCCTGCAGTGTAATGATCCACATCCTGGAATCTCCTGCAGTGTAATGATCTACCTCCTGGAATCTCCTGCAGTGTAATGATCCACATCCTGGAATCTCCTGCAGTGTAATGATCCACATCCTGGAATCTCCTGCAGCGTAATAATCTATCTCCTGGAATCTCCAGCAGCGTAATGATCAACCGCCTGGAATCTCCTGCAGTGTAATGATCCACATCCTGGAATCTCCTGCAGTGTAATGATCTACCACCTGGAATCACCTGCAGTGTAATTATCCACATCCTGGAATCTCCTGCAGAGTAATGATCCACATTCTGGAATCTCCTGCAGTGTAATGATCCACATCCAGGAATCTCCTGCAGTGTAATGATCCACATCCTGGAATCTCCTGCAGAGTAATGATCCACATCCTGAAATCTCTTGCAGTGTAATGATCCAATGGCTGGAATCTCCTGCAGTGTAATGATCCACATCCTGGAATCTCCTGCAGAGTAATGATCTACCTCCTGGAATCTCCTGCAGTGTAATGATCCATATCCTGGAATCTCCTGCAGTGTAATGATCTACCTCCTGGAATCGCCTACAGTGTAATGATCCATATCCTGGAATCTCCTGCAGTATAATGATCTACCTCCTGGAATCTCCTGCAGTGTAATGATCCATATCCTGGAATCTCCTGCAGTGTAATGATCCACATCCTGGAATCTCCTGCAGTGTAATGATCTACCTCCTGGAATCTCCTGCAGAGTAATGATCCACATCCTGGAATCTCCTGCAGTGTAATGATCCACTGGCTGGAATCTCCTGCAGTGTAATGATCCAAAACCTGGAATCTCCTGCAGTGCAATGATCCACATCCTGGAATCTCCTGCAGTGTAATGATCCACATCCTGGAATCTCCTGCCGCGTAATGATCTATCTCCTGGAATCACCTGCTGCGTAATGATCCACATCCTGGAATCTCCTGCAGTGTAATGATCCACATTCTGCAATCTCCTGCAGAGTAATGATCCACATCCTGGAATCACCTGCACTGTAATGATCCACATCCTGGAATCTCCTGCAGGGCAATGATCCACATCCTGGAATCTCCTGCAGTGTAATGATCCACATCCTGGAATCTCCTGCAGAGTAATGATTCACATCCTGGAATCACCTGCAGTGTAATGATCCACATCCTGGAATCTCCTGCAGAGTAATGATCCACATCCTGGAATCTCCTGCAGTGTAATGATCCACATCCTGGAATCTCCTGCAGAGTAATGATCCACATTCTGGAATCTCCTGCAGTGTAATGATCCACATCCTGGAATCTCCTGCAGTGTAATGATCCACTGGTTGGAATCTCCTGCAGTGTAATGATCTACCTCCTGGAATCTCCGGCAGAGTAATGATCCACATCCTGGAATCTCCTGCAGAGTAATGATCCACTGGCTGGAATCTCCTGCAGTGTAATGGTCCACATCCTGGAAACTCCTGCGGTGTAATGATTCATATCCTGGAATCTCCTGCAGTGTAATGATCTACCACCTGGAATCTCCTGCAGTGTAATGATCCACATCCTGGAATCTCCTGCAGTGTAATGATCTACCTCCTGGAATCTCCTGCAGTGTAATGATCCATATCCTGGAATCTCCTGCAGTGTAATGATCTACCTCCTGGAATCTCCTGCAGAGTAATGATCCACATCCTGGAATCTCCTGCAGTGTAATGATCTACCTCCTGGAATCTCCTGCAGTGTAACGATCCACATCCTGGAATCTCTGCAGTGTAATGATCCACATCCTGGAATCTCCTGCAGCGTAATGATCCACATCCTGGAATCTCATGAAGTGTAATGATCTACCTCCTGGAAACTCCTGCAGCGTACTAATCTATCTCCTGGAATCTCCTGCAATATAGTGATCTATCTCCTGGAATCACCTGCAGCGTAATGATCAACCGCCTTGAATCTCCTGCAGTGTACTGATCCACATCCTGGAATCTACTGCAGAGTAATGATCTACCTCCTGGAATCTCCTGCAGTGTAATGATCCACATCCTGGAATCTCCTGCAGCCTAATGATCTATCTCCTGGAATCACCTGCCACGTAATGATCCACATGCTGGAATCTCATGCAGTGTAATAATCTACCTCCTGGAATCTCCTGCAATGTAATGATCTATCTCCTGGAATCAGCTGCAGCGTAATGATACACATCCTGGAATCTCCTGCAGTGTAATGATCCATATCCTGGAATCTCCTGCAGTGTAATGATCCACATCCTGGAATCTCCTGCAGTGTAATGATCCACTGGCTGGAATCTCTTGCAGTGTAATGATCAACCTCCTGGAATCTCCTGCAGTGTAACGATCTACCGCCAGAAATCTCCTGCAGTGTACTGATCTCCCTCCAGGAATCTCCTGCAGAGTAATGATCCACATCCTGGAAACACCTGCAGTGTAATGATCCATATCCTGGAATCTCCTGCAGTGTAATGATCCACAGCCTGGAATCTCCTGCACTGTAATGATCTACCGCCAGGAATCACCTGCAGTGTAATGATCCGCATCCTGGAATCTCCTGCAGTGTAATGATCCACATCCTGGAATCTCCTGCAGAGTAATGATCCACATTCTGGAATCTTATGCAGTGAAATGATCCACATCCAGGAATCTCCTGCAGTGTAATGATCTACCTCCTGGAATCTCCTGCAGAGTAACGATCCACATCCTGAAATCTCCTGCAGTGTAATGATCCACATCCTGGAATCTCCTGCAGTGTAATGATCTACCTCCTGCAATCTCCTGCATTGTAATGATCTACCTCCTGGAATCTCCTGCAGTGTAATGATCTACCTCCTGGAATCTCCTGCAGTGTAATGATCCACATCCTGGAATCTCCTGCAGTGTAATGATACAGTGGCTGGAATCTCCTGCAGTGTAATGATCAACCTCCTGGAATCTCCTGCAGTGTAATGATCTACCTCCTGGAATCTCCTGCAGTGTAATGATCTACCGCCTGGAATCTCCTGCAGTGTACTGATCTACCTCCTGGAATCTCCTGCAGAGTAATGATCCACAACCTGGAATCTCCTGCAGTGTCATGATCCATATCCTGGAATCTCCTGCAGTGTAATGATCCACATCCTGGAATCTCCTGCAGTGTATTGATCCACATCCTGGAATCTCCTGCAGTGCAATGATCCACATCCTGGAATCTCCTGCAGAGTAATGATCTACCTCCTGGAATCTCCTGCAGTGTAATGATCCATATCCTGGAATCTCCTGCAGTGTAATGATCCATATCCTGGAATCTCCTGCAGTGTAATGATCCACATCCTGGAATCTCCTGCAGTGTAATGATCTACCTCCTGGAATCTCCTGCAGAGTAATGATCCACATCCTGGAATCTCCTGCAGTGTAATGATCTACCTCCTGGAATCTCCTGCAGTGTAATGATCCACATCCTGGAATCTCCTGCAGTGTAATGATCCACATCCTGGAATCTCCTGCAGTGCAATGATCCACATCCTGGAATCTCCTGCAGTGTAATGATCCACATCCTGGAATCTCCTGCAGCGTAATGATCTATCTCCTGGAATCACCTGCCGCGTAATCATCCACATCCTGGAATCTCCTGCAGTGTAATGATCCACATCCTCCAATCTCCTGCAGAGTAATGATCCACATCCTGGAATCACCTGCAGTGTAATGATCCACATCCTGGAATCTCCTGCAGTGTAATGACCCACATCCTGGAATCTCCTGCAGTGTAATGATCCACATCCTGCAATCTCCTGCAGAGTAATGATCCACATCCTGGAATCACGTGCAGTGTAATGATCCACATCCTGGAATCACCTGCAGAGTAATGATCCACTGGTTGGAATCTCCTGCAGAGTAATGATCCACATCCTGCAATCTCCTGCAGAGTATTGATCCACATCCTGCAATCTCCTGCAGTGTAATGATCCACATCCTGGAATCACCTGCAGTGTAATGATCCACATCCTGGAATCTCCTGCAGAGTAATGATCCACATTCTGGAATCTCCTGCAGTGTAATGATCCACATCCTGGAATCTCCTGCCGTGTAATGATCCACTGGCTGGAATCTCCTGCAGTGTAATGATCGACCTCCTGGAATCTCCTGCAGAGTAATGATCCACATCCTGGAATCTCCTGCAGTGTAATGATCCACATCCTGGAATCTCCTGCAGTATAATGATCCACATCCTGGAATCTCCTGCACTGTAATTATTTACCTCTTGGAATCTCCTGCAGTGTAATAATCCACATTCTGGAAACTCCTGCAGCGTAATAATCTATCTCCTGGAATCTCCTGCAATATAGTGATCTATCTCCTGGAATCACCTGCAGCGTAATGATCAACCGCCTGGAATCTCCTGCAGTGTAATGATCCACATCCTGGAATCTCCTGCAGTGTAATGATCTACCGCCTGGAATCACCTGCAGTGTAATGATCCACATCCTGGAATCTCCTGCAGTGTAATGATCCACATCCTGGAATCTCCTGCAGAGTAATGATCCACATTCTGGAATCTCCTGCAGTGTAATGATCCACATCCAGGAATCTCCTGCAGTGTAATGATCTACCTCCTGGAATCTCCTGCAGAGTAATGATCCACATCCTGAAATCTCCTGCAGTGTAATGATCCACTGGCTGGAATCTCCTGCAGTGTAATGATCCACATTCTGGTATCTCCTGCAGTGTAATGGTCCACATTCTGGAATCTCCTGCAGTGTAATGATCCACATCCTGGAATCTCCTGCGGTGTAATGATCCACATCCTGGAATCTCCTGCAGTGTAATGATCCACTGGCTGGAATCTCCTGCAGTGTAATGTTCTACCTCCTGGAATCTCCTGCAGTGTAATGATCCACATCCTGGAATCTCCTGCAGTGTAATGATCCACATCCTGGAATCTCCTGCAGTGTAATGATCCACATCCTGGAATCTCCTGCAGTGTAATGATCTACCTCCTGGAATCTCCTGCAATGTAATGATCCACATCCTGGAATCTCCTGCAGTGTAATGATCCACATCCTGGAATCTCCTTCAGTGCAATGATCTACCTCCTGGAATCTCCTGCAGTGTAATGATCCACATCCTGGAATCTCCTCCAGTGCAATGATCCATATCCTGGAATCTCCTGCAGTGTAATGATCCACATCCTGGAATCTCCTGCAGTGTAATGATCTACCTCCTGCAATGTCCTGCATTGTAATGATCTACCTCCTGGAATCTCCTGCAGTGTAATGATCTACCTCCTGGAATCTCCTGCAGTGTAATGATCAACCTCCTGGAATCTCCTGCAGTGTAATGATCCATATCCTGGAATCTCCTGCAGTGTAATGATCAACCTCCTGGAATCTCCTGCAGTGTAATGATCCACCTCCTGGAATCTCCTGCAGTGTAATGATCTACCGCCTGGAATCTCCTGCAGTGTACTGATCTACCTCCTGGAATCTCCTGCAGAGTAATGATCCACAACCTGGAATCTCCTGCAGTGTCATGATCCATATCCTGGAATCTCCTGCAGTGTAATGATCCACATCCTGGAATCTCCTGCAGTGTAATGATGTACCTCCTGGAACTTCCTGCAGTGTAATGATCCACATCCTGGAATCTCCCGCAGTGTAATGATCCATATCCTGGAATCTCCTGCAGTGTAATGATCCACATCCTGGAATCTCCTGCAGTGTAATGATCAACCTACTGTAATGTCTTGCAGTGTAATGATCTACCTCCTGGAATCTCCTGCAGTGTAATGATCCACATCCTGGAATCTCCTGCAGTGTAATGATCCATATCCTGGAATCTCCTGCAGTGTAATGATCCACATCCTGGAATCTCCCGCAGTGCAATGATCCATATCCTGGAATCTCCTGCAGTGTAATGATCCACATCCTGGAATCTCCTGCAGTGTAATGATCAACCTACTGGAATCTCTTGCAGTGTAATGATCTACCTTCTGGAATCTCCTGCAGTGTAATGATCTACCGCCTGGAATCTCTTGCAGTGTAATGATCCACATCCTGAAATCTCCTGCAGTGTAATGATCCACATCCTGGAATCTCCTGCAGTGTAATGATCCACATCCTGGAATCTCCTGCAGTATAATGATCCACATCCTGGAATCTCCTGCAGTGTAATGATCTACCTCCTCGAATCTCCTGCAGTGTAATGATCCACATCCTGGAATCTCCTGCAGTGTAATGATCTACCTCCTGGAATCTCCTGCAGTGTAATGATCTACCTTCTGGAATCTCCTGCAGTGTAATGATCTACCGCCTGGAATCTCCTGCAGTGTTATGATCCACATCCTGGAATCTCCTGCAGTGTAATGATCCACATCCTAGAATCTCCTGCAGTGTAATGATCTACCTCCTGGAATCTCCTGTAGTGTAATGATCCACATCCTGGAATCTCCTGCAGTGTAATGATCCACATCCTGGAATCTCCTGCAGTGTAATGATCTACCTCCTGGAATCTCCTGCAGTGTAATGATCCACATCCTGAAATCTCCTGCAGTGTAATGATCCACATCCTGAAATCTCCTGCAGTGTAATGATCCACATCCTGGAATCTCCTGCAGTGTAATGATCTACCCCCTGGAAACACCTGCAGTGTAATGATCTACCTCCTGGAATCTCCTGCAGTGTAATGATCTATGTTGTTGATGCCCCATCCACTCACTGGTGCACGTGGTGTTCCAGGGTCCACGGTTGCTGGAGGCGTCCATCTTTCACTCTCTTCGAGCTGCTCCCGTCCCTCTTCCTGGTAAGCCCTGACATGTTTGCGCCACCTTGGTCTGGACATGTTCAGGACCAGCGTGATATTCCGCTGGCCGAGCAGATTATTGGACAGTGGGGGACAATTCCGGTCAGAGCTTCAGCTGCATCCCATTAACAGGATGTAAATCCTCTTCACGCTGGCCTCTGGCCTAAGGCGAACTGCCATGGTGGGTGGGAGTGTTCCTTCCTGTCATCATTTCACACCAGCAGGAAACCGATTTTTAGCTCCCACCGTATTGTCCTTCCCTGCTTGCCATTAAACCCATCGCTGTTGTGACTGGAAAGTCCCAGCCTATGTGTTCACTATCCCTGTCCCATCATTGCCAATCTTTCTGTTATCAATCCAGTATCCAAGTTCCAGCATCTGCCTCTCACAGATTCATAGTTTCCCTTCAATGCCTTGGCCCTGAGGCTATTTGCTAAGTGTAAGCATTGACAATGAGTTACCATAGGTTGTTCAACCGTGCAGCACTAGCTTATCGGTTTATGACTATTCACCCAATAATCGTACATGAATGTTTCCAAGGGAAGGCTAGGGTGGACTGGTGGGGGAAAGAAAGAAAGATCAATTTGATCAGAAATACCAACTCTGGCAACAGTTTTTTACCACAACGCAGGAACTGAATGTAGATCCCAAAATGTTGCTCCAGGAAATTGAGCGCGAATTCCACTCTAGCCTTGGACTGCTGGACCACCTTCCATGTCAAAGGCTTTTCCTCTCCAGTTCTCTCAGTCTTGCACCCTGCATTACTTCTGCAGTGTATTTGAGCAGCATTCTAGAGACCTCAGGGTACCGAACAACAGGACACAGGCTTGTCATCTTAACCAACAACCCCCCCCAAAACATAAATAAGTTTAATCCCCACAGCAGAGAAAGCAACAGCAAGCTCCTAGAGAGCTGTATGCACCTGTTTCCAAAGCCACATTGAAGAGGCCTGGAGCCAGGAAGTGTGCTGATCAGAGACATGATAGAAGCCATTTTCCAATGATTTATACAATAGTTGGGCACATTTAAATAACAACTGGCCTGGGAAGCTGAACTGTAGCTGTCTGGTTACACCTACTGGGGTTGCAAGCTGCATTGGTGCAAGTAGCCATCATAATTGTGTAAGAGAGTTGATTGTTGGGTGTGGCTGAGTGTTCTGGTATTTAACCACTTTCTGCTTTTACATTCTTCAGTGCTATTTAATACCCAGGGCATGACTGTGAGATTCATAATAACTATTGCACCACAGTTGGTTTGTATAATGCAATACTGATGACTGTTCTGGCAAATTAGTCACATTCCACTGGTTTCAGGAGGACACACTTAGGCCCTCAGTATTCACACAGGTCCCCTCTGCTGATAAGCAGAATACCTCCTTTTCCTACTATTTTTCTTCTTTCCCCCTCATTTGCCTGAAGGCATCGACTCTTTCTTGGGTAGTTATACAGCCACTGATCATCCTCCGGTATTTTGTCCAGACAAGACCTTCCCTCACGTGCGTATCTTGATTCAGAGCTTCAGAGGCAATTTGACTGTGAGGGGCATCGCAGCTGGCCCAATTCCATCATCGACTGATCACGTACACACTCCCTCATGGGGCGGGAAGGGAGTACAGTGGACAACGATTAAATGTGAGAATCTTAGCTGAATTTCCCCCCAATGACAGAGGGGTGCTAGGGTCAATTATGGTGTCCTTAAATGCAGTCGAACTGAGATCACAAACCCGCCATGGGCCAGGAATTGAACAGAGGGCCTTTACTGCCAGTGCAATTCATCTAATCATTTGATAAGCATGCTCAGCTATCAAGGAAGTATCTGTACTGTTAAATGAGCACCAATGTTCTTATTCCCCACCCATCCTGATACTATGTTAAAAAGGGATGAATTTTCATTTATATAGCACCTTCCATATTCTCAAATAAGTTTGAGTTATTTCATGCATCTCCTGAGGGTGCCTCCATCCTGAGGCATCCTCATGTTCTCCTGCCTGCCTCAGCAGCGCCCACCTCTATTCTTTAGTATACAGTATTGGCTGCTCACAATGTGGAGCACCTCTCGTCAGTCTGCAAGCATGACCCTGAGCTTCAGGTCACTTGCCATTTTTATTCTCTGTGCACTCCGACTCTGTCCTCCATCTCTCATTCTGTTCTAATAAAGTTCAATGGAAGCTTGAGAAGCAGTACCTTATCTTTCAGTTAGGCTCTTTATAAACTACTAGGTTCAACATCGAGGTCAACAATTTCAGATCATAACCACTGCTCCCATTGTCTTGGACAGCAGGTAACACTATCAGCAGTGTATGTGGTCAGTGTGATGGATTGTGGCAGAACCATCATTTTATTGTCATGTCCCTGCTGAGTACTTATGTCACCCCACCTCACCATGGATAGGAATTTGGTATTTAAATGCTCCTAAAAGAAACTGAACTAAGTTGTTATGGAATGAGCTAATCCTTTTGTCCATGACATCTTTTTCAATCTCTTCTGAGCTCCCACCTGTCCCTGACCTTCTGTCTCATTCCACCTACTCCACTCTCTCTTAAACAGTATAAAATCCATCACATTTCTACTTCTCTTTAGCTCTGAAGAAGAGTCATATGGACTTGAAACTTTAACTCTGTTTCTCTCTCCATAGATGCTGCCAGGCCTGCTGAGTTTTTCCAGCATTTTCTGTTTTTATTTCAGATTTCCAGCATCCGCAGTATTTTGCTTTTATCTTACTGTCACCTTCATTATCCTCAAAGATCTTCAAATCTTCTTATTCGACAAATCTCATACACCACTTCTACTGTAGAAGGGCCCATTCCGTTTAAGCATGCATGTCGTGAAGCTATTAACGTATATATTATTGGAAAACATTTTTCTTTTAAAATAGAGGTTTAGTTTGTGGGTGTGTCTTTATTGGATTAAAGCCAGCTAGTCTGGGTGCTTCGATGTGTACTAGTTTTGAGATGTAAGAAAGGTAGAGTTCATTTGCATTTTGTTGAAGGGGGCATTCAAAAAGTGGGGTGAAATCTGGCACCTAGCCAGCAGAGACCAAGCAATATGTTTATATTACTAATAAAATTGGTACAATGAAAGGGGTTTTATTGCTATAAGAGGCGGAGTTCAAAGAGGCTGGTGATACAATGAGAATTTACATTCAATGAGATGCGCTGGATATAACTGATAGCAGTTTTTGGTGTGCAGGCAGAGGCAATGTAAGATCAAAGCAGCTGTAAGCCTCCAACTGTCCCCACATGAACCAAAGTGAGAAGAACCTCATTTTGAATTCATAAGGTGAAAATGCTTTGCCTGGTGTTTGGTTAAGTCTATGGGCCGCTGTTGTCTTAATGGAGATTAGTTTGGGAATTTGTCAAAAGTTATGATAGTAGTGATTTGTAGCCACGTGCATATATTTAACTTGTGTAAATTAATAAAATGTTTCATTGAGTTTAACATAAAACCTCTCAAGAACTGGTGGTCTGATTCCTGAATTTAGAGCATCTCAAACATACCACTTAAAAATATAGGTTATGACAGTTGTTTAAAGTTTCCCTCTGGGATTTTTAAATAACTCTGCTTTACCGACTGCTCAATCATAATACACACACCTTGGCTACAGATCTATTTCAAGTACTTGTTACCTGCAAGTCGTCTGGGAAAATGAATATTTCTTTCAAGACAGTGAACCAGAAATGAGAAGGAATTGGGAGAGTATGGGGTATACACAGCCTTTTAATCTGTTAAGATTGCAGGCCCAGCATTTGGTAATTCTTCTTTTAACACTCTTTCTTTCCATTAGTTTTGTAATGAGCTCTTTGCCCAGAAATCCAATTCAAAAGCCCACTTAAAGTAAGGGACTTATAATATTGTTGAATTTCATAAACTTCCTTTCAGCAACAAACCATGTCCTTTTAATGAAAACAAGCAGATCTCCTGTCATTTGCTCAAAGTAAGTTGGAGTGTTCGCTGTTAAGGGAGCATTATACAATGTAATGCACAATATATTCATCTGCTGCTAAGATGGAATTGGACCCCTTTAAGACAATGGGCTCTAAGTGCTGTGAATATTCACATCCTAAGAGCAATTACAGACTGAAAAACCACCAGGAAATGACTTTGATTTTTCAGGTGTCTTGTATCTTTAGAATATGTGGATTCAAAACTGATGCCCAGGGTACAGCTAGTTTATTGAGGTTATCTTACCATTACAGGAGAGGGTCAGAGTTAATGCACCCTTCCAAGGCAAGGGCTGCAATGTAAAGCAGGTTACACTGGCATGGTTCTTGTACTATTGGACCAGACATAGATATCAAATTTAAGCAACAAAGAATTAAAAGCCCTTAATTGTTCTGACATTAAAGCTGCAGTCAAGAATAGTGTCTGCTATGCTAAACATTCTGATATATGTTATTAAACCAAGGTCCTGTCAGCTCTCACAGGGGGAGATTAAAGATCCCATGGCACTATTTTGAAAGAAGAGCAGGTAAGTTCTCTGTGTGTTCTGGCCAACATTCAACCTTCAACCACCATCACTAAAAAAAACTGATTGTCAGGTGATTATTACATTGTTGTTTGTCAGATCTTGTTGATCGCAATTTCTCCCATTTTTTTTACATTACAAAAGCAACTACACTTCAAAAGTAATTGATTGGCTGCAAATGATTTTGGGATGTCCTATGAAAGGTGCTATATAAGTGCAAATTCTTTTTTTCTTTTCACATTTGAACAGGAAACCATTCTTTTAAAATCAGAATCTGGTCATATGTTCTCATATATAAAAAATGGCAGCAAAGTTTATTTCAGTATCTTGCAAGTGGTACATGTCAGCAGCTATCAAATAATAATAAATCTGTAATTATTAATTCATGCAGATAGAAGTACATGGACTCATTATTATTGCTGTAAGTCTTTGATGGGCAAGAGCCAGGGGATACACCACCTGAGCATTGGTACAGTGTCTGTTCCCACGGTTGATCACTGGCTTGGGCTGACTGCTGCCTGAGTGTACATGTCTTTACATGTCAATAAGGAGACTGCAAGTTTGGGAGGGTTGAATTTTTCACTCCCTCTAAAACTAGTCTGACGCTGTCCTCATTGCTTATCTAGTTTATGCAAAAGCATACCAATCGCGAACTAGACCAGATGTAGCGATCCCAGAAAATTCTAAATACACTGCAGCCGGTTGCAGTCCTTATTAAGAATAGGAGTCAAAGGGTGTCAGATATCTGACAAAAGGTGAGCCTTACAATTCTCTGTTGAGATAAAGGAGCAAGGTTAAGTAATGGGCTGCTGATCCCATGTGCTTGTTCTTTGTGGGTCTATATAACAGCAGAGCCCCAACCAGCTAAAGTGAGTGGTTTCCTAATCTGAATTACTCCCCTAAAACAACAGTTTGCATTTTTATAACAAGTTTAACAGGAAAATGTCCAAAGGCACTTTATAAGAACACAGTACAAAATACCTTCAATTCAAATCAACACTAGCCATGGGTTGAACATAGGAACGTAGCAGCAGGAGTGGACCATTCAGCCCATCTAGCCTAGCTCTGTCATTCAATACGATCATGGCTGATCATCCACTTCAATGCCTTTTTCCCCACACTATCCCCATATCCCTTTATGTCTTTGGCATTTAGAAAACTGTCAATCTCTACTTTAAACATACTCAATGACTGAGCTTCCAAAGCTAGAGGGCTGTGCAACATTGGGTTAGTTGATCTCAGGCCAGTTACAGAAGGGCGGGCGGTGGTATGGGGGTTGGTGGTTACTAAAATTGGCCTAAATCATTTGAAGCCAGGGATTGCAGTGACTGATGCTGACAAATTAGGCTGCATTGTGGTTCTTCAAGGGAACAGTATTGAGCTACGGTTGTGCAGCCGGTTAATGGCCAGCACCTAGTTTGGTATGGGGAGAATATCTGCCTGGGCATCCAATGACCTCTACTCAGCCAGGAGTCACTGCCTTCAGGAAAAGAGAGTGGAAAATCAAGGAGGAAAACCTGTTGCAATACAAGTCATATAAAGGTGAAAATGGTAGATAAACTTCCTCTGTAATGGCCTAGGGTGGCGCCTGCTTCAGTAAGTAAACTAAATATGCTTTCTAGATATTTTTCTGGAAGTATTCTTTCAGCTTCCTGTTGTTTTTCCCCTATTAAATGGTACATAAGAATTGGAAGCAAAATCTCTTAGCATGTGTAAGGGCTAGTGTGGTAATTATGGTTTTATGTAACATGTAGTATACCTTTAAGAATTATGTTAGAAAGGAAGATCACATCATCTTGTGTAACCAATAGAAGAGCAGGGTGGGTTACCTCTGTAGTCAATAGTGAGCAGCAGAAGTATGGAGATAGGGTTTGATGTAGAAGCACACAAGAATAGCTGCTGAGTACTTTGTAAATAAACAGAATGAATTCCATCTAAGAAGTGTCAACTCTTATCTACCATAGCAACTCAGCCATCCCACAACAAGCATGGAACCGGGATTCACAAGTCCCAACAAACTGGCGATGAGGATAAAGCGAAGACCCAATAAACTTGTGACGAGGATGCAACAAACTGGCGACAAGGAAAAAGTGAGGATAGAAGGAAGATACAAATGAACTAGCATCGAGAGTAAAATCACTTAACGGAAGAAATCGAGGGAAACAAAATTGGGCTGTACCTCGCACGGTAATTTAAGTAGAATTTTCAAATCGCCGAAGTAATCCACTCACGGATTGCTGCAATTCAGAAGAATTGATCCCTTCAATCCAGCCACGGACGATTGGTCTCATTATATTGAATGCCTCATGTTCTATTTTCACGTGAACGGCATTATGGGGGAAGAAAAGAGGCGAGGGATCCTCTTTTCTACATGTGGGAATAAAGCCTACAGCTTAATTCGAAGTTTGATGGCACCCAGTGCCCCAGATTCGAAAAATTTTGATTAATTAGTGGACCTCGTGAAGGTTCATTACCAGCCAACGCCCTCGGTAAGGATGCAACATTTCAAGTTTAATTCAAAGAAGAGGGCCCCAGGGGAGACAGTTGCTTGCTATGTGGCAAGTTTGAAACAGTTACCAGAACATTGCGAGTTTGGTACATCTTTAAACGACCTGCTCAGAGATAATTTAGTGCGCGGTGTGAATGAGGGCACGATTCAGAAGAGATTATTGTCTGAAACAAATTTGGATTTTAAGGAGGCGCTAGAGATAGCACTGGCCATGGAAAGCGCAGTAAGGGATTCAAAAGCCATACAGGGAGGGCAAAACGTCCTCCACGTTGAGTGGGAAGCCCCAGCCAAAAAGGTGCGAAAATGCGAGACTCCGCCGAGAAGCAGGAAAACTGCCACCACTGGCAGAAAAATAAAAAGAAGCGACTTAGCAGTAAAAGTAAGGAATAATTGCAGCAGAGGTGGAAACAAGCATTCTTATAACAATTGACAGTTTTTAAAAAATCAAATGCTTTTATTGTCATCGAAATGTACACATAATGAGGCAGTGCAAGGAAAGAATCAGACTTTCAAACAAAAGAGAGAACCCCATGAGATTTAGAGTGTAGAAGAGCCTGAAGCAACAAATTCAGGTATTTATTCATTATTTAATTTTAAGGTGGAAAGACAGAACCAATATATGTAACAGCGAAGATAAATGGCAGGCCTATTAGAATGGATGTGGACACAGGAGCTTCTACTACAGTAACTGGTGAACACACCTTCAAATTCCTGAATTATGGTGAACATAAGTTAAATTTAGAAGAAACTGATGCCAAATTAAAAACATACACTGGGGAAGACATCCAAGTCAAAGGGATAAGCAGAGTTACTGTCCATTACGGAAGCCAATTGGAAGGGAAGAAAGCCATTGTTAAATGAACGACGTAGTGCACATCCAGGAATATCCCGAATGAAGACCATAGCACGCCTCTATCGTTGGTGGCCTGGGATGGATGGTGAAATAGAGAGCCCAGTGAAGAATTGTCTGCAGTGTCAGCAATTGCAATTGGAGCCAATTGGAATAACTACCAGTGTTGGTATTGAGAGGCAGAGGACCAAGCCTGCTAGGGTGAAACTGGCTGAGGGAAATCAACCTTGATTGGCTACTGAGATTCCAAAAGGAAGCTGGAAATGTTCCTGTTTTGGAAAAGGTGTGTGTAAAGGACTCAACAACCTAAAGAAACGCAAGATTTTTCAAGTCAAAATATGGAACTCCATGAGACCATGCTTAATGACAGAGTTTGAGACGAGGTAGGCAACCTCCAAAAGGAAAAAGAAAACCTGCCGAAGGGCCTTCACTACAAAATTCCCTCAGGTCTAAGTTTATGCCACTGGAAAAGTATAAAAAGAAACAAAGAATTCAGCACCTCTCTGAATAAACTGAAGGATGAGTTGGCAGAGAAGACACAACAATGCTTAATTTTCCAGGAGGCAGCAAACAAATACAAAAAGAGGTGGAAGAGCTGAAGAATCAGCTACATGAAGCCAAAGAGGCTTTGGAGGCAAAGGTTGCAGAATTTTCTAAGAAGCAGACAGATGATGAAATTCTGGGACACTCAACCACTGAGTTCACTCAAGTCGAACTTGCATCTGAGAGTAGTCTGGCCAATATGAAGGCCGAAAAAGCTAAGTTAGTGTTAAAAAGAAGGCCCATCAAGAGAAGACACAGAAACACAAATAAGACATTGATCCTGGCAGCATACGAGTACACTTTTGTACATAGGCCTGGAAATCAAATTGCAAATGTCGATGCACTTAGTCGTTTGCCTTTACAAGACAATGAAGAAGATGTTCCATAAGAACTTGTGTTATTGTTAAATTTTTTAGATTCATCGCCGGAATATGCTAGACAGATCAGAGACTGGACAGGTAGGGACCCAATCCTATCTCAAGTACGAGAACAAGTCCTTTATGGTTGGTCACAAGAACCTGTATCTGACTAAATGAAACCGTACTTTAACAGAAGACCATGAAATAACCAGCTAGGATAGTATCTCATTGTGGGGAGCACGAGTTATTGTTCCGTCAAAGGGAAGAAAGCCATTGTTAATTGAACGACATAGTGTACATCCAGGAATATCCCGAATAAAGACCATAGCATGCCACTATCGTTGGTGGCCTGGGATGGATGGTGGAATAGAGAGCCCAGTGAAGAATTGTGTGCAGTGTCAGCAATTGCAAAAGTTACCTCCAACAGCTCCCTTACACCCTTGGGAGTGGCCAGGAAGACCATGGGTGTGGTTACACATTGACTATGTGGGACCTTTCATGGGAACAGTGTTCCTGCTCATTGTTGATGCCCGATCAAAATGGATGTACATAGATGAGGTGAAGTCGCCAATGTCTTCTGCTACAATTGAGAAGCTACATCAAAGTTTTGCAATTAATGGACTACCAGAAGTGGTCGTTTCTGATAATGGCACGGCATTTATGAGTGCTGAGTTTCAACGGTTTATCAACCTCAATGGTATCATTCATGTAAAAACTTTATCATACCACCCTTCCTCAAATGGACTGGCCGAAAGGGCAGTTCAAACGTTCAAGTCAGGCATGTAAAGTTAACTGGAGATTCCCTAGCAACCAAGCTAGCACGCTTTCCTTTTCATTATAGGACCACCCCTCACACAACAGGTGTCACACTTGCGGAGTTATTGATGAAACACCATCTCAGGATGAGATTGAGCTTAATAATGCCGAATTTAGGGTGGAAGGTGGAAAGGAGTCAGGGAAGCCAGAAAACTACACACAACTGGCATAGTCGTGAGAGGAAACTTACCCTGGGAGAGACAGTATATGTGAGGAACTTTGGAGAAGGGCCAAAGTGGTTACTGGGTGAAGTAAGTGCAGTGACTGGACATCTATCTTACCACGTGAAGGTGGAAGATCGAGTCATATAGAGACATTTGGATCATCTAAGGAAGAGAGAAACAAATCAAGAAATTATTCCACCAGAGTTCACGACCGGGTCAACGTTTCCTGTTCAGAGAACTCAACCTAGTACAGATGTGCCTGATGTGCCTGTTGTATCTGCAAGAGTTGAAGATACAGATCTGGAGGTATCCGCCGAAGAACCTGATGTTCAGACAACCCCAGAAAGTGAAGCCCCTGACAAAGCATCTGAAGTTGTAGAGCTGAGACGTTCTACACGACAAAGGAAACTCTCAGAAAGACTGAATTTGTAAATTACTTACCTTTGTAAATAATTTGTTACTTTGAGAAAATTGGAATTGTAAATGTAAAATGCGTTTCCAAGTAAAGGGGGAGGGATGTGGTAATTATGGTTTTATGTAATGTGTAGTATATCTTTAAGAAGTGTGTTAGAAAGGAAGGTCGCATGATCTTCTGTAACCAATGGAAGAGTAGCGCGGGCTACCTCTGTAGTCAGTGGTCGGTAGTGAGCAGAAGTATGGAGATAGGTCTTGATGTAGAAGCACACATGAGTAGCTGCTGAGTACCTTGTAAATAACCAGAATGTGTTCCACCTAACAAGTGTCTGCTGATCAACTCTTATCTATCGTACCAACTTGGCCATCCCACAGGAAGTGTGCAACTGGGATTCACAAGTTCCAACAGCTAGAATGAATTGGTTGTGATACTATCTCGAAAAAACACAATTGCTTTCCACATATTTTAGTTAATTGTTCAGGGATCAGTTATTAGTAAGTGGCCTTTCGATTTTCCCTTCAGGTGGGGTATCATCTGGGCTTGGCTCGGTGATTCCTCATGTTGGCATGGCCATTATGGAAATAGTCTGTGCCAACACTCACAGCCACAAACAAATGTTAATACACTCTGAGCAATGCTCATTGACATGGCCAGCCCTTATTAGTCCATGTAACACTCACAGATATGAACCAATGTATTATCTTCCATGTCACATGCATTGGCAAGAACCAATATTCTACTACTCATTTAACAACTGGGCACCAATCAACATCATACAATCCCTTGACAAAGTCACAGGCATGAACCAACACCCTACTATTATGTGTGAACCGGAGGATAATGAGTGATGGGGTTTATAGCGATGGACCTCCAGCATGTGGGAGTCCTCATCAGTTAAAAGCATAGCCACCAATGGCAGGGTGAAGGGAATAAGCAGAATGCCACAGAGGAATGGAGAATTCCGGGATGGGGGAATTGTAGGGATGGAGGAAGTTACAGAGGTAGGGTAGGGCAAGGTCACAAAGTGCTTAAAACAGAAAGGTGAGAATTGTAAATGGGAGGTGTTGGAAGACCAGGAGCCATTGTAGGGCAACAAGCATGTGGATGATGGGTGAGTAGATTTAAGGTGCAATAGGGTATGGGCGGCATAGCTTTGGATGAGCTGAAGTTTAAGCAGAGATGCTATCGTCAGGAAATAATAAGTAGAAACCAAGCCTATTTCCACAGTGAGAGAAGCAAAACAAGGCTCACACCCAGAAAGCCCATGAAGCAGAGGGGCTGATTCGTGGAGCTTGGGTTCATGCTGGACCCATTAAGAGTACAGTTGAGATGATAAACTAATATTCAAGTCAGCCAACGCTACCTAATTGAGGTTATGCTAGACTATAGGGTTCATCCAGAAACAAGGAATCATTAATTCCTAGGCTTCGTATCCTTTTTACTACTTAGCATAAATGCCACAAAGTAAAACTGAGATAATTCTTACCTTTTCATTCCTATTTCTACAAGTAGAGATCTCATCATTTGCAGTGTGACATGTTATATGTACAATGTGTTAACCACACTAGATATCACATGGTGAAGTGTCAGGTAATCATGGCTGCTTCTTTGTGGACGTGGTTGGAGCTGGCCCAGAGCACTGGAGTTAGTTCAGACTGCTGTGCTTTATTCAAGGCTGAACAACTCCAGATATCCGCACACACCCACTATAGAAGACAACATTTTCAGCTGAGTTTAGTTTCATACTGTAAGAACAACTTATTAACAATATAATGCCTATAATATGGCAAAATACATCACAGTGCTTTACAGTTGCTTAATCAGACATAATCTACTTCATAGACTCATAGAATGATACAGCACAGGATGCCATTCAGCCCATCAATACCTGCTCAAGGTCTTTGGTAAAACTATCCAATTAATCCCACTCCCCTCCTCTTTTCCCACAGCGCTGTAATTTTTCCCTCTTCAAGTATTTATCTAATTCTCTTTTGAATGTCACTGTTGAATCTGCTCCCACCACCCTTTCAGATAGTGCATGACACATCTCAACAACTCGCTGTGTAAAAAAAAAAGCATTCTCATGTCCACAATTCTTTTGTCGATCACCTTAAATCTGTGTCCTCTGCTTACCGACCCTTCTGCTATTAAAAGGAGTTTATCCTTATTAACTCTATCAAAGCCCTTTCTTTTATTGAACATCTTCTGTGAACCTTCCCCACTCAATGGAGAAGAAACCCAGCTTCTCGAGTCTCCACATAACTGAAGACCGTCACCCCAGTACCATCTTAGTAAATGTCTTCTGAACCCTCTTCAAGGACGTCCTTCCTGAAGTGTTAAGGACCCAGAACTGAACACAGTACTCTAACTGAGGCCTAACCAGTGTTTATAAAGGTTTGGCATAACTTCCTTTATTAATAAATGTATTAATAAATTACATTTTTTTTAATAGCCTTCTCTACCACCTTCAAAGATTTGTGTACATAGACCCCCTCGGTCTCTCTGTTCACATGCCTCTTTTAAAATTGCTCCCAATGCGGTTTCCTCTACATTGGAGAGACCAAACGCAGACTGGGTGACCGCTTTGCAGAACACCTTCGGTCTGTCCACAAGCATTACCCAGACTTCCCTGTCGCTTGCCATTTTAACACTCCACCCTGCTCTCTTGCCCACATGTCTGTCCTTGGCTTGCTGCATTGTTCCAGTGAAGCTCAACGCAAACTGGAGGAACAGCACCTCATCTTCCGACTAGGCACTTTACAGCCTTCCGGACTGAATATTGAATTCAACAACCTTAGAGCTTAAACTCCCTCCTCCATCCCCACCCCCTTTCCGTTTCTTCCCCCTCCCTTTTGTTTTTTCCAATAATTTATATAGATTTTTTTTTTCCCCACCTATTTCTATTATTTTTAAATGTATTCCACCCATCGTTTATTTCACCCCATCCCACCCCCACTAGAGCTATCTGTACCTTGCTTGTCCTGCTCTCCACTCTTAATTAGCACATTCTTTTAGATAATATCACCACTTTCAACACCTCTTTGTTCTTTTGTCTCTGATATCTTTTGGTTATCTCCTCCTATCACTGTTTGCTTGTCCCAACAACCGCACCCCCCACCCCCACCCCGCCTTAAACCAGCTTATATTTCACCCCTTTCCTATTTCTACTTAGTTCTGTTGAAGGGTCACGAGGACTCGAAACGTCAACTTTGCTCTTCTATGCCGATGCTGCCAGACCTGCTGAGTTTTTCCAGGTATTTCTGTTTTGGATTTCCAGCATCCGCAGTTTTTTGTTTTTATCTTTTAAAATTGTACGGTATAGTTCAAATCGCTTCTCCTTATTCTTGCTACCAAAATGTAACACTTCATACTTCTCTGTGTTTAAGTTCACCCACCACATCTGCCCATTTCACCAGTCTGCCTCCATCCTCCTTAAATTTATTATCTCCCTCATTGTTTGCTACATTTCTGAGTTTTATGTAATCTGCAAACTTTGAAATTATGCTCTGTATACCCAAGTCGAAGTTATTAATATACATTAAGAAGAAGAGGTTCTAATACCAACCTCTGGGGAACCAAAGCACACCACCACCACACACCCCCACCCCCCAACCCCCCGTTTGAAAAACAACTGCTCACTACAACTGTTTTCTGTCCCTTTACCAATTTTGTATCTATGCTGCTATTGTTTCTTTAATCCCATGGACTTTAATTTACCAGCAAACCTATTATATGGTATATTGTCAAAAAACTTTTTTAAAGTCCATATCTACCCTCATCAACTGCTTCTGTTACTTTATGAAAAAGCTCGATGAAGTTCATCAAACATCATTTATCTTTAATAAATCCATGCTGACATTCTTTAATTAGCCCATACTTTTTCAAATGCCAATTAGTTTTGTTCCACATTTTTGTCTCATGACTAAGTTTGGACACCACAGTGTGTTAACAGCTGGGATTTTCATCCGTAACTAGTTTGAATGTTACAGTCAGAGAGATCTTTCTCTTTTCCAAAATGCATTCAGCACAGCACATGTAAATGAGTCAAATACCTGGGCTAGTGCTGCCAGTAGGTGCGAAAAAAAGGCACTGAAATGAAAACCACCAAATAACATTTTGGGATATGCATACTTTGTGGTAATGAATAATTGCAATGGTTATTTATTTGTCTAATATGCACATTTTGATTGGCTTTAATTTTAATAAACACTTTTAATGCCAACATTAATTCATAGCAGATTGCACATGTCCTTAGGTAAAACTGTGAATCAATCTCTACACTAAGTGTGCCATCTAGGGGTCATTTTAGCATAACTTTAACTCATCTTACAAGCTGCATTAACTGGAGTTGATTGTGAAACGCTTTGCCTTCCTTCCAATTTCTACTCATCTGTTCTGAATCATCTGTGTGCGTGCTGGCGCCTGGTGAAGTCAGGGGATTGACTGTTAAAAACAACCCACTGACATAGGCCATCTAAACATGTGTATGAAGAGCAGCTCAGCTGGCAGAGTGTCTGAGGGTAGTTGGCACCTAGAACCATAGAACACTACAGCACAGAAAACAGGTCATTCGGCCCTTCTAGTCTGTGCCAAAATATTATTCCGCTAGTCCCATTGACCTGTACCTAGTCCATAACCCTCCAGACCTCTCCCATCCATGTATCTATCTAATTCATTCTTAAAACTTAAGAGTGAGCCCGCATTTACCACGTCAGATGGTAGCTCGTTCCACACTCTTATCACTCAGTGAAGAAATTCCCTCTAATGTTCCCCCTAAACCTTTCCCCTTTCACCCTAAAGCCATGTCCTCTCATGTTTATTTCTCCTAATCTAAGTGGAAAGAGCCTACTCGCATTTACCCTGTCTATACCCCTCACAATTTTGTAAACTTCTATCAAATCTCCCCTCACTCTTCTACACTCCAAGGAATAAAGTCCTAACCTGTTTAATCTTTCCCTGTAACTCAACTCCTTAAGACCCGGCACCTCAACAGGGGAGAGGGGCTTGCTCTGGTAAAAAGACATTTTTTCTATCATTGTTCAAGTACAGATGGAATCTGGATAAAACATTAAGAAAAACAAACCAGGCTAAAATTTGAGAAGGGACAAGTAGGGATGCAATTGTCTATGGCTAGCTTCTGTAAAAAAAAAGCCAAAAGGGCAGGTTTAGTTGAAGACATTTTTTCCACTTGAGAAAATATATTTAAAACCTTACAGATCTACATCTGTTCAATTGTCTGTTCTACATGCAATTAATGGTCACTTAAGGACCATTTCCTGCTCAGGCCTTGAGCAGGAAGGTGGGTGCACTTGCCTCGTTGGCCGTCTTTCCACATCTTATTTGGCCTCCTTAGACAATGAATTCTTCCTATATTACAGGTGAGTTGCTCTTAGGCCTTACCCCTAGTTCTGTACTATAATCTATCGACGATAATGTGGGTGATTTTCCTGATTTTAATACCAGTTGTGTGATTCAGTAAGTGAGCAAGAGTTCCAGACAATAACGCTCACACACAGGAGTTCGGGGCTGGTGATGCTGCTCTTCCGTTTTCTGTATAAACCTTTCAGATTGTTGAGGTGCAAAGAATTTGACATAATCTTGCTAAACTTGTAGACCAACATTCTACTCAGTTTGAAACTAGCATAGCAGCATTGTACGTTGCCTAACGGTTTGGCTGTTAATAATTGTGATGATCAGCAAGGTCCCAGATCCTACTGCATTGATACTAAATTAGCTGCTCTCACAAGGGCTCAAATTTTCCAAATCTTTTGGGATTGCGGGATTGGTGGTGGGGAGGGACAGCAGGGGCACGGGCAGGAATCAGCCAATGCTCCCATGCTCAATAGCTATTAGCTGATCCTTGCTGGAGAGTGCATTAGATATGGAAACTAGGTACAATCTGAATCAGGCTTGGCTTTGATACTTCCTAATATAACCTGCATTGAGATGGTAACAGACAGCACCACACAACTATACTTTAATGTGGGTCAGTGCCTTGAGAGAGGAAGGTAGAAAACTGGAGAGAAAATGACAGTGCCAGTAAGTCACCCGTCCAAATTCATACAATTGGCAAAATATAGTGCACGATATTGAAACATGGCTGTACCCTGGAAATGACTGTACCCTGCAGTAGGCTTCTGTTTCAGCTTTAGTGCTAGTCTTACATAGATTAGCTGTATGTATTTAACTACAAGAACTATACACATATATACAGTAAAGCTAGAAGCTGTCTCCATGCTTACTTGTGAACGCGGTTCTAACACTAGACTGACACCTAGCTGTGGGTCATGTGTTCTCTTACATCGCTGTGGATGGTACTGTACTCAGTCCCACGTTAACCCTATATGTACCAGACCTTTATACTACACTGCCCCAAGTCTCTACCGAATGTATTTCAGCAATTCCAGTTTCCCCCATGTATTTACATGATTATTACTACCCTATATCCCCTTCTTTCAAGTCTCTGAGTTCATAGATTCAGGTGGCCTGGAGACCTTATAACCATTCCATTTCTCATTCACACCATTGACAGTGGTAGGTTGTCTTTGCAGGTAAACTCTGTTGGTTTGGAGGCTGTTCTGGCATCTTTGCATCCTCTTTTTCTGTTCTTTGTTATCAAACCACTCTGTCAACTCAGCAGTTGTGATGATCGGTGGTTGTTGCTCCATCCTGTTTCTTGAGGGGTGGACAAACATTGTGCTCACCTCCATGTCGTTTTTTCCTCTTCTTCCTTCGTCCTGTGATGTCCTCTGTGATAGAAGATGGCCATTCCTGTTAAGAGGATGTGGATTTTAGGGAAGCTCACTTTTGCATTTAGCTGTGTGATGTACTGTTGGCAATGGATGGCTGCTACTTGGCTCCAGCATCGTCTGTGGCATTGTCATGGTGGCCGGAAGTTGCAGCATTTTCTCTGCGTTCACAGTGTTGACCTCATCAACAGTTGTCGGAGCCGGAAGTTAAGGCTCTTCTGGTTGGTGGTTGCTCTCATCTATCCTCCACTGAAGGCACCATGGTAACCAATGAAGGCTTTCTGGCACCTGTAACGAAAATAGACAAACCTACTCTGCAAAGAGAGAAGACAGTTTAGAGCTGAAGTCCCAGTCAGGATACTCTTCCTTGTTGGGGCTCTTGGGAACTTGCAGTTCTGTATACTTTACAACAGTGGTTGTCTTGACATCTTTTGCTGTTTTGAGGAGAGTCAGGGCTACATGGGCATCTCTGCTCAAGTGAGACAAAGACTGGTTATAGATGATGTACATCAGCTCAAAGGTTTGTTTGCCACCAAACCTTAGTGGCTCCAGAATCATGTCTACGACCAGAAGTCGGATTCCTCCAGACTCATAGAATGGTGTCTGGTGTGTCTGTTGTTTGAAGCCAGAGGTGTCTCAGCCATGGTTCTTTGTCCGATAGGACCGTAACACTGGCTCCCACATTCAAATTAAAGTTTGCGAGATAGCCTTTAACTGAAATGTCCACATTCAAATACAAAAATTCTGGATCTTTGACCTCACCCCAGAAGCATGGCTGTGTCTCCATGTGGTGTGCAGTCTCAACCTCATGAATCATCTTTGGATTTTCTGTGTGTTTAGATATTCTGACCTTGCAGTTCTTTTTTATTCATTCACAGGATGTGGGCATTGCTGGCTGGGCCAGCAATTACTGCCCATCCCTAATTGCCATTGAGAAGGTGGTGGTGAGCTGCCTTCTTGAACTGCAGCAGTCCGTGTTGGTGTAGGTACACCCACAGTGTTGTGAGGGTGGGAGTTCCAGGATCCAGCGACAGTGAAGGAACGGCGATATAATTCCAAGTCAGGATGGTGAGTGGCTTGGAGGGGAGCTTCCAGATGGTGGTGTTCCCATGTGTCTGCTACCCTTGGCCTTCTAGATGGTACTAGCCGTGGGTTTAGAAGGTGCTGTTGAAGGAGCCTTGGCGAGTTCCTGCAGTGCATCTTGCAGATGGTACATACCTCTGCCACTGTGCATTGGTGTTTGCTGGAGTGTCCAATCCTGTTACATTGAAAGAACTGGGATGAAACTGCAGGACAGTGATCTCACCTTTGTGGGTGATTTGCTCTAGTGCCAGCATGGTCACTATGCTGGTTGGTTAGGGTATTGCTTCTCTTGGCCTGGAAAGTCTCTGTTTCTGTGCTGGTTAACGACCTGGACTGTGGGCTTTCCTTTGTACCAGAGTTTACTTTCTCCTCTTAAAATGGATGGCTTTCTGGAGGTAAAAGCAAAATACTGTAGATGCTGGAAATCTGAAACAGAAGCAGAAAAACAGCATCTGTGGAGAGAAAGACAGAGTTAACATTTCGAGTCCGTATGACTCTTCTTCCTCTGAAACTCTGTCTTTCTCTCCACAGATACTGTTAGACCTGCTGAGTTTCTCCAGCATTTTCTATTTTTGTTTTAGCTTTCTTGAGGGTTTGATCTTCCTTCACGTGTAGCAAGAGATTGTGATGTTCGCTACTCCTATAATTAATCTATCCCTGATAAGTTTAGATTTTAGGTCTCCATATTCGCTGCCTTCAGCCATTCTGTACAGATCACTAATGAATGAGTTGACAGGTTCTCCTGGCTGCTGGACACACATTAAATTTAGCCCTTTCAAGGATTTTGTTACACTTCTTGGGTTAAAGTAAACATCAAATGATTTAAGTACTCCAAATTTAGCAGTGTATTCATTGACTCCTTGTTTAGCAATAATGCTATCAGCTATTGGGCCTATTGAATAAAGCAGTGTGTTAACTTGTTCAGCTTGTCTTTTTATCCAGACCTGATGCAATCATTTATCTAAGGAATCTTTTTGTCCCAATTATGAGATTGTTCTGGGCTTTGGATGAGTCCAAACTGATCTGGAATAGTGGATTTCTGATCCATGGTTAAAGAAATTTATAAGTGTATGTTTAGCTTTAAGAAGTTGCCGAATTCAAGATGGCACCAGGGTTTGTTCAAAGACAAAAGGTTTGCCCACACTTGCTGGTTTTGGTGGGTTCTTTAGGTCTTAATGAAGTCTTCATGATCTTACGTAGATTAACTATTTATTTATTAACTATAAGAACTATATACATATATACAGTAAAGGGGTCAAGCTAGATGTCGTCTCCATTCTTGCTTGTGCACTTGGCTCTGTCCAACACTAGACTGACCCGTAGGTGCAGGTCATGTGTTCCCTTACATCACTGTGGGCAGTACTGTACTCAGTCCCACATTGACCCTATATGTACCAGACCCTTATACTAACAAAGCAGACCAAAACAATCAGCGAACAGACAGCCTTCAATTTCCAATTTAAGGTCGAGATGGACAAAGGTATTTTAAGACTTAAAGAATTATGCACACACTGAATCATTGAGCGCTCAGCAGGCCCTCTGAATTTCTACTTTTTCTGGTTGTAGACACCAATAAAGTATATTTCTGAATAAAAGGACTGTTGGTCCCAATAGTGTTTTCCATCTTCGCCAAAAGAGAAAGGCCTGTATGAAGGATGAGATACAGTACATTGTATCCAAGCTGCCATTTTGTACTTTGTTAGTAAATCTGTCCATCTATTCAGTAGTGCAACTGTAGGGAAGAAGGTCATTTAATAAAAACCTGAGAAAAGCTTTTCCAGCACCAAGAAATTCTACAGCAACAGCACAATATAATCGAAAGAGCAAAAAACTGAAACACCAGGTCACAAACTTTGCTAGGGATTTGAAAGCCGATTATGCAAAATTATAAATGTTATTAACCAGCATGTCAGCACAAATACAAGCCTAACTTAAGTCTGGATGGAAGTGAATCTTCAATCTGCCCAATGGGATGGTTCACAAGTCTTAGTGACTACACCATTCTCCAACATTTTGTCACCATCTACTTAATTTGGAAAAGTTGGTTAAGAAATTAGGCACTGTGCAAGAATAAGTGAAGAGGACACAAATGGCCAGATGGATGTATGGTGAAGGTACATATGTGGAGATGTTAAAACTGTACAGCACAAATTTGATATCAGGATTACTTGTTAAAGGATAATAGAATCATAGAATGGTTACAGCATAGGAGGCCTTTTTGCCAGTCATGTCTGTACCAGTTCTCTGCAAGACCAACTCATCTATTCCCACTCTCCTGTCTTTCCAGTGTAGTCTTGCAATTTCTTTCTCTTCAGATAATAATACAATTCTCTTTTGAAAGCCATGATTGAATCTGCATCTATCACACACTCAGGGAGCTACATTCCAGATCCTAACTACTCACTGCGTAAAAAAAGTTTTTTCTCATGTCACCATTGCTTCTTTTGCCAATTGCCTTAAGTCAGTGTCCTCTGGTTCTCGATCCTCCCGCCAATACAATGAAATAATACTCTAAAACAGTACCATCAACCAGAATCTGATCACCTCTCAATAAAAGGTGGAAAGTTTAGGAAAACAGCTGCTATTCAGGATGATTATCCTATTATTATTACCCTTGGTGCCTTAAAATTTATGCTTATCTTATTGAAAAAAAAGTGTCAGGAGCAGTGTGACATCATAGTCATGTTTAGGAGAGGGAGACGAGTGTTTTTTTCACAACATCTTTAAGAAGCAAAGTAAAAAACTTGGATCTATTTTAACTCTCTGCAGTTTGGCACAAGATGTCTCCGAGAAAAGCAGTGAATTTACTTATTGCAGATAATACCTCCTTGTCGCAGGAATGAAACAGGCTGCAGAATTGGGCAAAGTAACCATAGCTGACTAGTTATGCAGACAATATTTCACAGCCTCATGCCACTAGGATCAGATAGTAGTTCAGGTGCTTTGAGATTTCACTGCGCTGGAATATGGTCACCTTGGAAGCTGCACACTGATAGGATGATTTGATCCTTGAGGTTTGGTTTTAGGGTGCCAACAGGTTTGCAAATATAATGGTGAAGCACCAGGAAGGAAGCCTGCTAATCTGTGGTCCAGGGAAGTGGAAACTGTGGACCACAGGTGCAGATTCAGTTATTAAGTTTACCATCAGGAGATGATTACACACTTCAGAAGTGATTACACATTTCTGCTTCAATAGTCCTTTCCATTGCTCCTATAAATCGGATACTGGAGGCCTCATCTCAAGATTTTCTTTTACATAATAATGCCTTTCCAGAAGTAAACATCATAAACAAGGTGGAGGGCACTTTATGGTGTTTTCTCAGAGTCTAGTTAAGCCCCAGGGCAGTTGACTCATGGAACCGAGGGCATGGTTGGTCATGGAAGAAATGTTTAATTTAATGACAGAAGAAGTCATACGGGGCTAGCAGGAATTGTCCATCAGCTGAGGAGCCGAAATAGTCTGTTAATGCCTTAGTCAAGCTGGATTCAGAAGCCAACCATGGCAAAGTTCCACATTGCACCAAATTGGGGACAGGGCCTGGTTTCCAGGAACATGCAGGCCCATGCCCAGGCACATAATTTCCTAACACCCTATTAGTTTTTCCTTTGGGGTTTATGAAGTTAAGATGGCGTACACAGGATGGCTCCAAGGCCCTGGGCTCCATGCCAAACAAGAAGGTTTGCAGTACGTTGGGCAACACAGATATTCAGCTGTTTCTGCTGCATTTCTTAATGCATCAATACCTGAATGTCAACATTATTTCAACACATTGCAAAGACGGTAAAAGATGTCATCGCCGTGTTAAATTAGTGGTACCAACAACCTCCTTAAAATGTTAAGATGGGAATCAGATGAGATTCCTGTGGAGACTCCCCATTTTCTTCCACTTCAATTTACTTTAAAATTATTTACAAAATATTCAAGTACTATGGATGTCATCTCCAAATCCCAAGGAACCATGCACTTGTTCCATTTGGCATTACAACTGTACCCCAATTTAATGGGCTTCCATCACCATCCCAGAACTGTAGGAGCAAAATACTTAACACAAAAGCTGTACATATTTTATCTGAGCGCTTAAATTAAAAAGCTGCAGCGATTTCTCTTCCTCTACTAACTTTCTGTATTCTTCCTCTACAAGCCGTGAAATAGGGATAAAAACAAAAAACTACTGCGGATGCTGGAAATCCAAAACAAGAACAGAATTACCTCGAAAAACTCAGCAGGTCCGGCAGCATCGGCGGAGAAAAGAGTTGACGTTTCGAGTCCTCATGACCCTTCAACAGAACTGAGTAAAATTAGGAGAGGGGTGAAATATAAGATGGTTTAGGGTGGGGGGGGGGGGGTTGTAGGGACAAGCAAGCAGTGATAGGAGCAGATAATCAAAAGATGTCACAGACAAAGGAACAAAGACGTGTTAAAGGTGGTGATATTATCTAAGAGAATGTGCTAATTAAGAATGGATGGCAGGACTCAAGGTACAGCTCTAGTAGGGGTGGGGTGGAAAGACTGACAGGGCATTACAGGTATAGATTTAAAAATAATGGAAATAGGTGGGAAAAGAAAAATCTATATAAATTATTGGAAAAAACAAAAGGGAGGGGGGAGTTCAAGATCTAAAGTTGTTGAATTCAATATTCAGTCCGGAAGGCTGTAAAGTGCCTAGTCGGAAGATGAGGTGCTGTTCCTCCAGTTTGCGTTGGGCTTCGCTGGAACAATGCAGCAAGCCAAGGACAGACATGTGGGCAAGAGAGCAGGGTGGAGTGTTAAAATGGCAAGCGACAGGGAGGTTTGGGTCTTTCTTGCGGACAGACCGCAGGTAATCTGCAAAGCGGTCGCCCAGTTTACGTTTGGTCTCTCCAATGTAGAGGAGACCGCATTGGGAGCAACAAATGCAGTAGACTAAGTTAGGGGAAATGCAAGTGAAATGCTGCTTCACTTGAGTGTTTGGGCCCTTGGACGGTGAGGAGAGAGGAAGTGAAGGGGCAGGTGTTGCATCTTCTGAAATAGGGATATCTGGTCTAAGGGCATCAGCGGACCTCTGCATCCTTGCGATTTTCCCTCAATTAGGAGGCCAGCAGGCTATGACTATATTAGGGACTGGGGGTTAGGGTGCATTTCAGTGCCTTCTGGTGCCAAAATTGTGGCCAACAGCCCTTAACAGAACCTTTGAATATAAACCCCACTTCCCAAAATATGGTTACTCAACTCAGAACTTTTCTAAATACAGAGAGGTCGTGATCATGAGCAAAAGCTCTCTCCAAACAGAAAATTGCTCTTCCATCAGGTATCACTGGAGATGGGAGGCAGAATAAAATAATTTTTAATAATTGTAATATAATAATAACACAATTTGGTCCGACCATTACGCTAGTGGAAAAACTTTATTACATGTAAATCATTGTTATTATTAGGCCTCCCTGACCACAAAAGAAGCCAGTAGGAAAGCAATGAATTTACTGATTGCAGATAATACCTCCTCATCCCAGGTATGAAACAGCCTGCAGGACAAAACTACACAATTTGAGACAGGATTTCACAGCCTTATGCCACTAGGATCAGATAGTAGTGCACGTGCTTTAAAATTTCACTGCCTCACCCTCCTAGGGTGAGGAAAATAGTGCACGTTATAGTTTTCCACTGCCTAACCCCACTAGGATCAGGTAATAGTGCACATGCTATAAAGGTTCCACTGTCTGCCCCACTGTGGTTAGATTCTATTCTATTTTTAATGCTCATGGTTAAAAGATGTTAAAACAAAGAGAAGGATACACACAAGAATTACAGGTACTACAGTTTCTAACATCGTTGCTGTGGTAAATTGCAATACGACAGGCAATACACAAGAAACTGTGCAAGTAACCATTGTACACTCAATTTGTTGATGTTTTTTGCTGGCTGGTGCTATGTAAACATGTATTGAAGTGTTTCAAAGTGCCTGGAGGGGAGGAAGAGATAGAGGGAAAGGGAAGGGGAAACATGCGAGTCCAGCTCAGCTAGATCTGGCTTTGAATGGAATATCACCAGTGCTATGATGATAGGCAGCAGGGCTTTGGAAGATGCAGCCGGTGCACCCTTGCTTTACCATTCACAGCTGTGGTAATTGATACTGCATTAAAAAGCAGGAAGGAAGGAAATAAAAACACAGCTAGCTCTAAAAGAAAGTGCAGAAGACCAGAGGCTTTTTCACAGGCAGCACTGGCTTGAAAGGCCCTTCCAAATATGTCCAGTTATTGCCGAAGACAGTCCTCTGTGACCCCTTGAGCAGCCAGCTCGGCAATGACATTGTCCAGGTAGTTGGGGTCAGGGAATCCGTGTCCCGAGACATTGGACCCCATCTCGGTTTTGTGGTGAATTTCATTCCAAACCACGGTGTCCGTTTCTCCAGTTGTGTTCGACGTTCCCACAGTAAAAATCAGCCGTCTGTTCCATGCTACTTTGAGAAGCTCCAGAACCTGAAATACATGATTCAATACAGTTTGCATTATTCCCTGAGGGCTGTATGTGCATAGCTTTATACCAAGAGCACTAATCAAATGAAAGTCAATTGATTTTTTTTTTTAAAAAGATTACTCTTTCATGGGATGTGGGCATCACTGGCAAGGCCAACATTTGCTGCCCATCCCTAATTGGCCTTGAACTGAGTGGCTTGCATGGACATTTCGGAGTCGGGCAATTAAGGGTCAACCACATTAGTGTGGATTATGTTGGCCATGTGGAGTCACATGTTGGCCAGGCCAGGATGGCAGATTTCCTTTCCTGAAGGACATCAAAGGATGGGTTTTTGCAACAATCGATGGTAGTTTCATGGTCACCATTACTGAGACTAACTTGATGTTCCAGATCTTTTCTTCTTAATTAATTGAATTTAAATCCCACCAGCTGCCATGGTGGGATTTGAGCCATTGTCCCCAGAACATTAGCCTGGGTCTGTGGATTACCAGTCCAGTGACATTACCACTATGCCACTCTCCATCGGAAACTGTTCTGTACTGTTAACTGATCGCAACTGTAGAAGCCCAATAGCTGCACAGGGCATCAGGCTGCAGCATCCAGCAAAATGCATAACCACCTTCATGGAGCAAAGGATTAATTTTTTTTTTAAATTTTAAACACGTTCTATGGTCTCTTAATAAGGTTACATTCTTGTAATCAATTCAATTCTCACACATCTACAATGTAGAAAATCTACCCAATACCAAAGTTAGAGCAGGTGGCAATCACAAGTGTAATATAATTTATGAGTTCTTTAATTGTTTAAATTGTTTGATCTACTCTGTTACACTCTATATTACCTGTTTGCCCTTTTCACTATAAGGCAAGTAGCAGTGCCTGGGGAAGCCACGGGCAGTGTACGGTTTGCCAGGGTTCGGGTGTTCTGGACCCTGTGAGCAAAGGGGAACTGGTTAATTTCAGTAAATAAAAACATGAATAGATAAAAGCTTTCAATTGCAATTCCCAAGGGGATATTCATTCTTCCTTGATTACATTTTCAAAAATGTTTTACTTTTAATGTAGGAATAATTGCAATAAGGAGATAAATAGAACTTGAGCTCTACCAATGTCTTAGAGCTACACAGTGTAGGTTCCATATAGGCCTGCCAGAACCCAATTCAACCACCAGTCTATGTTGTGTTAACTGGTCTCTGCCAGAGTGGTACCTCAGTGCCATTGGGTTAAACCAGGGTGGGGGCGGGAAGTGAGTTGCAGCTCCTGGCCTGCATTTTCCAGTCCTGCCCGTGGCGGGAATCAGTGCAGGCAGGGCCGGAAAATTTGGAGAGCACCTAAAAGTCTGTTCACTTTGGGCGGGAATTTCCGGTCCAAATCCCACCCCGTTATTATCCAGTTACCTGACTGGAAAGGGAGACTGCAATTTCCAGGTTAGAACAGGTCTGGGCTCACTTGGGGTGCCCTCTATAGTTGAATAGGCTGCAGCTCATTGTCTGAACATATATGACCACTTGGACAGAGGGGCTTGAATATTTATTTTAAGATTAAGAGTTTTCAAAAAAATATCAGTGGTCAAAATAAAGTGCCTAGTGCTAAATGTGTCTCACTGTCCACTGTCCCCATGAGGCAGCACCTAATGTCTTCCCAATGCCAGCACTGCATCCCATTAATAATGGGAGTCTAAGCGACACAGTGGCTTAAAACACTAAACACATTGCCCTGATCCACATATTCGTGCCTAAAACTTCATTAGCCTCAAAATTCTTATCAAAATCCCAACAAATTAGGAAACAGGAACAATTTCTAACAAATGGTAAAAGCAAAATACTGCGGATGCTGGAAATCTGAAACAAAAACAAAAACAGCTGGAAAAACTCAGGTCTGACAGCATCTGCGGAGGGGAATACAGTTAACATTTCAAGTCCTTATGACTCTTCATCAGAACTAAGGAAATATAGAAATGAGGTGAAATATAAGCTGGTTGAGTGGGGTGGGACAGGTAGAGCTGGATAGAGGGCCAGTAATAGGTGGAGGCAAAGCAGAGGTTGCCAAAGATGTCATAGACAAAAGGGCAAAGGGGTGTTGACGGTGGTGATATTAGCTAAGGAATGTGCTAATGGTGACATTAAGGGTAGAAAGTAGGACGAGCAAGTGACAGATAGCCCTAGTGGGGGTGGGGTGGGGGGAAGGGATCGAAATAGGCTAAAAGGTGGAGATAAAACAATGGATGGAAATAAAGTTAAAAATCATGTAAACAGGTGGGAAAAGAAAAATATATTTTAAAAAATATAAATTATTTGAAAAGGGGGGATCAGAAAGGGGGTGGGGATGGAGGAGAGAGCTCATGACCTGAAGTTGTTGAACTCAGTGTTAAGTCCGGAAGCTGCAAAGTGCCTAGCCGGAAGATGAGGTGCTGTTCCTCCAGTTTGCGTTGAGCTTCACTGGAACATTGCAGCAGGCCATGGATGGACATGTGGGCATGAGAGCAGGGTGGTGTGTTGAAATGGCAAGCGACAGGGAGGTCTGGGTCATGCTTGTGGACAGACCTAAGGTGTTCCGCAAAACGGTCACCCAGTCTGCATTTGGTCTCTTCAATGTAGAGGAGACTGCATTAGGAGCAGCGAATGCAGTAGACTAAATTGAGGGAAGTGCAAGTGAAATGCTGCTTCACTTGAAAGTAGTATTTGGGCCCTTGGACGGTGAGGAGGAGGGAAGTAATGGGGCAGGTGTTGCACCTTCTGCAGTTTCATGGGAAGGTGCCATGAGAGGGGCTTGAGGTATAGGGGGTGATGGAGGAGTGGACCAGGATGTCCCGGAGGGAACAATCCCTGCGGAACGCCGCCAGGGGGGTGGAGGGAAGATGTGTTTGGTGGTGGCATCATGCTGGAGTTGGCAGAAATGGCGGAGGATGATCCTTTGAATGTGGAGGCTGGTGGGATGATAAGTGAGGACAAGGGGGAGCCTAACATGGTTCTGGGAGGGAGGAAAGTGTGAGGGCGGATGCACGGGAGATGGGTCGGACACGGTTGAGGGCCCTGTCAACCACCGTGGGTGGAAAACCTCGGTTAAGGTAGGCCTCTACCTATCACTGGCCTTCTATCCAGCTCCACCTGTCCCACCCCCCTCAACCAGCTTATATTTTGCCTCATTTCTATATTTCCTTAGTTCTGATGAAGAGTCATATGGACTCGAAACGTTAACTGTATTCCTCTCCACAGATGCTGTCAGACCTGCTGAGTTTTTCCAGCTATTTATGTTTTTGTGTCGGGTTAACAGTTCACCTCTCCTATCACAGCACATGCTACACAACAGATTTAGGTGGAAATGGAGTCAGATATTGCAAAACGATTTTCATTGCAATAAAATGTTCTGAAGTAAACTTTATTGAATTGGGCCAAGCTACTTCATAATAATGAATCAGCATTTCTAATTTAGACTTTGGGGTTGAAATCTAACTACCGTGAATTTGTGGTAATTAATGAACTCAAATTGAACCTCAATCTCCCTTCACAGGCCCTCTAATAGCTGTAAACTCCAACTGAAGTTGAACTTCCATCACCCAAACTGTAGACGCAATAGCTCAGCTCTATAGTCATAGTCAACTGATTGGTACAATGCAAGTACAGACGGACAAGAAACATTAATTGTCCGTTGATGAACATAAAGGGATTAATTTAAATAGTAAAACAGATATTTACCTACATCATTCAAATTATTGCAACAAGACCAGATCTAACAGACACACAAAACATAGATGATAAGAAAATATTGGTTTCCCATAAATAGTTTGTTAGGTAATTTTAATCTTCAAGAAATATAATTTCTACTGTCACAAATCACTCAGGAGTAGTTACCTGAATACCATGAGGGATATTATACACAATTTGTATAGACCCAGAATCTGGATATCCAGGCAGTGACTGTGGTAATAAATAAATATCCATCTTTCCTTTTGGCTGTGTTCCAGTCTTTTCACCATAGATTATTTTACATGAAGGACACTGCAAACTGCCATCCTGAAAAATAAGACGACAATTGCTGAGTACACATCTCTAATCCGGAAACAATGGGCGGGATTTTCCACACCCGCCCGCCGCCACCATCTTCCGGTCCTGCCGCATGTCAGTGGGCTTCTGGCTGGGGCGCCGCCTCACCCGTGGCAGGTCCCGCCCACGACGGGGCTGGAAAATCCCAGCCTTTGACTATATACTGGAATAACACAAATTTCCCTTCCCTAATGAAGCAGCCCATGATTGTCCAAAATATGCATAACATTATGTTCATATGGCGCTCCTATACAGGACTGAGTGAAGCAGACAAGGAAGGCTCCTGATTTTATCTGTCTGAGCTGAGTTAACACCTCTTAACCGAGGCAGTGGTGGATGGACTACACGTGATCTTATGGTAATTCCTTATCAGTCAGCAATGCATGGCCACTAAAAATAATGAATGAATGTTGAGGGGGAAAAAGGTATGAACAAATAAGTGGCACTTTAGAATGAAACAATCAAAAAGTCCGCACAGAACTGATCTAGAACCAACGCTAACCATTCACAATATCCTCTATCTAAAGAATATTCTTCCCCTTTAGGGAAGATTGCAATGCCACTTTAAACAAATCACTGCTGCACTATTGCTGGTTGAACTATGTATGAAGTGGGACAATTTTCTGTACCTTGTTTCCATTTTCATACATGGCCATCATACACAACAAATGGAAGACATGGCCACATCTTGTGAACTTCCCCACTGCACCCGGCTGAATGTTTCTCATCCGGGAGAGTCCATCGTACCCGGACAAGGCACTCAGCTTTTCCATGCAAATTATACAGTCCTAAAATACAAAAAAAAACAAAAGCAAAGCAATATTTAGCTTTAAAAACTTAACATTCAGTAGGTTTGAGCAGAACAGCATGCAGATACCCAGTTCAGAGTCTGCACTGTGAGGTGCAGTGGGAGAATGAACTGTACCACATCACTGTCCTGAAGCACAGTAACTTTGGAATCTGCTCACTAATACTCAGGAGTGTGTAGTCACTGTAATTAAATAGAAAGATGGATTCAATCTCTACTAGTAAATTGAGGACAGCAAGTTAGCTGAAGCATTCAACCCATGGTCTCAGATTGATCCACAGATCTTCATTTTCCCTGTAAAATGTAGACTAACTGCACTGTGTCAGCTTAGCTTAATCGGTAGCAGTCAATTCTCAGCCCACAGCTGTGTTCAAATCCTACTTGAAGTTTCAGCATATGATCTAGACTAATAGTTCAGTACATTGAAATTTGTATTGCTGAATTTTATTGTTTTCCTGATGCCTTGGCCAATATTCCTCTCAACCATGCCAAATATCTATTTACTCACTGTCTGTGAGATCTTGCTGTGATAAATTGGCTGCCGCATTTATCTACATAACAGTGACTGTTCAAAACTAATCCTCTAATATGAATATGCTTTGGGAAATCTTAGATGTGATATTAATTCAAGCTCTCTTTTTCTTTTACTTAATTTAAGAACATAAATGAACAGCTTTGTTTATTTTTTTCTATGTCCAAAATAGCACAAAATGGGCCTAAGTGTTAAACACAATGGGAAAACCATTAAAACACTAAGTAAATAAATCAGCACGCCCACAAGCAGCTACTCAACATCCTAAACATTCATTTTTAAAAAAATCCCATTTCCACTTGTATCATGAATAAGCTGATGGAGAATTCAGACCATCTTGATTGGAAAGTGTTACATATTAAATCAATGTTGGAAATTTTGAGATTAATAAGCATAATGTATGTGTTATGACACAGCAGTTGGTACAAGCTGAGTTGTATAATCCCAGAGGGAAACTTGAACAACTGTCATAACCTATATTTTCAATTGGTATGTTTGAGAGGCAGCCCTGAATTCAGGAATAAGACCACTGAGCCTCAAGACTAAATCAAACATTTATTAATTTAACAAATTAAACACATACACATGTCTACAAATTACTACCATGATAACTTTTAAACAAATCTCCAATTTAATCACTCCCAGATAAATCTTCACCAAGGCAACAGTAACCCATAGACATTAAAACAGACACCAGGCAAAGCAAATTTGACTGTACAAATTCAAAATGAGGTTCCTTGCAATTTGGTTCCCTTGCAGACACAGTTGTAGGCTTACAGGCTGGTTAGATCTTAAATGCCTCTGCCTTACACAAACTCCTTGTTTATACCTAGCTTTTCCTTTGAATGTAAATTTTCCATGGTACCTAGACTTTTCACGTCACATCTTCTAGCAATAACATTTTCATCCCACTAATTTTATTAGTAATATAAACACATTGTTTGGCGTTTCCCAGCTAGGTGAAAGCTTTTACTCCCATTCTTGAATGCTTTATTCAACAAATGCAAATTTACACTTTACCTTCTATTCTCCCTACTGTTTACCCAATTAACATCTCAAACTACTATACATCAAAGCACCCAGACTTTAATCCAATTAAGACACACAGACACAGGCCTCACTACAATTCCAATTTAAAAATAATTTCCAATAACATTATAGACATCAATATCTCTTCATGACAACCAGGCTATGATGAGTTAATGCCTTTTAAGCTCTTGTATATTTCAGCTTCCTTCGGTAAACATACAGTTTTCAAAGTCACAAGTCTGAATCCAGTAGGTACTATGGACATCTTAGGCCCACCGTCTTCTCAACTCCTGCAAATATATTGCTTTTTCTCAGTCCAGGATCATCCCCCATGTCCAAGCACCCTTTCATCTATGTAAGCTGATGGATATGTAGCAAATCTGTTAGGGATGGGCCAAGTTCATATGGTGTACTTTTGCTGATGGCTGAAGAACCAACCTGAGAGGCAGGTTCTGCCACAAGTGCCTCGTTTGAAGTGGTTATCAGCTGTTGTTGTGGATTGCTGATTTCAGTGTTGGTGCCTTTTGCTAAGCCACAGGAGCCACTGATTGTCATGATAGTGCATGCCGACCCAGAGGTGATGTCACCATTTTCCTCTGTCGTCAGCTATTGTCTCCCAGGTGTGAAAATTGTTTAGGGCCTTCATGTCACACTTGCAAGCATCCTTGGAGCAGAGCTTTGGGCATCCTACTGGTCTTCTGGCTCCAGTCACCTCACCATACAGAAAATCCTTTGGTGTGCGACCATCTTCCATTCTGCAAATGTGCCCATGCAAGCGAAGTCACCTCCGCTTGATGAATGCCAACATACTTGGGAGATGTGCCTTTGAGAGGACTGTCGCACTCATAATATATTCATGATTCTTGACTAGATATTATCCCACTTAACCAGATAGAACTGTAAAATTGTACAAAACCTCAAGGCACATATCTGCAAGTATGCCATATGATACCATGACCTGTAGAAAGATTTTGTACAACACAGTAATAAAACACATTTATTAAAATAAATGAGCTTGCTAGTGGGGAACAATCTGTGATTTAGAAGTGCATTGACATTCCATTTGTGTGGTCACACAGTTGCTGTTAGAACTAAAACAATAAATCCACATTTTGTTCCCAGTTCTGGACATTTGAAGATAACATTATGTTCTGCTTTGGTCTCATTTTAGGAAAGTAATTTTTCCTTCTCATCAGTCTTCCTGGGTCACTTAGTAAAGTGGGTGGATATTTAACTTGTTCCCAGAGCTCTGCCAACTGTACCAACTATTACCCTCAAGTAATAATCCCCACCCACTATATTCCTGGCAGAACTGAAAGTGTTGCAGTGAATAGAAGAACTCAATGCTTTGGAAAAATAAAACTAAAGCAGGTGGTTTTCAAAAAAACAATGACACTCTGAACACTGGAGTGGGGGCTGGTAATAAAATAATGACTTTAGTCCTTTTTGAAGAGCCATGTTGTGCAAGTGCAGTAGGTAAGACAAAAACTGGAAAAGGGAAACTTCTGTTTTGGAAGTTCTTTGTGCTTAAATATCAGTGTTTAATCATAAAATCACAGCTCGCCATCAACAAAACTTTGACTTCACCTCATCTGGAAACTCTTCTATTCTCATCATGTACTTCTTTACCACCTCCTCTGGGTCCTTTACCATTTCTGTAATGAAAGAAGAAGAAAGACAGACAAGTTATACAATTGTCATGTCCCAGTGTATTATGAACTTTCACTCAATACTTCATATTTTCAAAAAACACAGGAGACTCCAAAAAGATGGTCACCTGGCTTCTCTTTTGGAATGAAACACTCCCCTGTGTCAAGATGGAACAAAAGGGACATTCCAGACTGATGTTGACTCAATGCCTTTCCCTGAAACTATTTCAAAAGGGTAATTTCAAATTGAATGAGTCATTTTGATATAAAGACACCAGCTGTCTCAAATTCTCGGTGTGAAAGTCATCAAACAGGATGTATAATTGACCTGGCCCCCCACCTTATTTGGAAAAGGGCTTTGAACTTGTAGCAGGTCACATTGTGAGAAGGCAGTGTTTGTTGTCTGGTTTTAAAACAGCAAGAAGCTGTTCTGCAGAAAGCATTCGAACTAAATTCACATTAACTAAGGAGCCAAGGTAATAAACAGCCATACCTTGAAGGCGGGAGGAGGACTCTCCCCAACCTTTCCCAACTTCAAGTTCACTGAGAACCAACCTCCTGGAAAATCAACTACAAGAGGCTTTGCAGCTTACTGAAAATCCTCTACAGTACATGGCCTTCACTTCAACTAAAGCATCAACTCATCTAAGAAACTACAGGCCTGACATGAGAAACTGAGACAATCATACAAATGAGGGGAAAACAATGCAACTACAATGTATCTAACCTTTGTGTGAGTGATGGTGTGGGTGAGTCAAGTGAGAGATATATAGCGTTTTAAACTTCCAGGGCAAGTGTGTTTTGCCTTCCTTATTTTTAAATTCACAAAAAGCTTGCTGCTGGGTTCATTCAAATTGGACCTATCACTCCGAGGGTAAGAAAACACATCCCTCACAAACAAAACACACTGATCATGGGCAGTAAGACAACACAAATTTGGCGATCACAAATGATCTGACTGACAAACACCCATTTACCACTGGTAGCCCAACATCTAGTCCACCCAAATTGCCTCAATTCTAACTAATTGAATCTGAATTTTATAAGCAATGAGAAGTAAAACGTCAATAAATTAAAATCAAGGACTAAGAGATAAACGGCAACAAAACGATTCCCAGCAGCTTTAAAAAGATGAATGACTAAGAGGTAGTCTCAGTGTCATTGCCCATTTTCACAAAACTGGATGAATCACAAGGTGATTTCAATTCCCTACACACTGCTGTCATGTCTCTTTCTAGGGTCAAAAATCTGCTCAAAACAGAAGGCAAATAATGTCACCAAGAGAAACAAGCTTGAACCTCTGAGGGCAACTATGCAATCAAGTGATATCAGCTTCACAACTGAAGTGAGGGTTATTTGTTATAACAGTTTGAACGTCCTCTTAAATTAATTCTGCCTTTCGTAGTTGGGCTCACAAATTTCTCACAACAAAGTCTCCTATTATTATACATGCAAGGTTTGATTAGATGATCAGGCAGCAGTCACTCTCCAAACGGTCTCACTTCCACTCTGATTTCTTCCTTTGATTCTCTTTCCTTACTTACAAATACTTCCCTTCAGTTGAGGGGACAAAATGGCCTGTGCTATGGATGACGCAATAACATTCTATAGTAACCTGAAAGTACTAGGTTTGTTACAGGCATGCCTGAGACAGTGTTTTATTGTCAAGTTATTTAGACAGTCTACTCAGTTTGAAGTTGCTTAATTTCAATTATCTGTGAATTCAAAGTGAAATTGTGCAAAAACACCTGTTGTGCTCCTATAAAATTCATTTCAATTCATACTGCTGGATAATTTAAATCTTTATCAAAAAGAAATATAACTTCAAATGAACAGGAGCACACTAGTGCGAAATGACAAGTTCATTCAGGACGGGTAGATGCATGAACCTCAGAAAAGGCTATGAGTCACATTTATACTTCCCCTCCCAAGAGGTACACTGACATTGGATTGGGGAAGGACAATTTGCACATAACGCCGAAGGCGCATCTAGTAGGCTGCTGCTTTTACCACGTTTCTGTTATGTACCAGATAGGGAATACTTCTAGGAGAGAAATTGCTGAAGCAAAATTATATATTCAGATCTGTCTCTCAGTAAGCAGCAACTTCATTTTTCATCAATTCATTGGTTAACTGATGAGGTATAGGACAGGGAAGGATAATCATGGGGAATTTTAACTACTCCTAAATAAATTGGCTGAAAGAGATAGCAAATGGCGTACAGGGACTCGAGTTCTTAAGAATGTGTGCAGGACTCCTTTCTTAGCCTGTATGTAAAAAAGCCTAATGAGAGAGGAAGTACTGCTGAAGCTAGTAATGAGAAATGTACTAGAATGGTCAAGAAGTTAGTGTAGGGGAACATCTAGGAAATAATGATAACAATGTAATCAGGTTTAAGATAAAGATTGAGCAGGACACAAATAAAACCAAACCAAAGCATTAAATTGGCAAAAGAATTGATTTTTAGGGGATGAGAATGGAAGTAGGGAAACTTAATTGGGGAAAAGTACTCACATAGATATAGAACAACAGTGGTAAACTTTTAAAATGGTGATCAAGAGTGTTCAGGAGAAATATATCCCACTAAAAAAAGCAATAAACTAACCAGTAATGACAAACTATGGATGAATAAAGAAATAAATGAAAAACTGAAACCAAGAAAAAGATTTACACAAAGTATACAGACAACATAGAAAAGGATGACAAAAGGGAATGCAAAATGGTTAGGAAAGAAGTTTAAAAAATAGGAAGGCAAAGAGAAAGTACAACATTAAACCATCAAGGAATATAAAATAAGCTATGGAATTCTACGGGCAAATAAATAACCAAGGGGAAAAAAAATCAGATAGGAATAAACCCACAGGTAATGATGGTGAAATGGTAGAAATATCAAATTACTTTGCTTTGGTATTTATAGCAAAACTACAGTAGTTGATATGACATGCGAAAACAAAGATTTTTTAAAAATTAAGATAGGAAGGTAGGAAATCATTGATAAACTGATCATACAGGGTAAAACCCCTGGTCCAAATGTATTGCATCTGCATTTATTAAAAAGTTAAGGATGAGATTAGAACTATTGAATACATAAAAATTGATTAGAAGGGGGGTTAGTGCCAGAGGACTTGTGGTCCTCTAATGTGATTCCTATATATCAAAAGAAAGACCAAACGATTCTAGAAAACAATAGACCAATTAATTCAATGGTACGAAAGCGAATAGATACTCTACTCGAAGGTATTATGGAAAAAGATGGAGAAACTGAGGATACAATAAAGAAAAGTCAGCATGGATTCCAAAAGGGAAGGTCATGCTCAGCCAATCTTATTGAAATCTTTGAAGAACAGAAAAGGTATATAGTGCAGATGTTTAATTTGATTTGCTTTTTAATTACCTTATTAATCTATGTCATTACTTTGTGATTTGCATATCTGTACCCATGATTTCCATGGCTCTCTGTCCAGGCATTTATCTTCCAAGAGGTTTCCTAACTCCATTATAAAAATGTGCCACCTCACACTTGCCTATATTGTAGTTTGTGTCAATTACATACCCATTCTGTAAGTTTATTAATATCTTCTGGTATTGTGTCGTGATCCTCTTCTTTATTAACCGTACCCCCTTATTTGGTGTCATCCGCAAATTTCAAAAATTTTACTTCCAATTTCCAAGTCTGAATCATTTTATGTAAGTGGTGAGTAATGAACAACAGAGTTCCCAGCACCACTCCTTGTGGAACATTCCCATGTTCCCACATTTTTGGCAATCTGAATAACTAGCTTTAACCCTTACCTCCTGTTTTCTGTTTTGTGGCCAGTTGGCTATCCACTCTGCGTCTTGTCCCTTAACTCCACATGTTCTGACCTTAGACATGAGTCCACTATGAAACCTAAGCAATGACTTAAGACTATCTATTGCAGAGCGCACATACTGTTTAGTGGCAGCAATCATTCTCCTTGGCACTCATTTATATAGAATATTTCTTATTCATCCATGGGATGTCAGCGTCGCTGGCAAGACCAGCATGCGTTGCCCATCCCCACCTAACCATGGGAAGGTGGCAGTGACAACTGAGTGGCTAGCAAGGCCATTACAGAGAGCAGTTATGAGTCAGCCACATTACTGTGGGTCCTGAGTCACATGTAGGCCAGCCAAGGTAAAGACTGCAGATTTCCTTCCCTAAAGGACATTAGTGAAACAGATGGGTTTCCACAATAATCAATGACAACTTCATGATTGCCATTGCGAAGACTAGCTTTCAATTCCAGGATTGAAAGTTCTTAGTACTCTTATAAGGCTGTATCATTTTCATTACCATTCAGAAACATCAAAGCACTCATGTTTACTTTTCACTACACAACTGAACTGTCAACTAGGAATCTATTACATGGTTGAATAGTTTACAGCCATCAGGTCGATGCTGAGACTGTGCTATGCTCATGTGACATGAATGAATGTTGAGAGTTGTGGTTTTTACACCAGATGCTCCATAAGGTTTATGTATTTAATTGCTGAAATTGAAACAGCAGTAAGTGAGGAATTAACTGGATGATAGTGAATGGAAGCCTATGTATGACGGTGGGGGACCGGGTTAAATGATGCAAGGTTATGAGAGTTATATTAGCATAATTTAATATCAACCTGCAAACTAATTATCAAGTGCCTTATTTGAACTTAAGATCAGAATAATGGAGATCTGAGAGTGCATTACAAGACTAAGCTGAATGATGAATTGAGACCTTAAACTGAAAAAGCAGAATCCAAGCTGTGTAGGAATGCCACCAGAATACTAAAATGGAGCTACAGGATTGAACAGACTCTGAGCTATCTTATGTCCAGTCACCTCCTTGGCAACTGTTGCCACTTTCAATACTGTGAATCTTATCTAAACTACATACTTTACATTTGAATTGGGACAGGAAAATAACAAATTCTGTGAATTGTTTTAAGCTGCTCATAATTTATAAAACACCAAGTTAAAATCGAACCACAAATTTGAGTTTCAGTCTCTGGAAAAAGCATTCTTCATGGAAGCCCAGAGAGGGCCATAGATAATCATAGCACAGTCTGATCCTGTTCCCAGTGAACATCCAAACAAATACACTTCACAGTAAGGGCCTTCAGGGGCTGATTTTTCCCTCCCTAGCACAGAGGAATTGACGTTCAACTGCTCTTGCTGTCTGGCTAATATTAGATAAATTGGCAGAGATTGTGGGTCGATCTGGGAATCTGTTGTGCGGTAAGAAATATAGGATGGTGCATTTACCCAAGTCTTTGGAGAACATATTTTACACTTTTATTTAGTAAAGTAACCATCAATGGCATGGAGCAGGTTATAAGAGAGGGGATAATTTATTTGGAAAATTATCCAGTTCAGGTACCCTCCTGACATGCACTATATCCCAGCCCAGTCAGCTCCCAGGGTGGGAGGTAAAGACTCACTCCCTGTTTTCTTTCCCACACTCCACCTCTAATGCACTTGCTAAGGGCATTTACTCATTGTTGTGTCAGGTCAGGCCATTAAATAACCATTTACCGCAGCAGGTAATTATTGTGCTGCCAATGCAGTCCACTCAAGGAAAAAAAAGAATCACACCTGTCATCCCTTCCGCACTTGCAGGCTGGTGCATGACAATCAAAATATAGTTTTCATAATGGATATCCATGCTTACTTGTTTGCGTGGTGCATTAATTAACTAACTATAATGACAAAATCTGATAAACGCAAACACTTAAGGCCTCATATGGAACCTGCAAGATAAACAGAAGTATTGCATCCAGTTCTGGGCACCACACTTTAGGAAGGATGCAAAGGCATTAGAAGGTACAGAAAAGATACACAGGAATTACTCCAGGGATGATGAGCTTCAATTATGTGGATAGATTGGAGAAGTTGGTCTGTTCTCTTCAGGAGAAGATTAAGAGGTGATTTATCAAAGGTGGTCAAAATCATGAATCATTAGGGCAGAATAGATAGGAAGAAACTGTTCCCGTTGGCGGAAGGATCGAGAACCAGAGGACAACAACTTAAGGCGGTTAGCAAAAGAAACAATGACATGAGGAAAAACGTTTTCTTTTTAAAACGCAGCAAGTGGCTAGGATCTGGAGTGCACTGCCAGAGAATGTGGCGGTGGCAAATTCAATCATGGGCTTCAAAAGAGAACTGAATGATTATCTGAAAAGAAAAATTTGCAAGACTGCAGGGAAAAGGCAGGGGAGTGGGTCTAAGTAAGTTGCTCTTGCAGAGAGATGCATGGGCATGACAGGCCGAATGGCCTCTTTGTGCTGTAACCATAACCATGCTATGACTCTAAGTATAATATCATGGGAGAACCGAACATGATGCATTGGATAAGAAAAGGGTCAGAGACAGCATTGTACAACTCAACAACATGTATTATGATGCACTTATTTTACTTTTGAAAAATCCCAACAATAACATAGTTGATAGCTATTCACTCAAAGTGGGAACGTGCATTTTTCTGTAAGCAATACGTATGTAAAGTTGTACTCTGCCTTTAATTTGAGAATAGGGTCCATTAATGAATGCCACCTTATAGGATAAAATCTGGCATGCTTGGCAACTGAATGATAAACATCATGTTTGCAGCAAATATAGAAACATTATAAAACAGATGCAAGAGTTTTGATCTTTAAACTTAACATTAAATCAACGTGCAAAAACTCAGATCACTTACCTGTACAAAAGAATGGAGTGGCCAAGAGACCAAGATGATGAAGTTTTGGTACCTTAGCTGGAACCCAGGAGACCCTGGAAATGGAAAATGCTGAAATGCATTTGAAAGGGAGAGACAGGTTAATGTTTCAGGCACACTCCATCAGGGTCAAAGCTGAAGCATCGAACCCATCTGTCTCTTTCGGAACCTAATCAATCTGCTCTGCATTTCCAGCATTTGTCGTTTTACTTTTTAAAATTGCACTGAAGTTAGTGCAGAACCACACGAGACACCTGCGATCCATCCTTGGTTCCAAAACCACATCAGCCAATAATGTTATTAAAATTCAGCATTGTTTCACGGATTAGATTGGAGTGAAATACAAGAAAAGCAAAAAGAAAAAACTGCAACCAAATTTGAAACTTCTCCCCCACTGAGCAACAGAAAACAGATTAACACTGGAAGTAGATAGGAAACGTCTTTACTTAACTACCTTTTCTGGGCACTTTCTTCGATCTCCTAAATGATTTATCTCGGGCTGTGCTGATTTTTTTATCGCTTTTTCTTGAGTCGGGATTGTGTACGGGTTTAGTTGCGCGGGTGAAGCACACAGGCAGTCCAGCAGCACACATCAGAATTGCGGTCATGCCTACAGGTTCAGTGGTCATCAGCATGCACAGGGGTAATGGTAAAAAAAACAAAATAAAGCACACAAAAATAAATTTAAAAAGGAACCAGAGAAAATAAAGGAAGGAAGTCAACAGGACTAAATAAAATCCAAATCACCAAGTAACAAAATGAATTCATTAGGCAAAAAAAGAAGTGCAATTAGTTTCAGACATTGTAGGCCTCACCAGTGATTTGAAAGAGATCAAGAGTGAACAAAACCCCACAGAATAAGCAATAGGGAGCAGGTCTATGTAAATACCATGGCAACAGCAGCATTTTCACAAACAGTTGGATCAGGGAACATCTCCGTTCAGATACGTGTTTTACTGTAGCACTGAAAGGGCTCGAAAATGAAATAACTACACAGAATTGCAATACAGAATGAAAATATCAATGCCTAGCAGTTCTGACACGAGTGCTCAGATTATTGACATCACCCTGAGGTTCGCACTCTCTTTAAATGAAAAAGAGTGAACAGCTTTCTCTTTTTGAAAAATAAATTCTCATCTTTTGTCTTAGGTGCAGGTGCTCTCTGTAGGGCCGTTCCACTCTATCCTGTCTCAGATGCACAATTGGAAATTAGATTATATGTCACAATTGTGGAATCAAAGAACTATTCTGTACAACATCCACCCCCCCCAACCCCTCCTCAAAAACTCTTGCTGATTTTTCTCAACTGGATGAGAATTTCTCCATGGAGAAGGTTGAAATTTTTCTCAATGCTAATATGTACCAAAGAAGATTTTCTCACTCTTCTGCAGTCTTGGCTTGCAACTTTCCCCACAGAAAGCATCCCGTGATTGTTGACCAGGATAAGGAGGCAGATAAGAGGAATCAAACTGCTGCTTTGTCTACTGTTGCTGTGATGCCATGCATTAGTGATCCAAAATGTCATCTATTGACTTCTGGATAGTTAATGAAGTCAGTGTTCATTGAAGCACAGTTTGTACAAATTCTGTCTGCCTATCTCAAAAGCAATCCTAAATCCAAGGAAAGAAAGTTCGGGAGGTGAAATTTAGTAGTAATAAATTATATTTGAGTTTCCAAAACACCCTGTGCAAAAATAAATACAAGCATCTAATCTTTGAAAGCCATTTGTCAAAATTTGAAAGGACACCATTGCTGTTTAAGGGACAACCCAAGTATATGAGACTCAGTGGAAGGAATTAATGAGCACAAATCTGAATTTGATCAAATGCTATTTAATAAAAAAAAGTTGAGCCTATAAAAGGTGCACAAATGAATCTCATTATGTCTAAATGTATCACTTTAAATGTTAAGATGGCGTGAAAGAGCATTTGACAAGCAAATAAGAACGTTAGAGTACATGGCACTTTTATATCATCTGGCTAAGATTTTGCAGGGACATTTCTAGTGCATTGGCCAGATCAAGCCACACAGTATACAGCGTATAGTTTGGACACCATGTTTCAAAAGGGGCATCTGGGCATGGGAGAAAGTGCAATGAAAGAGCAACAAGATTGATTCAGAATGTGCAGAGAATGAATTATAAAGGAAAAAAAATCACAAAAGTTTGGAACGGAGTATAGTGACTAGGTTTTTCCCCATCAGTATAATTTTGAGCTGCCTTGGGTCCTTGAAGTAGACTAATGATGCTTCCCGACTGCAACAGACAGCACTGGGACAGGAGCTCAGAATCATTTGGGCTGCTTTCGGGGGCCACTATTAACCTTACCAGACCACCCTGATGCTGTACTTACGCTAAATAAACATCCAGTTTCACTTTCAGATATCATTTCCCTTGACTGCTGGCAGCATATTAACAATCAGACCTAAAGTTTAGCCCAGATCATTGTTTTGACTCATGATTTTTTCAGCTAATTTTGCAAAAGTTGCACATACTTGAGCAGCAAAATTGTAATTTTATGCTAAATGTTTACAAGCACAATAAAACCAGATCTGCTTTTCTAATTCTCCGATATATATTTTTTTTAAAAGTGTCTTGAGATCTTCAGATAAGATCTCTTGACACTAGCACCTAATATGATCAGCACATCAGTAACTCAATCCAAAATACACTGATCCTGGCAGAACTCAAGTCGCAGCAGAAAACCTTTCTGAACTGCAAATTTTAAATGGATAACTGCATCCAATGCGTTCTATGCTAAAGTAGGGCACCTTTGCCATTTGTGGAATTAATTTGTGCTGAAAATCCAATGTTTCCTTGCAAATGCCTCCTTCACAGTCATCTGTAAAGATGGCTGTTTATTTATTTAAGTAACCAGACTACCATGCTAGGGAACAATAAAAGAACCCAGGCCCTGAAATTACATCTCATAATACCAACACATGGCTATTTAGCACATTTATTGACTATTTTGACAGACATTAACCCATTTAAAATCTTCAGATTACTATCTCTACCAATTGGGGAGTGGAAAATTATAGACAAATACATTAAGATTTTATGTGCAAGCATCCCTCAGTGCAATTTTAGGGCATGGCCTTTTAAATGAATCAGTAGATTTACTGCAATCTAAAAAGTAAACAATACTGGATAACTGGCAAATTAAACAAGTGGTCCAATCATGAAGAACAGAATTTTTCAGAGTTCCTCAAATTCAGGCAAATGACTACACCAGCCACATAAATACTGTGGCTACAACAGCAGGTCAGACACTTGGAATTCTCCAGCAAGTGACCTATTGCCTGACTCTCAAAGTCTTTCCACCATCTGCAAGGCACGCAAGACTATGATGGAATACTCTCCACAGCTCTAACAACACATAAGAAGCTCAGCACCATCCAGGATAAAGCTGCCCGTTTGACTGTCACCCTATCCACCATCTTAAACATTCACCCCCTCCACCACCTGTGTACCATGGCTGCAGCAAGGTTTTTTTTGACAGTACCTCCCAAACTTGTAACCTTGGCCACCTAGAAGTAAAAGGGCAGCAAGTGCTTGGAAACACCAACCCCCCCTTCAAGTCAAAGACCATACAGTCTTGGAAATATGTCACCATTCCTTCGTCGTCACTGGGTCAAATCCTAGAACTGCCTACCTAACAACACAGTGGGTGTACCTACATCACAGATTGCAGCAGCTCAAGGCAGTGCTTCACCATAAACTTCTCAAGGGCAATTAGGGATGGGCATCACATGGCCAGTGACACCCACATCCCATGAATGAATTAAAAAATCAGTGAGGATAAAGTGTATGAAAAACAACTTTACAGGAGGAGGTAGAGAGATTGCAAAGTAAAAGCATCATTGTAGAAAACAGGACACTTTTCTTAGTAATCAATAATACTTTCAAGCATTCTGAAGATGAGGTATAATGGGAACAAACTGGAGTGCAGTGCCCACAATAATGCTTTAATAATGCATTTCACTCCCACCTTCTGGACAGCAGACTCTACTGCCCCATTGTTATTCATTTCCCACACTCTTTGGATCTTTACTATCTTCTTTGAGCAAGGTAAAGGACAGTGCTGTTCTGTGCCTCCACTGGAAACTAGACTGAGATCACCTAGGCTCTTAAGGATGGCATATCTGACTATGTCAGATGATAATCTTTTCTCTCCCCATCCTTGTACTTTTGCTCCTTTTCACAATGCAGATCCATACATGATATAAGACTTATGGTAATGGATAATGGAGGTCCATTGAGTTACAGGGCACTGAACTTTAGCACATAACTCAGACCTATGTTCCCCAAAAGGCTCATTGAGCCAGTGAAAATAAAGTACCAAATCACACAGGCCTAAGTGGTGCCTCATGCAAACGAGGCATTTATCATGAACATCAACAGGCTCCTCGGTTTTACAACTCAGCCTTGCTCGGCATCTATGCACGTATGTTTATTTGAGAATCGCCCTGTTCAGTCACATGAAGGCTCATAGCAGAAACTTGCGACCCTTAATTAGAAGTCATCCTTGAATCAAGGGACAGCTGACAACGGCTTATTTGAAAGGATGAGTTAAAAGGAATTCTCATTTATATTTATATTCCCTAATCTTGATTTGCTGAAGTCAACTGTAGTAGCCCTACCACAAGCTTGGCCGGAGTCAGCTAGCTTAGCACTAACTGGTAATTGGGTATGGGTCCATTCTCATTTGAATGGCTTGGTATCATGTTCGCATGTACTCAGTAAATTATCTGGGAAGATTGAGATTTTGTCTCGTGTCTAGGTTATGCACTAGGTGTGTATTTCAAGGACTGAAAGAATAGTGCCCTATAACTCAGACCTTCTAAACCCTAGCATTGAGAAGACATTTTTGCTTTAGAAGCCACATCAAAAGTTCACTTTGGCTTTTAATAAGTCACATCTAATCTGGAGCTTTAAGGGTCATTTGACTGATCGTCAAATATTATTAATAATATAGGTGATATTACCTGCAAATGCCGGGAATACATTGTTTGGACCATTCAGCTGTATCGGCAATGTTTGAATGCTGGGAAAAAAAAACCACAAATGCAGTGCAAGTTATTGGGATTGAACAAGATAAACAATAACCACATCATATTAAATGAAAACAATAATGGGGATGCTGGAAATTTGAAATAAAACCATAGAATGCTAGAAATACTCAGCAGGTTTGGCAGTGTCTGTGAAGAGCAAAATAGTTAATGCTTCAGGTCTGTGAACTTGCATGAAAATTGTTCTAGTGTCATCGACCCGAAACATTAACCCTTTCTCTCTCCACAGATACTGGCTGATCTGCTGAGAATTTCTAGTAGTTTGTTTTATTTAAGCCACTTATGATACTTCTCGAGTCCCAGGCAGCTTGGGACCTTCCAATCTTAGTGCTGCAGCTGCACAGGACATTTCTATAGGGCCTTTCACATTCTCAAAGAGTTGAATTACATTTAAAGTACAGTGGGTATTTAAGTGCATGCACCAAGCATCAAGTGCACAAGGACCTGCAAACAACAATGAGATAGATACCCAGCTAATCTGTTTTGGTTCAGGGTTAATTGTTGACTAGGGTACCTGGACAAGTTCCTTGCACTTATTTGAATAGTGATACAGTGAGAGATCTTTCACATCAAACTGGACAAGCAGATTCAGCCTTGATTTACTGTCTCACCCAAAGACAATAATATTGATTCAGTGCTGCAAGTGTCAGTCTGCCTTATAGTTCAAGTCCTGAGCTGAGATTTGAACATGGGAGCTGCCACCTAGCCAGGCAGATACTAGTTTAATTTCTTTCACTGGGAACAGAACCATTCTAGCATTTGTTAGCTATGATAGCTCTATCTATTCATTACAATTCCCTGCCTTTCCTCCCAAGCTCTTTACACCACTACTTTTTAAATAAACCCCAATCACACTTTTATTAAGTACTTCAATTGATTTTGCATCTATTTGTGTTGAGATTTTTCTAGATTGTCCTTTAGTTTAAAAGTTAAGATATAACCACTTGTTTGAGATTCTCCTGTGTGCAGAGGATTGCAAAGCTGTGGAATGGAGTAGTAACTGAGAGACCATATCAACAATTAACCCCAATGCCATTGCACTGACTGTCTGTAATGACCAAATTGAAATTACTGTAATATTCATTGATTATACTGAAGCACCTAGTGATCCATGTGTAAAAGTTGAATCTGATTGCACTTTTTGATGGCCATTTAAAAATGTTTTGTAATGTTCTTTCAGATATTTTATGAATAAAGTATATTTTATGAAAAAAAAATTAAAAGCAGGTTAACTAGGTGGTTGAATGAAAGGGAAAAGGGAACAGGCACATAGGTTTAGATTGTGGAGGATAAACACCAGCATGGATTGACAGAAATGACCAAGCCATTCATTCCTATGTAATTCTACCCAAGAGAGAAGAATCTACCTTGAGCCAATGCTTGGAATGTATTTTGCTCCCAGAGATAAGAACACACAAGTATTTGTACTGAAATAGAATTGGCATAAAATTCTACTTTTGTACCTCCAATTCTGTCCTCTTGGGCATCCTCAATTTTAATCGCTCCACCATTAGTGGTCATGCTGTCTACACCCTAAGTTCTGGAATTCCCTCCTTAAACCTCTAAGCATCTTTAATTCTCCCTCTTTCCTTTAAAAGGTGCTTCTTAAAATCTACCTCTTTGATCACCTGTCCTAATATCTCATGTGACTCGATATCAAATTGTATTTGATCTTTCCACGTGAAGCACCTTGGTGTGCCTTACTATGTTAGAAAGGTGCTATATAAATGCAAGCATTAACAATGTTCAATCACTAATTCTGTATATTCCGTATGTTCACAACACAGTGCAAGAAAGTTTTTTCCTACTCTAACTGTAGACATCATACTATTGATTGGTCTCACACGATAGATCCAGTATTGCCCTGGGTTATCTGAGCAAGGAGAGAAACCCCGGCCGCAATTCATCAGCATTATTGTTTTGACAGTGACAACAAGAAGGAAGTGCTCTCTCTATGGAACAGTTATTTTCAGAAGCTTCCAAACAGGAAGTGCTAACTGCACAAGAGTTGTTAAACAAAAGGATGCATCGCAAAGTAGCAGCTCAAAGGTCCCGAGAAGACAATCTGGAGGAAGAGCTAACTTTAGCAGCAATTCATTCACCATCAGCTTTTACAAAAATAGATCGTAAGTAGGAAACGTGTGAATTCTTTGGCTCCACAACTTGCTTTGAGTTTTGGAAACATCATACCATGATAAATGCAAATTTGCAAAATAAAAGTCCTTTCGAGCAGTTGGTGGTACATCGGAAGGGAGAATGGTGTTCGACTTGTATTTAATGTCTGGTGAGATCAGGATCAGCTGAAGATCATTACAGTTGATTACCTTCATGTAAAATTACTAAAAGGAATCATTGGGAAATAATGAAGAATGGGAACTGAGGCTGACTTTGATTAGCCCTAGCTCAGAGACAGCAACCCTATCTCCAGGTGAGGCCAGCAAACACAGCAAAAACCTTCCTGGTTTAGTGTTACACCCATGAGGGGAGCTGTATATATCTTCCAAGTAAGTGCTTCAGCTCAATAAATGGCCTCAGATATCTGAGACACACAGAAACCATGATTAACTGTTATACTGGGCACCACAACAAATATTTATTATTAGCGTTATCCTTTTACTCACCAAACTTTAAACAGACGCAGATCGGTGAAGAAGCCTAAACCCTGCTTGTTTTTAAATCAGTTATACACACGTTATTTGTTCTAACTGGGAGCAAGGCCTACAATAAGATGGAAACCAAAAGGTTTCTACATACACAACTAAGTACTTTACCTCCATTTGCTTTTTAAAATCTAGTCCCCAAAAACATCATAGCCAAACATCAGAAGTTATCTGGTCATTTTTTGCATATCTATTATCCATGGCTTTGTGATATTTGCAGGGTGAAGTTCTAACTAAGTTGCTGACAGCAATCAAAATTTGCTTTCTTGATCATTCAACGAAAATGCTGCACGTTTACAGAGTGTAAATGCCAGAATTTTTTTTTTAGGTCAGGGCGAGGGCACAGTGGAAAGAGGGGAGTACAGTACATGTAAGGCTGCAGGTAGCATGGGCTAAAATAGCGAGAAGCACATACATTTTTCAGGCTTGTAATAGACACAGAGGCTAAAGTTTGGAGGGAATGCATTAGATTTATCTACTAGCTTATATGGGTATTTAGCATAATATGAAGAGTATATTTCTGAAAGGTAGTCCATTCAGCTACAAAATTACCTCACAAAATGGATTCTGTGGTAACCTAACAAAAGAAAGAATCCTGATCAGTCAGGGTCCTCCATCTGGGCTCAGCACTGAATTGTTGGGTTGAGTAAGGAGAAAATAGACTAGGGCTGAAATATGCAGGTATGGGTGTTGCACGAGGACAGAATTGGGCCCTGACATGACCCACTGTCCAGATGCGTGTGAAAAGAATGGCCACTTAGTCAAGGTGCCAGAGTGTAGCCTGCAGACTTTGAGCCAGGAGTGAGCAACTTCAGACAGCAACAAACAGGGTGGGGGAACCATTATAACAGTACACACCACTGTATTAAGTTAAAAAGTTGTATTGTAGGAGTGGCCTTCATTCTTCAGCCAAGTAATAAACATGAGAATTTCTCTTCCATTTGCACTTTTTGCAGGAATGGAACTTGACCACAGCAATTGCAACACAGATTTATTTTAATAGCTGGATGTTTGCCATTCATCCTATGTACAAATGGACCGAGCTGAAATGTTAATTAATGGAAACAACTACCAAGAGTGCCACCCATGCCCTATCCTCTAGGAAAATGGTTTGACTATAGAGAAGATACAATAATGTAGTATTAAGCAGGCATAGATTAAACAAATTTTACCCAACCTTTCCCCAATCCTCCCATTCCCACTCACATTTTTCTTTTCTCATTTCCCAAACACTCACTGATGCTGGTATATGAATCATTAGAAACACATCACATCACCTGCCGAGTCTGTGCAGGCTTTTTGAAAAAGCTGTCACGCTTGGGCCCACATTTCAGTCCCACTTTTTGCTCATAACCCTGTAAATTTCTCATCTTTAAGCAGCTCTCCAGCCCCCTTTTTAAAATGATTTATGGAATCAGCTTCCACCACCTTTCGAGGTACAGCATTCCAGGTCCCGACAACTGAGCAAACAAAATCTCAGTGCAACACACATCTGCATGAATCAGGGATCCATTACTCGCCCACGCTTGGGTGGGTCCAGGTAATTCATGTGTGCCCTCCTTCTGCAGGAAACCTCATTTCTCTGCTGTATCCTTCTTCAGCCACTTCCTCTGACTCCTTCAAGTTGTAAATGTATAACTGAGTTACAAAAGGGGTGTCTATTTTGCTACCCGGAACGTTGGGATCAGAGAGCTCTTGGAGTTCTCAGGAAAAGGGGTCATTGTGAAGCCCTAGTGAGAAAACAAAACTAGTTAAAGCATCAAAGTCTAGTCCATGTCAAGTCTAACCAACCCAGGGATGTGAACTTTCCATCAGGCTCACAGGGCAGTGACCAGGAACAGGAGGCTTGAGCAGTTCTTACCCAAGAGCACAGGAGTCGATCATAGCGTTCCCATTGCTGCCCTAGCTGAGAGTTCAGAAATTTTGTTTTGCTTCAAGTGTTTTGCTTAAGCACGTTCAGGTTTTTAATAAAATACACATGGTTGGCTGTGTTCTGCCTTTCTCAAGTAAATGCTTCCTCATTCTGCAGCATTAAAGGATTCCTGTAATATTTGAAGGTAATCATCTATGTAGAAGTTGGAGTGAAGCTGGCACACTTCAGGCATCACAATTACATGTCAAAAGTGCACACATAAATGAAGAAAGGTGCCTATGTTTATTTCTGACGTGGAACCAAAACTTTCCAAGTCTCAGACTTCCCTCAGCAAACAGCTGTTAAACTCTGGCTGACCTCAAGACTTACGTAGACCACTTCCCCACAGATTACATCTGAGCAGAAGCCTTAAAAAGGTCAGAAGCTAAACATAACCATCTTCCAGACACACAGTAATCAAAGCCATGGAGCCATTTGCTTCAATAAATTAAGGAATTGGCTCAACTTGTAATCTGTGTCTTTTTGTAAGGGTGAGTTGAAAATAGCTGGTAAAAACAAGTGGCAAGAGTTGCAAACATAGTATTTCAGTGAGCAGGTTCATACCTTCATCGCAGACAAAGCTATGGAGGGGCATTTTGATGCTTTCAGTTCTCCTTTACCCAATAAAAACCTGAGAAAAGTTCACTGGTTAGTTGTAAATTGATCATTTTCCTTTTTATAGAACCCAAAGCTGCACAACTGTCTGACATCATGAAAATTCCCCATAGTGAGGAAGCCAAATTTATAGAATTGGATATTTAACCAATCTGGCGAAGTGAAACATTTTACATCCTGACCCATCTTGTCAGCTGTGCAAAAATATCTATTAGATAAAAATAAACCCCACAGGTATGCTGATAACACCCAGCTCCATCTTACCACCAACTGTTTCAATCCTTCCATTGACACATATTTGTCCAACATTCAGTTTTGCATAAGCATAAATTTCCTCCCCAGACAGTGCCTTTAGCTGAACCAGATAGTTCACAGCTGCACCATTCAGCTTGAGCTTCTGGCTCCATACTCTCTCCATCATTGATTCCTACTTCCACCTGTGCAACATCACCTGACTCCACCCTTCTCAGCTCATCCACTGCTGAAACCCTCATCCATGCCTTTGCTGCCTCCAGGCTCAACTATTCTATTTCTCTTCTGATCGCCCTCCCATTGTCCAACCTCTGAAAAGGAGCTTTCACCATGTCCTATTTACCCACTACCTGCTGCTCGCTGATCGACATATGGGCTCAATGTTAACTCTGTTCCTCTCTCCACAGATGCTGCCAGAGCTGGTGAGCTTTTCCAGCATTTCATGTTTTTATTCCAGATTTCCAGCATCCACAGAATTTTGCTTTTATCTTAGCTCATTGATCTACAATCGCCGCACCTCTAACCAAGCTGTTCCAGTACAGCTACAACACTGGCATTGACCCAGCTATGTGAAAATTGCCCAGGTATGTCCTGTACACAAAAAGCAGGACAAATCCAACCCAGCCAATTACCGCCCCATCAGTTTACTCTCGATCATAAGCAATGGAAAGAGTCATCAACAGTGCTATGAAGCAGCACTTGCTTATCAATAACCTGCTCACTGGCGGCCAGTTTGGGTTCTGCCAGGCCCACTCAACTCCTGACCTCATTACAGCCTTGGTTCAAACACGGACAAAAGGGCTGAACTCTCGAGGTGAGGTGAGAGTGACTGCCCTTGACATCAAGGCAGCATTTGACCGAGTGCTAAGTCAAGGGGAAAACTCTCTGCTGGTTGGAGTCATACCTAGCACAAAGGAAGGTGGTTGTGGTTGGAGTCGGAAGTCAGTCATCTCAGCTCCAGGACATCACTGCAGGAGTTCCTTTGGGTAGTGCCCTTGGCCCAGCCATCTTCAGCTGCTTCATCAATGACCTTCCTTCCATCATAAGGTCAGAAGTGGGGATGCTCGCTGATGATTGCACAACGTTCAGCACCATTTGCGACGACTCAGATACTGAAGTAGTCCATGTCCAAATGCAGCAAGACCTGGACAATTTCCAGGCTTGGGCTGGCAAGTGGCAAGTAACATTTGCATCACACAAGTGCCAGGCAATGACCATCTCCAACAAGAGAATCTCACCATCGCCCCTTGGACATTCAATGGCATTACCCACTGAATCACCCACTGTCAACATCCTGGGGTTTACTATTGACCAGAAACTGAACTGGACTAGCCACACAAATACTGTGGCTACAAGAGCAGGTCAGAGGCAAGGAATCATGCAACAGATAACTCACCTCTTGACCCCCCCCCCGCCCAGAGCCTGTCCACCATCTACAAGGCACAGGTCAGGAGTGTGATGGAATACTCTCCACTTGCCTGGATGAATGCAGCTCCCATACCACTTGATTGGCACATCAACAAACAAACATTCACTTCCTCCACCACCGACACACAGTAGCAGCAGTGTGTACCATTTACAATATGCACTGCAGGAATTCACCAAGGCTTCTTTGACAGCACCTTCCAAACCCACTACCACTATCATCTAGAAGGAAAAGGACAGCAGATAGACAGGATCACCACCACCTGGAAGTTCCCCTCCACACGCCATCCTGACTTGGAAATATATCGCCGTTCCTTCACTGTCGCTGGGTCAAAATCCTGGAACTCCCATCCTAACAGCACTGTGGGTGTATCTACACCACATAGACTGCAGAGGTTCAAGAAGGTAGCTCACCACCACCTTCTAAAAAGGCAATTAGGGATGGACAATAAATGCTGGCCGAGCCAGCGAAGCCCACATCCTGTGAATGAATAAAATTAAAAAATAAAAATCGCTTCAAGTCCAGCAAAGCCTCGAATTTACAATTCTCACCCTGGTGTTCAAATGCTTCCATTGGCTTCGCCCAACCTACCTCTGTAACCTCCTCCAGCTCCACAACCCTCGGGTACCTGCATTCCTCCAATTCCGGTCTCTTGCACATCCCTAATTTTCATCGCGGCATCACGGGCAGCCATGCCTTCAGCTGCCAAGGCCTTAAGCTCTGCAGTTTTTCCCGATGCCTTTCCACCTCTCTATTTCTCTCCTTTTTTACATCACCTTTAAAACCTACCACTTTAATCAAGCATCTGGTCACCTGTTTAAAGGATTGCATGCTTTTGTGACTCCATTTTGTCTTTTGTTAACTGCTTCATAAGATGATGTCTATAAGGTTACGTGGATGTTTGGTGGTAATAGTGGGGGGTGGAAGTGAAACAGGTCAGCTGGCCTGTATTTTTAAATAGTAGATTGACAATTATATCCCTGAGCGGTCAGAAGCAAGTCTTCGTCTATCAATATTACAATGATGCTGGGCATTAATGGCTCTCATAGAAACCAGGAGCAAGAGTAGGCCATTCGACCCTTCGAGCCTGCTCTGCCATTCATCATGGCTGATCATCCAACTCAATAGCCTGCTCCTGCTTTCTCCCCATATCCTTTGATCCCTTTCGCCCCAAGAGCTATATCTAACTCCTTCTTCAAAACATACAATGTTTTGGCCTCAACTACTTTGTGGTAGCGAATTCCACAGGCTCACCACTCTCTGGGTGAAGAAATTTCTCATCTCAGTCCTAAATGGTCTGCCCTGTATCCTCAGACCGTGACCCCTGGTTCTGGACTCCCCCACCATTGGGAACATCCTTCCTGCACCTACCCTGTCTCGTCCTGTTAGAATTTTATAGGTTTCTATGAGATCCCCCCTCATTCTTCTGAACTCCACCGATTCAATCTCTCCTCATATGTTAGTCCCGCCATTCCAGAAATCAGTCTGGTAAACCTTCACTGCACTCCGTCTATAGCAAGAACATCCTTCTCCAGATAAGGAGACCAAAACTGCACACAATAATCCAAGTGTGGTCTCACCAAGGCCCTGTACAATTGCAGCAAGACATCCCTGCTCCTGTACTCGAATCCTCTCACTACGAAGGCCAACATGCGATTTGCCTTCTTTACCGCCTGCTGCACCCGCATGCTTACCTTCAGCGACTGGTGTACAAGGACACCCAGGTCTCGTTGCACATTCCCCTCTCTCGATTTATAGCCATTCAGATAATAATCTGCCTTCCTGTTTTTGCTACCAAAGTGGATAACCTCACATTTATCCACATTATATTGCATCTGCCATGCATTTGCCCACTCACTCAGCTTGTCCAAATCACACTTAAACATCTCTGCATCCTCCTCACAGCTCACCCTCCCTAGTTTTGTGTCATCTGAAAATTTGGAGATATTACATTTAGCTCCCTCATCTAAATCATTAATATATATTGTGAATAGCTGGGGTCCCAGCACCAATCCCCGCAGTACCCCACTAGTCACTGCCTGCCATTCGGCAAAAAAACCATTTATTCCTACTGTTTCCTGTCTGCCAACCAGTTTTCTATCCATCTCAATATACTACCCCCGATCCCATGTGCTTTAACTTTACACACTAATCTCTTATGTGGGACTTTGTCGAAAGCCTTCTGAAAGTCCAAATAAACCACATCCACTGGCTCCTTCTCATCAACTCTACTAGTTACATTCTCGAAAAATTCCAGTAGATTTGTCAAGCATGATTTCCCTTTCGTAAATCCATGCTGACTCTGTCCGATTCTGCCACTGTTTTCCAAGTGCTCAGCTATTAAATCTTTTATAATGGACTCTAGAATTTTCCCCACTACCGACATCAGGCTGGCTGGTCTTTAATTTCCTGTTTTCTCCCTGCCTCCTTTTTTAAACAGTGGAGTTACATAAGCTACCCTCCAATCTGTAGGAACTGTTCCAGAGTATATAGAATCTTGGAAGATGACCACCAATGCATCCACTATTTCTAGGGCCACTTCCTCAATTACTCTGGAACGTAGATTATCAGACCCTGGAGATTTATCGGCCTTCAATCCCATCAATTTCTCCAACACCATTTCCTACTAATACGGATTTCTTTCAGTTCCCCAACATTTCTGGTATCCTCAGCTCCTCACTCCTAATGGTGAAGTATCTTGATTAAAACAGTGTATGGAAATTTTGCAAGAGCGAGCTACTTACAGCTATCAATGTGGACACAGTGCATTCCAACACATTGTTCTATCAGGTGGTAGCAAAAGTTGATATGTTCCTCCCTTCCCCAGTCCTTTACCACATTGGTTCATCTCAGGCAGGGAAGCATTTGGGAAAAATACAACTGAGCTTAGCACTCTTGGGTTGAAGAAGAAAAATATCAACCGGTGGTTCTGAACTTGGTCTACATTCAGTGGCACCTGCTGGAAGGATGGGCACGTGTGAATAATGAGTGGGGACAAGAGTCAGACCCTGCTGTGATTTGCATTGGGGTCACATGTCCTGCCAACATTTGCCATCCAGGCTCACACAAGGAGAAGGGTGATTTGGGGAGGGTACCTGTGAAATTGCACTCCAGCAGAAAGATGATGGAGAAAACAGGAAAGAAAGAGCAGACAGCAGCATCCAACTCTAGCATGTACAGTGATGTTTTAATATAAATTTCCATTGTATTAAGGAGCAACAGTACAAAACACCTTTGACTTTTTTTGAACTTTGCCAAGCTGTCAGTGGCGGGGTTGCAAAATTTCTGGTTTTATTAATGAAATATATATCATGCAAATGGCTTGACTGGATCTGCCAAGCACAATATTAACGGTAGAGAGAGAGAGAAGTTGCTGCTGCAGGGGTTTATCTTGGCTATTTAGTGATTGACAGATTACTAAAGTCAGGGACTTCATGTTGTAATAGATATCGTGTTTATTCATAATAACTCTGCAATCCTCCTCTCTTGCCTATTTTTTCCTTCCTTTCTGCTCTCATGAAGGAGCCTGGGGTGCAGGTGGCTACAAGCAATACTTCACAAGTTGTTCTGATCACTGACCCAGCAACTCCTGGCTGAATATGTGCAAGGTGGTGGAGGTGGGGAATATTGTATTCACTCATTGGTCAAAGCTTAGCAGCTTTGGTTCCTGGTAGAATGAACAGAAGCAGAAACACTGGCAGAATTTTTTTTAAAAATTCCACTCCAGCTACTCTTTGTGTTTTGGTAAAGATTGGCCAAATCAGCAGAAACAGAGGAGGGAAATGGAGATCTTCTAGGCTGTGTGGTTTATTATTAAACCTGGCGATACTTTCACTTACATCAAGGGAACTGAATTTATTGACCCCACCCTTTTCCTCTTAACCCTTCTACCCTAAAGTCCATCACTTTCAGACCCTCATCCAACCACGTAGCCTTTCTAACATGGATTTTCACAGCAAGCATTGGCAGGCTATGGGCCTGAAGGTCATGGCTGGGCCAATCCTAGTCAGAGTCCATACTTCAAAAAATGTGGCCATTTCCATACAAGCAAGCTTTCACAGTGAATATCAGCAAGTTCTTTGGCCCAAATGAGCATCACAGCATACTTCTGGCTTGGATGTTGTGTAGATGTGGGTGCCCAGTGAAGACAGAAATGTGAAACTAAGGGATGAAGATCAGACACAGTTTGTGAGGACTGCTGCTGTCTGTAGAACTGGGCATTGTATGAGAGAACAACCTCGAGAGATGGAGAGAAAGCAGACTGAAACCATCTCAGTTCTATACCATAACATCCAAAGTAAAGCTCAGTAAACTGAGAGAATCACAGCTAGGTGTGGTACTGCACAATGGAAAAAACGGATAGGCAGGCTGCTTGTAAATTTTACTAAATGATACATGAAGTAGTAAGTGATGCACATGTCACAAGAACGACAGGAAATGTGCTGCTATTCCCATCTTTACTTTTATTAGGTCAACAGGCAAGGTGGAAAAACCTGTTCAGGTTCCAGCATTTGCAGTATTTTATTTTTGTGAAAAATCTTTAATTGGATCTCCTATAACTTTGATTCACTGCAAGCTTTTCCCCAAATAGCTGTTTGTATTGTATAGGTTACTTGCCTAAATGAGCAAATTTCAAAAATTAGTTCATGCAACAGCATCTTTTTCCATCCAGCCAGGTAGCAGCATGCGAGAAGACTCAACTTACTGCTGCAAGAAAAGCCACTGATTTTTCCTCTCTGTAGCCTCAAAAATGCTTGCTGACTGCAGGACACTACGCTGGTGACCACAGGAGGCTCTGTTATCTTGGTGATCAGGCGGTGGTGTCTGCTACAGGCCAAGCAGGAAAGGTGAAGGTGTAGTAGAAACAGAACCAAAGGCTGAAACATACGTGCACTGAGGCAAGAATGAAAGTATAGATCAGAAAAGAAAGACTGCAAACGTGGGGACAACAGATGACAATCAATCAGCATTTCAGGTCTGAGAGAGAAAGGTCTTAGGCTAGAACCAACAACTGACTGGCTTCATTTCTCCACAGGTGCTGCTTCATCTGCCAATTCTATCGAGCTTCCTGTTTCATTTTCAGATTTCCAGCATCTGCAGTGTTTTGCTTAGTTTTCTGATCTTATTCTCAATTTGACAGCATTTGAGTGGTGGGACAGGTGGGGGAAGAGTCTGAGAGGGCAGCAGTAGTTAGAGATGACTGGGGATAAGGACAGTAAGTGACAGGGATGAGTGCAGATAAAGCAGAAAGAAATATATTTTTATTGATAATAGGGTCAGGTGAGGAGAAAGAGCTCAGAAGTCATTTGTTAGTATAAAATTAAATAAAGTTGTGTTGCATAAAACATGCACACGCACCAGTTAGATTAATAAAAATGAGCAATTAGTCCAATAGAAATTATAAGAGGCTAACAAATTATCCATACAGACCTGAAAATTTAACAATATGCTGCAAAAGTTCCAAGTGCACTTACAGGTTCTCCCAAGCATTCTAACCCACAATGTAAAACTACCTTTAAAACTGAAAAGCAGAAGAGTAAATTAATATTTGGAAAATTTAACCTGTGGCTGTAGCCTAGTGTTTATAGACTATATTACAGGCACTGACCCCCACCCCCGCCTGCCATTATCAGACAGTGAAACTAAGCAGCCCCCCACCGCCTCCACAATCATTACCAGACAGGGAATGGTTCGCAAATATGGAAAATAATCTAATGAATCTGATGAAAGGCCATTATTCGGGTTGAAGCTTTCAACCTAAACTACTCTTTTTTTAATATTTGCCCATGGGATGTGGGCATCACTGGATAGACCAGCATTTATTGCCCATTCCTAATTGCCCTTGAGAAGGTGATGGGTGGTGAGCTGCCTTCTTGAACCGCTGCAGTCCGTGTGGTGTAGGCAAACCCACAGTGCTGTTAGGAAGGGAGTTCCAGGATTTTGACCCAGCGACAGTGAAGGAACATATGGTTCCAAGTCAGGATGGTGTGCGACTTGGAGAGAAACTTGCAGGTGGTATAGAGCAATTCCTTTTTTCCCCCAATAACTGTTAGTTATGCACTGCTTGCCAGAGCTAAGTAGAGTAGATAAATATAACCAGGTAGGCAGGAAGAATAAGACTTGGCCACCATCATGAGGAGAAATCTCATGAAGCCTAGCAATGCTACCCAATTATAGATCCAAGGGAAATTGTCATTTATTTTACTACTCCAAAGAAAAAGATATTTGAAAGTTTTCTACTTTTTAAAATGGCGTTCCTGGTATTGAACCAGGAGATGGGAAAGGGGGCCAAAAACAATACTTTATTTCAAGCGATCCCCTCACCTTAGCTGACCATGTTGGCAGTGTTGGGGGGGGGCGGAGGGGAGGAGAGATGGGGCTGGGGGAGTTCGTGACAGCTCTAATAAAAATAAAAAAGCCGCAAAAAAAACAGCAGTGGGGCTGATTTCGTATGCCCCAGAGTAAGTAATCAAAGTGGGTGATTATTTTGTTTTAGTGGCATTTACTTAATGGCATCCTAAAACATGTGCAAAACAAGCCAGCCATTGCAGAACCCTTCCACATCTCTCCAACAACAATTCAAGCATTACTCTTGCCAAGAATGACAACTGAAGCAAACTTTCAGTTGGAAAACAGAACACTGGCCCAATTTCCCCCAATGCACAGCAGCAGAGAGACTCACTCCAACTGCAATTCTGTGCACTGCCATACTGAAAGAATGCCAAGTTCCCTTGAATGGGCTCTGACAGGTCCCAACACTTCATGTTAAACTGAAGTCAGAGATTGATGCACAGAACGCCAAGTGGTTTTTAACTCAATCATCATTTGATTTTAAAATAAAGCCTCTCTGTGATCAGTACCTCTAACAGCAAATCGGGTTCCATCTGTTTCTTCACCCAACCTCCCAGAAGGACAATGATCAATTTAAAACCACTTAATAGCCAACCCAACTGGCCTCCAACTGTGAACAACTGAATAAGATGCCTGACAGGTGAAAGGACTCCATCAGCATCAAGTTGAGAGCAAGTAGCTATACAATATTCAACGTTTTTGTTCAGAAATTTATAAAATCCAAACAATTCTGTGGCCATATGCAAGAACAAAAGGAGGCCATACAACCTATCAAGTCTGCTCCCTCATTCAGCAATGGCTGAACTTCTACATTAAGTCTACTTTCCCACCTATCTTGATATCCTTCGATTCCCTTGGTGCCCAAAAACTTATCGATCTCAACCTCAAATATACTCAATGGCTGAGTATGCACAGTTGAGGTAGAGAACCCCAAAGATTCACAGCAAATGAAAAAAATGTCTCTTCATCTTAGCCCCAAATGATCCATTCCTCATTTTGCACTTCTGTAGATGGTGCAATTAAAAAAGACACACAATACAATTAACGTGACCCTTTTTGAAACCTCATCCAGTTCAACAAAATAAACTTGCTACATTCTATCTGTTCATATTCTCACCACTACTTCCCAAACAAATCATACATTAATATAGCATCTTTCAGAACTTCGGGAAGTCTCAAACGCTTCACAGCCAATGAATTACTTTTGAAATGTAGTCACTGTTGCAATGTGAGGAAATTTGGCAGCCAATTTGCACACAGCAAGGTCCCAGAAATGGTAATGATATAAACTTCAGTTACAAAGATAGACTGGAGAAGTTGGGACTGTTTTCCGTGGAGAACATAAGAAATAGGAGCAGAGGTAGGCCATTTGACTCCTAGAGCCTGCTCCGCCATTCAATAAGATCATGGCCCATCGGCTTTTAATTCCACATTCCCATCCACCCCTGATAACCTTTGATTCCCTTGCCTAACAAGAATCTATCTACCTCCGCCTTAAAAATATTCAATGATCCCTCCTCCACTGCCTTCTGAGGCAGTGTGTTCTAAAGTTGCACAACCCTCAAAAAATTCTCATCTCCTTCCACATCCACCTTGTCAAGACCATTCAGGATCTAATATACTTCAATCAAATCACTCCTCACTCTTCTAAACTCCAGTGGAAACAAGCCCAGTCTGTCCAATCTTTCCTCATAAGACAACCCACTCATTCCAGGTATCAATCTAGTAAGCCTCCTCTGAACTGCCTCCAACACATTCACATCCTTCCTTAAATAAGACAATCAAAACTACACACAAGTATTCGAGATGAAGTCTCACCAATGACCTGTATAACTGAAGCTTAACATCCTTACTTTTAATGTTCAATTCCTCTTGCAATAAAGGTGGCATTCCATTAGCCTTCTTAATTACTTGCTCTACCTGCATACTAACTTTTTTGTGACTCTTGAACTAGAACACCTAGATCCCTCTCCACCTTGGAATTCTGTTGTCTTTCTCTGTTTAAGTAATACTCTGCATTTTTATTCTTCCTTCCAAAGTGAAGAACTTCACATTTTCCCACATTAAACTCAATTTGCCATATCTTCGTCCACTTACTCAACCTGTCTGCAACCTCATGTCCACTTCACAATATACTTTCCTACCTTTGTGTCATCTGCAAATTTAGTTATCATCACTCCCCTCATCTAAGTCATTGATGTGAATTGCAAAAAGTTGAGGCCCAGCACATGCCCCTGCAGGACTCCACTTGTCACATCCTGCCAATCAGAGAAAGACCCATTTATGCATTCTCTGTTTTCTGACAGCCAATCTGCTATCCATGCTAATATGTTACTCCATACACCATGAGCTTTTATTTTTCCACAATAATCTTTGATGTGACAGCTTATCAAATATCATTTGGAAATCCAAGCACAGTATGTCGACAGGCTCCCTTTTATCCACCGCACAAGTTACTCCTTCAAAAAACTCCAATAAATTGGTTAAACATGATTTCTCTTTCACAAAACCATTCTGACTCTTCCCAATTTCCTTCAGTTTTTCGAAGTGCCCTGCTATAACCTCTTTAATGATCGATTCTAACAACTTCCCCACAACTGACATCAACTGGCTTATAGTTTCCTATTTTCTGCCTCCCTCCCTTCTTGAATATTTGCTACTTTCCAGTCTGATGGAACCTTTCCAGAATTTAGCAAATTTTGGAAATTTTATACCAGTGCACCTACTACTTCATTAGCCACCTCTTTTAAGACCCTAGGATGTAGTCCATCAGGACACGGACTTGTCAGCCCACAGCTCCAGTTTGTTCAGTACCGCTTCCCTAGTGATTTCAATTTCACCAAGTTCCCCTCTCCCTTTCACCTCCTGATTTATAGCTATTACTGGAATATTTTTGTATCCTCTATAGAGAACACAGAAGCAAAATATTTGTTTACTTCTTCCACCATTTCCTTATTATCTATTAGCTCCCCACTGTCACTCTCTAGACGACCAACATTCACATTACTTATTCTTTTCCTTTTTAAATACCTGTAGAAACTCGATATGCGTTGACATTTCTAGCTAGCTTTCTTTCATATTCTAATTTCTTTCTCCTAATTAACCTTTTAGTCATTCTCTGCCGTTCTTTATATTCTGAGCAATCATCTGTCCTGCCACTCATCTTTGCGCAGTTGTGCTTTTTCCTCACGTTTGATGCTTCCCTCAACTTCTTCAGTTAACCACGGATGGTGGATTCTCCCCTTAGAACTTTTCTTTACAGTAGGAATATTCTTATTCTGAATATTCTAAAATAGCCCCTTAAATGTCTGGCACTGCTTCTCTATTAATCTGTCCTCTAGCCTAGTATCCCAGTTCACTTCAGCTAGCTCAGCTTTCATGCCCACATAGTTGCCCTTATTTAAAGTTTAAGATACTCATCTTAGACCCACTCTTCTCCCTTTCAAACCGGATGTAAAATTAGATCATTGTTGACGCTACTACCCAGGGATGGCTTTACTCTGAGGTCATTAACTAATCCCATCACATTACAAATTATCAAGAGAAGCAGAGAGGAGATTTGACAGAAGTATTAAAAAATCCTGACTGGTCTGGGCAGACAAAATAAGGAGAAGCTCTTCCCACTCGTGAAAGGATAAAGAATGAGAGGACACAGATTTAAAGTAATTGGCAAAAGAAGCAAAAATGACGAACAAAAACCTTCTCACGCAGTGTGTGTTTAAGGTCTGGAATGCACTACCTGAGATTGTGGTGGAGGCAGCTTCAATCGAAGCATTCAAAAGGGAATTAGACTGTTATAAGGAAGAATGTGCAGGGTTACAGGGAGAAGCGGGGAACAGTTACTCCTTCACAGAGCTGGTGCAGACACAATGGGCCAAATGGCCTCCTCCTGCACTGTAGAAATTGTGATTCTATAAGATGGCCAGATGATCAACATTTCAAAGATGTTAGATGAGGGATCAACGTTAGCCAGACACCAGAAAAACATTTTTGCTTTTCGTCAAATTCTTTTACATCCTACATGCCTTTGTCGCTATATACCGAAATATTTTCTGCAATTACAATGAACTTGTTTAGTTTTAGTGGTCCCCGGGAGCATCTGTACACAATCCTCAAGTAGGAATATCCTAACTTGCAACAAATTCTGTTCACTCATCATCCTGCATTCACTGATATATATTAACTCCCAATCTGGCAACATGTTAATTTTAAAATTCTTAACCCAGCATTCCAATTCCTCCAAAGGTTTGGCTCTCCTTATCTCTAACTTCCTCTGCCTTACAACCTTCAGGATCTCTGTGCTCCTCCAATTATGGCCTCTTGCGCATTCCCGATTTTCATCAATACACTGTTGGTGGCTGGAGCTTCAGCTGCTTAGGCCCCAAGCTTAATTCCCTCCCTAAGCCTCTTGTCTCCTCAAAATATGCCCCATTGACCGAATTTTTGGTTATGTATCCTCATGTGTGGGCTTGGTGCCCAATTTTGTTTGATAATGCTACTTTGAAGTTCCTGGAGATATTTTATGTAAAAGTACTAATATATGCAAATTGCTGTTAACTGCACGCTGGTTTAAACCAGATTCAGCTCAAAGATGAGTCTTATGCCATTCAAATACATTATATGCTTCCCAGGGCATATTGAGACTGCTACGATGGACGACCATTGTGTGTGCTCCCAAAGTCAAAACACAGAAAAAAATATTTATTTTCCCTGGGCAGGCATTGAGTGCATTCAATATAACTGCAGCGACTAATTCACCCTCAGTTGTTCCACGTAGAGCCTAGATTAAGCCAACGTGTTCTGTATCATTGAGGAAGCAATGTCCTTTAAATTACAAATGAACATATAGCAATAGGGTTTAATACTATACCTTGAACCATTGGTGAAGTGTGAGCCAGAAGTTGTAGATTGACCTACAGTAGTTGCTGTGGTTGCAGGCCAAACAGTACTTGTGACAGGCATTGGGCCCATAGATGCCGGCCTCTTGCTGTAAGGGGAGTATCCATGGTTATGAGACACCATTAGAGATGACCTGTTAGAAGTTAGCTGAGTAGAAGGGCCTGCTAAGTTGGAGACAATGTGTCGACTACGATTTAAAATGGGCCCAGAGCCAGTATAAGCTAGACACTGATTGCAAGAGCATATTTGACCTCTGTGAAATGGTCCAAAAACAGCTGATGGATAGGGTGTATCAGAAAGTCTTTGAACTCGTCTCCTGAACCCAGTGATTCTATTTATCTGACATGAAGTAGTCAAATCCACTACGTAGTTGTAACCAAATTGCCCTAAGTCAGCTATCTGTTGCCTTCCAGTGAGGCAATTCTCAATGAAAATGGAGATGGTCATTTCATAGGCTGTCCAGCCACCTTCATCATTTTCCCATTGCCAAAACAATCCTTGTCCTGGTGCAGATGACTGAGCATAAAGCTGCCTCCTAACTTGTCGCATTCTTCCTGTAAAGAAGATTGTGAAATAGGGAAATAAAATTAAAATGAGAACACACATGGTAAAGCATCAGGTTCATGATCACACAGCAAGAAACATGGACAATAATTGACACCTTTCATTGGAACACTTTGGCCAGTAACTTAATAGCACACCTTTTTGAAGCACATCTTTCCCTGTAAGGTTTTGAAAGTGAGGTGGCTAATTACTATTAAAAAAAAAGCACCCTGGGCTATTCACCGCTCCAGATCTATGCACATTGCCCAACTCGTCTGCCTCCCAAAGCCCATTTAAATTTCATCCAGAAATAATAATCTCCCCAAAAGTATCCACTCTAATTGAGACCTCAAGCAGAGCATAATTTTTAGTAAAAATAAAGTAGGGTCACATCTGTAGTTTCTAACTTCTGCATATAATGAAAATGGAATGTTTCTGCAAAAGAATGAATTGCCATACCAGAATTCGTATGTATCCTCAGACTTGGTTCCTGGAACAGGAGGATCTGGGAACAACTCAATTGCCTGTCCTCTCAGAGTGACTGTGCAGGTGCAGGGAATACCAAATTGTAAACTGAACAGGCAGCTAAATGCCTGGCATGACTTGCTCATCGCACAAGTTAATGGGCTAGTTTGAACATACTGCACAATACCAAGTGACATGCCTTGTCAGAAAGTTGCGTAACTTGCATAATTTTCTGGTCAACCCAACAATCATACCAGAGGCATTAAAAAAAATCTAAAAAGTTTGTTTTTCTGCCATACTCTCTTGCTTAAACTGTTTTAAAAAAAATGAACAAATTGCTGGACAGATAAAATGGCTGCAGCTGGTCACATGCTGGTGTTTCTGGAAAATTCTGACCAGTTTCAATGGACAAAAGCTAAGTCCTCATCCTCCTGAAAGGTGACATCCCTTTGTATCATATGAACATTACAGCCAAGCCAACGTAAAAGGACTAGTACGCGAGGCATCAGCCCCAGCCAGCTCTGGACAAAGGCAGAGCTATTTATGACTCATCTCCAAATTTGTGCTAACGGTTCCACAGTTACCTGCTCAAGATACAATGGGTTTTAACAAGGGGCCTTGTTAGCTGAATGGCTCGACCCAAAACCACCATCATATGACCGAGACTTGAGCTGTTTGAACTGCTTTAATTATAGAGTTTTCAGATTCCATCTTCAGTCGCTGTTTAACCTCAAAGAGAAACAGGACCCCAGGCTAGCAGCCTGCCTCTGACTACCATCTTCCATCAGCCAAACAGCAGCAGAGCTGTACAGGTTTAAATTGCCTAGCCCCACATACACTGTTTTCTACTGGAATATCTTAAACTTCTGTACCAATGCCTACAAGACTAAACTACTCCCTATGGACCCATCTCATCATCCTGCGGACTCTGAAAGAATACACCTATGAACTTTGATTCTGGACTCTGTATTCATGTAAAACAATAATTCTTGTTTTGTCTGTGGTTTTTGCCTTGTACCTCTTTCCTTCCCTTTCTTTTATTGTGTGAATGTACTGGGGTTACATGGTGACACCCCCTCCCTGCATTTTGTATGTGTAAAAATAAACAAACCCTTTGATTTTACCCTACGGAGTTTGCTGTGGGGCTATTAATTGAGGATTGTGTCACTCCAAAATTGAGGGGTTGGGGAAAATACATCACCACCTATAAAAGGAGCAAATCAAAAATACCTTTCTGTTTAAAGACAGGTGATGAGAGAAGAAATCAAGGCTGTTTAAATTAACCCCCACCCGTAACATCAACACATATCCAAATACAAGCAATTCACATTTATAAATTAATATAGTGAATCAACTTGGCTGAAGACTCGCAGCTATAATGGAGACCTCAGAAGGAGGCCCAGAAGGACTATATGTTTGCAAATACTTCAGCCTTGCCTTGTGCAACAATGTATTGTGTTCCTCCAATGTTGTGGATGGGAATGTTCATTGAATCTCCTCCTCCAATTAGTTGTTTAATTGTCCACCGCCATTCACGACTAGATGTGGCAGAATGGCAGAGCCATGATCAAATCTGTTGGTTGTGGGAACATTTTGATCTGTTTATCGTGTGCACACACGCTGTTTAGCATGCATGGAGTCCCATGTTGTAGCTTCACCAGGCCGACACTACGCTTTTTATGCAAGCCAGCTGCAGCTCTTGGCTATTCTACACTCCTCATTGAACCAGGGTTCATCCCATCACTTGGCAGTAGCCATGACAGTCGTCACAAAGTGAGGAATACACCAGCCATGATGTTACAGGTTATGGCCGAACAGAATTCTGCTGCCGCTGATCACCTACTGCTCCTCATGGAAGCCCAGTTTTGAGCAGCTAGATCTGTTCTGAATCTATTCCATTTAGGTAGTGCTATACAACATGTTGAAGAGTGCCCTCAGAGAAAATATTAATTGTATATCATTTGTGCTTAATTGTATGCAGGTGGAAGGCATTAATAGGAGTTTCACTTGAGCACATATAAAGAAACACTCACTGAAACTGGGGTGCAATTGAGTTAGGAGGCATATGCTTGTAATGTTTCACTCTAAATAAATATGTTAGACTGAGTAAATATTTGCTCCAGTGCTATCCTTCACTGACTGGCCCTATGGAGTATAACAGTGCAAGGAATGCCAGATGCATCTACAACAGGTAGGCTGTTGAGTATAAGGTGAAGTAGATTTTTCCCTTATATTAGTTATCTCACCACCTGTTGCAAACCCAGGCTGGCAGCTACGTCCTTCAGGATTTAGCTTGGTTAGTACATAGGAAATAAGAGCAGGTCGTCGTCATTTGGCCCCTCAAGCTTGCTCCACCATTCAATAAGATTACAGCTGATCTGGCTTAAGGCCTTAGCTCCACTGTCCTACCTGCCCCCTTAAACCTCAACTCTTCTGTGGATCAAAAATCTGCCTAACTCAGCCTTGAATATATTCAATCACCCAGTCTCCACTGCTGCGGAGGTAGAGAATTCTAAAGATTAACAAACCCCAGAGAAGAAATTCCTCAAGTCCATCTTAAATGGGAAACCCCTTAATTTGAAACTCTTTAGTGCTCTTTAGTTCTAGATTTCCTCAAGGGGAAACATCCTTTCAGCATCTACTCTGTCATGCCCCCTCAGAATCTTAAATGTTTCAATGATATCACCTCCTATTCTTCTAAACTCTAATGAGTAAAGGCCCAACTTTTCCTCATACAGCAACCCTTTCATCACAGGAATCAGCCTAGTGAACCTTCTCTGAACTGCCTCCAATGCAAGTACATCCTACCTTAAAGAAGGAGACCAAAACTGTATGCTGTAATGTAGGTGTGGTCTCACCAATGTCCTGTACAGTTGTAGAAAGACTTCCCTACTTTTATATTCCATCCCCTTTGCAATAAAGGCCAATATTCCATTTGTCTTCCTAATTGCACGTTGTACCTGCATGCTAATTTTGTGGTTTGCGTACAAGGACACCCAGATTCCTCTGTACAGCAACATTCTACAGTCTCTCACCATTTTAAAATATTCTGCTTTTCTATTCTTCCTGCCAAAGTGGACAAACTCACATTTTCCCACATTACATTCGTTCTGCCAAATTTTTACCCACTCATAACATTCCCATATCTATTTATGGTGGTGCTATGGATCCATGCTTGGTGATGGACATTGAGGTCACCTACACAAGAGTACATTATGCACGCTTGCTATCTTCAGTACTTTTTTCCAAGTAGCGTTTAACATAGAGGAGTACTGATTTACTAGCTGAGGGAGGGTAGTAGGTGGTAATCAACAGGAGGTCTCCTTGTCCATGTTTGACTTGATGCCAAGTGACTCCATGAGGTCCGGAGTCAATGTTGAAGAGCCACTCCCTCTAATGTTCCATTACCTCTGGTGAGTCTGTCCTGTGGTGGGTTGTCTGGGAAGTTCGCTGAAAGGTAGGATTCTGTACGACTATGCTGGTCTGTTTCTTGACTTGCCTGAGGGACAGTGCTTTCAATTTTAGCATCATTTGTTAGTGAGGAGGAGTTTGCATGGTTGGCTGGATTGATGTGCCTTTGCAGTGTCCAGTGCCTAGCTTGATACCAGGCAGTTCATTCAGTTTTAATCTTGTGGTAGTTTGACTCAACTGAGTGGCTTGCTAGGCCAATTCTGAGGGCAGTTAAGGGCCAACCATATTGTTGTGGGACTACTGCAAAATGGCATAACACAGCAGTCAGAACCTGCTTGGCCTTTTCATGTCTATTCCTACAGCGCTGACAAAATTTACACCCTTCCTTTTAGTTGCGCAAAACCTTATGCATCACAAACTTCACCAACGAAACATGTGCAATTCGTTTTCCAATTGTCCAACATACATAACCATTAAATGTAGCTGGGACCATTCTGTGGTTGCAACAATCATTTCTGCATGCACATGTTTCCTGTTATTCTTTCTGGTTTCCTGTAAAAGCCACTGTCAATGTGCAGACAGCTGTAAAACCATTCTGTACAATCTTGCCCACGTGTCTGTCAAAAGAATATTTATCTATACTTCCGAGCAGCCCAATTCTGTCGATATCCCAACAGTTTTAAACCTATTTTCCTACTTTAGCTGATTGCCCATGAAACAGAATGATCATTTCTCATAGCACTTGGAAAATAAATCCGGGAGAGAGATCTATCAAGTAGTGGGTGTATTTTAGGTTAGCATACTGTCCTTTCACCTCTAGGACTTAAGAGTCAAATACAATGTAAGTTTCCTCTTTGGAGCTGCATATCCGTGTTACATAACGGCATCTCAAATCAGTCCTTTGTAGGGAGTCCAAAGGGCAACGTGATCTATAATTCAGTAGAAATTAGCTCTCACTCAAAAAGGGTGTAAGGATGACTGACACTGAAGTTACACTTGGGCTACATGCCTGACATTCAAGTTGCCCTAAACCTAACAGGACGTACCTGACCCTGACACTGGGTGCCAATGTGGAAGTGTTCCATTCTTTAGCACTGGCATCTAATGACTTGAAATTCATCCAGAAGTGTCCTGATTTGTTTGAAACATCTCCTGCCAACTTTTTGTGCGGCATCATGGAATATTCGTTGCCTTAAAGGCAGTACATGTTAATCTTGCAGCTCCCAAAGTAGTAGAAGCTGACCTTCAGCTTCCTGAAACAGAACAGCGATCTGGTGCTTTCCCAGAAGGAAAGTTTGCCAAGAATGCCAATGGTATGGGAGCTGGTCTCTACTGGGCTGCTTAGGGAGACACCAGAATTTGTGATATCAGGAAGCACTTCTTTACAAAAAGGGAAATCTGGAACTCTTCCCCTGAAAAGCTCTTGAGGCTAGTTCAACTGAAAATTTCAAAACAGACTTTTATTTATTTTGGATGAGCAAAGGAATAAAGGATTACTGAAACAAGGTGTTTTGATGGAATTAAGGTACAGATCAGTCATCATCTAACTGAATGGCAGAACTGGTTTTGAGACTGAATGGCCTATCCCTGTTCCTTCGCAAATATATATTAAAAAAAAGTAAACGCTTGAAGACTGTTCCAACAATTCTTACAATTGATGGACTTTAAAAGGGATCTTAACTTGACATGACTTAGAAAATAACTACAAAGAATCTTCAGGCTTCAATCCTAAAGCTGTGAATACACTACCACTTTCATATTCATGGTTTTATTTGCTCATTTTTACAAAAGTGGCTGTATAACCGAGGCTTCAGAACCCATCTGACACCTGAATACAATAAAACCAAAGCGGTGAGAGATCTTCTCATGCCACCTGGTTTAAAGACCTGATTGCCCGGTGGGGGGTGTCATTCTACACAGTAACTGCAATTTTAACTCAAAACAGCCCAGGTGGCCCACTGGACTCATTTGAAGTAGTGTGTGGGATCTTTCAAATATGATACACTGGCATTTTTGTTCAACTCTTGATTTGTTCAAAGTATTTCTGAAGCTGGTGTTAGAATGGCCTCTGCACAAATGATCAGTGTTTATGTAGCCATATCAATAGCAAACCTGGTCTCTCGGCATGATCATTTCAAGCATCAAATTACCAAGTGACACCAAATCCTGACCACAATTTCACTGAAGAATATCCAATTTGAGCAATTTAAAAAGCATTGCCAATGTATTTTGGAAGAGTTTAGTCCATAGAAAACTACTTTGGGCTTCTTACTAAGAGAAATAGAAATCCATGTTTGGTTGCTATTTTTATATTTTCCTCCTCTTGGTGTTTATGGTTAATTAAGTGAATTATTTTGCAAAATTCTGGATTATCAGCATGACATTGCAACAAGATCTATTTTCACCTGAAGGAAAGCGGGAACAGGAGTAGACCATTTAGCCTGAAGCCTCTTCCACCTTTCAAGGAGATCATGGTTAATTTGCAACCCAACTCCAAATACCCTCCTTTACTCCAAATCCTCAATGTCTTTGGTTAACAAAGATTATCAATCTCAAATTTAAAATTTACAATTCGCCTAGCATCAACTGCTGTTTGTGGGAGCATTCTAAACTTCTACCCCACCCCCAACCCCCAGCATGTAGAAGTATTTCCTAATTTCTCTCCTAAAAGATCTGGCATTAACTTTTAGACTATGCCCCCTAATCCTCGACTTCCAAACCAGCAGAAATCATTTTTCTCTCTGCCCTATCAGTTGCTCTTAATATCTTGAAGATTTTAATCAAAATCACAAGTGTAAAATAAATGTATTAATTTTCATTTGTCTCAGGTCCTAATCTTTCTTTCCCACAACTCAATTTCAGGGCAGTTTTATAAATTCACTTTCAGCATTCAATCTTACTGGAAAATGATGTCACTAAGCTGAGGAAGTTATTTTCCATGTAAGATTTCATAAAATTTATACCTACTCAAATGGAGCATTATGATAAAATACTGATATCATGCTATTACAGGGGTGCCAAATCCCATGTGCCAAATGTACTGCTATGAATTTTTCAGCTTTGCAACATTATGGTCCAAATCCATTCATCACCAACCCACAGCATCCTGCATCTCATCTTTTGCTGCTTGCTGCAGATAGCACTGCTAGGATTTGCTCAGTTCAAAACTAGGTTGGGTGCATTTAAAACCATTTTGCCGACACAAAACAGATCTGCACATAAATCTGGACAACTTTGTTTTTTCAAAATGCAATTGCAAATCGGAGTTTTGATTTTCCAATCTCAAAATTACTACTGGCTTTTCCGGGGTGCAGGCCTTTATCATTCTAACTGGCTTGTAGACTGTACAGAAAAGCTTTATTTTGTTTCATTTTAGGATTAAAATTTGATGGTTAACTGAAGTAGTTTTTTTTGTCAATTGAAAAGTTAAGGATTAGATTAAAACAGAAATCAAGAGGAGGTTTAAAATATCCACCTCCTGCTATCCAGGGTACTCCCTCCTTTCACTGGCTCTATTTGTCCTCCCTCAGTCGTCGACTGTTCCATACGTCCCTCTTGTACCCCTACTACCTGCTCTCTTGCCCTTCCTTCCACCTTCTCCTCCACTGCTCCACCTTCCTACCTCTCTTCCCCTGCATTTGCCTCCTCCTTCATGCCTCACACCTCGTCTCCTGAGCCTCCCTTCCCTCCTCTCCCACAATGATTTCATTATCCCCCACCCTCTAACCTCACTTGATCTCAAAAAAATTTTAATTGGTCTTGATTATACACAGGAGATTAATGGAATTCTTGTGCTTTTGAACATATAGTGTATGTCCCAGAAACGTACAAAGTACTTTGCACACACGCACACTTTGAACAGCAGACTAATGTTAAGTGTGTGGATGCATGTGCCAACTATGACACAAATGATTGACAACTTATGCTATTTTCGATTGTACTTGAGGGTTTTGTTGGCCCCGGGGGGTGGTTTGGTGGGGGGGGCGGGGGGGGTAGGGTAAAGAGACAGGTCAGGATTGTTTTTAAGTTTGTTCTTGGGACGTGAGCATCTTGACTAAGGCCAGCATTTATTGCCCGTCCTTAATTACCACCGAGAAGGCTATGGTGAGCACCTTCTTGAGCCGCTGCAGTCCATGTGGTGCAGGAACATCCATAGTGCTGTTAGTAAGGGAGTTTCAGGAGTTTGGCCCAGCAATGGGACAGTGATATAGTTCCAAGTGAGGATGATGTGTGGCTTGGAGGGGGAACTTGCAGATGGTGGTGTTCCCATGCATCTGCTGCCCTTGTTCTTCTAGATGGTAGAGGATTTGGTGTGGATTTGGAAGGTGCTTTTGAAGGAGTCTTGGTGGCTTCCTGCAGTGCATCTTGTAGGTGGTACACACTGCTGCTACTGTGCGTCAGTGGTGGAGGGAATGGATGTTGAACATGGTGGATGGGGTGTCAATCAAGCAGGCTGCTTTGTCCTGGATGGTGTCGAGCTTCTTTACTGTTGTTGGAGCTGCACTCATCCAGGCAAGTGGGGAGTATTCCATCACACTCCTAACATGCCTTGAAGATGATGGACAGGCTTTGGGGAGTCAGGAGGCAAGTTACCCAGTGCAGAATTCCCAGCCTATAGCTGGCTCTCGTCATCTGCAGAGACCTCCTATTAGTGTGTCAGCTTTGATTTGTGAAGTCCTGGTGTAAGGCTTGAATCCACAACCTTCTGACTTCTACTCATTTACATTGGATCCTTAAATCCTTTCAAAATGCAATCAATGTTTTGCTGTGCAAACAAGACACATTCCAATCTTGTGTTGAAAGTGTACTGATATAGTGCCATGTGGAATTTAATTTATTTCAGCTGCAAAAATCCTACATACCAGCAGTATTAATTAGTACATTCCCATGCTAATAGATTACACAATTGCACATTGTTTCTGTATCTTGTATTGATACTGTGTTTAATCATAAACATATAGGCATGCAGCTACAGGCGATAATAGTGTCTTGGTTCACTTGTAGCACTGCTGCTACTAATGTCTTGGCTACAGAGTAAACATGACAACAAACTGCAAGAGTCCTGAAGAAGGGTATTTATTGTAGCCAAGATTCTTGTGTTGTTTTACCAGCATTTTCCATTTTTATTTCAGATTCCAGCATGTTAGATAAAACTTAATATTGGGAAACGTGAGGTGATACATTTTGGGAAAAAAAACCAGAGGAAACATTTCCCATTAATAGCAAAACTTGAGAGAAAAAAAGATCTTGGGGCTCAGGTACATAAAGCTGGTGAAAATGGGCACAGAGTGCAACATGAATTTGTATTGCACCTTTATCACAGTGTAGCATTCCAAGATACTTTATAGATGGTGAGAAACTGAAATGGATTCTCAGCCAGGAAGAAACTAGAAGAGGTAACAGACTTGGTTGGGGAGATGGGTTTTGAGAAGCATTTAAAAGGAGTGCAGAAATGTCTAAGAGGAGAGCTCAAGGGAGTAGAACCAAGGCTGCTGAAGGATCTTGCACCTATGACGAAATGAGGGGAAGAGAGAGGGTATAAACATAAGCTCAGAATCAGAAGAAAGGCATGCTCAATAGGGATTTGTAAGGCTGGAACAATCTGCAGATGGGTAGAGAAGACCATGGAAGGATTTATAGACAATAAATAAAACAATGCAAAGAATGAAAGCAAAGTGGTAATGTTCACCTCCATTAAAATCAATAACCTAGATCTGTGTGTGCAGAGCACAATCTGCAGATGACATAAAACTTAGAAGTATTGTGAACTGTGAAGAGAATGTAATAGATTTCAAGAGGATATAGACAGGTTGAGGGAATGGTCTAACACATGGCAGATGAAATTAAAGCAGAGAAAGTGTGAAATGATATATTTCAGTAGGAGGAATGAGGAAAGGTAAGATAAAATAAAGAGTACAATTTGAAATGGGGTACAGGAGCAGTGGGACCTGGAGGTGTATGCACACATCATTGAAGGTGGCAGAGCAGGTTGTGAAAGCAGTTAATAAGGCACACAGGATTCTGTGTGTATAAATAGAGGCATAGATTACAACAGCAAGGAAGTTATGATTCTTTATAAAGACACTGGTTCTGCCTCAGCTGGAGTATTGCGTTCAATTCTGGATGCCATATTTTATGAAGGACATGAAGTCATTGCAGAAGGTGCAGACAAATTTACAAAAATTGTTCCAAAAATGAGAGACTTCGGTTAATTGGGCAGATTGGCAAAGCTGAGGCTAGTCTCCTCAGATGATTTAGATAGGGGTGTTCGAAATCATGACAGGTCTATACAGAGTGGATAGAGAGAAAACATTCCCGTTGGTGGAAGAGTTGAGAATGAGAGGACAATAATTAAACGTGAAAAAGCAAAAGAACCAAAAGTGATGTGAGGGAAAACTTTATTAGTGAGTGGTCAGGATCTGGAATGCATTGTCTGAGAGTTTGGTTGAGGCAGGTTCAATCATGGCTTTCTAAAAGGAACTGGATATTTATCTGAAGAGAAAACATTTGTAGGGCTATAGTGAAAAGGCTGGAGAGTGGGACGACGCGAGCTACTCTAACAGTGAGCAAGCAGTGACATGACAGGCTGAACAGCCTCCTTATGTGCTGCAACCATTCTATGATTCTATGAAATTGGGTCAAAAGGAAATCTGATAGGAATCAAAATTGACAAGTCAGGTGGTATTATCACTGATTAGTGGATCAGTAACTAGAGGGCATAAAATGTCAAGAAAACAAAAGAAGTTAGGAGTTTTTTTTAAAATGAGGGCCAGTTGGGAGATGAAATGCCCTCCTAAGAACAGCTTGATCCTGGAGTTGGAATACAGCCAATTTCAGGCTCTGAAATTACCCCATTAACCATCATGACTCACTTCTCTTACAAATGCGGTGAGTCATATTGGCTTAAAGGAGAATTCCACAAAGCCCAAAAATAGCTGCTTTTCAGTCTCCAATAAGAATAGAGGTTGAAACATAGAAACTAGGAGCAGGAGTAGGCCATTCGGCCCTACTCCACCATTCACTATGATCATGGCTGAGCATCCGACTCAATAGCCTGATCCCGCTTTCTCCCCATACCCTTTGATCCCTTTTGCCCCAAGACTATATCTAACTCCTTCTTGAAAACATACCACAAAGTAGTTGACCCCAAAATATTGTAAAGAATTGCACAGGCTCACCACTCTCTGGGTGAGGAAATTTATCCTCATCTCAGTCCTAAGTGGTCTACCCCTTATCCTCAGACCGTGACCCCTGGTTCTGGACTCCCCCACCATCGGGAACATCCTTCCTGCATCTACCCTGTCTAGTCCTATTAGAATTTTATAGGTTTCTATGAGATCCCCCCTCATTCTTCTGAACTCCAGCAAATATAATCCTAATCGACTCAATCTCTCCTCAATTGTCAGTCCCGCCATCCCAGGAATCAGTCAGGTAAACCTTTGCTGCACTCCCTCTATAGCAAGAACATCCTTCCTCAGATAAGGAGACCAAAGCTGCACACAATACTCCAGGTGTGGTCTCACCAAGGCCCTGTACAATTGCATCAAGACATCCCTGTTCCTGTACTCGAATCCACTGGCTATGAAGGCCAACATACCATTTGCTTTCTTTACCGCCTGCTGAAACTGCATACTTACCTTCAACAACTGGTGTACAAGGACACCTAGGTCTCGTCGCACATTCTCCTCTCTCAACCTATAGCCAATCAGATAATAATCTGCCTTCCTGATTTTGCTACCAAAGTGGATAACCTCACATTTATCCACATTAAACTGCATCTGCCATGCATTTGTCCACTCACTCAGCTTGTCAAAATCACACTGAAGCATCTCTGCATCCTCCTCACAGCTCACCCTCCCACCCAGCTTTGTGTCATCTGCAAATTTGGAGATATTACATTTAATTCCCTCATCTAAATCATTAATATATATTGTGAATAACTGGGGTCCCAGCACCAATCCCCGCAGTACCCCACTAGTCACTGCCTGCCATTCGGAAAAAGACCCGTTTATTCCTACTCTTTGTTTCCTGTCTGCCAACCAGTTTTCTCTCCATCTCAATACACTACGCCCAATCCAATGTGCTTTAATTTTACACGCCAATCTCTTATGTGGGACTTTGTCGAAAGCCTTCTGAAAGTCCAAATAAACCACATCCACTTGCTCCCCCTCATTAACTCTACTAGTTACATTCTCGAAAACTTCCAGTAGATTTGTCAAGCATCATTTCCCTTTCGTAAATCCATGCTGACTCCGTCCGATTCTGCCACTGTTTTCCACGTGCTCAGCTATTAAATCTTTTATAATGGCCTCTAGAATTTTCCCCACTACCGACGTCAGGCTGGCTGGTCTATAATTCCATTTTCTCTCTGCCTCCCCTTTTAAATAGTGGGGTTACATTAGCTACCCTCCAATCTGTAGGAACTGTTCCAGAGTCTATAGAATCTCAGAAGGTGACCACCAATGCATCCACTGTTTCTAAGGCCACTTCCTTTAGTGCTCTGTGATGTAGATTATCAGGCTTGGTGTGCAGGAAAAAAGTGGAAGCTTGGCATGTTATCAATTGCGTTGGGAACATAAATACCACACTATTCCAAATATGGCCAAAAGAGCTTAATTCCAATAGTGAGATGAGAATGATTGCCCTTGCAATCAAGACAACATTTGACCAGGTGTGGCCTCAAGAAGCCCTGGCAAAATTATAAATGGGAATTGGGGGAAATCTTTCCACTGGTTGAAGACATATTTAGCACAATGGAGGGTTGTGGAGTTTGGAAGCCAATCATCTCAACCCCAGGACATCGCTACAAGAGTTCCTCAGGGTAGTGTCCTTGGCCTACCATCTTCAGCTGCTTCAGTGATGGCGTTCGCAGAAATCAGAATGTTCACTGATGATTGCGCACTGCAACTGCTCAGATACTGAAGCAGTCCATGCCCATATGCAGCAAGACCTGGAGAAGTTCAGACTTGGGCTGATATATGGCAAGTAACATTCACGCCACACCTAGTGCTGGACAATGACCAGCTCCAAGACAGAATCTAATCACCTCCCCTTGATGGTTAATGGCATTAGCATCGCTGAATCCCCTACTATCAACATCCTATGAGTCACCAGTGACCAGAAACTTAACTTGTCCAGTGATATAAATACTGTGGCTACAAGCGCAGATCAAAAGCTGAGAATTCTGCAGCGAATAACTCACCTGACTCCCAAAAGCCTGTCCACCATCTTCAAGGCACAAGACAAGAGAGTGCGGTGGAATGTTATCTCCATGGCTGGATGAGTGCAGCTGCAACAATTAAGCAGCTCAATACCTATCAGCACAAAGCAGCCTTCATGACTGGCATCCCATCCACCACCTTAAACATTGACTACTTCCACCAGCAGCATATAGTGACATCAGTCAACAAGATGCACTGCAGCAACTTGCCAAGGTTCCTTCGACAGCACCTTCCAAAGTCATGGCCTTTAAGACAAGGGCAGCAGATGCAAGGGAACATCACCTCCAAGTTTCTCTCCAAGTCACATATCATCCTGACTTGGAACTATATCGCTGTCCTTCATTGTCACGGAGTCAAAAACTCAGAACTCCCTTGCTAACAGCACGGTGGGTGTACCTACACCGCATGGATAGCAGCAGTTCAAGAAGGCAGCTCACCACCACCTTCTCAAGGGCAGTTAGGGATGGGCAATAAATGCTGGCCTCATCAACGATGCTCACATCGCATGAATGAATAAAAACAGTTGGTCTCAGGAGAAATATATTACCAGAAACAGTGTTGGAACCAATCTGGCCAGTTTACTTAACAGATCAAAAGCTAGACAGTACCTAATTTAAAATACAAATTTATAAGACAAATGATTTGTGAATTTATTTTTTGGTAGATCAGATGGCATAATAGGGTGAAACTAAGGTCAGGTGTGATAAGATTTGACCTTAGTGATCATGGAAATCAAAAAAAGACAAATTCTGTTTTGCAACCAACAGACAAGCCACAGTTCCCATAATCTACAATATATGCCTCAGCAACCAGTGTTAAAGGTCACATTGAACTCTGTGTAGTATGAGTTCTAGAGGCGGAAATATCCCCTGTGCAGATTTCCAACTATTTTTGGAGCTAATCAGTTCCAATAATTCCTATATTTCTACAAAAAAAAAGTTTCAGCACCCTTTATAGAACCAGCAGCCCACTTATCATGTCAACTTAGTTTAGTGGCAACATCTTCACTTCTCAAGTCAGAAAGCTTTGGGATCAAGTCCTGCAACAGGATTTGAGCACACAATTTAGGCTGACAATTAGATGTCGTACTGACGGACTATGGCAGAGGTTTTGCCTTCTGATTAAGGCGCTAAACTTGAGGCCTTTGTCTTCCCTCTTGAAGAACAGTGAAATTTGCCCTAAATCCTAGCCAATATATATCCTTCAATTCCATCAAAAATTAAAGGCCATTCATGCGGGACTCTTCTGGGTGCAAGTTTGCTGCTGTGTTTGTCAACAAGAATGATTAAATGCCGAAAGTAATGCAAAGATGTCAATGACATGAAAATTACTATAAAAATTTAAGTTCTTTCTCACAATCTAACGCCTCAGTAAAACAGACCCAATCTATAAATGCAACCTATTAACTATTTCACACCAACCTAAATATATGGTCATTTCAACACAAAATGGAGGAAAACTAAGACAGCTATTTTTTTCCCTCATCCAACCAGAGACAACCTGCTTGCATAAAGTTTTCTAAGTCTGATATTGTCTTTTGCTTCAATGGGTAAGCCAAATTATTCCCCCCCCCCCAGTGTGTGAAAAGCCTCCAGCTTCTAAGCCTCAAGTTGCTGTCTACAGGAACTGAAGAGAAGAAAACTCACTTTGAATTTGACTGTTCAGGGTATTGTGTTACTTTGCCTGGGTCTTTTAAAATCTATGTTTTACTGTTGCCTTAACAGAAGTGTAGCTGGGAATTAGATTAATTGGGGGGCTAAGAGTTATCATAGTAGTGGTTTGTAAACCCATGTATGTGCTTAAAATCATTTTTTTAAATTAATAAAAGTTTAATTTAGTTTTGTAAGAAACCTAGAAGGCTTGGTGGTCTTATTACTACTGAATTCAAGTCACACAACTCAAAATAAATACAAATTGTAAAATATTTGTGGCTGTTGTTTCAAGTATCCCTATGGGATTTAAACAGCTCAGCATTTACCATCCACTGTGCCACAACGCCTATTAAATATCCATTTTAGGATAAAATTCATGAGTGCATTAGTTTAGATAGCCCAAAATGAATTATGGTGCTTCGGGAGGTTTTTAACCTCCAAGTTGGTAGAACACTAGTACTTAAGTTTCTTTTTTGATGCCGTGGGGAGAAACGAACTACAAACAAATACACACTTTTGGGGTTGAAAACAAAACACCGTTTCTCAGATTTAAATCAGCAAGGTAATGTTGAGGAGAAATAAGTCAAATATTTTAAGCGAATAGATTTGCAGTTGGAGTAAATGATTAGTTATTGATAATGAACTATTAATAGGTAACAATACCAAAAGTTGTTTGAATTATAATTAAGAAGGTTAATGATAAGTATGTCTATGGATAGCAATGATGGTTGTGCTGTGATCTTGGCAATGCCAGTTTTGGGGGAGTGCCTTACCTGTGTCCTGGCGGAACTGGGTGAGTGTGGGGATATCAATGATGTACGGTGCCAGCCTGGGGTCGGCCTGGCCCAGAGAGATGCTGCTTGCTCCTTTGGCCGCCGCTCCGTGTAGCATCAGGAGGCTGCGCTCGATGTGCTCGCTCACCCGGCTGCTGTACGGCCTCCAGCGGCCCGCCTCGTCTTCCCACTCCCAGACGGCGACCAGCGGCCCCAGGGCCGGCCCGGAGCCCGGCATCAGGAAGGGGACGACGGAGAAACCCGAGCCACTGGCACCGAGGCCTCCGCCGGCAGCTGCCCCTCCGTTTCCGTGAGCCGAAGCTGCCATATCTTCCTGTCCGCCCGGAGTTAATGGTGTGCGAGACTTGAGGGGGGGGGGGGGGGGGGTGCAAAACACACGCCGATAACTTTCCGATCGAAGCTCCGCCCTCCCACTGTTTTCCTCCCCGTCTCCAGGGTGTCAGCGGCCGCACTACATTCTGGGAATTGTAGTTCCTTCCGGCCGGCGTCACCTGAGGTTTAATATCCGGTTCGCCAGCTGGGAACTACAAATCCCATGAGGTCCCGCTCCGGCCTGCACCCTCTGTTGACGGCTGGTGTCAGGTGCGAGCCAAGAAACGAAACTTCGTGACAAAACTTTTATTGTAATAGCCCTAATCAGGCGGAGGAGATTTAACTGCCCAAGGCACGTAAAATGAACTGTGCAATTATAAAGATTAGAAGCGTGATAGCAATACAAATCTGCAAAAACAAAATGCGTAATCCAATTGAGCAGGTTGAGGAATGAGCTGCTGTTAAGAAATTGGGGTTGTTTTCCTTGGAGAAATTGAGAGATTTGATATTTCTTAAATAGTGAGAGATTAGAAAGTGTAGATTTACAAAGGGATCTGGGTGTCCTCGTCAATAAATCACTGAACACTAACAGCAAGCAATTAGGAAGGCTAATGGTATGTTAGCCTTTATTGCAAGAGGATTTGAGCACAGGAGTAGTAAAGTCTTGCTTCAATTGTATAGGATCTTGGTTCGACTACACCTGGAGTACCGTGTGCAGTTTTGGTCCCTTACCTTAGGAAGAATATTATTGCCATAGAGGGAGTGCACCGAAGGTTCTCCAAGCTTGTTCCCAGGATGGTGGAACTGAGAGGGCATTGGATGATTATTTAAATAGAAACAATGTTCAGGGTTACGAGGAAAAGGCAGGATATTAGCACTAAGTTAAATTGCTCAGAGAGCCAGTGCAGATACGATGGCCCAAATAACTGCCTCCTGCACCATAACAATTCTGTGACTGTCCTATGAAGAGAGATTGGTGAAACTGGGCTTGTATTCTCTAAAGTTTCAAAGAATGAAAGGTGATCTCATTGAAACCAACAAAATGTTTAAAGGGATAGACAGGGTAAGTCCATAAGATGTTCCCCTGGTTAGGGAGTCTAGAACCAGGGGACACAATTTCAAAATAAGGGGGAAGCCACATAGGACCGAGATAAGAAGAAATGCTTTTACCCAAAGGTTTGTGAATCTTTGGAAATTTTCCACCCCAAAGGGCTGTGGAAGCTGTCATTGAGTATGCCTTAAGCAGAGATTGACAGATTTCTAAATACCAATGACATAAAGAGTTATGGGGATAGTGTGGGGAAAAGGCATTGAAGTGGATGATCAGCCGTGATTGTATTGAATGGAGGAGCAAGCTTGATGGGCTGAATGGCCTATTCCTGTTCCTATGTTCTTAACAGAAGTGCTCAAAATCATGAGGGGCCTGGACAAAGTAGATAGGTGAAAACTGTTCCCATTGGTGAAAGGATTGAGAACAAGAGGACACAGATTCAAGGCAATAGGTAAAAGAAGCAATGGCAACATGAGGATAAACTTTTTCACGCAGCAAGTGGTTAGTATCTGGAATGCAGTGCCTGAGAGTGTGATGAAGGCACGTTCAGTTGAGCATTGAAGAAGAAATTGTTTTGTGATCAGAAAGGGAAGAATGTGCAGGGCAAGGGGAGAAGGCAGGCGAGTGGTACTAGATAGATTGCTCCTATGGAGAGCCAGTGCAGGCACGATGGCCCGAAAGGCCTCATTTTGTGTGGCAACAATTCTCTGATTCTGTGAAGTAACATGATCCGTTTTAATTCATGCTCTTCTCAGCATTGTTGCACAGATCGTTCCTGACTTCACGGTAACGTTGTCTCACAATTGAATAATTGTAACCATGTTTTCCATCAATCTTGTGCTCCCAAGAAATTTTATGGAAATTACTACAGCAGTTGGGTTGGATACTTTGTTCAAAGAGTTGACAAACTAGTACAAGGAAGAGCAGAGGGATCCAGTTGATGCAGGTAGATACATACCCTTCTAGAAAATATGGAATGATGAAGGGAAGGGAGCATGGGACTAGTGTTATAAATCTGCAGAGGTAGAAGAAATTCTCAATCTGAGGTGAAATTACTGGAGCATTATTGTGGTACAAAGAGGTTTCTGGGACTTCTTTAAAAAAGGTAAATTTATCCAGGAAATAGGTTAGTGTTTTTATAAGTCTATTCTGTTGTAATTTTGTAATAAGTTATGCCCCACAAACTCCTTTTTCTGAAGTGATGTTTTGTTCATTCAAACAGCTCCATTATTTACATTAGTCGGGCCATATACATTTAGACCATAAGACAGAGAAGAAGCAGGCCATTCAGCCCATCGAGTCTCCTCCGCCATTCAGTGAGATCATGGCTGATCTGATGATCCTCAACTCCACCTTCCTGCCTTTTCCCCATAACTCTTGACTGCCTTACTAACTAAAAATGTCTATGTCAGCCTTGAATATACTTAGCGACTCAGCCTCTACAGCCCTCTGCGGCAAATAATTCCACAGATTGACCACCCTCAGAGAGAAGAAATTCCTCCTCATTTCTGTCTTAAATGGGCAACCTCTTACTGAGATGATGCCCTCTGGTCCCAGACTCAACAAGGGGAAACAACTTCTCAACATCTACCTTGTCATGCCCCCTAAGAATATGTTCACTCATGGGATGAGGGCTTCGCCGGCTGGACCAGCACTTACTGTCCATCCCTAGTTGCTCTTGAGGTGGTGGTGGTGAGCTGCCTTCTTGAATCGCTGGAGTCCATGTTGTGTAGGTACACCCACAGTGCTGTTAGGAAGGGAGTTTCAGGATTTTGATCCAGCGACAGTGAAGGAATGGCAATACATTTCCAAGTCAGGATGATGTGTGGCTTGGAGGGGAACTTACAGGTGGTGGTGTACCCACCATTTGCACAGTAAGATCCCACAAACAGAAATGACCAAATAATCTCTTGTTAATGATGTTGAAGGAAAAATATTGGTCAGGACATAGAGAACAGCCCTACTCTTTGCATTGTGGCATGGGATTCTTTACACAATAGGATAGGAGGGGCCTCAGTTTAATGTCTCATCCAAAGTACTGCACTCCCTCAGTACTGCAATGGGATGTCAGCCTAGATCACGTGCTCTGGAATGATATTTAGACCCACTGCCTTTGATTTAAAGCGGAGATTGCTACCAACTAAATCATAGCTAATATAGGCGTAGGCCTTTTCTGCCCGTTCTGGTGAATTATAAAGATCCCGAGTCACAGCCACAATGAGGTGCTGTTCGTCAAGCTCATTTTGAACTACATTGCAACAGAGTAGGACTCCAAGGTCAGAGTTGCAGGGGGACAAAAAATTTTTTAGAATGACAAGGCAAGCAACCGGAAGCTCAGGGTCACACTTGGAGATAGAATGGAGATGTTCAGCAAAGCAATTACCCAATTGGTTGCCCAATGTAGGGGAAACCACAATGATAGCTGCACACATGGTATACTAAGTTGAAGTACAAGTAAAATAATCTCACCTGGAAGGATCATTTGGGGCTCTGGATGGTGGCAACGAAGGGGTTGAGGGTGACCAGGTTGTCAGAGGAAGCTGAATGGGGACAAGAGGGAGTAGGAAGATGTGTTTGGTGTTGGAATCATACAGGGAGTGGTGGAAAATGCAGAAGCTGGTGGGTTGCAAGGTGAGGACTATTGTATGGGAGGGAGTTAAGGGGTAAGGATGTAAATGTAGGAAATGGGATGGACACATTCAAGCAGTGGTGGGGCAAGGGGATTGAGAACAGGAATCCCAGCTGAGGAAAAAGGACATTTTGGAAACTCTTGAGGTAGGTGGCAACGTCAAAGCAGATGCGATGGAGACGGAGAAACTTCCATCATTTAACCATCTCCTTTGTCCGTTTCCCCAGCTCTACTTCTTTTGCTTTTCCCATTTTACTTACAGCCACAATGCTGGTTGATCACCCTTCTCCATTTCCTCCCATCAGTCACCCAATCTTCTTCCAATCCTACTGCATTTGAGTATCTCATCACCACATCTTTCCATCTGGTCTGAGGCTTTCCTCTTTACCTTCTTCCCAGCAGTCCCATCTCCATCACTTGCATCACATTTTCTCTCTCTCGCTCCATAACAGATGACCATACTATTTTAATCTCTTAGCTATTTCCTTCGATACTCCTACAATCTTCACGGACTCCCTGATGTGCTGGTTCCTGATTTTGTCCTTTTTCATTACTCCACTCATCCATCTCAGCATCTGCATCTTATTAATATTCAGTTGTTGTTCCTCTCTTTTTGATGTTGCCCAAGTTTCTGCACTAGATTACAAGGCCTTGCTCTACTTAGTAATACTTACTTTGTAACATCTTCCAGCTTTGATGAAACGTTATTGGCCTGAAAAGTTAATCCTATGTTTCTTTTTCAACAGATGCTTGCTGACCTGTGGAGGGTTCCCAGCGTTTTGTTTTTACTTCAGATTTCCAGCATCTGCAGTGTTTTGCATTTTTAAATTTAATCATTTACATGTGTCCTTAATTATACAGTATTAACTATTAGGAATTTAAGAGTTTTAGTTTGCTGCAATGAATAGATGCTCAGCAATATAACTATTCTGCACTCCGTGAATTCATCAAGCACCCCAGGTCAGGTACACCAGAGATCGGAAAGAACAGTCAAGCTCTCAATGGTATGGAGAGGCAATGCCTTACCCATTAATCTAAGCTGGGCCAAACCTTTGCTATAGTTTCTAGCAGAAAAATGGTGAGAAATTATTGAAGCTAACATATGCATGGTGATAACAGTTAAGGATTTCAAGTTGGCCATAATTGGAGTACAATATCACTTGGTACAGATCACGGGACAACAGAATTTCTGGAGCGTGGAGCTCGTGCTTTTATTTCTTCTCCTGAGGCAGACGTTTTTTAACCATGTTCCAGCCAGCAACTTTCCCCACTGTAGAATTTTCCAATCTAATTAGAGGTGGGATTGAGAATACAGACAAGAACATTTGAAATACATACATTAAATGGGGAAGAATGTTGAATTTTAAAATATTGACTTTGCCCATAGGAACATATGAACATGGGAACAGGGAAGGTTCCATTAGATTGGAAAATAGCAAATGTAACTCCTTTATTCAAAAAGGGAGGGCGACAGAAAGCAGGAACCTACAAGCCAGTTAGCTTAAAATATGTTATAGGGAAAATGTTAGGAGCTATTATAAAAGACGTTAAAGCGGGGCACTTAGATAAGTTCAAGGCAATCAGGCAGAGTCAACATGGTTTTGTGAAGGGGAAGTCATGTTCAACTAATTTATTAGAGTTCTTTGAAGAAGTCACATGTGTTGTGGACAAAGGGGAACTGGTGGATGCATTGTACTTAGATTTCCAGAAGGCATTTGAGAATGTGCAACATCAAAGGTTATTGTGGAAAATAAAAGCTTGTGGTGTAGGGGTTAACATATTGGTATGGATGGAAAATTGGTTTAGCTAACAGGAAACAGAGGGTAGCCATAAATGGTTCTTTTTCTGATTGGTGGGATGTAACAAGTGGTGTCCCATAGGAACCAGTGCTGGGGTCTCAACTCAAAATTTACAATTTATATAAATGACTTGGATGAAGGGACAGATGGATGGTGTGGTTACTAAATTTGCTGACATCACAAAGACAGGTACGAAAGTAAGTTGCGAAGAGGACGTAAGGGGCTACAAAGTGACATAGGTTATGGGTGGGGGGGATGTGAAATTGTCCATTTTGACAGGAAGAAAAGAAGCATATTATCTAAATAGTGAGAGATTGCAGAGCTCTGAGATTCAGAGGGATCTGGGTGTCCTAGTGCATGAATCACCAAAGGCTGGTATGCAGGCACAGCAAGTAATTAGGAAAGCTAATAGAATGTTATTGTTTATTACGAGGGGAATTGAATACAAAAGTAGGGAGGTTATGCTTCAGTTGTACAGGGTACTGGTTAGACCACATCAGGAGAACTGCGTACAGCACTGGTCTCTTTATTTAAGGAAAGATGTAAATGCGTTAGAAACAGTTCAGAGAAGGTTTACTAGGCTAATAATGGGAATGGTGGATTCTCTTATGAGGAAAGGCTGGACAGGTTAGGCTTGTATCCCACTGGAGTTTAGAAGAGCAAAAGATTACCTGATTGAAACCTTTAAGATCCTGAGGGGTCTTGACAGGGTGGATGTGGAGATGTTTCCTCTTGTGGGAGAATCTAGAACTAGGGCTCATGGTTTAAAAATAAGGGGGTCACCTATTTAAGACAGAGGTGAGGAGAATTGTTTTCCCTCAGAGAGTCATGGTCTTTGGAACTCTCTTCCTCAAAAGACAGTGGAAACAGGGTCTTTGAATATTTTTAAGGCAGAGCTGGATAGTTTCTTGATTAACAAGGGGGTGAAAGGCTATCAGGGGTAGGCAGAAGGTTACAATCAGATCAGCCATGACCTTATTGAATGGCAAAGCAGGCTTGGAGGGCCGAGTGGGCTACTCCTGCTCCATGTTCATATGGCTGTCCTATGACGAGATTGGGGTAACTGGGCCTGTATTCTCTAGAGTTTCGAAGAATGAGAGGTGATCTCATTGAAATTTACAAAATATTTAAAGGGTTAGACGGGGTAGGTGCAGGTAAAATGCTTCCCCTGGTTGAGGAATCTAGAACCAGAGGACACAATTTCAAAATAAGGGGGAAGTCACTTAGAACTGACTTGAGGAGAAATCTTTTAACTCAGAGGGTTATGAATCTTTGGAATTCTCTATCCCAGAGGGCTGCGGAAGCTCAGTCATTGAGTATGTTTAAAGCAGAAATTGACAGATTTCTAAGTGTCCATAATGTAAAAGGATATGGGGATACTGTAGGAAAAAGGCATTGAAGTGGATGATCAGCCATGATTGTATTGAATGGCAGAGCAGTAGGCTCGATGAGCTGAATGGTCTAATCTTGTTCCTAACCTTGTGCTCATTTCTCTCCTTTCACATTTATTTAGCCACTCTGTTGCAAATAGCATTAGGTCGTGCAGATTGAAACTAAGCTAAAACTATTTCCATTGTTAATTATTTTGAAGTAATTTTAGTCACTCACCTATCCTAAAATATTGAAAATGAAAACAGATACTATTTAGCTCACCAATTTCTTTATCTTCATAAATAACCTGACCTGACATTTTATTTATAAAAATTACTGACTTATTTCAATACAGGATTCATTCAAGAATCTGATAAAAATAGCATACAAAATAAAAAATATAATTCTGTAGAATTCCAATATTAAAACTAGATATACATTTGGTAAAATGTCACTTTCATTGTCCCATTCCCAAATAGCTGATATTTTACAAAACTGAAGTAGGGAACAAACTAGTTTAAAATTCAGAATTAGTTTAAACTTAAGCTCATTTGGTAAAAGAATTTCCAAAACGCTAACTTCAATCACCCTGGCATAACACCCAAAGTTATATTTGAGCACATTAATTTACAATATATTAACATTTATTTAAATCAAAATCTAAATATTTGACAGTAAAGCAGATCACTACCTGTTTGCTTAGAGAAAACCAGAATCAGTGGTTTCTGAAGAGGCAATTTGACAGGTTGGAATAATTTGAATTGTGTGCTCATTTATTAATTAAAAATAGGCCAAGTCCTCTCACAACAGGTCAATACTCAAACCACCACCTAGCTGCAGTAAATTTGGATAAATTGATTCTGGATTCTGAGCTTACTTTTTGCACTTCCCTCACTAATAAAAGCCTGGTTATGGCTCATGTGCACGGTGCATTAGTGGACAATTGTGCCAAGACATTATTCTGATACCATAATTTCCCCCAAAAGTGTTCCCGATTATAGGGGCTGGAGTCGAGAGCAGCTGTTTCCCCAATGGGGCGGCAGAAAAAGTCAGAAGAAGCTCACTATTCTTGTAAATCTCTAGGCAAACATTTATAAAGCTACAAAGGCCTGCAGGCAGACTGACACACCCATTGCATCCTTTTTTAACCAGGCAACAGCATACGGATATGGGTTAAATAACTTAAATACCATGTTTTTTGTAGCTATCCCAAAACTGAGTTTATAATGGAGGTCACTTATGCTTGATGCTTTAGAGTAGTAATTTTATACAGGAACACCCTGAAACCTCAGTGCTATATCCACAAGCTCTTTCCCCAGTGCCTCTTGGTTCCCTCCGTGGCTGAACTCTTCCGATAACTCCCTAAAGGTACAGCATATCCGCCTTGACTTGATATCTTCCCTGTATATGCCATGTTTCCATTTATATCGTGCATCCCCATATAAAGCAATTAAAGATCTCCTTGGCAAATTAATGGCTACTTCTACATCTTTGTAAGGGACTGGCCTTTGACCTGTGTCACTAGTCCTTTTCATGCTACAGTTGTCTGTGCAATGAACTGGAATGTTATCTCCATGGAAATTAAACATGCTCTCTGAATTACCAGTTACTGGATCATATGATGGTGCATTGCACACCATTTCATTACGATGTAGCGGGATGAAATTCTCTGAGTCACAAGACATTGATAATGTGGTTTCAGACAGCAGGTTCACGCTGACCAGACGCTCACCCCACAGCCACCAGTCATCAAAGTGTGGGTCAATGGAAGAGCCTCGTTCTGGTCTATAATCCAGGTTACATTGCTCCACAGGAAAAAAGCTTTTCAACATAGGGTGTTGTATCATTCGGTTTATGAGGAGATGGCTGAAGCATGGCAGGCCACTGAAGCTTCCCACTTTCAACTTGTGCTTTTTAAAATTCACTTTTGGGCCATAGTCCTGTATGTTGACAAAGAAAAACATTAGTAATACTGAACGAAAACACAAAAGTAACTACAGTATTGTTGTTGAAAAAGAAACATGCTATCTAAGCTTTTCGTCTTACACTCATCGGGATACCTCACAAGAAATTACCGAACAGTAACATGGGAACAACCATTTATACTGCATGAGAAGAGCATACTGATTAGTTAGCAAGTGGACTCTGATTGGTTAGCAAGTGGACTCTGATTGGTGGAGGCATTGCCACGCTGAATGCAGGTTTGAATTTGAACAAGCTGGGCAGTTAACTAAGGTGAACAAGGCAGAAGAGAGATACGGAAATCCTGTCGGAGAGCAGAGCAGTACTTCTTCCCCACTAGAGCTGTACCTTGAGTGTCCTGCCATCCATTCTTAATTAGCACATTCTCTTAGATAATATCAACACCTCTTTGTTCCTTTGTCTGTGACATCTTTTGATTATCTGCTCCTATCACTGCTTGCTTGTCCCTACAACCACCACCACCCCCCCACCTTAAACCAGCTTATATTTCACCCCTCTCCTAATATTACACAGTTCTGTTGAAGGGTCATGAGTACTCGAAACGTCAACTCTTTTCTTCTCCGCCGATGCTGTCAGACCTGCTGAGTTTTTCCAGGTAATTCTGTTTTTGTTTTGGGCAGTTAACTGCTCCGTGCTGCATTCTCCATGGCAATGCCTCCACCAATCAGAGCCCACTTGCCAACTAATCAGCACTCTCTTCCTATGCAGTATAAATTGTTGTTCCCCCGTTACAGTTTGGTAATTTCTAGTGAGCTATCCTGATGAGTGCAAGATGAAAAGCTTAGTTATCGTGTCTCTTTTTCAGCAATATTCAAGTTCTGTACTACTACTTCTGTACGACTACAGTATTGTCAACAATTAGATTATTATTTTTAATTTTAAAACTTTTCATCAAACCATTGTGGATGGAATAGCAGACAAAATAAAAAAGCCAATTTTCACAGGTGTAACATCATAGGACCAAACAATACAAAGCAGCTTTAATTGATAGTCTGAGATAAAAGGCTGTATTTTTCCCCAAGTGGAATGCACAAAGTATTTTAAATCAATTAACTTGTACGCAGGGAGTGCTGCAGTTTTGGAAATTCCATCTTTTGGATGAGACATTAAACAGAAATTTCCATTTGCCCCCTCAGGAGAATGTAAAAGAACCAATGGGACTATTCAAAGAACAGCAGAACAGTTCTCCCAGTGAATCAACATTTAGCCCTCAACCTAAATTGCTAAAAATGAGATCATCTATTCACTGATTGCTTGTTGTGTAATCTTGCTGTACACATATTGGTTCCCTTGTGTTACAGTAGTGACTGCACTTCAAAAAGTACTGTGAAGCGCTTTGAAAGAGCCTGATGATATGAAAGTTGCTAGATAAATACATAATGTTTCCTTTCAGATCAAGGCAAGCATCATGATATGACAAACATGTCAACTTGCTCAACCGACTGCAAATCCCTTTACTTTCCTCATTACCTTGTCTGCTTCACTCACTGATATTTAACTGACCACAATGTCAGCCACAGTCCACTCATCAACTCCCATTTTTAAAAAAAATCAATTATCCACTCAAGTTCATTTTGAATTTGTTCTGATATGAAATTCAAATATTCTTTTCTATAAACCTACCCAGAATGGAACTACACTGAGGCCAATGTGATATTAAATTATAACACTCGAAGATCTAAATGACATTCAAAAGAAATGGAATTGGATTAATGATTGTGCATTATTATGATGTTTGCTTGTGGTTACCTATCTCAGTAACTCCTTCAACTCAATGGATCATTTAAACAAAAATATTCAGCAAAAAGAAAAATGAAAGCTCAGTGGGGTGCTTCCAGTTAGCCAACATGGTGTTCAACATCATGTTCCACGAGGCTGAGGACAATACTATATTGAGAATATAGAACACAAGAAAGCAAACTTTCAAACCAGGAAACCTAAAATGATCAGTGTAAGTATGAGTGCATTTTTTTTAAACAATAGTGGCAGGTTACTTTAGGATCCTAAGTTTGATTTGCACTAAAGAACCCTCTGTAAGGCAACAGCATATAACCAATCATGTATTTGTAAGGACTGATAGGTGGCAGGATCAATGTAATTGGGCGATTTGGGAAAGATTGTCCCACAAGTGATGGAAAGTTGGTTTGTGCCAATGCCAAGACTCTGTCAAACAGGAAAGAAATTAAATATTAACAGTTTCTACCTTCAATCACTCAAAATAACCAAAAACTTAATATTCTGTCATTCACCCAGGCAAAAAAAGAAGTGTTGTAAAACTGGATGTGTAAAACTGTTCCGACAATGACCCATAAGAGCATGTTTTTCCTCTGAGACAGGGAAAGCTAACCTGTTTCTTGCGTCCAGACTGTGAGGGTTTCCACTCGTTGCTATCCATCAGGTTCACCAGTTCTGTTTCCTCCTCTTCATTCATAAAATTGTCTAATAAAAATACTCCAGGAAATGGAAAAGTCCAGCCACTTAAACTAGAAGAGTCATCCCCCACTGCCAAGCCCGATGCGGGGTGATAAATGAAGTGGTACTTTTTCTGTGGAAAGAGCATTTGTGACAGTGTTTCACCTCCTTCAGGAACATTGACGAAATGAACATTTAGCCCACTAGCAAGCAAGTAAGGGAGTTAAGTCATACTGACTCGAAAGGTTAACTTTGTTTCTCTCTCCACAGATGCTGCCAGACCTGTTGAGTTTTTCCAGCATTTTCTGTTTTTATTCCCAATTTCCAGCATCTGCAGTCTTTTGCTTTTATTTTAGAGTTAATTCATATACAAGCAAGAAAACATCAGAGATAAGACTGACTTGTTTGTACAAAAGAAAAAGGCAAAGATTCAAAAAGTTGAGACACTGGGACAAGATCTGGTGTATAACTACAAAACATTGTAGTTATCCCAGTGTCAGCTACTTTGTTTCCTAGAGGTGCTTAGCAGGGGTCAAATGCCCAGGATGGGGTGTTCTATTGGAAAAATACCAAGATGGAGAGAGCTATTGAAATAAATTGTAAAAGTATTCTATGAAATATCTAAGGCACTTAAAAGGAGAGCCATTTCTCACTGCTCAGTAGAATTGATAACATTACTGTGGTATAAGGGTCTGGCACATATAGGGTTAACGTGGGACTGAGCATAGTACCACCCACAGTGATATAACAGAACACATGATCCACACCTAGGAGTCACTCTAGGTGTTAGACAGAGCCATGTGCACAAGTAAGCATGGAAACAGCTCCTAGCTTGAACCCTTTACTGTGTATATGTACACAGTGCTTGTAGTTAATAAGTATATACAGTTAACCTACTTAAAACTGTGCATTAAGACCTACCAAGCAATAACCAATACCCTACAACAATTACCATTTTAGAACCAGCAATCTACAATATCTTTTAAAGTGGAGTGAGCACTGCTATTACCTCATGAATGTTTTGAATTTAGGCAGCATAAGGGCACAGTTGCCACATGATCCATGAGCTAGAACTTTCTTCAGTTCAACATCTGCAAGACTGAAGCCATTCTAGTTGGTTCCCATCGGAATTTTGCACCTCAGACACCAACTGCTTGTTCACATGAAACTGAAATGTGGTGACCTGAGCCACACTTTACTTTAAACATCACATTAGTACATTGCCAAGACCACTCATGTCCACTTCTGTTCCAAATCACAAGGGGTGAAACTTCCCTATTGGCAGAAAGGTCAAGATTTATGGTGATTGGCAAAAGAAGCAAAGGTGACATGAGAAAAAACTCTTTTTATGCAGAACATAGTTGCAATCTGGAATGCCTGGTGAAGGCAGATTCCATTGTGGCTTTCAAAAGGGAATTGGATCAGCATTTCAAGGGAAAGAAAATGCAGGGACAGAGAATGATTGGTTAAATTGCTAATACCGAAAGCCAGCTTGCACTTGATGGGCCGAATGGCCTTCCTGTGCCGTAACCATTCTATGGTTCTATTCCACAGGTCCACCATACACAAACATCCATTCTCTAATCTCCAGCCCAGCTCCTATTCCGCTCGCAGTCTGCACCTCCATCTGAACCATCCTTCATCAGATCCCTATTTCCCTCATAAGTCAATCTCAAGATTCTTGTGCTCATTGTCAAATCGCTCCATGGCCCCACTCAAACCTTGTCCCATTCTATGTCCCAGCACATCCTCCCTTATCTCTTCCATCAAAAATAAATTGTCCCACCATTGTGCAGTCATGCTCCTTAATTTCTCTCCCACTCAATACCCTCCACTCCTTGGAGGGTTTTGCTGAATGGAAGGTCTTGTTCAAGGCAACTTTTTATTCATTCATGGATGTGGGTTTCACTGGCTGGGCCAGCATTTATTGCCCATTCCTAGTTGCTCTTGAGATGGTGGCGGTGTGCCACTTTCTTGAACCGCTGCAGTCCATGTGGTGTAGGTACACCCACAGTGCTGTTAGAAGGGAGTTCTAGGGTTTTGATCCAACGACAGTGAAGAAACGGCAATATATTTTCAAGTCAGGATGGTGAGCAACTTGGAAGAGAACTTCCAGGCAGTGATGTTCCCATCGATCTGCTGCCCTTGTCCTTCTAGGTAGTAGTGGTCGTGGATTTGGAAGGTGCTGTCGAAGGAGGCTTGGTGAATTCCCGCAGTCCATCTTGTAGATGGTACACACTGCTGCTACTGTGTGTTAGTGGTGGAGGGAGTGAATGCTTGTGGATGGGGTGCCAATCAAGCGGGCTGCTTTGTCCTGGACAGTATCAAGCTTCTTGTGTTGTGGGAGCTACACTCATCCAGGCAAGTGGGGAGTATTCCATCACATTCCTGACTTGTGCCTTGTAGGTGGTGAACAGGCTTTGGGGAGTCAGGAGGCGAGTTACCCATCATAGGATTCCTAGCCTCTGACCTGCTCTTGTAGCCACAGCATTTATGTGGCTAGTCCAGTTCAGTTTCTGGTCAATGGTAACCCCCAGGATGTTGATAGTGGGGGAATCAGTGATGATAATGCCATTGAACTTCAAGAAGCAATCGTTAGATTCTCACTTGTTGGAGATGGTCATTGCCTGGCACTTGTGTGACACGAATGCTACTTGCCACTTGTCAGTCCATGCCTGGATATTGTCCAGGTCTTGCTGCACTTGGACATGGACTGCTTCAGTGTCTGAGGATTCACGAATGGTGCTGAACATTGTGCAATCATCGGTGAACATCCCCACTTCTGACCTTATGATGGAAGGAAGGTTATTGATGAAGCAGTTGAAGATGGTTCAGCCAAGGACACTACCCTGAGGAACTCCTGCAGTGATGTCCTGGAGCTGAGATGGCTGACCTCCAACAACCATAACCATCTTCCTTAGTGCTAGGTATGACTCCAACCAGTGGAGAGTTTTCTCCCTGATTCCCATTAATTCCAATTTTGCTAGGGCTCCTTGATGCCACACTCGGCCAAATGCTGCCGTGATGCCAAGGGCAGTCACTCTCACCTCACCTCGGCAGCTCAGCACTTTTATCCATATTTCAACCAAGGCTGTAATGAGGTCAGGAGCTGACTGACCCTGGCGGAACCCAAACTGGGCATCAGTGAGCAAGTTATTGCTAAACAAGTGCCGCTTGATAGCACTGCTGATGACCCCTTCCATTACTTTACTGATGATGGAGAGGAGACTGATGGGGCGGTAATTGGCGGGTTGGATTTGTCCTGCTTTTTGTGTACAGGCCATACCTGAGCAATTTTCCACATAGCCAGGTAGATGCCAGTGTTGTAGCTGTACTGGAACAGCTTGGCCAGGGACGCGGCAAGTTCTGGAGCACGTCTTCAGTACTGTTGCTGGAATATTGTCAGGTTGGTTGTGGGATCGCTTAGCTCTGTCTACTACTTGTTGCTTAAGCTGTTTGACATGCAAGTAGTCCTGTGTTATAACTTCATCAGGTTGACACCTCATTTTTAGATATATGCCTTTACACTATCCAGTGTCTTCAGCCTTTTCTTGATATCACGTAGAGTAAATCGAATGGGTTGAAGGCTGGCATCTGTGATGCTGGGGACCTCCGGAGGAGGCCGAGATGGATCATCCACTCAGCACTTCTGGCTGAAGGTTGTTGCAAATGCTTCAGCCTTATCTTTTGCACTGATGTGCTGGGCTCCCCCATCATTGACGAGGGGGATATCTGTGCATACTCCTCCTCCAGTGAGTTGTTTAATTGTCCACCACCATTCACGACTGGATGTGGCAGTACTGCAGAGCTTAGATCTAATCCTTTTGTTGTGGGATCGTTTAGTTCTGTCTACCACCTGTTCCTTTGCTGTTTGGCATGCAAGTAGTCATGTAGTAGACATAGCTTCACCAGGTTGACACCTCATTTTTAGGTATGCCTGGTGCTGCTCCTGGCATGCCCTCCTGCAATCTTCATTGAACCAGGGTTGATCCCCTGGCTTGTTGATAATCATAGAGCAGGGGTTATGCTGTGCCATGAGGTTACAGATTGTGTTCAAGTACAATTCTGCTGCTGCTGCTGACCCACAGCACCTCATGGATGCCCAGTCTTCAGTTACTAGGTCTGCTCGAAACCTATTCCGTTTAGCATGGTGGTAGTGCCACAAAACACAATGGAGGGTATCATCAACATGACGGCAGGTGCATCTGCGGCAGGCAGGTGGTGAGGATGAGGTCAAGTACGTTTTTCCCCCTTGTTGGTTCCCTCACCACCTGCCGCAGACCCAGTCTAGCAGCTATATCCTTTACGACTCGGCCTGTAATGGTGCTACCAAACCACTCTTGGTGATGGACATTGAAGTCCCCACCCAGAGTACATTCCTTACCCTTGCCACCCTCAGTGAACCATCCAAGTGATGTTTAACATGAAGAAGCACTGATTCATTAGCTGTATGTGGTAATCAGCAGTAAGTTTCCTTGCCCATGTTTGACCTGGTAGTTGGAGGGGCCGGAGTTGATGTTGAGGACTGTACTGCCTCCTCTGCAGGTGATTCCGTGAGGATGACTAGTCTGTATGATTGATGTATGATTCTGCGAGGGTGACTAGTCTGTGAGACAGCTCTCTAGGACTTTGCAGAGGGTGGTCTGTCCAATTTAATTTCTTTTTTGAGACTTTGTAGCGGTTTGATACAACTGAGCGGCTTGTTAGGCCATTTCAGAGGGCATTTAAGAGTCTGCGCTCACAGATTGATTTTATTGAATACAAATTCCACCATCTGCCATGGTGGGATTCAAACCCAGGTACCCCCAGAGCATTACTCTAGGTTTCTGGATTACTAGTCCAGTGACAATACCACTGCGCCATTGCCTTCCCCTAAACTTGGACCCATAACTTTCTAGGTACAGTGGCAGAGACAGGAGTTAAATATGACTGGGTGTAAGATCCTGTACCAGTCTAAGTGAAGGGGTGCACTGCACCCTCAGTGCTTTTCAGCTGCTGACTGACCTGCTCTGTATTTCCACCATTTTCTGATCTCGTTTCAAGTTTCCAATATTGCAGGTTTTATATAACAATTATTATATTATATATTACAATTATCTTAACACAAAACTAAAATGCTGCTGGGAATCCGAAATAGACAATGGAGGAAATACGCAGCAGGTTCAGGTAGCATCTGTGGAAAGAGCAAAAGTTTAATGTTTCAGGATTTATCGCTGTTGTTGTTGCTCTATCCACTCACCCATCAATAAATCAGTTTTCACTGCTCAGATCCAGTGTTTGGTTTATTCTCTTACCTGCTGGAACTGGGCAAACCGTTCAAGCCTGCCCCGCTCACACATCAGGCACGAACGGATCCCTTTGCAGCCGCAGTTTGGCTGTCCGGTGCTCTCCGCGGCCATGGTCACCTATTTCTTCCCCTCCGACTCAAAGCCACCGGTCCGAACCTAGGAAGGCCGCCATAGCAGCCACTACATCAGGTCCAGAGAAGGCCAGAGTTGGAGCCGCCAAAGAGCGGAGAATGCGGAGAATGCGCAGGCGCGGGTGCTAACAGCCGTCACTGAGCGGAGTGCGCAGGCGCTAACCGCCGTCACTGAGAGCGGGGAGTGCGCAGATGCTAACTGCCGTCACGGAGCGGAGAGTGCGCAGGCGCTACTGCCGTCACTGAGAGCGGAGAATGCGCAGGCGCTACTGCCGTCACTGAGAGCGGGGAGTGCGCAGATGCTAACTGCCGTCAGAGAGCGGAGAGTGCGCAAGCGCTAAGAGAGCGGGGAATGCGCAGATACTAACTGCCGTCACAGAGCGGAGAGTGCGCAGGCGCTACTGCCGTCACTGAGAGCGGGGAGTCCGCAGATGCTAACTGCCGTCAGAGAGCGGAGAGTGCGCAGGCGCTACTGCCGTCACTGAGAGCGGGGAGTGCGCAGATGTCAACCGCTGTCAGAGAGCGAAAAGTGCGCATGCGCTAACTGACGCGAGCATCGGAGCTCGGCCTGAAATCGGCCGGAAACTTTCCACTGCATCCAGCAGCAACTGGCCAAGAGACGGTAACTAGCCCAGGCCAAACGCGGTGAAAGTCACTGTATGGTCTCTGTGGATACCGCGGGGCCTGATTTAAATAATTTAAAGATTGAATATTATCGAGCCGGACCGGCCGGGCCCGAGATACCCGTTGCTGTTTGGGAATTTGCTCCATTGCAAAATCTGCACCGGTTGAGGTGAGGAAACTGCTCATTACGGTTTGGTGCCTCTGGTCAAAATCATGTGAATGGCAGTCATTTAAAGAAAGACAAAGTTGTGTTTATATAGCGCCGTTCGCATCCATTACTTTTGGAGAGTGGTCATTGCTGCGATGTAAGAAAACCTTCATCCATCTAATTGGTGTAGAGCGAGATTCCACAAGCAGCGATGTGGGAAATGACCAGATAATCCGTTTCTAGTCATGTTGGCTGAGAAATGAAATGTTGGCCAAGTCACCGTGGGGGATCCAGGGCATATGAGACACCGTTTGATGGCCTGGATTTCCTATGTTCATTGTGACAAGGCTGTCAAAGCTCACTGTTGCTTGCTACTGGGTAAAACTGCCAGCAACTTTTGGCGTATGTACGTGTAGTTAAGGATGGGAATCAAGATATTTCTGTCAGTTAAGCCCTGCTCCCCCACAGGCTATGCTGCTGCAGTCTCCACAGATGGGAATCTGCACAGAAATCACTGCTAAGGTGTGAATTTAGGCTAATTATCCAAAGACTGATGATACAACTGAAGCCTTGTTCAATCAGGAGTAAATGAGTTTTCAACACTAATAGTCATCATTGCATATACACAAATGTACATAAGAATATTAGAAATAGGAGCAGGAGTAGGCCATTCGGCCCCTCAAGTCTGCCCTGCCATTCAATAAGATTATGGCTGATCTACCCCAGGCCTCGACTCTTTTGTGCACTCCTCATAGCCCTCAACTCCCCAATATTTCAGAAATTTACCTATCTCTAAATACATTCAGTGATCTAGCCTCCACAACTCTCTGAGGTAGAGAATCCCAGGCATTTACTACCCCTTGAGAGAAGAAATTCCTTTGCATCTGTTTAAATGAGTGTCCCCTTATTCTGTAACTATGTTGCCTAGTTCAGGATTCCCCCACTAGTGGAAACATCTTCTCAACATCCAGCCTGTCAAGCCCCCTCAGAATATTGTACATTTCAATAAGATCACCCCTCAATTTTCTAAACCCGAATGAATAAAGGCCTAAACTGTTTAGCCGTTCTTGATAAGTCAGCCTAGTGAATCTCTTTTGAACTGCCTCCCAATGCCAGTATATCCTTTCATAAATACGGGGACCAAAACTGTACACAGTACTCCAGCTCCACCAACACCCTGTATGGTTTTCTATATATATATATATAATATATCACACACACACACACACCACTGAAACAGACCAGTCGGGCCAACCAGTCAATGCTGGAGTTTGAGCTCCACTTGAGCCTTCTCCCATCTAAATCTACAATCATAACCATCTATCCCCTTCTCCCTCATATGCTTGTCTCAGTTCCCCTGGATACATATACAGTATTCACCTCAACCATTCCTGCGGTAGCGAGTCCCACATTCTCATCACTCTTTGGGTAAAGAGGTTTCTCCTGAATTCCCTATTGGATTTCTTGGCAACTGCCTTATATTGATGGCCTCTAGTTATCATCTTTCCCACAAGAGGAAACATTCTCTCTGTACCCTCTCTATCAAAACCTTTCAGAATTGTAAAGAGCTCATTTAGGTCACCCCTCAACCTTCTTTTCTCAAGAGAAAAGCGACCCAGCCTGTCAGTCCTCTCCTGATATGGAAAGGCCCACACTTCTGTTATCATCTTTATAAATCTTTTCTACACGCTGTACATTGTCTCCATATCCTTTTTATACTATGGCCACCAGAATTGCACACAGTGCTCTAGGTGTGGTTTAACCAAAGTTCAATACAGGTTCAGCATAACTTCCCTACTTTTCAATTCCATCCCCCTAGAAATAAAACCTTCTGCTTGGTTTGCTTTTTGATGGCCTTGTTAATTTGTGGTACAACTTTTAGTGATTGATGCCTTTGCACTCTGTGGTCCCTTTGTTCCTCTATCCCAATCTACACTTACAACTTTGAAGGACTAAGTGACCTCCCTAATTTTCCTACCAAAATATGCTACCTCACATTTATTTATGATGAACTTCATTTGACAATTATTTACCCATTTTATAAGTTTATTAATGTCTCCCTGAATTTTTTTGTAGTCCTCCTCAGTATTGACTATACCCCCTCCCCAGTTTGGTGTCACCCACGCATTTGGAAATTGTGTTTTTGGGTCCAAAGTCCAGGTCATTAATGTCAACTGTGACCAACAGTGACCCCAGCACTGATCCTTGTAGAACACCACTTCCCACCTTCTGACACTGAATAACTACCCTTTACTCCCACTCTCTGCTTGCTATCTTGAAGCCAGCTAGCAATCCATCCTGCCACTTGTCCCCTGACTCCACATTCTCTGACCTTGTTCATTAGCTGACTATGGGGCACCTTATCGGAGACTTTTTGAAAATCCAGATAAATTACAGCTACTGCATTACCATTGTCTACCCTCTCTCTTGCCTCCTCAAAAAATTCAATAAGGTTGACTAAGCAACATTTTCCCTTTTGAAATCCATGCTGACTTCATTATTATACTTCACATTTCTAATTGTTCTATTTTGTCCTATGAAGAAGGATTCAAGAAGGAATCTACATTCCCTAGATTTTTTTTAAAATTTGTGGATGCAATCCTGACGGACTAGGGGTTTTATCCTCTGTGAGCTTGTTTGCTTTATTCACTGCATCCACAATTTTATTTTAGTTACACTGATCCTATTAAAATTTGCAGTTAGCAGAGGAACCTCTCTGACCCTGAAAAATTGAACTTGAGTATAGAGCCTCATTCCCTCAAGAAAATTGATGTTGCAGATTTTTATGAACATTAAAATAACTTTAGTTTTTGAATTTTGCTTACGACTTTTTAAATCACATGTATATGATCCAATCTTTATTTTGTTTCCTCTACAATGATTTAAATTTAACTGATATTTCCTGTGACCTACTGCCTGTTTTGCTTTCTGTGAGGGTTTTTCAGTCTGACTGTTTGAACAGCTTTCTTGCTGCTTGGCCTGCTCACAGAATTCAAACAGACACCAGAAGATTAGAAATTTTCACTGACAAGTGGGCTAAAAGTCTGTGGAAACTATATGCAACGGAAACAGCAAAAAACTGTCCCTTTGCCTCTCATAGGAAAATCTGGGCCATTTTCTGATTTGAAAGGTGGCACATCCAACAGTGCAGCACTCCCTCAGTGCTGAACTGGAGTGTCAGCTGGGATTTCGTGCTCAAGTCTCTGGAGTTGGACCACAACCTTCTGACTAGAGTGCTACCAAAGTGCTATCAGCTGAACCACAGCTGACAACATTTATCTATTTTGTAATCATTAGATTTATTCAACGTTTAAATATTTATAACTGCCTGATGTGTTGTCTCTCTGCAGCAAGGAAACAAAATCACTCCTTATCTTAATACCTTATTATGGTATTAACAAGTAACAAACAGAAACGTTTTTATCTGATCATTGAGCTGAACCTGTCCTCAGATGTTTAGTTACATAGTTACATTTTGGTCATGTTACATAGGGTCACAGGATAATTAAATTGTTTTGATTACCAAAAATGTAAATGATCAATCATTTGAATTGTGATGTAAATAACAAGAGAAGATGTTTCAAGCTAAAATTTCAAACAATCCAAGTTAAACAATCTCTGAATAGGAGGAGATTATATCAAAGTGGTAGACATGCAATCGGTCTGACAATTGCATTGCGTATAAAAGGCTACCTTTTAGGAGTTGCTTATAACTACAAAAGATGGCTCGCTAGTTTGAGCTTGGTAATTTTTGTAAGCAAATGACTTAAATAAATTAGAGATCTTATGCCATTGGATAATCAGAATTTTCACATCCTTATGCTGAAAACTGATTGTGTGAATTCCACTGTCACCTTATAGTTGGAGCATGAGAAATATCATTTGTTGTACCCATTTTGTGTAGGATTATTTACAACTGGTTGATATACAGAATTTGGATACAGACGGACATAGCATAACTAACTGGAAGGTGGGATTAGATTGGTTAACTTTTGTTTGGGCAACGTGGATGCATTGGGCCAAAAAGCCTGTGTGTAATTCCTTCACTGTTTCTGTGTAACTAGTAATTTACCGTGCATACAAACAAGCTAAAATGACAGCTTGAGAATCCAGTATTTTCTGCACTCTTGACATATGATATGTAGGCCACTTAATTGAGCCCAGTGCATCAGAACATTTTGGTGTCAGAACTCTTGGCGAAGAATTCTTGTGTTGACATAGCTTATGGTTGACATCAGGTGCCTTGGATGTGAGGGTCTTCTCATCCAGAGTGCAGTGCATCAGCGAGTGGAGAGTGGGAGTGGTTTGAGAACATGGCTATCCTGAAGTACAAGACCCTCTCATTTGAGGGGAGAAAAATACAAGGTCATCAAAATAGGTGAAGGAATACCCCCGAAAATGATGGAAGTTGTGGCACTGTAATTTAACATTCCTCCTGTTGTCCCCTTCATTTACCTAAAACATGAATCATTAGGTTAAAAACAAAATACTGCGGATGCTTGAAATCTGAAATAAAACAGAAAATGCTGGAAAAACTCAGCAGTCCGGCAGCATCTGTGGGGAGAGAAACAGAGTTAACATTCTGAGTCCGTATTCTCTACTTAAGAGCATGTATTATATTTGTGAATCATTAGGTTTAGTAATATACGGGATTAGATTATAGATTGGATTTAGTTTAAAACACAGCGATCTGGGAATAATATTCCACAATTGCATTTGTCTGCAGAAGTTGATGGTTTTTGAAATTCTGAATTCCGATAGTATTCCGGATTAATTTCTTCTTTTTTTGACTTCAGAGCAAGCACCGAGATGAAATTATTGAGGAATCTGTTCTTGCTGGTCCCCTGCAAATACAAAGCCAAATACTATTTAGAAAGTCAATGAAGTAGGGAGCCATTATCAAGTTTAATAAAAAGACAAATGATTTCTCAAGAAACTCTGAACACCAAAACAATATCAAAAATTAGTATTTTATATACCTTTAAGTTATTAATATTCATTGACATTCATTAAAGCACATTTCATGCAAATTTTGAGCACTGCGGTGAATTAGGCCTGATATCTCTTATAGCACCAGCATGACTTTCTATTGGATACATTGTGAAGCTCAGTCCTGTTGTTCCCATACATCTGCGTCAAAAACTTTAGAGCATATTATAGTGAGCTTAGCACTACCATTTACTGCAAAGATATCTGGAAATAGTTGGAATTTCAATTCTTTAAAAATTCATTAAGTGATTTAGTTGAAGTTTGTTGATTTTTCAGACTGGCAGCATTTGATATTGGTAAATAGGTTTTGACTAGGTATTGCTTTACAAACCTGCCATCAGGACTGTGGTGTATTTGCATTCTGTTGCGCAAACTTCAATGAGTGAAGGAATGGTGTCGGAGTTGAAACTTTGCTGATTTTTTTTCAAAGGCTATAAACCAATTTCAAGAATGGCCAAGATCACAAAAGAACTGTTGCTTGAAAAAGCAATTCCAAAACACTCCAAATTGGGACAAGTCAAGAAAATCAAGTAAGAAGGTTTGATACAATTTTCTCATAAAACATAATGCATGTAAAATCTGCCATTCATTTTGAAAGTAATATGCATCAGTAAATAAACCAGGGGATACAGTCTCAGAATAAGGGGCAGGCTATTTAGGACTGAGATGAGCAGGAATTTCTTCATTCAGAGGGTGGTGAATCTTTGGAATTCTCTGCCCCAGAGGCTGTGGATACTCAGACATTGAGTATGTTCAAGACTGAGGTGGATAGATTTCTATAAAGAACATCAAGGGATACGGGGATAGTGCAGGAAAATGGTGTTGAAATAGAAGATCAGCCATGATCTCGTTGAGTGACAGAGCGTGCTCAAAAGGGCTGAATGGCCTATCCTGCTCCTACTTCTTATGCTCTTATAAAGACCTGAACATCATCTTAAAAGTGGTTGTTCTAAATTTATTTCAATGTGTTAAAATTGTCAGGGTAAATCATGTGTGATAGTGAGTTTCAGCCTCGGAAAATTACCAGCAGTTTTATAAATCATTTCGGTCCCAGCATTTTTTTTAAGTTTACCTACAATGCTTGCTAGATTGTTATATGACTGGCAGTGGTAAGGTGATGTTAAATGGGCAGTAACCTGATACTTGAAGAGCAAAGCTCCAGAACAATTTACTTCTATTTTGTAGAGGAATAACTTGCCTCTGTGCATGTAGTTAATGTCACAGTGAATGGTAGAATGTGCATTGTTGTACTGGGAAAAGAAAAATCTGTTTAAGCAAAATGACAGGCAAAACAGGAACTGCTCGTGTAGAACCTGGGAAAATTCCAATGGTACTGGTACCTCAGTTGGTGTTCATATTTCTTTCAGATTTAATCAGTCTATTTTTTTTCTGTTTCTATTCAGTCTTTCCAACTTGCATTTGAAAACAAGTGATTTAGATCCAAAGTTATTTTCCCAGTTACGGATGTTGGAAGAACTGGATGTGTCTGGAAATCTGTTGACAGAAATTCCAGACAACCTGGGACTTGTCAACCTGAGGCTTCTCAACTGTGCCAATAATGATATGGAGCAGATTACATCACTGAACCAGTTTAAGAATCTCGAGGACCTGATTTGTGAGGATAACTTGTACTTGACAGTAAGTGATTGAAAACATTATTGAGTTGAACAATACTGTTGTGATCATCTTTTGGCATCATTAAAGCTTTTAAGGGTTTAACTAGAATAACATTCTGTTTTCAGATCCATATAACACAGCCCTGAAAAAAATATATAGTTTTCTACTCTTCTACAGGTGTACTGGCCTTTCTCCCTCACTTCATGGCACATAACATCGCCTAACTACCCAGAGAAGGCAAACACATTTCTGCAACACCTGGCTGTCTCTTTATTCTGTCTTTAGGAAATGAAGTAATTCTCTGTGGAGAAGTAATCCCTTAAGGCACGGCCAAGATAAGGCACTTACTGTTCAATATTTCTGCTTTAACAGCATCTTTAACTTGTGTTCATGGCAATAGGTGAGTATGTAAAGTCACAATTTCCTGTGATCTCAAGCTTGTGCCCTTTTGCATGTTGTATGTGGAGTAATGTGCCCAGTATTAACAATTGGCTGCTAATTGCAATAAATAGTAGTACAGCTGAGATGTAGTTCTCACATTCTCCTGTCTTTTACAAAAGGTGACACATACCAAATTTATAGATCAAGCTGTTTAAGCTAAAATTAATAGATTAATTTACAGGTTAAACAATATATAGAAACAGTGAGGCTTAGCAAAGTACTAGAATACTCGCTTACCAGAATTGTGTAAAACATTTCAAAGCTTGTGCCTCCGAGCCTGCTGCAATGCTCCTCTAAGTCACTGTAATGAGACATGACAGTGGCTCATGGGCCGACTTTATTTCTGATATTTTGGTCCCATTCCTCTGAAAAAGCATCTCAGATCTGTTAGTGCCTCACCATAACAACTCAGCTGAGGCTGGGACCTTGGGCAGTGGGGTGGGTTGAACCTCTGTCCGTGACTGTAGTATCTTCAATCATTATTACATTGTGGCTAGATCACAGCATTGCCATCAGCCTCTTTATTTAAAAGAATTTATATTTTTTGAACTGTTAAGAGTCAAAAGGGTGAAAATGGCTTAGTTTTTGGATTGGAGCATGGGTTCTTGTAGAACCAGCAAATCATCTTATGTTACCATTTGCGTGTCGCATGTATTTCTGCTGCCTTCCTCAGTGTCCTACAGATGCTGTAAAAAGGGATGATTTTAGGTTATGTTTTATTTGCCTTCCCCCTCTTCATTTTAGTCCTGTGTTATATTCTTTGAGGGAGAAAGGAAGGATATCCAAAGCTAGAGCTCCCTGAATGACTAAAGAAATTGAGATTAAAATTAAATAGAAAAAGGAGGCTTATGATAAATGTTAAGTTCATTCTATAGTAGAAAACCTAGCAGAGTACAGAAAATGCAGAGAAAAACTAAAAGCATATTGGGTGGTGAAGAGCCACTGTTTCATGGCGATGGGGTAATAGTGATTCTGTTTTTATCGTGAGATTCCAGAACCTTTAAAGGCTTTTTGAAGATCACATTCCATGAGTTATAAATTAGCAAATAAATAAATGACTGGTCATTTCTATTTTTATTACAAGATATTTTGCACCATATTACTGGTGTTTTGAGGACCTGTTACTCTGATGATTCCAATCATTTTTCCATAAAAACTGGAAACGAGTGACCTCGATGACGGGGAATCCTAAAAAACTTCAAACAGGGGGAAAAAACACCCAAATTCTGCTAATCTATTATCATATCTGAAATGTTTTAATAACATTATTACATAGATAACATGTAACTCTTGTTTATTTCTTTTTAGATCTGTGACATCTACAAGGTAATGTACCTGTTGCCTAATCTCCGGCGACTCAATGGCAAAGATATAACATCCAGTGCAAATCACCTGAGATTTGTCAACAGCCGAAGGCTAATGTCTTTGGTGAGTGCATGGTAATAGATTATCGTTTTTGTTTGATGAAATTGGGGCTTGATTTAAATTTGTTTTAAAAAAATACCATCTTTAGACCATTAAGTTAATTTACAATAAATCCTTAAAATACAACAGGAGAGTAATAATGCGCTGCTGTTAAGTATATGTTAGACTTTTAACAATTTGTGTGGTTATCTGAGGCACGCACTTGAATCTATGTAAAATATATTTGGAGCTTTGTATTGGCTATTTTAATTGATTTTCAAAGAACAATTCCTGTTTTGTTTTTCCTCTCACTCGATAGTTTGCCCTCCACCTAATTTTTCATTTGTTTCTTTTCACATTTCATACCATTCCATTTTTTTTTTTAAAACCCTGTACTTGAACGTCAAATGATGATTCTGGCTTCCCAAAAGCCCACGTTCCTTACATCCCTAAATTCCAATTCTGAAGCAGAATCATTTTTGCCAACCTCAGATTATCACAAGAAAAAGGTGGAGGATTTTTGAACCAAACTTTTGTAAGAAAGAATGTGCCAGCATTCATTTATCAGAGCATTAGTTTTTGTTTTAATTTTCTCTAGGTAACTGATTTGTGGGAGAAGAAGTACAATTTCCAGCTCTCGAAGCCTCCTACAGCTGCTGAGATAAAAGCAGTTGAAAAAGTCTTTGTGAAAACTGCAGTTGCTGAAGTTAAATATGGTCCAAATTCTCTGAGTGAATTCACAAAATGGAGGGTAAGTGCTTTTTTTTGACACTTACCATACATGTTGTTTGGGATCCTGGCACTTTGTTCGTGTTAAGCAGGTGAAGGAGTTGATTTAATTATTATGACATTAAAGCCAGAGCACCCCACAGGACTCATAATCTATTTTAAACTATTCACTGTGAGCATGTTGCTAAAATTTAATATAGAAACAATCTCCCTTGTTCTATTGCAGCCTCTGCTCAGTGCATCCAATGGTGAGCTGGTTGACATTGGGCAGTCAATGGAGCAAGCAAGCAAATCAACACCCCATCACTCCATGGGTCCATGTGTTGGGATTGCCAAGTGCTGTGCTTTCATTCTGACCAATTGCTTACTTGTTTCCTTTATTCATTTTCTGGAATAAATATCTTTGTATGATGCTGCCTACACTTCAGAAGTAATCATTTTTAATTTCATTTTTCAATATGCGTAACCTGTATTGATTGGTATTAGAATTTTACAAGCACAAGCTTTACAAGAAATAATTTGCCAATTTATGAAAAGTATTGTTTTAGAAATAATTTTTGAGCAAATGATTGCTCCTGTTGATGAATGAAAAAAATTGAAAAGAACAATTGTGGGATGAGAGTGCTGTAGCGTAGGGCAACCTTTGCTCAACATCCTGGGAGAGAGGGGTACCTTAAGGTGACATGAGGATCCAGATGAAACAGCTGGTGATGAGTACGCCGGGTACCCAACATTACATTTGGATGTCTAGCATGTAAAGGTGGCCAGCACATCACAAATGCACACTTAACCTGTTGCCTGAAGACAAACTGATGACTGTTCTCTATGGGGAAAGATAAGCTGGGCAAATTGGAACCAAGTGAATAGCCCTGCAATGACATTGGAACCGAACGAACCTTTTTTTGACAGAGTTGGTAACCTGGCACCACAAGCTAAAAGGCTCACCGCTCAGACTTGTCCAGCGGTTACAGAGTAGGATCATGTGAAAATTCAAAATACCAAATCATTTAGTTGATGTTATTTTGAATTAACCAAATATTTGTAATCTTATCTTTTTAGAATCATAAAATCATTACAGCGCATAAGAGGGCCATTCAGCCGATTGTATCCATGCTGACTCTCTTAAAGAGCAATTCACGTAGTGTCATTCCCCTGCCCTCTCCCTGCATCCCTGCACATTCTTGCTTTTTGGATATTTAGAAAGTTTAGAATTGAATCTGTTGTGACTGTGGTCTTCAAAGGGCTAAAATAACTATCTTAAACATCTTTCTGGTTGGGAGATCTAGGAGTAGAGAGCATATCTAAAAATTGAAACGAAACCTTTCAGGAGTTAAATTAGGAAGCACTTCTATATCAAAGAGTGGTAGAAATTTGGAGCATCCTTTTGCAATAGTAATTGATGCTAAATCAATTGTAAATTTTAAATTTGAGATTGGTTATCAAAAATCAAAGTACTTAGGGCTATGGGGCTAAGGCAGGTATATGGAGTGAGTGGTGTAACAAGACTGAGGTGCTAAATGGCCTACTCTTGTTTCTGTGTTCTGATAGCCTGCATCTTTGTGGGCAGATTCGAGTTTTTTTCACATATTAATACTTATGTGATTTGCTTCCTAGGTGGAAATGATAGCTACAGAATTTGTGGCTTCTCTACTGCAGCATGAGAAGCAGGTGTCCTCTGACTTAGAAGGAAGTGAAAATGAAGATGAGGATGAAAACAAAGCAAATCACACCAATGTAAGACTTTAAAATGTTTTCTATGTTTAATTTTAGGAACATGTCCCTCATTTTTATTTGGGATAATCCCAAACTGGAGGAAAGTCATTGAAACAATATAACATTTGAGAATTATCTATTCTGTGAAGTTGTGATATTTGCCATCCCACACTGCATATACAGACTGCTTGCAGACCAGTCCTTTGTTCTTTTTCTTCCCCATTGGCAACAAAGTCTTGATGTTTTTCTTACAATACCAGAATGCTCTTGAAAGCTTACTCCTCGCCCACCCTTGAGGATTGATGGATGACTACTGTTGATATTATCTTAAGCATGTAAGAAATAGGAGCCAGGAGAAGGCCTTACACCTGTTGAGCCTGCTCCACCAATCAAATAAATTCATGACTGAACTTCTACATCAACTCCACTTTCCTGCCCTTTTCCCATTTCCCTTGATTCCCTTAGTGCCCAGAGGTTTATTGATCTTGGCCTTGAATACACTCAACGAGTATATATATATATGAATATACTCACAGTTCTCAGAGATGGAGTTTTCCAAACATTCACAATCTTTGAGTGATGACATTTTTTTGTCATCTCAGTCCTAAATGGCTGATCCCATCTCCTGAGTCAATGACCCCAGTTCTAGACTCTCTAGCCAGGGGAAACATTTTCTCAGCATCTGCTCTATCAAGCCTCTTAAGAATTTTCTTTGTTTCAAATAAATCACCCCTCAATCTTCTACTCAATCTCTCCTGATAGGACAGTCCACACATTCCAGGAATCAATCTAACGAACCTTTGTTGCAAACTCTCTAATAAACTCACATATACTCTTCCTTTGGAAAGGAGGCCAAAACTGTACACAGTATACCAAGGTGTGGTTTCACAGAAACTTTGCATAGTTACAAGATTCCTTTACCCTTGTACTGCAACCCCCTTGCAATAAAGACTGAGATACCATTTGCCTTCCTAATTGCTTGATATTACCAGCATTTTAACTTTGATTTGCACACAAGGGCACCCAAGTTCTTCTGAATCTCTATATATACCAGTCACTCACCTTTTAAAAATATTCTGCTTTTCTATTCTTCCCACCAAAGTGGATAGTTTCATATTTCCCCATATTATACTCCTCCTGCCAAGTTCTTACCCAATTACTTTTATGCTTCATATTCCTTTGCAGCCTATTTATGTTCTCCTTACAAGTGACTTTCCCACCTACCTTCAAATTGACTCGACTACAAATATTTTGGTGTTGATGCATGTAGATAATTTACTTATAATGTGAAGAAAACCAATTGTAATCTTGAAAAAGGACCACATTTTGGTTTAAAATTCAAGTGATATCCCATTGAGAGGGCTTTCCTAGAAACCAGTGTTCATTTCTAGTGCCTTTGTCACTTTCCACCATGTGATTGTCTCCATCACTTCAAAAGGGCTCCTAAAAAAATGTTGGTGACCCCTGTAGATGGCAAGGCTTCACTTGATCTGTTGCACCCACCAGGACCTAAAATGGGAGGGAGAATGCAACTTCTTGGCGTATATGATGGCGACAGTATTACAGGATTATTTCTCCTTGAAATGTTGTAAGGATATAGAATTTATCTAGCTGCCTCTCACATTCTTGTTTGTATGCAGGTCCTTAGTTCTACTAGAAGAAATACGCTGCGCCCTCGGTCCTCCACTGCAGCGTCTTCAACCAGAAATACCAGGCTTCATGCTGCACAGGATACCACAAAGAGTGGAAAGCAAGTCAGTTCTGGAAGAGCTGAGTTGTCACAGAATGACACTGAAGACATTTCCAGAAAAAGTATGAAAACTCAGCGTGGAAAGGAAAGACAAACTGCTCCGATGGCTAAACATCGCAAGGAAGACAGTAGAGTTGAAATGAAAAGGAAAACCAGGACTACAAAGAGGAATTGTTCAACAACTCCGATTGCAGTCAGTAAAGAGAGTATTCCACGGAAGAAATCAAAGTACAAGGTAACTGGCTGGGGAATTACTACAAGAACTTAACCTATGTTATATTTCCTGAACTCAGGAGAACTCGCCAGGATCAGCTAGACAAGAGCACAGAGGCATAGAAACTGAAGAACTCTAGTCCTGCCTAAGTAAGAGGCTGATGCTCAAAGCACCTCTTCTGGGAGTGTGCTTTCACTGCTTCACAGGTGATTTCCAACTTCTTGGAAGCCAGTTTACCCATCTTTAACTTTACTCATCTTGATCTGCACTTCCCTGCTGTAAGACTTCACTGGCATGGGACCAGCTTATGCTGCTCTACCTTGGTCCTCTGATGAGGAACAAGAGGAGCAGAAGCAGCACCAACTTCCTGGTGTGGAGAGGAGAAAAAGGGTGATTGTGAGGCATGGGTGCGAGATGGCACAAAGATGAGGATGAGTGTGACTGGATGGGGATGTTTGGAGGTGCCTGGAGAGAAAAGAATGAATGGAGCTGCAAAGCGTGTTGCTCTGAGGAGTACTGTGCAGGAGAATGCTGGGAAAGTCAGAGTGTAGGGCTTGGCACCTGAAAATCTTATGAACCTCACCTTTCCTGCCCTCCTGAGGTTCTTAACTCTCTTGGGGCATTGTATCCCTACTTGGCACCACACCCCTGCTGCTCACTCCTTAGCCACTTCCATCCACAACAGCTTTGTTTGAGAGGTTGGCCACTTCTAGCCCTTAGCAAACACCGCCTTACTTCAGTCTCTCAACTTTCAGCAGAACCCCCAGACAAGAGTCAGACCTGAGGGTCAGCCTTCCCAGGTCTCTTTTCTATTCCTGTGGACACTGAAGCTATTTTGATGCCTGCTTTAACTAAAAATCCTTCCCTTGACTGATTCGGTGCATCATTCCACCCACCCTCTATCATTGGTCGGGAAACCCAGAAACAGGATGCTGATGCACTGCTAAATTAGAGAGTCACGGCAAAGCCATTTGCTCAATTGGACAGATTCCTGACCCATTGCTGGCATCTGTTAGGGTAAAATTCCACCCAATTAAAACTTGGAACAAGGAAGAAGCATTCGCAACAATCTTCAGCCAGAAGTGCCGAGTGGATGATCCATCTTGGCCTCCTCTGGAGGTCCCCAGCATCACAGGTGCCAGTCTTCAACCAATTCGATTCACTCCACGTGATATCAAGAAACGGCTGATGGCACTAGATATTGCAAAGGCTATGGGCCCTGACAATATTGCAGCAATAGTACTGAAGACTTGTGCTCCAGAACTTGCCTCACCCCTAGCCAAGTTGTTCCAGTACAGCTACAACACTGGCATCTACCCGGCAATGTGGAAAATTGCCCTGGTATTTCCTGCACACAAATGGCATAACAAATCCAACAGTGCTATCAAGCAGTACCTGCTTAGCAATAACCTGCTCACTGATGCTCAGTTTGGGTTCTGCCAAGATCACTCAGCCAGGATCACTCAGCTCCTGACCTCATTACATCCTTGGTTCAAACATGGACAAAAGAGCTGAACCCCCGAGGTGAGGTGAGAGTGACTGCCCTTGACTGCAAGGCAGCATTTAACCGAGTGTGGCATCAAAGAGCCAATGGGAATCGGGGAAAACTCTCCACTGGCTGGAGTCAAACCGAACACAAAGGAAGATGGTTGCAGTTGTTGGAGGCCAATCATCTCAGCCGCAGGACATCACTGTAGGAGTTCCTTAGGGTAGTGCCTTCGGCCCAACCATCTTCAGCTGCTTCACCAATGACCTTCCTTCCATCATAAGATCAGAAGTGGGAATGTTCGGTGATGATTGCACAGCGTTCAGCAACATTTGTGACTCCTCAGATACTGAAGCAGTCCATGTCTAAATGTAGCAAGACCTGGACAATTTCCAGGCTTGGGCTGACAAGTGGCAAGTAACAATTTCACTACACAAGTGACAGGCAATGATCATTTCCAACCAGAGAGAACCGAACCATCGCCCCTTGACATTCAATGGCATTATCATCACTGAATTGCCCACTATCAACATCCTGGGGGGTTACCATTGACCAGAAACTGAACTGGACTAGCCATATAAATACTGTGGCTACAAGAGCAGGTTAGAGGCTAGGAATCCTGTGGCTAGTAACTCATCTCCTGACTCCCCAAAGCCTGTCCACCATCTACAAGGCACAAGTCAGGAGTGTGATGGAATACTCTCCACTTGCCTAGATGAGTGCAGCTCCCACAACACTCAAGAAGCTTGACACCATCCAGGACAAAGCAGCCTGCTTGATTGGCACCCCGTGCTCAAACATTCACTTCCTCCACCACCGACGCACAGTGACCGCAGTGGTTTCCATCTACGCGATGCACTGCAGAAACTCACCAAGGCTCCTTAGACAGCCCCTTCCAAACCCACAACTGCTACCATCTAGAAGGACAAGGGCAGCAGACATATGGGAATGCCACCACCCCTCCAAGGCACTCACCGTCCTGACTTGGAAATATATCGCCGTTCCTTCACTCTCGCTGGGTCAAAATCCCAGAACTCCCTCCCTAACAGCACTTTGGGTGTACTCACAGTGGTTCAAGAAGGCAGCTCACCACCACCTTCTCAAGGACAATTGGGGATGGGCAATAAATGCTGGCCCAGCCAGGGACACCCATAACCTGTAAAATGAATTTTGAAAAGTAGACATTTTCTGCAGGTCCTGCCAAATTTAACAATAGGACCTGTTTCAAATTACCTCAACAGGCTTTGAATTTGACATATCTTATCACATTCCACAATTGTTCACATTAATTATTAAGCACCATAGTGAAGAACCTAACTTCTTTTTCATCTAGTTATTAATTTCACATGATATTGTAGTATCTGTTTATTACCACCATGTGGCATTGTGACTTACATCTACGTTATACTGCAGAGTCAGTTGCTCTTAGTGAAGCGAGGTAGAAAGGAATAGTAAGTTTCCAATAAGAAATAGTGGAAGGAGCTAAACTGAAAACAGTTTAAATGTGCTAATTAAGATTGGGATTAAAATTAGATTGAGAGGGAAATTGAGGCAAAAATGAGGTGCCACAGTGCATTGGTGTACCAATGAGCTGTGCTGTATGGTCTTATGTTTTGAGAAATAGCACTGACAAGAGGATTGGCTTCTCAACTGAACAGTATGGAGACCTGAAAATCAGGAATTAAAGCAAATACCCTGTTTCATAAACCTAGACTGGTATCATTGTTTGAATGCAATGTTAGAATGCAGCTGTGGAAATCCCTCTGGCCGATGTGACTAGCCCTCATTGAAGACCTACAGAACTGTGGGGAGGAGATCACCAAAGGTTAAGGTTTCTTATTTTTAAAATTATATTTGGAAGTTTTATTTAAGAGTCTGGACACGTCAGGAAACAGTTCCTCCAGTATTACATTCTCCTCTGTTGAATGCCAATAAAACTAAAACCATACATTTACTGTGCCTTTCAAGTACGAAAGTAAATTTCAACAGAGATAGAGGTATGCTAAGGGTGCAGACCTGCCATCTATAAGCTTGAAACCCATGTAGTTTTCAGTTACTGGTGAGTCGGCCGCTTCTGGCTTAATTGCTAAGAGAAAATAAACTGTTTTTTGTGAAGGGACATTGGAACTGATGTTGCTCTGCTACAGCCCCCATTTCAGAGCTGAGCTTAAAACTGTTTAATGAAGAAACAAATCAGGATGTGATGAGTGGAGTCCCACAGGGGTCTGTACTGGGGCCTCAACGTTTTACGACTTACATCAATGACTTAGGTGAGGGGAGTGAAGACATGGTAGCGAAATTTGCTGATGACACAAAGATAGGTAGGAAAGTATGTTGTGAAGAGGACGTGAGGCTGCAGATGGATATAGATGGGTTGAGTGAGTGGGAAATGATCTGGCAAATGGTGTTTAATGTGGGAAAATGTGAAATTGTTCACTTTGGCAGGAAGAACAAAAAAGCAGAATACTACTTAAATGGAGAACGACTGCATAATTCTGAGGTGCAGAGGGATCTAGGTGTTCTAACACGAGTCACAAAAAGTTAGTATGCAGGTACAGCGAGTAATTATGAAGGCTAATGGAATGCTATCCTTTATTATGAGTGGGATTGAACACAAAAGTAAGGATATTATGCTTCAGTTATACAGGACATTGGTGAGACCGCACCTCGAACACTGCAGTTTTGGTTTCCTTATTTAAGGAAGGATGTAAATGCATTGGAGGCGGTTCAAAGGAGGTTTACTAGATTGGTACCTGGAATGAGTGGGATGTCTTATGAGGAAAGATGGGACAGACTGGGCTTGTTTCCACTGGAGTTTAGAAGGGTGAGGGGTGATTTGATTGAAGTATACAAGATCCTGAACGACCTTGACAAGGTGGACATGGAAAGGATGCTTCCTTTTGTGGGTGAGTCCAGAACTAGGGGGGCACTGTTTTAAAATTAGGGGTCGCCCTTTTAGGACAGAGATGAGAAATTTTTTCTGAGGGTGTGACTTTGGAATTCTCTGCCTCAGAAGGTAGTGAAGGCGGGGTCATTGAATATTTTTAAGGCGGAGGTAGATAGTTTCTTGTTAGGCAAGAGAATCAAAGATTATCAGGGTTAGATGGGAATGTGGAAATTGAAACACAAGATCATCAGCCATGATCTTATTGAATGACAGAGCAGGCTCGAGGGGCCAAATGGTCTACTCCTACTCCTATTTCTTATGTTCTAATTGTCATTTTGTTATGGAAATATTGTAATTTGCCTTAAAAAAAAAAGGGGGGGGGGCGCATATTGTGGCAAGCATCCCCAAGAGAAGATTTTTTGAAAATGCATTACTTTGTTCAGATTAAAGTTTATGACTTGGATAGCTTTCTGACAATGTGCTTTCTCAGCTTGTCTATTTTTAATTTAGTGTTTTGTTTTCTTCAACCTCCTTAAGCCATCCATACCCGACATTTTCCCCAACTGAGAAAGGCAGGATACAATTTAGTTTCAGATTCTTCCCAATGTGACTGTTGAGCCTTTAGTTGGCAATTCCACACAGCGCTAATTTACTCTCTGATTTTTCCCAATTGCTATAGAAATATTGGCTTGACATGTCAGTTGACTGCACTGAGTTTGAAACCTTGCATTATGGAGAATGATGTTAAGGGTAGAGTTCAGAAATGAGAAGGAAAATAGTACAATTCCTGGTGTGCACTGTCATCCACCAAATAGACAACTTGAAACTTTAGAAATGGAGAACCTTCTGAAACGCACCAGCTGAAAGGGTTGTAACATCAGAATCCATATGAACTTTCAAAAGGCAATTGGACATGTATTTAGAGAGGACTAATTTTCAGGATTATGGGAAAAACGCTGGGACTGAACTGAGCAACTCTTTCAAAGAGCCGACAGAGGGCACAATGAACCAAAACCAAATTGCAGCCTCCTGCGTTGTAAGGTTCTGTGATCGGTGAGAGAAATATGGCAAAAGAACATGCTGATTTTAGCTAACCCTAGATAGAGAATATGTATGTGATTGAAGTAAAGAATGCTTAATTGGATGCATTTGCTTCCTAGATAAGTAGAATAACAAGGACAGAAGCATTACTTACTAAAATAAAAGCCAAATATTGTGGTTTCTGGAAATCTGACTTAAAAGCAGAAAACGCTTAAAAAAACTCAGCAGGCCTGACAGCATCTGTGGAGAGAGAAACAGAGTTAACATTTCAAGTTTGTTTCTCTCTCCACAGATGCTGCCAGACCTGCAGAGTTTTCCAACATTTTCTGTTTTTATTTCAAGAAGCACACTTGATCAATTCTTAAAAATGAAGTGAGATAAATGACTGCTGAGACAGTAGTAAAACTATTTGAAAGTAGCAGCTATAAAATGGGTGCAATGTAAGGACGGGAAAGGATGACGAAGAGTAAAATATAAAATGAATTGAAAAAAGGCAAAGTTCAGTGAAATAACAGCACACATTAACTGGGCACCAATGTAATCAAACAGGCCAGTAGGTTAACCATGGAAAAATGTCAAGGATGAAATGTGTAGAGTATAAAATATATTCCTATTAAGCAAATAAAGGACTACCTTAAAGTACAGAGTTCTGTGGATAGAGACTAAAGCTAAACTGAATCACGAGGAAGGCATATGCTAAAGTTAGGGATAACATGCCAGAGAAGATCGTTAGGAATACAGGGAATGTTGTGGTGGTGGGGGTGGAAATGGGAATTGGAAGGACAAAAAGGGAATGAAAAATTACTGGCAAGTAATAGAAAAGGAAATACTGTATTAAGGGATTTTATTAGCATATAAGAAGTGAAGAAATGTTTAGAGAGGAAAGCAGTCACGGATGATGGGGGAATCTAGTTGCAGAGAATGAAAATATGGGAGAGATAATAAATATTTTGTATCAACTTTGGGAGCTGATGATGAAAGTAGGAATGCATACATACCAGAGGAGGATTTGGAACAAGTTATTGAGTTAGCTGCGCAAAGGTCACTTGGCCCTGATTGCAAGAGCCTGGGCTGTTGAGTGAAATCAAAGATCAATAGTCAGTGGCTATTGTCATGTGTCTGGAGAGTAGTTGATGTAACACTCTTCAAAGAAGAAGCGAAAGATAATCTAGTAGCTAAAAATAATTAATTTTCAGCAAACAATTATAATTCACAAATCGAGATAAAGTTAGTGACTGTTTAGAAATGTATAGGTTACGCAAACATAGCCAGTTTGGATTTGTTAAAAGCAAGTCACATTTGACAAAATTCATTTTTTTGTGTGTAAGTGACTGGATGGATAAAGGGGATATTGTGTAACTGGCTTTTTGAAGTTGGCAGGGCAGGTTGAGAAAGTGGTTAAAAAGGCATATAAGATCCTGAGATTTATAAATAGAGTATAAAAGCAAAGCTAGTTATGATGAATAAAGCACTGATTTGGCCTCAACTGGAGTTTTCCGTCCAATTCTGGGCACAGTACTTGAATGATAAAAGGCAATAGAGAGGGTGTAGAAAAAATTTACGAAAATGATTCCAGGGGTGAGGGACTTCAGTCACATGGTTAAGTTGGAGAAACTGGGTTTTTCTTCTTAGAGAAGAGAAGGCTGAGAGGAGATTTGATAGAGGTGTTCAAAATCATTAGGGGTCTAAACAGATGGTAAACAGGAAGAAAATGTTCTGATCGGCAGAAGGGTCGAGAACTAAAAGGGGGCAGATTTAAAGCGATTGGCAATGGAACCAAAGGTGTCATGAGGAAAAACCCTTTTCACGCAGTGAGTGGTTTTGATTGGGAATGCACTGCCTGAAAAGGTAGTGGGGGCAGATTCAATTGTGGAATTCAAAAGGAAATTGGAGAAGCACCTGAAGGATAAAATATTGCAAGGCTACAGGGAAAAGGACGGGAGAGTGGGACTAGCTAAATTGCTCTTGCAGAGGCGATATGGGCTCAATAGGTCAAATGACGACCTGTGCTGTAACCATTCTATGGTATGAAAATGCTGTACTTTGGGTGGAGGTAAGAGTCAGTACTGAGTCCATCTTTGCTCTATGTTGTACACCTATTGATGGTTTGGACTTGGTGTGGAGAGCACAATCTCAGAATTTGCTGACAATGTGAAAGTAAAAAGCTTGTCAAATAGTGAGGCAGACTGTTTAAAAAAAAACTTCAAAAAGATGTAGATAGGTTAGTGGAATGGACAGATGAGTGCTAGGTGCAATTTAACATAGATAATTGTGAGGGAAAGTACTTTGGGAATGAAAAGAACAAGGAATGAGAATATACATGTCATGGGATAACACTGAGTCGTGTGGAGAACAGAAACACTGGGATCAAATATGATTCCCTGCAAAAACAAGTGCAGGTGAAAAAAGCCCAATTGAATTTTTGGTTTTGCAAATAGTGACATAGAGGTTAATGATGAACTTATACATAATATTAATTAAGTTACAATTAGAATACCATGTGTAGTTTTGGATTCCTATTACATAAAGGAGGATGTGAGAGGTGGAAAACTATAAGTTATGAGGAGAAATTTGAGATACTGGGACTATTTCCATTTGAGCAGAGAAGACTAAGAAGATATTTAATAGAGGTTTAAAAATTCTTAAGAGTTTTGTAGAATGTAGAAGTAAAGACTACTCTCGGTTGAGGAGTTGGTGAGTGGGCAAAGATCTGGCAAATGGAGTTTGCAGGAAGAATAAAAAAAAGCAGAGTATTACTTAAATGGAGAATGGCTGCATAATTCTGAGGTGCAGAGGGATCTAGGTGTTCTAGTACATGAGTCACAACAAGTTAGTATGCAGGTACAGCAAGTAATTAAGAAGGCTAATGGAATGCTATCCTTTATTACGAGAGGAATTGAACATTAAAGTAAGGATGTTGTGCTTCAGTTATACAGGTCATTGGTGAGACCGCATCTCGAATATTGTGTGCAGTTTTGGTCTCCTTATTTAAGGAAGGGTGTAAATGTGATGGAGATGGTTCAAGGAGGTTTATTAGATTGATACCTGTAATGAGTCGTCGTCTTATGAGGAAATGCCGGACAGACTGTGCCTGTTTCCCCTGGAGTTTAGAAGAGTGAGGGATGATTTTATTGAAGTATACAAGATCCTGAACAGTATTGACAAGGTGGACATGGAAAGGATGTTCCCTCTGGTGTGGGTGAGTTCAGAACTAGGGGGCACTGTTTTAAAATTAGGGGTCGCCCTTTTAGGACGGAAATGAGAAATTTTTTCTTGCTGAGAGTCGTGTGACTTTGGAATTCTCTGCCTCAGAAGGCAGTGGAGGCGGGGCCATTGAATATTTTCAAGGCAGATGTAGATAGATTCTTGTTAGGCATGGGAATCAAAGGTTATCGGGGGTAGATGGGAATGTGGAATTTGGAACACAAACAGATCAGCCATGATCTTATTGAATGGCAGAACAAGCTCGAGGGGCCAAATGGCCTACCCCTGTTCCTATTTCTTATGTTTATGTTTGTAAGAGGTTGCAGAAAGAAGTTTGGAGAAATATTACGGTGAAGGTTGTTTGACAGGGAATCATTGAAGCAGAGACCGTTATGGGAAGAAAGCAGGGTATACTTTTGTTTTAACAAAGAGCCAGCACAAAATATGATGGGGCTGAATTACTTTATTTTATGTTTAAATGTCTGTGATTCTATGCTGTACCAGCACTTATGATTTTTTTGTTTTTTAAATCCTCACCAGAAATCTCTTGTCCTAGAACCTCTACATTTTCTACAGAGCCACAGCAGGGATGATAACCCTGAAGATTTAAGCACTCAGCTCTGGGCCTGTGCTTTTGAACCAGAAATAAAGAACTCCCAGATTCCAGGTGAGCTATAAACTAAACAAGCATATAGAATGTAGACAGTACAACTCGAGAAGTCTTTTTTACTAATTGAATGAAGTACATACATTTAGTTATTTAGGCACAGTACCTGCAAAGAATGAAAGTTATTTTATTTGATTGGACCTTTATTGTCAATGGAAATTCTTAGTACTATATGGCGATGTAATGTTATTGGCAATATATCACACCAATAATTAGCCCAAAGGTAAGAATAAAAGTCAAGCTAAGGTGAATTGAAAATGGTTGAACAAGATAAACAGAGGATGGTTGTGAATTGAATTGCATCAACAAGGCAAGAGGCCTGATCAGTGGCGCTATTGATATTTCTCGTGTATTCAACTGACTTGAAGCTAGAGTTAGAAACAAAGATAAGTTTGCAAATGACACCATGTTGGTGGGGATCTCAACCAATGGAAAGGAAACGAACCAAATACAAACTGATGTGAATGTTTTGGTAAGGCAAGCTGGTGAGTGGCAAATTTTGCTGATGATTACACAATGTTCAGCACCATTTGCGACTCCTCAGATACCATGTTCAAATGCAGCAAGACCTGAACAATATCCAGGCTTGGTCTGACAAGTGGCAAGTAACATTCGCACCACACAAGTGCCAGGCAATGACCATCTCCAACAAGAGAGAATCTAGCCATCACCCCTTGACATTCAGTGGCATTACCATCGCTGAATCCCCCACCATCAACATCCTGGGAATTAACATTGACCAGAAACTGAAGTGGACTAGCCATATACTGTGCTTAGAGCAGCCACAAAACAGGAGCACAACCGCAGCTAAAGACCTCATTACACAAGGGTCATCTGAAAAAGGGGAAGATTGTATCAACTTTTTTTACTGACTCATCTTCAAACTTTCTGGGATTTCTGCAGACTAAATGGAATTTCTTCAGGCACTGCTCCATGTGGACATCTAATTGCTAAATGGTGGTGACAGAATGTGGTGTTACATTAGGAATAATTGAATCTGCTGTATTTTTGGTTTGGGATGCCTCCCCCTCTTTCATCTCCCTCACCCCTAAACTGAAACTGCTTTGAGAATCCTTGATTGTTAATGTCTGAGTTACTGTGAGCAGATCTCTTGTACGATGTGAGCAGATATTAACTGTTTTTGACAAAATGCTATAGAGAAGAATGATGTAGATTCATGTTCACAATGTCTTGATTCTGGCCATGTCAAGATCAGTATCATCATTGTGCTACCCGCATGCTGCTCCTAGTGACTGGCTTGGAGGAGCAGTAGTATGGAGGCCTGGGTGCAAGTTGTCCACTTTCTCATGGAATATAAATTGGGATTCCTGACCTGTGCCCTGCAAAACCCCAGTTCTTTGCTTCCATTCTTGTGGCCATTACAGCTCCAGGTTTTTAAATAAAGGATAGATCGATCAAAAAAGACTGTCCTCTTGGTAGTGGAACACCAATCAGAAAGCAACGTTTAACAATTCTTAGCTCTATATCTAAAAATCCAAAGCAATTGAACTAAAGAAAATGCCACAGCAAGAAATTTCTGAGGCAGTGAGAAGGGTATTCATGAGCTTGATGGAGCTTACAGGGGGCATTTGCGTGAGGAGACCTATAGTTTGTGGGTGCCATTATAATATGAAAACAAGAATTCTTGTCCTGCAGATGTTCTATTTTAAACTGCTCAGTGAGATGATTTAAGATGATATTCTGCAGGATTGACTATAAAATAACTTATGCAAGTAAATTTAAAATTAATTTACGACAATGGAAATGCCAGTTATGATGGAATAATTATTAATATGATCCCTATGAATAGTCTTGAGTAGTTCATCGATTAATTTTATTTTTTAAAAAGTCAGGTAATAGAAAATGTATGTTTTGTGTAGCTTTTCATAAGCCATTCATTTACATGTTCCTCTCAGATGCAGGGCTGCAGTCATCTCGAACTGTAGCTACATGTGGAGGGGATTCAGTTTGTATCATTGACTGTGAAACCGGGAACGCCCTTCACAAGTACAAATCAGTTGGAGAGGTGAGTACAGTTATATAGTCTGTGGTAAATCATATACCTGGAGATGTAGGATATTGACCATGTTATTTGCGCAAAGCTCTTTCTCACCCTCTCTCTGGGTCTGTGTGTGCGCGTGCATGTGTGTCAATTTCTTTTTTCTCTAACGTTTGGAGCAAGTGTTTAATTTATCAGGAACTGAAGTAAACACAAATTGGGTATGCAAAATATGGGGTGCTCTTATTCATTTTAAACATAAGTGTGTAAACTAGGATTTTTGGACTATAATTATGATGTGTACAAATTAAAATTTAACTAAAGGTTTATTTTTTTAAGATGGGTGAAACTTGAAACACTACTTTTTGTTAGTGAGTAAGCTAGTTTCTGTGCCAGAGAGTTTTCTCTTTCTTTAAAATTGCCTTCAGGAGCCATAATTAGTGAGTTTGTAATGGTCCTCCTATCAATGATAAGATCCTGATTGTTTTATATGATTTTCCTCAGGAATTCTTTTCTCTGGCCTGGACTACTCTAACTATGATTGTTAAGGATCAGAAAAGAAAACTCAATGTGTTAGCTGCGGGTGGCCAGACGGGTGTCGTAAAGCTGATTCATGTAAAAGTGAATTACTGCTATGGGAAGATAAAGGCTCACAAGAGATCAATCTCTACTCTCTGCTTCTGTCCAAAACGGGAGACGTTTCTCTTCAGTAAGCATTGAACTTTCTATTGGAACACACTTTAAGATAATTTTGTTGGGGTGAGGAAGGAAAGTAAGTTTAAAGTTTTATCTCGTTTGAGGGAGACAAAAACATTAACAGTACTATTATAATCTTTAGCTAAAGTAAGTAACAAGATATGCTAAACTAAGCGATGGGACTTAAAATTTGTTGATATATATATAGAAGTTTACAGTACAAAATGCCATTCAAATCAGTGTTTCTGAACTGGCCCTTAAAGAAATTTCTTCTAACCTTATTCTAATACTGTAATTCTAAACTGATGCCATCTTGTCCTTAACTCCCTAACTAGAGGAGATAATCTTTACCTAGTCAAGCTATCAAACCCTTCATAATTTAAAAAATCTCCCCTTGGCTTCTCTATTCCAGTGGAAATCCAGTCCCAATATCTCATCTCTCCTCGTAACTCTACATTTTCAAGCCAGGTTTTATCCTGGTTTATCTGTGCTGTACAATATTCTATGAATATTAAATGTCCTTTCTTCTATGGGCACTCAAAAACAATATTCTAACTATGCCTACCAAGATTTTGTACAAATGTATCATACCCCTTTACTACTGTATTCTTTGCCCTACTTGATTTACTTATAAAATGGAAAATACTGTTGCCTTTTATTTACCTGCACTGTACTTTCAGGGAGTTAGACATTTGAATCCCTTGGTGTCCTTGTCCATCCATATCTTTTGGCATCTTTTCTTTGAGTGTTTCATTGGTTTTCTTTCCAAAATGTATTACCCCTTTCACATTGATTAGCATCTACCCATTTTTTTCCTTTTTAAATTCGTTCTTGGGATCTGTGCATTGCTGGCAAAGTCAGCTTTCATTACAGGTCCCTAATGATTGAGTGACTTGCTGGGCCATTTCAGAGGGGAGATAAGAGTTAACCAAATTGCTAGACTTGGCATGGAAAGCAGGCTTCCTTCCCTGAAGGGTATTAGTAAAGCAGATGGTTTTGTTTTACACAATTTGGATAGTTTCATGGTTACCATAACAGATACTAACTTTTTATTGCAGATTTATTTAATTGAATTTACATTCTCGAGCTGCCATAGTGGGATTTGAACACATGTCTCTGGATCGTTAGTGTAGACCTCTGGACTACTAGTCCAAGTAATATGACCACCACACTGCTTAACCTATGTTAACCTATGTATTGCTGGAAGTCTTTTGCAGTCCTCCTTGTCGTTTGCTAAACCTATGTTTGAGACATGAGTAAATTTTGTACTCTATTTGAAAATTGGCCAACCGGTTAACATTTCTTCCTATTTAATTTGTACCAAATTTCTCATCTCCCTGAACTTTCATCTTTCAGCATCCTTATCTTTGACTCTTCGTTACCCTTTTTTTCACATTGATTCTAGCTACATTATGGTTTATTTGCCCTCCTTCATTTCACAGAACTAAATAGAGTATCCTGTAATGCTGCTTTCTTTGTCAGACTAGAAAGATATGGATTTAGGGAGAAGTCCTGATTGCATCCTGGTAGGCATTCCCCATTCTCTTATCCCTTACATATTGTTCATAAAAATGCTGCAACCAGAAATATTAATTTCCCAATCCTCTGCAAAATTGAACCATGTCATTTATATCAGTTATGGCCCAGATCTTCCAGTCAATGGGGGAGTGGGAGCATACAGTGCTGCCTGCAATTTAAACTACCCTCTTACCTCTTTAGACTGGAGACGTTTGGACCTTCCAATCCAGGCTTCAGCTTTGATCCAGTGACAAGCAGTCGGGGAAGGTGAAGTGTAATAGAAGAGCAGCCAGGTCCCCTTTCTCATGAACTGAATACAGTCCCCTTAAGGTTGTCTTCAGCTCATTGACCTGCAGAGTTTTTAAATGGATGTGTCACACCCAACACTGCTCACCCCTCCTCCCTGCCTCACCCTACCTCCCCCACCCTCCTGTCAATGCTCACCACCACCACTACCACCCCCCCCCCACAAACCCCAGTCACCCTCTGACAACGTTTGCCCTCCCTCCCTCACCAACTGGCAATGTTCACCCTACCTTCAGGCTCACCCACCCTCTCTCACTCTTTAACTATGTTCACCCTCTCTTCCTCACTCTCAACCCTCAACAATGTTCACCCACACCCTGGAGTCTTCCCCCGACTCATCTTCCAGAATCGCTGGCTCCTGCCCAGCCAGGGGAAAGGAATCATCATTGTCTGGGAGGGGTGGAGAGGCTAGTGGTGAACATTGTTGAGGGTAGTGGAAGGGAGGGGGGTGAGCATTGTTGGGGGGTACAGGAGGAGAGTGAGCATTGTTGGAGGTGTGGGGGAGTGGGTGGTGAGTGTTGTTGGTGGTGCAGGGGAATGTTCTTTAAGCCTTTTCCAGAAGAGATCCTGCTGTTAATCACTGTCCCACGCCTGGGATGAACAGCAGGAGAAGGAGTGAGTAAATATCTAAATATAGGGCATCTGAAGTCTCTGAATTGAAGGACAGTGTCAAAGCACCGTACAGAGACAGGACAGAGAGCCCCATACAGCGCAATTCTATCCATCGGACATTGAAACTTCCCGGGTAAATATTGTGTCTGTGCACGGGTTGGGACTTCAACCGGATCCTAAAGCACAACAGTGGCCAACGTCTCAGCATTCACTGCTGTTGCCATCGGAAGACTCTACCTTATGTTACACTTTTCCATAGCTACTAATACATCTAACTTGCCAATTTTACTTTACATGCTTTGCACATTCACACACATGCCACTCAATCCCAACTCATATTTTTATTTTCTTTTGAGATTTTAAATATTATTTGTATCCCTTGTCCCTTCTACAATTGTGTTTATCTCTATCTCAAAGCTTTTCTCCTTTGATATTTTACTATTTCAGCTGAGCTTTATACTTCTATTCCAATAACTATTCATTCTGCAGAGTAGATAGGGAGAAGCTGTTCCCACTTGTAAAAGGATCAAGAATGAGAGGGCACAGATTTTAAGTGATTTGCAAAAGAACTAATGGGACATGAGAAAAAACTTTTTCACACAACGAGTGGTCCAGGTCTGGAATGCACTGCCTGGAAGTGTAGTGCAGGCAGATTCAATCGAGGCATTCAAGGGGGCATTAGATGATTATTTGAATAGAAACAATGTGCAAGGGTACGGGGGAAAGCAGGGCAATGGCACTAGGTCATAATGCTCATTTGGAGAGCCGTTGCAGACACGATGGGCCAAATGGCCACCTCCTGTGCTGTTAAAATTCTGAGATTCTGCGTGCTCTCTCTAGTCTCTCTAATTTTGAGTAACTTGGAACATGTACATGTACTAAAATGGCAACCAAAACTTAAAACTAAATCAGGTGTCGGGCAGAGCTTGCATTGAAAGCACCTGCATGGTCTCTGCCTTTAATACTTTCTGCCTTTTAGCTTGATTCAGTCCCACAGTTGCCAGTTTACCGTAATGTGGCAAATCTCCTAACTTTGGAATGCAGTCAGAGATATCAAAGAATTCATGGAATGTGATAAATAAAATGAAATGGATTAATTTACTTTATAAATTCCTTGTAACAATGCTGCAAAGAAAAATATTAGTCTTTATTTTGCACTTGGATCCACACATAAAACTTTCTAAAATGGACATGCATTAGTATCATGAGATACCTCAACACTGTAGGATCAGCTTACATCCTGCTGCGGCATCAGAACACACCTGAAATTATTTTGTGCTCCTTGCAGTACTTGTACAGTAAACATCCTATAACATAATACAAAGTGCTACTGAATGCTGTGGGGAAAGTATCCACTTTTTCAGGTGTTTATTTGTATTATCCATCGAAAAACACCTTACTTTTTCAGTTTATAGGAGTTATAGTAATTGTCGAATCGCGACACAACTACGAGAACACTGACTTGTTAGAAGCAAAACTATATTTATTCAAGAATGCTTGGGAGTAGGCTGCTCAGGACACCACACATGGTTCCTAGGCAGTCTACTACCCTAAACAGAGAATCAAGTGTTGTTTTATACAGCTCATAACAGGAAGTTCATACCATATAAGGTCCATACATCAGGAAATCACAGTTATGTCATGGTTAGCACGTACGTAGGGCAAGCGCAGTAATACAATTACAGGCAGATGGGACATTTCACAATAAGACAGGAGACAGTTTAACTACAACTATGTAGATAAAGATTACATAAATTGCCATAGCAGCAGATTCAATCAGGGCACCATTGTTTCATCTAGCACATAACAGGACGCAGTTGTAACCACAAACTTTTCAAAGATACTCCGTGTGATTAGTTTGCACTGCTTGATTAGTTTACATCATTCCTTACTGCAATATAATCACTTTTAGACCATTTAACCCATTAGACACTTTAGCTGACTAAAGCTCTATTCCACATTTTCCCCCCTTTTGTCCTTTAAAGGACAATCCTTACAGTCTGTCATATTCAGACCGGTGGGTATTACCCTCTAACAAGGCCAAGTCTTCCTTAAGTCAGTTTACTGTCCAGACATTAATCTTTTTCTTTAAGACAATCGCTAGGATGATCAAAATGACTATAACCAATGCTTGGAGGATTACTAGTACATGGGAAAATATTCTCAACCAAGGGTACACATTTACATTCATACCCCAGTTCCATATTCTCTCCCACCACAGGCTATTTTATTTCCCAAGTCTTTTACTATACATGCTCCTGCAAACATCAGAACCACAATCTTAGCAAAGCATTGTGGTGCCATTTTCTAGTGTGACAGTTTCTACTTTGTATTGTATATTTTGAAGCAGTTAATAGCTTAGTCTCTTGGTTTTAGCACTCTGGATTATTCTTTCAGAACTGGTTATACTGTCACAGGGTTCCATATGTCCTCCTGTTGTTGGGGCCTTTTTACAGTGAGAGGCGTGTATCCACGTTAGTTTTCCTTCAAGCTTTAAAGCTGTATAGGTAGTCAAAAGCACCAGGTACGGTCCCTCCCAACGGGGTTCCAGACAATTCTTCCGACCGAAGGTCTTTACGAACACATGGTCCCCTGGCTCGTAGGTATGGCAGACCTCAGCAGTTGCTTCCTTCTGCGCTTCTTTTACCTGGGAATAAAAACTTTGCAAGCTCTTAGTCAGTGCTATGCAGTAAGCTAACATATTTTCACTCATGCTGTGTATGTTCATTTCTTTGATGGTCAGGGGAGCGCTCATAGGCAATTTTACAGGACGGCCCATTATTATTTCATGGGGGGACAGTCCTGTCTCTCTGTTGGGACTAGATCTCATTAGCATGAGTGCTATGGGGAGTACTTCCGGCCACTTTAATACTGTTTCTGTACAGAGTTTTGCTATTTTTGTCTTAAGGATACCATTTTATCTTTCTACTGCTCTGGCTGATTGCGGGTGGTAGATGCAGGACAAGTGTTGCTTACATTGTAGTCCTTTCATCATTTCCTGGACCACTTGACCTGTAAAGTGGGGTCCGTTGTCACTAGAAATCCTTTCAGGTATTCCGAACCTAGGGATAACTTCTTTTAAAAGTAATTTGGCTACCGTGGTAGCATCGTTTTTTTCTGGTGGGGAACACTTCTACCCATCTAGAGAATAAGTCCATTATTACTAACACATATTGTAGTCCCATACATTTGGGCATTTGTATAAAGTCCATTTGCATATGTACAAAGGTTGGGGTTGTGAAGCAGGTTTAACACAAGGCGTTTTTCCCACGTTATACTTTTGACAAGTCATACATTTGGTAGCAATGCTTTCAGCAATAGAAGCAAATCCAGGTGCATACCAGGATTTTTGCATAATACAATTCATGTCCCCCCCCCCCCCCCCCACCACCACCACTTTTGCATTTTGAAAGGATGACATGCATGTGCAAGCCAGGGGAGCAGGTTCTTTGGAGCCACCACGCGGCTGTCACGGGAGATCCAAAGACCATCAGGCTTCTGGCAACAGCCAGCTGCAAGCCAAACCCTCTTTCCCTCAACATCAGCAGTGCTTTGTAATCAGGATACTTCATCAATTGTTAAAGGGTTAGAGGGAGTACTGGAATGGGCCACAACACATTGGTCGGCCACCATCCGGTCAGATCGGGCTGCTGCAGCCTTGGTCGCCCGATCTGCCTTTGCATTTCCTTTAGAAACGTCATCTTTTCGATTGGTGTGAGCAGCGCACTTAATGACAGCTACAGACTTGGGAAACAAAATAGTCTGTAACAAGTTCCTGATAATTACCCCATGTTTGACTGGATTTCCAGAGGCAGTAATAAAATCTCTCAATTTCCAAAGTGAACCAAAATCATGAACTACCCCAAAAGCATATTGCGAATCAGTCCGGATGTATTGGTATCAAAAAGAAAGCCCCACTTAAATCGACAATGGTATAATATTGTGAATTTGGAGGTATGCTGCTCAGAATGGTGGCTGGGTTAGGCACTACCGGGAAGGTTGGGATTACACAGTCATTTGCAGCTCCCGGATCTTGGACGAATCGCCATTCTTCCTTACCGGGTTTTATTTACAGGTAGGATAGGGGTATTGCAGGGGCTCATGACCGGGGCGAGAACTCCTTGCTGGAGGAGGGCCGCTACTACCTCCTGAATGCCCTTTTCCGCCGCCGGACTTAAGGGGCATTGCGCTTTCCGAGGCAACGGTTTGTCGGGGTTAACTTGAATGTGAAACGGTTCAGCAGATAGAGTTCGTCCTACCTCATTCAGGTGCTTAGCCCACAGCCGTTTTGGTACTTGCTGAAGTAATTCCTGTTCTTGTTGTCCTGCTGTTTTCGGGGTGGAATCATCTCCCGGTTGTTGGCGCTCAAACATTGTGGGGATCCTTCTTCGAGTAATGACGATCCGCACCTCGGAGTCCGGTAAAACATCGATTCTTCCATAGGGCGTCAGCCTTGAGTATGTGGGTTTCCGAGTCAAGAGTCGCTTAACCATCGGGCCCAAATCTTTTGCGTAGTGGAACATACAAGGTGCAATGCAGTGCCGATACGTCTGCATGATGGAATAGCAGCTTCGCTTTTGCTGGCAAGTCAATTTGCAAGGCTATTCCTTCGTGGCCCATATAAATGTTTCCTGTTTCCAAAAGAAAGAATGATCCCACCTGTGGGGCTGCCATTATTGCATAGTCCTGGTCATGGCCTTCCTTATCATAATATGCCGTACAATGTAACTCATAGTGCCATCGCTCACTGTCTATGTCATCTAAGGGTAAGATGTTATTCAATTGAAATGATGTTTCTTTCGGAAGGTGACACCCTCATTGCTGCCACTGCTGGGGTTGTGGGGACTGACCAAATGGGTTGTTCAATTGAAATGATCTCTGTTCTGCCTTCCTCTATACCTCCCTCTGCCTCTTTGCTGGCGCCCACTGTACAGTGGGCGCGGAGCAGGTTCAACCAGACCTGTATACATAAGCATCTCGTTCGTATTTTTTTAAAGGGTTTCTGCTGCTGATGCTGATTCTGGTGTTGGCAATGTTGCAACACACTCATTACCTCAACCAGGGGTTTGGCTTCCCATCCAATACAAGTTGTACAAAACATATTCTTCATACCAGGTTGCAAACCATTTACAATAACATTAACCATTGCAGGTCCTCCTTCACCCTCTTTTAGACCTGAACACTCTGAAAACACTTTTCGTACTCGTTTAGCATATCACGCACATCTTCGCCTGGTTTCTGCTGTGTAGCATTAATTCTAAACCAATCTACAGCCTGAGGGTAACAGTCCCTTATGGCCGTTAAGATTCGATTCCAGAGGCTAGTGAGCTCGGCCCCTGGGGTAGGTCCTTCCGGCCATTCACTTTAGTCCTTAACCTGTTTCCATTTGTTTGTTCCTAAACAGGCATCCATCAACACCTCAATGTCCTCTTTAGCGGGCTGATGGCATATTCGCAAAATTTCCATCTTTCCCTCAAATCTTCTAAATACCAATTATAATAGGCATCCCACTGGGGTTGTTTTACCTTGTCTCTTTTTGATTCTAGAGCTCCTCTTAAGTGCACTAATTTATCTGATGCATATAATACTCCAGCGTTCCCTTAGCGGGGACGGGACTATCCCCTTTAGCTGCACCTGCTCCCATACTAATTCCTACACTGTACCTGTTTCCTTAGTTCCCTTGAGACACCCTGCGTTCTCTCTCTTCCCCTTATACCTTCAAACACATTCACAGACAGGCAGCGGATCCAAACTGATCCCTACGCTGTACCTGTTTCCTTAGTTCCCTTGAGACGCCCTGTGTTCTCTCTCTTTCCCTTGTACCTTCAAACACATTCACAGACAGGCAGCGGATCACTTCTTAGCGCGTTCAATCTTTACTTAACGGCTTACCTCTTGCTTACTACGGATCCTGTCCGTACTGCGGACCCTGTCCGTCACAACCTCAGGGACTTGAACCCTAGGTAGGTAGCCACGGGATCCCAGATCCCTCCTTTTTTTTTGCTCTCTAACAGTCAGGCTATGGCAGAGGTGTACTGCTCCTGTCAAGCACCTGCATGCGTACCGGCAGCGGACAGACTCTGGTAAGTAAAATCTTACCTTATTTATATACCGGTTGAGTCGTCCGTTGCCAGGGCACTACCGTTCGGTCTCGCTTAGGTAGCCACGCTTGCCATCTCGGTGGAACCTCCAAGAAAGTACTGTCGAATCGCGACACAACTACAAGAACACTGACTTGTTGGAAGCAAAACTATATTTATTCAAGCATGCTTGGGAGTCGGCTGCTCAGGACACCACACGTGGTTCCTAGTCAGTCTACTACCCTAAACAGAGAATCCAGTGATAAAAACAAAAAACTGCGGATGCTGGAAATCCAAAACAAAAACAGAAACAGAAATACCTGGAATAACTCAGCAGGTCTGGCAGCATCGGCGGAGAAGAGCACAGTTGACGTTTCGAGTCCTCATGACCCTTCAACAGAACTAAGTAAAAATAGGAAAGGGGTGAAATATAAGCTGGTTTAAGTCCTTAAGTCCCAACAAAACTCCCCCCCGCCCCCCACACCCCCTTAAACCAGCTTATATTTCACCCCTTTCCTATTTTTACTTAGTTCTGTTGAAGGGTCATGAGGACTCGAAACGTCAACTGTGCTCTTCTCCGCCGATGCTGCCAGACCTGCTGAGTTATTCCAGGTATTTCTGTTTCTGTTTTTGTTGTTGCAGAGAATCCAGTGTTGTTCATACAGCTCATAACAGGAAGTTCATACCATATAAGGTCCATACATCTGGAAATCACAGTTATGTCATGGTTAGCACGTACATAGGGCGAGCGCAGTAATACAATTACAGGCAGATGGGACATTTCACAATAAGACAGGAGATAGTTTAACTACAACTATGTTAGATAAAGATTACATAAATTACCATAGCAGCAGATTTACTCAGGGCACCATTGTTTCATCTAGCACATAACAGGACGCAATTGTAACCACAAACTTTTCAAAGATACTCCGTGTGATTAGTTTACACTGCTTGATTAGTTTACATCATTCCTTACTGGAATATAATCACTTTTAGACCATTTAACCCATTAGACACTTTAGCTGACTAAAGCTCTATTCCACATAATCACTGACCTTGTGTTTTTAATTGCAAAGGCTGAATACATGCTTGAATACTAATGTGTACAACAAACACATTAAAGATCATAGTTTTTCTCCCAATTGTTAATGATGTCAGAATCCTCTTATCTATCCAGCCTGCTGCATCAATGGGAATTTTCACCATTCCCTCCCTTCATATCACTTACATAGTGGCTTTCATTGTAGGTAAAAAGGGAAAATTAATTATTCAATGAATGCTTCTAGAACAATGCCTTTTGGACAGTAGGTGTGAAAAAAATTCTATTGACTGAATTGGCCCTTGTTTGACATTTCCATTCATTGAGTGTGTGGAAATCTAATCTCTCTTTCTTAAATGGCCATTGCTTAAAGATCCAACTGAAGCTGTTTATTTTAATATTAGAATCACAATTGACCAGATCAATCAGCATTACATTGTACTTTAGATGCTCACAAATTTACAGTAACAAGGCAGAGGGGGGGGTGCAATAAATTATCTGTTCAAGTAGATATGACTTGGGATTGCCTGATTCTCAGTTGTTAATTTTCAGATGGTAATGTTTTAATTTATTTTCTTTAACCAGCTGGATCCTATGATAAAACCATCATCTTATGGGATATTGGTGTTCCAGATTGTGATTATAACTTCAGAGTGAGGTAAATGCTATGCAGACCTATTAAGTGAATAGAAACAGTATTCTTAAACATAACGGCATCTGTTCATTCATTGCAGATTCAAAGGGACACCACCTTTACAAAAAGCATCTTTTTCAAATTTTTTGTTGAAGGTGGAACAGAATCATGTTTTTATCAAACAAGTGCATAGATGATTGGAGAACTTCAATTAAATAGATTGATTAAGAGGAGATTTGATAGAGGTATTCAAAACCTTGAGGGGTCTGAACAGAGCAGATAGGGATAAACTTGCCCTTGGTGGAAGGATTGAGAACAAGAGAACACAGATTTAAGGCAATTGGCAAAAGAAGCAATGGTGACATGAGGAAAAACTTTCACGCAGCAAGTGGCTAGGAATGCACTGCCTGAGAGTGTGGTGAAGGCAGGTTCAGTCAAGGCATTCAAGAGGGAATTGGATTGTAAGCTGAAAAGGAAGAATGTGCAAGGCTAGGGGGGAAAGGCAGGAAGGAAATGGAGGGAGGGTACTATTAGATGAGGCGATCGAGACAGAAAGCAGCCAACAGGTTGGCCACTTGTGGGAGTAGCTGTCAAAGAGTTTTGAGCAGGGCCCAGTCCAGTTTTTCTGAAAGGATTTATTGTACAGCCAGTAGCAGATTGCAGGGGGAAATTCAGTGGCATCTGTGCTTTCAGTGTTGGCCCAAAACTAGCCTTGGTGCATCTGACTAGCAAGAGGAAGCAGCAGCAAGGTATTTTTTTTTAAAAAACACAAATATCAATATATATTGTGTAAAAAATTGAATAAAAAAGTAAATATGAAATATCTGAAAGAAAAATACCATAATTAACAATAGTGTTTTAAGGGCTCTGGCAGATATGGAAAGCCAAGCCAAATAAATTTGAGAAAAATATTATCTGGAAGGGGAAATAAAACAAAACTTAGCAGCTAAGTACATTTAAAATTTAAAAAATACATAACAAAAGAATTTTCAAAATTCAGTACTCAACTGGCAGAGGACATCTTTAGAGCTGAAGGAACTCTAATACTCCATGGTGCCACTCAGTGGGTAAAATGTGCAAAATCATGCAATATTTTGCCACATTTTCTCTCTGTAAAATACCAGCTGTCGTGTCTCAAACATTACATGACAGGACAGCTTTCATACCCAAAATACCTCTCGTTATGCCACTTACAAATTAAAGTAAACGTGAACACTTTTGTAATGATATTTATCGTAGGAAAAAGTTGAAATTGATCTTTTTCATGCATTTTAAAATGGAATGCCTTGCTTCATGTACTAAATTTAATATTTAATAGATCTGAAACACTTTTGCACATCCTAACAGAATTAATTAGGCTCCACACAAATGTTAATGTAAAATCAAAGTACTGTGGATGCTGGAAATCATAAATAAAACAGAAAATGCCAGAAATGCTCAGCAGTTCAGGCAGCATCTGTGAAGAGAAAAACAGAGTGAATAGCTGGGATTTTGTCAGGCCAACGTGGATCTTGCCGGGCGGCTGTTGAACCAGTGGGGCCACCGGCAGGCCTTCCCCATGACTCAGGCCCCAGGCAGTGGAATTTCTGCAGACCAATCTGAGGCCGGTAGCTCCTCATGCCGTCAGCACCAGTGGGAGTGGTGACTTCTGGTGGCATTGCATCCACCAGAGGCCTAAGATCATTGTGGGATCCCAGACCACAGGTGGGTGAAGGCAGGATGGGGTCGCGGGGTGGGGTGGGTTGGTGGTTGGAGACAAGGGCAGAGGGTTGCTTTCAGTGGCCATTCCCTTGCCTGCTTGCCAGTTCCCGTGATAGGGCACAGAGTGCCTGACTACAAGGGGACACCCCTCTGTGAGACTGCTGCGAGCTGAGAGGTTTGCTGAGTGGCCTCCCGAGGGCACAGGAAAGCTGTGCGGCTCCCATTTAATCTCTGACCCACCGCTAAGTTGCGGTTGTTTCAGGGATAATGGGTGTCAATTGGCTCATTAATGAACCTAATTGACACCCTACTGCTGGCGGCTGGGAATTACTCGTCAGTCCCTTCCACCCTCCCACTTAATTGGGGGAGGTTCTGCCTCTGCCAGAAAGCTGATGTGTGGCCTCTCCCATAATTAAGTGGGCCTGGCCACCATGTTTCCCATCGCGATGGATGAATTAAATTCCACCCAATGTTTCAGGTCAAAAACCTTTTGTACGTTCTGATCAAAGGTTTTTAACATGAAGTATTAACTCCACATGAATGTGTTCTTTCATTATGAATTTCTTTCAATTTCTTGTATGTATATCATTGATCTTATTTCATATTCTTGTATATTAAGCAGAATTTCTAATAAATAGGTGATATAATTATAAAATGAATGATCAGCATATTATTATGCAGCACTGATATTGAATAGAGACACTGGAACACTAATTGGCGTGCTACTAAGCCAAGTTCCAAAAGAGGGTTTTTTTAAAGGATATTTTTCTTTGGAAGAATAGGGAGTTGTAACCACTCTGATTAAATCCAGTTTTCTTTGTGTTCTCTCATTGTAATAGTCAATTGCTGGTTTTGAAAGTTTGTTCAGTACCTTTGAAGATGAGTCTTGTTCCAACCTGCCCTGATCAATACCTTGTGGCCGCCTGCGAAGGAGGATGCTTTGCCTGGGACATCACACTAACAAAATATGAGGGCAAAAGGTAAATAGTTTACTTTAAATGTATTAGCATTCAGTGACATTTTTGACTAATTTGTACTCTGCCTCCTCAAAGTTCTCACCCTTACTGGGGTGGAATTTCATGGGTTCCAGTGACTCTCCTTGTATCAGGTTAAAATGCCTCCAATAATTCTACAATTTTCTTTTACAAGTATCCTACAATGTCCTCAAGGGAAAGCTTCTATAAGTACGTAAGGAGAAAAAGATTAGTGAAGACAAATGTAGGTCTCTTACAGTCCAAAACAAGAGAATTTATAATAGAGAACAAGGAAATGGCAGAGCAATTAAACAACTACTTTAGTTTTGGCTTCACAGAGGAAGATACAAATGACTTCCCAGAAATACTAGGGAATCAAAGGTCTAGTGAGAAGAAGGAATTTAAGAAAATTAGTATTACTAAAAAAAAATGCTGGCGAAATTAATGGACTGAAAACCAATAAATCCCCAGGGCCTGATAATCTACATCCCAGGGTACTAAAGAAGGTGGCCATAGAAATAGTGGATGTGTTGGTTGTCATCTTTCAAAATTCTGTAGATTCTGGAACCGTCCCGGCAGATTGGAGGGTGGCAAATGTAACCCCACTATTTAAAAAAAGGGAGGGAGGGAGAAAACATCAAATTACAGACCGGTTAACCCAACATCAGTAGTAAGGAAAATGCTAGAGTCTATTATAAAGAATGTGATAGCAGGACACATAGAAAATATCAGAGGAATTAGACAAAGTCAACATGGATTTATGAAAGGGAATTCATGTTTGACAAACCTACTGGAGGTTTTTGAGGATGTAACTAGCAGAATAGATAAGGGAGGACCAATGGATGTGGTTTATTTGGATTTTTAGAAAGCTTTTGATAAAGCCCCACACAAGAGGTTAGTATGCAAAATTATATGCACATGGGATTGGTGGTAATATATTGGTGTGGATTGAGAATCGGTTAGCAGACAGGAAACAGAGTAGGAATAAATGAGTCTTTTTCAGAATGGCAGGTTGTGACTATTGGGGTACCACAGAGATCAGTGCTTGGGCCCCAGTTATTCACAATATGTATCAATAATTTGGCTGAGGGAACTAAATGTAATATTTCCAAGTTTGCTGACAACACCAAACTAGATGGGAATGTGAATGGTGAGGAGGATGTTAAGAAGCTTCAAGGCGATTTAGTCAAGTAGAGTGAGTGGGCAAATACATGATGGATGCAGTATAATGTTGATAAGTGTGAAGTTATTCACTTTGGTAGGAAAAACAGAATGGCAGAGCATTATTTAAATGGTGATAGATTGGGAAATGTTGATGTACAAAGGGACCTGGGTGTCACTGAAAGCAAGCATGTAGGCACAGCAAGCAGTTAAGAAGGCATATGGTACGCTGGCCTTCATTGCGAGAGGACTTGAGTGCAGGACCAAGGAAGTCTTACTGCAGCTGTATAGGGCCTTGGCAAGACCACACCTGGAGTATTGTGTGCAGTTTTGGTCTCCTTACCTAATAAAGGATATACTTGCCTTGGAGGGAGTACAGCGAAGGTTCACCAGATTGATTGATTGGGATGGCAGGATTGTCATTTAAGGAGAAATTGGGCCGTCTAGGCCTGTATTCACTGGAGTTTAGAAGAATGAGAGGGGATCTCATTGAAACATATAAAATTCTGACAGGGATGGACAGACTGGATGCAGGGATGGGTCTCTGGCGGGGGCGGGGGGGAGGGGTTGGTCTAGAACAAGGGGTCACACTCTCAGGATACAGGGTAGGCCATTTAGGACTGAGATGAGGAGAAACTTCTTCACTCAGTGGGTGGTGAACCTGTGGAATTCTCCACCACAGAGGGCTGAATATATTTAAGAAGGAAATACATAGATTTTAGGACTCTAAAGGCATCAAGGGGTGTGGGGAGAGAGCAGGAGTATGGCGTTGAGATAGAGGATCAGCCATGATCATATTGAATGGCAGAGCAAGCTCGAAGGGCCGAATGACCCATTCCTGCTTCTATTTTTCTATGTTTCTATGTCTGCTTTTCCAACAGTCTGTCTAATGTGTCTTCCCTTTCCAAGTTCCCTCCCCTGCCTCCACTGTTCCACTATCAGTGTTGGACCATACAACTATCATTCCTTTGCAATCTGGATATCCCTTATGAAACCCCTCTGCCTTGGTACTCCTCTCCCACCTTCAGCACCACCTCAAAAGCTGTTTATTTCTTTTGTTTGTTCACCTCCAGTAATTTTCAGAAGCTTTCAGAGTAAGAGAGGATGCTTCAGAGGGATGCCATGTAGGTCAGACCTTTGGAGAAGTGCACTCTCTTCCCCTGCTGGCATTCAGCCCTCTGTTATGCAAAAGGAGTAACATACCTCCTCCCTTTAGCAGATGTTGGTGGAAGCTTCTCTTGCCAAAGGGAGTTGCACCAGTATACTCCTGGTTGAATCACCGCAATGTGACTACCTGACTGACCCAGTTCTGCAAGTCCTGACAAACCTGGCTGGGAATGACCATGAGGCCCTATCTGCTGCCCTGAGTTAGAGAGGCCCACGCTAGACATTTGCCAAGTTATCAAAGTCTATTTTTTTTTTAACAAACGCAATTTATCTAAATTTTTCAAAAAACAAAAAAAAAAACATTTCATTTTGGGTTAAATTTCTTCCAATTTCTCTTCTTGCGACCACATAAACTCTGTATGAGATGATGAAAGCAAGTCACTGGAGGGCAGAAATTACAGCATCTGGAGGCTAATTTTCCCATTTTACGAGCTTGATTTTTACTGACTGCTAATATTGAGTGGCTGAATTTGGGCTTCAGCAGTGAAGGAATAAAATCTGCATCTAAGTACTACCGAGGCACAAAGATTGTGCTGCACTTTTTACCTGTTTTAATTTTATTAATTTGCAAGTACATTTCCTCACAAGTGGAGGAATGTCGCAGTTGGTACTAGAAATTGCAAATTTGTGACCTGTTATGGAAATGAAATGCATTTTTTGTATGCTACTGAATGCAGTGCTTCACTGTGAAATTAACATATGGCTTTCCACCTGTATTGTTAGAAACATTAAGATGGAATTTGTGTTCCCAATTTACAATAAAAAAGATGGTAAATCTGATCGCTATATTGTTGATTCGTTGGCCTTCTGCAATGATGATCTTGTAGGTAAGTGTACTGGGATTTGATGGAAATTATAGGAACATTACACTCAGACCCATTTAAATTTGAGATGAATTAATTTAATTTAAATGTTTACCAAGTTGGCTTTGCTTCTGTAACCTAAGTTCGTAACCGATCCATTCTGATGGAATCAAAGCTTATTTTCTAAATATACTGAATTTGAGCAGTTTCAGTTAGTTGTCCAGTTTCTTACTTACATCAGCATAAAGTTGCACTTTCTTACGCACAGCCATGATAGGGTAAAATTGACCTAAAGCAAATTATTCTGCAACTTTGGTTTTAAAACCTTGCATTTGAAACCAAATTTCCCTAAATAAGCAAGTGGCTATTTTTCTAACTTCAGGTGCCAATGATGAAGTTACTGTGTAGTTATTGTTGAGCAGAGGTCAGTAGTGTTTTTCAGATTAGAATATTCCAGCACTTTTTAATGGTAAACAGACTTATCACAGTTTAACTCATTCTTACAATATCAATTACAATTATTTATATTCTGCATAACTTTTAACAAGTGTTTATGCACAGCAATAATTAAAACTTTTGGACTATTGAAGCTGCAATGTTTAAGTGTTTTGTCATTACACAGCTTCCAAAACTTCCATGCAAGGCTCAATATACCTGTGGAGCTGGAGTCAAACTTTAAAAACATGGAACAAACACAATACAAAAGTGAATGCAGTAATTCTGAGAGAGATGGAGTGGTCAAATACAGATGAAGTTTACATAGCACTCACTGCTTGTCCAGGTTAGTGCACAAGATCTCTGGAGTGACAAAACATTGATAAGATTTTCAATAAGACAGGGCTGCATTTTACTTTCCATCACCAGGTGTGTTTCTGGCAGGGGCGGCACATAAAATAGGGTGGGTGCCCACCCCACCACCTTCCCTGCTCAACCCCATAATACCGGAGGGAGGGTGGAGGGGCAAGCGAGTGCCAAACTCGGCAGCCCACCCACCACATTTGAATAGGTAATCAAGGATCAATTAGGCTTGTTACAAAGCCAGTTGACCCTGACAATATGCTGCCCATGCCATAAAACGTCTGACCTGGGCAGGAGTGGGCAGCTGATTATTTTTTAAAAATTCACCCTTCAAAGGATAGGAGGGAAGTGAGCGTTCGATGTTCGGAGGTGGCCCCTCAAAATCGAACTTGCCCCACCTCCTGACCTGTCAAAACCCTCCCTGCCCAAGACCCTGTACTTAGCGGTCCCGTGGATCCCTGGGCCTTATACCTCTTCTTGCAGTCCTGGCGCAACCACTAATGCGCTCTTGGAGCTGCCGGGACTGATGGAGCTGCTGGTCAGTCGGATTGGCTGGCCGTTCCAGACAGCAGGACCTCCTCCCCCGTGAGTGGCGCAAGTCCCAGATTGCCCTTGTTTAGCCCACCCACAGAGTGGCTGTGACAGGGCTCCACACTGGCTTTGCTTGAGGTGGTGGCCGTGAGGCAAGCCGTCTGTCCACTGTTTTATTCGGCTCAGAAAGTGCTGCAAAAACTCAGCAGGCCTGGCAGCATCTGTGGAAAGAGAAACAGTTAACGTTTCGAGTCTGTATGACTCTCCTTTGGAAACCCCTGAACTGTTGGGTCCTGAAGAAGAGTCATATGGACTCGAAACATTAACTCTGCTTCTCTCTCCACAGCTGTTGCCAGACATGCTGAGGTTTTGGAGCACCTTGTTTTTATTTCAGATTTCTAGCATCCACAGTATTTTGCTTTTATTGATAAGACCCTTGTCCTTTTCCAACAAATACTATTGTTTCTGTTTCTTCTTCCAGGGTACTGAATAAAATCTATTGGCTATGACTTAGTTAAACAGTGAACTATTTTGAAGGATAGTGATGTTTGAATTAAAGGGGAAACTGTATTCTATCAAATTATCTCACAAACCTAAATAATATGTAATTACAGCACAACTTATTAAATTGCTTCACGAAATGTTTTTTCCCCCAAGTACAGGGAGTATTATGTAGACAAAATGTTATAGTGGTAGATAAGTATATTGGTATTAGGATTTGCTGGTATTTTAGTTATTTCCTGTTTACTGTTTTAACATAACTGGTTAGAGGCAGCCTGGGGACATCACTGAAACTTGTGTGACATCACAACAGAGCTGTAGGCATGACATTAAAACAGTGTTCTTGGAGCCTTATGATGTGTTAAGGTCTTGAATAGAGTAGACCATTCTTTGTAATACATACAAATAGAATGAGAGATCTTCCAATTCAGTACAAGAATTAGTTCCTGATAAAAACAAGTTACAGTGGAAATTGCCAAAAGCCATGGAAGCCTAGTCTGGAGACAACTTTGTTATTAATCCTTGACTGTTTGTGATTGGAATTATCAGGTAGATGGAACCTTGGTTTAATGTCTCATCTAAAAGACAGCACCTAGGACAATGCAGTACTTCCTCAGTACTGCACTGGGGTGTCAGCCTTAATTTTTGTGCTGAAGCCCTGGAGTGGGACTTGAACCTAGATCCTTGTGACTCGAAAGGGAAAGTCCTACCAACTGAGCCACAGCTGGCACAAAATGTGCCAGTCAGGATTGGTGCCTCAGGACAAGTGCTGTGCTCTACTCAAACCAAACCAGTTCTGCCAGTGAAACTATGGGAAAGAGATTCAAGTTTTGGAAACATTGCAGAGATGGTCCTATGGGATAAATTAGCAGTAATCTGTTTTTTGTTTAATGATGTTGATTGAGAGATGTATTGTCCAACCAAGACAGCAGAAGAATTTCCTTACTCTCCTTTGAGTGGTCCCTCAGACTGCAGAGGCATCAGATTAGATTATGTGTACAAACCTCTGGGGTGGGGCTTGGACTCTTAACCCTCTGATTTAAAGGTTAGACTGCTATCACTGAGCCAAGGCTGATATTTTGAAAAGTCACAGATTCTCTGTCTGGTCTAAAATTCCCTGAACTTCTGGAGAATTTTCTTTTTGAGACGGGGAATGAAATAATGGAAAAATTATTTTTAAAGATGATCTGAGGCAGAAAAGGCCAGGAAAGCTGATTTGCCCTGAAAAATAAATCTGCAATATCTTCAGGATTATTTCTTAAAATGGTTGCATATATATTGCCAACCCTCCCTTGGTTTTTGATTCCTAGGATGTAGTTGCTGGAAGGTGTTAAGGACTAAGGGATGTGGGTGATTTTCACATAATGCGCCAGATAGGATAATATTGGCCACCCCGTTTTACACTCTGGTTTTACTTCTCGTTGAACGGAAATAAATTTGGGCAATGTGTAAAATAGGCAGCTGATCCAATTCTATCTCTTCCCTGACAAATGAGTTAGTTTAAAATTACCACTTTGACATACAATAAGGGCCAGCGATATAGAAAGATTATTTATTTAATCTTCTGATATTAGGTGGCAAAAATCTCCAGAAGTTCAGGGAACTTTAGACCAGGCAGAGAATCTGTAACTTTTCAAAGTGTCAGCCTTGGCTCAGTGATAGCAGTCTAACCTTTAAATCAGAGGTTTAAGAGTTCAAGCCCCACCCCAGAGGTTTGTACACATAATCTAATGCCTCTACAATCTGAGGGACCACTCAAAGGAGAGCAGGGAAATTCTTCTGCTGTCTTGGTTGGACAATACATCCCTCAATCAACATCACTAAACAAAAACAGATTACTGCTAATTTATCCCATAGGACCATCTCTGCAATGTTTCCAAAACTTGAATCTCTTTCCCATAGTTTCACTGGCAGAACTTGTTTGGTTTGACTAGAGCACAGTGCTCGTCCTGAGGCACCAATCCTGACTGGCACCTTTTGTGCTCAGTTGGTAGGACTTTCCCTTTCGAGTCATAAGGGTCCCACTCCAGGGCTTCAGCACAAAAATAATAAAATACGCATAAAGAATTTTGTACCTTTTGTTGTATCGTAGTATCTATTCAATGATGTTGATATCAATATCATGTTATATAGCTTGTTAAGATATGACCTTGGTTATGGTCCCAATTTCAGAGCACTCTTCTTTGACTTCCATTGCCTAGTCCCTTGCTTGTCTTTACCTGATATTGATGTATTTCAAATACCAAACACATAGTACAAATATTAAACTTATAGCTATGAAAGGTTGAAGAATAAACATGTGAGTTTACCTGACAGCATTGCAGTAATTTAACAGAATGGATTCTTTCCGCAGTCGAAAACTACCTCATATGTGGAGATGAGAAGGGAGACATTTGGATGTATGAGCTCGATGGGTTCAACAATGAAGAAATTACTCCTGGCAAGGCCTCACCAACACAGGTACCCCATACTGCTGCAACATTAATGGCAAATTAAACTTCTTTATAATGAGTTGAAAAACTAATTGAATACTGTTTTAAATGGTTTGTCTATTCATCTGTATCTATTCATCATGTGCAACGGAATCTTAAGATAGCAAAAGTTTCTGTGAACTTAAAATGAAATGTTATTTCATCCTCTTCTCTGCTTTCCTCGCTCTCCATATATCCCTAAAAATCCATAACCAGAATACCTGTAACATGTTTTCTAGAGCAGTACTGCTTCAAAATCAAATTACCTCACTCTGTCAGATGACTGCCCTCTTTCCCATGGCCTACAACGTGCCCCACTGCCTTTGCCTTATTCTCTTTTTTTCAATAGTTGTCAATGGTTACATTCTTACTGATCCCAGTGGTGCGGGAAATACCCTGTGAAACATAATATCCGTCTTCAGCCTTTGGATCTGATAATTAGTCCTTGTATTCTGCCTATGTCTAGAAGGAACATCAAAAATCATGTTTTCCAGTGATTCAAATATTATTTTTATGTGCGATTCTAACCAAGATTTTTCATTGTTATTTTTTGTTCTTTATGATCTCAGATATATTCCTATATATTTTTCCCAGCCAGAAAAGAAGGCAACCTGTTAAGCCAGGTAAACAGCTTAGGTACACAAGAGTGGCTTAGGACTGATGCATCATCTGTTCAATGCCCCCTCTGATAACAGATTCCAAAACACCACATGAAGAAATGTTTCTTCACTCAACTGAACTTAACAGTTCTGCAACTAGGCTCACTTGGTTCTCCCTAATTAGAATGTGACTTTACCTCTTTTTTTTAAACCTAAAATTGTTCCCCTGTTAAGAACATTCCCATAGGGGAAAACTGCATTGTTAATGCGGTGAATTTTAAAAATAGAGCACTTGATTTTTTTTTTAATACAAGTGTGCAAGTGGCAGTATCATACGTTTTATATACTCGTACCACTGTTTATTCTGGTTTTCAGTTGATTGCCAAGGTGAAGGGGGTGAAGGGGAAGGGAATGAAATGCTTCCTTCACAAAAAACTTTATTTCTTATTATTTTTACTGTGTGAATTTTTTAAGATGAATTACACTAGGAGTTTGATTTTCCAACGTCCCACAGGTCAGCCTCTTTGCCATTGCTCTAAGGATAGGTGGGGAAGGCATTTATGGAACACTGCAGCTTCACTGTTAAGCGTTTAATGATTATACACCTGCATTGGAATGCACAACATTCATGTATCTGAGAATTTGGCATCTATACTCATAAAATATTAGGTGGTGGATGGTAGTTTAGCTCATTTACTCACTTTGTTCACGTTCATGTGCATTTGCAGATTCTCAAGTGGCCAGCCATAAAAGCACAAGGGGAAATAATTGAAGGAACATTGATAAATAATGTAACCACGGACCCAGAATTTAAATACCTTGTAGCAGTGACAGATAAAAACATCATTGTTATTTGGAAAAGAACATAACGTTTTCAGCAAGGGATCAGAACAACTGGATGTCCAGAATCCAAATTTACAGCCATCTTGACTTCAAATGGTGCTGAATGACGCTGTATAGCATTCCAGTATTGTATTCCAAATAGTCCTGCATTTTAATCCGAGATTCCTGAGCCCCTTCTGGATGACAAATGTGCCTTTTTAAGAAGATGGACAAAGTTGAAGAGTCATTGAGCCGATGTAATAAATACTAGCAGATCAATTGCAGTGCTGCTCATGGTTAAGTCAGAGGATATGCTGAGCAATAAATACAGAAATGTTTCTAGCATATAACGCACAATTTATTATTGTATTACTAGTATGTTTTTATGTGTGACTTGCATCCTGTAGGCCTTAAAGAAACATGGTTTATTTGTATGTTAACTGCTTTTAAGCAGATCCTCTGAGCAATCAGGAATCTGATTTGAGTTTTTTAATATACTCTTTTCTCACCCCGCACCTCACTCCCTCCCCGCAATTCCCAACAAGTGTGAATTTTAAAATCAGTGAGAAGCTACTTCCTGTTGCTGGAAAAATGTTATCTGTATGTTAGATATTATTGGCCTTTTTTTAAAATGTACTTTTTTTTAAAAAATGCAGACGTTTGCATGCACGACATGAATTGTCAAAGTAAACATTGTCATGTTGAGAAATGTTAAAAATGCCATACAATGTCTAGTACACATTTTGTGTCCGTCACGCTTCTAGTTTCATGATTTCACTGTCAAATTTATGTGTCGCACTTCAAAAACGTATAAACAAAGGCAGCCCTTTGGCACAGGAGCCAGAATGTGCCTATCCTCAAAGGGATTTTACCAAACACTTGAAAGGTCGAGAAAGCGAGTGTTGTAACCTGAATCTTGAAGAGACATTAAACCTTGACTTAACCTTAACAGTATTAAACTTTGAGTCCTTAGAGGGACACATCTTAGCCTTACCAGCAGACTTACCTCATGGTATAATATGGGTATTGTATGTATTAAAAGTCTTGTGTCTAGGGCAAGTCGGTTACAAATCATCTGCTACACCTTGCTTAGCTAAAATAATTTTTTTTTAAAAGCAAAAACTAGCCATTGACCTGGAACTTAAAATTACAAGCACTTTCACACTGTAAATTTCATTCATTGAATAACAGTTAAACTCTGATTTGAGGTAGTGCTTACAAACAAAAGTTAGATGTTGTAGTTTTAAAGAGACGGAGCCCCTGCTTAATAACAGAACAATACTATCTGTATCAAAAGTAAAAATACATGGAAAAACTCAGCAGGTCTGACGGCATCTGCGGAGAGGAACACAGTTACCATTTCAAGTCAACAGAACTAAGTAAAAATAGAAAAGAGGTGAAATATAAGCCGGTTTAAGGGTGGGGGCGTGGTGGTGGGACAGGTAGAGCTGGATAGAGGGCCAGTGATAGGTGGAGATAGCCAAAAGATGTCATAGACAAAAGGACAAAGAGGTGTTGAAGGTGGTGATATTATCTAAGGAATGTGCTAATTAAGGGTAGAAAGCAGGACAAGCAAGGTACAGGTAGCCCTAGTGGGGGTGGGGTGGGGTGAAGGGAAGGGATCGAAATAGGCTAAAAGGTAGAGATAAAACAATGGATGAAAATAGATTTAAAAATAATGGAAATAGGTGGGAAAAGAAAAATCTATATACATTATTGAAAAAAGAGTGGAGGAGAGAGTTCATGATCTAAAATTGTTGAACTCAATATTCCGTCCGGAAGGCTGTAAAGTGCCTAGTTAGAAGATGAGGTGCTGTTCCTCCAGTTTGCGTTGAGCTTCACTGGAACAATGCAGCAGGCCAAGGATGGACATGTGGGCATGAGAGCAGGGTGGAGTGTTGAAATGGCAAGTGACAGGGAGGTCTGGGTCATGCTTGCGGACAGGCCGAAGGTGTCCCGCAAAGCGGTCACCCAGTCTGCATTTGGTCTCTCCAATGTAGAGGAAACTGCATTGGGAGCAGCGAATGCAGCAGACTAAATTGAGGGAAGTGCAAGTGAAATGCTGCTTCACTTGAAAGGAGCGTTTGGGCCCTTGGACAGTGAGGAGAGGGGAAGTAAAGGGGCAGGTCTTGCACCTTCTGCGGTTGCAGAGTTTTTCCAGGTGTTTTTGTTTTGGATTTCCAGCATCTGCAGTTTTTTGCTTTTATCTTAGTGTTTAATTGACTGCCACTCTCTTCAAGGAATGCCTACCTTGAAGAAGTATTGCTCTGACAGATTTTCCGTATCTCTTTTTTGCCTTGTTCACCATCATTGCTTTCCATTTCTCTCCTGGTGTTTGACAAGGTGTTTACTAAAACTCGCTTTCACAGCCATATTTCCTTCCTCAGTGACTGTCTCTGTCTCCAACTTACCCCACGTGGATTTCAACTGAAGTTCCATCCCTCATGTTTCGAACCCACCCAGGATTACAGGTATCTCCTTGGACTGCTGTTCTCGTTGCATTCTGAGACCAACACTCACTGCCATGCGCCGCCATATGAACACACTCGACCTCTCCCTCCAGCAGCACCGCCGCACCCTACTTCTAAGCTGCGCGTGCCCCCAGTTTCATTTTATTCTTCGTCTCATCCGACGCCTCAACAAGAAACTTTGTCTCTTTCTTTCAGGTGCAAAGGAACGCAAGCTCCAACAACTCATCGACACCAGGACCCTCCACCCCTGCCTGTCCTTCTGTCCCCATCCCGTCTTCCAATTTCAGCCCCAGCCGTGTATTCACCATACCCCCTGACCTTCCCCTCTCCGATGCTGAACGTTCAGTGCTCAGCAAAGAACTTAGTTTCTTTCATACCCTTGCGCCCTCATCTCAGTGAATTACGGGCTCAGCACGATGCTGAACTCTGCTTCCGCCGCCTTCGTCTCCGTGCTTACTTCTTTGGGCAGGAGTCCTCTCCCTGTTCAACGGATCCTTTTACCCGCCTCCAATATTCTCCCTCCACCTGGACCCCTCCCTCTGGATTCTTACCTTCTCTTGATCTTTTCATTGAGAACTGTCGGCGTGACATTAGTCATCTCAATTTCTCTGCTCCTCTCACCCAATCTAATCTGTCTCTCTCTGAACTTGCTGCACTCCGTTCTCTCAGGTCCAACCCTGACATTGTCATCAAACCTGCTGACAACGGTGGTGCTGTTGTTGTCTGGCGCACTGACCTCTACCTCGCAGAGGTTGAGCGTCAACTTGCAGACACTTCCTCCTACCTCCCCCTGGACCATGATCCCACCACTGAACATCAAGCCATTGTTTCCAGGACTGTTACTGACCTCATCTCCTCTGGAGATCTTCCTTCCACAGTTTCCAACCTGATAGTCTCCCAACTTCGGACGGCCCGCTTCTACCTCCTACCCAAAATCCACAAACAGAACTGTCCCGGCAGACCGATCGTGTCAGCCTGTTCCTGCCCCACGGAACTCATTTCTTGCTATCTTGACTCCATTCTCTCTCCCCTTGTCCAGTCCCTTCCCACCTACATCCGTGATTCCTCTGACACCCTACATCATATCAAAAATTTCCAGTTCCCTGGCCCTAACCGCCTCCTCTTCACCATGGACGTCCAATCCCTCTACACCTCCATCCCCCACCGGGATGGTCTGATGGCTCTCCGCTTCTTCCTCGAACAGAGACCCGAACAATCCCCATCCACCACTACCACTACTCTCCTCCGTCTGGCTGAACTTGTTCTCACCCTGAACAATTTCTCCTTAAACTCCTCTCACTTCCTCCAAAGAAAAGGTGTGGCAATGCTTACCTGCATGGGCCCCAGTTATGCCTGTCTCTTTATGGGGTATGTGGAACATTCCTTGTTCCACTCCTACTCCGGCCCCCTCCCACAACTCTTTCTCCGATACATCGATGATTGCTTTGGTGATGCTTCATGCTCTCGTCTGGACCTGGAAAAATTTATTAATTTTGCTTCCAATTTCCACCCCTCCATCATTTTCACATGGTCCATCTCTGACACTTCCCTTCCCTTCCTTGACCTCTCTGTCTCAATTTCTGGTGATAGACTGTCCACCAATATTCATCGCAAGCCTACCGACTCCCACAGCTACCTCGACTACAACTCCTCACACCCCACTTCCTGTAAGGACTCCATCCCATTCTCTCAGTTCCTTCACCTCCGTTGCATCTGTTCTGATGATGCCACTTTCAAAAACAGTTCCTTTGACATGTCTTTCTTCCTTAATCGAGGTTTTCCACCCACGGTGGTTGACAGGGCCCTCAACCGTGTCCGGCCCATCTCCCGCGCATCCGCCCTCACACCCTACACCTCAAACCCCTCCCACGGCACCTTCCCATGCAACCACAGAAGGTGCAACACCTGCCCCTTTACTTCGCCTCTCCTCACCGTCCAAGGGCCCAAACACTCCTTTCAAGTGAAGCGGCATTTCACTTGCACTTCCCTCAATTTAGTCTACTGCATTTGTTGCTCCCAATGCGGTTTCCTCTACATTGGAGAGACCAAACGCAGACTGGGTGACCGCTTTGCAGAACACCTTCGGCCTGTCCGCAAGCATGACCCAGACCTCCCTGTCACTTGCCATTTCAACACTCCACCCTGCTCTCATGCCCACATGTCCATTCTTGGCCTGCTGCATTGTTCCAGTGAAGTTCAACGCAAACTGGAGGAACGGCACCTCATCTTCCGACTAGGCACTTTACAGCCTTGCGGACTGAATATTGAGTTCAACAATTTTAGATCATGAACTCGCTCCTCCATCTCCACCCCCTTTCCGATCCCCTTTTTTCCAATAATTTATATAGATTTTTCTTTTCCCACTTATTTCCATTATTTTTAAATCTATTTCCATTCATTGTTTTATCTCTACCTTTTAGCCTATTTCGATCCCTTCCCTTCACCCCACCCCACCCCCACTAGGGCTATCTGTACCTTGCTCATCCTGCTTTCTACCCTTAATTAGCACATTCCTTAGATAATATCACCACCTTCAACACCTCTTTGTCCTTTTGTCTATGACATCTTTTTGCTATCTCCACCTATCACTGGCCCTCTATCCAGCTTTACCTGTCCCACCCTCCCCCCCACCCCCTTAAACCAGCTTATATTTCACCTCTTTTCTATTTTTACTTAGTTCTGTTGAAGAGTCATGCGGACTTGAAACGTTAACTGTGTTCTTCTTTGCAGATGCCACCAGACCTGCTGAGTTTTTCCAGGTATTTTTATTTTTGTTTTGGATTTCCAGCATCTGCAGTTTTCTGCTTTTAATACTATCTGTATTATATTCAATCCACCCTGATCATCTAAAATACCATACACCTGACTACCGTGAACTGTGCCAAGCAAGATTTACTACCAAATTACAAAAAAAAAGCTGTATATAAAAGAAAGAAGATACTATGATACTGATATTGATTTTAACTTTGTAGCTTGGTGTTTTTTACATTATAGTTTTACTCGCTAGAAACATTGCGATTAATATTGGAATGATCATTATCTTCTATCTAACAAATCAATGTTAATCATGAGTATGTGCCAATTACTTTCCTTTTGTCTCTGAAACATTTTTATTTTCTAAAATATGCCTTCATTGGAATGCACAGCGTTCATTTATCTGAGAACTTGGCATCATTACTCAAAATATTAGGGGGTGGATGGTAGCTTGGTTCATTTGCTCTTTTATTTGGAGCTTTATCGAAGGCTTTTTTTGGAGAACCAAGCACCCCCATTATATCATAATAGTGTAAATCAGTTAAAGGTGCAAGCAGGTCTCGGTACAGACAAAAGCAAAAATCTGCTGATGCTGGAAATCTGAAATAAAAACAGAAAATGCTGTGAATACTCAGCAGGTCAGGCAACATCTATGGACAGCAAAACGGTTAACGTTTCAGGTCAAAAACCTTTCATAAGAACGTGACGTGGGTTAGTAGGGGTATAAAAGCAAACAAAGCACAAAATTCATTTCTAGAGGGATAGAAATGAAAAGCAAAAAAATTGTAAAATTCATAAAGAACCATGGTTGACTACACTGGAGACACTGCATGGTTCTGGTCTCCACACTGTAAAAAGAATACAGAGATGCTGGAGAAGGTGCAAAACAGACTTACAAAGATAGAACCAGAACGGAAAGATTATACCTATCAGGGAGGACTGAACAAGTTGGGACTTTTTTCTTTAGAAAAGGGAAGGCTCTGGGTTGTCCTGATAAAGGTATTTAAAACTTTGAAGGAGTTTAATTGTGGAGGTGATCAAAACTAGATGTCAATAGATACAAAATAGTCACTTATAAATCCAATAATGAATTCAGGACAAACATCTTTACACGAGAATGTGAAACTCGCTACCACGGTTCCCTGCCTGAAGGTGGGTCCAACCGACAGTGCTATGACCTGCATCGGGTAGGGCAAGGAGGCCGGTCCTGAATAAACCTGGCTATAACAGGGATCGAACCCTGTGCCGTTGGGACCAATCTGATCCACACTGGCCATCCAGCCAACTCTGCTATTCACCTCAGGTACTCTTTGTGGTGAGGTCTCGTGGTAGAGTCTGAGCTAGAAGCTTCAGGTTCAAGTCCCACTCCTGAACTTGATAACTCCAACAGCCCCCAGCACCCCCCTCCCTCTCCAAGAACATTCACTGTTACATGCCTGAAGCTATGGTTAGTGAGGCTAAAAACGGCTCCAATGCTCTTTCCATTACATGGCTGACCAGGAATTTCTCCCACTCTTACCACCTGCCATTGGCATATGTTGGAAGGATTTACAAGTTGATACTCAAACCTGTTTGAGTCGTCAAGTTCAGGAGTGGGACTTGAACCTGAAGCTTCTAGTTCAGACTCCACCACTGTGCCACGAGACCTCACCAAGAAGAGTACCTGAGGCGAATAGCAGAGATTCATTTAAAGGGAAGCTAGATAAACATATGAGGGAGAAAGAATTAGAAGGATAAATTAATAGGGTTAGACTGTCGAATCACGACACAACTATGAGAACACTGACTTGTTCGAAGCAAAACCATATTTATTCAAGAATGCTTGGGAGTAGGCTGCTCAGGACACCACACGTGGTTCCTAGTCAGTCTACTACCCTAAACAGAGAATCCAGTGTCGTTTATACAGCTCATAACAGGAAGTTCATACCACATAAGGTCCGTACATCAGGAAATCACAGTTATGTCATGGTTAGCACGTACGTAGGGCGAGCGAGGTAATACAATTACAGGCAGATGGGACACTTCACAAGACAGGAGACAGTTTAACTACAACTATGTAGATAAAAATTACATGAATTACCATAGCAGCAGATTCAATCAGGGCACCATTGTTTCATCTAGCACATAACAGGACGCAGTTGTAACCACAAACTTTTCAAAGATACTCCACGTGATTAGTTTACACTGTTTGATTAGTTTACATCATTTCTTACTGCAATATAATCACTTTTAGACCATTTAACCCATTAGACACTTTAGCTGACTAAAGCTCTATTCCACAAGATGAAGTAGAGTGGGAGGAGGCTTGTGTGAAGCATAAACATTGTCATGCTACTTTTTCTGTGCTGTATATTTGCTTTCTGTGCTGTATATTCTATGTAATTATATGTACAATAGTTTTCCCCTATTCACTTGATGTCACTTCCTCAAACAAAAATGATCACGGTAGTCCTCAACATTGCCTCCAGACCCCAGGAAGTCTCGCGGTACAGGGGAGGTGGTGTTGTTCAATGTTCATGACCAAGAGCGATTTGATAGCACCCCTACTGGCCAAGTCTTGTACAACAAGGTTGTCAGATTGGACTTGGGATAGGTGGTGAGAGAATCCATGTGAGGGATAAATCTACTCAAACTTGTCCTCACCAATCTAACACACATGCACCTGTTTCAGGCAGTATTGGCAAGAGTGATCACCACACAGTGCTGGTAGATACAAAATCTCATCTTCATATTGTGGATGCCTTCATGTTGGGTGGGATTACCACCTTGTTAAATGGGTTAGTTTCAGAACTAAACTAGCAGCTCAAAACTGGGTATCCATGAGGATGTGGGCCATCAATAGCAGTAAATTGTACTCCAACACAATCTGTAACCTCATGGCCTGGCGTATCCCTCACACAAACATTACCATCAAGCCAGGGGACCAACCCTGGTTCATTGAGTGTAGAGTAACAGGAACAGCACAAGGCATATCTAAAAATGAGGTGCCAACCTGCTGAAGTTACAACACAGAACCACATGCATGCTAAATAGCAGAAACAGCATGCTCTATATAGACAGCTAAGCAATCCCATAATCAATGGATCAAATAAAAGCTCCACAGCCCAGCTACATCCATGTTGTGAATGGTCGTGGACAATTAAACAACTGACTGAAGGAGGAGGCTCCAGAATATCCTCATCTTCATGATAACAGAGCCCAGCACATCAATGTAAAAGACAAAGCTGAAGCATTTGTAACCATCTACAGGCAGAGGTGCCAAATGGATGATCAATCTTGGTCCCTATCATCTTAGATGCCAGTCTTCATCCAATTCACTTTACTCCATGTGAAAGCAAGAAATGGCTGAATGCACTTGATATAGCAAAGGCTATCAGCCACAACAACATCCCTGTTACAGTGCTCAAAACTTGAACTCCAGAACTAGCTGTGCTTCTAACCAAGCTGCTCCAATATAGCTACAACATCCAACAAAATGGAAAATTGCCCAGGTATGTTCTGTCCACAAAAACAGGACAAATCCAATCCGGCCAATTACCGCCCCGTCAGTCTACTCCCAATCATCAGCAAAGCAATGGAAGGTGTGGTTTACACTGCTATCAAATAACACTTACCAATAGCCTGCTCAGCGATGCTTAATTTGGGTTTCACTAGGACCACTCAGCTCCAGACCTCATTACAGCCTTGGTCCAAACATGGACAAGAGAGCTGAGTTCCAGAGCTGAGGTGAGAGTGGCTGCCCTTGATTTGAAGCCAGCATTGGACCGGGTGTGACGCCAAGGAGACTAGTAGAATTGAAGTCAATGGGAAAGATGGGGAAAACTTGCCACTGGCTGGGGTCATACTCAGCGCAAAGGAAAAAGGCTGTGATTGTCAGTGTTCGGTAATCTCAGCCCAAGGACATTACAACTGGAAATTTTCAGGGCAGTATCCTAGGATCAACCATCTTCAGCTGCTTCATCGATTACTTTCCCTCAACTGTCAAACATGACGATGATTGCTGATGATTGTAAGTGTTCAGTTCCATTTGCAACTTCTCATAATGAAGCAATCCGTGCCCTCGTGCAGTGGGACCTGGACAATATTCAGGCTTGGGTTGATAACTGATAAGTTACATTCTTGCCACACGTACCTGACAATGATCAACAAGAGAGACTCTAACCACTATTCCTTGGCATTCAGCAGCATTAGCTCAACATCCTGGGGGGTCACCATTGACCAGAAACTGGACTGGACCAGCCACATAAATACTGTGGCTACAAGACCAGAGCAAAGGTTGGGCATCCTGCAGTGAGTAACTCACCTGCTGACTCCCCAAAGGTTGTCCACCATCTACAAGGTACAAGTCAGGAGTGTGATAAAATACTTCCACCACTTGTTTGGATCAGTGTAGCTCCAACAACATTCAACAAGTTTGACATCATCCAGGGCAGAGCGGCCCATTTGACTGGCAGCATGTCCACCAGCTTAAACATTCACTGCCTCCAGCACTGGGTGACTGAGGGAAATAAGGGTGGAAATTTGCCAAGGCACTCACCACAATCTTCTTTAGATGTAGGGGTGGTGCCAGAGGACTGCAAATGTTACACCCTTATTCAAAAAAGTATTATTAAATAATACTTTGTGCCATCTGCAAATGTTGAAATTGTGCATTGTACACCCAAGTCTAGATTATTAATATAGTTCAAGAAAAGCAGCTGAAGATGGTTGATCCTAGGATACTGCCCTGAAAATTTCCAGTTGTAATGTCCTTGGGCTGAGATTACCGAACACTGACAATCACAGCCTTTTTCCTTTGCGCTGAGTATGACCCCAGCCGGTGGCAAGTTTTCCCCATCTTTCCCATTGACTTCAATTCTACTAGTCTCCTTGGCGTCACACCCGGTCCAATGCTGGCTTCATATCAAGGGCAGCCACTCTCACCTCAGCTCTGGAACTCAGCTCTCTTGTCCATGTTTGGACCAAGGCTGTAATGAGGTCTGGAGCTGAGTGGCCCTAGTGAAACCCAAATTAAGCATCGCTGAGCAGGCTATTGGTAAGTGTTATTTGATAGCAATGTAAACCACACCTTCCATTGCTTTGCTGCTGATTGGGAGTAGACTGACGGGACGTTAATTGGCTGGATTGGATTTGTCCTGTTTATGTGGACAGAACATACCTGGGCAATTTTCCATTTTGTTGGATGTTGTAGCTATATTGGAGCAGCTTGGTTAGAAGCACAGCTAGTTCTGGAGTTCAAGTTTTGAGCACTGTAACAGGGATGTTGTTGTGGCTGATAGCCTTTGCTATATCAAGTGCATTCAGCCATTTCTTGCTTTCACATGGAGTAAAGTGAATTGGATGAAGACTGGCATCTAAGATGATAGGGACCAAGATTGATCATCCATTTGGCACCTCTGCCTGTAGATGGTTACAAATGCTTCAGCTTTGTCTTTTACATTGATGTGCTGGGCTCTGTTATCAGTAAGATGAGGATATTCTGGAGCCTCCTCCTTCAGTCAGTTGTTTAATTGTCCACGACCATTCACAACATGGATGTAGCTGGGCTGTGGAGCTTTTATTTGATCCATTGATTATGGGATTGCTTAGCTGTCTATATAGAGCATGCTGTTTCTGCTATTTAGCATGCATGTGGTTCTGTGTTGTAACTTCAGCAGGTTGGCACCTCATTTTTAGATATGCCTTGTGCTGTTCCTGCTACTCTACACTCAATGAACCAGGGTTGGTCCCCTGGCTTGATGGTAATGTTTGTGTGAGGGATACGCCAGGCCATGAGGTTACAGATTGTGTTGGAGTACAATTTACTGCTATTGATGGCCCACATCCTCATGGATACCCAGTTTTGAGCTGCTAGTTTAGTTCTGAAACTAACCCATTTAACAGGGTGGTAATCCCACGCAACATGAAGGCATCCACAATATGAAGATGAGATTTTGTATCTACCAGCACTGTGTGGTGATCACTCTTGCCAATACTGCCTGAAACAGGTGCATGTGTGTCAGATTGGTGAGGACAAGTTTGAGTAGATTTATCCCTCACATGGATTCTCTCACCACCTACCCCAAGTCCAATCTGACAGCCATGTTGTACAAGACTTGGCTAGTAGGGGTGCTACCAAATCGCTCTTGGTCATGAACATTGAACAACACCACCTCCCCTGTACCGCGAGACTTCCTGGGGTCTGGTGGCAATGTTGAGGACTACTGTGATCATTTTTGTTTGAAGAAGTGACGTCAAGTGAATTAGACACTTTAACTGACTAAAGCTCTATTCCACACTCTCATATGAAAGACAGAGTTCAGTGAGACTGGTTGCCTCACAGTGTAACAAGCATCTGGTGGGAGTTGCTGAGAGATCTATAGCATCTGTCTGGGGTGGCATCTTTCACTTGGTTTCAGACTGTGGTGTGTCTGACCACATGGACTGTGTACTTACTGTGAACATTAGAGTATAAGATAGCTTTTGTAACTTGTGTTATCCTTACAAATCTGTATATATCCATTAAGGTATAGTTGTTGATGAATGAGCATTGTAATATAGTTCATCTTTACTAGTTTAATAAATGTTTTGTTTTTTTGTTAGAAGTTCATTAGCTGACTCCAGTGACTCTGTTCAGTAGCCCCTCTCCACTTATCTAAACAAACAAAGAAAAGTTACGATCTATCAAGCTGGGTTCACCCTGGGGTCAGGCTTGTCCAGTGGTAACCTCAGCTAGGATCATAACACTGGGTATGCCATACTAACAGGGCCATGAGAGTACTCACACTGCAGTGGTTCAAGAAGGCAGTTCACCATTACCTTCTAAAAGGCGTTAGGCATGGACAAGAAATGTTGGCTTTGCCAATGATGCCTACATTCTGTTAATTAATACAAAGTATTACAGTGCTAAAGTGACTGTATTTACAAAGTGGGACTTTGCATTGTTTGCTGTTTGGTTGTAAAGTCAGCATGCCTTAAACTAACCTCCGAAAAACAGCATTTATGTCAATATCTTGAACAAATAAATAAAAATACTGATTGCAGGATGAAAAAGAAGCTGCATCATTGCTTAGAATTGTAACTTGTGTATTGTACATGCTTGGCTGGAGGCAGCCATTATTGAACTAACTTTATTTACACTTCCCCAACAGAGAGGACAGCAGAGAGGGCAACTTAACAAAATGTTCTGATTTTGCAATATACTACACTTCCTCCCTACTTAAAAAAACTTATACATTAAAATGTAAATTGGTACAAGTACATAAGTTCCCAGAATACAATATGACTAAACTTATATCAACAATACCTGAAATTTAACAGGTTGGATTTCATACGTGTTTTTACTATATTCACAACCAAAACATATGTGACCAATACTGCCAGAGTAATTTACATGTAAAAATATTTTTTTACTCTTTTTTACCCAGTATGTGTTTAACAAAATCATCATTTGACAAGAAATAATGAAAAGAACAGCATTTTTCTTCTTCTTTCCTACATACTTTAAATGAACCAATCTGGCTTCTTTCACTTTCTGTCTGTGTGTCTCCTTCCATTTCCATTCGCTTGACCCTGCTGTCTCAATATCTCTGACTGTGTCAAACCTGAACTCTGGCTTTGACTACCAGCTCTACTTAACAGTTGGGACTGTGACATTGATTGATTTGTTTTAATCAAACACCCTGATTCACTTTGCTCTATCAGTAAATTCTATGAAAACGTCAAACTTTCAGTTTCTTTGCGACTTTCATTTCCTTTCTGACTTTCACTTGGGACTATGAGAGGAATTTGGACTATAGGAGGGTTTTCATGCTTTCCCTTTGTCAGATTTCCTCTTTCATGCAAATAATCTGTATGACACTGAGAGAGTCTCTCCACCGTCTTCACTAGATATCTGAATGCATCTCATCTCTTTACAATAACTCCAAGCACATACTTTTCCTTATCACCTCAATGGCTTCTCATCATGACCTTCTGATCAGCACTGAACTCTCTAAGTTTCATGCCTGAGGTACCATGACTCATCTTCACTTGGTCTTGCCTTTCTCTTATTTGGTTATTGACATCAGGTTTAAACAAACTAAACTTTCCTAGGAGCGTGTTTAAACTCGAACATGTAAGGTGAGTGGCCTGTTGAAGACTATGGGGCTATTATGTAAGAGAACAGAAAATTTTCTAGCCTGTGTCAAAGAGAAACATGAAAATTACTGCCCAGCTTATCACCTAGCAAGTACTCCAGCAAAGACCTCTTTACAATGTGTACACTTCTTTCTGCAGCACAATTTGATGCTGGGTGATATGGTGATATTAGAGTGTGTTTGACTTCATTCTTACTCAGAAATATTTCGAACTCTTCTGACATAAGCTGTGAACCATTGTCTGACACCACACCTCTAGCAAGCCATAAATTGCAAATCAACTTCTCAAAATCTCAATTGTTTTGGCATTTGTGGTTATTGGGCATAGGCTCAACATTTATCCACTTGATATAGCTATCAACCATAACAAGGTACTCTTTCCCTTCCACTTTAAAGAAATCGACCTGTACTGGTTCCCATGGTTTTCTCCTGTTTGACCATGGCATGAAAGGGACCTTGGTTGGATCATTTCTCATTCTAAGACACACTTCACAACTTTTCACCAACTCTTAAATACCTCTATCTACCTTTGGATACCTGCTACTGTTTTCATATGGACTATCCCTGTGGGCTCTTGATGAAGTTCCTCTAACAATCTTTCTCAAACCTTGCCAGAATAATGACTCATAAACCCCATAGGAGGCAGACCTGATCTACACTCAGTTCATTCTATGTGAGAAATACGCCTGCAATCCTCATCAACACACTCTTTAGGTCAGCCATTCGTGACATAGTTGAGCACTTTACTGAACACCACATCTTTGTGAGTTTCTTCAGTAACTTCCCAGGCAGGCAGTGGCATGTTATTTGTGTATGTAAAGTAATTCACAAATAAAAAACAGAAAATGCTGGAAAAACTCAGCAGGTCTGGCAGCATCTGTGGAGAGAGAAACAGAATTAACGTTTCGTGTCTGTATGACTTCTTCAGAGCTGTAAGAGGACAAATTGCTGCCACTGTGCGTCGGTGGTGAAGACAGTGGACGTTGAAGTAAATAGTTATTAAAGTCCTTATTAAAATAATTCAAAGGTAACTCAGTGGCTAGAAATGAATCAGTGTGGGCAATCTGAGAAGAACATCCACGTTTGCATGCTGACTTATGCTATTTAATATCGTGTGAATGGCTAATTTTAACATTATCTTTGCTCAAAAATCACTTTGTGCTCTCTTTGCACTTCCTCAATGACAGATGTATTCTTACTGATCTCTATTACAAATAACTCGGCACAGTTTAACCATATTTTCTTAAGCCAATTTCTTCCCATCAAGGGGATTTAATTCCATCCTACTACCAATGACATGTAATAGGATATTTCATCCAGTGCAAATTTCATCTAACCCTGTCATACTGATATTGGAATAAACATAGGTCAAACATAGGCAGGAAAACCTCCTGCTGACTACCATCTTCCAACCATCCCCCCCCTCAGCTGATGAATCAGTACTCCATGTTGAACACTACTTGGAGGAAGCACTGAGGGTAGCTAGGGCACAAAATGTACTCGGGGTGGGGGACTTCAATGTCCATCACCAAGAGTGGCTCAGTAGCACCACTACTGACTGAGCTGGCTGAGTCCTAAAGGACATAGCTGCTAGTCTGGGTCTGTGGCAGGTGAAGCAGTCCGTGCCTGTATGCAGCAAGACCTGGACAACTTTCAGGCTTGGGCTAAGTAGCAAGTAACATTCGCGCCACACATGTCAGGCAATGACCATCTCCAACAAAAGAGAATCTAACTATATCCCCTTGATATTCAATGGCATAACCATCACTAAATCCCCCACTGTCAACACCCTGGGGGTTACCACTGACCAGAAACTGAATGGGACCAGCCATATAAATGTTGTGGCTATAAGAGCAGGTCAGGGGCTGGGAATTTTACAGAAAGTAACTCACCTCCTGACTCCCCAGAGCCTGTCCACCATCTACAAGGCACAAGACAGGAGGGTGATGGAATACTCTCTACTTTCCTGGATGAGTGCAGCTCCCACAACACTCAAGAAGGTTGACACTGTTCAGGACAAAGCAGCCCGCTTGATTGGCACCCCATCTACCACCTTCAGCGTCTACTCTCTCCACCATTGACACACAGTGGCAGCAGTGTATAGCTGCTACAAGATGCACAGCAGCAACTCACCAAGGCTCCTTCATCAGCACCTTCAGAACCCAAGACTTCCACCACCTAGAAGGACAAGGGCAGCAGATGCATGGAAATACCACCACCTGCGAGTTCCCCTCAAAGTCAAAACACCGTCCTGACGTGGAGCTATATCGCCATTCCTTCATTGTCACTGAGTTAAAATCCTGGAACTTGCACTGTGGGTGTACCTGGACCACATGGACTGCAGCAGTTCAAGAAGGTGGCTCACCACCACCTTCTCAAGGGCAATTAGGGATGGGCAATAAATGCTGGCCTAGCCATTTTCCGTGAAAGAATAAATAAATAAATAACTAGTCACAGCAGTTTCACACCAATTTTCTGTAAGGGAATGTGACTTTGGGATTTCTTGTACTTTCCTTCCGAGGTAACAGACACAGCTTCAGCTTTATTATTGATGAAAGTAAGTCACAAATCTCCGACTTTCATTTCTACTGCGTGGGCGCTTGAATTTTATCTTCAGCCCTATGACTCTCACCTTCCATGTGCTGTTTTTCTTGACTCTGACTGAATACAACTCTTGATCTTCCTGCTTGGTAACATCAACCTCTATTTCCACTTCCTTCATATTCAAGGATTTCCAGACTTCTGAACTAGCTTTGGATCTCCAGCGACCTCGACCCTGCTGCATGGCTGCGATCTGGAGCTTTGTCATTACCTGGAACATTACTATTTCCTCTACTCCTGCATGCCATCTGGATATGACTGATTTTCCCACAGGGATAGCACTCTAACTGGAAACAGGGGCATTTAAATGGTTAGTGGCTACCATGGCAATGGTAAGATCTAAATTTCTGATTGAGCCTGTGAACTTAGCTGCCCTGGCCAGGATCTCACTGATATCCAGTGGACCTCCCCTACTGGCTCAGAAAAAAGAACTTCCTTACAATCTACAGCTCTCTCTTTCTGCCACTTCCATGGGTGAGGCCTCAATCGCAGGCCTCCTTCCACATCAGCTTATTCCCTTTACTCAAAAGCTTGGCCCGGATTTTATTGTTCTTTAGGGCTCCTAGAAACTTGTCCCTAAGGGTTGATTTCCACAGTGATGGGAAAGTTTCTTTAATTCGAAAATGTAATCTGCAACAGTCTGACTTGGCAACTACTTCCTTTCACAGAGAGCGACCCCGCAATCACATTCTTAGTCTGTCATAATAAGCGTCCAGAATCTCATTAATTTCAGAATAATCCACAGTGCTGGGGTTTCACGGGTAACATTGGTTAGACACTATCTCGAGAGCATCTGGCCCCATTATGGTGAGGAAAATATTACCTTATCCTCATCTCCTATTTTATTTGCTTTCAGCCAAATGTGTGACCTTCATTCATAATGAAACCAGTCCTCTTTGTTTGGACAATTCCACCATTGTCCCCAAATACATCTTCAGTACCATTTTTCAATTACATTCCATGCTGACTCACTGTGTACCTGAATGCGACATGCACTCGGAGCAATCTTTCAAACCGCATAAACGTCCTCAAAATCACGTTTAGAAATTCCAGAAATGTGTCACAATGTTCTTCAGTCCTTAATTTTGCAAATGGAATGTAAAAAAGACTTCCATCTCAGCCTCGTTGCCATCTTTCTGTTGTGTTTTGCACTAAGTAAGACTAACTTCTCGTTCTCCTTAGGCTGTCCCTTGGGATCGAGGATGACTTGCTTCCCCTCCGGTTCGATGGGTTCTGAGATGGCTGATAAGTCCAATGCACAATCAGCAGACTCTGCCATATGAGGTGGTGCTTGAAGGGTTGGGTAGATGAGATGGGTTGTTTGGAGGTTTGTGCATTCCCTCTGACACTGTGACTTTGCCTCTGCGCGTTTCCAACAACGTCTCTCAATGTGTTCAGTGCCTTCTTGAATGAACCTTCTCCATTTTGGTTGGTCACAAGCCAGAGTCTCCCATGAGTCGATGGGGGATGTTTGATCTCTTCAGGGATACTTTGAGGGCATCCCTAAAGCATTCCCACTGTCCTCCTGAGAGTCGCCTGCCGCCGAATTATGGGTAGAGCAGTTGCTTCAGGAATCTGGTGTCAGGCTTATGAACGACAAGCCCTGCCCAGCGGAGCTGGTTTTGTGTCAATAATGGCTAGGCATGTTGGCTTGGGAGAGGACGTTGCTGTTGGTCCACCTTTCTAGCCCACTGGATTTGGGGCATCTTGTGAAGGCAGTGCTGATTGTACTTCTCCAGAGGTGCCTGTTGTAGGTCGCCCAAGCCTCTGAAACATATGAGAGCGTGGGGATCGCTGCTGCCTGGTAAACCAAGATCTTAGCCCCAGGTTTGCGATCCTAGTCCTCAAATACTCTTTTAATTAACAGAAGGCTGATCTGGCTTTGTGGAGGCGATGATGAATTTAGTTGTCTATGTCTGCTTGCTTCGAGAGAAGGCTCCCAAGTAACGGAAAAAGGTCCATATTTTCCAGAATCTTGCAGTTGATCGAGTAAGACTGAACACATGCTTAGCTGCAGGCAGCCATTATTGAGCTAACTTCATTTACACCTCCCCAACAGGGAAGGCAATATTCATTTTGAGCTCCTGTGAAGATGTGATTTTTAATCAGTACCCTTGCTGAGGTACAGAAGTTCAAGATGCATTTATTTTAGCGCTTTTAAGTTTAAATTTGTGGCAGCAAAAACGTGAGGTGGATGGCCAGAACAAAAGGGGAAAATAAAATGCTGTAAACACTCAGCAGGTCTGGCAGCACCTGAGAAGAGAGAAAGAAACAAGAGTTAACATTTCAGCTTTCATCAGAAACGGATGGCAATGCTGCCCTCATTTTACTGCGTTTATTAAAACGGGAGAAACGTCTCCTTAAAAAAAAATTGTGTGAAAGTGCAAAAATGGAGCTGTGGGATGGGAAGGGGAAATTTCTTATTCTGTTCTGGTTAAGTTTAACCTCAGTGAAACATAAAATTGAGTCATGGTGACGTCTGTCGTATCCAACGGCTGTAAGATCATTTCTTTCTTCCGATTGGTGATGATGTTGTTCATATTTAAATGACAGGCTGGAATAAGCCAATGAGTGAGAGTGGGGCAGTTGTTGTTTGTCTTTGGCCAGTTGCTGCATGACTGAAGCAGCTACTTTCAGCTGGTGTGTGGACATGGAGCGCACTGAGGTTTACCCCAGCGGGCAAAATTGCCTAAAAAGCAACCACCTAACGTTTCTGTTCATGGACTAAAAACCCCGGGCAACAAGAAGGAAAGTGGAGGAGGAGGAGGAGGAGGAGGAGAGGGGGGTGGTGGTGGGGGGTGAAGAGAGCTGCGTGTAACCAGCCGGCTTAAGTTAAAAATAAAGCACCCAAGGTGGGGGAAAGGATGGCCAAGCTACCAGGAAACCGAGCAGTCGCGCTGAGCGTGTTATGGAGCAAGGCTAGAGGATCCACAGTGTATCCAGTGCCGGCTTCCCCTGCACCCGGCGCCGCCGCGACCCTGCTGAATCCTGCAGGCGGCTTCACCTTGAGGAGATGGAGGTCCACCTCCTCCTTGTCTGGCTGCTCTGAACTCACCAGGGAAAGATCGAAAACTGTCACCTCTTTCTACAATCAATCTGCCATAGATGCAGCAGCCGAAAAGGTCGAGGTCATAATTCTCCTCTTGTCTTTTTCCAAGGTTGTGTTTTTCTAGGAGAGGCTGGGGTGGTGGGGGTGTGGGGCGATAATTATTAAACAACAGTTCACATATAGTAAACAACCTCTGGGTTAGTGAATGATTTTAAGCCTTGTTATTTATATTTATTTGTTATTATGAGGAAACAATTGTTGAGGTTAACTAGTTATATACAGATGCATGTGTTTTGGGAATCTGCAAAATGTATTAGCTACACTACTCGGCTCTAAGTTGGGGCTTGACCTTCTGATGAACACTGTTGTGATTGAGAGATTACCTCCCCTCCCCCACCCTGTTTACCACATAATGCCTTGATATTTGCTCATATTTTCCAATTGTCATTCTCGAGATTATAAATGTTTTTGGCTTATTGCTTAACTAACTGCTTCAGGTAGCTGCGGCCTCTTCTGTTGGAGGATCTGCTCGCGACTAATTATTTCCAATCCCAGCTATCATAGGATTTCTGCTTTCAGATTCACATTGTACACAGCACTTATGTAAAACCTACCCTGGGGGAGGGGTGAAACCTTCCCCAAGCCTGTGCACAGAATAATAAAAACACATCTTGTTTGCTGGAGAAATGTATGAGCTACTTGAACCAATCAGAAATGTTAATTGATTCCAATTATAACAGACAGGATCAGGGGAGCTGGTCAGATTCCCAATTTGTATATTTTAAATTTTCTCCCTTTTGGAATTTCCTTTGTACCATACACCTATATTGGTCAAGAGACTCAATAAGTGCCCCCCTGCATTTGACCGCTAGGAGTCGGTGAGAGCAGCCAGAGGTAACTCCCGTCTTGTTTATCTCTTGACTGATTCCCCCCCCACCCCCCCCCACAAACAGGAAAACTCCATTGGTCTGACCAATTTAGTTTATAAATAGCTGACATTATTAGAAGTTGAATTCAAAAACCATGGGCAAACCATGTGTTAAAGCAGCTGAAAACTGACAATCATTTTAATTTGTTTGACTTTTCTTAACCTCTGCAGCAAGAAAGTTGCTGTGCATCATTTGTACAAAGCCTCATTTCTCAGAATAGTTTGATATTTTCTCTGTTAGCCAAGAGAAGTCAGACTCAATTTTAGTCCCATGCATGTGTTTTGGTAGAAAATGCTTTACACACACACTCAAAATACAGATAAATTTACTTAACAAACATCTATCACTGTCCAGCGTCCGAAGAAATAAAACCTCAGTCTGTATCTTTGCTCACTATTTTACCACCAAAAGAATCTAAACTCTCAGAACCACCATGAAAATCTGAATATTGAGATAATATGCCCTGTAGTCTAAATATTATTTTACTTGCTAATTAGCTACATTTGGATTTCCATATTAGCTGCATGTGGCTAGTAGCTAAAGTATTGAAAAGCAATGCTGTTTCATGTTCATTGCCATGGTCTAGTGTAACATAGTACCAGATTGATTGCACTTTGTAGTACTATAGAGGCTAGAATTAAGGAGCTAGAGGATTGAGTACTTGAGATAATCAAACACAACCAATACATTTTGCTTAACTGCGCCATCACTGACCCCTTGTCTTCTATTTTCTAGAGAAAAGGGCCCCAGCTTTTCCTTAGATTTTTGTGTTATGTTGTGTGAGCTAGCAGTTCAGAACAAAATTGCCCTGCCCAAAATTTGCCCAATTGACAACAAACATTTTTTTAAAATGTAAGACAGTTTCCAAACAGATGTATCTTAAATTTGGCATAGATGATCCAGGCTACAAGAACATGTCCCATGAAATTCAGAATTCACATTTCGGATGCCATAGTGAATAGTCAATAGCGAACAGGGTGTGATTTTCACAATGCCAATACTCCACAATAATCTCTTGTGCACTGTGATACAGTATGGAGTTGGCCACCAATATAGCTGCAACCATATTTCTTGCCCTCCAGATGGCAACCAATAACTTGCTAGAGCGAGGGTTCCATAGGGCGGTGTTTCCCAAACTATTTTCCAATATGATCCCATTTAACACTTGAAAATCAATGCGAACCCAGAGGCCAACAAAAACAAACCAGCAATAAAGCAGTATTGTAACATTCAATATATAATTATTAAAGTTCACATATGATAGGTCAACATCATGCAAATATGAAAATCTGTGCTTCGAAGTGAGTGTAAAAATGTTATTTCATGTACTTGTGTACAGCCAAGCTATCCATAATCCCCATGACAGAAGACTCAGTGAAGCCCCCCATATCGAGCTTCCTGGCCCAGGATAGTCATGCATGTGTCCTGCTGCATTTTGCCCCCAATAAAGATGGCGGCCGTGCTTATGCCTAGCTGCATATTGCCCCATATAAAGGTGACACTTGTCAACTGCAGCCTGTCACCGGTGGAAGCTGCACAGCTGCCGCCCAGCTCGGTGTAAACACTGGACTGGTAGCTGCTTATTCAGGGTTTGTGGAAATATCCAGACCTGTCTTCGTCCAATGTTCACATGTTCATACTTTTCACCAGGGCTCATTGAGTAGTGGGAATTCCAGGTATATATATTTTTTCCCTATGCAGAATAGGGAGACTGAAATGCAACCCTGCTCATGTTTCTGTCACATCTGATGTGCAGATGTCAAACTCCCTGACCAATGAGTCTTCAGTCGCTGAACTTCTAGGTCTGATCCCCAGTCCATGTGGAACCGTGCAGTCGGAGTACAACATTGGGAAATCACTGACATCCTATCTTTCCATCCACCCTTGTGATGCACTTGGTGTGTGAGCACTGATTCTGTTGGCAAGATCATGGAATCTCTTATGGTCTCTGTGGGACGGCAGACTTGGCAATGAGGACAAAATATTCAGGAAGTGTGCAACCCACTTGGGATTAGTATCACACACCCATTGAGCAGTGAAGTTCCAAGCTTGGAGAATCTGCCAAATCTAGTGACAGTGGGAATTTGGTGAGCGTGGTAAATAATGGGTAGCGGGTACAGAGAGTGTGTTACCAAATGGAAACTTAACATGCTCTTCTTATTTTAAGACTTTGCTTTAAAACTGCAAGTCAGTTTTTAAGTTACCCACTTACGGCTGATAGAGTGTTGATTGTTGTGGGCTGGCTGTTGACTGGCTAGTTTTAACTAGGAAAGTTTCTAAAAGGTATATATTAGGGGAATATCTGCTACACCATAGAGCTGTATGCATAGAGCTGGGAGAATCTGCTAAATGCAGTGATTTGCACCGAATGCCCCTTGTCACACTTTGTAACAAGAAGACGCCACAGAAGCAACAGTAAATCTATAAATATTCAGAGTTATTCATTAGATCTAAAAGTGTTCTTTTTAAGCAAAATGATTAGACAGTAAGACCCATTGTCTGCAAATCCTGTGCCATGTACGAACCTCTGGGTACTTCATGTGTCCTGGATAATCACGGGCAGAAAATGCCTCCAGTTGCTTGGGCTTGAACTCGGGGTTTTTGAGTTTGACAAGTAGCTGGAATGACTGCAGGGCACATGAGTGAGAATTTCCTGGATTACACATTTTGGGAAGTGGCCACCATGCAGCCACAGAAAGTTTTGGAGGATAGTATGTGGAGTAGCCATCAGGCAGGATAGTAAGAGACAGGCAGTGCAGGAATCCTCCCAGAGTGCAGAGCGAATATCAGTGAAGGGGACCACACTTTGGGGAATGTGGTCTAGAGCACATTCACGGCACTGTGGGGAAAATGGTTGCAGAGAGAGGCAGAGAAATGTGTAGAAATGCAGTGGTCATAGGGGATTCACTAGGGGAATAGACACTTGCTTCTACAACTATTATCATGAGACCTGCATGGTGTGTTGCCTCCCTGGTGTCAGGGTAAAGGCTGGATAAGGCTTGGCCACAATTTTCTAATCCTCCTCGGAGGTGTTAGGAAATAGTTTAAGTAAGTTATGTTGGTATTTTTGAGTGTTAGGAATGAGTTTTAACTTTAAAGTTTGTTTGATTTGTGTTCTGTATCTGTGTGTTAGGAAGAGGTCAAATTGAGGTGCAGTTTCACTTTAAAAAGGTACCTGCATTTCTAATGAGAGTTTTACGACTTAAATTGTTAAGCAAACATAAGAGTAGAACAATTGGGCTGTTACCTAGTAACATGGGTCCAGAGAGGCCGGTCTCTCCCACAAACACACCTTGAACAGCTAGAAAAAGCAGTTTGATTTTGGAAGCTGTTGGAGTTTAGCTGGTTTTGAAGATAGCTGCCAGAGAAGCAGCCTAGAAGGGGCAGATAGCCAGCTCTAAGCTAAAGTTGGTTGGAAGTAGCCAGGAGAGACTGGATCTAAGGGGACAGATAGCAAGCCCCAAGCTAAAGAAAAACCCCAAGACCCAGGGGAATGGAACAGGGGACGGTCCCAAGGGGACGTTCTGGTCACAGGAAGGACAGGAACCTGGAAAAGGTCCTGTTAAGTGAAGTTAAGAGCGAGGGGCAGAGAAAGGCCCCAAGCTTCAAGCTTGAAGAGATAAAGGCTTGAGAAGAGGCAAGGAGGTCCAAAGAGACAACTGAAGGTCTGTAACTCTTTGCTATGGGCATGTGTGTCAGTGGTACTATTGACGACTGAGTTGGTGAGAGAGAGTATGTGGAAGACAGCTTGAATGCACGTGATGACCCAGGGGAGAGGAATATCAGAAGGAGAGTTTGAAACCCAGGAGGTGAGCCCTTGTGGAAGGCGGCCGAGAGAAATCGTTGGTTTGGGAGAAGATTCCAAAGCAAGTTCTTGGAGCGTGGAGATTGGAATCCCTCGTGAAGGAGAGAGATCAGTGAGACTGGCTCATGGTTTGACAAGCGTCTGGGGGGCGTTGAGGAGAGATCAATAGCATTTGTCTGGGGTGGCATCTGTTGTTTGGTTTCAGAGTGTGGTGTGTCTGACCACAGGTTGCCTATTGGTACATGGATTGTGTACTTACTGTGGACATTAGAATATAAGATCGCTTTTGTATCTTGCGTTATCCTTACAAGTCTGTACATATCTGTAAAGGTATAGTTGTGGTTGAAGGAGTATTGTAATATAGTTAATCTTTTCTTGTTTAATAAATGTTCTATTTTGTTAGAAATTCGTTAGCTGACTCCGATGACTGTTCAGTAGCTACTCTCCACATATCTAAACAAATAAATTAAAAATTAGGACCTATCAAGCTGGGTTCCATCCTGAGATCAGGCTTGTCCAGGGGTAACCTCAGCTGGGGATCATAACAGATGTGAAAATGGGGCCAGATGACTGAAGGATTTGAACTGTTACACACCTTTCAAAAACAAAGGGGAGAGGGATAAAGCCGACACTTAAAGACCAGTCAGCCAAAAGTTGGTGTTGGGGAAACCTTCAGAGACAATGTGCAGAATTTCATCACAAAAAAAAAAGTAATGAATGGTTTGGGAGTCAGGTAGGATGTTAAAATTTTAAAGACCTCAACCCCAACCTGTGTCCAACATGCCCACTTCCAGTTTAGGCATAGGCGAGACTGGAACAGACAACCAAGCAGCTGCCAGGAGGCAGGTTGGCCATTTAACCATTTTGATGATGCTGCCTAAATATCTCCCAGGTTTAACCAGGCTGACTGGGTTTCCCGGATCTCGGGACCACCCCACGCACGCTCCCACCAACCCAGCTGAAGGTTCCCTAACTGCTCCTGGGCTGCAGCTTCCTCTGTCGTGTTCCCCACCTGACAGGGAGCCCAACCTGTGAATTGGGCTGACCTTCAAGCAGTGAACCTGCTTGGGAAATAAAACAAACCTCACAGTTCGAGGGCTCGGGTTCCCTCGCCAAAACTCCTTTCTGCCCCGCCCACACCACACACAAAAAAACTCGCTCCAGCCAAGATTAGGGCCAGTAATCTGGGAACATAATTGATTGGCATTTTGAAATGGACAGACATAATAAAAATCCTTGCCTACTTTTATTTATAAAGCAAATTGTGTTTGACTAACTTGACCAAGGTCTTTGAAGTGGGGAGTTGAAGAGCATCATGCAGTTCACGTTGTGTGTATGGACCTTTAGAATGCATTTGATAAAGTAGCACATAATAGACTTGGTAGCAAAAGTTAAATGCAGGAGGTTAAAGGGGCAGAAAGGGAGAGTATTGATGAACTCTGCTGATTACTGACAAAGAGAGAACTGAGAACAGAAAGATATTTCAAAAGTCCTGGTGCATAAAATGTAGTCATCAGACAAAATATATGCAAAGTAGAGGAATGTAGTGTTGGATGAAGGTTGGAAAGAAACCTAATCTGAGTAGTTGGGGAAGGGTGATCTAGCTGTATGGGGTACTCCGGTTCCTATATTTTTAATATAATAGATGTTAGTGGAAAGCCAATTGCTGGAGGAAAATAATCTGAGGAAGAAGAAACTTGCATTTGTATAGCACCTTTCATGATCTCAGGATTTGCCAAAGTGCCTTACAGCCAATGAAGAGCTTTTGAATTGTAATCACTGCTGCTGTAGTAACTGAAACTCTTTCAAGTTATCAACAGTCACAGATTGCAACTCTTTCGAGAACAATCACAGTTCTTGGTTTCCAGGAGTGGGACATGAACTCACAACCCTCTGATTCAAAGGCGAGGGTGCTATGGACTGAGCCACAGCTGACACCTCTTTGTAGTAACTGAAGGTGTAGCCTCTCCTGCTGACTATCAATGTTCATGTGATGTTCGTGGAGGATCCGACCAATGAGCCCTAAGTGCGGGTAATATGGGGGCGGGGCTTCCTGATGGGCGTCCTGATCAAACATATAGCATCTGAAAAGCTCTCCGTAATAAAACTTATCTGTTTCTTGTTGAAGCCTGTCAAGTCCGTCGAGTCATTACATTTGGCGACGAGGGTGAAATAGCTCCTACACTGCACATCACCTTGTTAACTTAAGTACATCCAATCTTAAGAAAAAAGAAAAGACTACTCACCAGTCATGCCGCTCTTCAGCAGAATCGATCCTTATGATGCGACTATGGAAGACTGGAGCCAGTATGTAGAGCGCCTTGGATTTTATTTCATAGCGAACAAAATTACCGTGGAGGAAAAGCAGAAAGCAACCCTTTTGAGTGCATGTGGTGGCAAGATATATAATCTCATCCACAGCCTGACGGCCCCAAACCCTCCCAATTCTAAGCCATATAATGAATTAGTGGACCTCGTGAAAACACATTTCCAGCTGAAGCCACCCATAATAATGCAGAGGTTTAAATTTAATTCCAGAGTTAGGGCCCTGGGAGAGTCCATCACAACTTATGCAGCGAAGCTGAAACAGTTGGCAGAACACTGCGACTTCGGGGACACACTAGATGACATACTGCGGGACCAATTCGTTTGTGGAGTTCATGACGACGCCATTCAGCGCCATGTACTCACACAGGTCGACAGCGATTTGAAGCGCACCCTGGAAATATCCCTCACCATGGAAAGCGCTGCAAGAGACTCGGAAGCTTTGCAACACATACAACATGGCGCTGTTCTTCATGTGGGGAACGAATCTACCGCTGGGTGTGGCACAAAAACCAGACACACAGCAGCGAAGTGAGAGGCAATGTCCGCTGTTAGAAAAAAGAAAAGGCCTAGTAGAAACACTTCAGCAGCGACTCCAAGGTTAATTTGTTACAGGTGGGGCTGACCATGGACCGGACACCTACAGATTCAAGGAGGCAGAATGCCATTACTGCCATAAGAAAGGTCATGTAGTAAGGCAATGTAGGGCAAAGTCAAAACAGCCCGAAAATCAGCAAACCAACATGATTGATTGGAAAATACCTGAAACTGCCGATACCGACATCTATTCCCTGTATAACATCACCGCTGTAAAAACCAAACCTGTCACTGTCACAATCCAAGTTAATGGGAAGCCACTAATAATGAAGGTAGATACGGGAGCCTCAACCACAGTGGTGGGAGAGCACACCTTCAAATACCTAAATGAAGGTACCCAGCCACTGAGTCTGATGCAGACAACCGCTAAATTGAAGCTATACACTGGAGAATCTATACAGGTAAAGGGCATTGCCACAGCACCAGTGTCTTATAGGCTAAGACAGCTCAGCTTCCAGTGATAATAGTGACAGGAGAAAGACCTCGTCTTCTGGGCCAAGATTGTTTACAGAAAATCGAGCTTGACTGGTCTGAAATATTCCATCTGAGAGCAGGAGGAGTTCCTGAACTGCTAAGGAAATACAACAGTGTATTTTGGGATGAGTTAGGAGAATTGAAGGACCTTCACATGCTGCAAGGGTCCCTCAGGTCAGAGTTGGTTCCCCTGGAAAATCAAGTGAGACAAAATGAATTTAGTGCCACTCTGAACAAACTGAAGAAACAGTTGGCAGAGAAGACTCAACAGTGTTCATTGTTCCAGGAGGAAGCCAAGAAATACAAGAAAGAGACTGAAGAGCTGGAGAATCAGCTGAATGAAACAAAAGAGGCAGGAGATGGAAAAGTCATGGAACTTTCCAAGATGTGAATGGATAATGAAGCCAGGGGCAACTCAACTACCAAACTGAACCGAGTGAAGAGTTCACCAGAGAGAAACTTGGCTGACAGTGAAATCAAAATGAAGGACAAGGCAAAACTCTACAGCAACAGAAAAAGAAAAGGCAGAAATCAGATTAGAAAAGGTGAACCCGACACTAGAGCTTAAGGAGCTAGAATGACGAGCATTGGATGCTGCAAACATACTGAATAAACCCATTAATGGTTTCAGTGAGGATAAGGCCATTTCGCTAATAGCATTAGCAAGAAGACAACTTTGGGCTTTGATATTATCTGCGTATGAGTACACCTTTTATGCATCGTCCTGGCTTACAAATTGCAAATGCGGACGTACTCAGTCATCTCCTGTTACCAGGTAGCATAGTACATGCTCGAGTGGCACAAATTGTGAAAGTACTGAATTTCTTGGATTCTTCGCTTGTGTGTGCAAAGCAAATTAGAAATTGGATGAAGAGAGATCCAATTTTGTCAAGAGTCTGAGAGCTTGTTTTGCAAGGGTGGTCAAATTTATCTGTATCTAAAGAGATGAGGCCACTCTATGCCCGTAAAACAGAGTTAAGTTGTCAAGATGGGATTTTGTTGTGGGGATCAAGAGTTGATGTCCCTTCGCAAGGAAAATAACCACTTTTGATAGAGATTCACAGTGCGCATCCAGGCACAGCAGAAATGAAAATGCTTGCGCGAAGCTATGCCTGGTGGCCAGGCATAGACAGTGACATTGAAAGAATGGTCAAACACTGTCTCTGTGTCAGCAACAAATGAAGTTGCCTGTTTCAGTTTCACTGCATCCGTGGAAGTAGCCTGGTCGACCCTGAGTTAGACTACATATTGATTATGTCGGACCATTGTAAGGTAACATGTTTTTGTTGATCATAGATGCACATTCTAAATGGAGGAATGTATACGAAGTCAAATCATCAACATCAAGTGCAGCTATTGAGAAGTTGCATCACTGTTTTAGCATACATGACCAACTGGAAATCATTGTTTCTGATAACGTTACAGTCTTTATCAGTGTGGAGTTTCAGAGATTCATGAATTTAAATGGAATCAGACATATTAAAACAGCCCCATACCATCCCTCATCAATTGGTTTAGCTGGCAAAGCTGTATAAACTTTCAAATCTGGAATGAGGAGGTTATCAGAAGATATTCTAGAGGCTCGACTTTCCCACTTTCTTCTCCATTATTGTACAATGTCTAATTCGACTACAGGTTCCGCACCATCTGAATCATTGATGAAACGCCGCCTATGCACAAGGTTAAGTCTGGTGTTTCCAAACTTGGAGGGGAAGGTAGAGAGGAATCAGAGTAATCAAATATTGAATTCACGATATTCATCGCAAAGTTCGCACATTCACTGCAGGAGACACTGCATTCATGCAGAATTTCGGAAGTGGACCTTGTTGGGTTCCTGGAACCATTGATTCAGAGACTGGTCCCTTATCCTTCCAGGTGCAAGTGGAAGACAGAATTGCTCAAAAGCAAGTGGACCATACTTGTGATAGACATTCCAACAACCAACTATTCTGCCTGTGATTGACATTAAACCATTAATCCCTAAGGTGACGGATCAACCTAGAATAGATATGTCCAATGTCTCTATAGTGTTGCCAAACCCTGAACTGCCACTTTCTAATGATGTATCTTGTGCTGCAGTTCCTGATCATGTCGATCCTGTGGAAGAACCTCAAGTGGTAGAGCCTACGCTGCTCTAACCAAATAAGGAAAGCACCGCCGAGATGTAATCTTTGAATACCTGAAGCTGTATACACGTATATGTTGTTGGATATTCAAATGTTCTCTGCAAATAGAAACTGTAAAAAAAAAGACTAAAGGGGAGGAAATATAGTAACTGAAGGCATAACCTGTCCTGCTGTCTGTCAGGGGTCATATGATGTTTGTGGAGGCTTCGAGCAATGAGCCCTAAGTGTGGGTAATGTGGGAGGCAGGACTTCCTGACGAGGGTCCTGATCGAGCATGTAGCATCTGAAAAGCTCTCTGTAATAAATAAAGTTTATCTGTTTCTTGCAGAAACATGTCTGGTTCCTCAAGTCATTACAGCTGTTATGTAAGGAAATGAGGCAGATATATTATACACCAGCAAGGTTTCACAAATAGCAATCACATTATAGTTCGTTGTTAGTTTTCAGTGATGTTGGCTAAGAGACAATTGTTGACCATGACACTGAGAGGACTCAGATTCTCTTTGGATTGTGCTACAGAATATTTTACACAGACCCAGAGGAGACTGGGGCCCTGGCCTTCCATCTCATTCAAAAGACAGTGCAGCACTGACACGTCGACCTAGGTTTATGCAGGCAATTTGAGAAATGGGACTCGAACCCATAACCTTCTAACTGTGAGCTGCAAGTAGTACCACTGAGCCATAGATGATAGTTTTTTGGATTAGGGAAATTTACCAGACTTGGGACCAAGAAGAAGAGCAAATAGGAATATTATTTGCATGTTCGCTGAAACGGGAATGAATGATTTCACCTTCCTGTTGTATTTTTCAGGCATCCGTACGTCTAACTCCGACTACCATGTTGTATTCAGGGAAAACCCCCGATGGAAGTCATAACCTGGTAAGTTGCTTTGAGTTTAAAGTCCAGTGTCTTGGTAAGGAAGGACCAAGGGAAAACAGCAGATAGAAGCTGTTGGTCCAAGACCAGACTGCATTTATATAGCACATTTAGCAGAGTCAAATGTCCCAAAGCAATTCATAGATGCATAATCAAAAAAAAGTTAATTATGATACAGTATAAGCAGTGTGGAGCACAAAGTTGCCCCTTGACTAACTGCAAAGCTGTATTTTCATAAGTCTATAAGAAAGACTATCCACCATAACAGCCTTGATGGAAAATTGCAAATAAGTAATGATTAATTCTGAAACTTTGCCATGCTAATCTTCATGATAGAAAGTGCAGTTCACCTCCACGGGATCACATTAATGAGTGGATGTGATCTCAATTTATTGATGTAATATTTGCACCCATTGCTTGGTGACCAGGAATTAAAGCCTCATCAATAAGAGTTCTTCCCTGGTGACCCAGTGAGGAAGTAAAGCAATAGTGTGGTACTGAGCCATTAAAGATCAGGAAGTTCCCTGCATTGTAATAAATTAATCGATTTTAGCCAGAGTTGTGGTGGCAGTTTTATAATTGGGTCCATTAGAATGTAAAACTGTAAGAAATAGGAACAGCAGCTCTGCCATTCAGTGAAGCCATGGCTGATCTTATATCTAAACTCCAGTTTCTTGCTCCTAGGTTTCAGCGCCCCTAGCTTTATGTACATCTGTGTTTTTGGATTTCTGAATTCAAGTAATTTGATGTATGTCGGGAATAATAGTGGTTCCAACACAATTCCCAGAGCGTCTTGCCTGGTATTTGCTGCTACTCTGAAGTTGACCTTCTAACAGGTTCCCTTGGGTTCTCCAACTTTCGGCCACTTTCTTGGCTAATCCCAAGGTTCACCTCTAATCCCCATCGTCTTAAACAGAATTAAAGCACTTTGTAAATAATATATCCTTTGGAAGGTACATCACATTGTTAGGCCTTCCATGGTCCAAGGGTTGTTACTTCCTCCAGGAAATGAAAAAATTGGTCAGGCAGGTTCTTCCTCTTCTGAATCCCGTGTTGTCGGCTGTTTACTAAATACTAGAACTTGCCCCTTCAAACATTGAAGTATTAGTTGTGGAACTGCTGGTGACATGAGTTATGCTGCAAAATGGCCGAACGTTCTTTCATATTTTGTTTGTAACTTTTTATATCCTTTACCAATTCAATTGAAGGGTGCATATCAAAGGTCAGAGAAAATGGATTATGCAGGTTTAAAAAGAAATGTTTAGGATGATTTTTGGCTATTTTCAGTGAGGCAGTGAAAGTGGTAGAAAAAGGACTTGCCTGCAATCTGAGACTCGTTCAAGTTTGCCTCAAGAATCTCCATAGAATTAATCATAGAAGGTTTACAGCACAGAAGGAGGCCACTTGGCCCATTGGCCAGAAAAAAAATGAGCCCACCCAGCCTAACCCCACTTCCCAGCATTTTGTCCATAACCCTGGAGGTTACGGCACTTCAGGTGTATATTTAGGCACATTAATGTAGAGTGTGTGTGTGTTATATGTAGTTATGTGTGGGTCAAGCCAGTGATGCTTTAAGGTTAGTATTTCTCTTTGATTGCACAGCGGAGTGCCAAGTACCTCTACAACGAATTGCCTGTCCGCATCGCCCATCGGATTAAGGGATTTCGGAGTCTTCCCTTCATCATTGGCTGCAATCCCACAATTCTGCAGGTGGTAAGTGCAACCTAGTAAAAGAGAATCCACCCGAGCACCGTTACTAAATTGAGAAGCCGTTGTTTAAAGTAGTACAAAGAAATTTATGAAAACTGATTTTCTGATCACTTAAGCGTTGTTGGTTTTCACCATAAGGGAAAATCTAGTGTGTTAGCAACTTATGCAGCTAGAACTCAAAGCTTTCACATTTGTTTATATGAGAGTTTTATACAATGATTTTGCAAAAAAATAAAACAAGTTGTACATAAAGGAGTTTGCTAAAAATAAGTTGCACGTAAATATTCAATAAAATTGTACAGGAGAATAACAATGAGCATCAAATAAAAGCTATAAACAGGCACATAGAAAGGAGAGGAGACTGGGAAAGAGAGACTTGCGGGAGACGGGAGAGGGGAAGGCTCCAAGACAGCCAGAGGGACAATACTGAGAGAAAGCGGGTCAGAGCCGTACAAAGAGGTGATTCAGGCACTGCTGAGAAAGGGAAAGAAGAAGGGATTGTTGATGGGCATAGGAAGAGGGAATTGCACAGTTTTACTTCTTGCATTTTAATCCATGAGCGAGACACAGAACTTGGCTATTGTCTGGAAACAACTTTACTGGTAACTGTTTATAAGATGCAAAAACCATTTGCTGCTTGGAGGCACTGATGAATTAATCAGACAAGCAGAAAACCAATTAGCATAGCTAAAGTCGGGTCAGCAAGTGTTTATAGAAAGTCTGTGAACTCCATTATCACGGATGAAGTTGGAACTGCAGTGTGATCTATGCGCTAAACTCAATAAAATTTCCTTTTTAAGAAAACTACGCACCAGAGAGGAATGTAAGCAAGCTCGCTCGAGAAATGATCACCGAGCTTCAAAAACGATGAACCTTTTATATCATGTCTCATGACAATATATTGATTGTGTAGAATACACACCCTAGAAACAGATCATTTTGCCCACCCAGTCCATGCCAGTGTTTATGCTCCACTCAAGCTTCCTCCCATCTTTCCTCAATGGACTCTGAACAGCCCTCTCCCTCAAATGGCTATCTAGCTTTCCCTTAAATGTGTCTATACTATTCACTTCAACCACTAGCGAGTTCCACATTCTCACCACTCTCTGGGTAAAGAAGTTTCTTCTGAATTCCCGATTGGATTTGTTAGTGACTATCTTATGTTGATGGCCTCTAGTTATGCTCTTCCCCACAAGTGGAAACATTGTCCTGTGTGTATCAAAGCCTTTCATAATTTTAAAAAGCTTTATTAAATCACCACAAAGTCTTTTCATTTCAAGAGAAAAGAGACCCAGCCTTTTCGCCATTTTCTGATGGTTAAGTTTTGGTATCATCTTTATAAATTTTTTTCAAACTCTCTCCAGCTTTGCTTTATGGCATTGCTCACAAGAATTAGGAGAAGGAGTAGGCCATTCAGCCCCTCCAGCCTGCTCTGACATTCGATAAGATCATAGTTGATCTGATTGTGGCCTTAGCTCCACTTTCCTGCCTGCCCCTCCAAAAGTACTACAAAGAAATTTATGAAAACTGATTTTCTGATCACTTGAGCATTGTTGGTTTTCACCATAAGGAAAATCTAATGTGTTAGCAATTTATGCAGCTAGAACTCCCCAAAGCCTTCACTTATTTGTTTATATGAGAGTTTTATACAACGATTTTGCAAAAAATAAAACATTGTACATAAATGATTTTGTGACAAATAAATAGTACATAAATATTCTTATATTAAATATATTATTAATATTATAGCGTGTAAAAAAAAAAGGAAGGTAGAGAGAAAACACGGAATTAAAGACCAGTCAGCCTGACGTCGGTAGTGGGGAAAACTCTAGAGTCCATTATAAAAGATTTAATAGCTGAGCACGTGGAAAACAGTGGCAGAATCGGACAGAGTCAGCATAGATTTACGAAAGGGAAATGATGCTTGACAAATCTACTGGAATTTTTCGAGAATGTAACTAGTAGTGTTGATGAGGGGGAGCCAGTGGATGTGGCTTATTTGGACTTTCAAAAGGCTTTCAACAAAGTCCCACATAAGAGATTAGCGGGTAAAATTAAAGCACGTGGGATTGGGGGTAGTGTATTGAGATGGATAGAAAACTGGTTGGCAGCCAGGAAACAAAGAGTAGCAATAAATGGGTCTTTTTCCGAATGGCAGGCAGTGACTAGTGGGGTACCGCAGGGATTGGTGCTGGGACCCCAGCTATTTACTGTATAAATGATTTAGATGAGGGAGCTAAATGTAATATCTCCAAATTTGCAGCTGACACAAAGCTGGGTGGGAGGGTGAGCTGTGAGGAGGATGCAGAGATGCTTCAGTGTGATTTGGACAAGCTGAGTAAGTGGGCAAATGCGTGGCAGATGCAATATAATGTGGATAAATGTGAGGTTATCCATTTTGGTAGCAAAAAACAGGAAGGCAGATTATTATCTGAATGGCTATAAGTTGAGAGAGGGGAATGTGCAACGAGACCTGGGTGTCCTCGTACACCAGTCGCTGAAGGTAAGCATGCGGGTGCAGCAGACGGTAAAGAAGGCAAATGGCATGTTGGCCTTCATAGCGAGAGGATTCGAGTACAGGAGCAGGGATGTCTTGCTGCAATTGTACAGGGTCTTGGTGAGACCACATTTGGAATATTGTGTGCAGTTTTGGTCTCCTTATCTGAGGAAGGATGTTCTTACTATAGAGGGAGTGCAGCGAAGGTTTACCAGACTGATTCCTGGGATGGCAGGACTGACATATGAGAAGAGATTGAGTCGGTTAGGATTATATTTGCTGGAGTTCAGAAGAATGAGGGGGGATCTCATAGAAACCTATAAAATTCTTAACAGGACTAGACAGGGTAGATGCAGGAAGGATGTTCCCGATGGTGGGGGAGTCTAGAACCAGGGGTCACAGTCTGAGGATACGGGGTAGACCATTTAGGACTGAGATGAGGAGAAATTTCTTTATACAGAGAATGGTGAGCCTGTGTAATTTGCTACCACAGAAAGTAGTTGAGGCCAAAACATTGTATGTTTTCAAGAAGTAGTTAGATATAGCTCTTGGAGCGAAAGGGATCAAAGGATATGGGGAGAAAGCGAGAGCAGGCTATTGAGTTGGATGATCAGCCATGATCATAATGAATGGCGAAGCAGGCTCGAAGGGCCGAATGGCCTACTCCTGCTCCAATTTTCTATGTTTCTAGTCAATAAAATTATACAGCAGAATAACAATGAGTATCAAATAAAAGCTATAAATGGGCACATAGAAAGGAGAGGAGACAGGGAAAGAGAGACTTGCAGGAGAGGGGAAGACTTTAAGACAGCCAGAGGGATAGCGAGACAATACTGAGAGGAAGTGTGTCAGAACCATACAAAGAGAGGTGATTCAGGCACTACTGAGACAGCCTTGAATGTATTCAATGACCCAGCCTCCACCACTCTCTCGGGAGGACTCTTGTAGACAAGTCACATGTTTTGTAATGTCTGAACATTTCTCATACAGTGCTGCAGTCTATCAAACTGCTGCTAAGGAGCAGCTGAACTTTACCTTCACTATTCAGATGTCATTTCCTAAAGGGACGTGAGTGAGCCAGTGGGCTTATATATTACAATCTGACAACTTCATGCTCCACTTTTACTGACATTTGACTTTGAGTTTCTGTTTTGTTCTAATTCGTGGGCAGCCTTGGTGAGATTTGAATGCAGGTTCTCTGGATTATTAGTGCAGGCCTGGGGATCACTAGACCAGTAACAGCTGCTACATCACTATACCTGTGTGCCATCTGGAGCATGACAGACTATGCACGCTATAATAGAGAGCTTTTCATATAAAGTTGCAGGTTACCCTGCTGCAAGGAAGGGATGCTGGAGACGAGCATAGACTCATAGACGTTCACAGTACAGAAGGAGGCCATTTGGCCCATCGTGTCCGTGCCAGTGAACAAAGATCTGACAACACTAATCCCATTTTCCAGCGCTTGACCCATAGACCTGGAGGCTATGGCAACGCAAGTGAATATCTAAATACTTCTTAAACGTTACGACAGTTTCTGACTCAACTGCCCTTTCAGGCAGTGAGTTCCAGACTCCCACCACCCTCTGGGTGAAAACATTTCTCCTCAATTCCCCTCTTAGCCTTCTACCTCTTACCTTAAGTCTATGCCTCCTGGCTATTTACCCCTCCACTGATGGGAAAAGTGCCTTCCTATCCACCCTATCTATGCCCCTCATAATCTTATACACCTCTATCAGGACCCTCTCAATCTTCGCTGCTCCAAGGAAAACAACCCCAGTCTATCCAATCTTTCCTCATAGTTCAGACCCTCCAGCCCAGGCAGCATCCTGGTAAATCTCCTCTGCATCTTCTCCAGTGCAATCACATCCTTCCTATAATGTGGTGACCAGAACTGCATGCAGTGCTCCAGTTGTGGCCTAACCAACATTTTATACAGTTCCAGCATAACCTCCCTGCTCTTGTATTCTATACTTGGCTAATAAAGGCAAGTATCCCATATGCCTTCTTAACCACCTTATCTACCTGCCCCGCTACCTTCAGGGATCTGTGGACATGCACACCAAGGTCCCTCTGATCTTCAGTACTTTCCAGGGTCTTACCATTCACAGTGTAATCCCTTGCCTTGTTAGCCCTCCCCAACTGCATTACCTCACACTTATCTGAGTTGAATTCCACTTGCCACTGCTCTGCCCACCTCACCAGTCCATTGATATCCTCCTGCAGTTTACGGCTATCCTCCTCACCTATTTACCACCCTACCAATTTTCATGTCATCTGAGAACTTGTTGATCATACCCCCTACATTTAAGTCCAAATCATTTCTGTACACCACAGACAGCAAGGGCCCCAGCACCGAGCCCAGTGGAACCCCACTGGAAACAGACTTCCAGTCACAGAAACATCCCTCTGCCATCACCCTCTACTTCCTGCCTCTCAGCCAATTTTGGATCCAACGTGCCACTTTGCCTTGGATCCCATGGGCTCTTACTTGACCAGTCTGCCATGAGTGACCTTATTAAAAAGCCTTGCTAAAGTCCATGTAGACCACCTGAAATGCATTACCCTCATCAACACTCCTGGTTACCTCCTCAAAAAACATGATCAAATTTGTCAAACATGACCTTCCCTTAACCGATCTGTGCTGACTATCCCTGATTAACCCGTGTCTCTCCAAGTGCAGATGTATTCTGTCCCTTAGAATTCTTTCTGGTAACTTCCCCACCACCAAAGTTAGACTGACTGGCCTGTAATTTTCTGATCTATCCCTCCGTCTCCTTTTTAATAATGGGACAACGTTACAGTCCTCCAGCCCTCTGGGACCACACCTGTGGCCAGAGAGGATTTGAAAATTACGGCCACGGCCCCTGATATCTCTTCCCTTGCCTCCCTCAACAACCTGGGATACAGCTCATCCAGGCCGGTGGATTTATCCACTTTTAAGGCCACTAAACCTGCTTGTACCTCCTCTCTCTTAAATTTCCTTTAATATTTCACAGTCCTCTGCCCTGATGTCTATACCTGCGTTGTCCTTTTCCATTGTGAAGACCGATGCAAAGTATTCATTGAGGACTGCACCCATGTCTTCTGGGTCCACACACAGATGACCTCCATGGTCCCTAATGGGCCCTACTCTTTCCCTAGTTATTCTCTTGCTCTTTATATATTTAAAAAACCCCTTTGGGTTTTCCTTTTATTCTATCCACCAATGCTTTCTCAAGCACTCTCTTAGCTTTCCTAATTTCCTTTTTAAGTTCGCCCTGCACTTTTTATACTCCTCTAGGGACTCTGCCGTATTGAGCCCTCGGTATCTGCCATAAAGCTTCTCTTTTTTTCCTAATCCTAACCTTTATGTCCCTTGACATCTGGAGTTCTCCAGACTTGGTCCATCACTTTGTCTTTATGGGAACATATTTGCCCCCATGGGCAAAGATGCTCACCACTGGCAGGATTTGGATAGAGGTTTGTGAGAGATCTGTGCAAAAACAGTGTCTTGTGTTTTTTTGACCAATTCCTGGAAAGTTGATGTTTCCCTTATCTCTTGCTGGTAGCTAAATAAAGAAATTTTTCCCCTTACCACAGCTCCATAAGTAAACCCATTTGCTGATGAACAGTGGGGAGAATGAGAGCTGAGGGCTGTAATTCTGTGCTGACACCCCTGATTGCTGATCAGGCTCCAAAAGAATACTGAGAGGACCCAGGCTCTCAATTCTTAAACCCTGGCCTGCTGAGTGGAACCAATCTAGAGCACTATCCTTGAGAAAGGCTGAACCTGCAGTGTGAGAAATCTGTCTTGGTACTGCTATAATAGACAGAGCATCGAAACTCAGACTAACCATCACTGATTTGTAATTGTTAATTGTTCTTGTCAGGGTACCTTTTAATAAGGTATAAAAAGATTATGCTTTGCATTGTTTTTGAGATGGAGAAACAAGTTCGCACTTTAACTTAAAGCCAAAATAATGGATTATTCTACTTCTCAAACTTGCTGGATCTACTTGGGGGTGCTGCTGCCACAACACTCTGGACCTCAGCACTTGCCCTATCATACTCCGCAGCAGAGTATTGTGCATCTGACTGGCAAAGATCACACATCTTCCTGACACTCAATTGAATGTGATAATGCACAACATAAATGGAACCCTGTGCTCAACACCCATCCCTTGGCTTCCTGTCCTCGCAAACATCACTTCCCCCATACATCTGCTGATTGACGAAGACCCATAAGCTGGTTGAAGCTACCCGTGCTGCAACTCGCTTGCCACTCCATGATGACCTGTTCAACTCATGTACTGCCCACCTTCCACCTTGGTGCTCCATATGGAGCAACTTGAGCACCAGCAGATATCATTTGGATGAAGGAATGGGAAAGATGGGAAGTCACTAACAAGTTCCTTGTGACAAACTCCGTCTGTTGACTGGCCGGTTTTGAACAGCCACAGCCAGGTGGTCCTTGCTAAACAGGTTCCAGGGGCCCTGTGCAGCCAACCTCCGCCACTGGGCCCTCAGTACTTTATGCACTTGTGGAGAAACGCAAAATGCTGCCGATTACTGAGAGTGTCCCCTCTACAGACTAAATGTTGGAGTAATCAGTTTAGACTAAGCAAATGAGGAGACAGTCATTTGGCGTTGGAGATTTGCATTTGCTGAATAAAAATACATTTTTTTTGTGTTGCCCAAATGTGGAGGGAAGCAATGGGCTTCAGAAACACTAGGCGGGATTTTCCAGTCCTGCCGAAGTCAGTGGAGATTTGAATGGCTGTCTGCATCCGCCGTAGGGAAACCTGCCTCAGTGGGACTGGAAAATCCCGGCCACTATGTTGTTCTTCTATCTATGAATGACCATTCCTGCCATTCATGAAAAATGCTGCAGTGCGGCATGCTCCCCACCCCAGCTCCAGTATATAATGATGTCCATTTAAACTTGAGAGTGAGCTTGCTGGAGCCAGACTGAGAGATTGATGGGCTTGCTGTGATTGATAATGAGCTCCAGACAATTGGGATGAACTGAGGCATAGAGAGGGACAAAAATATGCAACAAAACCAGCTAAGTAATTGAAGCTCCAGCCAGATGTTCCAAATTGAGTCCCATACTCCGATGCAGAAACATTATCTGCAAGTAAATGTTTCCAGGCACTTATGTATTGTACAATGATGTAAATAGGAGCAGAAGTAGGCCATTTGGATCTTTCGATCCTGTTCCGCTATTCTGTAAGATCCTGGCTGATCTTCTATCTCAACTCCACCATCCCACATTATCCCCACATCCCTTGATTTCCTTCGTACCCATAAATCTATCGAGTTTGGCCTTGGATACACTCTAAAGCTGTCTGAGCATCTGCAGCTCCCTGGGGTAGAGAGTTCAAAGATTCACAACCCTTTGAGCGTAGGAATTTCTTCCCCGGGCTGGAAAAACATTTTCTCAGCATCTACCCAGCCAGGTTTTTTTTTTGTTGAAGCATTTTTATATGTTTCAGTTAGATCACCTTTCATTTTTCTAAATTCCTGGAAATATAGCCTACTCAATAGTCCTCACTGGACAATCCCTCCATTCCAGGAACCAGCCTAGTGAGCCTTCAGGCACTACCCCCTAGGGCAAGTATGTCCTTCCTTGAGTAAGTAGGCCAAAACTGCACATAGTTTCCAGATGTGATTTTGCCAATACCCTATATAAGACATCAAAACTGAAACCAAGCTCATGGTCTACCATGCGGTCATGATCCCTTCCTTACTATATGGGGCTAAAACATGGGCAATGTATAGGAGGCACCTCAAAGCACTGTAATCAGACCATTAACACTGCCTGCAGAAGATCTTACGTATTAAGTGGGAGGACAGATGCACCGACATCAGTGCCCCCTCTCAAGCAGGCACCATAAGCATCAAGGCTATGATCATCCGCCATCAGCTTTGTTAGGTTGGTCATATAGTTCAGATGTCAGATACCTGGCTCCCAAAGCAGGTCATCATCTCCCAGCTCAGTCAGGGCAGACACACCAGAAGAGGTCAGAACAAGCGCTTCAAGGATGTGCTGAAAACCAACATGAAGAAATGCAACATTGACATCAACTCTTGGGAGACCATCGCCTTGGGCTGAACCAGATGGCAGCAGAGTCTATGGGAAGGATCCCAGCATTATGAGACCCAATGACAACAAAATGAAGAGGAAAAGCAAAAGCAGTGAAAAGAACACGCCATGACCTGAACTGCTAACACAACCAGGCATCCAACATAACAACAAATGTCCTAAGTGTCATAAAGTCTGCCGATCCTGAATCGGTGTCATCAGCCATCTTCTGACTTATAGAAGACAATGGCCTTGCTAGTGAGGGTAACCAATAATAATAGTATTAGATTCATTTACTCTTAAACTCTAATTCCTTTGCCACAAAATTGAACGTATCAGTTGCCTTCTGAATTGCTTGCTGTAGCCGAATGTTAGCTTTCTGTAATTCATGTACAAGGGATGTTATTATATAAAATTAGGAATCTTGGGGTTCAGGTAATATATTAGCATGAATTAAAGATTAGTTAATGGACAGAAAACAAAGTAGAAATAAACGGGACATTTTTGGGTTGGCAGGCTGTAACTAGCAAGTTCCCAAGAGTACTTGGCATTTAGCTATTTGCGATCTACATTTGTGACGTGAATGAGGGAATTGTGTTTTAACACATCCAGCTTTGCTGCTGATATAGTTAGATGGGACAGTAAGCGGTGAATGCAAATATTTCCCAGTCTCTGCTCAAAAAATGTTCTGCTTTTTTAAAATTATTTTTCCTATCAAAGTGGATTCACATTGTATTCCATCTGCCAAGCCCTCACCCAGCCTGCCTATGTCCCACTGCAGCAACTTTCCATCCTCCTCACAGCTTACTTTCCCACCTAACTTTGTATCATCAGCAAACTTGCATACATTACACCAGCACTTCCCAAACTATTTTCTAATGTGGTTCCATTTTAACACTTGAAAATTGCCGTGACCCCAGACACCAACAAAAATAAAACTGCAATAAAGCATCATGGTAACATTAAATATAATTATTAAAATTCACATGTTAAAAATCAACACATAATACATCTCAGAAATATGAAGGTCAGCCATGATCTTACTATGGTGGAACAGGCTTGAAGGGCCGAGTGGCCTACTCCTCCATTTGTATGTTTGTATGAAAATCTGTGTTTGAAGTTACTTTGTAAAAAGGCTATTATTTCATGTACTTCTATAGATTTCAGCCAAGCTATCCATAATCCCCATGACAGAAGACTCAGAGAAACCTCTCTTAATCAGCTTCTTGGCCCAGGATGATCATGCATGTCCTGCTGCACTTTGCCCCCAGTAAAGAGGGCAGTCGTGTATGCGCCCAGTTGCATATTGCCCTGTATAAAGATGACGGCTGTTAACCCAGGCCTGTCACCAGTAGCGTCCAGGCAGCTGCCACCCCACTCAGTGCAAACACTGGACCGGTAGCCGCTTATTTGGAGTTTGTGACCTATGCAAGATATCTATGAAGCCTTGCCGTCCATGTGCCAGGTTAATCGCGCCTCTCCACCTGCCTTGGGGAGAAAGACGAGCAGGGCAAGGTAGGGCACTGCCGGCTGTCGCCTGGGCCTTGGTGCCTGTGCGGGACGCAGTCTCGGAGGAGGCGGAGCTTGTGACCCCATTTGCTGTTTCTGGGACCTCCATTAGGGATCGTGACCCACAGTTTGGAAAGCTCATCATTACACTCAGCCCCTCATCTAAGTCATTAATATGGATTGTAAATTGCTAGGAAGCAGGCTGTCAGGTCCAGGGGATTTGTTGCCAGTTAGTCCCGTTAATTTCTCCAGTACTATTTCTTACTTATACTGATTTCTATAAGTTCCTATTAGACCCTTGGTTCTCTATCATTTGTAGGATGTTTTTGTGTCTTGTACCATGAAGACAGATACAAAGTATTTGTTTCTCTGCCACTTCCTTATTCCCCATAATTTGACCAGTCTTTGCTTCTAATGGACCAACACTTAATTTCACTAATCTCTTCATGTTTATGTACCCATAGAAACGATTAGTTTTTATATTTCTTACTGGTTCACTCTCATTCCTCCTTTTCTCTTCTTATCAATTTTTTTGTTCGTCCTTTGCTGAATTCTAAATATCTCCCAATTTTCACTTTGACTGCTCTTTTAGGCAACATTCTAAGCTTCTTCCTTTTATCTAATGCTATCTTTAACTCCCTGTGTTAGCCACGATTGGACCACTTTTTCTGTAGGGTTTTTATGTCTTAAAGGAATATGTATTTGTTGCAAACTATGTATCCTTTAAATTATGTATTCTTTAAATCTTGCCTGCCATCCCTTTTAACGTGATTTCCCAATCTGCTAGAGCCAGCTCGCCCTACATTGTTTGCTTTGTTTAGACTTAGTTTTGAACTTAACTAAATCGCTTAAACTTGATACAAGATTCTATTATATTATATTATGGGTCACTCTTCCTTAGAGGTTCCTTTTCGTACAGGTTATTATTTAACCCTTTCTTGTTGCATGTTACCAGATCAAAAATAGCATATTCCTTAGTTGTTTCCTCTATATTGATCTAGAAACCAATCTTGTATGTACTCGGTGAAATTTGTCCTCCATTTTACTGCAAATTGGGTTGCCCTGTCTATATAAAGATTAAAGTCCTCCAATTATTTGACCCTGGCTTGTGACCGACCAAAATGGAGAATGTTCATTCAAGAAGGCATCAAACAGCTTGAGAGATGTTGTCGGACATGTGCAGAGGTGAAATCGATACCACAAAACCTCCAAGCACCCCATCTAACCAACCCTTCAGCACCACCCGGCCGGCATGTGGCAGAGTTTGCAGATTACAAATCGGACTTATCAGCCATCTCAGAACGTGTAGAACCCGAGTGGAAGCAAATTATCCTCGATCCCGAGGGACTGAGCTAAGATTCTCTTTCCTACTGTCTTTTATCCCATCCTTTATTATCAGGGCTCCCCTCCTCATTTTCCATTTTGCTTATCTGTTTTAAAATGTGAGTGTCCTGTTATATTTAGTTCCCAACGATGGTCACTCTGCAGCCACGCCTTTGTATTGGCTACTTGATCAAATCTATTAAATTTTACCTCTGCTATTAATTCATGTTATCTGTTAGTGCTTCACACCTTCAGATATACGGCCTTTAACTTTGACTTTTTTCTAATTTTCCCTGTTGTCAGCTTAGCCCTGTTACCTTTTATTACTCTCACTGTCCCTCCTTGAGTCTCACTGTTTATTTTTACCCAAATTGCTGATCTACTCCAGAGCTTTGACATTTCTAGTGAATTCACCTTTTCCTGAACCCTCCCCCACTACCCCCACCCACCCTCATTAGTTTAAAGTTCCATCTACTGTCCTAGTTATTCAGTTTGCCAGGACACTGGTTCCAGCCTGGTTTAAGTGGAACCCGTCCCAACGGAACCAGTTCCTCTTTTAGCCGGTATTGGTACCAATGGCCCATGGAGCAAAACCCCTGCCTCCCACACGACTCTTCCAGTCACACATCACTTTTATTTTCCATAATAACCTTCGATGTGGCACCTTATCAAATGCCTTCTGGAAATCCAAGTACAGTACGTGTACAGGCTCCCTTTTATCCACTGTGCATATTACCTTTTGAGATTTTGCTTTTTAAGTTGAATCATAACTCCTCAAACTCTCGCAGCAAAATATCATTCCTAATGCTACTGATGACATTGTTCCTATGTGAGCCATGACAACTGGATCCTCTCTCCCCACCCGCCCCTCCTTCCACTCTAAGTTCCTCCAGCCATGAGGAGATGTCTTTAAACCTGGTATGGGGCTGGCATCAGTCTGTGGTTGCAAAGAACAGTATCTATTCCCCTGAATATACAGCCCCCTATTACTGCCATGGTGATGTGGTCAGTTTGCCCATCCAGCCTGCAGCCCTTGTTCTTATCCACACAGGAGGCAAGGGCTAAGGCTTCTCCATTGCTTCATTCTGGATTCCCCATGCCTGCCTGACTCTCAGTCACATCCTCCTGCCCCTGACCACTGACCAACTTTAAAGTTCAACTTAACCTAAAGGGTGTGACTGCCCTCTGGAACAGTGTCCAGGTAACTCTCCCCTTCCCTGATGCCCGGTATTGTCTGCAGCTCTGAGCCAATGTTCCTCAAGCTGCACGTGCTGCAGGTTGCATGGGATTGCAATACTCTCCGCATGCTCCCATGTGCTGCAGTTACAGCACACTACCTGCCCTACCATGCCAATCTAGTCTTCACTTATTTATTTGATTTGTTAATTAATTTGTAATTGATTTTAGTTTTAATTAATTGGCTGTCTAGTTTTAAGTTCTAATTTAGTAAAGTAACAGCAAGTTAGTTTCCGAGCTTGGAGAAAAGAAACTGGTGATTTATTAAGCAGTTAGCTGTCCTGTGATGTAACTCCATGCTTTTAGTTTTGTGATTTTTGAAGCTCTACTTTCTGACTCTCCGCTCCCCTTGATCTCTTGCAGGTTCTGCTCTCAGGCCTTCTTTTATCCTTGGCTGCTTCTTGCTGCTGTATATTGCTGCTAATGTGATTGCTAAGGAGCCTGGTGTAGCCACATATGGATGGCCATTATAGAGGGTGCTGAGGGCTCATGCACAAAGTATGTACAAGTTGTGCTTGGCCTCATATTTAAATTATGTCTCTCCCCCCCCCTCCCACAATGTGGCTGGAGTGCCTGAGCAGAGCCCAGTCACCCAGGGCTCATTTAGATAGGCACTGAGGAGGATGCCCTAACTACAAAGAAACATTCTTCCCTCCCACCAATCGCACACCATTTCTTTAATGAGGTTTTTATGATCTAAAACATGAGGGCCCTGGACAGAATAGATAGGGAGAAGCTGTTTCCATTGGTGACTAGATCGCGACCCAGTAGAGACAGATTTAAGGTGGTTGGCAAAAGAACCAGGGAGATATGTGGAGAAACTTTACGCAGCGAGTGGTTAGGATCTGGTATGCACTGCCTGAGGTTGTGGTGGAGGCAGATTCACTCTTGCCTTCCCAAAGGGAATTGGATAAACACCTGAAGAGAGAAATATTTGCAAGGCTACAGGGAAAGGTGGAGTGAGTGGGACTAGTTGAGTTGATCTTAGAGCTGGCATTGACGCAATGGGCCGAATGGCCCCCTGTGCTGTAACAATTCGAAGTCTTGCTCATGGTTATATTTTCAGGTAGCGGGATAATCGTTGGTATCAAGTTCACACAATTAGGGGATTGGATCCATTGCTCCCTGCTGCTTGCCAGTTTGCGGTTGGCAACATTTGACAAAAATAATATTGATTGATCTGATTGTTCACTTTTCTGCTGCTGGCTCCTTCCTCAATGGTGCCTACAATGACTAAATCTAAGTGATTGGATCATGCTTAATTGATTGACAATGTAACAAATAAGACTTCATTTCTGTCAATCACTAATATTTTAAATTTCTCAGCTGTAACAACAGGGAGTGTGACACTTTGGGGTGCGATTCCGTTATGGCCACACTTTCGCTTTTGAAAGATGGGACATGACGGATGTGCACCGAATGCTGACTTTGAATTACACTGCTTAATTTGGCAATTTGTTCTTTTTTTTTCAGCACGAGCTATACATCAGAGCCTTTCAGATGTTGTCCGATTTCCCACCAGTGAGTATAACTGCAGCCATTTCCCCACCCTCCCCATCCCCGCTTCTTTCACTGTGGCGATACCACTCCCTTTTGTTATTAAAAGGGAAGATTTTATAAGCTTTGTACAAACCTGGCAGCTAAAAGGCAATTCCCTCTTTCCATTGTTCCCTTAGATCACCGACACCAAGTCAGAGGCTCAGTACTGCAAGATGATTCGTCAGCTCTTAGACGACCACAAAGATGTTGTCACGATGCTGGCTGAAGGTTTCAGGGAATGCCGTAAACACGTGCAGGTAGGTGAACTCCATCGTTGTGGATTTTAAAAAATTTACTCTTTCACGGGATGCGGGTGTTGCTAGTAAGGCCAGCGTTTGTTGCCCATCCCTAATTGCCCTTGAACTGAGTGGTATTTCAGAGGGCAGTTAAGAATCAGCCACATGCAGGCCAGACTAAGCAAGGATGATAGATCTCCTTCACTGAGGGGCATGAGTGAACCAGATGGATATTTTATGACATTCGATGATAGTTTCATAAAAGCAGCATACTGTGGATGCTGGAAACCCGAAATAAAAACAGAAAATGCTGGAAAAACTCAGCAGGTCTAACATCATCTGTGGAGAGAGAAACAGAGTTAACCTATCGAGTCCGTATGACTCTTCTTCCGATAGTCTCAGTCTCAGTAATGGTGACCATGAAACTAACTTTCAATCCCAAATTTATTAATTGAATTCAAATTCCAGCAGCTGTCTTGGTTAGATTTGAACCCATTTCCCCAGAGCATTAACCTGGGCCTCTGGAGTACTAATCCCATTGTGTGTGATATATATATCTATATATATTATGGATAACTTTAAGGAAGTAGTTAATTCATGGCTACGTTATCTCTCTCCATTAAACAGACCCTTGTATACACTTTCCTGCTAAAACGAGCTCTTAATTTTGATTGAAAGAGCTGCCTTAAACAGCCATTTTGAACAAAATAATTCTTGTGGTTTCAGCTCAATTGGCAGCACTTGATAGAGGGGCTTGTTTTGCACACTCACATTATGAAAATTTGAATATTGGTCTGGGTGTCATTTTTGATAGCCGATTGCTCAATGGGAACGATATGGCATTGGCCCGTGTGACAGACAATCAGATGGCGGAGCCACAATAAGGCAGACTAGAACGTAGTTATATACGTGTCCTTTCGTGATAATTCTGTTCTCAGTCACTCCTAATCTGGCCGAGTCTGTATCCATCCCCTTTGCTCTTAGCTCTGCACCTGCCCAACTCCTGGTGCATGAACCTCCCCTCCTGCCCCCCGTTTGGCTTGCCTGACTCTCCTCTCTCAATGCTGTGTCCACTCATGTTCATCTCCGTTTGGACAGTCATATATATATTAGTTTAAACTTGTGTCCATAAACAACTCCGTGAAAGATCAACCAGCGGACCCTGCGAAGTTTCTGCTTTTTCCCCTAAATCCTGAACCTGTTTAAATGGATCTGGGCCAGCCAGCTCTGTTCTGACACTCGGGCGTCCTATATAAATGCTCTGACACTTCCTCCCTAAACCTCTCCAATGCCTTCACCCCCTTTAAAGAATGAAAGAAGGGCTTGTATTTATATAGCGCCTTTCACAACCTCAGGATGTCCCAAAACATTTTTGTAGCTGATATTTTTTTGAAATGTCGTCACTGTTGTAAAGCAAGGTAAGGTATGGAGCAGCACTGATGTCGGGGAACAAGGCAGGTTAATGATTTGGGAGGGACCTTTCACAGAACTGCATATTATGTCCTGATGAATGGGTCTCTTGCGCTCGCTCTCTCTCTCGCGCTCGCTCTCTCTCTCGCGCTCGCTCTCTCTCTCGCGCTCGCTCTCTCTCTCGCGCTCGCTCTCTCTCTCGCGCTCGCTCTCTCTCTCGCGCTCGCTCTCTCTCTCGCGCTCTCTCTCTCTCTCGCGCGCTCTCTCTCTCTCGCTCGCGCGCTCTCTCTCTCTCGCTCGCGCGCTCTCTCTCTCTCGCTCGCGCGCTCTCTCTCGCTCGCGCTCTCTCTCTCTCTCGCTCGCGCTCTCTCTCGCTCGCGCGCTCTCTCTCTCTCGCTCGCGCGCTCTCTCTCTCTCGCTCGCGCTCTCTCTCTCTCGCTCGCGCGCTCTCTCTCTCTCGCTCGCGCGCTCTCTCTCTCTCGCTCGCGCTCTCTCTCTCTCGCTCGCGCTCTCTCTCTCTCGCTCGCGCTCTCTCTCTCTCGCTCGCGCTCTCGCGCTCGCTCTCTCTCTCGCGCGCTCGCTCTCTCTCTCTCGCGCGCTCGCTCTCTCTCTCTCGCGCGCTCGCTCTCTCTCTCTCTCGCGCTCGCTCTCTCTCTCTCTCGCGCTCGCTCTCTCTCTCTCTCGCGCTCGCTCTCTCTCTCTCTCGCGCTCGCTCTCTCTCTCTCGCGCGCTCGCTCTCTCTCTCTCGCGCGCTCGCTCTCTCTCTCTCGCGCGCTCGCTCTCTCTCTCTCGGCAAATGGGCTGGATTTTACAGCCGCCCTGCCAGATATCTTTTTGGTAGGGGCATCACGTAAAATATGACAGGTGACTAGCCCACTGCCTTCCCGCCCACCCTCCCCACCCCCGACCCAGTCCCCATAATACAGTATGCTAAAAGCAAAATACTGCAGTGCTGGAAATCTGAAACAAAAACAGAAAATGCTGGCAAAACTCAGCAGGTCTGACAGTATCTGTAGAGAGACAAACAGAGTTGACATTTTGAGTCTGTATGTCGTCTTCAGAGCTACAGAGATGTAGAAATGTGATGAAATGTATACTGTTTAAGGGGGGTGGGTGGAGCAGGATAGAAGGCCAGTGATAGGCGGGGGCAAAGGAGGAATTGACAAAGACGTCATGAACTAAAGGACAAAGGGAGTGTTAATGGTAGTGGTAAGGGCTAAAACAAAAGGTGCTGATAGTGATATAAAGGTGAGAAAGCAGAATGTGGTAATAGCAGAACAAGGATAAGCAGTCTGAAAGAACACCATGAATAAGGGACAGGTGGCCCTTGGTGGGGTGGGGGGAGGGGTTAATGGGGGGGAAAAGGGATCTAAAATGGGATAAAAAGTGGGGGATAAACAATGAATAAATGAATGAAAATACAAATGAATAAAAATAAGTGGTTAAAAAATAAAAATGAATTTTGAAAAAAGGGATTAAAAAAAGGAATGTAGATAGAGGAGAGAGTTCATGGTCTGAAGTTGTTGAACTCAATGTTAAGTCCGGAAGGCTGTAAAGTGCCTAGTCGGAAGATGAGGTGCTGTTCCTCCAGTTTGCGTTGAGCTTCACTGGAACAATGCAGCAGGCCAAGGACGGACATGTGGGCATGAGAGCAGGGTGGACTGTTGAAATGGCAAGCGACAGGGAGGTCTGGGTCATGCTTGCGGACAGACCGAAGGTGTTCCGCAAAGCGGTCACCCAGTCTGCGTTTGGTCTCTCCAATGTAGAGGAAACCGCATTGGGAGCAGCGAATGCAGGAGACTAAATTGAAGGAGGTGGAAGTGAAGCGCTGATACTCCTTAAAGGAGTGTTTGGGCCCTTGTTTTTATTCATTTTTATTTTCATTAGTTTATTCATTGTTTTATCTCCCCCTTTTATCCCTTTCGATCCCTTTTTTCCCCCACCACTGCCCCCTCCCCCACCCCACCCCCACAAGGGCCATTTGTCACTTGTCCGTGTTGTTCTTTTCAGAGTGCTGACCCTTGTCCTGCTATTCCTGCTTTCTTACCTTAATGTCACTATCAACACCTCCTTTAGCCATTAACTGCCATTAACACTCCCTTTGTCCATGATATCTTTGTCAATCTCTCCTTTGTCTCTACCTATCACTGGCCTTCTATCCAGCTTCACCTCCACCCTCCCCCTTAAGCAGTATAAATTTCATCACGTTCCTACTTCTCTGTGGCTCTGAAGAAGTCATATGTACTCAAAATGTTAACTCCGTCTCTCCCTCCACAGATGCTGTCAGACCTGCTAAGTTTTTCCAGCATTTTCTGTTTTTGTCCCATGATACAGTAGGCGGGGGGAGGGCAAAATTGACAGCCTGCCTGCCATTTTGAAAAGAATGAATGGACTATTAATGTTGAAACGTTCCCAAGCCAATTGAGCTGACGATGACACTGCTCATGCCATAATGTGGTTGGTGTGGGCAGGTGGGCAAAGAAGGGGGAAATCTGCTTTTTCACCATCTAGGATGAAGAAGCAGTTGTGAATCCTTTTGGGGGGGGTGCACTGTGAGCATCAGGGGCAGCCTCCCCTGCCCCCTCACCCCCCACCCCCGATGATGCCCTGCCCTCTTTTATGCCTCCCCACCTGGTCTCCAAACACACCCCAAAGCCCCTAACCCCATCTCCACGGTGTCCGATCCTTCCTGCCCTAAAAGCCAGGGATTTACCTTAGTCCGGGACCCAATTGCTTTTCATCTTGAACTTACCTGCAGCCTCAGCAGCGCCCGTCACTGAGCTCTGGCTCTGCTGGGCCTGCTAAAGCTGCTGGTCAACCGTAGCAACGTAGGCCGGAATTTTCCATCCCTGTTGGTGTCGGGCGTCATGGCGAGCATGAGCAGACGGCGTAGCGGGAAGGCCAGCAAACAGTTTCGCGGCGCTGTGAAAGCAGTTTGCAGCTCCGCCCATCGATGACTGGCCGCCTTTCCCGCTGGGAACATCATTTTAATACATCTGCAGATCGTTATAAGCCCTGCTTGACAGAATCATCCTCCTACCTCACATTTACCGCGCACGTCGGTGGGAAAACACGTCGGCCCAAAACACTCCTTGATAAGCGTGACGTGCAGAAGTCGGGCCTTACCCATCAGAGCCTTGCTTACATCGCAGACATCTGAATAGCAGCAGAGGCTGGAGCTTGACTGACACGGGACCCTGGAGGAACAGGTACGTCACATACTGGGTAGGTTCTCATGGACGTAGCTCCGCCGCGAAGCAGCTCACGGAAGGTGGGAGGTCTCCGTCGATGCCTGGGGTCTGTTTCGGGATATCAGTGTCTTGGCCGTGGTCTGCTACGGATGATTGTCGAGGGGGAGGAGAGGAAGGTCTAAGTTTGTCTGAGAGAGGAAGGTACACCAGGGAGAGGTGAGGTTAGGGGTGGGAGTATGGGGGAAGAGGGTGGAATGGGGGCGAATGCAGCAACTGAGCAGGTAGACGTAAGTGGGAGGGAAGCCTGAGTGGGGGAAGGGAGTGAGTCTGGGGGGAGGGGCCAGATGGAGGGAGAGAATCTTGGGGGGTTGGGGGTGTGGATGGAGGGAGTGAGTCTGGTGGAGGGGAGGACAATGGGGGAATGAGTCGGGGTGGGGGGGGGGGTGAACGGAGGGAGTGAGTCGGGGGGGGTGAACGGAGGGAGTGAGTCGGGGGGGGTGAACGGAGGGAGTGAGTCGGGGGGGGCTGAACGGAGGGAGTGAGTCGGGGGGGGCTGAACGGAGGGAGTGAGTCGGGGGGGCTGAACGGAGGGAGTGAGTCGGGGGGGCTGAACGGAGGGAGTGAGTCGGGGGGGCTGAACGGAGGGAGTGAGTCGGGAGGGCTGAACGGAGGGAGTGAGTCGGGAGGGCTGAACGGAGGGAGTGAGTCGGGGGGGGTGAACGGAGGGAGTGAGTCGGGGGGGGGTGAACGGAGGGAGTGAGTCGGGGGGGGTGAGTCGGGGGGGCTGAACGGAGGGAGTGAGTCGAGGGGGGGTGAACAGAGGGGGTGAGTCGGGGGGGGCTGAACGGAGGGAGTGAGTCGGGGGGGTGAACGGAGTGGGGGGGGAGTGAGCTTGTGGGGTGAATGTCCAGATGAACGTGCAAAGGAGGGTCTATGGAGTTGCTGACTGCCTCCTGGGGAGCGAAATGAGGGTGGGCGTGGTAGGAGGGAATGGTGAGAATGAGAGATGGCATAGTGAGTCGGTAGGATGGGAGGATAAGAGCGTGATGGCAGCGGTAGAAGGGACGGTGAGGGTGGTTGGTTGGTGGGGACTCTGAGGCAGATATGGACCTGGGGGGCAGGAAGGAGGAGATCGGGGAGGTCAGTGTGGAGGGAGTTGGGATTCTTGAAGATAGGGAACATGCACATTCACCTGACAAAGATATGCTCACCTGTGCAATCACTTGTGATCAGAAATTCTTAACTTTTCCAAGCCTAATACTTCTCAGCGCTACCCTGACATCCGCAGCAGCGGTGGAGACAGCCTGAGCAATGATTGGTCCTGTTGCCTCTGATGACTTCTGCGTGGGTCCTCTGGAGTGCCGAGGCCACTGAGGGCCCTGGCTTGCTTTGGCTGTCCTCCTGTGGGCCAGCTGCTCCCTCCTGTGGCGACAGGATGAGGTTGAGGGGCTCCAACAGCTTCCAACAGCTCTGCGTGATGTTCCCCTACCTTCTGCTGACTCTCCACGATGAGTTGGAAGGCTGAATCCAGGGGCTCATCTTCTGACTCGGACCTCACAGATGCCTCTTCCCTAGCAGTCCTCCGAGTGCCGGGGAGCTTGGCTGAACCTGTCTCCTCCTGCTGTGGACACGTGATCAGATTGTGAACCTGAGCCTGCTCTAGATCTAGGTCCCACCGAGGTGTGTGTCTCTGCACTGGTGGAGAGTGTGGGTAAGCACCGTGATGGGTCTTCCAGGCTGCATATTTCCAGCTGTTCAATGGAGGAGGTGTCCTCTTGGCTGGAGGTGAGGACCTGGATGAAGGTGAGGACGTGGATGGAGCTGAGGGGCTGGCTGGCTGAGGGTGTCGGTCACTTGGCAGAGCTCCCTGTGAACCAAAGTAGAGATAATTGGTGCATGGACACTCAGAAGTATTATCAGACAAGATTTGACACCAAGCCAGAAAAGAGATTGGGGCGGGTGACCAAAAGCGTAAGTTTGAAGGAGCATCTTAAAGGAAAAAAGAGAAGTGGGAAGTTTAGGGAGAGGATTCCAAGCTTATGCCTGTGAAATCCAAAGGTGTAGCCGCCAATGGTGTGGTGATTAAAATTGGAGATGCACAAGAGGCCGGGATTGGAAGAGCGCACACATCCCGGAGGGTTGTGGGGCTGGAGGAGATTACAGAGATAGGGAAGGCAAGCATGTGGACGGATTTGAAAGCAGATGAGAATCTAACAATGGAGGGATTGCCAACTGGGAACCAGTGTAGGTCAGAGATTACAGGGGCAGTGTGAGACTGGGATTTGGTGCGAGTTAAGATTTGGGCAGCAGAGATTTGAATGAGCTGAAGTTTACGGCAAGTGTAAGGTGGGGAGCCAGCTAAGAGAGTATTGAAATGGTCATGTTTGGAGGTAACAAAGGCACAGATGAAAGCCCTGGAGTGTGGCACTTGCTAACAGGATGTTATCCGAACATTTCATTGTGAGACATTTCTCAATTTTCTAGGATGAGTCATTGATCTGTTCGTTCCTGGACAACACGCTGACCTCCCGACTGGGAATCCGAATGCTGGCGACACATCACCTGACGCTGTACGAGAATAATGTAAGTGCGCAACGGGACAAAGACCTTCAGTAAAGATCCACGATAACACCCACCACTTATTCCGAGTTTCGTTCAGTTCAGACTCTGGGAGAGTGTTGTTTACGCAGCTTTTTCCGGAATTCCAACCTTACGGGCAGGTTTGCTGACCCCGCTTTTTGCTGACAAGTGTTAAAATGCCAGGTGCTGATTCATGGCCAGCTGTCTCTCGGGATCCAAAAAAAAAACAAGCTCCAGCTGGTCTAAAAGTAGAATGTGATTGTTTCTTAAAAGCGAGGTGCTTGACTCTTCATTTGCAACTAGAGAAAATGTGTAGAAACTGGGGGGAGAGAATTACTTCAAAGGAAACATGGAAAATGAGTGTAGTGAAAATATCCCATGGAGTGAAATTCATCTGTTGCTAGGAGCTAAGTAAACTGTGTGTTGTCCTTCATAGTCACTCCATCTGGATAAAGTGCTGATAAAGTTTATGATTAAGCTGCTATGCACAGCAGTTTCAGTGTAGCAGAGCGCCTGAAAGTTACTGAGTGACTGCTGGGAAAGGGAGGTGAGGGCTTTGTTAACGAGGGGAGAGTCCTGAGATGGTAATGGTTGCTATTTTGTGTTGGGTGTTAGCTTTGAAATTCCAAAATCCCCCTCCAGCAAATAATGGTGGATGATTTTATTTTTTCCAGATCTGGTGCTACTGTGCAATCAGTCTCCTAAAAGAGGCAGCAGAGCACCTTGGTCCATTGTGTTTTTTCAGTTGAGATGAGGAGGCTACACTCTGCTCAGCATATTCTTTGACATGCATGCTGAGATTGAGGACTTGCATGGCCAATCACTTGGCCAGGAATTCAAACATGTGTAACCTTTTCCTTCCTGAGACTCACTGTGGGAAGAGTCTTGGGAGATGTGAGCACTGCCAACAAATAACATTTACTGATCGAATAGTCATTTGGTAGTAAAGAACTTAAATATTGCTGAAAAAAGGCATTTTGTCGAAGGTTTTTGTCTTGCACTCATCAGGACAATGGCAAGAATACCAATGTCAGGGGGAGCAACAACTTTATATTGTATGAGAAGAGAGTGCTGATTGATTGGCAAGTGGACTCTGGTAGAGGCATCGCCATGAAGAATGTGCTGGTTAATGGTTACTGACAGTTAACTGTCTAGCATTGTTTGAAATTTAAACCAGACAGCTTGACTCTGATTAGTCAAGGCGTTGCACTGAGGAATGAACCAGCGAATGGCTGTCACTTATTTTGTTTAGCTGAAACAGGCGCAATGTGTGTACATGTTCTTTCTGTCCGCAAAGAACAGGGCCCTGTATATTAATATATGTAGTTTCCAATACACGCAAATGCACCACATTGTGAGCCCAACTGACCATCTTAAATTGGTTGTCAGCGTAATTTTTAGCAAACAAGATTATTTAGCAAATGTTGTCCAATCACGGAATCGAATCTAATGTTGGGCACTGTGTTTTCAGTTTTGCAAGCACGGGCTGGTACAGTCTGTGCACTGCCCATTGCAAACAGTGGCTGGGACATGCTGTTTGATACAATCCGCCAGTCTTTAAGACATATGGCTTACTTACCCAGCATCACACTGGCACTGAAATTCATATACCACATTACTCATTTGTGTTTTCTTTTATTCATTCATGGGATGTGGGCTTCGCTGGCTGGGCCAGCATTTATTGCCCATCCCTAGTTGCCCTTGAGAAGGTGGTGGTGGGCTGCCTTCTTGAACCGCTGCAATCCATGTGGTGTAGGTACACCCACAGTGATGTTAGGAAGGGAGTTCAAGGATTTTGACCCAAAATAAACAGATGTCTATTTGGCTTGACAGCAGCATCTTATTAGTGGCGAATACCAATCGTGTTGCTACTGCATAGTAACAACGTGATACAGCTAGCTTCACCTGTTGCTCAAATGTTTGAGATACCTTGCCCTTCCAGGGTAATCTGAGGTAGACTGGGCACTTCTCAGGATCGAAAATGATGGCCTGAGGCCCGTTCATGAGTTTGTTGATATACAGCATGAAATGATCTGATCAGGGTAGCCATTATCCTGCAGGATGTCTTTGACACGCCCTATTTCAGCATCAAGCTTGCATGGTGAGCAAATGGCTTGGGCCCTATTTACGAGGTTGCCGATAAGACTAATCTTGTAGCACATGGAAATGTAAGAACCGCAATGAGCGTATTGACCAGTGAGGGTAGGCTTGCGGTAGACCGTGGCAGAGAATCCCCTGGCAGATTTCTCAACTAGTACAACAAGTAAAGGGAGTTCACCTGACTGCTCCATTTCATAGGTGAATTTGAGCGCAGGATGGAGCCCATTAAGACATGAAAGGAAATTGTTACATGCCGCTATCGATTTAAATACAGCAACTGTATCATCCACATCTCGGAAATGTGTGAGGGGTAGGAGGTTAGGTGTCATTCCATCGCAGATGCATTTCTCTTGGAACCCAGCAAAGATATTTGCGAGAGCTGGGCCTAGAGGGGATACCATGGAAACAGTGTAAAGTTGTTTCCCCTGACATTGGTATTCTTGCGATTGTCCTGATGAGTGCAAGACGAAAAGCTTCGACAAAATGTCTTTTTTCAGCAATATTCAAATTTACTTATCAATGGATCAAATGGAAAGGTGATGCTGTGACATGGGAATGAAAGAAAGACTTGCATTTATACAGTGCCCTTCACAACCTTGCAACATCCCAAAGTGCTTTACAGCCACTTTTGAATTTGAATGAAATGTAGCAAAGTCCCATAAACAGTAATGAGCAGCTAATCGGGTTTTGGTGATGTTAGTTGAGGAGTAAATGTTGGTGAGGACACAAGGGAGCACTCCCCAGCTTTCCTCCATATATTTCCATTCAGTCTTTTATGTCCACCTGAAAGAGCAGACAGGACCTTGGTTTAATGTTGCATCTGAAAGGTGATGCCTCCAACAGTGCAGCCCTCCCTCAGAACTGCACTGGAGTATCATCCTAGTTTTTGCACTCAAGTCTCTGGAATGGGGCTGGAACCTATAACCTTCTGATTTAGAGGCAAGAGTATTACCACTGCACCGCAGCAGACACTGTTGTTTCTGAGACCTTATTCCTTCTGTGTTAATGCAGGCCTGAAGTAAACTACTTAGCTATGTCATAGATGGGTGGAATGTACAGCCATATCTAGGACTAGCTACCCACAGTAAAACTGAGTAGGAAGGATGGTCTCAGCAGACTAGGGCACCTCTGAGCTCTGTTCATTACTTCTGTTCCTGTCCTCCCATCGAGTCCTCCAGTACTCATAGCCTGAACTAGGAAATGCCATTGGTTTCCTGGTCCAAAACAAATCCTGCATCTTTGGAAGGATATGGTGAAATGTAGTTTGGTGGGAGGAGACATGTGTGGAGCACAAACACCAACATGGACGGGTCAAATGGCCTATTTCTGTAAATTCAATTTATCTTGCTCCTGAAGGATTTTCCTGACATTTGTTCCTCTCTTTTCTTTCTGCAGCCTGACTTTGTGGGAATTATCTGCACACGACTGTCTCCAAAGAGGATCATTGAGAAATGGGTAGATTTTGCTCGGTGAGTCTCCCTTGTGTTATAATGGTAGCTGAAGTTGGAAGAAGTGGAGAAGGTGTTGGGATTAATTCTCTGTGGGCAGTGCAATGCCTCGTGGCATTCACATACCTGTGAATCTTCTGTCAAGTGAGGCTGATGGACAGAAGACTGGGAGCAGTGCACCAGTGATTTTTCAAGGCACAGGTTGCGGAGGATCCTCACCGTCAGCTCAGAGCATTGGCCCGATCTGTCAAATTCTGTCACCTGTGTCCCTCTCTAATTGGTCACAGGTTCTGGAGCTGTACTCAACAGGCTTTACTGTCAATGGTTAACTCCCATTGGAAAGGGATGTAGATAAACAGCGAAGCTCCCTGTACAATACATTCAACCTCCTCCTCCTGCTTCGGGTACCATGCCCTAAGAGGGCATTGGCAACCATGGACTTCCATTGGATTGACCCATGATCATACTAGTGGTTTGTCATTGCCTTCTGCAGTATGACTGACCAGGAAACTCTCCCACTCTTAACACCTGCCATCAGGCATATTGGAAGCACTTACAGGCTAATAAGCAACCTGTTTGGCTAAGTTATGGATGCACCTTCCGTGGCCATCAGGTCCTGAAGTTGCACTTGAACCTGGAGCTTCTGGTCCAGAGGTAGGAACACAACCGCTGTGCCACAAGACCTCTGTATTCAAACCGTGAGGAGAAAATCAAAATTCATTCACTGGCTTATCCACGTTACCTGAATGTGAATTGTATTATGCAGTCACGCTAACAGTTTTTAGCAAAACCATGGATCGGAAATGTCTAATCTCAACTGAAAGCTTAAAAAACACGACGTTGCCTAATTTCTGAAACCGATTACTTCCAGAAACTGATTCACCATCACTCATTTCTCAAACTTGAGTCCCCGCTGTCCCTCTCCCTCTCTGTGTCCAAAGTAAAATGACATCAGTGCAAAAGATTACTGCCAGGGGCTGCACTGAATTTTGCTCTCTTTGAAGTTTGAGTTTGATTATGTATGAGATTCAGTCTTGATTTGGCCAATTTAAACTTTTAATGCAGTGTATTTCGATGCTAGCGTACTGTGGTAAAATTAGGATGTGGATTATCAAAAGCAAAAACGTAACATGTTGGAAAAACACAGCAAGCCCATCTGTGGGGAGAACTGCTCAGTCAACTGTTGTGCACTCTGGAAGTTAGCTTGCATAATTGGAGGCTACATGACATGCTGAGTGTTTCCAGATTTTTTTCTTTGCTTTTCAGATCTTCAGCAGCTGCAGTTTGTTGCTTTATATTAGGATGTTGACCAAGCCTGGTGTTGTTTTACATAAATTCCTAAATTGCACTATATAATCTAGAAGAGGCACCCTATAGGCAGATTGTGCAGCTCATATAATACAAAATTTGCATTTATATAGCACCTTTCTTGGCCTCTGGGTCTCCTAAAGAGCTTTACAGTCAATGAAATACTTATGAAGCGTAGTTACTGCTGTGATGTAGAAAACACAGCAGCCCATTTGCACACAGCAAGCTCCCATAAACAGCAATGTGTTATTGATCAGACAATCTGTTTTTGTGATGTTGGTTGAAGAATGTGAATTGGTCAGGACACCGAGAAGAAATGACCTGTTCTTCGAGATTAGTGCCAAGGGATCTTTTACATCCGCCCAAGAGAACAGGCAGAGCCATGATTTAACATCTCATCTGAAAGATAGCGCCTCCGATGGTGCAGCACTCGCTCGGTGCTGCAGGGGAGTGTCAAACTGTATTTTATGCCTGTCTCTGGAGCGAAAGTTGAACCTACAACCTTCTGGCTCAGGGGCGCAGGTGTTAACCAACTTTAGTCATGAAAAGCAAGGAATTTGAGCAGGTGAGCCACCCAGTTGTTCAAGCACACTTTCAGCAGGGAGTGGGCAGCTATCAAAAGGATCTCTGCCCAGACCTGGAAGTAGGTTACCCAGTTATCTGTGCCTTTATTTAAGCTGTTTTCTTTGAGTAATGGTATCTAAATCCCAGGTTGTAAATATTCTTTGTTGTGTCTGATTCCTTCTTTCTGATGCTCTATCTTACCTTGCTGTGTGAGTAAGTAGGGAGGTCCAGTGATATAGTGCCACTATGTAAATGCACTCACTGGGGAATGCAGAACAGCACACTGTGCTCCCATGAGAATTGCTTAATCCTGATTGTATCTCCACTTTGAGTGCAGGTGCAGTATGATCTACTTACCTGTATCCTGAATTTTCCCTCGTTTTGCTGTGGGCAGATTGGGAACACTAGAACAACTGTACATGTCGCAATATAGTGGCCAAACCAGAACAGAAACACACTGTAAATTCGCCTGGCGACACCAGAACATCAAGACATGTGCACGTTCATTTTTGATACTAAAACTAGTGTAAATCCAGTGTCCAGTGAAAATGATTCCACAATACAGAAAGGTTAAAGTAATCCACTAACAGATTTGGTTGTAGCTAATTCATAGATTTGAAAATCTTGTCCTTTCTGCTTCAGCCCACAGGATATTTGGGAACTCGAGTAGGAAACCACGTGTCCCCACTAACCAAAATCTTATTTGCACTGAGTTTATTTTAAGGATTGTTTTTTCTAGCAAACGTGTGACACTTAAACTTTTGGCCCCGGCGTTGTGATATTTTAGTAATTGAACCATCTATTATTTGCAAGTGGATGGGTCATGATAATCAGCTGACGAGGGAACGTTATGTAGTCTGTTTGGCAATGAGCTGCTAGGTTCTGGCATGTCAAGGGCAGGGGAAAGGCTGACATTCCTGTCATTACTCCTCGTGTGCTTGTTAAAATTAAGCATATGGCCGGGTCCGTGACTTCGTTGGAAGCACGTAATTTATTCTTTTTTGTCTCTTTGTCTCATTCTCGTTACTCTTACGGTATCTCCATCTATTAATTTAATGAATAGCGAGGGCTAGAACACAAGTAACCCAGCTGCAGTTGTCAATGTGACTAGTTCCTGACCTTGCCTGTGCTGAGGACACAGAACAGAGGCAGGATGAGGGCAGAGGGAACATTGTATTGTAAGTTGCTGTCTGCTAAATTATAGAGCCTGGGAATGGGCTTAGCTACTGAATCTAGATCAGGTGAATAGCAGACTGGATTAGGGGGGTTGTGGAGGGAGGGAGCATTTGAGAACGCTGTCAATGTCCCTTGTAGCTCTTTAGTTACAGTTTTCTCCTTTCCTCTCCTCGACCATTAACCCCGGTGAAGGATCCATAGGCAGCAATCACACCCTAACTTTGCTCAAGTGGTCGGTCGTGTGGGAGCCCAGTCAGTGAGAATTGGCAGCCTGTCACTCGTGGTGTTACTGCAGCCATTCTTCTTCTCTCTTACACAGGAACTTCATGGTAGACACCACTACGTAGCAATAAGGAGTGGCAAATCCAGGCTAATTTCTCCCTCTCACTTGTGCAGGAGCACTGAAGCCACTGCTGAGTTTCAATCGCTCAGCATAGATTATGAATCAAACCTGGAGTTTACTTTCAAGCCTTAGTGACATCCTGAACCGTTTCATAGCTAATTAACTACTTTTCAAGTGAACTGTTGCTCTGTGGGCTAACTGAGCAAACAATTTGCATACAGCGAGATCCTACAAACAGTGTTGAGGTGAATGTTTAGTTAATGACACCACCTCTGGACAATTAGGGTTGGGCAATAAAAAGTGCTGACCTAGCCAGTGACATCCACACCCTGTCAAAGAATGAAAAAAATGATCTCCCTCACGGCTTACTACACTTCCAAGTTTTGTCATCTGAAAATTTCAAAATAGTGCCCTCTATCCCTAAGCTCAAGTCATTAACGTATATCAAAAGCAGTCTTAGCACTGAACCCCAGGGAACACCACTGTCTACCTCCCTTCAATCTGGAAAAAAGGCCATTCGCCAATCCTTCCTGTTTTTTTTTAATCCCTTAGCCAATGCTGTGTCCATACTGCTACTGCCCCTTTAATTCCATGAGCTAAAAAAAAAGCTAAAAGCTACTGCGGATGCTGGAAATCCAAAACAAAAACAGAATTACCTGGAAAAACTCAGCAGGTCTGGCAGCATCGGCGGAGAAGAAATCAGTTAACGTTTCGAGTCCTCACGACCCTTCGGCAGAACTGAAGCATAGTTAGGAGAGAGGTGAAATATAAGCTGGTTTAAGGTGGGGGGGTGGGGGGAGAGAGAAGTTGAGGGTGTGGTGATTGTGGAGATAAGCAGTGATAGGAGCAGATAATCAAAAGATGTCACAGACAAAATGATCAAAGAGGTGTTGAAGGTGGTGATATTTGTCTAAGAAAAGTGCTAATTAAGAATGGAAGACAGGATACTCAAGGTACAGCTCTAGTGGGGGTGGGGTGGAAAGACTAACAAAGTTTTAGATTTAAAAATAATGGAAATAGGTGGGAAAAGAAGAATCTATATAAATTATTGAAAAAAAAGGGAGGGGGGAGAAATGGGGTGGGGGGAGGGGGAGTTTAAGATCTAAAGTAGTTGAATTCAATATTCAGCCCGGAAGGCTGTGAAGTGCCTAGTCGGAAGATGAGGTGCTGTTCCTCCAGTTTGCGTTGGGCTTCACTGGAACAATGCAGCAAGCCAAGGACAGACATGTGGGCAAGAGAACAGGGTGGAGTGTTAAAATGGCAAGCGACAGGGAGGTTTGGGTCTTTCTTGCGGACAGACCGCAGGTGTTCTGCAAAGCGGTTGCCCAGTTTGCGTTTGGTCTCTCCAATGTAGAGGAGACCGCATTGGGAGCAACGAATGCAGTAGACTAAGTTAGGGGAAATGCAAGTGAAATGCTGCTTCACTTGAAAGGAGTGTTTGGGCCCTTGGACGGAGAGGAGAGAGGAAGTGAAGGGGCAGGTGTTGCATCTTCTGCGTGGGCATGGGGAGGTGCCATAGGTGGGGGTTGAGGAGTAGGGGGTGATGGTGGAGTGGACCAGGGGGTCGTTGACAGGGCCCTCAACCGTGTCCGGCCCATATCCCGCGCATCCTCCCTCACGCCTTCTCCTCCTTCCCAGAAACATGATAGGGTCCCCCTTATCCTCACTTATCACCCCACCAGCCTCCGCATTCAAAGGATCATCCGCCGCCATTTCCGCCAACTCCAGCATGATGCCACCACCAAACACATCTTCCCTTCACTCCCCCTGACGGCATTCCGTAGGGATCGTTCCCTCCGGGACACCCTGGTCCACTCCTCCATCACCCCCTACTCCTCAACCTCCACCTATGGCACCTCCCCATGCCCACACAGAAGATGCAACACCTGCCCCTTCACTTCCTCTCTCCTCACCGTCCAAGGGCCCAAACACTCCTTTCAAGTGAAGCAGCATTTCACTTGCATTTCCCCTAACTTAGTCTACTGCATTCGTTGCTCCCAATGCGGTCTCCTCTACATTGGAGAGACCAAACGCAAACTGGGCGACCGCTTTGCAGAACACCTGCGGTCTGTCCACAAGAAAGACCCAAACCTCCCTGTCGCTTGCCATTTTAACACTCCACCCTGTTCTCTTGCCCACATGTCTGTCCTTGGCTTGCTGCATTGTTCCAGTGAAGCCCAACGCAAACTGGAGGAACAGCACCTCATCTTCCGACTAGGCTCTTTACAGCCTTCCGGGCCGAATATTGAATTCAACAACTTTAGATCTTAAACTCCCCCTCCCCCCCATCCCCACCCCATTTCTCCCCCCTCCCTTTTTTTTCAATAATTTATATAGATTCTTCTTTTCCCACCTATTTCCATTATTTTTAAATCTATACCTGTAATGCCCTGTCAGTCTTTCCACCCCACCCCCACTAGAGCTGTACTTTGAGTGTCCTGTCTTCCATTCTTAATTAGCACTTTTCTTAGACAATATCACCACCTTCAACACCTCTTTGATCCTTTTGTCTGTGACATCTTTTGATTATCTGCTCCTATCACTGCTTGCTTATCTCCACAACCACCCCACCCTCAACTTCTCTCTCCCCCCGCCCCCCCCACCCTCCCACCTTAAACCAGCTTATATTTCACCTTTCTCCTAACTATGCTTCAGTTCTGCCGAAGGGTCGTGAAGACTCGAAACGTTAACTGATTTCTTCTCCACCGATGCTGCCAGACCTGCTGAGTTTTTCCAGGTAATTCTGTTTTTGTTTTTAATTCCATGAGCTTCTGTTTCGCTAACAAGCTTTATCAAAGTTGCTGTGTCGAGGCCAGGTGCTGGGGGTGGGGAGAGAGAAGGTATGCTAAAGAAATCAGACAGTCAGTCACCTTAATCACTCTCATGCATGTCCCAGTGAGTCGCAATAGAATTGCACAGGTGGGTCAGCAGGTTTCTGTGTCCCTTTAGGTGCAGGAGATGCACTACAGTGGGATGGAAACTTGAGGAGATAAATGAATTAAGTATGGCAGACATTCTCTCTGTCTTGTGCCTGTCTGTCCTTGGGTGTCTGCTGTGACTCAAGTGATAGCACTCTTGGTTTGGAGTCAGAATGTTGTTGGTCCCCTTCCAGAGACTTGAGCATAAAATCGAGGCTGACACTGCCAATGCAGTACTGCAGGATTGCTGCATTGTTGATGGTGCTGTCTTTGGATGAGAAGTTAAACTGAGGTCCCATCTGCCTCCACGGATGAGTGTAAAAATCCAATGGCACTATTGTGAAGCAACACAGGGGATTTCTCCCTGGTGTCCTCATAGACTCTGACAGCACAGAAGAGGGCTATTTGGCCCATTATAGCTGGACAGACTCTTCTTGGAAGAGCTATCCAGTTGGCCCCACTCCCCAGCTTTTCCCCCCATAGCCCTGCTACTATTTCTTTAAAAAATACATGTTCAGTTCCCTTTTTAAACTTCCTGTTGAATGTGCTTCCATAACTGTTTTAGGCAGTGCATTCAGTTTCGGGTCAATGGTAACCCCCCACCCAGGACATTGATAGTGGGGGATTCAGCAATGGTAATGCCACTGAATGTCAAGGCGGGATGGTTAGATCCTCTCTCTTTGGAGATGGCCATTGCCTGGCATTTGTGTGGCACAAATGTTACTTGCCACTTGTCAGCCTAATCCTGAACGTTGTCCAGGTTTTGCTGCATTTGGACATTCAGTATCCGAGGAGTTGTGAATGGTGAACATTGTGCAATCATCAGCGAACATCCACACTTCTGACCTTTTGATGGAAGGAAGGTCATTGATGAAGCAGCTGAAGATGGTTGGGCCGAGGACACTGCCCTGAGGAATTCCTGCGGTGCAGTGATGTTTTGGAACTGAGATGATTGACATCCAACAACCACAACCATTGCTAGTCCTGTGACATAATCACACACATCCTCTCACTATGAAGTGAGAAGAAGGTCAGGGAGAGTGCTGAATATTGGCACAAGTAAATTCTGGCATTGGCCCAGTATGGGATACAGGCTGTGTGCAGTATTGAAAATGGGTGGCCAACCTGCGACTTTTGGAACTGTTTTCCTGACAGCTCCTTCAAAGAAGGTGTGATTTGCTTCATTTTGACTGGTTTATGTGCCAAAGCACAGGACTAACTGCCCACGAAATATTTAAAACATCTGTTTTTACACAAGGGCTCAACTTGACTTTGATAATGAGGATTGCAGCTTGAAGTATTTCGTGTTTGTGCTTTCCAAAGTTGGAATAACCATGAGAAGTGTGAAGGGGTAGGTGAGAAGGCATGGATTTATAAAAAGAGTTATTTGAATATGGATTTATTGCTGTAAGTAGGGAGATTTATTCACAAAATTTTAGGTAAAGGAGAAAAAGGACTTGCATTTGTGTAATGGCCCAAATTTTCCGATTAACATCGGAACAGTTCCAACCGACGCTAATCGCAGGAAAAACTATCACTTGCCTGCCAGTGTATTAAGGCCAGAGGTCTGATGCTGGCTGCTCCCTAAAGCCCCCACCGTGGAAAACCAGGTCTTGGTGCAGCACAGGAGAGGCCAAACCATACCCCTTTTTTTTTTTAACAGTGCTAGCTGCCATATTCTGGGAAGTAAGAGTGATTTGGGAGAGGGGGAGCGGGAGGGTGTGAGCACTGTGGGGAGGGGTGCGGGCTGGGTGGTGAGCCCTGTCTGGCATATGGGAGGGGGTGAGCCCTTGCTGCAGGATGGGGGACACAGTGAGCCCTGTCCAGCATGTGGGGGGGTTCGGAAGGTGCGGGGGGGTGGTGTGTGTGTGTGTGTGTGTGTGGCAGGTGAGCCCTGTTGGGCGTGCGGAAGGGGGTGAGCCCTGACTCCGGGCTTGGGGACGGCTGGTGAGCCCTGTCGGGCGTGCGGGAGGGCGTGAGTAATGCCCAGGAGGGGTGGTGAGGACTATCCGGTTGGGATGGGCTATGGCGCTCCAGCTGGCTGACATCACGTTTTGCTGCGTTTCTACCTGCCATGAAAATCTCTCCAGTAAATCCATGTAAAAACCAGGGTAAGTATAGAGCAAAAAGCCCAAGTCTGCATGGGTTCTGACTGATCACAAAGCAATCCGGGCAGGGTAAAACCGGCTCTCGGAAGTTCAAACCGTCCATGTAAGTACTGGGCGTGTGCCTACTTCGGGTCTTCCAATGGGTCCTACGGGTATCTTTCGGGGTACCTTCAGTCTTCCGACTATCTGGGGACTGGAAGATCTGGGCCAATGTGTTATTAAATGTCTCAAACTTTCTCAGTTGCTTCATGTCCTGTGATATTTCTTTGAAGTGCACTTGTTGTTCTTAGATAGTAAACCACGGCAGCTATTATGCGTCCAGCAGTGGCTCTCAAACAGCACTGTTAGTGCAGTTTTAGTGCTGTTAGTTGAGGTATATGTTGGGTGGGACACCAAGGGAATTCCTGCTCCTTTTTGGATACTGCCGTAGGATCAAACCTTTAGTGTTCAACATCTCAACCAAACAGTAGATTATTGTTAACCGAAGAAGAATCAGTTAAATATTTTAATAAAGGTATTAAAAGGCAGAGAGAGAGTAGAAATAGAATTGGAGCAAATTGTTCTGATGCACAGACCGAGTGGGCCAAGTGATTTTCTCCTGTGCTGATGTTTCACTGATTCTGTGAAGGTTGAGACACATTAGAGTTTGAATTGGGTTTTGGCAAGTGTTCAAAGAATAATTTTTAAGCCACCTTTTGATCAGAATGTGAATATTAAACTAATCTTTGTGCTATTCAGTGTATCAAGTTAATGTCAATCAATTTGAACTAGGGTTCAATAGTGGGAAACTGTTTTAATTGCTAGGCCTTGCCTACCTGCTGCCATTTAGATGTGGTGAAGAGTAACAGGCGGCCTTCCCTTCTACGGAGTGGGCTGGGGTGGGGAGAAGGTCAAAATGTGGTTGAACTTCTAAGTCGATGGAAGGATGAGGCACTTGCCCCCCTCTCTTCCTGAGTTTACAGTATTTTTCACCGCTATGGTCCACTTTGGGTCAATGTAGTGGAAGAAAGTCCAGGTCCTGCTCCCCTTAATGTCACTTCTGGCCCCAGATGGCTACTGTACAAATGGCTCTTTGAAATATTGAGGTCAACATTGATACAGTTGAAAACCAAAGTTCAAAGTACAAAAGCTATTTTGTACTATTGAATATTTTTTATCCTTCAGTCTCCCTATATTCCCCTCCTTATCCTGTGTACATTTAAAATTGATTTTATTGCTCTCCTCTGCATTCTCTCCCTTCTAATGAGACGTTAAATCAAGGCTCCATTTGCCCTCTCCGATTGGCATAAAAGATTCCATTGCACTATTTCAAAGGGGATCCTGGCTAATATTTAGCCCTCAGCATCACTAAAACACATTATCTGGTTATTATCATGTTGTTATTTAAAAGCCAAGTTTGTTGGAGGTGGGCTGGGAGGGGGTGCCTTTTCTATATTTCAGTTTGTGTTGTTTTTCTAAAAAGTGGGAGTAAAATCAATGGGAGAAAGAAATTGACTTAAGCCAGGTAATTTTGAAGAAAATGAGTAAAAAATCAGTTTTTATTTTGCACATGTGAGAAAACGAGACTTCTTAAAGTCTATCATCAAGTTAAAGGACAACTGACAATTATTTACACCAGATGGGACATTTTTTTTCTTTATTCTTTCATGGAATGTGGGCGTTGCTGGCCAGGCCAGCATTTGTTGTCCATCCCTAATTGTCCTTGAACTGAATGGCTTACTAGGCCATTTCAGAGGGCAGTTAAAAGTCAACTACATTGCACTAGGTCTGGAGTTGCATGTAGGCCAGATTGGGTAAGGACAGCAGATTTCCAGGACATTAGTGACCCAGATGGGTCTTTACGATAATTGGTGACGGTTGTCGTGGTCACCAGACGAGTTTTATATTCCAGATTTATTAATTGAATTAAAATTCCACCAGCTGCCTTGTTGGGATTAGAACCCATGTCCTCAGATCATTAGCCTGGTCCTCTGGATGACTAGTCCAGTGACATTACCATTGCGCCACCATCTCCACCACACCACATCCCCCTCCCCCACCCACACAAGGACTCCCCATCAGGTTCTCACTGAACCTGTAGAGAGCTTTTTAAAAAAATAAGTAATCTCATCAAGTGACCTTTGCACATCCGGTTTGTAATGAGCACAGTTGCACGTGTTCTGATGGATATAACTTGTATACGTTTCCAGAATGGAACAGGAGGGAATTTCGGGGAGTTTGTGCTCTGATCCAGGAGGAAATCTGTTTTCACCAATTTGCAAACCAAAGAAACAGCAAATCCAGGAACTTATGGTTAGAAATTTATTCCAAAACTAATTTTAAGTGTGTCACATTCGGTGAAAATGATATTAAGCTTTCTTTCTCCATCCAAATCTTCCAGCAAGCTGAACATAAACCGAAAAACAAAAGCGAAATACTACAGATGCTGGAAATACTCAGCTGGTCAGGCAGCACCTGTGGAGAGAGAAGCAGAGTTAACGTTTCAGATCAGTAATCTGACATCAGAATATGAGCAGATCAGAGTTCAGTTTAAACACTAGCCTTGTTGTTTTTGTTTCCTCCTTTTCTAGGCGCTTATGTGAGCATCAGTATGGAAACTCCCCTCGAGTGCGGATAAATGGCCATGTGGCAGCGCGATACCCTTATATCCCCATGCCTCTGGACTACATCTTGCCCGAGCTGCTGAAGAATGCGATGAGGTGAGCAACAGCCTCCCCCACGCGGTGGAAATGCTGACAGAATTAATGTTAGAAACTCCGGCCAATGGGTACTCAGGATGGTGCAAGTTTCATAATGAACCCTCATGGTACAGACAACCTTACCGTGACTCTCTAGAGTGTGGTGATCCATTCGCCCACATAGAATGAGAGAAAAATCTGCTGCTTGCTTTGTTCCCAAGGCCTGGGCACCATGCTGTTAATTGGCTACCATCATAAACTCGCCGTGGAAATTCCCACCCCGTGACATGCTGTTCTTTTTATTTAAAGAAACATATATAAAAACAGGTTTCAATGAAGCTAAATATGAGGTCATCCATTGTGGAGCAAAAAAGAATAGATCGAAGTATTTTTAAGTGACTTAAAGGTAGGAACAGTGGCGGTCCAAAGAGATTTAAGGGTGCATGTACCCAGATCACTAATATGTAGTCATGGTATATGAAACATAATCAAAAAGACAAATGATGTGTTGACCTTTGTAATGAGAGGACTGGAATATAAAGGGGAGGAAGTTTTGCTACAGCTGCACAAAGCCCTGGTTAAACTACATTTGGATATTTAGCACTTGGGAGGAGGGTGGTGTATGTTACCCAGAATGTTACCAGGAAGCTAAAGATTACTTATTTACATACAAACATACGAAATAACAGCAGAAGTGGGCCATTCAGCCCCTCGAGCCTTTGTCCTTCTCGGTGGTAGTGATTGTGGGTTTGGAAGGTGCTGTCTGAGGAGCCTTGGTCAGTTCTTGTAGTGCATCTTGTAGATGGTACACACTGCTGCCACTGTGTGTCAGTGGTGGAGAGAGTGAATGTTTGTGGATGTGGTGCCAATCAAGCGGGCTGCTTTGTCCTGGACGGTGTCAAGCTTCTTGAGTGTTTTGAGAGCTCCAGGCAAGTGGGGAGTATTCCATCACACTCCTGACTTGTGCCATGTAAATGGTGGACAGGCTGTGGAGAGTCAGAAGGTGAGTTACTCATCACAGGATTCCTAGCCTCTGACCTGCTTTTGTAGCCACAGTATTTATATGTCTCGTCCAGTTCAGTTTCTGGTCAATGGTAACCCCCAGGATGTTGATAGTGAGGGATTCAGTGATGGTAATGCCATTGAATATCAAGAGGCGATGGTTAGATTCTCTCTTGTTGGAGGTGGTGATTACCTGGCACTTGTGTGGTGCGAATGTTACTTACCACTTGTCAGCCCAAGCCTGGATATTATCCAGGTCTTGCTGCATTTGGACATGGACTGCTTCAGTATCTGAGGAAACGCGAATGGTACTGAACATTGTGTAATCATCAGCGAACATTCCCATTTCTGACTTTACGATGGAAGGAGGGTCATTGATGAAGCAGCTGAAGATGATTGGGCTGAGGACTCTACCCTGAGGAACTACTGCAGTGATGTCCTGGAGCTGAGATGACTGACCTCCAACAACCACAACCATCTTCCTTTGTGTTAGGTATGACTCCAACCAGTGGAGAGTTTTCCCATGATTCCCATTGACTTCAGTTTTGCTAGGGCTCCTTGATGCCACACTCAGTCAAATGTTGCCTTGATGTCAAGGGCAGTCACTCTCATCTCACCTCAGAAGTTCAGCTCTTTTGTCCATGTTTGAACCAAGTTTGTATTGAGGTCAGGAGCCCAAACTATCCTGCTGCTAGGGTTTACAGGTAGCGATGCAGCTAACTCAATGTGTCTGAGGTGCAAAGCCAAAGGAGGCTCTGTCTCTCCGTAGAGACTGTGACCTCCATTTGTCAGATGATTGGGCCTGAGATCACCTCCAACTTTGTGGGTGGAAACCCCATGCCAGTGGCTCTGAAGGTCATGGTGGCCCTCAACTTCTATGCCTCCAGCTCTTTCCAGAGGTCAGTGGGGGATCTTTGTGCAGTGTCCCAATCAGCTTTCCACAGTTGTGTCAAGCTGATGACAGAAGCTCTGTTCAGATGGGTAATGACATTTATTCATTTCTGTACGGATGAAGCCAGCCAGGCTGAGCGAGCCAGAGGGTTTGCGGCGATTGCTGGGTTCCCACGCATCCAGGGTGCAATCAACTGCACACATGTGGCCATCAAGGCCCAAGCGGGTCAGCCGGTTGCCTTCATCAACAGGAAGGGATTTCACTCAATGAACGTCCAGATTCTGTGTGACCAGAGGATGTGGATTCTGAAAGTCTGTGCAAGGTACCCTGGCAGCTCCCATGATGCTTATACCCTGAGACACTCCCAGGTGCCGAGGCTCTTCAGTGCTCCAGCCTAACTGGATTGGTGGCTGCTGGGCGACAAGGGCTATCCATTGAAAAGGTGGCTTATGATGCCTCTCCACCACCTAAGAACAGAGATAGAGCAGTGTTATAATTGGAGCCATGCCTCCACAAGGGCGGTGATAGAGAGGACCATAGGTCTTCTGAAGTTGTGCTTCCAATGCCTGGACTGTTCAAGGGGCACGCTACAATACCCCCCAGAACGGGTGTCACTGATGGCTGCATGCTGCGCTCTCCACAATCTGGCTCTGGCTCTGGTGAGGATGGACCCACTGGAGGAAGAGGATCTTGAGGCAGCTCCACAGGCCACAGAGGATGAATCCAGTGGTGAGTCAGAAGAGGAGCACAGTGAGGAGAACACTGAGGGCGTGGAGGCAGACCTCTGGATCCTTCAGGGTGGCAGGGACACCAGGGATGCCTTGATCCAACGCTCCTTCAGCTAGGCTGCCAAAGATCTGCTTCCACCTCATGCCAGGGCTGCTGCCTCCATCCCAGATGTCTGAAATGACCCTTTCATTTGAACCCAAAGTCCACTTAGTGCCTGTGCAATAAAGTTTAGAGCCATTCATGTCCAGCATTACATACTGGCATATCCTGCACCTACAAAACAAGTGAAGCATACTCAGGCCATTAAACAAAAGCAAAATTTAAATCATTTTGACACTTGCGTCAAATGAACAGAACTGTATAAGGTGTTAAAGTAAACAAATTAACAAAACATTACAGAACAGAAGTTCACCCATGAACAGTCCCTCTTGTGCTCATGGTGCCTTAAATGTACGCTTGCGAGTGCTACGTCTTGGTGACTCCCCACCACCCCCCTTGCTGGCAGCGGTATTGGAGACAGCCTGCTGACTGTGCTGTCCTGTTGGCCTTGACCTTGGCGGTCGTCCTCTGCCCAGTGGAGCCTGTGCTGGCCCCGCCTCAGAAGGAATGGTCAGTGGCATGGCTGGCATCTCCCCAGTCATCGCAGCCTCATCAGATTCCACGGTCAGTGGCGGAGGGGTGGAGGAGCTGCTGTCATCATCCAGAGTGCCCTGGAAGGAGCTCACAGGGACAACAGGCAGCTCGTACGCCAGCATGAGGTCGCTGGACCTCCCTGCTCACCATTGACGGACGGGCACCTAGCTGGGATACTGGGTGCCTCATCCATCTCCCACACTGGCACTAACCACCTGAGGTCATTGCCTGTGTGAGGGCTTGCAGGTCTGACCACAGCCCCAGGAACCCCTGATTCTATCCCTGGAGCTGCCTCTTACCGGGAGTCATCACTCTCTCAATGGAGGAGGCAGTGCGCTTGGCGATGAGGGTTAATGCAGTGCTTGTGCCCCACATGGACTCCTCCACAACAGAGACCATGGCACACGTGCCCTCATGGATCTCTGCCAGATCCTCCCGCACGTCCCACAGGACATCCAGCATCTGCCGTCTAATGGACAACTCCAGAGGCATCTGCCTTTGAATCAGCATTGCCCTCCAACTGCTGGCACCCTGGGCACTCTGTGCCTCCGCCTGCTCCTCAAGTGAGTGTGAAGTGCCCTCACTGCTGTGCACCGACATTCTAGCTGACAATCTAATGCCCACCGAGGTGCTAGTATGTCTGCTAGTACTTGGTTCAGAGAAGGGGTATGACGCAGGTGCATCTGAAGCCCGTTAGTCCTCTGGCGAAAAGATTGGCTCTTTGGGATCCTGTGTTCATGGGCGAGCTGGCGATTCTAGGGGAGAACAATGACATGTCATTAGTTTAAGTCATCACACTGTCACTGTGCATGCCAGGCACCCTGGTGAGACAATGGAGATCTGCATCATGATCAATGGGGACTCTAGGTTTGAAGCTGCCATTAATGATGAGACTACACAAGAATGTTTGCACAATCTGACACTTTCACTTCTGTGCATTGCACCCTTACCTTCGTCAGAGACCCCTGCCTCTCCACAACTGGTGATCGAGGTGGGTGGCGGCACTGCATCCATCTTGTGTCTCGTCAGATTGAGGGGACTTGGGGGCCTCTGCCTGTCTTCGTTCTTTTCGTTGGTGTTATGGCTTCTCTTCTGAAGTGACAGAGGAATATTGATTAATCCACTCTCTACCTGCAGTACCATTGCAGCCTGGCAAACCCCCCACCACGTTACACCTTGCAGGGCACATCTGAGTTGTGACCCTCTAACAGCAACTGGCTGGCGCTGGTGTCATTGACACTTAGCACTCAGACTCTAACACCCCTGAGCTTCACAGGGGCAAGGCCAGCCCTTAACACTTCACCACACTGATGCATGCCAACTCAGTATGCCAAGCGCAGCAGATCGTTGAACCTTTTGCCGCACTGCACCCGTGTGCGCACACAACGTCGTGGCTGCTGACCTCAGCTGCCACCTCCGCCCAGGCATTTTTGGTGTGGTGCAGTGGAGGTCACCCCTGGGCACAAGAGAGTCCCTCCTGATACCGATCGACCCCCAAGGACCACGAGGCACTTATTCAAGAAACAGGGGGCCGTGTGCCCACCCGACTTGCCCTCCTGCCTGACGTCTCCAGCTGCTGGTCCAAAGATTCTCCCCTGGCAGCTTTCCGGGAGCTGCCTCTGCTGGTTTTAAACCACCTGCTGGGTCTCCGTTGGACCCGGTGCCCGACAGGCTCCCTACCCTGCCCAGCCCTTCCCGACCATTGAGAAAACGTGGCTCACGCTGGGCAGACCTGACATCACGTTTGCAACACGACCGTGGCTGGGAGCGGATTCCACATCCACTTCCACTCCCGCCGACTTGGCACGCACGCCGAGCGTGAAACTCAGGCTATCCTTTCCATGTCGTTCTTAGGCAGCACCTTCCAAATCCATGATCACTACTTTCTAGAAGGACGAGGGCAGCAGATAGATGGGAACACCACCACCTGGAGGCTTCCCTCCAAGTCACTCAGCTGACTTGGAAATATATCGCCGTTCCTTCACTGTCGCTGGGTCAAAATCCTGGAACTCCCTTCCTAACAGCACTGTGGGTGTACCTACACCACATGGACTGCAGCGGTTCAAGAAGGCAGCTCACCACTCACCTGCAAGGCCTCGGACCAGGTGCTGGAAGATGGGGTTAAAATGGGCAGCTAGTTTTTTATTTTTTGGCCGGCACAGACACGATGGACTGAATGGCCTCTTTCTGTGCTGTAACGTTTCTATGGGCAGAATTTTGCCCTTGGCGTTGGCGGTCGGAAAGCCGTCTGCCATGTGCAATTGGCATGGCACTGCGATTTTACGCTGGCGGGCCAATTAGGCCTGCCCAGCATGAAAGGTGGCTGGAGAAGCTCCGTGAAGAGGTGGGCGGGAGCATGATGTCCGCCGGCTCCAATGGTAAACCGGCGGCTGATTCAAAAGCGGCCCAGGCGGCCCCTGGAAGGATGCTGAAGTCTCGATGGATTCCAGTGCGGTTGGACACGGCAGGCGGGAGGGCAGTCGGCCCCACATCTCTCCGATGAGTGCCCTGATGGAGGAGGTGGCAGCCTTGTCCCCAGAGGCAGGAGGAGGAGGCCCCTGCACCTCAGCAGAAAGGCCTGGGAGGATCCAGGGTCAATGATGTGGTGAGGCACACATGGGTGCAGTGCCAAAAGCACTTCAACAATCTGCAATCGGGAAGGGTGAGTACCGTGTTGGTATGCAGAACCGTTAAGGGTTGGCCACCACCACGCCCCCCACCACGGACCTGAGGGGTCCTAGAGTGTGAGTGACAACTGTCAATGATGCCGCAGCTGGCCAAGAGGGTGTGCCCTGGCTGCTTGGACTGAGTGCCTTGAGGCTCAAGGGCCACGAATTGGCTGGGGTTGGCCAGGCTGCAATGGTGCTGCAGGTAGAGGGTGGACTAATCAATGCTCCTCTATCCTTTCAGGAGAAGACAAGCCATAACAATATTGAGAAGTCATGGACTGGCGGGGGACCCCCACACCTCCTAATCCTCACACGAAATGAGCAGGAGGCCCGGGAGCTGGAGAGACGCCTTGCGCCTCGGTCAACCGGCCGCGGTGAGGTTGGGGTGTCAGAGGGAGGGAAGAGTGCAGTGCACTGAGGTGAGAATGTCGGTTATTGCAACCATTCCAGTGTAGTCTTTGTATTGATGTGAGACTCCAAACTGGAGTCCCCATTGATAGTGGGAAGACGAGGGCACCATGATGCAGGTATCTGTTGTCTCATCAGAGTGCCAGGCATGCACAGTGACAGTGTCATGACTTAAACTAATGACATGTCTTTCTTCTCCCTTTTAGGCTCACCAGCAGGCGGTCGTCATGAGGAGCCTGAAGGCTGAGCCCTGACCCTGGAGGACCACCTTGCTCAGCACTCACTTGCGTCACACCCTCTCTGTCAAGCAGGCACCAATGCAGATACCAGCACCTCGGTGGGCATAAGATCAACGTCCAGTATCTCAGTGCACATGGGTGAGGGCACTTCACACTCGCTTGAGGTACAGATGGAGGCAGAGAGTGCCCAGGGCGCCGGCAGTTGGAGGACTGCTGGGGACCAGGGCAATTCTCAGTCGATGGCCGATGATGGGCCTCTGGAGTCGTCCATGGGGCAGCAGATGCTGGAAGCCCACCAGGGTGTGTGGGAGGATCTGGCGGAGACACATGAGGGAATGTGTGCCATGGTGTCCATTTGGGAAGAATCCCTGCGGAGCATGGCCTCATGGCTGAGCACAGTGTCTCCTCCATGAAGAGAGCGGCGACTCTCATGGAGAGGCTCCTCCAGGGAACTCAATCAGGGGTTCCTGGGGATACGCTCGGACCTGCAAGCCCTCATACCGGCAATGACCTCAGCTGGTCAGTATCAGTGTGGGAGATGGATGAGGCACCTTCACTACTGATCAGTGTGAGGTCCCCGTTTCCTAGTTATTTACCTGAATTTTGCAAGTGTTAATGACAGTAAAACTTGCAGCATTTGCCAGCCTTACTCCACACAATTGACAGCAACTTCTGGAGTTCATACATGTGCAGAAAACACATAAGTCAAGAAGTTCCTGTCAGTGATTCAACGCTTCTCCAGAGGGTGAGCTATTGAGGCACCCCAGACTGCAATCAATGGGTAATTTAGGAATTGACGAGAACATCCACTCTTACACTTTTAGCCTAGTTGTAAAACCCTTGAAAATATATCACAACACCAGTGTGCATTTATATAGCGCCTTTTAACAAGGCACAATAAAACAAGGAGCTTCACAGGAGCACTACAAAACAAAAGAATGACACCGAGCCACATAAGGAGATACAAGGCCAGATGTCCAAAAGCTTGGTCAGAGATAGATAGATTTTAAGGAACGTCTTAAAGGAGGAAGGAGAGGTGGAAGGATGGTATTCCAGAGCTTGGAGCAGAGGCAACTGAATGCAAGGCCATCAATGGTGGCGATTAAAATCGGGGATGTGCAGGCAGCCTGAATTAGAGGAGCGCAGATATCTCGGAGGGTTGTGGATGTGGAGCTGGAGGTGATTACACAGAAGGGGAGCGGTGAGGCCTTGTAAGGATTTGAAAACAAGAATGAGAATTTTGCACTCTGCTGCATGTCTGGAGATCCTCTGGATTTGGTGGCAAATGTAGGGAAAGGGCAAGCCCATCCACAGCAATCACTAGATCTTTGTGGGCAGCTTTCTTAGAGGTCAACAGGATCCGCTACTGTGTGCAAAATCCAGGTCATTATTATCCCGCACATGCCAACATATCTTGAGAAGGCTCCTGGCTCTCTGGGTGGTTATATTTTATTAATATTTTCAGCTGTGTTCCGTGTTGTAACGTAGGTAAACTTTGCTAAACCACTAAAACATTGGTAGTGGCACAAACTTCCAAAATGAAAATGAAAACCTTATTTTTTAACATTTCCTCTTTTTCCCATCTCTGTCTCTTCATTCCAATCCTCCATTCCTGACACTTTCTTCTTGCTCCTTAAAGGAATGGGCCCTGAATTTCCTCAACAGTCTGCTGGACTTATGACCAAAACTCTGGTTGGAGTCTGGCACAATCCATTGGCATTAGGCAAGGACCAGGCTTCATTGACTGCCAACCAATTTTGGGATATTGCAGCCATTCTTATGTAGGGTAGAAGCTTGTCCCCTGCCCCACACCCTCTCCCGGCCCTTTTCAAAGTCTATGCGGCAGAGACACCCTACACTAGGAATTCCTGCTTTCCTGGCTCGTTAGAAACCCAGCATAATACTGGAGGCTGATACATTGAGAGAGATGAGGGACATCAGTGTTATAGGTGGACCCCAGTGAGTTCAGGCAAGGGAACTGATCTGAAATCTCCCTCTGACATAAAAGGGAAGTTCAAAAAAAATTTTGACAGGGGCTAAGAGGGAGCAAAGTGGCATCTGTGAGGGGCGTTGTCTAGGGAAACTTTTCAGTCTGAGGAGCTGAGGGACTTTCCAGATGAATGGGGTAGGTAGGTGTCGGAGATGCACCTTTAGTGACAGGGAGGCTCACTGCCCCCATGTAAATTAGGTCCACCTTCCCTCTGACCCTTTAAGCACTGAAGGAGGTCGGTGCTGGAGGACACCATGGCCGCGTTCCTGGTTTAAGCACTGGGATTGTGCTCCGTGGATTTTTGGAGCCACCGTGTTTGGTTAGCTGAAGCCTGACTTTAGAGGTCAATTTTCAGTAATTTGGATACAAATATGTAAGGCTTGACATGGTCTGTATCATAAATGTTGCTTGAGCAATCAATAAACGCACATTAAATCTGGACGTGACGCTTTGATATAAGCCCTTGGAACATAGCTCCACCAGATATAATTGTTTTCGTGCCTTCACATTCTTCCCGTGTAAGATCTGCAGTCTGAACACTCCTTCCATGGCTGTGACCATCTCCATACTAGCTGATCGTCCTCCACAGCTGAAGGGTTTATAGGCTCCCATTACCCATCTAGTAGGAACATCCTTCCGGATGGCAACCCAAAATTCAGAACCAGAGCCTCCGATCTGGGACAGTTTGAAGCAGAGTTTGAACCATTCACCTCCTGCCTGAGAGATGGGAATGCTAACATTTAGCTGAAGGTTGTGGGGGAACAAAAACTGGGAAGTGAAAAGTTGGGAGTGCTGTAAATACCACACAAATTCTGGCACTATCTCAGAACAGGAAAGACAGTTTGACGTTTTGAGTGGTGGTGTTTTGTTAGAACTGGCAGTCCTGACAGAAGCCTGAGCCTGCCCTGCTTTGCCTATGAGCCCTATTCTTGCTGATCTCTGCCTGGAGACATGTCCTCAGGCAATGCCTTATTTGGAATAGTGGCTCCAGATACGTGAGTCACATCTTCCCGGATGGCTCCCTCTTTATAAATAAACTCTGAAACTATTATAACTCTCAGTTAACCTTTCAGTTGACTGTAGCCATGTTATGCAATTTTAACTTTGCTTGTAAAAAATATAGTTTAGAAAATGTTTTCTGACACAGTGTAAGCTGTTCTCAGTGTTTATCAAACAGGATACAGCTGGTGGCCAGATACAGCTCTGACCCCTCCCAGTTTTGCACTGAGTATACTTGGCAGCAGTCTCTGACAAACATAAAGGAGAAATCATGTTTGTTCAAATTTCTTCCATTATCACAGCAGTTAATCTGAAATGGGAGTGTAAGAGCTATGTGGGATTCTTCATCATTAAACTGGGTGACAGCTTGTTGTTTTCAATTAGCTTATTTTAGGATCCTGCTTTTTTTTTAATAGCTGACTAATTCTTTGCTACGATAAATCTGTAAACCTGTCAGGAAACAGTTATTGAATACCAGATACTTAGGATTCGTTGATAGGGTCTTTCTTTAACTATCTTGTTTACCTTTCCCACCACGAACTTTGAACATCAGGATATTTTCAACCGCTAGGGCCCGTTAGCTCCATTCATTCTGTTCCTAGCTTTTTGTTGCATTGAACGCATTCTCCTCCAAACCCACCTCTCTCCAGAATTGCCTCGAACCCACCTGAGGGGTTGCCTTCAGTGGCCATTCCCAGTAACTTGCCCCTCCCCTCTGGAACACTCTGAGTGAAAACATTTCTACTAGGGTTGCCAACCCTGCAGGATTGGCCTGGAGTCTCCAAGGATTGAAGATAATCTCCAGCACATTCTGTGTGTGACCCTGGAGAAAAATCATCGGGACATTAAAAAGTTTTGTCATTTTCTTTGAACATTTCTCTTTACCAGATAAAATATTGAAAATGGCAGGGTTTGGGGGGGGCGGGGGGAGGTTGTTTGGCTGACAGTCAAGCATTATCCAATTGGTTTATGAGTGGTCTTGTTTTCCAATTGGCGTAGGAAGGCAGTACGTCACAAGGATGAATCCATTGGCCAGCTAATGGCTGGACCATGGGGGCAAGTCATCTGATGAAACCTCCAGGAATACATTTAATCACAGTTGGTAACCCTAGTTTGTGCCTGACTTCACTTCCTACTTCCTATTTTTTAACATCTGCCAATCAGATTGGACAAATTTTGTCAATCCCTATCATAATCTATCAAACTTCAGTCAGGTCACCTCAAACCTTTTGTAGAGAGAGAGAAACTAACTTCCTTTGCCAATTATTCAGTTGCTTCCAGTATTAACTTGACCAAGCTCTCCTTGTTCCTCTTCCTTTGTCTCGCCAACTTTTTCCTATTATGCTTTTTGTTGTTTGACTTGCTAGAGTCAGGTCAGTCTCCCCCTCCAATGACTCAGTTTGTTTCCTCTCTCTTGGCTTGTAATTCAGCGGGCTAGATTCTTTGCCTGCTGACTATGATTTAGGTGCAAACAGCTTGTGCACCTACAGCATGTGGACTGCAGCATTTTAAGAACATGGCTCACCACCACCTTCTCAAGGGCAATTAGGGATGGCCAATAAATGCTGGCCCAGCCAATGACACCCACATGCCATGAGAGAATTTTTAAAAAGCTTGTTTGTCTTTCATAAGGCACTTGCTCACTATCTGGATCTTTGACTCCATGGTAGAAGATTGCTGCCTTGCAACTTTGCTCTATCTTGAGAACTTTCTGGTTTTCTCCTGGTTACGTCGCCTATCTCTCCACAGAGCTTCTTGTTGTGAACACTGTCATAAACAAACAGGCCGAGAGCCCTAGCACAAATGCGTCAAAAACATATTAAGCCATGACCTCAGTTTAAATAAAGAAGTGATTTACTAAGTGTGTTTTCGACACGATCAGAACGGTGTGGTGGAGGCAACGTCCGTTTTACGTGAACCATTTGTCCTGTTGCATGCACAACTCCACTCTGCAGGGCTCAGCAGAAGTATTTGAGCTGTTTTCTAGAATACTTCCCACAACACTGCCTGTGGAAACTAGTTGCTCCACAACTGCTGCCAACTCCCATTATCCCTGCAACCGATGCAATAATTAATTCGGAGAACTGGGAAGAACCAACCCTCCTGCTGAATCATTGATACTCGTTTACAGGAATTAAATTTTCTCTGTTTTTTGGGGTTTTATGTAAGCTGTTACTGTTAAGCTTCTGATCATTTATTTATTGTCAACGATGACCTACTTTAACTTGGTCCCTGTCCAGCACAGACTCCGATGCCAAGACTTTGTGGGGATGTTCATTGCAAACATTGACTTCTGAAGTTGTTTCTTTTGTATATTCAGTTTATTTTCCCCTAATGCTTTGAATGTTGTTTTTCTCCTCTTATCCCGAATTTCCCACTGCAGAACACACTGTCTTGTAGTGGGAGAGCAGCAACCTGTCTCACCCTTAGCTATTCAGTAGGTGGTGTGAGTCTTCTGTCCTTTGATTTTTAAAAAATTTGATTGCGAGATGTGGGCGTTGCTGGCCAGGCTGGCATTTATTGCCCATCCCTAATTGCCCTCGATCATGGTGGTGAGCCACCTTCTTGTACCGCTGCTGTCCCTGTGATGTAGGTACATCCACAGTGCTGTTAAGGAGGAAGTTCCAGGATTTTGATCCCCTGACAGTGAAGAAACAGTGACCTATTTCCAAGTCAGGATGGTGAGTGAAGACGGAAGATGGTTATTGTGCAGGTTATGTATAAGGCCAGATGCAAACCTTACCTATATTTTTATATATGTATGAATATTGTATATTTATATCATGTATTCTAGATCAGTGACATTTAGACAGTGGTACATAAGTAGAATTTATGACCCCCTAGCTAGATATCATTGTTTATATTCCACATGAGCCTCCTCCCACCTTACTTCATATCTCCCTATCAACAGCTTTTCTCCTTACGCATTTATCTAACTTCCTTAAATATATCTTCACTTTTCACTTCAGCCACTCCATGTTGTAGTGAGTTCCACAACTCTGGAATTCTCTCCCTGGACCTCTGTGTTCCTTAAAACCTGCATCTTTGCCCAAGCTTTGGGTCTCCTGAAGCTTCTCTTGTCTTTAGTTGATTGAAATCTTGTTATGTGATTTGGTGTCGTATTTTGTTTGATAATCTCCTGTGAACAGCCTTGGGATCCTTGAATGTGTTAAAGGTGCTACATAAATGAAAGTTATTGGTGTTAAATTCCTTACTGAATTCATTAGTGACTACGTTATATCTATACCCTGTAGTTTTGGATTTTCCAAGTGGAACTATCTTCTCCCTGTCCACCCTATTGGCCCCGTTTGTAATTTTAAAGACCTCTACCACATCACCTCGCAGCCCTTTTCTAGAGAAAAGGGCTTCCAGTCTGTTCAGTTTCTCCTGACACTTGTACCCTCTCAGTTCTGTTATCATCCTTGTAATTGTTTTTTTTTGCACTTGCTCCGGGGTTTTCTATATTTTTGTGCAATTGAGACCAGAACTGTGCACAGTACTCCCCAGTGTGGTCTAGCCAAGGTTCTAGGTTAATCTCAGAAGATTGTTATAATTAGTCGTTTGGTAGCAGAAAACTTGAGTATTGCTGAAAAAAGAGACAGTTTTTGTCGAAGCTTTTCATCTTGTACTCATCAGGATATTTTCTTACGCAATGTCCTGAGTGCAAGACGAAAAGCTTCGACAAAAAAAGTCTTTTCTCAGCAATATGCAGTGTTGTAATTGGTTATTAAAAAAAACCTGTACCTCAGTTCTGCAACTCTTGAGAACTGCTGCCTGTAACTCCCTGCTAGACATCAGATATCCCCTAGACGCCCTTCTGCGGGACAGTGGATTCGAATCTTTACTGTGTTTGTTGTTATCTAACAAATTCAATATTTTAGAATTGAAATGGCTCGCACAGGAAATGACTGGGCGAATGTATAAATGCTGGTGGGGACATTGCACCTCTGTATGTCTCGTGGGGTTTAATTGTCTGTCTGTCTCTCTCTCCTTTCACAGAGCGACGATGGAGAGTCACCTTGACACTCCTTATAACGTCCCTGACGTTGTGGTCACCATTGCCAACAACGATATTGATTTCATTATCAGGTAAATCATGTTTGCTGGGTAGTTCAACTTGTGCCTGTTTCTTTGTGCTGACAGCCTCTTCTCCTGATATATTATTATGTTTTGTGTCAGCTATGCAGTTTGCCAAGTATCCTTATTTATCCACAGGAACAGCAACTGGAAAGCAATAGGGAAATGCTGAGTGCCCGAATTATCTGTGTCAGCTTTTCCCCCGGCTCTGAGAGTGACACTTCATCTGAAAGCCCCTTTTCAGCTGACTTTGTTTGTTTGTTTGTTTCTAAAACAGCTTATTGCTGCTGCTCCTTCAGTAATCACGAAAGGCTGGCTCCCTTCACTACCCAATTTTCCCCACTGACCATCACAAGACTCATCCACTGAGGCAAACCTGAGCAAGAAGGCCAGTGAAGGCTGGGATTCAAGCACAGGCCTTCCGGCTGAGATGCTACTGCTATCAGCTTGTGGATAATCCATGAGGTGATTTGCAAGCCATGTGGGTGCTGAGAGTCAGTATGTACCTGTTCGGCAGCACACGGTGCCGAAGGCGGCTTTCAGCCCTGAGGAAGGGTCTTGGACCTGAGACCATCGACTGACTGACTTCTGTTACTCCACAGATGCTGCCTGTCCTACTGAGTATTTCCGACTTGGTGTTTTCACATTCTCAGTACCTGCAGTAATTTGCTTTTCTTCATTTGGTGTAGCACATCTATTAACAGCTGGCTGGAGTACAATCCTGGTTCAGTCCATCCTTGGGAGCAGACCTGCCCCTCCACACTGCATCGAGAAACCAAACTTAAAAAGAAGTGGAGGGAGGAATCCTGTGCCCTTCCCCATTGCGAGTTTCGTGGCAGGAGGGCATTTAATCAGGTGGGAGGGTGGCAGGTGGGGACCCCGATTAAGTCTGTGGAGGGAAGACCAGTGGACAGCCTTCCTGCCCTGTTGCCAATTGAGGCCTTTATTTGGTCAATTAATGCCCACTTAAGGGTCTCACCCCTCTGCCGCTGGTATTAACCCAGTGGAGGGTGGGATGCTCACCATGCAGGGAGCTCGTCAACTGTGGCGTGTTTGCTTATGGGTTCCTGGGGTGGGGGGATTGTTCTCTCGTTCAAAGGCACTTAGTGGCTGATCGAGGGGAGACCCGAGAGCCATGCCCTTGCTCTTGCTGCCAACCCACCTGCCTTGTAGCCCCCACCCCCTCTGCACTTCCTGCCATCGCTCATTGTGCCTGAGTCCCTCAGGTGGGTGTAGTTCCGGCAGCAGCCACTGCCTCACCGGTGGTGCTGCTGAATACAGAAGAGTTGCCAGCCTCTGATTGGCTGGCAGCTTTCAGCGGGGTGGGGGGAACTTCCAGCCCCGGGGTCCTTGATCCCGGGGGAAGGCCCATCACTGGCCAGTTAAGTTCCTGAGTGGCACAAGATGAGGCAGGACTTCCCGAAAGAGGTGATGGTGAGGAGGGGGTCTTGCCGGCTCTCCAGCTGACAGCCGAGACCCCCATCGCCTCCACAAGATTCCACCTGCATACTTTGCTTTTTTTCTTGTAGTAAAACGTCCTAAGGCATTTCACAGAAATATCATCAAGATACCAAATCACATATCGATATTAAGAGAGGCGACCAAAAGCTTGTTCAAATGAGGTAAAGGTTTTAAGGGAGTGTCTAAGAGGGGTAGAGAAGGGGAGAGGTTTAGGAAGAGTGTTCTGGAGCTGGGGCCCTGGGCAGCTGAGGACATAGCGTTCAGTGGTGGGACAAAGGAAAGCATATAAAATACTCTAAAACCTGCCCCTGTCAGATCACTTTTGTATGGAGGTCTTGAGGAACACGAGCCTACCAATAAGTTTTATGTTTGAAAAAGATGCTAGTGGTGACTAAAGGGTCTACAGAGTAAGTTAATTGAAGCTGTGCTCCAATAATGAATCCTCATTATAAGCCCAGCTCAAACAGTTGGTTTTCTGTGTTGAAGGAGGGAACTGTGACCCACTGTCCCTTTGTGCAATGCTCGGTATTGGGAGTTGCTCTGGGGGACTGGCGAATAGCTAATGTAAAACTCTATATTTAAGAAGGGGGATAGAGCATGTCCAGGGAATTAGACCAGTCAGCTTCACATTGGTAGGAGGAAAATAATGGAATCACTGCAAAGGGAGAGAATAGAAGAGCATCTAGAAATGAAAAATACAATAATGAATAGTCAACATGGATTTCAAAAGGGAAACTCTTTCTTGACCAAACTTATTGAATATTTGAGAAGGTAATAGAGAGTAGACAATGGTTATGCAGTGGTGTTGTTTATGGTTGTGCAGTAGATTTAAATCATCTGGATTTTCAAAAGTTCTTGATAAGATGCTGCAAAATGGACCAATCATTAAGGTTAGAGAATGAAAGGTCAAGGGGCAAGTGACAGAATGGATTGCTGGTTAGCTTCAAGACAGAAAGCGGAGTGGGGGTAAAGGGTTGCTATTCACACTGGTGGGTGGGTGGTGGTGTTCCACAGGGATCTGTGCTTGGGCGCACTACTGTTCGTAATTTACGTTAATTTACAATAATGATTTGGACTTTTGAATCAAAAATATGATTTCTAAATTTGGGGATGACATCAAACTCGGGAGCATATTCAATATTGAGATGGACTGCAACAAATGGTATTAATAAACGACAGAATGTGCAAATAATAATGGGAGACAGTGGCATGGTGGTGGCACAGTGACACAATGGTAATGTCACTGGACGAGTAATTCAGAGGCCCAGACTAATGCTGTAGTGACATGAGTTCAGATCCTACCATGGCAGCTGGTGGAATTTAAATTCAATTAATAAATGATCATGAAACTATCATCGATTGTCGTTTTTTTAAAAAAATGGTTCACTAATGTTCTTTAGGGAAGGAAATCTGCTGTCCTTATCTGGTCTAACCTCCAGACCCACAGCAAAGGGATTGACTCTTAGCTGTCCAATGGCCAGGCCACTCAGTTCAAGGGCAATTAGGGATGGGCAACAAATGCTGGCCATGCCCACACCCCATGAAAGAATAAATAAATAAAAACGGCAGATGAAGTTCATAGATAAATGTGAGGTAGTACATTTTGGTTAGAGGAATAGGGAGGTTACTTATTACTTGGAAGGTGCAAGTCTGGGTGAGGTAGAGGAACAGAGGGGTCTAGGGACACAAATACATCAGTCATTAAAAGTTGCGCCACAGGTTAGCAAGATCATTTTTTTTAAAAAAAAAAGCAAACACTAGGTTTTATTTCTAGAGGGCTAGAATTGAAAAGAAGGGAAGTTATGCTGAATCTGTATCGAACCTTGGCTAGACAACACTGAGGGTACTGTGTTCTGATCACCATATTATAAAAAGGATATAGAGGCACTGGAGAGGGTGCAGAGAGGATTTACTTGGATGATACCAGAAATACATGGGTGTACGTTTCAAGAAAGGGTTTAAAAAAAAATATTTCACAGAATGTGGGTGTCACTGGCTAGGCCAGCATTAGTTGCCCATCCCTAACTGCCTTTGAGAAGGTGGTGGTGAGCTGCCTGCTTGAACTGTTGCCATCCATCTGGTGTAGGAACACCCATAGTGCTGTTAGGAAGGGGGTTTCCAGGATGTTGACAGTGAATATAGTTCCAAGTCAGGATGGTGTGTAGCTTGGAGGGGAAGCTGCAATTGGTGGTGTTCCAGTGGTATTTGACAGGCTGGGTCTCTTGAGAAAAGAAGGTCGAGGGGTGACCTAATAGAGCTCTTTAAAATTATGAAAGGTTTTGATTGAGCTGACACAGAGAGAATGTTTCCTCTTGTGGGGAAGAGCTTGACTAGAGGCTGTCAATATAAGATAGTCACCAAGAAATCCAATCAGGAATTCAGAAGAAATCTCTTCACCCAGAGAGTGATGAGAATGTGGAACTCACTACCACATGAAGTGGTTAAAGTGAATCGTATTATTATATTTAAGGGGAAACTAGACAAACATACGAGGGAGAAGGTAATAGAGGCTTATGACGGTAGATTTAGATGAGGAAAGTTGGGAGGAGGCTTGAGTGGAGCATGGACTGATTGCACCAAATGGCCTGTTTCAGTGCTGTAAATCTCATGATATGTGTGCTTGCTGTGACTATTCCACACGCGTAATCAAGTAGCATCACTCAAAGAATAGGGTGTTCTCTCTGGGCTGAACAACCTTTATTCCTCTGCCAATGTCAATAAAAAAAAAAATCACCTGATGTATCTTATTTCTATTCCTGGGTGTTTACTGTGTGGAATTATGCTGCTGCAATTTCCTCAATTACAACAGTGACCTTCAATCCAAAAGTGCTTCATTGCCTGCCAAATGTTTTCAGGTGTCCTGGATGAAAGTCATGATACAAAAGTAAATTTGCTGTTTCTTCAGCAGACTGTTTATTTGTGACCTGCTGCCTTCATTTCCCAAAAAGCCTTGAGTCAGTACAGATCACTTTTCATGTCCGTTGCTTCTGAAACCTGATGTATGAGTAAGCAAAATTGAGATCACAGATGTTCGTGGAGTATGTTACAGTCTTGTCTTGCCATAATATTTCAAACATTGCTGTCAGAATACAGCCAGCAAGTGATGCCACTTTCACCATTCTAACTGATCTCATACTGAAGTGTGGAGTGATGTCAGAACAGGTAGGCACTTATTCCAAAATCACATCGTTAGTTTTCACATGTACACTGATGACACTGAGCTCTACCTCACCATCACCTCTCTCGATGACTGATGCCACTCATGCTAAATTATCCAACTGCTTGTCTGACATTCGATACTGGAAGAGCAGATATTTCCTCCAGTTAAATATTGGAAAGACTGAAGTTGTTGCCTTCAAACCCCTCTCTGAACTCCATTCCAACTACTCCATCTCTCTTCCTGGCAACTATCTGAGACTAAACCAGTCTGTCTGCAGCCTTTGTGTCATAGTTGACCCCAAGATGAGCTTCTGACCTCACATCTGTACCATCACTAAGACCGTCTATTTCCACCTCTGTAACATTGCCCAAATTTGCCCCTGTCTCAGCTCAGCTGCTACTGAAACTCTCATTCGTGCCTTTGTTACTTCTAGACATGACTATTCCAGTGCACCAGGGCTGGTCTCCCACAGCCTACGCTCCGTAAACTCTGCTGCATGTGACCTTGCTCGCACAAAGTCCCATTCACCCCCCCACCCCCGCGGTTGCAGGCCCACGTTTGTTCCCAATCAAGCATTGACTTGATTTTAAAATTCTAATAAAAACATAAGAACTAGGAGCAGGAGTAGGCAATTCAGCCCCTCGAGCCTGCCCCGCCATTCAATACGATCATGGCTGATCTCATTTCGGTCTCAACTCCAATTTCCCGCCCTGTCCCAATAACCTTTCAACCCGTTACTAATTAAAAATCTGTCTATCTCCTCCTTTAAATTTATTCAGTGTCCCGGCATCCAGTGCATTTTGAGGTAGTGAATTCCACAGATTCACGACCCTTTGAGAAAAGTAATTCCTCCTCATCTCTGATTTAAATCTACCACCCCTTAGCCTAAAACTATGGCCTCTCGTTCTAGAGTGCCCCAGAAGGGGAAACACCCACTCCACGTCTATTTTGTCTATCCCCTTTAGCATCTTATATACCTCAATTAGATCTCCTCTCATCCTTCTAAACTCTACCGAGTATAGGCCTAAACTCAATCTCTCCTCATAAGACAAGCCCCGCATCTCTGGAATCAATCTACTGAACCTCCTCTGAACCGCCTCCAGTGCAACTACATCCTTCCTCAAGTAAGGGGACCAAAACTGTGCACAGCACTCCAGGTGCGGTCTCACCAATGCCTTGTACAGTTGCAACAACACTTTCCTATTTTTATACTCTATTCCTTTAGCAATAAATGCCAAAATTCCATTTGCCTTCCTTATTACCTGCTGTACCTGCATACTAGTTTTCAGCGATTCATGCACGAGGACACCCAGATCCCTCTGCACTGAAACATTCTGAAGTTTCTTTCCATTTAAATAATAAGTCGCCATTTTATTCTTCCGACCAAAATGGATAACCTCACACTTATCCACGTTAAACTCCATCTGCCAAATTTTGGCCCATTCACCTAACCTGTCCACATCCATTTGTAAATATCTTATTTCTTTATTTCAACTTACTTTCCCACCTATTTTGGTGTCATCTGCAAATTTAGCTATAGTACCTTCTATCCCTGAATCCAAGTCATTAATATAGGTTGTAAATAGTTGGGGCCCAAGGCCCTGTGGCACCCCACTAGTTATAGCTTGCCATCCAGAAAAAGACCCATTTATCCTGACTGTCTGCTTTCTGTTGGTTAGCCAACCCTCTATCCAAGCTAATATATTACCCCTAACTCCGTGTAATTCTGTGTAACAGTTTTGAATTTACAAATCTGCCTTTAATTTCTTATTCTGTTTTATTTTTGCGATTTGGACAGTTTTGGGCCTGAGAAGGCACAGGTGGGGATGTTGATTGTGCTTGTAGCTGGGTTGCTTGCCAGGCCACTTTCAAGGTCCTTGAGTGTAGGTCTATAGATATGAGAGACTGTAGGACATTAGTGAACTCCGTGGAGTTTACGTGGAGCCCAACAACTTGCATGTTGCCTTTTTTGGGGTAACAGCCTATGAATTACCAGATTTATTGCATGAAATTTCACAATTTACCATCGTTGGATTTCCACTTCCTTTGGTGTGAGGAATGGCTGGCTCTAATTTTAAGGTTCTGCTCCTTTGTTCTGGACTTCCCACCAGAAGAAATTGTTTATCTTTATCTATCCTATCAACTCCTTGCGTTTTAAACACCTAAAATACATCACTCTTAATCCTCTATACCAAAGGGAGTTCAGTCCTAATCTATGTGACTTGCCCTCATTATTTAACCATTTTAACTCTGATATCATTCTGATGACTGCACCCCTTCCAAGAGTAGTATATCCTTCCTCAGGAGGGGCACTTAGAACTCAGAGCAGTACTCTAGTTTGGACCTGACTGGAGCTTTATATAACTATAGAACATTCAGCCTTTTTGTATTCCAGTTACCTTGCAATAATGGCCATTAACTTTTTTGCACTCTCTTTGTATCCATTACTTTTGGTTTCTAAGGGAACAATAAGCAACAAGTGTCATATTGAAGGTTTCAGTGTTAGTGGCGGTGACATGCTGTCGACTGTGCCATGCCCGAGTTAGTGAAATCAGTGGATTAGTTAGTGTGCATGAGTCAGCTTTGCACAGTGAAACGCTAGCATGGTATGTGATTGCAGAAGGATTGCTGCTTCAGTTTGAATGTGTGTCACGACTATTGGTGTTTGAAAGCACTGTGTCGTTATTCACTCTAGCGTAGCTTTTCAACTCACCTACTCCTTGACCATGGAATTAAAGATTTGGAAATAGAAAGTTAAACTGGTGGATAGTCAGCTAATATTGCTGTCTTTTTTTTGTTTCTTGAGATGTGGATGTCACTGAAAAGTTCAGCGTTTGTTGTCTGTTTGTAATTGCCCTTGAACTTGGCTTGCTAGACCCTTTCAGAGGGCTGGAGTCACATGTAGGCCAGACCAGGTAAGGATGGCAGATTAGTGAACCAGATGGGTTTTTACTACAATTGGTGATGGTTGTCATGGTCACCATTACTAGCTTTTTATTCCAGGTTTATTAATTTGTATGCTAGCTGCCATAGTGGGATTTGAACTCGTGTCCCCAGAGCATTAGCTTGGGCCTCTGGATTACTAGTCCAGTGACCTTACCACTACACCGCTGTTTCCCCCTAACATGCGACCTGAAAATGACAGAGGAAAACTCCAGGTTAGCTTCCATGATTGCACACTGGCTTTGGGCAGGGATAGCTACAGAGGATGGAAGGGGCTGGCCTATCTCAGCTCTTACTGTGACGTTACCCAGGTTTGTCATGGGAACAGGTTGCAATAATAATGCAGCAATAAAGATTCAAACAGGAGAAAGTAACAATGGATGAAAAGATTTTAAAAGCAAGAAGAATGTCAAGCTATCTTTTCCCCTTCACCTGTTGTGTTTATTCCTGTTGACTGAATGTTTACTCCATCTAATTTGCTCTTCAGTCAGTAAATTTTGCCATAACTGTAAAAAGCACTGAACTAAATGAACGTCAGATGGACTGTCTGGCAGTCTGCCACGAATCAAAATTAAAAAGACCGAGGACTGGAAGCAGGGTTCTGGGAAAAGGATCAAACCATTTTACTAAACTGACTGGTTTGGCTGGGCAAGCCACCCAGAAACCTGAAATCTCTCAAGTAGCACAGGATGAGCAGACACTTCCTGCTTTCCTAATGGGGACCAAAATAAAATGTGACTTTATCTGCAGACAGTGCCCAAACAGGACAGTGCACAAGGCCAGCTTATGTATGATGCAGTGAAATTGTCAGCTGTAAGCAATCCATCGTGTGCTGTTTGTTGCTTATAGCAGGAAACATCAAAGTGCAGAATAGTTTGGTAACATGTGACATTACAGTGACATGCTGTCGAGATGGGCTGGCTATAATCAACTGCAAACTGACAAACTGTTATTCAGCGCCTTTCGCAACATCGAGACATCCCAATGTTCTTCCCCATCAATGCAGTAATGTGTACTCACTATGGTAATGCAGAGAATGTGGCAGCCAATTTGTGCATAGTAAAATCCCACAAACAGCAATAAGACAATTAGCCCATTAACCTGTTGGTTGAGGGATAAATATTGGCCAGGACACTGAAAAGAACTCCCATGCTCTCATTTGAATAGTACCATTGGATCTTTTAGTTTAACATCTCATAGGAAAGACCATACCTCCGACATTGCAGCACTGCCTCCGTATTGCACTGGAGTGTCATCTTGGATTATGTGCTTGATTTTTATAGATATAAAATTAGCTGTAAAATTGTCTTTTTTTTTTAAAAAAGAAAAGTCATGAAAGGCTTTCTATAAAAATGGATGGGACCATCGGGGAATCAGGATTTCAGGCAGCTTGAGCTCACTGCAAAGGAAACTCTTCAAAGGAATTGTCCAATCACTGGCCATCCTGAAACTAACTGTAGAAATCAGGAAATTCTCTAGATTGTGGTGAATTACCTAATCTCAGGAAAGGTTGATTGTGGAGCTGTTATGATGGACCCGGACTAAGGAGGGGAGTAGTCAACCGAGGCTTCCATTCCTGATTGTTACCCTGCAATCCACCCATGAAAGTTGCTTGTGTGGAGGTCAGGAAATAGTAGGATTGAGCTATGCTTCAATATTTCCCTCCTGTCGCCCAGCCAAATACCCCTCAGCGCTGAGGCCACACATGAAGAATGGGTAGTCGAGTGAGGTACGAGAGAGACAGTCTGTCTAACCCAGCCCCAGAATAGCCCACTGCCTTCAGAAAAAAAGGTTGTTGGGGGGGGGGTATAATTATTTGAAAACAAATCTTTTTGTTTTTTTGTAAATCCTATTAATCCACGCAAAGGGTCTTTCTTCTCTTGAGGTTTTCTTCTGTATGTGGAACCGGGTCTGAGAGGTGAACATGCTTGACTTGATTTGGAAACCTGGTATTTGACAAATGAGAATAAATTTACATTGAAAATGGCTTTCACTAAGAGAACACATCCCTTACTAAATATGGTGACGGGGTGAACACAGTCACTGCGTGTGGATCATTATGGCAACCACTGAGTCAGATTGACAGAGAAGATCAAATGAGCTGTCACAATGTTTTTTTCCTGGTCAGGGTGCTGTCTCAGCAGGTTTGCATCTTACATTTGGCAAGCAATAAGGCAGTGAGCTGCAGTAAGTGGTAAAGCCTGCAGTTAATAATGTGGGCAGTGACAGCTGATCTGTCAGATCATAGGTACATTGCCTTTCCTGATAGTAGGCAGGCATTAAAAGGGGCCCATTTACAAGATCATAGATATTTAGCAGGAGAAGAGGTACAAAGTGCACTGTTAGAGAGTCAAAAGGCAAACAGTAAGACTTGAGCAGATTGTTTGTGATTTTCAAGTTAATGTATAGTAATAGAAAAGCACATTGGATTCCTGCAGCTGCTGTACAGTACAACATATGTATATGCTTCACAACACAATTTCCCTTTCACAAAACCACATTGACTCTTCCTGATTGTCTTATGATTTTTTTTAATGTCCTCCTATTACCACATTAATAATGGATTCTAGCATGTTTCCCTTGACAGCATCATATAAATGCAAGCTGTTGTTATCAGGAACTTTATGGGAATATCCATATTGAACCTTGTGGTAAGGGCTGCAGTACAGAAGTATTTGTTCTGCCTTGTCAATAAAGCAGCATTTAGTACCCATTCCTAGTTGCCCTGAAGTGATGATGGGGGGCCTTCTTGAACTAATGTGGGCTTTGCAGTGAGGGTGTTAGGTCGGGAATTCTAGGATATGGATCCAGCAATGATGAAGGAATATGTCTTAGTGGGGATTGTAGATGACTTGGAGGAAAACTTGGAGCTGATGGTCTTTCTTGGTAGTACAGGTTGAAGAAGGAGAGAAGCTATTGAAATAACTTTGGGAAAGTGATGTAGTACACCCTGTAGGTGGTATGTACTGCAGCCACAGTGCACTGGTAGTGGAGTGGGGTGGATATTGAGGTCAGTGGTAGGAACACAATCAGGTAGTGTTGGTTTTTTTGGGTGTTCTTGTGGCTGTACCCATCCAGATGAGTGACAAGTTGCACTCCTTGTAGATGGTGAATAGACTTCGGCGGGGGGGAGAAGAGAGGGGGGTGCTGGTCAGGAGGTGAGCTACTCATTGCAGAGCATCCAGCCTGTGCTTGGAGCTGAGGTGTTGATCAGGCTGGTTCAATTAGAACCTCTGGTCAGTCATGAGCCCTTCAAGGTGTGGCAGACATGACATGTTGAGCGGTAAGAGTAGATGACTGGGCATTCTCTTATTCTTGATCATTACCTGGCACTTACATGGTGTGCATGTTGCCTGGCATCTGTCAGCTCAAGCCTGCATTGCTTGAGTCTTTCTGGTGTGAGCTGATTTGTGAATGGTGCTGAACACTGCAGAGCTCTCACTGAACAGCTCCACTCCTGCGGGGGAAGGTCATTGATGAAGCAGCTGAAGATGGCTAAGCCAAGTACACTTCCCTGAGGAGCTTTGGCAGTAATATCTTGGGCTTGTGCTGGCTGGCCTCCAACACCCACCGTCATCTTCCTGTGTCTTCACTGGAGGGTTTTATCAAAGGTTTTGTTAATTTAAAATCAAATTATGTCCTGAACAAGGGCTGAATTGGGGTAGGTTTTACAATCAATATCATTTTTTGTGTTTTATGCAGAAAAATGGCAGCAGAGCAAAATAGTGTATTGATCATTAGATGAGGGTCTTTCCAGTATTAGGATTCAAAGGCTAACGGTCGTTAGAGTACATCATTGTGCCAATGAGATATGGCATTGGACTGTTCTTAAACTTTAATTGTTTTACATCTTAATTCAATTGGTAACTGGTAGCACTTATTGGGGTTTCTCTTTGACCCCCAGTGACTTCAGTTGTACTTGGACCTCTTGTCATTTTTTTGGTCAAATGCTGCCTTGTTGTTGAGGGCAGGCACTGTCCTCAAAAACATTCTGCTCTGGTGTCCAAAACTAAGTGATTCTGGTGGAACCCGAGTTGAGCATTGGGAAGCAGCTTATCAGTGAATTGGTGCCACCATTACTAACCCTTTACTGATAATTGGAGTAAGGTTGATTTGGGTGGGAATTAACTGGGTTTAATGTGTCTTTTTTTTTGTGGATTGTCTTACATGCACCACTGCTGCTGTTCCCCAATTCTGTCAGACTTTAGTGTGTATTTTAGGATGGGTAAACTACTAGATTATCTGAATATGTCTCAAATTCCACACCCCTTTACCAGAATTCATTACTTTTCCATCAAAAAGGATAGATTTTTCAGACCCTTAGCTTTTATTCTTAACTTAAATGATCATTTGGATCTGAACCACCGAAACTGGTTGTACAAGTGCTTGATAATCATGCTGAACTTTTAATCAATCATGCCTAAATTTATTGATAAAAGAAACTTATCTTTTCACATTGATTTTGATGATTAAAAGCCATCCACAGCCCTGCCAAACCTTTCCCCCTCAGGATAGCTCTCGTTGTGGAAACAAGCTCAAATGAAATGTTCACAGAATTGACATTTGCTCAGGGATGGTTTGCCGGGTGCTGATGGACAGAGGGGGTTAGACCCGAATACTGAGGCAGGAGATTGTAATGCAGGTCGTGTTCTGTCATTTTTACTGTAGGATCTCGGACCGCGGTGGCGGGATTCCCCACGATATCATCGCCAAAGTGACAGACTATCACTTCACCACAGCCGAGGAAAGCTCTCAGGATACCAAGATGAACGCCTTTTATGGCCACACGGTCAACAGTGGCCCACAGTCGGGACCGATGCACGGGTAAGAAATGAGAGGGATGATAATGGGATCCTGGGTCAGGAGAACCTGCCAGCATTCTGCGTGGGTAATCACAGCCAGCTTTGGAGGCCCTATCTGTGATTCAATCAGTAAGTAAAGAAATCCAGGTTAAGTTACACACTGGCAGAGAGTTTGCACTGTACAGAAGTGGCTTATAATAAGTACAGGGTAGCCTCACTACCAGACATGGGAATATAGAAACAGAAAGAGGCCATTCAGCCCCTCTAACCTGTTCTGCTAGTCACTTAGAGCATTGCTGATCTATATCATTACACTCTCTTTGGCTGTTAAGGTACATGGAACCAGGATGGGCAGAGTCTAATGTTTAGCTGCAGTGTTTTCGTTTCAGTCAGCTGCCGAGTAAAGGATTTCTTTGAATTTGTGTCAATCGATGATAAACTCCTCAACTTCATTTCTGATCCTTTTTGGCTCTAATTTCAATAATCTTGGTAAAACGAACCCTCTCCCTGCTGCTGCAATCTGGTTAGCCATTAGGTCAGCTTCACCGGGTTGGATTTCCCTGGTGATTCTTGTCAATTTGTCCACCACCAAATCTGCTCTGAACGATGAGGAGAATCCCTGCTTACAAGTCTATTGGTCTTTTAGGCCCTGATTGTATCTCTCCCACTGTCTTATAGATATACACGCTATATCTTATATGAGCTCTATAATTTCTCTCACTCCCACTCTACCATTGGCTTCTCCATGGGAGCTTGTTCATGTTCACACTATCCTTTGTGGATCAAGGTAATTCACTTTGGATTCTTTACCCTAAATCACATTGAAATACGTTTCCCCAGAAGTTCAAATCATTTGATTTGCTTCGGGAGAATGCTATAGAGAGTTGCAAACCATCACATCCTGGGCTGAAAATGGAATAAAGCTAACCTCCATGAGTTCAAAATGTATGTACGGTTCAGGTCACGCGGCCCCGCCTCCGCCGGGGTCACGGGGCTCCGCCGGGGTCACGCGGTCCCGCCCCCGCCCCCGCCTCGGTCACGTGGTCATGTAGCACTGGATTTCAGTGATGTGATTCAATTGAATCAATCTGCTATCCATGCTCACCCATCATTGGCCTTTTAATGGAATAAATGTCTCTCCTAACTCGTGCTATACACCTGACCAAAGATTAACATGCGATAGAAAAATCTCTGGGGTTCGTTTTACCAAGATTATGATGTTGGTGAATCATTTGAGTGTTTGCACAGTTTAGGATCTCATCTGTCCACTTTAACCTGTTGCTACCAAATGATACTCTGAAGCATTTATGGTCTGTAAGTATCACATCTTTAAGTATCTGATATCTATTAATATATTGAAACAGTTGTAGCCACAGCAAATTCAGACAGACACGTTTATACTGAAACCAGCCTATGTAAATCTCACATTATCCCACCCATGGAGACTGTTTACCAGCTCCTCTGCCTAGAGAGATTGCTACACCCCGACTAACTCTACCTTTCAGCTTGCCAGCATAAGTGAAGTCAAAGTATTATATAAATAAAAGGATAGATCGTGTGGCTTTAAAATAGGGACTAAAATGTATCCGCACACCCTAACTGATTGCTCCCCTAGCCTCAAACTCCCTTTCATTTTGATGACATTACCTTGATGACTACACATTGCTTTCACTCCCCATGGCCAACACCATGGGAGATATTCCATATAAAGTAACTTGTGGGAAATCCTTTTTGCATACGGAGTGTTCTTGACGAGTTAAAAGGGGACCCTGATCAGTGGTGGTTGTCATCCTGTTGCCAGTGAGCCCATGACTGGTTCCCATGTAGAAATCGCACATTACCTGGCATGCCCACCCCTCACAGGCGGACTTCAGTTGACAGCCTGGCTTTGGCCCAGTTTGCATAAGAGCAATAACTTTTAAAAGGGACGGTGCAGAGGGCTATTAATAGCAGCAGCGTTTGGATGACAGTCTGTAATGAGAACTGATTTTAATTCCTGTGAGACTTGGATGAACTGAATCTAAAAAACGAAGCAAACCTCAAGGACTGAAACAAGCCAGTTTTGAATACTTTTTTGAAAGATTAGAGACTCAGCTAGTTAAAGTGATTCTTATATTAATTTTTAGGAAATTGTTGACCAGCAGTTGGCCAATTGGATGATGTCCATTTTTGCTTTGCTGCAACAGTGGGTCTATTGTCCTGTTTTCAGAGGCTTATTGGTCACCTGATTCCCAACTGAGCCAACTTAATCAGACCTGTTGCCAAAAACTGGTTACACCTTCTCTGTCTGTCTTCACTTCGGTTAGGTAAATTTAATTTGTGCTTTTGAGACCTCTTGACCAACCCCCCCTCCCCCCTCCTGCTTCTAAGGAAAGCAGGTCAACAGAATTCCCGCTAGGACTTTCTCTTCAGAAATCCAGGCACCTGGTCTTGCTGCACAGCAACCACTCCCCCACCCTCCCCTACCCACTGAGCTCCTATATCAGCAATGTCTAATTATAAAATGTGTTGCGACATTGAGCCAGATGCACTCAAATTTTGATCCCCTTGTTTTTTGTTGATTCAACTAGCCACTGACCATTTACCCCATCTCCCCAGGCTGGGGAAGGTGGAGAAATCAGCCAGAATTCCTGTGCCCGATTGAGATCTCGTGACCACTACTGTCGACCTTGCCATTGACTGAGGACCACTGGGCGAGTGCAGGGTTCAGCTTTGTTGCTGTTCCCCAACAACTCACTGTCAAACTTCGCACCTGTACAAAGGCCAGCTGAAGTGTGTACAGGGAGGGGTGACTCCCCTCCCTGCCGCCATGTCCCAGTATCAGTTATTGCCCCCAGAGATATGGGAAAGGCTGAAAACTGGAGAAGCAATTTTAAGATTGAGAGTCTGATCAAACCGTGAGTGGCTCTGTCAGAGTGACGGAAAATGCTGACCCAGAATCTTCCATTCTGCCTTGTCACCAAAGCCATATTTTTTAAAATCAGCTTTTGTTTTAGAAGGATGCTGAGGGAATAGTAAAAACATCTGTCAACGACGAATCATCTTAATTCCTTCACCTTAAATTCGCACAGCCCAAACTAGAACTATTCTACCCCAATCATTCAAAAATACTTCTTGCATAAAGGCATTGAATTCTTCAATCATTTGAATTAAGTAATTTGGAAAGTGAGAATCCAGACACTATTAATTCTGTAAGTAATCTGTACAGGTGAGGTGGGAAGTCCAGGGGTGGAGATAGCAGGATGCACAGTGCTATTGATTTTTCCCATGTTCGGGTGGGGGCCGGGAATTGGGCAGTTTTGGGAGGATGGGAGAAGATCCTTGATCCTCTGGGATTCTTCCCCATGCAACTTACACCCCAATTGGAATTTGGGTTATGGGCAACCCCTCCCCCCCACCCCCATCTAGGTAAGACTTTGGAAGTGTCTAAGAATGGGAAGGGGAGTTGGGATGTTCCTTGGCTATCCCAGGAACTTGACCCAGGAGGACACTTGCTCGACCTGGTACTCTACTAAGGAAGGTCCCAATCAAAGGTAATCAGTCCTAGAGGGAATTCTCCCTTAAGAACATTGGAGAAAACTCACCTATCCCTAGCCCTTTCTGGCTCTCGGCCTCTCTTATTCTTTCATGGGCTGTAAGTGTCGCTGGCAAGACCAGCGTTTGTTGCCCATCCCTAATTGCCTTCGAGGCGCACCTCTCTGCCGGAGCTGTGGGTTGCCACAGCAACACTGTTGGCACAGCCAAGTGGCCCCAGCAATGACCCCATAGCTGCAAATTCAATAAAGGCAGCAAATCGTGTGGTGATGCCAGTGTGTACAGTGCAGCAAGGGAGAACATTGTGTAAGGCCAATGTGCAGTGACAGTGGATGTGATGAACGGTGTTGTAAGAGCAGTGTGTAATATGTAAACGTATTTTTCAATGTTTTTACTTTGTTCCTGTACAGTACAGGGAGTGCAGTATTGTCAGAAGTGCAGTTATTTAGATGAGACGTTAAACCGAGGCACAGTCTGCCTCTGAGGTGGATGCTAAAAACCTCATGGAATTATTTGAAGAAGAGCAGGAGAGTTTTCCCCAATGTCGTAGCCAATATTTCAAACCAGCATCAGTAAAAACAGATTATCTGATCATTGCTGTATGTGAGAGCTCTCTGAGCACAAATTGGCTGCTGCGTTTTCTACATTACAATGGTGAATAAACTTCAAAAGTACTTCATTGGCTGTGTCTTGCGGTTGTGAAAAGCACTAAATAAGAGATTATATCTAGCAGGAAAGGCTGGACAAGCTGCAACTCTTTTTTACTCCTTTCTAGAAAAGGGATAATGAAGGGGCTGATCTGATTGAGGTCTTTAAGGTTATAAAGATGGACAAAGAGAAGTTTCTACTTGTAAGGGAGACCAGACAAGGAGCCATAAATATAAGATGGTCACTGATTATTCCAATAGGGAATTCATGATGAACTTCTTTATCCAGAAAGTGGTTAGAATGTGGAATGTAGTTGAGATGAATGATTTGGCTGCATTTAAAGGAAAACTAATTAAGTACATGAGGGGGAAAGGAATAGAAGGATGGGGTGAGATGAAGAGAGGTCGGAGGAAGCTCATGTGGAGCGTAAACACAGACATTGACCTGTTGCATCGAATGGCCTGTTTCTGTGCTGTGAAACCTGTTTTTGGATACTAATCAGACCGGTTCCATTAATGCTGAGATAATCACTTTGCTGCATTTTCCATCAATTTAGTTGCAATTAACCCTGAAGTTTCCACATTAGCCACTAACTTAAAACAAGTTGATATCAGTTAGCGAATGATTGATTAACATTTTAGTCAGCAAATGAATCAATATGTGTACATGGGCACATGAGTAAATGAAATTACTGGCAAAGTGTGATTGTGGAATAACCTGAACTTCTATTCTGATATATTCAGAATGAACAATGGAGAAACCCTGTAAACTAATAGACAGGGGCACGTCAGGCAGTTAATGGAATTGTTTGTTTAATGCTCTACAGGTGTATTGTCCCCTTTTGCACCTGATAAATTCTCTGAACAGGCTGCAGTAATAAAGCTGTTCTTTCTGTTGCTTGTCCAGGTTTGGCTTTGGCTTGCCCACCTCCTGCGCTTACGCCAAGTACCTGGGAGGGTCCCTGTCCATTCAGTCCATGCAAGGCATCGGAACAGACGTGTATCTGCGCCTCAAGCACATCGATGGGAAAGAAGAAAGTTTCCGCATCTAACTAATCAGTTTAATCCTCTGGTGTGGAGATTATTGATAAGTGGTTATATAGCATTATCCCTAAGCTCCAAATACAACTGGACATAAACTCCCAATAATTCTGAAGAACTGCTTTTGGATATGAAGGAAGTAGAAAAAGTCTGGGAGAAGGCCCTCTCAGCATCGCTTGCATACTAGAGAGTGGAGTGAAGGAGCCCTGATTGATGGTGAAAGGAGGGATTGCTGGAAAAAAAAACTTACAGCACTATTAAGTTATTCAGCTTGGCTTGAATGGATTTTGAATAAGAAGAGAGGACTCACATGACTGAACTGATGCTGAAGATGGTGGCTGGGTGAACTGTCTCATACAGTGATCAGTCACTTGGCCAGCAGTGCCCTCTGCTGGTTTGTGTCTGCATTTTCTTTCCAGGCAAATGGTTGATCATTGAAGACTAGAGTGGAAGCAGAAAAGAAAATCCCAACCCACATAAACAAAACAGAACACTTTTTAACCCTTTGGATGTAGAGAAACATTTATTTACTACAGTTTAATACAAGCATAGTACAATAATTTCTGAATTTTAATCTTTTATAAGAATTGATGTTGTTAACTTTCTGTATTTGACAATCAGAGGCTACCCATTTTCCTACTGAAACTGCAGTTTGTTCTGCATTGCAGAAATTTGAATATTAACACTCACCCTGTGTGTCGTGAGAAGAAAAATGGTTTTCATTCAGGATAATACCAAAAAAAAAAGTTCAGTGTAAATGCCATTCATTTAATGTTATCAGTTGAAATTGCAGTAATTTTCAGTGCTGGTGCTGCTGCCCACGGATCAGAATGATGGGGTTCTCTAGTCATCTGAAGTGCAGGCACTGCAGGAATGACCTGCTCAAAGGAAATAGCCAATTTGGAATGAGTATAAAGGAGTCTGTTTGCGCATTGTTACCACACCATAACAATGACCCAGATGTTATTACAGATTCCTGATGTGTAGATTCACTTTTCCAAACCATCACAGCTCGCAGCAGCAACTTATATGGTTAAGCCGTCTAAGGCTCCTATGCTTAAAGTTACCTTAATTTGACCATTTACGCATTGATGCTCTGATGACTTGCCATGCTGTGGCTCTTTCTCAGGACCTTTTTACGCTGAGGTTGGGCTCCACTCCTGATATTACGTCGAGACACAGGCCAGTGTAATTGCGCCAATTCCTGAGGTTTCAATTTTCATCCTCCGAAAAGCTTCCTGTTTTCCCCGTCGACTCTGTCCAACAACGAATACCACGTTACAGGACAAGACTTTATAAGTGTTGGAATGGCGGCTTGAAAGGCACTGGAAGCTGTGAAACATCCAGGATGCAAATACAATGGCGATTGCCACGTAGTGGAATTACCCTCCGTTACTTATTGCAGTAGGCAAGGTTCTAAAGACAGGCTCTGGTCAGTCTTGCCTTTCTAAAGAGAATGAGGAAAACCCTTAATACAAATAACACATGGTTTAAAGAGTTCATTCCTTTTAGCACAGAGAAAAAGATGGCTACTTTGATCAGAATTGGTATTTTTGTGAGAGTAACCCTATCCCCATCCACAAATAATAAAGAAAACACATCTGATATCTAAAAATGTTCATTTTTTCTGAACAGGTTAAAGCGTAGTGAATTCCTGCTATGACTTAATTATTTTAAATTGCATTTAATGTTCAGAAAGAAGTCAAAATAAAACTTGGGACATTAGTTCTCTTTACATGAAGTGATGTTTTAATAACTTGTTTGCTTTCAAAGTTAAATGAGTCTCATTATAGGCCCAGAATTTTCTGATGTAATGACAGAAGATAATTTTCTTTTTGCTGAGGACTGTTAGTTATTGCAGATTTATTGATGTACAGCAAAAACCTGTGTATTTATGGTATTGAATATAGTGAATAATTATCAATAAATTGTCACAAAGAAGAAAAGATAAGTCTAGTGCTACAAAAATATCAAATTGCGTTCTTGATATTTGTACTTTTACCCAGCCTCTAGATATAATTACCTATCAGGAAATGTCACAAAAATGAGATGTTATTCATAAAAGCTACTGAGAAATCTGCACTGCAATGCTGTTTTTTGGCTGCAGTTGAGTGCTTCAGTTTGAGTTTGGTGACTGAGGGAGTTTGGTGAAGAGGGAGGAGGTGCTCCTTTCTTTTTCTACCTTTCCTTCGGAAGAAGAGCGGCGGCCTTGGTAAGTAGGACCTGGTGAGTAAATTAGAAAAGTGTAATATTTTTAAATAAGTTGCTATACTTGGATTTAACTGAGAAACACCAGGAATAAGGGAAATTTAGGGCCAATGTAATAAAGTAATATAAATAACCTGAAGTAGAATAAAGTTAACGTAAGGGAAGTAGAGTTAGGACATGACAGGGCAGCACAAAGATGACCAAAAATAATAGTGGAGAGAGAGAAAATAAACTTTGAGGGTAAACTAGCAAGGAATATAAAAATGGACAATAAGAGCTTCTTTAAATATATAAGGAAGAGAGAGGCCACAGTCAATATAGGCCTCTTAGAGAATGAGGCTGAGGAAATAATAATGGGGAACCAGGAAATGGCAGAGGAGTTGAATAAATACTTTGTATCAGTCTCCTAGAAGACATGAATAGCATTCCAAAAATACCAAATAATGAAGAGGCAAAATGGGGGGAGGAAATAAATGCAATAACTATCATTAGAGAAAAAGTATTAGCGAAACTAATGGGGCTAAAGGCCAATAAGTCACCTGGACCTGACGGGTTGCATCCTAGGATATTAAAGGAAGTAGCTGCAGAGATGGTGGATGCACTGGTAGTAATCTTCAAGAATCCTTAGATTCTGGAAAAGTCCCAGAGGATTGAAAAACTGCCAATGTAACACCCTTATTCAAAAAAGGAGACAAAAAACAGGTAACTATAGGTCAGTTAGCTTAACATCTGTCATTGGGAAAATGTTAAGAGTCTATTATAAAGGATGTAATAGCAGAGCATTTAGAAATGCATAATATAATCAAGCAGAGTCAGCATGGCTTCATGAAGGGGGAATCACGCCTGACAAATTTATTAGAATTCTTTGAGGAGGTAACAAGTAGGATAGATAAATGTAATATATTCGGATTTCCAAAAGGCGTTTGATAAGGTACCACACATAAGGCTATTTAATAAGATAAGAGCCCATAGTTTTGGGGGTAATAAGCATGGATAGAGGACTGGCTGACTAATAGAAGACAGAGAGTTGGGATAAGGGGGGCATTTTCAGGATGGCAACCTGTAACTAGTGCAGTGCCACAGGGATCAGTGCTGGGGCCACAATTGTTTACAATATAAATTACTTGGATGAGGGAAGTGAATGTACTTTTGCCAAATTTGCGGATGACACAAAAATAGGTGGGAAGGTAAGTGATGAGGAAAACACAAGGAGTCTACAGAGGGATATAGACAGGTTAAGTGAGTGGACAAAAACTTGGCAGATGGAATATAATGTGGGAAAATGTGAGGTTATGCACTTTGGCGGGAAGAATAGAGGAGCTGAATATTATTTAAATAGAGAAAGACTAAAAAGCTGCAGCACAGAGGGGCCCTCATGCATGAATCCCAAAAAGATAGCATACAAGTTCAACAAGTAATGGGGAAGGCAAATGGAATGTAGTATAAAAGTAGGGAAGTCTTGTTAAAACTATACAATGCTCTAGTTAGACCACACCTAGCATACTGTGAACAGTTTGGCTCCCCTTATCTAAGGAAAGATATATACTGGCATCAGAGGCAGTCCAGAGAAGGTTCACTAGGTTGATCCTGAGGGTGGAGGGATTTTCTTATGAGGAGAGGTTGAGTCGGTTGAGCCTGAACTCACTGGAGTTTGGAAGAATGAGAGATGACTTTATTGAAACATATAAGGTTCTTAGGGCTTGACAGGGTAGATGCTGAGAGGTTGTTTCCTCTTGTGGGAGAGTCCAGGACCAGAGGGCATAATCTCAGAGTAAGGGGGCGCCCATGTAAGACAGAGATGTGGAGGAATTTTCTTCTCAGAGGGTAGTCAATCTGTGGAATTCTTGACCCAGCCTCTACAGCCCTCTGCAGTAGTTAAGTATATTCAACTGCAGCAACTTGAGCTCCGGGTTTCAGAGCAAGTAGGACCTCAAATGTAGTAATCTCTGGATTACTCCCACTACCACGTGATAGTGAGTACAGAAGTAGGAAGATAAGTCAGATGGATGCATGGCTGGAAAGATGGTGCAGGAGGGAGGGCTTTAGATTCCTGGGACACTGGGACTGGCTCTGGAGGAGATAGTAGCACCTGTACAAGCCAGATGGGTTGCACCCGAACAGAGCTGGGACTGAGTTCCTTGTGGGGTGTTTTGCTAGTGCTGTTGGGAGGGCTTTAAACTAACTTGGCAGGGGTGTGGGAACCAGGAGAGAATATTAGAGAGGAATACCAGGGTGCACAAAATACTGGGAGGGACAGATAGCACTAGTATAGAGAGTAGTAAGTTAATAGGTGAAGTCAGGGTGAGGGAGAAAGTAACAAAATCTTGCATGTATGTGAATGCATGGAGTATAGGAGATAAGATTGGGGACTTACAGGCGCAGGTTGCCATGTGGAAATATGATGTAGTGATAAGAGAGACCTGGCTCAAGGAAGGGCAGAACTGGGTGTTAAATATTCCTGGATACAAGGTGGTCAGAAGGGATAGGAAGAAAAGGAGGCGGGGTGGTGGTATTGGTTAAGGAGAGCACTGCAGCTCTGGAGAAAGAGGATGTCTGAGGATTCAAGGCTAGAATCAATTTGGCTAGAGCTAAGGAACAAAAAGGGTGCAATTACATTGCTTGATGTAGTCTATAGACTGCCAAATAGTGAGAAGGACGTAGAAGAACAAATCTGTAGGAAAATTACAGAGGTGCAGGCATTATAGATTAATTATAAAGGGTGACTTTAATCATCCAAATGTAGACTGGGACTGGTAGTGTAAAGGGCGGAGAGCGGAAAAAGTTCCTAGATTGTGTTCAGGAAAATTTTCTACAGCAGTATGTGTCCAATTCAACAAGAAAAGACGTACTGTTGGACTTGGTTCTTTGAAGTAGAACAAGTCGATCAAGTCTGCGAGGGAGCATTTAGGAGATACTGATCATTGTATAGTACGTTTTAGGATGATGATAGAAAAGGATGAAAAACAATCCAGAGGATGAGAGCCAACTTCGATGGGCAAGAACAGAGCTGGGCCAGATAGACTGGAATGAAAGACTGGCAGGAAAAACTGTAGCTGAACAATGGGCTACCTTCAAAAGAGAATTGGTTCAGGCATAGTCGAGGTATATTCCATCAAAAGGGAGAGATAGAGCAAGCAAATCCAGAGCTTCCTAGATGAAAAAGGAGATTAAAATTAAGATAAAGAAGAAAAAGTAAGCTTATGACGGGTGTCAGGTAGAAAATGCAATTAAGAACTAAGGAATACAGAAGGTTCAGAGGAGAGGTGAAAAAGCATATTAGAGAAGGGAAGAGGGATTATGAGAAAAGATTGGCAGCCAACATAAAGAGGAATCCCAAAGTCTTCTATAGACATGTAAATAGTAAAAGGATGGTAAAAGGAGTAGGACTGATAAGGGATCTAAAAGGAAATTTACACATGGATGAAGGGGCCATGGCTGAGGTATTAAATGAATACTTTGCATCCATCTTTACCAAGGAGGTAGATGCTACCCAGGCCATGGTGACAGATGAGGAAACTCTGTCACTAGGAGGGTTCAAAATTGACAGGGAGGAAGTGTTGAATAGACTGTTGGTACTTAAAGTTGACAAGGCACTGGGACTGGATGAGATGTATCCAAGGATATTGAAGAAAGTGAGAGTAGAAATTGCAGGGGCACTGGCCATAATCTGTCTTCCCTAGACTTGGGGGTGGTGCCAGAGGACTGGAGAATTGCAAACATTACTCCCTTGTTCAAAAAGAGGTTGTAAGGATAAGGCCAGCAATTACAGACCAGTTAGTTCAACTTCAGCGGTGGGCAAGATTCTAGAAACAATTATTCGGGATAGAATTAGTAGTCAAATGGAAAAATATGGGTTGATTAGGAAGAGCCAGCATGGATTTCTAAAGGGGAAATCATGTTTAACTAACTTGCTGGAGTTTTTTGAAGAGGTAACAGAAAAGGTTGATGAGGGTAATGCTGTTGATGTGGTGTACATAGACTTTCAAAAGGCATTTGATACAGTGCTACACAACAGACTTGTGAGAAAAGTTATTGCTCATGGAATAAAAGGGACAGTAATAATGTGGATATAAAATTGGCTGAAAAATAGGAAGCAGAGAGTAATAGTCAGTGGATATTTTCTGGGCTGGAGGAAGGTTTGTAGCGGAGTTCCCCAGGGGTCGATATTGGGACCCTTGCTTTTCCTGATATATATTAATGATCTAGATCTTGGTGTGCAGGGGACAATTTCAAAATTTCTGGATACAAAGCTTGGGAGTGTTGTGAACTATGAGCAGGACAGTGTGGAACTTCAAGAGGACATAGACAAGTTGGTGGAGTGGGCAGATATGTGGCAGAGGAAGTTCAATGTGGAGAAGTGAGAGGTGATGCATTTTGGTAGGAAGAACCTAGACAATATAAAATAAGGGGTGAAATTTCAAAGGGGGTGCAGGAGCAGAACGACTTGGGTCTGTATATGTGCTTAGATCATTGAAGGTGGCAGGACAGGTGGAGAGAGCAGTTAATAAAGCATATAGTATCCTGGGCTTTATTAATAGGGGCATAGAGTACAAGAGCAGGGAGGTTATGCTGAATTTATATAAGACACTTGTTGGACCTCAGCTGGAATATTGTGTGCAGTTCGGGGCGCCACATTATAGGAAGGATGTTAACACATTGGAGAGAGTGCAGAAAAGGTTTACAAGAATGGTTCCAGGAATGAGAAACTTCAGCTACGAGGATAGATTGGAGAGAAGGCGGCTAAGAGGAGATTTGATAGAGATGTTCAAAATCATGAGGGGGCTGGATAGAGTAGATAGGGAGAAGCTGTTCCCACTCATAAAAGGATCAAGAATGAGAGGCCACAGATTTAAAGTGATTTGCAAAAGAAGCAAATGTGACGTGAGAAAATCCTTTTCACACCAATGAGTGGTTCAGGCCTGGAATACACTACCTAAAAGTGTGGTGGAGGCAGGTTCAATCCAGGCATTCATTAGATGATTATTTGAATAGAAACAATGTGCCAGGGTATGGGGAAAAGACAATGGCACTAGGTAATAATGCTCATTTGCAGAGCCGGTGGAGACAATGGGCCAAATGGCCTCCTTCTGTGCATTAAAATTGAGATTCTGTGAAATGAGGAATAAGTATACAGGTAAATAGAGTAAAAACTCTCAAAGCATTCAAGTAAATAGCAAGGGAAGAAGTTTAAACTAACACTGAGGATATATATCCATTCATGGGCATTACTGGCAAGGCCAGCATTTATTGCTCATCTTTACCCCTTGAGAGGGTGAAGGAGAATTGCCTACTTCAAGCATTGCAGTGTGTGTGCGCAGTGCTGTTAAGTAGGAATTTTGAGGATTTTGACCCAGTGATGATGGAAGAAAGAACTGCAATATATTTCCAAGTTAGGATGGTGTGTAACTTGCAGGTGCTGCACCTGCTACCTTTGTCCTGCTGGGTGGTAGAGCTGGAGTGTTTGGGAGATGTGGTAATAGGAGCCTTGGCGAGTTGCTGCAGTGCATCTTATAGATAGTGGCAGTAGTGTGTACTGTGTGCCAGTGGTGGAGGGAATGAATGTTGAAAGTGGTGGATGGGGTGCTAGCTGTTGAGCTTCTTGAGTGTTGTGGGAGCTGCACTCATCCAAGCCAGTTGAGAGTATTCCATCACACTCCTGACTCGTGCCTTGTAAGATTTTGGACAGACTTTGCGGAGTCAGAAGTTAAATTACTTGCCACAGATCACTCAGCCTCTGATGTGCTCTTGTTGCCACTATATTTATGTGGCTGGTCCAGTTAAATTTCTGGTCAATGGTGGCTATCAGGATGTTGATGGTTGGGGATGGCAGGGGCAGCAGTGGTCATTGCCAATGCCCTGCAAAAGAGGACAGCCACCCAGTGCTGCAAGAGGGTGAATGTTCTCCTTCGTTCCACCAGCGTAAGTCACTCTTCTCATCACCCTCAACTCACACACTCAAACTCATCACACACCCACAGGGCCCTCACTCACTGCCAGTTCAAGGGACATCACCATTCACCCTCTCCGCCACACCTTCATTATCCTTATGCCGTCCATGGGACCACTCACCACCCACACATGGTGGGTATGCTTATCATCTGGCCTGGCAGGTGTCCTGCTTACACACTCTCCATCTCTATTCGTGCAAGACAAGCTGGCACACAACAAGGAGGTGGTCACAGACTGGTGGGGGAATGCCAGAAATCAAGGTCCTTACGGACTTTGAAAACAGAGCCATCCAGCTGGCTGGTGAGGATCAGGACCAGTCCTGTGCTGACGGTGAGGTTGGTGCTGCTCTATCAAGTGAGGATCCAGCAGTGCAACATCCATCAGACAACCATGCTGTGTCTGATGTGTCCTGTTTCACAGGCCACTACCATGCACTAATTAGCTTTCCTTATTTCTGCAGGCACATCTGACAAACAACTGGAGTCCACAACGCAGGACTTCCAAGCCCGAAGAAACCTCTGAAGAGGAATCTGGAGGCACCCACCTCAAAGTCCCGTCACAGCGCTCACCCACACCCTCCACCAGCGCAGAGACGGTGGGACCTAGCTTTACAGTAGCCTCGGGTTCACAATCTGGTGAGCACATTGCACTGTCTGATCCGCAGCAAGGACTTCCCAATTATCCAGCACTCAGAAGACTGCTGGAGGCCAGACATTTGCTGAGTCTGAGTTAAATGATGAGCCTCTGGCCTCCGTCATGTCACAGTTGCTGGAGCTGCAGAGGCAAGCTCGGGAACATCAGGAAAGAATGTCTGCTGCACTCCTCAGATTGCAAGGCACCATGGAGGAGTCCGTCTACCTTCAGGCTGAGGTGATAGTGCCAACATGTCAATGCACCGAGGTCAACACTGGTAGGATGGTGGCCGCCTTGGAGACATTGGTCCAGGACATCGTTCCTGCACTGCTGCCAGGCTCAACTCCATTGCTGACACCATAGTTGGCCCTCAGTGTACGCGAGAGGGGTGCAGGGCAGCTACCCCTTCTCCTTGACCACCCATAAGGAGGCTGATCAGTAGGTATACTCCCTGGGGCGATCCATCCAGGTGACTCCGGTCATCACAGACAGGGCGTCACAGTCAGCAGGCTGTCTCCACCTCCGCTGTGGATGTCCGGGGAGCACCAAGACGTAGCGGCAGGGTTAGGAAAGTTAAGAAGATGTAGTTGCACAGCCTGGGCACGGGTGTTAATCACTTATACATACTGTTCACTATTGTCAATAAACTCCCAAGAATGTCTTTCTGCCGGTGGCTCCTTGTTATAATGAGCAGTGTGTGTGTGTCACTCAGATGTGAAACCTTTCTGCACAAGGTAAAAGGGAAGTGTCTCAGTTCAGGGCCTCTTCCCTGTGCTTTGTGCAGCCTTCAGACGAAAGTGATGGTCCAGCCTCCTACTCACTGGACACATTACTGATGCCTGCACCTCAATTGCTGCCAGAATGTCGTGGGCAGGCATCACAGAGTTCCGTCATTCTCTCTGTGTGCTCTCAGCACCTTTAATGTGGGGTTGGCCCCCATCTCTTCAGCATTTGTGACCGGTGATGCTGTGCTCCTGAAGGGGTCAGGTGCTGAAGGCTGACAAAGGATCAGGTGCATTTAAAGTTTCATGGCTGCGTCTCTAATGACATGACCCTGATCATGGAGCGCAAGCGAGCTGCCCTCAGCCAGACAGGAGTCAGACATTCTCAGAGGCTATGTGAAGATCTATGGAGTGTCCTCACTGCATGTCATCATCATCATCCTGAAATCGAGCAACTATTAGGGCCTCACTGCATCTCCATGACAGGAGCATTCTCACAGAGGGTATGTGCGCTGCCATAAGCCAGACTGAAGTCAAATGTTCATAGATGCAATGTGAGGATCTATGGGGTCACCTCACTGCATGTCATCATCATCCTTCACAAGTTTAGCAGCTATGAGGGCCTCCTGAGCGTGCCTGCCTTGTCTGGCCAGTGCGAGGGCCTCATCCCCGTCATTGTCACCTTCGAGAACCTCCTCACCCTCATCCCCGTTGGCATCCTCCTCATAGGAAGGGACCTCCATCTCCTCCTCAGCCAGCTCCTATCCCCGTTGCAGTGCCAGGTTGTGAAGGGCACAGCAGGCAATGATGATGCGTGACACCCTCTGTGGACTGTATTGCAGGGTTCCACCAGACCGGTCCAGGCACTGGAACCTCATCTTCAGCATCCCGATGGTTTGCTCCACCAAGTAGTGAGTTGCAGCATGAGCCTCATTATACTGTCGCTCTGCTGCAGTCTGAGGCCGCCGCACAGATGTCATCAGCCACGGCCTCTGTGGTTAGCCCTTATCCCCAAGGAGCCAACCTTCAGCCTCTGTGGACCCTGAATATGTCAAGGATCTGTGACCGACTGAGAATGTAGGTGTCATGGACACTCCCTGGAAACTGTGCGCAGACCTGCAGGATGTGTTTGTGGTGGTCGCACACCAGCTGCACATTCAGCGAGTGGACATAGCTGACCACGTGTTACGATGGAGATCTGAGCAGAGTGAGTGCAGTCGATCACACCCTGCGCTTGTGGGAATCCTGAGATCTGGGCAAATCCAATCGCTATTGCATCCTGGCTGTCCTGGTCCCAGGTGAAATGCACAAAGTTGTGCGCCCTCACGAAGATGGCATCAGTGATTCATGGATGTATTTGTGGATGGAGGTGTGATATCCCACAGAGGTCCCCTGTGGAGCCCTGAAAGGAGCCACTGGTGTAGAAATTGAGCGCCACGGTCACTTTCACAGCCACTGGCAGTTGATGCCCTCCATGTCCCTGTGGCACCAAATCCTGCAGCAGCTGGCAGATGTGACCAACCAGTTCCCCAGACATGCGCAGTCTTCAGCGACACTGGTTCTCGGTCATCTGCAGGAATGGCAGGCAGGCTCTATAGACCCTGGGTCTAGCTAGGCACCGAACAGCTGTGGCTCTTTGGCAGCATGTGTAGGAGTCCCAGTCACCCCTTATTCCAGAGGGTGCTGCTCCTCTCTCTGTGCAGCCAGGAGCCTCAGTCACTCTCTTCTCAGTTATCTTCACTCTCTCTATGTCACGAGGTGTACGGCTAGTTCACAGGCTCCATGATCCTGATGTAGTCTTCCTACAGGATGAAAGAGAGATGTGTGGGTTGACATGGATGTACTAAGAACATGTTTTAGTAAAGTACAAAGGCCCGTTAACGCATCCCGGAGAGTGCTGGCCACCACTTGGATGGCCAGAGTTTAGTGCGCTGCATGGTTGCCTGAAACCCCACCCACCTCCGCCCCACTCCACCTGACCAATTGGCAGCAGATTTGCCCACTGGACTCCATGCTGTGCTCTCAGCCCAGGCGCAGGCATTCTCCTAACCCGCACTGCAAGGCTGCACTGTTAGCTTGAACCATGGGGGAGACTGGTCCAAACCGGGATGATGACATTGCAAGGGGCTGTGAGAACGTCCACTAGTGACCGCTCCATGGCCAGCTTTAGTAAGGAGAATGTTCAACATGCCCAGTCATCCAATTGTTCTGCAGTCCACTAAAACACTCATTAGTTTGCAGTCTCTGCCCGAGGGGTGAAAAACTCTGGAGCGCTTGGTGGCACTTTCACGCCTCTGCATTGCTTGAGATAAGCTAGAGGCCCGACTCCAAGAATGTCAATGTGGCTGCGTCCGAACTGTCTCAGCTGCAGAGGAATGGTCATTTTATACAAGGATTCCCTAATGCGTGGCCGCTTCCCTCCCCTCACCCCCGTGCTTATGTGCTGCCTTCAGCCACAGGGCAGCCCTGGTCCCCCCCTCCTCTCCCAAAGTCACCTCAACCACAGACCAGCCCTTGACCCCCCCACCAAAATCGCCTCAACTGTAGGGCAGCCCTTGACCACCCACTCACCCCCACCCCTCAACATGCCTCAACCTTGAAGTCCAACAGGCCACCCGGGTGAGCGCTGCGCAATGTTACTGTGCACTTACCTCCAAGTTCCCCTCAAAGTGCAGCCTGCCCAGTGCACACCTTTTCTATGTTGTGAAACATGTTGGTGTGCGTGGGTAAACAATTCAGCGGGTGGGTGAACGATTCCAGTGGACTGGGCTTATGGTGATTATACAGATGTATAACAATGAGGTTCCTGACGTCCGATGGCAGGAAATGCGGCCCGCCATTGGCGGGCGGAGCGGATGATTGCAAACTGGTTTCACAACATTGTGAAATCGATTTTTGGCCTTATCATCATATTGCCTGCTCACACCATCGAACTGTGCCAGTGGGCACAGATGATTCCACCCATTATCTTTGGGTTACACTTATTCGGGCCTGGCAGAACAGCATACCATGCTACCTGGGGAAAGATGACGACACTGGCATTGGCCATCAATTCCCTTACCCACTGGAATGCAGAGCAGTGACAAGACATTCATCAACGTGAGCAGGGTTGGCAACATAACACACACACACACACACTTTCTTCTGTGTCCATCCTGGACACTATCACACTCCTTACTCGCTTTAATTAACACACACTATTTGGGTTAAAAGACAGACATGCATTTATATAGCACCTTTATAAAGCCTCAGATGTTCAAAACAATTTACAGCCAATTAAGTACTTTTCAAAGTGTAGCCACTTTTGTGATGGAATCATAACTCACTTCCCCCACACCCCTCATCTCACCTCCAGTTCTTTCACTAATTATCTTAAATCAGTGTCCCTGGTTACTAACCCTTCTACCACTGGAAATAATTTCTCCTTGCTTGATCTATCAAAACAGTATATGATTTTGAACACCCCTATTAAATCACCCCTTAACCTTCTCTGCTTAAAGGAGAACAATACCACCTTCTGTAGTCTCTCTCCACATATCTGAAGTTCCATATTCCCCTGTTCCCCTCCCTGCACCCTCTCAAGGCCTCAGCATCCCTCCTAAAGTATGGTCCCCAGAATTGGACACAATATCCTAACTGCAACCTAACTGGTAATTTATAAAGGTTCAGAATAACTTACTTGTTTTTACACTTCGTCTGTGTTTATAAAGCCTCTCATTCTCTTAAACTTCAGAGAACAGAGACCCAATTTACTCAGCGTCTCATCATTGGTTCCTGCGATAACAGGGTTGTCCTATCTAGTGATCATTCACTGTACCGCCTCCAATGTAAGTATACCCTTCCTTAAATATTTAGACCAAAACTGCACTGTATTCCAGGTGTGGTCTCACCAAAGCCCTGTATAACTGTAGCAAGACTGCTTTATTTTTCTGCTCCAATGCCATTTGCTTTCCCAATTGCTTGCTTTATCTGCATACTAACTTTGTATTCCTTAAGTCCCTCTGATCATCAACATTTACAAGTTTCACACCTTTTTAAAAGTATTCTGCTTTCATATCAAGACCAATTGAATTACCTCACACCTCTCACATTGTATTCCATCTACCACCTTGTTGTCACTTATTTTAACTTGTCTAGATCACTTTGCAGCCTGTGTCCTCACAGCTTTCATTCCCACCTAGCTTTGTATCGTCAATAAACTTAGGTACATTAATGATTAGACAAAGAGACAGTAATATAGATTGTAAACGGCAGAGGCCCCAAGCACTAATCATTATGGCACTTCACTAGTCACAGCCTGCCAACTTGAAACTGTCCTGCTTATCCTCTCTCTCTGCTTCTTGTCCTTTAACTAATCCTCTATCCATACCAATATATCATCCCCACCTCCTGAACCCTGATCTTGCATTTTAATCTTGTGTGGCACTTTATCAAATGCCTTTTGGAAATCCAAATATACTACATTTACCTGGTTCCCCTTTACCTATCCTACTAGTTACATCCTCAAAACCTCTAATAAATTTGTCAAACTGGATTTCCCTTTTATAAAACCATGTGGCCTTGTCCTCATCACACTATGCTTTTCTAACTGCATTGTTAAGACTTCCTTAATACTAGATTCCAGCGCTTTCCCAATGACGGAGGTCAGACTAACTGGCCTGTAGTTCCAAGTTTTCTCTCTCCCTCCTTTCTTGAATAGTGTGTCACATTTTCTAACTTCCAATCTACTGGGACCAGTCCATAACCTAGGGATTTTAGAAAATCATAACCAGTGCACCCACAATCTCTGAAGCTATATTTTAGAACCCCTCTCTTTCTTGTCTAGGAGAGAAGAGGAATGTTGAGCAGTTGTAGCATTCTCAGGTAAGCAAAAAAAAAACACACAAGCAGGCATTTGCCCAACCTTATTCATGGACAATACACTGCATAAAAGGATGGCAAGGCAGAGAAACAGACCCTGGACAATGGTAGAGTAAAACCACCTTACAAAGGGAAAGAATTGTTTTATTCAAAGGACTTATTCATAGGACTCCCAGGGTTGTGCAGTTCCTGACAAGAGACAGGATGAACCCACTTCTGATTTCCCTTCATAGCTGGAGTCTTCTTCAATCACCAGCTCATTGTGGTGCCCTACTATGCCAAAAGCACATTTCACACTGAGGTTCCAGGTCAGTGTGTGTACTGTCCAAAATGTAGCAATTAGAACAGGTGGAAGAGCTTTAAATTTAAAGTAAAACTTTATTCAAGTATAGTTGAGATTTCTGAAGTATAGCATGTTTTTGTGCAGCTACAGATTCAAAATAAGGATCAGTCAGGGGTACAAGAACCAATCAGCAGAATGTTATTTACAAGTGGTATAATGCCTACAAAACATCAACTGAGAAATTACTCAAATCTTTACAAAATGCTGCATTTATTTTCTATTAACAAAGAGAACACCAGGAACAAAAATCACAACCTGAATTATTGGGCATCCCACATGAACTTGTGTGGCCCTCACTAAGTATTTTGGTCAATAAATATGTATATGACACATATATACCCAACATTAAAACTCAAGTCTTGGGAGCTGGAGGGTCCCTTCAGCAGTCCCCTGCTTGTTCTCATTGTTTGAGGATCCTGAATGTACTTGGTCAATATTGCTACACATTAAAATGACTCAACCCTCCAATTTGCTTTCCATAAAAGCCAGTTCAAACAATGCCGCCAAAACAAAGTGTGGTGTAACAACGTTAAAGCATGAATGCAGGTTAAATGAATATAAACAAAAAAAGCTTAATATTCCCCCTGCCGCAGGTATGACATAATATAGAGGAGGTGGTTACAAGAATGATGGAGTTGCAAAGCTCACCCTGTTCCATCAAGTTTCACATGTGGGTACAACAGGGTTAAGCGTTAAAGTAATTAACAAACCTAGTTGATAGTATTTTAACTGAATCAGACACTGAACGGACAACTCTTTATTTGGACTAAATTTAAACAGAATTTCTCCACAAACCACAGGCTTGAACCACACAGAAGGAAAATCAACTTGTGTATAAACAAGCAACTTGAGCCAGAACCGCTTTATATATGTCATAACATACTACACCAGAGGCATGGATCCTAACCAGCAAGGAAACTCAATGAAAGGGGACAGGTTAAAATCAGAAGGTGCACCATGTCATTCCAATGGCTAGAGACACTTTTCCAATCTTTTAAAGTGGCACATCTTTAACAACCGAAAGGGGATAAAGTTGAACTTTAAATGTAATTATAACCCATTTGTTCCAATGTTTTGAGGCTAGCCATTAGGCTTTAGACTAGAGTTTCATGTAAGCAACACAATTTGACACTTTAAATGGTTAACCTACAGGTTACAGTATAGGATATTCCAACATTGACATGCAGTGTGTAGTCTGTGCCTACTAATTATTCCAGCCAGCCACAGACAGCAGATATACCTTTCACTGGGTTAACAGGAGGTGGGGTCAAACCACTGGGACCTCTCCTGGTTCAGTTTTGCTTAATATGCAATAAATATATCACTTTTGATTGTCCTTTCATGAAATCCTGTATACTTTAAAACAGGCTGCTGGATGGGAACAAAAAAAAGGAAATCAGCCCTTTGGAGACGATGAGATGTACGAGTAGCACATTTACAGCACAATATTTTTGTGGTTACTGCAGGTATGTTGCTTGTTTAACAAGACTCCAAGACAGCTACAGGTCTTGAAAATTTGGAATTTCTTTTTACTAAAGTTCCACATGAAGTTGCCATTTTACACACCTCAGAAAACCACTGTAAAAGTCTCGATATCCCTGTTTGGGTTTCTCTTGAAGCCACCATTTTGTTTTGCACTGTAAGCCATCACCTTTTCTTTCACAAACACTGCTGTTAACAATCATCTTCAACTTTTTACAGACAATAACACATTTGTTAAAAAAACACACTTGAAATGACTTTCCAAAAGTGAGGTTTAAGTTCCATGACGTGCTTTAGGCAAAAATGCAGTGAAGCCACCTTGGAAATTCAATAAATGCTGCTGCAATCAAACAAAGACATTTTGATTTTTTGGCCACCCAGAGGGGGAAGGAAGTTCTGAGGTGAAGGTCACAGGAACTGAAGAGATTTTTTAAAAACACAATTACTGGTTTTCAATGCAGAATAGTTTGGGTGTGCATTAAGGGTCAGATATCCCCATGTGGGGAGAGATCCAGTGTTTGGAGGAGGAGTACACTAGGTGGAGTACAGCTCGAGTCTAGTATTAAGCCAGGTTTAAAAGAGCTGAGCTGGGGAGTGTCATCATACCATCCAGTCTTTAAATCGGTAGGAAAGTAGCAAATGCTGCCCCACCCCTCTACCATCTTAACATAGCTACAAGAGGAACAGAGAAGTGTGCATGTGCATACCCCACTCCTGACAGACATGCGCACTATTAGGCTGTATAATACCCTAGACTTTCCACATGCACAACTATTAGTAAACACCTACTTCTAATGTGTGTTTAGGGAACAGCAATGGTAAGCAAGGATTCAGATAAGTAAGCATTCAGATAACAATTAGAAAGACCATTTTTCTTGGACATTCAGATCAGTGTAACAGGGACCACCTTAGCAGGTCCAATTTACAGGATTTAGACAGCAGCCTATAGCTTAGTGTATTCTATGACAGCCCTCTGCTTATTTTATTTTTAACGCAGGTGTTAACCTGTCTATATTAAATGGTTAACGTCCCTGCTAAAATAGGCAGAAGAATATCATGTGGACTCAAAGCATTTGTCTACTAATATCAGCAAGTCATTTCTATGATTATATTATTCACAAGCTGTAATTATGGGCATAGGCTTTAGCTTTATGGAATGCAAGCTTCAGCCGGTTTGGCTTGAATTTAAAAAGAAACATCCCTTCACAAATAGGGTAAAGATACAGAAGGCACAATTTAAATGAGCAAGCATAACTCAGTATCATCCTTAGTTAATCAAATATTTGGAGGGATTCTCAAACAAACTCAACAGCAACTTGCATTTATATAGCACTTATCCAAATGTACTTTTTTACATAAGGGAAATGCACTTCAAATAATGTCAGTCACAAGATTTGGCAATGGCAGTGAAAGTAACATGGGGAGGGGGAAGGGTGTGGAAAGAGGGGTGAAAAGAGTATAGAAGCCTGCCTGACTGATCTTCACTACTCATACCCTTTAAAACAAGTGGTGACCCCTGCCATTGTCAAATAATCCCATTCATTCTTTCTATTATAAACATTGATGTAACAAAGGCTGAAAATTCAGAGGGTGATCCACTTTGCTGTTTTGCCACTTAGTACTATTTTGGAGTTAGAAGCAAACTTACAACCCATAAGGCAAACCAGTCTTCAATTAGATATAGACATGAAGTGGGCCTGTGGCAGCCTTGCTATTTTGCCATCATAGCCACTTTTCTCTCTATCACAATGGCAAGAATGCTCTACGACCTATGCAAAGAGTGATATGCCTCTGTAGCATGAATAGGAAATGCAAGCTAGATTTCTGAAAATGGATGAGAGGAATTGTTAATGGCAGGTTATTTAAAGTTGAGTACTTGTACAAAATTAAAAGAACACAAATATAAGTGCTCTGCCCCTCCTTTAGAGAGCGATGTGGAAAAGACTCCCACATAGGCCACTAATGCTGCATTAATTAACACATTGAAGGTGGTTTTTATATTTACTGCTGTAGATTAGGCTCCAAGAGTCCAATGTCCATACATTGCCTTGGGACTACCATTCTGGCGATGAAGGGGTGGAAACATAGAGAAATGGTGGATGGGCAAAGAGCTCTTGTGACATATAGAAGACCTCTTTCTCCAATGACCTCCAGAGCCCAATTCCTTTTGAATGAGGCTTAGCCTGTGAATGCTTTAGTGCTTTGATCATTTATTAATATCCCAGGAGGGTTTAATGGCAGCAAAATGGGAGCTTCTGAAAGGTGACACTACATTTTGAAGCATATCAGTGACATCTAGTGGCAGAAGGTTAGAATGGCTGAAGTGTTCTTATATAAATACGAACTATGATAGACCTTTTAAAAACCATAAAACCTACCAATGTTTTGCGTTTAAAAACACCAGACCCATGTTGGCTACAGAATATAAGCCCAATTGTGGCTTAATATCTGAAAACTGAAAATAAAATTAAAAGCTTACATTAAAGTAAAAAAAAAAATTTATCCGTGCATTCACCCAGTCTGATGAGCACTGACTAGTCACAGTTCCCATCTTATATTAAAGGTGCAGTGGCTTCAGTCCCCAACAGCTCATTTAAACCAACCTTCCACTTTATTAGTAGGACCCATCTCCTACTGAATCACGTTGGCAAGTTATACTGTACCTACGGTACCATTTCCAGTGTCTCTAAATAAATGACAAATTATAGGTTGTTGACACAAAAATTGGATCATACTGAACTGCATAAATTAGGTCTTCACTGCACTATGCCCAGGAAGGGATTCAATAGATAAAAGCAGTATATAAATTAACTATTTCAGACACCTCATGTTTCTATTGTTTACTGACTAAATAATTCTCAATGTTTTGCATGCTGTTTCCATTGAAAAGTTTATATTAAAAAATTTATAAAGCTCTGACTTTTTTTTTAGAAGAGGACTTTAAGAACAATGCAACATTTTATGGGTTGAAATATTTTTGAATGGCAATATTTACCTTTGGCAAACTAATTTGCTTTTTTTTGATATAAAATACTCAAAGATTTTTGATTTAAAAAGGAGAGCTGGTGATATTAGTAGACACATCTGGATGGCATTGCCATGTTGTCATTTATTGAAACAATGGTTAGACAGGGCAATGTCGTGAAAGTGTGTTTAATATTGGCAATTAATTTAGCTGCTGCCATTTCTAAGTATGTGGGCTGGAGCTCTGCTTTGTGCTGACAAACCAACCAGCACCATTAAGGACAAAACACCAAAGGTTTTGTGCTTCATAACTCAAATCACTGAATTAAAACGATGTTCCTGTCTAATTATCCATCAGTGGAAAGAACAGACGTTCCTCCAGCCAAACAACGGAATTTAGACAGTGTGATCCTACACATTAAATCCAGTCCATGGTTCTCCTTCTTGTTGTAATGAAGAGTTGAGAAAACTTAGAAAAATTATTTAAATGCCATCTTTTAGCAGATTTTCTTTTATTGGGTTTAACACAATCCCTTTTCATTTTAGTGACCCTTTGAATCCTGTCTTAGTACTGAAAAAATACTCCAAACTTTTGGAAAACTTATTCCCCAGGAGCTTTGAAAGTGGAATAAGACAGAAATACTAAAAACGACAGCTCAGAGTTTAAAAATAAACACAATTTTTAAAAAAGAGAAAAGAAAACAAAGGATTTAAACACCCACATACACAAAAAAAAAGCCACTGGTGAATCCTGCAGGAGATTCTCTTAAAGTGAAGTTACCAATTTAAAAAAATATATTTTTGAAGTTATGTCATATCCTCTAACTGCCAATTTGGATTTTCTTTGCAGTTTAAAAAAAAAAATCAATTTTTAAAATTCTTCCAAATTAGCACAAAAAGAGTAGGGATTAGTTCCTATTAGCTGCATTATTATGGAATATTTCTTTAATAAGGTGTCAATGGTACAACATAAAATGGTGGAAAATTTAGGTAATTTTATATTAGATACAAAAGTCACAAACAAGCCACAGGAAATTAACAGAGAACTATATAACCTCATGTGATTTAAAACCCTCTATGAAACTGGTGTCAAAACTGCTTTCATATTAGTTTCACATATAGATTAAGCTTCCTTGCACCATTGGGTAAGCGTGTAAACAAATGCGCCATTGTGTATGCATTCTGTATAAAATTTATTTATACATACAATTTGAATTCACTGAGTGCACACATGTAAGTGATAATCCATACTGAGCCAGGTTCCCACGATGAACCACAGTTCAGCACAGCGCCACCGAAACCAAAAGACAATTAGAAACTAGGTTAGAGACTTACAGGAAAATAGTTTTGCTGAAATTAAAAAAATAAGTCCATTGTAAAACTGGGAAGGAAAACACCTCATCCATGGACCTTTAAGGAGCATTTATGTCAGGTGTTGTTACCCAAAAAAATTAACCACTGACTGTTCAGCTTGCACATTCAGGTGTTCATTTATGGAGCATAGGCTGTGGACCAATGAGTTTATAAGCTCGCACTGCATAGAAAGGGGAACATGCTGCACTGGTTAACAGGAAAAAAAACAATTTTTGTACAATAGAAGAAACGTAAAATTTCTTCAGAATATTGCGCTGTTTTCAGCACTATTGTTACCGACGATTTTATCTTTGGATCAAACAAAGCCGTCAATGTTTTGGTTTTAGGTATAAATTTAATTACACACCCCTTTAAAGTTTAATCTACCTCAAAGCCCACTTGAACGATCTCCCCATTGCTTACAGGAAGCCGCAGGTGCCTCAGTATAATGCACAGAATTTTACGACTGCTGCTTTAAACAAGTACCTTCCACATTCTAAGGGGTGTAGGTGTGACAGAAATTTAGTACATTCTTATACAATGAATTCAGTTTCTTTGTGTATAGATGAGTTATACAGACCAGGTATTCTGTTTTATCCATTAGGTAGCATGCTGTGGCCAGTTTTGGAATTCTTTACTGCTAATATTTGTAGTGAGGAAGCGAGATACAGTTGAGGACAAGAAGCAGGTTTACATTGCTTTTGAAGCCAGACAATAAGCAAGGCTGTAAGGAAAGTCCTCCATTTATCAAACATTTACTCACCCTCTCTAACAGTGCACAGACTAATAACTGAAGCTTAAAGATGGGTGCAATGTGTGGGGAAAATTGAGCCCTCTGCTAAATTTTTAAAAATAGAAGCAGAGAATCTTTGCTTCAAAGGAGGAAACTACAAATCAGATCATGTAAGAAAGTATCAAACATCCTGAACCCTAAAGCTCTAACTAGGGCTGTTGAAAATTATAAATTAAGATAGGTATTTCAGAGCTGGTTCAGCCAAGATAAAGGCTTTTCACCCTAGAGGAGAACAAACTAATTCACTTGTATTATAATCTACGGTAATGGGCACATTTACCAGCAAAACACACATCCAACATTAATACGAAGCCATACCAGTAAAACAGGGTTTCCTCAGTGGGAAAAAGTAAACCAGAATTTATATCAGCTGTTACTGAAATGCGTGGTACCTCAAAATGCTCATAGCATTTCCATTTAGTGACGTTTTTGGCAGCATACTTAGATTTTAAAAAATTCTGCTGATATCTACAGGCTAGATGTTACAGATGCACTTTAAAATTCCCTATAGTTAGTGAAGCAGTCATGTTTAAGCGCATCATAGAAACAAACTGTGCAAATTTTTCTGGCACAGGGCACCTTAGGGTGGGCATGGTTATTTACAATTAAAGTTAATTAGTAAAAGCAAGTGCCTTACTCAACACAAATTCTTTTTAAAAAAACACCATCGTACTTTGTTTTTGCATTGGCAATGAACCATTTTGGAATTTCCAGTATTGCTGTTCCCTGGCAGGAATTGTAGTGATGGAATATTAACGAGTTGGTACAATAGGAGTCAAAAGTCCTATAATTTTGTTTGTCTAAATGGTCTAAAACAGTTATAATGCTTCCATTTTCTTTATCATATTTAAAGCAGACAAAACAACTAATAGCAAAATGATTCCTTTCAAGAGTAGTCACTTTTTCAATGCAATCATTGCGTATTTTCAATTTCTCTGATTAAAACACTGCTCACTTAATTAGGCCATGTGGGTTGCCATGGTGCATTTTTAAGTATGCTGAAATACAAACAATATCATTGCAGATCACTATAAAGTAAAGCACACCCTATAAATCACAATGTTGTAATAAAACAAGTCAGACACTTCACAGCACATCCTTTCCTCAATTCTGAGCAGGACTAGAGCATTACAGCAACCAATTTGGCCTAAATAAATGAGCCAGTCTGATTTGACCAAAGGACCAAGGAGTCACTGAGAAAAATCCATCACAGGAATGAATGGAGTCTATTGGTGTCAGGAATTATTTCACCAATCAAGTTTTGCAAACTGACTGAGCTTGTTTTTCAGTATTAAGATAATGTGCTGACCCAAAACCTATGCATCATAGGTTAGAAATGAAGTGCAGCAAAACGGAATGTCAACTGAAACATTGTACACTTCAAAGTGTAACTAAAAATGTACTGTACTTGTTAAATGTACTGGATATTGCTTTGGACTGTACTCAAATTTAGATTTGAAGAAAAAATGGCAGCTGTCTTTTCCAGAATTAAATTGCAGCCCATCTTTAAGCTTTCTTGTGTTGTTTTCAAACATGCATAATATCTCCATGTTCTGTGTACTTTTAAATATCCCCTAAATCTACCGTATCACTCTTTTCTCTTCAAGGTTGATGTGGGGGTGGGGGGTGGAGGGGGGAACGCGACGCGCGGGGGGAGAAGAGAGGAGAGGGAATTTACTACCAGAGCATAATGCTCAGGACCCTGTATTTGCAATACAAAAACATTTTTGTCCAAAACCATGCTTCATCTTCTAGGCCAAGGCATTTACACCAGCAATTTCCCTTGAATCACTGCAGTCACTGGATCACTGACTTTACCAGCAGTGAAAGACATGATCACCATGACAACTCCAGACTGTCACGCATGTCCAACAAACACACACTCCCCCCCCACCCCAAGCAGCAGGCGGAGGCAATTCTGATATGTTACATCCGCGCTGTCTCCGTCAGGACTTGGAGGAACATTTCAGCAAGGCTTATGGGCATCCGTGAGGCTATTTTGTCAATTGTAAACTTCTCTTTAATAATTTGTCTTCTGAGAGTTCAAAGGGGGCAGCAGCTGTCAAGCCTTCCACAAGCTGCTGACAGGCCTGGGGAGAAATCAGTTTGCAATTCCGAAGGTCGATTCGAATAAGGTTTGGGCAGTGTTTAAGCAGCAATAGGCACTGATCTGTTATTCGATGGCAACCTGAAAGGAGCAAGTTAAAAGAAATGAGGCATTAACAAATGCCAACAAGTACTATTAATACAGGCATTTTCATATTAAAACCGTTTTCATACTTTCCCTTGGTTTTGGTGATTTTGCCTGCCAAGTGGTGCAAATTTTATTTCCCCATTAGCAGGAAATGAATATGAATGATGTTTAGCTCAAGAGCTTTTAGTTTTAATCAGCTTGTACATACTCACATCAGGTGAGATTACAAGGTCAGATTACAAGGGTCGAGCCTGAGGCATTTTAAAATTTTAAAGGTGTAATTTTCACTTGAATATACTGTGTTTATGAATGCATTTACCCTAACCTGAGAAGCAGTGAATTACGTAACGATGGCAAAGTTGGCTAAACCCACAGAATCACATTCGTCTACTCAGTGCCCATAAGCAAACAAAAGGTGTTGGTGAGATACCAATGACCTTTTTACCTGAAAGGTTAATTTCAGTCAGTGTTTCCCGTGTAGAAGATCCAGGTGCTGTCAGTAGGGCAATCGACTGATCAGTCACATGGTTGCACTGGCTGAGGTCCAGCTTGTTCAGCATTGGCATGTGGCGGGTCATCAGTGCCAGTGAGCAGTCGGTGATGTCCAGACCAGCTAAGTGAAATTCTGTCAAGTTCCACAGTTTGCTGTGATTATAGTTCTGACCTATGGAAGACAGAAAAAGGACAATTTATTTCAAGTTAAGATCAGAGATTGCAGCATAATCACAACCAAAGAAACCCAAAGGATTTGTAAGATAATAAACTTGTGTATTGTGCACTCCTTGCAAAAACAACAAAATAGATAGATTGCTCTCCATTCCTATAAAGATATCTAGTATGGGTCTTCTCCTTCATCCCCTTGATTGTTATGTTGGACTTTCAAGCTTGGGGAGAGGCAACAAGTTGATAAAAGTATAGCACGGCTGAAAATAGCCTGCATCAAGTCAAAAAATAGTCTGACCTGAGAAGAGGCTGTTTTTAGTCCAATTCAACCTATTTTTGCATTTGACAATATGTAAGGTTATATGTATTTAATACGGTTTCCAGGTCTGAATATGATATTATGTTGCATACCACTAATTGTATTACAGATTGGAAGGGGGGGTGGGGTGGTGGTGGGGGGAGTTCAAGCAAGGGAGGGGGGAGTAGTGCTGTAGGAGGAACAATGTCACGGAGCAGCAGATAGAGGAAGTTGGACAGAGAAGTAGAAGCAGAACCTTGATCATGATTTATCCAATTTTTCAATTTTGAATGTTCCTGCAGAAAGGCTAGTAATTCTGAAGGGTGATATCCTCAGGCGTGATGAAGAGAGGGAGGTGGGAGGGCATGTTGTATTTGGTAGAAAAGATATACTGAAAATCCATTTAACATTAAGCAGGTTGATGGACAGCAATACTGAAAGAATATGAACATTTTAAAACACATGGACAACCATTCCACAACATCTGGCAGTACCAACTATTCAAAGATGATGAAAACAATTTTTACTTTACAACCAGTAAGTTGTTAAAGTGCTAGTGAAGAGTCATGCCAAGAACATAGACTCAGTACTTTACTGTACTGTACTAAAGAGCATATGATGAAATAGTTGCTAACAGATTAGATACGTGTACTAACTCTGAACTGACCTACTCTGCAATCTGTAGGCGGGGAAAGCAACTCTTTCATCTGGGAGTCTTTGAGATCCGCCACCCAGCGAAGATCGAGCATATGTAGAAGGGGGCAACTTGCTGTACAAAGCGCAGAGATCGCACTCCAAATGCAACCTGCTAGTGCCAGTATTTTCAAATCTGTCACAAAAGAAGGTTACACATAAAATCTATTTAATTTAAAACGAAGACATAAATACAGAATAGGCTTAATATTTAACCCACAAAATATCTAAGAACATAATTCATATAAACTTTCAAGTGGCTATTAATTCTGTGCCATTTTTCTTGAACAGACAGTGCCATTTGCCAGAACATTGTACTGGGTGGAAAGGCCTCTGTTCCAAGCAAAGCAGTGGGAGGAACTCTCAACTGCTCTTCTCGGAATGGAGCTCCTTCGTAATCTGTTTTAAAGGGCCAACAGCAGGGCTAGTTAGTATTAAACCCTCCAAAACAGAAAGACCATTTTAAACTTCAGTAAGCACAGATTTCAATTCTCTTATCAGCAAAAAAATGAAGGTCACTATATTGGTATCACAGCTTGTGTGTACCTCTTCGAGTCTTATGAACCTTCATCAGCAACTGTAACCCACCTACCACCCCCCTGCACCCCCAGCTAAGTCATGCCCCATCCTGACGTGGAACTATTAGCATTATTAATGTTGTAGGAGCACAGTCCATGTCTAAAAAGTACCACATCAGTGCACCATAATGAAATTCCATGAAGTAATTGACATTTCACAGCACTTCGATGATGCACATGACTTTTCACTTGACAATATATTTTCTGGCTTGTATTGTCACCAAAAATTACATATAAATTCCAATTTTCATGGCTGTAATTAAAAAAAAAGTTGCAATGCTCTTGAATTCTGTAATTGCTTCATGCTAGATATAACCCAAAAATGAAATGAATCTAAAATGCAAAGAAAAATGGACTCAGTTTGATTAAGAAAAGCTATAACATTATTACCCCATTTTGAATGATGCTTAAGTGCTATTATGGTCATTGATATTGAAACATATTTGTCTCAATATATTATTTCTCAGTTTTGTTGCATGAGGAGCTAATTGCTAACTGAGGAGTACTGGCAGCATAACATCCTGTGTGTTAGACAGCAAAGGTATGATACTGGTTAATTTTCTAGTGAAGATCCACTATTTTCAACCATCACTAAATTATGAGAACTGGCCATCAAAATGAATTTGTCCTGAAACATACTGAATTTCAGCAGCCCTCATTCACCACAGTGAACATCTGGTATATGTATAACTAACAAAATGGCACAAGATCAAGTTAAAAATAAATTCACCTTTTGCATATAAAAGTGAGGTCCACACGTAATATCTAAACCTGAAGATGCACAGCCTGAACTACTAAGTAACATCAGTCGCTAAAGCTGACATAAGAGTTGGGGATAGGAACCCAGTTTCATGGAAATTGACCAATACCATTAGTTGAGATTAAAGATGGTATCAGACTGAACAATAAATTTCCCAATACAACCCTTCTTATCATGACAAACTCTGTACTTCGTGAAAAGCTTGTGTTTGAGAGATATCCCTTTAAATCCAACGTGAAACTAGTGTCTTCTGGGAAGAGCTGTAATTGGAATTCCTAGCTATGAGATGATCTGACTTCTGAGAAGTTAGATTCTGGCCGAGGTAGCCACAGGGGTGAAAACTGGAAAAAAAAACTAATTGAAGCTAATTGAGAGGTGTTGTGTCTCTGCCTATGTACTGCAAAATGGACACAGTTATAAAACGCAGAATTCATGAGGAGAAGCAAGCAAAGCTCTCTAAGCGAAAGTAAGTTTTCTGTTTGGTGGTAAGAAGAAAATACAACTCCAGAAGCACTTGGTGAAGCAACATTTGAGTTGGCTAAAAGGGACTGGATACTAAAAAGGTATGAATAACTCAGGCATGCTAAAGAGCTGAGTGTTTGTATCAGAGAACCAGACCATGAACTGGGTGTTGTTAGTTGGTCAGTTGAAAAATGACTCTGGAAAGCTATGCAATCAGGACTGATGTGACTTGAGTGAGAGGATTCACAGACTTGGTGTTAACTATATCCGGGGACTTTGACTAAAATACTGCTGCCGGTGAAAAGTGATTTGAGGGCTAAATCCATCGAGTGGGAAAAATGAGAGATCCTCTGTACCAGAGGCCAAGTTGAAAAGACTAGGAGATATCACGTGGTCCCACAGTTGCATGTATAGTGATGAAGGTGTTTGTAATTTCATGAGGCGTATCTTTGTTGTATCAGCTATTACAAGTGAAATTCATCTTTGAGTGAAATACCATTTGTCTGTTAATGCATGTTTAATTTTATATTAATTTTGGGTTTGATTGTTACAGTAAAAGTTTTAAAGTGTGAAACATGTTACTCGATTCCTTTAGTCTATGTTGTTTGGGATTCCTTTCTTTTCAGCTAATGGATTTCTACAGGGATCGTACACTTACACATGGTCCATTTCTGCTCCATAAATGACTGCACTTGTGTCCAGGCCAGGACTGTGGACAGGTACAAACATTGTAACAGCAGGGGTAATTAACCAATTAACAGCTGCAGGTGCTGGCTCCTGCTGCGATGCAATATATTTCAGTTTATCATTACAAATCAGCTCAAATCTAGCAGTATATTTCAGTTTCTCACTAAATCATTCACCACACTCTCTGCCATTCATAAGCAATCTCTGATCTTGCTTCATTTTCAATTAATTTTCTCTTATTTCTATAGAAAGCACAGGAGATTAATTTATCTCCGAATCACTTAACCATCTTCCCAAAGGGCAGCCCTACTCATTACCAGTAGCAAAAGTATAAGTAGTCTATGTCTGCCTCAATTTGGCATAAGATACAGTTAAGAGAAGCCATTTTTGATATAATCAAGTGCTCAATTGAGTAGCAGAAATGTTTCTGTAATATAAATATGCTTTGAAGTAGACTAGACACACATCTTTATCAACTGAATTCTGAAGGAAAGGGATGCTCCTCTACTTCCTCCTTCCCATGTTAGATAACGTCAAAGAATGTATTCATTTGGAGGGTCGAATGTGAAGAGGGCATAAGATCATCATCATTCAGAATTAAACTGGTTCACATTTGAATACTGCACACCAACATTCCAAGATACAATACCACACAACATTTGGATCCCCTTATCAATTTGAGTTTGCATTTTTTTATTCTTTTGTGGGATGAGTCACTGGCTAGGTCAGCATTTGTTACTCATCCCTAATTGCTTGAGAAGGTGGTGGTGAGCCGCCTTCTTGAACTGCTGCAGTCCATGTGATGTAGGTACACAAACAGTGCTGTTAGGGAGGGAGTTCAGGGATTTTGACCCAGTGAAGAATCGGTGATATAGTTTCAAGTAGCTTGGAGGGGAACTTGCAGCTGGTGCTGTCCCCACGCTCCTGCTGCCCTTGTCCTTCTAGGTGGTAAGGATCATGGGTTTGGAAAGTGCTGTCAAAGGAGTCTTGGCAAGTTGTAGCAGTACATCTTGTACATGGTACACACTGCTGTCACTGTGCATCAGTGGTGGAGGAAGTGAATGATTAAGGTGGTGGATGGAGTGCTGATCAAGTGGATTGTTTTGTCTTGGACGGCATCGAGCTTCTAGTGTGTTATTGGAGCTGCACTCATCCAGCAAGGGTATTCCATCACACTCCTGACTGTGCCATGTATATGGCAGACAGGCTTTGGGGAGTCAGGAGGTGAGTTACTCACCCTGCTCAGCCTCTAACCTGCTCTTGTAGCTAGTATTTACATGACTGATCCTGTTAAGTTTCTGGTCAATGGTAATCCCAGGATTTTGATGAAAGGGATTCAGCGATGGCAATAAATGTCAACGGGAGATGGCTAGATTCTCCTTTGCTCGAGATGGTCATTGCCTGGCACTTGTGTGGCACAAATGTTACTTGCCACTTATCAGCCCAGGCCTAAATGTTATCCAGCTGCATGTGGACACCGACTTCTTCAGTATCTGCGGAGTTGCGAATGGCACTGAACACTGCAGTCATCAGTGAACATCCCCACTTCTGACCTTATGACGGAGGGAAGGTCATTGACAAAGCAGCTGAAGATGGTTGGGCCTAGGACACTACCCTGAGGAACCCCTGCAGTGACGTCCTGGGGCGTTGACTGGCCTCCAACAACCATAACTGTCTTCCTTTGTGCTAGGTAAGACTCCGAACAGTGTAGATCCCCTCCCCCCACCCATTCCCATTGACTTCAATTTTGCTGGGGCTCCTTGATGCTACATTTGGTCAAATGCTACCTTGATATCAAGGGTAGTCATTCGCTCCTCACTTCTCGGATTCAGCTCTTTTGTTCATATTTGGACCAAGGCTGTAATGAAGTCAGGAGCTGAGTGACCATGCCGAGCCCAAACTGAGCATTGGTGAGCAGGTTATTGCTGTGTAAGTGCTGCTTGATAGCACTATCGATGACACCTTCCATCACTTTGCTGATGATCGAGAGTAGACTGACGAGGCAGTAACAGGCTGGATTGATTTGTGCTGCTTTTTGTGAACAGGACATACCAGGGCAATTTTCCACATTGCCAGTTAGGTGCCAGTGTTGTAACTGTACTGGAACAGCTTGGCCAGGGAGGCAGCAAGTTCTGGAACATAGTTCTTCAACTTCATTGGCCAAACACTATTGTATTCAAATGAGGGTCTCATTCTGCAGTTAAAATATACATACCTAAAAAGAGTATTCATTTGGCTTTCTTGGCTAATAGACATAGGTCAGGATTTCATATTAGATTTAATTTGCCTTGCTCCAATTAGGCTAACTGGAGCAGATAGATTGGAGTTATTTGTAGGCATGAATTCAAAAAAATCAAAAAATGCATTAACTCTGCCAAACTACTATTTTCCAATACAAAAACAGAATTACCTGGAAAAACTCAGCAGGTCTGGCAGCATCGGTGGAGAAGAAAAGAGTCGACGTTTCGAGTCCACATGACCCTTCAACAGAACTGAGTATAGTTAGGAGAGGGGTGAAATATAAGCTGGTTTAAGGTGGGGGTCGGGGGGAGAGAAGTTGAGGGTGGGGTGGTTGTAGGGACAAGTAAGCAGTGATAGGAGCAGATAATCAAAAGATGTCACAGACAAAAGGATCAAAGAGGTGTTGAAGGTGGTGATATTATCTAAGAAAATGTGCTAATTAAGAATGGATGGCAGGACACTCAAGGTACAGCTCTAGTGGGGGTGGGGTGGAAAGACTGACAAGGTATTAGTCGTAGATTTAAAAATAATGGAAATAGGTGGGAAAAGAAAAATCTATATAAATTATTGAAAAAAACAAAAGGGAGGGGGAAGAAATGGGGTGGGGATGGGAGGAGGGAGTTTAAGATCTAAAGTTGTTGAATTCAATATTCAGCCCGGAAGGCTGTAAAGTGCCTAGTCGGAAGATGAGGTGCTGTTCCTCCAGTTTGCGTTGGGCTTCACTGGAACAATGCAGCAAGCCAAGGACAGACATGTGGGCAAGAGAGCAGGGTGGAGTGTTAAAATGGCAAGCGACAGGGAGGTTTGGGTCTTTCTTGCGGACAGACCGCAGGTGTTCTGTAAAGCGGTCGCCCAGTTTGCGTTTGGTCTCTCCAATGTAGAGGAGACCGCATTTTTATTTTCCAATGGTAGTTTGTCAGGCAGCATTGTCTTCCATTTTTCACTATGGTACAGCTATTGAACTGTACCTTAGTTAGAAAACATATATATGTATATTTGAATAATTGGTGGGATGGAGATTACATACAAGGCAATCACCCTTTGGAATGCAAGGCACCAATCTGCATCATACAGTAAGGTGGAAGGAAGAAATATATCTTTAACCCATTACCAATCCATGATGTTCATGTAGGACTTGCTGTTATAGTCCCTAACTTTGTGCATATGCAAAGATTCATGGGTCCACCCTCAGGATCAAATGACAAACCTAATAAAATTCTACCTGCTGAGGAGGGAGTGAGGACTTCAGTGATTCTGGTGGCTCTCATTCCAGATCACTTATGGTCCAAAGACGACACCCCCTAACCCCAATAGCCTATATTCTCTGGAGTTCAGAATGAGAGGTGATCTCATTGAAACATACAAGATTCTGAAGGGACTTAATAGGGTGGACGCTGAGAAATCGTTTACAATGGACGGGGAAATCTAAAACATGATGGCACAGACTCGGGATAAAGGGACGATTGTTTAGGATTGAGATGAGGAGAAATTACTTCACACAAAGGGTTGTGAATCTTTGGGATTCTCTACCCCAGAGGGCTGTGGGTGCTCCACTGTTGAATACCTTTAAGGCTGGGATAGACAGATCTTTGGTCTCTCAGAGAATCGAGGAATATGGGGCGGGGATGGGAAAGTGGACTGAAGCCTAAGATCAACAATGATTATATCAAATGCTTGATAGGTCATATGGTCTATTCCTGCTCCTATTATATATTCTTGTCTTAACAGTTGTTACCAGACCGGTAAATTAAGGTAGGCATTAAGAGTGCTGAATAGCTAGTTGGGAGCCTCACAATTGTATAAATGAACTGCATACATTTTATTTAATCCTCTAACGCCAAAGGATAAAATATTCAGCAGTTATTCAGTTGGTTAAACTCAGCCACTGGCTTTCAAATCACAGATAGGATTTCCCATTCTGTTAAAGTCTGTTCAGACAGTAAGAGTCGTTACAGTAATGTGGGCTGAATACCCTTCTATTTCAGTGACTTACAACATTCTGCACATATTTTAATTTGCATTATGAAGTGCCACAATCTTATGATGCATTCCCAATCATACATTGGGTGCCAGCATGAAGCATGGACACCAAAATAAGGCAATATGAAGGCTTCTGAAACACAACAGAGTGAGAGCCCCTTCTCTAGGGATGGCTCAGCTTTGCACATCAGGCCCTGACTCCGAATTCAAGCTTTATTTAACTACTTCATGTACTTCCATGTGAAAAGAGGAATATCGGACAGCGGCGAGACCAACAGATTTCAAAAGGTAGTGCAGAAAGCGAGAGCAGTGGGGTCAACCACCACCGCCTGTAACTAGGAGTCCATTTGGTAAGAAAAATTGAGATGTGACATCACAAGGAAGCAGGTAGGTGATTGGTGAATATTTCCTATTTATTTTAACCAGGAAATTTCAATTGGGGCCAGTAGAACATTTATTGAAATTATAAGAATATAAGCACAGGCAGGACTAAAGGCATTAATTAAAATTTAACCAGTAAAATAAATTAATCAAAACACTGTAAAGATGGCAGGGCAGGTGATGTGCTGCAGCTGCAGAATGTGGAAGCTTGTAGACATCAGTGTAATCCAAGACAAACACGTCCGCAGCAAGTTCTGTGGCTTGAGGAACTTCAGCTCAGAGTCATGGAACTGGAGGCTGAGTTACACATATTGTGACATATTAGAAAGGTGGGAAGTTACCTGCACACTTTGATTGGGTCCATGGTCAGGGACAGGAGGGTCTGACTGCGAGAGAGGCAGGTATGGGGACTCAGAAGTTAGAAGTGGGGGAGCTTCAGCCTTTGCAATTGTCCAACAGGTTTGAGGTTCTTTCGGCATGTATGGATGAGAGCGGGGGCTGCAGGGTAGATGAGCGAACTGACCATGGCATGGAGGCCATTCAAGTAGGGGAAGTTAATAGGAATATAGTGGTAGTAAGGGGCAGTATAGTCATGAGGATAAGCACAGTTCTCTGCAGCCAAGAGCGAGTGTTAAAAGGCTGTGTTGCCTGCCCGGTGTCAGGGTTCAAGACATCTACTCTAGGCTGGGGAGAAACTTGGAGAGGGAGGGGAGGATCCAGTTGTCATGGTCTATGTGGGTACCAATAACATTGGTAGGACTAGGAAAGAGGTTCTGTCTAGAGAGTAAGAGCAGCTAGGGGCTAAATTTGGACTATTACCTGAGCCACGAGCAAACTGACTTAGGGTAAGTAGAATTAGAGTGTTGCATGTGTGGCTCAAAGATGGGTATGGCAGAAATGGGCTTCAATTCATGAGACACTGGCACCAGTACTGGGGAAAGTGGGAGCTGTACCACTGGGGCGGTCTTTATCTGAACTGTGCTGGGACCAATGTTATGGCAAGTTGTAGAACTAGGGTGGTAGAGTGGGCTTTAAACTAAATAGTAGGGGAGAGAGATCAAGTGAGGGAAGATATGATAAATTAAAGACAGGACAGGGCAAGAGAGCAAGATAACAAGGGATAACGATAATCAGTGTGGCAGGAAGGGACAGACCGTACAAACTTATGTGCCAGCAGATGAGGCTGGAGGTTGCAAAAATAACAAAAAAAGTGTCTGTATCTGAATATGTGTAGCATTTGCAACAAAATTGATGAATTGTCAGCTCAAACAGAAATAAATATGTATGATCTGATGAGACATGGCTGCAAGATGACAAAGGCTGGGACCTGAATATTCAAGGGGACTTGATATTTCAGGGAGGACAGGAAGTTAGGAAAAGGTGGAGGGACAGCTCTGTTAATTAAGGATAACATTAATACAACAGAAAGAGATGAACTTAGTTCGGATGAAGATGCAGAATCAGTTTGGGTAGAGATAAGAAATAGCAAAGATAGGACACTTGTAGAAGCAGTTTATAGGCTCCCAAACAGTAACGACACTGTAGGACAGGATATACAGGAAGAAATAATGGGAGCTTGTGAGAAAGATATGGTGATAATCATGGGTGATTTTAATCTACATATACATTAGACAAATCAGATTGCCAAAGGTAGCCTGGAAGATAAGTTCATAGTGTTTTCTGGACAGTTTCTTAGAACAGCATGTTCTAGAGCAAACGAGAGAGGTTATTCGAGATCTGGTAATGTGCAATGAGACAAGTCAGAGCCTGGGAATTCTGCAGAGAGCAACTCATCTCCTGACTTCCCAAAGCCTGTCCACCATCCACAAGGCACAAGTCAGGAGTGTGATGGAATATCCTCCACTTGCCTGAATAGGGACAGCTCCATCAACACTCAAGCAGCTTGACTGGCACCCCACCCACCACTGACGCACAGTGACAACAGTGTGTATCAGCTACAAAATGTACTACAGCAACTTACCAAGCCAGCACTTTCCAAACCCACAACCTCTACCACCTTGAAGGATAAAGGCAGCACTTGCATGGGAACATCACCACCTGCAAATTCCACTCCAAGCCACGCACCATCCTGACTTGGAAATATATCGCCATTCCTTCACTGTGGCTGGGTCAAAACCCTGGAACTCCCTCCCTAACAGCACTGTGGGTGTACCTACACCACATGGACTGCAGTGGCTCAAGATGGCAGATCACCACCACCTTATCAAGGACAATAAAAATGCTGGCCTAGCGAGCAGTGCCCATGTCCGGTGAAAGAATAAAACAAAAATTAGTGACCTCATAGTGAAAGCACCCCTAGGTAGCAGCGATCATTACATGATTGAATTTCACATCTAGTTTGACGGAGAGAAGAGGGAGTCTAAGACTGGTGTTTTAAGTTTAAAAAAGGGCAATAATGAGGGTAAGACAGAACTGGCTGAACTGAACTGGGAAATTAGGTTAAGGGGTAGATCAGCAGAGATGCAGTGGCAGACATTTAAGGAGATATTTCATAATACTCAGCAAAGAGAAAGACTCACACCATCTGCGGCTAATTAAGGAAGTTAAAGTTAGTATCAAATTGAAATTGAAATCAAATTGAAAGAAAAAGCGTACAGTTCCATGAAGATTTGTGGCAGGTCAGGAGATTGGACAGAATATAAAAAACAGCAAAAAATGACAAAGAATAATAAAGAGAGAGAAATTAGACTAAAACTAGCTAGAAATATAAAAACAGACAGTAAGAGTTTCTACAGGTATTCAATAAGGGAAAAAATAAAGTGAGTGTTGGTCCTCCAGAGGATGTGTTTGGGGGATTAATAATGGAAAATAAGAAATAGCAGATGAATTGAACAGGTATTTTGCATCTGTCTTCAATGTAGAAGACACAAATAACATCCCAGAAATAATTGTAAATCAAGAGATGAAAGGGAGGGGAGGAACTAAAAACAACCACCAAGGAAAGGATTGGAACTAAAGACTGACAAGTCCCCAGGTCCTGACGGACTTAATCCTAGAGTCTTAAAAGAAGTGGCTGTCGAGATACTAGATGCATTGGTTTTAATTTTCCAAAATTCCCTAGATTCTGGGAAGGTCCCATCAGATTGTAAAATAGCAAATGTAACATCTATATTCAAGAAAGGAGAGAGGTAGAAAGCAGGAAATTACAGGTCAGTTAGCCTAACGTCTGTCATAGGAAAATGCTGGAATTTATTATTATGGAGGTTATAGGGTTACTTAAAAAATCTCATTGCAATGAGGCAAAGTCAATATGGTTTTGTGAAAGAGAAATGGTGTTTCAATAATTTATTAGAGTTCTTCGAGGAAGTAACAAGCAATGTGGATAAAGGGGAACCTGTAGATGTGCTGTACTTGGATTTTCACAAGCTGCCACAAAGGTTACTCACAACATAAGAGCTCAAAGTGTAGGGGGTAACATATTAGTATGGACAGATGATATGTTAGCTAACAGGAAACAGAGCAGGCATAAATGGGTAAATTTTGGGTTGGCAAGATGTAATCAGCAGAGTGCAAAAAAGATCAGTGCTGGGTCCTCAACTATTTACAATCTGTATCAAAAACCTGGGTGAAGAGACCAATATGAATGGCTGCTAAATTTACTGATGACACAAAAATAGGTGGGAAAGTAAGTTGTGAAGAGGACATAAGAGTCTGCAAAGGGATATAGATAGGTTGAGTGACTGGGAAAATATTTGGCTGATGCAGTATAATGTGGGAAAATGTGAACTTGTCCACTTTGGAAGGAAGAATAGAAAAACAGCATATTATTTAAATGGACAGAGACTGTAAAACTCCACATACAGAGGGACCTGGGTGCCCTAGTACACGAATCACAAAAAGTTAGTATGCAGATACAGCAAGTGATTAGGGAAGCAAATGGAATGTCGTTGTTCATTGAATATAAAAGTAGGGAAGTGTTGCTACAGTTGTACAGGGCACTAGTGAGACAACATCTAGAATACTGTGTAGAGTTTTGGTCACCTTACTTATGGAGGGATATATTTGTATTGGAAGGAAATCAGAGAAGGTTCACTCGATTGATTCCTGGGATGAAGGGGTTATCTTATGAAGCGAGGTTGGGCCTGTATCAATTGGAGTTTAGAAGAATGAGAGGTGATCTTATTGAACAAAATCCTGAGGGGACTTGACAGGGTGGATGATGGAAGGATGCTTCCCCTTGTGGGAGAGACTAGATCTAAGGGACAGTTTAAAAATAAGGGGTCTCCCATTTAAGTTGGAGATGAGGAAATTTTTTTTTCGCTCAGAAGGTCGTGAGTCTGTGGAATTCTCTTCTCCAGAGAGTGGAGGAGGCAGGGTCGATGAATATTTTTATGGCATGGTTAGATAGATTCTTGACCAACAAGGGAGTCAAAGGGTATAAGGGGTAGGCAGGAAAAGTGGAGTGAGGCCAAAATCAGATCAGCCATGATCTTATCAAATGACAGAGCGGGCCCGAGGGGCGGAATGACCTACTCCTGTACCTAATTCGTATGGAATCACTTCACGCTGATCTGTTAGTTGTATGTAAAATGTCCCTTTTCACAACTCTAACCTCCTTATCAAATAGGCCTTCAGTTAACTCTATATAGCTCCAAGCCAAATTGAATTCAATTTTTGAATTGGACAAAATAAAAGCGAAATCTAAATTATTTTCAAGCATTTTGTCCAAACTAGTTACAGCAGAACAAAGTTGCCAGCCTTGGCTCTATGTCAGCACTCTCACCTCCAAGTTACAAACTCATAGCCCCACTCTGGAGACTTGAGAACATAATCCAGGTTGACACTTCTTGGCAGCATTGAGTGCTGCATAATCTGAGGTGTTGTCTTTCAGATGAGATGATAAATTGAGGCCCCATCAGTCCTCTCAGGTGGACATAAAAGATGCCATGTCATTAATTAAAGATCAGGGGAGCTTTATGGATGTCTTGGCCAATATTTATCCTTCAACTAATATCAGACACATTATCTGGGCATTTCTCATTACTTTTTGTGGGACCATGCTGACCAAATCACCTGCCACATTTCCCTACATTATAACAGTTACTGCTTTTCAAAAAAACTATATGCTGTGGAGGGCTTTGGACAACCTGAGTTTGTGAAAGGATATAAATTCAAATTCTTTCTTGAACTGCTTTTTTCACCCATTCACTCAATCCTGGGGTGTGGGTGCCGCTGAGGCAGTCAACATTTATTGTCCAGCCCTAACTGTGTTCAAGATTGTGAGCCGCTATGCTGTCCATGTGGTGTAGGAACACTAATAATGTTAGTAGGGAGGAAGCTCCAGGATTTCGACATAGCAACAGTGAAAGAACGATAATATATTTCAAGTGAGGATGGTGAGCCACTTGGAGGGGAATTTGCAGGTGGAGGTGTTCCCTGTCATCTGCTGCCCTAGAGTTCATAGGTTTGGAATGAGTCCAACATGACAACAGCACTGATCTAAAAGCTGTCCACTGCCTTAAAAACGAGCAGTCTGTAAAAGTCACTACTCGCTTAGTGTTTTTCTGGATTAACCTGCACCACAGTATTTCTATGATACAATTTTAAATGAAGTTCTCAATGTAGGGAATGATCTTAAAATAGCAAATTTAAATTAAAATAGTACCATAATTAAATTGTTCAACATTCCCGATATTGCAATATTACATATTTAATGAGATGTTAATACAATCTGCCTCTTTCTAGAGACACTGCATAAGGTACCTTTTCAGAGTTCACAAATACATGAACCAAATCCAGTCTTACTTTGTAACTTGTTTATGAGCCAACTGAGTTGCTTTTTGGAGATGTTTGTCCAGCTAAGGTCCAATATGATGGGCTGTCTCCTGATGATTCCACTCAGCATAGTTGGAGTAATTGATCTGCAGCCACTCAGGTCAATTGTGGTCCACAGCCGCTTATCACAACACCTGCAACCATTGAAAAAGAAAAGAAGCCAATCAGTGAAACCGTGCAGTAGGCTAGTAGAAAGTTACCAAGTGAAAGCAATTGTTTTTATTAAATATAGAATAATGGTGCTAATTTATCAAATACCACAGCACTCAAACTGCACCCTTAAAAGTGCCAATTCATTTTAGACTAAACCCCCATGGCGTGTATACACGAGTCAGCAGTTACATAAAAGTACGGCAGCTAAAATGTGACTAGGTAAGCGCGCACAATGTACAAGTCTTACTATACATGGTCTGTAGTTGGACACTGATTTGCTCCAAAGCAATTTGTATACTATAACCGTTTAATTGCATTCACGATCATCAAGAAAATCTGTATTATACAGTAAGAATACAGTAGTGACTCAGGATTAGAAGGGTGCTTATGAAACCAGTATATGTAGTACATTACAATTATTTTTGCAAGTCCATAAAACATTGAACATGAAGATGTTACACTGAAAGAAACAAAATACAGCAATTTGTAAGCAGCATTATATTACCGTATGTAACATTTACTGTCATGAATGTCTAAACTGCCCATAACTCAGATTGCACTGCACAAAATAGATATGGATTCAGAGGGCAGAATTTAATGCCCTCCCCCATGGTGAGTTTGGTAACAGGGCGGCATTTATTCAAGTGGAAAGGTGGGGAGGCCTTCGCACCTCCACCCCAATTAAATCCATGGTGGAAAAACCTGTGGGCAACCTTCCCACCCCACCACTAGTATTAATCAGTGGCAGGTGCAGAACTCACCATGCAGCAGCACAAGCAGCAAACCCATGCAGTGTTGCTTGCGGGCTCCAGGGGGGTGTGGTGGTGTTGACGTTGGGTCTCTTGTTTAAAAGGTACTCGATGTGTGGTTGAGGGACTCGACATTGGGAATAGGGTCTGAGAGCCATTCCCTACCCTTGCTCCCGAACACCTCCCTGCTCAATCCCCACCCTGCAAACCCTCTCCCGTCATCACCCATCTGTTGCCCGAGATCCAGCAATTATACTTGGCCTTTGCTGGGCATTGTACTGCAGCAGCCATGTGACACTGCTGTTCATAGAGCTGCTGGTCTTTGATTGGCTGACAGCTCTCGGCAGGAGGGACTTCTGCCTTCAGGGTCCTCGATCCCAGGAAAGACCTGCCACTGTCCAGTTAAGTGCCTGTGACAATTAATATGGCAGGCCTTCTCTAAAAAGGGCAACACAGGGCTCTCACTATCTCTCCAGCTGGTGGGTAAGACTCCTGTCACCTCCCTTAAATACTGCTCAGATTTTTTATCTGCATCTAAAAAGTACACTAATTTTTACAGGATGTCAAGTACCAAGATTCAGTTCAGTCTGCCTTCCATTTTATTTTTTTCTTTATTCTTTCATGGGGTGTAGGTGTTACTGGGAAGGCCAGCATTTGTTGCCTATCCCTAGCTCCCTTCAGAAGGTGGTGCTGAGCCATCTTCTTGAACTGCTGCAGTCTGGCGCTGTTAAGAAAGGAGTTTAATAGCTTCCATTAAGCTAAACACCTTGGACTTAAAATTCCAATTGTTCTGATACTAATCTTTTTAGGGAGTACTATTGATCCATACCCCAAACAGCAAAAAAGAATGTACAGGTCAGGTGCACTTTAGAACAGTCTAGTCATGAATTCTGCTGAGGAATCAGCCAGTTGTGAGGCTGCATCAGCAAGTTTCTGTTCCACTTGAGTTGGTGCTTTTCCCCTGTTGGCCAGTATTATACTAGCAGACCACCAGCTGTGCTTTCAGTACCAGGCAACTAAAAGAGAACTGCAATTTGACTGTGCATTTTTTGTTTTGTAATTCTGTAAAGCAGAGAAACAAGTATCCTCTTGGCTGCTCAAGCCAGTAGCCTGCAGGTATCTCCGCCTTGAATCTCTCCAGCTTCGAGTCATCAGGTTGGAATGCAAGTTGGAGGCATTCCTACATTCAAGGGAAGGGACAGGAGTATCCAAAGCTTGGTTACACCTTGTGGAGAGATATAGGTTCAGAAAGGGGTTGGTGTGACCAATGGCGTAGAGACAAAGGGGAATCCAGACAAAATGGAGAAGAGGGATCCACAGAAACTAACCCTATTCAACAGGTACTTGCTAAGGCTGAGGACAAGGATGAAGATCCTTAGAAGGGCAGCCAGAATACAGACTATAGTGCAGGTGGGGAAGCATTATGTGGTAGTTGTAGGGGATTCAATAATTAGAGGGGAGGCGGTGGTGTAGTGGTAATGTTACTGGACAGTAATCCAGAGGCCCAGGCTAATGTTCCGGGGATACGTGTTCAAATGGTGGAATTTAAGTTCAATTAATAAATCCAGAATTAAAAGCTAAATTAATGGTGGCCACAAAACCATTGTTGATTGTCATAAAAGCCCACCTGGTTTACTAATGTCCTTTAGGAAGTAAATCTGCCATTTTTATCTGGCTTGGCTTATATGTGACCCACAGCAATGTGGTTCACTCTCAACTGCCCTCAAACAGCCTAGCACAGTTGTATCAAACAGCTACGAAGTCCAAAAGAAATAAAACTGGGTGGACCACAGGGCATTGACCTGGGCACCAGAAACAATAACCCGGAACAAACTATCAACCCTGCAAATGCCTCCTTCCCAACATCTGGGGACTTGCGCCAAAATTGGGAGAGCTGTCCCGCAGACTAGTCAAGAAACCAGCCCGACATTTATCTGAAAGGTATAATTTCGTGATTCCGTGAGTATGACTATGTCCCAGACACCACCATCACCATCCCCTGGGTATGCCCTGTCCCATCGACAGGATAGTCCCACCAGATGTGGCGACATAGTGGTATACAGTTGGGATGGAGTTGCCCCTGGGAGTCCTCAACATCAACTCTGGACACCTGAAGTGTCATGGCATCAGGCCAAATGTAGGCAAGTAAACCTCCTGCTAGTTACTACCTACCACCACCCTCAGCTGATGAATTGGTCCTTCATGTTGAACACCACTTGGAGGAAGCACTGAGGTTGGCAAGGGCACAGAATGTACTCTTAGTGGCGGCGGGGTGGGGGGGGGGTTCAACGTCCATCACTGAGTGGCTCGGTCGCATCACTTCTGACTGAGCTGGCCAAGGACATAGACAAGGTCTGTGATAGGCGGTGAGGGAACCAATGAGGGGGAAAACCTATTTGACCTCGTCCTCACCAATCTACCTATCACAGATGCATCTGTCCATGAGAGCATTGGTAAAAGTTACCATCAAACAGTCCTTGTGGAGACGAAGTCCCGTCTTCACATTAAGGATACTCTCCATCGTATTGTGTGGTACTACTACCGTGCTAAATGGAATAGATTTCAAACAGATCTAGCAACTCAAAACTGGCATCCATGAGGCACTGTAGGCCATCAACAGCAGAATTGTTTACAAGCACAATCTGTAACTACATGGCCCAGCAAATCTCCCACTCTACCATTACCATCAAGCCAGGGGATCAACCCTGGTTCGATGAAGGAGCAGCACCAGGCATTTCTAAAAATGAGATGTCAACCTGATGAAGCTTTAACATAGGACTACTTGCATGCCAAAGAGCAGAAGCAGCATGCGATAGACAGAGCTAAGTGATCCCACAACCAACAGATCAGATCTAAACTCTGCAGTCCTGCCAAATGCAGTCATGTATGGTGGTGGGCAATAAAACGACGAACAGGAGGTGGCTCCACAAATATCCCCATCCTTAATGATAGGGGAGCCCCGCACATCAGTGCAAAAGATAAGGCTGAAGCATTTGCAGCCATCTTCAGCCAGAAGTGCTGAGCGGATTTTCCATCTCGGCCTCTTCCTGAGGTCCCGAGCGTCACAGATGCCAGTCTTCAGCCAATCCGATTCACTCCATGTGATATCAAGAAACGACTAAAGGCACTGGACGCTGCAAAGGCTATGGGCCCTGACAACAGTCTGGCAATAGTACCGAAGACGTGCTCCAGAACTAGCTGCACCCCTAGCCAAGCTGTTCCAGTGCAGCTACAACACTGGCATCCTCCTGGCAATGTGAAAAATTGCCCAGCTATGTCCTGTCCAGAAAAAGCAAGACAAATCCAACCCAGCCAATTACTGCCCATCAATCTATTCTCGATCATCAAAGTGATGAAAAGTGTTGTCGTCAGTGCTAACAAATGGCACTTAGCAATAATCTGCTCACTGATGCTCAGTTTGGGTTGCGCCAGGGCCACTCAGCTTCTGACCTCATTGCAGCTTTGGTCCAAACGTGGACAAAAAAGCTGAACTCGAGGTGAGGAGTGAGTAACTGCCCTTGACAGCAAGACAGCATTTGACCGGCTGTGGCATCAAGGAGTCCTAACAAAACTGAAGTCAATGGGAATCAGGGGGTAAACACAAAGGAAGATGGTTGTGGTTGTTGGAGGTCAGTCAGTCCCAAGACATTGCTGCAGGAGTTCCTCAAGGTAGTGTCCTCGGCCCAAACATCATCTGCTGTTTCAATGACCTTTCCTCCATCATAAGGTCAGAAGTGGGGATGTTCGCAGATGATCGCACAATGTTCAGCACCATTCGCGACTCCACAGACACTGAAGCAGTCCGTGTCTACACAAGAGTCAGGCAATGACCATCTAGAACCTAACCCTCTCCCCTTGACAATGGCATTGCCATTGCTGAATCTCCACCATCAACATCCTGGGGTTGCCGTCGACCAGAAACTTAACTGAAATACTGTGGCTACTAGACTCCCCAGAGCCTGTCCACCAACTGCAAGGCACAAGTCAGGAGTGTGATGGAATACTCTCTACGTGCCTTGATGAGTGCAACTCTGACAACATTCAAGAAGCTCGACACTATCCAGGACAAAGCAGACTACTTGATTGGCACCCCATTCACCACCTTAAATATGCACTTCCTCCACCACCGGCAAGTGGCAGCAGTGTGTGCCATCTACAAGATGCACAACAGGAACTCACAAAGCCTTCTTAAACAGCATTTTCCAAACCCCTGACTGCTACCATCTAGAAGGACAAGGGCAGCAGATGCATGGGGACACTACTGCTTGCAAGTTCCCCTCCAAGTCACTCACCATCCTGACTTGGAACCATATTGCTGTTCCTTCACTGTCGCTGGGTCAAAATCTTGAAACTCCCTTCCTAACAGCACAGTGAGTGTTCCTACGCCACAGAGACTGCAGTGGTTCAAGAAAGCAAGGGCAACTGGGGATGTGCAATAAATGTTGGCCTACACAACAACACCCAAATCCCTTGAATGAATAAATATATAGAAATTAGAGGGATGGATAACATCCTACGTAAACAGAATGACAGAATTATTACACCACAGACAGAGGCAATTCGGCCCATCGTGTCTGCACCGTGCTCTGTTGGAGCAATTCACTTAGTGCTACTATCCCACCTTTTCCCCATAACTCTGCACATTCTTCCTTTTCAGATAGCATTCAAAAGGGATTTAGACTGTTTCCACTGAATCTGCCTCCACCATGCTCTCAGGTAGTAAGTTCCAGACCTTAACCATTCACTGCGTGAATAAGTTTTTTCTCATATCGATTTTGCTTCTTTTGACAATTATTTTATATCTGTGCCCTCTCGTTCTTGACCCTTTTGCGAGTGGGAACATTTTCTCTCTATCTGCTCTATCCAGACCCCTCATGATTTCGACTATCTCTTAAATACCACCAGCTGCTGTGGTGGGATTTGAACCCATGCCCCCAGAGGATTAGCCTGGGCCGGTGGATTACTAGTCCAGTGACATTAAGGTGACATGGGAGAATCAAGAGTTCCACATAGTATGCTGTCTACCTGGTGCCAAAGTGAGGTTCTTGGAGGAGGAGGGGAAGGATCCAGTTGTGCTAGATCATGTTGCAACAGTGGGGAAGTTAGATCGTCAGCAGTTTAGTGGAAATAGGGGCGTGGGTGCAAGAGGTGGGTCTCATAAAAAAGATGAGCTTGGCGAGTGCATGGGGGAAGATGGAGAAACTAGGGTAAAATGCAAGATCAGGGCTAGGAATACAACTAATGTATTATTCCCTGAAATTTAGAAGATTAAGGGGTGATTTATTAAGTTCAAGGTATTTAGAGTAGTTGATAATTTCTCTGTCTACCGTATTTCCACTGCTTAGAGAATCTAGGACTAGGGGAAATAGCCTATAAAATGGCGCCAGGCCATTAAGGAAATGAAATTAGGGAATACCTTGACAAAAATGGTGGTAGAGGTTCGCAACTGTCTTTCAAAAATGGTCGTTGATGCTAGTTCAACTGTTAATTTAAATGTAAAATTGATTGATATCTGTTAACCAAAGGTATTAAGGGAATTGAGGCAAAGATGGGTATAAGGAGTCAGGCCACAGATTAGCCATGATCTTAGTGAGTGCCATGAGCCTACTTCCTATTCCTATGTTCCTAAATGGTTAAGGCTTCAATTGAAGCCAATTCTGGAACAATGTTATACAAATGTACTGAGTGTTCATCTATTATCACCAATAATAATGTATAGCTTCTCTAACATGCAATGGCAAAGCAAAAAAATTGGAAATTCACCAGCAGGTGGCGGCAGCTGTATAGCAACAATATTTTGTGCAGAAAATTCAGATTATTGTTCAGGATTACTCAGAAAACTCAGCAAAACAGAACAGTTCTCTGTGAGAAGCTTTTTCCTGTAAACTGACCCACTATGGCCTTGATCCAATGTCATTGTTGTGAAACACGCCCTCTAATAGTAACCTGACGCCATGCTGTACACGCAAACAGCTGGCCACACTAACAAGATACATGAATCCCCAATGTAAAAATTGGGTCATTTTAAGAATATACCAAACAATATTTGAAATTTAAATCATACGAGTGATTCTTGTTTTGAAATTTAATTGAGGTTCAACTCTGGGATATTTTGATCCATTTTTAGTAGCTGTATTATTAAGTTAACTGGGTTTGTGGAAATCTTCCCAAAAAAAGATTTTCCCCCTTCTGTGATTTTGTATGAATCTCCCCAGCTATTGCCAGTTGGATGAATGGTTAACATGTGCTGACAGCTCTGCTGTTTAATTTAAAATTCAGAGGAAATTTAAGATATTAGTCACTTTCACTTTCCCCCGTCTGCCGTACCATACCCATGGGACTGCAGGCAGGGCCCTATACCTCTATTAATGTGCCCTGGAAAATGTACTAAGGACAGAATCAGTCAGCTTACCTTATACAACCGGCAAAATTCCAGACAAAAATCCATGCCTAAAGCTCCATGGCACCGTGCACTGGGGCCAATAGATTGAATATATTGTAGATATACAACTCCTTTCTCATTGGTTAATATTCCAGCTCTCTGATGACAAAAACTCAAAGCATCCCAAAGCACTGTGGTATTTAATTATTTCTATTTTAATTAAAACAAAAATATTCAACATTCAATTGTAGAAAATGTGGAAGAGATTTTTTTTTAAAATTCACTCTTAGGGATGGGGGAAGTGGGTTGGCAAGGCAACATTTTTTCTTCCATGCCTTGAATAATTTATTGTAAATGTAAAATCAAATTGGCACCTGTACTTCCTTGTACTTTCAGTTCAGGTGCAAAAAACTGAACTTTGAAATTGACATTTATTTAGGGGTATAGAACCAAATTCCCTATGCATCAATAACATTGTTTCAGGCTCCATACAGCCAAACAATTGTTGCTGTGGCAGTTATGATGAGGAAATACATATGTTTTGTAAAAAGAAAAACAAATCTAATTCGGATTTTGCAAATTACTTTCCAGATAACTGTTTATAGAGTTTTGTGACATAGTTATCCCATTCGGCCTGGTAGCATGTCCCTGTCATTGGTTCACCTAGGTTGTACTTATTACGGAATGCTGCAGTTTTGAATGTCCCATGTTTATCATCTGAGCAGTTGGTCAAACGTTGTTCATCACATTTCTGTGGCTGAGATTGTTCGTAAACCAGCCAGACATAGCAGTGAAGGCCAGTTCCTTTAAGAGGACCTGGGCCAACATAGTCAGACTGAATCTTTCCACTTTGTGTTATTCCCTTTCATGATGTTCACACTGAAGTGGTGCCATTCCCTAAACTTTGGTGCCTTCCTGCTTGGAGCATCTGGGTCAGTTAGAATCAGTGTAAAGTTTGTATGGATCACGTCCAGACCAGTTAATGCTGACTGGACGGTCCTGCACCTGGGTGGGGGTCAGCACCTTGCCCAGCTCATCTATCTCCACCGTACCATAGCTGACATGCAGGGGCTGCCCTGGCTTCTCCTCCACCTCATTCAAGGCCAGAGCCCCCGACCACTCGTGCAGGTCCACCTGCATCTTACTGCTCAGGCTAAATTTCCCTTGAACTGAATGGCCATTTCAGAGGATAATTAAGGTTCAACCGTACTGCATTGCATCTGGTGTCACATGTAGGCCAGACTGGGTATGGACTGCAGATTTCCTCCCCCGAAGGTCATTACAAGAATCTGGTAATTTCATGATTATTATTAATGATACTAATTATACTGGGTTTTTATTGCATACTTATTAATTAATTGAATTTAAATTCTCCCTGGCTGCCTTGGTGGGATTCAAACTCACGTTTTCGCAGCATTAGTCTGGCCCCCTGGATTACTAGTATAGAAACATTGCCACTACATTATTGCCCCCCTATGTTATTGTCTCCCTAAAGGGTGGGGGTGAAAAGGAGGTGAAACTGGCTGGAAGAAATGATGAGCTGGATAATTCTAGGGGAGAGGTGCTGACTGGTCGTAGCTTCCTGTTCCCACTCCGAGTCACTCAGGGATCTATCCTTGACCTCCTCCTGTTTCTCAACTACATGCGGCCCATCAGCAACATCATCCAGAAACAAGTCAGGTTCCACACTTATGCTGATGACACCCAACTCTACCACAACGCCATTTACTGACCCATCCATTGCTTCTGATCCATCATGCTGCTTGCCTGACCTCCAGTAGTGGATCAGCAGAAATTTCCTCCAACTAAATATTGGGACAACCAAAGCCATTGACTTTGGTCCCCGCTACAAACTCTGCTCTGAAGCTACCAACTTCATCCCTTTCCCTGGGGCAACTGTCTGAGGCTGAATTTACACACTTGGCATCCTATATGATCCTGAGCGGAACTTTCAAATACATTTCAGTTCCACCACTATCTCTGTAACATTGTTTATTTTCACCCCCTCCTCAACTCATCTGCTGCTGAAACCCTCATTGATGTCCTTGTTGTCTCTAGCTTTGAATATTCCAATTATCTCCTAGCCAGGCTCTCATCTTTCACCCTCCATAAAATGGAGCTCTTTCAAAACTCTGCTGCCTGTATCCTAACTTGCACCAAATTACACTCACCCATCACCCGTGCTTGCTGACCTACACAGAGGTGTTGTCAGACTGGGAGCCAATTTTTAAATTCTCAGCATCGGTTTCAAATCCTCCCACGGTCTCACCTGTCTCTCTTTCTCTGTAACCCCTCTACAACCCACCAACATCTCTGCACTCAAAATCTGGCCTCTTTTACATCCCTGATTTTAAGTCCATTTACGACCAGCGACAATGCCGTCAGCTGCCTAGGTCCTAAGCTCTGCAGTTCCTTTCCTACACCTCTCCATTCAAACAAATGAAAGACTTGTGTTTATAGAGCACTTTTCATGACCACCAGACATCTTAGAAGCGCTTTACAGCCAACAAAGTACTTTTTGAAGTGTAGTTACTGTTGTAATATAGGAAATGTGGCAGCCAATATACATACAGCAAACTGCCACAAATAGCAAAGCGATAATGACCAGACAATCTGTTTTTGTGATGTTATTTGAGGGATAATTATTGGCCAGGACACCAGGGAATAACTCCCCTACTCTACTTTGAAATAGTGCCTTGAGTGTCTTTTACATCCACCTGAGCAGGCCTATGGGATAAAAGCAAAATACTGCGGATGCTGGAAATCTGAAACAAAAACAGAAAATGCTGGAAATCCTCAGCAGGTCTAACAACATCTGTGGTGAGAAAAACAGAGTTAATGTTTCGAGTCTGTATGACTCTTCTTCAGAGCAGGCCTCAGTTTAATGTCTTATCTGAAAGACGGGCACCTACTACAGTGCAGCATTCCCTCAGGACTGTACTCCCCTCAGTACTGCACTGGGGTGTCAGGCTTGATTTTGCACTTAAGCCCTGGGAATGGGACTTGAACCCAGAATCTTGTGACTCAGAGGTGAGAACGCTACCAACTGATTCATGGCTGACACAGTTCTGAAGACTCAGTTCTCAGCCTTTGACCTGAAATGTTAATTCTGTTTCTCTCTCCACAGATGCTGCCTGACCTGCAGAATATTTTCAGCATTTTCTGTTTCTATTAATATACAACTAATATTGATTCCTGGGATGAAAGTGTTGTCCTGTGAGGAGAGTTTCAGTAAATTTGGGCCTATACAGCTATCCCTCGCTAAGCACTCCTAATGTGTTCCTGAAAAAAACAGCATGCTAAATAAGAATGTGCTAAATAAAAGTCACTTTCCCATAAGAAAACATGTAATAAGAGTGGGTTGCGTTCCTGAACGTTTTTTTTACAATTTCACATTAAAAACCTATTGGCTGCCTTGAACCTAACTGGCCCAAAAATCATCTTAACTTGCCTCCTGCCTGCCACCTCTCCCAACTTGCTGTTTCCTTCCAAGACCTCCCCAACTCATGCTTCCCTCCCTGATCATTCCATTCACCACCTCCCTCTCCTAAACCCTTGCTATGAGCAAGAGCCTGGACTAGGGTTGGCGACGAGCAGGAGGGAACTGGTGAGTGGGAGGAAAACAGCAAAGCAGCAGGTATTTTTAAAAAAGGAAAAAGTCTGAGCATGTTCCACACTAAAGCGAAAATGGCGGCAGCACTATTAGGAAACGTCCCTAAGTTACCAACTACGCTAAAACAATAAAGGTGCTATTAGAACACATTTTAATTGGCGGAATATTGGTACTCTCTGGAGTTTAGAAGAATGAGAGGTGATCTCATATGATTGAGGGGGCTTGACAGGGTAGAGATAGCGTGTCTGTTTCCCCTAGCTGGGGAATCTATAACTAATATGCATCGTCTCAATAAGGGGTTGGTCATTTAAAGACAGAGATGAGGACGGGTTTATTCATTTAGAGGGTTGTGAATCTTTGAGCATTCACAGTCTTTGGTGTAAAGAATTGCAGTCATTGAGTATATCTAACGTTGAAATTGATAAGGTTTTTGGACTCTTGGGGAAATCAAAGGGTATAAGGATTGGACAGGAAAGTGAATTGAGGTCAAAGATCAGCCATGATCTTACTGAATGGCGGAGCAGGCTTGAGGGGCCTATTCCTACTCCTATTCCTTTTCTTATGTTTTCTTTTCATTAGGGCAGCTAAATCAATTAGCTCCCCGATGTCCTTGTATCTCAGAGCCTAACAATTGTTTAAATGCTATCTACAGTTCAGTGTTACAACTAACATTCTTAAACGAGTGCTGATGCTAATACTGTTAAGATTACAGCTACTTTACTATTGGATATGAATCCATCTCAGTGCAGATTTTATTTTAACCGATAATAAACATAAATCACAAACTTTCATATTTAAAATTCCTCAACAGAGCTTTGCCAAGCACCGATGCTTGTAATTCAATTTTCTATGAAGTAGTGCAGTGATTAGGAATAGTTACTATAGTTGCAGCTGGCACTCTGTTGTTGAGCTCGAGTGCACATCTGTTTGAACTTTCTCTCTAACTGGTAACTCGTGGGAAAGCAGTTCTGGTCAGGCAATCATTTCATCGTGTATGTGGAACAATTTAGTTTCACATCCCACAAAAACAAAAATGGTCACTTTTCATTACATAGTACTGCTGTACATGTGTTTTGCATAGAATAGCAGAAATCTCATGACAATGCTCACAGTAAACCAGTTGCTGAAATGTTGCTGTTTAAGGATAGAGCACTTAGTCATAAGAAGCACAATGCACTTATTCCGATTTAAACTTCACCATAGCAGCAAAGTCCAAGTGCTGCTAAGTAAACATTGAGCAAGGCCATTTAGAGTTTAATTGCTGCTATTATATACCCACCCCACCCCCCCACCCAAACCCCGGTACCTCCCCCCCCACCGCCCAAAAATGAGCTTGTTAAAGTGCTATCAGATACTGTAGACGTTCTGCTGCTTTCAATACGTCACACAGTGCTGTTGTTGTTTCTTCAAACTACATGAAATTTGAGGTGCTATTATATTGACAAATACCTTGTCATACCTTGTCATGCCTTGTTCAAATGTAAATAGGTAGGAAAAGCTGCCAATCAGGAACCAGCACCCAAAACAAAAATAGTGATCAAATAAAAGCTGCCAGTCAAGAACCAATAACTATCACAAATAATTAGATCTTTGAAAAAAAATGCTCCCAATACTCTTACCATTTTCCTTCTCCACTAAATGGTTAAAAATAAAATAATACAATATAAAAGTTCTGGAAACAGTAAGCTTAATTGTTAATGGCTACCACCACATGTTAGAGATACCCCGCTCCTACAAAGGAGCTTACTCCACATGGGGCTCTCTCCATGACTTCTGTTCTTCTGCATTCCAGGGCTTGAACAATACAAGGATAAAGAGTGTCAATTTGTACTGGTCTTCAAGAATGAACTCTTATGGAAAACTTCAAAATGCATGTTAAACTTAACACCTTCTATTAACAAGAAGAAATGCAGAGCTTATAAACAGGAAGTTAGTGTGTTTTGAGAGGGGCACACTTTGTGACTAGGCAGCCTTGCTGTTAATCCCTAAAGAACAATTCCGGTACTTTAGCGACATATCCCAACTTTTTGACTAGACAAAAAAATCACCCAAAAACAGCATTCAAAATGGAATTCAGACCCAGCTAAAGCATCTCTGAACAGTTGCCCTCAGAATATGCTGTGTCGTTTTTCACCAGAGTCGTGCATTTGGGGAGCCTGTCATTTGAAATAAATTAATACCTAACTGTAATAAGAGATTGTGTCAAGCTGCATTGCCCAGTTTTTCTTTTACTATGCTTAAGTCATTTAAGTTTGTTTAGTGTTATCTAGTGCCCAGTTTTTCTTTTACTATGCTTAAGTCATTTAAGTTTGTTAAGTGTTATCTAGCAGAAAGCAATAAACCATAGGACCGTTTAAGGGAAGTGAAAGATCAAATGGTTTAATTGTATTGGTGGTGTAGACACAGCAATAGCATTATATTCAGAAATATGTATAGCTGTCTTACATTAACCCTCTATTGGAAAAGGGTGACAAATGGAGTAGGGTATGCAGATCCTTTTAACTGAAAGGAGACATAAACCTCACTCTCCTGCCCAATTTGACACATCCACTTCAGGGTTAAGTTACAGCTAGGTTTTCATTCCTACATCTGAAGAGACATGCAGCACCTTTGGTGCATCTAATCCACAGTTAAGTTCAGTGGAATTCAAAATTGAAAATTGCAGACCAAGGCTTATTTTGCTTTTTATTAGACTAACATTTTTCCTTCAGAGGTCTGGGCAATCCAAAAATAACTGGTATGTACAACTGAGCTAAATGAAACTAATGCAGAGTGACAACAATGTAACTGGCCCTGGTGTAGGAAATGAAGCAGGCAAGATTAGAGTTTGTTCTTATTTTCCTAACTCACAGCAAATGCCCCATGTCTCTGTAATTGAAGATGTGACCTTATGCATGAATTAATCCTGAATGCAGACTAAGAAAAACAACAAACCTGTTTTACTTTAAGGTGTGCACTAGGCATGTGGCTTCATGGCATACTCCTGATCTCTCTCAGTGATGGGCAAGTAACACTCTTCACTGCACCAAATTTAACATGTGGCTGGCAGCATGGGCAACAGACTTGCCCCAATTCACCCGATACTATAATACTTGGGTTCATGGCGTTATCTAGACACAACTCCTGCCTGAACACAGCGTGAATGACATGGAGGCCATAGAGCAAGTGGGGCAGGAGGCAGCTAGCTACTAGGCACTCCCTGTAATTGCCCCCGGCAGTCAAGGTAAGCCTGTTGGGGTGGGGCAGCTATCAGGAGAGAGGGAGCGACATCTGGAACAGAAGCAGCTAAAGGTTTCTTTAGGGGGCTTGCAGGAGCATCCCTAATCAAGATAAATTAAACGCAATTAACAGTGAATTTGCTGTAAAAGCTATGGTGAGGCTAACAGCGCTCACCATTATTTATGAACAAATCGAACAGCAAATGCCAGAGATTGCCTCTTGCATATAACTGATATTCGTGTTTCACTGCTAGTGTTCAGCATCAAAAGCTAGCATTTCTAGATTAACCTTTCTAGTCATTGTTTTATAACAATGCATGGAACATTCTTAAAATGCTGGATGTTTTGCAGTTGCAACCTAGGACTGACGAGTACAGTGTAATCCGCATTGATGGACAACATGTGGCTTATGAGTCCTGTGTGGTTTTTCTGTGTAAGTACTGCTCTTTGACCATGGTTGACTGCAGTGTGGTTTTTCTGATTATAGCACCTGTTACTGATGCAATGACTCAGTCACAAAGGTGGAAATGCCATTTCTGTGGAGTGGAAGTTTTGGTAGAGCAAACTTGAAACTAATGAAAAACAGAATGGGCATGTTTCTGTAGAGCAGAAAGCATTGGCAACATGGTGAATGGGCAAAGGCAATGTGGGAGGAGCAGCATGTAAGTGGGGGATGAACCTGGTGATTTTACTAAAACCAGCATTTTTGCCTCAGAAGTTTACTTGGTGCTAACACAGAATTTGGGGGGTTCCAGGCTTAACTATGGTACAACTTTGAAATGTGAAAACATTTAAAATGGTTTTTTTGGGGGGTGGGGTGGAAATGAGAGAATGAAGTGAAATCTACTACAAAAGTTTTTAAAATAAAAATTATGCAGTATGAACTGCTCTCTTCCTGGCCATACATGACAAAATTACCTTTTACTTCAGACCAGAAGGGAATATAATAAATATTGTTAACAACTGGCATATACATTGGGCCATAAGGCTCCTCCCCCAACCCCCTCTTCCACCAACTGCCATATACTTCAATTTTACAGAGGCTGCTTGATGTCAGGGGCTCATCTGACCTCTGGTATTCAGCTCATTTGTTCATGTTTGGACTAAGGCTGAAATGAGCTTTTGAAGTAGAGTGATCCTGGCAGAACCCAAACTGAGCATCGGTAAGCAGGTTATTGCTGAGTATGTGCCGCTTGATATCGTTGTCAACAACCCCTTCTATCAAGTAAACTTTTGAGGCAAAAATGGTGGTTTTAGTAAAATCACCAGGTTCATCCCCCACTTAAGTGCTGCTCTTCCCACACTGCCTTTGCCCATTCACCATGTTGCCATTGCTTTCTGCTCTACAGAAACATGCCCATTCAGTTTTTCATTAGTTTCAAGTTTGCTCTACCAAAGCTTTCTAACATGATAATTGAGAGTAGGCCAACAGGGTGGTATTGGCTGGATTGGATTTGTGCTGCTTTTTGTTGACAGGACATCACTGGGCAATTTTCCACTTTGCCAGATAGATGCCAGTGTTGTAGCTGTAGTGGGGCATGGCTAGTTCTGGAGCACAAGTCTTCAGTATTACAGCCAGGATGTTGTGAGAGTCTATAGCCTTATTATATTCAATATGCTCAGCCATTTTTTGATATCACATGGGAGTGAACCAAATTGGTTTAAGTATAGCATGTGATGTTGGAGGCCTCAAGAGGAGGCAGAGATGGATACTCAACACTTCTAGCTGAAGATAGTTGCAAATGCTTTAGCCTTGTCTTTTGCACTGACATGCTAAGCAATCATTGTCCAGGATGGGATGTTCATAGAGCCTCCTCCTGTTTGTTTTTAACTATCCAAGGCCATTCACAACTGGATGTGGCAGGACTAGAGTTTTTACATGACTGGTTGATTGTGGAATTGCTTAGCTCTGTCTACAGCATGCCACTTCTGCAATTTGACATACAATTAGCCCTATGCTATAATTTCACCAGCTTGACACCTCATTTTTGGTTACACCTGGTGTTGCTTCTGGTATGCTCTTCACATGTTTCCTTGAACCAGGGTTGGTCTCCATATCTTGATGATAATCGTAGAGTCAGGGTTAGAGTAGGCCATGAGGTTACAGATTGTGGTGGATTACAATTCAACTCCTTCGGTGGCCTATACCATGGAAGCACAGTCTTGAACTGCTAGATCTGTTCAGAATCTATCCCATTAGCACGGTGTACTATCACACATGATGGAGGATGTCCTCATTGCAAAGACAGAACTGAATCTCCAGAAGGCCCCTCCCTGGACACTCCTACTAATACTGTCATCGGCAAATGAACCTGCGATAGATAAGATTGGTGAGGATGAGTTCGGTTAGGTTTTTCCTGTCACCACCTGCTGCAGGCCCAGTCTGGTAGGTGTGTCTTTTAGAACTCAACCAGCTCAGTCACCAGCGATATTACTGAGCCACTCTTTTGGTGATAGCCACCGAAGTCCTCCAGCGTACATTCTGTACCCTCACCACCATCAGTGCTGAATTTGGAGGAGTACTGATACATCAGATGAAGGAGGCCAGTAGGTAGTAATCAGCAGGTGGTTTCCTTTACCATGTTTGACTGGTTCCATGAGACTTCTCCAGTCCAGAGTCAATGTTGAGGATTCTTAGGGCCACTCCTGCTCAACTGTATACCACCATGCTGCCACCTCTGGTAGATCTATCCTGCTGGTGGAAGAGGACATTCCCAGTTGATGGGAGAGTCCAAGGTGTTGGCTGAAAGGTATTGCGAGTAGCTCCGTGAGTATGAATTTGTCAGGCTAGTCTGTGAAATAGATCTCCCAATTCTGGCACAAATCCCCTGATGTTAGGAAGGAAACTTTGCAGGATTGACTGGGTTGGGTGTGCTAGGTGGTGCATCTACTTTTATTTTTATCATACTGTCGTAGCAGTTTGATATAACTAAATGGCTTGCTCAGCCAATTCAGAGGTGGGTTAAGAGTCAACCACATTGCTATGGGTCTGGAGTCACATGAAGGCCAGATTGGGCAAGGATAGCAGATTGCCTTCCCAAAAGGACATCAGTAAACCAGATGGATTTTTAAGATAACCCAGTAGTTTCACAACCATAATTGCAGATACTAGCTGCTTATTCCAAGTTTATATATTTAAACTGCATTTAAATTCCCCAGCTGCTGTGTTGGGGTTTGAACCATGTCTCAGGATTATTAGTCCAGTAACATAACCACTATACTACCGTACTTCTCCCTGCCTTGCTTGCACAGCATGATAGCACACGGAAACATGTGGTCTTACTCTGCAATGAACAGCAGTGAAGACCCAAGTTTGACACACTCAAAGACCCAAGTTGTTCTTGGCATAAAATTGCCCGAATGGTTCTATTTCTTATCTGCTGGGGAAAAATTATTTTCCTGGCTGTTTATCTGTGAAAACAGTTCCTTAAACATGCCAGTCCTTTCTTTCAATCCTGAATCAGGTAGGCTTATTACATTGTGCTTTCACTCTACAGCATTACTTAGGGAGCCAGTACAAATGTCTAGCTGGAACTCCATGTTCAAAATAATCACCTTCCCCAGTTGATTTAAAATTTAATATTGCTAAAAACTGCTTTTAAACCACTAAGGAACACTTGAGAAGCATATTCAGATTTAAGTTTTATAGCTTTTTTCTTCATATTTTTATATACTGATTTATACTTTGCAGATTTTTAAAATTAATCTTTACCACCCTAATTGAAAGTCTCAACATGAGCAATAACCAACTCATTTGCAGAATAAGTTTTTAAGCTGTTCAGACCTCTGCTCTGACAACGTGTGCTCACAAACTCACAAAGCCTAGTTCTGACGAAGAGTCATTCAGACTCGAAACGTTAACTGTGTTCCTCTCCGCAGTTGCTGTCAGACTTGCTGAGTTTTTCCAGCTATTTTTGTTTTTGTTTCAGATTTCCAGCATTCACAGTATTTTGCTTTTATCTCACAAAGCCTGTTGTTTTTTGAAGCTAGCTGTTCCATGCTGCTACTTTGCAGTAGCAACAAGTGATATTCTCCACTAACAGCATGTTGCCATCAAGGCAAAAAGACGTTCTGCCTACCACAAAAATGAGTAATGTGGTATATGAATTTCAATGCCGGTGTGATGCCAGGTATGTAAACAGTGTCCCCCAATGACTGGTGGATCAGATCAAACAGCACACCCCTTTGGCTGTTCACAGCAGGCAGCGTACTGACCATAGTCAACCAGCTACTGTTTGCAAAATTCAGAGCACACAGTGAACAACATTAGATCTGATTCTGTGATTGGACAGCACTTATTGAAGAGTCTTGAGTGTGCTAAGAATTATATTAACAACCAATTTAAGATTATAAATCAGGCTCGCAATGAGACTCACCTACGCTTGCTTGAAACTACGGCCCTGTCCTCTACAAACAGAAAGAACATGTCTGGGCATTGCAAGTTTCTCAATTAAAACAAAAGCACGCAGGACAACTGTTCCCTGGCGCATTCCCCATGGTAAAGCCTCAGCTAATCAGAGTCTACTTGTCAATCCATCGGCATCCTTCTCTCATGCAGCATAAATTATTGCTCCCTTTGAAATTTGGTATTCTTGCATCTATCCTGATGATTGCAAGATGAAAAGCTTAGACAGCACGTCTTCTTTTTCTACATTCTGTACTACCAAGTGACTATTTTTAAAAGGTGCTATATAAATGCATGTTCTAGTTATAGAAAACAAATTTGAAAATTCACCACACCACAGATGAGGTCACGTAAAAGTGCCAGTGATCTTATACCCATTTTCCCTGATCACAATTACACTGGTACAATGCTTTAAACTGCTTCGCTAGCAGCCTTGTTCCTTTACATGCCATTGATGACACAAGTCAGTCTGTCCCTAGAGCAGGTAAACCATTAAAACTGGAGCTGATCCATGTAGTAATTCTATGGCTAATGGCCAAATATAAATACGATTGAGATTTATTTTGATGGTGTGTGCATATCTTAACTCAGTCCAGGTCTCCTCCATTTAGAAACGGTTCAATTCATAGGGATTTGAATTTTGTAAACACAGTTCTAAGAAAATACTTACTACTCTGCACTTGAATGCTTTCTGCTGAAATAAGTAGTAACAGGCTGCCTAGCTTTTAACCAAAGCTCCATCTTAATCACTTTATTGAAGATGTTAATTAAAGTTCAATTGCAAGTGTCACTTACAGGGCCACACACAACGTATTACAAACCAGAGTTATTGCCAGCATTTATAACTTTCAAGGCCCGGAAATCATACCATCGTGTCTTATTATTGTCTTGTTTTCTATAACTTCCTGTAGTCTCTAGCAGTTCTTGTCAAGCTCTCTCTCTTGTAATTTCACAAAGAACAAAATCAAACTACCAATGCTGCACTTCCTGGGAAGAACCAGTTGTGCCCTCAGATGTTTTCCCAAGATGGTTTCCAAGACAAATTGTAAATTCCATACACATCATAGCCAAAAGTTATCAAATGGAATAAAATGAGTAATGACCACTAAAATACCCTAGTGTATTAAAAACAAAACACTATTTGCAACAAGATAGGGAAAGAATATAGGGTGCACATTATCAAAGATCCTTGTGATTCTTTAAATTTTAACCCAATTTTGTGTTTAAGCAGAGGATGATAAAAAACACATTGCTTACACATGAAAACAATGTTACAGTATTCCCACCTGCAGCAAGTGCTGTGTGCTAGGAAAATGGGACTGGCCTTGAAAGAGACCAGTTTCAAAGTAAGGTTTCAAAGTTTGCTTCATTAACAATAGAGTTAAAAACGAAAAGAATGCAACCAAGTGGTAATAGTGAACAACGAGGAGAATAGTAATAGTCTTCAGGAGGGCCACTGATGGATTGGTGAAAGGGGAAGATGTGTAGCAGATAAAATTTAACAGATAAAAGTGTGTAGTGCTTCATTTTGGTAGAAAGAATGAGAAAAGGCAATATAATAGAAATGGTACAATTTTAAAGGGGTGTGCTTACACAAAGTCTTTGAAGGCAGCAGGACAAAATGATAAGGCAAATTTGGACCCTTGGCTTTATTGATAGAAGCACAGGCTACAATAGCAAGAAAATTATGCCAAACCCTTATAAAATCCTGATTAAAACATGACCCATTTTAATGGAGTATAATCTCCAAATCTGGGCACTACACTTCAAGAAGGATGTGAAGGCATTAGGGAGGGTGCAGAAATGATTTAGCAGAATGACATAAAGGATATGGGACTTCACTTCTAGAGAGACTAGAGAAACGATTCTTCTTCAAGCAGAGAAGGTCGAGAGATTTGGTAGGTAGGTATTCAAAATCATGAACAGTTTTGACAGAGTAAATAAGAAACAGTTTCCAGTGGCAGAAGAGTCAATAACCAGAGACAACAGATTTCAAGGTAATTAGTAACAGAACAAGCAAATTACATTGACCTGGAATGCATTGCCTGAAAGGATGGTGGTGGAAGCAGATTCAACGATCCCTGTCAAAAGAAAATTGGATAAATACTTGAAGAGGAAAAAATTATGGGGCTAAAGGGAAAGGACAGGGGAGTGGGGCTAACTGGATAGATCTTTCAGAGAGCCATCTGGCATGATGGGCTGAATGACCTCCTTCTGCACTAATCACTCAATGATTCGACAAAGGTGGCAGGAGAATAAGCATGAATATAAAAACAAAATGCTAAAAGCTACTGCGAATGCTGGAAATCCAAAACAAAAACAGAATTACCCGGAAAAACTCAGCAGGTCTGGCAGCATCGGTGGAGAAGAAAATAGTTGACGTTTCGAGTCCTCACGACCCTTCGACAGAACTGAAGTATAGTTAGGAGAGAGGTGAAATATAAGCTGGTCTAAGGTGGGGGGCGGGGGGAGAGAGAAGTTGAGGGTGGGGTGGTTGTGGGGATAAGCAAGCAGTGATAGGAGCAGATAATCAAAAGATGTCACAGACAAAAGGATCAAAGAGGTATTGAAGGTGGTGATATTATCTAAGAAAAGTGCTAATTAAGAATGGGAGGCAGGATACTCAAGGTACAGCTCTAGTGGGGGTGGGGTGGAAAGACTAACAAAGTTTTAGTTTTAGATTTAAAAATAATGGAAATAGGTGGGAAAAGAAGAATCTATATAAATTATTGAAACAAAAAAGGGGGAGGGGGAGTTTAAGATCTAAAGTTGTTGAATTCAATATTCAGCCCGGAAGGCTGTAAAGTGCCTAGTCGGAAGATGAGGTGCTGTTCCTCCAGTTTGCGTTGGGCTTCACTGGAACAATGCAACAAGCCAAGGACAGACATGTGGGCAAGAGAACAGGGTGGAGTGTTAAAATGGCAAGCGACAGGGAGGTTTTGGTCTTTCTTTCGGACAGACCGCAGGTGTTCTGCAAAGCGGTCACCCAGTTTGCGTTTGGTCTCTCCAATGTAGAGGAGACCGTATTGGGAGCAACGAATGCAGTAGACTAAGTTAGGGGAAATGCAAGTGAAATGCTGCTTCACTTGAAAGGAGTGTTTGGGCCCTTGGATGGTGAGGAGAGAGGAAGTGAAGGGGCAGGTGTTGCATCTTCTGCGTGGGCATGGGGAGGTGCCATAGGTGGGGGTTGAGGAGTAGGGGGTGATGGAGGAGTGGACCAGGGTGTCCCGGAGGGAACGATCCCTACGGAATTTATATAGATTCTTCTTTTCCCACCTATTTCCATTATTTTTAAATCTAAAACTAAAACTTTGTTAGTCTTTCCACCCCACCCCCACTAGAGCTGTACCTTGAGTATCCTGCCTTCCATTCTTAATTAGCACTTTTCTTAGATAATATCACCACCTTCAACACCTCTTTGATCCTTTTGTCTGTGACATCTTTTGATTATCTGCTCCTATCACTGCTTGCTTATCCCCACAACCACCCCACCCTCAACTTCTCTCTCCCCCCGCCCCCCACCTTAGACCAGCTTATATTTCACCTCTCTACTAACTATACTTCAGTTCTGCCGAAGGGTCGTGAGGACTCAAAACGTCAACTGTTTTCTTCTCCACCGATGCTGCCAGACCTGCTGAGTTTTTCCAGGCAATTCTGTTTTTGTTTTGAATAAGCATGAATACTGCTTTCATTTAAATATGAAAGTTACAAGATAATTCAACAATTCAGAATTTGGCTCAAGTACTCCTTACAAACCTCTTTGAAGTCAAGAGACCCTAAACTATCCTGGAAGTCAGGGAAGCAATACTAGAATATCAAGGAGGAAAATGAAGAAAATGAGTATTCCCTGACAGCTAGTAACTATCTAACGGATAGGGAATACATAATGATAGCTGTAAATCTAAAAATGTAAACTGCCTTTCATCATTACTGTGACAATGCACAATAGACGGCCTATGATGTATCACCACAGAAAACAGGTTCGATTTTCCCCCTTGGATACAGAAAACAGGAGCAGAGTCTGTTTTTGTTTCATAAAGCTGATGGAAACCTCAATGAGTTTCGGATTTTCCCAGGATTGAGCCCTTAAATTGATATGGAAACTGGTTATTATTAATCAGAAACTGAACTGGACTAGCCATAAAAATACTGTGGCTACAAGATCAGGCCAGAGGCTAGGAATCTTGCGGCGAGTAATTCACCTCCAGACTCCCCAAAGCCTGTCCACCATCTACAAGGCACAAGTCAGGAGTGTGATGGAATGCTCCCCACTTGCCTGGATGATTGCAGCTCCAACACTCAAGAAGCTTGATATCATCCAGGACAAAGCAGCCTGCTTGATTGGCACCCCATCTACAAACATTCACTCCCTCCACCACCGAAGCACAGTAGCAGATGCGCTGCAGGAACTCACCAAGGCTCCTTAGACAGCACATTCCAAACCCAAGACTGCTAGCATCTAGAAGGACAAGGGCAGCAGACACATGGGAACATCACCACCTGGAAATTCCTCTCCAAGCCACTCACCATCCTGACTTGTAAATATATATCGCCATTCCTTCACAGTCTCTGGGTCAAAATCCTGGAACTCCTTCCTTAACAGCACAGTAGGTTGCACCTACGCCATATGGACTGCAGCAATTCAAGGCGGCAGCTCAGCACCATCTTTTCAAGGGCAAATAGGGATGGGCAATAAATACTGGCCTATCCAGCGACATTCAAATCTCACGAATGAATAAAAACACCGTAGATCCTGTGCTGAGGATAGTAGGTTTCTTTTTCTTTCGTGCCCCTCGTCCCTCTCGGACCTCCTGATGCCCAGTGCTGTGTGTGGCAGGCTGCTACTCATCTCCAATGGCCTGGTTTTCTGAGGATGCAGCACCCATTTCGTGCTGCATCCTTCCTGTTGCTCAGATGGAGTTCAAAATGCCTTTCCCATTGCTCTGATGCCCATACGATGCCAGGAGGGTGACAACCCCCAAACTGGCAAAGTTCTTAATGCTGGCTCCTTCCCCGAACCTGCCATGGACTGCTGCAACTTTAATTTCAAAGGGTTAAGCCCTTTAAACTTCAAAAAGCATTTTCAATTACCTTTTTAAACTCTTTCCAACTCCATGGCTTGCCTCAGACATGGTCCTCGCCTCCTTGCAGCTGGTCTGGCACAGCCAGCTGCTAAACTCCAGTCCCCTCAGAAAATTCAAAATGTTGTGGAGATGGACTTTTAATAAACTGACAATTAGTTTAATTGGCCTGATAATAGATGTAGGCCTGTGCTCTCTCCTGCCCTTCAGGGATATCAGTGGAGGACAGAAATGGATGCAGGACTTCCATTCGTGCAACATTGCAGTCATTGGTTTTTTTTTAAAAAACTGGCCTCCTCTGTTTCAGGCCAATCGGGTCCTGTGTGTCCCAGTCTCCTTTCTGTTGTACGTGAAATTGTGTATGATTTAGGCTATGTAGCAAATCAAAGTATAGGTATCTAAGCAAAAGTATTTAGTCGCACTGATTACTGCAACCCATTAACATCAAGCCCCCGGGCAGCTTTGTGCTTAAGCATTAAGAAATGTAATTAGTTGAGTCATATCCTAAAGAAGCTTTACCAAATTTTTCTATTACCAATACCTCTTTTCTGAAGAAGTAAGTAATGAGATGACATACACTTTGAGAATAAATAAATCTGTCAACATGCATTTAACAGGCTGGAACATGTTCATTTTTTGATACAAAATAAAATGTGGCAATGTCCCTCACAAACTCAGAGGTGCAGAATGTGACTATTTAACATTTCAACCAATGTGGCAACTTCTCAGCAAACACACTGTCCTTTGATTTGCCAGTTGCAAACCTCATCTTTGGTTGCCTGTGTATCTAAGATACGAATTGGTGTTTAACAGTTCTCATTCCAAATTCAATACACAACAGCTGAACTCTCAAACACAGCTTGCTAAGAAATGCAATAACAACTAAAAATAGCCAGTTCACACACCATGGGCAGGATTTTGAGGTTGTTGGGTGGGCGCGGTGGGCAGGCTCAGGAGAAATGGCCCTCTACCTGCGAACGGCCCCCGATCGTGATTTCGCGCTGGCTGGCCAATTGATGGCCAGCCAGCGTGAAAGGCGCATTGAAAGGTTCAGCGTCGCTGAGGTGGGGGCAGAAGGACGGAGAGATCTGAAGTCAGTGCGGGCACAGGGGAGCCCGCAATGAAAGCTCCCTGAAGGCAGAGAGCTGTCTCAGGGAGCTGAAGAATTTAAAACCATCAAATAAAGATGTTAAAACGTAGAATAAAATGTCCACACATCAGACTCACTCACCTAAACATATAGCTTATAAAAATTCTGGCCAAACATTTAAAAAAAAAATTAACATCTGAAACCTCATCCCGCCCTTTGATTAGGTTTCCTCAAAAATCCAAAGGCCATCTGACCGATTCGCCTGCCCGCCAGCCGTAACGTTGGACGGGCAGTGAAAAATCCAGGCTAATTAATACATTAATGGCCTTAATAGGCCTCTTAATTGTCAGTGGGCGTACTGCCAACTCTCGCACGTGCCCGCCAACCGAAATATTGCACGAGTGTGCAATGACGTCATTACGCTTGCCCAACATCATTGAGCGCTATTTTATGCTCAGGCGTACTGGGCATGCACCTGCATGCCGAGCAAAAAATCCTGCCCATATTTGTCACATGGCCTATTGTTTGGTAATTTAATCAAATAGCACCAATATTTTTAATAGCCATGTACAAAAATTTAAAAAGATGTTTCAGATCCATGTCAATTTGCATCTCATCTCAGCAATCCCATTCTAAACAGCTGCCTGGCTCTATTCCACCAGTTTGCACTATCTTCACCACAAAATAAGCTGCCAGATAGCTACCAAAATATATGCAAACATTAGCACACGACAAACAGGTTTAGATATAATAACTTGAGGATAAGTTGGCATAGCTGGGAACGGAATAGTTAGCAAAAGCAAAATACTGTGGATGCTGGAAACCGGAATTAAAAACAGGAGATGTTAGAAATGCCTTGCAAGTCAGGCAGCATCTGGAAAGAGAAACAGAGTTAACATTTCAGGCTGATGGCTTTCTATAAGGCTAAGGATTAATAAAATGGAGGAACTCATGGGAATTTTTAATAAGAGAGAATCTTTAATTGATAAATTAATAGAATTGGACAAAGACAAATCTCACGGCATTTACTGTTTCTATGAGAAGGTATGTAAAGAAATAGTAAGGACGTTAGTTATAATCTTCCAATGCCTATTGGATTCAGGGATAACTGAGGATTGAAAGGTAGTAAATTTTCAAAAGTTAGGAACGATAGGGCAATGAGTCTCATGTCAGTAGCATAAAAACAAAATCATCAGCAATAGAGTAAGCACTTGGAAAAACATTAGCTGATTAGGGGGAAACCAGCATAATTTTGTGAAAGATAAGTTATGCCTAACCCATTAGAGTTGTGCCACAGATGTTGATTGAATTGAAGGTGTTTAAACAGGAAATAAAGTATTAAGGGATAATCAATCTCCTATGTAATTGGAGATGGGGAGTGAAGAGCAATTGTAATCTTTAGATGCTCGTACATTTGGCCCTTATCTTTGTATACTGTTGAGTTACATCACGTAGTTAAACAGCAACATCTAAGGTAATTTGGAAAGTATAGAACAGATTTGGTTGAAGCACAAGGGATTCTGAAGGGCTAACAGAGACTTAGTTGTCTCCAGCACCATTGCTGACTGACAGGAGAGTTTAACTACAGTATGACAGTGACAGTTTCCATTATAAATGTGGACATAGCAATTTTAATGAAAATAGTTGATAGACAATAAGTGTTAAGATTTCTTTTAATATATTGTGGATGAAAAAAAGCCAGGTAACTGAAATAACAAAAATAAACAGCCATGGCTAGTAAAATGGCAGAGCAAGTTGAATAGGAACAAGGAACAAGTTGAATAGGAAGAAGAACAATAGGGCCAATGCTAGGTAAACAGACAGTTTAGATAGAAAACATGACAAAGGATAATGACATATTTTTACAGTATGATTTTCCTCACACTTTGGTAATGCTCTACATACCATTCAATTATTGCATGTGTTATAAGCAACCAGTGAGTAGACAATGGGGAGTTGGAAACATGTGTAAGAGGAGTTCGACAATGATGCTATTTATCACTAGTCCTCTTCAATGTCTAAGCAGAAGCATTGATCAAAGAAGTGTTGAAGACAGAATCCCCAATTGGCAAGTTGGGGATAACGAAGCATTTGCAGCAAGCACAAGGGAATGAAATGAATGAAAGTCACCATGGTCCCAGAGGATCAGAGGCTGCTCTCTCATTAGAGAGAGATGACTGGTGGTGAGTTTAACCTGAGGGTCACCACACCTCAGGCAAGGGGCGAGGCTGAGAAGACAGGGCCTTCATGGATGACCTCAGCCAGTACAGGAATTGAACCCACGCTGCTGGTGTCACTCTGCATCACAAACCAGCCATCCAGCCAACTGAGCTAACCGACCCCCTGAAGCACAAGAGAAGGGTTTACAGGGACTAGTACAGAGAGTAGTAACAGCAAGCATAAACTTTGAAATGAAAGTGAACATTGGCAAAACCAAAGTGATGCATATCTCAAAATCACTAAGAAACACTCCATATATTCATAGAAGGAAGAGAACTAGAACAGATGAACGAATTCAAGTATTTAGGAAGCACAATATCTGCAACAAAGAAACAAAAATAAGGGTAGAAAACAGGAAAGGCCATATTTGGTAAGAAGAGACAGTTGCTAACCAGAAAGCTGAATAAACATCAAGAACTGACTTGTAAAGAGAGCTTGATTTGGAGTGTTGTTTTGTTTGGATGCGAGACTTGGACCTTACAGCAAGAAGAGAGCAACTTTCTAAATAGCATGAAACATGGGTTTGGATGAGAACGGAAGGGATCAATTGGACAGAAAAAGGAACAAAATGATGAATTGCTGTAGAGAATGAACGGATAAAGAAATTTGCTGAACGTAATTAGGAACAAACAGAATCTGGGTAGGGCACAAACCTGATATTATGGAGGGAAGATTCCAAGGAAAAAAAAAAGAGGAAGGAAGAGAATATCAATGCTGAATGGCTTGAAAATTAAAGAAAGTTACTGGCGAATGAAAAGACTGGGTCAGGACCGAGAGACAGGAAAAGACTATGAGCAAGAGACCTGTCTTTGGGTAGAGCAGACATTATAAGCAAAGAAGAATGTAGATTGTTTCAGTTCCATACGTTAAAAGATTATGGCATAGGTAAAAGAGTTATAATGTTCTTAGCCATAAATATTTGAAAGCAGACCAGCATGCACTTTAAAGTAAACAAACAACCAGATTATAATTTAGAGGTAATATGGAACCATCTTCCCTCGCTCACACAACCATTTCCATAAACAAACCTACTCCCTGCTACACTAGTATCAATTTATAAGGTGATTCCCCACGCAGAATTGAGACACTTGGTGGATTAACAATTACTTCCAGCAATAATCTGCTTTCCCAGAATGTCAATCTTGGCTCAGTGACAGCACACTTGATTGACTCAGACTTGAGTACATAAACCAGGCTTGCGCTTCATAGTAGCACTGAGGGAGTGTTTGAAATTGTTTAACAGAAACCCCATCTGCCTTCTCAGGTGGAATCAAAAGGTCCCATGGCACAAGTGTGTGCTCCTAGTGACCTGGCCATTATTTATTCTTCAACCAACTGGAGCAGATTATCTTGTTATTATCTCACACTGCATGCTAGACCTTGCTATGTGTAAATGTGTTGCCATGTTTCCCTACATTATAATGGATATATTTCAAAACAAGTAACTTAACTTTTAAATAATCTTCAACATAAGCTTTCTTCTGAGCAATTTAGACTCCACAATTGTGAAATGAATTTTCAGGGCTAGAGAGGTTATTCAGTACTAATTATGTCGTACACAGTTAAAAACAGTCCTGATTGAGGCACAACATTTTCAATGGTTTTTACGGCAAAATTAGTGGGTAATTAATTTAAGTTCTCACCAAATCAGTTAATTCTATGTTGATTTCATCTGTGAAGACTGAAACAGCACACCCTATGGAGGAGCAGAGTATTGGCTGTGCTTTGCAATGTCCAGAAGTTGTGAAAGGTACAAAATAAAGGTCTTACTTTCACAGAAGTCCAAATGGGCCAATTACCAACTCCATGCAAGGAAATTAAACAACCTTTTAGTGCTTACTTTTTTTCTATTCTATTTCAAGGATTTCTCACACACATTTCCAATTTTACATATAGACCTAGAATTTGAGATATTCGTCACAGCGAGGATGTCAGCGTGTGTCTTTATTCCTGGTTAAAACTGACAGCAACTTACAGCACCTGTGCACATGCTAATTGTGGAAATCCAGAAGTTACTCTCATTGAATTCCTTGGTGACTACAGCATTAAGAAATTGCAATGTCTCCCTCAAGTCAGAGAATCCAACACAATTCCCCTGAGAATTAGTCACAAGTATTTTTCCAGTATCCTGCTGTCAGCTTAATAGATGTCAGAACCAAATATCTGGAAAATCTCTACAGCAGCCTTCCCAGATCAATAGAAGATTTATGTCTTTCTTTACTATATGTATAGTACATAGGGGGTTTATCAAAAACATTGGAAATGTTTACATTAACTAAAAACAGCATCCTTACAGGTATAGTGTATTTTCATCTATATAACTCCACTGCACTTAGAAGTTAACAGAATTGTGCAATGGTACATTCTTGATGGAATAAATTCAATCAATATTGAAGCAACCATTAGCAATTCAAATCACTGTCCCCAAATGATCCCTGATTAAAAATTTCTATTTTGAACAATTACCAGTATTTAAACTCCGTATAAAATATTAATTGTCACAAATGCATGAAAGCAAATGATTGATTCCCCAAACCAGGCAGCCACTATTGCAGCCCCCCTTAAGCCTGCTTTAAAGTATCCCACAGTAATATTGGGAAAAAATGGTCTTTACTTTACATTCCTTTCCCTTCCACTGTAAGCAAGAGCAGGGGGCTTTGGGATCCAATGACATGTAACTCCAGAGAAAAGAAATTCTGGTCCTGAATTTGAGGCTATCGTAATTTTATTTTTGTTTTAAAATTACGCACATCTTTTCAGCTTAAGGCCACCGGAGCAAACTCCTTTGGAGTTCCTACAATCTTTTAGAAAATGGCTTACCTAATAATCAACGATGTAATTTCTCAGCTTTGACACTCTTTGGAGATCTCTACTTGATCAAGTTAAACACAACTAAACAGTTGGTCAAGTATTTAAAGTGCGATTTCTTCATTAAAAGAAAAGGAGAAAATGTATTCCGACTAATTGATCATTTATGGCGAAGTTCATGGAAAATGTGATAAACATTTTATTAAGGAGGATTGTGCACCTTCAGTTCAGTTATTTACAATTTATTTCCCCTCAGTTTTGGTTCTCTCTCAATTTGAGTAATTTTACTCCAGTTTTTGTTTTTTGCACTTTGCTTTCCTTATTTATTCTTCAGTTTTATTAGCATCAGTTCAGTGTTAATTTTCACAAGGTTAGTTTCTTCTCGCTTTTTATGGCTTGAAGAGTATTTGGCAAAAATAATGCTTAAGTACATGTTTTCAAAGCACATAGCAGGTGCCCAAAGAGTAAATGAAATAAAAGTGAAATGAAACACTTGATCCTAAAATTAAATGGCAATACCTCAGAACTGTACAATCCATCAGGCAATAGCAACAGCTAGCTCAATTTTGCAACCAATTTAAATATTAGTGAAAAACAAAACAAATATAGAAAATGAACAGTGAATAAATAGAAGGCATTAGCAGGCACAATTACAGGAGAGATTTACCCATTAGATTGTTGCTAACCAATAATTGAATATATGGATCTTTAAAATGACCTAACCCCATTTAAAATAAAGGATATTCTGCACCATTCAGCAACTCATCTATGTTAGTGTTCCTTATGCGAAATATACTATGATCTACTTCACTCTACATAGTCAGTTGTCATCAATTCTCTCAAGTTTATACAAGAACCTGTTTAGATACAAGCGAGATATATTGTGATTGCCACACTAACAGTTCTGCAATCTGATCTAGCACACGGTCACTTACATAACCCAACGTCACTTACATAACCCAAAGTCAAATACAACCTTCAGTGCTTTCATTTCTAAAAAGCTACATTATAAAAAACGATTATGAATGACGTCTACATTCAACTGAGGCCTGTTAAATGAAATACATTTTCAATTTGAGGAGAACAAGGAAAATCATTATTTATCAATTTTAATATTTCATATTCTGATGAAACACAGACTGGGGCAATTAGTAGTTGAAGCAATTCATTTCAAATAGATTTTTAATTTGGCAGGTGCAATACAAGACGTGCCCTGTGGACAATCCAATGTCCTAATTACTAGGTGTTATTTACTTTCATTGCATTTAGACCTAAGATTGAAGGAATCTCTTTCCAGTGCTCTAATGAAAACAGATGTGGATGCCAAAGCACTGCAAAAAACAAGGCCAAAGCTGGACTATCACTCTAATGATCAAACGCTGAGTTTTCACAATGCTTTTGGTTTGATTATGGGAAGTACATCTTGCTTTCATACAAATGGTGGCTTGGTTTTGGTCACAACCATTGTTAAACTGCAGACATGCAATGTAATCCAATTGGGTCATTTGAACAATCACACAAGTGACCATATTCTTAGGACAATACTTAATTCGATTTCATGTTACATCAACATGTACAAAGATGGTACAACTAAAATATACATAGATAAAGCAGTAGCCTTGACAAGTGACAGATCAGACTATTAGCTAAACATCATAATCCCACCCAACATTATCCACCCATAAGAACATTCTTTTCCCAAAGCTCTCAGGTAATATCAAAAAGATTAGCACAAGTGTAGTTTTCAGTCTGCTAAGACTACAAAGTTCAACAGCTATTGTAAAATGTGATGCCTTACGACTGTCAAAATGAGTTTCTACATTAAGGTCCTTGCTCAACACAAAGTTAGTGAAAAAAAAAATCACTTCAACAAAAAGGGTCTATCGAAACACAATTAACTGAAATACAAAAGAACATTATCACTTTTGTCCATTTTGTGAGTACACAACAGAAACATTTTACGTTGCCAGAATTACTTTCTGTGGTTAAATGTTGCAGTTGCACTGCACTGGCAGTTAAACATCCCAGTTACACTAGCCAGAGTCCAGACAGTTCTCATTCCTCACTGGTTCCAGAAGAAAATTTCACTTGTTTGGCCTGATTACTGTAATTCTGCTAAAACATTTCAAAATGTAATCTAGCTTGCATGCGACAACTAAAATTTAGCAAGCAACTAGATGATTTCATGCATGGTATAATGATTGTGTAATTCATTCTACAATCAATTCAGTTATTATTAAAGTTGATCCCCACTAAACTCATTTTTCAGCCTTGGCAAGAAATCTACATGGATAGAAAAGGATTTTGGCCAACTTTGAAGGCACGAGTCTAAAATTGCAGTTTAACTGGGGATTAGGAAAGCTACTCATCTCAGAGGACCAATTCTCTGCTGATTTCCATGCCAGTTTCTCTTGCTTCTTTTTTCTTACTGTCTGATCACCATGTTGTTTCCTGGGGCAGAATTCTTAGGCTGGCGGGGCGCGAGTGACAGGTCTGGGATTGGCCGGGGAACCGACTGTCGACTGTGAACAGCCCCCGACCACGATTTCAAGCTGGCTGACCGGCCAATTAACGGCCAGCCAGCATGAAACATGCACTGAGAAGCTCAACGCTGCTGGGGTGGGGGCGGGCGGGTGCTGACGTCAGCACAGGCCAGCGCTGACAAAGCTCCCTGAAGGCAGAGAGCTGCCTCAGGGAGCTGAAGACCTGAAAAGCATTAAATAAAAGGTTTTAAGATCAGGGAAAAAAATGTCCAAACATCATAATCAGTCACCTGAACATATACATGATAAAAATGCTGTCCATGGTTTAATAACAGAAACCTTATCCTGCCCTTGGATGAGGTTTTTCATGAAATATGCAAAGTCTGATTTGCCCGTTGCCAATGGTAAGGTTGGATGGACCACGAAAGACCCAAGACAACTGTGCCCTTAATAACCTTAATTGGCCTCTTAACTGTCGGCGGATGCACTTCCGACTTCAGTGCGTGCGCGCTGACTGAAATATCGCAGGAGCACGGTATGATGCCGGGACGCTCGCCTGACGTCATCTCGTGTGATTTCGCATCCGATTGGGTCAGGCATGCGCCTGCCCGATCAGCGTAAAATTCTTCCCCTGGAGTTTGAAGGAAAGCTTCAAAAATCTGAGAGGAAGCACACAGGCTAAGGTGGAATCAACATTAAACCTTAACCTTTCTTTGCAGTTATACAGACTGCCTCAATGATCATCCCAGAAAACAGTGGCATTCCTCTTAATCAAAATTACTGTCACAAATTGTCTCAAAATGCTTTTTTATCAACAATTATGAAATCATTGTCACACATCATCTTAAGGAATGTTACATTTACCTATGATGGTCTCATTCCACAAAATGTAATCCTCCTGATACAACAAAACTTTATTCTGGCCTAGATTTTGCAGTCAGTGGCAAAGGAACAGTGCTCACAGTTCACCATGCTGGCAGCTTCCCATAATGAGTGTGTGTTAACTTTTCAGGGGAGACTTGCTGTCATCAGGTGTCTGAAGCTCTACAGGGATGTGTGCAGTCTTTGAACAGGGCAAGAAGTAGCGATGCTGCTCAACCAGTAAAGAATCTTCACTGACAAATAGGCCTCAATATTCTCTTGAATAAGGCAGAGGGTGTCAGGAAATTTCTGAGCTCACCACATCCACCTTGGGAGAAAATGTCCCAAGAAATATCAGGATCTTCATTTCGGGTGGGCATGTGTGGGATGGAGTCGGGCCCAACTCCCTGGATGCAGATTGGAGACGGCCACAGGAGCTGATGAATGCCAAGGCAGGTTGTTTAAAAGGCTCACCATGGTTCTCTGGGGCTGGGCTCCAGTTATTTGTTTATGTTTTAGGCCCTCTAACCTTCACACCGCATTCCCCATCCATGCCAACCCATGCCCCTCTTCACCCAAGCCACTAAGTTTGTTTAGGAGGTAAAAAGGAGCCAACTCATGCCAACCCATAATCCACCATTGACCATACGAACAGATGAATTAGGAGCACAAGTACGCCACTTGGCCCATCAAGCCTGTTCCGCCATTCAATAAGATCATGTCAATTCCACATGCCCGTAAACCCCCGATAACCTTTCACCTCTTTGCTTATCAAGAATTTATCTACCTCTGCTTAAAAATATTCAAAGACTCCCTTCCTCAAAAGGCAGTGGAAGCAGAGTTCCAAAGACTCACGGCCCTGAGAAAAAAATTCTCATCTCTGCCTTAAACGGGCAACCCTTTATTTTTAAACTGTGGCCCCTAGTTCTAGATTCTCCCACAAGAGGAAACATCCTTTCTGCCAATGTCTTATTAATTACATTGTTACGGTTTAATGGTAATTACATTGTTAAACAGGTGATGGTTGGTCCGAGTTGAGTGCAATGCCTGACGTGGCGGCTTCGACGAAGGGCGGTGTGTCCCGCAAGGCGTCGAAACAGTCGCTGATTAAAGTCACCAAGAAGCCGCCCAAGAAGCGGAGAAAATCTCGCAAGCAGAGCTATTCCATTTACGTGTACAGGGTGCTGACCCAGGTCCACTCTTCCACCAGGATCTCGTCCAAGGCCATGAGTGTTATGAATTCCTTCGTTGTCGACATTTTCGAGCGCATCGCCTCTGAGGCGTCACACCTCATTCACTACAACAAGCGCTGCACCATCTCAGCCCGGGAGATCCAGAGCGCCGTCCGCCTCATGCTGCCAGGGGAATTGGCCAAACACGCCATCTCCGAAGGCACCAAAGCGGTCACCAAATACACCATCTCCGTTTAGGTAGACAATTCTAAAGATTATAAATGGGGATAGCTGGGACATTGGTGGGGTTGGAGTAGAGTTGACTGTGAACTAAGTCAATAAACTCTTTCCAGCAAAGACAGCAGCTGTGTCTTAGTCTTAGCTTCACCAACTGGCATGGATTCAATTAACACTTTCCACATCCACCCTGTTAAGGCCCCTCAGGATCTTATATGCTTCAATCAAGTTGTCTCTTACTCTTCTAAATTCCAGCAGATATAAGCTTAGCCTGTCCAACTTTTCATCATAAGACAACTCTCCCATTCCAGGTATTAATCTAGTAAAAACATAAAAGCGAAATACTGCGGATGCTGGAAATCTGAAATAAAAACAGAAAATGCTGAAAACATCCAGCAGGTCTGGTAGCATCCGCGGAGAGAGAAACAAAGTTAATGTTTCAAGTCCGTATGACTCACTCTGAAGAAGTCATATGGACTCAAAATGTTAACTCTGTTTCTCTCTCCACAGATGCTGCCAGACCTGCTGAGTTTTTCCAGCATTTTCTGTTTTTATTATTTCATTATTAATCCGGTAAACCTTCTCTGAACTGCTTCCAACACATTTACATCCTTCCTTAAATAAGGAGACCAATACTGCCCCCAGGACTCCAGATCTGGTCTCACCAATGATCTGTATAACTGAAGCATAACCTCCCTATTTCTGTATTCAATTCCCCTTACAATAAATTATAACATTCTATTTGCTTTCCTAATTACTTGCTGTAACTGCATACTTTGAAATTCATGTGCTAGGACACCCAAATTCCTCTGCATCTCAGAGTTCTGCAATCTCTCACCATTTAAATAATATGTTTCTTTCTTATTCTTCCTGCCAAAATGGACAATTTCACATTTGCCCACATTATACTCCATTTGCCAGATCTTTGTCCACTCACTTAACTTATCTATATCTCTTTGTAGCCCCACTTATGTCCTCTTCACAACTTACTTTCCTACCTTTGTCTCAACAGCAAATTTAGCAACAATACCTTCAGACCATTCATCCAGGTCATTCATATAAATTGTAAAAAGTTGAGGCCCGAGCTCTGATCCCTGTGGCACACCACTTGTAACATCCCGCCAACCAGAAATCATTTATGCCCCTTCTGCTTCCTGTTAGCTAAGCCAATCTTCTATCCATGCCAATATGTTACCCCCTACACTTTTACAACTTTTATTTTCCACAATAACCTTTGGTGTGGCTTATCAAATAACCTTTGGTGTAACCTTATAAAATACTATCTGGAAATGTAAGTACATTACATCCACCAGTTCCCCTTTATCCACAGCACATGTGACTCCTTCAGAAAACTCCAATAAATTGGTTAAACATGATTTCCCTTTCACAAAACCATGTTGACTTTGCTTGATTGCCTTTGAAGTTTTCCAAGTGCCCTGCTCTAACGTCTTTAATAATAGCTTCTAACATTTTCCCTATGACAGATATTAAGCCAACTGGCTTGTAGCTTCCTGCTTTCTGTCCCCCTCCCTTTCTAAATAAAGGAGTTACATTTGCTATTTTCCAATCTAATGGAACCTTCCACAAATCCAGGGAATTTTGGAAAATTAAAATCAACGCATCAACTATCTCGCTACTTCTTTTAAGATCCTAGGATGAAATCTAGGGAAAGAACCTATACTTTTCCCTTACATCCTCCTTGCCAACTCACCCAGTATCCAACATGGGCAGACCTCAGGAGCCATGTTGAAGTATTACAGCCTTCACCATATACAAAGTGATAGAAAAACTCAGCAGGTCTGGCAGCAGTGGACAGAGAAACAGATTTAAAGTGGAGTCCAATGTGACTCTTCTTTGGAACTCATTCATGAAAGCTCATTCAAAACATTTAAATCCCTTCAAGTACTTAATTTCTATTCAAAACAGTTGTATTCATAACTCCTCAAAGACCTTAACAACCTCTGAGCTGTCAAACTGTGAACTTGCATCCCCCTGCGATAATGATAGGTTGTGGCAATCAGTTAAGCATTAATAATGCTATAATGATAACACTTCGGGTATGTCAACAAACAGCTATTGAAACTGCCGGAGCAGATTTTTTCAACTCCTAGACACAGACAGGCTTTTAAAAAATTTTTGAAGGGCTGGCAATTTAAATAACTTGAAAGCTTGACAGGTCTAAATACCTTACATGCCCTTCAGAAGCATTTATGACTACTCTAAAGATTCGTACCTCCCACAGTGCAGGATAAGACCCTTGCTGCAGCAAAAATGTGGAATTATAACTTAGATTTAAATCATGTATAGGAAAAAAAATAAGGTTGAGAAAGAAATTTTAAAAAGTGATGCAGTAAAAGGTAAAAACAATTTAAAAAAAATCTCCAGCACTAACTAAATTCTGAAAGACTGGGACTCCAGGCTTGTAAAATGAAACATGCAGTGCCAAAAAGATTTTTGGCAATTAATTGATCACACCATTAATAATTCACTTACACCTGAATTCACTTGCCCCAACTTTTTCTGCTGTAGGTAACTAGTGGCTAAGAGTCACAACTTCGTGGCCTTGCATCAATCTTAATGATGCCCACATTGTGTTCAATGCCAAGTCTATTTACAGGGTACTATTATAGCACAGCCTGAGGAGAAGCAGGGTGACTGGAATCGTAACATCCAAATTTTTGCATTTAACTGCGCATGTGCTTAGTCTGAAAGCTGCTGTTCAATTTATTGCACAATATCAATGAGCACCATTAGTCATAACGAAAAGTCCAGGCTAATGTGTTGATATTGCAACACTGGATACACATTTAATGAGAACAGACCATATTTACAAAAAAGTTTTCAAAAGTTAATTAAGCTTGATTAAATGTGGGAAATTTATATGGCTCATTGTCCTAAACAACAATATCCCAAGATGAGATTGTACTGATTGTGCAGGAATGATTGGTTCTGGTATTGTTATTACCACAAAAATACAAATTCAAAAGGCTATCACAGGAGACTCACTTTCTAGTTATATATTGTGCTTAGAAACGAGCCTAAAATGCTAATCTGCCTTTATTCAAAAAAAAGACAGTGGGGGTGGGGGGCGGGGGCTTTTTTAAAACTTTGCTACCATTGAAACCAATAGAACAGAAATTGTTCCAGTCCTGCTCTGGCCCCCTCACAAGACTCTTTCTCTGGTACATCGATGACTGCTTCGGTGCTCTCGTCTGGACCTGGAAAAATTTATTAATTTTGCTTCCAATTTCCACCCCTCCATCATTTTCACATGGTCCATCTCTGACACTTCCCTTCCCTGCTTGGCCTCTCTGTCTCAATTTCTGGTGATAGACTATCCACCAATATTCATTACAAGCCTACCGACTCCCACAGCTACCTCGACTACAACTCCTCACACCCCGCTTCCTGTAAGGACTCCATCCCATTCTCTCAGTTCCTTCGCCTCCGTCGCATCTGTTCTGATGATGCCACTTTCAAAAACAGTTCCTCTGACATGTCTTCCTTCTTCCTCAACCGAGGTTTTCCACCCATGGTGGTTGACAGAGCCCTCAACCGTGTCTGGCCCATCTCCCGTGCATCTGCCCTCACACCTTCCTCTTCCTCCCAGAACCATGATAGGGTCCCCCTTGTCCTCACTTATCACCCCACCAGCCTCTGCATTCAAAGGATCATCCTCCGCCATTTCCGCCAACTCCAGCATGATGCCACCACCAAACACATCTTCCCTTCACCCCCCCCCCCCCCCCCCGCCCCCCCGGTGGCATTCCGCAGGGACCGTTCCCTCCGGGACACCCTGGTCCACTCCTCCATCACCCCCTACACCTCAACCCCCTCCCACGGCACCTTGCCATGTAACTGCAGAAGGTGCAACACCTGCCCCTTTACTTCCCCTCTCCTCACCACCCAAGGGCCCAAACACTCCTTTCAAGTGAAGCAGCATTTCACTTGCACTTTCCTCAATTTACTCTACTGCATTCGTTGCTCCCAATGCAGTTTCTTCTACATTGGAGAGACCAAATGCAGACTGGGTGACCGCTTTGCGGAACACCTTCGGTCTCTCTGCAAGCATGACCCAGACCTCCCTGTCGCTTGCCATTTCAACACTCCACCCTGCTCTCATGCCCACATGTCCATCCTTGGCCTGCTGCATTGTTCCAGTGAAGCTCAACGCAAACTGGAGGAACAGCACCTCATCTTCCGACTAGGCACTTTACAGCCTTCCGGACTGAATATCGAGTTCAACAATTTTAGATCATGAACTCTCTCCTCCATCCCCACCCCCTTTCCGATCCCCCTTTTTTCCAATAATTTATATAGATTTTTCTTTTCCCGCCTATTTCCATTATTTTTAAATGTATTTCCATCCATTGTTTTATCTCTACCTTTTAGCCTATTTCGATCCCTTCCCCCCACCCTACCCCCACTAGGGCTATCTGTACCTTGCTCGTCCTGCTTTCTACCCTTAATGTCACCTGTTAGCACATTTCTTAGCTAATATCACCACCATCAACACCTCTTTGTCCTTTTGTCTATGACAACTTTTGGCAATCTCCACCTATCGCTGGCCCTCTATCCAGCTCTACTTGTCCCACCCCCCTTAAACCAGCTTATATTTCACCTCTCTTCTATTTTTCCTTAGTTCTGTTGAAGAATCATACGGACTCGAAACATTAACTGTGTTCCTCTCCGCAGATGCTGTCAGACCTGCTGAGTTTTTCCAGGTATTTTTATTTTTGAACAGAAATTGAGCCTGTTCTAGTGGGCAGACCAGGTGTCAGATTTCCTCAGGCAGTGAAAATCACCCTCAGTGTATCAATCATGGAGATCCAGATTTAACTACTATTAGGTTTATTATAAACATAAAACTGATTGCTTCAGGAAGCATTTAACAGATTTCCCACTTGTGGGATTATGAAGATAATAGTTAAATTCTACTGAAAAACCTAAAGTCCCTTCATACCATAATGCTAAGTAATAAAAAGAAACTGATTAGAACAGTCCCTAATAAACCGCATCTTACATTTACTGCAGAATCCTGCTTTTATGGCTTATATACAGCACAAGCGCACTAGTCATTCAAACAGATGCAAACTACATCCACGTGTAATGAACAGACAAGATAGATTTTATTCAGCTTATTTGCAGCTCTGATGTTTGAGAGTTATTCAGTCATCTACATGGTCAGGATAAAATTAAAATTAACATTGAAAACGAGAGAAATATCTTTCTCTCTTATCCATTACCATCCATCAGCAATGGCATTGAGATTTTGGCTACTGAAACCACTCTTCAATATCCAAAACTTCACTCTTATGAAAAAGAATTGGACCACATTTCTTTTGAAAACACAATAATTGGGCATGGTACTCACCCCAGAATGAAAAATGATACTTTGAGGAAAAAAAACCATAGCATATCTTGTCCTCAGTAAATTCCACTACATCAGGACATCATCCATGGAATCTGTTGTCTCAGTTGTAACAAAAGATTTAAATTCTCAAGACAGCAGTATTATTTTACACCAAGATAAAAGACTAACAAGGTTATTTTTCTGCTCCAGTTGAATGCCACTTGGCGTTGTCTAGAGTGGAGAGTCCAGAGGTGTCTAATTATGCAGAATATTTGGATTTAGAAAGTTCGGTTTCTGTGAACTTTGTAAATGCAATATTTTTTGATATAAGTTTCTTCTCCCTTTTCTTGAAAAAATATTTTTTCACTATGTCTCTTGCTTTAGCTTCCCCTGCCATCAAGGTGCTGTGATGACACAGGATCTGCAATTCCCCTCCAATGGTGCCTTTCTCAGCCACTAATTACAATCATAGAATGGTTACAGCACAGGAGGTCATTCAACCCATCATGTCCATGCCAGCTCTCTACGAGCTACTCAGCTAATCCACTCCTAATGACAAATTTCCTCTTGAAAGCCATAATTGAACTTGCCAACATCGCACTCTCAGTCAATGCATTCCAGATCCTAACCACTTGCTGCTTAAAAAGGTTCTCCCTCATGTCTCCTTTGGCAAATCGGTGTCCTCTCAACCCTTCCACCAATAGGAACAGTTTGCTCTCTCTATCTACTCTGTCCAGATGCCTCATGATTTTGAACCCCTCTATCAAATCTCCTCTAAATTTTCTCTCTTCTCAGGAGAACAGCCCCAACTTCGCCAATCTATCCATGTGACTGAAGTCTTTCATCCCCAGAACCATTCTCAATTTTTTTTTACACTCTCCAGTACCTTCACATTCTTCCTAAAGTGTGGTGCTCAAGAGTTAGGCACAATACTCCAATTGAGGCTGAATCAGTGTTATGTAAAGGTTCACCATAACTTTCTTGCTTTTGTACTCTTATGCATCTATTTATAAAGCTCAGGATCCCATATGCCTTATAACCACATTCTCAATCCACCCTGCCACCTTCAATGATTTGTACACCAAATTCCCAAGTTTCTCTGTTCCTACACCTCCTTTATAATCGTACCCTTTATTTTATATAGCCTTTCCTCGTTCTTCCTACTTCACACTTCTATGGATTAGATTTCATTTAACACATGGCCACCTATTCCACCAGCCTGCTATGTCCTCTTGCAGTGTTTCACTATCCTCCTCAGTTCATAATACTTCAAAGTTTGCAGCTAACAAAACTTGGAAACAGAACCATGTACTCCCAAGTGTTGGTCATCTATATAGATCATGAAAAGCAGTGGTCCTGACACAGACCCTGGAGAAGCCCAATGTATACCTTCCTTCAATCCACAAAACAACCATTCACCCCTATTTCATCACTCAGCCAACTTTGTATCCATGGTGTCAATGTTCCTTTTATTCCATGGGATAAAACTTTGCTGACAGGCCTGTCACGTGATACTACTTCAAATGCCTTTTAGAAGTCCATGCACACCACATCAACCCTCACTGCTACTTAACCGAAAAGCTCAATCAAATTAGTTAAAGATTTATTTGCCCTTTACAAATCCGTGCCGGTTTTCCTCAATTAATCCACGTTTGTCCAAGTTAACTTTATAAATGCTTTCCCACCATTGAGGTTAAACTGACTGACCTGTAGTTGCTACAGTTGTCCTTGCAGCCTTTTTTGAATAAGGGTGTAACATTTTCAATTCTATAGTTCTCTGGCACCATACCTCTATCTAAGGTGGATTGGAAGATTTTGACCACTACCTCTGCAATTTACAACCTTTCTTCCCTTAGTATCCTCAGTTGCATCTGATTCGGTCCTGGTGACTGTTATGAGACAGCCTTTTGGTAATGCAGAGTTAGTTAAAAATCCCAGAGGGAAACTTTAAACAACTGTCATAACCTATATTTTTAAGTGGTATGTTTGAGATGCAACTCTAAATTCAGGAATCAGACCACCAGTTTGCGAGGTTTTATATTAAACTAAATGAAACATTTTATTAATTTACACAGTTAAATATATACACATGGCTACAAATTACTATCATAACTTATAACAAATTTCCAAACTAATCTCCGTTAAGGCAACAGCAAGCCATAGACTTAACCAGACACCAGGCAAAGCATTTTCACCTTACGAATTCAAATAAGGCTCCTTTCACTTTGGTTCCTGTGGAGACAGTTGTAGGCTTATAGCTACTTTGATCTTACATTGCCTCTGCTCTGCAAACATAAAACTGCTGAAGTTATACCTAGCACAGCTCATTGAATGTAAATTCTCATTGTATCACCAGCTTCTTTGAACAATAAAACCCCTTTCACAGTACCAATTTGATTAGTAATATAAACATATTGCTTGGTCTCTGCTAGCTAGGTGCCAGATTTCACTTGCCTTCTTTTAATGCTCTATTCAAAAAAATGCAAATGCACTCTACCTCTCTTACATCTCAAAATCAGGACACATCAAAGCACCCAGACTAGCTGGCTTTAATCCAATTAAAACACACCCAAAGATTAAACTTCTATTTTAAAGGAAAAATATTTTCCAGTAATATTATATACATTCATAGCTTCATGACATCGCCCTCCCTATCCAATCTGATTAGAGGAAAATCAATTTCAGAGTTCTCTTTCTCATCATCCACCATCACTAATACTTCTTTTTGTTCCTCTTCCGTGTCAGCGTGCCTTAAGCATATTTACATGACACACCCTCTGTTTTTTACTTCTATCTGGAGTATTTATTAAATAATTTACTTCATTCAACTTCTTTTTAATCCTGTAAGGCCCACTAAATCTTGCATTTAATGAATCATCTAGAACTGGTAACAAAACTAGTACTTTCTCTCCAGAAATAAAACTGAGTTTTAGCTTTCTTATCTGCTTTCACTTTCATTATGTGCTGTGATGTCTTTAAATGTTCCCTAGCCAACTCACTTGCTCTGTTCAATCTTTCTCTGAACTTTGATACGCAATCCAGGAGAATAGTTTGAATTTTGACACACCAATATTTCATTAATTAATATCAGTGGTCTCCTTACCTCATGAACATAAACTAGTTTTAGAAGGGCTAAAACCAGTTAATGCATTTTGAGTGTCTCTAATAGCAAATAACAAAAATGGAATTCCTGTATCCCAATCCTGTGCATAATCAAAACAGTATGCTCTTATCATAGTTTTTAAAGTTTGATGCCATCTTCTTAAAGCTCCTTGTGACTCCGGATGATAAACTGTTGACTTAAACTGTTTTATCCCCAAGTCATTCATTACTTCCTTAAACAGCTGTGACATGAAATTTGACCCCAGATCGGATTGTATTTCCTTAGGTAAACCATATCTTGTAAAAAAATGTAATTAACTCCTCCACAATCTTCTTAGTTGTAATATTTCTTAAAGGTATTGCTTCAGGAAGGCTGGTAGACACATCCATTATTGTCAATAAATACTGATTTCCAATTTTAGTCTTAGGGAAGGGTCCTACACAATCAATCAATGGTAACCTTGGTAAAAGGTTCTTCAAATGCTGGTATTGGGATTAAAACACATAAGACACTTGGGCTTAATCACTGCTTGTGGATTTCCTGTTATTTGACATATATAACTAGTTCTACCAAATTTGACTACATCCCTATGCAATCCTGGCCAAAAAAACACCTATCTTTTCCTGTGCTTTCTTAATTCCTAAATGCGCCCCCTTTGGAATTTCATGAGCAATCCTCAGAATCTCATCTCTATACCCTAATGGGATAACAATCTGATGCACCTCCCTCCAGCTTTCATTTGCTGAGACATGATCCGCCTGCCACTTTCTCATTAAAATACCTTCCCAAAGATAACTTATTGGAATACATTTTGCTTGTTTCTGAATAAGCTTTCTGATGTAACTGTTTTAATTGCAAATCATTTTGTGTAACTCCACTAACCTCTTCACGTTAAACATTTCAGCTGAATTGTCCTGTATTCCTTCCTCTTGAACAATGTTATCAAATACAGTGCCAGCTAATTGGATATCAACACCCTCTCCTTGCCTTTGAACTGCCTGCTTATCTTGTTTATTTTGTTCTTCCTGATGAGCCTTTGATTTCATTGCAACACAATCAGGAAACAATCCAGGATGTTCTTTCTGCAACACCTCGGTTGAAAACACTTCTACAGGCTGCTCAACTACCATAGGCATCACCCACATTTGCAATCCAGCTATATCATTACCCAGAATAAAGTGAACTCCTGCAATGGGCAATTTTTCCACCACTCCAACTATAACGTCACCCATCTTCCATTTGCTCTTTAAATTTACCTTCCACAATGGAATAGATTTAGCGTCTCCATGAACCCCACTTATTATTACCTGCTCCTGCCCCTTTGAACAACAAATATCACTATCCCACAACATTAAGGATTGACTAGACCCTGTGTCTCTTAAAATTTTAAGACCTTTACCTATTCCACCCTGTACACATAGAAATATTTTCCCTTCACATACAAAGTCTTTAAACATTTCTGCAACCTGCTTCCCAGGCTTCTCTTGAGTAAATTGTGAACACATTCCCACTTCTTTACCTTTTATTGGTTCTCCGTTTCACCTGCACACAAACCACTGGTTTCTCCTGTGCCTGAAACTCAGAACCCACAGTAATTTTACTTCCAGAGCTTTTCTGTATCCCAATAATTCCAACAGGTTTTTCCTACAATCTCCAACACACTGACTCTGTGTGCCCCACTTTATTACAACGAAAACACCCCAATTTTCAAATGTTGCTTCTACCTTCAGCACCTTGCTTTTTATTCTGAGAAAAAACTTCCTGGGAACTTCCAGCTACTCCTCCTCTTCACTGACTACCTACCTTCCTTTCATCTTCCCACTTTTTAATCCTTTTCTAATTTGAAAGGGTGACGAAAAAAAGGTTTAGCTCTATGAACTAACTCAATCATCAACTATCTCCGCTGCTCGTCTTACAGAATTAACCCTCTGTTCTTCCACGAGTTCTCACTACTGAAGGAACTGAATCTTTAAATTCTTCCAAAATAATTACTTCCCTAATAGCTGCATAGGTTGTCTCTATTTTTAACGTCCGTATCAACCGGTCAAAATTACTTTGTTTTACTCTTTCAAACTTAATATAAGTTTTCCCAGGCTGTTTTCTCATATTCCTAAATTTCTGCCTGTATATCTTTAATGTTGACTGCCAATCTCTTCTCATATTCGCTCTTTACTGCTCTTATTTCATTTTTCACTTCTCTCTGAACTTTCTATATTTATCTGATTCATAAGAACATAAGAAATAGGAACAGTAGACCATTCGGCCCCTCTAGCCTGCTCTGCCATTCAATAAGATCATGGCTGATCTGCTTGTATTTCGAATTCCACATTCCAATCTACCCCCGATAACCTTAGATTCTTGTTCAGCAAGGCAATCCATCTACCACTGCCTTAAAAATATTCAATGACCCCTCCTCAACCGCCTTCTGAGGCAGAGTTCCAAAATTGCACAACCCTCAAAAAAATTCTCATCTCTGTCCTAAAAGGGCAACCCCTAATTTTAAAACAGTGCCCCCTAGTTCTGGGCTCACCCACAAGAGGAAACATCTTTTCCATGTCCACCTTGTCAAGGCCATTCAGGATTTTGTATATCAATCAAATCACCCTTCACTCTTCTAAACTCCAGCGGAAACAAAGTTCTCACTTCTATTATCCACCTGAAATTGGCCCTCCCACAATTACTTACACTCAAGATTGCTCTTTGTCCATTTCCATAGTTAACCTAAGCCATATGGTACTATAATTACCGCACCCTGGATATTCCCCTACTGACACTTGATCCACTCGTCCCACCTCATTCCCTAGAACCAGATCCAGCAATACCTTCTTCACTGGACTGGAAACATATTGATATAGAACTTTCTCCTGAGCACACTTTGGAAACTCTTACCCCTCGTTGCCATTTACACTATTACCATCACTGCCTACGTTAGGATAAAGATCCCACTATAACAACTCTATAGATTGCGCACCTCTTTAATACCCCTGAAAATGTATTCCTCTATCTTTCCCACTCAAATACACCCAGTAGTATAATGGGTGCTCTATTATTTCTTAGTTCTAACCAAATAGATTTGGTCTCGGACCCCTTATAGAACATCCTCTCTCTCTGGGATTTATTATTTATAAATCAATATTGTCACCCTCCTCCTTTCTTTCCTTCCCTATCTTTCCTGAACACCCTGTATCTAAGAATGTTTAATACCCAGTCTGACCTTTTTTGAGCCTGGTCTCCATTATCACCACAACATTATACTCCCATGTGGCTACCTGCACTGGCAACCCAACCCAACAAGCTTAGCTGTCACACTCAATGTGCTCACATGCATGCAATGTAAAGCTGATTTAGATGCTCAAGAGCAGCCTAGGATCATTCTTCTAATAGTCCAGGCCCTGGTTCTGAGGTCATTAACATAACATATAGTGTGTGCGGGCATCAATTCAAGTCTGGTTCCAACATGCATGACCTTTTTGTGGAAAAATTTAACAGCAAAAAATTGGCACAAAAAACTTAAATTCATGACCCATGCAAAAACTAGTTATAAAAACATTTTAAGTCTGCAGTAAACATGAATATTGGAGGGAAAAGTTTAACTCATTTGACCCTGAAGAGTAGCACAATACTGACTTTTTAAAATCACACAGATCAATACTGGGGGAGGAAATTGTGCCATTTCTGCTTTTACAAAATATACTTGCTGATGTCAGATTGGAACCCTTCCAGCTGGAAAATCAAGCAGGCTGCTGACCAGTTATGAAAGTGATAATTCATCATTTCCTTAACAGCTAGAGAATATAACAACGTTAGCATTTGGGAATAGTAAAATACAGAGAAATTTTAGCACCTTCCGAGATCCTCTCACTTTAACCTTAAGAGCATTTTAAAATAAATCTATAAAACGGAAATTAAGGTAATACAGATTTTTAAAGTATCTACCCAATAAGAATGACTAGTTAGTTCATTACTTTTTTGTTATATAATACCAAAATTAAACTGACTGGTATTCAATTCCATGCAAATACAATACTGGTACAAGGGAACACAATCCACTGCAAACCTGATAGCCAGCAAGGCCTACCCCCAATATAATGTAATTGCCATTTAATCACCTGTTATTGATCCCTATCAAATCACACACAGTCACAATGCAAGGGTGAAACACTACATTTGAAACTTTTTTTTTGAGCTAGAACTGTCATTTTGACTTACAAGTCTTTCAAAAACTGTAAGTGACAAGGGGGAGATGGTGGATCAGTGGTAATGTGGACTAGTGATCCGGAGGCCCAGGGTAATGCTCTGGGGTTAAAGTTTAAACATGAAGTCAAATCCCACCATGGCAGATGGTGGAATTTAAATTCACTTAATGAATAATCCTGGGATTGAAAGCTACTCTCAACAATGGTGACTATAAAACTATCATCGATCGCCATAAAAACCCACCTGGCTCACTAATGTCCTTTTGGGGAAGGAAATCTGCCATCCTTACCTGCTCTAGCCTACATGCGATTTCAAATGCACAGAACTGCCCTCTGAAATGGCCTAGCAAGCCCCTCAGTTCAAGGGTAATTAGGGATGGGCAATAAATGCTGGCCTTGCTAGCAACGCCCACATCCATGAAAGAATATTTTTTAAAAACTGTCATTGTTAAAATAGGGCTTTTTAAAGCCAAACATCACTCCTTTAAAATCACAATACCAGGCATATTATCAGAGATGGAAAATTCTCCTTTCCTCTTTTGTTTCATTACTCAGCAGGCATGTTTATTTAACCAAGAATCAATTAAGTAAAATTAACAGGATTCAAACGATGGAGATTGTTATTTCCCAGAAATTTGATTAAAACTAAGCAAACACTGGCTATAAATAGAGCAATTTTGGCTAGGTCTTACTTCCCATTACATAATCTTGGCATCTTTCCGAAGTCCGTTAAACTTCCTGCAAGGTTTGACCACTGTCACTGACATTGCAATAACACTGTGCCCATTAGCAAAAATCTGTAATGAAGGCGAACACATCTTATCACCAGACAGCCCAGGGTAAGCAAAGTTCAATTAGAACTACCAACCTTTACTGATAGTCCGACCAGTGGTTTTCAGTTAAGTCAAATACCAAGGGATCAGTCAACCAGCTCCTGGACCTTACGTTACTCAATCTAACTCACCTACTATGTGACAGTGATTACGCTTCATAAGTACTCCACTGATTGTAGAGTGCTTTGGGACGTCCTGAGGTTGTGAAAGGTCCTATATGAATTCAGGTTCTCTCTTTTTTAGGCACAATTGAACACAAGAATATAAAAAACAGAGAAGACCTTACGGCCAGTCGAGTCTGTTCCGCCAGTCAATACGATTACGGCTGACCTTGGGTTTCAACTCCAACTTCCTGCCCGCTCCACATATCCCCGATTCCTTGGGACCAAAAATCTACTTCAGCCTTAAATATATTCAATGATGGCACATCCACAGTCTTCTGGGGTAGAGCGTTCCAACCTTTTGATTGAAGAAATTTCTCCTCATTGTTACAAAAGTATAATAATTGTCATAATATTCTGGTTTATTGTCAAGTACGTTTATGGGTGAGTGTATAGATGGTTCTGTGATTTAATTATATTTGGAGTCAGGGAGACTGCAAGCTTGAAATTACCAAAAGAAGCTAGGTGTAGAAGTGTACTTGAAATGCTAATGAGTAAACATGGATGCAGTCTTAGCATACAAGGTGTGAAGGAAATTTGCATTTTTAGATAAGTGAAGGAGTTGTTTGGATTTCAGAGGGGTGTTAGGATATTTACAAATAGCCAGACAAGCAAGGCCAAGCAATGTGTTTACTTTCCCCCAAAGGTTGCTGACAATATTGGCAACACAAAAGATTTTATATTATGGGAAAAGTGCATTTCCAAAGGCATATGGAACAATGGAACTTACAGATTAAAGACAGTAACATATATAAAAGGGGAATGAAAAGCTATGTTGGGGGGCCATGTAAGATCTAACAGGAGTGTGTGAAACTGCCTCCGGGAAGCCTCCAGCCATTTGTGCATAAGTCTACTGTGCCCAGTAACTAAAGTTGGAGATGAGCTTTTGGAATTCCACTGTCAATTGGGTACTTGACAGCATCACAGGTGCCAGTCTTCAGTTCCAGGACATCACTGCAGGAGTTCCTCAGGATAGTGTCCTCGGCCCAACCATTTTCAGCTGCTTCATCAATGACCTTCCTTCCATCATAAAGGTTAGAAGTGGGGATGTTTGCTGATGATTGCGCAATGTTCAGCATCATTCGTGACTCCTCAAATACTGAAGCACTCCATGTCCAAATGCAGCAAGACCTGGACAATATTCAGGCTTGGGTTGACAAGTGGCAAGTAACACAAGTTCCGGGCAATGACCATCTCCAACAAGAGAGAATCCAACCATCGCCCCCTAATGTTCAATGGCATTACTATCACTGAATCCCCTATCAACATCCTGAGGGTTACCATTGACCAGAAACTGAACTAGCCATATAAATACTGTGGCTACAAGAGCAGGTCAGAGGCTAGGAATCGTGCAACGAGTGACTCACCTCCTGACTGCCCAAAGCCTGTCCACCATCTACAAAGCACAAGACAGGAGTGTAATGGAATACTCCCCACTTGCCTGGATGAGTTTAGCTCCCACAACACTCAAGAAGCTTGACACCATCCAGGACAAAGCAGCCTGCTTGATTAGCACCATATCTACAAACATTCACTCCCTCCACCACCGATGCACATTAGCAGCAGTGTGTACCATCTACAAGATGCACTGCAGGAATTCACCAAGGCTCCTTCGACAGCACCTTCCATACCCATGACCATTACCACCTAGAAGGACAGGGACATCAGATAGATGGGAGCTCCACTATCTGGAAGTTCCCTTCCAAGTCACTCACCATCCTGGCTTGGAAATATATCGCCGTTCCTTCACTGTTGCTAGGTCAAAATCCTGGAACTCCCCTCCCAACAGCACTGTGGATGTAACTACACCACATGGACTGCAGTGGTTCAAGAAGGCAGCTCACCATTACCTTCTGAGGGCAACTAGGGATGGGCAATAAATGCTGGCCCAGCTAGCAAGGCCCACATCCCATGAATGAATAAAAAAAAACTGTTAACTCAGTGGCTTGTTTTTTTAAATTTAAAATCTATTTTGGACTTTTACCTTAAAGGGGTTATGTAATTTAGAGGCAGGTTAATCAGGAATTTTAGGATTTGTTATAGTTTTAAGTAATTGTAGTCTTATGTAGGTGCTTGAAATCTTTTCTTTTGTTAGTAAATATCTTAATTTAGTTTTTAAAATCTCCAAAGGTCTTCGTGGACTCATTATTTCTGAATTCAGTGCACACATCTTCTCGTAATAAATACAAGTTGCAAAACCCTTGTGATAGCGTGGCCAAGTTTCCCTTGTGGACTTGGTCCACCTGGCACACATTTGTCACATCATAACATCATCTCAGTCCTGAATGATCGGCCCCTTGTCCTGAAATTGGGCGCTCTTGTTCTAGATTCCCCAGCCAGAGGAAACAACATTTCAGTGTCTATCCTATCAAACCACTTCATAATCTTGAATGTTGCAATGAAATAAACTTTCATTCTTCTCCAGAACTTCAGAAAATATAGACCCAATTTACTCAGATCCCCTCACAGGACAACCCTCTCATCCCAGGGACCAATCTAGTGAACCTTCACCGTACTGCCTCCAATGCAAGTTTATCTTCCAATATGGAGACCAAAATTGCTCACAGGACCACAAAGCCCTTTACCATTGTAGCAAGACTTCTTTATTTTAGGTCCAGTTTTTTTTTTGTGCGCGCTTACCTTTCTGATAGTGGAATAAAGAAGCTGGCTCATAGACACTGGCCTCAAGGAATGTGGCCTAACAAGTGCCTGTCTAACAATGGCTATTTGGTGCTGTGTTTTGTTCAGATTTCAGGAGACCAATCTCCTGGAGCTGGCTTCCTAGTGAATTATGGCACCCCTATCATGTCAGCAGTTCCACAGAAGGAAGGTTGGGTCTGTGATTCTGCAGCTAGGGTGGGAAGCCAGATTTAGTACTATAAATACTAGGAACTAACTCAAGAATGCCAATCTCCTTGAATCCAAGCTAAAACTGCACCAACAATAAATGCATCAATTATCCACATTAATCAGTGACTTCAAATTAACAACACTGTCAAGGTTAAAATGTACTTTGCAACTTATTAATTAAACTAGGAATTCTACATTTTATACTGCAAACCATTTGGAAGTGTGATTTTGAGATAGTATTTATAAAACATTTGTTTCAGCAGAATCAAGCTGATGAAGATGCACGATTTGTCCTTTGCATGCCAGCTGACATACTCACTGTGTAACCATTGCATGAACACATACAGTCAGATGCACTCTGCATTCAAGGTAGGTAGGGAATGCACATTCAATATTGTACCAGTCTGATTACCTGACTCTGCAATCACCAATGAGGCCACTTAGAACCACTGAACCACTAGAAATTTACAGCAAGAACCATTGTGTGTCTGTGCTGCTTTTTGTTAGAGCAATCTAAAATTAGTTCTATCGCTTCCCCCATAGTGATGCATCTTCTTCTGTTTCAAAATATCTATGCAAATTGTCATTAAAAAGATGCAAATGATCTCTGCCTCACTAGCCCAGACTTCCATTCTCCAATAACTTCTATAAATGCCACTGTAGCTCATGGTTAACACTGGATGTTATACCCTGCTTATACCCCACTGCGGGAAAACCGTGAACAAACACAAGCCATGGATGGCTCAAACCTTCCAATCAGGATTGGGACCCCTATTTCCGACCCTGATCAGACAATATCCACTTACCTCTCTCCAATTTTTCTGGAAAATCTTCTGATGGAGAATTCTGCAAAATTCAGTCAGCACAGGGAACCTCAGAGACATCAGCAAAATGAATCTATGCAGAAGCCACATCTGCTTTTTACGGCATTAGCTGCCGCATTCTGGTAAGCAAAGAGTTTATATGTCCCAAAGTTTCTTTGAAAAGTTACGGAGAAAAGGTAAGTGCGTAGGTCGTGGGCAGAGGATGGGTTAGGCCTGGTCAGTTGTACTGTTAGCCCAGGAATTAGACAAGAATTTTTCTGTCCAACATTTCCTGGGTAACTACTCAGGTAAATAAGTCAGAATTGTCTTAAGTCTTCGACTCTAACTCAGACTCGGATCTTTTTGGGAGGGTCCTGGGCAGCAGGGGAAACCACCCATTGGAAATTCAGAATTCCCTGGCAATTCCCAATCGTTGCATCGGGTCCTCCGAGGGCTTCTGTATCCTAACCATATATAGATCTGCTATCTGTAAGTTACAGCGCACAGGGACATCTTGCCTACAGTCATGGCAATCAGTGCCGACACCTCATTGACAGTTAAATCCTAAATCAGAACAGTTGTGATACACTTGTAACATAGCTAGAGATGTGTGAAAACTACTGAAAACATGATTCAATAAGTATTTGACAAATCCATGATATTCACCTACGTGACCGCAGGCAAAGGAAGTTTGGGCACTGGCAATATGTCACCACTGAGTTCAGCATGGACAAGATCACATGTTTCATGGTGATAAAAGGCTAGGTCTTTCTTTGGAACAAATCTACTTCTAATGGTAAATCTGAAACATTAAAAAATGTTCAACAATCCTGTTCCCACCAACGAGATACTTTTATAGCTCCATTCAAGTCAAAGGGCCTAAACATTAATTCCAAAATATTTTAGAAAACAATCTGAATTAGGGAAAGGTGGGAAATTGCCCCTCTGAGGCATAGCACAATGATGGAAATGTCACTGCGCTTGTTTATCTGTTAAAGGTTGTCAACCAGGAAGGTGTGACCAAGCACACAGGTGTACATGCCTTAAAGCAGCCTTCATACCTACCCATAATAAATGTAACATTCCTGTGCTTGTGCCCAAAGGGGATTCTATGAGGAAAATGCAATCTAAACAAAAGCTTCAGCTGGCTACAGTTATTTACCATACAAGCCCTACTCTCGAGCTCATGACAGCTCCAGCCCACCTATGCTCAGTGTACTCTTAGGGCCACATTGAGATTCCTACTAAAACCAATGAGCAAGCAATTGAATATTTAAATATTATTTTCCCATCTAACATACTCTTTCCAGCTTTTAACGTACAGTCTCTGGAAGTGAAGATTTACTTTCTTCCTAAATAAAGCATAGTCTGAGCATTGCTACTGTCATCACTGAGCAAATAAGCAGACCAATTTATCTGGAGATAAATGTAAAGCAACTGGTAATGTTGCTGCTTGCCTCTAATATCAGAGTTTTTCAATCTCAGGCATATCTTTGAAAGACTGCCAGCCTTCTAGATTTGAATCTCCCACTCCTGCACACAGCCTTAGTTCATCACAAACTCCCCATCCACAGAGCCTCCCTCGTGTCCATAAGACATTTCCATAATGAGATAAATTGCTGCAATTTTCTGCAGCTAAAGCTAGTATTTGAATTTAGGATTTATCCAATAAAGAGACAACTGTCTCAAGAACAGCCATTTTCTAAACTTCCATGGTCATAAAATTTAAATAAAATTGGCCATTCTTGGTTTAAAGCATTTAACTACAGAAGGACTCCTTCAGCATACCAGTACCTTCAGGAATGTAAATGATTAATAGCTCAATATTCAGAGGGGAGGCGGTGGCATAGAGGTAATATTACGGAACCAGTAATCCAGAGGGGCGAGCTAATGGTCTGGAGACACAGGTTCGAATCCCACCTTGAATTTATTAACTAAAAGCTAGTAATGGTGACCATGAATGGTGACCCACTCTGCCATTACCACCAAGTTAGGGGATCAACCCTGGTTCAATGAAAAGTGCAGGAGGGTATGCCAGAAGCAGTGTCAGGCATACCTAAAAACAAGTCGTCAACCTGGCGAAACTACACCACAGGATCACTTGTGTGCCAAACAGTGGAAGCAACATGCGACAGACAGAGCCAAACGATCCCATAACCAACGGATCAGATCTAAGCTCTGCAGTCCTGCCACATCCAGTGGTGAAAGGTGGTAAATAATTAAACAACCAACTGCAGGGGGAGGCTCCACAAATATCCCCATCCTCAAAGGTGGGGGAGCCCTCCACATCAGTACAAAAGTCAAGGCTGAAGCATTTGCTACAATCTTTAGCCAGAAGTGCCGAGTGGATGATCCATCTCGGCCTCCTCCGGAGGTCCCTGGCATCACAGATGCCAGTCTTCAGCTAATTCGATACACTCCACATGATACCAAGAAATGGCTGATGGCACTGGATACTGCAACGGCAATGGACCCTGACAACATTCCAGCAATAGTACTGTGTTCCAGAAATAGCTGTTCCCCAAACCATGCTGATCCAGTACAGCTATAACACTGGCATCTACCTGACAATGCGGAAAATTGCCCAGGTATGTCCTGTCCACAAGGAGGACAAATCCAACCTGGCCAATTACCACCTCATCAATCTACTCTCGATCATCAGTAAAGTGATGGAAGGGATCATCGACAGAGCTAGCAGGCAGCACTTACTCAGCAATAACCTGTTCACTGATGCTCAGTTGGGCTCTGCCAGGGCCACTCAACTCCTGACCTCATTGCAGCCTTGCTCCAAATATGGACAAAAGAGCTGAACTTCAGAGGTGAGGTGACAGTAACTGCCCCTGACATCAAGGCAGCACTTGACCAAATATGGCATCAAGGAGCCCTAGCAAAACTGAAGCTAATGGGAATTGGGGGAAGCCTCTCCACTGGGGGAGTCATACCTAACACAAAGGAAGGTGATTGTCGTTGTTGGAGGCCAGTCATCTTAGTCCCAGGGCATCATTGCAGGAGTTCCTCAGGATAGTGTCCTCGGCCCAACCATCTTCAGCTGCTTCATCAATGACCTTCCCTACATAAGGTCAGAAATGGGGATGTTCGCTGATGATTGCACAATGTTCGGTGCCATTCATGACTTCTCAGATATTGAAGCAGTCTGTGCCCATATGCATCAAGGCCTGGACAAAATCCAGGTTTGGGCTGAGAAGTGGCAAGAATCATTCGTGCCACACAAGTGTCAGGCAATGACCATCTCCAACAAGAGAGGATCCGACCATCGCCTCTTGACATCCAATGGCATTACCATCACTGAATCCTCCACTATCAACATCCAGGGGGCTACCATTGTCCGAAAACTGAACTGGACTAGCCATATAAATACTGTGGCTACAAGAGCAGGTCAGAGGCTGGGAATTCTGCGCTGCATGACTCACCTCCTGATTTCCCAAAGCCTGTCCACCATCTACAAGGCACAAGACAGGAGTGTAATGGTATACACTCCACTTGACTGGATGAGTGCAGCTCCAACAATATTCAAGAAGCTAGACACCGTCCAGTGCTGCCCGTTTGATTGGTACCCCATCCACCACCTTCAAAACCCATTCCCTACACTGTAGACACAGTGGCAGCAGTGTGTACCATCTTCAAGATGCACTGCAACAACTCACCAAGGCTCCTTCAACAGAACCTTCCAAACCCGCGACCTCTACAACCCAGAAGACAAGGGCAGCAGACACATGGGAACACCACCTGCAAGTTCCCCTCCAAGTCACACACCATCCTGACTTGGAACTAAATCACCGTTCCTTCGCTGTTGCTGAATCAAAATCCTGGAACACATTTCCAGACAGCAGCGTGGGTGTTCCTGCAACACACACTACAGCAGATCATGAAGGCAGCACACCACCACCTTCTCAAAGACAATTAGACATGGGCGATAAATGCTTAGCCAGCAATGCCCACATCCCATGAAAAAAAATGTACTTGTGGAATCATAGGATTAGAATAACCACTACCACTGGTTCTGAAAGCTTACAGGGAAATACAATCAATCAGCGATTTTAACAGAGGCCCATGGGCCTGATAGTCAGAGCTTAGCAAATTGTAGGATAAGGAACATGACTTCTTTGTTTACAGAAATCATTTAAAAGCTTAAGTATGTAATAAATCAGATGCGAATCGCTTTTGTTTGGTTTTATGAGACAAATGTAATTGGACTGAAAGAACTCCTTCTACATGCACTAGTATATATTGCAATTTGGAACTAGTGTGTACAAAAACCTACAAAACAACAGACTTAGCATTTATATTGCCAATATATACATTTTATCTATACAGTCCTGTACAAAGTTTGCCTAGCTTCCTGAATTCTGCCTCGCAGCAGAAAAATCAAGTACAGGAATTGTTGGTCATGGTATCTATTGAACTATTTACCATTAACACTTTCAGTTTCATGCATAAACTATTCATTCACATTTGTGAATTCACATACACAGATGCGTGTACAGGCTAGACAAGCTATTACTAGTGACCTTAAACAAAAGATCAATTACTCAACCCCTTCTCCAAAAGCAGGGCCTCTCAGAGTAAAACAACTTCACATTAAGGTCAGGTTTTTACATCTGATTTACGACAACCTACTCAGCGCCACAACAGTTTACAATTGTTTTCAACTGACAGCAAAATAGGCAAAGGTTCAGGATCCAACATGCACAGTAAGCTCTATGTTGATCATTTCATTATAATGCGAGTTACTTGAGAAGCTATTCTACTGTGCTTAGAAATCAGGAAGAATAAATATTAAACAAATGAAGGAAGTCTGGAAAGAAGGGGTGGATGGGCTAGCTACAATTTTCAATTTCCCAAGTACAAATATATATTACATGTACATTTTTAATACAGCAACTTAATTTCAATGGCGCAAATCAGTTTTCCTCAAAAAAATGTTTATATTAAAAATAAATCCATGTTCCTATGTGAAATTTATGAAACTTGTAATTTCAATATTTAAAAATTGCATAAATATACACAGACCATAAAATGATTATCAGTTGTGTATACTTGGATATGCTGCAGAATTGAACAGATTTGTAATATAATATGCCTTCACATTTGATGTTAATTAGAATGCTTGCTTTATAAATTAAACCCCATAATTTGATTCCTGGAGACTGTTACTATGCAGTGGCGCACTCTCTAAATTTATCAACCATAATTTCTTAGCCTATATAGCCTGCAGGAAAAATCTAATTGCAGATCATTGAAGGTTCAAATGGTAGATCTGAATCCAGATACATTAACATTTGCCTCTTTTATATTCACATTCAAAATGACAGGATAAAAAGAATTCTTTCACGGGATGTGAGCATCAAGGCCAGTATTTGTTGCCCATCCTTATTTGCCCCTGAGAAAGTGGTTCTGAGCCCCCTTCTTGAACTACAGCAGTCCATCTGGTGCTGTGGAGTGGGAGTTCAAGATATAACAAGATAATCAATGTAATCCTATGAATTCTCCCATTATATTACAATTCAGAACCCTGCAAATTCTAAAACCAAATTGTACTGTTGTGTCTGAGCAAACTTAGTTAAGCGCTCATCCTAAAGCAAAAGCTGGAAATCCGAAATAAGAAAAGAAAATGCTGGAAACACTCAGCAGATCTGACAGTTCTAACAAAAGGTCATCAACCTGAAACATTTACTTCGTTTCTTTCTCCACAGATGTCATCAGACTTGCTCAATGTTGCCAGCATTTCTGTTTTTAAGTTCGGCAAACACTCATTAAGTTTCAATTGTAGTGTCACTTTAATCCCTGTAAATAAATGGAGGCCTGCTCCATTTTCGTTTTCACAAAAACTGTGGCTATATTTCAGTGTAAGTAAATTAATTACCAGAATTATAATTCTATAGAAAAAGGGAAGAACGGAGAGAAAGAATTGAAAACAAAAACAGAATTACCTGGAAAAACTCAGCAGGTCTGGCAGCATCGGCGGAGAAGAAAAGAGTTGACGTTTTGAGTCCTCATGACCCTTCGGCAGAACTGAATAAAGTTAGGAGAGGGGTGAAATATAAGCTGGTTTAAGGTTCTGGGAGGGCGGGGGGTGGTGGAGAGAGAGAAGTTGGGGGGGTGGGGTGGTTGTAGGGACAAGCAAGCAGTGATAGGAGCAGATAATCAAAAGATGTCACAGACAAAAGGAACAAAGGGGTGTTAAAGGTGGTGATATTATCTAAGAAAATGTGCTAATTAAGAATGGATGGCAGGACACTCAAGGTACAGCTCTAGTGGGGGTGGGGTGGAAAGACTGACGACAGGGTATTACAGTTATAGATTTAAAAATAATGGAAATAGGTGGGAAAAGAAAAATCTATATAAATTATTGGAAAAAACAAAAGGGAGGGGGAAGAAACGGGAAGGGGGTGGGGATGGGGGAGGGAGTTTAAGATCTAAAGTTGTTGAATTCAATATTCAGCCCAGAAGGCTGTAAAGTGCCTAGTCGGAAGATGAGGTGCTGTTCCTCCAGTTTGCGTTGGGCTTCACTGGAACAATGCAGCAAGCCAAGGACAGACATGTGGGCAAGAGAACAGGGTGGAGTGTTAAAATGGCAAGCGACAGGGAGGTTTGGGTCTTTCTTGCGGACAGACCGCAGGTGTTCTGCAAAACGGTCGCCCAGTTTGCGTTTGGTCTCTCCAATGTAGAGGAGACCGCATTGGGAGCAACGAATGCAGTAGACTAAGTTAGGGGAAATGCAAGTGAAATGCTGCTTCACTTGAAAGGAGTGTTTGGGCCCTTGGACGGTGAGGAGAGAGGAAGTGAAGGGGCAGGTGTTGCATCTTCTGCGTGGGCATGGGGAGGTGCCATAGGTGGGGGTTGAGGAGTAGGGGGTGATGGAGGAGTGGACCAGGGTGTCCCGGAGGGAACGATCCCTACGGAATGCCGCCAGGGGGGGATGAAGGGAAGACACGTTTGGTGGTGGCATCATGCTGGAGTTGGCGGAAATGGCGGAGGATGATCCTTTGAATGCGGAGGCTGGTGGGGTGATAAGTGAGGACAAGGGGGACCCTATCATGTTTCTGGGAGGGAGGAGAAGGCGTGAGGGCGGATGCGCGGGAGATGGGCCGGACAGGGCTGAGGGCCCTGTCAACGACCGTGGGTGGAAAACCTCGGTTAAGGAAGAAGGAGGACATGTCAGAGGAACTGTTTTTGAAGGTAGCATCATCAGAACAGATGCGACGGAGGCGAAGGAACTGAGAGAATGGGATGGAGTCCTTACAGGAAGCGGGGTGTGAGGAGCTGTAGTCGAGGTAGCTGTGGGAGTCGGTAGGCTTGTAATGGATATTGGTGGACAGTCTATCATCAGAAATTGAGACAGAGAGGTCAAGGAAGGGAAGGGAAGTGTCAGAGATGGACCATGTGAAAATGATGGAGGGGTGGAGATTGGAAGCAAAATTAATAAATTTTTCCAGGTCCCGACGAGAGCACGAAGCCGCACTGAAGTAATCATCGATGTACCGGAGAAAGAGTTGTGGGAGGGGGCCGGAGTAGGACTGGAACAAGGAATGTTCCACATACCCCATAAAGAGACAGGCATAGCTGGGGCCCTAGAAAGAATTGATCTCTGCAAGTAAATAATTTGAAAGAATTTCAGCAATTACAATGCACTTGACACTTACCATTTATTCCAGGTCTTGCACACTCTCATACAGATGCATAGGTCCTTATGGCTGAGGTACCCGAATATTGCCAGCCACACCTCCCGTTGCATCACATGTTCTGAGCCACCAGCCAATGGTAGAGAATCAGGTTCAGGGCTGTCAGGTGGAGGCCGCACCACATGCCGCTCCATTTGAAATGGCTTAGGAGGAGACTGCACAGGGAGTTTGCTTAGTATCTGAGGACGAGGTAAACCTCCTAAAACCTTGTGACAAAGCTGACTGGATGGCCCATTTTTCTTCTTCGATGAAACCTCCACTGTCCTAAAGGAGTTTTTTTGAATATTCTCCCCTCTCAGGGAATAATAGTTATTTTCTCGATCCTTTGAGGTCAAAAGTGAATTGCTTTTTATGTTTCTTGCATTCTCTTCATCTTCATCCTCCTCTTCCTCATCATCTTCCTCACTAAAAATATCATTAGACAGCCTTCTGAGCTTGGACCTTTGATTATCTGCCTTTGCAATAGACCTTGGACTAGATCCACCACTGCTTCCTGCTGATCTCTGTAGGCTGGATTCCGATCCAGAGCTTGAATCGGAGCCAGAATCAGAACTAGAGCTGGAGCTGGTTGCTTCATTTCGGTTGACACGTTTTATCATTTGTCGTATCCGTTCTATTCTTTCTGCGTCTTCTGATCTTTCAAGGTGATTCACTTTTGCGCATTCTTCAGAATTTGGAGTCGTTTCCCGTTTCTAAAGAACAAAAATATATTAAACAGTTAAAAGTATTAAGAATCTTCAAATGCTAAACTTCATTACACTGCAAAATTTTAACAGTTATAGTAAGCCTCAAGTGATAAAATAGTCAATTACTTTCCACTTGCAAAAAGTGGAACTCTGCCATTTAATTTTGTTCTTTGTGCCAAAAGAAAAAGGGACAAGCACTCGAAGCAGACTTGAAAATCAAACCCCTGCTTTTGACTAAAGATCATAAATTTGGAGGTGGAAAAAAGCAAAGCCACAATGGATTTTGTTTAACTTTTTTGACTTTGGCAGGAATTCCACATTAAATGTTCACAAATGGCAATTAACATGGGAGCAAAAAGCATTGCTTCCCTCCTGGCTTTATTCCAGTTCCATTTGAAATTATTGCTGCTAAATAACATGCAAAGCTTTTTACATACAATGATGTACTCTGGAATGCAATGACCAAACAAATGTGGCAACCACTTTGCACATAGCAAGTTACTTCAAACAGCAAAGCTCTGGTTTTTGTGGGGCTGGTTGCGGAAGGAAAGTTGAGCAGGATACCAGGAAAATTCTGTTCTTCAAATAGGGCCATAGAACTTTTAACATCTCAGTACAGGATTTCTGACAATGCAGCATTACAACAGTATTGTACACTGGATTATCAGCTAAATTTCTCTGGTCAAACAACTCATTTTTTTGCCACAGCTATCATCTGAACCAAGTAACTACAAAATGAAACAGTTTCAAGAATGTCTACTTTATTTACTGGCCCTCTTGACAAAGAATAAGAAACTGAATGAAAAAAAATGTTGTGTTGGCTTATGTATACTCAGTTGCTCTTTCAACTTATTATTTTTTTTAAAAGACTGCTGTAAGGAACAACTTGTAAGGCAAGTCCAGGCATGATAGAAATAGGCAGACCCTGATTTCCTCCTTTCTGTTGGTAAAACTGTTGCATTGTACAAAATGGTGTGGTTTCACTTACTATAGTTAATCTAAGCAAACACAGCTCAGGTCTTGAATTCTGACTTATGCATTGGATGGCAAAGGGTGGTGAGGGAAATTGACAGTTAGAAAAACAGATTTACAAGCCACTTGATCCAAAGTTATAGGATAATCAAGTAGGACCTCTGAATTTGATGATGGCATCAATGTAGTGGCATCCTGAGCTATACAGCTTTTGGGATTATATTCAACAATATTAACTAAGCTTTCCAAAACCAAACTAGAGCATGATGAATATTAAACATTTAGAATGGCCTCTTCCTCAGGCATGACATACAAGGAACAAAAAAAATGTTTCACTTTTATTTGAAAGTAGGATTGTCTCATTGCAGTTTAATATTATGCATGCATAACTGTAGACCAAGCAGAACAAAATAATACTTTAACCAAAGTGATCTCAATACTTTTCTATAACAACCAAAATATTTAAGATTAAGGAAATCTGAAATAAAAACAGAAAATGCAGGAGGAATCCAGCAGGTCACGCAGCAGATATCGTGAGAGGGAGGTAGAATTACCATATCAGGTCATGGTTCAATAGTAACCTCTGAATCAAAAGGTTGTCAGTTCAAGTCCCACTTCTGAGACTCGAACACAAAATCTGAGCCAGAACTTCAATTCAGTATTGAAGCATTGCTGCACTGCCGGAGTGGTGTCTTTCAGATGAGATGTTAAACTAAGGCCCTGTCAAGCGCATATCAAATATCTCATGACACTATTTTGAAGAGAAAAGTATGGGAGCAATCATTGGTTCCCTGGCCATTACTCATCTCCCAACCAAGATCATAAGTAAATTATCTGTCGTAACAATGCCATTTGTGGGATCGTGCTTTGTGCAATTTAGCAACTGCAAATCCTACTTTACAATAGCAACAACTTCAAAAGTACTTTGTTGGTTATGAAGCTCTTTTGGACATGGAAGTCATGAAAGGTGCTACATAAATGCATGTCTTTTCTACGGATGAAAAGGTCATGATCCTGAAAGCTTATCTTCCTCAATGTTTCCAAAAATTGTTTTTATTTAATATTTAGCTACTTTGCTCACAAACTAATTCAAATTTAGATATCACAGAAATGGCAAAAAATTGACTTAAAGTTGCCGTTTCTTTTCATGAAAGCAGGTCTTGTTTTATGCAAACAAAATTACTGTAGAAGTGAAATATGAAAAGAATTACATAAGGCAAAAGCAGCACCATCTGGGGATAGAATTTTGGCTCAGTGCAATGTTATATTTGGGGCCAAATACATTCAAAACAGAGAACAAAAGCAAACAGTCGAATTGCTACAGACTACAAGATAAAAGCAAAATACTGCAGATGCTGGAAATCTGAAACAAACAAAAATTGCTGGAAAAGCTCAGCAGGTATGACAGCATCTGTGGAGAGAAAGATTGAACATTTCAAGTCCAGATGACTCTCCTTCCGAACTAAAGAGAAATAGAAATGTGGTGAAATATATACTGTATAAGGGGGGTTGGACAGATGAAGCTTGATGGAAGGCCAGTGATAGGTGGAGGCAAAGGAGAGATTGCAAAAGATGTCATAAACAAAAGGTCGAAGGGGTGTTGATGGCGGTGATTTTGGCTAAAGGAGGAGGTGCTAACGGTGACATTAAGAGTAGAAAGCAGGATGAGCCAGTGACAGATGGCCCTAGTGGGGGTGTGGTGGGAGATGGGGACGGTATGGGAGCAAGGATCAAAATAGGCTAAAAGGTGGGGATAAAACAATGAATGGAAATAAATGTAAAAAATAATAATAGAAATAGGTGAGAAAAACGTATATATAAAAATTTAAAAATAAATATTTGAAAAAAAGGGATCAAAAAGGGGTGAGGATGGAGGAGAGAGTTCCTGAAGTTGTTGAACTCAATGTTAAGTCCGGAAGGCTGTAAATTTCCTAATCGGAAGATGAGGTGCAGTTCCTCCAGTTTGTGTTGAGCTTCACTGGAACACTGCAGCAGGCCAAGGATGGACATGTGGGCATGAGAGCAGGGTGGTGTGTTGAAATGGCAAGCTACAGGAAGGTCTGGGTCATGCTTGCGGACAGACTGAAGAAGGTGTTCCGCAAAGTGGTCACCCAGTCTGCGTTTGGTCTCTCCAGTGTAGAGGCAAGACCACATTGGGAGCAGCGAATGCAGTAGACTAATTTGAGGGAAGTGCAAGTGAAGCGCTTTCACTTGAAAGGAGCGTTTGGGTTTGGGCCCTTGGACGGTGAGGAGGAGGGGGGGGGGGAGGGGTGGGTGGGTGGAGTAAAGGGGCTGGTGTTGCACCTTCTGCAATTGCATGAGAAGGTGCCGTGGGAGGGGGTTGAGGTGTAGGGGGTGATGGAGGAGCGGACCAGGGTGTCCCAGAGGGAACAGTCCCTACGGATGGCCGGGGGGGGGCGGAGATGGGAAAATGTGTTTGATGGTGGCACCATGCTAGAGTTGGCAGAAATGGCGGAGGATGATCCTTTGAATACAGAGGCTGGTGGAGTGAAACTGACGATAAGGGGGACCCTATCATGGTTCTGGGAGGGAGAGGAAGGTGTGAAGGCAGAGGCGCGGGAGATGGGTCGGACACAGTTGAGGGCCCTGTCAACCACCATGGGTGGGAAACCTCAGTTAAGGAAGGAAGACATGACAGAAGCATGTCACATAAACAGTGACTTATGAGCACAAAATATAGTACATACTTTGGAAAATTTAGATTCCCTTCTCTAGAAAACTGAAGTTGCAAACTGCAGTTACAGCGTGGTAAAGGAAAGGCTATACTAAAAAGGCAGTTAGCATTTATTTCAGCAGCTACAATGCATACATGTAAACCAGTATGGATAACAATAAAGAAAGACTTACTTGCATTTATATTGTGCTTTTCACAACCACCAGATATCTCAAAGTGCTTTGCAGCGAATTAAGTGCTGCTGAAGTGTAGCCACTGCTGTAATGTAGGAAGCATAGCAGCCTACCTGCATACACAAAACTCCCAGAAACAGCAATGTGATAATGACCAGATAATCTGTTTTTGCGATGTTGATTGAGCGATAAATATTGGCCAAGACACCAGGGATAACTCCCCTGCACTTCTACAAAATACTGTCCTGGGATCTTTTACATCAACCCAAGCAGGCATATGGGACCTTGGTTTAACGCCTCATCCAAAAGACATACAGTGCTCCCTCAGCACTGTACTAAACTGTCAGCATGGATTTTTGTGCTCAAGCCCTGGAACCCAGAAACCTGTGATTCAGAGACAAGAGTGCCCATCAACTGAGCCACAGCTAACATGCAACATTCATTATTTAATTAATCAATAGCAACCATAATTAAATAATTTTTAACTATCTTTGTTGTAAGACTACTTAGATAAGGAAGTCAAATAGATTGAAGCAACATGTATTATTTTACATATAAAAATTTAATTTTAGACAGCATGCAAAATGTTGCATCTTATAAATTCCATATTAACCAAGATCATATAAGGAGATCGATGGAGTATCACATTAATGATGCTTCCTGTCAAATTAACTGGAGTGTGTCATAAAATAATCTGGCAGCAACATTCCAATTTTGTTAAGTTGAGTGGAAATTTCTTCCCACATAACCCAATTTAAATGCCTCCATATTTACTACAGTGGCTTTTGTACACTGCAATTCTACTTAAAAGATCATGAGTTCTGCGCAGATGACAATGGCAACAAACATTCCCACTTCGATTCCTTCCACATTAATAAATCTTTGTTACCTCACTAACTCCTGCATAAACTCAAAAACAAACAAAAGATTCTTAAAGGATCATGGATTGTGGCCTGATAGCAATATCCTAACAAGGCCATTCTCCGTATATAACACCCGGACTGGACATCAAACAATCCACTAATGGAAGGCACGTGGCATCACCACATTATAAAAGCAAAATACTGCAGATGCTGGAAATCTGAAATAAAAACAGAAAATGCTGGAAAAACTTAGCAGGTCTGGCATCCGTGGAGAGAGAAACAGAGTTAATGTTTTGCGTCCATATGACTCTTCAGAGCTAAAGAGAAGTAGAAATGTGATGGATTTTATATTGTTTAAGAGAGGGTTAAGTAGGTGGAACGAGATAGAAGGTCAGGGATAGGTGGGAGCTCAGGAGAGATTGAAAAAGATGTAATGGGCACAACTAATCCTCGTGTCCATGACATCACATTTCTACTTCTCTTTAGCTCTGAAGAAGAGTCATATGAACTCAAAACTTTAACTGTTTCTCTCTCCACAGGTGCTGCCAGACACAGTTTTTCCAGCATTTTCTGTTTTTATTGGCATCACCACAAACCCATCCAATTTAGAAATTATATTAAATGAACTGCACACTGCATAGTCGAGAGAGAAAATTTAACTCTAGGTTACCAACTGGTATGGGAGAATGGTACAGTTAAATCATTATCCAGGGCTCTGTTTAGATTAGTTGACTCAGATGGCCAGAAGTAGGCATCAAAAACCTTAGGGATGAACTAGCATTTGCTAGACATTCTGTTTAAAAAAACCTCAAAAATTCCAAGAAAACATCTGATTATCCGATTAATCCAAAAGGTACCAATCTTTCACCAATAATGATTGTGATCCACATTTACTACGCTCCACAAAGTCAAGGACTAGACCCTCATCTTTTGAAGAAAGAAATTGGCTGCAGAGATTTATTTTTAAACTCATTTACGAGATGTGGGGTTGCTGGCTAGGCCAGCATTTATTGCCCATCCCTAATTGCCTTCGAGAAGGTGGTGATGAGCTACCTTCTTGAATCGCTGCAGTCCCTATGGTGTACACCCACAGTGTTGTTAGGGAGGGACCCAGTGACAATGAAGGAACAGTGATATATTTCCAAGTCAGGATGGTGTGTGAATTGGGGGGGAACTTCCAGGTGGTGTTCCCATGTGTCTGCTGCCCATGTCCTTCTAGATGGTAGCTGTCGTGGGTTTGGATGGTGCTGTCTAAGGAGCCTTGGTGAATTGCTGCAGTGCATCTTGTAGATGGTACACCCTGCTGCCACTGTTCATCGGTGGTAGACGAAGTGAAAGTTTGTGGAAGGGGTGCCAATCAAGCAGGCTGCTTTGTCCTGGATGGTGTCAAGCTTCAGGTGGGAGCTGCACTCATCCAGGCAAGTGGAGAAAATTCCATCACACTCCTGATTTGTGCCTTGTAGACGGTGGGCATGCTTTGGGGAGTCAGGAGGTGAATTACGCGGCACAGAATTCCCAGCCTCTGACACGATCTTGTAGCCACAGTATTTAGATGGCTAGTCCAGTTCAGTTTCTGGTAATGGTAATCCCCAGGATGTTGACAGTGAGGTATTCAGCAATGGTAATGCCATTGAATGTCAAGAGGCGATGGTTAGATTCTCTTCTTGGAGATGGCCATTGCCTGATTTGCGCCACTCAATTGCCAGGTAATGTTACTTGCCACTTGTCAGCCCAAGCCTGGATATTGTCCAGGTTTTGCTGCAATTGGAGATGGACTGCTTCAGTATCTGAGTCGCTGCAAATGGTGCTGAACATTGTGTAATGATCAGCGAACATCCCCACTTCTGACCTTATGATGGAAGGAAGGTTATTGATGAAGCAGCTGAAGATGGTTGGGCTGAGGACACTACCCTGAGGAACTCCTGCAGTGATGTCCTGGAACTGAGAAGATTGACCTCCAATAACCACAACCATCTTCCTTTGTTCTAGGTATGACTCCAACCAGCAGAACATTTTCCCCTCGATTCCCATTGGCTCCAGTTTTGTTAAGGCTCCTTGATGTCATACTTCATCAAATGCTGCCTTGATGTCGAGGGCAGTCACTCTCACCTCACCAGTTCAGCTCTTTTGCTCAAGTTTGAACCAAGGCTGTAATGAGGTCAGAAGCTGAGTGACCCTGGCGGAATTCAAATTGAGCGTCAGTGAGCAGGTTATTGCTGAGTAAGTGCTGCTCGATAGCACTGTTGATGACCTCTTACATCACTTTACTGATGATCGAGAGTAGACTGATGAGGCGGTAATTGGCCGTGTTGAATTTGTCCTGCTTTTTGTGTACAGGACATACCTGGGCAATTTTTCACATTGCCAGGTAGTTGCCAGTGTTGTAGCTGTACTGGGACAGCTTGGCTAGGCACGGCAAATTCTGTAGCACAAGTCTTCAGTACTATTGCCAGAATATTGCCAGGGCCCATACCTTTGCAGTATCCAGTGCCTTCAGCCCTTTCTTGATATCATGTGGACTGAATCAAACTAGATGAAGATTGGCATGTCATGCTGGGGATCTCCAGTGGAGGCCGAGAAAAATCATTCACTCAGCACTTCTGGCTACAGGTTGTTGCAAATGCTTCAGCCTTATCTTTTGCACTGATGTGCTGGACTCCCCCATCATTGAGGATGGGAATATTTGTGGAGCGTCCTCCTCCAGTCAGTTGTTTAATTATTCACCACCATTCACTACTGGGTGTAGCAGGACTGCAGAGCTTAGATCTGATCTATTGGTTATGGGATTGATTAGCTCTGTCTATCGCATGTTGCTTCTGCTGTTTAGCATGCAAGTAGTCCTGTGTTATAGCTTCACTAGGTTGACACCTCATTTTTAGGTATGCCTGGTGCTACGCCCGGGATGCCCTCCTGCACTTTTCATTGAACCAGGGTTGATCCCCTGGCTTGGTGGTAATAGCAGAGAGGGGGATATGCCAGGCCATGAGATTAGATTGGAGTTGAGCACAATTCTGCTGCTGCTGATGGCCCAAGGCGCCTCATGGATGCCCAGTCTTGAGTTGCTAGATCGGTTTGAAATCTCCTATCCACTTAGCGGTGATAGTGCCACACAACACAATACAAGGTGGTATCCTTAATATGAAGGCAGGACTTCGTCTTCACAAGAACTGTGCAGTAGTCACTCCTGCTGATACCGTTATGGACAGATGCATCTGCGGCAGACAGGTTGGTGAGGATGAGGTCAAGTATGTTTTTCCCTCTTGTTGGTTCGTTCACCACCTGTACCAGACCCAGTCTAGCAGCTGTGTCCTTTAGGACTCGGCCAACTCAGTCTGTGGTGATGCTACCGAGCCACTCTTGGTGATGGACATTGAAGTCCTCCACCCAGCGTACATTCTGCGCCCTTGCCACCCTCAGGACATTAGTGAACCAGATGGGAATTAGACTTTTAATTCCAGATTTTAATCAAATTCAAATTCATGGTGGGATTTGAACTCAGGTCATTATTATGCCATTTGAACCCCAGACCATTACCCTGGGCTTTTGCATTACCATCCCATTGACAATACCACCACACCACCACCTCCCTGGTAAATCTGGCGGAGCATTCTTGTACAGCAAGCAAGATCTTAGCTGTTGTTGGCAAGGTGCTACACATGCTAGCCATGGTATGGATTGAAAAATACAAGCTTGTGTACGGAGTCCTAAGGAACCAATAGGTCAACGTGCTGGAGTTGCCTACCAATTCTCCAGATTTAAAACTCCACAGAATGGCTCTGTCATTATTTCATGGATAGTATGGCAGTTTTGCAGTTGTCTACAGTCCTGCGCTGTACCAGCTGAGCTTCCGAAGGGGAGCCATTGAAAGACCAATATATCTAATAACTAATCCAAAACAATTGAAAACACATATATGTGTACACACGGTATCAGAGTATTGCTAGAGACCAGGAAACTGTAACCCAGCAACAGGGTTAGTGCCTTCAGGAGGACAGGCTAGAAAATTAGAGGAGAGATAAAAATAAAAGGATGGCATTCAGCAGCAAAATCATAATTCTCTGATTATGAGAACACTTTGCACTGCTAAGGTAATCAGGCCAATCTCATTTATAGAAACACTCACTGCTAGCTAGGACAGGAGCTCTTTGTATTCGGGATTTAAGAAAAACCCAAACAAATCAAGATGCAAATTGAATGTGTGTTGCTACATCTTTCTAAATTATTTAACCACCCAAATACTCCTGCTGTCTTAAAATAGCCAGTAGCACACTCAAATTGAGAGTAATCAGTATGAAGGGTTACTTAAGAGTGGAGTTTGTCAAATCATTCAGAGTTCATACAGTAATTTCCTTTGGGGTTAGAAGATACTGAAATGCACACTTGAGCACCTTCAAAACTAAACAAACAAAAAAATGTAAAAACACACCTATTTTGAAATCAACCTCTAAACTACATACTGTATAAACGTCATAATTTTAATGGAGACAACCAAACGAAAGCTATATGTAACTTCTAAAAGCCAACAGCATTGCCTACCTTCCTCCTCTGAAGTTTGTCATCCTTTCCTCCTCTTAGCTAAATAAAAGGAAAACACACCCATGAAAATATAATTAAGCACTGATCTGTAATAAGAAAGTTTTTGCACAGTGAATAAAAGGCTTCTGAAATTCAAGAACAAACATTTTGCTTTGTGTTATTTACTAAATTAAGACATTAGGAACATATGGAACCTGTTCCACAATTCAATAAGATTGTGGTTGATCTGTGACTTAAACCTATATACCCATCATTATTCTTTAATACTTTTGGTTAACAGATCTATCAATCTCAGATTTAAAATTAAACAATTTATCTAGCATCAACTGTGGTTTGCAGAAGAGAGAGTTCCAACCTTCCTACCACCCTTTAAGTTTCCAAGCTACACTCTTGAAAAGTCGGTCTCTAATTTTTAGGCAATGTTCCCAAGTCTGAGACTCCCCAACCAGTGGAAATAGTTTCGCTCAATCTACCCTGTCAGCTCCTCTTAATTTCTTCAGAATTTTGATTAAAATCACCAAATAACTATCTAATTTCCAGCGAATACAACCCTAATTTGTGTAATCTTGTCTCATAACTTAACCTTGGAGCCCAGGGTATTACCCTGGTAAACTTACATTGCACTCCCTCCAAGGTCAATATATCCTTACTAAGGTGTGGTGCCCAGACTGAATGCCGTTCTCCAGGTGTGGTCAAACAAGGCCTTTGTATTGCTGTAGCATAATTTCTAAATCCTTGTATTCTGGTCCTCTGGCATTGCCATTAATATTTTTGAATACTTTTTGTATTTGTCCATGACATTTTAATGATCTAGGCCATCCATTGTTTCTAACTTTTCACCATTTAGTCAGTACTCCGACCTATCCTCTTTTAGGCCTGAAGTGGCCGACTTCACACTTGACTACATTGAAATTTATTTGCCAGAGTTTTCTCCATTCACTTAATCTACATCCACAACAGTGATTGCACTTGAAAAAGTGCTTCGAGACATCTGAAGACTTAAGCTATATAAATGCAATTCTTTCTCTCCTATTAATGTCCCTCTAATTTTATGCTCCCATCTACACTGCTGATAATGCTGCCCAATTTTGTGTTATCAGCAAATTTGATTATGTGGCTTACTATCCCATCATCTTGGTCATTAACAAATATGGTGATTAGTTGAGGCCCCAAAGATCCTTCAGGGTTGGGTACACCATTTGTCACATTTCCTGCCAATTAGAGGACTTACCCATTATCCCTACTCTCTGGCTAAGTGGCAGGAGGCAACCTCCCAGCTATGTCAATCATTCCTTCACAAGTGCCAATTTCAACTAAAACAGTCTCTTGAGGGACTGAGAGTGCCTTCTGGAAGTCCATATTAATAACATCCACAAATATTCTCCTATCCACTACTTTAAAAATTTCAATTGGGTTGGCATGACTGACCCATTATAAAACCATACTAGTTTTGGCTGATTAGCTGAAAATTTTCAAGGTGTTAGACTTTCCAGCCTCAATTAAAAACTCTAGTAATTTCCCAACAGATATTAGGCAAACTGGTCTATAATGCCCTGTTTCCCTCTTGCACTTTCCAACATTAACAGCTATAATAAAAGCTCACTGTATAGGCTGCAAGTGCCATCAACTAATCTACTCCATGAATATCAATTACTAAAGTCAAACTTCAAGTTCCAGAGCTGAATTATCTTTTTCAGTTTGTCAACTGCAATCCTCTCCAGTCCTCCCAAAAATTGTTATCTCTATCCTCAAGCTTAAGTGTCTAATAGATTGAAATTAAAAATTGTATATTGTACAAAGAGAATAATACTGTACCCATGCCAGAAATTCAGTCAATATGAAGATAGAAAGGCTGGTTCACTATTGGCAGTTACAGGTAACTTTCTTTCCAGAGATTTGATCTGATTTATCAGCAAGTAGCTGATGGATGATAAAAAAATCAACATTCATTATGTAAGTCAAAGTCTCTTAAAGGTTTACCTCTAGAGAATATACTGACTCACTCCTCCTTCAGGATGTACTACTTCAGTATCCATATATTAAAAAAAAAACACCTTTTATCATACATTGCTGAGGTAGACAGTCATGACTGATGAATAGCAATACTGAGCTAAGGGCAAGCCAACAGCCTCACATTTGGTGAACTTTATTCAGTTTCAAGTAGGACATATTTCCTGACTTCAAGAACTACCTCAGCCAAAATTCTAAAAATAATTTTAAATGTGTCAGAGGCTTAGTTTGAATTTCTAGCTCACTAGCTAGAAATTAGTAAGGCAAAAAAAATGTGTTCTTCCCACATTAAGGCAAAGGGTTTAAGCTAGCAGACTAAGCTGCATCACAGCAAGTTATTAAAATATCACAATTATTTGTGGTATACCCAATCCTAATGTCTAACTTCAATCCCCAAGAAGGCAATGGACAGAAATGGAAGGCATTAAACACATTTTCAATGGCTTCAACCAAGATCATAAAATATCTTATGCCATGCTTGTGTTCAAAACAGTCACCTTACCCCTTGGTCATTTCACTTACTTCACTCATGGGGCAAGATTTCATACACACAGCCTGTATGAGTGTGCTTGCCACATATCTAAATTACATACATATGGATTTCATTTCAAATATTTAAAATTCAAAATATAATAATTTAATTGGCTATTAGATTATATTTTTCCTGCCAAGCCAATTCTAGAAGGTTAACTTGCTGTGCTTACATGTGAAAGCTTTTATCGCAGCATCACATGTTGCTATTTGACTTCATTACTGAATCTTGTAAAAGGGGAACATGCAATACAGAAGCCTACTTCTCCTACATTACAACAGTAACTACATTCAGAAGTACTTCATTAACTGTAAAGAACTTTTGGACATCCTGAGGTCATGAAAGGTGCTATATAAATTCAAGTCTTTTTACATCCTGTATTATGCACTCAACTTCATGTAGCTGGTAGGTTTTTTCCCCCCACAAGGGGGTGGGGAGAGAGAGGATGGAAAAATTTAAAGCTTAGGAATACTTGTGAAAAGGCTTTTTATATCCCCCTCAAAAGTAGCTTAACTGCATGAAACAATATTCAACAAGCATAAAAATTGTTATGCTTCCAGGCTGACATTTAGGATCGAGAAGGCAAATACCGCGAAGGGTATGGGCCCTGACAACATTCCAGCAATAGTATTGAAGACTTGTGCTCCAGAACTTTCTGCAGTGTTAGCCAAGCTGTTCCAGTACAGCTACAACACTGACATCTACCTGGCAACATGGAAAATTGCCCAGGTATGTCCTGTACACACAAAAAATGACAAATCCAACACAACCAATGACCACCCCATCAGTCTACTCTCCATCAATAAAGTGATGTAAGGTGTCATCAACAGTGCCATCAAGCAGCACTTGCTTAGCAATAACCTGCTCACTGATGCATGGTTTGGGTTCCACCAGGGCCACTCAGCTCCTGACCTCATTTCAGCCTTGGTTCAAACATAGACAAAAGAGCTGAGCCCAGAGGTGAGGTGAGAGTGACTGCCCTTGACATCAAGGCAGCATTTAACCAAGTGCGGCATCAAGGCACCCTAGCAAAACTGAAGTCATGGGAATTAAGGGGAAAACTCTACTGGTCGGAGTCATACCTAGCACAAAGGAATATAGTTGTGGTTGTTGGAGGTCAATCATCTCAATTCCAGGACATCACTGAAGGAGTTCCTCAGGGTGATGTCCTGGGCCCATCTTCAGCTGCTTCATCAATGACCTTCCTTCCATCTTAAAGTCAGAAGTGAGGATGTTTGCTGATGATTGCACAATGTTTAGCACCATTCTCAACTCCTCAGGAACTGAAGCAGTCCATGGTTCAAATGCAGCATAACCTGGACAATATCCAGGCTTGGGCTGACAAGTGGCAAGTAACATTCAGCCAGGCAATGACCATCTTGAGCAAGAGAGAATCTAACCGTCAGCCATTGATATTCAATGGCATTACCATCATCGAATCCCTAACTATCAACATCCTGGGGGTTACCATTGACCAGAAACTGAACTGGACTAGCCATATTAATACTGTGACTATAACAGCAGGTCAGAGGCTAGGAATCCTGTGATGCGTAACTCGCCGCCTGACTCTCCAAAGGCTGTCCACCATCTACAAGGCACAAGTCAGGAGTGTGATGGAATAGTCTCCACTTGCCTTGATGAGTCCGAGTCCAACTCCAACAACACTCGAGAAGCCTGACACCATCTGGGACAAAGCAGCCCGTTCGATTGGCAACCCACCCACAAACATTCAATCCTTCCACCACCGAAGCACAGTAGCAGCAGTGTGTACCATTTACAAGATGGGCTGCAGGAACTCACCAAGCCTCCTTAGACAGCACCTTCCAAACCCACGACCACTACCATCTAGAAGGACAAGGGCAGCAGATAGATGGGAACACCACCAGCTGGAAGTTCCCCTCCAAGCCACTCACCATCCTGACTTGGAAATACATTGCCATTCTTTCACTGTCGCTGGGTCAAAATCCTGGAACTTCCTCCCTAACAGCACTGTGGATGTATCTACACCACATAGGCTGCAGCGGTTCAAGAAGGTAGCTCACCACCACCTTCAAGGGCAATTAGGAATGGTCAGTAAATGCTGGCCTAGCCAGCAGCACCCCTATCCCAAGAATAAATAAAAAAAAAGAATGAATTATACCAATCCAGGATAACCCTACAAACCCAACTTTCAAAGCTAGCATGGCTAGCTTCACCTCTACCAATTTGCTGACAGGAGTGTTGAATAAGCAAGGCCTTCAATTCCTTTTCCCTCCACATCAAAGGAAAACTGCTTAATGTTGAATCTGTTAAAAAGTTTATTCAAATTTGCACATCAGTGGAGGGGATGCGAAGCAAGAAACAGAAAGGAGAACCCTAACAAACAAATAAGAAACCATTCAGCTGCAGTCACGAGCGAAGTGAAAATATTTTGAAGTTTTGTAACTAAGTTTAGTTATAGTTTTTTTTTTGTTTAATCTTTTGGCAATCCAGAATACAATAACCTCAAAAGTCTCTTGGAACAAGAACAATCCCTGTCTGCCTCAAACGTTGAATTGTTACAGAACTATTTTTAAACTTGTAAAAAACTCTGTGAAGGAAAGGGTAAGGGCTTTAGTCAGCCTGATAGTTCTTTTTAATAGATAGAATCAGGGCTAAAATAATATCTCGACAGTCCTGGTGGCAAGTGACAAATTTTGAACAAAATCCTCATTATCACAATGGTCCTTCAAAATTTGGATATAATTTAGAAATGACTTGGAAAGATTGCATAAGATTAAACAAGAGTTTGGGCAAGTTCTGAAGATGGTGCAGTGGAGTTCAGTACCATAGGATCTTTTTCATCCATCTGAACAGGCAGACACCTGAACAGTTTAATATCAAAATCGAAAAGCTGACTGTTAAGGTGGATGGAAAGGAGCCGATGGAACCGTGTGAAGTAAGGAGTTCTCTTCATGTCCTAGACAATATTAATCTCTCAACCAAAACTACCAAAAACATTGACTGGTCATTCATTTGTTTGCTACTTTAGGGGCCTTGCTGTGCGCAAGTTGGATGCTGCAATTATCTCTATAACAGTGGTTGCACTTGTAAAATGCTCTGGGACAGCCTGAGGAAATGATAAGATGCTCTACAAATGCATTTTATTCCTTTCAGAGACTATTCTACTTGATGAACATATTGCAGAATAGGTGTGCCAAATGCTCATGATCACAAATGGTGAAAAAAAGTCAGCAGGTTAGCTAACAGCTTAACTAATAACTATTTTGTGATCTATTCACATTGGCAGAATGGGAAGAGCATCCTATGGTTAAGCAAACTTCTGGCATGAACATTCAAGATTGAGATGGTCCCAAATGCAATCGTGTTAACCTTCAATTTTTCATCATTTGCTTTCAGAATTGTTTTGCATCTCGTCAGCATACTCTCACAGCATCAAAACCTTACTTTTTAAAACGTGATGGATAGAATGTCAGGGTGACCAAATCACGAAGAAGATTAAGGGACAGCCTGCCACATGGTAGTTTTGTGGGGGGGGGGGCTGCCAAAGCTGTAGCTGAGAGAGTGGGGGCGGGGGGGGTGTACGGGGAGTGAAAATAAGGAACGGTTGGTCACTCCAAAGAATGTAGAAAAAGAAAACAGGAGCTCTTTTTCAGTACGCTTTATAAAACACTAGAGCTCTTTGTCTTGTTGGATAAAAGTTGTCACATATGGAAAACAGATCCAAATATTTTATAATCATGTGCAGGCTTCATCATCATCAATGCTCCTGCATATTTTCAAATCAAATACAATTTTGGCCATGAAAATCCTTCAACAACTAATGTAAAAGAAAACATATTTCCTGAAAATATGTGAATGCAAGTTCAGGACACCACAAAACAGAACAGTGCAGAATAATTTTTCTGAAGTCAAATTCTGGGCAACGTCTTAAATAAATCACACAATTAATCAGTATCCTAATTATATTGCACGTGGAATTGCAATATTTTAGCTTTTAAACGCACAGTACTTCTTCATCTTGTAAATTGTGGGCAAGTTTCTAGCCCTTTTCTAAATCTGCTATTAGCGAATTTAAAAAAAAACAAACGGTGTGTTTTTTTATTTGACGCCCAACTTTGGGATTCACCTATTTTTTATTAGAAGTAAAGTCATTCCAAAACACTTACTTTAAATTAAACAATCTTTCAAATACAATGGCCTAGATTAGTTCACCTTCCACTTTCCAGTTTGGAGTATTTCACAAAAGCAGATTTTATTGATGATCCTTTCACCTAAAAGTTAGAATTTATTGTTGTCTGCTAATGAATGCCATTCATGCCTTTAACAAAATCTCACCCATATTCTAATGCCCTTTTATATTACAGCCCTAACTTTGGTCACAATGAGCTGCAGAAGTGACGTGGCTCTGTCAAAGAAGCCAAGGTCCATTTCAGAAGGTGGTTTTCCTAAAGCTCCAAACAAAAAGCAGTGCCACTTGGTGCAACATAAAGGGCCACAAACAGTTGCCACAGATTCTGCTGCCCTTCATTCTCTGGCTGCGCACAGATTTTGCATTGCTTACCGGTGCAGATCGATTCTAAAATCAGGAGAAATTTGAAGCCAGATGAAGCACTGTTTTTCAACCCAGCATTTGCTGCTCCATTGCCACCAATGCTTTGAAATGCACCTAGCAATACAGGATGGGGACGATTCCAGAGCACCATAAGTTCCAGCAAACTGCTGAGCTGACAGTAATTGGAAGGGAATGAACCAATAAAGTTACAGGCAAACTCCACAAAGATGTAAGAACTATAGAGTAGTGATAACTGGGGAATTCAATTATCCCAATATAGGCTGGGACAGCATAGTGTAAAGGGCTAAGAGGGGAGGAATTCTAGAAACATGTGCAAAAACTTTCTTGAACTGTGTGTTTGCAGTCCAATGAAAAAGGAAGCAGTGCTGGATCTAGCAAGTGAAGTATGTTTCAGGGCATAAAAACAAAGTGCTGGAAAAACTCAACAGGTCTGGCAGCAGAGAAAGAGTTAACATTTAGAGTCCAATATGACTCTTCTTTGGGACAAAAAAGGAGATCTCGTGGGTGTAGGGGATATGGCTGAGGCACTAAATTAGATCTTTGCATGTTTCCACTAGAAAAGAGGATACTGCCAATGTAGAACCAAAGGAGGTGTTAGTAGTGATATTTGGTTGGATGAAAATAGATGCAGAGGGGGTAGTTAAATGAGGAGCTGGTAAGAAAATTCAGCCAGCCCAGCTGGGCTGCATCCTGGGTTACAGATGGAAAATGCAAAGGCTTTAGCCACAATCTTCCAAACGTTCTTGAATAGGGGGGAAGGCAGGGATTGGTGAAAGAAGACTGGAGGGTTGCAAATGTTACATCCTTGTTCAAAGGAAAGGAAGGGGATAATTCTGGCAATTACAATCCAATTCGCTTAATGTCAGTGATGAGAAACCTTAAGAGACAATAATCCAGGACAAAATTAAGGGCTAGTAAATTAAAGTTTGCTTTGATTGGTTTAAGGCAAATCATACTTGACTAACTTGATCCATGAAATAACTGAAGCACTTGATGAAGATAGTGAGGTTTGGTGCTTCTATAAACTTCCAAACAGTAAATGATAAAGTATTACATAATGGACTTGTTGCAAAGTTAAAGCCCATGGCACTAAAGGGACAAATGACAGCATGGATACAAATTTGGTTAAGGAACAGAAAAGCAGAGTCATTATGAATGAAACAAACAGAAAAATTTGGAAATATTCAGATCTGGCAGCATCTGTGGAGAGAGAGCGCGAGAGAGCGAGAGCGAGGGAACGAGCAAAAGTCCGCAAGCGATAACATTTCTGGTCAATGTCCTTTCAGTAGTATTGATGAATCGTTGTTTTTCGAGACAGCAGGGCAGTATACAATGGTGTTCCCAGGAATCAGTATTGGGACCAAAGCTATTTTTGTTATATTAAGTGATCCGAACTTGGGTTTAGAGCGCACAATTTAAAAGTTTGCAGATGACACAAAACTTGGAAACGTAGGAAACAATGAAAAGATTATAGTAACAGATTTCAGTAGAACATAGACTGGCAAAGTGTGCAGACACATGGCAGATGAAATTTAACACAGAAGGAGTGTGAAGTGATACATTTTGGTAGGAAGATTGAGATGCAATGGGACAGATTTTCCTGTAAAATGACGATGTAACAGCCTTACCTTTATTAAAGTGTAAATCTGATAGTAACTGCCAGCAACTGCACATGTGCAGTTAAACGCAGAAATCAGGAAGTTGCTGTCAGAAACTCAGTGTTTTACCAAGATTTGTCATTGAAATACAAGAAAAGGTGTGAAGTTGCTACATAAGTGACATTAAAACTTGGTAGGAAAATTTAGGATTTATCCATTTTGGCGTAAATTAATTCTCAACACTGTGATAATTTTAATAACTGCTTAAGTACTGCTAAAGAACCACTTCAGCACCAAAAGTTAACATTTACAAATGTGGAGTCAGATTTTAATTATTGCTGTAGGTTTAAAAAAATAAAGCTTCAAGTAAATTTTTATTTTAACTTTTTCTTTGTGTATCTCTTTCTTTCTTTTCCTCTCTCTCTTCACTTTCTGTACCGGATTTGACATCGAATTCACTGTTCTAACATGACACTTCCTGATTCATACTCTCCATTCCTCATGAATAATTCTTCAACTTGATTGGTTAAGGAGATACACAGTTGCTTACTCTGTTCTCACAGATCCTAGGGCCCCTGTAAAAAGTGCTGCACCAAAATGGTTTTCAGGTAACCACAATTTCAAAAGCAAAATCCAATAGGAAGGCTCTGAGCAAGTCTCCAATGAATGGTTGGGGTTATTTGGTTGCAGAGAGAAAAACACAGTCTAAATGTAGACTAAACAATATAATTTTAAAGTGGGGGCAGGAGCAGAGAGACCCAAGCGTGTGTGTCTGTGTGTGTGCAAATCTTTACAGGTGGCAGAAACAGGAGAAAGCATATGGAAGATCCTTGGTTTTATTCAAGGCAGGTTATGCCAAACCTTTGGTAGAAACCCTGGTTAAATCTCAGCTGAAGAATTAATTTCAATTCTCGGTGCCACGCTTTAGAAAGGATGCCAAGGCCTTGGAGAAGCTGCAGAGATTTACTAGAATGGTTTCAGTAATAAGCAGCTTCAATTAAATAGAGAGGCTGGAAAAACTAGAGTTGTTCTCTTTAGAGCAAATAATGCACTACTCGAAAAGCTGGTGAATGCAGATTCAATAGTAACTTTCAAAAGGGAATGGATAACTACTTGAAGTGGGGGTGGGGGCTGAGGGCAGAAGTACAAGGATATGGACAAAGTGGGACTAATTGGATAGCTTTTTCAAAGAGCCAACATAGGTGTGATGGGCAGAAAGGCCTCCTCATCTATATCCATAAGTTTCTAGTAACAGGTCTACCAGTTTATTAAGAAAAGCATAACTTCCAAGGCATAGGATTTCTGCAAGCTGCACAATTTTGATTTCATCCTTTTATCAGCATTTTGGCATCACTTTCTCTCATTTTTTGGTTGTATTTTATCCTTGGTAATTGTAATAAACACGTTTATTGTCAAGCTTGGCTGACAAAACAGGTAATATTGTTGTGATTCAAGTTTTAATGAAAAACAGGCTTGAACCCAAAACTAACTGCAATTAAAAAAAAGCTCACAGCCAGACCAATCAGGCCAATAGGAAAAAGAATACAGATTTGAACCAACAGAATAAAATGTAAATTGCATCCAAGTGTGCACTAATATGTTACCAAAGATTTCAAAACAAGTTTTTGTTAAAAACAAAAAGAATCATATTTTCCTGGCTGCTCCACTCTGCATAAAAAACTAATTTGACAAAAAACCTTCCATACACGTACCAGATATTTAATGAACTGACTCAAATTGCATGATTCTGGTTGCTTACGTACTCATGTGAGGCAGACAATGCATTGGTGTTAAACTCTGAAGTACTTTGTCCACTGAATTATTGTAGCCCATGCGCTGCCTGACAGAATATCACAGTTGCACACCTGCTCATCCACAATGCCCATATCAGTTGGTGGGTTTAATATCAATATGTGCACCTATATCAATTATGATGATAAATTTATATTTGATCTTTGGACATCATGGCAAACCAAAACGGAATATAAAATTCCTACCAGATTTAAATATGTGATTTTTTAAAAAAGTTTAGTAATTCTTAAGACTTTCTCCTTTGTCACATTCTGCTTTTATAAACAAAATCTTAGGTTTTAGAAGACATCAGTAATGCAAGGTGGTGCAGGGGCATCAACACTGCAAGACTTCAAACAAACATTTTCTAAGCAAGCCATGTTAACAGACAGAGCCTGTTTTGTGCAAATAGCTTGGTATTTGGCTTCGCAAAAAGGAATACACAAAAAGACACTGCAGTTAGCTTCAAATAAGATCTCAATTCTCAAAACAAGTCTTTTTCAAGTCAGAGGCTACATTCTGTACAGCTTTTAAGATGAAAACTCCTACAGGCCATCAGTTTTCTGAAGCCCTATTGCACTGATTGAATTCACCAATTCAGTGCCTGAACAAATTGCCTGGTTAGATGTGTCCCGCCTTTACCCAATTTATAAAATACTCAAATCAGAATAAGCCAATACTAAAAGATTAGCTGCACAAATACTTTTATAAACAAATGACAGGAAATTCTGATTTGTAACAGATGCCCTTAGCTTTGGTACATTCTAATAGTTTATTTTCTGATCCCAAGACTAGCACATTTTAAAACCCACAATGCTTTAGATTAAAATTGGAAGTCAGGTATTGTAATTCAGAAAATTAATTATTTCTGATGTACATTAATAAAGATAAAATAGGTACTTCCATAGCCTATTTCCTGTGCCAACCAATGAATTCACACTTACTCTTAACATCTCACAAGATTTCTAGTAGCACAAGTGATAACCCACGCAAAATATTTCTCTCCCCCAAAGACCTATCTATATATATATGAGCCTTGAAACATATTGCAGGTGTGCAAATGCTTTTGCAAAGCAACGTACATACACCAATGGAGTTGTTTAAGTTTGTACTTGAATGAATACTTAAGATGCGAAATGTCACCAACTATTAGCCATTTTAATCCCACATCTTTAAACAAAAATATTTTTAATATTGCAATACCTTTTTCCTTGGGCCCAAATCAGTTGGTAGATCCTTTTCCTTTCTTCGTTTGAGCCCCAGACCATCATCAGATTTCCGCCTGTTGGGATGATATTCCTCCATTTTGGGACGTCCAAGATCTTCAGACTTCCGTCTCCCTCCATCTTCACCTTGTTTAAACTCCTTTAAGAGAGACCCAGGAAGATTGGAGGCGAATTTAAACCCAGGGCCTCTCTTCTGTATGAAGATCGGAAATGGGAATAAACGCACATTACCACCCGCTATTGCAGAGAAGCTTGCGCTGCGCTGCCTGGTGTGGTATGTGGTCTACATGTATTTTACTTTAATCCATTTGTCCGTTGTATTTTAAGTACAAAGCTACATACATAGCAATAAAATTTACAAATTCTCACATTTTCCAAAAAAATCTTGCACCATTAACATGTGCTTGGCTTAATCCAAAATATTTTAAATATTGCATAACAATGATGCCCAATTTATTTGCTCAAAACTAATTTGAAAAGTGTTGCTATACAACTGTTCTTCAGAGTGTTGGTGCATTTACAGTACTCAATGTTTTTCTGCAATGCTCTATAAGCCCATCTATAAATAGAATTCCGAAGTAAAGATTAATTATATGCATTCAACATCAGTGCAGCTGAAACCTGATACAGAAGTAACCTGAAATTTTAGTTTTGACCACAACTGCATAAAATTTAATGTAGATCTCAAGCCCTGTGCTTTTTCCTCTCCTCTCAGCATCTTTGGAGAGAGAAACAGAGTTTATGTTTCAAGGCCTATATGATTCTGCTTCAGAACTCAGGAGTTCTGAAGAAGAGTCATATTGGACTCGGAATGTTAAGTCCGGTTCTCTCTCCCCACGGAGAGTTATTTTAAGTACAGAAGTTTTTCCAGTCTTGACTTTGTTACCCAATGAGACTTTGGCCTGTTGGGCTATTTGGAGATAAGGGGGGAAAAAAAATCCCACCTTCAGTGATAGGATCACCCATCTGAGGTCCAAGTTAGAAGATCAATTATCAACGTCATGCAATTTTGCAAACTTGTCTGGCTCAGGTACTGGCTTGTACTCCCAATCCCCTTGAGATAAAGGAGCTTTTTAATTTTTTTTTTTATATACCTTTGCACTACCCAAATCCCTTCGTTCTTCCGCAGCCTCAAGACTGTCAAATTAAAATATTTTGATTTGTCTCAGATCTATAAAGTGGACGGAGGGAACAAAGATGCTGGAGGGGGGAGAGATTAAAGAGTCCCTCCATTACACAAGATAATGGAGATTATATTGGAGAAAATTAGAAACACATCTGCATGAGATTTTGTATCAAGCAGAATTTATTTCTATTGGTTTAGCTTCAAATAATTCCTAGTCAAAAATTAACATGGGCCCAAATATCATCTGTTATGTATATCAGGTTTGGCATTTCTTTTACATCGGGGATTTCCTTTTCTAAAGAAATCAGTACTTACTTTGCCTGTTTTTCCTTCCTGGTTACACTTCGGGCATTCCCAGCAATTTGGCAACTCATCATTTATATGTCCTTCAGACTCTTCTACCTGATATTAAAAAAAAAGTAATAATATATATACGCACACAGCTTCTCAAGGGCAATCAGGGATGGGAAATCAATGCTGGCCTAGCTAGTGATGCCCACATCCCATGAATGAATAAATATTTTAAAAAAGCACTACACATACAGACCAAAACAACTGCAGGTCAAAAATAGCTAGGTAACTAGAACAGATGTTATCAATATCTGCTTTATGCAATGTGCATCTGGCAAATAAATAGCTATATTGGTGATTTTTTTAATAAAGGAATAAACAGGCTGTATTTGAACAATACTCAGCTCAATTTCATAGTGCTAAGTTCAGCTGTTGAAAAGTTTAACATTGTTTGCTATATGTTTCAATGTATGCATGCAGCCTGTTCAATCACTTTGGACATAAGTACAAAGGAGGCCACAAAGCAGCATATAGAACGCTTGCTCACGTGACCCTTCTTGACTAGCTGTAACATTCAGAAATCTGAGTTGCTTGGGAATGCCTTTAATGTCATATGGCAGACATCAAAATTAGTCCAGATTTTAACAAAGCATAGGAGGACTAATGTATGCAGTAATGGACTGCAAACTTATCTTGATTGAAAAGGGCCAAATGCACACAAGTTCAAGGCAGGCTGACTTTTTGCATCCTAGACTACAGGAGATGGCAAAGTTCCAAGACACACTTGCTGATGTAGTGTCAGTGGTAAATACAGATCTCCCCTATATGCTCAAGTAGTCCTAACAAGCTCTATAGATCTCCCTTCTTGGTAATGGCAAGTTGGTGCAGTTTTGATGTAGGCAATCTTGCCTACATGCATTCTTGTCAAACTCCTTGCCCTCCATATCCAGGGTGGCAACAGGAGTTCCTTTGGGCATGACTATTCTACAAGTTTAGGGTGTTTACAGACAGCTTTTAACTTGATTCAGTGCTAGATGAAAAAAATGATGAATGTATTTATGAATAAAAGCGACATCAGTAGTAAGGAAAATGCTAGAGTCTAGGGTGTGATAACAGGACACTTAGAAAATATCAACTGGATTAGACAAAATCAGCATGGATTTATGAAAAGGAATTCATGTTTGACAAACCTACTGGAGTTTTTTTTTGAGGACATCACTAGCAGAATAGATAAGGGAGAACCAGTGGTTGTAGTGTATTTGGACTTTCAGAAAGCTTTTGATAAAGTCCCACATAAGAGGTTAGTGTGTAAAATTAAAGCACATGGGATTGGGGGTAATATATTGGCATGGATTGAGAATTGGTTAGCAGGCAGGAAACAGTAGGAATAAATGGGTCTTTTTCAAAGTGGCAGGTGGTGACTAGTGAGGTACCACAGGGATCAGTGCTTGGACCCCAGCTATTCACAATATATATCAATGATTTGGATAAGGGAACCAAATGTAATATTTCCAAGTTTGCTGAGGACACGAAACTTGGTGGGAAAGTGAGCAATGAGGAGGGTGTTAAGAAGTTTCAAGGTGATTTATACAGGTTGAGTGAGTGGGCAAATACATGGCAGATGCAGTATAACATGAATAAGTGTGAAGTTATCCACTTTGGTAGAAAAAACAGAATGGCAGAGAATTATTTAAATGGTTATAGATTGAGAAATGTTGATGTACAAAGGGACCTGGGTGTCCTAATACACCAAATCACTGAAAGCAAGCATGCAGGTGCAGCAAGCAGTTAAGAAGGCAAATGGTATGCTGGCCCTCATTGTGACAGGACTGGAGTACAGGAGCAAGCATGTCTTACTGCAGCTGTACAGGGCCTTGGTGAGACCACACCTGGAGTATTATGTGGAGTTTTGGCCTCCTTACCTAAGAAAGGATATACTTGCCATAGAGGGAGTGCAGCAAAGGTTCACCAGACTGATTCCTGGGATGGCAGGATTGCCGTATGAGGAGAGATTGGGCTGACTAGGCCTGTATTCACTGGAGCTTAGAAGAATGAGAAGGGATCTCACTGAAACGTATAAAACTCTGACAGGGATGGACAGACTGGATGCAGGGATGATGTTTCCTCTGGCTGGGGTGTCTAGAACAAGGGGTCACAGTCTCAGGATACCGGGTAGACCATTTTAGGACTGAGATGAGGAGAAACATCTTCGCTTGGAGGGTGGTGAACCTGTGGAATTCTCTACCACAGAGGGCTATGGAGGCCAAGTCACTGAATATATTTGAGGAGGAAATTGATTTCTAGACTCTAAAGGTGTCAAGGGGTATGGGGAGAGCACAGGAAAATGGCATTGAGATACAGGATGAGCCATGATCATACTGAATAACGAAGCAGGCTCAAAGGGCTGAATGACCTACTCCTGCTCCTATTTTCTATGATTCTATGATTCCCAGCGTTTTATGAACCACCACATTTACGATGGTGCTTGCCGAATTTGCACTTTAATTCTAACACTGCCCTCCAGAAATGAAACAACTACTAAGTCCATAGTCCAAATGTAGTTTTATTGGTAGCTGTGAATTATCTATCATCCCCTGCAAGAAAACCCAAGTATCAGCAATAATTGGTATTTAGCATCACTCCACTCTAGTCTCCAGACCTGGGAAACTACTAAATTACATACAAAATAAATGTAAGCTATAGGGGTAACAGTCACATTGCAGAGTTGTTATCAATGTGGTTGAATGAAGCACTTGCAAGACATAGAACCTACCAATTTTAACTTCCATATTTTGTCAGGTATTCAAAATAGTAATTATTTCATGATAGATTTCTATTATTTACTCATTGCAATGTTCAATATTGTGACAAATCAATATACCATCATCTTCTACTGGTGCGTAAATAATAAGCTGGTAGTAAGAGATGGAGTGGGTCTTATTAGGGACAAAGGTAGTGATATATGCTTAGAGGTGCAGGACAAGGCTAGAATAATTGAGTACTTTGTATCAGTGTTTACTAAGGAGGAGGAATCTGAAAATATCAGAAGTAGTGGAGATAGTAGAAGCAATGGATAGGGTGAAAATTGAGAGCTGGGGGTGGTTGGGGTGGGGCTACTAACAAAGCTGGCTATGCTTAGGGTAGATAAGTCACCTGGTCCAGCTGGCTTGCATCCTAGGTTGCTGAAGGAAGTGGGGGTGGAGACAGAGGAAGGGGTTGCCAGAATCTTCCAATCTTCCTTCACCACGGGGAAAGTGCCAGAGGACTGGAGAGTGGCAAATGTGACACCCTTGTTCAAGAGAGGATACAAGGACAGTCCTAGCAACTACAGTTTAACATCATAGTGGGTAAGGTTCTAGAAACAATAATCAGGGAAAAATAAAATCAGACACTTGGGAGAGATTTGAGTTAATTAAGGATAGCCAGCATAGGTTTGTAAATGGCAGACCAAGCTTGACGAATCTAATTCAACTTTTTGATGTAACAGAAGGCTGAGGAAAGGATGTGATGGATGCTGTCTATAAGGATTTTAAGAAAGTGATCAATAAAAGTAACAAAAAAGGCTGGTTAACACAATTTAGGCTCATAGAATAGGAGGGTCAGTGTTCAATTTGATTTAAAAATTGACTTAAGGACACAAAACAGCATTTTGTGGCAAATGGTCATTTTTTAGACTGGAAGATGGTAGACAGTGGTGTTCCCCAAGGATCAGGGTCACTGCGTTTTTGCTATATATAAATGACTTGGATCCTGGAATACAGTAGAATGTTAAAATTGAAGGAGTGGCAAACAGTAAGACAGACTGCCTGCAGCATGACAGATAGATTAGGAGAATGGGTAGGCAGTGGTAGATGGAATTTAATAAAGAGAAGTGTGAGGTGGTACAATTTGGCAGAAGGGATAGAGAGAGACAATACAGACTTAATAGCAGAGTTCTAAAGAGTGTTGTGGGGAATAAGAGAGTGCATGTGCATCAGTCTTTGAACGTGGCAGGACATATTCAGGGTGGTGAGCAAAGCATATGGGGTCTTGGGCTTCATAAACAGAGGCATTGGGTACAAAACCAGGAAGGTTATGCTGAACCATTATGAAGCTCTGGTTAAGCCACTACTAGAGTAGTGTGTTCAGTTCTGGTCACCACACTTGAGTAAGGATGTGAAGGTCCACAAGAGGGTGCAGAAAAGATTTACCAGAATGGTTGCAGGGATGAGAGATTTTAGTTACAAGGTTAGGTTGGAAAAGCTGACGCTGCTCTCCTTGGAGATTGAGGGGACATTTGATAGAAGTTTACAAGATTCCGACAGGTTTGGATAAGGTAGACAAGGAAAATCTGTTCCACTGATGGCACAAGAACTAGGGAAAACAGATTTAAGGTTTTGGGTGAGAGATGCAGGGGGAATGTGAGGAGGAACTTTTTCCTTTTACGCAGAGAATGGTAATGACCTGGGACTCACTGCCCACAAAAGGTGATGGAAGTGGAAGTTTGAATGATCTCAAAAAGGAAATTGGACAAGCAATTAAAGGAAATGTAGGGCTTCAGGGATTGAGCAAGGGGAGTGAAACTAATTAGACTTCTCCGTGGTGAGCCTGCATGGATTTGACATGTCGATTTGCCTGTAAATGACTGACCTCCAGCACCAAACTATCCACTTAAAAAAACTAGTTGCTCTTTCACATCGTTCAAATTAACTCTTTTAAAAATATTTCAAATCTGAAAAATGTAATATTTTAAGAGGTTTAAAATATGATCCATCAGGTCAACTAGGTCAAGCATACCTTTAAGCATCCTGGGTGTAAGATTTCGTTGCAGATGGAGCATTCCATTAAGCTAGCATTAAATTTCTCTGCTTCATCCACCACATTGTCTTCCTTTCCTGCCTCACCGCAGATCTTGCAGACTGCAGTGTGTGGTAACACAGGCTGCAACAAAGTGATAGAGGTCAATAGACTCTAGTCTAAAATAATATGCAATGTAAAACACACCATTCGTAACACAACCATTCATAACCTTTGCTTAATGTGGCATTTTGGAACTCAGGATAAATTTGGTGATGACAATGCAGGTAGCAGCACCAATGCACTGTGTTGCAAACTTCCATGGACACAGGTTTAATACCACATAGACTCCCTAATTTCAGTTTAATTTTTGAGCAGAGGCCAGAAATTTCCTAATGAGAAAGGAAACAGGCCAGGGTGTCTTTGTCAGTCTACTGTGGTGTACTTTACAGTAAAAGTCAGCAACTTTTGCACGCTATAATGATTGGACTCACAACATTCCCAAAGGAATGGCTAAACCTAGAAAAGGGGCAATTGTTGATGTGAACCTACACTTTACAGTCCTTTGGCATAAAGCCAGCCCTGTATTGCTAAAGGGTTTATTAGCACTTTTGAAAGAATGCAAAGCTTTATAGCAAGGTATTAACCATGCTAATATTTGGCAACTCATTTTGAACCCATTTCAAATACAAAAACTCTGCACACATTAATGTCCAGCTATTGGACAAGGATTCAGGACTCTAGTTAAAAAAATAACCTATATATAAAGTGGCTTTCACATATTTAAAACATCCTAGCATTTCACTGCCAATGTGCTACTGTTGAATTGTAATCACTATGGCTTTGTAGAAATGAAAAGCTAATTTGTGCACAGCAAGGTCCCATGAATGGCAATGAAATGAATGGCCAGTTGCTATGTTTTTGATGAAATTTGCTGAGAGAAAAGTGTTAGCCAGAAAAGTGAACTAGTCCTATTTTCTTTGAGGGACCAATCCATGGGTCTCTATCGTGTCCACCCAACAGGGCAAACAGGACCTCAGTTTAACGTTTCATCTGAAAGACTGCACTTTTAACAATGCAGTAGTCTTTCAGTACTGTGCTGAAGTTCCAATCTACATTAGGCACTCAGGTCTGGAAGTGGAGTTTTAACCCACAAACCTTCTGACTCAAAGATGAGGGAGGGTGCATTAATGAGCCAAGTTTGACATATTGTGTCATCAATTTCCATGGTGCCATTACATTAAGTCGGAACTAAATCTGTAGTCATCTTTTCGGATTTGTGCTCGCACACCTTCCGGCAGCTGGTTGTTAACAAGTACATTGCAACCCGACCTGCTGTTTAAATTAAATAAATACCATTTTTGGGTGTTTTTAAAAATTAGTTATTAACAAAGTTTCAAAATCTACAGCTTGGCGATCATGTAAGCCAAAGCTTACAACTACAAACTCTTTACGAGGCCCAGACTGTTGCAGTGGTGATGTGGCTCTCACCTAGGTCACTCCAACAGTATATTCTCATTGTTTGTGCATCTCATATTGTTCTACTACTCACCTCTCATTTAAAATTCTTATTCACGACCGCCCACGCAAGTACCATGCTAATTTTCTCAATGAGTTATCATCCCTGCTTTCCTCCTGCTGCCTCTGCACCAAGCACCTTCTCTTGGTTCCTCCAAACTTGAAGATGAGATTGCTTATATCTATAACATACTGCTTTTGCTGTTTAGCAATTTGCGGTCCTGTGTTGTAGCTTCACTGGGTTGGTCCCTCATTTTTAGGTATGCTTGGTGCTGCTCCTGACATGGTCTCCTACACTCCTCAATGAACTGTGTTAGTTCCCTTGCTTGATGGTATTGGTGGAGTCAGGGATATGCCAGGCAAGGAGATTACAGACTAATAATCTAGAGGCTGGGACTGAAACTGCAAAGACACGTTCAAATCTCACAAAGCAGTTGAGCGAAATTTAAATTCAATTAATGAATAAATCTGGAATAAATTGTGTGGCACTACCACTTTGTTAAATGGGATAGATTCAGATTAGATTGAGCAGCTCAAAATTGGGCATCCATGAGGAATGGTGGGCCATCAACAGCAGCAGAATTGTATTCAATCACACTGCATGGACTGCAGCGATTCAAGGAGGCGGCTCACCACCACCTTGTCAAGGACGATTAGGGATGAGCAAGAAATGCTGGCCTTGCCAGCAATGCTCACAACCCATAAACAGATAATAAAAAAGATCATTCAAAACTCTGCTGTTCATGTACTAACTCACAAAAAATGTCATTTATCCATCATCCCAGTCTCTTCGACCTACACTGGTTCCCAATTAAACAAAATCATTAAAATTCTTACCATGGCCCAGCCACTCCCATCTCTGTAATCTCCCACAACCCTATAATCCTCAGAGATATCTGTGGTCCTCTAATTCCAGCCTCTTGAACACACTTTAATCACTTCAGCATTGGTGGCAGCAGCCTTCAGCAGTCTAGAACCCAAGATCTGAAATTCCCTCCCAAAACCGCTCCACCTACCTACTCTTTCCTCCTTAAAGCCGACCTCTTTGACCAAGGTTTTAGTCACCTGTCCTAATACCTTATGTGGCTCGGTGTCATATTTTGTTTTATAACACCTCTGTGAATCGCTTTGAAATGTTTGCTTGCATTAAAGGCACGATATAAATAAAAGCTGTTGTTAAAAGGAGTTAAATTAAAAAGGGCAAGTATTAAATGTTACATTTAAATGTATTCATCAGACTCCACCTTATTTTCAAAAGGCACTGTGTTTTATTGTAAAGAATCATCACAGTCAGTACTCAGGTGAAATATATTTGCTTGCACAAGTCAAATGAGCTCATGGTTTAATTGGTTTTAGTTGCCTAATGTCCTTGAAAAGGTCCTGCTGCCAGGAGTAATGTTGGACCACTGCCATTACAGCACTTCATAATTATATTTAAACAACTAATCTTCATGGAGTGTACTACAGCAAGCTCTCATTAAGGTCTCTAGTAAAAGGAAGTACATTTGAAAAGTTTAATTTTTCCTGATCTATGCAATGAACTTGTATGTACAGTTAAAGGGTCAAATGAACAACCACTTTAAAATGTTAATTATCAATTCATTAGAACGGAACTTTTTAATCAATGCCATTATTTTGGTTAGCACCTGCATTGAAGATATACACCTGTCAGCTGTGGCTCAGTTCATAGCACCCTCGCCTTTGAATCAGAGGGTTGTGGGTTCATGTCCCACTCCCGGAAACCAAGAACTGTGATTGTACTCAAAAGAGTTGCAATCTGTGACTGTTGATAACTCGAAAGAGTATCAACCAGTCTTATTTTTTGCTGTGATTCAAATACTTTCATAGAATTGGATCAACTTCTTTAGGTTTATTTCCTCAGCTTCTCCCTTCTTTCCCTCTATGCTACAACAGGGACTACATTTCAAAAATATTTAATTGGCTAAAAAATACTTTGGGACATCCTGAGGTCATAAAGTGCTACACAAGTGCAAGTTCTTTTCTTTATTCTTGGCATCTCTTCAATGCTTTTCCCATCTCTTCTTCACTATCATGTTGTAAAAGCATCAATTCTTTCATCCATTGTTGGACACTTCAGAAAGTGCAAAAATGGAATTTTGCAAGTTTTTCTTTGCACCCTCTGACTACAGCAGTTGTTATAGCCTGATAATCTCCATTAAAAAAGTAGTGATTGTCAGTCAGTTGAGCATTGTCAGGACTTTATATTGGTTTACAAGAAATTGCACAACCTCCTTGTGCAAGAAGTCCCATCATGCCACCAACAATATAAAACAGCTAAATAAGCAATTGTGAAAAAAAGGATAGTATGCAAAACAAGATCACGTATACATGCATATACTCTGGATTAGATAGTGCACAATTACTTTTCTATTTCAAAGATTGAAAATGATTAATGTGTTTCCATATCTTAGCTTTTCCATCTTTACATAAATGATACATTCATTTCATAAACTATAGCTCAGTCTGTATCACACAAGGAAGTGACCAATTCTATTCATTAGAACATTTAATGCAATATTTGGCCTCAAATACTCAAAAGAACGCTACTGCCTATTACCAGCATTTCCCCCTGCAAACCAAGATTAGGAAGAGCTGCAGCAATCTCAAAATTAAATCTCAGGATAATCCCACCACCACTGAAACTGGTTTCCTTGCAGAAATTGGCCAGCGTAATTAAACAATCTATGTCCTTACACTTACAGCAATACATTGTCTCTTGATACAGGACTGCTTCATTCTGCCAGGACCTCCAAATTTCTTCATGTCTTTGCAGAAGTGGCATTCGCCACACTCTGAGCGTGAACAGGCTTCGCATTTGCGACATCGTGTCCTGCGTCTGCGCGCACCACTTGTTGATTTATGGACAAGAAGCTTAGGTCCCGAAGAAGGTGCAGGCCGAGGTTTTAGTCTTGCTGAGGCCCTGGACTGTAACAAAGAAAAAAACACTTTCAGAAATATGCACCATACAACAAAGACTTTATATCAATTCCAAAGCCATGGTTTTTCCAACCATTCTCATTCAATAGGCAAAAAAAGCTATTAATTCATACTCAAGATCATATCTTTTTCAAAACAGGAGAAAGGGAAAGGCATTTCTAAACATTTAGCACTACCTAATCTCTTTGCATCACATACAAGATACAATGTACCAGGATTCTTCAGTTACTAAAACAGAATTACCTGGAAAAACTCAGCAGGTCTGGCAGCATCGGTGGAGATGAAAAGAGTTGACGTTTCGAGTCCAATGACCCTTCAAGGGTCATTGGACTTGAAACGTCAACTCTTTTCTTCTCCACCGATGCTGCCAGACCTGCTGAGTTTTTCCAGGTAATTCTGTTTTTGTTTTTGTTTTGGATTTCCAGCATCCGCAGTAGTTTTTTGTTTTTATTTCTTCAGTTACTCATGGTTCTGCGAATGAGGTAAAATGAGAAACTTGTGCTTTTTTACCAAGTAACCCACAAACAAAACAGAAAACTTTAACAGTGCTGAACCATCCTTTTACGTATTACAACTTTGCTTGGTCCACACAAGACCTGATGACTTGTTATGCAAAGCTGCTAAACCTCACCAGGCTGGTTACTCCTGTAGAATGTAGTAAAAAAACTGTGCCATCAGGATCTACAAATGAAACAGGTTTGATGGTTGGGAATGAACACATTAACAGTTGTTCAATGGGTTACTTTGGTAGGTAAGACAAGTTGAGTGAACCCACCATCACCCACTGAACACAAGAGGCTCAACACTTTTCAGACAGTGATTTAAATTACTTGATTAGCTGACCAAACTGGAGTCTCAATGTACAGTAAGATAAAAACAAAATACTGTGGATGCTGGAAATCTGAAATAAAAACAGACAATACTGGTAAAACTCAACAGGTCTGGCAGCATCTGTGGAGAGAGAAACAGAGTTAACACTTCGAGTCCTTATGACTTCTTGAGAGCTAAAGAGAAGTAGAAATGTGATGGATTTTATACTGTTTAAAAGGGGGTGGAGCAAAATAGAAAGTCAAGGATAGGAGGGAGCTCAGGAGAGATTGACAAAGATGTAATGGACACAAGATAAAAGGGGGTATTGATGGTAGTGTTAAAGACTAAAGAAGGTGCTGATAGTGGCATAAAGGTAAGATAGCATAATGGTGTTAATAGCAGAACAAGGGTCAGCGCTCCATGAAACCACGATATAGAAACAAGTGGCAGATGGCTGTGTTTGAGGTGGGGTGGGGGTGGGGGCTGGGGAAGAAGGATAAAAAAATTTTTTAAATGAATAAATAAAAAACTTGAAAATTGGATTAAAGATAGAAGAGGCAGTTCTGAAGTTGTTGAACTCAATGTTAAGTCCAGAAGGCTGTGAAGTGCCTAACCAGAAGAGGGGATGCTTTTCCTCCAGACACTTCCCTTCCTTGACCTCTGTCTCCATTTCTCATGATAGACTGTCCACCAAAATTTATTACAAGCCCACCAACTCCCACAGCTACCTCGACTATAGCATCTCACACCCCACCTCCTGCAGGGACTCCTGCCCATTCTCCCAGTTTCTCCACCTCCGTTGCATCTGTTCTAATGATGCTACCTTCCAAAACTGCACTTCTTACATGTCTTCCTTTCTCCTTAACCAAAAGCTCCCCCACCTCATCCACTGTAGTTGACAGAGCCCTGGACTGTGTGTGACCCATTTTCCGCACCTCTTCCCTCACCCCTTCCCTCCCTCCCACAACCAAGGGTCCTTGTCCTCACTTTTTACCCCACCAGCCTCTGCATTCAAATGATCATCCTCCACCATTTCTGCCAACTCCAGCCTGATGCCACCACCAAACATCTTCCCATCAACCCTAACACCCACCCCCCATCAGCATTCCATAGGAACCATTCCCTCTGACACCCTGGTCCATTCCTCCATCATCCCCAACTCCTCATCCCCTTCCCATGCAATCGCAGAAGGTGCAACACCTACACCGTTACCTCCTCCTTCCTCACTGTCCAAGGCCCCAAACACTCCTTTCAGGTGAAGCACTGCTTCACTTGCACCTCCTTCAATTCGGTCTACTGCATTCGCTGCTCGCAATGCAGTCTCTTCTACACTGGGGAGACTAGACACAGACTGGGCGACCACTTTGTGGAACACTTTGTTCAGTCCTCAAGCATGACCCAGACCTTCCTGCCTCTTGCCATTTCAACACACCATTGTGCTCTCATGCTCACATGTCTGTCCTTGGCCTGCTGCAATGTTCCAGTGAATCCCAACACCAACTGGAGGAACATTACCTCATCGACCGATTAGGCACTTTACAGCCTTTTGGGCTTAACATGGAGTTCAACAACTTCAGACCATGAACTCTCTCCCCCATCTTCACCCCTTTTTTAATCCAATTATTTTAAATTTTTATTTACTATTTATTCTATTGTTTATCCTTTTTCTCCAACAACCCCCAGCAACAGGGCCATCCGTCACTTGTTTCTATGTTGTGCTTTCACAGAGCGCTGACCCTTGTTCTGCTGTTAACACATTCTGCTATCTTACCTTTATGCCACTATCAGCACCTTTAGTCTATAACACTACCATTAACACCCCCTTTATCTTGTGTCCTTTACATCTTTGTCAATCTCTCCTGAGCTCCTACCTATCCCTGGCCTTCTATTTTGCTCCACCCCCTCCATCACATTTCTAGTTCTAAGGTAAAGGCAAAAGAGACAAAATTTCTTGTTAAGTTCTCTTTAGCTCTGAAGGGTCGTCATATGGACTCTAAATGTTAACTCTGTTTCTCTCTCCATGGATACTGCCAGGCCTGCTGAGTTTTTCCAGCATTTTCTGTTTTTATCTCAATGTACAGTACCTGCTTGAGGCTTGTTTGCAATTAGAATTTCTATAAGGCAAACAATGAATGTGAAATGTACAGCTGTGAATTGGTGCTCAATAGAGACTATGTGCTTCTATACTAGAGATTGAGCAAAGCACGAAACAAGAATAATGGGGGAGTGTAAAAAATAAGGGGCACTCACATGCCCACCAGATTAAATGCAACATTGAAAAGTCAGGCCATCAACCTGCCCTCTTGCCCCAGGGAACAGTGCACTGGGGAGGGAAGAGGAAAAAGGAATGAACAGAAAATATATTTTGAAAAAACATAAGATATACTTAAAATGAAACAAAATAAAAGCCAGGTTTATAAGAATAGGCTGGACATTTATACCAATTAATCAGCAAACCTAGATGTGCATTGTACATTATCTCAATTCCTCAGCAGAAGGCTTGTCAGCTGTGGCTGGGTGTATTCCTGGAGGTTTCTTCATATCCTTCTGCCGTGAACAACCCCACTCCCACACACCCAACACTGGTCCATCCTCCAGACATGTTAACTTCCCATGCCAAATGGAAACATGAATAGACTCTTGTGTCACCCAAATGGGTTCATGTTGACAGTCAGTTAAACAACCTTTTACCGACCCCAATACTTTTATAACTGATGAAATATGTGGTGGTTTAATGCTCTTAGGATTCTTCTCTGCTCCTTTCAGCAGTGTCCTGGAATTTAACCTTCAATTCCAGGAGACTCAAGGACAATTCTGGAGGGTTGGCAACCCCATCAGTAAGTCCAGATATACAACTGAATATCAGTAGCACACTTAAAACAAGACAAATCACTTCCATTCTATTAGAAAGGTTCCATTAAAGATAATGTTACCAATTGTTGGTCATGTGTTACTTGTCTCCAAATGGTTACAAAATTATTACAATACAAATGTAAATGTCACACAAGAAGCTAACATTAGTTGATCATTAGAATCACAAACAACACCATGCCATTATGTCCATAGATCACAGATATCTCTCATACTCAATGCAGTATTGGTTGTATTCAATATTGGTTGCATTCAAAAGGGCAATTATACACTTCCACAAGAACAAGATTACTGTAAAGTTACCAAATGAGGATACTGGCGCTAGGGGTCCAGATTTCCTGTCAAATTCTCAACAGTTAAATACTGACTTCAAACAAAGTTGAGAAACAGTTCACATAACCAATGATTGTTCTCCCTTGTATATTTGGTGCTACATAATAAGCTATAGCAATTATAATTGATTTGAGAAATGAATGCACAATAGAATGTTGGGGACAAATTCATTTTCAGATTGACTGAACGGGTTTAGGCCATGGTGACTGGAAAATGCGGTACAGAGTGTGTTTTTTTTCCACTTCATTGAGACAAGTTAGAATGGAATTATTTTGTACCACTCGAGCAAAAAAACTGCTTGCTCTTATAAAAGAGAGAGAGAGAGGTAGTAAGCATTAAATTATTTTAATGACAAAGGATATTGGCCCTGTATTCACTGCCAAAATAGCTCCTTGTAATTTATGTGTAATTTGTCCAGAAACTTGCGAATTATGAATCACTGCAAATTGCTTGACAATTTGCATTGCTCCACTGTTAACCTCCCAACTCAGCCCCAACCAACCAGTGAATTTCATGAGGTTGCTGCATTCGCTCATTAATTATCTAGTTAAGGCTGGTAATTAATAGGTAAGCACCTTTTAAGATGGAGGTTTATCTCCCTGTGGTACCACCCAAGCTCAGTCCAGAAAGAGAACAATTGCAACTATAGAGTCTCATTCCTACAGATGGTAAATTGTTGTTAGAGATTTGTAAAAATGTTTATACTTAAAAAGACACACTAAAAACTTTTAACTTTCCCTCAATTGAACCTTTCTTCTATTTCTTTTTCTGTACCTGATTTAACTCTAATTCACTCGTCCTCATTTTCCAATCAGTCTGTTTATTTCTCAATCCATAAATCATATTGCTTAAGCAGATGCACCATTGATTTCATTTATCACCAAGGTTCCAGATGCCTTGTTGCCTTCACTTTGCCGTTATCAGCGCTCACTACTAGCAACCTACCAGTTAAAAATATTTCAAATTGAAGGGTAAGTGAAGGAGAAGTGTTTCTAACACTGGGAGAATGTCCTGCTCCAGAAAAATCTGGGGCACTGTAAAACACACATTCAACGCCAAAGATCCGTAATGTGCAATATACACCTTATACACTGTGCTGTGTATAAGAAGCAAGAAGACGTTTCTCTTTAGCTCTGAAGAAGGGTCATACGGACTTGAAACGTCAACTCAGTTTCTCTCTCCACAGATGCTGCTAGACCTGCTGAGTTTTTCCAGCATTTTGTGTTTTTGTTTCAGATTTCCAGCATCCGCAGTATTTTGCTTTTACACAGCACAGTGGTTGCACTGCTGGTGTGGGCCAAGAACTAAACATTTCTGGTTACAGAGCTGTCAAGAGAGACAAAGCCAAAAAGGAAGACATGAGTAAGAAAAGATATAGTTACAGCTCAAGAAAGTAAGGATACTATAAAAAGCAGTGTTCAGACTGAATCTCTGCTGCTTAACTGAGAAGCAATGAAGTCTTTGTAATAGTAGTGGGTGTTCAAGTATCAGCTATAGCTCATTTGGTAGCAAATTTTCTTCTGACTCAGAAGATTGTGGGTTCAAAACCCACTCTAGGGCTTGAGCACAAAAATCAAGGCTGTTACTGAGGATTTTACTGTCCTTTCAGGTGGACATACAAGATCCCATGGCACTGTTTTGAGGAGCAAGGGAGTTATTCCTACTGTTCTGTCCAATATTTGTTCCTCAGTCAACGTCACAAAAACAGATTATCTGGTCATTAGCACATTGCTGTTTGTGGGATTTTGCTGTGCACAGGTTTGCTGCCACATTTTCTACATTATTATAACTGTGACTACACTGTGCTTTGGGACATACCTTTCTTATGATAGGTGTTATATAAATGCACCCTTTTATTTCTTTTTTCATTATCGACGACCAAATGTGAAATAAATTGAGTAAGAGGCTATGGACATTTCAAAAGAGATTGTGGAAGAATACCGCAGTTATTCAAAAGGTTATTTGGGAGAATATTAACAGCGCTATTTAAAATGGGGAAAGGCTCATGGAAAACAGTTCTGTCTCTAGTCTGAGTGTGTTACAAATCCAACAAAGAAAAATATTGTCATAGACTTGGTTTTGGACAATGAACCTGGACAAATTAGCAACCAGGTGGGACAATATCTTGAAAAAAAAAACAACTTGCATTTATATAACATCCTACATGACCACCACACACCTCAATATGCTTTACAGCTAATGGAGTACTTTTGAAGTGTAGTCATTGTTGCAGTGTAGGAAACACAGCAGCAAACACAGCGAGCCCCCACAAATATGATAATGATCCGAAAATCTGATTTTGTGATGATAGTTGAGGAATAAATATTGGCCAGGATAACATCCCTGCCCTTCTTCACAATAGTGTTATGGGATTTTTTTACGTCTGCTCAAGGGTAGACAGGCCTCAGTTGAACGATGGCAGAGTGCAGCACTCCTCTGTACTGCACTAGAGTGTCAGTCTTGAATTTTGTGCTTAAGTCCTGGAGTGGTATTTGTACTCACAACCTTTCGACTCAGAAGCATGTGGCCATGACACGCGCACACACACGTGCACGCGTGCGCGCGCACACACACATACACACACACACGTGCACGCGCGCACACACACACACACACACACACACACGTGCACGCGCGCGCACACACACACACGTGCACGCGCGCACACACACACACACGTGCACGCGCGCGCGCACACACACACACGTGCACGCGCGCGCGCACACACACACACGTGCACGCGCGCGCACACACACACGTGCACACGCACGCGCGCGCACACACACACGCACGCGCGCGCACACACACACACGCGCACGCGCACACACACACACACGCGCACACACACACGTGCACGCGCACACACACACACACACACACACACACACACGTGCACGCGCACACACACACACGTGCACGCGCACACACACACACACACGTGCACGCGCGCACACACACACACACGTGCACGCGCACACACACACGTGCACGCGCACACACACGCGCACGCGCACACACACGCGCACGCGCACACACAGGCGCACGCGCACACACAGTTGCACGCGCACACACAGTACAGCCTTTTACATCAAGGCAGCATTTGACTGACTGTGGCATCAAGGAGCCCTAGCCAAACTGGGGTCAATGGGAATCAGGTGGAAACCTCTCCACTGTGGTTGGAGTCATACCTAGCACAAAAGGGAGATGGTTGTTGGAGGTCAATCATCGCAGTTCCAGGACATCACTACAGGAGTTCCTCAGGGCAGTATCCTAGGCCCAATTATCCTAACATAGAAAACAGGAGGAGTAGGCCATTCGGCCCTTTGAGCCTGCTCCGCCATTCAATATGATCATGGCTGATCCTCTATCTCAACGCCATATTCCAGCTTTCTCTCCACACCCCTTGATGCCCCTAATATCCAAAAGTTTATCAATTTCTTTCTTGAATATACTCAGTGACCTGGCCTCCACAGCCTTCTGCGGTAGAGAACTCCACAGTTTGACCACCCTCTGAGTGAAGAAACTTTTCCTCATCTCAGTCCTAAATGGCCTGCCCCATATTCTGAGACTGTGACCTCTGGTTCTACAGTCCCCAATCAGGGGAAACATTCTCCCTACTTCAAGTCTGTCTAGCCCTGTTAGAATTTTATACATTTCAATCAGATCCCCTCTAATTCTTCTAAACTCTAGTGAATAAAGGCCCAGTCGAACCAATCTCTCCTCATACGGTGGTCCTGCCATCCCCAGTCAGCCTAGTGAACCTTTGCTGCACTATGGCAAGTATATCCTTTAAGTAGGGAGACCAAAACTGCATGCAATACTCCAGGTGTGGCCTCACCAAGGACTTGTATAACTGCAGTAAGGCACCCCTACTTCTGAACTCAAATCCTCTTGCAATGAAAGCCAAAATATCGTTTGCCTTCCTAATTGCTTGCTGCACCTGCCTGTTTACTTTCACTGACTGGTGTACAAGTCACCCAGATCCCTTTGTAAATCAACATTTCTCAACCTATCACCATTTAAATAATACTCTGCCTTTCTGTTTTTCACACAGCATATAAATTCACATTTATCCACGTTATACTGCATCTGCCATGTGTTTGTCCACACACAAGATTGTCTAAATCGCCCTGAAGCCTCCTTGCATCCTCCTCAAACTCACAACCCCATCCAGTTTTGTGTCATCAGCAAACTTGGAAATATTGCATTTGGCTTCCTCATCCAAGAGTTTTGTACATGCAGTTATTTTCTTGTATTATCAACTGCAGGAAGTAACTGGCCTATCTAAGGTGCTAGCTTTGGTTCAGTAGTAACACTCTGAATCAGAAGGTTGCAAATTAATTTCCTTTTCAGAGACTTGAGCACATAATCTTGGCTGACACTTCAATGCAGTACTGAGATAGTGCAGTCAAAGGTCCAGTCTGGATGAGACAAACTGTGGCCCCATCTGCTTGCTTGGGTAGATGTAAAAGATCCCATGGCACTATTTCAGAGCATGGAAGAGTTATCCCCACTGTCCCTCAACCAACATCACAAAAACAGATTATCTGATCATTATCACGTTGCTGTTTGAGACACCTGTTTTGTACAAAGTGGCTAATGCAATTCCTAGAGCAATCACACTTCAAAAATACTTCATTGGCTACAAAGTTCTTTGAAACGTTGGGAGTTGTGGAGGATGTTTTCTAAATGCAAGTCTTTTCCTTTCTTTGACCTAATCTCTGATTTCAAAGTAACTCAAAAATGTGTTGATCAGATCAAGCTATAAATACTCTACAGTTACTGGGATTTATGATTTTAATAATTAGTCTAACTGACTTAGCATTGCTTGACTGGAATACTATTTTTGGTCAAAGTTAGAGGGGCCGAGGCATCAACAGGTGTGGGAGGAATGGAGAGGGAGGCCTTATTTCTGGCTCGCAACCTTTCCTCTCTTGGTGCATTGATTTTCTGAGGCAGAGGTCGATTCAAATTCACTCAGCATAAATCAGCTGCCTCCATAGATCTAGAAATTCCATTTAATTGTAAGGGTTGTTATCCACTGCTATACAAATTCCTATTCATTTTTGAAAGTGTGAACAGCCTAAAGCCAGGTCCTCAACTTCCCACATTTCAGTTAGCTGCATGGCATTCACTTGGTGGTAAAATGATCATGGATGGAGTGCAAGAGACTATCAGTCCTGCTGTATTTACTGAACTAAAGGTTATGCATCCAAAAGAATCATTCCCTTACCCTATTCTCAAATGTTTAACATTTTTCTTTTGCATGTGAACAAAAGAAAAAGGAAGTCTCTGGGGGTTGTCAGAAGCAGAGTGCTGTTATTTTAAAAAAAAAATCAATTTTAGCCGATTTCCTTGATAGTCTTCAAATTTACATTACCTAATAATCAACAAATTAAAAATGAAGATATCAATGTAGTGCTGTTATCTAGTGGCTCAGGATCACACTATTAGATAATCAGCCAGAGCAGCAGCACCATTTTATTTCCGGTTTATAAATTATCTGCCGTGGTAATATTATATGTGCAGATCTAGTACAAGGTCAACCTCAGGTATAAAATGTTTTTGCAGGTAGATGTTAACACATTTCCAATAGGTTTTTCGCCATATTTTCAGTTTTATATGAGCATTTTCAATGCACTTCAAACTGGAATGTTTTAACCTATTTCCTAATTTCAAAACAGATTGGCGTCATGCACGTGACTGAACAAATTACAGCAGTTTTATTTGAATCCTCCTTCAAGCTATCTGCCAAGACAAAATTGACCTGCAGTCTTTGCAGCACTGCACTGCAGGCAGTGGGAAACAAGGCGAATGTATCTGGCTTTTTAAACTCCTATATATTGTGAATGAAACTGGACAAAAATGTTCACTACAAAGAAAGATGGAAAATTTGCATTAATATGTAGTCTTTCACATCCTCAGCTGGTTTTTCACAACCAATTAAATATTTTTGAAGTGTAGTCGCTGCCGTATTGTGGGGAAATGCAGCCACCAATTTATACACAGCAAGGCCACACAAATGGGCATGAGGTAAATAATTAGATAATCTATTTTGACCATGCTGCTTGAGCAAGAAACATTGGCCGGGACACCAGGAAAATTTCTATTCTTCCCAAAGTAGTGGCGTGGGTTATTTTACACCACGTGAAGAGATCTGTTGGGCCTCGGTTCCAAAAGATGGGACCTTGTACAATACACGACTGAGGTTTTCAGTATTGTACTGAAGTACCTGCATAGTTTATGTACAGAAATATCTGTGGTGGAGTTGAGAACAAAGTGGTGACAATTATTCATTTCTGCTTCAAGTAATTTGAAGGAAGGATTGCAAGAGTAGGAAATGAGGTGATGGAGGAGGCAAAGATAGATATTTAATTAAAAAAGGAAGCTATTTAAAAATGGTTAATCAAAACTTAAAGTTAGTAAGTTGCTAAACCCGAATGCTCTGCATTCCAGAATACAGAGAGGGTGGTCCTGAACATAATTTTGAGATTTGTTTGGGGGGGGGGGGGGTGGCGGCGCTGGGCAAAACACATTGGTACCAAATAACTTAACAATAGCAAACATTATACACCTGTTCAAAAAGGGAAAAGATAAGCCAAGTACCAAAGGATCACAGTTGAATGGCAGTGGTTCAGAAAACTGCTACAGACCAACATAAGAGACAATGTTAACACTTCAAAAGATAGGAGCTAATTAGGTTCAGTTGAAATGGATTCATAAAATCATACTTGACCAACAATCACAATTTTTCAAGGAAGTTTTCATATGAGTAATTTCTGTTATATTGTTTTATATTACTTTTAATGGACAGGGTAAAGGTGAACTAAAAGTTGGCTTCAGCTGGTTTATTAGTTGTATACATGCCCAGTATTTAAAATGAGACACTGCCATCCTTCCTTGTTAATGGCACTGCCTAAACTCAAATTAACAAGGTCAAAAGGTTTCTTAGTGACACAGCAGTCTTTGCTTATTTTATGCAAATTTGAAGGCTGGGAAAAATAGGCAAAATAATTTTCTTAAATAGCTACTTCATTAGGGGGTTTGCTTAAGAGAAAGCTAGTTGTCGCAATATTAAAACCTACAACATGAAAAGGCCTCTGTTGATGGAAAGAACATTGGTTTTGTCACTCAACTTTAGTTCAGTTTCAGTTCTAACCAATAACTGAACTCATGCGTTATGCAGAAATATCACCCTCACACCATATAAGCACTGCATCAAGAAAGCTACAAAAGATTATTTTCTCCAAAAGTCTTGCATGACATATATATGCTTGCACAGTCCAATAAAGATTATATTTTGACCCATTGTGGATAAATTCTCATTATTTGCTAAGAAGCTATATAATCTGTATCTTCCTTTGACTTTCCAATGTTATGATATGGCAGGTGGTAATTGCCAGGCTGACCAAATCCCAAAGAGAAACTTGGTCAAGCTATCACAACAATCTGCAATTTGTATTTATTATGAGAAGGTATGTATACTGAAGTCAGAGTAAAGGTTCTGCTACCACTTTTAGAGTTTTAAAAATATTAAATTAAAACATTTAACAACAAAAGAAAACTTAAACACACAAGATTACAGTTACACAGTTAAATTTAGTCTTATAGCATTTCCCAAAAGATTTCTACTTAGCTAGACTCACAAATAAACATCCCTTTCCAGGCAACATTCCCTATAGGTTCTTAATCTATAAAAATTCCACTAATATTATCGCAAAGCACTAGCTGTTGCAACATGGGAACTATTTCACAGGCTTCTCTCTCCCTCTCACTAGACACTGGAAATCCAAGCCTTGTAACAAAACTTTGCTTTCTGGAACAAACAAATACTTCTCTGGGGTGGCTAGAGGCTGTTTACTTCACCAATCTGACCTCTCACAGCACACTCTTCAAGATCACATGGCCACACACACCCCATATAGCTTTCAATCTTTCCTTAAGTATGTTTTTTATCTTTCATCTTTAAACCCATTGTTCTTAACTTTCTTTGCAAGTTACCTTTTCCAGAATATAAAAACCTTTCATGTTATCTTTATGGCCACTACTTTCGGGAAAAATAAACTTAATAACTTTGCTTTATTCATTTATGATCCTTGCCAGTTGTAAAACTTCCTTTTTCTCTTTGAAATTTAACTCTTCATTTATCTCCTAATGCAAATTCCTATTCTTGCTGTATCTACTTGTATCCCATTTTAGCTTGTTCATCTCTACTTCAAAACACCTGCTTTTATACCTAACCCTTTGATGGTTTAAACCTTGCAGTTTGACTGTCTACAACTCACTCACTCTTTCCCACACAGACACAGGCACTCGCTCTCCCCACACAGACACACCAAGTGCGTTAATCTTTTTTGTTTGAGCTGGGCTCACTGCACCATTTTCGCAGTTAAAAGATTATGAATTCAACTACTATGCCATGATTTGAGCGCATAATCTAGGCGCCTTCATGCATTACAGATAGGCTTGCCAACCTTCCAGGATTGGCTTGGAGTCTCCAGGAATTGAAGATCAAATCGCCAGGACACTACTGTGTGCAACCTTGGAGAAGTATCATACAGGCATTAAAATAGACTTTTTTCATTTTCCTTGAATATTTTTCTTTACCAGATATAAAAATATTGAAAAAGACTGGCTGACAGTCAAGCATCATCCAATTGAGTAATGTGTCTTTTGCTTTACAATTGGCATAGGAAGGCAGTACATCACAATGATGGATGTGTCAGCCGAATAATGGCTGCAGCGTGGGACAAGTCGTGTGATGAAACCTCCAGGAATATATTTAATCGCAATTGGCAACTTAATTACAAAGGGAACACTGCATTATCCTAACTGTGCCCTTTTTGGGCAGCATGAACTGAGGTCCTGATGCTACAGCGGTTTGGTTAGATTATATGGTACTATTCTAAACACAGGTTCAACCAGTTGTTCAACTCTGTGGAATCCTAGGGTATGCAAATTAGCTGACACTTTTGCCTGCATAATGAAGTCATAAGAACATAAGAAATGAGGAGGAGTAGGCCATCAGGTCCTTCAAGCCTGCTCCACTATTCAATAAAATAATGGGTGAACTTCTAGCTCAATTCCATCTTCTTGTACTATCCTCATATCCTTTAATTCCCTTATTTCCCAAAAACCAATTGATCCATCTCGAATATACTCGACGACTGAGCATCCACAACCCTCAGGGATGGAGAATTCCAAAGATTCACAACCCCTTTGAGTGAAGAAATTTGTCATCTCAGTCCTAAATGACTGATCTCTTATTCTGAGACCGTGACCCCATGTTCTACTTTTTCCTCACCATTTGCCCTGTTGTCAAGCCCCTTGAAAATTTTATGCATTTCAATTAGATCGCCTCTAATTATTTTGTATTCTAGGGATTATAGACCCATTCTACTCAATGTCTCAAGTACCCTCACCCTAGGAACTTGTCTAGGAAACCTGTGCTGCATTCCCCCTAGGGCAAGTATGTCCTTCCTTGGGTAAGGAGCCAAAACTGCATACACTACTCCAGGTGTGGCCTCCTCAATGCCCAGTTTTATCGCAGTAAGAATTCCTTACTCTTTTACTCCAGTCCCTTTGCAAGGAAAGCCAACATGCCAATTGCCTTCCTAAATGCTTTCTATGCTTGCATGTTAACTTTGTGATTCAGGTACCTCTGAATGGAAACACTTCAGTTTGTCACCATCCAAAAAAAAACTTTTTCCTAAGAATTGCACTTCAAAATAATACACCAAATCAGAATTTCTTTGGAACACCCTGAAGACAAAGGCAATAGATAAATGTAATTTATTTTAAGGTATTCTCAAAATTCCATCCATTAGTTTTAATCTGAATGCATTAATCTGATGTGATACTTAACACCTTTCAAAATCTCCCATGAGTTACAATGTAATTAAGGAGTAACTGTTACTCCTATCGCACACTATCCTATCAATAGAATGCAAAGCTTTCAAGTTCTGCTTTGAAAACTGCCTCTGCTGAGGTCACATGGCAGTGTTGGGAAACTGTCTAAATTGTTACAATCACTGAGCATATAAACAACAGAATTCAGTGGATGTGGTATATTTAGACTTTCAGAAAACATTTTCTAGAAGTGCCATATACGAGACTGTTTGGAAACATAGATGTCAGGTGGCACCAACCCTGAGCATCCACATAGGTATGGTCTATCCTATGTCATATAAAAGCTTTGGACACATACTGAAGTGACAATTAATTCTGACTTGCAGCTGAACTAAGAAAAGGACAGTCTATTTACAGATGGTTATCTTCTCAGTGCAAGGGGACGGAGTTCAGCAGAACCATACACCAATTAAGCCAACAGTTTTGTCAATTCCAACATACAGCTGCGAATTAAATTATTTCAACCGAATCTGCCTGGTAAATAGTCTTCTCCAAGGTTTCCATTATCGCAGTCAATGCAAATCAACCAAGCTGCTGACAAGTTCTCATGCGGTACTCCCAAATTGAATGTCCTTCAGGAATCCCGCTGGAATCACAATTATCCATTAGTGACAATTATGTAGCTGACCCTGGATTCAGTGATTGTGCAGGACAAGCTTCAAAACCTCCAGACAGACCAGCATGACAATTGCCTTGTATTTCAACCAGCAATGCTAAATCCATCATTGCTGTCTTTTTTAGCACATGATACAACTTTTTCATTGGTGCCAGAATCATTGCACTTCAATTCTCCTGATCAAGGAATGAAACGGCTCCAACAGGACAGTATCTTCCTTTGTGACAGCTGCAAAAATCAGGCTCTTTCTGGAGATCAATGAATCCATTTGATTGTTACACAAAGAAAACTGTTGAAATATGCCATTTATGCATTCGCCAGATGAGCGAGGAGCTCAAATGTTCTGATCAGATAATTTTGCAAAATAGCAGTTGGTTCAGCCTGAAAGTAAATAACAAAGCCCATTGCTGAAGGTCACTAAAACTCCAGCTTTGGTGGAGATCCTCTCCTACTGGACACAAATGGCTTCAAGCTTTCCCACGCCTGGTTTGCCCGTGAGATAAAGGAATGGGTGGTTTATGCTAGGTCAGAAGCAGAGGAGTTGGTTCTATGCTGGGGTAATGGGCTGCATGTTGATGAGATCCAGATCAGTGGAATCTCAAAAGGGCTGACACAGGATGATCCATAGGGTAAACAAGAGCACTAGCGAAGAAGAAAACCCCAAAGTAGCATTCTGAGCTAGTGCGCTAATTTGACATTATTCCATGTTCCTGACCATTCAGTGGTGTAAAATAACTGGTTAAATAAACTGTGCCATTAGATCAGTACCTGCTTTTGCTGCTAAAGGAGATTCTGGTTATCACTAAATCACCAGGTAGCAAACATGTCATTGTGGCAGATCTTCGAATTGTGTGTTCTAGGTCTATGTTTGGATATCAGACAATGAGACACAGCAAATGAATGAGAAAAGCCTTCGAGTAGCAGAGGTAGTGAAACCAGCGAGACTTTCTAGGTTTATCCTTGCCTCATTTTTCTCCTGCTTGATTTTGCATTTGCTCCAAACAAGGACAGGGCCAAACAAAAATGAAAGCAAATTTGATGTGCTCCATAATCATATTTGAAGGATAGGTAGTGAAGCATTTGCTTTGGCTATACAGAGTTGTGAAATATCTACCACACAAGACAAGGTCCTTTGGGCTCACTAGATGCAGATATTTGAGAATGTGGTAAAGAAATGGCTCCAACAATAGACATACTGGCCAGTGCAGTCAGGGGTCTGGATCCACCATTACTTGAGACTCGTGATGTTAGTTCATACCCAGAGGAACAACCAAATCAATGAAAAAAAATAATTTCATTCCAATTTATTTAGAGCAGTAAATGTGTCAATTGATAAAGACTTTTGACATAAAAAAAACAAAATACCACACTAAGAATACCAGAAACACACTACAAAAGTACAAAGTCCACTTTTTGTGCAGGATGTCCCATAACTTTAAATGCTGATTCCACTTGGTACAGGCCAAAAAGCTGAGATAGATGTCCCTGTACTGTCCTTTACGCAAGGCAGCAAAGATAACAGTTGGCCACCCTGCCATGGTGATGGTAAAAGAACAGGTCACTGTGTTAAAACTTCATCAAGGGTGAACATATTTTTTTTTAAAAGTAAGATTTTGAAACAATTAAATTTAAAGAAAAATTATGAATAAGAGATGAAGCTGAATTGAAGATCTCGAATGAGAGTATTGCAATTTTTTGGTTGCAAAATGAGTGGTGTGTTAACACTTATTCTGTGAGGAGAAAAGCACACAGACAAGGCAGGGCACACTAACTGCTGCCTCAAAATGGATTTAGTGGGCATGTCTCTGACATCACAAAACATTTTATCAAAAAAGGTAACAAAAACAGAAATGCTGGAAAAACTCAGGTCTGACAGTATCTGTGGAGAGAGAAACGGAGTTCACATTTCAAGTCTGTATGGCCCTTCTTCAGAGCTAAAGAGAAGTAGAAGTAGAAATGTGATGAAATTTATACTATTTAAGGGGGGTGGAGCAGGTGAAGCTGGATAGAAAGCCAGCGATAGGTAGGGGCTAAGGAGAGATTGACAAAGACGTCATGAACAAAATGACAAAGGGCGTGTTAATGGTAGTGGTAAGGACTAAGAAAAAAAGGTGCTGATAGTTGCAAAGGTAGGAAAGCAGAATGTGATAATAGCAGAACAAGGGTAAGCACTCTGGAAAGAACAACATGAACAAGTAATAGATGGCCCTTGTGGGGGTGGGGTGGGGAAAAAAGGGATAAAACAATGAATAAAAATAAATTGATCAAAAATAAGTGGATAAAAAATAAAAATGAATTTTAAAAAAAGTGTTTTTCAATAAAGTTTTGGCCCCATGTCAATCCATATCCAGCAGTTTGTGGCCTTTATGATACGTAGAAGAACACATCTATTAGAACTCTTGCATGGCATACAAAAAACTGCTTCTATACTTCCCTGCAGAGCTTGCTGCAAACACAAAATTGCCATAATTACTGAAGCCAAATGATGATCTGTTGTAGAGTGGCCAAGTTGTACTATTAGTAATGGAGTTGATCTGTAAATGCTTCATGGGTGGAAACATCAAGTTTATTTACAATATTACTCAGCAACTACAGTTGTGCTTTCAATTCCAACTCTATCTCTACACTGTCTGCGGAGGTAGCCCACACTACTCTCCTATTGGTTACTACAGATCATGTGATCTTCCTCAGCAAGTATTATTCTTAAAGATACATTACACACTAAATAAAACCATAATTACTACATGATTATAATTATTGCAAAATCTCTAAGCATAGTGCGTGTCCCAGCTCCTCCAGTGCAGGTACTCAGATTGTAGATCTTGTATTGCACAACATGGCATGAATCATTGCTGGAAGATTTAGCCTGGGAGTGCTATCCTGTTTCAATCCTACAGTATAAAAATGTGGCAGTTCAGCTTCCTACAACCTACAGAATTTGAGAGCTTCATAGTTTGTGAGGCACCTTCCAAGGTTTCATTTCTTATGACATGACATAATTAGCATAGTAGAATGATTTTGAATGTTAATTTTCTTGAGGATGGCCAGGTTAAAACCGGATTAGAGAGAGTTATTTTTCTTACAGCATGGACAATGAGATTTCATTTTTCAAAAATTGATATTTTAATCAATAGTTCTAATATTACAGCTTGTCAAAAACACATGATTAACAATTTGCATTTAATCTGACTATGTCCGCTGAACTTGTACTGATCTAAAATTTCATGCACTTTACCAATTTCAGTCAGCATAGCAATGGGAGCAAAAGAGGCTGCAATGCTGCTGTATTAGTTAGGTAGTATGGCGATTATGTTACTGAATAAGTAATTCAGGCACTTGAATTAATAATATAGCAAATGCAAAGTCAAATCCCATCATGGCACTTTGAAAATTAGAACTTAAGTGTTTTATTTTCAGACTTTAAAAATAAAATGAAGCTATCAGATTGCCATAAACATGCAACTGGTTCGTTCAAGTCCTACCGCTTTTAAAAAATTCTTTCGAGTTATCAACAGTCACAGATTGCAACTCTTTCAAGTACAATCACAGTTCTTGGTTTCCGGGAGTGGGACATGAACCCACAACCCTCTGATTCAAAGGCGAGGGTGCTATGAACTGAGCCACAGCTGACACCTCTCCTACCGCTTTTAACCTGGTCTCCAAATGATTGCCTTGTAATTGGTCTCTCTGAAGTGGCCAAGCAAGCAACGTTAGGGTAGGTAACAAATGTTGACCTTGCCAGTGAAATCCACATCCCAAGAATGACTTTTTAAAAAATGACCAAAACCTATCACTAGGTTAATTTTAAACATAAATTATTTTTTTCCCAGCAGGGTAGTATTCTGCTACCCTACAAAGTCTACCATTTAAAGGGTGAAGGAGGGAAATGGAGCATCCTGCGACACATCATCGCTTAATTGTAGCCTGCCCCTATTTCACAGATTGTCACTGGTATAAATGACACACATTAGGCCTACATTAGTTATTCTTTCAAGCCGATTACATGGTCCAGAGGTTTCCACATTGTTGTATGTGCATACTATATACAATTCAGTTAGAAGGGTGATGGTGAGTAACCCTCAGACAACATCAGATTAGTGATAGATTTAATCATTTGTCCAAGTTTCCTAAAGGAAAGAGCACATTATGCAATATGTAACAATATGCAAGGTAATCAAAAGTCTTCCAAATTCCATAGCCTGCAAAACGTATAGACTGTTAATCTAGTAACATTGTTACTATACTCTTGTTTTTTGTGACATTATGAATTGCTACATTTTCATACTTTCCAATCACTACATTAATTTAGTTCTTTTGGCTATTGAGTTGTTGACACTCGCTAAGCAATGTCATCAATATTTAAAATATATTTTTTAAAGTTTTAAGTGTGTTCTTCAATTGCTTCCCTTTAACATCTTGATTGTGAACAGTAATATAGCTTATATCAGTGAGCTAGGGGTAGCAATAATCCAATTTCTTACAATGTACCTTAAATGATGGAATTCTTCTCCCATGTTATGCCTGGGGTAACAACCTAATTATATCACGGAATGAGTTTTAATGTGTAAAAATCATACCAACATGGAACATTTATTTTAAATCAAGAAAACATGTGAGCAAAGCCTTTTTGCATATTCTAAACATTCTTCATTGACTTACTTTTGAACAATGTTGTGGGGTCACTTTAATTTGCCTGGTCAACATCATGCAACTTCTGCAGCAGAAAGCCACATTATAACTAATAAACAGATGGATTACAGCAAATCACAAAGTGAAAGAAACGTAGCTCATAACAAGCTAAGACTGAATTTTTTCAGACTACAGCAGATGTGCTGACCCATGTGCTGGGAGAAGCCAGTCTTTTCTTATGTGCAATGTCCCTTTAAGAACAAAATGTGCTGGGGAATATTTTGAAAGAGGGTTAATTGGTTCCTGATTATGATATCATTAGTTTCTGAGAAATACCCATGTGACCTGGGGTTGCCATGGGGATGAACAGCTAAGAAGCAAAGGGTAAATAGAAAGCTAATTGCAGTAGGATGGGGTCAGCCTACTTTTTTTTACTAGTTGGCAGTTCAGAAGACTGGAAACTCAGGCAAAGATAGAACAGGCAAGATTCTCTCCAGATGGAACAGTTTTAGAACCCATACTAGTGTTGAAGCAAATCTCTGAGAATGTTACTGTGTTAAACAGTTGGAAAGGCCAGAACACTGAAGAGAGGAGCATGGGACTGTGGATTGGACAATGTCCATTGCTGCTGAAGTGGTGTCAGACCATTTAAAGGGTCTCTGGAAACTCTGTGCCATCCTGTGGCCAGAGCAAGAGAGCGTTTATAGTTGTGTGCCTTGTCAGCAGTGAACATGCCCAGGGACTTCATTTGGATTATGGCTGCTGGCAAATGCAACTCAGGAGCCAAAATGATTAGATGGGAAAAGGGAGCTTACAAAACAAAGGCCAAGCTGGAAATATTGAGGTTACACATGATGCCACATTTGTGCAGAAAGGCATAGCTTTGTTCTATCAATTAAAGCAAAATTTACCTTTATATTTGAAACATCCTTCACCTGTTAATTGATGTTGAATTATGTTGATTTCTGTTGGTTTGTTATAATAAAAGGTTTTAAAAGTGAAATCTTGTCCCGCGGTATTCTTTCCATTGGCCTCGAAGAGATTCCCTTTTTACAAAGTTATCGCTCTATATGGGGATCATTAACAAGATCAAGATTCAGAATACTGAGAAAGAATGAATTATTGGGGTGCATTCCTCTCTTCTCAAAAGTAGGTTGGCGGTCATCTATGCTTAGCTTGCATTCTTGCTTCGGCTTTTGAATATCCTTTGTACTCAACTACCTCAATCTTCTAATTATTAAAACTTCTACTGAGGCTACACCTGAGACTTGACTAAGTGATTGCACCAGAAACATGTACAAGGTTTAAGCCACTTTTGAGCACAAGTTTGGAAAAAGGTAGACAATTATACAATATTCAAGGAAGCAAGCGACATCAAAACAGATTTTTACATACATAATAAACACATACCTGTGAACAAACCCCTTAAAAGATTCATTGCAGTCTTTCAAAAACTAAGGTATGGCCTAAATGATATTTTAATAGGCTCTGTTCAAATTACTCTAGTGCAGACTGTACAAATCCAAAACTGTTGATGAGCTAGATCTTATGGAACTTTAGAATTTTACCATCTATTAAATAACTTAAAACAATAAATTTGGCTGCCAGTTTTGTCATAAAACAAGCTGTTACAATTTGCTGTTCGCTTAACCGAATTATTTCTTTATAAATGGGTACAAGCAGTACAACAACTGCTGCTTATAAACACACAAACACAATAAGTACAGTACAAAGTTCTCCTGTGCAACTGATTGTATGGTTCAGAGGAAAGACTGAAGGAAAAATACCCTGTATTCAAATCTGCCTGTTGCAAATAAGCCATGCATGGGTACCTTGAATCCCAAGAACTTGTCCTCCACATTGTTACTGCAAATTGGGCTTGTCCCAGTCTATATAAAGATTAAAGTTCCCTCATGATTACTGTATTAACTTAATTACATGGATCTCCAATTTCTGATTCATGCTCCGCCCGATACTACAACTACAGTCACCAGTGTTTTCTGCCCCCATGTTTCTTCGTGCCACCCAGACTAATTCTACTTGTTTTTTTTCAGGCCAACATCCTTTCTCTCTCTGCTGTCTTTATCCCAGTCTTTTTTCAATCAGGGCTACACCCCCAGCCTCCTTTTTATTTTATCTAAATCAAATATCATGGAATATTTAATTTTCAACCTTGGTCACTCTGCAACCACACCTCTACAATGGTGATTAGATCAAAACAAATTATCTGTGCTATTTTGGTGCAAATGCTTTGCATAGATGTAGCACCTTTAACTTTTTTCTATTTTGCCCCGATGTTACCTTAGTCTCTGATGTCCTATTCCTACTTATTTTACCCAAATTACTATTCCGTTCTACATCCTTGACAATTCTCATTGCTTTTGTATTTGCCCTGTTCTGAATCCTCCCACTCTTTCATTGGTTCAAAATCCAGTCTACCATCTTAGTTACCCAATTTGTCAGGACATTAGTTCAGCCTGGTTTAAGTGGAGCCCACCCTAATGGATCAGATCCTTCTTTCCCTAGTAGAGGTGCCAGTACCCCATGAATCAAAACTCCTGTCTCCACACCACTTCTTGAGCCATGCATTTAACTTTTTAATTTGTTTGCCTTTATGCTAATTTGCACATGACTCAGACAATAATCCAGAGATTATTACCTGTGAGATTCTGCACTTAATCCCGACCATAGCTCCTCAAACTCTCTCAGTAGACCCTTGTTCTATGTTATTGAATCCTACATGAACAGTGCCAAGAATCGTAACATTTCAAGTTCTTCTCTAGCTGTGAGACATCCTCAACCTTGACAATAGGCAGGCAATACACCTTCGGAACACTAAAATAAAAGCAAACTACTGTGTACGCTGGAAATCAGGAGAAAAAACAGAGTGTGCTGGAAATACTCTGACAGCATCTGTTGAGAGAAACGGGACTCCTCTTCACTCAAACGGGACTCCTCTTCACTCAAACGGGACTCCTCTTCACTCAAACGGGACTCCTCTTCACTCAAACGGGACTCCTCTTCACTCAAACGGGACTCCTCTTCACTCAAACGGGACTCCTCTTCACTCAAACGGGACTCCTCTTCACTCAAACGGGACTCCTCTTCACTCAAACGGGACTCCTCTTCACTCAAACGGGACTCCTCTTCACTCAAACGGGACTCCTCTTCACTCAAACGGGACTCCTCTTCACTCAAACGGGACTCCTCTTCACTCAAACGGGACTCCTCTTCACTCAAACGGGACTCCTCTTCACTCAAACGGGACTCCTCTTCACTCAAACGGGACTCCTCTTCACTCAAACGGGACTCCTCTTCACTCAAACGGGACTCCTCTTCACTCAAACGGGACTCCTCTTCACTCAAACGGGACTCCTCTTCACTCAAACGGGACTCCTCTTCACTCAAACGGGACTCCTCTTCACTCAAACGGGACTCCTCTTCACTCAAACGGGACTCCTCTTCACTCAAACGGGACTCCTCTTCACTCAAACGGGACTCCTCTTCACTCAAACGGGACTCCTCTTCACTCAAACGGGACTCCTCTTCACTCAAACGGGACTCCTCTTCACTCAAACGGGACTCCTCTTCACTCAAACGGGACTCCTCTTCACTCAAACGGGACTCCTCTTCACTCAAACGGGACTCCTCTTCACTCAAACGGGACTCCTCTTCACTCAAACGGGACTCCTCTTCACTCAAACGGGACTCCTCTTCACTCAAACGGGACTCCTCTTCACTCAAACGGGACTCCTCTTCACTCAAACGGGACTCCTCTTCACTCAAACGGGACTCCTCTTCACTCAAACGGGACTCCTCTTCACTCAAACGGGACTCCTCTTCACTCAAACGGGACTCCTCTTCACTCAAACGGGACTCCTCTTCACTCAAACGGGACTCCTCTTCACTCAAACGGGACTCCTCTTCACTCAAACGGGACTCCTCTTCACTCAAACGGGACTCCTCTTCACTCAAACGGGACTCCTCTTCACTCAAACGGGACTCCTCTTCACTCAAACGGGACTCCTCTTCACTCAAACGGGACTCCTCTTCACTCAAACGGGACTCCTCTTCACTCAAACGGGACTCCTCTTCACTCAAACGGGACTCCTCTTCACTCAAACGGGACTCCTCTTCACTCAAACGGGACTCCTCTTCACTCAAACGGGACTCCTCTTCACTCAAACGGGACTCCTCTTCACTCAAACGGGACTCCTCTTCACTCAAACGGGACTCCTCTTCACTCAAACGGGACTCCTCTTCACTCAAACGGGACTCCTCTTCACTCAAACGGGACTCCTCTTCACTCAAACGGGACTCCTCTTCACTCAAACGGGACTCCTCTTCACTCAAACGGGACTCCTCTTCACTCAAACGGGACTCCTCTTCACTCAAACGGGACTCCTCTTCACTCAAACGGGACTCCTCTTCACTCAAACGGGACTCCTCTTCACTCAAACGGGACTCCTCTTCACTCAAACGGGACTCCTCTTCACTCAAACGGGACTCCTCTTCACTCAAACGGGACTCCTCTTCACTCAAACGGGACTCCTCTTCACTCAAACGGGACTCCTCTTCACTCAAACGGGACTCCTCTTCACTCAAACGGGACTCCTCTTCACTCAAACGGGACTCCTCTTCACTCAAACGGGACTCCTCTTCACTCAAACGGGACTCCTCTTCACTCAAACGGGACTCCTCTTCACTCAAACGGGACTCCTCTTCACTCAAACGGGACTCCTCTTCACTCAAACGGGACTCCTCTTCACTCAAACGGGACTCCTCTTCACTCAAACGGGACTCCTCTTCACTCAAACGGGACTCCTCTTCACTCAAACGGGACTCCTCTTCACTCAAACGGGACTCCTCTTCACTCAAACGGGACTCCTCTTCACTCAAACGGGACTCCTCTTCACTCAAACGGGACTCCTCTTCACTCAAACGGGACTCCTCTTCACTCAAACGGGACTCCTCTTCACTCAAACGGGACTCCTCTTCACTCAAACGGGACTCCTCTTCACTCAAACGGGACTCCTCTTCACTCAAACGGGACTCCTCTTCACTCAAACGGGACTCCTCTTCACTCAAACGGGACTCCTCTTCACTCAAACGGGACTCCTCTTCACTCAAACGGGACTCCTCTTCACTCAAACGGGACTCCTCTTCACTCAAACGGGACTCCTCTTCACTCAAACGGGACTCCTCTTCACTCAAACGGGACTCCTCTTCACTCAAACGGGACTCCTCTTCACTCAAACGGGACTCCTCTTCACTCAAACGGGACTCCTCTTCACTCAAACGGGACTCCTCTTCACTCAAACGGGACTCCTCTTCACTCAAACGGGACTCCTCTTCACTCAAACGGGACTCCTCTTCACTCAAACGGGACTCCTCTTCACTCAAACGGGACTCCTCTTCACTCAAACGGGACTCCTCTTCACTCAAACGGGACTCCTCTTCACTCAAACGGGACTCCTCTTCACTCAAACGGGACTCCTCTTCACTCAAACGGGACTCCTCTTCACTCAAACGGGACTCCTCTTCACTCAAATGGGACTCCTCTTCACTCAAATGGGACTCCTCTTCAGAGGAGAGTATTTCCAGCACTTTCCATTTTTAAAACCTTTGGAACTCCTGGTCACATCTGTAGAGAACAGTATCTATCCCACAGACTCTGCAGTTCCCCATCACTATCACGTTCCCTTTCTCTCAAACAATTGAATGGCTTCCTATACCACAGTGCCATGATCAATTTGTTCAACCACCTTGCAGACTACACCCTCGTCCACACAGGCAGCAAAACCTTGTAGTATCTGTTGGATAAGCACAAAATGTTCCTCCAGCAGTGGACCTGGGGTCTCCTTACCTTCCCAGCTCACAGTCACATCCTCCTCCGAAGGGATGTGCCTGCCTCCTGGGTCAAATTGGCCAGATTAGTCTCCGCCTCTCCGAAGGCCCACAATGTCTACGACTCAGGCTCCGTGCTGAAGCTCCTTGAGATGTAAACACTTACTGCAGATGTAGCTATCCAGGATGATGACAACATTCTCCACAAGCTCCCACATGCTGCAGTTGTGACACACCAACAGCGCTGCCAAACCTTTCTAATCCTGTTTTACCAGTATATTTAATTTAAAAACTGTTTATATAATCAACTTGACTTTTTTTTTAAAAAAAGTATAACTAATTGCTTGACCTTGTTTATGTTTTAGGTAGATTAAATTAAATATTTACCTGTAACTTAACCTGTTGCCTGGCATCACCTGAGCCTGAAGGGTGCCGCATGTGATTCAATTTTCCACTTTTATGTTTGAGTATTAATTTCTTGTGCTGTGATGTCACAGACTCAAAGTTGCTTAGTGCCTCGACTCCCATGATAAACTGATGTTCAGGGTTTTTAAATAGATATAGTAAGTAAATAATACTCAAAAGCAGATCCTTTGCCCATGATTCTGTGGTAGACCATAAGATCATAAGACGTAGGAGCAGAAGTAGGCCATTCGGCCCATCGAGTCTGCTCCGCCATTCAATGAGATCATGGCTGATCTGATAATTCTCAACTCCACTTTCCTGCCTTTTCCCCATAACCCTTGATTCCCTTACTGATTAAAAATCTCTCAGCCTTCAATATACTTAACAGCCTCCACAGCCCTCTGCAGTAAAGAATTCCACAGATTCACTACCCTCAGGAGGAGAAATTCCTCCTCATCTCTGTCTTAATTGGGCGACCCTTTACTCTGAGATTATGCCCTCTGGCCCTAGATTCTCCCACAAGAGGAAACAACCTCTCAGCGTCTACCCTGCCAAGCCCCCTAAGAATATGTTCCAATAGCTTCTTAAATTACAAAATTACAGTTCAAGCTCCACCTCAGGGCCTCAGCATATAATCTAGGCTCACCTTAGTGCAGCACTGAGGCAGTATGCATTCTTGGCAGTACTGACAGACATTAAGACAAGGTTGTATCTACCTTCTCAGCTGGGTAGAAAATATCCTAAAACATGGCTCAAAAGAGGAGCAGGAAAATTCTCCCAATGCGCTGTTCATTATTTGTTCCTGAACTATTGCAGTTTGAGATACTATGTGGAAATTGGTTGCCACATTTGCCTGCTTTACAAGAGACTACACTTTATTGTAAAGTGCTTTAAAACATCTTGAGGACATAAAATGGACTAAATAAACGTGCAACCTGCTAAGTTGTTGGTGAGGGTCGGTTAGCTTAGTTAGCTCAATGGCTAGAGTGCAGTACAGAATGACACCAACAGCATGGGTTTTCAATCTTCGTGCCAGATATGGTAGTTCATAGAAGGCTGCCTTCTTGTCTTGCCCCATGCGTGATGAGGTGGTGCCTCTTAAGCTATATAACCACTTGTCTCTAACAGAGATATGCCTATGGTCCCTCATGGGTCATAGCTAATTACCTGCAAGGCTGCTGACAATTTTGTTCAAGTTGTTACATAATCAGACATAAAGTTGTTGACTTAGTCATGTAATGTGTTGAGGTTCACCTGAATACTGTTTCTGGATGGTACCAGACTTCAAAGATTACCTTGTCACAAGGTGAGTTACCTCTGTGTAAAGACCAAATATGTAACCTACCGTTGATTTTCACAGAACTCTGTGCAAGTTGCTGCTAATACCGTTTCACCCAGGACATCTAAGCATCTAAATAATTGGCGGGTCCAGAGTGTCAACTGAAACAGAATTGGTTTTTCCAGCATTGATTGGTGCCAGTGTAGTGTTGCCAAATTGGGCACCGTTAAATTCGTCCATATTTATTTAAATAACGTAAAAACCATTTTGCACCTGCTGCATACCAGTGTACTTTGCCAACCAAAGGAAATTTGGCAAGTTGTGATTATCACATTTGGCTGACAAGTGTTTTAGACAGCAATAGTGAATTACACGGATGTATTTTGCACACTATACTTAAACTCTTCAAACACTCGTGCAAATGTCCTGATCCAACTATGGAAACATTGTTTTTTATCTAGGCAACTTATCACCGGGTCAACGTGCAAGGACATTTCATGCAACCGTAATCCTCCTAAGGCGCACCCTCCATAAGATTTCAACTTGTAATCCTTCATTCATGAATGTTGTTGATGTGTTTAACTGATTTACTTTGTGACACCCTCCAAGGAGCAGGCCTGTATTACTATAGAATCTAATGCCGGTGCTGAATACGCATTCTATAGTGCAACAATATTTGGCGTTTTGTCACCCAGTTATAAAACTTAAAAACTTGTGGGAAACCCAAATAAAAAATATAAATTAAGATCACTTTAGATGACAGATTATCTGACAATCCTTCTAACCTAACCAACTACTCTAAAAGAAATGGATGACTTCTGAAAGCTGTGACAGAGGTAGGACATGAAAAATAAAACTTTAGTTGGGGGAGGGGGGAGGAAATACACTGTAGCAATGGCACAAGTCATAGCATTGTAGAAAATCATAAGTGGCTGTATAGACAGCAAAATATTCTAGCGGAAGTCCCATGGAGATCCCCAAGGATTTATATAAAAAATTGAGAATGTCCAACACACTTCAAAAAAGAAAGTGTATGCTGTGATTTCAAACTTCAACTCCCTCTACCACCCCCTCTCAACCCCTGCAATTCCCCAATCCTTCAACCAGAACCTGAAGCTGGAAACTTACAATTAATTTCAAATCTGCCAACTTCCCCAACCAAACCACAATTATATTCGGATTGACCTTAGACTTGTTTACTTACAGCAGTTTAGAATCTCTGGCCTTAAGGGATGCAAATCCATTTCAGCAGTAGAAAAATGTATTGTGCATTATATTGTATCATTCTCCTGTCCTAAGCAGTATGATGGTAAACCTAGTTGCTATTCAAAAAACTTGTGACTTAGTACTATGTAAACAGTTAAATTCAGCTTCCAGAAAGCCTCTAGTCTCAAGACCATCAAAACACAGCTGCCATCTCAAGGTGGATCAGGAAATGGAGAAACCTGGCACCTTGTTTGATCCAGGACTCAGCTTCCTTCCCCATCCACTCAGTAATGAAAACAGCTTTCTTCCACTTCCAAAATTCTGCTCACTTCTTCTTCCCCTTTTGTCACTGAGATCTTTATCCATGAGTACTTAGAAAAAAAAGAAAAATGGCATTTATAGAACACTTTTCATGACATCAGGACACCCCAAAGTTCAAAAAGTACTTCATTGGTTCTGAAGAAGTGTAATCAGTTTTGTAATGCAAGAAACACAGCAGCAACATGGAGAGCTTCAAGCAGGTAGCATTGATATACAAGGAAAGTCTTGAAGAACCAGGGAATAGAGGACTTATGGAGGTAGTGGGGAAAGAGATTCATATATACCGGTATAGGCAAGTTAGGCCAGAATAGCCCATTTCTGAGCTATGGATCCTACATAAAAATAAATGAGCAATTTAAAGGCAGTGATCTAATCTAGGATTCAGTTATCAACCTACTCAAACAAATAAAAACAGAATTACCTGGAAAAGGTAATTCTGTTTTTGTTTTGGATTTCCAGCATCCGCAGTTTTTTGTTTTTACTCAAACAAATATATTGACCCAATTCCTGTCTTGTAAATTGCTTCTAGCTATCTATCCATTATTCTCAAGTTAGCCCACCTTTCAGAGAAAAATCACTGAGCTATGAAGATGAAGTAAAGGTCCCAGAGTGCGCTTTCTCTACACGTACGATAAACAGCAGCATATGAACAGTGGTGCTACACAACAAATTTGAGAAATGCTGACTTTGAGGTTATGGAAACAAAAGGCCAAGAAAACAATTGCATTTATATCAAGTCTTTCACAACCACAGAACATTCTGTATTTCATAGCCAAATAAGTACTTTTGAAGAATAGTTACTGTTGTACAGAAAAAGTAGCCAGTTTGCACATAGCAATATCCTACAAACAGCAATGAAATAAATAGAAAGATAATCTGTTTTGGTGGTGTTGATTTAGTAGTAAAATGTTGGCCAGGATACCAGGAGAACTCTCCTGATCTTCGTCTAATCAAGCCATGGCAGCTTTTACATCCACCTGAAAGGTTGTTAAACATCTCATCCATAAGGTAGTACCTCCTACAATGCAACATTTCCTCAGTATTGCACAGGGAGTGTCAGCCTAGTTTATCTACACAAGTATTTAGAGTGGGATGACTGACATATGATGACTATTATCTTATGAGGAAAGGTTGGACGTTGGACAGGCTGGGTTTTCTTCCATTGGAATTTAGAAGAATCAAGGGTGATCTTATTGAAACATACAAAATCCTGAGAGGACTTGACAGAGTGGATGCTGAGATGATGTTTTCCCTTGAGGGTGAGATCAGAACTGCGGGGGGCACAGTTTAAAAATAAAGGGTCTCCCTTTTAAAGGCGGAGATGAGGAGAAATTTTCTGAGGGTCGTGAGTCTGTGGAGTTCTTTTCCCCAGAAGGCGGTAGAGACAGGGTCATTGAATATTTTTAAGGCAGAGGTAGATAGATTTTTGACTAACAAGGGAGTCAAAGGGTTTAGAGTGCAGGCAGGAAAGTGGTGTTGAAGCCACAATCAGATCAGCCATCATCTTATTGAATGGCAGAGCAGGCTTGAGGGGTTGAAAGGCCTACTCCTGCTCCTAATTCGTACAATGTTGTAGATTGCCACTCACCTCATAAATCCAAATTCTTGCTACAGCATGTTTCTACATGCTTTTCACTACCACAGTACACAGTTTCTAAAGTAGAATATTTTCTATTGTGAAAGTTTTGAACTACCAGCACTCCATAAATCAGTTATGATGTCATAGAACTAGATTCCCACCACAGGACTCTCAGGTCAGGATCAATAATACCAATACTATTCAATCGATATTTACCTTTTACTAAAATTTCCCTTAAAATGCAAATCACAATCACATTCAAAGTATTTAAAATATGACCTTGCTTCCGTTGCTACTCTCAAAAAGGAATCTCAACAAATCATCAAAGATGCTTATTCATACCATAATTTTTCAGTTAGTGCATTTTCTCTTATCTCCATTCCAAACTACCAATCCTCGATCTCCTGGCAAATAATCAAGGTCAAAAGTAGAAGTTTGAATATCAAAAGTTGCCAGAAACAGGAAGCCGGCAGTTTCAAAGTTTTTCACCAAGACGGATTGAAAAGAAAGTTTTTCTTTAAAAATGTAATATGGAGCATCATTATAAATACAATCCTACTGTTCCACGTAAAGTGTATTTAAATAGTGAGCAATGAATCTGCTCTTATAGTTCAATGTTATATAACCCATCTTGTTTTCCCTGCAATCATATGCAGCCTTCACGTCAACTGATGGACTATACTTAATTACACAATCCCAGCTGGGAGGAAGAATCCTATACACCAATTGTCCCAATTCTTTCTGGGAAAACCAGTACAGGTAGACAAACTTCAGGTGGTGACATGGTTATTGTGAATGCTAGTGTTGAGACAGTAGTTATTGATTGGTTAATTAGAATTTGAAAACCAATTATTGAATATTCAAGATATTTGACATCATGAAACAGGTCAGACAGAAGTTCATCAGCATGTCACTTAGGCCTTTTTATTTGTCCCCAGCTTCTCTCTTTAACCCCCAATGCAGAAAGGAAGAGTGGTAAACTATACTATATTGCAATTCTAAAAGATGTGTTGTATACTTAAAAGGATCAAACAATTATCAATGAATCATTGTTTATAGTCAAAAATGTGTCTGTCAAGAGGAGACACAATAACGAACAAATCAACAGCTTTCTGTACTAGCACATACGCTTTGAAAACAGAACCACTGGCAACAGGCTTTCAAATTGGGATCAGAAATACCTGGAAAAACTCAGCAGGTCTGGCAGCATCGGCGGTGAAGAACACAGTTGATGTTTTGAGTCCTCATGACCCTCATGAGGACTCGAAACATCAACTGTGTTCTTCACCGCCGATGCTGCCAAACCTGCTGAGTTTTTCCAGGTATTTCTGTTTGTGTTTTTGTTTTGGATTTCCAGCATCCGCAGTTTTTTGTTTTTATTTCAAATTGGGATGGTGGTTACCCCCAACAGGTCAGATTTCTGTAACACTAGCATGTCATTTCCATTACTACACACATGTTGAAACCTTTTCTGCAATTATACTATTGTTTGGGTGGTAGGGTTATCCTATGAAGTTGAGAGCCCAGGTCCCCTAACAAGGAATCAATATTTACAGGGGTGGGGGTTACTTACATTAGCGTCTAAATATCACTTTGTAGTAACAGTGCAAGATCACATCTGGGATCATCATTCACACAATGGACCTTCCCTAATATAAGAAATATAACAGGGTAGTAATGTAGGTGAAAGTGTAAAATTGGTACAACAAAAATTCACTGGCATGAGCTGTTATTTAGCTTTGTCAATACTGGCACTTTTAGTTTAAAAAAAAACACTGCTGAGAGCAAGTTGTTTCCTCCACCAGCACTGAGATCACAGGTTGCATCTGATAGTGTTTCTGCTGTTGCAGGCAACTCTGCAGAGTAAAGGAAGTTCCTGAAGCTAAAGCTAGAGACTGTCTAAGCTCAAAAACAATGTGTAGAATTCTCCCTGTAAAGATGTCTCAATTCCAAGGCAGATGACATTTAATTGAATGGTTAGCTGGGAATGCGAGCAATGGAAAGAAAATTTCACTTCATCACAGGTGGAGGATAGTATAATTTTCCAGCCACCTCTGTTTAGAAGTTTTAAATATATAGTGTGGCGATTCAAATAAATAGTTTCCTTTAAATTCAGTTCAACAAGTCCTCAGTTATTTTAAAGTGAAGACTATGATATGGGGAAACGAAACTTAAAAAATAAAGTAGCTTTTTATTTTGTATTCTGGATTAATTACAATGATTCCAGCTACTGACAGAAACACAACAGGGAGCTCTGGGTTAGGCTGCAGCAAGAATAAAATTAATGGATTAGCAGTGTTCTTGCTTGATTGTGTGTCAGAAAAGCTCAATTTATAGAAGATTTTAATTATGGTACATATTCATTTCAGTGAATAGGGAAAGTTTGATTTTACAAATATTAATGTACTTGTTGGATTTTAAATGCAATTTTGTAAGCCATTTAATTTATGCACTTTTTCTTCAAATTCCACAAAATGTAGATTACTGTAAAAAGCAGTTGCAGCAATCAGTTTTAGTGTGCGGTCAGGAAATGCTGAGCGAGCAAAGCCAAAACTGGAAAGTTCAATTTTGGTTCACGTTAAAGTACAGCAGGCAAATAAATCAGTCAAACCGTCTTTAAAACCAGCATCCTTTTCACAGAAACCAAATCCTCTGTAACTGTAAATATTTCTAATTTGTGGCTAACATTGAATGTATCAAGCTTAAAAAAAAATCATGATTGTTGCAATATTACTGAAAGCTTGGCCTTGCAGGAAAATACAATTGCTTTATCAAATGAAGAATCAGAAAACCCAGTACCTTCTTGGCTCCAACCATGACTATTCGCTCACCATAGAGATGCAACTGATTTGAACCTTTAAAGTCATAGTCACAGCCCTCTTATGCTAGCCATAAACACATCCTGTTTATCCAAACAGGGTAATGGTTAAAAAGCAAGAGTCAATATCAAAACCCTTAAAACTCATATCACTGGAGCAAACTTTTAACTGGGCCCAGGGGATGGGAGGGGAACTCCACAGAAAATACCCATTCCAGGTTGTCATGTTTTAAAATTGTTGGCCAGAGGCAATGAGAAACAGCCAGTAAATGTAGGCTTCAGGTCTCTAACTCCGCCTACACATTTCCCTTGTGTTTAACTTTGAATTGGTTTCATATCAACATTCACTTTTCAATGTTAGAAATCATACACTTCTTTTATCCATGCAACAGATCTAGATTCAGTCATTACTACAGAAATACCAGCAGTCTCATGTGCCAATATACCTTTTATGAATGAAAGACCTCATAATTCAGAAGTACCCCAGATAGACAAATAAAACATCTAGTCTAAAAACCTTTCTAATCACATCAGGTTTGTTTTTTCAAATATATTTTTGAAACATCTTTTAACATTTATGAAAATGCATTTGAAAATGTTAGCAACTTGAGGCGAGAAGGTATCTTGACTATCGTGAAGGTAGAAAACGCTATACTGTATTGATGACATTTAGTAAAGAGTTGTCCATTATTCCTAGTGTGCAGCTAGAATACTGGAGCCTCAGCCCTTCACCATATAAGTCAATGATTTAGGCATGCAACTATTTCTTCAAGTTTGTTGATGACACTTAAGTTAGGAAGCACAGCAAGTTGTGTAGACGGGAGCAGGAAGTGGCAAAGGGACAGACATAGGCTCAAGTGAATGGGCAAAACTGTGGCAAATGGGGTTCAACATCGAAAGTGTGAGGTCATCAATTCTGAATCCATGATAGGCAAATCAGAATATTTTATGATTAAAAACTGAAGGAGAAAATGATTTTGGGTGTTTAGTACACAAATTGCACAGGTATAGAAGGTAATCAAAAGGCTAACCTTTATTTCAATTTACCTATTCCTATGATACATGAAGAGGCTAAACTTGTAAATGTGTAATTTCTCAAAGTAATGGTCAGTGCTACATGTATAGAGTCAGAAATTTCAGCACAAAAAGGAGATGGGAGCCCATTGGTCAACTGTATAAGTTTCACACTGAATTTTTGTCTAATCCAATTTCTCTGTGCTCCTTAATATCTCCAAGCAAAGAGTTCTTAGATCATAACATCGTGCTGACTCAATTTGACAAAGATTAAATTCATGGATAGCATTGCACAGAACACAAATTTGAGAAGATGGGATGTCATCATATCTTCTCTTTTAAAACACAATTAAATGTTACTAGCCATTCAGTGCAGTCGTATAGTGTGTTTTCCTTTACTAGTAACACTTCAATTGTTGCTCTACGGTGTCCAGAGCTGGAAAGTAGTTGGTCACAAGCTAATCGGTGAGCAAAATATCCTTTCCCCGTCCAAAACGTTGTATTTTTAGATCCAGTTTAGCACCCTTCCCCCACTCCCAGTCGCAAAGTACAAAGTGTTACTGTTTTACTAATGTTAGACGAGGAAGGCCGTTCATCCCAAGTTCTCTCATTCATCTAGGAATATTAGCCTAGTCACAGGTTCCAGCCGTTATATGATTTGAAACAATTTCTTCCACCACACTATCTAGAAATCCTTTGCACAGGTGAGAAACAAAGAAAGAGGCGCACATTTGCAGGGAGGAATGGGGTAAAGGGAGGGAGAGTCACAAAACTTTCAGGGATAAGACAGACAAAGGTTAGGAAAAGATGAATTGAAGTGAAGGAAGTGTACATGATGTGGTTCAAAGATTTCAAGAAGTGCAAAATAGATTGGAAGTTGTATGTGGTGGTTAGTCACAACTCTGCCTGGCTTGAGAAATGCAAGAGCTTAGTTGTATCGCAAGCATCTGGACTGCTGTCCTAAAAAAGGTTGCATACTCTGCTCCATTCATCTTAGCAACACAGCTCAGCATTCCATTTGCTTCAGTTGTTGCTCGATGGTGCCTAGAGCTGGAAAGTAGTTGGTCACAAGCTAATTGGTGAGCAAAATATCCTTCCCCATCCAAAACATTGTATTTTTAGATCCAGTTTAGCACCCTTTCCGCACTCCCAGTCACAAAGTACAAAGTGTTACTGTACTTTACTATGTGCTCCAGGAAACAGCTAGTCCACTAATGTAGCATTTAATCAGCACAAATTTGAAGCCTGCTGTAACATACTGCTCAGTCCATTAATTAAACCATACCAGACCAACCAACTGCTACACATCGGATGTGTGACACACATAGATGAGCCCGATCCCTTGCCTGTACTCCCATGTCACATGTGTTCATGTTTGGGGCATCTGACGCTCCCCAAGCAATTCAAAATGTCCAGAGCCAACTACAAAGCAGCTTCAATTACAGGATTATGCTACAATTAGAGAACTTAAGTATTCTGTCAAGTTATGTTATTGCTGTTAAGACTCATTCTAAAAACCAAACATGAAGGAAAGCAGTTTGAGTCTTTATGTTTGTACAATGTGTGTACTAGGTTCCTATAAGGCTAAAGTGCACAGGGTGCATAAAAAGACACCACACTACAATAATTTAATTATAGTAGGCATTTCACTTTTAGTGCAACCCATTGCACAAAATTATTTTTGGATTCTATTAATGAAGTGGTAATTGGTACAAGAGGCTCGTGCAAACACAGCTTCAGGCAAGGCCTGGAGAAAGGAGTCTCATTCAGCTTCTCTTTACCATTGGTATGGTCCTCAATGCTTAATTTATCTAAATATAAGGTCAGTGCATATCCAGAACAGCTTCAGGCCAATGGAAAAGTTATGCAAGGACACCCAAAATCATTCATATATATCAACTGGTCCTCTGAACAGTTATTCCAAGTATTATGTTAAGCGTTTTTATACTTGTCCCAAGTTTTGGAAGAACAGTGCCAAAAACATTATGCTTTTACCCTCCATACCCAACAGTGGGCAACTCAGAAACAGGCAACTTGCACACAGGCAGAGTCAATGTTTTCAGAAACATCTGACAGTATGTTCCTCAACTGTCTTTTTTTGAAAAAAAAGTACAGATCTGGAACAAATGCTTAACTGACCCACTGCACCTAAGTATTTGTACTGCTACTTAGCCAATGCTAGCTGAGCAGGCAGACAGTTTCCAGTACTGGTGGCAGATTGGAAGACCTCAAGATCTCTGGTGCCACCAGGCCAGGCCAAGGTTTAAGTTTAACAGTGACAGAGCAGAGCCTGCACAACAGAAATCAATAGAAATACAGTGGAGTAGCAGAGCTAATCAGATAGAAGAACGTGGCAGCTAAACTGAGCCAAGTTAGATAAGAATCAGAGATCTAATTTTAATCACAGGTTTAAATAAGGTGCGCAGTCTTTTTTTTTGCAGTACAAAAATGAAATTGGCCGGTAATTTGAGTTAAGCAAAGAAACAGAAATGTGGAAATTTAATGAGGGATAAAGTATACGGCATGTCAATCAAGCTTACATCTCAGTCTTCAATTTTTCATTGCTTGCTGAATTGGATCGATTGTTGCTGTTTGCCGTCCTTCCCTACCCCATTGACAAACTTCTCACTCTGCAAAGTAGTGTATACTTCTTCCTTTTCCAGTTATAAACAAACACTTTCTGGCAGTGGAAGTTTAAGAAAACCTCCATCTGACGAGTGAAAAATTGGAAAAATTCTAGTGCTATCCTGGCTCTTAAAGAAGTGGAAGAGAGTTATGGTTTGATTAAAATCTTCAGCTCACAGAGATAGCCTCATGAATCCATAACCAAATTGATTTAAATGTGTAAATAAAATGAAATATGAACATTAAGGTTCAGTACAGTGAACAATGTGAAAAGGAAGTCTAACTAGTGATTGCAATAGTCTTGCACATGTAGTCAGACCGGAACTAGCTGACCATACAAAAGGGTAGCTCAGCACTTTTATCTTGGCTATATACCAGTGTTGTACAATTACACACCTCTTTAAGAAAAAGGATTGGAAAAAAAAAGTAGATAGCAAAGGTAGCAGACTGCGAGGAAAGTCTGACCTAGCTATTTTATAGGACACTGCATGCTGAAGTGCAGAATAACTGATTAGGTCATAATTACAGATTTTTGTAGAGTTACTTTAGCATATCAAAATTAAATTCAGAATGAAAATCTAAATACATAGCAGCAGTTTAAGTGAAACTGTAGTGCGATTGGTAGTTAAAGTTCTTGAACATATTGTCGCTTTCCAAATCCTTTCCCAGAGCTCCATGTCTGAATCCCATGTTTCCACCCCTGCCACAGTACTGAATCAGCTCTTAGCAAAATCAATGACAAAGGTAGAATTTCCCTCCTCATTTTTCTCAACCTGTCTGCAGCATTTGACATAGCTGACTATATCATCCTCCTCCAACGCCTCTCCACTGTCATTCAGCTGGGTGGGACTGCTCCCACCTGGCTCCATTCTTATCTAATCATAGCTAGAGAATTGCTTGCAACAGTTTCTATTCCTCATCCTGCAGTGTAATCTCTGGTATCTCCCAAGGACCTATCATTGGCCTTCTCAGGCTGCCTATCCAATATTCAGTATTGGATGAGCAGAAATTTTCTCCAATGAAATATCTGGAAGACTGAAGCCATTGCTTTCAATCACCGCTCCAAACTCCGTTGCCTAGCTATTGACTCCATCCTGCTGCTCCCTTGCAACAGTCTGAGATCAAACCATTCTATTCACAATCTTGGTGTCATATTTGGTCCAGAGATGAGCTTCTGACCTCTAGTTCATGCTATCACGAAGATCACCTATTTCCACCTCCATTACATTGTACAACTTCGTCTGTCTCAGTTCATCTACTACCGAAACCTTCCTTCATGCCTTTGTTACACTCCTGGCTGGTCTCCCACATTCTTCCATTAACCTGAACTCATCCAAAACTCTGCTGCCTAGCTCTTAACTTGCGTCAAGCCCTATCCCCCGTGCTTGCTGACCAACATTGGCTCCTGGTCAAGCAACATCTTGATTTTAAAATTCTCATCCTTGTTTTCACATCCTTTCATGGCCTCACCCCTCTCCTCCAGCTCCTTAGCCCTCTGAGATACCCGTGCTCCTCTTGTGCATCCCCAATTTTAATTGCTCCATCATCGATGGCTGTGCTTTCTGACGCCTAGACCCCAAGTTCTGGATTATCCTCCCTATACCTCTCCACCTCATTTTCCTCCTTCAAGACACTCCTTAAAAACCTACCTCTTTGACCAAGTTTTTGGCCATCTGACCTAATATCACCTCATGTGGTTTGGTGTCATATTAGTTTTACAAAGGCCCTATGAAGCACCTTGGGGTATTACATTGCGTTAAGTGCTAAAAATAAAGTTGTTGTTGTTAAATACTGAAATTTTCTTTTATTTTCTTCTATTTGCTGCAACCCATTGCCAATTTTCTCCCTTTATCTCACCCACCCTGCTAATTATACCCCTCTTGAAGACAGCAATCCTGTCCATACTGGAGTCGATTAAAAGTTACCATTTTCTACTTAGTACTTTTTTGTTCATTTTGATCGGAATTGTTTATGGGTCAACCGTGGCTAGCGGTAGCACACTCACCTTAGAGTCAGAAGCTTATGGGTACCAGTTCCAATACAGAGAATTGAACACAAAATCTAGACTGACAGAACGTCAGTACTGAGTGAGTGCTGCACTGTCAGCAGTGCTGGCTTTCAGATGCAAAAGATCCTACAGCAATATTAAAAGAACAGGGTAGTTCTTCTGGTGATCCGGTCAATATTCGTGCCTCAAGCCAAAAAAAAAAAATCACAAAAATTACTTCATTGCTGTTTGTTAACCTGTTGGCTGTCTCATTTCTCTCATTACAATAGTGGATACTTTTCAAAACTATTTCATTGCCTGTAAAGTGCTTTGGGACCCCCTAAGGCCATGAAAGACACTATATAAACTCAAGTCTTTCTTTGATTACATGCGATAAAAAACATGCTACTATGTTGCAAAGTCAAAGTACAACAGCAAATCGCAGCTCCAAAAGTTTTCTAATTATAATATTTGCATACATTAATGGCTTTATACTGGGACACTGACATAAATGTCTATGTTACCCTGTTGCAGTATAATGGAAATTACTTGCACAAAAAAATTTCTTCCCAAGATAATGGCTTAAAAAGTCTAAGGATACAGAGATAACAAGTTAAGCGAACTGATCCTGGTTTGAAAATCATTGTGGTCAGAAATTTTGGATTGCAATCCAGAAACTCCCTTTAGAAGAATGCATTCATTCCTACTCATGAGCAGTGAAGTTGATCTTAATATCAAAAGATGGCAGTACTGTACATGGGATGCCAGCCTGTTACATTAAGCATATTGTTTAAACAAAATTTAAACAAAAATTGGGATGCCCTGTTTTATTGGCAGTAAAGTGCTTAGGGAAATCCAGAGTTTGAGAAAGACACTATAAAAATGAAAGTCTTTCATTTCCAAGTACATACTAATGGTAGACAAAAACAATTTCTTACACTGCTAGAAAATAGGAAGAGAAGGGCATGTTTACGCCACTGCAAAAGCAGTTTCTGAGATTGTCAGCTGTTATGAAAGTCAAACTTACCTTAACTTTGAGAGTGGAAGTTGGGAACATCAACTCCCAATGGACCTTGGAGCTTTGCGCATGCGCAGACTGGGAGCAGGCTGCACATGCACAGATCTGCATTTTTATGTTCTTTGGGCCTGTGTAGGAAGAAAAATGGTGTGAAAAACCACCATCAAGAAGAAACGTTCCAGGCAGGGGATTGGGAGAGGTCCCAAAAGATGAGTCCCAGAGAGGGCACAGGGACAGGAAGAATTAAAAAGAGAGTTGCAGAGGAAAAAAAGGCTCCAAATAGGAAAAGAGCTGCAGGTAACAGATTTTAAGTGAAGAGGGCTCAAGGGAAGCCCTGGTAATTGAAGAGGGCTCAGAAGAAACCCTAAAGATTCAAGAAGACAGCCAAACATTGGTGACTCCATGCTGCGGACCGTTGGGGCAAAGGCATTCCTATGGGGCAGTAGAGTTCTGCTCAGTGTGGTCAAAGATCTAAAATTGTGGTTGAATGTATAGTTGGGAATCTAGGAGAATGGAATCTTGGGAGACGAGATTGAAACCCTGCAAGATGGGCCATTGTTGATGCCGTCTGAGTTGGAGCGGCTTTGGAGAGAATGCCCAGGTTAGATCTTCGAAGGTGAATCCTTTTGCGAGAGACAGAGTTTCAGTGAGATTGGTTGACTCAGAGTTACTGACGTCTGGCTGGGATGTTGAGAAATCCATGGGCTGCGTCATGGTTGCAGCTACCACTTATTGTGTAGTGTGGTGTGTTCAACCAAAGTTGCCTGTTAATTCACATGTGCCTCAAGCTTAACCTGAATGTAGGCATATAAGATATATGTAAATTGTTTTATCTTTCTGACCTTGTATAGTAAAGTTTATTTTTGTTTGTTCAAAACCTGTGGAATTTTGTGGCTTTCTTCACTGAGCAAGTGTCTTAAATCTCAAACTGTCTCTACTTTAAACAAAACCTTATTGGTCCCGATCCAGGTCTTACCAACAATTTGGGAAGGGGTCTGGCCAAGGATCATACCCCACACACAGACACACACACACCTAAAGGTAAGAAAAATAAGGACAGAACTAGAACAGTACAAAATCCACAAATTGTTAAGGAGGGATACAAATTAGAAAATATATGTGTTTTACTCTGCAGCATAGTGGACATGTAAACAGACATACCGAAAAGGAGTTGATTTTGAATCAATCGATAATTTTTAAAAAGATTTAGATCATTATATTGAGAAGCGGCAGGACTGGTGTTCCCTCAAACTGAACAACAGGTAGTTTGAAAGGAAAGTCCACAGGATTCTAATTTCACACCAGTTTGTATCACAACTTAAGGTTTTGACAATGTACTACTTTAAAACTTCTGTGTAATTTCCCCTGTAATTTTATCATCCGGGATTCCTTGCGTCAAAGGCGGTACAATGGAACAACTCTTATCTTTAGGACATCATGCAATGACTTAACCTTGTAGTAACATGTGCAAATCTGATCACCTGAACAGAACCAAAATGTACTTGTTTGACTGGACATGCTTCCCATCTACCAAAAAACCCCCACCACCACCACAAGTTCATTTTCAAAAATTGTAAACATTAAAAACAAGAGAGAATGTAACCTTCTCCCTTTGACATTCAACAGCATTATCATCGCCAAGTCCCCCATTATCAACATCCCAGGTGGGGTTACCATTGGCCTGAAACTTAACTAGAATAGCTACATAAATAATGTGGCTATAAGAGCAGGTCAGAGGCTGGGAATTCTGCAGAAACTCACCTCCTGACTCCCCAAATCCTGCCCACCATCTACAAGGCACAATTCAGATGGAATACTCTCCATTGCCTGGATGAGTGCAGCTCCAACAACATTCAAGAAACTCAACACTATCCAGGTCAAAGCAACCCATTTGATTGATACCATACCCACCACCTTAAACAACACAGTCCCTCCACCACTGGCACGCAGAAGTGTGCATCATCTACAAGATTCAGTGCAGCAAATTGCCAAGGTACCTTCAATAGCACCTTCCAAACCCATGACCTCTACCCCCTAGAAGGGCAAGGGCAGAGACACATGCGAACACCTCCACTTCAAGTTCCCCTCCAACCCGCACACCTTCGGACTTGGAACTGTATTGCCGTTCCTTCACTGTCACTGCGTCAGAAACCTGGAACTCCCTTCCTAATAGCACTATGGGTATACCTACACCAGATGGACTGTAGCGATTCATGAAAGCAGTTCACCACCACCTTCTCAAGGGCAACTATGGATCGGTAACAAGTACTGGCCTTGCCAGTGACACTTAGGTCGCATAAACTAAATTTTAAAAAAATTTGAAAGTATATATTTTTAAAAATGTAATGAGGAAATAACATCATTGCAATTTCTGTTTTGAGAGCTTTAACTTAGAATCTTTTAAATCAATTTCCTTACTGATTGTTAAAACCATTTTTTCCTCTTATGGGTGTTTCTCAATTTTTTATTTTTAGCATAATAAAACCAGGAAAACAAATCTGTGAAGAAGAAGTCAAGGCCAAGAGCCAGGCTAGGTTCAGAGAAAAATCAGGTTTTATTCTGATAATTGAAGCTCAAAACGACAAACAAGAAACTAACACTATTAAACTAAAATTACACTAAATAATAATCAATAATTATTTACACACTTCACAGGCTTCAAAGCAGTTCCAAGAATAATGTGATTAGTTTCTGCAATCACAAAATACTGTCAAACTATCTTAACAGTAAGATACATTATGAGTATGTCAGTGGATATATGTTGACTGCTAAAATTAAATACTTGAGTATTATATCACCACTGTTGCATTATGAATCACAAACATTTTTAATGTCTAACTGAAATGTTAAATAGTTGATGTTAAAATGGAATTTTGCACCATATGGTGTGAAAGGTATATTGTGATCATTATGTGCACAATATCCATTGTGTTAATAACCTAGTTTTAGTCATTTCTCAGGCTGTGCAACATATGCCCGACAATACTGATGTGATATGTGGGCATATCTGGACTTGGTTACCGATGCAAGTAAATAGATAAGTAAATAATGCATTTATCTAAATATCCAAAACTAACTTCTGACAATTTGACATCTGAGATGCAGTCAAGAAAAAGAGCCCGTACCCAACAGGAAACAATCGGCATGGATTGGTGTCACTGAAAACCCAGTTATAAAGCAGTCTTTCTGTAACTGGCTCAAATAGTTTGATTACCAGAACAGAGGTGACATAACTGTAGTTTGTATTTAATGTACAAAATGTCCCTCTCTGTCCAGTTCCCAATAAAATTAAATTCAAAGCAGTCATTTCCACTCGCCCAACTCCTGCACCAGCCATCAACTGTTATTACATAAGAAACAGGAGTAGGCCACTTGGCCTTTTAAGCCTGCTCTGCCATTCATCAAGATCATAGCTGTTCTACCTCAGCTACACCTTTCCACACTCTTTCCATATCCCCGATTCCCAAAAGCACTGTTGGAAAGATTGTTAGAGGTCGGTTAGCTCAGTTGGCTGGACAGCTAGTTTGTGATACAGAGCGATGCCAATCCCCGTACCGGTTGAGGTTCATCCATGAAGACCCCACCTTCTCAACCTCACCTGAGGTGTGGTGAGCCTCTGGTTAAAACTCGCCACCAGTCGTCTCTCTCTAATGAGACAGCAGCCTATGGTCCCCTGGGACTACGGTGACTTTCATTTTCAGTCTCCTCAGAAATTAGAAAGAATCTCCAAGGAATTCATAAATAATAAATTAGGACTAGAAAGAGAGGAATTTTTCTGCATTAATGAAATAACTGAAGATATTTTCCTGAGCGTTATGCTGAATGTCTTTTATTTTAAAATCTAACTGAAATACTAGATTTTCGGATGCTGTAGTATCACCAAACTCCACACTACACACTGAGGCAATTGGATGAGGGAGGGTTCCCTCACTACGCTGAGTACTGCGAGAAGCAGAGACAGGCTGTAGCAAATGTAGTAAAAATTTAAAACAAAAAAAAAGGAATGTTAAAAGAGAAGGGCTGGAGAGTAGATCAGCAAATGTGACCCTGGAAAATTAAAAAGAGGGGACGTAAAAGGGAGTCATACATCCTAAAATTCTCCAAGATTCTTAGCTATTTGAGTCAGCTGAAAACTGCAACATCGACAAGTGACCAAAGAAAATGCTCCCTCAGGCAACCAACTACAAAACATCTAATGGAGAAATTTCAATCTGTACTGGCAATTATTAGAGGGTATCAACCAAGTGTTTTACTGAGAAATGATTTTCTAGACTTCTCTGAACTATGATACTATACTGGTGAGAATTTCATGACATACACACATTTATCACATTATTTCCCTTAACTAACAAACAGTTTACCACTTAATAAAATTAAGTCAGAAATCACCAATCCTTTAGTATAAGTGTATCAATTAATAACATGGACTACTCCAACCATTAGTAGCTGTCTCATTGGACACTATCAGCCAGAAAACATGAAACAAGCCACACATCCCTCAGCACCCATAACATAAAAGCTCCAAAACAGAGTGGAACCATCCCATGAAGTCAATAACCTAGAACAACAAAAAGGTGTAGTTCTTTCGGAACAGCATCCCATAACAGAGCAGATTATTTGCAAAAAATTTAAATGTTATGGCAGTTTATGTCAAAATTGAACTCTTCAGTTTCTGGTTTGTAATTACTTTCAATATCCTCTTGCAAAATCAAACATTTGGGCACTGCAAAGATCCAGCATTAGATACGAGCCTGCTTTTAAAAAGATCTTTGCTACAAAATAAAATATCAACTGCCAAAACACCACAGCATACAATTGAAGTGGAATGGCTGTTGTTTCAAGTATAGCAACATTCTCATAGACAAGCTTATGTGTTGCAAAGGCAAGGCTCAACATGTACTTAAAGAGGAAACAGCTAAAAAAAGAAAAACGATACAAAGTTTTACTGCAACAAAGAAATGATCTGATTTGGATTTCAAGTGTGCTGAAAAGTAACAGAAATTGTTCAGTGTTAAAGTTTTTCACTTTCATGTGTCATTGTACAATTGCCTATAATTACGTCAGTAAAGCTTTAGAAATACATCCCATGAAGCCACTTCCTCTCGTTGCTGCACAAGCTTCACCAACTTTCCATGCCCTGGACATTTGATTTCAAAATTTTCATGTTGGATATCACATTCAATGTTTCTTTTCAAACAAAATCATTCATGAGATGTGGACGTTGCTAGCAACGCCAGCATTTATTACCCATCCTTAACTGCCCTCGAGAAGGTGAGGGTGAGCTGCCTTCTTGAAAATAATTGAGTGGTTTGCTTAGCTGTTTCAGAAGGTGGTTAACACTTAACCACGTTGGCCTCACCCTGCTCCAACTTTAATGTTCTCCTCTTGTCTTATGTCGCCACACATACTCTTTGCTCCTCCAACTGGGCTTCTCAATGTTCCACCTGCCCATTGCTGGCTTCTCATTCAGCCATTGTACACCTCTCTACTTCTCCATGTCACTACCACCCTCCCTACATTTATAAACCACTCTGTCCTCTTTTGCTGTTCCTCCCCTTCAGCCTCCTGCTCGACATCCTTTTTTGTGTCAACCAATGCTACGTGCATCGAGATATCTCACTGCACGTTAGCAACATTACAGAAGTGCAAGCAATTGTTATGAACTATAAACTGCTCAACTTTAGCAATTAGACTAACTCTCTTTACAACCACTGCAAGTCTAAAATGATGTTAAATAGCTTAGCTGGAAAAGGAGAAGCAAAAAAATGTTCTCGAAACAGTGGGTTACAAAATCTTACATGCAGCAGATGGCTCTGCAACTATGCATTGAGAGGATGAGCCATAGAAGACCCTAAATTTGATCAGCAATTTTGCTGAACTAGCTGATCTCTGTTGGGGCAGTAGTAAAAGTGCAACCCAGGAAGCCTGCTAGAAATGCATGCACGTAAGTGTTTGGTGTATAGACAATTGGTCTCAGCTACACTGACCGAAGCTCACACATGAAGAATGGCAATTTCAGTGAGGTTGTGCCGTGCGCCACAAAAGTTCCCAGCCACAACACCACCCCGCCCCAACCCTGCCATGTGTCAACCCCCACGAGGAAAGAAAATTGGAAAGGAGGATCCGGAAAGTGAGAGAAGGATCCGGAAAGTGAGAGAAGGATCCGGAAAGTGAGAGAAGGATCCGGAAAGTGAGAGAAGGATCCGGAAAGTGAGAGAAGGATCCGGAAAGTGAGAGAAGGATCCGGAAAGTGAGAGAAGGATCCGGAAAGTGAGAGAAGGATCCGGAAAGTGAGAGAAGGATCCGGAAAGTGAGAAAAGGATCCGGAAAGTGAGAGAAGGATCCGGAAAGTGAGAGAAGGATCCGGAAAGTGAGAGAAGGATCCGGAAAGTGAGAGAAGGATCCGGAAAGTGAGAGAAGGATCCGGAAAGTGAGAGAAGGATCCAATTAGTCCTACTCCCCACTCTTTCCCATAGCCCAGCAACCTTATCAAGTATTTATCCAATTCCTTTTTGAAAGTGACTACTGAATCTGCTTCCAACCACCTTTCAGGCATTGCATTTTAGATTACAACTTGTTACATTAGAAAAAATTAAATTTTTACATTTCTAAATGTAGTTTATTAAACGTATAACATCATGAGAAATAAATGAAGATTTAATTAATTGCCTAGCTCCCACTGTAAATTTTGAGCTAATTTCCCCAATTAAAGGACCAGTTATTAAGAAAAACACATACCAATATAGCAAAGAATTTTGCAGCCACTTAAGACAGCAACTACTAAACAATAGAGTGGAGTATAGCAGCTAGATAACACAGTATGGTAGCTTGGGCAAATAAAATGTGCTTGAGCCATGCCTCTCAAATCCAAACCATACAAAAGCAACAAAGAGACTCAATGTCCAAAACAATACCAGCTGGCCACAAAGACAATCTCCCTTCTCTGCCAGAAAAGAACCAATTTACTTAAAAATGTTTTGCTACACTAAACCCAAGTAAACAAGCTTTCAAAACAAAAGTTAATGCACTGAAAACTACCAACTTGCTGTCTGAAGTCCATACTGTATAATTATCTGATGACAATCTTTGTTTCACAACATGAAAGCATTTAATAACTTTATTAAATGAGCCCACTTGTGATCTAGATTTTAAGAAATTGCCAATGAGCAGCTAATTGTATGAAACATAATAACATAATGCTCCAATACAGGAGTCCAATCCCAGCGACAAGTATCTAAAAACTGCAGCTTATAGCTTATTTGGTATTTATTGTTTTTCTTGCATTAACACTGTACTTGTCCCAGATATCAAATTCAGTACAACCATTACCACTGTCCTAGTTTTACTTTCACTCTGCAGTGCCATTTACATTCAAAGATGAAGTGAGAGGGTTTTGGAGGGCTTGATACAGGGACCCTCACTTCAGCATTTGAAGATTAAACTAAGGACATTTATAACCTGTCCCAGGTTCTGAAAATAAGCACGGGAAAACTGTAATGGCTACCCAATTCCAGTGCTCGAGCCAACAACTTGTACAAGGAACAAGACAAACAAATCTGAATTTCAATTTCAGTTTGTGCCCAAGGAGCTTGCAGTTATAGGGGTTGGGCTTGTAGAATGTTTACATTCAAAGAAAGAATAATCCATCACAACTTCAGAAAATGCATCTTGTTGTAAAATACACATAGTATGGATGGTAGACAGTCTGTCCTGTTTAGAAAACAAGTCATCACAACAAAACTTTGACATGCATCCCCCTAACGTTTACGTGTATCCACTCGAGATAATTATTAGCTTGCAAAAAGTAAAAGCTCAATATAATGTCTATGTACTGATCTTTCAGTAAAGTTAGGAACATACAAAACCACTGGAACCCTCAGCCCCCAAGCTGTTGCTTTCCAGAACAATGGACTTTTGGTAAAACATTAGCTCATTAAGCCCAAAGGTTAGCTTTGCAATCCCCAAAATGATTTTATATCCTTCATGGTGTCAGAATAATAATCATTTTAATTTCTTTCTTCCTAAGAAAAATCATTTTAACAGCCTATTTAGAAAAATATGATTCATAACAGGCATATTAAAAACAGCCATTAAAAATCTGCAATGTGCATGATACATTTTCAGACAAAAATGCTTTGAAAACATTTAAAACTGCTGAAATGGATATTTAATATAAAATAATATACATGTTGGTTATACAGCAAAACTAAAACTAGCTATTCTTGGCTAATTGGTCACTGAAATGTACTTTCCCAATCAAATTGGTTTACTCTGCAAATATTTAAGCGTTTGGTCCACAACATTCAAGAATGTACTTAAGTATATGGGAACCTATTCTAAGTTGTTTCTTTAAATAACAGCACAGAAGATTACAGTTACACGCAAATCATCATTACATACAGATGATGCACGGCAAGGAGATATTCTGCTATCTAGGGGGAGATGTGCAAAGATTTATGGCTAATTAAAGCAAATTCCTAAAAGGCCGGTTTGAATAATTAGGTCACTCCCTTTCTCAAAAAGGGGAGACTGACACCTTGAGCTACGAACTATCCCACTTCCCTGAAGCTTTCTGATGTCTGTGGAAAGGGCACCATTATTTTCCAGTACTGTGTGTGTTTTCTGAGGGTGGGATGAAAAGGCCTTGCCCAGTAGCAACAGCAGACACTACTGACTGAGACTTTCCCCCACATCACCACATAACACACGCAGGCACATTAAGCCTTTAAGGAAAGTAGTAAAATGATTCTTAAAGGCTGACCTGAGAGGTGTCATAGTCTTCATCATCAGGACTCAGTGCCATGACCTTTCACAATTCATGCTGCCCAACCAAAGAAATCCAGTCATGGCTCTATTAGCACACTCTCACAGAATACACTCAACATTCACTAAGGAGCTTCCTCCATCTACTGCTGCTCAACCTAACTTCACAATGAAATGCCTCACCATCTGAGTGATTGACAGGCGTGCCGCCCAATCACTGCTCAGAGCTCAAAGGCCCGCCCGCCCACCACGCTCATATTCGCCAATCGGAACGGGAATGAGGCGGGACCTGCTCTTGCAGCGCTCGACTGAGCTGGCGGCTAGGTGGTGTCAATCAGTGCGCGCGGGCGGTGCGTTAATGATTCAAAAGTGAGCACGCGCGGAGCAGCAGCGCACGCGGTGACGGACAACATTCCCCACAGCCCAACGGTCACTGCGCATGGCAACTGTAAAACCCCGCCTCCAGACCGTACGCATCGCCTGCGTTTTGCGTCACCCTAGGATTCCTAACTCCTATTGTCTCTAGAAAATGTCAATCAATAACGTCTGCCGTCATAATAAGGAGTGACGTCTCTAGGCGTAATAGCAATAACTGGAGAGATTGAGCAAAGTGGGTTGAACAAAAGTTTAGGTTCCGGGGAATGTGAGATTTATTTATCCTTTTGTTGCTGCTTGTGTAGAGATAGGGGTGTGATTTTAAAGGGATATGCCACCTGGTAAAGTCTTAACGGACACAGAGGACTGGGAAATGACAATAGCAAAATACTGCAGATGCTGAAAATCTGAACTAAAAACAGAAAATGCTGGAAAGAAAACTCAGCAGGCCAGGCAGCATCTATTGAGAGAGAAACAGTTAATGTTTTGTAGAATAAGGGTCTGGCACATATAGGGTTAATGTGGGACTGAGTACAGTACCGCCTGCACAGTAATGTTAGAGAACAGATGACCTGCACCTCAGTCTAGTTTTGGATAGAACTGTGCACAAGCATGCATGGAGACAGCTCCAAGCTTGAACCCTTTACTATATATTCTTTCAAGTTATCAACAGTCACAGATTGCAACTCTTTGAGTACAATCACAGTTCTTGGTTTTCCAGGAGTGGGACATGAACCCACAACCCTCTGATTCAAAGGCAAGGGTGCTATGAACTGAGCCACAGCTGACATCTCCCCCTTTACTATATATATGTACACAGTTCTAATAGCTAATAAATACATACATTTAACCTACTTAAGACTACGGAGACTTCATTAAGACCTACCGAATGGTATCCAACACTCTATAACATGGTGGCAGCAAATGGAAAAACACAAAACATTGCAGAAAATGTAGAGAAAAACTAAAATCCTACAAGACCAAATAATAAATTCAATGAAGCATTCTAACCTGAAGAAAAGCTCAAGAAGCAGGCGCGCAAAGGAAAATTGCCAGGGAAAAGCTCAAAAGAAAGGCTTGGAAGCTGAAGGCAGAAATTTAAAATTCCTCACTGAAGCAGAAGACTGTTACGGATCTCTTGGAAGTCCAGCCTCAATTTCCAAAATCAAGAGTCAGCACACCTAACAGGCGTGAGCTAAAATGCAGGATAAAGCAATCCTGAGAAACTTTTAAATTGTTCAGTAGTCAAAAATTGCCGTTTAAAATCTCCATCGGATAAACTAGATTCCTGAGTCTGAACACAATAGCGCCTGAGCTCATTCTGAGGAAAAAAATTGATTAATTTGGAAGAATCGTGACTAAAGAATCAGCTTTAAACACTAGCAAAGGCCAGGGTTCAACACCTTCATGACCCTAAAGCATAGTGCTGAAATGGAGTAGTCTACAGCTAGTAATCCAAGCAGCGATTGTTTAAAATCTTTCAGTGCTGAGCGCGAGTGCTATTGCAGCAAGAACCCACCAAAACCAGCAAGTGCGGGTAAACCCTTTGTCTTCGAACAAACCATGGTGCCGTCTTGAATTCAGCAACTTCTTAAAGCTAAACATACACTTTAAAATTTTTTAACCGTGCATCAGAAATCCACTATTCCGAATCAATTTGGACTTATCCAAAGCCCAGATTAATCACATAATTGGGGAATTGGGAGAAAAAGATTCCTTAGATACGTGATTGCATCAGGTCTGGATAAAAAGACATAAGCTCAAAACATTAACACGCTGCTTTATTCAATAGGCCCGATAGCAGACGACATTATTGCTAGACAAGGAATTAACAAATCATCTGCTAAATCTGAAGAAATACTAAAATTATTCGATGTTTATTTTAACCTAAGAAGTAACAAAATCCTCCAAAGGGCTAAATCTAATAAGTGTGTCCAGCAGCCAGGAGAACCTGTCAACTCATTCATTAATGATTTGAACATCTGAGCTGAAGGCTGTGAATATGGAGACCAAAAATGTGAACTTATCAGGGATAGATTAGTTGTAGAAATAGTTGACAACGCACTCTCAGACATGCTGCAAGTGAAGGAAAATCTAACCCTCGAGAAAGCTATCCAGATTGTTAGGCAGTCTGAACTCTGTGTGCAGCACAGGTCCATTTGAATAGAAGAAAGTAAATCATGGTACAAAGGAAACCCCACAATCCAGTTAGATAACCAGCACAGAAACAGGGACACTCCAGGCCAAGGGAAACAATATCCTAACCAACCAGTGCAGCTTCCACTGTGGAGCAAAGTGCACCCACAGGCAAGATCAATGTACTGCAATTTCAGCCCAATGGTTTCAATGTAACAGGAGTGGACACTTTGGCAAACTGTGCAAGGCCAAAACATCTAAACACACAGAAGACCCAATGATGATTCATGAGGTCAAGACACACAGCCGTGCTTCATGGGTGAGGTCAAAGATCCTGGATTTTCATATTGGAATGCAGATACTTCAATTAAAGGCCATCTCACAAACTTCAAATTGGACACGGGTGAGTGTTATGGTCCTGCCGAATAAAGAATCATGACTGAGAGACCTCTGGCTTTGAGCAACAGACACCACCACTCTATGGACCTGGAAGAATCCACTAAGGCTTGGAGGAAAACAAGTCTTTGAGCTGATGTAAGTAATCTGTAACCAGTCTTTTCTCTCTTGAGCAGAGATGCCCGTGTAGCCTGGAATTTCCTCAAAACAGCAGAAGATGTCAAGACAACCACTTGTAAATTTTGCAGAACTGCAAGTTCCCAAGAGCTCAAACAGTAAAGAGTATCCTGACTGAGACATCAGCTCTGAACTGTCTTCTCTCTTTGCAGAGCAGGTTTGTCCATTTTTGTTACAGGTGTCGGAAAGCCCTCATTGGTCAGACTAGCCAACCATTCAGATGGTTACCATAACGCCTCCAGTGGAGGATAGACGAGAGCAACCAACAACCGGAAGAGACTCAACCTTCAACTCTGATGACTGTTGATGAGGTCAAGACTGTGACCACAGAGCAAACGCTGCAACCCCCAGCCAGCATGACAGTGCCACAGACAATGCTGCTGGAACCAAGTAGCAGTCTTCCATTGATGACAGCAAACCACACAGCCAAATGCAAAGGTGAGCTTACTAAAAAAATCCACATCCTCTGAACAAGAATCACCATCTTCCATCACAGAGGACATCACGATGACCCACATGACAAAAGAAAAGGAAAAAATTCCATGGAGACAAGCACAACATTCGTACACCATGCAAGAAACCGGATGAAATGGCAACCACCTGTCACCACAACTGCCAAATTGACAAAGTATGGTTCAATATCAAGGAATGGAAAAAGAGGATAAAAAGTTACCCAGATGCTAGAACAACCTCCAAATCAACAGAGTTTACCTGCATTGACAGAACCTAGCGCTCCTCTGACAGTAGTGCAAACAAGTTATGGAAGGGTTATAAGGCTTCCACACTGCCTAAACCTATGATCTCAGAGACTTGAAGGGAGAGATGGGGTAGTAATACCAATGTAAATATATGGGTAAACTATTGTGAAAAACATATCTTTTTATTTCTGCTTTTTTTTTGCTTTTATCTTTTTATTTCTGTTGGACTATGGATTAAAATTACAATGGCTGCAGTTTGAAAGACATGTCCACTGGAACAGTGTGAGGGATATATACAATGTTGCTGTCCTGGAACAGTGTGTGCCATAAAAGACAGGATGGTGCCAAGGAGGAGTCTGGTCTCATGGAGAACTGCCTGGCAACAACATTTTAATTGGCTCCTAACCAGGTGACCAGGATTTGTGTGAGAGCAGTGCAGCAGAGAAAAAAGCTCCTAGCCAGAAAAGAGAAAAGACCTAAAACCTCGTTCTCCTGTGTGTGTAAGATTCCAGTAATTCTACAATAATAGTTAGCTATTTTTCCACCCTCATATCTCTATAACCTGCTCTCTCTCTGAAAAACCCCTGTCAAGAGGAAAAGGGGAAAATCACCGTTAGAGATATTGAAAAGCAAGTGCTCAACAAGTGAACTAAAGTGCTGGGAAGATCACCTCAAGTCATCAACAGAGCACTGAAAGGAATTTGGAAGACATCGAGCAAAATCAACCCATCGAATCCCATACTCCAGAATTAGTGCTATTGAACTGTTTTATCCCACCCTTAAAATCCATATTTTTGTGTGGCTTGTGTGTCTTGTATACATGTGTATAAGGATTTAAGAAAGAGTAGAGTTTAGGTTGTAGAGTTAAAAATTAGAAGTTCATATTTCTTTCTTTTGCCACTGGTTAAAGACAATTTGTTCAATAAATAGTTATTTACTTATTAGGTTTACAAACCTGGTGCTCATATTCTGTTAACCTAAATTAAACAATTAGGTGGTTTGATCAAACTTTTCACATTTGTTGCGGCTTGGGCAACAGTGGGGCTTGATATTACAGCGCACTACCCCAGTGAGTCGTGACACCATAATAACTTGAAATACATTGGATGATGACTAAGAATAAGGGTCTGGCACATATAGGGTTAATGTGCAACTGAGCACAGTACTGTCCACACAGTGATGTAAGAGAATATATGACCCACATCTAGAGGTCAGTCTAGTGTTGGACAGAGCCATGTGCACAAGCAAGCATAGAGACAGCTACTACCTTGAATTTTTTACTATATATAAGTACATAATTCTTGTAGTTAATAAATGCATACTGTTAACCCACTTAAGACTACAAATCTTCGTTAAGACCTACTGAACATTATGCAACATGCTGCAACATGCTTCAGGTCAACAGTCTTTCATCAGGATTGGGAAAAGTCAGAAATGCCTGTGTGCATGTCCCTTTGTTTGAAGCATTAAAAGGGGGAGGAGGGTGGAGAAAGAATATCTTGACATATAATCAAGAGGAGAAAAATGGATCCATTAAAACACAGTTTTGGGGCATTGCAAGTCATATTAGAGCTCCATAATGGTGCCTACCTCACTTAGGCACATGTGTGAGGTGAGTCACACCTGATGTCTTAATGATGCAGGCATTAGCGCATGTGCAATCCGCTGGAAGTATGCTGAGTGCGCATATTATGTCAAACAACGTGCAACACTGATTTAATGTCATGGTGCCATTTAGCTCAATGATCAAGCCAATGACTTCCTTTAACCTCGCTCAGCTAAAGACATGTTCGGCAGTATTAAGGAACTCCCAGCATTGCTATATAAAGAAATCATCAACTATTGGCATGTTAGTTGCTGGTTGATTTTTCTTTTGACAGGAGTTATAATTCTACAAGTCTGGTGCTTTCTATAGTTGTTAAAGAGGCTAAAGTCTACATGGAGTGTTGTGGCAAATGCTGAAGCTTGGTCAGCACAGACACAATGGATCAAATGGCCTCCTTCTGCAGTGTATTCCAAGGGCAGAATTTTATGGCTGACGTGCGGGTGGCGGAGCCTGCACATCAGCGCTTAAAATGTTGTGCACTGATGTCGGGCGATCATTTCCAGAACTGGCACCTCCCCAGTTGTTGCAGCCTCAACAATGCAACAGTCACTGGCAGAGGGGCAGAGGAGCTGCTACCCTCATCCGGAGCGCCCTGAGAGGAGCTCGCAGCGACGACAGGCAGCTGCTGCGCCGACGTGAGGTCACATTGGACCTCCCTGCTCACCACAGATGGATGGGCACCGAGCTGGGACACTTGGTGCCCAGAACATCTCCCACATTGCGAATGACCACCTGTGGCCATTAGCGCTGTGAGGACTTGCAGGTCAAAGCGTAACCCAATCAGAAGCTGATCAATCCGTTGGAAGCCCCTCTCCATGAGAGTCGCCAATCTCTCCATGGAGGAAGCCTGACGCTCTGACATGAGGTTCATGTCATCACTGATACTCTGCCTGGATTCCTCCACCACAGAGACCAAGTGAAGCACACACTCATGCAACCCTGCCAGATGCTTCTGCGCACCCTGCCGCTTGTCCTGCAGCTGCTGCATGGCTGACATCTCCAGAGGCACATCATCACTGCCTGACTCAGCATGTGCCTGGTCCCCTGCAGTCCTCCGGCTGCTGGCGCCATCGGCACTCTCTGTCCGTGCCATCTCCTCCAGCGATTGTGAAGTGCCCTCTCCACTGTGCCCCGGGACACTAGCCAACGTCATAATCCCCACCGAAGTGTTTGTCGCTGCGCTGGTGCCTGGCTCACTGAAAGGATGTGACACAAGTTGCAAGTGTTGGCCCTCAGGTGTGGAGGGGGGCCGCTGGACGTGTTGGTGGCGGCCATGCAGTGATGATGCTGAAATTAGCAACAAGGATAGTGCATCAGTTAGCGTTCAGGCAGTAACACCTTTCATCCCTTTCCCCACCCAGCCTCATAAGTCGCTCACCCTTCAAGAGCCTAAGGAGACGAACATTGGTGGGGTGGTAAATAGTTAAGAGGAGGCCCAAACATTACACACGCATACAGACAGATTGGTCAGATGGCCTAAGGAATGTCACATGGAATGTTATGTGGATAAGTGTGTGGTTAAGCGCTTGGGCAAGACAAGCAAGGTTCGGGAATACATGAGTAATGGTAGGACCGTGGGAAGTCACGACAATTACAGGGACCTTGCTGGGCAGACCCGTTAAGGTAGCAGAACAGGAACATAAGGCATTTAACAAGATCAAAGCCAGACTTGCCTTTATTAGCCGAGGAATAGAATGTAGGAGAAGGGAGGCCAGGTTGCAAGTGCAGAAAACACTGTCGAGGCCACATCTACACTTCTGCATTCAGCTGTGACCTGCGCTTCATGGGAGGGATGGCATTGGAGTGGGGAGAGTGCAGAGGTTCCTGACCTGGATACATGCTGGCCTGGAGAGTTGGAGTTATGAGGAAACATTGCAAACACTTGCCACATTTGCCGTGGAGCACAGGAGATTGAAAGGTCACATTATTGACCTTCATACCGTTATGAGGGGCATAGAATGGTGGACAGAAGGCAACATTTCCCCTTGGCGCAGGGATGACTAATGTGGTTTATTTAAGTTGAGCGCCATGAGGTTGACAGGTGAGGGGCTGAGGACCTTTTGAACAGAGTCCTAAGATGATATAAGTCTTTGGATGTGCAGCAGCGATGCCATGGCACATTAGGCCATGGGGATAGTGGTCACAAATGAGATAAGACGACTTTGGAAGGTGCTAGAGACGTGCATCCTCAAGAGTTCGAGGGACCTTTGTGTATGACCCACACGTCTGACTGTATCAGCCTGTGAATGAGCAGTGTTGCTGCATTAACGATTGCAGCAATCATCAGTGCTTTGGATGGTGGGGAGACAGAGTGGATGGGACTGTGGCCCTCAAATACCTGGCCGCTGCACCCCAGCCTCGCCTACACCTGCCAACCTGGCCGCCTGCCTCCACCCCAGCTCTATGGCCTGCTCCTCATATGTGGTGAGGTGCTGCAGCACGGCGTGCCCACCACCAGTCCGCAGACACTCCCGGCTATTGTTCTCAGTTTTTGCCTGCAGAACAGAGAAGAGCATTTATTGGGGCTGATCGCTCATGTACTCTGCACGCGCACGCCACACTCCAACCACAGTAGCCCATCTGAGGCCTCCAGCGGCTCCTGTCCACACCACTGGTGATCAGTCACCAGAAGATAGTCCGGCTGCTCCCAACCCCCTCCCCCAATGGCCACCTTGGACACATTCGTCATCCATCACTTTGAATAACACATGGGTCTTAGCGCCCATTGCAAGGAGGCACAACTAGGTGCGGCGCCGAGGCCAGCAGGTGGCTCTTGGCCATGACACCTTGAGGCTCCCCTTCCACCATCTCATCACCATCTATATGACATGTGTTGGAGTTCTGAGTATGTGTCTAGCTGCCTCCCCTGCAGGCTGCCCCCGCACTACTCAAATGTGACAAACACCAACATATGCTGCGGGGAGAACCCATCTTCTCCTCAGCCACTAAGGCTGATGTAAGCATGTTCACTATCTGTTTGCCCACCCAGCGTGCGCCAAATGTGCAATAACGACACGAAGACATGGCCGGGGGAGGGGGGGGTGGTGGTGCCTCAAAGGCTAAGGCTACCTGCTGGGTAAAATGGCCAAGGCTGACATGGTACTCACCCTTCCAGAGCGCAACAAATCATTGAAGTGCTTGCGGCACCGGGTTCCCGTGCGCCGCACAGCATCTTGAGAGCTTACAGCTTCCTCCACCTCCTGCCATGCCTGCCTGGTCACATGGGGGGCCCTCCTCCTCCCATCCTCCGGAAACGGCACCTCCCGATGGTTTGACACCTCTTCCAGGAGGGCAGCAAGGCAGTCATCAGAGAACCTAGGGGCACATTGGCCCCCCCGCTGGCCCATCCTGCAGCCTGCCCCCCTCCTCCACCTCTGCCCTCACTTCTTCTGGTGCCAGGTCGCTGGCTGTGGTGAACAGCCTAAAGGAGGCTGCCTGGCCTTCCTTTATACAGGCTGCCGGTTCCCCATTAGAACCAGTGGTCTGAACACGCCTGCCGCCAATTTGAATTTCCCGCTGAACACGGGAGTCTGAAACGCGCTGGGTGGGCCTTAATTGACCTGCCCATGCAAAATGGCGGCGCGGCCCGTTTCTCTGGCGGGGATCGGCTCCGCGCCCGCCGCCGATTCGGTCGGGCCCACCCGCCCGACAAACGCAAAATTCAGCCCTATGATTCCATTTGCTGACTTCAAAGCTTCTGCACAAACCAGCTGTTTCCAGATGTGGATTCACTAGCAGGCATACAGCATGACTTGGAGAATCACCAGAAGCTACACCAAGCAGGACAAGCTGCTGGAATTGGGAGGAGAGGGATTAGGGTTCTCAGCAGGAGGCCACATCCACCCAGGGTGTTCCGGGGGCAATTCTCCTAACTGAGCCTCAGTGAAGAACTGTGTGTGACATCTGCATTTCAGTGAAGATATCTTCAATGAAATATGCCATCTGCTGCAGCAACAACTGGAACTTCAGGGCAAGGCTGATTGCTAGTGGTTCGTATGAAGGTGACTGTAATGAAAAACGTTTACACATTTGGCTCCTTCCAGGGTGAAGCTGGGGACGAATGCAATATCTTGCAGTAAGGGAAGGGAAGTCACTGACGTTTCACCTTCAAATGGAGCTAACTATATTTCATGGGAGAGAAGCAGCTGGAGTAAGTGCATGGCTTTTCTAGGATTGCAGGCTTCCCTAAGATACAGGGTGTCATTGACTGTAGGGATGTCCCTTTGCGGAATCACATATCAACTCTGTCCTATAAACTGAAAAAAAAAACTTGGCAGGTGGAGTTTAATGTAGTAAAGTATGAGGTCATGCATTTTGGTAGGAAGAATCCCAAGGCAGACTATTATTTAAATGGCAAGAGACTCCAAAAAGGTGCAGCACAGAGGGATCTGGGTGTTCTTGTGCATGAAACACAAAAAGTTAGCATGTAGGTGCAGCAAGTAATTAAGGAGGCAAATGGAATTTTGACCTGTATTGCTAGGGGTTGGAGTTTAAAAATAGGGAAATCTTGTTACAACTGTACAGGGTGTTGATGAGGCTGCACCCGGAGTACTGTGTACAGTTTTGGTCTCCGTATTTAAGAAAGGATATACTGGCATTGGAGGCCATTCAAAAGAGATTCACTAGGCTGATTCCTAGGGGTTGGTTAAACAGGTTAGGCCTTTATTCATTAGAGTTTAGAAGAATGAGCGGTGATCTTATTGAAATGTATAAGATTCTGAGGGGGCCTGACAGGGTAGATGTTGAGAAGGTGTTTCCACTAGTGGGGGACTCTCGAACTAGGGGACATAGTTACAGAATAAGGGGGCACTCATTTAAAACTGAGATGCGAAGGAATGTCTAGAATTTTCCATCCCAGAGAGTTGTGGAGGCTAAATCACTGAATGTATTTAAAGTGGAGGTAGATAGATTTTTGAAATATCGGGGAGTTGAGGGCTATGAGGAGCTGAAACGAAAGAGAAGCTGAGGCCTGGGGCAGATCAGCCTTGATCTTATTGAAAGGCGGGGCAGGCTTGAGGGGCTGAATGGCCTGCTCCTGCTCCTATTTCTTATTTTCTTACGCTAGAACCCAATGGAATTTCATTCCTTCAATGTCTAAAATCATGCAGTAAGATGCCTGGTATCCTGGCAGCATTTGTGATGCCTTCATTCTGTGGCATTCCACTGTGCCAGCTACATTTGAGCCACCATGGCAAACTAATGGGCGGCTACTGGATGACAAGGGCTATCCATTGTCAATGTGACCAATGATTTTTGTGCACAACACATGTGCACAACATGCATACAATGGAAGCCATGCTGTCACACAAAATATGATAGATTAGACCATTGATGTGCTGAAACAGTGCTTCCACTGCCTGGACCACTCTAGGGGAGCCCTGCAATACTCTGCACATCATGTGTTGAGATTCGTGATGGTCTTCTGCATGAGGTGACTGCCCTTGCCACCATCTGTACAGTGATCAGCTGAGGAGGAGGTGGAAGAAGAGGAAGGCAAAGGAAGAAAGCAATTTAGACAGCCCCTTTCTGTCCAGGCTGTTCGTAAAGAACTCACCTGAGTGCAGTATTCGCAACTCAATTCCCCATTCGCAAACAGTGACTTACCCTCCTTGTGTTACTGACCATCATAGCATCCTTTTGACCACAATGCAATAACAAAAACCAACAAAAAAATAAACATTCCAAACTAAATTTACTAATGAAATCAAGCCATATTATATACAGAAGTCAGCGAATCATCTATCTGCATTCCCTAAAGTGTCTGTCTTCCTTGTGCCTTTGCCTGTCCTAGAGTTCCTACACAGTGCTACTCCAATGGCTGCAGCATGGCTGGTGGAAGCCTGCTGACTTACAGCCAGGGAGACTGGTGGTCTTGTAGCTCTGACTCCAGAAAGCCCATCTTTTCACTGTACTATCTCACCATGGGCAGCAGCAGTCTGGACGGGCTGGCTGACAGGCAACAGCGATGGCACTGACAGAGTGAACTATGTTGGGAGGATGTTTGCTGTCATGTTGAGAGAGGACAGCAGGTTTGTGCTCCACGGAAGCACTGCCACTCCCTTGGGGTGGCATCTCAGTGTCCCTAATTGGGGGACAAATTGCTGGACTGCTGTGAAACTCCCAGTGCAGCAAACATTTCATTTTGTATACCCATCAGCCTATTCTTGTAGACCACCCTATTAGAGTCTTCACTGAGTCTTTTGTGGCAGGATCTTTGGGCACAGAGACATCAAAGGGATCAGAATCATGTCCAATATTCAAACAGAAGAATGGATTGCAAAATCATCTTCTGCCAACTGCAAGATAAAGAGCTTGAAATTATGCAGAAGGTTATGGCCTGCTCCTCTTAATTAAAAGGTACTTAATTTGAATTACCTGATAATTTGAATACTGTTTGCATTAAAATTGTACTTTACCGTGTTAGTTACATTGCTTATTTCAAATGATTGGACCATTTCATGTTTTAATGCAAAGAAATGGCCTTGATTTATTATGAGTAGATGGTGATAAATGGTAACACTGAAGAATTCTTCTTACAGCTACTTCGGGGAATGTTAACTTGCTTAAAATAAAATAGTGGATGATAGAACTTCGGACAAATGCATTAAGAGTTAATACCTACAATTCCACAGTGTAATTTTAAGGCAAAGGAGACAGGATGAAAAATAACTGTACCTCATGAAGGCAGGTGAGTAAGGTAATGAATGCAGATACACAATTGGACAGTAACATATGAAAAAAATTGTTTCCAAAACAGTTGTTTGTTGCAATGAAAGTTAGTGACAACGTAGATGTTAAGTTTCTGCTCGAGTGTGGGTCATGAATCCTGTGAATGGAGACGATCAGTTTCTTCATAAATCCAATTACAAAATAAAATTGTATAATGGATCTATGATGGTTCCATAGGCAATTGTAGTGAAAATTGTACCAGAAAAGTGCACATGGCTTTTAGTGGGACATCTTTAACTACAGATTGAAACTCAAGATCATATGGAACTGTATCAGAAGCTAAGCCTTCCCAAGGTGCAAGCAGCTGATATCTTTATGTAGCTACTATTAACATCAAGCCAATAACAAAAGATAATTAGAAACTTGTAACTTGGGAAACTTAGCGTACATTGCTTTCATGTATGGTACTGAAATATGACACCAGTAGTGTGGACTGTGATGTGAAATGCCTGTTGCATTGAAAAGAGTCTCCAATTTCTGATTTATGAGCTTGTTACAAATGAAATGCTCACATTTGTTAGTGAACCTACAGACTATGTGAAGTATAGTGACAGTTGTGAAGCCTAACCCAGAACCACCCTTGATTCCATGGGGTAGATTTGGACTTGTGCATCTGTGTAAAACAGGCGATAGTGAATCAGCAGCTTGTTTTACATCTCTCCCTTTTTCCATTGAAATCAATGGGAATAAAAGTCAGGATGATGTATCTCTGGCTACTACTTTTCTGTCACCCATTTCACACTATTGCACAAAGTCAAGATCTATCCACCAGCACATGACAGTAACTCCTGTCTGTAATCTAGATATAAAGGAGCCAGAACTTTCTGCAACTCAACATTGTCAAAACCAAAGCCATCCTGTTTAGTAACTGTTAAAAACTCTGCTCCCTCTCCATTGCTTCACACTCCAGAACTTTCTCCCTAAATGTCTGCATAATGCTACATCCTTCTCTACCTTTAAAAGCCTTCATCTGCCCTCCCCAGTTCCTTTCTTTCATGCGCTTGGATCTGGCATTGAACAGTGAAGTGCTTTGAGATATTTTACATTAAGCGAGCGAGAAAGGAAAACCATATAATGACAGTTTATATTTATGTAGTGCCTTTAATTTCAATGGATCCCAAGGGTTTTCACAAATGGAAATATTTTGGGGAAGAGACAACATACCATGGAGGGAGAGATTAGAAAGGATGACCAAAGACTTGATTAAATAGATGGGTTTGAACAGATTTTGAAGGATGTGGAAGGATGAGGGGTTTGGCAGTGCCGGGTGGGTGGAGGGAGTTGGGGGGGTGGAGGGGGGGAGGTGGTGGGGGGGGGAAGGTTTCAAACGGTTGCGCCAGTTGGCTCAAAGCAGACAGGAGGGAATGCATAAAAACCCTGAGGACCAAAGGGACCAGGGCAGGATACAAGGCTAAAGTAGATTGTAAAGGCAAGTAAAAAGGCAATGAGTGCATTTGAAGTCAAGGCCAAGGATTTTAAATTTTGTACGTTGGAGTAGGTCAGCAAACATAGTGGGCATCAATGAACTAGACTTAGGGAGACTGAGTTATGGACAAGATAGAGTTTATGAAGGGTGGAAAATGAGAAGGCAACATTTAAGAAAGCGATTGTAATAATCAAGTCCAGAGTTGGCAAAAGCATGGATGAGGGGTTCAACAGTGGATGAGTGATGGTGGGGGCAAAGTTGGGCATTAAATTTTTGTTGTTTCTAGGTCTGTTGCTTTTTACACTGCTCTTGTCTTCCACTACCTTTCTAGCTTTCTCCCTCTCCCTCAAAATTTTTCTCTGAAGCTCTCTTTTTGCTTCTCTTTTGTTTGTCTCTTTCTTTTTCTGTTTATCCTGCCTATGTTTAACACATCCCACCACCTCACTGATACCTACCATTTGTCCCTTGGGCATTTTCACTGTTTTCTGGTATCATCCTACATTCCGCCTAGCCGTCTCCTGCTTGTTCTAGCAGTCTCTGCTATCTTTTATATTCTCTCTTTCTATCTCTCTCTCTCTTTCACCTTATTTGATCTCCTGCTCACAGGTAGTTACTCCCTCTTTAATCATATTACTCTATCTGATATATTTCTTTTGTGATTTTTGTCCCTTTCATACCCTCCACCTCTAACCAAGCCACTTCCACATTCTATCAGGTATTTACAAATTTTACCAAGGGGAAACTAAGACCAGATGTTCACTACATTGTTATATGGCTGCTTCATCAGATCATTCACTGTCTACATTACACTTCCTCACACTTCCTTCCACTATTCCTAAAATGCAATATCTCAGGCTTAGAAGACAATTTATGGAGCTTAGTGTAAAACATACATTATATTTAATTAATCACAGGCTTGCAAGAGAATTTGGTCAGCTTTCTGAGTGGAAATGAAATCATATCACAATGACTATGAAAGGTTCCATTTATAATACTTGAATTATATGTTTACAAAAAAAGGTTAATGTTCCTCCACTCCCAGCGGCTCTGATGCAGTATCCTCCATTACCAGTACCTGTTGTCTGAGAAAGCGAGAGCTTAATCACTGCTCCCATATTATCAGACAGCAAGTGATACAGTGGAGGAGGTGGGGGCTGGTGCTTAGGGTGAGGATCCCCTATAATCTTTGGAATGATCGACATAAACGTCCCCTATAGGTGCACAGCTGATGGGGCAGTCCACACCCCTGAGGTCTTCCCATTTTCTGTGCCTCATTCCTCAATCACTGGAGTCCTCCCTTCTTTGCTATGTTTTCCGTGCTTCTCTTCCTTTCTCTTATCCTGCTGTAATCAGTTATACCTAGTCTTGTGTTTATTGTCTCATTATTAGTCCCTTTTGCCTTGCACCAATTGTTAATTGCTTCTGACCTCCATCCTATCACAGGCCTTCCTTCTTCTCCTTTCTCTCAACCCCATTTTTCCTGCATTTGTACTTGTTTCAAAATTGCTAAATGTCTAATTTTTTCCAGCCCTGATGAAAGGTCATTGTTCTGAAACATTAATTTTCTTTCTGTCCCCACAGATATTGTCTGACCCACTATGGATTTGCCTTCTTTTGGAGTCTACCCCACATGTCCACGATCCTATTTTAGGTGCAGGGGTGTGGGGAAAGGGGATATTCTGAGGGTGATGGAAAAACTTTTTCTAATTTAGTTCGAGGATTGTGAATTTTGTGCTTGCAGTCTCTCATCTTTTCCTCATTGACTTACTTCACCTTTGCCTCCATCTTCCATTACTTAAAGAATCTGTAACTTCACCTGCATGGAGCCTCCCCTAAGTGTTAGCAAAATGATCAAATTTCATTACAAGGTGTAGTTTTTAATAGAAACCAAAACCATCAAGTGGAATTTGTTTCTGCATTAGTCTGTATCTTGGTATAAAGCTGTTTGATCTCTGAGGAACTTGATTTCTGAAGCAAAAGGATATAGTAACACATCTTCCCTTTGAAATCTTTTGACATTACTTTTGTTGAGTCCACTCACATGGATTAATAAACTACTTTTAACTTTTTGAAACTAATTTCATGCTTTGTCATGAGATAGAACATCTTATTATTTATTTATGTAAAAAAACAGCTACCTTATTTAAAGTTTTAAAACAATAAACTCATTCTTTGAGTTTATTGCAGTAGACATGCTGTGAAATTGCAGCTGAAAATTTTAAAAATGGCCGATAATATCTTCGGGCAATAATTTGATGCTTTTAAATGTTACTTGTCATACCCAGTACAGGCACGACATATTATGAACTTTCAGTCAATGCTTTTAAAAATTGGACACAAACAAGCTGTAAGGATGGCTATGGCAAATCACATTGACATTTGAACTACAGACAGTATCAGGTCCCCGGCAGATACATAATTAAATATGGAAATAGATGAGAGAACCTCACAGCTATCTGTGGAATTCAGACATCTCATTGTTTAAGGAATGGGCCAACACCTAAAGATTATGGAGCTTCCAGACTGCCTCCATATTTCATACTGGACAAAAGCGGAGATCGAAACTCAAAGATCACTATCAACTTCCCATTGTATAGCAATGGCCTCCTCCATCCAAACCAGGCTGGGTGGGCCTTGAAAGTGTTAACACAGCAGCCATATGATCAAAACTGATTTTGGGGACGGCACCCCTATTACCCAGGACCAAGCAAATCCACCAGAACCATTAATCGTTAGCAGTCTGAGAACCAGACTCTGAAACTGGCTGCAAGTCATCAAGCAGCCAAAGTACTTAACCTGTTCCAGTTTCAAAGTTCACCTGAGAACCAACCTCCTAAATATTTGGCTACAAGAAACCTCACAACCTTGTGAACCCTTTGTTTTACAAGACCCTCACTTCAACTTTAAATCATCGAATACATTCAATAAACCATTGGCCTTTCATGTGGGAAACCGTAAATCATAAATCAGAGACTGAATTAGCTGTATTCTGTAAAAGTGCCCTATCTTTACCTGTATCCAATCTTTGTGTGTGTACATGCTTGAGACCAAATGTGTGACATTGCATTAATTTGTGTAAGTGTACGAGAATAAATAATCTTCTTTGTTTTTAAACTCACAGCAGCTTTCCCCTGAATTATTTAATTGGAATACACACTCCAAGGGTAAGAAAAGACACACCTCTTTCCATACAAAACATACTGATTCCAGGCAGTAAGAGATCACATACATTCTGTCTGTGGCATACTAGATCAATCTCTCAAATCAGAAAGAATTGATGAGTGTAATGTGGTTGATGTGGTTGGTGTACGTGGACTTCCAAAAGGCATTTGATAAAGTGCCACATAACAGGCATGTCAGCAATATTAGAGGCCATGGAATAAAATGGACAGCAGCACGGATACGAAATTGACTGAGAAACAGGAAACAGAATATAGTTGTGAACGGTTGTTTTTCAGTTTGGAGGAAGCTATATAGTGGGGTTCCCCAGGGGTCAGTGTTTTTCTTGATATCTGTTAATAACCTAGACTTGGGTGTACAGGGCACAGTTTCAAAACTTAGAAATGTTGTGAACTGTGAGGAGGACAGCGATAAACTTCAAGAGGACATAGTCAAGCTGGTGGAATGGGTGGACACGTAGCAGATGAAATTTAATGCAGAGAAGCGTGAAGTGATACATTTTGGTAGGAAGACTGAGGAGAGGCAATATAAATTAAAGGTTACAGCTCTAAAAGGGCTGCAGGCAGAAGGGCTGTGCATAAATTTGTAGAAATCATTGAAGGTGGCAAGGAATGTTGAGAAAGCGGTTAATAAAGCATATGGGATCCTGGGCTTTATAAATAGGGGTATAGAATAGAAAAGTAAGGAAGTTATGATGAACCTGTATAAAACACTGATTCAACCTCAACTGGGTGCCACACTTTAGGATGTGAAGGCATTAGAGAGAGTATCAAAAAGATTCACAAGAATGATTCCAGGGATGAGGAATATCAGTTATGTGGATAAGTTGGAGAAGCTGGGGCTGTTCTCCTTGGAAAAGGGGAGATAAAGAGGAGATTTGATAGAGGTTGTTCAAAATCATGAGGAGTCTGGACAGAGCAGATTGGTAGAAAGTTCAAGAACCAGGGGACACCGATTTAAGGTGATTGGCAAAAGAAACAATAGTGACGCGGGGAAAAGAATTTTAATGCAGAGAGTGGTTAGGATCTGGAATGCACCAACTGGGAGTGTGGTGGAGGCAGATTCAATTGTGGCTTTCAAAAGGGAATTTTTTAATTACTTGAAGAGAAAACAGTTGCAGGGCTATGATGGAAAAGGGGGCGAAGTTGGGCTAGATGAGTTGCTCTTGCAGAGAGACGGCATGGACACAGTGGGCCAAATGGCCTCCTATGCTGTTTACTATTCTCTGATAATGTCAGCCTTGCCATTGCTTCTGATTTTCCTGGCATAGTCATCATACTCAATCAGTCTCATTAATTCTTCTAATGCAGCCCTCCCCACCACCAACCCCCACCCTTTATACAATATACGCTTCCAACCTGCTGATTTCTTCAGCGATTTCAAAATAGTTTGCTTAACAAACTTAATGAACTTTTTGGTGAAGTCAAATCAATTCAGAAGACTAATGGATTGTTACACTTTTGACAAGTGTGTTTGTGCTAATCATGAAGGAAGATCTTGCAAGTTTCATTTCCTCAGGATGCCCCAAAGTGCTTTTTTATTCTTTCATGGGGCATGGGTGTCATTGGCTAGGCCAGCATTTTTATTGCCCATCCCTAATTGCCCTTGAGAAGATGGTGGTGAGCCACCTTCTTGGACTGCTGCAGTCCATGTGGTGTAGGTGTACCCCCAGTGCTGTTTGGGAGGGAGTTCCAGGATTTTGACCCAGCCATAGTGAAGGAACAGCAATACAGTTCCAAGTCAGGATGGTGTGTGGCCTGGAGGGGAACTTAAAGGTGGTGGTTTTCACATGCATCTGCTGTCCTTGTCCTTCTAGGTGGTAGAGGTCGTGGGCTTGGAAGGTGCTGTCAGAGAAAACTTGGTGAGTTCCTGCAGTGCATTTTGTAGATGGTATCCACTGCTGCCACTGTGCTTTGATGGTGGATGGGGTGCCAAACAAATGGGTGCTTTGTCCTGGACGGTGTCAAGCTTCTTGAGTGTTGTTGGAGCTTTACTTATCCAGGCAAGGGGAGAGTATTCCATCACACTCTTGACGTGTACCTTGTAGATAGTGGACAGGCTTTGGGAAGTCAGGAGGTGGGTTATTCACCGCTGAATTCCTAGCCCCTGACCTGTTCTTGTAGCCACAGTGTTTATATGGTTGGTCCAGTTCAGTTACTGATCAATGGTAACCCCAGGATATTGATTGTGGGGGATTCAGCGATGATAATGCCATTGAATATAAGGGGAGATAGATGGATTATTTCTTGTTGGAGATGGTCATAGCCTGCCACTCTGTGTGGTGAGTGTTACCTGCCACTTATCAGCCAAAGCCTGAATGTTATCTAGGTCTTGTTGCATTTGGACATGAACTGCTTCATTGTGTGAGGAGTTGCGAATGATGCTGAACATTGTGCAATCATCAGTGAGCATCCCCATTTCTGACCTTATGATGGAGGGAAGGGCATTGATGAAGCAGCGGAAGGTGGTTGGGCCTAGGAAACTACCCTGAGGGACTCCTGCAGTGCTGTCGTGGGACTGAGATGATTGACCTCCAACAACCTCCGACAACCACAGCCATCTTCCTTTGTGCTAGGTAGGACTCCACCAGGTGGAGAGCTTTCCCCCGATTCCAGTTTTGTGAGGGCTCCTTGATGCCACATTTGTTAAAATGAGGCCTTGCTCTCAAGGGCAGTCATTCTCACTTCACCTCTTGAGTTCAGCTCTTTTGTCCACACTTGGACTAAGGCTCTAATGAGATCAGGAGCTGAGTGGCCATGGTGGAACCCAAATTGAGCGTCAGTGAGCAGGTTTTTTCTGAATAAGTGTTGCTTGACAGCATTGTTGATGACTCCTTCCATCACTTTACTTTCATCGAGAGTAGATTGATGGGGCAGTAGTTGGCCGGGCTGGATTTGTCCTGCTTTTTTGTGGATAGGATATATCTTGGCAGTTTTCCACATTGCCAGGTAGATGCCAGTCTTGTAGCTGTACTGGAACTGCTTGGCTAATGGCCAAGAGAAATGAAAAACAGCAGCAAGCAGATGTTGAAGAAGCCGAAGACAATCACCAACATCCGTGTTGCTTTCTTCTCCTTCTGGTGGGGCAGTTTACCTTTGGCTGCTGATTTAGGATGGGGATATTTGTGGAGGTAGTGAGGTGATGGCATAGTGGTATTGTCACTGGACTGGTAACCCAGGGTAATGCTCTGGGGACCTAGGTTTGAATCCCACCACAGCAGATGGTGGAATTTGAATCCAGTAAAAATCTGGAATTAAAAATCTGATAATGACCATGAAACCATTGCTGATTGTCATAAAAACCCATCTGGCCCACTGATGTCCCTTAGGGAAGGAAATCTGTCACCCTTACCTGGCCTGGCCTACATGTGACTCCAGTCCAACAGCAATGTAGTTGACTCTCAAATGCCCTCTGAACAAGGACTATTAGGGATAGGCAATAAATGCTGGCCCCACCAGCAATGCCCACATCCCATGAATGAATAAGAAAAAAATTAATTACTTAATTGCCCACCACCATGCACAACTGAATGTGGCAGGAGTGCAAAGCTTAGATCTGTTCTGTTGGTTGTGGGATCGACACTTAGCTCTGTCTATCACATTCTGCTTTTGCTGTTTAGCATGCAATTCGTCCTGTGTTGTAGCTTCACTAGGTTGACACCTAATTTTTAGGTATGCCTGGTGCTGCTCCTAGCATGCCCTCTTGGATTCTTCATTGAGCCAGGGTTGATCATCCAGCTTGCTGGTATTGGTAGAGTGGGGGATATGCCAGGCCATAGGTTACAGATTGTGGTTGTATGCAATTCTGCTGCTGCCGATGGCTCACAGTGCCCCAGCTTTGAGTAGCTAGGTCTGATCAAAACCCATCCCATTTAGCATGATGGTAGTGCACACAACACGATGGAGGGTATTCTCAATGTGAACACAGTACTTCGTCTCCACAAGGACTATGCACTGGTCACTCCTACCAATCATGTCATTGACAGATGCATCTGCAACAGGTAGATTGGTGAAAATGATGTAAGGTAGGTTTTTCCGTCTTGTTGACTTTCTCACCACCTGCTGCAGACCCAGTCTAACAGTTATGTCCTTTAGGACTTGGCCAGCTCGGTCAGTAGTGGTGCTACTGAGCCACTCTTGGACATTGCAGTCTCCCACCCTATGTACAAATGACTCTTCATCAGAACTAAGGAAAAATAGAAAAGAAGTGAAATATAAGCTGGTTTAAGTGGGGGTGGAACAGGTGGAGCTGGATAGAGGGCCAGTGATAGGTGGAGATTGCCAAAAGATGTCATAGACAAAAGGACAAAGAGGTGTTGACGGTGGTGATATTAGCTAAGAAAAGTGCTAATGGTGACACTAAGGGTAGAAAGCAGGACAAGCAAGGTACGGATAGCCCTAGTGGGGGCGAGGTGGGGGGAAGGGATCAAAATGGGCTAAAAGGTAAAGATAAAACAATTGTTTTATTGTTTTAACAATTGCTCATCCTGCTTTCTACCCTTAATGTCACCATTAGCACTTTTCTTAGCCAATATCACCACCGTCAACACCTCTTTGTCCTTTTGTGTATGACATCTTTTGGCAATCTCTACCTATCACTGGCCATCTATCCAGCTCTACCTGTCCCACCCCCCCTTAAACCACCTCTTTCACCTCTTTTCTATTTTTCCTTAGTTCTGATGAAGAGTCATTCAGACTCGAAACGTTAACTGTATTCCTCTAATGAGATAAATTATCTTTTTCAGAGGTTTGGGGATAAATATTAGCCAGGACCATGGGAAACTCCGTGGTCTTCTTCAAAATAGTCCCATTGGACCTTTTCCGTCCATCTAAACTTCAGTTTGACATCTCAACTGAAAAACAGCACCTTCAACAGTGTAGCACTCCCTTAGTACTGCACTGAAGTGTCAGCCTGGATTATATGCTAAAGCAGTTTCAAAACCTGTAGCATAAAATAGAAAAGCCTAAAAATAAAAAGAATTCGGGAATAAAGAAAAGGTGACAAATAGATAGTTGCAGTTCCTCACGGAACATTTGGAAATGTATTTTCCTTTTTTCATTTTCTTTCTATGAGAAAAAAATGAGTATAAATACATGAAAGAGTCACCATACACGTGGTACACTCCAGCAAAGCAACTCTTTTCAAAACATTCAGTCTTTGCAAAGTAACCAGAATTCAAAAAGTCCCTCAGTAACTCCAGTCTCAGCTAGACTACTAAGCATAGCTCACAGAAGAGTTCTTGTCCCTAGACAGACTACTTAACCTCTACACTGAACCCAGTGTTTATGGAAGGCTTTTAAGCAATACTCAATTAACCTACAGTGACCCACAATACATTAAAGATGGTCAAATAAAGGTTACATAAGTTCATCCTAGAATTACTAATAAATACTGGCTCCTGAGTGTTTTGATATTTTTGACTCATCAATTTTGGCAGGATCTTCTGACCTTTAGAAAGCAGGCTGCTTCCAGGACCAAGCTGTTTTGTAGTTTGGCAAGTACATGCCATGGATCGTGTGTCAGTTCTTCTGTGTGATAACTTCTCCTAGCAGTGGCAAAGATTGGAAGTTATGAGCTTTGCTGATCAAAGAGTGTTAACTTAATTGTGCCATGGACAGAAATCCACAGCCATAGTGAGGCAAGTTAAATTTAAGAGTTCACTTTTGAATCCGTACCTGTAAAATTTTTAAAAACTCTCATTCCCCACACCATGAAGATGAAATCTGTATCTTTAATATGGTGTACTGTTTTACTCTGTGTAGATTTTTAAAAATCTTATGTCTTAAATGGTTAACATTGTTTGTAAAATAAAAGCATTATTAATTTGATTTGAGACAGGTTTTTTTGTGGTCCTATTATATAATAGATTATTCCAGTTTGACAGGTTTTAGAGGATTAGGAGATGTGTTAGGAGATTAGGAGACAAAAGTAGAAGTAGGCTGGGCGTTAGGCAATTCATCTTTTTCCAGAAAGTAGTGATTCTCTGAATTGCATTACTGGCTGGTGTGTTGGGTGTTGACTCTCTGTGTGCCTTCAAGAGGAAGCTTGACCAGTTCTTGTCTGGGGCAGAGATCACATCACATAGTAGGTAGGTGGGTTAACAGATAAAACTTTGTCTATGTGATTTCCTGGACTTCTCTTGATTGCTGGAGGGAATTGGAGAGGAATTTTCTGGAGCATTTTTTTTTTCCTTAATGGCCCTGAGTTTTCTCAATATTCTGCATCACCCTGGAGATTAGATAGGTAGGGAGGAAGTTGGGGGGAGATGGGTGTAGAAGTATCTAGTTGTAATGCTCCAGGCACCATGGTGTGGAATAGACTTTATGGACCAGCAAGCTTTTTCCTACCTGTCATTTCCTATGTTCATATATATTGAAAGGAGCAAAACTGGAAAATATTATCCTGACTGATAACGCCTCAGCAATAACTACGTGATTCTCTAGTCTATTATAGCAAACATAAATAGCTGCTGTAATGCCCTTTCCTCAACAACTGAAGAATTATACAAAAAGGTAAGAAAATTAACTCTAATAAAGCAAGAAGTATGAATAATTTGAAAGTCAAACTCAGCGCTCAGATTTAATTTGAACACCTGTTGAATTCCAATTGGCTATTATCAATTGCATGTCCAAAATTCCATGGAGTCGCTACTTTATCATTCAGTATTTTTAAAAAATATTCTGATCTGCTGTGGTTGAATACAATTCTGCTGCTATTGATGGCCTACAACACCTCACAGATTCCCAGTTTTGAGCTGCTAGATCTGTTCTGAACCTTTCCCATTTAGTATGCTGGTAGTGCCACACAAAACAATGGAGGGTGTCCTCAGCATGAAAATGGGACTTTGTCTCCACAAGGACTGTGCGGTGGTCACTCCTATCAACACTGTCATGGACAGATGCATCTGTGACAGGTAGATTTGTGAGGACAGCATCAAGTAGGACTTTCCCTCTTGTTGGTTCTCTCACCACCTGCTGCCAGTCCAGTCACAACTTCTCAGATACTGAACCAGCCTGTGCCACATGGAGCAAGACCTGGGCAACATTCAGGTTTGGGCTGATAAGGGGCAAGTAACATTCGTGCACACAAGTCCCAGGCAATGATTACCTTCAGCAAGGGAGAATCCAATCATTTCCCCTTGACCTTCAATGACATTACTGTTGCTAAATCCCCACCATCAACATCAACATCTAGGGGTTACCAGTGATCAAAAACTTAACTGGAACCACCATATAATTACTGTAGCTACAAGACCAGGTCAGGGGCTGGGAATTCTGTGGTAATTCACCTTCTGACGCCCCAGAACCTGTCCACCATCTACAAGGCACAAATCAGGAATGCTATGGAAAAGCCTCCACCTGTCTGGATAAGTGCAGCTCCAACAACACGCAAGAAGCTTGGCACCATTCAAGACAAAGCCACCCGCTTGATCGGCACCCCACCCAACACCTTCAACATTCACTGCCTCCACCACAGTGGCAGCTGTGTGTACCACCTACAAGAAGCACTGTAGCAATTCATAAAGGCTCCTTCAACAGCACCTTCTAAATCCACAACCTCTATCACCTAGGAGGAGAATGGCAGGAGACTCATGGGAACACCACTACATACAAGTTCCTCTCCAAGTCAATCACCATCATGACTTGGAACTATATTGCTGTTCCTTCACTGTCGCTGGGTCAAAATCCTGGAACTCTTTCCCTAACAACATTTTTGGTGTACTTACATCACATGGACTGCAGTGGTTCAAGAAGATGGCTCACCACCACCTTCTCAAGGGCAATTAGGGATGGGTAAGAAATGTTGGCCTTGCCAATGGTGTTCACGTCCCAAGAACAAATAAAAAGAAAGCATGTGTATCTGAACTAGTGCCTACTTCAAGTTATAAAGTACTGGCAATGCAGACTGCTGTTTTGAGGTTGACTGTCCTTAGTTACCAGTCTGCTCTTCGTGGCTTTGTGGAATGTACATGAAAAGAGAAAATAGTACACAGTTAGCTGTCTTAATGAACAAGCAGGGCATCGTAGCTTTACACCAGCTAAAATTCACATCCATTGACACTGTGAAGATATGTGATTACATTTGTACAATCCAGGAATGTGGCGGTCTTCTCTCTCTCTCCTACACATTTTTCGATGTGCGTCATCTGATTTCTGTGACCTGCCAACCTAGGGTTGACATGATTTTCTTTGTTGTAAGCTACTGCCTCTATTGTTGGAGGTTGGCTTCCTCTGCAAGGACAAGTGCAATGTGCATTGAATACGCAGCATTAAATATTGAGTAGCTTTGCCAATTCTTGTATGTGCCTTATCTTCAGTGTAACAGAATTTAAAGGACTTTGGCACCTGAAATTCAAATAGCCATCTGAGTGCATTTGATTTGACAGTTGTGTGTAATAAATTATAATGATCAACCTTTGTTACCTGCAATTTTCTATACTTTTTGGCCTGCTCAATTTCTTATCAACAGTCTTCATGAATTCTCTTTTGAATTGAATTTTGTTTTTAAAGCAAGCATGTCCAATACCTGCAGTTTAATTTGTTATCCATATATAAGCAATGGGTTATTTGGATTCAGTCTCATAACTCTCTTTAGTGTTTTCCTTTGGTGCAAGCCCATCATCTGTGCCCATTCCTACCATCCGCTAATACTGGACAGTGTTTCAATATGACCGTTGATTGGTGGCAAATCAGGCACAATCTTCCCAAAGAGATCACTGATGCTTGTCTACTGCCCAATCTCCATCCTTTAAAAACAGGAAGACTCATTTATCTCTAATCTGGAGCCCGGAGGCCAAGAGGTTAGAGGTTTGTTGAGGTTCTTGACCTGCTCCTTTATAGCTTCTTCCTCCATTCATTTCAGCCTCAGGCTCTCCACCTCTCACATCCTCACAGATAACCTATGTTACCTTTGGGCCATGACACTCAGTTTCTCCCATGGTGATAATACGCTATATCTAAGAGCCAAAGAGAGAGAAAGAGTGGGAAGACAAACAGAGAAAGACGCAGAAAAAGAATGAGAGGCAAATAAACAATGACACAAAGAGATATCATTTTAAATATATACATTTGTCCATGAACAATGCAGTGAGAGATAACTGGGTTTTTTGATTGTTGAAGGGCTGGAGGTTGAAAGTATGTGGGAGCAATGCATTATTATCATACGGTTTTAGCTCCATTGAATCAGTTTAAAACTTTTAACCTTGACATATTCCCGCAGTTCTGGCATCATGGCAGGAACATGACAGGAGACAGGAGCAGCGGTATGACAAGCTATCAAGAACTTTCTCAACCTGCCATTTACAGCCAGAAATATTCCTCTCCTCCTATTTCCTGTCAGTTTTGTGGTGATAGCCTGTGAGAAAATCCCCTGTGAAATTATTTTGCTTAAAATGTTTTAAAAAAGCACTTGTTCATGATTGTTTTTAAATATTTATTTTCAAGGCAAACAAGCCTGCCATTGATACTGACTTCTGTGATTTTGCTATCACATTGAATGCTCCAGTGACGAACTGAGCATTTGGTGTAACTTACATCTTTAGTGCCTGAAGGTTATGGTTTAAGCCCCATTCCAGAGACTTGAGCATAAAATCCAGGCTGACAACCAGTGCAGCACTTAAGAGATATTTCCAACATTCCAACAGTGTACAACAGACTATACTTCAAAGTGCTTCTTTGGCTGTAAAACAATTTGTGATGTCCTGAGGTTGTGAAAGGTGCTGTATAAATGCAAGTCTTTTTTTGCTTTATACATATCAATGGTTGGTGTCCCTTTTGTCCTAAAGGCTGCACCAATCCATGGCAATCCTGGGGTGCCTGGTGGAACCGAGAACCACCGAATATGTGCCTGCAACAGCCCCTTTAGAAAACTGGTAGTTCTCTTCAGGATTCAGGGTGTTTCTTTCAGCGATAGCCCAGCATAGATTCAACACTGGCACACAGCATGGTGAGACTAGATATACCTAGTACATCTGAAGCTGTGATTAGGAATTGGACCCCCAAGATGGATATATAACCCACATTATGAGCAACTCCGCCACATGGAAATCTTACTCCCTTTGAGGAGGGACAGGACTGGCAACTCATGCTCTAGCAAGCTAACATTGCTGGAAGTGCTTTCAAACCAATGGCCCACTACTTGCAGCCCTTTCCGCAACCCTGTGACCTTTGACGAGGTCAGTGGCAAACACTAAGGATGGGCGAATCACAGCACTTATATTGGAAGGTCTGTCCCCATAGATATTTGAAGCCATTTTTTAAAGTGAACAAAAAATAACCACTTCAATTCGTGAACTCCATCTTCCATGACAACTCACTGGGTCAAACCATCATCTTGGGGGAGGGGAGATTACCAAACTATAATGATCACAAATTCACTGGGTTCACCCATGGTGTGTTCTGAATTTTTTAAAATCTAATTTTGGGAGGTTACCACTGGTTTCAATGGGGGTAACTTTAGTGGAAGACCCATGAAAATTTCAGCGTTTATCCAGAGGTTTCTGCAGTTTTTCCGTCAAAGCTTGAGCTGAACATCAGGACATCCTCTGAGGAATATACATCCCTCAGTTTTCCCAGGATAAAAAGCAGAGAAATCATTGGCCAGTTTTTAATCCAGATGATGGAGGTCTCGCCTGCAGTCTGAAGAGACAGCGAGAGACCCAGGTCGCCTCCTTTGGAGACGGCCTGCTGTATTAAGTGCCAGTCAGGCCAAGTGGCCAGCAGCAGGCTAACTGGCCAGTAGAGGGCCTTTCCCTGGATCAAGGACACCAGGGCGGAGCTGCTGACCAATTAGAGGCCAGCAACCATCCATTTCAGGCTGCACCACTGGCAGCAGCAGTAGTTGTTGACAGTGCACCCATCAGAAGCCCAGAGCCAGCGAGGAACACAAGACCACATGTGAATGAGGGTGGGTGAGAGTTGCGGGAGTGGGGGGAGGGGATTGACATAAAGGGTAGGGGTTGGCTCTCAGCAGACTTCCCTTTCTGATGTTGTGTCCCTCGATCAGGCACTAAGTGTCTTCGAATGGGAGAACCCCACCTCCCAGAGCCTGTTGTTTGCTTTTTGGACATCCCACATGGTAACTGCCTGCCTGACGCTGGTTAAATACAGCTGGATGAGGCCACTTAAGGGCCCACTTAAGGGCTTCAATTGATGGCAGGGTGAGAAGGCCGTCCATGAGCCTTCCTGCCCTGGACTTAATCAGCATCCTCCTGCCCAATAAAATGCCCTCCCCCTCCAAACTTGTCTCAAGGCAGGGAATTAAATTCTGCCGAAAGTGGGTATAAATTATTCTTGGGAAATAATGCATCGGTAGCCCATTTTGCATCCCACCTCATTTTCTGATTTGAAAAGGAAACTGATGCATCTTCTCCTGTTTTGGGTTACCAGCCAAGCCAAATTTCACCCTGTAGCTCCACCTGCACTGATCCTTGCTGGACCCCATGAGTGTGTGACTGTTGAAAATAAGATTGGGCTGAGCTGTGATGGGCCTATCGGTGAATAGCCCCCGATATTCATTATGTAGACATATAAATGAGGAGTGACCCTGATGAATGTATCATAGAATAATACACCATAGAAGGAGACCACTCAGCCTTTGAAAAGAGCTATCCAATTAATCCCACTCTGCTCTTTCCCCATAGCCCTGCTGGAATTTATCCAATCCCCTTTCTTTAGTTACTATTGAATCTGCTTCCCCCACCCATTCAGGCATTACATTCAGATCACAACAACTTGTTGCGTAAACACAATCTTTCTCTGAGCCCAAGAAGTGTCACTGACCACTTCTTTTAATCCATTTCTTTTAGAATTGCAGAGAGGTCTAAAATCCAAATAACAGTTAATTAAAAAGAAAAATGCTGGCATTTCTAAAAAAGCGTTATTATGTCTCTCAGGATGTCTCCAAGTGCTTCACAGGCAACAAATTACTTTGATGCACAGTCACTGTTGCTATGCAACCCTACATTATGGAAATTTACCTAAATTATTGGATATTCATATAGCAGATTGCCAAATATTCCTTTCACAGCAAACAATGGCTTTAGCAAAACCAAAAATTATATTCTTCTGACATCATCAACAGCAATGTTTGTGGCCACATGCAAGTCTAAATGGGATACATTTATTTCTTCTGTTTTTCTGGAGCATGAATCACATATTTAGGCACAGTGCTGGAGATCAGAATGCTGTTAATATTGCTATTATACTTCGCTTTTTAGAAAAGATTTTAAGGAGCTTTCAATATTTGTGGATCCAGGGGGTTGCAATTCATCCTAATATTAACCCTCAATACTGTATGCACTATGTATTTTCAATGGGTAAAATTGACCTTAAAGAACAGATGGAAATCAGGGTATGTCTTATCATTGCATGTACATAAATCATTTTACAATGATCATCCGAATTATAATAGACCACCAGGAGACTGGGAATTGACAGACTCAGAGGATTTAACTACAAACTACAACTTACATTAAAATGGGCACATACCAGATGGCTTGCCTGTCCAAGCTTTCTAAAGTCTTTGTGACCCATTTAGATGCCTGCCACAGATCCCCATGAGGCACATATAAAGTTTAAGTGAATATTTACATTCATTTGCTGGTATCTCTAATTGCCAATACTTAGAGCATCTTGGTGTTCTGATTAAGGGTTTATCCGTTAATAATGTGACAGTGCTGAGAACAGCCCTTTCCAAACCCCCCGGACATTCAAACTGGACAGGGTGACAGTTAAGAAATAAAAGGTGCAAATAGAACTGATTGCCTGGGAATTATGGCCCCGAGTGTTAGTAACTCTGTGTCCTGTTCCTTACATACTTTGATGCAGTCTATGTTTCTTACAGGATATTTCTAAATAACATGAAATTGAAAGCCCCAGTGTGATTTGCCAGGGTTGAAATTCAATGGGCTACCTTACAGAAACCAATTTTGTCCAGGTATTCCTTCAACTTTCTACTCAGGCTTTTCTTCTAAAACATGAGAGATTATTTTGAACAAATATTACATACCCCAGATAGTTCTTCCTCTTTTGCTCCAGTAATTGGAAAAAATAAATTATTTTTGTACATTTATTTTGTACAATTGGTAAGATTTTAAACTGAAATGTTACTACGTCCCAGATTCAGAAATAAAAGACATTTTATATTCAGATTTTAAATACCAGTTTAAAATACAAGGTTCTCAGCAAAACAAATGCAGTCAGTAGAATAAGTGATGTGCAAGAAATAGGTCAGAAGTTGTTAATGTGTCACCACACAATTACAGTTGTGAGAAAATCATGCATTTTAATAATAAACTAAACAATATGGGATCTTTTATTTGTTGATATAAAAGCAGAGTTTAGTTCATTGGAACAAAAGCAAGAAAAGCTGGAAAAACACATCAGGTTTGTCATTATCTGTGGAGAGTAAGCCTGTCAATGATTCAAGCTTAAATCCATCTTCAGAGAAATAAAGAATGAACAAATAGCATCAAGGAAATGTGAGGAGATAATAAACAAACATTGAGAGGAAGCATCAGTAGACTAACTATAAGGTAATGGATCAGATCATTTCAGTCAAGGAATGGAAAGAAGCATTAAAGAGTATGAAAAGAGCCATGAAGCAGTTTAGGCTGTGGGAGGCTTGAGGAAAAGGCGATAGTGCAGATAGAAAACCCGGGTATCAGATTTGATATTAAAATGAGTAATGCTGATAAAGCTCACTGGTCAGCTTGGAAAAAAGAAGGAACAGGTCAAAATGGGAGAGCCTAGCCCGGCACAGTCCAAACCGTCCTCTGCTGGCATTGTGTTCTGACAGAGGATTCCCATGAAATGCCAACTTGTCTCTCCCTTTAACATATTGAAATTGCAGTGTGGCCAGTTACAATTTGTATGTTACAGTCTGAGCCTACTGCCAACAACCTTGTGCTCCCTGCAAAAGGCAGATTTCTCTGGTAGACCACACTTGTTTAAAATTAACTGTTTGCATAAACTGATTTGATTATCAGGCCCAAGTGTTAACAATTCCTTGAACCACAGCAGTTTGCCTCAGAAATAGTATAAATTGCTCACTGTACACTCTGTATGAAAGATGGAAAACATCATGCCAGCACACCCTGAAAGCTAAATTATAATATTTTTATTGTAAGCCATACATTTATACACAATTAGTGCAATTCAAAGAAAAATTGCGTCATCTTCAATCTATAACCAACAGAAAACCGGTCAATCAAGATGCTAATTTTTTCAAAGCTAACATTCACCATATAAAAATACTGCAGAAATGAGTAATCATATTGTTTAATTCACATGGTCTTTCAGCCACCAGTTTCTTCCTTCACTCATACCCAAGTATGCAGCTGGGAATAACTTGAGCACATAAAACTACACAATTCTGAAAGATTACTAAATATCTATAAAATTGGATATTTATTAGTGGAAATACCTGCAAGAAACATTGCTCACATAGGCCTACCCTTCTGGTCAGAGCCTGGGGCTTGAGCTGGCAATTTTACCCATGGTTTGCTGATGTTTAGCTGCCATGGAAAAATTGTAAGTGGTTATGTGATAAGAGAGAGAGAGGGTGGTACTTCATGTGAGTCTCAGTTTTCACCTATCATAAACTGGTCTAGAACTACTTGTAAGCACTGCTGCAGGAGCTATACTTATTAAAAAATAACTTTTGCTTTTTCCCTCAACTCTCAGCAGATGGGGAAGGTCCCTAGTCCAGCCTAATGGCCCCTTGGCCTGCTACTGGGTGCCTGCCTCCAAGCACCTAAATTGACCCCTGCAAGAACCATGAGGCCAGTTGGGTAGCCCTGCTGGCTCCCTCAATCCCTTGAATCTCTGCAAAAATGGCCCAGAGGTAGGATGCAGCCAGGAAACTAGCATGTAGGCTAGTGGTATTATTTATTGTTCCCTCCTGCTCCCTATGGGGTTGAAAATACAGCCCCAGAAGTCAATAGAACTACAGAATAATCTCCACCCCTTTACTGTCTGGCCTCTGTAGAGATAGAGATTAACATTTTTATTTGTACCTGTCCATTAGTTTTTAGTGATTTCTGTACACAGAACCTAAATCTCTCTGTTCCTTCACAGTTCCCAGCTTCTTCCCATTCAGAAAGTACTCTTATTGATCTTCCTTAGGTCCAAATAGATGATCCCACATTGAACTCTATCTGCTACAGTTTTGCCCACTCACTTAATCTACCACTGACCTTTTGCAACTTTCTGCTCCCATCTACAGTACTTAATGTGCTACCTAACTTAATATCCTCAGCAAAATTGGATAGACAGCTCACCATTCCTTCATCTAAATCAGTGACAAATATATTGAAAAGATGAAGAAATCAGTACCAGTCCCTCAGGACATCAGTTGGTCAAACCTACTAATTGAATTACATAACCATTATCCCTACTCTGTGTGCTTCCTCCAAAACAATTCACGGCTGTTGTCATAGGTTTCCCCCAATTCAATGTGCTTCCACTTTTGCCAACAATCTCTTATGTGGAACTTCATCGAATGCATTCTGGAAGTGCATATAAATAACATCCATAGACATTTCCTGATCTAGCACAATAGTGACCACCTCAAAAAATTCAACTAGATTAATTAGACTTGACTTGTGCTTCAAAATCCATGCTGGCTCTCAACTCCTATTTGTTCAAGATTTTAGTCACTCTGTCCTGAAAAACAGATCATGGCAACTTGCCCACCATAGGCATCAGTTATACTAACTGGTCTGGTCTATAATTTCCTAGGGCAGGATCTTCCCCCCAATCGGGGAGGGTTGGGGGGGGGGTTGTTGGGGGTGGGGTTGTGCGGGAGCGGGCTCAAGCGGGCGGATTCCCGATCGGCACCCCCGGTTGGGGATGTGCCGCCATTTCACATGGGCGGGCTGAAGAGCGCACAGATCGCCCTGAGGCAAAGTGCTGCCTCCAGGAGATCGTTTGAACTTTAAAAAATTTGTTAAAGCTAAGGAAAATTTTCCTGACAAGTCCCTTCATGTGACACTGTCACATGAGCTGGGACATGTCCATTACTTTAAGTTAAAAATTTTCTGAACATTTTAAACCCCTCATGAAACCTCATCCCGCCCATGGATGCTGCGCGTCCGCCAAACTGAAAATCTAAATGATGCGGAGTGACGTTGGGACACACACCCAATGTCACCCCGCGTCATTTTACACGCTGGCGAGCGGGCCTCACCCCCGCTCGCCTTCCGGAAGATGCAGCCCCTAGTTTCTCTCTTCAACTGTTCAGCGCTCCTCCATTTTGAACACCACTTTGGAGGAAGCACTGAGGGTGGCAAGGGCACAGAATATATTCTGGGTGGAGGACTTCATTGTCCATCACCAAGAATGGTTCGGTGGCACCACTATTGACTGAACTGGTCGAGTCCTAAAGGACATAGCTGCTAGACTTAGTCTGTGGCAGGTGGTGAGGGAATCAACAAGAAGGAAAAATATACTTGACCTCATCCTCACCAACCTGCCTGCTGCAGATGCATCTGTCCATGACAGTATTGATAGGAATGACCACTGCACAGCCTTTGTGGAGACAAAGCCCTGTTTTCACATTGAGGATACCCTCCATTGTGTTGTGTGGCACTACCATCGTGTTGAATGGGATAGATTTCAAACAGATCTAGCAACTTAAGGCTGGGCATCCATGAGGCGCTGTGGGCCATCAGCAGTAGCAGAATTGTACTCAAACACAATCTGTAACCTCATGGACCGGCATATCCCTCACTTTACCATTACCCATCGAGCCAGGGGATCAACCCTGGTTCAATGAAAATTGCAGAAGGATATGCCAGGAGCAGCACCAGGCATACCTAAAAATGAGGTGCAACCTGGTGAGGCTATAACACAGGATTACTTGCTTTGCAAACAGCATAAGCAGCAAGTGATAGTCAGAGCTAAGCGATCCCTCAACCAATGGATCAGATCTAAGCTCTGAGGTCCTGCCACATCCAGTTGTTAATGGTGGTGGACAATTAAAGAACTCACTGGAGGAAGAGGCTCCACAAATATCCCCATCCTTAATGATGGGAGGGCCCAGCACATTAGTGCGAAGGATAAGAGTGATTCATCTGCATCAATCTTCAGCCAGAAGTGCCAAGTGCATGATCCATCTCAGCCTCCTCTGAGGTCCTCAGCATGACAGGTGCCAGTCTTCAGCCAATTCGATTCACTCCACATGATATCAAGAAACGGATGAAGGCACAGGGTACTGAAAAGGCTATGGGCCCTGACAATATTCTGGCAATAGTATTGAAGAACTTTCCGTTTCCCTAGCTAAGTTGTTCCAGTACAACTACAACACTGGCATCTACCTGGCTATGTGGAAAATTGCCTGGGCATGTCCTGTACACAAAAAGCAGGACAAATCCAACCTGGCCAATTACCGCCCCATCAGTCTACTCTTGAACATCAATAAAGTGATGGAAGAGGTCATCAACAATTTTATCAAGTGGCACTTGTTTAGCAATAACCTGCTCACTGACACCCAGTTTGGGTTCCACCAGGGCCACTCAACTCCTGACCTCATTACAAACTTGGTTCAAATATGGACAAAAGAGCTGAACTCCGGAGGTGAGGTGAGAGGGACAGCCTTGACATCAAGGCCGCATTTGACCGAGTGTGGCATCAAGGAGCCCTAGCAAAACTGGAGTCAATGGGAATCAGGGGGGAAACTCTCCACTGGTTGGAGTCATAGCTAGCACAAAGGAAGATGTTTGTGGTTGTTGGAGGTCAATCATCACAGTTCCAAAATCACTGCAGGAGCTTCTCAGGCTAGAGTACTGTGCCCAACAATCTTCAGCTGCTTCGTCAATGACCTTCCTACTATCATTAGGTCAGAATTGGGAATGCTCGCTGATGATTACACAATGTTCAGCACCATTCACGATTCCTCAGATACTGAAGCAGCCCATGTCCAAATGTAATAAGACCTGTACAATATCAAGATTTGGGCTGACAAATGGCAAGTAATATTCATGTCACACAAATGCCAGGCAATGAACATCTCCAACAAAAGAGAATCCAGCCATCCCCCCATGTCATTTAATGGCACTACCATCACTGAATTCCCCACTATCAACATCCTGGGGATTACTTTTGACCAGAAACTGAACTGGACTAGCTATATAAATACTATGGCTACAAGAGCAAGTCAGAGGCTAGGAATCCTTTAGCAAGTAACTCACCTCCTGACTCCCCAAAGCATGTCATCTACAAGGCACAAGCCAGGAGTGTGATGGAATACTCTCCACTTGCCTGGATGAGTGCAGTCCCAACAACATTCAAGAAGCTCGACACGATCCAGGACAAAGCAGCCCACTTGATTGGCACCACATCCACAAACATTCACTCCCTCCACCACCGACTCACAGTAGCGGCAGTGTGTACCATCTACAAGATGCACTGTAGGAAGTCACCAAGGATCCTTAGACAGCACCTTTCAAACCCACGACCACTACCATCTAGAAGGACAAGGGCAGCAGATAGTTGGGAATACCACCATCTAGAAGTTCCCCTCCAAGCCACACGCCATTATGACTTGGAAATATATCGCCATTCCTTCACTGTTGCTGGGTCAAAATCCTGGAACTCCCTCCCTAACACCACTGTGGGTGCACCAAGACCACGTGGACTGCAGCGATTCGAGAAGGCAGCTCACCACAACCTTCTCAAGGGCAATTAGGGACAGACAATAAATGCTGGCCTCGCCAGTGATGCCCAATCCCATGGATGAATAAAACTTTTAAAAAGTGACATTGTCAATTTCTTAATCCTGAATCAAGAGCGCTTTGGAAAATCATGGGTAAGGCTCATTGGGTCTGTTCCATGGAATTTTTTTCACAGATGGTTTGAATGAATTCTTATTGACGTAGTACATGTTTGCTTCTATTTAATTTCACTTTAACATACCTGGTACAAACAATAATTTGCGCTGACTTTGAAAAATACTACAAAAATGATTTTACTTGCTAATGTGCTGGCATAACCTCTCAATCAATTCATAATGTAAAATGCTAGCAGCAGAAAATTGATTGTATAACTTAATCAATAATTCTCCATGGCACTAGCACAATGAATATCATATGTATCTCTAACTGCTGCAAAATGGATATTGTCAAAGTATGAAATCCCGGTGCTTGGGAATGTAACATGTTTCCACATTTGTGTGCAGTGTTAACACCCAGCAATCCTGAATTAGATGGCAAAAAGATCAGTTTCAGAAACTGCTATAGTTAGGATTGCAGTCAGGTTTAGAGTGGGTTTAAAGTGCTAGGATTAGATTAGGGTTGGTATCTGGGAAAGGTTAGGGTGTTAGGGTTAATGTAATGTTAGGGTTATTGCTTGGCACAACTGATGTTTTGTCAACAGGCTGTAGACATATGTATTCTTTGGAAAAATTAATTCTGTCCAATTTTTAGGTCCCAGTGATATAATTTCCCAGTCACAGACTGGAAGTGATTTCTTCAATAAGCAGTGATGCCATTAGCATGCATCAATCGGCTGGCAGTTGTCACTCACTGTCATTAGCAACAAGGAGGACACCTCCAGATAAAATCACTGCTATCATTTTCTGAGTTTGTGCTGGTTGCTAGTCAGGAACGCTGCACATGAACTAAACCTACAGTGTCCTGTAATTTATCAATAAACATGGCTGGTGGGTGAACCTCCTCCTCCCTCAGCCTCCCTGCTTTCCAGCCCCCGCACCAACATTGCAAATACACAGGCTTGGAAAGTCAGCATTAATGCAGAGTGATATAAAGGCACTAATGACAGATCACTGTTTATCTTTATCATTCTATCAATGCTCCATTCACAAACATCATTTGTCAATGCTGAAAAGCAATAACCCCGTAGAAACGGCAGACAGCAACTCTTTAGCAATGAATGTGAACACTACAGGATATTGATTGTAAAGAGTACAAAAAGTGGCTGGTTGAGATACAAGGCAGTAATTGAATCTCAGGTTTCTGATGACATTGAAAATCACTCTCAAGGTTCATAACAGCATATGAGTTCTTCAAATCAATCCATATATCTAACAGCCAGCTATTTATTAGCCTTTATATAAACTACGTGATCTTCTCTATCAGATTACTACCTCGTAATTATCTCCCTTTATATATATAATATGTATATATATATTTATATATAAAAATTTAATGGTCACAGTACTGGATCTGTCCACCAGCTGGAGGGCTGGTGGTAACCCCTATTGTGGCCATTTCTGGGAGCCCCGTTGGGATTAAGTCCCAATTAGGGAGCCCCTTGGCTGCTGCTGGAGTTCCCTCCTCCACCAGGAGCAATTTCCCACTGGATGTCTTGGTGTGGAGCATATATCGCACCTCCAGGAACTGCCAGCCTATCAAATTGGTACTTTAATAGACTCAGGCTAAAGGTCGTCGTTGGAGCCCTGGAGTGAAGGGAATGACAGCGAGTGGGATGGGATTGCCAAGGCTAGTAAGGGAGGCCCCGACGAAGGGTGAAAGGGTGGTCATCCATTTCCACCAGCGGGTCACTCCATTGGATTCAGGATGCTGGAGAAGGAGTACCCTTCCCACTGCAAGCCACAGGCATACCCACCAAGGGTTACCTGCAGATTGTCCACATGGCGTGGCCCCTGCCCAATTGCTGGTTGAATCCCGGCCACAGTGGGGTGAGGCCTTTACAGGGCCACTTAAAGGCCTCAATTAGCCTCCAGGCAGAAAGCCTGTTCACAATTCTTCGTGCCCTGGATTTGATTTGGGGGAGTCAGGAAGGCAATGGGGTCTCCATCCTATACCTTTCTGACCCATTATATGCCCCCCACCCCCACCTCCGCCACACCTGCCAGTACACTCCTGGGGGCAGCATTAAATTCCGCCCCAATACTCTGGTAGCTGGGATTTGTTCATCAGAATTTTCCTTGATTATTTTAAAGGCACAGTGATGGGTCAGAGCCTCAATTACTGGGATTGCAGGTTGGACAATGGACCCAATTCACAACATGAGACTGGAAATTTGGTGTTTAATCGGATGCACTGACCTCTGCACCAATTCTCTGATCCACACTGCCTTTGATTAAGGTTCCACACCAACGTTGCATCATGTACCCTATAAGGATTGTGATTGCTGCTAATTCTGAGGCAAAGAAAATCTACTATCTGGACTAAATATAATCTTTGGCTATGAGTCATGGATGCAGAAATGTCAGTGCCCTGGTAAAAGTAAACCAAAATGTGCATTCGTTTTATATTAGGATCAAGTCACAGTGTGATGCAAATGTGAACAATGTACGAAGAAGGGCACTGAATTAATCACTGTACATCATCATCTGCAACATTATGACAACAAAGATCAGATATCGGCCTGGAGGCACTGTCACTAACTGTACAGGCACCATGATGGGAGCATGTAGTCCATCCAACTTACTCTGAATGATGTCAGATACTTGGGTACTGAGGGCTGGAATGTCGTAGAGTCGGGGGGTTGGGGGCGGTGGCGGGTTGTGAATTACACAGGTGGGAAACCCAAACTCAGCAGGGCTATTCAAACTTAGGGAGCAGGGCCCTTTGAACTCAGTGCTGAGTTCAAGCAGACCCCACTTTGGCTGGAAGGGCCTTAAGCCACATTGTGGAAGTAACAAATTGATGGAGTAGATACAAACAGTCTTGAAGGGCAGATGAGTTCAAATGGCCCTGCTGAGTTCAGGTTTCCCTCACATGTGAACCGCACTCCGCCTCCTTTCCCCTACCGGCAAATATTGGATCTGTTGTAAGTGGAGACGGGGCTTCCGTATCTGGGTCCCACACGCCTTATTTAAAATTCTGCCAAGTCGTTATTACTCACGAAAATCTGGCCCTTAAAAGCTTTGAATGGATTTTGTGACTGGGGGTATTTTCACTATCAAGTGTGTGAATTGAGAAGTGAGAGCTCTATTAGATTGTTAGAATTGCTTTTCATTCCCATATGGCCTCTGAGGTCTTTTTTTATTTATTTGTTCATGGTATGTGGGCTTCCCTGGCTAGACCAGCATTTATTGCCCATCCTGAATTGTCCTTGAGAAGCTGCTGTTGCCTTCCTGAACCGCTGCAGTCCATGTGGTGTAGGTACACCCACAGTGCTATTAGGAAGGGAGTTCCAGGATTTTGACCCAGCAACAGTGAAGGAACAGTGATATAGTTCCAAGTCAGGTTGATGTGTGGCTTGGAGGGGAATTTGCAGGTGGTGGTGTTCCCATGCATCTGCTGCCCTTGTCCTTCTAGGTGGTAGAGGCCTTGGGTTTGGAAGGTGCTGTCGAAAGAATCTTGGTGAGTTGCTGTACTGCATCTTGTAAATGGCTGCTTTGTCCTGGATGGTGTTGAGTTTCTTGAGAGTTGTTGTAGCTGCACTCACCCAGGGAAGTGGGGAGTATTCCATCACACAGCTGACTTGTGTTTTGGAGGTGGTGGACAGGCTTTGAGAAGTCGGGTGGTGAGTTAGTCACTGCAAAATTCCCAGCTTCTGACCCGCTCTTGTAGCCACATTATTTATATGCCTGTTCCAGTTAAGTTTCTGGTCAATGGTAATCCCCAGGATGTTGATAGTGGGGGATTCACCAATGGTAATGCCATTGAATGTCAAGGAAAGATGGTTAGATTCTCTCTTGTTGGAGATGGTCATTGCCTGGCATTTGTGTGCATGAACGTTACTTGCCACTTATCAGCCCAAGTCTGGATATTATCCAGGTCTTGCTGCATGCGCATATGGACTGCTTCAGTATCTGAGAAGTTATGAATGGTGCTGAACATTGTGCAATCATCAGCAAACATCCCCAACTCTGACCTTATTATGGAGGAATATTTGTGGAACCTCCTCCTATTCATTGTTTTATTGTCCACCACCATACATGACTGGGTGTGGCAGGACTGCAGAGCTTAGATCTGATCTCTTGGTTGTGGGATCGCTTAGTTCTGTCTATTGAATGGTGTTTCCACATTCAAGCAGTCCTGTGTTGTAGCTTCACCAGATTGACACCTAATTTTTAGTATGCCTGGTGCTGCTCCTGGCAACCCCCCGGCTTGATGGTAATGTGGACTGGTGGATATGCTAGGCCATGAGGTTACAAATTATGGTTGAGTATAATTCTGCTGCTGCTAATGGCCCAAAGTGTCCCTTGGATGCCCAGTTTTGAGCTGTCAAGTCTGTTCAAAATCTATACCATCTAGCACAGTGGTAGTGCCACACAACATGATGGAGGGTATTCTCATTGTGAAGATAAGACTTCATCTCCACAAGATGGTCACTCCTACCAATACTGTTATGGACAGATATATCTGTGACAGGAAGATTGATGAAGGTGAGATCAAGTATGTTTTTCCTTTTGTTGGTTCCCTCACCCCCTGTCGCAGACCCATGGCTATGGTGTTGCGTTCAATCTCAGTTCAGTCAGTCACTTTTACGTCCACAGAAATGACATGAACAAAGCCAGTTGCTCTATGAACATGATGGTTGGACAATTCATATGTAAGACTTGAGTCAGAGGATCCTATAATGTGGCCTCATGATTATAGATTTTGGAAAACTTTGGATTTCATGATTCTAATGCTGCTGCATTGAAGTATGAGGCTTCCTCATACATATTTCAATCTGCAAAAATGAAAATGTGGAGGCCTTTAATGGGATGAGAATGAAGCCGCAGTACATCAGCAGTGTGGTCTTTAGTATTAGCAAAGTTACTAAGTAATGCTTAAATGCGTTGAACAGACTACCGCGTCACTACCAGATGCCATGGCAATGCTGGACGTGAACTTTGGAAGCTCCTGATGAAGGCAGAGTCAAGAGTGCTTGTCAATGATCAGACGATGGTGCTGCTGAAGCTCTCTCCGTGCACACAAAAGTAACCTGACTCATGCTCGCATCCATGCTGTAGAGTGACAGATGACAGCACCCTGAAGAGCAATGTCATCCTGGGAGCTCAGTATCAGGATGAGGCCTGAACATTATTCATGCACGAGAGATGGCCTCAGGAGAAATGCCATAGTTTGGATTCAGATCAGTTCTCAGGCGGCCAAGTGATAACCAGTAATTGATGGTTGTCCTCCTTGAGGTGTCTTGCAACGCTCCAGACATACTGCATGAATGTTTGCAATGCTGTTCCTGCCTCTTTAAGGCTGCTGTAGGCAGAGAAATGTTGGTGCAATGATTGAAAGGACTGCCTCATGTGTACTTGCTTCAGAGTAAGCGCTAGTGGAGTTCTTATCCCGTTACAGAACAGTCACATGCTCCAGAAGCTGCCTAGCCGTCCCAGGATGAGGTCATCGTTATGCACGATTGTGACAGCTTTTTCTGAGACTGATGTCCGTAATTGAGATGCTGAGGGTAGTAAAGAAGGTGTTAATGTCTACCCTGCATGGAAGGGCCAGGTGAAATGGGTTCATATGAGCCAGTTGGTTTCATCACCCTGGAAACTTGTCGCCATAAGGGTCTCGCAGGCACACCTGCCACATCTGGCCTGTGCTATCGCCTCTTCCTGTGGGACGTCAACATCCTTGCCCTCTTCAATGTCATCCCTTTTGAATCCTCTTCATTGCAGGAGATGTGCAGCTCCTCCATCTCTCCATGTGGCAACGTATCCCCCCTTTGGAATGCCAGGTTGTGTAGAATGCAGCAAACCACGATGATGCAGGATTCTCTCTGGGGAGAGTACTGGAGAGCACTGCCTGACTGGTCCAGACACCTGAAAAACATCTTCAATACACCAATGGTTTGCTCAGTCAAGGAGCCTGTCGCAGAATGAGCTGCATTGTACCTCTCCTCTGAAGTATTCTGTGGCTGCTGAATGGCCGGCATTAGCCATGCCTTTTGTAGGTAGCCTCTATCAATAATGAGCCAACCCTGAATGCACTGAGGGCCTTTGAAGATCCGTGACACCTGAGAATAGCTCAAGTTGTGCGAGCTCCCAGGGTACCTTGCAGAAACCTGCATAATCCACAGATCAGCTGCACGCTGAGAGAGTAGAAGCCTTTTCCACTGATAAATCTTCAAGCTTCTGCCAGGGAGCTCTTAAGGTCACATATGTGCAATCGATGGCACCCAGCACCTGTGGGAAGACAGAGATTGCTGCAAATCCCACTGTTCTGGCAGCCTGGCTGGCTTCATCCAGGGAGAACTGGATGTAATTGTGTGTCTTACTGAATAGTGCATTGGTGACCTCTCATACGCGTTTATGAGTGGAGGATTGTAATATTCTGCAGAGGTCCCCAGTGAAGCCCTGGAGCGAGCCACTCACAAAAAAGCTGAGTGTGGTGGTCATCTGTGGAGCCAATGGCAATGGATAGCCTCCTAGTCCTTGCGGTGTCAGATCCTCCCGAAGAATGTGGCAGATGTGAGCCACCACATCCCTTGACAAGCGAAGGTGTCTACGTCACTGTGTCCTACTCATCTGCAAGTGTGAGAGGCATCTTCAGTACGCCCTGGGCTGCACCAAATTCCTCTATGGAATTGGTCTCTCCTCCTCAGCTTCTGGGTCTTGATGGGTGTTATGAGACAGCCTTTTGGTAAAGCTGAGTTATTTAAAAATCCCAGAGGGAAACTTTAAACAACTGTCATAACCTATATTTTTAAGTGTTATGTTTGAGATGCAACTCTAAATTCAGGAATCAGACCACCAGTTCTCAAGAGGTTTTATATTAAACTAAATGGAACATTTTATTAAGTTGCACCACATTAACATGTACACATATACATGGCTACAAATTACTCCTATCAGAACTTTTAACAAATTCCCAAACTAATCTCCATTAAGGCAACAGCAACCCATAGACTTAACCAGACACCAGGCAAAGCATTTTCACCTTACGAATTCAAAATTAGGTTCTTTTCACTTTGGTTCCTGTGGAGAGAATTTGGAGACTGACAGATGCTTTGAACCAACATTGCCTCTGCCCTACACACACACAACTGCTGAAGTTATACTTAGCACAGCTCATTGAATGTAAATTCTCATTGTATCACCAACCTCTTTGAACTCCACCTCTTCTAACAATTAAACCTCTTTCATAGTACCAATTTTATTAGTAATATAAACATATTGCTTGGTCTCTGCTGAGTAGGTGCCAGATTTCATCCCACTTCTTCAGTGCTCTATTCAAAAAATGCAAATGCACTCTACCTTTCTTACATCTCAAAACTAGTACACATCGAAGCACCCAGACTAACTGGCTTTAATCCAATTAAGACACACCCACAGACTAAACCTCTATTTTAAAAGAAAAACATTTTCCAATAATATTATATACATTCATAGCTTCATGATAATGGGGCCCTGCTGGTCCGTATTCCTCAGGGCGAGGCCCTTCCCTTTGTCCTGCCACACGACGACAGGCCCTTCTTCTCCTTCTCAGCTGTATGAAACCATGAAGAAGGCAGCATTGCCTGCTGCCTGCATTCTGCATTCCTCTTGATGCCTGTGGAAAAATAGTTGAGACATGACAGGACCTTACCCTGCAATGATCACCTTCTATCACCAAGCTAGGGAGTTATTGTGAAGCCCTTGGGCTGCCCTCATTCCAGACATTCCATCCCCAGGTCCTTCCTTGCAGCTGAAGCACAGCCTTAAGGATCACAGTAGCTGAGTTTCCACCCCCCTCCCCCCCACCACCCCCCACACCCTCACCACCTCAGGCATGATAGCGCATTCACACAGGCGGTTGGATCTGTCTCAGTCAGGGCATTGTCAGGCTGCCTCCTTTGGAGTGTACTAGAGCCCAGCCTTGCACTCATTTAATGACTGCAATCGTTGAGCCGTGTAAACCCTGAACCACCTAACTGCAATATATAGGGTTGTCTGGAGCATGTTGCATATGTAATGTAGCTGCGGCCCCTTAATAGTTTGATCCTTCTGACTTTTTCACATTCCTTTATGAGGGACAAATGGTTAATCAGACCAGATCAAATGTTGCCTTAGGCCCTAATGGATTCAAGCAGGAATGAGCACCATGGGGCAGGATTTTCCTGTCGGCGAGCGGGGAGATGGGTCCCGCTTGCCGACACGTAAAATGATGCGCAGTGATGTCGGGCGGAACTCCTGACGTCACCCCGCCCCATTTAAATTTTCCGGTAGGTGGGGGCTCAGCAAAATCAGCTGTGCGCCCGCCAACCTGTCAATGGCCAATTGAGGCCATTGACAGAGTCATTAAAGTAATTAGTGGACCTGCCTGTCCAACCTTAAGGTTGGCGGGCAGGCCGGGAGCCCTGGCAGGAATTAGAAAAAGCATGAAACCTCATCCATGGGCGGGACGAGATTTCATGTAGGTTTTAAAAAATTTAATTAAAGTTTTAAAAACAAATTATGAACATGTCTCAACTCATGTGACAGTGTCACATGAGGGGACATGTCAGGGAATTTTAAAAAAAATATTTTTGACAGTAGAGCTGATCTCCCTGAGACAGCACTTAGCCTCAGGGAGATGAGTGCACTCTTTCATGTGCATGCGTGAAAGAGCGCACTCAGGTTTCGGGATTCGCCCCCACCTGCACAGGCAGTGCATAGTGCTTCCGTGCAGACATCACGCTGGGCAGGCCTTAATTGGCCCGCCCACATAAAATGGCGGCGCACTCCCGATCAGGGGGAATTTCCAGCCCCATGAGTTAAGGTGCCCAAATCCTTCAATTGGCATTTGAGTCTTCCTAACATGTCTCAGTTGAGCCTTGCTCTCCGCGTCCTGAAGCGGTAATTATTAGGGTGTCCCTTCAATCAGCCCAAAGTGCAGTAGTTGACTCCTCCCACAAGCCCTCAGCACCCTCCCCTGGTGAGTTTTTTCTAAGGTTATTTTTGATCTGCTGTTCCGATTCTACTACAAGCTTCCTCCTATCACCGTCCAAGTCCTCTCATCGTCCTAGAAGAACATTATGTGCAAGTTTCCCTCCTTCCGATTACTCTCCTGCCCCCCCATTTAACCCTGGAGCCCATTGTTATTCTAGTCGATATCCCTGTCCACCCATGAACCGCTTTCTGGGGATGTCCCCATGCTCCATGTCAACCTCACCCCTCCACAACTCGAGGCCCTATGCACAGTGACCTACTGGCCTACTGGGACCTCCCCCCACAGCCCCGCATGAGACCATTGAATGCACCCCCCCACCCCCTTACTTACCAGTTCCCCATTTACAGGCTGCAGATGCCTCCCCTGTCTGTGACTGTGCCATCTGCCGCCCAGTACCAAGCCACCAGCCCTCAGGAGCAAATGTGTGAGGGACCGACCACACCTTGCACACCATGCTGTGCTCGACTGGCACAGCACAGACAGGTCCTTCCCCCTGCCTGGACTGGGACCAGGACATGTGTGCCAGGCATAGCCTTGTAGCATGGTGCGCACTACTCCAAGGCTGCCTTTCACTTATCCCCTTTCTTCCTTTAAACCTCCCCCCTGTCCCCGTCATGTGTCTCTGTCCACCCCTTCCCTTGCATCTGTATAGTTACCACCCACAGTCAAGTGTCTGCCTCCCACCCGCGCCCCCCTTCCCATCCCTTCCCTCTGGTCATGTCTGAGCAGCCTTGGCATGGAGTTGGAGCAGCTGCAAGAGCGGCACAGTGAAAGGTAAGCGAACTCTGCATGTACAAACATCGAGGTTGTGAGTGAAATGCAGTTTGCCAGATGGACGTCAGTTATATCTGGTCGTGAATCAGACCAGTCCAATTATCTGCTGGCGGGGCAATTAGTTTTGGGGCACGGACGTGATTCCGGTGAGCTCAGTTTTTAATGAACATTCATGAGATGCAAAGGGGTGGAAATGCAATTCCAACTTGGAGCAGCGGGAAACTTGATCTGCCATGAAAGTCAAGAGGGGAAAATTGCAACCTATTCTTCTGCCAAAGAAAAACTAATTTTTGTCATCACTCCAATTTCTGTGCACTCCCCCCACGCCCCCGCCCGCCACAATTCCTGCTGTTGGTGGGAACGGAAAATTCTGCCCTAAATGGTATGTGCACAAACAACATTTCAAAACTTACTAAATAAAAGACTGCTAAGTTCTGTACAAAACATCACATTGTAAGATGCCCCTCCTCTAGGACCCCTAACAATTACTTAGTACATACATTTTTTTTTGGAAAATAATCTGATAGTTAATGACTTGTACCCACCCATTTTAATTTTAGAGATTTCCTTTCTCTCCAGAATTTTATTCAAGCCAGCAAGGTCAATCTGTAACGTCTCCATGGGTTTGGTCCCTCCTCCTCAGCATCTGTGTCTTTCTGGGCCCCTGCTGGCCCTTGGTCACCTCATGGCATGGCTCCTCACTGAGCTGTGCCAGAGGGTGATGGGCCTTTCTTCTCCTCCTTACTTGCATCAAACTATTAAGAAGGCAGTGTTGCCTGTAGCCTGCATTCTGCATTGCTCTTTGTATCTGTGGACAGATAGATTAGATACATGATTGCACCTTACCCTGCAATGCTCTCTCGCCATTGCATTGCCAAGAAGCCAGTGTGAAGGCCTTGGGCTTCCCTCATTCCAGACATGGCTTCTCCAAGCCACCCCTTACAGCTGAAGCACATACTGAAGGTGCACAGGTGACGAACATCCCCCAAACAAGCCCAGTTCAGACCAAAGCATAAAAGCAAAAAACTGCGGATGCTGGAAATCCAAAACAAAAACAAAAATAAAAATACCTGGAAAAACTCAGCAGGTCTGACAGCATCTGCGGAGAGGAACACAGTTAATGTTTCGAGTCCGTATGATTCTTCAACAGAACTAAGGAAAAATAGAAGAGAGGTGAAATATAAGCTGGTTTAAGGAGGGGGTGGGTGGAACAAGTAGAGCTGGATAGAGGGCCAGTGATAGGTGGAGATTGCCAAAAGATGTCATAGACGAAAGGACAAAGAGGTGTTGACGGTGGTGATATTAGCCAAGATAAGTGCTAATGGTGACATTAAGGGTAGAAAGCAGGACAAGCAAGGTACAGATAGCCCTAGTGGGGGTGAGGTGGGGGGAAGGGATCAAAATAGGCTAAAAGATAGAGATAAAACAATGGATGGAAATACATTTAAAAATAAATGGAAATAGGCGGGAAAAGAAAAATCTATATAAATTATTGGAAAAAAGGGGGATCAGAAAGGGGGTGGGGATGGAGGAGAGAGTTCATGATCTAAGATTGTTGAACTCAATATTCAGTCCGGAAGGCTGTAAAGTGCCTAGTCGGAAGATGAGGTGCTGTTCCTCCAGTTTGCGTTGAGCTTCACTGGAATATTGCAGCAGGTCAAGGATGGACATGTGGGCATGAGAGCAGGGTGGAGTGTTGAAATGGCAAGTGACAGGAAGGTCTAGGTCATGCTTGCAGACAGACCGAAGGTGTTCCGCAAAGTGGTCACCCAGTCTGCGTTTGGTCTCTCCAATGTAGAAGAAACCGCATTGGGAGCAGCGAATGCAGTGGACCGAATTGAGGGAACTGCAAGTGAAATGCTGCTTCACTTGAAAGGAGTGCTTGGGCCCTTGGACGGTGAGGAGAAGGGAAGTAAAGGGGCAGGTGTTGCACCTTCTGCGGTTGCATGGGAAGGTGCCCTGGAAGGGAGTTGAGGTGTAGGGGGTGATGGAGGAGTGGACCAGGGTGTCCCGGAGGGAACGATCCCTGCGGAATGCTGCCAGGCGGGTGAAGGGAAGATGTGTTTGGTGGTGGCATCATGCTGGATTTGGCAGAAATGGCAGACCAGTAGTCTTATTTCCCAGATTTTACTGTTTATTTCCATTGGGTGTGCGTTCACAAATAAGCTTTGATCTGAGTGAGTACAGCCCTGTGCTCTTACCCTCAGTCAGGCTACTGTCAGCCCGCCTCCCTAAGCTTAGACACTAGCCCAGCCTTTCACTAATTTCATAACTGCAAGCATTGTGTCCTGTAAGCCATGACCATTCAAATGATAATGTGGAGGCTTAACTGGAGCACGTTGCTTATATCCTGCAGCCATGGCCATTTAATTGTTTGATCCTTCTTCCCTTTTTACATTCTCCTGTGACGGACATATGGGCAATCAGGCAAAATGAAATGTTGCCCCAGGAGTTAACAGTTTCTCGTAAGAATTCACTCTATGAATTAAAGTGCTAAACTCCTTCAATTTGCATTTAACACATGTTAACAGTTCTCAGCAGAGCCTTGATCTCCATGACTTCATCCAAAAGTTATTAGGGAGCCTCTTCAATCGGCCCAAAATTGCAGTGGTCGATTCATCCCACATGTCCTCAGAGCCCTCCCTGGGCTTTTGTTTCCAAAGATATTTTTCAATTGCATCATTCCATCTCATTGTTGAAATGGTGGTGCTGCAATTTGAATTTGAGATCAGCTTCCAACCTCCCCCTGTTACCATCCTATCCTCCTCCATCCTCACTGCATCCAAATTCCCCTTCCTCCAATCACTCTCCTGCCTCTCCCTTTAACCCTGGAGCCAATAGTTACTTATATTGATATTCCCATCCTCCTCCTGAACCCTTTTCTGTTGATGTCTCCATGCCTCATGTCGACCTGACCCCTTCCCTTCTCGAGGCCACATGGATCCCCCACCCTGACAACATTGAATTCCCACAAATCCATGTGGGAAACCATGAGTTTTCAGCTTTCAATTTACAGGCAGCAGATGCCTTCCCTGAATGCAACTGTGTCATCTGGGGGGGGGTGGTGTAGTGGTATTATCACTAGACTAGTATTCTAGAGACCCAACATAATACTCTAGGGACCCAGGTTCAAATCCTACCACAGCAGATGGTAAAGATTGAATAAAAATCTGGAATTAAAAGTCTGATGATGACCATGAAACCCTTTCTGATTGTTGTAAAATCCCACCTGATTTACTAATTTCCCTTTAGGGAAGGAAATCTGCTGTCCTTACCTGGTCTGGCCTACATGTGACTCCAGATCCATAGAAAAGTTACAGCACAGAAAGAGGCCATTCAGTCCATCTTGTCCATGCCAGCCTGAGGACACCCAGGTGCCCTTTCTAATCCCACATTCCTGCACCTGGCCTGTAGCTTACAGCACTTAAGGTGCAGATCCAGGTACTTTTTAAAAGAGTTTAGAGTTTCTGCCTCTACCACCAACTTGGGCAGTGAATTCCAGACACCCACTACCCACTGCGTAAAAAAGTTCTTCCTCATGTCCCCCCTACACTTTCTGCCATTTATCTTGAATCTATGTCCCCTGGTTCTAGAATTCTCCATCAAGGGAAACAATTTTATCCTATCCAGTCTATCTATTCCCCTCATGATTTTGTACACCTCAATCAAGTCACCTCTCAGCCTTCTTTGTTCTTAGGAAAATAACCCCAACCTATCCAATCTCTCCTCGTAGCTACACTTTTCTAACCCTGGCAACATTCTTGTAAACCTCCCCTGCACTCTCTCCAGAGCTATTACGTCCTTCCTGTAATGTGGTGACTATGAGGTTGACTTTTAAAAATGCCCTCTGAACAAGAGCATTTAGGGATGGGCAATAAATGCTGGCCTAACCAGCGATGGCCACAACTCATGAATAAATTTTTTAAAAATTGCCAAGTCTACAACCTCAGGACCCCAATCTGTAAATAATTGATCAGGCGCTGCACACCATGTTGTGCACGACCTATGCTGCACAGACAGGCCTTCCCCTTCCCAGGACCGGGAACAAGACATGTGTGCCATGCATAGCCTTCTAACATGGTCCGCATAGCCCCAGGAGAGTCTTTGGCATCTGCCCCTGACAGTGTGGCCTCAGCCTTAGGACAGTCTCAAACTACTACCTGTTCCTTTAACTGCACCTCACCCCCCTCATGCCTCTGTGTTTCCCCCTCTTCCCTCTGGTCTTGCTTGACAGTCAGTAGCCTTGGTGCTTATTCTGAGTAGTAACGTGATATGGCAGCACCGTTGTTAAAGGTATGCAAAGGCGCTATTTTGTTCATCAAAGTCACACATGAATCGAAGGTCGCCAGGTGCACGCCACTTATATACGGTCAAGAATCAGACTGGTCTAATTATCCACTGGTGGGACGTACTTATTTGTAAGAATGTGATTTTGGTGAGTTGGGTTTTTAATGAGAATGGAAATTTTTAATGATATGGAAACGCAACCATGTGATTCCTGACATGGATCAGAGGGAAACTCGACCCGCCATTAACCTGCCATGAAAGTCAGGAGAACAAAATTCCAAACTAAATTCCCACTGGTGGGAAGCTGACTTTTTCCATCACGTCAAATTTTGTGCCCCTGCCCGCTATGATTCCCGCTGCTGGCAGGACTGGAAAATTCTGCCCCTTAATAAGTGCAGTGAATAGTTGAGGCTCCAACACAGGTGGGAAACCATGAGTTACATCCTGTCAAATGGAGTATCCCCATCATCCCTGTTGTCTGTTTGTCCCTGCTCAACTAATGTCCTGACCAGATCAATAACTTGCCCTCAATTCCATGAGCTTGAAATTTAGCTAACAGTCTCTCATGAGCAACTTCATAAAAAGCCCTCCAGAAGTTCATATAAATGACATACCTTTCATGGTTTAAGCATTGACTATTTTTGTGAATGTTGTGCTAATTAACATGAAGATTGTTAGTGCTGGGAAATGGAAAACTTTGTATACCTAAAGACCAAGTCCCTGATATGTACTACCGATGGTCAAGGCTCCATGCCAGAAACACTTTCCGGTAAATCGACTTCATGTCACCTGCAAGCACTCCTAGGCTCAGTCCAGCATCTACAAGTGCAGTATGCCCACAGTGCTCTGCCCTCAACAATGTGCCATTATCATTGTGCTTGTCTGCCTTTTTCAGAGGTTCCTGAGTGGAATTGCCAATTTAATGTTTTTTTTGTTCAATCTCTGGATGTGGCTGTCACCAGCTAGTCTGGCATTTATTGCCCATCTTTAGTTGCCCATAGCTTGATACGATTGAATGGCTTGCTAGATCACTTCAGAAGGTAGTTAAGAGTCAACTATGTAGTTGTGGCAATTTAGTCAGATAGACCGGACTGGCAAAGATGTCCTTCTCTAAAGGACATCAGTGAACAAGCTTGATTTTTACATTAATCTGATATCTTTTGGATTATTAGTCTAGTAACTTAACCACTTATAGTATTGTACCTTACTGTAATGGTAGAGGTACTTATTGAACTATGAGCCCAAACCTACTAGAGACCTGGTTGAGATTGCTCGTTAGTAATATTTATTACAATATAGACAGAAGAGACTTTAATTTTAATTGCCTGGACTGGATTTGAAAGGGTCCAGAAATGGAAGGCCAGTGTTTAACTCTAAATAATTACACATACATGATATGATCTATATTTCAGAGACATTGGTCCTGTAAGTATTTTTCTTTACCTTTCTTACCTCATTTCTTACAATGCAGTAAGCTAGCTGACTTGCCCTCGATTTTGACATAAGCATGAATGATGTCAATCTTAAAGAAAGTTAATTAGAACTTAATGGTAAAAAAGAACTGCGTTTTTTAAAAGTAAGTTTAATTAGACCTCAAGTATCTAATAGATTAAAATTTTATAAAGATGTCTTTCATCATTATTACTACTATTTAAAATTCTGATAATCTAAAATGCCTAATTTTTAGCCTGATGGATTTTTATTTCTTTTTCCCTTAAACAATAGCTTCTGTCACCCAATACCCTAGTTCTTTAACCTTGGAGAGTGAGATAATATAGCCATCTGGACAACAGATGTCTTCCCAATCATAATTGGTGCTTTGCCAGATGCGATGAAGTGGAGGTATGTTCCTGCAGGGTAAGTTGGTCCCTCTCAGCTTGTCCTCCTGATTGGAAAGAATGATCTGCTCCTTTTACAGGACACCATCTAATGACTTGGCTGATTACTTGAAAACTTGCCCATTGAAGAGTTCAAGATTCAAAGGTCAATCGAAGCATTCATCCTATGGATTATAAATCTACCACTTCTTTGACACTCATATAAACTAGAGCGGTTACAGTCCTTACTTCCTCATCTGACTACCTAGCTTCTCCTTAGAGGCATCAATGCTATTTGCCTCAGCCACTATGTGGTAGCATGCTGCACATTGTAACCTCTTTCTCTGCGTAAAGGTATTTCTCCGAAATTCTTTATTGGATTTGTAGTGATAATATTATATTTATGTCCCTACTTTTGGACTTCCCCTCTAGTGGAAATTTCTCTATGTCTACCCTGTCAAACACCTTCATAATTTAAAGACATCTATTAAACCACGCCTCAGCCTTCCCTTTCCTAGGAAACAATCTTGATATTTTCTCAGATGAACCAGAGATCCCTAAGTTCCACAAGGTGTTCCCACTTGCTTAGATATCTAGGTGAATTTACAGCATGCCCAGGGACTGAACAGGGAGCCCTCCAGCTTTTTTAGCTCCAGTTTGATCAGGTATCATTACGTGTTCCTTTTTGTCTTTGCAAGGTGGCCGATTTATGTGATACTAGACTTTGAATTGACCACCAAATATGAAATCAGAGAAGGGTGAGAAATGACGGAGGTGGAGGCCTACTACCTCCTTAGCACTCTGACTGGAATTTTTCTGCACCCCATCCCCATTGGGACTTCCACTGCTGCTCCTTTCCCACCCACCAGTGCAACAGATGGCAGAGCTCATGTCCCAGGTTCCCAGTGCCTTTTCCTTCTTCCAATCACACATACAAGTGCTTTGAACGCCCTGAGGTCAAGAAAAGCACTAAATAAATGCTAATTTATTTTGAAGGTAGTGGAAGGCTTCAGAAAACAGAGTTAGAGTTCCTCAAATTAAAGGAAAGTCTTTATGGCGAAGTCCTTTCTCATTATTCAGTCCCACACCTGCTTAAGCTACATCTGGCCCTACAAGACTGTCCCTAAAACAAAGGGCTAGGGCAGAAATCCTGCCCAGAGGAACTCCACCCAAAAGAGGAGAATCCCCCTCTTGTATCAAACCTCAGACCTTCTGTGAGTTGATACTAGTTTGGGATGTAGGAGAGAGAGAATAGGGATGAAGGGAATGTCCTCTGTTTGGTGGGATGTGACAGTGCTAGGCAGGGAATTTTAATAGTTCTGTGAATTAAGTATCCCAGAAAAACTGTTGGTGTGTTTTGTCACTCAAAGTTTATGTTAGTTGCAAAAAGAAATTTGCTTCTGCCACTGCATGGTGCAAATACACACATCTGACATTTGAGCCCAGTCTGAAAATCTTTCACTCCTAGCTGGCCCCTCCTCATTATTGCAAGGCTTAGAACAGAAACTCAGTGGCCCAGATCTTCCGGTCTCTGGATGGTGTTACCCTGGAAGATGCACTACGGGACCCCCTCGGAAGTCCCCAGGCAAGGACGGCACGGGAATTGCCGGGGAAGTTTCAACTCCCATTTGCAATTATCCTGCATCTGGAACCCTCTGAAACTCTGATTTAAATCAATGGCCTTTGGATGGTTCTGACTCCCTTAGCAGAATAGTTACCCAGGAAAAATTAGAAGGATAAAAACCAATTCTAACTCCTGGGTAGCCAAAGTACTGACACCCTAATACCCTCTGACCCCCCAACTGGCTCCCATCCCCCAACTAACCCCCAACCCCAAATACCCTGCCAAAACCTGACTATCCGCCACCCAGCAACTACACCACCATCCAAGACTATACCTCCACCTCCATGACTACCCCCCGCTCCCCAACTACCCCTCACTCCCCAACTACCCCTCACTCTCCAACTACCCTCCTTGCTGTCCAACTACACCCCCACCTCCCTGACTATCCGCACTCCCTGACGATCATCCACTCCCCAGCTACCCCCCATTCCCAACTACATCTCCAACCCTGACTTCACTCCCACCTCCCTGCCTACACCCCTACCTCCCTGACTACCCTCCACCCTCCAATTACACTGCACCCCCCAACTACCCTCCCCACCACCAGACTACCCTCCCTACCCCCAACTAACCACCTCTACCCCGACTACCCCCATCCTTGACTAATCACTGACCCCCAACCCCCGATTCGCCTCAAACCCCGACTACCCCCTAGACCCTTCCCGACCACCTGATGTCCCCGATCGCCCACCCCCTAATCACCCGATGCATCCCCACCCAATCAGCCGACAACCCCCTCCCGACCTATGCTACCTCCTCACTCACTTACCTTACACACTTACCTTCTCTCCTAGTTTGTCAAAGTGGCTGGGGTATTTAAACTGACTGGAATATAGCAGCAAGTGCTGTAAAAAGAGGGCATGGCTTCGTTTCCCCCAATGCTCCTGCACTGCACAGGAGGACTCCAGGAGCAGCTGCACTCCACATCAGTAGGTCCAGGTCAGAAGCCTTGGTGAGAAATGTGGAACTCCAGACTAAGGTAGGAAAATAGGAGCGGAATGGCAATCCAGTGGTGATTGCCACTCCACGCAAGATCTGGCCCACTATTTTCAGATTATTGGCGAGTCATATTTGTTCAAGCCTTCCTCTCCTTCCCCTCTCTCCCACCGTTCTAATACTGTGATTGTGGGGTGATAATAACTGGCATTCAAGTAACTGGCACTAGATAAGCAGCTTTGATGTTCCGTTCATCCATCATCCATTTGATCACTCACCTACACTGGCTTCCTGACTACCAATGTGTCGATTTTAAAAGTCTCACCTTTATTTTCAAATTCTTAGATGGCCTCGTTCCTCCCTATCTCTGTAACCTCCTCCAATCTTACAAGCCCTCAAAGAACTTTGAATTCCCCCAGGCCCCTTGATTTCAGTTGCCCCATTGGTGACCATGCCTTCTATTCCTTGACCTTAAACCAATGCTAATTCCAAATTATTTTCCCATGTGACCATATTTTAATACATGGGGCAGCATTTTCCCCCCATCGACTTGGTTGTGCGGGAGTGGGTGTGAGCAGGCGGGTTCCCGATCGGTGCCCCCGGTTGGGGGCGTGCTGCCATTTTACGTGGGCGGGCCAATTAAGGCCCGCCCAGCATGATGTCCACCCGGAAGTGCTGTGTGCTCCCTGTGTGGGCGAGGGTGGGGGGGATTCCTTGAGCAGGCCTGTGCGCTCTTCCGCAAAGCGCTTCTTCAGAAGATCGTTTGAACTTTAAAAAAATTTATTAAAGGTAAGGAAAAAGTTTCCTGACATGTTCCCTCATGTGGCACTGTCACATGAGCTGGGACCTGTCCATGACATTTATTGAAAAATTGTCCGAACATTTTAAATCCCTCATGAAACCTCACCCCGCCGTGGATGAGGTTTCATGCTTTTTCGGAAGGCCGCCTGTGCTCTTTGCCTGCCTGCCAACCGTTTGGACGGACAGGCCCATTAATCATTTTAATTACTTTTTTAATGGCCTTAATAAGCTGTTGACAGGTCAGCGGGCGTGCAGCTGAGTCAGCTGTGCGCCTGCCGAACTGAAAATCTAAATGACACGGGGTGACATCAGGACTCCCACCTGACGTCACCCTACGTCATTTTACGCTTTGGCGAGTAGGCCCTGCCCCTGCTAGCCGACCGGAAAATGCTGCCCATGAAAATTTAAGTGACACCAGATGTCGGCAAAAGTAAAACAGCAATAAAGCAACATAGTAACAGTCAGTACATAATTATTAAAGATTTCATATTATAGATCAACATATAATATTACATCATATAAATATGAACATCTGTTCTAAAAAACTTGATGAAAATGTATTATTTTATGAACTCAAGTAGGTTTCAGCCAATGTCTCTGCATTCCCTGGTGTCAGAAGACTGAGTGAAATCTTTCTTCCCTTCCTACCACACCCCCCGCACACACATTGTAATCAGCCCCTCTCCCTCACCACACACACAGACGCAGACACACACACACACTCCCCTATTCCCAAACCCACTCTACCACACTGACTCACTCACTCAGCAGCCCCTCATACCAACTCTCCTTCTCCCACTCACTCACTCACCACCCCTCTCTTTCCCTTTTGGTCTAGCAGAGTCACTAGCTCAGGGTAAGGAGCCTGTACCATAGGCAGACAGGAGCAGAGACGCAGTAAAGTTTGAAACCACCACTCAAATTCCCACCTTGGCTGTGTGATCTCCCAGTATTTCCTATACTCAATCAGTGACTGAATTACACTTTCATGCCTTTAGTTGCACCAAGTTGATGTGCAAATATTCTGGGCTGTTACGAGGATGCGCTTTTCTTTAAAAATTTCTAATTCTTTTTCTGGCTGAATTTTAAAACATAAACTAAACGTCTATCAAGACAATGGAGGACTGCTAGCCAGTCACAGCTTGCATTCCACAAAATGGGATGAAAAGGAACAGACACTCAAACCCAGTGGGGAGCATGATAGACCCCATCTTCTTTTGGCTTACACCACCTGGACCTTTCCAAAAATTTCTGAGATGAGACCTCAAAATACAGTTACCTGTTCTAAAAACAATGACTGCAGCAGACATGGATTAATTGAATTCCTCTGGAATATACAGCCAGCAGGATACTTGAAGGACTGTTTACCAAGCCAGAGAGATCAGAGATAAGAATGCTGTACTGAAGACAGGCTGCAACTGTTTGCCCTCTTTGTCTCTCTCTCTATCTCAGAAATATTGTGCCTGGACTTGCAAAGTAATCATCCTGAGAAGAGAAATCCACTGCAAACCAAGATCTTTTGGGAATAAAAGGTGAAAATCTACTCCATACAACTACACCCAGGAAGACAACTGAACAAAGCAGCCACAATGTGGAATTACCACATCGAGACCAGCCAAAGAACAGTTAATCGTGTACTCCTTTGTTTTATCTTCTTTATGAACTGTAAAAAATCTTTAAGCCCATCCTCTTATTCTACCCTCAGTACTGGTGTGTGCGTGGGCCCAGGGAATATCGGTAACATAAGAATGGTGGTTGTGATTTACCTAGTTTTTTTTAAATTTGGGAAATAGTTTCAATAAGCTTGTTCTTTGTTTAAACTTAGAAAACCTGTCTGCCTAATTCTTAACAAGCTGGAAGCATAAATTGTGGGACTCGTGCAGTTTGGCAAAGCACATCTTCTCTAAATTCACAAAATACCCTGTCACGATCAGACCTGGAGTGGTAGATCAGGGGAGTCATTTTTACCTTTCATAACAGGGCCCACCTGAAGTCACTGATAGAGGAGTTTTCTGATTTAAAGGAAGAGCACAATGGGTTCACCATCCACTTCTTGCTGTTTGGCGGAATTGATCCAGTGGGTTCAGGATTGTCCCAGCAGATCCTCTGAACAGGATCGTCCCCTTTCCACAGTTGCCATTACTGCTCAGAGGAGGAGGTGTTCGCAATCCCAAATGTCACCTCTGCGACCCCACTGAGGGTTGTGACACAAAGTTTGAGAACCCCTGCCCTAAGACTTGAAATTCTCTCACTAAACCTTTCCTTACCTTTCTTTCCTCCTGTAAGATGCTCTTTAGAACCTACCTCACCTAATCTAATATTTTTCTTCATGGGACCAGGTCAAATTTTATCTGATAATGCTCCTGTGAAATGCCTTGGGATGTTTTAGTAAGTTAAGGTGCTGTGTAAATGCAAGTTGTTGTTGAGATCACCAGCAAGTTAAAGGGTGAATGTCCTATTATTCTCTATAACTCTTTCTGTCTTTCCCTGTTATTATCTAATTCATTGTGTACAGTTGAACTGCAAGAAGGCACTTCACCCGTCAGTGAATCTAGTATGACACCTGCTCTGAGATACACCTTATAAACTTAATGATCCGCAAATACAGACTAGGGGTAGCCACAGTCACAAAAATGTAGCCCATTTAACACCCCCACCACAACAAGCCCCTGCCCCACACAATCTTTTGCTCACTTCCAACCGTACATCTCTCTAAAGAGCCTTAATATTGAGAGAGCAAAAACAGTCACATATGTTCTAAAATAATGGCAGAATAGGAAAATATTAATCCAAACTGCTGCCTACACATTCCTTTTGATAAAACCTAATTACTTAGGTAATTGGCATCAAACATGATCTGTTATCATAAAGCACTAAGAAATGCAACACTAAAACATTCAACGACATCAGAGACACTCTTACATTGACATTCAAATGCCATTACAGTTTAAAAGCCGGCAATTCAAAGCAATACTGAGCCCCCTCACAGCTATCAAAGGATCCCACTTTAAACCAAGCCACCAATCTTGAGGTAACTTTTGCAGTACCAATTATCTCTCAACACATGAATTGCACTAATTAACTGTGCTCTTTTCATAACCTTTGTTCATTTCCCATTCTGAGCGAGAGAGTATATCACAATTGTCTCACTACTCTTCCCTTTATGATCCCCTATTAAGGATTTATTTGGTTTTCTTCTAAGTGACCTTTACAGCCAAGGCTGTGTGCCTCAGAAGAGATTGCATGAGAAACTCCATTAACTAAATTTCGATCTTTTTTTTAATTTGTGAGGTCTGGAGTGACTCATTATCACAATGGCTTTACCCATCTGCCTGTATATCACTTTATCCGAGAGTGATAACAGCTGTCACAGTTCTCCCACCACATCTAAAAATTGAACATTTGGTGAACTATCAGATTACAGTGGTAGAAAGAAAGTCATGCAATTAAATTTCAGAAAGCTCATGAGTGTTGTTCAACAGGCTTCAATATCCCTGGGCTAGGGAGAAAAAACAAACTGTCAGGGTTCCCATTCCCGATCACTACCCAGTTAACTGCTGCAAGTGCCATGAGTAGATTCTGGAAGAAGATAATGTTGGGCCTGATTGTGATGACTCAAAATTGGGAAAGCCTGGTCCCATTCACTAAGCTGGGTTCACGGGTGAAGAACGGACACTCGAGCTTCTCTTCACGTAGATGTAAATCAGCCAAAATCAGGTGTCAGCCGTTGCTTAGTTGTTAGCACTCTTGCCTCTAAATCAGAAGGTTGTGGATTAAAGCAGAGAGTTTGGCACACAATCTAAGCTGACACTCAGTGAAGCCCTGTTGGAGATGCCATCTTCTGGATGAGATGTTAAACCATCGTGCCTTCTGCTCTCTCAGAGGAGTGCAAAAGATCTCCCGTCATTATTCAAAGAAGAATAGATGAGTTCTCCCCTGTGCCCTGGCCAATATTTATTCCTCAACCTACATCACTAAAACAGGTTCCCTGATGATTATCTCATTGCAGTAGATAGAACACATGGCAGACATGGTATGTTGGTGGTGGGGAGAGTGGATATCTAAGGTGATGGATGGGCCGTTGATCATGACAATTGTTTTGCCTATGAAAGTTTCTTGAATGATTTCAGAGCTTCACCCACCCAGGCCCACCCCACCCCCACTAGGGCTATCTGTACCTTGCTCGTCCTGCTTTCTACCCTTAATGTCACCATTAGCACATTTCTTAGCTAATATCACCACCGTCAACACCTCTTTGGTCCTTTTGTCTATGACATCTTTCGGCTATCTCCACCTATCACTGGCCCTCTATCCAGCTCTACTTGTCCCACCCCACCTTAAACCAGCTTATATTTCACCTCTCTTCTATTTTTCCTTAGTTCTGATGAAGAGTCATACGGACTTGAAACATTAACTGTATTCCTCTCCGCAGATGCTGTCGGACCTGCTGAGTGTTTCCTGGTATTTTTGTTTTTGTTTTGGATAGCATGGATTCCATCACAATCCTGGGTTGTACCTTATAGGTGATGGAGAGGTTCTGGGGGTTCAGGAGGTGAGTCACTTGTTGCAGAATACTCTGTGCTTTGACCTACTGTAGTAGACACAGTATTTATGTAGCTGGTCCAATTTGCTTTCTAATCAATGGTGACTCCTAGGATGTTGTTGGGTGGTGGGGGGGTGGAGGCGGATGCGAGGGCTGGTGAGGGGATTCAGCATGGTAATTTATATATTAATTATCCCTTGAGGATTTAACTTTTCAGTCTGAACAGGTCTTGAGTGAGCTTTTTGGTGGTTGGGTTTCCAGTTTACTGCGATTAACATCCTCCAACTCCCACGATGAGTAGATCATAGAAACACTGCAACTACACTAAAGGGAAGAAATTCAACAGATGAAAGAGTGTCACTTGCCAATAGTCTAAAATGCATGTGGGTTTTCTGTCAACTTCTTCATAAACTGCTTGTTATTTAGTTTGATTTGTTAAAGGAGCTACAGTTGGCCTCAATGCACTTGAGCGAGAGAGAGAAATCAACATGGGTTTCCACTGATGATTGTAATTCAGTTATCCCTTTATGTGAACATTAGGGGAAGAAGGAATTGAGTTCATCCGATGATGAATTAGCCTGCTAATGTTTGCTTTAAGTGTGAAATAGTGGAGGGCAGCCAATGTCCATGGAGCGATACCAAGGATGAATCAGTGTCTTTAGAAAATAAGGAGAGAAACTTGGAAAGTGAAATAGTAGACATTTAAATGCAACAACTAACTTTAAATAAATTTACATTAATAAGGAATGATCTCAACCAGGCTTAGCACCTATTTACCAATACGAATTTCCAACCACAATAGGAAATTAATGTGTATCCTGTCAGTTTGACCCAAATTAGCCTGGACCCACTCTGATGTTTCACACTGTGGAATGGGAGCTTGGCCTCAATTGTCAAAGGTTATCTGGTATTATGTCAGTGTCTGTAGCTGCTTGTTATTTCTGAAGTGGGAAACCATGCACAGACTACCTCAGTGAAATCTGGGAAGTGGAAACAAGCTTTTCATAATTCAGTTAGTGGAGGACATGCTGTCCAGCCTGACACTTCTGAGCCAACTATCCCACAGTCTGCAAGAAGGAGTGGCTTTGATGATTTTTGGCCAGATTGTGAACTAAAGATGTACTGCATCATTGCGGTAAGTGAGAGGGACAAAATTGGAGGGCTTGGTAGGTGGTGGGAGTGAAGTTGATGTTTCCCTTGCTGCACATACACATCCTGTCAACTGATCATTCCCACATTCCTCTGCATCCTGTGGAAAATCTGTTGGTGGGCCCTGACTATAATAGGGAAGCAGAATGGAGATGGTGGAGTAGCCAATGTAGTTCTTGCTGATGCTGTGAAACCCCAAACTATGACACTCACTGTCCCGGTTTACATGAGAGAAGTGACCACTCGTGCAAGGTAGCAGAGGGACCCTGCTATCCAGGAACCCTTAACCTAGCAAGAGCACTCTGAATACAGAAAAAAATTGGGAAATAAGGAAAAGGCTGAGTGGCAGGAAACAGTAGAGGTGAATGGTTTTCAGACTGAAATAAGGTATACATTGGGGTTGCCCAGGGGTCAGTGTTAGGCCACCTTTTTCTGATTTATATTAATGACCTATGCAGGGCACAATTTCAAAACTTGTGGATAACACAAAATTTGGAAGTATTGTGAACTGTGAGGAGGATAGTGATAAACTGCAAGAAGACATAGACAGAGAAGTGTGAATTGATATATTTTGGTAGGAAGAGGCAATATAAAATATAGGGCAGAATCGTCCCAGATTTGCACTAAGTGTAGTAGCGGGCGGGAAAAAGGATGATTTACCCGCCGGCCGCAATGACAGCTTTTCACGTCGTATCGTCCCAGTCCCGCCGCATTAATTACGCATTCTGGGGAAACACACCGCTTCGATGGTGGGCAGGCTCTTATTTGCCCCCAATGCCATCACCACGCCGGGCGCCATATTTAAAGTGCAGCCGCGTGCACATCTCTCAGTGCTTCCAGCCCAGGACTGCTGCACGGAAGACATGGCCCCGAAAGGCAAGGAGACTGCAGCCTCCCAGTTTAATGATGGGTCTCTTGAGTACCTTTTGGATGCAGTGGAGGCTCACCATGATCCTCTCTACCTCTGCCCTGGACACAGGATGGGCAGCAATCTCACTAATCCAACATGGGAGGTGGTGGCAGCAGTGGTCAGCACCAACGCAAAAAGAGGACAGCCACCCAGTGTCAAAAAAGGATGAATGATCTCCTCCATTCCGCTAGGGTAAGTCACCCTTCTCATCACTCTCAACTCACACACTCACAAACCCATCAGACATCCACAGGCCCCTCACTCACTGCCAGCTCAAGGGACATCACCATTCACTCTCTCATACATACCTTCATTGTCCTCATCCCGTCCATGGGACCACTCACTACCCACACATGCCAGACATACTTATCATCTGGCCTGGCAGGCATCCTGCTTACACTCTCTCCATCTCTATTCATGCAGGACAAGCTGGCACACAACAAGAGGGAGAGGTCACAGACTGATGGAGGAATTCCTGAAATCAAGATCCTCATAGACTTTGAAAACAGAGCCACCCAGCTGGCCGGCGATGATCGGGACCAGTCCTGTGCAGATGGTGAAGTCGGCAATGCTCTATCAAGTGAGGATCCAGGAGTTCAACATCCATCAGACAACCATACCATGAGTGATGTCTCCTCTTTCACGGGCCACTGCCATGCACTAATTATCTCCCCTTGCTTTTGCAGGCACATCTGGGGAACAGCCAAGGGAGTCCATGACCCAGGACCTCTAATCAAGCCCCGAAGAAACCTCTGAAGAGGAATCTGAAGGCACCTTCATTGAAGACCGGTCACAGCGCTCACCCACACCCCCCACCACCGCAGAAACACACATCTTGGTGGGACCTAACTTTACAGTAGCCTCGGGATCACAATCTGGTGAGCACATCGCACTGTCTGATCCACAGCAGGTGGAGGCAGAGACTTCCAAGGTCTCCGGCACTCAGAGGACTACAGGAGGCCAGAAATTTGCTGAGTCCGAACCAGATGATGAGCCTCTGGACTTGGTCATACCTCAGTTGATGGAGCTGCAAAGGCAAGCTCAGGAACATCAGGAAGAGATGTCCGCTGCAATCTTCAGATTGCAAGGCACGATGAGGAGTCCATCCATCTTCACGCTGATAGTGCCAGTATCCCAATGAACCGAGGTCAACACTGGTAGGATGGTGGCCACCATGGAGACCTTGGTCCAGGACGTCGCTCCTTCACTGCCGTGCAAGCTGAACTCCATCGCTGATGCCATAATTGGCCTCCAACACCGTGTCTGCGAGAGGGGTGATGGTCAGCTCGATCTCACTCCAGGTACCCCTGCTGCTCAAGGAGTCAGCCTGGGGCCCTTGAGCACCCTTGGGAGGGGGATCAGGAGGCGCACACCCTGGGGCCATCCACCCAGGTGACTCCAGGAGTGTCCAGCCCATCCAGACCCCCTCTTCCTTTGACCCCAGCAGCTCCAACTCCACAGGCTGAGGACGGTTCAACTGCCACACAGAAGTCCCCGAAGTATGCTGCGGCCCTCCAGATCTCAGCCCTCTAGGTGACACCCTCCAAGGTCATCACAGACAGGGCGTAGCAGTCAGCAGGCTGCCTTCACCTCCGCTGTGGATGTCCGGAGAGCACCAAGACGTAGTGGCAGGGTTAGGAAAGTTAAGAAGACGTGGCTGCACAGCCTGGGCACTGGTGTTAATCACTTGTACATAATGTTCACTATTGTCAATAAACTCCCAAGAATGTCTCCCTGCCTATGGCTCCCTGTTCTGATGAGCAGTGTTTATGTCACTCAGATGTGAAAACTTGGTCCCTGTACAAGATAAAGGCTGGTGCCTCAGTCCAGGGACTCTTCCCTGCGCTTTGTGCAGCCTTCAGACCAAAGGCCTGACACTCACTGGACACGTCAGTGATGCCTGTACCTCGACGGTGCTGGTCATTGCTGCCAGAATGTGGTGGGCAGGCGCCACAGAGTTCTCTCATTCTGTCTGTGTGCTCTCAGCACCTTTAAAATGGGGCTGGCCCCATTTTGTCAGCATCTGTGACCAGTGATGCTGTGCTCCTGAAGGGGTCAGGTGCTGAAGGCGGACAAAGAATCAGGTGCATTTAAAGTTTCTTGGCTGCGTCTCTATGATATGACCCTGATCACAGAGCACAAGTGAGCTGCCCTCAGCTAAACAGGAGTCAGACAGTCACAGAGGCTATGTGAAGATCTATGGAGTGTCCTCACTGCATATTGGCATCATCCTTCTGCAACTGAGCAACTATTAGGGTCTCCATTGCGTCTCCATTACAGGGGCATTCTCACAGAGGGTATGTGCGCTGCCATCAGCCTGGTTGGAGTCAAACATTCATAGATGCAATGTAAGGATCTATGGGGACACCTCACTGCATGTCATCCTCCTCCACAAATCTAGCAGCTCTCTGTAGGCCATGAGGCATACAGCTAGGTCACTAGGCTCCATGCTCCTGATGTATTCCTCCTGCAGGATGAAAGAGAGAGACGCATGGGTTAGCTTGTTGTTCTAAGAACCTCCCTTTGTTATGTATGAATGTCCCTTAAGGCATCCCGGAGAGTACTGGCCAACACTGGGATGGTCAGAGTTTAATGCGCTGCATGGCTGCCTGAAACCCCACTCACCTTCACCCCACCCCTGACCGATTGGCAGCACTTTGCCCACTGGTCTGCATGCTGTGCTCTCAGCTCAGGCACAGGCATTCTCCTAACCCGCACTGCAAGGCTGCACTGTTAGCTTGAACCATGGGGGAGACTGGTCCAAACCAGAATGAAGACATTGCAAGGGGCTGTGAGAACCTCCACTAGTGACTGCTCCATGGCCAGCTTTAGCAAGGAGATTGTACAACGTGCACCGTTGTGCAACTATTCTGCAGTCCAATAAAACACTTGTTAGTTTGCAGTCTGTGCCCGAGGGGTGAAAAGCTCTGGTGGCAATTTCATGCCTCTGTGTTGCTTGAGTGGGCAGAGAAGTTAGAGGCCCCACTCCAAACATATCAATGTAACTGTGTCTGAACTGTCTCAGCTGTGGAGGAATAGTCACCTGATACAAGGAGTCCCTAATGCGTGGCTGCTTCTCTCGCCCCCACCCTGCATGTGCTTGTGCACCACCATCAATCGCAGTGCAGCCCTTGCCCCCCCATCTCGCCTCAACTGCAGGGCAGCCCTTGCCCCCCCCATCTTGCCTCAACCGCAGAGCAGCCCTTGCCCGGCACCACACCATCAGCCAGCCGGGAAAAAGCGACTTGCCTGTGCCCTCGCCTGAATGCGCAGTGCCTCAACCTTGAAGTCCAACAGGCGACCCTGACAAGTGCTGCGAAATGTTACTGTGCACCTCACCTCCGAGTTCCCCTGCAAGTGCAGCCCACCAAGTGAACGCCTTATATATGCTGTTGATAAACACGTCAGTGTGATCGCCCGGATGGTCCAGCGTGGGGAAAGATTCCGGCGGAATGGGCTTATAATGATATGAAGATGTGTGACAATGAGGTTCCAATGTTCGATGGCAGGAAACGCGGCCGACATTGATGGGCAGAGTGGACGAATGCAAACAGGTTTCACAACGTTTCAATCTTTGGCCTTCTCGCCATATTGTCCACTCATGCTGCCAAACACGCCCGATGTCAGTGGGCAGTGAAAATTCTGCCTTCAGAGGCAATTTGCTAAAACCATGCAGGGTCTGGAAAGAGTAGATATGCAGAAATTATCCCATTGACAGAAAGATTGAGGTGATTGGCAAAAGGAGCAATGGCGACATGAGGAAAAACTTCTTTTACACAAGGAGTGTTTAGGATTTGGAATGCACTGCCTGAGAATGTGGCTGAGGCAAATTCAATTGTGGGTTTAAATGATAATTGGATAATAACTGAAGAGGAAAGAATTTCAGGCTGGTGGGGAAAAGGCGGGGTAGTGGGACTAGATGAGTTGCTCTTGCAGAGAGTTGGTATGACCATGACGAGTCAAACGGCCTCTTTCCTGTGCTGTAACCATTCTATGATTCCATGACTATGAAAGTAATGTTTCACTCCATATTTGTTGTTCCATATATGTAACTATGAGGTGCAATTTTAATTTTATGTTAAGATCACACATAGCTGCTGAGCCAAGTTTATACCCAGCTTTATTAACCGCTTTCTCAACTTGCCCTGCCACATGTCACAACTCACTGGGGATAGTACATTCCAATGTCAAGCCCCACTGCTCCCCAAGCCGTGACAAATGTTAAAAATTTTGATCAACCCACCTAATTGTTTAATTTAGGTTAACAGAATACGAGCACCAGGTTTGTAAACTTAATAAGTAAATAACTGTTTATTGAACAAATTGTCTTTAACCAGTGGCAAAAGAAAGAAATATGAACTTCTAATTTTGAACTCTAAAACCATATACACACATATAAGACACACAAGGCACACAAAAACATGGATCTTAAGGGTGGGATAAAACCGTTCAATAGCACCAATTCCAGAGTACAGGATTCGATGGGTTGATTTTGATCGATGTTTTCCAAATTCCTTTCAGTTCTTTGTTGATGACACAAGGTGGTCTTTCAGCATTTTCAGCCCTTAGTTCACTGGTTAAGCACATGCCTTTCAATGTCTCTAACGGTGATTTTCTCTCTTTCCCCTTGACAAGAGTTTTTCAGAAAGAAAGCAGGTTACAGAGATCTGAGAAAAAAAAGACAGCTATTATTGTAGAATTACTGGAATTTTACACACACAGGAGAAAGAGGTTTTAGGTATTTTCTCTTTTCAGACATGGAGCTTTTTCTCTGCTGCACTGGTCTCACACAAACTTGGTCAGCTGGTCAGGAGCCAATTAAAATGTTGTTGCCAGGCAGTTCCCCATTAGACCGGACTCCTCTTTGGCACCATCCTGTCTTTCATGGCACACTCTGTTCCAGGATAGCAACATTGTACATATCCCTCACACTGTTCCAGTAGATATATCTTTCAAACTGCAGCCATTGTAATTTTAATCCACAATCCAACAGAAATAAAAAGATGTGTTCTTTACACATGTTCAATAATTTGTGATTGATTTATACTATGACAATTTTTCTGTTTTAAGGAACTAATCATTTAAAATAAATATTGGTGAATGATTTACAAGGATTTATTTTGATGATTATTTTGTACTCATCAAACATGCTAGCACTGCAGAATAGAACATTTTCCTGTTGGCTCAAATATTGGACAGTTAGAAACAGAGTAATACCCCAACAAATGGCTCAGTCCTCACCCTCAGAGCTTCATGCCTTTAGTATCACATTTTCATCTTCCCAAGCCAGCCATACCTGTGGCCTCCCTGAGCGAGACTGCTGATTCAGTGCTAGTTTTATGCCATGTGCTCATGTTGAGGCTGCCCTTGTAGGGCCCTGATAGTCAAGAAAGTGAGGAGGTTTTTATTGCAGGCTGGATTTAGAATCCAGGTTCCAAGGTGAATAGACAGTTTAGTAATTCACTACACTCTCCCTAACAGGGCTACAAGTTAATAAATGATAGAAAATATAGTTGGGTTAATCTCTGTAAATATTTTTTGTACACCTGTGCTGAAACCCTCATACATGCCTTGGTTGCTTCTAGTCTTGACTATCGCAATGATATCTTGACCAGCTCCTATCTTCCAACCTACATAAACTTGAGTCCATTTGAAACTCTGCTGCCCATTTCCTAAAGGTAGGATTGTCCCAGGTTTGCACAAACTACTGTAGCAGGCAGGAAAATGCTGTTTTACCTGTTGGCTGTAATGGCGGGTTTTCATTCCGTATCATCCCCTTCTCGCCTCATTAATTATGCAGTCATGGAAAAACATCGGATCACTGGTGACAGGCCTCTGATTGGCCGGAACGCTGTACTTTGCCGCTTCCTCACACTGGGTGTCATATTTAAAATGCAGCCGCGGGCACACTTCTCAAAGGACTGCTCCGCTGAAAATATGGCCCCAAAAGTCAGGAAGATTGCAGCCCTCCGATTTAGTGACACATCCCTGGGACACCTTCTGGATGCTGTGGGGGCCCACTGCGAGGTCTTCTACCCCTGCTATGGCTGCAGGAGGCCCATAAGTCTCACCATTCTGGTTTGAGAGGTGGTCAGTGCCAATGCTGCACACAAGAGGTCAGCCATCCAGTGCAGAAAGGCCTCTATCCTTGCTGCCAGGGTAAGTCAACCATCTCATCAATCTCAAATCACTCACTCGCAAGCCCATCTCACATTCATCTCACTCACTGCTAGCTCAAGCGACATCACAACTCACTGTCTCACACATACCCTCACGTCTCCATCTTGCCTCACCTCCTCTGGGGATAGCCTCTTCATCCCGTCCATGGCTCCACTCAGCATACATGCGTGCCTGCCATCTTTCTCATTTGGCCTGGCATGCGCCTTCTTCAACTCTCTCTGTCTGTCTTTATGCAGGACAGGATTGTGCACAATCACCCGGAGAGGTCCCGGACCGGGGGTGGAGTTGCAGATATCGAGGTCCTCACCCCATTCGAGACTCCAGCATTGAGCTGGCTGGAGAGGATGTCAACCGTTCCTGTAATGGTGAGGTCGGCGGTGAACACCTACATGGGGATGCTGCACAACATCATCCTTCTCTCAATGCTGCTCTGAGTCCACTGTTCTGCGTTCGATATGACTGCCAAGCACTAACAATCTCCACTTTCTGCCCTCGGCACATCTGACACATCGCCCTCAGGCAACTGTGACCCAAATCCAGTGCCGAGAACACCTTGGATGAGGGCCCTGAGGGCAGCACCATTGAAGACCCATCACTGTGCTCACCCACATCCTCCACCAGCAGTGACACACCTTGGTGGGGCCTCGGTGTAGAGTAGCCTCGGGATCACAATCTGGTGAGCACAGCACACAATCTGTTTCACAGCAGGTGAAGACAGGGACATCCTTGGTTGCCGCTACTCAGAGGACTGCTGGATACTAGGAATCTGCTGAGTCCAAGTCAGATGATGAGCCTCTGGACTCAGTCCTCAATCAGTTTGTGGAGCTGCAAAGGTAAGCTCGGCAACATCAGGAAGGGATGTCTGGTGCACTCCTCACTTTGCAAGGCATGATGGAGGAGTCCATCCACCTTTAGTTTGAGGTGATAGCGCTGGCATGCCAACACATCGAGGTCAACACTGGCACGATGGTGGCTGCCATGGACACCTTGGTCCAGGACATCGGTCTTGCACTGCTGCATGGGCTGAATTCCATTGCTGACGCCATAGTTGGCCTCCAACACTGTCATGAGAGGGGTGTGGGGCAGCTTGATCTCACTCCAGCTCCCCTTTCTCCTCAATGAATCAGCTGGGGGCCATTGAGCAGCCATAGGGAGGAGGACCAGTAGTTCGATACCCCAGGGCCATCCACCCAGGTGACTCCAGGAATGTCCAGCCAATCCAAATCCCCTCTTCCTGTGACCCCTGCAGCTGCAGCTCAACAGGTCGAGGAGGCTGCAGCTGGCCCAAGGCAGGACACCCAAAGCAGGCCGGGGCCCTCCAGGTCTCGCCTCTACAGAGGATGCCCGCCAAGGTCATCACAGGCAGGGTGTAGCAGTCAGCAGGCTGCCTCCTCCTCCGCTGTGGATGTCCAGGGAGCACCAAAATGTAGCGGTAGGGTTAGGAAAGTTAAGAAGATGTAGCTGCACAGCCTAGGCACAGGTGTTAATCACTTGTACATAATGTTCACTATTGTAAATAAACTCCCAAGAATGTCTTTTTGCCTATGGCACTCAGATGTGAAACCTTGGTTTCTGCACAAGATAAAGGCAGGTGTCCCAGTCCGGGGCCTCTTCCCTGTGCAGTGTATAACCTTCAGTGCAAAGTGATAGTCCAGCCTCACACTCACTGGACACATCAGTGATGTCTGCACCTCAATGGTGCTTGTCGTTGCTGCCAGAATGTCGTGGGCAGGCATCACAGAGTTCTCTCATTCTCTCTGTGTGCTCTCAGCACCTTTGAGTTGTGGCTGGCCCCCAATCTCTTCAGCATCTGTGATCGGTGATGCTGTGCTCCTGAAAGCGTCAGGTGCTGAAGGCGGACATAGGATCAGGTGCATTTACAGTTTCACAGCTGCGTCTCCATGATATGACTCTGATCAGAGAGCACAAGTGAGCTGCCCTCAACTAGACAGGAGTCAGAGTTTCTCAGAGGCTGTGTGAAAATCTATGGAGTGTCCTCACTGCATGTTGTCATCAGCCTCCTGGAATCTAGTGACTAGTAGGGCCTCCGCTGCATCACACGGCATGACCCTGAGCGCTGAGGGTGTGTGCGCTGCCATCAGTCACACAGGAGTCAAATGTTCACAGATTCAAGATGAGGGTGTCAGGACTGTCCTCACTGCATCTCGTCACCATCCTCCACGAATCTTGTGGCTATGAGCACCTCCCAAGGGCAATTGCCTCATCTGGTCAGTGCGATGGCCTCATCACCCTCATCCCCTTTGACACCCTCCTCATCAGAGGAGAGGTACAGCTCTTCCATCTCCTCCTCAGCCAGGTCCTCCCCCGTTGCAGTGCCAGGTTGTGTAGCATGCAGCAAGATATGATGATACACGACACCCTCGGTGAACTGTATTGCAGTGCACCATCGGACCTATCGAGGCACCAGAACCTCACTTTCAAAATGCCTATCGTTTGCTCCACCAAAGTCTGGGTTGCAGCATGAGCCTGATTGTATGGTCTCTCTGCTGCAGTCTGAGGCTGCCACATGGGCATCATCAGCCATGTCCTTGTCCCTGAGGAGCCAACCCTGCAGCCTTTGTGAACCCTGGAAGCTGTCAGGGATCTGAGACCTGCTAAGGATGTAGGAGTCATGGACGGTCCCTGGGAATTGTGTGCAAACCTGTAGGATGTGTTTGTGGTGGTCGCACACCAGCTGAACATTCAGCGAGTGGAAGCCCTTGCGGTTGAGGTAGTTAACTGCTTGTGGCCATGGAGATCTAAGCGTCATGTGAGTGCAGTCGATGGCACTCTGCACCTATGGAAAACCAGAGATCTGTGCAAATCCCAGCACTCTTGCTTCTTGGCTTTCCTGATCCCAGGTGAAATGTACATGGACTGTGCCTTCTTGAAGATGGTGTCCGTGACCTCCTTTGTGAATTAATCAATTGCTTGCGAGATCCTGTACAGGTCCCCTGTGGAGCACTGAAAGGAGCCACTGGTGTAAAAATTGAGAGCCTCGGTCACTTTCACGGCCATTGGCAGTGGATACCCTCCATGTCCCTGTGGCACCAAATCCTGCAGCAGGTAGCATATGTGACCAACCAGTTCCCTAGAAATGCACAGTCTTCAGCGACACTGGTTCTCAGTCATCTGCAAGAATGACAGGCGCCGTCTATAGATCCTAAGTCTAGCAAGGTGCCTATGAATGATGGCTCCCTATGGATCTTCTGCTGTGTGCGCAGCAAGCTCTGCCACCCTTTCAACTTGAGTGAGGTGCTCCTCTCTTTGCCAAGCCAGGTGCCCCCATCACTCTCTTCTTCTTCTCTGCTCCCTATCAGCCATGAAGCATACCACTAAATCAACAGGCTCCATGATCCTGATGTTTTCCTCCTGCTGAATCAAAGAGAGAGACACGTGGGTTAGCAAATGTGTCCTAAGAACCTCTCTTGGCTTAGCCTGAAGGCCCCTTCACACATTCAGGAAAGTGCTGGCCATCACTTGGATGGCCAGTGTGTGATGCCCTCATTGGTTGCCCGAAACCCCACCCACCTCTGCCCCACTCCACATGACTGGTTGGCGGCAGCTTCAGCCACTGGACTGCAGGCTGTGCTCTCAACTCAGACGTAGGCATTCTCCTAACCCGCACTGCAAGGCTGCACTGTTAGCTTGAACCATGAGGGATACCGGTCCAAACCTTAATGAAGACATTGCAAGTGGCTGTGAGTGCCTCTACCAGTGACTGCTTCCTGGCCACCTTTCACAAAGGGATTCTACAACTTGCCCAGTCGGCCAATTGTTCTGCTGCCCCCTAAAACACACAGATTATTTTGCAGTCAGTGCCTGAAGGGTGAAAAGTTATGGAGCATTTGGTGATACTTTCATGCTTTTGCGTTGCTTGAGTTGGCAGAAAAGTTTCAGAGGCCCGATTCCAAGCATGGAGTCTCTGTGGTGAAGATGGTGCTAAGTAAGGAGTTTTAGAGGTTTTACTCAATTCACCACCCAAGGGGTCATTCAAGTATAACACTCGAAAATGAAGATCAAGAGGCTATTAGGTGATTGAGTTAAGGCTGGTCTTTCCACTTTATCTTCAGCTGGTTTAATACCATTCATGAAGTATGTGTAATGGTAATTTTCCTTCCTGTGTATAGCACCTACCTCATTCAATTTAATCTGCCATTAATCTGCCCAATTTATTCTGTAATTTCCAAGTTACTTCCTCCAATTCCCTTCCCACTTTGTCATCATCAACAAATTTCACCACTTTGTGGGGAGTTCCTCAACCCACCTTCTTTCAAGGCTTGAAACCATTAGATCTTCTTTTCTTATCATTGGATGGTTGGATCAGCATCTCTGCATTACCTTCAGGGCTTGAATAGGTACAGTACTCAAAGAGTGATTTGGCTGGAGTGTTAAATTGTTTGAGCATGGCATCCTCCAATTTATAATCTACTGGTTTGGCTATTTAGCACTCTATTTGCTCTGCTGATTGCAACTCGGCAGCAATAGGAGACGTTGATCAACAAGTTTACTAATATCTCTAAATCTTTCAACTTTAATCAAGTTTCTGCACTGCCACAGTACCAAAATCACTTATCAAAGTCATAAATTGCATCCTATGTGACTGGCAAAGGTAAACAATTCCTTCTCATCATTCTCGACCTGCCTGCAATGTTTGACACGGTTGACCACACCATCCTCCTCCAATGTTGTTCAGCTGGGGGGGGGATTGCATTCACCTGGTTCCATTCTTATTTACCTAATCATAGCTGAGCATCACCTGTAATGGCTTCTTTTCCCATACCCACTGTTACCTCTGGTTTCCCTCTCTAGGCTCCCTCCTATTTCTCATCTACACACTGCCCCTCAGCGATATTGGCAGTATTTTCCAGTCCTGACACTGGCAGGAATCGTTGTGGGCAGGATGAGAAAATTTGGAGAGCCGTTCAATAGCCCTCCAAATTTTCCCGTCCTGTTCACGACATTGCCCACTGGAATATCCTGCCCATAATCTGAAAACGCATCAATTTATACATGTAGACGGATGACGCCCTCTCCCTTGCCAACACCTATCTCAATTCTTCCACTATTGCTCAATTATCTGACTGCTTATCTAAAGTTCAGTATTGGATGAATAGGATAATTTTTGGGAAGACCAAAGCCATTCTTCAGTCCTCACTACAAATTCTGTTCCCTAGCTACCACCTCCATTCTGCCCTGAAAACCGTGTATGGCTGAGCCAAACTATTCCTATTGATGCCATATTTAACCCTGAGGTAGGCCTCCAACCATTTATCTGTGCCATCTCTAAGGCCACCCATTTCTATTTCTAACGTTACACAACTCCACTCCTGCCTCTTCTCATCTTTATTCTTGACTATTCCAATGTACTTCTGGCCAGCCTTCCAAGTTTACCCTCTGCAAACTTCAAGTCATTCAAAATCCTTCTGCCTCTGTCCTTACTTGCACCAATTCCTATTCACCCATCACCTTTGTCCTTGCTGGCCTCCATTGGCTCATGGTTAATCAATATCTCTATTTTAAAATTCTCATTCTTGTTCTCAAATCCCTCCATGGTCTCACCCTTCCCTATCTTTGTAAGCTCCCCCAGCCCCACGACAGCTCCAAAATACATGCACATCTAACTCTGGCCTCTTGAACACCCCTGATATTAATTGCTCCACTATTAGTGGCCACATCTTCAGTTGCCTTGACCCTAAGCTCTGGAATACCCTCCATGAACCTCTCCATCTCTCTTTCTTCCCTTAAGATGTTCCTTAAAATGTACCTCTTTGACCAAGCTTTTGGTCATCTGCCCTAATATTCCCTCATGTGGCTTGGTGTCAAATTTTGCCTGTAATGCTCCTTTGAAGAGCCTTGGGGTGCTATATAGTGTGGGGATGAAGGGGCAGATTATGCAGAGGCAATATGAAGGAGCAAGAGCACACACAGGGAGAAGAAAATGGTAGTGGCATCATCGTTATCCAGGTCCTGCTCACAAAAGAAGGGATAAATTTGGTCAAAGCTGAGCTCTATGACAGCCTGTTGCTATGGCTCCAGACATTTCACATAGCATCGCCCTGTTCCACCAAATGATCTAACCAGTCAAGTTACAGTCACTCAGGCCTTTAACCATATTAATTCTTCCTAGTATCATGAGGCCAGCCTTAAGGTGCACTGAGCTGCTATATAAATACAAGTTGTTATTTATGTTATCGTTTCACTCTCTGCAATGTCAACAACTTTCTTAGGGGAGGTACATTGTTCAATATTTTATATCACAGAATCACAGAATTTAAATGGCACAGAAGGAGGCCATTCAGCCCATCATGTCTGCACCAGCTCTCCAAATAAGCATTATGACCTAGTGCCATTGCCGTGCCTTTTTCCCATAACCCTGCACATCATTTCTATTCCAAAAGTCATCTAATGCCCTCTTGAATGCCTCAGTTGAACCTGCCTCCACCACACTTCCAGGCAATGCATTCCAAACCTGAACCATTCATTGTGTGAAAAAGTTTTTCTCATGTCACATTTGCTCCTTTTGAAAATCACTTTACATAAGACCATAAGACATAGGAGCAGAAATTAGGCCAATCGGCCCATCGAGTCTGCTCCGCCATTCAATCATGGCTAATAAGTTTCTCAACCCCATTCTCCCGCCTTCTCCCTGTAACCTTTGATCCCCTTACCAATCAAGAACCTATCTATCTCGGTCTTAAATATACTCAATGACCTGGCCTCCACAGCCTTCTGTGGCAATGAATTCCATAGGTTCACCACTCTCTGGCTAAAGAAGTTTCTCCTCATCTCTGTTCTAAAAGGTCTTCCCTTTACTCTGAGGCTGTGCCCTCAGGTCCTAGTCTCTCCTACTAATGGAAACATCTTCCCCACGTCCACTCTATCCAGGCCTTTCAATAAGATCCCTCCTCATCCGTCTAAACTCCATCGAGAATAGACCCAGAGTCCTCTAACGTTCCTCATATGTTAAGCCTTTCATTCTTGGGATCATTCTCGTGAACCTCCTCTGGACCCTCCCCAGGGCCAGCACATCCTTCCTGAGATATGGGGTCCAAAATTGCTCACAATATTCTAAATGTGGTCTGACCAGAGCCTTATAAGGTCTCAGCAGCACATCCCTGCTTTTATATTCTAGTCCTCTCGAAATAAATGCCAACATTGCATTTGCCTTCCTAACTACTGACTCAACCTGCAAGTTAACCTTAAGAGAATCCTGGACTAGGACTCCCAAGTCCCTTTGCACTCCAGATTTCTGAATCTGTGCCCTCTTGTTCTTGATCCTTTTATGAACAGCTTCTCCCTGTCTATTCTGGGCAGCCCCTGAATGATTTTGAACATCTCCTCTTAGCCTTCTTCTCTCCAGGGAGAACAGTCCTAACCTCTCCAATCTATCCTCGTAACTGAAGTTTCTCATCCCTGGAACCATTCTTGTAAACCTCTTCTGCGCTCTCTCCAATGTGTTCACATCCTTCCTATTGTGTGGTGCCCAGAACTGTACACAATACTCCAGCTCAGGTCTAACGAGTGTCTTATATAAATTCAGCATAACCTCCTTGTACTTGTATTCTATACCCCTATTAATAAAGCCCAGGATACTATATGCTTTATTAACTGCTCTCTCCTCATGTCCTGCCACCTTCAGTGATCTATGCACATATACACCCAGGTCTTTCTGCTCCTGCACCCACTTCAAAATTTCATCCCTTATTTTGTATTGTATGTCCATGTTCTTCCTACCAAAATGCATCACCTCACACTTCTCCACATTGAACTTCATCTGCCACCTATCTGCCCACTTTACCAGCTTGTCTATGTCCTTTTGAAGTTCCACACTGTCCTCTTCGCAGTTTACAACACTCCCAAACTTTGTATCATCCGCGAACTTTGAAATTGTTCCCTGCTCACCAAGATCTAGATCATTAATATATATCAGGAAAAGCAATACCGATCCCTGGGAATCCCATTACAAACCTTCCTCCAGCCTGAAAAATATACATTGACCATTAATCTCTGCTTCCTATTTTACAGCCAATTTTGTATCCACGTTGCTACTGTCCCTTTTATTCCATGAGCAATAACTTTTCTCACAACTCTGTTGTGTGGCACTGTATCAAATGCCTTTTGAAAGTCCATGTACACCACATCAACAGCATTATCCTCATCGACCTTTTCGTTACCTCTTCAAAAAACTCCAGCAAGTTAGTTAAACATGATTTCCCCTTCAGAAATCCATGTTGGCTCTTCCTTATCAGCCCATATTTTTCCATGTGACTACTAATTCTATCCCGAATAATTGTTTCTAGAATCCTGCCCACCACTGAAGTTAAACTGACTGATCTGTAATTGCTGGGCTTATCCTTACAGCCTTCTTGTTTGCAATGTTTGTAAATTTTGCAATTCTCCAGTCTTCTGGCACCTCCCCTGAGTCTAGGGGAGACTGAAAAACTATGGCCAGTGCCCCTGCAATTTCTATTCTCACTTCCTTCAATATCCTTGGATGCATCTCATCCGGTCCCAGTGCCTTGTCAACTTTAAGTACCAACAGTCTCATCAACACTTCCTCCCTGTCAATTTTGAACCCTTCGAGTGACAGAGTTTCTTTGTCTGTCACCATGGCCTGGGTAGCATCTACATCCTTGGTAAAGACGGATGCAAAGTATTCATTTAATACCTCAGCCATGGCCCCTTCATCCATGTGTAAATTCCCTTTTAGGTTCCTAATCGGCCCTACTCCTCCTTTTATCACCTTTTTACTTTTACATGTCTATAGAAGACTTTGTGATTCCCCTTTATGTTGGCTGCCAGTCTTTTCTCATAATCCCTCTTCACATCTCTAATATGCTTTTTCACCTTCCCCCTGAACTTTCTGTATTCCTCTTGTTTCTCAATTGTATTTGTGTACCTGACCCCTGTCATAAGCACACTTTTTCTTCTTTATCTTAGTTTCTATCTCCTTTTTCATCCAGGGAGCTTTGGATTTGTTTGCCCTACCTTTCCCTTTTGATAGAATATACCTTAACTGTGCCCGAACCAATTCTTTTTTGAAGGTAGCCCATTGTTCAGCCACAGTTTTTCCTGCCAATCTTTCATTCCAGTCTATCTGGCCCAGCTTTGTTCTTGCCCCATTGAAGTTGGCTCTCATCCAGTTAATTATGCTTACTCTGGATTGCCTATCGTCCTTTTCTATCATCATCCTAAAATGTACAATACAATGATCACTGTCTCCTAAATGTTCCCCCATTGACACTAGATTGACTTGGCCCACCTCATTTCCAAAAACCAGGTCCAACAGAGCATCTTTTCTTGTTGGATTGGACACATGCTGCTGTAGAAAATTTTCCTAAACACAATCCAGGAACTTTTGCCCCTCCCCGCTTGTTGCCACTGTCCCAGTCCACATTTGGGTAATGAAAGTCACCCATTATAATTACTGTATAATGCTTGCATCCCTCTGCAGTTTCCCTGCAGATTTGTTCTTCTACATCCTTCTCACTATTTGGAGGTCTATAGACTACACCGAGCAATGTAATTGTACACTTTTTGTTCCTTAGCTCTAGCCAAATTGATTCTGTCCTTGAACCCTCTGGGACATCCTCTTCCTCCAGCACTGCAATGCTCTCCTTAACCAATACTGCCACCCCTCCTCCTTTCCTTCCTTTCCTATCTTTTCTGAACACCTTGTACCCAGTTCTGCCCTTCCTTGAGCCAGGTCTCTATTATCACTACAACATTATATTTCCACATGGCAATCTGCGCCTATAACTCCCCAATTTTATTTACTATACTCCGTGCATTCACATACATGCATAGTAACCGTAATTTAGATTTTGTTACTTTCTCCCTCACCCCGACTTCACCTATTAACTAACTATTCGCTATACTAGTGCTACCTGTCCCTCCCAGTATTTTGTGCACCCTGGTATTCCTCTCTAATATTCTCTCCTGGTTTCCACACCCCTGCCAAGTTAGTTCAAAGCCCTTCCAACAGCACTAGCAAGGGACTCAGTCCCAGCTCTGTTCAGATGCAACCTGTCCAGCTTGTACAGGTGCCGTCTCCCCCAGAACAGTCCCAGTGTCCCAGGAATTTAAAGCCCTCCCTCCTGCACCATCTTTCCAGCCGCACATTCATCTGCCTTATCTTCCTATTTCTGTTCTCACTGGCATGTGGCACTGGGAGTGATCCGGAGATTACTACATTTGAGGTCCAGATTGCTAATTTTCTACCTAGCTCCCTAAATTCTGATTGCAGGACCGTATCCCCCTTCCTACCTAAGTCATTGGTACCAATTTGGACCACGACCTCTGGCTGTTCACCCTCCCCCAGAAGAATGCCCTGTAGCCACTCTGTGACATCCTTGACCCTGGCACCAGGGAGGCAGCATACCATCCTGGAGTCACATCTATGGCCACAGAAACACCTGCCTGTTCCCCTAACTAATGAATCCCCTATCACTATTGCTCTTTCTTTCTTCTTCCTCCCCTCCTGTACAGCTGAGCTGCTCATGGTGCCACAAACTTGGCTCTGACTGCACTCCTCTGAGGAACCAGTGCCCTCACCAGCTTCCAAAACAGAAAACCGGTTTGTGAGCGGGACCCCACGGGACTCCTGCACTACCTGCCTACTTCTTTTGGACTGCCTGGCGGTCACCCATTCCCTCTCTGTCTCCAGGCCCTTAAGCTGCGGTGTGACCACCTCTCTGAACATGCTATCCAAGTGGCTCTCAGCCTAGTTGATGCGCCACATTGACTCCAGCCACCACTTGAACTCTGAAACCTGGAGCTCAGGCAGCGGGCGGGCTCAGCGGGAGGGGGCGGGGGTGGTTACGGAGCTGATCGCCACCCGCGATTGGCTCCGTGCCGCCATTTTACGCGGGCGGGCCAATTAAGGCCTGCCCAGTGTAAGACGTGAGCTGTAGCGCTCAGCACTACCTGTGCGGCTGGGGGGAGGAGAGAGAGTTGGGGCTCCCCACGGAGCTGCCTCAGGGAGATTGAATTGCTGCTGAAACGATTAAATACATGGATTAAAAATTTATTTAAACACATCCCCTCTGTCACATGAGATGGGACGTGTTTTTATATTTAGGAATTTTTTAAAATTTAATTAATAAAAGCTTTAGGAAACCTCATAGATGAGGTTTCCTAAAAAACGTGAAGGCCGCTTGGCCTTTTCGCCTGCCCGCTAACCGTAAGATTGGACGGGCAGCGTTAACAATTACATTAATCACTTCCTTAATGGCCTTAATAGGCCGTTTAAATATTGGCGCGCGCGCAGCTGACTCTTGCGCGTGCCCGCCGAATGAAACGTCGCGAGACAGCACGATGATGTCTGGACACATGCCCGACGTCGTCGCACTTCATTTAATGTGTCGGCGTGTCGGACCCGCCCCAACATGCCAACTGAAAAATACTGCCCCAAGTTTCTGCAGCTGGCAGTGCTTCCTGCACGTGTGGTCGTCTGGGACACCAGGAGCATCCATGACTTTGCACATATTACAGGACACATATTCCACCCGACTGAGCTGCCCTGCCATGTCTTAACTCTACTTCCCTTACGTTAACTTTATTCTACTTCAGGTTATTTATATTACTTCATTATATGGGCCCTAAATTTCTCTTATTCCTGGCGCTTCTCAGTTAAATCCAAGTACAGCAGCTTGTTTAAAAATATTACACTTTTCTAATTTACTCACCAGGTCCTACTTACCAAGGCTGCTACTCTTCTTTCTGAGGAAAGGTAAAAAAAGGAAAGGAGCACCTCCTCCCTCCTCACCAAATTCCCTCAGTCACCTCTGCTCTCGAACTCTCGCTGCTTCTCGCGCTATTTTTATAGCTCCCCTGCTCTCCTCTAGTTGCTGCTGTCTGTCCCAAGTCCTCCTCTATCTCCCTGTATTATGTTTCATCTGCTACAGATCTGCTCACATTTATTTTATGCCTGAATCAGATTTTGTTAAACCCTTCAGTTTTAACTGCCCTTCCTCTGCAGTTTGATATCGTCTCCAAGTTAGTTCTGTTGTATAGACTACATTTATGGCTAATGTTAATTAGATAGAATGATGGGTTTAACAACTATTTCTGGCTCACTGGATAATATCTGTTGTGGAAACTCTGACTTGTCTCAGGAAATCAGGAAGCACTTCTTCACAAAAAAGGCAGTAGAAATTTGGAACTCTTTGTCCAAAAGGTTGTGGATGCTGGGAAAAATAGAGCTTTCAAGATGGAAATTGATAGATTTTTTTGGTAAGGTAAAGGTATCAAGGGATATGAAGCAAAGAAGTGATGAGATGAGATACAGATCAGCTGTGAGCTAATTGAATAGTAGAACAGGGTCAAGGAGCTGAATGCCCCACTGCTGTTCTTACATTTGTATGTCTTAGCATGGCTTGAAAAATATACTTAAGATGATATCAAAATTAAAATAAGATAAACTAAAAGCAGTAGTGGCAATGTGAAATAGTATCATCAATCTGGTCAGCACTTCCTTCTCTATTTCTAAACAGGTCTATACTTTGCTTTGACAGCATCATCTGTTTAGCTTAATCAGTAGTAATTTATCTTCATTGAATTATTTCCATCACAACTTAAGCACCAGGGCTGATCCAGCTTGATCTTAATCACTTCAGCAACCAGTTGTCATTATGTCAATATATTTTCTGTAATATTAGCATATTCAGATAAAGTCTTAAAATATGGAGTGTAGGAGTTGACTCCACACAATTCTATGACACTTCGTGAGTCTAGGCTGTGTAAACACAGCGGGTATTTGGGATGTTTCATTATGCTAAATATACTATGTAAATGCAGCTTGCTGCATTATGGGGGATGAAGGTGGTATTTGGGAGGAGCATGCTGCTGAAAAGAGTTTGCTGTAAAACTTTATCAGGTTAGATTCTTCATATGTTGCAATGAGAAAATTATTTGAAACTTTTGCCTTTTGTATGCCATCCATGTGTGTCCACTCCAGGAATTGTGGTTATTGTTTCTGTAGGTTATTGATTGATAAATGCCCCACCTTAAATGAATCATCGCTGTCAGGCAGTTGGGGCCAATTGCGTGTTTTGGTTGCTGATGTAAGAGGTGGACGTACACAGTAATCTCATTTCTTCAGAAACCTGCTTGTCAGTTCTTGCAAGGCAAGACAGGTAGGGTCACATTCTTCTTCTCCATGTGTAATGCAACCCTCTAATAAAGCTGTTTGGCAAGACCACAGTTGATGAATCTCATTATGATTATAGTTCTCGGATCCACGCAGTCCTGGCAGTTGGATCAACAAAAGAATAGATGAGTAAGGAGCTGTACCCAATCCCAGGTCAAATCAGAGGCTCTGAAATGGTTGTCTCCCCCCACATCCCCCACATTAAAGGGCAAAATGCCTGCCTGTCTCTGATCCAGGTTTCCATTTCATCATGAGGAAAGAAATATATACACACCCGAACCCAAACTTATCAACGCCTTTTGGCACTGTTGGGTGGGGCAAGTTTAAATGAACAGATTCACAGCCATACTGATATCTTCCTTTTTCTCAAATGATTGTTTAAAGCTGCTTTCAAATTGCAACCCAGGTTTTCAGGCAAGTGAGCCAACCGTGTTACTTCCCTGTATATAAATATAACTTTCGTTCAGTTGGAAAATAGAAATAACTTGCATTTATATATATATATATATTCATGACCTATGAACCTCCAAAAGCACTTTACAGCTAATGCAGTATTTTTGAACTGTCATCACTGTTGTAATGTAGGAAAAGTGGCAGCCAATTGGTGCACAGCAAGGACCCACAAACAGCAATGAAATAAATGACCAGATCATCTGTTTCAGGTCATGGTTGATACAACTGGAAGAACTCCCATTTCCCTCGTTGAAGTGTCAGCCCAGTTTATGCACTTATCTCTGGGTTGGGATTTGAATCCACGACCTTCTGATTCAGAAGTGAGAGTGCTATTACTAAGCCAAGGCTAATGCCTTCACCATTTACATTTTCACCCCTGAGTTAGAAGAATTTAGGCCCAAGTCCCACTCCAGGATTTGACCACATAATGTCGGCATATATTTAAATGCAATACTGAAGGAGTGCTGCACTTTTGGAGGTGCCATATTTTGGATGAGAAGTGAAATAGAGAGCCATTTTGCTTTTTCCAAGGTATGTAAAAGATCCTAATGCGCTAATCAAATTTTTCTCCTCTTCATTACCAGTAACAGGTTTTCTGGTCATTCACTTCATTACTGTTTGTGAGACCTGGTAGTGCAAAAATTGGCTGTTCTGTTCAACCACAAAACAGAAGTAGTTTATGGGCTCTGATAAGCTCTGGAATGTGGAAGATGCAAAGTTCTTCTCAACCTTCATACAGTAATGGGCAGCTGGTCTTTCTACCAATTGACTTCATTGCAGGGGGCCAAGCTATTAAGCCATTCATCTTTCAGGAGCAGGTTTCTACCCCTTGCTTTCCTTTCTTTTATTCTGACCAGTTTAATTTAATAAATGGGAATCCCAGTTACAAGTATTACAGTTCAATCTACCCTAAAGTCCATTGGAGGCTTTTGAAGCTGCCTCCTGTCCTAGTTGTATTGATTCTGAAGAATAATTCACCATTTCAATAGAGTTCAAAACCACAATTAATAAAAGAAGAAACTTGTATATATATCACTTTTTATAACCTTGCAAAACACATCCCAAAACGTTTAACAGCCAATGTAGTATTTTTGAAGTGTAGTCATTATTGTAATATGGGAAATGCGGCAGTCAATTTGTGCACAGCAATGTCCCACAAACAACAATCTGATAATGACCAGATAATCTGTTTTTACCACATTCACAATAGTCCTATGAGATTTTTCATGTCCATTTGAGAGGATAGATGGAGCCTCGGTTTAATGTCTCACCTGAGCTCTGACAGTGCAGCACTCCCTCAGTGTCAACCTGATTTTTTTTTTGTGCTCAAGTCCCTGAAGGACTTAAATCTACAACCTTCTGTTTAGTGGATGAATAGGGCAGCCATTCTTTTGCACAGCAAGGTCCCACAATGCTGTGATTGTTAAAGGTCCATCACCTTCAACCGATCAAATATAACAAAGGAAAAGCATAAGGAAATGGCCTGACTAACAGCATTATGTATTTTCCACATAATTCTACGCCAGGATAGTTGGGTGGGTGTTAAAAACATTTCGGCCTATTCTCAGGCATTGACTAAATGTGATGTTTACAGCTAAAATACATACATGGTCTAGTGACATCACAATGTTGCATTCCAATATCACAAAAGAGGGAAGAGCAGCATGTAGGCCCCATGGGCACTGGTGGCCAGAGACCAATATAAAAACAGCAAGTGAATAGGCCGAGGCAGTTTGGCTTGTAGCTCTCAATAACTGCAACAACTTGGTTTATAAATTTAATGTAGTTAAACATCTCAAGAAACCTCACCGGAGTGCAATCAGGCAAAGGCTGCCAATGATCCAAAAAAGGTGACCTGGGGGCAGGTGACCAAAAGCTTGGTTAAAGAAGTAGGTTTTAAGGAGAGACTTAAATGAAGATGGAGAGGTTTAGAGATGGTATTTCAGAACTTATGACCTGGATGGCTGAAGAGATGGCCACCAATTGTGAGGTGAAAGAAGTGTGGCATGTATATGAGGCCAAAGTTGGAAGGATGCAGAGCCCTGGAGGGTTGTAAGTGTCCAGGTTGGTACGTAGAGAGGGAGGGGCGTGACCGTGGAGGGATTCGAACATGAGGATGTGCATTTTAAATTTGTGATGCTGCTGGACTTGGAGCCATGTAGATCAGCAAACACAGGGGCGATGGCTGAATGGGACTTCATCCGAATTTGGATGTAAGCTACTGACTTCTGGATAAGCTCATAAGTTTACGGAGCCTGGAAGATGGGAGACTGGCTAGGAGAGCATTTGAATTGTTAGATCTGGAGGTAACAAAGTCAAAGGTGAGGGTTTTAGCAGCAGATCGGCTGAGGCAGGGCTGGAGATGAGCGAGTGGAAATTGGCGGTCTTGGTGATTGGGAGGGTACGCAGTCAGAAACAGGACTACTGAGACAGGAGGCAGCTTCAGATGATTCCAGGGGACTTTAAAGCAGCTTGGGCTGTAACATATACGTTTATTAAATTATACCCGTCAGAATAAAGGGAAGTAAAGCAGGTGCTGGAAAACTTCCTCCTGAAAGTCAGATAGTTCAAGAGTTTACTTTGATTTTCATGGTTTATTTCTCACAGGAAGAAATAAAACAAATTATTTCATACCTCAGGAACCGGAAAACCTGTAACAAAATATCTGAAGAGTTTGGAGTCTGTTATTGCCTTCAAGGAATCTATTGTTTTCATTAATGACCTAATAGAGGGGGACAGTAGCGGCAGGGATGGGCCACGGTGGGAGATTAGATCTTTACTTGTTAAGTGGTGGTGTTCAGCATTGTGTACACCAGCAGGTGTAGGAAGTGGGTTCCACCCTCTATTGTTGGAGAGGGAAGAGTCTCAGTCCATTCCCTGCTTAGTCAGGCTGGTTGTTACTATGGGAATGTAAAGCACATCATCAAGTCGTCATTTAAGGGGCTGTTAGTAGCACATGAGAATGAGCTGCAGCAACACCAGTTTCACAGACTCTTGAGAGAATTGTGGCCTTTTCATGGCAAGTGGCCTGCTGGGACAGAATTACGTTAAAATAGGATCAGTACATTGCCACTTTGTATGAAATTATGTTTTGTTTCTTAGACGCAGATGGTTTGTGGAATATATACCTGAAATTAAAACCTGTTCTTTTCCAACAAGAAGAAGTTGTATTTATTAAACACCCATAGGTAGTAAAATATGCCAAGGCTCTTCACAGGGACATTACAAAAACATTTGTTTAAAAAAAATTCCCTTTACAGGTGCTGACCTGCTTTGTATTCCCCAAATTTTCTGCTCTTATTTACATGCCTAAGATTCTTTTCCTGTCTAATAATGTGTAACAAGCTGTCAATGTTCCTTGGTGCTGAGTCCTTTCCGTTTTTACCACAGGTTTGGAGCCAGCTGCCCATGAGCCAAACTTTGCAGTTATTCAAAAAGAATTGCTAATGCAATTCACACCATCTCTCTGCGCATGAACCTGGCAATTTCTCAATCAGTAAAAAGCGAAGTCCATGCCAATCTTATCAGGTCCTAACATGGACACAAGGAGAAAGTCCAGTAATGGCTAAAGCAGATTGCTGAGCTGTGATGACAGCCTGAAAGTGAGCTCACCTCTAGGGCTACCAACTTTTTTGACATATCCCTGGAAGCTTTATCACATCACCTCCTACCTCTAAGTGCCATGCTGCCATGCCCAATGCCATTGGTCACCAGTCACATCTATTGTTACAGCACACTGCCCTCCCACACCAATGAGAAAGCAAATAGCCTCTGCTGATTGGATGGCTGCAGACTGTCAGTCAAACACCTGTAGTGTCTTGCGGATTTATCTTTAATTCCTGGAAGCTGCAGGGAAATCCTGGATGGCTTGCAGCCCCGATCATCTGTGCCTAGAATCTCACCGATGCAAAAATTGCCAGTGGCATCTATATCATTTTGCAATTCGCTATCAAGTTTGCACAGCCTCTAACGGTAATATTAATGAACTATGTACTCTCCATTTTCTCTTGCTGTTGGAGGTATCCCAGTACATTGTAATTTCCAACACCAGATCAGAAGTCACTTCTGCATATCATGCCCTGTATAGTGCCTACTTGCACAGATGCAGTTTTTTCACAATTCCAATTTTTTTGTGATGTCATCAGAAGGTGCCCTTCCGTTGTATGCCGATGCCAGTAACACTGTTCCCATGCGCAGAAGGGCAGCCTGCAGGCAAACACAGGTATGTGATGACATCCTCACACACTGGCAATTGCGGGGTGACACCACAGGATACTCAGCAGTGGGATTTTTGAAACTTTCAAGCTGCAGATTCTACCATTGCGCCACTGAAGATTTTAAATTCATCTCTAAATTGGGAAATTCTTTCAGCTGTGAATATTTGAGCATTTGGCTACTATTTAATTATCTACAGTTTGTTGCAGTTAATTAAAAATCACAACTTTGTTATTGGAGAGAGGTTCCATGGCTCTGGAGCTAGTGTGCTCCTTTGCTGTGGATCTGAACCTGTAACCATGCATTGCAATGGTTCACCTCTGCCCTCCCTGATCTCGTCTCTGCCATTGTCTAAGTTCCTTTGCCTCTATTAATGGGTATATTTTAACCTTGTTTAGTATTTAATGTTACTTCCACTGACCATGTCTAAACAAGGCTTCCACTGCTGCCCATTCCCTTATCAATGGCTTCTGGCTTACCAGTGCTATTTCATATGTAGCATGCTCAGGAAATTATTGTCCATTCCTCTTCCACTTCTGGAGCTAATATTGACCACCAAATTCTGCACTATTTTCATTCATTTGAAGTTTCTGTTATGATCCATTTGCAGTCTTCCTGAGTTGCTGATGTCTATGATGGAACCATTGACATATGCACAACTCAAAATAAGGTTTTGCTGAGGGGTCGAGGAACTTGGGTCCAGACTTGAGTGCAGAACCTTATAGACTTTAATATTTGTATTGTTCATTGATTTTCCACTTTATTTGCAAGGCACCTTGCCATGCACTGAAAGGACATCTTAACATTGAAATTTGATTCGACTAAGAACAGATTGTGTGTCACTTCATACCATCTTGCACGTACTGGTCATGACCTGGACCCTTACCCTCCAACGCCAGGAGACAATTCAAATAGGATAAAATGCAGAAGGTAGAAGAGATGATCCAACTGCAGGCCAGGAACAACCAACTAAAGGATTATATGCACCGGACATTCAATAAAACTGTAACCTTGAGTGACATCAGGGGCTGAATTTCATGAGGGAGTGCGTATTGTTTGCGCCCCCCCCCCCCCCACCCCACCGGCCGCTCCCCCCCACCATTGCAAAAGTCAGTTTGCAGTCGAGCGACTTATAAAAAGCCTGCCCAACAGTGATAAGGCGCTGCTGGCGGGCTAACCAAGCAGAGAGTGTGTCTTCCACCCCTCAGTGGGAGGAGGTCGCACCCTTGACAGCTGCTGGACAATCTAGCAGTCCCCGCAGCGCCAGAGCTAAGTAGTGTGTGCTGCTGGGACTGCAGGTAGGCTTTGGGATGAAGACAGCCAATGGCGACTGGATCCAGATAATCTGTGGTTTTGAATGGGAAGGGGTTGGGGAGATTAGGGATGGGAGGCTGGGTAGGTGGGTTTTGGAGGCCAGGCAGGGAAGAACAAAGCGGGTAACATCTTGGGTGGGTGACCCCAGTGCACAAATGGCACCCCCCCGAATGATGTGCCCCCTTTCCTTCCTGCCTTTTCCACAAATTAGAATGGTGTTCTCACTCCCGTCTGCCTGCCCATGCCAACCTTGTTATGGCGTACAACCCAACACTTGGGTAAATTGGCTTGTTAACAAGCTCAATTGCCCGTTTATTATTTTTTCAAAATGGCAGGAGGGCTGGTGATTTCAGCACCCATCAACTGTGTTATGGGGACTGGGTTGGGGATGGGCGGGAAGGCAGTGGGCTAGCCACCCGTCATACTTGTGGCCTGACTGGGGGCTGTAAAATCCAGTCCCATAAATATAAAGACCCAGCTCAAAGCAGGTGATAACAGCATGGACACACTCTGTGATCTTCTGGAAAAGATTCAGCAGAACGGTGTGTATTAGCCTGTAAGCAAACAAAACCCAATTCATCATGTTCATGGCGCTGACAATGAGGTCCCATCTGGAGGCCTTTCCTGAACTCATAGATGGAGCATAGAAAATCAACAAGTACAGCTACCCTATGCAGCAGTGATGGTGCAGGACAATTTTGGCAGAACCAGGGTTGTGTTCTATGCCATCAGGAATGAGATGGCTGAGATGCTGGATGAGATTGTGGATGTGTTTGTTGAAGTGATGGGATCCTGGATTGATCGGGTGAAGGAGGTAATTATAGATAAGGACATCAATGAACTAAACAAATTCAAGAAACATCTCCCAACTGTAATGGTGCTTCTGTGCCAATTCTGTGTTATGGAGAATATGAGGATATCAGCTTCCCATCCCCATCCTTGAATGACAAGAAGTCAACCCCTGGCCTAATGATTACTTGGATCCTACGTACACTTGCCTGCGCATCGCTCTATTCCCCTCAGCTGAGCAGCCCTCTTCTTAGTGCCCTGTCAGACTGGAGGACCCAGATAGTTCACCGGCCATAACAATGAAAGAGAACATTGACACTTGCACACAAACACCTGGGGGAGGATTTTCTCCCTGTCGGGCGGGCAGTTCGGGAGCTGCCTCAGGGAAATTAATTTCATAATAAAACTTTGCAAAAAAGAATTTAAAAGATTATTCAGACATGTCCCCTCATGAGCTGGGACATGTCAATGAATTTTACAAAAATTTTTAATTACATTTATAAACCCTTCATGAAACCTCATCCCGCCCATGGATGAGGTTCCATGAAAAATGCGAAGGCCGCCTGGGCTCTTTGCCTGCCGCCAACCTTAAGGTTGGCAGCCCTGTTAATTATTACAATTGGTATTTAGATGGCCTTAATAGGTCTTTGACAGTTCAGTGGGCACGTAGCCAACTCCGGTGCGCGCCCACTGAATTAAAAATTGGGATGATGCGCGGTGACGTCAGGACGCACGCCCGATGTCACCCAGCATCATTTTACACATTGGCGAGCGAGGCCCGCCCCCATACGCCGACCAGAAGATTCAAACCCTGCTTTCTCATTGAGTCCAACCCCTGAGAAAACTGTACCGAGCTTCCTGAAGCTCCCTAGTTGTCAGCTATTGTCAGTCAAACAATGAGACAGCTGAAGGGATCGAACACCTGACACACAAAAAGAAGGAAAAAAGACAGAATGTGCAGCTTGGGCCACATAAGTGAGCTGGCCAGGCATCGGAACACAGATGATTTCTTGGGTGCCATGTGAATGTGGATGCTCTCGCTAGTTCTACCATTGCTGTTTCCCATCTGGAATGGACCCCCACACATTGCTGTGGAGTGTTGGGTGTCATGGCCAATGTTGTGATTGTGCCTCGATGAACAATTTGGCTTGTCTCTCCATTCATTCCTGTGAGGAATTCTGTAAAACCTGCCTCTCTAAGCCAGACGTCATATGCCTTACCGTTACCTTTAGTGACGTGGTGTAAAATTCCACCCAACTCTCGGTGAAGCATTTTGAGACATTTCATTGTGTTTCAGATCTATGTAAATTCAAAAGGGTCATACGGACTCGAAACATTAACTCTGGTTCTCTCTCCACAGATGCTGCTAAGATTGCTGAGTTTTTCCAGGATTTTCTGTCTTTGTTTCAAATTTCCAGCATCCACAGTATTTTGCTTTTATCTATGTAAATTCAAATTGTTTTTTTTGGTGTTGGAAAGAAATGTTGCTTTGGAATTCAGCTGGATTGTGAAAGAAAGTGGAATAATTTCATTTTGATTCTTCCCTCATATTCATGCCGTCACTAAGACCACCTATTTCTACCTCTGTAAAATTGCTCAACATCCCCCCCTGTCTCAACTCACTCTTCGAACTGCTGCAGAAAATAAACTGCCCTCCTGGATTTCTGGACATCATTTCTTCTTTCCACAAGAACATGTACCGTTCTGTCAGTTACAATGGAGCAACATCAGACACTGTCTGGTTCAGCAGTGGGGTAAAGCAGGGCTGCGTCGTGGTGCCAACTCTCTTTGGCATATTCTTCTCCATGCTGCTATATGCTTTTGGCGACACAAGTTTTTACCTGCACACCAGAGCTGACAGCAAGCTGTTCAGCTTGGCAAGACTGCACGCCAAGACCAAACTATGTGAAGTCCTAGTACATGAGTCGCTGTTTGCTGATGATGCTGAGCTGACGTCCCACACTGAAGTTCACTTGCAGCAGCTTGTCCATCGGTTCTCCTGTGCCTGCAAGGAGTTTAGGCTGACAATCGGTGTCAGGAAGTTCAGATTTATAAGCCAGGGTGTAGAGACTCCGCCTTCCATTAACATTGACAACCTCATTCTGGAGGTCGCCGACAGCTTCACAAACGTTGAACCAACAATCACCATCAACCAGTCCTTTGATGCCAAACTCAGCACCAGGATGAGCGAGGCCACAGCCGTTATGTTGGAGTTGAGAATTGGATTGTGAACGAACAGCAGACTAACCAAAAATACAAAGTTCCATGTGTAGCAGTCTTGTGTTCTCAGCAGCCTTGTTTACAGTAGTGAAGTATGGACAATCTATGCAAGCCAAGAAAAGAGGGTGAACAGCTTTGACTGTGTGGGTTTTTATTAAAATTTAACTTAAATTCTCAAACTGCAGTGGTGAGGTTTGAATTTCCATTTTCTACATTACTAGTCATGTAGTATACCATACTACTATACCCCTAATATCTCCCTTCATTGTAGCCGCAAGTGTAGAACACAAAGCATTGCTGAGCATTGCTCATATTGCATCTTAAGTACAATAATGTTAACATTGGCCTAGATTCTTGATCCCTCGTTGGAAAATTTCCCAACTTGCACAGAACGACTCAGCATTAGGAAAAGATACCCCAAATGGCAGCATCTTCACTCTAGGTGAGTGGGTGTGGGATGGAGTCAGGCCTGCCACACCTGGACGCAGATGTGAGGTGGCCACAGGGGCTACCATGACAACCAACAGCCAATCTGGGCTGTTTAAAAGGCACGCCTTGGTTCTCTTGTTTTCTTAACCATTAGGACTTCTAGCCCTCACACCCTATCACCCCCACCTCCCCACTCCCCATGCCCATACATGCCAACCCATATTCCCACTTGGGTGCCCCGTTATAGCTCTATGCCAACTTAGTGCCAAGTCATGCCAACGCTTGACACCCACCCACCACCCTTTTCCCTTATACACTTCATGCAAGCTCATCCAGCATCCATCATGGGCAGGCCTCAGGAGCCATGCTGAGATGAAATAAAATAAAGTTCTAAATATCTATTACAGACTTCACTATATAAAAAAACTTCCTCATTCATGAAAACCCATGTGAGGGATATATACAATGTTGCTGTCCTGGAGCAGAGTGTGCCATGAAAGACAGGATGGGGCTGAGGAGGAGTCTGGTCCAATGGGGAACTGCCTGGAAAAAATGTTTTAATTGGCTCCTGACTAGGTGACCAGGGTTTGTGTGAGAACAGTGCAGCAGAATAGCTCATGGCCTGAAAGGAAAAAAGACCTAAAACCTCTCTCTCCTGCATGTGTAAGATTCCAGTAATTCTACAATAATAGCTAGCTGGCTTTTCCCCCTTATATCTCTATAACCTGCTCTCTCTCTGAAAACCCCTGACAAGAGGCAAAGGGGAAAATCACTGTTAGAGACATTGAAAGGCATTTGCTCAACCAGTGAACTAAAGACAGAAAGTGTTGGAAGACCACCTCATGTCATCAATAAAGAACTAGAAGGAATTTGGAAGACATTGATCAAAATCAACCCATCGAATTCTGTACTCTGGAATTGGTGCAATTGAGCTGTTTTATCAAACTCTTAAAATCCATGTTTTTGTGTGTCTTATTTGTCTTCCATGTGTGTGTATAGGGATTTAAGAAGAGGTAGAGTTTAGGTTATAGAGTTAGAAACTAGCAGTTCATATTTCTTTCTTTTGCCACTGGTTAAAGGCAATTTGTTCAATAAACAGTTATTTACTTATTAAGTTTACAAGCCTGATGCTCATATTCTGTTAACCTAAATTAAACAATTAGGTGGGTTGATCAAACTTTTCACATTTGTCGCAGCTCAGCGAGCAGTGGGGCTTGATATTGGAATGTACTATCCCCAGTGAGTTGTGACAAAGTACTTAATCCTTTATAAAAGCAAACATTTGTATTCCTAACTCCATATCAAAGACAGTTAAGTCTTTAGTAGTCACTTTGAGCCATCAATCAAACTGTGAATGTACAGTCCTCCATTGTGATAATAATAGATTATAGAAAGCAGTTAAGTATTAATATTGCTACGACAATAGCACTTAGAGTTATGCCAACAGACAGCTATTGAAACAACTAGTACAGATTCTTTTCAACTCCCACAGACACAGGCAGGTGGATCTTTTTTCTATTTTCAAAGGGCTGGACAGCTTGATAGTTCTATGAACCTTATTCACCCTTCATGAGCATTTATGTCTTCTCTACGGATTAATAACTCCCACGCTGAGGATTAAGGCCCTTGCTGCCGTGAAGATGGGGTTTGTTTGAACTCACAGGAGGTGGATCTTTTGGATTGAACATATGGAAACATATGTTAATCATATAGGATGGTGGGTCTGGATGTTTCTGCAGTGAAGTTTATAGCCGCCCCCAATATTGGCAAACCTGATCCAATGTTGCAAAGAATGCTGAAAAGTGGTAATGGCATCTGAAGTTCATGGATTAGGGTGTCCAATCTAATGCCCTGGAAACTCCATTGTGTTGCTTGATGGTCCTGTTGAATTTTGTGAGGCTGAAGCTATGGAAAGAGCTGTTTATCAGACTGTAGCTTTACTGGTGGAAAAATCCCAAATCAACACCCCAAGATGGTGTCAACAATTTGAGATCAATGCAACTGAATGGAACTTGGATTTAAACTTTTAAAGATATGGTCTCAACAGCTCAATGTCCAGGCCTTATGAACGTCCGGACAAACAAATGGCTCAACGCCAGTTAGTGGTAAATAATCCCTCTCGGAAACTAATATTTCAAACTTCCCATATTGCATGAGCCATCTGGATGTAATATGATTTATAAAAGTCCAACAGCTTGACGGTTGCTGCTGCCAAAGTAGCACACCCACCTCTCATCAAATGCGGTGCCTATGAGGACATGTCATTAAGAAGTGCCCTCCCTTCAGTCCTCCAAGCTCTGAGCAAGGGGGACTCTGCGAAGATCTGCACCATTTTTAATGCAGGCAACTGCAACAGAATTTGCTGGTTTTGAGGTCACAGGCACTCTAACTGCACAGCGCCATCACCAAACACAACCATCCCAGAAAGGTGACAGAGGGGCAAAAAAACGTGCAAACGTCAGGGTGTACCAATGAGCTTAACTGCCAATTAAGTGTAGTCACTGTTATAATGTAGGAAATAAAGCAAGATCTCACAAACAGCAAAGTAATAATGACCAGATGATCCATTTTTGGATTCAACCCCAAACCAAGACTGGATTCAATCCCAGTGACCCATATTTGCTCTATATCCCTTAACACCCTTAACTAACATGGCTTATCTTTTTCTGTTGGTTCAGGGATTAATATTGGTCAGGATACATTTAGTTCGTTATCTGAGACTATAGGGAAGCTGGTAATAATATTCATTCATGCACCATTTGAATCTCTTTCATAATTAAAAAGAATCAATAAGATGGGTGTAAGTGCAACTTGTCTGTGTGTGTACAATAGACATCATCTCCCAAGCACATTAACAGCTGTTGCATTGAATAGCTAATCCCTGGAGAGTGCCAATGTCACTGTACAAGCAGGTTTTTACTCAGCCTGCCATTATCTTAATGATTACTGAGAATAAAGTCTTTAAGTTATGGACTCCAGTTAGAAACCATCCAGCTTGGAGTATTGAGGAGTGTTGTTGCTCTAGGCAACAGCGGAGCCTAATTTATTTTTAAACTGTACAGCTGTAATTTTGTGAGCAAGGGAAATCAAGGCTGCACTCCCTTCTAACATGGCTGCAGTGGATGCTGCAAGGCTGGCACTTCCTTCTTATTGGGTAGGGAAGGTGGGTATAGGAGAACCTGACCAGCAGTGGGTTAGGCTGGGGCAGAAGGGGACTGAAAGTCCAGAATGGGAGCTGCTCTTAAAGGGCTGCTGCTCATCTTTAAAAGGAGAATTTCTGCTGTGACAAAGCTGAATTTTTCACGCAAAACACTTAGGTCCTAATTGTAGGTAGATGGGAATGGTCTGTGGGGGGTGTGGGGGTGGGGGGTGTGGTAGGGAGCTGAAATGAGCAATGGTCCCCAGATGATAGTAAGTCCTGGGACTCATTGTTATATCCCCTCACTATGTCCCATCTGAAGCCAGCTGGGATTGCATAGAGTCCAGTGGGAAATTGCAGGGCAGCAGAACGTTGCCAGGGATCCAAGCAAATGAACTCCAGTGAGGCAAATGAGGGGGAGAGCGGTTGTGGCCGGGAGTGGAGTGGGGATTGGGGGACGGGAGTTGGATCGGATGGGCTTCCCCCAACCAACAAGAAACCTCCCAAAAATTAAAGACTTTAAAACTTATTAACCAGTTTAACACCCCCACCATTCCTAGAAGGTGAGCAAGAGTTAAAATCACACCTTTTAATAATATCTGCACAAACGTTTGACAACACAAATGTTCAGAAGGAAATGCATGGAACAATTTGGGATGGGCAATAAATGCCGGCTTGCCAATGACCCCTGCATCCCATGGACAAAAAAAACACCTTTTAGGAAGTCCCAAAGCGCTTTGCAGCCAATGACGTGTAGCCTACTGGTGTCATGTAGAAAACGTGGCAGCCAATTTGTGCACAGCAAGATCCCATTTATATCAGTAAGTCAATCACCAGACAATCTGCTTTTGTGATCATGGGCAGAAATTTCCCCCCATCGGGGCGATTCTGCGGGGGTGGGCGTGAACCCGATCGGCGCCCCCAATCGGGGCAGCGCCGCCATTTTATGTGGGTGGGCCGATTAAGGTCTGCCCAGCATGACACGTGCTCAGATGCGCTGAGCACTCCCTCTGTGGGCGGGGGATTCCCCAAGTCGGGGCCTTCTGGGTTTCTTTGGGTGGGAGGTATTTGGGGGGTTGAGTGTGGTCAGGCAATTGGGAGGGTAGTCAGAGTTGGGGGGCAGTTGGGATTCCCATCGGGGGTTGGGATGGTAGTCGGCTGGGGAGGGTGTTGGGGTGATAATTAGGGGGATGGAGGTAGTCAGGGAGTCAGGTGGGTAGTCAGAGGGGTTTATGGGTAATAGGGGGAACGGGGGGAATCAGTACAATAGTTACTCTGGAGTTAGAAGTGGTTTTAATTATTTTAACCTTTCCTGGGTAATTATTCCCGTAAGACAGTTGGAACCATCTGAAGGCTGTGATTTAAATCCGAGTATCGGATAGTTCCCAGTAGGATAATTGCCCAGTGGAAGTTTGAACTTCCCAGGTAATTGCCGTGCAATCCTTAGGTGGGGACTTACAGGGAGGGGGGTCCCCCAGCGCATCTTTGGGGTACCTCCCGGGTATGATGCTCTGGAGATCGGAAGTTATGAGCCGTTGTTTGAAGGATGAACGTTGGTCAGGCCACCGAGGAGAACTCTCTCGTTCTTCTTTGAAATTGTCCTGATAGGATCTTTTATATCCACCTGGGAAGGCAGATGATTTGCAGTTTAAGGTTTCATCCAAAGACAGCATTTCCGACAGTGCAGCACTCCCTCAATACAGCAGAGAAGTGTCAGCCTGGATTATGTGCTAGCAATAAAATATACTGGCCTAAATTTTACCTTTGGCAGGAGCGCGTGATTAGCGGGCCTGGGAGCGGTCAGGAAATAGGCCCCCGACTGCAGTCGGCCCCCGACTGCGATTTCACGCTGGCTGGCCAATTAAAGGCCAGCGTGAAACGCATGCTGTAAAACCCAGCGCTGCCGGGGTGGGGGTGGGAAGAGGGCGGGCGATGACGTTTCCGTGGGTGAGGGTGAGCACGGTGAGAAGGTTCCCTGAAGGCAGGCAGCTGCCTCAGGGAGCTGCAGACCTGAAAATCATCAAATAAAAGTTTAAAAAGCTGCAAAAAAAAATGTCCATGCATCACAATCAGGCACCTGAGAATAAAGCTGATAAAAATGCTGTCCACGGATAGTTATTTTTATTTTATTTAATCACGGAAATTTCATCCCGCCCTTGGATGAGGTTTGATGAAAAATGTATAGGCCGCCTGGCTGATTTGCCCGTCCGCCAACCATAAGGTTGGACAGGCAATGAAAAGTGGGAGAGATTTCACTGTTAATGGGCTTAATTGCCCTCTCAATTGTCAGTGGGTACGCTTCCGACTTTTGCGAGAGCCCACTGAGCGAAATATTGTGCGAGTGCGCGATGACGGCGGGACGCTTGGCCGATGTCTCCTCGCGCGATTTTACACCCAATCGGGTCGGGCGCGCGCCCGCCCGCAAGGCGTAAAATTCAGCCCACTGTGTGCAGCTATAACCTTAGGGGCGTAACATAGAAGTAACTTTACCCCATGCTCAAGACTCCTTTCTTGCGTGTTTCATGCCCTCAGAACCTTTCAGAGTGCTTATCAGCTAACAAATCATATTTGTGGTGCAGTCAGCTATTGGAATTTTTCACTATTTTTGTGCAACAGTGGTGTAAGAGCTACATTGCGCTGTTTGTCTTCTGAGAAAATTTGTAGGTAACTGCCTCACATCAGCTTTATAGTGGGACCTCACTGTGCATGAATGTCCTCAGCTGTGTGCATCACTCACGAGTTACCTCAACCAGATCCCTACTTCACTCTTTGATATAGTTCCATCCCCAAGCGAAAGAACAGGGAATGCAAACTTCCTCCCATCTGTGCCTTTTCTGAATGAGTGTAAATGTATGTCCCAGAATTTAGGTGCTGCACATCCCTAAACCTTAAACTGAGACATTTCAACCTTAGAACCGACCTAAGCTTCCTGGAGTTTGATCGAAAATTTCTTTGTATTTTTCCACTTGAACTTTACTCACTGGGACTATATTTTCTGTCTCTTTGAATGCCATCAGATTCTGTAACATTCCAAAGAGAAAAGCTTCCACCATTACTTCCTTTTAAACGTTCAGGCGTGGATAAATGATGGTTTGGTGGCTTCAAATAGGTTTCTTTCTCAGGTCATGTCTGAGTCTGCTATAGATTAATTGTGATTAGTTAACAACGGGGCTGAAAGACTTCAGTTATATGGAGAGACTAGAGAAGCTGGGATTGTCTTCCTTGGAACAAAGAAGGTGAAAGGGAGGTTTAATAGAGGTGTTCAAAATGATAAAGTAACTTAGGAGAAGCAGTTTCCATTGGGAGGAGGATCAGTAACTGGAGGACATAGATTTCAGATAATAAAAATAATTAGAGGAAAAATGTGGATGCTTTCTTTTACACAGTGAATTGTTATGGTCTGGGATACGCTTCCTAAAGGGGAGTGGAAGCAGAATTCAACTTTCAAGAGGGAATTGGATATATACTTGAAAAGGAAAAATGTGAAAGGCTATGGAGAAAGAGCAGGTTCACTGGTACTAATTGAATTGCTAAGAACTGGTACAGACACATTGGGCCAGATGACTTACAGTATTTCTGTGCTGAATGATTTACATGAATATGGGAACATTGGAATTGCTCTACATAATACAGACAACATAGTTTGTTTTCTACCACTCTGGTAGTTTAATGATCGAATGACATGAGTATTGCTGAAAAATAACATTTTGTCGAAGCTTTTCGTCTTGCACACATCAGGACAATCACAAGAATACCAATTTCAGGGGAAGCAACAGCTTTATACTGTACAAGAAGAGTGCTGATTGGTTGGCAAGTGGACTCTGATGGGTGGAGGCATTGCCATGGAAAATGCACCAATTAATGGTAACTAATAGTTAACTGCCAAGCATTGCTTGAAACTTAAACCAGGCAGCTTGATTCTGACTGGTCAAGGCTTTCCCTGAGGAATGAACCAGTGAATGGTTATCACTTATCAGCTAAACAAAATAAGCCAATCAGAATCTACTTTCCAAACAATCATACAGTATTAAGTTGTTGCTTTCCCTAACATTGGTATTCTTGTGAATGTCCTGATGAGTACAAGATAAAAATCTTTGACAAAGTATATTTTTCAGCAATATTCAAGTTCTATACTATCAAATGCATATTTGATAGAATGATAATGGAATTGTTGACTAACCATACCAATCAATTAGTCCAAATTAAACTTGCCGGGCTGGATTTTTGCCACGAAGGCGGAGGCAGGTTAGAGGCAGCTGGGACGACAAATTTGTGGAACAATGTGACATGCCGGTTGCCCAATATGTTTCGGCCTCCATGCGATTTTTCCAGAGGCAGCTTCTCAGGGCGGAGTGCCACCCACTCAATAGTGGAAAGCAGATAATTAGCACAATTAATGGCCCAGTTGTCAGCAGGCTGAGGATGCCACCTAGATTTTCCCAGAGTTGGACTGGGCCCCCTACTAAGTTGGGAGGCCAGAGGCATCTTGGAGGCAGCCTCCCAGTGGCAAGCAGGAGGGTCAATGGTGCATTATCTCACTGGCTCCATGAAGCGGCCACAAAAGTGTGAAGGCCGCAGCCTCAGCCATAACCCTTCCTATAGACAGGTTTCTCCTCCACACTGATGGTCCTGCGAGCTGTGAGCCCTCCGCATATTAACATATTAATATTAGAATGTCTCTATTATGAGGTGTCCTCACATTCCGCTACCCTCTGCCTAAGGGGCTGCCATCAGTCTAGTGCTGCAGGCCCTCCCATTGGGCCTTCTGCCTCAGGAACCCGCTTAAGGATGGTGGACAAGGAGGCAGCCTCTTAATTGACTATCTCTCAGAAAATTCCAACATTTTGTGCACCTCTGGCCCAGAAATGGTCTAGGCGTCCCAACAATGTTGGGAAAATTTAACCCATTTATGTGAGAAAAACTGCAATGGTGGAGGGCTTTGGGAATCAATAGCCCAAAGTCACCTGTTCCTCCCAAGCATACAACAATTACCACATGCAATGTCTCAGATTACTCCTACAATCCCAAAATGTTATTTTCTGAAAGAAATCTATCTAATTTACGTGTTAATAAATCAACATTCTACTGCTTGGAGTCTGGTCCATAGATTCACTCATTCATTGAAATATTGTTTCACAGACTGGTTGATTATGAAATGCTTTTGGACAGTCTTAGAGTCTGAAAGGTGCTATATAAATGCGAATTCTTTCTTTCTGAAACCCTTTAGCGAACGAAAATGTTCGCTGTCATTGGTCATTGGCTGGACAGAGAGCAGTAAGTTCACTTTTAATGGTGTTGCTGAGAACACAGGTCACATGCACCAAGAGTCAATACTGCCATTAATGTAAAACTACCTTACTTGCTTACAGGACTTGCTTGGCAGTTTTACTGCAAGCGGCCTTCATTGGTTCCCTGCGGGCCCACTTTGCAATTAAGGACAGTTGGTGGGTTCCTCCTGCTGTCGGCCTAATCAGAGAGCCAGCAGCTTTGAAGCCTCAGCACCGCTCATTGGGATCGGGGGTGGGTGTTGCCTTTGTGCCTGTGGCCCCTTCTTTGGGTTGTGGAGACTCTGGTTATGATGACGCCCTAGGGCTGTCATAGGGGGACCACCTCCATAAAGCTGGCAGCCTTCACACATGGCAGGGGGGGGGGCCCTCACCATCAGCAATATGCTGGCGGCCCTGTAAAAGTGGCCCCTAACTGGGGCCTTAATTATGCAAATCAGCTGTGGACCAGGGAGCCAATCTGCCGTGCAACCCACCGCTAGGGAACTTCCCTGATCGGGAGGACAGCGCAGGGAGCCATCCCCATGTAACTCCCCGCTATTTAACCGGCACCCCCACTGTCTCCGTTCCTGCCACTGGGGGCCAGTCAAATTCAGCCCAAAGTGTCTTGTAGCCAGTCTCAAGTGTGCCAGGATTGGTGGAACTGGGGAGACCAATTTATGCTTGAAGCTCTAAGACTGGCCCTGGAGGTGTTTAAGTTAATTGAAAGATTTATTAGGGCGGATCGAGAGAAACCATTTCCTTTACTGGAGGAGTCTAGAACAATCAAAACTAGGTGATTCAGGGTTGATGTCAGGAAGCACTTCTTCGTACAAAGAGCAGTGGAAGCCTGGAACTCTTTCCCCCAAAAAACTTTTGATGCTAGGTCAATTGAAAATTTCAAAATTGAAATTGGTAGATTTTCATTAGGTAAGGTTATTAAAGGATATGGAACCAAGACAGGTGAATGAAACTAAGATAGAAATCAGCCATGATCTAACTGAATGATGAAACAGGCTTAAGGGGCTGAATGGCCCACTCCTGATCCTATTTTCCAACTGCCAAACCACTTAGCTATTAAGTTTAACTCACATTACAGGGACGATAACATTTCAAAAAGCACTTAATTGGCTATAAAGCGCTTTGGAATGTCTTGAGGTCATGAAATGCATTCTTTCTTTCACTCAATCTCCAGCTGTGCTGCGGGTTAAGCAGGAGTCGCAAAAATGCCTTGAAGAAATTTTAAGAGAGTGAAGAGGTTGGCAAGCACCAAGAGTCAAGGAGCATCAAGGAAGAATCAAAGATATATGTTTGGCAGCTGTTTAAACTTCTTAAAAATTCAGGGTTTGACACTACCTCAGCTATAGTCTGAGGCAAGCCTGGCACCCCGATGAAGCCTGGGCTCAATGCAAGACTATATAAAATATAAGAACAATAATAGGATTGATGCAAACAGAATTGAGCAGTCAGGTCTGTGATTTGCTTTGAGATTTAAATATTTGGGCAAACTTATTGAGTGGTTTGTAACCTTGGTGACATTGAAATGTGGCCCTTTGTTGCATACTTGCTCTAAGGACTAAATAGAGAATCTGACAATTGTGGGTTCAGGGACCAGTGGAACAATTAGTGATTTCCAATGGTTTGGATTTCGTGGTCAGCACCGAAGGAATGACAGTCACCGTTTACTACCCCAACAAAGCTTTCGCGGCCTTTTGAGCAGGCACATTGGTTGTCTGATCTAGTGCCTTGCCCGCCACAGGGCAATTTCTGGTGCCTTTGAACAAGGCAAGAAGCAGTGAGGTTCTTCAACCAATTGGATTGAAGAATCCTCACTGTGCCACACAGGACTGAATTTTCCTAGCCCCTTGGAGATGGGTTTGTAGGTGGGGAGGCTGTGACAGCAGTGAGAAACTCCGACACTGTCCCGCCTTTGGACGACTTTCCCAGGAAGGACCAGTGTGTTCAATGACAACCTGCCTGGCAGCCATGGGGTGTCATTTTAGGCTAGTAACGAGCTACTTACCTGCAAATTTCCATGCCACAAGAGATTTTCCCTGGCCCACGCTGTGTCCGGAGCCTGGCAATGAATTGGAGTAGGTTTCGCAGGGGGATGTCCAAGCTTTGAATTAATTGAGGGTTTGCACTTATGGACCAGCAATAATTCCTCAAGCGTCAGCCATTTCCTTGCAGCAGTTTCATGGAGACTGATGTCTCCACTAACGCTTGCCCTGCTTCAATGGCAGCTGCTTCCTTCCCGCTGGTGGAGCCTCCATGGCTCATCCCGATGTCGGGATCGGCATGATGGCAGCAAAATTCAGCCCACGGAGTTGAAACCAGAAAGTATAAATCAGATTTAAATCATGTGCAGAAATTGAAATAAAGAGGGGGAAATAAAGCTGGGATTAAGAGAATGAAATATAATAGCCAGGCAGAAAAAATAAAACATTTGTTTTAATTTGTTTTTCAATATTCAGCACTAATGAAATGCTGAAGGAATGAGGCTGCACATCTGTAAAATTAAATTTTTAGTGCTAGGGAAGCTGCTTGGATATAATTATGGTTTGTTACACCATTAAAAATTCACTTGCACCTGAATGCATTGGCCCTAAACTTTTCTGGCACACCTGGTGGGTGACTAGTGGATGAATACAGTAACTTCCTGCCTTTATATTGATTTTGATGCTGAGTTATTGCTGAGACAGCGAAGCCTATGGAGGAGTAGATAATTCGTACAGCAACTCCTCAATTTCTGTATTTAACTCCCCAACTTGCTGTCTGATTTACTCTATGATAATTGTGGGCATTATTAGCCTGTCTGATATTTTCAAAGCAAAATCCATGCCATTGTTTTCTGAAATTAAAATAATACATTCTATATTACTGCAGAAATGCTAGTGCAAGCATCAAACATAGTATGATCAATATAAGACAAGCTCTCTGAGTGTTCAATGCTTCAGATGATGCAGCTTCAGCGTTGTTATCTGAATGGTACACAGTCAGATGATGGAATCAATAATGAGTGGACACAAAGAGTTATCAGAGAATTTGCTGAGTATGCAAAGCTTTGTTAGCAGAACTGTCATTAGAACAGCTCAATGTGTTGTTCACTGTATCTACAACCTACTTATAAAGTCATGGCATCCGTGTTCACTGCAGTCATTAGATATATTGGAATGTAGAAGATGCTAAATGAATAAATCACCTTTTACCATCCTGACAGTAACATGGAACAATCATACAATGTTGTTGACTAATCAAAGCAATCAATTTATATCAATTAGTCTACATCAAACCCTGACATGGCCTGAAGAAATCCCCCAGTGGTGGAGAGCCTTGGGAACATTAGATCCAAAGTCATATGTTTCTCCCAAACATTTTACACATACCGTGCCATTTTGCAAATTAGTCATACTTCTTTTTATTCGTTCATGGGATGTGGGCATCGCTGACTAGACCAGCATTTATTGCCCGTTCCTAATTGCCCTTGAGAAGGCGGTGGTGAATGTTGCAAAATGTTATTTTATGCAAGAAATCTATCTAATTTGCATTTGAAATAATTAATACTAATGGGGTGATTTTCCCCAAATACTTGAGGTGCATAAGACATTCCCAGGTGGCCAAGGTAGGGTCTTAAGCTGAAATGCTAAGCTATGTTTTGTACTGAGACAATATCCTGGTAAAGGAGTTGAATCTTGCTCTATGATCTGCCACCCTGAGGATCATTAAGCAGCTGATTGCCACTTAAATTACCCACTAGCACTCACTAAGGAGGCTGCACGGTATTTTGATGGTTAGTGTTTGTCCTAGTCCCTTCTCCTAACAGCACCCAACTGGTTGGAAGTAAACCAGTCATTGCAGAGGGTTTTGAGTGCTGCATTAAGTTTTATCAACTTTTTCTGCTCACTTGCTGCTGGAGATTTGACAAAGAGTTTCGAAACGCATCAGGAGAATTGATGGGACAGTTCGTCCAGTCTTCACCAAACACCCTAACATTTATTCTGGGAATTTTCTGAGAATTTCAGTGATTAAAAAGTAAGTGGTGTGCAATTCTATTAGATAGGAGTCACCAGGAGAAAGGGGGGGCTTGGTCATTGGCACCTTGCCAGGGTTCCCTCCCTCGGTCTGCAGAAGGAACAGGAAGAGGAGATGAGGCCAGGCAGGGCAGCAACAGCTGCTGCAGGAAAGAGGAACAGGAGGGATAGCAAGGTGAGGTGGTCTCCTTCTCCCTACATGTATGGGACATTCTTCCTTTTGATCTCCTCCCACAGGATCTCGAGTGCCATCACCTGAGAACCTTCTGATTTGGTCCCTGAGTCATCTTAAAATGTGCTGCTGTATATCCACCAACCCACTGCACACCTTCATTGGAAGTGGATGCTTCTTGCTGCTGCTTCTTGCTGCTGCTGCTGTTGCTTCTGGTCATCTTGGTCCTGATCTGAGATCCAAAGTGACATGTTTGACCTGAGAGATCAGATCTCCAAAGTGCAGCCCAGACTTCTGAACTTCCAAAGTACAGATGACATGTCCAAATTGTGTAAAGTAACCTCTCAGCAAAGGTACTATGAACAAAACCTTTTACACCAGCCAGCAACAAAGCACCTGTGAGCACTGAATACTTATTGGCACATTTCCCTGTCATGGATTCAGGCTCCCTCCCCACCTCCAATTGCTGCTGTGTTCTCACCCTGCTTTCATTGGCCAGTTCCAGGAAGCCCGGGAAACCCTTGGAGCCAAAGTTAAACTACAAAACACATGTAATATCCCTCTGTTTGAGCAATTGACATATTGAAATTGACAACCCAGCCGTCCCGAGGGGGTTATGCGCCCACAGGCTAATGCGCTGGAGCGAAATGTGGATGTTGGCAGGTTGGAGCCAGCTTCCTGAACGCTCGCATTTTTCGTGGATTTCAACCACTAGTTGCACCCAAACACACACGCTCACATACACTAAAATTCTCCCATTGTTTCCGCAGGTTAGCTTTTGAATTTACTCCACTTCAAGCACAGACAAAAGTACATACATATGTATATATGAACAAGGAGTAGGAGTAGGCCATTCAGCCCCTCGAGCCTGCTGTGCCATTTAATAAGATCATGGCTTATCTGATAGCAACCTGAAATCTGCATCCCACCTACCGCCGATAACCTATCACTCCCTTGCTCACCAAGACCTTGTTCTCTGGATGAGATGAAATAGCTTGTTGTAGTCTCTATTATCTGGTCACATAAAAACAGTTCAAGGTGCAATGGCTGAGAGCCTGTTTAGGTAAATGTAATCTGTAACTGCTTCATGTGTCAGAGAAACCTCTAGAAGCAACATTCCTCTTGACTTAGTAACGATGGGTGACCTAGGCAACATATAAGAAATGGCCTTTGGAGGATAGGAACTACAGAATCACAGAATCACAGAATCTCAGTGCAGAAGAGGCCCTTTGGCCCATCGAGTCTGCACCGACATGAGAAACACCTGACCCACATACCTAATCCCATTTACCAGCACTTGGCCCTTAGCCTTGAATGTTATGATGTGCCAAATGCTCATCCAGGTACTTTTTAAAGGATGTGAGGCAACCCGCCTCCACCACCCTCCCAGGCAGCGCATTCCAGACCGTCACCACCCTCTGGGTAAAAAAGTTTTTCCTCACATCCCCCCTAAACCTCCTGCCCCTCACCTTGAACTTATGTACCGTTGTGACTGACCCTTCAACTAAGGGGAACAGCTGCTCCCTATCCACCCTGTCCATGCCCCTTATAATCTTGTACACCTCAATCAGGTCACCCCTCAGTCTTCTCTGCTCCAACGAAAACAACCCAAGTCTATCCAACCTCTCTTCATAATTTAAATGTTTCATCCCAGGCAACATCCTGGTGAATCTCCTCTGTACCCCCTCCAGTGCAATCACATCCTTCCTATAATGTGGCGACTAGAACTGCACACAGTACTCCAGCTGTGGCCTCACTAAGGTTCTATACAACTCCAACATGACCTCCCTACTTTTGTAATCTATGCCTCGATTGATAAAGGCAGGTGTTCCATACGCCTTTTTCACCACCCCACTAACATGCCCCTCCGCCTTCAGAGATCTATAGACACACACGCCAATGTCCCTTTGTTCCTCAGAACTTCCTAGTGTCATGCCATTCATTGAATACTTCCTTGTCAAATTACTCCTTCCAAAGTGTATCACCTCACACTTTTCAGGGTTAAATTCCATCTGCCACTTATCTGCCCATTTGACCATCCCATCTATATCCTCCTGAAGCCCAAGACACTCAACCTCACTGTTAACCACCCGGCTAATCTTTGTGTCTTCTGCAAACTTACTAATCCTACGCCCCACATAGTCATCTATGTCGTTTATATAAATAACGAATAATAGGGAACCCAGCACAGATCCCTGTGGTACGCCACTGGACATTGGCTTCCAGTCACTAAAGCATCCTTCTGTCATCACTCTCTATTTCCTACAACTAAGCCAATTTTGAATCTACCTTATCAAATTACCCTGTATCCCATGTGCATTTGCCTTCTTTATAAGTGTCCCTTGTGGGACCTTGTCAAAGGCTTTGCTGAAATCTATATAAACTACATCAACTGCACTACCCTCATCTACACACCTGGTCACCTCCTCAAAAAATTCAATCAAATTTGTTAGGCATGACCTCCCTCTGACAAAGCCATACTGACTATCCCTGATCAAACCTTGCCTCTCCAAGTGGAGATAGATTCTCTCCTTCAGAATTTTCTCCAATAGTTTTCCTACCACTGACTTGAGACTCACTGGCCTGTAGTTCCCTGGCTTATCTCTACAAACCTTCTTAAATAGCGGAACCACATTAGCTGTTCTCCAGTCCTTTGGCACCTCCCTCGTGGCTACAGAGGAATTAAAAATTTGGGTCAGAGCCCCTGCAATCTCCTCCTTTGGCTCCCTCAGCAGTCTGGGACACAAATCATCCAGACCCGGAGATTTGTCCACTTTTAAGCCTGTCAACACCTCCAATATCAATTTGCTTAAGAACCTCACAGTCTCTCTCCCCAAGTTCGATATCTTCATCCTCATACTCTTGGGTGAAGACGGATGTGAAGTATTCATTCAACACTCTAGCGATGTCCTCTGGCTCCACCTATAGATTGCCCCCTTGGTCCCTAATGGGCCCTACTCTTTCCCTGGTTATCCCCTTCCCATTGATATACTTACAGAATATAGAAGAGTGAAGCTAAACATGATCTAAGATTCTGAGATACTGAGGACCTGAAGTTAACTATATAATTTTGTAACAGCTCATTTAATGAAATGGAGGAAGGGTTTGTGCAAATTATTTGGTCTGGGGCTTTACCCCGAAGAAGTGAAACACCTTCAAGGCATAACTTGGAGTATCCAAGCTAAATACGTATGCACAATCAGAAAGCATAGACGAAACAAACATGGCCCCAAATGGATTCACAAATTGGCCAGATATAAAGTAAGGAAATGCAACAAACCTTGCAGAAGAAAGGGAAGGGATTCACTTGGGTACACTTTCTGAAATTACACCTTTTAAAGGTGTAATTAAGAGCAAGAAGAGGGAAAGGACATGATTTCAGAATCAAAACATAACTTAAAGAGCAATGGATACTTGGGAGTGATTAAAGGCTGGAATTGAATCAGGGAGTTTGAATGGTTCATGCGTAGAATAATGGAGTCCTAAGATTGAGTTACATGCTGGAATCTAGTTGAGGGGCTCCGATAATTTATATATAGAATAATGGATACCTGGCAGTGATTATAGGCTGTAATCTAATTGAGGGATTTGGATGATAATGGACATCTGGGAATGGAGTAATGGAAACTTTTGAAAGTGATGATAGAAATGGATGGATTTAGGGGAGGAAATTTCAGAGTTGAACAGAGGTTTTCAGAGGACCTGACACAAGAGCAACGAGGGAGAAGGAGGTACACAGAAAGCCAGGGCCAGAGTACTGGGGTGCACAGAAGAAGACACAAGGCTGAAGAAGAAGGTCCATAGAGCTTTGTTAATTTTGTTTCAGCCTGAATAAATAGTCAAGGAGCAGAGCCAGGTGTACAGAATGTACACATGCAGATAACAAGTAAAAAAATATGTTTTACCCAATTGTTTCTTCACAGAAAATGTTATTTCTGGAGGTCCATGGTGATGATTGTGTTTCCAACATTGTCATTCAATGTCTTGGTTTACTCTTTCAAAGATGAGCTACTTTAATCAGTAAATGACAAACCTTGGGATGGATTCACATCTCTTCTGCCAGTGAGGGACAGGCCAGTAATCCATCTACTGGAAGACAGTGAGAATTTATATTTATATGTGATTCATTCCACATAAATTAGATATTTAACTATTACAATACTTGCTGCTATTTTTACCAGTCTCTTGCTAATCATGTTCCAAGCCTCTTCTCAACGTCATTAAGCTAAAGTCTCAGTGAAGCACTAAAGGTCTTAAGTCAAGTTTCTCTGAAATTATAAGTATAAAATTGGCTTATCTTACTCCTGCTTTCAACTGGAGAATGTGACCTTCATTTTGTCCCCGTTATTTATATATCGTTTTTTTTTATTTTTGTACTCATCACACTGGGAATGGAACATTTTTCTTGCACCAGCACTGCCAGGCAAGGTACAGCAATGCCTAGAGGCAGAGTAAATCTCACTTAACTCCATGATGTGCCTAGTGATGGCCTACATGGGTCAGTGCTGGAGCTTCCACTGTTGACTCTATTTTTTAATGACTTGGATGATGGGACAGAAAGCCACATATCCAAATTTACCAATGACACAAAGATAGGCTGCATTGTAAGCAGTGTGGGTAGAAGCATAAAATTACAGGTATTAACAGATTATGTGAATGGCCAGAACTAAGGCAAATGGATTTCAGTGTAAGCAAGTGTGAGGCCATCCCCTTTGGACCTAAAAAGGATAGAACAAGCTACTTTCTAAATGGTGAAAAACAATGGTGATCCAAAGAAGCTTGGGGTCCAGGTACATAGATCATTAAAATGTCATGAACAGGTACAGAAAGTCATCAAAAGGCTAATGGAATGCTGGCCTTTATATCTAGCCGAATTAAATACAAGGGGGTAGAAGTCATGGGCAGAATTTTCTGCCTGTCGGGTGGGTGGCCCAACCCACTCTCCGGTGGATGGGGGGGCCGATCCCCGCTGGAGAAGTGGGCCCCGCCGCCATTTTAAGTGGGTGGGCCAATTAAGGCCCGCCCAGCGTGACGCCCGGCGGGAAGCGCTATGCACTTCCTGTGTGGATGGGGAGGATTCCCCAAATGCGAGAGTGCGCTCTTTCACGCATGCGCACGAAAGAGCGCACATCTCCCTGAGGCTAAGTGTTGCCTCAGGGAGATCGCTGAAAGCCTCATCAACTTTAAAAGTAGAAAAATAAAAAATTCATTAACATGTCCCCCTCATGTGACAATGTCACACGAGATGGGACATGTTAATAAATTTCACTCAAACTTCAATAAACTTTTTTAAACCCTACATGAAACCTCAACCCACATGGGGATGAGCTTTCATGTTTTTTCTATTCCCCGCCGGGGCTCCTGGCCTGCCCACCAACCTTAAGGTTGGACGGGTAGGCCCTTTAATTGCTTTAATTATCCTGTCAATGGCCTCAATTGGCCATTGACAGGTCAGCAGGTGGACAGCTGTTCTCACTGTCCCCCCGCCTTCCTGAATATTTAAATGGGGTGGGATGACGTCGGGGGTTCCTCCTGAAGTCATCCCGCGTCATTTTCATGTCGGTGAGCAGGCCCCGCCCCCAGCTCACCGACGGAAAAATTCAATCCCATGTTTCAGCTATACAAAGTCCTAGTTAGACAAAACCTGGAGTGCTGTGAGCAGTTCCAGACACCACACCTTAGCAAGGATATACTGGCTTTGGAGGGAGTGCAGCGTAAGTCACCAGAATGATACCTGGACTCCAAGGGTTAAATTACTAGGAGAGCTCACACAAGCCAGGATTGTACTCCCTGGAATTTAGAAAGTTAAAGGCTGAAAGTAGGAAACACATCTACACACAAAGGGTGGTAGAAATTTGGAACTCTCTTCCACAAATGACAATTGATGCTAGATCAATTGTTAATACTAAATCTGAGTTTGACAGGTTTCTGTTAACCAAGCCACTTAAGAGAAATGGGGCATAGATGGGTATATGGAGTTAGTTCACAGATCAGCTCATTGAATGGCAGTGGAACAGGCTCGAGGAGTGAAATGGCATACTTCTGTTCTCATATACCTATGTGGCAGCATCAGAAGGGCACCACTACTGCTTCAGGGTTAATATTTCTATGTCCCAGGACAGGTAGGTACAAAAGAGTTATATTGAAATCCTGATGCGCATCTCCCAACTTACGTCCCACCTCTGATGATCTGGATATGGAAGATTTGGACTAGCGTCATAAACATTAAGATCTGGAATTTCCTCTCAAGTGTGTTGTATTCCGATATAGATGTAGCCAGTGCAAAAGTGCAATTTGTGTTCAGTGCAACTCGAGTTTCAGAGATCTTTTGTGCTAGTTTTAAAACATGGTGCTAGAAGCCCCATCTAAAAGTTAGGCCCTGCCCCGAAGGTGAATTAATCGCCATTTTAACATTTGACAGTGTAAAATGGGCAAAAGCAGATTGCCACCCAGGACCAAGCACCCACAATTTCCCTTTCCAATGATTTCAATGTATAATGAGATATACTGTATTACCTATTTTACATTTTTGACTACAATTAATGTTTCCCCCTGCCTGTGTAGATTTCTGAGTAGTTTGGTTTGGAGATTCTTAATGATGACCTATAAAATATACTGCTGGATTGGACTGAGTAACCCACCTCCTGACTCCACAAGGCCTGTCCACCATCTACAAGGCACAAGTCGGGAGTGTGATGGAATACTCTCCACTGGCCTGGATGAGTGCAGCTCCCACAACACTCAAGAAACTTGACTACAAAGCAGCCCATTTGATTAGCATCCCATCCACAAACATTCTTTCCCCCCACCTCTGACGTACAGTAGCAGCAGTGTGTACCATCTACTAGATGCACTGCAGAAACTCACCAAGGCTCCTTAGGCAGCACCTTCCAAACCCACAACCATTATCACCTAGAAGGACAAGGGCAGCAGATACATGGGAACATCATTACCTGGAATTTTCCCTCTAAGTCACTCACCATCCTGACTTGGAAATATATCACCATTCCTTCACTGTCACTGGGTCAAAATCCTGGAGCTCCCTCCCTAACAGCACTGTGGGTGTACCTATACCACAGGGACTGCAGCGGTTCAAGAAGGCAGCTCACCACCACCTTCTCAAGGGCAAATAGGGAGAGGCAATAAATGCTGACCTAGCCAGTGATGCCCACATCCCATGAAAGAATAAAACGAAATGCAAGATCCTTACAGGGGCCCAGATCTTCCGCAAAGCGACAATCACCATTGGATTGTTGCTCTGCTCCTGCTTTTCTGTGTCCTGACGCTGCTCCGCATTTCTGGCCAGGTCTTCCAAGGTCAGCTTCTTCAGGCATGTGGAATGCACAGTCCCACGAAGAGCTTCAGCATTGCACTGGAGTGTCAGGGAAAGACAAGTCAGGCCCCCATTTTATGACACTAGCCGTCGTAATGAGCCTAGTGTGAGTGTTAGTGAATGGGTGAATGGATGAATGGGTGAGTAGATGAATGAATGAATATGCAGGGTGGTAGGGTGGGTAAGTGGGTGATGTAACTTGATAAGTGGGTGAGGTAAGTGGGTAGGGTGGCAAGTGAGTGGGGTGGCAGGTGGGTGAGGTGGGTAGGTTGGCTGGGTAGATGAGTGAATAGGCGGGTTGGGGGACAGATGGGTCAGAGGGGTAGTTGGGTCAGGTCAGGTGGGGTTGTCAGGTTGGGAACTAGTCAGGTTGAGTCAGGGTGGGGGGAATTGTCGGGTTGGGTTGGGGGCAGTCCAGGGGTCAACGTGAGTGATGGGGGGTGCGGGGCGGGCAGTTGTATACCCAGGAGTTAAACTAGGACTTTTCTAACATTTCCTGGGTAACTACCCAGGCAAGTAAGTCACAACTGTAAGTCTCCGACTCTAGTTCAGTGTCAAGACCTTTGGAGGGTCCCAGGGAGCAGAGGGATTTTAAACTTCCCAGGCAATTCTCACGAAGGTCAGTGCATCAAGACTCCCACAGGGTGCCAACGCACATCTTAGGTCATATGTATGACCTCCAATGATCCAGAGACTTGAACTTCTGGGCTATGAAGTCATAGGCAGTTGGTGCTGCTCTACACACAGGTTTGGGAGAAGGTTAGGAATGTTAGGCTGGCAGTGAAATATATTAAACTGGATGGGTGGCCATGAGGTACATTCAAAGCTGATATAAAAAGCCAATCCATGTGTCCCTGCCAGCATTTTTGGTTGGAGCTACAAAATGAAATCTAATTCAGGGAAGATTTCACTGCCTCCAACAGTAATGAATTACTAGGCAGGCCTCTTGACTGTCCTTTCCTTATGAATCAGAGGCAAGCTAACGGGATCACTACTGTGTCAGCCTAAATGGTGAGTGTCCAGGTCACAGGCGAGCTCACTGCTGTCCCCACTCAATGTCCATATATCTGCTGTTTCAGGACAGGTCAATGTATTGAGGTAAGGAGAGGAGCTGACTCAGTCCTTGCTTGCCCAAGGGCTCAGAAATTGTAAAACTTCAGCTACAACTTCCTGTTGTGGTGTTCAGCACCAAAACACTGCAATACTGAGAATGATAAACTTTTCAAGAACGTACTACAAGACATGGAAGGCGCAACCTTGAATTTGGACACAGCAACAAATAATCATTACAGATTACTTTTACAAACTTTACAATTAGATTGACAACCTGTTTAAAATATCAGAGCAGTCATACTAATTGCGACAATAATTAACAGACTCGCCGAGCGAATGATTTATGCAGGATTTAATTATTTTTTTCCCTAAGTGACTGCCTCCATCTATTTTAAATCGAGGGTGTCTGTCTCCAGTTCCCTTTGATCAGCTGGGATTCATGGCCCTTTCTCACAGCTGCCTTTGTTCATGATCTGACAATGTTAAGGTTGCCATTGCCAAGCTATTCATCTGAATTTACAGCTCTGACTAACCACACGATGTGAAACCTGTGCTTTAACCTCACTAAATCCTTTTATGCAGCTCTTGTCTTTGAGTTAAGTGACCTCAGCAAGGCAAAAAAATGAAGTCCCTCCATGTGCCACTGGGGTAGATAATGAAGACAAGTGCTCTCGAGGACAGACAATTATAATTAACTTGTGTCCACAGCAAACTCCAGTATTTCAGAAGGCCTGTTTATGTTAAGCACTGTGGGCCCATTCAGCCAGGAACTCACGTGCTTAAAAGATTGATATTTAATTCAGAAGCTGGTGAGTTAATCCCAAGGGCTGCTTGGCATCCAAACTTGTTTGGCTTGATTGGGTGAAATTTGGCAGTTGCCCAGCAAAGCTCTAATCGGTAAAGGCAAGGGGGAGGGGTAGGGCACTGACTGGGAATGCTCGAATGGCGTCTCCTGATGGTCAGTGAAAGGCAGCACATTTCAATGACTTACAAAGCATTTCCTCTGAATACTCTACAGCCCTTACGACACAGCACCGAACACATCCTCATCCCAAACTCACTACAATTATGAAGGGGTTTTGATACAGCAGATAAGGAGAAATTATTTCCACTGAGGGAGGGTTGGTAACCATAGGACCCAGGTTACCATGACCCGAATCTTCCCAAATGGGGAGTGGCTTTTCATCCTCAAAGGCGCCCAGAAAGCTAGAAAGGAACAGAGGGAAATGTCCCGACTCCAGAAAAACATGCAGAACCTGCTCCAGCTGCAGTCGATGGGGGTCGATGTCAAGGAGGAACTCCAAGAGGTGAAGAGCCAGCAAGCCTCGCTCTTTGCCTCGGAGGCCTCCAGGATCATCTTCCGGTCCAGAGTCCGCTCCGTGGAGCAGGATGAGACGTGCTCACGTTTCTTCTTCCAAAAGGTACACAGAGAGAGCTCTGTGGTCAGCAGCCTGAAGGAAGAAGACGGCTCAGTAAAGTCATCGCAGTCCAACATTTTGAGGATCAGCAAATCCTTTTATGCCGGATTGTATGACGTGAAGCCCACAGACAGCATGGCCTCCCAGTCCTTCCTGTCCTCTATCACGGTGGTCTTAGACAACAGTACACGGGAGAGCCTGGACAAACCACTAACTCCTGACGAACTGACTAAGGCCCTTGAGTCCTTCGAGAAGAGTAAAACTCCCGGAATCGACGGCTTGCCAGCGGAGTTGTATTCGGCTCTGTGGGACTGGATGGGCCCAGACCTGCTAGAAGTGTACGAGAGTATGCTTCTGGCCGGCAGCATGTCAGAATCCATGAGGAAAGGCATCATCACCCTCATCTACAAGCACAAGGGGAAAAGGGAGGAAATTAGAAATTGGCGACCCATTTCACTGTTGAATGTGGACTATATTCTGTCCAAGGTCATCGCCAATCGAGTCAAGTCCGCTCTGGAATTGGTGATCCACTCTGACCAGATCTGCACTGTGCCGGGCAGGAGGATCTCTGACAGCCTCGCGCTGCTCAGGGATACGATTGCCTATGTGCAGGACAGGGGTGTGGACACCTGCCTCATCAGCCTGGATCAGGAGAAGGCCTTTGACAGAATATCGTACACCTACATGGTGGATGTGCTCTCCAAAATGGGCTTTGGGGAGGGAATTCGCAATTGGATCCAAATGCTCTACACTAACATCAGTAGGGCGGTCTCAATCAATGGATGGGAATCAGATAGCTTTCCTATTAAATCTGGAGTCAGGCAGGGCTGCCCTCTCTCCCCTGTCCTTTTTGTGTGTTGCATAGAACCCTTTGTTGAGTCCATCAGGAAGGATCCGGGCATAAGAGGAGTGACAATCCCAGGCAGTGGAGGCACTCAGGTCAAAGCCTCCCTGCACATGGACTACGTGCTGAGGGACACGCTAAAGCTTGGGGCAGCCGCCGTAAAGCTGCAATGGGGAAAGGTCGCTGTCTAAGACCTTTCTGCTACAGTGCACCGAGGGGCTGGGAACTGTTGAGAGCCCCTCGGGCTGTACAGCTCAAAATGAATGTATGCAGTGAATACTAATTGTATTATAATTGTATTGAAGCACCTCAGAGTGCAACATGATGTATGTTGATAACTCCAATACCATTGTCTGATTGTCTGCATTGACCAGATTGAAATGATTGCAATATCCATTGATTGTATTGATGCACCTTGTGATCCATGTGTAAAAATTGAATCTGATTGTACTTTTGTGATGGTGATTTTGAAATGGCTTGGAATGTTCTTCCAGATATTTTATGAATAAAGCATATTTTTCAAAAAAAAATTGGGAAGTGGCGAATGATTCAAGTCGCTGAGGCGATCCTGAGGAAGTCCCAACTCACACATTAATGCGGTACTTATGCGGGAAGTTAAATTTTCGATTGCCAGTTTTACCCTGTCCGGAATGCTGCACGATTCCCTATGACAGTGGGATCAGATGGAAAGAACCATGGAAAATAGGGCTGTTTGCCCTATACTTCTTTGCCCTATGTTTCTTTACACAGATTTACCTAGAGCTTTTCATAGCAGGTGTAAAGCTTGTTGAGCTGTGTAACTTGAAGTAAATCAGCCAGAGCGTCAAAGCACAACAATGTTCACCCCCCTGTCCAGACGCTGTTCATCACACCCCCCCCACCCGATAATGTTCACCCACCTGGCCGGACACTGCTTGGCATGATCACCTGCCCCCCGCCCAGCCCTGATAATGTTCACCCCCATCCTGACTGCTCAGCATGTCCCCAACAATACCACAATACCTTGGAGAGTTACTGCACTGCATGTTGTAGATGGTACATGTTGCTGTCACTGTGTGTCAGTGCTGGAGGGACTGAATGTTTAAGATGGTGAATGGGCTATCAATCAAGTGGGCTGCTTTGTCCTGGGTGGTGTCGAGCTTCTTGAGAGTTGTTGGAATTGCAGTTATCCAGGAATTTGGAGAGTATTCCGTCACATTCCTGACTTTTACCTTGTAGATGGTGGACAGACTTTGGGGAGTGAAGAGGTGAGTTACTCACTGCAGAATTCCCAGCATCTGACCTGCTCTTGTAGTCACAGTTTTTATATGGCTCGTCCAGTTCAGTTTCTGGTCAATGGTAAGCCCCAGGATGTTGATGGTGGGGCGTTCAGCATGAGTAATGGTACTGAATGTCAAGGGAAGATGGTTAGATTCTCTCTTGTTGGAGATGGTCATTACCTGGCACTTGTGTGGCATGAATGTGCCACTTAGCAGCCCAAGCCTGAATGTTGTCCAAGTCTTGTTGCATGTGGGCATGGACTGCTTGATCAAATATCTTAGGAGTTAAAAATTGTCCTGAAAAATGAGCATTTATCGGCAAATATCCCTACTGCAGAGCTTATGATGGAGGGAGGATTATTGATGAAGCAGCTGAAGATGGTTGGGCCAAGGACACTACCCTGAGGAACTCCTGCGGTGATGTTCTGGAGCTGAGGTGACTGGCCTCCAACCACCACAACCATCTTTCTTGGTCCTCCATATGACTTCAACCAGTGGAGAGCTTTCCCCCTGATTCCCGCCGACTTCAATTTTACTGGGACACTTTGATGCCACATGCAGCCAAAGTTTGCCCTGATGTCAAGGGCGGTCACTCTCGCCTCATCCCTGGAATTCAGCACTTCTGTCCGTGTTTGGACCAAGGCTGTAATGAGGTCAGGAGCTGAGCACCCCTGGTGGAACCCAAAATGAGTGTCAATAAGCAGGTATTGCTGAGTAAGTACTGTTTGATAGCACTGTCGACAACACCTTCCATCACTATGCTGATGATCAAGAGTAGATGAATTCCGTAGTATTTGCTGGATTGGATTTGTCCTGTTTTTGTAATTTTCTAATAGAGAATCATCCCTTTTATATCATAGCCCATGGTATATCAACAACAACAATTTGTTTTTGTACCGTACCCTTAACATAGTTAAACCTCCACATAAGGATATCTCCTTATATTATGACAGATAATGAAAATAAATCTATTTAAGATTTGGTATTTTAGTGATTCTCTCCTGATGAGTGCAAGATGAAAAGCCGCGTCAACATGTCTCTTTTTTCAGCAATACACAAGTTCTGTACTACCAAACAACTATTAATAAAGAATTCCTGATCAGTGCTGTCTCCTTAGCACTTTGACATACCACAAACACATTATAGTTCTTACTTTCTCATTAGTACAGAAAACAGACACCAGAACGGCAGCTTCTGATGGAGAGTGATCCTCTCTCAGGGTGCAATCTGCATTATCAGGTTTGTCATCGTACTAACTGCTGTTATGGAAATGGGCTCACATTTCAGGGTGTAGGAATCCCAACAGTTTTATACTGTTTTCTCTCTTATTGAGTTACATTATTGGCCTTCGGGTAATTCATTTACTTGAACCTAGATATCACTAACATCGTTTTATGTTAATGATTCAGACAAACAGGGAGTCAGATTTGGACAAACGGAGCATTCTGGGTTTGTTCTATGCAGGCAGGCATGATGTGAGTTGGAAGTCAGGCCTGAGTTGTTTTAACTCCCAGCACTAATTAACACTTTGCCAGTCCAGCTCCTGCCCTTTTTGCAACCCTTCGCCACCTGCCAACTCTCAGATAACTGTGAATTATGGGGCTTGTGGGATGGTTTTGTGGGGGAAGGGGTGTAGGGATTGAAGTCCAAAGCAGGAGAGGCCTAAACCTTTCTTGTGGGACCTAGACTTGTATTCCCCTCATATTCCCCATAACCCCCCCCCCCACCTCCGGCCGCCCCCATGCTTCCTCACATCCCCATGCCACCACATGTCCCATCATGTTCCCCATGCACCCAAAACTCCATGCTGCCTCTACGCTCCCCCCCCCATGAATCCTTCATAGCTACTCACTCAGCATCCATTATGTGCAGACCTCATGCCTTTGAAATGACATTACAAAAAATAAACTTCTAACAATCTAATAGAGATACCATTCAAAGCCACTTAATACTGAAAAAACTCTCATTCATAAAAGCCATTCAAAACAAATCTCCTCAGTGGCAATCTGCTGTAAAAACAAACATTTATCTGTTCATCACATCAAAAGCAGATAATTCTTTAATAACCTCATAAAACTGTGGAACAAAATGTGATCACAGCCTCCCCGCTGAGATAAGTGATTCTGGATATTTTGAAACTCAGCCAAGCATTTATAATTGGCTCAGCTGTAATAGAAAACCCTGTGAAATCTAAACTACTGAGTCTATTGAAATGGAAAAAAGGACCCCTTTTAAGCTGCAGTTGGTATTTCTTTTCCATTTCAAAGTAGGTTGCCTGTCAATCAATCAAGTGGGGCAGGTGCTTAGATTTTTTTTTAACTTTCAATGGCATGACAATTTTGTTTCAAAGCTGAAGATCCCCATTTAAATCACAGTCTTAAATCTTACAGGTGAGTTTCCCAGCAAATTTTTATACAGTTTTAATTGCCTTATGGCACTTTCTCCAATGGCAAAAGTACTCTAATGCACCTCAATGCTTAAACTATGCTGGTCAATATAATTTTCAATTTACCTTTTCAGAACAGGATGACAAATCACTGCTGTTTAAACACTGTTTAATCTACTTTAGTTTAATCTATAAAACAGCGTAGCATCTAATAGTGACATTTAAAGTTGTCAAAACATTTAACATTTACCTGACAGGATGTTCCAACTCCTCAGTAAGCTTCTCCCAGTGGTCATGAACCCTCCAAACAGACAGGTTTTATTTTTAGGTTTATAAAACCTGTACCAGCGCATGAAAAAAGCAAGGGGCTGGAGGAGTTCAAATTTGCTATAGGGTTGGCAATGGCAATCCCAAACTTAGAAGAGGTGAATGTGGATTGCAACCCAAGGCCTTCCTGACCCATGAAAAGGCCACACAAAAAAAGGGCAGGGTCAGGAAGGGAGAGGAAATCCATTTTTGCAGTGATAAACTTCAAGACTTCAACTTTCCCAACCCCATTTATACCGCCATTGGGAGACGAAAATCTGGCCCAACATTTCAGATCTGTGACTTCTCATCAGAACTCAGAAAGTAAGAGAATGGAAGCGGGTGTGAGGAGGGAAACAAATGGTTAAGGGAAAGTAGATGAGAGAGGACAATGCGAGAGGATTGTAGTAATTGGTGGAAAAGAAATAAGAAAAAGTTGAACTGGATAAAAGAGTGTAAGCTGTGAAAGGAGTGGTATTCCTTAATTACCATTGCTGATGGATGACTAACCCAATGATCTGTCATTTCAAATGTCTGTTTGGTAAGGTAAACTATCATATATTTTGAATTTGCACAAGAAGTGATTCTCTCCCAGGCTACGTTTCTCTTCTGAAAAATTCAACAGTTTGCGTTGCATTAATAATGTTGTCGGCATCCTTCCATCTACAAAAGATGATGGGGACACAGCAAACAAATCCACATCAGATGGAGTGTCTTTACTGATGGCGGAAGAGGCCAATCTATGAGAGGCAGGTTCTGCCACAAGTGCCACACATGAAGCTACTGAGTGTCATTGTGGGCTGTTATTTTCAACATTGGCATCTGTTGTCAAGCAGCTGTAGCCATTGATCATTGTGGTGGTGCATGCCAGCCTGGTGTCAGCTGTGGCTCAGTTCATAGCGCCCTCGCCTTTGAATCAGAAGGTTGTGGGTTCATGTCCCACTCCCGGAAACCAAGAACTGTGAATGTACTCGAAAGAGTTACAGGAGATGTCGCCATTTTCTCCTTTCGTCAGCTAGTGACTCCCGAGTGCAATAGTCGATGTTTAGGGCCTTCATGTCACCCTTGCAAGCATCCTTAAAGTGGAGCTTTGTGTGTTCGACAGGTCGTCTGGCTCCAGCTAACTCACTATACAGAAACTCCTTATGTATGCCATCGTCCTTTGTCCTGTGGACGTGCCTGGGCTAACGCAGCCGCCTCTGGTTGATGAATACTGACAAACCTGGGAGCTTTGCTTTGGAGGGGACTGCTGCGTTTGCTATTTTGTCCTGCCAGGATATACCCACACAGTGAAGGTGGAAATTGTTGAGTGTCTGTTCTTGATAGCTGTTAAGTCGTCCATGTTTCACAGCCGTACAACAAGGTGCTGAGCACATAAACCTTGAAATTATTGTTATTGGAGCTCATGGTCCTCATCAGCAGAGTGACAGTATGGAGCATCCACTAGTAATGATCAGTAATAGTTAAAAACTGCAGATTGGAAATCCCTGATGAGCACCAGTAACATGTTTTTTGATGTCCTCTGGTTGATTCGTTTGCTGCTGGGACCATGGAGGCATTGCCTGTGGACTGAAGTTGATCAGGTTTCTAAGTGTGGATTGAAAGGCTGGGTTAATGTTCTGTAAGTTTGCTTAGTTACTGTTGTGGTGATGGGAACGTTGGGAGAAAATTAATCAAGCTTGATTTTCACAGGCATGTGGTTGGCTGCCACCCATGGGTGGGTGGAGTCCATGATGATGATATGTGGAGGTTAAGAGATTAATGGGCTGAGTGGGCTGTTGTCAACCCATTCAATTCATTAGCACTGATACGTGAAGATTTCCATCAGTTTATAATGCATGATTATCCAAGAGTTCTGTTAATGCGCTTCTCAATCACTACTCCTTGCATTCTGTATTTGATGAGAAGGTTCTCATAGCAATGTTCACCATATTAAAAATTATGGAGGGTGTAGACTTGGGTTAGAGCAAAAAGAATGGAAGGAGAAGTTAGAAGATTTTTCTTCCATTTTGCGTTATTGAACATAGAATACTTTACCACAAATATCCACTGAGGCAGAGATTTAAAAGGAATTGGATTCATATTTGGATGTAGTATCTACAGTGGAATAGATTTGCAGCGGATATCCATTGGTTAAGATTTAGCGATGGGCTAAATAGCTTTCTCCTATGATGTAATTTCTACAATTTTGTAAACCTTGGGATGAATAATGAAAAAATAAAATGCATTTTTTTAAACAATTTATTTAATTGCCCTAAGCGCCCTCTGTAAAACAGCGCTACTACACTCTCTTTCTCCTTTAAGATGCTGCATAAAACCTACTTCTTCGTCCAAGCTTTTGATCATTTGTCCTAATGTCTCCTTCTTTTGCTTAGCACCAAGTTTTGTTTGCTAGTGCTCCTTTGAAGCACCTTGGGACTTCTTACTGAGTTAATGGTGCTGGGTAAAGACAAGGGGCGGAATCATCCCAAGTTTGCACAGTGTGGAAGCGGGCGGGAAAAGCGACATTTTACCCTCCGGCTGCCATGACAGCTTTTCACGCCATATCATCCCAATCCCACTGCATTAATTATGCATTCCTGGGAAACACACCATTTCGATGCCAGGCGGGCTCTCATTCGCCCACCAAGCCATCACCTTGTCGCTTCATCACGCCAGGCACCATATTTAAAGTGCAGCCACGCGCTCACTTCTCAGTCTTTCCAGCCCACAACTGCTGCATGGGAGACATGGCCCTGAAAGGCAAAAAGACTGCAGCCTCCAGGTTCAGTGATGTATCCCTCAAATGCCTTTTGGATGCAGTGGAGACTCGCCGTGAGGTCCTCAAACCCCGCTCTGGCTGCAGGATGGGCAGCAACATCACCAATCCAGCTTCGGAGGTGGTGGCAGCGGTGATCAGTGCTAATGCCCTGCAAAAGAGGACAGCCACCCAGCGCCGCAAGAGGATGAATGATCTCCTCCAATCTGTCACTCTTTTCATCACTGTCAACTCACACACTCCCAAACCCATCACACATACACAGGGATCTCACACCTCACGGGACAACACCACTAACTCTCACACACACCCTCACATCTTCCTCAAACTCATATCCTCTTGAGCTCGCGTCCTCATCCCGTCCATGGCTCCGTGCACCACACAAACATTCTACACAGTGCCATGCTTCCTGCTCACGCTCTCTCCATCTGTTTTCATGCAGGCGAAGCTGGCTCAAAGCAGCAGGGAGAGGTCCCAGACCAGGGGTGGAGAGGCCCACATTAGGCCCTTCACTCACTTTGAGGAGCGTGCCATCTCACTGACTGGTGAAGATGTGGTTCGTGCCTGCGGTGACGGTGATGTCGGCGGCGAACACCCTTGTAAGGATCCTGCACCACATTTTCCCTCTCTCAACGCAAATGTGAGTGCTCTCTCTCCTGTTTTTGACTCTGCTGCCATGCACTAATTATCTCTACTTTGGTTCACAGGGAGATCTGCCAAGCGACTGACACTCTCAGCCATCCAGTCCCTCAGCTCCATCCAGGTCCTCACCTCCTTCCAAGAGAATACCTCCTCCATTGAAGAGCTGGAAATTAGCAGCCTGGAAGACCTGTCACAGTGCTTACCCCCACCCTTCACCAGCGCAGGGACACACACCTCGGTGGTACCTAGATCTAGAGCATTTTGGGTTCACAATCTGGTGGTCACCGCATGGACACGTGTCCACAGCAGGAGGAGGCAGGTTCAGCCGAGCTCCCTGGCACTCACAGGACTGCTGGGAAAGAGGCATCTGCGAGGTCCGAGTCAGATGATGAGCCTCTGGATTCGGCCTTCCAACTCATCCTGGAGAGTCAGCAGAAGGTGGGGGAACATCACACAGAGCTGTTGGAAGCCCTGAACAGAGTGGCACATGAGTCGGAGGAGTACTGCTCTCTGATGAAGTGGTGCCCACATGTGCGTGTATGGAGGTCTCATGGGGAGGATGGCGGATGCCATGGAGACCCTGGTCCAGCAGAATGTGGAGATGTGTACAGACCTGCACTTCATCGTGGGAGCCATGGGCGAGTTCCTGCAGTGGCAATGTGAAAGGGAAACGGGGCACCTCAACTTCCCTCCAGGTGTGTCTTCCCCTCAGGGAATCAGGTCAGGGTGCTCGAGCACCCGAAGGGAGGAGGAGTGGCAGCTGGACTCCCTAGGGTCATCCACTCAGGAATCTTAGAAGTTGTCCTCTCTCCCTGAGACCCCTTTTCCTGTGAACCCCTTCCCCCCCAACCTCCCCCTCTGTCACCGCAAAGGGAGCAGCTGGCCCACAGGAGGACAGCCAAAGCAAACTGGGGCCCTCAAGGCCTCAGCTGTCTAGAGGACACAAGCCAAAAGCATCAGAGGCAACAGGGTCAACCATTGCACAGGTTGTCTCCACCCTTGCTACAGATGTCAGGGTAGCAACGAGAAGTCTAAGGCATTCAAAAGTTAAGAAATTCTGATCACAGTTGGTTGCCCAGGTGAACACATTTTGTCACTTTATAATCTGGAAATATATGCACTTTCACTGAATAATGTGTAACACTGTCTCTCAGCTCCATTGACAGGCTCCATGAGTCCCCCCACTGCATCCCACCCCCCAACTAGAAGTTCAGATGCATGCAGCCGGCCCACGAGCGATTCTGGAGGGAGAAGTCCGTGCATGTGTACGTGTGCATGTGCGTGTGTGCGTGTGTGTGTGTGCGCATGTGCGTGTGCGTGTGTGTGCGCGCATGTGAGTGCATGAGTGCGCATGTGTGCGTGCGCGTGTGCGCATGTGTGTGTGTGTGCGCGAGCGCGCGTGTGTGTGTGTGTGTGTGAGCACGTGTGTGTGTGTGTGTGTGTGTGTGCCAATGCATATGCGTGCGTGTGTGCGTGTGTGTGTGTGTGTTGGGGGTGGTAATGTGGCTCATCCACATTAACCTCCCTAACGTCCTCCTTCCCACCTCCAGGATCCGTGTCTGCCCCCTAGTCTCCAGCAACCACCCTCACCATCTCTTCTACCAATACGATTGAACCCTCACCCTCTCACCCTACTGCCTCACTCTGCCCTTGGTCATTCTCACCACTCCCTCCTACCACGTTGCCCTTAGTTCACTCCCCAGGAGGCAGTCATAGACTCATCAGAGCCCTCCCTTGCACATCCTCCACCCCCCACCTCCCCGCCCCCACACTGGACTCCTTCCCCCATTGGTACCCCTTCCCCCCTTGAAACCCCTTCCGCCTCTTGGAACTCATTCCCCTCCTGGAACTCCTTCCCCACTCCAGATTCCACCTCCCCTCCCCCAACACTTAGTCCTTCCCCCTTCCTGACCCCTTCAGTCACCCTTACTTCTTCTTCCACCCTTACACCCTCCCATCTCTGCACTGCTTCCTCCCCCTGGACTCCTTCCTTCCCCTGGATTCCTCCCCCTCTCCGCACTCTTCCCCCTCTGAACTCCTTCCCTCCCACCCACCCTTACACCTACCTCCGCAGTTGCCATCTTCTCCCCGTTACCCCCTCCTCCCCCCATAGTCCCTCCCCCACAACATCTGCCAACACCTTCGTTCCCTACCTCCCAACCTCACCCCAATACCTTCGTTCCCTACCTCCCAACCTCACCCCAACACCTTCGTTCCCAGCTCCCAACCTCACCCCACCAACAGCTTTGTTACTCGCCGCCCCCCACCCCCACCGCTGAACCTCACCCCTCCTGCCAGTGTTTCCTCTCCCAGTCGATCCTAGACCTTCCTCTCCCACCCTGCGGTATATCTTCCTCTCCTAAACACAGCTGGACCTTCCTGCCCACCCATTCAACAATCATCCGTTGTGAGCGGATCCTCAATGGTGACTTTCTAACTTCCGTGAGCTGCGTCGCAGCAGAGCCAAGTTCACGAGAGTCCACCCAGCATGCCTTGGACATTCCTCCAGGGTCCCGTTGCTGTCGGGCTCCAGCATCCTCTGCTCCTCGGATGTCTGCAACGTGAGCAAGGCCCTGGCGGTTAATCTGTCTGCTAATTTTTCTGCTTAGTTAATTTGGGCCAGATCCCTTTTGTCAAGATGTGTTCTGCACCGACGTGTTTTCCCGCCGACGTGGACGGGCGATCCAGTGGGGTCGGTGGTTGGGGGGGGGGTGGGGGGGTTGATTCTGGGGGGGCTGGCCTTATAACGATGTGCAGATGTATTACAATGAGGTTCCTGACGTCCGACAGTGGGAAATGCGGCCCGCCATGGCCTGGCTCAGTGGACGATCACAAGTTGGTTTCGCGGTGTCGTGAAACCAATTTTTGGCCTTCTCACCATACTGTCCGCTCATGCCGCTGAACACAACCGACGGCAGCGGGCACGGAAAATTCCATCCAAGATGTTGTAACCAGCATTAATAATTTTACTGACACACCCAAGCTGGAAATCCTTCAGCTCTAATCAATCTATAGGAAGCAAAATAAATGACCTTTATGCTATTCTGGTCTAAAAAAAAATCATCAATATGGTAATCGCCATTTACACTTTGCTGAAAAGGCTTCTTTACTTAAAAAGTAAACCTACAGACAAATAGGGTCTTTACAGCTCTTCCCAAAGAAAAGTGTTATGTCGGATTGTAGGCACCTCTCCTCTGCATCTTTCTGCTCTGGCTGCTGGCAACTGGGAGCTCAGCTTTCGCATTTATGATTGTAAAATTCTGAAAGATTCTGTGAAAATATAAATGTGAGTGAAAGAGACATTAGCTTGCTCCACCGGAATGATATGCTTTCATGAGCTATGTAGTTGCCTAAAGCTGTCTGAAGTTCAAGTTCAGGACGGACATGAATTAACAGTTGCTGTGGCAGTGAGCCTTCAGCTCTACGTTGTACCACATACACATTGTTTATATCACAACATTGTTTCCAGAGGTATTTAAACAAGACCTCAGCCTTCACTGGTTCATAATACCAATTCACCAGGCAGAGTTCTTTCCTGATTGTAAGGAGTTAGTGATGGCAAGCACCTCTAGAAGCACAAGCTATCAATACCCTCCATCTAGTTGTGGGGAATGCGGCACTCTCAATTCTTTAACCACTGTTCTGCCATTCAGTTAGGTCATGGCTGATTTGCATCTTTTAAATCCATTTACCTGCCTTGGTTCTGAAACCCTTAATACCTAAGAAAGTTCCATCAGTTTTGATCATTTCAATTAACCCAGCCTCCAACAGCTTTTCGGGGGAAGAGGGTTCCAGATTTTCACTACCCCTTGTGTGTAGAAGTGCTTCCTGCCTTCGCCCCCCCCCCACCACCTACCCCCCCCCCCCCACCCCAATGGTCTAACTCTAATTTTTGTTGTACTAAACTCCACCCCACCCCACTAAATTAAACATTTATTAATACAAGAATTTTAAGTACATACATAGGTCTACAAATTACTACGATAATAACTCCTAAATCCCCTAATTAATCTGGCTCCCAGTTACACCTCCATTAAAGCAACACTAAAAACAAATAAATTTTAACAGACCCAGGCAAAGCAACACAATACCCTGGGCGGTGATATTCACAGTGAGTTTTCTCAGCTTTGGTTCCTGTACACTGCAACTTGATGCATAGAAGCTGGAGGCTTTCCACACTTGTGTTATATCTTAGAATGTCTTCCCCTTTACACATAACCTCATCTCCTTTATACATGTTTCTCCCTTTTTAATGTAAATTCCATTGTTTCCATTTGTTTTTGCAACTTTATCTTTCTCATTATATAAATCTTTTCATAGTGCTAATTTTATCAGTCACCTTTGGGAAAAATGAACACACTGTTTGGCTTAGCTTCTTCTGGCTGAGTGTAACATCTTATCATCTCTTTGGCATTCAAACCACTCTGGTTTATCTAAAAATGCAAATGTTCCTCTTGCCTCACATCCTAAAACTTCAGCCCTGTTTACGTATTTAGCATTTCAAACCAAGCTTCCCTTTTGGTAACCCAAAGCCTCCAGACCAGCTGTCTTCAATTCAATTAAATCCCACACACACACAACCCAAACCCCACTATTAACCTACCTTTGCAATAAATCACAATAATATTATGAAAACTATTATAGTTTCATGACAACCTTCTCTGCTCATAGGAGAACAAGCACAGCTTCTTTAGCTCTCTACACAACTGAAGTAGACATGTTTGCAGAGGTTATAATGTTCAATATTAAGTGCTTTATTAACACTGGGAAAACAATACATTTGTATGGAAATTCGGAAATGACCTTCAATGAGTGATACAAGGGAAATAAATAGATAATGTTACCTTATTTCATCAGAAGGGCAAAAAATACTGTTATCCCTGCTAGCAGATTAATGTCACTGTACGGTTCCCTTATGCTTATATATCTTTCATATAATGAATAACTTTATCTAATAATTGGATACACAGCACGCGGACAACAGCAGCACAGTTCCGAATTATTCCTCGGAGGAATTTTGTCAAGTTTACTTTGAGCAATAGAACAATGAATGTAAATTTAATAGCTTTCCCCACTGTTTCCTGCCTCCTGGGGTTGAAGTGTTTCACACAATAGAAACTGTGCATTAATTCTCTCCTTTAAAAGTGACTTCATTCCTCATGCACCTTCAGATAGTGTGAATGAGTAACTGCTGAAGAGGTTTCTACTAGTTTTATAACCACGGCTATTAATTTCCGCAAATTGCTTGCATTTTAATAAATGGTTTCTGTTCCTAATTCCCCTCCATTTTTTTTGGTAGAGGAAAATTAGGCTCACATCACTGAATTATTATTTTGTGCCGAGCTTGACTAGGCTTTTTTGCTGTCAAGCAAGTTTTTTTTGAGAGCTATCCTCCAGAGGGCTTCACGTCATTAGTCCACAAAGAGGACCAATAAAAACTCTGAAAACTGTACCTAAGGCATTAGTATGGTCCGATTTTAACTCATCCACAACTGAGACTGTAGAAACTGGCTGGGAATGCAGCTAAAGTGAGGTGAGTGAATGGCTGATACTTTTCTTAATATATTTTTTTAACATATATTTTTCTTTTCCCACCTATTTCCATTGTTTTTAAATGTATTTCCATCCATTGTTTTATCTCCACCTTTTAGCCTATTTTGATCCCTTCCCCCCACTCCACCCCCACTAGAGCTATCTGTCACTTGCTCGTCCTGCTTTCTACCCCTAATGTCATCATTAGCACATACCTTACCTAATATCACCACTGTCAACACCCCTTTGTCCTTTTGTCTACGACATCTTTGGCAATCTCTTCTTTGCCTCCACCTATCACTGGCCCTCTATCCAGCTCTACCTGTCCCACCCCCCTCAACTAGCTTATATTTCACCTCATTTCTATATTTCCTCAGTTCTGATGAAGAGTCATATGGGCTCGAAACGTTAATTGTACCCCTCTCCGCGGATGCTGTCAGACCTGCTGAGTTTTTCCAGCTATTTTTGTTTTGGGCCGATACTGCTCGCTTCCTGTGTCCCACTGTCAACCTGCTCTTTGGGTCAGGTGAGTAGGACACTTGAGCCAAGTTGGTGATGTTTTGTTTAATTAGGCAGATTTGATCATTTAGTCTGAGGCCTGAGCCGTGAAGTTCCCTGGGCTGCTGGTCAGCGTGCACCTTCCCTGGACCTATCCTGTCCCCAGGGCATTTTCTCAGAGGCGGGATGGGGGCCGCCAAGCAAGCAGGTCACCAATTCAGCTTGTTAAAAGGCCTATTAAGGTCTATGTCGGAGACCAGCTGGAATTTTCCAGTTGGCCCCCAGGTCCCCAGACATAGTGGGGGTCGGTTTGGCTGCCTGGAAGAGGTCTCCTGGCAGAGGTCGAGGGCCAGTGCTCCAGACCTAGAGTAATAGGGTTATACAGCACAGAACCAGGCCCTTCGGCCCATCATTTCCGTGCCAGCCATCAAGCACCTATCTATTCTAATCCCATTTTCCACCACTTGGCTCGTAGCCCTGTATGTTATTGGCATTTCAAGTGCTTATCTGAATAGTTCTTAAATGTTGTGAGGGTTCCTCTACCGCCCTCTTAGGCAGTGTGTTCCAGATCCCAACAGCCCCCTGGGTGAAAAGAAAGTCAGGCCTTCCCACCTGCTCTGCTTCAGCTACAATCGCAGGCCACCCTGTGCTCAGGTTTTCCCCTTCACAAGCTTCCCCAGCTGCTGAGGCCATCTTTACATTTAGTTAAAAAAATTGGAGACAGGGTGACTCCATCTTAGAGAGTCCAAAGCAAAGGAGCTCAACCTTAAAATTAAAAGATAAAAGCAAAATACTGCGGATGCTGGAAATCTGAAACAAAAACAGAAAATGCTGGAAAAGCTCAGCAGGTCTAACAGCACCGGTGGGGAGAAAGAGAGAGTTAACGTTTTGCACCTGTAGGGCTCGGAAGAGTCACACGGACTCGAAATGTTAATTCTGTCTTTCTCCCCACGGATGCTGTTAGGCCTGCTGAGTTTTCCCAGCCTTTTCTGTTTTTGTTTAAAATTGGGCTAGGCTGTTCAGGGGAAATGTCAGGAAGCACTTCTTCACACAATGGGGAGGGAAATCGGAACTATCTTCCCAAAAACCATTGAGGTTGTGGGTTAATTGAAAATGTCTAAACGGAGATTGGTAGATTTTGGTCAGGCAAGGGTATTAAGCATTATGGGATGAAGGCAGGTGATGGAGATAAGATACAGTTCAGCCATGATCTAACTGATTGGTGGGATAGGCTCGAGTGGCTGAATGGCCTTTTCCTGTTCCAATGTGTTCCTACAGAGAAATCAGCTGAAATAACTTCACTGCAGCAATCACCATCTAGTCTCCCACTTCAAAGATCCCCACCGAGCAGCGGAGAGCAGCAGGCGATGGGCTCCACCCCTGACCCAGAGAGAATTTGTGCCATCAGAAGAAAAGATGAAATGGTATTGGAGGGGAAAAGCGTCAGTGAAATCTTTGGATGGGTGAAATATAGAAATGGATTGTAATTCGATTTCAATGGTAAAGCCAACAAAGTCTACTCAAAGCCCAGAAATTTCAGGTCAGAGGTTAATGCAGTCAGATAGTCAACACACAATTATTTAATATAGGCAGTTATTTCAAAATGACGTTAAGATGTGAATCATTCCAATTAATGGCTTGCATGCAGGCTAAAATATCCTATTGACTAAACTACGCAATTGTGTAAATAAACCGTTGTGAGCTATAAAGGTAAAATGAAGAGTAAATTGAGTTGGGTGTAATAGCTACATAAATGATGGATTGTGCTTACTATTAATAGCATCAAGTGTACTTTTGTAATCTCTGCAATTTCCCACTAATGGATCTAAGGACTTCAATTCACACATCACAGTTATAACCCCCTTTCATTTTTTTTGTAGTGCATGGATAATCTGTTTAAGTGCGTGGGCCCTCTAAATTTGTAGTGCGGCCACTCTCAGGTGCGAACTTAAAGAGGCCAACTTGTGCTCCAGCTGCGTAGGAACTTTCAGATTGTTGTGTGGCCTCACAGTTTGGAGGAAACATTGATCACAAGCACCAAATTGTGGACAGATTTAAGGGAAAGAAAGCTTAGAATTGTGCAGGAACAACTGAGATGTAGCTCTCACTGTGTTGCCCGTGAGGTGGTCCTGCTGAGGATCCTCCTCCTGGGAGGTCAGCTCGAATGTTGCCCCTTGTTTAAATTGTTTAGGAAGTAAAATCATCATTTTCGTGCTTTTTTTATTGGCCAACCATGTGTTGGACATGCAAGGAAACCTATCACCATGATTAAGAATCTTCAAACCAATCTACTGAAAAATCCACATGGGTAGAGTTTAATTTGGCCCAGCACACTCAGAAGGGACATGCCTCATTGCCTAAAATCCACAAAGTTTTGGGGCTGATTGGCAGAGCCCAAGGGTTAGGAGCCTGACTGTTTGCAGGGAAAATGCAGAAGTTTTCTTTCAATTGAATCGTGGGATGTGAACATCACCAACGAGGGCAGCACTTATTGTCCATCCCTAATTGTTCTGAAATGCTCGGCCACTTCAGAGGGCACTTGAGAGTCAACCACATTAGTGTGGGGCTGGAGTGAGTGACATATCGGCCAGACTGGGTAAGCAGACAGGGTTCGTCTTTACCTAAAGGACAGGACATTCGTGAACCAGTTGGGTTTTCATGATACCTTCATGGCCAATTTTACTGATAAAAACTTTTAATTTCCAGACTCTTAAGGATTGAATACAAAATAAAGCAAGTGCACCTTAGAGTTGCAGGCTTGGACTTTACACAATGGCTAAAGAAATCCTTTTTAGGGCACCCCTGTGACCACTGTAATTCCTGTTATAAGTCACAGTCTTAACCTGCATTTCCAGGAAGACTGTAAGACATGATATAACAGTGGAGACTATAAACAAGGGAAAGATAGACTAGAATTCACCAGGACCTGCTCTATAAATAGGCAGTTAGATCATTACCCAATCAATACCAGCACAGCACTGCAAACTATGCTCACTAGGAATGTCAATTCCATCTTTTATTTTGTCGTTCACTTGCCTTTCTGTAACGTTGTGCAGCTTGCAATCTGGGTAACAAGGTTAGTTTGGAAACTGTTCATCTTTCTTGTTAAAATTTCACAGAGTTTAATAGATCTTTCTTTCGTGCTTCCTTGTCTGTTTCCTATTCTGAAGGTGTCAATTTCTAAAATCATTATCAGGGCCTTGTGTTTCGGGTAGTAATCTGGTTAAAAACAGAATATCATTATGTTTTTTAAAAAAAAAAATCACATAATAAATCATGACTAATATTAACCATTTTAGTGTTAACTGGGAGCAGGCATGAAGCACTTGGAGGAAAATGACAAGATACCCCTTCATCTGAGCAGTGTTACCCCGAGAGTTTTTAAGACACTTGAGTTTTGTGCCTTCAGACATCAGACCTGTTCGGAAAGTCTTGCAGAGCCAGGTATTTTGAGGGGGCATAGTCAATGCTGAATCATCCCAGTGTTTCTGACTGTGTCGTTAATATTTTGTTCACAGCCAGCCTTGCTATCTCCTTTTGTCCAGTATCACTTACTTATGTTATCAGCACTTCCCATTTAAACAAAAGCATACATCACAAAACAAAATGAAGTTTCTCTTTACTTCTGCAGGGTATTATGATAAATTCCCTTTTGTACTTTCATGTTGTTATCCCTATTTTTCATCAGTCCAGCCTGATAACTGCACCCCGTTATCCAACTTCTGAGCTGCCACTAGCCTCTGTTGCAATTGAGTTCCCTTCAACTTTCCTCGCACTCTTCCTACAATATTCCACAGCTTATGCTGCGGACAGATAGGGATGCTCAGAGCAGATCAGCTCAGGTCAAAAGATGAATGGAACCAGATTGAAACCTGCATTGAATCTTGAACTCATCCAAATCTCTGCTGCCTATACCCTAGTTTTGCACTAAGTCCCATTCATCCATCACCCCTGCAATGATTCCTGGCCCGGCAATGTCTCGCATTTAAAATTCTCATCCTCATTTTCAAATCCTTCCATAGCCTCACCAACCCCCACTCCCTTCCCTCTCTGTAAACTTCTTCAGCCCTACAACTGACTGAAATCTCTGTGTTGCTCCAATTTAGGCCATTTGCATATCCTGAATTTCCTTCTCTCCATCAACGGTGGCCCTGCCTTCAGCTGCCAAGGCCCCAAACTGTGGAATTCTTTTCCTTAAGCCTCTCCACCTCTAGCTCCTCCATTAAGACATTCTTTAAAACCTACCTCTTTGACCACGCTTTTGGTCACCTGACCTAAAATCTCCTTTAGCTCAAGGTAAATGTTTTGGCTGTTACACCACTGTGAAGTGATTTGGGGTGTTTTATTATATTGAAGAAGTCATAGAAATGAAAGTTGTTGTTGCAGGATTTATTCCCACTCTGTGACACTCAGTGCTTGGAGCATCACATTCCTGCTTAATTGTTTGGTTTTGAAAAAGCTTAAATGAGCCTCCTCGTGAACCAAACTTTTGAGTTATTGTAGCTTAGTTGTTTTATTTCTGGACTAATTAATCCAGGAAACATTGCAGTTTGAGAATTTGAATTTAGTTAAAAGAACCTGGAAATAAGAAAAGCTAGCATCAGTAAAAGAGATCATGAAGCTGTTGAATTGTCCTAAAAAAACAACGGATTAATTGATGTCCTTTGGGGAAGGGAATTTGCTGTCCTTCCCCAATCTGGCCTACATATGGCTCCAGCCCCTCACCTAAGTGGTTGACTCAGATGCACCATCTACAATGGGTTCAAAAGGTGGCCCACCATTATCTTCTCAGAGCAGCTAAGGATGGGCAATAAATGGCAGGGGTGTAGGGAATGCTCACATCCTAGGAACATATAACTAAAAACATAACTAAAAATTCCAGTAGTCAAATATAGGACAAATTATGGACAATGCATCATGTCAACAGTGCTGATAGCCGCAGGGAAATGCAGAGGATGGAGATTGATTGTTTATTTTAAGATTTTTAAAATTCTTTCACGGGATGTGGATGTCACTGGCTAGGGCAACGTTTGTTACCCATCCTTAATTACCCTTGGGAAGGTGGTGGTGAGCTGCCCTCTTGAACCGCTGCAGTCCATGTGGTGTAGGTACAGCCACAGTGCAGTTGGGGAGGGAGTTCCAGGATTTTGACCCAGCGACAGTGAAGGAATGGCGATATATTTCCAGGTCAGATTGGTGAGTGACTTGGAGGGGAACTTCCAGGTGGTGTTGTTCCTATGTGCCTGTTGTCCTTATCCTCCTAGATAATAAAGGTCGCGGGTTTGGAAGGTACTATCAAACTAGCCTTGGTGAGTTGCTGCAGTGCATCTTGATGATGGTTCTCACCACTGCCACTGTGCGACGGTGGTGGAGGGAGTGAATGTTTAAGGTGATGGGTGGGATGCTGATCAAACGAGCTGCTTTGCCCTGGATGGTGTCGAGCTTCTTGAGTGCTGTTGGAGCTGCACATCCAGGGAACTGGAAAGCATTCCATCGCACTCTTGACTTGTGCCTTGTGGATGGTGGGCAGGCTTTGGGGAGTCAGGAGGTGAGTTACTCACCAGAGGATTCCTAGCCACTGACCTGCTCTTATAGCCACAGTATTTATGTGGCTAGTCCAGTTCAGTTTCTGGTCAATGGTAACCCCCAGGAGGTTGATAGTGGGGGATTCAGCGATGGTAATACCATTGCATGTCAAGGGGAAATGGGTAGATTCTCTCTTGTTGGAGATGGTCACTGCTTGGCACTTCTGTGGTACAAAAGTTACTTCCCTCTTAACAACCATAGACCAGTTTTGTTAGGGCTCCATGATCCCACACTCGGTAAAATGCTGCCTTGATACCAAGGGCAGTCACTCTCACCTTGCCTCATGAGTTCAGCTCAATTGGCCATGTTTGGACCAAGGTTGTAATGAGGTCAGGAGCTGTTGGGCCCTGGTGAAACCCAAACTGAGCATCAGTGAGCAGGTTATTTCTGAGTAAGTACTGCTTGATAGCTCTGTTAACGATGCCTTCCATCACATTGCTGATGATGGAGAGTAGACTGATGGGGCAGTGATTGGCTGGGTTTGATTTGTCCTGCTTTTTGTGGAAAAGTCACTTGTTTGATACAGGGAGTTAGCTCAATATGATTTGAGTCAAGTCAACAGCACTCCCACCTTATGAAAATGCTCTTGTAAAACTTCAATAACATGCAGTGTAAACCAAAGGAATGAGTTGGTGCCATATGGGTTTACCTTAACAAAATCTGGTTGCAGAGTGCTTATTCTGTACAGTCATATAAGAATGTTAGAAAACATAAGGGCTGTTCCTCTACAGATCACAACCAACCTTCCAGTTCAGGGGCTGAGGGAATGTTCTTCAGGCCTCCCTAACCCTGAAAAGCACTCAAAAGTAATCTTCATCTAAAGACATCCTCCAAGTCTATTTCTGACCAGATATTTATCCAGAAGGAGTTAACTTGCCTTTACCTCAAAAACACGCAACTTGAACAGCGGGTAAAGTATAATGAACAATTTCAGAGCTCCTCATTGGCACAAGTGGCTGAATGGACTATCTGGTATGCTTTCAATCCAAAACCAAGAATCTTTTGGTATGCTCTGTCTTATTGATCTCAGAAGAAACAATATAAAGAGTGATATAAATGGCTGCAGTTTGCCTAATTAGATCATCGCTTCTGATCAAACATCTAGTGACCCCTAATAGACAGAGGGAAGGGATAACAATGGAGTTGGAGGTAGTGCAAGGTTACAGAAGCCTGCTGATTCTTTCTATTTAATTAACCACAATGATTTTTTTATTATCTGGCATGCAGGGGAATGGGGGGCTGCCTGTTAATCAACAATGCTGGTTAATGGGGAGTTCTATTTACCAATAGAATACAGTGCAATACTTGGAGCATGAACAAATATGCAAATACTTAAGAAGTAAAGAACAGTATTCCTTTTACATCTAATCTTAAACAGTATATTAAAACATAAATTAGATTATAAAATAATACAGTATACAGATACAGGTTCCAGATAACTCCATAATTACTTCCCGTCAGCAAAGTGATGATTCATATTAGGGGAACATCAGAAATTCTAGTTAGTAGAGAATTCAAGTTGGCCGAGTGCCGGTAACACACAGTTTACGGTATTTGGGTGTGGTATTGGAAAGCTGCCAATATCTGTGGCAACTACAACTTATGGGTGAACCATAATCCAAAATGAATCAATCAGCACCCTCCCATGGTTGAATAGTTTGTCAACACATGAAAAATGGCCACTTGGGGTCGATACCAGAGGACAGCTGTCACATGGAACTGTACCCCAGCAAAGGTCAGACTTTCAGACTTGGGGAGAAAATTTGGTTCAGTGAGGAGGGTTGAGGACTAACCTGGCCATGCCACTCTTTCGAGTTGGTGTGCAATGGAGCATTCGCTATTGGCTGTCAATCCCCAGACAGTAATTTCTTCATGAATGGGTCAGCCAGACTCATTGAGAGGATTTAATGTGCCTCCCTGGAAGGAAAACTGGAAATTCCAAATAGGTCATTGGTCCTTTCATTAGAGGCCTGGGAGCAGGCCAACTGCCTCAGGATGAGGCTGTGAGTTTGGGAGACTCAAAAGAGAGGAGGAGCATATAGGAATGCCATGACAAAACAATGGGCCCTAATCTCAAAACAGGTGGTTGCATAGGGAGGGGTGGGGGAAGAATTTCAGAGGGAAAAAACCGAAGTCTGGCTTTCCCCACATGATGTGGAATTTTAATAGCGGGGCCTTTTTGCTTCTCCAGGAACACTGCCTAGAAGTCAGCCTGACTGATAGGCTCGGCCTCCAAGTGTATGGGGAGCACTCTGAAGCAGGCCGCAAGTACAGGTAAGGAGCCTACAGCTGCTCCTGTGAGTGTGTGTGTGTGGGGGTGGGGGGGTGGATTGGGGGGGTGGGGGGGTGGGTGGGCTGTGTCCAATCCTCTACCCCTTAAGGGAAGTATCCAATCCTGGGGGGGTCTATATATGGAGGCCTCTGATTGGGTGTGATCCGACCCAAGGGATGGTGATTAGTTTGGGGAGGTGGGGATGCTGCTCTATTGTTCTCCTGGCCCACAAGCAGTGCTGCAAAGGCACTTAACTTCTCCCCGAAATTGTCCTTGCCTCCATTGAGCTGCCAGGTTTCCTATGGCCTGGGAAACTTTGTCAATCAATGTTAAACTTGCAATACAGGTTAAATCTAAAGCTATCAGCCACATTCATATATTTAAATAATGGGCAGTTAGGGATAAACAACAAATCTTGGCCTTGCCCAGTGATGCTTACATCCCACAACAGAATAAAAACAAATTACTAACCCACTCCTGGTTGCCTGCCCCCTCTTCCACCTCCATTAAACCCAGTGGGTGGGTGGAGGTGGGTTGGGGTCAGGTTGAGATTTTGAAAATGTTAACATCTGACCTGACCCCCAACACACCAGTTTTTGGAGGTTAAAATTCCCCCAGCTTGTTCCCTGCGTTTATTTTTTTTTAACCTGTTCAAATATAATTATGCGATGCAGCATACATTGAGTTAATCATGGTTTTCTGCCAAAGGAAGAGCTTGCATTTATATCGCACCTTTCATGGCTGTAAGACATCTCAAAGTGTTTTATAACCAGTGTAGCACAATCACTCTTGTAAAGTGGCAGTCAGTTTGAAAAATGCAAGCTCAGACACACAGCGATGATATATTGTCATTACCGGATCATCTCTTATAGTTGTGATCATTGAGAGATAAAAATATTGACCAGGTCATTGGGTAGAAGCAGTGCCATGGGACCTTTGCATCCACCTGAGAGGACAGATGGCGCCTCGGTTTAATTTCTCAAATGACAGCAGCGCAGTAGAAACAGAGTAAATAGGAGCAGGAGTTAGGCCATTCGGCCCTTTGAGCCTACTCCGCCATTCAATATGATCATGGCTGATCCTCTCTCTCTCAACACCATACTCCTTCACTCTCCCCATAGCCCTTGACGCCTTTAGAGTCCAGAAATCTATTTCCTTCTTAAATTTAAGAACATAAGAACTAGGAGCAGGAGTAGGTAATTCAGCCCCTCGAGCCTGCCCCGGCATTCAATATGATCATGGCTGATCTCATTTTGGCCTCAACTCCAATTCCCCGCCCTCTCCCCATAACCTTCCAACCCATTACGAATTAAAAATCTGTCTATCTCCTCCTTAAATTTATTCAGTGTCCCGGCATCCACTGCACTCTGAGGTAGTGAATTCCACAGATTCACGACCCTTTGAGAAAAGTAATTCCTCCTCATCTCTGATTTAAACCTATCACCCCTTAGCCTAAAACTATGGCCTCTCATTCTAGAATGTCCCACAAGGGGAAACATCCACTCCACATCTACTTTGGCATCTTATATACCTCAATTAGATCTCCTCTCATCCTTCTAAACTCTACCGAGTTTAGGCCTAAACTGCTCAATCTCTCCTCATAAGACAAGCCCCGCATCTCTGGAATCAATCTAGTGAACCTCCTCTGAACCGCCTCCAATGCAACTACATCCTTCCTCAAGTAAGGGGACCAAAACTGTGCACAGTACTCCAGGTGCGGGTTCACTAATGCCTTCTACAGTTGCAACAACACTTCCCTATTTTTATACTCTATTCCTTTAGTAATAGATGCCAAAATTTCATTTGCCGTCCTTATTACCTGCTGTACCTGCATACTAGCTTTCAGCAATTCATGCATGAGGACACCCAGATCCCTCTGCACTGAAGCATTCTGAAGTTTCTCTCCATATAAATAATAAGTCGCCTATTTATTCAATGGCCTCCACAGCCTTCTGTGGTAGAGAATTCCATAGGATAACACCCTCTGAGTGAAGAAGTTTCTCCTCACCTCAGTCCTAAATGGTCTGTCTTGTATCCTGAGACTGTGACCCCTTGTTCCAGACCCTCCCCAGCCAAAGGAAATATCATCCCTGCATCCAGTCTGTCCAGCCCTGTTAGAATTTTATATGTTTCAATGACATCTCCTCTCATTTTTCTAAACTTGAGTGAACATAGACCTAGTTGGCCCGACCTCTACTCATATGACACTCCTGAGGTGAGAGTGACAGCCCTTAATATCAAGGCAGCATTTGACCGAGTGCGGCATCAAGGAGCCCGAGCAAAACTGGAGTTAATGGGAATCAGGGGGAAAACTCTTCGCTGGTTGGAGTCATACGTAGCACAAAGGAAGATGGTTGTGGTTGTTGGAGGTCAGTCATCTCAGCTTCAGGACATCACTGCAGGAGTTCCTCAGGGTAGTGTCCTCAGCCCAACCATCTTCAGCTGCTTCATCAATGACCTTCCTTCCATCATAAGATCAGAAGTGGGGATGTTCACTGGTGATTGCACAATGTTCAGCACCATTTTCAACTCCTCAGATACTGAAGCAGTCCATATCCAAATGCAGCAAGACCTGGGCAATATCCAGGCTTGGGCTGACAAATGGCAAGTAACATTCACGCCACACAAGTGCCAAGAAATGACCATCTCCAACAAGAGAAAATCTAACCATCGCCCCTTGATGTTCAATGGCATTACCATCACTGAATCCCCCACTACCAACATCCTGGGGGTTTCCATTGACCAGAAACTGAACTGGACTAGCCATATAAATACTGTGACTACAAAAGCAGGTCAGAGGCTAGGAATCCTGCGACGAGTAATTCACCTCATGACTCCCCAAAGCCTGTCCACCATCTACAAGGCACAAGTCAGGAGTGTGATGGAATACTCCTCACTTGATTGGATGAGTGCAGCTCCAACAACACTCAAGGAGCTTGACATCATCCAGGACAAAGCAGCCCGCTTGATTGGCACCATACCCACAAACATTCACCCCCTCCACCACTGACGCACAGTAGTAGCTGTGTATACCAGATACAAGATGCACTTGAGGAATTCACCAAGGTTCCTTCAACAGCACCTTCCAAACACACGACCACCACCATCTAGAAGGACAAGGGCAGCAGATAGATGGGAACACCACCCTCAGGAAGTTGCCCTCAAAGTCACTCACCATCCTGACTTGAAGATTTATCGCCTTTCCTTCACTGTCGCTGGGTCAAAATCCTGGAACTCCCTTCCTAACAGCACTGTGGGTGTACCTACACCACATGGACTGCAGCGGTTCAAGGAGGCAGCTCATCACCACCTTCTCAAGGGCAACTAGGGATGGGCAATAAATGCTGGCCCAGCCAGCGAAGCCCACACCCTGTGAACAAAGAAAAAAAAATACTGCCATCGCAGGAATCACCCTGGTGAACCTTTGCTGCACTCCCTCTATGGCAAGTATATCCTTTCTTGGGTAAGGAGACCAAAACTGCACATAATACTCCAGGCGAAGGCGCAGTGAGGTGATGGCGCAGTGAGGTGATGGTGCAGTGAGGTGATGGCGCAGTGAGATGAAGGCGCAGTGAGGTGATGGCGCAGTGAGGTGATGGCGCAGTGAGGTGATGGTGCAGTGAGGTGATGGTGCAGTGAGGTGATGGCGCAGTGAGATGAGGTGATGGGGCAGTGAGGTGATGGTGCAGTGAGGTGATGGGGCAGTGAGGTGATGGGGCAGTGAGGTGATGACGCAGTGAGGTGATGGTGCAGTGAGGTGATGGTGCAGTGAGGTGAAGGGGCAGTGAGGTAATGCTGCACTGAGGTGATGGTGCAGTGAGGTGATGGTGCAGTGAGGTGAAGGGGCAGTGAGGTAATGGTGCAGTGAGGTGATGGTGCAGTGAGGTGATGGTGCAGTGAGGTGAAGAGGCAGTAAGGTGATAGCGCAGTGAGGTGATGGTGCAGTGAGGTGATGGTGCAGTGAGGTGATGGTGCAGTGAGGTGATGGGGCAGTGAGGTGATGGCGCAGTGAGGTGATGGCGCAGTGAGGTGATGGTGCAGTGAGGTAATGGCGCGGTGAGGTGATGGCGCAATGAGGTGATGGCGCAATGAGGTGATGGCGCAGTGAGGTGATGGCGCAGTGAGGTGAAGGGGCAGTGAGGTGATGGCACAGTGAGGTGATGGTGCAGTGAGGTGAAGGTGCAGTGAGGCGATGGCGCAGTGAGGTGATGGCGGAGTGAGGTAAGGTGATGGCACAGTGAGGTGATGGCGCAGTGAGGTGATGGCGCAGTGAGGTGATGGCGCAGTGAGGTGATGGCGCGGTGAGGTGATGGCACGGTGAGGTGATGGTGCAGTGAGGTGATGGTGCAGTGAGGTGATGGTGCAGTGAGGTGATGGCGCAGTGAGGTGAGGTGATGGCGCAGTGAGGTGATGGCGCAGTGAGGTGATGGCGCAGTGAGGTGAGGTGATGGTGCAGTGAGGTGATGGTGCAGTGAGGTGATGGTGCAGTGAGGTGAAGGGGCAGTAAGGTGATAGCGCAGTGAGGTGATGGTGCAGTGAGGTGATGGTGCAGTGAGGTGATGGGGCAGTGAGGTGATGGCGCAGTGAGGTGATGGCGCAGTGAGGTGATGGCGCAATGAGGTGATGGCGCAGTGAGGTGATGGTGCAGTGAGGTAATGGCGCGGTGAGGTGATGGCGCAATGAGGTGATGGCGCAATGAGGTGATGGCGCAGTGAGGTGATGGCGCAGTGAGGTGAAGGGGCAGTGAGGTGATGGCACAGTGAGGTGATGGTGCAGTGAGGTGAAGGTGCAGTGAGGCGATGGCGCAGTGAGGTGAGGTGATGGCACAGTGAGGTGATGGTACAGTGAGGTGATGGCGCAGTGAGGTGATGGCGCAGTGAGGTGATGGCGCAGTGAGGTGATGGCGCGGTGAGGTGATGGCACGGTGAGGTGATGGTGCAGTGAGGTGATGGTGCAGTGAGGTGATGGTGCAGTGAGGTGATGGCGCAGTGAGGTGAGGTGATGGCGCAGTGAGGTGATGGCGCAGTGAGGTGATGGCGCAGTGAGGTGATGGCGCAGTGAGGTGATGGCGCAGTGAGGTGATGGTGCAGTGAGGTGATGGCGCAGTGAGGTGATGGCGCAGTGAGGTGATGGCGCAGTGAGGTGAGGTGATGGTGCAGTGAGGTGATGGTGCAGTGAGGTGATGGCGCAATGAGGTGATGGCGCAGTGAGGTGATGGTGCAGTGAGGTGATGGCGCAGTGAGGTGATGGCGCAGTGAGGTGATGGTGCAGTGAGGTGATGGCGCAGTGAGGTGATGGCGCAGTGAGGTGATGGCGCAGTGAGGTGAGGTGATGGCACAGTGAGGTGAGGTGATGGCGCAGTGAGGTGATGGTGCAGTGAGGTGAGGTGATGGCGCAGTGAGGTGATGGCGCAGTGAGGTGATGGGGCAGTGAGGTGATGGGGCAGTGAGGTGATGGGGCAGTGAGGTGAGGTGATGGCGCAGTGAGGTGATGGCGCAGTGAGGTGATGGCGCAGTGAGGTGATGGGGCAGTGAGGTGATGGCGCAGTGAGGTGATGGCGCAGTGAGGTGATGGCGCAGTTAGGTGATGGCGCAGTGTGTGAGGTGTGGGCGCAGTGAGGTGATGGTGCAGTGAGGTGATGGCGCAGTGAGGTGATGGCGCAGTGAGGTGATGGCGCAGTGAGGTGATGGGGCAGTGAGGTGATGGCGCAGTGAGGTGATGGCGCAGTGAGGTGATGGGGCAGTGAGGTGAGGTGATGGTGCAGTGAGGTGATGGGGCAGTGAGGTGAGGTGATGGCGCAGTGAGGTGAGGTGATGGCGCGTTGAGGTGATTGCGCAGTGAGGTGATGGGGCAGTGAGGTGAGGTGATGGCGCAGTGAGGTGATGGCGCAGTGAGGTGATGGGGCAGTGAGGTGAGGTGATGGCGCAGTGAGGTGATGGCGCAGTGAGGTGATGGTGCAGTGAGGTGATGGCGCAGTGAGGTGATGGCGCAGTGAGGTGAGGTGATGGCGCAGTGAGGTGATGGTGCAGTGAGGTGAGGTGATGGCACAGTGAGGTGAGGTGATGGCGCAATGAGGTGATGGCGCAGTGAGGTGATGGCGCAGTGAGGTGATGGCGCAGTGAGGTGAGGTGATGGCGCAGTGAGGTGAGGTGATGGCGCAGTGAGGTGATGGCGCAGTGAGGTGATGGCGCAGTGAGGTGAGGTGATGGCGCAGTGAGGTGATGGCGCAGTGAGGTGATGGCGCAGTGAGGTGATTGCGCAGTGAGGTGATGGCGCAGTGAGGTGATGGTGCAGTGAGGTGATGGCGCAGTGAGGTGATGGCGCAGTGAGGTGATGGCGCAGTGAGGTGATGGCGGAGTGAGGTGATGGCGCAGTGAAGTGATGGGACAGTGAGGTGAGGAGATGGCGCAGTGAGGTGATGGGGCAGTGAGGTGATGGCGCAGTGAGGTGATGGGGCAGTGAGGTGATGGGGCAGTGAGGTGATGGCGCAGTGAGGTGATGGCGCAGTGAGGTGATGGGACAGTGAGGTGATGGCGCAGTGAGGTGATGGCGCAGTGAGGTGATGACGCAGTGAGGTGATGGTGTAGTGAGGTGATGGTGCAGTGAGGTGAGGAGATGGTGCAGTGAGGTGATGGCGCAGTGAGGTGATGACGCAGTGAGGTGATGGCGCAGTGAGGTGATGACGCAGTGAGGTGATGGTGCAGTGAGGTGAGGTGATGGTGCATGAGGTGATGGCGCATTGAGGTGATGGCGCAGTGAGGTGATGGTGCAGTGAGGTGATGGTGCAGTGAGGTGAGGTGATGGTGCAGTGAGGTGATGACGCAGTGAGGTGATGACGCAGTGAGGTGATGGCGCAATGAGGTGATGGCGCAGTGAGGTGATGGCGCAGTGAGGTGATGGCGCATTGAGGTGATGGCGCAGTGAGGTGATGGTGCAGTGAGGTGATGGGGCAGTGAGGTGATGGCGCAGTGAGGTGAGGTGATGGTGCAGTGAGGTGATGGGGCAGTGAGGTGATGGCGCAGTGAGGTGATGGCGCAGTGAGGTGATGGTGCAGTGAGGTGATGGCGCAGTGAGGTGATGGCGCAGTGAAGTGATGGCGCAGTGAGGTGATGGCGCAGTGAGGTGATGGGACAGTGAGATGATGGCGCAGTGAGGTGAGGTGATGGTGCAGTGAGATGATGGGGCAGTGAGGTGATGGGGCAGTTAGGTGATGGGGCAGTGAGGTGATGGCGCAGTGAGGTGAGGTGATGGCGCAGTGAGGTGAGATGATGGGACAGTGAGGTGATGGCGCAGTGAGGTGATGGAGCAGTGAGGTGATGGGGCAGTGAGGTGATGGCGCAGTGAGGTGAGGTGATGGCGCAGTGAGGTGAGGACGCAGTGAGGTGATGGTGCAGTGAGGTGATGGTGCAGTGAGGTGATGGTGCAGTGAGGTGATGGCGCAGTGAGGTGATGGGGCAGTGAGGTAATGGCGCAGTGAGGTGAGGTGATGGCGCAGTGAGGAGAAGGGTCAGTGAGGTGATGGTGCAGTGAGGTGAGGTGATTGCGCAGTGAGGTGATGGTGCAGTGAGGTGATGACGCAGTGAGGTGATGGTACAGTGAGGTGATGGCGCAGTGAGGTGATAGCGCAGTGAGGTGATGGCGCAGTGAGGTGAGGTGATGGTGCAGTGAGGTGATGGCTCAGTGAGGTGATGACGCAGTGAGGTGATGGCGCAGTGAAGTGAGGTGATGGCACAGTGAGGTGAGGTGATGGCGCAGTGAGGTGATGGCGCAGTGAGGTGATGGCGCAGTGAGGTGACGGGGCAGTGAGGTGCTGGCGCAGTGGCGTGATGGCGCAGTGAGGTGATGGCGCAGTGAGGTGCTGGCGCAGTGAGGTGATGGTGCAGTGAGGTGCTGGCGCAGTGAGGTGATGGTGCAGTGAGGTGCTGGCGCAGTGAGGTGATGGTGCAGTGAGGTGCTGGCGCAGTGAGGTGATGGTGCAGTGAGGTGCTGGCGCAGTGAGGTGATGGTGCAGTGAGGTGCTGGCGCAGTGAGGTGATGTGCAGTGAGGTGATGGCGCAGTGAGGTGATGGATTGGCGGTTGAATGAAAGCCCACCCACCATTGAAATGTGTTTCCCAGGAATGCATAATTAATACAATGGGTTTGGGATGATACGGCGTGAAAAGCCACCACTGCGGCTGGCGGGTAAAACGCCCTTTTACCCATCCTCCTCCGCACTTCATACAAACCTGGGATAATTCCTTCTAATGTTTCAGGTCCTGAAACTTTAACTCTGTTTATCTCTCCACAGATGCTGTCAGACTTGCTCCAGTATTTCCTGTTCTTATTTCAAATTTTCAGCATTTGCAGCATTTTGCTTTTGTGTTATCACTTTAAAGACATGGCCAACTTTATCATTATGGAGTAACTGACATTCCACAAATATAAACATTTTTTTTCAGGACTAGAGAGTTTCCTAAACAGCAATTATGAATTTAGTACGCTGTTGGAAATCCCACTTACACCTTATTAAACAAGGCGTGACTTTTACCAGGCTTTTTACAACAAGGCTAATAGCGTAAAAGGGCAAGTTCATGTCAGCTCAGTGATTTCTAATTGATACCAGTCTGGAGAACTCCAGTTACGCACTTTATGGGGAAATGTAGAATCACTAACAGCAATTTATGGATTTCCATGTTTAACTAAGCAGTTGCGGAGTTCAGAAGTTGCTGTTAGTTTCAGAGGAGTAATGATGGTGAACACAAACAGTTTCTCTATCACAATTACCGCATCATTAATCCATGATATACTTTTGCTCATTTTCATTAATTCCCTAATTTTCTTATTAATCCCTATCTTTAGCTTTCTCTCCCTCTCAGCATGTACCATTTCTTCATGATTGTTACATATGCCCAATTCTGTTATATTTAGAAATGCAATACTATAAAAGGCCACTAGAAGGTGTGAGGGGGCACCTCTGGTTTGGTTATCTGCCCAACCATTTCCCTCTCTCACCCTTTATGGAGGCTCCTCCTCTCTGCATGTTGGCCCCTGTTTAGTAACCCAGGTGGGATTAGGAACTCTGTAAAGTGATCATGGCAACAAATTAACGTCTTAGGTTGGGCATCAGTGGAATGATGCACATACACCTTGAATTACCACACAACTAAATGCTTTCCCACGGTGTGAATATTTCTGCTATTGATTTGCTTACTACCTCATATGCAATGGTTGAACATTAAAGGTCAGGCAGTGGGGTGCATTCTATTCCTGTTCTTAACAGTTTTCAAATGTGTTAACTGTATAAAGAGAAGGAAAAAAGGACTTGCATTTATACAGCACTTATCATGACCACCGGACATCTCAAAGCACTTTAACAGCTAACGAAGTACTTTTGAAATGTCATCACTATTGTTGGAAATGTGGCAGCCAATTTGCACATAAACTCCCACAAACATCAATGTGATAATGACCAGATAATCTGTTTTGTGATGTTGATTGAGGAAACATATTGGCCAGGGCACCAGGGATAACTCCCCTGCTCTCCTTCAAAATAGTCTCATGGGATCTTTTACCTCTACCCAAGCCTCGGTTTTAAGTCTCATCGGAAAGACAGCAACTCTGACAGTGCAGATCTCCCTCAGCACTGCAATGGAGTGTCAGCCTAGAGCTTTGCGCTCAAACCCTGGAGTGGTACTTGAACCCCGACCTTTGGGACACTGAGAGTGCTACCAACGGAACCATGGCAGACAATTCAAAACAGCTGCCACTCCAGGGCACAAATCCAGAATCCCGAGATCAAGAGTCATATTCTCTACGAACTGAGCTAACTCTGCATACAGCAATTCACTACTTATTAAATGGAGGAGCCTCAATGCTACAACTTAAGTTCTTCAAACGCTCCTCAACTAAAAGCCTGGTAACTTTCTTCTAAGAATTCATACTGCACTCTATTTGGCCTGAACAGGAGTGTGGACCAGAGAATTTCATGAGGACGTCTAATTTATAAAGCTCCTGATATTCCAGTGATAAACATACACAGAAGCCCCGTGAATTAGTTCAGTCATCCTATCAAAGACAAAAACAAAAAGCTAAAAGCTACTGCGGATGCTGGAAATCCAAAACAAAAACAGAATTACCTGGAAAAACTCAGCAGGTCTGGCAGCATCGGTGGAGAAGAAATCAGTTAACGTTTCGAGTCTTCATGACCCTTCGGCAGAACTGAGTATAGTTAGGAGAAAGGTGAAATATAAGCCCCCCCCACCTTAGACCAGCTTATATTTCACCTTTCTCCTAACTATACTCAGTTCTGCCGAAGGGTCATGAAGACTCGAAACGTTAACTGATTTCTTCTCCACCGATGCTGCCAGACCTGCTGAGTTTTTCCAGGTAATTCTGTTTTTGTTATCCTATCAAAGACGTTGTTTCGCAGGATGTATTTCTATCTATTCTCACTTTTTTCAGGACCTTTGATGCTCCTCTCGGCCCTTCCTTCTTGCTACAGCCTTCAGACCTCTAAAAACACTAGATTGGCAACAGTTGTTCAATAGTTCCTGCTCTACCCCATCTCCTCATCTCATACACTCAACCTTAGCTCAGACCATTGGCTTCTCAATAACAAAATACTATCCAAACCCCTCACTATACACGGTTGAGATTTGTCGCTGAACATGTGGAAATTGCCATTTACCAGTGAAATGTCCCGAGGAACATGAGTAGGCCATTCAGCCCTTCAAGTGTGTTTCATCATTCAGTTACATCACGGTTGATCTGTACCTCAGTGCCACTTAGCTCCATATCCCTTGGTACCCTTACCTAACAAAAATATGTCAAGCTTCAGAGTGTTCACAGCCTTTTGGGGGAGAGAATTCCACAATTCCACTATCCTTTGTTTGGACAAATGCTTCCTGATTCCCCTTCTAAATGGCCTTGCACTAATTTTAAGATTATGGCCTCTCTTTCTTGACTCCTGCTTCAGAGGGAATAGTATCTCTGTATCCACCCTGCTAACGATTCAAACACTTCGATCACTCAAACACTCAATCTTCGATATGCTCCATGGCAGAACAATTTACCTCTGGGGTAAAACAATCTTAAGGTTTTATTCCCCCATTCGCTCCCCTTCCTTCGAGGGTCCTAGATCTACCTGCAATATGAGGCAGAAGAAAAATGGACTCCGCTGAACAATTTGCCTGCTATTCACCGATTCTTTTTAATTAAAGGCTTCAGCCCTGTGCTGGGGGGATGGGATGCTCTTGGAAGCATTTACCGTTGTAACAAATGAGTTCTTTCCTTCTTCATTGTTGTCAGCCTCTAATTAGTGCGCAGTTCAGTCAGAGCTGGATCAGCTCCAGAGCAATCCCACTGAGGGCTGTCATATTTTCTGCAATTCGCAGTCAGTGCAGTAGCATTTACTGGATCAAGATCGATTCCCACGATGCTTTAAAATCTGTGTGTATCTTGGAACAGGGTAATGGAAACAACTAGGAATAGAATGAGAATGGGTGGCGATTCTTGTCAGTCCCTCCACATGACTCTATTGATTCGATTCACTAGCCTGAGGCCAGACCAAGGGCCTATGCCTAGTCATAATCCAGTTAAAGTAGAAGCAATAATCTTCCATAGATTTCTCACGTGTAATCGGTGGTGTTTGATTTTCACTTTTTATTTGCTCCTGTGTTCATTGTGGGACTAATATGAGAGAGTGAAGGATTTGCATAAATTGAGCCGGAATCCTTCTCCCCAGTTTAAACGTGTGGAAGGAAAACAAGTTCCAACAAGCAGGATAATGCAGCAAAGCTGGCAAAGCTTTTTAGCACGTGCTTAGGTGAAGGAGAAAGATGTGCTGTTTGTACTTAGGTTTGAGGAGAATAATAAGCAGCTGAATTCTAACAATTGTCAATGGTCTGGAGAGTCCCCTCATAGGCCTCAACCTCCAAACACAGAAGCAGTATATTCCAGACATCCTCTTCGCTGTTAAGACCAAATTTGGGGAGTGGTAAGGAAAAAAAAAGAGAAAAAACTTGCATTTATATAGCGCCTTTCATGACTTCAGGACATCCCAAAGTGCTTTACGGTGAGCAAAGTGCTGTTTTGGCAAAGTGTGGTCATTGCCGTAATGTTGGAAACACGGCAGGCAATTTGCACACAGGCAGCAATGGAATGATGACCAGACAATCTGTTTGATTGATGTAGCCTGAGGGATAAATATTGGCCAGGACACAAGCGTCACTCTTTAATCCTCCCATCTGCTTCGCCAGGTGCATGGCATGAAAAGAACTCCAAGGGAGAGGACAAAAGAAATCCAATGGAAGATTTTTTTTTTAACAGAGAATAGAATTGTGTAGTCTTTTTACAACTGAAGAGGTAATGGAAATGTCAAGGGTCAGGGAGCGAAGGGCAAGGACTAATCTCAGGTGCCACCTAGTGCTGGAGTGGGAATTGCCGAAGAGTGTGCAATGTGAAATTTGCAGATTGGTTTAATGGGGTTGAGAGGAGAGTGATAAAGGGCATGTTTCCTAAGGAAAAATGATTTTCACACTTTACTGGCACATTTTCCAGTACTTTGGACTGGAATGTTTATATATTTTAAGATGAGTGAACTACTTACTTCATGATGTGTAAAAACACGCTGAGCCAATTAAAAACCACCAGCCGCCAGACACCATTAACTAACCATCAGTAGCCGAGCACCAGCAACCAGTCACTGTAACTAACCAATCATCAGCAGCGAGTCACTTGTAATTGACCAATCATCAGCAGCTAGCCACCATTAACCAATCAACCCCCAGCAACAAGTCACCTGTAATTAGCCAATCATCAGCAGCTAGTCACCAGTAACCAGCCAACCACCACCAATTAGTTACTGAAACTCTTTCAAGTTATCAACAGTCACAGATTGCAACTCTTTCGAGTACAATCACAGTTCTTGGTTTCCGGGAGTGGGACATGAACCCACAACCCTCTGATTCAAAGGCGAGGGTGCTATGAACTGAGCCACAGCTGACACCTCTAGTTACTGAATACAGCTAACCAGTCACCACCAGCAGCCGGCTAACATACTGATCCAACCAGCAGAGGCCTGTCAGCAGTTGATGGCTGGAAGCCACCATGATTGTCTTGTTCATCCACAATGAAAGGGAGCATTGTCAACTCTTTACACTTTCGTAAAGCTGATTGTGACAGGAGGGAAATGACTGTTAAATATTGCTTCCATGCAGTCTTGGCAGGATCCAGTGCTTGTGGAACCTTACATCAAATTAATGCTCTAAAGAACATGTTCAAGTTGTAGAATTTGAACTGGCTGTTTTTAATTTTCTCGCTGACAGTTCTAAGGAGCCCTCCATTGTTAGTGAAGGTTTGTTGTTTAGAATTTGTCACCATAAGGGGACCAGAGTTAAAGGGCACTTGCTATATTGAGCCAAGAAACATGATATGCAAACTGAGGCTCTTAGCCGTGTCATTAAAAGCGATGAAGGATCTAAAGCGGCTTTCAATTACATAATGCTCCTTTTCATTTCTTCAGTTCCCTCCAGTTTTCTCGCCCCTTTCTAAAGTTGTGGACCCAGGTTGGGCACAGTTCTATGGTGCAATGTACTTGCCAGTAGCTTGTCCCCATAGATATTCTTCACAGATAAATCTAGATGTTGAGTGCTGGCAGGAAATTTGATTTATATGTGCCACCCCCTCTGTTCTCACCTGATGTCTGCTGACACCATCTTTGAGCGTTGAGCTACCCGACCTGACCGAGGGTACTGGGGCCTAGCATGACATTCTCAAAAACATCTTGAACATCAAGCTTACAATTAACGTGTAATAAAAATGGATTTGAGCCTCGACTGGCAGCATGTCTTGTCTAGGCTTGTTTCTAAGGCTTTAATTTTTGAAGCTTGAGTCTTCTGACATAAACCAGTGTAATTAAAAGGCTCCATTTAACTCACGGCTCAGGGGCTCATCAGGGTACAGATTTGTGTACAACTGAAAATTACTCTCTGTAGTCAAGGGTAGGACGGGTAGCAATGTAATAGTTAAAGGTAACGATTATAAATAGAGCAAAAATTCAGTTTTATAATTATAATACATCAATTAATTATCTGGTCTTGATCACATTGCTGTTTTTGGGACCTTGCTGTGCGCAAATTGTCTGCTTTGTTTCCTGCATTTCAACAGTAACTACACTGTAAAAAAAGTACTTCATTGGCTGTCAAGTGTTTTGGGATATCCTGAGATTTTGAAATCCGCTATGTAACTACAAGCATTTCTTTCTTTCCAACCTTACGTAGCATAACTCAGTACAGATTACAGCAACACAGTCTTAACTGGGTTAAAGTTATAGCATAAGATACAATTGGCATTGAACTTTGACTATTATCATACGTTAAATTACTGAAGTAACTGCATTTTGTTGCTTGAATCTATGTCTTGGATAACCTATTTATAGAACAACAAAACAATTAAAAGTATTAAGTCTGTGCGTGGTTCCCAGCAGTCATTTCCTTTATAAATTTCTGCAGTCACATTTATTTCTTTTTATTTATTCGTTCACGGGATGTGGGCTTCACTGGCTGGGTCAGCATTTATTGCCCATCCCTAACTGCCCTTGAGAAGGTGGTGGTGAGCTGCCTTCTTGAGTCACTGCAGTCCCTGTGGTATAGGTACATCCACAGTGCTGTTAGGGAGGGAGTTCCAGGATTTTGACCCCGTGACAGTGAAGGAACAGTGATATATTTCCAAGTCAGGATGGTGAGTGACTTTGAGGAGAACTTCCAGGTGGTGATGTTCCCATGTATCTGCTGCCCTTGTCCTTCTAGATGGTAGTGGTTGTGGGTTTGGAAGGTGCTGTCGAAGGAGTCCTGGTGAATTTCTGCAGTGCGTCTTGTGGATGGTACACACTGCTGCCACTGTGCGTTGGTGGTGGAGGGAGTGAATGCTGACGGTGGTGGATGGGGTGCCAATCAAGCGGGCTGCTTTGTCCTGGATGGTGTCAAGCTTCTTGAGTGTTGTTGGAGCTGCACTCATCCAGGCAAGTGGAGAATATTCCATCACACTCCTGACTTGTGCCTTGTAGATGGTGGACAGGCTTTTGGGCGTCAGGAGATGAGTTACTCACTGCAGAATTCCCAGCCTCTGACCTGCTCTTGTAGCCATTTATTTATATGGCTGATCCAGTCCAGTGCCTGGTCAATGGTAACCCACAAGATGTTGATTTATGATGGAAAATATATAATAATACATGTTCCTGACATCCACCAAGTGGAGACACTGCAGAACCACCAGTGGTGGGTCAATGTAATTACACATGACAAGTTTATCTTGGAAGTTTCCGTTATAAATACGGGCACAAGAATTTATAATGCAAACATCAAAATAAGGACAAAATGTATGACACAAAAATGGCGAATGGATTCTATCTATAAATTCTAGATCAAGCATATCCCTGGCTTTTATCCTGAAGATTGCACTTACTTGAGTCCCCTGCGCACAATACTACAGGAGACTGACTTGAGATGTTGAAATAAATGATATCTCTGTACACATTTCTAGTCAAAATCTTTTGCATTATAAATTTCTATGTCCCCATTTATAATCAAAACTGCTTATGTAAACTTGTCACATGGTAATTACACTCTTCTACCAATGGAGGCACTACAGCATAACATATAATGGGCATGAAAATGAAGTGCGCAGGCCCGCGTGAAGGCTTACCTAGCTTCCTCGGGGGCAGGCTGCACCACTGGCCATTACCTCCATGGCTCCTATGGTGTTCTTCAGGAATATGGGTGCATGTAGCTTCACCCCCTGTGTGCACCAAAACACATTCAACTGGCACTATCCTGACATCACACAGCCCACCTGACTGATGTGATGCCGGAATCCCAAATTTGGATAGCATAGATCCTGTCAATGCCTCCCTTGTCCACTCCTGAAAAAAAGCATGAAGAGCAAGATGGGTCCTGCAGTGGTGTTAATTAAAGGGCCAGGCACCCTGATTGCAGGCAAGTAAAATATTTGGAAGTTTTTCGATTGGAGAGTGTCTAAAATTGTTTTGGAAGGCACTTTGGCACATTTGTCAAAGAGTGTTGGTGCATTCTCACAGGGATTGTAGAGGATTAGGTGACCTATCCGCACAAAGATTGCAACAGGTAGGCCTTCATAGGGTCAGGAAATGCAGGAGTTCCCACCAGCTCTGCTCTGCTCTCTTCTATTGTGTGTCACTTTGGGAGGAGTTGGTGGCGTAGTAGTAACTGGACCAGTAATCCAGAGGCCCAGGCTCATGTTCTGGGGGCATAGGTTCAAATCCAACCATTTCAGCTGATGGAATTTGAATTCAGTTAATAAATCTGGAATATAAGATTTATCTCAGTAATAATGGTGACCATGGCAACTAGCATCAAATGTTGTAAAAACTCATCTGGTTCACCAATGTCCCTTAAGGAGGGAAATCTGCCATCTTTACCTGGTCTGGCCTACATGTGACTCCAGACCCACAGCATTGTGGTTGACTCTTACCAGCCTTCTGAAGTGGCCTGGTAAGCCACTCAGATCAAGAGCAATCAGGGATGGGCAACAAATGCTGGCCTTTGCCAGTGACTCCTACACCTCATGAAAGAATAAAGAACAAATAACCTGTCCTGCAAAAGCGAAGGTAGAATAACAGTGACTGTATTTAGGCAATGTGCTTGCCATAGCTAAATAGCTGGAGGTGTGTGGAGGCAGCTTGAGGTTGGTGTGAGGCTGGCAGCATTGGTACGTATGTGAGGGTGAGGCGGAATACATCAAAACATACTTCAGTAAGAAACCAATCTTTGTTTGACTTTATCCAGTATTCATCCAAATCCTCAGTAATTAATGCGTCCTTATGATAAGACACAGGAGTACATTAATTGGAAAAATCTGTTTGAATTAAAAAGTGAAAATCGCCTTCACTGACTTCCCACCTAACTAAATTCCTGGAATTTTCCAGGATTGGCTGTAATTATTTATTTCTAGTGATCTTCCAGGCCATGCTGGACCGAGTGCTGGGTGCTCAGCAATGGGGCCAGGGAAAACGCTCATTAAAAAATTGCTGGTAAAACTTAAAAGGATGTGGTCATTTAGAGTTTAATGGTGAGTGATATTGAGAGAAAACTGGTTGCAGTCTGTTAGAATATTTTAAAGTGGTTTATATGGTTGAATATCCCACCTGGCTTTGTGTCAACATTTTAGCCAGAGAGCAAATGTGGTGGAGAGGAGGGGGTGTTTGAACCTTGCTCATGCATGTGAGCAAAACTAAGCCACAAGATATAGGGCAGGATTTCCCGGCCCCGGCCGCTGCTGGGGTCGTCCGGTCCCACCGAAAATCAATGGACTTTTGGCTGGGCCACCGAATCTCCCGCAGTGGGTCCCCCCCCCACGACAGGGCCAGAAAATCCCAACAATAGACTACTGAAGACGCCAGAACTATAACTTTAGGTCAAGAGATGGCCCTTACCTAGATGAGAAAGCTGGTCATCAGGAGACCACCTGCCCAATATGGAAAATGTGGTATTTGGAGACACCATCCTAGGCTGCAAATAACCTAGTATTTTTATAGCATTGAATATTGCTGAAAAGAGAGACAAGTTGCCAAAGTTTTTCATCTTGCACTCATCAGGATAAACACAAGAATGTCAAATTTCAAATGATCACAACAATTTATACTAAGGGGAAAATGGTGCTGATTGGTTGGCAAGCCTATTCTGATCACCTGAGGCATTGCCATGGAGAAAGAAATGGGGAACTATAGGCTCCCCAAGCTCCTTGGTAATTCAAAAATATGCAAGGCTTGAACATATTCCTTTTGTTTGCAGAGAACAGGTCCCTGCATATGAATGCATGTCACTTCTAGCAAGCATAAATGAGCCACATTACGAGCTCAACTGATTATCTTAAACTGGTTGTTAGTGTAGCTATTAACACACTCAGGATTGTTCAACAAGTGCTCCCCAATCACTGAATCACATCAAACAGTAGACGTTTTGTTATGGGTTTTGCAAATGTGGGATAGTTGAGTATAGTCTGTACTCTGCCTATTACAAAAACCGAAGAAACGTTGCTTGATTCGATCAGCCAACTGTTGTAACGTATGACCTACATACCTGGCATCACACCAGCACTGAAATTCAATTGTGTGATGGGCAGATCATCTTTTTGGAATGACAGAAGTATCCTGTTGGTAGAAATTACCACTCGGGTAGCCACTGCATAGGAGCAGCGTGAAAGAGCTTCTTTAATCTGTTGTTCAAATTTCCCCATTGCTTTTTCCTTAGCAATGCCTCTGCCAATCAGAGTTGACTTACCAACCAATCAGCACCCTGTTCTCCTGCAATATAAATTGTTGTAATCGTTTGAAATTTAGTATTCTTGCATTTGTCCTGACTACAACACGAAAAGCTTTGGTTATATGTCTCACTTTTCAGCAATATTCAAGTTCTATACTACCAAGTGACTGTTTTGTAACATCTTTGATGGGTACATACTGTCTTTCCAGCCTAGAAAAGAGATGGTGACATGACCATTCAGAGCCAGTTAAAGCAGAGATGGAATGATGGAATCATTTTGACTGGAAGATAAGAACAGGAGATGTAGCCTAAGGCAGCCAAACTGTATGAAGATGGAACTTTATTCCTTTGAAAATTACAATTCTTGTGACAGCCAAAAGTCCACCGCCAAACAGACAGTCTGGAGAGTCAGATCTGATCCGTCCAGGGATTAGGAAGCACGTTGTATTCCTTTGCCTTTTTCTTTATTTCCATTTAATGCAATCAGAAGGGAGCTGTGTTGTAACACAGTTGAGTCATTATATATTAACATTCGTTATTGAACAAACCACTCAGGCCTAAATGACAAGAAAGTTTTGTTCAAGGACTAACAACCCTTTGTTGAGATAGTAACTATAGCAGACTAGCCACTTCCAGTCTTATAAAGAGGTGAATGACAAAATCAGGCTAGGCTTCATCTTAACACAGTGTAATCAAATGAAATTAATGTTGGCTGGCCTAGCAGGCTTGATCGTTTGGGCTGAATTTTGTCAAGGAGACTGGTATTGGGAGTTGGGAAAGTTCCCCTCCCCACAGTCCTATCTGTGTCTCCTGGATGATCCTGCCTGCCCTATTTTCATGTCATGGAGAAGGGCATAGGCTGGAGAAGGACCCACTGCCTCTGGAGGCTATGGAGGCCGATGGATGGCAAGGCCAGCAGGCTAGAAGGCCAGCCTCTGTTCACTGGGACATCAGCCCAGTTTTAATCATGACTGCTAGGCCCTCTAGCCCTTACCCCCTCACTTCTCCACACATCCTCTATGCCCTCCTCTGGCTCCCCATGCTCCCTATGTCTGTTCCATGTCCCCTCATATCCCCATGCTCAGCCCATGCCCCCACATTCCCTCCATACCCCCATGATCCCCATGCATCCTCCATGCCCACTCTCCCAGTATCCACTATGTACAGAAACAATGAGCCATTGGCAAGTCTGGCACATCTTCAAATGTTCATGAATCTGCCAACATGAACAAATACGCTTTGATTATGTCCTTTGAAGAAAACTGTTCATCTTACAATCTCATAAAACTGTCAAACACACACAACTATTCATGGTATCAAAGACAAAAAGCTATAATCCACTTCATACCTTTTAATCTTGTGTAGATGAACAGACAGGCTCTCTCAAAGAAAGATCAGATTATTACAGGATAATAACGATATCAATCTAACAAAGCTAACACATATGAATATCTGGACATACAAATTAGGAGCAGGAGTTGGCCACTTGGCCCCTCGAGCCTGCTCCACCATTCAATAAGATCATGGCTGATCTGAATGTAACCTCAACCCCACATTCCTGCCTACCCCCGACAACCTTTCACCCCCTTGTTAATCAAGAATCTATCCAGCTCTGCCTTAAAAATATTCAAAGACTCTGCTTCCACCATATTTTGAGGAAGAGAGTTCCAAAGACACACAACTCTCTGAGATGAAAAATTTCTCTTCATCTCTGTGTTAAATGAGCAACTCCTTATTTTTAAACTGTGACCCCTGGTTCTAGATTCTCCCACAAGAGGAAATATCCTCTCCACATCCACCCTGTCAAGACCCCTCAGGATCTTAAAGGTTTCAATTAAGTTGCCTCTTACTCTTCTAAATTCCAGTGGATATAAGCCTAACCTGTCCAGCCTTTCCTCATAAGCCAACCTGCCCATTCCTGGTATTAGTCTAGTAAACCTTCTCTGAACTGCTTCTAATGCATTTACATCTTTCTTTAAATAAGGAGACCAGCACTGTACACAATATTCCAGATGTGGTCTCACCGATGCCCTGTATAACTGAAGCATAACCTCCCTACTATTGTAATCAATTCCTTCACAATAAATGGTAACATTCTATTAGCTTTCCTAATTACCTGCTGTAGCTGCATGCTAAGCTTTTGTGATTCATGCACTAGGACACCCAGATCCCTCTGAATCTCAGAGTAATCTCTCACCATTTAGATAATAAGCTTCTTTTTTATTCTTCCTGCCAAATTGAATGATTTCACATGTGCCCATATTGTACTCCATTTTCCAGATCTTTGCCCAATCACTTAACCTATCTATGTCACTTTGTAATCTCTTATGTCCTCTTAAAAATTTACTTTCCTACCTATCTTTGTGTTGTCAGCAAATTTAGCAACCATTCCTTCAGTTCCTTCATCCAAGTCATTCATATAAATTGTAAAATGTTGAGGTCCCAGCACTGATTCCTTTGGCACACCATTCGTCTCATCCTGCCAACCAGAAAAAGACCCATTTATGCCAACTCTTTCCTGTTAGCTAGCCAATCTTTTATCCATGCCAATATGTCACTCCCTACACCATGAACTTTTATTTTCTGCAATAACTGTTGATGTGGCACTTTATCAAATGCTTTCTGGAAATCTAAGTACAGTACATCCACTGGTTCCCCCTTATCCACAGCACATGTGACTCCTTCAAAGAATTCCAATAAATTGGTTAAACATGATTTCCCTTTTACAAAACCATGTTGACTCTGCCTGATTGCCATGAACGTTTCTAAGTGCCCTGCTATAACATCTTTAAACATAGCTTCTAACATTTTCCCTATGACTGGTGTTAGGCTAACTGGCCTATAGTTTCCTGCTTTCTGTCTCCCTCCCTTTTTGAATAAAGGAGTTATATTTGCTACTTTCCAATCTAATGGAACCTTGTCCAAATCTAGGAATTTTGGAAAATTAAAACCAGTGCATCTTTCAAGACCTTAGGGTGATGTCTAACTGGATTTAGAGATTTGTCACCCTGCAGCCCCAACAATTTTCTCAATACCACAGCTGCAAGCTGTGTCAACTTTGCCTACAGGGCTGAATCCATTAGACATTCTTGGAACTCAGCCAAGTATTCATAAAGAAGTCACCTGGGGGAAAAAATGTCTGGCCACCCGTTAATGCTGCTTTTGTTGATACAGATATCCTCATTATAGGGCCATTTCTAATTACTGTCTATTTAAAAAAGTTTTGCCAACATCCTATCCCTCACTGTGTCCTGCTCTCCTAACACCTCTGCTCTCAACATGTTGAGCTAATAAAATCACTAACTTATTAGTCCTGTAATAAAATACTCAGTTAGGAGTGTGAGACAGAAAATGGTAGCTCTGCTGCTTAAACATCAACCAAGGACTGAAATCAGAGGCAGTTTCTCTCCCAAGCTTTTGGCTTGTCCAATTTTTCAAGGGCTGTCTGGATGTTTACATAATCTAAGAGATATATTTTTCTGTCACTAATGGAAGAACGAATCAGCGAATGGGCTTTCGGGAGAACTTTCTAGAATTTGGGGCCAAGATAGTTAAAAAAGATCTGCCAATGAAGTTGAAGCAGAATGATAGGGTGTTTTTTTAATTCATTCATTTTATTCATTTGACCATTTTCTGTCTCACACTCCTAACTGAAAATTTTATCATGGGACTAATAACAAGAGTGATTTTATTAGCCTATCATGTACATGGTCGATCTCATTCAAAGTTCAGGACTAGTGATATATACAATGATTAACACTGTAACCCAATCATAATACTGGAGTCTCTTTTTTAAACTTTTGGTCCATAACCCAATTACCCTTTCAGCTTTGTCACATGGATGACATTCCTTTCAACCTGCAAATTGCCATTTAGTTGCTTAAAGATGGTAATACATCAGATCATAATGGAAACCCGGGTAACATTCAGATCAATCATTTGTGATTTTGCAATACATTTGGGTCGCTGGGAACGATTATCAACGTCAGTTTAATTGAAGTGTTTCACCCGCTCCCTTTTTCTTTCGGTATGTTTCTAGATCTTTTTCAGTCTTGGAGCCTTACAGTAATGAGCAGATCACTTGCTGAGAATGGGATGGTTGATCTTGTGGGATTGTCTGATGAGCTCAGGGCACTAATTACAAACAGTGAGAAGAGGAGTTATGAGACAGGAGAGAGAGGCAAACTGAACTCCTTTATTTTCTCACCATCTGCCCATAAGCAGAGGTGTTTTAACTTTTGAAGTAGGTTGTGGTGCTTTTCCCCCAAATCTCGGTTTGTGATGTCAATTTCAAAGTGACTAATCGCAAACCTCTTTAGGGTTAAATCAGAAGCATTGCTCATTCATACATTCAAACCCGGGAGATGGTCATTGCAACTACAAAGGCTCACGCAAGCACACAAGAAGAAAATAGGAGGAATAAGCGAAAACAAAAAGAATCAAAGATATTTAACATTAATTCCCATGAATGTCAGAGTCCAGTGAAGGTTCCTTCACATAGGAGTTAAGGTTCAGGTGGGCTCTGCTAGCTGAAAGCAGGAATTGCAGAAGTCGTTTAAAGTTGTTGATGGAACAGCAAGATGACATTGGTACCTAGAGACTTGGCCCACTCCAAAGGAGATGGCAGGAATCTTCCAGAGAGCCAGGCTTTGAGGAGGTTTAGACGTGAGGCAGGCTTTGTTGTCAGCCTTGAGTCCAGTTTTGGTGTTTACAGGCTGGGTGTTTAATAGCAGACTGCCCTGGGTGTCCAGGAAGGTAACAGTAAAACTTTCCAAATGCCAGAGGAGTTCAGGCCATGTGGTTGTCCATTGATGAGTCAGTTTCAGGTAAACAGTCCATTTCCATGGGCAGGATCTTTTGCCTGTTGGGCGGGCTGGTCAGGAGTGGTCACAGGTGGGCGAAGAGCCGATCGCTGCCCGTGATCGGCTACGCGCTGCCATTTTATGTGAGTGGGCCAATTAAGGCCCGCCCAGCGTGATGCATGCCTGGTAGCGCTCAGCGCTACCTGTGCAGGTGGGGGAAGGAGGGAGAGTCGGGGCCTGCACATGCATGCACGTGAAAGAGCGCAGAAATCTCCCTGAGGCACGGAGCTGCCACAGGGAGATTAAATTCCGATTGAAAGTTTGAAAAAAAGATTAAAATTATTCAGGCATATCCCTTCATGTGACAATATACATGAGCTGGGACATGTTTATGAATTGTGAAAACTTTTTCTATTTATTTTATAAAACCTTCAGGAAACCTCATCCTGCCCGTGGATGAGGTTTCCTGAAAAACGCGAAGGCCGCTTGGGCTCTTCGCCTGCCCGTCAACCTTAAGGTTGGACGGTCAGCCCTGTCAATTACCTAAATTGGTTTATTAATGGCCTTAACAGACTTTTGACAGGTCGGCAGGCGCACACCCGCCTCCAGGAGTGCTCCGCCGAAGGAAGGATCGGAATGATGCGCAGTGACGTCAGGATGCATGCCCGACATCACCATGATCATTTTATACATCAGTGTGCAGGGCCTGCCCCTGTATGCCAACGTGAAAATTCTCCCCCATGTCTCTGGTCAAAATCCACTGTTCAACTTCGGAGATAAATGGTGGCTATTAGCGCCTCTGTAGGTATAATGAGTTTCGTTGGCTCACTTCGTTATAAGTTTAGGCTGGGGAGACAAACTGTCTGCTGCTCCCTTGTTTCATTGATTGCAATGGGTTCACACAATGATAGGTGTGAGATTCTACAAGGATGAGAGTTGATCTTTGTCCTGTAATTATTGTTGGAAAGTAGTATAGCCAACTTGCAAATCATATGATCTGTAGCAGCCATGTTTTTGGACCGGCAAAGTCCATTTTTTAAATAAGCAGAAAGTAAGGTTTTAGTTAAACAGTTTATGATCTCTTTCATGTCTTATGGAGAGAACAGTAGTTTCTCATAGTGGTTCACAGATGGTAATAGTGTTTGCAGGGTTAAGTTGTGCCGCCATTTCTGTTTACCGTGTGTATCAAGCTAACCATCACCTACATCATATCTTTCACTATGCCAAACTCCCTGCTCAGCCCTGCTCTTGCCTGCATCAAATTCAAAATATATGTCCTCCGCTACGGGACATGTAACAAGCTCAGAGGCCGAGAAGTGGCAATGGGTGGACATTGGTAGGTTGACCTCAGAATTTCCTATTTTGTCAGATGTTTTGATCCCTTGTGGGCTCTTCATCTTCCAGAAGCATTGATAGAAAGAGGGAGTCCCATACGGAAACCCTTGGTTGAAACTCCTAAACTGTATTGAGTGTGGCAGGGACAAAAGTTGCCAATCACTCTGCCATTTTCTAGCAGACCATTGTAGCTCGCTCACCAAAATAAAACTGCAAACCAATCAAATAATTGCCGAGATATCGGCCAATGCTCCCCAGTCTAATACTTACTTAGGTCAAGCATTTCTGCCAGAATCAAATGATCCGAGAAACACAGAAAACCTCAATGTTCTTTACACACAGTTCACTGGATGTGATAATGATAGGAATTTGGACATATGAGATCATCCTTCATCACTGACTCACTTGCTTCCTTCTTTAAAGGGGTGGCTATCCCCAATGCCCATCTCTTTGGGCAGAATTTTTCGCTTGGCATGCGGGCGCACGCCCGACACACTCAAGTGTAAAATAGTGCGCGATGATGTCGGGTGAGCGTCCCCACGCACTCGTGCGATATTTCAGTCGGCAGGCGTGCGCTGAACTCAGAAGTGTGCCCGCCAACAATTAAGAGGGTCATTCAGCCCATTAACGGCGCAATTAACTGGGATTTTTCGCTGCCCGTCCAACGTTACGGGTGGCGGGCGGGCGAATCGGCCAGGAGGCCTTTGCATTTTTCAGGGAAACTCATCCAAGGGCGGGGTGAGGTTTCCGTCATTAAGTAAAAAAAAATCTATGCACAGAAGTTTTATAATGTCTACGCCCAGGTGACTGCTTGTGTCGCGAGGACATTTTTTTAATGATTTAAAAATCTTTATTTTGCAGCTCTCTGCCCTCAGGGAGCTTTCTGTGAGCGCTCCTCCCACAGCCCCAACCCAGGCAGCGCTGATCATGTCAGCGCGTGCTTCACGCTGGCTGGCCGTTAACTGGCCTGTCAGTGTGCAATCGTAGCCAGGGGCCGATCACGGGTAACGGGCCATTTTCCAGCCGCTCCTGGGCCTGCCAACCGCATCCACCCGCCCAACTCAAAACTCTGGCCTTCGTTTACTGCAAGTTTGCTCAGCGTAAAAAAAGCGCAAGATTTCTCCTGCTGCAAACTCCATTCCTGGGAAAGGAGGCCTGCTACTATTACACTGCAGTCCCAGTAAAATTAGCAAGACATTCAGGGCATATTGTTTGCCATACTAGAGATACACAAATAAAGCTATTGAGATGAATAATTGTTGCTTTTGAGACCTCGGTATAAACCGAAGGCAGGTTCTGGAATCACTCCGGATATTATTTAAACTATAATTTCTACTCCTGGCTCAAGTTTTTCTAATTGTTATGCTAATGGGAACTAATTCATTTTAAATGAGGTGTCAGTGTTACAATTGTAGAACCTAGGCCTCTCCTTATCTATTTTTAATTTCTTCGAGTCTGGCTACTGTCAGCTGTAGTTCAAGAGATGCGGGCACATAATATAGGCTGACACACTCGTGCAGTACAAACGGAGTGCTGCACTGTTGGAGGTGCCGTGTGTCCTTTCCAGTGAATGTAACAGATCTCTATTTGAAGAAGAGCTTCTTATCTCTCTCTGGTGCCCTCTCCAACATTACATTTATCCTACAAACTACATCACTGAAACAGATTATCAGGTCGTAACCACATGGCTATTTGTGGGACCTTGCTGTGTGCAAATTGGTCACTGGGTTTCCAACATCACAACAGTGACTACGTTTGTGAAGTATTTCATTGGCTGTGAAGTGCTTTGGGATGTCTTGAAGGATGGTATATAAATGCAAGTCTTTTCTTTTGCAAGTCTGTCTTTTCTTCACTGTTTCGTTCTTTCTCTGTACAAAATCTTGAAAATTGTTTGTCTGTTAAAACTTGCTTCAAAAAGGTTCAAAAGTTCATGTTCTACTTGTTTTGAAGTCTTTAGAGAAAATAAACACGTAATTAGTACTGTTGCCTGAGGAATGAGCAATTTCCTGAACAGCGCAGATTTGCTGTGAGCAATTATATCAATGCTTGCTGCAAAGTTTCTCCACTACGCACACACTCTAGACTGTAACATACTGGGGAATGCAAGCCAGGTGCTTGATGGGAGTTGTAGTCTTTATCATCTGCTGGTGTCTCTGAGGAAAAAATGAAAAGGCTTGAGAGAGGCACAGTCTCTAATGGAAAAGATTCATGGACAGATGTTACACATCATGCTCCAGAGTCACACCTCCCTATATGCAACGCCACAGGAAATTTGCTGGTACAGAATACTACAGAGTGATTACTGGAATGCTGTGCATTTTGTGCTGAATCTTCAGACACCTGTAGGGGGGTGGCTGCTTTTCTCTTGAGGTGTGGTGAAGTTTCTAGTCTGCGAAAGCATTGCACTTATGCTCGATAAGGTTCCAATATCTCTTGGTTGGTTTTGTCAAAGCAGTAATGATGTTCCTTGGTAGAGAGTCCAAGAACCTCTTCACAGGTGTTTGTTATGGCGGGCTTTGGGTCGAACAGGCACGATAGGCACACTGTAGCTCCTGGAGGCTGGAGGTTGAAAGGTTGACAGTGAGGTGCCAAACCCTTGGTGAAATCTTTGAGGCCTTCAATGTTAATTCTCACGTGGCATTGCTTCTGTTGCTTGGGGGCCAGGCTGATAGAGATGATAGATCGGATAAGGCGGTGATCAGTCTATCTGTCATCAGTACCTGTCATGGCGTGAGTGATGTGGACACCTCTGCACTCCCCTGCTTGAACGGTGACATAGTCGAGCAGGTACCAGTGTTTGGATTGTGGATGTTGCCATAAAGTCTTGTGCTTGCCTCACTGGAGGAACAGGGTATTGGTTATGACAAGTCATGTTCTAGGCATTTCATCAAGAGGAGAACTTTAGTTATTGAGCTCCAGTATGCAGATGCAGGCATGCACTCACTCAGAAACTAAGTTCCAGGTCATTGTTGAATCCTTCTCCAAAGTATATGAGGGAATAATTTTTTACTAAAGCGGCCTTTTTACTAAGGCTGTCTTCCAAACAACTCCTACAGCACGACACCTATCCCCATTAATTAAGGTCAATGGTGTGATCCTGGATCAGATGGACTATTTTCCATATTTTAGGAGCTTTCACTCGACGAGGGCAGACATAGGCAGCCAAATTCATCATCACATTCAAGGTGCTAGCTCAGCCTTCAGTCGACTGAGGCAAGGAGTATTTGAGGATCAGGATCTCAACCCGAGACCAAGGTCATGGTTTACTGAGCAGCAGTGATCCCCGCACTCCTATGTGCTTTGGAGACTTGGACAGCCTACAACAGGCTCCTCAAAACACTGGAGAAGTACGATCAGCCCCGCCTTCACAAGATCCTCCAAATCAAGCAGTAAGAAATCTGGACCAACATCAACATCCTCTCCCAAACCAACTTGCCCAACATCGAAGTGCTAATCACTCAAAACCAGCTCCGCTGGGCAGGACATGTCAGTCGCATGCCTGACACCAGATTCCTGAAGCAATTGCTCCACTCGGAGCTCAGTGACAGCAGGCGACTCCCGGGAAGATAGCTGAAACACTTCAGGGATGTCTTCAAAGCATCGCTGAAGAAGTCAAACATCCCTCACCGACTCATGGGAGTCTTTGGCTTGTGACCGACCAAAAGGGAGAAGGTTCATTCAGAAAGGCACCGAACACTTCGAGAGATTTCATCGGGAACATGCAGAGGCGAAGTTGATGAAGGGAGGGAGCGCACAAACCTCCAAAAAACTCATGTACCCAGCCCTTCAAGCACCACCTGCCCTGCATGTGGCAGAGTCTACAGATTGCATATTAGATTTATCAGCCATTCCAGAACCCACCGCACTGGAGTGGAAGCAAAGTCAATGTTGATCCTGAGGAACTGCCTATGAGAGAGATAGGCTGGAATCTAATAAAAGGCTGTGGGTAGTTCGTATGTAAAATATATGAGCGATTATAGGCTGCAATTTAATACAGCCACTTATATTGTTTACATATAAATAAAAATAATGGATACCTGTGATTGAATTGTAAACTATAACCTCACTGAGACAGTTGGATGGTTTATAATGGACAGTAGCCAATTACTAGAAAATGACATTGTCTATTATGTCAATCAGCACAGATACTTTTGGTTGTGATTTAAAGTACTGAATTTAGCTGTCTCTGATACCAAACTACTTCCAGGTAAAATTACTGTTATAGGCAATCCATTTAGTATTGTGTTGTAGGACTGTGTAATGTTGTAAGGAAGAGAAATAATTCTGAAGGCCATTATAGAAAAGTCGATACTCAACACAAAATGATGTTTGCTGTTATATTATGGTTGTGAAGATTATTTGAAATATTAGCACTGATCTCAGTGATGTGCTGCCACATTCAAACTCAGGCTATCTCTTTCTTTCTCTCTCTCTCTCCCCCCTTATCTTCACTTACAGTGTATTTTCTCTCCCTTAAGTATCTTTTGCTCATCTTGAGAACCCTGCTAGGTGGTGTGCTGAGTTAAATGTGGATGGACTTATTTCTTGCTTATTCATGCATTCTCTCTTTGGGAGAGTGGGGAAGAGTTTGAAGGCTTTCACTGATGACATCTGAGGCCAGGGCTCAGGATGACACTCTGTCCTATGGGACAAGCAGGGTGTGAGATTGGCATGCTACGGTCTCTGTTTGACAAAGCCTGTTTACATCAATGGCCTGGATCCTGCAGTCAGCAGCCAGGGTTGTCAACTGTGATTAAAAGTATTCCTGGAGGTTCCATCACATGAGCTGCCTGCACGCTCCAGTCATCAGTCGGCCAACACGTCCATCCTTGTGACGCACTGTCTTCCCACACCAACTGGAAAGCAAAAAGACTTATTACTCAATTGGATGATGCTTGACTGTCAGCCTAACAGCCTATTCTCCCAATTTCCAATATTTTTATATCTGGTAAAGAGAAATGTTCAAAGAAAATGACACAAAAACAATCTTTTTTAATGTCCTGATGATTTTTCTCCAGGGTTGCACAAAGCAGTATCCTGGAGATTGATCTTCAATTCCAGCAGTCTCCAGGCCAATCCTGAAGGGTTGGCAACCTTATCAGCAGCAAAGGAACGGCACTCACTGTTAACTATGCTGATAGCTGCTCACTGAGTTGTCATGGGCTTTTGAGCTGAGACTTACTGTTGTTGGGCATCCAATCCAGTACAGCACCCCTGAGGGTAGATTTGTGATGCGTGGATCTTCAACCAATCAGATTAAGGAATACTTATTAAGACACATAGAGCTGAATTTGAGCACAAAAAACATGTCTGTTGGGTTTAGGTCAGCTGTTAAAATACTAAAAATTTGAATCCTGGTGCCAACCTGCGGAATTGCACAGAGGTGAGGAGATGGGCAGCCAATCCACTCCCAGTAGGCAGGTTTGCAATTTAAATATTTTAATGAGATTAGCAGCCTCTGAGTTAACCAGATTTACAGGTTTTACAGTGGGCCAACTGGTTTCCCAGGCCTCAGGAAACCCTGGCAGCTAAAGGGAGGCAAGGATAGCTTCAGGGAGAAGGTAATTGCCTTTAGAACAGTGACTGTGGACCAGGAGGTGCATGAATGCTTCTACCAACACCTCAAACTCCCCCCATCAGACCCCTGCGGCCCTATAAAGAGACCCCCGAGTCGGGTATTGGACCTCCACCAGGATCGGGCCACTGAGTCAGGAATCAGAATTTGCCCCAGAATTGAACTCTCCTGTGTTGGAGGTCAGACGCCTAGCCCAGGATCAGACCACCTCCTGGTGAGTCAGGGATCCAACAAGCACTGGTATTGGGGATTGGACCCCTTCACCCCAGGATTGGAACTTCCTCAGAGTTTTGGATCAAACCTTTCTGCTCCTGTGCCTTACTCCAGAGTGCCTCTGCCCAACTGGGTGCCAAGCCTGTCAATCAGACTGAGCTCCACACCGGGAATCTGTTATGACCAGAAGGCATATCCACAGCATGCAGGGAAACCTGGGGACTTCCAGTTCCACTTGCCACACCCTCCACCCCACACTGCGCACCGCCCCCCCCCCTGACCTACGTAGAGCATCTCTGCTAATATCTAGACCACCACAGAGTCCTAAACAGGAAATGGAAACCATGAAGTACAAACTAGTGCTAAATCAGAAAGTGAAATAAAGAGAGGGAAAGAAAAACGGATTTAAGAGAGAGAGAAAGACGGAAGACAAAATAAAATATGAAAAGAAATTTCTCATAACATCTCCAACACTAATTAAAGTCTGAAGAAATGAAACTCCACACTCATAAAATTAAATTTTCAGGGCCAGGGAGGTTGCTTAGCAGTAATTTTGGACTTATTGTACCATTAAAAACTCATGTTCCCTAACTGTACCAACCCTAACATTTCTGTCATGTTCACTGGGTAAGTGTACCAACTTCGCACCTATACATGGATTTCAATGCTGAGCCTATTGATGAGGTACTGGTGTAGAGCAGCTTATGGACACACAGGGCAAATCAGACAGCAACTTCTAGTTTTCTATGTTTAACTACACAAGTCTGATTTTCTCCATACAATTAAGCGCTGAGAGCCTCACTATCACTCTTATCGCAAAATCCAAGACAATGGCCAGGGTTTTCCAGCCCTGTTGTGGCAGGGCCTGCTGTGGGAGATTTGGCAGCCCAGCCAAAAGTCCGTTGACTTTCGGTGAACAGGACGGGGCCAGGAAATCCTACACAACATTTTAATTTTTGCTTCCCATTTAAGTTCATCACCTGATTTAGCTCCTCCCTCTTGATTCCCTACATTAAGCTGAAGTAAGAACAGTTTGGGGAGCACCACGGAATATGCATTTAAACTACACAGAAGTTGGAATAGACTTAGGTGATTCCTCTCTTCCCAGAGAGTAGTGAGCCTTTGAAAAACTTAGCTGGTCTGTGTAGTGGGTGCTGATTCTCCGTAACCTTTAGGAGGGAGATGGACTTGACTAGTGCAGAGATTGCATCATATAGAAGGTAAGTGGAACTTGTCACATTTCTAAACTGACCAAGTGATCAACAAACTACGTACAGATTGGGGATTGAACCTTAGACTCTATGGGTCAGAATGGTGATATGGTAGTGGCTTTAATCATGAGGTGGCTGGGGACTTTGTGATAATGCATTTTAATAAATGTACCCTTCTGTTGTCACAGTTTTTAATGGCTCATGGTAATTGTCATCCATCATCTAGAGAACAGATTGCACCAACAATCAACACTGGCACTAACATCGTAACTTCTCAAGTTAACAGTGTAATTACACAGTATTATTCAACAGTGACTCAGCAAAAATTAAAGGGCTTTCAGTGATTGGGGTAGATTTTGAAGTCAATAGGAATAGAAATCAGGAGAGATGTAAAACAGACTCGCTATCACACGTTTAAACTATCGCATGAAGTCATGATCTACCCCACTATACCATGCTTGACATTAAAGGATTGAAATTGAAAAAGGTCAATATATTCTGGCATATCTATCAATACATTGAGCAGGAGAAAAAGAATGAGAGGTGTAGAAGCTGTCCGTGTGCTATTGGACTAGGCTAACGCAGCTTCTTTTTCTCTCCTACCTCACCGGTCCAACCTCCTGCCCATCACAGTGGAGCTTAGTACGATATACAATATAATAGATATAATAGTGGAGCTCAATCCCTTCCTTACCCAAAATACATGCACAGCTACTCTCCACCAGAAGTCAGTCAACCATTATCAGGAGCATGCACTGCGGCTGTGGTTCCCCTATCTCTAGCTCAAGGAAGCTGAGGCCAATTGTAGGATATACTGCTGTTCCACCTCACTGAATGCAGCATTGGCCATGGATCAGATTGGGAACAGAGTAGCAGGACCAGAAAAGAAACTTTCAGTCCACGTGGCTGGCCTCAGTGCACACAGCTCACTGCCTCAATTGATTTTCTTGCTAAATACTAGTCCAACTCCTTAAAATAATTAATGCGATCAGGCTCAATCGCCTCCCTGGGCAGTACATTCTGTGTTTTCACCACTCTTTTTGTGAACTACAGTAAAATCTTTATTATGCGGCACGTAGGGAGCAGGGAATGGGTGATTCTGGTTGATCAAAAATGCCGGTTAACAGGGAATTCCATTTAACAATGGAATATAGCGTGATACCTGTAGCATGAACAAATACGCAATTATTCAGGAAGTAAAGAACAGTATTCCTTTTACTTCTCATCTTCAACAGCATGTTAAAACATAAATTAGATTATAAAATAATACAGTATACAGATACAAGGTCCAGATAACTTTGTAATTACTTCTGGTTAGTAAATTGGCAATTCATATTAGGAGAACATCAGAAATTCTGGTCAGTAGATCTTACAATTGGCCTCAGCTTCCTTGAGCTAGAGATAGGGGAACCACAGCTGCAGTGCATGCTCCTGATAATGGTTGACTGATTTCTGCTGGAGAGTAGCTGTGTATGGATTTTGGGTAAGGAAGGGATTGAGCCCCACTATTAGTAGTTGGTAGAGTGCCAGATAACACAAAGTTTATTGTATTTGTCTCTCATTTGTCCATTCAGCAATCCACAGCAGAGCTTGATGCCATCACCTCTACAATGTTGTTCTCCATTACCAAAGCAATGAAGGCAGGGATGACATTGGGGTGATGTCAAGAAGTACTTCTTTACACAAAGGGGGGGTGGAAATTTGGAATTTTCTCCCCCAAAAGCAGTGGAATTCAGATGAAAGTTTCAAAACTGGGATTTATTGATTTTTTTATCAGGTAAGTGTATAGGGGGATATGGAATCCAGCTGGTAAAAGGAGTTAAGATACAGATCAACCGTGATGTAACTGAAGGGCATACAAGATTGAGGGGCCGAATGGTCTCCTCCTGTTCCTATGTTGCACGGTTGACAGTTTGTTGGAGTTCAGCTCGTGGATACCTTTCAGAGTGTTGAGTACCTCAGTCGATCAGATGTGTATTGTTTAGTTCCATTGGGCTTTTGCAGGGAGATAGAGAGGAACCTCAAAGTAGCTTCTTGAAGACTATGATTTGTGACGCTTCACTTGAGTTTGGTTGATGTGATTTTAACCCAGATTGTTTCCTGCTGAAACAGCAGGTGCTGTTGAAAAAGAAAGGTTGCAGCTTCATGGCTAGAGTGTTTACTTATTAAGTAGTGTGTCTATTATTGGTGACCAGTGCTTTGTGTTATTTGATTTGTGATGTCTGACAACACTGTCCTCACTTGGGGCTTATTTAATGCAATTGCTGCTTCAGCAAGCATGAACAAAAGCCAGAAAGTGAGTATTAGAAGGACTGTAAACCAAACTAAGCCTTAGATTGTAAGTGCCAAAATATTAAGAGTTTATCAGTCTGAGTGACATGCCTGGGCCAGTGTGAGGTCACAATTGTAAAATAAAAAATTTGCATTTATATATTTACCTTTCATGACTTCAAAATGCTTCACAGCCAACAAAGGAACTTTAGAAGTATTGTCACTGGTGTAATTAGGAAATTAATTTGCTTACAGTAGGGTCTCACAAACAGTAATGAGAAAATTGACCAAGTAAGGTGTTTTTTATTGATAGAAAATGCTGGAAAAACTCAGCAGGCCTAACAGCATCTGAGGAGAGGCAGAGTTAACATTTTGAGACCGTATGACTCTTCTTCAGAGCTAAAGAGAAGTAAAAATGTGATGAAATTTATACTGTTTGAGGGGGGGTGGAGCAGGTGAAGCTGGATAGAAGGCAGTGATAGGTGGAGGCAAAGGAGAGATTGCCAAAGATGTCATAAACAAAAGGACGAAGGAGTGTTAATGATAGTGGTACTGGCTAAAGGAGGTGCTGATGGTGGCGTTAAGGTCAGAAAGCAGAATGTGGTAATAGCAGGACAAGGGTAAGCACTCAGGAAAGAACAACATGAACAAGGGACAGGTGGACCTGGTGGGGGTGGGGTTGGGGGAGGGGATAGTGATGGGAAAAAAGATCAAAAATAGGATAAAGGGCGGGGATAAAACAATGAATAAAAATGAAAATAAATACAAATAAAACAAGTGGATAAAAAATAAAAATAAAAATGAATATTGAAAAACTCAATGACTTCAACAACTTCAGACCGTGAACTCTCTCCTCCATTTTTACCCCTTCTTATCCCTCTTTTCAATATTCATTTTTATTTTTTATTTTTTATCCACTTATTTTTATTTTTATTTATTTTCATTTTTATTCCTTGTTATATCCCCACCTTTTATCCTATTTTTGATCTTTACTCCCACCACCATTCCCCTCCCCCAACCCCAGCCCCACCAGGGCCACCTGTCCCTTGTTCATGTTGTTCTTTCCAGAGTGCTCACCCTTGTCCTGCTATTACCACATTCTGCTTTCTGACAATGTCACCATCAGCACCTCCTTCAGCCCTTACCACTACCACTAACACCCCCTTTGTTAATGACATCTTTGTCAATCTCTCCTTTGCCTCCACCTATCGCTGTCCTTCTATCCAGCTTCACCTGCACCACCCCCCTTAAACAGTATAAATTTCATTACATTTTAACTTCTCTTTAGCTCTGAAGAAGAGTCATACGGACTCGAAACGTTAACTCTGCCTTTCTCTCCTCAGGTGCTGCTGAGTGTTTCCAGCATTTTCTGTTTTTGTTTCAGATTTCCAGCATCCGCAGTATTTTGCTTTTATCTTAGTGTTTTTTATTGATGTTGATTGAGGATAAGTGTTGGCCAGGACTCCCCTGCTCCCCCAGGTGGTCATTTTTCATTTGCGAGCTTAGACAGAAATTGCTGGAAGGTTATTTAAGTGTGTGACGTCAGAGCTGAACCCAATTTACTTTTGTCCAACAACCCCAAAGGAACAATTCTGGCAGAGGTCATTGGACTGTTTCTTTCTCTAGGCCAGGAGTACAATGGCTAGTTTATACTGCACTTAGTACCATCCCAACTGAGATCGGCAAACTCAATGCAGGCAGGGATAAAAGTCAGTTCCACCAGAGAAGACAGAAAACAATGAGGTTAGCAAACTATTTACTTAAATATTTCTAATCATTCAACCCCACCACCCCCCCAACAACCGCGCCCCACCCCCCCAAACATTATTGAAGTTCCCGAGAGGTTGTAGATTGAACCGGGACAGAGTGATTACGCAGTGTTAAATCCTTAACTCCAAGCATATTGCACCTTTTACCCAGTGGTGAATTGATCACTCAAGTTTGACACATATTCATTTTGTACTGGTGCTCTTGCAAGTAATACCTTGCGCCACAAGCTACACGTTTGCTAATGAATAGCACAAATGGTTGCAATTACAGCCACGAGCTCATGCAAGGTCTTCAGGCTCCACTGGGCCAGCCAGACCTCTGCTTAAACAAAAAGCACAAGAGGTGTGCACTGAGCAACAGCATCGGAAAGCTTTAACAGACCCAAGCTTCCAACCTGATTAGCTCTTCAGTTGTGTATTATTTATAACACACCCGGTGTTGCCTACAGAACCTACCTAAGAGTGTTTCAAATTAATTCTTGCCACATTTCTCTTTGTACTAGGAAGAAAGTCAACCCCTAGGTGGACCCCTCTTCCCTCCACCAACGCCCCCCCCGCCCTCATTTTCCCTGGTTTATTTTGTTTTCTTTCCCATAGACACAAGAGAAGGGGTTCTCAGTAAGTGAGGCTGACATTCTGACCAGAATTCACGAGCAGTAGCAGGCACATGTTTGACAAATGTAGCTAATTATACATATTGTTTCATTAAGAGAATTCTTATACATCTATCTGAACACAACATTGTCTCCATGTATTACAGAATTGGACCTGCAAGGCCTTGACCAAAGGGAGAGCCTGAAATATGTGTGTGTCAATAAGACTCAGACTTGAGTTATTTTTGTGCGTCACAAAGCTTCCAATTAAAAAAGAGCAATCCATTTTGTTGTAAGGTCGTTTGGTGTCTCACTCAGATGTCTGGAGGCTTGTGTGGTTGAACATATCTCCAAGATATAGCCCTGTCCAGGTGCTTTCTTCATGCCAACTTCTCTCGGACAGTCCACCATCATGTGACTCTCTGCATCACAACGTGGGAGGTACTGTTTCCCCGATTCCACCTTAGAACCCAAATACCTTTAACTACTTTTTCCATCCAGATTCTTCCTCCCGCTCACAATAAAGCTTTTGAGAATTGCAAAGTTTACTTTGTTCCGATTGAACGTGCTGTGGGCAGTTTGCAGGACGCAGTCATATCTGGAAGAAGCTTCACTGCATTTCTTTAATGCCCGGCCAGTCTGCAATCCAGTACTATATTTCCCAGAATGGAAGCAATATACATTTACACATTAAAATAAAAGCAAAACACTGCGGACGCTGGAGACCTGAAATAAAAACAGAAAGTGCTGGAAAAACTCAGCAGGTCTGACAGTGATTGTGGAGGGAGAGAAACAGAAAGTGGGATTTTCCTGCCCCTCCCGCCGGCAGGATCTTCCGGTCCCGCTGAAGTCAACGAAGATTTGAATGGCTCGCCGTATCTGTCATGGAACTCGCTGCGGCAGGACTGGAAAATTCCGCCTGAGTCTCCGAAGAAGAGTCACATTGGACTCGAAACATTAACTCTGTTTCTTTAAACACAGATGCTGCCAGACCTGTTGAGTTTTTCCAGCACTTTCTGTTTTTAATACGCAGTTACACATGTTATGTTGTACTTTAATGCAATACTGTCATATTTAACATAACATTGTAATTATAACCTCATATTATAACGTGACACTAGTATTTAATGTCTTAATACTGTAATGTGACTCTGATGTTTAACGCTATAATATGGTGAAGTAACACTAATATTTAATAAGGTATCATTTGTTGCTCATTTGGTAACACTTTCACATCTGAGTCAGAGGTTCATGGGTTCAAGTTCCGCCCCAGATACTTAGGGAAAAGTTTTCCCCCCTGTTGAGGGGGAAGTGCGGGAGCGGACGCGCCTCCAATCAGCACCACCGATCAGGGGCGTGCCGCCATTTTACGTGAGCGGGCCAATTAAGGCCCACCCAGCGCGACATCCGCCAGGAAGCGCTATGCGCTCCCTGTACGGGCGGGGTGGGATTCCCTCAGCTGGGAATGCTAAGTGCTGCCTCAGGGAGATCAGCTCCGATTTAAAACTTTTATTAAACATGTTTAAAAATTTTCCCAGCCATGTCCCCTCATGTGACACTGTCACATGAGTTGGGACATGTCCATAAGTTTTATTGAAACCTTTCTTAAAGATTTAAATACCCTCATGAAACCTCATTCCGCCCGTGGATGAGGTTTCATGCTTTTCTGAAGCCCGCCAGGGCTCCCGGCCTGCCCATCAACCTTAAGGTTGGACGGGCAGGTCCATTAACGACCTCAATTACTTTATCTATGGCCTCAATAGGCTGTTGACAGGTCGGCGGGTGCGCAGCTGATTCGGCTGCGCCCCCGCCGACCTGAAGGTGGAAATGAGGCGGGGTGAGGCCGGGGGTTCTGACCCACATCATCCCGCGTCATTTTACATGTTCAGTGAACGGGCCCCACCCCTCGCTCGCCGACCGGAGGATCCTGCCCAAAAGAACAAAATCCAGGCTGGCTCTCCGTGTGGCGTTGAGGGAGTGTTGCACTATCAAAGGTGCAGTCTTTCCGACAAGATGTGAAGCCAAGGCCCCCCACCGAGTGCTCTATTGGGTGAATGTGAAAGATCCCATGGTGCTATTCAAAGAAGGACAGAAGGCTTTCTCCACGAGTCTGGCCAATATTTATCGTTTAACCAACATCACTAGAAAGGAAAACAGATTGTCTGTTCATTATCACATTGTTGCTTTTAAGAGCTTGCTGTGCACAAATTGGCTGCTGCAATTCCTACGTTACACTTCATTGGCTGTAAAGTGCTTTGGGGTGTCCTAAAGTTGTGGATGGCATTATATAAATGGCAGTCTTTCTTTTTATTTTTCTTCTTATTGTAAAGCTGTATTGCAGAGAGTGTGGCAGCGCTCAGCCTGTCATGTTGGATAAGTTGGAGGGCAGAAAAATAAAAGGCTGAAGGACTGAAGGTTAGGCAAACATGAATCTGCCTTCACTGGGGGTAATAACTGAGAACTGTATGTGATGCCTTATACATAGAAGTTATAAGTCTGGTGCAAGTACTTAAACCCATTTTTATTACTATCGTCCAGTATGCTCCCCATTCCCAACACATGTTTTCATGGAGATCTTCCTCCCACAGCTTCCAACCTGATAATCGCCCAACCTCGGACGGCCCGCTGCTACCTCCTACCCAAAATCCACAAACAGAACTGTCCCGGCAGACCGATCGTGTCAGCCTGTTCCTGCCCCACGGAACTCATTTCTCGTTATTTTGACTCCCTTCTCTCTCCCCTTGTCCAGTCCCTTCCCACCTACATCCGTGATTCCTCTGACACCTTACGTCACATCAACAATTTCCAGTTCCCTGGCCCCAACCGCTTCCTCTTCACCATGGATGTCCAATCCCTCTACACCTCTGAGGGCCCTTAGCTTCTTCCTTGAACAGAGGCCCGAACAATCCCCATCCACCACTACTCTCCTCTGTCTGGCTGAACTTGTTCTCACACTGAACAATTTCTCCTTTAACTCCCCTCACTTCCTCCAAATAAAAGGTGTGGCTATGGGTACCCGCATGGGCCCCAGCTATGCCTGTCTCTTTATGGGGTATGTGGAACATTCCTTGTTCCAGTCCTACTCCGGCCCCCTCCCACAACTCTTTCTCCGGTACATCGATGATTACTTCGGTGCTGCTTCATGCTCTCGTTGGGACCTGGAAACATTTATTAATTTTGCTTCCAATCTCCACCCCTCCATCATTTTCACATGGTCCATCTCTGACACTTCTCTTCCCTTCCTTGACCTCTCTGTCTCAATTTCTGATGATAGACTGTCCACCAATATCCATTACAAGCCTACCGACTCCCACAGCTACCTCGACTACAGTTCCTCACACCCCGCTTCCTGTAAAGACTCCATCCCATTCTCTCAGTTCCTTCGCCTCCGTCGCATCTGTTCTGATGACGCTACCTTCAAAAACAGTTCCTCTGACATGTCCTCCTTCTTCTTTAACCGAGGTTTTCCACCCACGGTCGTTGACAGGGCCCTCAACCGTGTCCGGCCCATTTCCCGCGCATCCGCCCTCACGCCTTCTCCTCCCTCCCAGAAACATGATAGGGTCCCCCTTGTCCTCACTTATCACCCCACCAGCCTCCGCATTCAAAGGATCATCCTCTGCTATTTCCGCCAACTCCAGCATGATGCCACCACCAAACACATCTTCCCTTCACCCCCCCGGCGGCATTCCGTAGGGATCGTTCCCTCCGGGATACCCTGGTCCACTCCTCCATCACCCCCTACTCCTCAACCCCCACCTATGGCACCTCCCCATGCCCACGCAGAAGATGCAACACCTGCCCCTTCACTTCCTCTCTCCTCACCATCCAAGGGCCCAAACACTCCTTTCAAGTGAAGCAGCATTTCACTTGCATTTCCCCTAACTTAGTCTACTGCATTCGTTGTTCCCAATGCGGTCTCCTCTACATTGGAGAGACCAAACGCAAACTGGGCGACCGCTTTGCAGAACACCTGCGGTCTGTCCGCAAGAAAGACCCAAACCTCCCTGTCGCTTGCCATTTTAATACTCCACCCTGCTCTCTTGCCCACATGTCTGTCCTTGGCTTGCTGCATTGTTCCAGTGAAGCCCAACGCATACTGGAGGAACAGCACCTCATCTTCCGACTAGGCACTTTACAGCCTTCCGGGCTCAATATTGAATTCAACAACTTTAGATCTTAAACTCCCTCCCCCCATCCCTACCCCGTTTCTTCCCCCTCCCTTTTGTTTTTTTCAATAATTTATATAGATTTTTCTTTTCCCACCTATTTCCATTATTTTTAAATCTACAACTAATACCTTGTTAGTCTTTCCACCCCACCCCCACTAGAGCTGTACCTTGAGTGTCCTGCCATCCATTCTTAATTAGCACTTTTCTTAGATAATATCACCACCTTCAACACCCCTTTGTTCCTTTTGTCTGTGACATCCTTTGATTATCTGCTCCTATCACTGCTTGCTTGTCCCTACAACCACCCCACCCTCAACTTCTCTCTCCCCCCACCCCCCCCCACCTTAAACCAGCTTATATTTCACCCCTCTCCTAACTATACTCAGTTCTGTTGAAGGGTCATGTGGACTTGAAACGTCAGCTCTTTTCTTCTCCACCGATGCTGCCAGACCTGCTGAGTTTTTCCAGGTAATTCTGTTTTTGTTTTGGATTTCCAGCATCCGCAGAAGTTTTTTGTTTTTATATACATGTTTTCATGCTGCTGTCCTGCTTTGGAGTGTTTTTCTTTCTTAAAATCTTGGTCTGAATTTTACCCTTGGCTGGCGGGTGCGATCGGCAGGCCCGTGACCGGTTGGGAAACGGGCCTCTGCCCGTGATCGGCCCTTGACCACGATTTCACACTGGCTGGCCAATTAAGGCCCTCCCAGTGTGAAACGCGACTTCCCAGTGGGAAGGGGCAGCCAGGGGCCTGTCAAGCGCCGGGTCCAATGGCGGCCCAGCGGGAGGTTTAAAAGCGGCACATGCCGTTGAAGGCTGCCAGGGACGAACATGTCTTCTGTGTCCTGAAGACCAAAGCTATGGCCTCACATGCAGCTGCAGGCACCAGGTGGGAGGGCAGGTCAGGTGGGCACTCAGCCCCCCGGTTTTCGGACGAGTGCCTCAAGGCCCTCGTGGAGGAAGCAGCTGCCAGGAGATGGAAGGAGGAGGCCACCGCACCTAACAAAAACAGCTTGGGAGCAGGTGGCAGCGCAGGTCAACAGTCACCATGTTGTGCGGCGCACATGGGTGCAGTGCCGCAAAAGGTTCAACGACCTGCTGCGCTCGGGAAGGGTGAGTGTCGTGTTGGCATGGGTCAGTGTGTTGAAGTGTTAAGAGCTGGCCGTACCCCCATGGAGCTCAGGCGTTTTAGAGTCTGAGTGACAACTGTCAATGACGCCGGAGCTGGCCAAGGGGGTGAGCCTGGCCGCTTGGACTGAGTGCCTTGTGGCTCAAGGGCCATGACTCAGATGTGCCCTGCGAGGTGTTCCTCAGGCGGAGTTGGCCAGGAAGCAATGGTGCTGCAGGTAGAGAGGGGACTAATCAATGCTCTGCTATCCTTTCAGGAGAAGAGGAGCCATAACAACATTGAAAGGTGATGGACCAGCGGAGGACCCGCTAACCTTCCAATCCTAACCAGATACCAGCAGAACGCCTTGGAGCTGGAGAGGCACCATGCACCTCGCTCAACCGGCCGCGGAGAGGCTGGGGTGTCAGATGAAGGTAAGAGTGCAGTGCACAGAGGTGAGAGTTTCGGATGGTGCTAACATTCTTGTGCAGTCTCTTCATTGATGGGAGCCTCAAAACTGGATTCCCCATTAATTATTGAAGGACGATGGCACCATGATGCAGATCTCCACTGTCTCACCAGGGTGCCTGGCATGCATAGTGACAGTGTGACAACTTAAACTAATGACATGCCATTGTTCTCCCTTAGACTTGCCTGCACGCACTCATTCTCAGGACCCTGAAGAGCCAGAGGACCACTGGGCTTCAGATGCACCTGTGTCACACCCGCTCTCTGAACCAGATACCGGCGCAGATACCAGCTACTCGGTGGGCATTAGATCTTTGCCTAGTATGTCGGTGCACAGCAGCGAGGGCAATTCACCCTCATTTGAGGAGAAGGCAGAGACAGAGAGTGCCCAGGGCGCCGGCAGTCAGAGGACTGCAGGAAACCAGGATGATGCTCAGTCGAAGGTAGATTATGAGCTTCTGGATTCGTCCATTAGGCGGCAGGTGCTGGATGTCCAGCGAGATGTGCGGGAGGATCTGGCGGAGATCCATGAGGGTATGCATGCCATGGTCTCTGTGTTGACCCTCATGGCTGAGTGCACTGCCTCCTCCATTGAGAGAGTGGCGACTCTCATGTAGAGGCAGCTCCAGGGACAGAATCAGGAGTTCCTGGGGTTGTGCTTGGACCTGCAAGCCCTCACACAGGCAATGACTTCAGGTGGCCAGTGCCAGTGTGGAAGATGGATACGGCACCCAGTATCCCAGCTAGGTGCCAGTCCATCAATGGTGAGCATGGAGGAACAGAGTGATCTGACGTTGGCACATGAGCTGCTTGTCGTCTCTGCGGGCTCCTCTCAGGGCACTCTGAATGATGGCAGCAGTTCCTTTGCCCCTCTGCCAGTGACTGTGGCATCTGATGAGGCTGCATTGACCAGGGAAGTGCCAGGCATGGCACTGGACACTCACTGCCAGGCGGGGCCAGCACAAGCTCCACTGGCCGTAGGATGACCACCAAGGTCATCAAGGCCAATAAGACAGCAGAGTCAGCAGGCTGTCTCCAGTGCCACTGCCAGCGAGGGTGGGCACCAAGACGTAGCACTTGCAAACATAAGTTTAAGGCAACATGAGCACAAGAGGACAGGTCACAGGTGATCTTCTGTTCTGTAATGTTTTGTTTATGTTTACTGGTCTGGGAATGAAGACCAGAGAAGGTTATGATAATTTGTTTGGATTGTGAAAATGACATAAATTTTGTTTTTGTCATAATGGCCTGAGTATGCTTCACTTTTTTATTTAATGTGGTATAGGGTACACCAGTATGTAATGCTGGATGTGAGTGGCTCTAAACTTTATTGCACAGGCACTGAGTGGATTTTGGGTTCAAATGGAAGGGTCATTTCAGACACCCAGGATGGAGGCAGCAGCCCTGGCATGAGGTGGAAGCAGATCTTTGGCAGCCTAGCTGAAGGAGCGTTGGATCAAGGCATCCCTGGTGTCCCTGCCTCCCTGAAGGATCCTGAGGTCTACCTCCACGCCCTCAGTGTTCTCTTCACTGTTCTCCTCTTCTGACTCACCACTGGATTCATCCTCTGTGGCCTGTGGAGCTGCGTCAACATCCTCTTCCTCCAATGAGCCCCCCTTGCCAGTGCCAGATTGTGGAGAGTGCAGCATGTAACCACTATCAGTGACACCCACGCTGGGGGGTATTGTAGTGCACACCCTGAATGGTCCAGGCATCGGAAACGCATCTTCAGAAGACCTATTGCGCTCTCTATCACTGCCCTTGTGGAGGCATGATTCCTATTCTAATGCTGCTCTGCATCTGTTCTTGGGTGCCAGAGAGATGTCATAAGCCACCTTTTCAAGAGGTAGCCCTTGTCACCCAGCAGCCATCCATCCAGCCGGGCTGGAGCACTGAAGATCCTCAGCACCTGGGAGTGTCTCAGGATGTAAGCGTCATGGGAGCTGCCAGGGTATCTTGCACAGACTTGCAGAATCTACGTCCTGTGATCACACACTACCTGGACATTCATGGAGTGGAAGCCCTTCCTGTTGACGAAGGCTCCCGGCTCACCCACTGGCGCCTTGATGGCCACACGTGTGCAGTCAATTGCACCCTGGACGTGGGGGAATCCAGCAATCGCTGCAAAGCCTCTGGCTCGCTCAGTCTGGCTGGCCTCATCCGTACGGTAAAGAATAAAGGTCAGTACCCACCTGAACAGAGCTTCTGTCACCAGCTTGATGCAACTATGGACAGCTGACTGGGACACTCCACACAGATCCCACACCGACCCCTGGAAAGAGCCAGAGGTGTAGAAGTTTAGGGCCACTGTGACATTCAGCGCCACTGGCATGGGGTGTCCACCCACACAGTCGGAGCTGATCTCAGGGCCGATCATATGACAAATGGAGGTCATGGTCTCCCTTGAGAGACAGAGCCTCCTTCGGCATTGCACCTATGATATATTGAGGTAGCTGCATCCCCACCTGTAAACCCTGGCAGCAGGATAATGGCATCTTCTGCAGCCCCTTCCACCTTAGACTTCCTGCTGGCCCTGCACCCCTTCAGCCTGCGCCTCTCCTCCCACAACTTGCTCTCCTGGAAGCTGCACTGGGACACCTGGCCTCCTGTCTCCCTTCTGCCCCTTTCTTCCTCCTCAGAGGAGGTGCCTCCAGCAGAGACCACAAACCCCATTACCAGGGTAAGGGAAGACTGTCTGATATCTGGAAGGGTCCACACAAGGGTCAAAATTCTCCGGGGGCCTTGGAGACACTAATTAGCCCTGAAATGAAGCCTGGAAATGCTAAGAGTGAAGTTGTCAAGTTCAAATCAGCAGCCAGCAGCAAACTATCTCCTAAACCCCTCACTATCATGCTGGCAATGCTGCTGACCCTTTTTACCCCGCCCTTGGGTGAGATTTTGCAAAATGTGGGCTGCCCGCCTGCCCGTTTTGCCCATGCGACAAGCGCGAAATTGCATGGGCAACGTAAAATCGGCTTCAATTGGGTTTTTTAATGGCCTCAATTGGCCTCTTAATTGATGGCAGGTGCCATCAACACCTGAAGATTGCAGGATGACATTGGGACGCTCAACCGACGTCTTCCCGCACTATTTTACGCCTGATTGGGTTGGGTGTGCGCCCACCCACAAGGTGTAAAACTCTGCCCCATTGTTTGTATGCACCATTACCATCGCCTGGTTTCATTTTCAGACTCCATCCCAACCAAGCCACTCTTAGTTTGAAAACAGCGAAGCATCAGTAGGACTTTGGAATGAGGTTAAAGGAACTAAGAACCTCGGGCTAAATTTTCCCACAGAGGTGGGAAGCAGGAGTCGGAATTGTTTTTGGGCCCTGAACCTGCCTCCAGTGGGAAACTGGTTAAAGTCAAGATTTCACATTGGGTGAGCCCTTAATTGGCAATGGAGAGAGGTTGTGAACATACGAACAAGGAGCAAGAGTAGGCCATTCAGCCCCTCATGCCTGCTCCGCCATTTAATAAGATCATGGCTGATCTGATACTAACCTCCTACCCCAATAACCTATCACCCCCTTGCTTACCAAGAATCTATCCACCTCTGCCTTAAAAATATTCAAAGGCTCTGCTTCCACCACCTTTTCAGAAGACTTATGACCTCCTGAGTGAAAAAATCAGCTCTGTTTTAAATGAGCGACCCCTTATTTTTAAACAATGACCCCTAGTTCTAGATTCTTCCACAAGAGGAAACATCCTCTCCACGTCCACCCTGTCAAGACCCCATTTATTGCTCCCACACAATCAGGTTAAGTAGCACACCAATTAAAAATTTTAAATAAAAGTCCTCAGAGAATTTCCAGAAAAAGCGTTGATGGAGTGTTGGTAGAGTCTTGAAAAGATGTGCCAGAAAGTGCATGAAGTGTTTCAAAAGTGAGCTGCAAGTGGTGTACCTTTAAGTAGCACTCAAAATCCTCATCAACAATGAGTTTACTCCAAGTCAGCTGGGTGCTGTTAGGATAGGGGACAAAGTCAAGCTCTAGTCACCAACATACCATGCATTCTCCTTGAGTGCTAACAAATAATTTATTTGACAATCAACCCCTAAACCATTCTCCAGGTAAGCCATTCCTTGTATATGCTTCAACTCCTTTACAAAGATGGCGTCTTGAGGGCAATGTGGGCCAAATGCCATTTCAGCTTCAGACCCCATCTTGGCCAGCTCAGAGGCTCTATGGTTCTTAAACTATGTTGGGGAAATCGTCCTCCCCCATAACATTCCTTCCATGCTCTTCCGATTATATCATTGGAATGAGTGAAATTTCCATGTTAACTGGAGCACCTAATGTCAACAAATAGAAACTCCGGCTGGGAGTTTCCTTCGAGCGGTTCCCGTTTCATCACCATTACTTTGGCAGAATACTGGTTTACTTGCGCAAGCAGGGCTTCCAGTGCAGCTCTGGTAAAGTTCAGGTGGTGGAATGACACCAGCTCTGAGGAAGTCTGAGTCATTGTGCAACTGTATTGATGGTTGCATTGTCTGCCAACTTTCAGGGCATGTACCAACCAGAATTATCAGAAGCCAAATAATTGCGCTTTCACAATTAGAACTCAATATCATCATTTAAAAATTACACTTTACTTTTGCCTGTTGAGTTCTGTTGAGTTCAGCAATAATATTTTTGTTATTATTTATTGTGGGGATGTGGGCCTCACTAATATGGCTAGCATTTTAAATTGCCCATCCCTAATTGTCGTTGAAAGAAAGAAAGACTTACATTGATAGAATGGTGGTGATAAGCCTTATTCTTGAACCACTGCAGTCCGTGTGATGAAGGTTTCTCACAGTCCTATTAAGCAGGGAGTCCCTGGATTCAGCCCAGCAATGAGGAAGGACTGGCAATATTTGTCCAAGTCAGGTTGATGCATGGCTTGGAGTGTAACTTGCAGGTGGTGGTGTTCCCATGCGCCCGCTGCCCTTGTCCTTCTGACTGGTGGAGTTTGTGAGTTTGCAAGCCCACCAGCTTTAACTGTAGCCCTATCTGCAAAGTCAAGATCACTTGCTAAACTTGTGCTGTTGAAAGACGCTTCAGATTGTGAAAGATCTGTCCCTTGTCTTATAATACTTCAGCCTAATTTCCCCAAGCCTTCCTTGCAACTGACTGAGGTAGGTGCCAAATTTGTGCCACTTTGACTTCACCCTTTTGGAAAGTCACCTAATAATATATATTTATGGTGAATCAAAACCCTTTTTATGTACTGCTAATCCGGGGCAGTTTCATTATTTTAGATGTCATATAAAAATGGAACACATCATCCTGTTCTAATAGGCAATCACAATTTCCTCTTGGTCTTCTGCCAGACTTAAGACAAAACCATTTACCTTAGTTCAACCTTTTTACTTCTCTAACAATTGACCAATTCTCCACTAATTAGGAAATGGCTATGATGCCCATCAGGCTATTAATACAGGCATGTTATTAGTCAACTGTTATGGCTCTGAGTTGTTGCTGGATTGTATTTCCCAGTAGGGTTGTAAGTTTTCTGAATTTATGCTACATGCTGGAAAAGGCTAGTGTTTTCCTATTAATAGTGCTTTTCTGCTGACAGTTCATGTGAAACTGTTTGACTGTCTCTAAGGAACAAGAAAAAATACTTTGCAGCCGACAGTTTTTTTAGTGACAATGTCTACCTTGCGGTGTTTAACCATCAGTGAAATGTTCCAGCTGTTCGCTCAATCTGCTGTTTCTTTCTCAGTACTTGCTTCAACCTTTTCATTCATCTAGATTTCAGGTTTAGTAAAGGTTTCTATCAATCCCAGATCAAAAGCTGAAAGATGGAGTAAAGCAGCAAAATCAGAAAGGTGCTTTTAGTGAATTCAATGAATGGGAGGCACATTCTGTTAATTTACTTAATCCTAAATGGGGAGGGAGCTATCTGTACAGATGTCATTGTTTTGCACTGCTACCCTTTTTTGCTGATAAGCACTCCTATTTGTCCCTCTTCTGCTCTCTTCCGCTCTTCCCCTGATCTACCCAGGACACAGCGACTGAAGATAGATCATGGTGGATCTGCAGGGCTCCGCCAATGTGACAGACAGACAGACAGTCACAGGGGACTTCTGCTTATTTCCTCCTGTCAGGAACTCACTATTATGGAGGAATTGAACCTGCGAGGCCAATAGATCCTTTCTGAGGCATGGTGCCCAAAACTGAATGCAATAGCCCAGATGAGGTCTGATCAAGGATCTGTACATCAGAAGCATAACCTCCACCTCTTTGTAACTCAGCCCCCTGATTGAGATAATTCTTTTAACCTTTCTTGATTACTTTATGTAGCTGTGCACTAGTCCTTAGTGATTTGTGTACTGCAAACCCTGCTCCTCCTTTGTTCTGAGTCCCTCACTGTTAAGAAAATGCTCTCAAATGCTTTTCTTTGATTATAAAAGATCATTTTATAAAAGTAATATTTATTGACCAAGAGATTTGGTTGGTTTGGTATATTGAAGCTAGTGAATTAATTGAAATGCAGGAAGACATTGGAGCCTAAGTCCAGGCACCGAAGGCCAAGGTAAGTTCAAGGGGTCCCAGGGCAGGGAGGGTAGGGAAGGCCTGGGAGGGTGCGAAAGGGGCATTGGGGTCTCGGGGGACAGGCTGGGGTTGGAGGAGTGGGGGGTGGGGGGGTTGGTCCAGAGGCCACTGGGCCTTAAAGGGGGAGTACCGGACTTCAGAAGGGGACTTCTGATGGAGGCATCACCCCCGCCCCACCTCACCCCCAGCCCCACACCTTCTCGCCCAAGATGTAACTCTTCTTTTTTGGACTTCGCACATGGAGCATCAACCCTCCCACCAGAATAAAAATTGAGGCTGGGTGAGAAATTGGCCACTTAAGGGCCTCAATTAGGGAAAGGGCAGGCTTCCCATCTGAGGCCTTTCCTGCCCCCGCATAAACTTGCTGTGCGGGTGGGCGGATGGGAACCCAGAGGGAATCAGATCCCTTCAATTTCACACTGCCCACCACCCCGCTCCCCACATAACACCCCACCTGAAAACTCACCAGTGGGGCAGTGTAAATCTTTGGCCCTGGATTCCCTTGCTGCCCAAAAATCTACCAACTTCAGTCTTGATTATACTCATTCCAGACCATCTACACCCTCTGGGGCAAAGAATTCCAAAGATTCACGACCTCCGAGTGAAGAAATTTCTCCTCATCTCAGTCCTAAATGGCTGACCTCTTATTCTGAGACTGGGACCTCTAGCTCTGGACTCTCCAGCTAGGGGAAACAGCCTCTCAGCATCAACCTGGTCAGCCCTCTCAGAATTTTATACTTCGCAATGTGATCACCTGTCATTCTTCTAAACTCCAGAGAATTTGGGCCCGTTCTACTCAATCTCATCCACGACATCAATTAACTAATGCAGTAATAACCACTCTTGGGGCAGAGTCTTCCGTGCCCGCTGGCTTCAGGCGTGTTTAGCAGCGTGAGCAAACAATATGGCGGCAAGGCCAAAAATCGGTTTCACACCGTCGTGAAACAGGTTTGCAACTGTCCTCTCCGCCCATCAATGGTGGGCCACGTTTCCCGCTGCCTGACGCGGGAACATCGTTGTAATACACCTGCGTATCATTATAAGCCCAGCTCGCCGGAATCATTCCCCCCTCCACGTGGGATCATCCGAGCAATCACACTGACGTGTTTCACAACAGCATTTATAAGGCGTGTACCTGGCGGGCTGCACTTCGAGGGGAACTCGGAGGTGAGTGCACAGTAACGTTGCGCAGCACTCACGAGGGTCGCCTGTTGGACTTCAAGGTAGAGGCGCCACGCATTCAGGCGAGGGCACAGGCAGGTCGCTTTTTCACATCTGGCTGACAGCGGGGTGCCGGAGCAAGGGCTGAGGCGAGTTGGGGCAGGGGGGTGACAAGGGCTGCCCTGCGGTTGAGGCGAGTTGGGGCAGGCGGGGGTGACAAGGGCTGCCCTGAGGTTGAGGCGAGTTGGGGCAGGCAGGGGTGACAAGGGCTGCCCTGAGGTTGAAGTAAGCTGTGGGGGTGCAAGGGCTGCCCTGCGGTTGGTGGTAGCGCACAAGGGTGGGGTGGGTGGTGGGAGGGAAGCGGCCACGCATTAGGGAAACCTTGTATAAAGTGACCATTTCTTCGCAGTTGAGACTGTTCAGGTGCAGCCACATTGACATTCTTGGAGTCGGACCTCTAGCTTATCTGTTCACTCAAGCAACGCAGAGGCCTGAAAGTGCCACCAAATGCTCCAAAGCTTTACACCCTTTGGGCACAGGCTGCAAACTAATGAGTGTTTTAGTGGACTACAGAACAATTAGATGACTGGGCATGTTGTACAATCTCCTTGCGAAAGCTGGCCGTGGAGCAGTCACTAGTGGAGGTTCTCACAGCCCCTTGCAATGTCATCGTCCCAGTTTGGACCAGTCTCCCCCATGGTTCAAGCTAACAGTGCAGCCTTGCAGTGCGGGTTAGGAGAATGTCTGTGCCTGAGCTGAGAGCACAGCATGCAGTCCATTGGGCAAAGCTGCTGCCAATCGGTCAGGTGGAGTGGGGCAGAGGTGGGCGGGGTTTCGGGCAGTCATGCAGCGCACTAAACTCTGGCCATCCAAGTGGTGGCCAGCACGCTCCGGGATGCATTAAGGGGCCCTCAGACTTAAGCAAGAGAGGTTCTTGGAAAACCCAAGCTATTACACGTGTCTCTCTCTTTCATCCTGCAGGAGGAATTTATTAGGAGTATGGAGCCTGGTGAACTAGCTGTATGCCTCGTACGGAGAAGAGAGTGATGGAGATGCCTGGCTGTGCAGAGGGAGGAGCAGCACCCTCTGGAAGAAGGGGTGACTGGGACTCCCACACATGCTGCTGAATAGCCACAGCGAGCTGTTGCTGGTCGGTGCCTAGCTAGACCCAGGGTCTATAGAGGCTGCCTGCCATTCCTGCAGATGACCGAGAACCAGTGTCGCTGAAGACTGCGCATGTCTGGGGAACTGGTCGGTCACATCTGCCAGCTGCTGCAGGATTTGGCGCCACGGGGACATGGAGGGCATCAACTGCCAGTGGCTGTGAAAGTGACCGTGGCGCTCAATTTCTACACCAGTGGCTCCTTTCAGGGATCCACAGGTGACCTCTGTGGGATATCACACCTCCATCCACAAATACATCCATAAGGTCACGGATGCCATCTTTGCGAGGGCACACAACTTTGTGCATTTCGCCCAGGACCAGGAAAGCCAGGATGCAAGAGCGCTGGGGTTTGCCCAGATTTCCAGATTCCTAAAGGTGCAGGGTACCATCAACTGTAGTCATGTGGCCCTCAGATCTCCATTGCAACAAGCAGCCAACTATGTCAACCACAAGGGCTTCCACTCACTGACTGTCCAGCTGGTGTGCGACCACCATAAACGCATTCTTCAGGTCTGCGCATGATTCCCAGGGAGTGTCCACTCCCTATATTCCTGCATTCCTATATTCTCAGTAGGTCTCAGTTCTCTGATGTCTTCCAGGGTCCACAGAGGCTACGGGTTGGCTCCTCGGGGACAAGGTCTACCCAGAGAGGCCGTGGCTGATGACACCCGTAGGGCAGCCTCGGACTGCAGCAGAGAGAAGGTACAACGAGGCTTATGCTGCAGCTTGCACCTTGGTGGGGCAAACCATTGGGATATTGAAAATAAGGTTCCGGTGCCTGGACCGGTCTGATGGTGCCCTGCAATACAGTCCACAGGGGGCGTCATGCATAGTCATCGCCTGCTGTGCCCTTTACAATCTGGCACTGCAATGGGGAGAGGAGCTGGCTGAGGAGGAGATGGAGGAGCTGCATGTCTCCTCCAATGAGAACGCCAAAGAGGATGCCGACCAGACAAGGCAGGCACACTTGGGAGGCCCTCATAGCTGCTAGATTTGTGGATTTCCTTCAGGAGTATAGAGTTACTGGATACAGATGCTGATGAGATGGGGCCAGTCCTACGATAAAGGTGCTGAAAGCACATACAGAGAATGACGGAACTCTGTGGCGCCTGCCCACGACATTCTGGCAGCAATGACCAGCACCATCGAGGTGCAGGCATCAGTAATGTGTCCAGGGAGTGTAAAGCCGGACCATCACTTTGGTCTGAAGGCTGCACAGAGCACAGGGAAGAGGCCCTGAATTGAGACACCTGCCTTTATCTTGTGCAGAAAGGTTTCACATCTGAGTGACAAGAACACTGCCCATCAGAACAAGGAGCCATAGGCAGAAAGACATTCTTGGGAGTTTATTAACAAAGTGAACATTATGTACAAGTGATTATCACTCATGCCTAGTCTGTAAAACTACATCTTCTTAACTTTCCTAACCCTGCCGCTATGTCTTGGTGCTCTCTGGGCATCCACAGCAGAGGTGGAGGCAGCCTGCTGACTGCTACGCCTTGTCTGTGATGACCTTTATGGGCGTCCTCTGGAGGGCCGAGACCTGGAGGGCCCGACCTGCTTTCGAGGTCCTGCTGTGTGGCAGTGGCACCCTCCTCAGCCTGTGGAGCTGGAGCTGCTGGGATTACAGGAAGAGGGGATTTGGATGGGCTGAACACTCCCGTAGTCCCATGGGTCGTGGCCCCCGGGTGTGCACGTGCTGACCCTCCTCCCTACGGGTGCTCGAGGGTTCCTGACTGACTCCTTGAGGAGAAGGGGAAGCTGGAGTGAGATGGCGCTGCCTCGCACCGCTCTCATGTTGACACTGTTGGAGGCTGAAAAAACTAGCTGCCCATTCTAATCCCACCTTCTAGCACTTGGTCCGTAGCCTTGCAGGTTACAGCACTTCAGGTGCAGATCCAGGTACCTTTTAAATGAGTTGAGGGTTTCTGCCTCCACCACCAATCTGGGCAGTGAATTCCAGACACCTTTCACCCTCTGGGTGAAAAATTTTTTCCTAATATCCTTTAATCCTTCTATCAATCACCTTAAATCTGTCCCCCCGGTAATTGACCTCTCCACTAGTGGAAACAAGTCTTCCCTGTCTACTCTTTCTAGGCCCCTTATAATTTTGTACACCTCAATCAAGTCACTCCCTCAGCCTCCTCTGTTATGAAGAAAACAAACCAACCTACCTAATCTTTCCTCATAGCTGCAATTTTCCAGCCCTGGCAACATTCTTGCAAATCTCTTCTGTGCTCTCTCCAGAGCAATTATGTCCTTCCTATAATGTGGTGACCAGAACTGTATGCAAAATGCCAATTGTGGCCTAACCAGCGTTTTATAAAGTTCCAGCCTTACGTCCCTGCTTCTGTATTCTATACCTCATGTAATGAAGGAAAACATTCCATATGCCTTCTTTACCACCTTATCTTCCTGTCTTGCCACTTTCAGGGACCTGTGGAAATGCACTCCAAGGTCTCTCGCTTCCTCTACCCTTCTCAATATCCTCCCGTTTATTGAGTATTTCCTTGCTTTGTTTGCCCTCCCAAAATGCATTACCTCACACTTCTCTGGATTGAATTCCATTTGCCACTTTTCCACCCACTTAACCAAACCATTGATATCATTCTGGAGTCCACAGTTATCCTTTTCACTATCAACTACACATTGATCTTTGTGTCATTCGCAAATTTCCAAATCATGCCTCCCACATTTAAGTCCAAATCATTAATGTATACAACAAACAGCAAGGGCCCCAACACTTAGCCCTGTGGAACACCACTGGAAAACGCTTTCCATTCGCTAAAACATCTGTTGATCATTACTTTTTGTTTCCTGTCGCTGGATCCAATCCCATGGGCTTTTACTTTTCTGACCAGTCTGCCATGTGGTTCCTTGTCAAATGCGTTATGAAAATCCATTTAAACCACATCAACTGCACTACCCTCATCAATCCTCCTTATTACTTCCTCAAAAAATTCACTTGTTAGTAAGGCACGACTTTCCTTTTACAAAACTATGTTCTCTATCCCCTTAATCTGTGCCTTTCTAAGTGACAGCTTATCCTGGCTCTCAGAATTGATTCTAATAATTTGCCCACAAAGTCAGACTGACTGGCCCATAATTATTTGGCCTCTTATACTCACAAGCCTTTGACCTTTTTAAACAATTGTACAACGTTCGCAGACCTCCAATCCTCTGGTACCTCGCCTTTATCGAGCGAGGATTGGAAAATGATTCTCAGGGCATCCACCATTTCCTCCCTGGCTTCCTTTAATAACCTGGGATACAATCCATCCAGTCCTAATGAGTAATCCAACCTCAAGGATGCCAGTCCTTCTCTCACTATGCTTATTGTATATAATATTTCACACTCCTTCTCATTAAATAGAATGTCTGCATCATCCCTCTCCTTTATGAAGACAGAGACAGAGTACTCATTAAGAACCCTGGCCACATCTTCTGCATCACCGTATAAGTTACCTTGTACATCTCTGATAGGCTCTACCTTTTCCTTATTTATCCTTTGGCTCTTAATGTACTGATAAAACATCTTTGGGTTTCCCTTGATTTTACCTGCCAATATTTTTTCATATCTCTTTGATTTTCAGATTTCATTTTTTACTTCACCCCAGTACTTTCTATACTCCTCTAGGCTTTCTAACATATTAATTTTTTGTGACTGTCACAAGCTTTCTTTTTCTTACCCTTTATCTTTATCTTACCCTGTATGTTTCTGATAACCAGGGGCTCTAGATTAGTCAGCGCCATCCTTTTTCTTTGTGGAGACATGTCTACACTGTGCCCCAGAAATCTGGCTCTTGAATGCCTCCCACTGGTCTGTCACTGATTTCCCTTCAAGTAGCTTTAACCAGTCCACTTTTGCCAGATCGCCTCTGAGCTTTATAAAACTTGTCTTTCCCCAAGTTATAACTTTTACTCCTGTTCTATTTTTATCCTTTTCCATAATTATGCTAAATCTAACTATTATAGTCACAATCTCCAGAATGGTCATCCACTGTTACTTCATCCACTTGCCCAGCTTCATTTCCTAAGACTAGAAAGTCTAGAATTGCGCTTCCTCTTGTTGGGCTTGTTATGTGCTGCCTAAAAAATGTTCTCCTAAATGCAGTTTAAGAATTTTGTCCCCTCTGTGCTCTTCACACAGTTCGTATCCCAGTTGATATTAGGGTAGTTGAAGTCCCCAACTATTACTGCCCTATTGTTTTTGAACTCAGAAATTTGCTTACATATTTGCTCTTCTATGGCCCTCTCACTATTTGGGGGTCCATTGTACATTCCTAGCAGTGTAGCTGCCCCTTTTTTATTTCTCAGCTCAACAGATATGGCCTCATTTGATGCTTCATTTAGTATATCATCCCTCCTCATAGCTGTAATTGATTCTTTAACCAATAATGCTACACACCCACCTTTTTAGCCCCCTCTCTATCCTGTCTGAACACCCTATATCCAGGGCTGTGGAGCTGCCAATTAAGCCAAGTTACAGTAATAGCAATGATATCATGCTGCCATGTGTCTATCTGTGCCCTCAGCCCATCAGCTTTATTTGCTATACTCCTTGCATTTAAATATACGCCTTTTAACATTGCCAACTTCCTGTGCTGTACAATTTTTAACCTTTGCTTCTTCTGCCTTGAAGAGTCAGTCGCTAATTTTCTGTCTCCCACTCCCTGCTCTTAATTTTTTCCTATATGAAACTGCCCTCATGTTATCACCCCCCCTGCCAATCTAGTTTAAGCCCTTCCCAGCAACAATAGCAAATCTCCCTGCAAGGATGTTTGTCCCAGTCCCGTTCAGGTGTAAACTGTCCGGCTTGTACAGATCCCACCTTCTCCAGAACTGGTCCCAATGCCCCAGAAATCTGAAGCCCTCCCTCCTGCACCATCTCTCCTGCCATGGATTCATCTGGTGTATTCTCCTATTTCCATACTCACTAGCAGGTGGCCTTGGGAGTAATCCGGAGATTACTACCTTTGAGGTCCTGCTCGCTAATCTTTTTTCTAACTCCGTAAAGTCAATCTGCAGGATCGCATTCCTTTTTCCACCTATATCGTTGGTAACGATGTGGGCCACAACCTCTGGCTGTGCACCCACACCCTCCTGAATGCTCTGTTTCCATTTGGTAACATCCTTGACCCTGGCACCAGCGAGACAACATACCACCCTGGAATCACATCTGCGATCACAGAAACACCTGTCTGTTCCTCTAACTAACAAGTCCCCTATCACTACTGCTCTCCCCATCTACTTCCTCCCCTCCTGTACAGTTCAGCCACCCGTGGTTCCATGAACTTCGCTTTGACTGAACTCCTCCGAGGAGCCAATGCCCTCACCAGCATCCAAAATGGAAAGCCGATTAGTGAGCGGCAGCTCAGGGAACTCCTGCACTACCTGCCTGGTTCTCTCGGACTGCCTAGCTGTCACCTGGTGGTTTCTGCATCCATGTTCCTAGCCTGTGGTGCGACCATCTTTCTGAACATGCTATCCAAATAACTTTCAGCCTTGTGGATGTGCCACAGTGACTCCAGCTGCCGCTCAAGCTCTGAAACCCAGAGCTCAAGTTTCTGCAGCTGGTGACACTTCCTTCACATGTGGTCATCTAGGTCACCAGTAGTATCCATGACTTCCCACATTCTACTGGACACGCATTCCATATGACTGAGCTGCCCTGCCATGTCTTAACTTCATTTACGTTAACTTTATTTTACTTTGGTTTACTAATATTAATTTTATTTTACTTGGCCCTAACTTAATAAACCTTACCCTTTGAAGAACAGTTCTATCCCATAAAGTCTCTGCACCTGATGACAATGCTCCTACAGTCATATCCTGAAGGAGCAGGATTCCCCCATCTGCCAACAGCAGGTGCATGCAACATCATTAGTGCAACTGGGAGTGAAAACCCATCAGTAGACGATGTCGGAGTATGACTGACAAGACCTGGGGCCTCATTAGTACCATCCTTCTCTGGCAAGATGAGGCATAGGTAATTCCTCATCAGTAAACTGTTAGTTAGGAAGGTTAATGTCATAACTTCCAATACGTAGGGTGGAATTTTCCATGCCTGTTAGCATCGGGCATCATGGCGGGTGTGAGTGTACACAATGCTGGGAAGGCCAAAAATCGGATTCACGCCGTTGTGAAACCAGTTTGCGATCGTCCTCGCTGCCCGTCAGTGGTGGGCCACCATTTCCACTGCTGGACATCGGGAACTTCATCTTAATACATCTGCATATCATTATAAGCTCTGCTTGCTGGAATTATACCCCCACGGTAGATTATCCGGATACACCGACAACATGTTTCACTACTGTACAAAAGCAACACGCAGCTGGCGATTGCACTCGAGAATTAAAGGTTTGTTTGCCTACCTTTCTTCGAGCAGCACTCGCGGTCATTAGCACCAAGCTTCACAGGCAACCCCATAACACTTTAAGGGGGCTTCATGCGCAGGTCTGTACCTACCAGACCTGCAGGGGCGGTTTCTCAATGGCTGCAGAGCTAGGGCTAGTTTGGGGTAGGGGGAGAAGTGGCCTCGGTTAAGGAAAGGGGCTGTAGGGTGAGGGCTGTGGTGGGGAAGGAGGGTATCCCAGGATGTGTGAGGGGGCACATGTTGATCTGTGCAAGTGGCCTCAAGATGGGGAAGGCTGAGGAGGCAGTCTCCAGAGGAGATGAAGCCAAATGGTGACGTGAGGGTTTGTGTGAGAGAGTGTGTGATGATGTCCCTTGGGCTGGCAGTGAATGAGATGCCAGTGAACGTGTGATGGGCTTATGAGTGTGTGAGTTTAGAGTGATAAGATGGTTGCTGTACCCTGGCAGCACGGATAAGATCATTCATCTGTTTTCTGCACTTGATGGTCGACCTCTTGTGTGCAGCTTTGGCACTGATCACACTGCCACTGCCTCCTAAGCCAGAGTGGTGAGACTGATGGGCCTCCTGCGGCCAGAGTGGGGGTAGAGGGCACCGCGGTGGGCATCCCAGGGATACGTTACTAAATCGGGGAGCAGACTCTTCTTGGCTTTTGGGGCAATGTCTGGGCTGCAAGCATTAAGAAGTGTGCACGCAGCCTGAGGAAGCGGTGAGGTAACGACGTGGTGGGCAAATTGGAGGCCGCTTGCCAACAAGATGATGTGTTTCCTGTGGCTGCATAACTGATGAGGTGGGAATAGGACGATGTGGTGCAAAAAGCCGCCATTGCGGCCGGTGGGTAAAACGTCCTTTTTCCTGCCTGCTACCACACTTAGTACAAATCTGGGCTGATTTCGCCCGTACTATATCCCATCTAAATTCTCACTGTGGTCTACCATTACAATGGCAACTCTGTCTCATTGCAGCTATGGACCATTTGTACAGGAATGGCGTTTCTGCGCCTGTCGGAGATAATAGGCTCTTTCCTTTGTCTTTCTCTTTTCAAATGTTTTTTCCTGTACTAATGGTGTGCACAGAGTTTACCCAGTTACAGTACTGTGTATAATGCATGCACAAAGGTATGCAGAGTCCTAGAGAATTGGATGCAATAATTTTGTCAGCTATTATTTAGTGTTCACTTAGCTGTCTGGCAACCAGCATCGTACGAGATATTCAGAAGACTCCCACAAAAGCAAAATACTACAGAAGCTAGAAATCGGAAATAAAAACAGAAAATGCTAGAATACTCAGCTGATCTTGCAGCATGTGTGGAGAGAGGAACAGTTAACATTTCAGGTCTGCAGCCTTTCATTAGAACTGGTTGCTGTCAGGGCTGCAGAGTGTTTCCAGCGCTTACTGTTTTTATGTCAGATTTCCAGCATCTGTAGTATTTTGCTGATATTAGTTCACTGCCACTTCTCTACCAGGAATGTCCACCTCGAAAAAGTTCTGCTCTTCTCTCCAATGAGATTTTCGTTTCTTTCGACCTTGTTCACTTTCGTTGCTTTCTATTTCCTTTCCCATGTTTGACCAGATCTCGATCAAACCCCACATTCACAGTCACTTCCCCATCCTTAGTAAACAGCCACACCAAGCCAGGCAAGTGGGGAGTATTCCATCACACTCCTAACTTGTGCCTTGTAGATGGTGGACTGTCTCTGGGGAGTCAGGAGGTGAGTTACTCGTCACAGGATTCCTAGCCTCTGATCTGCTCTTGTAGTCAAAGTATTTATTTAGCTAGTCCAGTTCAGTTAATGGTCAATGGTAACCCCCAGGATGTTGATAGTGGGGGGTTTGAACAGTGATGACAGCGATGGTAATGCCATTGAATGTCATGGGGCAATGGTTAGATTCACTCTTGTTGGGGATGGTCATTGTCTGGCACTTGTGTGGCTTGAATATTATTTGTGACTTATCAGCTGAAGCCTGAATGTTGTCCAGGTCTTGCTAAATATGAGCATGGACTGCTTCAGTACCTGAGAAGTCGTGAATGGACTGAACATTGTGCAATCATCAGTGAACATCCCCACTTCTGACCTTATGACGGAAGGAAGGTCATTGATGAAGCAGCTGAAGATGGTTGGGCTGAGGGCACTACCCTGAGGAACTCCTGCAGTGATGTCCTGGAGCTGAGATGACTGACCTCCAAGAATAACAACCATCTTCTTTTGTGCTAGGTATGACTCCAACCAGCAGAGAGTTTTCCCCCTGATTCCCATTGACTCCAGTTTTAGGGCTAGGGCTCTTTGATGCCCCACTTGGTCAAATGCGGCCTTGATGTCAAGGGCAGTCACTCTCACCTCACCTCCGGCGCTCAGCTCTTTTGTCCATGTTTGAACCAGGACTGTAATGAAGTCAGAAGCTGAGTGACCCTGGCAGAACCCAAATCGAGCATCAGTGATTTGAACCAGTGGAGAGTTTGGCCTCTGATTCCCATTGACTCCAGTTTTGCTAAAGCACCTTTGATGCCACACTCAGTTAAATGCTGCATTGATGTCAAGGGCAGTCACTCTCATCTCACCTCTTGAGGTCAGCAATTTTTCCATGTTTGGACTATAGCCATAATCTGTTGCCCTAGCAGAACCCAAACTGAGCATCAGTGAGTAGGTTATTGTTGTGTAAGTGCTGCTTGATAGCACTGTCGATGACCCCTTCCATCACTTTACCGATGATGGAGAGTAGACTGAGGGAGCAGTAATAAGTTACATAAATTACATAGGAACAGGAGTAGACCATTCGGCCCCTCAAGCCTGCTCTGCCATTCAATAAGATCATGCTGATTTTCTTGTGTTTCGATTTCCACATTACCATCTACCCCCGATAAATTTGATTCCCTTGCCTAACAAGAAACTATCTACCTCTGCCTTAAAAATATTCAATGCCCCCGCCTTCACTACCTTCTGAGGCAGAGAATTCCAAAATTGCACAACCCTCTGAGAGAAAAATTTCTCCTCACCTCTGTCCTAAAAGGGCGACCCCTAATTTTAAAACAGTGCCCCTCCTAGTTCTGGGCTCACCTACAAGAGGAAACATCCTTTCAATGTCCACCTTGTCAAGTCCGTTCAGGATCTTGTATACTTCAATCAAATCACCCCTCACTCTTCTAAACTCCAGTGGGAACAAGCCCAGTCTGTCCAATCTTTCCTCATAAGACAACCCGCTCATTCCAGGCATCAATCTAGTAAACCTCCTCTGAACCACCTCCAATGCATTTACATCCTTGGCCTGATTGGATTTGTCCTGCTTGGACAGGACATACCTGGGCAATTTTCCACATTGCCAGATAGATGCCACTGTTGTAGCTGTGCTGGAACAGCTTGGCTAGGGGTGCGGCTAGTTCTGGAGCACAAGTCTTCAATACTATTGCTGGATGTTGTCAGGGCCCATAGTAACCAGTGCCTTCAGCTGTTTCTTGATATCATGTGGAGTGAATTGAATTGGCTGAAGACTAGCACCTGTGATGCTGGGAACCTCAGGAGGAGGCTGAAATGAACCATCCACTTGGCACTTCTGGCTGAAGATGGTTGCAAATGCTCCAGCCTTATCTTTTGCGTTTAAAACCTATACAAGTCATGTCACATGGCAACATGTGCATATCCAAGGTGCAAACCAAGGAATGATTTGTAATAATGAGGGGACTGCAAGGTTTTTCTGGATGGAAGGGCTAAGATGGGCCAAATGGGTAATGCTTATCTTGTGAACAGTCCATTATTTTAAATGCACCATCAGGAGGGAATGTTACATTAGTGGCACACTTTATAATGGTCAAGCACCTGCCCAAGTAAAATCGTAAACACATATATCTCAGTATCATCCCAGTCTATCTTCTTCTGGATGGACTGTTTTCCATTTGTAACTGCACCAAGAGTGTCTTAAAACCCGATTACAGCCACAAATTACTTACGGGCGTGTTGAACTTTTTAAGGAAGACTTGTGTGCTTTTAAAGAAATACAAGCAAGGACACTGAGCAAAAGATGGCTGATAGTCTAAAGTGACCACTTTCTGGAAAATTCCTATGTGGATTATACTGACAGACCTGTCCTGAGAGAATATGGAATGTCGCACCTGTAAAGCTGTCATGGCCTTCTTCAAGCAGAGGGACTTAAAAGGTAGATGGGAAAGATGCAAAAGACTCAACTTTAATCTCCTGTGGTTGTAGAGATAAAAGACTGATTATCATATCCCAGCACGCATCTAAAATCCATCTCCTGTTGATTCATGTCTCAAAATGTATAAAATGATTAGAGGCAAGACATGTTTTTTTTCCTTTACAGGAATACCCAGGGGAAATGGGTTTAGAAGCTAGTTGCAGAGCAGTTCGAGTGCACTGGTGTGCTGTGTGTGCGACAGCAAGAAGAAGACCAACTAGTCACCCCTGCAGCTGCAGGCAAAGTCTCTCTCTCTCTCTCTGTTTCTGGCGACAAGGCTCAGCAAAGTCACAATCAAAAAGGAAAGAGGACAGCTTCTTCAGCCAACCTGCAGAACCAAGTGTCTCCAAACCAACTGCTAAACTGCCAGAGTCAGCTGTACCGGAATCACCTAACTTAACAGCCGCAACGTATTGCCATCTATGCCTCACAGACAAGCCAAGGACTGATCTGTATTTTTTAAAAACTTTTATTTTTGGACTCTTAACATCTCATTTCTGATCTGGTTTGTATGTGTGTGGCATTTTTATTACTTTTCTAGGGGTCTTAGTAACTAATAAACTTACTCTTTTTTTGAGTCAAGAATGCCTGGTTAAATTGGCTCCTTCTAAAACATAAATACATTTGGACTGGAAAAAGGTATCCAAGGGGGAAGGGATCCCTTCTAAATTAACCTTGTTGTGATCAACTGAACGAGTTGAATAAAGAAGGGAGCCTCCTCCTCCTCCTCCTTATTCCTCCTCACCCAGGAGGATAACAAAATTGGGGTCCCGTTTGGGAAGTTAACAAATTGGGGAAATCTTGCCCAGGGACCGGTTGTAACAGGAGCTGGTTACAAGCAGCAGCTCTCCTGACCAAAAAGAGTTGTCCTGTCACTGTGCATAATCCTTACACAGCCAGCCAGGCATGACTAAAGAAATACGATGGATAAGGTTACCAGGGAGTCAAATACATTGCCAGTAAATGTTCACCACAATTATTCAGACTGGGGATTGTCTTGTAAACATGATTAAAAATCTAGATGATTGTGAAATAATTTTAGATTTAATGTTTACCATGGGACTGTTTTTTTCACTGAAAATATGGATTTTTTAAAATTGAGAACTACAATTGCATTTTGAGAATGCTGTCTCCTGAGGCCAGTCTTACATTGTGCTGGAACATTCTTCAATCCCTGCCTGAACCAATGGCCTTTTGTACAAGAGGATAATGGACTGCACTTGAGAATTCTTGCTGTATCCATTAGCAACCAGAACTGCTAGGAAAGGATTTCTGACTTGAGGCATTGATGTCTCTTCCTCTTATACTGCTTGTACTTTAATCCAGCCCAGAATCAGACGTATATACAGAAACCCTTTGTGCAGTTGTCTTATTTTTATTTCTGCCTACTTTTCACCCTTTCTGTCCTGTGATGCTACCTCATGGTAGGATATGAAGAAAGACTTTATATAGTGCTGTTCATGATGTCATGATGCCTCAAAGCGTTTTGTATCCAATTCAGTACTTTTTAAATAAAGTCAGTGTTGTAATGAAGGAAGTGTGGCAGCTAATTTGACCATGGCAAGGTTGCACAAACAACAGTGAAATAACCCCAGCTAATCTGTTTTTGTGATGTTGGTCAAGGATAAACATTGGTCAAGACACCGGGGACAACTGCCCTGCTCTTTTTCAAAATAGTGCCTTGGAGGCCTCGGTTTAACTTCATATCCAAAAGACAGAACTCCCTCTGTACTGCAGTAAAGTGCCAACCTGGAGTATATACTCAAATCTCTGGAATAGGACTTGAACCCACAACCTTTGGACTCAGAGGTGAGAGATCCACACCTCAATGGGACCTTATGTACTTCACCTAGGATACTGATCTTCATTTGCAAACACTGAACCCAATTGTATCACCTGCTGCCCTACCCTGAGATTAGCTAACTCAACACAAAGTAGAGATTTGAATCTTACAATCTCTGTATCTGTACAGCCCAGTTCTTTTGCCAACTGGAACATTGGGAGATGTGGCTCTTTTTTTATATGATGGTATAATAAAACAGTGGAGCTAGGGAGAACTGAAGGGAATTGAATGAATTTAACTCTAATAGTTAAATCAACAAGGAAAGAAGCATTACTTCATTTAATCTTATGAAATGAAATAAAGAGGCATCAAGAATTGATGTGCGAGCAGAACACTTAGGAAGTAGCAATCACCGTGTCGCTGGATTCAGTATGAAAATCGGAAAGGAAAATCAAGGATAAAATTCCTGTGAAATAAGAACAGATGTGACCCCAGCAGAAAGTTTACCAAACAGGTCAATGGATCAGCAATGGGGAAATCTTCAAATGTAAGCTGGCTGGAGAACATTCATGTCGGGCAAAAAGGGAGCACGCCTAATGATACAGTTCAACAGATCGTTCTATTGGTTGATGGAATGTGGATGTCACTGACAAAGCCAGGATTTATTGTCCATCCTTAATTGCCCGTGGGAAGGTGGTAAGGAGCAGCCTTTTTGATTCGCTGCAGTCCATGTGGTGTAGGTACACCCACAGTGCTGTTAGGAAGGTTTAGACCCAGCGATAATGAAGAAATGGCGATATAGTTCTAAGTCAGGATTGTGCGTGACTTGGAGGGAAACTTGCATCTGGGGTGGTAAATTAAAAGTAAATTGAAACTTTACAAAGCATAAGATAAAACAAGGGCTAACAATGTTAAAGAAAATCATGACAAACACAGGTAACTTGGGGAGGAAGCGAAGCAATTGTCAGAGGTAATTGGAGAAGAGTAAGTCCTTTTGAAAACATTTGTGGAACTCAAATGGGTGACAAACCAATGGGCCTTGCTGGCAAACATACCGGCCTTTTAAAGAAGTCAGAGGGAAGATAGAGAGAGTCTAAAGCCAAATGTACAATCTTCCTTAAATTGCAAGTCACGCCTGGGGCCTGGAGGGTACCATTTCTGTTCAAGGAGGAAGAGAACTGGATAAAGAGGATACAGTGGATGTTGTGTATATGGATTTTCAGAAGATGTTTGCCAAAGGCATAGTTCAAAGAAGCTTGTTCTAAAAGTTCAGGTATACGATACATGATCAAATGTAGCAACATGGATAGATGATTGACAGACATGGAAAAGAATGGGATCAATGGGTGGATTGAAAAAGGATTGGAAGTGGTGTATCCAGGGATCGTTGTTGTGGGTCGACACACATATGTGATGATTTGGATTTCGGCATAGGGAGCAGGATCTCAAAGTTTGCCAGTAGAGTGAAAGCAGGAATTTTGCAGTGATGTAGACTGCAAATATTTCAGGAAGATTTGGCTACTTTAGCATAATGGACAGACATGTGGTAGATTGACCTGAGTCTGGAGAAATGTGAGGGAATATAGTTTGGGAGGAAAAAACAAGGAGCAGGAGTTCACACTTAGTGGCAAAAGGCTGAATTGTTTAGAAGAGCAGAGAGTCCCAAAGGTTCAAATATCTAATTTCCTGAAGTGAATATTGCAGATATATAACCCCTCACAGACAGGCATTGAGCACTGTTGAACTGAATAAAGCTGTATATGTGGTTTCAGGAGCAGCATATTTTCACACTATCGGAGACTGAACCAATATACCTAAAATATAATTAATTAGTAAAAATTAAAACCCTGAATGGGCTGAGAGTTGAATCTAAAGCGCCTTTAGCCCAGGCTTGTGATATAGTCTGATCCCAGTATTTAGTTATGATTTGCTTCTACCCACAGTAAGTCAGCTATATGCAGAGAATTGAATCTGCTTCCTTTGATCCCCAATTTCAAGAATCACTCAATTCTAATAATCACACTCATTATTTTAGATTTAATGGGGGCAGGAAGATGAATGCATTTACTATAGGATTTACTCAACACAAAAGAGATATTGATCGTCCTTAAGTCCCTGTGGATTCCATCGAAAGCAGAAGGATTAACTCAAATAAAAGCAATTGATTTATAAATGTCTGTGACCAAGCTGTAATCCCAGCCTGGATAATTTTTGAATTGTCAATTGATCGAATAAATGTGAATTGATTTCACCACCAATGAATGAAAAATGAAACTCTACAGTAAGTTTGAATAAAACTAGTCTCAATGAAAGATGGATCCAATCTGGGACTGGAGCAGCACACTGCTCCCAGTGGTGGTTGTTAACATGACAACAGAATGAATGTTGAAGCCCAGCAGTGAAGGGAGATAATAATGAACCGAAATGAAGCACGGGAAATCAACAGAATTCCTCCAAGTCTTTCCGTGCTCTTGGCAACCACGGAACCACAGAACCATTTTGGCACAAGCAAAGGTAATTCAGCTCATCCAATCTGTGCTAGTTGTTTGTTACAGCAATCAAAAAATAACCCCGCTGCCCTGCTCTCTCCAGTATGTTCTACGGCTTCAAATGTTTATCCAATTTTTCCCTTAAAATATACAATGGTCTCTGCCTAAACCACTGTTACTTCTTTTGCAGACAGCACACCAACTTGGTCAATAAGGGGCTGTGTAGATTGTCTCCTCCCTTCCCCTGACTCATCGTCCTCCACCTGCTCCTCAGCTGGTCACCATATGGATGGTGGCAAGTGCTCTGCCTTCACACTGGCGAGGCTGTGCAGCATGCAGTAGACTACCGTGAATCTTGACACCCATTCTGCCAGGTACTGGAGGGCTCCTCCAGAGTGATACAGGCAACAGAAGCATTGTTTCAGCACACCATTCACCTGTTTTATCACATTTTGTATCCAGCATGACTTTCTTCGTATGCTGTCTATGTGTGTGTGGGTTGCTCACCAGAGCCTTCAGTCATGTGGGCAGCAGACATCCCTTGTTGCCCAGTAGCCATAGTAGTTGCAAACAGTAGCTGTTTGTCATGGCGGCTCAGAAGTAGCTGGCACAGCAGGTTGACACAGAATGAAGGCTGCCAGTGTGCCAGCCATCGACCTGCATGATTCACTGCCTAAGATCACACACCAGCTGGACATTGAGGGAGTGGAATCACTTTCAGCTGCAGTGCATCTCAGAGCTGACATGCAATGCTTGCAAAGCCAACGTGTGTGCAGTCAGTGGTACCCTGCACCGTGGGGAAGCCTGCAATCCTCACAAAGCCGTGTGCCCAATCTGTCTGCTTCTCTTTGGCAAGAGAGAATGAAATGTATTCAGCTCTCTTGGAATACAGTGCCCCAGTTACATAACAGGGAACAGCAAACTGGGAGATGTTGTAAATATCTCCATCTGCAGCCTGGGAGGGATCAAACAGATGAAAATTCATGGCCACGATGACCTTCACAGCCGCTGGCAATTCCATTCTCACCATTCTCTGAGGTTGTGGTTGTGCTGCAGCAGGTGGCAGATTCTATTGAGGGTGTCCTTACTAAAGCGCAGGTATCTGGCACAATAGGTAAAAAATTGCCTTGTGTGGCGTCGCTTGTAGCGCCATGACAGAGGCCTTGTGATGCTCTACTGGTGTCCCTTGCACCGTCGGCTGTTTCCTGCATGGCTGGTGCAGTGTTCTTCCAGGATAAGGGCTCACACAGGCACATCCCCTGCATACACCATGAGGCTCTGATTCAGTGCTATCATATGGCCACACAGCCCAACCAGCTGATGTGCTGTCAGGATCACAAATTTTGCCAATGAATGTCCAGGCAGTGCCTGCATTATTCACTGAAGAAGAAACATGCATGATGCACCCTGATTCCAGGCAAGTTGGAGCCTTTTCTATTGGGTAAGTGTCTGGAAGTACTCTGTGGCGTTTTCTCAGGTTGTTTGTTGAGTTCCTGGATTTGCCAGTGAGTGTTGCTGCATCATCTCGGGACTAGGGCTGGTGTTGTATTTCTATGTTCGTTTAATACAAACTTACCAATCTCATACAGAACCGGTAAGCTCAATGTAGGTTCAGTATACTTGAAGATGTGGTAAAGAATTGCTCATCAGATAGATTTACTGTAAAGATTCAACAGCTATTGTTAACACAAAAGTCCAGTTGTAATTCTTTCGCACCACATGCTGCTCGCTAAACTGAGAGCTCCTCTGAACAATGTCTCTCATCCTGTCTACTTACACATTAGCACATATTCTCTCTTAAAGCAATATCACAAGAGGGAAGACAGAGGAGTATGAGACCTGTGCACACAGGTTGCAAGTAGTATGGAGACAGGAGTGGTGCTGCCTCTGGGTCTGCAGCATAACAGAAAGATAGAGTAGAGGCTGTGGAAAGGGGAAGAACTGCGCTATGCCCTCTGCCAACTTGGAGCCAGAGTTTTCCATGCTCCTTCCCAGGAGGCTGTGTGACAAGCCTGTCAATACTCCCAGCATCTTGCTGTGCATGCCCATCAGCATTCTCCAATTTGCCAACCCACTGAGGTTTCCATATGAGGTCTCGGCAGCAAAACTCGACAGCAGCCTTAACATCCGGTGAACTAACAAATGAACCATCCTTTCCTTGTGGCCTGACTGCAGCCCACTCATGCCCAGATACTTACCATGTCTTCCAACTGTACATTTGCCTCTGATGTATGTGCAGTATCAGTATCTGAGCTGGTGGCTCTGAGAGCCAAAAGAAGTGACAATGCCAGCACTGTTTAGTGGGATCACAACGACTTACAGGTTAGATGTCTTCATCAGTGCTGTGCTCATTGCTCTCTTTCCCCCTCCAAGGGGCTGCTGTGGCTTGCCAGGTGGCTGTTCTTGATTATCTGAAGCAGGAAAAGGGAACAGGAAGGTTGGGGTGAGGGAAGGGGATTAGAGTGGGAATCAAGAGGTGCATGGTCACGTCATCAGCAGCTTGCTCACTGTGCCAGTCAGCAGGATGAAGGTGAGCTGGGCATTGAGAAGGGGCATAAGGCAGGATGATGCCATTACTCTCAATGTTTTAGAGATACCAGATGCCAAAGGCCCCATCGTAGCCAGCCCCCTGATGCAGAGAACCAAATCCTGGGTACGGCTCAGGCGATGCAGGAGTCCTGGTTCCTGTTGGCTCCTCTCTTCTCCCTTTTTATTGTGTGCCACCTTGTCTTGCAGGAGATAGGGAAGAATGTCAGTGATTGTGTCGTGCTGTATTTGGGTGAGGGATCTGCCATAGCTGAGTAGCTGGAGGTATGTGTAGGCAGCAAGAGGTGGGTGTGAGGCTGGCAGCATTAGTAGGTTTGTGAGGGTGAGGTGGAGTATCAGAATGTTAGGTATGAGTCCTAAATGCCAGTGACTGGTGCTGGGTGAGTGATGGGGATGTGTTACACTGCACAGTGTGAGAGGTTGGTAGGGTGATGGGTAAAAGATCACATGGGAAAATCCATTCAAAGACAGTGACCACCCACGTTAAGCCGTTAGACATTTTGTGGCATTGCTGCCAGGCCCTCGGGTCCAGACTCTGGGGGTTGACCTTGCTGGTCACCTGCTCCCACTCCCTTCCTGAGGATGGTCCTCGAGTATCTTCTGTTCCTGCTCCAGCCCACCTATAGCTCTAATGTCTCCAGAGCTGCATCCATCAGTCTGGATCCCTCTGTCTGCTTTGGTGTTCACTTTCCAATAAGTTACGTAGCAGCAATCTTTTGGTGCAGCTTCCCTTTAAGCTACAGCCTGCCTTTAGGAAGAGCAGGCTGATTGGACCACCTGGTGTGCAAATAATACTGCCGGGCCCCCCTGATGAGTGCAGAATCTATAGGCTGCACTCCGAAGTAGACAGCAGTGCAGGGGCTGCTCGGGCCAATGCTACAAGCACTCAGATGAAGTGGATACAAGATTTGCATTTTGTCCATCTCAATCCAATTGGGTGCAGGAACATCATTCTAACCAATTTCTAGCCTGCTGTTCCTCACTGAGATCCAGGTAGGAGAATTTCTCCTTGAATGTCCTGGTTGGATATGGCCTGTTGCACCAGAAGTGTGCATAGGCTGCAGGTGACTTTTTGGAGCCAAAACTTCTTTGACAGCTGTTCTCCTCTTCCTCAGCCTTCTTCCAGCAGTTTGTTCTGCTCTGTGTGGCCTCTGTTCATCCTCCCAGTCATGTTGTATTCCTACAGGAATGCATACTGCTGCACTGGGAGCAAGTGATCTGTGCAGAACCCTTGAAGTCAGGACAAAGTCCTTCAGCATGTATTACATCGCCCTTTGTTGACTTCAGCAACTTTAAAGAACTCGAGAAGCCACCAAACGCTTGTACAATCACAGCAAGAGCCTGTAGAAAGTAATCCAGCAACTAACCTGTAAGTGGTTACGATCCCACTAAACTGTGCTGGTATCGTTGGGAGGTGGTGGGGGTGGGGGGGGAGGCTTTCCTGCTTCTGAATGCATGTTCACCTGTGTGTGTTTGAGAAGTGGCGTTAGTTGGAACATTGAATTCCAAAATAGTTGCTCTGTTGTCAAATTTGTGATACATGCTGATGGACATCATGATCTGCTTCTGTTGGCTGCTTCCGGCATGCGGTTCTATGTGGCTTGCACCAGAAGTGTGCATAGGCTGCAGGTGACATTTTGGAGCCAAAACTTCTTTGACAACATCAAGAAAACAGACACTAAGGAGCCAAATTTTATGACCTACCATGATACTTTTGTACCCCATGCTCCTAATTAATGGTTAATTTTATCTTGGGCCAGATTTTCACTACCGAGGTGGGGTAGCTCGAGTTGGGAAATTTCCCTGCTTGGCAGAACCCCTTGATAGAAAGGGCCCTGTCACATGCAATTTTCATGCTGAGAAGGCAGGGCTGGATCAAATTGGACCCGCTGACCCCGAAAGCTGTGCGGATGCAGCCATGGGAGTGGGTGAGTTTGTTAGAACTGATGCGGTTTTCTGGGACTTTTAGGTCCTCTAACCCTCTCCCTCCACAGCGCCCCCCTACCACCCTCCCATGCCCCCTCACATCCCCATTCCACCTTCATGCCACCTCATACCCACTCACCCAGTATTAATTATGGGCAGGTCTCAGGAGGCATGTGGAGATGAAAAAAAAATCTAACAATCTAATGGAGCTCTCACTCATACATGCTTGATAAAGAGAAGTAAACTCTCCTTCATGAAAACTACTTAAAGATTTTAAATCCCCTCAAGTGGCCAAGCTGTTATAAAGACAGACAAACTTCTATTCAGTAACTACATAAAAGGCAGCTAATAAGCTCTTAAAACTGCCAATCAAAATGTAAACTCAGTCCCCGATTAGATAAGTGGTTTTGGATCTTTTGAAACTCAGCCAAACATTCATAACGGGTTCAACTGTAATCACAGCCCTTTGGAAATATCAACAATTAACTCTATTGACACTGCAGGAACAGAAAAAATGTTTTTTCTAAGCTGTACCAGATGGCCTGTCAAATACAGCAGTCATGCACATGCACTTTTTAAACTATAACTGACAGCAGCAGCCTAGTTTTTCCTGCTTTTAAAAGGCTGAGGATTAACTTCAGATCATTACCCTTAAACAGAACTTATCTGCACTTCAAGAGCGTTTGTGTCTCCTCTATAAATTTGTGACTCCCACACTGGGTTAAGGTCCTTGGAACAGCAAAAATTGAAATCTGTTTAAATTCAGCACTAATTTCAAAAGGCCCTGCTGAGTTTGGGTTTCCTGTCTGTGTGATTCACACCCTGTTCCCTGCCACTACCAGTGAAAATGTTATTGGCCAGAAATGGAGGCAGACATCTGAGTCCTGCACCCAATATTTAAAGGTCTCTGGAGTCATCCCAACTCTGAGAAAACATTGTCCTAAGTTTGGCCACAATTGACGTTGGACTAACTATAACTACCTGGTTGATCTTTCTCCATCTTCTTGAAAAAAGGTGTTTTATTGGCAATTTCCAGTTCCATAGTTTAATCTGCATACTTAAGTAAAAATGACATATTGCGGCTAGAGTCTCTTTTCTCCCCTCTTTGACTTCTTACAACTGTCTTAAAAACTGTCTACGCCAAGGTTGAGTTCAGCTTAATTTATTGAGAACCAATTCCTTTTCCACAGCTATCTCTATCTATGGCTCCATAACCTCCTCTTGTACATTTACGTTTCCAATTCCACAATCATTTTTACAAAAACAAATGCGATATGTATTATATATTTATAATACCTTCACCCACTACAATTGGACTCCCTCCTTCATCCCTGAGTGGTTCTTTCTTCTCAAGTTGAGATGTTGAATAGCACAGAGGAGACAAGTGGAAGTGTGGAGGGAGAAAATAAAAGTACCTTGTGTGAGACATGGTTCACTCCTGTTTTTGAGTCCAACGGTTGTGGTTTCAAGCCCCCAGTGACCTGAATATGGTCTCCAGGCTTCAATGCAGTACTCTGAGGTTGCCTTTGGGTGAAATCTTAAATTGAGGCACCACCTGCCCTCTCGGGTTAACAAAAGGGATCCCATGGCATTATTCAAAATAGAGCCTGGAATTCTGCTGGTGCTTTGACCAATATTTATCTCTCATCCAACACTTCCAGAAAGAAATTATCTGGTCACTTATCTCACTGATATTTGTTTGAACTTTTTGTGTACAAATCGGCTGCCACATTTTCATACATTACTACAATTTAAATGTATTTCATTGACTGTGAAGCTCTTCGGAATATCCTGAGGTAATTTTAAAAATGTATTTCATTTCTTTACCTTCTCTTTAACTTGTTTTTAGGTATTTTTACAAGCCCTTATAATTTCATATTATATTATCTTAGGCTTAAACCATATTCTTTTTAGTCCTTCTAATCTCACTTTTCACTTTCCCACTCACAGTGAATTAACTCATAATTCTGACTTGAATTGCTCATTTTAACTTGCAGCCTTTTGCTTGATCAAAACAATGATTCTTTGGGGAGCACGGTCACAAAGAGATAGTTTCTATGAAATTGGGTTCTGCCTCATTTATATTGCGAGTAATTAGAAACAGCAGAAATACAAGTCATATGAAATATAACGAACAGAGCAATTATAGGATAATAGTAAAACAAACAAGAAGATTACATGATACTTGTAGGCAAGGCTGGAATTTAAGGAAGGGTAATAACTAAGACAGCCTTAGACCAGCAAATCAAAAACAGTTTCTGAAGAGCGGAAGAACTCCTGAGATTGAATCATTCTTTACCTTTGTATTGTGTTAAGGGATTTCATTGCTGGGATATGGAAGACTCTAAAACAATTTACAGTCTTTGAAAACTCCAAATAAAAGGACTGCAGGTTAAGATTACTCTTCAGTTAAAACACACTGCATTTGAAATCAGTTCCTTTGAGAAAGCAGTAAACCCATTAGTTTATGACTGAGTTAAAGACCTAGAGGTGCTGCTCACCTCAGCTGGTGTGTTTAATAAATTCCTGAAAGGATCACCTAATGGAGTATTTGGCAAATGGGAATGAGGGGACAGGAAGCAATGGGCTTAACCTGTTCCAACTGTGCCTACTACTGGTGAGCAGCAAAGCAGGGCTGGTTGTAAAAATGTAAATAAACCTTTCCAACTGGCGGACAATGCACAGACACAGGGGTGGGGGGCAAACATGGGAGCAACTTCGATTTTCGGTTATTTTAGGTGAAATACATTATACATTAATTCCTTGCCTGTCAGATTTATTCATACCCAGATGTGGATGCAGGCCAAAGAAACAGATAACGAAACAGTTGAAGGAAATGAATGTCGAGATGACATACGCACAGCGAACCAGCTACATTCGGGTCCCACTGCTCCAAGTGCACGTAATTAGAAAGAATTAATTAGAAGATTGTATTCTCCAAACCGATTCTGTTGTACTAATCCCAGGCGGGAACATTTAAAGTACCTGATAGCCCTATTAGGTGCTTATTGAACACATTATAATATTAGTTGAGTATGTACTAGAGTCTGATGACAGTCTCATAATCAAACTCACCAATTTCTGTTTATCTATTCTCCCTTTGTTTTCACGCACATGGTCCTTACTGAAATGAGTCTGGCAATGTTCCATTTCCCTCTTTTTCAGCATCAAATGACTTGGCAGCTCCCTTGTTATACAGACCAGGAAGGTTGCCAGTAAATAATTATTTATCTCCAGAAGAATTGGCTGCTCCAGGTTAAAATCAAGGCTCTTTGGTATTGGGCACCTTTGATAACTTTCCAAGCATGTAGGGTTGGTGGGGGCGTTAAAGGATTTGAGGCAGCTGAAATGCTTCCTGAAAAGCTGTTTCTCAGACTCTGGTGTTTATTATTAACTCACTCTCTGAATTAATATCAGACCAGGAATCTGCCTCAAGGCCCACTCTCAATTTCCTTCCATTGCTGCTAACATAACATCCCTGTTGGGGAACTGGGAGGCCTAGGCTCAGACCTCAAACCCAAGCAAACAAGGGTCTGCCTCAGTGACTTTCAAACACAGTTGCTAGCATGTTAGATGTCTGCTTGATGAGAAATTCTCATGAGATTTTGTGCTTTTATAAAAAACCTGACAATTAACAGACTCTCAGTGAAACTGCCCTTCCTCCTTGCTTTGTACCTATTAAGTGAGGAAGTGATTTGAAGAACTTCTCAGCACAGAATTGAGACCAGGCAAAACTCTGGAACTGATTATGAGGAATAAAGGTGCAATTTGCTTGTATGATCACGACCCAGTGATCTGCAGCCAACAAGGATTCAGAAGATCTTGCCTGACCAAACACCTTCACTTTTGTTTGATGAAAGGGAGAATGACAAACCCTATGGTTTACCTAGGATTCCACAAAGCTTTTGACAGGTGATATTAAACTAAAGGGAGGTTGACGTTGAAGAGGCAGCTCAGGAACTACAAACGAAATAGATGCAGGGCAAGATTTTCACTGGCGAGGCAGGTAGCTTGAGTCAGGAAACTTACTGACTCGCTGGACCCGCCTCAGTAAAAAGGCCCCCAAATGTTGCGATCTTTGTTCTGGGGACATAGATGCAGGATAGAGTCGGGCCCTCTGATCCTGGAAGAAGAGTGTAGGTGGCAATGAGAGTGGCCGAATGCCAATATGGGCTCATTTGTAGACCAGCCTCGGTTCTCCGGGACTTCGTCCCTGTTGTATTAAAGGCTTTTAGGCCCTCGAGCCTTCACCCCTCATATCCTCTCACTCCCCATCCATCCCCCATGCCACCTCCATGCTGAACTCAAGCCAACTCATGCCCCTTGCCCACGCCCATTGTCCCTCATATCCTATGTGCCAACTCATGACTTTTCCATGCCCATTCACCCAGGATACACTATGTACAGAACCAATCAAGCATATTGTGACATGTGTGGAACTGCTCAGGGGATTAAAAAACACCCATTCACATATCTTCTTTTGAAAAACAAACTGTTGTTCCTACAACCGTACAAAATTGTCAATCAGACAAACCATTGAAATAGTGCTGCAAACACTCCACAGACCTTAATAAACAATGAAACATTGACAAAAGAGATCACAGAAAGAACAATTTATTATAGCCGCTTAAAGATGTCAATCAAGCAAAACCCCTCCAATGGCCCCTTAGGGGCTGTGGGGGTTGAGGGGGAGCAGCAGTCTTCCCCACCTGTGGCCCCTCCTTCGGGGTGGAGCCTTTGGCTCCGATGGCAGCCCCCACCTTGCCAGACTTCCCCTGGGAGGCTGCCTTAATGAAACTGGTAGCTTCCACATGCATCGGGGGGGGGGATGCTGTGCCAGCAATCCACATGGTAGCCCACCGCCACCCCCCCCCGAGAAAATCTCCCTGACAGCAGGAATGCATCAGGGCACCATCCTGGCACAGCTTCCCACTATTTTCCCATGCCTTCGTTCCCAACTTTACTGCCTGTCACCACGAGACCAGGAAAATCCTGCCCTCAGTGCCAAGTCTTCCACCTGAAAAATGGTCACTTAGACTAGTTATCATTGGATAACTGGTTTTCACGGAACTGTAGCTGAATCACTATCTTCAGGAAAAGCGGAAAGAAAGACTGGTGGGAAAATGTTTACAGAAAAATGGTCACCCATCAGATAGTTACAGGCTGGGATCCAACAAAGGGGTTCAACTGATATGTAACTAGAACAGTGGATGCCTGGGAATGATTATGGGCTGGAACCTAAATGAGGGATTCAGATGGTTTGTATATAGAATAATGGATATCCAGGATTGAATTACATGCTGGAGGTAATCAAAGAGTTTTAATTTAGAATAATGGACTCTAATGAAATTGTAAAGGGAGGGCAAGATGCTGGATTGACATTAACTCCAAAATGAGATTTTTCATCACTGTTGCAGTAACTACAGGATTAAAGATCCCTGACAGTAACCCCTAAAGGCAGAGGGGTTGGACACAGGTAGACACGCAATGCAGGTGCCATCACATTGGTCACCTGGTATACGTCAATTTGATTGACCTCAATGGAGCTGAATATGGGATACAGTGTATGACAGGCGGCCGATGATAAACCAGCCATTAGCTGTCCCAGCCATGGCCAGTTTCAATCTGAGGCTGGTCTATCATTCTGCCCTTTTAAACAATCAGTAGTTAAAATAAACTATACAAATAGCGTCAATGCCCTGTTACCTTTATGCTTTCCAGATGTTTATTTGCATTCTCTAAATATAAATTGGTGATGCTCTGAGGCTGTGTGAGTAACCGGAATTATTATCAGCAGAGAAACAATTATTAAGCTTCAGCTGGAGAACTGCAGTGCTCCTGCTTTTAATTCAGATTCTTCACACTTTCAGGCACAGTCATTCATTGAAGTCAGTTACCTGGATGATTTCAGTAATCACAGTTTAACCAAAGGTTTGCCAGAGGTGGAAGAAGCAGAAAAAGAACACCGGAGTTATTCTTGACATCAGGAAGCAGGGGTGCCTGCTGAGAGACAGACCCCTGCCCTTGCTGCTTACCCCCCTGCACCCCTCCATCTGTGACCCCCATCCTCCCCCCCACCCCGCCCCATGCAACATTACTTACCTGTGGCCTGTGTCTCTCTGTGATCCTGGGACTCTGGTGCCTGTCCTTCTGGCAACAGCCACAGCCTCCCTTGTGGGGCTGCTGACCACAAGAGGCGCTGGCTGCTAATTGGCCGACAGCTCTCAGTCGGCAACACTTCCACCCCCGGGGTCTTGGTTCCAGGGGAAGGCCCACTCGCCACATGCCTTGCCACTGCCTGATTGGCGTGTGGTTTGGTAGACCTTCCTGAAAAGTGTCAGTGTGGGTCTCTCATCAGCTCTCCAGCTTGCAGGCAAGACCCTATTGCCTCAACAAAATTCCAATTAAGGGAGGGGGTGAATTTAACCCCAGGCTTGACTTTACTCTCCGTTAACAGAGGTTATATCAGATGAGGTGTGGAACATTGATCCTCCTGTTCCCTCCACAGATACTCCCTGACTTGCTGAGTGTTGTCAGCATTTTATGCTTTTGTTTCAGATTTCCAGCATCTGTTGTTTTTGCTTTTTGTTAACATCAGTATGTACCATTGCACACTGGTATATGTCAGTGCACACCAGTGTGTGCCAGTGCACAATGGTATATGTCAGTGCACACCAGAACATACCATTGCACACTGGTATATGTCAGTGCACATCAGTGTGTGCCAGTGCACACTAGTATATGTCAGTGCACACCAGAACATATCATTGCACACTGGTATATGTCAGTGCACACTAGTGTGTGCCAGTGCACACTGGTATATGTCAGTGCACGCCATTATGTACCAGTGCACACTGGTATATGTCAGTGTGCACCGGTGTGTGCCAGTGCACAATGGTATATGTCAGTGCACACCAGTGTGTGCCAGTGCACACTGGTATATGTCAGTGCACACCAGAGTGTGCCAGTGCACACTGGTATATGTCAGTGCACGCCATTATGTACCAGTGCACACTGGTATATGTCAGTGCACGCCATTATGTACCAGTGCACACTGGTATATGTCAGTGCACACTAGTGTGTGCCAATGCACACTGGTCATGTGTCCCATTACACACAGGTACATGTCAGTGCACACCAGTGTGTGCCAGAGCACGCTGGTCGTGTGTCCCATTGCACATTGGTACATGTCAGTGCACACCAGTGTGTGCCTGTGCACACTGGTCGTGTGTCCCATTGCACACTGGTACATGTCAGTGCACACCCATGTGTGCCAGTGCATACTGGTTGTGTGTCCCAGTGCACACTTGTACATGTCAGTGCATACCAGTGTGTGCCAGTGCACATTGGTATATGTCAGTGCACACCCGTGAATGCCAGTGCACACTGGTACATGTCAGTGCACACCAGTGTGTGCCAGTCCAAAATGAATGGACTAATTTTTTAGTTTCAATGTAACAAATTGTGGTTATAAAGCACCATTAACACAGCAAAACATCCCAAGGCACTTCACAGGAGCATTATCCAACAAAATTTGACACGAGGGAGATATTAGGATAGGTGACAAAAGCTTGGTCAAATTTTTAAGGAGCATCCTAAAGGAGGAAGGAAAGGCAGAGAGGCGGAGAGGTTTAGGCAGGGAATTCCAGAGCAGGTTCCTGAAGCACAGCTGCCAATGGTGACACAATTTAAGACGAGAGCACCTCATATCATGAAAGTTTCCGATATTTTTCCTTAGTAATATTTTTATTAATATAAAACTAGTTTAATCCAAATGGAAAGTTCTTTCTCCTGGATTATAATGTTGCACTTTGCTGTTTTCAAGAAAGTTGATATCTATCCATTGTTCTCAATGGGACCAAAAACAACATCTAACATTTCTCTTCCACATGCTGGCACTGTGTCAGGATTCTCAGAATTCCTTAACTCGGCCAATGTGATATTCCCTTGCTGTGAGTCGATCTCCCATGTACTCAGTTCATTTCCTGCAAGGAATCTCTCAACCAGCACTCTGCTGAAGAAGCTGAATTTCCAGAAGTGTTAACATAGCAGATGCTGTGGGTCGAGCTCTCGAAGGGTGAGGAGGCCTCTGATTTTAGACATGATTCAGTGTATGATTTTTAATATGATAAGCTGACTGTGATCTCACAAGAGACGTCATGGGCAGCAATGGTTTCCAAGCCCATCCTAAGGGTAAGAGCCTGATCTGCTGCCTGTGATCTCTAAATCAAGATATCCACCTTGAGCCCTGGCAATGATCCTTACCCCAGCATTGGCTCTTGACTTCTGTGAGGATTTTGCCAGGAGCCATGTGCCATGACTACAGATAATGGCCTCTGCCATCTTCTAAGAGTAATTAGGCATAGCATGGACAAAAAGCATAGGTGCTGGCAGCTGTAGGTTTATCTGCTGGCTAGCATCAAGCCATCAGTCAGTTCTCCCTCCACAAAACTGCATTGTCAATGGTCATGGGAACTGCCAGGAAAAGTGCTGGAAGCAACTGTAAAGATAATGCAGACATCAAGGCCCATCTTCAGTAGGCAGACAACCTGATACACGAGTTAGCCATGCTTCAATGGTAGAGCTCCTATCTCTCAGTCAGAAGGTTATGGGTTCAAGTCCCACTGCAGAAGAAGAGCATGCAATTTAGTGGAATGTATTCCAGGGGCCCTCAGCCAGCAATTAGAAACACTCCACTCAGGTCGTTACCTCATTGCCTTGTGTGGGAGTTTGCTGTGTACACATTGGCAGCAGTTTTTCCTACTTCAAAAGCACTTAATTGGCTATAAAGTGGTATGGCACATCCTGATCACAAAAGGTGCTTTATAAATTTAAGTCTTTCTTTCTTGAGTATAATATCCAGAAATGCCACAAGACTGGCCCCTTTGAATGAAAAGTTCTTACAGCACAACTGATAAATGGACAATAACCTTCCCTAGCCACCAGATTGCTGATTGTACTGCACACTGTGGCCCTGTGTTGAGCTAGTTGACCTCAGTAAGGTTTCATCATCTCCAAGGGGGTTGGGGTGGAGTGGGGTGGGGGGTGCGTGGGGAATTAGGTGAATAAATCCATCAGTATTCCTGCTGACCTTCACGGCAGAACGTCTGTGGGTGGATGCCAGATAAGGAAAATAAAGTCTACGTAGTCAAATAGCCTGGGAGCAAAACCTTCCATAAGAGGATGGCCACCTAGGCAAGGTACAGTATGTAACTGAATCCCAGCGCGAGGCAGCATGGGGCAGAGTGGGGGCACAGAGGTTAGGGGGAAAAACTGTTATTTCTATGCAACATGTTGGATCCCGAATGCACTGATCCATGGAGAGGTGGCAGTGGCTCCTAGCTGACGTATGACTGTCCTCAGCTGCACTGACTTCCCACATATTACAGGACACACATTCCACATGACTGAGCTGCCCTGTCATGTCTTAACTTTACTTCCCTTATGTTAACTTTATTTTACTTTGATTTACTTATATTACTTTACATTACTGGCCCTGGCTTCTCCTTATTCCTAGTGTTTCTTACTCAAATCTAAGTAGCTAGTTCCCCTTGAAAATAATATGCTTTCCAAATTTACAGTTATTTAAGGACACTCCCTAACAGCAGTTTCCTTCCAACCAATGAAGAGGGGGCAGGGGAGTTCTCAATGGTGTTCTGGCCAATATTTATTCCTCAACCAACATATCTAAAACAGATGATCTGGTAATTATTGCTGTTTGTGGAAGCTTGCTGTGCACAAATTTGGTGTTGCATTTCCTACATTATAAGTGACCACTCTTTAAAAGTACTTAATTGGGTGCAAAGCACCTTGGGGCATCCGGGTGTTGTGCTATATAAATACAAGTCGTTTTTTTCAATCTCATGGCCCCACAGGCTGTGGTTTGGGTGCTCCATTTTTTGTTTATTGGTTAAAAGGTAAGGTAATGATTGTCAGACTGACGGGTATGAAGTAAAAATATATAGCTAATATATTATGTCTTCGGTATGTATCAGCTCATTAGATCTCCTGTTATTTGTACCAGAATACAGGGCAGTGCTGACAGTACACTGAAGATGATAATTAAATATGGCGCAATCACTTGCGTTAAATGTCAACCTTTCAATAAGTGGACACTAACTAGGCTGTTTTCCACAAGTATAGCAGCAGTCAGTTAATTGTCAGTCTTATTCGCAATCATAACCATGAAATAGTAATCTGAAAATTCCTCTTGACACAGGTGCTTAAATCGTCAGAAATTGTTAGTGCCTGGGCTGGCAAATTTACAGTCACTATCCCATTTGTGAAGCTCAAAGGAGACATGAAAGCTGAGGGTCGTCAGCTTGGTTGGCACTTGCAGCCCTGATCCAATGGTCGCTGCAGGGCTGCTTGAAACAGGTGGCACTGCCTCCCAGTTGGACCAGTGCCTGAAGGGGCATAGTTTTTACTGTGGAGCTTGGTTCAAGTCAATTATTATGGGATGTTTATGTATTGATTATTTTCTGAATCTACTATTGCATGGCATGGGTTTAGAATGTTACTATAAATATTCTGTTTGACTAAGTTCTCCTGCTCTGCAACAAAGGACATGGCGCTAGTCAGACCTGTGGAATGTTAATGTGGTGAATCAATTTCTCTTTCTGTAAAGGCAATTTTTGTGCTAAGGGAACATAAGAAAAAGTTTTAAAGGGTCAAGCAACGTCTTGATTTTAAAATTCCCATCCTTGTTTTCAAATCCCTCCAGAGCCTTGTATCTCCCTGTCTCTGCAATTACCTCCAACCCCACAACCGTCCGAGATACCTGCGCTCACCTAATTCTGGCCTCTTGGTCACTTTGATTTTAATCGCTCCATCATTGGTGGCTGCGCTTTCAGTTGTGTAGGTCCCAGACTCTTAAATTCCCTCCCTACATCTCTCCAACTCTCTTTCCTCCTTTAAAGCCTGCCTCGTTGACCAAACTTTTGGTCATCTGGTCCAATGTCTCCTCATGTGGCTTGGTGTCATCTTTTGTTTTATAATGCTCCTGTGAAGCACCCCAGAACATTTTATTACATTAAAGGTGCGAGATAAATATCTGGTAGTAGTTGTTGTTGTAAACATACTGTAATAAAGTGCAAGAGCTTCAGATGTGTTTATACATAAAGAAGGGCATATTGAACAACAAGAAGTAAAAAAGGTTTGCATTTATATAGCGCCTTGCACAACAATAGGATGCCCCAAAGTGCTTTACAGCCAATGAAGTACTTTTGAAGTGTAGTTGTAATGCAGGGAAGCATGGCAACCAATAGCACACAGCAAGGTTCCACAACCATATGATAAATGGCCAGATAATCTGTTTTAGTGATGTTGATTAAGGGATAGCTATTAGCAAGGGAACTCCCCTTATCTTCTGGAAACAGCACCATGTGATTGTTTTTACGTCCAACTGAGAGGGCAGATTGGACCTTGGTTTAAAGTCTCAATCCAAAAGGTGTCGGCTCCAGCATTGCAACACCCGCTCACGACTGCACTGGAATGTCAGCCTGGATTATCTGCTCAGCTCTCCAGAGTGGGACAAGAAACCCACAACCTTCTGACTCAGAGGCAAGGGTGCTACCAACTGAGCCACGGCTGACACTTAATGTCATGGAGTAATTTCCCTATTGGTCCCGTTTGTGCATACACATTTATCATTGATTTAAATATAATAAAGAGCTCCTTACAAAAGTTGTAGAGCATTTCATGAGATGGAGCTACATGGTGCTATCATAACACAGCACTGCCCCAGGAACTACACTCAATATGTAGTCCAAATTGCCCTTCTTACTAATGAAGACAAATGCTTGCCTTAGCCACAGACAGTATATTACACAGGACAGGAACAATCTAATGAGTCACACAAGGTAAAACAAAGGGAGATCCTCTCTTCCAGCCCTTTGCTTTCAGACTGATAGCAACAGGAACTTCTTCCCCCTTTATCTCTCACTTCCTGCCATCTCAAATTTCCTGCAGAAAGCTGATACAATCTCCCGTTTGTCATGGTAACTGCATGAACCCAATTTGACATGGACATGTTTTGTAACCCCCTGTGGAATGCTGCTTTCATATTCCATCCCAGGATCTTTGACCGGTATCTGTAATTCCAGTCCAGATATTGGATAAAGTGAACCCTTCGGAACAACAGAATTTCAGGCATGCGAATAATGGAAATTTGATTAGGTTTCCGGTGCAAAAGACAGTCTCAAGTTCATTCGAAAGCTGCTGCAAGCAGGTCAACTCTACTTCAGTACATTCAAGAGTGGCCTTACTTGCAAATCACTGGCCCAATGCAGGTACATAATGAAAATGAGCTATATACATAAGAACAGTAGAAAGCATGGATTAAGAAGAGGGCACTCAAGTCTTGTCCCTTCCACAGAACTTGTATAATCTACTCTGAGGGTGCCCATGCTACAGCCTGCGGACCACATGCATCCCATCAACGTTCTGCATTTGAATTGCATGGGTCTGGAGTTCTGCAAAGCAGTTTTGCTTCATGCATTGATAAATCTTAAAGCAGAATATTGAAGTCGGCTATGCCCAAAGCTGTGACAACAACAGGTTTTGATGTTCTGATTTAGGGAACACCACGCTTGCGTGGCTCCCTGGTATGGGCCTCAATGTACCATGAATATCATTCCAGTCATTTTTGAGAAATATTTGCACGTGTGTTGTTTCTTTGTCAGCGGTCCTTCTATTGGCCTTGGTCCCAATCTGTTTCTTGTCCCTCTGCTCCTATGTTAAAATGCAGCTCTTGCGAAATTCTTGTGTCAAAAAAGAAAATGGTATTCATTTTCTTTTTCCATTTTCTTTGGAATATCTCCCCCTTCTGATTCTCTCCATTAGTCCATGGTGCTGTGTTCTCCCAACCACATACTTTCTGAAGGAAGAACTTAAACAGTCACAGATTCTGCAGTGGGAATTGGCTGGCGCAGCAGGTTAAACACTGGCCCTGGTTACAAATCCAGCCCAGGCTGATGGGATGGTTGACTGCAAGGGTTCCAAGTGCCAAATGTTCCTGGCAACTCTTCCACAATGTGGAACGTTGGCCAGGTATGTTCCATCTGCAGAAATACAGCGAATCTAACTCAGCCACTTATTGTTCTATCATTTTCCTCCCAGTCATCAACTAAACATCGATTCATCAATCACTGACACTCAGTCTGGATTAAATGCCTTCACCAACCCTGGATCAAGCCCCTGGAAATCCTTATGCCGGGGCACTGTCACCAAAAGGTCAACACTTTCGCAGGGCAATTCACCAAGACTCCTTCGACAGCACCTTCCAAACCCGCGACCCACACCACCCAGGACAAGGGCAGCAGATTCATGGAAACAACACCACCTGGAAGATCCCCTCCAAGCTAAACATCATCCAAACTTGGAAATGTATCGCTGTTCCTTCACTGTCGCTGGGTCAAAATCCTGGAACTCCCTCCCTAACGGCACTGTGGGTGTACCCTATACCACAGGGACTGCAGCGGTTCAAGAAGGCGACTTACCACCATTTTCTCAAGGGCAGCTAGGGATGGGAATTAAATGCTAACCCAGCCAGCGAAGCCCACATCCCATGAAAAAATGTTTAATAATTAGGGATGGGTCATCATGCAGCCTAAACACTGCCACTCTTTTTTTATTCATTCATGGGATGTGGGCTTCGCTGGCTGGGCCAGTATTTATTGCCCATCTCTAGTTGCCTTTGAGAAGGTGGTGGTGAGCTGCCTTCTTGAACTGCTGCAGTCCCTGTGGTGTAGGTACACCCACAGCGTTGTTAGGAAGGGAGTTCCAAGATTTTGACCTAGTGAAGGAACGGTGATATATTTCCAAGTCAGGATGGTGAGCGGCTTGGAGGGGAACTTCCAGGTGATGGTGTTCCCATCTATCTGCTCCCCTTGTCCTTCTAGATGGCGGTGGTTGTGGGTTTGGAAGGTGCTGTCTAAGGAACCTTGGTGAATTCCTGCAGTGCATCTTGTAGATGGTACACACTGCTGCCACTGTGCGTCAGTGGTGAAGGGAGTGAATGTTTTTGGATGTGGTGCCAATCAAGTGGTCTGCTTTGTCCTCGATGATGTAAAGCTTCTTGAGTGTTGTGGGAGCTGCGCTCATCCAGGCAAGCGGGGAGTATTCCATCACACTCCTGAATTGTGCCTTGTAGATGGTGGGCAGGCTTTGGGGAGTCAGGATATGAGTCGCTCGTTGCAGGATCCCTAGCCTCTGACTTGCTCTTGTAGCCACAGTATTTATATGGCTGGTCCAGTTCAGTTTCTGGTCAATGGTAACCTCCAGGATGTTGATAGTGGGGAATTCAGTAATGGTAATGCCATTGAACATTGGTTGGGTGATGGTTGGATTTCCTCTTGTTGGAGACGGTCATTGCCTGGCACTTGTGTGGCACGAATGTTACTTGCCATTTGTCAGCCCAAGCCTGGATATTGTTCAGGTCTTGCTGCATTTGGGCAAGGACTGCTTCAGTGTCTGAGGAGTTGCAAATGGTGCTGAACATTGTGCAATCATCAGTGAACATCCCCACTTCTGACCTTATGATGGAAGGAAGGTCATTAATGAAGCAGGTGAAGGTGGTTGGGCCTAGGACAATACCCTGAGGAATTCCTGCAGTGACTTCCTGGAGCTGAGATGACTGACCTCAACAACCACAACCATCTTCCTTTGTGCTCGGTATGACTCCAACCAGCGGAGAGTTTTCCCCCTGATTCCCATTGACTTCAGTTTTGCTAGGGCTCCTTGATGCCACACTCGGTCAACTGCGGCCTTGATGTCAAGGGCAGTCACTTTCACACCACCCCAAAAGTTCAGCTCTTTTGTCCATGTTTGAACGAAGGCTGTAACGAGGTCAGGAGCTGAATGGCCCTGGCGGAACCCAAACCACGCATCAGTGAGCAGGTTATTGCTAAGCAAGTGCCACTTGATAGCACTATTGATGACCCCTTCCATTACTTTACTGATGATGGGGAGTAGACTGATGGGGCAGTAATTGGCCAGGTTGGATTTGTCCTGCTTTTTATGTACAGGGTATACCTAGGCAATTTTCCACATAGCCAGGTAGATGCCAGTGTTGTAGCTGTGCTGGAACAGCTTGGCTAGGGGCACGGCAAGTTCTGGAGTACAAGTCTTCAGTATTATTGCCGGAATATTGTCAGGGCCCATAGCCTTTGCAGTATCCAGTGCCTTCAGCCATTTCTTGGTATCATGTGGAGTGAATCAAATTGGCTGAAGACTGGCATCTTTGATGCTGGGGGCCTCTGGAGGAGGCCAAGATGGATCATCCACTTGGCACTTCTGGCTGAAGGTTGTTGCAAATGCTTCAGCCTTATCTTTTGCACTGATGTGCTGGGCTCCTCCATCATTGAGGATGGGGATATTTGTGGTGCCTCCTCCTCCAGTGAGTTGTTTCATTGTCCACCACCATTCACGACTGGATGTGGCAGGACTGCAGAGCTTAGATCTGATCCGTTGGTTGTGGGATCGTTTGGCTCTATCTGTCAGTTGCTGCTTATGCTGTTTGGCACGCAAGTAGTCCTGTGTTATAGCTTCACCAGTTTGATACCTCATTTTTAGATATGCCTGGTGCTGCTCCTGGCATGCCCTCCTGCACTCTTCATTGAACCAGGGTTGATCCCCTGGCTTGATGGTAATGGTAGAGAGGGGGATATGCCGGGCCATGAGGTCACATCCTGCTTACTGGAAAGTTACAATCCAGTTCCTGCTGGACTTGGATGCATTCCCGATTCAGCACTAACCTGAATTACTTAGGCACACGTGACACTTTACAGGAAGGAAATGCTGACATCAGAAAACTTGGTTCTAACATAAAATACCCAATATAAAACAAAGGATGCAATTCTAAAGGGGATGCTGGAACTGAAAGACCATGTGTGCACAAATTGTTAAAGGTGGATGAACAGGTTGAGAAAGTGGTTAAAAAGGCACATAGTATCCTGGGCTTTGTAAACAGAGGCATAGGGCAGTATTTTATACTCTCCTCAAGGTGAGTTTGGAGGCAGGGAGGGCATTTAATTAGTGGGATGGTGGTAGTTGAGAACCCCACCCATGGATGGCCTTCCTGCCCTGCCATCAATTGAGGACCTTAAGAGGCAATTGATGCCCAATCAAGAGACTCTTGCCACTGCTGCTGGTATTAACCCAGCAACAGGTGGGCCTGTTGCCTCATGGGGTACATGACAAGCAAACCAGTGCAGGGTTGCTTGTGGTCTCCCAGTGGTGTGCCTGGCTTAAAGGCACTCAGTGCCTGATCAATGGACCCAGCACCAGAAAGGGGGCGGCCTGCTTTGAGCCATCCCCTGCCCTTGCTGCAGACCCCCCTACAATCCCTTCCCCTGAGAACTGCATCCTACAAAACCCCTTCCACTGTCACTCCCCTCTGGCTTGGGTCGCTCTGCGATTCTGGGCCTTTGTTGGGTGTAATTTTGACAGTGGCCACCCTGTCAAAGTGTTTCTCCCCCTGCCGATGGTGCTGCTGAGGAAAAGACCTGCCAACCTCTGATTGGCCAGCAGGTCTCAGCAGGCAAGACTTCCTGACCCCAGGGTTCTGATTGTTAATAGAATCCAAGCTGGTTTGTGAAGTCAAAACCAAGACATATAGCTTTTCTTTATTTAGAGAGCTTATTGACTTTGTTCAGCCTCATAGCTCTCCTCTCACAAACCCAGTGTCCTAGCTGTCCCCTAGTTATGTGCTAAAAGTACTTAATTAAACAATGGCCTTTACCTGTGTATCTTAACAATATAGTTAACATACTATTAACAGATTCCCCTTTCTTTCTCTAAACAGTAACTTTATAACAAACTCAAATAATTTCAAAACAGATCAAAGAAAAAAATGATTTTCCACATTTTGATAACTCATCATAATACAAGATATCCCTTTTCTAGGACCTCCAACAATTTCTTCAAGCAAGCATTCCTTTTTTGCAAAGCAATCCGGTAGTTGGTGACTTGTGTCAACCCATTTTATCTTAGAGATCTCTTTTCTCTCTATGCGAGCAAGATCAATCCTTAACCCTTTCTCAATCACACTCTTTGTTGAATGTATATTATCCCATAGAGAATGGCTACCCACGTAACATTCAGTGGGCAAACTTTTCTCAGAATGCCCTTTGTATAAGATTTCCCTCAAAGCGTTTGAAATGTAAAATCCCATATCTACTGCCTCATAGCTCTAGAGTCACTGTTTCTGCAGCTAAGGTGCACTACCTTTTTTTATTTTCTTCACTTCCCAGCCAATGGACAACATTTGTTATTCTTTCCCGCCAAGAATATGATAAATCCTGCTGAACTAGAATACCAATCTGGAAGATTGGCATGTGAAGCATCTATAAAATTGACTAATTTTTTTTATCTTCTGGCTCACCCAAGGCTAAAAACATGAATGTGCATTTCTCTAAATTTAATTTCTTTAATGTTTTATTTGCTCTCAGAACTTCCATCATATTACTCCGTTCCAATATGTTATAACTAGCATCAAGTCTAGTCTGAATGCACAACCAGGTCAACTGCCCAATCAAACTTCTTAATTGGTCTATTTCTTCCTTGGGCGCAGGATCCTCGATTTGTGACAACCTGGCCCAATTTATTGGGATGTGACTGACATTTTCTAAAGAAGACTGTTGTTTCAAGGTCAGTCCCGACTTATTCTGCATCATGTCTAACCCTATATAGTTAAAAGCCCCCGAATCCTGACTTCCAATTTTAAACTCCTTCTTTATTTTATCTATCACCCATTGCTCAAATTCTGCAGAACGTCCCCCCAGAAACACATTGACATGCATCATAAAGATGCCTGCTAGTTTCTCCTTGTGATACCAATAGAACATTGCTGGATCTTCCTTTAGCTGAATACAACCAGTTTTCAGCAGGATGGACCTAATTGAGAAATACCACGCCCTTGATGCATCGTTCAACCCATTGTCACGGGCGGTCTCGGATGAGACCCCAATTTGTTACAACCAGGATGGGGCCCTAATTTTGTTATGATCTCGGGTGAGGAGGAATGAGCTGGCTCCCCTCTTTGTTCAACCCCCTCACTGGTCGCAACAAGGGTAGTGTAAAAATCCTTTCCCCGCTGATACCCTTTCCCAGTCCAAATGTATTTACTTTTTATAAGAAGCCAGTTTAACCAGACTTTCTTGAGTCAAAGAAAGAGTAGGTTTATGAGTTACTAAAGGCCCGAGGAAAAATAATAAAATTGCACAACACACACATACACACACTGATCATAAATGAGAAGTTGAGTCCAAATAAAAGTTTAAAAATATGCAAATCAGTCCTTGGCTTGTCCATGAGGTGTGGGTGGTGGTATGTTACAGCCAATAAGTTGAGTGATTTTGGTAGAACTGACTTTGGCAGATTTGCAGTCTGTTGAAGACACTTGTTGGCTTGTCCCAAAGGGAGGGTGCGAATCCTGGTTCTCTCTGCAGGGTAACTGAAGAGACTGTCTTGTTTCTTTGTGCTTGTGGTCTCTGCTAGAACACTTGCCCCCAACAAAAGAGAGAGAGAGAGAAATCGCCTGCTTGTCTTTGCAGGGGTGACTGACTGGTGTTTCTTCTTGTTTCTGTCACTCACACACACTGATCTACAGCTAGCTTTTTAACACACTTTGACTTGTGTATTCCTGGAAGGGGAAATAGTCATGTCTTGCATTTATATCAGAACTTTTTATACATTCTGAGATATAAATCAACTGGAGATGGATTTTTGGAAGTCTGACGAGGTAGGAAACAGTCTCCATTGTCTTCATAGCCACAGGAGATTAGAAGTCTAGACTCTTGCATTTTCCATATCTTCCTTTTAAGTGTCTTTTTTGAAGTAGGCCTTGACACCTCTTCAGGTGCGACAAACCATATTCTCTCAGGACAGGTCTGTCAGTATAATCCACATTGAAATTTTCCAGAAAGTGGTCACTTTACATCATCAGCCCTCTTTTGAACAGTCTTTACTTGTATTTCTTTTAAAAACACAGGCCTTACTTTAAAAAAAAATCAATGAGCCTATAGGTGGTTTGTAGCTGTAGCTCGCTGTTGTGGCACCATAAGCACACTTGTTCAATTTCCAGTTTCCCTTCTATATCACCAGCTTCTTTAGGTGATTTTAAAAATTTTAAAATTCTCTTTGAAATTTCTCACCCTGCAAAAATGCAGCTTTTACATGAATCAATTTACATTCCCAGGAATATGTAGCTAAAGGAGCTACAAAAAAATCTTCAAGTCCACTTTTCCTGCAGTGGGGGAGTCCACTTTGACATCTTGATCACCAAGTCTCTTTCTGAAATCCCGAGCCACTAGTCTGGCTTCAGCCTTATACGTGGCATCAGGAAGTCCCTTTTCTGTGAATATCCACCTGTGTGATGAGGCTTGCTGTATCCTGTCTGGTATTTCAGTGTGTACACCAAATTCTTTCCAATTTTCCAACTCTGGTTTGGTATCCTTTATCAAATTCTCTTCTAATTTGTTAGTAGCCACTAAAACCTCTTGATCATAAGGGCTTCTATTTCTAGTGGCATTCCTAGCCTGTTCTATGGTCCTTGTTCTTGTCAAACGATGACATCTACTCACCCTCTATCTCTTTCTGGATGACTGCTACATGATTTCTCCCTCCTACGATCAGAGTTGCTTTCCCTAGGGCCAGTCCACTTTCAGAACTCACACTGTGTTTCCTGGCCTTCCACACCTCTACCTCACTTTGCCAATCCATGGGCCTTACCTTCTGTCCCTCGTGTTGTACATTCAGCCAATGTTTGTATTTGCCAGTGGCTTTTCCTGCTCTCCCTATAATGGTGGCATCGTACCATTCACTGCCTCCTACTGGCATATATGTTACTCTAGTGCCAACTTTGGGTAGTTGTCCTTTGGGATAAATAGCCTTATCCTGCGCTTCAATATCACTTTGTCCATATTCCGTCAGCCCTTTATCTGCCATAATTTGCTCCTTGTAATTGTCCAACATATGTTTATGTGAAGTGAATGGTGCCTCTTCACTTTCTATTACCTGTTCAGATTCTTTAAACGTATCCTCAGTGGCAATTAGCCTCGAGGAATGTAACCTAAGTGTTTGATTGCCATGTTGTAAAATTATTGTTTTGCCATCACTGCCTATAACCTTACCTGAGCCTTTCCACTCTTTCTGCTCTTTTTTGCAATATACCATGTCACATGGATTAAAATGTATTTCTGATGGCCTTATACGGTGCTGTAAGGCTCGCTGAATTTTCTCTAAAACCTCAGCCTTGACAAATGCCCTTCTCCCTGCATGCAGGGCATTGAAGTGTTCAGAAAAAATTGAACTAATCATTGTCACTTCCAAGACCAAGGGGATGATCCCACATCTCCGAAGGATTTTTGGATTTCTCCCAAAAACTAATTGATACGAACTTGTTACAGACAGGAGGGGATTTAATTTAAACAGCCCTGGTTTCTCCTCTCACCACCCTTTTCATAAACAGACCCTTTATAAGCAGTGGAGTATTTCCCAATCCCTCAGTCTTGTTGTGATCCAGCTTCTATTAATAATCCCAAAGCAAACTCGTGTTAAGACTAACTCAAAGGGTTAGTTTACTTGCACACACTCAAACGCAGGGTGGGTGTTGCCACATAGCCTCCTGCGCACTCATGCCATAAAAGAGGAATAGAGAAAAGAAAGATTTATAGGGCAAAGACCACAAAGAAGAGGATTATTGTTTCACTTAAGTCCAGAATCCAGAAACAAAGTCCAATGAGGTATTCCTTCACAGAGGTCGGCAATTTGAAAACTGATGCTGTATAATTCACTTCTCCAGTGGAGCTGACTTCACATGAGGTGATGGGCACACACAGATGAATCAGTCTTGTAGACGATGTTAGAAAGGATCTAGTAAGGGGGAGGTGATGGTGTAGTGGTATTGTCACTGCACTGGTATTCCAGAGATCCAGGGTAATGAATGCTCTGAGGGCCTGGGTTCAAATCCCTCTATGATGGAATTTGAATTTTTTTTTAAAATCTGGAACTAAAGATCTGATGACCATAAAACCTTTCTGGTTCACTAATTTGTTTACCTGGTCTGGCCTACATGTGGTCAACTCTTAAAATGCCCTCTGAACAATGGCCAATAAATGCTGGCCTAGCCAGTGATGCCCACATTCCATGAATGTATAATAATAAAAAAATGGAATGTGGATGGGGCCAGGATCTGGGTACAGCACCTTTTCTGTGCTTCTGCTTGTAGGTGGTAAAATGGCAGACTGAGACTTTACAGTACAGCAAGGCCATATTATTGGTTCCACCAGTTAGAGGGTCAGGTCACCTCTTCACAGTGTCTTTGACAAACCATCCCGAGATGGTTAAATGTTCCAACCATTAAGATTTGAAAGAAAGGTTGGGGGGTCCTTTGTCCTGGCAGACGAATAAACTCCAGCTAACCAGGCCTGGCTTATGAAAGGCAGGTGGCCTTTGTATAGTTCTCTTTGAATTTAGTCTCTACAACCCACATGGGGTCATTAGTGTCTTTTCAGAGATAACGAGGTGCAAATTTTCTGTGATATGACCATGGTAGCTTCTTTTGTTCAAGGGTCACAGACTGACATGGCTTCAGTCATTTTAAAAGGTCTTCGTCCAGTTTTTAAAATGTTAGAAATTAGCCATGAGGATATCTATATATATTTTATAAAAATATGTACTGTGAGGTCTTAGTTCCCTGGCAGACTGTAGCCCCTAGCCATTTGATGTGAATTCTTTGCATAGACTGCTCATGCCAGCGTAGATATTAGTTTACAGCTCGGTTAGTCAGCTAAGATTTTGTGATGCATCTCATCAACTACTGTATGATTTCTTTCACAAACTCCATTACTAAAGGGACTTTCTGCTGCTTTGTTCATTACCATGACATTCATATTTTCACACATATTTTAAATTCATCATTGACAAAATCCCATCCCCCCAACTCCCCCTCCCGCACATTGTCGGTTAGGAATTTTGTCGGTGCTCCCAGTCGATTTCCCATCCATTTTTTCATTATCTTGTCCACAATTACCTTTTTGTTTTTACTACAATTCACAGGCTTAATCTAGTTGGCATGTCTATGAAGTGTAAGAGAAAATGTTTTTGTTCTTACCCAACACCTTCAAGTCCATTGCTACAATTTCATTAAATTCTCTTGCTAATGGGAGACTCAATACAAGCCATGATGCTGTCCTCCTATTTTTTTCTACATATATTGGATTTCTCACTGATCTTTTCTATGAGTTTAGAATATTCATCATCCATTACCCTTGCATCCTTTAGTAAGATTTTTAATCTATGACAAGGTGGATGGGCAAACTACCAATGTAGTTTTAAAACAATTTGCCTTTTTTCCTTTAAACTCCTACCCCATGATGTCATCAATGCTTCTTAGGCATTGTGGTTAGAAATGTTGGGTCTTGTTAAGGGGATACAATAATGTCCCAATTGTGTAAACTGTAAATTTACCAAAAACAATTGCCTTATCATGTTCCATATCTAATTTCCTTTAAGCCTTTTTCATAGATGGCTTTCTCAACAGTAAGGGTATTTCACTGAATACGACATCTCTGCTGATAAAATGGTTTACCCCGGCTAATTTACAGTGTTGTTTTCCTTACAGCAGAGAAGGATGAGGGGGGTCCTGATAGAGGTATACAAAATTATGAGGGGCATAGATAGGGTAGATAGGAAGAAACCTTTCCCCGTAGCGGAGGTGTCAATAACCAGGGGGCATAGATTTAAGGTAAGGGGCAGGAGGTTTAGAGAGGGTTTGCGGAAAAATGTTTTCACCCAGAGGGTGGTTGGAATCTGGAACACACTGCCTGAGGGGATGGTAGAGGCAGGAACCCTCACAACATTTAAGAAATATGTAGATGAGCACTTGAAATGCCATAGCATACAGAGCTACAGGCAAAGTGCTGAAAATGAGATTAGAATAAAGAGGTGCTTGATGGCCAGCATGGACATGATGGGCCGAAGAGCCTGTTTCTGTTCTGTATAACTCTATGACTATGAGAATCGCCACTTTCTTTAGTGACTTTAGTGTGTTATCCTCCCCGAACCTGATGTAAGTAGAACTTTCATATCCCTCATCCTTACTTCAGTCTTTACTATTTAGAGAATCCAGGCAACACTTTTACCAATCCACTCGTGGAAGTGCGCCCACTGTTTAACACAGCACAATTGAATAAGTCCATAACTAGAACACCCATTACTGGACTGAAGCTCCTGGTGACCAGTACAATTCCCTATGACTGATCAGTATCGTCATTTTACCCTTCCAAATCTTCCTTGTCATGTGTCTTTACAAAAACCCTATTATTCCATTCCAGACAATTAATTGAATAATGATATTCTGAGTCACCCCTGAAACACCTGTTGACCACTCTTTGTTATTCCTGGGGTTCATTCTCCTGCTATAGTTAACTAATTCCTGTCATCTACTAGGGCTAATGAAAGGGTTTCTATCCTCATTCCTTTTTTTTGTGGTTCTTCTTTTGTATTGATGTTTGTGCCCCATATCTAAATGGTCTCGAAACGTTGCCAGCATCGCACATTCCATCTTTTGTGTTTCCGCTGAGTGTTCCATTGGTGCCATGAAAGTGGCTGGAAATGAATGTTTCCACAGAAATTTTTTTTAACACTTTAGACATCTGTTCCAAAAGCATTTCCCTTTCTGAGAATCTAACTCCAGCCAAGACCAGGAGCCAATCCATGTTTGATGCCTTAGCACAATCCAACAAGTTGAAAGCAAGCATTGAATTAGGGATCTCCAAATAGAATTTCTGCAATCTTGTTTTTACCCTTTTAAATTCCATGATATATTCTTCTATGGAATAACCACCCATCCTTCTAAATTTACCAAAGTCTGACCATGCCTCATATGTATTTAACAGATCATCTTTCTTATATATTTTGTCCATAAATTTTAAGAGATTAGCTGAACCTTCCTCAGTCTCCAACTGATGAGCCTCTAGCCCTGAAAACACATTGCATTTGATCCTGCTTCTGGTGGGAAGTGAAAGTACCAAGGCCATACCTAGCTTTTTATTTGGTAATCACGTAATGCATGTCCACATATCCACTTCATTCTTCCATTGAACATCTGGTTCAGCTTCACAGAACAATGGCGGGAAATCATATCTTGATATTTTACACTTGGTTTCGGCCATTCTTCTCTAAAGTGACTCCAATTACAACCCACTGTCTGAAAATAAGTCATAGTTTCAAATCTTCAGCTTTAGGCCAACCATTCTCTGCTACCAAGGTTAACAGGATCCAAGCCGGTTGGTGAAGTCGAAACAAAGACACAGAGCTTTTCTTTACTAAGAGTTTATTGACTTTGTTCAGTCTCATAGCTCTCCTCCAAAACCCAGTGTCCCGGCTGTCTCCTATTTATATGTGCTCACAGCACTTAATTAAACAGTGCCCTTTGCCTGTGTATCTTAATTATATAATTAACATATTATTAACACTGATCCCTTGAAAGGCCCGCCAGTGACCTCTCAGCTGCCTGATTGGTTTGTAATCACGTAATACTGGCTGGCCTTTCTGAAGGAGGCAGCACAGGTCTCGCACCAGCTCTCCAGCAGATGACCAAGACCCTTGTCAAATCCTTAAAAATTCCCCCCACAGAGTATAAAAGCAAGGAGGTTATGATGAACCCTTATAAAACACTGGTTCAGCCTCAACTGGAGTAATGTGTCTAATTCTGGTCACTGAACTTTAGGAAAGTTATGAAGGCTTTAAGAGAGGGTGCAGGAATGATTCACGAGAATTGTTCCAGGGATGAGGAACTTCGGTTATGTAAATAGCTGGGAGAAGCTGGGACTGTTTTCCTTAGTGCCCAGAAGGTGGAGAGGAAATTTGATAGAGATGTTCAAAATCATGAGAGATCTAGGCAGGGTGGAGAGAAACACTTCCCTTTGGTGGAAGGATTGAGATCCACAGGATGCCGATTTAAGGTGAATGACAGAGAAAACAATGTCAACATGAGGAAAATCTTTTTTATGCAGCAAGTTGTTAGTGTGGGGAGGCAAGGTTAATCGTAGATTCCGAAAGGAATTGGATAAGCATCTGAAGGGCTACAGGAAAAGGGCTGAGGAGTGGGACGAGGTGAATTGCTCTTTCAGAGGGCTGGCATGGACGTGATGGGCTGAATGGCCTCCTTCTGTGCTGTAACCATTTTATGATTCTGTGATTAGTAGAGAAGGTTTCAATACAAGTTCATAATTAATTAATGGGGAGAAAATTGATCTCTCACCAACTGGTTAGGCCCAACCATAATGTCTGGATTAAGAATAGCACCTCCCATTCCGCAATATCCGAATTAAGAATAGCACTTCCCGTTCCACAATGTCCGGATTAACAATAGCATCTCCCGTTCCAATTTGTCCAGATTAAGAAAAGCACCTCCCATTCCACAATGTCTGAAATAAGTATACTGGTTTCTTTATTATTATCAGCTTCCACGCTGAACTCTCACCAAAACCTAACAGAAATGGTGAGGAGACCAGGGGGCGGAAATCGATCTTCAGGCCAATGGAGACTCGTGGAACCGTCCCCAGGATTAGGGGGTTCCTGAGGCGATTGTGAAAAAGGGAGAGAAACCTCAGGAAAAGCAGGTACAAAGTTTTCTTGTGGGGGCTGGAAGTGCAACCCTGCTAGTGGGCCTTATTTACTGGGCCTCTTCTTGCCCTGATCCTGCCTCCCGCCAACTTTCATTGACAGCTGCAGCAGTGCGGGCTACTCTGTGATCAGGTAAAATTATGTTGGGGTTTGAAGGATGTCATCGGACATTTAAATCATAGAAACTTACAGCACAAAAAGAAGCCATTTAGCCCACTGTGCCTGCAGTGACTCTTCGAAAGAGCTATCCTATTAGCCCCGCTCCCCTCCTCCCTGTCTTTTACTTGCCAATTCCCCAAAATTGGTGTCCTCTGGTTATCCGCCCTCATAGAAACAATTATCTCCTCATTCACTCAATCAAACCCCCCCCCAAAACCTTTCAACGCCTCTATCAAATCTCCCCTTACCCGTGCAGCTTCACAGCCGGGGGTAAACATGCTGGGAAAACAGTGAGGAAGTGCCGAGTGCCATTTTAACAATGGTGTTAAAATCAGGCCTGTGGTCTCAATCACTGTTCCCAGCAGAGGAAGAGCAGAATGTTTTATACCTCTCCTAGGAGACTTTTCAGGATACACTGAACACATTAAAACACAAACAAAAGCAGAAAATGCTGGAAAAGCTCAGCAGGCCTAACAGCATCTGTGGAGAGAGAAAAACAAAGTTAACGTTTCGAGTTCGTATGACCCTTCTTCAGAGCTGAAGAGAAGTAGAAATGTGATTAAATTTATACTGTTTAAGGGGGCTGGGCCAGCTGGATAGAAGGCCAGCGATAGGTGGGGACAAAGGAGGGATTGACAAAGATGTCATGAACTAAAGGACAACGGGGTTGTTAATGGTAGTGGTTAGTGTTAAAAAAGGTGCTAATAGTGGCATAAAGGTAAGAAAACAGAATGTGATTATAGCAGAACAAGGGTAGCATTTTGTAAAAGGGCGACATGGAACAAGTGACAGATGGCCCTGTAGGGCAAGGGGTGGGGGGAGGGGGTGGTGGTGGGGGAAAAAAGGAATAAATAATGGGATAAAAAAAAAAGCGGATAATACTCCGGATAAATGAATAAAAATAAAAATAAGTGGATAAAAATTGAAAATGAATGTAGAAGAAAGGGGATAAAAAAAGAGGGTGAGAATGGAGGAGAGAGTTCATGGTCTGAAGTTGTTGAACTCAATGTTAAGTCCAGAAGGTTGTAAGGTGCCTAATCGGAAGATGAGGTGCTGTTCCTCCAGTTTGCGTTGGGCTTCACTGGAACGTTAAAAACACATTTTCTTTTTCATTTTGAGTCAGGCATGGATGCCTGTGTCACTGTTGGTGTGCTGACTTAGGTGAGCGGCCTTTCACATGGGAAATCATACTGAAGTATTGTGTAGGAATGTCCCAAACTCAGTGCTCGCTGTGATGGTGTAGGCAGGTTATAGCTGATGTTTATGTGAAAAAACAGAGTTATCAACACAGAGTTAGAGTGAATTTCAGCACTCGTTCCCCATCTTGTAGAGCACATTAAGAAATTGTCGAGAGTATAGCATAAGGCTTCAGCACATTATGATTCTGCCATTGCTTTGTAACATGCTTCAAAGTATTTTTTCTGCATTGAAATATAAGTTTCTGCTGTTTTGGATTTTGACTGAATAAAACAGTGACAAAGGTTGGCTTCTATGTAAAGGACAGCTCCTGAACCACAGCTAGGATGTGGCATTTCTCAGGGTGAGCGTCAGTGGATCAGCATGGGAGGGATAGTACCAGTAGAATGGGTGGAAGCAGGGTGTAGAAAGTGGGGAAAGCCCCCGGGAGGATGGATAGGGTGAGGCAACAGCGAGAGGCCAGTTTTTAACAGACCTCAGGAAACTGCCACTATGAAGAATGGCACCACCCAGCTTGAAGATACAAATATGGATGGCTGGAGTTATCATGAGTCAATCAGAATTAAGGACGTCAATATGGTCCAAAATAGAACATATGACCATATATATGGGGAGGCGATGGCGCTGTGGTACTGTCACTGGACTAGTAATCTAGAGACCCAGCATAATCCTCTGGGGACCCGGGGTTCAAATTCCAACACGGCAGATGGTGGAATTTGAATTAGTTAAAAGGTTATGATGACCATGAAACTATTGCTGTAAAAACTCACTAATGCCCCTTTCAGGGAGGAAATCTGTCATTTTACAGACCCACAGCAAAGTGGTTGTTTCTTAAACGCCCTCAGTTGTACCAAACAAAGTCACAAAAAAGGAATGAAACCGGTTGGACCACCTGGCATCGAACTAGGCAGCAATCAAAGCCTTGTCAAAGTCTTCCTTACTAACATCTGGGGGGCTAGTGCCAAAATTGGGAGAGCTGTCTCACTGACTAGTCAAGCAACAGCCTGACATAGTTATCCTCATGGAATTATATCTTACAGATAATCTCCCAGCACCATCCCTGGTGGTGGCACAGTGGTATACAGTCAGGAGGGAGTTGCCCTGGGAGTCCTCAACATCAACTCTGGACCCCATGAAGTCTCATGGCATCAGGTCAAACATGGGCAAGGAAACCTCCTTGATTACCACGGACTGCCCTCCCTCAGCTGATGAATCACTGCTCCTCCATGTTGAACATCACTTAGAGGAAACACTGAGGGTGGCAAGGGCACAGAATGTACTCTGGGTGGGGGACTTCAATGTCCATCATGAAGAGTGGCTCGGTAGCACCACAACTGACCAAGCTGTCCTAGTCTAAATGATGTGGCTGCTAGACTGGGTCTGCAGCAGGTGGTGAGGGAAACAAGAGAGAAAAACATACTTGAACTCGTCCTCAGCAACCTACCTGCTGCAGATGTGTCTCTCCATGACAATATCGGTACAAGTGACCAGCACACAGTTGTTGTGGAGATGAAGTCCCGCCTACACATTGAGGATACCCTCCACCGTGTTGTGTGGCACCACAATTGTGCTAAATGGGATAGATTTCAAACAGATCTAGCAACTCAAGATTGGGCATCCGTGAGGCGCTATGGGCCATCAGCAGCAGCAGAATTGTATTCAAACACAATCTGTAACCTCATGGCCTGGCATATCCCCCACTCTACCATTACCATCAAGCTAAGGGATCAACCCTGGTTCAATGAAGGGTGCAGGAGGAAACGCCAGGAGCAGCACCAGGCATAACTAAAAATGAGGTGTCAACCTGGTGAAGCTATAACACAGGACTACTTTTGTACAAACAGCATAAGCAGCAAGTGATAGACAGAGCTAAGCGATCCCACAACCAATGGATCAGATCTAAGCTCTGCAGTCCTGCCACATCCAGTCGTAAATGATGGTGGACAATTAAACAACTCACTAGAGGAGGAGGCTCCACAAATATCCCCATCCTCAATGATGGAGGAGCCCAGCACATCAGTGCAAAGAATAAGGCTGAAGCATTTGCTACAACCTTCAGCCAGAAGAGCCGAGTGGGTGATCTACCCACTGCGGACGTCCCCAGCATCACAGATGCCAGTCTTCAGCCAATTCGATTCACTTCACGCAATATCAAGAAACGGCTGAAGGCACCGGATAGTGCAAAGACTATGGGCCCTGTCAATATCCTGGCAATAGTACTGAAGACTTGTACTCTGGAACTTGCCGTGCCCCTAGCCAAGCTGTCCCTGTACAGCTACAACACTGGCATCTGCCCAGCTATGTGGAAAATTGCCCAGGTATGTCCTGTACACACAAAGCAGGACAAATCCAACCCAGTCAATTATCACCCCACCAGTCTACTCTTGATCATCAGTAAAGTGATGAAAGGGGTCATCAACAGTGCTATCAAGCGGCACTTGCTTAGCAATAACCTGCTCACTGACGCCCAGTTTAGGTTTGCCAGGACTATTCAGCTTCTGACCTCATTAGAAGAGTGAGGGGTGACTTGATTGAAATATATTGAAAGATCCTGAGTGGTACTGAGAATGTAGATGTGGCAAAGGTGTTTCCTCTTGTGGGTGAGTCCAGAACTAGGGGGTACTGTTTTAAAATTAGGGGTGGCCCTTTTAGGACAGAGATGAAAATTATTTTCTCTCAGAGAGTTGTACGACTTTGGATCTCTCTGCCTCAGAAGGCAGTGGAGGTGGGGTCATTGAATATTTTTATGGCGAAGGTAGGTATATTCTTGTTAGGCCAGGGAATTAAAGGTTATCAGGGGTAGGTAGGAATGTGGAAGTCGAAATACAAACACGTCAGCCATGAAGCTAATGAATGGCAGAGTAGGCTCAAGGGGGCGAACGGCCTACGCCTGCTCTTTTTAAAAAATTCATTAATGGGATGTGGGCTATGCTGGCTCAGCCAGCACTTATTGCCCATCCCTAATTGCCCTTGAGAAGGTGGTGGTGAGCTGCCTTCTTGATCTGCTGCAGTCCATGCGGTGCAGGTACACCCACAGTGCTTTTGACCCAGCGACGGTGAAGGAACTGTGATATATTTCCAGGTCAGGATGGTGAGTGACTTGGAGGGGAACCTCCAGGTGGTGGTGTTCCCATTTATCTGCTGCCCTTGTCCTTCTAGCTAGTAGTGGTTATAGGTTTGGAAGGTGCTGTCGAAGAAGTCTTGGCGAATTCCTATAGTGTATCTTGTAGATGGTACACACTGCTGCTACTGTGCGTCAGTGGTGGAGGGAGAGAATATTTGTGGATGTGGTGCCAATCAAGCGGGCTGCTTTGTCCTGGATGGTGTCAAGCTTCTTGAGTGTTGTGGGAACTTCACTCATCCAGACAAGTGCACTCCTGCCTTGTGCCTTGTCGATGGTGGTTCAAACATCTTTGGTTCAAACAAGGATAAAAGAGCTGAACTCCCGAGGTGAAGTGAAAGATATTGCCCTTGACATCAAGGCAACATTTGACCAAGTGTGGCACCAAGGAGCCCTGGCAAAACTGGAGTCAATAGGAATCAGGGAAAACTCTCCGCTGTTTGGAATCATACCTAGCACAAAGGAAGATGGTTGTGGTTGTTGGAGATCAGTCACCTCAGCTCCAGGGCATCACTGCAGGAGTTCCTCAGGGTAGTATTTTAGGTACAGCCACCTTCAGCTGCTTCATCAATGACCTTCCTTCCATCATAAGGTCAGAAGTGGGGATGTTCGCTAATGATTGCACAATGTTCAGCACCATTCATGACTCCTCAGATACTGAAGCAGTCCAGGTCCAAATGCAGCAAGACCTGGACAATATCCAGGCTTGGGCTGACAAGTGTCAGGCAATGGCCATCTCCAACAATAGAGGTTCCAACCATCGCCCCTTGATGTTCAATGGCATTACCATCACTGAATCCCCTTCTATCAACATCCTGGGGGTTACCATTGACCGGAAACTGAACTGGAATAGCCATATAAATACTGTGGCTACAAGAGCAGGTCACAGGCTAGGAATCCTGCGATGAGTAACTCACCTCCTGACTCCCCAAAGCTGACCTACCATATACAAGGCACAAGTCAGGAGTGTGATGGAATATTCTCCACTTGCCTGGATGAGTGCCGCTCCCATGACACTCAAGAAGCTTGACACTGTCCAGGACAAAGCAGCCTGCTTGATTGGCACCACATTCCAAGTATCAATCTAGTAAACCTCCTCTGAACTGCCTCCAACACATTTACATCCTTCCTTAAATTAGGAGACCAAAATTGCACATAGTATTCAAGATGTGTTCTCACCAATGCCCTGCATAACTTAAGCATAACATCCTTGCTTTTATGTTCAATTCCTCTTGTAATAAAGATAGCATTCCATTAGCCTTCTTAATTTCTTGCTGTACCTGCATACTAACTTTTTGTGACTCATGCACTAGAACACCTAGATCCCTCTGCACCTCAGAATTCTTCAGCCGTTCTCCATTTAAGTAACACCAATACCCTGCTTTTTTATGCTTCCTGCTAAAGTGAAAAACTTCACATTTTACCACATTATACTCCATCTGCCATATTTTTGCCCACTCACTCAACCTATCTATATTTGTCTGCAACCTCATTATGTCCTCCTCACAGTATACTTTCCTACCTATCTTTGTGACATCTGCAAATTTAACTATCATGCCTTCACTCCCCTCATCTAAGTCATTGATATAGATTGTAAAAAGTTGAGGACACAGCACAGGTTCCTGCTGGGCTCCGCGCATCGCATCCTGCTAATCAGAAAAAGACCCATTTATGCATACTCTCTGTTTTCTGCAAGCCAGCCAATCTTCTATCCGTGCTAATACATTACCCCTACACCATGAACTTTTATTTTCCGCAATAACCTTTTATGTGGCACCTTATCAAATGCCTTTCGGAAATCCAAGTACAGCACGTCTACAGGCTCCCCTTTATCCACTGCACATGTTACTCCTTCAAAGAACTCCAATAAATTGGTTAAACATGGTTTCCCTTTCACAAAATCATGCTGACTCTTCCCGATTACTTTGACTTTCTCCAAGTGTCCAGCTATAACTTCCTTAATGATCGATTCTAACACTTTCCCCATGACAGAACAATAACAGTTAGTTATTCAAGCTAACTGGCCTATAGTTTCCTGTTTTCTGCCTCCCTCCCTTCTTGAATAGAGGGATCATATTTGCTACTTTCCAGAATCTAAGGAATTTTGGAAAATTAGCACCAACACATCTACTACTTCATTAGCCATCTGGACCCAGAGATTTATCAGTCCACAGCTCCATCAGTTTGCTCAGTGCTGCTTTCCTAGTGATTGTAATTTCACCAAGTTCCTCTCTCCCTTTCACTTCCTGATTTACAGCTATTACTGGAATGTTTTTTGTATCATCTTTGGTGAACAGAGAAGCAAAATATTTGTTTATTTCATCCACCATTTCCTTATTATCTACTATTAACTCCCCACTGTCACTCTCTAGAGGACCAACACTCACTTTATTTATTATTTTCCTTTTTAAATACCTGTAGAAACTCTTGCTACCTGTTTTTACATTTCTAGCTAACTTCCTCTCAAACTCTTAATTTCTTACTCCTGATGAACCTTTTAGTCATTCTCTGCTGTTCTTTATATTCGGACCAATCAACTGTCCTGCCATTCATCTTTGTGCAGTTTTATGCTTTTACCTTAAGTTTGATGCTTTCCTTAACTTCTTTAGTTAACCATGGATGGTGGTCCTCCCTTGAGAGTTTTTGTTTAGAGTAGGAATATACTTATTCTGAGTATCCTAAAATATCCCCTTAAATGTCTGCCATTGCTTCTCTATTGATCTATCCCCTAGCCTCGTATCCCAGTTCACTTCAGCTAGCTCAGCTTTCATGCCCACATAATTGCCTTTTTTAAGTTTAAAATACTAGTATTAGGGCAGAATTGTCCCAGATTTGCACTGTGTGTGGTAGTGGACGGATAAAACGACATTTTACCCACTGGCCACAATGGCGGTTTTTCATGCCATATTGTCCCAAACCTGCTGCATTAATTATGCATTCCCGGGAAACACACTGTTTCCATGCCGGCGGGCTCTCATTCGCCCGCCATGCCATCACCTTGCCGCTTCTTCATGCCAGGCACCATATTTAAAGTCCAGCCGCGCACACACCTCTCAGTGCTTCCAGCCCGTGACTGTTGCACAGGAGACATGGCCCTGAAAGGCAAGAAGACTTCAACCCCCAGGTTCAATGACACATCCCTTGAGCACCTTTTGGACACAGTGGAGGCTCACTGTGATCTCCTCTAGCCCGCCTTGGCCGCAGGATGGGCAGCAACATCTCTACTCAGGCTTGGGAGGCATTGGAAGCAGTGATCAGTGCCAATGCCCTGCAAAAGAGCACAGCCACCCACTGCCGCTACAGGATGAATGGTCTCATCTGTTTCACCAAGGTAATTCACTCTTCTCATCACTCTCAACTCACACACTCACAAACCCATCACACATCCACAAGGATCTCACACATCAAGGGACAACACCACTAACTCTCACACACACCCTCACATCTCCATCAGGCTCATATCCTCTGGAGCTCATGTCCTGATCCTGTCCATATCTCCAGTCACCACACAAACATTCCACACAGTGCCATGTGCCCTGCTCACACTCTCTCCATCTGTTTTCATGCAGGAGAAGCCTGCTCACAACAGCAGGGACAGGTCTCAGACTGGGAGTGGAATGGCCCACATTAGGCCCCACACTCACTTTGAGGAGTGTGCCATCGTACTGACTGGTGAGGACATGGACTGTGCCTACAGTGACAGTGAGGTCAGCGGCGAACACCCTCGTAAGGATCCTGCACCACATCATCCCTCTCTCAATGCAAATGTGAGTGCTCTCTCTCCTGCTTTTGACTCTGCTGCCATGTACTAATCATCTCTACTTTGGTTCACAGGGAGCTCTGCCAAGCGACCAACACCCTCAGCCAGCCAGTCCCTCAGCTCCATCCAGGTCCTCACCCCCATCCAAGAGGACACCTCCTTCATTGAAGAGCTGGAAATAAGCAGCCTGGAAGACCTGTTACAGCGCTTACCCACACCCTGCACCAGCGCAGAGACACACACCTCGGTGGGACCTAGATCTAGAGCAGACTCAGGCTCACAATCTGGTAGTCACCGCATGGACACATGTCCACAGCAGGAGGAGGCAGGTTCGTGCAAGCTACCCGGCACTCACAGGACTGCTGGGGATCAGGCATCTGTGAGGTCTGAGTCAGATGGTGAGCCTCTGGATTCGGCTTTCCAACTCAACCTGGAGTCAGCAGAAGGTGGGGAACATCACACAGAGCTGTTGGAAATCCTCAACAGAGTGGCACGCGAGTCGGAAGAGTGCATCTGCCTGCTCTCTGATGAAGTGGTGCCCGTGTGTACGCGTATGGAAGTCTCCATGGGGAAGATGGTGGACGCCATGGAGACCCTGGTCCAGCAGAACGCGGAAGCCATGGGTGAGTTCCTGCAGCGGCAACGCGAGGCGATAACAGGGCACCTCGACATCCCTCCAGGTGCTCCTTCCCCTCAAGAAGTCAGGCCGAAGCCCCTGGGCACCCGAAGGGAGGAGGAGCGGCAGTTGGACACCCCAGGTCATCCACTCAGGAATCTCAGAGGCTGTCCTCTCCCGCTGAGACCCCTTTGCCTGGGACCCCCCTCAACCTCGTCCTCTGTCGCCGCAAAGGGAGCAGCTGGCCAATGAGTGATTGTGGAGTGAAAAGTGTGTGTGTGGCAGGGCCTTTCGGAGCCTCGTGCAAGCACTCTCCCAAGCATGTGGATCCTTCACATCTCATACTTACCTCAATGTCCTGCGCATTGCTGGGGTTTGCTTTCAGTTGTCCATCTGAGCTGATCTGCATCTCCGCCCACCCAATGATCACACTCCCATGTAGCACCTGACCTCGCCCACCACAACCATCATTTCACTTCTGATTTGGACAGCATGGTGCTAATTTGGTTTCACTTTCACACACAGGCTTTTCCCCTCCCCCAGCCACCCATTTCCTTTACCCCATCACAGTTGACCCCCCTGGCATCACCTTTAACCTCCCCTCAGTGACCTACCAGCCACAACCCTTTTCCTTCGGGGATGTCCAGGTGAACATGCATGTTCCCTTCCTTCCCGAAAACCTATCCCCATCACTGACATTATCCTTCCCACCCCCAGGATCTGTGTCTGTCTCCAAGTCACCACCAATCACCCTCTCCGTCCCTTCTATCACTACCTATGAAGCCTCACACTCTCACCCTACCGCCTCACTCTGCCCATGGTCAGTCTCAGTTCCGTGCCCACCCTCAGTTCACTCTCCAGGTGGCAGTTATGGACCCATCAGATCCCTCCCTTGCACGTTCACCTGCACATCCCCCGCTCCGGACCCCTTCCTCCCCCCCCAGACCCCTTCCTTCCCACCCAGGACCCCTTCTCCCCCTCCGGAGCTCTTCCCCTCCAGAATCCCTCCCCCCAGAACCCCTCCGCCCCTTAGCCCTCCCACCCCCCCAGAGTCCCCCCCCGCTTAGTCCCTCCCCCTTCCTGACTCCCTCAGACACCCTTACTTCTTCCATAACCCTTACTCCTTCCCCCTCCTGACTCCTTCCTCCACCCTTACTTTTTCCTCCACCCTTACTTTTCCTACACCCCTCTCTGCACTTCTTCCTCCCTCTGGACTCCCTCCCCCTCTCTGCACTCCTTCCTCCCCCGGACTCCTTCCCCTCTCCGCACTCCTTCCCCCCTCTGAATTCCTTCCCTTACACCTACCTCCCCAGTTACTATCTTCTCCCCCCATTAACCCCCTCCTTCCCGTACTCTCTCCACCCCCAACTTAACCCCCGCCGACACCTTCAGACCCCCCCTCCCAACCTCACCTGCCCGACACCTTCATGCCCCCCCTCCCAACCTCACCCCACAACACCTCTTCCTCTCCCAGTCAATCCTAGACCTTCCTCTCCCACCCTCTCGACCATCATCCGTTGTGAGCATCAACAGTGACTTTCCAACTTCCGTGAGCTGCTTTGCAGCAGAGCCGTGTCCATGAGAATCCACCCAGCATGTCATGGACATTCCTCCAGGGTCCCGTTGCTGTCAGGCTCCAGCATATTCTGTTCCTCGGATGTCCACGATGTGTGCAAGGCCCTGGCGATAAGTCCTGACTTCTGTACATCACACTTGTCAAGACGTGTTCTGCACCGGTGTATTTTCCTGCCGACGTGGGCGGACGATCCAGCGGGGGTGTGAGTCCGGCAGGCAGGGCTTATAATGATATGCTGATGTATTACAATGAGATTCCCGACATCCGATGATGGGGAATGTGGCCCGCCACCGATGGGCTGAGCGGACGATCGCAAACTGGTTTCACGATGTTATGAAACCGATTTTTGGATTTTTCGCCACATTGTCCGCTCATACCACTGAACATGCCCAACGTCAGCGGGCATTGAAAATCCGGGCCTTAGATCCATTCTCCTCCCTTTCAAACTGGATGTAAAATTCAGTCATATTGTGGTCGCTGCTACCTAGGGGTGCCTTTACTAATCCTGTCGCATTAGGTCTAATATAACCTGCTCTCTGGTTGTTTGCAGAACGTGCTGCTCTAAGAAACTATCTCGAAAGCATTCTTTGAACTCCTCATCCAGGCTACTACTGCCAATCTGGTTTCTCCAGTTTATATGTAGATTAAAGTCACCCGTGATTATTGCCATCCTTTTATCACAAGCGCCCAACATTTCTTCTCTTTTACTCTGTCCTTCATTGTGGTTACTGTTAGGGGGTCTGTAGACTACTACCTTCTTCCCCTGCTATTTCTCATCTCCACCCAAACTGATTCTCCATCCTGATCTCCTGAACCAAGGTAATCTCTAACTATTGCACCAATGCCATTCTTGATCAACCGTGCTACCGCCCACCTCCCCCCCCCCCTCCCCCGACCTTTACCTAGCTTCCGATTCTTTTTGAATGTTATATACCCCTCAATATTCAGGACCCAATCCTTGTCATCCTGTAGCCAGCTCCTAGTAATGGCTATGAGATCATACTTATTTACTTCAATGCGCGCTATCAATTCACTTACTTTGTTATGAATGCTACGTGCATTCAGATACAAAGCCTTTAATTTTGCCCTTTTGTTATCTTTGTAACATCTAGTCTTGAGTTTTGGTGTATTCTTAAGTTTTATTTCTCTGCCCCTTCCTACTATTCTATGACTCTCATTTCCCATATTGCTATAATGGCCTCCTGCCTTGAGTCTACCCCTTGATTTGCCACACCAACCCAAGCTTGATCCCTCATCCCCTTGTTTAGTTTAAAGTCCTCTCTCCTTCCCTAATTATGTGATTCACAAGAACACACGTCCCAGCAAAGTTCAGGTGTAAACCATCCCAAAGGTACAGCCCCACTTTCCCCAGTACTGATGCCAGTGCCCCACAAATCGGAACCCATATCTCCCACACCAGCCTGTGAGCCATGCATTCATTTCTCTAAACTTATGCCCTATGCCAATTTGCACGTGGCTCAAGTAATAATCCAGGGATTATTACCTTTGAGGTTCTACTTCTTAATTTGGTATCTAGCTTCTCATACTGACTACGCAGAACCTCCTTCCTTATCCAGCCCATGTCATTGATACCTACATGGACCACGACAACTGGATCCTCCCCCTCCCACTGCAAGTTCTTCTCCAGCCCTGAGCAGATGTCCTGAACCCTGGCACCGGACTGGTAACACAGCCATCTGGGATCCCGCTCTTTGCTTCAGAGAACAGCATCAATCCCCCTCACTATACTGTCCTCTATCACCACTATATTTCTGTTTGCTCCCCATGTTTGAAAGGCTTCCTGTACCATGGTGCCATGGCCAGCCTGCTCATCCACCTTGTAGACCTCACTTTCATCCACACAGGTTGTGAGCACCTCAAACCTGTTTGACAATTGCAAAGTCTGAGGCTCCTACACTACAGCCTGTTCGATCCCATTACCTGCCTCACTGACAGTCACATCTTCTTGTCCCTCATGCTGACCAAAACAGATGGTCCTCTTCTAAGAGGTGTGACCATCTTCTGGAACAAAGTGTCCGGGTATTTCTCCCCCTCCCCTATGTTGCACAGTGCCTGCAGTTCGGCTTCCAGATCAATAATCCTGATCTGGAATTCCTCTAGCTGTTTACACTTCCTGCAGATGTGTTTGTTCTGGATCGCCTTGGCTTCCAAAAGCTCCAACATTCCACTTTGCAACATAACACCTGTCCTGCCATTGTTACTTATGTAATTTAATTACTCACTTAATTAACTTGGAATAATTCCTATATATACCACACACTCTTTCCCCCATGCACCGAATTCCTATGTGAACCTAATTCGCGACTCACTCAGTCGCCGTCTCACTCTGGCATAGTCGCCTGTCCCTTTGTGGGCCCCTTACTGATTGTGTAGTTTGAAAAGCCTGTCTCTTCTATAAACGCTCTGATGAGTCACTAGCAGGGTTTAGCTTCCTGCTACAGTAATAAACACCACTTGAACCAACTGCTTTCAGGTGATTGACAGATAACTGTCACTCCAAGCAGTTCTCTACTTAACAAGCTAGCCTAACCTACTTGAAGGTTAGTACTATGTCAGATCTTGATTCTTAATCTCTAGTTAAAACCTGAAAAGGACTTACCAGAACTTACCATGTGAACCTACTTTGCTACTCACTCAGTCTCCGCCTCACTCCGGCCTATCGCCTGTCTCCTCATGCGCCCTGTACTGAAGTCTTGAATTTCCTCACAGGTGGGTCTGTAAAAGTCCGGGAGGGAGGGAGGGAGAGAGAGGGATTTGGGGCAGCTCCCAGTTACACTTCCTCTTTTGTGACATTGCAAGGGATAGTCGTTTCTTGTAGCCATCCCTTTCTAACAGCCATAAATGAAAGAGGTCGAATTATGTCATCTGCCAAAAATCCCACCAGCGCCACCTCATCTGTATGCCCACGTGATGCCAGGATCAGATGTGAAACGTTAGTTACCCAACAGAAACTATTTGAGAACCTACAGCCTCTGAAATACTAGTAATTAAATATGATGCTGACTAAGGAGACACAAGGAATACAGGCTACATTTGGGGTGGGAATTTGGGGGGAAAATATGCCCCTTCTTATCCCCCAGATCTCATACCACCCTTCTACCCCTTGATATCTCCAACATCCTGCAACCCATTGCCCTTCCTGCCACCCCTTTACTCCCACCGTTACTCCCTACCTAATCCTCTTTGATACATGGTTCCTTCGACCTATGTATCCTCTTTGTTCCACTGTCGCTTACCTAATCCATAATCTTCCGCCCACTCTCCCCACACTCATTCATAACCCCAGGGTGGGTGCCAAGAGGCCAGTGGTCTCCTCACCTTCAACGCCCACTTTCCCTCCCACTCTCCCTTCTGATATGTTTCCCTCAGAGGCTTTCAAAATTTTTTTTCTTTAAAAAAGCCATCCTAATTGAATAAGGAACGAAAACTCCCTCTCCACTTCCTGGCCCCAACCCCCCTATCTCTTGCTCACTCCCCATCTCACAAGTGTATGTCTTTAATTTTTTCAATGTGTTTCAAAATTGAAAAAGTGTTAAATGAAGAAATCACTCTATCATTTTTTGCTCCCTCCTCTCTCTCGTTCCATCATTCTCTCTCTTCAATACCTGCCTTTCACTTTACAAATTGTACAGAGCAGGAAACAAAGGCAGCAATGAGTTTTTTTTTTCAACTCAATCTGTATTTTTCTTCAATAAAACTTCTGAAAATTGTCCTCTTGTTTTTCAAAATTATTTGAAGAAAGGCTACTGGGTAGAAAATGCTTGAAGGAAAAGCTCACTAAATCGTATTTATTCACCCAGGGAAACTAGGTTTACACCACTTAAGCCGCATTCAGTTCAAGAGAGTGACAGGCCTTTTGAAGAGGCTGAGGCCTTCCAGTAAAAATCTTAATAAAAGCATCGAAGGACATAAAACACAATCAAATGGTTACACAGTATTGTAAAAAAAAACTGCAGTGAAAAAAGATGTCTTCTATTTTTAAGATTTTCTTTAAACCTCTCTTTTGGATTTTAAAAATTTCAGTTAAAGCTCAAAATGGCAGATTAAGAAATATTAGAAAGCGTTTCTGGAATTAGTGGGAAATCAGTCACCAGACTGCTCAATGTCAAAGTAGTATACTGTAATTATAAATTGCGCTATTGTGTCTCAAGTACGATGTCCATAACAGCACCACCTACAGGAGTTAAGGGTATTTCTTGTTGTTCCAATAAATGTTCACCCAACGAGCCAAATTTAATATGGCTATGTTTATTTGTGCCGCAACAGTAGGGGGAGCACTTTCTGCACATGTGTAGATGCAGTGTCAAAGCCTGTGACGTTACTGACAGCGATGTCCCAGGCAGCTGCCTATATTAAAACAAACAAAGACAGATAAGAAAACCCATCATTATTCTGGTTCCCTCCTATGGGTGCTCGTTGTTTCCTTGCATCCCCCACTCCCTCCTGCTTGCACCGTGGACCCCAGCCCCCATTCCCGCTTCTCCCCCACCCCCCTCACTGCTTCTCCTCGCTGCCTAACCCCCTCCAACTTCCCCTCACTGCATCCTTCGCCGCTGGCTCATTTCGAGAATGGACGGTGGGGAATAGAAGGGATAAGTGAAGAGAATGGTGGGAGAGAGTGGGGAGGGGCGAGAAGCCGTGAGGGGAGGAGGAGGGAAGTGACAGGGAGCTGGGCGAAGTGAGCCAACATGAGGGGCTGCAGAAGAAGTGGTGAAGGGAGCTGGCAGTGGGCAGGAGATGAGGTTTCCGGACGCACAATGATGATGTAGGCGATTGGAGAAAGCATGCATGCACTGGCAGCTGGAGTGGGAGCCAATCCCTGATTTCCATTTCCAGTTTGTTGGCAGCAAGAGTTACCGTGATTTAACATACGTTAGATTTATGTATGAAGCCTCTGAGTGGATAATGCCTTCAGTTGTCTAGACCCTAAACTTTGGAATTTCCTTGCTCTGCCTCTCTCCCTCACCTCACCCTCCCCCTCCTTTGAGACACTCCTTAAAACCTACCACCTCTTTGACCAAACTTTTAGTCATCACCCTAATGCTGCCTTCATTGGCTCGATGTCAATTTTTGTCTGATTAGGCAGCTGTGAAAAGCTTTCGAATGTTTAAAGGTGCTATATTATTGCTATTGTTGTCTACTTATTGAGCCAAGCCAGTGATACACAAAGTCAGCTGACAGGGAGAGAGGGGGGTTTGCTGAAAAATCACATCCTGCTTACGCACAACATCTCTGAGTAAATGATAAGAACTTTAAAAATTCATGCTTGATTTTATCAGGAATATCAGGCTGCACTGAGACTGTTTCCTGTTCTGGGGCCATGAGTGGGTGAAGGTAAAAGGTTACTGGTTCTTGATTCTGCGGGAACCATGTACATCAAGCTTTCTTTTTATTTTAGGTTGTGGAAAGCGCTCCTAACATGTGTTCCATTTCCCTGGGAATGTGAGAATGAATTTCCCACACTGAAGACCCTGGGAATTCCAGGGCATTTTTTCCTTCCCACTTTCCAGGCTTAATTTCCTTCACTTCTTTGAGTCCAGCCACTAGGTCGTCTGTTATTGTTAGATTGTCTGGAAAGACACTGGGTGTCTTACTCTAGTAAGAGATCTGGCTGGAGGCAAAAATCTTTCCTTAAAAGTACTTTTATTAACATTACTAACTATATACAAGATTACAGAATGTCAGGGACAGAGCCACTGCTCCTCTCTTAGGTTCTTCTTGCTTATCACTCTCTGAGCAACATCATCATGACATAGCTCCTTACGTACACAATCAGTAGGTATTATTAGAGCAGTGTTAAAGTTAACTCTTTACTGTACAAATCGGGGGTGGTGGGGAGAGATTTCTTTCTGTTGTTATCCCAGCATCCTCCAGTGCAGGCGGACTGAAATGAAAGATAAATAAGGACTTGCATTGCTGTCACATCTTTCACAACCTCTGAAAGCTCCAGGATGCCTTACAGTCAATGAAGTGCTTTCGAAGTATAGTCACTGTTGTAATTGGGAAGTAAGGCAGCCAATTTGGGCAGAGAAAGCTCCCACAAACAGCAATGTGATAATGACCTGATCATCTGTTTGTGTGATGTTGATTGAGGTATAAATATTGGCCAGGGTCCTGGTGAGGCCTCTCCTCCTTTTCAAATAGTGCCATGGGAACTTGTATGTCCATCTGAGAGGGCAGACAAGGGCTTGGTTCAATGTCTCATCTGAAAAACGACACCTCCAACAGTGCAGTGCTCCCTCAGTACAGCACTGGGCCTAGATTTTGTGCTCATGTCTATGAAGTGGGACTTGAAAACACAATTTTTTGACTCAGAGGTGAGCCACAACTACCAACTGAACCACAACTAACACCTAACGCCATGGGAGAGGGAGAATGTGGCTTGCTGCTGTAAGACAGTAGATCAACTGAAGCCACTAGGACTATTGCAACATTGTGGAAGAAAGCCAAACATTGCCAGCTTGTACCTGTGCTCAATAAACAGGGCATTGTTGACTGGAAAATAAAGCAGCAGCAAGTCCTACCCACTTACCATCGCTTTTATGTGCAGTCGGATTTTCGGGCCATGATGAATCCCGGCAGCCAAACCTCCTGTTCGCGAAGGATTAATCAAAGGGTTAATCAAAGAATGTTAATTTCTTCATGTTAATTGTGCCCAGTAACTTTTCCGTTGGAACTGATCTCACTAGCAGTTTGATTATGCCTTTGATAGGGACAGATCCGGGAACAAGACTGCAGGCTTGCATCTTCTTTGCCTTTTAATTTCACAGGGACATAAAAGAGGTCTGGTAATTTTATGATGGTTAGGTGTCTTTAAAGCTGAAGGTGGGTGTACTGATACATAAGCAACTCTATGTGAAGACCACGCAGGGAAGGTGATATCTGGCAAAAGGAACCCAGCCCAAGGCGATGGAAAATTAACACTCGCACAGAGTGTTAGAAGTTCGGGGATTTATGTAACTCTAAGAATTTGATTGACAGATCAATCTGGGCGTGTATAATTGAAGTACATTGATCAGGAAGACTAGGAATATTGGGTAATGCTGAAGCATGTAAAAGACGAGAGTGTAGATTCACTGAGGACTGATTAGCCTACAGCTTCAATTTTTATTCTTTCATGGGATGTGGACGTCACTGGCAAGACCAGCATTTGTTGCTCATCCCTCACTGCCCTTTGAGTGGCTTGATAGGCCACTTCTGAGGGCAGTTAAGAGTCAACCGCATTGCTGTAGGTCTGGAATCACATAGAGGTCAGGCCAGGTAAAGATGGCAGATTTCCTTCGCTAAACATTAATAAAGCAGATGAGTTTTTGTGACAATCATTGATAACTTCATGGTCACCATTACTGAAACTAGTTATCACTTCCAGATTTTATTATTTGAATTGAATTTCCACTAGCTGCCATGGTGGGATTCAAACCTGTGTCCCCAGAACATTAGCCTGGGCCTCTGGATTACTAACCCAGTGATATTACCTGTACACCACCATCTCCTCTCACTGTGACCATGTGTGAATTCACCATAAACTCACACTGTGCTGCTGTTAAACAACAACAACTTATAATTTATGTAGCACCCGAAGTTAAATGTCCCAAGGCATTTCACAGGGGTAATTATCAAACAAAATTTGACACTGAACCACAGAAGGAAATATTAGGACAGCTGACCAAAAGCTTGGCCAAAGAAATAGGTTTTAAGAAGCGTCCTAAAGGTGGAAAGATTTAGGAGGAGAATTTCAGAGTTAAAGGCTGACATAGCTGGCTGAAGGGCACAACTGCCAGTTTGCTTAAGAAGCAAGTTTCAATTTGCACAAGTGTTAATTAGAACTGCACTGGGGACACCTAATGACAGCAGAGAGCAATTGCATGCTGAAGCGTTTGGAAATCTGGGGATTAATGGCTTTCTGTATTTGCAATGTCATAATGCTTTTCACGAGCAAAGACTACCACAGTGCTGGTTTATGATTTGACTCTTGTTGTACTCTCAACATTAGTTATAACAAATTTGTAAGCATGTTAAAAATGTACCTATAGATTGGCTACAACTAAGGAATGGCAGCGGGGTTGTGGGGGAAGGGGGGGGGGGTGGGGGGCGTGAATTTCCCCAGATGCATTATGCCATAAAGAGCTTCTGAGGTGGCCAAGCTGGGGTCTTAAGTTGAAATACTGGTTTAGCCTGGCAGTTACCCTGCATTTGGCCTGGCATTTAGCCTGGAATCCAGCCTGCATTTAGCCTGGCATTTAGCCTGCGTTTAGCCTGGAATCTAGCCTGCATTTAGCCTGCATTTAGCCTGGAATCTAGCCTGCATTTAGCCTGCATTTAGCCTGGAATCTAGCCTGCATTTAGCCTGGCATTTAGCCTGCATTTGGCCTGGCATTTAGCCTGCGTTTAGCCTGGAATTTAGCCTGCATTTAGCCTGGCAGTTAGCCTGCATTTGGCCTGGCATTTAGCCTGCATTTAGCCTGGCATTTAGCCTGCGTTTAGCCTGGAATCTAGCCTGCATTTAGCCTGGCAGTTAGCCTGCATTTGGCCTGGCATTTAGCCTGGAATCTAGCCTGCATTTAGCCTGGCATTTAGCCTGCATTTAGCCTGGCATTTAGCCTGGCATTTAGCCTGCATTTAGCCTGGAATCTAGCCTGCATTTAGCCTGGAATCTAGCCTGCATTTAGCCTGGAATCTAGCCTGCATTTAGCCTGGCATTTAGCCTGCATTTAGCCTGGCATTTAGCCTGCATTTAGCCTGGAACCTAGCCCGCATTTAGCCTGGAATCTAGCCTGCATTTAGCCTGCATTTAGCCTGGCATTTAGCCTGGCATTTAGCCTGCATTTAGCCTGGCATTTAGCCTGGCATTTAGCCTGCATTTAGCCTGCATTTGGCCTGGCATTTAGCCTGCGTTTAGCCTGGAATTTAGCCTGCATTTAGCCTGGCAGTTAGCCTGCATTTAGCCTGGCATTTAGCCTGGCATTTAGCCTGCATTTGGCCTGGCATTTAGCCTGCGTTTAGCCTGGAATCTAGCCTGCATTTAGCCTGGCATTTAGCCTGCAATTAGCCTGGAATCTAGCCTGGCATTTAGCCTGGAATCTAGCCTGCATTTAGCCTGGCATTTAGCCTGTATTTGGCCTGGCATTTAGCCTGGAATCTAGCCTGCATTTAGCCTGGCAGTTAGCCTGCATTTAGCCTGGCATTTAGCCTGGCATTTAGCCTGCATTTAGCCTGCATTTGGCCTGGCATTTAGCCTGCGTTTAGCCTGGAATTTAGCCTGCATTTAGCCTGGAATTTAGCCTGCATTTAGCCTGGCAGTTAGCCTGCATTTGGCCTGGCATTTAGCCTGGAATCTAGCCTGCATTTAGTCTGGCATTTAGCCTGCAATTAGCCTGGAATCTAGCCTGGCATTTAGCCTGGAATCTAGCCTGCATTTAGCCTGCATTTAGCCTGGAATCTAGCCTGCATTTAGCCTGGAATCTAGCCCGCATTTAGCCTGCATTTAGCCTGGCATTTAGCCTGAAATTTAGCCTGGCATTTAGCCTGGCATTTAGCCTGCATTTAGCCTGCATTTGGCCTGGCATTTAGCTTGCGTTTAGCCTGGAATGTAGCCTGCATTTAGCCTGGCAGTTAGCCTGCATTTAGCCTGGAATCTAGCCTGCATTTAGCCTGGCAGTTAGCCTGCATTTGGCCTGGCATTTAGCCTGCATTTGGCCTGGCATTTAGCCTGCATTGAGCCTGGCATTTAGCCTGCGGTTAGCCTGGAATCTAGCCTGCATTTAGCCTGGCAGTTAGCCTGCATTTGGCCTGGCATTTAGCCTGCATTTGGCCTGGCATTTAGCCTGGAATCTAGCCTGCATTTAGCCTGGCATTTAGCCTGCATTTAGCCTGGCATTTGGCCTGGCATTTAGCCTGCATTTAGCCTGGAATCTAGCCTGCATTTGGCCTGGCATTTAGCCTGCATTTAGCCTGCGTTTAGCCTGGAATCTAGCCTGCATTTAGCCGGGCATTTAGCCTGCATTTAGCCTGCATTTAGCCTGGCATTTAGCCTGGCATTTAGCCTGCGTTTAGCCTGGAATCTAGCCTGGAATTTAGCCTGGCATTTAGCCTGCGTTTAGCTTGGAATCTAGCCTGCATTTAGCCTGGCATTTAGCCTGCATTTAGCCTGCATTTGGCCTGGTATTTAGCCTGCATTTGGTCTGGCATTTAGCCTGCGTTTGGCCTGTGTTGAGTGCAAAAAGCCATCTTGATAAAGGAGTTGAAGCTTGCCTTAGGCACTACAGCTTGGAGGTTCATTAAGGGGCTCATTATCGCTTAAATTTCCTGCTGGTTTTGGCCATGGAGGCTGTAGAGCATCTTTTTTTTAATTCATTTACGGGATGTGGGCTTCGCTGGCTGGACCAGTATTTATTGTCCATCCCTAGTTGCCCTTGAGAAGGTGGTAGTGAGCTGCCTTCTTGAACCACTGCAGTCCATGTGGTGTAGATACACCCACAGTGCTATTAGGAAGGGAGTTCCAGGATTTTGACCCAGCGATAGCAAAGGAAGGGTGATACACTTCCAAGCCAGGATGGTGAGTGACTTGGAGGGGAACTTCCAGGCGGTGGTGTTCCCATCTATCTGCTGCCCTGTTCCTTCTAAATGTTAGTGGTCGTGGGTTTGGAAGGTGCTATCTAAGGAGCTTTGGTGAATTCCTGTTGTGCATCTTGTAGATGGTACACACTGCTGCTACTGTGCGTCGGTGGCGAAGGGAGTGAATGTTTGTGGATCTGATGCCAATCAAGCGGGCTGCTTTGTCCTGGATGGTGGCAAGCTTCTTGAGCGTTGTGGGAGCTGCACTCATTCAGGCAAGCGGGGAGTAGTCCATCACATTCCTGATCTGTGCTTGTAGATGGTGGACAGGCTTTGGGGAGTCAGGAGGTGAGTTACTCATCTCAGGATTCCTAGACTCTGACCTTCTCTTGCAGCCACAGTATTTATATGGCTATTCCAGTTCAGTTTCTGGTCAATGGTAACCCCCAGAATGTTGATAGTAATGGTAATGCCCATTGAACATCAAGGGGCGATGGATAGATTCTCTCTTAGAACATAAGAACATAAGAACTAGGAGCAGGAGTAGGCAATTCAGCCCCTCGAGCCTGCCCCGCCATTCAATACGATCATGGCTGATCTCATTTTGGCCTCATTTCCAATTTCCCGCCCTCTCCCCATAACCTTTCAACCCATTACTAATTAAAAATTTATCTATCTCCTCCTTAAATTTATTCAGCGTCCCGGCATCCACTGCACTCTGAGGTAGTGAATTCCACAGATTCACGACCCTTTGAGAAAAGTAATTCCTCCTCGTCTCTGATTTAAATCTAACACCCCGTAGCCTAAAACTATGGCCTCTCATTCTAGAATGCCTCACAAGGGGAAATATCCGCTCCATGTCTACTTTGTCTATCCCCTTTAGCATCTTATATACCTCAATTAGATCTCCTCTCATCCTTCTAAACTCCAGCGAGTATAGGCCTAAACTGCTCAATCTCTCTTCATAAGACAAGCCCCGCATCTCTGGAATCAATTGAATGAACCTCCTCTGAATCGCCTCCAATGCAACTACATCCTTCCTTAAGTAAGGGGACCAAAACTGTACACAGTACTCCAGGTGTGGTCTCACAAATGCCTTGTATAGTTGCAACAACACTTCCCTATTTTTATACTCTATTTCTTTAGCAATAAATGCCAAAATTCCATTTGCCTTCCTTATTATCTGCTGTACCTGCATACTAGCTTTCAGCGATTCATGCACGAGGACATGAATCATTCTGAAGTTTCTCTCCATTTAAATAATAAGTCGCCTTTTTATTCTTCCGACCAAAATGGATAACCTCACACTTATCCAAGTTAAACTCCATCTACCAAATTTTGGCCCATTCACCTAACCTGTCCGTATCCATTTGTAAATTTCTTACTTCTTCATTGCAACTTACTTTCCCACCTATTTTGGTGTCATCTACAAATTTAGCTATAGTACCTTCTATCCCTGAATCCAAGTCATTAATATAGATTGTAAATAGTTGGGGCCCAAGGACTGAACCCTGTGGCACCCCACTAGTTACAGCTTGCCCTCCAGAAAAAGTCCCATTTATCTCGACTCTCTGCTTTCTGTTGGTTAGCCAACCCTCTTTCCAAGCTAATACCTTACCCCTAACTCCGTGTGATCTTATCTTGTGTATTAATCTTTTGTGCGGCACCTTATCAAAGGCCTTCTAGAAGTCCAGATATACTACATCTACAGGATCCCCATTATCCACTTTGCTTGTCACATCTTCAAAGAACTCTAGCAAATTAGTCAAACACGATTTACTCTTCATAAAACCATGCTGACTCTAATGGATTGCATTTTGGCTTTCCAAATGCCCCATTACTACTTCCTTAATAACGGTTAACAACAATTTCCCAACGACAGACATTAAGCTAACTGGTCTATAGTTTCCTACTTTCTGCCTCCCCCTCATTTTGAATAAGGGCATTATATTACCATTTTTCCAATCCACTGGAACCTTTCCAGGTTTCAGGGAATTTTGGAATATTGTAGCCAATGTATCCACTATCTCCACTGCCACTTCCTTTAAGACCCTGGGGTGTAGGCCATCATGTCCCAGGGACTTGTCATCTTTTAATCCCAATAGTTTGCTCAGTATTTTTTCTCTGGTGACGGTGATTGTTCTAAGTTCCTCCTTCTCTATAGCCTCTGCACTACCTGTTACTATTGGGGTGGTACTAGTGTCCTCCACCGCGAAAACTGAGCCAAAATATTGATTAAGCGTCTCTGCCATTTCTGCATTCCCCACTATTAACTCCCCAGTCTTGTCCTCCAAGGGACCAACATTCACATTAGCTACTCTCTTTCCTTTTATATACTTGTAGAAGCTTTTGCTATCAGTTTTTACATTTTGCGCTAGTTTTCTTTCATAATTTACCTTTGCTCTTTTTATTATTTTTTTTAATAACCCTTTGTTGATCTTTAAAAGTTTCCCAATCTTCCAGCCTGCCACTGACCTTTGCAATTTGGTATACCTTAGTTTTTACCTTTATGTTATCTTTAACTTCCTTGCTTAGCCATGGATGTTTTTTCCACCTCTTACCATCTTTCTTCCTCCTTGGAATATATGTTACTTGGGAGGAATTGAATGTCTCCTTAAATATCTGCCACTGTTCATCAACTGTCCTACCTTGCAGTCTTCCTGCCCAGTCCACTAGGGCCAAATCTGCCTCATGCCTATGTAGTTACCTTTTTTTAACTCCAGAACACTAATGTGGGACTCAAGTTTCTCACTCGCAAACTGAACTTGAAATTCTAGCATGCTATGATCACTCTTCCCTGGGGGATCCTTTACTATGAGATCATTAATTAATCCCATCTCATTACACAAAACCAAATCCAGAATAGCCTGCTCCCTGGTTGGTTCCACAACATATTTCTCCAAGAAACAATCTCTAATACACTCTATGAACTCTGCCTAGAGGCTACCCTTGCCAATTTGATTAGTCCAGTCTATAAGCATATTAAAAATCACCCATGATTATTGCCGTGCCTTTCTTACATGCTCCCAGTATTTCTTGGTTTATGCTGTGCCCTACTGCTAAACTGCTGTTTGGGGACCTATAGATTACTCCCACCAGGGACTTCTTTCCCTTGTTATTTCTTATTTCTACCCAGACTGACTCTACGTCTTGCTCTCCAGTGCCTATATCATTCCCCACTATAGCACTGATCTCTTCCTTTGCTAACAAAGCTACACCACCTCCTTTTCCTCCCTGCCTATCCTTCCGAAACACTGAATACCCTTGGATATTCAACTCCCAAACCTGTTCTCCCTGTAACCACGTCTCAGTAATCGCCATCAAATCATACCTATTTATTTCTATTTGCACTGTTAACTCATTAGTTTTATTCCGAATGCTACACGTATTCAGATACAAAGCCTTTAAGTTTGCCCTATTGATAATTTTCCCTACGATTCTTTGGTGCAATATGGCGTTCACACACTCTGTCCCTTCCTTTCACTTTTTGGTAACAATCAGCCTTGTCACTAACCTGCACTCTTACCCTCTCCTTAAACTTTGATTTTTTATATTTCCATGCAACTGAACCCTCCCCCCCCCACTATTTAGTTTAAAGCCCTATCTACGACCCGAGTTATGCGATTCGCCAGGACACTGGTCCCAGCATGGTTCAAGTGGAGCCCGTCCGAATGGAATAGCTCCTTCTTTCCCCAGTACTGGTGCCAATGTCCCATGAATTCGAACCCACTTCTCCCACTCCAATCTTTGAGCCACGTGTTTACCTCTTTAATTATATTGACCCTGTGCCAATTAGCTCATGGCTCAGGTAGTAATCCAGAGATTATTACCTTTTTGGTTCTGCTTTTTAATTTAGCTCCTAGTTGCTCGTATTCCCTCAGCAGAACCTCTTTCCTCGCTCTACCTATATCGTTGGTACTTATGTGGACCATGACAACTGGATCTTTCCCTTCCCACTCCAAGTTCCTCTGCAGCCCAGATGAGATATCCTTAACCCTGGCACCAGGTAGGCAACACAACCTTCGGGACTCTCGATCCTGACTACAGAGAACAGTATCTATTTCCCTAACTATACTATCCCCGATTAGAACTAAATTTCTTTTCTCTCCCCCCACTTGAATGGCTCCCTGTACCACAGTGCTATGGTCAGTTTGCTCATCTTCCCTACAGTCCCCGCTGTCATCCACACAGGGAGCAAGAATCTTGAACCTGTTGAATACGGGCAAGGGCTGAGGCTTCCTGCAGTGCTGCTTCCTGGATCCCTCAATCTGCCTCACTCATAGTCACACCCTCCTGTCCCTGACCACTGGCCGAATTTAAGGTAGTTAATCTAAGGGATGTGACTGTCTCCTGAAACACAGCGTCCAGGTAACTCTCCCCCTCCCTGATGTGTCGCAGTGTCCGAAACTCAGACTCCAGCTCATCAACTCTGAGCGAGAGTTCCTCGAGCAACCAACATTTCCTACAGGTGTGGTCACTAGGAACCACAATGGGGTCCACCAGCTCCCACATTATGCAGCTACAACACATCACCTGGCCCTACATCTCTATTTTATTTATTTAGTTTTACAATATATTTTTAAATTTCCTACTGGTCTTTAGTTTATCAATCTGTAAAATATTTCTCCTATTTACTTTTAGTCTGCAAGCAAGTTAGAATAGAGATTCAAAATACACTTTTTAAAATCAACTGGAATTTGCTCTCTCTGCTGAGTTGAAGCTGAAGTGTTAGGTCTCCGTTCCTGTGCCCCAGTAGTCACCTTTAACCTGAAATCAACTTAGAATAGGTAGTTAAAATTAGCAGTTACTTACCAACCAATGAACTTATGGTTTTTCTGTGATGTCACTCTTTGTTTTTTTCACTCAGCGACTCAGTGACTGCGGAGGACACTCTTCCCATACTCTTGATGGAGATGGTCATTGCCTGGCACTTGTGTGGCACGAATGTTACTTGCCACTTGTCAGTCCAAGCCTGGATATTGTTCAGGTCTTGCTGTATTTGGGCATGGACTGCTTCGGTATCTGAGGAGTTGCGAATGGTGCTGAACGTTGTGCAATCATCAGCGAACATCCCCACGTCTGACCTTAGGATGGAAGGAAGGTCACTGATGAAGCAGCTGAAGATGGTTGGGCTGAGGACACTACCCTGAGGAACTCCTGCAGTGATGTCCTGAGCTAAGATGACTGACCTCCAACAACCACAGCTATCTTACTTAGCGCTCGGTATTCCTCCAACCAGTGGAGAGTTTTCCCCCGATTCCCAGTTACTCCAGTTTTGTTAGGGCTCTATGATGTCACACTCGGTCAAATGTGGCCTTGATGTCAAGGGCAGTCACTCTCACCTCACTTCGGGAGTTCAGCTCTTTTGCCCATGTTTGAATCAAGGCTGTAATGAGGTCAGGAGCTGAGTGGCCCTGGCGGAACCCAAACTGGGCGTCAGTGAACAGGTTATTGCTAAGCAACTGCCACTTGATAGCACTGTTGATGACCCCTTCCATTACTTTACTGATGACTGAGAGTAGACTGATGGGGCAGTAGTTGGCCGGGTTGGATTTGTCCTGCTTTTCGTGTATAGGACATACCTGGGCAATTTTCTACATAGCCGGGTAGATGTCAGTGTTGTAGCTGTATTGGAACAGCTTGGCTAGGGATCCGGCAAGTTCTGGAGCATAAGTCTTCAGTACTATTGCTGGAATATTGTCAGGGCACATAGCCTTTGCAGTATCCAGTACCTTCAGCTGTTTCTTGATATCACGTGGAGTGAATTTAATTGGCTGAAGACTGGCATCTGTGATGCTGGGGACCTCCAGAGAAGGCTGAGATGGATCATCCGCTCGGCACTTCTGGCTTGTAGCAAATTCTTCAGCCTTATCTTTTGCATTGATGTGCTGGGCTCCCCCATCATTGAGGATGGGGATAATTGTGAAACCTCCTCCTCCAGTGAGTTGCTTAATTGTCCACCACCATTCACGGCTGGATGTGGCAGGACTGCAGAGCTTGGATCTGATCTGTTGGTTGTGGGATCGCTTAGCCCAGTCTATCACTTGCTGCTTATGCTGTTTGGCACGCAAGTGGTCCTGTGTTGTAGCTTCACCAGGTTGACACCTCATTTTTAGGTATGCCTGGTGCTGCTCCTGACATGCCCACCTGCACTCTTCATTGAACTAGGATTGATCCCCTGGCTTGATGGTAACAGTAGAGTGGGCGATATGCCAGGTCATGAGGTTACAGATTGTGTTGAGTACCTTTCTGCTGCTGTTGATGGTCCACAGTGCTTCATGGATGCCCAGTCTTGAGTTGCTAGATCTGTTCGAAACCTATCCCATTTAGCATGGTGGTAGTGCCACACAACACGATGGAGGATATCCTCAATGTGAAGGCGGGACTTCATCGCCAGAAGGACTGTGTGGTGGTCACTCCTACCGATACTGTCGTGGACAGATACATCTGCGACAGGCAGGTTGGTGAGGATGAGGTCAAGTATGTTTTTTCCCCCACCACCTGCCACATTCTGTCTAGCAGGTATGTCTGTTAGGGCTCGACCAGTAGTGGTGCTACCGAATCACTCTTGGTGATGGACATTGGGGAGTATTCCAGGGCACTCCCAGAGTACATTCTGCACCCTTGCCCCCTGAGTGCTTCCTCCAAATGGTATTCAACATAGAAGAGCACTGATTCATCAGCTGAGAGAGGGCAGTATCTGGTAATCAGCAGGAGGATTCCTTGCCCATGTTTGGGCTGATGCCATGAGGCTTCATGGGGTCCAGAGTCAATGTTGAGGGCTCCCAGGGAAACTCCCTCCCGACTGTATACCACTGTGTAGCCACCTCTGCTATATGGTGATGTCTAGGACATTATCCATAAGACATGATCAGGCTGTTGCTTAACTAGTCTGTGAGACAGCTCTCCCAATTTTGGCACTAGCCCCCAGATGTTAGTAAGGAGGACTTTGCAGCATCAACAGGGCTGAGTTTGCTGTTGTCAATGTTGAGACTTTGTAGCGGTTCGACACAACTGAGTGGTTTGCTTGCCATTTCAGACCATTTTGTTCTGGAGTCACATGGTGGTAAGGACAGCAGATTCCTTCCCTAAAGAGGCATTAGTGAACCAGATGGGTTTTTACAACAATACACCATAATTTCATGGTCTATGGTTTAATTCCAGATTTTTATTGAATTCAAACTGCACCATCTGCCATGGTGGAACTCAAATCCAGGTCCCCAGAACATTAGGCTGGGTCTCTGGAATATTAGTCCAGTGACAATACCACTTCAGCATCGCCTCCTCCTTGCTGGAACTTCTGTAACATCATCTACAAGACTGATTCATCTGTGTGTGCCCATCACCTCATGTGAAGTCAGCTCCACTGGAGAAGTGAATTATACAGCATCAGTTTTCAATCTGCCGACCTCTGTGAAGGAATACCTCATTGGACTTTGTTTCTGGATTCTGGACTTAAGTGAAACAATAATCCATTTCTTTGTGGTCTTTGCCCTGTAAATCTTTCTTTTCTCTATTCCTCTTTTATGGCATGAGTGCGCAGGAGGCTATGTGGCAACACCCACCCTGCGTTTGAGTGTGTGCAAGTAAACTAACCCTTTGAGTTAGTCTTAACACGAGTTTGCTTTGGGGTTATTAATAGAAGCTGGATCACAACAAGACTGAGGAATTGGGAAATACTCCACCGCTTATAAAGGGGGAAACAAATCAAACACCTTTCTGTTTTCAGACAGGTGGTGAGAGGAGAAATCAGGGCTGTTTAAACTAAATCCCCTCCTGTCTGTAACAAGTTCATATCAATTAGTTTTTGGGAGAAATCCAAAAATCCTTCGGTGATGTGGGATCATCCCCTTGGTCTTGGAAGTGACAATGATTAGTTCAATTTTTTCTGAACACTTCAATGTCCTGCATGCAGGGAGAAGGACATTTGTCAAGGCTGAGGTTTTAGAGAAAATTCAGCGAGCCTTACAGCACCGTATAAGGCCATCAGAAATACATTTTAATCCATGTGACATGGTATATTGCTAAAAAGAGCAGAAAGAGTGGAAAGGCTCAGGTAAGGTTATAGGCAGTGATGGCAAAACAATAATTTTACAACATGCCAATCAAACTCTTAGGATACATTCCTCGAGGCTAATTGCCACTGAGGATACATTTAAAGAATCTGAACAGGTAATAGAAAGTGAAGAGGCACCATTCACTTCACATAAACATATGTTGGACAATTACAAGGAGCAGATTATGGCAGATAAAGGGCTGAAGGAATATAGACAAAGTGATATTGAAGCGCAGGATAAGGCTATTTATCCCAAAGGACAACTACCCAAAGTTGGCACTAGAGTAACATATATGCCAGTAGGAGGCAGTGAATGGTACGATGCCACCATTATAGGGAGAGCAGGAAAAGCCACTGGCAAATACAAACATTGGCTGAATGTACAACATGAGGGACAGAAGGTAAGGCCCATGGATTGGCAAGTGAGGTAGAGGTGTGGAAGGCCAGGAAACACAGTGTGAGTTCTGAAAGTGGACTGGCCCTAGGGAAAGCAACTCTGATCGTAGGAGGGAGAGATCATGTAGCAGTCATCCAGAAAGAGATAGAGGGTGAGTAGGTGTCATCGTTTGACAAGAACAAGGACCATAGAACAGGCTAGGAATGCCACTAGAAATAAAAGCCCTTATGATCAAGAGGTTTTAGTGGCTACTAACAAATTAGAAGATAAGTTGATAAAGGATACCAAGCAAAAGAATTGGAAAATTGGAAAGAATTTGGTGTACACACTGAAATACCAGACAGGGGACAGTTAGCCTCATCACACAGGTGGATATTCACAGAAAAGGGATTTCCTGATGGCACGTATAAGGCTGAAGCCAGACTAGTGGCTCGGGATTTCAGAGAGAGACTTGGTGATCAAGATGTTAAAGTGGACTCCCCCACTGCAGGAAAAGTGGACTTGAAGATTTTCGTAGCTCCTTTAGCTACATATTCCTGGGAATGTGAATTGATTCATATAACAGCTGCATTTTTGCAGGGTGAGAAATTTCAAAGAGAAGTGTTTTTGAAAGCACATAAAGAAGCTGGTGATATGGGAGGGAAACAGTGGAAATTGAACAGTGTGTTTATGGTGTCACAACAGCGAACTACAGCTACAAACCTAAAGGCAAATTGAATTTTTAAAAAGTAAGACCTGTGCTTGCTTGATAGTGTTTGTCCTAATGCCATCTACTAACAGCGAACAGCTAATTGGGCATAAACTAATCGTTGCAGAAGATTTTGAGTGCTGCTTGAAGATTTATCAACTTTTACTGTTGACTTGCTGCTGGAGGTTAGATGAAGTCTTTTGCAACACATTGGGAGAATTTCTGTGACAGGTTGTCAAGATTTCATCAACCTCTGTCTGTTGTAATATGGGTTCTTTAGCTGCCTCAATGATAGGATCTTGAGACTTGTATATTTAAACATGAACCATTTATTGTCAACCTTTAACTATTTACAGATCCTAGGTTATGTCATACATGGTGCTCTTACCTCCATGCAGGCTGATTCCAGAGTGTACTCTTTAGACTGTTCTCTCAGTCTATTACCACGTGACTCTATACGTCATACCATGGGTGGTGCAATTCTCCAGTCCCACATTAAACCTTGCTCTACCGAGTGCCTTTACTTTGCAATGGCCTGCAGGCACAACATACAACATGATCAATATTTATTCTAGAAATTCTCTGGATACTTCACCTATAACGTGTAAGTGTTGTCTTACTCTACCTTATAGAAGACACCTAGAAAGTGGGGTGCTTCTTGCTGGGGGTCCTCTTAATCTGCTGGAGGAATGTGAAGAGGTTATGAGGTCAGTCAGAGCACCAGTAGCTGCTACAGGAGAGAGGGACAGGAACAGGTGGAGGTTGAGATGGGCTCCTTCCTCCCGTGGATATAGGACATCCCTCCTCCTCCTCCAGTGCTCCTCCATCAGGACCTCCAGTGCCACATTTGAGAACCTATGCACCCTCTCCCTCTGTCTCTGAGCCATCCTGAAACCTGCCACAGTGTGTCAGCCAGAGCACTCCACACCTCCGGTGGAAATGGGTACATGGAGCCTACATAGGTCACTTCATAAAAATTGCTTCTAATCAACTTTTGAGTGCTAAGACTGCAGATTTCTGTTTTAGCACCTTCACGTAAGTTTAAATAATTTAGGACCAGTATTTAGGACCAAAATAGCATGCTGGAATCAGACTTTCAACAGATGTGTCTTATTAGCACAGCACCCATTAATCACCTACTTGCACCTAAACTGCTAGATATTCTTCATTGATACTTGAGATATGGTGTCACTGACAAGCCTGGGATTTATTTCCCATTCCTATAGTTGCCTCGAGAAGGTGATGTTCTGGTCCATGTGGTGTAGGTACTCCTACAGGGCTGTTAGGGAGGAACCTCCAGGATTTTGACCCAGCGATGATGAGGGAACCACAATATAGTTTGAAGTAAGGATGGTGTGTGACATGGAAGAGAACTTAGAGGTGGTGCTGTTCCCAAGCAACTGCTGCCCTTGTCCTTCCAGGTGGTGGAGGTGCTGGTTTAGGAGGGACTGTTGATGAAGCCTTGTCGAGTTGCTGCAGTGAATCCTATGGTTACAGCGGAGTCAGGGTATACAGATGGTGAACATTTGGGTAAAGGCTGCTTCCCTGGCACAGAGTTTGAAACCGAACAGGAAATAGTCTGCAACACAAGGGCTTAACATGCAAAGAGAACTGTACTGAATTCTTGCAAGGCCCTATAAAGGTACAGTTAAATGCACTGGAGTTAGAGATTAATGTGTCAGAGAGGAAGAACTGCAGAGACGTTTCAAAGCAAACCTTTTAGTATTTGTAACTTATTCCATTTTAAAGCCAGTAATGCTCATGATAAATATTCTCACTGAGGCAAGTATTGTGCTGAAAGGCAAAGAGAGATAAAAGTTAGGAAAGTTTTGGAGATCAGCCCCTGTTTGTGAGTGTGTATTCATTCCAAACTCAAAGCATGATAAATATTGACTCGTAAATGCATTTTGGACATGCAACATGATGCACAGTGCACACATCCTGTTATCAAGTGGACAGAACATGTGCTGGTGTAACTACTAAACATGTAAGGAGACATAAACAGAGTAGAAAAGAGATTGCAAAGTATGATAGTGAGAGATGATATGTGACAGATTACACCCGACCAATCTTAAAATAAACATGGAAATCAAAGAATTAAGACAAAGGCCCCAGTGAGTGTATAGGTATCTCCCTCGACAATATTCATTGTATTTATTGGTTACAACCAGTGCATAACAAATACTCAAGATGCTTCACTGGAGAATTATCAAACAAAATTTGACAATGGGTCACATGAGGAGATGTTGGAACAGGTAGCCAAAATCTTGGTCAAAGAGGTATATTTGAAAGTGCCTCGTAAAGGAGAAGAGTGAGGCCGGGAGGCGTGGAGGGTTAGGGAGGCAATACCAGAGCTTCGGCTTCAGGAGCCAAAGGCCCAGCGGCAATAGTGAATAAGAGGAAGTGGTTGGCGGGGGGGGGGGGGGGGGGGGGAGGAATTCAAAAGAGGCCAAAATTGGAGGAGTGCAGACGGGGTTGAAAGAGGTTACAGCATTAGGGAGGTGTTGGACCATGGAGGGATGTGATCGTGAGGATGAAAATTTTAAATTTCAGGCAATGAAGTTGCATCTGTTTATATGAATCTCTGACTAGTATGGGGAGGAGGGGATGTGGAGGAAGGGTGGTGGTGTCATAAATATGCATTGCAGTTGATTAGCGCATTCTCCTCCTTGGATCTGGCCTTCAATCTATTCTGGAATGGTGGGGTATACATCTGCTGCCAACTCCATTTTGCAACCCAAATTCAATTGGATGTGAACTCACAGCAATAAAGCTTCCCACAATTTGGCATGACTTAATTTGGCAGCATGTCTCAGAAAAGCCAAAAGGTTGGCTATAGGGGAATTGGAAGAATTTGTGTTGTATAGTTAGGAGGCACAATTAACAGTGCAGATGACAGCAGAAAGTTAGAAAGGGACTTTGACATTTTTAGTGAATGGGCAATACTGTGGAAGATGGAGCTCAATGTGGGATCAGTCCCTTGGGAATTCTGAAAGGGGAAGGAAGGGGAAAATGTGTTTGGCGGTGGTATCATGCTGAAAAAGGTGGAGGCATGACATTTTTTTAAATGTAAGAATTAAAGTTGAAGAAGAGTGTGACTGAAGGTGGAGCATTGGGAGCTGGGAGTGAAGTAGGGTCAGAAAGCAAAGGGTAGCCTGTCAGGAGAGAGGTAGAGTACAAGGGAGGAGGGGGAAATTGTTTGAAAAAAATGGTTTTACCTTGTATAGAATTACATTACATAGGATAACACAGCGGAGAAACAGGCCATTCTACCCAACAAGTCGATACCGTTGTTTATGCTCCACTCAAAGTTCCTCTCACTTTTCCATCATCTAAATCTTCCATTGTAAGCCTCCATTTCCTTCTCCCATATATACTTGCCCAGCTGCCCCTTAAATACATTTATTCACTTCAACTACTCCTTGCTGTAACGAGTTCCACATTCTTACCACTCTTTGGGTAAAGTTTCTTCTGAATTCCCTATTGGGTTTCCTGGTGACTATCTTATTTCAATGGCCTCTGGCTATGCTCTTCCCCACAAGAGGAAACATTCACTCTGCATTCACTCCATCAAAACCTTGGGGGAGGTGGTAGCATAGTTGGAGTTGTATAGAACCTTGGTGAAGCCATAGCTGGAGTACTGTGTGCAGTTCTGGTTGCCACATTATAGGAAGGGTGTGATTGCGCTGGAGGGGGTGCAGAGGAGATTCACCAGGATGTTGCCTGGGATGAAACATTTAAGTTATGAAGAGAGGTTGGATAGACTTCGGTTGTTTTCTTTGGAGCAGAGAAAACTGAGAGGCGACCTGATCGAGGTGTACAAGATTATGAGGGGCATGGACAGGGTGGATAGGGAGCAGCTGTTCTCCTTAGTTGAAGGGTCAGTCACAAGGGGGCATAAGTTCAGGGTGAGGGGCAGGAGGTTTAGGGGGGATGTGAGGAAAAACTTTTTTACCCAGAGGGCGGTGACCATCTGGAATGCACTGCCTGGGAGGGTGGTGGAGGCGGGTTCCCTCACATCCTTTAAAAAATACCTGGATAAGCACTTGGCACGTCATAACATTCAAGGCTATGGGCCAAGTGCTGGTAAATGGGATTAGGTAGGTAGGTCAGTTGTTTCTCATGTGTCGGTACAGACTCGAAGGGCCGAAGGGCCTCTTCTGCACTGTGATTCTGTGATTCTGTGTGATTCTGTGATATTTTGAATTCCTGTTAGTGTAGCCCCTAGTGGCATAACAGGGAACCATTGCAGGTAAGTGACATTTAAATATTGGAATTCCTACTGGAATTGTTTACAAGGGAGGTTTACACAATGTACGCCATGTGCAAGATTAAAATGGGCCTATTAGCTGTTTCCTAACCTATACTTGTCAAAAGTTCCAGCATAGTTAAGTATTCTCATTTCACATTAATTCCATTTGCTAAACCCATATTGACACTCATTTACCAAATTTATTTCCTGAATGTGACAAGCTATTACATTACTTGTGATAGTTTCCTATAATTTGCCCTTAAGAGAGACATTTCTCATTGGTGGACAGCTTACTGGGGTGTCTGAACCGCTTCCTTCTATTCCCTTTAATGATGTTAGAAATATCCTTTTGACCCTAATGCTTCTGTTTTAATTTGAAGAGTGGCCATTCTTCACATTATTTCTCAATTCAATCTACTCCCTGTTTTCCTTCAAAAGTGAAGTCCTACAATTATATCATTCCATCTTAATTGAAAGATTGCTGTTCACTGATGTACATATAAGTAATTCCCATGATAGAGGCCCTGAAGTGAAAATGATGGCTTGATTTGCTTATCATATTGATAATGTTTTAATCTGCATATGTGCTGGGGGAAGGGATGGTGGCAATAGAGAAGCAATAGATTTGCATCATAGAACTAATATTATCTCTAATATAATGACATGCTAATTAGAAAATAGTTTTGTTACAGCATGGATCAGGGACGGCATATGTAACTGAGAAATTCATGTACAATTGAAACCTGATTAGGCTATTACACAAACGAAGATTCATTTCTATTTTCCCTCCCTCATAGTTCTCTGTTCAATCATCTAGCCTAGGTCTCAAAATCCATCACTCATTCCTTAATGATTTAACTTCAATTATTGTATTTCATTTCACTTCCAGATGTCTGCAGGGCACAAATAAATTAGTTTCACATGTTCAGAAGTTCCAAGAGAATGACCCAGAAAGCACATCATTGATGCCTGAAACCTGTCATCTGAAGTGTGGAGTTGCTTTGTCATGAAACTTTAAGCCTTAAAGTAGTTGTCTCTTGACGAAGAGCTCAGCACACAGATTAGAAAGACAGACACCAACATTGGCCGACTAATAGACATGCGTGGAAAAATAACAAACTGACCCGAGGGACAAGGTGCTTATCTATAAGGCCTGTATCCTCAGCACGTTGCTGTATAGCAGCAAAGCCTGGACAACTTCCCCCACCAAGAAAAAAGGCTCAATAACTTCCATCTCTGGTGTCTACAACACATCCTTGACATCAAATGGAAAGACAAAGGGCGGAATTTTCCGTGCCCGCTGGCGTCGGGCGGGCTCGGCGTCATGAGCGGACAATATGACGAGAAGGCCAAAAATCGGTTTCACAACGTCATGAAACTAGTTTGCGACCATCCGTTCTGCCTGTTAATGGCGGGCTGCGTTTCCCACTGTCGGACGCCAGGCAGCTCATTGTAATACATCTCCATAACATTTGAAGGCCAGCCAGCTGGAATCATCCCCTCATGCTGGGTCATCCACCCACATCAGCAGGAAAACACACCGGTGCAGAACACGTTTTGACAAGTGTGAAATGCAGAAGTCGGGATTTACCGCACATCGCAGATATCCGAGAAGCAGAAGATGCTGGAGCCCAACAGCAACGGGACCCTGGAGGAAGGTCCATGGCATGCTGGGTGGATTCTCATGGACATGGCACTTCCGCGAAGCAGCTCACAGAAGTTGGAAAGTCACCGTTGAGGGTCAGCTCACAACGGATGATGGTTGCGGGGGTGGAGAGGAAAGTCCAGCTGTGTTTGGGAGAGGAGGTTGTACTGGGGGCTGAGAAAGGATGGCCTAGGATCGACTGGGAGAGAAAGAGGTGTTGGAGAGGGTTTGAGATTGGGAGGGGGGAACGAAAGTGCTATATGAACATACATACGAATTAGGAGCAGGAGTAGGCCACTCAGCCCCTCGAGCCTGCTCCGCCATCCAATAAGATCATGGCTGATCAGAATGTAACCTCAACCCCACATTCCTACCTACCCTCAAAAACCTTTCACCCCCTTGTTTATCAAGAACCTATCTAGCTCTGCCTTAAAAATATTCAAACAATCTGGTTCCACTGCCTTTTGAGGAAGAGAGTTCCAAAGACTCACAACCCTCTGAGAGAAAAAATTTCTCCTCATCTCTGCCTTAAATGAGCGACCTCTTATTTTGAAACAGTGACCCCTAGTTCTAGATTCTTCCACAAGAGGAAACATCCTCTCCACACCCACCCTGTCAAGACCCCTCAGGATCTTAAAGGTTTCAATTAAGTTGCCTCTTACTCTTCTAAATTCCAGTGGATACAAGCCTAACCTGTCCAGCCTTTCCTCACAAGACAACCTTCTGGTATTACCAGGCCCATTCCTGGTATTGGTCTAGTAAACCTTTTCTGAACTGCTTCTAACACATTTACATCTTTCTTTAAATGAGGAGACCAGTATTGTACACAATACTCCATATGTGGCCTCACCAGCGTCCTGTACAACTGAAGCATAACCTCCCTAATTTTGTCATCAATTCCACCTCACAATAAATGATAACATTCTATTAGCTTTTCTAATTACTTGCCATACCTGCATATTAAACTTTTGTGATTTATGCACAAGGACACCCAGATCCCTCTGAATCTCAGAGCTCTGCAATCTCTCACCATTTAGATAATAAGCTTCTTTTTTATTTTTCCTTCCAAAATGAATGATTTCACATTTGCCCACATTATACTCCATTTGCCAGGCCTTTGCCCTCTCACTTAACCTATGTCACTTTGTAGGCTCCTTATGTCCTCTTCACAATGTACTTTCCTACCTATCTTTGTGTCAGGGGGATCGAGGTTGGAGGGGGAAAACACAGGTGTCGGGGGAAGGTTGGGAGGGGGGAAGGAGGATAGGGTAATGGGGGAGAAGACGGTAACCGGGCACGTAGGTTTAAGATGGGGTGGGTGTAAGGTGTAAAGGAAGGAGTTCAGATGGGGGAAGGAGTCCAGGGGGAGGAAGGAATCTGGGGGGAGGAAGGAGTGCAGAGAGATGAAGGAGTCCAGGGGCAGGAAGGAGTAAGGGTGGAGGAAGAATTAAGTGTGGAGGAAGGAGTCCAGAGAGGGGATGGAGTATGGGTGGCAGGAGAAGTAAGGGTGTCTGAAAGAGTCAGGAAGGGAGAAGGAATAAGTGAATAAGTTGGAGGGGGGATGTCTGGGAGGGTTGGGGGAAGACTAAACACAGAGAGTCCAGGAGGGGGGGAAGGAGTTCTGGGAGGCAGTTCCGGGGGGGGAGGTGGGGAGGGATAGAAGTTCTGAGAAAGGAAGGAGTTCCAGTGGTGGAAGGAGTTCCAAGGGGGGGAAGGAGTCCAGAGTGGGGGGAATGTCCAGGTGAACATGCAAGGGAGAGCTCTGATGAGCCCATGAGTGTCTCCAGGGGAGCAAACTGAAGGTGGGCATGGTACGAGAGAATGGTGAGAATGACCGAGGACAGAGTGAGGGGGTAGGGTGTAAGGGTGCGATAGTATCGGTAAAGGGGATGGTGAGGTTTGTTGGTGGGGGCTTGGAGACAGACAAGGACCCTTGGGGTGGGAAGGAGGAGGGCAGGGAGGTTAATGTGGATGGGGGTGGGATTTTCGGGAAGAAAGGGAACGTGCGCATTCACCTGGACATCCCCAAAAGAAATGGGTTGTGGCTGGTAGGTCACGGAGGGGAGGTGGAAGGTGATGCCAGGGGTGATGGGCAAAAGGAACTGGGTGACTGGGGGAGGGGAAAGGATGGGGGAGCACAAGAAAAACTATAGCACTACCATGCTTGCTAAATTGAAAGTGAAATGAGAGTAGTGGTGGGTGAGATCAGGTGCTGCATAGGAGTGTGTTCATTGGGTGGGCGAAGATGCAGGTCAGCTCAGATGGACGACTGAAAGAGAACCCCAACAGGTAGTCTTGAAAGTGCTCAGGACATTGAGGTGAGTATGATGTGTGAAGGACCCACGTGCGTGGGAGAGTGCTTGCACGAGGCTCCGAAAGGTTCTGCCACACACAAACTTCTCCCTCCAGATTCACTTGTGGGCCAGCTGCGTGCAGCTGAACTGCTAGTGAGGTGGGGCGGCGGGGGGGGTGTTGGGGGGGCGGGATGCAGTGGAATGACTCGTGAAGCCTGTCAATGAAGCTGAAAGACACCATTACACCTTATTCAGTGAAAGTGAATATATTTCCAGATCGTGAAGTGACAAAATATGTTCACCTGGGTAACCAACTGATCAGAATTTCTTAACTTTTCAATGCCTTAGATTTCTAGGTGCTGCCCTGACATCTGCAGCAGGAGTGGAGACACCTGTGCAATTGTTGCCTCTGATGCCTTTGACATGGGTCCTCTGGAGAGCCAGGGTCTTCAGGGCCCCGGGTTGCTTTGGCTGTCCTGCTGTGGGCCAGCTGCTCTGTCTGCGGTGACAGAGGATGAGGTTGAGGGGGTCACAGGCAAAGGGGACCTAGGGGAAGCAGACAGACTCTGAGATTCCTGAGTGGATGACCCAGGGGTGCCCAGCTGTCGCTCCTCCTCCCTTTGGGTGCCCGAGGGCCCCAGCCTGACTCCTTGAGGAGAAGGAGCACATGGAGGTGTCCCATTTCCCTCTCACGGTGCCACTGCAGGAACTCGCCCATGGCTCTCATGATGGAGCACAGGTCTGTGCGCATCTCCACGTTCTGCTGAACCAGGGTCTCCATGGTGTCCACCATCCTCTTCATGGAGGCCTCCATACGCACACGTGTGGGCACCACTTCATCAGAGAGTAGATGGACGCACTCCTCTGACTCACATGCCACTCTCTTGAGGGCATCCAACAGTTCTGCGTGATGTTCCGCCGACTTCTGCTGACTCTCTAGGATGCAGGGAGGAAGAGAGGGAGACATCCAGAAACAACTAGTGGTTTGCTGTTGTTATGATATGGCAGGTGGTATTTGCCAGGCTAACCAAATCCACAAGAGAAACTTGGCCGCCCTATCACAATGTTTTTGCAATTTGTATTTAAAACGAGAAGGCTTGTGCACTGAAATCAGAAGTAATGAGTCCACTACCAACTTTAGAGATTTTAAGGATTAAATTAAAACATTTATTAACAAAAGAAGAACAAACTTAAATATACACAAGATTACAGTTACACAGTTATAACAGTTCCCAAAATTTCTACTTAATCAGACTCCCAACTACACACCCCCTTTAAGGTAACAGCCCAAATAGATTCCAAATTTATAAAGTCATCCAGCAATTCTACCGCAAGCACCCACTGGACAATGAACTTCCAAAGGCTTTTAACACAACTTTGGTTACTGGAACAGCAAAACTTCTTCAGGGTGGCTCGAGGCTTTTTCCCCCCAAGTCTGTTTTACACAGTCACCTTTCCAGATCTCACATGGCCACACTTCACACAGCATTCCATCCTTCTTTACATATAATTTATCCATTTTGATTTGTAAATCCCATTGTTTCCACTTGTCTTTAGAAGTTACTTTTCCCAGAATATGACAATCTTTCATGTTATCATTATGGCCAGCATTTTTGGAAAAAAATCAACATAATAATATCACTTTATTTATCTTGCCAGTCATAAAAATCTTATCATGTCCCTTTGAAAATCAAACACCTTTGCCACTTATCTAAAAATGAAAATTTCATTCATACCATATCTCTTGACCTCACCCTAACTTTACTATCTCCATTTCAAACACCTGTTTTACACCTCACTTCTTTGATAATTTAAACCTTACAGCCTAATCGTCTCTAGTTTAATTAATTTAGCCACATACACAGAACCACACACACACACAACCTGCTTTAAGATATCCCACAATACTATTAAGAAAAATATGATAGCTTCTTGACACTCTAAGTAACTGGGCAGCTGTAGTGAAAGTGAAACAAGGAACCTCTCTCTTCCCTGTACCCTTTTCCATCTCCTAAGCAAACTGTGAAAGCAATCTCTAGCAATTAGACAGTGGAAGCCTTCGCAGCTGCAATTCCAAGCCTTCACTTCAGACAACATAGCATCTCAGCTTCAAAATGCCAAGCTTGCATCAAACAATAGAGACTGAACTTGATTCAATTTTTGTAAGTATTGTTTTAGCTTCATCTGTAATTGATCTTTGTGCATCTGTGTGTGTGTGTGTGTTATCGCTTTTCCTAAAGTAACCACCAGACCAAGAGTAACTTATCCTTTTTAAGTACAAAAGGCTTTGCGGCTGGGTTATTTTAAATTGACTCGCTCATTCCAAAGGTAAGAATTATGCATCCACATGCAAATATATTGCTCACAGGCAACTTGAGGAAACACCTTAAAACTGCCTGTGATAGAAGGATGCCAATCAAAGTAATTCTTCCTTACCTCTTCATTAACACCAGTGGTCATTCATTCTTTTAAAACCAACTGTTTAATGCTCCCACCTAAATGAATACATGATGTGAACCAAACTGCAACAACTATTGTACACAGGCTCACCAAACCTACTAAAGATGATTATGCTAGTAATGGAAAAGAAGTCATGAACCAGCCACATAAAATTAAATTGGATGATGTACTGAGCAATTCTCAATTAGTTTCTGGATAATTAAAGTCCTCAATGATTTGCTGAACCAAACCACCATCCACCTGGTTCTCCTGCACTAGCCATTAACAGCAATTTCCCGTGCTCATCTTCTGACTCTTGCTACCCACACTGACTATCTCGATTGTTTCTTACTCTTAGCACATGGAGTAACACGCCAGGATTGAGTTTCTATCACAAAATTCATCCTTTTCACTTGCATCCACACACTCAAAACATGGATGTTTTCCACTTACAAAGGGAAGGAAAAGAAAGTGTTATGGACAGGAGGGGAGTCAATTTAAACAGTACTAATTTCTCCTTTCACCACCTGTCCGTAAACAGAAAGGTGTTTTTGATTTGTTCCCTTTTATAAGTAGTGACATATTTCCCAACCCCTTGGTTTTCATGTGATCCAATTTTGTATTAATAACCCCACAGCAAACTCGAGATAGGATGAACTCAAAAGTGTTAGTTTATTGCAAACATTCAAAATGTGAAAGGAGGGTCAAAACATCACCTCCACACTCATACAGTAAAGAGAGGGATAGAGTAAAGAAGGTTTTACAGGACAGAAACCACAGAGAAAATAAATATTGGTTCACATGAGTTCCAGAGTCCAGAATCAAAGTCCAATGAGGTATTCCTCATGAAGGCCAGTGGGTTGAAAACTAATGCTGTATAATTCACTTTTCTGGTGGTGCTGATTTCACAATATGAGGTGGGCATGCATAGATGAATCAGTCTTGTAGGCAATGGCACAGAGCTTCTAACAGAAGCAGTGTAGATGGGGCCAGGTGTTCAACCTGGCAGAGCTCCTTTCTGTGTGGCTGCTAGTCAGATGTTAAAGAGCAGACTGAACTATACAGTTCAGCAACTCAATTTTACTCGTTCCATAAGCCCGAGGCCTAGGTCACATGACACCCACCTCTCCACCAGGTCTTCAACAAAGGATATATATCTATTGTCTGGAACTTGGATGGGTCTTAAAGACTGCTAAACATTCCAGCCATTATGAGTTGAAAGGAATGTTTGAGCAGCCTTTTGTCTTAGCAGACCCTCTGCCTCCTGCTGGAAATCCTGGGTTATCAGATGCAAATGGCCTTTGTATAGCTCTCTTTGAAGTTGGGCTGTGCAGTCCCCAAGTTAGTGGCTCCTCAGAGATAATGAGGTGTGAGTTTTCTCAAAACTGCAAAGTGGCTTCTTTTGTTCTGGGGTCATAGGCAACATAGGTTCAGCCATTTTAAGGATCTTGTTCAGCCCAGGTCCAGTTTTAAAACTAAGAAATAGCAATGAGCATATTTTTTTTTTTAAAGTACAGTGTGAGGCCTTTATCCATCACAAAACACTTGCATTTAAACAGCCTCAGGCTGTCCCAAAATGCTTTATAGCCAATTATGTACTTTTTTGTACTGAAGTCACGATTGTAATGTAATACAGTTGTAATGTATTGTAATGCAGCCAACTTGTGCATAGTAAGTTCCCACAAACAGCAATGTGATAATGATCAAATAATGTTATTATTCAAGTGATGTTAGTTGAGGGATGTATGTTGTCCAGCACACCAGGGTGAATGCTCCTGCTTTTGTTTGAAATAGTGCCATGGGATATTTTGCATCCGCCTGAGAGGGAAGACGCAGCTTTGGTTTGATGTCTCCCCAAAAGATGGTATCTCCAATAGTGCAGCACTCCTTCAGTACTGCACTGAGCTACTGATGGGAGACATCTTTGGGTCTGGCTTAGCATCAGCTCATGGTTTAGATTCCCCTCTTGCTCATTGCCATAAAGTTGCAAGATTGCTGCCAATAATAATGAGATATTTAGCATTTTTCACATGTCCACAGTAAATGGGGCCAATAAATTATTTATTTGGTATTTAAATTAAATATGTTACCCTATATGGTGCCAGAGTTGAATGTACTGATCCTCCATAAATGTCTAGCAGGATTAACAATGCAATGAGTTTCAGACATCGGACAGTCCAAAATATCTAAGAGCCCTTGAGCCATTGAAGCAGACTTTTTTTTTGGTCTATCATTTTTCTCTCCTCCTCTTTAAAGGATTGACTCCTTGCTGCAGTTTGGTTCCAATGGTTTCAAGCACAGACCACCCAACAGCAGTCACTAGGTAGTGATCAGGAGTGGGATCCCTGGCTAACTTTAAATCAATAGTCGGCCCTGAGCACCACACTGGCTGAGATCAGCTAGCTCAACACCAACTGGGAACTGAACCTGGGCCTTCCTGTTTCTGTCACTCAACTAGGAAGTAGCAGAGCCAAAGGTCAGACCTCTTAGAGTATTGAAAGGGCACGTAGCGAATTTTGGAACAGAGGTCAATCCTCTAATCCTAGAGGTCAAAGGGCTGCCTGGGGTCAAATAACCAGAAATGGGAAAGACAATTTTCAATAATAGCTGAAATTGTTTTTAACAGTAACAGGCAGGAAGCAATGGGCAACATGGCCATTAACAGACAGCCCTGGAAACAGGGACATCCTGCACACTTGAATGTAACCTATTGTTTCCACTGAAGATCACTGCCAATTTTGGAGCAGTGTTACTCACTTCCCTCTCTGATGTTATCATTCAAGAGGACCCACATTTCAAAAGCATTAATCTTAAAACCAAGCACTGCAGTGTCAGCTAATAGTTTAATGGTTTTCAGTGGATGTAACTATAATAGGTATCCTACATATTAGCCCTGAATTTTAACCTAACATACTGGGGGCAGGGAGGTGTGGTGCGGGGGGGAGGTGGAGTGGGGGAGGGGTGCAGTGAAATGAGGTAGGTTCAGGTCACATGCCTGTTTGACACCCCACCTAATTTTACATTGATTAGAGTCAGGATTAGGTTAAAGTTGGGGCTATCCACCTTCAATTAGTAGAATATCTGTTTGCACTAACAGTTTCCTGTTAATAATTAACTCCTATGAGACATGTCTTTTAACTACCCCTCCAATAGTAGATTTAATGATTCTGCTAATTCTGAAAACCTTGACTCATGAACTCAGCTTCTGTTTCAGCCAATTTCCTGTTATCCTGTTCAGTGGAGATTCTAAATGCCACTGCTTTGCTTGATGCTATCCTGATTTAAACATACTCCTGTTGTGTTTATCATCTGCTGTCCTTACTATACTAAAATGACAGGAAAGAATGCCAGGAGCTCCCTCTGCCCCAGTGATAAGAAAGAAAATCCACGGAGTGAGTATGAATGGTGATGAGGCTCTTGGCCAGTCTGGGAAAAGAGGCTTCCTACTTGTTGCTGGCTGAATACAGGTGCTGTGATATGGCAGCTTTAGCTACCTGGCTGAGCTGAGGGCATTATGGTGGTTTTAGGATTTGTGTTATCTCACATGCATGAATGTCCTGTGCCATTGGAACATTAGAAACAAGAAAAGGCCATTCAGCCCCTTAAGTCTGTAAGGCCATTCAGTTAGAACCAGGGCTAGGTAATTATTTGAGCTGGAGGGCCACTTAAGTTTTGGTGAGCTGCTGAGGGCTGTGCACATAAAATGAATTGTGCTAACAACAGCTACCATTAAAATTTGTTACGGTATTAATTGTATGAAAAACCCTTTTTAAGTTGGTTAATTAGATTGGATTAGCAATGACAGTTCCTCCCCCCATTTAAATTATAATATTATACTCATATCGTGTAGTATATGGCCAAACCCCTGGTTTAGTGAAAAATAGTTGGGTCTTTCATGTTACCCAGCTGTTCCTGTACAATTTCAGTTTCAACAGTGGGCTTTCCCAAAACCACTGGAGACAGTGATACCTTACCCCCAGCCAACTTGTTTCCCAATAAGAAATCAACACCTTCAACAGATAAAGTAGGAACAACACCCTCAGTAACAGGGCCAGTAACTAAGCCACATTTGAAATTAAACTCGTATAAAGGAAGGGTTAACAATTTCCATCAATATCCCAAATCAATACCTTTTTATTCAGTGAACTTTTTGGAGAGAACTTCATGTCACCTGCCAACATCAGTGACTGTGCTGATCTTGTACCTCTAAGGACAATAACTGATCTGTCTGCCTCACCAGATGAACATGGGGGCACTTTACCCTGGAACAAAAAATTTCGATAGCTTTCCATCACCCGATTCACCCTCTCAGTGAACATGGGGGAGATTTCCTGCTTGTCATGAACTTTACCGTTCAGGACATTATTACGTGGGGGAACACCCCTTCACTGAAAAAATATAACAGGTTTGTTTTTTAACTTCCAGTATTCAGCCTTCACATGCCCTGTCTTTTGAAAGAAGTATTACATTGAACTAAACCTGTCCTCTGAACCTTCTACTGCTCTGAGGAATGCCTGGGTCTTTACCTTTTCCCCCCTTCAGCAGGACCTGACCTCTGCTCATCACTGACCTGCCCCTTATTTCAGTTTCTCTGGAAGGTTCCAAAGTGGGGTCTGTTACTAATCATCTTATGAGTTAATTCATACTGCCATTACCAAGGCTTCTGTTATTTTACAAACTCTGTGGTCTCCCAAGTGAGATCTTAACCCCAAAAGGATGCTATTTTTAAATTCCTCTACCAACATCATCTCCCTAAGGTTATCAAAGTCCTTGACTTTAAATCAGAGTTTTGGAGGGTTCTAGACACAGGGTAATTGCCCAATGGAAGTTGAAACTTTCCAGGCAATTCCTCTGCAGTCCTTACCTGGGGACCTCTGAGGGGTCCTCCAGTGCATATTCCGGGGTACCTCTGGGATACGACCCTCCAGGAACGGAAGACCTAGACCATAAAGTTTCAAGTGTCACACTGGCTGATAGGGTATAGTCTGATTATGTAGCATCTATAAAAATTAAATAAATCACTCACTTCATGATTGATTTTTCAATGATAAATGGTTTCGGAACCAACAGAAATCTTCGTAACTCTTGTTAGAGAAAATAGACTGGGTTGAATCTTACGGTGGGCGGGGTGGGTATTGCTCGTGCTCCCAGTAGCTCACTACCGACTTTAAAAATGGCTGCCCCGCAGTGATAATACACGGGGGGCGGGGGGTGGGGGGGTGGGGGGGGGGCGGCAGCTTTAACCAGCTGAGAATGGGACTTCTGCCCCTCAGGCACAAGAAGTCCTACCCACTTGAGCTGCCAGTAATTGAGTAGACCCAGCAGCGCCAGAATAAAATAGTGGCCACTGATGTGAGTGCAAAGGAGTCCTGTGAAGGAAGACAACATGCATAACACACCAGAGTGAGTCTGGGGTTTTGGTCAGGGTGGGCTTGAAGGTGGCAGGAAGGTGGTGGGATAGCCACCCGTGCTATTTTACGTCCTCACCCCACCTGCAAATATGCCAGGTGAGGGGCTGTAAAATTGCTGTCATATAGCTTTTAGGAAAACAGGTGCACATGGAAGCAAAAGCCAGGCTTTTGTCACACTTAGATAAGAGCAAAAAACTGCGGATGCTGGAAATCCTAAACAAAAACAAAAATACCTGGAAAAACTCTGCAGGTCTGACAGCATCTGCGGAGAGGAGCACAGTTAACGTTTCGAGTCAACAGAAGAGTCATACGGACTTGAAACGTTAACTGTGTTCCTCTCCGCAGGTGCTGCCAGACCTGCTGAGTTTTTCCAGCTATTTTTGTTTTTGTTTTGTCACACTTGTTTGATATCAGAAAACATTACGGTGCGTCTCACTCTAATCATGAAGCTTAGATAATGACCTAAATCATGCGCATTTAAAGACTGGATTACAATCCTGAAGTCTTGTCTACTGTCTGTTTCAGCATCAGTTTTGATGCCTTGTGAGGGGAGGTGCAGCAGTACAGGGACTGGAAGATGTGTCTATTTGGGGTACCCTGGTGATTTTGGGCAATAGTGGTTTCATTGGTTTCAATGAGAATGAAAATGAGGGGAGATGTACGACGGATGGCTGAGTTGATATTTCCCATTTTACACTATTGCCCGTGGTCAAAATCCGGCCAGCCTGTAGTACCAGGGCAGGCACAGCATGCGCCAGGCGCGGGATTGCTGCAATCAATGTGCCTTAACAGAAGAGCACATTCTCTTGTATGCCCATGGCATTCCCTAGCCATCTCTTGTGTAAATTCTCCCTAAAATTGCTATTCCTTTTGTCATTTTGTGCCAAATTATAGGGATATGTGGTGTATCACAGGAGAGAGAGGGTGAGAGACTCGTTTCCCAGGCCCTCTTGAGAAAGGCACAATGGATGTACGACCCCCACTCATCTTGTCACTGCTAAATATTCTTTCAGGAAGCAAGTGGTTGCGAATTGCAAATCTGCATTCCACTCCCCCACACTGTGCAGGCATGTGAACTCAATGTAAGTGGCGTCATATTAAAAATTGTCTCCAGATTCATCTTATCAGCAGCATCTGTCTCCACCGTTAGGTCTAATTTGGTTTTACAATTGATCACTGCCTTGTTAGTCTTTGTTAAGAGATGCACACTCAATCACTTGGCAGAAATATTAACCCACCAGCCGTTCATGTGAGTGAACTTGAATGCCTTGATTTAATAGAGATAAACACAGCAGCTGTAATTAGATCATGGGTGGCACCGGCTTCTGAGTTACGACTCAGCTGACAGAACTATTAGAAACAAATCAGTGCTGCTTATCCTTGGCTTTTGTTGTTTTGGCTGCTGTTCTGGGTCACTTCACAACTGGATTTTCCTTTAAACTGAATTCGGCTGAAGTATCTTTTAACCCCTCTGAGTGTTGAAAATCATAAATTTGTAAAATTCTGATATCTATTTTTGATGGCCGGTCCAAGCACTAAACAGCCTCTGAGGTCGTAAAATTGAAGTCAGTAGAAATCAGGGAGAAAACACTTCACTGTTTGAACTCATACTTATCACAAAGCAAGATCATTGTGTTCATTGGAGGTCAATTAGCTCAGCTCCGGGACTTCGCTTCAGGAGTTCCTCAGGATCATGTCCTATTTCCAACTATCTTCAGCTGCTTCATCAATGACCTTCCTTCCATCATAAGGTTAGAAGTGGGGATGTGCGCTGATGATTGCACAATGTTCAGCGCCATTCGCGACTCCGCAGATATTGAATCAGTCTGTGTCCATATTCAGCAAAATATGGACAACTTTCAGGCTTGGGCTCATAAGTGGCAAATAACATTTATGTCACACAAGTGCCAGGCAATGGCCATCTTTAACAAAAGAGAATCTAACCATCTCCCCTTGACATTCAATGGCATTACCAACGTTGAATCCTTCATCATCAATATCCTGGGGTTTACCATTGAGCAGAAACCGAACTGGGCCAGCCATATAAATACCGTGGCTACAAGAGCAGGTCAGCAGCTGGGAGTTCTGCAGTGAATAACTCACTTTCTGACTCCCCTCAGCCTGTCCACCATTTACAAGGCACAGGTCAGGAGTGCGATGGAATACTCACCACTTGCCTGGATGTGGGGTCCAACAACACTCGAGAAGCTTGACACCATCCAAGACAAATCAGCCCACTTGATCAGCACCCATCCACTACCTTGAAACATTCACTAACTCCACCACTGATGCACAGCAGCAGCAGTGTCCCCCTATATACAAGATTCACTGCAGCAACTCCCCAAGACACTTTCGACAGCACCTTCCAAACTCACGACATCTATCACCTAGAAGGACAAGGGCAGCCTATGCATAGGAACACCACCACCTGTAAGTTCCCCTCCAAGCCACACACCAACCTGACCTGGAACTTTATTGCCATTCCTTCAGTGTCACTGGGTTAAAATTCTACACCACATGGACTGCAGCGGTTCAAGAAAGCGGCTGACCACCGCCTTCACAAGGGTAATTAAGGATGACCAACAAATACAGGGCTTGTCAGCGATGCTCGCACCCCATGGAAGAATAAAAAAAAGGATATCTGTGAGGTGGCCAGGAGAGAGGTCTTGAGCTGAAACGTTGGTTTAGCCAATGATTGGTGCATGGCTCCATGTTGGTAAAGAAACTGAATATTTTGCTAGGGACTGCCATCCAGAGGATATTTATGCAGCCGATTGCCACTTAAACCACCCACTAGTGCTCATCAATGAGGCTGCAGAGCATTTTGGTGGATAGTGTTTGATCTAACCCCCTCTCTGAACAGCAACCAGCTCATTGGGAATAAATAATTCATTGCTGAGGATTTTGAACGCTATTAGCAGGTATATCACCTTTGTACTCTTCACTTGCTGCTGGAGGTTTGAAGAGGACTTTTGAAACACATCTGGAGACTTTCTGGAACAGTTTGTCAAGTCTTCACCAATACGCTAATATTTATTCTGAAAATTCACTGAGGACTTCCCCTAAAATGAGTTGGTTCTGTGCTACTGTACCTTATTGGATACCTTGAAGGATAAAGAGAGTGTTTGGTCATGAGCATGGTGCTCGGCGTCCCCTCTGGTCTGCAGGAGGAATGGGAGGAAGTCACGTAGAACAGCAGCAGCTGCTGCAGGAGAGGGGAACAGCAGGGTGAGGTGGACACCTTTTCCCATTGCAGGTGTAGGACATCCCTCCCGGACTTCCTTCGCCAGGACCTCCACTCTCCCATTCGAGAACCTGTGCATCCTCTCAGTCAGTCCTTGAGCCATTCTGAAACACGGGGCTGCGTGTCAGCCAGAGTACTCCACATTTGAATGGATATGGTGAATAACTGGTTGAGCCATTCGCTGGCAGATCTGGCTGGGCCACATAAAACATTATTGGGATCCACTCCAGTCTGCCCAAACTGCTCACTATTCCAGGATCAACCTGGAATGTGAAGATAATCCCTGGCTTTTTTTTCTACTGCAAACCATCCTCTTAAACCTCCCTCTCTCCCGTCTCCCCCACTTTCACCTCCAACAAGTTCAATGGGTTCATGAAATTCTTTGTCACTAAGTTTGAGGCCATTTGTTCAGCTGCCTCTGCCATGTCTCTCCCTTCCCTAGCCCATCAGGCTCAACTTCCTCTCAGGTTCCCACCAGCCCAGCCTCACTCTAGCCCTGAACTTGCACATTTCTCTCCGATTCCCCTCATATGTTCTCTGAGCTCATCCTGGCCATGAAATTCATCTCCTCTTCCCTCAACCCTATTCCCATTAAACTATTATCACCCAACATCCCTTGCTGGTTCCCATGTCAGCTGATATTGTTAACAGTTCTCTCCTCTCAGGTACTGTCCCCCTCTCTCAAATCTGCTGTCATCACCTCTCTCCTCAAACGTTTTGATCCCTCCATCCTTGCAAACTACCACTCTATTTCAGACCTCCCTTTTCTTTCTTAAATCTTGAACATATTGTTACCTCACACATCTGTGTCTATCTTTCCAGGAACTCCATGTTTAAATCCCTCCAATCCCTTGCCACAGTGCTGAAATAGCTCTTATCGAAGTCACAAATCACACCCTATGTGACTGTAAGAAAGGTAAACTATCGCTCCTCACCTTTCTCGATCTGTCTGCAGCCTTTGACATGTTTGATCACACCATCCTCCTCTAACACCTCTCTACTGTTGTCCTGCTGGGTGGGGCTGCAATGATATGGTTCCATTCTCATCTAATTGTAACCAGTGTAGAACTTGTAATAGCTTCTCTTCCCACTTCTGCATTGTTACCTTTGGTATCCTCCGATGATCGATTCTTGGCCCCCACCTATTTTTCATCTACAAGCTGCCCTCAGCGACATCATTCAAAAATATCAGTTTCCATATGTATGTAGATGACTCCCAGCTACGCATTGTTTTGTGGTTTGTCTCATGGCCTAATACTATTTACCACCCTACCAATTTTCATGTCAACTGCAAACTTCTTGATCATACCCCCTACATTTAAGTCCAAATCATTTATGTACACCACAAACAGCAAGGGCCCCAGCACTGAGCCCTGTGGAACCCCACTAGAAACAGATTTCCAGTCACAGAAACATCCCTCTACCATCATCCTCTGCTTCCTGCCTCTCAGCCAATTTTGGATCCAACATACCACTTTGCCTTGGATCCCATGGGCTCTTATTTTCTTGACAGTCTGTCATGAGGGACCTTATCAAAAGCCTTGCTAAAGTCCATGTGGACCACATCAAATGCATTACCCTCATCAACACTCCTGGTTACCTCCTCAAAAGAAATTCAGTCAAATTTGTCAAATACGACCTTCCCTTAACAAATCCATGCTGACTATCCCTGATTAATCCATGTCTCTCCAAGTGCAGGTATATCCTGTCCCTCAGAATTCTTTCTAGTAACTTCCCCACCACCAAGGTTAGACTGGCCTGTAATTTCCTGGTCTATCCCTTCCTCCCTTTTTTAATGATGGGACAATGTTAGCTGTCCTCCAGTCCTCTGGCACCTCCCCTGTGGCCACACAGGATTAAAAAATTATTGCCAGGGCCCCTGATATTTCTCCCCTTGCCTCCCTCAACAGCTTGGGATACATCTCATCCAGGCCTATGGATTTATCTACTTCTAAGGCCGCTAAACCCACTAGTACCTCCTCCCACTATATGTTAATTTAGTCTAATATTTCACAGTCCTCCACCCCCTGATGTCTACACCTGTGTTGTCCTTTTCCATTGTGAAGACCGATGCAAAGTATTCATTGAGACCTGCACCCAGGTCTTCCAGGTCCACACACAGATGCCCTCTATGGTCCCTAATTGGCCCTACTCTTTCCCAAGTTATTCTCTTGCTTTTTATTTTTTTAAAAACCCCTTTGGATTTTCCTTTATTCTACCCACCAATGCTTTCTCATGCACTCTCTTAGCTTTCCTAATTTCCTTTTTAAGTTCCCCCCTGCACTTTTTATACTCCTCTAGGAACTCTGCTGTATTGAGCCCTTGGTATCTGCCATAAGCTTCTCTTTTTTTCTTAATCCTAACCTTTATATCCCTTGACATCCAGGGTTCTCCAGACTTGGTCCCCCCTTTATCTTTATGGGAACATATTTGCCCTGTACTCTTGCTATTTCCTCCTTGAATGCCTCCCACTGCTCTTGACACAGTTTCAGCTCCAAGTAGCTGCTCCCAGTCCACTTGAGCCAAATCGTATTCTCATCTTAGTAAAATTAGCCTTTCCCCAGTTTAGAACCTTTATTCCCAGCCCAACCTTATCCTTTTCCATAACTATCCTAAATCTAACTGAGTTATGGTCACTATCTCCAAAATGCTCCCCTACTGATACACCTTTCACCTGCCCGGGCTCATTTCCGAATATTAGGTCCAGAAACTGCTACTAGATAAGTACATCTCTCTTGTGTACAAACTCATTCCATCGCTCCAAAGTCTCTAGCACATGACTGCTGATGTCACTGTTACATCATGATACACATCACTTTCTCATTACCATAACTATTAACCCATTATGCTCCCCTAGGTATAATGTTAACTTATTAAAAATGATGTTAAACTGTTTATTAAATTATTTACATTACTTTTTCGAACTTCTGTAACCTCCGTTACTATTACAGATTCCATCCAACTTCTACTTCTTCTCTTCCCTCCCCAGGTCACAGTTGTAAAGGATTCAATCTCCCACAGTGTTCTCAGCTCTCTGGGAGGATGTCGTGGAAATATGCGGGCACTTGTCTTTTCCCTGGAAAACAACAGCATCGGCAAAGTGGGGCAGCAGCTGTCTAGGACGCTGGTAACTGGGCTGTGATCTCCATGACAGCTGAACTGTAAGCATCGTAGAATCTTTTCAAAGAAAGACTGATTCAAGAGAGAAGACATCAGGACATTGACACTTGCACTCTCTTGGGCAGGAAAAGGATAGACTAGCGTTCATTCAGGAATCTTCTTCTCCCTCTTGGAGAAAGGCCTGAGAAGTTGAAGTATCTTCAACTCCAATGAAGAATTTCACAGCTGTATCATTCACTGCCACATTGGGGACAAAAAAAAGATATTCAACATCTGAGATGTGAACAAATCTGGACGACGAGAAGGAGAATGGCAACATTTCTGTAGATATTGCAGGAAATGAAGAAGATGTGACTTCCAGCCAACACTTCAGAAGCTACTTTCTGTGGGTAGTGGTAACATTGCCACAATGGCTTCAGTGTGAGGTTGCTCCGTTGTAGGCAATGGGATGACTGTGTCAGCATAAGAAGATAAGACAACACCATTCTCAGCAAAGGAATGTATCTCCAGAATTAAATCTAGACAAAATTCTTGTGCAGGACACCTCAGTCATAGAAGCTCTGAAGATTTGGCCTCTGCTTCTGAACTGAAGGATAACACTAATGGAAAGTATATTTTCTGATAAGGTTGAAGTGTGGGCGTCAACTTACATTCATCCATGCTAATCGGCACTACCAATGCTCTGGCAATGTAAATCTCTATGGACTCAAGCATTTTGTTCTCCCTGGATGACTCTCCATGATCATCCAGCAATATACAATGCAACTCATTGGTGGGTTCAATGGGACAAAGATACAAATTTGGTTTTCAACAGCAAACTTACTGACTCCTCAAGAAAAAAACAGAGACTCCATATGCTTTAGCAGTAGATTCAAAGAGTGTACCAATCTCTAGGACCTCATGTTCCAATGGATCATTCGGTGTTCCAATGGCCTCTTTTACATAACCTTCTTCAGAAAAGAGCCAAGCTAGGTTCAGAAGGTCCTCTTGCAGATGGTCACTGTCTGCTGCAGTGCCTTCTGTGTCTGCAGCTTCCAGTCTATCTTCAAAAGGAAACTGAGAGATCCATGATCTCAATTTCCTCCTGGGATCTAGTGGATGGTATTTCTGTGGCGGAGAATGAACCACCACTCAAGGAATTAACCTCACCAGCTGCAGTTGGATGAAACGTTGTCTGCTCTGCACATGACTTTGGAAATTCCTTCATGAAAGGCATTCAGTTGCCCTCCTGTAGGTTGTCATCTGCTCTTTCCAAAATGCACTGTTTTCCACATACACCTCCACTCAGTAAAGGTATGCTTTGATTGTAGATGGCATAGAAGGTCTCAACAATCTGTCCCCTTTGTAGTGAAGGGTGGTGGTTATCTGACCTTTTACATGAAGATTTGTACCACCTGAACCTTGCAACTTAATGTTTGATGGCAGGATGGGTACTGAGCCATTGCAAATGATAAGCTAGTATTAAAATGCCAGCACTGGTGTCAATTTTGAAGTCAGTTTCAAAGCCTTTGACTTCCACAGTGACTGACCAAAACCCTTGCTCGTGACCTTTTACTTCTATTAGGAACTCCGTAATTTCCTGTCTTTCATTATTTCTGATTTCTTGAATTGTCTGCATTTCATTTTGCCTTCTTCCTTTATTGAAATTGTTGGATTTACAGAACTGCCTGAAGTGTCCTGTCTGCCCGCAATAGCAACACTCTGCACTCCCTGCTGGGTAATCTTGCCTTTTGTGCTGCTTCTTTGCATCGCAGTGTAAACGCCTCAAGATGGCTGTTGTAGGATTCCCTCCATTTCACTCATTTTGGTGGGCTTTTGAGTGGGCACGGCTGCCACTTTTGGACCTACCCAACTAACAGCCTCATCTGAAGCCTTGGTGTCTCGACGGATTATAGCCTGATTTAACTTCATAGGTTTGGTCTGCCTAGTGTGTGGAACCACTTGATTGAGTGTTAGGTTGTCTTTCGTCTGTAAAAAATCTGACAGCTTTTTGTTGTGGACTCAAATGACAATGTGGTTGTGAATAAGCTCATCTTTCAATACACCATACCTGCAACAACTGGCTAGCCTATACAGGCCTGTAAGAAACAATTCGACAGATTCCCCTGGTCTTTGGGATCTCTGATTGAATTGCGCTCACTTGATTATGAGGTTCCATTTGGGGCTGAAATATGCACTGAATGCTTTTAGGACAGTTTTGATGTCTCTGGGGGTCTCTTCTACAGCCTGTCTCAAGAGGACATAGTCAGCGACAGGCCCTATAGCATAGAGGAATGAACTAACCTGGTCCTTCTGCTTTTTGGCATGCAAACCGGACGCTGCTCGATACTTTAAAAAGTATTTTCACAACTGGCTTCTCTGTGGACCCTCGAGGTTTTCGAATGGCTGTGGAAGGGGCAGTGACTGATCGACTGGTGCGTGCCTCTCACCAAGGTATGTCTTCAGATTCTTGTTATGGTCAAGTGTTTTTCCACTTTCCCGCTGTGGGTGTTCTGACGATGGCACCAAATCGTTGTTAGATTAGTATCACCACTGCTGCTACCATGTTTTGTGGTTTGTCTCATGGCCTAATCTATACTGGGAAGGTTTCCCCCTGCTCATGACTAACTTGGGTCTGAGTCAGGTAGATTACTTCAAAACTATTTTATTAACACTATATACATGATGAGCTATTAGATAAGTACATATCTCTTGTGTACATCTGCTGTACAGAGTCTCTAGCACATGACTACTGATGTCACTGTTCCATCATGATACACATCACAATTTCATTACCATAACTATTAATCTGTTAAGATAACTCATCACCTCCCCTGACTTCTCTGAATGTCTTTAAATTGTCAGACTGCTTCTTCAAGATCCAATACTGGATGAGCAGAAGTTTCCTCCAATTGAAATACTGAAGCCACTGTTTTCAGTCCCCACCACAAACTCTATTCCATAGCTACTGACTCCATAGAACCATAGCTTGGAACAACACAGAAGGAGGCCATTGGCCATTGTGCCTTCATCTCTCTTTCCTGGGCAACTGTCTGAGACTCTACCAGGCTGTTCGCAACATTCCTGTCACATTTGACCCTGACATAAACGTCCAACCACATACCTGCGCCATCACTAAAACCACTTATTTCCACCCGCTGTAACATTGCCCGACTCTGAGGAGGGCTGTTCCACCCTCTGTAAACTTGAGATCAACTTACTGCATCAAAAAGTTCTCATCATCTCACCTCTTTTCTTTCTAGTTCTTCTGGCAATTATAGCACATTAAGTCTGTGTCATCTGGTTACTTTTTAAAATTAATTCACGGGACGTGGGCTTCGCTGGCTGGGCCAGTATTTATTGTCCATCACTAGTTGCCCTTGAGAAGGTGGTGGTGAGCTGCCTTCTTGAACCACTGCAGCCCATATGGTGTAGATACACCCACAGTGCTGTTAGGGAGGGAGTTCCAGGATTTTTTGACCGTGACAGTGAAGGAACAGCAATATATTTCCAAGTCAGGATGGTGAGTGACTTGGAGGGGATCTTCCAGGTGGTGGTGCTCCCATCAATCTGCTGCCCTTGTCCTTCAAGGTGGTTGGCATCGTGGGTTTGGAAGGTGCTCTCGAAAGAGCCTTGTTGAATTCCTGCAGTGTATCTGCAGGACTCCTCTGCCACTGAAAATGATATCTTCACATTTACCCGATCAAAATCCTTCAATTCAATTGGGTGATGATGATTGGGATGGTCATGTCGGGGCAAAGAGAGGTGTTTTGTCCCATTGTAGAATGGCTACTAAATTGAGGGAATGTCCCTCTATTCAGAAATGGAAGGGAATGAGTTAAGGCCCTCATTTTAAACATAGGCTCTCACGTAGAAGAGAAGGCTTAAGTAATGAGAGTTAGATGAGACATTGTGTATTCAGAATCAGAGACACTGGTCAATGTGATAGCATTTCCATTAAAAAACAGACCGAGTCTGTTCAATTTGCATTCGACTCTCCTAACCTGCAGAGATCTCTGCTGTTCAGATTTCATTTAACATGCAGACTGCACTGACTGAGCTCATTGTCTCTGTGATAGCTCACTGCAACAACAGTGAGCATTGCAAACAAAACTCATTCAAAGGAGCAGTGTCATCAGGAACGAAAGGAGATGACTGCTTTTTTTTTAATCAGATGCTGAAGATTGGTTGCAAGACGTGGTCCTAATTTACATACAGTAATATCTGAATTGCAATTTAAAGATTCCATGCCACAACGCTGTTTAATTCTCCTGATATTGTTTGTACAGCATTTCTTCCTATTTTAGACATAAGGGTGAGAAAAATACAAATGGAAAAGCAGAGCGTGCTGCAAGTAGACAGCAGTTATGAAGAGGAGAGATCGGTCCATGTTGCAATTATGAAGGCGCTGTGAGTTTGAAGCATTTCCTGTTTTTATTCTCCTATTACAGGCCTCAGAATTATGAAACTACTCAAAAGAAATCTGAAGGGTCTCGCGGGACTGATTTCACAGTGGAATGTGTGTGACACTGGCCCTCTCCGTTTATCCGAGGAACCAGGATTCAAGCTCTCACCACTTTGTGGAATCCCCACCTTTCCAGGAGATACTGAGGCGAGTGCTTTGTGGTCGTCTCGGTCCTCGTTACAGAGTACAAGGGAAGGCAAATTGCTTGCACTCTCGAGTTCCCTGGGTCATTTTACAGGCTAGCTCTTGATTTGCTGAGTGGCTGTTCGGCACTGGGAAGCGAGATGCAGGATGTTTGCTGAAGAACTCCAGCCATTTAAGGCGAGGTTGCCATCTTCATGTGGCCTGTGTTCTGACTGCTTGCTCTGTTTCCAATGTTGAATTTGGAGTGGGAGATTTTTTTCAACTATATTTTTTTGCTGCTGCAGCCCCTGAATCCTGCACTTATCTGATCAACCGTGCAGCACCATCCCTGCTGATACCGGTTCACCCTGACCATGGGAATTTCATTGGGCCTACCAAGCTGCTGTCAGATTGAAGAAGGTAAAGGAGAGACAGGTTCTCTAGCACAGTAGATGCATGGTACCCCCATGTGGACAGCCCAGGCATTACCAGCACAGTGGCTTGGCCATGTCAGAAGAGACCTGCCTTTGTGGTTTACGATTCAACAGGGAGGTAGTCACCAACTGGTGCCATCTGCTGCCATCTGACCCACAGACACTATCGAGCAGACGTACAGTTTTGCCTGTCGTAGTGAAGTTACCACCGTAGTGGAAGGTGGTAGGTGAAGAGCAGGTAGGACTCCTTCCCCCTATGATGATATCTGACTAGTGAGGCACCCAAGCTACAAATCAGTCAGCCATGTCTTAGTGCTATCAATTTCACCTTGTGTCAGAGGGCTGAGGGCCCTGCTCCCACTCCAGAGACTTGGGGCAGAATTTTGCCCGGGGCATGCGGGCTCAGCAGGGGCGGGGGTGATTGGGAAGCCGACCGCCACCCTCAGTTGGGCCCAGAAGGCAATTTTACATTGGCGGGCCCATTAAGGCCCGGCCAGCGTGAAGCGCGGAGGAGTTCAAGCCAGCCAAGTGTCACTTCCACGCATGCACGCGAGTGTGTGCTACATAATCTCCCTGAGGCAGAGAGCTGCCTCAGGGAGATGAAGATATATGAAAGAAAATGAAAATGTAATGAAACATGTCTCCCTCCATGTCACTCTGTACATGAGCAGGGAAGTGTTATTAATGAAAAATGAAAGTTTTTATTTTATTTTTATTTGCTTTTGGAAACCTCATCCCTCCCGTGGATGATGTTTCCAAAAAGTGCAAAGGCCGCTTGGCATTTTCACCTGCCCGCCAACCGTAAGGTTGGACCGGCAGCGAAAAATTTATTTCAATTAACTTTTTAATGGCCTTAATAGGCCTTTTAATTGCCGGTGGGTGCACTGCTGACTCCGGCACATGCCCGCCAACTGAGATATCGCATGAACGCACAATGACGTCGGGATGCATGCCTGACTTCATCGTGCGTCATTTTATGCTCGGTTGGAATGGGCGCGCGATGACGTCGGGAATTTTTAGCTCGGTGGGCGGGCCATGCCCGACCCAACCAAGCATAAAATGACGCGCGATATCTCAGTTGGCGGGCACGCGCCCGAGTCAGCAGTGCACCCACCGACAATTAAAAGGCCTATTAAGGCCATTAAAAAGTTAATTGAAATACATTTCTCGCTGCCGGTCCAACCTTATGGTTGGCGGGCAGGTGAAAACGCCAAGCGGCCTTTGCACTTTTTTGAAAACCTCATCCACGGGAAGGATGAGGTTTCCAAAAACAAATAAAAATCAAATAAAAACTTTTATTTTTCATTAATAACACGTCCCTGCTCACGTACAGAGTCACATGAGGGGACATTACATTTTCATTTTTTTTCATATATCTTCATCTCCCTGAGGCAAAGAGTTGCCTCAGGGAGATTATGTAGCACACACTCATGCGCATAGCGGAGGTCGCACTTGGCTGGCTCACAATCCTTCCCCCGCCTGCACAGGCAGCGCTCACGCTGGCCGGGCCTTAATTGGCCCACCAGTGTGAAATTGCCTACTGGGCCTGATCGCGGGCAGTGGTCAGCGTCCCGCCCACCCCCGCCCACCAAGGGCAAAATTCTGCCCTTGAGCACAAAGTCTAAACTGACACTCCAGTGCAGTACTTTGGGAATGCTGCACTGTTGTAGGTGTTGTCTCTCAGATGAGACATTAAACTGAGGCCCCGTCTGCTTTTTCAGGGAAATGTATACAGAACAAGGGAGATTTCCCCGGTGCCCTGGCCAATATTTATCCCTCAACTATTGTCACTAAAACTGATTATTTGGTCACTATCACATTGCTATTCTTTTTTGTACTTTGCTGTGCTCAAATTGGCTGCTACATTTCCTACATGATAACAGTGGCTACACTTCAACGGTACTTCATTGGCTGTAAAGTGTTTTGGGATGTGTTGAGGTCATGGAAGGTACCATGTACATGCAAGCCTTTCTTTCTTTCAAATGTGCTTCTTCCTCCAAGTAGCACAGATATAATGGAATACCAGATAATACTCATTATGGTGCAATATGGTCCTCAGATGTGTTGGAAGCATGTCTATATACTGCATTGCTATGGCAACAGCTAAATGAACAGGGCATTTCTTCTTAATGAAGGAAAATGAATGGCCCAGAAGGTGTTCCAGTTGTTGCTTTTCTCTTTAAACTTCCAGAACCAGTAATGCAGCACAATTAAACTGAACCTCCTACTGTTAATATGAATACAGCCTGCCAATGAACTGCGACCAATAGGAAAAGAGGGAACAAATGGGTGGATTAGAATGATGTCACCTCAAGCTCCCTCGAGCAAAATCTAAACAGCACTGCCTCAATGAAACAGCCACTGCCCAATCTATGACGAGACATGCAAAGTTTGAGTGGGAGGTGGAAATGTGGCAGAACTTGTTTCTCTGAGGGTAGAATTTTCCGCTCAACGTGCGGCCGCGCGCCCGACATGCTCGAGCATGAAATAGGGCGTGATGATGTCGGGCAAGCGTCGCAGATGTCATCGCGAACTTGCGCAACATTTCGTTTGACGGGTGCACACGAGAGTTGGCAGCACGTTTGCCGACAATTAGGAGGGTCTGTTAAGGCCATTAAGGCAGCAATTGATGGCGATTTTTCACTGCCTGTCCAACATTATGGTTGCGGGTGGGCGAATCTGCCAGGAGGACTTTCCCTTTTTGATGATACATCATCGAAGAGTGTGGTGAGGCTTCCGCTATTAATTTTTTAAAAATAAAAATATTTGGACAGAATTATCATCTATATTTTCATGCGAGTGAATCTGATGTGTAGACACTTTTTTCTGCAGTTTCAAATCTTTATTGGTTGGTTTTAAATTCTTCAGCTCCTTGCCTTCTGGGAGCTTACAGTGCGCGCTCCCCTGCGCCCGCACAGACTTCAGCGCTCGCCCTCTTCCCGCCCCCACTTCGGCAGCGCTGAGCTTTTCAGCGCGCCTTTCGCGCTGGCTGGCGAACCATCGTGGCCGGCGGTCCGTTTCCCGGCAGTTCCCGGGCCCGCCGATTGTGACCGCCTGCCAACCCAAAATTCCTGCCCTAAATCTTTCTCCTAGGCATATCTGAGGCACAAAGCAGGAGATAGGAGGTCCCAATAACTGCATTTAAAAAGCTAACAGTTTTTTCTACTCCAAATTCTTTCATGGAATGTGGGCAACACTGGCAAGGCCAGCATTTATTGCCATCCCTAATTGCCCATGCACCAAGTGGCTTGCCACACCATGTCAGAGGGCCGTTAGGAGTCAACCACATTGCTGTGGGTCTGGAGTCACATGTAGGCCAGACTAGGTAAGGGTGGCAGATTTATTTTCCTAAAGGACATTAGTGAACCAGATGGGTTTTTGCGATAATCGACAATGGTTTCATGGTCACCATTACTGAAACTAGCTTTCAATTACAAAATTATTAATTGAATTTAAGTTCCACCAGTTGCCATGGTGGGATATGAACACTCGTCTCCAGAGCATTAGTCTGGGCTTCTTGATTACAAAACAAAAACAGAATTACCTGGAAAAACTCAAGAGGTCTGGCAGCATCGGCGGAGAAGAAAAGAGTTGACGTTTCGAGTCCTCATGACCCTTCCAGCATCCGCAGTAGTTTTTTGTTTTTATCTTCTTGATTACTAGTCCAGTGACATTATTTCTGTGCTAACTGCATCATTTCTTCATCAACATGGGTTTCATCAACATGACAATTATTCTTTGCAGTTTATGCAAAGATTGAAGGTGAAGTAAGAAATATTCACATTACACACTGGAAATGTGAACACACTGTAGCTGCAGTAGTTGCAAAGCTGCATGATGTGGTGGAGCATGTATTGTAGGTCAATTCACAGAATACAAGTCAGAAGCTGTAATCATGACACTGTGTAAAGTGTTGGTGAGACCAGCCATCCAGCAAAAAGAGACCAGTTCTACTGGCTGAGGTAGAGCTGTAATAACACAACAGACCAATGTGTGAGACAACTGTGATAGCCCAAATGGTCACATGGTTTACTGGAGGCTTCAGCAAGAGTTGGAAGTTAGATAGAGCCCAACAAATAATCTGATACCTGGGAATGACTGTCTCATGTCAGGGGTCAGAGATGTACTCCAAGTTGGATTGACAGTGCAGAATCCATTGTTTGTCAAGTATGTGAAGTCGGCCTGGCTCCCCGCAAAGAAATAAATGAGCTTACATTTATATAGCACCTATCACATCCTCAAATTTATTCACAACTAATGAATTTATTTTTAAGTGTAATTGCTGCTGGTCCATAGGCAATTGCAGCAGTCAGTTTGTGCACAGCAAGGTCCCACAAACATCAATGAAATAAATGACCAGATAATCTGTTTTAATGATGTTTGTTGAGGGATAGATGTTGACCAGGTCACCTGGTATTGATTCAAAGCCCATAATCTTCTGACTCAACCTTCAGTCTGTATTTTGGTCAGTGCTGAATTATTATGAGCAGTGTGCTTTGATTGGCTGGTAGCCCTCGGTGGGTGGAGCTTCTGCCTCTGGGGTCCTTGGTCCAGGGGAAAAGCCCACCCCCTGGCCTGTCAAGTGCCTGAGTGGGACCAGGTATGGAGGGCCTTCCCAAAAAGGAGGCAACATGGGGCTCTCGCTGGTTGTCCAGCTGGCGACTGAGACCTCCGTTGCCTCAACAAAATTCTAATCTATAAATATGACCATCATTCCCCACTGCTTTAATCTCAAGTACTGTAGTGTGGAGTTTCATGCAACATGCTATAATTTGCTACTCATTCATTGAGTAAAGGAGGAATCTAGTGCCAGTCTTTCCTTAACATAGGTTTATTCACAAAACCCAAAGAACACAGGCAAAGACTCCCCTTTCCTTCCCCCACCAGCCCCCAGGTGGAAACCAGTTTGTATACATACTTAAGAATAATGCCCTAACCTTTACCCAATTAGTAACAGCTGCTCTCACTTACGACTAGAGCATGCACATCATTGTGACAGTATTTCAGCATTAACACAATGCTATTTGGAAGGTGCGACTACACATCCTTGGGGGAGGTGTCAGCTGTGGCTCAGTTCATAGCACCCTCGCCTTTGAGTCAGAAGGTTGTGGGTTCATGTCCCACTCCCGGAAACCAAGAACTGTGAATGTACTCGAAAGAGTTACATTCTGTGACTATTGATAACTCGAAAGAGTTACACATCATTGGGTTTTCTATAGCAACTTAAAATGTCACTCTTAAAAAAAAAATAAAGAAGACTCTTCAGTTATCATCCTTCCCTTCATTTTTGCAGGTTGGCTAAATTTATACATGCTCCTTTCAGGTTCATTTCTGAAAATGTATTTTGTTACTTCACCTAGTATTGATGGGTCTGCAATTACCTGGACCTATGTGGTTAACATTAAGTTTGCTGGTTTTCAATCTAGTGGGAGCTCCCACTAAGAAAAACAAGGACCATAGGGATAAGATAGGAAAGTGGAACTGAATTCAGAGGAGGCTCAAGGAACCATATAGTCTACACGTGTTCCTATTTCTTGTGTGCCTCAATGTTCACTGATTCCTGTATAAATCTCCACCCTTCATCTCAGTTATTACTGTAGGGTAAGTGTCTGTAGATCTACTTGTTTTTATCCATTTTTCCCCATATAGAAGCTCCAACTTATTTATGCTGAAGTTATTATTTTCATACAGATTGTCACTAGTTATGAAGAGTATGTCACAACTTCCTTTGTGAATACTTAAAGAATGTACCCATTTAATATGTTAAATATGTTAATATATTAACAGTTTTATGTTGTGCTCTTGCATCCTGTTGTGGATGATCTGCATGAAAGGTCTATCAATACTTCATAGATGTGCTGCTGCCCATCAGTAATTATCCTTTTCATCATTAGCTCCTGGGGTTCAGCATCTGTTCCCAGCTGAGGAGAGGGCTCTGTCCTCTGTCCTCCTCCTTCACAGCTGTCTCTGCCACCGCTTTCTGCTCATGTTCAGTTGTGAATTTGAGTCTCCAGGTGAAAACAGAATAATTGTTGATGAGGACTCACTGAAGTGCGACAAACTGCACTGGTGCGTGGTCAGTATGAGTCCTGTGATGGTGCAGCCTCAGAAATCATTGTCTGGCAACTGCGCTTGAATACCCTGGAGGAGAGGGGAGGTGGGTATGAATTAGTACTAACAATGTAAATCTGTTGCTGCTTAGTGTAATTAAGATGATCACATTTCACTCATTGTTGAAATCAAATCTTGTAAGAGTTGTAGGACAGAGATATTTAATTCTGGCATCAGGCAGCTTCAAAGTCACAGTCTCTACATCTCACTTGGCTAGGGATGCAGATGTGCCACTGATCTCTATGGCCTCTACCTCTGATGATGTCAGCTTCACTATGTGAGGTGGGCCACCACTTGACCTCTCCCTTGTGCTTTGTGCTCATTTTCACTACAACTGGGGAGCAACAGAGTGTCTGTACGGGATCTGTTTGCCCAATACAGTGCATTCAAGTGAGGGGGATTATCAGGCAGATGCATGTAATAAGGACTGGGGTGAATGGCAGTGGTGGATGGATAAAAAGGGAGGTGAAGAAATGCATACAAAGTCAATAGCGGTTGCTCTTTAAATTCTGTGAGAAGTGATGTGATGAAATACACTTCACAAAAAAGTTAGGAAGGGGAGGGGTTGTGCACTACAGGGCGTAGGTGATTTTTTAAAAAATTCATTCACGAGATGTGGGCTTCGCTGGCTGGGCCAGCATTTATTGCCCATCCATAGTTGCCCTTGAGAAGGTGGTGGTGAGCTGTCTTCTTGAACCGCTGCAGTCCATGTGGTGTAGGTACATCCACAGTGCTGTTAGGAAGGGAGTTCTAGGATTTTGACCCAGCGACAGTGAAGGAATAGCGATATATTTCCAAGTCAGGATGGTGAAAGATTTGGAGGAGAACTTCCAGGTGGTGGTTTTCCTATCTATCTGCTGCCCTCGTCCTTCTAGGTGGTAGTGGTCATGGGTTTGGAAGGTGCTGCCTAAGGAACCTTGGTGAATTCCTGCAATGCCTCTTGTCGATGGTACACACTGCTGCTACTGTGCATTGGTGGTGGAGAGAGTGGATGTTTGTGGATGTGTTGCCAATCAAGCAGGCTGCTTTTTCCTGGACGGTGTCAAACTTCTTGAGTGTTGTGGGAGCTGCACTCATCCAGGCAAGTGAGGAGTATTCCATCACACTCCTGACTTGAGCCTTGTAGTTGGTAGACAGGCTTTGGGGAGTCAGGAGGTGAGTTACTTGTCACAGGATTCCTAGCCTCTGACCTGTTCTTGTAGCCACAGTATTTATATGGCTAGTCCAGTTCAATTTCTGGTTAATGGTAACCCCCAGGATGTTGATAGTGGGGGATTCAGTGATAGTAATGCCATTAGACATCAAGGGGTGATGGTTAGATTCTCTCTTGTTGGAGATGGTGACTGCCTGACACTTGTGTGGCGCAAATGTTACTTGCCACTTGTCAGCCCAAGCCTGGATATTGTCCAGGTCTTGTTGCATTTGGACATGGACTGCTTCAGTATCTGAGGAGGCACGAATGATGCTGAACATTGTGCAATCATCAGTGAACATCCCCACTTCTGTCCTTATGATGCAAGGAAGGTCAATTATAAAGCAGCTGAAGATGGTTGAGTAGAGGGCACTACCCTGAAGAACTCCTGCAGTGATGGCCTGGAGCTGAGATGACTGACCTTCAACAACCACAACCATCTTCCTTTGTGCTAAGTATGACTCCAACCAGTGGAGAGTTTTCCTCCTGATTCCCATTGACTCCAGTTTTGCTCAGGCTCCTTGATGCCACACTTAGTCAAATGGCCTTGATGTCAAGGGCAGTCACTCTCACCTCACTTTGGGAGTTCAGCTCTTTTGTCCATGTTTGAACCAAGGCTGTAATGAGGTCAGGAGCTGAGTGGCCCTGGTGGAACTCAAACTGGGTGTCAGTGAGCAGTTATTGCTAAGCAAGTGCCACTTAATAGCACTGTTGATGACCCCTTCCATCACTTTACTGATGATCGACAGTAGACTGGTGGGGCAGTAGTTGACTGGGTTGGATTTGTCCTGATTTTTGTGGACAGGACATGGCTGGGCAATTTTCCACATAGCTGGGCAGATGCCAGTGTGGTAGCTGTACTGGAACAGCTTGGCTAGGGGCGCAGCAAGGTCTGGAGCATTAGTCTTCAGTACTTATAACTTTCCTGATCTGTTTAGTTACACCCAGGTATGGGGCACAATCTTCCTTTTGTTAACTTCCTCAGCTCCCTCTAATCCTCATCATCTTGATGACATCAGTATGTTTCTTCTTGCTGTTGCTTGGATGATCGATTTCCTCCTGCTCTATACTGCATCCAGCAGGGTGTCGAATGAGGTGTCACCAAAGTGGAGCCAGTCTTTGAACATCCAGAGTTAAGTTTGTTATTTTTCCATCTGTTTCTAAAACTCAACTCCTCCAAATCCCATCTTTGAATTCGTCCGTTAAACAAACAAGTTGAAATCGCATCATGTGGATGCATTTCACAATTGCTGAGTTGCATTGGAGATGCGAAACTCAGAAAAAAGAAAATAAAATCTGACATTTCAACACAACGAAACTTATTCTAGGTTTTTACAGTCGCAATCGCCATCACTGCCTCATCCCCTGCCCCCACGCTCAGAACCAGCTTCTGCATTATTATCGGGCCTTATGTGTTTCACTTGTCCTTGCTGAAGAGTTGCTAGTTAGCCACACTGCCTCCAAAAATCTATTTGCTCCCGCTCCTCCCACATTTCAATGAAATGAACCTTTAAAAAAAATATATGCCTAACGCTGGCCTTCAATGTTCATGAATCCCAGATCATATTAAACTTGCTTGGTATCTCCCAAGGGTGCCAAAACTGCTGTTTCCTGTTTGTGCCTGTATTTCGTACCATAATTCAAGATGTGCACTTACTCTTGACGTATTAGATCACAAAGCACTCAAATATTATACTAATCAGCTCATGTGGTGATTTCCATTTTATATTTCATTGGTTGAAGTTCTCTTTTCAAATAATTTTCTGTTTCACTTCCCTTTCTTATCTTTTACTGGAGTCTTTGTTCTCTTTCTACCCCTGTGTATATTCCAGTGTTGTTTATTGTGTAATTTTCCTCTCACAAGCAATCAACTCACTTAACTTCCTAGATATTGCCAATATAAAAGGAAGGACACATCCTCTCCTTTATTACCCTCTCGATCTTTCCTGAGTGCTCTTTGTAGGTTTTTATCTTCTAGTGTACACCATGGTTTTGATATTCTGCAACCTTGATCAGAGAGGAGTCAGACATAAAAAATGAAGAGCACTCAACAATAACCTGCATTATTATAGTGCCTCTAGCATAGTCAAATGTTCCAAGGCGTTTCACAGGGAGCATCCAGAAAAAACTAACACAGAGTCAAAGAAGAACATATTAGGATAGGTCAGACAGAAAGGTGGATTTTAAACAGTCTCTTAAAGGAGGAGAGACAGTTGGTGAGGCAAAGAGGAGTGAAAAGGGAGTGAATTGCAGAATGTAGGGTCTAGACAGGTGAAAGCAAGGTCACCAAGGCCAGGGCAAAGGGAAGTTGGAGATATTCAAGATGCCAGAATTGGAGGAATGCAACATTTTTGGAGTGTTGTATAGCAGAAAGAGGTGACAGAAATTGGGACAGGGAAACCATGGAGGGATTTGAACAAGAGGGTAAGAGTTTTAAATTTGAGGCATTGCCAGAACAGAGATCAGTGAGCAGAAGGGTGATGGTTGAATGGGACAGTGCAAATTAGGATGCAGGTCGCAGAATTTTGGATAAGCTCAAGTTTACAGAGTGGAAAACGAGAGGCTGGCCTGGTGAGCATTGGAACAGTCGAGTCTGGAGGTAGCAAAAGCATGGTTGCGGGATTCAGCAGCAGATGGGCAGGAGTGAAGACAGGTAATGTTGCAAAGGTGGAAGTAGATGTTTAGTGATGGAAAGAGTATGAGGCCTGAAACTCAGAGCAGGGACAAAGGGAAAAAGATTTCACATTTTTAACAATGTCGATAAATAGTCAAGCTTTTGTGTAATATAATGCATGGTTTTTACTCCAGTGTGAAATGTATCCTATATGTATCCTATATCCTCTGGGGAGGAGCAGGATGGTTTAATCACAATCTAATTGTCACCAATTTTAACTAAAAGAACCTCTGCTGCCGAGGTAAGGAAGTTTGAAATCAGCTTAGCTAATGTAAGACCAGATAAACCATATTTGCAGTAATTTGCTCAGTTCTGGTCTAGATAAAGAGGAACTCAAGAAGGTGCAAAAAAGATATACAATAATACCAGAACTGAGAGATTATAATTATCAAGTAATACTGAGACAACGGAGTCTCTTTTCTCCAGTATTGTTTTCAACCCCCGCCACAAACTCCATTCCCTAGTCACCAATTCAATCCTGCTCCCTGACAAAATTTTTAAAAATTTGTTCACAGGATGTGGGCATCGCTGGCTGGTCCAGCATTTATTGCCCGTCCCCAGCTGCCCTTGAGAAGGTGGTGGTGTCCCACCTTCTTGAACCACTGCATTTCATGCGGTATAGTCACATCCAGAGGAAAGGTTACAGGATTTTGTCCCAGAGACAGCGGCAATATTTTTCCAAGTCAGTATGGTGTGTAACTTGGAATGGAACTTGCAGGTGGTGGTGTTCCCATGTGTTTATTGCCCTTGTTCTTCTAGGTGGTAGAGGTCACAGTTTGGAAGGAACTGTTGAAGGAGCTTTGGTGAGTTTCTGCAGTGCTTCTTGTAGGCGGTACACACTGTTGCCAATGTGCATTGGTGAGGATGGATTAAATGTTTTAACGCAGTGGATGGGGTGCCAATCAAGTGGGCTGCTTTGTCCTGGATAGTGTAAAGTTTGTGAATGTTGTTTTAGCTGCACTCATCCAAACAAGTGGAGAGTATTTATTCCATTGCACTCCTGACTTGTGCCTTGTAGATGATGGACAAGATTTGGTGTGTCAGGAACTGAGTTACTTGCTGCAGAATTCCCAGCCTCTGATCTGCTCTTGTAGCCAGACTATTTATGTGACTGGTCCAGTTTAAGTTTCTGGTCAATGGTAACCCCCCAGGATGTTGATGCTGGGAGATTCAGCGATGGTAATGGTACTGAATGTCTAAGGAAGATGATCATTGCTAATTGGCACTTCTGTTATGCTAATGTTAGTTGTCACTTATCAGCCCAAACCTGACTGTTGTCCAGGTCTTGCTGCATGCAGGCATGAACTGCTTCATTATATAAGGAGCCATGGATGGTGCTGAACATTGTGTAATCATCAGCGAACATCCCCACTTCTGACATTATGATGGAGGAAAGGTCATTGATGAATGAAGTTGGTTGGGCCAAGGACACTACCCTGAGGAACTCCTGGGGTTGAGATGGTTGGCATCCAGCAACCATAGCCAAATTCCCTTTTGCTAGGTATGAGTCCTGCCAGTGGAGAGCTTTCCCCCGATTCCTATTCAATTTTATAGAATTCCTCGATGCCACACTCAGTCAAGTATTGTCTTGATGGCAAGGGCTGTCACTATTACCTCACCTCTAGAATTCAGCTCTTTCATCCATGTTTTAACCAAGACTGTATTGAGGCCTGGAGCCAAGTGGTCCTGACAGAACTCAAACTGAGCTTCAGTCAGCAAGTTTTGGGTGAGTAAATGCTGCTTGATAGCCCTGTTGATGAGACCTTCCACCACTTTGCTGATGAGTGAGAGTAGACTGATGAGGCGGTAATTGGCTGGATTCGATTTCTCTTGCTTTTTGTGGACAGGCCATACCTGGGCAATTTTCCACATTGTTGGGTACATGCAAACATTGTAGCTGTACTGGAATAGTCCGAAGCTGAACCAGACTATTCACAACCTAGATTTGACTAATCCAATGAACTCCTGTATGACCTCCCAGCTACCACACACTATAAATTTAAGCTCATCCAAAACTTTACTGACCATATGTTAACTTACATCAAGTCCCGTTCACCTATCCACCCTATGTTCAACCACCTATATTGACTCCCAGTTAAGCAATGCCCCAAATTTAAAATTCTCATCCTTGATTTCAAATCCCTTCATGACCTCACCCCCCTCCCTATCTATATAATCTTCTCCAGCCCCCAATCCCCCACTTCTTCAATTTTGGCTTTGTGTGCAACCTGATTTTAATTTCTCCACCACTGCTGAATGTGCCTTCAGCTGCTGAGGCCCTAAGCTCTGGGGATTGCCCCTCTGTCCATCTTTAGGATACTCCCTAAAACCTACCTATTTGATCAAGTTCTTACTCATCTGCCCTAATATCTGCATATGTCTGTGTCAAATTTTGTTTGCTAACACACTTGTGAAGCTCATTGGGATGTTAATGGCACTATTGAAATGCAAATTGCTATTATTGTTGTAAAGAGAAGGTTGAGGGGTGACCAGGTAGAGGTCTTTAAAATTACGAAGGGATTAAATTGGATAGAAAGTGAGAAGATGTTTCTACTTGTGGGGAATCCAAAACCAGGGTCCATCAATAGAAGATAGTCACTAATAAATCCAATAAGTAATTCAGGAGAAATCTCTTTACCCAAAGAGTGGTGAGAATTTGGAACTTTCCTTCACATGAATTACTTGAGCTGAGTGGTATAGATGAATTTAAGGGGAAGCTAGATAAGCATGTGAGGAAGAAATGAATAGAAGTACATGATGATAGGGTGAGATAGGAGGAGTTCATGTGAAGCATAAACACCATAATAGACTTGTTGTCTTGAACAACTTGTGTCTGTGCTGTAAGTATTATGTAATGCTGTGTAAACAAATGCAACACTCTCCCAATGACTGGGTTGCAAAGTCATCAAGTATTTAATTCATTTAAATGGGGAATACCCCAGATTCAATCTTCAATATGTATTTGTGGCTGGTCTCAATTGTGTCAATGGCACAACTGGCCTCAGCAACTCTGGGTTTCGGAGGGAACAGTCAGGAGTCTGGATCCTTAACACCATTTAGTGTCCTCTGCCGGGTATGTAGGAGGGGAGAATTTCCTATATTAGAGCAGTGCCAGTAAACTCCACATTGCAAAGAGGGTTGTAATTTGATGAATCTTTTAATATACGTCACTGAGACATTGGCCGGGATTTTCTGGCCCCGTTGGCTTCGGGTGTGATGGTGGGCTGGTGGCGGGGTGGGGGGGGGGTGCAAACAATATCGCGAGAAGGCCAAAAATTGATTTTACGCTGTTGTGAAACCAGTTTGTTATCGTCCGCTCCACCTGCCAATGGTGGGCCACGTTTCCCATCCACCGGATGTCAGGAACATCATTTCAATACATTTGCAATTAACTATAAGCCCTGGTCGCCAGAATCATCCGTCCACGTCAAATTTACCGCCCATGTCGACGTGACTTCAGAACGGCGCGCTTCACGACTGCTTTTAAAAGGTGTGCACCTGGCGACCTGGACTCTGAGGGGAACTCGGAAGTGAGTGCACACAAACTTGCACAGCACTCATGAACATCGCCCGTATCAAGGAAGAAGCATCGCACATTCGCGGGGGGCACAGGCAAGACGCTTTTTACCAACTGGCTTTCAGTGCGGTGCCAGGGCAAGGGCTACAGTGCAAGTCAAACCAGTGGGGGAAGCTACTGGAAAGTCATGGCTACCAAAGAAAGGAAACGTGCTGCCCCCAAATTTAGCAATGCCTCTCTCAGACGCCTACTGGATGGAGTGGAAGCCCGCCATGAAGCCCTCTACCTCCACTCTGGGCGAAGACCAGCAAACAAGGTCAGCAATCCAGCATGGGAGGTGGTGGCAGCGGTGCTCAGTGCCAACGCCCTGCAAAAGAAGACAGCTACTTAGTGCCAAAAGAGGGTTAATGATCTCCTCCGTTATGCCAGGATAAGTCATTCTTCTCAGCACTCTCAACTTACACACTCACAAACCCATCACACATCCCACAGGGATCTCACTCACTGCCTGTCCAAGGGACATCACCATTTACTCTCTCACACACACCTTCATCTGCCCTGCGGATCATGTCCTCATCCCATCCATGGCACCAATCACACATGCCAGGCATCCTTATCATCTGGCCTAGTAGTTGTCCTGCTTACACTCTCTCCATCTGTATTCATGCAGGACAATTGGCACACAACAAAAGGGAGATGTCGCAGGCTGGTGGAGGAATGAGTGACATCAAAGGTCCTCACAGACTTTGAAAATAGAGTCATCCAACTGCCCCGCAACCATCTGGAGCGTTTCTGTGCTGACGGTGAGGTCGGCAGTGCTCAACAACAGCAGTGCAACACCCATCAGACAACCATGCTGTGAGTGATGTGTCCTGTTTCACAGGCCACTGCCATGCACTAATTATCTCTCCTTGCTTTTGCAGGCATATCTGGGAAACAGCCAACAGAGTCCACGGCCCAGGTACTCGACTCAAACCCCGAAGGCACCTTGGAAGAAGAATCTGATGACACCCTCATTGAAGACCCAACCCAGCGCTCACCCACACCCTCCACCAGCGCAGAGATACACACTTGGTCAGACCTAGTTCTAGAGTAGCCTTGGGATCGCAATCTGGTGAGCACATCACAGTCTGATCCACAGCAGACGGTGGCAGGGACTTCCCAGGTTTCCGGCACTTGAAGGACTGCTGGAGACCGAAATCTGCCGAGTCCCAGTCAGGTGAGCAGCCTCTGGACTCGGTTATACCTCAGTTGCTGGAGCTGCAAAGGCAAGCTCAGGAATATCAGGAAGGGATGTCCGCTGCACTCCTCAGATTGCAAGGCATGATGGAGGAGTCCATCCACCTTCAGTCTGAGGTGATAGTGCCAGCATGCCAACGCACCGAAGTCAAAACTGATAGGACAGCAGCCACCATGGAGACCTTTGTCCAGGACATCAGTCCTGCACTGCTGCGCGGGCTGAATTCCGTCGCTGATGCTATAGTTGGCCAACAGTGTCAACGTGAGAGGGATGCAGGGCAGCTCGATCTCACTCCAGCTTCCCCTTCTCCAGAAGTCAGCCAGGGGCTATCGGGCACCCATAGGTAGGAGGGTCAGCAGGTGCACATCCATCCAAGTGACTCTGGGAGTGTCCAGCCCATCCGAATCTCCTCTTCCTGTGACCTCAGCAGCTCCAGCTCCACAGGCTGAGGAGGGTGCCACTGCCACACAGCAGGAACCCGAAAGCAGGCTGGAGCTCTCCAGGTCTTGGCTCTTCAGAGGACGCCCGGCAAGGTCATCACAGGCAGGGCGTAGCAGTCAGCAGGCTGCCTCCACCTCCGCTGTGGATGTCCGGGGAGCACCAAGACGTAGCGGCAGGGTTAGGATGGTTAAGAAGATGTAATTGCACAGCCTGGGCACGGGTGTTAATCACTTGTACATAATGTTCACTATTGTCAATAAACTCCCAAGAATGTCTCCCTGCCTATAGCTCCTTGTTCTGATGAGCAGTGTTCCTGTCACTCAGATGTGAAACTATGGTTCCTGCACATGATGAAGGCAGGTGTCTCAGTCCAGGGCCTCTTCCCTGTACAGTATGTAACCTTCTGAGCAAAGTGATGGTCCAGCCTCACACTCACTGGACACATTACTGATGCCTGCACCTCGGTGATGCTTGTCATTGCTGCCAGAATGTCGTGGGCAGGCGTCAGAGTTCCATCATTCTCTCTGTGTGCTCTCAACAACTTTGAGGTGGGGCTGGCCCCCCATCTCTTCAGCATCTGCGACCCCTGAAGGGGTCAGGTGCTGAAGACTGACAAAGGATCAGGTGCATTTAAAGTTTCACAGCTGTGGCTCCATGATATGACCCTGATCACAGAGTGCAAGTGAGGTGCCCTCAGCTAGACAGACAGTCATTCTCAGAGGCTGTGTGAAGATCGATGGAGTGCCCTCACTGCATGTCGTCATCATCCTCCTGGAATCGATTGACTATTTGGGCCTCCGCTGTGTCTCCAAGACATGAGTCTGAGCACTGAGGGTATGTGCGCTGCCATCTGCCACACAGGAGTCAAACATTCACAGATGCACGTTGAGGATGTCAGGACTGTCTGTCCTCACTGCATCTTGTCATCATCCTCCATGAATCTTGCAGTTATGAGGGCCTCCTGAGTGCGCCTGCCTCATTTGATCAGCGATATGGCCTTATCACCAGCATCCTCACCTTTGAGGACCTCATCATAGTCATCCCCTTCGACGTCCTCCTCATCGCAAGATACGTGCAGCTCTTCCATCTCCTCCTCAGCCAGGTCCTCCCCACTTTGCAGCACCAGGTTGTGGGCCATGCAGTAATGGATGATGATGCGTGACACCCTCTGAGGATTGTATTGCAGTGCTCCACTGGACCTGTCTATGCCTACTGTTTGCTCCGCCAAAGCCCTGGTCGTGACATGAGCCTCTTTATACCATCGATATGCTGCAGTCTGTAGCTACCACACAAGCGTCATCAGACACGTCATCTTTGGGTAGCCCTTGTCCCCGAGGAGCCAACCCTGCAGCCTCTCTGTACCTTGGAAGATGTCAGGGATCGGAGACCTGCTAAGGATGTAGGAATTGTGGATTAACACTGGAAATCATGCATAGGCCTGTGGGATGCTTTTGTGGTGGTCGCACACCAGCTGAACATTCAGTGAGTGGAAGCTCTTGCGGTTGATGTAGTTAACTGCCTGTTGCCATAGAGATCTAAGCTCCACGTGCGTGCAGTCGATGGCACCTTGCACCAGTGGAAAACCTGAGATCTGTGCAAATTCCAGGGCTCTTGCTTCCTGGCTTTCCTGATCCCCAGCGAAATGCACAAAGTTCTGTGCCTTCGCGAAGGTGGCATCCGTGACCTCCTGGATGCACTTGTATGTGGAGGCTTGCAAGATCCTGCACAGGTCACCTATGGAGCCCTGGAAGGAACCACTGGCATAGAAATTGAGCGTCACAGTCATTTTCATGGCCACTGGCAGTGGATGCCCTCCATACTCCCATGGCGCCAAATCCTGCAGCAGGTGGCATTTGTGACCAACCAGTGACATGCGCAGTCTTCAGCGACACTGGTTCTCAGTCATCTTCAGGAATTACAGACGCCAACTATAGACCGTGGGTCTAGCGAGGCGCCTACGAGCGATGGCTTGTTATGGATCTTCAGCTGCATGCACAGAAGACCCTGCCACCCCTTCATCTTGAGGGAGGTAGGGCCACCAGGAACCAGATCATATTGTCAAAACACTTGGTTTTGCAGTGTGTGATGTAGGAAGCATGGTTTCACAGGTAGGACTTTCCCTTACTAACATTTTACCTTTACAATAGTGCTGAAAAGAAGTTCCTTTTAAATTATGAATATCTAACGGCCGCTGGTGATGTGGTAAATGGTAAGCCTTCCCTAAATAGGTTCCTTCCTTCTTAGTAACAGGAAACATATTTCCAAACCACCTGTAGTGAACTGAATGACACACCATTTTCATTTGAATGTGGTCTTTGACTGGGTAAAAGCCACCATGTTACAATGAGGCCATATACAAATATTCCAATACAAATAATAAAGATATTGAAGTAGTGCAGATCTCCCATGGCTTCATTCATGGGCACAGTACAAAATCCAAGTAGATGCTTCAGTATGGTACAAAAACAAAAATACCTGGAAAAACTCAGCAGGTCTGACAGCATCTGAGGAGAGGGATACAGTTGACGTTTCGAGTCCGTATGACCCTTCATCAGAACTAAGACATATAGAAATGAGATGAAATATAAGCTGGTAGAGGGGGGTGGGACAGGTAGAACTAGATAGGGGGCCAGTGATAGATGGAGACCAAGAAGAGACTGCCAAAGATGTCATAGACAAAAGGACAAAGGGGTGTTGATGGTGGTGATATTATCGAAAGGATGTGCTAATGGGGACATTAAGGGTAGCAAGCAGGACAAGCTAGTGGCAGATGGCCCTTGTGGGGTGGGGGTGGGGGGAAGGGATCGAAATGGGCTAAAAGATGAGATGAAACAATAGATCAAAATAAATTTTAAAATATATTTGTAAAAAAATTATAAATTATTGGAAAAAGGGGGATCAGGAAGGGGGTGGGGATGGAGGAGAGTGTTCATGATCTGAAATTGTTGAACTCAATATTAAGTCCGGAAGACTGTAAAGTGCCTATTCGAACAGTTCCTCTGACATGTCTTCCTTCTTCCTTAACCGAGGTTTTCTACCCATGGTGGTTGACAGGGCTCTCAACCGTGTCTGGCCCATCTCCTGCGCATCCACCCTCACACCTTCCTCTCCCTCCCAGAACCATGATAGGGTCCCCCTTGTCTTCATTTATCACCCCACCAGCCTCCGCGTTCAAAGGATCATCCTCCGCCATTTCCGCCAACTCCAGCATGATGCCACCACCAAACACATCTTCCCTTCATCCCCCCAGCAGCTTTCTGCAGGGATTGTTCCCTCCGGGACACCCTGGTCCACTCCTCCATCATCCCCTACACCTCAACCCCCTCCCACGGCACCTTCCCATGCAACCGCAGAAGGTGCAACACCTGCCCCTTTACTTCTGCCCTCCTCACCGTCCAAGGGCCCAAACACTCCTTTCAAGTGAAGCAGCGCTTCACTTGCACTTCCCTCAATTTAGTCTACTGCATTCGCTGCTCTCAATGCGGTCTCCTCTACATTGGAGAGACCAAACGCAGACTGGGTGACCGCTTTGCGGAACATCTTCGGTCTGTCCGCAAGCATGACCCAGACCTCCCTGTCGCTTGCCATTTCAACACAACACCCTGCTCTCATGCCCACATGTCCATCCTTGGCCTTCTGCAATGTTCCAGTGAAGCTCAACGCAAACCGACTAGGTACTTTACAGCCTTCCGGACTTAATATTGAGTTCAACAATTTCAGATCATGAACTCTCTCCTCCATCCCCACCCCCTTTCCGATCCCCCTTTTTCCAATAATTTATAATTTTTTTACAAATATATTTTTCTTTTCCCTCCTATTTTTAAATTTATTTCAATCTATTGTTTCATCTCCACCTTTTAGCCCATTTCGATCCCTTCACCCCACCCCCACTCGGGCCATCTGCCACTAGCTTGTCCTGCTTGCTACCCTTAAGGTCCCCATTAGCACATCCTTTAGATAATATCACCACCGTCAACACCCCTTTGTCTTTTTGTCTATGACATTTTTGGCAGTCTCTTCCTGGCCTCCACCTATCAGTGGCCCCTATCTAGCTCTACCTGTCCCACCCCCCTCTACCAGCTTAATTTCATCTCATTTCTATATGTCTTAGTTCTGATGAAGGGTCATACAGACTCGAAACGTTAACTGTATTCCTCTCTGCAGATGCTGTCAGACCTGCTGAGTTTTTCCAGGTATTTTTGTTTTTGTTCTAGATTTCCAGCATCCGCAGTATTTTGCTTTTTGCTTCAGTATGGTACTGAGGGAGTGCTCCATTGTCTGAGATCACATTTTTCAGATGAGACGTTAAACGTCTGCTATCTCAGGGTGACGTAAAAAATCTAAGGCACTTGAAGAGGAGCAGCAGAGTTCTCCCTGGTGTCCTGCCCAATACTTATAACTCAAGCAACATCAAAAATACAGGTTATCTGGTTGTTATCACATTGCTGTTTGTGAGACCTTATGTGTAATTTCACCATTGTGTTTCCCATAGTACAACAGTGAATGTACTTCAAAAACAACTTAAATGGCAGTAATGTGCTTTGGAAAATCCTGAGATTATGAAAAATGCTATATAAATGCAAATTTTTATTTTGTGGGTAGCCTTGGGCTTGCAGCAAGGTTGAGGTATAAGTTTGCTGCAACGACCTGTGCTTTTAAGACCAGTGCCCTAAATGTATAAAAGCAGCCAGAAACCCATCAACATTATAATTCTCTAATCCAAACATAGAAATAATATAATTTTAAATAAAAGGAAGACTGTTGTGCTTTTTGCACAATGTCACTTTTTTTCTCCGATTTCCAATTCTTCCCAATGCTATTCTAATTTCAACATTATTACTTTAGCTTTAACTTCTTGCTTCATAATTAAGATGGTGTGTGCATTTCTATTGCTTTTCTTTTTGGGTTCATCAAGTCACCTGCTTCAGTCTTCCATCCTAAAGGCCAAAAAAGCAAGGATATCAGTGTCGGTCCATTATAGGCAGCAATGCTGACTATTAATAGCAGTATCTGCCCATTGTGCATACCAGTACTGACCATTAATAGCAGTATCGGCCCACTGGGCACACAAGTACTGACCATTAATATGAGTATCTGCCCATTGTGCACACCAGTACTGACCATTAACATCAGTATCTGCCCACTGTAAACACCAGTGCTGACCATTAATAACAGTATCTGCCCACTGTAAACACCAGTACTGCCCATTAATATCAGTATCTGCCCATAAATATCAGTATCTGCCCACTGTAAACACTAGTACTGCCCATTAATATCAGTATCTGCCCACTGTAAACACCAGTACTGCCCATTAATATCAGTATCTGCCCACTGTGCACACCAGTACTGACCATTAATATCAGTATCTGCCCACTGTAAACACCGGTACTGACCATTAATATCAGTATCTGCCCACTGTAAACACCAGTACTGACCATTAATATCAGTATCTGCCCACTGTAAACACCGGTACTGACCATTAATACCAGTATCTGCCCACTGTAAATACCAGTACTGACCATTAATATCAGTATCTGCCCATTGTGCACACCAGTACTGACCATTAATATCAGTATCTGCCCACTGTAAACACCGGTACTGACCATTAATACCAGTATCTGCCCACTGTAAACACCAGTACTGACCATTAATATCAGTATCTGCCCACTGTAAACACCAGTACTGACCATTAATATCAGTATCTGCCCATTGTGCACACCAGTACTAACCATTAATATCAGTATCTGCCCACTGTAAACACCAGTACTGACCATTAATATCAGTATCTGCCCATTGTGCAGACCAGTACTGCCCATTAATATCAGTATCTGCCCACTGTAAACACCAGTACTGACCATTAATATCAGTATCTGCTCATTGTGCACACCAGTACTGACCATTAATGTCAGTATCTGCCCACTGTAAACACCAGTACTGACCATTAATATCAGTATCTGCTCATTGTGCACACCAGTACTGACCATTAATATCAGTACCTGCCCACTGTAAACACCAGTACTGACCATTAATATCAGTATTTGCCCACTGTAAACACCAGTACTGACCATTAATATCAGTATCTGCTCATTGTGCACACCAGTACTGACCATTAATATCAGTACCTGCCCACTGTAAACACCAGTACTGACCATTAATATCAGTACCTGCCCACTGTAAACACCAGTACTGACCATTAATATCAGTACCTGCCCACTGTAAACACCAGTACTGACCATTAATATCAGTATTTGCCCACTGTAAACACCAGTACTGACCATTAATATCAGTATCTGCCCACTGTGCACACCAGTACTGACCATTAATATCAGTATCTGCCCATTGTGCACACCAGTACTGACCATTAATATCAGTATCTGCCCACTGTGCACACCAGTACTGACCATTAATATCAGTATCTGCCCAATGTGTACACCAGTACTGACCATTAATATCTATTTATTTATATAAATGACCAATTATTTATATAGATTTTTCTTTTCCCACCTATTTCCATTATTTTTAAATGTATTCCACCCATCATTTATCTATACCTTTTATGCCCTTTTAGTCTTATTTCACCTCACCCCCACTAGAGCTATCTGTACCTTGCTTGTCGTGCTATCCACTCTTAATTAGCACATTCTTTTAGATAATATCACCACCTTCAACACTTCTTTGTTCCTTTGTCTGTGACACCTTTTGGTTATCTCCTCCGATCACTGCTTGCTTGTCCCAACAACCAGCTTCTCCTGCCACCCCCCCACCCCACCCCTTAAACCAGCTCATATTTCACCCCTCCCCTATTTTTACTTCGTTCTGTTGAAGGGTCATGAGGACTCGAAACATCAACTGTACTCTTCTCTGCCGATGCTGCCAGACCTGCTGAGTTTTTCCAGGTATTTCTGTTTCTGTTTTTGTTTTGGATTTCCAGCATCAGCAGTTTTTTGTTTTTATCTGACCAATAATATCAGTATCTGCCCATTGTGCACACCAGTACTGCCCATTAATATCAGAATCTGCCCATTGTGCACACCAATACTGCCCATTAATATCAGTATCTGCCCATTTTGCACACCAGTACTGCCCATTAATATCAGTATCTGCCCACTGTGCACACCAGTACTGCCCATTAATATCAGAATCTGCCCATTGTGCACACCAGTACTGACCATTAATATCAGTATCTGCCCATTGTGCACACCAGTACTGACCATTAATATCAGTATCTGCCCATTGTGCACACCAATACTGCCCATTAATATCAGTATCTGCCCATTGTGCACACCAATACTGCCCATTAATATCAGTATCTGCCCATTTTGCACACCAGTACTGCCCATTAATATCAGTATCTGCCCACTGTGCACACCAGTACTGCCCATTAATATCAGTATCTGCCCATTGTGCACACCAGTACTGACCATTAATATCAGTATCTGCCCATTGTGCACACCAGTACTGACCATTAATATCAGTATCTGCCTATTGTGCACACCAATACTGCCCATTAATATCAGTATCTGCCCATTGTGCACACCAATACTGCCCATTAATATCAGTATCTGCCCATTGTGCACACCAGTACTGCCCATTAATATCAGTATCTGCCCATTTTGCACACCAGTACTGCCCATTAATATCAGTATCTGCCCACTGTGCACACCAGTACTGCCCATTAATATCAGTATCTGCCCACTGTGCACACCAGTACTGACCATTAATATCAGTATCTGCCCACTGTGCACACCAGTACTGACCATTAATATCAGTATCTGCCCACTGTGCACACCAGTACTGACCATTAATATCAGTATCTGCCCACTGTAAACACCAGTACTGCCCATTAATATCAGTATCTGCCCACTGTAAACACCAGTACTGACCATTAATATCAGTATCTGCCCACTGTAAACAGCGATACTGACCATTAATTGAGTGTGATGGCCACAGGTGCTTCTTTGGAGTTTCTCAGGAGGTGTCAGCTGTGGCTCAGTTCATAGCACCCTCACCTTTGAGTCAGAAGGTTGTGGGTTCATGTCCCACTCCCGGAAAAAAAAGAGCCAAGAACTGTGAATGTACTCGAAAGAGTTACATCTGATTTGTTCCCTACTCGAAAGAGTTTGGAGTTCTCAGTGAGCATGCGCAGCGGCGGCAGTGTCCTGGATCGCCCCCTGGCGGCGGCAGCGGGCAGTGCGGGAGCGCGCGCGCGTCGCGGAGCCGGGAGCGCGCACGCGGCGATGCCGGTGCCGCGCCTCTGAGCCGGGGGCGCGTGTCTGGTCAGTGCTGATTCCCGGGCTCTGGCGGCAGCTGCACGCCTTTTCCTTCTCCCGTTGAGGTGTATCTCCCGGCGGCGTTGCCATGAGCTCGGAGCGGTCGGCGCCGGCCGGTTCCCCCGCTCCGCCCTGCTCGGAGCCGGAGGGAGGGGCGGCCGATTACCGGGACTGGGTGAGGCGCAGTTACCTGGAGCTGGTCTCCTCCAACCACCACTCGGTGCAGGCTCTCTCCTGGAGGAAACTCTACCTGAGCCGGGCCAAACTCAAAGCATCGAGCCGGACATCGGCTCTACTGTCCGGCTTCGCCATGGTGAGTCAGCCCGGCTGGCCCGGGATTAGAGTTCAAGGGCTCTGTTATACGGTTAAAACTCTACACTAATGTCTGGCAATTTAAAACCAATGTCTGCAATATTATTGCAAATTAATAATCCGTTGCTCATCTCTTAACACAAATGAAACTAATACTCGTCACTTCCGACCATAAATAAAACTCAGGTGTCATTTCAGGGTGGAGAGGCTCGGTGAACGAAAGGGGGAGATGTCTGGCCACCTATCTTGGAGGGTGGGGGGCAAAGATGTCTGGCCACCTATGTTGGGGTGGGGTGGGGGGGGGGGGGCAAAGATGTCTGGCCACCTATGTTGGGGGTGGGGGGGGGCAAAGATGTCTGGCCACCTATGTTGGGGGGGGGGGAGGGCGGGAAAAGATGTCTGGCCACCTATGTTGGGGGGGTGGCGGGAAAAGATGTCTGGCCACCTTTGTTGTGGTGGGGGGGGGAAAAGATGTCTGGCCACCTATGTTGGGGTGGGGGCAAAGATGTCTGGCCACCTTTGTTGGGGTGGCGGGGTGGGGGCAAAGATGTCTGGCCACCTATGTTGGGGTGGGGGGAGGGCAAAGATGTCTGGCCACCTATGTTGTGGGGGGGGGGGATGCAAAGATGTCTGGCCACCTATGTTGGGGTGGGGGGAGGGCAAAGATGTCTGGCCACCTATGTTGGGGTGGGGGGAGGGCAAAGATGTCTGGCCACCTATGTTGGGGTGGGGGGAGGGCAAAGATGTCTGGCCACCTATGTCGGGGTGGGGGGAGGGCAAAGATGTCTGGCCACCTATGTCGGGGTGGGGGGAGGGCAAAGATGTCTGGCCACCTATGTCGGGGTGGGGGGAGGGCAAAGATGTCTGGCCACCTATGTCGGGGTGGGGGGAGGGCAAAGATGTCTGGCCACCTATGTCGGGGTGGGGAGAGGGCAAAGATGTCTGGCCACCTATGTCGGGGTGGGGGGAGGGCAAAGATGTCTGGCCACCTATGTCGGGGTGGGGGGGGGTGCAAAGATGTCTGGCCACCTATGTTGGGGTGGGGGGAGGGCAAAGATGTCTGGCCACCTATGTTGGGGTGGGGGGGGGGGGGCAAAGATGCCTGGCCACCTATGTTGGGGGTGGGGGGGGCAAAGATGTGTGGTCATGTAAGTTGGGATGGAGAGATACTGGGTTTCTTTCTAAAAGGATTAGATGTGTCACTATATATTTTTGGGGTGAAAGGGGGCGACTGGATTGCTTGGGAAGTGGTGGGGGTAACGTGGCAATATGTTTTTTTTGGGGTAGGCACTTAACCTGTCACGTCATTTTTTTTCCCCCTGTCACATCTGAGCAACATAACGATACGTTTGTCATTCACATTTGCAGAATCTGTGCCTATTTTTAATGGAATGGAAAATATTTCTTGGTTTTGCAGAAGGGCCACCGTCTTGGCTGCCTCACTGGATCATGCAGTCTCTGTTCTTATCCAGGATCAAACAAGTGGGATCAACTTTGTTTGTGCCTCTACTAGATGCTGCCCTCCTTATAATCCATATTGACATTTGTTATTTCTTTATAATCATGATTAAACCTGTGACAATTATACCATGATTATTGGTCTTTCATTATTGACATTATCCCACATCAGATCAATTGGATAAAATGCTCTGGCACTTGCTATCTCCCTTGATACCTTCTGCAAACCCAAAATAAAACTGTTAATTTTTAAAAAAACTAAATGAGTTCATGGTTGTCATCTCGCAGAGGGGTTGGATCATGATTATAATATAACTCATCTTTGCCTGTTGATGATTTGAGGCCTGAGAGAGGTGTGCTGTTTTGTAATGAATGCTTCACAGGCTTTGTTTGAGGGCACCTCAGTGAAGGAATAAATTTCAGCCAATGCCCAATGAATTCACCATTTTAAATTACTTCTTCTATGATTGGCAGCCCTGCAAACTCGCAGAATATTGCGGATGCTGGAAATCTGAAACAAAAATGGAAAATGCTGCAAAAACTTAGGCCTGGCAGCATCTGTGGAGAGAGAAACAGAGTTAGCCTTTCGAGTCTGAAGAAGGGTCATACGGACTTGAAATGTTAACTCTATTTCTCTCTCCAGAGATGCTGCCAGACCTGCTGAGTTTTCCCAGTATTTTCTGTTTCGTTGCTGCAAAGTCCTAGCTTCGGAAGGGCAGCATCTGAAAAGTGACGTTTTTTTTTGCATATACAAAAATTTCACATGCTCGTCATTACACTGCAACCAATAACAAAGGAAATCAGCCTAAGGCATTCACTAATCTATATAGAAGTCAGCTTCCTGGTATTTACCAGATACAGCACCTGTGTAATGTTATTTATTCAATGATCAGTGCTACTATCTGATTACATCTCTGCTCTGCAGGTGCGACTTCCTAAAAAGCAAAATAAAAATTTATTTTGAGATTGTGTTATGCCTGATAAGTTTTTGCATTTGAATTAGGCAGTGTTTTGAATTAAACTGCACAAATAAAGCAAAGTAGGAATTTGGTGCAGAAAATTTCGATTATCAGGCAATTTGAAGTGATTTTGACTGAACTATAGCCTGTAAATGAACTTGCTGATTTCCTCAGGATTCAGACAAAAAGCAAAATACTGCTAGGTGCTGAAAATCTGAAGCTGAAACAGGTCAGGCTCCAGCTATGGAGAGAGGAAGATAGGATTAACATTCCTGGTTGATGACCATCTGTCAAGGGTTAATCATGCTTACTGCTCTCCACAATGCTGCCTGATCTGAATGTTTCCTATGATTTCTGACTTATTATTCACCCATGTTTGGCCTTGTTGTGGCTTGCAAAGTTTCACTGCCAGGAGACAAGTGATTTTATCTGCTTTTATATTGTGGAGTATTTTAATGTTGCCAATTCTAAAGTGTGGGTCTGGTGCAGACACTGGCAACATCAGGGTCAGGCTGTCAGCAGACCTGATTTAAAATTAAATGGCTCTTCCTAATGTCTTTCTTCTGAACTCTGAGGTTCTCTGAGAACCACCATGCTAGTAACTGACAGCACTAATGCCCTATAATTAAATTGGTCGCTATCAGTCGAAGAGCAACATCAATCCTTTCCTGTGGGTGCACCGGTTCAAACCTTAGCTGAGCCAAGTTGGCCTCTGAGGCCCCCTAACTGAGTAATGATTGGTTAGTCTCCAGTCAGTGAATGATTCTGGTGTCTGATCATTTTGCTACATTCGTGCTACATCATCGCTTTTGTTGCCGGAAATGTTGATATCATTGCGATTCTCCAGGCAGCAGGGCTGTAATTCAATCTGCCAAACTCATATCACTTGCAAGATTTATGAGTTGAGAATAATTTCATTGAAGTGTATCCTTCATTTGCTGTGTTCTGGTTTTTAAATAAGTGTGCTTCAAGCATAAGGAGACTTAACCGACTGCATTTTGCAAAATTTATCAAGTAAATTCTTCATTTGTGGATTTTTCTGCAGCTTGAACATTAGAGACCGCTACAGTGTACCTTTGACATCCAGCAGTGATTATTCTCCTTTCCTGGTGGCCTACAGATCACCACAGTCTTCTGACTTGTAGCACAGTTGTTAAGATGTTAAACAGGTGGAAAAAAAACTACATAATGTACGTTCTACAAAGTATTGGATGTGAATTATAAGAACAGGCAAACTTGCATTTATATAGAGCCTTTCACATCCTCTTTATAGCTAGTCAGTTGATCACTTTTGAAATGCAGTCACCCTTGTAAAACTGATGAAGACAGCAGCTAATTTAAGCTTAGCAAGGCCCTACAAACAGCAGTGATAAACAGCCACTAACTCTTTGTTGGTGTGAGCCAGACAGAGGCCTCCAATCATATGCATCCACCTGAGAGTGCAGATAGGCCCTTGGTTTAACATTTCATCTGGAATCTAGTTTGCAGCACTAAACAATTTTGTCCATATGGGATGAATGTTTCATCTGTCAAGTAGCAGCGATTAATTTCTGTGTTTTGGCATCAGATGATAAGTGCTAACTCCTTTTGGGGGAAAAGCCTAATAAACTGTCTGATATGCTTATGTATAAAACCATGAAACTACCATAAAGCAATAAGAAATGGCCATATGTATTTACATAAAGTAACACTTAGCTCCTAAAATTCCAGCCACAAAACTAAAAATATCCATCAGCTTCCTATAAGAGAGGGACATGGAGGTTTGTTTTACCAAACTTCATATCCTCATGCCAGCTGGAGTTCACAGATATATTCTCTATTCTTTTTAATTTCAACCAGCTTATTCCTATCTGCTAATGTGCTCTGCTCTTTTGTGATATTAAGTGGTGACCTCTCCAGACTCCTGGTGCTGATTTTGAATCTTTTTAATCCACTTGGCTGCGTCTGCCTTTAAGTCATTTCCTTGTATCTAATCTTGCTGGGCTGTTTCCAATTTTAAGTGGAGGTCTGGGGTGGAAGTCCCATTTAAATATTGCAGTGATGAAGGATGTGTGAACATCAAGAAAACTCGAGCAAAAACTCATAAGATGCTACATTCTGTCCACTTTGCAGTATGCCTCAGAAACCTGGATAATAAATAAAGATCTGTGGAAGAAATAGAGACCTTTGAAATGTGGATGCTAAAGACTTTAGCTAAAAGTTCCATAAGACAAATGAAGAGGTGCTTGAAATTGCAAGAGCAGAAAGAACTCTTAAAAAGTGACATCCAGAAACGACAGTCAGTATTTGATCTATTTGATCAGAGCTGAAAAGTTGCACAGATCTGTTCTGGAGGGCAGCAGAAACAGCGGAAAACCTAGGTGTATTTGGATGACTGATGTCACAGAGTGTTGTAGATGAGCTATAGTGGATGCGTGAGGGTGGTGCAAGACAGACAGGCATGATACACCATGACAGCAGATCTCCTGGTAAGAGTAACTACAAGCAGCAGAAGCAGATGGAAGGACTGAGTGGGAAAGCAGCTGGCTGGCCCTTTGATAGTTATGTTCTTATGTGGTGCTGCTGGGTTCAACATTTAGAGACAAAACCGTTCTTCCAGGAAAGAAATTTGATATGTGCTCAAGCTGATTTGGTACTTCTGAGCCCTAACGTCCTAAATTTCTAATTTACTCTGGAAGTACATGCAGTAGAAATTGTATATCGTGGAGGCCAACGAATGGTAAGTAGGGAAAATGTAATGGTGATTAAATGAGAGTTTCTGACTGTTAGTAGTCATCCTACACTTCGCCCACTCATACAGAGCTGCTGAGTTTCTACATTGATTTATTCCCCTTTAGGGACATGCTTGGAGACGATTCAGTTGTGATATTTGCTGTAATAATCTTCAAACCCAAGCCAAAAGCTAGGCATTTGAGGGAAATGAGGGTACAAAAGAGAGCTGTAAGCAGCACATGGAATGAAGTTGAGTATAGTGAGAAATAGTGACAGAATTACTGAAGAAATTGGAAATTTTAGGCAGGTTTGAGCATTGATAGAATATGTTTAGGCAGTGGGCTGAGAGAATAATGGGTCATGCAGAGTAGTTTCAGCTTCGCCTCAATGCAAACTATTTTAGGTTAAACAAAGTGTGGGAACAGCCTCTGAGTTGTGTAATGATATTTTGAGGTCTTGCCCTTTGCCAACAGCTTCAGCATTTGGTGAGCTATAGCTTGCAAACCTTTCTTCTGTTTCCTCATTTTTAACAATATCTACCCCTTCGTTGTTTAGCTGAGTTTCTTTCAGCACCAATGCGTAATGCCTTGCATTTTTTAATTGACTGTTATTTGCCATTCAGAGCCTGGGAATGATATCCCTTTCTGCGGAATGTGTAAGTGATATTTTATGTAGGATTTATATCCCATGTGTGGGCTGACCTGGCAACTTATGAGAAACTTTCCAACATGAGTTGGAAGTTGGAAATCTGGATTTTTCCCTTATAAGTAGTAACCTACTTATGTCAGTGTTTAAATTAAATTGGATTTGACAGTTCGGAAAGTCTAGGTTGATGATTCTGCAGTGCCTATTCTGTTTCCACCAAGCTGAAAAAGCCTTGGGACATTTTACTACAATTTGCGAATTGATCTGTTTTGTGAAGTGGATTTATCATGATTGCATGGTGAACAAGCTGTTCATAAGAAACCCATTTCAAACCCATGTAGATCCATAAGATCTGACAGCACAGAAGGAGGCCATTCAACCCATCAAGCCTGTGCCAGCATTTTGAAAGAGCTGTCTAATTTAGTCCCATATGAGCTTTTTCTTCATAAACAAGTAGTTCCAGTAATTCAAATTCGATGTCCCCTCTGTACATTCTGTGGAAACCTGTCTTGTGGATGATGTACCTGTCCTAACCCTATCCTTGTGCACCTTGTATGGTGCTATGAATTCCACATTGCTACGAGTCTGGAGTCACGTAGGCCATACCAGGTAAGGACAGCAGATTTCCATCCTTAAAAGGGCAACGACTTGGTGGTTTCATGGTAACCATTACTCATTCAAGCTTTTTATCACAAATTTTATTTAATTGAATTTAAATTCCAATGCTACTGTGGTGGAATTTGAACTTTTGTCTCTGGGTCATTAGTCCAGTATTAGCCCTGTAACATGACCATAATGTTGCAGCACTCCTTGACCATCTCTTTTGTCTGTGGTACTGCACTAGCAACCTAGACATTGTGAGCTCAAATCCCATCATGAAAAATTGTGAATAGTGTCCAATTAATAACTTGTGGGCGGGCACCAGAAAATGACCTTGAATGCTGCTGGATTGTACTGAAAACCTGGCTCACCCATGTCCTCTGGGAAAGGAGCCTGCTTTACTGGCCTATACTTAACTCGAAATTCACAACATATAATTGACTCTTAATGTGTTGAAGGCTGCTAGGATTGGGGAGTACATGTTGCCTTGCTACTATTACTTACATACAAAATAAAATTAAACACATAATGGTGGCCATTTATACTTGCCTCTAAGAGCTGCTTAGAAGCCACCCTGTGAGGTGAATCTCTGGATTTTAAAAGTCATTACCCGTTCTGAAGTTACCTGTGCTGATTCAATTTGTCTTGCCTTGAGCTATCAGACATCACATAGGTATGATCCTAATCGGTTATTAACTGATGTAGGTATTAGGTAGACTCTGCTAGTCATTACCATCAGCTGTAAGTAAAAATTTGGATTATCTGCTTCCTATTATCAGAATAAGTCACCACCTATTTTACAACTTCTGCATCAGTCTTGTGGTTTGTTCTTGTCTGTTTTATTTTGTCATAACTTTTACTCAGTGTTGGTTACTTAATGTTACTTCATTATGGGCCAATTTATGTGCAGGATTTCTTATTTTTTTTCTAAAATGTAAATATTGGGGTGGGAGAAACTTGAATAACTGTTGTTATTTCCAGTTTTTTTTAATTTATTGTTTATGAAATGAAAATATTTAGTCACTGAGCCTTCTTGACTCAGTGCCTATCTCCCATGTTCTAGTGCTTCAGTTTATTTCTCTTAGTTTTCCATTTTTCTTTCTTCCTCCTTGTCTCCTTTTATGGACTGTGACACTTTCTCTTCTTGTCACCTCCATATGAATCCATGTCTGAAATAGGATTTTCTGTCACCTTTGTGAATCTGTTCTTTGTCTCGCTGTCTTCAGCATACATCCCTCTTTATGTATATCATTTGTTATACAGTTTGTATCTCCATCTGCCTACCTTTTCCTCTGTCTCTCTGACTTTATATACATGCGAGAGTTCCTTCTCCCATTTTGTTTTTTTAATCTTTTGGATTTACCATGCGTTTTTTTTTCTTCCTGTCCTTTAGCTCCTTTGTCTTTCATTCTATTAATTTATAATTTATCATTTAAATCTCAAGCACAGTTCCAAAGCTGAGCTTGGAATGGGGACCTGTTTTGGGTTGGGTCTGGCAGAGGACTGAAACTCAAAACAGTCAGGATCTGGCTATATGGAAAAAAAAATTGCATAGGAATAAAATCTTAAAATACTGAAAAAAATCTAAAAATTCAAGTGGATTAAATAATGAATGAAGGCATTGCAGTAACTAAGAAGTATAGGCACAACGTTTTAAAAAAAAAGGACTAGTAGCGGCCTTTGAGTTGTCATCATGGCAGAGTTAATATTATTTCCATCTCTGGATCAGTAGGTTCAAGCTAGTTAACAAAAACAGAATTACCTGGAAAAACTCAGCAGGTCTGGCAGCATCGGTGGAGAAGAAATCAGTTAACGTTTCGAGTCTTCATGACTCGAAACGTTAACTGATTTCTTCTCCACCGATGCTGCCAGACCTGCTGAGTTTTTCCAGGTAATTCTGTTTTTGTTTTGGATTTCCAGAATCCGCAGTAGCTTTTAGCTTTTTGTTTTTATCAAGCTAGTTAAGTAGGATTTGAACATGTGATCTGGGCTGACACTTCAGTGCAGTCTGAGGAGGTGCTTCATTCTTGAGAGTGCTATTCTCTAAATGAGATGTTAAACTAAGATCCTGTTCGCCTGCTCTGTGGAATCAGGTAGATGTTTAAAGGTCTGTAGCACAAATTAAAGAGCAGTTAGTTCTCCAGAAATTTTTGGCCAAGATTTCTCCCTTAAGCAATATCACCAAAAGCAGATTAACTGGTCTTGTGTGGCTGTTTACACACATCCTGTAAATGTGCTACATTTGCCTATTTAGCAAGAGGTGCTCTCAAAGTAATTGATTGTGTAGAGCGCACAATGTTTCTGAGGCATCTAATTTAAATAAATTGCTAGACTGTGGAATGAGGTTGTTAGCTATGTGGAAAATGCTTGAGCTATTGATATGTTTTCAGAGATGCAGAACTTTAATTGATGTTGGTGAGCTCGCAATAATTTGGAGGATGTGTTACTTTGTAAAGATAGGAGCAGATTTCTTTTCCCTTTAATAAAATCTCCTTATTTGCAGCCAGTTGCTTGATTCACCACAGCTCAATAACACAAGACATCTGAAGGTATTTTGTGCACAGTGCAGTAGGATACCATTGCTTAAGAATGAGTATTGCCAAGAAAGCAAGAAATTGTAATATTGTTCTTCTGGTAATAAGTCTGACATACTTTCTTATGTACTGGAAGCCAGGCAGTAATTGGATTAAGATTTAGAGTGACTGTGAGGGCCTAAAACCAACAGTGGTTTTGATATGCTAATGAGCCAAGAGAAACTTCAATTAGAGTTTTACATAAAGCAATAACAGGAATAGTTTTGAATTGAGTTATTTTAGTTCAAAGGGGGTATATGCAGGTTGCAAAAAGGTGTAAGGAAATAAGGTAAAGATAGGGTAAGTTTGCTTTTACAAGTCTAAGAGCTACAGAACAATTTAATCAATTCTGGGAAGAAAGCATTTATGAAGAGGCTGGTTGAAACAATATTGAGATCAAAGAGAAAGAACGCATTTAAGGAAATACTGAAGCCTATGTGAGGAGGTAGCTGGTTAGATCTCCCAGAAGTCAGCAGGATAGCTGGGCAGATCTCCAAGAAGACAGTGTGAACAAGGCCAGACTGGAGCAGCCACTTGCTGTCAGCCTCAGAGGACATCCTAAGGAAAAAAAAGCACTGTGTAGTAAAGTTACTGGAATCCTATAAATTTTAAAATGTATAAGGATAGTTGCTGAACGGAAAAAGGGAAGGTTAGCTCTGAGGGTAGTTAAGATTTGTGGAACTGTTTTAAAATGCTGCTTACTGTATGAAGCTATTCTTGTGTTTAAATGTAATTGTTTTTTTATTTGTTCTTTATTCTTTTAGTAAATGTTTACTATGAAATCATCACAAGTAGTTGGGGACATCATTTTCTGATTTCAGAACCGCTCCTCATATGAAACAAATTGCAAAAACCGTTTTGGCAACTGTTTCAAGTTTTCCCCCTTGATTTGAGCAGCTCCGCATTTACTATCTGCCATGCCATAATAAAATTGTGGGCTCTTTGCAGGATATTAAAGGAATAATTCCTTGCTTGGCTTGGAATTGGTGAATTTAAAAATGAGGATGAGGAGTATACTGGACCAGGAGTGGTATTGTGAGATTTTAAAGTGGGAGACTGCAATATGGCTTTGGCAGTTGTTAAGACTTGTCTGGGCGTTGAAGTTATAAGTTTGGATGGTTTGCAAAAGGTAACTAAAGCTAAATTAATGGAATTGGCAGATCGGTTACAATTAGGATTACCCACAGGGGTAAGCAAATCAGACATAATTGAAGGTGTAGCGCAGCATTTGAAATTGAAAGGAGTATCCGAGAGATGGAGTTCTCCAAGGGATGGATCATTGGATTGGACTCAAATTCAGTTGCAATTGAAAAAGATTGAGTTAGAGGAAAAGGAAAGGGAATGAGCATTTCAAAGGAACAGGCAGAAAGGTAGGAGAGAGAAAGAAAACAGGAAAGGGGGTTAGAAATGGCAAGGTTAGAAAAGGACGAAAGAGAAAAAGCGAGACACAGAGAATTCCAGCTTAAAATGCTGGCAGTTAAAAAAGGGACACCAGAAGGTAAGGGAAGGACTTACTTCCAAATCAGAACCAAGTGGGTAAGCTAGGTCAATATGTAGAGGGTCCAGCAAGGGACAGCGCAGTGCTGGACCTAATTCTGGGAATGAAGCCGGACAGGTGGCTGAGGTGGTGGTGGGGGAGCATTTTAGTGATAGTGACCACAGCATGGTACAGTTTAAGTTTGTTATGGAAAAAGAAATAGACAAGTTGCAAAACAATGTTTTGGATTGGGGGAGAGTGGATTTTAGTAAAATAAGGCAGGATCTGGCCAAGGTAGACTGTGAACAGCTACTTGTGGGGAAATATATAGAGGAGCAGTGGGGGGCGTTCAAAAAAGAAATGGGGAGGGTACAGGCTCAACATGTTCCCTCTAGGGTGATAGGAAGGAGTAACAAGCCCAGAGAACCATGGATGACCAGAGATATTCAAGTTACGATGAGAAGGAAAAGAGAGGCTTTTAGCAGGTACAAGGGAAGCAAATCAGTGGAGGCATTAGTGGAGTACAGAAAGTGCAGGGTGGAGCTTAAGAAAGCAATTCGGAGAGCAAAGAGGGGATATGAGAAAGCTCTGGCTGGTAAAAGTGGGGAAAATCCCAAGATATTCTGTAAGTATATCAATGGGAAGAGGATTACCAGGGAAAGAGTAGGGACCAAGGGGGCAATCTACGGGTGGAGCCAGATGACATCGCTAGAGTGTTGAATGAATACTTCACATCCGTCTTCACCCAAGAGGATGAAGGTATCGAACTCGGGGAGAGAGGCTGCGAGGTTCTTAAGCAAATTGATATTGGAGGTGTTGGCAGGCTTAAAAGTGGACAAATCTCCGGGTCTGGATGATTTGTGTCCCAGACTGCTGAGGGAGGCAAGGGAGGAGATTGCAGAGGCTCTGACCCAAATTTTTTATTCCTCTCTGACCACGGGGGAGGTGCCAGAGGACTGGAGAACAGCTAATGTGGTTCTGCTATTTAAGAAGGGTTGTAGAGATAAGCCAAGGAACTACAGGCCAGTTAGCCTCATGCCAGTGGTAGGGAAGCTATTGGAGAAAATTCTGAAGGAGAGAACCTATCACCAGTTGGAGAGGCAAGGTTTGCTGAGCGATAGAGGGAGGCTTTGTCAGAGGGAGGTCATGCCTAACAACTTTCATTGAATTTTTTGAGGAGGTGACCAGGTGTGTAGATGAGGGTAGTGCAGTTGATGTAGTTTATATAAATTTCAGCAAAGCCTTTGACAAGGTCCCACATGAGAGACCTATAAAGAAGGCAATTGCACATGGGATGCAGGGGTAATTTGATAAGATGGATTCAAAATTGGCTTAGTTAGGAGACAGAGGGTGATGACAGAAGGATGCTTTAGTGACTGGAAGCCAGTGTCCAGTGGCGTACCACAGGGATCTGTACTGGATCCCCTATTGTTTGTCATTTATATAAACGACATGGATGACTGTGGGGGGTTAGGATTAGTATGTTTGCGGATGACACAGATTGGCCGAGTGGTTAACAGTGAGGTTGAGTGTCTTGGGCTACAGGAAGATAAAGACGGGATGGTCAAATGGGCAGATAAGTGGCAGATGGAATTTAACCTTGAAAAGTGTGAGGTGATTCACTTTGGAAGGAGTAATTTGACAAGGAAGTATTCAATGAATAGCATGACACTAGGAAGTTCTGAGGAACAAAGGGACCTTGGCATGTGTGACCATAGATCTCTGAAGGCAGAAGGGCATGTTAGTGGGGCAGTGTAAAAGGCATATGGGACACTTGCCTTTATTAATCGAGGCATAGATTACAAAAGTAGGGAGGTCATGCTGGAGTTGTATAGAACCTTGGTGAGGCCACAGCTGGAGTACTGTGTGCAGTTCTGGTTGCCACATTATCGGAAGGATGTGATTGCACTGGAGGGGTTGCAGAGGAGATTCACCAGGATGTTGCCTGGGATGAAACATTTAAGTTATGAAGAGAGGGTGGATAGACTTGGGTTGTTTTCTTTGGAGCAGAGAAAACTGAGGGGCGACCTGATCGAGGTGTACAAGATTATGAGGGGCATGGACAGAGCGGATAGGGAGCAGCTGTTCCCCTTAGTTGAAGGGTCAGTCACAAGGGAGCATAAGTTCAAGGTGAGGGGCAAGAGGTTTAGGGGGGATGTGAGGAAAAACTTTTTTACCCAGAGGTTGGTGGCAGCCTGGAATGCGCTGCCTGGGAGGGTGGTGGAGGCGGGTTGCCTCACATCCTTTATAAAGCACTGGATGAGCACTTGGCACGTCATAACATTCAAGGCTATGGGCCAAGTGCTGGTGAATGGGATTAGGTAGGTAGGTCAGGTGTTTCTCATGTGTCGGTGCAGACTCGATGGGCCGAAGGGCCTCTTCTGCACTGTGAGATTCTGTGATTCTGTGGGTAGGTGTTTAAATTTGTACAAGCTCTTCCAAAGTCTAAAGAAAGAGATGTTGGTGCATTCTTTATCTCATTTGAGAAGATAGACAAACAAATGAAATGGCCAAAAAGAATTTGGACATTGCTATTACAGTCCAGGTTGGTAGGTAGAGCTTTTGTGGTATATGCATTGCTGTCAGAAGAAATATCTGGGGAATATGATGCAGTGAAGGCTATTTTGAGTGCCTATGAGTTGGTTCTCGAGGCACACGGAAAGAAATTTTGAAATGTGAGAAAACAGCTTGAACAGGCATATTGTGTTTGAAAAAGAGTCAAAGTAATTTTGACAGGTGGATCAGGGCATTAAAAATAGAAGAAACCTATGAAGGCCTTAGAGAAGTGATAATTTTGGAAGAATTTTAAGGATTCACTTCCTTCAGTAGTAAGAACCCATGTGGAGGAACAAAGGGTTAAAACTGCTCGGCAGGCAGCAGAGATAGCAGGTGATTATAAACTGGCCCATAAATCAGAATCTTTTTTACGGCGCCCTTTAAATCTAAAAATGATAGAAAATGGGAAGGTGAGAGGAAGTCAAGGAGGAGACAGGAGATTCTAAGGAGATTTCACCTCAGACTAGGAAGGAGGGTGCTGAGATGTAAGAAAGCTTAAATGTTTTCATTGTAATAAGATTGGCCATAAGTTGTCAATGTGCTGGGGGTTACATGAGAAACCTTTTGGATTAGTAGAGACCACGAAAGGTACTGTAAAGTCAGGGGCTTTAGAACAAGACAAACCAGTAGGACTTATTCAAGCAGAAAATCAAGCACAAGTATTAGCTGAAGGTGTGGAAATGGATTCACTGCCTAATGCAGGTTTCAAACATGTTTAAAGATTTCACCTGTGAGGGAAAAGTCTTTTCATGTGTGAAGGGTGGAGTTGGCAAAGATATACAAATTTTCAAGGATACAGGGGCAAATCAATTCTTAATGTTATGGGATAGTGATATTTGTTGTTCAGAGGGAATTTTGTAGGAAAAGTTGCATTCAACAGAGGTGTTGCAGAAGGAGCATCCTGGATTGTTCCCAGATTGTGCAGTAATGAGATCACAGACTCAGAGGTTGAAACAGGAAGAGGATGAATTTAAAAGGCAGGGAAAAGGTGCTGAAGCTCAATTAGCTGACACTGTCTTTGTTCAGGAAAAGAAAATAGAGGAGAAGTTAGTGAGTAGGAATTCGGAAACCACACTCTTGGATTATGTATCTAAATTCAGGGAATTATTGAGCAGAGCATGTGAATTAGCTAAAGAGCATTTAAAAATATCACAGCAGGTGATAAAGGCAGAAGCAGATAGGAAGGCAAAGACTCGAATTTGGCTCTAATTTCCCTTTTTCTGTGTTATTTCACATTTCTTTATTGGATAATTCAAGCTTGCACAAGAAATGACTTTATCACAGGTGACCTGGATGACACATTCAGATTTTTTTCTTATTTTATGAATCCGTTTTGCACAATCCACACACCGGGACATGACTAAGTGGAATGTAACACCAAAAAACACACAACTCTGCACATTTTACTGCCACCCTTCTTCTTTGTGTTGTAAGGAAGACTTCCCACCCCAGCTTTTTCAGGCCCTCGAAACCATCAGACAGCGTTCCTCTTTCAATCTTCCCTTCATCCTTCAACCTACAGGTTTTTAGAATGTACATTTTGAGTTGCCTAATCACTATTTAATATGATTTGCCTCATCCTCTCTCCTACTCTTTTTAGACTTGTTGTGATATTGTACACAGTGGAACATGACCCTTTGCCAAGCTTCCTCCCTTAAAAAATACACACAAATCCAATGAGCTGTTGTGGGCTCTAACACACCCGTGGCACTTTATATCCATATTTTTCTAAAGAGCTTTAATTTATAAGGGCATAAGAATTTTTTCAGGACAGAAGTTTCTACAAATTAAGTTCCTTTTGATAGCTCTGCAACTCATTTTCTTGCCAAATTCTCATTCTTTTTTTTTTGCATCAAATTATCTCTGAAACCCAGAATCATAGCAGATACCTTTTGGCCCATCATACCTGCACTAGTTCTCCGAATTTGTACTGCTCACTTTAAGAGCCTTCCGTGATAGCCTATTACTTGAGTTGACTAATTCAGGTAAGGGACCAATTTGGCCACCTTTCCCTCTTTACTAAAGAAAGCAATTCCATACTTGATCTTTCCTTGTAACAAGCCTTTCTATTGCCCGCTCAATAATGTTTTGTTAGAAACGGATAATGCAGAAATACATATATCTCTTCTCTTTAAGTTATTGACTGACCTGTTAAGTTTTCAGCTTTGCGATGGAAATGCTAAACTGTAAGAGTTGCCCCAGTATTGGCCTGAGTTGGATACTGATTTTCTCTTTTGGGCTTCAAGAGTGGGATAAGCTAAAGTTTGAAGTATAAAATATGAAGCAAGTATATTACTTTAAGATAAGTGAGTACCCTAACAACAGTAGAATACGGTGCAGTATTTACAATATGTGTATTATCAGTTCAAGGAGACACAGTAGCAAGCTGATAAAGTCAAATAACTAATCTAATCAGTTTTACTTTATTTGTAAATATTGCCTGCATTTATTTTGCTAAGCCCATAATTTAAACTGTCAAGTACTTCTGAGATCTCGCGATGTGCCTGCCAGTCAGTATTCTTTAATTGTTCCTTTAACTTTGTGATTCCCAATAGAAAGTACTGACCAGTTACAGATGTGGCTATGGTGAAGCTGTATTAGCTGCATATGTTAATTTCAATAGAAAATGCTTTACACAAACAATATGGGCGAACATACTTCACATGTGTATTTTCTTAACAAACCTTTTGTTCAGCAACCAAAAGTAAAGCACTTGCAACGAGCAAAAAACACTTGTGCACAGTTTATTTCATTTTACTATGTGACTAACAAACACAAAACATGTTAAAGTGTACACACACCATGTGATGGAGCGTTGAGATTACATACCCAGTTATGGGGTCTGTTACTCAGATTTTATGTGCTAATCAGAAATACAATTAACCACATCTTGCTAACGCGTTGGACAATTTTGCTTTAGCTCAAGGCAATCATATCCACCTGCCATTCTTTGTAGAATTTTTTCAAAGTGACAACTGCCAAACAAACACTAGAGCAAAATGTTTCATTTTTGTCTTAGAGCCAAATAGCCCACAAAGGCAAAAAGCTTTGGCACCTCTGGCCTATGAGTGAGTGTGACCGTTATTCAGCTGCAGTTGGGCATTATGACTGAGCTCATTCTTGACCTCTACCAGTGGCAATGTAGTGACCAAGAGCTGTAGCCCTGTCCACTTTCTTCCCCTTCAATCCCAAAAGCATAGAGGCCATTTGCAATGTTCCATGCTCTTGCCTGGTCTTCTAACCACAGCCCTCACATCATGCTTTTTTTTTATGGGCCATTAGGGAAACTGGCTTCTTGTTTTTATATCATTAAAATTCTCTACCCCATGTGTGATTAACCTACAGGCCTGTAGGCTGCATGATTCGGTTGATGAAGGAGCTGGCTCACGGTGTACTCTCAGATTTTTTTAGTGCATCCTGGAACTGGCAATCAGATGCATAAGAGTGGCTTATGTAAGTTTTTTTGTCCCTCTCTTTCCCCCAGCACTGCGTCTGTTGCTATCTCTCCTGACGTGACTGGAACTCTCTGTGTAGATTGAGGGGAGGGGCTGTGGATTACAGGTTCAATCTTACAATACCGCATTGTATGACAACAGGCAGTTATGCTGCCACGAGACTTGGCTTCCAGTGAGGCACATTGAAAAAAAAAGATTGAATGGAAATGCACGTATCGACGGGCAGAGTTTTTAAAACAAAAAGCAGAAATAGCTGGAAATACAAAGCAGGTCAGTCAGTATCTGTTAAAAGAAAAGGCAAGTTATGGAATTTCAGGTGTGTTTCCTTTTGCTTTATGTTCCCATGACAGGAGCACACCTGAAATGTCTCAACTTGTCTTTTCTTTTTACAGATACTGATTGATCTGTTTATTTCCAACATTTCAGTTTCCACTTGATTTTCTGCATTTTCGGCTTTCATCTTACTTTATGGACTTTCATTAAGTAAGGATTGTGTGACTGTGGATGAGTTGATGGGGAGGGGGGCGGTGGTTGTGACTAGCTGTTTATATTTTAATCAATCTTCACCATTCCTAGATGGGGTGAAAGAGCTTACATGTTGTCACTAACTGTGTCACAACAAAAGCTCCACTTTTTTGAAACTTAAGAACTGAATAAATTCATTGTACACAGGGCAGTGTAGATAGGGCAGTGGAGTCCATGTGGATGAGTTACTGCATTGTAGATAGGGCAGTGAAGGGCCTGGAGATTAATTGCTCTGCTAGTCTCAGAGATAGACAGATAACTACCAGTACAAAAACAGAATTACCTGGAAAAACTCAGCAGGTCTGGCAGCATCGGTGGAGAAGAAAAGAGTCGACGTTTCGAGTCCACATGACCCTTCAACAGATAACTACCAGTAGTTCACCCTAGTGATATACAGCTCAAAACGTTATCCAGACGCAACCCAAGTTTGGAAGGACGGGATCTATACTTGTTTTGTAGGATGTTTCATGCCCCACTGTTGTAATTATCAAGTGTCAAGATTTAATGGTAGAAGCTAGACAGATTTATCTGGGATCTTTTTAAAGTTATAGTATGAAGAAGCGAGAGTAAACTCCGCAAGTCTTCCAGCCACAGACAGCTGGTTCACAAAGGAACATGAATTGAAGCTGCTGCTTAGAGATGGTGATCTTGCTATACATGTTTAATCTGTATAGTTACTGAAATATGTTTGTAGTAAGCACAAGCTGCATGAATGTTTGCAATTAACAACTCTAACTGAAAGCGATTCAGATATTCTACTGTACCAGTCACAGCTGTCATTTTTATTGTACAGGGCACCATTCATGCTTAAGAGTGAAGTCACACTAACTTCCTTCATCCCGTCCCTCCAACTAGACAAACGTAAACAGGGGCAGTAATTTATTTCTGGTTTCTCCCCATCCATATCAAAGATGGTTGTTTGGGCTATATGGTTCTCTTGACCCCAGCTCCCCTTTGGTAATTTGATAAGTGACCCGTGAGCCAGTGCTAGTTATCCATTAGGCTCCCTTGGCAACCTCATGATAGCAAGGCAGTAAAACGAACAGAATTGAGCAGTTTATAGTTTTTGAGCAGCCATTAGTAAATTACAGAAGTCATGAAGTGCATGTGTTGGCTGTGACTCAGTTGGTAGCACAATTGCCTGTGAGTAAAAGGGATCTGGGTGTCCTTGTACACGGATCGCAAAGGGTCAGCATGGAATATTGACCTTTATTGCATGGAGGATGGAGAATAAAAGAAGGGAAGTATTGCTACATCTGTATAACGCATTGGCAAGACCACACCTAGGCTGGGATTTTCCGGCCCTGTCGCGGGCAGGACCCGCCACGGGCAAGGCGGCGCCCCAGCCAGCAGTCCATTGACTTGTGGTGGGACCGGAAGATCTCGGCGTTGGGCAGGTGTAGAAAATCCCACCCCTAGAGTACTGTGTACAGTTTTGGTTTGCTTACTTAAGGAGGGGGACACTTACATTGGAAGCAGTTCAGAGAAGTTTCACTAGGCTGATTGCTGGGATGAAGGGGCTGCCTTGAAAGGAGAGGTTGAACAGGTTGAGAGCATACTCACTGGAGTTTAGAAGAATTTGAGAGGTGATTTTATTGAAACATGTAGGATTGTGAGGGAGCTTGACAGGGTAGATGTTAAGAGGATGTTTGTGAGGGAACCTTGAACTAGGGGGCATCATTTTTTTTTTAAAATCCTGTTCAAGATGGAGATGCGGAGAAATTTCTTCTGTTGAGGGTCGTTAGTCTTTGGAATTTTCTTCCCTCGAGAGCAGTGGAGGTTGGGTCATTGAATAAATTCAAGACCGAGTTAGACAAATTTTTGATCTACAAGGAAGTAGAAAGTTATGGGGGGTAGGCAGAAAAGTGGAGTTAAGGTCATAATCTGTGTTAAACTACATCTAGCCAATTGGTGAAGGAAGAGACCAGAAGTCAATCTTTACTGAGTTTTAGATTTATTCGCAAAATGAGACATCACAATTGTATAGCTCCCATCTCTACAACCCACTACCAGTGTGAAAGGTGCTTCTTTATATGTGCACGTGTCGCTATCCAAAGAATACCCCCACCTACTTAACTGTAATTTATGCAATTGACAATCACATCAGCCATGATCTTATTGGTGAAGCAGGTTCAATGGGCCATTTCATTTGATTTTGTTAGAAGGTTGTGGGTTGAAGTACCATTCCACGACCTGAGCATGACCATAAGACGTAGGAGCAGAAGTAGGCCATTCAGCCCTTCGAGTCTGCTCCGCCATTCAATGAGATCATGACTGATCTGATAATCCTCAACTCCATTTTCCTGCCTTTTCCCCATAACCCTCGATTCCCTTACTGATTAAAAATCTGTCCATCTCAGCCTTGAATATACTTAATGACCCAATCTCTACAGCCCTCTGCGGTAAAGAATTCCACTACCCTCTGAGAGAAGAAATTCCTCCTTACCTCTGACTTAAATTGGCAACCCCTTACTCTGAGACTACGCCCTCTGGTCCTAGAATCTCCCACAAGGGGAAACAACCTCTCAGAATCTACCCTGTCAAGCCCCCTAAGAATCTTATATGTTTCAATAAGGTCGCCTCTCATTCTTCTAAACTGCAATGAGGACAGGCCAACCTACTCAACCTCTCCTCATAAGAAAATCCCTCAATACCCAGGATCAACCTAGTGAACCTTCTCTGGACTGCCACCAATGTCAGTATATCTTTCCTTAGATAAGGGGAACAAAACTGTTCACAGTATTCTAGGTGTGGTCTAACTAGTGCCTTGTATAGTTTTAGCAAGGCTTCCCTATTATTATGCTCCATTCCCTTTGAAATAAAGGCCAACATTCCATTTGCCTTACCTACTACCTACTGAACTCATATGTTAGCTTTTTGGAATTCATGCACGAGGGCCCCCAAATCCCTCTGTGCGGCAGCTTTCTGCAGCCTTTCTCCATTTAAATAATATTCAGCCCCTCTATTCTTCCTACCAAAGTGCATAACCTCACATTTTGCCACATATTCCATCTGCCAAGTTTTTGCCCACTCACTTAACCTGTCTATATCCCTCTGTAGACTCTTTGTGTCACCCTCACCGCTTGCCTTCCCACCTATTTTTGTCATCCGCAAACTTGCCAATAGTACATTCATTTCCCTCACCCAAGTCATTAATATATATTGTAAATAGCTGTGGCCCCAGCACTGATTCCCTATGGCACTCCACTAGTTACAGATTGCCATCCTGAAAATGCCCCCTTATCCCAACTCTGTCTCCTATTAGTTAGCTAGTCCTCTATCCATGCTAATATACTACCCCAACACCATGGGCTCTTATCTTAAGTAGCCTTATGTGCAGTACCTTATCGAACGTCTTTTGGAAATCTAAATATATTACATCTACAGGTTCTCTTTACCTATCCTGCTTGTTACCTCCTCAAGGAATTCTAATAAATTTGTCAGGCATGATTTCCCTTTCATGAAGCCATGCTGACTCTGCTTGATTATATTATGCATTCCTAAATGCTCTGCTATTACATCCTTTTTAATAGACTCTAACATTTTCCTAATGACGGATGTTAAGCTAACTGGCCTACAGTTACCTGTTATTTGTCTGACTCCCTTTTTGAATAAGGGTGTTACATTGGCAGTTTTCCAATCTTCTGAGATTTTTCAAGGATCTAAGGATTCTTGGAAGATTACGACCAGTGCATCCTCTATCTCTGCATGTACTTCCTTTAATATCCTAGGACCTGTCAAGTCCAATGGACTTAGCGGCCTTTAGCCCCATTAGTTTCCCTAGTACTTTTTCTCTAGTAATGGTTATTGTATTATTTCCTCCCTGACTTTTGCCCCTTCATTGTTTAGTATTTTTGGAATGCTATTAGTGTCTTCTACCATGAGGATTGATGCAAAGTATTTATTCAACTCCTCTGCCATTTCCTGGTTCCCCATTATTATTTCCCCAGCCTCATCCTCTAAGAGGCCTATGTTCATTTTGGCGCCTCTCTTCCTTTTTATATATTTAAAGAAGCTCTTACTGTCCATTTTAGTATTACTAGTTTACCCTCAAAGTTTATTTTCTCTCACTTTTTTTTTGGTGATAATTTGTTGGTTTATAAAACTTTTCCAATCCTCTAGTTTACCACTAATCTTTGCCACATTGTATGTTTTTTCTTTCAATTTGATATTATCCTTAACTTCCTTGGTTAACCATGGTTGGTTTATTCGCCTCCTAGAGTCCTCCTTCCTCACTGGGATATATTTTTGTTGTGAGTAATGAACTATTTTCTTAAACGTCTGCCATTGTTTATCACTGTCTTTTCTGCTAAACTTCTTTCCCAGTCCAGTCCAGCCAACTCTGTCCTCATTCCTTTGTAATTACCCTTATTTAAGTTTAGTGCAGTTGTTTCCAACCCAAGTTTTTCACACTCAAATTTAATGCTAAATTCTACCATGTTATGGTCATTGTTTCCAAGGGGGTCTTTTACTCTGAGATAATTTATTAAACTTGCCTCATTACACGTTACAATAATCTTGGCTGATATTCCAGTGCAGTATTAAGGGAGTGCTACACTGTTAGAGGTGACATCTTCTGGCTGAGATGTTAAATTGATACTCTGCTTGCTCCCTCAGGTGGACAAAATAGTGCCGTGGGACCTTTCACAAAGAAGAGCAGAGGAGTGAGTTATCCTTGGTATTGTAGTCATCCCTTAATCAACACAAACAGATTATCGGATTATTATTTCATTGATGTTTGTGGGAGTTTTCTGTATGCAAACTGGCTGCCGCTTTTCCTATATTACAACAGTGACTACATGTCAACAAAGTACTTAATTGGCTGTAAAGCATTTTGGGTTGTCTGGTGCTTGTGAAAGGCACGATACAAGTCTTTGATTTTTGTCTGTTTAAGAAAGTAAAATAAAAGACTTGACAATGAAGGCTCCTTGAAAAAGTTTAAACTAAATGTCTGTCTGCACTTTGGGTTAGGATTATGGACAAAAAGAGGGGATGTGGGAGTAAGCAAGATTGGTCTTTGTAGAGTAGGTATAGACATGATGGGCTGAATGGCCCCCTTCTGTGCTAAAAACGCATTTTATCATTAAATAAACCATTTTTTTGTGATTTGCTTACTGTTCAAGCTGTTTTTCAACACAGTTTTCTTGCATCATTGACTTGAGAACAATTTCTGTAAGGCCAGGTCTCTTAGTTAGAGATTAGTGCTGTCAAGGTCTAATGATTAATCCTGACCAGGATAAGTTGCTTACCAGAAAAATATATATCTATATCTTTTGTTATTTTTGATGATGGAAATCATGACACAGTTAGGTCACTTTTAATAGGTGAAACCTGTGTCCATATTTACCTACAATGAAAAATAAATTCTCAAATGCATATTGATGTAGCTTAGATACTATGCAGCATGCAAACTGCTATCGTTAAAACATTGATAGCCCTTCTGGCTTATCTTAACTCTTAAATGATGGCCTTTGATAGCGAGGGCTAAATAACTTTTATACAAAAAATGGGAAAGATGAATAGACTTTTGTATAAAAAGAATTAGAAATGCCTACACTAGAATGTGTCAGTCAGCCTTTGCTCAATGGTTATCATTCTCGCCTCTGACTCAGAAGGTTGTGGGTTCAAGTTGAACTCTTAAGACTTGAGCAAACATCCTAGTTTGACAGTTTAGGGTAGTGCTGAGGCAGTGCTGCACTATTGGAGGGGAGTCCTGAAGCAATGAAAGGCATTATATAAATGCAAGTCATTAAAGGTACCACATGGTATAGGACAGAATTGCTGTAGTTCCATATGCCTTGATTCCCTTAACCAAATAATTTCATTACCTGATCAACAACTTTAGTCTGCTATAATAGACATGAAATGAAAATTGCAATGTACAAATGAACATCCAGCTGAATGAAAATTGCACCAATATGAAATACAGTATGAAATATTTATAAAGATGTTACATTTAGCAAAATAAGGATTTGCCTTTTTGTGCAGTTCAGAATGTCAGTGGTTTCAAACTGCGGCCAATCTTTTCTCTCATGATTATAATCATGAAGTGGCAACAGCCATTTGCATAAAGTGGACACGGTTTCCTGATAGGGGACTTCCTCTGTGAAGAAAGAAGCAGTTTGATTAAAATGTTAATGGGCAAAGCATGCCTTAATATATAATTTCTGACTGTTAACTGTTGAAATGAGAAGGCTGTTGTGACAGAAATGCAGTTTGTTACAAGCCATTATCCTGTACAATAGGGGACAATGGACCAGTCAACTAAATATCAGTAGTAGCAAAAAAAAGGAATTCCGACTAAAGGGGAAAATATAAAAGCATCTAGAAACCAAAAATACATTAATGAATAGTCCGTGTGGATTTCAAAATGCAGAGTCTTGCTTGACCAACTTCATAAATTCTTTGACCAGAATGGGTCTTGAGACAAGGGTGATGTAGTAGATGTAATTTGCCATCCATAGAAGGGCCTCTGTGTGGTGTATTTTGTATTGAGAGGCCTGTTGCACAATAAGTCCTACACTTGGTGGGGCATTGCCTGGTTGTAAACATCAGATGTGCCTCTATAGCTGAGAACAACTCACTGCTGCAACCTTTTGTTCACCTTCACAACTATCATCATTGAAAGACTTTGTTGTGGTATAAGATTTGTTGATTGGCAACCCTTGCTCACAATGTCATAGGGTGCTGTAAAGTACGTTTTAGAGGCACCGCCCTTTACCTCGCCTCCACCCTAAGCAGCCTACTGCTGTGCCCCATGACTGCTTATTTGTCAGGAAGGTTCCTGCTAATTTTGTGGATAACCTTCATATTTGGAGGTTGTTTTGGCTATCCACTGCCCATTGACGTGGTTGGTAGCTGCAACTCACCCCAACTACACCAGCGAGCCCGTTCACATGGGGGCCAATCTCAAAGCCTCCATGAAGCTTTGCTCTATTAACATCAATACATGGGAAACAGATGCCCAATCATGACCAAAATGGCAATCCATTGTCAAAAATGAAGGCCTTACAATCAATAAGAGCAGCCATTGAGAGAGGACAGCAAGATGGAAGGAGAGGGCAGCTGCTCGAGCCAACAGTCTGCCACCACTTCTACTGACCAACAACTAATGTCCTCGCTATGGGAGAGCCTGTAAGGCTAAGAAAGATGGTGCTGATAAGCCACCTGCGAAACTACAGCCAACACTGATATCTCTCAAAAACCCAGCCATCTGCAAGGAAGAATCATCTTTGACTTGAAGGGTTGCTGATGATGATGAGTAGATGTAATATCTAGATTTGGATGAGGAAGGATGAGAAGAGGATTGAGTAGAGAATAAATGCTGTTACAGACTGGTTAGGCCGAATGGCCTGTTCATGTGCTGTAAGTTCTATATGATTCTATGTATACACGGCTGAGGTTTGAAGCTTCAACACTTTTGGTTTCCCAAAATAGCCTGAAGTTCAAAGGAAATACATTCTTATAAAAGAAGCCTAGTGTCAGTTACACCTTTTACCCCCTCTCCAGTTCATTTAGTGTTTCTCACAGTCCGAAGTGCACCCCTTCTCTTCAAGGGGGCTGAGTACATTTTCTGTGCAGTTTGGTGTGGTCTCTGCCATTGAATGGTACAGTACTCTTGTACTTACAGTAACAGTGAGATAAACTCTACAGGAAGTCTGAGCAGGAAATCCTCCTGTTGCTGAATTTTCAATTTGATTGAACAGAAAATGAGTTGTTGTGGAGAGGGAAGACCTTTATTTATTCTTGCAAAGTAAAATTAATAGATGACCATATTAAAATAATTCAGAAATGTGATTTATTATCTTTTGTAGGTGCAAGTAATTCTGGGGATGCACAGAATAGCTGTGGGTTAACAAATTCATTAAGAACTGACAAAGCTCTTGAGACAGCCAGGGTTAAGCAACAAGTTGGGCCTGGGCAGCTTTTCTTCATTGTTGTTGCACCTCATCCTCCTTTCTCTAAAAATGGGCATCATGGGAAAATCTAGATTTATAGTTTGATTAGGTTTAGGAATGCTGGCTCAATTTAGAAGATAATCTGAAGATAAACTGTAGATCTTAATAGTGATGAAGTATCGTATTTATGGAGCATCTGTGAGAAACCTTAACAAAGGCTACATCTCTTATCCAATTCAAGCTGATCGACTTCCCAATTACTGATTTAGGCCTAATCTGGTCATGTGTGACCTTGGCATCCTTTTCAGTACCAAACTCAGCCTTGCACTCCACATCCACATACTGCTTTGAACTTAGCTTTATATTTCCATTTCCAGTCTGTTGACAAGATTACCTCTGTTCAGTTCTGGAGTTACCTGCTTATGCCCTCACAACTGCTTAAAAAAAACCAAAATCAAAGCTTTCATTATCTCAAGGATTGACTTGTCCAACTTTCTGCTTACTTATTTCTGTTGCAAACTCCAACTCATTCAAAATTCTATTGCTGCACACTCATCACTTATTACCACCAAACTTGCATCTCCTTCTCCCTATTTTAATCCTTTCACTTTAGTTCCTATCCCACTTACAACATCAAGACCATCCTGGTCAAAGAGGCAAATGATAACCTACATGTACGTAACTACAGTGCACCATTCCTATTCCATGACCCTGTTGGCTCTGTAATTTGACTGACAGCCGCTCTTAGTGGCAGATTCTTTATCAACCTTGGCCTTCCAAAAACCTACCTCTTCAGCCACACTTTCAGTCATCTTCCACTTCCTGCCTAGCTTTATTTAATCTTTTGTAAAACATCTTGGGGTCTTTGTTATGTCATGGATGTTATGCAAACATAAAATGTAATTCCTCACTACCACCAATGCACACATTTATTTCAAAGTTGGAGACACGAAAATAGCTTTAGGCCCACTCCCTGCAGTCAGGAGAGCTCTCGCTCTGTAAATTGATAGAATAACATTTTTGTTATAATTATTGTTTTTTGTGTGTCTCGGCTAACTACAGCCTGATAAGGAAATACCAGTGGTCATTACAAGCTGATGCTTAGGTTAACTCCCATGTAATCCCCTCTAATTTCTGTTTGAGGTGCCATTTATCATTAACTGCAATCAGGAGCTAGAGGGTATCTTGCGCATAATGGCAGGCAGTAATTGGGTTGTTATAGGAAAATAATATCTGGTCATTATCCTACCAATTATCATGGATGTAACAAGTTTAGGCTGAATAGAATCATCATAGCCATCCTTTTGCAGAACCTCTCGATAGAATGGATGTTGGTGACTGCTCAAGTGAAATTTGCAGCAGCAAATTAATGTGGTTGTCTCAAGTCTCCTGTTTGATCCAGGCTATTCTTTGAGCAGTTTTCATGAACCTACTGTGGATACAGCTTCTCTTTATAAGGTTCAAAAATTCTGAAATAAACCTGTGGTGTTTAGGGGGAAGGGATCACTCCCAGCTTTTAGTTCCTTCCCCATAATTGACAGTAAATCAAATGATTCACCCGACATGATGGGAAACCATCTGACTATAAGCTGAGAAAGGAAAAGGTAATCCTATCCGGGAGTACTGTAAATAGAAAACACATTTTATTGGCATAAGAACCATATGTGACATGAGGAAAAAAGAATTTAGGCAGCAAGTTATGATCTGGATTGCGTTGTCTGACGGGGTGATGGAACCAGATGTAATAGTCATTTTCAAAAGAGAATTTGATATGTACTTCACAGGAAAAAAATGCAGGGCTAATGAGACAGGGCAGGGGAGTTGGACTAATTGTTCAGCTCTTTCAAAGAACTGGCAAAGGTGTGATGGATCGACTGGCCTCCATGCTGTATGATTCTCTGATAACAGTTAATGCTAGTGTTTGTGGGGAAGCACAGAAACATTGTGTTGAGGTAGCATGAGGCAAGTCACTGATTTCCCATAGCTTAGTGCAAGTTCATGGTGAAGGCTAACTGTATCATGTCATGAGGTAGACTCCTAAGTTCTGATGCCTGAGTGAGAGTTCCACAGTAAGGGGAAGTGTATATTAAATATTGCTCTGGTGGTGATTTCATTGAGCATGGAATAGGCCACTATCATCTCCACTAATCTGCATGACTTTTGAGTACAAGAGAACGAGAATCCGTCATTGGCTTACTATATGGACCATGAACAACAACAACTTGTTCCACTGTAGAGCAATTTAGAGATGGCAATGGACGGACCTTGTCAGATCTATAGTTTTCTAAAAAGTTTAGCACTCACCTATAATGCTTTCTTTACCTAGTGCAAATTAGCTGTAATAGAACAAATTGCAAACTTCTGTACATTCTGGAAATCTGAAATGAAAGCAGAAAGTGCTGGAAACATGAAAGATCATGTACCTGAAAGGTTACCCTTGTGTTCTCTCTCCACAGATGCTGTCTGACCTGCTGTGTGTTCCCAGCATTTTCCTGTTTTTATTTTAGATGTAACTGAAGAGAATTTCAGTCCTTGCATTGAATAACACCGACTAATCATGGTTAATCTTGAGTGCGTGCATTTGTTTTTGGTACACTTCCGATAGAAACACCCAGTTTTTGAAATTCCACGAACACCCATGTTACAAGTAGATACAGGCTCAGGATCCCATTGACTGTCACCGCCTCCAAAAAGAAAATCTCATTTTGAATCTCCAACCCCTCCTCTCAGATGCAGCATTTCTTGTCACTGTTTTACTGAAGTTACCATGCTATTTGCCCTTTCGAGCTTTCATCCCACCCTTCTAAGCTCCAAATCTGCCATCCCACATGCTTCTTTGTTCTCCCTGCATTTTCATTGAACCCAAGATTCAATTTACTTTATCTATCCCATCTCCTGCTCTAGTTCGTTGTTTCCAGAGCCTCAACTCTGTGGCACCCAGTCTCTTCCTTCTCTTGCAATCTACCGGCTTTTCAACCCTCGGGTTTGGTAGCAGCTACTTGCTCCCTCTGGATTTGGATGATTTTTAAAAACTATGCTGATGCCCTGTTTGCTCTTCCCTTCATTTATTCTTTTTACTCTAAAGACTGCCTATTTCAGCATTTGTTGAAAGAAATAGGTTAATGAATTCTAATTTTTTTTAATTTGAAAAAAAATTGAAAGTCTTTTTCCTGAGTTGTAGATATGAAGGAGATCTGGGTTATTAATAGTTGTCAGTGGTTATTTCCATTTTCAGTGCTTATGCACTGATGACATATCTACAAAGTTACCTTCTTTAACTCTTCGGAGGGCTGAATGGAGTAAGCAAGTTTATCATAAAGCTACCAAGATTCTAAGAATACTGTAAAATCTAATGTAACGTTATTTTCTATTTGTAGTCTCAGTATAAGTCATGAAAGTTGGACAAATGTACAGATCTCGTGTTAGAAACTGAAGAATACGTTGTAGTGTCACCGCTGACACTGCATATTTTAGATTTTCAGCACGCTATGAATTCTAAGTCCAGTGCATTGAGCTTGAAAGGGAGTAGTCCATTTGAGATCTATAAAACATTTTTTGACATCTAGCAGTTATTTTTGAAATTTGGCTCTTTTTTCTGTAAACATGGGTTCCAAATGCAAAGAAATTACTATCTCATCAGAAAGTGCAATAAGAATATTTTTCACCTTTTAATTCTCTCTCCCCTCTTGCTGACATGTGCTGGGGCATGGTTCCACAAACTCCATTTGACCTCCAGTAACTCATTCAAGAGCTCAGCCCTTTTTTCCCCCCAAGGATGGGTAGGCATTAAGCATTGGCAGGTTATTGATCCGCAGAGCCTGTTCCTGTTCTCAAGTTTTGTCATGCATGTGCAATTTCCAACAGAATAAAAATCAGGCTGGAATTTGGGCTGCTTTTTCCCACTCAAATTGTAACTCTTTTTCCTTTTCACTCACTCAGATCACAAACTCAGTCCAAGCCATGACACAATTCCACCCTAGGCAAAAGCAAAACACCAAGAATGCCGAAAATCAGAAAATGCTGGAAATATTCTGGAGAGAGAGAAACAGTTAATATCTCAGGCTGATGACACTTGTCAGAACTCAATTAATAAGGAATTAAATGGGTAACAAAAGGATAATCTGGTAGAAACAGAAAGCTACTGAGCTCCTTTGTAATTAACTGGACTTTCAAGTTGGGCTCCATGTTATTTATAAATTTATAACATGAGGAAAGCTGGTAAAACTTCCATAATTTTTAAATTGATTGACTCTATTAATGTACCTATGTTGTGTTGCTGAATTCAGTAATTTATAAACTCCCAGCACCAATGCTGAAATAATTGTACAGCACAGGCAAGCAAAGCCAACTTAAGTGCAGCAGGAGAAATCAGGTTATATTTATATACAGTATTAGTTATAATCTATTGTATTTTGCTGCCTTCCAAATACAGGGTTAAACCAATGAACTACTATATAATGAACTATATAATAAAACAATGAACTAATATATAATTCTGCATTCCAATGCTCCTCTGACCAGCGAGCCTCCCATCTTCCACCCTACATAAACTCAAGCTCATCCAAAACTCTGCCCCCCATGTCCTAACTTGCACCAAGCCCCATTCATTCATCATCCTTGTGTTCGCTGATTTAAGTTTGTTCCTAGTCTGGCAACATCTCTATTTTAAAACTTTCATACTTCCTTTGAAATTTATCCATGCCCCACCAACCCCTGTCACCTATCTCCAATCTCTTCCAGCCCTACAACCTCTGCTTTCCATCAATTTTCACCTCTTTGAGCATCTCCAATTTTTAATTGCTCCACAATTGACAACCGTGCATTCAGCTGCCTAGCGTCCAAACTCTGGAATTCCCTTCATAAACCTCTGCCTCCTCTTCTCCTTTAAGATGCTTCTTAAGACCTACCTCTTGGACCAAGCTTTTAGTTATCTGTCCTTCCATTTCCTTTGTGGATCAGTGGCAAATTTTGTACCTTTTTTTTAAGGTACTTTGGGATATGTTAAAGGTGCAATATGAATACAAGTTGTTCAAAAGCCTGTACATGAATCTTGAAAAGAGTGCAACTTTGTAAGTTAAAAGAAAAGCTTGTATTTGTACAGCATCTTTCACAAACTCAGGATGCCCCAAAGCACTACATAGCCAGTGAAGTACTTTTGAAAAGTAGTCACTGTTGTAAAGCAGGAAACACAGCCTCTAATTTGCACAAAGAGCAAATAGATAAATGAACAGTTAATCAGTAACATTGATGTTGGTTGAGGGAAGAATATTGGCTAGGACAACAGAAGAATTCTGTTTTCTTGGAATAATGCCTTATGTCCGCTTGAGAAGACACAGGACCTTGTCTAAAAGACAAAAACAACATTCTTTCAAGGTTACACTAAATTATAAGCCTGGATGCTGTGATAAAACCTCTGGAATGGAACTTGAAACCACTGGAATGGAACTTGAAACCACAACATTCTTATTTGAGTAAGAAGATTATCACTGAGCCAAGGGTGACGTTTGCAAACATGGCCTCGGTATATGATGGTGGGTTAACAGACACGTTGACTACTTTCTTCCTTGTGTCACTTCCAGTTTGCTGAGGAACGGCTCTGGTTGCTCAGTTTAAACTATTAGATAAAAAGGAAGATCATCCTCTACTGCTAATTATTTCATTGTGTTATCACATATCCATTGCTATATTTAATCAGACATTGTGCACTCCCTCAAAGTTACTGAACTGTCTTTTATGTACCCTTGCAAGTGAGTTTGTTTCACTGACTGGATTCCATTTTGAAACAATGGATACTAATGTCTACATGTTTGTGGTGTTGTCCTCAAGCTGTGATCAGGCCTCCTGAAAATGATTTTCTGTCATCGCAAATTGGGACAGTAAGTGTGGACCAGTAAGACCCCCACACATCATCCATGTGGACTCTTGAATGGGAATGTTGAAGCATTTTTTTTTAAGGAGGATTCAAATCTGTTCTATTAAATTCCCCTTCCCAGGAGAGATTCATCACTATATTAGACTTCTAAAAATAGAACACAACACATGAAAGGAATCTTATGGAGAAATTGGATTTGTCTTCAGACTGAGGTACTTTGCTTACTGCCAGAAGATTGCACACCATGGGTGGAATTTAACCCAGATGAAAGGGGTCTTGCCCCCTGGCTGGAGAGCTGGCAAGAGCCCTGTGTCGCCTCCTTTGGAGAAGGCCCACCACATTAAGTGCCAATCAGGCACTAGAGTGGCCAGCAGTAGACCTTTCCATGGACCAAGGACCCTGGGGGTCAGAGGGGCGGTGTGATAGAGATCCTGCTCCTCACCCCAGAGCTGCAAGTCAGTCAGAGGCTGGCAGTTCTCCATTGCAGGCAGCACCAGTGGGCAATGCACCCAGCAGAGGCCCAGAATCGGCAAGGGACCTCAGGCTGCAGGTGAATGAGGGCATGATGAGATCATGGGGAGGAGAGTCGCTGGCTGTGGTGGCTGTGAAGGGGTTCGGAAGAAAGGGTCGGTGGAGTGGGGTTGACTCTCAGCAGGCACCCCCGCATTCCTGATATCAGGTCCCTCAATCAGGCATCGAGTGCCATTGAATGAGGGACCTCCCCCTCCCCCACCCCACCCCAGGAGTCCAGAAGCAAAACAGACAGGATTTTGCTTTTCAGGATCCCTGCCTAGTGACTCCCTGTCCGCTGCTGCTTGAATACCAGGCTCTGGAGTGGACATTAGTTGCCACAAGCCTTCCCACCCTGGACTTGCAGAGGTGGGGGATCCCTATCCTGCACCCTCTAGCCCGATTAAGTGTCCCCCACCCAGCTTTCACCCTGCAAACTCATCTCCAGCGAGAGGATTAAATTCTGCCCTTTGTGGCTCCTTTAAATGTCTGTCACAAGAGCCTAGATGTTTGCATTAAGGACCCTGTAGCAAAGTATTCTGTGCATCAGCAGTCCCCTGCATAAAAACAATTCTCCTAACTTCCTTATACTTTTAATTTGATAATCTTATCCATGTTGCTGTAGTCAATGTTATAGACTGTATACATTGCTGCCACTGTGTGCTGGTAGTGGAGGGAGTAAATGTTTAAGGTGGTGAATGGGGCGCCATTTATTTATGCTGAGAACAGAAGTGAGCTGGCCCAGGCCTGACCCCTGGAGGGTACAGAACTGCCCAACTGATCTCCAATCCAATAACACCTACTTACTCTGCTTATCTCTTAATTTTACACCCATACTGTGTGGTACAGACAAGGAATTGGTTTGTTAGGCTCCTGTGTGTAAAAGGGGAGGGATTGTTTGCTCAACAGTTGTCGACTGTTTCATTAAGTATGAGGAGAATTGGTATTGGTGTTGTACCATGGCTGCCGTACAGATGATATAGGATGTCCCTGATTGATTTGAGATTCTTTAGTCAAAATGGAGTGGAAGTATTTTATAGCTGTGGCCGAGGCAGCTTTCCTAGTAATGAGTCAGTCACTTACTCACTACTTAGACCATATTGATTATGTTTCTCATATCTAATCTAAATAGGCAATTCACTTCCAGCTTCTGGAGAAGAAACTGGAGTCATAGGGCAGAACAATTATCTAAAATCATTCAGTCACTAAAACCTAACATCACCTGAACAGATAATTTGCTTCATCATCTCTTCTCCTTTCAACCTCTGCATTATGTGCCTTGATCCTGCACTAGTGTCCCAATTCTAAAATGGTAAAATTCTTCAATTTGTTCCCTTTGACAGTAGCTTTTTTAAAATGTTTTGGCTTCGTCCATTGGCCAAGCAGCGCCATGGAAATGACTGGTTCCATTACACATTTGCTTTCTAAATATTTTATGAATTTTGTTTAAGAAAAAATGTTGAACTTGCTGTTGGAAAATGCCAAGAGTGAGCATTCCAGTCATTCATTCATATAAAATTACCAGTGTTAGGACCTGCACCCCTAATATGTGGACGGTTAAGCTCCAGAGTTTTGCTGACGGAATGAGCTCAAGTAAAACAGCCCCTGTAATATTATCCAAGTAAAATACTGTAGCATTAAAATGATGCTGAGATACTTCAGATTGATGTAGCCAAATCTTTATGCCAATCTGAAACATCTCTATCATTCTAACAGTTTTGTGGAAGGTTTAAACATCTTCATTACTCTTTGCTTTTGTGCAGAGTGATTATAGGTTGCTGAGCAGCAGTGCAAATAGCCTTAGCAGCCTGTATTGGTTCATATGGATGCCATACCACATGTCTAATCCTGTTTACTGTACAGTGCTCTGTTCACAGGGTATCATGATCCTGCTGCTTCAGACTTCTGCAGGTTGGGCCGCATTAATCATTCCCTGCTTTCTGTGAGCAGAGGTCTTCTATTTATCATGTTCTCTTAAGCTTCATTTGTGTTGTGTTTTTGCTTTGTTAATAAACTACATCCGTTATTATTGTGTGGTTCATGTTCTGTTTATATAAATTCACACTTTTTGACACAAAATTGTGAATTTCCATTTAAGTGAAACAGAAAATTGTTTTATCTAATAAAATATATTTTTTCTTGTGCATTTTTATGTTCATCAAGGCGACTGGTGTTGGGGGATGGTATGACACCCCCCCATATGAAGCACACAGTTACGCACCTAAGACAGATGTACCATACTTAAATGCAGAGAATATCTCCTTTTGCACTGCCCCAGCCAACCCAGTGCAGAAGAGTACCTTCTACCTCACCTTGTAACATTGCCTATATTAATCTTGCTGTGATTTCCATGTGAGATTGCCGTTCTAATACCAGTATGTATCAGATAATCTTCAATGAGGTTTTCATTTCTTTTTCTTGCAGGTTGCCATGGTTGAAGTACAACTGGAGATGAAGTACAGTTACCCCAAGTTCCTGCTCATTGCCTTCAGCGCCTGCACAACCGTGCTGGTTGCTGTCCACCTCTTTGCCCTCCTGATCAGCACTTGCATCCTCCCTAACGTGGAAGCAGTCAGTAACATCCACAATCTCAACTCTGTCAACGAGTCGCCCCACGAGCGTATGCACTACTACATCGAACTAGCTTGGGGCTTCTCGACTGCGCTCGGCATCCTACTTTTCCTCACAGAGGTGGTCCTGCTTTGCTGGATCAAGTTCCTACCGGTAGGCAAAGCTGTGAAGAATGACAAAAATCCTGATCCAGTCCAGACAGCAGAAGGGCACACTGGGTGGAATGCAGCTTTGGCATCCACTATTATCATGGTGCCTGTGGGCCTTATTTTTGTGATTTTCACCATACACTTTTACCGTTCACTGGTAGGGCACAAAACTGAGCGTCACAATCAGGAAATTGAAGAGCTGCATAAGCTGAAAGTACAGCTGGATGGTCATGACCGGGTCTTGCAAATGGTTTGACAAAGTAGCAATTGCAAAAAAAAAAGTTTTACTCAACCACCCTGGGATTCTGGGCTTCTGCAGCCAATATGATCTCAGTTGCAAATGCCATGTGGACTCTCCTGTTTATTCAGGAATCCAGGTTTACAGCTGTGGCTTTTAATTGTCTTTGTGGTTACAGTACTTGCTGCATTGTCTTGAAGAAAAATATCAAGGCTTATGCATCTCTTTTCTTTTGTCACAGAGTTGAGATGTAAACTGGAATTCTAAGCTTATCCAAAAATGTTTCAGGCTGCACAGATGCCATGCCAGCTATTGAGGAACTGAGATTTGAGCAAAAAGGATGTTGATTGAAGAAAAGCTTAATTCCTTACAGGGCTTAAAACTCTAGAGGAACTATTCCAGATTAAAATGAATAACCAGATGTAGACCGATCCCAATTTTTCTCCAATCCACCATTTTGTTTTTACACCACAGGAGTGAACATGAGTCCGGAATCTGGCATACAGAAAGAGTAATGGATTAGACAGCAATGAAAAGCTGTAACTGAACAGAAGATCCAAGGATATGTGGTGTTATGGAATGATGTTTGGCATGTTTCTGGAATGTCTTGGATTTTCACAGTGGATTCTTCCTCTCCCTACCCTACACTGAAATTCTTAAAAGCAGTTTTATAAAGAGGAAACCTGCTTTCTTTTGTTGGGTCCCTGCAGGACTAAATAATATCCAATGCTGCCCCCAGCTGGTCATGAGGAGTATTATAATCCGGTGGGGCTACCCAATGGACCCCTGCTTTGCAGCATGGATAAATACTGTCAGGAGCTCAGTGGAGTGGAGGTTCAACCTGTTCCCCTCTACTCCATAGCAACACATACTGATGCTCCAATGCAATGTGCCACTGTGCCTCCATATTATTAACGATAAGCTATTAAAATCCTGATGTGGATAACCTTATTTAACCCGATGCCCTAGATCCTGATCTATACATTGTTGTCTAGGATATTGAACTGTTCTGATCTTGGCAGGCAGTGTCATCGTTGATGTGGATTGAAATGGAGACCTCTTCTCTGTTCAACTCTTGACATAAAGGGGAACCGCTTGTGCAAAAAGAGGGAGAAATATTTCCTGGTGTAATTTTAAAATATCAGATGGATTTATGCCATCTAAACACTGCTTACTTGATTTATATAGTGCTCACTTCTCCCCAGCTCCTTTTTAACCATGATGCCATGCTCTGGCGAGCTTGGCCCCTTCACCTTATTTCGTTAAAGTTTCAGGATTTTGATGATTAAGTCTTAATAACAGAGCAGCCAATTGTCATAATGCTAACTGCTAATTAGCTAAATTTTAGGAACTACTTAAAATATCAGTTGCAAGAAACGATGTGACATTTTCTTGTTTTGGAATTGGAGCAAATCTGGAGTGATTATAACTGAGTCAACCTCAATTATGATTATAGTGCTACGGCCAGATGAAGAAGGAAGCAAGGACTCCCCTTTTTATCCCCCATTCCTCAGTATCATAACAGGGTTTTTAATTTATAAGGATGAATGTGTCAATTCAGTGTATGTACCGACCTATTTATGTGCTGATTGCAAAGAACTCTGTCCAACAGGCTTTCTTGAGTTTAAACATGTAAGGGGTTAGGCTTTATTATGCTAAAAACCCACCCAGGCAAAGATATTAAAATGTCAAAAAGGTAAAAAAACATTCAGACTATTGCAACACGCATACACACACACACACACATCTACTCAAGCATGCAAAAATACAAGTTACAAAGTAGACGAGGTTAACTTTTGGCAAAATTAAGATTCAACAAGAAAAGGCAAGTAAATAAAGAGTTCACTGATTCTAAATTATTTATGCTGTTGTTCATGGCTGGGCAATTCTTAAGCTGTAGTCCTTGTTTTTTTTCCTGGAAACAGTGCTTTGGGATTTGAAATTGGCTTTACAGTTTCTCTATCTGCTGTCCATGGTATGATATAAGCAGGCAGGGTTCAAGATATTTGAGAGAGAGGAGAGGCAGAGTGCCTTTGGCTGCTGATGTCATCTACTATCAGATGTTATTTTTTCCAGACTGCTGGAAAGCAAGCAGGGTTTTGTAAAAAAAAAGGCAGTTCAATATGGTGATCCCAATCACATGACTTCTCCCTCCATAACTATTGCGTATTCCACAGAAGGAAATTGACTGGCTCATATCTGGACAGACCTTGGCCATTGTTTTATGGCCTAAGTGATTAATTTTTAATGTCCAGATGATCACTTCTGAATGACCTGTTCTTCCATGTAATAAGCTAGGAAGAACATATCAACACCTCCAATGTGACCATTGTCTCTGTTGACTCTGCCTCCAGCCTGATGTAAATGGAATGTAGCCATTATAGTGATGCAAATGGTGGCAGCCATTTTAACTTTCAGACCATCTCTGAAATAATCCTTTATATCAGCAGTTGTGAAATTCCACAGGAGGACTGCCTGCTCATGTCCTAATTGTAATCCAATTTGGAAACTCCGGAAACTTGACCCACTTGCAGTTGCAGACAATGTCAGATGACCACTGGCAGCCATTTTAAGTCAGTGTTTTTGTTTTTACAGTTGAAACTGTCCTATTTAAAAAGTTCCATTGGTGAGCCAGCGGATGAAATTGAAATTTAATATTTGACATCAAATCACCTAAGAATGGAAAAAAAATCCAATGTTCCCCATTTTGGACCCTACCTGTATTTACCTACCTTAGGGGCGATTATGAAAATTGGTGGCTTTTTATGGCTGATTTGGTTTTAATGGTTGAGCCTGACATGGACTCGGGCTGAATGGCCTCCATCTGTGTCGTGATGACTCTGTGATTTGTGCATGCTGTTCTGTTGAAAGATCCGGCACCCAATCTTATTAACGTGTTTAATTTCTGATGAAAAATAATTTCTGGATGGGGGGGAGGGGTAGAAAGTTTATCTGTGATTTCTTGGAGATATTGATAGGTGAAGAGGAAATTAGGTTGCTGCATCCATACTCCTTAATCAGGGGTTTGGGGAGATGGGAATCAGTCACTTTTGAGTGTAAAATTGCACTCATCAAACAAGAGACCAATCTTTGCATGTTTGCTGTTTACTTGTGCAGCTTTTACACGCTTAACTACAATGGTGGCCTTTTTACTGAAATCAGTGACCTACAACTGCTTTGATATGCAATTATTGGTGTTTTTTTTTTAAACATTATTGTGGTCTGATTTGATCCTTGGATCAGACAGTGTAGTCTTAAGTTTCCTATGTGCAGTATATGCCAACCTTTTATGTTTCATATGTGAACACTTAATTGTCTTAATCTTTATGAAGTCAAAAACTGCTGTGACTTGGGTCCAAGAGGAGTGTAGTGTGCAGTTTGGTACCCTGTGCTTCATTGCGAAGCTTATAGTTACTGTAACTTGCAAGAGAGGCAACAGTTGGTATATTGCTTTTTTTCAATTTTATAAACCAAATTCCTGGACAAAAAAAGTTGCCTTTTATTTCCAAAAATAATTCTTCTCTGGTACATTGACTAGTATTTTCTGCTTGCACGCCATGTATTTACTTTGTATGTGGTACCATTTATTGTTTTGCTACATTGGTGGCTGCATGGAGATTTGTCCTGTAGCTGTTGGAGAAAAGAAAGTTACATTTGAAATAAAATATTGCAAAATAGATTTTGTGACATCAGTTGCATGAGAGCTGTGGTTTTTTGCTATTAGATTTTTGTGCATTCGCATTACATAAACACGTTACTTCACAATCTGTCACCTCGCATCCTACCCATGGTTTTTCTCTGCTATTGCATTGCAACTGTCCAAAAAATGATTGCTTTTGTTCAGATGATTGCAATTAGTCAAGGTAGGCAATTTGTCAGACACTGTCAGCTCACGTTGTGTCACAGAATGGTGAGGCCTTGATGGTGAATTCCTGGTTCCAGCCAGGAAAATCTGCCTTAGTACCTGGAAGAAAGTTCCTTCCCTCGCAAAAGGATACTCCTGTAGCACTGGCAGAAACATGTAAACAAATGGTGGTGTGCTTTCTTTCAGACAGCGTTAACACCTTCCAAATAAGCTGCTGCCTTGAAGATACTGATAGGTCATAAAACCTGTCTTCAATAACTATGGATTTAGTTTAAGTTCTGAATGATGCAGTGGTTGGACACTGGATTCAAATCTAAGTCTAGAATGTTGGATAGGATCTTTGTGAAATTAATTTGCTGCATCCCAACCCAATGGACCGAGAGTCTTTACCTGGGCCTTAATGTGGCCACTTTAGTACAGCCCCAACATAACTGATGTCAAAAGTGGAGTAGTGGCAGATTGGTGCAATAGCAGGAGCTCCACTTGCTGTGCTTCCCTTATCTAGGAACTGCTTGATGAAGACTTTGGGTGACTTGAAAGAAAAATTGCTTCCTTCCCCAGCACTATGCAGGAAGTTGCACACAAAATTCACAAGTGAAACTTGTGCAAGGTATGACACGTGGCTGTTGGTAACTTAATGAAATGCCTCTGACATCCAAGGATTCTTTTGGGTATCTGCTATAAGCGCAGTAATCACCAGAGCAATGGCCAGCTTAAGTTTGAATAGCCCCACCCCACCCCCCACCTTAAACCAGCTTATATTTCACCCCTCTCCTAACTTTACTCAGTTCTGCTGAAGGGTCATGAGGACTCGAAACGTCAACTCTTTTCTTCTCTGCTGATGCTGCCAGACCTGCTGAGTTTTTCCAGGTAATTCTGTTTTTGTTTTGGATTTCCAGCATCCGCAGTAGTTTTTTGTTTTTATTAAGTTTGAATAAGTCCATTTTAAGAAAGTAAAATATTTGTTTTCACTGCAAAGCAAAAGCTAAAGATAACTATTTGTCATTCCTGATGCTTTAATTCTTCAGTTCTTTCTGAAGAGGTTTGTTGTGTTTCAGGCGATTCTGGAGATTGTCTCTGACTGTTGGTGTCCTTTAATACTGCTGTATCAGTTCATTCTCCAAGTCCTAGCAATACCTTTTTTGGTAAAAGAATGGACTGTGCTTTTTTATTCTTATTAATAAACTCAACGCTATATAAAGGTCATGGCTCTAATTTAACACTAGCAGCCCAGTTTGCTGCAAGTGGATTTATTCAACTTGCATGAATCCGCTTCCCAACAGCTATTTAAAGTCTGGCAGCAGAGGGTTTTAGCTCAGTGATGTGGTTTTGCGACAATTGGTCTGCATTTTCTGGTATTTTAATGGATGAGAAAAATGTGAGTGTGTTGGACCATGACAGGTCTAGAATATAAATGGACTGTGAATGTTGGCAATTTTTAATGTGACAACACAAAATGCTGGAAATATACTATGGGCTGTTTAGCAGCTGAAAGACCATTCACATTCCAAAATTGACATGGTGTACAGACTGCGTCTAACCACTTCACTCAGATGATTCTGGTGAATGTGTGGCACAATCTGTTCAGAGTAGCAGAGTGCACATGTGAGGATGGGGTGGGCGGTGGAAAGAATTGGTTGGACGCCAGGGGTGGGGTGGGGGGGTTGGCGAGGTAGAGGGATTGGATGGACACCTGTGGGGGGGAAAGGAGGATTGGATGGACGCTGCCGGTGGAAGGGGAGGGAATTGGATGGATGCCAGGGGTTGGGGGGGGGAACAAATTGGATGGAAGCCAGGGGTGGGGGAGGAGCGAATTGGATGGACGCCAGGGGTGGGGGAGGAGCGAATTGGATGGACACCAGGGGTAGGGGGTGAGGCAATTGGATGGGGGCCAGGGGTGGGGAGCGGGGAGGGAATTGGATGGACACCTGTGGGGGAAAGGAGGATTGGATGGATGTTGCTGGGGGGTGAGAGGGGAGGGGGAAATTGGATGGAAGCCTGGGATGTGAGGGGGGAGGGAATGGATGCTTGGGGTGGGAGGATTGGATGAATGCGTGGGCAGGGTAGGTGGAGGATTGGATAGACGTCTGGGAGAATTGCAGAAATATCTAGGATAATTGGATGTAGTGACCTATTGATGTGTTTAGTTGTTGAAATTGTCAGACTGTAGAGTCTTTTCTGTTTCTGTACTTTGCTATTTCAGATGCTGATGGGCTTGCTGCATGTTTCTAACATTCTTTTTGATTTTTAACAGCTTGGTCTATTTGAGTCATACTGTATTTGGATGGTGTGAAAGAGTTAACTGCAATGAAACTATGCAAAGACTATCTGTATTTCTTCAGAATTGTAACCTGTATATGCTAATTCTATTTGTTTCATTATTCCAAAGATTTAAATCCAATTTGGTTTTGGCAAGTCATTTTGTTCTTTTTGTTCAAGTGAAGAATGTTACCGCTGAGGAACAGTATAAATTCCATCTCGGGCAGCCAGTGTTCTGTACAGTATCATTGGATTCATAATATAGCTGCCTCCTCTTTGTCTTTAATAGCCCTTCTATTGCATTAAAAATGACTTTTTTATTTCCCATCTGTGGCCCCTGAGTAAGATTGCCAAACTGGTGGCAGTTTTATAATGTGAACTGATTGGATTTTAATGAATTACCATTGCAACCTGCAGGCAGACTTTGGCTGGACTGGATTTGAACCTGGTCCCAAGGATGCAGTGCAGAATTGAGGCCACATCAACCAACACACTCCTTTTTCTGTGTAACATTTTCATTTTTGGGTGTTAATTATAAACGAGGCGTAGTTGAAGCTGAATCCCTAGCTGGATGGTGACTTTATTTCTAATTTATTAGTGCAGTTCTCTCTCATTGTTAGAGTGAGACCATTTAGAAGGGAAATTGAGAAATACTTTTTCACACACATTAGTAGAAGTTTAAAATTCCCTGCTCCAAGAGGCTGCAGATGCTATGACAATTGGAGATTTCAAGACTGATAGGAGCATTGGTAAGTCAGGGTACCAACAAATATGGAGTAAAGGTGTAAAAATGAAACCAAGTTGGAGTTGAGGTCTGGATCAGCCATGACCTAATTGAGAGAGTAGGCTTGAGGGGCTCAATAGCCTCGCCCTGTTGATATTGCCAGTTTCAATACAGAAAACTGAAAAAAGACTGTGCCTCTGGCACAGAGCCTCACAAAATGGGAGAGCAGGTCAGAGAATTGAGACAAGTGAGACTGGAAGTTATCAGTTTTGCTGAATTTGCTGTGCCATCTTCTATCGCATCAGCGCTCTAGGAAAAGTGCACCAAAGATTTGGAATATCATTTCCTGGTACTTTCCTAGCATTCTATCTCCCTGGCTATCATCATAAGATCTCATTTGGCTTTCTTACTGCGCTGATAATCCTCCTATTCCCCATGTTAGCTGATATTGTTAACCGTTCTCTCTCTTCAGTATCTGCGGAGAGGAACACAGTTAATGTTTCGAGTCTGGACTCGAAACGTTAACTGTGTTCCTCTCCGCAGATGCTGCCAGACCTGCTGAGTTTTTCCAGGTGTTTTTGTTTTGGATTTCCAGCATCCGCAGTTTTTTGCTTTTATCTCTCTCTTCAGTGTTGTCCTCTCTCCTTTTAAATCTGCCATCATCACCCCATCTTGAAAACCAACCCTTGAATCCTCCATCTTTGCATACTACCCATCTCCAATCTCCTTTAGCGCTCCGAAGTTCTTGAACATGTCACCTTCCAAAACTATGCCTATCTTTCCCAGAACCCCATATTTGATTCCCTCCAATTGAGGATCTGCCCCTGCCACATGACTGAAATGGCTCTTATTAAAAGTTACAAATTGCATCCGATATGATTATGACAAAGGTAAGCTATCCCTCCTCATCCTTCTTGACCTGCCTACAGGTCGCCTACACCATCCTCATCTAATGCCTCTACTGTTGTCCGGCTGGGTGGGACTGCACCCAACTGGCTCCATTCTTATCTAGTCGTAACCAGAGTATCACTTGCAATGGCTTTTCTTCTGCTCCCACACAGTTATCTCTGGTGTCCCCCAAGGATCTATCCTTGGCCCCCTCCTGTTTCTCATCTACATGCTGCCCCTCATTGACACAATCCAAAATCAGTGTTTAGTTTTCACTGCTGTCCACCCTCATGATACCTGACTTGTGTTTTAAATATTATCTTAAGTTTTCTGGTGTTCTTATGTGCAGACCAGAAGCCTTATGCCATTGACCTTTTCATTAACTCTTCATCTGTTGTTTTTACCAATCTTGATAATTCTTCTTTCCTGGAAATACTACCAAAACTTAAGCTTCCTTCATGAAGACTGATACAAAGAATTTAGCTAAGGTATCTCCCATGCCTTGCTGCATGTTTATATCTTTGGGATTTCATGTTCCTACTGTTACCCTGACTACTTGTTCATTTTGAATGTATGAAAACCTTTCACAATTTACTTTATAATGGTCTGCAATCTTATTTATTTTTATCTTTAGCTCTTAGCCAGTGTCTCAATTAACAATAACTTGAATTTACATAGCATCTTCAGTGTAGAAAAATATTCCAAAGTGTTGGAACACTGATTCCACAGGAGCATTATCAAACCAAATTTGACACCGAGCCACATGGGAGAGATTAGGACAAGTGATCAAAAGCTTGGTCAAAGAAGGAGGTTTTAAAGACCATCTTAAAGGAGGGGAGGGAGGTAGGAAAATAAAGATTTAGGGAGGGAATTCCAGAAGCTTGAGGTTAAGCTTAAGTGGAACAATTCAAAAGGGGATGTACAAGAGGCTAGAATTGGAGGAATGCAAAGATCCCCTAGGTTTCTAGGGCTGGGGGAGGTTAGGGAGAAGAAAGGGCATGGACAGATTTGAATATAGATGTGAATTTTAAAATTGTTGGATGTATGAGGAGGGGTAGTTATGGTCACAGTCACAGAAAATATATTTTGGGATTTGTAGGGCCATTTCAATGCAGTGACAGGTGGAAACCAGATTGGAGGGATTCAAACATGGAGTTGTGGGAAAACTGGGCATGGATTTGGGAGGCGACAACATTCAAGGACTTTGGAGAGGAAAGGGAGGTTGGTGATGGGATGCTGGCTGACAAGGATGGAGTTGTCGTGGGTGGGTTTTTTTTTAAAAGAGCAGGTGATGATGGAACATTTGAAGGGGAGGGAGACATGAGGAAAGGTAAACCAATATCAGCTAATTTAGGAGTCAGGAAGGGAAGCTGGGCGGTCAGCGTTTTGGTAGTAAAGGGCAGAGAGAGCAGGGGGTTGGTTTCGTGGAACCCTTGAGGGTACGTGGGAAAAACTAGAGAAAGATACGAGTTCTGAGGTTGGCAGTGAGGAGCATTGCTTGGTGTACAGTGGAAGGGAGGGAAGTGGCAGAGCCATCTGAATAGTCTCAATCGTAGCGATGAACAAGTATGACCTTGTATTATCCTCAGTTGCATATTATTACGCCCTGTATTTTTTCCAAACCCCACCCCCAACTGCATGTAAGATTTCTTTTGCCCATTTTTAGTCTCGCAGTCCAATAACTCATCCATGAACAAATTTTCACACCACATAAAACTCCCAATTTATCTCTTAAGATGCAACTTTTCTGGGCTTCATTGATTTCTCACATCCTTCCTTGTTTGGACCAAGGCTGTAATGAGGTCAGGAGCTGAGGGGTCCTAGCAGAATCCAAACTGAACATCAGTGAGTTAATGCTGAGTATGTGTCGCTTGATAATTCTGTTGATGACCCCTTGCATCCCTTTGTTGTTGATCGATAGGAGGCTGGTGGACAATTTCCACATTGTCGGGTGGGTATAAATTTCCAGGTCTAATTTTTCTCCTGATTTGGTGTCTATAACAGACCCCATAGTTATTTTTCCTTTTTGATTTAATGTTTCTGGCTTCTGTGCATGATCCCGTTTTCTCAATTGGTTATTATCATGTTCTTCGTATTTTAGTGGAGCGGTTTATAATCCTGTAGATTGTTTGTTTGCTTTTATTAACCAATGTTTCATAACCAATATTTCATGGCTCCTTTTGCTTTTATAACCAATATTTAGCCAGGTCTTTGCAATTCCTCTTTAGAATAGGCTTCTAGATTTCCAATTTTGCTGTTGAACCTTGTAGCTTTGATAATCATTATCCCTAGTAGCCGTTTAACACATGTATTGATGCTACATTCAAACTGCAATCTACCATCTGATTATCTTTTCTGGCACTATTCTTTATTTCCTTTGTTTTTTGACTTGCTCTATGCCTCGATCCCTCTGTATGATCCAATGTTTTTTTTAAAATATTCTTTATTGGGATGTGCGCTTCACTTGCACTTCCCTCAATTTAGTCTACTGCATTCGCTGCTCTCAATGCGGTCTCCTCTACATTGGAGAGACCAAATGCAGACTGAGTGACTGCTTTGCAGAACACCTTCGGTCTGTCCGCAAGCATTACCCAGACCTCCCTGTCGCTTGCCATTTCAACACTCCACCCTGCTCTCATGCCTGCATGTTTGTCCTTGGGCTGCTGCAATGTTCCAGTGAAGCCCAACGCAAACTGGAGGAACAGCACCTCAACTTCCGATTAGGCACCTTACAGCCCTCTGGACTTAACATTGAGTTCAACAACTTCAGACCATGAACTCTCTCCTCCATCCTCACTTTTTTTAATCCCCTTCCTTCCACATTCATTTTTATTTTATATCCATTTATTTTTTTTTAATTCATTTATCTGTAGTTTTATCCCCTTTTTTTAAATCCCATTTTCTATCCTTTTTTCCCCCCACCCCTGCCCCCTCCCCCCACCCCAACCCCAACCCCTACAGGGGCATCTGTCACTTATTCCACATTGTTCTTTCACACAATGTTACCCTTGTTCTGCTATACTCAAATTCTGCTTTTTTACCTTTACACCACTATTAGCACCTTTTTTTTTAAGCACTAACCACCACCATTAACAACCCCTTTGCCCTTCAGTTCATGACATCTTTGTCAATCCCTCCTTTGTCCCCACCTATCACTGGCCTTCTATTCAGCTCCACCTGCCCCACCCCCTTAAACAGTTTAAATTTCATCACATTTCCACTTCTCTTCAGCTCTGAAGAAGGGTCATATGGACTTGAAACGTAAACTTTGGCTTTCTCTCTCCACAGATGCTGTCAGGCCTGCTGAGTTTTTCCAGCATTTTCTGTTTGTCAGCCATGATTTATCCCTGTTGCAGCCTTTCCATATCTCTCTTCCACCAAAGTCAATCCACCTCTTTCTGGATCATCTCTTTTTTAAGGCTTTTAAATTCATCTCTTTGTATCCACCACTGGCCCCCAATGTCCCCAACCCCGGCCCAAATAAAAGACAGAAAATTATCTGGATGTACTCGAACACAATTTATCTTTAATAAATCCATGTTGGCTGTCACTTATTAAACTACATTTTTCCAAGTGACAATTACTATTAATCCTAACTGTTGTCTTTAAAGGTTTTCCCACCAGCTGACTAGCCTGTAGTTGTTGGATTTATCTCTCTCCTCTTTTATAAACAAGGGTGTAACATTTGCAAATCTTCAGTCCTCTGGCACCACCTCTGTATCCAAGGAAGACTGGAAGATTGCGGCCAGAGCCTCCGCAATTTCACCCTTGCTTCCCTCAGTAACCTGGGATGTATCCCATCTGGACTGGATGACCTGTCTACTTTGACCACCGCAAACCTTTTATGTGCCTCACTATCTATTTTTATCCCATCCAATAATGCTATTACCCCCACCTTTACTGCTACGTCGGCAGCTTCCTCTTCTTTAGTATCTAGCTATGCCCTGACCCAAGAATATATCCTTTTAGCTCCCGAATTGGCTCCATACTTGCTTTGACTTCCCTTTTACTATATATCTGCTTATAAAAGACTTTTGGGCTCCCTTTTATGCTAACGGCTAATCTATTCTCATACTCATTCTTTACCCTTATTTCTTTCAGTTCTCTTTGTATACAGTTTGCTCCTCTATTGTTGAGCCTGAGATTTACCATGTGCTTCCTTTTTCTATATCTCTATATCTTTAGTCATCCAGGGAGCTCTAGCTTTGAATGCCATTCTCCTTTGTGGGAATATATCTAAACTGTACTATTTCCACTTTAAGGCCTCTCATTGCTCATTTGCCATTTTACCTGCTGAACTTTGATTTCAGTCCACCTGGACCAGATCCTCTTTCAACTCACTGCAATTTTCTGTCTTCTTGATTCAGTATTTATCATGTTTGATTGTTCCACAACTATTCCAAACCTCATGATATTGTGAAATTTTAATTCTAATGCATTACTCAAAAAGGAAATTTCAAACTCAAAAAACGGCAATAATTTAAAAGCAGAAGTAAGATTAAACTCAATTCCACTCATCAGCCTTGTCAGTTTATGACTGGTTGTGTTGGAGAACTCAGCTGCAGTTGTCCACAGGAGGTGATAGCAACAAACTTCACGGTTCAACTTTGGAGGTTGACTCACTGTTAACAGCAGAATGATTTGATTGATCTTGTTGTGTTCACAGTTTTGTGTCCCTAATTCTGAAGTAGATAGTGAAAGGAAAGCATTAAAGACACATATTAACTTAAGTAAAAATTAAACGCTTTAATAGGAGTACAGGTTACATGTATTAAGGTGCTTTCATCATTATGTACATTTTAATAGAAGCACATGAGGGCTGGTAGGAGCAGCACCGTTCCTTCCTAAATAGGAGTTTAGGTTCAAGCAGAAGAACAGATCAGCTGGCCATTTGATGCAAGCATGGTTTGATTGGTCTCTTGGGGTGCTGATCTGCCCCTTGGAGAGCCCGAGTCTCCATGGACATCCAGTAATCTTCTGATTCCCCTAGCTGTGCGGAGGAAAAGGTCAGGCCTACAGAAAGGGATCCACACCAGTGGGTCCTCTCCAGTTGTACTCCATGCATCACGCATTCAGTTTGGCAAGTGTATGTGCTCCTTTGCAGAGGTGTTAGTGTATCTTCTCACTGCCATATGCAAAAACAAGCGAGTCTGGGGAATGATCGAGGAGACCTGGGTAGACTCTTGCTGCACCGAAGGCAGGCTAGGTAGGCATAAAATCAGGGTTAGAGAAAACCGTAGTAGGGCTGCTATTTACATATTCTGTCATGCCTCTTGCCCTCACTACCCTTCTAAATGGAGATCCTGGAAGCATTCAAGAATAATTAGGAGCAGGTTGAAGAATGGGACCTGTGGCTGAAAACGTTCCTAGTACTAAGGAATTGGAAAATAGATAATCTGTTCCAAAATAAACACTACGAACAGGAATTCATTGCAATGAACGTGGGATCTTAAGAGGTATTAAAGAATAAGCAGAGAGTGGGATTAGACTAGAGAAAAGAAACAGCATAGACCTGCATCAAATCACAAGAGGATATACAGCCCAGGAATTGTCGTTCAGCCCAACCAGCGTGTGCTGCTGCTTATGCTCTGCATGAGTATGCCATTCCATCTATCTCATCTCAGCCATTCCATATACCTTTCTTTCATGTACATGTCTAACTGCCTTTTGAAAATATTTAAGCTTTTGCCCCAATCACGTCCTGTAGTATTGAATTATTGAATTCCATATTCTAACCACTCTGAATAAGGAAATTTCTCCTTATTACTTTATTAACTTTTTTATTCATCCATGGAATGTGGGCATCACTGGCCAGGCCAGCACTTATTGCTCATCCCTAATTTCCCTTGTTCAGAGGGCATTTTAAGAGTTATCCACATTGGTGTGGGTCTGGAGTCACATGTAGGCCAGACCAGGTAATGACGGCAGGTTTCCTTCCCTAAAGGACATTAGTGAACCGGATGGGTTTTTACAACAATTAGCAATGGTTTCATGGTCATCATTAGACTTTTAATTCCAGATTTTTTTATTATTGGATTCAAATTGGTCTCTATAATACTAGCCCAGTGATAATACCACTATGCCACCTCCTCCCCTTTGTTTAGAACTTGTATTAGAGCTTACCTTTTACTTATGGCTCTTAGTTTTGTATTCTCCCACAAGTGGAAACAGTTTCACTACATCTATCCTGTCTAACTCATAATTTTAAAGACCTCTATCAGGTCACATCTATGCTTTCTCTTTTTCTAAAGACAAAAGCCATAATCTGTTCCATCTTTCTCAATAGCTGTAATCTCTCAGTTCTCATATCATCCTCTCAAATCTGTTTTTATACTTTCTCCATTGCTTCTATGTCCTTTTTATAGAATGGAGACTAGAGACTGAATTTTCGTCTGTTGCAGAGGTGCATTGGCCACAATTAGTTTTTTTTTTGGAGGCTGAGTTTCAAATGCTAATGGGTTTCAGCGCAGTACATATTCCATTCATCTGAGAATGAATGACAGTTTCAAGAAGTTGTAATAATAGATTATCCTTTTGATGTGGTTTCTGATTTGTTGAGCTAAGCTATTAGGATTAAAAGTACTACAAGGTTTCCTCACACGGCAGAATGCATTTTTTTCTTAGATTCGATGATATGAAACCTTTTATTAGATGGTAAATTTATTTTTTTTCCCAAGGAATATAAAATATTTTCCATTGACATGGAATCTGAGGACTGTACATAGCCACCCACCCAGTAGGCACTATGGAGGATACATGGAGGTCATAGGGGTGGCATGGGTGATCTGAAGTGGCATGGGTTGGCATGAGTGGGTGGGGGGGGTGGGGTGGTGAGGTTTAGGGGCCTTCAAACACTGTTGGGAGCTAGGATGCTGTGTTGGGGAACCGAGACGGGCCTTCTAACTAGCCCGCTTCTGCACTGACGTTCCCCTCACACTTCAGCGAATTGCCCTGTGAATTCGACCCCAGTGTGAAAAGACGAAAATGCCATGTAAGGCCACACGTGGGTCAAATGGGCAGCTTGTGAGCCATGAAAGTGTGTAGGTCAGGTTTTCCCGTGCCCAGAGGAAGATTCAGCTCCAGGACTGTGTGCAGTATTCCAAGTGCAGCCTGAGCAGGATCCTATACAAGTTTAACACAACATCCCTACTTTTGAATTTCATACCTCTAGAAATAAATCCCAGTGCTTCCTTAGCATTTTAATTGCTGCGCTGACCTGTCCATACTTGATGGCTCCGACCAGAACTCATTTATATTTTCACCACATAATAGCTGAGCTCCCAAATTGCACTGAGATTGTGTCATGTAATTGTCGGCATATCTGACTTGGGCCTGAATTTTTAGGTCGTCAGGCGCGTGCGATCGGTGGGCCTGGGAGTGGCCGGGAAACGGACCCCCGACCAGGATTTCACGGCTGGCCAATTGACAGCCAGCCAACCTGAAACATGCGCTAAAAAGCTCAGTGCTGCTGGGATGGGGGCGGGCGGACAACATCACCATGGGCGTGGGTGAGCCCAACAAGAGAGCTCCCTGAAAGCGGACAGCTGCGTCAGGGAGCTGCAGACCTGCAAATGAAATAAAAGTGTAAATACAAAAATGTCCATATGTCACAATCATTATCCTGAAAGAATACCTCATTAAAATGCTGTCCACAGATATTTATTTTTATTTCATTTCATAACGGAGATTTCATCCTGCCCTTGGATGATGTTTGATGAAAAATGTAAAGGCTGATTTCCCCCATCTGCCAACCATACGGTTGGATGGGTGACACACAATCGCAGACAATTGCACCATTGGTGGGCTTAATTGACCTCTTAATTGTCAGCGGGTGCGCTTCAGACTTTTGCGCACGCCCGCCGAGCGAAATATCGTGATGACGTCGGGACACTCGCCCGATATCATCTCCACAATTTTATGCCCGATTGGGTTGGGAGGGAGCACGCCCGCCCCGCGGGATGTAAAATTCTGCCCTTAGAGTTGACCACAATCACATCTTTCCATTCAGTCCCTTCCTCAACTAGCAACCTTCCCTAGTGACCTGTTTAGCTGGCAGTCTTCAGAACTCTGACGCTGACCCTGATCCTCTCCCCATGACCTGCCCCACCCCATCGCTGGGTTACATTTCATGCGCTTTATTGCCTGTTAACTCTTCCTTGCTTTGCAAATTAAGAAATGTTTGCGGGACTGAGAGGATATATCTGAGGACTATGGGCATGTACTAGCTTAATGCAAGGATATACTGGGGACTGACTGGATATACCATGATTTTGGTGGGTCTGTGTGGGTATATAGGATGAATCAATATACTGGCATCTGGTGGATATACCAGGGGTCTGCATGGTATACTGAGGGAAGAGAGCACATACATAGGGTCTGCACAGACCTGTGATGTGATGCTAAGTGTGTATATGACCATCCTTTGAGGACAGAAATGCGCTTGGGTATGATGCTCCCATTTATTCTTGTTGTCTAGCATTTACAACGGCCACTTGGGTGAGGTACTGGAGGGAAACCAATAGCTGTGAAACCAGTACCCCAACAAGCTTCAGGGAAAGCAGCACACTAGAAATGATGCACTGGAAGTATATTTTACAACATTAGCTTAACTTTAGCAAAAAATGTAAGTATGAACCATGCAAAAATCCGTTCTTGTTGGCTCTTGGGGAGGGGTGGTATATGGTTCCACTGGCTCCAGCAGCACAAGCGCTCATATCTCCTGCATGTTATTTGACAATAAATTGACAACAAACTCTTTGATGGGTTTTTGGCACCTGGGACTCGAAAAACGATCATCATATTCAGCCACATTTCTCTCACCTTTTGGTGGATGCCATTGGAAATCCATGCCATTTGGAATCAATTCAGCATTCAAAGTCTTCCAACACCCAAAGCATAAGCTGCTAGAAGGACTGCAAACAGTGGAGGCCAGTGCAGATGATTTTTGAACAGTTGGCTATGGAGAAATCCTTGAAAAAGCAAAATGAGACCATGACAAACACCTGGAAGCTTTTCTTCACTGATGGAACGAATGTGACGTTGTGTTAAACATGAACAAACAAACATCATGGACAAGAAGTACCTTTTATTGGACTCGTTGCAAGGGCATTTGTGCTGATCCAAAGTTAAAACAATTTTGGAGATGCCATCATAAGCAGGTCTCCTTCTGTCTGTAGTGTGATTCCATGATAGTTGAACCCATCCACATTGTGAATAATTAATCCTTGCTTTATTGTTCCTTAATAGTTATTTTCAGATTGTGACCTTTGTCAGATCATGTATGTCCCTATCTGATCTAGCAAGATGAATCACTCTTTGCCTTCGCATGAATGGTATCTGTAAAGGTGGGACTGGTGAAGCAACATCACAGTCAGCATGCAACAATGTATGTAAACTGATAAGTTAATGGACAAGTAATAAAACTGTATAAAATCATAAGACTTCAGTGAGAGTACTGTTTTTGGGCTCCATACTAAAGGAAGGACATTAATGCTGCATTAATGCAGGTTCATTAGGATGCTGCCTGATATGAGGAAATACAAATACAATAACAGACTTGAAAACATTTTTTATATTACAATAGAGCGATATGATAGATTTTAGTAAAATGATTAAAGGATGACAGGGTAGATAAAAGCAGCCTGTTCCCAGGGGTTGAGGAGCTGAAGGTACAATTAGAACAGAGAACAGGAGAAATTTCTTTACACAGGAAGTTGAGGCTGTGGGCTTCATTTCTGGACTAGTGGTTGAGGCACAAACTCTATGTATATTCAGGATTAGATTGGTTAGTGAGATGAAGGGAAAGGGGTTGAGGGAATATAAGGAAGGTAAACGTAATTCAAACTATTTATGTGGAGGATAAATGTCAACATAGGCTGGTGTCATGAAAAGCAGATTAAAACTATAAATTACTTTTGGGCAAATTGAACTTTTTAAGGAAGACCTGTGTTTTTTTTTAAAGAAATACTAGCAGAGACAGAGCAAAAGATGGCTGCTAATGTAAAATGACCACTTTCTGGAAAATTCCTATGTGGATTATACTGACAACCTGTCCTGAGAGAACATGGAATGTTGCATCTGAAAAGGTGTCATGGAAGGAGACAGGGAAGATGCAAAAGACTGAACTTTAATCTCCTGTGATTGTGGAGGCAAAAGGCTGATTTGCACATCTCAGCAGTCACCCAAAAACCCATCTCCTGTTGATTTATATCTCAGAATGTGTAAATAGTTCTGATATGAATGCAAGATGACTATTTCACCTCCTGGAATACACAGGAAAAATGGGTTAAGAAGCTAGCTGCAGAGCAAGTGCAGTGTGTGCTGGTGTGCTGAGAGTGACAGAAACAAGATAAGAAACACCAACCAACAGGAGTAGGCCATTCAGCTCCTCGAGCCTGCTCCACTCTTTAATAAAAATCATGGCTAAGTTGATAGTAACCTGAAATCTACATCCCCACCTACCCCTGATAACCTATCGTCCTCTTGCTTAGCAAGAATCTATCCACCTCTGCCTTAAAAATATTCAAAGACTCTGCTTCCACCGCCTTTTCAGGAAGAGAGTTTCAAAGACTCACGACCCTCTGAGTGAAAAAACTTTGCCTCACCTCTGTTTTAAATGGGTGACCCCTTATTTTTAAACAGTGACCCCTAGTTCTAGATTCTCCCACAAGAGGAAACATCCTTTCCACATCCACCCTTAGGATCTTACATGTTTTAATCAAGTCACCTTCTTACTCTTCTAAACTCCAGCAGATACAAACCCAACCTGTCCAGCCTTCCCTCATTAGACAACACACCCATTCCAGGTATTAGTCTGATAAACCTTCTCTGAACTGCTTCCAACGCTTTTACATCCTTCCTTAAATAAGGTGACCAATACTGTACACAATACTCCAAATCTGGTCTCACTAGTGCCCTGTACAACTGAAGTATAACCTCCCTACTTTTGTAATCAATTCCCCTCGCAATAAATGACAACATTCTATTAGCTTTCCTAATTACTTGCTGTACCTGCATACTAACCTTTTATGACTCATGCACTAGGCCACCCAACTCCCTCTGAATCTCAGAGCTCTGTAATCTCTCACCATTTAGATGATATGCTTATCTTTTATTCTTCCTGCCAAAATGGACAATTTCACATTTTCCCACATTCTACTCCATTTGCCAGACCTTTGCCCACTCACTTAACCTATCTATATCCTTATGTCCTCTTCACAGCTTACCTTCCTAACTTTCTGTGTCAACAACAAATTTGGCAACCATCCTATTCATCCTTCATCCAAGTCATTTATATAAATTGTAAACAGTTGAGGTCCCAGCACTGATCCCTGTGGCATGCCGTTTGTTACATCTTGCCAACCTGAAAAAAACCCATTTATGTCTACTCTCTGCTTCCTGTTAGCCAGCCAATCTTCTATCCATGCCATTATGTTACCCCCTATACCATGAGCTTTTATTTTCCGCAATAACCTTTGATGTGGCACTTTATCAAATCCCTTCTGGAAATCTAAGTAAGTACATCCACCAGTTCCCCTTTATTCACAAAAGCCACAAGTAAAAAGGAAATAGGACAGCCTTTTCAGCTACCCTGCAGGACTAAGTGCCTCCAACTAACTGCGAATCTGCCAAGGTCAGCTGTGCCAGAATCACCCAACTTAATGGTCGCAACGTACCTCCATCTATGCCTCACAGACAAACAAAGTACTGGTTTGTATATTTTTTAAACTTTTATTTTGACTCTTAACTTCTCATTTCCGATCTGTGTGCACGTGTGGTGCATTTTTATTATTTTTCTCGGGTTTTAGTAACTAATAAACTAACTCTTTCTTTGACTCAAGAAAGCCTGGTTAAATTGGCTCCTTAATAAAAGTAGATACCTTTGGACTGGAAAAAGGTATCCACGGGAGAAGATATTTTTAAACTAACCTTGTTGCGACCAACTGAGGGGGCTGAACAAAGAGTGGAGCCAGCTCATTCCTCCTCACCTGGGATTATAACAAAATTGAGGTCCTGTCCTGGTTGTAACAAATTGAGGACTTCGTCTGGGGGCCATTCTTGACACTGGTTAGACCTGTTTTGGTGATGTACCTTCTATGTATTTAGGCTGTTATATAATGCCCTTCACAACTGAGATATGGTTGGTTGTAAGATCTGTTACTCCTGCAGTCATAAACATTGACCCGTAATTTTGATTTTACAATGAGAGCATTCTCATTCTTAAAAATAAGTAATTATGACAAATGTAAGGTACAAAATATAGTAGAGAAAATCAAGCTAAATATAGAAAGAAAAGAGACAATCTTAATAAAAGGTATAAGAGGGACAAAGAGGATAAGAATAGATAAGCAGCCAAGAAAAGGGAACCTTTTATAAACATTTAAGTAGTAAAAGGAAGGGTGGGGCTGATAGGGACCAAGAAGGAAATATTCTTGTAGAGGCTGAGGGCATAGATGAGGTATTGAATGAGCATCTGAATTCAGAGAAGATGTTGCTGCCAGTGTAGCAGTTAAAGAGGAGGTGATGGTGATGTTGGATAGAATAAAAATAAGATTATGAACTTAAAAGCTTGGAAGTCCTTGAAGTAGAAAAGTCACCCAGTCCTGATGGGATGGATGCTAGCTTACTGAGGGAGGTAAGGGGTTGAACTTGCAGAAGCTCTGGCCACAATCTTCCAATCCCTCTTAGACATGGGCGTGGGAGGCGGGTGACAGTGGACTGGAGTAATGCAAGTATTACAAAAAAGGGGAGAGGAATAGACCCAGCAACTAAAGATCAGCCAACTTAACATCAGTGTTGGAGAATCTTTTCGAGACAATATTCCAGCACAAAACAAATTAATGCTTGGAAAAATATGGGCAAATAAGGAAAATCAGCCAATTATTAAAGGCAAATGATGCCTGGCTAACCTGATTGAGTTCTTTGATGAAATAACAGAGAGAGTTGATGTGTATATGGACTTTCAAAATGTGTTTAATAAAGTACTATAAAATAGACTTGTTGGCTAAATGATGGAAACTTTTTTTTGCACAAGTTGTTGTGATCTGGAAGGCAATGCCTGAAAAGTTGGTGGAAGCACAGTGTGTACCATCTACAAGATGTACTGCAGCAATTTGACAAGCCTCCTTTGACAGCCCCTTCCAAACCGATGACCCCTAGGAGGACGAGGGCAACAGATACATGAGAACACCACCACCTGCAAGTTTCTCTCCAAGCCATGCACTATCTTGACTTGGAACTGTATTGCCATTCCTTCACTGTTGCTAGGTCAAAAACCTGGAACTCCTTACCTAACAGCACTATGGATATACAGTAAGTCCTTGTTTTAAGATGCCCCGATTTAAATGGATTCACTATAAAGTGGTGTTTGTTTTATGTCCTGTTTCCTTGTTATAAGTGCTGATCTCTGCTATAACATTTTCTCTCATTTCGCGTGTCATCATGTCTTGGGGATCATTGGGTCGTATTGGGTTGGTGCCATGTACTGCAATCCTGTGTTCGAGGCAATATCGATTTTTTTTTTTGAAACAGAGTCATCCAAAGTCAGAGTTTTGGGTGAGACTTTAATCACTTTTTAAGTTGTTTTTTCCAATCAAAAAGTTGGAAGATTTGAATTCGATTTAAATTTTGCAGTTTTGCTGTGGCACTTTTAAACATGAGTGAGAAACACCCAGTGAGTGGTGGTATGTGCCTGGTGTTGAAAAGAAAGCGAGAAAAGCCATGAGCCCAGCAGTGAGATTGGATGTTTTACAATATCTTGAGGCAGGAGAACAAGCAGTTGGTATTGCTAGAGTGCTTGGCCTACCCCCTACGGTGCTACAGCACTCTGTGTACAGTTTTGGTCTCCTTATTTAAGGAAGTGAATGCGTTGGAGTAGGTTCAGAGGATGTTTGCTAGACTGATACTTGGAATAAGCGGGTTGTTTTATGAGGAAAGGTTCAACTGACTGGGCTTGTTTTCACTGGAGTTTAGAAGAGTTGAGGGGTGGTTTGACTGAAATATCAGGATTGGCAAGGTGGATGTGGAAAGGATGTTTCCTCTTGTGGGTGAGTCCAGATCTAGGGGGCACTGTTTTAAAATTAGGGGTTACCCTTTTAGGACAGAGATGAGAATTCTTTTCTCTGAGGGTTGTGCGAATCTGGAGCTCTCTGCCTCAGAATTTGGTGGAATTGGGGACATTGAATATTTTTAAGGCAGCGAAAGATAGATTCTTGTTAGGCAAGGGAATCAAAGATTATCGGGGATAGATGGGAATGTGGAATTTGAAACACAAACGGATCAGTCATGATCTTATTGAATGGTAGAGCAGACTCGAGGGGCTGAATGGCCTACTTCTGCTCCTATTTCATTTGTTCGTATGTAACAGCCAGGTCTTCCCCCAAGCCAACATGACCAGCATCAATGTTCTAAATACCTTAAAGAGTTTCAGTGGAGGTGGCTTTAGGGATGTCCTCAAAGCATCCCTGAAGAGGTGCAACGTCTCCCCAACCCATCAAGCCAGAGTGGAAGCAAACCATTCCCGAAGCTGAAAGACTGCCTAAGAAGAGAGAGAGAGACTGGTGAGTGTTATCTAATTTGAATTTTTAAAGCATTTCTTTTATAATTAGTGATTTATTTTATTTTGCAAGTTCTTTCAGCTGGGAATGCACAGTGCTGCACATGTGTATGGTACAGTATTTCAACTTGTACAGTGCTTTTTTCCAGGGCGAAATGTCAGAATGAACCTAACTCCAGCTTTAACATTAATTCCTCTGGGAAGCCAGATTCACATAAGGTTGATTTACTTCAAGTGGGTGTTTTTCAGGAACACAACCTTGTAGCAAGGATTTACTGTACCTACAAAACATGTACAGCAATGGTCCAACAAGGTGGCTCACCACAACCACCTTGAGGGCAATTAGGGATGGGTAAAAAGTGTTTGCATTGCTAATGGCACACTCATCCCATGAACGAATTAAATACAAGCTGCCAAGGATCTAAGCTCTAGAATTCCTTCTCTACACCTCTCCGCCTCTCTATCTCTCTTTCCCCTTTTAAGACTCCCCTTAAAACCTACATCTTTGACCAGGCTTTTAGGCATCTGCCCAATATCTCCTTGTGGCTCAGTGTCAAATTTTGTTTTAAAATGCTCCTGTGAAGCACCTTGGGCTATTTTACTATGCTAAAGGCAATGGCATAGTGGTATTGTCGACTAGTAATCCAGAGACCCAGGGTAATGCCCTGGGGCCCCGGGATTGAATCCCACCACGGCAGATGGTGGAATTTGAATTCAATGAAAATTTGGAATCTGAGAAAGTCTAACGATGACCATGAAACCATTGTCGGAAAAAAACCATCTGGTTCACTTGTGTCCTTTAGAGAAGGAAATCTGCCATCCTTACCTGGTCTGGCCCACATGTGACTCCAGACCCACATCAATGTAGCTGACTCTTAAATGCCCTCTGAAATGGCCTAGTAAGCCACTCAGTTATATCAAACCACTACAAAGTCTCAAAAAAAGGAATGAAACCGGCATCAACCTAGCCACTGGACACGACAATGGCAAACTCAGCCCTGTTGACCTTGCAAAGTCCTCCTTACTAACATCTGAGGGCTAGTAACAAAATTAGGAGAGATGTCCCACAGACTAGTCAAACAACAGCCTGCCATAATCATCCTCTCAGAATCATATCTTACAGATAATGTCCCAGTCACCACCATCACCATCCTGGATATGTCCTGTCCCAATGGCAGGACAAACCAGGCAGAGGTGGCGGCACAGTGGCTTACAGTCGGGAGGGAGTTGTCCTGTGTGTCCTCAACATCGACGCCGAACCCCATGAAGCCTCATGGCATCAGGTCAAACGTGGGCAAGGAAACCTCCTGCTAATTACCACGTACCACCCTCCTTTAGCTGATGAATCAGTGCTCCCCTATGTTGAACACCATTTGGAGGAAGGGTAACAAGGGAGGGTGGAAGGTGACAAGGATTCAGAATGTTCTCTGGGTGGGGGAACTTCAATGTCCATCACCAAGAGTGGCTCGGTAGCAGCATTAGTGACCGAGCTGGCTGAGTCCTAAATAACATAGCTGATAGACTGGGTCTGCGGCAGGTGGTGAGGGAACCAACAAGAGGGAAAAACATACTTGACCTCATCCTCACCAACTTGCCTGCTGCAGATGCATCTGTCCATGACAGTATCGGTAGGAGTGACCACTGCACAGCCATTGTGGAGATGAAGCCCTGTCTTCACATTGAGGATACCCTGCATTGTGTTGTGTGGCACTACCACCGTGCTAAATGGGATAGATTCCAAACAGATCTAGCAACTCTAGACTGGGCATCCATGAGGCGCTGTGGGCCATCGGCAACAGCAGAATTGTACTCGAACACAATCTGTAACCTCATGGCCTGGCATATCCCCCATCTACTATTACCATCAATCCAGGGGATCAACCCTGGTTCAATGAAGAGTGCAGGAGGGCATGCCAGGAGCAGCACCAGGCATACCTAAAATGAGGTATCAACCTGGTGAAGCTATAACACAGGACTACTTGCGTGTCAAACAGCATAAGCAGCAAGTAATAGACAGAGCTAAGTGATCGCACAACCAACAGATCAGATCTAAGCACTGCAGTCCTGTCACATCCAGTCGTGAATGGTGGTGGACAATTAGACAACTCACTGGAGGAGGAGGCTCCACAATTATCCCCATCCTCAACGATGGGGGAGCCCAGCACATCAGCGCAAAAGATAAGGCTGAAGCATTTGTTACAATCTTCAGCCAGAGCTGGTGAGTTGGTGATCCATCTTGGCCTCCTCCAGAGGTCCCCAGTATCACACATGCCTGTCTTCAGCCAATTTGATTCACTGGACGTGATATCAAGATAGTGGATATGCAAAGGCTATGGGCCCTGACAATATTCTGGCAATAGTACTGAAGACACGTGCCCCAGAAGTTGCCGTGCTCCCAGCCAAGCTGTTTCAGTACAGTTACAATACTGGCATCTACCCGGCTATGTGGAAAATTCCCCAGATATGTCCTGTACACGAAAAGTAGGACAAATCCAACCTGGCCAATTATTGCCCCATCAGTCCACTTTCGTTCATCAGTAAAGTGATGGAAGGGGTCATCAACAGTGCTATCAAGCGGCACTTGCTTAGCAATAATCTGTTTGTTGATGTCCAGTTTGGGTTCTGCCAGGGCCACTCAGCTCCTGACCTCATTACAGCCCTGGTTTAAACATGGACAAAAGAGCTGAACTCCCGAGGTGAGGTGAGAGTGACTGCCCTTGACATCAAGGCCGTATTTGACCGAGTGTGGCATCAAGGAGCCCTAGCAAAACTGGAGTCAATGGGAATCAGGGAGAAAACTCTCCACTGGTTGGACTCATACCTAACACAAAGGAATATGGTTGTGTTCCACTGAACATCAAGCCATTGTTTCCAGGACTGTCACTGATCTCATCTCCTCTGGAGATCTTCCTCCCACAGCTTTCAACCTGATAGTCGCCCAACCTCGGACGGCCCGCTTCTACCTCCTACCCAAAATCCACAAACAGAACTGTCCCGGCAGACCGATCGTGTCAGCCTGTTCCTGCCCCACGGAACTCATTTCTCGCTATCTTGACTCCCTTCTCTCTCCCCTTGTCCAGTCCCTTCCCACCTACATCCGTGATTCCTCTGATGCCTTACGTCACATCAACAATTTCCAGTTCCCTGGCCCCAACCGCTTCTTCTTCGCCATGGACGTCCAATCCCTCTACACCTCCATCCCCCACCAGGATGGTCTGAGGGCCCTTAGCTTCTTCCTTGAACAGAGGCCCCAACAATCCCCATCCACCACTACTCTCCTCCGTCTGGCTGAACCTGTTCTCACACTGAACAATTTCTGCTTTAACTCCTCTCACTTCCTCCAAATAAAAGGTGTGGCTATGGGTACCCGCATGGGCCCCAGCTATGCCTGTCTCTTTATGGGGTATGTGGAACATTCCTTGTTCCAGTCCTACTCCAGCCCCCTCCCACAACTCTTTCTCCGGTACATCGATGATTACTTCGGTGCTGCTTCATGCTCTCGTCGGGACCTGGAAAAATTTATTAATTTTGCTTCCAATCTCCACCCCTCCATCATTTTCACATGGTCCATCTCTGACACTTCCCTTCCCTTCCCTTCCTTGACCTCTCTGTCTCAATTTCTGGTGATAGACTGTCCACCAATATCCTGACCAAGCCTACTGACTCCCACAGCTACCTCGACTACAGCTCCTCACACCCCACTTCCTGTAAGGACTCCATCCCATTCTCTCAGTTCCTTCATCTCCGTCGCATCTGTTCTGATGATGCTACCTTCAAAAACAGTTCCTCTGACATGTCCTCCTTCTTCCTTAACCGAGGTTTTCCACCCACGGTCGTTGACAGGGCCCTCAACCGTGTCCGGCCCATCTCCCGCGCATCCGCCCTCACGCCTTCTCCTCCCTCCCAGAAACATGATAGGGTCCCCCTTGTCCTCACTTATCACCCCACCAGCCTCCGCATTCAAAGGATCATCCTCCGCCATTTACGCCAACTCCAGCATGATGCCACCACCAAACACATCTTCCCTTCACCCCCCCGACGGCATTCCGTAGGGATCGTTCCCTCCGGGACACTCTGGTCCACTCCTCCATCACCCCCTACTCCTCAACCCCCACCTATGGCACCTCCCCAAGCCCACGCAGAAGATGCAACACCTGCCCCTTCACTTCCTCTCTCCTCACCGTCCAAGGGCCCAAACACTCCTTTCACGTGAAGCAGCATTTCACTTGCATTTCCCCTAACTTAGTCTACTGCATTCGTTGCTCCCAATGCGGTCTCCTCTACATTGGAGAGACCAAACGTAAACTGGGCGACCGCTTTGCAGAACACCTGCGGTCTGTCCGCAAGAAAGACCCAAACCTCCCTGTCGCTTGCCATTTTAACACTCCACCCTGCTCTCTTGCCCACATGTCTGTCCTTGGCTTGCTGCATTGTTCCAGTGAAGCCCAACACAAACTGGAGGAACAGCACCTCATCTTCCGACTAGGCACTTTATAGCCTTCCGGACTGAATATTGAATTCAACAACTTTAGATCTTGCCAACTTCCTCGTCCATCCCCACCCCCTTTCTGTTTCTTCCCCCTCCCTTTTGTTTTTTCCAATAATTTATATAGATTTTTCTTTTCCAACCTATTTCCATTATTTTTAAATCTATACCTGTAATGCCCTGTCAGTCTTTCCACCCCACCCCCACTAGAGCTGTACCTTGAGTGTCCTGCCATCCATTCTTAATTAGCACATTCTCTTAGATAATATCACCACCTTCAACACCTCTTTGTTCCTTTATCTGTGACATCTTTTGATTATCTGCTCCTAACACTGCTTGCTTGTCCCTACAATCACCTCCCCCAACCCCCCCCCAACTTCTCTCCCCCCACCGCCCCCCCACCTTAAACCAGCTTATATTTCACCCCTCTCCTAATATTACTCAGTTCTGTTGAAGGGTCGTGAGGACTCGAAACATCAACTCTTTTCTTCTCCGCCGATGCTGCCAGACCTGCTGAGTTTTTCCAGGTAATTCTGTTTTTGTTTTGTTTTGGATTTCCAGCATCCGCAGTGGTTTTTTGTTTTTATGGTTGTGGTTGTTGGAGATCAGTCATCTCAGGCCCAGGACATCACTGCAGGAGTTCCTCAGGGTAATGTCCTAGGCCCAACCATCTTCAGCTGCTTCATCAATGACCTTCGTTCCATCATAAGGTCAGAAGTGGGGATGTTCGCTAATGATTGCACAATGTTCAGCACCATTCACGACTCTTCAGATACTGAAGCAGTCCATGCTCAAATGCAGCAAGACCTGGATAATATCCATGCTTGGGCTGACAAGTGGCAAGTCACATTCATGTCACATTCGTGCCACAAAAGTGCCAGGCAATGCCTATCTCCAACAAGAGAGAATCTACCATTGCCCCTTGATGTTCAATGGCATTACCATCGCTGAATCCCCCACTATCAACATCCTGGGGTTACCATTGATCAGAAACTGAACTGGACTAGCCACATAAACACTGTGGCTACAAGAGCAGGTCAGAGGCTAGGAATCATGCAATGAGTAACACACCCCCTGATTCCCCAAAGCCTGTCCACCATCTACAAGGCACAAGTCGGGAGTATGATGGAATACTCCCCACTTGCCTGGATGAATGCAGCTCCAACAACACTCAAGAAGCATGACACCATCCAGGACAAAACAGCCTGCTTGATTGGCACCACATCCACAAACATTCACTCCCTCCACCACTGATGCACAGTAGCAGCAGTGTACACCATTTACAAGATGCACTGCAGGAATTCACCAAGACAGCTTCTTCCGAACCCTTGACCTCTACCACCTAGAAGGACAGGGGCAGCAGATGGATGGGAACACCACCAGCTGGAAGTTCCCCTCCAAGCCACTCACCATCCTGACTAGGAACTATATCGCCGTTCCTGGGTGGAAACCCTGGAACTCCCTCCCTAACAGCACTGTGGGTGTACCTACGCCACAGGGACTGCAGCGATTCAAGAAGGCAGCTCACCACCACCTTCTTAAGCGCAACTAGGGATGGGCAATAAATGCTGGCCCAGCCAGCGAAGGCCACATCCCCCAAATGAATAATAAAAAAAACATAAATATACATTGTTGTTCTTAATGGAATTATTGGGGCATTCCCCATCTCTTTTGAAGGAAGTGTATCAACTGAATTCCAATGCAATTCTAAATTATTATAAAGGGAATGTTATGATCCTTGGCCAGACCCTAGGACTAGGGGGAGATCTGCTTAGAGACTAATTATATTTTGTTTAAAGTACAGAAAGGTTGAGCTTTTGGACACCTGCTTTTGGAATAAATCTACAAGATTCCACGGATTTTTAAACAAACAAAGATAAACTTTACTATGCAAGGTCAGAGAGAGAAAATAATTTACAATATCTATATTCAGGGTAAGTATGAGGTACATGTGAATTAACAGATGAACTGTGGTTGGACACACCACATTACAGAATAAATGACAGATGCAACCAAAACAGGTTCCATGTATTTTTCAACAAACCACTCAGATGTTCGCCCCATTGTGAGTCAACCGATCTCACTGAAGCTTCATCTTTCTCACCAGGGTTTCCAATCTCCATCTTTGAAGATCTCTTTGGAATTCTCTCCAAAAGTCACTCCCACTTGGACGGCTTTGACAACAGCCCACCTCTCAGGGTTTCAATCTCTCCTTCCAAGATTCCTTTTCCCTGGATTTCTGAGTAAACTCAAACACTAGCTTACAAGCACGCTTTCAGATCTAGGGCCATGCCAAGCAGAATACCACTGCTTCAAAGGGGCAGCTTTTCCCCAACAGCCCTCTTTACATAAAGAAACAGCTGCTGAGAGCAGACTTTAAGTTGGAGCCTGTTTCTCTTCTCCTATTTTTTGATTTTACTGGGATTTGTTTCTGTCCCTTTTGTCTTTGTGACACTTGTTGGCTGGCTGACTGCCTCAAGAAGAGCTGTTCACTGACCCTTGAACTGATATGGTGACCTATCAAAACACTCCCAAAGGATCCCACACTTGTTACTAGGCAGGAACCAATGTAACATGTATTGGAACATTCTGTACCTTAAATGTTACCATCTCCACAAACTGCTCACTTAACACACACAGACTCAAAGATCAATGGATTTCATAACGGGAGACTACGTAATGATGTTTTGTCACATTAGCTAGTGCCAACCTTCCATGGTAACACTCTCACTTCTAAGTCAGAAAGTTGTGTGTTCCAAGCCTCAATCCAGAGATTGTGTGTAATTTATCTTTAAATATTCAACCTCCCTCCAAGCCGCGTATCTATTGATGCAGTGCCAAGGGAATGTTCACTGTGTGAGGTGTTATCTTTTGATGACACATTAAAATGAGGCCCCATCTGTTCTTGCAATATGAAAGATCTCAAAGCACCATTTTGATGAAGAGCAGAGGAGTTCTTCCAGTGTCTAGGCCAATATTTATCCCTCATTCAAACATCACTAAAACTGGTTTACCAATGCTCATCACATTGCTGTGTGGGGCCTTATTGTGATCAAATTGGCTACTCTGTTTCCTATAATGGAGATAACTTTTCAAAAGTACTTAACTGGCTCTGAAGCAGGGATGTGGTAAAGTGGTGAGCATAGCAGCCTTCCAACCAGTTGGGCGGCGGGGTTTGATTTCTGGCCATTGCGCTCTGTTAAATGTAACCATGCCAGCTGTGGCTCAGTGGGCAGCATTATTTGTTCAAGGGTCCAGGTTCAAGTCCCACTCCAGCACTTGTGCACAAAATCAAAAATCAGGGCTCACACTCCTGTGCATTACTGAGGGTGTGCTGCACTGAGAGGTAGTTTTCTGATGCGTTGTTAAACCGAGACCCCATTTGCCTGCTATGGTCCCTGTAGAAGATTCCCATGGCACTCTTTCAAAAAAGAGGCAGGGAGTTATCTATCCCTGGCATCCTGGCTAATATTTATCCCTCAGTTAAAATTCACAAAAAGAATGATTATCTGGTCATTATCACATGTGAGAGTTTCCTGCATTACAACAGGGAACATACTACAAAAACACTTCTGTAAAGTGGCTGTAAAGTGCTTTGAGAGCTCGGGATAAAAGTGCTGTATGAATGCAAGTCTTAAAGGAGCCTTATAACATGCCAAAGTCATGACAATGCAAGTCTTATCTTTTTCTCCTCGCTAATGGGTCTAAAATTTAGACTAAATTTTTTTTTGGAAAAAAATACTTTATTCATAAAATATCTGAAAGAACATTACAAAACATTTCTAAATGGCCATCACAAAAAGTGCAATCAGATTCAACTTTTACACATGGATCACGAGGTGCTTCAATACAATCAATGAATATTACAGTCATTTCAATATGGTCATTACAGACAGTCAGTGCAACGGCATTGGAGTTATGGACACATCATGTTGCACTCCAAGGTGCTTCAATATAATTATAATACATTTAGTATGCACTACATACATTCATTGCGAGTCGAACAGCCCAAAGGGTCTATACAATTCCCAGCCCCTCGGTGCACTATGACAGAAATTTAGACTCTAAATGCTGGCTGGCCCTGCCATTTAAATAGGAGGGTGGGAGCTAGAGCCTCAGCAGTTGTTTCTCTTGCCCAGACCAGCTGCTGAGGGGCGAATGAGGGCGATGGCCTGGATGAATTCGCTATCGATATGGGATGGACGGATACTACCCGAAGGTCCAAACCCATCAATAGATACGCGGCTTGGAGGGAGGTTGAATATTTAAAGTGGGCCCACCTCCTATGCCAGGGAACTGGCGTCAAGTACTACGCAAACGACTATGCTTCTAATTCCTGGATTAAAAACCTGTTTCAACATTAAGCAATCCAGACTCATCAATAGTTTGCTTCTGCGGTGCAATCTCTACCCGACGAGATCCACCCTAAACAGAGGCAGACAGCACCATAACAAATCCTGTAGGAGATGTGAGGCTCACATCTCCGGCAGCTGCCCGTTTGTGAAAAATGCAAGAATCAATAGACATAACAAAACCTGAGACCCGAGCGAAGCCGCAGATCCGAGAAATCCCGCCCCCTCCTGAAACTGACACAATCAAACTCGCAGCCGATTGGCTTAGCTGGCGGCGATTGTTCTCTTCGCGGGCCCATTGGGTAGAACAAAAAAGAAGGCGGGGCCTCTCCCTCCCACTCCTGCGGCGTTGATTGGTCGCCGGATCCTCACCCGGAAGCGTGCTGCCCTTATGTTGTTTTTGATGTACCGCTACTGTAAAATAAAGAGAAGGCGCAACCGGATCCCGGGCTGGTAGCTGGATCCCGGGCTGGTAGCTGGATCCCGGCGTGGGGGGAAGGAGCAGCATGTCTTTCCAGGAGTATTGGGAGGAATGGGAAGGCCTGGACAAAGATTATCAGCTCTTGCAGGTAACATTAACCCTCTTCCACCCACCCCCTAAGGCCGGACACAAGCCGCCTCTTCAGCTCTCTGTGCCCCCCCACAAGAGCTTGAACTCCAGAGGTCCCACCCCTCCCCTGTCTTCCATTGGTGGATTGCTGGAGCCTAGTCCCTATGATCTCACTTCTGATTTGACGATGTGGCTGTCAGTCATAAATTCTACTGATTGGCAACTGATCATGATTGCTCTCTGGACGGAGGGTAGAGTTCCTGAGTTTGCTTCGAAAAATGCAACGTGTCTCCTCCATTCGGCGAAATGAGTCTCTCAATTAATCACTACTTCCTGTTCCAAATATACAATACACTAATTTTATTTCACCCAATCTGGATAATTCCTTTAAAATTAATATTTTAAGAAAAAATCTCTTTCAAGTCCAAAAGTGGCCAGGACTGCTCCCAAATTTCACATACTCCCCGGGATCGCGACTTGAACAGCTATATTGTTTATAGTTTACAAGATTGACTTGTAAAACTTTTAAAGTTATATCTTAGTGCTGGCATAAGCCTTCAGACTTTGCTTCATTTTGTGTGCTTGCGTATTTCTGAGGTGTTCAGTATAGGAAAGGTAGATTATTGGACAGGCTGAAGACAGTGAGTTGGGTTGGAGTGAGTAGCCATGCTGAAAACTACATGCAAATATTAGATTTAATAGTGCAGGTCCATATTCAGTTTTAGGAAAGTAAAATGGTTTCCAAGATTCCTGTAGCAGAGTGAAACTTGTCAATATGCAAAGCTGAAAGTAACAAAAATCTAAGTTTACACTGGATTCTCATACCATCAATTACTTTGAAATGTAGTGATTGTTATGTAGGCAAATATAACAAGACTTTTCAACAATCAGCAATATTAATCATTAATCTGTGTTTTTTGGTGTTACTTGTTGAGGAAGAAATAATGTTGGGAAAGTGGAGGTCAACAGTTGGAACTGGTATTACAATTCAAGTACCTGAGAAGTGACTTGTCCAAAGATGGTCACTGCCATAAAGAAATTAGAGCTGGAATGGCAAAGAATGAGTCCTCCAAAGAGGAATGAGTAGAGACCTTAAGAAAATAATTATCAAGGCTGTGATTTGAAGTGTATTGTTGGGCAGGGTTGAAACATGGACCTTGAGAAAAATGGACACACAAAGACTAGAAAGTTGTGAAGTGTGGTTCTGGAGAAGGATGGAGCGAGTCAGTTGGAGAGAACACAAGAGCAACGAAGAAGTTGTCAGGATGGTGACGGAGGAGAGAATCATTGGTGACTATCATCAAGGAAAGGCAACAGGGTTAGATTGGCTACATCCTAAAGCAGGAAGGAGGTAATTGAAGGAAGATTAGAGGAATTGAGACCAAGAGGGAGAAAGAGAATAACGATGTTAGACAAAAACAGAAAGTGCTGGAAAAACTCAGCAGGTCTGACAGCATCTGTGGAAAGAGAAAAACAAAGTTAACGTTTCGAGTCCATATGACCCTTTTTCAGATGATGTTAAGACAACTTGAAATTGAAAATGGGAAGCTCCTGTGAGCAATGGAAGAGGGAAGTGCAAAGCTGCAAGGTGTGAAGTAAAGAGTAGAGCACCTGCCCTTAGGAAGATCACTACTACTATTTGTTGAAGGAGGAACATTGACCAGGACTTTGGGAGGACTCCCAGATCTGCATGCCTATTCAATTCAATGGTCTCCTGTGGCAATTTATTCCACAAATCTACAATTTTGGCTTTAATTCCCCATATTGAACCCTCTATGTTTACTGTATTGAACAGCTTTGTCAGTTCCCTTCAGAACAAGCCCAACTCCCTTCCCTCATAATGTAAATTCCTGATGGTCATTGAATGCTTTCACTTCCCATTGACTGGGAGATAGCTAGTTTTCAATCTGGCTTCAAGTAATGAGATGAAGGACAACTCTGTTGACTGCAGCATCCTGCAAGAAATGAGTTGGGCAGTCTGCACAAAACTAGCACTAAAAGAAAAAATTGTATATATATTGCACCTTTCTTGTTGAGGTGCCCAAGAGCCACTGAGTTACTTTTCACGTACAAGTGCTGTTGTAAAGTAGGCAAGCACAGCAGTGAATTTACACACAGCAGGTTCTCTCAAACAACACTGACATAAATGACCAGTTAATCTGTTTGGGCAGGAAATGAGGCAGAAATGTTGGCTAGGACACAGAGAACTTTGGAAAAAAAACTGTTATGAATTCTTTTATATAGACCTGAACAAGCCCAAAAGGCAGAACCTGTGATAATATAACTATCCCTTAGTGCTGCACTAGAGTGGCAGCCTAGATCATGTGCTCAAGTCCTGAAATGTTGCTTGATGCCACAGCCTCTCTGACTGTGACTAAGTTGGCAATCTCACTCATGCCACAAGAATGGCTGGCGCAGGAAATGGAAAATATAAGACTGGCTTAGTAAGAGCTGTCCTTGTGAAGTAAGACCAAGACAAGTTGTTGGGGCAAACTAGATATAGCTTTACCATACAGCTGACTGTGCCTGACTTGACCTGGGAGAGCTTGATATTGCATGTTTGAAATGGGAAAATATGCTAACACCCCCACACCTCTCTTCCTTTCTTTTTCTTCAAATATTTCAGCAGTAACCAGCTCCAGTCAATTTGATTAGTATAACAATCTTGGTGTTTTGCAGAGATGGTGAAAGCAGTTTTGGTACTAGAGGAACATTGGGGAGGAAGTTGAGCTTAGAGGATGCTAAGATTCTGTATCGCTAATCTCTGAGACAGCAGCCAGAAATGCTGTTAGAATCTAGGCTCGAGGCACAAGGGTTAGTCTGACCAATTTTCAGCTGCAGGAGGTTGTCTCTCATTCAGATCTTCATAAGTCAGTAAAATTGAGAATGCCCATTCCTCTTGAGCGAATGGATGATCCTTGCCCAAATGAAACCTTCCTATACAGAGCATTAATAATGACCACCATTTAAACGCAATTACAGCATCTTGTGTAGATGAAAGTTAAATCGTAAGCATTAGCCTAAACTCTGTGGTTGCAATCTCACCTCTGAGTCAGAAGGTCATAGGCTGAAGTCCTACTCTGGTGACTTAAGCACATAATGTAGACTGGCATTTCAGAGCAATACTGAGGGAGTGCTACATTGATGGAAATGCTGTCTTTTAGATAAGAGGTTTTAAACCAAAGCTGCTCTGCCTCAAGTGGAGGTAGAAGATACCGAGGTATTCCCAGTGTTCTGGCCACATCCCTGAACACAGAAATTATCTGGAAAAACTCAGCAGGTCTGGCAGCATCGGTGGAGAAGAAAAGATTTGACGTTTCGACTCGAAACGTCAACTCTTTTCTTCTCCACCGATGCTGCCAGACCTGCTGAGTTTTTCCAGGTAATTCTGGTTTTGTTTTTGTTTTTGTTTTGGATTTCCAGCATCCGCAGTAGTTTTTTGTTTTAATAAGAAATTATCTACACTGTTTCCCTATGATATTGACTTAAAAAGTTTTCCATTGGCTAAAATGCTTTGGGATGTCCTGAGGATTTGAAAATTGTGAGATGAATGCTAATTTCTTTTATTTTTCTCTCTCCCTCTTCTGCTCACATCATTCTCTCTCTCTCCTTGACCCGGAAAAGGAAATAAGGTTTAACTCAATCTTGCTCTCCCCTATTGGAAGATCCAGTTTTATGATTGATATCACTCTGAGTTGTGTCGTCTTTTGCCTGTTTCTTATTGCTGTGTACACTGGACATGCACTGAAGCACTGCAAAAAATAAAGCTGAGAGATTGCAGATCTCTTGCTAATATTTGAACAAAGTACAACAACACTTGCATTTATATAGCCCCTATAGTGTGGTAAAACATCCCAAGGTGCTTCCCAAGAGCATTATCAAACACTGAGCTGCATAAAGAGATATTAGGATAAGCGACCAAAAACTTAAGTCAAAGAGGTAGGTTTAAAGGAGCATCAAAGGAGGAGAGAGAGAGGGGGAAATGTTTAAGGAGGCAATTCCAGAGCTAAGAACCTAGGAAGTGATGGTCTCCACTGGTGGCATGAAGGAAATTAGAGATTAGAAGGGAATAGAGATCTTGGAAGGTTGTAAGTCCATAAGGAAGCTTGCCTTTCTCAGCCCCTAATTGCTAAGCAGTAGGACAAAGTTGAGTTGTGTATAGTCCGAGAGTCCTACCTACATCAATATTTACAGTTTTGCTGGTTCTTCTCCTCCAGGAAACACACAAACTCTACAAGCAACAGTTAGAAGAGGTAATCAAGCTTCAAAATTCCTGCCTCAGTTCCATTGAACGACAGAAGAAGAAATACAAGGAACTCTCCAAAAATCTTAAGCGGTAAATATTATTTCCTGTAGATTGGTCTGCTGAACTTAATTCTGAAGTGTTCCCACTCACTCTCCTTCCTCAAATAATAACATCACACTTGTTTTCATCCAGTGGGGAAGGTGGGAAAGAAAAAACAAAGCAAAGCGAAAAAGAATAAAAACAGAAAATGCTGGGAAGACTTAGCAGGTTAAGAAGTAACTGTGGAGAGAGAAACAGGGTTAACTTTTCAAGTTTTTGACCCTTCCAGAAGGCATTTGATAAGGTGCCAAATCAAAGGTTACTACACAAGATATGATTACATGGTGTAAGGGATAACATATTAGCATGAATAAAGAATTGGTTAACTAACAGGAAGCAGAGTGTTGGGATAAATGGGCCTTTGGCCGTTGGCAAGCTATAATTTGGAATGGGATCAGTGCTGGGGCCTCAATTATTTACAATCTATATCGATGATTTGAATGAAGGAACTGAATGTAAATTTGCTGATGACACAAAGATAGGTAGGAAAGTAAATTGTCAAGAGGAAGTAGAGAGTCTGCAAAGGGATATAGACAGGTTAAGTGAGTGGGCAAAAGTTTGGCAGATGGAGTATAATGTTGGAAAATGTGAACTTATCCACTTTGGCAGGAAGAATAGAAAAGTTAAATCCTATTTAAATAGAGATTGCAGATTCAGTGGTACGGAAGGATCTGGGTGTCCTGGTACATGAATCACAAAAAGTTAGTATGCAGGTACAGCAGGTAATAAGGAAGGCAAATGGAATGTTGGCATTAATTGCAACGTGAATGGAATATAAAAATAGGGAAGTTTTACTGCAGCTGTACAGGGCATTAGTGAGACCATACCAGGAGCACAGTGTACAGTTTTGGTCTCCTTTTTTTAAAAAAAAAGATATAACTGCAGATTAGAAGCAGTTCAGAGAAGGTTCGACTCATTCCTGGGATGATGGGCTTATCCTATGAAGAAAAGTTGGGCCTATACCCATTGGAGTTTAGAAGAATGAGAGCTGATCTTATTGAAAGCTCAAATATTGGTGTGGGAGAAGTGGGTTCCAGTTTGTGGGGGACTGGCACCAATACTGGGAAAAGTGGGGGCTGTACCATCAGGACAATCTACACCTGAACCGGGCTTGGACCAGTAATCCTGCGAACCGCAAAACTAGGGTAGTAGAGAGAGTTTTAAACCAAATACTGAGGGCAAGGGATCAAATGTGGAAAGATGTGGTATATCAAAGAGTAGAGACAAAGTAAGAGAGGAAAATAGGAATATGGGAAATGAGGGTTGGAGAATGGCAGGAAGGGACAGAGAGAAAAAACCTAAGAATGCACAAAGAATCAAGACTAGATGTCACAAAGATAACAAAAAAGATTAAACTAAAGGCTCTACATCTGCACGTAGCATTCATAAAGTAAACAAATTGATAGTGTACATTGAAGTAAATAAATATGCTCTGATAGCCAATCCAGAGACCTGACTGCAAGATGACAAGGATTGAGTCCTGAATATTGAGGGGTATATTTCTTTCAAGAAGAATAAGAAGCTAAATAAAGGTGGAGGGGTAGTACTGTTAATCAAGGATGGTGTTTGTGCAATAGTTAGAAATGACCTTGGTTCAGGGGATCAGGATGTGGAATCAATTTGGCTGGAGATGAGGAATAGTAGGGGAAAGAAGTCACTAGTGGGAGTGGACTACAGGCACCCTAACAGTACCCACAATGTAGGACAAAGTATACACGAAAAAATATTGGATGCTTGTGATAAAGGGACAGCAATAATCATGGGTGATTTTAATCTACATATAAGCTGGAAAAATCAGATTGGCAGTAGTAGCCTGGATGAGGAATTCATAGAATGCTTTTGAGAGAGTTTCTTAGAGCAGCATGTTCTGGAACCAATCAGAGAGCAGGTTATATTAGATTTGGTATTGTGTAATGTGACAGGATTAATTAATGATCTCAGAGTAAAGGCACCTCTAGGTAGCAGCGACTAAGATATGATTGAATTTTATATCCAGTTTGAAAGGGAGAAGAATGGGTCTAGTATTTTAAAGATTATTTTAAATTTAAATAAGGGCAATTATGTGGGCATGAAAGCTGAGCTAGCTGAAGTGAACTGGGATACTAGGCTAGGGGATAGATCAACAGAGAAGCAATGGTAGACATTTAAGGGGATGTTTCAGAATATTCAGAATAAGTACATTCCTACTATAAAGAAACATTCTGAAGGGAGGACCCACCGTCCATGGTTAACTAAAGAAGTTCGGGAAAGCATCAAACTTAAAGAAAAAGTATATAACTGCGCAAAGATGAGTGGCAGGTCAGATGATTGGTCAGAATATAAAGAATGGCAGAGAATGACTAAAAGGTTATTCGGGAGAAAGAACTTAGAGTATGAGAGGAAGCTAGTTAGAAATGTAAAAATGGATAGCAAGAATTTCTACAGGTATTTAAACAGGAAAAGAGTAGGTAAAGTGAATGTTGGTCTTCTAGAGAGTAACAGTGGGGAGTTAATAGTAGATAATAAGGAAATGGCAGATGAAATGAACAAATATTTTTGCTTCTGTCTTCACTATAGAAGATGCAAAAAACATTCTGTAATAGCTGTAAATCGGGAGGTGCAGGGGAGAGAGGAACTTGGTGAAATTATAATCATTAGGGAAGCAGTACTGAGCAAACTGATGGAGCTGTGGGCTGACAAGGATCCAGATCGACTGCATTCTAGAGTCTTAAAAGAGGTGGCTAATGAGGTAGTAGATGCATTGGTGTTAATTTTCCAAAATTCCCTAGATTCTGGAAAGATTCCATCAGATTGGAGAGTAGCAAATATAACCCATCTGTTCAAGAAGGGAGGGAAGCATATATATATAAAAAAACTATAAGCCAGTTAGCTTGACGTCTGTCATGGGGAAGGTGTTAGTCGATCATTAAAGAGGATATAGCAGGGCACTTAGAAAAACTCAAGGTAATCAGGAAGAGTCAGCATGGCTTTATGAAAGGGAAATCATGTTTAACCAATTTGTTAGAGCTCTTTGAAGGAGTAACATGTGTGGTGGATAGAGGGGAGCCTGTAGACGTACAGTACTTGTTTTTCCAGAAGGCATTAAAGGTTATTGCAGAAAATAAAAGCTCATAGTGTAGGGGGTAATATATTAGCCTGGATAGAAGATTGGCTGGCTGGCAGAAAACCGAGAGTATGCATAAATGGGTCTTTGTCTGATTGGCAGGTTGTGACGAGGGGAGTCCAGCAGGGGTCTGTGCTGGGGTCTCATCTTTTTACAATTTACATCAATGAATCAGATGAGGGGAGTGAAGGCATGATAGCTAAATTTGCAAATGACACAAAAATAGGTAGGAAAGTATGTTGTGAAGAAGATATAAGGAGTTTGCAGACGGATATACGTAAGTTGAGTGAATGGGCAAAATTCTGGCAGATGGAGTATAATGTGGTAAAATGTGAAGTTGTTCACTTTAGGAGGAAGAATAAAAAAGCAGAGTATTACTTAAATGGAGAACGGCTGCATAATTCCAAGGTGCAGGGGGATCTAGGTGTTCTCGTGCATGAGTCACAAAAAGTTAATATGCAGGTACAGCATGTAATCAAGAAGGTTAATGGAATGCTATCCATTATTATGAGAAGAATTGAACATAATATTAAGGATGTTACACTTCAGTTATACAAGGCATTGGTGAGACCGCATCTCGAATACTGTGTGCAGTTTTGGTCTCCTTGTTTATGTAAGGATGTAAATGTGTTGGAGGCAGTTCAGTGGAGGTCTACTAGATTGATAACTGGAATGAGCGAGTTGTCTTATGAGGAAAGGTTGGACAGGCTGGGCTTGTTTCCACTAGAGTTTAGAAGAGTGAGGGGTGACTTGGATGAAGTACATAAGATCCTGAATGGTCTTTATAAGGTAGATGTGGAAAGGATGTTTCCCCTTGTGGGTGAGTCCAAAACTCTTTTAAAATTAGGGGCCGCCCTTATAGGATAGAGATTAGGAGAATTTTTTTCTGAGGGTTGTGCGACTTTGGAACTCTGTCTCAGAAGGTGGTAGAGGTGGGATCACTGAATATTTTTAAGGCATAGGTAGATCGATTCTAGTTAGGCAAGGATCAAAGGTTATTGTAGAATTCGAAACACAAACAGATCAGCCATGATCTTATTGAATGGCGGAGCAGGCTCGAGGGGCCGAATGGTCTACTTCTCCTATTTTGTATGTTCTTATGAAACATATAAGTTCCTGGGGGGATTTGATAGGGCAGATACCAAGAGGATGTTTCGTTTTGTGGGGCAGACTAGAACCAGGGGACACAGTTTAAGAATAATGGATCTACCATTTAAGATGGAGATAAGGAGAAATTTTTTTCTCCCAAAGGGTTGGTAGTCTGTGGAATCCTCTTCCCCAGAAAGGAGTAGAGGCAGGGCCCTTGAATTTATTCAAGGCTGAGTTAGATAGACTTTTGATAGACGAGGGAGTCAAGGGTTATGAGGGGCAAACGGCAAAGTGGAGTCATGACACACCAGATCATGGAGCATGCTGGAAGGACTGAATGGCCTACTTTTGTTCCTGAGCCCTATGTTCCTACCTTTCATTGGAACTGGGTAAAGTTAGAAATATAATAGGTTTTAAGCCAGTGGAAGGGAGGACGTAGGAAAAAGCACAAAAGGGAAGGTCTGTGATAGGATGGAAGACAGGAGAGATTACACGATTAAAGGATTGGCTGTGCAGGGCCAAAGGGAGTGGTAATGGGCCAAGTAAAGAAACAAAAAAAGTGTGATTAGAGGAGGTGTGAATGGCAGGATAAGCTGCTGTTGGAATGCTAAAAACAAGAGAAAAATGAGTTAAAACCAAAACCTACAAAAGAAGGAAACCAGCAAAAGCAAAAAAAAAAGAACTTGCATTTATGTAGCATCTTTCACATCCTCAGGACATTTCAATGTGCTTTACAGCCAGTGAAATACCTTTCAACCATTGTTGTAATGTAGGAAAACGAAGCAGATACTCCTTTTGATGGTTGAGTGATAAGTTTTGGTCCAGCCAGTTTGAGAGCTGTGGAATCTTTTATTTTTATTCTTTCACAAGATGTGGGCTTTGCTGGCTGGGCCAGCATTTATAGCCTTTCCTAATTGCCCTTGAGAAGTGCCCTTGGTGCTGAGCTGCCTTCTTGAACAGCTGTGGTCCATGTGGTGTAGGTACACCCACAGTGCTATTAGGAAGGAAGTTCCAGGATTTTGACCCAGCAGCAGTCTAGATATAGTGCCAAGTCAGGATGGTATGTGGCTTGGAGGGGAACTTCCAGCTGGTGGTGTTCCCATCTATCTGCTACCCTTGTCCTTCTAGATGGCAGCGGTCGTGGGTTTGGAAAGTGCTGTCGAAGGAGCCTTGGCAAATTGGTGTTGTGCATCTTGTAGATGGCGCACACAGCTGCTACTGTGTGCTAGTGGTGGATGGTGTGAATGTTTAAGGTGGTGGATGGGATGCTGATCAAGTGGGCTGCTTTGTCCTGGATGGTGTTGAGCATCTTGAGTGTTGTTGGAGCTGCACTCATCCAGGCAAGTGGAGAGTATTCCATCACACTCCTGTCTTGCGTCTTGGAGATGATTGATAGGCTTCAGGGAGTCAGGAGGTGAGTTTCTCGCTGCAGAAGGGCTCTTGTAGCTGCAGTATTTATAAGGCTTGCTCAGTTTCAGTTTCTGGTCATTGGTGTTTATGTCCTCTTGAAATGGCAGACTGCCATGGTTTAACATTTCATCCAAAAGACTCTGACAGTACTGCATTGAGGTATTGGCCTGGACTATTTGCTCCAGAAATGGGACTTGTAGCTTTTGGCTAAGAGGGGAAAGTGCTACCAACTGAGCCAAGCTGACTCACTACAGTGCAGTTTCAGTTGGGAATGGGCAGTGTTCGTGATGTTAACTCTTGATCTGATTCCTATCCTCATAGCTGTCAGTTGCCAGAGACTGAAGAGCAGCTGAGAGACACTGGTTTCATCCAGGAACTGATGAAGGAAAGACAAAACATCTTCTTTGAAATGGAAGCGTTCCTCCCGAAAAAAAATGGGTAAGTAAGCACTACGAGTGACCCTATCTAATTAACCCTTTCAGTGCCATGGATGAGTTTGCTTGTCCAGACCATGGGCTAATGGGGATCAACGATATTTTTCCTCATCACAGGAAGACTTACTTCCTGAAAGCATCTTTGCTAGTCAAAGATTGACCTTAGTGTGCCTATTCATGCACATGTTCAGACTCTAGACTTTCGATAGGTTGGAAAGCTTTTCTTTAAAGCAAATTATCAACCAATAGAAACATTTTTTAATGGAAATTTGTACTACATCCAATTTGGAGGAAAGAGAATGAGTTGCAGCTTGTGGCCAGTGAAGCTCATGAATGGCCACTTAACAAGCTCAGAAGACATTTCTGTGTGCATTATTCTTGCACAGATTTCATGACAGAGTTTCATTTTTCCTTGCATTTAACAATCAGATGTTCTACCCTCTACTCAGTGTAAAAGATTCTCCTGCAGCCACAGGGCAGGGACCCTGGTAGAAAGTTGGGAAGGCGGCGTTGAAGATTTCTTGGCTTGCCAGCTGCTCTCGGGTCCAACATATATTGGCACACATCTCACAACTGTTTTATCCACACTGTATCATTGGTTTGAAAGCTTATATAACTGACATGACCACTGTGCCTCTGCTCTGGCTTCTGAAAATACTGTGATCTTCTTCTTCTGTTGCAGTTTGTACTTAAGTCTGGTTCTGGGAAATGTCAATGTGACTCTGCTCAGCAAACAGGCCAAGTAAGTATTCACTGGGCCCAGACCTCAACTCTAATGGAAAAGTTCTGTTCCCTTAAGCCTTCCATGTGACCCTCTCCACTTTTTCCCTGCTGCAGGTTTGCCTACAAGGATGAGTACGAGAAGTTCAAACTATATCTCACCATCATACTCCTCGTCATCTCCTTCACCTGCAGATTCTTGCTAAACTCCAGGTGAGATGTTGGTTGGAGAATGCAGAATAACAGTACTATTGGGAAAGTGCCCCCAGCTCACTACCTGCCCCCCCATCTCAGCGGATCTTGGAAAATAACACATTTTCTCCATCCAGCATAAGAGACATGAGAAACAACAGGATCCCCAAACTGAGAGCAGTGCCTTTAGAGCAGTGGGGATTGTATCTGATCTACCAGGTGCCAGTCTGATACCATTACATGCTCAGAGCCGTGTGTGACTTTTTCAGTAGATTTTTGAGAACTAGCCTCAGGTAGTTTTTCATATTTCTCCAATGTTGGAACAGTTTCATATACCATTGGAGGCTAAGAACTTTTGTTGATTACAAGCCCCATAGGTGTCAGCTGTGGTCAGAGGATCATGGGTCCAGTCCTGCTCCAGACACCTGAGCACATAACCCAAGTTCACACTCCAATGCGGGACTGAGGGAGTGCTGCACTGTCAGAGGTGCCAATTTTTGGATTAGGCATTAATCTGAAGCCTTGTCTGCCCCCTCAGGTGGACATGAAAGATCGCACCACACTATCTTGAAGAAGAACAGAGGAGTTCTACCCAGTTTCCTGACCATTATTTATCCCTGAATCAACACCACTGGTTATTATCACTTTGCTGTTTGTGGGACCCTGCTGTCGGCAAATTGGCTGCCGCATTTCCTACATTACAGCAGTACATTCATTGTCTGGAAAGTGCTTTGTGACGCCCTGATGTTGTGAAAGATGCTATAGAAATGCAGGTTCTTTCTTTTTTCTGAATGGGTTACCAGTTACTTAGATTAGAATGGAAATGATTTGTGGGCTGGAATCTCTTTGAAGGGTTTGAGTGAACAGGTTCTCTGCAATGGTCAGAACTCTGAGCTGGGATTGAGAGCCAATCCCAGAGGTCTGCGAATATTTCTTATTTCTACTGTTTTATACACTGATCTATCTCACCTCTTTCCCCCTTCCCAAAACTGGAGCTGTTGAACAGTTATTTGGTACAGATCCATGGGAACCATTTGCCTTTCGAGTATCTCACTCAAATGACCATTATTCACATTAGAGCCATGATAGTGAATAGAAACATAGGAACATAGGCGCAGGAGTAGGCTATTTGGCCCTTTGAATCTGCTCCACCATTTAACTAGATCATAACTGATCTGCTACCTCAACACCATCTTCCTGCACTATCCCCATATTCCTTGAAGTCATTGGTATCTAGAAATCAGTTGATCTCTGCTTTGAACATACTCAGTGACTGAGCCTCCACAGCCCTCATGGGTACCATTTGCCTTCCTAATTGCTTGTTTCACCTGCATGTTAGCTTTCAGTGACTTATGAACAAGAACACCCAGTTCCATTTGACATCAACACTTCCCAATCTCTTCTCATTTAAAAACTATTCTGCATTTCTGGTTTTCCTACCAAAGTGGATAACTTCACATTTTTCCACATTATATTCCATCTGCCATGTTCTTGCCCACTCGCTTAGTCTGTCTAACTCTCCTTGAAGCCTCTTTGCATTTTTCTTACAACTCACATTACCATCAGGTTTTGTGTCATCAGCAAGTAACGAGTAACTCACCTCCTGACTCCCCAAAGCCTGTCCACCATCTACAAGGCACAAGTCAGGAGTGTGATGCAATATTCTCCACTTGCCTGGGTGAGTGCAGCTCCCACAACACTCAAGAAGTTTGACACTGTCTAAGACAAAGCAGCCCATTTGATTGGCACCACATCCACAAACATTGACTCCCTCCACCACCGACGCACAGTAGCAGCAGTGTGTACTATCTACAAGATGCACTGCAGGAATTCACCAATGCTCCTTCGATGGCACCTTCCAAACCCACAACCACTACCATCTAGAAGGACAAGGGCAGCAGATAAATGGGAACACCACCAGCTGGAAGTTCCCCTCCAAGTCACTCGCCATCCTGAGTTGGAAATATATCGCCGTTACTTCACTGTCACTGTGTCAAAATCCTGGAAGTCCCTTTGTGTGTCTACACCACATGGACTGCAGCGGTTCAAGAAGGCAACTCACCACCACCTTCTCAAGGGCAGCTAGGGAGGGGCAATAAATGCTGGCCCAGCCAGCGAAGCCCACTTCCCATGAATGAATAAAAAAAAAAACTTGGAAATATTACATTTGGTTCCCACATCCAAATCATTGAAATAGATTGTGACTATCTGGGGCCCAAGCACTGATCCTTGTGGTTAGTCAGAGCCTTTCAACCTGAGAATGATCTGTTTATCCCTCCTCTCTGTTTTCTCTCCGTTAACCAATCCTCAATCCATGCCAGTATATTCCCCCAATCCCATGAGTTCTAATTTTGCTCCCTAACCTCCCGTGTAGGATCTTATTGAAAGCTTTCTGAAAATCCAGATACACCACATCCACTGGTTCTCCCTTATCTATTCTGCTAGTAACACCCTCAAAAAAACTCCAACAGGTTTGTCGAAATTGATTTCCCATTCATAAATCCACGTTGACTCTGTCCAATCTCACTACTTTCTAAATGCCCAGTTATCACATCTTTTAGAATAGATTCTAGAATTTTTCCCACAACTGATGTCAGGCTAACAGGTCTGTAGTTCCCTGTTTTCTCTCTCCCTCCTCCTTTCTTAAATAATGGGGTTACATTTACACCTTCCAATCTGCAGGAACCATTCTATAATCTATAGAATTTTGAAAGATGATCACCAATGCATCCACTATCTCCACAGCCACCTCCTTCGACGCTCTGGGATGTAGATGCTGGGGATTTATCAACTTTCAGCCCCATTAATTTCTCCAGCACTACTTTTTTTACTAATACTAATTTCTTTCAGATCCTTGATCTCACTCGTCCCTTGGCTCCCCAATGTTTTGGAGAGGTTTCTAGTATCTTCCTCCGTGAAGACAGACACACATTATTTGTTTAGTTTCTCTGCCATTTCCTTTCTCCCCGTTATAAATTCTCAATTCTCTGACAGTTGTCTTGACTAACCATTTTTTTCTTTTTACATACCTATAGAAGCTATTCCAGTCTGTTTTTATGTTCCTCACCAGTTTAATTTCATATTCTATTTCCTCTTTCTTTATTAATTCTTTAGTTCTCTTTAGTTGAATTTTAAAATGCTCCCAATCCTCAGGCTTCCTACTTTTTTTGGCGACTTTATATCTCTCTTCCTTTGATCTGATAGAACCCTTAACTTCTCTTGTTAATCATTATGCCATTTGACTTCAAGGGACATCACTGTTAAATCAGAAAGTACTGGAAAAAACTCAGCAGGTCTGACAACATCTGTGGTTAACGTTTCGAGTCCAATATGGTGAGATCTGATAGAGCTGTCACAAGATTATGACAGGTTTAGATAAAGTAGTCAAGGAAATGCTGTTCTCATGAACTAATGCTGTAAGGTCCAGGGGACAGAGATTTAAGGTTTTGGCCAGCGGGCTTGTGAGGAAAAACTTTTTTATGCAATGAGTTTTGTAAAAGCTGAAATTTGCTGCCTATGAGGGCAGTGGAAGCAGAGACGATGAATGATTTCAGAAAGGAAACTGGATGGGTGCTTGAAGGAAATAAACAGAGTCGGGGAATGTGACTGACTGGATTGCTCTACAGTGAGCTGACATAGGCTCGATGGGCTAAATGGCCTCCTGTGCCATATGACTCTAGGAACACACACTGTAATTTGAACAGTACCTAAGAGTTGGAAGATTTTTGACTTCCTAATTCACTACTGCCGAGACCAATGGTAGCAGTCCTTCTATTGCTAAAACTGAGCTTAGCTAAACTCAGTACAGACCAGGCATCGAACCTGGGATCTTCCAGAACTACACTCTGAATGAACTTGCAGAGCTATCAAGGGAGGCCTAGTATCTGCTGGATATACCATGCACTTATGGATCATTTCTCTGTCGGTAGTTTAGTATAGATTTAGATTACGTTCTGATATGCAGTCACAGTCACTGTGATTCACACAGCAATTGCAGGTTAGAACTGTAGGAGTAATGAGCTCTATTTAACAGTTAATTGGTTGGTGCTTCCAATGCTCTTGAGTACAAGCTAGAGATGAACTCCTTTGCCTATGGTTTTGTTTGTTTTTATGCAGGGTGGTAGATTCCGTGTTCAACTTCCTCCTGGTGTGGTATTACTGTACACTCACAATTCGAGAGAGCATCCTCATCAACAACGGATCCAGGTAAAGAGTGGGACTCTGGGAAAACCCAGCAACTTTCTTCAGTCCTGGGGGAGACTGTGGTGTAGTGTTAATGTCACTGGACAAGTAATCAAGAGGCCCAGGTTCTAGAGGCATAGGTTCAAATCACCAATGCAGCTGGATTAAATTTTTAAAAATCTGAAATTGAAGACTCTTCTCAGTAATGGTGCCCATGAAACTATCTTCGATTATTGTAAAAATCCGTCTGGTTCATTAATGCCCTTTAGGGAAGGAAATCTGTCATCCTCACCCAGTCTGGCCTACACGTGACTGCAGACCCACAGCAGTGTGGTTGACTTTTAACTGTTGTCAAAGGGTGGACAACAAATTCTGACCTTGCTAGTGACGCCCACATCCCATGAACAGATTTAAAAGAAAAGTGTACAAAAAATTGGGGCTCTTTAAAAGACCCCTTTCTCACCACCAGACGTCAATGCCTCCATCACAACTTGGCCTACCTCCAGCTCATCAGCATTGCCGTGTGCCTCTGAATTTTCCTCCCTTGTTTTTCCCAAGACTGCAAAGCACCAGTGCATAAAGCTTCCCTACTTCCTTATAATTCTCACTCTGTTGAAATCGAGACTTTTTACACTGTCTTCACAAACTCCCTTGGACTTTAGAAGACTTTACCATTTAAAACACTCCTTTGGCATTGTCCAATTATTTTTAGACCCTCTCATACTATGAGCCTTTCCCTTGCGTCCTCAATTTTAAAATAAAGCCACGCAGAAGTAGGTTCAGATTGATTCGAAAGATAAAAACAAAAAGCTAAAAGCTACTGCGGATGCTGGAAATCCAAAACAAAATAAAATAAAATAAAGTAAATAAAATAAAATAAAATAAATTATTTTGTTTCAGATTGATTCGGTCTGGGTATATTCCCAAGGATTACTGGGCTGTGTTAATCCTGCTTGTCAACTGTCTCTTGTAAATCTCAAATATATTCCCACACACTGCACACACACACACACACACACACACACACACAAATCCAGGAGCATTGTCAGCTGCCTGGTTTCCCTTATGCAAAACAAAACTGCCTCAAGTAAAAGGAGGAATAATAATGAAATAAGCTGAGACTGCACAAAGTGTTTTTTTTATCTCCAGTCCCCCTGCCCGTTTCTCTGAATCTATGATTCTGGTTCCACTGGTGTGGGCAGACCGTCCATACCTTGCCCGCGTTGCTGGTCTCAGTGTGAGAGCCGAGACAATATTAGCAGTTTGACCGTGCAGGCATCACAGCCCAGCCCAGTGCTATCTCCAACTGGCATGTGAACAGGTGCACTCCCCAGCAGGGGTCACTATATGACTTTTCTGGAGGCTTTCTGCAGAACCGCTTCCAAACTCAATGGGCAGCCTGATGTGTTATAGTAGCCCAGGCTAGGCTGTTTCCTCTCCCCTCCCACTATCCCCCACCCCGCCAAGGCTAGGCCTTGAATCCTAAGTCCATCAGCTCTTCTTCTGACCCCGTTTGCAAATTCAGCACAGTTGTGAATTGAAACCTGGAGCCTCTTGGTCTGTTCAGTTTAGCGCTGTGTGGGCTAGTTTCTTAACCGCTATAGAATGCCATCTAAAAATTTTGATAATTTTTCATTTTGCTGAATGTTGATTATGTTTCTCCAGGATTAAAGGCTGGTGGGTAATGCATCATTATGTTTCGGCCTTCCTGTCAGGAGTCATGCTGACCTGGTGAGTGCAGGTTTATCAATCCACTGTAACGTGTGGTGTAGTGAGATTGGGAAGCAGGATTTTTTTAAATAACCCCCACTTGTGTTTAATGCTTCTCTTTTGCTTGTAGAGCTTGTATCTTTTGTTTTGGTTTTATTTTAACTTTAAATTATTGACTCAGGAACAGGGACTCACAGCAAAATAGCTGCAATGAGGAAAATAAAGAATGAGAAACCCCAGGACCATTCCAGGGTTTTTGAAATAAGTAGATGAAAACAATGTAGATTTCCTAACTATAACCTTCCAAAGTTCTTCCTGTTCTGGAACCTTTCCTTTAGATTGGAAAATGGCGCATGTTACTCCGCTGTTATAAACCACTGTATGTTGGCTGGAAGTTTCGAGCGGCTATAATTAGGGATAGAGTGACTGAACACCTTGAAACTTTTAAGCTGATCAGAGGGAGCCCACATGGATTTGTAAAGAGTAGGTCATGTCTGATGAATCTGATTGAACTTTTTTGAAGAGAATGACTGAAGTAGTGGACAGGAGAATGTTTGTGGATGTTATTTGTATGAACTTCCAAAATACATTTGATAAAGTTAGCTAAAGCTGAAGCCCATGGAATTGAAGGCAAATTATTGACCTGGTTAGGAAATTGACTTTTATTTTATTCATTCACGAGATGTGGGCTTCGCTGGCTGGGCCAGCATTTATTGCCCATCCCTAGTTGCCCTTGAGAAGGTGGTGGTGAGCTGCCTTCTTGAACCGCTGCAGTCCATGGGGTGTAGGTACACCCACAGTGCTGTTGGGGAGGGAGTTCCAGGATTTTGACCCAGTGACAGTGAAGGAACGGTGATATATTTCCAATTCAAGATGGTGAGTGGCTTAGAGGAGAACTTCCAAGTGGTGGTGTTCCCATCAACATGCTGCCCTTGTCCTTCCAGATGGTAGCAGTCGTGGGTTTAGAAGGTGCTGTCTAAGGTGCTTTACTGAATAGCAGAACACAGAGAGTAGGGATAATGGGCAGGTATTCTAATTGGCAGGATGTAACTAATGGTGTCCTACAGGAATCTGTGTTGCGGCTTCAAATATTCACCATATTTATTAATGGTTTAGATGATGAGATAGAAAGCAGCCACACGTCTAAATTTACTGATGACACAAAGATAGGCAGCATTCTAAGCAGTTCAGATGGAAGCATAAAATTACAGAGATAGAAATTAAGTGAATGAGCAAAACTGTAGCAAATAGATTTTAATGTGGGCAAATGTGAAGTCATCCACCTTGGACCTAAAAAGGATAAAACAGGAAACTTTTTAAATGGTGAAAAGCTAAAAACAATGGAGGTCCAAACAGACTTGGGAGTTCAAGTGCATAGATCACCACAATGTCATGAACAAATACAGAAAGTACTCAAAAGGGTTAACGGAGTGCTGGCCCTTATCTAGAGGACTAGAGCAGATCTGGGCAGCACACCTTGGGAAGGATATATTGGTGTTGGAGGGAATGAGTGCAGATTTACCAGAATGATACCTGTACCTCCAAGAGTTAAATTATGAGGCAAGATTCCACATATAAGAGCTGTATTCCCTGCAATTCAGAAGATTAAGGGGTAAATTAATCCAAGTTTTCAAGTTATTTAGGAGAACGGATAGGGTAAATAGAAGCTATTTCTATGGGTTGTGGAGCAGAGGACCAGAGTCGTCATCCAAATATTAGAGTCAGAGCTTTTGGGAGTAAGGGCTGGTAGAATTTTGAAACTCTCTTCTGCAAATGGCAATTATTAATGTTAAATCTAAGATTGTAGATTTTTGTTAGGTATTAAGGGATATGGGGAAAAGGCGGGCATGTGGAGTTATGTCATAGATCAACCATGATCTCATTGAATGTTGAAACAAGCTCGATGGGCTAAATGGTCTCCTGCTGTTTTATATTCCTAACCTTGATGAGTATTTTTCTTGCCCAGTCTCTGCTTTCAAACCAGTTCAACCCAGAGGCTGGTTGAACTGGGCTTTGCATAGGGAATGTGGGCAAGGTGGAATCCAGCTGTCAGAATGCAGGTCTGTGCTCATTGCCCCCATGCCTAGCTGCGCGGCTGAGGTTAGTAACTCAGTAACAATCGCACATCTGGCCAGTGTGGAGCTCCAGATGCTATGGTTAAAATTCTGCCTTTCGCCATGAATGTCTGATACTGACAGCCTGGCACTGAGTGACAAGGTTATCATTTAATCAAAGGCTTTAGGTGAGGATATGCAAGCACTATGGTAAAAGTACTAAGATTATATTTGGTGAAAAAAAAGCTCTTGCCGGACTGTGCTTGAAGAGCTATTGTAATGTTTGCAGGTGAAGAGAAAACATGGCTGTGTAAAGGGGGGCGGTGATGTATATAACCTGTGCTTTGCTAGGAAATGCTTACTAGAGCTGTGGGAGTGTGACAAGGCTTTACATATATTCTGTGCTCTACCTGACTGTGATGGCTGGGAACCAGCAGTGAAGAAGTGTCTGATTTTCCCATTGTCTGGCTGGTCCCCTGGTGCCAGTGATACGTATGGAGAGACTTTTCTTGATTCCTGCCATTCCTCGTGCATGGTGACATGGAGAAACTAGGAGACCAGGTTCTACGTGTCTTCTAAACTTGACCAATAATTTGTTATGTATTTGCTACAATCTGTACTTTAACAGCTGCCATTTTACAAATGAGCAGTGAATAATAGCAAGTTCATTCAGCTATGCATTCTTTTCTCTCGCTCTTTATTTATTTGTCTGTCTCTCCTTTCCTTTTCCCTCTACCTCTCCCTCTGTTTCTTTCTTTCTCAATTTCTAACTCTTTAATTGTCTTTCTCTCTTTGCTATATGGCTTTATAACTCCGACTCCAAGAATGAACCAGCCACTTTTAGAAGAGCAGGGGAGGAAATTGGGCACTGTTCCCCAGTGGGTTGGGGAGATGGGGTGTTTATTACAGTGGGTTGGGGAGATGGGGTGTTTATTACAGTGGGTTGGGGAGATGGGGTGTTTATTACAGTGAGTTGGGGAGATGGGGTGTTTATTACAATGGGTTGGGGAGATGGGGTGTTTATTACAGTGGGTTGGGGAGATGGGGTGTTTATTACAGTGGGTTGGAGAGATGGGGTGTTTATTACAGTGAGTTGGGGAGATGGGGTGTTTATTACAGTGGGTTGGGGAGATGGAGTGTTTATTACAGTGGGTTGGGGAGATGGGGTGTTTATAACAGTGGGTTGGGGAGATGAGGTGTTTATTGCAGTGGGTTGGGGAGATGGAGTGTTTATTGCAGTGGGTTGGGGAGATGAGGTGTTTATTACAGTGGGTTGGAGAGATGGAGTGTTTATTACAGTGGGTTGGGGAGATGGAGTGTTTATTACAGTGGGTTGGGGAGATGGGGTGTTTATTACAGTGGGTTGGGGAGATGGGGTGTTTATTACAGTGGGTTGGGGAGATGGAGTGTTTATTACAGTGGGTTGGGGGGATGGAGTGTTTATTACAGTGGGTTGGGGAGATGGGGTGTTTATTACAGTGGGTTGGGGAGATGGAGTGTTTATTACAGTGGGTTGGGGAGATGGGGTGTTTATTACAGTGGGTTGGGGAGATGGGTGTTTATTACAGTGGGTTGGGGAGATGGAGTGTTTATTGCAGTGGGTTGGGGAAATGGGGTGTTTATTGCAGTGGGTTGGGGAGATGGGGTGTTTATTGTAGAGGGTTGGGGAGATGGAGTGTTTATTACAGTGGGTTGGGGAGATGGGTGTTTATAACAGTGGGTTGGGGAGATGGGGTGTTTATTACAGTGGGTTGGGGAGATGGGGTGTTTATTGCAGTGGGTTGGGGAGATGGGGTGTTTATTGCAGTGGGTTGGGGAGATGGAGTGTTTATTACAGTGGGTTGGGGAGATGGGTGTTTATTACAGTGGGTTGGGGAGATGGAGTGTTTATTGCAGTGGGTTGGAGAGATGGAGTGTTTATTACAGTGGGTTGGGGAGATGGGGTGTTTATTGCAGTGGGTTGGGGAGATGGGGTGTTTATAACAGTGGGTTGGGGAGATGGGGTGTTTATTACAGTGGTTTCTGGATGCAGCTACTTTAATACCTGCTATACCATGGGATGTATCTCTTGATGGCCTGCGATGGCTGAGCTTGCTAAGCCTTTATTAAACTTGTTTACCTCATGAACAGCAGAACAACCTTCCTTCACCAACTCCACACAGCCCACTCCTACCTCCTTCCCAAAATCCACAAACTGGACTATCCTGGAAGGCGCATCGTGTCAGCCTGTTCCTACCAACACGGAACTAATTTCTTCCGATCTTGACTCCATTCTCTCTCCCCTTGTCCAGTCTCTTCCCACCTACATTCCTGATTCCTCTGGTGCCCTATGTCATATCAACAATTTCCAGTTCCCTGGCCCGAACCACCGCCCCTTTTCCATGGGCGTCCAATCCCTCTATACCTCCATCCTCCACTAGGATGGCCTGAGGGCTCTCCCCCTTTTCCTTGAACAGAGGCCCGAACAATCCCCATCCACCACTTGTTCTCACTGAACAATTTCTCCTTTAACTTGTTTCACGTCCTCCAAATAAGAAGTGTGGCTATGGGTACCCACATGGGCCCCAGTTATGCCTCTCTTTTTGTGGGATATGTGGAACATTCCTATTTAGGCCCCCTCCCACAGCTCTTTCTCCGGTACATCGATGACTGTTTCGGTGCTGCTTCATGCTCTTGTCTGGATCTGGAAAAATTTATAGATTTTGCTTTCAATTTCCACCCCTCTATCACCTTCACATTGTCCATCTCCAAAACTTCCCTTCCCTTCCTTGACTTCTCTGTCTCTATTTCTGGTGATAGATTGTCCACCAATATTCAATATAAGCCCACTGACTCCCACAACTACCTTGACTACAGCTCCTCACACCCTGCTTCCTGTAAGGACTCCATCCCATTCTCTCAGTTCCTTCGCCTCCATCGCATCTGTTCTGATGATGCTATCTTCCAAAATGGTGCTTCTGACATGTCCTCCTTTTTCCTTAACCGAGGATTCCCCTCACTGTGGTTGACAGGGCCCTCAACCATGTCCGACCCATCTCCTGTACCTCTGCCCTCAACCCCGCCCCTCCCTTTCAGAACCATGATAAGGTCGGCCTTGTCCTCACGTTTCACCCCACCAGTCGTAGACTCAGGATCATCCTCTACCATTTCCGCCAACTCCAGCATGATGTCACCGCCAAACACATCTTCCCCTCATCCCCACTGTCAGCATTCTGTAGGGATCGTTCCCACCTGGACACCCTAGTCCGCTCCTCCATCACCCACGACTCCTCATCCCCTTCCCACGGCACCTTCCCATGCAATCGCAGAAGGTACAACACCTGCCCCTTTACCTCCTCCCTCCTCACCGTCCAAGGGCCCAAGCGCTCCTTTCATTTCAATTTTAATTCTTATTTAGTTTTATTTTTATTTTTTATTTATTTATTTTTTATCCTTTTCCCCAACCCTGAAGCCCCCCCACCCCCACAGGGCCATCTGCCACTTGTTTCCATGTTGTGCTTTCACAGAGCACTCACCCTTGTTCTGCTATTAACACATTCTGCCACTATCAGCACCTTCTTTGGTCTTTACCATTTCCATTAAAACTCCCTTTGTGTTGTGTCCATGACATCTTTGTCAATCTGTCCTTAGCTCCCACCTTTCCCTGACCTTCCATTTTGTTTCACATACTCCACCCTCTCAAACGGTATAAAATCCATCACATTTCCAATTCTCTTTAGCTCTGAAGAAGATTAATTCTGTTTCTCTCGCCACCGATGCTGCCAGGCCTGCTGAGTTTTTCCAGCATTTTCTGTTTTTATTTCAGATTTCCAGCATCTGCAGTATTTTGCTTTTATTCCTTCATCAGAAGCAGGTTTCTGATAGAAATCCGGACATGCTCAGTGCCTTGTTAGCTTTGATGTACTCTTTACAGATTCACCTATATTTTTTCAGGCCGGATTCAAAAGTGTACCAGATATTTCGAAACCAGTTTCTCTCGTTTTCCATGTATCAGAGTAAGTACATTCAATGTTGCTTCCTCTCTTTTTTTTTACAGAAGTGTTTTTTTAACTCATTGCTAGGTCTCTTCTGCTCTTCCCTCACCTCCTGAACTGCCCACCCTTTCACTTAGTGGTGCAAGATGTCTGACTTCTTCACAATCATTACTGAAATTCCCATGGGGGTTGGGAGTTTTCCTGTGTTGGGGGGTGTGGAGTCCCATGGAGGGAGGGGGTGGTGGGTGATGAAGAATTCTGTGGGGGTGGCGAGTCCCTTGGGTGGGGAATAGTCCCATGGGGGTAGTGAATCCCTTGTGGGGGTAGTCGAGGGGCGGTGTGTGATGTAGTTAAATTATCAACAGCAGAGGCTAAAAACACTTCACACCTCTTAATCTTATCCAAATACACATCAAGACAGTGACAAAAGAGATCACAATACAAACAAATTATTATAACCACTTAAATATGACAATCAAGCAAAGTAAAGAATTCGGCTCACTTTTCAAAGCAGAATCCCTGCTGACTCAGATTTTTATTGGTCTGGGCTCTCAGCCAAGCATACATAATGAGGTCAATTGGAAACTGGCTGGAGTGCATGAGTCGGCATTGAGTTGGAGTGGAGGGTTTGAGGGGTTATTGAAAGTGGCTGGGGGGCATGGATAAGACTTTTTGAGCTTGCTTTCCAAAATGCTCCCAAATCCAAACTATGGTTCATGACTCCTCTGAGCCAGCCAAGTTGAGAGTACAGGATGCGGGCTCACTTACCTCCTGCTAGTGAAAATTGCTGGTGCTAGGAATAGGGGCAAGAATCCCGGAATCGGGTCCCACCTGCCACTTTTAAATGGCTCCGGAGTCATCCCTGCTCTGCTAAGATCCACCCCCAAATGCTCATTATCCTATTCTACATCATGGTTCAGTAATATAACAGGGACCCAGTAAAACCCATACAGTTTTTGTCGTGAGAGATATTCAAAGAGGTTGCTTTCTGGGTTTGGTTGTACCTGGACCCTGGCTCACTGACTGTGCTTGTGTTGTGCAGGCTTTGTGCAGTTCCTGCAGTATTACTATCAGAGTGGCTGCCTATACAGGCTCCGAGCCCTGGGAGAGAGACATAACATGGACTTGACTGTAGGTGAGTCTACTTGTCACTCGTTGATGAACGGATTAGATGAACAGGGATGGGAGGAGGCTTGAGTGGAGAATGAACACTAATGTAGACCAGTAGGTCTGAATAGTCTGTTTCTGTGCTGCAAGTTCTATGTAATTACTTGTGCTCAGATTGCCATTTCTACTCATTTGATTATATGCATTAATTTAGATAACTAATTGAGTAGAAAATTAATTCAAAAAAGAATTTTAGTGGCTAATTAACCTTTAATGATTTACATATGGGTGGGTTATCTAGAGAAAGTTAAAGGCCATAGATGACAATTTCACAGCCCAGGAATAGGTGAAGTGTTGTGAATGATCTGATTGATTTCTTCATAACCTTCCCACTTAGGCCCTCGAGAATAAATATCTCCTGATGGTCTGTGTGTCACCCCTTGGATGGTAAATGACTAAATAATAATTTGGCCTTTGTGGTTAACACACACACTATGCTGTTAAATCTTAGCTCTGGGGCCATCTCATTCCAAATATGATACATGAGGTGTGCAGGGAGTTATTCCCACATGTGGATGTGTGCCCGCAGGCCTGAACCTGTGGTTTCTCAATAAGCTCAGTTGATACTAACCAAACCAACTTGGAGAGATGGATTCACCATGAGAAACTATTGCCATTTTTGAACCTGGATCCTGTGTTCCGAGCTAAATTTGGGCAGTGCCGAATGCACAAATGTCTATTACTGGTGTATCCTAGACTTGTAAAAACACCAGGACTGTACAGAGACGATCTATCGCTCCTTGTAATTATGTCAGGGTAAGTACATGTCACTTCCTGTTCTTTGATGAGTTTGCACCATCTGATCCATAGCCAGAAGTTGGTTTTCTACTGAATGTACAGATTGCACATGTTGTGATCTCCGTGGTGGTATATGAGAACAAGGCAGTTTGACCAATACACATTTTCTTTTTTAAAAATGACCACATTCAGTTAAGGTAAATCCAATCACAGACAATTTACCCGGAAAAGGTCTCAGTGAACAGCAGCAACGACCTTCCCGTAGCCTGGACTAACTGTGGATTGGGGTTTTGTATTTACAGAAGGTTTCCAGTCATGGATGTGGAGAGGCCTCACTTTTCTTCTCCCATTCTTGTTCTTTGGTCATGTAAGTCATTTGAAATATTTGGTGTTGTAATTTGTAGTTGGAGTTGAAACCAAAGCCAAGGTCCGAATCCTGGTTGTTGAGCCAGCTGATCTTAGCTGAGGCCGCGCTAGTTGCAGTAAAATTGGCCTCAGTGCCCCAGGTTTTGGACAGGAAAAATCAACCAAAGTTACCCCTCCTGACCAGCACCTAGAGACCGGAACATAAGAAATAGAGGCAGGACTAGGCCCGAAGGCTCCTGAAGCCTGTTCCACCATTCAATAAGATTATGGCTGATCTGACTGTGGCCTTAACTTCACTTTCCTGTCCACATTCCCCCCTCCACCCCCATAACCCTTAACTCTTTTGTAGATCAAAATCCTGTCCAATTCAACCTGGAATATATTCAATGACCCAGCCGCCACTGTTCTCTGGGGTAGAGAATTCCAAATGCTAATGACCCTCTGAGAGAATAAATTCCTCCTCATCTGCATTCTAAATGGGAGACCCCTAATTTTGAATCAGCGCCCCTTAGTTCTAGATTCCCCAACAAGGGGAAACGTTATCTCAGCATCTACCCTGTCAAGCCCCCTCAGAGCCTTATGTTTCAATAAGATCACTTCTCAGTCTTCTGAACTCCAAATAGTACCTAAATGACCATGGTGGAAAATGTGCGGAAGATTGGAGACTTAATGACTTCACATTCCATCTTAACATTTGCTACCTTGACCTGTCCACAGAGAACTGCCACTGGCCGGAGGCTGCTGGGCTCTGTAAAAATGTATCCAATAAAATCAACAATTTTGAGAAGAGGTAGGAAAGAGGGGAGGAAATTAGAGAACAAAAGCCATATGCAAGCCGAAAACAAGATGCTTTCGTCTCTAATCTAGACTTCAAATGATGTCCCTCAGCAACTGCACTGGGCAGAATATGGTCCCCACCTTTCGTGCTGCCAGCAGTTAATAGTCCAACTGTGGGTGATGCCACCTCACTTTTCACATGCCATTAATATTCACTAGTGTCCAGCCCTGCTCACAGGTTAGAATGCAGACCAGCCTGAGAATGCTGTTCATTAACCTTGTATTTTCCTTTGCAGTTCTGGCAGCTTTATAATGCAATCACCTTATTCAAACTAACGAATCATCCAGACTGCAAAGAATGGCAGGTATGCATGTTTTGTGAGAGATTTTTCCACGGAATGCGAAGGGAAAGGTACCTTTTGCGTCAGCCATGTGCAGCAAACTCATAAATACATGCTTTAAGACATTTGCCTTGGGTTTAACTACAGGAAAGAAATCTCTTCCAGTGCAGATAATGTAAATCCCGACTGCAGAGAGCGAGAGAGAGCTGAGAATTCAGTATGTAATGTAGAGGGATGTGAATTTGAGCCTTGTGGTTGGCTGGATATTTTTAGCTGTTCCCCTGTGCATTCCCCATTAAGACCTTGTGCAGGGTAATCCTTCTCATTGCAGGTTGTCTCAATTGTCTTATTCTCCTGCGAGATACTGAAATGCTACAAGTTTTTGCGAACTTATTGGTGGCCTAACCCACTGTTCTGCTGCAGTCAGAAGGAGATTGTATTGCGCAAACCATAGGGTAGAAATTACTATCTGTAACTGTATCAAACAAATTAACGCAGTTGCACCGATTGCCTCCCTTCGTTATCTTGAAGGAAGAGTTCAAATAAATGAGTTAACGTCGGCATTAGAATTGTGGAGAGAGGAATTGGGATAGAATGAGTTAAGTGTTTGTACAACAACAGCAGCAATAGTAATTTCAACCCATCACCACCTCCAGAAGGTCTAAAAGGGGTAAAAATGGGAATAATGCAAAATGTTCAAAATGAAAGCATTACAAAGAATTGTCAGAACTAGATTAGCCAGTTAAATATCCTCCTCTCCATCCTCCACAAATTAGTTTGTTCCAGCAACAATCCCAATTACATGGCTCCTTCAGGTATAGTGGAGTGAATCTGCTGGAGTGCTGGTTCCTCACATTCTGCCTGCTTTGTGTAACTATGTTGGCAGGATAGTTCGGTCTGTTGTTAATTGATCACAGGTTAACCTTCAGATTCATCGTGCAGCTTTGCATGGCCGCACAGTATGTGCAAGATTTGATTGCCGTTTCCTTCACAGCTCACCCTTCATTATTGGTCTTGGTCTAACTCGCTGCATGTGTCCCTCTCTTTGTTGTAGGTTTCCATGTGCGGCCTTGCATTTCTTGTTCTCTTCCTCGGAAATTTCCTGACAACAGTTCGAGTCATCTACCAAAAACAGAAACAGAGGGAGGAAAAAGTTAATAAACAATTGTGAAACAGGAGAGAGAGAGAGAGGAAGATTTGATTCTATTATCGTTTTGCATTGATGAAATGCAGCCATTGAAAGCGCACCTTGTGTTGTAGCTTCTTCCTCTTCACTGACCCTCGCCCGTTTTGTCCGGGTTGGCACTGGGGACTGCAGATGAGCTGTGGAGGTGTGTGCATGAGGAATATGTTGATTTAAGATTTGACCCTGCTAACATAATCATCAAATAAAATTGTACAGGCCTGCTCTCGACTGTACTCCTGATGCACTCTTATGTTCCTGCCAATTGATACTAGCGTTGCCAACACTCCAGGATTGGCCTTGAGTCTCCAGGAATTGAAGATCAATCTCCAGGACACTGTTGTGTGCAACCCTGGAGAAAAATCATCAGGACATTAAAAATAAATTTTTTTTTTTCATTTTCTTTGAACATTTTTCTTTGCCAGATATAAAAATATTGAAAATGGGGAAAAAAAGACTGTTTGGCTGACAGTCAAGCATCATTCAATTGGGCGATGAGTCTTTTTGCTTTCTGATTGGTGTAGGAAGGCAGTGCGTCACAAGGACGGATGTGTTGGCCGACTAATGACTGGAGGGTGGGGGATCTGTCATATGATGGAACCTCCAGGAATACATTTAATCACAGTTGGCAACTCAACTTGATGCTGCACAATAGCTGGGGCCATTGACCTAGAAGATAGCTATAAAAGAGGCTCTGTGTGACCACTCAAACAATAAATATTAATGCAAGTTCTCTTTTTCAGTTAATGAACAATTTTTAAAGCACTATTGAAATCAGAAAATGCTGGAAATGCCCAGCAGATCAGACAACATCAGCAGAAAGAGAAATGAGAGTAAATGTCTCAGGCCAATGACCCTTCTGATAGCAGTTCTGACAAAAGGTCATGGACCTGAAATGTTGGCCTGGATTTTCAATCTGGGGTCAGGAACCTGATGCCCGAGTCATTTTCAAATGCAATGGGCCTAATTGACCAGCAGCGACCTGGTGGCAGGACATGGATCTGGCTGACCCTTTGAAAAGGTGAGCAGCAGCCATGACCGTGCTTGCTGTTCTCTGAGGGCATGTTGCAGGAGAGTGATGATCGGGCCAGGGCTGGCTTGCGTAGGCATCCACAGGCATCGCCAAGGTTTTCCGATGCCTCGCTTGAGACATTGACGGAGGCCGTCGCTGAGAGACGTGAAATTCTCTTTCTGGTGTCCAGCAGAAGAAACCCATCTCAAGAAACCAAATGGCCTGGTTGGAGATGGTCATGGAGGTCACCAGTAGAGGTGTCACATGGAGGTCATGGGCCAGTGTTGCAAGAGGTTCAATGACCTCAAAGTCTGGGAAGGTGAGTGGAAAGTGGTCCCTGGGTGACAAGCGTCTAACTCTATGCAGCAACAATCCTATGAGCTGAGCAGACTGAGTGCACATAGGACTTGCTATCATTGTCAGAGCAAGTAGCCAGTTGCATCACAGAGAGGTCAGCCACCTTCACATATGGGGCTCAGTTGAGAAGGGAACACCACTGAGGAACACAACACCTCCTGTTAATGTCTTGCTGGAATAGGTGAGAGAGGGCAGGTTACTCATACATCATTCTCTTCTCATCCTGTGGGGAAAAGCAAGTTCACAACGCCTGTGAAATGGCTCGAATGGGTGGTGGTGTTGCTGACCTTCGAGACGACAGAGCTCCGCACAATCCACCACCAATGGAGAAGGCGGTGTTTGATCTTGGCAGGCTGTTGGCGATGGTGAGATTGTCGCTGGCGAGCACAGTCACTTTATAGCTCGATCCTCGGGTGTAAGACACGGAGGAGATTTCTACCTAATGCAACCTGTGGCTCTACGACTGCTGTCAGGTATGGGGCTGATTGTGTTGAGGCACTGGCTGAGTAGCCTGAGTTCTCATCATCACCTTCTTGAGTCGCCCAGGGGTGGAGTAGAGGCGTCCTGTAGAGGCGTCACCGGCCTCAGAGGAGGGAGACGTCACTGAACCTGCACTGTCACAGCACGGCTCAGCACAATCCAGCAACATGGACGCACTCGCCTTGATTGGGCCCTGCACATCACCAGTGAATAGCAAGAGGAGACAGGCAGAGCTATGCTTTGCTGGGTGAAGATGTTGGGCCTCGAGGTCACAAACAAAGAGGGGTTTTCTGGAGCATCAGAGGTAGATGAGTTCCTGAATGTCAGAGGTGCCTGATGTGTTGTGGAGCCATGTGTACTGAATGGAGGAGCCCACGCAACGCAGGTAGCTCAGTTAGGACTCGGATTTGAGTGTTTGAGCTCGGCCATTGAAAGAGCAGCCAAGGCTCCTGGAGAGTCACCTGCAACAGCCCCCCGAGCAGGAGCAGCCCCCCCATCCCCAACCTGAGCGGGAGCAGTCTCTCCTCCCCCTACCCCCACCCCAAGCAGGAGCAGCCCCGCCCCACACCCCCCCCCACCCGAAGCGGGAGCAGCACATTGACCTGCAGAGCTGGAAGAGGGAGACTCTGCACAATTGCCCGCTGATGGCGCAGAGATCCTTGGAGTTGATGCAAGCTGACCCTAGCTGATGCCCTCGTTCAGCATTCAAGGCCACCAAACGTTTGCGGAAGTTGAAAAGGTTGATGAGGGGGCCACCTCTCCGGGCCTACTGGCATCATATCCTTACCTCTTCGGCCCATCTGTCTCAGGAGCCATCCCTGTCGCAGGGCCTTGTGACAGAGGCTGCCCCGGCGATCAGGAGGCTCATGTAGTCGGCTCCGTTGGTATGCCCAGGGTGTGGACGGAAGTCACAGGCATCCCAGCTGGACGCAAGTACAATGGAGCAGGCTGCTCCTCCACCTCATCCTCATGTGGAAGGGAGCACTGTGTAGAAGTGGGCGTGAGCGCAAAGTGCCACATCATGAGCTGCACTTGATGCGTTGCCCAGGTGAAGTTTGTTCAGTTTTGTCATTGACTTTTGTCAGAATGAAAATTCATTTTGACATTGATTAGACTTCAGTGCTTTTGAAGTTTGTTGTAGAAAAGTGAAATGAAGGTTATGGTGAGGGGGCAGGTGGGGGGTAGCCTTGGTGCAGGCCCATGGTCTGTGATATGGGGCAATGGTGGGGCTGGAGACCCCTTTTCTCAATGTCTTTGGGTGGGATTATTCCGTTGTGCTCGCTGGATAATTTCTGTCTGATGGAAGGTGAGTCGCAGAGTTAGAGCTGTGAGACGCTCAGGTGAAACACCGCTGAATCAGGGTGACCATTGTGCCCATGCCAGCTTGCCAATCACAGTGAGGCCTGCAGTCATCTTGGTGGCCTTGGGCGCTGGGCTCCTCTGCAGCAGCACCTTCGCCGTTCTCCTCCAAGAAAGGGTGACGTCCCAAGTCTTGCCCCTCATGCAGCTCTTTGTATTGTCACATTATGCAGAGCAGACCACCACAATACGAGGCATCGTGGATGGTTCATACTGGAGGGCATCACCCAACTGGTCAAGGCAATGGAGCGCATCTTCAAGGTGCCAATGGTCAGCTCGATGTGGATTCACATTAGGAGATGGCAGGAGCCATCTTCTCAGAAGATAACCCTTACTCCCCAGCAGCCACCTACAGTCCGGATATTGGCTTAAAGATGCCAGAGACCAATTGCCCCTGGATGGTGCAATCTCCTCCAGCACCAGCACTGTCATCTGCAGGTAGCTAACTCATGGGTAGCCTTTGATAGCACCTTCTCCCCTTGCAGCCTCTCGCTGTGCTCCTCTGACCCCCTCCTATCCAAGAGGATGTATCTGTTGCAACTCCTTTTCACTACTGACCAATGTCAGAGCAACCTGTACTCATCTCAACTTGCTCAGCTGGCTCTCATTCTTTTACCAGGGCTTCCTCTGCCAACCTCTAGTGCCCAAGTGATGCCATCTGTTTGACCCCCCCTCAGGACTCTACCCCTCACTACCAAATGCAAGCTTCTCAGCAGTTGCTATGGCAACTCTGCCCCTGGCTGTGCAGCTGTGCTTTATTCTCTCTTTTAAATGAGTTGCTGAGTGCATCCATTGTGTGCACAGCAGCCACACCCTCATTTGTCCAAGGCACTGCGTGCTCCCCTGTGCCTCCCAGTTCACAATTGAACACTACGCCCCTGAGGCCTGTTAATGAGCTCATCAATGAACACAGTGCAACAATGAATTGGACGTGTGGGCGTTTTCGATTTTCCCTCCCTCCCTTTGAAAATAATAGTGTTCCAGAGGCAGTGAGATCCTGTGCTGCCCACTGGGAGCAAGACTTTCAAATCACGCCCCCACCCATTCCTGACCCCACTGGCATTTGAAAATCCAGCCTGTTAATTCTGTTTCTCTCTCCACAGCTGCTACCTGACCTGCTGAGTATTTTTTTGCTTTTATTTCAGGTTGCCAGTGTTGTAAGATGTGTGTAGTTCAGTAGGTCTCATGAAAAGGTTTTGAATTTTGTATAGTTTAACAGTATTTATTAACTGCATGTAACTATATACATATCTACAGTATAAGGTCTAAGCTAGGTCTCTATGCTTGCCTCTGCACATGTCTCTGTCCAGTTCAAGACTGCCCTCTAGACTCAGGTCACATCATACTTCATCAGTGCATTATGCCATCCCATGTTGACCCTTTCTATGCTGGACCCTTATCCAAACCTCCCCCCACGTCTTTATCCAATGTATATACAATGCATTCTTGTTTACTATCATATTTACGTAACTTCTACTACCCTTCTTTCCCAGCACCCCCTTCAAGTCTCTGAGTTCAGGTGCTCTGGAGGCTTTACAATTCCTCCAGATCTTGTCTTTACTACATGTTGGAGGAGCGGTAGACTCTGTTATACAGGGGAAACCTCGATGAATAGGCTGCTTTCAATGTGGTCATTCTGGCATTTGGTTGGTTGATCTTAATTCTCTTCCTTCATTCTTTGGAGTTGAACTGCTCCTTCTCAACTCCCATCTGGTGTTATCGGTGGTCGTTGGTTTATCCCATTCCTAACGGAAAGAATGAACTCACAGCTCGTCTATAGTGCTCATTGTTTCCCTTCCGACTTGTGATTCGCTGTGATGCATGTTGGGATGGAAGATGTCACTTCCTATTGTGTGGGTGTGACTTACCAAGGGGCTTACCTTGCAGTTTAGCTTTCTTACAACCATGTTCTCATTGAAACAAAAACAAAAATTGCTGGAAAAACTCAGCAGGTCTGACATTGGTTTGCTTCCTTGCCTCACTGAGGTGTGCTGCAGTTGGCTGATGGCTGCTTCTCTGTTCCAGCATCGCCTGGCGAGCAGTTTTACTGACCGGAGGATGCAGCGTCTGTGTCATGGTGTCTTGAGGTATCTTACTGACAGATGTCGGAGCCGGAGGTTGAGGCTCCTCTTGCTGCTGGTTCATCTCTTGGCTGTCTTCCAAACAAGGCATCGTGGTAACCATCTGAGTGGTTGGCTGGTCTGCCCAATGAGGAACCTCTGGCACCTGCAAAGAAAATGGATGAACCTCTCTGCAAAGAGTGAAGACAATTCAGAGCTGAAGTCCCAGTCGAGAGCATCTTTTCTGTTGAGGCTCTCAGGAACTTGCAGTTCTGTGTAATTGACAACAGAGATTGTTTTGGTGTCTTCTGCCATTTTAAGAAAGCTCAAGGGCAACGCAGGCATCTCTGCTCAGGAGACAAAAGACTGGTTGAAGAAGACGCATGTCGTGCACAACTTCAAAGATTTAATTGCTGCATATCTTAATGGTTCCAGATCAAGTTTGTAACCGGAAGTCAGATTCCTCCATGGAGTGGCGTGCCATTTGTAGCCAGAGGTTTTTCAACCACGGTTCCTTGTCCAAGAGGAGCGTAACACTGGCTCCCGCGTCCAGTTTAAAGTTTGAGATGACCATTAACTGAGACGTCTGCATCCCAGAATGAAAATCCCTGATCTTTGACCTTGCCTAAGAAGCATGGTTGTGTTTCCTCTTGGTTTGGTACTTTGACCTCATAAGAACTAGGAGCAGGAGTAGGCAATTCAGCCCCTCGAGCCTGCCCCGCCATTCAATACGATCATGGCTGATCTAATTTCGGCCTCAACTCCAATTTCCCGCCCTCTCCTCATAACCTTTCAACCCGTTACTAATTAAAAATCTGTTCTCCTCCTTAAATTTATTCAGCGTCCCGGCATCCACTGCACTCTGAGGTAGTGAATTCCACAGATTCACCACCCTTTGAGAAAAGTAATTCCTCCTCATCTCTGATTTAAACCTATCACCCCTTAGCCTAAAACTATGGCCTCTCGTTCTAGAATGTCCCAGAAGGGGGAACATCCACTCCACGTCTACTTTGTCTATCCCCTTTAGCATCTTATATACCTCAATTAGATCTCCTCTCATCCTTCTAAACTCTACCGAGTATCGGCTTAAACTGTTCAATCTCTCCTCATAAGACAAGCCCCGCACCTCTGGAATCAATCTAGTGAACCTCTTCTGAACCGCCTCCAGTGCAACTACATCCTTCCTCAAGTAAGAGGACCAAAACTGTGCACAGTACTCCAGGTGCGGTCTCACCAATGTCTTGTACAATGTGTTGTAACAACACTTTCCTATTTTTATACTCTATTCCTTTAGCAATAAATGCCAAAATTCCATTTGCCTTCCTTATTACCTGCAGTACCTGCATACTAGCTTTCAGCGATTCATGCACGAGGACACCCAGATCCCTCTGCACTGAAGCATTTTGAAGTTTCTCTCCATTTAAATAATAAGTCACCTTTTTATTCTTCCAACCAAAATGGATAACCTCACACTTATCCGCGTTAAACTCTTTCTACCAAATTTTGGCCCATTCACCTAACCTGTCCATATCCATTTGCAGATTTCTTATTTCTTTATTGGAATTTACTTTTCCACCTATTTTGGTGTCATTTGCAAATTTAGCTATAGCACCTTCTATCCCCGAATCCAAGTCATTAACATAGATTGTAAACAGTTGGGGCCCAAGGACCGAACCCTGTGGCACCCCACTAGTTACAGCTTGCCATCCAGAAAAAGACCCATTTATCCCGACACTCTGCTTCCTGTTGGTTAGCCAATTCTCTATCCAAGCTAATATATTACCCCTAACTCTGTGTGATCTTATCTTGTATATTAATCTTTTGTGCGGCACCTTATCAAAGACCTTCTGGAAGTCCAGATGTACTACATCTACAGGATCCCCATTATCCATTTTGCTTGTCACATCTTCAAATTGTCTTGTGATCATCTGTGCATCTGGTTGTGCTAGCTTTGCCTTGCTTTCTGAAGTTGCAATTAAAACAGTGCTGAGACTGCTGGACATTGATTGCGCCTGTGGGGCCGCTTGGCTTCACAGCGCTGGCATGGTCACCCACCCTCTGGTGGTCAGTTAGGGTATTGCTTCATAAAAACAAAAAATTGCGGATGCTGGAAATCTAAAACAAAAACACCTGGAAAAACTCAGCAGGTCTGGCAGCATCCGCGGAGAAGAGCAAAGTTGACGTTTCGAGTCCTCATGACTCTTCAACAGAACTAAGTAGAAATAGGAAAGGGGTGAAATATAAGCTGGTTTAAGTGGGGGAGGGGGAGGGGGGGGAAGAAGAGGGGAGGGGGGGTGTTGGGACAAGCAAGCAGTGATAGGAGGAGATAACCAAAAGATGTCACAGACAAAAGAACAAAGAGGTGTTGAAGGTGGTGATATTATCTAAAAGAATGTGCTAATTAAGAGTGGATAGCAGGACAAGCAAGGTACAGAAAGCTCTAGTCGGGGTGGGGTGAAATAAGACTAAAAGGGCATAAAAGCTCAACGCAAACTGGAGGAACAGCGCCTCATCTTCCGACTAGGCACTTTACAGCCTTCCGGACTGAGTATTGAGTTCAACAACTTTAGATCTTGAACTCCCTCCTCCATCCTCACCCCCTTTCCGTTTCTTCCCCCTCCCTTTTGTTTTTTCCAATAATTTATATAGATTTTTCTTTTCCCCCCTATTTCCATTATTTTTAAATGTATTCCACCCATGGTTTATTTCACCCCACCCCCACTAGAGCTACCTTGCTTGTCCTGCTCTCCAATCTTAATTAGCACATTCTTTTAGATAATATCACCACCTTCAACACCTCTTTGTTCTTTTGTCTGTGACATCTTTTGGTTATCTCCTCCTATCACTGCTTGCTTGTCCCCATAACCGCACCCCCCACCCCCACCCCGCCTTAAACCAGCTTATATTTCACCCCTTTCCTATTTCTACTTAGTTCTGTTGAAGGGTCATGAGGACTCGAAACGTCAACTAGGGTATTGCTTCCCTTGGCCTGGAATGTTTCTGCTCCTCTGCTGTTTTACTAGCTGGACAGTAGGGGTTGCTTTGTACCTTGGTTTGCTTACGTCCCTTAAGATGGATCTGTGCTGTAAACGGATTTTGAATTGCCTGACAATCTGAATGGCCTTTTCAAGGGTCACATCTTCCTTAGCTTGAAGTATGTCTGAGAGTGAATGCATCATCCACCACTCTGACAATAATTCTGTGTCTGATTAATTCTGATTTCAGGTCACCATAGTCACAGCCTTCAGCATTCTGTACAGCTCATTAATGAAGGAGTCAACAGGTTCTCCTGGCTGTTGGACACATTTGTCAAACTTTGCTCTTTCAAGGATCTTGTTACTGCTCAAAGTAAAATATGTGTCAAATGATTTTAAACCTTTGTCAAATTTTGCTGAGGATTCATCGATTCCTTGTCTAGCTATTATTTTGTCGGCTTATTGGACTCAACAAATAAAGCAGTGTATTAACCTATTCAGCTTCTGTCCTTTTGCCTAGACCTGAATCAATCATGTATCAAGGAATCTCTTTCTCTAGTGTCCCCAATTTTGTGACTAGTCTGGATCTTGGATGAATCCAAATGGTCTGGTAAAGCAGATTTTTGATCCATGGTTATTTAAGATTTAAAGCGTGTATAGCTTTAAATGCTGTTAGTAAATCCAAGATGGCACTGCTGCACGCTTCTTCTCAATGAGGTTTCCCCGCACTTGTCAGTTTTGGCAGGCTCCCGCAGTAATGGTCATAATTTCTGTTTTTAAATTTTCAGCAGCAACTTCCTGGATCAACCTTTTTGAGTCTTCCCCACAGTATTTAAGAAATTTTGGGTCATGAAACTGTTGCTTCCTGGCTTATGCTGTATTTTTTAACATTCAATTATTTTTTTCCCTCTACCAGAGCGAGCTCAACTGCCATATGTTCAGGCGCCAACTCAGGACTCAGGCTGTTTGTGGTGCATTTTAAAATGGCAATTTTGACTGCAGCTGACTTAAACATTTTTAAAAACACATTCTGGCCAAGAACTTAAGTTTTTTTTAGCTCACCCCTGCTAGGCCTTCTGACTCTGTGCACTTTGGGTATAGAAGCTGGACTTCCACAGGATTCAGTGGAGCCTTCTGCTTCCAATCTTGCTTTGGCACTTTTCTCTGGCTATTTCCTTCCGAGCCTTCTCTCCTGCTGCTTTTTCAATCTTCCAGCTTTTAAATTTCGTCTCCAACTTCTATGAGATTCTGGTTTGTTCTGATAGCTGCCACCATGTCAAATGTGTGTAGTTCGTCTCAGGAAGAGGTTCGGAGTCTTGTATAGTTTATCAGTAAGTGTTTACTAACTACATGTAAATATATACAGTATAAGGTCCAAGCTAGGAGCGGTCTCCATGCTTGCCTCTATATACTTCTCTGTCCAGCACAAGTCTGCCCTCTAGACTCGGGTCATGTGTTTCTTTACAGTAGTGTGGGAGATACTGTAACAAGCCCCTCACTAACCCTTTCTATGCCAGACCCTTATTCTACATCCAGCATCCACAGTATTTTACTTCTGTATTTTTTAAATCAGCAGCATGACTGCATAGATCTGTCTTCTTGTGTGCAGGTACGCAGTAGTTGGAAATGGGTCTTTTACTGCCTTGTTCTTATTCCTCACAGGTACTGGGTTGCCACTACTGAATGCAGACTGGCTAGTTCACAACTTGGGAATGGGAAGGGCGGAGAGATGGAAGAAGTGATGCTGCAGCCATCCTCGTGTGGGGAAGCTCAATGAGCCATCTGGTCTTTTTCTGCCTACTAGTTTTGTATGTTTGAGGGAATCACTGTGACATAACAATCTAATCAAAGAGATTAGCCGCTAGGTCAAAATCCTGGAACTCCCTCCCTAACAGCACTGTGGGTGTACCTACACCACATGGACTGCAGTGGTTCAAGGCAGCAGCTCACCACCACCTTCTCAAGGGCAACTAGGGATGGGTAATACATGCTGGCCCAGCCAGCGATGCCTGCATCGCATGAATAAAAAAAGAGACCCTGATGGATGATTCAGGACTTTGAATGAGTGTTTTTGACCCCTGTTGGACCCTTTTCATTTTAAAAAGCCCTTAACCCTCCAGAAACAAGAGCCTGGGAAATCACCTGCTTTGTCTTTATAATCGTACCTTTGTTGTCCAGCTTTATGATCAAATGATTATTTCTACAAACTCATGAATTTACTTAAATATAGAGCACAGAAATAAATCATTCGTCCCAGCTCGTATGTTCCAGTGTTTGTGCTCCACTTGAACTCTAACTCTACAAGTATACCATTCTCTTCCTTTCTCCCGCATGTAAACACACAAAATCTAATTTCCCCTTGAATGCATCGATGATGGTTGCCTCTGTCACTCCTGGTACCGAGTTCCACAGTCTAACTACCTTTGGTAGAGGAAGCCACTTCGTGTATACTACATTGAAAGTAGTACAAGTAAATTGCTGGCTTGGAAAGAGTGCTTGGGGCCTTGGACAGTGAGAAGGGAGGGGGTAAAAAGGAAAGGTGTTGTATTTCCTACACTTGCATAGAAAGGTGCTGTAGGAAAGGGAGTGGCTGTTAGGAGTGGACCATTGCAGAATTTTAGGATGCAGAAAGGAGGGGGAAAGATGCATTTGATGGTAGCATCACTCTCGAGGTGGTGGAAATGGCAGAAGATGAATATGGAGGTTGAAGGTGAGCACAAGGTGAACCCCATCATGGTTCTCAGTGGGAGGGGAAGGGGTGAGAGCAGAATTGCATGAATAGGATGGACATGGTTGAGGATCCTGAAAATCACAGTGGGGGGTATCCTCACCTGAGGAAAAAGGAATACATATCAGAATCAATAGACTAGAAGGTTGCAACATCTGAACAGATGCAGAGACAAAGACTGGGTTATGGAATAGACCTTACCGGAACCAGGGTGAGGAAATGTAGTAAAGGTAGCTGTGGGTCAGTTGGCTTAGTGAAAATCAGTCGATAGCCTAACCCCAGAGATGGAGACAAAAGTCAAGGAAGGGAAGAGTCAGAAATGGACCACAAGGTGAGAGAAGGGTGGAAATTGGAAGCAAAAGTTAATGAAATTTTCAAGTTCAGAACGAGAGCAGAAAATGGCACTGATACGGTCATCAAAGTACCTGAAGAAAAAGAGGTGAGGGAGGGCGTTCCGAGTAGGGCTCTAATAAAGAATGTTTTATATATCCCACAAAAAGACACAATACCTTTTATTGGAAGGAAATAAGTGGAATCAGTGGAGATGATGTTCAATGTGAGAACAAGTTCAGCTAGACAGAGAAGGGTGGTGGTGAATGAGGACTGGTTTGGCCTCCATTTCAAGAAGGATCAGTGAACACAAACCATCCCAGTGTGGGGGGGTACAGGTGGAGAGGGATTGGGTGTCCCTGGTGAGAAGGAGATAGGGTCAGGAAACTGGAAGTGACGGAGGGAATAGGAAGAGGCACGGGTGTAGATGGGAAGAGATGGGACAAGGGAAGAGAAAAGAGTTGACATAGGAAATCACTTCAGTGGGACAGGAACAGGCTGAAACAATGAGTCTACCATGGAACTCCTGTTTGTGATTTTGGGAAGGAGATAGAAGCAGCCCATTCAGGGATGGGGTTGGAGGTGGAGAGGGGATGGGATTATGACGTTGAAGGCCGTGGAGGGAAGATCTCCAGAGATGAGGTCAGTGACATTCCTGGAAACAATGGCTCGATGGTTGGTGGTGGGGTCATGGTCTACGGGGAGGTAGGATGAAGAGTCAGTGTATAAACAAAAATGTGACAAGGTGGAAGGCAGGCAAAAAAGCAGTAATGTGGCAATGTGAAACAAAAGATTGTACTAGTTATTTAAAGCAATAGGAGAACCACTACCTATACCTGTCTTTAAAAAAAAGAGCAAAGATTACAATTTGAAATTGTTGATCTCAATGCATCTAGGTGATTGTAAAGTGCCTAAGTAGAAGATTAAGCACTGTTCCCTGAGCTTCTCGAGCTTCAATGGAGCATTGTAGGAATCTGAGGCTAGAATGGGAGTCAGGCAGAGAATTAAAGTGACAGGCAATTGTAAGCTTAGAGTCACGCTTGAGGTGGAACAGAAGTATTCAGTAAAGCAAATCAACCAATTTACATTTCATCACTCAAATGTGGAGACAACTGGATTGTGAAGAGACTTGCATTTATATTGCGTCTTCCCACAGTACATCAATGCACTTTATAGCCAATTAAGTACCTTAGAAGCACTGTTTTATGTAGGGAAAAGGCAAGCTCTCATAAATAGCAATGGAGAAATGACCAAATGATGTTTTAGCGATGTTGATTAAAGAGTAAGCATTGCCAAGATCCGAGTGAACTCCCTGCTCATCTTTGAAAGAGTACTCTGGGATCTTTTACATCTGCCTGACAGTGCTAAAGGTTTAACATTTCACTTGAAAGACAGCATCTTAAACAACAGTGCTCCCTGTGTTGCACTGGAGCTTCACTCCAGATTTTCACACTTAAGTCTCTGGAATGGTAGTAACAAATACAGTGTACTGCACTGAAAGCTGTACATAATTGCTATTTCACTGGGAAGGAGTATTTGAGGCCTGTGACTGGGAAATGTGTTGTTCGGGGAATGGGCTCTATCAATTTAGGTTTTGAAATTGTTAATTGACCTAGCCTCAGCAGATTTTTTTTGGGAGAGTTCTAGATTTAAACTACTCGTGTAAGGAATTGTTTTCTGACAACAGCCTTGTTTGGCCTTGCAGAATTTTGTTCTTGAAGTAGGAGTTTCTTGCTATCCTATTGGCTAAAGGCTAGCTGAAAATCATATTTAACTGGAAGGCTGCTTTATCAGTGCCTATGTTTTCCAGCAGTGTTACAATACTTCATTTTGGATCAAGTTTTTTAGCCTGAATTCCTTCCCAAGTAGTTTTTAGTTGAATATAATGGCTGCTCGCATTGATTTAACAATTTAATCAATGCTCAGTTTGAAATAGAATCGAGAGAGAAAATTGCTGGTTAAACCCAACAAGAAACCTATATTTTCACAAAAAATATTTTCCATATTAATATAGGACTGGAGTGTATTTCTGGACAAGCACTTTAAATTATGAAAAAAAAAACAGTACTTATAAAATGATGGATGCTAGGAGTCAGCTCATCCATAATGTGCAACATCCCCATGATGTCTTTTTCTGACTTGTATGTAGTTGGATAGGTTTCAGAAACACTCTGGTAACTGCCAGTGGTTGCTCATTGACTGGCCAGAGTGCATAGTGTAGTGGACATTACAAGCTGATCCTGTCCCCACAGGACACCTTTAAGGTGCGCAATAGCAAAAGCAGCCAGTGAGGTAGAGTGTAGTGCCCAATACCTAGATGGACAAACAAGATTAAAGTCTGGATTTTTATAATTCTTTTAATGTTTTCAGAGACAAATGACATGATAGATCTACAGATGCTGAACAAAACATTGTAGGACTATTGGCAGCCAGAGAAGGGCAAGTGAAAATTAATCAAGGCACAAGCGAAAGAGAGAGCGAGCACAGTACTTGTATTGATTTTATGAAACAGATTAGAAAGTTTAAGAGATGAGGTCACCCATATAGTCCAAACAACCCAAAAATTCTCACTTGATATCACTTTGCAATGTACTTTCAATAAAAACTATTGGTGATTTATACATCAATCAGCAACTTTCTATAGAAAAGGTAATGAGTTTTAGGTCAAATAAACATCTAGAGTTCCACATTACATATGGGGCCATTGAGACAATGGTGCATTTGACAACATGTATACATATTCCCAACTGGCAGCACACTGTTAACAATCAAATTGCATCCACAACGGAACAATAATTGTATGAGATTAGAAATCAAGAGCAGCTCGGCCTGTAAACTTGTGCAGATTCCCCAGAACTTTCAGTTGGTAAATATGGCTCTTTTAATTTGCTAACAGAAGGAACCAGAATGAACAGCAATGTCACGTGCATCAGGCACTTACACCAAGTCAGTCAAAGTGGCATCTTTAAATTTCAGCTATGTATTGCACTGCACTGCAGCAAATAAATCAACTAAGCATCTAACCCTGAACTTTTCACAGGGAAAAGGGGCTAAATCAGTTAAGGGTCAGCTGCATACACAATATTTGCATATAAGCAAGGCACCCTATGAAGTGCTGTGGACACTGGCTCATCCATCTCCAGTAACCTGATTTAAAGAGAAGAACTTACAGCCTCAGTTAACTTAATAAAGTTTAATTTGTTTTTGCTGCAAATTGTAGTCTTGTTTTCTCAAGGCAATGCCAATTGCAGCTAGTAGGGCTGGCAACCCCTGTGCCAACACGCCTTTAATGTGGATCATACGAGGTCTGGAATGACTTTCCTTCAGCTTTTCTGCCACCCATAAAGAAAAGCCTGATTGTCATTCCAAACCCTCCCACCCTGCAGTCACATAGATGAAGAACTCTGCAATGCACAGACAAAAGTAGTTCTGTGAAGAGGTCAGTAAACTAGCTCTGTTTCTCCTTCTCTGAATTGTTGAATATTTCTAGCATTTTCTGTTTTGATATAAGGAGGGGAAATCATGACTGTAAAACAAGAGTGTACACACGTGGTCATTGCTGAAAACTAGAGCTTCATGGCTGTTGCATAACGTTTACATCCTGGTTCCCATTCACTTCCAAATATCTCATGTTGATTTGGGAATTAGCCACCAAGAAAGCAACAGTTCTAAGAGCAGCCCTTTCCAAACCACTGGGTCCACAAAATTAAAATGGAACAAACACATAAAAAGTACATGAACAAAAGAACGGAGCTGCCAGGGCACAAAGAGCCCAGTTTGAACATCTCTAGACTTCCCAGGCTGGCAGGCTCCAGCTACCATGGGCCAGTTGGGACAGCCCTAATATTGATAACTCATATTGATAAGGGTTTTTTTGTGTAACAGTCACAAAGCAGCACTTTCCCTTCAAAGGATGGACTCATCTTGGTCCGTTCTGTATACAGTAACTGACGTATATAATTTTGCTCTCACTAGGCCGTTTGCTGAGAGCTGGTGTTTAGTTGATTACATCCAATTATTTCAGACAACGATGAAATGTGCTCCCTTTGCAGATTCAATTTGCTCAAAATGAACATGGTCCATTTAACCACGAATGCCACAGAATTCAGCTGCCGTGTTCACACTTACATTGGTCAGAGACTGACTGCATCAAGTTTCTTCGCATTTTTGGAAAATGTGATCACTTCCTTCATTAAATTAAAACTGAAAAGTTTAGTATTTGTTGTTTTGAGGTAGGCAGAAGCCACAGACCATAAAATTATAAAAAGAAATGGCAAAAGGAAGTGCAAAGAGATAGCCATCTCAAATTTAAGGTTCATACTCATTAGTACTTCTTGCTTAGGCAACTGATGAAATCATTGGGATGCATGAAAGGATGCTGTGAACTCTGAATGTATCCAGTGGCTCGGACAGCATCAGTCACTGTGCTTGTAATTAAAATAGAAATGGTTCAGAATCAAATATATAACTGCTCAAATAGGGATTTTTACAACCAAACAAATCTGACATTCATCATCTTCACAGAAAGAAACACTTTCTCATATCATTTTAGGATTAGAGGTCATCAGAAGGTCATCACCCTGAACCAGTAACTCTGCTTCTCTCCACACACACTGCTTGATCTGCTGAGTATTTCGAGACGGTTAATGGAATTACCATGGTGCACTGGGTAAGATTCTGCTACCCGACACACTGAAAGGCCATCCGAACAGCTGACATTTATTTTTTAGTTCATTAATGCAAATCACATCATGAAATCTAACCTATAACAAATGTTACTGCAAGGCACAAATATGAACATCAATACCTTGCTGTATGATCCAAACCTACAAAGGCAATGTGCAACTTCTGAGTCACTTGTTACTTAGCAGTTTACATGCGAGGTTGTCAAGTGATTTGCCTTTTTTGAAACAGGCTAGCGGTACAGGGGATATTGAATAAAACAAAATGAGGGAAATTTAGAAGGTTAAAATAAGCTGACACCATAGTTCAAATCAATGTTCCTTCTAAGCTAAGCATTGCACAGCAATCAGGAACGTGCTACACACGGAACAACCAGGCTACACACAAGCAACAGTCCCTTTAAGATGGGTGCACATGTGAGCATGTGTCAATTTCAAAGGGACTGTAATGAAACAGCCAGCCATGCAACAGAAACTAGAGGGAACATTGGTTCAAGTGCCTGTGAGAGCAGGGTTACAGTGCCAAAGTGTAAACAATTCCACCAATCCTAAAATGATATGAGAAAGTGCTTCTTTCTGTAATGATGATGAAAGTCAGAATTTTTGGTTGTAAAAATCCTTATTTGAGCAGTTATATACTTGATTCTGAACCATTTCTATTTTAATTACAGGAACAGTGACTGATGCTCACTGTCTGAGCCACTGGATACATTCAGAGTTCACAGCATCCTTACATGCTTCCCAATGATTTCATCAGTTGCCTGAGCAAGTAGTACTAATGAGTATCAACCTCAATCAACACTATTTTTAGTTTTTGAAGGGTTCCAAATCACAGTTATTAATAAAGACTTCTTGCCTTTTGGATTTAATGAAACTTTAATAGGCATTATGCATCAAGCTAAAAGATGGAAAAGTTCACAATTCTCTTAAAAGCCAACAATTCACCTCTTTGGAGAGCTTCAGCAAACAGAGCAAGTTGTTGTGGTGCAGTGCATGAGTGCTGCAAGTTCAGAATCAGAGGAAGGGTTAGCAATGAATAGGCACTATCCAGAGCGAGAGCAAAAGGATAAAAACACAAATCGCTGTGTTTTTCTCTTGTCACAATCTCAGATATCCCAATGGCTGGCTCACAAAAAGCATTGGCAGAGACCCAATGGCAGGTCACTACCTTGTCCCTCAGCTGCAAACATGAGAGAAATAGGTGATTTAAAAATGGGCCATTTTCATGGCCTCTCTGTTTTTAAGAATTGAAAAGCAAAGTCTCTGGAAAGGCTCCAGTATAATGAAAACTATTTGTAAACTTTTAGGTTATTGCTTCTGTAGATGCAGTCAGTTGTAATGAATTACGTGCATTGCACAAGTTGCAATATAAAAGGAAATTTTAAATAAAGCCCAGAAAATTCTGAAAACACAGGTCTGTCAGCATGTGGAGAGAAAAGGGCAGGCCTCAGATGTAGAATTTCATTAAAACTATGTCTACACCCAAAACATCAAATTTCAGAGGTCGCTGTATATTTCCAACATTTTTTGTTTTCAATGTATTTTCTTTTAATCCAAGGATGCAGTCTTGGGACTAACATATTCTCTGAAAACAAAGCCAGAGGTCTGTTTCAGTGCCAGACTGCTGAGCAGAAACCTGCATTACTAAAATGCTGCAGCATCACAAATGGCTCCTTTATTCACCCTGCCACATTTTAACCTGGCAGTACGGGCTAACATTTATAGATTCATAACGGCCAATCTGGTCCCAACAGGTGACTGGATTTACATTCCCTGATACAGGGGCTCTAGTTTAAATTTTGGATCATATATTGCCTTTGTTGCAGACTTTGTCACTGTTTGATTTACAAACTCCTGTATTATAAAGACTCAGGCCAGTTTTAAGTCCTTAAAACAACTTTCCAAAGCCTTAAAACAACTTTCCAAAGCCTTAATCAAACCACGGAGAAGGCTCAATAGGGAACAGTTCATTTGAGGCAATATTTTCACATTCCTATCTCAAAGCCAGGAGCTAGATTAAAGTTTCTGGGTCTAAGTACAGCGTAACTTAACATCTTACAGTTATAGTAATTTTGCTTTTTTAGAAAAAGTTAAATAAAAGTTTTGCAGTCTGCCTAAGAAAATCAGCATGCATCCTGAACTCAAAGGACAGAGAAAATTCAGGGTTTAGTGCATTTCGATACCTTCACTCACAAATTTACCACCACGCTTTCCTCAAATGATTAAACATTGTGAATCAGAAGATATAAAGAAGGTAATTATAAGTCACATATATAAAAAAATTGATATCATGAATTCATTCCGTAAAACCTGGTGTTGTTTTCAAAGTTACAACCCAATGTCTTCTTCCTGCAATATTATGTTTTATTAAAAAAATGAGACAAATAATGAGAAAGGTCCCATTCAGTACACTTGGAAGTTTTACTATGGTGTGCTGCAGCTGACCTTTTAAACAAATATTATTGTAAAGGATTCTTCTGGATTGGGGATTTGGAATTCTGAGTAACTTTTAAAGGACAGCAATGGAAAGTCTCTAATAAAATATCAATTCTTATGGAGTACAGTATTTAGTAAAGCACAAAGTTATTTCCCATAAACAGTGTCTAGGACATTTTAGAACCTTTTTTTCTATATAAAAATCATTGCCTCATTGCTTAACTTTAACAGATCTCTTGCACTGACTGGTGGAGGTCATCAGAACTGACAATTCGTTCACCCTTCAATTCTGGACGCTTACTGCTCCCGTTCCCATTTTAACTCCAGACGTCAGAAGAATAACGGCCTTTTGTCATCAGTTTCTTGACATAATCAACAGCCTGCGTGTGTGTCATTTCTCCGAGTTCAGCAACAATTTCGTAAAATGTGTTCTGGACGTCTCTTGCCATATTCTTTGCATCACTGAAAGAAAGATACAAAGATTTGCATTTATATAGATCCTTTCATTGCCTCAGGAGTTCCCCAAAGCGCTTTAGACCAATTAAGTGCTTTTTTTTGGAAGTATAGTTACTGTTGTGATATAGGTTCCAGAATCATCACTGTGATAATGACCAGATAATTCGTTTTAGTGACGTTGGTCAAGAATAACTATTGACCAGGACGTCAGAGACGTCCTTAACAGCTCGGACTTAGCTCACTGTTATTTTAATGCAATCAACACTAATAGTTATTATAGAGTCAAAGAACCATTTTGCCACAGGAGAACATTCAGCCCATCGATCCATGCCAATTCCCTATACAGCAATCTGAATCAGTCCCATTCTCCTGCCCTATTCCCATGGCCCTGCAAGTTTAAAATTTTGTTTGAAATTACTGATGGTCTCTACTTCCACCACCCTCGTCCGCAGCGCTTATTACCACTCACTGTGTAAATTGGACAGCAACTTCTAGCAACTGCGCATGTGCAGATAAACACAAAATCAGGAAGTTGTCCAATTTGTCCTGCTCCTCCACAAATTTTGGTAAATTGGCATCTCGCTAATAGACTTGGCACTGAAATATATGCAAGGGCATGAATCTGCAATACTTACCCACTAAACACAACAGAAAAAGTTAAGAATTGTCCATTCAAGTGTTTAAGTTAAATTTAAACAGTGTGATAAAGTCCTCATTACTACCAACCTCTGATACTGAAAATTTACTTCTGCAATTGTGGACTCCCATTTGTTGTCATTGTTGAAGATGAAAAAAATGAAAAGCATAATTGTTTTTACTTTTAACTTTGTCTCTTATTTCTCTCTCTCAATCTCATCTTTTATTCCTTATTTTGCTTTCTGTACATACTTTTATATTGAATTAAATATTTGAATGTACACGTCCTGATGTAGACTCTGACAGCGAGATTTTAACTCATTTAAAACTCATCCAGTTAGAGATAAAATGGGTCTCTTCATGTCACATTAAGTATTCTTCAATCTGATTGGTTGAAGAGACACACAGTTGCTGTCCTGTTCACACAGGTTCCAGATTCCTTGTTAAGGGCTCACGCTGTTTCAGACATGTGATAGCTATAAGTTGCCACTCAAAAGCCCGTGAAAAACCTGTGGGCAACTTTAAATGTATTGAATGGCAAGTGCCACTCATTCACCACCAACTCAAAAATTCAGGTCAATACATAAAATTTGTACAGATGATTCGACTTCTTTTGTTCTATGCTACTGTTTGATTGACAAACTCTTGTATTATAAAGGCTCAAGCCAGTTTTAAATCCTTAAAATAACTTTCCAAAGCCTTAATCAAGCTACAGAGGAGCCTCAAAAGGGAACAGTTCATTAGAGGAAACAATTTCACATTCCTGTCTGAAATTGGGAAACAGGGAAACTCGGGCAGTGTTGTTTTGGGTCACAAGGACTGCTAGGACCAGAATCTGATTCCTACTTCTAAAAACCTTTATATTGTGACTAAGCCTGTCCTCTTGTGCACACCACTGTCATGCAGCCAGAGTTTCTTTCCACCAGCCAAACTTGGATAAAGGTTTCAAGGTAAATGTTACTTCCAGTTACCCACACGATGGAAAGGCAATTTTCCCAAGTTGGTGAATTCCTAATCTCAGATGGGCTGTTAAGAGATGACAACCAGAGTCATCAAAGAAGGTGTGCATGAAAACAGGGACAGGAGAGGGAGAGGAGCCATTAAAGGGATGTGCCGAGAACCCAAAATGTGGGTTTGAGTTATTCAGAGCTTGGTCTTAACCAGCACGGCAAGTGGGGAGTTGCAACTGACTTCAGCAGAATGGGTTGAGGGTAAAGAGATGAGGCAGTGTTCCTCTTGCTGATTATTATTTTGTGACTCCTTGTGGATATCTGCTGAAGACTGAATACAGGCTTCAATGTGATGCTCTCCAGCAGCTGAAAAGCCCACTGACATTTACTGTCTGGGTCCACCAATGATGAAAGGAAAATACTGTGGATGATAGAAATACAAAATAAAAACAGGAAATGCTGGAAAAACTCAGCAGGTCTGACAGTGTCTGTGGAGAGAGAAAGAGTGTTAACATTTCGAAACAAAAACAAAAATACCTGGAAAAACTCAGCAGGTCTGGCAGCATCTGCGGAGAGGAACACAGTTAACGTTTCGAGTCCGTATGACTCTTCAACAGAACTAAGTAAAAATAGAAGAGTCATACGGACTCGAAATGTTAACTGTGTTCCTCTCCGCAGATGCTGCCAGACCTGCTGAGATTTTCCAGGTATTTTTGTTTTTGTTTTGGATTTCCAGCATCCGCAGTTTTTTGCTTTTATGTTAACATTTCGAATCTGTATGACCCTTCTTCAGAGCTAAAGAGGGGTAGAAATGTGATGAAATTTATACTGTTTAAGAGGGGGTGGAGCAGGTGAAGTTGGATAGAAGGCTAGCGATAGGTGGGGGCTAAGGAGAGATTGACAAAGATATCATGGACACAGGACAAAGGGAGTGTTAACGGTAGTGCTAAGGGCTAAAGAAGGTGCTGATCGTAGCATAAAAGGTAAGAAAGCAGAATGTGTGAACAGCAGGACAAGGATCAGCATTCTGTGAAAGAATAACATGGAACAAGTAACAGATGGCCCTTGTGGGAGAAGGGAGTGATAGTTGGGGGAAAAGGATGGAAAAAAGGGATATAAAAAGCGGACAAAACAAGGAATAAATGAATAAAAATGAAAATACGTGGATGGAAAATAAAAATACATTTTTAAAAAAGGGATTAAAAAAAGGGGTGAAAACTGGAGGAACAGCACCTCATCTTCTGATTAGACACTTTACAGCCTTCCGGACTTAACATTGAGATCAACGACTTCAGACCATGAACTCTCTCCCCTATCTTCACCCCTTTTTTAATCCCCCTTTTTAAAACTTATTTTTATCCACTTATTTTCATTTTTATTCATTGAATTATCCCCTTTGTTAATCCCATTTTTATCCCTTTTTCCATACTTTTTCCACAACCACCGCCCCTTCCCCCCCAACCCCACCCCCAAAAGGGCCAACAGTTACTTGTTCCATGTTGTTCTTTCACAGAGTACTGACCCTGGTTCTGCTATTCACACATTCTGCTTTCTTACCTTTTATGACACTATCAGCACCTTCTTTAGCCCTTATCACTACCATTGACACTCCCTTTGTCTTGTGTCCATGATATCTTTGTCAATCTCCTTAGCCCCCACCTACCACTGGCCTTCTATCCAGCTTCACCCCCCCTTAAACAGTATAAATTTCATCACATTTCTACTTCTCTTTAGCTCTGAAGAAGGGTCATACAGGCTCTAAACGTTAACTCTGTTTCTCTCCCCACATGTTGTCAGATTCCAGCATTTTCTGTTTTTATCCCACCAACGATGAATAGTGTTTCAGTGAGGAACCAGAGCAGGCCCGAGAGCTGTGCTCAGTAACATCAGCAGAGTGGGTTGGTGGGTGGGGTGGGGGTGTTATTAAATGTTAGTAAGTATCTGGTAGAGTATTACAATTTTGTGCCAATTTTAGGCTGATTTTCCCTTTTAAGGGGAGCTGCACATTTATCCAGGTTATAGGTTTGAAATTAAAGCAACAGTAAAACATATCATAGGGCGAAGAACATGACAAGAATGGACAAATATGAAAAGGTCTTTTAGGGGCTTCAGCAGGAGTCCACTTGCATACTGTCTGAGAGAATCACCTAGTTACCAATGATCATTGCAATGCTAAACTTCCAAACTAGAGGACAGATTTCCAACTCTATCCGAATCTAGATATCATAACTTGAATCAAAGTAAATGTTTCTTGGGGATAGGTGCACCTTTAAATACCAAGATCAATACTCAAGAAACCCAAGTGGGAACAAAACTAAAATACAAGCCCTGGAAATTTGAGTCAAATAAAAGAGTTGCGGGTGGGAGATGGAAATGTACAGGTGTTCCGCTGGTCAGACCTGAAATCAGTGTCCTGTTTTTAACTCCCAGTTGCTGAATGACCTTTGTATTTCTAGCTTTTCCTGGGCTTTGCTTCAAGAGTGGTCAGATGTTCTGGGAGTTATTATTATTTCTCCAATTGAAAACAATAAATGAGTGATGCAGTTCTGTAACACAAGTGAAGAATTGTGTTTCCTCTATGCTCTTCACTTACCCACAGATGTAGATATGTGCACCTGCCTTCTGGATCAGATTCCACACATGCTCTTTATTTTCCTTTAGCAAATGCTGGACGTACACCTGAGGGTTGATATGGGAGAAAGAAAAGCACAAAAATTAATCACCAGAAATGACAAAACAATAGGTGCAGAAGGCCACTGGCCTGTTTCGCCATAGAAACCTAATGACCTTCTTATAACAGTACCTACACGTAGAATGATTCAACTTTTTTTCTTCTACTTTCTTACCTGCAAGGCCTTTCCAAAACAACTGCCATCTAAGAAGCAAAACATCCCAAGTCACTTAACAGGAGCATTATTTAAAAAAAAATAAGCAGACACCGAACCAAAATAGGAGATATTAGGATTGGTGATAAAAACAAGGTCAAGGTTTTAAAGAGGGCCTTAAAAAGGATGAGGTGTGGAGAGGTTTACAGCTATTAGTAATACTAAGTGAAGAAGTGCTTCCTAACATCATCCTGAACTAGCTTTTTAAAAAAAAATTAACTTCTGTTTAAAACTCCCACCCACATCTTACAGCCATGGCCCAACAAGGGATGATGCTCAGAATTAACTTTTTCTGTTTAACTCACTATCTTATACACCTCTATAAGGGTCCCTCTCATTTTCCCTTAAAGAATCAACGGTTTTCTAATCTCTGCGCCATACCTCGGTCCTCTCACACTAGGGGTTTTCCTCAAAGTCTTTCTCTGCACCACTTACAGAAAGTAAAATTTTCCCTTTGTCCTTCAGTTACCAGAACTGAACTCCCAAGTGCTCAAGATGTGTCCTGACCAGGGCACTATATTGCTTCAGCATGATGATCTCAAGACGTGCTCTATTGCTTTGGCAGTACAACTCTGCACTTTTTAAAAAAAATATTGCAGTGACAGGGAAAACACTGTGCAGAATTTTACAGGCCCTGCCAGTGGGTGGCCTTTCTAGCATGCCTGAGATTTTACATGGGAGGCGGAAGAGGTTGAGAGCAGTCTACCCAGCCGTACCCAATTAAGGCCCTTAAATGGTCAATTAATGGCCACAAGGGCCCCCTTCCCACCTGATTGCAATTTTGAGACTGGGGAAGGCGGTCAGGGATGGGAATGGGAAACCCCGCAGGTTAGCCTGCTCAAGTTGGAGAGGGGGGGCATCCCTCACACACCCCTCCCCACCCACCACTTAGAATCTGGGGGGACCGCCTGTGTCCCCAGCAGCGGCAACTGCTCCCATGGCATTACTGGGACTACATAGCTAGATTGGCTGGCAGCTCTGACGCAGGACTTCCTCCTGAGTGAAGGTCCAGTCTCCAAACAATTAATGCTCCACGGAGCGTTAAATGGCTGAAAGCTGCCAACATCGGTTTGGATGCATTCCTTGCTGCGTTTTTCAGTGGCGGAGTGGAAAACAACGCTGTCTGAAAAATCTTGTCCATTGAGGTTCACTCCCAGATCTCAACGCTTCCCTTGAGCTAGATCAACACTTTGCACCAAGTATGTCTCCCACTTCGTTCTTCCTACAATCAAATTGATTTGTATTGAATGTTAACTGTCACAGTCCTTCTCAGTTGTAAACTGTATTTAGTTTCTTTTGGAGTTCCTTGGCTCTTTCATTAGACTCTTCACCCACCCCTTCTGAATGTAGTGTCAGATACAGATTGGTAACAGGAGTTACACTTGCACAAATGCCCAAGGCTCTACTCAATACCTCCAGGGATTTAGTAGTGAGGCTTAATTGTTTCTAATAGGAGCTACATTCAGAATCCCAATTTGTCAAATCAGAGATGGGATCAGCCAAACATCATTCCTTAGTATCCACTCATTTCTTGCTCTCAGATCACTTTGTTATCCATTGCCTTGTTTTCATTTCAGATACCCACTGCCTCGAGCTTTTCACTTGGAGCTTACTGAAGCCTAGATAACTACATCATTGGGTATAACAACATAATTTCTTGGAGATGGATAAGGAATTGATTGAAAGGGAGACATCAGTGGGTACTATTTAAGAGGATGCTGGTTCAATCTTTAAATACAACCAATTTGTGCTGGGCCCACATTAAACACAGTTAAGCTCTAGCACCAATCCCTGAGAGAGAATTAGTAGAACCTCAGATTTAACTCTGATCATCATTGTCCAAATGTTAGTTAAGTATTTCTGTTAAAGCTGAAGGACTTCATCAGGATTTTTAAATATGTCTCTGATTCAAATCCTTAAAACAGTCTGTTTTCAAACTTGACATTGTGTGGAACTCATTGAATTATAATTTTTATATTAGTGTTTTTCTTGGTGCAGGAGATCACGCAAGATGGTCATGGAAGATGATCATGACATGATCATGGTCATGTCAGGCAATGACCATATGCAACAAGAGGGAATCCAACCGTTGACCCCTGATGTTCAATGGCATTACCATCACTGAATCCCCCACTATCAACATCCTGGGGGGCGGGGGCAGTTACCATTGACCAGAAACTGAAATGGACTAGCCATATAAATACTGTGGCTAAAAGAGCAGGTCAGAGGCTAGGAATCCTATGATTAGTAACTCACTTCTTGACACGTCAAAGCCTGTCTACAATCTACAAGACACAAGTCAGGAGTGTGATGGAATACTCCCCATTTGCCTGGATGAGTGCAGCTCCCACAACACTCAAGCTTGACACTGTCCAGGAAAAATCAGCCTGCTTGATTGGCAAACATTCATTCCCTCCACCACTGACGCACAGTAGCAGCAGTGTGTACCATCTACAAGATGCACTGCAGGAATTCACCAAGGCTCCTTCGACAGCACCTTCCAAACCCATCACCCATCTAGAAGCACAAGGGCAGCAGATAGATGGGAACACCACCACCTGGAGGTTCCCTTCCAAGTCAGTCACCATCCTGACTTGAAAATATATTGCCGTTCCTTCACTGTTGCTGGGTCAGAATCCTGGAACTCCCTTCCTAACAGTGCAGCGGGTGTACCTACACCACATGGACTGCAGCGATTCAAGGAGGCAACTCACCGCCACCTTCTCAAGGGCAACTAGGGATGGGCAATAAATGCCGACCCAGCCAGCGAAGCCCACATCCCATGAATGAATAATTTTTAAAAAGTGTCGGTTGTATCTCATGACCCCAGCTCACCTAGCCTCACACTGACTCACCTTTTTGTCCTGGTCTCTGGAGAACGCTACATTAAGCTGAGTAAGGACACCATCTTTCTGAAATTGCTCCAGCTCTTCCTGATACAGATAGTCCTCATTCTGATGACGGCAACCGCAGTACAGCACAGTCTCTCCAACCTCCTTCCCTGTAAGACAAAGTGCAATGGTCTCTTCTTCCCTGAAGACATTCAGTCTAAATGTACAACTTGTAAGTCAAAGGTCAGTTTAGGAGACGGCTGAAAGAAAACACAATTTAGGGGAGGTAAAGCTGTAGAAGAGGAGGATTTCTCATCAAACCATATTCTAAGGTTACAAGGGCCAGTAAGTCACAACTACAAACACAGGTGAAGGGACAAGACTCACAATACACAATAGCACAGGAGGCTGTAGAACAAGATAAATAAGAAAAGCAAATAATATTATTTAGGTCATATCAAACTTACCTTTGAAAACCTGCTGATTATAAGAGAAAAGACTGTGGAAGTCAAGGAATTTCACTACTTTGAGATAGATTGGGTGTGGGCAAAGAGTATTGTGGTCAGGAAATTAGATTGAAAAGAGGAATATCAAAAGGGGCAAGGATACAGCAGGAACACACAATTTGACTAGGTGGCTAATGGCTAACGGCACAGACCTCATAGGCAGAATGACCCTTTTCTGTAGTGTAATCTCCTGGAGATATTCATCCCATCAGTGTTTGCAGGGTTGAGCCCACAGGGAAATATAACAGGTCCAGTGCCTGTGTTGTGGCATCCTCTTGCTTTAGAAGACAGTGATTAGTCTTGATTCTAAGACAGTGAACAGGTCTTCTACAATTACTAGGTTGACACTAAACAAGGGTCACTTAATTCATAGGGCTAATTCCTGAGAAATATTTTTAGTTTTCCTGGCAATCATAAAATCCTGAACCCAAGTCCAAGCCAGAATGCTAGGCTTCTTTGGTTGGTGTGAATCTCCAAAAATAATAGAGTTTGCATTGTGCAGTGGTGGCGGGAGGCGGGGGACACACACCAAATGTTTGCAGCTTCAACTATTCAAAACGACATTCGCCTTTGTGGACTTTGTAAAGCCTACTCTTTTGTTGTGAGACAATACCGGCTTAAGCAGATGAAACAGTACTGATTTTCCAGGATCTCGGGAAACTTAAAGCACACCTCTTGGGTTCTGGTCTAGGCTCAGCTGCATTGTGATTGGTGGATTTAGACCAATGAGCCTGGCCTTCAGGCTCAGGATGTTAAAGCAAACCTGAAACTTCGAGTGCTCAAACATTGAAGGTCAATGAACACAGTGAAGGAAGGAACAGCAAAATGAACATTTATTGCCCATGCCTAAATGTCCTTGAGGTGGTGGTGAGCTGCCTTCTGGAACTGCGGCAGATCGGAAGTATTAGGTACACCTGCAATGCTGTTAGGGGCTTCCAAGATTGGACACAGCCCATCGACAATGAAGGAATGGCAATATAGTTCCAAGTGAGGAAGGCGTGCGACTTGGAGGGGAACTTGCAGTTGGTGGTATTCCCATATGTTTGCCATTCTTGTCTTTCTAGGTGGTAGAGGTTGCAGGTTTGGAAGGTGCTATCAAAGAAGCTATGGCAAGCTTCTGCAGTGTATCATGTAGATGGTACACGCTGTTGCCACTATACACTGATAATGGTGGAAGCAACTGTTCAGAGCCTGGGTGGGGCAGGGGTGCAGTTGGATGGGGTGCCAATTAAGTGGGGTGCTTTATCCTGGACAGTGTCGAGCTTCAACTACTATTGGAGCTGCATTCATCCAGGCAAGTGGGGAGTATTCCATCACACTCCTGACTTGTGCCCTGAGAATGGTGGAAAGGCTTTTGGAGAGTCAGGAAGTGAGTTACTCTCCACAGAAATCCCAGCCTCTGACCTGCTTTTGTAGCCACAGTATTTATGTAGCTGGTCCAGTTAAGTTGCTGATCAATGGTGAAGCCAATGTTGGAGGGGGGTGGGGGGGAAGTCTTCAGCGATGCCACTGAATGTCAAGGGAGATGGTTAAGCTTTCTTGTCCAATATGGTCATTGCATGACACTTGTGTGGTACGCAATGTTATTTGCTGCTAAACAGCCCAAGTCTGAACCTTATTCAAGATTTTCCTTGAATGCAGAAATTCTGAACATCTCCATTCTAACCATATGTTGGAGGCAAGGTCAGCTGAAGATGGTTAGGCCTTATGCACCTCCATGAGGAACTCCTACAGTAATGTCCTGGGGCTGAGGTGATTGGCCTTCAATAACCACAACCATCATGCCTTGTGCTGCATATGACTTCAGCCAGTAGAGAGTTGTCAGGTGGTTTGCTATGGCTTCAATTTTGCTATGGCTTCTTGATATCACACTTGGTCAATAGAATTCTGCCCTTTTGTCCATGCTCAAAACAAGGATGGCCACTTTGACAATGCAGCGCTCCCTCAGTCTTGCAGTACTGTCTCAGTCTAGATCATCTGCTCCAATTTTGGAGTGGGGTGGGGGCTTGTATACAAAACCTTTGATTGAGGAACAAAAGCTACCAAACTCAGCCAAGCTGTCACACACAAAAAATGTTTTTCCAAAAAATTCCTAGAAATTAATATATTCAAAAGTGTGAGCGTTATAAATGCCTGGGGCCAAAGCATGGCAATGAAAATCATCTAACCAGACTCACCAACAGGGAAATGTGCTCCACAGGCAAATTTTGCAGGATGCTGGTTGTACATTAATTGTGATGGAAACAGGTCTCAATATCGAGGTGGGACAGCATTAGAGAAAGAGGGAAAGAAAGGAAAACAACATTCCAAGACAGCTAAAAGGGAGAAGGAAGAAGTCCCGATCAATACACATTGATACTAGACCGAATCACTCAAAAGGAAAAGGTTCAGGCTGCTGTAAAAGTTAGGAGGGTATTGTTTTGCTCCTGTACCTTGCTGCTTCAGCCAGGCCCGTTCCTGAATAAACCCAACGAAGGGAGCGATGCCAGTGCCAGGTCCAATCATGAGAATGGGCGTACTGGGTTTGTAGGGCAGCCGGAACTGAGACTTCCGCACGTAGACTGGGACAGTGGATTTGTGATCATTATCAGTTGGCACTTTGTTGCGTAGCCAGGTTGTTGCTACACCTCTGTTGATGCGGCCTGCTTTGGATGTGTACTCCACCACAACCGCACAGATATGAACTGAGTCAGAGTGAATCTAAAGAAACAGATTGCAAGGCTATTATCAAATCAGACAATACTAACTTACCGCTAGGTAAATTAAATTTTCTCTAGTGCTGTGCGAGATATCATTGTTAAATATGAAAATACAAATTGTTAAAGAAGCATTGATGCCCCAAGTTGTTTGTTAGTTTCTAAATAACATGCAGCCAGATCCTTGTAATGGTGTCAGGATACAAGACTGTAGTTAAACTTCACCTCAATCAGCATGTACAGCAAGAGTTTGGCTTGAGTGCTATGTAAGAGCAAATTGCTAGCGTTCATATGACCTAGATATGGGTATAGATTCTGGCTCCCTGTCCAATTCAAAATGACATGGTTAGGATTGGAAGCCTGAAGAACTCCAGGGGAGATGCACAGGATTTTCCTTCCACAATTCCTCACGTGACTTTCTTGGGACAAGACAGGTGCCCTGACCCTTTAGACAGTGAAGTCCAAATACTGATATTGTTTTGTGATCAGCAAGCACTCTTTCTTTCCCTGCCCTCACAGAGCCAGGCACAGCAAAATTGCTTTGTCTTCCAATTTGCTTAAGTTTTGTTGCATAAAAGTAGTACAGCTGATACCAACACCAGCACTGACTGGGGACTCTCAAACTGGTGCCTTTTGTTGGACGACTGGTGACATCAGATTGACATGCAAAGTCCCAGTCCCCATTAAAACAGGGTCAGGTTTCAATCAATGCCACAGGTGACCAGACGATGCTATAGGAATTCATCAAAAAGTCAAGAACATCCACTGAATAAATGTGTCAGTTTTTTGATCTGAAATTTTAAAACTGTCAGTGTTTGTTTACACTATGATCAATAGCTTACTGCAAGTGGTTTATACAGCCATTACATTTCTACAGAAACAGCAGTCATTAGTCAGTGCTTCTGAGCAAGTCTCACCTTTGAAGATGAAGCAATAGAGTAATAGCGAGCCTGTAACCGTGGCAACAACTCACACAGATGATCGATGGGTGGGCGGAGAGACTGCAGGTCTTGCAAGATGGCCAGAATGTTTCTCCTGTCTTCCACCACCCACTTTACGTATTGCAACTGAAACACAGTATGCAGACATCCTTACTACAAAGATTCAAGAGATTACCTTATTTCCCAATCTGAAGCTGTCCTTTTAAGCATTTACGAGCATTTGTCTCTCCTGACTCTGGGGCAGGAGAATATACAAGCACATTACAATATTCAACAAATAATTTGAAGGAGCCAGTACAAAATTGATGGCCTCCTTCTGTGCTATACCTTACTGTGAGCACATAAGCAATAAAATTCCCTGCCTTCTATTGAACCCACAAATATTAATCACATAGTAACCATGGTGTTCTTTACCAAAATTAAACCTGATCTATATGTGAGACAGCAAGCTGCCCAAGAACAAAGACGGCATTCTGATAATGCATATAGCACCTTTTGCACCTCAAAACATCTCAAGTTGCTTGACTGGAGTGGTATCAGACACATTATGACAGGTTACCAAAAGCATGGTCAAAGAGGTAGGCTTAAAGGAATATCTTAAAAGGAGAAGAGCAAGGTGGTGAGACAGAGGTTTAGGGAGACAAATTCAGGATTTGGGGCTGAGACTGCTGAAGCCAAATTTTGTTTTTAAATGCTGTAGTTAGGGACGAACAAAATGGGAGACACCGAGAGTGTGCATGAACATGAGGGAGGGGGCGTGGGAGAGAGAGGGCGAGGGAGAGAGAGCAAGAGCAAGAGAACACAAATGAGTCACCTAAGTGGATGTTCAATTAATGTCTGAATAAGATTCACTTTACTAGACTCTCAATAAACACCGGTGCATTTTACCTTTCCTTCAGGGGAGGATGAAGCCATTTTCCGGAGAAATTCTTGCTCTTTGGGGTCCGATGCGTACTGTGCCAGTTCATAGAGAACATTAGTGCGCGGAGGATTGGTGATATCTAGATAATGTGACAAAGCTGTTCGGTATGTGGTTGGGCAGGGGAACGGGTGTTTCTTATTGGACTCCTCTAGAAACATACAAACACAAAAGGATAAATTAACACACTGGAGAGCGCACTTGTTCAACACTTCCATTATCACAGAAATGAATAAAGATGTGCATTTGATGCACTTGAAGGATAACTGATCTCAAACAAAGCGAAATGAGTCCCACTTGTGGATAAGTTATTACATTTCTCCAAATGGAGGATAAGTTCTGTGTATCCTTTTATTTTATCAAAGCTCATTAACCTACCCTAATCAGCATTAGCCCAGATTCATGACAGGTCACTTGCCTTGTGAGCTCTGGCAGTTTACTTCAAATGGATTATATCTAATCTCAATTAAGAACATGCCTTTTATCATGTAATAAAAAAAATAAAAATAAAAAAGGTTGGAAGCTTGATCCATAAGTATAAACACTGTTGAAGAGAAATTAAGTACGGCAATGGAGTAAACTCCAGGGATAATAATTTTGAATTATTCTTTCTATATCTCATGGTTCCACCAGTGGTATGATTATTAAATTGTCATTTCATTAATAGGCCTCTAGTGAACTCCACAACTTGCACAGAACTGGGAGATTGTTAGTTGTATCAACAGAAGTTAAATATATGCAGGTGGAGGGCATTGACTGGATGGTTACTTGAGCACAAATAGAGACACTAGTACAGAGCAGAGTGGAGGTGTCAGCTGTGGCTCAGTTCATAGCACCCTCGCCTTTGAATCAGACGGTTGTGGGTTCATGTCCCACTCCCGGAAACCAAGAACTGTGAATGTACTCAAAAGAGTTACAATCTGTGACTGTTGATAACTCAAAAGAGTTACAGAGCAGAGTGGAGTCAGGAGATATATACCCGTAATGTTTCAGTCTGAATAAATCTATCCCAAGTAAAGACTGGCTAACAGGAGTATACTAATTTTAACCATGTCATCAGACCTTGGTAGTTACCAGCCCCTTCCCCATACCACAAATGCCAGATGTTTCCCTTTGAATGTGAGCTAAGTGTTTAATATTTTACTTTTGATCCAGTTAACATTAGACATTCCTTCCTCTGTTTTTTCCTCTTTACTCCACTTTTTTTGAATGAGGAAACTTGTTTGTCACTCACCATCAAGATTTTTTAAGGAAAATATTATATCTAAGTCTGAGTTTAGTATTTTGCCAATCTCATTGACAATTGTTGAATCATTGACGGGGAACACAGCCACATGATCTCCACTGTCATACCTGCAAAGAGAAACGAAGCACCAATGTAATTAAAACATAGCTGTTCCTCTGCACTATCTCCTTAGCTGGCCTCAAAAGTCATATATCCCATACTCTCATTCCATTCCCATAATTGGTTCTTTTGCCAAGAGGCTATATCAACGCCACATTAATCTCATGGCACTGTCTCCATTAGGCAAACTGCCCCTTATATATGGTGAATCAAGCCTGTTCTGTACACCTTTCTTCCCCTCAGTTTGAGTTCTCAGTTACATTGAACAGTTTTAACTTTTTAAAGAGCTTAAACTTTGAAAACTTCTCTATAATGCATACTTTTCTCCAGTGTTAATATTCCCAATTTCCTTAATTTCTCCCCAAAGTTCAAGTACCAAATCCCTTTTATCACTTTAATAATTTTCGCTGTGACCCTCCCACTCCAAAACCAGGTTGCCTCTTGTGTGGTAGAATGACTGAACTGTCCCAGATGGGGCTGGACCCATCCAGAGGCCACTTACTTCTGGGACACGTCATATCCTGTTATATACACCAAGATTTAGTTTGCCTGCTTTTATAGGATCAACCCTTGAGACATGAGCACATATTCCAGTCTGACATCCTAATGCAATACTGAGGGAGTGCAGCATCTATCTGGAGTACCATCTTTTGGGTGAGGAATTAAATTGCCCCATCTTCCCCCTCAGATGCATGAAAAGATTGAGAAGGACAATGAGGAGCTGAAAAGTTTTCCCCAGTGTCCTGGCCTACAGTTATTCCTCAAACAGTAAATAAAACAGATAATCTGATAATTTATGTCATTGCTGTTTGTGGGACGTTGCCATGAATAAAAATTGGCTGTTGTGTTACCAACACTACAATACTTAAAGTATTGAATTCAATTTGGGATATGCCCAGGTCATGAAAGGCTCTTATTAAGCAAGTGTTCTTTTTAATGCTGTAATACACTGCACTGAGCTGTTTAACAATACCCCCAAATTGCATCCCTTCATTGTGCCCTGCAGAGTATGGCTGCTCACCTATATGCATAAACTTAGAATTTGAGCTTAGTCAGTAAAATGTGCATCCAGGAACAATTTTGCACACCAGAGTTGGGTGAATTTGGAACCCTTTGCACCTATGGATTTCTAGGGCCTAGTTAACTGACGTATTTAAGAGAGAGCTAGTTACTAAGGGCATTAATCTGGGAAAAGGTTACTGGGATTATAGATAGAAGGTGGTCAAAGGTGGCATTTTAGCAGATTACTGGATGGCAATCCTGGTTGATCTCTACCCAACGGATGCCAAGGTTCCTAACACCACCCAGCTGTGCTGCTGTCTTTTTATCAGAACATCTAACTGTCCCTTAAACCAGTTCAGTTCCATGGTATCAACTCCCTCCTGGGAAGCAGGTCCAGCTATTAATCATTCTGTGAATAAAGAATTTGTTCCTGACATCTTGTCCTAATTATCCTTCACAATCTGCCCTCTTGTCCTGCTCCTGTGGTGTATGGATTCAGGTTTACTTTCTACACCTTAAAAAAAAAATTAACTATCACTGCGGTCCACCAGCATTTACTGAATCCAAAGGAAAATACATACTCAAAGTATCTCTCGACTCGTTTTGCAATTCCTAAAATGCCTTCATCATTCCTAGTTTGCTGTCATATGGAAGCTTGGCAAATTGCACTGAGTTTCTAGATCCAAAACACTGACAAAAATCAGAAACAACAGTGGTCACAATAGTCATCCATTCAGTACTCTTCTGCTATTCATTAATTGACATAACTCCTAGTAAACAGCTGCCGTTTTCTATCCCACTGCCATTTTGACACCGTACACCACAGTTCCAGTTTAACTGATAACCTTTAGTATGAAATGCCTTTTTAGGAAGTGCAGACATGCCACATCGTAGGGCTTTCCAGAGTCCCCTTGGGTTGTCACTTCCTCAAAAAAAGGGTGAGGTAGTGATTCAAGTACAAACTCCCCCTCCTTAATTCACTTTGACTGCTATTTATATAACTCTCAATATACGGATAATTCTCAAGTTTACACTTGATAACTCCATAATTTTTTTACACAGAACAGCCCAACAAAATTTCCAGCTCATTTACATCAAAGTCATAATTCAGTTGAGGTTATTTTAGCTTGGTGACATGTTACTCATGACTTTCCTTGTAATAATTTGGAGGAAATAATAGCTCTGAATATTAATCATCCTCTGTTTCAAGCCAGTGTGTTTTTTTTTATATATGGTTCTCGCCACCTTTCTGGCTGTCTTGCTGTTGAAGTACTGTACTAATTTCTCCCTGCAATGTTTATGAACTTAATTCTCATTCAACAAAATTCAAAAGGGAACCCATAGTTTGAAGAAACCAGAGTCCAAATAACTAAAGTCTTTCATTCTTTACCTAATCTTCGAACCACTGATGTCCAGCTCCAGGTGCATGAGGTGCCGTTCTCCTCCCTTATTCAATTTCCGGTTCACTATCATAGATGCCAAAAATGGGTTCTTTGCATCAAAAGGCCTGAATTGGAAACAGCAGCATTTTTGAAACAAACATTAGAGTGGTGCGCACATCAAACAAAGGTAACACTACTCAATATCTGTGTCAGAAGATAACAAAATAGAAAGCCAGGGAAGGTGGGTGGTTTCCAAAATGATTCATCCAAGTAGTCATTTTATTTAGTGTCAGGAATAAACCTACCACTCACTCACCTCTTCTTCCTACATTCTAGGGGCCTTTAAAATTTAACTTCACACATTACAGCCCATATTTCTTGGCTTACTTCACCGTCTCTACTACTCCAACCTTGGTAGTGTCCCCCACTGTGACATCTTAGAATCATGCAACACGGAGGAGGCCATTCAGCCCATCGTGCTTGTACCAAATCTTTGAAAGAGCTGACCAATTTGTCCCACTCATTTTTCTTTGTACTGGGTGGACTACGATCTCCTGAGAACTGCTACCTTGACCATGGGCTACTTACACTTTAAAAGTCATTGAACTTTCCTGATGTTGTGAGTGGTCCATTTATCTTAATGCATGGTACATTTCAGATTGATGCATGGCAACACATGCACATACCTTAGAGGGAACGCTGCTGTCCTCGATAGTCCCATTTCCTTCTCTGCCTCTTGCGCATCCTGTCCCCTATCTCCTCTCCCACCTCCCTGTCCCATCTCATCCTATCCTACCCCCAGCTCAGCCCCACCCAGCCACTCACGTGCACCCCATCACCTCCCACCCCCATGGAAGGAGTCTCTCACAATCATAGTATCTTTTTCAAGTCAGTAACGAACCCAGTTTCTATCCAACATCTTACACACTAGTGAATGATTAAACACCTAGGATGGGAATTTTCACCAGAGACGTTCTCCGCACATTTGGTGAATTTATGGTGGAGAAGCATGATTAGCTCGGAAGGGAATTGCTCAACAAGATTGTTGTAGATGGTTCTGAAATTGGTGAGTGAATGAATAATCATAACTTAAACAAGACAAATTCCCACTTAACATATCAATCAGATTCACCTTTTGATGGAAGGACATTTTAATGCCTGTTCATATTTAAAATTTGAAATATATGGAACAAGCCAGGCTGAGACAGACAGTAGTGAACAGACCCTGCTATCCTCTCCATTCAGAAATGCCTTTGCAACTATTTAATGTAGTGAGCAAAGATCAATTCAGCTGTTTCCATAGTACCCCGATGCAGGCTGCAATATGCAAATAGGTGTTTTATGAATGTAAAACAGTGCACTGTTGCAATGGAAACAAGGAAAATTAAATGCTTTGTATGTCCAACATACTATAGGCATAAGTGTCACAAGATGCAAGTACAATTACATAGAACCTACAGTACGAGCATCATCCCAGTCTAATTACCTCTTCCTATTTTGCCCTGCATCACTCTATCCCTTTCTCCATCATGCATTCATTAAGCCTCCACTTAAATGCATCAATACTATTTGCTTCAGCTACATCACCTGGCAGAGTCTTACAATTCTGTCATTCTTGTGTGGTATCCAGAGGTCTCAGGGTTGTAGGGCTGGAAGATGTTTCAGGGATAGCGGGGGGTGAGGCCATGGAGTGATCTGAACAGAAGGGTGGGAAGGTGCTGCTGTACCAGGAGTCAATACAGGCTAGCAAGCACAAAGAGGCAAGTTAGGGTATAGGCAGTGGAGTTCTGAATAGCTACTGTATCTTTACAGCTAATGCTTATGTGCCTGGCGAGAACAGCATGCCCAAGTTTGTCTACGATCTCATCCCTTTCCTCTGGGAAATATCCTGCTGCTGGTATCCGTAAAGCAAAAAGATGAAAACAGACTTGGGGATCCTTAACTTCACAAACTGATTGTGGCACTGGCTGCATTTCAAAGTCAGCAACTGCGAGGCTCAAGATGACTGAGTTTTTGTGACAAGTACGTTAATCAGTATCAATAAGTGGAGTAGATCTGAGTACAGGCAGGAGAGCAACTAATTATCTTCGATATATGCATTGAAGTTAGTTTTACTGTTAGTTAAATTACATGGAAATAAAGTTAGCTGTTTTTGCAACACAAAGCAGGGACAACTGTAAAACTTCACAACAGTTTCTAACTTCACTTACGGTTTCTGAGTTTCATAAGCTTTCAGACGTCCCATCTCTCCAGTGTAGACTTTATTCATGTTCATGTCGTTATGCACCACCAGCTCATATTGACGGATGCTACAAAGCAGAAAGCCCAATGTTGTTTTTAAACTGGACCTACACAGTATGAACAGCCTGTATGCTTGGCAGGTGGTGTGAGATAAACTAGTCTTGGCTATCAAGTCATTAAGGTAGCTACTCCAAGCTTCCACAGCGGAAATGATAGTGACAATTATATTAACAATCTGTGACCAGGAAAGCAGCTTAAGTTGAAGACACTCTTAAAAACTCATCATAACTACACAGTTCATGCATTATGTATAATCAAATGTCAGACTTTGGTACTTTACACTCTAGCACAGTTAAATGTGTGAGTTAGCATGATTCTACACACTACTGAGCAAAGTTAACAACTATTAAAGGTTAACAATTTGATCGACAAATATTCTACTGAAGTAAACTGACCATCCAGGTTCACATGAATTGCTTTGGATGCAAAACTCTTTCCCTGTGCTGACTAGGATCAGTTCTATTTTGTTCTCCATCATTCAGCTGTTATTGGAATGATTGACAAATTGAAGAATTTACCCGGGCTAATATAAAACGCCATTTTTAAAAGGGGCACTCACCTGGAATCATCACCGGTGGCTTCCACACCAAAATGTTCACACACTGCTGGCCAGAACTGCTCCCGCCACATGATGAAATCCTCCTCCAGGCTAACAGGTATAAAAACATCTCAGATTTAATTAAACTGAAAACTCGTAGCAATGCTCATGGATTATGATTTCAGGCTTATCTGAAATAATGTGACAGCGTATTCTGAAAAAATTCCACATTCCATATTTCATCAGGTATCTAACAGTGGAGGGACACTATTCAATCCAACCCCAGCCTGAGCGCCATGCCACAGAAACAGAACTGGCTGCCACTCTGGAACGGCATTCTTTCTATTGACAGGATAATACTGCCTTGTATTTTGACTTGTGGGCAGAAAATGCATCCCTTAAACGGGAGGGGAGGGGCGTGGAAGGGAAAAGATTTTAAAATAAATTTGAAAGTGTGTCCTTGGTTAAAAAAGTTTTTTTTAAGTGAATGACCTTAGCCTCCTCAACAATCTTGCAGCAGTTGACGAAAGCAAACCTACACCCGACAATCCAAAAGTTGTCACCTTTTTATATATCTGCAAATGCAGACATCCAAGAGCCATAAAAATATCAATTCCCCAATTCAAATGACCTGTGCATTGGATTAAATGCAAACTCGCACCATGGTGACACAGTTTCTTTGAAGTGATGAAATATCAATATCAGAGCCCAGCTTCCAAAGGATAATGCAACAAAAAATATTTACTCATAATTAATTAGCAAAAAATGAAAAATCTCCTGAAATAATGACATCTTTACTACCTCAAAGCACCAGAGGACAAAGTCCTTAACAATTACACAGTAAAGACAATACCCTTTCTTTCTCACTTCAGCATACAGTTAGTTGTGTGGAATCAAATTGATATCTAAATAACTACATTACACCAGTGACTAACTACATTACAACAGTGACTACACTTAAGGCTTTGGGTCCTGTCAACACTGTGGCTGTAATACTGAAAACTTGTGCTCCAGAATTAACCAGGCCACTAGTCAAACTGTTCCAGTGCAGCTACAACATTGGGATCCACCCGACAATATGAAAGGTTTTCCAGGTATCTCCTATCCACAAAGAGCAAGACAAATGCAATCCAGACGATTACAGCCTCATTAGCCTACTTTCAATCATCAGCAAAGTAATGGAAGGTGTCATCGGCAGTGCTATCAAGTGGCATTTACTCACCAATAACCTGCTCACCTATGCTCAGTTTGCGTTCAGCCAGGGCCACTGCTCTGGACTTCATTACAGACTTGGCGCAAAGTGGAATTCAGCTATTTTGTCCAAGAGGTGAAGTGAGAGTAGCTACCCCTTGACATTAAGGCAGCATTTGACTGAGTACAGCATCAAGGAAAATTCAAATCAATAGGAATCGAAGGAAAGCTCTCCACTAGAACAAAAAGATGGCTGTGGTTGTTGGAGGTCAATCATCTCAGGCACAGGACCAGAGTAGTGTCGTAGGCCCAACCATCTTCAGTTTCAATGACCCTCCCTCCATCATAAGGACAGAGATGAGGATGCTCGCTGATGATTGCAATGTTCAGCAACACCTTAGATACTGAAGCACTTCATGCCCACATGCAGCATGACCTGCACAACATTCAGACGTCAGTTGGTAAGCGACATTTGTGCCACATTAATGCCAAGCAATGACCATCTCCAACAAGAGAGAATCTAACCATTTCCCTTGACATTCAATGGCACTATCTTTGCTGAATATTGGAGGTTACCATTGAGCAGAAATGGAACTGGGCCAACCATATAATTACTGGGGCTATAAGAGCAGCTCAGAAGCTGGGAATTCTGTGGTGAGCAACTCACCTCCTGACTCCCCAAAGCCTGTCGATCTATGAAGCAGAAGTTAGGAGAGTGATGGGATATTCTCTACTTGCTTGAATGAATGCAGCTGCAACAGCACTCAAGCTCAACAAAATTCAGGAGAAAGCAGCCTGCTTGATCAGCACCCCAGCCATCACCTTAAAACATTCACCTCCTCCACCATCAGGCACATTGGCAGCAGTGTGCAACATCTATAAGATGCACTATAGCAACTTGCCAACGTTCCTTCAACAGCACCTTCCAAACCTGAAACTTCTACAAGGGCAGCAGACGCATAGGAACACCACCATCTCCAAGTTCCCCTCCTGACTTGGAACTATATCTCTGTTCCTTCACTGTTGCTGGATCAAAATCCTGGAAATCCCTTCCAAACAGCACTGTAGGGGTGTACCGACACCACATGGACTGCAGCTGTTCAAGGCAGCGTCTCACCATTTGGCAGTAACATCCCGTGAACGTATTGAAAAACCGATCTCAGCATGCAGAAATGAACTACGAAACTACAGTCAGTCCCTGTTCTGACCCACTTACTTCCCTAATTCAGTTTTCCAGCCAAAGTCGACAAGGTTATCTTCAAAAATACAATAATTTATAGTTGATAATAGCACACATTTAAAAGCAGAAACATCCACCGAACTACCAACAACTTGGACTTACAAAACCACATTTAATGCAATTAAAAAAAACACTCCAAAGTGCTTCACAGGAGCCTCATAAAACAAAATTTAACACCAAGCCACAAAACCCAGTCAAAGGGGAAGATTTTAAGGAATACCTTAAAGGAGGAAAGGGAAGTAGAGAATCAGAGATTTAGGGAGGGATCTCCAGCTTAGGTCCTATGCAACTGAGCACAACTACCAATGGTGAACGATTAAAATCGGAGATGCTCAAGAGGATTGGAATAAGAGGAGCATGGATATCTGAGCTGTGGGGCTGAAGGAGATTACAGAAATAGAAAGAGAGGTCATGGGCAAGTTTTAAAATTGAGGCATTGCCTAACTGGGAGCTACGTAGGTCAGTGAGCACAGGGGTGATGGGTGAATAGCATTTGGTCCGAGTTGGCACACAAGCAGCAAGGTTTTGGATGGCCTCAAGTTTAGAGAGTAGAATGTGGAATGCTGGTCGGGAGTACAGTGCAATAGTCAAGTCTAAAGCTAACAAAGACATGGATGAGAGTTGCAGCAGTAACGAGCTAAGACAGGGGCAGAGTTACGGTGGGAATAGACAGTCTTAGTGATGGCATGTGGCAAGTAATTCACCTTGGGGTCAAATATGGCACCGAGCTCTCATGAGCAGTGTGGTTCAGATTCTGACAGTTGCCAGGCGGATGGATGGCTTTGATAGCAGGGAGCAGAGTTTGTGGCAGGGACTGAAGACAATGGTTTCAGTCTTCCCAATATTTTGTATTGGATGTTGGACAGGTGAGTGCATAGACAATGGAGTAGTCAAGGGAGTTTGTGACGCGGTAGAGCTAGATATTGTCAGCATGCAGGAGAAACTGATACTTTTCCAATGATGTCACCAAAGGGCAGCATATAGATGAGTAATAAGTGGAGGTCAAGGAGAGATCCTTGTGTGTGTGTGTGTGTGTGTGTGTGTGTGTGTGGGGTGGGGGAGGTGTTGTGCACCAGTGTGGGAACTGGAAGAGGAATCATTGCAGGTAATTCTCAGGCTTTGATTTGATGGTTTACAGCCAATAGAGTACTTTTGAATTGTAATCACTGTTGTAATGTAGGAAATTCTGCAGTCAATTTGCACACAGAAAGCTCCTGCAAACAGCGATGTGATAATGACAAATCATCTGTTCTGATGATGTCGACTAAGGGATAAATATTTGCCAGGATGCCAGGGATAACTCCCCTGCGCTTCTTTGAAATAGCGTCATGGGATCTTTGACATCTACTTGAGAGGGCAGATGGGGCATCTGTCTAACATCTCGTCCAAAAGACAACACTCCCTTAGTACTGCACCAGAGTGTCAGCCTGGAGAGGAAGAAGAGAGATAGTTTACCTTTTCCACAGTCACATAGGACATCATTTGTGACTTTGATAAGAGCCATTTTGGTATTATGGCACAGGCAGAAGTTTAATTGAAAAGGATTCAAACAAGGAATTCCAAAAAGATAGGCACAGATTGGGAAGCAACAACATACTCAAGGATTTTGAAGAGAAAAGGAAAGTTGGAGACGGGGCAGTAGCTTGTGCTGTTGAAGGTATCAAACGCAATCTCGCAAAATTTGAAAGGTCCACTTCACACACATGTCGGAAAATAGAATAGATGGTCAATATCTCACTCAGTACAACATACCTTATCATTTATAGCAGAACTGCCATTATCATTTTGAGAAGCGCATCAAACAAAGCAACTCAGAGCATTATACTTGTAATCCTTTGGCAATCATATCCTGACCTTTGCCTTTAAAAGGATGTCAGTAAAACTATATATTTGCAGCAGGCCTCTGGAGCTCTTTCCAGCAGCTGGTTAAAGATCAATACAGGCTCAGTTGGCGTGAGAAGGGGAATTTTTATCACTGTCATTATCAAGGACTTTGGCCTTTCTTATCTGAGATAGTAGCAATTTCCATTTTTTTAAAAATAAATCATTGGAAAGGGAAAGTTGACCCCTTAAGGTCACTTACCAATTTAGTCAGAAATGGAACAAAATACTCAGCAGGTCTGGCAACATCTGAAGAGAGACAAAAAGAGTTACTCTAGCAGGTAGATGACAGTTCTGATGAAAGGTCATCACCCTGAAACGTTAACTTTTTGTCCCTCCACAGATGCTGTAAAACCTGCTGAGTATTTCCAACATTTTCTATGTTCATTTCAGATTTCCAGCATCCATAGTATTTTGCTCTTGTATCAGTCAGAAATGGAACCAGTCATGTGCCAGGAGCAGTGCTTTTTTTTTGATAAGGAGCAAGTGTCTATATACCTTAAGCCACTGCAGAAGAATACCACCCTCGAGTATATGTGCAACCTCTGCTTACCATCAATATTAGAGATACAACTTGTTTGTTCGAAAGAACACTTGGCCACCCTCTCTCATTAATGTCTCAGTTCACTTGTTGCTATTTCTGAGGTATAGCATCGAAGCATGGCGCTTCAGATTTCAGCAATTAGCCTCTGCTCTCACTATTTTGCTACTGGTTCACCAAAACTACTGAACCAAGGTGTAACTGTAAAAGCATCAGCACCTTAGCCTCAGAAGTGGAAACCCTGATGTCCAGTCACTGCATGCTTTACATTTTAAACTATAAGACAAGAGTTGCATTTAAAAGAAAAATGAAGATGATTACTTTTTTTTAAAAACATTTGTAGTAGCATTCAAATACGAGGCTATTACAGCTCTCAATCTGGAATGACACTTTAGCTGGTGGTCTCATTTTCAGCAGGTGTAATATAAAAGACCCTTAAATCTGTATCACGGCTAGGAAACATTTTCCACCAGTGCCAAATGTACAGAAACTTGACCCATAAACGTACTCACTTGCCATCGTCATCTCCCAAACCAAGTTCGAAGATCCTTTCTGCTCCCAGTTGCTCCAGTCTCTTGTTTACATACTTTCCCATTGCATTAAAATGTTCATAAGTTTTATTTCCAAGCCCAAAGACCTAGAAGAAATAAAATTCTAAATTATATAGGACTTTGCACATCCTTTTTTGTTTTGGGGGTGGGGGGTGGGTCAGGTGAAGAGTTTGCACATTTTGAATCAATGCTCACAAGGGTTGACCTTTGCAAACAGACTTTTTATTGTTACTAACCAAAGTATTCAATATGTTTCAGTAATCCTGGGTGACTAGATACTAAGGGCAGTATACAGCTGAAAATTCAGACCACAGTAGCTAGTTGGGTAACCAAGTTCAACACTCAATCACTAAACCAAGTTCAACTCTCAATCACTGTGTGGAAAGTGTCCTGCACCTCTCCTTCCCTTCCATGGTCCCCAGTTTCAGCAGATTAAATCAATCCATCCTCTCATCAACCTGCCAGCAGAATTGTTGCTTGAGGCATTCCCCACATGTTTTCACTCTTCTGCAAACAGCCCAGTGCCCAGCCAAAGCGATATAACTCAGTATGCAGGGAAACCCAAAAGTATGACCGCAGCCTGGATATTAATGCCATGGCAAACGGTTTGGGTTAAAAATTTTACAATGGGGAATACAGTAATCCACTGTGCAAGCATCGAGGCTAACTTCAGTAACATATTTAAATCAGGCTCCAACAGTGCAATTGGGAGCTCGATTCAAATTTAACAATTGTGGGCTTCGTTTCCATGGGCTCAGGAAAGCTGGAAGTAAAAAAGGAGACACAGAGCTGCTTGTTCCACATTGTAAATGTTCTCTCTGTCCTGATTGCCAGGGGCAGTTTCCAAGGGTCCTGGTAGAAACTTTCTGGCTAAAAGCAAAATATTGCGGAAGCTGGAAATCTGAAATAAAAAAAAAGAGAAAATGCTGGAAAAACACAGCAGGTCTGACAGCATCTATGGAGAGAGAAACAGAGTTAACGTTTCGAGTCCGTATGACTTTTTAAAATATTCGTTCACAGGATGTGGGCTTTGCTGGCTGGGACAGCATTTATTGCCCATCCCTAGTTGCCCTTGAGAAGGTGGTGGTGAGCTGCCTTCTTGAACCGCTGCAGTCCACGTGGTGTAGGTACACCCGCCATTCTGTTAGGAAGGGAGTTCCAGGATTTTGACCCAGCAACAGTGAAGGAACAGCAATATATTTCCAAGTCAGGATGGTGACTGACGGAGGGGAACCTCCAGGTGGTGGTGTGCCCATCTATCTGCTCCCCTTGTCCTTCTAGATGGTAGTGGTCATGGGTTTGGAAGGTGCTGTCAAAGGAGCCTTGGTGAATTCCTGCAGTGCACCTTGTAGATGGTACACACCACTGCTACTGTGTGTCGGTGGTGGAAGGAGTGAATGTTTGTGGATGTGGTGCCAATCAAGCAGGCTGCTTTTTCCTGGACAGTGTCAAGCTTCTTGAGTGTTGTGGGAGCTGCACTCATCCAGGCAAGTGGGGAGTATTCTAGCACACTCCTGACTTGTGCCTTGTAGATGGTGGAGAGGCGTTGGGGAGTTAGGGAGCGAGTTACTCGTTGCACGATTCCTAGCCTCTGACCTGCTCTTGTAGCCACAGTATTTATATGCTTAGTCCAGTTCAGTTTCTGATCAATGGTAACCTCCAGGATGTTGATAGTGGGGGATTCAGTGACAGTAATACCACTGAACATCAAGGAGCGATGGTTAGATCCTCTCTTGTTGAAGATGGTCATCGCCTGACACTTGTGTGATGCGAAATGTTACTTGCCACTTGTCAGCCCAAGCCTGGATATTGTCCAGATCTTGCTGCATTTGGACATGGACTGCTTCTGAGGAGTCGCAAATGGTGAACACTGTGCAATCAGCAGCAAATATCCCCACTTATGACCTTATGATGGAAAGAAGGTCATTAATGAAGCAGCTGAAGATGGTTGGGCTGAGGACACGACCCTGAAGAGCTCCTGCAGTGATGTCCTGGAACTGAGATGACTGACCTCCAACAACCACAACCATCTTTGTGCTAGGTGTGACTCCAACCAGCAGAGAGTTTTCCCCCTGATTCCCATTGACTCCAGTTCTTCTAGGGCTCCATAATGCCACACTCGGTCAAATGCGGCCTTGATGTCAAGGGCAGTCACTCTCACCTCGGGAGTTCAGCACTTTTGTCCATGTTTGAACCAAGGCTGTAATGAGGAGCTGAGTGGCCCTGGCGGAATCCAGACTTGGCGTCAGTGAGCAGGTTATTGCTCAGCAAGTGCCGCTTTGCAGCATTGTTGATGACACTTTCCATCACTTTACTGATGATCAAGAGTATACTGATGGGGCGGTAATTGGTCGGGTTGGATTTGTCCTGCTTGTGTGTGCAGGACATACCTCTGCAATTTTCCACATAGCTGGGTAGATGTCAGTACTGAAACAGCTTGGCTAGGTCACGGCAAGTTCTGGAGCACAAGTCTTCAGTACTATTACCAGAATATCGTCAAGACACATAGCCTTTGCAGTATCCAGTGCCTTCAGCCGTTTCTTAATATCAAGTGGAGTGAATCGAATTGGCTGAGAACTGGCATCTGTGATGCTGGGGACCTCCAGAGGAGGCCGAGATGGATCATCCACTCGGCACTTCTTGCTGAAGATTGTTGCAAATGCTTCAGATACACCTTTTGCATGTGATGGTAATGGGCATTGAAGTCCCACATCTGTGTCCTTGCCACCCTCAGTGCTTCCTCAGAGTGATGTTCAACATGAAGGAGCACTGATTCATCAGCTGAGGGAGGGCTGAATGTGGTAATCAGCAGGAGGTTTCTTTGCCCATGTACGACCTGGTGCCATGAGACTTGATGTTGAGGACTCCCAAGGCAACTCCCTCCCAACTGTATACCACTGTGCCGCCACCTCTGCTGGGTCTGTCCTGCCGGTGGGACAGGACATACCCAGGGGTGGTGATGGTGGAGTCTGGGACATTATCTGTAAGATATGATTGATTCCATGACGATGATTCTTATCAGGCTGTTGCTTGACTGTCTGTGAGACAGCTCTCTTAATTTGGGCACTAACCCCCAGATGTTAGTAAGGAGGACTTTGCAGGGTCGACAGGGCTGAGATTGCCGGTGTCGTTTCTGGTGCCTAGGGGGTCCCATCCGGTTTTATTCCTTTTTTGTGACTTTGTAGTGGTTTGATACATCTGAGTGGCTTGCTAGGCCATTTCAGAGGGCATTTCAGAACCACATTGTTGTGGGTCTGGAGTCACATGTAGGCCAGATCAGATAAGGACAGCCCCTCTTAAAGAGAATGAGTGGGTTTTCACAACAATTGACAATGGTTTCATGGTCATCATTTGACTTTTAATTCCTAATTTTTATTGAATTCAAATTTGACAAAGATGCCATGGGCACAGGACAAAGGGGGTGTTAATGGTAGTGTTAAAGACTAAAAGGAGGTGCTGATAGTGGCATAAAGGTAAGATAGCAGAACAAGGGTCAGCACTTTGAAAGCAAAACATAAGAACAAGTGACAGATGAGTGTGTGTGTGTGCACGCGTGTGTGGCGGCGTTGGGGGGGGGGGGGGAAATAAAAAAAGGAATAATTGGATTAAAAAGGGGTAAAGATGGAGGAGAGCTCATGGTCTGAAGTTGTTGAACTCAATGTTAATTTCAGAAGGCTGTAAAGTGCCTAATCGGAAGATGAGGTGCTGTTCCTCTAGTTTTCGTTTGGCTTCACTGGAACATTGTAACAGGGAAAGGACTGACATGTGGGCAAGATGGTGAGTTGAAATGGCAAGCGAAGGAAGGTCTGGGTCATGCTTGCAGACTGAGCGAAAGTGTTCCGCAAAGCGGTCACTCAGTCTGCGCTTAGTCGCCCCAATGTAGAGGAAAAACCTTCTGGCACTGGTTTTCCTACCCGGCAACAGGCAGCTGCTGGGAAGGTAAAGGGACAAAAATATAAGGTTCTACTTGACAGGAACTTCAAGCCCCCAGCCTTGCTGGGTTTTGCCCACATACCACTGCTTCCTCCTCACCTCTCCACAAATATTGGGGCTTGGGACTCTACTGCAGCAGTTCTCGCCTAGGGAAGCGTCATTGGAACATAGGAATTGCTGTGCAGTGCCAATGATAGTCAGCAACTCTTGCTGGTGGTTATTCATGGCAATGAATCTTCACAACAGACTCAGACATGGTATGTGGAAAGCCCCACAAATGGAGAGCTTTGGGAACCTGAGGTCCTAAATCACCTGTTTCCCCACCGCGCCACCCCCACCCCAAGCATGCAACACCTGCCACATGTCATGGCTGAAATTCCGATTGTATTCCAAGCTGCTTTTATGAAGTCCAATTCTTAGGAATTACACCCTATCGAAATCTCAAGAAACTAAAACATTACTACTTATGGTAAATTGGCTTGTGATGCATTATTTTGTAATTTTTTTCTACACTTGCAATAAACATTTTAAAAGATTATTTTTTATTAATAGGAAATACCAGGTCTCATATCAAAATAAATCACATCCTGATGAGAACATACCACAAGCCACATTCTATTAAACACAGATTACACAAAATCCCCAGTCTCCTGAAGGTTCCTTTGAAATTATCTCCATAGATTAGGTTATACAAGCCTTCTAAAGCCAGAAATCCCTGTATATTTTCCATAATACTTACTGCATATTTCACACCAGACAGATCTAGATTAGTCTCTTGCATCCAGTCATAGAAGTCCTGTGCATTGTCAGTGGGATCGCCTTCTCCATATGTAGCCATGCAGAATATTGCCAGTGAGTTTTCTAATTCTGTAAATCGGTTTAACTCAGACTGAAAGGGATAGAAAATTACACCTAACTCAGTCGAATGTAAAATACAATAATTGGAACTGTACCTCATCACATCCTCAGGCCATTGTCAAGTACTTAACAAGCAATGGATTACTTTTGAAGTGTAATCATTGTTGCCAGGTAGTTAAGCATTGCAGCCAATTTACATAAATTGATGCCCCACACGCAGTAAATAAATACATGTTCAGATATCGGTTTTGGAATATCACTGAAAAGAGAAGCATGTTGCCAAAGCTTATTGCCTTGCATTCATCAGAACAAACACAAGAATTCCAAATTTCAAATGACCACAACAATTTATACTTCAGGAGGAGGGTGCTGATTGGTTGGCAGTCTACTATGAGTTGGCTGAGGAGTTGCCATGGAGAAAGCAACAGGGAACTATAAGTTCCCATTCAAAAAAAGGTGCAAGACTTGAACATATTTCTTTTGTTTGCAGAGAAAGGGTCCCTGCATATAAATGTACGTCGCTTCTAGCGAGGTTGAATGAGCCACGTTATGAGCTTGACTGATTATCACACCGGCACTACAATTCATACACACTGTTGCTCAGTGATGGCAGCATCCAGTCAGTGGAAAATACTACTTGCCGTGGCCACTACTTTCGGACCTGAAAAGTGCGCAGTCTACCCCAAATTGTCCTGGAAAGACAAAGTATCTCAAAAATTTGAGCAACAGATTAAGCAAGTCTTTTCATGCTGCTATTATGTAGTGGCTACGGCTAACAGGATAATGCCAACAGTCCAAAAAGACATTTCTGCCTGCCAATTGAGCAACGTCATGTATGGATTTCAATGCTATGATCTGCTTCCAGGGTCATAGAGCTTCTGAAAGTCACTAAGCTTTGGCCTCAAAAGGTCAGAGTTGAGTACAAGGAGCTCCTTTTTTGGGACAGGTCTTACTTCAAGGTGACTCATTATCGTGTTTTGTCAAAACACCATTTTTACCGCATGCTGGTGCGACAACTGTAGATATTTGGACATTTGTTCTTTGTACATCAGCTGCTTGCAAAATTCCCCATTTAACTTTACTACACATCAATGCCTCCTATTTGGACTGTATGCAGACACTGGCCAGGTACGAACAAAAAGTAACAAAAGATTTTTTTAAAGCACAACATAATAAAAATATTATGATGCTGAAAATACAAATTTCAACCAGCATTCGAAAGACAGATTAATGTTTTGGGTGCATTCAATTATCAGAATTTACCAATTTTTTATTTCCAGCTAAAGTAGTAAAGGATGCAACATTGCTCCATTGTGTGAACCCTCGCCTTCATAATACCTACCTGTATTGCATGGTTTTTTTGTATGATGGGAAAGCATTAGAACCATACACATACTACAGTTTCAAATACTAAACCACAATGATTCTTTGAGTACTACTGCAGAGTGCAAGCTGCACCATACACATTTGTGACTGTGATATTGTGATAGCTATGACCAGATTTTTGCACATATGTATAAACACACTTTGCACTATGTACTCTACCCAGTTTTCATGCATCACTGGTCATTCCCATCACATTCATAAATCAGCTTAATATCTCGAGCATAGGTCTTTTGTCTGATTGCACTCTTTTAGAAGGATCTATGTTTGAGCCTCGACTCTTTACAACCTACGTCAATGACTTAATGAGGGGATCAATATCCAAGTTTGCTGACAATACAAGGTTAGGTGGGAAAGTAAGGAAAGATGAGGATACAAAAAAGGTTGCAAGGGGATATAAACAGGTTAAATCAGTGGACAAAAGCAGGTCAAATGAAATATGTGGAGAAATGTGAAGCCATTCACTTTGATGGGAAAAATGGAAAAGTAGAGCAATTTTTTAAATAATGAGAGAAATGTTGGTATGGGAAGGACCATTCACAGAACGCCAACATGAAGGTACAGCAAGCAATTCATAAACAAATGGTATGTTAGCCTTTATCATAAAGGAATTAGTATATAAGAGTAAAGAAGTCTTACTACAATTATAACAACCTTGGTGAACATAAGAAATCAGAGGAGTCGGCCAATCATTAAGATCTTGCAGATCTTCCACATAGAGTCACCGTCCTACACTTCTCTAAACCCTCCAATTCCCTTGGTATTCGAAAATCTTCCTCCGTCTTGAATATCCTAAATGACTAAGAACCTATAATGCTCTGGGGTAGAAAATTCCAAAGATTCAACTCTTTGAAGAAATTTATCATCTCAGTCCTAAATCGCACACCCCTTATTCTGAGATTGAGATGTCTATTTCTAGACTCCCCAGCCAAGGAAAATATCCTCAGGCTATCTACCCTTAAGGGCTTTAAGCTTCAATGACGTCACCTTGCATTCTTCTAAACTATGGGAAATATAGGGCTAATCTACTCAATTTCTTCTCACACTAACAGCTTGAGATGGATGCTCACCTCAAATCTTTTGTTTCTTTTGGCGGTATTGGCAGGGGTAGAGGCTTGTTGTTACTGAACCCAATATCATGAATGAGGGAATTTGTAATTCAATCCAGATGGTTGTGCTGTTGTCCATTTCCCACTCCTGTAGATTCCAGTGAACTGGGATTTGGGGCACAGGCAAAACAATTGGCAATTTTATCACTTGGTCTTCTGCTTGGCTACATTAGGGCGAACGTTAAAAACCTTGTTGAGATTTGTTTCTCTGTTCACCAGTTTCAGCTGGTAAAATTTCTTGTCCATTATATTTTTTTCATGAGCTCACCCCATTCTGTAATTATCTTTTAACTCTTGATCAGCAGTACATCCTCTACTCTTGACACTCTGCTATTGTATTTTACATGAGTTTCTTCAAATAAGAATTCCAAAGTAGAAATTTAACCCTTCAAGAGTTCCTGAGATTTGAGACCACACCTGGAATACCTGTGTAGAGGTTTGGTCTCCTTTCCTAAGGAAGGATATCGCTGCCCTAGGGGAAGTGCAAAGGTTCACTGGATTGATTCCTGGGATGAGGGGATTGTCCCTCAGAGAGTTAGGCTAGGCTTACACCCCCTTGAGCTTGGAAGAAAGAGATGTGATCTAATTGAAACATAAAATTCTTAAGGGACTAAGCAAGGCAGGTGCTGAGAAAGTGTTTCCCTTGGCTGGGGTGTCTAGAATGCAACGGGGGGCAGGAGTGGGGAAAAGAGTGGTCAGCCATATAGGGCTGAGATCAGGAGTAATTTCTTCACTCAAAGGGTTGTGAATCTTTAGAATTCTCTACCCAGAGAGCTGTGGATACTTAAGAGTATATTAAAGACTGAGACTGATAGATTTTTGGGTATTATGGAAATCAAGGGGTATGAGATGCCAGGAAGGTGGTGTTGAGATAGAAGATCAGCCATAATATTAAATACAGGGTAAGCTCAAGGGGTCAAATGGGTTTCTTGTGCTTCTATTTTTTAAAGTAGAAACTAAAAAATTTGCAATTCTATGCACCAATTTCTTTATTCAGTGAAGATGCCATGCAACACAGACTAAAAATGTGCAGAGTTTCATCCCTGCTCTATAGAGTGAGAGGATATCAGCTAATGAAGTGGTAGGGGAACATCAACAGGTCTCAGACTGGTAGCAGTGATCACAGCTGGATATGCTCAAATCAGAGGTGAAATCCCTGTAGCTGAACAACCTGACAACATAGTTAAGCCTCAGATGCATAATGGCCACCCAGACAAGGAACCAGACAGTAATAGGTACCTGCTGAATCCAACCCAAAATATTCTTCATACGAGAGGACGAAAAGCAAAGGAAAAACATTTCTGCTTTTAGGTGAATTTCTCTGATCAAACCGGGTGATAATCAGCCTATATTATGCTGAGGCCCATTCCTCAGTTAAAATGGCAGCTGTATTCACGAATTGGAGAGCAGATTAATTGGTTCAGGTTTCACCGTTCAGAGTTCACACCACGCACTCCCAGCTGGTAGAAGTGCTGAACTGAGTTGCAGAAGATGGGGGTTCATTAAGTAAATCATGCACCTACCAGAAACCGCTGAGAGTAGCCTGGTAGGAAATCAGCCCCTTCCTCTTTAAACACAAGGTTACTGGAAAATGAAACTAAATTGCAGAACGGGGACAATTTATTAATAAAAACATTTTAGATATATCTACAGTACAGCAACGGCCTGGTGCCCTGTTGGCCTTACAAGACCTCAGAGTCTGCCAAATGAACTTAATTTTTAAATTGCTAATTTATTGCATTTAAAAATTTGTGTTAAATACTGTTTAAGTGTTACATTCTCTGAATAACTCCTATTTCATGAATTATTTTTTTTTTAATAACAACTGATGATGCAAATTGTTAAGTGAACATACATAGGAGCAGAAGCAGGCCATTCGGCCCCTCGAGCCTGCTCTGCCATTCAATAAGATTATACTGATCTGTTTGTGTTTCAAGTTCTACATTCCCATCTACCACTGATACCTTCGATTCCCTTGCCCAACAAGAATCTATCTACCTCAGCCTTAGAAATATTCAGTGACCTTGCTTCCACTGGCAGAGTTCCAAAGTTGCACAACCCTCAAAAATTTCTCCTCATCTCTGTCCTATAAGGGCGACCCCTAATTTTAAAACAGTGCCCCCTAGTTCTAGGCTCACCCACAAAAGGAAACATCCTTTCCACATCCACCTTGTCAAGACCATTCAGGATCTTGTATATTTCAATCAAGTCACCCCTCACTCTTCTAAACTCCAGTGGAAACAAGCCCAGCCTGTCCAACCTATCCACATAAGACAACCAGCTCACTCCAGGTATCAACCTAGTACACCTCCTCTGAACCGCCTCCAACACATTTACATCCGTCCTTAAATAAGGAGAGCAAAACTGCACACAGTATTCGAGATGCGATCTCACCAATGCCCAGTATAACTGAAGCGTAACACCCTTGCTTTTACGTTCAATTCCTCTTGTAACAAAGGATAGCATTCCATTAGCCTTCTTTGTTATGTGCTGTACCTGCATACTAACTTTTTGTGACTCATGCACGAGAACACCTAGATCCTTCTGCACCTCAGAATTCTGCAGTCGCTTTCTATTTAAGTAATACTCTGCTTTTTTATTCTTCCTGCCAAAGTGAACAACTTCACATTTTCTCTGCCAAAATTTTGCCCACTCACAACCTATTTATATCCGTCTGCAAACTCCTTCTGTCTTCTTCACAACAAATACTTTCCTACCTATCCTTCTGTCATCTGCAATTTAGCTACCATGCCTTCGCTCCATCACATAAGTCATTGATGTAAATCGTAAAAAGTTGAGGCCCCAGCACAGACCCCTACACTAATCACATCCTGCCAATCAGACAAACATCCATTTATGCATACTGTGTTATCTGCCAGCCAGCCAATTTTCTATTCAGGCTAATGTGTTGCCCCCTACATCATGAGCTTTTATTTTCCGCAATAACCTTTGATGTGGTAGCTTATCAAATGCCTTCTGGAAATCCAAGTACAGTATGTCTACAGGCTCCCTTTTACCCACAGCACATGTTACTCCTTCAAAGAACTCTAATAAATTGGTCAAACATGATTCCCCTTTCACAAAACCAGGCTGACTCTTCCCAATTACCTTGAGTTTTTCTAAGTGCCCTACTATAATCTGTTTAATGGTCGATCCTAACACTTTCTCATGACAGACGTCAAGCTAACTGTCCCATAATTTCCTATTTTCTGCCTCCCTCCCTTCTTGAATAGAGGGGCTATATTTGCTACTTTCCAGTCTGATGGAACCTTTCCAGAATCTAGGGAATTTTGGAAAATTAACACCAGCACATCTACTACCTCATTAGCCACCTCTTTTAAGACTCTAGAACGAAGTCCATCTGGATCGTTGTCAGCCCGCAGCTCCATCAGTTTGCTCAGTACTGCTTCTCTAGTAATTGTAATTTCACCAAGTTCCTCTCTCCCCTCCACCTCCCGATTCACAGCTATTACAGAATGTTTTTTGTATCTTCTATAGTGAAGACAAGCAAAATATTTGTTCATTTCATCCTCCATTTCCTTATTATCTATTATCTCCCCATTCTCACTCTCCAGAGGATCAGCACTCACTTTACGTATTCTTTTCCTGTTTAAATACCTGTAGAAACTCTAGCTATGCGTTTTTACATTTCTAGCTAGCTTTTTACTCTAATTTCTTTCCACTGATTAACCTTAGTCATTCTCTGCTGTTGTTTATATTATGACCAATTATCTGACCTGCCATTCACCTATGTGCAGTTATATGCTTTTTCCTTACGTTTGGTGCTTTCTTTAGTTAACCACGGACGGTTAACTTTAGAATTTTTCTTTATAGTAGGAACGTACTTATACCGAGTATTATGAAATACCCCCTTAAATGTCTGTCACTACTTCTCTATTGATCTATCCCCTAGCCTCGTATCCCAATTAGCTTCTGCTAGCTCAGCTTTCATGCCCACATAGTTGCCCTTGCTTTTATTGCTAATTTATTCCATTTAATAAATGAAGTATTCAAGAACCCTAATTAAATCTACTGGATAATTAACTCTTTTTTGAAAGAGGTGGACCTGTGTCTTTTGTGTGGATCTCCTGAGTGAAGGGGAGGACAGAGAAAAAGCTAGAGACACAAAAGTGTAATATGGAGTAAAGGGTGTAGAGAGAACAGGAGACATCTAGAGTCATTGTTAGAAGAGAGACAGAACTTCTTAAAAACTTATGCAATGCATTGGAAATTACCATTTATATTTTATACATATACATCCATTATCAGCTTTGGTTCAGTTCTCCTAAGAGTTCTTTATGGTCATCAAAGCGTGGTACCAACCATATCGTATTCCTCTGGATCGGTAGCCATTCCTCGCATTCCGTACCGCTGAGCGTCTTTTGAGAGCCTGTTGGCAAACTCTTCCGCTGTTCCTGTTTGAGAGCCGTAAAACACAACTATGTTTTTTCCCTGTAAGGAGGAATGTAAAAACAAGCACAAAACAACACTTCAGAATGTCTGAAATTAGTGCATAGCATTCTAAGCAATTAGCATAACATGGACACATGGGGTGTGACTTTTTTCATCTGGAGAATCGGATACGATCAGGAACTAGAAGCACAATCTCAAACTTCTGAAGTAGAATAGTACAGGCTGTAGTAGAAAAGGATTAAAATACACAGATTTTTGATGAGAACAGGACTGAGCTCAACTGATGTTCTATAATTGAACAGCTTGCTGACATTACCTGTCAAGGTATTCATGGAACAGTTAGTCATTTCCTCAAGGGACTGGAGGATGCATATGGAACCTTAATTCAGGAAGAGATAGTTGCTTAAGGACAAGGGTGAATACTGGAAGGGAAAAATAAAAGGACTAATGAAAGGAAAGTAGTGGTTTGGATGCAGAATTAGCTCAGAGACAGGAAGCAAAGGGTGGTGACAGATGAATGGTTTTCAGAATGGGAGGTAGTTTGCAGTGGTGTTCTCCAAGAGTCAGTTTTGGGTTCAGTGCCCTTTTCACTTTTTAGAAACAACTGAGCCCAGATGTTACGAAACTCGAGGACAGTTGTAGGCTTCAGGGTGACGGGATGGTGAAAATGGGTAGAAGCATGGAAAATTGAATTCAATGCAGAGAATTTGAAATGATACATTTTAGGTGCACTAATAGGGAAAGACAGTATACTACAGGTATCATGATTTTGAGAAGTGTAAATGAGCAGAGACCTTGGTGTCCATTTATACGAATCCTCGTGCATATACCTGAAAGGCGGCGGGGGTGGGGGGGGGGGGGAGCAAGTTGATAAGATGGTTAAATAAAGCAGAGTTACTTTGTTTATAAATAGAATACAAAAAGGTAAGTGATCATGTTGGAACTTTATAAATCACTGGTTATGCTAGAACTGGAGTATTGTGGACAATTTTGGGCATCACACTTCAGGAAAAGGTGTAAAAGCCTAAGAAAGGATGCAGAGAAGATTTACCTCTATGTTACCAAGGACGAGGGACTTCCATTCTGAGGAGGGATTGCAAAAGTTAGGACTGTTCTTCTTGGCACAGAAAAGATTAATAGTGACATGATAGAGGTTTGCCAAGGTGATGAAATCTTTTGATAGAGTAGGTAGAGAAAAATTACTTCTTCTTATGAATGACTCAATAACTGGAGGTTATAGATTCAAAATCATTGTCAAAAGATCTAGAGGAAAGCTCAGAATAATTTTCCCCCCATTCAAAGTTGTCAGGATCTGGAACGTTCTACTGAAAAGGTGATGGAAGCAGATTTTGCTTTTTTTTTAAAAAAAAGGAAACTGGACAAGTACTCGAGGATGAGAAACTTATGGGATTACAGACAGACAAAAAGCAGGGAGGAGAGACGATGCCTGACAGGTCTTTCAAAGAGCCTGCTCAGGCATGGTGGGCTGAATGGTCTCCTTCTGTGCTGTAAGTTTCTATGATTCTACAATTCTAAGCCCTAGAGGAGGTGCAGAGAAGGACAAGGACCAATCCAAAGTATCACAGGAGTCACGCAGAGAGATAAAAGACATTGGCCTTTTCAGCTTGGCAGGGGTTCTTATGGTGTTATACAAGACAGTAAAACTGTATATCCAGGACATAGCCAAATTTAAACCTAACAGTAGGGCACATTGAAACTAGTGAAAGCTAACTGGGGAGGATAACATTTTTGGAGGGAATTAATTCTCTCTTATCACTATGTGGTTATGTCCATGCCACAGAATATCATAACTGAAAATTGTACTTACTGTTTTTTTCATTTTTTCAATGAAACTGGTTTCTCGTATTGTTGGTACCCTGCAAACACAAGACAAATCAATTACTAAGACAAGATTACTGAGGTTTATTTAGAGTTGTTCTGCAAGATCTGGTCCATAAATTTCATGTTGCTGCACATCTTAATGAAAACAGCCCTGTGAAATAGTAAATTACCTTTCACCCAATGACCCAATGAGCAGACACTATGGTTATCCAGTACAGTCATACCCAATGCATTATAGGAAGAGTGACATGCACCAGAAAACTTACCTTGTGCCAATATGCCTCTTCCACAATACACTAAATTCATATCACAGAAGTTTTCACCTCAGAGTTAAGCCATTTGGCCATTGTATGCGTGCCAATTTTTTGCTGGACCAGCCCAGAGCTCATCCTACTGCCTTGCTCTAAAGGCAGCATCCTCTAACTACCAGTGCGTTATCAAGTGTATCACTCAAAATACTTTTTCAATGGCCTGGGATTGAAACCAGTACAGGATGATGGGTTGAAAGACTGCTGCCTGTAATGGTGGGTGGGGGATGAGTTGAGCAGTCTGAATCTAGTTTTTAAATGTGCATAATCTAACAATCCGATGCTGTCTGGAAGCTTCTCAGTGAAGTTAGCAGATGAATAAAACCTAGAAAAATGGTAGGTAAAAGAGCAAATCCAACTAACTAACATATGGAGTAAAACGTAACTACACAAAACCACGAAAATACTTCCAACCAAAACAACCATGTCCCTTCAAGAAGCCTGCTTCAGCAACCAGTCCCTGAACTCTCATGTCCATTTTATACAGATGAAGTGTCACTGTGCACCGAGTCTAGCCCAAAATCAAAACATTTGGTGCTTGAACTTCAGCTTAATATTAATACCAAAATTGCCCTTGCCAGCTGATGGCAGTGTCCGCAACAAAAGCATCTTACTTTTCAGTCACCAACTGCAAAGGAGCCACGGCACTGCTGGGGCCCCAGAAAAGGGTAACATTCTCCACTATAATGACCACAAAAACACATACATGCACACAGGCACAGCCAGTGCTCTTTCCAAACACACAGCTGAAAAACATGGGAAAATTAAACTGCTAAATATTTTCCACAGTTCTTGTGAGGATAATACAGAAAATCACATCCTGCGTTATTGAAATCCTACAGATAACAATTTAGAAATTTTGTACAGGTATAACAATTTCATCACTTAGTTACTAGGGTATTAATTATGTATGTACTGATTTTTAGAAGTTTAATGGCTCCAAAGTGGCTACCTTTCCAAAAACTGCAATTATTACTCCAACAGTAGGTTGATTGAGTAAAATGCAACACTAAATACACCAAAAACATATCAAACCACAATATTGAGAAGCTTATTAAAGTGACGTGAACAAAGTCTATCACAATGCTGAATGGGTTGCTTTTAGTTGCTATTCTGAAACTCTTGTATTTTAGGTTTGACAGAGTCTGAGCGTTGCACTACTGACACCGATCTGTCAACAGGGAGAGGGTACTTTACATTGCAACCTTGGTTTGATGTAATGAGCTGACTGTATAATAACTGCAAGAAACCCTGTTTTTTCATTGATTGTGGCACAGTATTTATCGTGTTCAAATGGAGAAAGTTCCACTGGTTTAGGATATTCACTAACTTTCCCTTATGCCACAAGAACATAGATTCAAGAAACAGTGCAAGAGTGATGTCTCATTAACAGCACTCCATCTATCCTCGTTACCCATTCTTTTCTTCTTCCCCAAAATCATTATAACACTGGGAAAGTGTAGCAAGCACTTCAGCAACCTGAAGTTGGAGCCAGACATGTGGCTCAATGGAGCAGACAACCGGACAGGAAGAACACTGGTGGAGAAGACGGGAAAACTCAGATATTAAGTGGATACAACAGTTGATGAATTGGTTATAGCAGAGAGTTGTAGATGAAGATACTTGTAGACAGAGGATAGGCAGAATGGAAATCTATCATGTAACTCAGGCAGCCAATTAGGGGTAAACGTCTGGGATTAGGGGGAAGAAGGCGGTTACAGGAACCAAGCTTGGAGGGAGTTACAGAGCACGATTAGGGTAATTAGAAGCAAGTGTAAGTAATAAAACAAATATAGCCAGACTAAGCAAGCCAGATATGACTTAAAAAGCAAGGTAGGCAAGTGTTATACAGGTGTGTGCAACATGTTTTTTTATTCATTCACGGGATGTGGCTTCACTGGCTGGGCCAGCATTTATTGCTCATCCCTAATTGCCCTTGAGAAGGTGGTGGTGAGCTGCCTTCTTAAACTGCTGCAGTCCATGTGATATATGTACACCCATAGTAGTGTTAGGAAGGGAGTTCCAGGATCTTGCCACAGCGACAGTGAAGGAATGGCGATATATTTCCAAGTCAGGATGGTGAGTGGCTTGGAGGGGAACTTACAGGTGGTGGTGTTCCCATCCATCTGCTGCCCCGGTCCTTCTAGATGGTAGTGGTCATGGGTTTGGAAGGCTCTGTCTAAGGAGCCTTGGTGAATTCCTGCAGTGTATCTTGTAGGTGGTACACACTGCTGCTACTGTGCGTCAGTGGTGGAGGGAGTGAATGTTTGTGGCTGTGGTGCCAATCAAGGGGCTGCTTTGTCCTGGATAATGTCAAGCTTCTTGAGTGTTGTGGGAGCTGCACTCATCCAGGCCAGTGGGGAGTATTCCATCACACTCCTGACTTGTGCCTTGTAGTTAGTGGACAGGCTTTGGGGAGTTAGGTGATGAGTTACTTGTCGCAAGGTTCCTACCCTCCGACCTGGTCTTGTATCCACAGTATTTGTATGGCTAGTCTAGTTCAGTTTCTGGTCAATGGTAACCCCAGGATGCTGATAGTGAGGGATTCAGTGATGGTAATGCCATTGAATGGCAAGGGGCAATGGGTAGATTCTCTCTTGTTGGAGATAGTCATTGCCTGGCACTTGTGTGATATGAATGTTATTTGCCACTTGTCAGCCCAAGCCTGGATATTGTCCAGATCTTGCTACATTTGGACATGGACTGCTTCAGTATCTGAGGAGTCGTGAATGGTGCTGAACATTGTGCAACCAACAGCCAACATCCCCACTTCTGACCTTATGATAGAAGGAAGGTCATTGATGAAGCAGCTGAAGATGTTGGCCCTGAGGAACTCCTGCAGTGATGTCCTAGAACTGAGATGATTGACCTCCAACAACCACAATTATCTTCCTTTGTGCTAGGTATGACTCCAGCCAGCAGATAGTTTCCCCCAATTCCCACTGATTCCAGTTTTGCTAGGGTTCCTTGATGCCACACTTGGTCAAATGTGGCCTTGGTGTCAAGGACAGTCACACTCATCTCACTGCTGGAATACAGCTCTTTTGTCCATGCTTGAACCAAGGCTGTAATGATGTCAGAAGCTATGTGACCCTGGCAGAACTTAAACTGAGCATCAGCAAACAGGTTATTGCTAAGCAAGTGCCGCTTGATAGCGCTGTTGATGACCCCTTCCAACACTTTACTGATGATCAAGAATTGACTGATTGGCCAGGTTGCATTTGTCCTGCTTTTTGTGTACAGGACATACCAGTACAATTTTCCACATTGCCTGGTAGATGCCAGTGCTGTAGCACCTGGCTAGATGCGCAGCATGTTCTAGCGAGCAAGCCTTCAGTACAATTGCCAGAAGATTGTCAGGGCACATAGCCTTTGCAGTATCCTGTGCCTTCAGCCTCTTCTTGATATCACGTAGAGTGAATCGAATCGGCTGAAGATTGGCATCTGTGACACTGGGGACCTCTAGAGGGGGCTGAGATGGATCATCCACTCAGCATTTCTGGCTGAAGATTATAGCAAATGCTTCAGCTTTTGCACTGATGTGCAGGGCTCCTCCGTCATTAAGGATGGGGATATTTGTGGAGCTGTCTCCTTCAGTGAGTTGTTTAATGGTCCACCACAATTCACGACTGGATGTGGCAGGACCGCAGAGCTTAGATCTGATCCGTTGGTTGTGAAATCGCTTAGCTGTGTCTATCACTTGTTGCTTATGCTGTCTGGCATGCAAGTGGTCCTGTGTTGTAGCTTCACCAGACTAGCACCTAAATCTTATATATGCCTGGTGCTGCTCCTGCCATGCCCTCCTGCACTCTGTTGAACGAAGGTTCATCCCCTGGCTTGATGGTAATGATGAGGGTGGGGGATGTGCCAGGCCCTGAGGTTACATATTGTGGTCAAGTACAACTCTGCTGCTGCTGATGGCTCACAGTGCCTCATGAATGCCCAGTCTCGAGTTGCTAGGTCTGTCCGAAACATGATGCAGGGGCATCCTCAATGTGAAGATGGACTTCGTCTTCACAAGGACTTTGGATGTCACTCCAACCAATACTGTCACGGACAGATGCATCTGGGGCAGGCAGGTTGGGGAGGATGAGGTCATCACCTGCTGCAAACCCAGTCTAGCAGCTATGCCCTTTAGGACTCGACCAGCTCGGTCTATGGTGGTGCTACCAGCCACTTTTGGTGATGGACATGGAATTCCCCCACCCAGAGTACATTCTGTGCCCTTGCCACTCTTGGTGCTTCCTCCAAGTGTGTTCAACATGGAGGAGCACTGATTCATCAGCTGAAGGGGGAGGGAGGGGGGAAGTGGTATGTGATAATCAGCAGGAAGTTTCCTCACCCTTGTTTGACCTGATGCCATGAGGCTTCATGGGGGCCAGAGTCGACGTTGAGAACTCCCTGGGCAACTCCCTCCCAACTGTATACCACTGTGCTGCCACCTCTGCTGGGTCTGTCCTGCCAGTGGGACAGGACATACCCAGAGACGATGATGGTGATGTCTGAGGCATGATCTCTAAGGTATGATTCTGAGTGTATGACCATGTCAGGCTGTTGCTTGAAAAGTCTGTGAGACAGCTCTCCCAATTTTGTTAGTAAGGAGGACTTTGCAGGGTCGACAGGGCTGGGTTTGCCTTTGTAATTTCTGGTGCCTAGGTTGATGCCAGGTGGTCTGGCAGATTTCATTCCTTTTTATTGACTTTTTAGCTGTTTGATATAGCCAAGTGGCTTGCTAGGCCATTTCAGAGGGCATTTAAGAGTCAACCACATTACTGCGGATCTGGAGTCACATGTAAGCCAGACCAGGTAAGGACGGCAGATTGCCTTCCCTGAAGGATATTAGTGAACCAGATGGATTTTTACGACAATCAACAATGGTTTCATGGTCAATATTAGACTTTTAATTCCATTTAATTTTTTATTCAAATTTCACCATCTGCTGTGTGGGATTCGAACCAGGGTCACCATAGCATTACCCTGGGTCTCTGGATTACCAGTCAGGTGACAATACAACTACACCACTACCACCCCCACAATCTCCAGTAGTCTTTCGTGCAAGTAGGTTGGAGTCGAACAGTTATAATTTATAGCTGCTTGCTTAGCCTATCCCTTAAAGGCTATTCAAACTACAGTCTGTTCTAGCTTTCTAGCCTTACAATCTGGGCAACCAATCCCAGACAACACATCTATCATAGGGAAAATGTCAGAAGCTATTGTTAAAGAAGCTATAATAGGGCACTTGGATAAGTTCAAGGTAATCAAGCAGAGTCAACATTGTTTTGAGGGGGAAATCATGGTCAACCAACTTATTGGAGTTCTTTAAGGAAGTAACATGTGCTGTGGATAAAGGGGAACTGGTGGATGTACTGTACTTAGATTTCCAGAAGGCATTTGATAAAGTGCCACATAAAAGGTTATTGCAGAAAATAAAAGCTCATGGTATAGGGATAATATATTGGCATGGATAGAAGATTGGCTGGCTAACATGAAGCAGAGAGTAGGCATAAATGGGTCTTTTTCAGGTTGGCAAGATGTAACAAGTGTGTGCCACAAGGATCAGAGCTGGGACATCAACTGTTTACAAGCTTTATAAATGACTTGGATGAAGGGATGGATGGGATGGTTGCCAAATTTAGGTAGGGAAGTAAGTTGTGAAGAGGACATAATGAGCAACAAAAAGATATAGATAGGTTAAGGGAGTTGGCAAAGATCTGGCAAATGGAGTATAATGTGGGAAAATGTGAAATTGTCCATTTTGGTAGAAGAATAAAAGAGAAGCATATTATCTAAATGGTGAGAGAGTGCGGAGTTCAGAGGTGTAGAGGGAGCTGGGTGTCTCAGTGCATCAATCGCAAAAGGCTAGTATATAGGTACAGCAAGTAATTAGAAAAGCTAATAGAATGTCATCATTTCTTGCAAGGGGAGTTGAATACAAAAGTAGGGAGGTTATGCTTCAGTTATATAGAGTACTAGTGAGACCACATCTGGAGTACTGTGTACAGTATTGGTCACCTTATTTAAGGAAGGATGTAAATGCGTTGGCAGCAATTCAGAGAAGGTTTACCAGACTAATAACTGGAATGGGCAGGTTGTCTTATGAGGAAAGGGTGGACAGGTTAGGCTTGTATCTGCTGGAGTTTAGAAGAGTAAGAGGCGACTTGATTGAAACATATAAAATCCTGAGGGATCTTGACAGGGTGGACGTGGAGAGGATGTTTCCTCTTGTGGGAGAATCTAGAACTAGGGGTCACCGTTTAAAAAGAATGGTTTGTCCATTTAAAACAAAGATAAGGCGAAATTTTCTCTGAGGGTCGTGAGTCTTTGGAACTCTCTTCCTGAAAAGGCGGTGGAAGCAGAGTATTTGAATATTTTTAGGGCAGAGGTGGAGATTCTTGGTAAGCAAAGAGGTGATAGGTTATCGGGGTAGACGGGATGCAGATTTGAGATTACTATCAGATCAGCCATGATCTTATTAAATGGCGATGCCAGCTCAGGGGCAAATGCCCTTCCCCTGTTCATATGCTCATATGTTCGTATATCCTGCTTGCTGATTTGGCCTGTTTGACATTTGGATAGCTGTAAGGTTTGGAAAGGGCCGATGGATAAATCCCAAATCAGAACACCAAGCTCCTGTTAGTCTCTCAAAGGAGATACTAGATGTTTCTCTTCTTATTGTGGGCATGTGAATGATCTCCCCTTGTGTACTAATCATTAACATGACTGATTTCCCCACTATGTTCAACCTTGAACTCGTGCCTCATGCAGCTGCAGTGAAGAGCTGAGATCAAGGTTAAAGACACTGATTGAGTTAAATAAATTTATCTCCACATGTAGAAGACAATTTGAATGTGCCAGCAAATCTTATTCACACAGCACACTAATCATTAGAGTACGGCAGGGTACTTTAATTGCATTTACACTGCATTTACATTTTTGCGCATGCAAAACTGTTCAGGGAATATCTCAAATTCCTCTTTCTTACACAAATGGGAAATGTTTTTCCTTGTTTTGTAATGGCAGTCAATTGTATTGGCCCTGATTAGAAGGGGCTTCATTAAGAGAAAAAAGGCATTTTTGAAGAGCACACTGACAATAACAGTTTAACCAGTTTTGATTTTTGCCGCATTTATACAATTTTAGGAGAAAGGCCCAAGACTCTTCTGGAAGTCACCCATCTCAATTTTCTTTGGAAAAAAAAACAGAATGAGATAAAGAGTTCTGAATCGGCACCTTTTTGGTGTGTGGCTGGGTGGAGGGATGTGGTGGAGAAGCTTAAGAGAAAGCATGCAACCCAACAAGTTCCACTCAGAGCACTCTGGAAACAGGGTTATTTATTCCAATAAAATCATAACTAAAGGTTTAAGCACATAATTTTTTGCTTCAGAATAAAAATGCAGCAAAATTTAAAAGCAGGCAGATATTTTTGTGATCTGTTGCTACAATAGGGGCAATTAAGGAGTTAGGCTAGCCAGTGATGTCCACATCCTATGAAAGAATATATATTAAAAAACGATATGGTTGTACAGAGGTAAACAATGCTGTGCTGACAGTCAAATAACTGGAGAGGCTCCTCATGACTTGAGATGGAGGAGTTACACTGCCACACTGCCACAGTTCTTCCAACTCAATCAGCATTTTAGTAGCTACTTCCCATCTGCAGTTTAAGTAATGTGAACTCCTGTTCCTTGCAGGAGGGAAGTAATTTAACTTTGTTTTTTTAGGTTTACTCAGCTGCACAAGACCAAATCCCTGGAATACATTAACTGGAACAAACTGAAACAAAATGCCTTGGCACCCCTCAGTACAAATGCAGGTTCTTCAGTTTTGACTGTGATCAACTTGTTACTCATATGCAATTGCATCTCTGGACACAGCAGGGACCCAGCCCATCCTGTACGTGCCCAATGTAGAAATTCCTATTCATAACAAGTCAGAATAATCAATGCATTTGAAAAATTGTCAGAATGCGATACTATGTAACACAGTTTTCCCTGAAGACAATCTATTCTCTATTTCGTGCATGTGCCATTGCTCAAGATGTAGTACCTACAACTTCACACTTAGAAATTTTATAGGGTTGACGGCAACATGCAAATCCCACTGCTAGCAGAGGGCTGGTTCTTTCATGGCCAGGCCCAAAGGGCAGCTTCTGGTGGTAAGTTGGCAAACACCACACTGTCTGGAGACAGAATAGTATGCCTTGTGCATCCAGAGGCACAGACACCAAGTGAGAACCATATGCAACTTCTCAGATTTTGAAGCAGTCAGTGCCCACATGCAGCAAGAGCTGGACAACATTCAGGCTGTTAAGTGGCATGTAACATTCATGTCCCACATGTTGGAGGTGGTCATTGCCTACCATAAGAAAAAGAATCTAACCATCTCCCCTTGATGTTCAATGATATTACCATAGCTGAATTCTCCACCAACACCCTCGGGGACTTACAATTGGCCAGAAACTGAACTGGACCAGCCATATAAATGCTGCAACTACAAGGGCAGATCAGAGGCTGGGAATTCAGCAGTGAGTAACCCACCTCCCAAACCCTGCTCTCCATCTACAAGGCACAAGCTGATAGGGACGGAATACTCCCCGCTTGCCTAGATGAGTGCAGCTCCAACAACATTCAAGAAATTCAACACCATCCAGAACAAACAATCCTCTTGATTGGCACTCCATCCACCACCTTACACATTCACTCCCTCTACCACTGGTGGCAGTGTGCATCATCTACAAGATGCACTGCAGCAATTCACCAAGCCTCCTTCAACAACACCTTCCAAAACCTGCAACCCCTACCACCTAGGAGGACAAGGACAACATTCGCATGGGAACATCACCATCTGCAAGTTCCCTTCCAAGCCACAAACCATCCTGACTTGGAACCATAATGCCATTCCTTCACTGTCACTGGATCAAAGTCCTGGAGCTCCCTCCCCTAGCAGCACTGTGAATGTACCTACACCTCAAGGACTGCAGCAGCTCAAGGCTGTGGCTCACACCCACTTCAAGGCACAGTGAGGGATGGACTACAAATACTGGCCTTGCCAGTGATGCTCACATCCCATAAACGAATAAAAAAAATTAAACTGAACATTCAATATACTAGCACATAGGTAACACAAGGCAGCAAAATGCAAGCTGTCTTGCGATCTCATATCACAACAGTAGCGTTATTTTTCAGCATTAATTAGAAAACACCAACCTGCTTAGGTCTGTTTCCTGCTGGCGAACAGAGAATATGCAGCCCATAGTTCCAGTTGTAGGTTTCTCAGCCTATCATGCAAGTTGCAGTTTAGGCAGAATTCCCCTGTATATGCGCTACGTTTTTGCTCTATTCCGATGTTACAGACCATTCACCCTGTCACAATCAAGATCCTTGAATACAACAGTGAGAGCCTCTAACTCCCCCAGTGGAATCCCTCAAGTTGAACTGATTCGTGATCCATATTTGCACTGTCACTGCACCCCTGCCAAGATCCACTGACACTCGAGTGGCTGCAATAAAAAATAATTAAATTTTCTACAGCTGCCGACAGCCCTGTCCATCTGTGTATAACTCTTTTTGCAATATGCCCCTCTTCTGCACTCGTGTTTCCCTTAGCAACAGCCACATCACATCCAATGACCTCTCGAGGAGAATAGCTAAGCTGAAAGGCAGCTGTTTCAGAATTGAACAGAGGAAGCCTGCTGCTATGGTTACCTAATCCATCATAAAAGATTCCTACTCATGACATATCTCCCATTCTTTTCACCGCCCAACGAATGATACATCACATCAAATGATCACAGAAAACAAAAATGTCAGGAGATAATCATCACACTTGAACCTACTAAGCACTTGGTCCTTGCTAACTATACGCAAAAATTAAAAAAAAGGTTTGTTTGTCAGTGACTTCATTTACCAAAAGGTTCAAGTTGCCTCTGTCACAAGGCAATTTCTTCATTCCTGGATGTGATCAGGAAGTGAGAGAGGTCTTGGCGCAGCAATGCTGAGGTTTGAGTTAATGAGTAAAATCTTCTGACGGACTGAACAGCGCAGTGGTTTAGACAAGCCTTTTATCATCGAGGTCCATATCAGTGTGTTGCAATGAAAGCTTAGCCATTGAGATCCAGTGTGAAATATATTTGGATAATCTCAACACAGCTTGCAGACAGTATGAACCAATATCATCACTGGCTCTAGCAGTAGCCATTCAACACCACTGCTCTGCAATTCAGTCAAAATGTGGCTGATCTGTACTTCAACTCCATTTACCCACCATGGCTCCACATCCCTTGGTACCATCAACCAACAAAAATACATCACTGAGTCTTGAAAGCACCCAGCATCCACAACCTTTCAAAGGAAAGAATACCAGGGTTCTACTACCCAATGTGTGAAAAAAAATGCCAGACTTCCTTCTTGAGCAAAATACTGGGGATGCTGGAAAATCTGAATCAAAAGGCAGAAAATGCTGGAAATATTTAGCAGGTCAAACAACGTCTGAGGAGAGAGAAACAGAGTTAATGTTTCAGGTCAATGGCCTTTCAATAAGAGTATTTCCAGCATTTCCTGACTTCGTGTTCTCAAATTGTCCAGCTTCAATTCTAAGATTCTGCCCCATCATTCTTGAGGCCACCCCTCCAGAGGAAACAGTTTACCTGTATCTACCCATCAAATCCTTTTAATGACTGTAAATGTCTCAATTAGGTCACATCTTAACTTTCTACACTCATGATAAATACAGGTCAAGTTTATACAACCTGTCCTCATAAGATGGTGTCCTCGGCCCAACCATCTTCAGCTGCTTCATCAATGGCCTTTCTTCTATCATAAGGTCAGAAGTAGGGATGTTTGCTGATGATTGCACAATGTTCAGCACCATCTGCACCTCCTCAGATACTGAAGCAGTCCATGTCCAAATGCAGCAAGACATGGTCAATATCCAGGCTTGGGCTGACAAGTGGCAAGTAACATTCACGCCACAAGTGCCAGGCAATGACCATTTCCAACAAGAGAGAATCTACCCATTGCTCCTGGGCGCTGGCTAGGAATCCTGCGACGAGTAACTCACCTCCTGACTCCCCAAAGCCTGTCCACCATCTACAAAACACAAGTCAGAAGTGTGATGGAATATTCCCCACTTGCCTGGATGAGTGCAGCTCCCACAACACTCGAAAAGCTTGACACTGTCCAGGACAAAGCAGCCCACTTGATTGGCATCACATGCACAAACATTCACTCCCTCCACCACTGATGCACAGTAGCAGCAGTGTGTACCATCTACAAGATGCACTACAGGAATTCACCAGGGCTCCTTAGACAGCACCTTCCAAACCCTCGACCACTACCATCTAGAAGGAAAAGGGCAGCAGATGGATAGAAACACCACCACCTTGAAGTTCTCCTCCAAATCAGTCACCACCCTGACTTAGAAATATATTGCTGTTCCTTCACTGTCGCAGGGTCAAAATCCTGGAACTCTCTTCCTAACAACACTGCAGGTGTACCTACATCACATGGACTGCAATGGTTCAAGGCAGCAGCTCACCTTCACCTTCTCAAAGGCAACTAGGGATGGGCAATAAATGCTGGCCCAGCCAGTGAAGCCCACATCCCATGAATGAATAAAAAATATATAACCCTATAGCTCCTGTATCACTCAAAGGCTAATAATGTCATTCATGTGGTGCAATGTCTGAAACTGAACACAATTCAGAACCCCAGATAGATATTGTCCAGCCAAGGCTTTATACAATTGAAGTATAACTTCTTCCCATTTCAGCCCCCTCGTGATAAAGGCCAACATTCTCTTAAGCTTTTTGATTGCTTTTTGTATCAGAGTCCTAGCTTTTTTTTGTAAAATATGTACGCGCTTAGACTCCCAAATCTTTGCTCCTCTACAGATCCTAGTTTATCCCATTTTGAGAATACTCGGATTTGACTACCACATGTCCAAAGTGGATGACCTTTCCCTTGTTTGCATCAAACTCCATCTGCCATAGTTTTGATCGCTCGCTTAATCTGTCCATGTCTTTTTGTAACTTTCTGCTCCCACCTGCACCGTTTACTGCCACCTACAAACTTGGACATACAATACTCTATTGTTTCATCCAAGTCATTAATAATTACAGTGAAAAATAGATCAGATCCCTAGGAACACCACTTGTCACATCCTGCCAATCTGAGTTCCTACCTTTATCTCCACTCTAATCCCTACTTCCCAACCAATTTCCAATCAAAGTCCAAAGGCTCCATTCTGACACATGCTAGTTCTCTGTCAGACAGGCGACAAACTGGCCTATACTAGAAACAGAATATGTCACATTTTTGCAATTGGAAATGCGTGATCATGTTATCTAGCTTTAGAGAAAGTGGGGGAAGATATTCCATTTCTCAGCATCTTGAGCAGCTCAAAATTCAATGTTGATGTGAGGTGGGGAGAGAATGGGATGGGGTAGGAAGAGCTAGAGAAGAAGAATGACCCCATTAGAACATAATTCCTCTGCAGCTTTTGAGTTGCAAAAAACTGGCCCTCAGTTTGCTAACAATGGGTTTCTGCAACATAATTACAATTAGGCACATCTTCAATTGACTCATTTTGATTTCTTGTAACTTGTTCTGATGACAATTTCTTATTCAAAAAATAATCCATCTATCACCAACCTCCCCATCGGTTGAATCTGTTCTACAATCACAGCTTTTCTGTGCCATTTATCAACTTCTATACTACTGAAAAATCTCTTTAAAAATCTGTTCAAGTTTCTCCAGCCATTCCTCAACACTCAGCCCTCTGATGGTAGGATCATTCTGGTAGTTGGTCGCCTCCAGGGCTTAAATGTCTCGTGGCTCAAAACCCCAATGGAAACCTTTGGTTCTCTCATGAGCCTGGATTGCCCTTTGCCCAGTTATGGACTGAACAGTTGAATTTTTATATGAGGCAGAGCAAGATTTCAAAAATAGAAACTCTTTACAGAACATTCAGGTTATAAATCACAAGCCTCTTTTCTCCACGTCTTGTAGTGAGGGTGAATGATTTGTTATCACTCAATTTGGCACATTCACTGCCTCCAAAGAAAAATTGAGTGTATGTGGGCAGCATTACATATTGCAAGTGTGGAACTTATCTCGTGACTGAGTGAAAACATTGTTAGATGAAGCAAATAGTGAAACTGATGCATTTTGTGAAGTTATATTTGAGTGCATTATGTACTATTTTAGAGAGGATTTAAAAGCAATGAAATATGTAGTGTGCATTCACTAGGATATAATCAGGGATGACGAGTTCATGAAATAGTATTTTTCCATTCGATCTAAAAAGGTGTTGCAGAGTGACCCAAGAGAGTTACAATAAGATTAAGTGATAGCTTATTTTAAATAATCTGATCAGCAGGCAGTAAGAGGGCATACAAATATACCAATTAGGAGTAGGCCATTCGGCCCCTTAGAGCCTGCTCCGCCATTTAATAAGATCATGGCTGATCTGACTGTGGCCTCAATTCCACATTCCCGACACCCTTTAGTTCCCTTGTTAGTCAAGAATTTATCTACCTCTGCCTCTGGGGGAGAGAGAGAGTTCCAAAGAACCTCAACCCTTGGAAAAAATTTCTCCTCATTACCATCTTAAACGGGCGACCCCTTATTTTTAAGATCATGAAACAAATTAAAGGAAAGTTCAGGGAAAAAAAAATATTTGGCAGGAAGTGATTGGAATGTTGAATTCTCTGTCCCAAATGTGTTGAAGCTGGAGAATTAACTTGTTGCTTTAAGAGGAATATTGAAACATGCAAATTTGAGTTTGTGTCAATTTTTTCTATCCCATTTCTTGAGATAGATTCCAAAATCTGATACCAAGGAAAGTTCTAGAATGGAATATCATCTTTGCTGTATTATTTGGGTTCCCTCCACCTCATTCGCTCAATAGCTTTATGCTCTCTGGCTCTTCTCTTGACAGTTCTAGTCACAGGTAACTATACTTTGTGCAACTGATTGCTATTTAACTATCAGCTGAGACAGAAACATCCAAGCCTCTGCTTGCTCTGTGCGGCCCTCCCCTTCCCACAAAGAGGGCCAGCATGAGCTACATAGGCCAAAAGGCCCCCTTCTGTGATTCTACAAGGACAAGTTTGCTGGCAATACAAAGTTAGGTGGGAAAATAAATTGTGAGGAGGATACAAAGAGTCTGCAAAGGGATACAGACCAGTTAAGTGATTGGGCAAGGAGGCATATGGATTATAATATGGAGAAGTACGAAACCATCCCACTTGGTTGGAAGAATGGAAAAGCAGATTTTTTTTTAAAAAAAAGGCAAGACGCTAATTAATGTTGCTATTGCAGGTTTTGAATGTCCTTGTACACTAATCAGAATTAACATGGAGACACAGCAAGCAATTAAGGTGGAAAAATTTCTGTTGACTTTTGCTGCAAGGAGGTTCAATACATGAATAAGGAAATTATGCTGCAATTATATAGGGTTTTGGTGAAACTACACACGAGGAGCTATGTGCAGTTTTAGTCTCGTTACCCAAGGAAGGATATACTTGTAAAACAGAGTGCAGATGGCAAACAGATTAAGCTGATATGAGTTTGGTGACCGGGGGTTTTAAGTATCTTTCGAAAAATCCGGTCTGCAGTTAGCATTTATCTGATATCTGCTTAGAACAAGTAAACTAAAGCAAATTCATAAACTAAAGCAAGTTTCTTCCAACCTTTAGTTCAGTATGGTCAATATGAGAAGCTAGGCACTAAATTAAAAAGAACCTTAAAGGTAACAATCTTCGATTGTTACCTGAGCGAAATGCAGATGTAGCATTGGGTAAACAAGGTTGGAGAGAGGAACGCTTGGCTCAAAGGCTGGTGACGGAGAAGTGGGTTCCAATTCATGGGGCACTGGCACCAGTATTGGGATGGTCTACACCTGAATCATGCTGGGACCAATGTTCTAGTGAGCTGTGTAGCTAGGGAAGTAGAGATGTTTTTAAACTAAATTGTCAGGGGACTGGATCAAATTTGGGAGGATGTGGTAAATCAAAGAGTAGAGACAAGGCAAGAGACAAAGGTATTAATATGGGAAATGATAAACAGACCGTGACAGGAAGGGACAGTACAAATCTATGAGTAAATCAGATGTGGCTAGAGGTTACAAAAATAATAAAAAAGCCAAAACAAAAGGCTCTGTATCTGAATGCATGTAGCATTTAAAAAACAGATGAACTGATGGCGCAAATAGAAATAAAAAAGTACAATTTGATAGCCATTAGAGACATGGCTGCAGGATGACATAGATTGGGATCTGGACATTGAAGGGTATGTGACATTTAGGAAGGACAGGAAGCTAGGAAAAGGAGGGGTGGCTCTGTTAATTAATGATGGTATTAGCACAATAGAGGGGGATGACCCAAGTTCAGGAAACCAGGATGTAGAAGCAGTTTGGTTAGAGATGAGAAATGATGAAGGCAAGCAGTCACTTGTAGGGGTGGTGTACAGGCCCCCTAACCACATGGGAGGACAGCGTATAAAGAAAGAAATAAGGGGAGCTTGTCAGAAAAGTTCAGCAATAATCATGGGGGATTTTAATCCACATATAGACTGGAAAATCAAATGGACAAAAGTACCCAGGATAAGGAATTCATAATGTTTTCTGGACAGTTTCTTAGAGCAGCACATTCTGGAGCCAACCAGAGAGCAGGCTATACTAGACCTGGTATCGTGCAATGAGATAGGATTAATTCATGACCTCATAATGAAGGCACCCCTAGGCAGCAGCGATCACAATGTTAATGTATTTTACATTCAGTTTCAGGGAGAGAAGAGTGAGTCTAAGACTAGTATTTTAAATTTAAATAAGGGCTATTATGAGGGCATGAAGCACAGCTAGCTAAAGTGAACTGGCAAATTAGGTTAAGGGATGGGTCAATAGAGACAGACATTTAGGGGGGTGTTTCAGAATACACAGAATTGATACATTCCAACAAGAAAGAAAAATTGAGAGAAGGACCCACCATTGGGTTAACTAAAAAAGTTAAAGATAATATCAAACTTAAAGAAAAAGCATATAATGGTGTAAAGATGGGTGGCAGCTCACAAGATTGGCCAGAATATAAAAAACAGTAAAGAATGACTAAGGAGGGAAAAATTAAGAGCATGTGAGAAAGCTAGCTAGAAATATAAAGACAGATAGTAAGAGTTTTTATAGATATTTAAGAAAAGAGTTAACAAAGTGAGCGTTGGTCCTATAGAAAGGGAGTCTGAGGAAATAATAATGGAAAACAAGGAGACAGCAGGTGAATTGAACAGGTAATTTGCATCGGTCTTCACTATACATACAAGAAACATCCCAGAAGCAGCTGTAAATCAGGACATGGAAGGGAGGGAGGAATTCAGAAAAAATTACAATCAGGGAAGCGACACTGAGCAAACTGTTGGAACTACGGGCTGACAAGTCCCCAGGTCTTGACGGACTTCAGCCTCGGGTCTTGAAAGAAGTGGCTAGTGAGATGATGCGTTGGTTTTGATGCATTGGTTTTAATTTTCCAAAATTCCCAGGATTCAGGGAAGGTTCCATTGGATTGGAAAATAGTGAATGTAACTCCTTTATTCAAAAAAGGAGGGAGACAGGCCAGTTAGCTGAACATCTGTCATAGGGAAAATGTTAGAAGCTATTATTAAAGATGTTATAGCAGGGCACTTAGATAAATTCAAGGTAATCAGGCAAAGTCAACAGTTTTGAGGGGGGGGAAATCATGTTTAACCAACTTTTTGGAATTCTTTGAAGAAAGGATAAAGGGGAACTAGTAGATGTACTGTACTTAAATTTCCAGAAGGCATTTGATAAGGTGCCACATCAAAGGTTATTGTGGAAAATAAAGCCCATGGTGTAAGGGTTAACATATTGGCATGGATAGAAGATTGGCTAGCTAACAGGAAACAGTAGGCATAAATGGATCCTTTACTAGTTGGCAGGATGTAATGAGTGGTGTATGCCAAGGAGATCAGTGCAGGGACCTCAACGTTTTACAATTTATACAAATGATTTGGATGAAGGGACCAAAGGTACGGTTGCTAAGTTTGCTGATGACACAAAGATAGGTAGGAAAGTAAGTTGTTAAGAGGATACAAGGAGGATACAAAAGGATATAGATAGGTTAAGTGAATGGGCAAAGATCTGGCAAATGGAGTATAACGTGGGAAAATGTGAAATTGACCATTTTGGCAGGAAGAATAAAAGAGAAGCATATTATCTAAATGGTGAGAGATTGCAGAGCTCTTAGATGCAGAGGGATCTGGGTGTCCTCGTGCATGAATCGCAAAAGGTTAGTATGCAGGTACAGCAAGTAATTAGAATGTTACCATTTATTGCGAGGGGAATTGAATACAAAAGTACAGAGATTATGCTTCAGTTACACAGGGCATTGGTGAGACCACATCTGGAGTAATGTACAATACTGGTTTTCTTATTTAAGGCAAGATATAAGTGTGTTGGAAGCAGTTCTGGGAAGGTTTACTAGACTAATACCTGTAATGGGCGGGTTGTTTTGTGAGGAAAGATGACGAGCTAGGCTTGTATCCACTGGAGTTTAGAAGAGTAAGAGGCAACTTGATTGAAACATACAAGATCCTGAGGGGTCTTGATAGGGTGGATGTGGAAAGGATGTGTAAGAATCTAGAATTAGGGGTCACTGTTTAAAAATAAGGTGCTGCCCATTTAAGACCAAGAGGAGGAGAAATTTTCTGAGGGTTGTGAGTCTTTGGGACTCTTCCTCAAAAGGTGGTGGAAGCAGAGATTTTGAATATTTTTAAAGCAGAAGTGGAAAGATTCTTGATAAGCAAGGCTTAGCAAGAAAGGTTATCAGGGATAGGCAGGATTGTGGAGTTGCAATTATAATCAAATCAGCCATGATCTTATTGAATGGCAGAGCAGGCTTGAGGGGCCGAATGGCCTACTCCTGCTCCTCAGAGGGGATGAAACAAAGATTCTCTAGATTGATTCCTAGGATGAGAGGGCTGTCCTATGAGGAGAAACTGAGTGGAATGGGCCTAAACTCTAAGGAGCTTAGAAGAATGAGAAGTGATCTCATTGAGACATGCAAGATTATGAGTGGGGTTGACAGGGTAGATGCTGGGAGGATGTTTACACTGGCCCAAGAGTATCAAACCATGGGTCATAGTCTCAGGATAAGGGGGTCGGCCATTTTGGATCGAGGTGAGTAGAAATTTATTTAGAGGGTTGGAAATCTTTGGAATTCTCTCCTTCAGAGGGCCATGGTTGCTAAGTTTTTGAGTACATTCAAATCTGAGATCAATAGATTTTTGGGCAGGAGGTGAAATCGAGATGTCGTGGAAAAGTAGAGCTGATTTAGAAATTCAATCATGATCTTACTGAATGGTGGAGCAGGGGTTGTACGGCCTACTCTACTTACGTTCATATGTTCTAAATGAGCCAGTTCATTTTTTTTTTTAAGTTGCAGTACAGTCAACTTCTGCCATTCACGACCCCCTTTATTGCCAATTCATTTAACTGCGTGAAAGTGTTTGCACACCCGTTTGATGTTTGCTGCCTCAAATCATTGCCCACCCATGATTTAACATTTAAAACTTCTCACCTGAACATATGTTGGTCCCAAAATAAAAGACTGAATTTAGAGGTCATTAAAAACGATGCTTCTGTGTTGTCTTTCCTATGTAGAAAGTGCGTACTGCGCATGTACCATCTTTAACTGCACGTGGTTTGCTGTGATTTACTGGATACAGTAACTCCCAATCAGCATTTAGCAGTACAGGTACAGTACAGAACATTACTAAACATAAGCAAGTCAGAGCCAAGCAGAAAACTTTCCAGGAAAGCGATGGCACTTGAACAACAAGTCACAATCTGAGATAGACTGAAAAGTGGTGCAAGTACTACCTTTTGGTGAGAGAATGCTCTGTCAATGAATCCAAAATCAGGTACATTAGGCAGTCTGAAGAAAAAATAAGGGCCAGTGTTAGTGTCACACTGCCAGGTTAACTTTTGGGAGCAGGAGAGATCCACACTTAGAGGAAATGGAGAAGTTACTCAACATGTGGATAAAGCACCAGCATCAAAAAAGGACCCCAGTTAATGGTCCAATCATTTGAAACAGGACAGTTGAATTAACCAGCACGAAGTAATAAAAAGGCAAAGCTGATGTCACCAGTGACAGTGACAATGACAATGAAGGTGGTGCAGAAGGTGCCTTTCCTTCGACTTCTAAAGGATTCTCAGCCAGCACGGGACGGTTCGCTCGTTTTAAATAGATCAAGTGGATGAGTTGCTTCAATCTCATCAAGAGGAACTCTCTATGGAAGATTTGGTTGAACTGATGAAATTAAATGAAAATAAACAGGAGCAGGAAGAGGAGCCCAAGAAGGCGCGATTCACAACCAATATGGTGGCAGATCTCATAAGATCAGATAAAGATTTGAAAAAACAGGCGACAGATCATGATTCAAGCACAGAAAGAAGCACTGCCTTTTGTAGAGTGATGACACTGCTACTGATTCTTACTAAGAACTTTTTCTTCAATTTTGTAAAGGTGAAGCAATCAACAATAATGTCGTCCTTTGCATCCACATCAACATCCCGCCGTCCACCACGTCACCCACTTCCTCTACCTCCACTCTCAAGAACACTACCTGTACTGTAATTTGTACTATACTGTAACTGACAAGTTTAACATTGTTCTTGTTTTCTTCCATTGTCAAACAATTTCTGCAGTAAGATTGTCTTGAATTTACTCAAAAACAGTTTTTATTGCCTCTTTTCCTTAAAAAAGTCACATTTTGGGATGGTGGGAACTTATCTAATTCACTCCCATTATAAAGTACCTTTGCCGTTTGCTATTTCACCCATCATGAGATTTCGCGGGAATGCAACCCCCATGAATGGCAGGACTTTACAGTAATTGACGTTGCCTTTTTTTGAGACACATTTTAGATACCAATGGTTCTGGGCGGTTTCCTCTTGCCTGTCGGTAGCTTAAGTGGAAGATTCCAAGTTGCCTTCCCAGGACTGAGTCATTTTATTATCCCAGTGCTGCCAGATCCTAACTTTCATTTAAATATTACTAGATCCCCATTCCCACACATCCTGAATGCAGCCAGGCCGTAGATAACTTGCTATACTCCCAAAACGTCTACTCCCTCCTCACAATCTCTGCCCAGTCCCTCCCGGACCCCTGTCTCCCAGCTTCAAGTTCTCTCTTACCTATGTGTTACAACAGTTGAGAGGGTCCCAGCCTCCAAGATCTGTATTAACTTGTTGGGCTGCTATCCTACTGCATACAATATAAAGCTGAAAGATAGCAATGGAGTTCAGCAGTAAAGGAATATAAGACACACCAGGAGACATACAAGCAAGACTAACAGAAAGAATGAGGGGACAGTAGATTAAAGAAATACCTACAAACCACAGTAAAGTGTGTTAAAGGTATAGAAAGGAAGAGAGCAAGTACAACAAAAGCTTGTATTTCGATGTATTGTATTTCTTTAATTAGTAAAATGTCCCAAGGCACTTCACAGGATTGTTGTGTAAGAAAATTTGACACCAAGCCAAAAAGGAGATATTAGGACAGATGACTAAAAGCTTGGTCAAAGGGGTAGGCTTTAAGGGAGTATCTTAAAGGAGAGGATAAAGAGGGAATTTCAGAGTTTAGTGCCTCAGCAGTTGAAGACACAGCCATCAATGGTGGAGTGATTAAAATTGGGGATGTGCAAGAGGCCAGAATTGGAGGAGCAAAGATATCTTAGAGGGTTGTAGGGCTGGAAAGGATTACAGAGTTTGGAGGGAAGAGGCCATGGAAGGATTTGAAAACAAGGTTGAAAATTTTGAAATCGAAGTGCTACTCAAATGGGAGCCAATGTAAGTCAGCAAGGACAGGGTGATGGGTGAATGAGATTTGGTGCCAGTTAAGATAAGGACAGCAGTGCTTTGGATGATGCTAAATTTATGAAGGGTGGAAGATGAGAGGTTGGCCACAGGCAATTTGAAATAGTCAAGTCTAGAACTAACAAAGGGAGGTGTGAAGTAAGGATATGCTAAAGAGTTCAAAATACAGTCTTAGTGATGGAGTGGATGTTAGATCAAATATTGCACTAGATTGCAAAAAATAAATATCGGGTTCATTTTCAGATAGTTGCCAGGGACAGGAAGAATCTAAACTACAAAGACACAATTTTTATGGAGTTCTCCACAAGACATCAACTAGCTTCCATGGAATACTTTCTAGGCATTTTTGTTTAAACACTTACTGTGGCTGGATTGTTCTGTAGTCTGGGACGTCCACTTTTTTTTTTCTGAAGACAAACCAATAGATTACAAACCCAGCAAGAAGGGAGAATAGAAAGACGTCCAGCATACTAAACAACGATTCTTCCACCACCACAGAAGACTCGGCATCACTGGCTGCTTTTGATGCCCCAAACTCCACTTCAGAAGAATCCATGTTCCTTACTGATGAAGCTGCTAAAAGAAGAAACAAATGTTCACTTTTGGGAAAAGCCAATTTCTGCTTTTAATTTTCCCAATAAACTTCCTTTTCCAAAACTGTCTTCATTGCCAAAAGATTTGCAATATAACATTAGAAGGGGGCTACACAAAGTCTGGGTCTCTCACTCGATGAGCTAAACCGAGAGATATAGGGGGTGAGGGAAGGATGGAATGCAATATTTCAATTTGTCAGGGAGACCAAAACCAGGGATTATTAATAAAAGATATATTAATAAAGTATGGAATTCACAGCCCGCTCGCCGACGCGTAAAATGACACGCAGTGATGTCGGGCGTGCGTCCCAACATCACCTCGCGTCATTCAGATCTCGAGTGCAGCGGGCACACACCGGAGTCGGCTGCACGCCCAAACTGTCAAAGGCCTATAAAGGCCATTTAAACACCAATTAAGCTAATTAACTGAGCTGCCTGTCTAACCTAAAGGTTGGCAGCCATCACATTTATCACGAAGCCTCATCCACGGGCAGGATGAGGTTTCATGAGGGTTTTTAAAGTTTAATAAAAGCTTTTAATAAAGTTCATTGACATGTCCCCTCATGTGACACTGTCACAAGAGGGGACGTGTCTTAAAGTATTTTTTTCTTCATTAAAATTTTCAAATATCAAACTGATCTCCCTGAGGCAGCTCTGTGTCTCGCAGATTTCTGCACTCTTTTGCATGCATGCGAAAGAGCGCAAGACCTGACTCAGCCTACTACCCCACCCGCACAGGGAGCGCACAGCGCTTCTGGGCGTGCGTCACGCTGGGCGGGCCTTAATTAGCCCGCCCAGGTAAAATGGTGGTACGCAGCCAATCATGGGTAGCAATCGACTACGCGCCCGCTCCCACCGAGCCCCCCCTACATGGAGAAAATTCTCCCCCAAGAGAAACTTCTTTACCCAAACAGTGGTTTGATTGTGAAACTTCCTATCTGATTAGTGGCTGAGTTGAACAAGACTGATGTATTCAAGGGGCTGCTGGTTAAGTACATGAGGAAGAAAGGAGCAGAAGGGTATTCTGTCTTTTTCACTATATTTGATTTTTAGAATCGTAGAGGTGGAAATACCAGCATTACATTGGTACCAAACTTGCATCCAGAAGTCAATGCTGCTGTTTTATAAGGGTGGGGGTTTGGGCAATAAACCCATGCCCCAATTCAAAGCAGATTAATTCACAAACAGCTTGGGAGTGCAAATAGGAAAATGACCTTTTACTTAAACTCAAAACCACAAAAAAGCTTAACCATGAATAATTGTTTCCGAGATCCAATATTCCCAATTATTTTAAATCCTCGAGTAAAAGTTACACCTTTTGTGCAGGGTTTTATGGTCTCAATGCATGGACAAAATTTAGACACTGAATTTAATGGTGAAAAGACAAAACAATATCGCTTGAACTCCCAAAATGCTGCCAAATCTTGATAAATGCTGTGAGGACACAGATTTGGAAATAGCTGTGCACTTTTGTGAGATGCAGCATGTTGCTGTGAATGATGCAGTGGGATACAGACACACACGAGCTGAGGTGTGGCAAGCAGGAGAGAATCTTGCATTCATATCATGCCTTTCATAACCTCACTACAGTCTAAAGTGCTTTACATTCAAAGAAAGTACCCCATTGACTGAAATACAGGAAACGTGGAGGTCAATTTGTGCACAGCAATTTTTCATAAACAGCAAAATGATATGTCCAGATCATCTGTTTGAGTGACAATAGTTGAGAGATAAACGTTGGCCAGGACACGGAGTTAGAGCTTCCCTGCTCTTTCTTGAATAATCTTGTGGGATCTTTTGTGTCCACCTGGAGAAGCATATGGGGCCTCCAGCTGGAGTGTGATCTGTAGTAAATCATTCATTAGATTCATTCTGTGGGATGTAGTGGTTACTGTACATACAGTAATCAGCATACCTCAGTTTAGTGTTTATCTTGAGCTGGTATGTAAAATCAGAAGGTCTAAGCACGAACAGTACAGGCATGTTATGTTTAGGCTACCTATTAAACCGATCACCCAAAGGGTTTTCAAACCAAAAAATGTTTTGTTCCAGTAGGTTTGCCTGCTTTGTTCTTTACAGCAATTCCTCCTACTTCCACCTCTACCTCCACCCCACAATAACAAGCTACCACTGTTCAAGGCAGGAGAGAGTCAGGGTGATATATTCTGCAACTGCTGCTGATGTGGCTCTGTATTGAGTAACAATAGGCAGAATTTACCCTTCACTTGTTTTTTCGTTTCTGCTTTTCTTCAAGAATACATTGCCAGATAGGTAGTTTGCAGCACTAACAGAAATTGAATCCAGCTGTCCAAAGTATCCAAATCTCAGATTCACGCACAGGAAGTCTGAACAATAACCTGCAGGTGGAGATTAATTCAACAATTCTATTTATATGTATGAGTTACTGTCTGGGAATATTGCACAGTTGTCTTTTTAAGTTGAGCTACAGGAAGCTCAAATAACTTCAGAGAGAAGGTAAAAGCTTCAACTGTAATTAATTATTAAGATTATCTGCTCCACAAGAACTACATTGCAGTTACAGTTTTTAGTCGCCAAATTAAGCATCAAATCAGAGAGCTGAACAGCTGATGTAAGATTGGAGAAAATAGAAACAGAAGGTGGTAATTCAGCTCTTCGAGACTGTTCTGCCATTCAATTGGATCACGGTTGATCATAATCTCAATTCCATTCACATTTGGAAAGACAAAATGCAAGGGGAATAGATTATAAAAGTAGGAAGGCGTGTTACAATTGTACAGGGTGTTGGTGAGACCGCACTTAGAGTACTACCTATGGGTTTGGTCTCCATATTTAAGGAGGAATATACTTGCTTGAAAGGCATTAGAGAGACGGTTCAGGTAGTTGATTCCTGGGATCAAGGGGTGTGTTATGAGGAAAGGTTGAGCAGTTTGTGCCTATACTAATTGAAGTTTAGAAGAATGAGGGGTAATCTTAATGAAACATAACATTCTAAGGGGATGTTTCCCCTCATGGGAGAATCTAGAACTAAGGGGCACAGAAGGAGTCTCTCATTTAAGGTGGAGATGAAGAGGAATTTCTTCTCTCAGAAGGTTGTTAATCTTTTGGATTTCTCTACCCCAGAGAGCTGTGGAGACTGGATCATTAAATATATTCAAGACTGATTTACACAGATTTCTGATCTACAAAGGAATCCAGGGTTATTTGGGGGGGGGCGCGCAGGCAGGAAAGTGGAGTTAAGGCCACAGTTATTGAATGGCACAGCAGACGCAAGGGGCTGAATGGCCTACTCCTGCACCTATTTCCTATGATCTCGTAAAATCCACAATTATAATGGTCCTTTTGCTTTTAATTGTTCCAGTGGACGCAGGAAAGGCTGCACATTCACTGAAATCCCAGTGACAATGTTTAAGCTACAGGTCATAAAAAAACAAATTTGCTCATAAGATTCATTAATGGAGTCTACATACATCAAAAATATATTCCCAAATTATTCAACGGCATTTTTCCTCAGATCTAAACCTCTATGCTTCTATATGACTAGGAGCACATACTTCAATGATTTAGTAGATAAGGGATTCACTGTGCCTGGTGTCATTTTTATATCTTTGCTGCCACATCTTTCCCGCTTCCATTCTGAGGAAATGATTCATGCTTTGGTTAAGTCTCTCAGATGCCAAATGTCTTTCGAATACCTTGCAACGAGTGCCCAATGCTAGGGATGGTAGTCTAGTGGTTATGAGTCTCTGGATTGCTGGTACCGTAGCACACAAGTGGCATGGTGCAAAACGAACTCTGTTTGCAGTGACAGAATGGTCAATAACCAGAGGAAACAGATTTAAGATAATTGGTAAAGGAAAGAGTGGTGAGAATTTTTAAAAAATATACTAAAGTAGAGTTATGATGAGCTGGAATATACTGTCTAACTCACAAAAGGGATTTTGACATATACTTGAAATGGAAATATTTGTAGGGCTATCAGGGAAGGGCAACTAGTGGAACTAATTATATGGCCTCTTTCAAAGAACTGGCACAGGCATAATGGGCCAAATGGCCTCTTTCTGTGCCATATCAATCAATGAATCTATAAATCTGGTAATTTATGGGCTGGTGCCAGAAAACCAACCAGGAAAGCTGCTGCGTTGTTGCAAACACCCACCCAGTTCACTAACGTTCTTCAAGGAAGGGAACCCGCTACCTTTTACCTGGCCCAGTCTACTAGTGACCCCAGTCCCACAGTACATGGTTGATTCTTAATGCCTTCAGGGAAACGAAGGATGGGCAACAAATATTTCACTTTGTGAATATCTCGACCTCCTAAGAGCAAATAAGAAGATCAGCTGTCCTATTTAAGAGACCTGCAACTGGTCAACTATGATCAAGATTGCTGGATTGTGTTAAAAATAGATATAATCAAACAATTATACACTCAATTCTAGAACCTAATAAAAATTGAAGTCAATGGTCATATTAAATTAACCTGCCAAGATGATGCTCTTTTAAAAATACCAACGCCCAGAAAGATATTTCTTTATCAGGACATACTTGTTCTAGTAAACAAAAGCATAGTGGCTCATGTTGGCAGGGCTGCAGAATGGCCAAAACACCAGGGCTGTTATGCAAGTCCCACAACAGCAGATCAACATTTAAAAATTCTAGTCAATTATTTCATTGCTGTTTTGTGCGAGCATGTTGTGTAAATTGGCTGCAGCCTTTTCTACATTATAACAATGGCTACACTTCAAAAATGTACTCCGCTGGCTGTAAAATGCTTTTGGACATCCTGAGGCCATGAAGGTGCTATATAAATCCTATACATCCAATATACAAGGCCAAAATCTGTACTCTGATTAAAGCTATCAACTGCTTGCTAGCCTGAATAGTTCCACATTTGGCAGGCTTTAATGATTACACTTCAAAATGATCCTGGGCTAAATGTAGTTCAAAATGTCACATGCAAATTATTCATCATTTCTCAATTTGAACTGCATCAGCAATTTCAACACACACCAGTTACTATGACACAGCACTTCATGTGGTCTTTAATCACCCAAGCTCTTTTTACACAAGGTTAGAAAATCAACTGATCGTGGGATTTTATATTCCTCTTATTCATGAAATAATCTGGAGAAGTAATGCCTTGATGTTCCTTTTTAGATTTCTCTTTACTACAGAAAGCAATGAAAAAGAAAGTGAACCAGTTACACAATTATGTTTCCCCTCATGGGAGAATCTAGAACTAAGGGGCACAGAAGAAGGAGTCTCTCATTTAAGGTGGAGATGAAGAGGAATTTCTTCTCTCAGAAGGTTGTTAATCTTTTGGATTTCTCTACCCCAGAGAGCTGTGGAGACTGGATCATTAAATATATTCAAGACTGATTTACACAGATTTCTGATCTACAAAGAAATCCAGGGTTATGGGGGGGGTTGGGGGGGGTGGCAGGCGGGAAAGTGGAATTAAGGCCACAGTTATTGAATGGCACAGCAGACGCGAGGGGCTGAATGGCCTACTCCTGCACCTATTTCCTATGATCTCGTGAAATCCACAATTATAATGGTCCTTTTGCTTTTAATTGTTCCAGTGGACGCAGGAAAGGCTGCACATTCACTGAAATCCCAGTGACAATGTTTAAGCTACAGGTCATAAAAAAACAAATTTGCTCATAAGATTCATTAATGGAGTCTACATACATCAAAAATATATTCCCAAATTATTCAACGGCATTTTTCCTCAGATCTAAACCTCTATGCTTCTATATGACTAGGAGCACATACTTCAATGATTTAGTAGATAAGGGATTCACTGTGCCTGGTGTCATTTTTATATCTTTGCTGCCACATCTTTCCCGCTTCCATTCTGAGGAAATGATTCATGCTTTGGTTAAGTCTCTCAGATGCCAAATGTCTTTCGAATACCTTGCAACGAGTGCCCAATGCTAGGGATGGTAGTCTAGTGGTTATGAGTCTCTGGATTGCTGGTACCGTAGCACACAAGTGGCATGGTGCAAAACGAACTCTGTTTGCAGTGACAGAATGGTCAATAACCAGAGGAAACAGATTTAAGATAATTGGTAAAGGAAAGAGTGGTGAGAATTTTTAAAAAATATACTAAAGTAGAGTTATGATGAGCTGGAATATACTGTCTAACTCACAAAAGGGATTTTGACATATACTTGAAATGGAAATATTTGTAGGGCTATCAGGGAAGGGCAACTAGTGGAACTAATTATATGGCCTCTTTCAAAGAACTGGCACAGGCATAATGGGCCAAATGGCCTCTTTCTGTGCCATATCAATCAATGAATCTATAAATCTGGTAATTTATGGGCTGGTGCCAGAAAACCAACCAGGAAAGCTGCTGCGTTGTTGCAAACACCCACCCAGTTCACTAACGTTCTTCAAGGAAGGGAACCCGCTACCTTTTACCTGGCCCAGTCTACTAGTGACCCCAGTCCCACAGTACATGGTTGATTCTTAATGCCTTCAGGGAAACGAAGGATGGGCAACAAATATTTCACTTTGTGAATATCTCGACCTCCTAAGAGCAAATAAGAAGATCAGCTGTCCTATTTAAGAGACCTGCAACTGGTCAACTATGATCAAGATTGCTGGATTGTGTTAAAAATAGATATAATCAAACAATTATACACTCAATTCTAGAACCTAATAAAAATTGAAGTCAATGGTCATATTAAATTAACCTGCCAAGATGATGCTCTTTTAAAAATACCAATGCCCAGAAAGATATTTCTTTATCAAGACATACTTGTTCTAGTAAACAAAAGCATAGTGGCTCATGTTGGCAGGGCTGCAGACTGGCCAAAACACCAGGGCTGTTATGCAAGTCCCACAACAGCAGATCAACATTTAAAAATTCTAGTCAATTATTTCATTGCTGTTTTGTGCGAGCATGTTGTGTAAATTGGCTGCAGCCTTTTCTATATTATAACAATGGCTACACTTCAAAAATGTACTCCGCTGACTGTAAAATGCTTTTGGACATCCTGAGGCCATGAAGGTGCTATATAAATCCTATACATCCAATATACAAGGCCAAAATCTGTACTCTGATTAAAGCTATCAACCGCTTGCTAGCCTGAATAGTTCCACATTTGGCAGGCTTTAATGATTACACTTCAAAATGATCCTGGGCTAAATGTAGTTCAAAATGTCACATGCAAATTATTCATCATTTCTCAATTTGAACTGCATCAGCAATTTCAACACACCAGTTACTATGACACAGCACTTCATGTGATCTTTAATCACCCAAGCTCTTTTTACACAGGGTTAGAAAATCAACTGATTGTGGGATTTTATATTCCTCTTGTTCATGAAATAATCTGGAGAAGTAATGCCTTGATTTTCCTTTTTAGATTTCTCTTTACTACAGAAAGCAATGAAAAAGAAAGTGAACCAGTTACACAATTACACTCTAGGCACTTTCCGCATGACAAAGGAATTTGGACACGTTGTTACAAGATCCTAAACGAACTTGGCGCTGTACAATCTTTGTGATTTGTTTTTAAATGAGGGGTAGGGTGAATTCTTTCATGGTTAAAGTCCCTGCTCTTAGTAAGATATCTTAGGAAGGCAAAGGAATCTAGAGAAACCTATGCCATTTAGAGTTATATTGTGCATTTATTGTCAAGATAGATCCAAGGCGCTTCTCAACAGGCATGGAGTAAATGTGAAGGGTCAAGAAGGGAGCACTTAAGGGTGACTGAAGGTCGGTCAAAAGAGATGACTGAAAGGAGATAAAGGACATATGAATTGGGGCAAGGGAAAGAGGGATTTTTTTGGCTGGGGTGGGGGGGGGGTAAATTTGTCAAAAAAATTGTGTCTTTGTATTTAAAAAGTGCTATATCTAAATGAGGAAGCTTGATATTGACACAGGTGAGGCCGACCATATGAAACTTTCAAACCTACTCATATAAATGGCAGGCCTTTGAGATAGATCAACACGACAGGGGCTCACTGCAAAACGAGGACATAGAAATGCACTATGTCAAGATGAACAATCAAAAGAATACATCCCCTAACCATTTAATTTTTCATGGAAAACTCCTACCATTGAATCACAGATACTAAACAAAAATCCAAGAATCGCATGCAATTAACAGCAGAATTTGGCTTGTTCAGTCACCATAAAAGAGTGAACATGATAGTAAGCAATACTTCCTTACACCATGGGGTGCCTTCAGCAGTACTAAGCTACCAAGGACTTAATCAGAATTTGGTTATCTGGCAATTTAAAGCCTGAAAGTGCCATCAAGTATAGACAATTCAAACAGGAGATTGGCTTTTCTCACTGGGCTCTCAGCTTTAACACTTTTCGGACAGGAGTACTATTTCCCAGAAAACCACATTAGCTGGCTGCAGACATAACATTGCTGTTTTTGCTCTCACTGTATTTCAATGGGGAAGAAGGCAGATGTGTCAATCAAGGCCAGAGGACACAAGTGCAGGAATGTGCTGGAAGACATGGAACTCGTTTGTACCAGAATCAGGTTTGTGGTTCCAGCTAATTTTCTCAGACGCTTAATATATATTTGTGAAGTATTTTAACTGATAACTTTATAAGTAGAAAGTACTTATTGACATAAATAACTGTCCGAGACACCCAGCTGTGACATATGGGTACATAAAATACTACAAATTCTAATGTATTGGAGGAAGAGGAAGACTGTATACTGGAAGATAAGCTGAAGCTGCCAGTGTTTGACTAATTGCTGGCAAGATTTATGGTCTCATATTCAGCCATGTACCCAAGGGGCCAATAAAACAAACCCAGTAAAGGGTCACCCATTAACATGAAGATAATCACCCATCAGAAATCATTTAGGAGAGATGGTCTTATACCAAAATATGAATTAATTACAGATAAAAATAGCTGGTGCAAAGCCCCATTAAAGGATTGACAACTTTGGGCAGTCTGCTGTATCACTGGTGGGTGGCACTCAATGGGTGGGTTTGTGTGTGACGTTTGCCTCACCTAACTTCACAAAAGCATGGGTAACAAAAACACAGCTGCCATTCAAATCACAGAGTGAAAATTTAAAATTGTTAAGTGTTGTATAAACATGAATGTACTTGTCTCTTATCCTCTTTTCTGCCTTCCCACACCATCTTCTCTCTGGTCCACATGCTCCCTCTTCTCGTTTCTGTGTCCCTGCATTTTCTTTCTACTTTGTCTTCACATTGGCTGTATTGTCCCTTAATTTATAGTACTCGTGAAAATCCTCTACTAAACAAGACTTTAAGACTGGATAGTGGACTTTCACTGGTGCTATAAATTCAAAGGAGAAACAGCAAATAACCATAACGCTGGTATTGATTAGCAAAATGCAAGTGCAGTACGAGTCTGCATTGCGTCCAGTTACAGGGCTGCAACTAAGGACATAGTTGTCCTACAGACTATAGGGTGAGGAGCCCTCTATTAAAAGAGACAAAGAAACTTACATTGTATAACACTTCTGAAAAAAAATCCCAAATAGCTTCAAATCAGTGAATTACTTTTGAAGCATCATAATAGTTATGCAGGCCACTTAGACAGAATTGGAAGAATGGGATTTAACTCAGACCGTGCAGTTATCTGATATCAGCTTTGAATGTAATGGGGTTCTGCAAATGATGATATCACTCAGCTGAGGCTGGGAAAAAAAAATATTTACTGCTTCCACTCTTGCTTGCTATGAAGTGATCCTCGGAGTAGTTTGTGCATGTGGCTGAAGAACACAAGACTGGGTTCCACTGTAATGCTTTTCTTTCTCCCTCCCAACCGCTCATATGAAAGATCTGCTGACATTCTTGATCAAGATTCCTACTCAAAGAGTGGCAATTATTTGGGGGGGGGGGAATTGATGCCACTGCCCACTGAACCACACATTAGCACAAGGGAGCTCGCCAGGGGGGTGGCGGTGGTAGGGCGGTGGAAATAGAAAAAGGAAAATACACTTGTACTGAATGCCAGGCAGGTCGTACATTCCCCTTATCCAGACACGCAACAGGCATCCTAATACTGACGAAACCTACTTTGGCAACATCACGAGAGTCAAAGCTTTTGTTTTCACAATTCTGGACAGAGTGCGTTAGGGACTGCATACACAGTTTACAACCTGTCAACATACTTATAGTCGTAAGTTGGTGATTCTGAAGATTGTGCGAGTTCTGACTTAGGGGCCATTTGCCAACCAGGCAATTTTTTTTGCTCAAACCTCCAAAGCGATTACGTTAAATAGGACAGACTAGCCAATAAGTAAGTCAAAGTGATTTAGAGCTTCATGAGAGAGTTTGCATGCCCTGTATTATACAGTTGAAATTACTGGCATGCACCAATTAATAATTACCATGGATAAGAACAGGACAAACTAACCAATCATCCAGTTTCTAAGAAATTCCTCCTAATTTCTTTTTTTTGATCAACAGTGGCTAATGAATACCCCCTTATGAATACAAGAACATGGGAGCTGGTCACATGATGCTACCAAAAAAAAAAAACAAATACAAACCAACATAGCACTTCAACACAACATGAACAACTTAAGCAAATGCTGGTGGAGAGCAAAATAGTCAGAAGTCACATTTAGGACTGATGCTGCAAGCATCAATGATATGAATAGTTACCCTCAGCCCTAGGGCAGGTATAATCGCATCAGAAACTGAGTGGACCAGCTCTTTCGACTCATTCAGGAAATCAGTCAGAAGTGGATGGAAAGTAATTTAAACGGAGGGGTAACTGCAGTACTGATCTCTGGTTCCAGTTTAACATCAGCTGCTTGGCGCACCTCATTTTCAAACATCAAACAAGTGTGAAAAATACAGATTCTAGGCATTATAATCTTCCTTGCCTGTGATTGTACTAGGAACTTGTGTACTCCACGGTTCACCTAAAACATAAAAATGAGGAAGGCCATTCATCCCATTTTAGGTCATCCATCCAGAGATACCATACAACCCTCACACCACCATCCCCTATCCCATCCAACCATTTTTTCAATGATTGCAGGATTTTTGCTTCCACCATTCTACTATATCAAGTATTGCCACTTCTTTGAAATAAAACTTGTAAAGTTCAATCCTATCTTTGTTTAGTTTAATCCAATGCTCCCTTTCTTATTGTAATGGCTTAGTCTGAAGTAAAGTTCTGGATTGAACTTTTCCATTACCTACCTTATACAAGTGTAAAATCACCTCTCAGTCCCTTGCTTCCAAGGTTGAAAGATTCTCCCCTAAACTAGAGACTGTGGCTTTGAGTCCCACTCTAGAGCCTTGAGCATATAATCTAGTGCTCAGAGTAAAAGATCCCCTAGGAAACAGTGACCATAACATGGTAGAATTTAGCAGTTTGAATGTGAGAAACTTGGGTCGAAAACAACTGTGCGAAACTTAACTAAGGGTAATTACAAAGGAATGAGGACAGAGTTAGCTGGAGTGGGCTGGGAAAGAAGTTTAGCAGAAAAGATGGTTGATGAACAACTACAGATGTTTAAGAAAATAGTTCATGACTCACAACAATGATGTATCCCAGTGAGGAAGGAGGATTCTAGGAAGGGGATAAACCAACCATGGTTAACCAAGGAAGTTAAGGATTGTATGTTTTTTTCTTTCAATTTGATACTATGTGGCAAAGATTAGTGGTAAGACAGAGGATTGGGAAAGTTTTAAAAACCAACAAAAAAATGACCACAAAAAATAAAGAGGGAGAAAATAAACTTTTGAGGGTAAGCTAGCAAGTGATATAAAAACGGAGAGTAAAAGCTTCTTTAAATATATAAAAAGGAAGAGAGGTCAAAGTGAACATAGTCCCCTGAGAGAATGAGGCTGGCAAGTTAATAACGGGGAACCAGAAAATGGCAGAGGAATTGAATAAATACTCAGCATCAGTCTTCACGGTAGAAGACACGAATAACAGGCCAAAAATACTAAATAATCAAGGGACAAAAGGGGGTGGTGAGGGGTGGAAATAAATACAACGATCACAAGAGAAAAAGTACGAGGGAAACTAAAGGGGCTAAAGGCCGATAAGACCCCTGGACCTGATGGGTTGCAGCCTAGGATATTAAAGGAAGGAGCTGCTGAGACAGTGGATGCACTGGTAGTAATCCCCCAAGAATCCTTATATTCTCGAAAAGTCCTAGAGGATTGGAAAACTGCCAATGTAACACCCTTCTTCAAAAAGAGAGAGACACAAAAAACAAGTACCTATAGGACAATTAGCTTATCATCTGTCATTGTGAAAATGTTAGAATCTATTATAAACATAAGAACTAGGAGAAGTAGGCAATTCAGCCCCTCGAGCCTGCCCCGCCATTCATTATGATCATGGCTGATCTCATTTCAGCCTCAACTCCAATTTCCCGCCCTCTCCCCATAACCTTTCAACCCATTACTAATTAAAAATCTCTCTCCTCAAATTTATTCAGCATCCCGGCATCCACTGCATCCTGAGGTAGTGAATTCCACAGATTCACCACCCTTTGAGAAAAATAATTCCTCCTCATCTCTGATTTAAACCTACCACCCCTTAGCCTAAAACTATGGCCTCTCATTCTAGAATGCCCCACAAGGGGAAACATCCGCTCCACGTCTACTTTGTCTATCCCCTTTAGCATCTTACACACCTCAATTAGATCTCCTCTCATCCTTCTAAACTCTAGCGAGTATAGGCCTAAACTGCTCAATCTCTCCTCATAAGACGAGCCCCGCATCTCTGGAATCAATCTAGTGAACCTCCTCTGAACCGCCTCCAGTGCAATTACATCCTAAAAAAAGAGCTACATCCTTCCTCAAGTAAAGGGACCAAAACTGTGCACAGTGCTCCAGGTGCAGTCTCACCAATGCCTTGTACAGTTGCAACAACACTTCCCTATTTTTATACTCTATTCCTTTATAATAAATGCCAAAATTCCATTTGCCTTTCTTATTACCTGCTGTACCTGCATACTAGCTTTCAGCAATTCATGCACGAGGACACCCAGATCCCTCTGCACTGAAGCATTCTGAAGATTCTCTCCATTTAAATAAAAGTCGCCTTTTTATTCTTCCGACCAAAATGGATAACCTCACACTTATCCACTTTAAATTCCATCTGCCAAATTTTGGCCCATTCACCTAACCTGTCCATATCCATTTGTAAATTTCTTACTTCTTCATTGCAATTTACTTTCCCACCTATTTTGGTGTTATCTGCAAATTTAGCTATAGTACCTTCTATCCCTGAATCCAAGTCATTAATATAGATTGTAAATAGTTGGGTCCCAAGGACCGAACCCTGTGGCACCACACTAGTAACAGCTTGCCATCCAGACAAAGACCCATTTATCCTGACTCTCTGCTTTCTGTTGGTTAGCCAATCCTCTATCCAAGCTACTATATTATCCCTAACTCTGTGTGATCTTATCTTGTGTATTAATCTTTTGTGCGGCACCTTATCAAAGGCCTTCTGGAAGTCCAGACATACTACATCTACAGGATCCCCATTATCCACTTTGCTTGTCATATCTTCAAAGAACTCTAGCAAATTAGTCAAACACGATTTACTCTTCATAAAACCATACTGACTCTGATGGATTGCATTTTGACTTTCCAAATGCCCCATTACTACTTCCTTAATAATGGATTCCAACAATTTCCCAATGACAGACATTAAACTAAGTGGTCTATAGTTTCCTACTTTTTGCCTCCTCCCCTTTTTGAATAAGGGTGTTATATTACCATTTTTCCAATCCACTGTAACCTTTCCGGAATCCAGGGAATTTTGGACTATTATAGCCAATGCATCCGCTATCTCTGCTGCCACTTCCTTTAAGACCCTGGGATGTAGGCCATCAGGTCCTGGGGACTTGTCACCCTTTAATCCCAATAGTTTGCTCAGTACTTTTTCTCTAGCGATGGTGATTGTTCTAAGTTCCTCCTTCTCTATACTCTCTGCACTACCTGTTACTATTGGGGTGGTACTAGTGTCCTCCACTGTGAAAACTGAGGCAAAATATTGATTAAGGATCTCTGCCATTTCTGCATTCCCCAATATTAACTCCCCAGTCTCGTCCTCCAAGGGACCAACATTCACTTTAGCTACTCTCGTTCCTTTTATATACTTGTAGAAGCTTTTGCTATCAGTTTTTACACTTTGAGCTAGTTTTCTTTCATAATTTACCTTTGCTCTTTATTATTTTTTTAATAACCCTTTGTTAATCTTTAAAAGTTTCCCAATCTTCCAGCCTGCCACTGATTTATGCAATTTGGTTTGCCTTAGTTTTTGTCTGTAAGTTATCTTTAACTTCCTTGCTTAGCCATGGATGTTTTTTCCCCCTCTTACCATCTTTCTTCCTCACTGGGACATATTTTACTTGGGAGGAATTGAATATCTCCTTAAATATCTGCCACTGTTCATCAACTGTCCTACCTTGTAGTCTTCCTGCCCAGTCCACGAGGTCCAAATCTGCCCTCATACCTATGTAGTTACCTTTAACTCCAGAACACTAGTGTGGGACTCAGGTTTCTCACTCTCAAACTGAACTTGAAATTCTATCATGCTATGATCACTCTTCCCTAGGGGATCCTTTACTATGAGATCATTAATTAATCCCATCTCATTACACAAAGCCAAATCCAGAATAGCCTGCTCCCTGGTTGGTTCCACAACATATTGCTCCAAGAAACAATCTCTAATACACTCTATGAACTCTCAAGGCTACCCTTGCCAATTTGATTAGTCCAGTCTATACGCATATTAAAATCACCCTTGATTATTGTTGTGCCTTTCTTATATGCTCCCAGTATTTCCTGGTTTATACTGTGCCCTACTGCTAAACTGCTGTTTGGGGACCTATAGATTACTCCCACCAGGGACTTCTTTCCCTTGTTATTTCTTATTTCTACCCAGACTGACTATGTATGCTCTCCAGTGCCTATATCATTCCTCATTTATAACACTAATCCCTTCATTTACTAACAAAGCTACACCACCTCCTTTTCTTTCCTACCAATTCTTCCGAAACAGAGTACCCTTGGATATTCAACTCCCAAACCGGTTCTCCCTGTAACCACGTCTCAGTAATCGCCTTCACATCATACCTATTTATTTCTATTTGCGCTGTTAACTCATTAGTTTTATTCCGAATGCTATGTGCATTTAGATACAAAGCCTTTAAGTTTGCCCTATTGTCAATTTTCCCTACTCTTATGTGATTTTTTTAGTGCAATATGGCGTTCACGCACTCTGTCCCTTCCTTTCACTTTTTGATAGCAATCTGCCTCGTCATTAACCGGCACTCTTACTCTCTCCTTAAACTTTGATTTTTTATATTTCCATGCAACTGAACCCTCCCCCCAACTATTTAGTTTAAAGCCCTATCTACGACCCTAGTTATGCGATTGGCCAGGACACTGGTCTCAGCATGATTCAAGTGGAGCCCGTCCGAACGGAATAGCTCCCTCTTTCCCCAGTACTGGTGCCAATGTCCCATGAATTCAAACCCACTTCTCCCACACCAATTTTTGAGCCACGCGTTTACCTCTTTAATTTTACTGACCCTGTGCCAATTAGCTCATGGCTCAGGTAGTAATCCAGAGATTATTACCTTTTTGGTTCTGCTTTTTAATTTAGCCCCTAGCTGCTCGTACTCCCTCAGCAGAACCTCTTTCCTTGTTCTGCCTATATTGTTGGTACCTACGTGGACCACGACAACTGGATCTTTCCCCTCCCACTCCAAGTTCCTCTGCAGCCCAGATGAGAGTTCCTTAACCCTGGCACCAGGTAGGCAACACAGCCTTTGGGACTCTCGATCCTGACTACAGAGAACAGTATCTATTCACCTAACTATACTATCCCTGATTAGAACTACATTTCTCTTTTCTCCCCCCACTTGAATGGCTCCCTGTACCATGGTCCTATGGTCAGTTTGCTCATCCTCCCTACAGTCCCCCCTCTCATCCACACAGGGAGCAAGAATCTCAAACCTGTTGGATAAGGGCAAGGGCTGAGGCTCCTGCAGCGCTACTTCCTGGATCCCTCTACCTGCCTCACTCAGTCACATCCTCCTGTCCCTGACCACTGGCCGAATTTAAGGTAGTTAATCTAAGGAGTGTGACCGTCTCCTGAAACAGTGTCCAGGTAACTCTGCCCCTCCCTGATGTGTCTCAGTGTCCGAAGCGCAGACTCCAGCTCATCAAGTCTGAATCGGAGTTCCTCGAGCAACCAACATTTGCTACAGATGTGGTCACTAGGAACCACAATGGGGTCCACCAGCTCCCACATCATGCAGCTACAACACATCGCCTGGCCCTGCATCTCTATTTTATTTAATTACTTTTTAAATTTGTTTTTAAATTTCATACTGGTCTTTAGTTTACCAAGCTGTAAAATATTTCTCCTATTTACCTTTAATCTGAAAGCAAGTTAGATTAGAGATTCAAAATACACTTTTTAAAATCAACTGGAACTCGCTCTCTGCTGAGTTGAAGCTGAAGTGTTAAGCCTCCGATCCTGGGCCCCAGTGGTCACCCTTAATCTGAAATCAGTTTAGAAGAGGTAATTCAAACTAGCAATTACTTATCAACCAATGAACTAAAAGGATGTAATAGCAGAGCATTTAGAAATACAATATAGTCAAGCAGAGTCAGCATGACTTCATGAAGGGGAAATCATGCCTGACAAATTTATTAGAATTCTTTGAGGTGGTAACAAGCAGGATGGATAAAGGGGAGCCAGGAGATGTAATATATTTGGATTTCCAAAAGGCGTTCAATAAGGTACCGCACATAAAGCTACTTAAGATAAGAGTCCATGGTGTTGGGGGTAGTATATTAGCATGGATAAAGGATTGGCTAACTAATAGGAGAGAGTGAGTTTGGACAAAGGGAGGCACTTTCAGGATGGTAACCTGTAACTAGTGTAATGCCACAGGGATCAGTGCTGGTACCACAATTATTTACAATATATATTAATGACTTGGATGGGGGAAGTGAATGTAATATTGCCAAGTTTGTGGATGACATAAAAATAGGTGGGAAGGCAAATGGTGAGGACTACAGAGGGATATAGATAGGTGAGTGAGTGAGCAAAAACTTGGCAGGTGGAATATAATGTGGGAAAATGTGAGGTTATGCACTTGGCAGGAAGAACAGAGGAGCTGAATATTATTTATTTGGCCTTTATTTCAAAGGGAATGGAGTCTAAAAATAGGTTAGTCTTGCTAAAACTATACAAGGTATTAGTTAGACCACACCTAGAATATTGTGAACAGTTTTGGTCCCTTTACCCAAGGAAAGATATACTGGCATTGGAGGCAGTCCAGAGAAGGTTCACTAGCTGGATGCCAGGTATGGAGGGATTTTCTTACAAGGAAAGGTTGAGTAGGTTGGGCCTGCACTCATTGGAGTTTAGAAGAATGAGAGGTGATCGTATTGAAACATAAAATTCTTAGGGGCTTGACAGGGTAGATGTTGAGAGGTTGTTTCCCCTTGAGGGAGAGTCTAGGACCAGAGGGCATAATCTCAGAGTAAGGGGTCGCCCATTTAAGACAGAGATGAGGAGGAACTTCTTCTCTAAGGGTAGTGAATCCGTGGAATTCTTTACCGCAGAAAGCTGTAGGGGCTGGGTCATTAAGTATATTCAAGGCTGAGATAAACAGATGTTTAATCAGTAAGGGAATCAAGGGTTATGAAGAAAAGACAGGAAAGTGGAATTGAGGATCAGATCAGCCATGATCTCACTGAATGGTGGAGCAGATTCGATGGGCCAAATGGCCTACTTCTGCTCCTATGTTTTATGGTCTGCAGTATTGAGGGGGTGCTGCATTGTTGGAGGTGCTGTCTTTCAGAAGAAACTTCAACCAAAGCCCTATCTGCCCCCATATGTGGATGTAAAAGATCCAATGGCATTGTTTCGAAGAAGAGCTGGAGAGTTCTCCCAGGATCCTGGACAATATTTATCCCTTATCCAACATCACTAAAATAAATTCTCTGATAATCTATCACATTGCTGTTTGTGGGTCCTTGCTTTGTGCAAATCAGCTGCAATGTTTCCTACACTAGAACCGTTACTACACCTCAAAGGTTCTTTATTACCTGCAAAGTGCTTTGGGACACACTGAAGCTCTGAAAGGCAATCTCTAAAGTTAGTTTGCTCTTTGAAAAGGCGGCCCTTCTTCATAACACAATTCTCCAAGCTAGTAATCAAGCCCATGGCTCTTTGAGCTTGATAAAAGCAAAATACTGCAGATGCTGGAAATCTGAAACAAAAACAAAAATTGCTGGAAAAACTTGGCAAGTCTGACAGCATCTGTGGAGAGACAGAGTTAATGTTCCAAGTCCATATGACTCTCGAAACTTTAACTCTGTCTTTCTCTCCACAGATGCTGTCAGACCTGCTGAGTTTTCCCAGCAATTTTTGCTCTTTGAGCTTGAATACCTGCCTTGTGTCTCAGTGACCAGAGGTAAGCACAGTTCTGTGGTCTACGAGCATGATACAGATTTTGATGGGTTAAAACAATACTTCTGTTGATTAAACTACGCTTTTTTTCGTAAATCCAGAGGCACTGCAGATACTATGTGACAGTTATGCTCAATTACATTTACTAATTACATTACTAAAATCAATTTACTTTGGACCAAATGTGCAGCGTAATCTTAGACTGATTGGAACAATACAGCATTCCTGCTGGTGGGTTCTATTTCTCCCTAACTGGAAAGCACTAGTACCCACATACAAATGTCCTCTTCCTTCCATAGAATGAACAGTACAGAAACAGATCATTCAGCCTGGATCTATGCCAGTGTTTATGTCCCACATGAGCATCCTATTTCATCTACCCTATCAACATAATCTTTTATTCCTTTCCTCCTCACACTTATCTAGCTTTCCCTCCAACCGTCACAACATGGAGCTTTGCGACATGACAGAAAATGCAAACTCTAACAAAGAATCAGACACCCCTTTACTGTAGAGTTGCAACGAATAGCAAGAGTGCTCTCTGAAGTGCTCGGCACTTGATCCAAGTTGCAGAATATGATGGCCAGTAAAGCCCTCCTCAGCAAGCAGCTCCAATGACAGAGCCCCATTCTTACCCCTGGATGGTTGCTTCAAGCCTACCACCTCCTTTCTGGCTACAGCTCACCAGCACATCTACAGTAAATTGTTTTACTCAAAGCGACTTTCTCCAATGTCAAGGGAATTGATATTGACAGAATGGCAAGTTGTAAGTGTGACTGCAGTAACTATGCATATTCATTTGTTGCACTGTTGAATGCAGCCCTCTTTGCTGTGTGGATTCAGCATAGCACAAACCAATTCCAGACTAATAAAGGAATTTTGATACGGAATGTCAGTACAGTATCGTGCAGTATTAGACAAGTCATCAAAATTAATTAGTCAAGTGTATTACTCAGTAGCCCAGGGTACACAAAGACATTACTCAAACTGCACCTGAAAATTTCCCCTGGGCTTCTACCTCAACTGTCATAACTTCATGTTTCTCAACAGGATTCTAAAGCTCCAAAGTTATGGTGGCTGAGTGGAAGAAGCCACAGGAAAATTCTCAAAGCATCTTTCCACTAAGATAATTTTACTCAGTTGAGCCTCACAGACGTTGAAGGTTTATCCCTGCACTGTACTAATTTAGCCAACATTCAGGGTGCCATGGAAGCCTCAGTGCCTCTGGGGATGAGGGGGACATTTTTTTTTTTTAAAAATTAGCTAGAGAGCTTATCCCCTATCACTATGGGTGTGCCTGTTGACATAGGCACAGGATTGGACTCATATGTGCCCTGACAGTGAAATAACTTATCAGCACTCACAATCAGGGTTTGCAAGTTACTAATGACATTTAAAAGAGGCATTAGTGGTTACCCATGAAACTGAATCAATGCTATTCTTAGAGAGGAAGAGGGAAGAAAAAGAAAAAAAAAAATGTTGATGTCTACAAAGCCATACAAATCCTTTGAATGGGAATTTAATCCACCCCTCAAGGAAAACAAAAAAGATGTATGACCAACATTCAACACAGTTTGTGTAGCAAAGTCCTCAGCACTACCATATTGTATTTACTGTTTTACCATGTAAGGAGTTTTAATTATAACAACAAACATGGTAAACCAGGTCACATTATAAATATTGCAAAACTTTCTTTTAGTATGCAATAGATATCTAAAATCTAGTATGCTTTACATGTTTATCCACCAGCCCTGCCCATCCACCCACTGGATTTATAAATCTTGCGTAACCAACTCAGAGGCATATCAGTATTACAGCCTTTGCACACTCAACACTCACTCCACTTTAATGTGAGCAGTTCCAAAGTACAACAATTTGCACCAGATAATATGTACATCTCAATGAAATATACATGGGATAGCTAATCAACAGGGTCCAGAAGAGAGGTAGATTCTGTAAGGCATCCTTACTCTTGGCCACCAGTCTCCTGCATTCATTTAGTTGGTCACACATATAGCTGACAGCAGGTCAGCTCTTAATTATGCTGATGAGAAATGTAAACCATGACAGTCCTGAGAACTTTGACATTAAAGTTAAATTGGTATTTGGTGCTAATTAATGATGTCCAGGCATTCTCATTACCTCTAGCCCACGGTATGACGACAACCTCAAATCAAGACACATCTTGCTCTATACTCAAGGTCAGAGTTCTGAGAATGGAATTGGTGAGAATATATTGCAGTCAGTATACTCACAAAGATGGCAGAGGCAGTGAAAGGGTGTGTAAGATTTATGAAGAGAAGCTGAAGGAAGACAATTGGCCTCCAACAACTATAACCACTTTCCTCTGTGCTATGACCGACCCCAAACAGCAGAGAGGTTTCCCTGATTCCCCTTGACTTCAGTTTTGCTGGGGGTCCCTGATGCCACACTCAGTTAAATGCTGCCTTGATGTCAAGGCAGTCATTCTTGCCTCACATCTGGAATTCTGCTCTTTTGTCCCAAATCCGTAAAGTGAGGTCTGGAACTGAGTGGTTCTGGCAGAACCCAGACTGAGTACCAGTGAGCAAATATGGTTTAATAATACTGTCAACAACACCTTCCATCACTTTGCTGATGATCAAGTGGACTGATGGGGTGGTAATTAACTGGATTGAATTTGTCCTGCTTTTTATGGACAGGGCACACCTGAGCAATTTTCTACTTTGTCAGGTAAGATGTCAGTGTCGTAGCTGTACTGGAACACCTTGACTAGATGCTGCTAGTTTAGGTGTGCAAGTCTTTAGAACTGCAACTGAGATGTTGTCAGGGCTTACAGCCTTTGCTGTTATCCAGTGAGCTCAGCTATTTTTGATATCACGTGGAGTGAATTGGATTGGTTGAAGATTAGCTTGTGATGATGGGGACTTCTGGAAGAGGAAGAGGTGCATCATTCGTTCAATAATTTTGGTTCGAGATGGTCGGAAAACCCCTTTGCCTTGTCTTTTGCTCTCACGTGCTGGACTCAGTGATGAGGATGGGAATGTTCGTGAAGCCTCCTCCTGTTAGCTGTTTAATTGTCCACCAGAATTCATGAGTGAATGCAGAACTGCAAGGCTTTGATCTGAGCCATTGGCTGTGGGATTACTTAGCTCTGTTTTTCACATGCTGCTTCCACTGCTTAGCATGACTGAGGTGCTGTAGCTTCATAGGGTTAGCACCAATCTTTAGGTACACCTGATGTTGCTCCTGGCTTAATGTTCTTTGCTTACTGAATCACAGTTGGTCCCCAGCTCGATTGGTAATGTTAGAATGAGGGTTATGCTGAGCCACGACGTTAGAGATTCTGGTGGAATACAATCCTGCTGCTGCTGAAGGCCCACAGCACCTAATGGATGCCCAGTTTTGAGCTACTCTCTAAATCTCTCTCATTCAGCATTGTGACAGCCTACATTCTCTCTAGGTTATGCGGGTGTGTATCCATGCAGCAGTCCAGAACTTACCGGGCTGGGAAAAATAGGCCATGGACAAAAAGTGGCCCCATTAAGATCTGCAACCACACGGCAATCTTAAAGGGGCTGCACAGTGCAAAACGGTCACGTACAATGAAGGAAAATTAGAGGGAACATCAGTGGCAATGCCACACAAGATGGAGTGGCATTTCAGTGTGAAGTCAGGGCTTTGTATCCACAAGCACTGTGCAGTGGTCACTCCTACCAATACTGTCATGGATTGATGTAGCTGCGACAGACAAACTGGCAAGGACAAGGCCAAGTATGTTTTCTTGTGTCAGATTTGTCACCGCATGCTGTTGTTGTGGCCAAGACCCTTGCACTTTCAAGGAAAGAAACAAACTTTGGAAGTGGGGGGACAGCAAGATCAGTTTTTTCTTACTTTAGCCAAGAGCTGGTACAGGCATAATGAACCAAATGGTTTCCTTCTAGGATGCTACAGAGCAGAAAAAAAACATCTCAGTGAAATTGGTCTTTGCCAATCTCAGAGCACAGTCACATGCATGTTAAGCAACATTACATCAACGAGCCCTGCAAAGAGGCTGATTCCTGTGCCAGATCTTCCTCTTCAACGATTGCCATCAACAATAATAAGGTGCAACTGGTGAGCTAGGCCGCTCATTTTTTAAAACTACAATGCTTGTGCTGGTAGAGTGCCAGCACAGCTCCAATTATGCACACTAACTTCAGGGTTACCACTTAAGGCACACGTGGCCAAGTCAACAACCCTTATTACAAAAGTTATGCAAGGTAGAGTGGAAAGACCTGCATTCAAAGTCACTCCAAAGGCAGATAGTATTACAGTCTGCAACTGAGGTCAACAACCACCAGGATCTTATCACAGAATGCTCAACCTTCACCTCGGAGCTGACTTCTAGTCTGAAAGCCACAAGCAGAAAAGAAAAAAGGGGGCGGGGGGGGGAGAAAAGTATTCCAGAAAGTGAATGAAAACTAGAGGGGGCGAATGAAACAGAGTGAAAACAGCAGTGGGTTTCAAGGTGACTCCTGGACTGGCAGTTCCTTACTGAACTCTTTTGTTATGTTATTTAAAACCTACCTCTGACCAAGCCTTCAGTCACTTGTTCCAGTTTCTTCCAATGTGGTTTAGGTGTCAAGTTTTGCTTGCTATCAATCCAGTGAAGCACGTTAGTTAAAGGCACTACATAAATGCAAGTTTTTTGTTTTTTGGGGTGAAAAGATCAAAAATGTGTACACAAAGAAAAGAGAGCAAAGTTAAGTCCTACTCCATAATCCATTCTGGATGGGTTTCTTCCTATGGTGGGAAACTTCCAGTCAGGAGATAATTAGACATGTGGTTTATTACTAGTAAAGAGCCCCCTCCTAACTCCCATTGTGACAGCCTAAACCCTTTATGAGCATATTGGTTAATATAACAAAACATTTTAGATTGACGGCCCACTTTGCTAAACACCTCCAATTTGTCCACAAGCATGATCCCGAGTTTACAATCACTTGACTGCACAGTTACAGAAGTTCCCATGCAGACCTAGCATAAGTCAACCCTTTCAAGTTACTGCACGTGTGCAGCTCTACAAAAAAATTTAAAGGTTCCTTGCACTTAAATGAACAGGCAGAACACAAAAGAACTAGAAGCAATGTTCCTCTCCATCCTTGGCCTCCGACACTGTTCTCAGGATGCTCAACGCAAGCTGAAGGAACAAGGACAAAAAATGCCGGAAAAACTCAGCAGGTCTGACAGCATCTGTGGAGAGAAAGGCAGAGTTGACGTTTCGAGTCCATGTGACTCTTCTTCAGAGCTAAGAGGAGTAGAAATGCGGTGAAATTTATACTGTTTAAGGGGGTTGAGCAGGTGAAGCTGGATAGAAGACTAGCGATAGGTGGAGGCAAAGGAGAGATTCTCAAAGATGTCAAAAACAAAAGGTCAAAGGGGTGTTGATGGTGGTGGTACTGGCTAAAGGAGGTGCTAATGGTGACATTAAGGGTAGAAAGCAGAATGTGATAATAGCCGGACAAGGGTCGCATCTGTTCCGATGATGCCACTTTCCAAAACTGCGCTTCTGACATGTCTTCCTTCTTCCTTAACTGAGATTTCCCACCCACAGTGGTTGACAGGGCCCTCAACTGTGTCCGACCCATCTCCCGCACCTCTGCCCTCACACCTTCCTCTCCCTCCTAGAACAATGATAGGGTCCCCCTTGTCCTCAATTATCACCCCACCAGCCTCCACATTCAAAGGATCACCCTCCGCCATTTCCACCCACTCCAGCATGATGCCACCACCAAACACATCTTCCTTCACCCCCCCTACCCCGTCGACATTCTGTAGGGACCGTTCCCTCCGGGACACCCTGGTCCACTCCTCCATCATCCACAACACCTCAACCCCCTCCCACAGCACCTTCCCAAGCAATCACAGAATGTGCAACATCTGCCCCTTTGCTCACCACCCACCCCCCGCACCCCCCTCCTTGCCATCCAAGAGCCCAAACACTCCCTTCAAGTGAAGCGCTGTTTCACTTGCACTTCCCTCAAATTAGTCTACTGCACTTGCTGCTCCCAATGCGGTCTCCTCTATAAGAGAGAGAGGAAACGCAGACTAGGTGACCGCTTTGCGGAACACCTTCGGTCTGTCTGCAAGCATGACCCAGACCTTTCTGTGACTTGCCATTTCAACACACCACCCTGCTCTCATGCCCACATGTCTGTCCATGGCCTGCTGCAATGTTCCAGTGAAGCTCAACGCAAACTGGAGGATCGGCACCTCATCTTCCGATTAGGCACTTTACAGCCTTCCGGACTTAACATCAAGTTCAACAACTTCAGACCACGAACTCTGTACTCCATCCTCAGCCCTTTTTTTAATCCCCTTTTTTCAATATTCATTTTTACTTTATTTTTTTTTTTACACTTTTTTTTTTAAATTATTTTTTAATTCATTTTCATTCATTGTTTTATCCCCACCTTTTAGCCTATTTTCGATCTTTCAGGCCCAGGGTTTCATGCAGTGGAACTTCCAATCTCAGCCATGTTAGTGAGGAGGTCAGGAAGCAGCCAAGCAGAGGACAGGTAGAAAGGGAAGATGGCCCCCATTCATCTTCTCAGTTACAGAATGACCCTTGTAATGGGATTAATTAACTTAAAAAGAGCTAGCAAAAATACACTGTTTGCTACCAAAGTTAACAATATCAGAAAAAACAAATCTTCCCAAATTCTTCAGAAGCAGGGGGAAAATTCAGAAGCCACCTTGAAAATTTACACTGTTGCTGACAAATTCCAGCACAGTGATCAAAGGTGATATCATAACTTATCTGTGCAGAACTATGAGCTTCATTTGCCAGCGTGAGCTCTGCAACTTACACAACAAATCAATCATCTGAGGGGTACGTCTTTGCAAAGGTAACAGCAAAGTGATCTCTATTTTGTTTACTTGTCTGTTTTGTGGAAATCTGTACACGTGCATAAAAAGCACTAGTTCTGCTTAATCAATAAACACTTTCAATTCACAAGCCAAAGATCAAAATGCAGGACTAAATTGCATCATTTATGTCTTGCCCGCCTCAATTGTTTCCCTTCGTGGAGCCACTGATTTGTACTGATGCAAGGTTCCAAAGGGACCAGCAATCTTCAAATGCCTCACTCTCTCTCTACCCAGTCTTCACAGGCAACTACTGACAAGCTATTCTACTATATAGGGCATCACTGGCAAACTCAGTCTGCTCCTGGATCAACATCCACAAAAACACACTTTCTAGAAAGAGCCATTAGATAGCATACAGTAGAGAGAAACGTGGCAGATTTTGTTGCTCAATAGCCCCAAGGAGGCAGAGGCTAATTGTAATATCCATTGTCACTGCTGAAATACAGCAAGGACAGAGAACTCCAGAATTAACAAGACATTACAGGCAGAGCGTGTGTGTGTGTGGCTGGTCCTGCACCCCAACAGGATATTAGAGAACAATTATAGTGCATTGTTGCTCCAGTGAGCAAAAACTAGCCAAACAGGATTCCATAGTAAGGCCAGTCTCAGGTCTTCATTTAATTTCTTCTTCGTTGCATCTACCATGTTATAGGATTACAGAAATGCAACTCATTTTCTTCAAAGTAATTTCAATCTTTTGCCTTTCTCATCTCCTGCCTCCAAAATCCATTTTCCCCTAATATTTATTGTAATGTTATGTAATATCTAATATAAAACATCAACCAGAAACAGAACTGCCTAGCATCTGCTTAAATACAACTTCATTGAACAATACAGCACAGATATAGGCCAGTCTTTGTCAGAGTTATGTCCGCATGAACCACCTAGTCCTACTCTCCTGCTCGTTCCCTATACCTTTTAGTATTCATTTTCAAGCAACTATCAAATTTCCTTTTAAAAGAATTTAGGAATTCTGCAACAATGGTTTGTGATACAGAATTCCACACTCCAGCTACCCTGTTTTAAGGAAACATTTTCTCATCTCCCTTTGAATTCTTTTTGCGATTACAGTTATCTTAAAATTTGTGCTTTCTTTTTATCGTTGCACTGAACCGTGCAAACAATCCATTGCTACCATTTGATCACAACCCTTCATGTATGTTGAAGGCTTCAGGTCATACCTCAATCTTCTCAGCTACACTGGAAAAAAAATTCCAACTTCTCAAGCATCAGTGACGCTTTGGCTGAGCGGTTAAGTCTTAAGGTTATTGGTTCAAGTTCCATTCCAGAAATTGGAGCACATAATCCAGGCTGAAGCACCAGTGCAGCATTGAGTGTGCTGCTTTTCAGATGAGATGTTGAAACAAGGTGTTGTCTCACATGCTACTTTGAACAACAGCAAGGAGTTCTCAAAGTGTTCTGGCCAATATTTATCCCTCAATATCACTAAAACAGATTATCTGGTGATTTCATTGTTATTTGTTGGACTTTGCCATGTGCAAATTGGTTGCCGCATTTCCTATATTACAATAGTCACTATGCTTCCTAAAGATTTCATTAGGGCATCTTGAGGTTGTGAAAAGTGCTTTAATAAATATATATCATCCTTCTTTTTTCCTAGTAACATCTTAGTGAATCTTTGCTGCATCTTTTCCATTGCTTTGAAAACTTCCAACAATGAAGTGCTTAAATTGGCAGACATGCCAATTTCATTTTTGAGGGTATGAGTCCTTCTAAATTTCCTCCTAAGCCACTTAGAGCAAGGAACGTTGAGTGAATCCTCCAGCCTGGGGTCGCCACAATATTGGTTGTTCACATTTCATATCAACCATAATTTTTTGGATTTGGCAGATGGTTTGACAGCCAGATACCCTTCCTGCCGCTAACCCTCCCCATTTATCTGTGCTGAGGACTGGCACAGGTACACAATGGCTTGCCTGCACCAGTGGCTGATGGCCATTACAGCCTGGAGTGGAACTCGAACTAGGGCCCTTTTGACTCAGAGGGAGGAGCAATATCAGCTGCACCACTCAGACTTTTCACCAGCTATTCATCGTACCCAAATTTAATTTGCAAATTACTGCCTAGTCACGAAACTGAACTGGTCATCCCAAATAACAAAGCTGTTTTTGATCAGCATAGAATCCTATCACCACACTGAAGAGTCTCCCAAACTAACTATCAGGAAAGCCTCATAAGGCACACATACCAAGACCTTGAAAGTTTAGATGCAGAAAGACAAGGCTTGGGGTCTTCACTCTCCAGGGGTACTACTGATCATAAGATAAGAGATCAGAGGAGTAGGGCATTCGGCCCCTCAAGCCTGCTCCACTGTTTAATAAGATCAGGGTTGATTTGATTGTGGCCTTAGCTCCACTGCCCTGCCTATAGTCTATAACCCTTGACTCCCTTGTAGATCAAAAATCCAACTCAGCTTTGAATATATTCAATGAACCAGTCTCCACTGCTCTGAGGAAGAGAATTCCAAAGATTAACAATCCTGAGAAAAGAAATTCAGGGACAGCTGCAGCACTTTGCCCAGTCACAACTGTCCATTAAAAATATTACTCAAGTATGCGTTACAAATATCTATTTCATGAGAAATAAACAACTGAACACTTCCTTCACAATATATCCTAAGAGTTTCAATTTGTAAAAGGAAACTTCCTTCCAGTCGTGGAGCTTGATGATGAATTACATTATCTTATTTGTGTAAGCATGAACTGTGACGTTGGTACCACAACCTCATTGCTGGTAGTCAGGTACAAGCTGCTATTGGCCACTACTACAGCAGTTGTTCAATAAGTCTTTGTTTACAGTTCCTTGTGGTTCACAGCACAGCACATCTGCTCAGGTGATCTCAGGTAAGCAAGATACTAAATTTCTCCTGTGGCATTGCTCAGGGCAACCAGATTCAGTCTTCTGGTTACTTCTGATTTTTAATTATTTTGACCTCTTCTTATCTTCTCCTTATCTTCTGCATTCAATCATTTGCCTCTCCCCATTCTTCCTACCAAAATGTATTACTGCACACCTCGTTGCCTTAAAGCTGCCATATGTCTGCCAATTCCACTAGTCCATGTCCTCCTGCAATCTGTTAATATTCTTCTCATTGTTTACTATGTTTTCAAATTTCTTGTCATCTGGCAACTTGGAAATTATGTATTGCATATCCAAGCCAGCTCATTATTTTTATATCAGAAAAACAGTTATCCTAATACCAACCTCTGATCATACATACCATTGTATACTTCCCTCCAGTCTGAAAAGCAATTGTTCACGATTACTCTCTGCTTTCTATCCCTTAACTAATTTCATATTTATACTGATACTGCCCCTTTAATCCCATCTGCTTCAATTTTACTAACCAATCCAATACTGTCAAACACCTTTTTAAGTCCATATACAAAATATCAACCATACTACCTTCATCAACCCTCTCCATTACTTAAAACTCAATCAAGTTAGTCAAACACCACTTGCCTTAAACAAGTGCCAATTAACTTTGTCCTGGATTAGGGTCTCAAAGTTTCCCCACCAAAGTTAAGATGACTGATTGCCATGGTTATTCCACTCCCCCTTTTTTTAAAAAAAGGGTGATGTAACATTTGCAATTCTCAGTCCTCTGGCACAACCCTCAACCATAAAAAATTGGAAGGCTGTAGTCAGTACCTCCACAACCCTTACTTCCCTCACTAACCTAGATTGCATCTCAACTGGACCCTTCTACTTGGAGGACTCCCAATCTTTTAATCTACCTCCTCTTTATCTATTTTTATCCTATCCAGTACCATTATTACCTCAACTACTATATTGGTAGCATCCTCTTGTCTAATAAAGACAGCTGCAAAGTGCTCTTAGTACCTCAGCCATGCCCTCTGCCTCAATGAGGTGATCTCATTATTTACTAAATGTCCCCACCTTTCCACTATTTGTGGTTATAAAAGACATGGGTTTCCATTTATATCAGCCACTGATCTATTCTCATACTCTCTCTCTTTGCCCCTCATTCTGATTTTAGATTTCTTCTATACTTTCTGTATTCAGTTTGGTTCTTGACCGTTTCAACCACCTTACATTTGCCATTAATCCAAATCCTGTGGTTTAATTATATCATATACAGTGGAAGTTTCATATACTGCACTGCAATACAAGAAAACCGATCAAGGCAAAATGCACTCCTCATCTGAAACTAACTTGTTAGAGAATGATGCATCAAGCATAAGTACTTAACTAGTAACGTACGGACTCGAAACGTTGACTGTGTTCCTCTCCGTAGATGCTGCCGGACCTGCTGAGTTTTTCCAGATATTTTTATTTTTAGTTTAAGAAAGCTTGGCTGATGGTTTCAGGCTAGGGTTGAGGTTAGGTGGAGGCCTGGCCAAACCACCATATATGAAAGATGCTGCAGGACAGTAAATTTAACTTTTAAAAAAAAAATCATTTACAGGACGCATTTATTACCGATCCCCAATTACTCTCAAGAAGGTAGTGGTGAGCCGCCTTCTTGAATATAACTGAATAGCTTGCTAGGCCATTTCAGACAACTGTTAAAAGTCAACCGCATTGCTGTGGGTCTGGAGTCAATCTGGGCCAGACCAGCAGTATTACTTCCCTAAAGGACATTAAATAACCAGATAAAGTTCTACGACAGTTTGGTCAGCTCCTGGTCATTATTACTGATGCTAGCTTTTCCTTCCAAATTCAATTAGTTGAATTTAAATCCCTCAGCTACTATCCTGTGGCGTGAACTTATGTCTGCAGATCTTTAGCCCAGGTCTTTGGATTACTAGCCCAATAATGTTACTATGCTACCATACCCCATTAATCAGATTGTGAAAAACGTGGCTTCAGCATCGGCCAGCATATCAATCACATCCCAGAAAACAGAGCTCCAGCAATGAAAAAAAAACATCCGGCATATGGTAGTGTAGGCGTTTGATTACTGGAATGGTATTCCAGTGAACGCAAGCTCAAATCCAACCCCGGCAGTCTAAAAATAAACAATTACTGAAAAGCTGACCCTGAAGCCAGCAAACTGTTGTACAAACTAGATTATTAACTGCCCTTTAGGGGAAAAAAAAAAATCTACCCTCTTTACCCAGTCTAACCTATATGTGACTCCAGTCCCTCAACAAACTAGCTAACTCTTAACTACCCTATTAAGTGGTTTAGCATGCCATTCAGTCAAGGCAATGAAGGATGGGCAATAAATTGTGACCTGCCTGGGACATTCACATCTCGAGAACGAACATTTTAAATATATAAATATTCTGGAAGATGTTCTTTATTTAATTCCAGCTATACTACATACTAAAAAAGTACACACAGGCGTGCTATAACTGGTCTATTACCGATGGAGGCAAGCAGGTTGAAACAGAGATGAGTGAGCACCAGAGCCAAATAAAAAAATTCCGATACAAATGCTACCCAGGTGAGGAGTGGGGGATGGTGGGGGGCAGCAGGGACTGGACAGTGGTTGCCAAGGGCTGTGACTGACAGCACTGATTTATTTATTGATCACCGTCAGAATGTACAACAGCAGTGTAAGACAAGGAAAGCTTCTATAGCATGATTGGTCCCTGAACACTTGTATCAGATTGCTGCAACTCAAAAACGTGAACAGCAGAGATTAATCAGAGGGTATAAAATAAATGTTTATTTAATATAGATACTCGCGATAGCCATTTTCAGTAAAACAGATCATGTGCATTCAAGTCAGGTTGTTTTGATTGGGCAGTGATCACATTCATATAAAACTAATTGTATCTTAAAAGTGCAGGTGGTAATAACTTCTTCCCCTCTGCAAAGAAAGTGCCAGTTTATATCATGTTACCCCCTTCAAAAATTCCCAAACTTTTCAAAAACAGGGCCAACCAACATTTGGTATACAATCTGGTGAAACAAATTTAAACAGTTTTGCCATGAAAAACAGTTGCCCGTTATTAGTCTTTCCGAGATACGCAAGCACTGACCTTCCTCAACTTTGCTCTAATCTACAATGACCAACAGGACAAAACTTCCTACTGAACACTGATCAAGCACTCTTGCCTCATTCAGAGAAGCTCAGTGTTTTTTTTAAACATACAGTCCCTACACTTACACCATCCACGCTTAACAAAGGCATCAGATCAAATGATCAGATAAGTAACGCTAACCAGTTCTCAATATCACAAGGGGTTAATTACAAAGGCATCACTTGAAACGAATTAGATGGGATGATGAATTCAGGCAATACAATAAGCCTTTCACACCTTATAATTCCCTGTACTTACCAATTTATGTACCACTTCAGAAAACACCTCCACCTGTGCAATGTGTATTCTTTGTGCACTGGAGATTGGTGACAAACTTTAAATATCACAGGTGAATGTAACTAAGGCAATCAATGGAGTCTTGAAAGTTACAACAGCCAGGCTGTACTTGTAACCAGGAGCACATATTCCGAATTTTCTTAAACAGGTTATAATAGGGTGCATAAGGATGAAGGAAAGTGCAGTGTGTTAAGTTTGCTAGGTTTTAAAATTATACATAGGATTATATAGAATGTACAGCACAGAAACAGGCCATTTAGCCCAACTAGTCTGTGCTGGTATTTATTTGCCACATAAATCTCTTCCCGTTTCATCTGTCTCATGTCAACCTTTCAGCATATCTTTCTATTCCCCCTTCTCTCATGTATTCATCTAGTTTCCTTCTGAAAGCATCTTTGCCTACTACACTTCCCTGTAGTCACAAATTCCACATTCTAATCATGTTAAGAGATGACTTAATTAAGGCGGTCAAAATGGTCAGAAGAAGTTGAGACTGAAAGGGTGGAGAGAAATTATTTCCTCTGGTTAGCGAATCGAGAACAAGGAGGCATAACCTAACAATTAGAGCCAGGTTATTCAGGAGTGAAACAAAAACAAAAATTGCTGGAAAACCTCAGCAGGTCTGACAGCATCTGTGGAAAGACAGAGTTAACATTGAGTCCAGATGACTCTTCTTCAGATCTTTCTCTCCACAGGTGCTGTCAGACCCGCTGAGTTTTTCCAGCAATTTTTGTTTTTGTTTCAGATTTCCAGCATCCGCAATATTTTGCTTTTATTCAGGAGTGATATCAGAGAGCACTTCTTTACATGATGAGCCATGGAACAGGCTCAAAGGGGTTAATGGCCTACTCCTGTTCCTGTGCTTTGCCGTTGTTCGCAAACACAAGGCATTGATCAGCCACTATAAAATGAAGAAATTCCAATTCATTAGAAATGAATCATGGCAAGTTTATGACACAGAGAGAGGCCACTTGGCTCACTGTGCCTGCACCAGCCGTAAAATGAGCCCCTCAGCGTAATCCCACTTTCCAGCATTCAATCCGTAGCCCTGCAGGTTACGGCAATTCAGGCGCATATCCAATCACCTTTTAAATGGGTTGAGGATTTTTGCCTCTACTACCCTTTCAGGCAGTGAGTTCCATACGTCTAACATCCTCATCTCCCCTCTAATCTTTCTCCCAATCACTTTAAATCTATGCCCCCTAGTCACTGACCTCCATGGTAAATAGGCCCTTCCCATCCATTCTATCCAGACCCCTCAATTTTGTACACCTCCCTCAATCAAATCTCCCCTCAGCCTTCTCGGTCCAAGGATAACGACCCCAGCCTATCCAATCTTTCCTCATAGCTGCAATTTTCCAGTCCTGGCAACATCCTCGTAAATCTCCCTCTCCAGTGCAACTACATCCTTTCTGTAAAGAGGTGATCAGAACTGCACATGGTACTCAAGTTATGGCCTAACTAATGATTTAGACAGTTCCAGCATAATCTTATATTCTATGCCTTGGCTAATAAAGAAAATGATTCCATGTGCCTTCTTAACCACCTTTTCAACCTGTCCTGCTATCTTCAGGGGTCTGTGGACATTCAATTCAAGGTCCCTCATGTCCTCTACACCTCTCAGTACTCTCCCATTAATTGTGTATTCCTTTGCCTTTCCTGACCTCCCCAAATGCATCAGCTCACACTTCTCCAGGTTGAATTCTATTTGCCACTTTTCCACCCACCTGACCAGTCCATTGATATCTTCCTGCAATCTACAGCTATCCTCACTATAAGCCACGCGGCCAATTTTTGTGTCATCTGCAAACTTCCTGATTATGCCTCCTACATTTACATCCAAAACAAGCAGGGGGCCTAATACTGAGCCCTGTGGAACCCCACTGGAAACAGCCTTCCAGTTGCACAAACACCCAACAATTAACCTATGTTTCCTGCCCCTGAGCCAATTTTGTATCCAGCTTGCTACATGCTCCTGGATCTCATGGGCTTTTATTTTTTTTTAACTAGTCTGCCATATGGGGCCTTGTCAAAAGCCTTGCTAAAATACACATAGAGCCCAACAACTACACTACCCTCGTCAATCCTCCTTGTTACTTCCTCAAAAAATTCAATCAAGTTAGTCAGACACAGTGTATAACAGGCAAATCGTGTTTACACCAACATGCCTGATGTAAGAGATGGAGTCCATACAAGTTAACCTCCAGCAGTCTTTCAAGCAGGTAGGTTAGGATCTGAAACACAGTTATGATACTTACCTGCTAACTTTAAGAAGCTATTCAAAGCGGTCTGTTCTGGCTTCCAGACTTCACAATCTGACCAACCAAGCCCAGGCAACCCACATTCTATTTCACACTCACATTTCTTGCTTGTTTGTTTGACTTTAGCATAGCTGGAAGGTTTGGAAAGCCTGGTCGAAATCAGAACGCCAAGCTCCTGTTAGTGTCTGCGAGGAAATACTAGTGCAAATCACAAGAATTTAAGTTTCATAGTACTCACCTAAACGACCCCAAAGGAGGAATTTGGAAAGGGCTCAGAATCACCGCTTAGATATTCCCTGATCCAAAATAAGTCCTAAAGTCAACCAGAATGCAATTATGGTTTGGCAAAGTAAGTATGCAGATTTGATGCTTCCTAAAACATACACAGCTCTTGGTATTTTATAGATTTTATCACAGTCGAGGGGGTGGCAAACACCCTGGGGACAATAAATACTATGGCGGGGGAGTCTGCCATGGGCAAAGCACCAAGTTTCAATGTGACCATGGACTTGTGTGGAGTTGAGCAAAAGCTGAGTGACCCTCACCTTGTCGAATACAGGCAGCGAACACAGAGCTGCGGCTGATACAAACTAAGGCCAAGCAGCCTCCACTTCTCGAAGGGAGAGGGAAGGTGAGGCTGAGCTCCCCCCTTCGCCCTGAAAAAAGCTGAACCTGGGGCAAAGCCAGGGTGTTTGGGGGGGGATGGGGGGGGAACATATGGAGATGCGGAACATATAAAGGTGCGGCGCTAGGACCCCACGTACACCAGTGGCTCACACTCCCCTCACCCGGACCCAGCGGCTCGGAAACTCCTCCACCCCCTTCAGAACTGCCCGACCCCTTTTAATTAGTGAGACAGCGATAGCGCATAACGGAAAGAAAACTGGCTACCTTCGATACTCACACTGACACGGCCAAGCGGATCAATGGCAGCAGCAGCGACAGCGGCGGCTCCAGGGCGACCTACCCCCCCCCCCAACGGCTCGCACCTCCACCAGCCCACTAGATATGGGGGGAAATGGAGAAAGCACACACTTCTCACATCTAATAAATCAAGAGTTCACTCATTAAGGTAAAATTAAGTATATGTTTATAAATTTATTTATTAAAACCATGTCCGTCCGATTAAAATACCGTGCATTTCTCCTCAATAAATAGAGATCAAGTTATAAATTCCCCCTCTGTATAATAATGGTACAATCCAATCCTCTTCGCTCCGCCTCCAAGTTGAGGATTGACCACTGTTGGTAAAGGGGGATAACCACATTTATTAGACTGACACTGTATCAGATAACGTACTCAAAGCTAAACCTTAACTTTAAACATGCTGACAGTTAAAAACATCATTTTACGTGGAAGAAATTTGATCGAAAATGATGATAATCCCATTTTATAATTGTGACTTGAAGTATTGTCCCCTTCCCCTGAAACAGGAGTGGTGCTGGCCGTGTGGTGATGTAATCTAGCAGGTTGGTCAAAGTGGGGGACAGCTTGAAAGGAATTGCTGATTAATGCTGAATGTGTGAATGTGTCAGGATTTGGTGTGGGGAGGGAGTGGGCACCAATAAAGTATATATTTGCTAAATGACAAACTAATAGTAGTTGCATCGTTCAAATATTTAATGTATGAGTTGACCACTCTTATCTTCCTTTCTCGAGTATAGTCTCCGTGACACTCAGCTGATGGGACTCATGCTTCTTGATTGCCACTCCTGCCTGTGCAGCACCAAAGGAGCATTCCACTGCCAGAGACACTGAGACATACAAACGTGCGGATATTACAACATTACAAGTGGACAGATGCCAATCAGTGGTTGACAGATGGAAGTTGAGATACTTTTGGCATCTTGCACAGAGCAATGGTTAGAGAAAAACTTGATGCTGGGAGGGATGGTAGAGGGAAACTCTTTCGTGTTACCAACAGTCACAGATTGCAACTCTTTTCGAGTACAATCACTGTTCTTGGTTTCTGGGAGTGGGACATGAACCCACAACCCTCTGATTCAAAGGCAAGGGTGCTATGAACTGAGCCACAGCTGACACCTCATGGTAGAGGGAAAACGTAGTACAAGTAGACAGAAGATCAGATGGAGTGATCGGATCAGTGGCCACGATTTTCACAAGTACACTGAGAGTGACACAAGATCAATGCAGCTGGAGGAAGGGGAGTGTAAATTGCCACAGCACATCGGCCTACCTGAATTAACTGCATCATAATTTTTTGGTTTAATTTAGCAACCCAATGCTATGAGTTGTTTCAAACTTCACGCACTGAGTTGTGTCAAACAGACTTGGTGCCTTATCTTAGGCTCTCTTATGTTAGAGTAAGTTAGAGTAAACCTGATTTGAAAATTGGCTTGGGCTGATGCTATCTGTGGCAGAATTCCTAGATATGTAAAATTGCCATATAGGACCACTCTGACTGCCCATGTTCTGATCTTTAGTACATTCCAATGCCCTGTATGACTGGAGTATGGCTACACAGAGTCTACAGGTCCACCAGAGAAGTTCTGCAATTAGTGCAAAATATCCAACGGGTTGGAAGCTCTAAATTGTTACTTAAATTTGCTGACATGCACTTACAGTTTGAATGGATGCTTGGACATTGTCCTGTTGGACTTTGCCCAATGGTACCCCATCAGCCTGAACAATAGAAGTGTATATTCAATTGGAAATGTCTGTCCCGAATGGGGTTTCTTTGTTTCATTGCTTTTGTGAATAAAATAATAAGGGCAAAACCGATTTAGTGGTTGGCCTAGTTTATTTACAATGTTAACAGATGTTGTTTGACAAACAGTAGATAATCCTAACACTAAGCCATTAAGGAAATATAGAGCAAGAGAGATGAGCATCTAAATGTGACCATTTCGCTCACAAAAGAGAACTATTAAACCTTTGCTTATATCATAACATACAAACATACAAATTAGGAATAGGCCACTCGAGCCTGCTCTGTCATTCAGTAAGATCATGGATGATCCGACTGTAACCTCAACTCCACATTCCCGCCTACCCCCAATAGCCTTTCACCCCCTTGCCTAGCAAGAATCTATCTACCTCTGCTTTGAAAATATTCAAAAACTCTGCTTCCATCGCCTATCGAGGAAGAGAGTTCCAAAGACTCACAACCCTCTGAGAGAAATTTTTTTTCCCTCATCTCTGTCCTAAATGGGTGACACCTTATTTTTAAACAGTAGCCCCTAGTACTACATTCGACCACAAGAGGAAATATAACTTCCACATTGACCCTGTCAAGACTCCTCAGAATCTTATATGTTTCAATCAAGTTGCCTCTTATTCTTCTAAACTCTGGCGGATACAAGCCCAGCCTGTCCAACCTTTCCTCATAAGACAACCCACCCAATCTAGGTATTTGTTTAGTAAACCTTCTCTGAACCATTTCCAATGCATTTATATCCTTCCTTAAATAAGGAAACCAATACTGTACACAATACTCCAGATGTGGTCTCACCAATGTCCTATATAACTGAAGTATAACCTCCCTACTTTTGTATGTCCTGATGATAAATGCCAAGCTGCCCAAATCCCAGAGGGAAACTTGAATTTGTACAGTATGAGGAGTGGTTCTGAAATCAGAAAATGATGCCGAGACTACTTGTGATGATTTTATAGTAAATGTTTAGTAAAAGAATAAAGAAAAAAGCATAATTACACTTAAATACAAGATTGGCTTCACACTTTAAAACTGTTCCACAAATCTTAACCTAACTACCCTAAGAGCTAACTTCCCCCCTTTCTGTTCAGCAACTTATTGATTCTAAAACCTATAGAATTCCAGTAATTTTTACCACACAGTGCTTTTTCCTTGGGGGTGACCCCTGAGGCTGACAGCAACTGGTTCTTCCAGTCTGGCCTTGTTCACATTGTCTTCTGGGAGATCTGACCAGCTACCCTGCTCTTTTCTGGGATATGAGGAGAAAACGCCAGCTAGCTATTATTGTAGATTTACTAGGATCTTACACACACAGGAGAGAGAGGATTTAGGTATCTTTCTTTTCTGGCTAGGAGCTATTCTGCTGCACTGCTCTCAAACAGACCCTGGTCACCTGGTCAGGAGACAATTAAAACATTGTTGCCAGGCAGTTCTCCATTAGGCCGGACTCTTCCTCAGTGCCATCCTGTCTTTCATGGCACGGTCTGCCAGCAAGCAAAACACTCAGGAGACAAGTTGGTCAGTTAAATTTTTTTATTCATTCAAGGGATGGGGGCTTCACTGGTTAGGCCAGCATTTATTGCTTAGCCCTAATTGGCCATGAGAAGGTGGTGGTGAGCTGCCTTTTTGAGCCACTGCAGTCCATGTGGTGTAGGTACACCCACATTGCTATTAGGGAAAGAGTTCCAGGATTTTGACCCAGCAACAATGAAGGAACGGCAATATGTTTCCAAGTCAGGGTGATGAGTGGCTTGCAGGGGAACTTAAAGGTAGTGCTGTTCCCATGTGTCTGTTGCCCTTGTCCTTCTAGATGGTAGTGGTCATGGGTTTGGAAGGTGCTGTCTAAGGAGCCTTGGTGAGTTTCTGCAGTACATCTTGTAGATGGTACACACTGCTGCAACTGTTCATTGGTGTTGGAGGGAGTGAATGTTTGTGGATGGGATGCCAATCAAGAGAGCTGTTTCGCCTTGGATGGTGTCAAGCTTCTTGAGTGTTGTTGGAGCTGCACTCATCCAACAAGTGTATTCCATCACACTCCTGACTTGTCCTTGTAGATTGTGGACAGGCTTTGAGTCAGGAGGTGAGTTACTCGCCGCAGGATTCCTATCGTCTGACCTGCTCTTGTAGCCACAGTATTTATGTGGCTAGTCCAGCTCAGTTTCTGGCCAATGGTAATCCCCAGGATGTTGATAGTGGGGAATTCAGCGATGGTAATGCCATTGAATGTCAAGGGGTGATGGTTAGATTCTCTCTTGTTGGAGATGGTCATTGCCTGGCACTTGTGTGACATGAATGTTACTTGCCGCTTGTCAGCCCAAGCCTGGATATTATCCAGGCCTTGCTGCATTTGGACATGCGCTGCTTCAGTATCTGAGGAGTCGCGAATGGTGCTGAACATTGTGCAATCATCAGCGAACATTCCCACTTCTGATCTTATGATGGAAAGAAGGTCATTGATGAAGCAGCTGAAGATGGTTGGGTCTAGGACACTATCCTGAAGAAATCCTGCAGTGATGTCCTGGAGTTGAGATGATTGACCTGTAATCTGGAGGGTGCTGCTGAGGTAGCTCCTAGTCGTTGGGGATTAGGAGCAGTGCATTTTTCGTATTGCATATGGTTGCCAATGGGTTGCTGGCAGAGATTGGCAACATGCAAATGTCACCTGCATCACCAGTGCTCACAAACAATCTTCTTTATTTATGCAGGACAGGGCAGCACACAACAGGTGCGAGAGGAAGAAGAAGGGAGGAGAGTATGCCCAATCTCCATCCCCTCATGCAGTGTGAAGAGCGGACTGCTGAGCTGGCAGGGAGGACCATAACCATTCCTGTGGTTATGGCGAGGCCCGCCTCCCCCCGCCATCCAGCGAGGAAGCATACTTAATCTCTGTACATAGAAACCTGAGGGTGATGCTCAGTGCAATGTTGGAGGCAGCCCATGCAGTCACTCATTCTGTCCTCTTTCCATTACAGGTATCAGCAGGAAGAGGGTGAGGCCAGACTCAATCCTGAGTCCAGCTCCAGCCTGCAGAGGACTGAGGAGGCTGACAATAACAATGACCTCTCATCTGTAAAGCAGCCACAGCATTCACCTGCACTCTCCACCATCCTGAGATAAACACCTCGGTGGGTCATACATCTAGTTTAGTCTCAGGCTCACATTCTGGTGGTCACCACACAGGTATGTGTCCACAGCAGGAGGAGGCAGGGACAGCCAAGGTCACCAGCACTCAAAGGACTGCTTGGGAAGAGGCCTCCAGGTGCCCCTTCTCAAGGAGTCATCGGGCACCCAATAGGAGGAGGACCATCAGGTGGAAACCCCTGGGGCCTCCCCTCAGGACTCTCCAAGGGTGTCCCGGTGTTCCGAGTCCCCTTTGTCTGTGACCCCATCAGCTCCAGCCCTGGGACCGCCAAGGGTGCACCTGCCCCAGAGCAGAGAACCCCAAAGAAGGCCGGGGCCCTCCAGGCCTCAGACCTCCAGAGGACAGCCACCAAGGTCACCCAAGACAACAGGGCACAGTGGTCAGCAGCCTGACTCCACCCCTGCTACAGATGTCTGGGAAGCACTTAGACACAGTGGTAGGGCACGTAAAATTAAAAGGTTCTGAGTTCACTCTGGTAGCACAGGGGTACAATCATTGCAAATTGTTGTTGCGCCCTTGCAAATATATGTATAGTTGCACTTTACGGAGGTTTGCTGGGTTTTTATTGCTTCAGTTTGGGTTAATGCCTGTGTGCCCCTGCGCCCCCCCACCCCCTCTGCCGCGCCCCCCCCCTCAACCAATTCAAGGGGCCGACCCAGGCTGGGACTATGTCTCCCTGAATCATGCCTCCGCATGGTGGCATCGATCTTTGCCAGGGCCCCTGCAAGCTTTGTGCGAGAAGCCTCCTGCTTTGTTCCCTTGCCCTCCACTGCCCAGTCTATAGTAACACCTTTCCCTTGTCGGGACAGTATATCAGGGTCCCCTTCAGTTGTTCAGTTGAGCTAACCTTCAGCTCCGCCCACCCGATGACCCAACCAGCATTCCTTGAGCTGGACATCGAGGGAGTGGACAGTGCCACACAGCAGGATGGTGCTCAATTCCTTTCAAACAGTCTCTAACACTTTCTACTCTCCACCTGTAACCCACACCCACCCCCCAACATCACCATTCACCTCCCCTCTCCCCCACAGTGTAACCGTTACCTTCCCAAATGTCACTCTTGAACCACTCCCTCATAACCCTGCAACCCATCACTGTCACCACTCACATGCCCTGCCTCCGCTACCATCCCATCCCAGTCACGGTCCCCATGCTCATCCTTATCCTGCACAGCCCAAGGATCTATGTCCACCTCCGAGTCACCTCCAGCAACCAAAACCAGCCCTTCATCCACCACCGATGAACCCTCACCCTCCCACCCTACTGCATCCCACTGCCCCCTTTAACTGTTACTGTTCCTTTCTCCCAATAGTACCCTCGGTTTGGCCCCTGGGGTTCCACGATTGACACCACCGACACCTCCCCCTGAACCCTCCCCCCTTCACCGTCCCCTGCTGTACACCCCACCCCCCACTGCCCCTTGCTCTCCCACGGCCCTTGCACCGCTTCCTGGTCCCTTCTGCCCCCATCAATCAATCGCACTGCAAGGCTGCATGCTTACAAACCCCCACCCCCTCACCTCTGGCACCTGCCCCACCTGCCCCACCTTATATCTGCCCTCTCCACCCTTCTCCCGGCTCCATCAACACCACACCCCCCGACACCCCCACCAACCCCGGTTGCCGCGCACCGCCCACCTGCTCCAGCCTGCCGCCCACCTGCTCCAGCCTCTTGTCCGCCTGCTCCAGCCTCTTGTCCACCTGCTCCAGCCTGCCATCCCAGTAAGTCTCGACATGAACACGTCACGCTGGCCTGGTTGTCCTTTGGAACGGCATGAATTCACGCTGATGGGGGTGGATGATCTGTAATCCATTCGGGTGGTAATTTGAATCCCGCTAATGAGATGGTAAATGGCTTCCCGACAATCTTCGGCTGGGATGGTGACCCACCGATCTTCCGCCATGACGGTCGGGACTGCAAGTTCCCGCCATCATTTCCTGCCATCGGGAAACTGATTTTTTCACTCTGCCTCCGCCCATCACAAACCTCACTGCTGGCGGGAGGGGATGATTCTGCCCTATGATTCTATATTGTATGGTGCTGAATTAACTAAGAGAGACGTTGAAAGTGCTCTGGAAGTGAAAGTAGACTCTATGCTGCCCATATTCAGGGGCAGAGCAGTCTAAAAGTAATCAGAATACTGAGTTATTTTGCTTAATCAGTTCAGCTTAGGTTCAGGCTGTCATATTGAAGCCATATAATGTGAGGCATTCAATTCTATGCACTGAGCATGAGGGAAGCACTGAAGTCTGACAGGATCACTGACAATTGTGTCAGTGGACTGAGTTCTGTGGAAATGGTAAACAAAGAGTGATCCAGCCTTGAAAGGAGGTGTAAGAGAGGGGACATTAAAGATAGATATAAGATACTACATAATATAGAATACATAAACCATGTGCACTATTTCAGGATAAACCACAGCTGCAGTTAAAGGAGACAACAAAGCAACAAGTTTAGACCAGGTATCAGAATGCAGTTCTTCACCCAGTATGGTCACTACCCAAGCAAGATAGTGGAGGCAAAAACTCTGGAGTTATTCACGCGGGAGATGGTTTCTGTAGAAGGATGAGGATGATGGGCTGAATGGCTTCCTTTTCCTGTGCTGGTTGTTGTGGTCTTAAAAAGAAGCAGCTAACATGGTATTGATTACTCTGCTTATGGTTTGTGTTCTGCTGATTTATACTAAGTCCCAATCACATTTTGAAATTATTGAATTCCCGAAGGCTTACTTCCCGATTTCAGCGAACATTTGACAGAAACCCCACACGCTGATCTTCCGTCAATACTAAAGCAGCAGAACGAGAGAGGCCTGCAGAAATTCCTGGTGTATTTTACTGCAATCAGCTTACAATGGTGCTACCTGCAATGTTGCTGATTCAGGCACAAGTAGGGCGTTGAACTCTGGATTGGCTTTTGTTCATATAGTGGCACATTTGAGATTAGGAAAATAATGTGAGGAACTGTGGCCAGAAATGTGTGTCCTTCTGTTTAGCAATGGCGCCACTGACACTCAATATACTTCAATCTTTGTGGCAAGAAAAGTTGAATGCTTTTTGTGGTGACTTTTGTCCAAAAACTTCTTCCCTAACAAGTACAAGCCTTTCATTGAGCACATTCTACACCCTCTTGTTTCTGAAAGTAAGGATTATAGCTGCATAGAAATTGAAACAGATGTAAACAACATTCAATGCTCCAAAGGGTGCCAAAGAGTAGAATGCTGGATTCCTGCCTCTAAGAACTTGATTTTCAACTTTGGCTTTGAATGATATCCGCAGTTGGTTTCATTTAGGGGTGAGATTATTCACTTGGATCATCTGGTGGAACTGCTCAGGAAGGAATCTTGCTTCTTAGTGTGCCAATAAAATGTCATTGAGAATGTCCACAGGCCAGTCTGCTGTACCTTCTTAATTAAGAGAGCCAGTAGGGTAATGGGGGCAGAAGAGGCTGAAAAAAATGGCAGCAACATAAGGTTAAATGCCATTGCACAGCTACACATGATGCAAGCCTTGATCACACCACTTGATACGAGCATATGAATGCTCACGGTATTTGTCCCTTCTGACTTTTTTCACAGATACTCTAACCTATTTGAAAAAAAAGGTCAGTTAAAATTGCTGAGAATGTTTTTTTAATATACCTACATATCACAGGTGTGTGACTACAGTGAAACACATGCTGGGAAATTTTATTAATAATTTTAGCCTCTTTCCAAGTCATTGCCTAGTTTTATCATAAAGCTGAAGATTCCCTCCCAATATTCCTCCTGGACTTTTTCTTAAATTAAGATTTTGTTGTTGGGTGAATTAGGTCATACAACAGAAATAATTCTACATTCTAATCACACTTAGAACATAAGACATGCAATCCTAGAGCTGGCTCTTCAGTTTCCCCTATCGTTGCCCACTTCCTACCAGATCTTTGTAATCTGATTGAATTACCTTGGGGTCATCATTTCCCAGGATCTGAGGGCATTTCTCTGAGGTAGCTGCTGCCCCCCCACATCACATGGGACTAAACACACTGCTTCCAATTTGGACCAACAATAGGTTTTGCTGAGCAACATAGTCAGGAAAATAAAAAGCTATTATAGTTGGTAGATTTAGATCTTGTAAGATTTGTTGGCATAAGAAATTTAAAAAAAACCTTTTGTAGAATGGTACTGATGCTGATTGAAGTTGTTGGCAAAATTATAAATCGGCCATAAGTAGTGGTACAGTAGTGGTAATGTTATTGGACTAGTAAACCAAAAACACAGATTAGATCAAATCTCACCAAGGTAGCTGGTGAAATTTAAATTCAACCAATTAATTTTTAAAAATCTGGAATGAAAAGTTAGTCTCAGTAATGGTGACCATGAAACTACTGGATTGCCATAAAAGGCAGTGTTTGCTGTCTTTGTGGTGTGCATGCACTGTTGTATGCATAGCCATCATCTTTATAGGGCCAATGAGTGACATGAACCCAGCTTATTTACTTTCAACAACTATGTATCATGCATCAAATAAAGTAGCTGTCAGTACTATGCAGAATCAAATTTAGTTCTACAAAGTCATTAACTCATTGATCCTTCTTAAACTGCGCACATACAGATGGATATCAGCTAGCCATATTGCATTGGCAGGAGACACAGTGCTCATAAAAACCCTTCTGGCCTACATATGACTTCAGACCCAACAATGTGGATGACTCTTAACTGCTGTCTGAAATGGCCCAGCAAGCCACTCAGTTGCATCAAACCACTACAGAAATAACAGCACAATGGGTATACCTATAGCACATGGACTGCATCAGTTCAAGAAGGTGGCTCACCACCATCTTCTCAATTAGGGCCTTGCCTTGGTGATGCTCACATCCCATGAATAAATAATTTAAAAAATCTTTTTAACATTGATGAGGAGGTTTTAAAGGTTGGGCCTCAAATTTCAATTTTTAAGTTTTCCAGGGGTGTTACCACTGCAGAGAGCAAGGCTAATTTGTATTGCAGTGATACCTTTAGGTAAGTTGTAACTGCTTTACCACCCTTCAGTCCAAAGTGATCTGAGTGGACTAACTCATTAGAGTGTCCTAAAAAGGTCACTGCAAAGTAACCTGTTGTAACCTAACTGCACAGAAAGTAGACTATTGAAAGCTCAGGTGCTTGTCCATGTGTTATGAGTACAGTACTTACCTGTGAAATTGTAGAGCTTAGCTTTTTGTATTTCTGTGAAATAAAAATTACAATTACGAAAGCAAGTGTAGGTGCCATAAACTACACTCTAATAATGTTTGCATTATCAGCATTATTCATTTGCATAATTATTCATATTTATTAAATATGTTGATAACACAGAGTTACATAGAGTTTACAGCTTGGTTTCAGGCCATTTGGCCCAACTGGTCTATGTGGGTGTTTAAGCTCTGTTTGAGGCATCTCCTACTCTCTTAATTTTCCCCCAACAGGAGGTGATTTCTGATTGTTCTATTGTTGAGTATTAATGTCACTTTGTTTTCTTACACTGATATTTGTAAATCTGGCTTCAAAGTGAGGTGCATAGCGTGTAAAGTGAGGACACTAACTTTAAAAGAGCTGAACCCCCGAGGTGAGGTGAGAGTGACTGCCCTTGACATCAAGGCCACATTTGACAGAGTGTGACATCAAAGAGCTCTAGCAAAACTGGAGTCAATGGGAATCAGGGGGACAACTCTCCACTGTTGGAGTCATACCTAGCACAAAGGAAGGTGGTTGTGGTTGTTGGAGGTCAGTCATCTCAGTTCTAGGACATCACTGCAGAAGTTCCTCAGGGTAATGTCCTCGGCCCAACCATCTTCAGCTGCTTCATCAATAATCTTCCTTCCATCATAAGGTCAGAAGTGGGAATGTTTGCTGATGATTGCACAATGTTCAGCATCATTCGCGACTCCTCAGATACTGAAGCAGTCCATGTTTTTTTTTATTCATTCATGGGATATGGGCTTTGCTGGCTGGGCCAGTATTTATTGCCCATCCCTAGTTGCCCTTGAGAAGGTGGTGATGAGCTGCAGTCCATGTGGTGTAGGTACACCCACAGTGCTGTTAGGAAGGGAGTTCCAGGATTTTGACCCAGCGACAGTGAAGGAACGGCGATATATTTCCAAGTCAGGATGCTGAGTGACTTGGAGGGGAACTTCCAGGTGGTGGTGTTCCCATCTATCTGCTGCCCTTGTTCTTCTAGATGGTAGTGGTCGTGGGTTTGGAATGTGCTGTCTAAGGGGCCTTGGTTAATTCCTGCAGTGCATCTTGTAGATGGTACACACCGCTGCTGCTGCTGTGCATCGGTGGTGGAGGGAGTGAATGTTTGTGGATGTGGTGCCAATCAAGCAGGCTGCTTTGACCTGGACGGTGTGCAGCTTCTTCAGGTGTTGGTGAACCTGCACTCATCCAGGCCAGTGGGAGTATCCCATCACATTCCTGACTTGTGCCTTGTAGATGGTAGACAGGCTTTGAGGAGTCAGGAGGTGAGTTACTCCAAATGCAGCAAGGCTTGGACAATGTCCAGGCTTGGGTTGACAAGTGGCAAGTAACATCCGCGCCACACAAGTGCCAAGCAATGACCATCTCCAACAAGAGAGAATCTAACCATCGCCCCTTGACGTTCAATGGCATTACCATCACTGAATCCCCCACTATCAACATCCTGGGGGTTACCATTGACCAGAAACTGAACTGGACTAGCCATATAAATACTGTGGCTACAAGAGCAGGTCAGAGGCTAGGAATCGTGCAGTGAGTAACTCACTTCCTGACGCCCGAAAGCCTGCCCACCATCTACAAGGCACAAGTCAGAAATGTGATGGAATACTCACCACTTATCTGGATGAGTGCAGCTTCCACAACACTCAAGAATCTTGGCATCATCCAGGACAAAGCAGCCCGCTTGATTGGCATCCCATCCACAAACATTCACTCCCTCCACCACTGACACACAGTAGCAGTGGTGTGTACCATCTACAAGATGCACTGCAGGAATTCACCAAGGCTCCTTAGGCAGCACCCTCCAAACCCACAACCACTACCATCTAGAAGGACAAGGGCAGCAGATAGATGGGAACACCACCACCTGGAAGTTCCCCTCCAAGACACTCAGCATCCTGACTTGGAAATATATCGCTGTTCCTTCACTGTCGCTGGGTCAAAATCCTGGATCTCCCTTCCTAACAGCACTGTAGGTGTACCTACACCACATGGACTGCAGCTCACCACCATCTTCTCAAGGACAACTAGGGATGGGCAAAAAATGCTGGCCTAGCCAGCGAAGCCCACATCCCATGAATGAAAAAAAAACTAGCAGCCTGGCATCTCCTTAAGTGCCACCTGAGGAGCAGATCAAATACTCAAGATGATGCCCACAGTGGGATTGTTTATGATTCAGTTTGCTTAAAAATAGATTTTAAACCTAACAACACTGATTACCACAACTCCCCAATGTAGAAGCTAACAAAATGGTTGGCCAGGGGTGGAGATCAGCACAAGCTGCATCCTTTATACACTCCCCTTGGAGAAGTACTGAAGATTTGTCACAGGCTAGGATTCAAGGACTAGTGGTAGCCTTTTTGCCAGCTAGGCTTGTTCTCAGAACAAAATAAAGGGTTGGTTTTGAAGCTCTCTTTTTGAATGTTGGCCTTTTTGTTTCTAAATGACCCATTTTCTGTCTTTGTAAGCTTATTCTAGAACTGCACCTTAATGGGGTTTAAACTCAGAATCCATTGGGGGATAAAGTCCAAAGTCAGAGATGCAACCACTGAGCCAAACTGACACTTTAGGGTCAATTGTCATAAAGTGCAGAGGGATGAACTTGCTCAATCTCATGATCCTAAATCCACCCGTGTGGATTAGAGAATAAGGAACATAGCATTGTTGCCATGTCTCTGACCTGCCCTCTCTTCAAGCACTGTCTCCATATAAAAGTGACAGATCAGCAATTTTATCTGATTATTTCCTCTTCTCTATGGGAATCTTGTACTGGTCTATTATTCTAACTGCAAGCTGTTGGGTAATTTCTTCCTTAATCTTTTAACAGGCTTATAAAACTAGACTAAGTGATATGTCTGAGAGTTAACACATTCATTTGTCAAAATGTCATTATTTAACATTCAATGCAGAACATTTACATCAGCCTCCTGTCTGAAATTATCTGTGCGGAGACCTTCCAGGAGGAGATCACAAGAATTGCTGATCTAAACTATTCCCAAACCTGCTCTTGTTGGAAAGTTCCTACGGAGTTAAATGTTGTCCCTCCTCTTATACCATTTCTTTATGGTTAGTTTCCTGCTGGATGCAACAATATAGGATGTTTTTATGGCCCCCAGTTTTTTGAATGGATGGCAAGACAGTGATGGGAAGTCTTGTCATTCTTTTCATTCTGTACAGTTACTTCCTATTTTTATTTTTCCCCAAGCCATATATTGGTTGTTTGAAACCTCTGATTTAAGCTCTTTAGCCACTTGTGACCATTTATACTTCAGCAATCTCATTCACTTACTTTACTCTTGCTGCAATGAAGAGCCTGTGCTTTACAATCCTAGGTATTTCAATCCAAAAAACTCCTTAATTTCGATATTATTTAGTTAGCTGTTTATTTCATGCTCTACATGCGCCCATCTTTACAGTACAATGTCTTCAGTCCTGAATTCATCGCCTCTAAGTGATCAGTATCTTTGAAGGGGGAACCAGTTCCGTCTTCATTACTGTTTTGTCTTCGTTCCACACTGGAATAAAGTAAAAACAGGTCGATATTACTATATTCAAGCCATCACTAGGCTTCAAGATAAAGAACTTCTTTCTGTGGCAGCATATTTCATATCTGGGCCTTAAAATGTGTCCTGACAAATGTGGCAAACAGTTACTGTTTCAATGGAGTTGGGAGAAGTTGCTGCTGACAATTTCTGTACTAACAAGCAACTTGAAATTTCAGTCAAACTACAGTCTAATTCTTACAGCTAATATTGCATCATTGACCTTGAATTGCAGATGGAAGGAGAGGGAGAGTACAACCTATATCCAAAGGCATACCATAGAACTCAAGTGAGTCACTGTTGATGGTTAATGAGAGGATGTTCTGTAATACATTTGTGTTGTTAATATTTGCAAGGAAGGCATTTGTCATCGAGAGCCAGTTCACTGCCATATGAGAAACAATAATCTATCCAGAAATTCATGGGAGTGGAATGCAAGCTGTAAAAACTGAAGAGAAAAGCAAAGGCCATTGAATTTCAACAATTTAAGGCATGTAGAAGAATGAAAACTCTGTAGGATCTTGGCCCAATTCATTCACAGGATTACTTTCATTCATTCGCAGGATGTGAGGGTCAATTTATTGCCCATCCCTAATTACCCTTAAGAAGATGGTGGTGAGACGCCCTTGTTGTGGTCACTTTGACAAATGGACCACAGGAGTCTCAGGTACAGGTCACGATCGTTTATTCGAGCAATTGCAAGGAGAACACCATCTCAATACAGTTTGAGACAGTACTCTGCTAAATTACAAGTGTTCAACATATTTATACATTATTGGTTACGTACAAGAACAGTTTCCAGATTCCGATCTCATCAACATATAGGTTTACATTTAACAGACATCTCTGGTAACAGGTACATGCATTGTATGTCCCTAAGGCAGAGACCTTAGACCATAACCATAAGACATAAGAGCAGAAATTAGGCCAATCGGCCCATCAAGTCTGCTCCGCCATTCAATCATGGCTGATAAGTTTCTCAACCCCATTTACCCGCCTTCTCCCAGTAACTTTTGATCCCCTTACCAATCAAGAACCTATCTATCTCGGTCTTAAATACGCTCAATGACCTGGCCTCCACAGCCTTCTGTAGCAATGTAGACCTTCCCTCTTTCTAAACGAGGACCATCTGTTCTTCCCCTATCTGTTGAAAAGCACACTTAATCTTAGTTGTTATTGCCAATGCTCTGACTGCAGTCCAACTCCCAAGGCTTTTCTGTTATTTGCAGGCCCTAAGGCTGTGCAAGGTTCATCTGTTATCTTTAACTGCCAATGTGCTTGGAGATTTTAAGTAATTCATTCCCTTTCAATAAGTTCTTACTGTACCCCTATATTCCCCCCTAACAGTCTCCCCTTTTGGCCCTTGGCTTAGTCCAAGGTAGCCAACTACAGTGGTGTTGTCCGCTCCCCCCCCCCCCCGCCCCCCCCCACCCCACCACCACTTTACGCACCACCACCCATTGATGCCGGCCAGTCATCCAGCTTTGGTACATAAAGGGTACGGGTACGGGTGCTGGTCAAACCATCTGTATCATCTCAAAACAAAAATAAAAATACATGGAAAAACTCAGCAGGTCTGGCAGCATCTGCGTGGAGAAACACAGTTAACGTTTCGAGTCTGAATGACTCTTCAACAGAACTAAGTAAAAATAGAAAAGAGGTGAAATATAAGCTGGTTTAAGGGGGTGGTGGGACAAGTAGAACTGGATAGAGGGCCAATGACAGGTGGAGATAGCCAAAAGATGTCACAGACAAAAGAACAAAGAGGTGTTGAAGGTGGTGATATTATCTAAGGAATGTGCTAATTAAGGGTAGAAAGCAGGACAAGCAAGGTACAGATAGCCCTAGTGGGGGTGGGGGGAAGGGAAGGGATTGAAATAGACTTAAAGATAGAGATAAAACAATGGATGGAAATACATTTAAAAATAATGGAAATAGGTGGGAAAAGAAAAATCTATATAAATTATTTTAAAAAATAATCATCTGTATCATCTGGTCCTTTAATCCGAACCTTTGGCTTACCAGATTCCTGCTCCACCTACTAAAACTCCTCCAACGCCACCTTTTTTGTGACCTCCGGGTGCGATATATCAAGTACATTAGATACATAATCAATATCAGCTGAAGTATGACTAGGGCATGGGAGATAATCCGAATCCAGGGGTGTATCTGTACGTTCGAGCCCCAGTTCCACAGAGCTTCCCAACAGGTGGAAGCATCTGTTTGTTCAATATCTGTCTTTAAGGCTCTAACCTGTTGCTGCAGTGTATAGTAAGTTCTGTATATCTGCTGAGCCTGTCCCAGAAACGCAGTGAGATGCTCTGGTAATAGGGGAATTTCATAGGAGAACTGGTTCAGATACTGTGTCAGGTTATCCTTAAGACTTTCCTTGACCTGAATAGTAGTCATTCCTCTCTTGTATATTTCAACCAGTTCCATCTTCCCCACCCTTGCTGGCATCTGTGGGTGTAGGCACACCAAATGATTGTGGATGGGGCATATCTGGTTACCCCCATACTGGATTCTTTCCTGCCACGTGGTGATACAATATCTCCCATTCCCTGTATATGCAACATGGGTTGGTTCTTTTGCAGCCCATATAGTTTCCATTGTACAGTTTGCTGCTGCTTTAAATCCACACTTCTCTTCCTCCGTCTCATATATCGGATGTGCACATACTAATCCGGTGGCTGCTATGCTACACCCTTCTAATGTGGTGCTAACTATATTTCCTTCTATGTCTACTGCGTATGGCGGAATATTGTGATACTTAATATAGTAATCCCCCCGTATAACCCCAATGTTTTTTACTCTATGTAATGTCCTGCCGGGTGCTGACATAGGTATGACAGGTATTACTAATACAATGCCTAATAGCATATTACTATTCACTAAACATTCGATATTCATTCTATATACACGTGTCAAACTTCTGAGCTGGCAACCAGTCAAGTCATGATTCTTGTGTCGTGAAAGATTCAACAAGTGCTCATTAGTTACCCATAAAGGAACTACCCCTCCATTAATCTGTCTTAAATTCTCTTGGGCTTGTTCCAACGCCCAAGATCCATAGATGCTGCAAACATCATTTCTGCTCACTTCGTCTGAAATCTTTTTCCCTATTTCAATTAGTTTATTGATAGTCCCCGCATGACTTTCGAGCACTGTAGCCAGGCTTTGGATTAACCGTGTCATGTCCTGGTCCGTATCTAATTGGGTGTTATGAATTCCCTGTCCCCGCTCTAGAATCTCCTTAAGCTTAAAGCTCAGGGTACGGACCTTCTGGTCTACAGTTGCTAGGTCAATGGAATTAACCACTGATGTCCCTGTATTGGATATCGTAGCGGCATCATTTATCAGGCTGCGTTTAACGCGGTTCCCTCCCAAGCCTGATTGCATCTCGCTGCTGAACTGAGATGCTTCAGTCATCAGCTGGTCCATTAGAGCTGTAGTTAGCACTCAAATATGGCTTGAGCACCACTGAGGCGGGGCAATTCCGGATATGTTCAAGACTACGGGTACCAGCTCGTGGTGTACATTATCATACAAAACTTCTGATTAACCAGGACCAAACCATTCATTGGTCCTGGATGCAAAGTCGAATAAGGTGGGTCAGTCGTTGTGGTTTGAGGGGCTTCAATAATCTCTACTCAGACTGTGGAAGTAGATGTGGAAGGTGGCTGGATAATGGCGGACCTCCCACGCCCGATCTGAAGCAAACCCTTACTACAATTCGAAAGCAATTGTTCTCCTACTGTTACATTTATCATTCCCCGTTGCGTGTCACATTCGGCACTGTCCGTGCTGTACCAAAGTTCCTCCTGCGGTGCGGGATGAGCAGTGATGATCGCCAACCTTGTTGCCAGTACTGATACGCCCACGACCAGGATCATAGATCTGTGGAGACATTAACATCGGCTCCTGTTCCCCGGGTTACCGCTTGGTCAATTGTCATGTATCTTTAACTGTGTGTAATGCCTGCATTTACTTCCCGTTCTCATATCTACAAGTGCGCTTGTATCACCTGTCATAATTACCTCGTATGGTCCATGCCTGTTCACTCCGGGCTCACCTTGACCATCACCTTATTCCCCACCTGGTCCATTGTTGCTCTTTGGATTTGTCTATTCCCATATCCTTAATTACCCGTCGGTCTCTGACTTCCTTCCTTAGCTCATGCAATTGCTTACTTATTTCCCTCACATAGTCTCGCATCCTTCCTTTTAGTGGTCCTACATCTCCCACTCCTACTATGATTCCCTCGGGTAACTGCATTGCTCTCCCTGTCATTATTTCAAATGGAGTGAACCTGGTGGTCCTGCTTGGGATAGCCCCTAAGGCGCATTAGAATATTGGGCTGTTCCCTGTCTCTTGAATTGCTTTTGTGATTGATGTTTTTTTTAAGTTCAGTTCATCCTTTCTACCATCCCCGAGCTCTGTGGCTGGTAGGGAATGTGGAATTTCTGTTTATATTTAAATGTATACATTTCTTTAATGAATCTTCCTGTGAAATGAGTTCCCTGATCTGAATCCATCTGGATAGGTCCCCTCCACTCCTTCCAGTCTACTGTCTCCTGCTGCTGTTCCACGTCGGACCTCAATTCCTTTAAACTGCCGACACAATTCTACAATGGACCTTCTTATCCTATCGTTCAATGGCTCAGTATCTTCACTACCAGTGATGGTTCTCTCTGGGAGCTGCTTAACTCTGTCTGTCATCATTGTGTTAATCCTGTGGTCTTACTTTTTGTAGCTCGTAAGCACATTAATATAATCAGTAATTCATCTATTTAGCCTTTTTCCAGCTTTCCCTTTACCTATATCCATCTTGTGGTAAATCGTTGTTAAGTATTATTTCTCCTTACATTTCAATTCCTGATCTACAGATTCCACGTAGTTTTACCTCTAAGTGTTTTTTCCCTTGACCATGATAATCCTAAGGTTCTCTTGATGTCAGTTTTTCTATTGTCTTGATCGTTTACAATGTTTCCTTGCTCTTTAGGCCGTGTTAACTATTCCATGTCAACAATGATCTCTGTCTCTAGATCCTTACTATCTCCCCCTGTGCGTTTCCAATGTCTCAGCTGATGGCCAGATTATTAAATTTACTTCCCTTAAAACAGTTTGTATATGGTGTCCTCTTTCGCTAACTCTTTCTCCTACTTGCTTCATACCATTTTACACATACAACAGCTACCATCTTATTCAGAGATAAAAACAAAAACTACTGCGGATGCTGAAAATCCAAAACAAAAACAGAATTACCTGGAAAAACTCAGCAGGTCTGGCAGCATCGGCGGAGAAGAAAAGAGTTGACATTTCGAGTCCTCATGACCCTTCTGAGTAAAGTTAGGAGAGGGGTTAAATATAAGCTGGTTTAAGGTTGGGGGGGCGCAGAGAAGTTGGTGGGGGGGGGGGTGGGATGGTAGTAGGGACAAGCAAGCAGTGATAGGAGCAGGTAATCAAAAGATGTCACAGACAAAGGAACAAAGGTGGTGATATTATCTAAGAGAATGTGCTAATTAAGAATGGATGGCAAGACACTCAAGGTACAGCTCTAGTGGGGGTGGGGTGGAAAGACTGACAGGGCATTACAGTTGTAGATTTAAAAATAATGGAAATAGGTGGGAAAAGAAAAATCTAGATAAATTATTGGAAAAAACAAAAGGGAGGGGGAAGAAACGGAAAGGGGGTGGGGATGGGGGAGGGAGTTCAAGATCTAAAGTTGTTGAATTCAATATTCAGTCCGGAAGGCTGTAAAGTGCCTAGTTGGAAGATGAGGTGCTGTTTCTCCAGTTTGCGTTGGGCTTCACTGGAACAATGCAGCAAGCCAAGGACAGACATATGAGCAAGAGAGCAGGGTGGCGTGTTAAAATGGCAAGCGACAGGGAGGTTTGGGTCTTTCTTGCGGACAGACCGCAGGTGTTCTGCAAAGCAGTCGCCCAGTTTACGTTTAGTCTCTCCAATGTAGAGGAGATCGCATTGGGAGCAACGAATGCAGTAGACTAAGTTAGGGGAAATGCAAGTGAAATGCTGCTTCACTTGAAAGGAGTGTTTGGGCCCTTGGACGGTGAGGAGAGAGGAAGTGAAGGGGCAGGTGTTGCATCTTCTGCGTGGGCATGGGGAGGTGCCATAGGTGGGGGTTGAGGAGTAGGGGGTGATGGAGGAGTGGACCAGGGTGTCCCGGAGGGAACGATCCCTACAGAATGCCGCCAGGGGGGGTGAAGGGAAGATGTGTTTGGTGGTGGCATCATGCTGGAGTTGGCGGAAATGGCATCTTATTCAAGTTGCCTGGAGAGACTTTAAAATAAATATAGTATTCTCATAACAGTTTTAAAACAGAAATTAGGCATTGACATGTTTTCATTTTCTCAAAAGTAACCCACTAAATTGTGTCTGACCCGTTTCGTTTAGAATTATCCCAGATTCATTAACTTGGCCAAAAATTGGATTTCTGCCAAACTTTGTCAAGGTCTTGAGCTTAGCTTCATATTTTGGGAACAGACTTACAAACACAAAAGCTTGCAGCATTTGAATTAGTGCCAATTGTTGTCAAACCTTTTAAAATGAAAATTCCCTTTTGAGAAATTATCACGAACCAAACCTCAAATTTTAAACTTTGTAAGAAATGTAATTTACGCTATCAAAATTAAAACTACCTCTTTCTTATGTGTATTGATTTGTATCCAAGTTATAATTCCTGTATGTTTATCAACACATTCTTTATCTTAGATAGCATCCTAGTGATTCAAAAGTAACCTGTTAAATTACACTGCACTTTACATCTCAAGATTGTCCCAAATTCAAATTACAGTGATGTTGGGATGCAGATTTCCTTTCATATTTAATTCATCTCATCAAAAGAAACCCCTTTTTATCCATTGGAACAACCTAGACCGTGTGTTTATGCCTTTTGGTTTTCCTACAATCCCTTTGAATTTCAGGTAATCTTTTTTTTCCCTCAGAATTTTAGAATACTAACTCGTATGAGTTAATGTAACTCGTAAGTATCAATCCCAATCAGCTTGGAGCTGGTGATACTAGTCTGCAAAGGGGGTGGTACAAAGGTTGGTTCATCTAACCCTGTCTAGCTTCATGATACCTTCAAATTGCGACCCTTTTTGCCAGAAATCTCAACTCAAACCTTATACTCAAAACTTTGGAATGTTTTAGTAAACTTTTCTTTTAATCTAACATGGGGCTTTCAACCCTAAAATGCTGAACTGCACACACAAATGACAATTTACGGAAGAAAACACATTAAAGCTCACAAACGAATGCTTCCTTGCACAGAAACAAACATACATTTAGAGGTATGTGTTTATATTCCAGTATCCTTAACTTAGCGACTTAAAATTCTCATATTCTAAACGAAACTTCAAATAGCAGTGGGGGATCTTGAAGGCTCCACCTATAGGGACCATCAAACTGATGAAAGCTCACATTTCTCCAGCTACTGCCTGTCAGTGCTTGTTAACCCCCTTTTTCTCTTTCTCTCTCTCTCTCTCTTCAGCACAAGCAGCTCTTGTAACTTAGATCAATTCATTTTTTTAAGTTACAGAAAATTCACTAGCGGATCTTTTGAGGTCCCAATCATCCTTCCACATTTTCAGGAAAATCTCGTCATCCCGCACAGAATGTGGTTGTCCTGAAAACTGTACATACGTCTCCCTCTTCCATCACGGACTCACCCTTCGTCTGTACTACGGACATTATACATCCCCAATTTGTCTCTCCCTCCCCCAAGGCTTCCTTACCTGCCTCCTCAAAGTCTCTGTGCAGAGCTGCCACCTTCTCCCGATCTGGGACATCCCTAGGTTTCGCCCAGTCTCTACTTCTAAACTGTAGGGGCAATCTTCCCCAAATATCCCCTGGGCATTTAGCCTTCACCAGTATGTGGGTCCAAAAATCTGGGTTGTTATGCCGAGTTTTAAGTCTCAGCAGTTCTTTAAGGAAAACCTGCTTCTCCCCCGGGCTAAATGGTACGTGCTTAACTTTCTCCGTAACTCTCTCAATCTCTTCGCCTTCCCCCCATTCCTCAGCCCCCTTTCTCCCTTCGGTTTTTAATTCACCTTTCCTGACTTTATTTTTCCTAACAGTAACTGCCATAGGGGCCATGGGGTTCAATGGGTATGGTGGGGCAGTCTCAACTCCCTCATAGGTTTCTCATTCGGAGCTCTCCTCCTCTTGATCAGTGTCACTGCAGGCTGCTGCCGCCACTGTTCTGATCTGTCCTGGATCTGACTTTCTTTCTCTCTCCCTAATCGACTGGAATTTAGTATTAACCCATCTGCACAACTATCGGTACAGTGTGATAATAACCATCATCCCATCATCCCTTTCTTTTCCTTATCATTTTTTTGCTCTAACCACCAGTTTTTGTTCTCCGGGGGTTCCCTGTGGGTTCCACCCCTCCTTCTGTATTTTAGTGTTTAGTTTTGACTGTTGTTCCGCTATGAACCTCGTAATGGAGTCTGCGGTTCCCCAGTCAAGTCCCATTGCGCTATTTCGTTTCCCTGATTGCATTCTGTTCCTATTTTCCGTCTATCTCTGAACGGTACGTTCGCACGGTTCTAACAACTTAATTATCTGAGGTATGTGCGGTTTCACTGGGTTCTGGCCTCCCTGCGCGGCTTTGGCTAAGGCTATATCTCAAACCGTAACCTGCCAGCACAGCTATGCCCTCCTCTTAACTGGGGTCTGGCCTGTGCAGCTTTGGCTAAGGTTATATTTCAAACCGTAACCCACCAGCACGGCTCTGCCTCCTATCTCTGGTAATGGTCCAGCCCTTCCTGCGCGACTTCGGCTCCGCTAGCCCGCCTGCATGGCTCCGCTTCTTACCCCTGGCGCCTCCTATCTCCTGTCCTGAGTCCTCCTCCTGATTCTTTGATACTTGACCGCACCGTTCTCGGGTAGGCTTACTGCACTAACTACGGGTGGTAAATAAATATGCTCACCCACTTTGCAGAGCCGTCCCGAGGATCCGATCCAAGTCTCCTGCCAATTACATCAAATTGTTGTGGTCACTTTGACAAATGGGCCACAGGAGTCCCAGGTATAGGTCACGATTGTTTATTCGAGCAATTGCAAGGAGAACACCATCTCAATACAGCTTGAGACAGTACTCTGCTAAATTACAAGTGTTCAACATATTTATACATTATTGGTCATGTACAAGATTCCAGTTTCCAGATTCCGATCTCATCGACATATAGGTTTACATTTAACAGACATCTCTGGTAACAGGTACATGCATTGTATGTCCCTATTTTTCACCCAGGCAGAGACCTTCCCTCTATCTAAACTAGGACCATCTGCTCTTCCCCTATCTGTTGAAGAGCACACTTAATCTTAGTTGTTATTGCCAATGCTCTGACCGCAGTCCAACTCCCAAGGCTTTTCTGTTATTTGCAGGCCCTAAGGCTGTGCAAGGTTCATCTGGTAATCTTTAACTGCCAATGTGCTTGGAGATTTTAAGTAATTCATTCCCTTTCAATAAGTTCTTACTGTACCCCTATATTCCCCCCTAACACCCTCTTGAACTGCTGCAGTCTATGTAGTGTCAGTACACCCACAGTTCGTTAGGAATGGAGTTCCAGGATTTTGACCCAGTAACCTTGAAGGAACGGCGACATAATTTTAAAATTCATTCACGGGATGTGGGCTTTGCTGGCTAGGCCAACATTTATTACCCATCTCTAGTTTCCCTTGAGAAGGTGGTGGTGAGCTGCAGTCCATGTGGTGTAGGTACTCCCACAGTGCTGTTAGGAAGGGAGTTCCAGGATTTTGACGCAGTGACAGTGAAGGAATGGCGAGTCAGGATGGTGAGTTACCTGGAGGGGAACCTCCAGTTGGTGCTATTCCCATCTGCTGCCCTTGTCCTTCTAGGTGGTAGTGGTCGTGGGTTTGGAAGGTGCTGTCCAAGGAGCCTTGGTGAATTCCTGCAGTGCATCTTGTAGATGGTACACACTGCTGCAATTGTGCATCAGTGGTGGAGGGAGTGAATGATTGTGGATGTGGTACCAATCAAGTGGGCTGCTTTGTCCTGGATGGTGTCAAGCTTCTTGAGTGTTGTGGGAGCTGCACTCATCCAGGCAAGTGGGGAGTATTACATCACATTCCTGACTTGTGCCTTGTAGATGGTGGACAGGCTTTGGGGAGTCAGGAGGTTAGTTACTCGTCGCAGGATCCCAGCCCTCTGACCTACTCTTGTAGCCACAGTATTTATATGGCTAGTTGAGTTCAGTTTCTGGTCAATGGTAACCCCAAGGATGTTGATAGTTGGGGATTCAGTAATGGTAATGCCATTGAATGTCAAGGGGTGATGGTCAGATTCTCTCTTGTTGGAGATGGTCATTGCCTGGACTCTCTCTTGTTAGAGATGGCCATTGCCTGACACTTGTGTGGTGCGAATGTTACTTTGCCACTTGTCAGCCCAAGCCTGGATATTGTCCAGGTCATGCTGCATTTGGACATGGACTGCTTCAGTACCTGAGGAGTTGTGAATGGTGCTGGACATTGTGCAATCATCAGACAACATCCCCACTTCTGACCTTATGATGGAAGGAAGGTTATTGATGAAGCAGCTGACGAGGGTTGGGCCGAGGACACTACCCTGAGGAACTCCTGGAGTGATGTCCTGGAGCTGAGATGACTGACCTCCAACAACCACAACCCATCTTCCTTTGTGCTAGATATGACTCCAACCAGCAGAGAGTTTTCCCCCTGATTCTCATTGACTCCAGTTTTGCTAGGGCTCCTTGATGTGACAGTCATTCAAATGCAGCCTTGATGTCAAGGCCACTGCAGTACTTTGCCAAGCATCATCATGGACCAATCCAATGGAAGTCCATGGTTGCCAACACCCACTTAGGGCATGGTACCTGAAGGAGGAGAAGGAACATTCTGAGATGAAGAGGGGAGAAGGCTCATCAGGAGCAGGAACACTTATATAGATCAAATGGGCTGTTTCTATGCTGTAAATTCTAAGACAAAAATTGAATCTACAAACTGATGTTCTGGCAGAACTGAATGTTTAAAAAACATGGTTCAGAATGGTACAAGATCTCTGTCTTACAAATTCAAGGATGAGGTCAGGGGTGGGGTGGGGTTGGGGAGGGGAGGGGGTGAGATGTTCCAGTGTAACCATAGGCAGGGGTTGACTATGGCTGCGCTGGGGTTTTCCTTTGTTTAGTTTCAGCGACAACAGGCAATTTCCTCAGCTGAGTGTACTTTTTCAGAACATGCATTCATCGATGCCTTTAAGGGGAAGCTAGATAAACACCTCAGGAAGAAAGGAATAGCAGGTTATGCTGATAGATTGAGATGAAGAGGGTGGCAAGAGGTTAGTATGGAGCATAAACATTGGCATGGATCCGTTGGGCTAAAGGGCTTGTTCACTCTGAAAATTCTATGTAATCCTATGAATGTCGTTAGGAAAGATATAAGACCTGGACATGACTTACCTAAATGCTATGATAGAACAGACTGAGCAAAGACAAATTCAATATGCAGTTGATCTAACAAGGGAAGAGGAAAGAGATAGATTCATTAAAGTAAGTGCAGGTTTTTGACACTAATGTCAAACAAGCAACATAGGCCTGAATTTTATCAGTGCTCAGGTGACGGGTATGGAGGTAGGGGGTCAGTAAAATAGCAGCGAACTGCATTGGGATGGCTCCCTGATGCAGCCCCGCTGTTGGGGAAGTTTCCCAGTGCCAGACAGAAGGCAGACTAGGTTGCGAAATTGGCTGCCCGCTCCACAGACGAGTGCAAACAATTTGCATAATTAAGCTCCCAGTTATTTAGCTGGCAGATGGGGTGGGGTGGGAGGGGAGGGTGCGGCCCACAGCCTCATTGAGGCAGCCTCCCTGTGGTAACCCTGGAAACTGAAGCCAGAAGCTACATGGCCCAAATAAAGGGACACAGGCAGCAAAGGCAGCCCCTGGGGTCAGTATGAATCCCCCAACAACGTCCCCACTTTGAGGTGCCCCGAATTCCCCACCTGCCTCAGCAGCATCAACCTGGTGGTGCCGATGAGGCTTCAGAGTTGCTGGCTCTCTGATTGGGCTGTCAGTATCAGGAACTCACATGCCCGGAGGCAGTCAATTAAGAGGCTTCCTCCAGTAAAATCACTGAGCTGGTCCTGCTGCTGGCAAATGCAGGTTAGGGAAAACCATTTGGTCCTGGCTAAATGTGAGAAACCAATTGTGAAATTCAGTAATACCTTTAACAAGGAAAATTCCCAAACTTTCATTTTTATCAGCTCCTGCTTTCTACATTGGGGAGGTGGAATTTATTTCCTTGCGTAATAAATATAAATGATATGATAAGAACAATTCATGAATTTGGAATCTGGAATGACGAAGGTAATGTCACCAGATGGTTCTGATTTGTAGCAGAGCTGAAATATAGGCTTTGTATTAGTAATCATGACTTGGCAGATTGAGAATTCTGAGTTTCTAACCTTAGTTCCTCCCACTGCTGTGATAAGCCTCGGCTCATTTATATTCTTTACAAAGCTGACACATTATTGGAGTACTGCTGCCTGAAACTGGTGGGACTAAGCATAGCACTGACAACATCAATGAGACTGGGCACAATGTTAACATGGGATGGGACGAGGCATAGTTTTGACCTAGAATCATGGAGCCATAGAACCGGTTACAACACAGGAGACAATTTATGCAAAGCAATTAAACTAGTCACTATCCCCCCCACCGCCCCCAACCTGCCCTTTCCCCATAACTTTGAACGTTTTCGTTTCAAATAATTAGTTCCTTTTTGGAAGCCACAATAGAATCTGCCTCCAACACACTTTCAGGCAGTCCATTCCAGATCCTAACCACACGCTGCATAAAAAAGATTTTCTTCATGTTGCCTTTGGATCTTTTGCCAATCACTTCAAATTGGTGTCCTCGGGTTCGCAATTTTTCTGCCAATGGGAACAGTTTCTATCTACTCTGTCTAGACCCTTCATGATTTTGAACATCTCTATCAAATTTCCTCTCAACCTCCTCTTCTGTAAGGACAACAGCCCAGCTTCTCCAACCTATCCCTAGAACTGAAGCCCCTCTTCCTTGGAACTCTTCTTGTAAATCTTTTCTGCACCTCTCTAAAGCCTTCACATTCTTCCTAAAATGTGGTGCCCAGAACTGGACATAATGCTCCAGTTGTGGCTGAACTAGTGTTTTATAAATGTTTACCTTAATGTCCTTGCTTTTGTGCCCATGTTATATTTACAAAGCTTAGAATCCCATGGACAAAATTTTCCCGTTGCTGTGCAGGGGCGGGCTCCGCACATACGCGTGTAAAATGACACTCGGTGACGTCAGGCAAGCATCCCGATGTCACCGCGTGACATCGTGATATTTCATTGGGTGGGCTCATGATGCTCTCTGATGCACACCCGCCATTAATTAACGGGCCACTTGCGGCCCTTGACGCTCCAATCAACCGTGCAATCTTCGGATCGGCGCACGGGCGCAACGGGCAGGCGGGTAGGGCACATTTGTATAAACCTCGTCCATGGGTGGGATAAGAGAGCTCATTGGGGTTGCGAGTGTGCTCTGTCAAATCTTGATTTTTCAAAGTTACTGATACTTGTGTGTATGATCTGCAATACTTCAAAACGCACACCAACTGCATGGACTGGACTCACAACCTTCAGGTCAACACTCTGCAGTGAAGAATCTTTTTTGGGCCTGCATGTTTCAGGAAACCTTCCCTTAGCCTGGGAATGGGAGCTGAACTCTCCACTGGAGGCACCTCCTCTGAGGAGGAAGGGAGGGCCAGAAGGGGGAGGAGGCCAGGAGTGCACACACAGCCTCCAGGGGAGCCACCTTTGGGAGGTCAGGCGCAGGCACAAGGGGTGCAGGGCCAAGAGGTTGTCCAAGGTGGAAGGGGCCGCAGAAGATGCCACTATCCTGCTGCCAGGATATACAGGCGGTGACGCAGCTACCTCAATGTGTCTGAGGTGCAGTGCCGAAAGAGGCTCCGTCTCTCAAGGGAGACAGTCAACTATATCTATCAGATGATTGGGCCTGAGATCTCCACTAACTGTGTAGGTGGACAGCCCATGCCAGTGGCTCTAAAGGTCACAGCTGCCCTCAACTTCGATGCCTCTGGCTCCTTCCAGGGCTTGGTGGGTGATCTTTGCGGTGTCTCCCAATCAGCTGTCCACACTTGTGTCAAGCAGGTTACAGACGCTCTGTTCAGACGTGCATTGACCTTCATCCTCTACCGTCGGGACCAGGCCAGCCAGACACAGGGAGCCAGAGACTTCGCAGCCAATGCTGGCTTCCCCCTTGTCCAGGGTGCAACAGACTGCACACATGTGGCCATCAAGGTGCCAGCAGGTGAGCCCGGTGCCTTCATCAATAGGAAGGGCTTCCACTCCATGAACGTGCAGATAGTGTGTGATCACAGGATACTGATTCTACAAGTCTGTGCAAGGTACCCAGGCAGTTCCCACGACGCCTACATCCTTAGACACTCCCAGGTGCCGGGGCTCTTCAGTACTCCAGCCCGGCTTGACAGATGGCTGCTGGGAGACAAGGGCTATCCCCTCAGACGGTGGCTCATGACGCCTCTCCGCCATCCAAGAACAGAAGCTGAGCAGCGGTGCAGTAGGAGCCACACCTCCACAAGGGCTGTGATGGAGAGAACCATCGGTCTTCTCAAGATGAGTTTCTGATGCCTGGACCACTTAGTGGGTACCCCCCAGATCGTATGTCGCTGATAGTGGTAGCACGCTGCGCTCTCCACAATCTTGTGCTGGAAAGGAGGGTTGCTGTGGAAGATGAAGACATAGACGCATTGGCTGCGGATGCACACGATGAGTCCAGCAGTGAGTCCGAGGATGAACATGCACAAGGAAATGCTGAGGGGGTAGACGCTGACCCGGGCATACTCCAGGGAGGCAGGGACACCCGGGAGGCTTTAATCCAGTGAACATTCAGCTAGAACACCACAGATGGACCATCCAGCCTGGGCTGGATGCTCCAAATTCGAGACCTAAGTGCAAAATCTGCCTAGGAACATCAACTAAGGTCCTTGTTAATAAACCTGAATGTCCCACAAAGCGCACATTACAATATTGGAAACCATCCACCTGCAGAACAAAAGAGGCACCCTCAGCCATGGTGACATGTCTGAATTTATTTTTGCAACCAAAGAAACTTAATAAAATAAAATGAAAAGGGTGTTAAAAATCACAGCAACTCATAAAAACCTCATCTTGGGCCAACACAAAAGCACCAGTGATAAACCCGTGGTGTGCCTAAGGTGCCTTATGTTTCCGTTTCTGGGTGCTATGTCTTGGTGCTGCCCCATCGCTCGGAGTGGCATCTGAGACAGCTGCTGACTCTGCTGTCCTGTCGGCCTCGATGACCTTGGCAGGCGTCCTCTGGCCCGTGGAGCCTGTGCTGGCCCCACCTGGGAGTGAGCTGCCAGTTCCACAGCTGGCATCTCCCCAGTCATCACAGCCTCACCGGATGCAACGGTCACTGGCAGAGGGGCAGGGGAGCTGCTGCCCTCATCCGGAGCGCCCTGAGAGGAGCCTGCAGAGATGACAGGCAGCTGCTGCACTGACGTGAGGTTGCCTCGGACCTCCCTGCTCACTGTGGATGGATTGGCTCCGAGCTGGGAAACTTCGTGTCCAGACCATCTCCCACACTGGCACTGACCAGCTGAGGTCAATGCCGATGTGAGGGCTTGCTGGTCCGAACACATCCCCAGGAAGCCCTGGATTAGTCTCTTGTAGGAGCCTCTCCACGAGAATCGCCACTCTCTCCATGGAGGACGCATGGCGCTCAGACATGAGGCTCATTGCTTCGGCGATCGTCCGCGTAGACTCCTCCACCATGGAGACCAAGCCAAGCATAGCCTCATGTATCTCCCCCAGATGCTCCCGCACACTCGGCCGCATTTCCTGCACCTGCTGCATCGTGGACGACTCCAGAGGCACACCATCAGGCACCGACTGAGCTTGTGCCTGGTCCCCTGCAGTCCTTCGACTGCTGGCGCTGTGGGCACTCTCTGTCTCTGCCAGCTCCTCCAGTGACCGTGAAGTGTCCTCACTGCTGTGCTATGGGACACTAGCCGATGTTCTAATTCCCACCGAGGTGCCAATATCTGCACTGGTGCCTGCCTGGCAGAGATGGTGCGACACTGGTGAGACTTCAGGCCCCTCAGGTGTGAGAAGGGGCCTCTGCTGCTCCTCCTCCCGGCCCTGCTCCGCTGATGCTGAAAGGAAGAACAAGGGCATTGGATCAGTTAACGTGGAGACAATGTCAATGTGTATCCCTGTCCCCCGGATCATTATACGCTCATCCTTCCATAAGCAATGGTCAAGCCATGTTGCAAACTTCAATCACTGAACATTCAGCACTCACATGGCTGCTGGGAGAACAATAGTGACCTCACTGCTGGGCAAACATACCTGCCCGTGGCACCCCAGCCTCACCGACACCGGTGGACCTGGGCGCATGGCGCCTCTCCAAATCGAAGGCCTCCTGCTCGAAGCTGCTGAGAATCACTAACCGTGCTGGCCCTCTGCCAGTCCTCACCCGCTCTGCAGCATTCTGTGCATTCGTCTCCTGAAAAGGAGAGAAGGGCATTGATTAATGCTACTTGTACCTGGATTCTCTTTGTGGATGGCCCACCCCAACCAGAGTGGGACATTGCAGGGCTCCAGTATCTCCTCACCCCGCTGTTGCCAAACACTCACACAAAAATGCCTGTCCCCACACCCCCACCCGTTGGCCAAATGCTGCCTACATTACATTAGGCACCACACGGTCTAACCTTCCATTGCAAGGAGGCACAAGCACGTGGAGCACAGAGGACAACAGATCGATTGATGCCACTGTGGTGGCCTAGGCAACTACAGGGAGCCCATTTGGTGCTGGAAAGGGTTAATGAGAAGTTGAATTGTTTGCCTAGGCCTAAGAGAAAAATACTACAACCTTGAGAAGACCACCTTGTCTGACCACAGTTGTAGGATGAGCCCTGAGACATTCCATTTTGTTCTTTCTCAGGTCGAATCTAATCAGGGTTGTGATAAGCAACTGCGTAACCAAACATCTGTTGTGAGGGAAATGGAAGTTTACTGGGACATGGATTAGTCAGTTAACTTATGAAAATAAGCAGATAGGTTTGTGCAAAACTTACTGATTGGCTGTAAAATTGCTTTTAACAAGACTGTGTGTATTCTGCTAAGAGACTGTACAGTAGCTCTCATTGTGCTTGTCTCCCTTGTGCACAAGTAATAAATGGGGTTTCTACATACGAAATGATGCCTCGGTGAGATTAATCTCCGACAGTTTCTTGGAGGTTCCATCGAGATGACTAACCCCTAGGGTTGGGCCACGGAGCACAAGCGTTAGGACCTCACGGTTCAAGGACTCCTCAGTCCGTGGCAGCCCGATTTGGGCTTCTGGGGTTTCTTTGACCCGCGATCTGTCTTCGCCTACCTGTGGCTGAATCTTAGGGTAAGTCATCTATTTAAGTATTTAGGAGATTAGTTGTCGCACCGGGACCGCTCTGGCCAGGATATACTCGAAATCAGTAGCCTCTGGAGTTTAGGATATACTTGGGGTCGGTAGCCCCTGGAGTTGGTACTGAGTGTGTGTGTGCGTGCTTGCGGCTAAGGGTCCGGGACCCCTTGAGCGTGTGAGTGGGATGATTGATGAAAGTGCATTGTAGGTCGGGGACCCGCCAAGGACTGGCCTTTCTTAGTTATTAGATAGAGAATGGGTAATATGGCATCAAAGAAACCCCAGGTTCCCCCTCCAAAGGAAACCCCAAATGCTTATATGTATGTCCATTATGAACCTGAAAGTGTCCAACATGTTTCTGAATGGATTAAGTGGACCCAAGGTAAGGGAGAGAGCTTCCCACCAGATGGAACTTTTAATCGGGATAGAAATGTCACTTAGCATATGTTTTAAGGATGATTGGGACCCGAAAGGTCTGCTACTGAATTTTCTGTAACTTAAGAAAATGAATTGATCTAAGTTACAAGAGCTGTTTGTGCTGAAGAGAGAGAGAGAGAAAGAGAGAAAAGGGTGGGGGGGTGGGGGGGCAACCCTAGGGGCGTTAACAAGCACTGACAGGCAGTAGCAGGGGAAATGTGAGCTTTCGCCAGTTTGATTGTCCCTATAGGTGGAGCCTTCAAGATCCCTTTATTCCCCCCACTGCTACTTGAAGCTTCGTTTAGAGTTAAGTTCAATACTATAGGAATATAAATATATACCTTTATATGTGTGTTTGTGTGCAAGGAAGCATTTGTATGTGAACTTTAACGTGTTTTCTTCCCTGATGTTCTGCAAGCGAACATCCCCACTTCTGACCATATGATGGAAGGAAGGTCATTGAAGAAGCAGCTGAAGATGGTTGGGCCTACGACACTACCTGAGGAGCTCCTGCAGTGATGTCCTGGAACTGAGATGACTGACCTCAAACAACCACAGCCATCTTCCTTTGTGCTGGGCATGGCTCCAACAAGCGGAGAATTTTCCCCCTGATTCCCATTGACTCCAGTTCTTCTGGTGCTTGATGCCACACTCGCTCAAATGCTGCCTTGATGTCAAGGCCAGTCACTCTCACCTCAGCTCTGGAGTTCAGCTCTTTTGTCCATGTTTGAACCAAGGCTGTAATGAGGTCAGGAGCTAAGTGATCCTGGCGGAACCCAAACTGAATGCCAGTGAGCAGGTTATTTCTGAGCAAGTGCCACTTGATAGCACTGTTGATGACCTCTTCCTTCACTTTACTGATGATCAAGAGTAGACTGATGGGGTGGTAACTGGCCTTGTTGGAATTGTCCTGCTTTTTGTGTACAGGACATACCTGGGCAATTTTTCCATGTTGCCGGGTAAATGCCTGTGTTGTGGCTGTACTGGAACAGCTTGGCTATGGGTGCGGCAAGTTCTGGAGCACAAGTCTGCAGTACTATTGCCGGAATATTAGGGCCCATAGCCTTTGCTGTACCCAGTACCTTCAGTTGTTTCTTGATATCATGTGGAGTGAATCAAATTGGCTGAAAACTGGCATCTGTGATACTGGGGACCACTGGAGGAGGCCAGGATGGATCATTCACTTGGCACTTCTGGCTGAAGTTTATTGCAAATGCTTCTGTCTTATCCTTTGCACTGATGTGCTGGGTTTCCCATCATTAAGGATGGGGATATTTGTGAATCCTCCTTATCCAGTGAGTTGTTTAATTGTCCACCGCCATTCATGACTGGATGTGGCAGGACTGCGGAGCTTAGATCTGATCCGTTGGTTGTGGGATCACTTAGCTCTGTCTATCACTTGCAGCTTATGCTGCTTGGCATGCAAGTAGTCCTGTGTTATAGTTTCACCAGGTTGACGCCTCTTTATTAGGTATGCCTGGTGCTGCTCCTGACATGCCCTTCTGCACTTTTCATTGGCTTGATGGTAATGGTAGAGTGGGCGATATGCCAGGCCATGTGGTTACAGATTGTGTTTGTGTACAATTCTGCTGCTGGTGATGGCCCACAGCGCCTCATGGTTGCCCAGTATTGAGTTGCTAGGTCTGTTTGAAATCTACTCAGCTCCTGCAGTTAAATTTGGCAGAATCTCAGGCAGGTGCAACTGTTTTGCTGCTGTTTCTCTCTCCACAAATTTTGCTGAGTATTTTCAGCATTTCTTGTTTCTCTCTCAAATTTCCAACATCGGCAGTATTTTACTCCTTAAGACTTTTAACCCATTTAAAAATAAACATACTGTACATGAAGAAAGCTTCATGAATGTTTCTTTTATTCAAAATATTTTCTGTTTGAACTGAAGTCAGTAACTTAAACGTCCCACTTGCTTTTTTCATTCACTAATTTAGTGGCATAGTTCAGAGTTTGAGTTAAGGTTAGTGTTAGGGATGCTTGTTTGATGGGACAAAAGCTGCTGCTGTGGAAAAAGAGGAAAACCTGTTTGTGGCAAAAACCAAGCAGAATACTTTTAATGGTTCTGTTTTCATTTAAAAAGAACTAGAACCGACAGGGCTCTTGAAGATTTAAGGAATGAGGAGTCATTGAAGCTCTATTTATAAAGTCTAGGGCCCCTTATGACTTTTTAACCACTTTCTCAACCTGTCTTGCCATCTTCAATTATTTGTGCACATACACCCCCGGGTCCCTCTGTTTCTTTTTTAGAATTGCACCCTTTATTTTATTTTGTCTCTCCCTTGAGCAGAAACCTTGACTGAGCCGTCAGAATGTGGAGTCTGATCTGGATCCTGTCCTGCGCAGCCCTTGTGGGGGCATGGACCACCAATTCCGCGGTTCAACGAATGCAGGCCGTCGCCTCGCAAGGCAGTTGAACTAAATGTTGGATTTGTACTCATTTTCCCATCCTTTGAGGTGAGGGTGGCTCCCTAACATCGGCGGGTGGTTTGGGGGCCTTTTTAAAACCCTCCTCAAATACCTTGTCATAGGTCTTGCCCTACTCATTGTTCTGTACGTTGTTATCCAGCACATCCTCTGTTGCATCCACTCTGTCTGCCGACTACAGAACCTCCAGAGTCCTGGTGGCAAGCCAGCTATCTATTCCCTCCCTCTCCTCAGGAATCAGGACCCCACTGAGGATGAAGCCCGGCGACTAGGATACATAGAACTTGGCTAAGGGCGATGGATTGTCCTTTTAGGACAAAAGGGGGGAAGTGTGGTGGCCTAGGCGACTGCAGGGAGCCCATTTGGTGCTGGAGAGGGTTAATGAGAAGTTGAATTGTATGCCTAGGCCTAAGAGAAAAATACTACAACCTTGAGAAGACCACCTTGACTGACCACAGTTGTAGGATGAACCCTGAGACATTCCATTTTGTTCTTTCTCAGGCCGAATCTAATCAGGGTTGTGATAAGCAGCTGCGTAACCAAACATCTGTTGTGAGGGAAATGGCAATTTACTGGAACATAGATTGGTCAGTTAACTTATGCAAATAAGCAGATAGGTTTGTTGCAAAACTTACTGATTGGCTGTAAAATTGCTTTTAACAAGTCTGCGTGTATTCTGCTAAGAGACTGTACAGTAGCTCTCATTGTGCATGTCTCCCTTGTGCACAAGTAATAAATGGGGTTTCTACATATAAAATGATGCCTCGGTATGATTAATCTCCGACACCACGCCACATTGAAGCTCCCCTCCCAGCATGTCATCACCCTGACTTTGACATGTCCTGGAGTTCCAGCACTGCACCTCGGTGCAGCTCCTCCAGTTTGCCCCCAAAACAGTAATGTGGGTCTCAGTGTACCTCATGCTGCAGGGGCAGAACCCATTTCTTCACCACCCTCTCAGGGCAATATCTGCTGGCCCACCCAGCGAAGGACACATGCCGTCAATGATTCAATGCAGTCACTGCACTCAGACTTGGGGGAAGGGGGGGTACCAGGGGGTAAAGCCTACCTGCTGGGTTAAATGACCAATGTCAACATGAATACACACTCTGCCAGAGCGCAACAGGTCGTTAAAGCGCTTGTGACACTGGATCCGGGTGCATCGCACCACCTCATGGGAGCTCACCACCTCTGCCACCTCCTCCCAGGCACGTTTCATCATGTGGGGGGGCCTCCTCCTCCCATCCTGAGGTACCAGGACCTCCCGCCGTGCTGCCACCTCCTCGAGGAGGGCAGCAAGGCAATCATTGGAAAACGGAGGGGCACAGTGCCCCGCTGCCCTACCCTCCAGCCCAGCCTGCTCACCAGCAGTGCTCTGGGAAGCCCTTCCATTGGCCATGATTCACAGTCTTGGAAAGGCTGCAGCGACTTGTTAAAACAGGTCGCCATTGGACCCAGCAGTCATTGCAGACCCGCCGCCGCCCGCCCACTCCCGCTGTTCTCGGGAGCCGCGATTCACGTTGGGCGAGCCTTAATTGGCGTAAAATGGTGGCGCAGACCCGATCGCGGGCGGCAATCGGGTCCACACCCGTCTGCGCCCGTCCGCGCCCGTGCCTGCTCCCACTCCCCCCCCACCTCCGCCAGCCAGAAAATTCAGCCCCAGGCCTTTTTAATCACTTTCGCAACATGCCCTGCCACTTTCAACAATTTGTGCACATATACACCCAGGTCCCTCTATTACTGCACCCCTTTTAGAATTGTACCCTTTATTTTACATTGCCTCTCCTCGTTCTTCCTACCAAACTGTATCACTTAGCACTGCTCTGCATGGGACCAGGCAGATTGCTGACCACAGGGCCATAGGGGTAACGAAAACGGCACAGCAAAGAAAACACAGAAAAACACTTTTGGGCTCATCTGTGAGAAGACCATTGCTTTACATCACTTTTTTAAAAATTTATTTGTTCATGGGATGTAGGCATCACTGGCTAAGCCAGCATTTATTGCCCATCCCTAATTGCCCTTGTTCAAAGAACATTCAAGAGTCAAAACACATTGCTGTGGGTCTGGAGTCACATGTAGGTCAGACCAGGTAAGGACGGCAGATTTCCTTCCCTAAAGGGCATTAGTGAACCAGATGGGTTTTTACACCAATTGGCAATGGTTTCATGGTCATCATCAGACTTTTTAGTTCCAGATTTCTTTTGAATTTGTCTGCCATGGTAGGATTTGAACCTGGGTCCCCAGAGTATTACCCTGGGTCTCTGGAATACTAGCCCAGTGACTAACAAAGTCATCAAGATAAATTATGGTTAGCTCAGTATTTGCTGGTGTTTTGAATGCTTCTGAAGTAGAATCCACATTTGAAGGAATTGATGTAATTTCTTCCTACTCAAATGCTTCCATAAAGTATTGGCAATAAGAAACTTCCAAAATGGGAGTATTAAGGTGACCCTCTGTGACGTTCATTACAGTGGGATCTGTGGCCGCAATTATGACCTTCAAGCTAGAGGTTCTGTTGCTGAAGCTGGTCAAAGAGTTTGTGATATTCATATCTTTGAACTTTGGGACTTTAAGCTTTACCTGTCTTCCAAATCCATTTAAAATTGTCAGAAACTCCGGAAAATGCATAAAATGCCATTCATTTGTTCAAGACAGTTAACATTTTGAACAGTGAATGTATTTTTATTGGTAATGGCTGAAGTGTGTATTTTAATTCCAAGTTCAGTGTGTATCATTGCAATATCTCTTGAAATATTTTTATAAACCTGCAACTGTTATAATGTGTGTATAATGTGGATTTTCTAAGTGTAACCTGTAAAATACACAGATAAGCTAATGGCACTTTCTTGTTCACGTTGACTGTGGTCTTATCGTGTGTAGAGGTCCTGTAATTAATTAAAACCAACCTTACATCTGGAGATATTTATCATATTGCATAAGTGAATGAGGCCTATTGCACAATGGTTTTCAAGCTAAAAAACACCTTAAGTGCTGGAAGCTTAAGAAAACGAGTTGAAGCTAGTTTGCAATATTGGTGGTAACTCTCTGAGCGTGCACTGAGGGTGGGGGGGGATCTTTTTCCACTCATCATGCACATGGGAAAGTTGCCAAAGGCCTGGCCACACTCTTCCAACATATTGGGAAGAACTTTTGAGTTGGCGAATGGGGGTGGGGCCTGCTCACCGTGTCGTAAAATGGGCGGGCGTCCCGACGTCACCGCGCATCATTTAGATTTTTAGTTCGGCGGGCGCGGAGCTGACTTGGCTGCGCGCCCACTGAACTGTCAAAGGCCTATTAAGGCCTGTTAAAAACTAATTGAATGAATAAAATGAGCCGCCCATCTAACCTTAAGGCTGGTGGGCAGGCGAAGAGCCCAGGCGGCCTTCGCATTTTTCATGGAATCTCATCCATGGGCAGGATGAGGTTTCATGAAGTGTTTAAAAATTCAATAATAATTTTTTAAAAAATTCATTGACACGTCCCACCCAGCTCATGTGACACTGTCACATGAGGGGACATGTTTTTAAAAGTTTTTATTTTCTTTATTTAGATGTTTAAAACTTAAACTAATCTCCCTGATGCACAGAGATTTCTGCACTCTTTGGCGGGCATACACGAAAGAGCGCAGGCCCCAACTCCGGGAATCTCCCCCGCGCCCGCACAGGGAGCGCTCAGCGCTTCCGGATGCGCGTCACGCTGGCCCACCCACGTAAAATGGCGGCGCGGACCCGATCGGGGGCGCCGATCAGGTTCACGCCCGCTCCTGCCCACCCCTGCACAACCCCCCCCAACGGAGGGAAAATTCTCCCCATTGTAACAGTCAGGAACACTCTCTGCTGCCAGACTATATTTTGTTGCTCCATCATGCCTTTGGATTCTCTAAGAAGAACATTATTGATAGAAAAACATTGGCCTCGGAAATAGCAGATCAGTGAGATTGCCACTGTTAGCAGAAGCAGAAGTGTGCACCCAGTGAGAATCTCAACACGTTTATATTCAGGCCCCCAGTGTCGCCTTAATCTTCCCGCCTTCTTTTGGGCTTCTTGTTGAAACAGAACAATTCAATTTCATTAAATATATCCTCATTGATTGGATTATTGTTTGACTAAAGTCATTTAATCTTTAAGCAGTGAATGACACTTTCATAATATACTATGTTTATAATCTTTACTATTGTATAACATCTCATCAATTATAACCTCGAAGGTCCCTTAATATATGTACTTTTGTCAGCTTGGTTTAGTTGATAGAATTCTTGCTCCTGAGTTGGATGGCTACGTGTTGAGGGTACACTATAGACTTGAGCACCATAGTCATGCCGTAATATAACACAGAAGAGGGCTATTTGACCCTTTGGGTGGAATTTTCCCAGAATTGCACTAAGTGCAATAGCAGACGGGTAAAATGGAGTCCTACCCACTGATGGAAATGGTGGGTTTTCACATCGTATCGTCTCCAACCCGTCTCATTATTTATTCACTCCTGCGAAACACGCCGTTTCCATGACGGGCAGGCTCTCATTCGCCCGCTCGCTATCATCCCACTGTTGTATCACGCCAGCCACCATCTTTAAAAGGCAGCTGCCAGCAAAGCGCTCATCGCCACCAGCTCACCACCGCTACCCGGGAGACATTGCCAGCAAAGGGAAAAAGACTGCAGCCTCCCACTTCAATGACAGGTTCCTCGAGCAACTGCTGGATGCCGTGGAGGCCTGCTGGGGTGTGCTCTACCCCTGCTCTGGTCACAGGATGGGGGCAGCAAAGTCACCAGCTCAGCTTGGGAGTCGGTGGCAGCGATGGTCAACGTGAATGCCCTGCAGAGGAGGACAGCCACCCAGTGCTGCAAAAGGATGAATGATCTCGTCCGTTCTGCCAGGGTAAGTCACTCTTTTCATTGCTCCCAACTCACACACTCACAAAGCCATCACACATACACAGGGCCTTCACTCACTGCCAGTGCAAGGGACATCACCATTCACTCTTTCACACACACCTTCATTGTCCTCAACCCGTTCATGGGACCACTCACCACCCACACAGGCCAGGCATACTTGTCATCTGGCCCAGCAGGCGTCCTGATACACTCCCCATCTCTACCCATGCAGGACAAACTGGCTCACAACAGCAAAGGCCACAGACAGGTGGAGGGATGCCAGAGATCAAAGTTCTGACAGAATTTGAAAACAGAGCCATCCAGCTGGCCAGCGATGACCGGGACCGGTCCTGTGCTGACAGTGAGATTGGCCCTGCTCTACCAAGTGAGGATCCAGCAGTGCAACATCCATCAGACAACCTCTGAGTGATGTGTCCTGTTTCACAGCCCACTGCCATGCATTAATTATCTCCCCTTGCTTTCACAGGCACATCTGCCAAACAGCCGACAGAGTCCATGACCCAGAGCCTCCAATCAAGCCCTGAAGAAACCTCTGAAGAGGAATCTGAAGGCACCATCCCTGAACTCCCATCACAGCGCTCACCCACACCTCCCACCAGCGCAAAGGCAGAAACCTCAGTGGGACCTAGCTTTACCGTAGCCTCGGGATCACAATCGGGTGAGCACATCGCACTTTCTGATCCACGGCAGGTGGAGGCAGGGACTTCCCAGATCCCCAGCACTTGGAGGACTGCTGGAGGCCAGAACGTTGCTGAGTCCGAGTCAGATGATGAGCCTCTGGACTCGGTCATGTCACAGATGCTGGAGCTGCAAAGGCAAGCTCGGGAACAACAGGAAGGAATACCCACTGTCCTCCTCAGATTGCAAGGCACGATGGAGGGGTCCATCCGCCTTTAGGCTGAGGTGATAGTGCCGGCATGCCAATGCACTGAGGTCAACACTGGCAGGATGGCAGCCTCCATGGAGACCTTGGTCCTGGACGTTACTCCTGCACTGCTGCACGGGCTCAGCTCCATCGTTGATGCCATAGCTGGCCTCCAACAGTGTGTATGTGAGAGGGGTGCTGGGCAGCTCGATCTCACTGCATGGTCCCATCTGGTCAATGAGTCAGCCTCGGGCCCTCGGGAACCCATAGAGAGGAGGATCAGTAGGTGCACGCTTTGGGGTCATCCACCCAGGTGACTCTGGGAGTGACCGGCTCATCCGAATCCCCTCTCCTTGTGACCTCCGCAGATCCAGCTCCACAGGCTGAGGAGGGTGCCACTGTCACATAACAGGACCCTGAAAGTAGGCCGGGGCCCTCCAAGTTGGCCCTCCAGAGGACGCTGGCCAAAGTCATCACAGACAGGATGTCACAGTCAGCAGGCTGCCTCCACCTCTGCTGTTGATACCCGGGGAGCACCAAGACTTAGCGGCAGGGTTAGGAAAGTTAAGTAAAAGTAGTTGTACAGCCTGGCCACAGGTGTTGATCACTTGTACATACTGTTCACGATTGTCATTTTACTGAATACTTGTAAGTAGTTCTAAAAATCAATAAAGACTTATAAATTTTTTAAAAATTGTCAATAACCTCCTAAGAATGTCTCCCTGCCTATGGCTCCTTGTTCTAATGAGCAGTGTTCTTGTCACTCAGATGTGAAACCTTTCTGCACAAGACAAAAGGCAGGTGTCTCAGTCCAGGGCCTCTTCCCTGTGCTCTGTGCAGCCTTCAGACCACAGTGATGGTCCAGTCTTACACCCCCTGGAAACATTACTGATGCCTGCACCTTGGTGGTGCTGGTCATTGCTGCCAGGATGTAGTGGGCAGGCGTCACAGAGTTCTCTCATGCTCTCTGTGTGCTCTCAGCACCTTTAAGATGGGGCTGGGCCCCATCACACCAGCATCTGCAGTCAGTGATGATGTGCACCAGTTCCTGAAGGGCTGAGGTGCTGAAGGTGGACACAGCAACAGATGCATCTAAAGTTTCATGGCTGCGTCTCTGAGATGGCCCTGATCATGGAGCGCAAGCGAGCTGCCCTCGGCCAGACTGGAGTCAGATATTCTCAGAGGCTATGTGGAGATCTATGGAGTGTCCTCACTGCATGTTGTCATCATCCTCCTGCGCTCAAACCACTATTAGGGCCTCCACTGCATCTCCATGACAGGAGCATTCTCACAGAGGGTATTGGTGCTGCCATAAGCCACATTGGAGTCAAATATTCACAACTGCGATGTGAGGATCTATGGGGACACCTCGCTGCATGTTGTCATCATCCTCCACAAATCTGGCAGCTATGAGGGCCTTCTGAGTGCACCTGCCTTGTCTACCCAGTGCGAGACCCTCATCCCTATCGCCTTCCTCCTCATCCGAGGAGACCTCCAGCTCCTCCATTTCCTCCTGAGCCAGCTCCTCACCCCATTACAACCTGGTGCTGCAAAGTGTACAGCAGACGTCGACGATGCGTGACACCCTCTGTGGACTGTTTTGCAGGGCCCCACCAGACTGGTCCAGGCACCGGAACCGCATCTTCAGCATCCCGATGGTCTGCTCCACCAAGTTGTGAGCTGCTGTGTGAGCTTCATTATAACGTCGCTCTGCTGCAGTCTGAGGCCACCACACGGGTGTCATCAGCCACGGCCTCTGTGGGTAGCCCTTGTCCCCAAGGAAAGAACCCTGCAGCCTCTGTGGACCCTGGAAGACGCCAGGGATCTGCAAGTGGCTCAGGATGTAGGTGTCGTGCACACTCCTTGGAAATTGTGTTTCTGGTGGTCGCACACCAGCTGCATGTTCAGTGAGTGGAAGCCCTTGTGGCTAATGAAATCCACTGAATGTAGTGATGGAGACCTGAGCGCCACATGAGTGCAATCACACCCTACACCTGTGGGAATCCCGAGATCAGGATGAATCCAATGGCTCTTGCATCCTGGCTGTCCCGATCCCGGGCGAAATGCACAAAGCTGTGTGCCATGGAGAAGATGGCATCTGTAACCTCATGGATACATTTGTGGGTGGCGGATTGTGAAAAGTCACAGAGGTCACCTGTGGAGCCCTGACAGGAGCCACTGGCATAGAAATTGAGCGCCGCAGTCACTTTCACAGCCACTGGCAGTGGATGCCCTCCATGTCCCCTTGGTGCCAAGTCCTGCAGTAAGTAGCAGATGTGAGCCACCAGGTTCCTAGACATGTGCAGTCGATGGTAACACCGGTTCTCAGTCATCTGCAGGAACGGCAGGCGGTGTCTATAGACCCTGGGTGTCGCTAGGCACCAACCACCACGGCTCCCTGTCGCTCCTGGGCAGCGTGTGCGGGAGCCCCTGCTGCCCCTTCTTCATGAGGTTGCTGTTCCTGCCTTTGTGCAGCCAGGAGCCTCAGTCACTCTCTCCTCCATCTTCTACGCTCTCTGTAGGCCATCAGGCATACAGCTAGATCACCAGGATCCATGATCTTGATGTGGTCCTCCTGCAGCATGAAAGAGAGAGAGATGTGGTTATCATGGCTGTACTTAGCACCTTTTCTGGCACAGTGTGACCACCCCTTAATGCTTCCCGGAGAGTGCTGGTCACCCCTCGGGTGGCCAGAGATGAGTGCGCTGCATGGCTGCCCTGTCCACCTGCGACATGGGGGACACCGGTCCAAACCAGGATGCTGAGATTGCAAGGGGCTGTGAATCCAGCAATGACTGATACATGGCCAGTGTAAGCGAGGAGATTGTTCAACATGTGTAGTCCAACTCCTCCGCGGTCCAGCAGAATGGTGGCAGCCTCGAAGTCTGTGCCAGTGGGGTGGAGGGTTGACTTGGCAGGGGGGGGGGGTGGGGGGAGGTGGGGGGGTGGGGTTAAGGTATGGAGCGCTTGGTGGCCCCTCGGTTCCTCCGTGTTGCTTGCATGGGCGGGCAGGCTAGGAGCCCGACCCCAATCATATCACTGTGGCTGCGCCTGATCTGTCTCAGTTGCAGGGGCCTGGTCAGTTTATAAAGGGGGTGTCCCTAATGTGTGGTCACTTCCCTCACTTACCCTGACCCCCACCTCGATTGCCTGTGCGCGGGATGCAGCGCCAGGGCAGCACTTGACCCCCACCCCCCACTCCCCCACCCCACCCTCCCCCCTTTAGCAGCCGCCTCTGAGGCTGGCCCCTACCCACCTCCCCCCACCCACAGCAGCGGCCTCCGGGGCCAGGCATCAGTTGCCCCCACCCCCCCACCCCCAGCGCCCCTGAAGCCTGTAAACAACAGGCGCGCTGTGGAGGACGCTGCTGCTCACTTACCTCAGTTCCCCCAGAGTGAAGGCCGCCAAGTGCACATCGCCTGCACGCTGCTGTGAAACGCGTCGGCTTTCCCACCGATGTGGACGGGCGATACGGTGGGGTTCCAGGAGCCTGGCAGGATGGCCTTTTAATTAGATGCCGATGTATTACAACGAGCTCCCACTGACCAGTGGCAGAAAACACGGCCCTCCGTCAGTGGGCTGAGCGGATGATCGCGATCTACCTTCATGCCGCCGTGAAGCAGGTCGCGCCATATTTTGCCCACTGCCAGCAGGCTCAGAAAATCCCGCCCTTTGACTCCGACTCTGTGTTTGCTTTTTTGAAGGGAAATCCAATTAGTTCAACTCCCCAGCTTCTCCCTCATACCTCTTGAATTTTTCATTCAAGTGTTTGTCCAATTTCTGAATCTGTTTACCTATCAAGCATCCATTGCTTAAAAAGCATTTTCCTTATGTTGCCGCTGGATCTTTTGCCAATCGCCTTAAATTTATGCCCCTGATTATCGACACCATCCTCAGTGGGACTAGGTCCTCTTTATCTGCTAGATTTAAACCCTTCGTGGGTTCCAAATCTTCTCTGAGCCTCGTCTGTTCTGAGGTAAACAATGACAGCTTCTCCAGTCTACCCATGCAACTGTAATCCCTGGAACCAGTCCAATAAATCTCATCCGTATCCTCTCCAAAGACTTCACGTCCTTCCTAAATTGTGGTGCCCAGAACTGGACACAATTTTCCAGCTAGTGCTAAACTAATGTTTTATATAAGCTTAGCATAACTTTCTGGCTTTTGTACTCTGTGGGTGGAATTTTCCCCTCCAGCCAGCGGCAGGAGGTGGGCGGGAATGGAAAATTTGGATAGAGGCCAAAAGTCGGATTCCTGCCGGCGAGAAAGCAATTTGGAATTTTCCCCTCACCCCTTTTGTGACGGGTTGATGAAGGGTTGGATCTCCCCTGATCAATGTCGGGAATGCCAATTGCATTCATTACCATGTCATGAATACTCATTAAAAACGCTACTCGCCGGAATCATGTTCCACCGTCCAACCTTGCATCATGCCAGCAGGAAATTGGACCAGTCTATAAAACATGTTTGGAAATGAGTGACGCACATCGGCCCACCCTCACTTCGCTTGTGACTCAGAAGTGAGTGCAACATTGTAAGTCTAGCTGCAACAGCGCTGCTCTAGTTTCTTAGCAATGGCAGTGAAATGCCACACTGGTGGGGGTGTAGGGTTGATCTGTTCAAAGTGGGTGCCTCTGTATTCTGGGAGGACACCACAGTGCAGCGGCTCTCAGGCAGGACTGCAACCTGCAACTGAGACCAGCATTGCGACTGGGGTTTTGGGGGGGCCAGGGGGTGCAGTGGGGGTTGGCGGAGGGAGGAAAATAGACACATGGGGGGCAGTGGGTTATAGAGCAGTTGAAAGGCTGGGGAGGAGTAAGGCAGGCAAAGGAGAGACCGAGGGTGGGGAAGCTGGAGCCCAACATGGAAGACTCGAATGCAGACACAGAAGTGGGGTGGATGGGAATTGGACTGTATAAATTGGGAGGGGATGCACCCAGACTCCAGAAGCAGGGGCGGGGGTGGGAGGTGGGGGTGGCACAAGAGGAATGGGTTGCGCAGAAACTCATGGGGATGGGGTGAAGGGAGACTGTGCTGTGATCAGTTATGAGGGACCAGGGGAGCTCATTGAAGGACAGTCATAGTCCCTGGTCTGGGGCCAGTAGGTCGGAGTGAGAGATTAAAGGCAGTCCTGGAGCTCTGTGGAACTCACAGTCAGGGTGAGAGACTAAAGGCAGTCCTGGAGCTTTGTGGGCCATGCTACAGGGCTATGCATGCCACACACATCATACTCCCACTCCAGGGAGGGGCAAAGCCTATGTGCTCAATTGGGATAAGGCACATCTTGGTTCACAGTTGGTGGCGATGGGCGTGTCTGGCTCGGTACTGGGATGCAGATGGGATGATCATGGTTGGAGGGGTAGGATTCGAAGATCTCCTGGCAAGGGGTTCTCCTCTGTATGTGACCTTGCACACAGCCTTGAGATAGGGAGAGGTGAGGTCCACATGGGGACGTTAACAGTGATGGGTTCAGGAGGGAGGGCTGGGATGTCCACTACAATGACAATGGGTTCCAGGGTTACTGCAGGAGGCTGGAGAATGAATGGAACGAGGTCTCTAGCACATCGTGAGTTACCAGGAAAATTGGAGCAACCTGAACACTGACAGGGAGAGGCTCGAATCTGGTCTCAAAATAAAAATTGAGCACCACCATCTTGAATCCATGAAGTAATGGCACAGTTTAAAATTGAAACTGGAAAACAATCTGCATGGGGGTGTGTCTGAGGCAGTGTGGGTGGAGCACACGGTTGCGCTAAGGGGCCCTCTCAGCAGGCGCCTTCAAACCTCTTTGAATCAGAACATTGAAATCGAGTCAAAGCTGAGCAAAAAGACAAAGACTTCCCTGAAATGACCATTGGAGCCATTGCCTTTTGGTGCACATTAATGAGAGACTGCAGGAGTTATTGGCTTTACAATATGGTTGCTCCATTTGGGCATTAATAGAGAGGTATGTGAGAATGGAAAATGCAGGCGACCATTAAGGAGGAACAGCTGCTGCAAATCTGCCAGATCATCAATGAAAGCCTCTAACGTGCTTTCTCTAATTGGCATAGATAACGGGCCAATGGGAATCCAGTCATTGCTCATGTGCAAGTTAACCTTAGTCAGCATACCAGATCAAAGAGTGCAGGAGTGAGTTTGGTAAGGTGGCACATTTCACGAAAGCAGCCAAACCTCTTCCAACCTTTATGGGATTGAGATGTCAAGTATCGGGGTTGGCATCATGGTCACCTAGATCTGATTGAATGTCAGGATATGGTCAAGTCATGGAGGGCTCATCTGTACGGGATGCTGGGAGAGGCCGATCTCGCCTTCCCCAAAGGAGCGATCCCTGTCCTCCCCTACCAGCTCGGCGACATCATCCTTGAAGGGAGTGAGATCCACTATGTTGGCTGTCCCTCCTTCCATCTGGGATCTTTTCCTCCTGTTGTGGGCAAGCTTGGCCTGCATGAAGACAAATGGATGGAATTTAAGAAGAAAGAATGGAGCAGAGGTTGGGAAGCAAGCCTGCCTGCTGTGTGTGCTGAGCCTCCACAGTAAGGGCTGAGGATGGAGTTTGTGCAGTATGATCAATAAGATGCTTCTGATGTTAAAGCGTCCATGAAACAATCAGTGTTGTTGTGTTCCCCATTAATATTGTACGAGATCCTTGGGCAGTGTAAGCCTTTGCGTGCATGAAGCCATGATAAGTGTTAGAGAGAGGAGTGAGCTGAAGGTTTACTTACCCTGGCGGAGCAGAAGAGATCATTACCCTCTTCCTGCACTATGGCGTTTCTGGGGCAGGTGCTCGACGAGCTGACCTCCCTTGTGACCGTCCCCCAGGCTGGCGAGGAGAGGTTGGTGGGCTTCCTGGAGCCGTCCCAGGGGTAGAGGACATCCTGGTGTTGGCACACTCCTCTTATCAAAGCATTGAGGGAGTCGTGGCTAAACCATGGAGCAGCCTTCTTCTTCTGTGCAGCCATCTTGACACGTCTCCTGAAGACAGCTGGGCTGGTGAGAGTGAATGTGTGTGTTCAGATGACGTTTAAATATGGCACCCGGATCTTTGAGCCTGTTAGGTGATGGCAGGATGGACGAATCAGTTCCTGACCCGCCATATAGATTCGGAAAGATACTTACCTATGCATAATTAATTAGCTGCAAAATTAGGTATGATTTCCCGTCACTCCAACCACCATGAGACCTGTCCGCCACAGCACTTAGCTTCAAAAATGGAAAATTCCGCCCTATGCCTCTATTTATAAAACCCAAGGATCCCATAGGCTTTATTAATTGCTTTAAAAGCTGTCCTACTAACTTCAAAAATTTGTAAACAGATACCCCAAGGACTCTATCTCCTTGCACCTCCTTTAAAATTGTATCATTTAGCTTGTGCTGTCTCTCCTCATTCTTCCTGCCAAAATGTATCACCCCACATTTTTTCTGCATTAAATTTCGCCTGCCATGCGTCTGCCCATTCCCTCAGCTTCTCTATTTTCTTTTAATCTGTTACCATCTTCCTGGTTACTACATGTCCAAGTGTTGTTTCATTTGTAAATGTTAAAATAGTGCCTTGCACCCCAAAGTCCAGGTCATTAATGGATATCAAAAACAGTAGCGGTCCTAGTGCCAAACCCTAGGGTACACCACTGTAAATTTCCCCCTAATTCAAAAACAATCATTCACCACCATTTTATTTTCTATCCATACTGCTACTGCCCCTTTTATCCCATGGGCTTCAGTTTCGTTAACAATCCTAAAATGTGGCACTTCATCAACACCCTTTGAAAATCTATATACACAACACAACTACACTGCCAGCATTCACCTCATCAAAAAACTCAATCATGTTTGCCAAACCTGATTTTGCCCTTAGTAAATCTAATGCTGACTCCCCTTTATTTGTTCATACTTGTCCAAGTAGTTGTTAATTTAATGCTGGATTATTATTGCCAGAAGCTTCCCCACCACCGGCAATGAACTGACTGGCCTGTAATAGTCAGGTTTATCCTTCTCTCCCATTATCGAACAAGGGTGCTGTAGTATTAGGGAGTTCAGGGCTGAAAGGATTAATGTGTGGGAGTGGAGAAACAGTACTGCGCAGATGATGATGTAAGAAAGAGTCACATGACTAGGAGGCTGGCAGGAGAAAGTTCATGGCTTAGACTGAATAATGCCTATAGTCTTGTACAACTGTAAATAGTTATGTTCATGCAATAAACCAGTCATTGCTCAGACATATCTATGTCTCTGCAACCATTCCTTAGCCTGTCACAACCAACATACAACATGGTGACAGCAATGAAGGATCCTGAAATCTCTGAAAATCAACTTTAAAAAAGTTTACCAATCTGATCTGTGTCATGAAAATACAATTGCATAATATTATTGTAAGTTATTGTAAAGGTAGGTTAATAGTGGGGTTTTGGTTAGTTTTTGTGTATAGGTCTGTAGGTTTTAATTGAATTGCAGACAGCTAGTCTGGGCGCTTTGATGTATCAGAAGGGAAGTTAGGTTTGAAATGCTAAATAGGTAAACATGGTTGAAGTTTTAGTATGTGAGGTGTGAAGAACATTTGCATTTTTAGATAAACCCGAGCAGTGAATTTCAAACTGAAGGTAAAGTGTTACACCTAGCCAACAGAGGCTAAGCCAAAGAGTGTGTTTATTTTTCCCAAAAATTACTGATAATATGAGTGCTGTGAAAGATTTATATTATGGAAAAAGTAAAGTTGCAAAGAAGTATTGGGATAATGGGAATTACATTAAAAAGAGTGAAACCTGTATAAAGGAGATGAAGTTATGTGTAAGAAGAAGGCATTCTAAGATCTAACAAGTGTGAAAAGCCTCCAGCCTCTATGTACCAAGCGGCTGTCTCCAGGAACTGAAGTTAAGAAAATTCATTTTAAATATCACTGCCCAGGGTATTGTGTGCTTTGCTTGGGTCTGTTGAAATCTATGTTGTTTTACAGAGGTATAACTGGGAGCTAGATTAATTAGGGGATTTAGGAGTTATCATAGTAGTAATTTGTAGACCTATGTATGTGCTTAAAATAATTTATTTTATTAATAAATGTTTAATTTAGTTTTGTTAAAAACCTCTAAGACTCAGTAGACTTATTACTACTGAATTCAAGGCACACATCTCAAAATAAAAATATAAATTGCAAAACAGTTGTGGCAGCTGTTTCAGGTTTCTCTCTGGGTTTGAGCAGCTCAACATTTACCATCCGCTGTGTCATAACACCTGAAAAGAAAAGGTGCCAAAACTGAAGACTTCGGTAAGGCAATTCAAAGTCACCAGAAGAGCTCCATAGAAAACGTGAGACTGAGGGGCAGAGAAGAAATCAACTGTTCAGCTTACTAAAGGCTACACCATAGCACGTGGCAGTCTGTGAAAAATCCCGATCCAGCAGCAGAGTCAAAGAACCTGGTGACGATCGAGAAAGGGTGAGCGAACCTTGAAAAGGGCTTAGAAGCTTCAAATTAACACCACGGTAAGTAGGCAGCACTGGGAGAATTCCATTTTAATGAGCACATGTTTTGATACACCCCACAATCCGGGCCCGAGGTGGGCACTGTTACACATGGCGACCGCGAGGCAGTGATTGAAGTAAAGAAAGATCGGCTGCTCAAACATGATTCCCCAAAAGGAAGAAAGCAGTCGACTGGCCTTAGTAATTAATTCCAGTGATTAATTTCAAAATTCAGCAATATTCAGGAACTATTGCCAAAGAGGGTCAGTAACTGCAGCGGATATCAGTAAAAGCCTGGCCAGTGTGGGAAAACTCCATGACTGCAACAGAGGTTTAAAAAATCTATGCAAACCTCCAAAGAGCTTAAAACAATTATAGTTTCCCAATTTACCTTGCCAGACCAGTTTGAGCTTATGGAAGGGACAGACCGCATGCAGAATTCGGCACTTTGGAGGAAGAGATTTTTAAGATTCAGAGTGCATCCAGATTAAACAATAAATCAGAGGCCGAACAAGTCAATACATTATTATACTCTATTGGAGCAATTGCTGATGATGTGATAGAAAGAAGGCATTAATAAAACATCAGACAAATTCGAAGAAGTCTTAAAAAAAGTCTTTGATAATTATTTTAACCTACGGAGAAACAAGATCTCAGAGCCAAGTTTAACAAGATGGTCCAGAAACCTGGTGAACCCGTCATTCCTTTATCAATGACCTGACTTGATTGGCTGAAGTTTGCGACTCTGGTGTTCTTAATTCTGAGCTGATACAAGACTGCATCAGAGTTGGGTTTACCGATGACACCCGATCTGACCTACTGCAATCCAAAGACAACTTAACTTTGGAGAAGGTGACACAGTTAACCAGACAACCAGAGGTTCATCAGCAAAATAGAGCCATACTAAGAGGGGAAGACAAACCGTGGTTCAGAAAACTCCCAATGATGGTACAGCTTATTAAACAAAAGAATGTCAAAGACACGTAAGGGCAAAAAAGACCCTATGGTACAAAAATTCAAGATGCCGGTAAGCCATGCCACACTGTGGTGCCAAAAAGCCCCAAAGGCGTGAACCATGTCCTACAAGCATTGCAGGATGTTTCCATTATAAAAAGATTGGGCATTTTGGAAAGATGTGCAGAACTAAAACCTCTAGATACACAGAGGATAATGAGGGAATCTTTGCACACAAGCCATTAATGAAATTAAGAGTCTCACCAAAAAGAGGAACAGCAATGTTTCCTGGGCGAGATCAAAGATCCAAGATACAATTTCTGGAATGCAAACATTTGTGTCAATGGACAAGTCACTAATTTCAAATTGGATATAGGAGCAAGTGTAACGGTCTTGTCCAATAAAGAACCACGGCTATCAGACCTATGGCTGAGGACAACTGAAAACACGTTCAAACTATGAGTCATAGGCATGGTACAAGCGCCACTCCATTACAAGAACAAACAGATACTGGAAACATTATAGGTTATTTGCAATCAGAAATGCTCTCTTCTGAGCTAAAATGCCTGTGTCAGCGTCAACCTCAACCTCATCAAAACAGTGGAAGATGTCAATGAACTGACAAGGCATCGATTATATCAAATTGGAGCCCCCCAAACCATCCAAGTGCTCTGGTGACCTCTATTGGGACCTCAGTGCTGATTTTTTGACACTCTTCACTGAGACTGATAATCCAGCTTTTTGCCAAGGAGATGTCCAGGGGACGGAAAGTAAACTTCTTCTTACTGAAGCAGTAACGAACCAAATTGGACCAATGAATACCCAACTGTGACCATATTCCTTCATCACTCTGTGCAACAGCCAAGAAGGTGGAAGACGAAACTCAGGTGACAGAACACACTGTTACAATACCATATTCACTCGAGAGTGGTGATCCCTTGATAAGTGCACCCACACCTACCCACCCACCAAAAGTGGTAGGCCAGGATGCTAGCAATCAAACAAGCCCAGAACCATAAATGGAACCAAACCAGGCAATGTCCACCTCTTCCACATTGAAGGACACTGACCTTCCTGCTATACGGAGGTTACTGGAATTTGAGGGAAAGCAAGATGTTGGTCAAGTGCCTACCTCAGAGTTTCCTGTATGCCTACACAGCTATCTCCAGAGACAGCAGCCCAGGATTCCCCAAAACTTCACGAACCAGAGGCTAAAGGAGTCATCACCAGAAATAAAGAACAGCAGACAAAACTGTCAAAAGGAACCAGGGTTAACTCAACAAACAAAGATGGGGAACACAGTAAATGTAAAGAAGGAGATAAACCCACAAAATCTAACCATGAGAGGGAAACAATGGATCGAAAGATCCTGCCTTTTAACTTCCTTCCTAGCTCCTTAAACACTAAATACAGCACCTCAGCCTCCTTTCTCCCTGTGTCGCTGGTTCAGAAGCAGATCATGTCTTCTGGCTCTTTCCTTTCTTCCCGAAGAATGTTCCGCACCCTCTCCTTGCAGTCCCTTACCCTTGCACCAAAGAGGCACCTTATGACGCAGGACTCATGTCGGCAATAGCAGAACTACTTCTGTACCCTTGAATCCCTAATTACTGATGCATTCCTGTACTCCATTGTTATAGCCCACAGTGCAGTGCTTTCCCTTATGATGCCAGGCTTGGACTGCACTCCTTTGACGTGTTGTCACTCATACTGGTAATCAATGCCGAACTACCCAGTTTGAACGTTCAACACTTCTCGTTGAATCCTGCACCGCCTACCCATTCCTACCCTTCCAGGTGGCAGTGGGATGGCCGCCTCCTGGAATTTGCTTTCCAGGAAACACTCAGTCACCCGTAAACCCTGAAGTGAATCCATATGACCCTCAAACTCATTTCCTGCACACACGGGCCTCCAGAACACATGAAGCATTCTGAAGTTCTCACATGGTGCATGTATTGCAGGTTATAGGTCGCAGTTGTCCCTTCATTCTAAATTGAAACGTAAAAATAAAACTCCTTAGGTATAAGATGATTATTTATATAATTGCTGTTAGATCTGTTAATCTAGGCTGATACTCCAGCGCTGCAGTGTTGGAGGTGCTGCCTTTCATTAAACATTAAACAGAGGCTCCGTCAGTCTACTCATGGCAGTATTGAAGTAAAGTGGAAAGTTCTCCATGTGTCCTGGCCAATTAATGCTACCTAACACAGAAAACCAGATCATTCAATTATTTCCTGTTGTGGTATGACCGCCTCCTGGAACCTGCTTTCCAGGAAATACTCAGCCACCAGTAAGCCCTGAAGTGAATCTAGATAACCATCAAACTCATTTCCTGCACACATGGGCCTACAGAACACATGAAACATTCTGAAGTTCCCACATGTGTTTGATGTAGCACCTGGCTACATGACAATAGTCATTTCAGTTGAAAAATAATCCATTGGCTGTAAAGTGCTTTATATTTAAACACGTTAAAAATGTCTTACAGTAAATATGCTTATATGATCCAACTTTTTTTACCCTGCAAATATAGAGACATGATTAGGGAAACATTCAACTAAAACAATGGTCTCATCAACAAATGTATATTGTAACAAACCCCCAAAATATGTTACTCTTAGGCTGTGATCATTTAGCAATCTCTCTCTCCAATGCAAAGTGATAATAACTGTTAGACTGGTAAAGCAAAGCCAATCCCAGTCAATCCAACTTTATAATATCCCTTCCAATCCCTTTTTTCTCCTTTTAATCACTCTATGAACAAGTCAAGTTAATTTGCCATTGCATGCCTTCATTGAGCATGCCTTCACCTTTAACCATCTGCTATCTTCAGATCCTGTTCCTGCATGCAACAAACTCAAAAGATTAGACTATCCTCAACTGAAAATTGACAGCTGATAGGAAGTATCAACGAGTAGAATTCAATTAAGTTGTGATTTTAGACATTCATTCACATATGAACTTATGAATTAGGAGCAGGAGTAGGCCACTGGAGTAGAGTAGACCCTCGAGCCTGCTCTGCCATTTGATAAGATCTTGGCTGATCTGGTTGTACCTCAAATCCACATTCCCGCCTACCCCCGATAACCTTTCACCCCCTTGTTTATCAAGAATCTATCTACCTTTGCCTTAAAAACATTCAAAGATTCTGTTTCTATCACCTTTTTTGGAAGAGAGTTCCAAAGACTCACGACATTCTGAGAGAAAATCCTCATCTCTGTCTTAAATGGGTGACCCCTTATTTTTTTTAAACAGTGACCTCTAGTTCTAGATTCTTCCACAAGAGGAAACATCCTTTCCACATTCACACTAGGTACTGAATTCACAGAACATTTTTACAACAATTAATACTCAACATACAGATAGTTAGATATGTACTAATAACTGGACAATGTACAGAAAGTTACCTAGAATTCAGGCACCTTGGATCTACCACCTGATAGATCTTAGTTTCCCTTTTTCTGAACTCTAATCTTTTGAGTTTGTCGCATGCAGGAACAGGATCTGAAGATCCTAAACAACTGGTGAGAATTAAACCATTCTGAAAGACTTAAAAAATGGCATTGAATTACTTGTCCTACCTGATAGATCTTCATTCTGAGTGAATGTCAGATCCAGATGGTTTGATATCAACATCTTGTTTAGTAATATTATAAGTATCCACAATTCCTTTATTAAGGATTTGCTAAATGAAAATTATTTTCCATTAATACTCTGTTTCACATGAATTATCGGCATAGTTCAGTTCCCCTGAATTACTCTGCTCAATATCCAGATTTTCTCTACAAGTTTCTCCCAGATGTACTCTCATTTGAACCCTCCCACTGATGCCATTAATGGTATTGGCCTGACATTGTTTGGTAGCTAATTAATTGTCATATAATTGTGTCCCCCTCCAGCTGTCCCTGGCCCAAGACTCATACAATATATGCTGCTTACCACAATGGAACACCTGCAGAATCCATTTCTTTGTTAAAATCACTAAAAGGAAACTTGTTTCTTAAATTCGATCATATGTAAAGAGCAAATTGTTTTCTAATTGTTGGCCTGGCTTAATAATGCCATTCACATACACAATTCTGGTTGATTCCTTATTTGTGTATGAAACACAAGGCAGTTTCCATAAGCAGATCTCCTATGAACTGAAATTTGCTCCCTTATGTGCCACGTGAATTGCTCGGTGTGCCACAGAACTAGCAATTACCCTACTACCCTGGTATTTACTGGAGAGACATTGAGGCCTGCAGATCAGGTTCGTATATCCACTTAAAAAGGCAGAAAAATGCCATGCTGTCAGTTCATTTTATTTGGGCTGAATTGAATATACAAGTTAATTTATGAAAAGAAAGAAAGCAATGCTTGCATTTATATAGCACCTTACATTTTACAGCCAATGAAGCACTTTTGGAGTGTAGACCTTCTGGTAATGTAGGAAAGCAGCAACCAATTTACACACAGCAAGCTCCTGCAAACAGCAATGTGATGATGACCAGATAATCTGTTTTTGTGATGTTGATTGAGGGATAAATATTAGCCAGGACACCAGGGATAATTCCCCGGTTCTTCCTCAAAATAGTGCCATAGGATCTTTTACATCCACCTGAAAGGGCAGAGAAGGTCTCGGTTTAACATCCTATCTGAAAGACAGGACCTGTAACAGTGCAGCACTCGCTCAGTACTGCACTGGAGTGTCAGCCTAGATTTGACGCTCAAATTGTGGAGTGGGATTTGAACTCATGATCTCCTCATTCAAAGGCAACAACTAAGCCACAGCTGAAGTCTAAGAAAGTTGCTCCATAGAAGCAGAAATATATGAATAATGAGCATGTAATCTTTCACTCGCAAATTACTTGCATTGTTTTTTCAAAACAAAACAAGCAATTGAGTCCAAAATCTGCACCAATACTTTGAAGTATGCACTTTTCAACCATCTCACATGGAGACAGTGCATCTAGCAGTGAGCTAGAGTTGAGCAAAACATCATATTTCATGTACATTTTTTGCCAGAGAATTGCATTTTTAACATAATCATTCATTGGATGGGGGCATCACTGGCAAGGTCTTGCTCATTTCTAATTGCCCTTGAGAAGGTGGGGGGCAGGCTGCATTCTTGAACCTCTGCTGTCCATGTGGTGAAGATACTCCCACAGGTGTATTAGGTAGGGAACTCCAGGGTTTTTACCCATTGACAAAGAAGGAATGACGATATAGCATGTCAGCATGTCATACGATTGGAGCAGAATTTGCAGGCGATGGTGTTCTGTTGCACTTGCTGCCCTTGACGTTCTGGGTGGTAAAGGTCATGGTCTGGAAGGTGCTGTCGAAGAAGCCATGGCAAGTTGCTGCAGTGCACCCTGTAGGTGGTATGCACAGCTGCCACTATGTGCTGGTGGTGGAGGGAGTGAATTTTTAACATGGTGGATGGGGTGCCAATCAAATGGGCTGCTTTGTCCTGAATGGTGTCGAGCTTCTTGAATCTCGTTCAGATCGGAAACATCTGCCCAGTATCTACCTAATCAAGCCCCCTTAGGATCTTATATGTTTCAATAAGATCACCTCTCATTCTTCTAAACTCCAATGGGTATAGGCCCAACCTGTTCAACATTTCTTCATAGGATAACCCCCCACCCCCATCCCAGGTATCAGTAGAGTGAGCCTTCTCTGAGTTACTTCCAACTCAATTATATCCTTTTTCAAATAAGACCAAAGCTGTACACAATATTCCTGATGTGGTCTCCCCAAGGCCCTGTACAGCTGCAGTAAAAAGTCCCTATTTTTATATTCCATTTCCTTTGCAATAAACACCAAGTGATTCCTTCCTAATCACTTGCTCTACCTGCAAACTAACTTTTTGTGATTCATGTACCACAGAATATCGTCATACCCAGATCCCTCTGTACCACCAAGTTCTGCAATCTCTCTCCATTTAAATAGTATACTGCTTTTTTATTCTTCCTGCCAGAGTGGACAAGTTCACATTTTTCCCCATTACAGGTACCAAATTTATGCCCACTCAATTAACCTACCTATATCCCCTTGTAGATTCTTTACCTCCCCTTGACAACTTACTGTCCTACCTATCTTGGTGTGTCATTGGCAAATTTAGCTACCATTTAGGTCCCTTCATCCAAGTCATTGATATAAATAGTAAATAGTTGAGACCCCAACACTGATCCCAGTGGCACTCCACTAGTTATAGCTTACCAACCTGAAAAATACCCATTTATCCCTACTCTCTGCTTCCTGTTAGCTAACTAATTCTTTATACATGCTAATATGTTACCCCCTACACCATGGACTGTATTTTGTCTAGTAACCTTTGATGTGGCACCTTATCAAATGTCTTTTGGAGATCCAAGTATACCACATCTCAGGTTTCCCTTTATCCACCTTGCCTGTTACTTGCTCAAAGAACTCCAATAGATTAGTTAAACACTATTTCCCTTTCACAAAACCATGTTGACTCTGCCTGATTGCATTGAGATTCTCTAAGTATCCTGCTACAATCTTCTTAATAATGCATTCTAGCAATTTCTTTATAACAAATGTTAGGCCAACTAGCCTATAGTTTCTTGCTTTCTGTCTCCCTCCTTGAATAAATATGTTGCATTTACTATTTTCCAATCTGCAAGGACCTTTCCAGGATCTTGGAAATTTTGGAAGATTATGACCAATGCCTCTACTAACTCTGCAGCCACTTCCTTTAAGACCCTAGGATTCAAGCCATTTGGTCCCAAGGACTTGTCAGTCTTTTGGTCTAATAGTTTTCCCAGTACTTTTCCCCTGATGATTGTAATTAAGTTCCTCCCTCCCTTTCACTTCTTAATTTTCAAGTATCTTTGGGAAGTTTTCTAAGTCTTATAGAGTGAAAACAGACACAAAATCACTTCTGCCATTTCCTTGATTTCCGATTCCCCAGACTCACTCCCTAGAGGACCAACATTTGCTTTAGTTACTCTTTTCCTGTTTAAATACTTATAGAAACTCTTACTATCAGTTTTTATATTCCTAGCTAGCCTTCTCTTATACTCTAATTCCTCCCCCTTTGTTTTTTTTTTAGCCTTTATTTGCTGATTCTTAAAATCTGTCCAATCTTCTGACCTACCACTAATCTTCGCAGGCTTGTACAGACCTGACTTGTGATTTGTAGATGGTGGAGAGGCTCTGGGGAGACGGGAGATCAGTTACTTGCCATAGAATTCCCTGTGTTCTTGTAGCTGTATTATTTATGTGGCTGGTCCAGTTAAATTTCTGCTCGGGATGTTGACGATAGGAGATTCAGTGATGGTAATGCCATTGAACGTCAAGGGGAGGTAGTTGGACTTTCTCTTGTTGGAGATGGTTATTGCCTGACTCTTGTGTGCCATGAATATTGCTATGAGTCAGACTTTTCTTGACCATGAAAATTCTTCCTTCATCGTCAGAGTGTCACAATATTAATTAAACATCTCTCTGGTCTGAACATTGACTTTAGTCACTTCAGACCTTAGCTACAAGCTTCATTTTATTGACAGCCAGGGATGCTTGTTTTTACTAAATCGAATGAAGTGTCTCTTCATCTTTCAGTGTGGGAAGGTGGAGTTGAGATAAAAGATCAGGTATGATCTTATTGAATGGTGAAGCAGGCTCAAAGGGCTGAATGGTCTACTCCTGCTCCTATTTCTTATGAAGACAGCCACCACCACGGAGTTAACTGGGCTGAAGGGTCTCTGACGGATAGTTTAGTATATATTGATACCAAGATGGAGGAACTGTTCTTTTAAAAAAATACGACTATCTGAAGCAAATACTTAAATGAACTTGTTTCTTTAAAAGACATTCACAAAAAAAAAGAAAACCTGTAGTTCAAAGTATGATAGATCTCTGCTCCCAGCACAATTATTTCCTTCCGACTTTCCCACCCAGGGATTTTGGAAGATTCTAACCAATGCCTCAACTAACTCCGCAGCCACTTCTTTTATGACCCTAGGATTCAGGCCATCACATCCTAGGGACTTTGAGGGAATGAAACCCCTTGAAATTCCTACTTTACCCAGCTCAGCTACCAAGGTCATTTATTCCCAGGCCTCTGCTAATGAGCCAGCCATTTGGAAGTGGGTAGCAGTGACCTGGGAAAAATATTCCATTGTGCCGATCAGCCCCTTCCTGAGGCAGCCTGGAAGAGATCAGAAACTGAGTGACCAAAGCCTGGTTTATTTGGTATTAATCTCTTGGTCCACATCAAAGTGAGTTTGGATTTCATATCAACAGCAAATTTGATTAGTTGCGAGAATGCAGTTTGTGGGCAGAGGGTGGAGCAGTGATGTAGGAAGAGAGTGCTGCGAAGGGTTGATTTTCCTTTTCCACTGGGACTCCTCTATATCACATCTCATCTCCTGAGCAAAAAGGCACACTGGTGAGCTGTTTCCAACTTCCAAGTGATTGCCACTCTCTAATCACTAGGAAATTTGGTGTTGATTCTTCCCTCATACCAGAAATGTTGGGGAACACAGGGTTTAGTGAGAGGGAGGAACTGAAAGAAATCAGTATTAGTAGGGAAATGGTGTTGGAGAAATTGATGGGATTGAAGGCCGATAAATCCCCGGGGCCTGATAATCTACATCCCAGAGTACTTAAGGAAGTGGCTCAAGAAACAGTGGATGCATTGGTGGTCATCTTCCGAGATTCTATAGACTCTGGAAAAGTTCCGACAGATTGGAGGGTAGCTAATGTAAGTCCTCTATTTAAAAAGGGAGGCAGAGAGAAAACAGGGAATTATAGACCAGTCAGCCTGACGTCGGTAGTGGAGAAAATTCCAGAGTCCATTATAAAAGATTTAATGGCTGAGTACGTGGAAAACAGTGGCAGAATCGGACAGAGTCAGCATGGATTTATGAAAGAGAAATCGTGCTTGACAAATCTACTGGAATTTTTCGAGGATGTAACTAGTAGAGTTAATGAGGGGGAGCCAGTGGATGTGATTTATTTGGACTTTCAAAAGACTTTCGACAAAGTCCCACATAAGAGATTAGCGTGTAAAATTAAAGCACAAGGGATTGGGGGTGGTGCATTGAGATTGATAGAAAACTTGTTGGCAGACAGGAAACAAAGAGTAGGAATAAACGGGTCTTTTTCCGAATGGCAGGCAGTGACTAATGAGGTACCGCAGGGATCGGTGCTGGGACCCCAGCTATTCACAATATATATTAATGATTTAGATGAGGGAATTAAATGTAATATCTCCAAATTTGCAGATGACACAAAGCTGGGTGGGAGGGTGAGCTGTGAGGAGGATGCAGAGATGCTTCAGTGTAATTTGGACAAGCTGAGTGAGTGGGCAAATGCATGGCAGATGCAATATAATGTGGGTAAATGTGGGGTTATCCATTTTGGTAGCAAAAACAGGAAGGCAGATTATTATCTGAATTGAGAGAGGGGAATATGCAACGAGACCTGGGTGTCCTTGTACACCAGTCGCTGAAGGTAAGCATGCAGGTGCAGCAGGTGGTAAAGAAGGCAAATGGTATGTTGGCCTCCGTAGCCAGAGGATTTGAGTACAGGAACAGGGATGTCTTGCTGCAGTTGTGCAGGGCCTTGGTGAGACCACATCTGGAATATCGTGTGCAGTTTTGGTCTCCTTATCTGAGGAAGGATGTACTTGCTATAGAGGGAGTGAAGCGAAGGTTTACCCGACTGATTCCTGGGATGGCGGGACTGACATATGAGGAGAGATTGAGTCTATTAGGATTATATTCGCTGGAGTTCAGAAGAATGAGGGGGATCTCAAAGAAACCTATAAAATTCTAACAGGACTAGACAGGGCAGATGCAGGAAAGATGTTCCTGATGGTGGGGGAGTCCAGAACCAGGGATCACAGTCTGAGGATATAGGCTAGACCATTTAGGAATGAGATGAGGAGAAATTTCTTCACCCAGAGAGTGGTGAGCCTGTGGAATTCATTATACAGAAAGTAGTTGAAACCAAAACATTGTATGTTTTCAAGAAGGAGTTAGATATAGCTCTTGGGGCAAAAGGGATCAAAGGGTATGGGGAAAAAGTGGTGAAAAAGGGAGCAGGTTATTGAGTTGGATGATCAGCCATGATCTTAATGAATGGCGGAGCAGGCTCGAAGGGCCGAATGGCCTACTCCTGCTCCTAGTTTCTATGTTTCTATGTTTCTTCCACTGCGATACCTGCCTTGTATTCTTCATTCAGTCTGGTTCATTTTAACTCAGCATGTTAGTGTAAAATGGGCGCTATCCGATGTGTTGCCTGTTATCCAACTCTTCCAATCTTCATTTCTGCCAAAGTCAATCGAAAGGAAATTCAAGAGGGATGTAAAATGGCCTGCCGATCCAACATCAGCCATTAACAGGATTACAAAGAGTCAAAGCCTGATCTCAACTCATCTCTAAAGAAGGATTTCCATTTCCTTTTAAAGTGATATTTAATTTCCAGTGGAAACTGCTTGTCGAAACACTGCATAAAATCCTGATTTTGGGATGGCACCAGTTTGCCTTTGCAGCAGGTCCTTTGCTCACCTGACAAAACCAACTTCAAAAAACAGCCAGCAACAGAAAGAACTGCCCTTGGGTGGAATTTAATGCTGCCCTGGAGACGAGCTTAATAACCCATCTCACACTATCTCCTATACTTATCACACTATTACATTATCAGATGCATGCATAAACATAACTATGTATATATACAAGTCCTTGGTATCAACAGAAATCACCCCAGTGCAGTGTCCAGGTTATTTTTAAAATGTCCCATTTTCCTTTAAGCTTCAAACTCTTGATAATGCATCTGGAAACTGATTTTCTCTTCCGGCAATATGTATAATATGTAGATTAAATGGTTGTAACAATAGACTCCATCTGAAAAGCCTTGCACTTTTGTCTCGAAATTTGTCCAAACACTTCAAAGGATTATAGCCTGTATAAACAATTGTTTCTGATGAATTGTTTGCAACATAAATTTCAAAATGTGGCAATGTTAACATCAGACTCAAAGTCTCTTTTCGATCGTTGAATATCTTCTCTGTTGCATATTCAATTTCTGTAAAAAATACCCGATCGGTTTTTCAATTCCAGTGCCATCTTCTTGTAACGATGCAGCCCCAATGCCTATATCGCGTGCGTCAATGGCCAACTTGAATTGAATTGCTTGGCATAATTGGGTACTGCCAAACTAGTGTCAAAGTTAATACAGTTTTCAAACTATCGAATTACTTCTGACGCTCCAGTGTCCAATGAAATTTCTTGTTCTTTTTTAATAGTTCAGTCAGTGGAGCAACCACTTGGCTATAGTTTGGTACAAATTTCCGGCAAAACCCACTCATGCCCAAAAATCTCAAAACTTCTCATTTTTTTATGAGCACTGGGAAATCCATGATAGCTTTGACTTTTGCATCTCTTGGAGCCACCTTACCATGTCCAATGGTATGGCCTAGATACGTAACGTGCACTTTTGCAAATTCACTTTTAGCCAAGTTCATCACCAAATTAGCTTCTTGTAATCGAGTAAATAATTCTAATAATGCTTCTAGATGCTGTAACATCTGAAAACAATTAGATAATCAATATAAACAGCGCAATTGCTCAGATCCACAATTACTTTGTTTGTCAGTCTTTCAAATGTCACAGGTGGATTCTTCATACCAAATGGTATGACTTTAAACTGATATAGTCCACTTGGTGTTACGAAAGCTGATATCTCTTTTGCCCTCACTGACAATGGTACCTGCCAATATCCTTTTAGCAAGTCAATCTTTGTGATAAATTTCGATTGTCCCACCTTCTCAATGCAATTCTCCAACCGTGGTATGGGATATATGAATCTGCTTCTCTCACCGCATTCACCTTTCAATAGTCCACACACAGTCTTTGTGTTCCATTCAGTATCAGTACCAGTACAATAGGCAAACTCCAGTTACTGAAACTAGACTCAATGATATCATTTTGAAGCATGAAATCAATTTCTTTTTGTGCTTGTGATAACTTTGCTGGATTTAATCAATAAGATTGTTGCCTCACTGAAGATGATATTTCTATACATACATCATGTAAAGCCAAATGTGTCTTTCCCAACTTATTTCCACAAATAGGTTTGTGTGACTGCAATAGCTTTTCCAAATCACTTTGACACTTGCTTGGAAGGTAACTCAATATTGCATATAAATTTTCAAGCACCTCCTCATTATCCAATTTGATTAGAGGAAAATCAATTTCAGAGTCCTGCATTTCTACCCCTTTCTCATCACCCACCATTACTAACACCTCTTTTTGTTCCTTTTCTCTGTCAAAGCAGTTTTTAAGCATATTTACATGACACACCCTCTGCTTCTCTCTTCTATCTGGAGTATTTATTAAATAATTTACTTCACTTAATTTCTTTTCAATCCTGTAAGGCCCACTAAATCTTGCATTTAATGAATCCCCTATTACTGGTAACAAAACTTAATACTTTCTCTTCAGAAACAAAACTTCGAATTTTAGCCTTCTTAACTGCTTTCATCACTTGCTGTGAGACCTTTAAATGTTCCCTAGCCAACTCACTTGCTCTATTCAACCTTTCCTTGAAATTTGATACGTAATCCAGGAGAGTAGTTTCTGAATTTTGACCCACCAATTCCTCATGAATCAATTTCAGTGGTCCCCTTACCTCGTGATCATAAACTAGTTCAAAAAGGCTAAAACCGGTCAATGCATTAGGAGTGTCTCCAATAGCAAATAACAAAAATGGAATTCCCGTATCCCAATCCTGTGCATAATCAAGACAGTATGCTCTTATCATAGTTTTTAAAGTTTGATGCCATCTTTCCAAAGCTCCTTGTGACTCCGGATGATAAGCTGTTGACTTAAACTGTTTTATCCCCAAACTATTCATTACTTCCTTAAACAACTGTGACATGAAATTTGACCCCTGATCTGATTGTATTTCTTTAAGTAAACCATATCTTGTAAAAAAATGTAATTAACTCCTCCACAATCTTCTTAGTTGTAATATTTCTTAAAGATATCGCTTCAGGAAACCTAATAGACACATCCATTATTGTTAATAAATACTGATTTCCACTTTTAGCCTTAGGGAGGGGTGCTACACAATCAATCATGACCCTGGTAAAAGATCCTTCAAATGTTGGTTTTGGAATTAAAGGCACCGGCTTAATCACTGCTTGTGCTTTTCCTGTTACTTGACATGTATGACAGGTTCTACAGAATTTGACTACATCCCTACACAATCCTGGCCAGAAAAAAACCTCTGTATATTTTCCTGTGTTTTCCTAATTCCTAAATGTCCCCCCATTGGAATTTCATGAACAATCCTCAGAACCTCATTTCTATAACCTAATGGGATAACAATCTGATGTACCTCCCTCCAGCTTTCATTTGCTGAGACATGATCCGACCGCCATTTTCTCATTTATATATTCCCTCGAAGATAATAACATACTGGAATACATTTTGCTTTGGTTTCTGAATAATCTTTCTGATATAGCTGTTTTAATTGCAAATCATTTTTCTGTAATTCCACTAACCTCTTTGAGTTAAACACTTCAACTGAACTGTCCTGCACTCCTTCCTCCTGAACAATGTTATCAAATATAGAGCCAGCTAATTGGATTTTGACACCTTCTTCTTGCCTTTGAACTGCCTGTTTATCTTGTTTATTTTATTCTTCCTGATGGGCCTTTGATCTCATTATCAGGAAACAACCCAGGATGTTCCTTCTGTAGCACTTCTGTTGAAAACAATTCTAAAGGGCGCTCAACTACCATAGGCATCACCCACATTTGCGATCTAACTATATCATTACCCAGAATAAATTGAACCCCTGCAATGGGCAATTTTCCCACCACTCCAGCTATAAATTCACCTGGCTTCCATCTTTAAATTTACCTTCCACAACGGAATAGATTTAGCATCTCCATGAACCCCACTTATTATTACATTCTCCGGCAGCACTCCCTCTGAACAACAAATATCACTGTCCCACAACATTAAGGATTGACTAGCCCATGTCTCTTAATATTTTAACATCTTTACCTACTCCACCCTGTACACATGGAAAGACTTTCCCTTCACATACAAAATCTTTAAACATTTCTGCAACCTGCTCCTCAGAATTCTCTTTGTAAACTGTGAACACATTCCTACTTCTTCACCTTTCACTGATTCTCCCTGTTTCACCTGCTCACAAACCACTGTTTTCTCCTGTGCCTGAACCTCAGAACCCAAAGTACTTTTACTTCCACAGCTTTTCTGTACTTCAATAATTCCCACAGATTTTTCCTGCAATCTCCAATACACTGACTTTGTGTGCCCCACTTTATTACAACGAAAACACCTCAATTTTCAGATATCACTTCTACCTTCAGTACCATCTTTTTTTGTTCTGAGAAAAAACTTCCTGGGAACTTCCCACTACTCCTTCTCTTCCCTGACCACCTGCCTTCCTTTCACCTTCCCACTTTTTATCCTTTTCCAACTTGAAAGTGTGATGGAAAAAAGGTTTAGTTCTATGAACTAACTCATAATCATCAGCTATCTCTGGTGCTTGTCTTACAGAATCAACCCTCTGTTCCTCCATATGAGTTCTCACTAGTGAAGGGGTTGAATCTTTAAATTCTTCCAAAAGAATGACTTCCTTAAGAGCTGCATTTATTGTCTCTATTTTTTTAAATTCCCGTATCCACCAGTCAAAATTACTTTGTTTTACTCTTTCAAACTCAATATAAGTTTGCCCAGAACAAAAACAGAATTACCTGGAAAAACTCAGCAGGTCTGGCAGCATCGGTGGAGAAGAAATCAGTTAACGTTTCGAGTCTTCATGACCCTTCGGCAGAACTGTTTTTGTTTTGGATTTCCAGCATCCGCAGTAGCTTTTAGCTTTTTGTTTTTATCTCTAAGTTTGCCTAGGCTGTTTTCACATATTCCTACATTTCTGTCTGTGTGCTTCAGGAACCAACTCATTTGCACTCAAAATAGCTTTTTTCACCACATCATAATTCACCGACATTTCTTCTGAAAATGTAGCCTATACCTCAAGCCCCCTATCTAATAACTTAGACCGCAATGATAATGTCCAGTTTTCCTGTGGCCATTTCATTTGTTTAGCTAGCTTCTCAAATGAAATAAAGAGTGCTTCCATAGCTGTTTCCTCAAACTTTGGAAGAGCTTGTACAAATTGAAACATATCCCCACTGGGTCCTACTTTAGAAATAAATCCTTCCTCGCCTGCTGACGTCTCTTTTCTAACTGCCAATATTTTCAGTTGGAATTCTCTTTCTCTCTCTCTTTCTCTTTCCTCCTTCTCCATCTTCACAATTGCTAATTCCCTTTTAAAAGCCATTTCCCTGTCCTTTGCTTCTAATTCAAGCTTTTTCATTTGTAACTGAAGTCTCATTACCTCCAACTGTGACTCACTAGTGTCAGGTATCACTTCCAACTGTAGATACTGTGCTATACTTTTAACTATATCAGATTTCCTAGCTCCTGCAGGTAACCCCAATTGTAACTTATCCACCAATTCTGTTAACTTGCTTTTGGTTATTCTTTCTAACTTAATCAGAGTTATCTCTTCTGCTCCCAGACAAGTCTTAGCAATTGCCAAAGCCATCTTGCAGTCTCACCACTTCTAAAACTCCTCACCAACTCCTGAATTCAAAGAGCCTCTTGTATTCGTAAGCTTTAAGATTCACCAATTCCTAACCAATTGAGGAATTAGAAATATAATTTGTCCTGGCACAGCCCCCAATTGGTATGACCGATGCAGTTGGTAAAGCGGAGTTATTTTTAAAAATCCCAGAGGGAAACTTTAAACAACTGTCATAACCTATAATTTTAAGTGTTATGTTTGAGGTGCGATTCTAGACTCAGGAATCAGACCATTAGTTCTCGAGATTTTACATTAAACTAAATTAAACATTTTATTAATTTACACAGGTTAAAATATATATACACATGGCTACAAATTACTACAATCATAACTTTTAACAAATTCCCAAACTAATTTCCATTAAGGCAACAGCAACCCAAAGACTTAACCAAACACCAGGCAAAGCATTTTCACCTTACAAATTCAAAATGAGGTTCCTTTCACTATGGAGCCAGTTGGAGGCTGGCAGCTGCCTTTTGATCTTACATTGCCTCTGCCTGCACACCCAAAAACTGCTGAAGTTATACCTACCACCACTGATTGAATTCAAATTCTCATTGTCTCACCAGCCTCTTTGAATTTTACCTTTTAACAATGAAACCTCTTTCATTGTACCAATTTTATTAATAATATAAACATATTGCTTGGTAGCTGCTAGAAAGGCATCAGTTTTCACCCCACTTCTTGAATGCTGTATTCAAAAATTGCAAATGCACTCTATCTCTATTACATATCAAAACTAGTACACATCAAAGCATCCAGACCAGCTGGTTTTAATCCAATTAAGACAGACCCACAGACTAAATCTCTATTTTAAAAGAAAGATATTTTCCAAAATATTATATACATTAATAACTTCATGACAATGGGCAAGCCCTTATTTTTAAGCAGTGACCCCTCGTTCTAAATTCTTCCACAAGAGGAAACACCCTCTCCACATCCACCCTGTCAAGACCCTCAGGATCTTATGTGTTTCAATCAAGTCACCTGTTACTCTTCTAAACTCCAGCGGATACAAGCCTAGTCTGTCCAATCTTTCCTCATAAAACAACCCACCCATTCCAGGCATTGGTCTGGTAAACCTTCTCTGAACTGCTTAATGTTTCAATGGCTCTGTGAAAGATATTCCATTCCCATTGAGTGCTGTCCTTTACAATATGCACTTTGTCTGCTTTTCTCTGGCTGCAACCTATATAAGGAGGGAACAACGGCAATTAGAAAACTCAAATGCAGCAAGTTACATTCAAATATTAAAGAGATGTTCTCTGGCAAATTTATTTTTAATAGTTTTAACATTGCAATATGTAGCCTTGGGTTGGGGCAAAAGTAGAGCACTTTTACCATTGTGATGTCATGGGCAAGGGCAATGATAGTAATGTTCTTGAAAGAGAGAAAGTCCTGCATTTATATAGTACTTTTCACGACCTCAGGACATCCCATAGTGCTTTAAGCGAATGGTCTTGGCATCCTTTCAAATTGTGGTGCCCAGAATATTGGCAAATCTTTTCATTTTTCTATCTCATCAAAGAATCATAGAACTGTACAGAAGGAGGCTGTTTGGCCCATCGAGTCTGCTTTGATTCTTTTGAAGAACAATCCAATCAGTCTCACTCCCTGCTCTGTGCCTATTTCTCTGCAATTTTTACTCCTTCATGTATTCGCCAATTCCTTTTTGCAGGTTAACTATTGAATCTGTATCTCCCATCCTATCAGACAGTGTATTCCAAATCCTAACCACACATTGTATAAAGAAGTTTTGCCTCATGTTACCCCTGTTCTTATGTCAATTACCTTAAACCTGACCCCTCTGGTTATCAATCCTTCAGCATTGGAAACAATTTCTCTTTATTTACTCTATCTAAGTTCTTCATGATTTTAAACACTGTCAAATGTCCTCTTAGCTTCCTCTTGCTCATGCCCAGCTCCTTCAGTCTACCCTTGTAGTCCCACACAGGTACCAGGAGAGGGCGGTGCAGATGGTGCCAAACACCGGGGCCCGGGGGCTGAGGGGGCCCTGAGCTCTGTGTTTTAAAAGGGGGTTTCTTGTCATCCAGACTGAGCAACCAGAGCCGCAGACTGGCTTTAAAAAGTCAGAAGCAGAGATTTCCGATCTTTTTAAAACTGACCTGTCGGTGTCAGTCTGACTGAGTTGCTGCATTGCTGCTTCCAACCTTCGGGTAGCTTCATGGGTCCAATTTTTTTTCTTTGAAAAGCCCGCTGGAAAACTGAAGCTGGCCAAAGTTCAACAGCAGCACAGCAACTGTCAAGAGAGTGTTCTTGCTTGAAAAATGCTAAGTGAAATCCCTGCAATTTTAGAAACAATTGGATGGTGTGTTTGTGTGTGGGTAGGGTGGGAAGAGGGGGTCATGGGAGGACATTGGGGGGGTGAGTGGGAAGGTGGGGAGGGTTGAGGGAGAGGTTGGGGGGGCTGGGGGAGATTAGAAGGGAGGTTGGGGGGTGGTTTGAGTGCAAGTTGGGGGCGAGGTTAGAGGGGCATTTAGGGGAGGTTGGAGTGGGGTTGGGGGGCTGGGGGGAATGTTGGGGGGAGGTTGGAGGGGGAGTTGGGGTGAGGTTAGAGGGGATGTTGAGGGTGGTTGTGGAGGACATTTGAGTGCAGGTTGGGCGAGGTTATGGGGGGTTAGGGGGTGTTGGGAGGAGGTTGGAGGAGGGGTGGGAGGAAGATTGGAGGGGGTTTGTGGGGAGATTAGCTACAGAGTTGAATTGTTTTGTAAATGTAGTGATTTCTTTATAGCCACTTTCCTAACATCAGCTGATTGCTCTGTGATTAATTATCCTTAGAGAATCAGCATTGGGCCTCCAAATTCCCCATTGCTACAGTCACTCTGCCTACTGCATTTAGTGTAATGAAAGAAAGACAAAATCTACATTTATACAGCACCTTTCACAATGTCTCAAATCACTTTAGGGGCAATTAAGTGCTTTTGAGTTGTCACTGGTATAATGTAGGCAATGTTATAAAATGGTGGAACTGGCTTGAGGGGCAGAATGGCTGACTCCTGCTCATGATATGTATGGTTGTATATCATTTGGAATGGATGAGATGAACTGGCCTAGATGACCTTTGTCATCCATATTTATTTTGCTGCTAATGAATGTTTACTGTGAGCAGGCTTGGCGGGGTGAGATTGTCAGGGCAGAAGTATGTAATAGGCTCATAGTGAATCAGTAAACTGTTTTACATTGCACGTGATTCTCAAGAGTCTTTTTCATTGACTTCAATCTTGTCCTTTTGTCTATTTACCTATTATCCCACTCCATTTGGTGCTTTTTATGAATTTTTTGAGGTATTGAAATGTTGTAATAAAGTTGTGATTGTCATGAAAATATAATAATTTTCATAATATTATTGTGATTAATTGTAAAGGTAGGTTAATAGTGGGGGTTTGGATTAGTTTATTTGTGTGGATGTGTGAGTGTGGGGAATTTAATTGAACTGGAGACAGCTATTCTGAAGCTTTTGAGTTATCAAAAGAGAAGTTAGGTTTGAAATGCCTAATACATAAACAGGACTGAGGGACATTTGCATTTTTAGATAGACCAGAGTAGTTTGAATTTTAAAGAGATGATATGTTACACCTAGCCATAAGAGGCCAAACAATATGTTTATTTTTCCCAAAGGCTGCTGATAATATGAGTACTATGAAAGATTTATAATATTGGAAAAGTAAAGTTGCAAAGATACATTGGAACAATGGAATTTACATTAAAAAGGGAGAAACATGTATAAAGGAGATGAGGCTATGTATAAGGGGGAAGGAATTATAAGATCTAACAAGTGTGAAAAGCCTCCAGCCTTTATGAATTAAGTTGCTGTCTACAGGGACAAAAGCTAAGAAAACTCACTGTGAATATCATTGTCCAGGGTATTGTGTGTTTTCCCTGGGTCTGTTGAAATCTATTTGTTTTACTGTTACCTTAATGGAGGTGTAACTGGGAGTCTGATTAATTAGGGGAGCTAGGAGTTATCATAGTAGCAATTTGTAGACCAATGTATATGCTTAAAATCTTTTTTTTTAATTAATAAATGTTTAATTTAGTTTTGTAAAAGACCTCTAAGTCTCAATGGACTTATTACGACTAAATTCAAGGCATGCATCTCAAAATAAAATACAAATTGCAAAACAGTTGTGGCAGCTGTTTCAAGTTTCCTTCTGGGATTTGAGCAGCTTGGCATTTACCATCCACTGATGCATAGTAGATATTAGAAATATATTGTAGTGAGAAGCATCAATCAACAGAGTATTCAGATTTGCTGATCAAGAAAACAAAGAAACAATTGTTAGACATTCAGTCTTTGTCCTCTGGCCTCTCAAAAGTTGTGTTGCACAGAGACACCTGAGGGCTTCAATGCTTCTCACTGACAGTGAAGGCCTATGTTGTTCAATCATTCCATTTGTTGCTCAGGAGTCATTTAATCTTTCTACCCTGTGAACTGACTAATAAAATAGAATCCAATTACATCCCTTGCATGAAATAATTATATTGAATAATTTCATACATCCAGACAAAAGAAAGTCTCCTTCTACTTCTACAGAATGGAAAAGATCTTGTACAATTTATCTGGGTTGCAAGTATTAAATCTTTCCTCCAAATATGAATTTACTGTCACTGCGTCCATATGGTGCAATGTGCAGACCATGTTAATGAGGCTGAGGCAGTCACCAAAATCAGTGTTATTGTCTGCACCTGTAATAAATAACTAATGGGATTGTTACAGTGTAGAAGGAGACCATTCGGCCCACCGTGTCTGCACCAGCTCTCTGTAGCGGCAATTTACATACTGCCATTCACCAGCCTTCTCCCTGCACCCTGCACAATATTCCCTTTCAGATAACAATATAACTCCCTTTTAAATTATTTTGTTATTATTCATGGCATGTGGATGTCGCTGCCAGGCCAGCATTTATTGCCTATCCCTAATTGGCCTTGGGGAGGTGGTGGTGAGCCGCCTTCTTGAACCGTCCCTGTGGTGTAGGTACACCCACAGTGCTGTTAGGGAGGGAGTTCCAGGATTTTGACCCAGCAACAGTGAAGGAACGGCGATATATTTCCAAGTCAGGATGGTGAGTGGCTTGGAGGGGAACTTCCAGGCGGCGGTGTTCCCATGTTTCTGCTGCCCCTGTCCTTCTAGATGGTAGCAGTCATGGGTATGGAAGGTGCTGTCGAAGGAGGCTAGTAAGTCCCTGCAGAGCATCTTGTAGATGGTACACACTGCTGCCACTGTGCATCAGTGGTAGAGGGAATGAACGTTTGTGGATGAGGTGAAATTAAGCAGGCTGCTTTGTCCTGGATAGTGTCAAGATTCTTTTTTTTTCTTCTTTTTTTCTCTCAGAAGGTTGTGAGACTTTGGAATTTTCTTCCTCAAAAGGTGGTTGAGGCACAGTCCTTGAATATCTTTAAGGCAGAGGTAGATAGATTCTTGATGAGCAAAGAGGTGAAAGGTTATCGGTGGGGTAGCCAGGAATATGAAGTTAAAATCAGATCAACCATGGTCTTATTGAATGGCGGAGCAGGCTCGAGGGGCTGAGTGGCCGACTCCTGCTCCTAATTCGTATGTTTGTAAATGTGTTGTTTGAGCTCCACTCATTCAGGCAAGTGGGGATTATTCCATCACACTCCTGACTTGTGCCTTGTAGATGGTGATAGAATACTCTCCACTTGCCTGGATGAGTGCAGCTCCAACAACACTCTAGAAGCTTGACACCATCCAGGACAAAGCAGCCCACTTGACTGGCACCACATCCACAAATATTCACTCCCTCCATCACCAACACACAGTGGCAGCAGTGTGTACCATCTACAAGGTGCACTGCAGGAACTTACCAAGCCTCTGTAGACAGCACCTTCCAAACCCATGACCACTACCATCTAGAAAGACAAGGGCATGTACATGGGAACACCACCGCCTAGAGGTTCCCCTCCAAGCTACTCACCATCCTGACTTGGAAATATGTTGCCATCCCTTCATTGTCACTGAGTCAAAATCTTGGAACTCCCTCCCTAACAGCACTGTGGGTGTACCTGCACCACATGGACTGCAGCTGTTCAAGAAGACAGCTCAACACCACCTGCTCAAGGGTAATTAGGGATGGGCAATAAATGCTAGCCTAGACATTGAAGCCCATATCCCATAAACGAATTTTAAAAAAATGTCAAGGGCAGCCATTCATTGTACCTCTGGAGTTCAGCTCTTTTGTCCATGTTTGGACCAAGGCTGTAATGAGATCAGGAGCTGAGTGACCCTGGCGGAACCCAAACTGAGCATCAGTGAACAGGTTATTGGTAAGCAAGTGCCGCTTGATAGTACTGTTGACGACCCCTTCCATCAGTTTACTGATGATCGAGAGTAGACTGATGGGGTGGTAATTGGCTGTGCTGGATTTGCTTGGCTTTTTGTGGACATGGCATACTTGGACAATTTTCCACATAGCTGGGTAGATGCCAGTGTTGGAGCTGTACTGGAACAATTTGGTTAGTGGCGCAGCAATTTCTGGAGTGCAAGTCTTCAGTACTATTGCCGGAATATTGTCAGGGCCCATAGCCTTTGCAGTATCCAATGCCTTTGGCCGCGTCTTATTCTCACATTAAGTGAACTGAATTGGCTGAAGACTGGCATCTATGATGCTGTGGACCTCCAGAGGAAGCCGAGATGGATCATACACACGGCACTTTTGGCTAAAGCTTGTTGAAAATGCTTCAGCCTTACCTTTTGCACTGATGTGCTGGGCTCTCCAATCACTGAGGATGAGAATATTTGTGGAGCTTCTTCCTCCAGTGTGTTGTTTAATTGTCCACCACCATTCACGACTGGATGTAGCAGGACTGCAGAGCTTAGATCTGATCCGTTGGTTGTGGAATCGCTTAGCCCTGTCTATCACTTGCTGCTTATGCTGTTTGACACGCAAGTTGTCCTGTGTTGTAGCTTCACCAGATTGACACCTAATTTTTAGGTATGCCTGGAGCTGCTCCAGGCATACCCTCCTGCACTCTTCATTAACCAGCGTTGATCCCCTGGCTTGATGGTAATGGTGGAGTGGGGGATATGCTGGGCCATGAGGTTACAAGTTGTGTTTGAGTACAGTTCTGCTGCTGCTAATGGCCCACAGTGCCTCATGGATGCCAGTCTTCAGTTGCTAGATCTGTTCGAAATCTATCCCATTTAGCGCGGTGGTAGTGCCACACAACACGATGGAGGATATCCTCAATGTGAAGACGGGACTTCGTCTACACAAGGACTGTGCAGTGGTCACTCCTACTGATACTGTCATGGACAGATGCATCTGCGGCAGGCAGGTTGGTGAGGATGAGGTCGTATGTTTTTCCCTCATGATGGTTCCCTCATCACCTGCTGCAGACCCAGTCTAGCAGCTAAGTCCTTTAGGATTTGCCCAGCTTGGTCTGTAGTGGTCCTACTGAGCCGCTGTTGGTGATGGACATTGAAGTCCCCACCCAGACTACATTCTGCGCCCTTGCCACCATCAGTGCTTCCTCCGAGTGATGTTCAACATGAAAGAGCACTGATTCATTAACTGAGGGAAGGCAGTATGTGGTAATCAGCAGGAGGTTTCCTTGCCCATGTTTGGCCTGATGCCAGGAGGCTTCATTGGCTCTGGAGTAATTGTTGAGGACTCCCAGGGCAACTCGACTGTATGCCACTGTGCTGCCACCTTTGTGGGTCTGTCCTGCCGGTGGGACAGGACATACCCAGGGATGGTGATGGTGGTGTCTGGGACATTATCTGTAAGGTATGATTCCTTGATTATGACTATGTCAGGCTGTTGCTTGAATAGATTGTGAGACAGCTCTCCCAATTTTTACACAAGCCCCCAGATGTTAGCAAGAAGGGCTTTGCAGGGTCGACAGGGCTGAGCTTGTTGCTGTCATTTCCAGTGTCTGGGTCAATGCCAGATGGTCTGTTCGGTTTCATTCCTTATTGACTTTCTAACAGTTTGATACAGCTGAGTGGTGATTTCAGAGGGCATTTAAGAATCGACCACATTGCTGTGGGTCTGGAATCACATGTAGGTCAGACCAGGTAAGGACATTCGTGGACCAGATGTGTTTTTACGACAATCATTTCATGGTCATCATTAGACTTTTAATTCCAGATTTTTTTCTAAAATTGTTTGAATTTAAATCCCACCACCTGCCGTGGTGGGATTCAAGCCTGGTTCCCTGCATTACTGGCCCAGTGACACTACCTGTACACCACTGCCTCCACCACAGTCTCAGGTAGTGCATTCCAGAAATTAACCACCCGCTGTGTGAATGTTTTTTCCCCTCATATTACTTTTGCTTCTTTTATTAATTACTTTAAATCTGTGCCCTCTTGTTCTCGATCCTTTCACGAGTGGGAACAGTTTCTCCCTATCGACTCTGTCCAGGTCCCTCGTGATTTTGAACACCTCTATCAACTCTCCTCTCAGCCTTCTATTCTCCAAGGAAAACAGTCCTAACTTTTCCAATCTACCTTCATAATCGAAGTTCCACATCCCTGGAACCATTCTCGTGAATCTTTTCGGTACTGTCTTCCATGTCTTCCCATCCTTCCTCAAGTGTGACATCCAGAACTAGATGCAATACTCCAGCTGAGGCTGAGCTAGTGTCTTATACAAGTTCAACATAACCGTCTTGCTCTTGTACTCTATGCTCCTATTAATAAAGCCCAGGATACTGTATGCTTTATTAGCCACTCTCTCAACCTGTCCCACCATATGCACATCCCACACCCAGGTCCCTCTGCTCCTGACCCCCTCCTTTAGAGTTGTGCCCTTTATTTTATATTGTCTCTCCAAGTTCTTCCTACCAAAATGAATCACTTCACAGTTCTCTGCATTGAACTTCATCTGCCACCTGTCTGCCTATTCCATCAACTTGTCTACGTCCTTTTTAAGTTCTACGCTATACTCCTCAGTTCACAATGCTTCCAAACTTTGTATCATTTGCAAATTTTGAAATTGTGCCCAGTACGCCAAGTTCAAGGTCATTAATATATATCAGGAAGAGCAAAGGACCCATCACTGACTCCGGAGAACCCCACTGTAAACCTTCCTTCAATTCAAAGCCATCCATTAACCATTACTATTTCCTATCATTCAGCCAATTTTGTATCCATGTTGTTACTGTCCCTTTTATTCCATGAGCTATAACTTTGCTCACAAGTCTGTTGTGTGACACAGTATCAAATGCCTTTTGGAAGTGTACATCACATCAACTGCATTGCTCTCATCAACCCTCATTGTTGCCTCTTCAAAAAACTCCAACAAGTTATTTAAACACGATTTTCCCTTAACAAATCCATGCTGACTTTCCTTAATGAACCCGCATTTGTCTATATGACTATCAATTTTGTCCAGAATTATTGTTTCTAGAAGTTCCCCCACCACTGAAGTTAAACCTACTGGGATGTAGTTGTTGGGCTTATCTGTACACCCTTTTTTGAACAATGGTGTAACATCTGCAATTATCCAGTCCTCTGGCACCACCCCTGAGTCTAAAGAAGACTGGAAAATTTTGGCCAGTGCCATCGCAATTTCCACTCCCAATTCCCTCAGCACCCTTGGATGCCTTGTCAACTTTAAGTATAGACAGATTATCTAAAACCTCCCCCTTATCAATTTTAAATTATTTTTGTGCATTAATTATCCCTCCTTTCACTGTTGTCTGGGTAGCATCGTCCTTGGTAAAGACAGATGCAAAGTATTCATTTAGTACCTCAGCATTACCCTCCTGCTACCCTCCCACCTGATTAAAAGCCCCAAACTCACCTTGAGGGAGGGCATTAAATCCCACCCAACCTGTTTTTTGATGTTGGTTAAGGGATAGGGTTGAGACCAGGAAACTGGAACAAGCTCCCTTGTTCTTCTTCAAAGTAATATCATGGGATCTTCAATGTCCATCTGAAAGGGCAGATAAATCCCTGGTTTAATATCTCACCCTAATAACAGCACCTTGGACAATACAGCATTCCCTCAGTTTTGCACTGGATTGTCAGTTTAGAGCATATGTTCTGAAGTTGGTGAGTGGAGCTTGACAAAAAAAATCTTGTTTATTTTGTATGGATTAATACCTCTGTTAAAATAGGGCTGGAGGAATGTCAGATGAACTGTTTAAGCAGTGAACTGCTAACCTGACAGGAATTTTTAAGCTTATATCTTTTAATAATACTTCAGTTTCATTGACCTTGTTCCTTCACAATGCTTTTCCTCAGTATCTCTGCTGAATAAAGTAATAGAGAAAATGTCTGTTGACTCTTCAGCTTATTAGCTTTAGCCATGAGTTGTGATAAGAGCTTTCATAGGAGTCATTTAACACAAGTCAAAAAGCCCACAATGGCTCATAAATTGAGCTTAATCCAGAGTTAGCCATTTTAACTATTTCTATTTTTACTTAGTTCTGTTGAAGAGTCATACGGACTTGAAACGTTAACTGTGTTCCTCTCCGCAGATGCTGCCAGACCTGCTGAGTTTTTCCAGGTATTTTTATTTTTATTTTTGTTCCAGAGTTAGCCACATTTGTCCATTTGAAATCAGTCTTTGGGCAACCCCTGGTGGTAACTGGAGGTAAATGAAGATTCAGTCATTTGGAATACACCTTTGTAGCTGAAAACGAACGTGAAAGGTTACTGTTCCATGTCTGTCCTCGGTAGCCTGTAACTTCCAGCCCAATCTTTTTGTTGGGAGGAAAATTGCAGGTTGGAGTTTGTGACTGGAACTGGATCCCAATCTGAATTTTAGGTTTAGAAGGTCTCAGATACATCATCTCAAGGAATAAGATCCAAAGTGGATTCACTCATTGTGTATCTGCAGGCACTTTGACTTGGGGGCATCAGAGGGCAGCACACCTCTTGTCAACCACTGTCTGCATTCCAGCCGTGATTTCTTTTTAATCTTTTGGGTGTGGGCTTCACTGGCTGGGCCAGCATTTATTGCCCATTCCTAATTGCCCTTGAGAAGGTGGCAATGAGCTGCCTTCTTGAACCACTGCAGTCCATGTGGTGTAGGTACAGCCACAGTGCTGTTAGGAACAGAGTTCCAGGATTTTGACCCAGCGACAGTGAAGGAATGGTGACATAATTCCAAGTCAGGATGGTGAGTGGCTTGAAGGGAACTTGCAAGTGGTGGTGTTTCTGCCATTTGCTGCACTTGTCCTTCTAGACGGTAGAGATTGTGGGTCTGGAAGGTGCTGTCAAAGGAACCTTGGTAAGTTGCTGCAAAGCATCTTGTAGATGGTACACGCTACTGCCACTCTGCATCAATGGTGGATGGAGTGTATGTTGAAGGTGGTGGATTGGGTTCCATTCAAGTGGGCTGCTTTGTCCTGGATGGTGTGAAGCTTCTTGAATGTTGTTGGAGCTGCACTCATCCAGGTAAGGGAAGAGTATTCCATCACACTCCTGACTTGTGCCTTATAGATGGTGGACAGGCTTTGTGGAGGTGAGTTATTCACTGCAGAAATCCCAGCCTCTGACCTGCTGTTGTAGCCACGGTATTTATATGGCTGGTCCAGTTCAGTTTCTAGTCAATGGATGTTGATAGAGGAGGATTCAGTGATGGTAATGCCATTGAATGTCATGGGGAGATGGTTAGATTCTCTCTTGTTGGAGATGGTCATTGCTTGGCACTTGTGTAGCACAAATATTACTTGCCATTTGTCAACCCAAGCCTGAATATTGTCCAGGTCTTGCTGGATTTGGATATGGACAGCTTCAGTATCTGAGGAGTCACAAATGATGCTGAACATTGTGCAATCATCAGCAAACATCCCCACTTCTGACCTTATGATGGAAGGAAGGTTATTGATGAAGCAGTTGAGACACTACCCTGAGGAACTCCTGCAGTGATATCCTGGAACTGTGATGATTGACCTCCAATAACCACAACCATCTTCCTTTGTCATTTGATAACTTTCCCCCCTTAAACCAGGGGCACTGAAGCCATCTGTAGCTTCTGAGCTGCCTTCCCACTTGAGATCAGTGGGAGGCCATTCGGCCCAACATGGCAGGCTAGCTAACTCTTTGTTACAGAAATCCAAACATTATTTCATGACTTCATGTCTCCCCATATCCTTGCATCTTCCTCTGCTTCAAATGTTGATCCAATTTTCCTTTAAAAAGTACAATGATCTCTGACACAACCCTTCCCTGTGGCTAAACCTTCTGTTCTCCAATAACCCTCTGTGTAAGTAGGCTTCTCCAACTCTCTCCCTTCACTTTTACTGACAAATTTAATGGATTGTCCCTTCTGTCAGTGACTTCCTAACCAGAGGAAATAGCCCTTCTCCATTCATTCTATCAAAAATCTTCTGAATTTTTTTTAAAAAACCTCAATTAAATTGCTTCTTAGCCTTCTCTGTTCTAGTGAAAATAATCCTATTATCTCACATCCCTCCTCATAACTGGTTTTCCTGATGCAATTATGCTGGACAATCTCTTTGGATTCCACGTCCTTTAAATGAGTGAGTGCTGAAAACTGCGTGTGTGCTCTAACTGTGGTCTGACATGTTCTGTACAAATTCATTCTATTACCTTTCTAAAATTAAAACAGAACGTGCTGGAAAAGCTCAGCACCTGTGAAGAGAGAAGCAGAGTTAATGTTTTGAGTCCAATATGACTCTTGTACTACTACCCGTACACTTGTAGTATCTGGCCTTATCCCTGAAGCTTGAATTGCTGTTGACCTCAGTGTAGATTTGGGATGTGGGCCCGCCCTGGTCTATGTGGCTCAGTTATACACTGGGCACTGTACCTGACTGACAGTCTGACTCATTTCTGTTAAACATATACAGTGGACCATGAAACCTTTAAATAAACAAATACACAGGCTCCACCTAGTGACCAGTTATTTAAAAGGTCATTATCTCCACATTACAATGTTAAATTTCATGATGGATAAAACAAATCATACATTTCCCCTTTCTCAGCCTCAAATGGTGGGATTAAAACCCCATTGATTTAATCCCCTTTTTTTGCCTCTCAGGATAGAGACACCAGTGATGGTAGGTGGTCTTTGCCACTGCTGCTGTGAACTAGCTGCTGAGGCTTACCACCATAACTGGCCAGTTAAAGACACAGCTCCCATAGTTTTACAGGAACCACTCCCAAGCTCCAGAACCACCACCAACCTACCCCTTCCCTCAGGATGCATGGAATCACTCCAGGGCTTGTGGGACACTATCAGGATTTATTTCAGAAAGTATGGAAATGACCCAGGATGTATGGCATGCAGATAAAAACCTAAGAACGAAGGCACACTCCCATATGATTAAACAGGAAGTGACAGAGGCATGACCAATGGCAAAGGCCCAAACTACCCAATCTACTCTGTAATATCCTCCAGAGATCAGAATTTGTATACATTGTACATTAGTCCAATTTACATCAACAAACATAAACCCTTCCCCCCACGCCCCACAGCCACAGACTTCACTGAAGACAATGAAAAGTCAAAGTGGGCAATTTGTGGAACGGGCATCTAATCCGATCCAACCAGTTTCCTGCTGGGTTGGTTATCCCCAAAGTGCCATATCACATTTCAGAAATGTGTCGAAGTTCTTACATAGAATTGCATAGAATATACGGTGCAGAAACTGGCCATTCGGCCCAACCAGTCTATGCTGGTGTTTACATTCTGCTCAAGTCTCCTCTCACCCTTCCTTATCTAACTCTATCAGCAAAACCCTCTCCCTCGTATGGTTACATAGCTTCGCCTTAAACACATCTATACCGTACTATTCATCTCAACTGGCCTATGGTAGTGAGTTCCACATTCTCACCACTCTCTGGTAAAAGAAGTTTCTTCTGAATTCCCCATTGGATTTCTTGGTGACGATCTTATATTGATGGCACAACAAGAAACATTCTCTCTGTATGCACTCTATCAAAACCTTTCATCGTTTTAAAGACTTCTATTAGGTCAACCCATAGCCTTTGTTTTTCAAGAAAAAAGGTATCTAACCTGTTAATCCTTTCCTAATAAGTATAACCTCACAGTTCCGGTATCACCCGTGTAGATTTTATTTTGTACCTCCTCCTGTGTCTCCATTTATCTTGTCTTGTCTTTAATTTGCCCTCATTCCAAGGATTGGCTACACTACGAAAAATCTTTCTGATATAATAAAAGCAGAATACAGCGGATGCTGGAGATAGAGACTCATAGACGTTTCCAGCACAGAAGGAGGCCATTTGGCCCATTGTGTCTGCGCTGGCCAACAAAGATCTGACTGCACTTATCCCATTTTTTAGCACTTGGCCCATAGCTCTGGAGGCTATGGCAACACAAGTGAATATTTAAATACTTCTTACATGTTACGAGAGTTTCTGACTCAACCACCCTTTCAGGCAGTGAGTTCCAGATTCCCACCATCCTCTGGGTGAAAAAGTTTCTCCTCAACTCCCCTCTTAGCCTTCTAACTCTTACCTTAAAACAATGCCTCCTGGTTATTGACCTCACTAATAATGGAAAAAGTGCCTTCCTATCCACCCTATTTATGCCCGTCATAATCTTATACACCTCTATCAGGTCCCCTCTCAACCTTCACTGTTCCAAGGAAAACAACCCTAGCCTATCTAATTTTACCCCATAGCTCAGGCTCTCTAGCCCAGGCAGCATCCTGGTAAATCTCCTCTGCACCTTCTCCAGTGCAATCACATCCTTCCTATAGTGTAGGACCAGAACTGCACGCAGTACTCCAATTAGGGCCGAACCTGTGTTTTATACAGTTCCAGCATAATCTCCCTGCTGTTGTACTCTATGCCTTGACTAATAAAGGCAAGTACCCCATATGCCTTTTTAATCACCTTATCTACCTGCCCTGCTACCTTCAGGGATCTGTGGATATGCACACCAAGATCCCTCTGATCTTCAGTACTTTCCAGGGTCCTACCATTCATAATGTAATCCCTTGCCTTGTTAGCCCTCCCCAAGTGCATTATCTCACACCTTTCTGGTTTGAATGCTATTTGCCACTGCTCTGCCCACCTGACCAGTCCATTGATATCCTTCTGCAGTTTACGGCTATCCTCCTCACTATTTACCAACCAACCAAATTTTGTGTCATCGGCAAATTTCTTGATCATACCCCCTACATTTAAGTCCAAATCATTTATGTACATCACAAACAGCAAGGGCCCCAGCACTGAGCCCTGCGGAACCCCACTGGAAACAGACTTCCAGTCACAGAAACATCCCTCTACCATCATCCTCTGCTTCCTGCCTCTCAGCCAATTTTGGATCCAAAGTGCCACTTTGCCTTGGATCCCATGGGGTCTTACTTTCTTGACCAGTCTGTCATGAGGGACCTTATCAAAAGCCTTGCTAAAGTTCATGTAGACCACATCACATGCATTATCCTCATCATCACTCCCAGTTATGCCCTCAAAAAATTCGATTAAATTTGTCAAACACGACCTCCCCTTAACAAATCCATGCTGACTATCCTTTATTAATCAATGTCTCTCCAAGTGCAGATATATTCTGTCCCTCAGAATTCTTTCTAGTAACTTCCCCACCACCGAGGTTAGACTGACTGGTCTGTAATTTCCTGGTCTATCCCTTTGTCCCTTTCTTAATAATGGGACAATGTTAGCAGTCCTCCAGTCCTTTGGCACCTCACCTGTGGCCAGAGAGGATTTGAAAATTTCTGCCAGGGCCCCGATGTCTTTTTTTTTCTCACAGTTTAAAACAGTGAGAGGAGAGCCGGAATTTTCACATTTTAAAACAGCGAGAAGAGAGCCAGGATTTTTCCAGTTTAAAACAGTGAGAGGAGAGCCAGGAATTTCACATTTTAAAACAGCAAGAGGAGATCTGGGATTTTCACAGCTTAAAACAGCACGAGGAGAGCCAGGATTTTTACAGTTTAAAACAGTGAGAGGAGAGCCAGGAATTTCACATTTTAAAACAGCAAGAGGAGAGCCGGGGGTTTTACAGTTTAAAACAGTGAGAGGAGAGCCGGGTGTTTTTCACAGTTTAAGTCAGCGAGAGGAGAACCGGGAGCACACGGGGAGCGGACATGCGTGAGAAGGACAGAGGCGGCAGGAGATAAAAACTGGCTGCAGAGAGTCCCTTCAACTTGTTTCTACCTGTCAGAGCCAGTGTTTGACATCACAGGAAAACAGGTAGGTGATTGGTGGGTATCTCTTCTGTGTCTCTTTTGATTGGCCGAGTGGTTTAAATCAGGAGACGTTATTACAGCTGATGAGTACAGTTAAGAAATTCACTTTTAAAATATTTAACATCCGAATTAATTAATTAAGTAGAATAGAGATGGCTGGGTAGGCGATGCGTTGCAGCGGTAGCTTGAGGGATCTGGTGGATGCCGGTGCAATCCACGGTGACCACATCTGCAGCAAGTGTTGGCTGCTCGAGGAACTTCGGCTCAGACTTGATGAGCTGGAGTCTGAGCTGCGGACACTGCGACACACCAGGGAGGGGGAGAGATACCTGGACACTGTGTTTCAGGAGACAGTCACACCCCTTTGATTAATTACATCAAATTTGGTCCGTGGTCATGGACAAGAGGGTGTGACTGCGAGTGAGGCAGGTATAGGGATTCAGAATTTAGCTTTGGAGGAGACTCAGCCAGTGCCTTTGTCCAAGAGGTACGAGGTTCTTACTCCTGGTGTGGACAAGGGCACAGACTGCAGGGAGGATGAGCAAACTGACCACAGCACCATGGTACAGAGCGCCATTCAAATGGGGGGAGAAAAGATATATGTAGTAGCAATAGTGGGTAGCATAGTTATGGGAATAGATACTAGATAGATAGTAGATAGTTTGCTGCAACTAAGACAGAGAGTCCCAAAGGCTGTGTTGCCTACCTGGTGCCAAGGTTAAGGACATCTCTTCTGGGCTGGGGAGGAACTAGGAGTGGGAGGGGAAGGGCCCAGTAGCCGTGGTCCACGTAGGTACCAATGACATAGGTAGGACTAGGAAAGAGGTTCTGCTGAGGGACTATGAGCAGCTTGGGGCTAAATTAAAAAGCAGAACCACAAAGGTAATAACCTCCGGATTATTACCTGAGCCACATGCAAATTGGCGTAGGGTAAATAAGATTTGAGAGGTAAATGTGTGGCTCAAATGTTGGTGTGGGAGAAATTGGTTCTGATTCATGGGCACTGGAACCAGTACTGGGGAAAGAGAGAGCTGTTCTGTTGGGACAGGCTTCATTTGAACCATGCTGGGACCAGTGTCCTGGTGAATCATATAACTAGGGTTGTAGTTAGGACTTAAAGCTAATTAGTCGGGGGGAGGGTTCAATTGAAAGGAAATTTAGAAAATCAAAACTAAACGAGAGCAGAGACATAGGGTAGTGAAGAGGCAAATGACAAGTGACAAGAAGGGGCAGAAAGTATAAGCAGAAGAGTGCAGCTGAAATTAGAACCAGAATGAGTAATAATGGTAAAAAGTCAAAGCTTAAGGCTGTTTAACTGAATGCATGCAGCATTTGTAACAAGATAGATGAGTTGACGGGACAAATAGAAATAAATGGATATGACTTGATAGCTATTACAGAAGCGTGGTTGCAGGGTGATCAAGACTGGGAACTCAATATTCGAGGGTATTCAACATTCCGGAAAAATGGGCAAAAAGGAAAAGGAGGTGGGGTAGCTTTGTTAATAAAGGAAGGTGTCAGTGTGGTGGTGAGTGATATAAGTGCAATGGATCGTGATGTGGAATCAGTCTGTGTGGAAATAGGAATGGCAAGGGGAAGAAGCCATAGGCAGGAGTTGACTATAGGCCCCCAAAGAGTTGCCTCACTGTAGGACAAAGTATAATTGGGAAATAATGGAGGCGTGTAAGAAGGGTGCTACAATTGTCATGGGTGATTTTAATCTGCATATTGATAGGACAAATCAGATTGGCAGCGGTAACATGGAAGACGAATTTGTAGAGTGCATCAGGGATTGTTTCTTAGAGCAATACGTTGCAGAACCTACCTGGGAACAAGCTATTTTAAATCTAGTAATGTGTAATGAGGTGGGATTAATAAGAGATCTCATAGTTAAGGATCCTCTAGAGGGCAACGATCACAACATAGTAGAATTTCAAATTCAGTTTGAGGGTGAGCAATTCTGGTCTCAAACCAGTGTCCTCAACTTAAATAAAGGCAATTACAGAGGTATGAAGAAAGAGTTGTCAAAAGTGGGCTGGAAAATAGACTAAGGGGAAGGTCAGTGGATGAGCAGTGGCAGACATTTAAGCAGGTATTTCATAACGATCAGCAAAATTTTATCCCGGTCAAAAAGAAGGACTTGATGAGTGGGATGAACCACCTGTGGTTAACAAAGGTGGTCAAGGAGAGTATCCAATCAAAAACTAAGGCATACAAAGCAGCGAGAATTATTGGTAGGCCAGAGGATTGGGAATTTTTTAGGAACCAGCAACGGGTGATCTGGCAGACAAGTCGCCAGGGCCTGATGGCCTGCATCCAAGGGTTTTAAAGGAAGTGGCTGCAGAGATAGTGGAGGCATTGGTCGAAATATTCCAGAACTCACTGGATTCCAGGAGGGTCCCAGTGAATTGGAAAACCGCTAATGTGATGCCCCTGTTCAAGAAGGGAGGGAGACAAAAAGCAGGAAGCTATAGGCCAGTCAGCCTAACATCTGTGGTTGGGAAAATGCTGGAGTCCATTATTAAAGAAGAAATAGCAGGACATTTAGAAAAGCTTAACGCAATAAAACAGAGTCAACATGGTTTTGTGAAAGGGAAGTCATGTTTGACAAATTTGCTAGAGCTCCTTGAGGATATAACAAGCAGAGTTGATAAAGGGGAACCGGTAGATTATTTGGATTTCCAGAAGGCATTCAATAAGGTGCTACATAAAAGGTTATTGCACAAGATAAGAGCTCACAGTATTGGGGTAATGTATTAGCATGGATTGAGGATTTATTAACACACAGAAGACAGAGAGTTGGGATTAATGGTTCTCTTTCGAGGCTGGAAAGACTTAACAAGTGGATCAGTCCTAGGGCCTCAATCATTTACTATCTATATTAATGACTTGGAGGAGGGGCCAGAGTGTAATCTATCCAAATTTGCTGATGATACAAAAATAGGTGGGAGGGCATGTTGTGATGAGGACATAAGGAATCTGCAAGGGGATATAGATAGGTTGAGTGAGTGGGCAAAAACTTGGCAGATGGAGTTTAATGTAGGAAAGTGTGAAATCATGCACTTTTGTAGGAAAAATCAAAAGGCAGACTATTATTTAAATTGAGAGAGACTCCAAAAAAGTGCAGCACAGAGGGATCTGGGTGTTTTTGTGCATGAAACACAAAGTTAGCATGCATGTGCAGCATGTAATTAAGGAGGCAAATGGAATTTTGACCTGTATTGCTAGGGGGCTGGAGTTTAAAAATAGGGAAGTCTTGTTACAACTGTACAGGGTGTTGGTAAGGCCACACCTGGAGTACTGTGTACAGTCTTGGTCCCTGTGTTTAAGTAAGGATATACTGGCATTGGAGGCAGTTCAAAAGAGATTCACTAGGCTGATTCCTGGGACAAAGGGATTGAGTTTAGAAGAATGAGGGGTGATCTTATTGAAAGGTACAAGATTCTGAGGGGGCTTGACAAAGTAGATGTTGAGAAGATGTTTCCACTAGTGGGGGAATATCGAACTAGGGGACACAGTTACAGAATAAGGGGACACTCATTTAAAACTGAGATGCGAAGGAATTTCTTCTCTCAGAGGGTAGTGAATGTCTGGAATTCCCTAACCCAGAGAGCTGTGGAGACTAGATCACTGAAAGTATTTAAAGAGGAGGTAGATAGATTTTTGAAATATCGGGGAGTTGAGGGCTATGAGGAGCTGGCACAAAAGTGGAGTTGAGGCCTGGGGAAGATCAACCATGATCTTATTGAATGTCGGGGCAGGCTTGAGGGGCCGCATGGCCTACTCCTGCTTCTATTTCTTAAGTTCTTATGTTCTCCCTTTGCCTCCCTCAACAGCCTGGGATACATCTCATCCGGGCCTGCGGATTTATCCACTTTTAAGGCCACTAAACCCGCTAGTACCTCCTCTCTCTCTATGTAAATTTCCTTTAATATTTCACAGTCCTCCACCCCCTGATGTCTATACCTGCGGCGTCCTTTTCCATTGTGAAGACCGATGCAAAATATTCATTGAGACCTGTACCCATGTCTTCCAGGTCCACACACAGATGACCTCTATGGTCCCTAATTGGCCCTACTCTTTCCCTAGTTATTCTCTTGCTCTTTATTTATTTAAAAAACCCCTTTGGGTCTTCCTTTATTCTACCCACCAATGCTTTCTCAAGCACTCTCTTAGCTTTCCTAATTTCCTTTTTAAGTTCCCCTCTGCACTTTTTATATTCCTCTAGGGACTCTGCCGTATTGAACCCTCGGTATCTGCCATAAAGCTTCTCTTTTTATCCTAATCCTAACCTTTATGTCCCTTGACCTCCACAGTTCTCCGGACTTGCCCCCCACCGCTCCCCGCCCCCCCACCCCCCACCACCACCCCACCCTCACTACCCCCAAATTGTTTTTATGGGAACATATTTGCCCTGAAATAAAAACAGAAAATGCCAGAAAAAACTCAGCAGGTCTGACAGTATCTGTGGAGAGAGAAACAGAGGCTGTGATTTTCCGGTCCCACCTGTGGAGGGAATCGTTGCGAGTGGGACAGAAAGTTTGACAGACCAGCCAAAGCTCCATTGACTTCGGATGGGAGTTACCGGTCCCAAGGCAGGCAGGACCCGAACATCCAGACCAGTATTAAAGTTTCGAGTCCAATATGACCTCTTCGGAACAACATCCTCCTCCACAGATTTCTATTCTCTGCTGCCCTCACTGCCTCTCCCACAGAGAGACCAGTCTACATTCTGATGTTATCCAGCCATGCCACCTTGGGCCTTCTTTATTCACGTTTTCCAGGTGTGTTGCCTTGCATTACCTCTTTTTCCAAACACTCCCCTCCTGTTCACATCACGTGTCCAAAATATCTGAGCTTTCTTGATGTCACTGCCTCAAACAACCAGCTTTCTCAAGCGCCCGCCTGTTTGTCCGTCCGTGACACACGTAATATCCGTCTGAGTCCTTTCATTTCAAATGCTCCTATTCAAGCATCGTCAGGCTTCTTGACGGTCCAGCTTTCACAGCCATACATTGCCACTGACCACACAAGGCCTTCCACAACCATTTTATGACGTGGTGACCGGAACTGTACATAGTACTCCAAATGAAGTCTAGTCAGGGTTTGATACTAGTTTAACATAAATTCTATTCCTCAAGAAATAGTCCCTTATTAATCTGTGCTGCTGCTTTAATTAGCGATTTCTGTATTTGTATTCCCAGATCCCTCTGTTCCTCTACATTTAGATTCCTTTTTTCCAAATAATATACACCCTCTTTATTTTTCATAACAAATTGTAATACCTCACTGTTGCGGAGTATCAAATTAAAGACACACAATGCTTAGCTGTATGTAAATCAGGCAAAGTTTATTACAAGTATGAACATGGGAGATCATCTCTCGGCAGTGCCTGGGAGGTGAATCAATTTATATTCATTCAAAGCATACAAACAGTTTCCTTTGTTCTACCTATCAGTTAACTGTCCCAAGGCTATCTAGTTGTGGCTACTCTTTCTTTCTTTGTTTCGCTCCCTTCCCCCGTTCTAAGTATGACTCTATGTCTCATACTTTTCAACAACAAATTGCAATTATCAGCTACTTACAATGTCAGCCTTTATATTATAAATTCCCATGCTTCCCCCATATCGTCAAGTATCCCATCATGCCTATGCAAGGAGCCTTCATAACTACAGCGCTTATTTTAAGATTAGTAAAACATTTTAATATTAACCCTACTAGTATAAACCCGCTAGTTCCCACTTCACTCACACTTCCCTATGTTAAATTCATTTGTCAATTATATGCCCATTCTGAAAGTTTATCAATGATTTCTGGACATTTGTTGCAGTCCTCCTCAGTGTTGGCTATCAGTGCTGACCCCAATTCGGTGTTGTTCATAAATTTAGAAATTGTGTTTTGATCCCAATGTTTAAGTTATTAACATAAATTATGAACAACACTGATGCTTATGGCTCCCACTTTTCAACTTCTACCTCTCTGAATAACTACCCTTTACTCCTACTCTTTGGTTTCCATCTTATAGCCAGCTTGCTATCCATTCTGCTACTTGGCCCCCATCTCTGCATGCACCTTATTCATTATGAGATAAAATCATATGAAATGGGAACAGGAGTAGGCTATTCGGCCCATCAAGCCTGCTCTGTCATTCAATATGATCAAGGCCGATCTGATTGTGGCCTTAACTCCACTTTCCTGTCTGCCCCAATAACTCTTGACTCCCTTGTAGATCAAAAATCTGTCTAACTCAGCCTTGAATATATTCAGTATATTTGAATATACTCAAAACTGCACATTGGTGTGGTCTCACCAGTGCCCTATACAGTTATAGCAAGACTTCCCTACTTTTATACTCCATCTCTCTTGCAATTAAGGCCAACATTCTATTAGCCTTCCTAATTGCTTGCTGTACCTGCATGCTAACATTTTTATGATCCATGTACAAGGACACCCAGATCCCTCTGTACCACAGCATTCTACAGTCTCTCTCCAATTAAATAATATTCAACTTTTCTATTCTCTCTGCCAAAGTGGACAAACTCACATCATAGTCCATCTTCCAATTTTTTACCTACTCACTCAACCTACCTATATCCCTTTGCAGACTCTTTGGATGGAATTTTCCCATCCCGCCCATGGCGGGTTTCGTGGCGGGTGATAGTGGAGAATCCAGCGGCAGGCAAAAAGTTGCAAATCCGCTGTTGTAAAAACAGGCTGCAATTCTTCCGATGGTGGGTTTATAGTGGGTTGGTTATCCCACCGACTAGTGGTGTGAACGCAATTTGCATTCATTAACATATCATGAATGGTCATTAAACCAGCTGCTCGCCAGAATCTTGTCACGCCTTCCAATCTTGCATCACACCAGCGGGAAATTTCGTCAGCCTTAAACCCGTTTGAAAAGTGGAGAGGTGTGCACAAGTCGGATCTCAGTTCGCTGGTAACTTCGAGGGAACATACATAGTCTACCAGCCATAGCGCTGCACCAGTCTTGTTACAATGAACGCCACTCTGCTGAGGCTGTAGGGTTGGTCTGCTCCAGCTCTTTGCTTACCTTGTCCCAAGGAATACCACTGTGCTGTGGTATTCATGCAGGCCTCCACTTTCAGAAACTAGCACTTCAACTGGGGGTGGGCTGTGAGGTGAGGGTGGGGTTGATGAACACAAGGGGGACAATGGGGAGGACAGGCTGTGGAATGGCAGTGAGTGGGAAGGGCAAATGCGAGGGGAGCCTTTCTTGGGCCACCCTTTAACCTCTTGTTGCCACAGGAGTGAGCAGGAGTCTGCTTAGAATGAAAGGAGGAAGACCTTAGGTTAAGACCAAGTAGGGCAGGAAAAGCTATGGATCCTTACAGTTTCCAAATGTGCCATCTTCTGAGTTTCATTTTCTTGCTTCTTGAATCATTAATTTCTTCAATGTTTCCTTTCAGAGAGAAGGCAAAAGCAGATATGGATCCAGGGCTCAGCGCTGCCTTTGTCAGAGTCCTAATGCAATGGAGGAGGTGAAGGAGGGAGAGGCAACTCCGTGCACTGCTCCAGCACGAGGGACATGGTCAAGCAGAGCCAAAGCATGAACAGGAGGGTCGGGAGGAGAGACCCAGACAACTGGAGTGACTCGCCAGATCCAGGGTTTATCGTAGAAGAGTCTTCTATTTACAAATGAGTGAGAGGCAATGCTGTGCATGTCTGCACTTGAACCAAGTTCTGGTACATCACATATGCCACATTCTTCATGAAGACCTGATGCCACGTGGAGTTGGAGGGTATCACCTGCCAGTGGCTTTGAAGGTGACCACAGCACTCAATGTCTTGGCCTCTGGTTCTTTCTGAAGATCAACAGGGGACCTTTGTGGCATCTCTCAGTCCGCAACACATCGATGCATAAAGGAGGTCACAGATGCCCTTTACAGGAATGCCATCATTATGTCAGGTTTGCTCTGGTTGAAGATAGCCAGGCTGCGAGATTCACGGGCTTCTCCGCCATCTCAGGCTTCCCAAGAGTACAGGGTGCAATAGACTGCACCCATGTGGCTATATGGGCTCCATGGCTGCAGACCCTAACGTCTATAAACTGCAGGGGCTATCATTCCATAAATGTACAACTGGTGTGTGATCACTGGAAGCAGATAGTACTGCATGTTTGTGCACGGTACCCTGGGAGTTGCCATGACCCCTACACCCTGAGCCACTCCCAGGTGCTTGAGATTTTCATTGGGTCATTATGTCTGCAGGGATGGCTGCCTGGGGATAAGGGGTACCCACTGAAATGTTGGCTGATGACATCGGATCGTTGCCCTCAGAGTCATTCCAAGGAGAGGCACAACACTGCTCACAGCTCCACATGCTCTCTTATAGAGCAGACCATAGGGCTTCTGAAGACGCACTTAAGATGCTTGGACCGCTCAGGTGGCTCACTCCAATACACTCCCGACAGGGTTTCCTGCATTATCGCAGTGTGTTGCATCCTTCACAATCTGGCAATGTAAAGAGGTGAACTCCTGCCAGAGAGTGAACTGGAAGAGGATGAGAATTCATTGGAGGATGAAGACCTGGAGGCCCAAGAACCTCACGAGGCTGCTGAGGGTCAGTATGAGCACGATCACGCCATGCAGGAAGGAAGATGTGGGAGACGTACCCGTGATATGTTAATTGCTGACAGGTTCCAGGAAGAGTAAAGTTAAGTGAGGGAATATGGCCACATCTCTCCCAGCCCTCAATGCCATTTTCTTTCGATTCAGGGGATGTCCACCCACTTGCAGTGAGAACGAATCCCGCATTCACACTTGCGTGTTCTGGCCTCATGAATCACCAGGCCATGATCTTTGCTTTGGTCCATGGGGCCCTGTGAGTGAGCTCATTCTGGGAACTGAGAGCCCACTTAGGAACAAGAGCGCTGCGAGAGATGACTTGAAGCCTTCGCTGCCATCTAATGATGTAAACACTGCTGCGACTGAGATGTGGACATGCCTAGAGACCTCCTCCTGCCGTGCATGTCTTGTCTTCTGCCATGACCAATCACTCAATTGTGTTCCTTGAGGAAGAAGAGTTGGAAACGTTTACATCACACATTTCCAATAAAGATTTAAACACATCTCCCTGACTTCACACAACGGTGCAGAGATTAGTTCAACTGAGGTTGACATCACAAGAATTGAATCTCACAGCAGGACACTATCAGTTGAAATAAGAGGATTCCAAATTACAAAATCACAATGCCTTCAGTTGACAGGAACATTCACATAAGCATCAAATGTAATAACAAAAGTGTAATTTATTTACATGTCTAGCACACCCGTGACCCAAAAGTGACATCAATTTGTCTTAACTTTCCTACCGCTACACCTGGGTGCAGCCCTGACATCCACAGCAGAGATGGAGGCAGCCTGCTGACTGCTACATCCTGATGTCTGTTTTGACCTTGGCGGACATCCTCTGGTGGCCCGAGGCCTGGAGGGCCCCGGCCTGATAAGGGTCTCCTGCTTAGGGGCAGAAGTGCCCTCATCAGCCTGAGCAACTGGAGTGGATGGGCTCACAGGCAAAGGAGGCTGAGAGCGGCTGCACACCCTTGGAGTGTCCTGAGAGGAGGCCTTCAGGGTGACTGGCCGACACTCATCCTCCCTATGGGTGCCCGAGGCCCCTGTCCTGACTCCTGCAGGAGATGGTGCAACAGGAGATGGTCAAGGTACTTCGCTCCCATATTACCTATATCTTGATGGTGCCACCAGGGTTTGTATCCATGGAGTCAGGGCTAAGTGCAAATTCGGCAAGAGCTGCTGGACCAAGGTCTCCTTGGTGATCGCCAGCCTTCCCATGGTGACCTCGAGGCACTTGCATGTCGGAGCCACGCCATCAGACAGAGTGTGGACAGACTCCATCATTCGCTCTTGTCCGCTGAGTGGCTGTCGGATCTCTGCCTGGCGTTCTGCCGCCTGTCATTGCATCTCCAACATTGATTTGACGGCCGCTTCCAGAGGCCCATCATCTGACTTGGACTGAGCAAATGGCTGGCCTCCAGCAGCCCTCCGAGTGCCGGAGACCTGGGATGTCTCTGCCTCCGACGGCGGGGACATGTCAGTGAGGTGTTCCCCAGAAAGTGAGCCTGAGCCTCGTCTACAGCTATGCTCCCCACAACGTTTGTGTTTCTGAGCTGGAGGAGGGTGTGTGTCAATGCCATGATGGCTCTTCCAGAGCTTCCTGTTTGCATGAAGTCTGGGGGCTCACACTGGTGCTGGACTGGCTCGGGGGCCTCGACCTGCTGGTGCCTAGAAAATAAAGTTTCAGTGAATGAGCATGAGCTGGATAAGACTGCATGTGACTCACTGTGAATGCCAGGATTTGATGAAGTGATGAAGCTGTGATCTGTACCAAGTTATATGGAGAGACCGATCTCCCTTCCCCATAGGAGCAATCCCTGTCCTCTCCAGCCAGCTGGGCTGCAGCATCCTCAAACTCAGTGAGGGTATTGATGTCGGCCGTCCCTCCACAGTCTGCACTCTCTCGTGCCTGTTGTGTGCCAGCTTGGCCTATATGAAGAAGAAGGAAAGGCATGTGATGAGAAAGATGGAGCAGAGGTTGGGTGAGATGCATGTTCCCTGTGTGTGGTGTGCCCTCCCCAGAAGGACCAGGGGATGGAGTGTGAGCAACATGATAGATGGGATGGTGGTGATACGAAAGTGTCGGTGACAGAATGAGTGTTGATATGTGTCCCCTGCTAATGGTTGCGTGAGGTCCCTGAAGAGAGTAGCCATTGGTGTGCATGATGCCATAATGAGAGTTTGATATTGGAGGGAGTTGAAGGATGACTTACCCTGGCAGAGCGGATGAGATCATTCATTCTCCTCCCTCATTGGCTGGCATTTTGGGCGCGGTTGCCAGCCACGCTGATTTGCTTCAGAATGGCTCTCAGGCCAGAGAGGTGAGGTTGCTGTGCTTCCTGCAGCCATCCCTGGGATAGAACACATGCCGCTGCACCTGCACCCTTCTGATCAAGGCCTGGAGGGCTGGCTACGTGAAGCTGGGTGCTGCCTTCTGCTTTAGGCTCCTGGCCTTCCCCTTCTGGCTGCCAGACATCTCTGGTGGGCTGGAGAGAATGAGATTGTGTGTTGGCCAGGCCTTTAAATATGGCACCCATACCTTCAAACCCACCAGCTGATGACGGACAGACAAATCAACCCCTGACCTGCCAAGTGATTCGGACCAATACACGCCTGTGCATAATTAATGACCTTCCAAGTGCAGAATCAGGTGTGAATTCCCACTATTCCAGCCAGCGGGATGGGCGCTGCTGAATCCTCCCGCCACCGCACTTATTCTCATTTAGGGAACATTCCGCCCTTTGTATCCTCCTCACAACTTGCCTTCCTACCTATCTTTGTATCGTCTGCAAATTTGGCTACAATACAATTGGTCCCTTCATCCATGTCATTAATATAGACAGTGAATAGTTGAGGACCCAGCACTGATCCCTGTCACACCCCACTAGTTACAGTTGGCAACCCGAAAATGGCCCATTTATCTCTGTTTCCTGTTAGTTAGCCAATCCTCTATCCATGTTAATATATCATCCCCAACACCATGAGCAGCAACCTTCTAAGTGATACCTTATCAAATGCCTTTATAAAATCCAAATGCGCTTTATCCACTGGTTCCCCTTTATCCACCCTGCTTGTTACACCCTCAAAGACCTCTAATAAATTTGTTAAACGCGATTTCCCTTTCGCAATACCATGTTGACTCTGCCTGATTATATTATGATTTTCTAAATGTCTTGCTACTACCTCCTTAATAATAGATTCCAGCAGTTTTTCAATAACAGATGTTAGGCTAACTGGCCTATAGTTTCCTGCTTTTCTCTCCCTTTCCTTTTGATTTGTGAATTTCCAATCTATTGGGAACTTTCCAGAATCTAGGGAGTTTTAAAAGATTAGAACAAATGCACCCACCATCTCTGCAGCCACTCCTTTTAAGACCCCAAGATGCAGGTCATCAGGCCCAGGGAACTTGTCTGCCTTCAGTACCATTAGTTTTCCCAGTGCTTTTTCTCTAGTGATCGTGATTGTTGTAAATTCCTCCCTGCCTTTTACCTGCTGCTTTTTGTGTCTTCTACTGTGAAGAAAGATATAAAAAACTTGTTCATAGTCTCTGCCATTTCCTTGTTTCCCATTATTAATTCCCCAACCTCACACTCCACAGGACCAACACTCACTTTAGCAACACTCATCCTTTTAATATACTTGTAGAAGCTTTAACTGTCTGTTTTCATATTTATTTCTAGCTTTCTCTCATATTCCAATTTCTCCCTCTTTATTTTTTTTAGTCATCCTTTGCTGGTTTCTAAAATCTGTCCAATCATCTGATCTACCATTAATCTTTGCAGTATTGCATGTGTTTTCTTTCAATTTGATACCATACTTAACTTCCTTCATTGGCCACAGATGGTTCATCCTTCTCATAGAGTTTTTCTTTCCCAATGGAATATTTCTTTGTTGAGAGTGATGAAATCTCGCTTGAAATGTCTGCTGCTGCTTCGCTACCATTTTACCTTTTACCCTAATTCCCTCATTCCACTTTAGCCAACTCTGCCCTTGTAGTTGCCTTTATTTATGTTTAAGACTCCAGTTTCAGATGCAATTCTTTCTTTTCCTTTTCCATAGTTTATTTTAGTCACAATGAATAATTTAATAATTATTAAAATAATAATTATAATAAATGCCTGCAGCACTGTACCAGTATTGCAGTGGCCATCTTTCAGTTATAAAGACTGCAATGTTCTTTGTTGGTGTTATATTCTGGACAATGTCTGTTGTGAAATTGCTCATAATCAGTTTCCAGAAATAAGCCACACCTCAATTATTTTTTTGTTGGGTAAGGATATCAATGGATATGGGACACAGGCAGCAAAATTGTTGAGATATAGATCAGTCCTCATTTAACTGAATATGGTGCAGGCCTGAGGGGCTGAATGGCCTATTCCAGTCTGAAATGTTCCTATGTTATTTGGAAATGCGTACCATTTCCCAGTGCTGACACCCCTCACCGTTCTGTCATCATAGTAGTTGTTCTTAGATGGGGTTGTTCATGATCCAGACTTACAGATAATGCTGGAGGCGAGGCTGTTTGCAAACTGTACTTTTTTTTATTGAACATCATACTAACTATGTACAATACAGACTCAGCACCATGCCTTACATAGAACTATCTCTCTCCATGCTCTGTTGTCATGTGATCTTATGTCACTGATGATGTAGACTATACATTTACATATTTAATATTAACCCTATATGTTATACTACATCTCCCCCCAAGTCTCTGACTCCAATAAATACATTATTTACATTATCCTACATCTCCCCCAAGTCTCTCTCTCCAATAAATACATTATTTACATTATCCTACATCTCCCCCCAAGTCTCTAATTCCAATAAATACATTATTTACATTATCCTACATCTGCCCCTGAAGTCTCTGCCTTTACCTCTGGCTCGCAGAGATAAGCATTGTGGTGGTTTCACCAATCTCCCCAACCTTCTTCTCAGTTCTCTCAGAGGTTACATGAGATTCAAGTTCTCCATGTTCTTTCTGGAACTCTGTAGAGGAGTATGTGTATCTTCAGAGACTATTAGTTCCCTGTTCAGGTTGTCTTCCTGATCATATGGATAGTTAGTCCATTCCATTGATGGTCTTCTTCTTGTAGAGATAAGTGCACTTCTATTTCTTCTCACTATCCCATTGTCAGTTTCAACAAGATGAGATCTCAGATTTTGTGTCTTTTCCAGTATTTGACCTTCTTGATTCTGGTTTCTAATCCAGATTGATTCACCTGGTTGGAGTTCTGATAAATCATGCACTCTATGATGTTGATTGTAGTTTCTGGTCTGATTTTCAAGATCCTCATCCTCCTTCTCCTTTACTCTCCCTATATCAGTTGCTTTTAGACATGGCATGAGCATATGTGGAAGAAAGGAAGTTGAGTCCATAATCTTCTTCCCATCAGAAGTTCTGATGGAGCCAAACCACCCTGAAGTGGTGTGGAACACTAAGTTGATATCATCATTTTTTTTTCAGCAGAGCTTTTACTGTTCTTAATCCTCTCTCAGCTTTTCCATTAGCTTGTGGTTACCTGGGTGAACTAGTTGTGTGGACAAATACTTAGTCTTCTGTAATTTCTTGAAACCTTCATTCACAAACTGTGGACCATTGTCTGAAATGGCAAGATCTTGAATGCCATGCGTGGCAAAAATTTCTTTTAGTGCTTCTGAGGTGGGACCAATAGGCCTTTAATCTCGATCCATCTGGAGTAATTGTCAACAACTACTTCCCCTTGAGCTTGAAAAGGTTCATTCCGAGACATTCCCACAGCCTGGATGGGAATGAGGATACCATCAGCAGGGTTCTTTGCTCTTGGCGATGGATTGCACAGGTGTTACAGCTCAAAATCATTTCCTGTAGTGATTTTGAGATTCCTGGCCACCAGACTGAATTTCATGCCCTGGCACAATACTTTGTAGGTATCTAGGTGTCCCCGATGTAATCTCCGAAGGATCTCAAGTAAGGATCTTGAGTATGAGGACTCTTGGTAATATGAACCTCTCATCATAAATTAGTAAGTTGTCCACAACATTGAGATGTATGCATTGCTCAAGGTATTGTTTCAGAATGAGATTGTATGGAATATATTCTGGCCATCTATTTTTGCAGTACTTTCTAATTTTAGCACATTCTTCGTCCACTTTCTGTGCTTTTCTGATTTCATTCAGCCTCTGTGTTATTGCTGGTAAAAATTTTGTAGTCAATGAGCATATGACTCTACATCATCAATGAAATTTATGTCCTCCTGTTCAGGCTTCTCAACAGGGATGCGTGATAATGCATCTACTGCTGTTTCTTGTTTGCCTTGGTCAGGTTTGTCCGGTTTCTTCGCCTGCTGTTCCTGGGAAACCTTCTGATTGGTTTGCTCAAGATTTTCTGATTCATTAACTTTCAAGATGAGTTGTAGATCTGGACAAGTTTTTTGACTTAACAGTGAACATTCTTGGTTGTGGGTAACATACAGAGTTTCTGTGATTTCTCTTCCTTTGTACTGCAGTTGAGCAGTCAACTGTCCCTTCAACTTATTTAAGGAAGGCTGTAAATGCATTGGAAGCCATTCAGAGAGGGTTTATTAGACTAATATCTGGATTGGATGGGTTGACTTATGAGGAAAGTTTGGACAGGCTAGGCTTGTGTCTGCTGGAGTTTAGAAGAGTAAGTGACAACTTGATTGAAACGTATAGGCTTGAATTTTATCCTTGGTAGGCACGCGCATTCGGTGGTTGGGAAAAAGGCCTCCGCTTGCGATCGGCCCCCGATCATGATTTCACGCTGGCTCGCCAATTAAGGCCTGCCCAGCATGAAACGCATCTACCCAATGGTTGAGCGGGTCTGGGCGGGGGCCTATGGCTGCCAGGTCCAGTGGCGACCTGGTGGATGGTTTAAAAATGACACAGGCAGCTCCTTGAAGGCTGCCAGGGAAGAACATGTTTGCAGCGTTGTGAAGACCGAAGCTATGGCCTCAGTTGGGGCTGGAGATGCCAAGTGGGAGGGCAGGTCAGGTGGGCACTCGGCCCCCCCCCACTCCAGTTTTCGGACGAGTGCCTCGCAGTCCTCCTGGAGGATGTGGCTGCCAGGAGGGACATCCTCACCCCCAGAGATGGAAGGAGGAGGCCACCTCACCTAACAAAAAGCGTTTGGGAGGAGGTTGCAGCGCAGGTCAGCAGTCTGTTGTGTGGCGCACATGGGTGCACTGCCACAAAAGGTTTAACGATCTGCTGCGCTCAAGGAGGGTGAGTACCGTGTTGGCATGGATCAGTGTGTTGAAGTGTTAAGTTCTGGCCATCCCCCCATGGAGCTCAGGGGTGTTAGAGTCTGAGTGCCAACTGTCAATGACGCCAGAGCTGGCCAAGGGGGTAAGCCCTGGATGCATGGACTGAGTGCCTTGCAGCTCGAGGTCCAGGACTCGGATGTGCCCTGCAAGGTGTTCCTCAGGCGGGGTTGGCCAGGCTGCAATAGTGCTGCAGGTAGAGAGTGGACTAATGAATGCTCCGCTGTCCTTTCAGGAGAAGACGACTCATAACAACACTGAAAGGCCGTGGGCCGGCGGAGGCCCCCAAATCTCCTGATCCTATCCAGATTCGAGCAGGATGCCCTGGAGCTGGAGAGGCACCACACACCTTGATCAACCAGACACGGAGAGGCTGGAGTGTCAGATGAATGTAAGAGTGCGGTGCACAGAGGTGAAAGTTTCGGATGGTGCAAACATTCTTGTGTAGTCTCATCCTTAATGGCAGCCTCAAGCCTGGATTCCCCATTGATCATTGAAAGGTGATGGCACCATGATGCAGATCTCCATTGTCTCACCAGAGTGCCTGGCATGCACAGTGACACTTAAACTAATGACATGTCGTTGTTCTGCCTTAGATTCTCCAGCATGCACTCATTCTCAGGACCTTGAAGAGCCAGAGGACCACCGGGCTTCAGATGCACCTGTGTCACACCTGCTCTCTGAACCAGGCACCAGCACAGATACCAGCACCTCGGTTGGTGTTAAATCTTTGGCTAGAATGTCAGAGCACAGCAGTGAGAGCAGTTCACACTCGCTTGAGGAGAGGCGGAGGCAGAGAGAGCCCAGGGTGCCAGCAGTTGGAGGGCTGCTGGAGACCAGGATGACGCTGATTCAAAGGTAGATGATGAGCCTCTGGATTCGTCCATTAGGTGGCAGATGCTGGATGTCCAGCGGGATATGCGGGAGGATCTGGCGGAGATCCATGAGGGTATGCATGCCATAGTCTCTGTGAAGGAGGAGCCCATGAGCACTGCATTGACCCTCATGGCCGAGCGCACTGCCTCCTCCATTGAGAGAGTGGTGACTCTTATGGAGAGGCAGCTCCAGGGACAGAATCAAAGGTTCCTGGGGTTGTGTTCAGACCGGCAAGCTCTCACACAGGTACTGACCTCAGGTGGTTAGTGCCAGTGTGGGAGATGGATGAGTCACCCGGTATCCCAGCTAAGTGTCTGTCCATCAATGGCAAGCAGGAAGGTCCAGTGCGACCTCACATTGGTTCACGCGCTGCCTGTCGCCTCTGCAGGCTCCTCCCAGGGCGCTCTGGATAATGACAGCAGCTCCTCCGCCCCTCTGCCAGTGACCATCGCATCAGATGAGGCTGCAATGACTGGGGAGATGCCAGCTGTGGAACTGGACGCTCCCTCCCAGGCGGAGCCAGCACAGGCTCCACTGGCCAGAGGACGGCCGCTAAGGTCATCAAGGCCAACAAGACACCAGAGTCAGCAGCTGTCTCCAATGCCGGTGCCAAGACTCAGCACTCGAAAACGTAAGCTTAAGGCACCATGAGCACAAGAGGGACTGGTCACAGGTGATCTTCTGTTCTGTAATGTTTTCTTTACGTTTACTGGCCTGGGAATGAAGACCAGAGAAGGTTATGTTAATTTGTTTGGATTCACAAAATGAGATAAATGTTGTTTATGTCATAATGGCCTGACTTTTTTACCTTTTTGGTTCAGGGTACACCAGTATGTAACGCTGGATGTGAGTGGCTCTAAACTTTATTGCACAGGCACTGAGTGGACTTTGGGTTCAAATGGAAGGGTCATTTCAGACACCCAGGATGGAGGCAGCAGCCCTGGCATGAGGTGGAAGCAGATCTTTGGCAGCCTAGCTGAAAGAGCGTTGGATCAAGGCATCCCTGGTGTCCCTGCCTCCCTGAAGGATCCAGAGGTCTGCCTCCACGCCCTCAGCGTTCTCCTCACTGTGCTCCTCTTCTGACTCACCACTGGATTTATCCTCTGTGGCCTGTGGAGCTGCCTCAAGATCCTCTTCCTTCAGTGGGTCCATCCTCACCATAGCCAGAGCCAGATTGTGGAGAGCGCAGCATGTGACCACTATCAGTGACACCCTCTCTAGTGGGGGTTATTGTAGTGCTCCAGGCATTGGAAGTGCATCTTCAGAAGACCTATGATCCTCTCTATCACCGCCCTTGTGAGGGCATAACTCCTATTATAACACTGCTCTGCCTCTGTCCTGGAGTGGCGGAGAGGAGTCAGAAGCCACCTTTTCAATGGATAGCCCTTGTCACCCAGCAGCCATCAATCCAGTTGGGCTGGAGCACTGAAGAGCCTCAGCACCTGGGAGTGTCTGAGGATATAAGCGTCATGGGAGCTGTCAGGGTACCTTGCACAGACCTGCAGAATCCACATCCTGTGGTCACACACTACCTGGACGTTCATCGAGTGGAATCCCTTCCTGTTGATGAAGGTAATCGGCTGACCCGCTGGTGGCCACGTGTGTGCAGTCGATTGCACCCTGGATGCGTGGGAACCCAGCAATCACTGCAAACCCTCTGGCTCGCTCAGCCTGGCTGGCTTCGTCTGTATAGAAATGAATAAATGTCATTACCCACCTGAACAGAACATCAGTCACCAGCTTGATGTACTGTGGATAGCTGATTGGGACATTCCACAAAGATCCCCCACTGATCCTCTCTTCCTGCAGGAATGGCACTCAGCATTGGATAATGGCAGCGACTGCCCTCTTTTCACTTCTTCCTTGTTTTGGTTTAGGTTTGCCGCTACTTCTATGTGCTACAAATTGCACTGTCTCAGCTGTCTTTCTCCATGAGATTTTTTTTCCACCTCGAATAAAAATTGGATTTTGTTTTCTCACTTCTGCCTGACTTATTAACTGCACAGCTTTCAATCAGGTCCAATCTTCACTTGACTATTGGAAATTGATGAAATCTCTTCTAAGACACCTACAACAATGTAATGCTGGATTAATTCATCTTTCAGGGCTCTGTATCCACAATTCTCGCTAGTCAATATAAATCATTAATGAAGAAATCTATGGTCTCTCCTGGTCTTTGAATTTCGCCCTCTGTATATGATGTTTCTTCGAAGACTAAAATAAGTATCAAAGGCTTTGATAGCTTCTTCATAAGTTGCTGTATCTTTGTTTCTGCCCTGTCTGACCAATATGTCAGCTGCACTACTGCCTCTGGCGTAGAGAAGAATATTGACCTGCTCCTTGCTCATCTTCTCTGCTAGCCCCAAAGCTGTTCAGTGCCTGGTAAACCTGCAACGCCAGTTCTGTCACTTCTTGGCTTGATCCAGGCCTTTCATGTGGTCAACACACTCTGGTAAAGGTAGAATTTTCTCCATGGCTTCTCTTCACCGTAGCTTTACCTGTAGTTCCGATGAAGATTTTCCCATGGTGTCTTATCCTGTAGTCGTTTCTCTCGCTGCTTCTTCCAGTTGCTAGACTCTTTACTTGTTGCTTCTTTCAATGTGTTTTCTGATGCTGCCATTTGTTATCATCGTTGTGGGTCTTAGGCGGGGTTGTTCATGATCCTGATTTAAAGGTAATGCTGTAACCAAGGCTGTTGGTAAAATCTGCCTTTTTTATTGAACGTTATACTAACTATATATGATACAGACTCAACACAGGGCTCTACATAGAACTATCTCTCTCCATGCTCAGTTGTCATGCGATCTTACATCACTGATGATGTAGACAATATATTTATATATTTAACATTAATCCTTTATATGACAACCCTGCTCAGCACAATACGCCATAAAGTGAAGTTTCAAAATTCTTCTGCTATAGGTGTGGTTATCTGATTAGGCACCCCTGGTGTGGAATGACCCTTGCAGGCTGCACTGGTTGGGGAATCATGAGGCAAACCCTTAATCTTATATTCATTCATTTAAACTAATAGAAAGTTAGAGACTGTAGGCCTGTAATTTCCTCAGGTCTCTGCCGGAGTTCCGTTCCTCACCAGGGCTGCCCAATTTGGAAATTGGCCCTCAAATGATAAAAGAAATCCCTACAATTTAATGCGGGGAGTTGAAGACCAGACAATTGGTTCAGCTGAAAGATGGAAGACTGGTTCAGTTTAAGACTAGAGCTAACAATCATTCTTTCGTCACCTTCATCAAGGTTTAGTCCTGTTGGCTATGATGTCAGTTGAGCCACCAGATTGCTTTATGGTTAGTCCTGATTCATTTTTCGATATTGGGCCATAACTTCCTCAGAGCAGCAAACAGCGTCAGATCGCCATTCTGTGCCCAGTTACTTACGGGAATTTTTTTCCAGCCTGCCTCGCCCGGCCTTCCGACTCAGGCTGGGGGTCAGACCTCGGCGGAGGGTCGGAACTCAGGGGAAGGTCGGGTCAGGCCTACAGGCAGTGGGGTGCGGGGCGGGTTGGGTTGGTCCTGCAGGGTGGGCCGGAACAGGTCAGGGAGGGATCAGGCCTCAGGCGGGTGTGGGGGTGAGTCCAGCCTGTGGAAGGGGGCAGGAGCCCCATGCGGGTGCGGGTATCCCCATGGGCTGTCAGGAGGGTGGGGAATACTGTGGGGATGGTGGTTAGTTGGGGGTTGAAGGGGAGTCCCATGTGGTGGGTGGGGGGTTGGGGTGAGGGGGGTTGATCTGGGTTTTTACAATAATTACCCAGAAGTTAGGAGAGGTTTAATTCTTCTAGCTTTTTCTGAGTAACCCTGTCAGAACATCTGAATTCTGTGATTTCAATTGCATTTTCAGATGGATCCCAGCGCAGGGCAATTGCCCAGAGGAAGTTTGCGCTTCTGGGCAATTGCTGTGCAAAGCCTTACCTGTGAAGTTCTGAGAGGGGTTCCCCAGCACATCTTCGGGTACACACCCTCCCCCCAATCTGATGCTGGGGAGCTCGGAAGTTACGGCTCATTATCTATTCTTCCTGCAGTCATTGTGAAGCTGTTCTACATCACAATACAGCACAGGGAGAATGATATCAAAGCCATTGCCAGGGTCCCATGTACCTTTCATTGAGCTTCACGTATTACCGCTTCACATCAATGACTTACGCTTGACTGATAAAGGTTTTACAGAGCTCGTGGTGGAAAACCAACCATTATTCCTTTTCAGTGAGGCCTGACATTACTGATTGCTACATGGCCCCTCCTCTGTTAGCGTGCTTTCAGTTGCCCACTTTCCTTTCCATCATCAAACACAGATGGCTTTGAGGACTCACTGCCTCAGGATTTCCCACCTCCGCTCACATCAGCAGAGGTTGAAGTTTGATAAAGAGTGTTTCTGAGCTTGGATTCTCTGCAAGGCCAACATAAGGCTACAGGCACGGTAATGTCTTTGCTATGGGGTCAGTTAAAATGCACATTAAGTACGCACTGCCTATATTTAGAAACTCTGTCATGCAAATTTAGATGCCATTTCCCTTCTGTGAAAGTATAAATCAAAAGTATTCTTGTCAGATCTTGAAATATTATGTGACAATGTTGAATATTAACCATGTTGAGATATTTATGTTCAAGTACTGTTGGAGAATGTTGAATATTTGCTGAGATTATTGAAATGTTAACTGGAATTGTTGAAATATTAGCCTATTATATTGAAGTATTTGCTGAGTATTTTGTATACTAGTTGGGTATGTTCAGCATTAACTGAGTTTGCTGAAGCAATTGTAAAATTAGTTGACATCCAAAACTCTGCAGCCTGTGTCCTAGCTCGCACCAAGGCCTGCTCACTGATCATCCTTGTGCTCACTTAATAACACTGGCTCCTGATCACTCTATACTGCCATCTTAAAATTCTCCTCCTTGTTTTCAAAGCCCTTCATGGCCTTGTTCCGCCCAATATTTGTAACCTCCTCCTACTGTACCCTTCAGGAACTCTATACTTGTCCAATTCTGGCCTTTGTTGCATTGTCCTGTTCCTTTGCCCCACCATTGCTGGCTGTCTTATCAACCATCGAGGCCCTAAGCTTTCAAATTCCCTCTCTCAACCTCTCCACCTCTCTGTCCTCATTCAAGAAGCTTCTTAAAATCTACCTCTGTGACCATTCTAGTGTCTCCTTTTTTTAGCTCAGTGTCAATTTTGTCTGATTACACTCCTGTGATGTGCCTTGGGATGCTTTACTATGCTGAAGGTGCTATATAAATGCAAGTTGTTGTTGTTGAGTTAGTTGAGTTATTGTTGATTTAATTATAATATTATATTAGCTAAGTAATGAAGCAGTTGCTGAGTATGTTGTGTATTAGTATGTTGAGCATCAATGGAGCATTGGTTGAATTAGTTGAAGTGTTAAATGAGTATGCACTTTTATTTGCTGTGTTTATTGAAGTATTAGCTTAGTAGATTAAAGCATTAACAGGTAATTCACCCTCTGAATGAAAAACAGAAATCATTTATTGATATATGACTGTAATTTAATGATATGTAATGACTCTGTTCATGAAAGATTCATCAGCATCTGTATTTGCAGCAGACCCTGACCAAATATGTACATATCTCATTAACTTAAATACCAAAGTCCAGTGATTGATTAAATCAAAATAGCCAAGTTGAAATTCTGATATTAATTACTTCAGGGTCAATTGAAATTAAATTTTACGTTTATACAATTAACAGTGTGAAACTGGAGGTGAGATTTTAACTCATTCAAAATCCATCCACTTGCAAAGATTTAAAATCGGACCCTGGGTGTCTGAAACCTTAATGAAACAGAAACTGTTTCTCGCTGTATAGAGATTTGACAGTGCAATTCAACTCTTTGTTAATTGAATGCAGTTGTTCTTCAGCCTGAGAAATTGGTTGGAATATAGGATGAGTCAATCATTAGATAATCATAGAATGAATACAGCACAGAAGTAGGCCATTTGGTCTGTTGAGTCTGCGATGGCTATCTGCCAGCACAATCAACTGGTCTTACTCCCTACCCTTTCCCTGTTGCCCTGCAAGTTTTTGCCCCTCAGGTGCTTATCTAACTCCTTTTTGAAAGCCAGGATTGAATCTGCCTCTGCCAAACTCTCAGGTAGTCCATTCAAGGTCATAACCCGTCATTGTGCAAAAATGTTTTTCCTCGAATCTCTCATGGTTCTTTTGCCAGTTATCTTAAATCTGTATTCTATGGCTCTTGACCCTTCCACCAATGGGAAGAGTTTCTCTCCACTACTCTGACCAGACCCTTCATGATTTTGAACAACTCTATCAAATCTCCTCTCAGCCTTCTCTTCTCTGAGGAGAACGATCCCAGCTTCGCAAACCCATACGCATAATTGAAGTCCCTCATCCCCTGACACCGGTCCTGTAAATCTATTCTGTCACCCTCTCTATGGCTTTCACATCTTTCTGAAAGTGCAATGCTCAGAAGTGGACACAATACCCCAATTGAGGCCGAACCAGTGTTATATAAGAGGTACACTATAACTTCCTTACTTTTGTACTCTATGCCTCCATTTCTGAAACCCAAGATTCCGTATGTCTGATTAACCACTTTCTCAACCTATCTTGTCACCTTCAACAGTTTGTGCACATATACCCTCAAGTTCCTCTGCTCCTGCACCCCTTTGGAATTGTACCCTTTAGATGATATTACCTCTCTTCTTTCTTCCTACCAAAATGCATCACTTCACACTTCTCTGCGGCAAATTTCATCTGCCAGCATCCACCCATCACCCCAGCCTGCCTATGCCCTCTTGAAGTTTATCAGCGCCCTCCCCACTGTTTACTACATCTCACTGCTTTGTGTCATCTGCAAAATTTGAGTTTGTGCCCTGCACACACAAGGTCAAGTCATTAATATGAATCAAGAAAAGCAAGGGTCCCAATACTGGCCCCTGGGGAATCCCATTGTATAGCTTCCTCCAGTCCAAAAAATAACCATTCACAATACACTCCATTTCCTATCCTTTTCTACTTTCATATCCATGTTCCACTGCCCCTATTATTCCATGGATTTCAACTTTGCTGACAAGTCTATTATGTGGCACTTTATCAAATGTCTATTGGAAGCCCATAACCATAAGTTCATCGACCCTTTGTGCTATCTCATCAAAATACCCATTCAAGTTAGTTGAATATGATTTGCATTGCAGGCTTTCCTTATTTAATCCACACATGACCAAGTGATAATTAATTTTGTCCCAGGTAATCGTTGCTAAACAATTTCCTACTACCAAAGTTGAACTAACTAGTTTGTAGTATTGGGTTTATTCTTACACCCTTTTGCAATTCTCCAGTCCTTTGGCACACCCCTGTATTTAAGGAGGATTGGAAGATTATGGCCAGAGCCTTTGTAATTTCTATCCTTGCTTCCCTTTACAACCTAGGATGCAACACATCCAGACCTGCGGTCTTATCAACTTTAAGTATAACCAGCTCTCCAATTCCTCCTCTTTATCCATTTTAGCCCATCTAGTATCTCAGCTACCTCCTCTTTCACTGTGAGTCTGGTAGCATCTTCTTTGTTGGTAAAGTACTTATTTGCACCTCAGCCTTGCCCTCTCTCCATACCTTTTTGGTCTCTAATCAGCCCCACTCCTCTTCTTACTGACCTTTTACTAATTATTTCCGATAGAAGACCTTTGGATTCCCTTTTCTGCTAGCTGCCAGTCTCTTTTCACTATATTTTCTTTTCCTCTCTTATTAACCTGTTCATTTATTCTTTGAACTTTCTATATATTGAGCCTGATTCTCACTTATATTATCAACTGTTATCTGTCCCTTTTTTTCTGTTTCATCTTACTCTGTTGCCCTTTCATCTTCTGGGGAGCTCCGGCTCTGTTTGTACTACCTTTCCCGTTCTTGGGAATTTACCTCGACTCTACCCGGACAATCCCTTCTCCAAAGGCAGCCTATTGCTTGATTACAGCTTTGCCTGCCAATCTTTCATTCCAATTTACCTGAGCCAGATCTGTCTCCAGCAGTTAAGTATTTTCACTCTAGAAGCTAACACTTCTGGTGTTATGAACACTGTTCCCTAAATGTTCCCCTACTGACACTTGATCCACTTGACCCACCTTATTCCCCAGAGGTAGATCCAGCAATGCCTCCTTCCTCGTTTGGCCAGAAACATATTGATCAAGACAGTTCTCCTGAACATACTTCAGAAACTCTACCCCCTATCTGCCCTTTACACTATTACTGTCTCACTCGATATTAGGATAATTACATTCTCCTATTATCACTGCTCTATACTTCTTGCCCCTCTCTGTAATTTTCCTACAAATTTGCTTCTCCATATCCTTCCCACTAGCAGATAGTCGACAGAACACACCCAGTATTGTGTTATTTGGACGGGTGAGAGTAACAGTTCCAGTTTGAAAAGAAAGAAAGACTTGCATTTATATAGCTCCTTTCACAACCTCACGATGTCCTGAAGTACTTTACAGTCAATGTTGTAATGTTGGAAATGCAGCAGGCAATTTGCGCACTGCAAGTCCCAGGTGATCTGTTCCCTCACTGTGCCGTTATCAGCTTACAATTTCAACAATTTATGCGCAAAACGTTTCACACCTTAACACTCAAAAGCAAGTCTAACTAACCACAGATGCTGCTGGAGACATGCAAAATAGGACCCAATGTATTGAAGTTACAGATACAATGGGCCAGATTTCGCTGGAATAAGGCATCACACAGCATGGCCCAATTAGTTAAACTTGTTCGTGTCCGCTTAGATTGCAAAGCTCTTTACTACAAAGTTGCTGGAAGTGTAAGCTGATAATGGTGCAGGGAGAGCACCAGAATATCTGGGACCTCAGTGAACAATAGTTTATCTCTTCAACCAATGTGATTAAGGATTTGGAATACAGGAAGGACTGAAAAGGAGGTTGAATTAGAGTGGGGGAATTCAATGTATAATCAATACAAGAAGACAAAAACAGGGAGGGATAGATCGGATTAAGAGAGAGAATGAAAAAAGAGGCAAAGAAAATGTAAGAAATATTTTTGAAAATTTAACTTAATATTTTTAAAATCTAGAACAATTCATCTGATAAAATGAGACTACACTTACATTTGTTTAATTTCTGGGTAAGAGAAATTGACAGCCAGTCATTCATAATTATCATGGTGTTAAAAGGATACTTACAATGTTAATTACTAGATTAAACCTTTTAGTGGTGAGCCTAATAGGCAATTAACGTGCAAATACAGTAATTTCATGAAAATTATGAGGACGTTAAGCATGAGATGCTGTTTTTGCAAAGCTAATAGCAGAGTAGCATAAATCAGACAGCAATTGTGGCCATTAACACTTCACAGGGCATCTCTTCCTCATTACAAGTTGATGGCTGAGTGGCACATTAATACCAGCGTGTGTCATTCAGACGCTGTTATTTTTTTCAGCAAAGTTTGGCTTAATATGCGTAAGGTGCAAATACTGGAGGCGGATTTTTCCCAGAATTGCTCTAAGTGCGGTAGCAGGTGGGTAAAATGGAGTCCTACCCGCTGATGAAAATGGCAGGTTTTCACGTAGTATCTTCCCGAACCCGCCTCATTATATATTCACTCCCGCAAAACACACCGATTCCATGGCGGGCGGGCTGTCATTTGCCTGCCCGCCATCACCCCACTGTTGCATCACACTGGTCGCCAGCAAAGCGCTTATCGCCACCAGCTCACCACCGCTGCCTGGGAGACCTGGCCAGCAAAGACAAAAGAGTGCAGCCCCCCGATTCAACAATGGGTCCCTCGAGTGACTGCTGGATGCGGTAGAGGCCCGCCGAGATGTGCTCTACCCTCACTCTGGCCGCGGGATGAGCAGCAAAGTCACTGACCTGGCTTGGAAGTCGGTGGCAGTGGTGGTCAGCGCAAACGCCCTCCAGAGGAGGACAGTCACCCAGTGCCACAAAAGGATGAATGACCTCCTCCGTTCTGCCAGGGTAAGTCACTCTTTTTATCACTCCCAACTCACACACTCACAAACCCATCACACATCCAGAGGGCCCTCAACCACTGCCATCAACAAGGTCCACCAGCATTCACTCTTTCACACACACCGTCATTGTCCTCAGCCCATTCATGGGACTACTCGTCACCTTATCATACTTACTTATCATCTGGCTGGCAAGTGTCCTGATATACTCTCCCCATCTCTATCCATGCAGGACAAACTGGCTCACAACAGGAGGGAAAGGGCGCAGACAGGTGGAGGGATGCTGGAATTCAAAGTTCTGACAGAATTTGAAAACAGAGCCATCCAGCTGGCTGGCGTTGACCAGGACCGGTCCTGTGCTGACGGTGAGGTCGGAGCTGCTCTACCAAGTGAGGATCCAGCAGTGCAACATCCATCAGACAACCGTGCCGTGAGTGATGTGTCCTCTTTCACAGGCCACTGCCATGCATTAATTATCTCCCCTCGCTTTCACAGGCACATCTGCCAAACAGCCGACAGAGTCCATGACCTAGGGCCTCCAATCAAGCCCTGAAGAAATCTCTGAAGAGAAATCTGGAGGCATCCTCTCTGAAATCCCGTCACAGCGCTCACCCACACCCTCCACCAGCACAGAGACACACACCTCGGTGGGACCTAGCTTTAGAGTAGCCGCGGGATCACAATCTGGTCACATCACACTGTCTGATCCACAGCAGGCGGAGGCAGGGACTTCCCAGGTCCCTGGCACTCGGAGGACTGCTGGAGGCCAAAACGTTGCTGAGTCCAAGTCAGATGATGATCCTCTGAACTCGGTCATGTCACAGTTGCTGGAGCTGCAAAGGCAAGCTCGGGAACATCAGGAAGGAATGTCCGCTGCACTTCTTAGATTGCAAGGCACGATGGAGGAGTCCGTCTGTCTTCAGGCTGAAGTAATAGCGCTGGCATTGCAATGTACCGAGGTCAACACTGGCAGGATAGCAGCCGCCGTGGTGACCTTGGCCTAAGACGTCACTCCTGCACTGCTGCACGGGCTCAGCTCCGTCGCTGATGCCATAGTTGGCCTCCAACGGTGTGTATGTGAGAGGGGTGCTGGGCAGCTCGATCTCACTCCACTACCCATTCCGCTCACGGAGTCAGCCAGGGGCCCTCGGGAACCCAAAGGGAGGAGGATCAGCAGGTTCACACTCTTGGGCCATCCACCCAGGTGACACTGGGAGTGACCGGTCCATCTGAATCCGCCCTTCCTGTGACCTCCGCAGATCCAGCTTCACAGACCAAGGAGGGTGCCTATGGCTCCTTGTTCTGATGGGCAGTGTTCTTGTCATTCAGATGTGAAACCTTTCTGCACAAGATAGATGCAGGTGTCACAGTCCAGGGCCTCTTCCCTGTGCTCTGTGCAGCCTTTAGACCACAGTGATTGTCCAGCCTCACACTCCCTGGAAACATTACTGATGCCTGCACCTCAGCAGTGCTGGTCATTGCAGTCAGAATGTAGTGGGCAGGCGCCACAGAGTTCTCTCATACTCTCTGTGTGATCTCAGCACCTTTAAGTTGGGGCTGGACCCCATCACACCAGAACCTGAGATCAGTGATACTGTGCATTATCAAGAGTTTGAAGATTAAAGGAAAATTGGACATTTTTAAAACCTAGACACTGAACTGGAGTTATTTCTCCAAGGACATATATAGTTATGTTAATGCATGTATCTGGTAATGTAATAGTGTAATAAGTATAGGAGATAGTGTGAGATGGGTTATTAAAATGAAGCCGTCTTTTGGAATTATGACAGTTCATTTTCGAAATGGAGGGTGATGTCATGAAGCTATTAATGTAGATAACGTTATTGGATTTTTTTTTAAATAGAGGGTTAGTCTGTGGGTGTGTCTTAATTGGATTAAAGCCAGCTAGTCTGAGTGCTTCGATGTGTACTAGTTTTGAAATGTAAGAGAGGTAGAGTTCATTTACATTTTGTTGAATAGAGCATTCAAGAAAGGGAGTGAAATCTAGTATCTAACTAGCAGAGACCAAGCAATGTTTATATTACTGATAAAATTGGTACTATGAAAGGGGTTTTATTGTTAGAAGAGGTGGAGTTCTAGTGGGCTGGTGATACAATGAGAATTTACATTCCATGAGATGTGCTGGGTATAACAAATAGCAGGTTCATGTGTGCAGGGCAGAGGCAATGTAAGATCAAAGCCTGTAAGCCTACAACTGTGTCTGCAAAGGAACCAAAGTGAAAGGAACCTCATTTTGAACTTGTACAGTAAAAACGCTTTGCCTGATGTCTGCTCAAAGCCTAAGGGTTGCTGTTGTCTTAATGGAGATAGTTTGGGAATTTGTTAAAAGTTATGATAGTAGTAATTTGTAGCCATGTGCATATATTTAACTTGTGTAAATTAATAAATGTCTCAGGTAGTTTGATATAAAAACCTCTCAAAAGCTGGTGGTTTGATTCCTGAATTTAGAGTTGCATCTCAAACATACCACTTAAAAATATAGGTTATGACAGTTGTTTAAAGTTTCCCCCTGGGATTTTTAAATAATTCAGCTTTACCAATTGTTGTGTCATAAGGCTTCCCCTCCCAACCTCACCGACACCATCATTCCCCCTTCACAATCTCACCCCACCCTGGTGCACCTTCCTCTCCCAGTCAAACCTAGACCTTCCGCTCCACCCCCTTGATGATCATCCTAGCAGATCATGGACAGGGCACTGATGTGCCAAAGCAGACCTTCACCTTCACCTTCCATGAGCTGCTTCGCGTAAGAGAGAAGGGTGAGTGTATGTGTGTGCGCACATGTGTGTGAGAGAAGGGGTGAGCATGCAAATGTATGTGAGAGAGGCAGTGAGCATGCACATTTGAGAGAGAGAGGGGTGAGGGTGCGCATGTGTGTGTGTGAGAGAGGATGAGCGTGCATGTGTGTGTAAGAGAGGGGGTGAGAGTGCATGTGTGTCTGAGGGAGGGGATGAGCGTGCGCATGTGTAGGAGAGTGGTGAGTGTGTGTTAGAGAGGGGGTAAGCGTGTGTGGGAGAGGGTGAGTGTGTGTGGGACAGACGGTGAATGCGCATGCCTGTGTGTGTGTCTGCGTGTGTCCATGAGAATCCACCCAGTATGTGATGCACGTGTTCCTCCAGGGTCAGGTATCTTCTGCTCCTTGGATGTCCGCGATGTGAGTAAGGCTCTGACAGTAAGTCCTGACTTCTGCATGTCACACTTGTCAAGACGCCTTTTGCACTGTTGTGTTTTCCCGCTGACATGGGCGGGATGATTCCGGTGAGCAGGGTTGTAATGAAATGCAGTTGTATTAAAAAGACATCTCTGATGTGCAGTGGCGGGAAACACGGCCCAATACTGACAGGCAGAGTGAACGATTGCAAACCAGTTTCACAACGGCGTGAAACCGATTTTTGGCCTTCCCATCATGTTGTCTGCTCATGTCCGCCATGACGCCTGACGCCAACGGCACAGAAAACTCTGCCCTATGTGTGAAAGGGGTGGGAATGTGTCTGTGATCAAGAATCCAGGCCACTTTCAGGTTGCAGGTTCTGAACAGAAGGGAGCGAATTGCTTACTAGATTGTAGTTATTACTCAGTCTTTACCACTTTATGATCATTTACTGCCACTCTTTCTGAAACTTTTCAGATGATTAACACAAAAGACAGAAATGGTCCAGGAAATAACAGAAGCCGTCAGTCTGCGAAGGTAAATGTGATACTTGTCAATATTCCTGAATGCTGTGAGTGTAGAAGGCACAAGACATGTTTCCAATATATATATTTTGAGATTACCTTAACGTACATGAGTGTCCGATGGTGGAAGGTGAGGGATAATAGTGTTGGGTTCATAATTCTCCATTCGGGCCATGCAGAATCAGCATCAAGGCCTCGCAGGATCAAGCAACCCATTGATAGTGAGTGCTTTCATCTCATCGTTGAATCTAAGCCCAGATCCCTGGATAAGGAGAATTATATGGGTGATTTTGTGATCCTACTCTCCCATTGAGGAGCCCTGCACAAAGTGACCCTGAGTTGGAAATAGGCCTACGAGGTTGTGCACCCAATTCTTTAACCTGTGGCCCTTGCCAGCAGGGTTTCCCACATTTTTAAAATTCATTCACGGGATGTGGGCTTCACTAGCCAGGCCAGCATTTATTGCCCATCCCTAATTGCCTTTGAGAAGGTGGTGGTGAGCTCCTTCTTGAACCGCTGCAGCCCATGTGGTGTAGGTACACCCATAGAGCTGTTAGGGAGGGAGTTCCAGGATTTTGACCCAGTGACAGTGAAGGAACAGCGATATATTTCCAAGTCAGGATGGTGAGAGGCTTGGAGGGGAACTTCCAGGTGGTGGTGTTCCCATCTATCTGCTGCCTTGACCTCTAGATGGTAGTGGTCGTGGGTTTGGAAGGTGATGTCTAAGGAACTTGGGGACAGGACTATAAATAAGTAAATAAAACCGCAATGTTAAAATTATTTGGGGCCTATGTTTGGATGAGTGTCTTACCCCCTTTCTCCCTCTCCCTCTGATTTCTGGCAGTGAGGAGAAACTATTTAGTTCCGGCTTGTGCAACCTTTCCTAGTTGGGGGACCATATTTCAATTTTTCTCACACTCGGAAAGATAGGGTTTGGTGCAACATTAAACCTGAATTTCAAATAAAAGCTGACGTAAGATAAGAAACAACTTGGTGAGCAAAAAAAAACACAACAATAAATTGATAATAAATAATGAGTACTAAGTAAAGACAGCCTTGCGAGTGTGAAAGAGTGAGACTGTGTATGTCGAGTAACTCCAAGTATCAGGATGCTTATTCACGCACAATCACCCACTGTGAGAGTGCCTGTTGGTGTATGGGGAGTGAAGGCGAATGAGAACCCTGTGAATAGAGTAAGCCAGACACACACTCTCCCCTCTCTATTACCCCCGTCTCTCACACACACACACAGACACACACACAGGCACGCACGCTCACCCTCTGTCCCACACGCACTCACCCTCTCCCACATATGTGCATGCTCACTCCCTCTCTCAGACACACATGCACTCTCACCCCCTCTCACACACACACATGCGCACGCTCCCCCTCACTCTCTCTCAAATGTGCATGCTCACTGCCTCTCTCACATACATCTGCATGCTCACCCCTTCTCTCACACACATGCGCACACACACATACATTCACCCTTCTCTCTTACACATGCATGTGCACACACACACACTCACCCACCCTCACACTCACTCATCCATCCACCCTCGCACTCACTCACTCACCCACCCAGCCTCACATTCACTAACTCACCATCACTCACTAAATTAACTTAGGGGCGGGGGTATGTGCAATGAGAGTTGGAGCTAGGCCTGAGGCCTAGTGGCACCCAAATGCAGGTACCTGCCAAGTAGCTGGGGGAATCGTGAGGGTGAACCGTGGGGAAGCGGTGGGATGTAGGGAGTACCAGGGGGGAGCTGGGGGGGAATGCAGCTGGGCCAGAGCATCGTGGGAAAGCATGGTGAAAGTGAGCTTCAAAAACTTTTTCTTCAAATACTCGCAGTTGCTGGTGTTCGCTGCTCCTCCAATCACTACTTGTTTCTCTCCCATGTTTGATGCTATGGGTTCAGTGGTGAGCCTATCTGCAGCAAACAGAGGAGAAAAACCGGCGGTGATTGGAGGAGCTGGCCCCTGAAGAAACCTTCAAATGCACTGAGCCATCTTACCGGCATTTTCATCAATCGTTCCACAGGCCGAGGGTTGGACAAGTCTGATTTCGTTGATATCTTACGGCTCTGGTGGTTAATAATAATGTCATTATAACATATAAGATTCTGAGGGGACTTGACAGGGTGGATGATGAAAGGATATTTCCCCTTGTGGGAGAGACTAGAAATGGGGGACACAGTTTAAAAACAAGCGGTCGCCCATTTGAGACAAAGGTGAGGAGGAATTTTTTCTCTCTCAGAGGGCCATGAGTCTTTGAAACCCTCTTCCCCAGAGAGTGGTGGAGGCAGAGTCAATGAAAATCTTTAAGGCAGAAGTAAACAGAACCTTGATTAACAAGGGAGTCAAAGGTTATCTGGAATAGGCGGGAATGTGGAGTTGGAACCACAATCAGATCAGCCATGATCTTATTGAAAGGTGGAGCAGGCTCGAGGAGCCAAATGGCCTACCTCTGCTCCTAATTGGTATGTTTGTATGTTTCTTCGTTTGTTATACTAATGGTAACAAGGAAAACTAAGCCGTAGCAAGTTTAAGGACAGTTTCAAATTTCAGGCTGGGAAAGTGGGATAACTGGAGAAGAACATTGATCCACCATCCAGGCAGGTAAATCATGTCAGCTTGGCTCAGTTGGTGTTAATCTCATCTCTGTGCTAGGGGATCATGGGTTCAAACCCCACTCCAACACTTGAGCTCAGAACATAGGCTGACACTCCAACTTAGTACTGATGTTAAACCCAAAAGCTAATCTTCATATGGATTCAAAAGAGTCCACGCCCTTACTTGGAGAAAGAAATTATTCCGGCCAAATCCCTCCCTCAACCAAAAACAGATGAACTATCATAGGAACAGGAACAGGTCATTCAGCCCCTCGAGCCTGTTCCGCTATTTAATGAGGTTAATGCTGATCTGTGACCTAACTCCATATATCCTGCAGTGGCTCAGTTGGTAGCACTCTCGCCTCTGAGTCACAAGGTCCTTGCTCAAGTCTTATTCCTGGACTTGAACATAAAAAGTAAGGCTGGCACTCCAGTACTGAGGGAGTGCTGCACTGTCAGAAATTTCATCTTTCACATGAAATGTTAAATTGCAGCCATATCTGCCTGTTCGGGTGGTTGCAGAATATCCCATGATACTATTTCAAAGAAGAACAGTGGAGTTATCCCTGGTGTCCTTGCCAATATTTATCCCTCAAACAACATCACAGAAACAGATTATCTGTTTATTATCACATTGCTGTTTGTGGGAGATTGCTGTGTGTAATTTGGCTGCTGTTTCCTATATTACCACAGTAACTACACTCCATAAGTATTTAATTGGCTGTAAAGTGCTTTGAGATGTCCTGTGAGTGTGAAAAGTGTGATATAAATGCAAGTCTTTTTCCCCTTAAAAAATTTGCTTAACAAAAATCTACCTCAGGTTTAAAATGAAAAACTGATTTAGCATCAATTGCTATTTGCGGATGAGAGTTCCAAAACTTCTACCAACCTTTGTGTGCAGAAAGTGTTTCCTAATTTCACTTCTGCAAGGTCTGGCTCTAATTTTTAAACTATCCTCTTATCCTGGACTCCCCAAGCAGCAGAAATAGTTCCTCTCTATCTACCCTATCTGTTCCCTCTAATATCCTGAGAACGTGAATTACATCACCTCTTAACTTTCTAAATTTCAGGGAATACACCCCTGCTTTGTGAAATCTCTCCTCACAGTTTGTTCCAGTCAACTTAGACTGCATTCCCTCCAACACCAATGTATCCTTTCTAAGGTGTGGTGGTCAGAATGGTTCACAGTAACTCCAGTTGTGGTCTAACCAGGGCTTTGTGTAGCAGAGGGATGACTTCTACCCCCTTGTTCGAGTCCTCTAGATATAAAGGCCAGCATTCCATTAGCCTTTTTGACTATTTTCTATATCTATTGATTGCATTTCACTGATTTATATACCTGGGTCCCCCAAAGTCTCTTTGGATCTCCATTATTTCTATAAAAAAAGCAGAGTACTATTTAAATGGAGAATGGCTGCAGAATTCTGAGGTGCAGAGGGATCTAGGTATTCTAGTGCATGAGTCACAAAAAGTTAGCATGCAGGTAAAGCAAATAATCAAGAAGGCTAATGGAATGCTATCCTTTATTACAAGAAGAATTGAAAACAAAAATGCTTCAGTTATACAGGGCATTGGTGAGAGCACACCTCAAATACTGTGTGCAGTTTTGGTCTCCTTATTTAAGGAAGGGTATAAATCCATTGGAGGCGGTTCAGCGGAGGATTGACACCTGGAATGAGCAGGATGTCTTATGAGGAAAGATTTGGCAGACTGGGCTTGTTTCCGCTGGAGTTTAGAAGAGTGAGGGGTGACTTGATTGAAGTATACAAGATCCTGAACGGTATTGACAAGGTGGACATGGAAAGGATGTTTCCTCTTGTGGGTGATTCCAGAACTAGGGGGCACTGTTTTAAAATTAAGGGTTGCCCTTTTAGGACAGAGATGAGGAGAACTTTCTTCTCTCAGAGGGTTGTGCGACTTTGCAACTCTCTGCCTCCAAAGGCAGTGGAGGCGGGGTCATTGAATATTTTTAAGGCAGGTGTAGATAGATTCTTGTTAGGCAAGGGAATCAAAGGTTATCGGGATAGATGGGAATGTGGAATTTGTCACGAAAGTATAATAATTCTCATAATATTATTGTGATTTATTGTGTAAGTAGGTTAATAGTGAGGCTTGGTTAGTTTCTGCGCGTGTGTGTGTGTATGCGTACGTATGTGTATGTGTGTGTGTGTGCGGGATTTAATTGAATTGGAGACAGTTGGTCTGGAGGGTTTGACTCATCAAAAGAAGCTAGGTTTGAAACGCTAAATATGTAAACATGGCTGAAGTCTTAGAATGTGAGGTGAGGAGAATTTGCATTTTTAGATAAATCAGGGTAGCTTGAATTTCAAAGAGATGGTAGGATGTTACACCTAGCCAGAGAAGCTAGACCAAGCAGTGTGTTTGTTTTTCCCAAAGGTTATTGATAATATTAGCACTATGAAAAGATTTATATTACAAGAAAGGTAAAGTTCCAAAGACATATAGGAACAATGAGATTTACATTAAAAAGGAGAAACATGTATAAAGAAGATTGAGTGATGTGTTAGAGAAGGCATTGTAAGATCTATCAGAAGTGTGAAAAGCCTCCAGTATTTGTGCATGAAGTTTGCTGTCTACAGAAAGCAAAGCTGGGAAAAGCCATTTTGAATTCTACTGTTCAGGGTAGTGTGTTGACTTGCCTGGATCTGTTTAAATCAATTTGTTTGTCAACACCCCTTTGTCCTTTTGTCTATGACATCTTTGGCAGTCTCTTCTTGGCCTCCACCTATCACTGGCCCCCTATCGAGCTCTACCTGTCCCACCCCCCTTTACCAGCTTATATTCCACCTCATTTCTAGATGTTAGTTCTGATGAAGGGTCATATGGACTCGAAACATTAACTGTATCCCTCTCCGCAGATGCTGTCAGACCTGCTGAGTTTTTCCAGGTGTTTTTGTTTTTGTTCATTAATTTGTTTTTACTGTTGCTTTAATGGGGATGTAACTGGGAGCCAGATTAATTAGGGGTTTTAAGAGTTATTATAGTAGTAATCTGTAGACCTATGTAGAGCTAGGGGATACAGTTTAAGAATAAGAGCCCTTTGAAGGCTGAGATTAGGAGAATTTTTTTCTCTCAGAGGGTCCTTAGTCTGTGAAATTCTCTTCCCCAGGGAGCAGTGGAGGCTGGGTCATTGAACTTATTCAAGGCAGAGTTAAACAGATTTTTGATAGACAGGGGAGTCAAAGGCTATCCTTGAAATCTTTTCTTTCGTTAATAAATGTTTAATTTATTTTTCTAAACATTTTCTAAAAATTTTCCTAACAAAATCTCTTAAATCTGGGAGGATTTATTATGATGGAATTGAGGGCACACATCTCCAAATAAATGCAAATTGAAATACCATTGTGATAGCGGGATCAAGTTTCTCTTGTGGATTCGATCCACCTGGCACATATCAGCTGCCGCGTCATAACAAATTCGAAATACAAACAGATCAGGCATGATCTTATTGAATGGCAGAGCAGGCTCCGGGGGTTGAATGGCCTACTTCTGCTCCTATTTCATATGTTTGTAAATTTTCACCATTTAGAAAGTACTCTGATCTATTTCCTTTTAGGCCCAAAGTGGCTGACCTCACATTTACCTACATTGAAAAATTTTGCCCATTCACTTAACCTATCAGTATCTCTTCGTAATTTTATGCTTCCACCTACACTGTTTACAATGCTACCTATCTTTGTGTCATCCAAGTCATTAATAAATATGGTGAATTGTTGGGGCCCTGTAGGACACATATAAAATACATAAATATATAAGATCCTGAGGGAACTTGAGATACCCAGAGGATATTTCCACTTGTGTGGGTGACTAGAGCTAGGGGGTACAGTTTAAGAATAAGAGCCCTTTGAAGGCTGAGATTAGGAGAATTTTTTTCTCCTAGAGGGTCCTTAGTCTGTGAAATTCTCTTCCCCAGGGAGCAGGTCATTGAATTTATTCAAGGCAGAGTCAAACAGATTTTTGATAGACAGGAGAGTCAAGGGTTATGGGGGTGGGGTGGGGGGGGAGCAGACAGGGAAGTGGAGTTGAGACCACAAACAGATCAGCCAAGAGCTTATTGAATGGTGGAGCAGGCTTGAAGGGCCGAATGGCCTACTCCTGCTCCTAAGTCCTATGCTCCTATGACACCAGCAACTGTATCCGTTGAAATTTAGAAGAGTAAGAGGTGACTTGATTGAAACATATAAGATCCTGAGGGGCCTTGACAGGGTGGATGTGGAAAGGACGTTTCCTAATGTGGGAAAATCTAGAACTAAAGGTCACTGTTTAAAAATAAGGGGGTTGCCCATTTAAGACAGAGATGAGGAAAAATCTTTTCTCTCAGAGGGTCATGAATCTTTGGAACTCTCTTCATCTAAATGGAGTGGAAGCAGAGTCTTTGAATATTTTAAGGCAGAGCTAGGTAGATTCTTGATAAATAAGGGGGTTAAATGTTATGGGGGTAGGTGGGCATCTCGAGCTGAGGTTACAATCAGATTAGCCATGATCTTATAGAATGACGGAGCAAACTCAACGGGCCGAATGGCCAATTTCCTAAGCATGTCAATAATTTGCCTCCAGGACCATGGGCTTCAATTGTAGCTAACAGTCTCTTGAGGGACTTTATCAAATGTCTTCTGAAAATCCATGTAAATAACATGCATTGACACCCCCCTATCACTAATAACATATCAAAGATTTCTTGCCTATGAGCTTTTGGAATGCCCTGAGGATGTGAAACATTCTATATAAGTACAAATTCTTTTATTTTTTCTCACATGCTCTATGCATGGTACCAAAACAGCAACTGATGGAGCTGCAAAAATACTTACACATCTTAGAAAACTTGACATTCAGCATGGTCAACTAAAGCAGAGCATCAATCACAGGGTCAATAGAAATTTTTTTTTAAATCATTCTCAGGATGTTGGCATCGCTATGGTTATCAGAAGCCCAAGTTTTGCCGGGTCAGGCCCGGATTCTCATTAAATGTTACCGTGTCTCGATAATTTGCGTAAAATAGCGTAACTGTCCCGGGTTGCAGCTTTTCCCTCTTTACATGAACCATGTCAAAGATTTCCGTCAGCCCTTCACCTTTTCACACAGCATCAGCATTTCATCTCTTTACTTCCTCTCCCCTTCCCTTTACTTCATGCTCCATTTACTGTCAGCAAACTCAAAGAAACCCTCCCAGCTACACCTTGTAAATTGGAATGCCATCAACTTGCTGATACTTAAGCAGTTGTGCCAGGACACTCCCATGTGCACAGAAACCTTCTCACTGCCATCCAGGTCTGGCACCGGTGGTTGGGGGGGGGAAGTACTTTTTCCCCAAAATGGACTGGTTCTCAATGGGACAGCTTTTCGCTGCCCTGGTTGGTTCACCTTTTAGTGCCCTGATTGACCATTCCATCAGAATATTCCAACTGGACAATTAGGGTAGAGCATGGGAGAGCTGGATGCCAGCAGGAGAGAGCTGGATGCCAGTGGGAGAGAGCTGGATGCCAGTGGGAGAGAGCTGGGTGCCAGAAGGAGAGAGCTGGATGCCAGTGGGAGAGAGATGGATGCCAGTGGGGGACAGCTGGATACCAATTGGAGAGAGCTGGATGCCAGTGGGAGAGAACTGGATGCCAGTGGGAGAGAGCTGGATGCCAGTAGGAGAGAGATGGGTGCCATTGGAAGAGAACTGGATACCAATGGGAGAGATCTGGGTGCTAGTGGGAGAGAGCTGGATGCCAGCAGGAGAGAGATGGGTGCCAGTGGGAGAGAACTGGATGCCAGTGGGGGAAGCTGGATGCCAGCAGGTGAAAACAGTGGAGAGCAAGACGCCAGTGGGAGAGACACTGATTTCAAGGAAGCACCGTGGTTAATTTATAGGAGTTACTGGGGGTACTTTATAGGAGGTAACGCGGTTAATTTACCTCCTTGACTCTTATAAAAATTACCCCCATGGGAGCTGGGAGAGCCTCTGGGTGATGACAGAAGATTGACAGCTGTGTCCACACAAGCCGCACTTGTACAGGTAGTCAGTGGGTGCCAGTCGGTAAAGCACCAATCAATGTTGGAGAAGGTGGCCGGCAAGTCCGGTTGAGCCGTGACACGTTCAACCAAACTTCTCATTGAAAGATTGTGGGCTTTCCTGTTTGTGACTCTGAGTGCCACAAAATCTCTCTCACTTGAGGTACGTTCACCTGTTTAGAACCTAGCTTCTGGCTGAAAATGTCTATTAGAACCCGGTGTGTAAATTAAAATAAACAAGAGCTTTAAATGGAGACTGGTCTTACCATCGGGCATTGCACAGTAAAGTTAGAACAGAATAGAGGATTCTGGGATCTTGTGACAAACAAAGCTTTGGTTCAGTTAATTTTAAGAAGTTGAGGCAGAAGTGTCATTGAAACAAAAGTCTGTGGTTCATATAACTTCAATAACTGGGTGTCTTTAGGTTGCCAACTCTGGTGGGATGTATTTTGGGAGATGACATTTCATGACCTCCTACATTCAACCACCTATTCCCCAGCCTCCTGCCATTGGTCAACCAACATGTGCGTTGTCATGGAACCCCATCTTCCCAAGGCTTTTCAATGGGCCATATCCTCCGAGCTCCCCAGCATCAGATTTGGGAGGTACCCCAAAGATGTGCTGGGGAATCCCTCTGAGAAGTTCCCAGGCGAGGGTTTGCATGGAAATTGCCCAGAAGTGCACACTTCCCCTGGACAATTGCGCTGCGCTGGTAACCATCCGAGAACGCGATTTAAATCGCAAACTTCAGATGGTTCCACCAGGGTTACAGCAATAGTTACTTAGAAAATTTCGAAGAATTAAATCCTCTTCTAACTTCTGGGTAACTATTGTAAAGACCCAGACCAATGCAACGGGACTCCCCCCACTGTACCAACCCCCCCAGGGGATTTCCCCATCCCTGACTAACCACGGTATTCCCCACCCGCCGACTCCTCATGGGATTCCCCCCTACATGCACAGGACTCCTCACCCGACACCCATCCCCCCCAACTGCTTGACTCTTACCCCTGACCCAACGCCCCCATCCCCACATCTGATCCACACCCCCCAAAATCAAACTCCCGAGTCCCCCGAATGTCCAACCTCCCCCCCACCCCCACGAATACCTGGCCTGCTGCACCCCCTCCTGATATCTGAACCCCCAGCCCCACTGATATCCGATCCCCCATTCCCCCGAATGTCCGGCCCGCAGCACCCCCTCCTGATGTCCGACTACACCCACGCCACCCCCGATGTCCAACTCCCTCCCCCATCCCCACCCGACCTCCAAACACCCCCACCACCCAAATAATTTTCACTTACCTTAGGCACTTACCTTCTTCCTGGCCAGTCAATTTCAATGGGACCCTTAAACTTACCTGCTTTACGGCAGCTGATGCTGTAAAAAGGGGGTGTGTCCTCCTTCAATTCTCCAGTGCTGGACTTTGACGCTGGACTTCGGAGACAGCTGTATTGCTTTGATCTCGCCTGGCCTGAGTTGGTAGGCCGGGCGAGGCAGGCATGGAAGAAATTTGGCGTTGGTAAGTGGGCACAGATTAGCAATCCGATGCTGATTGCCACTCCGAGGAAGTTATGCCCATTGTATCCCAGCTTTGACTGTTGAAAATCTGGCCACCCTTGGCATTGCTGTTAAGGCCAGCACTTATTGCCCAAACCCATTTACTGAATGCTTTGCAAGGTCACTTCAGGTGCAGTTAAAAGTCTCCATGACTGGAGGTATGTATAGAGGCCAGTCAGGTTTCCCTTCCTACAGGATGTTAGTGAATTATTTGGGTTTTTACATCAATTCAATACTTCCAAGGTCACTCTGACTCATGCCACTTCGTGTTTCCAGATTTTTTTAAACTGAAGTCAAGTTCTTGAACAGATGTGGTAGGATTTAAACGTATGATCATCTGGATTATTATCTTAAACCTTCTGAATTACTAGTCCAGTATCATAACCATCACCATACGTCTAACCATGGAGAGACAGGCAAATTTTGGGGAGTAATCTAAACTTACATCTTACATTTTGAGATGTGAGGCTTCACTTGGGTTAGTCAATAATACAGAAACATATTCTGGAAGAGGTAGGTTGAATGTTTGTTCTTCCTCCCAGCACCATTATGATGTACAGGACCTAATTTAAAGTCACAGTCACTGACGTTAAATGAAAACTGTTTATTGATGGCCTCTTAATTTCAAATCAAATAAAAGCAATAGGTCAGACAATTGGAAAATAACAGGTGTGAGGCTATTGATGTGTTCTATTCACTTCCAGGCATGCTATAGTGTATTACAGCTGCCACTCAGTTGTGTGATGAGATGCAGGATCAACCTCACTCTGACCCTGGAGAATGCTTGTTTCTTCAAACAAAATAATTGCCGCTTTTTCCAGCTCATTATTGCAAAGCAAATAATCACAGGGGATATCATGTGCCCCACCTGCCCTTTCCCCACCCTCCAATGCTCAACTTAATCCCACATTTTATTCATCCTTCCCACCCCTAGGTCCAGTTGATGAACCCACACCTCCTCTTGTTTTACCCTAGCCGGGAATAGGACTGCATCGAACCTGTTACTCCTCTTGCTGTTCAGTCACCAGATACTCACTGCAGAGGCATCATAAAACCTGGCTCTGTGGAATTGCAGGGTCCAAATAGGGCGGAGGGGACAAATGTGAACCTGAATCCATCAATGCTCGGGTTCCGACTCATCTCTTTAATTTCCAGTTGGGGGCGGTGGCAGGGGTGGGAGGGGCATTGAACAGATCTTTCCCCTGCTCATCGATGGGCTCGATTTTACACTCCCCCGCCGGTGGGTTTAAGGTGGTGGGGGCTCATAAACTCCAGGTGGCGGCTCTGCCCCCACCACGATCTTACCAGTGACCGGCGGCGGGGTTGGGGGTGGGGGGGGGGGGGTGGTGATGACGCCGGGTGGTCCACCAGCCTATGGGCCAATTTATGCCCTTAAATGGGCAATTAGTGCCCGCTTAAGGGCCTCATCCTGACACTGCCAGAATTTAACTGGTGTCAGAAGATGTCCACGCCAAGTGACCAGTCCGACAGTTTTCCCTGTGTGGGCTGGGGGGGGGTTGCCTTTCTTAAGGGGGCCCTAGGACCATCGGAGGACACCCCTCCTAGTTCTAATGCCTCCAGGCTCCCCTTCTCCCACCATGATCTATCAAACCCCTGCACCCCCCTCTCTGGGGCTGGGCAAGACCCCCAAACTCTTAGAAAGTCAGTTGCGATCCAGAGCAGCTTGCCTCCTCGAGCCCCGAGTGCAGTACCAGCAGTGGCCACTGCTCCCAGTGATGCTGTTGGTACTGGAGAGCTTCCGGCCTCTGATTGGCCAGCAGCTCTCTGAGGCGGAGCTTCCTGTCCATATGGGCAGAAGTGTAGCCTCAAGTCTATTAATGACCAATTGGCCATTAAATGGCTGCAGGCAGCCATACCTCTGCTTGGCGGGATCCCAGCTGACTTTTTAGCCAGGGGCACGGGGTTCACGCCGCCCGTAAAATCCAGCCCTTCATTTTGAGGTTGATTCCAATGTATTTCCCAGGATACCCATTGAGGCCTTTGAGAGGCCTCAGATGGGATCTCTGGCTTGCAGCTAGAGCAGACAGGGATTATGGTAGCTGAATGGAGAGCCAGGAATTTCTCGTTCAGGAAATCCAGCAGGATGGGAAATTAAGATCCTTTTTCCTACAGTGCTGTGCAATAATGCACCAACCTGCACCAACATTTTACGTTATGTATGTATTGGCATTTAAAAATAATAGAAGTATGTTCTCACTGGCTCTGTTAGGCCTCAGGACCCTGTGTCACTGTGCAATCAGATTGCAGTGAAATAATGCCACGGCTGATACAGCAAGCAAGAAACAAAGATTTGTGTTTGTATGGTGCCTTTCACAGTCTCAGAACATCACAAGGCACTTCACAGCCAAGAAACACTTCTGAAGCTTAGTCATTGTTGTAATGTATTAAATATGTGGTGGCCAATTTGAGCACAGCAAGATCCAACAAAGAGAAAATAACTAGATAATCCATTTTAATGATGCTGTTTGAGGAATAAATATTGGCCAGGACACCAGTCCTACTCTTCTATAAAATGGTGCCGTGGGATCTTTCTTTTATGCCTGTTTGGGAGAGCAGACAGGGCCTCAATTTAACAATTCATCCAAAAGATAGAACTTCCAACAGTGCAGCATATCCTCAGCACTTCATGAAGTGTCTGTCTATATGTTTTGCTCAAGTCTCTGGAGTGGGACTTGAACACATGACCTTGTAACTCAATTGCAAAGGTGCTACCAACTGGACCACAGCTGATATCAGGCAGTGACATGAGGAACAATTTTGCTCTGGTGTTTCTGGTGTGGAGCAGGAGCTGCAGGGAGCACCTCTCAGGAAATAGTATGAGACCAGCCCTGGGGCTGCACGATTTTCCAATACAAGCTCCTTGTCAGTGAGGCTCTGTGCCAAGGGAGGAGAACCAAGTTGATTCACTCTGCTGCCTTTAAGGATTGCTGCCGAGAATTGCCTGGTGCATATCGCATTGTAATAATGAAGTTGCTATGTCCCAGCAGGAAAAGGCTCCCAAGCGACGCTTGTGCCCTTGTTGTTACAAATGCCTTCCGATCGTCAGTGGATTCATACTCCTGTTGGTGGTAACAGGATCCATCACGCTGATTCGCGGAGTTCTTGGTGAGAAAGCAATTCCATTCACAAAGCTCATCTCTTGCTATATATGGCGTCAACAGCATGTGACATCCAATAACAGATCCCAATCAACCAACAGATTAAATTCCTGCAGTGGGGGGAACACAAATTCTAAAGAGTGAACAGATGATAAATAGTGCATGGGAGGCAATATAACTTGGTGCTGTCCCCACCACATCCTCTCTCTAATATCAGGACTAGAACTGGAATATTCGACTAATTGACAGGCAGGAAGGACAACTGTTCCCCTAAGCAAGCAGAACCCCAACCCGAGCTCAGAAACCCCTCCAGCTGGGCTCCCCTCTCAGTGATCAGACCATCCTGTGACTGGACCCCCCTCAGATATCAGACATTCTCAGCGATCATGCCTTACTGCGAATGGTCCTTCGTGTGCTTGGACCCCCCCCACCCCACTTTGATCGGGGACCCACCCCCAACATTTGTTCCATCATGCAATTGGACCTCTAAGCTGTGATTGACAGCCCCCACTGTTGGGCCCCGACCAATTGCTCGGAGTCCTGTAATCAGAATCTCACAATCGGCATACCTCACAATTGGGCCTGTGTGATTGTACCCCTCAATGATTGGACACCCCTATAATCGGAACCCTTCAATCAGAGTCCCCCTACCATCAGAATCCTCCTGCGACTGGACCCCACTGTGATTGGATCCCCCACAATTCAATTCCCCCTCCTCTGCACCCCCTGTGATTGGTCCCCTGTGATCGGTTTCCCCATGATCAGGCTTTCCTGCACTCACACACCTCCCCCCCACCCTCTGCAACTGGCACCCCCCACAATCAGACCACCCCATCCATGACTGGGCCCTAAGAGAGTTGGAGACAGTTGCAGGAGCTGTGATACTGGACTGAGATCAGTGAACTAGGCACTGAATGAGAATTAGAACAAGTGCCCTTAATTGTTCAGTCCCACAGTAGATTTCTGAGCCCGATTAGATTAGAAACAGAATTACAGAATACAGCACAGAAAGAGGCCAAATACTTTTCATTGTGTAATGTCTCTGCAGTGATAAGGGGGAGGGGCCATCAAATTCCAGCCTAAAGCTATTTTCTCAGCCAATAACCGTTTAGATGAACTTGCTTGTATCTTCAACATTTATGGTACTGGTCAACAAATGGGAAAAAAAAGATAAAGTAAACATTTTAGACTGAAAACATTAAAGTATAAAACAGTCCACATTAAACTTAGATAGAGGGAGTCTAAGGGAGAATAAGGAGCCAAATAAGGAGTCAAGAGTGGAGCATTATCAGGATTTATCAGAATTCCTGGTGTGTGCGGAAAGCCTTACAAACTCCGGTTGGATTTATTCCTGGAGGTTCCCTCCTGCCTTTGACCGCCCTGTCCCCACGCCTTGCCTTTGATCACCTCAAACTCCCACACTCTAATGGTTTATAGTTTTCCTTCACCAACTGGAAGCCAAACAGCCTTTACATACCTGATTGGCTGATTCTTGATTGCCTGTCAAACAGGTTTTTTCCCAGCATGGAATATTTTTTACAACTAATAACTGAAAGAGTTCAAAGAAAATGAAGGGAAAGCACATTCTTTTAATGCCCTTTTGAATTTTCTCTTGGGCTTGCTCGCGGTAGCAAAACAAGAGCTTCTGACCATTAAACTAATGGCTAGACTATTTCTTTAAACATGTTTCCTGCAACCAAAACCCCTCAAGGCAATGTGAACCTGTATAGTTGTCACTTATTTGATAATGTTCGTCCTCTTACAAGCGCAATCTCAATCCGTTTGATAAACTAACCATTGTGTAATTTTTTTCAGAGGTTCCAATTATAGTCAATGGATTTGCTCCGAATCGCCCTGCACAGACATCAGTCGCAACCAGCCTGGGCAGCACCATCAACACCACTGGCCCCATATATAGCAGCATTACCACCAGCACACAAGGGAGAAGCAGCACCAATGGTACCACAAGTCAGGGGAGTGAGGCCCCAGTAAGTGGTGTGATCTATTCAAGTACGGTCGAACAAAACTACAGCACTGAAGAAATATGCTATTTTGTGGGAGAGCTGGAGGTCAAGAAGAACCTGTCCATTCAGCTGAATGGTGACCCTAACTCAACTGAATATATACATGTTGCTGAAACCGTTGAGAGAAAGGTAAGAGTAGAGCTTTTAAAGGGGTTAATTTTAACCTAAGTCACCCACTGGGCAACTGACAAGGATCAGGGGCAACACCGTATTTTTATGCACACATTGAAGTCAGTGAAGTGCAATATAGGGTGGAGTGTAAAACTCGTGTTCCACCACCCCCATCCCCCCGCCCCCTTGTGGGCTAAAAATTACTTCTGTGTCATATTATGAGAGTCAACACCCTGGTAAAAAGCTAATGATTCCTAATTTCCTTTATTCCACCTCACCCCTCCTGACTTGTTGAAGAGTGTAGCTGTTTGTTATGACCGATGCAGTTGGTAAAGTGGAGGTATTTAAAAATCCCAGAGGGAAACTTTAAACAACTGTCATAACCTATAATTTTAAGTGCTATGTTTGAGATTCAACTATAAATTCAGAAATCAGACCAATAGCCCTTGAGGTTTTACATTAAATTAAATGAAACATTTTATTAATTTACGCCAGTTAAAAGTAGATATATACATGGTTACAAATTACTATCATAACTTCCAACAAATTCCCAAACTAATCTCCATTAACGCAACAGCAACCCATAGACTTAACCAGACACCAGGCAAAGCATTTTCACCTTACGAATTAAAAATGAGGTTCTTTCACTTTGGTTCCTGTAGAGACAGTTAGAGGCTTGCAGCTGCCTTTTGATCTCACATTGCCTCTGCTCTGCACACCCGAAAACTACTAAAGTTATACCGACTGCCACTGATTGAATTCAAATTCTCATTGTCTCACCAGCCTCTTTGAACTTCACCTTTTAACAGTGAAAACCCATTCATAGTACCAATTTTATTAGTAATATAAACATATGGCTTGGTAGCTGCTAGATAGACGTCAAGTTTTCACCCCACTTCTTGAATGCTCTATTCAAAATATGCAAATGCACGCTTTCTCTCTTACATATCAAAACTAGTTCACATCAAAGCACCCAGACTAGCTGGCTTTAATCAAATTAAGACATGCCCGCAGACTAAACCTTTGTTTTAAAAGAAAAATATTTTATGAAATATTATATACATTAATAGCTTCATGACACTGGTCATCGCACTTTCATGGCAGCTACCATTGAAGCATACAACACAGGAGGCCATTCAATCTATTGTGTCTATTTGCATATATACAATTTCCTTTTCAAAGTTGCTATTGAATCTGCTTTCACCATTTTTTTCAACCAGTACATTCCTGATGTAACAATTTTACAACTGTTGAAAAAAATATGGATTTTCTTATGTCTTAAGGCATCAAACGTGTTCAAACACCTTCTGTCAGGGTTTAAAGCCTTTAGGAAAATTTATTGAAAAGTCAGTAATGTCATGGGTAATTTTACAGAATTTCCCTCTTAGCTCCTGCCACAAGTGGATATCAGGAGTTCAGGAGCAAAGGTCAGCGGTCCCAAGGTGTTTCGTCATGTGGTCAGGGTTTAGATGGAATTCTTTGAGGCTTGTTTATTCTTCCAAACTAAGCTCCTTGAGACTGTAGTTTGTTAAAACCATTACTTTTTATATACAGCTACTATATACACATTAGGACCTTTCCACAAGGTCAGAACTTCTGCTTCCTCCAGGTCTCTGTTACTCAGTCATGTGGTGTTACATTATCATTGCATCAGCATCTTGTGCTTCTGATGTTAACCCTTTACTCCACATCTGTGCCCAAGTCTTATCCCAATTATATATATCCTGATACATCTCTCCACAAAGTCTCAGACTTCACAAGGTTGAGGTGCCTTGACTAATCTCCCTGATCTTGTTCTGGTCTCTTTCTGAGGTTGAGGACATTCTGCACTCTCTCCATTCGATATGAGTGTCCTTCTCTTGGTGACTGTAGGGCTTTGTCTTGTTTCTTCTTCTTTACCTCCATCAGGATCTGAGCAGTAAGCCCAAGTTTCTTTGGGCTTCTTTCCAAGGATGTTAAGGTGCTACGGTTTCTCCTTATATTTCCCTGGTCTGTCTCAATCCTGTATGATCTCAGTTGTGTAGCTCTTACAATTATTGTGCCTTCTTTCCATTGGTCTTGTACCCATACTGTCTCCTTGGGTTTCAGCACTGATAAGTCTCATGCTCTGTGCCTGAAGTTAAAGTTATGAGCCTGGTTGTTTCTCTGTTCTTCCTCATACTGTTTTACCCTCTCAATGTAGTTTGAGATAATATTAAGCTTTTAGTTTCTGTTGCAGAGCTGGAAGTTGTGTTCTCAATCTCCTTCCCATAAGCAACTCTGGTGGTGAGAAACCATTTTGTAGCGATGAGTTTGGTAACTTAGAAGAGCTAAATTATAAATTAAGATCTTCATTTTTCTTCATCAAGTCTTTGATTGTTGGTACACCTCTCTCAGCTTCTCCATTTGCTTGAGGATAATGTGATGAACTGGCTACATGAATGAATTCATATTCCTTTGCAAAATTTTGGAATCATCCATTGACAAATTGCTGACCATTGTCTGACACCATAATATCCAGACTGGCACGTGTTGCATAAATTCTCTTCAGTGATTGAATGGCTGCTTTCCTCTGTGATGCTGAGCAGTCTTTCACTTCAATCCACCTTGAGTAGTAATCAATGACAATAAGGAATATCTTGCCTTTAAAATCAAATAAATCCATTCCCAGGCCTCGATGGAAAAGTAGAAGGTGGTAGTGGTTCTTTTTGCCCTTGGCTGTTCACTGCATGTGTAAGACAATTAGAAGTAATTTCGTCTATAGAGTGAGTAATACCAGACTGATTGCTGGGTTCTCACTCTACATTTTGCTATCCCAAACAACCTTGGTGAAGTCTTTGAAGAATATCAAGCCCGAAGTGTTTTTGGAATGACTGTTCTGCTGTTAAACACTGGGGTGGAATTATTCCAGATTTGCAGTAAGTGCGGTAGTGGGCAGGGAAAACACGCCAGCCACAACGGCGGCTTTTCACATTGTATCGTCCCAAACCTGCCACATTAATTATGCATACCCGGGAAACACACTGTTTCAATGGTGAGCAGGGTCTCAGTCTCCCGCCATGTCATCACCTCGCCGCTTCATCACGCCGGGCTACACATTTTTAAGTGCAGCCTCACGCTCACCTCTCAGTGCTCCAGCCCAGGACTGCTGCACAGATGACATGGTCCTGAAAGGTAAGAAGACTGAACCCCCCCACCCCTCTCACCCCGGGTTTAGTTACGTGTCCCTCAAGCGCCCTTTGGACGCTGTGGAGGCCTGCTGTGTTGTCCTCTACCCCCGCTCTGGTTGCAGGAGAGGCAGCGGATTGCCGATCCAGCATGGGAGGTGATGGCAGCAGTGGTCAGCGCCAATGCCCTTCAAAAGAGGACAGCCATCCAGTGCCGCTACAGAATGAATGGTCTCATCTGTTCCACCAGGGTAACTCTCTCTTATCGCTCTCAACTCACACACTCACAAGCCCATCACACATCCACAGAGGCCTCAAGGGACAACTCCACTAACTCTCACACACATCTTCACATTTCCATCAGGCTCATATCCTCTCGAGCTCACATCCTTATCCTGTCCATGACTCCAATCACCACACATTCCACACAGTGCCATGTTTCATGCTCACACTATCTCCATCTGTTTTCATGTAGGAGAAGCCGGCTCACATCAGCACGGGGAGGTCTCAGACTGGGGGTGGAGCGGCCCACGTTAGACCCTCCCACTCACTTTGAGGAGCGTGCTGTTGTGCTGACTGGTGAGGACATGGATCGTGTCTGTGGTACTGGTGAGGTCAGCGGCGAACACCCTTGTAAGGATCCACATCATACCTCTCTCAACATAAATGTGAGTGCTCTCTCTCCTGCTTTTGACTCTGCTGACATGCACTAATTATCTCTAAGATAAAGGCAAAATACTACGGATGCTGGAAATCTGAAACAAAAACAAAAAATGCTGGAAAAAACGCAACAGGTCTGACTGCATCTGTGGAGAGAGAGACAGAGTTAACGTTTCGAGTCCCGCTTTCGAGTATGACTCTTCTTCAGAACTAAAGGGAAGTAGAAATGTGATGAAATATATACTGTTTAAGGGTGGATGGAGCAGGTGAAGCTGAATAGAAGACCAGTAATAGGTGGAGGCAAAAGGGAGAGTGCAAAAGATGTCATAAACAGAAGGTCAAAGGGTTGTTAATAGTGGTGGTATTGGCTAAAGGAGGTGCTAATGGTGACATTAAGAGGGGAAAGCAGAATGTGATAATGGCAGGACCAGGATAAGCACTCTGGAAAGTGACAGATGCCCTAATGGGGGTGGGGTAGGGTGGGGGAGGGGACAGTGGTGGGTAAAAGGATCTAAAATAGGCTAAAAGCTGGGGATAAAACAATGAATAAAAATGGAAATAAATTTTAAAAATAATAATGAAAATGAGTGGGGAAAAGAATTAAAAATTAAAAAAATAAAAATGAATATAGACAAAAGGAGGTAGGGTTGGAGTAGCGAGTTCATGATCTAAAGTTGTTTGACTCAATGTTAAGTCCGGAAGACTGTAAAGTGCCTAATCGGAAGATGAGGTGCTGTTCCTCCAGTTTGCATTGAGCTTCACTGGAACAATGCAGCAGGCCAAGAGTCATATGGACTCGAAATGTTAACTCTGTCTTTCTCTCCACAGATGCTGTCAGACCTGCTGAGTTTTTCCAGCATTTTTTTATTTTTGTGGCACTAATTACCTCTACTTTGGTTCACAGGGAGCTCTGCCAAGCGATCGACACCCTCAGCCAGCCAGACCCTCAGCTCCATCCACGTCCTCACCTCCAGCCAAGAGGACACCTCCTCCATTGAAGAGCTGGAAATTAGCAGCCTGGAAGACCTGTCACAGCGCTTACCCACACCATCCACCAGCGCTGAGACACACACCTCGGTGGGGCCTAGATCTAGAGCAGGCTCAGGTTCACAAACTGATGGTCACCGCATGGACATGTGTGCACAGCAGGAGGAGGCAGGTTCAGCCAAGCTCCCCGAAACTCGGATGACTGCTGGGAAAGAGGCATCTGTGAGGTCCAATTCAGATGATTAACCTCTGGATTTGGCCTTCCAGCTCATCCTGGAGAGTCAGAAGAAGGCGGGGGAACATCACACAGAGCTGTTGGAAGCTCTCAACAGAGTGGCACATGAGCCAGAGGAGTGCGTCCATCTGCTCTCTGATGAAGTGGTGCCCACATGTGCATGTATGGAGGTCTCCATGGGAAAGATGGCGGACGCCATGGAGACCCTGGTCCAGCAGAACACAGAGATTTGTGCAGACCTGCACTCCATTGCAGGAGTCATGGGTGAGTTCCTGCAGTGACAATGCAAGAGGGAAACGGGGCACCTCAATGCCCCTCCAAGTGCTCCTTCCCCTCAAGGAGTCAGGCCAGGGTCCCCAAAGGAAAGAAGAGTGGCAGCAGGACATCCCTGGGTCATCCACTCAGTAATCTGTGAGGTTGTCCTCTCCCTCTGAGTTCCCTTTGTCTGTGGGCCCCCAACCTCGTCCTCTGTCACCGCAGAGGAAGCAGCTGGCCAACGCTGGAGGGAGAAGTGTGTGCGTGTGTGACAGTGCCTTTCGGAGCCTCGTGCAAGCACTCTCCCACACACACGGATCCTTCACACTTCACACTCATCTCAATGTCCTGAGCATTTTCAATGCTGCCTGCTGGGGTTCACTTTCAGTTGTCCATCTGAGCTGACCTACATCTCCGCCCACCCACTGATCACACTCCCATGCAGCACCTGATCTCGCCCACTATGACTCTTGTTTCACTTTCGATTTAGACAGCATTGTGGTGATTCAGTTTTTCATTCGCTTCCCTGTCCTTTCCCCTCCTCCAGTCACCCATTTCCTTTCCCCCATTACTGTTGACCCTCTGGCATCACCTTCCATCTCCCCTCTGTGACCTACCAGCCACAACCCTTTTCCTTCAGGGATGTCCAGCTGAATGTGCACATTCCCTTCCTTCCCAAAAATCCAACCCGCATCCACATTAATCTCCCTGACCTCGTCCTTCCCATCCCCAGGGTCCGTGTCTGCCCCCGAGTCCCCACCAACCACCCTCGCTATCCCTTCTACCTCCACCATTAAACCTTACCCTTATGGGTTCGTACAATGCCCACCCTCAGTTCACTCCCCAGGAGACAGTCATGGACACATCAGAGCCCACCCTTGAACGTTCACCTGGACATTTCCCCCCACTCCAAACCCCTACCCCCTTGGAACCCCTTCCTCCCATCCCCGGACTTCCCATCCCTTAGTCCTCTCCCTCCCTCCCACCTACCCCACTTAGTCCTTCCCCCTTGCTGACTCCTTCAGACACCCTAACTTCTTCCTCCAGCCCTACTCCTTCCCCCTTCCTGACTCCTTCCTCCATCCTTACTAGCTACCCTCACCGCACTTCTTCCTCACCCCGGACTCCCTCCCCTCCCCACACTCCTTCTTCCTTCCGGACTTCCTCCCTTCTCCGCACTCCCTCCCCCACTCTGAACTCCATCCATTACACCTTCCACCCACCCCCCCTTACACCTACCTCCCCTGCTGCCATCTTCTCCCCCATTACCACCTCCTCCCCGGTGCTCCCTCCCTCTATCCCAACCACCCCACCCTGACACCTTTGTTGCCCCCCACCCGACTTCACATCCTTGACACCTTCGCTCTACTCCTCCCAACCTCACCCTCCCAACGCCGCCACACCTCCTCCCAATCTCACCCCCTGACGTCCTCCCACCCCCTCCCAATCTCACCCCTGACATCTTTGCTCTACCCCTCCCAATCTCACACCCCCAACACCTTCGCTCCTCCCTCCCAACCTCACCCACTGACATCTTCATTTCCCCCCTCCCAACCTCACCCCACCGACACTGTTGCTGTCTGCTCCTCGGATGTCCGTTATCTGACCAAGGCCCTGGTGGTAAGTTCCGATTTCTGCACGTCACACTTGTTAAGACGTGTTCTGTACCGGCATGCAATCATGCTGACGTGGGAAGATGATCCAGCGAGGGGTGGGGTGGGATGATTCTGGTGGGCTGGCCTTATAATTATATGCGGATGTATTACAGTGAGCTTCCCGATGTCCGAGGGTGGGAAATGCTGCCCGCCATCAATGGGCTGAGCGGACGATCACAAACTGGTTTCACAAGATCGTGAAACTGATTTCTGGCCGCCTTGCTATATTGTCTGCTCACACCACCGAGCATGCACGACACTGGCAGGCACAGAAAATTCCGCCCTTGGAGATCATCAATGATTGTGAGGTGCTTTCTCTGTTTGAAGTACTGCCCTAGTATTGGATTGTTTGGAGTATAGTCTGGCCATCCTTCCAGACAGTATCTCTTTATCTGGATACATTTATCATCTTGCTGCTGTGCTTGTTTTATCTCCTGCAGCTTCTTTGCAGTAGCCGGTAGGTGTTGAGTAATGAGAGATGTATATGCTTACACCTCCTTGATGAAATGCAAATCCTCTAGATTAGTTCCTTCAACTGGTATCCTTGATAGTGTATCTGGTGTCATCTGGAAATTTACTTGAAAGTACTCGGTTATGGAATCATATCTCATTAATCTTAACTGAACCATTGGATTCTGAGTGGCATCTTCACGATCTCTTTTATGTTCAGGAGTGTGACTAGTAGCTTATGGTCTGTTTCAATTTTGAACTATAATCCCATCACGTAGTTCAAGAGCTTCTTGCACGCCTATGCTTTCTTCTCAATTGTAGCATATCTTTTCTCTGAGTCTGTGAATGACTTTGAGAAACGGGTTTACCATCTCTCTGTACTTGAGATTATACCTCGATCAGACCTGTAGAGGCTTCATCTGCTGCTACTTTGTCAGTAGTTCTGGGTCATAATGTGCCAAAGTTTCAGAGGAAATTAAGGATTTTTGATTCTCTCAAAATCACTTTGCTGGTCTACACTCCAGCACCAATGTTGACCCTGTCTCAGCAGCTGTCTGAAAGGCTCATTGACCTCTGTCAAATTTGATAGGAACTTGCCTACTTAGTTGACTATCCTGAGGAATCTCTGAAGCTCAGTAATGTACCTTGTTTGTGGAAACTCTCTGATCACCGTTGTTTTTTGTGAGTTGACTGTTATTCCAGAGGCTTGTGTTTTGTGACCTAGAAATGTAATCATAAGTTTGGCAAACTCGCATTTTTCATTCAGTGTTAGGCTTAGACTTTTAGGACTGTTCTAACTCTACAGTCATGCTCTTCTTTCATGGAGCCTTGTCCAAATAGGTCATCCATATGGCATATCACTCCTTCCAGGCCTTCTAGGGTTTGAGATATTGTTCTCTGGAAAATTGCAGGGGCAAATGTTGTACAAGTGGCCAGCGATCTTGATTCTTTGTCCAGAGGTAACTGCCAAAACCTACTGTTTGCATCCAGTTTGTTGAATAGAATACTCTTAGCTAGTTTGGCAAGACTCTCATCAACTGAGACCATTAGATGGATCTTACGTTCCACTGATTTGTTTAGTTGAGTTAAATCCACGCAGATTCTTATAGAGCCATTTGGCTTTGGGACCATGACCTTTCCTGAACACTATTTTGTTGGCATGGTTACTGGTGATATAACCCCTTGCTGCAGCATGTTCTCAATTTCACCTTGACTTTGTCCAAGAATGGGAGTGAGGGATTCTCCTCAGTGCGAAGAAGCAAGTTGGCTTAGCATCAGCTCATGGGGTAATATGATACTTGGTCTTCAGTTTTCCCAAGCCTGTAAATCATTTGGAAATTCATTTGTGAATGTACTGCTGTAATGCCCAGCAGCAACTTCATCAACTTTGTAGATTAGCTTCAATTTTAAGTATGCCTTCCTGCTTAGTAAAGAAGATTCTTGATTCTGGATGACATACAGTGGATGATTTCTCTATCTTTGTGCTGCAATTTTTCCATGTGTTGGCCTATGACTTTCAGTGTAGTCCCATCTGGACCCTGTAACTTGATAGTTGAAGGCTGTAGTGTAATGTGATTAACTCATTTACTTTGCTGGATAAGACAGAAACTCCTGCCCCTGTGTCTAATTTAAATTCTGTGAGTTGCCTATGCACTTAAAGTCCTACTTCTGTACTTATTTTCCATTTAGTTTACTTCCCCTAAGAAAGTTATTTCCTTTCTCTGTGGTTCCTCCATTTCTTGTATGTGGTTTGGATTTAATATTTTTTTTCCTTTTTGCAGGTTGTCAGCAATTTAGCTTGGCAGACAGTTTTAAAATGTCCTATTTTTCTGCAGTTGTGGCACTTTGCTCCCCCTACTGGACATTCTTCCCACTTGTGGTCTCACCACACTGAGAGCATTTCAAGATGGTGATTGGCATGCTTTCCCCCATTTTTGCAGGCTCTAGCTTTAGTGTGCTTTCCCACTTATGGCCCACATACTGAACGGCCTCACTCATTCTCTTCCATGGGACCTCGTCTTCTCCGCGAACAAACACTCTGTAGTGTTTCATGAGCTCAGTTTGTCTTGCAAATTGTACTTTCTTGACTCGAGTTAAATCCTCTCTCGTCTTCAAGAGAGCTGACAGGGCTCCATCTAAGACCCCAACTACTACTCTATCATGAATCGATTCATCCCTCAATATTCCATAGTCACAATTTCCTGCCAGCCTGTATAGGTTGTTGACGAGTGAATCTGTGTTTTCACCTGGTCTATGTTAAATTTTGCCCTTTCTATAATTAAACATTTGTGAGTGCTGAAATATGAATCAAATGCTTGCAGGGCTTCTTCATAAGAAGTTGAAGCCCCATTGACTCTCTGCCTTGTGTTATGACCAGGTGACGAGAGATGAAGTGGCTCCTCTCTATTTAACCCCCTTGGTTGGTCACAAAGGTTTAATTTTTTTTCACGATGATATGCTTTTTCCAAATCAGAATGTATTTAACTATTTAAACTGTGAGCAATAAGGATCCAATCAAACAAGGTTTTCTTTAAACAAAGAAAGAACAAATTTATTAACCATTAAATCTGAAAAAATAATTTTTAAAAATGACGTCAAGTATTCAGCCCTCATGCAGTCATTCAGGCCCACACACAGGTATCAGAAATGAGGGGAATTAGAGTCTAATAAAAAAGGTAAAATAATATACAGTTAAGTGTCCTTTAATTTTCCTTGACGCGTAGATTTTAAATGGTGCAGTCTATTTAGGTTAGCAGCTTTCTTGGATGCAGTCAGATGTAGAAGATTTTGCAATTATGACGAGATCTTGATTTGCTGGTAGGTTTCTGGTATAATTGGTTTCTCAGATGGGTGACACACTTATTCCAAAAGAGGGAGAGGGAGAGAGCACAGCCTTCAGCTTGTTTCCTCTGCTGAAAACTTTCTTGACACTGCCTGTGTCACTTGCAATCTCTCTCAAGTGGCTGCCAGCCTTGCCTTAAAATTCTTCATCCATTGTGCATTTCCAAGAGGCTTTGGGTGGCTCTGTTTGTGGCAGCCATTGTTTCAGATCTATTACTTTGCATTTTTAATGTCTCTTTGTTAGACAGTTATGAGTGTTGATGGATGTCTGAATTATAGGAACTATCTCTCTTTTCACATTCCCCAGACTGTGATTTGTTTATTTCTCTCCTTCACTTTGGGACGTGGTCTCGCATTTTTTAAGCGGTTTGCTCTGTCTCAGTTCAAATTGCAAAATTTCCAGTCAGTTGAAATTTGAAAGATCATATTTTCAAAAATAAAGGAGCATAGCTTCATGACACTCGCTATTATGTCATTGGCAATAGCTCCAACTGCATAGAGTAATGTATTGACCTGATTCTTTTGCTACTTTTTGTGCAAACCAGAAGTGGTTCTATATCTGGAAAACCTCTTTCTCAAGTTGTCTCAGTGCTGAGCCTGTTATGAGCCTTCAGTGCTCCGGAATGGTTCTGGGAGTGGTAGCATGGATTCCATGCTTGAGCTGAGACCTGGAATTGTTGCTGCTTCACTATTGTTGCTTCTTGTTCCTATTCTGTGCTCAATGCTCTGTGAACTGTGGGTCTGTGTCTCAGCTTGCATCTGCTACACCCACGATGCTCCAATTTTCTGGTGAACTTTGAATCTGTTCCTTTTGTCTTTCTTTTAAGGACTCTGGACTTGCCAGTTCTGTAGCTGCTTCTTTGAGATTTTTCTAGTTATATAACTCACTGTCCGCTGCCACCATGTTTCATCGTATGTTCAGTGTCCAGAAGAGGTTCTCTGAGGCTTGTCTATTCTCCCAAAGCAAGATGCTTGAAACTGTAGTTTGTTAAAACCATTACTCTTTATTTACAGAAACTATATACATATTAGGACCTCTGCAAGAGGTTAGAACTTCAGCTTCCTCCAGATCCCTGTTACTCAATTATGTGGTATTGCAATATCATTACATCAGCATCATGTGCCTCTGATTTTAACCCTTTGCTCTACACAAGGAATTTTCCATCCAAATGCCCAACTTGCCTGACCTAGTAGGTAAACGTCCCTGCCAGGGGAGTGAGTAAAATGTACCTCATTGTATTCACTTGTTACATTGTTTTTATAGCTACTATTCTATGATAACCTTCTAACTATTCTTTTAAATATATAATATTTCCTGACAGATAAATATGACCTACAGATCATCAATACTCAAGATGATGTATATAACTACAAAACTCATTGGCATAAGGTAAGCATCAGAGGCCACAGAATTTGCATCAGCATAAAAACTCCCAGAGGGTACTACAGAATTTAAAGTAGCCTCAGATAGTGCAATCCCCTCCTCCCAGTTTTAAACTGTATTTTATCTTTTATTGTGCATTCAGTTCTCTCTTACATTTACCTTGGTCTGGGCAGAGGGCAAGATGGTGGATGAGGGGAATTGATGATGATGTGAGTTCTGAGCCTAGCTCACAAGACAAGATAATTATGAATGAGGAAGACCATTCAGCCCATCTTAATTCACCCAGCCAGGGGCAAACCCCAACCCCATGATAGCTTCCAGCTGGCCCTTATACAGCTTTCACCAGGATATTAGCAGATAAATACCACCTATAGTCCAGCAGTAAAATAAAATAATGAACAAATTAAACAAATTGACAGCCCTTTAAAGGGATGCTGCAATGAAAAGATAAACATTATAGGAAATTTATGAGTTAAATGAAAATGAAAACTTTAATTGTGTGCTCAGGTTCTCAAGTGAGGCATGAACCCATAACCTTTTGACTTAGAGGCAAGACTGTTAGCAGTTGTGCCAAACTGGCATCTTTATACACTACTTATATATGTGACTTTGTTTGCAATGTTGATAGAAGCACTAACTGATTTATTTGACTGGATTACCTCCTCCTTTATACTAATGGACAAAGGAGTGCCATATGAACAGATGAAGCCTTCGACCACTAATATCATCAATAACATCTTGCGTGTATACAGCCACCTTAATCTAGGTTTGCAGGAGCAACTATTAAACAAAATTTGACACATAAGCTTATAAGGGGATATTAGGACAGACAATGAAAAGCTTAAGCAAGGTGTATCAACACAATTCCTGAGTTTCGGTGTTCACTTTTTTTTTAATGCCAGCAATGTATTGAAAGCCTTGCACCCAAAATTGGTAAAAGTCAGGAAGTCCCTGTTTGGTTCCATCTGACCTGGAATGATTTGTATGATTGACAGATGCTGGCTAATCAGAAAAGACTGCACTTTTTGGTAGTTTTACCTAGTTTGTTATTGGTTAAACTCAACAACAGACACTATGACCCAGAAATTCACGTTCGTCTGCTTTGGGTGCTCTGCTAGAACAGTGAATTGTGAGGCTCCCCAGGTATCAGACCTCAGGCCTTATTGTAATAGCACAATAGCTCCTCAGTGAAGGGTAGAGAAAAATCGGGCTCCTGCCAGTGCCCTGGGGTTGCATTGAAGGACCAGGGAGAACAGGTCTGGGGATCAAGGGGCAGATTGCGGGATGGGGGTTCCTGGCAGGAGCAGAGTGGTGATCAGGAGATGGACCAGGGGTAGTAATTAGTTGGAGGTGAGGGAGGGGTGGGAGAGGGGGAGGTGGTGTGAGATTGGGAGGAGCACTATAGCCTGAGTAGCATAGGAAAAACGGCAGCTATTCAGACCAATCTCTGGGCCTCTAATCCTCTAGCATAAACTAGCATTGATGATGTCTCCTCACAAAGAAGAATGTCACAGAGAAGTTTATTAGGGGAAATTTAGACATCAAAAAGGAAGTAAACCAGTTTAGAAGGAGATCATAGAATTATAGATTGGTTACAACACAGAAGGAGGCCATTTGGCCTGTCATGTCTGTGCTGGCCCTCTGAAGGAGCAATTCACCTAGAGTTACTCCCCACCTTCTCCCCATAGCCCTACACATTCTTCCTTTTCAGATAACAATCCAATACCCTCTTGAATGCTTGATTGAACCTGCCTCCACCACAATCTCAGGCATGTGTTCCAGATCCTAACCACTCACTGTGTGAAAAAAGTTTTCCTCATGTAACCACTTCTTCTTTCGCCAATTAATTTAAATCTCTGTCCTCTTGTGCTCGCTCCTTCCACCAATGGGAAAAGTTTCTCCCTATCCACTACCCAGAATCCTCAGGATTTAAATACCTCTATCAAATCACCTCTCAACTTTCTCTTCTCCAAGGAGAACAGTCCCAACTTCCTCGATCTAACTATCTACATAACTGAAATTCCTTGTCCCTGGGGTGATTCTTGTGAATCTTTTCTGCATTCTCTCCAATGCCTTCATATCTTCCCTAAATTGTGATCTTCAGAACTGGACATGGTACTCCAGTTGAGGCCAAACCAGTGTTTTATACAGGCTTCCTTACTTCCTTACATCAACTCCCCTCATCCACCATCCTCCCCTTATTTTTATCTCTGCGCCCCTATTAAAAAGCCTAGGATACTGTTCTTCCTACCAAAATCAATCGCTTCACATTTTTCTACATTAAATTTCATCTGCCACCTATTCCACGAACTTGTTTATGTCCTTCTGAAGTTCTACACTACACTTCTCACAGTTCACAATGCTTCCAAGTTTCGTATCATCTGCAAATTTTGGTTGGAATTGTGCCCTGTACGCCAAGGTCATTAATATATGGCAGGAAGAGCAGGGGTTCTAACACCGATCCCTGGGACACTCCAATATAAATCTTCCTCAAGCCTGAAAACAACTATACTCTTTTTCCTGTCTCTCAGCCGATTTTGTATCCATGTTGCCACTATTCCTTTTATTCCATGAGCTCCACCTTTGCTCACAAGTCTGTTGTGTAGCACTGTCTAAAATGTCTTTTGGAAGTCTATGTACACCACATTGACAGCATTACCCTCATTGACCCTCTCAGTTACGTCATCAAAAAAACTCCAGAAAGTTAGTTAAACATTGTTTGCCCTTAACAGATTCATGCTGGCTTTCCTTAATTAACCCGCTTTTGCCCAAGTGAATATTTAATTTTGTCCTGAATTATTGTTTCTAGAAGTTTCTTCAACACCAAAGTTAAACTGACTGGCCTGTGGGTGCTGGGCTTATCATGCTTTTTTGAACCAGAGTGTAACATTTGTAATTCTCCAGTCCTCTGGCACTTGAGTGCCTTGAGTCTAAGAAAGATTAGAAAATTATGGCCAGTGCCTCCATAATTTCCACTCTCGTTTCCCTTAGTATCCTTGGATACATCTCATCCAGTCCTGGTGACTCATCAACTTTAATTACAGACAGCCAATACCTCCTCCTTATCAATTTTAAATCATTCAAATGTCTGAATTACCTCCTCTTTCACCATGATCTGTGCCCCATCTTCTTTCTTGGTAAAGAGAGATGCAAAGTATTCATTTAATACCTCAACCATTCTCCCTGCCTCCATACATAAATCCCTTTTTTGGTCCCTAATTGGCCTCACTCCTCCTTTTACCACCCTTTTATTATTTATATACTTATAAAAGATTTTTGGATTCCCTTTTATGTTATCTGCCAATCACTTCTCATGCTCTCTCTTTGCTTCTATTATTTGCTTTTTCAATCCCCTCAGAACCTTCTATATTCAGCCTGGTTTTAAATTATATTATCCACCTGACATTTGTTGTAAGCACACTTTTCCTGTTTCATCTTAATCTCTATCTCTTTTGTCATTCATGGAGTTCTGGATTTGTTTGCCCTACCTTTCTCCTTCTTGGAAATATCTCTTCTTTAAAGGTAACTTGTTATTCAGTTACCATCTTGCCTGTCAACCTTTGATTCCAGTTTATCTGGGTCAGATCCATTCTTATCCCACTGAAGTTGCTTTTGCCCAGTTAATTATTCTTACTCAGGATCTGCTTGCCCTTTTCCATAGCCAACTTAAACCTTAAGATACAATGATCACTCTCCCCTAAATATTCCCCTACTTATACTTGATCCACTTTACCTGTCTCATTCCCAAGAACCAGTTCTAGCAGTGCCTCCTTTCTCGTTGGACTGGAAACATACTGTTGTAGAAAATTCTCCTGAACACACTCTAGGAACTTCTGCCCCTCTCTGTCCTTTACACGATCGCTATCCCAGTCTATATTCCGATAAATAAAGCCCCACTTTCTAACTATATAATTCTTGTACCTCTCTGTAATTTCCTTGCAAATTTGTTTCTGTATATCTTTCCAATTAGTTCATGGCCCATAGACTACACCGAGCATCTTTTTAGTTCCTTAGCTCTAGTTAAATAGATTCTGTCCTTGACCCCCCGGGACATCCTCTTTCTCCAGCACTGCAATGTTCTCCTTAATCAATACTGCCACCCCTCCCCCTTTCCTATCTTTCCTGAACACCTTGTATCCAAGAATATTTAACGCCCAGTCCTACAATTCTTTGAGCCATGTCTCTGTTATTGCTACAACTTCATGTTTCCATGTGGCTATCTGCACTTGCAACTTACCAATTTTATTTACCACACTCCATGCTTTCACATACATACACAGTAACCCTAATTTAGACTTTATTACTTTCTCCCTTACTCTGAGCCCACCTAACAATCTATTATTTCCTATTCTATTGCGATCTCTCTCCTAGTATTCTGTGCACCTTGATATTCCTCTCTAGTATTATCTCCTGGTTCCCACACCTCTGTCAAGTTAGTTTAAACCCTTCCCAATTGCACGAGCAAACCCCACCCCCACCACCTCAAAAATTCAGTCCTGGCTCTATTTAGGTGAAACCCATCTGGTGTGTAGGCCTCCCCTGGAGCTGGCTCCAATGAATAAGAAAATTAAAGCCTTCCCTCCTGCACCATCTTTCCAGCCATGCATTCATCTGCTTTATCCTCCTATTTCTATACTCACTTCCAGATGGTACCAGGAGTAATCTGGAAATTACTATTTTTGATGTCCTGCTTGCTAATTTCCTAACCAGCTCCCTAAATCCTAACTGCAGGACCACAACCCCCTTTCTGTCTGTGTCGTTCATACCAATGTGGACCACGCCTGCTGGCTGTTCACCCTCACCCCTCAGGGTGCTCTGCAGCAGTTCAGTGACATCCTTGACCCAGGCACCAGCGAGGCAACACACCATCCTGGATTCATGTCTGTGGCTTCAGAAATGCCTGTCTGTTTCCCTACTGAATGTCCTATCACTTTTACTCTTCCAGCCTTCTTCGTGTCCCCCTGTACAGCTGAGTCAGCTGTGCTACCATGGAATTGGCTCTGGCTGCATTCCCCAGATAAGCCATCACTCTCGTAAATATTCAGAACTGAATACTGGTTGGAGAGTGGGATGAAGTCAGGGGACTCCTGCTCTACCTGTCTGTTTCTTCTTGACTGTGTGGTGGTCACCAGTTCCCTCTCTCCCTGCATACTCTTAAGCTGTGGGGTGACCACATCTATAAACTTGCAATCCATGAAGCTCTCAACATCAAGGATGCAAAGCTTGGTTAAAGATGCAATGATAATAAGCTGAAGTGGTTTTGGAAGAAATTTCCAAAAGGTAAGTACAGACTATCCTTGAACAATGGAGCATGAGGTGGATGATAAGAGGAAACCAATAGCTATGCAGTGTCAGAGGAACAGAGAGTGGAGATGGAGTTGATTTTCCTAATAGCTTGGGGTGATGTGACAGCATGATGGCAATTGAAAACAGGTCTTTAGTCTGATTCCCTGGAATATACAGAGCAAAGGAGCTGAGTAAATACTAGAACTGGGGGAGAAAGGGCATTTATGTAAATGTTGGGTTGTGTTGTAAAATCCTGGATTCACTGGTGGAAACTCCAGATCACAAGAGGTAGAAGTGAGTGGAGAAAATGGACTTAAAAACATTGATCTTGGTTTATGTTATACAAATTTGAAGACAGTGCACTCAAAGACTAGATACTATAGTGCAAAACTGGTGTTACCCCTTTTTTCCACCTCTGACCCCCACGCCTTCCCCATCCCTGCCCCCCAACCAGACAAGACTTTAGATTTGAAACTTTGGCCAAGAGCCTGTTGTTTCCAAAATGCCTACAAACAGATGAACAAATGTTCTACCCATGCATCTATTTCTCTTTACACAGTCCTGTCTACTCTGCTATTCGATTCTGGATGCATTTCTGGTGCAGTGTAATATACCAGGAAGAGAAAATTACTGATATATTTCAGCAAGCAGTTGGCAACATTATCTTGCCCAATAACGAACAAATAACAATTCACATCAACGGCGAAAGTAAGTCTTACATTTAACGGCTGTAGTCTCTGGATGAAAATAGCTTGTTGGTAGCAAGGAAGCCCCTCAAGAGTTGCTTCCATCCACTGCCATACCTTCATTGAAAGTACATTGGAAAGGTTTTGGCAGCTAATTGGGTTTTCCGGTGGGGCAAGTGGGAGTAGCTTGTGGGGTATTCTTGGCCAATGTTGTTTCGACATTCATCGGGGAATTGTTTCTATCATTTATTGTGCTTTTCATTCAGGCCCATGGAAAGAATTTTGGGAGTCATTGACCATCTCACACACCACCTTACTGGGCAGCCTGTCTTCCTGTTCTTTGACCCCACAAGCTTCCCTCAGATTTCCAATAGTTCTAGTCCCCTCAGTGTGTTTTGTTTTCACCTTCTACTGAATTTTCTGTATGCAGTGTGGTATGTTTCCATCAACTAAGATGACATGAGAACATCTATGAACCTAAATATGCACTCCCTCCATCACTGCCACCACTGGTGTATCTTGGCTGCTATGTGTACCATCTACAAGGTGCATTGCTGCAAGTTGCCAAGGTTTCTTCAATAGCACCTTCTAAACCTCTACCATCTAGAACAGGCTTGTCCAACCTTTTCGCTCATGAGACCACATTTGCATATTTTTCTCACTTAGGGGGCCGATGAACAAATTTCAGAAAGATCAAGTTTGGCGCAACAATAACCTGAATTTCAAAAAGAAAGTTTAGGTTTCAAGGAAAGAAACAATTGCTGAGCAAAAGAACATAATGTCATAGCAATAAATTGTTACGTTAAAAAAGAGTAATTGATAAAAATGATCAGAGTGTGACAGGGTCAGTGTGTGTCTCAGGGTGCTCACACGCTCTCACCCGCTGTGAGATATGTGTTGGTGTGTGTGATGATGAGTGATAAATCTGAGACTGGATGTAAGGCAGACTCACCCTGACTGACCCCCTCTCCCCCGCCCCCTACACTCATTCCCACACACACACACGCTCATTCTCACTCACACACAGTCATTTACTCTCACTCGCACACACTCAGTCACTCATACTCACACACACACACACACACACACACACACACACATATAGTCTATCCCCCATATACTACCGCAGCACTGTCTCCTCCTTGGGCCACTAAAACTTCGCACTCCCCAGGCCCGATATGACCTTACCCTCTCCGGGCCTGATGCAATCTCGCCCTCCCCGGGTGTGCTGTGATCTCTCCATCCCTGGGCCTGACATGGTCTCGCCCTCTCCAGGCCCGAAGCACCTTGTTCTCCCTGACACTGACACAACCTCACCCTCCCCAGGCCTGATGCGACCTCACCATCCACGGGTCTGACACAGCTTTGCCCACTCTGGGCCGGGTGGGACATTATCCTCCCCAGGCGCAATGCAATCTCACCCATCCCAGGCTGCCAAAACTTCATCCTCTCCAGCCCGATGTACCTGGATCCCTGGGCTCCTGCCCCACCATTGCTTGGCTCCCTGGGCTCCAGCTCTGCCATTGCTTGGCTTCCTGGGTTCCAGCCCCGCCATTGCTTGGCTTCCGGGTTCCAGCCCCGCCATTGCTTGTCTCCCCACATCCAGCCCCGCCATTACTTGTCTCCCCACATCCAGCCCCGCCATTGCTTGGCTCCCTACATCCAGCCCCACCATTGCTTGGCTCCTTGGGCTCCAGCCCCACCATACATTCATTTCCCTTGGCCAACAGCTCTCAGCACACTCACCAATGATGGTCTTTGCTGTTCCCCAATCAGGGACTGTTCCTCTTCCTCATTTGTTGCCGAGGTGGGAGAGAAATGTCTGTGATTGGAGGAGCAGCTCCATGTAGAATCTTCCATAGAAACTCACCTGTTTGACTGGAATTTTGAAAACAGGCTCCGGGGGCCGCACATTGGACAAGCCTGATCTAGGTTGCCAAGTGGAGTAGGTGCATGTGGACATCATGATCTCCAAGTTCCCTTCCAAGTCACACGCCATCCTAACTTGGACATAAACCAAGTTTCTTTTATGTCATTGGGCCAAACGGTGGGAACTTCTTCACCACATGGACTGCAGTGATGCCCACCAACCTTTTCTCAAGGACAACTAAGGATGGACAATAAATACTGGCCTTGCCAGCATTCTGGATCTCAAGATTAAAAAAATAGCAAGTATCAACACTGTCGTCATAAAGCAATCTACTGCAATTGGGCAGTATCGCTAAACCAATTGAATATAAAGATGGAGACTTTGGTTTATGAATAAGGGAACTATAGTTTAGCCACAAATATAAGAAAACTATTTTGAAAGCTAAAGGTTGAAAAAAACAACCTTAATTATTTAACCATGAGCTAAACCTCTCCCCTAATCTTGCTTGTAGTCACACAGTGCCAAGACAGCATGCTAACATGTGCCAGTGGATATTGCACCAATAAAACCAATGGATACTGTGATGGCGTCAATGACTGCTGGGATGGAAGTGACGAAGCAGACTGCGGTATGTTAGTTTATGAATGGAATAATATCACACTTTGTGCGAAAGTGTGCACAGTGGGATGAATTTCCCTGGAGGATTCTGGGGGCGGGGCCTTCCCTCTTATCCATGGTAACCTCAAAGGAAGAGTCACAGAAACCCCTTAATAAACAATGTACATGCCATTCTTGCTGGGATTTCCACAGCCCTTCCACCCAATGATTGCCTTTAAAACATGAAGAGGTGAAATATTAAACAAACTAGTCAAATGTAAAGGGGATAAAACTCCTGGTCTGGACAGATTACCTCCAGGCATTTTAAAAGATTCTAGGGAAGAAATAGCAGTGGCACGACTAAATATTTTTAATAATTTGTTAGAGAAAGGTGTGATGCTGGAAGACTGGTGGATAGCTAATGTTATCCTCTTCCTCATCTTTCAGGTACCATGCTCTAAGAGGGTGTTTGTGACCACGGACTTCCATTGGATTGGTCCATGGTTATGATTGGCAAAGTAGTGCAATGGTTTGCCATTGCCTTCTGCAGTATGGCTGACCAGGAAACTCTCCCACTCTTACTGCCTGCCATCAGGCCAGGGAACTGGCCAGGAAACTATAGACCAATTAGCTGAATGTTGGTAGTAGGGAAAATAATGGAAACCCCAATAAAGGAGAGAATAGAAGAACATTTAGAAACCAAAAATATAACAATGAATCCTATTAATAGTTCATGATTGAAATTAATAATAATTTCATTCAATAATGGATTTCAAAAGAGAGTCTTGCTTGATCAACTTCATTGACTTTTTTGAGGAGGTAACAGAGAAAGTAAACAATGATAATGAAGTATGAATAATTTGTCTGAAATTTCAAGTCTTTTGATGAAGTACCACATAGTAAACTATTAAATAAGGTCTGAGAATGTGAAGTCAGGGGACAAGTAGCAGAATGGATAGCAGGCTGGCTGCAAAAAAGGAAGCAGAGAGAGGGGGGTAAAGTTATTCAGTGTGGCAGAAACTGGAAAATTGTGTTCCACAGGCATCAGTGCTGGGGCCACTGTTTCTCACAATTTATATTACAAATTTAGACATTGGAATCTAAATTTGCAGATGTCGCCAAGTTGGGGAGAGGGGGACTGACAACACTGAGGAGGATTGCAGCAAATTACTTGAAGATATGAACAAACTTGTAGAATGTGCATATATTTGCCAAAAAGATTTTAACAATGATAAATGAGAGGTCTTACTTTTTGGCAAGAAAAATAAAGAGGTTGGATATTACTTTAAAAAAAATCTACATGGGATAGAGGATCAAAGGAATAAAAATATGAATACAAATACGAAAAAATATGTTGCTAAAGGTAATGAAAATAAAAGCAAACCAAGTATTAGAATTTACTTCTGGAGAGATAGAATTGATAAGTAAAGAAGTTATGCTGAATCTATATTGAACCTTGGTTAAACCCTACCTGGACTACTGTTTACAATTCTTGTTGCCTTATTATAAAAATTATATTAAGGCACTGGAGAGGATACAGGAAAGATTTAGTAGGATGATACCAGTAATGCACATGTATACCTATCAGGAGAGGAGAAACAGGTTGGGTCACTTTACTCTTGAAAAGAGAAGACTGAGGGGTGACTGAATAGGGGTCTTTAATATTATGAAAGGCTTTTATAGAGCGGATACAGAGAGAATGTTTCCTCTTGTGGCGAAAAGCATAACTAGAGGCCATCAATGTAAGATAATCACCAAGAAGTCGAATCGGAGCTTAAGGAAAAACGTCTCTACCCAGAGAGTGGTGATTCAAGGGAATGGATGTATTTAAAGGGAGGCTAAATAAGCAGATGAGGGAGAAGGAAATAGGGAGATATGTTAATAGATTCAGATGAGGAAAGACAGGAGGAAGCTCAAGAAGAGCATGGACTGGTTAGGCCAAGTGGCCTGTTTCTGTGCTGTATATTCTATGTATTCCTATATAATTTTCATGCAATGGGAAACAAAACCTCCATCCTCAATGTATTCTGTCCTGGCTATGCTGGGATAGAGGACTGACTGCCATTTGATGGTGGGCTCTGGAGTTGATCGGGGGGTGTGGGGGTCACAATGAGAGGGTAGTCACCCAGGGCAATGGGATTCCAAGGCTTCCTTCTGATATTTGCAGAAACATTCCTTCTCCTCCTCCTGGAAAGGAAATGTAAATTCAGATCGTAAAACTTAACTGCTGGAACTGTCCTTCCCCTGAAATCCTCTTCCCTTGCTGTTTGAAAATGGATGTACTACAAAGTAATTCATGGTTTATGAAGCACTTTGTGCCACCTCCACTCTAAGTTCTAACTCTGTTTGCTCAGTCTTGTGATCTAGCATCAACCATCTGCTTTAGGGGAGTGTCCTCCTTTGTCTCATTGCAGGATTGGCCCAACAAATCAAACAACATGTGGCTCTGGCTGTTTGTAATAAGCAGAGTACAGACCATATTCAACCAGCCCACGCTTGTAAAACCCAAAATGTCTACTGGTAGATGTGATTCAGTGATTGGGCAGCACTTGCTGAACAATCCTGAGTGCGTTAATAGCTACTCTAACAACCAATGTAAGATAATCAATTGAGCTCGTAATGTGGCTCATTTATGCTTGTTAGAAGTGACACTCATTCATATGCAGGGGCTCATTCTCTGCAAACAAAAGGAATATGTTCAAGCCTTGCACCTTTTTGAATTACCTGGAAGCATGGCGGGCCTATAGTTCCCAGTTCCTTTCTCCATGGCAATGCCTCAGCCAATCGGAATCGATTTACCAACCAATCAGCACCCCTTTTCTCCTGCAGACCTGTTGTGGTCCTTTGAAATTTGGCATTCTTGCATTTGTCCTAATGAGTGCAAGATGAAAAACTTCGACAACATCTCTCACTTTTCAGCAACATTCAAGTTCTGCACTACCAAGCGACCGACTGCAAAATATGTTAAATGTGAAACACCCCAGGGATGAAAGGTTAAGTTACAATATAAATAATAATTATTTCTCTCTTCTACTTAGGGAGACAGGTTGCAGGGGATCTTGGAAGAAATCTTACAGCACATAAAGAGGATATTCAGCCCATCAAGCCTGTGCCAGATTTTTGAAGTAGCTATTCAATTAATCCCACTCCCCTGCCCTTTCCCCATAACCCTGTAAATCTTTTCCTTTTCAACTATAAATCCAATTCCCTTTGTAAAGGTGCTATTGAATCTGCTTCTCCTGCTCATTCAGTTCGTAACAACTTACTGCTGAAAACATTTTCATTCCCCCTTAGTTGATTTGCTGTTATCATAATTTGCATCTTCAGTTACCAACTCCCCTATCAATGGAAACAGTGTCTCCAGACAAACCCCCTCCCCCCACCCTCCTGCAATGATGTTGAGAAACCTTATTAAGTCAACCCTTCACCTTCACTGCCCTAAAGAGGACAATTCCTGCTTCCCTACTCTCTCCATCTAACTGAAGTCCATCATCCCTGTACCATCCTTGTAAATGCCCTCTGCAACATCTCTAAGGTATTGAAATCCTTCCTAAAGTATGGTTTGGACACACTGTGGGATTGGATATATTACAAATCACTGCCCCACCTGGAGTAAAGCTTTAGCATAACAATGATTATTCAACTGCAATGTAAGTGTTGCCCTTGCCAGTTTATCCATAGATGCACAGCAAGGAGCACACGCAATGGCATGTGCTGATGGTAGCTGTGAATAAATACAATGGCCATTGTGGTGGAGTTTGCGACCTTATGGATGGAAGTAATGAATTAAACAGCTTATTTAGATATGGACTAATGCTGCATTTCCTTTTTACATTGTTATCCTCCTCCCCTGGATGTAGTTTTAGGGGGCATCCTTCATCCTGGAGCACAGGCAGTCCCTGGTGGCAGGCTGCTTGACAATGGAAGACGTCACACCCCTATCATCACCCAACATACCCATGTCCCCCAGAAGGGGACACTGAGTAGCCATTGAGAAGGGAGTTCCAAGCCTGTTTTCCCCTTCCCTAGCCCCAGGGATCTAAGGCCAAGTGCAACACCTCTACTGAGATGAACTGAATGCACCCTTGAGAGACTAAAACTCAAACCAACCTTGCGTACATAACTCAGTTCTTCAGTGTGTTTTAGAATTAAACTATTAGGTTGTGTGATCGTTTTTGTTATACAGTGAGGCAGCATAGCTGCTCTGGGTTAATGGAACTGCTGACGTGACTTCTCGCTGGTACAGTGGGCCTGGTCATGGTGCAAACACTGAGGAAAAATGCAAGAATGTGTTTGCACCTTCTGGCATCACTGTGCCCACTGAATTCCTGCCATTGAACGGAGACTGTGGCTGTCCTACTGCTGTGCACCTTATTTTGTATAAATCCTACATTGCTTTCCTTAATGATACTCCATTTAGCTAAAGCCCATGTACATCAAGTTGAGGGGTGTCAGTGCTGGTGGAATTTAACATGTTAAATGACCTGGAATGGAGTCATGCTGTGGTAAATTGGCCACCAATAGGATTGCCAACATGGGTTGGATGTAGTCCTGAAGGTTTAATCACATGACTTGGCCCCACATTCCTGCCATTGGTCAAGCAGTTTGAAGACAATCTCTGGGGAAATCCAGTGGTGTTTCAGTCTGCAGGGCAGGTTCCAACAACATTCCTGTCCGTCTGTGCTTACCCTGTGTGGCAGCTTATACAGTGGCACTAATAATTTGTCATTACCCTAGGAGTCAGTTCCAAAGGCAGCGCTTGTAAAACGCTCAGATTATTTTCGACAGTTCAATAAGTACTTACCCATTTAAAAGTTTGTGCTTAATTCAAGAAAAGTCGGGTCTTCAAGTCGCTTCAATCAGCTGGTTGCACTTCATGAGAGTGTGATTACCTCGGGGGCACGACTCACTACAACCATTAAGCATTACAAGAGGCAGTGACTAAGTGCAGACTTCACTTTTTTTCTAGCCAAGATTCACTTTTTTGATTTTACTGCCCTGTGCACACAGCAGACAGACTGTGTTAACATTAATATTCTCACTATGGACTTGGGAATTGTACTCCTAAAAGGCTGGTGATGCAACAGGCCCTTTTCAATATAACATTCACATACATTCCAGTTTATGCCTGAAATTAATAAAACCATTCAATATGTTTAGTAGAGAAGCGACATAAGTGGTGGCTAGATGTAACGGAACAACTCAAATCCAATTGAAAATCCATTTTATATAACAGCTTTTGTGTTACAATGCCAAACATGGTCAAGCACTAATTTGATATTTTGTCTTCTGCCAGTATTTAGAAGGTTACCTCAAGTCCAAAGATTGGGGCCCCTGATTTCTTAACTTACTCCCTGTGGTGTTTGTGGTGCTCATTACATTCCACACTTTATTTTAGGATATAACATTGTATTTGTTTTGTTTTACATTGAATTAGATTGTGAAGGTTCCTCTGCTGCTGGATGCCCATCGGTGGTTACTCTAATAGGGAGGGAGTTCAGAAATCCTTGTCAAGGTGCTTTTATCTCCAGTAAATGGGTGCTGACCAGTAGCAGATGTGCTAATGACAGGTATAAAGACCATTGTTTCTCAGTAATAGATATTGACATGTTGAAGTACCAATTTGACTCCTTGCCTTGTGCCTGTACATAATAGAAAGGGACAGTTTACCTCAAAAGGTTACCTCAAAAAGATCTAAAGATTGGGGTCACCGATAACCCAATTTATTTCTAGTGGTGCGTGTGCCCCTTATCTTTATCACCATCTCTGAATGTATAGTGTCAGTTGGTAGCCTCTGAGTCAGAAGATTGTGTGTGCAGGTCCCACTCCAGAGACATGCAAATGGGGTAAGATTTTATGCACCACCACCCCCGCTGGGTATGTGGAGGGGTGGAGTGGGAACACAAAATACAGGGGGTGGCTAATCCACTGCCTTCCTGCCCATCCCTGACCCGGTTCCCATAATACGGTGCTTGGGGGGACAGGGTGCCGAAATTGGCAGACCGCACGCCATTTTGAAAAAAATAATTAACAGGTAATTGAGCTCCTTACTAAGCCAATTGACCCATATTTCATGCTTCCCATGCCATGAAAAGGTTGGCATAGGCAGGACTGGGGAGCCTGCTTTTGAAAAACATTTTTGGAAAAGTGGGAAGGAAGGGGTGACACAACATTTGGGGGATGCCCTTTGCACATCAGGGGCATGCCCCCAAGATGGCCCCTTTGTTCCTCCCTGCCTGGCCTCAAAAACCCGTCACTCCCACGCTCTTCGCAACCACCACCCACTCATCCCCTCCCAGGCTGCCTGATCCTTTCCCACCCTAAAAGCTCGGGAATTAACCTGGGATTCATCAAAGTTCTTTGTCCCAGCAGTGCCCACTACTCAGTTCTGGTGCTGCTGGCTTCCTTCCGCTGAGAGGTGGAATGACCCACTTTCAGCCTATTTAGCCCCCGAGCAGCGCGTTGTCACTGTGGGGGCAGGCTTCTTTTTTAGGTTAATTGGCTTCTGGCCAACTCTTGCAAAAGGTAGGGTGGGATGGGGGGATCGTGTGCGTGAGCAATATGCTCCACCCCACTCCCCCCCCTCCCACCCTCCTCCCCACCACCGTGCGAAATTGGGCTCATAGAAATCTTGGCTGATACTCCAGTGTAGTACTCAGGGAATGCTGCACTGTCAGATGTGCTGCCTTTCAGAACAGATGTTAAACTGAGCCCATCTGCTCTCTCAAATGGATGTCAAAGACCTCACGATATTATTTTGAAGAACAGCAGAGGATTTATCCTTTGTATATTGGCCAATATTTACCCATACCAATATTTGCAATATATATATATCAATCAATCAACATCGTTAAAAAACAGATTATCTGGTCATTCACATGTTGCTGATTGTAGGGGCTCATGGTGTACAAATTACTAAATTACAACAGTGAATTCACTTCAAAAATATTTCATTGGCTGTAAGTGGTGTGGGATATCAGAGGTGGTGAAAAGCACTATTTGCAATTCTCTCAAATTCTTTTAAATCTCTTTTGAATTCTTAAGCATGAAGCTGACCCTTCAGCGCAGTACTGGGCAGAGTGCCATCTTTTGAGTGAGACAAGCAAGTCAAAGTCACCAAGGCCTCGTAGCATTCTTAAAAAAAATCATTCTGGAGACCTGGGCAAGGCTGACATTTTTGCCTATCTCCAGTTATCTGAGAAGGGAACTGAGTGTCTTGCTAGATCATAACAGCAGGAAGTTAAGTCAGTCACATTGGTGTGGGACTGGAGTCAGATGTAGGCTAGATGACAAGTATAGCAAGATTCTTTCCCCAAAACCCATTAATGGAGCCATTGTGTTTCCCACAATTTTTTTTTTAACTCATGTTGGATTTCTATTTCCAAATTTTAAATTCCAAATTGAATTCAAATTATCAAAATGCTATGGTGGAAACTGAACTCCAATTCACTGGATTCTTCATAACAACTGCGTACCCAAAAATATCCACAACACTATAGTCAACTATAGTAAGAGTGTCCCCATCAAAAGTCCTCCCCTGACCAATGCCAGCAGAAGCAGACCAATTGGTCATTAATTTACTTACTGTTTGTGGGATCTTGCTGTGTAAACATCGCTTTACTTCCCTGCTCCCACACTTAGTGCAAATCTGGGACAATTCTGCTCACTAGGTGAGTTGGCATGGAGGGGTAAGGGAACAGGGTGGTGGGTGGTGGAATGGGTTAGCATGAGTTGGCATTAATTTGGCGAAGGGTCATTGGGATGTGTGGGGCATAGAGGGTATGAGGAGCCATGGAGGGCAGGTAGAGGGGCATGGGTTGGCATAGGGGGTATGGGGCATGAGGTGTGCGTGGGAGGGTAAGAGGGGTGGAGTGAGGGCTGGAGGGCTGTTTTTGGTTTTTAATCTTTTTTTAAATAGCTTAATGTGCTGGGACACAGATGTAGGCCTCACGCCCAGCCTGGCTCCGCACCCAGCAGCCTTTGCAATTGTTCTGGGGGACTGCGGGCCGGACTTCCAGTCCAGCTCTCCTCTGAAATGAAAATTGAACTTCCAGGCTGTCATTTTGAAGATCAGATTCACAGAGCTGGGAGTTCTTCCGTCTCCATGAACCCGACCCGGGAACGAAAATCTTGCCCTTTATCTGATTTATACCTCATCCTGATTTACCCCTTATGATTAACACATCATTCAAATAATATCCCCAATATACACAGTCCTATTTACACTCCAATATTTTTACTCTCTTTCTGTCTATTTATCTCTCTTTTCCCAGCTTACCAAATAAATGATTATTGGCTCAAAGTCAGCTTTTTGCTTTATTTCTTATGTACTATGGTATTGTTTTGTGCTTTTGAGGTGGTGAAGACTTTTACTTGTGTTGTCCGTTCCAGTTCCTTTTCAAGAGTTTGCACAACGGGCTCTCCCAGCCCAGAGAAACACAAAATCATTGAGCGTTACATTGTGGACTGGCAAGGTGAAGGCATTGCGTTGCTTTATCTGGACACACCAGTGAATTTTAAGCTCTTTCAGCCGATCCCCCTGCCCAATTCTGTTAATCTAACTGAAACAGCTCAAACCACCTGTAGAGTCACCACGCAAAGGAGCTTAGCACATCAAGGTAAGACTGTATCCATTAACATCCCACATATGAAATATTTAATAGAATCAGACAGAAGATAAAGATTCCATTCAGCCCTCTCCCAGATCATTGAAACAGCTAACAGTCAATTTGTAGAGTGTAATGCAGATAGTCAATTCCTGTATTAGGGACAGTGATTTCCTGAGTGCAATACAGACATTCAATTCCTGTAATACCGACAGTAAATTCCTGTAGTACGGACAGTCAATTCACAGCGGGTAATACAGACAGTCAATTCCTGTAATGCAGAGAGTCGGTTTCAAGAGTGTAAGACAGACAGTAAATTCCTTTAATACAGTCAATTCCTGTAATACAGCCAGTTGTTTCCTGCAATACAGCCAGTCGATTCCTTTAATACAGACAACTGATTCCTGTAATACAGACAGTCAATTTGCAGAGTGTAATACAATCAATTCCTGTAATGTGGACAGTCAATTCGTAGAGTGTAATATAGACAGTCAATTCCTGTAATAAATGCAGTCAATTCCTGTAATATGGGCAGTTGATTCGCAGAGTGCAATACAGTCAATTCCTGTAATACAGTCAATTCCTACAATATGGAATAGTCAATTTGCAGAGTGTAATACAGACAGTTAACTCCTGTAATACAGGCAATCGATTCTTGTAATTTGGACAGTCGATTCACAGAATGTAATACAGACAGGCAATTGCTGTAATACAGACAGTCAGTCTGCAGAGTGTAATACAGACCATTTAATTCCTATAATACAGGCAGTTAGTTCTTGTAATTTGGACAGTTGATTTGCAGAGTGTAATACAGACTGTCAATTCCTGTAATGCAGACAGTCAATTCCTATAATAGGGACAGTAATTTCCAGAGTGTAATACAGACATTCATTCCTGTATAACTGACAGTCAATTCCTGTAGTACGGACAGTCAATTCACAGCGCGTAATACAGACAGTCAATTCCTGTAATACAGTCAATTCCTGTAATGCAGTCTGTTCCCAGAGTGTAATACAGTCAATTCCTGTAATACAGCCAATTCCTGTAATACAGCCAATTGATTCCTCTAATACAAACAGTCAATTCCTGTAATACAGTCAATTCTGTAAAATGGACAGTTGATTTACAGAGCGTAACACAGTCAATTCCTGTAACACAGACCGTCTATTTGCAGAGCATAGTACAGTCAGTCAATCCCTGTAATGCAGCCAGTCAATTCCTGTAATACAGGCAGTCACTTCCTGTGATACAGACAGTCAGTTCCCGTACTAGGGACAGTCAATTTACAGAGTGCAATACAGTCAATTCCTGTAATAGGGATAGTCAATTCCTGGATTATGGAGAGTCAATTCCTGGAGCACGGACAGTCAATTTGCTACTGCCCGCGATAATTTCACCCCGCCAAATTTAGCAATATTATGCTGCTAGCAGGGAGGCTACCCCCCCCCCCACCCCGGCCGGGAACATATGTAGGAAATCTGTGTGTGATCAATCCCAGGTTTGCTCTGTATAATAGATAGAAAGCCATTGTAGGAGTATCCCTGAATTCTTGATATGGCTTTCTGTGGCATGAAGCTGCCCATCAGTAGCTGGCATTTGTTAAAACCTTTGTTTCAGTGTCTCAGTTGGTGAGCTTGTTGAAGCTAACCCTCCATTTCTGCTTCTTCTGATAGGTAAATGGCATGTGATTGCTTCTGATGAGCGAATAATTATAGTGAGCAAAGGTTTTCAGAAGCTCAAAAGTTGCCAGGTACATTTATACCTCACTCTATTGGGGTTTAGGAGTACAGGGGATTCATGACTACGTGTTCTGCCCACCTTCATGTGGTGGCATATGCTCCACAAGTAGGGCTGATCAATCTTGTGGCATGCGCAATCAGTAGACAACAGCAATAACATATTTATATAGCAACTTTCATGTAATGAAACATGAACATTATAAAACAAAGTATGACACCAAGCCACATAAAGAGATATTAGATCAGGTGACCAAAAGCTTGATCAAAGAGGTAGGTTTTAAGAAGTGTTCTTAAAGGAGGAAAGCGAGTTAGAGAGGTGTAGTGTAGGAATTCCAGAGCCTGGGACCTAGGCAACCGGAGGCATGGCCACCAGTGGTGGAACGATTGTAATTGGGGATGCATAGGAGGCCAGAATTAGATATCTTGGAGGATTGTGAGGTTAGAGTGGTTACAGAGATGGGGAGGGGTGGGGGGGGTGGAGGCGGGGGTGGTTGGAGGGGGGGTGGGTGGTGTGCGGGCGGGCAAGACTTTGAAGGGATTTGAAAACAATGATGATAATTTTAAAATCAACTTTGCTTGACTGGGAGCCAATGTAGGCCAGGGAGCAGATGGGTGATAGGCAAACAGGACTTGGTGCCAGTTAAGTCACGGGCGGCAGAGTTTTGGATGACCTCAAGTTTACAGAGGGTAGAATGTGGGAGACCAGCCAGGAGTGTGTTGGAATAGTCAAGTGTAGAGGTAACAAAAAAAAAATCTTTGAAGAGGGTGCAAAATGTTTGTCCAAAACTTGTTAGAAGTCTCAAGGTTAACTCCATCACAGAGTCAGTGTGCCCTCAATAGAGGGATTGATAATTAAGAATGGGGCAGGATATTTCTGTAATGCAGGAAACAATATTTGTCTATCTAGTTCGGCACAGCAATATATCACCTGCTGAGAGCATACACTGTGTATGCCTCGCAGTTAGAGTCTACTAGTTTTTATCGTATACCTGCACCTATATTTATTTTCTAATGAGAATCAGCTTTGATCTGACAGGAATTTTTCTCTCATTTTTAGCTCCTACATCTATGTTGCAACCCTTGTCTTTCTCCATTTTGCCGACATTCAACATTCAACTTTTGTTCCTCTTTCGCTAAAATACACTGTTGTGCATGCTCTTCCTTCATCTTCATTGTGTTCAAATCAAAACTACCTGCATCTTATTGTACTGTCATTCATTCTCTCCCAGCATCTCAAATCTATGGAACTTCTCATGTCCTCAGCTGTCCCTGCTTCCTGCAATCTACAGGATATTAAACCCTATGCTTGGCAAGATCTGAGCCATACATCTTGACTCGTCTTGTCCTCTCTCCTACTATAGTTATCCTGTGTTGGTGTACTACCTTGTAAAACATAGTTCTATGTTTCTCAATGAGAAACAATCCTTCTGTTACAGTCCAATAAGCATGATTCATCCTTGTTTTCATAACTTGTTACAGGTCGCGGCAGGCAGTCCCTTAATGTGCTTCAAAGGAAGGAAGACCTGGGTCCTCACAGCAGTGAGGGGTAGATGCTGGAAGTATACCAACAATTACAGAAGAATCACTAATTCCCTGTCATTAATAAAAAAATACATCAATAACAACATGTAAATGGTTAAATCTGAACGTGTGTTGCTCCTCATTATCTTATAATGTTTGGTAAAACTCTTGCTAGAAAGTATACTCCAGGCACCTGGTTTACAGTCCAGCAACATAGTGTTACAATACTCCTGTACTCCCCACATATGTCACCGGACTAGTAAACCACAAAGTGAGAGTTGAAATCCCACCGTGGCAATTTGAGAATTAAAACAATCGAAGAACAGTTTAATCCATTAAAAATTTGACCAACAAGCAGCTACTCTTGTAGAATTTACAAATTAGTGTCTGTGTTTATATGAGTGTGTATGCGAGTATGTATTTGTGTGGGTATCTGTAACTGTGATTGTGTGCATATGCGTGTAGAAAGTATAGGGAATAATTTAATAGGAGAACAATCAGTGTCTACCAGGGGCAGAGAGTCCACCACATCACTGTCCAGTCAATTAGAGAAAACATTCCCACTGACAATTATTATCAAGTACATTGTACATTAATTCCACTTCCTGCAGACCCGAAGTTACTGTTTATCAGTTTTCAGTTTGACATTGAGGAAATATTAATCATATCCCAGAGGATGTAAGTTAATATAAACATGTGGTAAAAAAGGTAAACATTCTGGGGGAGGTCTTCTGCTTCAATATCGGTATGCCTCCTGGAAGAACAGCCAGGGGAATGCAGAACCCCATTCCTCAGCTTGAGCAGGAGCTCACATGCTGGTGTGTGCAGTTTCCCAACATTCTCTCCCAGAGAAGCCTGAAGCAAAAGTCTTCCCTTATATTCTTTGTATTAATGTGCATCAATATTTGTTTGTGTATGATAACTAGTTACTTTTAAAAAAGCTTAGCTTCCCTATTATGCATGCCAGTGTGGCAAATTAGTGAGTTTTAAAGGCAAATCTTTTTGTGACATGTGTGACCAGCTGAATAATATTATTCTGAACATAATTCAATGTAATAAAGTATATCTGAATATAACACACTGGGCATCAATGTTTATGTTGTATATGTTGCTCTTACAGTGTTTTGTATACACCTCCATGATAAACATGCACAATAGAGATAGGGTTTAAAGTGATTTTTATCAACACTTCACGGACTATTAGATTATACACCTTACCCCCTCCGTGGAGTCCGGATTAGTTTTGTTCTTTTTCATCATTGTAATTATCCCGTTGTTGCATTACAGAACTAGGGAAACAGAATTCTCAGACTATTCCGACCTCCCTCTGTCACTCTCTGGCTCATATATACACACAAAAATAACACAAACTACTTCCATGTGCACACAAACATACACATCCACATGTGTACATCCACCACCGGTGGACCATGGCTGCAGTATGTACTATTCACAAGGCAAATTATGTTAACTTGCCAAGGCTTTTTGGGCAGCATCTCCCAAACTCACGACCTCTACCACCTTGCAGGGCAAGGGCAAGAGATGCATGGGAATACCATCACCTCCAAATTCCCCTCCAAGTCACACAACATCCCAACTTGCACACACATCTTCATTGCTTCATCGTCACTGGAGAAAGATCCTGGAACTCTCTCCTGAACAACACTGTGGGTTGACTTTTGCCATACAAATTGCAGCAGTTGAAGAAGCAGCAGTTCTAGAGGAGAGTGCGAGAGGAAGACCTTGGGACAGGCAGTCGGCAGCACCTAGAGGAGAGTGCGTGAGGGGGACCCTGAGACAGGCAGTCAGCAACAGCTAGAGGAGAGTGCAAGAGGACAACCCTGGCACAGGCAGTCAGCACAGCCAGGGGAGAGTATGAGAGGACAACCCTGGGACAGGCAGTCTGCAGCAGCTAGAGGAGAGTGCGAGAGGACAACCCTGGGACAGGCAGTCAGCAGCAGCTAGAGGAGAGTGCGAGAGGACAACCCTGGGACAGGCAGTCAGCAGCAGCTAGAGGAGAGTGCGAGAGGACAACCCTGGGACAGGCAGTCAGCAGCAGCTAGAGGAGAGTGCGAGAGGACAACCCTGGGACAGGCAGTCAGCAGCAGCTAGAGGAGAGTGCGAGAGGACAACCCTGGGACAGGCAGTCAGCAGCAGCCAGGGGAGAGTATGAGAGGACAACCCTGGGACAGGCAGTCAGCAGCAGCTAGAGGACAGTGCGAGAGGAGGACCCTGGGACAGGCAGTCAGCAGCAGCTAGAGGAGAGTGCGAGAGGACAACCCTGGGACAGGCAGTCAGCAGCAGCCAGGGGAGAGTATGAGAGGACAACCCTGGGACAGGCAGTCAGCAGCACCTGGTGATTCATTTTGTAAAAGTTTAACCTGGATTGTACCCTTGTAATGTGGTTTTTGAAATGGTTTTGAATGTGATTGAAGATATTTTATGAATAAAGTATATTTTTACAAAAAAAAAGTCAGCAGCAGCTAGAGGAGAGTGCGAGAGGAGGACCCTGGGACAGGCAGTCAGCAGCAGCTAGAGGACAGTGCGAGAGGATAACCCTGGGACAGGCAATCAGCAGCACCTAGAGGATCTAGCATCTAGTCTGTACTCAAGTAGGAGTAAGGGTAAAATAAAATCAAGGATCCATATCCTATTTCGTTAAGATATATCTGGGGAGCTCAGTCCCGTAATTTGCGTATCCTGTGTTCCTGGTGGTCTGAATAACCATGTGTGCAGAAGGTGTCTCCAACGTTTCACGACGTGGTCAACCTGCAGCTTAAGCAAGTTCAAGCAGAGAGGGAATGGGTGACCGCCAGACAGAAGGGGACCAGGCAGGTAGTGAGGGAATCCCCCCGAGTGCATCTCGCTCGCAAACCATTTTTCGGCCTTGGAAGACGGTGAGAGTGATGGTTCCTTTATGGAGGCCAACCAGAACTAAGGCCGTGGCACTGTGGGTGGTCCAGCTGCTCGGTGGGAGGAAGAAGTGTGGAAGGGCAATAGTGGTATGGGATTCATTCGTGAGGGGAGTAGACAGGCCCTTCTGTGGCCATAGACGTGACTCCAGGATGGTGTGTTGCCTCCGAGGTGCCAGGGTCAAGGATGACATGGAACAGCTGCAGGGCATTCTGAAGTGAGAGGGTGAACAGCCAGAGGTCATGGTCCATGATGGGACCAATAACATAGGAAAAAAGAGAAATGAGGTCCTGTCAGCAGACTTTAGGGAGTTAGTTAGGAAATTGAAAAGCAGGTGTTCAAAGGTAGTAATCTCCAGATTATTCCTGGTGCTACACAGCAGTGAGTATAGGAACAGAAGGATAGAGCAGATTAATGCATAGCTGCAGAGATGGTGCAGGAGGGAGGGCTTTAGATTCCTGGGTCATTGGGACCGTTTCTCGGGGAGGTGGGACCTGTACAAGTTGGACTGGTTACATCTGAACAGGATCGTGACCAACATCCTCACAGGGAAGTTTGCTAATGCTGTTGGGGAGGGATTTAAACTAAATTGGCAGGGGGATGGAATCCCGAAAAGTAGTTCAGAGGGGACAGAAGCTGAGATGGAATTAGAAGTTAAAATACTAGTAAGTGAGTTTGGAAGGAGAGGAAACATAAGCTAGATAAAAAAGAAGTGAGTTTAGCAAGGCTAAATGGGATATCTTTTAATGCAAGGAGCCTGAGGAATAAGACAGACAAGCTGAGGGCACACATAGGCACCTGGGAGTATGATATCATAGCTATGACTGAGACTTGGCTAAAAGGGCAGGATTGGCAGCTCAACATTGCTGGTTATAGGGTATTCAGACAAGATAGAGAGGGGGATAGAAGTGGGGGCGGGTCGCAATATTGATAGAGGAATTAATTATAGCAGTGAGGAGGGATGATATCCTGGAAGGGTCATCAAATGAGGCCATGTGGTTAGAAGTAAAAAACACAAAGAGGCAAACACGCTGTTGGGTTTGTACTATAGGCCCCTAAACAGTCAGGGAGAGACAGAGGATCAAATATGTAATCAAATTTCAGAGAAGTGTAAGAATAATAAGGCAGTAATAGTAGGGGATTTTAACTACCCAAATATTAACTGGGATAGTTTTAGTGTGCAAGGTAGGGAGGGAGCAAAATTCTAAAGTTGCATCCAGGAGAACTTTTTAGCCAGTACGTAGAAAGCCCAACAAGGGAGGGGCAGTTCTGGGCCTAATATTCGGGTATGAGCTCAGGTAGGTGGAAGGCATATCAGTAGGGGAGCATTTTGGAAATAATAACCATAACTCAGTTAGATTTAGGATAGTTATGGAAAAGGATAACGTTGGGCTGGGAATAAAAGTTCTAAACTGGGGAAAGGCTAATTTTACTAAGATACGGTTTGGCCCAAGTGGACTGGGAGCAGCTACTTGCAGATAAAACTGTGTCAGAGCAGTGGGAGGCATTCAAGGAGGAAATAGTGAGAGTACAGGACAAATATGTTCCCATAAAGACAAAGGGGGGACCAAGTCTGGAGATCCTTGGATGCCAAGGGTCATACAGATTAGGATTAAGAAAAAAAGATAAGCTTTATGGCGGATATCAAGGGCTCAATATGGCAGAGTCCCTAGGGGAGTATAAAAAGTGCAGGGGGAACTTAAAAAGGAAATTAGGAAAGCTAAGAGAGTGCTTGAGAAAGCATTGGTGGGTAGAATAAAGGAAAACCCAAAGGGGTTTTTTAAATATATAAAAAGCAAGAGAATAACTAGGGAAAGAGTAGGGCCAATTAGGGACCATAGAGGTCATCTGTGTGTGGACCCGGAAGGCATGGGTACAGGTCTCAATGAATACTTTGCATCGGTCTTCACAATGGAAAAGGACAACCCAGGTATAGACATCAGGGTGGGGGACTGTGAAATATTAGAGGAAATTAACAGAGAGAGAGGAGGCACTAACGGGTTTAGCAGCCTTAAAATGGATAAATCCGCAGGCCCGGATGAGGCTGTTGAGGGAGGCCAGGGAAGAGACATCAGGGGCCCTGGCAGTAATTTTCAAATCCTGTCTGGCCATAGGTGAGGTGCCAGAGGACTGCTAATGTTGTCCCATTATTAAAAAAGGGAGGAAGAGGTAGACCAGGAAATTACAGGTCAGTCAGTCTAACCTCAGTGGTGGGGAAGTTATTAGAAAGAATTCTGAGGGACAGAATATATCTGCACTTGGAGAGACACGGATTAATCAGGGATAGTCAACATGTATTTGTTAAGGGAGTGTCATGTTTCACAAATTTGATCGAGTTTTTCGAGGAGATAACCAGGAGTGTTGAGGATAATACATTTGATGTGGTCTACACGGACTTTAGCAAGGCTTCTGATAAGGTCGCTCATGGCAGACTGGTCAAGAAAGTAAGGGTCCATGGGATCCAAGGCAAAGTGGCACATTGGATCCAAAATTGGTTGAGAGGCAGGAAGCAGAGGTTGAAGGTAGAGGAATGTTTCTGTGGCTGGAAATCTGTTTCCGCAGGGCTTGGTGCTAGGGTCCTTGCTGCTTGTGGTACACATAAATGATTTGGACTGAAATGTAGGGGGTACGATTATGAAGTTCATGGATGACATGAAAACTTGTCGGGTGGCAAATATTGAGGAAGATAGCCATAAACTGCAGGAGGATATCAATAGACTGGTCAGGTGGGCAACAGCAGTGGCAATAGAATTCAACCTGGAAAAGTGTAAGGTAATGCACTTGGGGAGGGCTAACAAGGCAAGGGATTACACTGTGAATGGTAGGACCCTGGAAACTACTGAAGATCAGAGGGACCTTGGAGTGCATATACACAGATCCCTGAAGGTAGCAGGGCAGGTAAATAAGGGGGTTAAGAAGGCATATGGGATAATTGCCTTTATTAGCTAAGGCATAGAATACAAGGGCAGGGAGGTTTTGCTGGAACTGCATGAACACTGGTTAGGCCACAAGTGGAGTGCTGTGTGCAGTTCTGGTCACCACATTATAGGAAGGATGTGATAGCGCTGGAGAAGATGCAGAGGAGATTTACCAGGATGCTGTCTGGGCTGGAGGGTCTGAGCTATGAGGAAAGATTGGATAGGCTGGGGTTGTTTTCCCTGGAGCAGTGAAGGTTGAGAGGGGACCTGATAGAGGTGTATAAGATTATGAGGGGCATAGATAGGGTGGATAGGAAGGGATTTTTTCCATTAGTAGAGGGGTCAATAACCAGGGGGCATAGATTTAAGGTAAGAGGTAGAAGGCGAAGAGGGGAGTTGAGGAGAAATTTTTTCACCCAAAGGGTGGTGGGAGTCTGGAACTCTGCCTGAAAGGGTGGCTGAGTCAGAAACGCTTGTAACATTTAAGAAGTATTTAGATATTCACTTGCATTGCCATAGCCTCCAGGGCAATGGGCCAAGCACTGGAAAATGGGATTAGTGTTGTCAGATTTTTGCTGACTGGCGCAAGCACGATGGGCCAAATGGCCTCCTTCTGTGTTGTAAACGCCTATGAGTCTAAGTCCCACCATCACCTGTTCAAGAGCAATTAGCAATGGCAATAAAATGCTTTCCAACAAATTCCATATTCCAAGAATATAAGAAATACTTCACATAGGTGGTCAGGTACAGAAATGGAAGTATACTCAGAAAGGTGAGGGACCCTTAAAGCAAATTAAAACATTACAGAAGTGAATTGTGAGGGAATAAAGTACTATAGCATTTTGCCACAGGAGTTTGTGATCTCAGCCTTGTAACTGTGGCAAGTGTGCCAAGTGTCAGTCATTGCTTGGTGGGAGCACTCTCTCCCTTGAGTCAGCAGGTTGTGGGTTAAAGTCCCACTCCAGGGACAGGAGAACAATATGTAGGCTGACATTTTAGTGCAAATATGGAGGGAGCTCCACACTATTGAGTGTGTGCATTTCTCCTTACTGAGGAGAAATCTGAGGCCCCACTTGCCCTCTCAGGTGGATGCAAAACCTCCCAAGGCTATATTTCAAAGCAGGACAGCAAAGCTCTCCTCGGTGTACTGGCCAATATTTATCCCTCAAGCAACATGGAAAAAACATATGTCATGTGGTCATTACCACATTGCTATTTGTGGGAACTTGCTGTGTGTAAATTGTCTGCCAAGTTTTATGCATTGCAACAGTGGCTACACTGTACTTGATTGGCTGTAAAGCACTTTGGAACATTCTGAGGTGGTGAAAGGTGCTATATAAATGCAAGACTCTTCCTTCGTAACAGTGGGAAGGTTGGAGACCAAAGAAAAGGGGAGGATTAAGGAATGAGAGAATCCATCAGCAGGTCAATGCGCAGAAATGAGCTCAGGCAGCACTGCCTGAGGCCTGGGAATGTGTGGACTGCTCACTCTGTGTGAAACCCACTGAAACCTGGGCAGACAGAAAGATAGAGAGATGGATTCTACATGGTCTAAAGACTCCAACAATAACCTTATGCTGAGAATGGAAAACAAGAAGCAGATGTTATTCCCAGTTTTTTTGTGCAGTCATGCAGATTGTACTCATCAGAGATCCTACCAAAACAAGCTTGATAAACGCACAGGAGAGAATACAATAAAATTTCATTTGTTCAACACGATAAACTGAAGGAAAAATGCTCACTGCTTCCATTGTATAAACAAGGAAGTATTACAAAGGATTGAGAACAAAGAGTGGTTTGTTGGATTTCTGGTTTGCTGATTTTGGATTATGAATCTGTTGTATTGAATATGACTTTACACCATTGACTGCACACCTATTGACCATTTACCTCTCAACAAAGCTGAGGTCACAGTGCTCAGCTGTTAGCTGTATTTGATAAAAAGTATTGTTTTTGGGATGAAGATTCATGAGCTCCTGGTCGGGGAACTGCTACTTTTTAAAATCTGTTCATGGGATTTGGAAATCAATGGTGTTAAATGGGTCCCAAGCCAAGATTGTGAAGTCTGAAACCAGACACAAATTCTTTTCTTGATAGGCTTATCTACAGAATGCAGTGTAACATATCTCTCCCTCCGACCTACTAACCAGTGTCCCAGAACTCTTTCTTTATATGTGCTAAAGATGCTTAATCTATCAATGCACTTCACTTGTGTAACTTGATAATACCATTAACATGCCATTAACAAATGGCAAGGCCAGCATTTATTACCCATCCCTAATTGCCCTTGAGGTGGTGATGATGAGCTGCCTTCTTGAATTGCTCCAGGCTTTGTGGTGTAGATGCACCCACAGTGCTGTTAGGAAGGGAGTTCCAAGATTTTGACCCAGCTACAGTGAAGAAACAATGATATAGTTCCAAGTCAGGATAGTCTGCAGCTTGGAGGAGAAATTGCAGGTGGTGGTGTTCCCATTTGTCTGTTGGCCTTTTTCTTCTAGATAGTAGAGGTCCATGGGCCTGGAAGATACTGTTGGAGGAGCACTGGTGAGTTGGTGCAATGCATCTTGCAGGTGGTACACATTACTGCCACAGTGCGCTATTGGTGAAGAGGGTTACTGTTTGAAGTGATGAATGGGGGTGCCAGTCAAGCGGGCTGCCTTGTCCTGGATTGTGTTGCGTGAGTTGAGTGTTGTTGGAGGGGCAATCATCCAGGCAAGTGGAGAGTATTTCATCATACTCCTGACTTGTGGCTTGTAGACAGGCTCTGGGGAGTTAGGAGATGAGTTACTCACTGCAAAAGGGGAGACAGTGGTGGAGTGGAAATGTCACTGGGCTAGTGATCTAGAGGCTAAGGCTAATGCTCTGGGGATACAGGCAACTGGTGGAATTTAAATTCAATTGAATTTAAATTCAATATGGTGGCTATGAAGTTATCAATGATTGTTGAAAAAGCCCATCTGGCTCACTAATGCCCTTTAGGGAAGGAGATCTGCTGTCCTTACCTGGTGCAGTCTGCATGTTGTTGACTCTTAAAATGCCCTTTGAAATGGCCTAGCAAGCCACTCAGTTACACCATGATGGTTACAGAAAAGTCAAAAAGGAATGAAACCAGGTGGTCCATCTGCATCAACTTAGGCACCAGAAACAACAACACACATCCTGCCCTGTTGACCCTGCAAAGTCCTCCTTACTAGCATCTAGGGAGTTGTGCCAAAATTGGGAGAGCTGTCTCACAAACTAGTCAAGCAAAAACCTGACACAATGATACTCACTGAATCATACCTTACAGCCGATGTCCAAGAAATTATCTCCATTGTTGGGTATGTCCTGTCTCACCGGCAGGACAGAGGCAGCAGCAGAGTGGCCCTGAGAGTCCTCCACATTGACTATGAGCCCCATGAAGTCTAATGGGACCAGACCAAACATGGGCAAGGAAACTCCTTAATGATTACCAGGTACTGTCACCCGCTCAGCTGATGAATCAGCATTCCTCCATGTTGAACAGCACTTGGGGGATGCACAGAACATACTCTGTGTGGGGAACTTCAAAGTCCATCGCCAAGAGTGGCTTAGTAGCACCACTGCTGACTGAACTGGCCGAGACCTGAAGGACATATCTGCCAGACTGGGCCTGTGGTAGGTGGTGAGAAAGCCAACTAGAGGGAAAAACCAACTACAGGGAAAAACCTACTTGACCTATTGGACCTCGTCCTCACCAATCTACCTGTTGCAAAAGCATCTGTCCATATCAGTATTGGTAGGAGTGACCATCGCACAGTCCTTGTGGAGACAAAGTCCTGTCTTAACATTGAGGGTGCCCTCCATCGTGTTTTGTGGTGCTACCACCATGCTAAACGATGGATTTTGAACAGATCTAGCAGCTCAAAATTGAGCATCCATGAGGTGCTGTGGGCCATCATCAACAGCAGTATTGTAGACAACCACAATCTGTAACCTCTTGGCCCGGCATATCACCCACTCTACCATTACCATCAAGCCAGGGGATCAACCCTGGTTCAATGAAGAGTGCAGGGGGGCATGCCAGGAGCAGCACCAGGCATACCTAAAAATGAGGTGTCAACCTGGTGAAGTTACAAAACAGGCCTACTTGCATGCCAAACAGTGGAAGCAACATGCGATAGACAGAGCTAAGCGATCCCACAACCAATGGATCAGGTCAAAACTCTGTACTCCTCGCACATCCCGTCATGAATGGTGGTGGACAAATTAAACAACTCACTGGAGGAGAAGACTCCATAAATATCCCCGCCCTTAATGAGCCCAGCACATCAGTGCAAAAGACGATGCTGAAGAATTAGCTGCGTCCCTAGCCAAGCTGTTTCAGTACAGCTACAACACTGGCATCTACCCGGCAGTGTGGAGAACTGCCCTGGTATGTCCTGCCCACAAGAACCAGGACAAATCCAATTGGGCCAATTACCACACCATCAACCTCCTCTCGGTCATCAGTAAAGTGATGGACGGTGTCATTGACAGTGCTATCAAGCAACACTTATGTATCAATAACCTGCTCATTGACGCTCTGCTTGGGTTTAGCCAGAGCCACTCAGCTCCTAACCTCATTACAGCCTTGGCGCAAACATGGACAAAAGAGCTGAACTCAAGTGGGGAGGTGATAGTGACTGCCCTTGACATCAAGGCAGCATTTGACTGACTGTAGCATCAAGGAGCCCTGGCAAAACAGAAGCAAATAGGGATCAGGGGAAAACTCTCCAATAGTTGAGTCATACCTAGCACAAAGGAAGTTGGCTATGCTTGTTGGAGGCCAATCATCTCAGTTCCAGGGCATCACTACAGGAGTTCTTCAGGGAAGTGTCCTAGGCCCAACAATCTTCAGCTGCTTCATCAATGACCTTCCTTCCATCATAAGGTCAGACTAGGTTATATGGTTATGACTACACAATGTTCAGCACCATTTGCGACGCCTCAGATACTGAACCAGTCCACACCCATGTGTAGCAAGACCTGGACAACATTCAGGCTTGGGTTGATATGTGGCAAGTAACATTCATGCCACACAAGTACCAGGCAACAAGAGAGGCAGCAATTTAAGATAATCAGTCAAACTTGTAACATTTATGCTTACTAGAAGTGACATATATTCATACGCAGGGAATCATTCTCTGTAAATGAAAGGAATATGTTCAAACCTCACCCCTTTATTTGAATGACCTGGGAGCTTGGGGACCCAATAGTTCTCTGTTACTTTCTCCATGGCCATGCCTCAGCTAATCAGAGTTGACTTGCCAACCAATAAGCACCCTTTCCTCCTGTGGTAAAAATTGTTGGGATCATCTGAAATTTGACATTCTTGCATTTTTCCTGATGAGTGCAAGGGGAAAAGCTTTGGCAGCGTGTCTCTCTTTTCAGCAACTAGCCAATATGCTTTGGAAGCTCCCAAGTACAAAGTATGATAAAACGTGAATCCTTACCTTAAACTGGAGCCAGAGGTCAAGACTCCAGTTCTAGGTGGACCATTGGCCTTCTGCACATGCACTGGCCGGGAAATGGCAGCACATGCGCAGTTAGTGGGTTTTATGCTCTTTGGCCGGGAACTGGCCCAGTACATTTGCGCAGAAGAAAAGTTGTCAAATGGCATAAAAAGCAGATCAGGTGACCTGGACCTGGGGAGCTATTAGGAGGGTGTCCCAGGGAGCAAGGCATGGGAAGGGGGACAGGGAGAAGGTCCCAAACTTGGGACTGGGACAGATAGAGGGCCCAAAAGAAAGTCCCAGGCAGGGACAGAGAGAGGGATCAGAAATAGGTCCCGATATGTAAAGTTGAAAGAAAGAAACAGGGAAATAGGCTCCAAATTAAACAGAGAGCTGCAGGGAGTAGACTTGAAGCAAAATGGGCCCAAGAGAAGCCCAGAAGAGCTGAAAGAGCAGCCGAAGGTTGGTGACTCTGAGCTGTGAGCCGTAGGGGCAAAAGTACTACTTTGAAGCAGGTGTTCTGCTTGGCACGGCCAAAGCTCTGAAATTGTGCTTGGAAGGTGAAGTGTGAGTGTACTCGGAAATCCAGGAGAAAAGGATCACGGAAGGCGAGATTGAACCTCTGGAGGTGGATCCTTGTTGAAACTGTCCAAGTGGGAGTGACGTTTGGAGAGAATTCCAAGGCGAGTTCTTCAAATGTGGTGATTGGAAACCCTTGTGAGAAAGGCAAAGTTTCAGTGAGACCAGTTGGCTCATGGTGTGACACGCATCCGGGTGGGTTCTTGAGAAATCCATGGAATCTGCTTGGGTTGCATCTGTCAGCTACTTTGGAGCATTGTGTGTCTGATCACAGCTCACCAACTTATTTCCATGTACCTCACTTACCCTGAATATTACAGCGTAGGATAGATATTGTAAATCGTTTTATCTTTCTGAATTTGTATGCGTCTGTAAAGGCATTATGGGGGTAAAGGGAATAGTGTGATTTGAATCATTTTCTTCTGTTTTTATTGAGATCTTTCCAACATTTTTTGCATGTTGTAATATCATTTATTTTTCTTGTTTAATAAGAATTTTATTCTGTGTGTTAAAAGTTCATCAGCAGGCTTCTGTGAATTTGTTCAGTAACTTTACTTCATGGTTTCAACAAAAAAAAAGGGTTAGGATCTATCAAGCAAGGTTTCACTCTGGGATGTCACTTGTCCGTTATTAACATCAGCTGGGATCGTAACAATAGTTTAATGACTCCAGTGGTTTTCCCTGCATTGAAAGCATTTGAGTTTTTCAAAAGTTGGCCCCGAGTGCCACATTCCTGTCCCCTTCCGCACACAGAACATAATCTGGCCCTCCAAACATCAGTTCCTTTTCTCCTCTACTACAGTTACCTGCTCCTGAGCTTCTTGAATCACGCTCCTTTAACTCACTGACTAACCTGTACAAAGTACATATTCCTGATTTGGTGTGAACAGCGCATGATAGTGCATCTACATGAGGCCTTTCCTCACCCCTCTCCATGGATTCCAAGTTCAAGTCATTTGTCTGATCCAGACAAAGGAAAGAGAGATAAGATGGATGGCAAGTATCTGACGTTACCTCAGCAATAGGCTCGATACATTTTCCACATTCATTTGGTTACGTCAGAGAAAAGACATTATCCGCTCACACAGATGTCCCAGGTTTTATGCACCACAAAGTGCTGCCTGTCAAGCTGCTGCCAATTTATTGATGACCTACGTTCTCGCATATTATCTTACATTGCCGACCCTGCAGAGCTTTCCTCTGAAAGAGCACACATTCTAGATGCAGCTTGCAAATGTCAGCTTTTGCACACACACATCTCCAAAGGCCTCCAACGACATATCTTTGAGCACAACCAGGCAGCATAATGCATGATCACTCACTAGCACACAAAAGAAAAAGAGAACTTGCATTTATATAGCCCCTTTGGCAATACCAGATTACGCTGAAGCACTTTGCAACTAATGAAGTCACTGTTGTAATGTAGGAAAGTTAATTTATGCACAGCAAGGTCACATAAATAGTCATATCATCATGACTAGATGATCTGTTTTACCGGTGTTGATTCAGGCGTAAACAATGACTAGGACACCGAGGCTTTTCTTCAAATAATACCATGAGATCTCGTACATCCACCTGTGAGGATGGTTTTAATTTTAACCAAAAGAAACAACCTTCAACAGTACTGTATAGCACTCTCTTACCACTGCACAGAAGTGTTAGCCTAGATCTGGCCTTCAAGTCTCTGGGAGTGGGGTTTGAACTTATAGCCTTCTTGACTTAGAGGCAAGAGTACTATCAACCAAACCGCAGTTAACACTGGGACAGACTGGACACAGGATAGGCACTGCGCATGTGATTCTCCAACTTACAATTTCCCAAGATTACTTCTATGTTGGTTTGTCATTTTGCAAGCATTCCTCTTTGATTGAAATAATTTTTTAAAAATTACAGTTTAAACCTTGGGCGACATTTGTTTGATTTATTTGTGTGATAGTGATTGTTTGTGCAAGTTTAAATCTGTAAATTAGTGAACACTTTCACAGAGAGACTGAGAAGAAAAGGTGATTATTCAAACAGACATGAACAGTTGCTCAATAACTGTTCAATGGGGTGAAATTGGATTTTGGTGATAGGACAAAGCAGGTGATTGTGAATCATTAACCTGACTTCAACAGGGAGTAAATCAGGCTTCTGAATCGCTATTGTCTGTATTACACTATTATTAAAGGTCAATTTCTCCACATTGTTGCACAGCAACCGATCAGTGCAAAATATTTGAGCAACTTTCACTGAGAACTCTTGCTCACTGGGATTTCAATGGGTTCAGGTGACCAATATCACAAAAGAGATTTCACCATTAACAGGAGGAGACACTAATCATATCTTTGCTGGATCAGAATTTAGAAACAAAGGGGGCCATGTTCCAGTACAGCGCTAGACATGCTCCTGTGAAAGTATACTCCATAACAAGAAACATCTGTTAGAATTTCATACATAAGGGGACAGAGCAACAATTAGTGAGTGAATCAGTTTCAAATTGAAGAAGGTGCATCTCTTCTCACTGCTCCTGAACATCCTCCATACACATTATCTGAGTTTAACACACAGTCGATAGGGGGGTGGACTACGGGTAATTTCATATTTGGCTTCTACGTAGCTTGGTCTTAGTTCATTTTCTGGGAGATGGAATGTGAAATGTTGGAGCATGGACATGAAGGACAGGAAGAGTTCGGTCTTTGCCAGCTGCTCCCCCAGGCACACATGGTGACCTGCCGGGGGAGGAGCAACAGGAGTTAGAGTCGGCAGGAGAAGGTCATTGTGGAGTCAACACTGATTGAACAGCAACTGTTTCCCTCAGTCTTAAATACCTAATGTCACTCTAGCAGCATCCCACAGCATCTAATCTCTTGCTGAATCAATTTCGATGTTTTTCAACCTTAAGCAAATGTTATCTGTTATGACTCACTGGGGATAATGCGCTATAATATCAAGCTCCTGTTTCCCAACTGCAAAAAATGTGAAAAGTTTGACCAAACTACCGGATTGCCCTAATTCTACCTAGCTGTTTAATTTAGGTTAACAGAATACGAGCACCAGGTTTGTAAACTTAATAAGTAAATAAATGTTCGTTGAACAAATTGTCTTTAATTAGTAGTGATAGAAAGAAATATGAACTGCAAACTTCTAACTCTATAACTTAAACTCTACCCCTTCTTATAAACCCCTATACACAAACACACACACATAAGACACACAAAACATGGATTTTAAGGGTGAGATAAAACAGTTCAATAGCACTAATTCAGAGTCCGGAATTAGATGGGTTGATTTTTGATTGATGTCTTCCAAATTCCTTGCAGTTTGTTGTGGGTGACACAAAGTGGTTTCCTAGCACTTTCAGTCTGTGGTTCACTGGTTAAAAAGCTTGCTTTTCAATGTCTCTACTGGTGAATTTTCCCCTTTTCCTCTTGACAGGGGTTTTCAGAGAAAGCAGGTTACAGAGATATGAAGGTTAGCCAGCTAACTATTATAGCAGAATTGCGGGAATTTTGCAAACACAGAGAGAGGTTTCAGGTCTTCCCTCTTTGCAGGCTAGGAGCTGCTCTGCTTGTACTGTTGCCACACAAAACTCTGGTCAGGAGCCTCTTAAAATGCTGTCATCAGGCAGCCCCCCTTAGTCCAGAACCCCTTTCCGGCACCATCCTGTTCTCTTACGGCACTCTATGTTCCAGAATAGCAACATTTAGATATTCCTCATCCTATTCCAGTGATCATATCTTTCAACTGCAGGCACTGTGTTTTTTTAAAGTCACAGCCCAAGAAAATAAAAAATAGGTTCTTCACATGGGTGCATCTCTCCTCACTGCTCCTGAACATCCTCAATACACATTATCTGAGTTTAACACACAGTCGATAAGGAAGCGGACTAAGGGTAATTTCATATTTGGCTTCCGTGTAGCTTGGTCTTGGTTCATTTTCTGGGAGATGGAATGTGAAATGCTGGAGCATGGACGTGAAGAACAGGAAGAGTTCGGTCTTTGCCAGCTGCTCCCCCAGGCACACACGGCAACCTGCCGGGGGAGGAGCAACAGGAGTTAGAGTCAGCAGGAGAGAGGCCGGAAGGTCACTGTGGAGTCAACAGTGTTTAAACAGCAACTGTTTCCCTCATAGTCTTAGATACCTAATGTCACTCTGGCAGCATCCCACAGCATCTAATCTCTCGCTGAATCAATTTCAATGTTTTTCAACCTTAAGAAAATGTTACCTTATTTCATTCTGGGTTACCCTTAGGGACTTAGAGAGGTGACATTAGTTTAGATTGTAATTTACGGAGTGTGACACATCCTATTTGAGGACGAAGAACAGACTAAGAACCCGAACCCTACATAGAGATGTGGCTGGACATCCATTACTAACCTACAGCTATATATTTCAGTATATGTAATGATTCCTTGAATTCTACATTACCTGCAGAGAATGGGATGAAGGCTTCAGGTTTCACAAACTTCCCCTCCGAGTTAAGGAAGTGACCCGGATTAAACTGATGTGGAGTCGACCAAATGTTCTCATCAAACATGGTGGAGGAAAGATTTGGAATGATCATTGTTCCCTATAAGGTATTTAAATAAAGAGACACATTAGCCAAGAACCTATTTGTAATCGGCCATCAGAACAATAAGGTGGAGTCCAATCCTTGTGCTCTGGGAGTAGATTATTGATCCTTCTGGTTTGAAGACCATAATCCCCAATCGTAGATTGGCAAAAGAACCATTGCCGAGATGAAGAATTGTTTTTATAATGCAGTGAATGACCAGACACTGCCTGATAGCGATAGAGGAGGTTTCAATCATGGCCTTCAAAAGGGAGTCAGGTAAGCATCTGACAAGAAAAAAATTTGCAAGGCTTTTGGGAAAGGACCCAGGAGTGGGACTGAGTTGCTCTTGCCCATGGACACATTGGCCTGAATGGTCTCCTTCTGTTCTATGATTCTATGCTCATCACCCCATCAAAAGTATCTCTTTCAGAGATGCTCAGCTTTTTACGCTAATTCAGAATCTTTATCTTGCCCATTATTAAGCTCTCATTACAGCAGTCAATGTTCATAATTAACAATTATAGTTGGGGAGGAATTGTACTTTAAAACAGGGACAGGTCTTCGGGGTGGAGTTGGGAGCTACATATCCAAGATTAATTCCATTCTGTACCTTAGGGATTGTGTATGCCATGACCTCTGTATCTCTGTATGTTTGATGAGGAAGTGAAATCGGAGCAATATTCCCTAAGCGTTGGGTTTCATGGATAACAGCATTAGTGTACGGCATTTCCTTACGGTCTTCCAATGCTGTCTTTCTCTCCTTCCCAACTACTCTGTCAATCTCTTCATGGACTTTAACTGCAGAAGCAAAAGAAGAACAAATTTTGAATATCATCTTTGAGGTGTAATCACTCGAGTAACGTAGAAAATGCAAGCAACCAGTTTGTGCGTAATAATATCGCACAAATAGAAATGTGATGAATGGCTTGATAACGTGCTTTAGTGATGTTAGTTGATGGATGAATATTGGCCAGAAGAATTCTCCTGCTTTTCTTTCATATTGCCATGGAATCTTTTACATTAAACACAAGATCCAAGGTGGCAGATTGGATCTTGGTAAATTGAATGTCGATTTTATTTCGAGCGAGAAAAACTGCAAGCTTTGCAAAAGAATACAGCACAGCCGTATTATGAAGCTGGAAGGCATCTGCCATGCTCACCTGCATGACACAAGTCCAAGCATTAGTTTCATATGTGTCAAAGTAGACAGCAAGTCAAAGCCGGCGAACAGCTTTGAAAAGAACTGATATAAACCCAAATACAAAAACTACCCTGAACAGAAGAAATGTGATAGCAAACACAATTACACGGAAAATGCATTGAGACATGGGCTTTTAACTAACGCTCTGAATGAACCCAATATCCCTGCACTAAGTACATTAACTGCACTATGGAAATTACAAGAATTATTCTCTCGCCAGGTCTAAGTTCATGATCCCCCTCCAAGAAATTCTGACCCAGAAAACACTCAAACTCCAAACACTGGCACTTTCCAGCATTGGTGCAGTTTATGCAGTCAATGGGAGGGCATCACATTTGTATATGTCTGGTGGGTATCACTGAGTGGTTCCCCAAAATTCACATTCCCATGCATGCTAAAACCTCTGGCAGATCCCCCACCAAGCTCATGAAGGAGTTATACGGAGGACAAGTAATTTGCGTTTTCTGTTTTGGATGAATCCAACAGGAAGGTAGTGGGTAATCTGCCTGTAAAAACTGGGTTGAGTAATAGAGTCTCTCTATGATTGTGTGGCCTGAGATTTGATTCTAACATGGAGACATGCTGTCATACTTACACTGCAGATCTGGATGTAGCACCATGAAGAGCAGGGCCCAGCGCAGGGTGGTGGAGGTGGTCTCTGTACCAGCCGCAAAGAGATCAATAACCATCCCTAACAAATTGGTTTCCAGAAAACTTGTCTTGGGATCGCCCTTCATCTAAATATGAAACACATGGATTCAAATATCAGGAAGAGTATTACATTGTAAATGAATTATAGAGTTGAAATGATTTTCCTGCCAACCGGGGTCATTGGACATTTTTTCTTTGCAGTTTCCAAAATGACTCATGTTTTCTGTCACACTGGATTGTGGCTTTGAGACTGTCCAAAGGGAATGAAGCTTTCCCCCACCCCGGCCCCCAGCTGCCAGGCAAGGCTAGCTCTTTTATTTCAGCTGTTCCACTGCGTTTTCCGAATTTCAGGATTTCTCTGAGCTTAATCTGATTTGAGGAGGATTGGCAGGTTCCTCTGGCGGCCCGGTGGGTTATTGCACTGTCTAGTGCGCTACTGAGCCCCGCAGAGGCACATTTCACATACAATCATTGGCCTGTGCCATGGACAGTACTTCTATCAGCAGAAAGGAGATAAAAATTCCCCTCAACAATATATAGAGAGGAGGGAAATCTGTCAAAGTATCTGGTGCTGATATCTGACAAGTGATTCCTCCCCATGGTTAAAGCACCAATGGATTTAAAAACAATGGATTTAAAACACATCGAACCACTGTTTGGAATATGCTGCAGTTCCCACCACGTACCTTCTCCTGCTTTGCTAAGAAAGCATCAATGAAGTCCCCAGGCTCATTGGGATCCCATGATTCTTTATGCTCCGTGACTATTTTCTGTACGAAGTGGATAATCAGCAAATGATTTTTGAATATTTTATTGTGCGGACCTGGGAGGTGACGAATAGAGGGGAACAGATTCAGCAGCTGCAACAAACACAGGGTTAGAAATTAATTGACTTTTTTTTGCAACATGTTGCTGATTTTGCTGCAAATGTCAGACACAGAAATTCATTCCACTATATTTACTGCAGCCAAAGAAAGAACTTGTATTTTCTTAGGGCTTCTCAAAACGTTTTGCGGCCAATTGAATACTTCTGAAGTGTAGCCATTGTTGTTATGTGGGGAACAAGGCAGTCAATTTTCACAGAGCATGATCCCACTAACAGTCATTAGATAAATGGCTAACGGGCTGAGCTTCCACAGAGCGGCAGAGCCAGATTGCCACTCCGCTCCTAGTTTCCTACCTGAAAATTCAGCCGCTTTTTTCTCGCACAGCCTTCCGATTCAGGCCGGGTGAGAACTGTGTAGGGCAGCGTGCTCCTGAGGCTTTCAGTCGAGGGCTGCACAGTCAGAGGTAAGAAGGCCACTTCCCTTTTTAACAACACTAGCTGTCGTAAAGCAGATAAGTTTGAAAGTCCAGCCAGATTCAAGCCAGGAAGAAGGCAGGTTTGTAAGGGAAATGGGTAAGATTGGAGGTGGGGGGGGTGGGTTGGTTAGGTGCCAGTCGGAAGCGGGGGTCAGGTGGTTGGTGGGGTCGGGAGGATGGGGGGCATGGGGTGGTGGTGTCAGTATGATAGTTACCCAGTTAGAAGTGGTTTTAATTCTGCTAACCTTTCCTGCTTAACTATTACCATAAGACAGTCAGAACCATCCTATGGTTCCGATTGTAGGACAATTGGCCAATGAATGTTTGCAGTTACAAAAACAAAAGTTGCTGGAAAAACTCAGCAGGTCTGACAGCATCCGTGGAGAGAAAGACAGAGTTAACATTTCGAGTCCGTATGACTCTTCTTCAGAATGTTTTTATTTCAGATTTCCAGCATCCACAGTATTTTGCTTTTATCTGGATATTTGCAGTTCCTGGGCAATCCTTACCTGGGGACTTCCAGGGGGCGGGTTGGGGGCTTCCCCAGTGCATCTATGGGGTATCGCCCAGTTACAACTTCCAGAAGCTCGGAAGTTACAGGCCAATGTGTTTTCTGTGGTATTGGTCGAGAGATAAATGTTATGCAGGACAACTTCCCTCTTCTTCCATGAGACTTTTTACATCCACTTGAAAGTGTAGACAGGTCCTTAGTTTAATATCTCAACTGAAAGATGGCACTTCCAGCAGTACAACATGTCCTCAGTATTGCACTTGAAATGTTAGGCTGAATTATGTGCTCAAGTCTTTGGAGTGGAATATGAACCCATGACCTTCTGACTATTTAAAAGTAAATCATTCTCTCTTTCTGGTGAAGTACATACATTGTTGGTCACAAAAACTTCAATAACGCTGCTATTATCTACATATGGGTATATCTACATATTGTCTACATTCATGTTTGGGTTGATAATTGACAAGTAACATTCATGCCACATAAGTGGCAAGTAATGACCATCTTCAGCAAGAGAGAATCTAATCTTCCCCTTGACATTCAATGACATTATCACCACTGAATCCCTCGCCATCAACATCCTGGGGGGCTTACCATTGACCAGAAATTAAACTGGATTAACCATATAAATACTGTGGCCACAAGGGCAAGTCAGAGGCAAGGAATCCTGTGGTGAGTAACTCACCTCCTGACTCCCCACAGCCTGTCCATCTACAAGGCTCAAGTCAGGAGTGTGATGGAATACTCTCCACTTGCCTAGGTGAGTGCAGCTCCCACAACACTCAAGAAGCTTGACACCACCAAAGACAAAGCAGCCTGCTTGATCAGCACTCTACCCACCAACTGAATCACTCACTCCACTAACAGGACACAGTGGACTTAACTTGGACTCAGGTCAAATTTAAATTGGTTCAATCGCGGATGCGAGTTCCCAATTTTTGGTATGGACTGGAGGGGGAATTAATTTGAACAGCACCTGATTCCTCCACTCACTACCCATGTGTAAACAGCAAGGTGTTTTTGATTTTCCCCAACCCTTCAGTTTTGGAGTTATCCAATCCTCCATTAATAACCCTACAACAAGCTCGAGATAAGGGAACTTAAGAGCGGTAGTTTATTTTACGCACACACAAAACACAGGAAGAGCTTTCGGAATGTCCACCCGTTTTGCACTCATACAATAAAAGAGAGATAAGGAAAAGAAAACGGTACAGGATAAAATCTTGATAAAATTAAGAGTTATGGTTTCTCGTGAGTCTAGAGTCCAGAATCAAAAGACCAGTGGTGTATTCCTTCAGAGGTTAGCAGGCTGAAACTAATGGAGGGTGATCTGAGTTTCCAGAAGTGAGCACTTCCACGATGGGAGAAAGCACCTAGAGATGAGTCAGCCTTAAAGGCTCAAATACAGGAGTTACAATGTTCCAGTAGTTCACAGAGCAGATGAGGGCCAGGCACTTCACCTGGACAGAACTCTTTCTGCTACTGCCTGTTAGTTGATAAAATGGTAGACTGCCTGGGTTCAGTTCCGCAAAGCAATATTTCAGGTTCTAGCAGCTTGGGGGAGGTCATATGACATACCTCCCACTTCTTCTCCTGGGTGTTGAACAAAGGATGTAATTTCCCCAGGTCTGGAATCTTCAGGTATTTAATAGAGGAGTCAGGGTCCCTTTTGTCCTTTGCAGTCATACCGTCTCCATTGGCCAGAGCTCTGCCTTAGAAGTGTAAAGGGGATTGGTGCATTTCTTTGGGATTTGTTTGTCAGCAGTAGCAGAAGGCATTAGCACCTCTTTAAAGGTAACAAGGTCACTGCTGGTTTCTGAAGGCTAGAAATTCCTTTGGAATGAGCCATGGCTAGTCAGGGTAAAGCCTTATCCACTTTTAAAATAAAAATATAAAATATACATATACACACATACATATATATGTATAAAACCTCACATTGACCTGTTTATGATGGCAACAAAAATGGGCTTTGTATCTCCTTGAACTCTCAAGTCGTTCGAGTATTTTCTCTAAACTAACATTTATTACCGTCACAAAATCTGACTCAACCTGGGCTTTGCTTCTCATGAGACTGAAACTGATGTTCAAACCCTACAATACATACACTTCGGGTGTTTTGTGCATTTGTCTTACCTGGCCCCAAAATCCACCTTCCAAGGCAAAACTTTCCCTGATTATCTGAAGAAATTCAAGGAATTTTTTATCTTCATATTCAAACCGTTCTCCAAAGATGATTGAGCAGATAATATTTGAAGTTGCATTGCTTATACTGAAGTGTGGATCAAAGGGGGCACCTGAAGAAATGACAGCAGATTGTGAATGTTCACAAGAAAAGATCCTAGCAACAAACATTCTGAAAGTCTTAAATGTACTGATTGTACTGAGGGTTTTTAATAATTGCTGAGGGCTGGACATTCAATTCAGATTCAACTCACTCCATTTGGACCTATTCACACCCAGCCACTGTTTCTCCCACTAGAGAAAGGGGCAAGTCTGAAACTAGAATGGTAACATCAAAGGAGGCAGCTATTTGGCCCCATCATGCCCTTGCCAGCTGTCTTCAAGAGGAACTCAACTATTCCCTCTCCCACCTTTTCCCCATAGCCTGGAAAATTGTTCCCATCAGATGATTACCCAATTCTCTTTTGAAGGCCATATAAGATCATTAGAAATAGGGGATGGTGTAGGCCATTTAGCCCATCGAGCCTGCTCCATCATTAAATAAGATCATGGATGATCTGATTTGTGGCCTTAACTCCACTTTCCTACCTACCCCCATTTCCCTGGACTCCCTTGTAGATCAAAAATCTGTTTAACTCAGTCTTGAATATATTCAATGACCCAGCCTCCACTGCCTTCTGTGGAAGAGAACATTGAACTACTTTACCCCAATCTCAACAACCTCATCAGCTGCTTGTGGAAAAAGCTCTCCCCACCTCTCTCACAAATTCATTTTCAAACTTCCAACTCTCTCTTGTGAGTTCCCAACTCAGAGACACCTCTGCTACCAGTGACCTGAGTTATTCCATCATCTCTACCTTCAATGTCCTCACCACCATTAATGACACCCTTCAAGTAAGCACAAACTGAACGAGTGCACACATCCACCAAGACTAGGGCTTAGAAGCAATGTCATTGGCAACTTAAGCAGTGTCTGAGAAGCTTCAACAGATGGTCACGCAGTCTCTAATACTCTAAGACTAAGATCATTGATATTCCTGATGATCAAAAACCTTAGCTTCATATTAGAATGAAGTGGAATGCCTCATAAATCCTTATTGTATTTTAGTGTCTATGTAAACTATCAATTCATCTTCACAGCAGCTAATGCATTTACATTTCCATGAAAGTGTCCTTTCCTTACCCTTTGCACGTTCAAATTCTTTGTTTAAAAATCCAGCTTCTTCCATGATTCTCATCTGCAGAGATTTCTTCCCGAGCCCAAAATTTCTCAGTGTCGAAAGTGAAAACCTTCTCTGCTCTTTCCACCAATGGCCATATCTTGCAAAGATAATACCTATAGGGGTATAATAGAAACTTGCTATTTTTGACTTTGAATGTTATTGTAAAATGGACAGTATTAATTCAAGTGTCAGAGGAAATTAAAATTAGAAGAGGTAAATAATAGGCAGCTGAAGGTATTCTATTCACCTTGGGAACTGGTTAAGTTTACCTTTCCCAAAGCAGGATTATGGATAGCAGGAGGCATCTGTCTGTCTTGGGAGACGATGGACTATGCCCAGGGTGTATGTCACTTCTGGATTGAACAATGTTCGTTGTGTTTGTAGAGGCTGACTCGTGATTGTCAGCCCCTTCTACTGCTGGCACAGATGGCCTGAAGTTGACTGATGTTTTTCCCTTCCCTCGGGTTCTCCTTTCTGCCACCTGGTCATTTCTTTTGCCCTCTGCATTTTCCACACCCTTCCTGACTGTTGATTTCTGTCGCTCTGGTCAGCAGTGAGGACTTCACTTGCATAGACTCCAATCCTGATCAACTTGAAGTCTCTCCTGCAGACTCCTTGTATCACAGATGTGGGTGACCTGGTGGGTCTCCTTCTAATAGCAAGCTTGCCATGGACCACCATGTCTTTGGGGATGCGGTCGTCATCCATTCAGCTCACACGACCCAGCCAATGGAATTGCCACTGACTCAAAGAGGGCAAACATGTTGGGGATCTCTGCATGCTGGTGTACTTCTGTATTTGGCACTCTCTTCTTCCAGGAGATGCCCAATGTTCACCTGAGGCAGCGGAGGTGGAAGCTATTCATTGTTTTTCTTGGCTTGCACAAGTTGTCCATGCCTCGCTACTGTAAAAGAGGGTGCTGAGAACACAAGGCTGGTACATACAGAGCTTTGTATTTTTGGTTAGCTTGTTGTTGGTCCACACTTGACTTCTCAATTTTGACATGACAGCTGCAGCCTTGGCAACTCTGGTGCTGATTTCAGCATCAAGGGACAAGTTGCTGGTAATTGTTGATTCAAGGTATGTGAAGCTATCAACAACCTCCAGAACAAGGTTGTCAATGTTGATGGAGGTGGAGTCTCTATGTCTGGCCCATAACTTTGGAGTTCCTTGTGCTCATTGTCAGTCCAAACTCCTTTCAGTCCCAGGAGAACTGATCTACAAGCTATTGAGAGTGAACTTCAGTATGGGATGTCAGAGCATTAGCAAACAGCAGCTCACAGACTAGGACATACCACACTTGGTTCTTGGTGTGCAATCTTACCATCAGCTCTGGCATGCAGGTGGGCACCCTTATTTGAATCGCCCCCAAAAGTGTACAACAACAACATGGAGAAGAAATGCCAAAGAGAATTGGCATTAGTACACAGCCCTGCTTTACCCCACTGCTGATCTTGAAAGAATCTGATGATACCCCATTGTAACTGACGGAAAGAATAAATGATGCCCAGAGTCCAGGTGGGCAGCCTATTTCCTGCAGCAGTTTGAAGAGTCCGCCTCTGCTGATGAGATCAAAGGCCTTGGTAAGGCCTATGAAGGCAATGAAGAGCGCTCTGCACTACTCATGGCACATGTCCTATAACAGCCGAAGTGAGAAAACCTTGTTCAGCAGTGATCTACCAGCTCTGAAGCTGCACTGATTTAGGGTGTATGCGTGATGCCAGGGTCTACAATCTGGTTAGAGCAACATGAGGAAAGTTCTTCCCCACAATATTTAATAAGGAGATGTCTTAGTAGTTGTTGCAGTCACTGTGATCTCCTTTGTTTTTGTACAAAGTGACTTTGCATCATCCCTGCCTTGAGGCACAAATCTCTCCTTCCAGCAAAGACACAAAAGTTCATGGAGATGCTGATTTCAGGTACAGCCATCATTTCCTGGGCTTGTAGTAAGATGGTCAATGGCCTTGTTGAGCCCTACTATGGTGGGCTCCTTGTCCAGCATCCCCCTGACAGGAATGTTTGGAATGGCACTGAGAGCTTCTTCAGTGACAATGTTCTCCGTTGCGTAGAGGTTGAGATAAGTGCTCCATCCGCCTTTTCCATCTGATTGCTCGGTTTAGTGATGATCATTCCTGTCTTTGTCTTCAAGATTTGGTTGCTGCTGGGCCTGTTGCTTTCTTGATTCCTTCATATATCCCTCTAACATCCCCAGATTCAGCAGTAGGTTGTATCCTGCTGCAGATTTTCAACCAGCATTGATTGGCGCAATGCTGAGCAGTTTGCTGAGACTTGATTCTGGAATGTCTGAGATCATCTCAATTTTGTTTTCTGGAGATTTACTTGTAGCTCATGAGTTGTCTCCTCTTGGTTGCAGTAACTGGCCCCATTTCAATCCAATAAGCTTCAAACCAGTCAGCACTCCTCTGATCTCTTTTCCCATATGCAGTGAGTGCAGAGTTTATAGATGGTGACATAGAGATGATCCAAAGAGACACAGGACATCATACATCAGGAGAAATCAATTGCAGAGAATCAGCACATAAGTATTCACATAGAAACCAATATCAATGTGTCTGGGGGATCTGTGCACCTGGACACACTGAGGCCAGCTCCCCTGGGCACACTGAGGCCAGCTCCCCTGGGCACACTGAGGCCAGCTCCCCTGGGCACACTGAGGCCAGCTCCCCTGGGCACACTGAGGCCAGCTCCCCTGGGCACACTGAGGCCAGCTCCCCTGGGCACACTGAGGCCAGCTCCCCTGGGCACACTGAGGCCAGCTCCCCTGGGAACACTGAGGCCAGCTCCCCTGGGCACACTGAGGCCAGCTCCCCTGGGCACACTGAGGCCAGCTCCCCTGGGCACACTGAGGCCAGCTCCCCTGGGCACACTGAGGCCAGCTCCCCTGGGCACACTGAGGCCAGCTCCCCTGGGCACACTGAGGCCAGCTCCCCTGGGCACACTGAGGCCAGCTCCCCTGGGCACACTGAGGCCAGCTCCCCTGGGCACACTGAGGCCAGCTCCCCTGGGCACACTGAGGCCAGCTCCCCTGGGCACACTGAGGCCAGCTCCCCTGGGCACACTGAGGCCAGCTCCCCTGGACACACTGAGGCCAGCTCCCCTGGACACACTGAGGCCAGCTCCCCTGGGCACACTGAGGCCAGCTCCCCTGGGCACACTGAGGCCAGCTCCCCTGGGCACACTGAGGCCAGCTCCCCTGGGCACACTGAGACCAGCTACCCTGGACACACTGAGACCAGCTCCTCCATACTGTGATTCAAAGTCCTGCAGATTGAGGGATGTAAAGTTCATTGATTACCAACAGAAACAGCTAAAGTCTATCCCAACCCAGTCCCCTGGTTTGTGAGACTGTCTCTGAAACCTGGTATATTTACCTTCTCCCATGAGTTTAAACAAATCATCATATACCGGAAAGTGTGGCCGATCAGCAAAATCCTCTGATTTCTTCACCAGTGCCTCTTTTAGAGTTTCATAACCACTCAGTATCACTATGTTTGTCCATCCAAACTGTACACTGACCACATTGCCGTATTTCTTCCGCAGCTTAAAAATGAAGAAAATAATTACCTGGGGGAAAACATGAGTCTAATATTGTAGGTTTGACATTGCTCACTTATAGGTCAGATGCAAATTGTTCAGTTTGGAATGATTTCAAACAGATTCAGCAAATTACCCAATATGGAATTCTTCCATACCCCTAGCCCAATTGGTGCTGGGCTCCAATATGTTTGCCATTTTAGCCCATATTCCAATGCACGTAAAGTTGGTGTTGGCTTCTTTATGTACAGCGAATGTTTGCCTTGACTAATGCAATTACCCATCCAACTGACTGTGGTTCTAATACTAAAATGTTGCAATACAGTAACTATACACATCCACAAATAGTTGCATGAACTGCAGGTCCCTCACCCAGTAGAAATTAACTCCTTCAATTCCACGTGTGCTTGCCCTCCTCACCTTTGGGTTCTGACTAACTGCTTCCTCTTGCATCTCAATAACTAACTGTCCCTGTGGCTGGGCTGGATACATGTGCTGCTGCTAGCCACTATAGGAGTGGATGATGCAGATTGACCTCAGTCACATCCCAGGCATCCCCTTGGACATTTAGAGAAGAAAAAGAGTAACATATTTTAAAATCATGAAATAAAATATCCCTGGAAATTGCTAAAACATTTTGGTTTATTGTGCTACAGTGGCATAATGTGTGAGTGGGTGAATAAGGAGATAAGGAGAGCATAGTAAAGAACATGAACCTACAAAGAAAGCCCCAACATTCCTTCTCTATTCTGTAGGTTACTCGATGCACAGAATCTCCAGATCTGTCTCCTGATCAGCAAAAGACCGCAGCCCTCATGTGCTGTACAAGCAGGTGATGGGAATTTGGAGCAGATGCCCGGGTATAATTGAAACCAAGAGGCAATAGCAAATAAGCAATATATAAATAATCAAGATAATTAGTGAGATCTAAGGCTATAAAATGAAAATGAATTAAGTAGAGGATACCACTCTTAAAGGGATCTGAATTGCATTCAATAAAAATCTGGTGTACATAAATAATAAATGAATAAATAGGAGTAGGCTAAATTAAAATGATATATAGATATATGGATAGATACGTATTATTACATATCATAAGTGGGTGCACTTTTAAGCAAAGTGATGGTGCAGCTAATACCCATTGACTGCAATTGCTGTGCCATGTTCACTTTCCAGGATTCTTCATGTCTCCAGAATGCTCTGGGGACATGGGTTCAAATCCAACCATGGCAGCTGGTGTAATTAAAATTCAATTAATTAAATCTGGAATATAAAGCTAGTCTTAGTAATGGCGGCTATGAAACTATCATCGATTGTCGCAAAAGCCCATCTGGTTCACTATTGTCTTTTAGTATTGCTAAAAAATAGAGACACGTCCAACATACAAACAAGGAGCAGGATTAGGCCATTCAGCCCATCGAGCCTGCTCCACCATTTTATAAGATCTTGGCTGATCTGATAGTAACCTGAAATCTGCATCCCACGTACCGCCGATAACCCTCTTGCTTACCAAGACTCTATCCACCTCTGCCTTAAAAATATTCAAAGACTCTGCTTCCACCACCTTTTCAGGAAGAGAGCTCCAAAGACTCACGACCCTCTGAGTGAAAAACATTTCGCCTCATCTGTTTTAAATGGGCGACCCCTTATTTTTAAACAGTGATCCCTAGTTCTAGATTTTTCCACAACAGGAAACATTCTCTCCATGTCCACCCTGTCAAGACCCCTCAGGATCTTATATGTTTCAACAAGTCACCTCTTACTCTTCTAAACTCCAGCAGATACAAGCCTATTCTGTCCAACCTTTCCTCATAAGATGACCCAGTCATTCCAGGTATTAGTCTGGCAAACTTTCTCTGAACTGTTTCCATTTACATCCTTCCTTCAATAAGGTGACTGAGACTGTACGCAGTACTCCAAATTGGTCTCAATAGTGCCCTGTACAACTGAAGCATAACCTCCCTACTTATGTATCCAATACCCCTCGCAATAAATGATAACATTCTACTAGCTTTCTTAATTACTTGCTGTACCTGCATACTAGCCTTTTGTGGTTCATGCACCAGGACACCCAAATCCCTTTGCACTTCAGAGATCTGCAATCTCTCACCATTTAGATAATATGTTTCTTTTATTCTTCCTGCCAAAATGGAGAATTTCACATTTTCCCACATTATACTCCATCTGCCCACTCACTTAACCTATCTATATTTGTAGCCTCATTGTGTCCTCTTCACATCTTACTTTCCTATCTATCTTTATGCAATCAGCAAATTTGGCAACCATCCCTTCATCCAAGTCATTTATATAAATTGTAAACAGTTCAGGTCCCAGCACTGATCCCTGTGGCATGCCACTTTTACATCTTGCCAACCTGAAAAAGACCTATTTATGCCTACTCTCTGCTTCTTGTTATCCAGCCAATCTTCTATGCGTGCCAATATATTACCCCTTATACCATGAGCTTTTATTTTCTGCAATAACCTTTGATGTGACACTTTGTCTAATACCTTCTGGGAATCTAAGTACAGTACGTCTACCAGCTCTCCTAATCCACAGCACATGTTTAACCAACTTATTGGAATTCTTTGAGGAAGTAACATGATTTCCCTTTCACAAAACCATGTTGACTCTGCCTGATGACCTTGAGCTTATCCAAGTGCCCTGCTATAACTTCTTTAATAATAGCTTCTAACATGTTCTCTATGACAGGTGTTAAGCTAACTGGCCTGTAGTTTCCTGCTATCTGTCTTCCTCCCTTTTTGAATAATGACGTTATATTTGCTATCTTCCAATCTAATGGGACCTTCCCCGAATCTAGGGAGTTTTGAAAAATTAAGACCAATGCAGCAATTATCTCACGAGACGCTTCTTTTGAGATCCTAGGATGAAGACCATCAGGACCCGGACTCTTGTCAGCCTGCAGCTCCAACCATTTACTCAGTACCACTTCTCTGATGGCTGTAATTTTCCTGACTTCCTTCCCCACTTCCATTTCCTGGTTTATAGCTGCTTCTGGGATGTTACTTGTATCCTCGAAAGTGAAAACTGATGCAAAATATCTGTTCAATTCATCAGCCATCTCCTCATTTTCCATTATCCATATTCTAGACTCACTTTCTATAGGGCTAATGCTCAATTTGTTAACAGCTGTTCACAATATACAATGATTTGGATGAGGGAACCAAATGTAATATTTCCAAGCTTGCTGACAATACAAACTAGGTGGGAATTTGAGTGATGAGGAGGATGTTAAGAGGCTTCAAGACGATTTAAACAAGTTGAGTGAGTGGGCAAGTACAAGGCAGATGCAGTATAAAGTGGATACGTGTGAAGTTATCCACTTTGGTAGGAAAAACAGAATGACAGAGTATTATTTAAACGGTGATAGATTGGGAAATGTTGATGTACAAAGGGACCTGCATGTCCTTGTATACTGTTAGGGGGAAGAAAGTAAGTAAGAGTTTATGGTAAGGGAGAATTTATTGAAAAGGAATGAATTACTTAAAACCTCCAGGCAACCAGGGCTACCAAGCACATTGGCAGTTAAAGGTTACCAGATGAACCTTGCACAGCCTTAGGGCCTGCAAACAACAGAAAGGCCTTGGGTGCTGGACTGCAGTCAGAGCATTGGCAATAACAACTAAGATTAAGTGTGCTCTTCAACAGATAGGGGAAGAACAGATGGTCCTAGTTTAGGTAGGAGGGAAGGTCTCTACCTGGGTGAAAAATAGGGACATACGATGCATGTACCTGTTATCAGAGATGTCTGTTTAATGTAAACGTATATGTTGACGAGATTGGAATCTGGAAACTGGAATCTTGTGCGTGACCGATAATGTATAAATATGTTGAACACTTGTAATTTAGCAGAGTGCTATCTCAAGCTGCATTGAGATGGTTCTCCCCTTGCAATTGCTCGAATAAACGATCGTGACCTGTACCTGAGACTCCTGTGGTCCCGTTTGTCAAAGTGACAACAATTTGGCGTAGTTGGCAGGAGACTTGGATCGGATCCTCGGGACGGCTCTGCAAAGTGGGTGAGTATATTTATTTACCATCTGTAGTTAGTGCAGTAAGCCTACCCGAGAACGGTCCGGTCAAGTATCAAAGAATCGGGAGGAGGACTCAGGGCAGGAGATAGGAGGCGCCAGGGGTAAGAGGCAGAGCCGTGCAGGCGGGCTAGCGGTGCCGAAGCCGCACAGGGAGGGCCGGACCACTACCGAAGAGAGGAGGCGGAGCCGTGCTGGTGGGTTACGGTTTGAAATATAACCATATCCGAAGCCGCGCAGAAAGGCCAGGCCCCAGTTAAGAGGAGGCGGAGCTGTGCTGGCGGGTTACGGTTTGAAATAAACCCTAGCCAAAGCCGCGCAGGGAGGCCAGACCCCAGTGAAATAAGTGAAACTGAACATACCGCAAATAGCTAAGCTATTAGGGCTGTGCGAACGTACTGCGCAGAGATAGACGGGAATAAGAGCAGAATGCCGTCAGGGAAACAGAATAGTGCTATAGAACTCGACTGGGGAACCGCGGACTCCATTACAAAGTTCATAGCGGAACAACAGTCAAAACTAATCACAAAATAGCAGAAGGAGGGGTGGAATCCACTGGGAACCCCCGGAGAACAAAAACAGTGGTGGGTAGAACTAAAAGGATAAGGAAAAGAAAGGGATGATGGTTATTATCACCTTGTACCTGCAGTTGTGCAGACGGGTTAATACTAAATTCCAGTCGATTAGGGAGAGAGAAAGAAAGTCAGATCCAGGACAGATCAGAACAGTGGCGGCAGCAGCCTGCAGTGACACTGATCAAGAGGAGGAGAGCTCCGAATGAGAAACCTATGAGGGAGTTGAGATTGCCCCACCGTACCCATTGAACCCCATGGCCCCTATGGCAGTAACTGTTAGGAAAAATAAAGTCAGGAAAGGTGAATTAAAACCCGAAGGGAGAAAGGGGGCTGAGGAATGGGGGGAAGGTGAAGAGATTGAGAGGGTTACAGAGAAAGTTAAGCACGTACCATTCAGCCCAGGGCAGAAGCAGGTTTTGCTTTAAGAGCTGCTGAGACTTAAAACTCGGCATAACAACCCAGATTTTTGGACCAAACTGCGGGAAATGCAAGATTTCCATGCAATGCACTCCCTTGACACCCACATACTGGTGAAGGCAAAATGCCCAGGGGATATCTGGGGAAGATTACCCCTACAGTTTAGAAGTGGAGACTGGGCGAAACCTAGGGATGTTCCAGATCGGGAGAAGGTGGCAGCTCTGCACAGAGACATTGAGGAGGCAGTTAAGGAAGCCTTGGGGGAGGGAGAGACGAATTGGGGGTGTATAATGTCCGTAGTACAGACGAAGGGTGAGTCCGTGATGGAAGAGGGAGACGTATGTACAGTTTTCAGGACAACCACATCCTGTGCGGAATGACGAGATTTTCCTGAAAATGTGGAAGGATGATTGGGACCTCAAAAGATCCGCTAGTGAATTTTCTGTAACTTAAAAAAATGAATTGATCTAAGTTACAAGAGCTGCTTGTGCTGAAGAGAGAGAGAGAGAGAAAGAGAAAAAGGGGGTTAACAAGCACTGACAGGCAGTAGCAGGGAAAATGTGAGCTTTCATCAGTTTGATGGTCCCTATAGGTGGAGCCTTCAAGACCCCTTTATTTCCCCCACTGCTATTTGAAGTTTTGTTTAGAATATGAGAATTTTAAGTCAAGTTAAGGATACAGGAATATAAATACATACCTCTAAATATATGTTTGTTTGTGTGCAAGGAAGCATTCGTTTGTGAGCTTTAATGTGTTTTCTTCCGTAAATTGTCATTTGTGTGTGCAGTTCAGCACTTTAGGGTTGAAAGCCCCATGTTAGATTAAAGGAAAAGTTTACTAAAACATTCCAAAGTTTTGAGTATAAGGTTTGAGTTGAGATTTCTGGCAAAAAGAGTCGCAATTTGAATGTATCATGAAGCTAGACAGGGTTAGATGAACCAACCTTTGTACCACCCCCTTTGCAGACTAGCATCACCAGTTCCAAGCTGATTGGGATTGATACTTACGAGTTACATTAACTCATACGAGTTAGTATTCTAAAATTCTGAGGGAAAAAAAAGATTACCTGAAATTCAAAGGGTTGTAGGAAAACCAAAACCAAAACACATGGTCTAGGTTGTTCCAATGGATAAAAAGGGGTTTCTTTTGATGGGATGAAATAAATATGAAAGGAAATCTGCATCCCAACATCACTGTAATTTGAATTTGGGACAATCTTGAGATGTAAAGTGCAGTGTAATTTAATAGGTTACTTTTGAATCACTAGGATGCTATCTAAGATAAAGAATGTGTCGATAAACGTACGGGAATTATAACTTGGATACAAATCAATACACATAAGAAAGAGGTAGTTTTAATTTTGATAGCGTAAATTACATTTCTTACAAAGTTTAAAATTTGAGGTTTGGTTCATGATAATTTCTCAAAAGGGAATTTTCATTTTAAAAGGTTTGACAACAATTGGCACTAATTCAAATGCTGCAAGCTTTTGTATTTGTAAGTCTGTTCCCAAAATATGAAGCTAAGCTCAAGACCTCGACAAAGTTTGGCAGAAATCCAATTTTTGGCCAAGTTAATGAATCTGGGATAATTCTAAACGAAACAGGTCAGACGCAATTTAGTGGGTTACTTTTGAGAAAATGTTGTTTGAGAAGATAAGGAAGCAAAACATGTCAATGCCTAATTTCTGTTTTAAAACTGTTATGAGAATACTTTATTTATTTTAAAGTCTCTCCAGGCAACCTGAATAAGATGGTAGCTGTTGTATGTGTAAAATGGTATGAGGCAAGTAGGAGAAAGAGTTAGGGAAAGAGGACATAATGTACAAACTGTTTTAAGGGAAGTAAATTTGATAATCTGGCCATCAGCTGAGACATTGGAAACACACAGGGGGAGATAGTAAGGATCTAGAGACAGAGATCCTCGTTGACATGGAATAGTTAACACGGCCTAAAGAGCAAGGAAACATTGTAAACGATCAAGACAATAGAAAAACTGACATCAAGAGAATCTTAGGATGATCACAGTGAGGGAAAAAACACTTAGAGGTAAAACTATGTGGAATCTGTAGTTCAGGAATTGAAATGTAAGGAGAAATAATACTTAAAAACAATTTACCACAAGATGTATATAGGTAAAGGGAAAGCTGGAAAAAGGCTAAATAGATGTATTATTGATTGTGTTAATGTGCCTGCGAGCTACAAAAAGTAAGACCACAGGATTAACACAATGATGACAGACAGAGTTAAGCAGCTCCCAGAGAGAACTGTCACTGGCAGTGAAGATACTGAGCCATTGAACGATAGGATAAGAAGGTGCATTGTAGAGCTGTGTCGGCAGTTTAAAGGAATTGAGGTTCGATGTGGGGCAGCAGCAGGAGACAGTAAACTGGAAGGAGTGGAGGGGGCCTATCCAGATGGATTCAGATCAGGGAACTCATTTCACAGGAAGAGTCATTAAGGAAATGTATAAATTTAAATTTAAACTGAAATTCCACATTCCCGACCAGCCAGAGCTCGGGGATGGTAGAAAGGATGAACTGAACTTAAAAAAAAAATCAATCACAAAAGCAATTCAAGAGACAGGGAACAGCCCAATATTCTAATGCGCCTTAGGGGCTATCCCAAGCAGGACTGCCGGGTTCACTCCATTTGAAATAATGACAAGGAGAGCAATGCAGTTACCCGAGGGAATCATAGTAGGAGTGGGAGATGTAGGGCCACTAAAAGGAAGGATGCGAGACTATGTGAGGGAAATAAGTAAGCAATTGCATGAGTTAAGGAAGGAAGTCAGAGACCGACAGGTGATTAAGGATATGGAAACAGACAAATCCAAAGAGTAACAATGGACCAATTGGGGAATAAGGTGATGGTCAAGGTGAGCTTGGAGTGAACAAGCATGGACCATACGAGGTAATTACAACAGGTGATACATGCGCACTTGTAGATATGAGAACGGGAAGTAAATGTAGGCATTACACACAGTTAAAGATACATGACAATTGACCAAGCGGTAACCTGGAGAACGGGAGCCGATGTTAATGTCCCCACAGGTCTATGATCCTGGTCATGGGCGTATCAGTACTGGCAACAAGGTTGGGGATCATCACTGCTCATCCCGCACCGCAGGAGGAACTTTGGTACAGCACGGACAGTGCCGAATGTGACACGCAATGGGGAATGATAAATGTTAACAGTAGGAGAACAGCCATGATGATATTCAATGACAGAGCAGGCTCAAAGGGCCAAATGACCTACACCTGCTTCTATTTTTTATGTTGGAATGTATCTATCCTGTGTATTCTGAAATATCTCCATAAATATTAGCCACTGCATCTCTATTGATCTATCCCTCAACCACCTTCATTTAAGTTTAAAAACTTAGTCTCAGACCCATTCCTCCCTCCCTCAAGCTGAATATAAAATCCAATCATATTATAGTTGCTGCTACCTAGGGGCACCTTCACTATGAGATCATTAATTACCCCCACCTCATTGCACAAGACCAGACCTAGTATAGCCTGCTCTCTGGTTGGCTCCAGAACATGTTGTTCTAGGAAACCATCCCAAAAACATCAATGTACTCCTCATCTAGGCTATCTTTGCCCATCTGACTTTTCCAGTCTATATGTAAATTAAAATCTCCCATGATTAGCGCCATGCCTTTCTGGCAAACTCCAATTGTTACTTCCTTTATGCTCAACCCTACCATGTGGTTACTGTTAGGTGGCCTGTACACAACTCCTACAAGTGATTTCTTGCTTTTACCATTTCTCATCTGTACCCAAACCGTTTCCACATCCTGGTTTCCTGAACATAGGTCACCCCTCTCTATTGTGCTCATACCATCATTAACTAAGAGAACCACCCCTCCACCTTTTCCTCACTTCCCTGTCCTTCCTAAATATCCTGTACCCTTCAATATTCAGGTCCCAATCCATGTCCTCCTGCAGTCATACCTCTGTAATGGCTATCAAATCGTAATTATTTATTTCTATGTGCGCTCTCAGTTCATCTGTTTTGTTTCGAATGCTACATGTATTCAGATAGAGGTTTTAGTTTTATCCTTTTATTCTTTTTATAGCCTCTAGTTTCATCTGTTGATTTACCATTAGATTTGTACTCTCTCTCCCTTCCTGTCACGGACTGTTTTTCATTTCCCGTAATAATACCTTTCTCTTTTGTCTTGTCTCTACTCTTTGATTTAACACATCTTCCCAAATTTGATCCCTTTCCCCCACTATTTAGTTTAAATCACTCTCTACTTCCCCATTTATGTGGCTCGCAAGAACACTGGTCCCAGCACAGTTTGAGTGTAGACCGTCCCAATGGTACAGATCCCACTTTCCCCAGTATCGGTGCCAGTGCCCATGAACCAGAAACCAATTCTCCTATACCAATCTTTGAGCCGCACATTTATCTCCCTAATCTGATTTGCCCTATGCCAATTTGCACCGGAGTCAGGTAATAATCCACATTTGTCTGTTTCCATGAGGTTCTGTTCCTTAATTTGCTGCCTAGGTCATCATACTGACTACGCAGAACCTCCTTCTTTGTCCTGCCAATGTTATTGGTACCTACATGGACCACTGGGTTCTACCCCTCCCACTGCAAGTTCCTCTCCAGTCCCGAGCATATGTCCTGCACCCTGGCATCGGGCAGGCAACACAGTCGTCTGGACTCACGCTCTTTGCTGAAGAGAACAGTGTCAATTCTTCTGACTATACTATCCCCTACTACCACTACATTCTTTTTTGCTCCTCCCACTTTGATGGCTTCCTGTACCACGGTACCATGGTCAGTTTGCTCATCCACTCTGCAGCCTCCACTCTCATCCAAACAAGCTGAGAGAACCTCAAACCTGTTGGACAATTGCAGAGGTGCACAGTCCTGTGTTCCTGCCCTCTGAGTCCCCTTACCTGTCTCACTCACATTTGATGGTAATGGTAGAGTGGAGGATATGCCAGGCCATGAAGTTACAGATTGCGTTTGAGTACAATTCTGCTGCTGCTGATGGCCCACAGCGCCTCATGGATGCCCAATCTGGAGTTGCTAGATTTGTTCGAAATCTATCCCATTTAGCACGGTGGTAGTGCCACACAACACGATGGAGGGTATCATCATGTGAAGACGGGACTTCGCCTCCACAACAACTGTGCGGCAGTCACTCCTACCAATAGTGTCATGAACACATGCATCTGTGGCAGACAGGTTGGTGAGGATGAGGTCAAAGTATGTTTTTCCCTCCTGTTGGTTCCCTCACCACCTGCCACGGACCCAGTCTATCAGCTATGTCCTTTCGGACTTGGTCAGTAGTGGTGCTACTGAGCCACTCTTGGCGATGGACAGTGAAGTCACTCACCCGGAGAACATTCTGTGCCCTTGCCATCCTCAGTGCTTCCTCCAAGTGGTGTTCAACATGGAGGAGCACTGATTCATCAATTGAGGGAGGGCGGTACATGGTAATCAGCAGGAGGTTTCCTTGCCCATGTTTGACCTGATGCCATGAGACTTCATGGTGTCCAGAGTCGATGTTGAGCACCCCCAGAGCAACTCCCTCCCGACTGTATACCACTGTGCCGCCACCTCTGCTGGGCCTGTCCTGCCGGTAGGACAGGACATCCCCAGGGATGGTGATGGTGGTGGTGGTGTCTGGGACATAATCTATAAGATATGAGGGTGACTATGTCAGGCGATTGCTTGACTAGTCTGTGAGACAACTCTCGCAATTTTGGCACTAACCCCCAGATGTTAGTAAGGAGGACTTTGCAAGGTCAACAGGGCTGAGTTTTCCATTGTTGTTTCTGGTGCCTAGGTTGATGTCGGGTGGTCTGTCCGGTTTCATTCCTTTTTTGAAACTTTGCAGCGGTTTGTTACAACTGAGTGGCTCACTAAGCCATTTCAGAAGGCATCACATTGCTGTGGGTCTGGAGTCATATGTAGGCCAGACCAGGTCAGGACAGCAGATTTCCTTCCCTAAAAGGACATTAGTGAACCAGCTGGGATTTTACAACAATCAGCAATGGTCAGTTTCATGGTCAACATTAGACTTTTAATTCCAGATTTATATTGATTTCATATTCCACCATCTGTCATGGCAGGATTCGAACCCAGGTCCCCACAGCATTACCCTGGGTCTCTGGGTCAGTCTAGTGACAATGCCACTATGCCTCATTGACTGGGATCAAAACAGGATTACAACAAAGCAGCATTTAGTGAATTCTCACTTCACTATCTTTCCTCCTCTATATTTTAGCCTGGATCAGCTCTCTAGTGCTCCCTCTCCTTATCTCCTGACTGCAATAATGTAGGCCTGAAACTTTCACTGAAACCTGAAACTGTAATGAACCATTACACATACTATATAAGGTGAATAAAGTGCTTGATAAGAAATTACTCCATTATTAGGATCTTCATGTAATTTAAACCTGAAGCAACGTCATAAGCACAAAATACTTGATCCCATTAAAGAAAGGAGGATATAGAGAAAGTAATCATGAAGAATGAGTTAAAAAAAATAAACAAAAGAGAGAAAGTGAGGCATTAAGGGGAGAGAAATGGAGGAAGATATGAAAAAGCAATACATCAAGAGAGAGAAAGAGAAACTGAGAGGGTTAAAGGTGATCCACAGAACAGGGCCCCTCGCCTTCAGCCAGCCCCATTCACCCTCTTATCTCACCATTTGTACTTTACCTTTGCAAATGACAAGTGAGGGTTGCTCAAATCTAAGTGAAGAATGTTTCCAATGAAAGGCAAACCCCTGGGCCCGGGAGGGTAGTTCTGACACTTCTTCCGTCTCTTCATGAAGTCAAAGGCCAGGGCAAACACAGTGAAGAACACGGCCAGCACAGTGAATCTGTCAAACACCAAGAACAGGAACTCGGGGAAAGCCGAGGGCTCCATGTTTACCAGAGAGAAAAGCACTTGGCCGGCAGCCAACAAGCAGGACCAGCCTGTCAGCTGACAGTCAGTGAGTTCGGCTGCAAAGTTTTACTGTGGGAATCCAGCTAATCTTATGTAACACGCTACACTTTGTTACAGGAGTGACTTTGTTTATTGATCCAGAGCTTATATAACTATAAAAAGAAAACTTCTGTTAAAATTCAATCATTTTTTTCCCCCAAATCCTTCACAGCCAGATTAATAAAACAAAGGATTGGTTTTATTTTTGAAGCTGAAGTAATTACAGGACTATCTTTATGGGAGAGAGAACAGGGCCATAGAATTATTTTTGGATTGCTCTCACAAAGAACCTGTTCCTGTGCCATAAACTAACTTTCTAGAAACTATCTTAGAGCAGCAGAAATTCAATGACTGTAAAATTGGACAGAGCCCAACAATAGGCGCAGGTATGGCATTGTGTAATAAACGTGTCCCATTGCTTCCAATGCTTGCAGCAGGCAAACTTGGTGCCTCCCGTAGATTTACATGATAGCTTGCAGGCTGTGCTAAATGAGCTGCTGAGTGACTGCCTGCCTCAGTAGGGAGCCCAAGGTTGTGTGATGCTAGCACAACTTAAAGCTAGTTTACACTACTTAAAGGGTAAGTGTATTCTGGCTGCAAAAACAACGTTGAATTATGGCACAACCGGGCAGAGAGCATGCTTCATGGTTCTCTGAGCTGTGCTTGGATGTCAAGGTGAGGTAGGTGGACAGGGGGAGAGAAAGTCTTGATCCACAGGGGGCCAGTAGGCTTTCCAGACAAAACTGTGCTGAGGCAGTGGGAGCAGATAGCCATGGCAGTCAGTGATAGGAGTCTAGACCCAAGAATCTGGATGCAGTGCTGCTAGAAGCTCAAATGACCTCACAGGAATGGTCAAAGTCAAGTGAATTAATCTTCAAACGCTATATCCCGTCCACTGCACCACTTCCCAAACTCTGCTCATTCACACCCACATCTCTTACCTACCAAAAAATCTCCATCATTGAACATTCATACCTAATATTCATAGTTTCACTTCACCCTCACACATTGCTGCAAGCCTCAAAACCACATTTCGTAGCTTGAACAAACTATCCAATCATGTCAACTACAACTTCCTAACACATTGTCGCACACTCACTGATTCATTTCCCACTCTCTTGCAGGACAGCAGCACTTAACTGGCAGGAGACGGGCACAGCCACCAGTGAAGCAGTGGTAACTATGGCTATGGCAAGCGGCGATGATTGAAAGTGATGGCATGCTCAAACCCAATTGTCATCCTCACATTCCACTTCCCCACTCATCTCTCCAACTTACAGAGCTGCAGATGGTTTCAATGTGCACCATTTGCTTTCTCTCCTCCTATCACCACAACCTTATCTTCCATCTTTCTCTTTTCAGGCATACAAGGGCTACAACCTGGCCAGTCAATGGACCAAGTGAAAGAGCAGCACAGTGAATGCTGAAGCCAGAAAATGTATTACATAACTGCTTGACACTAGATGTCACTGTGGCTGTATTGGTCTCTTGCTGTTTAATCCTGAACCTTAAAGCAGCTCTGGTTAGGTTACAATTGAAGGGTGCAGGAGGGCATGCCAGGAGCAGCACTAGGCGCACCTAAAAATGAGGTGTCAACACAGGAAGCTACAACACAGGACAACTTGCATGCCAAACAGTGAAAGCAGCAAGTGATAGGCAGAATTAAGCAATCCTACAACCAACGGATCAGATCTAAGCTCTGCAGTCCTGCCACATCCAGTTGTGAATGGTGGTGGACTATTAAACAACTCACTGGAGGAGGAGGCTCAACAAATATCCCCATCCTCAATGATGGAGGAACCCAGCACATCAGTGCAAAAGATAAGGCTGAAGCATTTGCTACAATCTTCAGCCAGAAGTGCCGAGTGGATGATCCATCTTGGCCTCCTCAAGAGGTCCCCAGCATCACAGATGCCAGCCTTCAGCCAATTCAATTCATTGCACGTGATATCAAGAAATGGCTGAAGGCACTGGATACTGCAAAGACTATGGGCCCTGACAATATTCCAGCAATAGAACTGAAGACTTGAGCTCCAGAACTTGCAACGCCCCTAGCCAAGCTTTTCCAGTACAGCTACAACACTGGCATCTACCCAGCTATGTGGAAAATTGCCCAGGTATGTCCCGTACACAAAAAACAGGACAAATCCAACCCGGCCAATTACCGCCCCATCAGTCTATTCTCCATCATCAGTAAAGTAATAGACGGGATCATCAATGATGCCATCAAGCGGCACTTGCTTAGCAATAACCTGCTCACTGATGCCCAGTTTGGGTTCTGCCAGGGCCACTCAGCTCCTGACCTCACTACAGCCTTAGTTCAGACATGGACAAAAGAGCTGAGCTCCCATGGTGAGGTGAGAGTGACTGCCCTTGACATCAAGCCACATTTGACCAAGTGTGGCATCAAGGATCCCCAGCAAAACTGAAATCAATGGGAATCAGGGGAAAACTCTCCACCGATTGGCGTCATAGCTAGCACAAAGGAAGATGGTTGTGGTTGTTGGAGGTCAGTCATCTCAGCTCCAGGACATCACTACAGTAGTTCCTCAGGATAGTGTCCCCAGCCCAACCATCTTCAGCTGCTTCATCAATGACCTTCCTTCCATCATAAGGTCAGAAGTGGGGATGTTCACTGATGATTGCACAATGTTCAGCACCATTCATGACTCCTCAGATACTGAAGCAGTCCATGTCCAAATGCAGCAAGACCTGGATAATATCCAAGCTTGGGCTGACAAGTGGCAAGTAACATTCGCGCCACACAAGTGTGAGGCAATGACCACCTCCAACAAGAGAGAATCCAACCATCAGCCCCTGATATTCAATGGCATTACCATTGCTGAATTCCAAACTATCAACATCCTGGGGGTTACTATTGACCAGAAACTGAACTGGACTAGCCACATAAATACTGTGGCTACAAGAGCAGGTCAGAGGCTGGGAATCTTGTGGCAAGAAACTCATCTCCTGACTCCCCAAAGCCTGTCCACCATCTACAAGGCACAAGTCAGGAGTGTGGTGGAATACTTGCCTGGATGAGTGCAGCTCCAACAACACTTAAGAAGCTTGACACCATCCAGGACAAAGCAGCCCACTTGATTGGCACCACACCCACAAACATTCACTTCCTCCACCACCAACACACTGTGGCAGCAGTGTGTACCATCTACAAGGTGCACTGCAGGAACTCACTGAAGCTCCTTTTACAGCACCATCCAAACACACAACCACTGCCATCTAGAAGGACAAGAGCAGCGGATGCATGGGAACAGCATCACCTGGAAGTTCCCCTCCAAACCGCTCACCATCCTGAGTTGGAAATATATTGCCGTTCATTCACTGTCGCTGGGTCAAAATCCTGTAACTCTCTCCCTAACAGCACTGTGGATGTACCTACACCACATGGGCTGTAGCAGTTCAAGAAGGCAGCTCACCACCACCTTCTCAAGGGCAACTAGGATTGGGAAATAAAAGCTGGCCTTTCCAGCGATGCCCACATTCCATGAATAATCATTTGGCCACTCAAGCCTGCTCCACCATTCAACAAGATCCTAGCTGATCTGATTGTGGCCTCAACTCCACATTCCGCTGACCTTTGATAACCTTTGACACCCTTGTTAGTTAAGAATCTATCTACCCTGCCTTAAAAATATTCATTGATCCTACCTCCACCACTCTCCAAGGAAAGAATGTTCCAAAGATTCATGATCCTCAGAGAAAAAAATTCTTCTCATCTCCGAATTAAATGGGAGACATTGTATTTTTAAACTGTGTCCCCCAATTCTAGAATCTCCCACAAGGGGAAACATCCTTTCCACATCCATCCTGTCAAGCCCCTCAGGGTGTTATATGTTTCAATAAGATCACCTCTCAATCTGCTAAACTCCAGTGGATACAGGTCTAGCCTGACCAATCCCCCCACCTACTGTGCCCATCCCACGTATCAGTTGAGTGAACTTTTCAAACCTGCTTCTAATGCAATTATATCCTTTCTTAAATAATGAAACCAAGCTGTACACAGTACTCTAGATGTGGTCTCACCAATGCCCTTACAACTGTAGCAAAACATTCCTACTTTTATATTTCATTCCCCCTGCAACAATTAACAACATTCCATTTATCTTCCTAACCACTTGCTGTACTTTTTGTGATTCATGTACTGGGACACCCAGATCCCTCTGTGCCTCAGAGTTCTGTATTCTGTCTCCATTTAAATAATATATTGCTTTTCTATTCTTCCTGCCAAAGCAGACAAGTTCACATTTTCCCACATTGTGCTCCATCTCACGATTTTTGTCCACTCACTTAATGTATCTATATCCCTTTGCAGACTCCTTATGTCCTTTTCACAACTTACTTTTCTACCTATCATTGTGTCATCAGCAAGTTTAGCAACCATACATTCAGTCTCTTCATCAAACAGTTCAGGTCCAGCACCAATCCCTGTGGCACTCCACTTGTCACATCTTGCCGACCTGAAAGTGACCCATTTATGTCTATTCTGTGTTTCCTGCTAGAGGATTGTTTGGCTATCCATACTAAAATGTTACCTCGACACCATGCTCATTTAACCCCCTACACTATGAGCTCTTATTTTGTGTAGTAACCTTTGATGTGGCACCTTGGAAATCTTAGTCAATTGCATCCACAGGTTCTCCTTTATCCACGTTGTTTGTTACTTCCTCAAAGCACTCCAATAAATTAATTAAACATGATTTCCCTTTAACAAAACCCTGTTGACTCTGCCTGATTGCATTGAGATTTTTTAAGTGCTCCTCTACAATCTCTTTAATAATAGATTCCAGCATTTTCCCTATGACAGATGTTAAGCTAAGTGGCTGTAAAGTTTCCTGTTTTTTACCTTCCTTCTCTCTCGAATAGAGAAGTCACATTTGTTATTTTCCAATCTTGGGGGACCTTTCCAGAATCTAGGGAATTTTGGAAAATTAAAAGCATCTACTATCTCAGCAGGCAATTATTTTAAGACCCTAAGATGAAGTCCATCATGACCTGGGGATCTGTTAGCTTTTCGTTCTAACAATTTTCACAGTCCCTTTTCACTGGCGATTGTAATTGTTTTCAGTTCCCCCCTCTCTTTCACCCCCTGACTCACATTAATTCTAGGATGTTATTTGTATCCTCTACAGTGAAGAGGGATACAAAATATCTGTTCAATTCAACTGCCATTTCCTTAATTTTCATTATTAATGCCCTGTTCTCACTCTCTAGAGAACCAATGCTCACTTTACTTATTCTTTTCCTTTTTAAATATCTGTGGAAACCCTTACCATCTGTTTTTATATTTCTAGCTAGCTTTCTCTCATACTCAAATTTCTCCCTCATTAGTAATCTTTTAGTCGTTCTTTATATTCTGTCCAATCTTTCAACCTGTCACTCATCGAGTGGGATTTTCCGGCACCAATATTGGTAGTCATCATTGTAGCAGGTTGTGAAAAGGTCTCCAAATTCCCCTGTCCTATCCATGATGACGCGCACTGTTGGGGCTGCAAAATCCCGCCCATCTTTGCAAAATTATACACCTTTTCTTTCAATTTGATACTACCTTTAATTCCTTTAGTTAACCACAGAAGGTGTGTCCTTCCCTCAGGAATTTTTTCTCACTGGAATATATCTTTTCTCAGTATTCGGAAATATCTCCTTAAACTGCAGACATAACCTAATTTCACAGTTCACTTCAGCCAGCTCTGACTTCATGCCCTCATTATTGCCCTTATTTAAGTTTAAAACACTAGTCTTACATCCACTCTTCTCTCCCTCAAACTGAAAGTGAAATTCAATCATATTATGATCACTGCGACCTAAGTGCACTTTCACTATGAGGTCATTAATTAATCCTGTCACACTGCACATTACCAGATCTAGAGTAGCCTGCTCCCTGGTTGGTGCTAAAATGTGCAGCTGTGAGAAGGTGTCCTGAAAATACTATGATCTCATCATCCAGGCTACCTTTGCCAATTTGATTTGTCCAACCTATGTGTAGATTAAAATCATCCTTGATTATTGCCATACATTTCTCACAAGCTCACATTATTTCTTCCTGTATACCCCGTCCCTATAGTGTGGCTACTGTTCATGGGCCTATAAGTCACTCCCACAAGTGACTTCTTATTTTTACCATTTCTCATCTCTATCCAAACCGATTCTACAACTTGATCTCCAGAACTAAGGTCATCTCTCTCTATTGTAACAATGTCATCCTTGATTAACAAAGCTACCCCCTCTCCCTTTGCTCAGCTTCCTGTCCTTCCTAAATTCTATGTACCTTCAATATTCAGGTCCATGTCTTCATCATCCTGCAGTCATGTCTCTGTAATGGCTATCAGATCATACATGTTTATATCTATTTGTGCTGTCAATTCATCCGTTTTGTTATGAATGGTACATGCATTCAGATACAGAGCCTTAAGTTCTGACTTTTTACTATTTTTGTAACCTCTAGCCTTATCTGCTGGTGCACCCTTAGGTTTGAACACTCTGTCCCTTCCTGCCATGCTTTGATCATCATTTCCCTTATTCCTATTTTGCGCTTGTCTTCTCTACTTAATTTATCACAACTTCCAAAACTTGATCCCTTGCCCCCACTATTTAGGTTAAAGCCATTGCTACCACTCTAGTTATACAACTCACTAGACCACATGTCCCAGCAAGCTTCAGGTAAAGACCATACTAACAGTACAGCCCCCACTTTCCCCAGTACGGGTGCCAGTGCCCAATGAATCGAAACCCATTTCTCCCACATCAATCTTTGAGCCACAAATTTAACTCTCTAATCTGATTTAACCCTACACCAATTTGCTCGTGGCTCAGGTAGTAATTGAGAGATTATTACCTTTGAGGTTCTGCTTTTTAATTTAACCCCTAGCTGCTCATACTCTCGCAGCTGAACCCTTTCCTAGATCTATCTATGTTGCTGGTACCCACGTGGATTATGACCATTGGACCCTGCCCCTCCCATTGCAAGTTCCTCTCCAGCCCAAAGCAGATGTTCCAAGCACTGGAACAAGGCAGGCAACACAGATGTCCAGACTCCCACCCTTGGTTAGACAACTGTGTCCACTCCCTTGACTATACTTTCCCCAACTGCCACTACATTCCTATTAACTCCCCCTGCTTGAAAGACTTTCTGTACCACAGTGTCATGGTCAGTTTGCTCATCCACCCTGCAGCCACTGTTTTCATCCAAATAGGCTGCAAGAACCTTGAACCTGTTGGGCAATTGCAAAGGCTAAGGCTGTTCCACTTATACCTTCTGGGTTTCCATGCCTGCCTCACTTGCAGTCACACCCTCCTTTCCCTGACCAATGACCAAATCAGAAGACTCTATCCTAAGGGGTTTAACTTCCTCCCAGTGTCCACTCCCTGATGCATCACAATGTCTGCAGCTCAGCTTCTAGCTCCATGGCTCTGAGCCGAAGCTCCTCAAGTCACAGGCACTTACTGCAGACATATTTGCCCTGGATCAACCTGGTGTGCAGGAAGCCCCACATTCTGCACTCGCAACACATCACCTGCCCTGCAATCTTCATTTTAATTTACTTTTAATTAATTTATAATTAATAAACACTGATATTCCCAATAACCCTTACTGCTACTAGTAAACTTTACTACAACTAATAAAAACTTACAATTAGCTAATAAGTCGCACAAGTTTTGAAGATAAATGAGCAAAATATTCACAAACCAATCACTTACCTGTCTTCCTGTGATGTCGCACTTCAATATTTCTCAGAATGCGGCCACTCCGCTCTGGGGTCACAGACTGGACTGGATCGGATGGGTCTTCTAGGCGGAGGTTACTGCCTCCGGGTTCTCTTTTCGCCCGCTCTCGAAGTTGGAGAAAGAAAGAAGTTGGAGAACTGGATTCAGCAGACTCACCCTTGTGTGCGCAGCTCTATAACTTAGTGATAAGCACAGACCCATCTAGAGCGATCAGTGCAGCTGCCCAATTCTTTCCACACAAACTGTGCAGACTCTCCTCAGAACGTGAATAAACCATTTCCTTGCAGGTTCACCTCCTTGATGAAGTATTGTCATAAGAAAGCTGTCGATCTTCTTCTTTAGGTTCGTCCTAATATGGAACAAACATAGCAGAACTGAGCACCCTGGCAAATTCTTCCTGAATGCTTTAACCTCCTTCATGTCCTTAACCGTGGTTTCCACAAAATTGATGTTGAATCCAATTAGTTCTGTCAACACATCAGCAATATTACTCAGCATCTTAAATGTCTCATTCCCTACAACATGTTGTTTTGTGGAAGACAGTCCGGCCCCTGAACGTCATGATTCTTTTATTCGAGGGCTCTTTTTGAGATTTTCTCAAGGACTGCTTTTTGATTTTTCAGGGGCTCCTTAGATCTAAAGATTTAAATTCGAAACCAAATTGATCTCGAAGCAGTTCTTTCTTAAAAGGAAAAGTAAAGCTTCTTTTTTAAAAACTCTGTTCCCTGGGCCTGGCTTTCAGGTTTGCAAACGGCATCTGGAGCAACAATAACCAAACAAAAAAGAAAGAAATTAAATCTTTTCTTTCTTCTTCTTCTTTTTCATTTATATTTGCAAATTCACTACACCTTCATCAAAGGATATCAAAGGAATAAGCGTCTCGGTGCTGGGTAGGTGGCCAAGAATCTAGCAATGATTAAACAGTTTTTCTTCATTCAACCACTACCACCCCTCCAGTGTCTGTATTTAAAGCAAACTCAAGGCCTGGACGATCATGCTTTTCTGGATTGACTGGGCTCTGAGCCTTTTCTACACATCAAAACTGTTATTTTCAAAAAAGAAAACACAAACAACAAAGGCCAAACAAGCTGGTACAGACAAAAACATTTAAAGAAAAATTTAAGAGGAACAGAAATAACTGGATTTCTCCCACAATATTTTTCTCCCTCAACCCCAGATCTAATTTAAATTTTACTCCCAAAATAATTTATTGGACAAATAGAGATGAGGAAGAAGCCATATTGACAAGGATTTAACTTTTCTCTTGGTTTAGTTTTTGTTGTTCTGTCAGTAATTTGTAATCTTGGAAGGGTTTAGAAGGAAAAATATTGATTCCTTTTTTACACAGAGTTGGGAAATCAAATGCATCAATAAATAAAATAACCTGTCAGTGTGAAAATGGGTAATGTTGCCTGTGACCACACCCTCTGTCCCTCTCTTGGCCTGAGAGGCCTCCTTTTCCCAAAAAAAACCCCTCTCGCCTTCCTCAGTGTCCCTCTCTCCTTCACTCTGTCACTCACACAGACACAGGCAGAGATGCTTTACCAGAACCAGATCCATCGCCACCTTGGTCTCGCGCTCTCCTTTCTCCCCCCTGCTGTTGCTCAAACTCCTCCAATCACAGGGTTCCTCCCTCCTGCTCTTGCTGCTGCTCCAATCCTAGAGCATGCTTCTGGAGGAGCAATAAAATCGGATGGGAAGGAACCTGTGATTGGAGGAGCTGGAGTAGCCGTAGAGGAAGTCAGGATCTGTGATTGGAGGAGGAGCCTCGTCCACTCTCGCTGATCCTCCAATCAGACTCTGCATTTGTTTTCCACTGGCAGTTGTTTAGCCCTGGATCATGGAGGAGCCATGATGTGAGCAATTTACAGGCATGATCTTTCTTGAATTTTTCGCCCTTGTCTTTACTTTTTCTGCAGACTTCGAGGGTGAATTCACCTGCTGCTCCTATTGTATTTTCAATGCTGTATCCCTGCCACGGTTGTCCTACAGCATGATTTGGCCCAGGGGATGGCTGCATTTGAGGGGGATTTTTTTTTATTGATTCATGAGATGTCAGCTTCACTGGCTGGGCCAGCATTTATTGCCCATCCCTAGTTGCCCTTGAGAAAGTGGTGGTGAGCTGCCTTCTTGAGCTGCTGCAGTCCATGCGGTGTAGGCACAACCACAGTGCTGTTAGAGAGGGAGTTCCAGGAATTTGACCCCATGACAGTGAAAGATTGGTGAGATATTTCCAAGTCAGGATGGTGAGTGGCTTGGAGGCACTTCCAAGTGGTGGTGTTCCCATCTATCTGCTGCCCTTGTCCTTCTAAATGCTGGTAGTCATAGGTTTGGAAGGTGCTGTCTAAGGAGCCTTGGTGAATTCCTGCAGTGCAGGTACTTTTCCTTTCAATAAAGGTATCTTTCTTTTTACTTCTTTTTTATATTAACAAATAATTGTCACATCACCATTATCATTATTATAATTATCATCATTCAATGAAATTGTTGTTTAACACATTACTTGGCATTGTCATTCATTCCCGTTATGTCCAGAGTGCAGCTCCGATCCTAACTGAGAACTCTCACGCCCCTACAGATGTTTGGCGAGTTGACAGGAGCCTGAAGACAAACATGGATGAGACGATAGAGAAGTGCCTTAGAGTTAAGTTACCCCTGAAGGAGGGATTCGACTCATTGAGCAATCGGATGACCCCACCTTTGAGGTGGAACTGTGGATGGGGGTCCCACAGTAAACCAAGGCTGTTAAAAGCGGATGGTTGCTGGTACTACGGGAGAAATGCATGAGATTAGAGAGCTAGATCATGGAACTAAAAGTGAGGTGTAATGATCAGGAGCAAGCGCTGGAGGAGTATAAAACTAAACTCGCTGATAAAGAAACTAAATTGATACAGCAAGAAGAAGAATTGGCAAACATTCACAGAGAAAAGGAAGGACACTGTGCAGTGCAGAACATATCCTGGGGTCAGCTCCAAGAGGAAAGGGAAGGGAAAAAGAAGGGCTGGGAAAAATATGCCACGGGAATTAACCATTGGGCAGGAGAGGTGGAATATATTAAAAGTCAGTATGTGGAGGCATGTGAAAGGCGGGAGCTTTGGAAAAGCCAAATGGGGACCTCAGTTGGGAGTGTCAGAGATTAGATAGGGAAAAGGAGGATGTGAAGGCAGCATTCAAAGTGCTGTAGAGAGAGAGAGAGAGAAGAACAGGTAGATCGTGCAGCTGGTCGGGAAGGAGGGGGACCTCCTCGTGAACCTGCTCCTGGGCCTGGCCAGGTTGGCCATTAACAGGTCCAGGCAGCGGGCGATCGAGGGGGGTGTCCCGCCCGATTGTTTGTCCCTCTTCCGCGGCTACGTTCGTGGCCGGGTGTCCCTGGAAAGGGAGCACGCGGTGTCTGCCGGCACCATCGAGGCCTTCCATGCCCGGTGGGCACCGCGGGGACTGGGGTGTTTTGTTGACCCCTTTAATCACATCTTGGTTTAATGTTTGTAAGTTTCCTTTAAAGTTTTTCCTTGATTTTACAGCTGACCTGACTTAGGGGCTGTGCTTGATTTCTCCCTTGTTATTGTTAATTTAGTTAATTGTTTTGACTCGAAAAGAGTAACAAAGTAAACTGCAACAGCACGTGGGATGGTCTGTGCATTAAGGGCATCAGTTCCCACAGATTGCCACTTTCGAAATGATTGTAAACTGCCGCTTAGAAAGGGAAATACAAAGTTCCCTCAGGAAAAGGGAAAATTAGGGACAGCGGGTCTCAGGATTTGGAAAAACGGATCGCAGCAGCAGTTGGGTCTGCATTGGAGAAAAGGAAGGGACTGATTGCGACTGACTGGGGAGGCGTTACTGCTTTTCCCACTCCCATCACCTCCTGTACACCAATGACAGGACCACTCCCAGCCCGAGTGCTTGTGCCACTCAAGTATGAGTCTTATTGCGTGTATGTGAAGCCAGAGGGATGGGGCTGTGTTTCCGGAGATAATAACGCAGGATGGAGAAGCTTTTGCCCGGCGCAAGAATGATTGTGCTTGAGTTAAAGGAGTGGAGGTTAGAATTGATGGAGACCCTCAAAGGCAATACCATTTCCCGCAGGAGGTTAGAGGCCGATCTGACTACTAAGGTTGGTTCCTTAGTAGAGCAAATGATATTAAGACCATTACCCAAGCGTGTCAATTCTCCTATTTGGCCAGTTCGCAAACCAGATGGATTATCGGGTCTTAAATTCTGCCTGCTCATCCATGTTAGCCGCAGCGGCAGACTTGAGAGCAGTTCTGCTCATCTCCACAATCACCACACCCTCAATGTCTCTCTCTTTCCCCGCACCCCCCCCCCCACCTTAAACCAGTTTATATTTCTCCCTTCTTCTAACTATGCTTCAGTTCTGCCGAAGGGCCATGAAGGCTCGAAACGTTAACTGATTTCTTCTCCGCCGATGCTGCCAGACCTGCTGAGTTTTTCCAGGTAATTCTGTTTTTGTTTGAGAGCAGTTATATCAGTGTTCTCTGTGCCAGGCATTTCAAACAGGTTTTGGTCCATTCCCGTACGTCAGGAAGATCAATACAAATTTGCCTTTACCTTTAATGGTCAACAATGTGCAGGAATATTCCAGCAATGTATGGCAAACAAATTAAAAGCTTTCAGCCGGCCTGAGTGCTTGATTCGATATGCTGATGACCTATTACAGTTAACAGAGAATGAGCAAGAATATGTTGCCCCCTTAGCAGAGCTTTTACAGTTGTTAGAGAGAGCAGGACTGAAGATGAACCCTGAGAAAGTGCAAGACAGGGGCACGAGGAGTGCAGTTTTTGGATTAGGTCTTAAACCAAGAGAAAGGAGTATCGAGCAATCAGACAGGGAGACAGTAGCCAAGTTAGCCCAGCCCACCTCAGTGACTACACTATGATCTCTCCTTGGACTGACGGGTCATTGTGGAGAGTTCATTGAAGATTATAGGAGCAAGTCAGCTCAGATAACCCTGTTGAAAAAGGGAGAGCAGTGGAACTGGAAACCCAAATGAGGAATTGAAATGGGAACTTCAGGTTGAACCAGCTGTAGGAATGATCAGTCAGAAAAAGGGATTTGCTTTGAAAGTAGCGGCTAGCATCAGCAGCCTTAGTGCAGCATTGATTCAGGAGATTCACAGGAAGTGTAGACCAGTGACACACGCCTCTCGGTATTAACTGAGATAGAGAAGGGATATGCAACATGCGAGCGCCACCTTCTGGGCCGAAAAATGTTTTGCAGTTTACACTGGAACTCAGACTATAACCTTCTTAAGCTGTCAGACACCGACAAGGATATTACTAGAGGAACATCATCCAGTGCCAGGATTGCTCAGTGGGCCTTGCTTTTAAAGGGCACAATTCTGAAAGTACAATCATTGCAAGATCCTAAGTTAGCAGAACATCTGTTGTACAAAGCAGAACCACATGAATGTTCAGTTGAAGGTATCTGGGAAATGAGGAAAGGATTTAAAGCAGGAAAACGCCCAAATGGGCGAGACATCTGTGTAGACGGTTCAAGTTCAGTAGTGACAGGAGAACAGCAAAAGGGTTGTGGGATTTATGACCCTGACAATTAGATGGGGTTAGGTGGAAAACTTCCCAGCCACTTGAGTGCTCAGCGGGCGGAGTTAGCAGCTGGAGCTCATGTGGTTGTGAATCCATGAAGGTTTTCGCCACCTTATACCAATTGCTCAGATTCATTGTCCACACGCAATGCATTGACCAAATTTCTGCAAATATAAAGACGAGGATACACCTCAGCAGATGGGAAACCGCTGAACATTAAAGAGCTTTTACACACTATCTTGCAGGCAATCCGACAAAGTCCAGAGCAGTACTTCATCCATAAAGTGAAAGCCCATTCTAGATCCCCTCCCAGAGGGGAGGGGAATTGTGAGGCTGCAAAAATGGCCAAGATAGGAGCTAAAACGGGGATATCATGGGATCCCTTTTCAGGGGGAAAGGCACAAGGCATTACTAAATTGGGACTGAGGGAATAGCATCGATCTAACCAAAGCCCAGAGTCAAAATCCAGCATTGAAGCTATGAATAGAGGGAGGCCTATAGAAGGACTGCTGGGGGGTCCCGAAATCAATATAAAACAGGGGATGTTATTTAAAGGTGATAAATGGATAGCACCAGAGACATGTCGCTTGGAAATGATGGAATTGGTCCACGGAGGTCCGAAAGCGGGTCACCCGGGACCGGAAACCACTTGGGAAAGGTTGGATGGTGACCCGAGATGAAAAAGGATGTGGAGGGTATTTGTCCGCGATGTTTGATCTGTGCTGCCAATAATCCTGATCCACAAAAGAGGAAGGCACCTATGGGACACACTAGGAGCGTTGAGGGTCCATGGCCAGGGATCCATAGTGATTTTATAGGGCCTTTACCTCGAACAAAGAGGGGGAACAAGTATTGTCTGATACTGGTGGATAACTTCGCCAAATGGGGAGAGCTACCCTTCTGTAAATCTGCAACTGTGAACAGCTAAGACACTGGTACGAAAAGTGTTTACAAGGTGGGGTTTACCTCAAATTGTGGAATCTGATCAAGGAAGTCAGTTGACCGGTCAGGTAATTTAACACACTCTACAACCACTAGGAATTGAGGGAAAGTGGCATGTGCCTTCCAATCCACAATCGTCTGGGATAGTGAAGCGCATGGATCACACAATTAAAACAGCACTGAGTTAATGGCCCAAGGGGGGAATTGGGTGAAATTATATCGCTGGTACTTTTGAATATCTGGGCAGGAAAGTCGAAGGGAACCGGATATTCTTCATATGAGTTGGTTACAGGAAGACCGATGAGGACCCCCTCCTACACCTTGTGGGTGCCCACTTTAACTGAGAGACAGACCAGAGAAGTTACTAAGGAACAGTCCGTGGCAAACATTCTACGGATGTTGCAAGATCGCCACTATGAGGCTGCAGGAAACTCAATGAGGGCGCATCGTGCTAATAGATTGCTCCTAGAACCAGCCAAACCACAAGAGTGGGATTTAGGTCAGTAGGCTGTGGAGGGTTAGGCCGTTTGATCCCCTATACAAAGGACCATACAGCATTGTGGATAAAGCCAGTCCAATGGTCTATGCTGTCCAACTTCCTAAGCGGGTTCAGTGGTTTCATATTAATCAGGTGAAACTATTTAAAGGGGAACATTTGCTGAAAGGGAAAGCAGCCAGAATCAGGACCCAATAGCATGGGATCCAGACGAACCACCTCCAAGGGGATGCCAGAGGAGGAGTTCAATTTGGGAGCCAGCCCTGTCCAGGAAGACGAAACACTGGCAGAGGTATGCGTTACAAAGACAGGACTTAATGGGAGAGGACTCAGATGATTCACTCCCGCGCAGAAGTGATAGAGTTAATAGAGGCCACAGAAGAGAGTGGCAATGTTGTTGACCCTTAACTACTAACCTGTGTCCAAAATAAAAGTTTCACCCACAGAGGTCGATGTATTTTGTTTTATTTTTCAGAAAAATCTGGATTGAAGACCAGTCGAAGATGCGGGTTCAAACATTAACGGTCAGTCACCTGTTAATAGCCACCCATGTTCTGGAAGAGGGGGCACCAGTGTATTTTGGTAATCCAGATTGGAAAGGCAATTTCTTTGATTGGTCCAACCTTAGTGACCACAATTTTGCTTCTTCCGCACCCCAAGTATTCTCCCCACAGATTGAAATACTTTAAAGATCTGCAAATTTTGAAATTTTGCCATGTACACCCACATCTAGGTCATATATCAAAAAAAGCAGTGGTTTAGCATTAATCTCTGGGGAATCTCACTGTATAGAAACATAGAAAATAGAAGCAGGAGTAGGTAATTCAGCCCCTCCAGCCTGCTCCTCCATTCAATATGATCATGGCTGATCCTCTATCTCAATGCCATACTCCCGCTCTCTCCCCATACCCCTGATGCCTTTAGAGTCCAGAAATCTATCCATTTCCTTCTTAAATATTTTTATTATCTTGACCTCCACAGCTTTCTGTGGTAGAGAATTCCACAGGTTCACCACCCTCTGAATGAAGAAGTTTCTCCTCATCAAAACAAAAACAGAATTACCTGGAAAAACTCAGCAGGTCTGGCAGCATCGGCGGAGAAGAATAAAGTTGACGTTTCGAGTCGTCATGACCCTTCAACAGAATGTTTCTCCTCATCTCTGTCCTAAATGACCTACCCCATATCCTGAGATTGTGACCCCTTGTTCTAGACCCCAGCGCCCCACCCCCACAGCCAGGGGAAATATCATCCCTGCATCCAGTCTGTCCATCCCTGTCAGAATTTTATATGTTTCAATAAGATCTCCTTTCATTCTTCTAAACTTCATTCAATACAGGCCTAGTTGACCCAATCTCTCCTCATATGACAATCCTGCCATCCCAGGAATCAGTCTGGTGAACCTGCACTGCACTCGCTCTATGGCAAGAATATCCTTTCTTAGGTAAGGAAATCAAAACAGCACACAATACTCCAGGTGTAGTCTCACGAAGGCCCTGTGCAGCTGCAGTAAGACATCTTTGTTCCTGTACTTAAATCCTCTCACAATGTAGGCCAACATACCATTTGCTTTCTTAACTGCTTGCTGCACCTGCACACTTGCTTTCAGTGACTGATGTACAAGGACACCCAGGTCCCTTTGTAGACCAACATTTCCCAATCTGTCACCGTTTAAATAATGCTCCCTCATTCTGTTTTTCCTACCGAAGTGGATAATTTCACACTTGTCTATGTTATACTGCATCTGCCATGTATTTGCCCACTCACTCAACCTGTGGAAATCACCTTGAAGCCTCTTAATATTCTCCTTGCCACTCACATTTCCACCAAGTTTCATGTCATCAACAAACTTGGAAATGTTACATTTGTTTCCCTCATCCAAATCATTGATATATATATATATATATATATAGCTGGGACCCAAGCACTGATCCCTGCAGTACCCCAGTAGTTACCACCTGCCACATCAAAAAAGACCCATTTATTCCTACTCTCTGTTTCCTGTCTGCTAACCAATTCTCAATCCATGCCAATATATTACCCCCAATCCCATGTGCTTTAATTTTGCACATTAGCCTCGTATGTGGGAGTTTATCAAAAGCTTTTGGAAAATCCAAATACACAACATCAACTGGTTCTCCCTTATCTATTCTGCTAGTTATGTACTCAAAAAACTCCAGTAGGTTTGAAAAACATGAATTCCCTTTCATAAATCCATGCTGACTTTGTCTAATTCCGTTGATATTTTCTAAGTGTTCTGTTATCACATCCTTTATAATAGACTCTAGCATTTTCCCCACCACTGATGTTAGGCTAACCAGTCTGTAATTCCCTGTTTTCTCCCTCCCTCCTTTTTCCTCTAGTCCAAAAAACAATCATTCACTACTATTTTCCATTTCTTGTTACTCAGCCAACTTCATATCCGTTTTATTTCAGGGGCTTCAGCTTTGCTGGCAACTCTAGTGTGTGGCACTTTGGTAAATGCCTTTTGGAAGTCCATATACACCATATCAACCACATTATCCTCACTAAACACCTCTGTTCCCTCAGCACAAAATTCAATCAAGTTAGTTACATAATTTGACCTTAACAAATCTGTGTTTTCCTTAACTAATTCACATTGAATATTATGGTCAGTATCTTCACAAATTTCACCCTTACTTCCCTCGGCATCCTCAGATGCATCCCATCTGGTCCTGGTGTCTTGTCAACTTTAAATACTGGCAGCCTTTCTAAGGCCTCCTCTTTTTCAATTTTAAGCCCATCCAGTACTCCAACATCTCCTTTTTCATGATGACTTTGGCAGCATCTTCTTCCTTGCTAAAGACAAATGCATTTAAGCATTACAGCCTGCATGTGCAGCTGCCCATTTTAGTCTGTAATTACCCCCATCCGTTCTCTTATTGCCTCTTTACTATTTTTATGCTTCTAGAAGACTTTTGGATTCTCTGTTATGTTAAATGTCATTCTCTTCTATCCTCTCTTTGCCTCTCTGATTTCCATTTTCATTTCCCCTCTGAATGTTAGGTATCCGGCCTGATTCTCACTTCCATCATCCATCTGGCATCTATCATAAGCCCCCTTTTTTTCTTCATCTTACTCTCTTTCTCTTTCACCATCCAGTTAGCTTTGGCCTTGTTTGTCTTAGTTTTCCCTCCTCAACTGTACCCAAACCATGTCCTCTTTAAATGTAGCCCATTGCTCCATTACAGTTTTGCCTGCCAATCTTTGATTCCAATTTACCTGGGCCAGATCCATTCTCACCCCACTGAAACCAGCTGTCATCCAATTTAGTATTTTTACTTTAGATTGATCCTTCTGTCCATTTCCATAAATAACCTTAACCTTATGATACTTTGATCACTGTTCTCTTAAAGTTCCCTGACTGACACTTGATCCACAGGACCCATCTCATTCCCCAGAAACAGAGCCAGCAATGCCTCCTCCGCCTTTGAGACAGAAAAATACTGATCATGAAAATTCTCCTGAACACACTTCAAAAACTCTTTCCCCCTCTCTGTCCTTTACGCTGTTACTATCCAAGTTTATATTAGGATCATTGAATCTTGAATTTTTGTGACTAGTAAATGCCTAACTTCAAGAATAAGATCCAGAAGCACAAACCATTTTCTGAATAAAATCATAAACAAGTAACTAATGGAAAAAAAAAATCTATTGATTTGATTCAGGATCCATGCCCTTGCACCTGATATTGAGGGACCTGCAGACTTTAGACCCAAAATACATATAAAATTTGTTACAGTTAGATTCAAGTTAGACAGAGATGGCAAGTTGATTGCCACAGAGAGGCCATCCTATTAGAGTTTGGTGGTTGCTCGCTTTGCGAAACTTTGCTGATGACTTTAATTTTCATTTCTTGTGATTTCTTCTGTCACTTTCCCTTCGGACATTACTTTCACATCAATCCGTTCTACTTCCAACATTTCGTCCTCCGTAGGTGAATGATCAAAGCTATGGAAGACAGACTGCATTAAAAATGTATCCAAGTCTCAGTGTTAAGGATAAAAATAGAATTAAATGCTGGTTGAACGCAATCTCCCAAAATATGTTATTAAAGTTAGAATCAAATGTTTTCTTCCATTAACCAAATATCCTGCTTGCAGCCCTTTGGACAATATAGTGTTTTGTTACAAAGGAATGATTAACATTGTAATGCTAACTTTGTAATGTTAAGATCAGAGAACTAGAAAGTATTTAGCCACATAAATATTATGACTACAAGAACAGGGCAGAAGCTGAGAATTCTGTGGTGAGTAACTCACCTCCTGAACCTGTTCACAGTCTACAAGGCACAAGTCAGGAGTGTGATGAAGTACTCTCCACTTGCCTGGCTGAGTGCAGCACCAACAACACTCAAGAAACTCGACACCATCCAGGACTTAGTAGCCCAATTGATTGGAACCCCGTCCAAAAACATTCACTCCCTCCACCACCGATGCACAGTAGCAGCAGTGTGTACCATCTACAAGGCTCCTTCTACAGCACCTTTCAAACCCATGACCACTACCATCTAGAAGGACAAGGGCAGCAGATGCATGGCAACAGCACCACCTGCAAGTTTCCCTCCAAGCCACCCACCATCCTGACTTGGAAATACATCGCCATCGCTGGGACAAAATCCTGGCACACCCTCCCTAACAGCGTTGTGGGTGTACACACACCACATGGACTGCAGAGGTTCAAGAAGGTGGCTCACCACTGCCTTCTCAAGGGCAATTAGGAATGGGCAATAAATGTGGGCCTAGCCAGCGATGCCCACATCCTATGAACAAATTTAACCTAGCACAAAGGAAGATGGTTATGGTTGCTGGAGGTCAATCATTTCAGTTCCAGGATATCACTGCAGGAGTTCCCCAGGGTAGTGTCCTCAGTCCAGCCATCTTCAGCTGCTTCATCAATGACCTTCCTTCCATCACAAGGTCAGAAGTGGGGATGTTCACTGATAATTGCACAATGTTCAGCACCATTCATGACTCCTCAGATACTGAAGTAATCTATGTCCAAATGCAGCAAGACCTGGACAATATCCAGGCTTGGGCTGACAAGTGGCAAGTAACATTAGTGCCACACATGTGCCAGGCAATGACCATCTCCAACAAGAGAGAATCTAACCATTGCCCCTTGACAGTCAATGGCATTACCATTGCTGAATCCCCCACCATTAACATCCTGGGGGTTACCATTGACCAGAAACTGAACTGTATTAACCATGTAAATACTTTGGCCATAAGAGCAGGTCAGAGACTAGGAATCTTGCAGTGAGTAACTCACCTCCTGACTCTCCAAAGCCTGTCTGTCATCTACAAGGCACAATTCAGGAATGTGAAGGAATACTCTCCACTTGCCTGGATGAGTGCAGCTCCAACAACACTCAAGAAGCTCAACAATCTCATCCTGAACATATGATTTAGGAGCAGGAGTAGGCCACTCAGCTCCTCGTGTCTGCTTTGACATTCAATAAGATCATGGCTGATTTGATTGTAACCTCAACCCCACATTCCTGCCCACCCCCGATAACCTTTCGTCCCCTTTTTAATCAAGAACCTATCTAGCTCTGCCTTAAAAATATTCAAAGACTCTGCTTCCACTGCCTTTTGAGGAAGAGAGTTCCAAAGACTCACAACCCTCTGAGGGAAAACATTTCTCCTCATCTCTGTCTTAAATGAGCGATCCCTTATTTTTAAGCAGTGACCCCTAGTTCTAGATTCTCCCACAAGAGGAAACATCCTCTCCACATCCACCCTGTCAAGACCCCTCAGGATCTTAAAGGTTTCAATGAAGTCACCACTTACTCTTCTAAATTCCAGTGAATACAAGCCTAACCTGTCCAATCTTTCCTCATAAGACAACCCGCCCATTCCTGGTTTTAGTCTAGTAAACCTTCTCTGAACTGCTTCCAACACAGTTACATCTTTCCCTAAGGAGACCAATACTGTACATAATACTCCAGATGTGGTCTCACCAGTGTCCTGTATAACTAAAGCATAACCTCCCTACTTTTGAAATCTATTCCCCTCACAATAAATGATAACATTCTATTTGCTTTTCTAATTACTTGCCGTACCTGCATACCAGCCTTTCAAAATCTTTGAATATTTTTAAGGCAGAGGTAAATGGATGCTTGATAAGCAAGGGGCTGAAGGATTATCGAGGGTGGGTGGGAATGTGGAGTTGAGGCTACAATCATATCAGCCATAATCCTATTGAATGGTGGAGCAGGCTCAAGGGGCCGAGTGGCCTACCGCTGCACTTAATTCATATGTTCATGCAAAACAATGAGGACCTCGATAGAGTAAATAGGGATGACCTACTTACCCTAGCAAAGGGGGTCAAAAAACGGGACATGGGGCAGAATCATCCCAGATTTGCACTAAGTGCAGTGGAGGACAGGAAAAAGGAGGTTTTACCTGACAGCCGCAATGGTGGCTTGTGCTGCGTCTTCCATTTCCCGGCCTTCCCGCCTCATTAATTATGCGTTCCCAGGAAACAAACTGGGCCACTGGCAGGGCAACCTCTGATTAGTCCTTCAATAGTTTGGGTGCCATGTTTAACGGCCGCCCCTGCACAGAGTTAGCACTCGCCAAGGGATAAGAAGCTGTTGGGAACTGATGGCATACAAAGCTAGGAATCATTCTGCCCCCAAATTTAGTGATGCCTCCCTCGGGCACCCATTAGATGTGGCGGAGGCCCACTGCAAAGTCCTGTACCCCCAGTCTGGGTGAAGACCAGCAAACAAGGGTACCAGTCCAGCATGGAAGGCAGTGGCGCGGTGGTCAGTGACAACTCCCTGCAAAAGATGGCAATCACCCAGTGCCACAAGAGGATGAATGATCTCCTCTGTTCCGCCAGGATGTCACTCTTCTCATCACTCTCAACTCTCACGCTCACAAACCCATCACACATCCACAGGGCCCTTACTCACTGCCAGTTCAAGGGACATCACCATTCATTCTCTCACGCACGCCTTCATCTGCCCTGCGGATTGTGTCTTCATCCCATCCATGGCACCACTCACCATCCACACATGCCATGCATCCTTATCGTCTGGCCTGGCAGGCATCCTGCTTACACTCTCTCCAACTGTATCCACACAGGACAAGCAGGCACACAACAAAAGGGAGATGTCACAAACTGATGGAGGAATGCCTGACATCAAGGTTCTAACAGACTTTGAAAATAGAGCCATACAGCTGGCTGGCGGCGATCTGGACCGTTCCTGATGGTGCACCGGTGAAGTCGGAGGTGCTCAACCAAGTAAGGATCCAGCAGCGCAACATCCATCAGACAACCACGCTGTGACTGATGTGTCCTGTTCCACAGGCCACTGCCATGCACTAATTATCTCCCCTTGCTTTCACAGGCACATCTGGAAAACAGCCGAGGGGGTGCATGACCTAGGTTCTCGACTCAAGCCCCGAAGACACCTCAGAAGAATCTGATGACCCTCATTGAAGACCCTTCACGGCACTCACCCACACCCTCCAGTGCAGACACACAATTCAGTGGGACCTAGCTCTAGAGTATCTCGGGTTAAAAATCTGTTGAGCACATCACACTGCCTGATCCACAGCAGGCAGAAGCAGGGACTTCTCAGGTTTCCAGCACTCAGAGGATTACTGGAGGCCAGGAATCTGCTGAGTCTGAGTCAGATGAGGAGCCTCTAGACTTGGTCATACCTCAGTTGCTGGAGCTGCAAAGGCAAGCTCAGGAACATCAGGAAGGGATGTTCACTGCACTCCTCAGTTTGCAAGGCACGATGGAGGAGTCCGTCCGCCTTCAGGCTGAGGTGATAGCACTGGCATTACAACGCACCGAGGTCAACACTGGCAGGATGGCGGCCACCATGGAGACTTTGGACCCGGATATCAGTCCAGCACTGCTGTATGGGCTGAACTCCATCGCTGACGCCATAGTTGGCCTCCAGCAGTGTCAATGCAAGAGGGGTGTGGGGCAGCTCAATCTCACTCCAGCTTCTCCTTCTCCTCAAGGAGCCAGCCAGGGGCCCTCGGGCACCCATAGGGAGGAGGATCAGCAGGTGCACATCCCAGGGCCATCCACCCAGGTGACTCCTGGAGTGACCGGCCCATCTGACTCCCCTCTGCCTGTGACCCCAGCAGCTCCAGATCCACAGGTCGAGGAGGGTGCCACTGTCACACAGCAGGACCCCAAAATCAGGCCGAGGTCTTGGCCCTCCAGAGGACGGTCGCCATGGTCATCACAGACAGTGCGTAGAATTCAGCAGGGTGCCTCCACCTCCGCTGTGGACGTCCGGGGGGGCACCAAGATGTAGCAGCAGCATTAGGAAGGTTAAGGAGATATTGTTGCACAGCCTGGGAGTTATTGGAGCTGCACTCATCCAGTCACTGGGGAGTATGACTTGTGCCTTGTAGGTAGTGGACAGGCTTTGGGGAGTCAGGAGGTGAGTTATTCACCGCAGGATTCCTAGCCTCTGACCTGCTCTTGTAGCCACGGTATTTATATGGCTATTATAGTTCAGTTCTGGTCAATGGTAACCCCTAGGATGTTGATAGTGGGGAATTCAGCGATGGTAATGCCATTGAACATCAACGGACAATGGTTAGATTCTCTCTTGTTGGAGATGGTCATTGCCTGGCAATTGTGTGGCACAAATGTTACTCACGACTTGTCAGCCCAAGCCTGGATATTGTCCAGGTCTTGCTGCATTTGGACATGGACTGTTTCAGTGTCTGAGGGGTCACGAATGATGCTGAACATTGTACAATCATCAGCGAACATCCCCACTTCTGACCTTATGATGGAAGGAAGGTCATTGATGAGGCTGAGGACACTACCCTAAGGAACTCCTGCAGTGATGTCCTGGAACTGAGATGATTGACCTCCAGCAACGCAATCATCTTCCTTTGTATTAGGTATGACACCAACCAGCGGAGAGTTTTTCCCCTGATTCCCATTGACTCCAGTTTTGCTAGAGCTGCTTGATTCCACATTTGGTCAATTGCTGCCTTGATGTCAAGGGCAGTCACTCTCACCTCACCTCTGGAGTTCAGCTCTTTTGTCCATGTTTGAACCAAGGATGCATCAGTTGGGACTTGTTTTGAGCCGTCCTCCAGACCTGGGATTTTGAAAGAGTTGAGGCTAAAGTCTCCTAAATACCAAGCTTCAAGGGAGAAGGATGAGGGTGGAAGGAGGATGAGAATGGAGGAGGGGAAAGAATGAAATAAAATGGATTCATCAATTTCTGTGTATGGATTTTCTGCTCGTAGAGGTTTGTGTTTCTGATGTGACTCAGTGACCTTGACCTTGTTTTAGCCCGTGTCTAGTGGCGTACCACAGGAATCTGTGCTGGGTCACCTATTATTCGTCATTTACATAAACAACATAGGTGACTATGTGGGGGGTAGGATTAGTAAGTTTGTGGATGACACAAAGATTGGCCGGGTGGTTAACAGTGAGGTTGAGTATCTCGGGCTTACAGGAAGATATAAACGGGATGGTCAAATGGGTAGATAAGTGGCAGATGGAATTTAACCCTGAAAAGTGTGAGGTGATACACTTTGGAAGGAGTAATTTGACAAGGAAGTATTCAATGAATGGCATGGCACTAGGAAGTTCTGAGGAACAAAGGGACCTTGGCATGTGTGTCCATAGATGTCTGAAGGCGGAGGGGCATGTTAGTGGGGTGGTGAAAAAGCCATTTGGGACACTTGCCTTTACCAATTGAGGCACAGATTACAAAAGTAGGGAGGTCTTGTTGGAGTTGTAAAGAACCTTGGTGAGGCCACAGCTGGAGTACTGTGTGCAGTTCTGGTCGCCACATTATAGGAAGGATGTGATTGCACTGGAGGGGTGCAGAGGAGATTCACTAGGATGTTGCCTGGGGTGAAACATTTAAGTTATGAAGAGAAGTAGGATAGACTTGGGTTGTTTTCATTGGAACAGAGAAGACTGAGGGGCAACCTGATCGAGGTGTACAAGATTATGAGGGGCGTGGACAGAGTGGATAAGGAGCAACTGTTCTCTTTAGTTGAAGAGCCAGTCACAAGGGGACATAAGTTCAAGGTGAGGGGCAGGAGGTTTAGGGGGATGTGAGGGAAAACCTTTTCACCCAGAGGGTGGTGATGGTCTGGAATGCGCTGCCTGGGAGGGTGGTGGAGGCGGGTTGCCTCACATCCTTTAAAAAGTACCTGGATGAGCACTTGCCACATCATAACATTCAAGGCTATGGGCCAAGTGCTGGTAAATGGGATTAGGTAGGTAGATCAGGTGTTTCTCACATGTTGGTGCAGATAATGGTTCGAAGGGCCTCTTCTGCACTCTGTGATTCTGTGACATGAGGATCGAGCCCCCAGACCTCAAAAAAGCTGGCCATTCTGCCTTAGTTATGTTGCTCTCAACTTGTGTTGAGCTTTGGTTAGGCCACACTGAGGATATTGTGAAAAGTTCTGGTCTCCACATTATAAAAATGCTGTAGAGATACTGGTGAAAGTGAAAAAAGTATTTACCAGAATTATTCTAGAACTGAGAGGTTACAACCAGAAGGAAAATTTGAACTGGTTGGGATTCTTCCTTCTAGAAAAGAGAAGGCTGAGGGGGTGACTTGATAGGGGTCTTTAAGATTTGAAAGGGTTTGACAGGATAAGTATAGAGAAGGCATTTCCAATTGTACAGAGGCCCAAAATTAGAAGTCATAATTATATCATCACCAATAAACTTAGTAGGGAATTTTGGATAAACTTCTTTACCCACAGAGTGGGAACTCATCATCATAAGGAGAGGTTGAGGCAAATTGCACAGATGCATTTAAGGGAGAAAGAAATAGAAGCATTGCTGATAGGGTGAGATGAAGAGATGAAGATGTAGGAGGAGGGTCATGCAGAGCTTAAACTCCAACATGGATCTGATCTTGACATGGAACAATATCGCCATTCCTTCACTGTTGCTGGCTCACCAGCATCTCCTCAAGGGCAATTAGGGATGAGCAATAAATGTTGACTTTATCAATAACTTTGGTTGGCATGCTGTCAAGCTGATGGGGGTCTTGCCCAGGAGTTGGAGTACCTGTGGGGAACTTCCGTCAGTTCTGTGGGGGAGGCCCGATGTAATCAAGTGGCCAGTGTTGGGCCTTCCCCGTGACTGAGGTCCCGAGCAGTGGAAAACCAGCCCACCAAGAGCTGCCAGCCAATCAGAGGCTGGCAGCTTCTCATAGCCACTAGGGCCAGCCGAGCAGTGGCTGCTGCCATCAATGCACCCACCAGAGGTCCAGGATCATCATGGAACCCCAGGCCAAAGGTGAGTGATGGAGATCGCAGGTCGGGGTTCACAGGAATTGGAGACAAGGGTAAGAGGGGTAGTTTTCAGAGCAAGCACCACCACCATCCCCCCACCCTTCCCGATGCCAGGTCCCTTTATCATGCACAGAGTGCCTGACTATGAGGACCCCTCCCCCAGGAGAGCACTGGCAAAACTCAACAGGATTTGCCAGGCGGCCTTCCAACAGTAAAGAAAAGCCATGCGGCCCCCATTTAATTCCTGAGCCACCATTAAATTGCAATGGGATCAAGAATAATGGGTATCAATTGGTTCACGAATGGGCCTTAATCCTTCCAGCGATGTCGGGAATCCTGTGTCAGCCCCTTCCGCCCTCTTACTTAATCGGGGAGATTTTGCTGTTGCCCGGAGACTGACATGGCGCCTCTCCCATGGTTAAGTGGCTTGGCCACCAAGTTTCCTGCTGCAATGGGCTGCATTAAATCCAGCCCTTCCACATCCATGCAAGAATAAAAAGAACTCATGTAACATGTTGTGGCTTCTCCTCACCTCACTTCTTCATACTTCTTCCCTCTGTAAAATGTGCTTTTCTTAATCAAATACAGCAAAATGATGTCACAGATAAATGCACCCTGTAAATGCAAAGCAAAGATGTTTATACAATATATCTATGCACTTATAGTATTTATAAAATAACAATGAACCTGGATTGCAAATAATTAATGAAACTGAAGCTCCAATAGGTTGAATTCACTCCTACTTGTGAAGATTCCTCCAGCACTGCTGGTTATTAATAAGTCCAGACATCAATGTCACTGGAACAAGATTTGGAACTATAGCTATTTCACCACAAAGAAGGGCTTCCATTGCATGATCCCTGTCATAGTGCTGACTCCACATCACACCTATCTACTGTATTCCCATTCCCCTACACTCTTTAATATTTTCTTTCTTAAAATGCGTGTTTAATTCGCTTCTAGATGCTGTGATTGATTTAACTTCAATAGCCGCATGCAATAACATGTTCCTTATTTTAATGGTTGTGTTAAAACTTTCTTCTATTGCCCTCCTCTTATGCTTTTAGTGCCAGCCACGGCTCAGTTGGTAGCACTTTCACCTCTGAATTGCAGAGTTCCAGTTTCAAGTTCCACTCCCGAACTTGAGTATAAATGTCAAGGCTGACACTGGGGGAAGTGCTGTCTTTTGGATGAGACATTAAACTGAGGCCCCATCTGCCCTCTAAAGCACTATTTCAAAGAGAAGCAGGGGAGCTCCCCCCGCTGGGAGCACCATAAGTGTTTGGCACTGAAAAAGCAGGCAGCAGGAGTTACTGACTATACTTAAAACTGCACTGCGCTTTTGTCCCTTGTAGGCAACTCCCTTTTCTTATGAAGGTATAATCATTTTCATAATATCTTTCTGGTTTATTGTAAAGTAGGTTTTTGGGGGTTTGTGTTGTTCTGGCTGTGTGTGTGATTTAATTACATTTTGTAGCCAAGCAGACTGCATAATGTGCTAATGTGTAAATATGGTTGGGGTCTTAGCATGTAAGGTGTAAAGGGAATTTGCATTTTCAGATAGATGAAGGGGGATTTGAATTTCAAAGGGGTTAATGAGAATAGTAGCAACATAGAAAGATTATATTTTGAGGAAGGTAGAAGTTCCAAAGACATATGGAAACAATGGAATGTACATATTAAAAAGGGAGACATATGTATAAAGGGGAATGAGGCTATATGCCAGGAGAAGACATTATAAGATCTAACAGAAGTGTGAGAAGCTTCCATTATTTGTGCATACATCTGTTGTCTACAGAAACCAAAGCTGGAAAAAGCCACTTTGAATTCCACTGTCCAGGGTATTGCGTTAATTTGCTGGATCTATTTAAAATCCAAACTCTATCTTTGGGCCATTGCCTTAAAGGGGGTGTAAGTGGGAGTCAGGTTAATTGGGGATTTTAGGAGTTGTTATAGTAATAATTCGTAGTTCTATGTAAGTGCTTGAAATCTTCTCTTTTGTTAATAAATATTTTAATTTTAGTTTTTAAAAAAATCTCTAAAGTCTTGGTGGACTTATTAATTCTGAATTCAGGGCACGCATCTTGAAATAAATACAAATTGCAAAACCGTTGTGATAGTGGGATCAAGTTTCCCTCATGGATTCGATCCGCCTGGCACACATCATTCGCCGTATCATAACACTTTCAAAGGACTCAATTTTTTCAAAGGGTTTACCCAAACCACCTGTTGCAGAACTTCACTGAGGAGTGATCTTGGGCTTACATGACACTAGGGAGTGATCCTGGACATATAAAATGCTGGGGAGTGATCTTGAAGTTTGGCCACACTGGGTTGGGGTGGTTAGGAAATTAATAGAACAGGGCATGTTGTGAGTTTTGTCCTACTGGTAAATTCTCAGATGTAGTCAACAGTGGAGTCACAGATAAATCTTATTATCATTAGTTTGTGGGGATGCCAGGGCTAAAAATGAAGTTGATTTAGAATCATTATTTTAACTCCTTCTGACCAGTGGAAACTTGGCAAAATGGGAGTTAAATTGAGCAGTACATTTTCCCGCTCCATACCTTCTAACACTGGGTGGTTCAGGACACCTTCTAAATCAGTTAGAGGCCTGATTAATATATATTGCTTAGGGCCTAAGAAGCTTTCAGAATTCACTTTTTTATTTTGGGAAAAGAAAAGAAAACTGAAGTTAAGATGTGGAAAGACATTGGCCTGAAAATTCGCTAATAGATGCCCACTTTTGATTGCAAAGTTATAAGAAATGAGTGCCCTAGTAGGGAGTGCAAAATGAAAAATGAGGTGAAGACAATCGTTAGCATTTGAAGAATGTTTTGTGTCAGAATTGATGAGGGAAGTGCAAAAGTGAATTAATGAAATGCCTCGGTTTAGATTTGGCCCAAATGTTGTGTTTCTTTCTGTTTAGAATATTGTAATTTCACTGTTTCCTCGTCTTACTTTGTAATATCTATTGGGACACAGGAAGAGTCTGAGCGCAAGGTGGAAATGCTGCCAATTTATCAATCTCACTTACAAAGGTCACCAAAACACAAGACGACTAGGGCAGCAAGGATGATGTTTCAAGAATAGGCTCAATGTTATGCAGTAATTGAATAACTCAGGAACTCCAGGGTTCAGAGCCTGGAAGGATACACTTAATCTTCCAAGGTGAATAAAATAAGAACACATTGGAAGGTGTGGAGAAAACAGGAAATGGCACTTGGATGAAAATCAAATCGCCAGAAAGATCACTCATGCTTAAAAAGATCAATCGCCTAGTCAATTTCTTTTTTAGTACGATAATCGCAGAGTGCTGTACTAAATTGCACGTCTCACCATAACAGTCTTGGACTGTAAGACCATGTTTGTTCAGCAACCAGTAAATATCATCAACTATTCTGCAGCACTGTCACCTGTTACCTCAATCAGCACATATCAGGGAGAAACTTTGGACTAAAAATAATTCTCAACCTCCAGAACTAGGGGAATGTCATTCACGCCCACAAATATTAATAGTAACAGAACTTACCACTCCCATCAGTGCAAGTCCAGAGCCGATATTTATCACAGTGGGTATGATGCTAAATTTACCAGCCTGCAAAAATATCACAACATTTAAATCTAAGACAAAGTTTACATACAATACATAGAACAGCGTACAGTTCTGGTCACCACATTGTAGGAAGGATGTGATTGCACTGGAGAGGTTGCAGAGGAGATTTACCAGGATGCTGCCTGGGCTGGAGGGTCTGAGCTATGAGGAAAGATTGGACAGGCTGGGGTTGTTTTCCTTGGAGCAGCGTAGGTTGAGATGGGACCTGATAGAGGTGTATAAGATTATGAGGGGCAAAGATAGGGTGGATACGAAGGCACTTTTTCCATTAGTAGAGTGGTCAATAACCAGGGGGCATAGATTTAAGGTAAGAGGTAGAAGGCTAAGAGCGGAGTTGAGGAGAATTGTTTTCACCCAGAGGGTGATGGGAGTCTAGAACTCACTGCCTGAAAGGGTGGTTGAGTCAGAAACTCTCGTAACATTTAAGAAGTATTTAGATATTCACTTGCATTGCCATAGCCTCCAGGGCTATGGGCCAAGTGCTGGAAAATGGGATTAGTGTAATCAGATCTTTGTTGACCGGTGCGGACATGATGGGCTGAATGGCCTCCTTCTGTGCTGTAAATGTCTATGAGTCTATGGGTCTATAATACATTACAAAAAGATTAATTGAAACTTTAGTAAGCCAAGTGTTAAAGTGTGACAATATCAATTCCTATTATACATTCTCTAAAGCCACAATTAAAAAGTTGATTTCGCTAAAACAGACAGCTGTAGTATTGTCTTACATTTGCATGTTCACATTCAATTCCTGCACTAGTCAAGATCCTTGATAGAAATAAAAATAATTACCATGATTATTATTACAGGCAGTGAGGCAAGTGTATTGCTCATAGGCCGCATAATGGTTCGCATATGTTTGTAATGATGATGAAACTGTCAGCGCCACCATCATTACTGTGTAAAACTGACACCAACTTCCAGCATTCACACATATGCAGTTAAATTTGGAAATCTGCAAGTTTGGCTGTCAAGGTTACTCTGATCTCCACAGAATGTCCTGTTACACTCTTCACTGATGGCATCAACATAGAATCAGTGATTTGACTTAAACTTCAACAATTTGCACAGCATTTTCACTGGAAAGAGGAATGAAACTGTTAGGTCTTGATTGATAGGAATAACTGTGCTAGACATTTGATAAGGCCCATTAAAGGGTGAGGAGCTCATGGTACTTGTTTAAACCATGATTGATGGAAGCAGCGTGGGCAGATGCAAACTTCTTGCAGCCTGCTCATCTCCTTGATCCTGGCAGACAGCCCAGTGTTAAAAATCCTGCTCAGGAGCTGCATGCTCAGTAGAGGGCCCAGGTTCATGCAAGGCTAGCACCAACTAAAGGTCAGGCAAAATACTGCAGACACTGGAAATCTGAAAAGAAAACAACAAATGCTGGAAAAACTCAGCAGGTCTGACAGCATCTGTGGAGAGAGAGAGACAGGGATAACGTTTCGAGTCCGTATGACTCTCCATCAGATCTAAAGGGAGGTAGAGATGTGGCGAAATATATACTGATTAAATGGGTGGGACAGGTGAAGCTGGATAGAAGGCCAGCGAAAGGTAGAGGCAAAGGAGAGGTGGCAAAAGATGCCATGAACAAAACGTCAAAGAATTGCTAATGGTGATGGTACTGGCTAAATGAGGTGCTAATGGTGACATTAAGAAAGCAGAATGTGATAATGGCCGGACCAGGGTGAGCACTCTGGAAAGTGACAGATGGCCCTGGTGGGGATAGGGTGGGGTGAAGGGACGGTGGTGGGAAGAGAGATCTTAAATAGGCTAAAAGCTGGGGATAAAACAATGAATGAAAATGGAAATAAATTTTAAAAATAATAATAATGAAAATAAGTGGAGAAAAAATTATTAATAAAAATTTTAAAAATAAAAATGAATATGGAAAAAAGGGGGAATGGGGATGGAGGAGAGAGTTCATGGTCTGAAGTTGTTGAACTCAATGTTAAGTCCGGAAGGCTGTAAAGTGCCTAGTTGGAAGATGAGGTTCTGTTCCTCCAGTTTGCGTTGAGCTTCACTGGAACAATGCAGCAGGCCAAGGACAGACATGTGGGCATGAGAGCAGGGTAGTGTGTTGAAATGGCAAGCGACAGGAAGGTCTGGGAGAGACCAAACACAGACTGGATGACCGTTTTGCGGAACACCTTCGGTCAGTCTGCAAGCATGACCCAGACCGTCTTTTAGCTTTTAGCCTATTTTCGATCTTTTTTCACCGTCCCTTCATCCCACCCTATCCCCACCAGGGCCCTCTGTCACTTTCCAGAGTGCTTACCCTGGTCCGGCCATTATCACATTTTGCTGTCTTAATGTCACCATCAGCACCTCATTTAGCCAGTACCACCAGCATCAACAACTCTTTGACCTTTTGTTCATGACATCTTTTGCCATCTCTGCTTTGCCTCTGCCTATCGCTGGCTTCACCACTACCTATCCAGCTTCACTGGTTCCCCCATAAATCAGTATATATTCCACCACGGGAAAAATGCTCCCCCCGTTGGGGGGGAAGTGCGGGAGTGGGCTGGTTGGGCGTGCCTCTGATCGGCACCCCCGATCAGGGGCGTGCCGCCATTTTACGTGGGTGGGTCGATTACGGCCCGTCCAGCGTGATGTCCGCCAGGAAGCACTATGCACTCCCTGTGCAGGCGGGTGGATTCCCTCAGCCGGGAGTGTGCTCTTTCGCGCATGCGCATGACAAAGCGCACAGATCTGCCTGAGGCTAAGTTCTGCCTCAGGGAGGTCGGCTCCAAATTAAAATTTGCAATACAAATGATAGAAAAATTTCCCTGACATGTCCCCTCAGGTGACACTGTCACATGAGTTGGGACATGTCCATAACTTTTATTGAAACCTTTATTAAAATTTTAAATACTCTCATGAAACCTCATCCCGCCCATGGATGAGGTTCCATGCTTTTTCCGAAGCCCACCAGGGCTCCCGGCCTGCCCGCCAACCTTAAGGTTGGACAGGCAGGTCCATTAATGGCTTTAATTAGTTTTTCAATAGCCTCAATAGGCTGTTGACAGGTCGGCAGGTGCGCAGCTGATTCGGCTGCGCCCCTGCCGACCTGAAAATGGAAATGACGCAGGGTGACGTTGGGAGTTCCACCCAACATCATCCCATGTCATTTTGCATGTCAGCAAGCGGGCCCTGCCCCCGCTCACCGACCAGAAGATCCTGCCCCACATCTCTATCTCCCTTTAGATCTGAAGAAGAGTCATACGGACTCGATATGTTATCTCTGTCTCTCTCTCTCCTCAGATGCTGTCAGACCTGCTGAGCTTTTCCAGCATTTTTTTGTTTTCGTACCAATTAAAGTTCGCCTGCTGCCTTCTCCCTGCCTCATCCTCCTGTTCCTCCTCCTCTTCCTTCACCTCCTGAGGTGGTTATCAAAGCCCTGGTGACAAGGGCTGTGGTCTCAGGATTGCCAGATTGTGGAGGACACAGCAGACCACCACAAATTAGAAGACACTCTCTGTGGGGGATCCAACCACCCCCAGCCGAGTGACCCATGCATCAGAATGCCAGTGGTCTACTCCGTCATGTTCCTCATTGCAGCATGACTCTCATTGTAAGAGTGCGTTTGCATGTGGTCGAATAGTGGAGGTCAATCATTAGCACATGTACAACAGGTAACCCTATTTTCTGAGCAGCCACCCTCTGGTTCAATATGGTAGCTAAAAGATGGCAGGAACAGCTGACTGATGCAGCATTGTGACTGCTGCCACAATAGCAGGAATTCACCAACATGATGATAGTCTGGATGATCTCGCACCGCAACTGCACACCTTCAGGAAGTGGAACCCCTTGTGGTCATAGAGTATCTCCCCAGTGGGATGCAGCATCCACAAAGCCACTTGTTTCCTGCGCTATTGGGAATCTCACCATCCTGGCAAAAATCACGTGCCCACTCTTCCTGCTTCTCTCTGTTTAGAGAGCAGATGGTAAAGTTCCCTTTCCTTAGGTATGGGGGTCTCAGTAACCTCCCGGATGCAACAGCAAACTGCAATATGCTAACAGTGCTGACTCCAGCCTGGAAAGATCGGCTGATGTAGAATTTGACGGCCACCGTGACTTGACAGCTGGCAGTGCCATCCTCAGCCCACTCTATGATTGCATGTTAGGTTTGAGAAGATGGCACAGTTTTGTAACCACCTTTTTGGTGAGGTGCAGCCACCGCAGGTTCTGCTCCTGGCTGAAGTGGAGGTCAGAAATGTGTGCTCTGAATACCTTAGGACAGCGAAGCCTTCTCCCTCTGTGAACAGCTGCTTTTCTCTGCTGCCTCAACTCCATTTCGCCATAATGTTACAGCCCAAGAAGAACTGCAACTATCACACAATGACTGGAAGCAAATGTTGTGCTCAGGGACCTTTAAAACTACCCCAGTCATAACAAAAGTCTAGTATCAGTCCCTTCTTACTGAAAGAACTTCTGCCAACCCAAAACTTCCACTAATTCTGCAGCAGCAAAAAGATAGTCAAAAACACTCTGCGGAAATTTGAATGGCGATGCCTTTAAATAGCATTCTTGAGGGTTCCTTGTGCAGCTGAAGGCATGCTCAGCAGCTGTGTGTGGTTAAGAGAGGGTGTTAACAGGACTTTCAAGATCCAAAATAGCAGGTAGGATACTAAATCAGTATTAGGTGCTAACTAACAACACAACCCAATCCACCCTGCACGTGTCCAGCACATACACAGGATGTGCATCAACGTACCCTTCAAAACATGGCAATTGGCACAAGTCATGCCAGAAGTCATCTGGAGTAGAACCCCTGCCATTTTCTTCAAGACCTGGCTCCCGCAGCATTGAAACCTGCGGAATTATATGAACATACGAACAAGGAGTAGGAGTAGGCCATTCAGCCCCTCAAGCCTGCTCCGCCATTTAATAAGATCACGGCTGAGCTGATAGTAACCTGAAATATGCTTTCCACCTACCCCAAATAATCTATCATCCCCTTGCTTACCACGAATCGATCCAAGTCTGCCTTAAAAATAGTCAAAGACACCTGGTGGGATTTTCTGCACCCACCCACTGCCACGATCTTCTGGTCCCGCTGCAAGTCAACGGGCTTCTGGCTGGAGCACCGCCTCGCCTGCAGTGGGTCCCGCCCATGACGGGGCTGGAAAATCCTAGCCACTGCTTCCACCGCCTTTTCAGGAAGAGAGTTCCAAAGACTCACGACACTCTGAGTGAAAAAATTACCTCTCATCTCTGTTTTAAACAATGACCCCTAGCTCTAGATTCTTTGACAAGAGGAAACATCCCCTCCACATCCACCCTGTCAAGACCCTCTTATATGTTTCAATCAACTTGCCTCTTACTCTTCTAAACTCCAGCGGATACAAGCCTAGTCTGTCCTACTCTGCAATCTCTCACCGTTTGGATAATATGCTTCTCTTTCATTCTTCTTGCCGAAATGGACAATTTCATATTTTCCCACATTAAACTCCATCTCCCAGATCTTTGCCCGCTCACTTAACCCATCAATAATTATTTGTAGCCTCCAAATGTCCTCTTCACAGCTTAATTTTCTACCTATCTCTGTGTCATCAGCAAGTTTGGCAACCATCCCTTCAATCCCTTCATCCAAATCATGTATATAAATTGTTAACTGTTGAGGTCCCAGCACTGATCCCTGTGGCAAGCCACTCATTACATTTTGCCAACATTTATGGCACAGCGGATGGTAAAATGCTGAGCTGCTCAAATCCCAGAGGGAAACTTGAAACAGCTGTCACAACTGTTTTGCAATTTGTATTTTATTCTGAGATGCGTACCTTGAATTCAGTAGTAATAAGTCCACCAAGACTTAGAGGGTTTTTACAAAAACTTAATTAAACATTCATTAATAAAAGAAAAGATTTTAAGCACATACATAGGTCTACAAATTACTTTTATAAACCAGCCAAAGTTATAATCTCAACTCCCGGGAATGTCTTAGCAACTGCCAAAGCCATATTGCAGTCTCATCACTGAAAAAAAAAACCTCATACCAACTCCTGAATTCAAAGTGCTTCTCGTACTTGTACCCTTAAGATTCGCCAATCCCAAGTCAATCGAGGAATTTCAAATATATCCCGCAAAGAGCCCCCAATTTTGTTATGGCTCAGCGGATGGTAAATGTTGAGTTGCTCAAATCCCAGAGGGAAACTTGAAACAGCTGTCACAACTGTTATGTAATTTATATTTTATTTCAAGATACATGCCTTGAATTCAGTAGTAATAAGTCTACTGAGACTTAGAGGGTTTTTACAAAACTAAATTAAACATTTATTAATAAAAGAAAAGATTTTAAGCATATACATAGGCCTACAAATTACAAGTATAATAACTTCTAAGGCCCCTAATTAATTGGCTCCCAGGCACACCTCCGTTAAGGCAAGAGTAAAACAAAATATAAGTTTAACAGACCCAAGCAAAGCACACAATACCCTGGACAATGATACTCACAGTGAATTCTCTTAGCTTCGGTTCCTATCGACAGCAACTTGATGCCCAGAGGCTGGAGGCTTTTCACACTTGTGTTAGATCTTAGAATGCATTCTCCCTTACACATAACCTCATCTCCTTTATACATGTTTCTCCCTTTTTAATGTAAATTCCATTGTTCCAATATGTCTTTGCAACTTTACTTTTCTCATAATATAAATCTTTCATTATACTCATATTATCAGTAACCTTTGGGAAAAATAAACACACTGTTTGGCTTAGCCTCCTTTAGCTAGGTGTAAAATCCTACCATCTGTTTGAAATTCAAACTACTCTAATTTATCTAAAAATGCAAATTTTCCTCACACCTCACATTCTAAAACTTCAGCCATGTTTACATATTTAGCATTTCAAACCTAGCTTCCCTTTTGATAACTCAAAAGCTCCAGGCCAGCTGTCTCCAATTGAATTAAATTTCCCCATGCCAACAGACACACATCTACACAGAGAAACTAATCCAAACCCCACTATATATATACCTCACATAAATTACAGCTAGAATTTCAGAAGATGGAAAGAGAGAGAAAGATAGGGAAGCTCAGGAAAGAGAGAAAGAAAGAGAGAGACAGAGAGAGAGAGAGAGCAAAGGTATAGGAAATGGAAAGAGAATTCCAGCTCCAAAAATTAGAAATGGAGCTAGCAGCTCAAAGGGAGAGAGATAGACCAGACAATTGGAAGCGGCAAATTGGTGGGGTGGCAAATAGTGAGGAGGATAGCCTTAGATTACAGGAGGATCTAGGCGGGCTGGTCAGATGGGCTGATCGGTGGCAAATGGAATTTAATCCGGGTAAGTGTGAGGTGATGCACTTGGGAAGGACAAACAAGGCATGGGAATACATGATGAATGGTAGGACCCAGGGAAGTACCAAGGATCAGAAGGATCTTGGTGTGCATGTCCACCGGTCCCTTAAGGTAGCGGGACAGGTAGATAAGGTGGTTAAGAAGGCATATGGGATACTTGCCTTTATTAGCCGAGGCATAGAAAATAAGAGCAGGGAGGTTATGCTGGAACTGTACAAAACGCTGGTTAGGCCACAGCTAGAGTATTGCGTGCAGTTCTGGAATCCGCATTAGGGTGTGATTGCGCTAAAGAGAGTGCAGAGGAGATTTACCAGGATGTTGCCTGGGCTGGGGAGTTTTAGTTATGAGGAGAGATTGGAAAGACCAGGGTTATTTTCCCTGGAGCAGAGGAGGTTGAGGGGGACATGATTGAGGTGTATAAAGTTATGAGGGGCATAGATAGGATAGACAGGAAGGAACTTTTCCCCTTGGTGGAGGGATCAATAACCAGGGGGCATAGATTTAAGATAAGGGGCAGGAGGTTTAGAGGGGATGTGAGGAAAAATTTTTTCACCCAGAGGGTGGTGGGAATCTGAAACTCACTGCCTGACAGGGTGGTAGAGGCAGATACCCTCAAAACATTTAAGAAGTAGTTGGGTGTGCACTTGCGATGCCATGGCATTCAAGGCTATGGACCTAGTGCTGGAAAACGAGATTAGAATAGTTAGGTACTTGTTTGACCGGCGCAGACTCGATGGGCCAACGGGCCATTTCTGTGCTGTAGATCTCTATGGCTCTGTGACTCTATGGCAAGGGAAAGTCTCTCCCTAGCCAGTATCACCCCTTGTCCCCCTAACCCGGAACCATTCTTTGAAGCCCTCAGGTATGCTAGATTTATTCCCAAATTTGAAGAGAGCGATGTGCAGTCATTTTTTACCACCTTTGAGAATATAGCAGGACAGCTAAACTGGGGATTGGAAATCTGGACATTTTTAATTCAAGGGCAGCTGTCAGCGGGATCCTAAGAGGTCCACTCCATGCTGACTCCTGATGTGCCCATGAATTATGAGCAGACCAAGGCTGCCATCCTAAGTGCCTACAAGTTAGTCCCAGAGGCATATCGCCAACAGTTCCAGAATGCTCGTAGGAAGCCCACACAAACTTACATCGAGTTCAAAAGGCTAAAACAAATCATGTTGGACCATGGGTAAGATCCCTAAGAATCCCACGCATGTTTGAAGGGTTTCATGAGTTAGTACAGTTGGGGGAATTCAAAAATTGCCTACCCTCCAACCTGCGAATACACTTAGAGGAGCAGAGAATCCTCACAGCCAGGAATGCAGCAGTCAAAGCAGATAGCTATAGCCTCACCCATAGAGCTGGAAACTCAGGCAGCCCCTTTCCAATCCATTCCTATCAAAGAGTAAGGGTGATGCCTCATGTAGTTAATAAGCCACCAGGAGGTAGAGCAAGAGCTGACCATTCTCCAGAGAGTAGTAGTTTCCTAAAATACACAGAACCTATCACGCAACTGACCAGCAGAGGGACTCCAACCAGACTGGACTCCATGTTCACCTACCATAATGCAGAATTGCAAGGTGACCAGACAGAGTTAACCACCCAATTTAAACTGATCCACAAACCTCCACCAGGCTGCAGAACTGTGGACATATCCGGTATGGATGTGGGTGAGGCCCCTGCTAGAAGGCCATCTTCCTATCATCCAGGCCCAGAAAGGTTGGCCCAAATTCAGGGGCCAACTGCCTGCCTGTTGCCATGCCACCCAAAGCACCTAGCACCAGAAGCTGGACCTCTCCAGTTGTGTTGGCGCCTGGGCCGGACCCTGAACCAGAATCCCCTAAAGAGGCCAAGGTCCCTGTAAAACACCTCGATCTCCTGACCCTCAGCCTGAACGCAGCCCCTGGGTCCAAAGGGTGGAGGAGCGGCAGCTGGACATCCCTGGGTCATCCACTCAGGGATCTCAGAAACTGTCCTCTCCCTCTGAGACCCCTTTGCCTGGGACCCCCTCAACCTCGTCCTCTGTCACCGCAAAGGGAACAGCTGGCCCACAGGAGGACAGCCAAAGCAAGCCGGGGCCCTCAAGGCCTTGAATGTCCAGAGGACACACACCAAAGTCATCAGAGGCAACAGGGCTAACTATTGCACAGGCTGTCTCCACCCCTGCTGCGGATGTCAGGGCAGCACCTAGAAGAAGTGATAGGACTAGAAAAGTTAAGAAATTCTGATCACAATTGGTTGCACAGGTGAACACATTTTGTCACTTTATAATCTGAAAATATATTCACTTTCACTGAATAATGTGTAATGTTGTCTTTCAGCTTCATTGACAGGCTTTGCGAGTCCTCCCACTCCATCCCCCCCACTAGCAGTTCAGCTACACGCAGCCAGCACACGAGTGATTCTGGAGGGAGGTGTGTGTGTGTGGCAGGGCCTTTCGGAGCCTAGTGCAAGCTCTCTCCCATGCACGTGAAGCCTTTCTCCATCACACACATCTCACTGTCCCAGCACTTTCAACACTGCCTGCTGGGATTCTCTTTCAGTTGTCCATCTGAGCTGACCTGTATCTCCGCCCACCCACTGATCACACTCCCATGCTGCACCTGTGCCCGTCCAACACGAGGCTCTGCTCACTTTTAATTTAACAAACATGGTCGTGGTAAAGATTTTCATGAGCTCCCCCATCCTTTCCCCTCCCCCAGTCACCCATGTTCTTTCCCCCATCACTGTGAACCCCCCGGCATCACCTTCCACCTTCCGCACCATCACCTACCAACCTGAACTCTTGTCTTTCCAGGATGTCCAGGTGAACGTGCATATTCCCGACCTTCCTGAGAATCCCACCCCTGTCCACATTAACTTCCTCAACATCCTCCTTCCCATCCCCAGGGTCTGTGTCTGCCTCTGTGTCTCCACCAACCACCCTCGCCGCTTCTTCTACCATTACCCGACAGCCCCTCACCCCCTACCAGCTCTGTCTGCCCCCTCTCATACTCACCATTCCCTCCTACCATGCCAACCCTCAGTTCACTCCCCAGGAGGCAGTCATTGACTCCACAAAGCCCTCCCTTGCACATTCACCTGGACATTCCCACCCCAGCTCCCTCCTCCACCCGTACTCCCTCCTCAACCCTTACTCCCTCCTCCCCCCCAATCACCTTCCCCTCTCTGAACTCCCTTCTCCCACCAGACACCTTCCCCTCTCCAAACTCGCTCCTCCCCCAGACACCTTCCCCTCTTCAAACTCCCTCCTGCCCCCCACATCTTCCCCTCCCTGAACTCCCTCCTTCCCCTGGACATCTTCCCCTCTCCAAACTCCTTCCCTTACATCTTCCTCCCACACTTACACCTATCTCCCTACTTGCAGCATTCTCTCTCATTGCATCCTCTTCCCCCTGTATACCCTCCTCCCTCTTGACACCATTATCCCCCTCCCAACTTGAAACCCCTGACACCTTTGTTCCCCTTCTTCCCAACCTCACTCCCTGACACCTTTGTCCCTCCACCCCAACCTCACCCCCCAACACCTTCTTCCCCCCCACATCACCCCCTGACACCTTTGTCCCCCACCTTCCAAACTCACCCCCACCAACTTTGTCGAACATCCGTAGTAGCCCATGGCCAAGACCATGATGTTCCTAAGTAGGTCCAAAGCATCAACAGAGACCTCTTCGTGGCGGAGCCATGTGCCTGAGGATCTATTCAGCACACGATGCACGTGTTCCTCCGGGTCCTCAGGGTCTGGTAGCTGTAGGGCTCCAGCATCTTCTTCTCCTTGGATCTCCACGATCTAAGCAAGGCTCTAAAGGTAAGTCCCGACTTCTGCATGTCACGTTTGTCCAGGCGTGTTCTGAGCTGGTGTATTTTCCCACTGGCATAATGGTAAATCGGGTGCGGGGGGGAACGATTCCCGCCTGGCCTTACTTTGCGTCCCATCAGTGGTTCGCAAATCAAGTTCACGCCGGCCTCCAGCGGGATTTGCAGTCCCCCATTGCGGACACCATCGGATGATCCTGCGGTGATTTCACGCTGGCGTGAAACCGATATCTGCCCATCACGTCAAATTCTACACCCCTGCCGCCATGACGTCTATCACCAGTGGGACCAGGCCACCCCGCTCTATTTATCACTCATGGGTTACAAGGTAATAAGGTGAATTATTTAGGTTCATGTTTTCCTGAGCTCATTCTAAATTAATTATTTCCAAGGTCTTATAGATTGAAATTGTCCTGCTGTAATCACGTTTCATCCATTTGATGACATGTTTATTTGTCCTTTTCTGGGGAAAATATCTCTCTACCCTTTATTCCTAAAGGCTCCTTTCAGGAGCAGGTGCACCAGACATCGAATACCCTCAGTATCTTACATTATTAGCTATTCTGCGTGCTGAACCTAGGCAATTGGCTGTCCAGCTATGTTGGGCATCACAGCTGAGTCATCCCTTTTTGCATTCGACCTGCCCATGCCTTTACTAACTTTATGGGCAGAAGTTTTCACTCGGTGGGCGGGCCTGTGCTCAACCCACTCGAGCGTGAAATGACGCCCATTGACTTTGGCTGAGCATGCTGACGTCAACGCGCAGCCACGCGATAGATCGGTTGGCGCGCGCGCGCTGGAGTCGGCAGCGTGCCCACCGACAATTAAAAGGCACTTGGCTGGCTCGCGCTTGCCCACCCCTCAACCGCACAAGCAGCACTCAGCGCTGCCACTCGCACTTCACACTGGGCAGGCCTTAACCGGCCCGCCAGCGTGAGATTGCGGTGCAGTGCCGGTCGTGGGTGGAGGTCAGCTTCCCGACCACCCCTGCCCACACCCGCCCCTGCCCGCCCGCCAAGGGCAAAATCCTGCCCTATGTTTCCTTAATCTAGTGATCCTCAGGCTGATTGCAGAGCCTTCTAATGCTGCCAAATCAGCTAAAGGGTCAGGATGGAAACTGAAGCTGGGATGTGCTTGTCCTATCTCTCATGCAGCTATCCACTGTCTTAACTAGCTGTGCTTGCAGGACAGACTTTGGCTCTATTTTAATTGGTATGAAAAATTAGAATCCAAATCACAGAAAAAATTGATGAAATAAAATTAGTTACTCTGCACAAACAAGGTTTTATACCCACCTTACCATTCACCATAATATCAAAACGAATTCCATACGCTTTAAATAATGTCCGGATCTCTGCTCCCATACCATTCTTATAATACTTAGCGAATCTGAATATGAATTAAAAGGAACAATATTTAATGCTGCGGGGCTGCAAGATTTATGATAACATATCACAGACTGGAAAGATAAATGGCATTGAGACAGAGATCAGATACACAACTTCTTACTCTGGCTCATAGCCTTCGCATATGTATCACTTTGGGTATTGTCACAGGTAACAGGTGAATCACTGCAGGTACTGTCCCAGGTAACAGGTGTATCACTCTAGGTATTGTCCCAGATAACAGGTGTATTACCAAGGGTATTGTTGCAGGTAACAGGTAAATCACTGCAGGTACTGTCCCAGGTAACAGGTGTATCACTCTAGGTATTGTCCCAGAAAACAGGCTGAATCATACCAGATTTACCAGATGAAAAAGGATGTTTTACCCACTGGCCGCAATGGCGGGTTCACGCGCCATATTGTCTCTTTCCCGACGCATCCCACTTCATTAGTAATGCATTCACGGGAAACACACCAGATCGCTGGTGGAAGGGCTTAGATTTGCCCACCACGCTGTCACCTCAGTGTTTCCTCACTCCAGGCATCATATTTAAAGCATACCAGAGCGCAGCCTACTCCCTGCCTTCAGACCAGGACTGTTCCAAGTAACAGATGCCCCTGAAAGCCAGGAAGACAGCAGCCTCCAAATTTAGTGACGACTCTCTGGGCATCTGCTAAATGCATTGGAAGGCTGCCGTGATGTCGTTTACCCCTGCTCTGTCCACAGGAGGTCCACCCACCAGAGTCGCCAATCCAACCTGGGGGGCGGTGGCAGCAGCGGTCAGTGACGCTGGAGCACAGAGGAGGTCAGCCATCCAGTTCAGGAAGAGGATAAATGCTCTTAAAGGTCAACCATCTCATCACTCTCAACTAACATTCTGTTAGATCCAGAATGGTTTGTTGGGGCTAAAGGATCCCGGTTGCATGCTTGTTTTGGGGTGACCGATATGGTACCAAGGATAGAGAAGATCAGTGGACCGTTCTCATAAGAAAACATTCTGTTTATTACCAAAAGGAACTTAGCAGCTACGCTTGTGTGCTTACAACTCAAAACGCTGTCTTTACTCTTCAGGCTCTAACTCAAGACCACTGACTACAGAGGTAGCCTGCGCTACTCCACTATTGGGTATCAAGCTCATGTGATCTTACATTACAACATTTGTCTTAAAGGTATATTACACATCAGATTACTATATCCCTCCCCCTTTACTCAGAAATACATTTTACAATTTTTCTCACATATCGAATTATTCACGCAGATAAATAATTTACAAAGTCAGTCTTTCTTGGGGTTTCCTTATGCATGCCGAGCGTCTCAGCTCTACAGCTTCTGATGTTTGATTCAGAACCTCCCTCACTGTAGTCATCTGATTATCTGGTTCTTTAGGTACCTGCAAATCTGTTTCTCCGACTCTTTAAGGTACAATTGGCCCTTCAGACATCAGTACTCAGTTGAGTTCTTTCAACAGGAGACGGTGATTCAGTCACGGACACTGGTAGAATCATTTCTGGGTGTTTTGTTTCTCCTCTTCTTATATGATCCACATGTCTCAGTATGACTCGATCTTCAACTTTCACGTGGTAGGAAAGAGGTCCTGTTACTGCATTTATTTCACCGAACAACCATGTTGGTCCTTCTCTAAAATTCTTCACAAATACTTTCTCTCCTACATTAAACAGCCTGTCATGACTGTAAAACAAAAACAGAATTACCTGGAAAAACTCAGCAGGTCTGGCAGCATCGGTGGAGAAGAAATCAGTTAACGTTTCGAGCCTTCACGGCCCTTCGGCAGAACTGAAGCATAGTTAGAGGAAGGGAGAAATATAAGCTGGTTTAAGGTGGGGGGGGGCGGGGGGAGAGAGAAGTTGATGGTGTGGTGATTGTAGAGATAAGCAAGCCGTGATAGGAGCAGTTAATCAAAAGATGTCACAGACAAAAGGATCAAAGAGGTGTTGAAGGTGGTGATATTTGTCTAAGAAAAGTGCTAATTAAGAATGGAAGACAGGACCCTCAAAGTACAGCTCTAGTGGGGGTGGGGTGGAAAGACTAACAAGGTTTTAGTTTTAGATTTATAAATAATGGAAATAGGTGGGGAAAGAAGAATCTATATAAATTATTGAAAAAAAAAAGGGGGGGGTGGAGAAACGGGGTGGGGATGGGGGGAGGGGGAGTTTAAGATCTAAAGTTGTTGAATTCAATATTCAGCCCGGAAGGCTGTAAAGTGCCTAGTCGGAAGATGAGGTGCTGTTCCTCCAGTTTGCGTTGGGCTTCACTGGAATAATGCAGCAAGCCAAGGACAGACATGTGGGCAAGAGAACAGGGTGGAGTGTTAAAATGGCAAGCGACAGGGAGGTTTGGTTCTTTCTTGCGGACAGACCGCAGGTGTTTTGCAAAACGGTCGCCCAGTTTGCGTTTGGTCTCTCCAATGTAGAGGAGACCGCATTGGGAGCAACGAATGCAGTAGACTAAGTTAGGGGAAATGCAAGTGAAATGCTGCTTCACTTGAAAGGAGTGTTTGGGCCCTTGGACGGTGAGGAGAGAGGAAGTGAAGGGGCAGGTGTTGCATCTTCTGCGTGGGCATGGGGAGGTGCCATAGGTGGGGGTTGAGGAGTAGGGGGTGATGGAGGAGTGGACCAGGGTGTCCCGGAGGGAACGATCCCTACGGAATGCCGTCAGGGGGGGTGAAGGGAAGATGTGTTTGGTGGTGGCATCATGCTAGAGTTGGCGGAAATGGCGGAGGATGATCCTTTGAATGCGGAGGCTGGTGGGGTGATAAGTGAGGACAAGGGGGACCCTATCATGTTTCTGGGAAGGAGGAGAAGGCGTGAGGGAGGATGCGCGGGATATGGGCCGGACACGGTTGAAGGCCCTGTCAACCACCGTGGGTGGAAAACCTCGGTTAAGGAAGAAGGAGGACATGTCAGAGGAGCTGTTTTTGAAGGTAGCGTCATCAGAACAGATGTGACGGAGGCGAAGTAACTGAGAGAATGGGATGGAGTCTTTACAGGAAGCGGGGTGTGAGGAGCTGTAGTCGAGGTAGCTGTGGGAGTCGGTAGGCTTGTAATGGATATTGGTGGACAGTCTATCATCAGAAATTGAGACAGAGAGGTCAAGGAAGGGAAGAGAAGTGTCAGAGATGGACCATGTGAAAATGATGGAGGGGTGGAGATTGGAAGCAAAATTAATAAATTTTTCCAAGTCCTGACGAGAGCATGAAGCAGCACCGAAGTAATCATCGATGTACCGGAGAAAGAGTTGTGGGAGGGGGCCGGAGTAGGACTGGAACAAGGAATGTTTCACACACCCCATAAAGAGACAGGCATTACTAATTTTCTGACTTCCCTGATTCCTCTCCACCTTCCCCCCCCTCACCCCCGAGGTTGGCATAATTAGGCTCAATCTCAATTGGAGATGGCGCTACATCAACAATTTCTCAGGTGTGACAAATGTTGTCATATGAGGGGTGGTTCTATAATGGAAAAGAAAACGTGCTAATTTAGTCGCTATAGAATCTGCAGACAATTTCTTCATACCGGAGTTGAACGTCTGAACTGTTCTCTCAGGCAGTCCATTTGAAGAAGGGTGGTATGGTGAAGTTTTCACATGAGCAATACTATTGTGGCTGATAAATTGGTGAAATTCAGCACTAAATGCGGGACAGAATTTTCCCCCGTTGGGGGGGTTGTGCAGGGGCAGGTGCGGACCTGATCAGCGCCCAGCGTGATGTGCACCCAGAAGCGCGAAAGAGCGCAGAAATCTCCCTCAGGGAGATAAGTTTTAAGTTTTAAAAATTCTAATAAAGAAAAAAAATTTAAGACATGTCCCCTCATGTGAAAAAATTTATTTAATTTATAAACTCTTCATGAAACCTCATCCTGCCCATGGATGAGGTTCCATGAAAAATGTGAAGGCCGCCTGGGCTCTTCGTTTGCCCATCAACCTTAAGGTTGGACGGGCGGCTTTCTCAATAGCCTTAATTAGTTAGTTAATGGCCTTTACAGGCCTTTGACAGTTCGGCGGGCGTGCAGCCGAACTAAAAATCTAAATGACGTGCGGTGACGTCGGGACACACGGTCGATGTCACCCCGTGTCATTTTACACCTCAGCGAGCGGGCCTGCCCCACTTGCCAATCCGAAAATTCTCCCCACTGTTCCATTGTCTGACATGACCACTTCAGGTAGCCTGTTGATTGAGAAACTTTGTCGTAGCTTGTCAATTGTAGCAGAAGATGTCGGCAACCTCACTTCATTTTTGTCCATCCATTTTGAGTGTGCATTGACAATAAGTAGAAGCATTGTCTCCATAAAAGGTCCCACATAGTTGATGTGTACTCACAACCATGACCTCCCTGGCCACTCCCATGGGTGTAATGAAGCTGTTGAAGGTAATTTTTGTACTTGCTGACACTGCATACAACTTCTCACTAGGTTTTCTATTTCTCCATTCATCCCAGGCCGCTTAGCTGCGTGCTATTGCCTTCATTCTGGAAATTCAGGTAACAATGACTTTCGTCCTTTTGGAGGGACAATCACTCATGCTCCCCACAATAAGATGTCTTCCTGGCTGGTTATTTTGTTTCTTCTCCGGAAATATAGTTTCATTTCATCAGATTCTTGTTCTTGTGACCAACCATGAAGAACTTGATCTCGCGCTTTGGATAAGACGTGGTCTCGATTTGTCCAATCTTTAATCTGTCGAGCACATATCGGTGATGAATCCAGGAAGTTCAATAATAAAATGAATTCTTGAGGAATTGGAACATCCTCATCGTTTACTTGCAAGGGCAAATGACTGAGTGCATCTGCGTTTGTAATTTGACTTCTGGGTCTATGAACGAAAGTATACTCATACACTGCCAAGATCAATGGTATTATTTGTGCTTCTGTGTCTTCCTTTGATGGGCATTTTTCTTTCTGACACTGACTTTATTCTCGGCCTTCTTTTCGACTTCCATATTGGCCAGGCTAATCTCAGATGTAAGCTCGACTTGAGTGAACTCAGTGGTTAAGTTTTCCAGAACTTCATCAGCTGCCTGCTTCTTAGAAAATTCTGCAACTTTATGCCTCTAAAGCCCCTTCGGTTTCACGTCTCTGATTTTTCAGTTCTTCCATCTCTTTTTTGCATTGGTGTACTGCCTCCTGGAAAATTAAGCAGTGTCGTGTCTTCTCTGTCAACTCAGCCTTCATTTTACTTAGAGAAGTGCAGAACTCTTTCTGTTTCTCTTCATACTTTTGCAGAGGTACATACTTAGACAGGAGAGAAACTGGTCGTGCATGAAGGTCTTTCGGCAGGAATATGGACTCGAAATGTCAACTCTTTCTCTCTCCATAGATGACCTGCTCAGTTTTTCCAGCATTTTCTGTTTTTATTTCAGATTTCCAGCACCTTGCAGTATTTTGCTTTTATATCATTACAGGTGTTGTCCCAGATAGTCCGTGTATCACTGCAAGTATTGTCCCAGATAACACGTGTGTGATTCATGAAAATCATGACACAGAGTCATTTTAGACTGTCTCTTAATCCATTAAGGTAGGCCCTTTGATATTAAAGAAGTAACTTAAACCCTGTGCCACCTTGCTGACAGCAAATAAGAACAACCTTGGCATTTCAGCCGGTTGGAAGATCTGCAGGAAAGTCACATTGCTTGGGACTTCCAGTACAGTCTGCAATCAGGAAAATTAACTTTAATGGGCTTACTTACTGGACTTATATTTGCTTTATTTTTGTATTTATTTCATCAAACATTCTGTTAGATTTACTTTTAGTTTGGAAGATACACTCAAAATGTATCCATTTGATTATGATTCAGTCCTTGCGCTGGATGTTTAAATGGTGGCTTTGGCCCTTGAATGCTGTCGCTTGTTTAGTTTCAATGTGCTCATGTATTATTGCTCACAATGCTACTGTCCTCTGTTAGCATTGAGCCCTGAGGGTCTGTGAGGAGACTGACTTGCTGTTCCTCGGTTGCCAATAATCATACTCCAATGACGGAGAGCAAAACAACATTAACTTCCCAATGACTGATTCCAAGGGTGATAAGGAAAGAACAAAGAATGGTGGTTTGGTGCACATTATTAGATGATGCATGCAGAAACAGAAGATGGAGATATTCAAGAGACAGACTCACATTCCATCTCACCATATGGAACAAATATTGAAAAAAATGTAAAATAATTTGTAAAGTAACTATTACGCAAGGTGCCAATAGCAGGTTGCGCTGTGAGGAAATCTATTCAAAGAATTTTCCTGAGTAGAGAGCAGTACAGGGAGTGTCGGATCATGTGGTGGGTTTGGAGTAAGAGGTGACTGAAGACAGCTCCCATGATTTCTGTAGTTTGTCCCTGTGGAAATTGCTGATGTTGGGTTGAAAGGTTCAGCTTTTTGACTGTCAGTGTTTTGGGGTTTGCCCTGACGTCAACATACATTTGAAATGTCTAAACCCAGAGGCAAACACAATCAGAGTGAAACCAGGCCTGGTGCTTTATCAACTGCGGCATCTGATATTACAGCTGGTAACACATGCCGGTTTCCCCACACCGAATTTAATACTGTCAGCACATGTGTTGACTCACAAAGCACTGAATTTGCTGGACTCCTTTTGGAACTGTGTTCCTCTGTCACTGCTCTACAAGCCTCTGTTGCTGCTCTACAAGCCTCTGTTGCTGCTCTACAAGCCTCTGTCGCCTCCTTCAGTCAAAGGCTGCGGGATGGTGAACAATCAGCTAACCACTCGAGCGACAGAATTGCGGCTTTGGAGACCTGCTGCACCCAGCTGGAAGCCCAAAATACTAAACTGCTGATGAAGGTGGATGACCTGGAGAATTACAGCTGAAGGCAAAATTTAAGGATTCTCTTGGTGCCCAAGGGTGCGGAACAGGGAAATCCTACAACTTTTACTGAGGTGCTTCTTTTGGAGGCTTTTTGGCAAGGAGAGTTTCGATTCTCTGCCAGAAATGGATCGAGCCCATCACCTTTTGGCATCACAGCCACAGCAGGGCGAGCCCCAAAGGCCATTAATAGTAATACTGCATCACTATAGAGTGAAGGAGCAAGTTATGTGTCTGTCTAGAGAAAAGGGTCAACTATTCTTTCGTGGAAGCAAGATATTCATCTACCCTGACCCTCAGCAAGGATCTAGCCTGGCATTGTGGAGGATATAAATTTGTTAAAGCCCAACTTTGTGAAGCCGGACTTAAATATGGCTTTCTCCACCCTGCTTTCAGTGGAGTGAATGGGAAGAATTTTCCCCATGTCGGGTGGGCTGAGCAGGAGCGGGCGCGGGCGGGGGCGGGTGAGGACCCAATCACCGCCCACGATCGGGTCCACACTGCCATTTTACACGGGCGGGCCAATTAAGGCCCGCCCAGTGTATTTCTCGACTCCCGAGGATAGGGGGAGTGGGCGGGCGGGCAACAGCAGGAATGCACTGACTGCAGGGTCCAATGATGACCCGGCGGCCTGTTTAAATGAAGCGCTGGTAGCCTTTGCAAGGCTGCTGACAATGGCAGGTAGAAGAGCTCACCAGAGGGCTTCTGGTGAGTAGGCCAGGCCGGAGGGTAGGGCAGCGGAGCAGGCCAGGCCGGAGGGTAGACCACCGGCACAGGCCAGGCCGGAGGGTAGGGCAGTGGGACAGGCCAGGCCGGAGGGTAGGGCAGCGGGGCAGGCCAGGCTGGAGGGTAGACCACCGGCACAGGCCAGGCCGGAGGGTAGGGCAGCGGGACAGGCCAGGCCGGAGGGTAGGGCAGTGGGACAGGCCAGGCCGGAGGGTAGGGCAGCGGGGCAGTGTGCCCCTCATTTTTCGGATGAGTGCCTAGCTTCCCTCCTGGAGGAGGTGGCAGCACCGTGAGAGGCCCTGCTTCCGAGGGATGGGAGGCAGAGGTCTCCCCACCTGGCCAAACGTGCCTGGGAGGAGGTGGCTGAGACAGTGAGCTCCCATGATGTGGTGCGGTGCACATGGGTCCAGATGGCTTGCGAAGGGTGAGTACCATGTTGGCTGAGGTCACTTAATACAGCTGACAGCCTTTCCCCCCAATGCGCCCCCCCAACCCCAACAACTCTGAGTGTAGTTGCAGCATTGAATCCTTCACGGCATGTTTCCCTCGCTAGGTGGGCCAGCAGATATTGCCCATACCTGGTTCACCCTGAGAGGGTTGTACTGAAATGGGTTCTGCACCCACAGCATGTGTGACACTGACACCCAGAGTACAGAATCGGGGGCAAACTCAAGAATTTGTACCTAGGCAGAGTGCTGGAACTGGGAAGCATGTCAAAGTCAGGGTGCGAATATGCTGGGAGGGGAGCTTCCAGGTGGCGGGGCACCAATCCATCTGTTGGCCTTTGCGTTCCACATCCTTGTGCTTTTCAAGGTTAGACCTTGTGCTGCCAAATGTGATGGAGGCAGCATTTGGGAAAGGGGGGGTCAGCCCTGGCTTCTTTGTGTGAGTGTCTGGCAGCTGCGGGGTGACGAAGTACTGGAGCCCTGCAATGTCCCACTCTGGTTGGGGTGGCAGGGATGCGATGGGAATCCAGGTACAGGCTGGACTAATCAACGCTCTTCTCTCCTTTTCAGGAGAAGACTGCATACAATTCCGCCGAGCGGATGCGGACTGGTGGAGGCCAGGCCCAGTTGACCACCTTGACTCCATTTGAACAGCAGGCTGTGGATCTGGAGAGGCGCCATGCGCCCAGGTCCACCGGTGGCAGTGAGGCTGGGGTGCCACGGGGAGCCGAGCAATGAGATCATTGGTTGGCCACTGATAATGGAAAGATGAGCGCATAATAATCCGGGGGCAGGGATGCACATTGACATTGTCTCCACTTTAACTAATCAAATGTCCTTGTTTTTCCTTTCAGCATCACTGGAGCAGGGCCGGGAGGAGGAGGCAGCAGGGGCCCCCTCTCACACCTGAGGGCCCTGAACATATCGACTCACCAGTGTCACACCATCTCTGTCAGGCAGGCACCAGTGCAGATACTAGCACCTCAGCGGGAATTAGATCTTCAGCTAATGTCCTGGGGCACAGCGGTGAGGGCACTTCACACTCGCTTGAGGTGCGGGTGGAGACAGAGAGTGCCCAGTGCACTGGCAGTCGGAGGACTGCTGGGTACCAGGCACATGCTCGGTTGGTGGCTGATGATGTGCCTCTGGAGTCATCCGTGAGGCAGCAAACGCTGGAAGTGCAGCAGGGTATGTGGGAGGATCTGAAGGAGATACATGAGGCAATGCGTAGCATCTTGTTTTCACACACTATCTGCAGGAATCCCTTCTTGTTGATGAAGGCACAGGGCACATCCACTGGTGCCTTGATGGCGACATGTGTGCAGTCTATTGCACCCTGGACACGGGGGAAGCCAGCAATCACCACGAAGCCTCTGGCTCGCTGTGTCTGGCTTGCCTCGTCCCAACAGTAGTGGATGAAGGTCATTGCATGCCTGAACAGAGCGTCTGTAACCTGCTTGACACAAGTGTGGACAGCTGACTGGGAGACTCCACAAAGATCACCCATCGACCCCCGGAAAGAGCCGGAGGCCTAGAAGTTGAGGGCAACCATGACCTTCAGCGCCACTGGCATGAGGTGCCCACAAACACAGTTAGCGGAGATCTCAGGCCCTATCATCTGACAGATATAGTTGACTGTCTCCCTTGAGAGACGGAGCCTCCTTCGGCGCTGCACCTCAGTCATATTGAGGTAGCTGCTTCGCCGGCTGTATGCCTTGGCAGCAGGATGGTGGCATCTTCTGTGGCCCCTTCCGCCTTGGACTATCTCTTGGCCCTGAGCCCCTTGGGCCTGCACCTGTCCTCCCAAAGGTGGCTCCCCTGGAGGCTGAGTGTGCACTCCTGGCCTCCTCCACCTTCTGGCCCTGTCTTCCTCCTCAGAGGAGGTGCCTCCAGTGAATAGCACAACTCGTATTTCCAGGCTAAGGGAAGGCTTCCTGAAACCTGCAGGCCCCAAAAATGATCTTTACTGTAGAGTCCTGACCTGAAGGCTGTTACTCCAGTCCAAGCAGCTGGTATGAGTTTTGAAGTATTCCTGCTCACACAGGCAAATAGCAATAACTTTAACAATTAAATATCTGACAAATACCACTCGCGACCCCACTCACCCCTCTTATCCTGCCCGTGGATGAGGTTTATACAAATGTCTCCTACCTGTCTGCCCATTGCGCCCGTGCGACGACCTGAAGATCGCACAGGCCCTGAAAAATTGCAGACAATTGCTGCCTCAAGGGCCTTAACTGGGTGATTAATTAATGACAGGAGCGCATCCGAGAACATAGTGCGCCCGCCCATCTAAATATCCCAGTGGCGAGCGGTGACATCGGGACGCTGGCGTGACCTTACCGCACGTCATTTTACGCATCAGTGTGTGGGGGTGGGCCAATGAGAAAATTCTAGCCTATAAGATTTTCAACAAGCCGCAAGAAACTTCAGCCTTTTTTAGGGACACAATTGTACCTTCTCTTAATAAGTCACATCGTGACTTCACCCAGGACAAAACGGTACTCAATGCTTAATTAGGTAACTATGCTTGATGGTTCCGTTACATGATAGGTTTTGTTGGCTATACCAATCTCTTTGTATCTTATGCCCAAACTGCACTAATCGCAGGAAGTTTTACATAAAGCCTATGGGCGTTTATTTTTTCCATTTACCACATGTGCAATTGAATTCTTTGAGAATTTAATCTCTCTTTATATTCTCCTTCTCTTGTTGAGTACTGTATTACAAAACTGTTGCTTCAGACAGATTCTGCACCTTGTTTAGCATATGCTGAGCTTTACAATACTTTTGTTTGGGATATTTGATTGTATATTGCTTTAACGTGGGCTGCCTTTTCAAGACTAGGATAGGTATGAATAGTACACTCGCTGTGAGGGGTAACATTCACCTCGTTTGGGGAGGTGATGTAAGCTTTTCTTTCCTTCTTCCCCTCTTCTTCCATGTTTCTCTGCCTTTTCTTCTCTGTTCTTTCTCTTTTCCTTGTTCTTTTTCAAATATACAGATATACTTTCCTTTTGGTCAGTTTTTAACATTCTTCAGGTGGATAAGCTGTGGTTCAAAAATAATTAATGCTTTATTTGTAATGGTTAACCTATGGGGACCATGTGCTTTGATACGCTTTTATTATCATAATGTCCACCAATATCAAGGCCTCACAGGGTGCTTGTCCGATCCATTTTATCGCCTGGGACGTGAAAGGTCTAAATCACCCAGTTAAAAGAAATAAAGTTCTCTCTCTCTCTCTCATTTACATCATTTGAGGGTGGGCATCGCCTCCCTGTAAGAAACTCACTTACGTGCATCTGACCACTTTCAAATGCGGAAGGGTTGGGTTGGGCAGATGTTTCATTCTAATTTTCATAGTAAAGCAAGAGGTGGGGCAATTCTAATCCATAAAGGCATTCCTTTTGTTCGTCCTCAGGTTATAGCTGACCCTAATGGCTGCTATGTAATAGTACAAGGCAGACTTTTTAACTATCCATTGACCCTAGCTAATGTATATGCACCCAACTGGGATGATCACTGTTTCCTTCCAAATTTCTTATTTTTCATACCTGATTTATACTCATATCACTTACTTCTTGGAGGAGACTTTAACTATGTTCTTAACCCAAGTTTAGATTGCTCATCCACAAAACCTATTCTAATATCAAAATCAGCCTCAGTTCTTTTCTGGATACACACGGATTGGTAGAGTCATGGTGTTTTCTATACCCATCAGCAAGACAATACTCCTTTTTCTCTCTTGTTCACCACACCTATTCGCGTATTGACTATTTGTTCCTTGACAAGAGGCTGCTCCCCTTTATTCAATCTAGCACATATAATAGTTTTGTGATCTCTGATCATGCCCTCTTAGTTTTAACAATACAATCCCATGACCAACCTGTTTCTCGTCCACCGCGGCATCTTGATTCTCTTCTTCTGGCGGACCCGGGTTTTACTAAATTCATTTCCTCGCAAATAGATACTTTTATAGAACTTAATACTACTCCAGATATGTCATTTGCTACTGTCTGGGAGAGTATGAAGGCTCACCCTCGTGGACAAATAATTTCATATACTGCTTAACTTAACAAACACAATACCTCAGAATTGTCCCAATTTATTGTCCAAACTCTCTTTGTCGACTGGCAGTATCTATTGCACCTACCCCAGTATCTTACAAACAGCGTCTGGCTCTACAGACTGAATTCGATCTTCTTTCACTAAACATGGAAGCTTATACTTCGATCACGTGGTACATTTGATGAGCATGGTGAAAGAACCTGTAGGCTCCTGGTTCACCAGCTTCGCCAGTCTGCTTCCTCTCAACTTGTAGCTGAAATTACCGCAACAACAGGGTCAACCACCACCAATCATCAGGAGATCAATGATCAGTTCAAACTTTTTTATTCCACTCTTTATGCCTCAGGCTCCTTTTCAGACCCTACTTTATTTCACAATTTTTTTGATAATATGGACATCCCATCTCTAATATCTGACTCTATGAGTGTGTTAGAAGTACCACTTTCCCAAGATGAAATGCTAAAGACAATTAAATCCATGCAAAGTAATAAGGCACCAGGGCCTGATGGATTTCCAATAGAATTTTATAAAAAATTCTCATCACAAATTTCTCCATTATTATTATTATCTCTGTTTTCGGAATGCTTTCTCTCCAAAACACTCCCTCCTATGCTGCGCAAGGCATCTTTGTCTTTTCTTTTAAAGAGGGGTAAGGATCCTCTGCATTGCAGTTCATTCCGGCCTATTTCCCTTTTAAATGTAAATATCAAGATACTGACTAAAGCCTCAGCCCACTGTCTTGAACCTGTCCTTCCATCTATTTTCTCTCCTGACCACACAGGTTTTACTACAGGGCAGGCAATCCTTCTCTAATATAAGGTGTATTTTCAATATTATTTATACACATTCAACTATTCCTCTCCTTCAGGTTCTTATAACTATGGATGCAGAAAAGGCTTTTGATAGAGTGAAATGGGACTACCTTTTTTTTAAACTGTTCAAAAATTTGGATTTGGACCCATTTTTATAAAATGGATAAAACTATTGTTTTCCTCCCCGGTTATTTGAGTATGTACAAATAATATGCACTCTAAACTCCTGACCTCCATCGAGGTACCAGACAGGGCTGTCCCCTCCCCCCCACCTACTTTTTGCTATCGATTTTAAGCCCCTGGCAGTTTCAGTGCAGACCTGTGGAGATATACAGGGTATTATACGGGGTGGAGCCGAGCAAAAACTCTCCCTATATGCTGATGACCTGCTTCTTTACATCACTGATCCAACCTCATCTCTCCCAGATATTTTCTCTATCGTTAAGCAGTTTGGTCATATTTCAGGTTTTCAAATTAGTTTGCAAAAAGGTGAATTTTTTCCTATTAACTCTATTGCAAAGAGTTATCTTCTTTCTTCCCTCCCTTTCAGGGTCTCAGGAAACAGTTTTAAATATTCAGGGATTTTAGTTATTCGGTCCCTTGGAGACCTTTTTAAGCTCAACTTTGACCCTTTGTTGGAACATATGAAGCAGGACTTAGTACATTGGTTTAGCTTACCCCTTTCTTTAGTTGGTCGTATAAATTCTGTAAAGATGAACATTTTGCCAAAATTTCTATATTTATTTCAGTGCATTTCATTGTTTATTCCCAAGCACTTTTTTGTTGCAATAGACCAATTAATTTCTTCCTTTATTTGGAATAAGAAAGCACCCAGAATTCGTGAAGTTTTTCCACAAAGTCCCAAGCATTTAGGTGGTTTGGCCAAATTTTCAATTTTATTATTGGTCTGCTAATATCCGTAATATTTCTTTTTGGCTTCATTCAGACTCGGCTAGTTCAGCGTGGGTGCAATTGGAGGCAGCCTCCTGTCAATCCATATCTCTGCCTGCTCTGTTGTGCTCCTCCATTCCTTTCTCAACCAGTCACTTTTCTTCAAACTCTATTGTTAGACAGTCACTTGAGATTTGGACCCAGTTCAGAACACACTTTGAGCTACAATCTCTCTCTTTATGTAACCCTATTAAGCAAACCATTTATTTCTGTCTTCATTAGGAGATTCTGCCTAACAGCACTGTGGGTGTACCTACACTACATGGACTGCAGTGGTTCAAGAAAGCAGCTAACCACCACCTTCTCAAGGGCAACTAGGGATGGGCAATAAATGCTGGCCCAGCCAGCGAAGCCCACATCCTGTGAATGAATATTTTTTTAAAGTCTGGCATGCGGGAGGCATCAAAACCCTTGCTCAGTTATACATTGATAATATTTTTGCTTCTTTTGACTCTCTCTCTTGGAAGTATGATCTGCCCCACATACACTTCTTTCGCTATTTACAAATCAGATGTTTTGGACACAAAAAAAATTGTCCAGTTTCCTTTACTGCCCCCTAAATCACCGATAGATATTATGTTAGAATTAAATCATTTTGTTAGGGGGTCCATTTACAAATTGTATTCTCTAATTTTATCACCACGCTGCCTTTCGTTTTCTACCTTAAAAACTCTTTGGGAGCAAGGTTTTGTCTCAGATGTATCAGGAGATAACTGGAAGTCTATCCTCTCTCGTGTACATTCCTCATCTGTATGTGCGAAGCATAGGTTGTTACCATTTAAAATCTTACATCGTATCCATCTATCCAAGGTGAAATTATCTAAGGTGTTTCCAAATTTTGATCCAACCTGTGATAAATGTCATACTGCCCCAGCCTCTCTAATTCATATGTACTGGTCATGTCCTAAACTGGCTTTGTTTTGGACAAAAAAAAGTTTTAGATCACTCACATATTTTCAGTAGCAACATTGAACCTTCTCCTATTACAGCTCTCTGTGGAGTGGAACCAAATGGCATCCCTCTTACAAAAATTCAGACTGATGCACTTGCCTTTTCAACATTATTGGCTAGACGTATTCTATTCTATTAAATTTGAAACAGCCTGCCTCACCTTCTTTTACTAATTGGATACATGATCTTAAGCAGAATCTTAAACTTGAGAAATAAAGTACACTATAAGAAACTCCATTGAGGATGTTATGTAGCTTGGCAACTTTTCTTAGATTATTCTGAGGAACTACAGCTGTCTACTTTCACATAACTGACCCTAATTAAGATGCATATATTATATCAGGCGAAACTATATCTGACCTATAATTGTTGTTGACTTTTTATTATTTATTTTTTGTGGGGTTGGGGAGGGGATTTTTCTCTTTCCTTTTGCTTCTCCTTCCTCCTACTTCTCTTTTCTTTCTTCCTCTTTCTCTTCCAAATGTAAGTGTATTGAATTATTGCTTACTGTAAGCTTTATGTTGTACGGTTACTCATTATGAATGTTGTTAATTTTTTTTAAATAAAGAACTTTTAAAAAAAGAAACAAAAAGGATTTTCCTGACCTGAAGTTGTATCCAGATGTAATGGATCTGTCTGCAGACATGTTGTCCAGTCGAGTGTATGAATACGTAGGGTTGCACTTTGAAGGAGATTTGTCAAGATCACAATTCCATTCAATCATGATTCCTATTACTCCACCCTGCACATAAAGCAGAGCAAAGTTAATATTCAGCAGCAGCACACTTGACTGAAATTGAACAATCGTTTGAGGGCATGGATGAAAAGGAATATATGGCACAAAGTTTGGATATGTCGTGTCCATTTTTGGGCACTAGAAATATCCTCAGTGTTCCAAAATGATGCATCTAGTTGAGGTGGCATCTGTCACTTGGTTTCAGAGTGATGTGTCTGACCACAGGGTGCCTATTGGTTTACATGGACTGTGTACTTACTGTGAACAATGAAGTATAAGATAGCATTTTTAACTTGTGTTATAGATGTGGATGAAGGAGTCTGTAATATAGTTCATCTTTTCTTGTTTAATAAATGTTTTATTCTTTTGTTAAAAGTTCAGCAGCTGACTCGTGTGACTCTGTTCAGTAGCTACTCTCCACATATTTAAACAAACAAATTAAAAGTTAAGATCTATCAAGCTGGGTTCCACTCTGGGATCAGGCTTGTCCAGTGGTAACCTCAGCTGGGGATTGTAACAATTCTATCTTTCCAGAGATTGAGAGGAAGAGTGAGCATGTAGTTTTATGAGGATTGCAGACCTCCCCATGGTGCAGGGTGCCATTGATGTCACACTTTGCTTTGCAGTGGCCACATGTGAACTCTAAGATGTACAACAACTGAAAGGGATTCCACTCTGTTAATGTTCAGCTGGTGTGTGACCATACACAGGGAATCATGCAGGTCAATGCCCAGTTTCCTGACAGCAATCATGATGCCTTCAATCTGTAGCAGTCCATTGTGCCAGCTGCATCTGAGTGACCATAGCAAGCCAAAGGGTGGCTACAGGGTGGCAAGGGTTGTCCACTGATCACATGGCTCATGGTTCCAGTGCCTAACCCATGCGCATGTGGACAGCTTATGTTGAAGCTTGGGGGGAAAAAAAGCAGGGAAACGTGTAGGAAATTAGAACATTCAGCTAACGGTGAGGGATCTGGGAGGTTTAAAAGTTTGCTTAACATAGAATTTTAAAAATACTGCAATGTATCTGTTTAATTGAACTGCAATGTAATGAATAAGGCATTGTGACTGCACCTTGAACAATCTGTCAGAAAGAGACCTTTGCGTGTAAAAGTTTGAAAGACAAATGAGTTCTTAAACATCCAGCTGACCTTTTGCAATTTTCATATAAAAACCTACAGATAGAGATGAGAACAGGCAGGTGAGGGAAAAGACTACATACAGAATAATTTGGGGTTAGTCTGGGAACTGGAAAATTACTGAAGATGAAGTAGTCCATGAGGTCAAGTAGCAAAGGAAGCAATCAAGGCTGTAGATTCAAGTCTGCTACAGTTAAAAGAAAGGAATAAAAAGTGTTAGAATCCTTGTAGAGACCAATAACTTTTAATAAGAGATTTAATTCCTGGTGACTGACTTAAAGGAAATCACACAAGATTTCAATTATAGGATTTATAGTGTAACAAACAAACTAAACTCGAATTCAACTAAACATTACTTAGTAGGCAACCAATACTCTCAACTAGAGAACAGGTATTCCTTATTAATTTCTCAACATGACTGATAACCTCATGCCATGTTTATACATTATGCCGTCCCTCAGCAGAACAGTGATTTTTTTTTAAATCCTAAATCCACATCAGCATTTTAACAGGCTCTCCTCTCCCTGCTACACCAGGGCAAGTCTTGCAGAATCCTTTTAAAAGTCCTTTCACTCAAACTTCCTGAGCATACCCAAATAGACTTATAGCAGCAAGGCACCCGCCTGCGACTTCTTGCTGCTTAAATCTTTACGAAGCCCATTTTACTTTGGATTAAAGAGACAATTTTATACCATCTCATAAAACTTTGCATTCATAACAGGAGACATCTTGGATGGAATTTTCCAGTCTTGCCTGTGGTGGGAATCGTCACGGGTGGGATGGAAATTTGATGGACCAGCCAAGGATCCGTTGACTTTGGGTGGGAATTTCCAGTCCCACGGTGGGTGGGACCAGAAAATCCCGCATCTCGTGTTTTAAAAATGGATAGAGAGAGAGAATGCATGCGTACATGTGCTGGATTCTAACTGTTAAACATGTTTTGCATGTAAATTGCTTTCTTTGCTGAAGAAAGAAAGAAAGGCATTGAACCTCTCTGCTCAAGCAAAAGAAAATATCCAACTTTTCTTCAACAGCATGCAACGAAAGCCATGCCACTACATGAAGTTGATCAAGCAGATTTTTGGCATGCTGAAATCAACACTTCCACTGTCTAGACTACTCTAGAGGATCCTTGCTGTACTTGGCTGAGCAGGTCTTCAGATTTGTGATCTGCTGCATGCTGCAGAACTTTCCTATCTTCAAGTTTTGTCACCAGCTATAAGGCAGGTAGCTGAACAGCAGAACAGTAAACAGGAGGAGGAGCTGGAGGAGGAGAAAGAGGAGGAAGAAGAGGAAGGGGAAAGGAGGAGGCAACCAAGATAGTTCCTTTCTGGTTGGGTTCTCCATCAACAATTCAATTGACTTGTGATAACAGTGAACACAGACACAATTTTCCATTCACCAAAAGTCTCACTCCATTCCTTCTCTCCGGCAATGACCATCATAGCCTGGCCACAGTGCAAAAATTAAAGCCAAATGAAGATTCCAAACCAAATTTATAAATAAAGACATGCCATATATAATATACAAATGCCAGCTAATCATCCTTGTGTATTCCCTTAGCGCTTGTCTTGCATGTGCCTTTGCCTGTCCTAATGCTCATACAGAGTGCTACCCCTGTGACTGTAGCATGGCTAATGGAACATAAGAACATGAGAACATAAGAAATAGGAACAGGAATGGATCATTCAGTGCCTCAAGCCTGCTCTGTCATTCAGTATGATCATGGTTGATCTTCTACCTCAACACCCACTTTCCTGCCCACTCCCCATATCTCTTCATAACCGGAAAGATCAAAAATCTATCGATCTCAGTCTTTAACATACTCACAGTAGTGCTAAGCATGTAAGTGTGTGGTGAAACTATGAATGCTATGTATGAGTCCTGATTGTTATAAAATTGTTTATATGTAATTCAAGGGGGTATGGTGCATTGCACAGTATATGAGACCAGTGATAGGATATAGTATTTGAAGATGCGTCACTGACTTTTACTACTCAAGTGAGATCACTGAACATTTTGTAGCACTGAACTTAGGTCCTCAGGGCTTGTCCACCATAGCTATTTGATCTCAGACTTAAGAATTTGTCTGGAAGGCATCCTGGCGGCCAGTGGATGGATAACATTTCTTCTCGGCACCTCTTCAATAAAGGCCTCCAGGGCAGCATCAGAAAATCTTGGGAGGTTGTGCCTTCACTACTACGCCTCTGTCCATGCCAACATAAGTTACACAATGACTTCCAGCATTCGCTCCAGCCACAAGGCATTTCCTCTTTAAAACGTGCAGATTGGCTTTAAGTAGCAGGGCGGTTCTAACTGGTAGCTTTCCTCTCTTGAATTTGGGCCCCTGAAGCATGCCTCCACTTAACAGCATAGTTAATGCTGCTGCACCCTACAATTGTACATCAGACTGCAGCGGTTCAAGAAGGCAGCTCACCACTATCTTCTCAGGGGCAACAAGGGATGGGCAATAAATGCTAGCCCAGCCAGCGAAGCCCACATCCCATGAATGAATAAAAAAAGAGTGTAGATAAATCCCACGTCAGTTGCCGAGTTCATTTTTGGACTCTATTGATAAGAACAATCAGAACAGGCAGAAGCCATTCAATCAGGTCATAGCTGATCTGTATCTCAATTCATCTATCTGCCTTTGTTCCAAATCCCTTGATATCTTTACTCAACAAAATTCTATCAAGCTCCAATTGGCCCCCAGAATCCAATGCTTTTGCAGCGAGAGAACTCCAGATTTCTATTACCTTTTGTGCAAAGAAATGCTTCCTGACATAATCCTTGAATGGAATTTTAAGATGTTTTTGAAAACTCATCACTTCGTTGATGACTTTTCATCTTTTAACAGGAAAGTGTTACAAATACAAAGTATATAAGTTTGGTTTTTTTTGGGACTGTCTGTTTAATTTAAGGTAAAACGGAGTAGTGAAATGGGGTCATGTGACCTTCTCCAAATCCTTCTTGACAAAAAGCCTGGATGACTAGGTTGGTACGGGGACAGTGAGGCCCAGATTGATTTACTGGGAAGAAGGTGAAAGATATTCACACCTGTGGACAATGCCAAGGGCATCTGTCATGGCTCTGGATAAGCTGTTAGGCCCAGATTTTCACAAGAGTTGTGGAGATTCACACCTTAGCCAATTGGGAGCTGGGACCCCAGATCAGGAAGTGCTGCCTCCATTTCTGACACATCCTATTTTCACGTGGTGGGGAAAGGGGGTGGAATTTGATTCACACATGGGGGAAACCTGAATCCAGCGGGACCATTTGAACCCAGTGCTGAGTTCAAACAGAACCTATTTTTGCTGGAGTGAGGTCTCTTTCCCTCTGAACTGTTTTTGAGGGTAGTGGGCCCAACTCCAGCATGCACCCATCCCCCAGAACAAAAATTGGCAGTTTGGGCAGTTTCTCCCTAGGCAGGTCACCAAGCTAGGAATTTTCCCAACTCTGCACACCCACCTTGGGAATGGAAATCTGGGCCTTAGTCTCCATGTCTCACAGGGAAATGTTGAAAATGTCAGGTTTTGTACATGGGTTATACTTTAAACTGTCCATTTAATTTCAAGATAGAATGGAGTTTGGAGTTTAGAAGATATTTAATCATCACTTCTACCTGGATACAAGATCCACATGATTCACATTGTGCTAGAGATGGGCTTTGAGAGGGGACTAGGCTGTAGAAAGCCATGTGGTATCAACTTAAGCTATCTTTAGAGATGCCTGAACCTCACAGAAAGGCCAGGCTGCAAAATTCTGAGAGTGCAGAGAGAGAGAGAGCAGAGAGATAGAGACAGCGAGTCTGTATTGTTCACCACACCGAATGCGGGTGGGAGCTCATGCTCAATTGAAGAAACCGAGTTCACGAGCATTTAAATGAGGCTGGAAGATTCACTTAGTTTTAGCTAGAGGGAGGGATCTCCAGAGTGACCCACACCATGAAAGCCAGTTCACGAATTAGAAGCTATACGACTGGTAAAAGGAAAAGGAAGCAAGCCATCGGGAGCTAAGAATAGCTTTGGCTGGTTCCTGGAGAATGAAGTGTCCACTTAAGGAACAGAATAAAGTATAACCATGGAGAGCTACAGAAAGGAAAACCTTTCTGCTGTTTAGAGTATAAGTTGCCAACTAAGTAGTGTTTAGACAATGTTGCTTTTAGTTTGTTTGTTCCAGCAAAAGTCTTCAAATTTGAAATCATATTGTGTGATCCTTCCAGTCAGTCACTGGAATTTCAAATATATTTTTGAAAGTTGTCAGTCTCTACAAGGATCGTAACAATTCCCCACCAGAGGAAATTGTTTCTCTGTATCTACTTTGTCAAATCCTTTTAACATTTTAACATCTTGATCAGATCATTCCTCAATATTCTAAACTCCAGGGAATTCAAGCCAGGTTTAAATAACCTCTCCTCATAATTTTAGCCCTGAGGTACAGCATCCAGAACTGAACATAGTGCGCTAAATGGGGTCTGACCAAGGCTTTAAATTACTAAAGCATCATTTCCACCCCATTGTGTTCCAAACCCCATGAGTTAAAGGCCAGCATCCATGAGTCTTTTCAATTGCTTCTTGTACCTGTCCATTAGCTTATAATGATTTGAGTGCTTGGACTCCCAAATTTCTTTGCTCCTCGAGAGTTCTTAAACTTCTCAACAATTCTCCACTTTATCTTTCTTGGGTCTAAAATGTGTTCCCTCACATTTTCCCACCTTGAACTGGAAAACTGGGGAAAAGCAATGGAAGCCAGGGTATGAAGATTAGTAGAACAAAGACCCAATTTATGGATAGTCAGTTTGAACCTAGGGAAGAGGATCAGCATAAGATGTAATTCACTTGGAGAAAGTGAATAGTTTCAAGTACCTGGGGTCAGTGGTGGCAGAAGATGGAAGTATGGAAATTGAACTTAAGCAAAGGATTCGCTCTGGTTGGAGGAATTGGAAGAAGTGCAGTGAAGTGTTACGAGATAGAAAACTATAGCTGAAACTGAAAGGAAGGATCTACTGTGAGACTGGCCTTGTTATATTCTGCAGAAACCTGGGCAACATCAAGAAGAGAGGAACAATGACTGGGTACTAATGACACACAGATGTTGGGATGGATGTGCGGAGTAATGAGAAAGGACAAGATCAGGAACCAGCACATCGGGGGTCAGTGAAGATTGTGGGAGCATCGATAAAAGTAGCCGAGAAGAGGTTGAAATGGTATGGTCATCTGTTGCTGAGAGAGAGAGAGGAAATGTGGTGAGGTGAGTGATTGAGATGGGACTGTCAGGAAGAAGGAGAAGAAGGCGGCCGAAGACCAGATGGAAAGATGTGGCAGTGAGAGAATAAAACACAGTGGGATTGGAAGAGGAATGATGACTGACAGGAGGAGATGGAGAAGTGTGATCGACCAGCATTTTGGTGACCCCAATCAAAATGGGAAAACCTGGAAGAAGACAAACTCCAGCTGCCACACTTTTTCCCAAATTGCCATAAACTGTTTGCTGGTGCTGAAGACAATGAATGATTTAAACTGCTTTTGATAAAGATGAGCACAATTAATTTTACCTCCACAGCCATTTCCTGGAAGTTGCTCCCAGCCCAACTGACAATTTCTCCTAGACGAAAAATTGGGCAATATGGGTTTTTTGTTTTGTCATATTGGCAATTTTTCAGATATGAGTAATCACTGGTTTCCAGGGTATTCTTCCTGTAACAAAACACAATCAACATATTTAGAATTGTTTAATCTACCGATGACTTAACAGCTCTCATAGTCTTTGGATGCCTTAAAAATGCACTAATCATCTGGAGTTAGCTGAGTTTGAATTGAACCTGTGATGGAGGCAGGCTCAAATGAGGCAGTCAACAGGAATTAGACTGTTACTTGAAAGGGAACAACGTGCAGGGTTATGTGAAGAAAGGAGGAGAGTGGCACCAAGTAAATTGTTCATTCGAAGAGCCAGTGCAGGCACAATGACCCAAATGGCCTCATTCTGTACTATAAAAATCCAGTGATTCTGTGAATTGATGCAATAGCCAAGAACATAGCATAAGGAATAGTGTAAGGTGCCAACTCACTGAAGGGCTTAGGTGGGCTTTTGATGGTGAAGGATACAGAAGAAGGCTGATGGGTGTGCACAATGAAATACTTGATGCATTGGGAAGCCTATCTGAAATTCTGCAGTAAATGTACTCTGGATGGGGAAGAATGTACTCTGGGTGGGGGAATTCAATGTCCATCACCAAGAGTGCTCGGTAGTGCCACTCCGACCGAGCTGGCTGAGTCCTAAATGACACAGCTGCTAGGCTAGGTCTGCAACAGGTGGTGACGGAACCAACAAGGGGGAAAAACATACTTGACCTCATCCTCACCAACTTGCTTGTCGCAGATGCATCTGTCCATGACAGTATTGGTAGGGGTGACCACCACACAGTCGTTGTGGAGACGAAGTCCCGCCTTCACATTGAGTGTACCCTCCATCACATTGTGTGGCACTACCACCGTGCTAGATGGGATAGATTTCAAACAGATCTAGCAACTCAAGACTGGGCATCCATGAGGTGCTGTGGGCCATCAGCAGCAGCAGAATTGTACTCAAACACAATCTGTAACCTCATGGCCCAGCATATCTCCTACTCTGCCATTACCACCAAACCAGGGGATCAACCCTGGTTCAATGAAGAGTGCAGGAGGGCATGCCAGGAGCAACACCAGGCATACTTAAAAATGAGGTGTCAACCTGGTGAAGCTATCACACAGGACTGCTTGTGTGCCAAGCAGCATAAGCAGCAAGTGACAGACAGAGCTAAACGATTCCACAACCAACGGATCAGATCTAAGCTCTGCAGTCTAGCCATATCCAGTCAAGAATGGTGGCAGGCAATTAAACAACAGTTCCTTCACTGTCACTGGGTCAAAATCTTGGAACTCCCTTCCTAACAGCACTGTGGGTGTACCTACACCACATGGACTGCAGAGGTTCAAGGAGGCAGCTCACCACCACCTTCTCAAGGGCAACCAGGGATGGGCAATAAATGCTGGTCCCAGCTGGCGAAGCCCACACCCCAGGAATGAATAAGCAAAAAATGTTGTGGAGCGTGGAGGAGCACAGCACCAACTTTGTACAGAACTTGAAGTCCTTGTTTTCGGTCCTCGTTACGAACTCCATTCCCTGCTACCTACCTACTCCATCGCTCTCCCTGAGGCTGAACTAGATTGTTCACAATCTTGGTGTCAAATCTGCTCCCAAGCTTCTGAACACTTTGCTGCGCTGTCACTTTCGTGACTCCATCCCGCCTGAGTTAATCTGCTACTGAAGCCTTCCTTCATGCCTTTGTTACCTCCAGACTCGACAATTCCAACACACTCCTGGCTGGTCTCCCACATTTTATCCTCCATAAATGTGATCCCTGCTGTCCATGATCTAACTCAGACAAGGTCTTGTTCACCCATCACCCCTGTTCCCACTAAACTACATAGGATCTTGGATAAGCAATGCCCTGATTTTAAAATCTTCTTTATTTTCAAATCCTTCCATGGCCTCACCCATCCCTATTTCAGTAATATCCTCCAGCCACACAATCCCCCAAATATCTGCATTTCATCTAATCCTGGTCTCTTGATCATTGCTGAAATTGTTGTTGTATAAATTGTCGTTTTCCCCTTATGTTTGTATTCTTGCAACGTGTCCTGATGAGTACAAGATGAAAAGCTTCAACACATCTCTTTTTCCAGCAATACTCAAGTTCTGTACTACCAAAAGACTATTTGTATCGCTTTATCATCCTTGATTTTAATCACTGTACCAATGGTGGCTGTGCCTTCAGCTGCCTGGGGTCTAAACTCTGGAATTCCTTCACTAAACAACTCTATCTCTCAAACTGGCCTTCCTTCTTTAAGGCACTCCTTAAAACCTAGCTCTTTGTTCAAGCTTTTGCTCTAGTATCTCCTTATGGGGCTTTTTTTAAATTCATTCATGGAATGTGGGCTTCGTTAGCTAGGCCAGCATTTATTACCCATCCTGAATTGCCCTTGTTCAGAGGCCATTTAAGAGTCAACCACATTGCTGTGGGTCTGGAGTCACATGTAGGCCAGACCAGGTAAGGACAGCAGATTTCCTTCCCCTAAAGGACATTAGTGCACCAGTGGGTTTTTACAAAAATTGACAATGGTTTCATGATCATCATTTGTATTTCCAGATTTTTATAAACTCAAATTCCACCATCTGCTATGGTGGGATTCAAACTTGGGCCCCCAGAGCATTACCCTGGGTCTCTGGATTACTAGTCCAGTGACAATACCACTACGCCATTGCCTCCCCATGATAATGATCCTGTGAAGTGCCTTAGGGCATTTTATTCCATTAAAACTCTATATAAATATAAGTTGTTGTTGGCGTTATGATTTTATCCAATCTTGTTTTCCCTATTCTTTTGTTTAATTTGTCCTTTTCTTTCTCTTCTTGACACTTTAATTGTTGGGTCTTATGGAATTTCCAGTAGCTCCCTCCTCCCAGATTATGGTTTAAAGTCTTATTTATGTCCCTAATTATCCTTTCCGCTAAGGCCCTGGTCCTAGCCTGGTCAGGTGCAGCCTGCCAATATGATGCAGCTCCTTTCTGTCCCAGTACTGATGTCAGTGCCAAATGACATAGAAATCCTCTTTACCACACCACTCCTTTAGCCATGTGTTGACTTTCCTAATCTGTTTGTCTCTGTGCCAGTTTGCACATGATTCAGGTAATAACCCTCTAATTATCCTTCAACTCTTAACAGTTGATATTCCTTTAGCAGCAGGACCTCTTCCCTAATCTTTCCAATATTGTTGGTTCTAACATGGAGCACATGGAGAACTGGATCATCCTCCTCCCTTTCCAGATTCTTTTCCAGTCATTTTGATATGACCCTTTCCTTGGCACTGGGTAGGCATTCTTGATCCTCACTGCAAAAAGTGTTCATCCATCCAAGAACTTAGGGATATCATTATTAGGGACGAAATAGCACTGGGGAAATTAAAGGGACTTACAGTCTATAATTCACCTGAACCTGATGGTCTTCATCCATTGGTTTTAAAAGAGATATCTACAGTGGATGCATTGGTTCTAATCTTCCAGGTGTAGTCTGACCAGAGTTTTGTATGGCTGAAGTATGACTTTGAATGCCACCTTCTCAAGGACAATTAACAATGGGTAACAAATGCTGACCTTGCCAGCAACACTCATGTCCCACAAAAAACATCAAAAAATAGCCTGTTTGGCTATTTTCTACATCTATTGATTCTATTTTAATGATTTATGTACCTGGACCCCTAAGTCTCTCCTCCACTGTTTCTAGCTTTACACCATTTAGAAAGAACCTTGTTCTATTCTTTTTAGGTCAAAGGTGGATGACCTTACATTTGCCGACATTGAAATTCATTTGCCACACTTTTACACATTCACTTAATCAATATCTCTTTGTGTTTTATACTTTTCACTCCTTACAATACTGCCTATATTTGTGTCATTGGTAAATTTGAATATGTGACTTTCTATCTCAACATCTAAGGTATAAATGAATATCATGAATAGGTAAACACCTTGGGGTGAGGCCCCAATACATCTTATGGGATGCCATGCTGTCAATTAGAGTACCTGCTTATTATCCCTACTGTCTGTTTCCTGCCATTCAATCAGTTTTCTAACCTGGTCAATAACTTGTCTTCAATTCCATGGGCATCATCTTAAGCTAACAGTATCTTCTAGAGGATATTATCAAATGCCTTCCTAAAGTCCATATAAAAACAACCATGGACATTACCCTGCCCACTACTTTGGTCATCTCTTCAAAAAATTCAGATTCCATCAAGCATAACCTACCCATTACAAATCCACGTTGGCTTTCTCTAATTAGCCAAAAATGTTCAATGCGTCCAGCAACCCTATCCTTAATTATAAACTCAATTTCGGGATCACAGATGTTAGGGTAACTGGTCTACAATTCCCCGATTTCCCTCTTTCACCTTTCCTAAATACTGAAGTGATTGGTGCAATTTTCCAATCTAAGCATCTTCCAATGTTACAGCACCTTTAATTTAGCAAATATAAACAGGCATAACAATTGGAAGTAAATTGGAAACAGATGCTGTGAAGGAAGAGATTAAGAGAGGCCAACAAAAATCCATTTAAAGTTTTGGGGCAGCCTTTAAAAGGTGACAGAAAGTGGAGAGCCGGAGAGGTTTAAGGAGATTTCCAGAAAGTTAGGCCAAGGAGATTAAAGTCCTGTCACCAATCCTATGTTGGAGGGAAGGGAATTTCTCAAAATATCAGAGTTGAAGAGGGGAAGGGGTGTAAGGCTGAGGGAGGTTGTTCAGGTCAGATGCAGGGAATTTGATATTGAATTTCAGAAGATAATAAGATCATAATAAATAGGAGTAGAAGTAGGTCATTCAGCCAATCGAGTTTGCTCTGCCATTCAACCACAAGGATATCTATACATAGCCACGGGGATATTTATATATATATATGTTTTATTAAAATATCCAGTCAACATATTGGTTTTTGACCCATCGCTTCACTTTCCTATCTGTCCCGCATAACCGTTAACCTCCTTGTCAATCAACAATCTGTCTAACTCAGCCTTGAATATATTCAATGACCCATTCTCCACTGCTCTCTGAGGAAGAGAATTCATAGAAACATAGAAAATAGGAGCAGGAGTAGGCCATTCGGCCCTTCAAGCCTGCTCCGCTATTCATTATGATCATGGCTGATCATCCAACTTAATAGCCTGCTCCCGCTTTCTCTCCATATCCTTTGATCCCTTTCACCCCAAGAGCTATATTTAGCTCCTTCTTGAAAACATATAATGTTTTGGCCTCAACTACTTTCTGTGGTAGTGAATTCCACAGGCTCACCACTCTCTGGGTAAAGAAATTTCTCCTCATCTCAGTCCTAAATCATCTACCCCGTATCCTCAGACTGTGACCCCTGGTTCTGGACTCCCCCACCATCGGGAACATCCTTCCTGCATCTACCCTGTCTAGTCCTGTTAGAATTTTATAGGTTTCTATGAGATCCCCCCCTCATTATTCTGAACTCCAGTAAATATAATCCTAACCGGCTCAATCTCTCCTCATATGTCAGTCCCGCCATCCCAGGAATCAGTCTGGTAAACCTTCGCTGCACTCCCTCTATAGTAAGAACATCCTTCCTCAGATAAGGAGACCAAAACTGCACACAATATTCCAGGTGTGGTCTCACCTGTATATTGTCAGCAAGACATCCCTGCTCCTGTACTCGAATCCTCTGGCTATGAAGGTCAACATACCATTTGCCTTCTTTACCGCCTGCTGCACCTGCATGCTTACCTTCAACAACTGGTGTACGAGGACACCCAGGTCTTGTTGCACATTCCCCTCTCTCAATTTATAGCCATTCAGATAATAATCTGCCTTCCTGTTTTTGCTACCAAAGTGGATAAGCTCACATTTATCCACATTATATTGCATCTGACATGCATTTGCCCACTCACTCAGCTTGTCCAAATCACCCTGAAGCATCTCTACATCCTCCTCACAGCTCACCCTCCCACCCAGTTTTGTGTCATCTGCAAATTTGGAGATATTACATTTAGCTCCCTCATCTAAATCATTAATATATATTGTGAATAGCTGGGGTCCCAGCACCGATCACTGCGGTACCCCTAGTACCTAGTCACTGCCTGCCATTCAGAAAAAGACCCGTTTATTCCTACTCTTTGTTCCCTGTCTGCCAACCAGTTTTCTATCCATCGCAATACACCACCCCCAATCCCATGTGCTTTAATTTTACACGTTAATCTCTTATGTGGGACTTTGTCGAAAGCCTTCCGAAAGTCCAAATAAACCACATGAGAGCTCCCCCTCATCAACTCCACTCGTTACATTCTCGAAAAATTCCAGTAGACTTGTCAAGCACTATTTCCCTTTCATAAATCCATGCTGATTCTGCCACTGTTTTTCAAGTGCTCAGCTGTTAAATCTTTTATAAAGGACTCTAGAATTTTCCCCACTACCGACATCAGGCTGACTGGTCTATAATTCTCTGTTTTCTCTCTACCTCCCTTTTTAAATAACATTAGCTACCCTCAATCTTCAAATCCAAACACTAATGACCCTCAAAGACTAATAAAGAGAAAAAAAGAATGGGAGAGGAGAGAGACAGAGAAAGAGTGAGAAAGGAGAGAGAGATTGAAAAAGGGGAACGAGAGAGAGTGTGGAAAAGGAGAGAGAGAGAGAGGAAATGGAGAGCGAGAGAGAGACAAAGTAGGAAAGAAAAGCAAGCAAAACGTTGAGCTGAGTTTCAGAAGTGCTTTGGGTGAGAAACACCTACTACTCAGGGCTTGTTTGGGTGAATTAATGTTACCTAATTTGAATTTATATTGTACTTCTGTTATATTCAGTGATTTATTTAATTTTGCAAGCTATTCCAGCTAGGAATGCACAGTGCTGTACATGTAGAGTCATTGGTTTTTCTGGGTAAGAAATGTCTGAAGGAGCCTAACTCTGACTTAACACTGATTCCTCAGGAATCTACGATTCACTTAAAGTTGTTTCACTTAAATTCATGCTTTTCTGGAATGCAGGCAGAACTTTAAATGAGGACTTACTGTATTCCATTTTCTCCCTTTTTTTGGTCATCCTTTGCTGGGTTCTAAATTTTTCCAATATTTTGGGCTGCCACTAATCTTTGCAGCATTGTCAGTCTTTTCTTTCAATTTGATACCATCCTTAACTTCCTTAGTTAGCCAAGGATGGTGCATCCTTCTCATAGGGCAGACTTTTGCCCTTGGCGGGTGGACTCGGCGGGGAGTGGATGGGGGAGGTTGAGGAGCCAACCGCCACCCACGATCAGCACCGTGATTTCATGCTAGCGGGCCAATTAAGGTCCGCCCAGCGTGAAACACAAGAGTCAGCGCTGTGCGCTGCCTGTGCAGGTGGTGGGGGGAAAGAGTGCGAGCCAGCCGAGTGTGAACTTCACGCATGCGCGCAAGTGAGCGCTGCATAATCTCCCTGAGGCACGGAGCTGCCTCGGGAAGATGAAGAGATATAAAAAAAAATAGTGAAAATAAAAATGTAATAAACCGTGTCCCCTCATGTGACTCTGTTATTAATGAAAAATTAAAGTTTTATTTGCTTTTGGAAACTTCATCCCACCCATGGATGAGGTTTTCAAAAAATTGCAAAGGCCACTTGGCCTTTTCGCCTGCCCGCCAACCATTAGGTTGGACAGGCAGCGAAAAATTTAATTTAATTGATAACTTAATGACCTTAACAGGCCTTTTAATTGTTGGCGGGCACGCTGCTGACTCCGGCGCCCGTCCGCCAACCGAATAACCACGGGTCTACACATTGACGACGGCATGCTCAGCCAACATTAACATGCATCATTTCACATTCGAGCGGGTCGGGCGCACACCACTGAGCAAAGATTTCTGCCTATAAAGCCTTTCTTCCTCAATGGAATATATCTTTATTGAGATCTATGAAATATCTCCTTAAATATCTGCCACTGCTTCTTTACTGTCTTACCTTTTAACCTATTATCCCATTCCACTTCATCCAACTCTGTCTTCATACCATTGTAATTTTCTGTATTTTTAAGTTTAAGACACTTATTTCAGACCCACATTTCTCACCCTCAAACTGAATGTGAAATTCTATCATCTTATGACAGGCTTGTCCAACCTTTTCGCATGGGTTAAAGCGGGGTGGGGGGGGCAGGGGCGGGGGTGCAGCTTTTCAATTTTTCTCACACTCAGGGGGCTGGTGAACAAATTTAGGAAACATAAGGTTTCCTAATGTACAACATTAAACACGAATTTCAAAAAAGAAAGCTGACGTATGAAAAGAAACAACTTGCTGAACAAAATTAATGCTAAAACAATAAACTGATAATTTTTAAAAATTAACAAATAAAGATGACCATTAGAGTATGAAAAGTTGAAAGCATGTGTGCCCAGCTCACTCCCAGTCTTGGGTGTTCACTCACTCACACTCACCCACTATGAGAATGGGTGTGAGTGCCTGTTGGTGTGCAGGGGTGAGGGTGAATGAGAACCTTGAAACTGGGAGTGAGGCAAACACACACTCTCCCCTCCCTCTCACCTCTCTCTCTCTCACACACAAACTCTAATCCCTTCCACACACACACACACACACACACACACATGCATAATTAACAACATACGAATGGTCAGTCCTGTATTTTGATTGGTAATAACAGTAAACAATGAGTCAATCAGGTATCTGGATTGAATATTTACAGTAAAAATTATGTCAGTAATCCATATAGATAGGTGTTTAATGTTCCAGTTTTGATAGTACAGAACTTGAATATTGCTGAAAAAAGAGACATGTCGAAGCCTTTCGTCTTGCGCTCATCAGGACACTTCACAAGAATAAGGGGAAAACAACAATTTATACTATGTGAGAAGAGAGTGCTGACTGGTTTGAAAGTGGACCCTGAGTGATAGAGGCGTTGACATGGAGAATCCATCAATTTATGGCGGCTGACAGTTAACTGTCCAGCATTGTTTGAAATTTAAACCAGGCAGCTTGACCTTGATTGATCAAGGCATTGCACTGAGGAATGAGTCAACAGGTGGCTGTCACTTATTTTGTTTAGCTGAAACAGACAAATGTGTGTACATGTTCTATCTGTCTGCAAAGAACAGGCCCCATGTATTATTATATGTAGTTTCCAGTACATGCAACTGTGCCACATTGCGAGCCTGAATGACAATCTTAAATTTGTCATCAGTGTGATATTAGCACGCTGAGGATTATGTTGTCCAATCGCGGAATCACATGCAATGTTGGACACTGAGTTTTGCAAGCATGGGCTGGTTGGGTACGACCTGTACATTGCCCATTGCAAACAGCTGCTGGAACATGCTGTTTGATACAATCTGCCAGTCTTTGGGACATAAGGCCTACATGCCTATCATCACACTGGCACTGAAATTCATATACTACATTACTCATTTGTGTGATAGGCAGAACATCTTTTTGGTTTGACGGCAGCATCCTGTTAGTGGTGAATACCACTCATGTTACTACTGCATAGTAGCAGCACGAAACAGCTAGATTCACCTGTTGTTCAAATCTTTGAGATATGTTGCCCTTCCAGCGTACTCTGACATAGACTTGGCACTTTTCAGGGCCAAAAATGATGGCATAGGCCTGTTCATGAGCTTGCGTGATATACAGCGTGAAATGAACTGATCAGGTTGGCCATTATTTCACAGGATGCCTTTGATGCCCCTCTACCCTCTACTGCTGTCTACAGGTTAGACAAGTTTGTCTTATGACCACCCTTATCCACAGGATCCATTACTATAAGGTCATTAATAAATGTTGTCTCATTACACATTACCAGGTCTAAAATAGCCTGTTCCCTGATTGGTTCTAGAATGTATTGCTCTAAGAAGCTGTCCTGAATACACTCTATGAACTCGTCCTTGATCAATTTGATATTTTGGGAGACAACATGTGAGCGTAGGTTATTGTGAATATAGGAGTGATGGGAGTGATCGAGTGATGCTCAAAAAAACTTAATGGGTGGAATTTAATGCTTTCCCCAGTGGTGAGTTTGGTGAGGGGGGTAATTTACTTGGGCGCGTGGGTGGCAGGTGGTGATCCCACCATCTTCCTGCCCCTGCCCCCAATTGAGGCCCTTAAGTGGGCAATTGATGCCCACTTAGGGGCCTCATCCTGCTGCTGCTGGTGTTAACTCAGTGAAGGGGAAGGGGCTCAATAAGCAAGGTTGGTATAGTGGTATTGTCATTGGACTGGTATTCCAGAGACCTGGGTAATGTTCTGGAACCTGGGTTTGAATCCCATCATGGCAGGTGGTGGAATTTAAATTCAATAAAAATCTGGAATTAAAAGTCTCACCACAAAACCAAGGTTGATCGTTGTAAAAACCCATCTGTTTCACTAATGCCCCTTAGGGAAGGAAATTTGTTGTCCTTACCTGGCCTACATGTGACTCTTAAATGCCCTCTAAACAAGGGCTATTGGGGATGGGCAATAAATTCTGGCCTCACCCCCATACCATGAATGAATTAACTAAAATCACGACAAGAAAACCATGTTGGTACAGCTTCAGGCTTCTGGGGAGGAGGGTAGGGGCCACTCCCCACTCAAAAGAACTCAGTGCCTGATTGGAGGGCCTGGCATAAAGAGGCGGGAAGCCCACTGAGAGTCACACTCCCCCTTGCTGCTGACCCCCTCCCCCTTCTCCACTACCCCCATCCCACAACCCCTCCTCCTGCCTTCACTCATTTGGGTTAGTCGAGTCCATGGTGACCCTAGGCCTCGGGTGGGTGTAGTACCAGCAGCAGTCACTGCCTCCACAGTGGCTCTGTTCCTCATTAGAGCTGCAAGCCCCTGATTGGCAACTGCGGGCGGGACTTCTGTCCCTGGGGTCCTTGATCCCGGAGAAGAGCCACCATTGTCCTGTTAAGTGGCTGAGTGGCACTTAATTCAGCAGGCTTTCCCTAAAAGAGGTATCGCAGAGCTCCTGCCAGTTCTCCAGCTGGCAGGCAAGACCCCTGTCATTAAATCCAGTGTGAGATTACAAGGAATTGGAATTTATGGAGGATAGGAAATATGAGGTTAGAAAAAAAGACATTAGAGTAACTCTGGTCTAAATGGGTGACAAAAAGCAGGACCTGGTGCTTTGAGGGCAGAAGGTCGAGTGGGAGTTGACAATGTTGGGTGTATGGAAAATGTGTTGTCATTTCATAAGACATGAAAAGAAATCAAAACTTTGTACATCAAAACTTTTCTTTGCTACTTTAAAATGGACTTTTGCTGAACCAAAAAATGGCTGCTACAGGTTGCATGACTCATAAGATTGGCCATCTATTCTGGAAGCTTCCAACAGAGATTGCAAGAACAAAAGAGTTCCACTCTCATCCTTGTGGAATCTCACACACCATTGTAAGGCCACATTATAATAATGAAACTAGAAGGTTAATAGATGAATTGGTTCCCAGCCATGGCAAACACAAGGCAGAGACATTGAGACGCATTTTACCTGAAGAGGTGTTAACAGCCACCATTTCACTCCTAAGGGAAACAATAGATTTTGGTCAGAAGCACAGAAACTGTTTGTTAAGGTGCAATTAACTCATTAATGGGCCACATCACATGACCCCATGCTTCTAGCCTCTTGGAGAGTTTTGAAATTAGATTTCTAGCCTCACAGATTGGTCTGCTGATTACTTCCAAACTGAAAGGTACAACAGCAGGGCTCCTGGCTGAACAAGCAGCCAGTCACCCTCTCTCAACTCCTCAAAGCTTGTTTTATTTTAAAAGCATCCAACCATCTCCTGCCAAACAGTTTATATACAGAAACCTCATCGTGTTGCATCCTCATTCACATTCAATGACTTTTGCGCTGCTGTCTCCAATCAGGAACTCATCTGAACTGAACTCTGCTGTGAAGGAAATACCCTCTGGACTTTGACTTTTTGGCTGCTGGAAATCATGTGAACTAATACTCATTTCTGTGGTTCTTTTACTGTAGTTATCCATAGTTATAAAATCTCCTCCCCTTACTGTATATGTATGTTTGTGTGTGTGAGATTTTTTTAATTCATTCACAGAATATGGGCTTTGCTCACTGGGCCAGCATTTGTTGCCATCCCTAGTTGCTCTTGAGAAGGTGGTGGTGAACTGCCTTCTTGAACCGCTGCAGTCCCTGTGGTGTAGGTGCATCCACAGTGCTATTAGGGAGGGAGTTCCAGGATTTTGACCCAGCGACAGTGAAGGAACGGCGATATATTTCCAAGTCAGGATGGTGAGTGATTTGGAGGGGAACTTCCAAGTGGTGGTGTTCCCATCTATCTTCTGCCTTGTCCTTCTCGATGGTAGTGATCGTGGGTTTGGAAGGTGCTGTCTAAGGAGCCTTGGTGAGTTGCTGCAGTGCATCTTGTAGATGGTACACACTGCTGCTACTGTGTGTCGATGGTAGAGGGAGTGAATGTTTGTGGATGTGGTGCCAGTCAAGTGGGCTGCTTTGTCTTGTATGGTGTGAAGCTTCTTGAGTGTTGTGGGAGCTGCACTCGTCCAGGCAAGTGGGGAGTATTTCATCACACTCCTGACTTGTGCCTTGTAGATGGTGGACAGGCTTTGGGGAAGCCAGGAGGTAAGTTACTCATCGCAGGGTTCCTAGCCTCTGACCTGCTCTTGTAGCCACAGTATTTATATGGCTAGTCCAGTTCAGTTTCTGGTCAATCGTAACCCCCAGGACGTTGATAGTGGAGAATTAAGTGATGGTAATGCCTTTGAATGTCAAGGGGCGATGGTTAGATTCTCTCTTGTAGATGGTCATTGCCTGGCACTTGTGTGGCGTGAATGTTACTTGTCACTTGTCAACCCAGGCCTGGATATTGTCCAGTTCTTGCTGCATTTGGACATGGACTGCTTCAGTATCTGAGGAGTCATGAATGATGCTGAACATTGTGTAATCATCAGTGAACATCTCCACTTCTGACCTTATGATGGAAGGAAGGTCAATGATGAAGCAGCTGAAGATGGTTGGGCCGAGGACGTGAACGTCCCCCCACCGCCCGCTCCCAACGTCCCCCCAACCCCCTCACCCCACAACACGTTTGAATGTGAAATAAACTGACCTTCTGAGTTAATCATAGTTTGCTGCATGTTACTTACAAAATTGGACCACACAAACTGAAGGTTTGGGAAAACACACCACTGCAGGGGAGGTGATGATGTAGTGGTATTGACGCTGGACTAGTAATCCAGAGACCCAGTCTGTTCCCACCACAGCAGATGGCGGAATTTGAACTCAATAAAAACCTGGAATTGAAAGTCTAACGATGATCATGAAACCATTGTCGATAGTTGTAAAAACCCATCTGGTTCACTAATGTCCTTTAGGGAAGGAAATCTGCTGTCCTTACCTGGCCTGGCCTACATGTGACTCCAGCCCCACAGCAATGTGGTTGACTCTTAAATGCCCTCTGAACAAGGGCAATTAGGGATGGGCAATAAATGCTGGCCTAGCCAGCGATGCGCACATCCTGTAAATGAATAAAAAATAAGCCTACTTTAAAAATAATTCAAAAACACTTCTGCTTACCCACAGATGGTGAGAGGTTAAAGTAGTTCAGTTTGCCTCTCTGCTGTCCATAACAGCTGTCTTGGTGATTTACAGGGTATAAAATGGAAAACTCAGCTCAGGTTATGGCCAAACAAAGCAGCAAGGATTTGGATAATCTGCTTGCAGTCTTAACAGGAGACAGGGTGGAGAATAGAATCAGTGGCAAAGGAGTAGAGTTTATAGTTTAGTTCTTCTGATATCATGTTGGAAAAAGTTGTTCTTCATCCATGAGTCGATGTTGAACAATTAGTCTGATAATAACAATATGCACTAATTTAGCACCTTTAAAATAGTAAAATGTCTCAAGGTGCTTCACAGAAGCATTATTAAACAAAATTTAACACTGAGCCATATTTGTTAGATTAGGACAGATGACCAGAAGCTGGGTCAAAGAAGCATGTTTTAAGGAGTGTCTAAAAGATGGAGAGAGAGCGGTTTGGGAAGGGAATTCCAGAGTTTAGGGCCTGGGCAACTGAAGGCATGGCCGCTAATGGTGGAGTGATTAAAAGCAGGAATGCTCAAGAGGCCAGAATCAAGGAAGCACAGAGATGTTGGACAATTATAGGGCTGGAGAAGATAGAGAAGGGCAAAGTCACAAAGGGATCTGAAAACAAGAATGAGAACTTCAAAATCAAATTGCTGCCTTATTGGGAGCCAATGTATGTCAGCAAACACAGCACTGACAGGTGAATGGGACTTGGTCAGCCATGTTCACCTTCCTATTCTCCTGCTGATGTGCCGATAATCCTATCGCTTCCCTTGTACTCTAGTGACCTCCAGGCTCAACTATTTCAAGGCTCTCTTAGTCAGTCTCACACCTTGTAGTCTTTGTAAACCTGAGCCCACCAAAAACTTTGATTATATGCATTTCATAGATAATTTTTTAAACATTTAAGTTAATGAAATCTGTTTGGCCCTGGTTGACTTTTGAAGTTATTTATGAGCCTGCCTTGTTCAAATTAGCAAATCCGCCTGAAACTTTTGAAAATAAATAGTTAAGTTGACATGTTGTTGCAAATATCTAGTTCATGATTCATGTGTTTTAGTGTATAATTTTAAGTTTTAGGAAATTAAAGTCTTAACTGTAGTAAATGGGATAAATGCAATTAAAGTAAGCTTGGCCCCTATTATACCTCAAAGGTTGGGGTCATGTTGCCTTAAAAGGTTAACCGGTAAAATGATAAGGTCATTAAAATGCTGAGCTTTAGAGATTTCCAGAACACCTAAAGAAATGGCAGTTTAAAAGGTGACCGGTGTTTGTTTGATAAAGTCAGAATAGAGGAGAGAAACCAATAAAACAGCATGTGGGCTTACTGAGCTAAAGCGCTGGAGACATCATGGCCAGGATATTGAGGTCAGCGAGCGGGGGGTGGGGGGGCATGTCAGGGAAATTTTATTTTTGTGCATTGACCATTTTTGAATTTGGCGCCAATCTCTCTGAGGCAGCACTTAGCCTCAGGGAGATGAGTGTGCTCTTTCGTGAAAGAGTGCACTCCCAGCTTAGGGAACCCCCCTGCCCGCATAGGGAGCATGTAGCGCTTCCTGGCGGACGTCCTGGCTGGATGTGCCTTAATTGGCCTGCCCACGTTAAATGGCGGCCCGATCGGAGACATGCCTGCACACGCCCGCTCCTGCACTTCCCCCCCCAATAGGGGGAAAATTCTTCCCCATGTCTGCAAAGTTTGCAGTAATGGCACTCAAGATGGATGTTTTGTTTTGGGAGCTAGAGTTAAATTAGGTTAAAAGTATTCAATAAATCCTGAATGTTGTAAAACCTACTTACATAATCAGATTGTAAAAATGCAAATGAGTGATAATTAACTTAAAGGCTGGTTTGAGGACATACCCAGAGCAGGCTACACCATTATACAACTGGGTGGAACTTAAGGAGGTTCTCTGGTTTCAATTTATTTGGGTGAAAGCATTAGCTGCAGTTTGCAGCTCACTGACAGAAGTTAGCTAAAGTGAATGACAGTCAGATAGACCTACACTGTAAGAAGAGTAAAGAACTAACATCATCTTTGAGTGTGTGGAACATGGGAGAGGCTTAATCTCAGTTTGAAACTTGTGAGGGAACAGAAGCCAGAAGATTGTCTAGTTTGAAGCTAGTGGGAGGATTCACATTGGGCCTCAGTGTCTTGTTGCAAAAGAAAGTAATTAGCTCAATTAGCTTGGAAGTATTGAAAAGTAACTAGATGATGGGACTGGGGCATCCACAGTCAAGAGAGGGTAAATGAAACTTTTACCTCTGAGAAAAGCTGGAGCTGAGAATTCTCCAGACTGTGGCATATTTATGAGTGGTCTCTACAGAAGTAAATAACTTTAAGATTGATGTGTCTTTTAAGAGAATTCTTGGGGGAAGTAAGAAGTAAATCTGAGTGTATAACATACCGTATTGTTATATTAATCAGGCTTGATTCCTTTAAGTGTTTGATACACAATTAAGTTTGTATTGTTAAAAAAGTGAAATCTTGTTGGGCTAAATTCATTGGTTAAAACGATTTGTTTGGATTTCTTTTTAAATGTTAATGTTCCCTAAGTGGATTGTAACAATGTTTTATGGTTGATTTGAACATGCAGATTGTGAATGAAACATGAGAGAGCACAGGGATGGGTATCAGCAACTTGCTGAATTACACCCCAGGATTTTCTTTTGTAATGAATGTATACACAAAGAATGTTCCTGAGAGCCTGAAAATAAAAGCAGTCATTATTTTACCACCATAATTGAGATTTTATCAGAGGATTGGCTTAAAAGAAAATGAACACATGCTGGTACAAGAATAAATATTGGCTATTGTTGTTAATTTGGCACTGGCCAAACATCACTCTGTATCTAATCCAACGATGTGGCTGCCCTGGGCAATGTAGAGGGAGCTTTACTCTGTATCTAACCTCGTGCTGTACCTGTCCTGGGAGTGTTTGATGGGGACAGTGTAGAGGGAGCTTTACTCTGAATGTAACCCCATGCTGTACCTGTCCTGGGATTGTTTGATGGGGACAGTGTAGAGGGAGCTTTACTCTGAATGTAACCCCGTGCTGTACCTGTCCTGGGAGTGTTTGATGGGGACAGTGTAGAGGGAGATTTACTCTGTATCTAACCCCGTGCTGTACCTGTCCTGGGAGTGTTTGATGGGGACAGTGTAGAGGGAGATTTACTCTGTATCTAACCCCGTGCTGTACCTGTCCTGGGAGTGTTTGATGGGGACAGTGTAGGGGAAGCTTTACTCTGAATGTAACCCCGTGCTGTACCTGTCCTGGGAGTGTTTGATGGGGACAGTGTAGAGGGAGATTTACTCTGTATCTAACCCCGTGCTGTACCTGTCCTGGGAGTGTTTGATGGGGACAGTGTAGAGGGAGCTTTACTCTGTATCTAACCCTGTGCTGTACCTGTCCTGGGAGTGTTTGATGGGGACAGTGTAAAGGGAGCTTTACTCTGTATCTAACCCCGTGCTGTATCTGTCCTGGGAGTGTTTGATGGGGACAGTGTAGGGGGAGCTTTACTCTGTATCTAACCCCGTGCTGTACCTGTCCTGGGAGTGTTTGATGGGGACAGTGTAGGGGGAGCTTTACTCTGTATCTAACCCCGTGCTGTATCTGTCCTGGGAGTGTTTGATGGGGACAGTGCAGAGGGAGCTTTACTCTGAATGTAACCTCATCCCACTGCCCATGGAACTGGACTAATCGAATAGGTTTTAACTAGTTGCTCTCCAAAATGGAAATTGGGTCCTATTTGCACCAATTAATCCCCATTTCCATATTTAAAGGGGTCTATTACCTAAAACGCAAGGGCGCTTTGGACACCTGACAGGGGACCCCTTTTAAAATGATCCCCGTCCACATTATAAGGCCGTTAACCACACCATCTACCTTTGTTCTCAGGCAAAGAATATGAACCACAAACATCTGGTGTGCCCCAAATCAAAGAGGATTTAATTGCCCTCCTATTAGTAATGACTTCATAACAAAATACATCCCACATCTGAAGGGAAGTTTGGAGTTAAATGGCGTGTAAATTAACCAATCAAATTCACTGTTACCCACATAACATTAAAGTTTCACCCGAGTTTCATTTGAAAATAAAGTCAGTTATTTTCTTTTCAAATCCTTTACTTTTCCTGAAAGTTCCACTTACTTTGCAAAGTTAAACTTTGGAAAGCGAATCGCATTCTTTATAAAGACAGTGAAATTTGCAGCTTTCCCAAGGATCGGTTTGCTACAAACAGAAAGGGCAATTACGTTAGATCAACAAAAACTTTCAATGGTTGTTCAATCAGAAAATTTTTAGTTTGTTGTAAGGATATTTTTTGATAGTAAAACTATCTCTGGGATGCTTACCTCTTGAAGTATCAGTATTTATAGCAACTTTAATTTAATACAAATGCTTTTTGATGCTTAAATAATATCAAAATACAATCACCACTCCAAAGACTAGTTGAATAAAGTCATTGAGTCAATTTGTTTCTCATTCATTCACAGGTTGTAGATGTTGCTGGTCAGGCCGAAATTTATTGCCCATCCCTACTTGCTCTTGAGAAGGTGGTGGTGAGCCACCTTCTGGAATACATCTGAGTGGCTTAAAAACATAAGATAAGAAATAGGAGCAGGAGGAGACCATACAGCCCATCGAGCCTGCTCCACCATTCAATATGATCATGGCTGATCTTGGGCTTCAGCTCCATTTTCCGACCCGCTCCCCATATCCCTTACTTCCCTGACAGACCAAAAATCTGTCTATCCCAGCCTTAAATATATTGAACGATGGAGCAACCCCAAACCTCTGGGATAGAGAATTCCAAAGATTCACAACCCTTTGAGCGAAGTAATTTCTCCACATCTTAGTCCTGAATGACCAACCCCTTATCCTAAACAGTGCGTCCTTGATTCCCTGTGCTGTACCTGTCCTGGGAGTGTTTGATGGGGACAGTGTAGGGGGAGCTTTAGTCTGTATCTAACCCCGTGCTGTATCTTGATTCCTTGGGAAACAACCTCTCAGTATCTACACCGTCAAGTCCTTTCAGAACCTTGCATGTTTTTATGAAGTCAACTCTCATTCTTCTAAACTCCAAAGAATATAGTCCTGATTTACTCAGCCTCTCATAATAGGACAACACTCTCATCTAGTGAACTTTCACTGTACTGCCTCCAATGTCAGTATATCCTTCCTTAAATATGGAGATCAATATTGCACACAGTACTCTAGGCATGGTCGCACCAAAGCCCTATACAATTGTAGCAAGACTTCTTTATTCCTGCACTTCAACCCCTTTGCAATAAAGGCCAGCATGCCATTTGCTTTCCTAATTGCTTACTGCACCTGCATGCTAACCCTTTGTGTTCCTTGTAAAAGTACCCAAGTCTCTCTGAACGTCAACTTTTACAAGTTTCACACTTTTAAAAAATATTCTGCTTTTCTATTCTTACAACTAAAGTGAATAATCTCACACTTCCCCACATTATACTCCATTTGCCACCTTATTGCTGACTCACTTAACCTTCAGTATCTCTTTTCAGTCTCTATGTGTCATCTTCACAGCTTGCAGTCCCACCTAGGTTTGTATCATTACCAAAATTAGACACATTACTCTCTGTCTCCTCGTCTAAGTCATTAGTATAGATTGTAAGTAGCTGAGGCTCTAGCTCTGATCCTTGTGGCACTCCACTAGACCGCCAGATTGAAAATGTCCCATTTAACCCTACTCTCTGTTCCAATCCTCTATCCATATATCACCCCCCAATTCCATGAGCCCCTATCTTATGTATTAACCTTTTGTATGGGACCTTATTGAATTACTTTCGGAAATGCAGGTATACTACATCTACTGTTCTCCTTTATCTACCCGACCATTTACATCTTTAAAAAACTAATACATTTGTCAAACAGGATTTCCCTTTTGTAAAACCATGTTGACTTGTTCTAAACATGCTATTCTTTTCCAACTGCATGGTTAAAACTTCCTTAATAATAGATTCCAGCACTTTCCTGATGCCTGATGTCAGGCCGGTAGATCCTTGTTTCTCTCACTCTCTCTCTCTCTCTCCAGTTTACTGTGGACAGTCTCTGCATCACCATATTAAAGTCAGCTTTACCTAAACCTATGAAACAGCTACTTTCAAACCTAGCACTGAACTTGATCATATTATGATCATTATTAGATAAATGTTCATGCACCATTAGGCTGTTAATTAAATCTGGCTCATCAAGCATTATGAAATCTAATATAGCATGCCCCCTTGTTGGATCTAGAACATACTGCTGAAGAAAACTATCCTGGACGCTTTCAAACAAATTCATACATTTCTGACATGAGCTAGTCTGCTTGTCACAAAATATATTAAAGTTAAAATCACCCATTCAAACTATTGTCTTTACTACATATTTTACTAATTTTTGCATATATAGAATCTCGCACTTCACAGCTGCAAACCAGGGAGCCTATATATAACTCCCACTAGAATCTTAAATCTTTTTCTATTTCCTAATTCGACCCAAAAAACCTCCATTGCCTGCTTATCTCTTATTATATCATATCTTATCAATAAAGAAATTTTATCCTTAATCACTGAGGTTGCTTGTACCATCTACCATTCCCCCATCTTTCCTGTAGACCTTATAACTTGATATATTTAGTTCCCAGTCCTGACCATCTTGCAGCCACATCTCAGTAATGTCTGCAATATCATGCCCTCTCAATTGAATTTGCCCCTGCAATTCATTCTATTTGTTCCTTATGTTCCCTGAATTTATATAAAGAATGATAGGTTTTCAAGGACTTCCAAAAGGCATTTGATAAAGTGCCATATAACAGGTTTGTAAAAATGGACAGTGGGAGCATGGATGCAAAGTTGGCTGAGTGACAGGAAACAGAACGTAGTGATGAACTGTTATTTTTCGGACTGGAGGAAGGTATATAGGGGTTTCTTGATTTATATTAATGCCCTAGTCTTGGGTGCGCAGTGCACAATTTCAAAATTTATGCAAGACATTAAAACTTGGAAGTATTGTGAACTGTGAGGAGGATAGTGATAACTTAAAGAGACCATAGTCAGGATGATGGAATGGTTGGACGCGTGGCAGAAGAAATTTAAGGCAGGGAAGTGAGAGGTGATACATTTTGGGGGGGAAGAATGAGGAGAGGCAATATGAGATAAAGGGTACAATTCTAAAGGGAGTTCTAGAGCAGCGGACCTGGGGTATAAGTGCACAAACTCTAAAGGTGACAGGGCAGTTGAGAAATTGATTAATAAGTCATACAGGATACTGGATTTTTTAAATATACTTAGGGCAGAACCTTATGCAGGTGACAGGGGTCTCAGCTGTTGACTGGAGAGCTAGCGAGAGCCCCACATAGCCTTTTTAGGAAAAGCCTGCTGCAGTAGGTGCCATCCTGGCCGTTAACAGACCATCAGCGGGCCTTCCACCTGGATCAAGGATCCAGGGGTGGAAGTCCTGTTAACCAAGAGCTGCCGGCCTCTGCTCTATTGAACAGCAGGGCCACCAGGGAGGCAGGGGGTGGCTCTCAGGGGGCCTACCCCTTCCCGATACTTTGTGCCTTTGAACAAGGGACCCACCTCTGCCATGTTTGGGAGCCTGCAAGCCAGCCCACATGCATTTGCTTGTCGTGCTCCCTACATGGTGAGCCCCCTGCTGGCCACTTGAGTTAATACCAGCAGTGGCAGAATGAAGTCCTTAAGTGGGCGCTCATGGCCCACTTGAGGACCTCAACTGGCAGCAGGGTGGGATGGTCATCCACGGGCCTTCCCACCATGGATTTAATCAGGTTGGAGGCAGAAAAGCAGTGGGGTCCCCATCCATTACTCTCCTGCCCGATCAAATACCTCCCCACCTCCAGCCACCAAACTTACCACAGGGTAGGGCAGAAAATTCCGGCCATAGAGAATAAAAGCAAGGAGGTTATGGTGAACCTTTGTAAAATATTGGTTGGCATCAATCATGTCCAGTTCTTGGCACCACAGTTTAGGAAAGATGTCAAGGCTTCAGAAAAACTGGAGAAAAGACATACAAGAATGGTTCCAGAAATGAGGGACTTCAGTTACATGGATAGATTGGAGAAGCTGGGGCTGTTCTCCTTGGAGAAGAGAAGCTTAAGAGGAGATTTAATAGAGGAGCTCAAAATCATGAGGTGTCTGGACAGAGTAGATAGGGCAAAACTGTTCCCATTAGCAGACGGGTCGAGAACCAGAGTACACTGATTTAAGGCTAATAGCAAAAGAAACAAAAGCGACATGAGCAAAAACTTTTTAATGCAGCGAGTGGTTAGGATCTGGAATGCACTGCCTGAGAATGTGGTGGAGGCAGATTCAAATGTGACTTTCAAAAGGGAATTGGCTAATTATCTGAAGATAAAAAAACTTGTAGACATATGGGAGAAGGCAGGGGAGTGGGACTAGCTAAGCTGTATTTGCAAAAAGCCGGCACCCATATGATAGGCCGAATAGCTTCCTTCTGTGCTGTAACCATTCTATGATTTGATGATTTGGGACACACACTTTAAACTGTCCTCCAGCTCTAATGTTTTTCTCAAGGAGAAATGAATAGGAATAACAAAATTGTCCTTCCGGAGAGTTTAATTACCCATTGGGGTTGGATTTCACTGCCTGCATCGGGTGTTAATAGTTGTGTAGACACTGAAAATAGTGGCACAGATTGTACTGTCCTCACTTTAACCTGTCACCACTGCTTTACCCTATTGTCCACCCTCTGACCCCACTTTAACAGATTGTTATGACCACAGCCGGTGTTAATTGCTGTGCAAACCAAATCCCAGGGGGAAACTTGGTTTAAGGGCTACACCCATTTTTTTGTATTCTGAAAACAAGAAGAAAACCTACCGATCTCAGCAGTAAGAGGTCCTGTGATACTTTTGGGGTTTTAAAAATTAGAAGTAAAAATTTTATTAACAAGAATAAAAGAAAACTTAAGCACATAAGATTACAGTTGCACAATTAAGGTTAGTCTTACAAAGCATTCCCCCAAAAAGACTCTCCACTTGGTGGGACCCACAAGCAAACACCTTCCAGGCAACACGCCCTTATAGATGTTTAACTATAAAAAAATCTAGTAATATTACCCAAGGTGGCTTTAATAAAGGCATACTTCATGACCTCTCAACTCTCTCCCACTCTGCTGTGGGATCCAAACTTCAGGATAAAATTGCTTGTTGCAGCCCAAGACTTTTCTGGCTTGCCTGAGTGGCTGGTTCAATCGGCACCTCCTCTCAGCCCAGAGCTAAGAGCTCCCAACTCAGCTCCAGCTCAACAGCCCTTGCAAAAGCAACCCTAAGCACCCCACAGTAAATCTAAAATACCACTTTTCCCTTTTCATCTCAGGTTCCATTGTTTTTTTTATATTCATTGAAGGGATGTGGGCTTCACTGGCTAGCCCAGCATTTTTTGCCCGTGAGAAGGTGCTGGTGAGCTGCCTTCTTAAACCACTGCAGTCCATGTGGTGTAGGTACACCCACAGTGCTATTAGGCAGAGAGTTCCAGGATTTTGACCCAATGACAGGTAAAGGAACGGTGATATATTTCCAAGTCAGGATGGTGAGTGGCTTGGAGGGGAACTTCCAGGTAGTGGTATTCCCATGTTCTTCTAGATGGTACTGGTTGTGGATTGGGATAGTGCTATCTAAGGAGCCTTGGTGAGTTTCTGCAGTGCATCTTATAGATGGTACACACTGTTGCCACTGTTCGTTGGTGGTGGAGAAAGTGAATGTTTGTGGGTGGGTTGCCAATCAAATGGGCTGCTTTGTCCTGGATGTGTCAAGCTTCTTGAGTGTTGTTGGAGCTGCACTCATCCAGGCAAGTGGAGAGTATTCCAACACACTCCTGACTTGTGCCTTGCAGATTGTGGAGAGGTTTTGGGGAGTCAGGAGGTGGGTTACTTGCCACAGGATTCCTAGCCTCTGACGTGCTCTTGTAGCCTAAGTATTTATATGGATAGTCCAGTTCAGTTTCTGGTCAATGGTAACCCCCTGGATGTTGATAGTGGGAGATTCAGCGATGGTAATGCAATTGAATGTCAAGGGCCGATTGTTAGATTCTGTCTTGCTGGAGATGGTCATTGTCTGGCACTGTGTGGCTTGAATGTTACTTGCCACTTGTCAGCCCAAGCCTGAATGTTGTCCAGGTCTTGCTGCATTTGGACACAGACTGCTTCAGTATTTGAGTCGTGAATGGTGCTAAACATTGTGCAATTATCGGCGAACATCCTCACTTCTGATCTTGTGATGGAAGGAAGGTCATTGATGAAGCAGCTGAAGATGGTTGAGCCGAGGACACTACCCTGAGGAACTCCTGCAGTGATGTCCTGCTGTTGAGATGATTGACCTCCAGCAGTCACAACCATCTTCCTTTGTGCTAGGTATGACTCCAACCAGCAGAGAATTTCCCACAAATTCCTATTGACTCCAGTTCTGCTGAGGCTCCTTGATGCCACACTCGGTCAAATGCAGCCTTGATGTCAAGGGCAGTCATTCTCACCTCATGGGTCGAGTGCAGCTCTTTTGTCCACGTTTGAACGAAGGCTGTAATGAGGTCAGGAGCTGAGTGGCCTTGGCAGAACCCAAACTGAGCATCAGTGAGCAGGTTATTGCTAAGCAAGTGCCACTTGATAGCACTGTTGATGACCCCTTTCATCACTTTACTGATGATCGAGAGTAGACTGATGGGGTGGTAATGGCAAGGTTTGATTTGTCCTGCTTTTTGTTTACAGGACATACCGCATTTTCCACCTCTTCGAAATTCAAATCCTTCCAAATATAAAATCTTTCATGTCTCTATCTTGTCTTATCTATCGGGTCAATAATATGTAATACCACTCTTTTGTTTGCTTATGGAACTCCTGCAAGATTCAAACATGTTTCTTGTTATCCCGACTCCCCTTTGATATTCAAGCAAACTTTTCTAAAAATGCAAATGGTAGATCCAACCTATTCACTGGTACCTCAAACCTAACACCTCTATCCTTTTCATGTTTCAACCTTCCCAGACAGCCTGCCTCCTATTAATCTCTACCCAGTTTAATTAAATCATACACACACGCACATACAGTCTTTTCCATGGAATAACATAATATTCCCCAGAAATATTTTTCAAAAAATCCATTTCTCACACAGATGCTGCCACTCTTTATATGATAGTGGGCTGGATTTTTGCTCGAGGTAGCTTGAGTTTGGGAATCTCCTGGCTTGGCATGCCCACCTCGGGAAGAAGTGCCCAAATGGCCCGATGATGTGTGTACGTGATGGAATCAGACCTGCCAACCCCAGACGCTGATTAAAAAGCCCACTGTAGTTTTCTGAGGCTTCATCCCAATTGTATTGTTATACATTAGGCCCTCCAACCCTCACTCCCACACCCCCTCATGCTCCACCCACTCCCATACATGCTAACCCATGCCTAACCATGCCCCCCACCCATCCCCAATGGCCTCTCATATCCTCTATACCAACTCACGCACACCACCCATCCCCCTGGCCACTTATAGCCTCCATGCCAACCCATGTACCACACACATTACAGCCCCAATTGCCAATTTAGTGCCAACTCATGAACCCCCCCCCATTCCCACGGCCCCTTATAGCCCCTATGCCAACTCATGCCAACCCATTCCTCCCATGTACCACGCTTTGCTGTTACACCCTCCATGCCAACTCACCCAGTATCTACCATGGGAAGACCTCAGGAGCTATGCTGAGATGAGATAAAGGGGGGAATCATCCCAGATATGCACTAAGTGCGTTAGTGGGCAAGTAAAATTACATTTTACCCACCAGCCCCAATGGTGGCTTTTCACGCCATATTGTTCCAAACCCACCATATTAATTATGCATTTCCGGGAAGCACGCCATTTCCATGGTGGCCAGGCTCCCATTCACCCACCAAGCCATTACCTCACCGCTTCATATGCTGGGCACCATATTTAAAGTGCAGCCACATGCACACTTCTCAGTGCTTCCAGCCCAGGACTGCTGCATAGAGGACATGGCCCTGAAAGACTGCAGCCCCCAGGTTCAATGACGCGTCCCTCCAGTGCCTTTTGGGTGCTGTGGAGGCCCGTCGTGATGTCCTCTACCCACGTTCTGGCCGCAGGGAGGGCAGCAACATCACCAATCCAGCACGGGAGGCGGTGGCAGCGATGGTCAGTGCCAACACCCTGCAAATGAGGGCAGCCACCCAGTGTTACAAGAGGATGAATGATCTCTTCCGTTCCACCAGGGTAAGTCATTCTTCTCATCATTCTCAACTCTCACGCTCACAAACCCATCACACATCCACAGGGCCCTCACTCACTGCCAGTTCAAGGGACATCACTATTCACTCTCTCTCACACACCTTCACCTGCCCTGCGGATGGTGTCCTCATCCCATCCATGGCACCACTCACCATCCACACATGCCAGGCACAATTATCATCTGGCCTGGCAGGGTCCTGCTTACCCTCTCTCCATCTCTATTCATGCAGGACAAGCTGGCACACAAGAGGAACAGGTCGCAAACTGGTGGAGGAATGCTTGAAATCAAGGTCCTGACAGACTTTGAATGTAGAGTCATCCAGTTGGCCGGAGATGATCTGGACAATTCCCAATGGTGCTGATGGTAAAGTTGGTGGTGCTCTACCAAGTGAGGGTCCAGCAGTGCAACATCCATGAGACAACTATGCTGTGAGTGATGTGTCCTCTTTCACAGGTTACTGCCATGCATTAATTATCTCCCCTTGCTTTCGCAGGCACATCTGGGAAACTGCCAAGAGAGTCCGCCACTCTGAGCCTCCAATCAAGCCCCGAGGGAAGCTCAGAAGAAGAATCCGCTGAAACCCTCCCTGAAGACCCATCAAGCACTCACCCACACCCTCCACCAGCGCAGACACGCACCTCTTGGGCACCTATAGGGAGGAGGACCAGCAGGTGCACACCCAGGGGCCATCCACGCAGGGGACTCCGGGAGTGTCCGGCCCATCCGAATCCCCTCCCTGTAACCTTAGCAACCCCAGCTCCACAGACCGAGGAGGGTGCCACTGCCACGCAGCAGGACCCCGAAAGCAGGCCGGGGCCCTCCACGTCTCAGCTCTCCAGAGGACGCCCATCCAGGTCATCACAGACAGGGCATAGCAGTCAGCAGGCTGCCTCCACTTCCACTGTGGATGTCCAGGGAGCACCAATACGTAGTAGCAGGGTTATGAAAGTTAAGAAGATGTAGCTGCACAGCCTGGGCACGGGTGTTAATCACTTGTACATAATGTTTACTATTGTAAATAAAATCCCAAGAATATCTCCCTGCCTACGGCTCTCAGAATCACAGAATCTTAACGGCACAGAAGGAGGCCATTCAGCCCATTGTGCTTGCACCGGATCTCCACTGAGCATTATGACTCAGTGCCATTGCCCTGCCTTTCCCCCAAAACCCTGAACATTGTTCCTATTCAAATAATCATCTAATGCACTCTTGAATGCCTCGATTGAACTTGCCTCCACCGCACTTCCAGGTAGTGCATTCCAGATCCGAACCACTCATTATGTGAAAAAGTTTTTTCTCACGTCATATTTGCTTCTTTTGCAAATCACTTTAAATCTGTGCCCTCTCATTCTTGATCCGTTTACGAGTGGGAACAGTTTTTCCCTATCTACTCTGTCCAGCCCCTCATGATTTTGAAAACTTCTATTAAATCTCCTCTTAGCCTTCTCTCCAAGGAAAACAGTCCTAACTTCTCCAATCTATCCTCATAGCTGAAGTTTCTCATCCCTGGAACCATTCTTGTAAACCCCTTCTGCCCTCACTCCAATGTGTTCACATCCTTCCTATAATATGGTGCCCAGAACTGTACACAATGTTCCACCTGAGGTCTTATATAAATTCAGCATAACCTCCCTGCTCTTATACTCTATGCCCCTATTAATAAAGCCCAGGATACTATATGCTTTATTAACTGATCTCTCCACCTGCCCTGCCACCTTCAATTATCTATGCACATAAACACTCAGGTCTTTCTGCTCCTGCACCCCCTTCAAAATTCCACCCCTTATTTTATAATGTCTGTCCATGTTCTTTCTACCAAAAATGCATCACCTCACACTTCTCCACATTGAACTTCATCTGCCATCTATCTGCCCACTCCACCAACTTGTCTATGTCCTCTTGAAGTTTCACACCATCCTCCTCACAGTTCGCAACATTCCCAAGCTTCATATTATCTGCAAAATTAGAAATTGTCCCCTGCACACCAAGGTCTAGATCATTAATATATATCAGGAAAAGCAAGGGTCCCAATACCAATCTCTGGGGAACTCCACTACAAACCTTCCTCCAGCCTGAAAAATATCCATTGACCATTACCCTCAGCTTCCCATTTTTCAGTCAATTTTGTATCCACGTTGCTACTGTCCCTTTTATTCCATGAGCAATAACTTTTCTCACAAGTCTGTTGTGTAGCACTGTGTCAAATGCCTTTTGAAAGTCCATGTACATCACATCAACAGCATTACTCTCATTGACCTTTTCTGTTACCTCTTCAAAAAACTCCAGCAAGTTAGTTAAACATGATTTCCCCTTTAGAAATCCATGCTGGCTTTTCTTTATCTACCCATATTTTTCCATGTAACTACTAATTCTATCCCAAATAATTGTTTCTAGAATCTTGCCCACCACTGAAGTTAAACTGACAGGTCTGTACTTGCTGGGCTTTTCCTTATAACCTTTATGGAACAAGGGCATAATGTTTGCAATTCTGCAGGCCTCTGGCTCCTCCCCTGAATTTAGGGAAGACTGAAAGATTATGGCCAGTGCCCCTGCAATTTCTACTCTCACTTCCTTTAATATCCTTGGATCATCTCGTCCAGTCCTGATGCCTTGTCAACTTTAAGTACCGACAGTCTATTCAACACTTCCTCCTTACCAATTTTGAACCCTTCTAGTGACAGAGTTTCTTCATCTGTCACCTTGGCCTGGGTAGCATCTACTTCCTTGGTAAAGATGGATGCAAAGTATTCATCTAATACCTCAGCCATGGCCCCTTCATCCATGCATAAATTCATTTTTGGGTCCCTTTACCACCCTTTTACTATTTCTATGCCTATAGAAGACTTTGGGATTCCCCGTTATGTTGGCTGTCAGTCTTTTCTCATAATCCCTCTTCAGCCTCACACTCCCTGGACACATGACTGATGCCTCCACCTGAAGATCAATGGAGTGTCCTCACTGCATGTCGTCATCATCCTCCTGCAATCGAGCGACTATTAGAGCCTCCACTGTGTCTCCATAATAGGAGCCTTATCACAGAGGGTATGTGCCATGCTATAAGCCAGACAGGCGTCAAATAGTCACAGATGCAATGTGAGGACCTATGGGGTCTCCTCACTGCATTTCATCATCATCGTCTCCAAATCTAGCAGCTATGAAGGCCTCCTGCACGCGCCAGCCTCGTCTGGCCAGTGCGAAGGCCTCATCACCGTCATTGTCACCTTTGAGGGCTTCCTCACCCTCATCACCATCGACGTTCTACTCATTGGAGATGACCTCCAGCTCCTGGATCTCCTCCTCAGCCAGCTCCTCTTCCCGCAGGAGCACCAGCTTGTAAAAGACGCAGCAGGCGATGACAATGCATGACACCCTCTGCGGACAGTATTGCAGGGCTCAACCAGACCGGTCCAGGCACCAGAACCTCATTTTCAGAGAGTCAAGGTTTGATCAGGGATAGTCGGCATAGCTTTGTCAGAGGGAGGTCATGCCTAACAAATTTGATTGAATTTTTTGAGGAGGTGACCAGGTGTGTAGATAAGGGTAGTACAGTTGATGTAGTTTATATGGATTTCAGCAAAGCCTTTGTCATGGTCCCACATGGGAGACTTATAAAGAATGCAAATGCACATGGGATACAGGGTAATTTGATAAGGTGGAATCAAAATTGGCTGAATTGTAGGAGACAGAGGGTGACGATAGAAGGATGCTTTAGTGACTGGAAGCAAGTGTCCACAGGGATCTGTGCTGGGTCCCCTATTATTTGTCATTTATATAAACGACATAGATGACTACCCTATGTGGGGGATAGGATTAGTAAGTTTGCAGATGACACAAAGATTGGCCGGGTGGTTAACAGTGAAGTTGAGTATCTTCGGCTGCAGGAAGATATAGACGGGATGGTCAAATGGGCAGATAAGTGGCAGATGGAATTTAACCCTGAAAGGTGTGAGGTGATACATTTTGGACGGAGTAATTTGACAAGGAAGTATTCAATGAACGGCATGACAGTGGGAAGTTCTGAGGAACAAAGGGAACTTGGCGTGTGTTTCCATAGATATCTGAAGGCGGAGGGGCATGTTAGTGGGGTGGTGAAAAAAGCATACGGGACACTTGCCTTTATCAATCGAGGCATAGATTACAAAAGTAGGGAGATCATGTTGGAGTTGTATAGAACCTTGGTGAGGCCACAGCTGGAGTACTGTGTGCAGTTCTGGCCGCCACATTATAGGAAGGATGTGATTGCACTGGAGGGGATGCAGAAGAGATTCACCAGGATGTTGCCTGGGATGAAACATTTAAGGTATGAAGAAAGGTTGATTAGATTTGGGTTGTTTTCGTTGGAGCAGAGAAGACTGAGGGACGACCTGATCGAGGTGTACAAGATTATGAGGGGCATGGACAGGGTGGATAGAGAGCAGCTTTTCCCCTTAGTTGAAGGGTCAGTCACGAGGGGACACAAGTTCAAGGTGAGGGGCAGGAGGTTTAGGGGGGATGTGAGGAAAATCTTTTTTACCCAGAGGGTGGTGACGGTCTGGAATGCACCGCCTGGGAGGGTGGTGAAGGCAGGTTGCCTCACATCCTTTAAAAAGTACCTGGATGAGCACTTGGCACGTCATAACATTCAAGGCTATGGGCCAAGTGCTGGTAAATGGGATTAGGTAGGTAGGTCAGGTGTTTCTCACATGTCAGTGCAGAATCAATGGGCCAAAAGGCCTCTTCTGCACTGTGTGATTCTGTGATCTTGATGGTCTGCTCCACCAAGTTGCTGGTTACAGCATGAGCCTCATTATACCATTGCTCTGCTGCAGTCTGAGGCCACCGCACGGGTATCATCAGCCACGTTCTCTGCGGGTAGCCCTTGTCCCCGAGGAGCCAAACCTACAGTCTCTGTGGGCCCTGGACGACGTCAGGCATCTGTGACCAACTGAGAATGTAGGAGTGATGCACTCTCTCTAGAAACTGTGCACAGACCAGCGGGATGCATTTGTGGTGCTCGCACACCAGCTAAACATTCAGTGAATGGAAGCCCTTGTGATTGACAAAGTTGGCCGCAAAGGTGATCTGAGCACCATGTGAGTGCAATTAATGGTACCCTGCTCCTGTGGGAAACCGGAGATCTGGGCAAATGCAATCACTCTTGCATCCTGGCTCTCTTGGTCCCAGGCGAAATGCACAAAGTTGTGTGCCCTCGCAAAGATGGCATCTGTGACCTCATGGATGCATTTGTGGGTGGAGGCTTGTGATATCCCACAGATGTCACCTGTGGAGCCCTGAAAGGAGCCACTGGCTTTAAAATTGAGGCTGCGGTCACTTTCACAGCCACTGGCAATGGATGCTCTCCGTGTCCCCTAGCACCAAATCCTGCAGCAGCTGGCAGATGTGACCGACCAGTTCCCTAGACATACGCAGTCTTCAGCGACACTGGTTCTTAGTTATCTGCAGGAATGAGAGGCTGGGTCTAGCTAGGCACCAACCAGCAATGGTTTGCTGTGGCTCTTCAGCAGCATGTGGGGAAGCCCCAGCCGCTCCTTCTTCCTGATGGTGCTGCTCCTCTTTCTGCACAGACAGGCACCTCTGTTGCTCTCTTCTCTGTAATCTCCACGCTCTGTAAGCCACGAAGCAAGCAGTTAGTTCACCAGGCTCCATGCTCCTGATGTACTCCTCCTGCAGGATAAAAGAGAGAGATGCGTGGGTTAGTATGGGTGGACTCAGACCCTGTCTTGATTAAGTCTGAAGGCCCCTTAACGCATCCCAGAGAGTGCTGGCCACCACTTGGATGGCCAGAGTTTAGTAAGCTGTATGGGTGCCTGAAACCCCACCCACCTCCGCTATACTCCACCTGACCGATTGGCAGCAGCTTTGCCCAATGGACTGCATGCTGTGCTCTCAGCTCAGGCGCAGGCATTCTCCTAACCCGCACTGCAAGGCTGCACTGTTAGCTTGAACCACGGGGGAGACTGGTTGAAACTGGGATGATGTATTATGACCAATGCAGTTGGTGAAGTGGAGTTATTTTAAAATCCCAGAGGGAAACTTTAAACAACTGTCATAAGCTATAATTTTAAGTGTTATGTTTGAGGTGCGACTCTAAACTCAGGAATCAGACCATTAGTTCTCGAGGTTTTACATTGAACTAAATGAAACATTTTATTAATTTACACAGGTTAAAATAAATGTACACATGGCTATAAATTAATACTATCATAGCTTTTAACAAATTCCCAAACTAATCTCCACCAAGGCAACCGCAACCCATAGACTTAACCAGACACCAGGCAAAGCATTTTCACCTTACGAATTCAAAATTAGGTTCTTTTCACTGTGGAGCCAGTTGAAAGCTTGCAGCTGCCTTTTGATCTTACATTGCCTCTGCCTGCATACCCGAAAACTACTGAAGTTATACCTACCACCACTAATTAAATTCGAATTCTCATAGTCTCACCAGCCTCTTTGAACTTTACCTTTTAATAATAAAACCCCATTCATTGTACCAATTTTATTAGTAATATAAACATATGGCTTGGTAGCTACTAGGCATCAAGCTTCCACCCCACTTCTTGAATGCTCTATTCAGAAAATGCATACACACGCTATCTCCCTTCCATATCAAAACTAGTACCCATCAAAGCACCCAGACTAGCTGTCTTTAATCCAATTAAGACATACCCATAGACTAACCATTATTTTAAAAGAAAAATATTTTCCAAAATATTATATACATTAATAGCTTCATGACATCCCCCTCCTTATCGAAAAATGAACCATCATAATTCTAAAAGACAGCTTCATTTTAGTAACCCATCTCACACTATCGCCAGTTCAGTGGCCAGGTTTTTTTTCAAATGTCCCAATTTCCTTTAAACTTCAAACTCTTGATAACACATCTGTGAACAGATTTTCTCTTCCAGCAATATGTATAATGCATGGATTAAATGGTTGTAACAATTTACTCCATCTGAAAAGCCTTGCACTTTTCTCACAAAATCTGTCCAAAAACTTCAAAGGATTATGGTCTGTACAAACAATTGTTTCTGATGAATTGCTTACAACATAAATTTCAAAATGTTGCAATGCTAACACCAAACTCAAAGGCCAGGATTTTCCCCTCGGCGGTTTGGGGGCGGGGCCCGCTCGCCGAGGGGAAAATGACGTGGGATGATGTCGGGAGGAATCCTCGACGTCATCCCGGGCCATTTAAATTTTTAGGAAGTCGGACGGACAGCGAAATCAGCTTTCCGCCCACCGACGTGTCAATGGCCAATTAAGGCCATTGAGAGGCTAGTTAAGATAATTAAAGTCCTGCCCGTCCAAGCTTAAGGCTGGCGGGCAGGCCAGGAGCCCCAGCGGGTTCCAGATTATTCATGAAACTTCATCCACTGGCGGGATGAAGTTTCATGTCCGTGTTTTAAAAATGTAATAAATTTTGTGTGTTTATTATTAACATGTCCCATCTCGTGTGGCATTGTCACATGAGGGGGACATGTTAATAATTTTAATATTTTTCTAATTTTTAGACTTTACTTACCTTTTACGAATCTCCCTGAGACAGGACTTTGCCTTAGGGAGCAGTGCACTCTTTCACGCGCATGCACTAAAGAGCACACATTGACAGATGGGGATTCCCTCCACCCCCCCGCACAGGAAGTGTATAGTGCTTCCTGTTGGGCAGGCCGCAGGATGGGCCTTAATTGGCCCGCCCACTCAAAATGGCGGCGAGCCCCGTTTCGGCGGCGGGGGTCGGCTGTCCGCCCGCCGCCGAGCCGATGGGACCCACACGCCATCCGAAGGCAAAATTCTGCCCAAAGTCTCTTTGATAGTTGAATATCTTCTTTGTTGTACATTCAGTTTCCATGAAAAATACCCAATCGGTTTTTCAATTCCAGTGTCATCTTCTTGTAACAGGACAGCCCCAATGCCTATATCGCTTGCGTCAATGGCCAACCTGAATCGCTTGGCATAATTGGGCACTGCCAACACTGGTGTCGTAGTTAATATAGTTTTCAAACTATCAAATAACTTCTGACACCCGAGTGTCCATTGAAACTTCTTGTTCTTTCTTAATAGTTTAGTCAGTGGAGCAACCACTTGGCTAATATTTGGTACAAATTTCTGGTAAAACCAACTCATTACCAGAAATCTCAAAACTTCTCGTTTTGTTGTAGGCACTGGGAAATCCCCGATAGCCTTGACTTTCACATCTCTTGGAGCCACCTTACCATGTCCAATGGTGTGGCCCAGATCTGTAACTTGTGCTTTTGCAAATTCACTTTTAGCCAAGTTCATCTCCAAATTAGCTTCTTGTAGTCGAGTAAATAATTCTTTCAGATGCTGTAAATGCTCCTCCCACATCTGACTGAAAACAGTTAGATCATCAATATAAACCGCACAATTGCTTAGATCCGCAATTACTTTGTTTGTCAGTCTTTGAAATATCGCAGGTGGATTCTTCATACCTAATGGCATGACTTTAAACTGATAGAGTCCACTTGGCGTTATGAAAGCTGATATCTCCTTTGCCCTCTCCGACAATAGTACCTGCCAATATCCTTTTAGCAAGTCAATCTTTGTGATAAATTTTGATTGTCCCACTTTCTCAATGCAATCCTCCAACCATGGTATGGGATATGAATCCGCTTTTGTCACCGCATTCACTTTTCGATAGTCCACCTACAGTCTTTGTGTTCCATCTGTTTTCGGTGCCAATACAACAAGTGAACTCCAGTTATTACAACTAGACTTAATGATATCATTTTGAAGTATGAAATCAATTGCTTTTTGTACTTGTGATAACTTTGCTGGATTTAGTCTATAAGGTTGTTGCCTTATTGAAGATGATATTTCTATACGTACATCCCCCAAGTCACCTCATCCGCAGGGAAGACCTTGCCCCCACGTCTCCAACGTACTTCAACCATGAAGTCTAACAGGCGATCTGGGCAAGGCTGCGCAACGTTCCTGTGTACTCACCTCCGAGTTCACCTCAAAGTGCAGCCCACCAAATGCATGCCTCATATATGCTGTTGTGAAACATGAGGATGGACGATCCAGCGTGGGGGGTTGATTCTGACGAGCTGGCCTTATAATGATATGCAGATATATTATAATGAGGTTCCCGATGTTCAATGGTGGGAAACGCAGCCCACCATCGACGGGCTGAGCGGATGATTGCAAACTGGTTTCACGATGTCGTGAAACCGATTTTTGGTCTTCTTGCTATATTGTCCATTCACACCACCAAACATGCCCAACGCCAGTGGGCACGAACGATTCCACCAAACTTCTAAATATCTATTATAGAATTCATTATACAAAAAGATTTCCATTAATGAAAGCCCGTTCAATACATTTAAATTCCATCAAGAGCTTAATTCCTTATACAAACAAATATCAGTATTCATAACCCACCTCAAAGATAGCTAATCTTTAAGAGTGACCTCTTTGAGCTGTCAATGAAACTTTGAGCTTACAATCCCCCACTGTGATAATGATAGATTGTGGAAAGCAGCCAAGCATTAACAATAGTATAATGTAATAGTATAATAGCACTTAGGGTTATGTCAAAAAACAGCTATTGAAACTGGTAGAACAGGTTTTTTTTCAACTCTCACACACACAAGTAGGCAGTTTTTTTAAGGGGCTGGCCTTTAAGTAATTTGATAGCTTGATAGTTCTACAGACTTTATCTATCCTTCAAGAGCATTTATGACTTCTTATGATTTGTAACTCCCACATTGCGGGTTAAGGCCTTTGCTACAATAAAAATGAGGTCTGTTTGAACTCAGCACTGAGTTCAAATGACCTGGCTGAGTTTGGGCTTCCCTGCCTCTGTTCCCCCATGGCAAAAATAGAATCTGTCGGAAATGGATGCAGGACTTCCGGATCCGGGTCCCACCCAGTCAGTCGTCTCCTTGACTCCATGAAAATCCAGCCCTTTATGCCTATCAGAAATTCCATCCTTTGATTGACTGACAGCCTGTTATTGACGGGAAATTTATGGGCAGCTCAATTGTGAGAGGAAGAAAAGGATTGGCCTTCAAAATGATTCTATCCTCCCTCAATCAATTATTGTCCCACTTGTCTCACACCCACTCAATGTCCAGAATCAAAATCAACCCTATTAATTGTGACAAAGAAGAAAGAATTGGAGAAAAAAGAATGGGATTCCTGATATGCATGCAGGTCTGCTCCCTTAAACAGATAGTTAGTTGGTTGACATTGGGGAATGTGCTCCTAGATGTGGTTCTGAGCATTGAAACAGATCCGGTTACTCACCTAAATGCAAGTGAGCACCTGGGAAGTGGTGACCACAATATGATGTGATTTAATATTTAACCACAGAGTGAAGAGGTCAGTTAACAAACAAGAAAGTCAGATTGTAATGGGGCAAAGTTCAAAAAGGTGCTGAGTGAGCTACAGGCAGGTGGAAAGAGAAATTGTCACACAGGATTATAATGTAACAGTGGAATGTTTAAAAAAAATAAATTGTTAAGATCCAAAATAAGGAGAGTCCTTTAAAATAAATCTACCGATAGTATTGATAAATGAAGAGGTTGGAAACCAATAAAATCGAGGAAGGTGAACTATGAGTATAATAATGAAGAGAAACTAAAGGAGAATGTGAGAAAAAGTTGAGAGCAGGTTAAGGAAAGCTAAGAGGGAGCAAGGAGGAAGTGTCAAAAAACCTCAAAGGGAACAAGAAATTTCACAAATATATCAGTAAAAGAGAACTTCTAAAGTGATATGGGACCCAAGAGGGGATGATTGTCAATTTGTAGATGATAATCAAAAATAGCAGAGGTATTTAATAAATAATTTATATTGATCTTGACTAAAGAGAAGGATATTGGTGTGAAGGTATGGAGCATAAACACCAGCATATACCTATTGGGCCAAATGGTCTGTTTCTTTTTGTATCCATTCACCAGATGTGGGCTTCGCTGGCTGGGCCAACATTTATTGCCCATCCTTAGTTGCCCTTGAGAAGGTGGTGGTGATCTGCATTCTTGAACCGCTGCAGTCCATGTGGTGTAGGTACACCCACAGTGCTGTTAGGGAGGGAGTTCCAGGATTTTGACCCAGTGACAGTAAAGGAACGGCAATATATTTCCAAGTCAGGATGGTGAGTGACTTGGAGGGGAACTTGCAGGTAGTGGTGTCCCCATTTATCTGCTGTCCTTGTCCTAGATCGCAATGGTTGTGGGTTTGGAAGGTGCTGCCTCAGGAGCCTTGGTGAATTCCTGCAGTGCATCTTGTAGATGGTACACACTGCTGCTACTGTGTGTCAGTGGTGGAGAGAGTGAATGTTTGTGGATGTGGTGCCAATCAAATGGGCTGCTTTGTCCTGGACGGTGTCAAGCTTCTTAAGTGTAGTGGGAGTTGCACTCTTCCAGGCAAGTGGAGAGTATTCCATCACACTCCTGACTTGCGCCTTGTAGATGGTGGATATAAACAAATATGAAATAACTACTTTGTCAAGATAAAGATCGAAAAGGAGAAGTGAATCTTGAAGTGTTTTAAAGTGAGATGAGCAAGATAGTGATGGTTCAAAAAACATTTAGATAAATTAGTTGGACTAAAGGAAGGCAAAGCCCAAGCAGATACAACCCAGGAACCCAAAGTACAGGAGAAAAGAAATTGACAAGACCCTGGAAATTATGAACAGAAATTAAGGTTGGCCCCTCAGTGTCAGGTTCAGAGGCAGGAGGCCATGTGATCAACAGAAGGATGCAGGGTAGCAATCCCGCCACCTCCTCCCGATCAAATCCAGGGCAGGAAGGCTTGAGGACAGCCTTCCCACCTGGAGCCCGGCTTTTGTTTTGTTATTCATTCATGCGATGTGGGCGTCGCTGGCTAGGCCAGCAATTATTGTCCATCCCTAATTGCCCTTGTTCAGAGGGCATTTAGGACTCAACCACATTGCTGTGAGTCTGGAGTCACATGTGGGCAGACCAGGTAAGGACAGCAGATTTCCTTCCCTAAAGGACATTAGTGAACCAGATGGGTTTTTATTACAACTGCCAATGGTTTCATGGTCATCATCAGACTTTTAATTCCAGATTTTTAATTGAATTCAAAAATTTCACCATTGTGATGGGATTTGAACATTGGTCCCCAGAGCATTACCCTGGGTCTCTGGAACAGTAGTCCAATGACAATACCACTATGCCACCACCACCACCACCACCTCCTCCCCTCAAGACCTTTAAATGGCCATGGGACCAGGGTGATGGGGATCCTGATGACCATGAGAGGAGGGGCAAAGGGTGTGTGACGTGTGGGGGGTCATTAACATGAAACCAAAGAATTCATAACTGAGGTTGGATTCAAACCAGCAATCTTCAAGCTCGGCTGCTTCTCCAGGGGCTCCAAATGCCACCTTGTAGCCGACAGTGGGAACCCGGTACAAATACATAAATAACAAAGAGACACAGAGCTGCAAGGTCAGACTCCAGGTAGACTCTGAGAACACTGGCCAATCAGAGCTTTAGAACTACAGATCAAATGCCATCCCGGAAAGAAACAATACATGATATGGGACAATCAAAACTACAGGATGGTCCCATAAGAAAACTATCCCACTTACAATCACCTCTATCTGCAACCTGAAATATAGACCGGGATTTGATGTGGGTGACGGGAGTTTTGCCCACCTGTTGGAGAACCGCTGGGAGCCCCATGTCGCTTTTCTCCAGGAGGCCAGACGCAATTCCGAGGTAATCAGGCTCTTACCTGGGCAGAATCAGGTCTCCTGTTGGATTTTGTCTCCAGTGGGCGAGACCTGTCAGCCACATTAAATCCAGATTGTATTTCAGGTTCCACAGAAAATGGATGAGCCAGAGGACTGGAGAGTGAGCGGCTAATTTAGTCCCATGTTTTGAGGGGAAAACTAGCTAATCAGGTAATTACAGGCCTATTAGTTTAACATTTGGAGTAAGGGAAATGTTAGAATTTGAATTTGGATGAAATTATCACGTACCTATGTTAAAGAGAAAAAAAAGACGTAGATGGTAGATGGAATTCAATGCCAACAAGTCTGAGTGAAATATTTTGGTAAAGATAACATTTATTACAATGGAAGGAGGCTGGGTGCTGTGAGAAGCAGAGGGATTTGGGGTTTGGGTCACAAAACATTAAAGGCAGCATCTTCAGTTAATAAGGCTATAAATACAAGTTAGTGGAATTCTAGGTTCTATCATAGAGAGCTGTAGAATATAAAAGCCAGTAGAATGTAAAACTGTACTAAAACCTGTTACAGTACTGGGTGCACTGGTACCCATACTATCTGAAGGATATTGGGGCTTTAAAGAGGGTACGGTGTGGATTCACTGGGATGTTGCCAGGTATGAGGAAATATAAATACAAAAATTAGAGCCTATTCATTAGAACGACACAGATATGATAAAGTGTATAAAATTATAAAAAGCTGAGACAAGAAGCAGGCTGTTTCCACTTACTGGGTTCTAGAGCTACAAAATTAAACAATAAGGGATTTAGAATATAGGGGGAAGGGAAATCTCCTCAGACAGAGAGTTGTGAAGCTATGGAATTCACTTCCAAGGTTAGTGGTTCAAGTAGAAATGATGTCAGCATTCAGAATTAGACTGAGCAGGTGGAATGTAAAAATATATCAATTAGTTTCTAACTATTAAGATTGGAAAGAAAAATGGTCAAATTTCCATTCTTTGCATTCCGTTTGAACAGAAAGATTGGCGGATTAATTGCAGTCATTTATTTGATCCTATAAATGAAGATAGACATCATTTTAGGCCTCTAAACCTACCTTGGTAGTTTGCTGCTTTCCACAGGGCACCAGGCATATACTTCACAAGTCCCATTGCTCAAACACCGGCCTGTTTTTACTCCTATTGGGCATAAGAAAACATCTACTGCAGCTGAGTTAAATCCAGAACCATAACAAGTTGGCTTATTTTGCTCTTTTAAAAGACCTGGACTTAGTTGCTTTTAAACTGTTTTTATCCTTTTTGAGTCATTCCCAACTTTTCCCATTACACAGAAATAGGAATCAATGTTAGAGAAAAGTTTTGCCTTATTCTCTCGATTCCTGGAACCTGCTTTGGAACTTAAAACAAATAAAAAGCCTCAAACCATTGCTCAAGTTAATCGTCACACAGAGGCCTCAACAGGGAATGTCTAAACACAGAGGGATATGGGGGTTCAGATTCACCGGGCACTAAAGGCAGCACCTCCAGATAATAAGGCTGTAAATAAAAGCTAATAGAATTCTAGGATCTATCATAAAGAGGTATAGAATATAAAAGCCAATAGAATATAAAACCTTACTGTTGCAGCAAGAACATCTTCCATTTATACAGCACCTTTCATTACAAAGTTTTCCTAAAGCATTGCACAATATTATAAATAAAAAGCCAGAGCAGAAATTAGAGAGTGTGAACAAAATGGGATTTAAGGAGAGGATGGTTGAGGGCTGAAGATATTTAGCAAGGGAATTCAAAGTGTGGGGACAGGCAACTGTATGGATAAAGGTAGGGAGGATTCACAAAAACTCAAAGGGACTGACAGTTTGGATGTAAGAGGGTTTATGGGCCCAAGGGAGGTAACAAAGGTACAGTGAGTGAGGCTTTGGAGAAGTTTAAACACAAAGATAAGAACTGGAGGAATTAGGGGACCAAAAGACAATGGAGGTCAGCAGATGAAAGTGATGGATGAGCAATACTTGGTGTGGAATAGGATACAGGCAGCAGTGTTTGGATGAGTTGAGTGTTGAAGCTGGGACACTTGCCAGAAGAACATGGAGTAACGGGTGGATTTTCACTGTCTTCACCTAGGGCTAAAAGGTGTTAAGAATCTCGGAGTGCAATCAAGAAGCTCTGACCATTAAAACTACAATGTGGCTGGTGCAATTTTGAAAGAGGCCTGTCACTGGGTTTTCAAAATCTGTCCCTCCTGCTTTTTAACAAAGAAATGATGCTTGTCTGCTATGGACTGGCTGGAATATGCTCTATGTTCAGTTTGATCAGGTCTTTTTTTTCAGCTTTTCACAGGATGTGGGCATCACTGGCTAGGCCAGCACTTTTAATGCCCATCCCTAATTACCCTTGAGAAGGTGGTGGTGAGCCGCTGCAGTCCATGTGATGTAGGTACACTCACATTGCTGTTAGGGAGTTCCAGGATTTTGACCCAGTGACAGTGAAAGAACGACGATACATTTCCAAGTCAGGATGATGAGTGGTTTGGAGGAGAACTTGCAGGTAGTGGTGTTCCCATGTAACTGCTGCCCTTGTCCTTCTAGGTAGTAGAGATCCTGGGTTTGGAAGGTGCTGTCGAAGGACCCTTGGGTTGCTGCAGTGCATCTTGTAAATGGCACACACTGCTGCCACTGTGCGTTAGTGGTGGAGGGAATAGATGTTGAAGGTGATCGATGGGCTGCCAATCAAGCAGGCTGCTTTGTCCTGGACAGTGTCAAGCTTCTTGAGTGTTGTGGGAGCTGCACTCATCCAGGCAAGTGAGGAGTATTCCGTCACACTCTTGACTTGTGCCTTGTAGATGGTGGACAGGCTTTGGACAGTCAAGAGGTGAGTTACTCTCTGCAGAATTCCCAGCCCCTGACCTGCTCTTGTAGCCATAGTGTTTATACGGCTAGTCCAGTTTAGTTTCTGGTCATGTCAATGGTAACCCTCAGGATGTTGATAGTGAGGGATTCAGCAATGACCAGGCCTTTGAATGTCAAGGGGAAATGGTTGGATTCTCCCTTGCTGGAGATGTTCATTGCCTGCCATTTCTGTGGTACGAATGTTACTTACCACTTATCAGACCAAGCCTGAATGTTTTCCAGGTCTTGAGCATATGGCCCAGACTGCTTCAGTATCTGAGGAGTCGTGAATGGTGCTGAACATTGTGCAATCATCAGCAAACATCCCCACTTCTGACCTTATGATGAAGGGCAGGTCATTGATGAAACAGCTGAAAATGGCTGGGCCTAGGACGCTGCAGGAACTAAAGCAGTGATGTCCTGGAAATAAGATGACTGACCTCCAACAGCCACAGTCATCTTTTTTTTGTACTAGGTATGACGCCAGCTAGTGGAGAGTTTTTCCCCTGATTCCCACTGACTCTAGTTTTTCTAGGGCTCCTTGATGTCAAGCGCAGTCACTCTCGCCTCACCTCGGGAGTTCAGCTCTTTTGTCCAAGTTTGAACCAAGGCTGTATTGAGGTCAGGAGCTGAGTGGCCCTGGCAGACCCCAAACTGGGTGTCAGTGAGCAGGTTATTCCTGAATAAGTGCCACTTGATAGCACTGTTGATGACCCCTTCCATCACTTTACTGATGATCAAGAGTAGACTGATGGGCCGGTAATTGGCCAGGTTGGATTTGCCCTGCTCTTTGTGTACAGGACATAACTGGGCAATTTTCCACTTTGTCGTGTAGATGCCAATGTTGTAGCTATACTGGAACAGCTTAGCAAAGGGTGTAGCAAGTACTGGAGCACAAGTCTTCAGTACTATAGCCAGATTATTGTCAGGGTCCCTAGCCTTTGCAATATCCAGTGCCTTCAGCCATTTCTTGATATCACGTGGAGTGAATCGAATTGGCTGAAGGCTGGCATCTGTGATGCTGAGGACCTCAGCAGGAGTCCGAGATGGATCATTGTTATGACACAGACCATGGTAGAGGCTGAGTTGTTTAAATCCCAGAGGAAAACTTGAACAATTGTCATAATCTATATTTTCAATTGGTATGTTTGAGATACAGCTCTGAATTCAGGAATAAGACCACCAAGCCACAAAAGGGTTTTTTTTTATATAAAGGTAAATTAAACATTTATTAACCTAACAACAAATTAAACACATACACATGTCTACAAATTACCACCATAATAACTTCTAAACAAATCCCCAAATTAATCACTCCCAGGCAAATCTTCACCAAGGCAACAGTAACCCATAGACTTTAAACAGGCACCAGGCAAAGCACATTTGACCTTACAAATTCAAAATGAGGTCCCTTGCCATTTGGTTCCTTTGCAGACACAGTTGCAGGCTTACAGGCTGGTTAGATCTTAAAGGCTTCTGCCTTACACACACAAACTCCTTTCTATTTATACCTAGCTTTTCCTTTGAATGTAAGTTTTCCATGGTATCCTAGGCTTTTAACATCATATCTTCTAACAATAACATTTTCATCCCACAAATTTTATTAGTAATATAAACACATTGCTTGGCGTCTACCAGCTAGGTGCAAGATTTTACTTCCACTTTCTTGAATGGTTTATTCAACAAATGCAAATTTACCCTTTACCTTCTTCTCCTTACATTTATCTAATTAACATCTCAAAATTACCATATATCAAAGCAGCCAGACTAGCTGCCTTTAATCCAATTAAGACACACACAGACACACACATAGACACAGACCCAACTACAATTCCAATTTAACAAAAATTTCCAATAACATTATAGACATTAATATCTCTTCATGACAATCATCCACCCGGCACATCTGGCTGAAGATTGTTGCAAGTGCTTCAGCCTCATCTTTTGAACTGATGTTCTGGTCTCTTCCATCATTGAGGATGGGGATAAAAATAGAAACTGCTGGAAAAACTCAGTTGGTCTGACAGCATCACTGGTGAGAGAAACAGAGTTAACCTTTCTCTCTCCACAGATGCTGCCAGACTGGCTGAGCTTTTCCAACATTTTCTGTTTTTATTTCAGATTTCCAACATCCACAGTATTTTGCTTTTAATTGAGGATGGGGATATTTGTGGAGCCTCCTCCTTCAGTGAGTTGTTTAATTGTCCACCGCCATTCATGACTGGATGTGGCAGGACTGCACATCTTATATCTGATCTGTTGGTTGTGGAATCGCTTGGCTCTGTCTATCACTTACTGATTATGCTGTCTGACATGTAAATAGTCCTGTATTATAGCTTCACCAGGTTGACACTTCATTTTTAGGTATGCCTGGTGCTGCTCCTGGCATGTCCTCCTGTACTCCTCATTGTATCAGCGTTGATCCCCTGGCATGATGGTAATGGTAGAGTGGGGGATATGCTGGGCCAAGAGGTTACAGATTGTGTTCAAGTACAATTCTGCTGCTGCTGGTAGCCCACAGCGCCCAATTTTGAGCTGCTAGATCTGTTCAAAATCTATCCCATTTAGCATGGTGGTGGTGCCACACAACACGATGGAGGGTATCCTCAATGTGAAGACAGGACTTCGTCTCCACAAGGACTGTGCGGTGGTCACTCCTACCCATACTGTCATGGACAGATGCATCTACAGGTTGGTGAGGGTTAGGTCAAGTATGTTTTTCCCTCTTACTGGTTCACTTATCACCTGCCGCAGACCCAGTCTTGCAGCTATGACCTTTAGCACTCAGCCAGTTCAGTCAGTAGTGGTGCTACCGAGCCAACCTTGGTGATGGACATTGAAGTCCCCCAGCCAGAGTAAATTCTGCACCCTTGCCACCCTCAGTGCTTCCTCCAAGTGGTGTTCATCAGTGAGGAGCACTGAGTCATCAGCTGAGGGGGATGGTGACATAGTAATCAGCAGGAGGTTTCCTTGCTCATGTTTGACCTGATGCCATGAGACTTCAATGGGTCTGGAATTAGTCATCTCATTTTTAAGTAGGTCTGGTGCTGCTCCTGGCATGACCTCCTGCACTCTTCACTGAACCAGGGTTGATTCCCTGGCTTGGAGGGTTAGCCAATACTGTTATGGGGTGTTGCTTACATCTCAGTAGGTTTTAATGAAGTCTTCATAGTCTGAGGCAGGTTGATTGTCAGTCTTTATTAACTAATAAAACTATTTACAAAGATGTAGGCCAGAATTTTTAGCTCAGCGGGCGGGCGAGTGCCTGACCTGACTGAGCGTGAAATGACGCGTGATGGCATCAGCTGAGTGTGCCGACATCAACACGCAGTTGTGCAATAGTTCGGTCAGTGGGCACGCACCAGGGCCGACAATTAAAAGACCTATTAAGGCCATTAAGTTATCAATTGATGTTCATTTTTCACTGCCCGTTCAATCTAATGGTTGACGGGCAGGCAAAAAGGCCAAGCAGCCTTTGCATTTTTTTGGAAACCTCGTCCATGGGCGGGATGAGGTTTCAAAAAGCAAAAACAAATAAAATAAAAACTTTATTTTTTAATTAAAAACATGTGACAGAGTCACGGAGCTGCCTCAATGAGATTATTCAGCTCTCTCTCGCGCACATGCGCAGAGTTTGCACCAGGCCTGCTCGCCCTCAACAAGCTGCTCCGCGCGTATGACGCTGGGCGGGCCTTAATTGGCCCGCCCAGCGTGAAATCGCGGTGCACTGTCGATCATGGGTGGCAGTCGGCTTCCCGACCTCGCTGATCCCTCACGCCAAGGGCAAAATTCTGTCCATAGTAAAGGGCACAAGCTAGTTGCTGTCTCCATGCTTGGATCTGCACATGGTTCTGTCCAACACCACACTGACTCAGGGTGCACCCATCAACGTGTGGGCGTACTATACTCAGTCCCACATTAACCCTAGCCAGACTTTATGCTACAAATACTGAGGCTGTCTGCAACAAATTACAGGAGGACATTAATAGACATGCAGAATGGACAAATAACTGGCAAATGGAGTTCAATACAGATAAATGTGAGGTGGTACATTTTGGTAAGCCGCTTGTAATTCCTACGGCCTTGAGGAGTCCATTTTTCATGTTTCTGGAGGCTTCCCGAGGTTTCAGCCCCTGTTTGATTATTTGAAGGGGCTGCTCCTCAATTTCTAGTTGCACTTCAGCACCACGCTCCTGACCTTTGGTCATCCAGTGTAGAGAGAGGTGGATAGAGCAGAGAGCCTCCTCATGGGTCTGCTCCTGAGCCTGGCCTAGGTGGTTTTTAACAGGTCCAGGCAGCAGGCCGGAGAGGGCATCATTAGACCCGATTGTCTGCCCTTCTCTCGCAGTTACGTTTCATGCCCGGGTGTCCTGGTGAAGAATGCTTGTGGCCTTCCATGACCAGTGGGCACCACAGGGGCTGGAGTGTATCATCAGCCCCAGGAGCACAATTTTGCTTTAATAAGTTTCCTTTGAAAGCTTTATTTTTTGTTACAGTGCCCATTTAAGGTCTGTCAATTTATTAGCTTATTTCTTTATTTTGTTTAATTGGTTTCCAAGAGAGCACATAAAGAGAGTCAGGCCTTGAGGAGTTTACATCGATTGTCAGAGGTTTCAACCCCTATTTGAAGGGGCTGCTTCTCAAATTTTGGTGGCACTTCAGCCCCACACTCCTGATCTCTGGTCACCCGGAGCCGGGAGGGAGGAGTGTTACTCACAATAAGAGGTTGTAATGGAAGAATTAATTCACTCTGCTCTTTTTGTTCAAGCTGGTTTATTTTCAAGACAACTCCTCAGTGCTACTGACTTCCAACTAGCTTCCACACTGTCCTTTTTATTCTATTTAGATGGGACAATCAAGGCCCATCACCTGCTTAACTAGCAATTATCATTTACAAGGTGATTGCCACATTGACAAGGAGGACCTCCTTGTTAACCTGCTCCTGGGTCTAGCCAAGGTGGCCACTAATAGGTCCAGGCAGCAGGCAGTTGAGAGGGTCATTCAACCCGACCGTCCTCCCCTCTTCCGTGGCTACGTTCACAGCCGGGTGTCCCTTGAGAGGGAGCACATTGTGTCCACTGATATGCTTGAGGCCTTCCGCAACCAGTGGGCACCACAGGGACTGGAGTGCATCATCAGCCTATGCTGAATGTGTAAGGTTGCAGCCCCTGATTCAATATCTTAGGGGGTGATCTTTAGCCACTCCTGAGAAGAGAGGTAGGCCATTTAATGGACCTCCTCATTAACTTGCTCCTAGGCTTGGCCATGGTGGCCATTAATAATTGATGCATAACATCCTTACTTTTATGTTCAATTCCTCTTGTAATAAAGGATAGTATTCCATTAGCCTTCTTAATTACTTGCTATCCCTGCAGACTAACTTTTTATGGCTGATGTACTAGAACACCTAGATCCCTCTGCACCTCAGAATTTTGCTGCCGTTCTCCATTTAAGTAATACTCTGCTTTTTTATTCTTCCTGCCGAAGTGAACAACTTCACATTTTCCCACATTATACTCCATCTGCCAGATTTTTGCCCACTCACTCAGCCTATCTATACCCGTCTGCAATCTCCTCATGTCCTCTTCACAACATACTTTCCTACCTATCTTTGTGTCATCTGTAAATTTAGCTACCATGTTTTCACTCCCCTCATCTAAGTTATTGATGTAAATTGTAAAAAGTTGAGGCTCCAGCATTGACCCTTGCAAGACTCTACTCATCACATCCTGCCAATCAGAAAAGGACTCATTTATGCATACTCTCTGTTTTCTGCCAGCCAGCCAATCTTCTACCCATGCTAATATGTCACCCCCTATGCCATGAGTTTTTATTTTCCACAATAACCATAACCTGGCACCTTAACAAATACCTTCTGAAAATCTAAATACAGTACATCTACAGGCTCCCCTTTATCCACAATGCATGTTACTCCTTCAAAAAACTAATAAATTGGTTAAACGTGGTTTCCCTTTCACAAAACTATGCTGACTCTTCCCAATTACCTTGAGGTTCTCAAAGTGCCCAGTTATAACCTCTTTAATGATTGATTCTAACATCTTCCCCATGTGAAGCTAACTGGCCTATAGTTTCCTGTTTTCTGTCTCCCTCCCTTCTTGAATAAAGGGGTTATATTTGCTTCTTTCCAGTCTGATGGAACCTTTCCAGAATATAGGGAACTTTGGAAAATTAACACCAGTGCATCATCTACTACCTCATTAACCACCTCTTTTAAGATCCTACGATGAAGTCCATCAGGACCCGAGACTTGTCAGCCACAGCTCCATCAGTTTACTCAGTACCACTTCCCCAGTGATTGTAATTTCACTAAGTTCCTCTCTCCCCTCCACCTCCTGATTTGCAGCTATTACTGGAATGTTTTTGTATCCTCTATAGTAAAGACAGAAGCAAAACATTGGTTCATTACATCCACCATTTCCTTATTATCTACTATTAACTTCCCACTGTCACTCTCTAGAGGACCAACACTCACTTTACTTACTCTCTTTTTAAATACCTGTAGAAACTCTCTTGTTATCAGTTTTTACATTTCTAGCTAGCTTCCTCTCTTACTCTAATTTCTTTCTCCTGGTTAACCTTTTAATCATTCTCTGCTGTTCTTTATATTCTGACCAGTCACTTGACCTACCACTCATCTTTGCACAGTTGTATGCTTTTTCCTTAAGTTTGATGCTTTCCTTAACTTCTTTAGTTAACCATGGATGGTGGGTCCTCCCCTTGGAATTTTTCTTTATAGAAGGAATGTACTTATTCTGCATATTCTGAATTACCCCCTTAAATTAAAAAGCCAGACATTTCAGTATGTTAACATAGGGCAGAAAATGCAACCAAAAAATAGGATGAAGGATTGGAATGCCAAAGATGAATTTCAAAAAATGAAAAAGATTATGATCAATGCAAAATTTGCCTTGAAAACAAAGCTGAGAATCCTGGAGTGCTACATCACACCAATTTTGACAGATGGAACCAAGTATTGGACGATTACCGAAGCAATGCAGAGAAGAATCAAATGCAGAGTTGTGGTTGTTGAGGTGAATAATGAAGATACCTTGATCAAAAAGTTTGCAGACAACACAGAAATTGGCCATGTGGTAGATAGCGAGGAGGATTGCTGTAGATTGCAGGAAGATATCAATGGACTGGTCAGGTCGGCAGAAAAGTGTCAAATGGAATTCAGTCCAGAGAAGTGTGAGGTGATGCATTTGGGGAGTTCAAACAAGGCAAATGATCACACAATAAATAGGAAGGTACTGAGAGGTGTAGAGGAAGTGAGGGACCTTGGAGTAAATGTCCACAGATCCCTGAAGGTAGTAGGGCAGGTTGATAAGGTGGTTAAGAAGGTATGTAGAATCCTTTCATTTATTAGCTGAGACATAGAATATAACAGCAGGGAGGTTACACTGGAACTATATAAAACATTAGTTAGGCCACAACTTGAGTATTGTGTGCCGTTCTGGTCACCTCATTACAGGAAGGATGTAATTGCACACACACAGCTGATTGGTCTGGGAGGGTGGCCTCCTCCTGCCACACCCCCAAGGAGAGGTTCTCCCTCCTCTCCCTCATGGCCTCCAGCATGACCTCCAGGTCCACATCAAAAATCAAGGCTGCTCTACCCTGAATTCCAGGCTTCTGGCCGTGCTCAGACCATGTGGAATTGAAATATTCTGAGATCTCTCCCTCTGCAGCTTCAGTACTCAAATGGTGGACAGTTTAAATCAGGTCCACGCTTCAGTTGTCCTGCCTCCGTTCCCACCCGCAGCTTTAGTTGGGTGTCAAACCTATCTCCAAATCAATTAGGGAGTCATACCCTCTCCCCCTGGAGTCTCAGGGGGCCATTCCTGTTCCCCTGCCACTGCACCCCAGGGTAGGGTTGGGACCCAAAAGTGGTCCTGACTTCCATTTCCGACCCTCACTGTGAAAATCCAGCCCAGGAACTCGAACCAACTTCCACTGGTACAGGCTCATTGGCCTCAATTGCAGCATCTGAATTACCTAAGATCTGTTAACTCAGTATTGGCCAGCAATAGAAGCTGAAAACACATTTGCCAAATGGGCCAGCCTGCTAAGTCACTGGCAGCAGATAACAAAAAATGCTTTTCCTGACAGCTTTTTAAGATTGGTCAGTGTGGCAATCTGAGGTGTAATACACCTTTCAGAGGTGAGCAGATCGACCATGTGACTGTAAGACCCAATAGCTGTGCAGCGCGGGCTACCAGGTTAATGTTAGTCTAGAGTAGGGTCCAGTTGGAGAAGCACACATCATGACAGTGCTCTATTGTTTGTATAAATAAATAGTATGTGCTTCATTTCATATTGGTCTTTGCAATATACTGCAGATGCAATCAACTCACCTGCCAACAGATAAGCGTGCAACCAGTTCGCGAACAAAGCGACCCCACAATAAAACATAACAACTGGCGACAAGGCAAAACATGACCGGTCGATGACACCAAGGAAAGCCATGAAAGCTCAACTGAAGTGAATCAGCCATGCCCTGCAGGCCGATTGTTAGTACATTACAATTGTAAACCCTCACCGTAGTCGTCAAAGTCATCGTCCTCAATGCAACAATTTGGCTGCATTGAACCATTTGATCAGACCACCGATGACTGGTCACATTATATTGAACGCCTCGCGTTTTTCATTTTGGCCAACAACATATCGAGAGAGGAAGAGAGACAGGCTCTTTTCGACATGTGGCAGTAAAACACACGGCCCAATTCGTAGTCTAACGGCACCCGACGCTCCAGATTCCAAGAGCTTTGATCAGTTGGTGAATCTAGTGAAAGGTCACTTCCAACCAAAACCCTCGGTAACAACTCAGCATTTTAAATTCAATTTGAGGTGTCACGCCCCTGGACAGACAGTCACTTGCTATACAGCAGCCTTAAAACAACTGACAGAGTGCCCATAGCTCCAGTGCTAAAGCTTGACCAGAGTGACCGAATATGCGGGGACTACAAGTTGACCGCTAATAAAGTGGCCAGACTTGGGAGGGACCCTATACCAAAAATTGATGAATTGTACTCCAAGCTGGCATGGGGAACCACATATACAAAACTCGACATGAGCCACACCTATCAGGCTCCAAGGAACCTTGGACAGCACCTTCCAAACCCACAACCACTACCATCTAGAAGGACAAGAGCAGCAGACACATGGGAACACCACCAACTGGAAGTTCCCCTCCAAGCCACTCACCATCCTGACTTGGAAATATATCGTTGTTCCTTCACTGTCACTGGGTCAAAAAACACTTGAAAAGGGAAAAATGTATCTTCCAAACAAAAGAAGTGATTTACCTGGTTCATAGGGTCCACTTGCAGAGCCTTCACCCAGTAGAAGATCAGGTGAGAGCTATTCGTGAGGCGCCAGCCCTTAAAAAATGCCACAGAACTCAAGTCTTGGGAATCATTAACTGCTACGGTCATTTTCTCCCTCCCTAACAGCACTGTGGGTGTACCTACACCACATGGACTGCAGCGGTTCAAGAAGGCAACTCATCACCACCTTCTCAAGGGAAACAAGGGATGGGTAATAAATGCTGGCCAAGCCAATGAAGCCCACATCCCGTGAATGAATAAAAATAAAGTCGAGTTAAAAAATGCCTCTGTGGATTTTGTGTCTATCAACACACATAGGGGGTTATACCAGTATACCAGGTTACCAGGTCACCCTTCGGAATCTCATCAGCTTGTGCCATTTTCCAACGGACTACAGAAAATTTACTTCAAGGTCCACCCCATGTGATGGTTTATCTCAATGGTGTCATAGTAACAGGACCAACTGATGAAGAGCACCTGGCTAACTTGGAAGAGGTATTGAAGCACTTCTCATAAGCCAGAGTATACTTAGGGAAAAATGTATCTTCCAAGCAAAAGAAGTGATTTACCTGGGTTATTGTGGAGGCCAGGTCATTAAGTGTATTTAAAACCAAGATAGATAGGTTCTTGATTGGTAAGGGTATCAAAGGTTACGGGAAGAAGGCGGGAGAATGGGGTTGAGAAACTTATCAGCCATGATTAAATGGCGGAGCAGACTCGATGGGCCGAATGGCCTAATTTCTGCTCCTATGTCTTATGGTCTTATGGTCTTATGGTTATAGGGCCCGCTTGCAGAGCCTTCACCCAGTAGAAGACCAGGTGAGAGCTATTTGTGAGGCGCCAGCCCTGAAAAATGCCACAGAACTCGATGGGTGTTTTCTCCCAAATTTGTCAACAGTACTGGCTCCATTATACGGGTTACTTAAGAAAAACCACAGGTGGACTTGGCAAGCTTCATAACAACAGGCTTTTACGACTTTAAAGCAGTTACTACATTCATCGGCCCAGTTGGTACATTTTGACCCAAAGAAAGAATTGATTTTAACCTGTGATACATCCCCTTACGGAGTAGGGGCGGTACTCTCCCACCAGATGGCAGATGACTCTGAACGGCCCATTGGCGACGTTGATTCTAGCCTCTTACTTTTATCCACCGGCCAGGAAGCCAGATTGCCAATGCTGACACACTGAGCCGATTACCCCTGAAGGACAGCAATGTGAATGTCCCCATCCCTCAGGAGCTTGTCTTATTACTAACCTTTCTGGGTTCATCACCAGTGAATACCAAACAGATCAGAGAATGGACAGACCATGATCCAGTTTTGTCTCACTTCAGGAAACAAGTCTTGCAAGGACGATCTAACAAGCCAAAGTCGGACGAAATGAAGCCCTATTTTAACAGGAGATACGAGCTCACCTACCAGAATGGCATCTTACTGTGGGGAGCGAGAGTCATTGTGCCTTCCAGAGGAAGACAACCATTATTGATAGGATTGCATAGCGCTCACCCCAGCATTTCTAGAATGAAAATGTTGGCGCGCAGGTACTTATGGTGGCCAGGGATGGGCACTGAAATCGAAAACATGGTCAAGAGCTGTATGCAGTGCCAACAGGTGCAGAAATTACCTCCTTCTGCTCCACTGCATTCTTGGGAATGGCCAGGAAGGCCATGGGTCCACCTCCATGTTCACTACATGGGGCCTTTTTTGGGCATGATCCTCTTACTTATCGACTCCCACTCAAAATGGGATGTATACTTTTTTTTATTCAATCATGGGATGTGGGCTTCGCTGGCTGGGCCAGTATTTATTGCCCATCCTTAGTTGCCCTTGAGAAGATGGTGGTGAGCTGCCTTCTTGAACCGCTGCAGTCCATGTGATGTAGGTACACCCACAGTGCTGTTAGGAAGGGAGTTTCAGGATTTTGACCCAGCGACATTGAAGGAACAGTGATATATTTCCAAGTCAGGATGGTGAGTGACTGGAGGGAACTTCCAGGTGGTGGTGTTCCCATGTATCTGCTGCCCTTGTACTTTGAGATGGTAGTGGTCGTTGGTTTGGAAGGTGCTGTCTCAGGAGCCTTTGTGAATCCCTGTAGTGCACTTGATAGATGGTATACACTGCTGCTACTGTGCGTCGGTGGTGGAGGAAGTGAATGTTTGTGGATGTGGTGCCAATCAAGTGGGCTGCTTTGTCCTGGGTGGTGTCAAGCTTCTTAAGTGTTGTGGGAGCTGCCCTCATCCAGGCAAGTGGGGAGTATTCCATCACACTCCTGACTTGTGCCTTGTATATGGTGGACAGGCTTTGGGGAGGCAGGAAGTGGGTTGCTCATTGCACGATTCCTAGCCTCTGACTTGCTCTTGTAGCCACAGTATTTATGTGGCTAGTCTGGTTCAGTTTCTGGTCAATGGTAACCCCCAGGATGTTGATAGCGGGGGATTCAGTGATGGTAATGCCATTGAACATCAAGGGGCGATGGTTGGATTCTCTTTTGGAGGTGGACATTGCCTGACACTTGTGTCGCACGAATGTTACTTGCCATTTGTCAGCCCAAGCCTGTAAATTGTCCAGGTCTTGCTGCATTTGGACATGGATTGCTTCAGTATATGAGGAGTCGTGAATGGTGCTGAACATTGTGCAATGATCAGCGAACATTCCCACTTCTGACCTTATGATGGAAGGAAAGTCATTGATGAAGCAGCTGAAGATGGTTGGGCCGAGAACACTACCCTTAGGGACTCCTGCAGTGATGTCCTGGAGCTAAGATGACTGACCTCCAACAACCACAACCATCTTCCTTTGTTCTAGGTACGACTCCAACCAACGGAGAGTTTTCCTCCTGATTCCCATTGGCTCCAGACTTGCTGGGGCTCCTTGATGCCACACTCTGTCAAATGCAACCTTGATGTCAAGGGCAGTCACTCTCACCTCACCTCGGGAGTTCAGCTCTTTTGTCAATGTTTGAACCAAGGTTGTAATGAGTTCAGGAGCTGAGCAACCCTGGCGGAACCCAAACTGGACGTCAGTGAGCAGGTTATTGCTAAGCAAATGCTGCTTGATAGCACTGTTGATGACCCCTTCCATTACTTGACTGATGACGGAGAGTAGAATGATGGGGCGGTAATTGGCTGGGTTAGATTTGTCCTGCTTTTTGTGCACAGGTCATACCTGGGCAATTTTCCACATAGTCGGGTAGATGCCAGTACTGGAGCTGTACTGGAACAGCTTGGCCAGGGTTTCGGCATGTTCTGGAGCGCAAATCTTCAGTACTATTGCCGGAATATTGTCAGGGCCCATAGCCTTTGCAATATCCAGTGCCTTCAGCCATTTCCTGATTTCACGTGGAGTGATATCACGAGGTGAGATCACCCACATCTGCCGCCACCATAGACAGATTGCGTCAGAGTTTTGTGATACACGGTTTACCAGAGAGAAGAGTGTCTGACAATAGAACGGCATTCACCAGGAGGCATGTAGATCACCTCAGGAAAAGGGAAACAGATCCACAGGAAAAGGTGCGCCCAACATTCTCGTTGGAGTCTACACCACAGATAGAAGGAACTCCTCTTGCTTTGGAAGAACCTGTGGAACCCGTTGAGCCTGAGAGAGTCGAAGAGGCAAACTTACAGGTTCCTACAGGGGAGCCAAGTGGACAGATAACTCCTGAGAGGGAGGCCTCAGATAAACCATCCAAAGTACTAGAACTACGATGGTCAACACGTTTGAAAAAGCCTCCTGAGAGACTGAACTTGGTAAATAGTTTATTTCTGTAAATTGTTAAAATATTGTAAAATGTACTTTCAAGTAAAGGGGGAGGGATGTGGTAATCTGAGGTGTAATATACCTTTAAGAGAATGTGAGCAGATTGACCATGTGACTGTAAGACCCAATAGTGCAGGCCACCATGTTAATGTTAGTCTCGAGTTGAGTCTGGTTGGAGATGTTAATGCTCTGTTGTTTGTGTAAATAAATAGTATGTGCTTCATTTCATATTGGTCTCTGCGTCTGTAGTATGTTGTAATTGACTCGCCTGCCAACAGATAAGCATACAAACGGTTCGTGAACAAAGCAATCCCATAGTAAAACACAACAGTCAGGTTTTCAATCAAGGCAATGATAGAAATAGCATCCACATAACAAGAAAATTCCAATAGTGCAGAAATAATTGTCTCCCTTCTTGGGTGTGTAGAAGGTAAAAACACTGTAAGCACCTACACAGATCACGTTCCTCTGCGGCCCCTCTCCCACCACTCACACAAAACAGCTGCAGCGATACAAACGCTGGGGCCATCTTTCCCTAACATTTACACATGGGTTGGAACATTCCATGCTAATGGGACCACGTCCCAGCAAAAGAGAACAGCAAGAGGGTACACAGAGATGTCCTGAATTGCTTTCTATCCCACCCCCACCCATCTATATCTTGCAGAAAATCCTGAGGAGGAGGGAAAGAATCCAGCCATTTACTCGTGTCTTATAAAGGCAGCGATTGTTACACAATGCAATTTCTAAACTGACATAATTGGTGCTTTGATGTCTCACCGTTCCCAGCAATCACTGCTTCTCCTGGCTGGCAGTCACTGTTATTTTGACACCGAGCATCTGGAATGCTGGAATCCTGGGGAGAGAAATACAAAATCAGCGATAGTAAATCTTAGTGCATAAGCAGGTAGAATAAGATCTGTTCACACCCACAGCTGAACAATTAAAAGGTTGTCTACTATAAATTTGTGGTATGTACTAGAATCGCAGGGTCAGCAGTAGCAGGCTCCGATGTTCCCTACAATCAGGAATGTATTTTAAAGCCCTATATCTGAGACAGAGAGAGACTTGCATTTATATAGCATCTTCCAGGATCTCAGGACACCCCAATGTTCTTTACATCACTGATGTAATGTAAAAAATGTGGCAGCCAATTTGAGCACAGCAAGATCCATGAATAATAACTCGATACTGGTCAGATGATGGTTGAAAGACAAATATGCCCAGGACACCAAGGAACCTCCACCCTGCTCTTCTAGCTATTCGGTTTTAGATTTAAAAAGCTTTGAATTCAGTTTGTTAACATTTCATTTTACTGCACTTGAAACAGTGTCTTTTACTGCAATAGAAATGGCTAAAAGTAACATTTCAAAAAACGCATTTGAGAAATCCACATTTCATTGAATAGCCAAAACATTTGAAATGTTGTTATCAGTGACACTTAAATAAGTGACTCTGAAGTCACCTTTTTTTTGGTCTTTGGGACCCTTTTTATTTAAGTGTAGCAGAACACAAGATTAAGTAAAAAGCTTTAATGTGATTTATTTTGTCTCAGGGTATTACATGGCAGCTGCAGGTTGGAGCTAAGCCTTGTGAAACAGGCTTTCTGCATCAGGTGATCTTTTCCTGCAAGTAATTTTTGCACGTTACTACATGTCTTATTGAAGTTCAATTTTTTTCCAGTTGACTTTGAATGTAGGAAACGTCATGTTTCCTGATAGTTTTCAATCCCTTATCTGCTGAATTCAACTGTTGGAAATCAGTTATCCAGAATTCCTAGCGACCAGCCTAAAATCTCAAAACTTGACTTGTTCTTTAGAAGGATGTGTTTGAGGTTGCATTTAGAAAAGGCAAACCAATTTATCATCGGACTCAGAGTTCTATGACCCCAACATTAGTGTGAAACAGTTTCATTTTAGTATTCCATCTGATGAGTATTACAAATAGTGCTGCATTCTAGGCCTGTTAATCAAAACAGAGAGGAACAAAAGTAGGCATTTGACCCTTTCACCCTGCTCTACCACTTATGTTCAACGTCATGGGGGAGATTTTATGGGGCCTACAAGAGTGGGAAATGTGGCGAGCAGGGTGACTTCATTAGACAGGAGCTGAAATTTAACTTTTCCAATGGCCAGTTCAAATTTAGAGATTAAGTCAGTGGCGTGTTTGGGCCTCATGCCCTCCTGTGGTGGGTTCCTATTTGCAATATATTTGCATATATCATGAATATTCATGATATTAGAACTGTTTGTCATTATGTCCTTCCTTCATGATAAAGTCAGTGGCGCACAAGAATTTTTTGGCACCCACTTCACATTCATTTAAAGTTGACGTGCAGCTGTCAGCTTTGTACAGTTGTGCCTGAGGTCAGCGGCTTTTCTTGTTGAACTCTGCGGCCCAAGGGAAGGGAGCAGGAGAATGATAGCTTGCATGATGACTTGGGACTGGCAAAGTGAGTAACTACTGAGGGGGGGTTGGTGTGGAGTGGGTCGGGGTCATTGAGGAGTGGAAGAGGGATCTGAGGGAGGACAGAGGGTGGGAAGGGAGAGATGGAGGAGTGAAGTGGGAAGGGCCTGGTGTCCTGAGTGTGGTGGGGGCCAGTGGGAACAGTCAGTCAAGATAAGAAAATGAAGGGCAGTATCAGTACTGCCCAAGTAGGTACATCTCAGGGTGTTTTTCTTTCTTTATTCTTTCATTGGATGTGGGTGTCACTGACAAGGCCAGCGTTTGTTTCCCATTCCTAATTGCCTTTGAACTGAATAGCTTGCTAGGCCATTTCAGAGGGCAATTAAGAAGAGACAACCAGATTGCTGTGGGTCTGGAGTCACTTGTAGGTCAGACCAGGTAAGGACGGCAGATTTCATTCCCTAAAGGACATTAGTGAACCAGATGGGTTTTTAATGACAATTAATGATGGTTTCATGGTCACCATTACTGAGACTAGCTTTTAATTCCAGATTTCTTTTAAGTTAAATTTACATTCCACCAGCTGTTGTGGTGGGGTTTCAACCCATGTTTCCAGTGTATTGACCTGGGCCACTGGATTACTAGCCCTGTGAGGTTACCAGTACCACCATCTCCTTCCTCGACCCCCACCAACACCACCCCACCCTCCCTCCCCACCCCTATTGGCTAGCAGAGTCCTTACAGGGCTTTGAGTTCACCTATAACATTTCAATTATCCCTGCAGAGAGTGATCTCGGACAATATCCTTCACAATGCACAGAAGAGAGGACCAGCTGAGCCTGCAAGTTCAGCCATGTCCCACAGAGTGTTGGGTACGACACTGGACAGTAACATGAGCATTCAATAAAGAGTGAACACAGAAAAACAACAATGACTCAGATCTTTCAATCTCCGGATTGTCAGAGACCGGACGTATGCCCCAAGATGGGCTAAGAGACCCCTTGATGTCCCAACGCACTGACTCCATAGGAATTGCCTGAGAAGTTTGAATTTCAGATGGCCAATTCCTTTGCTCCCACGTACCCTCCGAAAAAGTCTCCAACTCTGAATTAGAGTCAGAGACTTCGGCCAGTTCTGACTTACTTACCTAGATAGTTACCAAGGAAATGTTAGACAGGAAAATCCTAGTCTAACTCCTGGGTAACTATACAACTGAGCCCCCGATCACTCACAATGACACACCCAACCCCCCCAACTCCGTCTCCCTCCAATCCCCCCACCCCCGGCTCGACCTGTCCCAACCTTACCACCCTACCCATCTACTTCCCTATCCACCTCCTACCCTACCCAACTACCACTCCATCTGCCACCCTACCCACCTATCACCTTACTCACCTGCATATTCATCCATTCACTTAGACACTCATTCACAAACAGATTAAAAAGTTGTCCCAGAGCATTTTGGTGTGTTAGTGAACGCTTACCAGAACACAGCAACAGATGCTGTAAAAAGGGGGCATGGCTTGGCTTGCCCTGACGATCCAGCGCTATGTGGAAGTTGTTGGATGGAGGACCACTTCGCATTTCTGAAGAAGCTGGGATCGGAGTCCCGGCCAGAAATCCGGAGCCTCCAGCGTGGCACAGAGAAAGTAGGAACCGTGAGGCAATCTGACAGTGATTGCTGCTCCTCGGAAGATTCAAGCCATTGCTTCTTCCACAATAAAGAAACGTCCCTCAATCTCTTGTATCCATCAATGGGTACTAACCATGAGGTGTGGTGTGCCATGAGGTGTGCCAGTACGTTTAACTCTCTGACTAAGCCAGTCTCAACAAATAACGATGATACACACGTGAATAAAGTGAAACCAATGTGAAATATTTACAAGTGCAAACTAAATCTGAAAAGCACCTGTGTCTCCTTTGTGCTCTCAGTAGGTTTTATGTTAATGACAATGGAGTTAGGCAAGAAATGTTTTGCTTCCTGTTTGTCCAGGCAGCTTTTTTATAACCCACCCATAACTGTTGCATTGACAGCTGACAGTGGGTTTCACCATTGAAAAACTTCCCTGCCGTGTGATCACACGTGTCTCCTGCGTACACCGCTAGCACTTTAAATTTTAATTGTAATCACAAAAGAAATGGGAAAAAGTTAGAGAGTGGAAGTGGAACCCACTTCCTGTTCCAATGTCAGGAACATTGGGCCATGGTTCAAATTCCGCATGTGGTTTCTGAGGCGAATGATGAGGATTAGTTGGACAACACACACAACCAGTGAGGAGGGTTTGAGGAAAGCAGGCACACAAAAACTTTTACAAATGATCACGAAGAGACAACTACAATTCTTTGGGCAGGTACTTAAAAGGGAGAGAAACGAGAAAATATGGTAATGACTTGTTAAAATTGAGGGTAGCTGAGCAAGAGAGAGACAAAGGAAGAAATACATTGACAGTTTAAGAAGCAGAACAGGTACAAGGTTTGAGAACAACACCAAAATGTTGGCTGCTATCAAGTTCCGTGACAGTTCGAGAGCCATGATCGCTGACATTGTAAAACGTGGCACCCAAAGAAGAGAATATCTGAAAGCCTCCAGTACCATATGAAACATTTGTAGTGAATCTGCACTCAGTGCACCAACCACCCCTGAACATGTTATCACTTTCCACATTTTTCCTACACTTCATATCTGAACCTCTGCAGCCAGGTTTCAGTCCTGCCACAGGACTGAAGCAACCCTCATCAAAGTCACAAATGGTGTTCTTTTACAAGATAAAAACAAAAAACTGCGGATGCTGGAAATCCAAAACAAAAACAGAATTACCTGGAAAAACTCAGCAGGTTTGGCAGCATCGGCGGAGAAGAAAAGAGTTGACGTTTCGAGTTCTCATGACCCTTCAACAGGTCTGGCTCTAATTCTTACACTGTGTACCTTAGTCTTAGACCTCCCAAAAAGCAAAAATAGTTTCTCTGTATCTACCCTATCTGTGTTTGGATAAATACATTTGTACATTGTGGCTTGCCGTACTCATTGACCTCTGATGCCATTGTATGTAAATAAAGGTTTTAGGGCCGTAGCTATTTACACACCACATGAAACAATCTGCTTCTTTAATGGGCCAAATTTTCAAGCCCTGCCAAAGTCAAAATGGAGGTAGACTGGGCCCAAAAATACTAGTGCCATCCAGTGCGTTGATTCCCCAGCCCTGTTCCCAGCGCCAGCTGATTTAGGGGAAGCAGGTTCAAGGCCCAACAGGGCTACCTGCTGTTTCTCAGGCGGGAAGCCAATCAAGGCTTATTAAAAGCTAAAAGCTACTGCGGATGCTGGAAATCCAAAACAAAAACAGAATTACCTGGAAAAACTCAGCAGGTCTGGCAGCATCGGCGGAGAAGAAATCAGTCAACGTTTCGAGCCTTCATGGCCCTTCGGCAGAACTGAAGCATAGTTAGAAGAAGGGAGAAATATAAATTGGTTTAAGGTGGTGGGGGGGGGGGGGGGGGTGGAGAGACACATTGAGGGTGTGGTGATTGTGGAGATGAGCAGATAATCAAAAGATGTCACAGACAAAAGGGTCAAAGAGGTGTCGAAGGTGGTGACATTTGTCTGAGAAAAGTGCTAATTAAGAATGGAAGACAGGATATTCAAAGTACAGCTCTAGTGGGGGTGGGGTGGAAAAACTAACAAGGTTTTAGTTTAGATTTAAAAATAATGGAAATAGGTGGGGAAAGAAGAATCTATATAAATTATTGAAAAAAAAAGGGGGGGGTGGAAAGAAACGGGGTGGGGATGGGGGGAAGGGGAGTTTAAGATCTAAAGTTGTTGAATTCAATATTCAGCCCAGAAGGCTGTAAACTCCTCTCACTTCCTCCAAATAAAAGGTGTGGCTATGGGTACCCGCATGGGCCCCAGCTATGCCTGTCTCTTTATGGGGTATGTGGAACATTCCTTGTTCCAGTCCTACTCCGGCCCCCGCTCACAACTTTCTCCGGTACATCGATGATTACTTCGGTGCGGCTTCATGCTCTCGTCTGGACCTGGAAAAATTTATTAATTTTGCTTCCAATCTCCAACCCTCCATCATCTTCACATGGTCCATCTCTGACACTTCTCTTCCCTTCCTTGACCTCTCTGTCTCAATTTCTGATGATAGACTGTCCACCAATATCCATTACAAGCCTACCGACTCCCACAGCTACCTCGACTACAGCTCCTCACACCCCGCTTCCTGTAAAGACTCCATCCCATTCTCTCAGTTACTTCGCCTCCGTCGCATCTGTTCTGATGACGCTACCTTCAAAAACAGCTCCTCTGACATGTCCTCCTTCTTCCTTAACCGAGGTTTTCCATCCACGGTCGTTGTCCGGTCCATATCCCGCGCATCCTCCCTCACGCCTTCTCCTCCTTCCCAGAAACATGATAGGTCCCCCTTGTCCTCACTTATCACCCCACCAGCCTCCGCATTCAAAGGATCATCCTCCGCCATTTCCGCCAACTCCAGCATGATGCCACCACCAAACACATCTTCCCTTCACCCCCCCTGACGGCATTCCGTAGGGATCGTTCCCTCCGGGACACCCTGGTCCACTCCTCCATCACCCCCTACTCCTCAACCCCCACCTATGGCACCTCCCCATGCCCACGCAGAAGATGCAACACCTGCCCCTTCACTTCCTCTCTCCTCACCGTCCAAGGGCCCAAACACTCCTTTCAAGTGAAGCAGCATTTCACTTGCATTTCCCCTAACTTAGTCTACTGCATTCGTTGCTCCCAATGCGGTCTCCTCTACATTGGAGAGACCAAACGCAAACTGGGCGACCGTTTTGCGGAACACCTGCGGTCTGTCCGCAAGAAAGACCCAAACCTCCCTGTCGCTTGCCATTTTAACACTCCACCCTGTTCTCTTGCCCACATGTCTGTCCTTGGCTTGCTGCATTGTTCCAGTGAAGCCCAACGCAAACTGGAGGAACAGCACCTCATCTTCCGACTAGGCACTTTACAGCCTTCTGGGCTGAATATTGAATTCAACAACTTTAGATCTTAAACTCCCCCTCCCCCCAGCCCCACCCCGTTTCTTTCCGCCCCCCCCTTTTTTTTTTCAATAATTTATATAGATTCTTCTTTCCCCACCTATTTCCATTATTTTTAAATCTAAACTAAAACCTTGTTAGTCTTTCCACCCCACCCCCACTAGAGCTGTACTTTGAATATCCTGTCTTCCATTCTTAATTAGCACTTTTCTCAGACAAATGTCACCACCTTCGACACCTCTTTGACCCTTTTGTCTGTGACATCTTTTGATTATCTGCTCATCTCCACAATCACCACACCCTCAATGTGTCTCTCCACCCGCCCCCCCCCACCCCCCACCACCTTAAACCAATTTATATTTCTCCCTTCTTCTAACTATGCTTCAGTTCTGCCGAAGGGCCATGAAGGCTCGAAACGTTGACTGATTTCTTCTCCGCCGATGCTGCCAGACCTGCTGAGTTTTTCCAGGTAATTCTGTTTTTGTTAAGGCTTATTAAAAGCCTTGTTAAGGGCAATTAAAGGAGGTTGACTGGGATTTTTCAGATGGCCACTTGTTTCCTAGACTCAGACGTTTACAGCACAGAAGGGGGCCATTCAGCCCATTGTGTCCATGCTGATCAACAAAGATCTGACTACACTAATCCCATTTTCCAGCACTTGGCCCATAGCCCTGGGAGGCTATGGCAACGCAAGTGAATATTTAAATACTTCTTAAATGTTACAAGAGTTTTTAACTCAACCACCCTTTCAGGCAGTGAGTTCCAGACTCCCACCACCCTCTGGATGAAAAAATTTCTCCTCAACTCCCCTCTTAGCCTTCTACCTCTTACCTTAAATCTATGCCCCCTGGCTATTGACCCCTCCACTAATGGAAAAAGTGCCTTCCTATCCACCCTATCCATGCCCCTCATAATCTTATACACCTCTACCAGGTCCCCTCTCAACCTTCCTGACAGGGGCAGTTTAACTCCCTGGAGTCCCAGAGGTATGCTGGAGAGCCAATGTTCCATGCAGGCAGGACTACAGGTCCTCCCTCCCTGCCAGCGTCCTGGTGCAGTCAAAGGTCATTCTATAGAGGGATTCCCCCCTCGACCCTCACAGCCGTGGCCTCGTTGGTTTTTCTATTTTTTAGTTAAATTTTTTTAAAAGTTGATGAGAGGGCATCTTCATGTTGAAGTGCTCTCTCAGCTACTCACCATGCAGGCTGCAGCTCCTCTCAAACTAGATGGCCTGTGACTGGCCCTCCTGCTTGGAGAGCCTGTCTTTCACCCTTAATTGGACAGTAAACTTCTCTCCATGCCAATGGAGAGATCACCCGGACAAAATTCTAGATCAGCAATTGCTTTCCCATGTGGGGCAGGTTTGGGATTCGGAAACAGTCTCAATTTCTGTTTCGTACGAAGATATGAACATACGAACTAGGAGCAAGAGTAGGCCACTCAGCCCTTCAAACCTGCTCCGCCATTCGATAAGATCATGCTGCTCTGATTGTAACTTTCCACCTCCCCCCAGTAACCTTTCACCCCTTTGTTAATCAAGAATCTATAAAGCTCTGCCTTCAAAATATTTCCCGCACTGAAAGCAAAAATTCAGCCCCGTACCTTGAAAATTTCAATCAAATCATCCTTAACCTTCTAAATTCCACGGAATGCAACCCCAGGTTGTGTAGCTCTCCTTATAATTTAACCCTTGGAGTGTAGGTAACATTCTAGTAAACTTGCACTCTCTCCAAGGCCAATAAATCTTTCCTAAGGTGCAGTGTCCAGGACTGTGCCCAGTGCTCCAGGTGTGGTCTGATCTGGGTTTTGTATAGCTGTAGCATGACTTCTAACTGCATTGTATTCTAGTCCCCTAGATATAAAGACTAGCATCTAGAATTCTTAATGTAGGGGCCTTGGAAAAGGTTCAAAAGAGAGCTGGCAGATTAGTCTGCCATTCACACCTCTTCTGGACACATCTTTTGCTTCTTTTCTTGTCCCATTACCACTCTCCATGGCTCTGCCCCACCAACTTTTTGTCATTTAATGTCTCCCAGCTTCCAGCCTATTGCAGATCTTCTGGGTTTTTTTTCACCACCCCCCATTTAATCTATGTAAAAGCTATTGCATTTCTAACTTTTATGAGAGTTCCTTAACTCTGTTTCTCTCTGCACAGATGCTGCTGGACTTGCTGAGAATTTCCAGCATTTTCTGTTTTTATTTCAGATTTTTAGCATCTGCAGTATTTTGCTATTGTGCTACCAGATTAATACCTAGTTTTAAAGCCCTGAGATAACACCATTGGCTAGGGAGCTGGGTGTTTTACTCTTGAACAATGTATGCTTTGAGAAGACTAGTTGAAGTATTTAACATGATGAAAGGACCAGACTGTCCCTATGGCATGGATTCATAAGCTGAATTTTAAGCTCCGAACATTGGACACTGGTTTTAAGTGTTTTAAGTACTTTTTGCAGATGTTGTGCAATCACTATATGTTATTTATGGAAAAAGCAAATAAGAAGAAAGTTAATGATGCAGTGGTTCATCTATTGTAGATATGAAAGAAAGTGGATGGGAAAGGTAGAGAATGCACGAGGAGGAAGTGATGTGAACCCATGTGGGACTGAACAGGCCATAAAATGTACGTATGATGGGTTAACACGTGAAATTCCTTTTTTGCTATTTCAGTGGAAGAGCTGATCTATTTAAATGAATGACCAGTGAGCTGGACATTGGTCAAATTGTATTGAACTTATAAATAGCCTAAACTATTTTTGGAAGAAATTGGATTGCACCAAGAGATGCATTTCAGCTTTGTGGGAGTATGCAGACCTGCTGTTAACAGCAATGAGGACTAAAGTTCATTTTAACTAGATATGGAGAAGGCAGTGTAAAATTTAATAGTTTTTGAAAAGTGGAAAAGGGGAGGCTGTAAATAGTCGAAAGCAAACAGTAAATTCAAACAAACTGAATAGATACAAGGCTCATAGACATATGGCTCTCAAACAGGGGCTGTGATGCCTGTCCAGCCTGAGTGCAATCAAAGATAAAGAAATATAGCATCAGATAAAATGTACAGCACAGAAACAAACCTTCTGGCTCAACCAACTGTGCTGTTGTTCATACTCCACACGAGTCTCCTCCCATTCTATCCACCTCATCTCAGTCTTTCAGCTTATCTTTCTATTCGCTTTTCTCTTATAAACTCTTTTAGTTTTCTTTTGAAAGCATCTAAGCAATTTGCTCTCTCTGCAAAGACATTTCTTCTTATTTCCCTATTGGATTTATTAGTAACCTTATGATGTTCATTACTCCTATGTTTTGAATTATCCTACAAGTGGAACCATTCTCTCCATGTCATTCATTCATAATTTTAAGGACCTCTAACAGGTCTCCTTTAAGCCGTAATGACTGTAATCTCAATTTTGGTGCGATGCTTGGATATCTTTTTTTGAACATTCTCCAATGCTTCTATGTCCTTTTTATGTTATGGAGAACTTTGCATAGTTGTCTAAGTGTGGCCTGACCAGAGTCTTATACAAGTTTAACATAATTTTACTACTTTACAATCTATATCCCATACTCTATAGGAAGCCCTTGTAGGATCAGATTACAGGTTTTCCTAAAAACAAAGTCACTGAACCTCAGTTTCAGTCTCTCAGGATCAGAGAGAGAGACAGAGAGAGCAGAGCGATCAAGGCAACATGTTCCAAAGGGTTCATCAAGCAAGAATGCAGGTGGAAGCTTGTGCTCAGATTGAAGGTTCATTTAGCTTTGGCTAAAGAGAGGGATCTCCAGAGTAACCCTCACTGTGAAAGCCAGTTTGGGGATTAGAAATCATCCGGTTGGAAAAGGAAAAGAGAGGAAGCAAGCCGACAAGAGCTAAGAATCACTTTGGATTGGTCCTGGGAGAATAGAGTCTACTTAACGGACAGAGTAAAGTATAACAATGGCGGGAGATTTTCAGTCATTTTAATGTTAAATGGGGGATCTTTTCTGTACTTTACAGTATAAGTTGTCTACTGAAATAGTGTTTAGTCAATGGATGGAATCGTCCCAGATTTGCACTAAGTGTTGTAGCAGGCGGGTAAAACAAAGTTTTACCCACCAGCCTCAATGACAGCTTTTCATGCCGTATCGTCCCAAACCCGCCACATTAATTATGCATTCCTGGGAAACACGGCATTTCTATGGCGGGCGGGTGCTCATTCGGCCACCACGCTATCACCTCGCCACTTCATCACGCTGGGCGCCATATTTAAAGTGCAGCCACGCGCACACCTCTCAGTGCTTCCAGTCCACAACTGCTGCACAGAAGACATGGCCCCAAAAGGCAAGAAGACTGCAGCCCCCAGGTTCAATGACGCGTCCCTCAAGCTTGGATGCACTGGAGGCCCGCCGTGATGTCATCTACCCCCACTCTGGCTGCAGGAAGGGCAGCAATATCACCAATCCAGCTTGGGAGGCGGTAGTGGCGGTGGTCAATGCCAACGCCCTGCAAAAGAGGGCAGCCACCCAGTACCAAAGAGGATGCATAATCTCCTCCATTCGGCTAGGGTAAGTCACTCTTCTCATCACTCTCAACTCACACACTCACAAACCCATCACACACCCACAGGGCCCTCACTCACTGTCAGTGCAAGGGACATCACTCTCTCTCACACTCACCGTCATTGTCCTCATCCCGTCCATGGGACCACTCACCACCCACACAGGCCAGGCATACTTATTATCTGGCCTGGCAGGCATCCTGCTTACACTCTCTCCATCCCTAGGACAAGCTGGCACACAGCAAGAGGGAGAGGTTGCAGACTGGTGGAGGAATGTCTGAAATCAAGGTCCTAACAAACTTTGAAAACAGAGCCATCCAGCTGGCTGGTGAGGATCTGGATCGGTCCTGTGCTGATGGTGAGGCCGGCGGTGCTCAACGAAGTGAGGATCCTGCAGTGCAACATCCATCAGACAACCTGTGAGTGATGTGTCCTGTTTCACAGGCCATTGCCATGCATTAATTAACTCCCCTTGCTTTTGCAGGCGCATCTGGGAAGCTGCCAAGAGAGTCCACGACCCAGGGCCTCCAATCAAGCCCCAAGGGAAGCCCAGAAGAGAAATCCACTGAAACCCTCCCTGAAGTCCCATCACAGCGCTCACCCACACCCTCCACCAGCGCAGAGAGACACACCTCGGTGGGACCTAGCTTTAGAGTATCTTCGGGATCACAATCTGATGAGCACATCACACTTTCTGATCCACAGCAGGCAGAGGCAGGGACTTCCCAGGTCCTCAGCACTCGGAGGACTGTTGAAGGCCAGAATGTTGCTGAGCCTGCGTCAGATGATGAGCCTCTGGACTCGGTCATGTCACAGGTGCTGGAGCTGCAAAGGCAAGCTCGGGAACATCAGGAAGGGATGTCCGCTGCACTCCTCAGATTGCAAGGCACGATGGAGGAGTCTGTCCACATTCACTCTGAGGTGATAGTGCCGGCCTTGTAATGCACTGAGGTCAACACTGGTAGAATGGTGGCCACCATGGAGACCTTGGTCCAGGACGTCACTCCTGCACTGCTGCGTGGGCTCACCTCCATCACTGATGCCATAGTTGGCCTCCAACAGTGTGTACACGAGAGAGGTGCTGGGCAGCTCGATCTCACTCCAGCTACCCCTGCTCCTCAAGGAGTCAGCCTGGGGCCCCTGGGCACCCATAGGGAGGAGGATCCGTAGGTGCATACCCGGTGCCCATCCATCCAGGTGACTCCGAGAGTGTCCGGCCAATCTGAATCCCCTCTTCCTGTGACCTCGGCAGCTCCAGCTCCATAGGCCAAAGAGGGTGCCACTGCCACACAGCAGGACCCCGAAAGCAGGCCAGGGCCCTCCAGGTCTCGGCCCTCCAGAGGACACCCACCAAAGTCATCACAGACAGGGTGTCACAGTCAGCAGGCTGCCTTCACTACCACTGTGGATATCGGGGGAAGCACCAAGACGTAGCGGAAAGGTTAGGAAAGTTAAGAAGGTGTAACTCTTTTGAGTCAACCAAATAAACTAAATTAACAAAATCAGGGACAAAGTAAAAAGCAGCCCCTTAAAAGGAAACTGCAAAAACGAAGACAAAATTTAACTCTTTCAGAGTCAAACAATTAAACTAAATTAACAAAATGAGGGACAAAATAAACACAGCCCCTAAATTAGGGAACTGCAAAACCAAAGTCAAAATTTAAAGGAAACTTACAAACATCAAATCAAAATGTGATTAAAGGGGTCAATAAAGCAACCCAGTCCCCGTAGTGCCCACCGGGCATGGAAGGCCTTGACAGTGCCGGCAGACACCGCGCGCTCCCTCTCCAGGGACACCCGGCCGCGAACGTAGCCGCGGACGAGGGGCAGACAGTCGGGTCAGATGACCCCCTCAATCACCCGCTACCTGGACCTGTTAATGGCCAACTTGGCCAGGCCCAGGAGCAGGTTCACGAGGAGGTCCACCCCCCTCCTGGCCTCTCCCACACCGGGTTCCCGTACATCAGGAGCGTGGGGCTGAAGTGCAAACAAAACATCAATAAAAGGTTTTTCAAATAACTGAAAAGGGCGTGCAGCCTTCAACACCCTATATAAAAGTGGTCCACGGACTCCAAAACACCGCAAAAGGGGCAGGTATCTTGGGAGTCTGTGAACTGACACATCCTGTGGTTGTATGGAACTGCTGCGTGCAACACCCTCCACCCCAGGTCCCCGATGGAAAACGGGAGGACACCTCTGTAGAGGGACCCCCAACGGGGACCTCCGCCGCTGGACGGCAACAAGGCACGCCAGGGTGTGTCCGGGCAGCGGGCGAGGGCAAGGAAGTGAAGGGTGTGCAGCAGCAGCCCGTACAGGAAACTCCTCCGCGCCGTGCTAAAGGACACGGACGGCATTTCCGCGAGGTGACTCAGGTTGCAGGGCACAGGCTCCCGAGGGAGGATTCGGGGCTTGGGACCGATGTGGAATTCCGTTCGAACAGGGGTACGCTCAGACGGAAGACCACCACGCACCTGCGCCACCTCGAGACCCAGTATAACGTTGGGGCCGAGCACGGCCATCCTGAGGTCTTGAATGGCACTGGCTGTGAGCCGGACGCCCACGGACGCATGATGCGCCAACTCCTGCGGAAGCATCCAGCCCACTCCTCCACCACCCAGCACGTCCCCAATCCTGGTCACCCCGGCAGCCACAGCCCTGCTCTCCGCCAGCCACTGAAACAGACGGAGGGGCGGATTCCTGAGCAGTGGGTCTCTGACGATAGCCACTACTCCTGATGGAGGAGAGCTGCGGCGTGAGGCAACCATGTTCCAGACTTTGATCCGATCCTGGTAAAAGGCAGGTAATGCCTGCAAGGAGCCACGAAGGCCCCCCTGCTCTACAAACAGGAGCTGCGCGTCATAATTCAGGCCGTGCACTTGGTGGAAGAAATATGTCACCAGGGCACACCATCTCAGAGGGGGCTTAACGTAAAGATATCGCTGCAGGGCCTGGAGGCGGAAAGTCACCACTTGGGTGCGTAGGCACACCAGCGCCTGACCATCCTCCCTAAGCGGGAGACTCAGAACCTCAACAGTGACCCAGTGCAGCCTTTTGTCCCAGAAGAAATCGACAAGCATTCTCTGGAATTTTGTGACAAAGTCCGGGGGAGGAGTCAAAGTGACCAGCCGGTACCACAACATGGCGGCAATCAGCTGGTCAGCTGGTTTATGACCAGAACTCGACCCCGGTAAGACAGCACTCGGAGCAGTCCTGTCCAGTGCCGCAGGCGAGTGGTGACTTTGGCCTCCAGCTCCTGCCAGTTCGCCGGCCAGGATTCCTCAGCAGGGCAGAGGTGGACCCCCAGGGAGAGGAGGCTGGTCCTGCTCCAGGTGAAAGGCCTGAGCTCTTCGGGTAGGGGATCCATCTGCCACTGACCGACCAGGAGTCCAAAACATTTACCCCAGTTGATCCTGACAGAAGACGTGGCAGTGTAGACCTCCTGGCACTCGCGCATCCTCCGCAGGTCAGCCGGGTCGCTAAACACAAGGAGCACGTCATCGGCGTAAGCGGAGAGGACCATCCCGATGCCCGGCCCGCGCAGAACCAATCCCAACAACCTCCTCTGCAACAGGCGCAGGAAAGGCTCCACGCAAATAGAATACAATTGGCCAGACAGGGGGCAGCCCTGACGCACTCCTCTCCCAAAGCGATGGGGCACCGTCAGGGACCCGTTAACCTTCACTAGACACTCTGCGGCGGTGTACAGAAGTCAGATCCAGGCGACAAAATGCGTCCCGAATCCGAACGCTCGCAGAGTCCCGAGTAAATATTCGTGATCCACCCTGTCGAACGCCTTCTCCTGGTCAAAGGGCAGGAAGGCGCTCGACAGACCAGCCCTCTGGGAATAATGGATGATGTCCCGGACCAGATGGATATTATCGAAGATGGTCCAGCCTGGGATCGTGTAGGACTGGTCAGAGTGGATCATGTGGTCCAGCACGGTGCCAAGGCAAGAAGACATTGCCCTGGCGAAGATTTTGTAATCCGTGCTGAGGAGGGAGTCCGGGCGCCAGTTTTTAAGGTGGCAAAGATCCCCCTTTTTAGGCAGCAGGGCAATCACGGCCCTGCGCCACGAGAGGGGCATCTCCCCAGTAGTGATACTCTCCCCAGGACCCCCGCGTAGTCATTCCCCAGGACGTCCCAGAACGCCCTGAAGAACCCCACAGTCAGTCCGTCCAGCTCCGGGGACTTGCCCCTGGAGAGGCTGTAGAGGGCGCCGGTCAGCTCCCCCAGACTTATAGGGGAGTCAAGCTTTCCGGCACCTTCCGGGCCGACCTGCGGCAGGTCCTCCCACAAAACTCTGTGAGCATCCTCGCTGGACGGATCCGGAGAGAACAGGGCAGTGTAACAGTCTCAGGCAATGGCCCTGATGCCCTCCGGATCTGAGACAAGGGATCCGTCGTCGGCCAGCAGCGTAAGGAGCTGCTGACGGACCCTGTGCCTTTTTTCCAGTGAGTAGAAGAGGGAGCCGTGGTCCACGTACTTGAGGAACCAGATCCGCGACCTCACGAACGCGACACGGGACCCAACAAGTTGCAGGTCTTCTCTTTGTACACCAGCCACAGGGTCGGGTCCGTGTTGGGCTGACGGTGACCTGCCTCCACATCGAGCACCTCCTTCTCCAACTCCTCGACCCTGGATTCCCGCCTCTTTGTTGACCCCCTCGCGTACTCCTGACAGAAGATGCAGACGTGAGTCTTGCCCACGTCCCACCATAGCCTCAAGGAGGGGAAGCCTCCCCGCTTCCTTCTCCAGCCGGCCCAGAAACAACGGAACGAGTCCAGGAACCGCTTGTCCTCCAGCAACAGGTTGTTAAAGTGCCAGTACGCGGACCCTATCCGAGTGCAGAACGGAACGAGCTCCACTCACACCAGATGGTGGTCCGTGTATGGCACCTGCCACACAGAAGCTGACTGAACACTGGACACGAATACCTTGGAAACGTAAAGGCAGTCATAGACGCTCCGACTCCAGGTGACACAAAAGTGAAAACGCTGGAGTCAAGATGGACCCAGTCGTCCACCAAATCGAAGGACCCGACCAGGTCCCTCAACTTACTCACACCGAGCGAGCGGTGCTGGGCACGTGATGGTCCCGGGCCTCGAGGGTACAGTTGAAATCCCCCCCCTGAGGATGATGCACTCGCCTGTGTCGATGGAGCCCAAAGGAGTGAACACTTCCTCAAAAAAGCTCGCTTGCTGCTGCGCACCCAGGGGAGCGTACACATTCACAAAGTGAAGTGCCGCGCCCCCTAGGCGCACAGTGAGGTGCAGCAACCAGCCTGGCACCGGCTCCTTGACCCCACCAAGATCTCAGGCTGAAAATATGGGGCCAACAAGATAGCCACCCCACCAGAATTGGAGGCCAGGTGACTCATGTAGAACCCCCCTCACCACTCCAGTAGCCACATAGCTTTGTCTCTCAGAACAGTATAGGTTTCCCACAGGAAGAACACCACATACTTCCTGTCTCTGAGGACTGAGAAGTTCTGGAACCTGCGCTATGCGTCCCTGCTGCCGTGGATGTTAAGGCTGGCTATGGTAGTCTTCATTGTCAGAGGTATGTGCTACCATCACCTAGTGCCTAGTGTGAGAAGGAGAGGGCTGTTTTAATCTTTCCTCTCCTTCAGGAGCCCAGCAAGAAATGTGTGGACCCTCCTCTTAGCGTTCCGGTCCAGTCCAGGGGCGTTGAGGACCTCGCGGGCCGACCAGAACACAAGAGGAAACGAATGCCACCGGTCCAGGGACACTGGACCCTATCTCAATGACCGCGATTACTTGCTAAAAAATCCTGGAACTCCCGTAAAGGGATGAGGGGAGAATCGGTGGGGGGCACCAGGGGAAACACCATCTCGCCCGACTACAACTCTAAGTCATCCCCAGTGTTCACCACCAAAACTCCATCCTCCTCCAGGTCGTCACCTCCAGCTTCCAACCCCTCCCCCATATTGAGTACGGGGGCTGGTGTGAAGCTGCCAGTCAGCTCCACCTCCACCTCGATCCCACCCTCAGGATCAAGGCCAAAGGAATCCTCTCTGGTCTCCTCTTGGGATATGGGCTAAAGGGTGGCGGCAATTCGGAGCCCTACTCCCCCCCGGCACCGACTTGCCCGGCAAGTCTGGAAAAAGCTCCGGACCCAGGACAGTGACGCCCGGCACTGAAGGTTGGGAGGGAGCAGGGAGGCCTTCCTCACTAACACAGCCCGATCACCCAGTCATTAGGGCCATGAAGGGAGTGCTGCAGTCCCCTGGCGGGCCAGATGGCATCTCGGGGGTACAAGATGAGTCGGGGTAGGGCACCACTGCAAGGCCGGTACCCTCACCGACCCCCGAGGGGCCCTGCTCAGGGGACTGCAGCAACGGGTCGGGGGTTTGGGCTTCCCCCAGAGGGCAGAGTGAGGACTTACGAGACAGAGAAGCCACCACTTCACCGGGGGAGGGGACACATCCGACCTCGCGAGTTGCGAGGTCCTCCCCCTCCAAGAGGTGGCCTCCCTTCCGGGGTCGGTTGTGGGGTGGGCTGGGGAGACCTCTATCTGTGAGGCACTCGCTGCCTTGTCCAGCCCCTCCGGAAGCTCCGCCCTCTGGCGTTTGGCCAGGTCCACCCTCTTTAACAGGACCACCAGCTCGGGGTTGCGCGCCCAGTGCTGCCGGACCTGGGAGCCCGGGCGGGATGATGCCGGGCCCAGCACGTGGCGCTGAGGCACACACGGGCCCAGGAGCACGTGTGGACACGTCGCTGGGGCCAGACGATGTTTTTACCCCGCGAGCTGGTGCTTTCAGGGGTCTGGGGATCAGGGTGGGTTTGGGGGGTCTGGGGGCCTCCAGGTGGTGAGTCTTTCTCCGCGCCTTCTTACGGGTGCGGGGTCTCTCCCCCCGCCTCGCCAGCAGCCGAGATGGCGATGGCTGCTGGCGGAACCTCCTGTTGCGGGGAGGGAGTTGGCGTGGTGGCGGGGGGAGGAGCGACGGCACCAGCCGCGGGGTCGCCTGGATAGCGCTGGTGGCCTTGGAGACAGGGCAGTACTTACGGACGTGCCCCACCTCCTTACAGGCATGGCACCACACGCCATCCACAGTCCAGAAGACCCTGTAGGGGGCCCCCTCAAACTCCACAGTAAAACCCCCCTCAGTGCACTCCTCCCAGGCCAGGCGGACAAAAACCTGCCACCGGAAAGAGTACACATGGTGGAGGGCCACATCCTCGAGGTCAAGCGGGATCGGCGTAACCCCTAACCTGACCTCCCCCAGTTGATGGAGGTGGGGGAGGAGGAGCTCACTGGGGACAAAGAGCAGGACGTTGGAAAGTATGATCCTCTGGGCAGTGGCCTCCAAGGGGTCGACCACGAGAAACGCCCTGCCTACAGTGAGCCCCTTTTCCAGGGACAGGTGCACCGCCTGCTCTGACCTCAAGAAAATTACGGCTTTGCCGTACATTTTCGAGGCAGCAGCTATGGCTGAGGGACCGACGACCCCAGCCATCGCCTTGACGCACGCCTCGATCGTCATTTCGGGGTGGGTGTAGCTCTTCACCTCCAGGGTGACGGGGCCGTGGGAGCAGCTGCACTTGCATGAGTTTTGTTAGGGGCCCCGCCCCCTGTGACAGCACCGCCTCCACACTCGCCCAGGAAGACCCGGCTACAGGCGACCCTGTCCCAGCCATAGGGGCTGATCCACACCCACCCCAAGCTCTATATTCAACAATATCCCACCCCGGGCAGAGGGGGAAAGGATGTTGTAACCTCCCCCTCTGGGATGCCAAAAAATGGAGAGGAGGGAGAGGGGTAAAGGTCAGGGAGACACAGGAGGGAAAGAGTATTTGGGTGTCACTTGGTGGAGTGGAGCTTGGGTGGGGGCCTTGGGGTTCTTCCCGTAGGGGGAGGGCAATGTCTTCACCAGACAGCTGGTACTGCCTGGCAAATAGGAGTCAGCCCTGAACCTCTTCCCCAAGCAGCACCAGCTACCTGGATTCAGACATGGTCGAAGCGAGGTGCTGGAGGTGGGGGAGCAGGTGGCAAGATCTTAAACAATACACACACCCATTCTCCCCCCAGTCTCTGCAGTGGTCTTCTCTCCTCCCCCTACAAAACACACAGCTGTCTTCAGCCCCCATCGAACAAAAGTCCAGACACCCACATCGGATGTTAAACCAAACAGTCCTTGCATCCTGTCCTCCCAGTCCTGCAGCAGCTGCAGCATCTCCTCTCTGTCACTCCCTCTCCCTCTCTCTCTCCTTCAGGCCTCAGGCCCTGTAGGCTCCAGATCCCCAGCAACACAGAGGATGGAAGAAGGCTTGAGGGAAGGCAACAACACAATAATAGGAACAGCCACAGGAAAACAGCAGCAGGAACAGCAACTGGAAACCCCACAGCAGCAGCAACTGCCACAGCCAACACCAAGCGCAACCATAGCAACAGCACACAGCTCAGGCAGTAACAGGCTGCAGCTGAGACCAAGCAGGAAGCACAGACTCGGCACGGGTGTTAATCACTTGTACATAATGTTCACTATTGTCAATAAACTCCCAAGAATATCTCCCTGCCTATGGCTCCTTGTCCTGTTGAGTAGTGTTTGAGTCATTCAGATGTGAAAACTGTCTGCACAAGAGAAAGGCAGGTGTCCAGTCCAGGGCCTCTTCCCTGTGCTCTGTGCAGCCTTCAGACCACAGTAATGGTCCGGCCTCACACTCCCTGGACACATTACTGATGCCTGCACCCCAATGGTGCTTGTCATTGCTATAGTGATGTAGTAGGCAGGCGCTACATAGTTCTGTCATTCTCTCTGCACCTTTAAGGTGGGGCTGGCCCCCATCTCTTCAGCATCTGTGACCACTGATGCTGTGCTCCTGAAGGGCTCAGGTGCTGAAGGCAGACAAAGGATCAGATGCTTCTAAAGTTTCATGGCTGCTTCTCAATGATATGACCCTGATCACAGAGCGCAAGCGAGCTGCCCTCAGCCAGACAGGAGTCAGACATTCTCAGAAGCTATGTGAAGATCTATGGAGTATCCTCACTGCATGTCATCATCATCCTCCTGAAATCAAGCGACTATTAAGGCCTCCACTGCATCTCCATGACAGGAGCCTTATAACAGATGGTATGTGCGCTGCCACAAGCCAGACTGGAGTCAAACGTTCACAGATGCAATGTGAGGATCTATGGTGTCTCTTCACTGCATGCCATCACCAGCCTCTACAAATCTAGCAGCTACGAGGGCCTCCCGAGCGTGCCTGCCTCATCTGGCCAGTGCGATGGCCTCATCATCAACATCCAAGCCTTCGAGGATCTCCTCAACTCATCACCATCAACGTCTTTCTCATCAGAGGAGACGTGCAGCTCCTCCATCTCCTCCTCAGGCAGCTCCTCTCCCAGTTGCAGCACCAGGTTGTAAACAGCGCAGCAGACGAAGACGATGCATGTCACCCACTGCAGACTATGTTATAGGGTTCCACCAGACTGGTCCAGGCACCAGAACCTCATCTTCAGCATCTCGATGGTCTGCTCCACCAAGTTGCGGGTTACAACATGAGCTTCATTATACCATCGCTCTGCTGCAGTCTGAGGCCGCCGCACGGGTGTCATCAGCCACAGCCTCTTTGGGTAGGCCTTGCCCCTGAGAAGCCAAACCTGTAGACTCTGTGGACCCTGGAAGATGTCAGGGATCTTTGACCAACTGAGAATGTAGGAGTCGTGGACAGACCTGCAGAATGTGTTTGTGGTGGTCGCACACCAGCTGCACATTCAGGAATGGAAGCCCTTGCGATTGACATAGTTGACCATTTGTTGCCATGGAGATCTGAACGCCACACGAGTGCAGTTGATGGCACCCTGCACCTGTGGGAAACCTGAGATCCGGGTAAATCCCAGCGCTCTTGCATCCTGGCTCTCTTGGTCCCGGGCGAAATGCACAAAGTTGTGTGCCCTCGCAAAGATGGCATCCGTGACCTCATGGATGTATTTGTGGGTGGAGGTGTGAAATCCCACAGAGGTCACCTGTGGAGCCCTGAAAGGAGCCACTGGTGTAAAAATTGAGACCCGCGGTCACTTTCACAGCCATTGTCAATGAATGACCCTCCCATGTCCCCCTGGCACCAAATCCTGCAGCAGGTGGCAGATGTGACTGACCAGTTCCCTAGATATGCGCAGTCTTCAACAACACTGGTTCTTAGTTATCTGCAGGAGCGATAGGCGGCGTCTATAGACCCTGGGTCTAGCTAGGCACCAAACAGCAACGGCTTGCTGTGGCTCTTCAGCAGTGTGTGTGGGAGCCCCAGCTGCCCCTTCTTCCTGACGGTGCTGCTCCTCTCTCTGCACAGCCAGCACCTCAGTTGCTCTCTTCTCCATCGTATTTGCTCTCTGTACGCTATGAGGCATACAGCTAGTTCACCTCGCTCCATGCTCCTGATGTACTAATCCTGCAGGATGAAAGAGAGAGATGCGTGGGTTAGCTAGGGTGTACTAAGAACCTCTCTTGGTTAAGTCTGAAGGCCTCTTAACGCATCCCAGAGAGTGCTGGGCACCACTTGGATGCCAGAGTTTAGTGCGCTGCATGGCTGCCTGAAACCCCACCCACCTCCGCCCCACTCCACCTGACTGATTGGCGGCAGCTTTGCCCACTGGACTGCACCCTGTGCTCTCAGCTCAGGCACAGACATTCTCCTAAACCGCACTGCAAGGCTGTTAGCTTGAACCATTTGGAAGACTGGTCCAAACCGGGATGCTGATATTGCAAGGGACTGTGAACACCTCCACCAGTGACTGCTCCATGGCCAGCTTTCGCAAGGAGATTGTTCAATGTGAGCAGTAGCCTAAGCGTTCCGCAGTCTACTAAAACGTACATTACTTTGCAGTCTGTGCCCAAGGGGTGAAAAACGCTAGAGCACTTGGTTGCACTTTGATGCCGCTGCGTTGCTTGAGTGGGCAGATAAGCTAGAAGCCCGACTCCAATCATATCAATGGCTGCTCTTGAACTATCTCAGTTGCAGAAGAATGGTCACTTTATATAAGGTGTCCCTAATGCGTGGCCGCTTCCATCTCCCTGACCCTGCACATGCGTGTGTACTACCATCCACCACAGGGCAGCCCTTACCCCCCCCACCCCCTCCCCAATGCGCCTCTTCCTTGAAGTCCAACAGGTGACCCTCGTGAGCGCTGTGCAACGTTACTGTGCACTCACCTCCGAGTTCCCTCAAAGTGCAGCATGCCATGTGCATGCCATGTATGTGCTGTTGTGAAACACATCAGCATGGTGGGCGGACGATCCAGTGATGGGGATGAGTCCGGCGGGCTAGCCTTATAATCATATGCAGATGTATTACAATGACGTCCCGGCATCCAATGGAGGGAAACCAGGCCCGCCATCGACGGGCTGAGTGGACGATCGCAAACTGGTTTCACGGCGTTGTGAAACTGACTTTTGACCTTCTCGCCATATTGTCCACTCACGCCACCAAGCACACTCGATGCCAGTGGGCAGGGACAATTCCGCCCAATGTTTCTTTTCATGTCATGTGTTACAGCAAAAGTCTTAATACCTGTTGTGTCATCAGTTCAGCCATTTGGCGGAAATTTTAATTTCTTTTTTTAAAAGTAGGAAGTGGTGATTATGAGATAGGACTGAAGGTTACAATGTTTACATCATTAAATAGCTCTAGTTCTTACCTCAGCACAAACTCCTTCTGTCTGATCTGGAGTCATCAACATATTTGTCATAACAAAGAAAACATTATCACCCTGTAAAAAAAGGAAAACATGGAGATTGTGTGAGAGTGTGAATCGACATTAATTCCCCTACTCCTGCGCCATCTTTGAGTTATTTATGCCAAAAAGGTCCCATTCACAGGACGTGAAGACATTAGGGAGGGTTGAGAAAAGATTCACAAGAATGGTTCCAAGGATGAGGAGCTTCAGTTATGTGGATAGATTGGAGAAGCTGGGGCTATTTTCCTTGGAGAAGCGAAGATTAAGAGCAGATTTGATAGTGGTGTTCAAAATCATGAGAAATCTGGACAGAGTAGATAGGGAGAAACTGTTTTTGTTGGCAGAAGAATTGAGAACCAGAGGACACCAGCTTAAGATGATTGGCAAAAGAAGCTGCAATAACAAGAGGAACAACTTTTTTGCACAGTGAATGGTTAGGATCTGGAATGCACTGCCTGAGAGTGTGGTGGAGGCAGATATAATGGGCTTTCAAAAGAAAATTGAATAATTATCTGAAGAGAAAAGATTTGCAGGGCTAGGGGGAAAAGGCAGGGGAGTGGGACCAGGTGAGTTGCTCTTGCTAAGAGCTGGCAATGACAGGGTGGGCCAAATGGCCTCTTTCTGTGCTGTAACTGTTCTATGGTTCTATGATAAATTTCCAAGATTTCCTTTTTTCAGATATATATATCAATATTTGTAGCTGACAAAGTTAGGTTCTATTTTTAAATCTCTGTGTTAATCTAAACTTATTTCGCTTTTGGGAGGAAATCAAAAGACATTATTAACTGAATAAAACAGAAATTTTGAAATCTAACCTGAGGGGGTATGACGTAATCAACAACATCCCAGAGACGAGGCCCAATGTCAGAGGTGTTAGTCTGAATGACGCCCTTTAGTTTAGTTATCACTGAACTTTCCATCGAAGTGTCTGTTTCCTGGTAACCTTTCTTTGCAAGGAACACCCACCTGTCAGCCAATCAAAAATGAATTACAACATTTCAAATACAATAAATGAACCCTTATCCAACAATCACCTATCGTGTCAGTTACACCTACCCATGGCAAACATCACTGAGAACAATCAGAGTCCTTTAGATTTGATAAAATAAAATATCTTCCCATCAATTTGTAAAATCAATTTTCACAAATAAGTGTTTTGTTGGTTTGAAGTAAAATGAATATTTTAGTAATTGTTTCCAGGGCCAGAAATTTTCCTGCGTCGGGTGAATTCGGCAGGAGCGGTCACGGAGCCGACCGCTGTCCGTGATCAGCTCCGTGCCACCATTTTACGCGGGCGGGCCAATTAAGGCCCGCCCAGTGTAAGATGTGAGCGGTAGCGGCGCTACCTGTGCAGGTGGGGGGGAGGAGGGAGAGCCGTATGCACATGAAAGAACGCTTCAATCTCCCCAAGGCACGCAGCTGCCTCAGGGAAATTGAAGCACATTTGAAAAACATAACTAAATGTAATGAAAATGTATTGAAACATGTCTCCTCATGTGATTGTGTCACATGAGATGGGACATGTTTTTATTTTTCTGAAAAACTTTTTATTTCATTCGTAAAAGCTTTAGGAAGCCTCATCCCGCTCGTGGATGAGGTTTACTAAAAAATGTAAAGGCCGCTTGGCCTTTTAGCCTGCCCGCCAACTGTAAGGTTGGACGGGCAGCGTAAACTTGAAATTAATTACCTAGTTAATGGCCTTAATAGGCCTTTCGATTATCGGCGGACGCGCAGCCGATTCCGGTGCGCGCCCGCCGAACGAAACATCGCGAGACAGCGCAATGACATTGGAACGCTCGCCCGACATTATTGCGCATCATTTTACGCACAGGTGTGTCGTGCCTGCCCCCACACACTGACTGTAAAATCCTGGCCCAGGTTTCTGTAATTTGCATCATCCCCCTTCATTATTTTAGCTTCAAGATTTCTGACCGTGAAACTCTTGAGAATGTGCAGCAAAGGCCTTTTTTTTATTCATTCATGGGATGTGGTCATCGCTGGCTAGGCCAGCATTTACTGCCCATCCCTAATTGACCTTGAGAAGGTGGTGGTGAGCTGCCTTCTTGAACCGCTGCAGTCCATGTGGTGTAGGGAGTTCCAGGATTTTGACCCAGCGACAGTGAAGGAACAGCGATACATTTCTAAGTCGGGACGGTGAGTGGCTTGGAGGGGAACTTCCAGGTGGTGGTGTTCCCATGTATCTGCTGTCCTTCTAGATTGTAGCGGTCATGGGTTTGGAAGGTGCTGTCTAAGGGGCCTTGCTGAGTTCCTGCAGTGCATCTTGTGGATGGTACACACTGCTGCTACTGTGCGTTGGTGGTGGAGGGAGTGAATGTTTGTGTTTGAAGTGCCAACCAAGCAGACTGCTTTGTCCTGGATGGTATCAAGCTTCTTGAATGTTGTTGGAGCCGCACTCATCCAGGCAAGTGGAGAGTATTCCATCACACTCCTGACTTGTGCCTTGTAGATGGTGGACAGGCTTTGGGGAGTCAGGAGGTGAGTTACTCACTGCAGGATTCCTAGCCTCTGAGCTGCTCTTGTAGCCACAGGAAGCAGATCCTAGCAAGGCCACCATAACAGAGGAGGAAACTCTGTCACTAGAAAGGTTCAAAATTGGTAAGGAGGAAGTGTTGGGTAAACTGTCAGTACTTAAAGTTGACAAGGCACCGGGACCAGATGAGATGCATTCAAGGATATTGAAGGAAGTAAGAGAGGAAATTGCAGGGGCACGGGCCATAATCTTTCAGTCTTCCCTAGACTCAGGGGAGATGCCAGAGGACTGGAGAATTGCAAACATTACACCCTTGTTCCAAAAAAAGGTTGTAAGGATAAACCCAGCAATTACAGACCAGTCAGTTTAACTTCAGTGGTGAGTAGGATCCTAGAAGCAATTATTCAGGGTAGAATTAGTAGTCACATGGATAAATGCAGGTTGATTAGGAAGAGCCAGCATGGATTTCTAAAGGGGAAGTCATGTTTAGCTAATTTGCTGGAGTTTTTTGAAGAGGTAACAGAGAGGGTAGATGAGGGTATTGCTTTTGACGTGGTGTACATGGACTGTCCAAAGGCATTTGACACAACAGACTTGTGAGGAAAGTTATAGCTTATGGGATAAAAGAGACCATAGCAATGTGGATACAGAATTGGCTGGGTAATAGGAACCAGAAGGTAATGGCGAAGGATATTTTTCAGGCTGGAGGATGGTTTGTAGTGGAGTTCCCCAGGGATTGGTATTGGGGCCCTTGCTTTTCCTGATATACATTAATGATCTAGATCTTGGTGTGCGGGGGACAATTTCAAAGTTTGCGGATGATATGAAACTTGAAATCACAGAATCACACAGAATCACAGAATCACAGTGCAGAAGAGGCCCTTCGGCCCATCGAGTCTGCACCAACATATGAGAAACACCTGACCTACCTACCTAATCCCATTTACCAGCACTTGGCCCATAGCCTTGAATGTTATGACTTGCCAAGCGCTCATCCAGGTACTTTTTAAAGGATGTGAGGCAATCTGCCTCCACCACCATCCCTAGCAGTGCATTCCAGACCGTCACCACCCTCTGGCTAAAAAGGTTTTTCCTCACATTCCCCCTAAACCTCCTGCCCCTCACCTTGAATTTATGTCCCCTTGTGACTGACCCTTCAACTAAGGGGAACAGCTGCTCTCTATCCACCCTCATGCCCCTCATAATCTTGTACACCTCGATCAGGTCGCCCCTCAGTCTTCTCTGCTCCAACAAAAACAACTCAAGTCTATCCAACCTCTCTTCATAACTTAAATGTTTCATCCCAGACAACATCCTGGTGAATCTCCTCTGCACCCCCTCCAGTGCAATCACATCCTTCCTATAATGTAGCGACCAGAACTGCACACAGTACTCCAGCTGTGGCCTCACCAAGGTTCTATACAACTCCAGCATGACCTCCCTACTTTTGTAATCTATGCCTCGATTGATAAAGGCAAGTGTCCCACAAGCCTTTTTTACCACCCCACTAACATGCCCCTCTGCCTTCAGAGATCTGTGGACACAAACGCCAAGGTCCCTTTGTTCCTCAGAACTTCCTAGTGCCTTGCCGTTCATTGAATACTTCCTTGTCAAATTACTCCTCACTGAAAGCATCGTAAACTGTGAGGAGGACAGTATAGAACTTCAAAAGGAAATAGACAAGTTGGTGGAATGGGCAGATAGGTGGCAGATGAAATGTGAGGTGATGCAGAGAAGTGTCAGGTGATTCATTTTGGTAGGAAGAACATGGAGAGCAATACAAAAAAAGGGTACAATTCCTAAGGGGGTGCAAGAGCAGAGGGGCCTGGGTGTATATGTGCATAGATCATTGAAGGTGGCAGGACAGGTGGAGAGAGCAGTTAATAAAGCCTATAGTATCCTGGGCTTTATTAATAGGGGCATAGAGTACAAGAGCAGGGAGGTTATGCTGAGCTTATATAAGACGCTGGTTAGACCTCAGCTGGAGTATTGTGTACAGTTCTGGGTGCCACATTACAAAATGGATGTGAACGCATTGGTGAGAGTGCAGAAGAGGTTTACGAGAATGGTTCCAGGGATAAGAAACTTCAGTTATGAATAGATTGAAGAGGTTGGGACAGTTCTCCTTGGAGAGGAGAAGGCTAAGAGGAGATTTGATAGAGGTGTTCAAAATCATAAGGGGGCTGGATAGAGCAGATAGGGAGAAACTGTTTCCACTTGTAAAAGGATCGAGAACGAGATTTAAAGTGATTTGCAAAAGTAGCAAATTTGATGTGAGAAAAAACTTTTTCACACAGTGAGTGGTTCGATTCTGGAATGTACTGCCTGGAAGTGTGGTGGGGGCAGGTTCAATTGAGGCATTCAAGAGGGCATTAGATGATTATTTGAACAGAAACAATGTGCAAGGATACAGGGAAAGGGCAGGAGAATGGCACTAGGTCATAATGCTCATTCAGAGAGCAGGTGCATACATGATGAGCCGAATGGCTTCCTTCTGTGCCGTAACATTCTGTGATTTATGTGGCTAGTCCAGTTCAGTTTCTGGTCAATGGTATTCCCCAAGATGTTGATACTCTTTTGAGTTATCAACAGTCACAGATTGCAACTCTTTTGAGTACAATCACAGTTCTTGGTTTCCGGGAGTGGGACATGAACCCGCAACCCTCTGATTCAAAGGTGAGGGTGCTATGAACTGAGCCACAGCTGACACCTCCCCCAGGATGTTGATAGTGGGGGATTCAGTGATGGTAATGCCATTGAATGTCAAGAGGCAATTAATGTGATTAGTGTCTGTGATTAATGACTCTAATTGACATTTTGTTTCCACACAGGTTGATTCTATAATTCCAAATGGCATTTCCACATCACCAGTTGCTGAGTTTAACCCTAAACTGAAAGGGATATTACCTTTCAGAGCTAGCACTTGACGAACACAAAATCCTGCAATGTGTAATTTGTGTGCAGAGCTCAACAAGCCTTGAAACACAAATCACTGTCAAATTTATTAAACAGAACATCCAGAACAATCAATCATTGCTAGAAAATGCTGGATCACTCAGCAAGCCAGACAGCATCTGTGGGGAGAGGAGCAGCTAACAGGCTGCATCTTCCTGAATGGATCACAATTCTGTTGGGAACACAGAAGTGGAAGTGGTGGGATGTTGACAGTGATTTCACAGAGGCAGCTAACTAAGCAGCCATCTCCAGGAGATCTGGCCAATTAAGGATGGTAAGAGGAGCAGGAAAGTGGGGCACTCAGTCAGAGAGCCGACAGCAATGTCAGACCGGAAGCCCCACCAGGAAAGGTGAATGCTCCTAATGCAGGTAGCTGAGCCCCCTCAGTTGCCTGCAAATGAGTCAGCATGTAAAGGGGCCCAATGCAGGCATGGCCATCAGGGTGGAAGGGGAATTCCTCCACACGATTAGCGACAGACGCAGTTGCAGCCTTTAATCCCAGGGCCCCTTCACAGGTGCAAGGAGTCTCTGGATCTGATGACCCCCAGGACTGCTGTCAGGATGCCGCCTTGAATGAGCTGGCGACCTCTGGATAGTGAGTAAATACCAGCGCCCTTGCAAAACGGCCCCTAGGCAAAGTGAATGAAGTTGTTGACAACAGTGCTATCAAGTGGCATCTACTCAGCAGGGATATGTTCATAGTTGCCCAGCTTGGATTCATCCTGAGCCACTCAGCCACAAACCTCAATACTGCTTTGATCCAAACATGGTCAAAAGAGCTGAACTCAAGAGGAGAGGTGACATCAAGGTAGCATTTGACCAACTGTGGCATCAGGGAGTCCTAGCAAAATTGAAGTCAATTGAAATCAGGGGAAAGCTCTCCACTGGTTGGAGTCATACCTAATGCAAAGGGAAATGGCCATTCACCTCAGTTCCAAGACATCACTGCAGGAATTTCTCAAGAGCTCAGCGCCATCCAAGATGAAGCAGCCCACTTGATTGGTACCCCATCCACCATCTTACATATCCACTCCCTCCACCACCAATGCACAATGGTAACAGTGTGTACCATCTATAAGATGTATTGCAGCAACTCGCCAAGGCTCCTTCCACAGCACCTCCCAAACCCATGATATCTACTACCCAGACGAACAAGGGCAGCAATAAATGGGAACACCGCCACTTGCAAGATTCTTTTCATTCTGACTTGATATCAACATTTCTCCTCTGTCACTAGATCTAAATCCTGAACTCCTTCCCTAGCAACACCCTGGGAGTACCAAAATCCCACAGACTGCAGTGATTCAAGAAGACAGCTTATCACCACAAGGGCAATTAGAGATAGGCAATTAGAGATAGGCCTTGCCAGTGATGCCCACATCCCATCTAGAAGGGAAAAAGAGCTCACAGATCCTACTGACCATTGTGAAGTGAAAACGTCAGAAATTCTGGTATGGAAAGTGAAGATATAGTGCAAATATGACAGAGTTGGAGAAAGTTGCATGAAATCTGTATCGGAAGCAGAGTGGAAAAAGCATAACCATAGTAACTGTGGGATTACTGAGCTTGTCATAAATGTGGAAAGCCCATGGCTAGAATGAGAAATGCAAGAAGTGTATATGTGAGCGATGGGTGGAAGCAAAGCTAATGGAATTGTCTAGATCAGAACCGAGCAGGAAGCAGCGCCAATGTAGTCACTGGGTAATGTAGGAAGGCAATGGCAGGACATAGAGCCCCACATGGCAAATTGAGTGTTGAATTTCTAAATGAGAAGATTAACAGCTGTGAATATTGTTGACTCCTAACCCCCATCTGTTTTGATAGGTCTGGTTAGAAGACTCAAATTTAACAAATAAATGATTCTGGGTTTAATAACTGCGCAACTCAAATTCTTTCGGTCAGTCGCGTCTCTAAAAACAGCTTCGCCGCCTGATGCGGCTATTTTTATCCCGGTGATCAGATCTGAACCACTCACAGCCAGCAACTAAACACAGGGGGTCCCAACACGCACCCTGCCCCTCAGCACAGCCAGAGTCCACCCAGCAAGTCGCCCAGGATCGCCCCTTACCCCAGCAGGTAGCCCAGAATCACCCCTTACCCCAGCAGGTAGCCCAGAATCACCCCTTACCCCAGCAGGTAGCCCAGGATCGCCCCTTACCCCAGCAGGTAGCCCAGGATCGCCCCTTACCCCAGCAGGTAGCCCAGGATCGCCCCTTACCCCAGCAGGTAGCCCAGGATCACCCCTTACCCTAGCAGGTAGCCCAGAATCACCCCTTACCCCAGCAGGTAGCCCAGGATCGCCCCTTACCCCAGCAGGTAGCCCAGGATCGCCCCTTACCCCAGCAGATAGCCCAGGATCGCCCCTTACCCCAGCAGGTAGCCCAGGATCACAAGTTGCCCAACCCGATACAAGATTCCCACGTTCTTGTTCTTGGCGATGACGAATTTCTGGGTTTTGTAGTAGACCAGCGACTGGCAGCAGGAACCGCAGAAATCCATCCCGAAACCAGCAACAGCAGACCCAGTCCGACCACAAAGGGACCAGAGAGGACGGCGCACACAGTGTGTGAGCAGCCTTCAGCCTGTCGCACCTCCCAGCACTGACCCTCCCACAACTGTCCCTCCCTTCACTGTCCCTCCCAACTCCGACCTTCCCTCTGCTGTCCCTCCCAGCACTGTCCCTCCCAAAATTGACCATCCCGCTCAGTCCCTCCCACCACTGACCATCCCTCCACTGACCCTCCCACAACTGATCCTCTCAACACTGACCCTCCCATCACTGACCCTCCGACCACTGGCCCAAACAACACTGACCCTCCCAACATTGACCCTCCCACAACTGATCCTCTCAACACTGACCCTCCCACCACTGACCCTCCCACAACTGATCCTCTCATCACTGACCCTCCCACAACTGACCCTCCCACCACTGACCCTTCCATCCCTGACCATCCCACCACTGACCCTCCCATCACTGACCCTCCCACCACTGACCCTCCACCCACTGACTCTCCCATTCCTCATCCTCACCACACTGAGACTTTCACCAATGACCCTCCCATCCCTGACCCTCCCAATACTGACCCTCCCATCCCTGACCCTCACCACACTAACACTTTCACTACTGACCCTCTGACCACTGACCCTCCTACAACTAACCCTTCCATCTCTGACAATCCCACCACTGACACTCTGACCATTGGCCCTCCCTAAACTAACCCTCCCATCTCTGACACTCACACCACTGAACTCCCACAGCTGACCCTCCCACCATTGGCTCTCCTATTCCTGACCTTCCCATCACTGACCCACCCATCACTGACCCTCCCTCCACTGTCCTTCTGCACCACAGACCCACCCACCACTGACCCACCCAAAGCTAGCCATCCACCACTGACCCTCCCACCACTGACCCACCTACCACTGATCCACCCACCCCTGACCCTCCCAACACTGACCCTCCCATCCCTGACCCTCCCACCATTGATCCTCTGACCACTGGCCCTCCCTAAACTAACCCATCTCTGACGTTCCCACCACTGAACATCCACAACTGACCCTCCCACCATTGCCTCTCCTATTCCTGACCTTCCCATCCCTGTCCCTCCTGACATTGACCCACCCAACACTGACCCTCCCAACTCTATCCCTCCTACACCTGACCCTGCCACAACTGACCCTCCCAACACTAACCCTCCCACCACTGAATCTCCCACCACTGAGTCTCCCTCCACTGTCCCTCCCAGCAGTGACACTCCCATCCCTGACCCTCCTACCACTGACCCTCCCACCACTGTCCTTCCAACCATTGACCCTGCCATCACTGACCCTCCCACCACTGACCCTCCCATCCCTGACCCTCTCACCACTGACCCTCCCATCCCTGACCCTCTCACAACTGACCCTCCCATCCCTGACCCTCTCACCACTGACCCTCCCATCCCTGACCCTCTCACAACTGACCCTCCCAACACTGACCCTCCCATCCCTGACTCTGCAACCAATTACCCTCCCACCAGTGACCCTCCCATCCCTGACCCTCCAGCCACTGACCCTCCCACCACTAAGCCACCCACAACTAAACCTCCCACCACTGATCCTCCCATCCATGACCCTCAAACACTGACCCTCCCATCATTGACCCAGCTACAACTGACCCTCCCACCCCTGATGCTCCCATCCCTTACCCTCCAAACACTGTCCCTCTCACTGCTGACCCTCCAACCACAGACTCTCCCACAACTGGTCCTCCCACAACTGTTCCTCCCACCACTGGTTCTCCAACCACTGACCCTCCCACCACTGACCCTCTCAACACTGTCCCTCCCACCACTGTCTCTTCCCCAACTGACCCTCCCACAACTAGCCATCACATCCTTGACCCTCCCACCACTGACCCTCCCACCACTAACCCTTCCATCCCTGACCATCCCACCACTGTCTCTTCCACAACTGACCCTCACATCCCTGGCCCTCCTAACCCTGACCCTCCAGCCACTGACCCTCCCAACTCTGACCCTCCCACCACTGACCCTCCCACAACTGGTCCTCCTGCAACTGACCCTCCCACCACTGACCCTCCCATCCTTGACCTTCCAACCACTGACCCTCCCATACTGACCCTCCCACAACTGTCCCTCCCACAACTAGCCCTCCCATCCCTGACCCTCCCACCACTGAAGATCCCACCACTGACCCTCCCACCAATGGTGCAACCGCCACTAACCCTCCCATCCCTGATCCTCTCATTACTGACCCTCAAATCTCTGATCATCCCACTACTGACCCTCCAACCACAGACCCTCCCACCACTGACCCTCCCACAACTGGCCCTCCCACCACTGACCCTCCCACCACTGACCCTCCCACCACTGACCCTCCCATCAATGATCCTCCAACCACTGACTCTCCCATCAATGATCCTTCAACCACTGACCCTCCCACCACTGACACTCCCATTCCTTACCCTCCCAACACTGACCCTCCCATCCCTGACCCTCCCACCACTGACCCTCTGACCAGTGACCCTCCCTCCACTATCCTCCCCACCACTGACCCTCCCATTCCTGACCATCCCACCACTGACCCCCCCCATCCCTGACCCTTCCAACACTGACCCTCCCTCCACTGTCCCTCCCACCACTGACCCTCCAATCCCTGACCCTCCCATCCCTGACCCTCCCACCACTGACCCTCCCACCACTGACCCTGAAGGGTCATACGGACTCAAAACATTAACTCAGTTCCTCTCTCCACAGATGCTGTCAGATCTGCTGAGATTTTCCAGCATTTTCTGCAAATGAATGTAGACAGGTTAAGTCAGAGGGCAAATAATTGGCAGATGGAGTATAATGTGGGAAAATGTGAACATTGTCCACATTGACAGAAAGAATAGAAAAGCACAATATTATTTGAATGGAATATTATTTCAATATAAATATAATTTCAATTATGAATTAAATATTACTAAAGTGGATTGCATAAATCTGGGGTACAGAGGGATCTGGGTGTCCTGGTACATGAATCACAAAAAGTTAGCATGCAAGTACAGCAAGTGATTAGTGAGGCAAATGAAATGTTGGCCTTTATTGCAAGGGGAATGGAATATAAAAGTAGGAAAGTGTTGCAACAGCTGTACAGGGCTTCAGTGAGACTGCATCTAGAGTACTGTGTATAGTTTGGTCTCCTTGCATAAGGAGGGATATACTTGCATTGGAAGCAGTTCAGAGAAGGTTCACCAGGCTGATGCCTTGAATGAAGGGTTGTCTTATGAGGAAAAGTTGAGTAGGTTGGACCTATAGTCATTGGTGTTTAGAAGAATCAGAGGTGATCTTAAATATAAGATTCTTCATGAACTTGACAGGGTGAATGCTGGGAGTATGTTTCCGCTTTTGTGGGAGTCTAGAACTAGGATGCACAGTTTTAAAATTAGAGGTATTAAAAATTAAAAATTAGAGGTATTAAAAATTAAAAATGAGAGGTCTCCCATTTAAAATGGAGATGAGGAAGTGCTTTGTTTTCTCTCAGAGGGTTGTGAGACTTTGGAATTCACTTCCCCGGAGAGCAGTGGAAGCTGGGTCATTGAATATATTCAAGGCTGAGTTAGGCAGGTTCTTGATCTACATGGGAGTCAAGGGTTATGGTGGAGTTAAGTTCAGATCAGCCATGATCTTATTGAATGATGGAGCAGGCATGATGGGCCAAATGGCCTACTGCTGCTCCTGTTTCTTATGATCTTGTGATGTGCTTTGGTCATTACAAGAGAGTAGAACTCTGGAGAGAGACTTCTAAAGACCCAGTACTTAGAACCCCAGTGGCAGCTCATTGTAGATGGTTGGTTTGAAACCCTCCATGGTCCAGATGGCTGTCCAGGAAGAAGTATGGGAGCAGGCTGATGCTGCCAGGTGGGCACAGATAGTCCCCAGATTTTCTGTTGTCTCCCTGGAGGTCCTCACTGAGGCTGCGATTGAGAGGCAGATTTTCTTCCATGCAAATGGAAGGAATAAACCCGGCAGGAGTTTCAAAATTATTAACGATTCCATTAGCTTTGCTTCCACCCATCTCTCACATATGCACTTCTGGCATTTCTCATTCTAGCCATGGGCTTTCCACATTTATGACAAGCTCAGTTACTACGAAATATGCCTCTCCTACTTTGCTTCTTATACAGGTTTCATGCAACTTTCTCCATCTCTGTCATATTTACACTGATATCTTCACTTTCCATACCAGAGTTTCTTTTCTATAGCTGAAGTTTTCACTGCACAAGTGCATGGCTGGAGTTGGCAGAGGAGGTCAGCATTCATGGATTGACCAGGAGCTCGTGGGTCTAGTACTGCAAATGCTTTAATGATCTCGTAAGATCTGGGAAGGTGAGAGACAGGAAGTATCTGGGTGACAGACCTCTAACTCTATAAACAGCAGCATGCCCATGAGCACAGCAGACTGTGTGCCCATAGCACTCCCAAACATTGACAGAGTGAGTGTCCAGTCGCATCACTGAGGTGCCAGTCATCCTCACATATGGGACAAAAATGAGAAGGGGCACCACTGGGGAACGCAGCAGCTCATGTCAATATCATGCTGTAAGACGTGTGAGAGGGCAGTCTACTCATGCATCATTCTCCCCTCATCCTGCGGGAGAAACATGCGCATAATAGCCAGGAGATAGCATGAACATGGAGTGCCAGACCGGCACCAACTTACGGCCATAGAGGAGGCAACGCATGGGTCCCATCACGTGGGTGCCATCATGGCAGGCCATCGGTGATGGCGAGGCTGGAAACCATGAAGAACAGGGTCCTTTGATAGCTCTATCCTCAGGTCAAGGGCAGGGAGGAGACTCCTGCCCAATGCACATTGTGGCTTGTTGACTGCTGACATTTATGTTGTTATAATTATGAGATTTATAAGATTGTTGAGGAGGTCTTGTGGTGCAGCGGGTAGTGTTCCTGCCTCTGAGCCAGAAGCTCCAGTTTCAAGTCCCACTCCAGGACTTGATGGCCAAGGAAGGTGCGTTCACGCCAAATATGTTGAGTATCAATCTAAAAATCGTTCCAACATACACCAATGGCATTCCTGGTCAACCACGCGTTGGAAAGAAAATTGATGCCTCTATCATTACCTTTCATTGCTTTGGACTAGAACATACATGTAAAAGTGTATGTTGCCACAGAAACTCAGGCATCTTGGGGTGGCTAAGTTGGTGCCAATAGCATGAGCTTTGATCCCTGTTCCGGCTGAGGTCGATTCAGGATCTGTCTCCTTGTGCTACCTATCATGGAGATCACAGCGCTGTGGGTCAGACCTGCCATCAGGCAGAGAACCGAAGAAGATAAGATTGTTAAGTTTTGGGACTGTGCCTTTAATGTAGGATAAAATTAAGGAGGGGGGGTGTCATGTGACCTGTTCTGAAGTCTACCTGACAGCAAACCTTGGTGATTTGATTGTAAGAGGTTATAGGGAACCCAGATTGTTTTACTGGGAAGAAGATACAAAATGTTTATACTTAGGGACAATGGCAGCAGCCTGTGCGCTAACAGTGGATAGATTGTGAGTCCCCATGGTGCCAGAAAATGTTGAGAATGTAAGGCTGTAAACACGTATGCTTTAAACTGGCATTTACTTTCAAGTTAAAAGAGAGTTGTAATCTTAAGGATAGCTAATCAGCATTTCTACCTGAACAAGGCCCATGTGATTCATGTTACCACGGAGATGGACTTTGAGAGGGAAGGGTTTCAAAGGTTTCCCTAAAGCTCACAGATACAGGCAAACAGACTGGATTGGGGAAAGGGAGAGCAGCTAGAGGCAGCAAGATGCTTTGGTTCACTGTGCGGGAATGTGGGCGGGAGCTCGTGCTCGGATGGATATGACTGAATTCATGAGGGTGCTGGAAGATTCGCCGAGCTCCTACTAAGGACGAATCTCTGGGGTAAAAACCTCACTGTGAGAGACAGCTCTGAGATTAGAAGATTCTAGGCTGAGAAAGGAAAAGAACAAAAGTGAACCCACAGGTGCTAAGAATCACCTTGAACTGGTTCCGATGATTGAATGTCTACTTAAAAGAAAAGTGCAAAGTATATCTGTGAAGTGTGTTTTCAAATGTGCTAAAAGAAAAAGTGGACTGTTCTATTTTGAGGTTTAAAGTGTAAGTTGATAATGTTTAGTCAATGGTGCTTTTAGTCTTCTGTTATAGTAAAAGTCTTAAAATTTAAAATCTTGTCATGTCATCCTTTCAGCTACCAACTGGGTGTTCAAATTTATTTTTTAAAGTTATGGGTTTCCACGGAGATGGTAACAATGGGGTTGATTGTGCTGGTGCATCTGCTCCATCACCTGAGTTCTCATCAACACCTTCTTCTTCTTGTCTATCCTACCAGGCCTGCAGCCTGCACCATGCAAAGGGACCCAGCACAAGTGTCATTGGCCTCCTCGGTGGAACAAGACTCCACAGAGCCAGCACCATCGCATCATACCTCCACACCAGCATCCACACATCCACCAGCACAGATACACTCACCTTGTTGGGGCCACAATCTAGATTAGAGCAGGGAGCACTGAGTGAGCAGCACATGACCAATGAGCAGGAGGGGGACAGTGAGACAGAGTCAGCTGTGGCCAGTTCGCTTCGGAGGATGGAGGACAGATCCAGGCATGCTCTGAACGGTGAACACAAGAAATAAGAGCAGGAGTGTGTTGTGTTGTTATAATGATGTTAAGGCACCAATCTCTCATAAGGGATTCAGTAAATACATTGTGGAATCATAGAATCATATAAGGTTTACGGCACAGAAAGAGGTCACCTGGCCCATAATGTCTGTGTCAGCCGGAAAACGATCCACCCAGGCTAATCCCACTTTTCAGCATTTGGTCCGCCATCCTGTAGGTTGCAGCACTTGAGGTACATACGCAGACACCTTTTAAATGAGTTGAGGGTGTCTGCCTCTACCTTTCAGGCTGTGAGTTCCAGACTTCTACCACTCTCTGGGTGAAAAATATTTTCCTCATCTCCTCTCTAATCTTTCTACCAAACACTTTAAATCTATCCTCCCTAGTCACTGACCTCTCTGCTAAAATAAATAGACCCTTCCCATCCACCCCTCATAATTTTGTACATCTCAATGAAGAGAGGTGGTGACATAGTGGTATTGTCACTGGCCTAGTATTCCACTGACCCAGGGTAATACTCTGGGGACCTGGGTTTAAATCCCACCATGGCAGATGGTGAAATTTGGATTCAATAAGAATTTGGAATTAAAAGCCTGATGGTGACCATGAAACCATTGTCAATTGTTGTAAAGCTAGTGTTGGTTCACTAATATCCTTTAGGAAATCTGCTGTCCTTACCTGGTCTGGCCTACATGTGACTCCAGACCCACAGTAATGTGGCTGACTTTTAACTGCCCTCACTAGCCGAGCCAGCAACATGCCATGAACAAATTTTTAAAAAATCAAATCTCCTTCAGCTCCTCTGTTTCAAGGAGAACAACCCCAGCCTATCCAATCTTTCCTCATAGCTGCAATGCCTTCTTAAATCTCCTCTGTACCCTCTCTAATGCAGCTACATCCTTTCTGTAATGAGGTGACCAGAACTAACACATTACTCAAGTTGTGGCCTAACTAATGTTTTATATAGTTCCAGCATAACCTCCCTGCTCTTATATTCCATGACCTGGCTAATAAATGAAAGGATTCCATATGCCTTCTTAACCATCTTATCGACCTGCCCTGCTACCTTCAGGGATCTGTGGACATTCACCTCACCTTTCACCATTCCAGTCCCTCACCTCCTCTATACCTCTCAGTATTCCCCCATTAATTATGCAATCCTTAGCCTTGTTCGGCCTCTCAAATGCATCACCTCACATTGTATTGAATTCCATCTGCCAACCTGACCAGTCAATTGATAGCTTCCTGCAGTCTACAGCAACCCTCCTTGCTATCTACCGCAAAGCCAATTTTTGTGTCATCTGCAAACCTCTTGATCATTCCCCCTACATTTACGTCCAAATCATTATTATATGCCACAAAAAGCAGGGGACCCAGTACTGAGCCCTGTGGAACCCTACTGGAAACAGCCTGCCAATCACAAAAGCATCTGTCAACAATTACCCTTTGTTTCCTGCCACTGAGTCAGTTTTGTATCCAGCTTGCTACATTCCCCTGGATCCCATGGGCTTTTATTTTTTTAACCAGTCTGCCATGTGGGACCCTGTCAAAAGCTTGCCAAAATCCATGTAGACTACATCAACTTCACTACCTTTGTCAATCCTCCCTGTTACCTCCTCAAAAAATTCAATCAAATTAGTCAGACATGATCTTCCCTTATCAAATCCATGCTGGCTATGCTTGATTAATCCGTGCCTTTCTAAGTGACAGCTTATCCTGTCTCTCAGAATTTATTCCAATAATCTGCCCACTACTGAGGTTAGATTGACTGGCCTGCAATTATTCAGTCTATCCCTTGCTCCCTTTTTAAACAAAGATACAACATTAGCAGTTCTCCAATCATCTACACCCTGCCTGTCTCCAGTGAGAATTGGAAAATGATGGTCATGCCTACCTTTATTTCCACCCTGGCTCTTTTAGCAGCCTGGGGTACATTTCACCCGGCCCTAATGATTTATTTCAAGGATGATAATCCCATTAATACTTCCTCTCTCCCTATGTTTATCACATCCAATTCTTCACACTCCTCTTCCTTAAGCACAATGCTTGCATTGTCCCCCGCTTTAGTGAAGACAGACGCAAAGTATTCATTAAGAATCATACCCACATCCTCCGCCTCCACACACAGGTTACCTTTTTGGCCTTTTATGGGCCCTACTCTTTCCTTAGCTATCCTCTTACTCTTAATGTATTGATGAAATATCTTTGGGCTCTCCTTGATTTTGTCTGACAATATTCTTTCATGCCCTCTCTTTGCTTTACTAATTTCCTTTTTGATTTCACCCTTCCACTTTCTATACTCCTCTTGGCTTTCTGTGATGTTGAGTTCTCGGTGTCTGACACAAGATTTCCTTTTCTGTCTTATCTTACCCTGTAAGCTCCTTGACATCCTGGGGCTCTAGATTTGGCCATCCCACCCTTTTTCTCTGTGGGAACATGTTTACTCTGAACCCCTTGAATCTCCGCCTTGAATGCCTCCCATTGCTCTGGCACTGATTTACCTTCAAGTAGCAGTTTCCAGTCCACCTTTGCTAAATCACTCCTCAGCTTAGTAAAATTGGCCTTACCTCAATTTAGAACTCTAATTCCTGTTTTATCTTTGTCCTTTTCCATAATTAAAACTAACTGAATTATGATCACGACCACCAAAATGTTCTCCTACCTTCCTGCCTTCCACCTGCCCGGCTTCATTTCCTGAAAGTAAGTTCAGAACTAAGAAAATATTTTTAAAAGCCCTAAATATCAAAACTAACTCCCTCTCTTGTTGGACTTGCTACATACTGGCCAAAAAAGATCCCCTGAATGCACCTCAAGAATTTTGTCTCCTTCATTCCTTTCACACGAAAACTATCCAGGTTAATATTGGGGTAGTTAAAACCCCCTACTACTACTGCCCTATTGTTTGTGCACTTCTCAGAGATTTGCCTGCATGTTTGCCCTTCAATCTCCCTCTGACTGCTTGGGGGTCTAGAGTACACTCCCAATAGTGTGACTGCCCCTTTTTTGTTCCATATCTCAAATCCATATGACTTCAATTAATATTCCTTCTAACATTTCATCCCTCCTCACAGCTGCAATTGTTACTTTGACCAAACTTGCCTTGCTCCTCCCTTTTTAACCCCCTTCTCTATCTTGTCTGAAAACTCTGTGACCAGGAATGTTGGTCCGCCACTCCTGTCCCTCTTTAAGCCATGTTTCTGTAGTAGCTATGATACCATACTGCCATGTTTTTATCTGTGCCCTCAGCTCGTCTGCTTTATTTGCTACACTCCTTGCACTGCAGTTTACAGCCTTAAGCACTACCAAATTCTTTTTTCTATTTTCTAACCTTTGTTTCCTCTGCCTTCCAGACTCAACCTCTAATTTTCTGCCTTCCATTTTCATTTCTGATTTTGTCCCAAACGAATCCCCCTGCCAAACTATTTTTAAATCCTGCCCAACAGCACTATCAAAATGTCCCGCAAGGAACTCAGTCCCAGCTCTGTTCAGATGCAACCCGTCTGACCTGTACAGCTCCCATCTCCCCCAGAACTGGCCCCAATGTCCCAAGAATCTAAAAGCCTCCCTCCTGCACCAACTTTCCAGCCTTGCATTCATCTGTCTTATCCTCCTATCCCTGTACTCACTTGTACATGGCACTGGGAGTAATTCAGAGATTACTACACTTGAGATCTTGCTTGCTAATTTTCCACTTAGCTCCCTAAATCTGACCGCAGGACCATATCCCTCTTTCTACCTATGATGTTAGAAGCAGTTCGGAGAAGATTTACTAAACTAATACCAGGAATGGGCGGGTTATCTTATGAGGAAAGGTTGGACAGGTTAGGCTTGTACCACTGGAGTTTAGAAGAGTAAGAGGTAACTTGATTGAAACCTGAGGGGTCTTGACAGAGTGGATGTGGAGAGGATGTTTCCGCGTGTTGGAGAACCTAGTACTAGAGATCACTGTTTAAAAATAAGGGGTTGCTCATTTAAGACAAAGATGAAGAGAAATGTTTTTTCTCTGAGGGTTATGAGTCTTTGGAACTCTCTTCCTCAAAAGGCAGTGGAAGCAGAATCTTTGTATATTTTTAAGGCAGAGCTAGATAAATTCTTGATTAACAAGGGGGTGAAAGGTTACCAGGGGTAGATGGGAGGTTACAATCCATGTTCTTATTGAATGGCAGAGCAGGCTTGAAGGGCTGAGTGGCCTACTCCTGCTCCTAGTTTGTACATTCGTATGTTTGTTGGTTCCGATGAGGACCATGACCGCTGGCTGCTCCCTCTTCAGGATGCTCTGCAGCCATTCAGTGACATTCTTGACCCTGGCACCAGGGAGGCAACACCGCATCCTGGAATCATGTTTGCAGCCACAGAAACGCCTGTCTGCTCCCCTATCAAATTGTCTATCACTGCTGCTCTTCCAACCTTCTTCATGCCTCCCTGTACAGCTGAACTAGTTATCATGTCATGGACATCACTCTGGCTGCTCTCCCCAGATGAACTATCACTCTCATCAGTATTCAGAACAGGATACTGGTTGGAGAGTGAATGCACTCAGGGGACTCTTGCACTACCTGCCTGTTCCTTTTTGACTGCCTGGTAGTCACCCATTCTCTTTCACCCTGCATACACTTAAACTGTGGGGTGACCACATCCATAGACATACTGTCCTCGTGGCTCTCAACCTCACGATGCATCACAGTGACACCAGCTGCTGCTCAAGTTCTGAAACCCAGAGCTCAAGCTATTGCAACTGATGACACTTCCTGCAAAAATGGTTATCCAGGACACGAGAAGCACCCTGGGGTTCCCACATTGCACAGGATGTGCACTCTCAAGGGTGGAGCTGTCCTGCCATTCCTTTAATTATTAGTTAACCTTGATACTACTAAAAAACCTTACCAATACTAATATACCTTACCAATATTGCACCAATAATGAATGCTATATTGCACCAAAGAATCATATACGAGTAGGGAAAATTGACAATAGGGCAAACTTAAAGGCTTTGTATCTGAATACGTGTAGCATTCAGAATAAAACTAATGAGTTAACAGCGCAAATAGAGATAAATAGGTATGATTTGATGGCGATTACTGAGACATGGTTACAGGGAGAACAGGTTTGGGAGTTGAATATCCAAGGGTATTCAGTGTTTCGGAAGGATAGGCAGGAAGGAAAAGGAGGTGGTGTAGCTTTGTTAGTAAAGGAAGAGATCAGTGCTATAGTCAGGAATGATATAGGCACTGGAGAGCAAGACGTAGAGTCAGTCTGGATAGAAATAAGAAATAGAAAGGGAAAGAAGTCCCTGGTGGGAGTAATCTATAGGTCCCCAAACAGTAGTTCAGCAGTGGGGCACAGTATAAACCAGGAAATACTGGGAGCATGTAAGAAAGGCACGGCAATAATCATGGATGATTTTAATATGCATATAGACTGGGCTAATCAAATTGGCAAGGGTAGCCTCGAGGGCGAATTCATAGAATGTATTAGAGATTGTTTCTTGGAGCAATTTGTTGTGGAACCAACCAAGGAGCATGCTATTCTGGATTTGGTTTTGTGTAATGAGATGGGATTAATTAATGATCTCATAGTAAAGGATCCTCTAGGGAAGAGTGATCATAGCATGCTAGAATTTCAAGTCCAGTTTGAGAGCTAGAAACTTGAGTCCCACACTAGTGTTCTGGAGTTAAACAAAGGTGAATACATAGGCACGAGGGCAGATTTGGCCCTAGTGGACTGGGCAGGAAGACTACAAGGTAGGACAGTTGATGAACAATGGCAGATATTTAAGGAGCTATTCATTTCCTCCCAAGGAAAATATATTCCAAAGAGGAAGAAAGATGGTAAGAGGGGGAAAAAGCATCCATGGCTAAGCAAGGAAGTTAAAAATACATAAAGGCAAAAACTAAGGCATACCAAATTGCAAAGGTCAGTGGCAGGCTGGAAGATTGGGAAGCTTTTAAAGTTCAACAAAGGGTTACTAAAAAAAAATAAAAATAGCAAAGGTAAATTATGAAAAAAACTAGCGCAAAATGTAAAAACTGATAGCAAAAGCTTCTACAAGTATATAAAAGGAAAGAGAGTAGCTAAAGTGAATATTGGTCCCTTGGAGGATGAGATTAGGGAGTTAATAGTGGGGAATGCAGAAATGGCAGAGATGCTAAATCAATATTTTGCCTCAGTTTTCACGGTGGAGGACAGTAGTACCACCCCAATAGTAACAGGTAGTGCAGGGGGAATAGAGAAGGAGGAACTTAGAACAATCACCATCACTAGAGAAAAAGTACTGAGCAAACTATTGGGATTAAAGGGTGACAAGTCCCCGGGACCTGATGGCCTACATCCCAGGGTCTTAAAGGAAGTGGCAGCGGAGATAGTGGATGAATTGGCCATAATATTCCAAAATTCCCTGGATTCTGGAAAGGTTCCAGTGGATTGGAAAAATGCTAATATAATGTCCTTATTCAAAAAGGGGGGAGAGGCAGAAAGTAGGAAACGAGAGACCAGTTAGTTTAACGTCTGTCGTTGGGAAATTGTTGGAATCCATTATTAAGGAAGTAGTAATGGGGCATTTGAAAAGTCAAAATGCAATCCATCAGAGTCAGGCATGGTTTTATGAAGAGTAAATCGTGTTTGACTAATTTGCTAGAGTTCTTTGAAGATGTGACAAGCAAAGTGGATAATGGGGATCCTGTAGATGTAGTATATCTGGACTTCCAGAAGGCCTTTGATAAGGTGTCGCCCAAAAGATTAATACACAAGATAAGATCACATGGAGTTAAGGGTAATATATTAGCTTGGATAGAGGATTGGCTAACCAACAGAAAGCAGAGTGTCGGGATAAATGGGTCTTTTTCTGGATGGCAAGCTATAACTAGTGGGGTACCACAGGGTTCGGTCCTTGGGCCGCAACTATTTACAATCTATATAAATGACTTGGATTCAGGGATAGAAGGTGCTATAGCTAAATTTGCAGATGGCACCAAAATAGGTGGGAAAGTAAGTTGCAATGAAGAAATAAGAAATTTACAAATGGATATGGACAAGTTAGGTGAATGGGCCAAAATTTGGCAGATGGAGTTTAACGTGGATAAGTGTGAGGTTATCCATTTTAGTCGGAAGAATAAAAAGACGACTTTTATTTAAACGGAGAGAAACTTCAGAATGTTTCAGTGCAGAGGGATCTGGGTGTCCTCATGCATGAATTGCTGAAAGCTGGTATGCAGGTACAGCAGGTAATAAGGAAGGCAGATGGAATTTTAGCATTTATTGCTAAAGGAATAGAGTATAAAAATAGGGAAGTGTTGTTGCAACTGTACAAGGCATTGGTGAGACCACACCTGGAGTACTGTGCACAGTTTTGGTCCCCTTACTTAAGGAAGGATGTAGTTGCATAGGAGGCGGTTCAGAGGAGGTTCACTAGATTGATTCCAGAGATGCGGGGCTTGTCTTATGAGGAGAGATTGAGCAGTTTAGGCCTATACTCGCTAGAGTTTAGAAGGATGAGAGGAGATCTAATTGAGGTATATAAGATGCTAAAGGGGATAGACAAAGTAGACGTGGAGCGGATGTTTCCCCTTGTGGGGCATTCTAGAACGAGAGGCCATAGTTTTAGGCTAAGGGGTGTTAGATTTAAATCAGAGATGAGGGGGAATTACTTTTCTCAAAGGGTCGTGAATCTGTGGAATTCACTACCTCAGAGTGCAGTGGATGCCGGGACGCTGAATAAACTTAAGGAGGAGATAGACAGATTTTTAATTAGTAACGGATTGAAAGGTTATGGGGAGAGGGCGGGAAATTGGAGTTGAGGCCGAAATGAGATCAGCCATGATCGTATTGAATGGCGGGGCAGGCTCGAGGGGCTGAATTGCCTACTCCTGCTCCTAGTTCTTATGTAATACCAATAAACCTTACTAGTACTGATAAACCTCACTAATACTTAACACATGTTACTGGTTGTAATAAAACTTACTTAAAAATAAAATGATAGATAATACTTACCAGCTACTGACTTGTTCCTTATCATTACTTAATAATTTTATCATTTTTAATCTGCCAGTTGTTGACATCAGTCCCTAAACAGCAATACTCACCAGCCAATCAACTTATTGCTTTCCTGTGATGTCACACCTTGATTTCTGTTTTTGAACGCAGCTCTGACTATCCACAGGCCAGCCCATCTGCTCTCCGAACTCTTGCTGCTTCTCTCGTGGGTTTTTAGCCCCTCCACTCTCTGAACTCTCCCCACTTCTCTTGTGAGTTTTTAGGCCGCCTGTTCTCTCGAGTTGGGGATTCATTTATTAAGACTGGACACATGAGAACTGATAAACGTGGATAGAAAGCTTGAAGACAGAAGCAGCAGAACTGTATGCTGTGTGCTCTGCTCAAAAGCAAAAGTGAAACGAAGATTGGATTGCATGGCACGCTTCCCTTCTAGTGATGTCATACTGCTATCACTTAAAGACACATTACAACAGAGTAGACCATACAACCCATCAAGCCTGCTCTGCCATTCAACACAATCAAGGCTGATCTTGGGCTTCAACTCCACTATCCTGTCCATTCCCCATATCCCTTAATTCCCTGAGAGGCCAATAATCTGTCTATCCCAGTCTTAAATGTTTTCAATGATGGAGCATCCACAACCCTCTGGGGTAAAGAATGCCAAAGATTCACAATCCTTTGAGTGATGATAGTTCTCCTAAATGATTGGCCCCTTATCCTGAGATGGTGCCCGTGTTTTAGATTTTCCATCCAGCAGAAGCAAACTCTCAGTGTCTACCCTATCAAACCCTTCAAAATCTTGTATGTTTTAATGAGATCACCTCTCATCCTTCTAAACTCCACAGAATATAGGCGCAATTTACTTAGCTTCACATCATTGGACAACCCTCTCATCCCAGGGAATTCAGTGAACCTTCTCTGTATTGCCTCCAATGCAAGTATGTCCTCCCTTAAATATGGAACCAAAACTGCACACAGTATTCCAGATGTCATCTTACCAAAGCCTTGTACAATTGTAGCAAGGCTTCTTTATTTTGGTACTGCAATCTCCTTGCAATAAAGATGACAAAGCTGAGCCTCAGGTGTCACAGACAAGGAGGGTCTTTCTGGAGCATCAGAGGCAGATGAATTGCCCATTGCTGGTGATTCCTGATGCATAGCAGAGACAAGGGCAGTCAATGGAGGAATCCATGCAGTGCGCTGACATGCACAGAAAGTTGCATGGCACACTCAGTGGTTGTTAATGGCGCAGATGTGCAAGGAGTGGATGTCAGCTGCGTCCCAGCTCCTGGCCTCATCCAGCAACCAAATGCATCATGAAAAGACGAGGCAGTGGAAGAGGCTGACAAGGGAGCCACCCTTCAGGTGTACCATTGTCTTCCCTTGCCACTTCAGCCCCTCCCACTCAGTAAACATCCCTGCCACAAGGCCCTGTGACAGAAGCTGCCCCTGCAATGATGCAAGCACAGGAGTCTGTGGGGGAGCCCCCATGGTCACTTCCAAGATGAGGATGGAAGGCACAGGCACCTCAGTCGATGCAGAGACAATGCAGCAAGCTACCTCCACTTCAACCTTAGCCACGTAGGAGTAGCCATTACTTTCACTTAATGGGTTATCTGGGCGATGTTTCCTCTGTTAATGATTTGTCATTCATTTGTGTAGCTATAAAAATATTGCTTGATGGTATCCTTCAGGCTTTATATGCGTTTGTGGATTGTGGTGGGGACTGAGAAGACTGAAGGGGGGATGCCAGGGTGGGGTTTGCCCATGGGCTTGTTGTGGCAATGGAGGCTCCAAACTCCACATTGATGGGATTATACAGGTGCGGATGCTGGCTGGAAACTTGGTGGTTCAAGTTCAGGTTTGGAGCAACTCAGGTGAAGTGATAACGAATCATCTTGGCCCTTGCAGCCATGCCAGCCTTCTGATCGCCGTGAGGCCTGGGACGATGTTGGAGGTCTCCTTCCATAGCATGGGTGCTGGACTTCTCTGCAGCACCCCCTTCAACCACCTCTTGCTCCTCATCTTCCTCCTTTCCATCATCCGAGGAGGAGGAGTGGTATCATTCCCTCCTCACCTAGCTCCAGGCCTCTGAATAGCTATGTTTAGAAGCACACAACAGATGACCATAATAGGGACACCCTGGCTAGCTCAGACTGGAGGGCACCACCTGACTGGAAGCACATCTTCGACACGCCAATGGTCCATTCAGCGCAGGCTCATGTAAGTAGATGGCCTCTCGCCTTTTGTAATGACTCTCGCTTTGTCATCTGGGTACCAGATGGGTGTCAGGAGCTACCTCTGCTGGTACTCTTGAAGGTAAAGGAATCATGACAGCTGCCTGGGCACTGAGTGCACACCTTCAGTGTGTGCTTCCTGTGGTCACAGACTAGCTCTGCATTCAATGAGTGGGCATCATTTTCTGTTGAGGTAGCTGGCTGGCTTGCCCATCGGTGTGCTGATGGCTATGTGAGTACATGTGACCTCCTGGACCTGGGGAATACATTGATATTGGCTAAAGCCAATGCCCCCTGCACCTCCACTGACACCTCTGTCTCAAAATAGATGTGTGAGCCACTGATAGCAAGTTGCCAGCCAGACCCATGGCTGACCCTTGGAATGACTCGGGTGCATAAATATTTACTGCCACAGGGACTGTCATGGGGTCCATGAGGCATCAGGTCATTATGCAACATAGTGCAAATCTCCAAGATTATCTGCCCTGATAGGCAGAGTCCCCTCCGGTACTGGCCCTCTGTCGTCTGCAGTTAGCCGACTCTTGAGTGAGGCACCTGATGTCATGAGTAGTGCCTTCTTCTCCTTGTTGGCCTCTCTGTGCTCCTCTATCCATTCCTGACCAGGAGGATGCCTTTGCTATGGCTCCTCCTCACTGCTCTGCCTGATGTTAGAGTAGCCTGTTCCCATCAACAATCCCTGATGCTAGTGCTTTGTGCAGCAGGGTTTCCTCTGCCAACTCTGCTGTCCAGGTGAAACCAACAGCCTGACACCCCTCTCTGGGCTTCCTCCAGCCTCTCATTAGTGAGCAATATACACCTCTCATAGCATGCCTGCTATAGCAACTCTGTAGCATTGGTTGAGCAGCTGAGTGTGATTATTTTATTTATTTGGGGGATGTGGGTGTTGCTGGCTAGGCCAGCACTTTTTGCCCATCTTTTATATGAGTTGGCCAGTGCCTCCATTAGCCCTGATGCCTCCCTGCTGTATGCATACCAGGTTTACCCTGATATGTTCCAGATGCAGCGTGTTCTCCTTGCCTGCTAATTGAAAATCCAAAATTGGCCCAGTGAGACCTTTTAATTGGCAACCACAAGTAGCTTAACAGCTATTTAGTTGGTCATATGGCAGGTTCCAGACACCGCCCCCCCCACTACCCTCCTTTTGAAAATGGCATTTTGGAGATGGTGGGCTCCAGTGCCACTCATACCCATTAGTGATCCCACCAACAATTGAAAATTCAGTCTTTGGTTTTCTCTCACACTACCACGTTAATGGTGGAAGTTCACAATACTGCACTAGTGGTGCTGGCTTGCACTACTGCACTAACACTCCACTTGCAGTCCTGCATTAATGGTGCCTATGTGCTTGCATAGATAGCTCTGGATAAGTACTGCCCAGCCCTGCACTGGCACTACAGTCAGCTTTGTACCAAAGCTGCCAGCTATGGATTAGCAGAGTGCAGGGCAACAGCCAGATCCAAAAGTAGAATGCTAAGGTGCAAATTCACATGTTCCTGTGGATCATGCTTTGCTTTTTTTTAGGAATTATTTCTGAATTTATCCAATCTCAGCTGTGCATTCAAATTTGACACATAGGCCGGAATTTTCTGCTCCGGTACTAAGTCCGGTGGCGGGAGTGGGAAGTCGGAGTGACTTCCTCAGGAGAGTGTGTGGGGTGGGGGGGGGGGGTGTTGAACACGCTGAATCGTGCATTGTTCAAGTGATTAATTATACAGCCACGAGGCTCATGTCGAGTCTCGCAGTGGGATGGGCAAGAAGTCGCGCATCCTGCATCAGGGCAGCCATTCAGTCATTGAGCCAGGACCTTCGAAGACCAAAAATGTCTATGTGAAGGCAGCAAGCTCCAGATCAATGCTTCAGTGATGCCTCCCTGGAGATTCTCCTCCAGGCCATCGAAGAAAGGCAGGAGATCCTCTTTCCAGGGGATGAGGGCCGGAGGCCCTTCCATCTGACCACAGCAGCCTGGGAGGAGTTTGCCAGGGTGCTGAGTGCCCGTGGAGTCCAAAAGAGCACAGCCCTCCAGTGCAGGAAATGGATGAATGATCTCATCCGCTCAGCTAGTAAGTGAACTTTCAACTTTCCAAACTCACATCAGCAATGGTTTTATTTCATCTGTCATGGGATGTGGGCGTCGCTGGCTAGGCTAGCATTTTCATTGCCTATCCTAATTGCCCTTGAGAAGGTGGTGGTGAGCTGCCTTCTGGAACTGCTGCAGTCCATGTGGTGCAGGAACACCTACTGTGCTGTTAGGGAGGGACTTCCAGGAATGTGACCTACCAGCAGTGAAGGGACAGCAGTGCAGCTCCAAGTCAGGATGTGTGGCTTGGAGGGGAGCTTGCAGGTATCCTTATCCTTATCCCGTATCCTTCTAGCTGGTAGAGGTGGCTGGTTTAGAGGGCACTATCAAAGGAGCCGTGGTGAGTTGCAGCAGTGCATCTTGTAGATGGTACACACTGCTGCCAATATGTTAGTGGTGGAGGGAGTGAATGTTGAAGGCGGTGGATGGGAGCCAATCAGGTGGGATGCTTGGTCCTGAATGGTGTTCAGTTTCTTCATTATTGTATAGTTGCACTCATCCTGGCAAGTGGAGATTAATCCATCACATTCCTGACTTGTGCCTTGTCGACGCTGAACAGGCTTTGGGGAGTCAGGAAGTGAGATACTCTCCACAGGATTTCCAGCCTCTAACCTGCCCCTTTCGTCCAACGTGCTCACACTCAATCCATCTGTCTTCATGCAGGACAAGATGGCCCACAACAGCGGGGAGAGAGAGAAGACAGGAGATGGAATGTCAGATCTATGAAACCTCACAGAATTTGAGCTGCAGTAGCTGGCACTGGAGGGCAGAGACAGTGCCCGCGCTGGTGTTGAGATCAGCCACTTGCAACAATCCAGTGAGGAAGCAGGAAATAACTTTAAACAAGAGTGTGCATGATGTGTGTAATGTCTGAGACAGTCTAGGCAGTCACTCATTTTCTCTTTTCTCCATTCCGGGAGCCAGCAGGAAGAGGGGGAGGCCAGCCTCCTCCAGTGAAGAAAGTTCCAGCCCCCCAGGCCACCTCAGGGGATCAAGAAAACCCTTCCACACCTGCACAGCCATCACAGCGTCCACCTGAACCCTCCACCAGCACAGAGACACACACATCGGTGGGTCATTGTTCAAAAGAAGGCTCAAGGTCACTCAGTGGTGGTCAATGCACTGACATGTCTTCACAGCAGCAGGAGGCAGTGAGAGTCGAGGTCTCTGGCACTCAGAGGACTGCTGGAGAACAGGCACCTGCAGAATCCAAATTAGATGGTGAGCCTCTGCAATCGGCCCTAGGGCATATGCTGGAGATTCAAAGAGATGCATGGAGAACATCAGGCAGAGCTGTCAGATGTCCTCACCAGACTGGCATGAGAGATGGAGGAATGCGTCTGTGTGATCTCTGATGTCGTAGTTCTAACATGCAAACGTCTCGAGGTCTTCATGGGAAGGGCAGTGGCCACCTTGGAGACCCAGGTCCAGCAGAATGCAGAGTTTCTGCTGAATTTGCAGTCAGGCCTGCATTCCACTGCTCTAGCCATGGTTCCAGCAGTGGCTAGACAAGAGAGGAATGGGGCAACTCGATCTTCTCCCAGGGGCCTCTTCTTCCCAAGGTATCAGGGAGGGGCCCTCACACAGTCTTCTCATGTTTATTAGGGTGTCCCTTTAGTTGTGCAGTTGTGCTGACCTTAAGCTCCAACCACTCGAGAAGACCCTCCTCCTACCTAGATGTTTTGCAGTTGGACATCGAGGGCATTGCCTTGCTGCTGAGTTGTCTTTCTCTTGTGATGCCTTGCATCACTTTTCAAACTCTCCACCGCCTTTTACCCTCCCCCGTCACTCACCAACTTCTCCCCATCACCATTGACTCCACGTGACCTTTACATTCTCCTCTGAAACCCTTGAACCTCCCATTACCCAGCCCCTATAACTATCAACCTTGATGTGCCTTCCATCCCTGATGAGCCAGCACCAGTCACAGTGTTCATGCCCACCCTGATCCTGCCCACTCCCGTTATCCCTGCTGCCTGTCTTGACCCCTTCAATGGCCCTCCTGATGAAAACTACAGCCACCATACACATACCCTGATCCTCCCAACCTTCTGCATCCCCCTTTCCCCTCTCACGATGATCATCCTTTGCTACCATCAGCACCCTCAGTTCTCCCCCCCGGGACTCCACCATTAACTCCATTGACCCTATCCTATAAAATGCTCGGCCCTCACACACCCTTCCCCACTCACTCCACCCCCTCTTCATGTCTTCCACCTCCTTCCCTTTTGTGTCTTCCATGCCTCCTTCCCCTTCATGCCTTCCACACCCCCTTCGCGTCTTCCAACCCCACCTCGTATCTTCCACCCTCCCCCCCTTCATGTCTTCCACCCCTCTTCCTATGCTTACCATCTCCTGAAGTTCTCACCAATGTTGGAGGCAGCATCGACTGGCCAGTAAGTCTTGGAAGTCTCCTTTGCCGGATGCATGCTACATTTGTTAAGTTGTAAAACAAAACAGTGTAAATTCCTGCTGGCGGGGCGGAAGATCTGACAGGTCACAATATTCCAGTCTATTGGCCTGGTAACGAGCATTGATAAAATGCAAAATGGGTTCCCAACGTCCCAAACGTTCACCAGCAGGGAAATCGATCTGCCATTAACCCGCCATGAAAATTGGAAGAACTAGATTCCTGATTTCCTGATATTGGGAAACTGATTTTTGGACTCCCGCCACATCTGCCGCCCCCACCCGCCACGATTCCTGCCGCTGTCGGGAAGGGACAATTCCGCCCATGGACTGGAGTCATGTATACCTACCATGTTTGCTACAGAATTCATTTCATCACTGATTCCATCACAATTAACAATATACTTTAAATTTATTACAAATTTGAATTAAAAAGACAATAAACTTGAGTAATTACACCTTACAGTAAAGAAAAACATTTGAAGAATTTTGTTTGAAGCAGATTGATTAGAGTAGGCTTGATATAAATTGCTCCAAAAGTGATCTATTGAGTAATCCTCTGCTCAAGCATATGTTGCAGATCTAATCTCTCTGCAGTTTGTCAATACACAGAATGGCATTCTGTTTTTCAGATCCAAATGTACTAAGAATTTAGTGCGAACAGAATGTACTTTGCATTTAACTCAGTTTGTGGTTTACTCCTTTCAGAAAATCCCAGAAAAGTTCACATCTGGAGCATTTTTATGCAGTTCAAATGTGGGTTATGCTGCTGCTGAAAAGTTTAATTAAATGTATTATACATTATTTAATATACTGATTGAACGTTCGCTATGAATGATTCACCAATGATAGCAAGTTAATTCCTTGATTTCAATGTTCACTGTTCTGTTTCTTCTTCAAGTTCAATCAGGTCTTTGTAATTTCGTTTGAAAAAGCCACACTGCGAAATAAGGGGGAAGAAAATTAATGCAAGAAGTTATACCAAATGAGTATGATTAAGAAATAGCGCTTTGGAGGTTAAGGAAAAGTGACTTCAGAACTGGATAAGTGCTACTGGTGGCCAGTATCTGGCCATTTAACACCTCCATGGATTTACCTTTCAGACTGGATGATATGAATTTGTACTCCTGGCATGGAACATAACCATGGGGGCCACCTAGTGGAAGTTTGGGCATTGAGATCAGTCGGCCTCCGCAGGATTTTCAATCATGAGTTTTGATTTGTCCACTAGGAGTTCAAATCCTTACTATTGTCCTCACACAGTAAATGTGAATGTACAAATAATGGTACTTCACAATACAGATCTACTATTGAGTGCTCCTTTGGAAACCTTAAAATTTATCATATGCTAAAAGAATCAGGAAATGAAACCAAGTCAACACTCGGTGGGAAAGAACATTGACAAATAACGGGAAAGGTGTCATGGTGAACCAAAGCTGATCACACACGTCTCATGTTGAATGGGGAAATCTTGATTCAGGACTGCTGGGAATTTTGACAAATTAAAATAAAATATTAATGGCCCAGTTTTCCAGTGCTGTGTTTTTAAATAGGCCGTAACCTGAAAACCAGTCTGCTGATTACAATGGACTTGCTGGAAAAATAACAGCATGATAACACTCGCCATTGGTGCCCATCAAGCTATTTAACTAATTGTCTCTCTCTATGGTCCTTTGTGGATTATGGCTAATTAACTTATTACCTGTTAATGCACAAATCACCCAAAAGTTTCTAAGGATTAAGAAATAGACTGGGAGTTGCAAATCAGCAAAGACGACTGGCCAATTTACATCACTCCACTGTTTGGTTCACAGAGACGATGGGCAGAATTTAATGCTGGCTACTGGGATCTAGCCTATGGGTTGGAGAACAGCTAGGGAGCTCCATGTCAACCCCATTGAGGAAGGCCCACTGGAATTAAGTGCTGATAATTCGGAAATTCGGGAAATCCCACCCCATGAGGGCTGCTAGCCAATAGGAGGACTAGGATCAGCAAAGGACCCAGGCCACAAGTGAATGAAGACGGGTTGGGGATGATGGGGAAGAGTGCACACGAAGAAAGGGCAGAGCCGTGATTCTCATTGGCAACCCCCCTTCCCAAGCCAGGTCCTTTAATCAGGCACTGAGTGCCTTTTTAACGAGGGACACCCGCTGGAAGCCCGCTCCCCACGTGGCGACTCCACCACCTGCCACTAGTTGGATACCAGTGGTAGTAGGATAAGGCCCCGAGATGGGCATTAATTGCCCACTTACGGGCCTCAATTAGCCTGCAGGCAGAAAGGCTATCCATGAGCTTTCCCGCCCCAGACTTAATCGGGCAGAGACGGGAAGACAGTGGGGTTCCCAGTCCGTACCCTCACCCCCAATAAAATGCACTCCCAGCCCCCAAACTTACTGCTGGGAGTGCATTAAATCCTGCCTGATATCTCACCTTTAGCCACATAATTATCTTTAAGAGCTTGCTGGATTTGCACAATAGTTACCATTAAACTCACCACGGATCACCACCTTAGGCTGGTCATTCCAAATACTCACTATGTTCAGTAGTTCTATTTATCTGTCCACTCCTCTCTGTGTACTGTGGTTCAAGCTCATCTATCCACTTACTGTCTCTTTGTGTGCAGTAGTTCTTTCTAAGTAAGTTGCACAAAGGTGCAGCTGGAGACTGAGTGCAGCAAGACCGAGTGCTTAAATCCAGGCATTTTTTAAATGAGGGAAGAGGCGGTGTTCTGGTTTTTATAAAAAGGAGTGGTCCAAGAGAGGAAACTGGATACAGCAAGACCCAAGAGCTGAAGGCCAGAGGGATTAAATAGGTGTACAGGTAGGCAATTGGTGAGTTTTAAATTTTTTATTCCTCTAAACTAGGACTGTAGTTTAAACCGGTACTGGGGAGATATGGGTATTGTCGTAATCTGAGGTGTAGTACACCTTTAAGAGAATGTGAGCAGACTGACCACGTGACTGTAAGACGCAATAGCTGTGTAGCGCGGGCTACCGTGTCTACAGTTGGGTCCGGTTGGAGAAGCACACATCATGTGCTCTGTTTGTGTACATAAATAGCATGTGCTTCATTTCATATTGGTCTCTGCGTCTATTGTAATCGACTCACCTGCCTACAGATAAGCATGCAACCGGTTCGCAAGCAAAGCGACACCATAGTAGAACATAACAACTGGCAACAAGGCAAAACATGACCAGTCGACCACACCAAGGAAGCTGCGAAAACTCAACTGAAGTGAATCAGCCATGCCCTGCAGTCTGATAATAAGTACATTACAATTGTAAACCCTCACCCTTATGTTATCTCCCTCCAGTATGCCACAATTTGGCCATATCGAACTGTTTGATCAGACCACTGATGACTGGCCACATTATATTGAACGCCTCGCGTTTTTCTTTTTGGCCAACAACATATCGAGAGAGGAGAAGAGGCAGGCGATCCTCTTATCGACATATGGCAGTAAAACACACAGCCCAATTCATAATCTAAAGGCACCTGACGCTCCAGATTCCAAGAGCTTTGATGAGTTGGTCTATCTAGTGAAAAGCCACTTTAAGCCAAAGCCCTCAGTAACAACGCAGCATTTCAAATTTATTTCGAGGTGTCGTGCCCCTGGAGAGATAGTCACTTGCTATGGAGCAGTCTTAAAACAACTGACAGTGCACTGTGATTCCGGGATGTCAATTAACGACATGTTAAGAGACCGATTAGTGTGTGGGAGTAATGAAGATGTCATTCAAAAAAGGTTGTTGTCAGAAACAAATTTAGACTTCAGCAAGGCGCTGGAGTTGGCGCTCGCAATGGAGAGTTCAGTCAGGGGCTCAGTAGAAATCAAGGGAGCACAAAATGGCGCCGTCCTTCACGTCGGAAGGGAAGCACCGGTTAGAAATGGCGCAAAAGCGCTGGGCTCCGTGGAAAGGCGGGAAAAAGCTGCCATTAACAGACCAGTAAAAAGCTATGGTTTAACGGATAAAAACCACATTAATAATAGCAGAATTGAAAGCGGACAGCTTACAAACGAACAACAATTTTAAAAAACCAAGTGTTTCTACTGCCATTGCAATGGGCATATTATGCGTTTTATAAAGAAAGATTGAGGCAAGATTTCAAACAAAAAGGCAGAAGTTGTGAAATTTGTATAATGGAGGAACCAGAAGAAACAGAGTCAGATATTTACTCACTACACAACTTAAAAATATGTAAAACAGAACCAATCTATGTAACAGTAGAAGTCAGCAGAAAACCCATTCGAATAGAGATGGATACAGGTATATCCACGACAGTCATAGGGGAACACACGTTTAAGTATCTGAAAGGAGGAGGCCACTCACTAAAGTTGGAAAACTCAGATGCTAGATTAAAGACATATACTGGCAAAGACATATGAGTAAAAGGTATATGCGAAGTTCCAGTACAACATGGAAGACAGTCTGCTAACCTACCCCTGATAGTGGTAGCAGGGGAGGGTCCAACTCTACTTGGTCGGAACTGGCTTAAGGAAATAAAGTTGGAGTGGACTGAAATTTTTCAACTCAGAATTAAAAGAATTACAGAAATATGCCTCTGTGGTCAGGGAAGAGCTCGGGAAGATTCAGGGGCTGCAAGCTAAAATCCACAAGGATCCTGAAGCAACCCCCAGATACTTGAAGGCGAGGTCAGTCCCCTAGCTTTATGAGAAAAAGTGGATATTGAATTGGACAGGCTGGAAAGGTTGGGAATCTAACAACCCGTACAGTTTTCTGAATGAGCAGCACCCATAGTTCCAGTACTAAAGCCTGACCAGAGTGTGCAAATATGCAGGGACTACAAGTTGACCGTTAACAAAGTGGCCAGACTTGACAGGCACGTTATACCAAAAGTTGATAAATTGTACTCCAAGCTGGCAGGGGGAACTGCATATATGAAGCTCGGCATGAGCGACGCTTACCAGCAAGTCGAGCTAGAAAAGGCCTCTGTGGATTTTGTGACTATCAACACACATAGGGGGTTACACCAGGTTACCAGGTTACCCTTCGGAATCTCATCAGCTTGTGCCATTTTCCAACGGACTATGGAAAATTTACTTCATGGTCCACCCCATGTGGTGGTTTATCTCAATAGTGTCCTAGTTACAGGACCAACTGATGAAGAGCACCTGGCTAACTTGGAAGAGGTATTGAAGCGTTTCTCATAAGCCAGAGTATACTTAGGGAAAAATGTATCTTCCAAGCAAAAGAAGTGATTTACCTGGGTTTTGGGTCCGCTTGCAGAGCCTTCACCCAGTAGAAGACCAGGTGAGAGCTATTTGTGAGGCGCCAGCCCTGAAAAATGCCACAGAACTCAAGTCCTTCTTGGGAATCATTAAGTGCGATGGGCGTTTCCTCCCAAATTTGTCAACAGTACTGGCTCCATTATACGGGTTACTTAAGAAAAACCACAGGTGGACTTGGCAAGCTTCATAACAACAGGTTTTTACGACATTAAAGCAGTTACTACATTCATCGGCCCAGTTGGTACATTTTGACCCAAAGAAAGAATTGATTTTAACCTGTGATACATCCCCTTACGGAGTAGGGGCGGTACTCTCCCACCACATGGCAGATGACTCTGAACGGCCCATTGACGACGTTGATTCTAGCCTCTTACTTTTATCCATCGGCCAGGAAGCCAGATTGCCAATGCTGACACACTGAGCCGATTACCCCTAAAAGACAGCAATGTGAATGTCCCCATCCCTCAGGAACTTGTCTTATTATTAACCTTTCTGGATTCGTCACCAGTGAATACCAAACAGATCAGAGAATGGACAGACCATGATCCAGTTTGTTCTCACTTCAGGAAACAAGTCTTGCAGGGACGATCTAACGAGCCAAAGTCGGACGAAGTGAAGCCCTATTTTAACAGGAGATACGAGCTCACCTACCAGAATGGCATCTTACTGTGGGGAGCGAGAGTCATTGTGCCTTCCAGAGGAAGACAACCATTATTGATAGAATTGCATAACGCTCACCCCAGCATTTCTAGAATGAAAATGTTGGCGCGCAGGTCCTTATGGTGGCCAGGGATGGGCACTGAAATCGAAAACATGGTCAAGAGCTGTATGCAGTGCCAACGGGTGCAGTAATTGCCTCCTTCTGCTCCACTGCATCCTTGGGAATGGCCAGGAAGGCCATGGGTCCACCTCCACATTGATTACATGGGACCTTTTTTGGGTGCAATGTTCCTCTTACTTATTGACGCTCATTCCAAATGGATGGACGTATACGAGGTGAGATCATCCACATCTGCCGGCACCATAGACAGATTGCGTCAGAGCTTTGTGATACACGGTTTACCAGAGAGAAGAGTATCTGACAATGGAACACCATTCACCAGTGGGGAATTCCAAAGATTTACAAGTCTCAATGGCATAACACATATCAAGACCTTGCCATACCACCCTGCATCCAATGGGTTGACTGAGTGGGCAGTCCAGACCTTTAAGGCTGAAATGAAAAAACTAGATGGGGACTCTAATAGCAACAAATTTATCACATTTCCTGCTCAGCTACAGGACTACACCACATACGACCACTGATTGCCCCCGCAGAGTTATTAATGAAGAGATGTCTCAGGTTACGTTTGAGCCTCATAGGGCTGAATTTAGCGGGGAGGGTAGAGAGAAGTTAGGAGGCCCAGAAAAATGAACACAATTACCACAGTCATGAAAAAAACTTCTCAGTAGGAGAAGCTGTTTTTGCAAAGAACTTTGGAGATGGGCCCAAATGGCTATCAGGTGAAGTCTGTGCAGTGACAGGACCCCTGTACTACCATATGTCGGTTGAAGGTTGGATAATCACAAGGCATGTAGATCACCTCAGGAAAAGGGAAACAGATCCACAAGAAAAGGTGCACCAAACATTCCCGTTGGTAGAAGGAACTCATCTTGTTTTGGAAGTACCTGTGGAACCATTGAGCCTGACAGAGTTGAAGAGGCAAACTTACAGGTTCCCAAAGGGGAGCCGAGTGGACAGATAACTCCTGAGAGGGAGGCCTCAGATAAACCATCTGAATTCTTAGAGCTACGACGTCGACACGTTTGAAAAAGTCTCATGAGAGACTGAATTTGTAAATAGTTTAGTTATGTAAATAGTTAAAATATTGTAAAATGTACTTTCAAGTAAAGGGGGAGGGATGTGGTAATCTGAGGTGTAATATACCTTTAAGAGGATGTGAGCAGATTGACCATGTGACTGTAAGACCCAATAGTGCAGGCTACCATGTTAATGTTAGTCTCGAGTTGAGTCTGGTTGGAGATGTTAATGCTCTGTTGTTTACGTAAATAAATAGTATGTGCTTCATTTCATATTGGTCTCTGCCACTGTAGTATATTATAATCGACTCACCTGACGACAGATAAGCGTACAACAGGTTCGCGAACAAATCAACCCCATAGTAAAACAAAACAGGTATTATATTAAATCTGTAGCGCAACTAGTTAACCGTCACAATATAATTACATGTACTCTTTGAGTGATATTCTAAACATAAAACCTAATTAGTTAAATCAAAGCAAAATATAGATGGCAGGTAGATGATGTGTTGCAGCTGTGGCATGTGAGGACTAGGTGATTGACAACAGTGTGATCTGCAGTAAGTGTCTGCAGCTTGAGGAACCACAGCTCCAAATTGATGAGCTGGAGTCTAAGCTTTGCGCAGTGCCATGCATCAGGGAGAGGAAAAATGACCTTGACATTTTGTTCCAGGAGGCAGTCACATCCCTTAGGCTAATTACTTCAGATTTGGTCAGTGGGTAGGGACAGGAGGGTGTAACTGTAAGAGAGGGAGGCGTGGAGCTCCAGAAGGTAGCAATTGTCTGACAGGTTTGAGATTCTTGCAGCTAGTGTGGACAAGAGCAGGGGCTGCAGGGAGGATGAGTAAACTGACCACGGCACTGTGGAGGGAGCATGAAGAAATGTAGTTGTAGTACAGGACAGTATAGCTAAGGGGATAGACACTGTTCTCTGTAGCTGAGAGTGTGCATCCCAAGTGAGTGTTGCCTGCCACGGTGCCAGGGTTAAGGACATCTCCTCAAGGCTGGAGAAGAATTGGAGTGGGAAGGGAAGGATCCAGTTGTTGTGGTCCATATGGGTACCAATGACATGGGTAGGACTAAGAAAGAGATTCTGCTGAGGGAGTGAGTATGGGCAGCCAGGAACTAAATTAAAAAGCAGAGCCATAAAGGTAATAATCTCTGGATAACTACCTGACCCATGAGCAAATTGGCATAGGTAAATAAGATCAGAGAGTTGAATGCGTGACTCAAAGATTGTTGTGGGAGAAATGAGTTTTGACTCATGGGGCACTGGGGAAAGACAGAGGTGTGGGATGGACTTCACCTGCTGCACTGGGACTAATGTTACTGGTGAGTTGTATAAATAAGGCTGTAGACAGTGCTTTAAACTAAATAGTGTGTGTGAGGTTACATGAGGGGAAATTTGGAAAGTTAAAGCGAAAGGACAAAGCAATAGTGCAGGGTAATGGCACAGATAATGGTAACCAGAGTGTGACAAGAAGGGAGAGAGCATACAAACATAAATGCTTGCAGCATTCAGAACAAGATGGATGAATTGATAGCACAAATAGAAATAAATGAGTATGATATGACAGACATTACAGAGACATGATTGCAAAGTGACTATGGCTGAGACCTAAATATTCAAGACTTTTTGACATTTTGGAAGGGCAGGAAGAAATGAAAAGAATGTGGGGTAGCTCTGTTAATCAAGGTTGAGATCAGTAAAGTCATGAAATTATCTTGGTTTGGAGGGTTAAAATGTAGAATTAGTTTGGGTGGAGATAAGAAATAGCAAAGAAGTCACTGGTGGGAGAGGTTTATAGTTCTGAACTCTGTTCTCTATTTTGAATATTTTCCCCCCAAATGCCATTCTGTATCTTGTTCTCATGTTTTGCTTTCAGACAGCGCTGACCCTTTTTCTTCTATTAACTCATTCTGCTACTTTGCTTTCAGACAGTGCTGACCTTTATTCTGCTATTAACACCTACTCTGAACAAAAGCTTTCATCTTTATACTATCATTACCACTCCTTTTGTCTTGTGTTTCATGACATATTTGTCATTTAATCTTTCTTGACCCCCAACCTATTCCTGACCTTCTATTTGCTCCACCTGCCCCACCCTCCTTTTGTAACAGCATAAAACCCACCACATTTCTACCTCTCTCCAGTTCCAAACAAGTCATATTGGACTTGCAATGCTAAGTCTGTTTCTCTCAGATGCTGCCAGGCCTGCTGAGTTTTTCCAGCATTTTCTGTTTTTATTTCAGATTTCCAGCATCCGTAGTATTTTGCTTTTATTTTAGGTTTAAATCTGGTAATGTGTAACAAAACGGGATTAATAAATGACCCCATAGTAAATGATCCTCTAGGTAAGAGTGATCATAACATGATAGAATTTAATATTCAATTTGAGGGTGAGATGTAACACTGAGTGTACCTATGCCAGGTGGACTGCAACAGTTCAAGAAGGTAGCTCACCACCACCCTCCCAAGGGCAATCAGGGATGGGCAATAAATGCTGGCCTAGCCAGCAATGCCCACATCCTGTGAAAGAACAAAAAAAGTAGTGTCTTAAACTTAATTAAAGGCAGTTACAAGGATATGAAGACAAGTTGGCTAAAGTGCATTGGGAAAATTGGCTAAAAAATAAGATGACAGAGAAGCAGTGGCAGACATTTAGGAGATATTTTATAAGTCCCAAGAAAAATATATTCCATTGAGAAAAACTCTATGAGAAGGATACACCATCTGTAGTTAACTAAGGAAGTTAAGGATGGTATCAAATTGAAAGAAAAGATGTACAATGCTGCAAAGATTAGTGATAGGCCAGAAGATTGGGGAAATATTAGAAACCAGCAAAGAATCACAGAATCACAGTGCAGAAGAGGCCCTTCGGTCCATCGAGTCTGCACCGACATGTGAGAAACACCTGACCTACCTATCTAATCCCATTTACCAGCACTTGGCCCATAGCCTTGAATGTTATGATGTACCAAGTGCTCATCATGTACTTTTTAAAGGATGGGAGGCAACCTGCGTCCACCACCCTCCCAGGCAGTGCATTCCAGACCGTCACCACCCTCTGGGTAAAAATGTTTTTCCTCACATCCCCCCTAAACCTCCTTCCCCTCACCTTGAACTTATGTCCCCTTGTGACTGATCCTTCAACTAAGGGGAACAGCTGCTCCCTATCCACACTGTCCATGCCCCTCATAATCTTGTACACCCCCATCAGGTCGTCCCTCAGTCTTCTCTGCTCCAACAAAAACAACCCAAGTCTATCCAACCTCTCTTCATAACTTAAATGTTTCATCCCAGGCAAAATCCTGGCGAATCTCCTCTGCACCCCCTCCAGTGCAATCACATCCTTCCTACAATGTGGCGACCAGAACTGCACACAGTACTCAAGCTATGGTGGAGTACTCACCAATGTTCTATACAACTCCAACATGATCTCCCTACTTTTTTAATCTATGCCTCGATTGATAAAGGCAAGTCTCCCATATCTGCCTTTTTCACCACCCCACTAACATGCCCCTCCGCCTTCAGAGATCTATGGACACACACGCCAAGGTCCCTTTGTTCCTCAGAACTTGCTGGTGCCATGCCGTTCATTGAATACTTCCTTGTCAAATTACTCCTTCCAAAGTGTATCACCTTACACTTTTCAGGATTAAATTCCATCTGCCACTTATCTGCCCATTTGACCATCCCATCTATATCTTCCTGTAGCCCAAGACACTCAACCTCACTGTTAACCACCCGGCCAATCTTTGTGTCATCCGCAAACTTACTAATCCTAACCCCCACATAGTCATGTATGTCATTTATATAAATGACAAATAATAGGGGACCCAGCACAGATCCCTGTGATAAGCCACTGGACACTGGCTTCCAGTCACTAAAACATCCTTCTGTCATCACCCTCTGTCTCCTACAACTAAGCCAATTTTGAATCCACCTTATCAAGTTACCCTCTATCCCATGTGCCTTTGCCTTCTTTAAAAGTCTCCCATGTGGGACCTTGTCAAAGGCTTTGCTGAAATCCATATAAACTACATCAACTGCACTACCCTCACCTACACACCTGGTCACCTCCTCAAAAAATTCAATCAAATTTGTTAGGCATGACCTCCCTCTGACAAAGCCATGCTGACTATCCCCTGATCAAACCTTGCCTCTCCAAGTGGAGATAGATACTCTCCTTCAGAATTTTCTCCAATAGTTTCCCTACCACTGACGTGAGACTCACTGGCCTGTAGTTCCCTGGCTTATCTCTACAGCTCTTCTTAAATAGCGGAACAAAGGATAACTAAAAAAAAAGCGGGAGAATCAGCAGGAGGATGAGAAAACTGGAAGAAATATAAAAAGACACAGTAAAAGCATCTACTAGTATGTAAAAAGGAAAATAATAATGAAATTAAACATTAGAGGGTGAGACTGGGGAATTAATAATGGGAAACAAGAATATGGCAGAGACTTTGAACAGTATTTTGTATCTGTTCTCACAATAGAATACACAAAAGCATCCCAAGAATAGTAGAAAAGCAGGGGGGAAAAGGGAGGGAGGAACTTAAAACAATCACTATCACGAGAGAACAAGTACTGGGAAAAGTAATGGAGCTAAAGGCTGACAAGTCCTCTGGACCTGATGGACTGCATCCTAGGGTTTTAATGGAAGTGACTGCAGAGATAATGGATGTATTGGTTGTAATCTTCCAAAATTCCCTGGATTCTGGAAAGGTGCCAGCAGATTGGAAATTCACAAATGTAACACAACTGTTCAAGAAAGGAGGGAGTCAGAAAGCAGGAAACTATAGGCCAGTTAGTCTAATATCTGTCATAAGGAACATGCCATTATCCATTATTTATGAGGTAGTAGGAAGGACATTTGGAAAATCATAATACAATCAGGTAGAGTCAACACTGGTTTTGTGAAAGGGAAATTGTGTTTAATAAATTTATTAGAGTTCTTTGAGGATGTAACAAGCAGGGTGGAGAAAGGGGAATCAGTAGATATAGTGTACTTGGATTTCCAAAAGGCATTTGATAAGATGCCACATAAAGGTTATTGAACACGTTATGAACTCGTGGTGTTGGGGGTGATATATCAACATGGACAGAGGATTGGCTAACTAACAGGAGTCGGGATAAAGAAAAAGGGCGGTACTGCCAAATCTAAAGCCCCCTGGTTATCTAGAAGCATCCAAGGTAAGATAAAGCAGAAAAAGAAAGTTTATGACAGTCACAAAAAACTTAATACTGTAGAAAGCCTAGAGGAGCATAGAAAGTAGAGGGGTGAAGTAAAAAGGTAATTAGGAAAGTAAAGAGAGGATATGAAAAAATATTGGCAAGTAAAATCAAAGAAAACCCAAAGGTGTTTTACCAGTACATTAAGAGCAAGAGAATAACTACAGAAAGGGTAGGGCCTATCAGAGATGCGCATAGTAACTTTTACTCTGATGCTGAAGATGTGGGCAGGGTTCTCAACAATTACTTTGTCTCTGCCTTCACTAAAGAAAGGGATAAAGCAAATATTCCAGTTAAAGAGAAGGAATGTGAAATATTAGATACAATAATCAGAGAGAGGAAGTACTGGAGGGACTGATATCCTTGAAGATGGATAAGTCACCACAGCCAGATGGATTGTATCTCAGGTTGTTAAAGGAGGCCAGGGGGGAAATAGCAGGTGCTCTGAGGATCATTTTCCAATCCTCACTAGATACAGGTGAGGTAGCAGAGGATTGGAGGTCTTGCAAATGTTGTACCATTATTTAAAAAGGGTGCAAGGAAATTGTAGACCAGTCAGTCTGACTTTCGTGGTGGGCAAATTATTGGAATCAATTCTGAGACACAGAATAAACTGTCACTTAGAGGAACGGATTAGTCAGGGATAGTCATCATGGTGTTGTTAGGGGAAGGTCATATGTAACTAATTTAATCAAATTTTTTGAGGGAGTAACAAGGAGGATTGATGAGGGTAGTGCGGTGGATGTTGTCTACATGGATTTTTGTAAGGCAGTTGACAAGGTCCCACGTGGCAGACTGGTCAAAAAAGTAAAACCTCATGGGTACAGGAGAATATGGCAAGTTGGATTCAAAATTGGCTCAGCGACAGGAACCAAAGGGCAATGGTTGATGGATGTTTTTGCGAATGGAAAACCATTTCCATTGGCGCTCCACAGGGCTCACTGTTGGGTCCCTGGCTGTTTGTTGTATATATTCATTATTTGAACTTAAATGTGGGTGGCATCATTGGGAAATTTGTAGATGACACAAAAATTGGCCATGAAATTGTAAGTGAAGAGGATAACTGTTGTCTCCAGAATGATATCAATGGTTTGGTTGAGTGGGCGGAAAAGTGGCAGATGAAATTCAATCCAGATAAGTGTGAGGTAACGCATTTGTGGAGGGCAAACAAAGCAAGGGAATGCACAATAAATGGGAGGATATTGGAAGGTATTGGGGAAATGGGAGGCCTTGGTGTGCATGTCCATAGGTCCCTGAAGGTGGCAGGACAGGCGGATAAGGTGGTAAAGAAAGCATATGGAATGCTTTCCTTTATTGGACGAGGTATAGAATACAAAAGCAGGGATGTAATGCTGGAACTGTGTAAAATGCTGGTTAGGCCACAGCTGGAATTTTGTGTACAGTTCTGGTCACCACATTACAGGAAGGACATAATTGCTCTGGAGAGAGTACAGAGGAGATTTACAAGAATGCTGCCAGGGTTTGAAAATTGCAGCTATGAGGAGAGATTGGATAGGCTAGGGTTGTTTTCCTTGGAACTGGGGAGGCTGAGAGGTGACCTAATTGAGATGTGCAAGATTATGAGGGGCCTGGGTTGCCCCATTTCCTCTGACAGAGAAGTCAATTACCAGGGGGCACAGATTTAAGGTGATTGGTGGAAGGGTTAGAGGGGACATAAGGAAAAACTTCTTCATCCAGAGGGTGGTGGGTGTTTGGAATTCACTGCCTCGCTTGGTGGTGGAGGTGGAAACCCTCAAATCATTTAAAAGTTACCTAGATCTGCACCTTAAAGTACTGTAATCTGCAAGGCTATGGACCAGGTGCTGGAAGGTGGGATTGGAATGGGCAGCTGGTTTTTAAATTCTTTTTTTTATTTTTCGGCCAGCGCAGACACCATGGGCTGAATGGCCTATTCTGTGCTGTAAATTTTCTATGGTTCAAGTTTAGCAAACTGTAACTAGTAGAGTGCTGCAGGGATTAGTGCTGGAGCCTCAACTATTTAAAATCTATATTAATGACATGGATAAAGCGACAAATTGTATTGTAGGCAAATTTGCTGACCATAGAGGTAGGAAAGCAAATAGTGAGGAGGACACAAAGGCCAGGATTTTCCAGCCTCGGCAGATCCCGCTATGACGGTTTTGGTGGTCATTCAAACTTCCATTCACTTCGGTGGGACCGGAAGATCCCGCCAGAGGGAGGGGCCAGAAAGTTCTAGCCGAAAAGTCTGCAAAGGGATATGGATAGGTTAAGTTAAGTGGGCAAAAATTTGGCAGATGTAGAATAATGTGGGAAAATGTGAGGTTGTCCACTTTGGCAGGAAGAACTGAAAAGCAGAATATTATTTAAATGGAGGGGGATTGCAGAATGCTGCAGTACAGAGGGATCTGGGCGTCCTTGTACATGAATCACAAAATGTCAGCTTGCAGGTACAGAAAGTAATTAGGAAGGCAAATGGAATGCTGGGATTTACCACAATGAGGATGGAGTATAAAAGTAGGGAAGTCTTGCTACTAGTATTGGTGAGATCACACCTGGAGTACTGTGTACAGTTTTGCTCTCCTTACTTAGCAAGGATATACTTGCATAGGAAGCGGTTCAGAGAAGTTTCACTTGGCTGATTCCTGGGATGAAGAGATTGTTTTATGAGGTAAGATTGAGAAGGTTAAGCCTATACTCATTGGAGTTTAGAAGAATGAGGCAATCTTATTGAAACACAAGATTCTGAGGGGGCTTAACAGGGTAGATGCTGAGAGGATGTTTCCTCTCATAGGGAAATCTAGAATTAAGAGGCACAGTTTAAAAAATAAGAGGTCTCCCATTTAAGATGGAGATGAGGAGCAATTTCTTCTCAGAGGGTAATTTGTCTTTGGATTCGCTTCCCCAGAGAGCAGTGGAAGTTGAGTCATTGAATACATTCCAGGCTTAGACAGATCTTTGATTTACAAGGGAGTGAAGGGTTATGGGAGACAGACAGGAAAGTGGAGTTAAGGTCACAATCAGACCAGCAATGATCTTACTGAATGGTGGAGGAGGCTTGATGGGCCAAATGGCCTACACCTGCTTCTATTCTTATGTTCTTATATCCTAATCTGTTTATTCCTGTCTGTGTGCAGTAGTTGTATTAGACCTCTCCATTCCCCTTTGTATGCAGTGGTTCTATCTGACCTGTCCTTTCACTGTCCCTTGGGGCCGCTTCTTTCGGTCGGTGAGCAAGGGGGGGCGGGGTAGGGGGGGCGGGGTGTGGGGGGTGGGGGTGGGGGGGGCACTCACCGGCACGTAAAATGACGCAGGGTGATGTCAGGCGTGCGTCCCGATGTCACCCCGTGTCATTTAGATTTTCAGTTCGGCAGGCGCGCAGCCAATTCGGCTGTGCACCCGCCAAACTGTCAAAGGCCTACTAAGGCCATTAAAAAAGTAATTAAAGCGATTAATGGACCTGCCCATCCAACCTTAAGGTTGGTGAGTAGGCTGGGAGCCCAGGCGGGCTTCTGAAAAAACATGAAACCTCACCCACAGGCGGGGTAAGGTTTCATGAGGTTATTAAAATTTGTATGAAATCTCTAAATAAAAGAAATTGACATGTCCCACCTCATGTGACAGTGGCACATGAGGGGACATGTCAGTAATTTTTTTTCTCAGCTTTATTTAATGTTTCAAACCTGAGCCGATCTCCCTGAGGCAGCACTTTGCCTCAGGGAGATCTGTGCGCTCTTTTGCGCGCGTGCGTGAAAGAGCGCACTCCCGGCTCAGGGAATGCCCCCCACCCGTACAGGAAGCGCACCTGGAGGACATCACGCTGGGCGGACCTTAATTGGCCCGCCCAAGTAAAATGGCGGCGTGCCCCCGGCTTTCCTTCTTTGGTTCTGGCAACACTCTTCAAGATGTGTATGAGGCAGTTGAATGCAAGGAACAGACTTTTTCTTATAACATTGCTGATCAATCTATAAGAGTAGCATCAGGTTAATCTCTCTCTTTCGCTGGTTTCCTAACTTTATCCCTGGACACCTTATATAGTGTTGTTTATCATAAAAGTAACATGTTCTATATCATAGATAAAGAGACCCTGGTTACAGGCATGGTACCACAAGACTACTAATATTGTCTCATTCTTTAAAATAGGAAGCAGGGATAGATTGAGTAATGACAGCACAGTCAGTCGATGTTTGGTGTTGGGCAAATTATTGGAAAAATTTCTGAGGGCTATTGTTAATCGTCATTTAAAAAGGCAGGGATTAACCAAGGGCATTCAGCATGGATTTGTTATATCTTTCCCACTATTTGATCACTATAAAATACACCAAGTAATGAAATAGCTCCTTTACTGCTTAACTCCAACCAATTACATTCCGTCTTTGACCCCTCAACGACATTCTCTTTTTCTAGCGCTGTATTTTTGTTATCAAAATTGCTACCCTGTCTCCTTTTCCTTTCCCATCTTTCCTGAATCTCTTGGGAATTCCAAGGAATATTCAGTGTCCAATCTTCCCCTTTTCTAAGCAGGGTCTCAGTTGTTGTCACTACATGTTCCCCCATGGCTATTTGGGCTTACAACTCACCAATATTATCAACCACACTTTGTGCATTTACACATGTGCACTCCAAACCTAATTAAGACTTCACACAAAAGCAACATACTGCTGATAATGGAAATATAAAATAAAATCAGAGAATGCTGGAAATACACATCAGGTCAGGCAGCATCTGACAAAAGAAGCGTTAGCTGATTCTCTCCAGATTTTTCCTGATTTGCTCAGTATTTCGAGCATTTCTGTATTTCTGTCTAAATTAGACCTCTGTATTTTCTATGATCCCACCTAATTCTATATTATTTCTAATTCTAACTGTCTCTCCCAGTCTTATGCACTATATTTATGGTTTTTAACACTATATTTTGATCCCTAACCACCTGCCAAGTTAGTTTAACCCACCTCCCTGCTCCTATAGCACTAAAATGTCAGCAAGCACATTGCTTCCAGCTCAGTTCCACTGCATCCCGTCCACCTTGAACAGGTCCCTTCTACACAGATATGATCTTAATATCTCAAGAATGTGAAGCCTTCCCTGCTGCACCATGCCTTGAGCCATGCATTAACATTTCATAACCTTCCATTTCTATATGTATGGCACACATAGGGCAGAATTTTGCCCTTGGCGGGGTTGCTCAACAGGGGCGGTCAGGAAGCCGACCACTGCCCGCAATTGGCACCGCACCGCGGCTTCATGCTGGCGGGCCAATGACTCTGTCACGTGAGCAGGGGCATATTATTAATTAAAATTTTAAAACTTTTATTATTATTTGCTTTTGGAAACCTCATTCCACCCGTGGATGAGGTTTCCAAAAAAAATATTAAGGCCGTTTGGCCTTTTCGCCTGCCTTCCAACCGTTAGGTTGGATGGGCAGTGAACAAATTCATTTAATTGATTATTTAATGGCCTTAACAGGCCTTTTAATTGTCAGCAGGCATGCTGATGACTCCGGTGCGCACCCGCTGACCGAACTATCGTGTGACTGCTCGTTGACGTTGGCAAGCTCAGCCGATGTCAACATGTGTCATTTCACACTCAAGCAGGTGGGGCGCACGCCCACCCGCCAAGTGAAAATTTCAGCCCATAGTGATCAAGGGATTATTGTTTTTGGGAGCTTGTTTTTTTAACTTCCTCCCCAGCTCCTTAGACTCTGACTGCAGGACCTCAGCCCTCTTCCTTCCTATGGGTCATTGGTTCTGACATGGATCACAACTATTGGTCCTTCCAATTACCCTGTAGAATAGTCTTGCTGTACTATGACTAATTACTAAGTGCTATGGTTATTCATTCATCATTTGGGGGAGATTTGGGAACACCACTACCTGTAAGTTCCCCTCCAAGCCACTCACTATCCCAACTTGGAAATATATCACTGTTCCTTCACTGTCACTGGGTCAAATCCTGGAACTCCCTCCCTAACAGCACTGTGGGTGTACCCACACCACATGGACTGCAGTGGCTCAAGAAAGCAGCTCACCACCACCTTCTTAAGGGCAACTAGGGATGGGCAATAAATGCTGGCCCAGCCAGCAAAGCCCACATCCCGAGAATGAATAAAAATAAAAGATGGTGGCGTAGTAGTAATGTCACTGGACTAGAAATCCAGAGGTACAGGCTCATCCTACGAGGACATGGGTTCAAATCCTGCCACAGCAGCTGGTGGAATTTAAATTCAACTAATAAAATCTGGAACTGAAAGCTAGTTATGAATCGATGAAACTATCATTGATTGCTGTAAAAACCCATCTGGTTCACTAATGTCTTTTAGGGAAGAAAATCTTCCTTCATTACCTAGTCTCGGCTACATGTAACTCCAGACCCACAGCAATGTGGTTGACTCTTTGCTGCCCTCTGAAATGGCCTAGAAAGCCACTCAATTCAAAGGCAATTAGGGATGGGCATCAAATGCTGGCCTTGCCAGCAACACCCACATCCCATGAAAGAATAAAAAATAAAATGCATGGACAATATTCATTCTGGTCACTCAGTCTTTTGCTTTGTAGCTGATAAAAAGACATCTTGGTGGATAGAACTCTTCTAGTGTCTCCCAGCAGCCAATTGATCCATTGACCAGTTATGGTTGCTGTGTAGGATTCAAATATCGTGAGGTGGGCTGCGTAGAATTCATACATAGTAATGTGGACTGCATAGGGTTATTATATAGTGAGGTGGACTGTGTAGGATTAACATATAGTTAAGTGAACTGCTTTGGATTATCATATTGTAAGGTGGACATATACAGTATGAGTTACAGCCACTCTTCAAATGGCAGTTCGTTCAATGTCATTATTTCCTTCTTCACTCAGCAGCAAAGGGTTAACATGATGCACATTAACTGGATCTGTAAGGCCATGATGCAAATGCTCAGGTTTAAGATAATATTCAAAACTAAAATTGCTGATGGTGACCACCCTAGTACCAACTTCCACCATGAACGTTTAATATTGTTTTCTATTCTTGATTGGTGCACCTTATCTCCTTAGTTTCCAAATATAATTTCCAAGCACTATCTCTTACTGAAGTTAAACATTAATCATCATGGTCAATGTCCATTCTACCCACTCACTCTCATGCTTTGCAGTTGATAAGACGACATCTGGAGTGGGTCAGAATTCATCCCTTCTCATTTCTCAGCAACCTGCTGATCTATCAACTAGTTACAGTTACTATAATTCAGTTTGATTAATAACACTCAACTTTCCAAAACGCCTAACACCATTTTCCTCCCTTTGTGTGTAGTATTTTGTGGCATATTTGTTAAAATACAAACATTTTATTTCTTTGACTACAATTTTTCTTCAAACTTTACACACAGCACACAATATCCATCTTAACATTGTGTAGTGAGATTCAAGTTACAGAATTGTTTGTCCTTGATCCTGTATAGGATGGATTTAGACAATTACACTTACTTTGTAAAGAAGTATAATCAACAAAAGTAGAAGCAGGATTCCGCCAACTGAGCTCCCAGCCACCACTGGAATAATGTTAAAGACCGGAGTATTTACAATGTTCACATGCATCTAAATAGGAAATAACCAGAGTTAGCAAGTTATTAAGTTTTTATCAGAAAAAGGAGTTTTAAAGAGGCTAATTTTCCAAGAAAAAGGGGCAAATTTCAATGATGCCCAGGATTTGTGGAGTTCCCTCCAAGGTGCGCTGACTGTCTCTGCTTACAACAGAAACAGCTATAAGCTGCCATGGTAATGGGGATGCAGGGGGAATTCCAATCCCTCTTTCCTCATTCTTTATTCCAATAATAGAGGGTGCTCAGAAGTAGTGACCTTTAACTTGCACACCCCCTCCAATTTGATGCAGAAAAGGCAATAGGATTCAAGAAAAGTCCCTGTTTTCTTCCAGTGTTAGATGTTGGCACCAGCATCCCTGTGGTCTGTACGTGCACAGAAGGCAGTGTCTCTGATGGCACCAGCAGGAACCATACCCCGACAAGATGACAATGGATGAACTATATATTATTTTGTTTCACCAATCCAGTGCTGACAGTTAATGTGGGTCTTTCTGCTTGCATTGTGGAGGTAGTCAGTGCAAGTGTCTGCTCCATCCACGCACTCCATTTACCCACAAAGCTGCAAGGAGCTGATGTGAAATTTAAATAATATTGTTTGTGGCTTGCAATGCCCCAGCAGTTGAGATGTCATAGATTCACTGGACTGCCTGATGGTCACAGCTAATAGCTGGGAGCTTATTCACAAGATAAGTAAACATAAGGAAAGCCATTCGGTCCATCATAATTCCTACATTCAGACAGATTCCAAACCCTCTCATTGTAGCATCCAAATGGTTTGTGTTTTTTGTTTCCATTGTTTTAAATGAAAAAGTTTATTTCAGCTGTCAATCACTGTGAAGAATTGCCAGATATTTGTCTTAAAAATTACCTTTACTAGTTTGAACTCTTTCTAGAGAAACAGAGTTAACTTTTCAGGTCAATGTGCAAGTAAAAGGGGAAGGGAAGGAAGAAGAACAAAAGAGAAGGTCTGTGATAGGGTAGAGTGCAGGAAAGGTTAAATGAGAAAATAATTCATGGTACAAAACGCAAAGGGAGTAGTAATGGTTGTAATAGAGAAACAAAAGATTTGTCCAGAGTGGGTGTGAATGGCAGAATAGTGAACAGCTGTGTCTGAAAGCAAAAACATGAGAAACAAGATTAAGACCAGTGCATGCAACAACAAAAAAACCAGAAACAGAATGGAGGGATAGAATTTACAATCTGAAATTGTTGAACTAAATGTTGAGCCCAGAAGGCTGTAAAGTGCCTAATCAAAAGATGAGGTGCTGTTCCTTGAGTTGCACTGAGCTTCATTGGAATACTGCAGCAGGCCAAGGGCAGAGATGTCAGCTTGAGAACAAAGCAGAGAATTAAAATGCCACGCAACTGGAACTTGGGGTCATGCTTGCAGACTGAGTGGAGGTGTTCTGCAATGTGGTCACCCAATCTGCGTTTGATCTCCCCAACGTAGAGGAGGCCACATTGTGAGGCGGTAATGCAGTAAACTTAAATTGTTGCTTCACCTGGAAGGAGTGTTTGGGGCCTTGGACGGTGAGGAGAGAGGAGGTGTTACATAGCCTGCGTTTACATGGGGAAGTGCGGTGGGATGATGGGTTGAGGATGATTGAGGAGTGAAGCAGGGTGTCAGAGGAAATGGTTCCTTCAGAATGCTGACAGTGGAGGAGACAGAAAGATGTGTTTGGTGGTGATGGCATCACACTGAAGGTGGCAGAAATGGCAGAGGATAATCGGTTTAATGTGGGGGCTAATGGGATGGAAGGTGAGGACAAGGGGAACCTTTTATTGTTTTGGAAGGGAAGGCAGGGGTGAGAACAGAAGTGCAGAAAATGGGTTGGATGCAGTTGAGGACCCCATCAACCACACTGGCGGTCAGGGAGTGGTGGCAGGAATCCTCGATTGAGGAATAACAAAGACACAGAAAGCACAGTTGTGGAACGTTGCATCATCAGAACAGATGCAATGGACTCTTGAGAAATTGAGAGAATGGAACGCAGTCCTTACAGCAAGCAGGGTGTAAGGAAGTGCAGTCGAGATAGCTGTGGGGGTCAGTGGGCTTATAATGGTTACAGTATTAGTTCATAGCCTATCCCCAGAAATTAAGTCAGAGAAGTCAAGGAAGGGAAGGGAAGAGTTGGGGATGGGCCGTTTGTAGGCATTAGCAAGGTGGAAATTGGAAACAAAGTTGATGAAATAAGTTTTATACTCCCCATTTTGTTTCTTTTTTGGTAAAGCTTAAGTCCAGGATCAAGCACAGAGACTGTAAAACACCTTCAGTGGAAATTTCCAACATTTAAACAAACAAGGTCTCATGTTTGTTTTTGCTATATTTTATTGGGAAATCAACATCAGTACCTATGAGGTTCAAGCCTTTGTTGAAAGGGAGGATCTGACAGGGACGTGAAGCAATTGAAAAAAAACTATTTCCAGGCTGTAGCACAGCATGTGGGGATTAACATAAGATCAGGAGGGAGGGGGAACGGGCACGTTGAAGAATTAGCTAGGCATCTGGCGCTCGAGGAAGAAAGGACCACTTCCGTTTGTGATAGAGTACAACTGGCCAGAATTGAAAAAGAAATAGAACTGGGAAAGATTGACTTAGAAAGAAATTAACAAGAGAGGAAAGAGAGAATGAAAGAAAGAGAAAGAGAGAGAGATGAAAACACTCAGAATGGAGTATTAGTTCCAATTATGTGAACTTGAGTTGATGGGAAGAATGAAGCTGACTCAGAGAGATCTCTTAATTTTGATTTGGTGAGGAATTTTCGCTTAATACCTACAGTTAGCAAAGAGGGAGTAGAGATGTACTATATGTCCTTCAAAAAAATTGCCATAAGTCTGAATTGGCTGAACAAACAGTGGGCTATGTTCCTACAAAGTATTTTGGTAGGGAAGGCCTTGGAGGCCTCTTTATAATCTCTTTCAGCAGAGCACTTACAAGTAAAGACTGCTTTACTCAGTGATGGCAGATGATCATGAGTTAACTCCGCATCTGCGGAGACGAGTATTTCACCTCTCTTCTATTTTTACTTAGTTCTGTTGAAGGGTCATTCGGGTGCGAAACGTTAACTGTGCTCCTCTCCGTAGATGCTGCCAGACCTGCTAAGTTTTTCCAGGAATTTTTGTTTTTGTTTTGGATTTCCAGCATCCGCAGTTTTTTGCTTTTGTCTTATGAGTTAACTCATGATTAATAACAGGCCCCGTTTCAGAACCTTCCAGGGAAATTGAAATGAGACAAAGGTTGATGATGAGGAGAGGTCAGGCCCTGCTGAGAAAGGGGGAGAAGGTAAAGACCCAGGCCCTTCTCGGGTTAGTAGAAGTCAAGGTTCGGAGGACAGGCTCAGTTTAAGAGGGGCCTACTTGCTACTTTTGCCACAAGAAAGGGCATGTGAAGGCTGAATTTTTTAAATTAAAAAGCAAATATGTAGTATTAGTACAGTTGCACAGTGCCACTCCCGAAAAGGCTGTCATAGCGGGTAAAGCTTATGACAACAGGTAGTTTCTCGTATGCTTACTGATACAGTGAATCATGGTGCAGGAAATTATGGTGCAGGAAATCATAGGAGTTTTTTGTTGGGTCTAAAGTGTCCCCATTTTTGGCAGGTGAAGCAGACAAGTCAATTGTCATCTTTAGGGGATCGACAGAAAATATTTACCCATGCCTTTGTGTGCAGTTAATTTAAAATGAGCCTTAGTTAACAGTCCTGTAATTGCTGGTGTTATACCTAATTTGCCTATTGATTGGGTTGATTTCTTATGCAAAAATGACTTGGCTGGGGCTGAAGTATTGCTGTTTCTAGTGGTTTGTTGAGACTGTTGAAACTAAAAGTGTACAGGAAAAGCCGAGTTACTTAAAAGAATCCATGGCTTTCTGTAAACCTGCTGTGAGAGTTAATGTTTCAACTAAAGATGTGTCAGAAGAGTCAGGCGCTCAGCCTACTAATTTTAAAAGGACATTGGAGCATCCAGCTCAAAAGGAAAAGTTAATGGCAGTTGGAGATGAGTTGAAGTCACTGAAATTAAAAATGCAAAAAAAGTATGACCAAGATGAAGTAAAGCAGATAGCAGCAGAGGGAAAACATGTTTTGAAAGAGAGTGGTAAAGCTGAGTCCAATACTGACACAACAGAGCTGCGAGGAAGGATACGTGTTCTTAAACATACATCAAAACTTCAAAACGAAGAGGCAATAATTCTTGATAGTATAGGATTAAACAAAGCCTGAACACAGTGGGAAGAAGAAAAGCAAAAGGAAATCAAGAAAATGTATGAATTGAATAAAAAGGAATATCAAGCTTTCTTTCAGAGGATTTCTCCTTGGATTTCAATTTGTAGCTCCTGTACCCGGAAGTCAGATGGGCCTTTGCCATGTGGGGGGAATGGAAAGGAAAAGAGAGGAGGAGAAAGGCAGGATGGAAGAGTGAGACAGGTAGGGTTAGAGGGGTAGGGATGAGGAAGCTGGCTGGGGCAAATGGGGAGGAGAGTAGGGATGGGAAGTGCTAAATTAGGAGGGGAGAGGGGTAAGGGGCTGGAAAGTGGAGAGTGGGAGGGGTTGTGGGTAGTGCTAGATTGGGGAGGGATTGGGGAAGCAGGGCAGGGGAGTAGGGAGTACTAGGTTGGGGAGGAGCAGGCAGTGTTCCCCCTAAGCTGCATGGTCGCACAGCAACTCGGAAGTCCCTGGGTGGGCTGCACACAAGTCAGCCCCTTTAAGTTACCATGCATGCACATTCATGCAAAAAATGTTAAATGCACACTAAAGAAATGGCCCATACACACCAGAACAAAATAGCTGATATGTTGGGGAGAGGCATCATCACTTTGTCTCTGTGTTAGGAACACTGAATATTTCACACCAACTCAATTTTTAAGTGTAGATTGTTGAGTAAGTGGATTCTGTGCTTTACCTTTATACTGTGACGTACATCTTTAGCATTAGATATTTCCTGATATAGCGTTTCATCAAAGGCAACAGCTCCCGAGATCACAATATCAGCCTTATTCTTTACAAGCTGAGGAAGGAAAGATAAATTTATGGAAGAATTAAAATGAGATTTAGTACAACTTAAAAGATAATGACAATCCTGAGAAATTCAAAATGGCAATTTAAAAAATGTATTCATTGCATGTGGGCATCACTGGTTAGGCTAGCATTTATTGCCCATCACTAATTGCTCTTTCTCAGAGGGCATTTAAGACTCAACCACATTGCTGAGGATCTGGAGTCACATGTAGGCCAGACCAGGTAAGGACAGCAGTTTTCCTTCCCTAAAGAGCATGAGTGAGCCAGATGGGTTTTTTACAACAATCAGCAGTCGTTTCACAGTCATCATCAGGCTTTTAATTCCAGGTTTTGATTGAATTCAAATTTCACCATCTGCCTTGGTGGGATTTGAACTCAGGTCCCCAGAGCATTACCCTGGGTCTCTGGATTACTAGCCCAGTGACAAGACCACTATGCCACCGCCTCTCCCATTCCAACTGTATTTAACTTAAATCGTCATCTTCTCACCTATTTATATAGTTCCTTCATCTCAGATGCAATGGGAGAGTAACCAAGAGGGAAACATATAAGGCCAGGTTGCCCATACCATAGTAGCATCTATACTCAGTACTGGAAACATGTACGATCGTGTCGCCAACACTCAGTACTCAATACCTGTTAAATTCTGCACAGCATTGGATACTTGTAACATAGTACCAGCACACTTGGTACTGGAAACCTGTACCATAGTGCCCGGATACTTGGTATAAGATATATGTACTATATTGCATGCATATTCAATGCTGGATACCTGTACCATAGCGCCTGCACACTTGGTGCTGGATACCTGTACAAAGTGAAAGCACACTTGGTACTGGATACCTGTACCATAGTGCCCACACACTCAGTACTAAATACCTGCACCATAGTGCCCGCACATTCAGTACTAAATACCAGTACCATAGTGCCCGCACATTCAGTACTAAATACCAGTACCGTAGTGCCTGCACACTCAGTACAAAATACCTGTACCAACAATCTCTCAGCATCCGCCCTATCAAGCACCCTCTCAAGGACCCTTACATCCTTGCTAGAGTCTGGTATCAGAACTGGAGACACTACTCTAGATGTGGCCTTACCAGATCTTTATTAAGGTTCAGAATAACTTCCCTTCATTAGCACTCAATACCTTTATTTATGAAGCTTTGCTAACCACTCTCTCAATGTATCTTCCCACCTTCAAACGTTGGTGCGCATGAACCCCCATGATCCTCTTCCCCTGCACACTCCTCAGAATTGTGGCATTAAGTATATATTAGGACTGGATGTCCTTAAGGGATCAAGGGCAGAATCTATTAGGTCAGGGCTTTGTATCAGTGGTTACTAAGGAAGAGGAAACTGACAAAATATTGGTAGAAACAGTGGAGGCAGTGGACAGGGTGAAAATTGGAAAGGCTGGCCAAGTCTAGGGTAGATAAGTCACCTGGTCTGGATGGCTTGAAACCCACATTGCTAAAGGAAGCAGCGGTGAAGGTAACAGAAGGGCTTGCCTTAATCTTTCAATCTTCCCTGGATATTGTGGAGGTGCCAAAGGATTGGCGAATGGCAAATGTGACAATCTTATTCAAGAAAGGGTGTAAGGATAGTCCTAATAACAACAGGCCAGTCAGTGTAACATCGGTGGTTGGTAAAGTTTTAAAAACAACAAATAATCAGGAAAACAATTAACAGGTACTTGAGAGGTTTGAGGTAATTAAGGAGAGTTAGCACAGATTGTAAAAGGCAGATTGTCCTTGACTAATCTAATTGCATTTTTTAATAAGGTAACAGAGAAGGTTGACGAAGGTAATGAGTTGGATGCTGTTTATATGGATTTTAAGAAAGTGTTTGACAAGGTTCTGAGCTGTCCTCCACACTACGTGGCGGAGAGTTCGGAAGACGATCCGGAGGAGGATGGTGGCTTGGTGGAGGGCCCTGGGGACAATGTAGAGTCCATCATCAGTGAGGCGGTGGATGCCCTTGCGCCACTCACCCAGTTTCCCCACCCCTCCGCAGAACACTCTGGGAATTTCTCACTGACAACCTGAGTAACCATGATAAGAGTCCAGCTGGCCCTTGACTATTGGTCAGAGCTGGTACTGCTCATCCGATCCATCTACTCACCCCTAAACACCTTGGGTGTGAATAGTAGCGTGAACCAGAATGAGCAGCACCGGCTCAAGTCTTTCCTTAGTTTGTCACAAAAAATACAGAAGAAGCTCATCGACTTCTTCTGGGACAGAAGGATGCACTGGGTCTCTGTTGAGGTTCTGACTCTTCCGCTTAGGGAGGACAGTCAAGCGCTGGTGTGCCTTTGCACCCAAGTGGCAACCTTCCAACTTCAGGCCTTGCAGCGATACCTATGCGCCGTGCCCCCTCCCCAGTGGTGTGTACTGGCTACATATATCTTCCACCAGGCGTACGCCTTAATAATGATCTGCAGCTCCTGTTTATAGAGCTGGGAGATCTCCATGCCTCCTTGCAGGAGTTGCCTGTCTTTTACTAGGAACTGATCAAAGTCTGGAACATCATTAGCGAGCTGCTGCTCAGGAATCTGCACATCCACCACTATAGGTTCAGGTAGCTGGCATAAGTGATGGCTTGGGCTGCTGGGGTTACCAGAGTCAGGGGCGTGCTGGATGGCGGAGGAGCAGACTGGATAATGCTGCAATACCTTGTATACTGTGAGGCTATTGATGTTCAGCTCATGACCAAAGCCATCCACAGCTTTAAAACTGTGATGCTCGGACCTGACTGCACTCGGTGTTGAGGCGGTCCAAGCACGCGGTGGACTCCCCCCGACTCCCTTCTGGATGGAATTTCACATTGGTCCCGTGTCCTGGCACTTCTCTCAGGAGCCGCGTCCCTACAATTTGAGCCATCTCGCAGAAATTCCCTCTGTGCCTTTTCAATCGATGCAAAAGGGTTTCCTGTACGAGCTGCTGCTACACACCTTTCCCATGCTTGCCCTCGCCAACCATCCGGACACGCCATGGCGTTCCGTCCTGCAGTAGCAGGGGTGCCCAGTGGAGGGATCTCTATGTGGGAGTCCTCCCCTTTTCCATTGAGACCCACCATGTAGGGTTTTGTATATAACAATCCTGTGCAGTAAGAGATTAAGATGGTTCATGGACTCCCAGGCCGCCTGCAATTCCTGTGGCCTTGAGAAGTCCGCGTTCCATGCTTATAAAAGTTGCCAGCGGTTGCAGCCCCTTTTCGATTCTTTGGAAGGCCACTCCTCAAATTCTGGATGCACTTCAGCCCCATGCTCCTGATCTTTGGTCACCCGATGTGGAGGGGGGCATGGGCAGGGGGGACAACCTCCTTATAAGCCTGCCCAAGGTGGTTATTAACAGATCCAGGCAACGGGCAGTCAAGGGGGTTGTCTGGCTCGACTGTCTGCCCCTTTTCTGTGGCTCTGTTTGCAGACAGGAGTCCCTGGGGACGGAGCACACTGTGTCCACTGGTACGTTTGAGGCATTCTGTGACTGGTGGGTGTTAATATGGCAAAAACCAATTGCTAGTTAAACAGGTGATGGGCATTAATTATCCCATCTAAATAGAATAAAAAGAGACAGCTGGAACACTGTGTGGAAGCTACTAGTATTGAGGAATTGGCTTGAAAATAAACTAGCTTTAACCTAAAGATCAGCCTGGATTAATTCTTCCACCACAACCTCTTATTGAGAGTAACAGTGGGCACTGTGGGGTCTGGAATGCATCATCAGCCCCAAGAATGACATTTTAATTTAACTACATAAGTTTCTTTTAACTTTCCTGTTTTTGTTACAGTGCCCTGTCAGGGGCTGTCACCCCTCTTATTAGTTTATTTTATTGATTTATTTTTTTATATATAAAAGAGCTTACAAATAGGGGAGAGCTGGGACACTGGGTGTGTGGGAGGAGAGCTCTGATACTGAACAGTCAATAGACTTTCTCCAAAAGGAAAAGCTCTGATCTTGATTTTGACTTTTGGCTTGGCTCTTTTTAAAATTCCATAGACATTTAAATAGTAAAAGGGTGTTAAAAGGAGGAGTAAGGCTAATTAAGGATCCAAAAAGGGATTTACACATGAAGGCAGAGGATGTGGTTGAAGAACTAAATGAGTACTTTGCTAAGGAAGAAGACGGTTACAAAGTCATAGTGAAAGAGGAGGTAGTTGAGATACCAAATGGGTTAAAAATTGATAGAGGTATTAGAAAGAGGATCTGTATTTAAAGCTGATAAGTCACCAGGACCAGATCAGATTTATCTGAGGACGCGGAGGGATGTAAAATTGGAAATTACCGACAGACTGGCCATAACCTTCCAATCCTCCTTAGATACCAGGGTAAGGGTAGTAGGGTGGCTGTGGGTTTGTCAGAGGACTCAAGAATTGCAAATGTTACACACTTGTTCAAAAATAGGATAAGTCCAACAACTACAGACCAGGCAGTTAACCTTGGTGGGAAAGCTTTTAGAAGCAATAATTTGGAACAAAATTAAGTCATTTGGACAAGTGTGGATTAATTAAGGAAAGTCAGCATGGATTTGTTAAAAGCAAAGCATGTTTAACTAACTTGACTGAATTTTTTGATGGGGTGAGACAGATTTGGCATATAGTTTTGGTCTCCTTACAGGGTATAATTGCATTAGAATCAGTTCAAAGAAGGTTTGTTCAACTGATCTTGGGGTTATCTTAGAGGAAAGATTGAACAGGTTGGGCCTGTATCCATTGGAGTTTAGAAGAATGAGGGGTGATCTTATTGAAACATACAAGATCCTGAGGGGACTTGACAGGGTAAATGCTGAATGTTTTCCCCTTGCGAGAGACTAGAACTAGGGGACGTAGTTTAAAAATAAGAGGTCTCCCATTTAAGATGAAGATTAGAATAATTTATTTCTGTTTGAGGGTTGTGAGTCTGTGGAATTCTCTTCCCCAGAGAACAATGGAGGCAGGGTCACTGAATATTTTTAAGGCTAAGTTAGGTCAAGTCTTGATTGACAATGGAGTCAAATAGGGGTTCAACAGGAAAGTAGAGCTGAAGCCACAATCAGACCAGCCATGATCTTATCAAATGGCAGATCAGGATTGAGGGGCTGAATCTCCTATTCCTGCTCCTAATTCACATGTATGTAATAGAAAGGGATCATGAGGGTAATGAAGTTGATGTGGCATACATAGACTTCCAAAAGGTGTTTGATAAAGTGTCACACAATAGGGTTCTCAGTAAAGCTGAAGTTCATTGAATAAAGGGAATAGTGGCAGCATAGATACAAAGTTGGTTGAATAACAGGTGAACTGTCCTCTTTTGGACTAGAGGATGGTACATAGTTGGGTTCCCCAGGGGTTGGTGTTAGTTCCCCTGCTTTTCCTGATCTATATTAATGACCCAGACTTGGCTGCGGAGGGCAAAATTTGCAGTTGGCACAAAACTTGGAGTATTGTGAAATGTGAGGAGGCTAGAATGCCCCCAAGTAGTGTAGTCATACTTTTTTTGCTTAAATTTAATTACATGGATTCAGTTCTTGGCCCTGCAAGGATATCCTCTTTCAGGTCCTACAATGTCTTCCCTAATCATTACTGACACCTTACCTCCGTTTTCTCTAACTTTTCTGAACACTTTGTATCCTTGAATATTAAGTGCCCAGTTCTCACCATTTTTAAGCCACATTTACATTATTGCCACTACATATTATCACAGATATGTGCTTGTAGCTTACCCAGCTTGTTTGCCACAGTTTGTGTACCTGTATTCTAAATCTGTCTGTGTATTCCTTCTTAGTCTATTCCTATCAATACGATACTACTTCCTTCTCTAGTACTATCCAACACACACACTACTTTATGCACCTTATTCCTCTTTTCTAATTCTACATACTAATGCTCACCTGCTTGCCAATTTAATTTAAAACCTCCCCAACCACACTAGTGAACTTCCTCCCGTTGATGAGGAGCAAACCGTTACATTTTGATCCCAAGAATTTGAAATCCTCTTTCCTGCCTCAAGCCAAGCATTGTTCTTTCCTAACATCCTATTTCTAAGTGTGGGGTACTGGAATAATCCTGAGATTGCTATCTTAGAGGTCTTAATTTTTAAACTTGCACCCTAGCTGCTGAAAATCTGACATTAGGACCTCTATTTCCCCTCTTTCACTGGTACTGGCTTGTACCACAACCTCTGGCTCACTCCATTCCCCTTACAAAATATTCAGCATACACTCCATGAAGTCCTATACCCTGGCAACAGGGAAGCAACAAACTATACTGGATTTGCACTGATGGTTACAGAAATGCCTGCCTGTCCCCCTAACTGTGGTATCTCCTATAACAACTGCATTTCTATGCTTTCTATTCCCTCCTGTGCAGTCCATTGCTCATTGGTGCCAAGGTCTGGACTGCACTCTTTCAGGTGTTGTCGTTCCCAGTAGTCTCCAATGCTGAGTACTGGTTTGAGAATGCCGCACAGCCCAAAGACTCCTGCACCTTCTGCTCTTTCCCGAGCCCAATAATGGATACATGTCCCATAGTGTCCCCTACATTGAGTGATGGATACCTGTACCAGTGTCCTGCACACTTAGTACTGGATATCTGTACCAGACTGCCCAGTACTGGATGCTTGTAGAACAGTGCCTGCATACTCAGTACTGGATACCTGCACCACAGTGCTCAGCACACTCAGTACAGGATACCTTTTTTATTTGTTCACAGGATGTGGGTGTCGTTGGCTAGGCCAGCATTTATTGCCCATCCCTAATTGCCCTTATTCAGAGGGCACTTAAGAGTCAGCCACATTATTGCAGATCTGGAGTTACATGTAGGCCAGACCAGGTAAGGACAGCAGATTTTTTCCTTCACCAAAGGGGATTAGTGAACCAGATGGGTTTCATGGTCATCATTAGGCTTAATTCCAGATATTTTATTGAATTCAAATTCTCTGACATGGTGGGATTTGAACCTGAGTCCCCACAGCATTACCCTGGTTCTCTGGATTACCAGTCCAGTGACAATACCACTACGCCATTGCATCCCCTGTACCATAGTATCTGCACGCTCATTACTGGATACCTGCAACACATTGCTCAGCACACTCATTACTGGATACCTGTACCATCGGGCCCCCCAAACTCATTACTGGATACCTGTACAATACAGTCCAGCATTGGATGCCTATACTACATCCGACACTTAGTACCGAATGCTGAGGTCCATGATGAAGGCAAGATGAAATAGAGAATAGATATTTGCAGATAAGATAAATTCTTGTTTTACATCAAAAACTAATTCAAATTTTACCTGTTTTAAATTGCTCAGTAACAACTTTGCTGTTAGGTTGATATCTTGTCTTGCTTCTGTGAGTGTGCACTCAAAATGCCAACATTCACATCCCTCCATGGAACAGTCCTGTGAAAAACCAACACATAAATATATAATTCATAAAGGACAAACTCATAGAATCACAGAAATCATGCAATTGCCAGCTCTTCAACTGGAGCTTTTTATTTGTTCATTCTTGGGATGCGGTAAGCCCAGTGAAGGCTGACATTTATTGCCCATCCCTAGTTACCATGAGAAGGTGATGGAGGGTCCTGAACTGTAGTCCATGTGACGAGAGTGCTCTCAGAATGTTTTGAAGAGTCATACAGACTCTAAACGTTAACTGTCTTTCTCCCCACAAATGCTGTCAGACCTGCCGAGTTTTTTCCAGCATTTTTTGTTTTTGCTCCCAGAATGCTGTTAAGTAGGCCATTCCAGTGTTAAGTTTCTGTACAACTGAGTGGTTTCCTAGACTTGCAAGGGCAGTTAAGATGGTGGATGGAAGTCAAGTATAGACCTGAATGAGTAAAGATGCAAGTTTCCTTTCCTAAGGAACATTAATCAGCTAGTTGGATTTTTACAATAATCTGAAAGCCTGATGATCACTGTTACAGTGCATGTTAAAAGAAATTACAGAAGAGATAGATGAGTGAATAGCATCAGGACTAACACAGACAGCTAATGTGATTCTTATATATGAAGAGAGATATAAAAAGTCCAAGGGAGTTTGAACTGATTAGCTTCATGCTGGTTGTAGGGAAATTAATGGAATCCTTACTCAAAGATGTAATATAAAAAAAATCTAGAAAGTGATAATATAATGAAAAGCATAGATTCCAAAAGCATAGCCAAACTTACAGGTATTGAATTATTTGAAGTAGTAACAGAAAGGTTAGATGGGGATAATGCAATAGAATGTAATATATTTTGATCTCCTCAGTAAATAGATATACAAATGCAAAGGGTTCTTTGGGTACAGGCGTACAAAAAAATTAATAGTAGCAATGCAGTTCTGGTTACCATATTATTAAAAGGACTAAAGATGGCATAAACTCGATGGGTCGAATGGCTTCCTTCTGTGCTATGATGACTACATGATCTATGACTAGAGAAGGTACAAAATAGATTTCCTAGAATGATACTAGTATTAAAGCTAAAGGTTATACTGATCAGAAAGATTGAATACAATTGGAGTTTTTTTTTCTAAAAGACAGACCATACGGCATCTGAGGACTTCAGGATTATGGAAGAATTTGATCAGGTAGACACGGAGGTGTTGGCCAGAATTCTCCCATTCCCTTTTGTGGCAGGCACGAGTGGAGAATCCAGCAGAAGGCAAAAAATCAGAAACCTGCTGTCATAAAAACAGATTGCAATGCCCCTGACAGTGTTTGGGAAATTATGTCAGTGTCAAACCCATTTGGGTGGTGTGCACAAGTCGTACTTCAGTCAGCTGGTAACTTCGAGGTGAGTGGAACATACTTGCCAGAATGCTGCACCAGTCTTGTTGCAATGAATGTCACTCTGCCAAGGCTGTAGAATTGGACTGCTCCTTCTCTTTGCTTTCATTGTCCTGAGGAACACCACTGTGCTGTGGTACTCATGCAGGCCTCCTCTTTCAGAGAATAGCACTTCAACTGGTGGTGGGCTTTGAGACGAAGGTCAGGCTCACAAACACAAGGGGGACAAGAGGAAGGGAAGGCTGTGGATTGGCAGTTAGGGGGAAGGGCAAACACAAGGGAGGCCTTTCTAGAGTGGCCCTTTAACCTCTTGTTGCTGCCGGAGTGAGCAGGAGTCTGCTTAGAAAGAAAGCTCCGTGCGATGACAGCCACTTAAAGCCAATGGCTTCATTATTACTGTTAAAGGGCTACACAGTACTCAGTGGCTACATGTCCAGTCACTACATCTCAAGTGTAACACATAGGAATGTGGAAATGCAGGTAATAGTGAGGGAGATACAGCCGTATCATATATGGCATTCTATCAATGAAGGCCTGTCACATATTTACCAGACGTGACACTCTTAATAGGCCAAAGGGCATCCACTCATTGACCATGAGCAACTGATTGGTCATTAATATACCACATCAGATTGGAGCACAGAGCTAGGTTGGGGTCACTCAACTCACTTAAACTTTAGCATCCCACGCAGGGCTCTATCTGCGATGCCATCTTGATCACCTCGATGTGTGTGCTAGTGTCTCAGGGACAAGGTGCATCAGCCACCTTGCAAGTGGGACAGGAACCCTTACAGTCTCCAAATGTGTCATCCTCTGACCTTTGCTTTCTTACCCCTTGAATCATTAATGTCTTTAATGTTTCCTTTCAGAGACAAGACAAAAGCATATGTGGATCCAGGGCTCATTGCTGCCTTTGTCAGGGTCCTAATGCAATGGGAGAGGCAGCTCCAGCAGGAGGGACACGGTGAAGCGGAGCCACAGCATGAACAGGAAGGTTAGGAGGAGACCCCCAGACAAGAGTGCCTTGCCAGGCCTAGGGTTTATTGTCCAAGAGTCTCCTATTTACAAATGAGAGAGGCAATGCCTTGCATGCCTGCGTTTGTCCTGAGATCTGGTACATCACATATGCCACATTCTTCGTGAAGACCTGACGCCACATGGTGTCAGAGGGTATCCCCTGCCAGTGGCTTTGAAACTGACTGCTGCACTCAATTTCTTGGCCTTTGGTTCTTTCCAAGTATCTACAGGTGATCTAGGCTGCATCTCAGTCCACAACACATCAATGCATAAAAGAGGTCACAGCTGCCCTTTATAGGAAAGCCCATTCAGGTTTGCTCTGGATGAAGATAGCCAGGCTGCAAGGTTCACTGGCTTTGCTGCCATCTCAGGCTTCCCAAGAGTGTAGGGTGCAATAGACTGCGCCCATGTGGCTATATGGGCTCCATGGCAGCAGCCGCTAATGTTTACAAACCGCAAGGGCTATCATTCCATCAGTGTACAACTGGTGTGTGATCACCGGAAGCACATGTTGCACACTTGTGCACAGTACCCTGGAAGTTTCCATGACTCCTACATTCTTGGGTTATTCCCGTGTGAGATTTGAGAGGCCATTACATCTGCAGGGGTGGCTGCTTGGGGATAAGGGGTGCTCACTGAAACGCTGGCTGATGACATCGGTGCATTGCCCTCAGTCACTCTGAGGAGAGGTACAACACTACTCACAGCTCCACATGCTCCCTTATAGAGCAGATCATAGGGCTTCTGAAGATGTGTTTTAGCTGCCTGGACCACTCAGGTGGCTCATTCCAACACACTCTCCCACCAGTGTTCCCCACATCATCACATTGTGCCCTTCATCTCTGTGAACCCCTGCCAGAGGATGACCTGGAGGAGGATTAGAACTCATCAGAGGATGAAGATCTGAAGGCCCAGGAACCTCAGGAGGCTGCTGAGGTTCTGTGAACACAATCACACTGGAGGAAGGAAGACATGGGAGATGTGATATGTTAATCGCTGACAGGTTCCAGAAAGAGTGAAGTCAAGTGAGGGAATATGGCCACATCTCTCCTAGTCCTAAATGCCAGCTTCTTTCAACTTGGGGGATGTCCACCCAGTTGCAGCAAGAACAAGTCTTGCATTCACACTTGCCTCATGAATCACCAGGCCATGATCTTTGCTTTGGTCCATGGGGCCCTGTGAGTGAGCTCACTCTGGGAACTGAGCCCACTTAGGAACAAGAGCGATGTGGGAGAAGACTTGAAGTCTTCACTGCCATCTAATGATGCCAACACTGCTGTGACTGAGATGTGGACATGCCTGGGGATCTCTTCTTCCTGTGCATGTCTTGTTTTCTGCCACTACCACTGAAGACATGCATGCTGCTAGATTATGAATGCTGATTAGCTGCAGTCCAGCTCCTATTTATTATATTATGTTCTGTGCTGTAAATACTTTGATACCAGTTTTTATACCTCCAGACATTTTTAAAAACTGAATTCAATTTCTCAGCCTGCAATTGTTGGATTTAAACTCAGATTACCTGGATTATTAGTAGTAATATAACTACCCTATCAACATGGCACTCTTAATGCCAATTAGCTACCCAAGCCCTACCCTTTTTATACTCTTCCTTTACAAGTTCTTATCCAATTCCCCTTTAAATTGTATTATAATCTGTCTCTAGCCACTTGTGGTAAAGTGTTAAATAATCTAATGTATGAAATAAATACTCCTAACATCCTGTTGAACTTTTCTGGTGCCGTTTTGATACATTGCCAAGCTATAGAAGTAATCTTTCACTATATCCCCCTTCACATTATTTCATAATCTGAATTGAAGAGGTGGTGAGGTAATCCTGCTGGTTGACCTGCAATCACTCCCTAAACCAACAAAGGTAGGAGCATCTGAACAGTGTGGGTTCCAGTACTTTGTGCTGTGCAGTAGGTCAGGTGGGGATTTCCTGCAATAATCCCCACTGCTGGGGCAGGTACAGAGTGGAGAAAAATCCCACGGGAGAGGACAGCTCAGATGGTAAAACCATCTGCTGCTCTTATCTGCCAGTTCTCACCTTCAAGCCCATTCCCTGCACAGGCCATGTATAAACATGGACTTCACCTAATCCTTGCACTCTGACAAGAAGTACAACTAACAACACTCGCAAGATAAAGGTCTCCAACTTTTTGCTATCCCTTAAAAGTAAAACACCTCAATACTTTTCTGGCTGCCTGCATCATAAAAATGTTGCAAAAAATGAGATCAACTAAACCAAACCCTGTCCTATACCATCTCTCCTTCAATCCCTTCTCCTCCCTTCCTCATTCTACAACCTGCTCCTCCTCTCTGCATGTCATCCCCCTTCCACCAAACCCCTCCATTTCTCCAAAGGATCACCTCTTATATCTCTTGCTTATTGCTTTCTGCTTCAATCTCCTCTCCTGGCAATTTAAACCACCTTCTCCCCAGCTTGGGATGAGCTGCTGTATCTTGGCAAGATGCTGATGATAGTCAACATTATTCTGTTTGGTTGAATATAGCATATAAAAAGAGTTAGAAAACAATTCAATAAGTACCCATTGATTGTTTCCTTTCGGTGCTGGCTGCTGATTTAAGGTCTTCTGTATTTTCTGACAATGTTTCAAAGGCTCCTGTGAAAAAAAAAAACAACCTGTTTAGTTCCAGATACCCAACCAAGTCTGACATCAGTCAATAAAATTAAGAGTGGAATCACTCGACCGGGTATATCCCTCACTCCACGATTACCATTGAAGCAAGGGGAATGAGGAGTTGAAGAAGCAGCGCCAGGTGTGCCTAAAAATGCAGCACCAACCTGGTGAAGCTACTAGTGTAGTATAAGGGCCTGGCACATAAAGGGTTAACATGGGACTGAGTATAGTACTGCCCACACAGAACATATGACCTGCACCCAAGGGTCTGTGTAGTGTTGGATAGAGCCATGTCTAGAAGCAAGCATAGAGACAGCTCCTGGCTTGGACCTTTACTGTACCCATGTATATAGTTTCTAGTAGGTAATAAATATTTACTGTTGAACTACCTAAGACTACAAATAAGAATATTTAATAAGACTGACAGACAGAACTACACCCAACACCTTACATCAAAGTACTGCATGCATGCTAAACAGCAGAGGAAGGATAGACACAGCTAAGCTATCCAAGAGGCAATGGGTCAGACCAAAGTGCTGAAGTCTTGCCATATGCATTCATGAATGGTGGTAAATAATTAAATTATCAGAGGACGCTCCACAAATATCCCCATCCTCGAAGATGGTGGAGACCAGCACAACAGTGCAAAAAACAAGGCATTTGCAACAATCTCCAACCAGAAGTGCCCAAGTGGATCCATCTTGGCCTCCTCCGGAGCTCCCTAGCAACACAGATGCCAGTCTTAGCCAATTCGATTCACTCCATGTAACAACACAAAGCAGCTGTAGATACTGGATATGGCAAAGGCTACGGGCCCTGACACCAACATCTCAACTGTAGTCCTGAAGATTTGTGCTCCAGAACTAGCTGTTCCACTACAGCTACAGCATTGACATCTACCTGGCAATGTGGAAAATTGCCTAAGTATGTCTTATCCAGAAAAAGCAGGACAAATCCAACCAATTACCATCCCTCTGTCCACTTTCAAAAATGTTGAAAGGTGTTGTTAACAGTGCTATCAAGTGGCACTTACACAGCAACAAACTACTTACCAATATTTAGTTTGGGTACTGCCAGGGCCACATGGCTCCAGCCCTCATTACAGCCTTGCTGAATTCCAGTGAAGTGAGTGCGACTGCCTTTGACAGCAAAGCAGAATTTGATTGTGTGGCATCAAGGAACCTTAACAAAATTGGCTCAATGGAAATCAGAAGGAGATTTCTCCACTAATTGGAGTCAGGCCGATAGGAAGATGGTTGTGTTTATTGAAAACCAATCATTTCAGCCCCAGTACAAGGATGCAGAATTTCCTCAGGATAGTTCCTTGGCCCAACCATCTGCAGCTGCTTCAACAGTGACCTTCCCTCCAACATAAGGTCAGAAGTGGGGATGTTCACTGATGATTGCATATTTTCAGTATTATTCACAGCACCTCAGATACTGAGGCAGTCCATGCCAGCATGAAACATATCTTGGACAGCATTCACCTTGGGCTTATATATGACAAGTAATATTTGCGTCACACAAATGCCAAGCAACAACCATCTCCAATAAGAGAGAATCCAACCATTGTTATATTCAACAGCATTACTGTAAAACAGATGAGTTAAGGGTGAGGATTGACACATGGAATTGTGATATAGTAGCCATCACTGAGACATGGGAGGGGCAGGATTGGCAGCTCAACATTCAGGGATATAGAATCTTCATGTGAGACAGGGAAGGGCGTAAAAGAGGAGGAAGTGTTGCATTATTAGTTAAGGGGTCAGTTACTGCAGTAAGGAGAGATGATATCTTGGAGGGGGCATCGAATGAAGATTTGTGGGTAGAGCTTAGGAATAAAAAAGGGGCAGCCACATTGTTAGGTGTTTATTATAGACCCCCAGATAGTCAGCGGGAAATTGAGGAGCAAATATGCGCACATTTTGCGGAGGTGTGTAAAAACAACAACAATAGGGTAATTACATTAGGTGATTTCAACTTTCCAAACATTGATTGGGATAGACATAGTGTTAAGGGCTTGGATGGAGTGGATTTCTTGAAATGTGTACAGGAGAACTTTTTAGGTCAATATGTAGAAGGTCCGACAAGGGATGGCGCAGTGCTGGACCTAATTCTGGGGAATGAAGCCGGACAAGTGGCTAAGGTGGTGGTGGGGGAGCATTTTAGTGATAGTGATCACAACATGGTCCAATCTAAGCTTGTTATGGACAAAGAAATAGACAAGTTGCAAAAAATAGTTTTGGTTTGGGGGAGAGTGGATTTTAGTAAAATAGGGCAGGATCTGGCCAAGGTAGACTGGGAACAGCTACTTGTGGGGAAATCTACAGAGGAGCAGTGGGGGGTGTTCAAAAAGGAAATGGGGAGGGTACAGGCGCAACATGTTCCCTCCAGTGTGATAGGAAAGAGTAACAAGCCCAGAGAACCATGGATGACCAGAGATATTCAGGTTACGATGAGAAGGGAAAGAGAGGCTTTTAGCAGGTACAAGGGAAGCAAATCAGCAGAGGCATTAGTGGAGTACAGAAAGTGGAGCTTAAGAAAGCAATTAGGAGAACAGGGAGGGAATATGAGAAAGCTCTGGCTGGTAAAAGTAGGGAAAATCCTAAGATATTCTATAAGTATATCAACGGGAAGAGGATAACCAGGGAAAAGGTAGGGCCCATAAGGGACCAAGGGGGAAATCTATGGGTGGAGCCAGAGGACATCGGTAGGGTGTTGAATGAATATTTCACATCTGTCTTCGCCCAAGAGAATGAGGATGAAGGTATCGAACTCGGGGAGAGACTGCGAAATTCTTAAGCAAATTGATATAGGGAGTGACAAGGTATTGGAGGTGTTGGCAGGCTTAAGAGTGGACAAATCTCCTGGTCCGGATGATTTGTGTCCCAGACTGCTGAGGGAGGCAATGGAGGAGATCGCAGAGGCTCTGACCCAAATTCTGGCTACGGGGGAGATGCCAGAGGACTGGAGAACAGCTAATGTGGTTCCACTATTTAAGAAGGGTTGTAGAGATAAGCCAGGGAACTACAGGCCAGTGAGTCTCATGTCAGTGGTAGGGAAACTATTGGAGAAAATTCTGAAGGAGAGAATCTATCTCCACTTGGAGAGGCAAGGTTTGATCAGGGATGGTTGGCATAGCTTTGTCAGAGGGAGGTCATGCCTAACAAATTGGTTTGAATTTTTTGAGGAGGTGACCAGGTGTGTAGATGAGGGTAGTATAGTTGATGTAGTTTATATGGATTTCAGCAAAGCCTTTGACAAGGTCCCACATGGGAGACTTATAAAGAAGGCAAATGCACATGGGATATGGGGTAATTTGACAAAGTGGATTCAAAATTGGCTTACTTGTAGGAGACAGAGGGTGATGACAAAAGGATGCTTTAGTAACTGGAAGTCAGTGTCCAGTGGCATACCACAGGGATCTGTGCTGGGTCCCCTTTTATTCATCATTTATATAAACAACATAGATGACTACCCTATGTGGGGGGTAGGATTAGTAAGTTTGCGGATGACACAATGATTGGCCAGGTGAATAACAGTGAGGTTGAGTGTCTTGGGCTATAGGAAGATATAGATGGGATGGTCAAATGGGCAGATGGAATTTAACCCTGAAAAGTGTGAGGTGATACACTTTGGAAGGAGTAATTTGACAAGGAAGTATTCAATGAACGGCAAGGCACTAGGAAGTTCTGAGGAACAAAGGGACCTTGGCGTGTGTGTCCATCGATCTCTGAAGGCGGAGGGGCATGTTAGTGGGGTGGTGAAAAAGGCATATGGGATACTTGCCTTTATCAATCAAGGCATAGATTACAAAAGTAGGGAGGTCATGTTGGAGTTGTATAGAACATTGGTGAGGCCACAGCTGGAGTACTGTGTGCAGTTCTGGTCGCCACATTATAGGAAGGATGTGATTGCACTGGAGGGGGTGCAGAGGAGATTCACCAGGATGTTGCCTGGGATGAAACATTTAAGTTATGAAGAGAGGTTGGATAGACTTGGGTTGTTTTTGTTGGAGCAGAGAAGACTGAGGGGCGACCTGATCAAAGTGTACAAGGTTATGAGGGGCATGGACAGGGTGGATAGGGAGCAGCTTTTCCCCTTCGTTGAAGGTTCAGTCATAAGGGGACATAAGCTCAAGGTGAGGGGCAGGAGGTTTAGTGGAGATATGAGGAAAAACCTTTTTACCCAGAGGGTGGTGACGGTCTGGAATGCACTGCCTGGGAGGGTGATGGAGGTGGATTGCCTCACATCCTTTAAAAAGTACCTGGATGAGCACTTGGCACGTCATAACATTCAAGGTTATGAGGCAAGTGCTGGTAAATGGGATTAGGTAGGTAGGTCAGATGTTTTTTACGTGTCGGTGCAGACTCGATAGGCTGAAGGGCCTCTTTTGCACTGTGATTTTCTGTGATTCTGTGACTTGATGGAGCAGCAGATTTGGTGAAGAGAAAGCTTAACTTTATTAAGGAGACATGTAGATGTGCTTGCACGCTAGACGCGATCTCTCCATCAGAAGCCCTGCCGATAGGATTACCCGCGCAATAAGCTTATTGATTGAAGCCTCCGTAATCGCATGACATGATAAGTGATTGACAGGAGGGTGGGACAATACATCTAGTTTCTACACTTCCTCCCCTTTTAAGTTTCCCACATTTACAATAAAAACATGTCAGAAAATCCAGCAAACGTTTGTACTGTCTCTGTCTCCTCAAATCAAGTTGTTGAGGAGCTGAAACAGGCAACTTCTGGTGTTGCTGGCAAAGGGAACAGTGTTTAACTATGCTCTCGATGTCACTGTCTATTTTTGGCCAGCAGACGTAGTTGTGTGCCAGCATCTTCCTCTTCGTTATGCCTAGGTGTGCACAGTGGAACTCTGCAAAGAGAGTGACTCTCTATCCTGTGATGGGACCACGATTTGAACCCCACCGCAAAATTCCATCTTAACAATTCAGTTCAGTATTTCTGGAATAAAATGGTCTTAAGTCATCAGACACAAGTGTTCTTGGCCATCTTTGTAAAACAAAGTCTTTGACTTTTGACAGTATTGGGTCTCTGTTCATCCAATTCTTGATCTGTTTGCCACATACAGGTGATGAATCTCAGAAATTTAACAATAACACTAACTCCTGTGGAACAGATGTATTGACAAGACTACCCGGTAACGGAAGATGACTAAGTGCATTTGCGTTGGCTATATGTGAGCCAGGGCGGTACATGAATGTGTACTCGTAAGGTGATATTGTCAAAGCCCAACGTTGGATTCTTGCTGAAGCTATAGGCGGAATAGTTTTCTCTTCACTGAACAAACCTATCAGTGGCTTATGGTCAGACACAATTGCAAAATGTCACCCTTGTAGGTACTGGTGAAACTTCTTGACAGCAAATACAACCGACAATTTTTTTTTCCCAACTGGGAGTGGCCTTTTTCAGCTTGGGAAAGTGTGGTAATCTGAATTGCAATACACCTTTAAAGGTAATGTGAGCAGATTGACCACGTGATTGTATTACCCAATTGCTGTGTCACACGGGCTACAATGTTAAGTAGTATAGAATAGGATCTGATTTGAGAAGCACACACGTGTTAGTGCTCTGTGACTTGTGTTAATAAACAGGATGCGCCTCATCTTACATCGGTCTCTATGTCTGCAGTATCTTGTTTACCAACTCACCCACCAGTAGATAGGCATATAACTGTGTTCACAAACAAAGCGGCCCGACAGAAAGAACATAACTGGCGACAAGGCAAAACACGACCAGTCGTCGACATCAAAGAAATTTAACAGAAGTAAATCAGCCGTATATAGCAAGGCAATTGTGAGTACAGCCTTCATCATAGTCGTCGAAGTTATCTCCTTCCAGTATACCACAGTTTGGCCGTATCGAACCGTTTGATCGGACCACCGATGACATTATACTTCTTTTTGGCCAACGACATATCGGGGGAGGAGAAGCGAGCGGTCCTCTTATCAACGTGTGGCAGTAAAACACACGGCCTAATTCGTAGTCTAACGGCACCCAACGCCCCAGATTCCAAGAGCTTTGATGAGTTGGTAAATGTTATGAAAAGCCAGTTCCGGCCAAAACCCTCAGTAACAACGCAGCGTTTTAAATTCAATTTGAGGTGTTGTGCCCCTGGAGAGACTGTCGCTTGCTATGTAGCAGACTTAAAGCAACTGACAGAGCACTGAGCTTGGGATGTCGATAAACAACATGTTAAGAGACCGATTAGCGTGTGGGATTAATGAAGTCGCTATTCAAAAATGTTGTTGTCAGAAACTAACTTAGACTTTAGCAAGGCGCTGGAGTCGGCGCTCACAATGGAGAGCGCAGTCAGGGATTCTGAAACAATCAAGGGATCACACAATGGCGCCGTCCTTCATGTCGGGAGGTAAGCACCGGTTAGAAATAGCGCAAAAGTGCTGGGCTCCATGGAAAGGCGGGAAACACGCCATTAACAGACCAGCAATGTTTTAACAGAGAAAACCCACAATAATAAACAGCAGAAATTGAACCAAACAGCCTGAAAGTAAACGTCAATTTAAAAGAATCGAGTGTTTCTACTGCCAGCGTAATGTGCACATTATGCGATATTGTAAAGGCAGATTAAGACAAGATTAAGCTTTAAACAAAAAAGCAGAAATCGTGAAATCCACATAATAGAGGAACCAGAAGAAATAGAGTCAGATATTTACTCACTACACAACTTTTACTTCAATTTTTGCCCCATGTGGTGGTTTATCTCAATGATGTCCTAGTAACAGGACTAACTGATGAAGAGCACCTGGCTAACCTGGAAAAGGTATTGAAGCGTTTCTCACAAGCCGGAGTATGTTTGAAAAAAGAAAAATGTATCTTCCAAGCAAAAGAAGAGGTTTACCTGGGTCATGGTGAAGTCCCTGCGAGTCGACCCTCAGCAGAAGACAAGATGAGAGCTATTTGTGAGGCACCAGCACTGAAAAACGCCATAAAACTCAAGTCCTTCTTGGGAATGATTAACTATTCTGGTCATTTTCTCCCAAATTTGTCAACAGTAGTGGCTCCATTATACGGTTTACTCAAAAAAAACCACAGGTGGACTTGGCAAACTCCACAACAACAGGCTTTTATGACAGTAAAGCAGTTACTACATTCCTCGGCCCTGTTGGTACATTTTGACCCAAAGAAAGAATTAATTTTGACCTGCGATGCATCCCCTTATGGAGTAGAGGTGGATGGCTCTGAACGGCCCATTGGTTACGTCTCAAGAACACTCAGTGTTGCAGAACGAAGATACTCACAAATAGAGAAAGAAGGCTTATCCATTGTATTTGCCGTTAAGAAGTTCCACCAATACATCCATGGTCGCCACTTCACTATTGTATTCGATCACAACCCACTACTAGGCGGGTCGTGTGGACCCGAAACGTCAACTCTTTTCTTCTCCACCGATGCTGCCAGACCTGCTGATTTTTCCAGATAATTCTGTTTTTGTTTTGGATTTCCAGCATCCGCAGTAGTTTTTTGTTTTTACCACTACTGGGCTTGTTTGGGGAAGATAAGGCAATACCCCCAATTGCCTCTGCACGCACTGATTCTAGCTGCTTAAGAATATACTTTTATCCACCGGCTGGGAAGCCATATTGCAAATGCCGATGCACTGAGCCAATTACCTCTAAAAGACAGCAATGTGAATGTCGCAATTCCTTAGGAACTTGTCTTGTTATTAAATTTTCTGGATTAGTCATCAGTACATGCCAAACAAATAAGTGTGTGGACAGACCGCGATCCAGTTTTGTCTCATGTAAGGGATGATCTAACGAGCCAAAGTCTGATGCAATGAAGCCCTATTTTAATAGGGAATACAAGCTCACCTGCCAGGATGGCATCTTGCTGTGGGGAGCGAAAGTCACAGTCCCTGTGACTCCCATCCTGCACGCACTCACCTGTCGCCTGGGTCCCCCAGCGATCATAGGCCTCTTCCTGGGTGTATTATTGGCAGCTAGCACCGCTCTCTAGTGGCGCTGCCTGCAATGCACAGCTGCCAGTCTTTGATTGACTGGCAATTCTCGGTGGGGTGGTGGGGCTGGGCAGGGGGCAGGATATCCGCCTCCAGGGTTTTGATCCTAGGCAAGGCCTGCTGTGTACACTTCAGTGCCTGACAGGTACTTAATTTAGCAGGCCTTTTCAACGGGAGGCAAAGCAGGGCTCTCGCCAGCTCTCCAGCCAGCGGGCAAGACCCTGTCACCTGTATTAAATAGCATCCTTTGATTTTGTGAGTATGACAATGTCAGCCTGTTGCTTGAGTAGTATGTGGGACAAGTCTCAGGTGTTAGCGAGGAGTATTTTGCAGGGTCATCTGGGCTCTGTGTGCCTCTTACCTGCCTGAATCCGATCCATAGATTGGCGTCGGCTAATCCATCTGGTTTTATTTTCTTTTATAGCTATTTGATATGGTTTGCTAGGCTATTTCAGAGGGCAGTTAAGAATGAACCACGTTGCTGTGGGTCTGGGGTCACATATAGGCCGGACTATGTAAGGCCAGCAGGTTTCCTTCTCAAAATGACAGTGGTGAACCAGTTCAGTTTTTACAACAATCCATTCGTTTTATTGTCACCATTACTAATACTAGCTTTTCAATTCCAGATTTATTTAATTATAAATTTCCATTTCAAATCATATCACTAGATCATTAGCCCAGGCCTTGGAATTTCTAGTCAATAACATAACTACAGTGTTGCAGAGTCAGCTCAGTAATAGTATTCATACCCATAATACTGGAGTCAGTTCAGGTCTTGTACTGATACTCTGGCCAGGATATTGAGAGCTGGGGGGGGGTCCGCTCGCCAATGTGTAAAACGACGCGGGATGACATTGGGCAGAACTCCCGGCATCACCCCGCAACATTTCAATTTTCAGGTCAGTGGGGGAGCAGCCGAATCAGCTGTGCGCCCGCCAACCTGTCAACGGCCTATTGAGGCCATTTAAAAACTAATTCAAGTAATTAATGGACCCACCCGTCCAACCTCAAGGTTGGCGGGCAGGCTGGGAGCCCTGGTGGGCTTCAGAAAAAGCATGAAACCTCATCCACGGACGGGATGAGGTTTCATGAGGGTTTTTAAAAATTTAATAAAAGTTTGATTAAAAGTGATGGACATGTCCCAACTCATGTGACAGTGTCACATGAGGAGATATGTCAGAGAAATTTTATTTTTGTACATTGACCATTTTTAAATTTGGCGCCGATCTCCCTGAGGCTAAGCACTGCCTCAGGGAGATGAGTGCGCTCCTTCGCGCGCGTGCGCAAAAGAGCGCACTCTCAGCTGAGGGAATCCCCCCCTCCGCCCGCACAGGGTGGATGTCACGCTGGGCAGGCCTTAATTGGCCGGCCCACGTAAAATGGCGGCGTGCCCCCAATTGGAGGTGCCAATCAGAGGTGCGCCTGCACGTGCCAGCTCTTGCATTTCCCCCCAACTGGGGGGATATTCTTCCCTCTGATACTAGAGCTTGTACAGATGTTGTATCCATACCCCTGATATTGAAACTTGTACAGGTCTGGTACTGGTCAACCTTTTAACGGTATTGATGGCAATATAGTATTTAACTGTTTCTTGTTATAAGTGTCTGTAAATGGGTCATTTTGACATTGCGGAAAGTGATAGATAAATTAAATCAGATTAAATTCGGTATTACCTGTTGCAGATGGAGTATTTGCCACTCCTGTATTTTCACTGGAATTGACATTGTTAGATTTACCAAAGCATTGTAAGGGTTGTCCATGTTGACCTGTGGCAGAAGCACACAAGAGTTTGCATTCTACTGAAGAAAGATAGTTAGTATCCTGACAACATTGAGGATGACATAGGATACACTGCACAGAAAGAAGTCTTTTGGCCCAACCAGTCCAAGCCAGCATTCATGTTCCGCTTGAGCTTCCTTCCATTCTTCCTCATCTAAATTTATCATAGCCCTCTATTCCCTTTTCCCTCATTAGCTTCCCTGGCTTCCCCTTAAATACATCTATACTATTAGAGCCACTTTTCATAATAAAGTTAAAATAATAGAATCATATAGCACCAAAGGCAGCAATTTGGCCCATCGTGTCTGTGCCAGTTCTTTGAATATTTGAATTAATCCCATTCCCTTACTCTTTCTCCAGGGGCTTCCATTTTTCCCCCTTTTTAAGTATTTATCCAATTCCCTTTTGAATGTTATTAATGAATCTGTTTCCACCACCACCCTTTGAGGAAATGCATTCCAGATCACAACAATTCACTAAAGTTAAAAAAATGTCTTCATCCCCCTCCTGATTTTTTGCCAATTCTTTTGAACCCAAAGCTTCTGGGTTTTCAACCCTTCCGTCCATGGAATAGTTTCCCCTATCTACTCAATCAAAATCATTCGTAATGTTGAACAGTTATTAGCTGAAATGTATTAAGTTTCCCCTTAACTTCCTCTGCTCTAATGAGAAATATCCCAGCTTGTGTAGTCTCTCCGTATAACTGATGTCCCACATTGCTGGTACTATTCTAATAATTCTCTCCTACACCCTCTACAAGCCCTTGACATCCTTCCTAAAGCGTAGAGCCAGAATTGAACACAATACGCCAGCTGAGGCCAAACAAGAATTTTATAAATTTTTAGCATCACTTCCTTGGTTTGTACTTTATGTTTGTACTCTTTATAAAGTCAAGGACACTGTATGCTTTAACAGCCTTCCCAACTTGTCCTGTTACTTTTAAAGATTTGGATATGTACACCCCTGAATGTCTCTGTTCTGTGCCTCCTTTAAAATTGTACCATTTAGTTCACAATGCCTCCCCTCATTCTTCCTATCAAAATGCTTCATTTCACATATCTCTGCAATAAATTTCATCTGCCAAGCATCTGCCCATTTCATCAGTTTGTCTGTCTTCCACAGTCTGTTACTATCCTCATTGTTTACTACACTTCCTGTTGCTAATGTGTTAACCCAGGCATCCCTTTCTACCCAAGGAGTCACACTAAAACTTCTATTCAGACCTGTCTGTATGAGCTGCATTGTCCCTGTGTTTTTCATGACATTTCTGCAAGATGTGATGAAAGTATTTAGCTCTGGCAGTAAAGCTAAGTTTTAAAACTACTGATATGAAATGAATGAAAGTTGCTGTAGTCCCAAAAGACCATAGGCTGCTCTCTCATTATAGAGACAGCTGGTGGCGAGTTTCACCTGAGGGTCACCACACCTCAGGTGGGGGACGAGGTTGAGAAGGATTCATGGATGACCTCAGCCGGCACAGAAATTGAACCCACGCTGTTGGCGTTATTCTGCATCGCAAACTAGCCGTCCAGCCAAAATGAGATTTCTAGTGTACAAAACGTTTTTGAAAAAGTGTTCTTGGGATGTGGGAAATGCTGGCAATTCAGTGCTTATTGCACATGCTTATTTACCCTCAGGGCACAGTGTTAACCACACCCCCGGCCTAGCAGGGGATCCCCTGAGGGACATTATGAGCCAGCAAGGTTTTTACAATAAACCATCTTCTTACAGGGTGATTTTCAAAACACCTGGGGGCAGAATTTTCCCGTCGGCGATTTGGGGGCGGGGCCCGCTCGCCGACAGGAAAATGACATGGGATGATGTCGGGAGGAACCCCCTACATCATCCCGGTCCATTTAAATATTGAGGAAGGCGGGTGGACAGCAAAATCAGCTGTCTGCCCGCTGACCTGTCAATGGCCAATTAAGGCCATTGACAGGATAATTAAGCTTGTTTAATGCCCTGCCCGTCCAACCTTATAGTTGGCGGGCTTGCCAGGAGCCCCAGCGGACTTCTGATAATACATGAAACCTCATCCACTGGCGGGTTTAAAAACTTCAATAAAGTTTCAGTGCTTCTTATTAACATGTCCCATCTCGTGTGACATTGTCACATGAGGGGGACATGTTAATAATTTTAATATTTTTCTATTTTTAAAGATTTTTATACTGTCAGTAATCTCCCTGAGACAGCACTTAGTCTCAGGGAGATGTGCGCTCCTTCGCACGCATGCGCGAAAGAGCGCACTTTGACAGATGGGGAATCCCTCCACCCCCCCGCACAGGAAGCTTCCTGTCGGGCAGGCCGCTGGGTGGGCTTTAATTGGCCCGCCCACTCAAAATGGCGGCAGGCCCCGTTTCGGCGGCAGAGTTCGGCTGCCCGCCCGCCGATCAAGGTAAAAATTCTGGCCCAGGTGATTTTAGTTCAAATTCACAGCTTCCTTCTGGATTCTTTGCCCAGAACTATAATAACTATATGTTACCCTAACACTAACCATAACCCTAGCTAGCCCTAAAAAAGTCTAGAACCACTGGGTTAGCCCTCAACCATAATAGTGCCAAATTCAGCATATCAGCATACCCTTTAACACTCAGCATTGTTAAACTGTGCCAATGTTTGTTGAATGAATTTAACTGAGTTAACACTGAGGAAAATTTGTATATTTTACCTGTTCAGATGTAACAATGAAACCTGGCGCTCTGCAGTGAATTTGAATTATTCTAACAAAGCTGCGATTGCATATGAACAATTAATCACAGGTAAACATAGCACACCATACCTGGAAATTAATCTTTACAGTCTCATCCACATCATTGCTGATGTCAATTTTAGTTATTTGATTTCTGTAATAAAGTAAACACTTTGATTAATTAGGAATACTTCTTACATTTATGTTCTTTACAGATAGCAGCCTGACTAACAGAAAAACACACAACACTGATGATCTCTTTTATTCATTGCTGGGAACTGAGGGTCACTGGTAAAGCCAGAATTTATTGTCTATTCCTAAATGCCCTTGAGAAGGTGGTGGTGAATTGTCTTCTTGAACCACTGCAGTCCTTGTGATGTATGTACACCCACAGAGCAGAATCTTCTGTTCTAGAGTCTAAGTCTGGTGGCGGGAATGGAGGTCAGAGTGAGTTCCGCTGGAGAGTGGGGTGGCTGAACATGCGAGATCTTGCGCTGTTCAGCTAATTAATTATGCATCTCATTGAATCTCGTGGCGGGGCAGACAGGAGGTTGCCTGCTCCACCGTCACCTCATATTTAAATGGCACCTGGACAACTGTTCACTCACTGAAGGCCAGGACCTCCAGATCGCATAAATAAAATGTCCAGGAGAAAACAGCAAACTTCAGCCCCACAGTTCAGCGATGCCTTCCTGGAGAAGGAGGAAAAGCAGGAGTTCCTCTTTCTGAGGGATGGGAACAGGAGGCCCTCCTGTCTGACCACGCTGGTCTGGGAGGAGGTCGCCAGGGATGTGAGCGCCCTTGGGGTCCAAAGAAAGACCGCCCTGCAGTGCAGGAAACGGATGAATGCTCTGCTGCGCTCTGCCAGAGTAAGTCAAACTTACACTGTCATAAGAACATCAGGCAGTCTGAGGGTTACAGTCCACAGGGATGTCACACACAATCAGCAAATGGCTCATCCACACTCAGTGACAGAGAGACAGAGACAGAGACGCAGAGCTGGCAGGGGAGGACACTGACGGTGCCTGCGCATAAGGCGAGATCGGCCCCAACAACCCAGTGAGGAAGCATACATTACACAGCGACAACATACAGACAATGACTGAGTGATCTGTAATGTATGACCCTGCCTAATTAATTCTCTCTTCCCTTCATTCCAGGTGCCAGCAAGAGAGGGAGGACATCGTCCTCCATAAGAGGAAGCCCCAGCCCCCTTCAGAGGAGGAAGAGGGTCCCACATATGTACAGCCGTCCCTGCGTTCATTTACAACCTCCACCAATGCAGATGCACACACCTCAATGGGACCTAGTTCTAGAGTAGGTTCGGGTCCACAATCTGCTGATCACTTCACAGACACGGGTCCACAGCAGGCGAAGGCGGCGACAGCCAAGGTCTCTGGCACTTGGACGACTGCTGGAGACCAGGCCCTTACTGAGTCTGAATCCGATGATGAGCCTCTGCAATCAGCCCTAGGACACAAGTTGGAGATGCATAGAGAGGCAGAGTTGTCAGAGGCCATAAGCAGAATGGGATGAACAATGGAGGAGTCTGTGCGCGTCTTCTCTGATGTCATGGCTCCTGCATGCAAGCGCGCCAAAGTCTCTATGGGGTGGCGGTCACCATGGAGACCCAGATCCAGCAGAAGACACAGTTTCTGCCGGATTTACGCTCAGACTTGCACTCCATCCCTCTGGCCATGGGTACATTCCAGCAGTGGCCAGGCGAGAGGGGGGCAGGGTGCCCCTTCTCCTCAAGGAGTCATGGTGGAGCCATCGGATACCCAAAGAGAGGAGGAGCACCAGTCAGACACCCCCAGGACATCCGCTCAGGACACTTCAAGGGCCCTGCCACTCCAACTCCCGTCTGCCAGTGTCCCCACCGCCTCCAGCAGATCAGGCCATGGAAGGCGCACCTGCCCCAAAGCAGGAGACCTTTAGCAGGCCGGAGTCCTCAATGCCTCAGGCCTCTAGAAGACATCCGCTGAAATCATCTCAGAACAGGGCATAGCAGTTAGCAGTCTGCCTCCATCTCTGCTGTAAGGGCTGCACCTAGACATAGTGGTAGGGTTAGAAAAATTAAAAAGTATTGAATGCACACTGGTGGCACAGGTGTTCACTCATTCTATATACTTTGCACTTTTCTAAATACATTCTAGTTTATTCCTTCTCCAAGTCTCATGGATTCAACTGATATTCAAGTGTTGCAATGTTCCATGTGCATTCAGGGGCAAAACATGCTCCCCCTCAAAGACCTCCCATTTGTAACTTCAGTTGCATTAATTTCCACACGATCTCACCACAGTGAGTAGCCTTTATTTTCACACCTGCACCATCAGCAAAGGCACATCATATGTCACCATGATGGCTGGCCAATACACCCCAGGCAGATATCATTTTGGTGCGGGAGAATCGCTCACAGGCTTATTGATTATCCTGTTGCTGCCGCGCTGATCTCTGGTTTTTGTGGATGGCAAAAATAGTTCTTGCTACTAACAATGCCATTGTTTCCCCAATGTGTAGCTTGCAATGGCATTTACTTTATGAGGGTGAGCATTTGGAAAAAAGCAGTATCACATGTCAAACACCTCAGGCTTCCATGCCTTCCCGCGGCTTGTGATCGTCCCCGCATTTAAGGCTAAACGTCCTTCCATGCCTATTCCTGAGATGTTTACGTTGAGAATGATGGTGTTGTAGTGCTTCTGCATTGAAGGCTGAATAGAGTACCAATTGTGAAAACTAGTCATGACCTTATTCCTCCTGTAACCTTGAGGCTATGAAGTTGTCACGAGCATGACTTCTGCATTGTGCCCGTGTAATGGCATCCTCATATGGCTCATCTGAATCTTCACCATCTTCAGAGTCATCCCCTTCCGTGCCCTTCTCATCCGAGGAAACATCTTGCCCCTCAATGTTTCCCTCAGGGAAATCATGCCCCCTTTGCAGCGCAAGGTTGTGCAGGACGCAGAAAACAACGATGATGCAGGAGACCCTCTGTGGTGTGTAATGGAGAGCCCGCCTGACTGGTCCAAACATTGGAAGCGCATCTTAAGGAGGTCGGAACTGGGCCAATGGGCGATGGGCCTTTTTTCTCCTCCTCATCATATCTACGAAGTAGAGCCTGCATTCTGCACTACTCCATGTATCTGTGAATGGATACAATTGAGCAATCAATGCTAGTTCCACTTGAATGGAAGAATGGTCTCCCTCCATTTCCAAGGCAGGAACCAAGTCTCTAGCCCTAGACCTGCACTCAATGCATACACGGCATCCCAAGCCACCCCATGCAGAATGATTACATCCTGGAGATTGGCAGATGGCTGGACATCCCCCTCAGATGTGTCTGATGGCGAAGATTCAGATGAGCCACATTCCCCTCAGAGGGTCTCCTGCATCATCGTTGTTTTCTGCACAGACACATCTGAGGGTATTCATTATGCCCAATAGATCCATGTGCTGTAACCTTTGGTCAGACTATTTGTCAGTTCTCCTCCAGTAGCCTAGACAATAACTATCGGGACCCAGTCATTGTACTTACGTCATGACTATGAGCATGGTGCCTTGCATGCCATCACCAATACACTGGGAAGACTGAGAGCTGTAGGGTCCACATTGCTTCTGTGCAGCATCTGTGGCCCTCAATTATTTAATCAACCTTCTCTTTTGGCATGCCTCTGCAAGGATCAGATGGCCATTAAGACCAACTGCACTGCAGTGCCAATACTTAACGGATTCTTGCCTGAATGCATAGCATTAGTAAAGGAGCAGGTCCATTCCGCATTAGATCCTTGAGTCTTGCGCTCAGCAGAGCCATACTCTCAATGATTGCAGCAAGAAATTAACAGGGTGTCGCTTTACTCAGCCCAAATTTGTTGCGCTGAACCCCTCCCACATGCCCCGAGTCCCCTTCCTATTGATTTTTTCAAGCCTGTATCTCCAACTGCGTCATTGATCACTGAGTGCAAAATGGCATTCCCACCCTCCCAGGTAAAGGACATCCTGGGGGACAAGAGGTGGGTGTTCCTCCTGTTCATACATGAACGTGTATGGAGTAACTGTTCTTTGACCAGGATAATGAGAGCCATTTTCAAGAAGCCTCACATGGACACATTACCTCTTGTCTTCACTATCCTCGAGACCATTGCTTCGGCAGCATAGAAAACCAACCGCATGATCCCTTGTAATTCACCCAGGAGAATGGACTCATGAGTTAGCTGCCCTCCAGCAGTCGTGCCCCTTGGGGGGATCCACCTTCCTCACTCCCTTCATCACTGTTTCTGACTGCAGCAGATGGCAAATGGCACAGAATGAATGGTGGCTCCGGGCCTTACTGGGATTTCAATGTTGTGAAACCTAAGAGCCAGGAACAAACTTGCTGCAATGCGGGCTTCACCATAAAGAGAAGAACACAAGTGAGCATCTTTAACATCCAATTGCCTCATAATTAATAAGATGTCCCGTTAGGCGGCCACTTATGTTCACCGTGAACTCCACTCATCTGAAAAGACCCTCTTCCTACCTTCAGGGTTCTCACTGACTGACTAACTGTGTGATCAAGGTCAGTTTGGAAAAATTGTGCGCGTCACCATTCAAACTCACTCCACCACCTTCTACCCTCCCCCCTCACCCACCAACATCCCCCCATCACCATAGCCCACCCAAAATCACCATTCCTCTCCCCGCTGTCACCTTTGAACCTCCCCCCATTAACCTGGACCCTATAATAATCCACCTCTACATGCCTGTCTCCCCTCAGAGCCGACACCCATTACTGTCCCCATGCCCACCCTGATCCCGTCCCATCCTGTTATCTGAGCTGCCTGTCTAGTTCCCCTCCATGACCCTGCCCAATGAGACCTTCACCTACCAGACTCACACGCTGAACCTGCCACCCTACTGGATCCCACTTCCCCCTCTGACTGTGACTGTTCCCTCCTACCACCAGTACCCTGAGTTCTTCCCTCAGCATCCCACCATCGACACCACTGACCCCGCCCTCAAAGACATACCACCCCCCTTTCCCGAACACACTATTCCCCCATTCCCCGGACACTCTCCCCCACTTCCCCACATAGCCTGCCTCTCCTGCCCAGCCTCTGCTCCACCCTTCCACCCCGCCTCCCAGCCTTCACCTGCCTCCCATGGGCAGCCTCTGCTGCATCCTTCCACACTAACCCTCACCACCCCCAGGCACCCTTTGCCTTGCTCTTGTTTCCGGCTTCTGTTCCACCTTTCAACCCACTTCCAGTCTCTGCCTGCTTCCTGTTTCCAGCCTTGCTGCAGCTTTGGCTACCGGCACCCTATATGAGTGAAGGTTACGAGCGAAGGCAAAAGCAGCATCTACTGACCTCAAAAGTCCAGGAAGAAGTCCACCTTGCTAGGTGCACATCATTTATGTACCATCATGAAATTGAACATTCTAAATTCCCACTGGCGGGGTGCTTAATTTGGACGGGGAACACGATTCCGGTGTGTTGGCCTTTTACTGAGCATTCATAAGATGCAAATGGGGTTCCTGACAGCTCCACGGGACACTTGACCTGCCTTTAAGCCGCCATGAAGATCGGGAAATCAAGATTCCAAACTAATTTCCCACCACTGGGAAACTGATTTTTGGCCTCCCGCCAAATCTTGTTCCTCCGTTCACCACAAGTCCCACTGCTGGCTGGAGCGTAAGATTCTGCCCACAGCGCTGTTAGGGAGCAAGTCCCTGGAATTTGACCCAGCGACAGTAAACAAACGTTGATGTAGTTCCAAGTCAGGATGATGTGTAACTTTCAGGGAAACTTGCAGGCGGTGATGTTCCCATGTACCTGCTGCCCTTGTTCTTTTAGGTAGTAGAGGGTTAGGGTTTGGAAGGTGCTAATCGAAGGAGCCTTGTTGAGTTCCTGCAGTGCATCTTGAAGATGGTACGCACTGCTGCCATTATGCATCAAAGGCAGAGGGAGTGAATGTTTATGGTGGTGCTTTGTCCTGGATAGTGTCAGGCTTCTTCGGTGTTGTCTGGATGAGTGCAGCTCTAACAAGTGGAAAGTATTCCATCACACTCCTGACTTGTACCTTATTGTCGGTGGAAAGGCTTTGGGGAGTCAGGAACTAAGTTACTTGCTGTAGAGTTCCCAGCCTCTGACCTGTTCTTGTATCCACTAGTATTTATACAACTGATCCAGTTCAGTTTCTGGTCAATGGTAAGCCACCAGGATGTTGATGGTGGGGTTTCAGTGATTGTAATGCTATTTAATGCCAAAGGAAGATGGTTAGATTCTCTTGTTGGAGATGGTCATTGTCGGGCACTTGGGTGGTGTGAATGTTACTTTTCATGAATTTTCAAGCCTGTTATGCCCTTATTCAGGATGCAGACATGACAAAATAAATTGTGAAACAGGGCGGGGTCTGGTGAGGTTTGTGTTCGGCACTGGAAGCTCACAATTGAAGCAGCCAGGAGTTTAATGAGTGAGGTGTCAGCTGTGGCTCAGTTCATAGCACCCTCGCCTTTGAATCAGAGGGTTGTGGGTTCATGTCCCACTCCCGGAAACCAAGAACTGTGAATGTACTCAAAAGAGTTGCAATCTGTGACTGTTGATAACTCGAAAGAGTTAAGAAGCCAGTGATTCCATGTTGTTCGCACCTGCACTTCCAGCTTGTTGAAACAGCTAAAAGGCTTAGCATATGACGGCTGTAACTGTGTAAATTTGCTTCCTTTGGCAGTAGAAGGTGACTTGTTGAGCATTAGAAGTACCCATCCTATTCCCATATTTTGACTCTGGACAAGTCCAGATTGGTTCTTCTGTGGCCAAAACCACGCACCACAAGCTTGGCACATGATATCACAAACATCTGATTAACACAGGCAACAAAGAAATTCAGGTTCCTCAAGGGCCATCTTGGACAATGGAATCTCGAAACAAAAAAATGTTTTGGATTTCCTCCAAGAGCTCCAGAGTGTCAGACATCGTTTTAATGATTGCTGAACACTTCACAACTTTCTTGTGCAATGAGATCTACAAATATAGCCATAGCCACCAGAAGGGGTAGTGACCTATGACAGGGGGGAAGTTGCCTGGAACCAAAATTCCCAGCTGCCAGAGCTGACCATCAAAATTGAATTGATTTCCAGGAGCCATCTGCTAAACAGGGGCAAAGTGGACAGGGTTTCCAGTCTTAATCATTATCCGTCATCTCTTGTCAAAGTGCACATGTGCAGTAAAAGCTGTGCTCCTCCTCCACCAACACATCAATCATTCTCACTGGAAATCTGTCTCTCTCACGAGGGATTCCGGTCTTCGCCTTCAAAGGTATAAACTGAGAATTCTCTCCAAAGTCGCTCCAACTCCGGCAGCATCAACAACAGCCCGCCTCACAAGGTTTCAATCTCATTTCCCAAAATTCTGTTCTCCTGGATTCCCGAGTATACACTCAAACATTAACTCAAGATCAACTTCTGCTCTCCGGCTGCGCCAAGCAGAACACTACTGTTTCAAAGAGGTACCTTTTCCCCAACGGCTCGCAGCATGAAGTCACCAATTGTCAGCTGCCTTCTTCACTTCAAGTCTGCTGCCTGCAGCCCTTTTCCTGTTTGGAGCCTGTTGCTCTGCTGTTCTCTTTTTTAACTGAACTAGGATCTTTTCCTGTCCCTATCCCTTCTCTGGGTTCCTTCTTTTGGGGCTTGTCCCTGTCCCCTCTCACTGTGGGACCTCTCCCTGTCCCACCTAGGACACTTGCTGGCAATGACACGCCACTCTCGGTCACCTGACCCAGGTTTCTGCACCTTTCTTTCTCTCTCCCTTTATGCACAGGTGCGCTGGGCCTGTCTTGGGCCCGGTGAAGTTACACTACAGAACTGCTCATGTGCAGCCTTTCCCAGTCTGCACATACGTAAAGCTCCGAGGTCCATCAGGAGTTGAAGTTCCCGACCTCCGCTCTCAATTCCGAAGTAATTATAATTTTCATAACAAATACAAAATAATAACTTTGTAAAAGCAGAAAGCTAAAGATTAATTCTTGAAATGTTACTTACTCTGCTTTCAGAAACACATTCAACCCATGCCTCACTGCAATATTATGGGTAGCATGAACAGCACCTCCAACTCCATTCTTACTGTGAAGGAAGAGAAGATCTACTGCTGAGTAAATATCTTAAAGAGATGTTGTAATAAAAAAAAGGCTAATGGAGGTGAAAATGGAAGACAAGTCCAGATAGTATACATCCCAGAATACTGAATGAGACCAGAAAAGAGATTGCAGAGACACATGCAGAATCTTGGAATAGTTTTGGAAATCAGAACTGCATCCAAGCACTGGAGAGCAGCAAATGATATAATTCTGCTGAGGCAGAGAAACAGATAACTCCTGGAATTAGGGGTTGTGGATAAATCTAGAGTTTGTAAATTAGTGAAACTTAGAAGAGCACAGGCTAGTCAGGAACAGTCAGCAAGATCTATAAAGGGCAGATTTTTAACTAATTTAATTGAATTTTTAAAAAAAAATGTATTCTTTCATGGGGTGTGGATGTCGCTGGCAAGGCCAACTTTTGATGCCCATCCTTAATTGCCCCTTGAACTGAACGGCTTGGTAGGCCATTTCAGAGGGCAGTTAAGAGTCTGTCAGGCCTGACTAGTTTCCTTCCCTCAAGGACATTATTAAACCAGATGGGCTTTTATGACAATAAATGATAGTTTCATGGTCACCAATACTGAGACTAGCTTTAAATTCCAGGTTTATTAACTGCATTTAAATTCCACCAGTTGCTGTGGTGGGATTTGAACCCATGTCGCCAGAGCATTAGCCTGGGCCTCTGGATTACTAATCCAGCAACATTAGCACTATTCCACCATCCATTGAGAAAATAATTGAGGAAGTAAAGAGAATTAAATGGACATATATATCTTAGCTGAAGACATTTGATAATGTGCCGCATAAAAGACTTGTTTTGAATTAAAGGCATATGGAACTAACGCGAGTGGATAAGCATGAAAAGGTGAATGGTAAGGGTGTAGAAAAAAAATGAGTTGGGGTATGTGGATGTTTTGCAGGCTGGCAGGATGTGGTTACAGCATTTCCCAAGGATCTGGTTCTTTATTTACCATTTAGATAAATAATTTGGACATATGGGCATAGTAAAAATGTTATTAAATTTTGCAGAATTTATGAAATTAGGGACCAAGACAAGCTAAATACAATGGCAGAGATTTCAAGAGGACATTGAATAGTTAATAGAGTGGTAGGAGAAAAATATGAAGTATAATATTTTGGGAAATGGAACAGAAAAAGGAGTATTACCTAAATGGTAAGATTCTGAATAGAGTGCAGGAACAAAGGGATCTTTGAAGATGAATACGCAGGTAGAAAAAGGAAAAGTTGAAAAAGCCAACAAAAAAGTGGAATCTGAGTTTGGGTCATCAGGCATTGACTATAAAATCAAGGAAATTAGATTTAATTTGTACAAAAAATTGGTTAGGCTTCAGTTGCCATCCCTCACCCTCAACCCTCGGGATTTCTTTATTTGATCTGATTAGAGTTACTGTTGGACAGTGAAATATTCAAGATAACATTTAAAAACAGTATCACCATTCTATTAAAATTTACAACTATTTGATTCATTACTCACTTGCTGACATTGATGCTGACACTTGCAAATTTCTCCTTAAATGGGGCTGTCCCAAGATCCCAAGAAATAGAAAATTTCGCCTGTGATTACAATAGATTATCAGAGTAAGAAAAAAGCTGCAATACATCTAGTGAAAGTAGCAAATTAGAAACACTGGCCAGAACTTTCTGGCCCTGTTGGCACGGTCATCATGGTGGGGGGGGGTGGGGGGGGGGGTGGGGATGGGTGGGGGTTGGGGGGGTGGCAAGACAACCAAAAACCGGTTTCATGCTGTCGTGAAACCAGTTTGCAATTGTCTGTTCCGCCCGTCAGTGGCGGGCCATGTTTCTCACCACCATATGTCGGGAACCTAATTTCAATACTTTGGTATAAAAGCAAAATACTGTGGACACTGGAAACCTGAAACAAAAACATAAAATGCTGGAAAAACTCAGCAGGTCTAACAGCATCTGTGGAGAGAGGAAAAAAACAGAGTTAACGTTTTGAGTCCTTATGACTCTTCTTCAGAGCTAAAGAGAAGTAAAAATGTAATGACGTTTATACTGTTTAAGGGGTTGGAGCAGGTGAAGCTGGATAGAGGGCCAGAAATAGGCGGAGGCAAAGGAGAGATTGCCAGAGATGTCATGGGCAAAAGGACAAAGGGGTGTTAATGATAGTGGTACTGGCTAAAGGCGGGTCTCCACAGTGTCTAGAAGGCGTCCCAGGGATGTGTCACTGAATCAGGGCTGCAAACCTCTTGGCTTTTGGGGCCATGTCTTCACCAGAGCAGTCCTGGGCTGCAAGCATCGAGAAGTGTGCATGCGGCTGCAGTTAAAATATGGTGCCCTGCATGAGGAAGCAGCAAGGTAATGGCTTGGCGGGCAAATCAGAGGCCACCCGCCAGCAAGACGGCATGTTTCCTGTGGCTGCATAATTAATGAGGCAGGAATGGGACAATACGGCGCAAAAATCCACCATTGAGGCTGGCGAGTAAAATGACTTTTTCCCACCCGCTACCGCACTTTGTGCAAATCCAGGACCATTCCACACACTGTTTAAAGTTAAGTGCCATTAAACTAGCCCTGAACCAGAAATAATATTGGGAGACAACCCCTAGTCAGTGTTTATAAAGCATCAAAGACTGTAACAGAAGATGACTGGGTAGCAGTGGAGACTAATCAAATGGGAAAATAGGATGCAGCATCAGGGAGAAGCAGCAGTGCTTATAGTGGTCCTAAAAGCTAAAATCTGTTAAAACCTGCTCAGTCAAATATTTATTCATTACTTCCTTAAATTTTCCCCAGCTCCATTTCCCCTGCATCCCTAGACACTAGTAAATTCCTTCACCTTTTCTGTGGGTAGGTACATGGCTGAAAGGCTGTTCAAAGTGTTGATCTGATCCTGTCCTCAGCTTCACTTTCCTGCTTGTTCTGCTTAACTTTTGACCCCCCCCCTCCCATAGTTCAAGTCAGCCTTAAATATATTCAATGACCCAGGCTCCACTGCTCCCTGGGTTAGAGAATTCCAAAGATTAACAACCCACTGAGAGAAGAAATTCCTAATCTCCGTTTTAAATTCTGAATTTAAGTGAATTATTCTGAAACAATGCAATCTAGTCCTAGATTCCCCGAGAAACGGAAACATCCTCTCAGCATATGCCCTGTCAAGCCCCCTCAGAATCTATATTCCAACAAGATCATCACTCATTCTTCTAAAATCCACTGAGTATAGGCCAATGTGCTCCACCTCTCCTCATAAGACAACCCATTCATCCCAGGAATCAACCTAGAGAACATTCTCTGAACTGCCTAAAATGCAAGTGTATCTCTCTTTTAATAAGGAGACCAAAACTATGCATAGTACTCTGGGTGTGGTCTCAAGTATGCCCTGTACAGCTGTAACAAGAACTCTCTACTTTTATATACCATTCCCTTACAATAAAGGCTAACATTCCATTTACCTTCCTAATTATTTGCTGTACCTGTATGCTTACTTCTTGTGATTCATGCATGAGGACACCCAGGTCCTTCTCAACCTCAGCATTCAGCAGTCTCTCTTCATTTAAATAGGAGGAATAAAATACAGGGGGAATATGACAATACATCAGAATTCCTGAAACAACTTGGCCCCCTGCTTGTGCCTGGCTGATTCAGTTCTACACAAGAACCATCAGCTCAAACTCACTCCTAAAGATGTGTCATATGGCAAACTCATTGCCATTCCAAAGTCTGAAAAAGATCTCTCATTGGCAGCCAGCTATCAACCGATTTCATTACTTTCTGTGTGCTTTAAGATCTTAAGTGTCTTATCTCCATCCCCCTTGAAGTAAAGGCTGACATTCCATTTAGCTTCCTAATTATTTGCTGCACATGTATGCTTACTTCTTGTGATTCATGCACAAAGACACCCAGTCTCCAGCCAATCTAAATCACTCCACGTGATATAAGGAACATCTGAAAGCACTGGATAGTGCAAAGGCTATGGACCCTGACAATATTCCGGCAATAGTACTGAAGACTTGAGCTCCAGAACCTGTCATGCCCCTAGCCAAGCTGTTCCAGCACAGCTGCAACACTGGCATTTACCCGGCAATCTGAAAAATTGCCCAGGTTTGTCCTGTACACAAAGAGCAGGACAAATCCAACTTGGCCAATTACCGCCCTATCAGTCTACTCACAATCATCAGTAAAGTGATGGATGGGGTCAGCAACAGTGCTATCAAGCGGCACTTGCTTAGCAATAACCTGCTCACTGGCGCTCAGTTTGGGTTTCACCAGGTCACTCAGCTCCTAACCTCATTTCAGCCTTTGTTCAAACTTGGACAAAAGAACTGAACTCCAGAGGTGAGGTGAGAGTGACTGCTCTTGGCATCAAGGAGCCCCAGCAAAACTATACTCAATGGGAACCTAGCACAAAGGAAGATGGTTGTGGTTGTTGGAGGGCAATCATCTCAGTTCCAAGACATCACTGCAGGAGTTCTTCAGGGTAGTGTCAGAGGCCCAGCCAGCTTCAGCTGTTTCAACAATGACCTTCCTTCCATCATAAGGTCAGAAGTGGGGATGTTCGCTGGTGATTGCACAATGTTCAGCACCATTCGTGACTCCTCAGATACTGAAGCAGTCCATGTCCAAACGCAGCAAGTCCTGGACAATGTCCAGGCTTGGGCTGACAAGTGGCAAGTAACATTCATGCCACACAAGTGCCAGACAATGACTATCTCCAACAAGAGAGAATCCAACCATCGCCCCTCGACATTAAATGGTATTACCATCGCTGAATCACCCACTAATAACTTCCTGGGGTTACCATTGACCAAAAACTGAACTGGACTAGCCATATAAATACTGTGGCCACAAGAGCAGGTCAGAGGCTGGGAATCCTGTGGCTAATAACTCACGTCCTGACTCCCCAAAGCCTGTCCACCATCTACAAGGCACAAGTCAGGAGTGTGATGCAATACTCTCCACTTGCCTGGATGAATGCAGCTCCAACTCAAGAAGCTCACACCATCGAGGACAAAGCAGCCCGCTTGATTAGCGCACAAGCCACAAACATTCACTCCCTCCACCATGGGCCTACAGTGGCAGCAGTGTCAACTATCTACAAGATGCACTGCAGGGATTCACCAAGGCTCCTTAGACAGAACGCTACCATCTAGAAGGACAACCACCACCTGGAGGTTCCCCTCCAAGTCACTCATCATCCTACTTAGAAATATATCGCCGTTCCTTCACTGTCACTGGGTCAAAATCCTGGAACTCCCTCCCTAACAGCACTGTGGATGTACCTACACCACATGGACTGCAGTAGCACTATACCTGTCTTCATGGCTTCTTTTTCCTTCCTAACATCACTTGAGGTGTACATACATCACAGGGCTGCAGAGTTCAAGAAGGCAGCTCACCACCACCTTCTCAAGGACAATCATAGATGGGCAATAAATGCTGGCCCAGCCAGCGAAGCCCACATCCCACGAATGAATAAAAAAAACCCTGCAACGAATATCTGTGGCTTGAGAGCAGCCTTAATGTTGAGCAAACTGCTTTTTGTAGGCTGCAGCACATAGGATCAAGTATTGCACTCACCACCACCATCAAAAATGGCTTCAAGAAGAACCTTTCTTTATTCTTTCATGGGATGTGGGTGTCGCTGCCTAGGCCAGCATTTTTAATGCCCATCCCTAATTGCCTTTGAGAAGGTGGTGGGTGAGCTGCCTTTTTGAACCCTGCAGCCCTGTGATGTATGTACACCTCAAGTGATGTTAGGAAGGAAAAAGAAGACATGAATACAGGTATAGTGCTACTGGACCTCACAGTTGCTTACAATACAGTGTGCCACACTGGCCTGTTCCTAACGCTATCCAGAGTGCTTCCAATATGGGTTGTGACAGTTGTTGAAACACTTCTTTGTAACAGATGATTCAGAGTCCACCTTGGACAAGGGTGAAATGCATTGGGAAACAGGCCAATGGACTACCTCAGAGCTCAGTTCATCTCTTCTGATGACATCTGTTGTGCCACCAAAGCTCCATCCTTCTGAACTCTGGACCAGAGCGCCTAACAAAGATGTTACAAAGTTGACAGTCTACTGCAGCACATGGCATCTCACACAGGATCCCTCCAAAACATATTCAGTGTATTCCACCTCCATAATGTCAGTGCCAAAAGAGAATTACTGTCTACATGGGTGGCCAGAGACTAAAGCATGATCCCAACCTAACATATTTGGGAATGCCTCTAGATGTGACTCTGTCCTTTTGGGAACATCTGCAGAAATCAGCCAAGGTCAAAATCAGAAACAATCTACTAACTAAACTTGCTGGATCTATGTGGGGCACCGCTGCCACAACACTCTGAATCTCAGCACTTGCCCTACTATACTCTGCAGCAGAGTACGGTGCACCTGTCTGGCAAAGGTCACCATACACACATCTTGTGGGCATTCAATTGAATGCAATGATTAGAATCGTAACTGGAATTCTACGTTCAACACCCTTCCCCTGGCTTCCTGTCCTTGTAAACATCACTCCCTCGTACATCCGCGGTTTGATGAAAACCCACAAACTGGTTGAAACCATCTGTGCTGCACCTCACTTACCACTATAACTACCTGTTCAACCATCTACTTTCCATTTTCCATCTCAGTGCCCCACATGGAACAACCTTCCTGAGCAAGATCTACCAGTAGACATTCTTTGGATCAATGAATGAAAAAAATGGGAAGCCACTAACAAGTTCCTTGTGAGAAGCCCCATCTGTCAAATGGCAGGCTTTGAACTACCATGGCAAAGGTTGTCCTTGCTAAACAGGTTTATGATAGGTCAAGGCCCCTGTGCAGCCAAACTGCACCATTGGGGCCTCAGTATAAACCTCTTATGCACCTGTGGAGGGACACACACAATGCTGCCTTTACTGAGAAGTGTCCCCTCTACAGGTTAAATAGTGGACTAATCATCTTAAACTCACCAAATAAAGAGGCTATTGCTTGGTTTTGGAGGATTTCATTCACTCAGTAAAACAATTAGAAATAATAATTTGCTTTTCAATTCTTCCTACCAAAGTGAACAACGTCACATTTTCTCACATTATACTCCATTTGCCAAAATTTTGCCCACTCAACTAACCTCTCTATATCCCTTTGCAGACTCTTTGGGCTTGATTTTCAACTCAGGGTCAGGAACCCAATACGCAAATAATTTCTGGGACCCAATCTCCTGCCGCATCTGCGTCACTCACATAATGCCATCTGCAAATGTGAATGTCCTAATTGACCCAGAGATGAGTTAGGTGCCTAATTTGTAGCATCAAGCATTACCAGTACGTGGGAGCTGCCTGCAGAGCATGAGTGGTAAAGGCGGAAGGCAGCCATGATGGGGCCTGCTGCTGTCTTGCCGAGGAATGCAGGCAGCACCCAGAGAGCCAGCAGTATCACCCAGCATGAGAGTAGTCAAATTGCCAAATGAAAGGTAATGTGCCTGATCTGGAGCAAGATCAACCAGGTCCAAAAACTTTTCAATGTGGCACTCCACTAGTTATAGTTTGGCAACCTTTTTCCCAACTGTTTCCTCTTACTAAGCCATTCCTCTATGTTAATATATTACCCCCAACAACATGAGCTCTTTCTGTGTGTAGTAAACTTTATGTGGCATCTTATCAAATGCCTTTTGGAATCTATTACCATCTTTACCCTCCTTAGTAAACCACGGATGTATCTTTCTCACTGAGTTTTTGTTTTTCAATAGAATGTACTTTTGTTGAGTATGTTAAATTGTTTCTTTAAATGTTTCCCACTGTTCATTTATTGCCATACCTTTTAGTCTATTTACCCAATCAACCTTTGCCAGCTCTCCACTCATGCCTATATAATTGGCTTAGTTTAAATTAAAGATTCTTGTTTGTGGTTGGAGATTCTATTTTCAACTTAATGTGGAATTTAATCATCTTATGATCACTATTTTCCATTGGATCATTTACTATGACATTGCTAATTAACCTTGCCTCATTGCACAATACTAGGTCTAAAATAGCTTTATCCCCAGTTGGTTCCACATTGCATTGCTCCAGGTAATGGTCACAAAAGCATTCTACAAACTCCTCTTCCAGACAACCTTTGGAAATTTGATTAGTCTAGTCTAGATGAAGATTAAAGTTCCCCACAACAATGCATTGCCTTTGTTACAAGCTCCAATACTTTATTAATGCCCTGTTCAATGGTATAACTACTGCTAGGGGACCTATAAACTACTCCCATCAGCATTTTCTGATCCTTGCTATTCTTGATCTCCATCCATACAGATTCTGTTTCTTGATTTTCTGAGCCAAGATCCTTTCTCACTAGTGTACATATGTCATCCTTTAGTAACAGGACTACTGTTGCTCCTTTTCTATTCTGCCTGTCTTTACGAAATAGTATACTGTGGAATATTTATTTTCCAACCTTGATCACCTTGTAGCCATGTCTCTATAATGGTGATTAGATCTAAACCATTTATTTATATTTTTGCCACTAGTTCATCTATCTTACTGCAGATACTCCATGCATTCAGATAAAGTTACTTCAATTTTTTTTACTGCCATTTCCTGCATGGACCTTACTCTGTGATGCACAATTACTGTTAAACTCTCTGCCCTCCCTAACCCACCAGCTAGTCTTTGCTCACAACAACCATAGAAACAAGGATGAGTAGGTCATTTGGCCCTTCGAGACTGCTCTGCCATTCGATATGATCATGGCTGATCCTTTATCTCAACGCCATATTCCTGCTTTCTCTCCATACCCCTTGATACCCCAAATATCCAAAAAATTATCCAGGCCTCCACAGCCTTCTGTGGTAGAGAATTCCACAGGTCAACCAGCCTCTGAGTGAAGAAATTTTTCCTCATCTCAGTCCTAAATGGCCTGCCCCGTATCCTGAGACTGTGGCCCATGGTTCCAGACTGCCCAACCAGGGTAAACATCCTCCCTGCATCCAGTCTGTCTAGCCCTGTTAGAATTTTATACGTTTTAATCAGGTCCCCTCTCATTCTTCTAAACTTTAGTGAATACAGGCCCAGTCAAATCAATCTCTCCTCATTCGACAGTCCTGCCATTCCCTGTATCAGCCTAATGAACCTTCACTGCACTCCCTCTATGGCAAGTATATCCCTATCTTAGGTAGGGAGACCAAAACTGTACACAATACTCCAGGTGTGGTCTCACCAAGGCCTTGTATAACTGCAGTAACACATCCCTACTTCTGAACTCAAATCATCTTACAATGAAGGCCAACATACCATTTCCCTTCCTAATTGCTGCCTGCACCTGCCTGTTTACTTCCATTGACTCGTGTACAAGGACACTCAGATCCCTTTGTATATCTACATTTCCCAATATATCACTATTTAAATAGTGTTTTTCTGTTTTTCACACCGAAGCGTATAACTTCACATTTATCCATGTTATACTGCATCTGCCATGTGTTTTCCCACACGCGCAACTTGTCTAAATCACCCTGAAGCCTCCTTGCATCCTCCTCACAACCCAGCCAGTTTTGTGTCAGCAGCAAACTTGGAAATATTGCATTTAGTTTCCTCTTCCAAGATGCACTGCAGGAATTCACCTTCCAAACCCATGGCAGCTACCATCTAGAAGGACAAAGGCACCAGATAGATGGGAAAACCACCACCTAGAAGCTCCCCTCCAAGTCACTCACCATCCTGATTTGGAAATATCAGACAATGAAGGTTCATTTGTCGGCATCCTCCCGCCAGCTTCTATGTATCGCCGTTCCTTCACTGTTGCTGGGTCAATATCCTGGAACTCCCTTCCGAACTGCACTGTGCGTGTACCAACACCACATGGACTGTAGTGGTTCAAGAAGGCAGCTCACCACCACCTTCTCAAGGGCAATTAGGGATGGGCAATAAATGCTGGCCCTGCCAGCGAAGCCCACATACCATGAATTAATAAAATAATATATCGTGAATACCTGGGACCCAAGCACTGGTCCCTGTGGTACACCACTAGTCACCACCTGACACTCAGAAAAGGACCCATTTATTCCCACACTCTGTTTCCGGTCTATCAACAAATTATCAATCCATGCCAGTATATTACCCCCGATCCCATGTGCGTTAATTCTGCCCATTAGCCTCTTTATGTGGGACCTTATCAAAAACCTTCTCAAAATCTAAATAAACATCATCCACTGGATCACCCTTATCTATTCTACTAGTTACATACTCAAAAATCTCCAGTAGATTAGTTAACCATGATTTCCCTTTCATAAACCCATGCTGACTTTATCTAATCCCGCTAACCCTTTCTAAGTGTTCTGTTACCACGTCTTTTATAATAGACTCTAGCATTTTCCCCATTAATGATGTTAGGCTACCTGGCCTGTAATTCTCAGTTTTTTTCTCTCCCTCCATTTTTAAATAGTGGGGTTACATTTGCCACCCTCCAATCTTAGGAACTGCTCCAGACTCTATAGAATTTTAGAAGATGACCACCAATGCATCCAATATTTCCAGGGCTACTTCCTGGGATGTAGATTATCAGGCCCAGGGGATTTTTCAGCCTTTAACCCCATTAATTTCTCTCACACCATTTTTTTACCAATACTGATTTTCTTCAATTCCTCCCTCTCACTAGACCCTTGGTTCCCTAACATTTCTGGGAAATTATTTGTGTCCTCTTTTGTGAAGATAGAAGCAAAATATGTGTTCAATTCTTTTGTCATTTCTTCGTTCCTCATTATAATTTCCCCTGTTTCTGACTGTAATGGACCTACATTTATCTTTGCTAATCTTTTTCTCTTCACATAATTATAGAAGCTTTTACAGTCAGTTCTTATGTTCCCTGCAAGTTTACTCTTATACTCCATTTTTCTCTTCTTGATCAATCTTTTTGTCCACTCTTGCTGAATTCTAAACTGCTCCCAATCCTCAGGCTTGCTGCTTTTTCTGGCAATTTTATGTCTCCTCTTTGGATCTTAATACTATCCCTAATTTCATTTGTAATCCATGGCTGAGCCACCTTTCCTGTTTAATTCTGCCAGGAATTAATAGTTGTTGTAATTCATGCATATGGTCCTTAAATATTAGCCATTGTCTATCCACAATAAACCCTTATAGAAAGGTTCCCCAATCCGTCATTGCCAACTCGTGCCTCATACCCTCATAATTCCCTTTATTTAGATTCAGGACCCTAGTTTCAGATTCAACTTCTTCACTCTCCATCTTAATGGACAATTCTATCATTTTATGCTTGCTTTTCCCCATGGGACCCTGCACAACAAGATTGTTAATTAATCCTTTCTCACTGCGCAATACCCAGTCTAGGATAGCCTGCTTCTAGTTGGTTCCTCAATGTATTGGTCTAAAAAAACCATCATGCACACACCCCAGGAAATCCTCCTCCACAGTATTATTGCTAGTTTGGTTTGTCCAATCTATATGTAGATTAAAGTCACCCATGGTTACAGTTGTGCCCTTATTGCATGCGTCTCTAATTTCCTGCTTAATGCCTTCCCTTACATCTCCGTTACTTTTTGAGGGCCTATAGACAACCCCCCACCAACTCCCCCTTTGATGTATCATCTCCACCCAAACAGATTCCATATCATGATTTTCCGAGCCAATATCCTTTCTCACTATTGCACTGATTGCCTCCTTTACTAACAGAGCTACCCCAACTCCTCTCCTTAATTGTCTGTCCTTCCTAAATATTGAATACCCCTGGATGTTCAGTTCCTATCCTTGCTCACCCTGCAGCCATGTCTCCATAATTGCAACTATATCATAACCGTTTATATCTGCGCCATTAATTCATCTACCTTATTGCAAATGTTCCACGCATTAAGATACAATGCCTTTAGACTCATCTTTTTAACCTTGTTAGTCATCTTAGCTTTATTTTGCACTATGACCCCATTTGTTTGTCACCCTTGTTTTTTCTTCTTTCCACTTTTGCTTCTTACTTTTCAGTCTTTCGTTTCTATCCTTGTTTCCCCCTCCTCTGTCTCCCTGCTCAGGTTCCCATCCCCCTGCCATTCTAATTTAAACCCTGCTCAACTGCCCTAGCAAACACTTCCCCGAGGACATTGGTCCCAGTCCTGCCCAGGTGCAACCTGTCCTGTTTGTACTGGTCCCACCTTCCCAGAGCCGGTCCCAAAGTCCCAGGAATCTGAATCCCTCCCCTCTACACCATTTCTTCAGCCATGTATTCATCCAATATATCCTGTTATTTCTACTCTCACCTGCAATATACTTCAATATTGCCACAACTTTTATCTTTGGATTTCTAAATCTCCTTTTACCCAAACCCTCCTTCATCCTCTGGCACCCCCCAATTAGTTTAAAGCCATTTTTCCCTCCTCTAACCAAATTTGCTGGTGTACTCTTACTTTTATGCACTCTGTCCCTTCCTGTGATACTCTGGCCATCATTATCGCATTGCCGTACTATTACTTTGTCCTTTGTCTTTAACTTTCCAAATCTCGCCTTGTGTGAACCCTTCCCCTCCAACTATCTTCTACCCTGAAGATAAGTACAAAATATTTGTTCAAAGTCTCTGCCATGTCTGTTTCCCATTAATTCCCCAGCCTTATCCTCTAAGGGACCAACATTTACTTTAGCTATTCGCTTCCTTTTTACCTCAACTCTCCGTTCCTCCAACTCTGTGCCCTTGTGCACCTCCCTCTCTTCACCTCATAATTGATAGCTTTCCCTTTGCTGTCAGGCCTTATGCTCTGGAATTCCCTTCCTAAACTTCTTTACCTTTCATTCTCTCTCCCTCTCTCTTTCTTTAAAATCATTCTTAACACTCACCTCTTCATCCAAGCTATTTTTAAAATCTACCTCACATTCTCCCTTTCCTCAGCATCTATTTATTTCTGATTATGCCACTGAAGTATCATGGGACTTTTTTCTACATTATAGGTACAAAAAAAATGCAAGTTATGATTGTTTGTACATATCTGAATACATGTGTGTATGAACATCTACATGTATGCATGTGGGAAAATGCTGTATGTCTACATGTGGAGGGGAGGGCTTTTTATGTACATGTGTGCATACATGTAATGGTTAGACTGTCTCATGTACATGTGTGTGCACATGTGCTTGTTTTAGGTGAAGAGCAATGAACGCCCGGTGTTTATTTAACTTTTAACATGTGAAAGTACAATGATTTCACTACTTACTTGTGAATCAGTCTTGAACACTGGGTGGGAAATCTCACAGCTTAAGAATGATAAGGAAGATGTTGTTTCTTGATTGGTACACTTGACGTCTCCAAGCTGAGAAGAAAGTAACATGGGTAACAAACAGGTTAGATGCAAAAATGCAGGTAAGGTCAAGTGATGAAACTCAGCAATGCTGATTTGATTCTCTGATTTCAACTTGATTGAACATTTTCTTTTGGGTTTTGTGTCTCAAGCTGTGAAGTGGAGATGATGCTCACTCACATGACGCCATCTAAAAACCAATATTAAAAGGGCCAGTGCAAAAATGAAATTTAGAGGAACCAGGAGGCATCCAGGATCATTCATAAGAAGAAGAGGTAGCACAGGGATTCAATGATGCTTCCCCAGAATTACTACTGGGTGCAGTCAGGAGCAGGGGGAACATGTCTTCCCCATTGCTGGGGGAAAAGGTATGTTAGGAGGTGGCTGAGGTGGTGAGCAGCTGCCCTGGTCTTGGTTGCAATGTAGGAAACAGTTTAATAACCTAACCAGGTCAGGAAAAGTGAGTGCATCTGATGATTCACCTACATCCTGTTGTGCAATTTCAACCCACTGTCTTGCCAAGCTTGCCCCATCATATCAACTCCTTACATCCACTTCCTTCTCTACCTAAGCATTTTCTCACCTCCCCATTTATCTATCCATTGCTGCCATTCACTCCACCTTATCCAATGTGATGCATCTGTATGATAGTCACTCTCACTAAATTTACTGCATCCAGTTGGTAAATATTTGATCTCCACTTACAAGTTTTGTTTCTTTGGCCGGGATTTTCTGGGCCCGTCACAGGTGGGACCCACTGCGGGCGAGGTGGCACCCCAGCCAGAAGTCCATTGACTTGCGGCGGGACCCGAAGATCGCGGTGGTGGGCGGGTGCAGAAAATCCTGTCGTCTGTCTTAATAAGGGGCATGCGAGGAGACAGGTGACAGGTCAATCATCTGAAAGCAATTGGTTCAAGTGGTGTTACTTCCTGTAGCAGGAAGCTAAACTAGCTAGTGACTCATCAGAGGGTCTATAAAGGAGACAGGCTTTTAAAACTGCGCAGTCAGTAAGGGGCTCACAAGCACAAGGAGACAGGCAACTACACTGGAGTGAGACAGACGAGTGAGTAGCGAATTATGTTCATGTGGGAATTCAGTGCATGGGGGAAAGAGGTGTGGCATACATAGGAATTATTCTAAGTTAATTGAGTAATAAAATTAACTAAATAACTTAAGTTACAATGGCAGGACAAGTGTTATGTTGCAGCTGTGGAATGTGGGTACTTTTGGACGCCAAGGCAATTCATGACAAATACATCTGCAGAAAGTGTAAGCAGCCAGAGGAATTCTAGGTCAGGATTATTGATCTGGAAGCTGAACTGCAGACACTGCTCAACTTAAGCGAAGGGGAGAAATACCTAGACACATTGTTCCAGAAGATGGTCACACCTTTTAGAATAGAGTCATGTGTTTTGGTCAGCAGTGAGGGACAGGAGGGCGTGACCATGACTGAGGCGGGTAATGGGACCGACCAGACAGTATGGTGGAGCCTCAAACTTTGCAAATGTCAGACAGGTTTGAGGTGCTCAAAGCCTATGTGGATGAAGGTGAGGTCTGCAAGGTGGATGAGCAGGCTAGCCATGGCAACATGGTACAGGAAGCCATTCAAGCGGGAGGAGCAAACAGGAATGTAATGGTAGTAGGGGGACAGTATAGTGAGGGGATTGACACTGTTCTCTGCAGCAAAGACCAAGAGTCCAGAAGGCTGTGTTGCCTGCCCGGTACCAGGGTGCAGGACATCTGCACAGGACTGGAGAGGAATTTGTAGTAGGAGGGGGAGAGTCCAGTTGTCATGGTCCATGTTGGTACCAATGACATAGGCAGGACAAGGAAGGAGGTTCTGCATTGTCAGCATGAGAAGCTAAGTACCAAATTAAGAAGCAGAGCCTCAAAAGGTAATAATCTCTGGATTATTACCTGAGCTACATGCAAATTGGCATAGGGCAAATAAGATTAGAGAGATGAATGCGTGACTGAAAGACTGATGCGGGAGAAGTGGGTTCCGGTTTGTGGGCACTAGCACCAATATTGAGGAAAGTGGGGGCTGTACTGTTGGGACAGTTTACACCTGAGGTGTGCTGGGATGGGTGATCTAGTGAATCACATTAACTAGGGAAGTAGAGAAAACTTTTATCTAAACAAGGCAGGGCGGGGGGACGGTTGCTGGGAAAGGGGTCAAGCTTGGGTAGATGTGGCAAATCAAGGTATAGATTCAAAGAAGCAGACCATGCTAGTAATATGGGAAATGAGGGTCATGGAATAGCAGGAAGTGATAACATCCAAGCACATACCAATAGTCAAGACTAGATGTTACAAAGATAACAAAAAGACAAAACTAGAGACTCTGTATCTGAATGCACATAGCATTCATAACAAAGTAAATGAATTGATAGCGTACAATGAAGTAAACAAATATGATCTGATAGCCATTACGGAGATGTGGCTGCAGGATGACAAGGATTGGGTCATGAATATTGAGGGGTCTATGATATTCACAAAGAGTAGGAAGCGTATGGGCAGGGTATGTTGCGAAAGTGATGAATAAAGCATATAGTATCTTAGGCTTTGTTAATAGGGGTATTGAGTACAAGAGTAAGGAAGTCATGTTGAACTTGTATAAGACACTAGTTAGGCCTCATCTGGAGCACTGTGTCCAGTTCTGGGCACCATACTTGAGGAAGGGTGTGAAAGCATTGTAGAGAGTGCAGAAGAGATTCACAAGAATGATTCCAGGGATAAAGAACTGTGGCTGTGAGGATAGATTGGTGAGATTGGGACTGTTTTCCAAGGAGAAAAGAGGCTGAGAGGTGACTTGACAGAGGTATTCAAGATCCTGAGGGGTATGGGCAGGGTAAATAGTGAGAAAATGTTCCCACTCAAGAGAACATCAAGAACTAGAGGGCCCAGATTCAAAATAATTGGCAAAAGGAGTAAACGTGATGTTAGGAAAAATTTTTTCACCCAGAGGGTGGTTGGAACCTGGAACAAACTTCCTGAAAGGGTGGTGGAGGCAGGTTCAATTGAGGTATTCAAAAGGGAATTGGATTGCTATCCGAAAAGAGAGAATGTGCAAGGTTATGGGATAAGGCAAGGGAGTGGGATTAGATAGAATGCTCTTTCAGAGAACCAGTGCAGACTCGATGGGCTGAATGGCCTCCTTCTGCACTGCAAAGATACTGTGATATTGTGGAGGGGTAGCACTGTTAATCAAAGAGGGCATTGGGCATTGGTGCAATAGTTAGAGATGACCTTGGTTCAGTAGATCAGGATGTAGAATCGGTTTGGGTGGAGATGAGGAATAGTAAGGGAAATAAGTAATTAGTGGGAGTGGTCTTCAGGCCCCCTAACAGTAGCCACAATGTAGGACAAAGTACTTAAGACGAAATATTGGGTGCTTGTGATAAAGGGACAGCAAAAATCATGGGTGATTCTAATCTACACATGAACTGGAAAAATAAGACTGGCAATAGTAGCCTAGATGAGGAGCTCATAGAATGCTTTTGAGATAGTTTCTTAGATCAGCACGTTCTGGAATCAACCAGAGAGCAGGTTATATTAGACTTGGTATTGTGTAATGTGACAGGATTAATGAATGACCTCAGAGTGAAGGCACCCTAGGTAGCAGCGACCACAATATGATTGAATTTTGCATCCAGTTTGAAAGGGAAAAGAGTGGGTCTAAGGCTAGTATTTTAAACTTAAATAAGGGTAACTATATGGGCATGAAAGACTGGCTATCTGAAGTGAACCAGGACACTAGGTTAGGGGACAGATCAATAGAGAAGCAGTGGCAGACATTTAAGGGGATATTTCGAAATACTCATAATAAGTATATTCCTACGATAAAGAAAAATTCCAAGGGAGGACCCACCATCCATGGTTAACTAAAGAAGTTAAGGAAAGCATCAAGCTTAAGGAAAAAGCATATAATTGTACAAAGATGAGTGGCAGGTCAGATGATTGGTCAGAATATAAAGAACGGCAGAGAATGACTAAAAGGTTAATCAGGAGAAAGAAATTAGAGTATGAGAGGGAGTTGCTAGAAATGTAAAAATGGATAGCAAGAGTTTCTACAGGTATTTAAAAAGAAAAAAAGTAAAGTGAGTGTTGGTCCTCTAGAGAGTGGCAGTGGGGAGTTAATAGTAGATAATAAGGAAATGTGGTTGAAATGAGCAAATGGTTTGCTTCTGTCTTCACTAGAGGGGACGCAAAAACATTACAGTAATAGCTGTAAATCAGGAGATGGAAGGGAGAGGGGAACTTGGTGAAATTACAATCACTAGGGAAGCGGTACTGAGCAAACTGATGGAGCTGTGGCTGACAAGTCTCCCGGTTCTGATGGACTTCATCTTATGGTCTTAAAAGGAGGTGGCAAATGAGGTAGGCGGCTAATGACGTGCTGGTGTTAATTTTTCAAAATTCGCTAGGTTCCAGAAAGGTTCCATCGGACTGGAAAGTAGCAAATATAAGCCCTCTATTCAAGGAGGCAGAAAACAGGGAACTATAGGCTAGTTAGCTTGACATATGTTATGGGGAAGGTGTTAGAATCAATCATTAAGGAGGTTACAGTTGGGTACTTAGAGAAACCCAAGGGAATTGGGAAGAGTCAGCATGGTTCTGTGAAAGGGAAATCATGTTTAACCAATTTATTGGAGTTCTTTGAAGGAGTTACATATGCTGTACATAAAGGGGAGCCTGTAGACGTGCTGTACTTGGATTGCCAGGGGGCATTTGATAAGGTGCCACATCAAAGGTTATTGTGGAAGATAAAAGCTCATGGTGTAGGGAGTAACATATTAGCATGAACTGAAGATTGGCTGGCTGGAAAAAAAAACAGCATTCATTCATAAATAGGTCTTTTTCCAATTGGTAGGATGTACAAGTGGAGTCCCACAGGGGTTTATGCTGGGGCCTCAACTTTTTACAATTTATATTAACGACTTAGATGAGGGGAGTGAAGGCACAGTAGCTAAATTTGCAGATGACACAAAGATCGGCAGGAAAGTATGTTGTGGAGAGGAGATAAGGAGGTTGCAGATGACATAGATAGGTTGAGAGAGTAGGCAAAAATCTGGCAGATGAAGTATAATGTAGGAAAATGTGAAATTGTTCACTTTGGCAGGAAGAATAAAAAAGCAGAGGATTACTTAAATGGAGAATGGCTGCAGAGTTCCAAGGTGCTGAGGGATCTAGGTGTTCTAGTGCATAAGTCACAAAAAGTTAGCATGTAGGTACAGCAAGTAATTAATAAGGGCAATGGAATTCTATCCTTTATTATGAGAAGAATTGAACATAAAAGTAAGGATGTTATGCTTCAGTTATACAGGGCATTGGTGAGACCACATCTCTAATATTGTGTGCAGTTTTGGTCTCCTTATTTAAGGAAGGATACAAATGCATTGGAGGCAGTTCAGAGGGGGTTTACTAGATTGATACCTAGATTGAAAATGTCGGATTGTGCCTGGAGTATGCAAGATACCTTTGGTGCATTTGTGGGTTGTCTTATGAGGAAAGGTTAAACAGACTGGGCTTGTTTCCACTGGAGTTTAGAAGGGCGAGTGGTGACTTGACTGAAGTAGAAAAGATCCTGAACGGTCATTGAGTCATAAGAGGTCTACAGCACAGAAAAAGGCCCTTTGGCCCATCGAGTCTGTGCTAGTCAAACAAGTACCTAACTATTCTAATCCCATTTTCCAGCACTAGGCCCATTGTCTTGTGTGCCATGGCATGGCAAGTGAACATCCAAATGCTTCTTAAATATTGAGGGTTTCTGCCTCTACCACCCTTTCAGGCAGTAAGTTCCAGATTCCTACCACCCTCTGGGTGAAAAAATTCTTCCTTACATCCCCTTTAAACCTCTGCCCCTTACCTTAAATCTATGCCCCCTGGTTATTGATCCCTCCACCAAGGGGAAAAGTTCCTTCCTGTCTATCCTATCTATGCCCCTCGTAACTTTATACACCTCAATCATGTCTCCCCTCAATCTCATCTGCTCCTTGGAAAATAACCCCAGTCTTTCCAATCTCTCTTCATAACTAAAAGCCTCCAGCCCAGGCAACATCCTGGTAAATCTCCTCTGCACTCTCTCTAGTGCAATCACATCCTTCCTATAGTGCAGATTCCAGAACTGCACACAATACTCTAGCTGTGGCCTAACCAGCGTTTTTTTACAGTTCCAGCATAACCTCCCTGCTCTTATATTCTATGCCTCGGCTAATAAAGGCAAGAATCCCATATGCCTTCTTAACCACCTTATCTAACTGTCCCGCTACCTTAAGGGACCGGTGGACATGCACACCAAGGTCCCTCTGATCCTCGGTACTTCCCAGGGTCCTACCATTCATCGTGTATTCCCATGCCTTGTTTGTCCTGCCTAAGTGCATCACCTCACACTTATCCCGATTAAATTCCATTTGCCACTGATCAGCCCATCTGACCAGCCTGTCTATATCGTCCTGTAATCTAAGGCTATCCTCCTCACTACTTACCACCCCACCAATTTTTGTATCATCTGCGAACTTACTGATCAACCCTCCTAACATTCAAGTCTGAATCATTTATATATACCACAAACAGCAAGGGACCCAACACCGATCCCTGTGGAACCCCACTGGACACAGGCATCTAGTCACAAAATCACCCCGACCATCACTCTCTGCTTCCTGCCACTCAGCCAATTCTGGATCCAATTGGCCAAATTGCCTTGGATCCCATGGGCTCTTAACTTCGTTATCAGTCTCCTATGCGGGACCTAATCAAAAGCCTTGCTGAAGTCCAAGTAGACTACATCAAATGCATTGCCCTCATCTACATATCTGGTCACTTCTTCGAAAAATTCAATCAAATTGGTCAGACATGACCTCCCTTTAACAAAACCATGCTGACTGTCCTTGATTAATCCCTGCCTCTCCAAGTGTAGATTAATTCTGTCCCTCAGAATTGCTTCCAATAGTTTCCCCACCACTGAGGTTAGACTGACTGGCCTGTAGTTCCCTGGTTTATCCCTTCCTCCCTTCTTGAATAACGGTACCACATTGGCTGTCCTCCAGTCCTCTGGCACCTCTCCTGTGGCCAGAGAGGTATTGAAAATTATTGCCAGCGCCCCTGCTATCTCCTCCCTTGCCTCACTCAATAGCCTGGGATACATTTCATCCGGACCTGGAGATTTATCTACTTTTAAGCCTGCCAAACCACTTAGAACCTCCTCCCTTTCTATGCTAATTTCTTTAATTATATCACAGTCTATCTGCCTGATTTCCATACCCACGTCATCCCTCTCACTTGTGAACACCGACACAAAGTATTCATTTAGAACCCTATCTATGTCTTCCGGCTCCACACACAAATTACTACTATGGTCCTTAATGGGCCCTACTCTTTCCCTAGTTATCCTCTTACTCTTAATGTATTTGTAAAATAACTTTGGATTTTCCTTTGTTTTACCTGACAATGTTTTTTCATGCCCCTTTTTGCTCTCCTAATTTCCTTTTTAAATTCCCCCCTACATATTCTATACTCCTCTAGGGCTTCCATTATTTTGAGCCCTCAGTATCTGCCATAAGCCTCCCTTTTCTCTTCATCCAATCCTGTATATCCCTCAACATCCAGGGTTCCCTGGATTTGTTGGTCCCACCCTTTCTCTTTACTGGAATATGTTGGCTCTGTACTCTCCCTATTTCCTGCTTGAATGAGTCCCACTGCTCTGACACAGATTTACCTAAAAGTAGCTGCTCCCAGTCCACACTGGCCAAATCATACCTGATCTTATTAAAATCGGCCTTTCCCCAATTTAGAACTCTGATTTCTGGCCCATCCTTGTCCTTTTCCATAACAACCTTGAATCTAACGGAGTTATGATCACTATCTGCAAAATGCTACCCCACTGATACCTCTACCATTTGCCCGGCTTCATTCCCTAAAATTAAGTCCAGGACCGCCCCCTCTCTTGTAGGACCTTCTACGTACTGGCTTAAAAAGCTCTCCTGGACGCATTTTAAGAATTCCACTTCCTCTAAACCTATCACAATATGACTAACCCAGTTAACGTTGGGGAAGTTGAAATCCCCCACCACTACTACCCTATTATTTTTACACTTCTCTGAAATTTGCCTAGATATCTGCTCTTCTATTTCTCTCTGACTGTTTGGGGGCCTATAGTACACTCCCAGCAATGTGATTGCTCCTTTTTTGTTTTTAAGTTCTACCCATATGGCTCCATTTGAGGAGCCTTCCATAATGTCATCCCTCCTTACTGCTGTAATTGATTCCTTGATCAGTATTGTGGCACCCCCTCCTCTTTTACCTCCTTCTCTGTCTTGCCTGAAGACCCTATATCCTGGAATATTGAGCTGCCAATCCTGCCCCTCTCTCAACCATGTCTCTGTGGCAGCAATGACATCATACTTCCATGTGTTAATTTGTGCCCTCAACTCATCCACCTTATTCGTCAGACTCCTTGCATTAAAATAAATACCATCCAACCTTGCCAAACTCCCTTGTGCCTTGACTGGCCTATAATTTCTATGCCTTCCAGACTCACTTGCTTTCTCTTCTAACTTTGGCTGTGCATCTCCCCCTGCTGAACCTCCTCTCTGGATCTCATCCCCCTGCCAAGTTAGTTTAAACTAACGATATTGACAAGGTGGATATGGAAAGGATGTTTCCTCTGGTGGATGAATCCAGAACTAGGGGACACTGTTTTAAAATTAGGGGTCGCCCTTTTTGGACATAGATGAGCAGATTTCTTTTCTCTCAGAGGGTTGTGCGACTTTGGAACACTGCCTCAGAAGGCAGTGGAAGCGGGGTCATTGAACATTTGTAAGTTACAGGTAGGTAGATTCCTGTTAGGCAAGGGAATCAAAGGATATTGGAGGTAGAGGGGAATGTAGAACTCGAAACACAAGCAGATCAGCCATGATCTTATTGAATAGTGGAGCAGGCTTGAGGGGCCTATTTCATATGTTTGTATGTTGGTATGTCTCTTTTAGAAAAAGAGAGTGCAAACATTCTCTGTGTTTGTGAGGGACAGGGAGAGAAATGGAGGGAAGCCACCACAAATAACCTGGGGATTACTTAACTGGACTAGCCACATAAATACTGTGGTTACATAAGCAGGTCAGAGGCTGGGAATTTGGCGTTGAGTAACTCACCTCCTGTCTCCTCAAAGCCTGTCCACCATTTACAAGGCACAAGCAGGGACCTGACAGAAAATTCCCCGCTTGGCTGGATGAGTGTAGCTCGAATAACACTCAAGAAACCCGAAACCATCCAAGACACAGTAGCCTGCTTGTTTGGCACCACATCCACCACCTTAAACATTCACTTCCTCCACCACCGGCACAGCAGCAGCAATGTGTACCATATACAGGATGCGTTGCAGCAACCCACCAAGACTTGAATACACTTTCGCAGCTTGCAACCTCTACCACCTGGGTGAACAAGGGCAGCAGATACATGGGAACACCACCACCTGCAGGTTCTCCTCCAAGTCACACATCATCCTGACCTATAAATATTTTGTCATTCCTACACTGTCACTGGGTCCAAATCCCAGAACTCCCTCCCTAACAGCACTATGGGTTGAATAATCTCTCTCGTCCTGGAAGCTGTTATTTACAATAACAAGTCTTAGCAATAATATGTGTATAACAATAACTTGTAGTTTGTAAACGCCTAACAGCACTGTGGATGTAACTACACCAGATGGATTCAGTGGTTCAAGAACACAACTCATCACCACCTTCTCAAGAGCAATTATGGGCAACAAATGCTGGCCTTGCTAGTAATGCTCATACCCCATGGAAGAATGTTTTAAAAATTGTTGTGCAAAGTGCAAGATGGTGTGTGGAGTATAATCTAAACTGCAAATGGCTACAAAATGCAGAACCAAGGACAAATATATTCTGTTACAAAGGAATTGGTGCAAAATGAATGTCACACATTGGAAAAAGAATTATGTCTCTTCAAGATATTGAATAGGATTAGAGAAATGCTTATAATTGTTTAAACTCACAAGCTGCAACAGCAACTGCCAGTGTGTGACAAATTGCTAAACTGGGCAATGCGATGGTTGACTTGGTGACCAATGAACTGGACAGGGCAAGGTCATAAGATTCAGAAAGAGCAGAAAAAACAGGACGCTGCTGCAAGATGTTGAGTGGGAAAAAGGGAAGCAGAATAAGTGTACCTGAAGAGGGACTTAGCAGAACAAAGGACCTTATATGGCAAAGTGTGATTGGATCCATTGAGTCATATGGCCAAGGAAAAGGGGTATAAAAGAAAGGGGTTGTGAGTGACCAGACAGAGTTAGAAGACAAAAATAAGACATCTAGCCGGTGTGAGTGGACATAAATGATGACAGGAGCCTAACACTAAAGAAGAAGTAGACATCCCACGCTACTCTGTCCAGTAGTTTCACAGGTGAAATATGATCTGCTTGAAACAATAAATTATTACCTAGGCACTAATATGTTGATAAAAGCAAAATACTGCAGATGCTGGAAATCTGAAACAAAAACAGAAAATGCTGGAAAAACTAGCAGCATCTGTGGAGAGAGAAACAGGGTTAACGTTTTGAGTCCGTATGACTCTTCTTCAGAGCTAATATGTTGGTCTCTGTTGTGTACAAATAAAAGGTTTGCCGTAAGCAATTGGTATCAAGTCTGAATCCCTTATAATTCTGACAGTGCTTCAGCACAAGGACTGCAGTGGTTCAAGTAGGTGGCTCACTACCACTTTCTCAAGGGCAATTATGAATGGGCCATAAATATTGGCCTTGCCAGCACACATCTCATGATCAAATTTTAAAAAAACCCAGCTCACCAATGCAGCAGAGGAAATTATGGAGATAAATGGCACCTTTGTATCCTTCTCAATTAGAGATAGAGAGACAGGAAAGTTACAATAGCAAAGAGGATGGAGAAGGTGAACTTGAACAGTAGTGGGTTAGTGGTACAGCTAACTGTAAGAGATTGGCTTCCTCTACAGAGTTTCACACTTGGTTCTCAAATGAGTCCATACAATCCATTAGGAATAGCATACAGACTTTGAATGGCAACAATTCTGCCAGCTTAAGCAGGATCTCAGATACCTTATCCATGACTTTACAAGTATGCACTGCAGATCTTCACCAAGCTGGTCTGCAGTAGGAGTATTGTGGTGCTGGACCAGGAGAAGGATGATGGGCAAAGGAGGCATGGAAGTGGGAACTAAGCCCAAAGTGCTCTCACTTCTCACCTGTTGCCACTCTGGACCAATACCCGTTCCCTGATGTCTCAATCTATCCCTGCATGAGTACAGGTGGAGCAATCTTTGGCAGGGCCTTCAGACACTCCAAAACCCAGAGGAAGTCAACAAAAAGCAGCTAAGCAGTCAGGGTAGCGATGTGAGCAATCTGTCTCTACCTCTGTTGAAATGTCTGGGGGTTGCATGTATAAGCTACTGGAGTTAAAGCAATTGTAATTTACCAAGGGTGTGCACATGGCTGTTTGACAAAATGTCATGTTGTTAAGTTTCCTTTTTTATAATACCACGAAAAATTCATGAACACCACTTCCACGCATTGCCCATTCTTGAGTCCCAAGTGCTAACTTATCCTTTCACTTGTTTCATGATGAGTGCCAATTCTTGATGAGGCCAATTGGATTGATGTGCAATGGATGGATGTGTGGTTGAAGCACTGTTTTGTATCGGAAGGGGGGTCTGGAGGTGATAGATTAGAATAGCTAACTGGGCATCTCAGCTATGAGAGTGCATCCTTGACAACAATAAATACATATTATCCGGCGATAGGTGTCCCACCTTCACATTCCTCCTTCTCCCCTTCCTCCCTAATATTCTCATCAGGTGATGCCTGGTGAGTACCTCGATCATCCTCTAAATGGATTTCTCTCTGCTGTACAATGTTGTGCAGGACACAGCACAGCACAATGATCTGGAGGCCCTCACTGGCACCTCAAGCACATCTTCAACATGTTGATGGATTGTTTTATGCCCCATCTGGTGTTCATATGACTCCCATTTAGTGCTCCTGCAACTAATTCTTCACAGGTGTCATGAGCCAGCCGACCCTCCTGGGGGGTTGTACCTCCTGAGATTGTCTCTCCTAGATTGCTTTCCTCTCTGCTGTTCTCCACTCACCTGCACCTCCCTCCTGTGCCCTTCCTTTCTGTGCAAGAGCTGGTTTACTAGATTGATAACTGGAATGAGCAGTTATGCTTATGAGGGAAGGTTGGACAGGCTGGGCTTGTTTCCACTGGAATTTAGAAGAGTGATGGGCAATTTGATTGAAGTATATAAGATCCTGAATGGGCTTGACAAACTGGACGTGGAAAGGATGTTTCCTCTTGTGGGTGAGTCCAGATCTAGGGGGCACCATTTTAAAATTAGTTGTTGCCTTTAAAGGGCAGAGATGAGGAGAAATGTTTTCTCAGAGTTTTGCAACTTTGGAACACTCTGCCTCAGAAGGCAGTGGAAGCGGGGTTACTGAATATTTTTAAGGCAGAGGTAGGTAGATTCTTGTTAGGCAAGGGGATCAAAGGTTAGGGTTAGGTAGATGGGAAGATGGTGGTAGAAGGTGATAGATGGGAATATAGAACTCGAAACACAGACAGATCAGTAATGATCTTAATGAATAGTGGAGCAGACTCAAGGGGCCGAGTGGCCTACTCCTGCTCCTATTTCATATGTAAGTGCTGATCCCACCACAGCATGTCATCGCTGATGTGGATAGTGATTGTATTCTCCATCTGATGCACGGTCCCCTCAACTCCCCTGTCCCGCTGGGTGTTCATTTGAAAACCTACAACTTCTCACAAACTTATATAGCGACAAGAACGTTTTGTGAAACTTTTGCCAAAGGGAACTGACAAAGCAGCTGTAAGCATGGAGACTTAATGGAGGTCAGGCAATCTGGACACCCATGAAATATACGTGAAACTCGCCTCCTTTTCCCAAACTCTGGAGACCCGACCTGGCTTCAGAGCCAGTTCAACTCAAATGCCTGTTTAATCCAATTAAAAATAGCCTCACTACCAAGTCTTAATGATCGCACCACCTGTATAATGATTGATCATCTTAAGCTTTGATCTCAGTGACTCCAGCGAACAGGTAGCTCACACGCAGCCAAACGTGTCTGGATGTGGGAGCTTGGAGCCGAGCCACACATTTTACTATTTTTGCTTCACAACTGTCATAATGATAGCTGATTGTGGCTGTGGACTCCAGTATTAGATACTATACGGTACTCTGTACTATATACGGGGTCATCTAACCTGGGGGTTGAAGGTCAGAAAACACATGTTGGAGCCTGTCTTTATATTGCAGAAATGTGTTCACGTCAGGAAAATGCGATATCAATAAAGTTAGCTCAGCTACAATGGTCGACAGCCTGTGTGCATCATTAAAACAAGAAACAAGATAACGTCCCGCCCCCAACCCTCCTGATCTTGGGGGTTAAAACTCTTGAATGTTTCAGCCATAAGCCCTTTGTCAGAATTTCATCTCACCAGTATTTTTGAGATCCCCTTGAAGTAAAGGCTGTTTGGGTAGGACAGGACCATGGTGGTGAGATATGAATCTTCTCCAGTATTGGACAGATCAATCTTCAAACTTACTTCTTTCGTCTTAGCAACAATCCAAATAAAGTTTCTGAAAACAGAGTTATAGTTTGTGTCAGTAAAACAAGACCAACTGTGAGTATTCTTTGTGACAGTTATGTGCGATTCTAACACTCGACACTCTCTTATGTGTGGCTCTCTCCATCACAACTCCATTGCGTTTTGAGTATAAATGTTCAACCTAAATTACCTTCTTGCTGCTAACACCCCAGATCGGATTTTTAAATGCTGGTGGGGGACAGGAATCAGTGCGGGCGGGATTTGAAAATTGCATTCCTGGAGCGTGGGGCTGGATCCTGCTGCCTCTGCGACAGTTTACAATTTTCAAAGGGGTTGGAGAGGGAGGGTGATATTGTTCCAATTATTCCAACCTGATTTAGGAAACCAATGGCTGCTTTCAATGGCCTGGCCAACCGAGGAGCTGCCTGCTCTAATTCACAAGGCAGTGGTTGGCCCCAACGTGGCCACTGCCTGTCTTTGGCGCTGGCACCAGGCAGGCAGCTCCCACCTCCTGAAGTCAGTTGGCATCTCTAATTGAGTGCCGAGCTCACCTCCTGGCCATTTAACCAATTGGAATTTTAAAATAGTATGGCAAGAGTGACACAGCTCGGGGGATTTATCTAGGTGACAGGCTCTCAACCCTGCTTTGAAGATCCAGCCTCATGTTTTAATTTATGTCCCTTGGTATTTGAATATTTCACCATGAACCTTTACCTAATCTGCTCCTATCGTACATGAAAAAAGGTGCTGTGCTATATTGACATACGAAGTATAGGTCATATCAGCTTATTCACACCGGCACCATTATATAAATAATTAACTTACTGTGGCAGATTGGATGCCAAGCTTAGATTTGCTTTGCAGATATTATCAGGGCCGCAATCCTTCTGGAATTGGAGCTAAAAGAAAAAGTAAGGTCCAGATGTAAACGTTTCCCACACCTTATAGAGTTATCTTAGCAACAAAATTCTATTGGCCCGCATTCTAACAGCTATATATAATACTGGAGAAAGGTTTCGATTTTGGTAGATAATTGAAACTTGAAATTTTAAAAAACATAGTGTGGGGTTTTTTTTAATTCATTCACAGGATGTGGGTCAGCATTTATTCCTGATCCCTAATTGCCCTTTAGGTGATGGGGAGCTGCTTCCTTGAAGGTAGCGGAGTGGCTTGCTAAGCCATTCATTAGGCAGCTAAAGTTCAATCATGCTGCTGTGGGTCTGGAGTCACATATAAGCCAGATTGGGTAAGGACAAAAGATTTCCTTCCCTAAAGGACGGATGTTAACCAGATCCAAGCCAGGTGGTGAAGCTGAAACCAATGGTAGAACTTTCTGTCCCCACCAGCAGCAGGACTCATGGCAGGCAAGGGAACAACATTTGGAGTGACAGCAAAAGTCAGTTTCCCCACTGGCAGGAAATTAGTTTGGGGCCTGAATTTTTCAGGCGGCGGGCAGGCTCGGCAGGAGCGGGCAGATGAGGAGCCGCCATTTTACACAGGCGGGCCAAATGAGGCCCACCCAGCATAAAACACAAGCCATTGCTGTGTCACATGAGATGGGATGGGACATGTTTTTATATTTAGGAAAAGTTTTTTTATTTAATTAATAAAAGCTTTAGGAAACCTCATTCTGCTTGTGGATGAGGTTTCCCAAAAAACATGAAGGTTGCTTGGCCTTTTCGCCTGCCCGCCAACCATTAGGTCGGACAGGCAGCATTCACAATTACCTTAATACTTCCTTAATGCCCTTAATCGGCCGTTTACATGTTGGCAGGCGCGCAGCCGACTCCAGCGCGCGCCCGCTGAACAAAACATCGTGTCATTTTACGCGTCGGCATGTCGGACCTGCCCCGCACGGCGACTGAGAAATCCTACCCTGGGAGTTTGTTCTCCCAACTTTGATTACAGGCTAAAGGAGGGTTGATTTTCCCTGGAGCAACATTTGCATTCATTTGCCTTTCGTGAATGCTCATTAAAAATACAGCCTGCCAGAATCATGTTTCCCTCCAAATTTAAACGCCCCGCCAGTAGATAATTAGAATGGTCTGTTGCACAACCGTATACAAAGTGGCGTGCACCTTGCGACCTTGACTAGACCAATGACTTTGAGGTACATAGGCACTGCTTTCATCTACCTTTAACAGCGGTGCTGCAAGATTTTGGTGCTTGTCAAAAGCTGCGACAAGGCTGGTGCACAGGAGGCAATACCAGCAGGGAGGGGGAAGACAGGCATCACTGGGTGAGTTGGGGGGGTGTGGAGGAGTGGAACACAAGAGAGAATCAGGGAAGGCAAAGGCATGACTGGGGGGGTGGAGTGAGTGGAGCACAGGTGGGGAGGGGGAAAGGCAGAGGTATCACTGGGGAGGGCAGCAATGGGAGGAAGGTGGGGGAAGGGAAAGGCATCATGGAGGGGGAAGAAGCAAGTGGAGCACAGGAAGGAAGAGTGGAAGACCAACGCATGGATGGGAGGTTTGGTGGGGATGATTGTCAAAGGTATAGAGGGTAGTAGTGTGAGACATTCCTGGAGCTAAGGCCACACTGTCGGGAGCAGATTCAAAAAACGCTGCTGGGGCTGAGTGGGGCGAGCTAGAGGGCTCTGCATAGCACACGTCTTGGTCCTGGGAGAGGGGAAGGCCTCTCTGGGCAGTGCAGGGCGTGGTCAGTCAGCAAATTTTGGTCCTGGGGTTGGAGGGTTCATACTGGATGGCAGATGGTACAGTCACAGTCAGGAGAGGCAACAGCATTCTGTAAATTGGGAGTTGGTAACTCATGAGTGGGTGTTGAATGGTCTCAGGAGGTGGGGGCAGGGGCGAGGGTTCCCTGAAAGTCACGGTGCACGTGGCCTCAAGAACGGTAGGGGTCAGGGCAACAAAAGGCATGAGGACATCTACATTAAATAATTCAGTGGGGAGGACAGGAATATCAACATATATAAAAAGATTGGCTCTGGGGAAACATGGGAAGGCAGCAGAGTGATTGGAGGAGGAGAAAGTGGATGGGGTGAGGATGCAGGAGGATAGGAGGGACTTGGAGGGTAAGAGGGGGGATGTTGGATGCTGGTTGTCCAGACAAATCACAGAACCACCATGATGACCAAGACCTTGGAATGACGCAGCCGAAAAACAACGCTTGAAAAAAATTGCAAGGGGAAAGGTCTGAGGGCATGTGGGAGGAGTCAACAACTGCAATTTTGGGCTGACTGAAGGGCACTCCAATAATTATTGGCTCAAAACATGCAGATCAAGGTCAGCTGAGAACAGTTAACATGCATCAAATGCCAATTAAAGGAGTTTGGCACCTTAACTCATGGAGCACATTCATGCAAGAATCTATTAAGGTTTGGAGCAATATTTTATTTGATCTGATTACATGTCGCTGTGATGGACATGTGGGCAAAGAGGGAATGAAGATCAAACAATTAAGGAGCCACAGGTATTGCACATAAACAAGCTCAAGAGAAGGCTCCACATTATCATCTGGATGGTCATGGCTTACAGGCCACAACACTTGCAGTCATGAAATTAGTGTGAGGCTGGGCCAGTGTCTAGGCTAAAGGAGGCAGGCTGGCAGTAGCCTGAGTAAGGGTAAGAGCACATGGCTGTATTCACCCTGATCAAAGTCTATGTGTTAATGCTCAATCATGTCAGGGAGGATGCTCAGCCACCTGTGAACCTTCAGGATGTGTTTCAGCTGCAAGGGGTGGCCTGTGGATGCCATGTCTGGAATGACAGCAAGCCTAGGGCTTCACACTGGCTTCCAGGCTTGGTGATGGAGGGAGACCATTCCAGGGTAAGGTGCAATCATGTCTCTATTCTATTTGTCCACAGATAGAAGGAGGAGTGCAGAGTGCAAGCTACAAGCAACGCTGCATTCTTGATAGGTTTGATGTGAGTGAGGAGAAGAAAGGCCCCTTGCCGTATGGCACAGCTCAGGGAAGAATGTCGCCCTGAGGAATAAGAGCCATCAGGGCCCCAGGAAGACCCAGATGCTGATGGGGAGAGACCAAATTCACAGAAGCGTTTGGCACAACCAAGGGTCTACAGTAGAGGCCTCTTATACATGGAGCTCGGCTAAAGACAGTGCCACAAACACCATCACATGTCTAGAGATGTGGGGGATCATATATGCCACATTCTCCGTGAGGATCTTACTCTGCATGGGACTGGGAGGCCTATCATAGGCTCAAACGTTTACAGCACAGGAGGCCATTCGATCCATCGTGTCCGTGCTGGTCAACAAAGATTTGACTATATTAATCCAGCGCTTGGCCCATAGCCCTGGAGGTTATGGCAACGAAAGTGAATATCTAAATACTTCTTAAATGTTACAAGAGTTTATGACTCAACCACCCTTTCAGGCAGTGCATTTCAGACTCCCACCGTCCTCTGGGTGAAAAAGATTCTCCTCTTAGCCTTCCACCTCTTACCTTAAATCTATGCCCCCTGGTTATTGACCCCTCTACAAATGGAAAAAGTGCCTTCCTATCCACCCTATCTATGCCCTTCAGTCTTATACACCTCTATCAGGTCCTCTCTCAACCATCGCTACTCAGAATCACACAGTACAGAAGAGGCCCTTCGGCCCATCGAGTCTGCACCGACATGTTAGAAACAACTGACCTACCTACCTAATCCCATTTACCAGCACTTGGCCCATAGCCTTGAATGTTATGACATGCCAAGAGCTCATCCAGGTACTTTTTAAAGGATGTGAGGCAACCTGCCTCCACCACCCTCTCAGGCAGCACATTCCAGACTGTCACGACCCTCTGGGTAAAAACGTTTTTCCTCACATCCCCCCCTAAACCTCCTGCCCCACACCTTGAACTTATATCCCCTCGTTTCTGACCCTTAAACTAAGGGAAACAGCTGCTCCTTATCCACCCTGTCCATGCCCCTCATAATCTTGTACATCTCGATCAGGTCGCCCCTCAGTCTTCTCTGCTCCAACGAAAACAACCCAAGTCTATCCAACCTCTCTTCATAACTTAAATGTTTCATCCCAGGCAACATCCTGGTGAATCTCCTCTGCAACCACTCCAGTGCAATCACATCCTTCCTATAATGTGGCGACCAGAACTGCACATAGTACTCCAGCTGTGGCCTCACCAAGATTCTATACAACTCCAACATGACCTCCCTATTTTTGTAATCTATGCCTCGATTGATAAAGGCAAGTGTCCCATATGCCTTTCTCGCCACCCCACTAACATGCCCCTCCGCTTCAGAGATCTATGGACACACATGCCAAGGTCCCTTTGTTCTTAAGAATCCAGAGGGAGGGGTCCAGGTGGAGGGAGAACATTGGAGGTGGGTAAAAGGATTCTTACCTTCTCTTGATCTTTTCATTGAGAACTGTCGGCGTGACATTAGTCATCTCAATTTCTCTGCTCCTCTCACCCATTCTAACCTGTCTCTCTCTGAACCTACTGCACTCCGTTCTCTCAGGTCCAACCCTAACATTGTCGTCAAACCCGCTGACAAGGGTGGTGCTGTTGTTGTCTGGCGCACTGACCTCTACCTCGCAGAGGCTGAGCGTCAACTCGCAGACACTTCCTCCTACCTCTCCCTGGACCATGACCCCACCACTGAACATCAAGCCATTGTTTCCAGGACTGTCACTGACCTCATCTCCTCTGGAGATCTCTCTTCCACAGCTTCCAACCTGATAGTTGCCCAACCTCGGACGGCCCGCTTCTACCTCCTACTTAAAATCCACAAACAGGACTGTCCCGGCAGACCGATCGTGTCAGCCTGTTCCTGCCTCATGGAACTCATTTCTCGCTATCTTGACTCCCTTCTCTCTCCCCTTGTCCAGTCCCTTCCCACCTACATCCCTGATTCCTCTGACACCTTACGTCACATCAACAATTTCCAGTTCCCTGGCCCCAACCGCCTCCTCTTCACCATGGACGTCCAATCCCTCATCCCCCATGGGGATGGTCTGGTGGCTCTCCGCTTCTTCCTTGAACAGAGGCCCGAACAATCCCCATCCACCACTACTCTCCTCCGTCTGGCTGAACTTGTTCTCACGCTGAACAATTTCTCCTTTAACTCCTCTCACTTCCTCCAAATAAAAGGTGTGGCTATGGGTACCCACATGGGCCCCAGCTATGCCTGTCTCTTTATGGGGTATGTGGAACATTCCTTGTTCCAGTCCTACTCCAGCCCCCTCCCACAACACTTTCTCCGGTACATCGATGATTACTTCGGTGCGGCTTCATGCTCTCGTCGGGACCTGGAAAAATTTATTAATTTTGCTTCCAATCTCCACCCCTCCATCGTTTTCACATGGTCCATCTCTGACACTTCCCTTCCCTTCCTTGACCTCTCTGTCTCAATTTCTGATGATAGACTGTCCACCAATATCCATTACAAGCCTACCGACTCTCACAGCTACCTCGACTACAGCTCCTCACACCCCGCTTCCTGGATGGACTCCATCCCATTCTCTCAGTTCCTTTGCCTCCGTCGCACCTGTTCTGATGATGCCACTTTCAAAAACAGTTCCTCTGACATGTCCTCCTTCTTCCTTAACCGAGGTTTTCCACCCACGGTGGTTGACAGGGCCCTCAACCGTGTCCAGCCCCATCTCCCGCGCATCCACCCTCATGCCTTCTCCTCCCTCCCAGAAACATGATAGGGTCCCCCTTGTCCTCACTTATCACCCCACCAGCATCCGCATTCAAAGGATCATCCTCCACCATTTCCGCCAGCTACAGCATGATGACACCACCAAACACATCTTCCCTTCATCCCCCCTGGCGGCATTCCGTAGGGATCATTCCCTCCATGACACCCTGGTCCACTCCTCCATCACCCCCTACTCCTCAAAGCCTTCCCATGCAACCGCAGAAGATGCAACAGCTGCCCCATCACTTCCCCTCTCCTCACCGTCCAAGGGCCCAAACACTCCTTTCAAGTGAGGCAGCATTTCACTTGCACTTCCCTCAACTTAGTCTACTGCATTCGTTGCGCCCAATGCGGTTTCCTCTACATTGGAGAGACCAAACGCAGACTGGGTGACCGCTTTGCAGAACACCTTCGGTCTGTCTGCAAGCATTACCCAGACCTCCCTGTCGCTTGCCATTTTAACACTCCACACTGCTCTCTTGCCCACATGTCTGTCCTTGGCTTGCTGCATTGTTCCAGTGAAGCTCAACGCAAACGGGAGGAACAGCACCTCATCTTCCGACTGGGCACTTTACAGCCTTCCGGACTGAATATTGAATTCAACAATTTTAGATCATGAACTCTCTCCTCCATCCCCACCCCCTTTCCGTTTGTTCCCCCTCCTTTTTGTTTTTTCCAAAAATTTATATAGATTTTTCTTTTCCCACCTATTTCCATTATTTTTAAATGTATTTCCACCCATTGTTTTATCTCTACCTTTTAGCCTTTTTAGTATTCCTTCACCCCACCCCCACTAGGGCTATCTGTACCTTGTTTGTCCTGCTTTCTACCCTTAATTAGTACATTCCTTAGATAATATCACCACCTTCAACACCTCTTTGTCCTTTTGTCTGTGACATCTTTTGGTTATCTCCACCTATCACTGGCCCTCTATCCAGCTCTACTTGTCTAACCCCCCCACCCCCCCCCCACCCTCTTAAACCAGCTTATATTTCACCCCTTTCCTATTTTTACTTAGTTCTGTTAGTTCTGTAGTCATGAAGACTCGAAACGTCAACTGTGCTCTTCTCTGCCGATGCTGCCAGACCTGCTGAGTTTTTCCAGGTATTTCTGGTTTTATTTTTGTTTTTGGATTTCCAGCATCCGCAGTTCTTTGCTTTTAGCTTTGAGCTGCCAATCCTGTCCTTCTTTTAGCCAAGTCTCGGCCATAGCTATGATATCATACTCCCACATGCCTATCTGTGCCCTCAGCTCATCTGTCTTATTCCTCAGGCTCCTTGCATTAATATATATTCCATTTAGCCTTGCTAAACTCACTTCTTTCTTATCTATTCTATGTTTCCTCTGCTTTCAAGACTCACTTACTAGCGTTTTAACTTCTAATTCCATCTCAGCTTCTCTCCCCTCTGAACTACTTTTCAGGATCCCGTCCCCTGCCAATTTAGTATAAATCCGCCCCAACAGCATTAGTAAACCTCCCTGCGAGGATGTTGGTCCTGTTCCTGTTCAGGTGTAACCCATCCAACTTGTACAGGTCTCACATCCCTCAGAAACAGCCCCAATGCCCCAGGAATCTAAAGCCCTCCTTCCCATTCAATCCCTGTCACTTTGAAGGTAACTGCTGCACTCAACTTTTTTGCTAGTGGATCATTCCAGGGCTCCACTGGAGAATCTCACAACTGTCCAGTCAAATGCATAAGGGAGGTGACTCTTTTCAATAAAGCACACAATTATGTGCAGTTCACCATGGATGAAGCAAGCCAGGCTGCCAGAGCTGTGGGATTCGCAGTGATCTCTGACTTCCCACAAGTACAGGGCACCATCGACTTTACACGTGGCCTTAAGGGCTCCCTGGCAGCAGCTAATAAGGTTTAACAATAGAAAAGGATTCCATTGTCTAAACATGCAGCTGATCTGTGATCACCAAAGGCAGATTGTGGAGGTCTGTGCAAGGTACCCTGGCAGCTTGCACACTCCCACACCAAGTCACTCGCAGGTACCACAGATCTTTGAGGGCCCACAGCGCATTCAGAGTTAGCCCCTCAGTAATAAGGGCTACCCTCAAAAGACGTGGCTAATGATGCCCATTCATCATCCACATAGTGCATCTGAGGAGAGATGCAACGCAGCACATTCTGCAACAAGGTCCTTAATAGAGCAGACCATTGGCATGTTGAAGATGCGTTTCAGATGTTTGGACCATTCAGGCAGTGCTCTCCAGTACTCTGCACAGAGAGTGTCCCACATCATCATTGTTTGCTGCACCCTATGCAACATAGCGCTGCAAAGCTGTCACATGGAGACACGGAGGAGGTACATGTCCCCTCAGACAAGGAGGATGTGGAATGAGATGATTTCGAAGAGGGTGAGAATTCTGATGCTTCACAGGAAGAGGCCATCGCATGGGGACAATGCAGAAGACCTGCCCGTGAGACCCTCATAGCAACAAGGTTCCTGGGCGAATAAGGTGAAGATAAGCTGTTACGAGCAGAGTTGTCCTGTCCCTTCGATGCAGGGTAGACATTAAGACCTTCTTTGTCATCTTAAACATTTCAATGAAGGTCAAGTACACATTATACAGTCCTTTTAACCATGGCATCAACAATTCACTGGCAATGGCAGTCTTCAAGAGGGAGAAATGCTACTGCAAACATCAATGCAGTCATGGCAGTATGCAAGGAACTTAGCATGGCAGCTCAAGGAGGAAAATTAGTCACTGATTATCACTTGACCATCAGAAGACAGATCTAAATCTGGACAGCGGCATTTTTTTTTATTGATTCATGGGATGTGGGCTTCGCAGGCTGGGCCAGCATATATTCCCCATCCCTAATTGCCCTCAAAAAGGTGGTGATGAACTGCCTTCTTGAACTGCTGCAGTCCATGTGGTGTAGGTACACCCACAGTGCTTTTAGGAAGGGATTTCCAAGATTTTGACCCAGCAACAGTGAAGGAATGGTGATATATTTCCAAGACAGGATGGTGAGTGACTTGGAGGGGAACTTCCAGATGGTGGTGTTCCCGTGTATATGCTGACCTTGTCCTTCAAGGCGGTAGTGGTCTTGGGTTTGGAATGTGCTGTCGAAGGAGCTTTATTGAATTTATGCAGATTACCTTGTAAATGGTACACACTGCTGCTACTGTGTGTCGGTGGTGGAAGGCTTGAATGTTTGTGGATGTGGTGCCAATCAAGCAGGTTGCTTTGTCCTGGACAGTGTCAAGCTTCTTGTGTTTTGGGAGCTGCACTCATCCAGGCAAGTGGAGAGTATTCCATCATGCTCCTGACTTGTGCCTTGTAGATGGTGGACAGGCTTTGGGGAGTCAGGAGATGAGTTACTCGTCACACGATTCCTAGCCTCTGACCTGCTCTTGTAGGCACAGTATTTATATGGCTAGTCTACTTCAGTTTTTGGTCAATAGTAACCCCCAGGATGTTGATAGTGGGGGATTCAGCAATGGTAATGCCATTGAATGTCAAGGGGAGATGTTTGGAATCTCTCTTGTTGGAGATGGTTATTGCCTGGCACTTGTGTAGTGCGAATGTTACTTGCCACTTGTCAGCCCAAGCCTGGATATTGTCCAGGTCTTGCTGCATTTGGACATGGACTGCTTCAGTATCTGAGGAGTTGCAAGTGGTGCTGAACATTGCGCAATCATCAGTGAACATCCCTACTTCTGACCTTATGATGGAAGGAAGGTCATTGATGAAACAGCTGAAGATGGTTGGGCCAAGGACACTACCCTGAGGAACTCCTGCAGTGATGTTCTGGAGCTGAGATGACTGACCTCCAACAACCGCAACCATCTTCCTTTGTGCTAGGTATGACTCCGACCAATGGAGAGTTTTCCCCCTGATTCCCATTGACTCCAGTTATGCTGGGGCTCCTTGATGTCACACTCAGTCAAATGCTGCCTTGATGTCAAGGGCAGTCACTCTCACTTCACCTCGGGAGTTCAGCTCTTTTGTCCACGTTTGAGCCATAGCTGTAATGAGGTCAGGAGCTGAGTGGCCCTGGCGGAAGCCAAACTGGGCATCAGTGAGCAGATTATTGCTAAGCAAGTGCCACTTGATAGCACTGTTGCTGACCCCTTCCATTACTTTATTGATGATGGAGAGTGGACTGATGGGGCGGTAATTGGCCAGGTTGGATTTGTCCTACTTTTTGTGAACAGGACATACCTGATCAATTTTCCACATAGCCGGGTAGGTGCCAGTGTTGTAGCTGCACTGGAACAGCTTGGCTAGGTGCACAACACGTTCTAGAGCACAAGTCTTCAGTACTATTGCCAGAATATTGTCAGGGCCCATAGCCTTTGCAGTATCTAGTACCTTCAGCCATTTCTTGATATCAAGTGGAGTGAATTAAATTGGCTGAAGACTGGCATCTGTGATGCTGGGGACCTTCGGAGAAGGTTGAGATAGATCATCCACTCGGCACTTCTGCCTGAAAATTGTTGCAAATACTTCAGCCTTATCTTTTGCACTGATGTGCTGGGCTACTCCATCATTGAGGATGGGATTATTTGTGGAGCCTCCTCCTCCAGTGAGTGTTTCATTGTCCACCACCATTCACGACTGGATATGGCAGTACTGCAGAACTGATACCTCATTTTTAGGTCTGCCTGGTGCTGCTCTTGGCATGCTCTCCTGCACCCTTCATTGAACCAGGGATTATCCCCTGGCTTGACTGTAATGATAGAGTGGGGGATATGCCGGGCCATGAAGTTACAGATTGTGTTCGAGTACAATTCTTCTGCTGCTGATGGCCCACAGCGCCTTGTGGATGCCCAGTCTTGAGTTGCTAAATCTGTTCGAAATCTATCCCATTTAGCATGGTGGTAGTGCCACAACACGATGAAGAGCATCCTCAATGTGAAGGCGGGACTTTGTCTGCCCTCGGAAAGAGGACCTCCCACTTGTCCTGGACAGCCTCTCTCCAGGGAGTTGTCGCTGAACCATGGTGCAGAGGGTTTGTTTTTTTTCAGGGCATTGCTTTACTTGCCACAACACCAGGCCTGCAGTGAGTGAATGTGTGTATGGGTGCCCTTTAATTATGGCACCAGGACCTCCGACCCCATGAGGTAACGGCGGGGCGGATGAATCTTTGTCCATTCTGCCACAAGGTTTTACGAGCCTCTCGCTGATACATAAATAATGAGCTGTAAAGTGGAAGATATGATGCAAGAACCTGCCCCGCTGCCCAGTGGGAGTTTCCCGCCTGCCATCGCATTTAGTCTCTGGATCGGAAAAGGCCACAAGTCAAAGAGCTTTTCTTTATTGAGAGAGCTTATTGACTTGTTCAGTCTCACAGCTCTCCTTGCACACAGCCCAGAAAATTGCCTATTTATACTATTTTGAGTACAAAATAGCCAAATAAACTAATTAACAAATAAAATTAACAGCCCTTTAAAGGGGAACTGTAACCTTAAAAGAAACTTGTCAAATTAAAGTAATATAACGTTCCTGGGGCTGATGATGCATCCAGCCCCTGCAGCGCCCACCAATGGTCTCAAGCGTTCCGATGGACACCACGTGCTCCCTCTCCGGGGACATCTGGGTGTGAACATAGCCATGGAAGGACATTGACAATAGATGGGTTTTTATAACAATACAGTAGTTCCATGGTCACCATTACTGTTACTAGCTTTATATTCGACCTTTGTTTAATTAATTGAATTTAAATTCCCCAGCTGCTTCATTGGGATTTGAACTCACGTCTCTGGATCATTAGTCTAAACATCTGGATTACTATTCCAGCAACATAACCATGGTGCTACCATACCCATACAATAGCATTTTGAGTAAGGGGATATTCCTAGGCTGAATCCATACAGATACCATATAGGACAGGAGGACTGATGTAAGTGGACAGTTTCAGCTCAGCTACTGCCACAAATCAGTCATCCTGGGAGAAAGAACTGTGCTCGAACAAGTCATTAGTGACACCCAGGGGTATTCAGCACTGTATCCCTATCAGGCTGTGTCAGATCCCAGAAGTATCCAGCACTGTATCTTGATTAGACAGTATGAGACCACCAATACTGTATCCCCATCTCAAGTGGGGTAATCTTTTACACCTGTGATTGTCCTGTACATTTTAGAAACTCCTACAACAAGAACAAGAACAACTTGCTTCTTTCAATGTAAAGAAACAACCAAGGCATTTCACAGATAAGCATAAAAAAAATGGATTTTGAGCCACAAAGGGAGACACTACTTGGGGAGTGTACAGGGCAGATATTGGTACCAGGGGTAAGGGAATTCAGTTTTGTGGAGGGACTGAAGAAGCTGGGATTGTTCTGCTCAGAGCGGAGAGGTTAAGGGGAGATTTAATAAAGATATTTCAAATTATGAAAGATTGACAATGTAAATAGGGAGAAACTGTTTACAGTGGCACAAGGGTTGGTAACCAGAAGGCACCAGTTTAAAGATAATTGGCAAAAAACCAGAGGGGAGATGAGGAGAAATCTTTTTAATGAAGTGAGTTGTGAGTTAGAATTCACTGCCTGAAATGATGGTGGAAACAGATTCAGTAACATTGGATAAATATATGAAAAGGAAAAAGGTTCAGGGCTTTGGGGAAATAGCAGGGGAATAGGACTAATTGGATAGCTCTTTCAAAGATCCAGCACAGGAGTGATGGGGCAAATTACCTCCTGTGCTTTAAGAGTCTATGATTAGAAGGGACCAAGCTGCTAAAACGTTCATAATCTCTAACTTAAAATGTATCCAAGGGCATACTTTAATTATCATTAATTAATTCAGTTTTTCAAGTTTGTCATTTTTACCTCAAAATGTGTTGAAGGCTTGGTAAAATGATCAAGAATTGGTGAGGGTAGTCCAGCCTTCTCTTCAGTATTGTTCAGTGTGTAGTTCACCTCTACAATAATTGCAGAGATACAATCAATTGTGCAACGCTGAAATTAAAGAAGTGTATTTGTTAATCAGAATTTTAATCCATTTTAGGGCCATACACTTCTTAAAGCAAAGGTCAAATGGTGAAACATATAATATTTTCCTATGAAATTACAACAATAGTGACTTGCGTTTACTTAGCACCTTTAATGTTGAAAAATATACCAAGGTTTGACACAGAAAAGTAATCAGACAAAACTGAAACTGAGCCAAAAGAGGAGATATTAGGAGGAATAACTAAAATCTTACGAAACAGGTAACTTTTAAGTAAGGTGCTGAAGGAGAAGAGTAAGGAGGTGGAAAAGCAAAGTGGTTTCCAGAGTTTAAGGTCTAGTTGGCTGAAGGCACAGCCACTAATGGTGCCATGATGAAAATCAGGGATGCAAAAGAGGCCAGAGTTAGACAAATACAGAGTCGTCAAGAGTTGTAGGGATAGAGAAGGTTACAGAGATATGGCGGGGTGACACATGGAAGGATATTTTTTCTTTCATGGGACATGGGCATACTGGCAAGTCCAGCATTTGTTGCCCAACCCTAATTGCCCTTGAGAAGATGATGTTGAATTGCCTTCTTGAACTGCTGCTGTCCATCTGGTTTTGGTACCCTAACAATGCTTTTAGGAAAGGAGTTCCAGGATTTTGACCCAGTAACAGTGAAGGAACGGTGGTATATTTCCAAATCAGGATGGTGTATGGCTTGGGAGATGAGCTTGCAGGTGGTGGTGTTCTCATGCGTCTGCTGCCCTTGTCCTGCTAGGTGGTAGTGGTTACGGATTGGAAAGGTGCTTTCCAAGCATGGTAGGAAAGTTGATGCAGTGCATCTTGTAGATATGGCACACTATTACCCTTGTGCATCAGTGGTGGAGGGAGGGAATGTTCAAGGTGGTGGATGGGGTGCCAATTGTGAGCTGCTTTGTTCGAGATGGTGTTAAGCTTCGAATGTCATTGGAGCAGCACTCTTCCAGGCACCACATCCACAAACATTCACTCCCTCCACCACCGACACACAGTAGCAGCAGTGTACCATCTATAAGATACACTGCAGGAATTCACCAAGGCTCCTTCGACAGTACCTTCCAAACCCACGACCACTACCATCTAGTAGGACATGGGCAGCAGATAGATGGAAACAGCACCACTTGGAAATTCCCCTTCAAGTCACTCACCATCCTGACTTGGAAATATATCGCCGTTCCTTCACTGTTGCTGGGTCAAAATCCTGAAACTCTCTCCCTAACAGCACTGTGGGTGTACCTACACCACACACACTGCAGCGGTTCAAGAAGGCAGCTCATCACCACTTTCTCGAGGGCAACTAGGGATGGGCAATAAATGTTGACCTAGCCAGCGAAGCCTACAATACCATGAATGAATGAATAAAACAAAAAAGTGGAGAGAATTCCATTACACTCCTGACCTGTCCCCTGTAGATTGTGGACAGGCTTTGGAGGGTCAGGAGATGAGTAACTCAACTGCAGAATTCCCAGCCTCTGACTTGCTCTATTTATATGGCTTGTTTCTGGTCAATGGTAACCTCCAGGATATTGATTATTGGGGATTCACATCCAGGAGGATATAGATGGGCTGGTCAGATGGGCTGATCAGTGGCAAATAGAATTTAATCCGGATAAGCGTGAGGTGATGTACTTGGGCAGGACAAACAAGGCACGGGAATACACAATGAATGGTAGGACTCTGGGAAGTACCGAGGATCAGAGGGACCTTGGTGTGCATGTCCACCGGTCCCTTAAGGTAGCGGGACAGGTAGATAAGGTGATTAAGAAGGCATATGGGATACTTGCCTTTATTAGCCGAGGCATAGAATATAAGAGCAGGGAGGTTATGCTGGAACTGTTTAAAATGCTGGTTAAGCCACAGCTAGAGTATTGCATGCAGTTCTGGAATCCGCATTATAGGAAGGATGTGAGTGCACTAGAGAGTGCATGAGGAGATTTACCAGGATATTGCCTGGGCTGGAGAGTTTTAGTTATGAGGAGAGATTGGATAGATTGGGGTTATTTTCCCTGGAGCAGAGGAGATTGAGGGAGGACATGATTGAGGTGTATAAAATTATGAGGGGCATAGGTAGAGTAGACAGGAAGGAACTTTTGCCCTTGGTGGAGGTATCCATAACCAGGGGGCATAGATTTAAGGTAAGGGGCAGGAGGTTTAGAGGGGATGTGAGGAAGAATTTTTTCACCCAGAGGGTGGTGGGAATCTGGAACTCACTGCCTGAAAGGGTGGTAGAGGCAGAAACCCTCATAACATTTAAGAAGTATTTGGATGTTCACTCGCGATGCCATGGCACACAAGGCTATGGGCCTAGTGCTAGAAAATAGGATTAGAATAGTTAGGTACTAGTTTGACCGGCGCAGACTCGATGGACCAAAGGACCTTTTTCTGTGCTATAGACCACCATGACTCTATGATTCAGTGGTGATAATGCCTTTGAACATCAAGGGGAGATGGTTAGATTATTTTTTGTTGGAGATAGTCATTGCCTGGCACTTGTATGGTATGAATGGGGGTATGGCTGAGGTACTAAATGAGTACTTTGCATCCGTCTTTACCAAGGAAAACGTTGCTGCCCAAGTCATAGAGAAAAGGGTAATTGAGACACTGGTTCAGCTAAAAATTGATTTAGAAGAGATATTGGATAGGCTGCCTGTACTTTAAATTGATAAGTCACTAGCAGTGGAGGAGATGCATCCAAGGATACTGTGGGAAATAAAAGGTGGACAATGCAGAAGCACTGACCATAGTTTTTCAATCCTCCTCAGATACAAGGATGGTGCCAGAGGACTGGAGAATTGCAACTGTTACACCTTAGTTCAAAAAAAAGGTTGCAAGGATATGCCGAGCAACTAAAGGCCAGTCAGTTTAACCTTGGTGGTGGGAAAGCTTTTAGAAATGATAATATGGGGCAAAATTAATAGTCAGTCACTTAAGCAAATGTGAATGAAGGAAAGCCAGCACAGATTTGTTAAGGGCAAATCCTGCTTGACTAACTTGTTTAGGTTTTTTGGTAAGGTAACAGATGTTACAAGGAATTCCAAAAGATACAAGTGCCCATAACAGGCTTCTCAGCAAAGTTATGGCTTATGGAATAAAAGGTATAGGAGAAACATGGATATGAAATTGGCAGAGTGACAGGAAACAGAAAGTTACGGTGAACAGTTGTTTTTTGGACAGGAGGAAGGTATTTAGTGGGTTTCCCCAAGGGACAGTGTTAGGACTCTTGCTTTTCTTAATAGTTATTAATGACCTAGACTTGGTTGTACAGGTCACAATTTCAAATTTGCTGATGACATAAAATTTGGAAGCATTGTGAACCATGAGGATAGTGTTAAACTTGGACATATGGTGGAATGGGTGGACAAATGGCAAATGAAACTTAACGCAGAGAAGTGTGTGTTGTAATTGAGTGCTTGCTAACATATAAAGTATACTTATTTAAATACATGATTATGTAAATAGTTATGTCATCACAGGAAGTGATGTAATGTCATGTGATGCAGCAACCATCTTAGTAACTGCACAGTGAATAATGTAGCAGTAGTAAGATGATCTGTGTTGAACCTCTATGCTTCTCTTCAGCTTCATTTGTATTAATCTAGAACAAGATAATATAACAGTGTGAAGTGATTCAGGAATAAGGAGAGGCAATATGAAGTAAAAGGTAAATTCTAAAGGGGGTGCAGGAGCAAGGGGTCCTGCTGGGGGTATATGTGCACAAATCATTGAAGGTGGCAGCTGGGCATGTTGAGAAAGCAGTTGATAATGTACAGGTTCCTGAACTTTACAAGTGGAAGTTGTGAAAAACGTATATAAAACATTGGTTCAGCCTCATTTGGAGTATGGTGTCCCATTTTGGGCACTACATTTTAATTAATAAAGGATGTGAAAGCATTAGACAGGGTGCAAAAAATATTTCACGAGAATGTTTCCAGGGATGAGGAGCTTCAGTTATGTGGAAAGATTGGAGAAGCTGGAAATAATCTTCTTAAGGGGAGATTTGAAAAAAAGCTCTCATCTTACCTGCACAACGAGTGAATAGTTTTTACAGACACCAGATGAGATCCTCACAAAATCAGACAGAGAGTTAGGAGTTGCATCATTTTTTGCAAATATCACTCTTTTACTCTCCTGCTTTGTATCCAGGTTGATGGTATAATTCACAAAGGAATTCTTCAAATCTATAAAGTATACAGAATAAAATTAGTAAAGCTCACTAATACTGAATATCTAATTTTTCTATAATATAAAAGGCAAAATACTGCAGATGCTGGAAATCTGAAACAAAAGCAAGAAATGCTGGAAAAACTCAGCAGCTCTGACAGCATCTGTGGAAAGACAGAGTTAACGTTTTGAGTCCGTATCTGAAGAAGAGTCATTCGGACTAGAAACGTTAACTGTCTTTCTCTCCACAGATGCTGTCAGACCCGAGTTTTTCCAGTATTTTTTGTTTTTGTATCTAATTTTTCCAGTTACCTGCCTATGCCACTTGACTCCATTATTACTTTACACCTTCTTCTGATATTCAGTTATAATTACGCCATCACAGCAATGCTATGGCATCTTTTAAACTTTGTTTTCCTATGTTATTTTAGCTTTTGTATCTTGAATCACTCTGATTGCTGATAGTTAACTGCCAAGGCCTTGACCAGAGTCAACCTGCCTGATTTGAATTTAAACAAAGCTTGGCAGTTATCTATCAGTCATCAATTAACTGGTGCATTCTCCATGGCAATTCCTCTGCCAATCAGAGTCCCCTTGCCAACCAATCAGCACTCTCTTCTCATGAAGTATAAATTGTTGTTCCCTTTACATTTGGTATTTTTGCAAATGTACTAATAAGCGCAAGATGAAAAGATTTGACTTGTTTGAAAGTCTGAGCTTTATCTGCCTGTTAAACTAACTGTGCAGGTGATTGAGTGTTAAACAGACAGCCACCAAAAAGCCCCAGAAAAAAATGGCTGCCACAAACAGGCACCCTGAAAATAAGCTGGATGTAGAAACCAGAAACAGAATCCTTACTGCACTATGCAATAATTTAAAGATTTATCACAAAAATAATTTGATTTATATGGTATCTTCCATGATTTCAGACATCCCAAGACTTTTTACAGCTAATTAAGTACTTTGTAAGTGTTGTAATGTAGGATACAAGGCAGCAATGAAACATCCCAGGATGCTTCAAAGGAGTATTATAAAACGAAGTATGACTGTTACGACGTGGCAGATGTGTGGCAGGCGGATCAAATCCACGAGGGAAACTTGTCTGGCTATTTGTATGCTCGATCTGGTGCCAAGAATCCCCAGCTTTGCTTGTCTGGCTATTTGTAAACAGACTGAGATTCCCTTTGAAATCGAAATGCCCCTTCATCTATCTAAAAATGCAAATTCCCGTCACAGCTTACATGCTAAATCAGCATCCATGTTTACTCATTAGCATGTCAAGCACCTAGCTTCTTTTGATGAGTCAAAGCCTGCAGTCTATTTGACTCCAAATGTAATTAAATCACAGAGACAGACCCAACTACTTACTCCGATAAACCTACTTTACAATAACCCAGAAAAATGTTATGAAAATTATTATACTCTCACGATAATGACACTGAGCCACATAAAAAGATTAGGTCAGATGACCAGCAGGGATGGAATTCCAGAGCTTGTGGCCCAGGCAACTGAAGGCATGGCCATCAATGGTGGAGCGATAATGATTAAGAATTTTTAAAAAAAAATTCATTCACAGGATGTGGGCTTCGTTGGCTGGGCCAGCATTTGTTGCCCATCCTTAGTTGCCATCAAGAAGGTGGTGAGCTGCCTTCTTTAACCGTTGCAGCCCCTGTGGTGTAGGTTCACCCACAGTGCTGTTGTGAAGGGAGTTCCAGGACTTTGACCCAGCGACAGTGAAGGAACAGCGATATATTTCCAAGCCAGGATGGTGAGTGGCTTGGAGGGGAACTTCTGGGTGATGGAGTTCCCAACTAACTGCTGCCCTTGTCCTTCTACATGGTAATGGTCGTGGGTTTGGAATGTGCTGTCGAAGGAGCCTTGGTGAATTCCTGCAGTGCATCTTGGAGATGGTACACACTGCTGCTACTGTGCATCGGTGGTGGAGGGAGTGAATGTTTGTGTATGTGGTACCAATCAAATGGGCTGCTTTGTCCTGGACGGTGTCAAGCTTCTTGAGTGTTGTTGGAGCTGCACTCACCCAGGCAAGTGGGGAATATTCCATCACACTCCTGACTTGCGCCTTGTAGATGGTGGACAGGCTTTGGGGAGTCAGGAGGTGAGTTACTCATCGCACGATTACTAGCCTCTGACCTGCTCTTGTACCCATAGTATTTACATGGCTAGTCCAGTTCAGTTTCAGTTCAATCAGGAATGCATTCAAGTAGTCAAGTCTAAAGGTAATGAAATCATGAATGAGGGTTTCAGCAGCAGATGAGCTGAGACTGGGGTGAAGTTGAGCGATGTTACAGAAGTAGTCGGTCTTAGTGATGGCACAAATGTGAAGTCAGAAGTTCATCTCAAATATGACACCAAGGTTGCAAACAGACTGGCCTAAACACAGACTGTTGCCAAGCAGAGGAATGGAATTGGTAGCTCAGAAACAGAATTTTGAACAGGACCAAAAGCAATGGCTTCAGTCTTCCCAATATTTAACTGGAGGAAACTTCTGCTCATCCAGTTCTGAATGTTGGATAAGCAGTCTGATAATTTAGCAACAGTGGAGAAGCTGAAAGACATGGTGGTGAGGTAGAGCTGGGTGAGGTCAGTGTACATGTGAAAAGAAATGCTGTGCCTTTGGATGATGTTGCCAAGGAGCAGCATGTAGATATAGGAGGGGGCCTACAGGGATCATTGGGGGACGTGACAGGTAACAGTTCAGGAGTAGGAAGTGAAGCCATTGCAAGTGATTCTCTGGCTGCAATTGGATAGATAAGAATGAAACCACAGATAAAGGTGATGCTGAAATTCCCTTTTACATTCTGCAGCATCATTGAGGCATTACCTAATGATGCAAACTTCGATTGAGTGGTAAAACACACAGAAACTTGAATTTTCTCCTGCCCAGAGGTAGCTGTGAAAGACAAAGGCACCATCTTCGGAGAAAATGCGACATTCACCCCAATGTTGATAACTGGTCTTGAGCTGCAAGGTATTGTCATCACTTGTTAAAACACCAAAATAATGCATAAGTAAAACTAGTTTCTTTTAAGAGGAGCCATACACTGACTGACATACATGACATGTCTAACTGCATCTATTCATGGCTTGTATCAGTCGAGGCCTGGGCTGTATTAGTGCTTCATAATTTCCTCTACAACATCAATTACTCTGTATATTGTATGTTCTCTCCTACTTGCTCCCAAACCTATACTGCCAATGCCATGTACAATGCGTTTATTATTCATATATCTCAGGAAGATTAAGACCAGGCCTATCAGAGAATATCACAGACAGAAAGGAGAATAATATTCATGTTGGCAAAAAACAATGAATAAGGAAAGTAGTAAGTATAGAAAGGTAAACAAAATTAGATGATGTTATGGTGCTGTGTGGCCAATGTTATGGTAGGGTGTCTTTCCTCTCAAAGGGAGGTGTGACTTTGGAACTCTCTACCTCAGAAGGTGGAGGAGGCGGGGTTATTGAATATTTTTAAGGCAGAGGTAGATAGATTCTTGTTAGGCAAGGGAATCAAAGGTTATCGGGGTTAGATGGGGATGTGGAAATCGAAACACAAGATGATTAGCCATGATCTTATTGAATGAGGGGCCGAATGGTCTACTCCTGTTCCTATTTCTTATCACAGAATCACAGTGCAGAAGAGGCCCTTCGGCCCATCGAATCTGCACCGACACATGAAAAACACTTGACCTACCTACCTAATCCCATTTACCAGCACTTGGCCCATAGCCTTGAACGTTATGACCTGCCAAGTGCACATCCAGGTACTTTTTAAAGGATGTGAGGCAACCTGCCTCCACCACCCTCCCAGGCAGTGCATTCCAGACCGTCACCACCCTCTGGGTAAAAAAGTTTTTCCTCACATCCCCCCTAAACCTCCTGCCCCTCACCTTGAACTTATATCCCCTTTTGACTGACCCTTCAACTAAGGGGAACAGCTGCTCCCTATCCACCCTGTCCATGCCCCTCATAATCTTGTACACCTCGATCAGGTCGCCCCCTCAGTCTTCTCTGCTCCAACAAAAACAACCTAAGTCTATCCAACCTCTCTTCATAACTTAAATGTTTCATCCCAGGCAACATCCTGGTGAATCTTCTCTGCACCCCCTCCAGTGCAATCACATCCTTCCTATAATGTGGCGACCAGAACTGCACACAGTACTCCAGCTGTGGCCTCTCCAAAGTTCTATACATCTCCAACATGACCTCCCTACTTTTGTAACCTATGCCTCGATTGATAAAGGCATATTTCACCACTGCACTAATTTGCCCCTCTGCCTTCTGAGATCTATGGACACACACACCAAGGTCCCTTTGTTCCTCAGAACTTCTAGTGCCGTGCCGTTCACTGAATACTTCCTTGTCAAATTACTCCTTCCAAAGTGTATCACCTCACACTTTTCAGTGTCTATGTTCTAACGTTACAATGTTAGACTTCTAATTTTATAATGCTATGCCTTTAATGTTACAATCCTGTGTCTCTAATGTTAAGATGTATGCCTCGAATATTACAATGTTCTGCCTTTCATGTTACAATACTGTGTCTATAATTTTACAATCCTGTGTCTCTAATGTTACAATGCATGCCTTAATGTTACAATGCTATGTTTCCTCAGGGAATCAAGGAATAATGGGGAGCAGGCAAGAAGTGGAGTTGAGGCAGAAGATCAGCCATGATCATGTTGAATGGCAAAGCAGGCTCGAGAGGCCACATGGTCTACTCCTGGTCCTATTCTTATATTACTATGATATTATGGTGCTTGCATTTTCTAAAAGCTTTAAATCTTATTTTCCCTCTAAACAGTCTGCCAAGTTCTGAGTAGTTTTCAGCATCCTTAAAAACACAAAGCAAAATACATTAGCAAGGTAACAAAATGGTCTGTTAAAACAAGGTGTTGTATTAAATATGGCTACATACCTGAGCACTACAACATTGTCGAGTGCACTAACTGTTATATCAAGGAGCCCATCTGCATCCATGTCTGATGTGCCAGCTATTGATTGTCCAAAGTACTGCAGTCCGAGCATAACGTCCTTCCCCCTTATTCGCTAAATAATTTAAAGATTAAAAGGTGCATCAGGAAAGACAATGAATTGGAATATTTCCTTAAAATAGTTCAATATGCAGATTCTATCTTATTGTAGACTTTGGCAATAGGAATTGTAACTTTACAAGATGTTTTAAAATGGCTCTCCTTTACGGTAAAACAGAATGTCCTGGATGTAGTGAATGGTGTGATCATACTGGGCTGAATCTTCTGGGCCAGCCTGGAGAGGATGTCAAAAAATCAGTTTCCCAACGGCAGGATGAACTTTTCAACTAAGTTCTCAGAACTTTAAAGGCTGTTTGAGCTTCCCATCAACGTGTCAGGAAATCCTTTTGCATGTATTTGCATGACATGCATGCTCATTAAAAGGCCAGCTCCCCAGAATTAAGTGCCCAAATTAAGGTCTCCACGAGTTAGAAATCTATGCGTTCAGATTCATGATTGCCTATAAGTGGCACGCACCTGGTGAGGCTGACTTCTTCCTGGACTTTGGGAGTGAGTAGCTGCTGCTTTGTCCTTCTTGGGGGCCACTCATAAATGTCGGTCTATTGATTAAGATCGGGTGCCGGTAGACCAAGCTGCGTGGATGCTGGGCAAGGGAGGCAGGCTCAGCGGCGAAGGGTGGAGTGGAGGCTGGAGAAGGGGGAAAAGGCCAGTGGGGAAGGGTGGGAGGGTGTCTTGGGAAGAAAGACCAGGGCATGTTAGGAGGGTAAGCATGTCATTCATGCCTTGGTCCTCTTGTTGGGCAGTGGATGGGCTCTCTGGGCAGTGAACATGTAGAGAGATGGGTCTAAAGAGCCTGGTTGGTGATGTCAAGAGTTTTGTCCTAAGGGTTTAAATCAGGATACTGGGAGGCAGACTGATTCCTGTGATTCTGTTCAGTTGCCGCCCTCCATGTTTCTAAACAAAAAATAGAAGTTAGAATCCAGCAAGCCGGGTTCTGCCCTGGGATCTGGCTTGTCCAGTGGTAACATCAGTTGGGATCATATTAGCTCACTATTACATTTGAACAAGGACAGCCAGGAACGATTAGACGTGCACACCCCATCATTCTCCTAACACCTAGGGAAGACTTTGGTTTTCTTTCTTCAGACCCACAGTGGGAGAGCTTCACTCTTCTAACCCTCACACTGCATTTAGTGTTCTTTGCCACTTACTTAGCTTATTTAACTCCCCTTGGGGACTCTTTGCATTCACCTCACATCTCACATCAGGGCAACAGCAGCAGGAGTTACAATGACTTTGCTGCATACTCTGCACAGACATCATTCTCAGAGTTCAGAACCTGGTGAGCTGCAAGTAATGGATTGCAGGAAGCATGCCCAGGTTACACTAAACGTCTGCGACCATTGAAGCAACTAGTAGCAAGATGAGAATCCAAGAAACTTCCGAACAGTGCAAGTGAACAAATATTTACAAATGCCAGAAGTCTATACAATGGTTGTACACCAGTGGCACGTGTGTGCCTTCAAAACTTCTTATCTTTCTTTTTCTATTACTTCGTCTTGGTGCAGCCCCGACGTCCATAGCTGAGGTGGAGGAAGCCTTCCGACTGCTATGTCCTGTTGACTGTGATGACTTTGGTGGGCGTCCTCTTGTGGTCCGAGGCCTAGAGGGCCCCAGGGTGCTAAGGATCTCCTGCACAGGTGCAGGTGCACCTTTCTCAGCCTGACCTGCTGGAGTTGATAGAGTCACTGGTAGAGGGGAGGTTGAGCAGCAGGGCATCCTTGGAGTGTCCTGGGCTGAAGTCCCCGGGTGGCTGGCGCTCCTCCTCCCTGTGAGTGCGCAGTGGCGCCTCCCTAATTCCATGAGGAGAAGGACACCTGGAGGAAAGTCGAGGTGCCCGTCCCCCTCTCTCCCAGCCACTGCCGCACTGCACCCATGGCTACAGTGATAGAGTGCAGGTCTGTGCACATATCCGGCAGCCACTGTGTTTTCTGCTGGACCTGGGTCTCCAAGGCCACAGCCACCCTTTTCATGGAGGGAGCTAAGTGCTCGCAGGCCAGAGCCACGAGATCAGACAGAACGGGAACAGACTCCTCCAGCCTTTGGTCCAGGCTGAGCACGACCTCTGGCACCTCTGCCTGACGTTCCCTGTCTGTCTCTGCATCTCCATCAAGTCTTATGGCCGAGTCCAGAGGTTTGTCACCAGCATGGGACTGAACAGAGGCCTGTTCTCCAGCAGTCCTTCGGGTATCAGAGACCTTGGCTGTAACTTTCTCCGCCAGCTGTGGATCTGTGTCAGTGATGTGCTTGCCGGATTGTGACCCCGAGCCTTCTCTAGAGCATGCACCCACCAAGCTGAATGTCTCTGTGCTGGTGGAGAGTGTAGGCGAATGCCACGACAGTGCATCATCCTGAGGCATCCTTCTCAGTGGTTGTGGTGGAGGTGGAGCTGGAGCTGTGAGTGGTCTGCCTTCTCTTCCTCCTGGATCTGGAGTGAAGAAAAAGATTTATTGGATGCCTAAGCATGCTCCCTTATTAAAACAATGTCTCTCTGTGGGTGTATCTGATAACTGCAGACTGGAGGCAACCTCACTGACTTCCTGGTGATGTCTGTTTCGCCTCCGGTGCAGGCACAGCACCGGTTCTCCCCAGCTGGTTCTGCAGCCTCCTCCTCGAATGTGGTGAGCATTCAAATATCCAGCAGTCCGCTGGCAGTCTAGGCCTGCTCCTTCCTGTTCTGTGTGCTTTTGTCCTGCAGACAGACAGAAGGATCGATTGTCATCCCAACAGGTGCATAAGCAGTTTAGGAGCATGCATGCCCGTGGCCTGAGCCATTTCCAGTGAGTATCAACAAGCAGGATGTCCTGCAACTGATAGAACATTGAGAGCAGGAAGTGGTTGCCACACATTCAGTGCACATGTCCCATCTGCTGCTGAGTCCTGCAGCCCAAACTCCCGTCTGTCATCCCTGTGCACTCGCCCACTTACACTGCCCGATGTCCTTATGAATGAGTGTCAGTTTGAAGTGAGTAGATGGTGTCACTTACCCTGGCGGAGCACAGCAATCGTTCATCCTTTTTCCTGCATTGCATGCCAGTTCTGGAGTGGGCCCCACAGGCGATTACTTCCACTGTGACCTCCATCCACACTGCCAGGAGGGCCTCCTGCTGCCATCTCTGGGAAACAGCATCTCCTGCCTTTCCTGGACAGCCTGGAGAACCTGCAGGAGGCATTGCTGAACCATGAGGCCTCATGTTGTCTGCTCTGTTATCTGCAGTAGGTTTCCCCCTCTGGAATGACAGGCAGACTGAATGGCTGTCCAGGTGCCCTTTAAGTTTGGCACCAGGACCTTTCACCACATGAGATAAGGGTGGAACGGTGACTTCCTGCCCACCCCAGCTGCAAGATACACCTTGCTCCTCGCGCATGTATATGTAATGAGCTGGCCAACGTGAGATTGCAGGGGTCCAGTCTTTCCACCCCTCTGCAGAAATCACTTTCATTTCTGCTCCTTCACCCAAATTATGCTCCAGAATGGAAGATCCCGCCCACTAACTCTACCCAGAGACAGCCCATGTGCTCTGTAACTGAAATCAATAGAAAATCAGGTGTCCATTTTCACACCTTGACAAAAGAGAGGGGCAGCTGGTTTCCTGGATAGAGAAACACAGTTTCAGAGACGCGGAGAGGAAGACAAAAGCAGCTGCTGCTGTGAAAAGTAGGAGAAAAGACTGTTTTGTGTAAGCTACCAAGCAGGATGCTGGTGAGAACTGGTTCTCTGTTCAGAGCGATGGGTCTCGTGAAGATGTAAGGAATAAGAAGTCACCGGAGTGGACCTTGCTGCTGGAAGTCAGTTCAGGGATACTCAGAAGACCGAGTGGAATGCTTTTCAAAGGACACTGGAAGACTTGCCCTTAGGTAGCAGGGAAGAGAGCCTGCTGAAAAGCTGGGAGGAGTTTTGAACTTAATCTTCAAGGCTACGTATCTGCTAAGAGTGTGGTGTAAAGTAAAAATATGTCATAAATTATTCCTAGTCGTTTGGTAGTACAGAACTTCAGTGTTGCTGAAAAAAAAGTCATGCTTTCATCTTGCACTCATCAGGACAAATTCACAAGAATACCACTTGTAAAGGGAACAACAATTTATACTGCATGCTGAATGGTTGGCAAGTGGACTCTAATTGGTAGAGGCATTGCCATGGAGAATGCATCATTGAACAGTTAACCACCAAACTATTGTTTAAATTCAAACATAAGTGAGCCACAATGCGAGCCCAATAGATAATCTTAAACAGATTGTCAGTGTAGTTCTTAGCACAATCATGGGTAAAAAAAATTTCACTCAGCGGGCGGGCACACACCCGACCCGACTGAGTGTAAAATGATGCGCGTTGACGTTGGGTGAGCGTCCTGATGTCATTGCCCGCTCGCACAGAGTCGGCAGCGCACCCGCCAACAATTAAAAGGCCTGCTAAGGCCATTAAAAAGTTAATTAAAATAAATTTTTGTCGCTGCCCATCCAACCTTACGGTTGGCGGGCAGGCGAAAACGTCAAGCGGCCTTTGCACTTTTTTGGAAACCTCATCCACGGGTGGGATGAGGTTTCCAAAAGCAAATAAAAATAAAATAAAAACTTTACATTTTTCATTAATAACAACATGTCCCTGCTCATGTGACAGAGTCGCTCACCTGGCTCACACTCCCCTCCACCTGCACAGGCAGCGCTGAGCAGTGCTGCGTGTGTTTCACACTGGGCAGGCTTAATTGGACCACCAGTGTGAAATTGCCTTCCGGGCCTGACCGCAGACTGCAGTCGGCTTCCAGACCGCCCCTGCCCGCCCCCGCTGAGCCCGCATGCCAAGGGCAAAATTCTGCCCAAGGATTGTTTAGCAAGTGTTGTCCAATTGTTGAAACACATGTTGGACACTTATGTTTTGAGTTCTGCAAGCATGGACTGGCTGGGTACGGTCAGTACTTTGCCTGTTGCGAGCAGCCGAAGGGATGTGCTGTTCAATACGATCTGCCAGTCATTGGGACATACAGCCTGCAAACCTGGCGTCACACCAGCACTGAAATTCATATACCACATTACTCATTTATGTGATACGCAGAATATCTTTTTGGTTTGATGGCAACATCTTGTAAGTGGAGAATATCATTTGTGTTGCTACTGCATAGTAACAGCGTGCAACAGCTATCTTCACCTCTTGTTCAAATTTTTGAGTCACCTTACCCTTCCAGGTTAATCTGAGGTAGACTGGGCATTTTCAGGACCGAATATGGTGGCCTTAGGCCCATTCATGAGTTTATGCAATATACAGTGTGCAGTGATCTGGTCCGGGTAGCCATTATCCCACAGGATGGCTTTGATGTGCCCTATTTTCAGCACCAAACTTCCACAAAGAGTAAATGACTTGGGCCCTATTTACGAGGTTGCCAATAAGGCCAATCTTATAGCATGTGGAACTGTAGGAATGCCTATGGCGTATATTGACCATGAAGGTAGGCTTGCAGTAGACACTAATGGAGAACCCACTGGTAGATTCCTCAACTAGCACGTCGAGGAAAGGGAGCTCATTTCACTGCTCCATTTCAAAGGTGAATTTGAGCACAGGATGGAGCCCATTAAGATGTGTAAGGAAATTCATGCAGCTGCAGATTCAAATTTAGGAAACGTAACATCTACATATCGGAAATATGCAGGGCACAGGAGGTTACTGTCATTCCATTGAAGGCGCATTTCTCATGGAAACTGACAAAGTTGAGCTGGGCCTAGAGGGGATCCCATGGCAACACTATCTATTTGGGCATAACAACATCATGGTGTTGTTAAAACTGAACTCAACTGCACAAGTTGCTCAGTTCATAAGTTCAATGAATACAGATTCAGACAATGGCAGCACATCTAGATCACCATGATATAGTGACACAGCGCAAATGTCTATGGCTTCCTTGAGCTGTACATTTCTGTTTTTTCTGTGGTGGTTCTTCCACTCCTGTGTCAATTTCTTAGACTAAAATTCAAATTGTAGTTTTTCTCTGTACAGGGTAATGTTTTTCTATTGTGAAATCTCAGTAAGGGATTATTGTCAGCCCTGAGAAACAATTATGTTCACAGCATTACAAAGATCATAAGTTTCAGGTCACAGGAGGAGACTGCTCTTCAGCATGATCACAAATAGAGTTAAGAGAGTCTGGACTGTGGCAAACACAATAAAGCTCCTGCGGCTAACCTTACCTGGGAATGAGTCTTGTGGATGCCATCTCTACATCCGTTAAAGATATAGACACTTCCTCCATGGTCTTCCTCCAGAGGAGCTCCAATAGCTACATCATTGTATCCATCCATGTTGATGTCACCTATATTTGAAATGGCAACTCCAAATCTTGCATTGGTAATGCTTGATATTCCTGTCAAACTCTCCTTAGCTTCAAAAGTATTCTGTTTAACAAAAAAAAAGCATAAGGATGAAAAGCTGGAACCAATGCTATCAACTGCTCATAATTCAACTGATTAGAAGGAGCTCTTCAATATTTAGCTAAGTTCATGCACCTTGTGGCATTTTATACATTTTCATGAGGTCCTGAGAATCACTTTTGAAAATTGCATAGGCTTGACTTTTGTGACCCACACCCCAGGGAATGCCCACTACTCCAGAGAATGTCCAGCTGCCCAGGGAATGCCCAGCTCCCCAGGAAATCCCCAATGCCCCTTTCCTGGGAGCACCTTGCCCTACACTCCATAGACATGGGAATGATGGAATCTTTCAAATAAGGCAGAAGGGGACAGTGCCAAGTTTTCAGCACACTGAATGGGAGTCCAGTGCTGGGGAGACCCAAAAATCAAAAGCATTGTCATTTGCTTAAACCTCCAAGGATTGAGGGTAGGCCTAAGATTTTCAAGAAGATTTTTATTCTGTAGGTGGAATCCCTCTCTCCCAATGTTATCAAGATCTAATCAGGACCTGAAAGAAGTTATGAGGTTCCAATCTCTAAATCCTGAGAAATCTGCTGCTGCACTACACTTGCCTATCCTTTCCACTAACTCTAGTCCCAGGCAGAAGGCTTGCGCTGGGGTGGAACCTGAACTCTATCAATGCTAAGGATAAAAACTTTACAAGTATTGCTGAAAGAAGAGAAATGCTATCAAAGCCTTTCCCTCGTCAGCACAGCATTGCAAGATAAACCAACAGAAAAGGGAACAACAATTTATACAGCATGAGAAGAGAGTGCTGTTGGTTGCCAAGTGGACTCTGACTGATAGAGGCGTTACCATGGGAAATGCAGCAGAGAACGGTTAACTGTTAACTGCCTTTGTTTCAAATTCAAACCAGGCAGATCAAGTCTAATTGGTTTAATTCATTGTTGGAAAAGGTGTAATGCTGGACATGCTCCCTCTGTCTGCAAAGGATGGCACCATGTGTGTGGCTTCTAGCACGCATAAGTGAGCCACACTGCAAGCCCGACTGATAATCTTAAATTGTTTTTTAATGTAATTCTTAGCACAATCAGGATTGTTTAGCAAGTGTTGTCCAATCATGGAACCACATCTAATGTTGGACCACAATGTTTTGAGTTTTGCAAGTGCGGGCTGCATAGGTAGGGTCAGTACTTTGCCTACTGCTGAAGGATTCCTTCACATTTTCAAAGACCTTACAGGACTTGTATGTCAATAACAATGCTGCATTCAACACTGATTGCTTATTCGCCAAGAAACCACTCAAGGAAGCCATAGACAATTGTATTATGTCACTACATCATGGCGATCTAGACATGCCACCAATATCTGAATCTGTATTCATTGAACTTGTGAACTCAGCAACTGGTGCAGTCAAGTTCCATTTTAATGACACCATAGGCAAATCTTTTCCTGAACTGCACTAAGTGTGGTGGCAGATGTGAATAAAGATGTTTCTCCCATCGGCCAAAAGGCAGATGTTTGCGCCATATCGTCCATTTCCCGCCTCGTTAATTATGCAAGCACAGGAAACATGCTGTATCACTAACAGGGGGCCTCTGAATTGCCCGCCATGCCATTACCTCACTCCAGCTGCCATATCTAAACTGTAGCCGCGCACACAGTGCTCAACACTTGTAGCCCAGGACTGCTCCAACGAAGACATGGCCCCGAAAGCCAAGAAGAGTTCAGTGACCATTGTCACGAATCACTGGCGATAGTGCACTGTAATATCAAGCCGCACTGTTCCCCGAGCTGCGACAAATGTAAAAGGTTTGACCAAACAACCAGATTGCCCCAACTCTACCTGTTTAATTTAGATGAACAGAATACGAACATCAGGTTTGTAAACTTAATAAGTAAATAACCGTTTGTTGAACAAACAGTCTGTAACTAGTGGCAAAAGAAAGAAATATGAACTGCTAACTTCTAATTCAATAACTTAAACCACACACACACACGAATCTTAGGGTGAGATAAAACAGTTCAACAGCACCAATCCAGGGTACAGGATTAGATGGGTTGATTTTGATTGATGTCTTCCAAACTCCTTGCAATTTGTGTTGATGGCACAAGGTGGTCTCCCAGCACTTTCAGTCTGTGGTTCACTGGTTGAAAAACTTGCTTTTCAATGTCTCTACTATTTTCCCCTTTTCCTCCTGACAGGGGTTTTCAGAGAAAGCAGGTTACAGAGATATGAAGGATACCCAGCTTGCTATTATGGCAAAATTGCTGGAATCTTACATACACAGGAGAGAGAAGTTTCAGGTCTTCCCTCTTTGCAAGCTAGGAGCTGTTCTGCCTGCGCTGTTACCACACAAAACCCTGGTCACCTGTTCAGGAGCTAATTAAAATGCTGTCATTAGGCAGTTCCCCATAGTCCTGAACTCCTTTCCGGCACCATTCTATTCTCGTATGGCACTCTGTTCCAGGATAGCAACATTGTAGATATTCCTCATCCTATTCCAGCGAACGTCTTCCAACTGCAGCCATGTAATTTTTAAAGCCACAGTCCAAGAAAAATTAAAAACAGGTTCTTTACACCATCCCTGGAATGCCTTTTGGAGGCTCACCCTGATGTCCACAACCCCTACTCTGGCCTCAGGAAGTCCAGCAATCTCACCACGCCAGCTTGGGAGGTGGTGGCAGTGTGATCAGTGCCAATGCTGCACTGAAGAGGTTGGCCACCCAATGCAGAAAGAGGATGAATGATCTCATCTGTGCCGTCAGGGTGAGGCAACTATCTCATCACTCTGAACTCTCACTCTCAAGCCCTTCACACATTCATTGGCATCTCACTCACTGCCAGGAACATCACCACTCACTCTCTCACACACCCCCTCACATTTTCATCTGGTCTCATCTCCTCTGAAAACTGCCTCCTCAACCTTTACCATCTTGAGGTCACTTGCACAGATCAACATGTGCCTTGACACACACCCTGGTATGCCCCCCTTCCCCAGTACAGCCCTAGCCCTGCAGCCACCAAAAAGCCACGCCTGCCTTACCGTTGGGTCTGGTAGGTAGAGACCTGCCCATTAGCCCCCCTAAAAAGTGACGTGGTGCTGCCTGCGAAGCCTGGCACTGATGATCGCAAGTGCTGCCTGAAGCAAGGTAGGCAAACGGACCTCAAAATCCCAAGCAAAGTGCAGGTCGCCAGGTTCATGTTGTTTATGTACCATTGTGAAACACATCGGTGTGCAATCACGCTGATGTGAGCTCATGATCCAACATGGGTGGGTGATTCCAGTGATCAGGGCTTATAATGAGATGCCAAAAGTATTGAAATTAGGTTCCTGACGTTTGGAGGCGGGAAATGCAGCCCGCCATTGACGGATGGAGAAGATGATCACAAACTGATTTGATGACAACGTAAAACCGATTTTTGCAGCAATTTAATTTAAACATTTGATGTCTCCTCTCGCCGCTTGTCTGTAAACAGGAAGGTGGTTTGATTTTGATTTCCCCCTTTATAAGTGGAGGCGTATTTTCACTAATCCCTCAGTTTTGGTGTGATCCAATTTCTATTGACACTTCACAGCAAACCCAAGATAGAGTAAAATCAGATGGGGGTCATGTGACTACCACCTCTCCCCTTTGGCTTGAACAAAGGATGTATAGTCCTTTGTCTGGATTCTTGAGACGGTTAATACTTCAACCGTTTATAATTTCAAAAGAGATTTCTGGGTCCTGTGTCTTATCAAACTGGTCATCTCCATTGGCCGGGCCTGGCCTTAGAAATGTAATTGGCCTTTGTACAATTCCCTTCGATTTGATCTCTGCAGTCACAGAGGTCATTAGCATCTCTTCAGAGATAATAAGGCGGCAGCTATTCTGAATGCCAGGAAGTTGCTTTTGTTTGAGTCTTAGCCAGTCATGACTTCAGTCACTTTAAAGCCTTTGTCCAGTTTAAAAAAATGATAAATTGGTCTTAGCCCCATGACATTCACACACAGGACCCTCTCTTTTACAGGCAGGAGCGTGTGCAGGCATGAGGTCTTTTCCAACTAAACAAAAGCTTGGCGACCACCATTCCCTGGTTCATTCCACATGGCAACACCTTGACCAGAGTCGACATGACTGGCTTGAATTTAAAACAAAAGCGTAGCAATTAACAGTTAACTCTTCTCTGCTGCATTCCCTATGGTAACGCCTCTACCAATCAAGAGTCCACTTGCCAACTGATCAGCACTCTCTTCATGCAGTATAAATCATTATTCCCTTTACTGCTGTTTTATCTTGCATAGCTGTCCTGATGAGTGCAAGATGAAAAGCTTTGACAGCATGACTCTTTCTTTCAACAATTCTCAAGTTCTGTACTACCAAACAACTATAAACTTACACTATTCTTGTATGTGACTGGAGCAGGGAGGAGATAGAAAATTCTACGATTATGTCCCTGTCTCTGAGATAAATGAAATACTTGAGTTGGCCCAAGTGGATCAAATATCAGTGCAAGAGCATTTAGGGGACAGTGACTATTGTATAATAAGGTTTAGGCTGGTCATGGAAAAGGACAGGGAACAATCCAGAGTACGGATAATTAATTGAGGGAAAGTCAACTTCCATAGTATGAGAATGCATTCGAGTCGTGTGAGTTGGAATCAAATGTTGGCAGAAAAGACAGTGGCTGAACAATGGGCTACCTTCAAAGAAAAGGTATTGCAGGCAATGTCAAGGTATATTCCATTGAAGGAGAAAGGTAGAACAAATAAATCCAGTGCACCCTGGGTGATGTGAGAGATAGAGGTGAAGGTGAAAAGAAAGAAGTGTGCACACGTCAGATGTCAGGTAGAAAATATTATGGAGAATTAGGCTGAATATAGAAGGACCAGACCAAACTAATAAGAAAAGCAGGGAGAGAGCATGAAAAGAGACTGGCAGCTAATAGTTAAGGAAATCCCAAGGACTTCTATAAGCATATAAATAATGAAAAGGATGGTAAAAGAAAGAGTAGGGCTGAATAGGGATAATAAAGGGAATTTGCAGCTGAAGGCAGGAGAAATAGCGGAGGTACTAAATGAGTACTTTGCATCTGTCTTTACAAAGGAAGAAGATGCTACCTAGGCTGAGGTGAAAGAGGAGGTACACTAGAAGAATTTACAACTGAGAAGGAGGAGGTTTCAGAAAGGCTATCTTTACTTAAAATTGATAAGATACCAGGACTGGATAAGATGCAACCAAGGGTAATAAGGGAAGTGAGTGGAAATTGCAGAGACACTAGTGACAATCTTCCAGACTTCCTTCGACACAGGGGTGGTGGAAGCGGTCGTGGAGCCGACGGCCGTCCACAATCGGCTCCGCACTGCAATTTCACGTGGGCGGGCCAATTAGGGCCCACCCAGCATGGATTGCGAGCAGTAGCGCTGGCCCAGGGAGGTGTTGGGGGGGAGAGCCAGGCCTAGTGGGCAGTTTGCACATGCGCGCGAAAGAGCGCTTCAATCTCCCTGAGGCACAGACCTGCCTCGGAGATTAAATGCTTTATGAAAAAAAATAAATACATTAAAAACTTAATGAAACATGTCCCCTCATGTGACTGACATATGAGATGGGACATGTTTTTATTTTTCAAAGAAATTTTTTATTTAATTTGTAATAGCTTTAGGAAACCTCATCCCACTCATGGATGAGGTTTCCTAAAAAACAGTAAGATTGGATCGGTAGCGTAAAGTTCAGCTTAATTACCTTGTTAATGGCCTTAATAGGCCTTTCAATTATCGGCGTGCGCCCGCCGAACGAAATATCGTGCAACTTCTCGATGATGTCAGGACGTACGCCCAATGTCATCGAGCATCATTTTACCTTTCGGCGTGTCGGGCGCACACCGAATGTAAAATTCTGCCCATGGAAACCATAGTTCTAGACATCATGTTTCACTAACTTGCTGGAATTTTTTGAGGAGGTCACAGAGAAGGTTGATAAGGGAAATTCTATTGATGTGGTGTATATGGATTTTCAAAAGGCATTTTATACAGTGCCACACAACAGACTTTTGAGCAAAAGTCTAGCTCATAGAATAAAAAGGAGAGTAGGCACTTGGATAAGAAATTGGCTGAGTTACAGGAAACAGTAGTGGTTAATGGATATTTTTCATACTGGAGGAAGGTTTGTAGTGGAGTTCCCCAGGGGTCAATATTGGAACTTTTGCTATTCCTGATATATATTAATGACCTAGACTGTGATGTTCAGGGCATAATTTCAAAATTTGCAGATGATACAAAGATTGGAAACACTGTCAACTACGATGAGGATAGTCTTGAACTTCAAAAGGACATAGACATGTTGGTGGATTGAGCAGACAGGTGGCAGATGAAGTTCAATGCAAAGAAGTGTGAGGTGATTCATTTTTGCAGGAAGGATATGGTGAGACAGTATAAAATAAAGGGAGAGATTCTAAAGGACGTGGAACAGAAGGACCTTGGTGTATATGTACGTAAGTCATTGAAGATGACAGGGCATGTTGAGAGAACAGTTAATAAAGCACATAATATCTTAGGCTTTATTAATGTGGGCACTGAGTACAAGTGTAAGAAGGTCATGTTGAACTTGTATAAGACACTAGTTAAGCCTCATCTGGAGTAATGTGTCCAGTTATTTTTTATTCATTCATGGGATGTGGGTGTCACTGGCTAGGCCAGCATTTATTCCTCTATGGGCAATAAAAATCTAATTGCCCTTCAGAAGGTGGTGATGAGCTGCCTTCTCGAACCATTGCAGTCTATGTGGTGTAGGTACACCCATAATGCTGTTAGGGAGGGAGTTCCAGGATCTTGACACAGTGAAGGAACAGCGATACATTTCCAAGTCATGATGGTGAGTGACTTGCGGGGGGAGCTTCCAGGTGGTGGTGTTGCCATCTGTCTGCGCCCTTGTCCTTCTAGATGGTAGTGGTCGTGAGTTTGGAAGGTTTTGTCTAAGGAGGCTTGGTGAGTTTCTGCAGTACATCTTCTAGATGGTACACACTGCTGCTACTGTGCGTCGGTGATGGAGAGAGTGAATGTTTGTGGATGGGGTGCAAATCAACCGGACAGCTTTGTCCTGGATGGTATCAAGCTTCGAGTGTTGTTGGAGCTTCACTCATCCAGACAAGTGGAGAGTATTCCATCACACTCCTGACTTGTGCCTTGTAGATGGTGGACAGGCTTTAAGTCAAGAGGTAAGTTACTCGCTATTGGATTCCTAGCCTCTGACCTGCTCTTGTAGCCACAGTATTTATGTGGCTAGTCCAGTTCAGTTTCTGGTCACTGGTAACCCCCAGGATATTGATAGTGGGAGATTCAGCAATGGTAATGCCATTGAATGTCAAGGGGTGATGGTTAATATTCTCTCGTTGGAGATGGTCATTGCCTAGCACTTGTCTGGCGTGAATGTTACTCCCATACTTGTGGAAGGATGTGAAGGCTTGGAGGGAGTACAGATGTGATTCACAAGAATAATTCCAAGGATGAAGAACTGTAGCTATGAGCATAGATTGGAAAGGTTGGGACTGTTTTCCTTCGAGTCAAGAAGGCTGAGAGGAGACTTGATAAAGGTATTCAAGATCCTGAGGAGTATAGACAGGGTAAATAGTGGGAAACTGTTCCCACTCAAGAGAACATCGAGAACTAGAGGGCACAGATTCAAAATAATTGGCAAAAGGAGTAAAAGTGATGTGAGGAAAAATGTTTTCACCCAGAGGGTGGTTGGAATCTGGAATGATCTTCCTGAGAGGATGGTGGAGGCAGGTTCGATCGAGGCATTCAAAAGGGAATTGGATTACTACCTGAAAAGAGAGAAATGTGCAGGGTTACGGGGATAAGGAAGGGGAGTGGGACTAGGTTGAATGCTCTTTCAGAGAGGCAGTGCAGACTCGATGGGCCAAATGGCCTCCTGCACTGTAAAGGTTCTGTGATTGTTATAAATGAGGAAGAAGATGTTGAATTGATAATTGTTGCTAGGTTGTGTTGTCCTACTTTTAAAATATAAAAGCTAGAAAAGGGAAAAGGTTTCTGGACCCAGACAATTCCAGAGATCTCCCCCCTCTTCTGCTTTCTCTCTATATTCCTCAATCTTTCCTTATAACAGAAATGCCTCCATTTATCTTTTGAGCCCAACTTCCTTTTTCCTTTTCATTCAGAGCTTAGGTGTAGGAATTATATTCTTTCAGTATCACCTTTCAGAGGAATATAGCCTATCCTTCAAAAAGCACCACTCAAGACATGACAAAATCTACCAGAGGCAGCGTCTGGCTGTCTGTGGTCTAAACGCACATGCTAAGGAGGACCGGCCCCCATTTCCTACCTTATCATTGAGACGGTAGACATAAACCATGCCCTCCTCTCCTCGTACATGAAAGAATGGAGCACCAACAAGAAGATAATCTGTTACATTGTCATTGTTTACGTCAATGGAGCACAGCTCTGAGCCAAAGTATGAGCCCAACTGAAACAGATAAATATAGTTATCAATTTTATCACCTTTCTACTATTTTATGCTACAACATCTTAAAATCATTTGTGTGGAAATTTTCATCATCAAGCAAACCTTTAATTTTGTACCAATGTTTTGCCAATGTTGAACTTTAGTTCCAAAGATGAACTAACCTGTTTCCCTGCAAGATGTTGGTTTATTTTGACAGGAGTTCCTGCCTGAAATACTAGGACTCTTCCAGTCAGGCTATGCCGAGGGGCTCCAGCAATGTACAGGTGTTGCCCACTCGCTCCCTTTATTGTAGCTACACTGTACCCTGCGGTGTAGAAACAGACATTACAGAGCTACAGAGATAGTAAGAGAAACTGGAAATCTAAAATAAAAACAAGAAATGTTGGAAATACACAGCAGATCCATCAGAATCTGAAAGAGAAAAGGCAAATTAACATTTCAGGTTGGGACCCTTCATCAGAAATGGTACATGAACACCAGCAAGCTCCCTTATGGGACTAACAAAAAGGGGAGAAAAAGGTAATCAGTTCATAGCCATATGATAACTATGACAAAAGGCAGCTCATGGACTTGGCAGCCAGTCAGTGGATGTATTCCAGAAGACAGAAAAAGATGAAAAGGTGCTGAATCACATGGGAAGATGAAGACATTCAAACTCTAAAGGGAAATTAGAAAGACAAAAACACTTCCAAAAATGCAGTTAAACTTTGACACATTTACAATTTACAGAGGAAGTCTAACTTAGGAGTTTTCAATGTCATTTGAAATGCAAATTTGGACCCACACAGGTATTTTAATATATAATACATATGGAATATTTTATAAAGGAAAATATTCTATATATCTGAAATTTCTTCAATTTAAAAAAAATGCCAATTTAACACCGGCCCATACATACTCAAGTTGATTATCATGGCTCAGTGGATATCACTCAAGTCTTTGGACCAAAAGGTTGCGGATTAAATGTCCTTCTGCAGAGACTTGAACACAAAACTCTAGACTAACACTCCCAGTGCAGTACTGAGGGAGTGCTGCAACAACATCAATAATTCGCATTTATATAGCACCTTTAACATAGTAAGTATCCCAAGACACTCCATAGGATCATTAGCAAACAAAATTTGACACCAAGCCACATAAGCATATATTAAGGCGATGACCAAAAGCTTGGTCAAAGAGTTAGGTTTTAAGGAGTGCTTTAAAGGGAGGGAAGAAAAGTGCTGAGGTTTAGGGAGGGAATTCCAGAATTTAGGGCCTTGACAACTGAAGGCATAGCCACCAATGATTGTGAGATTAAAATGGGGATCTTCAAGAGGTCAGAATTGGAGGTGTGCTGTCATGAAGCTATTAATGCATATAATATTACTGGAAAATATTTTTCTTTTAAAATAGAGGTTTAGTCTGTGGGTGTGTCTTAATTGGATTAAAGCCAGTTAGTCTGGGTGCTTTGATGTGTATTAGTTTTGAGATGTAAGAGAGGTAGAGTGCATTTGCATTTTTTGAATAGAGCATTCAAGAAGGCGAGTGAAATCTGGTACCTAGTTAGCAGAGACCAAGCAATATGTTTATGTTACTAATGAAATTGGTACAATGAAAGGGATTTTATTGTTAGAAGAGGGGGAGTTCAAAGAAACTGGTGATATAATGAGAATTTACATTCAATGAGGTGTACTGGATATAACTGATAGCAGTTTTCATGTGTGCAGGGCAGAGGCAATGTAAGATCAAAGTAGCTGTAAGCCTACAACTGTCTCCACAGGAACCAAAGTGAGAGAAACCTCATTTTGAGTTGGTAAGGTGAAAATGCTTGCCTGGTGCCTGGTTAAGTCTATGGGTTGCTGTTGCCTTAATGGAGATTAGTTTGGGAATTTTTTAAAAGTTATGATCGTAGTAATTTGTAACCATGAGTTTATATTTAACTTGTATAAATTAATAAAATGTTTCATTTAGTTTAATATAAAACCTCTCGAGAACTGATGGTTTGATTTCTGAATTTGGAGTTGTATCTCAAACATGCCACTTAAAAATATAGATTATGACAATTGTTTAAAGTTTCCCTCTGGGATTTTTAAATAATTCAGCTTTACCAACTGCTGGGTCAGAGCAGTGCAGACGTCTCGTAGAGCTGTAAAGCCAGAGGAGATTACAGAGATAGAGAGGGGCCAACGCCAGGTGAGATCGAAAACAAGGATGAGAATTTTAAAATTGAGGCATTGTTCAATTAAGGACCAACCTAATTCAGCAAGCACAGGGTGAATAGGACTTGGTGTGAGTTAGAATGCAGGCAACAGAGTTTTGGGTGAGCTGAAGTTTACAGAGGATAGAATGTTGGAGGCTGGCCAGGTGTGCATTGGAATAGTCAAATCCAGAGGTAATAAAATCATGGATGGGGGATTCAGCAGCAGATGTGTTGAGACTGGTGCAGGGTCAGGCAATGTTACAATGCACTGACAAAGGTTATGTCTCTTGGATCGGGTGTCTAAGCGAGGTCCCATTTGCCCCCTTAGATTGACATAAAAGCTCCAAGGGCACTATTTTGAAGAGCAAGGGGGAATTCTCCCGTGTCATGGTCAATATTTATCCCTCAATCAATTTCACTAAATTAGGTAATCTAGTGACTATTACATTGCTGGTTGTGAGTGCTTGCTATGCGCACATTGGTTGCTGTATTTCCTACATTTCAACATGACTACAGTTTCACAGAAGACATCAGTGTTGCAAAGGCCCAATTCTCATTTGCTACTCACACATTTATTTGTGTGCTATAGGTGCCTTTGATAATCAAAGGAACAAGGAAAAAGAAAAAGGATAGGAGTAGCAAAGAGAAGGTTTTAGCCCTACCTGGTCTTAAATTAATTTTGTGTGAAGATATATGGCCAGAATATTGCCGTTGGTGTGGGGGGCGGGCCCAACACACCTACGCACAAATGACGCGCGATGATGTCGGGTGTTGTGTCCCAACGTCATTGGGCATCATTTAGATATTTTGTTCGGCGGGTGCGCGCCAGAGGTGGCTGTGCGCCCGCCGAACTGTCAACGGCCTATTAAGGCCATTAAAAAACCAATTAAAGTTGTTAGCAACACTGCCCGTCCAACCTTAAGGTTGGCTGGCAGGCAAAGAGCCCAAGCGGCCTTTGCGTTTTTCAGGAAACCTCATCCACGGGCAGGATGAGGTTTCCTGAAGGTTTTATAAAATGATTAATTAAATTTTGCACAATTCACAAATATGTCCCAGCTCATGTGACATTGTCACATGATGGGACATGTTTATATAATTTGTTTCCTCCTTTATTAAAAAGTTTTACCATTGACTTAATCTCCCTGAGGCAGCTCCGTGCACAGACCCCGACTCTCCCTCCTCCCCCCGCCCGCACAGGTGGCGCTGAGTGCTTCCTGCTGTGCGTCACGCTGGGTGGGCCTTAACTGGCCCGACCATGTAAAATGGCGGCGCGCAGCCAATCGTGGGCAGCGATCGGCTCCGCGCCCACCCCTGCCCAGCCTGCCCAATATAGGTAAGATGCAGTCCTATGTATATTTGAAATAAATTTATAGTTTGGTTCAGTTCCAGTATTTGTTTACAGGGTATTGACATGAATAAAGGTTCTAAGAGTTTTATCAAGAAATTTTGCAAGGTGAAACATACCAAGGTAACCATAAGCTGCTTCAAGTGTTCCTTTGGACTCATTTAGAAACTGTATTCCTGTTTCTTTGTTGTACATTATTACTCCTCCACTCCAGTCATATGCTCCTACAGCACCAAGCAAAATGTTGCCCTGTAAAGATCAGAGATGTTTACTCCAGAGGAATTAACCATGACAATCACTAGGTTGTTCTTAGAAAAAGACATATTAATTTAATACAAGAAGCTGTATCCCGTGAACTGGTACAAAAACTGTATAAAGAGAAAATGTCATCTTGTCTGATTGCATCATAGCTCAATGTGTTGGAGACTAAGAGAATGTATAGCATGAGATCCTTTAAAAATGGGTGTGTGACAAAAATATAATTTTCATAACATTTTTCTGGTTTATTGTAAAGTAGGTTTATGGGGGTAAGTATAGGTGGTTCTGTCTGTGTGATTTAATTATATTTGGAGTCAAGTAGACCGCAAGCTTGAAATCATCAAAAGAAGCTAGGTGTAGAAATGTGCTTGAAAAGCTAATGAGTAAACATGATGCTGGCTTAGCATGTAAGGTGTGAAGGGAATTTGCATTTTTTTAGATAAATGAATGGATTGTTTGGATTTCAGAGGGATGTTATTCTGTTTACAACTAACCAGATAAGCAAGGCTAAGGAGTGTGTTTATTTTTCCCAAAGATCACTGACAATATTGGCAACATGAAAGTTTTTATATTATTAGGAAGATACAGGGCCGTAACCTCTGACTAGCTTCAGAAAGTGCTGGTCCACAGAAATAAGAAGAAATAAATACCTGGTCTTGAATATAACGTTGACACTTCTGTTCATTGGAGCTGCCTGGGGCCTGCATCGAAAGACTCCTTGCAGTCCCCAGTGAAGTCTAGGTCCAGTATATTCAAGGAGGCCATGCCCCCTTTTTACAGCACTAGCTGCTATAAAGCAGGTGCAGAGTCAGGCAATGGGTCAGGGGGATTGGTCCGGGGGTGGACAGAGTGGTCCGAGGTCTGGGCGGAGGGGTGGTGGTGTTGGAAGTCCAGGGGGATCCAAGGTCAGGTGGGGTCTGAGGTCAGGAGGAGGGTCCAAGGTCCGGGGATTGGTTGGGGGTGGAGGTGGGGGTGTCGGTGGTCGGGGCAGTCCGAGGGCAGGGGTTTATTAGATTGCAGGGGTTGTGGTTTAGGGGTCCGAGGTCGGTGGTGTGGGGAGGTGGGGGCGTCAGGGGTCGGCTGGGGGTGGTGTCCTGTGGGGGTGGTGGGGGGGTGGGGGTTCAGGGGTGTGATGGATTTCCATAGGGTTGGTCTGGGTTTTTTGCAATAGTTGCTCAGAAGTTAAAAGAGGTTTTAATTCTAACTTTTTTTGGGTAATTATTGCTACAACCCCAACGGAGCCATTGGAGTTTGCGATTTAAATTGTATTTTCGGATGGTTCCCAGTGCAGCGCAATTATCCAGAGGAAGTGTGCACTTCTGGGCAATTGCCATGCAAACCCTTACCTGGGAACTTGCCAGAGGGAATCCCCAGTGCATCTTTCAGATACCCCCCCAAATCTGATGCTGGGGAACGTGGAAATTATGGGCCTCAGCATCAAAGACATATGGAACAAAGAATTTACATATTAAAGAGAGGGAGACATGTATAAAAGGAGAATGAAATGCTATGAGAGGAGAGGGCCATCCAACAGGAGTGTGTGAAACAGCCTTCAAGAATTCTCCAGCCATTTTTGCATAAGTCTGCTATGTAAAGAAACTGAAGTTGGAGAAGCCATTTGGAATTCCACTGTCAAGCAGGTACTGTGTTAACTTGCTGGTTTTGTTTTAAATCTAAAATCTATTTTGGACTGTTACCTTAAAGAGGGTGTGTAACTGGGAGTCAGGTTAATTAGGAATTTTAGGAGTTGTTATAGTAGTAATTGTAGTCTTATGTTATATGTTTGAAATCTTTTATTTTGTTAATAAATATTCTAATTTAATTTTTAAGATCTCCAAAGGTCTTGGCGGACTCATTACTTCTGAATTCAGCGCACGCATCTTCTCATAATAAATACAAATTGCAAAACCATTGTGATAGTGCGACCAAGTGTCCCTTGTGGAATTGGTCCACCTGGCACACATCATCTGCCACATCATAACAGGTGAAAACATGCAACCAGTTCCTTTTGTGCACGGGATCATTGGTACAGCACTGCTATAGTCTGTAAATTTATCTCAGTAATCTAGTGATTTGTCGTATAAGTCAGTGAGTTAAACTAATCGATAAAGATAATCCCAGAAGTCTCCCAGATGGAGTGGTGAAGACTACTACAAGAGGAAGGTATGATGGATGCTTGAACGGACTAATACTGGCTGGAAACTTCAATATGTTGGGTGATAGCAAGAGGCCATAAAGAACTTCAGATGCCAAAAATTATTAGTGTGGTCATGGCCAAATACCTTGTGTGTGACTGTGTTCCCTGAGGTTATTTGCTGGTATGTTAAGTGTGTAAATGATGTCGTTTCTCCAATTATTTAACAGATCACCAACAAACACATATAAACTGTTCCAAAACACATTTTGTCTTTTGTACAGTTCTGTATAGATACAAGAAACCAAACATCTGTCGGTTATGTTACAAAAGGGCAATATTTTTGAGATGGTCACAAACTCTTGAACCAGGAAACACAGGCTCAAGCTTTGCAGAGTGTGGAACAGATTACCTTGGGCAGAGAGTGAAAGAGAAAATTTGTGAAAAATTGCACAGATATTAGAGACAGTGGGTGAATGAGAGCTACAGTTGTCAGCAGTCTTTTTCATTCTTGTACTCTCCCATGTTTATAAATTAAATATAATATGGAAAATATAATTTTATATCTTTCTAAAATAAATTGTTAGTCACAGAATGAATAAAAGATTAACAAAATCTCACATCAGCGGAGTAATGTGCACTAAATCCAGCTTGGGCCAGCTCCATCTGAAACGCACTAATGTTTATGCCCTGGGTACCTGGAAAATTAATGAATAAATAGACAATGTAAATAACGACAGTGAAGATAGGCAGCAACAATGATTTAACAAACCATATCAGACCTGGCAAGCATCATTCAATTGAAACAACAATCATTCATCAGCCCTGAATTTCTGCTGGGGTTCTCTGAGTCTCCAACAGCAACCCCAGCAGGAGACTGGTGGAACTCTTCCGAAAATCAGCTATAAGCAGTGTAGATGGAAGCATAAAATTATAGAGATACGTTGATAGATTAAGTGAATGTGCAAAATTGTGAAAATAAATGTAGGCAAATGTGTGAGGCAATCCACTTTGGACTTAAATAGGATATAACAGGGTACTTTGTAAATTATGAAAAGCTAGAAACAGTGGAGGTCCAAAGAAACTTAGGTGTCTAAGTACATAGATCTTTAAAATGTCATAGAAACATAGAAAATAGGAGCAGGAGTAGGCCATTCGGCCCTTCGAGCCTGCTCCACCATTCATTATGATCATGGCTGATCATCAACTCAATAGCCTGCTGCCGCTTTCTCCCCATATCCCTTGATCCCCTTTGCCCAAAGAGCTATATCTAACTCCTTCTTGAAAACATACAATGTTTTGACCTCAACTACTTTCTGAGGTAGTGAATTCCACAGGCTCACCACTCTCTGGACGAAGAGATTTCTCCTCATCTCAGTCCTAAATGGTCTACCCTGTATCCTCAGACTGTGACCCCTGGTTCTGGAACAGGTACAGAAAATAATCAAAATATCTAATGGAATGGTGACTTTTATATTGAAAGAACCAGCTTACATGGTGGCAGAAGTTATGCTACAGCTGTGCAAAGCCCTGGTTAGACCATACCTGGAGAACTGTGTTCAGTTCTGGGGATCACACCCTAGGAAGAATGTATTGGCCTAGGAGGGGATGCAGTGTAGATTTACCGGAATGATAGCTGGACCCTAAGGCACAGATAGTCATGGAGACTCTTCGGAGCTTCCAAAATAGCAGGCAGGACATGACTGTGGAAGTCCTGCCCCCATTTCCAACGGATTCCATTTTTGCTGGTAGGGGAAAGGAAGATGGGCATGATTCACACATAAGGGAATCTTAAACTCAGCAGGACCATTTGAACTCAGTGCTGAGGTCCAACAGGCCCTATTTTGGCTGCTGAAAGCGACTTAATGTGGGAGTCGCAAATTTATGGAGTAGATGTAAAGGCTCTTGATGGACGAATTAGGTCTGTATAACTGCTATGGTATGAAGTTACTTAAATCCCCAGCCCTTTAGAAATGAAACAAAAGCAGGCTGCAAGTCAGTGAGCGTTGAAAATCTCTGTTCTAGGAGTTTCAGTAGCTGTTTGTTGATATTTCCCCAAGGGTTAACATTATGTCATTGTGTGTTTGGCTGATTTCCAAAAACTACAATTATCTCAGCAGGCTTTTTTTGAGTGCATAGTTTGATTGACAGTTTAAAGGTTATTAGAAAGATAAAAGAAAAAAATTAAAAGATTAGCTGTCTTTTATGTGAGGTGTGAATAGAAGTTTGTTTTTGTAAAAGATTAAGCACTTGAGATTTTCTAAAAAAAAAGTTTAAATGGGCTTTTATGAATGGTTTTTTTTACGATCAAGTCTGCATAATGAAATTTCTATTAGATTTTTAAAATTTCCCAGGGTGAGTTGGCATGAAGTTATGAGGGGTCATGGGGGGTGGGTGGGGGCATGAGTTCGCATTCAGTTGGCATGGGGGCATGGAAGTGGCATGGGGAGTGGGTGGGGAGGTGATAAGGTGTGGGAGGTGAGGGCTAGAGGGTCTAAGTTGTACCTAAACAACCAGGACAAAATCCCAGAGAACTGAGATGGGTCTTTTAATAGCCTGCCTTGGCACTCAGCTGCCCTGGTGTCTGCCTCCGATTTTCTTCCATGACAGTGAGGCTGGCCTGATTCTACCCTAAACGCTCACCCCCCCCCCCACCCCCGCCACAACGCCACGCCACCCACCCACCCCCAGAGCAAAGATCCTGCCACCCAGGGGCCTTTCTACTGATGCAGGTGTGGCAAGTCAGGAAATTTCCTGACTCGAGCTATTCACCTCTTTAGTGAAAATCTGGGCCCAAGTGTTAAATTACAAGGAGAGATTACATAAACTAGGGTTGTGTTGCCTGGAATTTAGGGGCTTAAGAGATGATTTGATTGAGGTTTTCAAGATATTAAAGCGAACTGATGAGGTGGATAAAGAAAAACCATTTTTGGTAATTGGGAATCAAAACGAGGGAAAATAACCTAAAAATTAGGGCTAGAACTTTAGGAGTGAAATTAGGTAATAATTCTTCACACAAAGGGTGGTAGAAATTATGAAATTTCTTCTGAAAATGGCAATTAATGTTAGATCAATTGTTAATTATAAATCTGAGATTAATAAATTTTTGTTAACCAAAGGCACAAAGGGATTTGAGGCAAAGGTGTGTGTGCAAAATGCCCTACTCCTGTGCCCCATGGCTCAATATAGTGTACAGTTTGCATTATCCTAATACAGGGTTTCCAACTCTAGTTGGAAGTATTCTTGGAAGTTTCACTCCACCTAGGGAAGTTTGGCTGCAGTTGTACAGGGTGTTGGTGAGACCACATCTGGTCTACTGTGTACAGTTTTGGTCTCCTTATTTAAGGAAGGATATAATTGCATTAGGAGCAGTTCAGAGAAGGTTCCTAGGATGAAGGAGTTGTCATATGAGGAAAGGCTGAACACGTTGGGCATGTATCCACTGGGGTTTGGAAGAATGGGAGGTCATCTTATTGAATCATATAAGATCCTGAGGGGGCTTGGCAGGTTGGATGTTGAAAGGATATTTCCCCTCATGGGACAGACTGGAACTAGGGGACACAGTTTAAAAATAAGAAGTCTCCCATTTAAGACAGAGATTAGAAGAACTTTTTTTCACTCAGATGGTAATTAGGCTATGGAATTCTCTTCCCAGAGGGTGGAGGAGGCTGGGTCATTGAATATTTTTTAAAGCTGAGTTAGATAGATTCTTGACTGACAAGGAAGTCAAAGGGTATAGGGGGTAGACAGGAAAGTAGAGGCCACAATCAGATTAGCCATGATCTTATCAATGATGGAGCAGGCTCGAGGGACCGAATGGCCTACCTCCTACTCTAAATTCATATATTTGTATATCCAACCTTTCTGCTCCATGTTCCCACCATTGGCTGACCAGTATGACCATCCTCTCAGTGCTTTCTACCCCCACATTCTGGCCATTGGTCACCCAATACATCCAGCCTCATGGTGCCCCAACCCCAGAACAAATTAGAAAGTGAACAGACTCTCATTACCTTGATTGGATTAAACTGGACTGTCAGTAAACCATAACTTCTTCTCACCTTTGGTATTCTTAAAACTAGTAAACAAATGTTTTTAAAGAATTTTTTTTTTTTAAATCAGATATTTTTAAAACCCCTATAATTTTACTCCCAGAACACTTGCAGCAGTGTCCAGTAGATTCATCTTTAATTCTTTGAGACTTCAGGGACATTTTGGAGGGTTGGCAACCCTACTCCAATCTACTATCTTATAGGAGGGGAAATAATACAAGCATACGAAAGTTTAGTGATTCAGGGTAAATCTAACGAATAGATAAAGAACATCAGTTTGTGACCGTAGTTATGTCAGGCCAGAGGAAGCAATAGCCAAGGAATCGGTGTGGGAACATTACAGTTTCTAATTTACGTCAATGAGTTGGAATCAGAAATTCAATTTGGGAAAACTTTTAGATGACAGGAAATCAGTGAGATAAATCAGAAATTATAGAATGAATCAGACAAATCAGAGCCAAAGGGTCAGATTTTTGCCATCAGAGGCAGGAATTGGGAAGTGGGAACAACCCCGCATCGTGATTCCGCCTCTGTCAGCAGACTGCCAGGAAAAGGAATTTTCCTGGCCGCAAGGCCAACTTTATGCCAGAGGCGGGTCTGCTATCTCAATCTTCAGACCTGAGGAGGGAATCAAGGCAGGACAGGCCCAGAGAGTCTCGGCCGCCATTTTTTCCAATGAGTTACAATGATTCCTTGTATCCCTACCTGAAAATTTTGACATCATTTGCATTTAACAGTATTCATTTGCACTCATTTGAAATCAATTGCACTCAAAAGTAATCATTTAGAGAAATATAGAAAATAGAACCAGGAGTAGGTCATTCAGCTCTTCGAGCCTGCTCCATCATTCAATATGATCATTGCTGAACATCTACCTCAAAGCCATACTCCCACTCTTTCCTCATACCCCTTGACGCCTTTAGAATCTAGAAATCTATCTATCTATTTCCTTCTTAATAATATTCAGTGACTTGGCCTCCACAGTCTTGTGCTAGAGAGTTCCATAGGTTCATCACCCTCTGAATGAAGAGGTTTCTCCTCACCGTTGTCCTAAATGGCCTACCCCATAACCTGAGATTGTGACCCCTTGTTTTAGACCCCCCAGCCAGAGGAAGCATGATCCCTGCATCCAGTCTGTCCAGCCCTGTCAGAATTTTATACGTTTCAAAGAGATCCCCTCTCATTCTTCTAAACTCCAGTGAATACAAGCCTAGTCAGCCCAATCTCTCTCATACGACAGTCCTTCCATCCCAGGAATCAGCCTGGTGAACCTTCGCTGCACTCTCTCTATGGCAAGAATATCCTTTCTTAGGTAAGGAGACCAAACTGCACACAATATTACAGGTGTGGTCTCACCAAGGCCCTGTACAGCTACAGTAAGAAATATTTCCTCCTGTACTCAAGTCCTCTCGCAATGTAAGCCAACATACCATTTGCCTTCTTAACTGCTTGCTGCACCTACAAGCTTGATTTCAGTGATTGGTGTACAAGGACACCCAGGTCCATTTGTACATCAACATTTCCCAATCTATCACCATTTAAGCAATACTCTGCAATTCTGTTTTTCCTACCAAAATGGATAACTCCATACTTATCCACGTTATACTGCATCTGCCATGTATTTTGCCACTCACTCAACTTGTCCAAATCGTCTTAAAGCCTATTAACATCCTCCTCACCGCTCACATTCCCACTAAGTTTCAACTCATAATCCCGCCCAGTTTTGTGTCATCAGCAAACTGGGAAAAATTGCATTTGGTTCCCTCATCCAAATCATTTATATAAATATTGTGAATAGCTGGGGCCCAAGCACTGATCCCTGCGGTACCCCACTAGTTGCCGCCTGCCACTCCAAAAGAGATGCATTTATTCATACTCTCTAAAACTCGCTTTCACAGCCATATTTCCTTCCTCGGTGACTGTCTCTATCTCCGGCTTACTCCATGTGGATTCCAACTGAAGTTCCATCCCTCATGTTTCGAACCCCCCAGGATTACAGGTATCTCTGGGACATACAACGCTTCTCGGACTGCTGTTCTCGTCGCATCCTGAGATCCACACACAGTGCCATGCGCCGCCATATGAACACACTCGATCTCTCCCTCCAGCAGCACCGCCGCACCCTTTTTCAAAGCTGCGCGTGACCCCAGTTTCATTTTATTCTTCGTCTCATCTGACGCCTCAACAAGAAACTTTGTCTCTTTCTTTCAGCTGCAAAGGAACGCAAGCTCCAACAACTCTTCAACACCAACGCCCATCCAGGACCCTCCACCCCTGCCCGTCCCTCTGACCCCATCCCATCTTCCAATCCCAGCCCCGGCTGTATTTTCACCATACTCACTGACCTTCCCCTCTCTGATGCTGACGTCCAGTGTTCAGCAAAGGACTTAGTTTCATACCCTTACGCCATCACTTCAATGAATTTCAGGCTCGGCACGATGCTGAACTCTTCTTCCGCCGCCTTCGTCTCCGTGTTCACTTCTTTGGGCAGGAGTCCTCCCGCCGTTCAACGGATCCTTTTACCCGCCTCCAATATTCTCCCTCCACCTGGACCCCTCCCTCTGGATTCTTACCTGCTCTTGGACTTTTCATTGAGAACTGTCGGCGTGACATCAGTCATCTCAATTTCTCTGCTCCTCTCACCCACTCTAACCTGTCTCTTTCTGAACTTGCCGCACTCCGTTCTCTCAGGTCCAACCCTGACTTTGTCATCAAACCTGCTGACAAGGTGGATGCTGTTGTTGTCTGGCGCACTGACTCTAACTCGCAGAGGCTGAGACAGTTCCTCCTACCTCCCCCTGGACCATGACCCCACCACTGAACATCAAGTCATTGTTTCCAGGACCGTCACTGACCTCATCTCCTCTGGAGATCTTCCCTCCACAGCTTCCAACCTCACGGCCCGCTTCTACCTCCTACCCAAAATCCACAAACAGGACTGTCCTGGCAGACCGATCATGTCGGCCTGTTCTTGCCCCATGGAACTCATTTCTTGCTACCTTGACTCCATTCTCTCTCCCCTTGTCCAGTCTCTTCCCACCTACATCCGCGATTCCTCTGACGCCCTACGTCACATCAACAATTTCCAGTTCCCTGGCCCCAACCGCTTCCTCTTCACCATGGGCGTCCAGCGTCCAATCCCTCTACACCTCCATCCCCCACCGGGATGGTCTGATGGCTCTCCGCTTCTTCCTCGAACAGAGGCCCGAACAATCCCCATCCGCAACCACTCTCCTCCGTCTGGCTGAACTTGTTCTCTCACTGAACAATTTCTCCTTAAATTCATCTCACTTCCTCCAAATAAAAGGTGTGGCTATGGGTACCCGCATGGGCCCTAGTTATGCCTGTCTCTTTAAGGGGTATGTGGAACATTCCTTGTTCCAGTCCTACTCCGGCCCCCTCCCACAAATCTTTCTCCGGTACATCGATGACTGCTTTGGTGCCGCTTCATGCTCTCATCTGGACCTGGAAAAATTTATTAATTTTGCTTCCAATTTCCACCCCTCCATCATTTTCACATGGTCCATCACTGACAATTCCTTTCCCTTCCTTGACCTCTGTCTCAATTTCTGGTGATAGACTGTCCACCAATATTCATTACAAGCCTACCGACTCCCACACCTACCTCGACTACAGCTCCTCACACCCTGCTTCCCGTAAGGACTCCATCCCATTCTCTCAGTTCCTTCGCCTCAGTCGCATCTGTTCTGATGATGCCACTTTCCAAAACAGTTATTCTGACATGTCTTTCTTTCTTAACCGAGGTTTTCCACCCACGGTGGTTGACAGGGCCCTCAACCGTGTCCGGCCCATCTCCCGTGCTTCCACCCTCACACCTTCTCCTCCCTCCCAGAACCATGATAGGGTCCCCCTTGCCCTCACTTATCACCCCACCAGCCTCCACATTCAAAGGATCATCCTCTGCCATTTCCGCCAACTCCAGCATGATGCCACCACCAAACACATCTTCCCATCACCCCCGCCATTGGCATTCCATCGGGACCATTCCCTCCGGGACACCCTGGTCCACTCCTCCATCATCCCCTACACCTCAACCCCCTCCCACACCTTCCCATGCAACCGCAGAAGGTGCAACACCTGCCCCTTTACTTCCCCCCTTCTCACCGTCCAAGGGCCCAAACACTCCTTTCAATTGAAGCAGCACTTCACTTGCACTTCCCTCAATTTAGTCAACTGCACTCGCTGCTCCCAATGCGGTTTCCTCTACATTGGAGAGACCAAACACAGACTGGGTGACCGCTTTGCGGAACACCTTCCGCAAGCATGTCCCAGACCTCCCTGTCGCTTGCCATTTCAACACATCACCCTGCTCTCATGCCCACATGTCCGTCCTTGGCCTGCTGCAATGTTCCAGTGAAGCTCAACGCAAACTGGAGGAACAGAACCTCATCTTTCGATTAGGCACTTTACAGCCTTCTGGACTTAACATTGAGTTCAACAACTTCAGATCATGAACTCTCTCCTACATCCCCATCCCCTTTCCGATCCCCCCTTTTTTTCTAATAATTTATGTATTTTTTTAATATATTTTTCTTTTCCCTCCTATTTCTATTATTATTTTAAAATTTATTTCCATCCATTGTTTTATCTCCACCTTTTAGTCTATTTCGATCCCTTCACCCTACCCCACCTCCACTAGGGCTATCTGTCATTTGCTCGTCCTGCTTTCTATCCTTAATGTCACCATTAGCACAACCTTTAGATAATATCACCACCGTCAACACCCCTTTGTCCTTTTGTCTATGACATCTTTGGCAATCTCTTCTTTGCCTCCACTGGCCTTCTATCCAGCTCCACACGTCCCGCCCCCCTCAAACAGTTTATATTTCACCTCATTTCTATTTTTCTTTAGTTCTGATGAAGAGTCATACAGACTCGAAACGTTAATTCTGTCTTCCTCTCCACAGATGCTGTCAGACCTGCTGAGTTTTTCCAGCTAATTTTGTTTTTGTTTCAGATTTCCAGCATCCGCAGTATTTTGCTTTTATTCCTACTCTTTGTTTCCTGTCTGCTAACAAATTCTCAATCCATGCCAATATATTACCCCCAATCCCATGTGCTTTAATTTTGCACACTAACCTCTTATGTGGGACTTTATCAGAAGCTTTCTGAAAATCCAAATACACCACGACCAGGATTTTACACCCCCGCTATGACATGTCACTCCCAGCGGTTGCGGTGAGCATTTAAATCTCCATTCGGTTCGGCGGGACTGTAATATCCCGCCAGGCAGGAGGGACCAGAAAATCCTGGCCCAAACCCACTGGCTCACCCTTATCTATTCTACTACTTACATCCTCAAAAAACTCCAGTAGGTTTGTCAAACATGATTTCCTTCTCATATGTCCATGTTGACTTTGTCTTATCCCGTTGATATTTTCTAATGTCCCATTATCACATCCTTTATAATAGACCCTAGCATATTCCCTACTACTGATGTTAGGCTAACCAGTCTGTAATTCCCTGTTTTCTCCCTCCTACCTTTTTTAAATCATGGGATTACATTTGCCACCCTCCAATCTGCTGGGACTATTCCAGAATCTACAGAATTTGGGAAGATAACAACCAACGCATCTACTATTTCCATGGCCACCTCCTTTAGTGCCCTGCGATGTAGATTATCAGGCCCTGGGGATTTATCAGCTTTCACTCCCATTAATTTCTCCAGCACTTTTTTTTTAGTAATACTAATTTCCTTCAATTTCTCCTTCTCAATAGACCGTGGGTTCCCTAGTATTTCTGGGAAATTATTTGTGTCTTTCTCCATGTAGACAGAACTAAAGTAGTTGTCAAATTGCACTGCCATTTCCTTGTTCCCTATTATAAATTCTCCCATTTTGGACTGTAAGGGACCTATATTTGTCTTCAATAATCTTTTACTTTTTACATACTTATAAAAGATTTTACAGTCCACTTTTATGTTCCTTGCAAGTTTACTGTCATATTCTATGTTTCCCCTCTTAATCAATCTCTTGGTCCTCCTTTGATGAATTCTAAACTGCTCCCAATCCTCAGGTTTGCTACTTTTTCTAGCAACTTTATATGACTCCTCTTTGGATCCAACACTATCCTTAATTTCTTTTGTTAGCCATGATTGGACCTGCTCCGAGCGCAGAAAGGGATTCACTCAGCTGCCTAACCTGTTGAGACCCGAGCCAGTTCACACTGGAGAGAGACTGTTCACCTGCTCCAAATGTGGGAAGGGATTCACTCACTCATCCCACCTGGTGACGCACCAGCAAGTTCACACTGGGCCTGTAGTGTTTTTGTGCCAGAAAGGAATGTACAACTGTTGTATTGCATACATTCGTTCCTTAGATATTAGCCATTGCCTATCCACCGTCATGCCTTTTAATGAAGTTCCCCAATCTACCTTGGCCAACTCACACCTCATACCTTCGTAGTTTCCTTTGTTTAGATTTAGGACCTTAGTTTCGGATCAGACTACTTCACTTTCCCTCCTAATGAAGAATTCTATCATGTTATGGTCACTGTTCCCTAAAGGACCTGGCACAACAGGATTATTAATTAACCCCTTCTTATTGCACAATGCCAAATCTAGGATAGCCTGTTCCCTAGTTGGTTCCTCAAAATACTGCTCCAAAAAAATGATCTTGTCTCCACTCCAGGAATTCGCCTGCCACTGTATTATTGTTAATTTGGTTTGCCCATTCTTTATGTAGATTTGAGTCACCCAGGATTACTGTAGCATCCTTCTTAATTTCCTGTTTAATGCCATCCCCTACCTTACCACTACTGTATGGAAGCCTATGGACAATGCCCACTAATGTTTTCTGCCCCTTGTTGCTTCTTAGCTCCACCCCAATTGATTCTACATCTAGATTTTCTGAATCAATAAATATCCTCCCTCACTATTGAACTGATTTCATCCTTAACAAACAATGCCACGTACCTCCTTTTCCTTTTTGCCTGCCCTTCCTAAATATTGGGTACTCTTGGATATTCAGTTCCCAGCTTGGTCACCTTGCAGCCACGTTTCCGTAATCACAATCATATTACAGCCCTTTACATCTATTTGCGCTGTTAATTTATTTACATTATTACAAATGCTCCATGCATTCAGATACAGTGCCTTTAAACTTGTCTTTTTAACATTTTTACACATGTTTTTTGTACTTTGGCCCTATTTGCTGCTAGCCCTTTTTTCCTTTGCCTTCCGCTTTCGCTTTCTACTTCTCTGTCTTTCATTCCTATCTTTGTTTCCCTCTCTTTAGTCTCCCCGTTCAGGTTCCCATCCCCCTGCCACTCTAGTTTAAACCCTCCCCCACAGTACTAGCGAATACCCCTACGAGGATATTGGTCCCAGTCTTGCTGGGCTGCAACCTGTCCAGCTTGTACAGGTCCCATCTTCCCCAAAATCAGTCCCAATACCTCAGGAATCTAAATCCCCCTCTCCTATACCATCTCTCCAGCCACACATTCATCTGGTCTATTCTTCTATTCCTGATCTCGCTAGCACGTGGTACTGGGAGTAATCCTGAGATTACTACCTTTGAGGTCCTGCTTTTTAATCTATTTCCTAACTCCCTATATTCTGCTTTCAGAACCTCATCCCTCTTTTTATCTATGTTGTTGGTAGTGATATGAACCATGACCTCTGGCTGTTCACTCTCCCCCTTCAGAATGTCTGCAGCCACGCAGTGACATTCATGACCCTGGCACCTGGGAGGCAACATACCATCCTGGTGTCACGTCTGTGGCCACAGAAATATCTATCTGTTCCCCTTACAATAGAATCCCCTTTCACTATTGCTCTCCCACTCTCTTTCTCCCCCTCTGTACAGCTGAGCCACTCGTGCTGCCAGGGACTTGGCTCTTGCTGTATTCTCCTCTCCCCCTCTGTACCTGAGGCCTGGAGTCTGGTGGGTGGGAGGTGGTGGGTAGGCGTCTGAGACTGCAGGGTGGGTTGAAGGCCTCTGAGACTGGGGGTGGAGTGGAATCCTCTGAAACTGGGTGGGGGGATGTGAAGGCCTCCAAGAGTGGGGTGGTGTGGAGGGGAGGTGATGGCCTGTGAGACTGAGTGGGTTGGGAGTGGGGGCAAGGGGGGGGGTGATATAAGCCTGATATTGGGGGGAGGTGAGGGTCATCTGGGGCTGGGGCTGGGGCGGGGCTGGGTCACCGGGAGGAGATCAGGTGGGTGGAAGTGAACCACCAGGGAATCCTGAGGGTATGGGGATGTGGTGGTGAGGGAGGGTGTGCTGAAGGGGGAGGAAGGCGCCAGGGACACTGAGACTCATGTTGGTCGTCCCACGTCCTGCATGTTTTTTCCCCAGGATGGCAATTAATGAATGAATAAAATGAATTCAGAACTGATGGGGATCTGGTGGTGCCCTCAAGCACGTTACAGGGGAAAGGTTTCTTGGACTAAATGATAAAACTGAATAAATGCAGATATTAAGTAATTAATTTCCTTGCATTTTTTAATGTGGGTTGTCTTTGAGCACATTTGCCATCTTTGAGGGCATTTGATAGCTTCGGGTGCATTCAGTAGCTTCAAGCGCACTTGATGCCTTTTGAACACCTTTTGCCTTTGATCAAATTCAATTTCAAAGATGGCAGATCGCTGCTGCCTGCATGAAAAACCCATTCCCAATCGGAACATTTGATGTCAAATGATTGTTGATCGGTTTTGAGCACATTTGAAAGCAAAAATGATGTAAAAATTTTCAGGTGTGGAATTAAGCCAAATGAAAGGATTGGTACAAAGAAAGAAGGCAGGATGCAGCTTCCATGATGGTGCGCTTATCCTGGAGATGTGAAAGCAATCAGAGAAAATGGGTTTTAAAATACTCAGCCTTAATTGATATTTCATATATGAATAGACATCTTATATTGTTGTCAACTATGTACCACAATTTGATCAGTGTAAATATTATGCTCAGGAGAAAGAACAGTAATAGATAAATATACCTTCAATTCCAACAATATTTTTCTCTAGACTTGCCAGGAGACCATCTAAAGCAGCGTAGTTATCCACCTGGAATACGTGCTTCTCATCTGGATCAGAAGCAATTAGTTTCAGCTCATTCATTGCTCTTTGTCTGGTAAAAATTGATCCAACCTTAGTGGAAATACAATGAGAAGTTCATTCTGTCAGAATTCTACTGATCTTGTCCACATGATCTGTTCCATGGCTTGACCTTTCACTCAGCTACATAATAGAATCAAGATCCCAGAGAAATTTTGCAAAGTTGCTGTATAACTGAGAGGGAACTGGCTGGACCACAATGCAGGCTTTACCGCATCACACAACTAACTGTCTAGAGACCGGAATGCCAATCCCCCGCTGAATAGTTAAAGCTAAATTTCCTCCAACCTCCAAATGAACCTAAAAGACACTCTTGACATCACTCAAACTCTAATAAAAACGTTTCTACTTATAAAGCCTCTTTTCACACTGAAATGTTGTAAAGTTTTTCATACAATCAGTTTAGTTTGAAGTGCAGAACCTGTTACTTTCACTATAATTTGTAATCATGAAAGTTTCTGGACAAATTAAAACTCAGCAATTACTGAAAAACATGACACATACAGACCTAACTTTACAAGAGAAGACAGAAGTGCATGCTGATATTAGCTGAGAGGTGAGGAGGGAGCAGGGGGAGTTTTTCTGAGGTTGGAAAACTCAGATAAACAGATTTCTCTCAGAGTTTGCAGAATCTAATGTCAGGATCTGATTAACACCTTTTATCCATGTTTCCCGGTCACAGCCAGCCAGCCAGGCTGAGAGGCACCTATCTGCAACAGGGGAGTGTAAAGCAGGGAGGGAGGAATCGGAAAAGTTTGGGAGTTGGAGGAATGATCGAAGGCTGTCGGGAAGATCAGAAACATCTGTGTGTGGGGGACGTTGTTAGAGATTTTAAGGGGTGGAGGGGTAAAATTGTAAGGGACAGAAGTGAGATCCTAAAGGTCAGGGTAGGGTGAGATTGGAAGTGCCAGAAGCAGAGATTGGGGGCTGTAACTGGGCAAGAGGAATGGATTAGAAAGATTGGGATGGGGGAGTCAGGGAGGAGAGTTGGAAGATTGCGACTCAGCAGGGGCGGTGTCCGATTGCAGGGAGGGGTGCGGGAAAGACACTTAGCTGCCGAATTCAGAAATCTACATCTCCCTCTAGCTCTTTTTAATTATTTCATGAGAGGTGGGAGTTACTGTCTAGGCCAACATTTGTTCCCCATCCCTAATTGCCCTTGAGAAGGTGATGGTGAGCCACCTTGAGTCAATCTGGTGCTGTTAGGAAGGGAGTTCCAGGATTTTGATCCAGTGAAAATGAAGGAACGATGATATAGTTCCAAGTCAGGATGGTGTGTGGCTTGGAGGGGAGCTTGCAGGTGGTGATGTTCCCATCTGCCTGCTGCCCTTGTCCTTCTATGTGGTAGAGGTCACGGGTTTGGAAGGTGCTGTCGAAGAAGACTTGGTGGGTTGCTGTAGTGCAGCTTGTAGACAGTACACACTGCTGCCACTGTGCATCGATGGTGGAGGGAGTCAATATTTAAGCCCTTGGATGGGGTGCCAATCAATCGTTACGGGGAGACGGCGGGAGAATAGGGTTGAGAAACTTATCAGCCATGATTGAATGGCGGAGCAGACTCGATGGGCTGAAAGGCCTAATTTCTGCTCCTATGTCTTATGGTCTTATGGATTGTCTTGAGCTTCTTCCTTGGTAGTGGAGCTGCACTTATCCAGGCAAGTAGAGATATTCTATCACGCTCCTGACTTGTACTTTGTAGATGTGTTGGAAGAATGTTTGGTGCCTCACTAAGAGGTCTGGAGGCTTGTATGGTTGAACATAAACCATTATAGATAACCCATTACTATACACATATCCAAGGTACTGCCATGTATGCATGCTGTCTCTGTACAGGCTCCTCCAGACTCTACTCTCCAAACAGTCCACCTTCATGTGACTCTCTATATCAAACTTGGGCAGTGCTGTTCTCCAGTCCAACATTAACCCTTGCTCTGCCCGAACACCCTTATACTACACCTCCTCCTAAGTCCTTACCCAAATGTATTTACGTTACAATCTTACATTACATGCTATCCCTTCTCCCCAATCCAAGTCTTTGACTTTATAAATTCAGGTGGTCTGGGGGCTTGACAATTTTTCCAGATCTTGTTCTGTCACATTTGGAGGAATGATGGTCCCAGTTGTTTTGGGTTGACTTTATCGGTTTGGCATTGAAATTGTAGTACTTGGTGTTTCCGGTACTTGGTTGTCTCCATTTGATTTGCTTTTTGAGCTCCTTTGAGTTGCATTTCACTTCATCGACAATCCAATTGCTGTATTTGGACACCGTGGGTTTGTCCAGTTCCTTCCAAAGGGAATGTTCACTCCATTTCATTCCTAGAGCGGACTTGGATTTTCTCTTTCCTTGGGATCCGCCATGTTCTTCCTGGATGTTGATGTTTCAAAAATAGAACCTTCATTTCCACTTGTTTCACAATTTCAGCCAAATATTTGTTTACTGTCTTATTTTCTAACCCTTTTTCAAGCTTTTCATTCAGCTCAGCAACTACTCTGGTGAAGTCAGTTGTCTTTGTTTCAGAGTTTTCTATGAAATCCTTATACGCACTTAACAACTTCACCCAGGCATTCAGTTCCTTTCTTAGTTTTTCTTCCATGGTCACTGACTGCTCCTTAGATTCTTCCAATTCACTCGTTAGATCCTCAATCTGTTTCTTAGAATTTTTCTTTTCCCAAAAGTGCCAACAATAGTGGCAGCTGATGCATCATTGACGGGACTTGGAGTCACCCTGCTTCAAATTCAGGAAGGCAGCAGGAAAAAATCCTGTTTTTTATGCCTCTCAATCACTGATAGAGACAGAAAAACATTAAGCAACAATTGGAAAGGAAACACTAGTGGCAACTTGGGCCTGCGAAAAATTTTATGGTGATCTAATGGGCTTCCAGTTTAGGATTGAGATGGACCATAAACCTTTGGTCACTTTCCTGAATTCCAAAGAAATCGCATTAAGATGCCTTCAAGAATACAGTGTTTCCAGCTCAGACTCATGCGCCAAGACTCTACAACAGAAAACATGCCTGGAAAAAGTCAAACAACTGCAGATGCTCTGTCGAGAGCTACAGTTGACCAGGCTACAAAACAAGACTTGACGCTCATCTCTGAGATTGAAGCATATTCTTCCACAAAAGCAAACACTCTACCAACCTCAGAAAAGAAGCTCAGAGAGAGTAGAGAAGCCCAGCTGATAGACACAGAGAGCAGTCAGGTCAGAACATACTGCCAAGGCTGGCCTGAATACATCCCAAGCAATCAGGTGTTAAGACTATATCATGAGTAGCAGCAACATCTGACAATTGTTGATGTTGGTCTTCTAGTCTTCAATGATAGGCTAGTAATTCCAAGAGCAATGCGAGAAGACATTCTCCAAAAACTCATCTGGGCAAAACAAAATGCAGAGCACGGGCACAACAGTCCATACGGTGGCCTGGAATTTTGAAAGCCATAGAAGAACTTATTTCGATGTGCCATACTTGTGTCATCAACAGTCAAGAAGTTACAGAACCATTACTGCCATCAACATTTTCGTCTAGATCTTGGCAAAGACCAGGAAAGGATCTCTTTGATTTCAGAGGAAAGATCTACCTCCTAGTTATGCTTGCGGGTTAGGGATCAGCAGACTCCATTCCACGACCACAGAAGCCATGGTAAAGGCCTTAAAAGACATTTATTCCACACATCGTTTCCGGATGAAATAGCTTCAGATAATGATCCACAATTCGTAAATGAACACTTCAGACAATTCGCTACCATGTGGATTTCACCATATGACCAGTTCGCCACATCATCCACAGGCTAATGGAAAAGCGGAGAGAGGCATGAAAACTATCAAAATGCTCATGAAAAGGAATAATGACCTAGATTTGGCTTTACTTAATTACAGGGTGACAAGGTCTTGGTTGTAAATAGTTGTAAATAAATAGTTTTAAGAAAAATGTAATACAGCCTATATCCAAATCACTCATAGTGTAAGAGGAATCTGATCTAACCATAATTCAGCAAGAAAAAAGGACAACAATCCAAACCAGTACCAGTAACTAAAACATCCATTTGTGGGGTGAAAAATTGAGGCTGACTACTAATCTGAGTATAGCATGTTGTGGCTGAAAAGGTGGGGTGACTTATATGTCGAGCATATACAAAATTGATTTTTTTGGGGCCAAAAAAATGAGGTAGTCTGGTAGCCAGGGCAACTTATATCTATCGTAAACTTTCCCTCCACGTCCTTCTCAACCTGTCTGCAGCCTTTGACACGGCTGACCACGCCATCTTTCTGCAAATCCTCTCCACTGCTGTCCAGCTGGGTAGAACTGGTCTCACCTGGTTCCATTCTTATCTATCTAATCGTAGCCAGAGAATCACCTGCAAAGGCTTTTCTTCCTGTTTCTGCACTGTTAGCTCTGGTGTCCCCCAAGAATTACTCTTTGGCCCTCTCCTATTTCAGATCTACACACTGCCCCTTGGTGACATCATTTGAAGACACAACTTTAGTTTTCACATGTATGCTGACGACACCCAGCTCCACCACAATGACCTCTCTCGACTCCTCCACTAAATTGCTAAATTATCAGATTGCTTATCCGATATCCAGTGCTGGATGAGCAGAAATTTCCTCCAGCTAAATGTTGGAAAAATTGAAGCCATTCTTTTCTGGCCTGCTCCAAACTCCGCAAGGGGCTAAGTAACTGAAGGTACAGCCACTAATGGTGGAGCAATTCAAATCAGTGATGCTCAAGAGGCCAGCATTAGATCATAGATATTTCAGAGGGTTGTGGGGCTGGAGGAGATTACAGGGATAGTGAGGAGTGAGGCCATGGAGAGATTTGAAAGCAAGGATGAGAATTTTTAAATCAAGGCTTTGCTTGACTGGGAACCAACATAGGCCAGCAAGCACTGGGATAATAGAGGAATGGGCCTTGGTGCATGTCAGGACATGGGCAGCAGCGTTTTTGATGATTCAAGTTTACGGAAAATAGAATGTGGGACATCAGCGAAAGTGCATTGGAATAGTCAAGTCTTGCAATAATGAAGACATGAATGAGGGTTTTGGCAGCAGATGAGCTGAGACAGGGATGAAATACTGTGATGTTACAGGGGTGGAAATAGGCACCCTTAGTGAATGCGCAAATATGAGGTTGGAAGTTTATCACAAGGTTAAATGTGACACCAAGGTTGTGAACAGGCTGACAACCTTAGACTCTGCCAGGGAGAGGGCTGGATTCAGTAGATGGGGAATGGAGTTTAGAGCAGGAGCCAAAAACAATGGCTTCATTCTAATATCAAGGAATTAACTTCTCTGGAATGTGATCAACTTTTCATTGTCTCAATATTGGTGCAAAATGCAAAAGTAAACAATTCATCATAGCTCCAATGGCTATATCCCACCAAATCATCTTCATCATCTTAAAACAAGACGGTTTGCATCTGGGCAGGACCAGGAACAATGTCCTCGGGAGGTGGTGAGGGGTTGGCTCGTGTGGTCGGGGAGTGTTTAAACTAGAATGGCAGGGGCATGGGAACCTGAGCAGGGAGACAGAGGAGGGGGAAACAAGGATAGAAATGAAAAACAGAAAAGTAAGAAGCAAAAGTGGAAGGCAGAAAAACACAGGCGAAAAATGAATGGGGTCATAGTGCAAAATAAAGCTAAGATGACTAACGAGGTTAAAAAGACAAGTCTAAAGGCATTGTATCATAATGCATGAAGCATTCGCAATAAAGTAGTTGAATTAACAGAGCAAATAGATATAAACGGTTATGATATAGTTGCAATTACGGAGACATGGCTGCAGAGTGACCAAGGATGGGAACTGAACATCCAGGGGTATTCAATATTTAGGAAGGACATACAAATAGGGAAAGGAGGTGGGGTAGCATTGTTAGTAAAGGAGGAAATCAATGCAATAGTGAGGAAGGATAATGGCTCAGAAAATCATGATGTGGAATCTGTTTGGGTGGAGATAAGAAACACCAAAGGGCAGAAAACATTGGTGGGGGTTGTCTATGGGCCCGCAAACAGTAAGGGAAGGCATTAAGTAGGAAATTAGAGATGCATACAATAAGGGTACAACTGTAATCATGGGTGACTTTAATCTACATATAGATTGGACAAACCAAACTAGCAATAATGCTGTGGAGGAAGGTTTCCTGGAGTGTGTACATGATGGTTTTTTAGACCAATTTGTTGAGGAACCAACTAGAGAGCAGGCTATCCTAGACTGGGTATTGTGCAATGAGAAAGGATTAATTAGCAATCGTGTTGTGTGGGGTCCCTTGGGGAAGAGCGACCATAAAATTGTAGAATTGTTCATTAGGATGGAGAGTGAAGAAGTTGAATCTGAAACTAGGGTCCTGAATCTAAATAAAGGGAACTATGAGGATATGAGGCGCAAGTTGGCAATTATATATTGGGAACCTTACTAAAAGGGTTGACAGTGGATAGGCAATGGTTAATATTTAGGGAACGTATGCATGAATTACAACAATTATTCATTCCTATCTGGAGCTAAAATAAAACAGGAGAGGTGGCTCAACCATGGATTACAAAAGAAATTAGGAATGGTATTGGATCCAAAGAGGAGACATATAAAATTGCCAGAAAAAGCAGCAAGCCTGAGGACTGGGAGCAGTTTAGAATTCAGCAAAAGTGGACAAACAGATTGATCAAGAATGGGAAGAGTATGAGAGTAAACTTGCAAGGAACATAAAAACTGACTGTTAAAGCTTCTATAAATGTGTGAAGAGAAAAAAATTAGTGAAGACAAATGTAGGACCCTTACAGTCAGAAACAGGGGAAATTATAATGGGAAACAAAGAAATGGCAGAATAATTGAACACATATTTTGGTTCTGTCTTCACAAAAGAGGACACAAATAATTTCCCAGAAATTTTAAGGAACCAAGGGTCTAGTGAGAGGGAGGAATTGAAGAAAATCAGTGTTTAAAAGAAAATGGTGCTAGAGAAATTAATGGGGTTAAAGGCTGAAAAATCCCCAGGGCCTAATAACCTATACCCCAGAATACCAAAGGAAGTGGCCCTGGAAATATTTGATGCATTGGTGGGTCATCTTCCAAAATTCTATAGACTCTGGAGCAGTGGTAAATGTAACCCCACTATTTGAGGAAAAGAAAAAACAGAGAATTACAGACCTGTTAGCCTAACATCAGTAGTGGGGAAAATGCTAGAGTCTATTATAAAAGACATGATAACAGAACACTTAGTAAGCGGGATTAAAGGGATTAGACAAAATCAGCATAGGTTTATGAAAGGGAAATCATGCTTAACTAATCTACTAGAGTCTTTTGAGGATGTAGATAAGGGAGAACCAGTAGATGTGGTGTATTTGGATTTCAAGAAGGCTTTTGATAAGGTCCCACATAAGAGGCTAGTGGGCAAAATTAAAGCACATGGGATCGGGGGTAATATACTGGCATGGATTGAGAATTGGTTGACAGACCGGAAACAGAGAGTGGGAATAAATGGGTCTTTTTCCGGGTGGTAGGCGGTGACTAGTGGTGTACCGCAGGGATCAGTGCTTGTGCCCCAGCTATTCACAATATATATAAATGACTTGGATGAGGGAACCAAATGCAATATTTCCCAGTTTGCTGACGACACAAAACTGGGCGGCGTTATGAATTGTGAGGAGAGTGCAAGGAGGCTTCAGGGCAATTTAGACAAGTTGTGTGTGTGGGCAAACACATGGTAGATGCAGTATAACATGGATAAATGTGAAGTCATACACTTCGGTGTGAAAAACAGAAAGGCATAGTATTATTTAAATGGTGATATATTGGGAAATGTGGATATACAAAGGGATCTGGGTGTCCTTGTGCACCAGTCAATGAAAGTAAACAGGCAGGTGCAGCAAGCAATTAGTAATGTAAATGGTATGTTGGCCTTCATTGCAAGAGGATTTGAGTTCAGATGTAGAGATGTCTTACTGCAGTTATATAGGGCCTTGGTGAGCCCACGCCTGGAGTATTGCATACAGTTTTGGTCCCTCTCCCTAAGAAAGGATATACTTGACGTAGAGGGAGTGTAACGAAGGTTCACTAAGCTAATTCCGGGGATGGCAGGACTGTCGCATGAGGAGAGATTGATTCGACTGGGCCTGTATTCACTAGAGTTTAGAAGAATGAGAAGGGATCTGATTGAAACGTATAAAATTCTAACAGGGCTGGACAGACTGGATGCAGGGAGGATGTTTCCCCTGGTTGGGGAGTCTAGAACCACGGACCATAGTCTCAGGATACAGGGCAGGCCATTTAGGACTGAGATGAGGAAAAATTTCTTCACTCAGTGGGTGGTCAACCTGTGGAATTCTCCACCACAGAAGGCTGTGGAAGCTGGGTCACTGAGTATATTCAAGAAAGAAACTGATAAATTTTTGGATACTGGGGGCATCAAGGGGTCTGAAGAGAAAGTGGGAATATAGCATTGAGATAGAGGATCAGCCATGATCATGTTGAATGGCAGAGCAGGCTCGAAGGGCTGAATGGCCCACTCCTGCTCCTAGCTTCTGTGTATTCTATGTATTCTAATTTTTAAAAAATGTTCTAAATGCTTTATATAGCGCTAGGAATTAACCCTTTGTCAGTTGAACCTAAAAGGCATAATTCAAATCAAACCAAACATCCGAGCAGGCTAAATTGGTAAAAGTCTCAAAATGTTACACAAATATTTCTGTGTTCCAGTGATGGTTACACTTTTTCCGAATTGAGTTAGTAATTTATGGGTTAAAATCTCACTCCAGGATTTATACTCTGAAATCAAAGCCAATACTCCAATGTAGTATGTAGTGCATGTTGGAGATGTCATCTTTCAGATGAGATGTTAAAGGCCTTGTCTGCCCTCTCAGGTGGACATAAAAGATCCCAATGCATTAGTTTGAAGAAGAGCAGGGGAGCTATCCCTGGTATTCTGGTAAATACTTATTCCTCAATCGTTAACACAAAAAGAGGAGTGTGAGAGGGGGACCCTGGGACAGGCAGTCAGCCGTACCTGGAGAAGAGTGTGAGACGAGGGCCCTGGGACAGGCAGTCAACAACACCTGGAGAAGAGTGTGAGACGAGGGCCCTGGGACAGGCAGTCAACAACACCTGGAGAAGAGTGTGAGACGAGGGCCCTGGGGCAGGCAGTCAGCAGCACTTAGAGGAGAGCAGGAGTTTACCTGTGAGGGAGCGGAGCGGCTGAATAAAGAGCGGAAGTTTACCTGTGAGGGAGCGGAGAGGCTGTATAAAGAGCGGGAGTTTACCTGTGAGGGAGCGGAGCGGCTGTTTAAAGAGCAGAGCGGAGTTTACCAGTGAGGAAGCCGGTTCTCACCCAAACACTCAGCGGTGCTGGAATTTGAAAGGGGTGATGTCTGGGCAAGGGAGAGAGCTGATTGGTAGGTAGTGGGTAAGTGTTTTTTTCCATGTTAAAGCGACATTACAGAAGGTCAGAGTCTCAGCATTTGTTTTTTTTAGGAAAAACGAAATAGTTTTCTACTTGACTTAAATTTAAGGAAATAATCTTTTAATAAAAAACAAGCAAAAAAGTACAACAAGGGAGCTCAGTCCCAAATGTTGTCCGGCCTGCAGCAGGTGGGAATTCTTAGACACGCGTTGCCGTCTGGATGACCCCATGTGCAGGAAGTGCCACCGGCTTGACCAGCTTGAGCAACGGGTTTCGGAGCTTGAGTGTCAGCTGGAGACACAGTGGTGCATCCGCGAGGCTGAGGGTTACGTGGATAGCACGTTTCTAAATGTGGTCACCCCACAGCTTAAGGAAGTGCAGTCAGAGAGGGAATGGGTGACCATCAGTCAGAAGAAGGGAGGCAGATAGTCAGGAAAGCCCCAGAGTGCATCTCACTCAAGAACCGTTTCTCTGTGTTGGAAAACAGTGAGGGTGAAGGTTCCTCTGGAGAGTGCAGCTAGAGCCAAGTTCACAGCACTGTGGGTGGCTCAGCTGCACAAGGGGGGAGGAGTAAGAGTGCAAGAGCAATAGTAGTAGGAGACTCAATAGTGAGGGGTGCAGACAGGTGCTTCTCCGGTCATAGACGTGACTCCAGGTTGGTGTGATGCTTCCCTGGTACCTGGGTCAAGGATGTCACAGAACGGCTGCAGGGCATTCTGAAGGGGGAGGGCAAACAGTCAGAGGTTGTGATTCACATTGGTACCAACGACATAGGTAGAAAGAGGGATGAGGTCCTGCAACAAGAATTTAGGGAGCTAGGTAGCAGATTAAAAAGCAGGAGCTCAAAGGTTGTAATCTCTAGATTATTCCCTGTACCACGTGCTGGTGAGTATAGGAATAGGAGGATAGAGAGGATGAGTGCGTGGCTGAAGAGATGGTGCAGGAGGAAGGGCTGTAGTTTCCTGGATTACTGGGTCTGGTTCTGGTGAAGGTGGGGCCTGTACAAGTCGGAGGGTCGCACCTGAACCGGAACGGGACCAACATCCTTGCGGGGAGGTTTGCTAGTGCTGTTGCGGTGGGGGTGAGGTTTAAACTAATTTGGCAGGGGGATGGGATACAGAGTGGAGGTACAGTAGGGGGTAATGCACAGCCAAATATAGAGGAGAAACTAAGTTAGTCTGGAAGGCAGAGTAAATATAGACCTGTTAAGGCACAAGGGAATAATGAAAGGCTGGATTGCATCTATTTTAATACAAGGAGTCTTACAAGTAAGGCAGATGAATTGAGGGATAAAAGTAAAATACTGCGGATGCTGGAAATCTGAAACAAAAACAAAAATAGCTGGAAAAACTCAGCAGTTCTGACAGCATCTGCAGAGAGGAATATAGTTCTGATGAAGAGTCATACGGACTCAAAACGTTAACTGTATTCCTCTCCGCAGATGCTGTCAGATCTGCTGAGTTTTTCCACATGAATTGAGGGCATTGATTAACACATGGGGATATGATATTGTTGCTATCACAGAGACATGGTTGAAGGAAGGGCAGGACTGGCAGCTCAATATTCCAGGGTATAGAATCTTCAGGTGTGACGGGGGGAGGGGGGTGTAAAAGAGGAGATGGCATTGCACTATTGATCAAGAAATCAATTACTGCAGTAAGGTGGGATTGTATCTTAGAAGATTCCTCGAATGAGGCTATATGGGTAGCACTTAAAAACAAAAAGGGGGCAATCATTTTGCTGGGCGTGTACTAAAGGCCTCCAAACAGTCAGGGGGAGATAGAGGAACAGATATGTAGGCAAATCTCAGAGAAGCATAAAAATAATAGGGTAATAATAGTAGGGGATTTCAAATTCCCCAATATTAACCGGGATAGTCTTAGTGAGAGAGGCTTAGAGGGGGCGGAATTCTTAAAGCGCACCCAGGAGAGTTTTTTGAGCCAGCACATAGAAAGTCCTACAAGAGAAGGGGCGGTACTGGACCTAATCTTAGGAAATGAAGCTGGACAAGTAGTAGAAATGTCAGTGTGGCGGCATTTCGGGGATAGTGGCCATAACTCTGTAAGATTTATGGTAGTTATGGAAAAGGACAAAGATGGACCAGAAATAAAGGTCCTGAATTGGGGGAAGGTCGATTTCAATATGATAAGGCAGGATCTGGCCAAAGTGGACTGGGAGCAGCTACTTACAGGAAAGTCTACATCAGACCAGTGGGAGTAATTCAAAAAGGAAATAGTGAGAGTTCAGGGCCAACATGTTCCCGTAAAGGTGAAGGGTAGGACCAACAAGTACTGGGAACCCTGGATGTCAAGGGATATAGAGGATTGGATAAGGCAATAAAAGGAGGCTTATGGCAGATACAGACTGCTGAAAACAGCAGAAGCCCTAGAGGAGTATAGAAAGTGTAGGGGGGCACTTTAAAAAGTAATTAGGAGAGCGAAGAAGGGGCATGAGAAAACACTAGCGGGCAAGATAAAGAAAAATCCCAAGGCATTTTATAAATATATTAAGGGCAAGAGGATAACCAGGGAAAGAGTAGGACCTTTTAGGGACCAAAGTGGCAATCTGTGCGTGGAGCCGGAAGACATAGGTGAGATTTTAAATGATTACTTTTCACCTATTTTCATTATGGAGAAGGACGATGTAGGTGTAGAAATCAGGGAGGGGGACTATGATATACTTGAACAAATTAGCATTGAAAGGGAGGAGGTATTAGCGGTATTACTAGGCTAGTGGATAAATCCCCAGGCCCAGATGAGATGTATCCCAGGCTGCTATGTGAGCAAGGGAGGAAATTGCAGGGGCTCTGACACTCATTTTCAAATCCTCTCTGGCCACAGGAGAGGTGCCAGAGGACTGGAGGATAGCAAATGTGGTACCATCATTCAAGAAGGGTAGTAGGGATAAACCAGGTAATTACAGGCCAGTGGGTCTAACATTTGTGGTAGGGAAACTATTGGAAAAATTTCTGAGGGACAGGATTAATCTCTATTTGGCGAGGCAGGGATTATTCAGGGCTAGTCAGGAGTACTGTGTGCAGTTCTGGTCGCCACACTATAGGAAGGATGTGATTGTACTGGAGAGGGTGCAGAGGAGATTCACCAGGATGTTGCTGGGCTGGAGCATTTCAGCTATAAATAGAGACTGGATAGGCTAGGGTTGTTTTCCTTAGAGCAGAGAAGGCTGAGGGGGGACCTGATAGAGGTACACAGAATTATGAGCAGATAGATAGGCTAGACAGGAAGAAACTTTTCCCCTTAGTGGAGGTGTCAATAACCTGCAGGCATAAATTTAAGGTAAGGGGCAGGAGGTTCAGAGGCCAATTGAGGAAAAATTTTTTCACCCAGAGGGTGGTTGGAATCTGGAACACAGAGTGTTCCTGAGGGAGTGGTAGAGGTAGGAACCCTCACAACATTTAAGAATTATTTAGATGAACACTTGAAATGCCATAGCATACAGGGCTACGGGCCAAGTGCTGGAAAATGGGTTTAGAATAGGTAGGTGCTTGATGGCTGGCAAGGACATGATGGGTCGAAGGGCCTGTTTCTGTTCTGTATAACTCTATGACTCTAAAAACAAATTATCTGGTCATTATCACATTGCTGTTTGTGGGAGCTTGCTGTGTGAAGAGTGCCTGTTGCATTTCCTACATGACAACGGTGACTACACTTCAAAATAGTGCTTCAATAGGCTGTAAATTACTTTGAGAGATCCTGAGGCTGGGTAAAGCATTGCACAAGTAAATGCAGCACAGTTTATTGGCATTGACCCGTGGTACTGATTCCTTGACTATTCCCACAGACAATGGAGGTTTTGTTTCTTGGGCATCCATTAACCCGTCGCTCGTCAGGCTGGATCCATAATCCTCAATCGCTCACAGAGGAAGGCAAGCTCCGAGACTATACTACCATCATCTCTCGCAGATGGAAGGATGCCAACCTGCCCAACGGATGGAGGTTTTTACAGCACAGGAAACAGTACTGGACAAACAAATCTTTGACAATTACTGAGTCAACACCAAGAACCTGACATTAAGAAACTTACCCCAACAGCTATACGTGTCACATTCACCATTTTACTCGAGTTGACAACATCTGTTAGGTTTCTCTCATCCCTGAATATTTCTCCATCTGTCACCACAATGATAAACCGTTTGGCATTTTTGCTGGAGCCTTGTGTTTCATTGAAAATGTTGTCACTGTGAATGTACAAAAAAACATTAAAGCAGCAGCTCACAGGCACATTCCATGGCCTGAAGTCTTCACTTTTTGTGTGATTTAATTTTGTAATATGGTGGCATTAATGTTTTGAGAAATAAAGAAAAAAGTTGAGTAGATTGTCCAAGTCACTGAAGAGGATGAGGTAGCTCATATGCAAACTTGCATCAGAAAAGCACACACACTGGGGGAGCTGTTACATAGGGCTGCATTTTTGCAGAGTCAGTGAGACTCCATGAACCTTTAAAATGGCAAATTCCAGAATTCCCAGACCCATTCCCAGCACCCCCAATTTTCACCAGCACAGAATAAAGGCATGGACATAGAAATGCCATTGCTTGGCATGGAGGGCATGAGGGGTCATGGGGGGGGCGGTAGAGGAGCATGGGTTGGCTTGAAGGGTATGTGGGGTCTTGGGGGTGGGTAGAGAGGCATGGGTGGGGCATGGGGAGTGTATGGGGGTGTGAAGGGTGAGGGTTGGAGGGCCGAATACTAAATAAAGTCCTTTAAAGCAGCCTTTAACCAGCCCACCTCAGGACTTAAAAATAAAAACAAAAAACTGTGGATGCTGGAAATCCAAAACAAAAACAGAATTACCTGGAAAAACTCAGCAGGTCTGGCAGCATCGGCGGAGAAGAAAAGAGTTGACGTTTCGAGTCCTCATGACCTTTCAACAGAACTGAGTAATATTAGGAGAGGGGTGAAATATAAGCTGGTTTAAGGTGTGGGGGTGGGGGGAGAGAAGTTGGGGGGGGTGGTTGTAGGGACAAGCAAGCAGTGATAGGAGCACATAATCAAAAGATGTCACAGACAAAGGAACAAAGAGGTGTTGAAGGTGGTGATATTATCTAAATTAATGTGCTAATTAAGAATGGATGGCAGGACACTCAAGGTACAGCTCTAGTGGGGGTGGGGTGGAAAGACTGACAAGGTATTACAGGTATAGATATAAAAATAATGGAAAGAGGTGGGAAAAGAAAAATCTATATAAATTATTGGAAAAAACAAAAGGGAGGGGGAAGAAACGGAAAGGGGGTGGGGATGGAGGAGGGAGTTCAAGATCTAAAGTTGTTGAATTCAATATTCAGTCCGGAAGGCTGTAAAGTGCCTAGTCGGAAGATGAGGTGCTGTTCCTCCAGTTTGCGTTGGGCTTCACTGGAACAATGCAGCAAGCCAAGGACAGACCTATGGGCAAGAGAGCAGGGTGGAGTGTTAAAATGGCAAGCGACAGGGAGGTTTGGGTCTTTCTTGCGGACAGACCGCAGGTGTTCTGCAAAACGGTCGCCCAGTTTGCGTTTGGTCTCTCCAATGTAGAGGAGACCGCATTGGGAGCAACGAATGCAGTAGACTAAGTTAGGGGAAATGCAAGTGAAATGCTGCTTCACTTGAAAGGAGTGTTTGGACCCTTGGACGGTGAGGAGAGAGGAAGTGAAGGGACAGGTGTTGCATCTTCTGCGTGGGCATGGGGAGGTGCCATAGGTGGGGGTTGAGGAGTAGGGGGTGATGGAGGAGTGGACCAGGGTGTCCCGGAGGGAACGATCCCTACAGAATGCCGTCGGGGGGGGTGAAGGGAAGATGTGTTTGGTGGTGGCATCATGCTGGAGTTGGCGGAAATGGCGGAGGATGATCCTTTGAATGCGGAGGCTGGTGGGGTGATAAGTGAGGACAAGGGGGACCCTATCATGTTTCTGGGAGGGAGGAGAAGGCGTGAGGGCGGATGCGCGGGAGATGGGCCGGACACGGTTGAGGGCCCTGTCAACCACCGTGGGTGGAAAACCTCAGTTAAGGAAGAAGGAGGACATGTCAGAGGAACTGTTTTTGAACATAGCATCATCAGAACAGATGCGACGGAGGCGAAGGAACTGAGAGAATAGGATGGAGTCCTTACAGGAAGCGGGGTGTGAGGAGCTGTACTCGAGGTAGCTGTGGGAATCGGTAGGCTTGTAATGAATATTGGTGGACAGTCTATCATCAGAAATTGAGACAGAGAGGTCAAGGAAGGGAAGGGAAGTGTCAGAGATGGACCATGTGAAAATGATGGAGGGGTGGAGATTGGAAGCAAAATTAATAAAATTTTTCCAGGTCCCGACGAGAGCATGAAGCAGCACCGAAGTAATCATCGATGTACCGGAGAAAGAGTTGTGGGAGGGGGCCGGAGTAGGACTGGAACAAGGAATGTTCCACATACCCCATAAAGAGACAGGCATAGCTGGGGCCCATGCGGGTACCCATAGCCACACCTTTTATTTGGAGGAAGTAAGAGGAGTTAAAGGAGAAATTGTTCAGTGTGAGACTTGGCAGCCACTGTGGCTGCCTCTGAATTGTTTCAGGGGACGTAAGACCTGACTCCAATTAACATCCCTCCCACCCCCCACCCTGAATGAAAATCCCGCCTTTGCAGGCACTTTCCCCTGAGGCAAGTGCGCCAAGCCGGGAAATTTCCCAACTCCTGCTATCCATCTTGAAGGTGAAAATCCAGTCCATTGTTGTTTTTTTTATAGAGCTCAAAACAGTGAGAAGGAGATCAAGGAGCCCATCAGAAAAGACATACTAAAATGATTATCATTGCTGAAAATTGGTAAGTCATCTGATCCGGTTGGAATGAATCCTAGTTTTCTGAAAGTAGCAAAGGTAGAACTAGCAGAGGAATTGGTTGCAATCTTTCAATCCTGATTGGATACAGGAGCAGTGCTAGAGGACTGCAGGATTATACCACTGTTCAAGAAAGGGAAGAAGGATATACCAGGAAACTACAAACCAGCCAGCCGAGCATCAGTGGTGGGGAATTTATTGGAAACCATTAGCGGGATCAAAATTGAGTTTAATTTCGGAGAGACATGGGGCAGAATTTTGCCGTTGATGGGTGGGCGGGCCCCATTGGCTCGTTGGCGGGTGGACAGCCGACCCCCACCACTGAAACAGGGCCCGCCGCCATTTTGAGTGGGCGGGCCAATTAAGGCCCGCCCAGTGGCCTGCCTGACAGGAGGCGCTATGCGCTTCCTGTGCGGGAGGGGTGGGGGGGTGCGGGGGGGAGGGGGGAGGGATTCCCCATCTGTCAAAGTGCTGTCTCAGGGAGATTACTGACAGGTAAAAAAACACCAAAAATAGAAAAATATTAAAATTATTAACATGTCCCCCTCATGTGACAATGTCACACAAGATGGGACATGTTAATAAGAAACACATTAACTTTATGAAACTTTTTAAAAACGGACATGAAACCTCATCCTGCCAGTGGATGAGGTTTCATGTATTATCAGCAGCCCGCTGGGGCTCCTGGCCTGGCCACCAGCCTTAAGGTTGGACGGGCAGGGCATTTAACAAGCTTAATTATCCTGTCAATGGCCTCAATTGGCCATTGACAGGTCGGCGGGCGGACAGCTGTTTTCGCTGTCCGCCTGCTTTCCTGAAAATTTAAAGGGACCGGGATGACATCGGGTGTTCCTCCCGACGTCATCCCCCCGTCATTTTTCCGTCGGCAAGCGGGCCCCGCCCCCAAATCGCCAACGGGAAAATCCTGGCCATGGGATAATTATGGAGACTCAGCATGGATTTGTTAAAGGGAAATCGTGTCTGAATAACTTGATTTAATTCTTTGATAAGTTAACAGGGGAATGTGATCATCGTAGTGCCGGAAATGTATACATGGATTTTGAGAAGACTCCATGAGCGGTAGCAGGTTGGAAAGTCAGCGTGATTTCCGCTGGGTGGCAGGGCGGCCTGTTGCGCCAGATCATCCACTTTCCAGCTCATTATTTATGCATCAACCAGCAACTTGTCGAATCTCATGGCAGGATGGGCTGGGGTTCATCTGACCCGCCGTTACCTCATGGGGTTGCAGGTCCGGACACCAAATTTAAGTGGGACCCACACACATATTCACTCACAGTGGCCCAGAGCTTGTCGCAAGTCCTCTGCCCTCTAAGTTCAGCAACAAGTGTCTGAAGAGACTCCTCCAGGCAGACCAGGACCGGTGGGAGGTCCTCTACCCCAGAGATGGCAGCAAGAGGTCCACCAACCTCACCACGCCGGATTGGTAGGAGGTCACCAGGGAGGGTCAGCGCCTGTGGGCCTCAGAAGAGGACCGCCCTGCAGCGCAGGAAGAGGATGAATGATCTCATACCCTCCACCAGGGTAAGTCAACCTTCTCCTCACTCCCAACTCACTCTCTCATAAGGCCATCAGGCATTTGTAGGGTTGCAATCCACAGGGATCTGTCATATACTACCAGCAGAAGGGATATCACCACTGATTCTCTCACATACTCTTTAACATCATCATCTCCTGTGACATCCTGCACAAGTAATGCCTTCAGCACTTACTGGGGACCACTCAGCACATACCGCAGACATGCATGCTTATGAGCTGCTCTGGTTTCAGTATTGCTCACAGTCTATCCATCTGTCTTTACGCAGGACAAGATAACCCACAACGAGCGGGAGAGATCCCAGACCAGAGGGGGAATGCTGGCATTGAGGCCGCTCACCCACTTCCAGAAGCAGGTGGCAGAGCTGGCTGGCGAGGACAGGTACCATCCCTGTGCCAAAGGTGAGATCAGCGTCTCCCAACAAGCCAGTGAGGGTGCATGCAGCAGCTGTCACCCATCCGCAGACACTGAGTGCTCTTTAATGTAGGTTACTGTCTAGCCAACGACTAATTATCTCTTCTCTCTATTACAGTCACCAGGAAGAAAAGGCACTGGGGCACTGCCAGCCAGCCTATCAGACCAAGACATCAGAGCACCTTTTATTTTATTCATTCATGGGATGTGGGCTTTGCTGGCCAGGCCAGCATTTATTGCCCATCCCCTAATTGCCCTTGAGAAGGTGGTGGTGAGCTGCCTTCTTGAACCGCTACAGTCCATGTGCTGTAGGTACACCCACAGTGCTGTTAGGGAGGGAGTTCTAGGACTTTGACCTCTGATGAGGGGGCTAAGGAAGCATCTGAGGAAGACCCGTCACTGAGTTCACCTGCACCTTCCACCTGCGCAGAGACACACACCTCGCTGGGACCTAGTTCTAGAGCAGGCTCAGGGTCACTGAGCACAGAAGCGGCTCCACAGCAGGCAGAGGCAGTGACAGCCAAGGTCACCGACACTCGGAGGACTGCTGGAGGCCAGGCCCCCGCTAAGCCTGAGTCCGATGACGAGCCTCTGGAATCGATCCTCAGAGAAATGTTGGAGCTCCAAAGACAGGCAGGGGAACAGCATGTAGGGTTGTCAGAGGCTGTCACCAGATTGGAACGGAGGATGGAGTCTATCCACGTTCTGTCTGATGTCGCGGCTCCGACATGCGAACGCATTGAGGTCACCATTGGAAGGGTGGTGTCCACCATGGAGACCTAGGTCCAGCAGTTTATGTCGGATATGCGCTTGGGCCTGCTGTAGCCATGAGTGGGATCCATCAGTAGATAGGCAAGAGGGGAAGTGGCACTTCGACCTCCCTCCAGGTGCCCCTTCTCCTCAAGGAGTCAGAGAGGGGCCCTCAGGCACCCACAGTGGGGGAGCAGTGTCAGCCAGACACACCAGGGCTTCCACAAGACATTCCAAGGGGGTCTAGCTTTTATGTCCACGTAAAGCCCTAACGGATTGTCACAAGAATGCACACCATGGGCAGAATTGTCTGGGTGACGTGCAGGTGGGGGGCCCCGCATATCAGCGCTTAAAATGGCTCGCGGTGACGTCGGGCGAGCGTCCCAACATCACCGTGCGCCATCGCGATATTTAGTTGGGCAGGCGCGTGATGAAGTGCAACACGTGCCCACCATTAATTAAAGGGCTTGTTAAAGCCCTTAACTCGGCAATCGACGCCGATTTTGAGGCACCCGTACGATCTTTAACTCGTCGCACGGGCGCAACAGGCAGGTGGGCAAGTGACTTTTTAACAAAACTCATCCATGTGCGGGTTATGTGGGCACAGTGGGGTTGTCAATGTTTTATGTGAAGTATTTACTGCAGCAAGTATTTTAAACTTGCCTGTGTGATCTGTAGCAGTTCAGAATGAATTCCAGCAGCTTTCTCTGTACTTTGAAGCTTCAGCTCAGCACTCTGCAGTCAGGAATGTTTATCGGGCCTGCAGCTTTCCGGAGGCCTCCATTTAGCCTGGGTATGGGTTTTGACATCTCCACTGGAGGCAGCTCCTCTGAGGAGAAAAGGCGGGCTAGAATAAGGAGGGGGCCAGGATTGGACAATCAGCCGCCAAGGGAGCCACCTTTGGGAGGACAGGCACAGGCACAAGGGGCGCAGGGCCAAGAGGTAGTCCAAGGTGGAAGGGGCTGCAGAAGACACCACTATCCTGCTGCTAGGGTATACAGGCAGCAAAGCAGCTACCTCAATATGACTGAGGTGCAGTGCCAAAGGAGGCTCCGTCTCTCAAGGGAAACAGTCAACTTCATCTGTCAGATGATTGGCCCTGAGATCTCTCCTAACTGTGTGGGCGGACACCCCACGCCAGCAGCTCTGGAAGTCACAGTTGCCCTCAACTTCTATGCATCTGGCTCCTTCCAGGGCTCGGTGGGTGATCTCTGCGGTGTCTCCCAATCAGCTGTCCACACTTGTGACAAGCAAGTTACAGACGCTCTGTTCAGACGTGCATTGATCTTCATCCACTTCCGCTGTGACCAGACAAGCCAGACAGAGCGAGCCAGAGGCTTGGAGGCCATTGCTGGCTTCCCCCGCGTCCAGGGTGCTATAGACTGCACACATGTGGCCATCAAGGTTCCAGTAGGTGAGCCTGTTGCCTTTGTCAACAGGAAGGGATTCCACTCCACGAATGTTCAGATAATGTGTGATCACAGGATGCAGATTCTGCAAATTTGTGCAAGGTACCCAGGCAGCTCCCACAACACCTACATCCTCAGACAATCCCAGGTGCCGGGGCTCTTCAGTGCTCCGGCTTGGCTGGATGGTTGGCTGGTGGGTGATAAAGGCTATCCCCTCAGAAGATGGCTCATGATGCCTCTCCGCTATCCTAGAACATAAGCTGAGGAGCGCTACAATAGGAGCCACGCCTCCACAAGGGTTGTGGTGGAGAGAGCCTTTGGTCTTCTCAAGATGTGCTTCCGATGCCTGGACCGCTCAGGGGGCACACTCCAGTACCCCCCAGATCGTGTCTCTGTGATAGTGGTAGCATGCTGCGCTCTGCACAATCTTGCGCTGGAAAGGGGGGGATGCAGTGGACGTTGAAGACCTTGGCGCAGTGGATGTGGCTGCACACAATGACTCCAGCAGTGGTTCAGAGGATGAGGAAGCACAGGGCATTGCTGAGGGGCTGCACACCGACCCGCAACTACACCAAGGAGGCAGGGACATCCGGGAGACTTTAATCCAACGAACCTTCAGCTAGCTCCACACAAATGGATCTGCAGGACCAGCATTGCCTGGCGCATCCATACGCGGCACTGAGGTGCAACATCTTCCACTTCATCAGCTGCAACTAAGGGCTTAGTACATAAACCTCAATGTCCACTCAAACACTCATGATATGTCTGTGAAACATACAAATGCAGTACAAAGGAGACACCCTCAACCATGGTCACAAATGTGGACTTTATTCCCATCCATCAGATGGTGCCACCAAAAACAAAACAAAACGTTGCTCCGACGTTGACAAATATAAATTCCCTAATCTCGGGCCAACAGGAAATCACCAGTGACAAACCCGTGGAGTGCCTGACGTGCCTTATGCTTACACTTGCAGGTGCCTCGTCTTGGTGCCGCCCCATCGGTCGGAGTGGCTTGTGAGACAGCCTGCTGACTCTGCTGTCCTGTTGGCCTCGATGACCTTGGCGGACGTCCTCTGGCCCATGGAGCCTGTGCTGGCCCTGCCTGGGAGGGAGCGGCCAGTTCCAGAGCTGGCACCTCCCCAGTTGTTGCAGCCTCAATGGATGCAACGGTCACTGGCAGAGGGGCGGAGGAGCTGCTACCCTCATCCAGAGCGCCCTGAGAGGAGCTCGCAGCGACAACAGACAGCTGCTGCGCCGACGTGATGTCACTTTGGACCTCCCTGCTCACCACAGATGGATGGGCACCGAGCTGGGACACTTGGTGCCCAGAACATCTCCCACATTGCGAATGACCACCTGTGGCCATTAGCGCTGTGAGGGCTTGCAGGTCAGAGCGTAACCCAGTCAGAAGCTGATCAATCCGTTGGAAGCCCCTCTCCATGAGAGTCGCCAATCTCTCCATGGAGGAAGCCTGATGCTCTGACATGGGGTTCATGCCATCACTGACACTCTGCCTGGATTCCTCCACCACAGAGACCAAGTGAAGCACACACTCATGCAACCCTGCCAGATGCTCCCGCGCATCCTGCCGCTTGTCCTGCAGCTGCTGCATGGCTGACATCTCCAGAGGCACATCATCACTGCCTGACTCAGCATGTGCCTGGTCCCCTGCAGTCCTCCGACTGCTGGCGCCATTGGCACTCTCTGTCCATACTATCTCCTCCAGCGATTGTGAAGTGCCCTCTCCACTGTGACCCGGGACGCTAGCTGACATAACATTCCACACCGATGTGGTCGTTGCTGTGCTAGTGCCTGGCTCGTTGAAATGATGTGACGCTCATGCCAATTGACGCCCCTCAGGTGTGGAAGGGGGACTCTGGCCATCCTCCTGGCGGCCATGCGGTGATGATGCTGAAATTAACAACAAGGATAGTGCATCAGTTAGCGTTCAGTCAGTAACACAATTCACCCCTTTTTCCCCAGGCTCATAATGCGCTCTACCTTCAAGAACCTAAGGAGATGAACATTGGTGGGGTGGCGAATAGTCAAGAGGAGGCCCAAACATTACACGTGCATACAGACAGGCTGGTCAGATGGCCTAAGGAATGCCACATGGAATGTTATGTGGATAAGTGTGAGGTTAAGCACTTGGGCAAGACAAACATGGTATGGGAATACAGGAGAAATGATAGGACCGTGGAAAGTAAGGATGATTACAGGGACCTTGCTGGGCAGACCCGTTAAGGTAGCAGAACAGGAACATAAGGCGTTTAACAAGGTCGAAGCCAGACTTGCCTTTATTAGCCGAGGAATAGAATGTAGGAAAAGGGAGGTCATGTTGCAAGTGCAGAAAACGCTGTTGAGGCCACACCTACACTTCTGCGTTCAGTTGTGACCTGCGCTTCATGGGAGGGATGGCATTGGAGTGGGGAGAGTGCAGAGGGTCCTGACCAGGATGCATGCTGGCCTGGAGAGTTGGAGTTATTAGGAAACATTGCATACACTTGTGACATTTGCTGTGGAGCACAGGAGATTGACAGGTCACATTATTGACCTTCATACCATTATGAGGGGCATAGGCCAGGTGGACAGAAGGCAACATTTCCCCTTGGCGGAGCGATGACTAACGTGGGTGGCATTTATTTAAGTTGAGTGGCATGAGGTTGACAGGTGAGGTGCTGAGGACCTTCTGGACAGAGTAATGTGGGACGCACTGGCTGAAAGGGTGGTGGGGGTACAAACCCTCCTAAGATGCAATAAGTATTTGGATGTGCAGCAGCGATGCCATGGCATGTTAGGCCATGGGGATAGTGGTCAGAAATGGGATAAAGTGACTTTGGAAGGTGCTAGAGACGTGCATCCTCAAGGGACCGAGGAACCTTTGTGTATGACCCACACGTCTGACTGTATCAGTCTGTGAATGAGCAGTGTTGCTGCATTAACGATTGCAGCAACCATCAGTGCTTTGGATGGTGGGATGACGGTGGATGGGACTGTGGGCCTCAAATACCTGGCCGCTGCACCCCAGCCTCCCCGACACCTGCCGACCTGGCCGCTTGGCTCCTTTCCAGCTCCATGGCCTGTTCTTCGAATTGGGTCAGTATGTGGAGCATGGCCTGGCCACCACCAGTGCACAAACGCTCATGGGTGTTGTGCACAGTTTTCGCCTGCAGAACAGAGAACATCATTTATTGGGGCTGATCACTCATGTACTCTGCACACGCATGCCGCACCCCAACCACAGTGGCCCATCTGAGGCCTCCAGCGGTTCCTGTCCACACTACTGGTGATCAGTCACCAAAAGATAGTACGGCTGCTCCCAACCCCCTCCCCCAACGGCCACCTTGGACACATTCGGTGTCCATCACTTTCAATAACACACGGGTCTTAGCACCCATGGCAAGGAGGCGCAACTAGGTGTGGCGCCGAGGCCAGCAGATAGCCCTTGGCGACGACACCTTGAGGTTCCCCTTCCACCATCTCATCACAGTCAATAAGACGTGTTGGAGTACTGAGTATGTGCGTAGCTGCCTCTCCTGCAGGTTGCCCCCAGGCTACTCAAGTGCAACACATGCTGCAGGGAGAACCCATCTTCTCATCAACCACTTAGGCTGATGTAAGCATGGTCACTATCTGTTTGCCCACCCAGCGTGCGCCAAACGCCCAATGCAGTAACGACACTAAGACGTGGGGTGGGGGGGGGCCTCAAAGGCTAAGGCTTTGGGTTAAATGGCTAAGGCCAACATGGTACTCACCCTTCCAGAGCACAATAAATCATTGAAGCGCTTGCGGCACTGGGTCCATAGTCGCCGCACAGCATCCATGGTGCTGACCACCTCCGCCACCAACTGCCAGACCTGCTTCGTAACGTGGGAGGCCCTCCTCCTCCCATCCTGGGGAAACAGGACCTCTCGACGTGCTGCTGCCTCCTCAACAAGGGCATCAAGACAGGCATCAGAGAAGCAAGGGACACATTGGCCCCCCACTGGCCTGCCTGCAGCCTGCCCTCCTCCGCTGGCCTGCCCTCCTCCCCTGGCCTTCCCTCCACCAGAGCCTGCTGTGCAGACCCCCTGCACCTGGAGCTGGCCACGGTGATCAGCCTAAAGGAGGCTGCCTGGCCTTTCTTTATACAGACTGCCGGTTCCCCATTGGAGCCGGTGGTCTGTGAACGCCCACCGCAATTTTAAAAGTCCCGCTCTCCACTGGAATGTGAAATGCACTGGGCGGGCCTTAATTGGCCCGCCCGTGCAAAATGGCAGCGCGGGTTCGCGCCCGCCCGCGATTGGGTCAGCTCCACCCATCCAACGAATAGAAAATTCAGCCCCATGAGTTAAAGTGCTCAAATCCTTCAATGGGCGTTTAGGTTTTCCTAACATGTCTCAGCTGAGCCTTGTTCACCATGTCCTGAACTGGTAATTATTTGGGTGCCTCTTCAATCAGCCCAATGAATCAGAGGGTTGTGGGTTCACGTCCCACTCCCAGAAACCAAGAACTGTGATTGTACTCAAAAGAGTTGCAATCTGTGACTGTTGATAACTCGAAAGAGTTTCAATCAGCCCAAAACTGCAGTAGTCGAACCCTCCCACAAGCCCTCAGACCCCTCCCCTAGCAATTTTTTTTTTCCCAAGGTTATTTTTCAACTGCGCCATTCCATCGGCTATCAAGATGGTGCTGCTCCAATTCTATTTCATGACCAGCTTCCAACACCCCACTGTCATCATCCAAGTCCCTCCTATTGTTCTCCAAGCTCATCATGTGCAGGTTTCCCTCCATCCGATCATTCTCCTGCCTCCCCCTTTAGGCTCCTCCTGGAGCCTATCGTCATTGTAGTCAATATCCTTGTTCTCCCCCAAACTGTTTTCTGTCAAAGTCCCCATGCACCAAGTTAACTTTACCCTTCCCCAGCTTGAGGCCCTATGCACAGTGACCTGGGACCTGCCCTATGAGAGCATCAACTACCCCCCTCTTACAGGCAGTAGATGCCTCCTCTGACCATGACAGTGCCATCTGCAACGCAGTACCAAGCCACCAACCCCCAGGACCCAAATGTGTCAGGGACTGACCACGCCTTGCACACCATGCTGTTCACACCCGACACTGCACAGACAGACCCTCCCCCTTCCTGAGCCGGGACCAAGACATGCGTGCCAGGCTTAACCTTGTAGCATAGTCTACACTGCCCCAGGACTGCCTTTAATTTCTGGCCCCTACACTCTGCTGTCCACTGCCCCAGGACTGACACACACTTACCCCATACTTCCTTTAAACCACCACCCCACCCCACCCCCCACAAGTCATGTGTCTGTGTCCACCCCTTCCATCCCAGGCTCCAATCAACCCGCACCCCAGTCAAGCATCTGCCTTCCAGCCCCTTCCCACTGGTCTTGCCTGATCAGCCTTGGCATGGAGTCAGAGTAGCACAGTGAAAGGTAGCCAAACTTTGTGCACGCAAACCTCGCAGTTGCGAGTGAAATTAAGGTCACCAGGTGCACGCCAGTTATACCCAGTCATGAATCAGACTGGTCTAATGACCCACTGGCAGGGCAATTAGATTTGCAGTGTGAACCTGATTCCAGCGAGCAGGGTTTTTAATGGGCATTCATGAGATGCGAATGCAGTTCCCAACATGGAACAGCAGGAAGCCCAACCCACCATGAAAGTCTGGAGAGGAAAATGCGAACTTATTTTCTGCCAACAGAAAATGGCTTTTGCCATCTTTCCCAATTTTGCTCCCCCAACAGCCATGATTCCCATCGCTGGTGAGACCGGAAAGTCCCGCCCAAAGTGCCCTGGGATTAAGGGGAAAGTGGCAGTAATAATACAAAATTAGCTCAGTGACAGGAAGCAAAGGGTGCTTGGATGGATGTTTATCAGACTGGATGGGTTTCCCTAAGGGTCAGTTCTGTGTCCAGTACTTCTTTAAATGACCTAGTCTTGGTTAAAGGGAGCAGCATTATAAAGTTCTCAAATGATATGAAACTTGGTAGAGTAGAGCATAGTGATGAGGATAGTTGTAGACTCCAGAATGACAAGACGGTGAAATGGGCAGAAGCAAGGCAAATTGATTTCAATGTGGAAAAATGTGAAGTGAATCACTTTGCAAGGAGTAACATGGAAAGACAATATACCACATATGACACAATTTTGAAAAATGTAGATAAACAGAGACCAAGCCGCGTTTCCCGCTATCGGATGTTGGGAACCTCATTGTAATACATCTGCATATCATTATAAGGCCAGCCCGCTGGAATCATTCCCCCCTCCACAACTGGATCGTCCATCCACGTCAGCGGGAAAGCAGGGCAATGTGTTTCACAACAGCAAATAAAAGGTGTACACTTGGTGGGCTGCACTTTGCGGGGAACTCAGAGATGAGTACACAGCAATGATGTGCAGTGCTCGTCAGGGTCGCCTGTTGGACTTCAAGCTTGAGGTGGATTGGGGAGGGGGGTGCAATGGCTGCCTTGCGTTTGAAGTGACTTGTGGGGGTGGGCAAGGGCTGCCTTGCAATTGAGGCAACTTGTGGGGGGAGCAAGGGCTGCCTTGTGGTTGAGCTGACTTGGTTGGGGGGGGGCAAGGGCTGCCTTGTGGTTGAATATTGCACACAAGCATTCGGGGTGGGGGGTAGGGTGGGCAAGGGAAGCGGCCATGCATTAGAGACACCTTATATAAAATGACCATTCTTCTGCAACTGAGATAGTTCAAGAGCAGCCATTGATATGATTGGAGTCGGGCTTCTAGCTTATCTGCCCACTCAAGCAATGCAGAGGCATCAAAGTGCAACCAAGTGCTCCAGCGTTTTTCATCCCTTGGGCACAGACTCCAAAGTAATGTGCGTTTTAGTGGACTGCGGAACGCTTAGGCTACTGCTCACATTGTACAATCTCCTTACGAAAGCTGGCTATGGAGCAGTCACTGGTAGAGGTGCTCACAGCCCCTTGCAATATCAGCATCCCAGTTTGGACCAGTCTCCCCCATGGTTCAAGCTAACAGTGCAGCCTTGCAGTGTGGGTTAGGAGAATGCCTGTGCCTGAGCTGAGAGCACAGCATGCAGCCCAGTGGGTAAAGCTGCTGCCAATCAGTCAGGCGGAGTGGGGCGGAGGCGGGTGGGGTCTCGGGCAGCCATGCAGCACACTAAACTCTGGCCATGCAAGTGGTGGCCAGCACTCTCTGGGAAGTGTTAAGGGGCCTTCAGACTTAACCAGGACAGTTTCTTAGTACACCCATGCTAACCCACATGTCCCTCTCTTTCATCCTGCAGGAGAAGTACATCAGGAGCATTGAGCCTGGTGAATTAGTTGTATGCCTGATGGCCGACAAAGAATGAAGATGATGGAGGAGAGAGCGACTGAGGCTCCTGGCTGCGCAGGAGGAGCAGCACCCTTTGCAAGAAGGGGTGGCTGGGGCTCCTGCACACTGCCGAAGAGCTACAGCGAGTCGTCACTGGTCAGTGCCTAGTCACACCCAGGGTCTATAGATGCCACCTTTCATTCCTGCAGATGACTGAGAACCAGTGTCGCTGAAGACTGCACATATCTAAGGAACTGGTCAATCACATCTGCCACCTGCTGCAGGATTTGGCGCCACGGGGACATGGAGGGCATCCACTGCCAGTGGCTGTGAAAGTGACCATGGTGCTCAATTTCTATGCCAGTGGTCCTTTCAGGGCTCCACAGGTGACCTCTGTGTGATATCCAAAGCCTCCACCCACAAATGCATCCATGAGGTCACAGATGCCATCTTTGCGAAGGCACACAACTTTGTGCATTTCGCCCGGGACCAGGACAGCCAGGATGCAAGAGCAGTTGGATTTGCCCAGATCTCAGGTTTCCCACAGGTGCAGGGTGCCATTGACTGCATTCACATGGTGCAGCAGGGATGTTTTCTCAGGGACAAGGGCTACCCACAGAGGCAGTGGCTGTTGACGCCTGTGCGATGGCCTCAGACTGCAACAGAGCGATGGTATAATGAGGCTCGTGCTGTAACCCGCAACTTGGTGCAGCAGACCGTCGGGATGCTGAAAATGAAGTTCCAGTGACTAGACCAGTCTGGTGGCGTCCTACAATATAGTTCTCAGAAGATGTCATGCATCTTTGTTGTCTGCTGCGCCCTTTACAACCTGATGCTGCAACTGGGAGAGGAGCTGGTTGAGGAGGAGATGGAGGAGTTGGAGGTCTCCTCCACTGAGGAGGACGCCGACGGCGATGAGGTTGAGGAGGTCCTCGAAGGCAACGATGACAGCGATGAGGCCATCGCACTGGCCAGTCGAGGCAGGCGTGTGCAGGGGGCTCTCATAGCTGCTAGCTTTGTGGAGGATGATGATGACATGCAGAGAGGAGACCCCACAGATCCTCACATTGCATCTGTGAACGTTTAAATCCTGTCTGGCTTATGGCAGCGCACATACCCTCTGTGATGAGGCTCCTGTCATGGAGACACAGTGGAGGCTCTAATAGTCGTTCAACTACAGGAGGATGATGACAACATGCAGTGAGGACACTCCATAGATCTTCACATAGCCTCTGAGAATGTCTGACTCCTGTCTGGCTGAGGGCAGCTCGCTTGCGCTCTGTGATCAGGGTCATATCATTGAGATGCAGCCATGAAACTTTAGAAGCATCTGATCCTTTGTCCGCCTTCAACACCTGAGCCCTTCAGGAGCACAGCATCACTCATCACAGATACTGAAGAGATGGGAGCCAGACCCACCTTAAGGGGGCTGAGAGCACACAGAGAGAAAGACGGAACTCTGTGACACCTGCCCACTACATTCTGGCAGCAATGAGAAGCACCATCGGGGTGCAGGCATCAGTAATATCCAGGGACTATGAGGCCGGACCATCACTGTGGTCTGAAGGCTGCACAGAGCACAGGGAAGAGGCCCAGGACTGAGACACCTGCCTTTATCTTGTGCAGAAAGGTTTCACATCTGAATGACACAAACACTACTCATCAGAACAAGGAGCCATAGGCAGGGAGACATTCTTGGGAACTTATTGACATTAGTGAACATTATGTACAAGTGATTAACACCCGTGCCCAGGCTGTAGTTTACTTGGTTGGGTCAAAAGAGTTAATTCTTCTTAACTTTCCTAACCCTGCCACTAGGTCTTGATGCTCCTCGGACATCCACAGCGGTGGTGGAGGCAGCCTGCTGACTTCGACGTCCTGTCTGTGATGACTTTGGCAGGCGTCCTCTGGAGGGCCGAGACCTGGAGGGCCCCGGCCTGCTTTCAGGGTCCTGCTGTGTGGCAATGGCACCCTCCTCAGCCTGTGGAGCTGGAGCTGATGAGGTCACAGGAAGAGGGGATTCAGATGGGCCAGACACTCTCGGAGTCACCTGGATGAATGGCCCTGGAATGTGTACCTGCTGATCCTCTTCCCTATGCATGCCCGATGGTACCAGGCTGAGTCCTTGAGCAGCAGGCGTAGCTGGAGTGAGATCGAGCTGCCCAGCACCCCTCTCGCATACACACTGTTGGAGGCCAACTATGGCATCTGCGATGGAGGTGAGCCCGTGCAGCAGTGTAGGAGTGATGTCGTGGACCAAGACTCCATGACCGCCACCATTCTACCAGAGTTGACCTTGGTGCATTGGCATGCCGGCGCTATCACCTCAGCCTGAAGTCAGACGGACTCCTCCATCGTGCTTTGCAACCTGAGGGTTGCAGCGGACATCCCTTCCTGATGTTCCCGAGCTTGCCTTTGCAGCTCCAGCAACTGTGACATGACCAAGTCCAGAAGCTCATCAGCTGACTCGGACTCAGCAAATTTCTGGCCTCCAGTAGTCCTCCAACTGCCGGGGACCTGGATAGTCCCTGCCGCTGCCTGCTATGGATCAGACAGTGCGATGTGCTCACCAGATTGTAATCCTGAGGCTATTGTAAAGCTAGGTCCCACCAAGGTGTATGTCTCTGCACTGGTGGAGGGTGTGGGTGAGTGTCGTGATGGGACTTTAAGGAGGGTGCTTCCAGATTCCTCTTGAGAGATTTCTTCAGGGCTTGATTAGCGTCCCTGGGTCTGTCGGCTGGTTCCCAGATGTGCCTGCGGAAGCAAGAGGAGATAATTAGTGCATGGCAGTGGCCTGTGAAAGAGGACACATCACTCGTGGCATGGTTGTCTGATGGATGTTGCACTGCTGGGCACTCACCTGGTAGAGCACCGCCAACCTCACCGTCAGCAAAGGACCAGTCCAGAGCCTCGCCGGCCAGCTGGATGGCTCTGATTTCAAAGTCCATGAGGACCTTGATTTCAGACATTCCTCCGCCAGTTTGCGACATCTCCCTCTTGTTGTGTGCCAGCTTGTCCTGCATGAATAGAGATGGGGAAAGTGTAAGCAGGATGCCTGCCAGGCCAGATGATAAGTATGCCTGGCCTGATGGGTGTTGAGTAGTCCCATGGATGGGATGAGGAGAATGATGGTGAGTGTGAGAGAGTGAATGGTGATGTCCCTTGAACTGGCAGTGAGTGATGGCCCTGCGGATGTGTGACGGGTTTGTGAGTGTGAGAGTTGAGAGTGATGAGACGAGTGACTCACCCTGGCAGAATGGAAGAGATCATTCATCCTCTTGCAGCACTGGGTGGCTGTCCTCTTCTAAAGGGCGTTGGCCACTGCCTCCCAAGCCTGGTTGGTCACGCCACTACCCATCCTGCAGCCAGAGCGGGAGTAGAGGACATCCTGACAGAACTCCATGATGTCCAAAAGGCATTCCAGTGACTAAACCTGGTGGATGCAGCCTATTTGCCTTTCATAGACATCTTCCCTGCAGCAGTTGTGGGCTAGAAGCACTGAGAAGAACTACGTGCAGCTGGATTTAAATCTGGCGCCCAGCGTGATGAAGCCGCGAGGTGGTGGCGGGCAGGCAAATGAGAGCCCACCCACCATGGAAATGCCGAAGGGCCATGAGGACTCGAAACGTTAACTGATTTCTTCTCCACCGATGCTGCCAGACCTGCTGAGTTTTTCCAGGTGATTCTGTTTTTGTTATGGAAATGGCATGTTTGCTGGGAATGCATAATTAATGTGGGTGTGGGATGATACGGCGTGAAAAGCTGCCATCACGGCCGGTGGGTAAAATGTCGTTTTACCCGCCGGTACCGCACTTAGTGCAAATCTGGGATTATTCCGCCCCTGGTCTCTATAAACACTAATCCTTAACAATGGCAGAGCAAATTGATACGGTTGTCAAAAAAGCACATGGGGTTATTTGGGTTTATATAGAGAGAAATAAAATATAAAAGCAAAGAGAGTTGTTAGAATTTTATAAATCACTGGTTAGGTCTCTGCGGGAGTGTTGTGGACAATTCTGGGCACCATACTTCAGGAAAAATGCAAAGGCTTTAGAAAGAATATAGAGGAAATTTACCATGATGTTGCCAATGATGAGGGGCTTCAGTTACTCTGGAGAGGTTGGAAGCCTGCAGCTGGTAATAGGAGCGTTGGGCTAGGTGGGGTGGGCGGGGGGAGGGGTGGAGGAGGCATTTCATTCCATGGAGTTGTCTGGTTCTTTAGGTTGGGGATGGAGTCCAATTCCCAATCAGGGGCTATTTGGATGGGGTGGCTTTCTGATGGAGGTGGGAAATCTGATCCTAGGGAAGCATAGTTTTCAGGACCGGGGGGAGCATTTCCACTCCTCATGGCCCACAAGCAGTGCTTTAAGAGCACTTACCTTTTCCTCAATGCTGTCTCACCTAAAGCTAACAACCTTTCCTGAGGCCAGGGAAATTGAGCTGGCCAGAGATTAAATGTGAGGTACCTTGCCTCATAAAAATAATTAAATGGCCTACCTGCCTGCCGGGAGTGGCTTGGCTGGCACACCCCTGACCCCCAACCACCATTGTCACGCCTCCATTCAATCTGGAAATGGACAGGATGGAGACTAGCTGGGATCAAATTTGAGATTTTAAAACTATTTACCTGTCACCTGACTCCAACCCACCAATTTTTAGGGGTTAAAGTTCATTCCATTGCCTCTAGACAAAGGGGGAGATTTTAACTTGGGCGAACAGATGAGACTGAGTGCTGGTGAGAGAGTGGTTGAATGGGAAAAATTCCTGTGCGCATTGGGAAGCCGGCTTCAACTGCTGTCTTCAAGGTTTTACTGAGGCAGGACAAGGGCAGGCAGCCAACCCATTCCCAGCAGGTAGTTTGCATTGTAAATATGTTAATGAGGATGGAGGCCTCGGATTTAAATATGTAAATATGTTAATGAGGATGGAGGCCTCAGATTTAAATATGTAAATATGTTAATGACGATGGAGGCCTCGGATTTAGCCTGCCTTGCAGGTTCGACTGGGGTTGGTCATGTTTCTCAGCCTTGGGAAACCCGGCAGCTGCAGCAAGGTGAGGACAACCTTGGGGAGGCATTCCCTGTGGACCAGGAGAAACAGGATTGCTTCCTCCCAGCCCTCAAGCTCCCCCACCATTGATCCCACCAATGGCAAACTGATTTTTACAGATTTCCTGCACACTTTCTTCACACACACCTCTGCAGTTCCCAGTGTATCTGTGTTAAAATTGCCCCAAAGCCCACAAAATGTCAGTTGAAATGCAACACTCCACACAGCAGAGATTGTTTACTTAACTACATTTGTACTAGCAACGGAAACAACTGTTTTTGCTCCATAAGTTGTTATGATCTGGAGTGCACTGCCTGAAAGTGTGTGGAAGCCTTTCCAAAGGGAATTGGATCCATACTGTAAACTTTGACTCAGATTTTTGTCCCCAGGTTGGGTTGGCCGAGTTGGGAGGTTTCTTGGCTCAGTGACCCAATCTTTAAAAATGGTTGCCCGAAGGTTGCGGGTTGAAAAACAAGACAGTGTGGGCGACCCTGGAATAAGCGCGGAGGCTACCGGAGCAGAGGTGGGCTGGGCATAAGGCCAGCCTCCATGCTCTGGCACAGTGTTTAGAGAGATAAAAAATAATAATTAAACAAAAAACATTCCTCCAGCCCTCACCCCTCACTCCTCCCCACACACTCCCTATGCCCAATCCATGCCAACCTGTGCCAACCTTTGCCCCTCTAGCCAACACCCATAGACCCCATATCCCATATGCCAACTTAGTACCACCTCAAGCCAACCCATGCACCCCATCCACCACCCCTTGCCCTGAACCCCTCCACTTGGATAGTTCCTTGACAGCTTTGACACTTCCTGGACAGGTTTGACAGCTGAACAGCTCTTGTACAGTTCCTTGACAATTGGACAGTTCTTCAGCTAGATAGTTCCAATGAGTTTGTGTGTAAAAAATGTGTAATCATGTTAACTTTTAACAACCCCAAAGGGTGCCTTACCTCTCCCAAAGGTGTCCCAGGATCCTATACAAAGGGGTACCTTACCTCTCCAAAAGGGTACCTTACCTCTCCAAATGCATCCACCAAGTTCAGACCTCCTCTTTCCTGTTTTAATCTGCGCACTCCGAATTCCACACTCCTGTTCTTCCAAAATCCCATTTCAGTGGAGGCAGCTGATGATTTAAATACCCAGCTGCCTCCACAAATTGCGCATGCGTGAACCCCGTCTGACTCCAGTCTCGCCCACGCGAAGATGGGAAATTCCAGATTCAGGAGCGAGACTTAGAACTTACGGCCATTTCCGGGATTCTCGTCACAACAGAGAGCCTCTCCATCATGGCGAAAATCTGGGCCTTGGTATCATCCGGCACACTACCAACCGGAATTCTCTAGTCACCGGAGTTTCTGACGTCTAGATTTTTTTTAAAAGCCAGTCACTTTCAATAATCAGATAATACATTCATTAAAAAAACTAATAATAATAACAGTAGATTGTAAATCTACAGAAGTTGTTCCGTGTCTTTACATTAAAATTATTAAATGATTAGGTCTGTTTTGGTTTTGTGACTGAACAAAGATACACCACTCGGAGCAACTGTCAGTGAATTGACAGCACCAAGCTGGTCTGCAACTAATAGCTCGATTTTTACTGTGTTGCCTCTGTGCTGGGCCCTTGACTGCCCAGCTGCTTCCCCTCTCCCCTGAACCCCTCAAAGACAGAGTAGCACCTTGTCTTGTGTTTGGAGTAATGTAACTCCCAGTTAACCAGCATTTTGGATTAACCGGCACCGCCCATTCCCAGGGCATGCTAGTTAACAAAGATTTTACTGTACTTGAAAAGAGAAATTTGCGAGGCCATGGGTAAAGAGGAGAGTTGGAGTAACTGGGGAGATCAGAGTCAACCTCCTTCTGTGCCATATGATTGATAATTCTAACTTACAATCCCATAGCACTTCATATGCACAGAAAGATATTTCATGCACTGTATAAGCTACAGGATGAAAGGGGGCATAAGCAAGAAGGAGAGGGGCAACAGAACCAAGGTTACAGAACCAACTGATTACTAAGCCATTAATCAACAGAGAGAGATAATGCACTAAAGAGAAAACACTAGAATATTTAATACTCACAGGACATGTTGTATTGCTGAAGCCGTCTTTGTGACTTTACCCAGTTGAGACATATTTCTTACAATTGAGAAAATTCCAGAACTCATTTGCTGGCTGTCCTTCAGATCAATTATCGTCTTAATTTCCTCACCGTACTGCACCAGTGCAAATTCACACTAGAACAGAAAGCAAATGTTAATTTCTGTGACCACCTAAAATTGGTGCCTAATACTTTGAAAATTATTAGTCTCAATCTGGTTTAAGGTAATAAGATCATTTATACAAAACCAAAAAAGAATTGAGGATGCTGGGAATCTGAAATAAAACATAAAATGCTGAAAATTATCGACAGATCAAGCAGCATCTGAGGAGAAGAAAACAGTTAGCTAGTGAAGTTTTCTCAGCCCAGCGGTAGCAGGCTGAGGGGCCAGGGGGGTGGGTGCTGATAAAATGGTGGGATCAGGGTCAGGACAGAGGGTATGGGTCAGCTGCCCATCAAATGGAGGAGGGCAGCAAATTTAAGTAATTAAGGGCCCTATTAGGGTGATTCTCCAGGACCCGGTATTTTATCAGTGATGGAGCACACCCCCATCAAGTGGGGAGGCTGCCAGCTTGATTGAGGTGGCCTCCCTGTAGCTATCCGGGAGGCCAAGGCTTGAGGCTCCTTGCCTCAAAAAGGTGCCAGGCCCCAAAAGGCCATTCTGAAGGGCCCAACTGCTTGGCCCCTCTGATTTAAATATTTCACTTCCCTCTCTTGAAAATTGAGACACCATCTCAGTCCCTGAGTTTCCTCAGAGCAGCACCCAGCTCTCCTGCTGGGGATGTCGAGGCTTCAGAGCTGCCTGCCCTCTGATTGGGCCAGCAGCATCTACATCCCACCTGCTGTCCTTAATTGGATGGCCAGTCCAGAGGTGGCGAAGTAGGGGGCTGCCTCCAGTAAAATTGCTGAGTGGGTCCCACTGCCGGAAAGGACGTGCTCAGGATCCCCAATTGATCCTGATAGCGGGGTCCTGAAGCCAGCAGTAAAATCCTGCCCAATGTTTCAGGTCAATGGCCTTTCACCAGAATTGGAAAAAGTTAGAGAAGTTTCAGGTTCTTAGCAAATAAACAGGCAGGGAAAGGGATTAGGGAAGGGAAAGGCTACATATGCAGGAAGTGTCACCAGCTGCAGAAACTTGAGTTCCGAGTTACAGAGTCCCTGTGATGCATTCGCAAGGCTGAGAATTACTTGGATAGCACGTTTAGAGAGGTGGTCACATCGCAGCTAAGAAGTACAAAGGCAGAGAGGGGATGGGTGACCACCAGAGTATCTAAGAGAAACAGGCAGGTAGTGCAGGAATCCCCTGGGGCTATCTCGCTCTCTAACCACTTTTCCATTTTGGATACTGGTAAATGAGATGGTTCCTCAGAGGACTGTAGCAAGAGCCAAGGCCACAGGTAGCTCAGCTGCACAGGAGGGGAGGAAGAAGAGTGGAAGTGCTATAGTGGTGGGGGATTCCATAGTTAGGGGAGCTGACAGGCGTTTTTGCGGCTATAGATGTGACTCCAGGATGGTATGTTGCCCCCCTGGTGCCAGGGTCAAGGTTTCACAGAACGGCTGCAGGACATTCTTCTGGGGGAGGGTGAACAACCAGAGGCCACGTTCCAATTGGGACCAATGACATAGGTAGGAAAAGGGATGAGGACCTGAAAGCAGATTTTAGGGAGTTAGGAAGGGAATTAAAAAGCAGAACCTCAAGAGCAGTAATCTCAGGATTACTCCCAGTGCCATGTGCTAGTGAACATAAGAATAGGGAGATTGAGCAGTTCAACACGTGGATTGAGAAATGGAGTGAGAGGGAGGGCTTTAGATTTCTGAGGCATTGGGACCGATTCTGGGGCGGGTGGGACCTGTACAAGGAAGACGGGTTACACCTTAACAGGACTAGGACTAGTGTACTCACTGGGAGGTTTGCTAGTGCTGTTGGGGAGGGTTTAAACTAGATTGGCAGGGGGTGGGAACCTGAGGGGGAAATTCAGAGTGTAGAGGAGAAAAACTGGCAGTGGGAAGTAATGAAGTATCAACTGATAAGAAGGATATATCAGAGAGTTGCATCAAGGTAGATAGAATACTTGGAGAGTTTGATAGAATTAGAGCAGGCAACAGTATGTCATTAGATGGGGTCAGAATAAGCAGGAAAGTAAAAAAGCCTAAATCAGGGCTAATGTGCAAATATGTGAATGCACGGAGTGTAGTTAATAAGGTTGGTGAACTGCAGGCACAGGTTGATAAATGGAATTATGATATTATTGCTATAACAGAGACCTGGCTCAAAGAAGGGCAGGACTGGGTGTTAAATATTCCTGGGTGCAAGGAGAGACAGGAAAGGAAGAAAAGGCAATATTGGTTAAAGATGGTATTATTGTACTGGAGAGAGAGGATGTTCCAGAGGGGTCAAGGATAGAGTCTCTCTGACTAGAGGTAAGGAATGGGAAACATGCAATAATATTGATTGGTGTAATATATAGACCACCAGCTAGTGGAAGGGATGTGGAGAAACAAATTTGCAAAGAAATTATGGAGAGGCGCAAGAATTATAGATTAATCATAATGGCGGACTTCAATTATCCAAATATAGACTAGGATAGGAATAGTACAAAAGGACAAGAGGGGCGACAGTTCCTGGAATGTGATCAAGATAATTTTCTACAGCAGTGTGTTTCCACTCCAATAAGAGGACATGCATTTTTGGGCCTGGTTCTGGGGAATGATTTGGCCCAAGTGGATCAAATATCAGTTAGAGAGCCTCTAGTGGACAGTGACCATTGTATCATATGGTTTAGGTTAATAATGGAGAAGGACAGAGAATAATAGAGCAGGAATAATTAATTGGGGGGAAGCCAACTCCGATGGGAGGAGAATGCATCTGGGTTGAGTGAGTTGGAATCAAATGATGGCAGGAAAGAATGGCTGAACAATGGGCCACCTTCAAAGAAAAAGTATTGAAGGCAATGTCAAGGTATATTCCATTGAAAGGGAAAAGGTAGGACAAATAAATCAGAGCGCCCCGGATGACAAGAGAGATAGAGGTAAAGATGAAAAGGAAGAAGTGCGCGTAAGACAGATGTCAAGTAGAAAATACAATGGAGAATCAGGCTGAATATAGAAGAACCAGAAGGGGAGTGAAGAAACTAATAAGAAAAGCAGGTAGAAAATTATCTTGATCACATTCCAGGAACTGTCACCCCTCTTGTCCTTTTGTACTATTCCTATCCCAGTCTATTTTTGGAGAGAGTATGAAAAGAGGCTGACAGCAAACAGAAAAGAGAATCTCAAGGTCTTCTATAAGCATGTAAATAATAAAGGGGTGGTAAAAGAAAGAGTAGGACCAGATTAGGGACAAAAAAAGGAGCTTGCATATGGAGGCTAGAGAAATAGCGGAGGTGTTGAACGAGTACTTTGCATCTGTCTTTACAAAGGAAAAATTTGCTATCCAGGCCAATGTGAGAGAGAAGGTAACTAGTACACTAGAAAAGCTTACAATGGAGAGGAAGGAGGCGTTGGAAAGGCTATCTTTACTTAAAATAGATAAGGTATCAGGATTGGCTAAGATGCATCCAAGGGTACTGAGGGAAGTGAGAGTGGAAATTGCAGAGGCACTAATGATAATTTTCCAGCCTTCCTTAGACACAGGGGAGAGGCCAGAGGACGAGAGAACTGTGAATATTACACCCTTGTTCAAAAAGTGGTGCAAGGATAAAGTCGGCAACTACAGACCAGTCAATTTGATCTCAGTGACAGGGAAACTTCTGAAAACTACAGTAATGATAAAACCAATAATCACTTAGACAAGTGCGGGATAAATAAGGAAAGCCGGCATGGATTCATTAAGGGAAAATCATGTTTAACTAACTTGCTGGAGTTTTTTGAGGAGATAACAAAGAAGGTTTATAAAGGAAACGCTGTTGATGTGGTGTATATGGATTTTCAAAAGGCATTTGATACATTGCCACACAATAGACTTGCGAGCAAAATTCTAGCCCATGGAATAAAAGGGAAAGTAGGCACTTGGATAAGAAATTTGCTGAGTGACAGGAAACAGAGATTAGTGATAAATGGTTGTTTTTCTGATTGGAGGAAGGTTTGTGGTGGGGTTCCCCAGGGGTCAGTGTTGGGACTCTCACTCATCCTGGTATATATTAATGACCTAGACCATGGTGTGCAGGACATGTTTTCAAAATTTGTAGATGATATGAAGATTTGAAATGTTGTCAACTGTGATGAGGATAGTCTTGAGCTTCAAAAGGACATAGACATGTTGGTGTATTGGGCAGACAAGTGGCAGATGGAGCTCAATGCAGTGAAGTGTGAGGTGATCCGTTTTGGCTGGAATGATATGGTGAGACGGTATAAAATAAAGGAAAGCCTCTGAAGGAGGTGTAGGAACAGAGGGACCTCGGTGTACATGTACATAGCTCCTTGAAGATGTCAGGAAATGTTGAGAGAGCAGTTAATAAAGCATATAGTATCTTAGGCTTTATTAATGGGGCCACTGAGTAAAGAGTAAGGAGGTCATGGTGAACTTGGATAAGACACCAGTTAGGCCTTGTCTAGAGTACTGCGCCCAGATGATCCATCTCGGCCTCTTCCTGGGGTCCCCAGCATCACAGATGCCAGTCTTCAGCCAATTCGATTCACTCCATGTGATATCAAGAAACGACTGAAGGCACTGGATACTGCAAAGGCTATGGGCCCCGACAATATTCCAGCAATAGTACTGAAGACTTATGCTCCAGAACTTGCCGCGCCCCTAGCCAAGCTGTTCCAGTACAGCTACAACACTAGCATCTACCCGGCTATGTGGAAAATTGCCCAGGTATGTCCTGTACACAAAAGCAGGACAAATCCAACCAAGCCAATTACCACCCTATCAGTCTACTTTCCATCATCAGTAAAGTGACGGAAAGGGTCATCAACAGTGCTAACAAGCGGCACTTGCTTAGCAATAACCTGCTCACTGAAGCTCAGTTTGGGTTCTGCCAGGGCCGCTCAGCTTATGACTTTATACAGCCTTGGTTCAAACATAGACAAAAGAGCTGAACTCTCGAGGTGAGGTGAGGTGAGGTGAGGTGAGGGTCATTGCCCTTGACATCAAGGCAGCATTTGACTGAGTGTGGCATCAAAGAGCCCTAGCAAAACTGGAGTCAATGGGAATCAGGGGGAAAACTCTCCATTGGTTGGAGTCATACCTAGCACAAAGGAAGATGGTTGTGGTTGTTGGAAGTCAGTCATCTCAGCACCAGGACATCACTGCAGGAATTTCTCAAGGTAGTGTTCTCGACCCAACCATCTTCAGCTGCTTCATCAATGACCTTCCTTCCTTCCTTCATAATGTCAGAAGTGGGGATGTTCGCTGATGATTGCACAATGTTCAGCACCATTTGCGACCCCTCAGATACTGAAACAGTCTATGTCCAAATGCAGCAAGACCTGGACAATATCAGGCTTGGGCTGACAAGTAGCAAGTAACATTCGCAGCACACAAGTGTCAGGCAATGACCATCTCCAACAAGAGAGAATCCAACCATCGCCCCTTGATGTTCAATGGCATTACCATCACCGAATTTCCCCCTATCAACATCCTGGGGGTTACCATTGACCAGAACCTGAACTGGACTAGCCATATAAATACCGTGGCTACAAGTGGAAGGCTCAAAGATTGGACGGGTGGTTAACAGTGAGATTGAGTGTCTTGGGCTATAGGAAGATAAAGACGGGATGGTCAAATGGGTAGATAAGTGGCAGATGGAATTTAACCCTGAAAAGTGTGAGGTGATACACTTTGGAAGGAGTTATTTAACAAGGAAGTATTCAATGAACAGCATGACACTGGGAAGTCTGAGGAACAAAGGGACCTTGGCGTGTGTGTCCATAGATCTTTGAAGGCGGAGGGGCATGTTAGTGGGGTGGTGAAATAGGCATATTGGACACTTGCCTTTATCAATCAAGGTATAGATTACAAAAGTAGGGAGGTCATGTTGGAGTTGTATAGAACATTGGTGAGGCCACAGCTGGAGTACTGTGTACAGTTCTGGTCGCCACATTATAGGAAGGATGTGATTGCACTGGAGAGGGTGCAGAGGAGATTCACCAGGATGTTGCCTGGGATGAAACATTTAAGTTATGAAGAGAGGTTGGATAGACGGGTTGTTTTCGTTGGAGCAGAGAAGACTGAGAGGCGACCTGATCGAGGTGTACAAGATTATGAGGGGCATGGACAGGGTGGAGATGGAGCAGCTGTTCCCCTTAGTTGAAGGGTCAGTCACGATGGGACATAAGTTCAAGGTGAGGGGCAGGAGGTTTAGGGGGGATGTGAGGTATAACGTTTTTACCCAGAGGGTGGTGATGGTTTGGAATGCGCTGCCTGGGAGGGTGGTGGAAGCGGGTTGCCTCACACCCTTTAAAAAGTACCTGGATGAGCACTTGGCACGTCATAACATTCAAGGTTATGGGCCAAGTGCTGGTAAATGGGATTAGGTAGGTAGGTCAGGTGTCAGTGCAGACTCGATGGGCCGAAAGGCCTCTTCTGCACTGTGTGATTCTGTGAAGAGCAGGTCAGAGGCTAGGAATAATGTGACGAGTAACCCACCTCCTGACTCTCCAAAGCCTGTCCACCATCTACAAGGCACAAGTCAGGAGTGTGATGGAATACTCCACACCTGACTGGATGAGTGCAGCTCCTACAACACTCAAGAAGCTTGGCACCATCCAGGACAAAGCAGCCGACTTAATTGGCACCACATCCACAAACATTCACTCCCTCCAACACTGATGCAAAGTAACAGCAGTGTGTACCATGTACAAGATGCACTGCAGGAATTCACCAAGGCTCCTTCGACAGCACCTTTCAAACCCACAACCAATACCATCTAGAAGGACAAGGACAGCAGATAGATGGGAACAGCACCACCTGGAAGTTCCCCTCCAAGTCGCTCACCATCCTGATTTGGAAATATATCGCCATTCCTTCACTGTCGCTGGGTCAAAATCCTGGAACTCTCTTCCTAACAGCACTGTGGGTGTACCCACACAACATGGACTGCAGCGGTTCAAGAAGGCAGCTCACCACCACCTCAAGGGCAACTAGGGGTGGGCAATTACTGCTGGCCCAGCCAGCGAAGCCCACTTCCTATGAGTGAATAAAAAATAAGTTCTGGGCACCATACTTGAGGATGTGAAGGGATTGGAAAGAGTACAGAGGAGATTCACAAGAATGATTCTCGGGATGAAGAACTGTAGCTATGAGGATAGATTAGAGAAGTTGGGACTGTTTGCCTTGGAGAAAAGAAGGCTGAGAGGAGACTTGATAGAGGTATTCAAGATCCTGAGGGATATGGACAGAGTAAATAGTGAGAAATTTTTCCCACCCAGGAGAACATCAAGAACTAGAGGGCACAGGTTCAAAGTAATTGGCAAAAGGAGTAAATGTTACGTGAGCAAAAATTTTTTCACCAAGAGGGTGGTTGGAGTCTGGGGCAAACTTCCTGAAAGGGTGGTGGAGGCAGGTTTGATCGAGGTATTCAAAAGGGCATTGGATTACTACCTGAAAAGAGAGAATGTGCAAGGTTACGGGGATAAGGCAGGGAAGTGAGACTAGGTGGAATGTTCTTTCAGAGAACCAGTGCAGTCTCAATGGGCTGAAATGCCCCTTCTGCACTGTAATGATACTGTGATACTGTGATGATGAATTGAATGTGGAGGCTGCTGCAAGGACAAGAGGAACCCTATTGTAGTTAAGAGTGAAAGGGTGAGAGTAGAAGTGCAGGTTCATTTATAAACATAATTTATAAACAACTTTGTGAAACAGTGATAGAAAAAGAAAATTCTGGAAATATTCAGCAGACCAGGCAGTATCTGTGGAGAGAGAAACAATTCATGTTTCAGGTAGATTACCTTTTGTCTGACCAAGTCAGAATGGCTCGTAACTTGGAGGGGAACTTGCAGGTGGTGGTGTTCCCATGCATCTGCTGCCCTAGATCTTCTAGGCGGTAGTGGTCGTGGGTTTGGAAGGTGCTGTCGAAGGAGCCTTGGTGAGTTGCTGCAGTGCATCTTGTAGATGGTACACACTGTAGCCACAGTGCACCACTGATGGAGGGAGTGAGTGTTTTAGGTGATGGATGGGATGCCAATGAAATGGGCTGCTTTGTCCTGGATGTGGTTGAGCCTTTTGAGTGTTGTCAGCCAGGCAACTGGGACATACTCCATCACACTCCTGACTTGTGCCTTGTGGATGGTGAACAGGAGTCAGCAGGTGAATTACTCGCCGCAGAATTTCCAGCCTCTGGCCTGCACTTGTAGCCATGGTAGCTGTATGCTAGTCCAGTTAAGTTTCTAGTCAATGATAACTCCCAGGATGTTGATGGTGAGGGATTCAGCGATGCCAATGCTGTTCTATGTCAAGGGGAAATGGTGAGATTCTTTGTTGGAAATGGTTATTGCCTGGCACTCGTGTGGTGCGAATGTTACTTGCCACTTATCTGCCCAAGCCTGAAAGGCAAGTCTTGAACCATGCAGGAATGGAATGATTCATTATCTGAAGAGTTACAAATGGAACTGAACACTATGCAATCATCAGAACATTGTCACTTCTGACCTTATGATGAGGGGAAGGTTATTGATGAAGCAGCTGACGATGGTTCAGTCTAGGGCATTGCCCTAAGGAACTCCTGAAATGGTGATTGGGGTCGGAGATATTTGGCCCCCAAAAACCACAACCACCTTCCTTTGAGCAAGGTCTGGCTCTAGCTAATGGAGAGTTTCTCCCCTAATTCCCATTGGTTTCAAATTTGCTAGGGCATCTTGATGCCACACTTGGTCAAATGCTGCCTTGATGTCAAGAGCAGTTACTCTCACCTCACCTCTGGGGTACAGTTCTTTTGTTCATTTTGTTGGAACGCAAGCTCCAACAACTCATCAACACCAACACCCATCTAGGACCCTCCACCCCTGCCTGTCCCTCCGTCCCCACACCATCTTCCAATCCCAGCCCCAGCCGTGTATTCACTATACCCCCTGACCTTCCCCTCTCCGATGCTGAACGTTCAGTGCTCAGCAAAGGACTTAGTTTCATACCCTTACGCTCTCATCTCAATGAATTTCGGGCTCGGCACGATGCTGAACTCTTCTTCCGCCGTCTTCGTCTCCGTGCTCACTTCTTTGGGCAGGAGTCCTCTCCCCGTTCAACGGATCCTTTTACCCACCTCCAATATTCTCCCTCCACCTGGACCCCTCCCTCTGGATTCTTATCTTCTCTTGATCTTTTCATTGAGAACTGTCGGCGTGACATTAGTTGTCTCAATTTCTCTGCTCCTCTCACCCATTCTAATCTGTCTCACTCTGAACTTACTGCACTCGGTTCTCTCAGGTCCAACCCCAACATTGTCATCAAACCCGCTGACAAGGGTGGTGCTGTTGTTGTCTGGCGCACTGACCTCTACCTCGCGGAGGCTGAGCGTCAACTCGCAGACACTTCCTCCTACCTCTCCCTGGACCATGACCCCACCACAGAACATCAAGCCATTGTTTCCAGGACTGTCACTGACCTCATCTCCTCTGGAGATCTTCCTCCCACAGCTTCCAACCTGATAGTCGCCCAACCTCGGACGGCCCGCTTCTACCTCCTACCCAAAATCCACAAACAGAACTGTCCCGGCAGACCGATCGTGTCAGCCTGTTCCTGCCCCACGGAACTCATTTCTCGTTATCTTGACTCCCTTCTCTCTCCCCTTGTCCAGTCCCTTCCCACCTACATCCGTGATTCCTCTGACACCTTACGTCACATCAACAATTTCCAGTTCCCTGGCCCCAACCGCTTCCTCTTCACCATGGACGTCCAATCCCTCTACACCTCCAACCCTCACCAGGATGGTCTGAGGGCCCTTAGCTTCTTCCTTGAACAGAGGCCGAACAATCCCCATCCACCACTACTATCCTCCGTCTGGCTGAACTTGTTCTCACACTGAACAATTTCTCCTTTAACTCCTCTCACTTCCTCCAAATAAAAGGTGTGGCTATGGGTACCCGCATGGGCCCCAGCTATGCCTGTCTCTTTATGGGGTATGTGGAACATTCCTTGTTCCAGTCCTACTCCGGCCCCCTCCCACAACTCTTTCTCCGGTACATCGATGATTACTTCGGTGCTGCTTCATGCTCTCGTCGAGACCTGGAAAAATTTATTAATTTTGCTTCCAATCTCCACCCCTCCATCATTTTCACATGGTCCATCTCTGACACTTCCCTTCCCTTCCCTTCCTTGACCTCTCTGTCTCAATTTCTGGTGATAGACTGTCCACCAATATCCATTACAAGCCTACCGACTCCCACAGCTACCTCGAGTACAGCTCCTCACACCCCGCTTCCTGTAAGGACTCCATCCTATTCTCTCAGTTCCTTCGCCTCCGTCGCATCTGTTCTGATGATGCTACCTTCAAAAACAGTTCCTCTGACATGTCCTCCTTCTTCCTTAACTGAGGTTTTCCACCCACGGTCGTTGACAGGGCCCTCAACCGTGTCCGGCCCATCTCCCGCGCATCCGCCCTCACGCCTTCTCCTCCCTCCCAGAAACATGATAGGGTCCCCCTTATCCTTACTTATCACCCCACCAGCCTCCGCATTCAAAGGATCATCCTCCGCCATTTCCGCCAACTCCAGCATGATGCCACCACCAAACACATCTTCCCTTCACCCCCCCTGGCGGCATTCGGTAGGGATCCTTCCCTCTGGGACACCCTGGTCCACTCCTCCATCACCCCCTACTCCTCAACCCCCACCTATGGCACCTCCCCATGCCCGCGCAGAAGATGCAACACCTGTCCCTTCACTTCCTCTTTCCTCAACGTCCAAGGGCCCAAACACTCCTTTCAAGTGAAGCAGCATTTCACTTGCATTTCCCCTAACTTAGTCTACTGAATTTGTTGCTCCCAATGCGGTCTCCTCTACATTGGAGAGACCAAACGTAAACTGGGCAACCGCTTTGCAGAACACCTGCGGTCTGTCCGCACGAAAGACCCAAACCTCCCTGTCGCTTGCCATTTTAACACTCCACCCTGCTCTCTTGCCCACATGTCTGTCCTTGGCTTGCTGCATTGTTCCAGTGAAGCCCAACGCAAACTGGAGGAACAGCACCTCATCTTCCGACTAGGCACTTTACAGCCTTCTGGACTGAATATTGAATTCAACAACTTTAGATCTTGAACTCCCTCCTCCATCCCCACCCCCTTTCTGTTTCTTCCCCCTCCCTTTTGTTTTTTCCAATAATTTATATAGATTTTTCTTTTCCCACCTATTTCCATTATTTTTAAATCTATACCTGTAATGCCCTGTCAGTCTTTCCACCCCACCCCAACTAGAGCTGTACCTTGAGTGTCCTGCCATCCATTCTTAATTAGCACATTCTCTTAGATAATATCACCACCTTCAACACCTCTTTGTTCCTTTGTCTGTGACATCTTTTGATTATGTGCTCCTATCACTGCTTGCTTGTCCCTACAACCACCTCCCCTCCAACTTCTCTCCCCCCACCCCCCCCCACCTTAAACCAGCTTATATTTCACCCCTCTCCTAATATTACTCAGTTCTGTTGAAGGGTCATGAGGACTCAAAACATCAACTCTTTTCTTCTCTACCGATGCTGCCGGACCTGCTGAGTTTTTCCAGGTAATTCTGTTTTTGTTTTTTCTTTTGTTCATATTTGGCCAAGGTTCTAATGAGGTCAGGTGCTGAGTGGCCCTGGCAAAACCCAAACTGGGCATTGGTGAGCATGTTTTTGGGAAGTAAGAGCTCCTTGATAGCACTGTCAATGAGACCTTTCATCATTTTGCTGATGATTGAAAGTACGCTGATGGCAGTAATTGACTGAGTTGGATTTGTTCTGCTTTTTGTGTGCCACTGTTTCATTTAATATCTGGTACCTATTTGATTCCTTTATAGTAAGCATTTATATTCACTTTTTTTGAATTGCATTTGTCATTGACTGGCCCAGGTTCCTAAAAGATTCCAATGCCTCTGACAGCTTTCACCATTTACCTCAAGGCACCTTTTCCAAATGTTTTTTGTTATGCTTATAATAAAGTCCTTTGCTTTCTGGAAATCAGCTGCCTCGATGCTTCCCGATCCATCCAGAACGATTGCAATCTCTGTGCCTGCAGAAACACAAACACTAAATCAGTGTATTGAAATCAACCGTGGATTACCTCAGCTTAGCTCTGAGAAGCATCGTATCCCAATTTCAAACTATCAGATGTGAAGATGCTTTAGGTAGGAATTGATGATGCTGAAATAAGAACTGAAAGTGCTAGAAACATTCAGCAGGTCTGGCAGCATCTGTGGAGGGCAGAACAGAGGCTGGAACTTTATCAAAGTGCAGGAAGTGCTGGGGACTGTAAGTGGCACCAAGACGCACAGCAGAACCCTGTGTGCCTTTTTACCAGCGGCAGCCAATTAAGAGGCCAGCACCATGGTTGCTGGCCAATTTAGGATGGCAGCCCACCTCCCAGAACTGCAGGCCCAGTCAGCTGGAAGGCAGTTTGGTAGTGCAACCAATAGTGGTGGCTGCTGGTGATGTTGCAGGAAGAAGAAGAGAGCTTCTCCATGTTGAGGCACCCTCAAAGGCAAGGCAATTTTTCTTATTTGCTGTGCCAAGGCTAGTCAGGCAGGCCCCGGTGATTGTGGTGGTGGCAGGGACGGGGGAGGGAATTGCACCCTCCAGCATGTGCTGGAGCCATGGAGACAGCCATTGCTGCCAGTAGGTGAGGCCCTCTATGGGCTATGGAGTGGCCATAAAGAAGGGGTCCCCATGGAATCCACTAGGAGGCTGCCAGAGTTTAACTGGTTGTCTCCCCACTCGCATCAGCCCCTCTCCACATTGGTACAATGCTGGCTGGGTGGGAATTGGGCCTTAATTAGTCACTTAACTGGTTTAATTGACTGCCCACTTCCAGGCAGAGGGCAGCTACATCTCCAGCAGGCTGGTAAAATACATCCCAGAGTTAATGCTTCATGTTTGTGATCTTTTATCAGGACTCAGAAAAGTTCAAAATTTAATAGGTTTCGAGCAAGTGAAGGCCAGAAGGGTGAGAGCAAAAAATCAAAAGAAAAGCTCTATGATAGGGTGGAGGGTAGGAGAGATTAAATGACAAAAAGGTTTCATGGTGAAAAGCCAAAGGTAGTGACAAAAGAAAATGAGAGAGGAATAAGGGAAGGGAAAAAAACAGCTAAAGGAAACAATTAAGAGTAGGGTTTATGATTTAAAATGATTGCACGCAACATTGAGTCCAGAGGCTGTAGAGTATCCACTCAAAAGATGAGGTGTTATTTCTTGATGATACTTATGTAATTACCATCCAGCCACCTGAGTTCCAGCTTTATTTGCATCGGGCTTTAACTGACCATTATCTGTAAGTTATCCGGGTACCATCTACAGTGGAATTTCCATCGTCTACTGTAATGGGCGGAAATTAGAAACTGCCGACTAATCAAGAGTCCCCAAGGTTTGGTTTTACGCATAATCCTAGGCATGAGATGAAGACAGCTAAATACAGGGACTGTAGCATCATTTGAATTTGGTTTGTGAAATTGAATTACGCCACACAGAAGGGGTCAATAACCATGTAGATTGTCAATTCTTTGTCCCATGAAATTTCAGGTGGGTAATTTGTAAATAGGGAACTCGAATGCAGGTAATTGAATTTTGTGTTATCTGTGCCAGGACTTCTGCAAGGTAACTGTCAAAACATGGAAAGTTGATATTTGAGGTGTTTCAGACTTAAAGTTACGAATGATGACATCAACTCAAGTCAGAATCCACTGCTAACATAAATCATGCTGGAGACGGCGGAAATGGTGGAGGATGATCCATTGAATATGGAGGCTGGTGAGGACCAGGAGAATCCTACTGTGGTTCTGGGAGTGAGGGAAAGAGGCGAGAGCAGAGGTTTGGGAAGTGGGACAGACACAGTTAAGAGTGCTGTCAACCACAGTGGAGGCAAATCCTCAGATGAGGCAAAAGGAAGACATGTCAGAAGTACTGGTATGAAAGGCAGCATCCAGAGTGATACCACCACCAAGTAAATCTTCCCCTCCCCACCCCTTTCAGCGTTCCAAAGGGAGCATTACATTTGAAACAATTTGGTCCAATCATCTCACGCCCCAGCATGGGATGTCTGCTGACAATTGTTTGGAAGGTCTACTGACAAATTCCTGAATTGGGAAAGAGCTGAAGGGTCTGCCCTTCCACCTTAAATGAATTCACAGAGAAGTAAAGAAAAAAAGGGGTAGGGGGAAATGGAGCCCTACCTACCGAGGGAAAATTTGCTCATCACTAAGCTGAGTCACTTAAGACCAGAAGGCTGATCAGAAAATGTTAATACCGACAGTGTAGTGTATTTTGATCATTTTCTTTCTTTCAAAAGGAATTTGTATGTGAACAAAAGCAAGGAGAAATTTAAATACTATTATTGCTGAACAATTATTTATTGTATGTAAGATAAAGCAACTTTACAAATAGTAAACACTGCAAATTATATCTGCCTTGAATAGTATGCACCTCCTCCAACAAGATCTACCTCCAAAAGTATTCACCATAATTAGGATCTACCTTATTTTATTAAAGCGGTTTTCAGAAAAAAACAGCAAAAGCATTGGCAATGTTCAGGTGGCAATGTGCAGAAGATCCTATATCCAATGCAGATCAGAATGAATTCCATTTGTTCTGAACCAGGTTATGTTATTATATTACTAAATATTGGACAGTACAGGGTCACTTCTAAATGTAAAAGGCTTTTTAAATTATTTATTATTACTGTTTTAATATTTACCAGAATGACCAACATCACATTGAGGTGACATTGAACTATGGCCATTATGAGCTTCCACAAGTATATAAAAAGGAAGAGAGTTACTAAACATTGGTCCCATAGAGGATGAGACTGGGGAATTAATAATGAGAAACAAGGAAATGGTGAGACTTTGAACAAGTATTTTGTATCTGTCTTCACAGCAGATGAGATGACACAAAAAGCTTCCAAAGAATAGTAGAAAATCAAAGGACAAAAGGGAGGGAGGAACTTAAAACAATCACTATCACTAGAGAAAAAGTACTTGGAAAACTAATAGGACTTGAGGCTGACAAGCTCCCTGGACCAGGTATCCTGCATCCTAGAGTCTTAAAAGAAGTGGCTGCAGAGATTGTGGATACATTGGTTGTGATCTTCCAAAATTCCCTAGAATCTGGAAAGGTCCCAACCATTTAGAAAACCACAAATGTAACACCTCTATTAAAGAAAGGAGAGAGACACAAAGTGGGAAATTATAGGTCAGTTAGACTAAAATCTGTCATTGGGAAAATGCTGGAATTTTTATTATTATTTGGAATTAGCAAGGAAGCAGTAGCAGGATATTTAGAAGATCATAATACAATCAAGAGGAGTCAATATGATTTTATGAAAGGGAAATTATGTTTGACAAACGTATTAGAGTTCTTTGAGAATGTAACAAGCAGGGTGGATAAAGGGGAACCAATACATGCAGTGTATTTGGATTTCCGAAGGTGTTCAATAAGATGTCACACAAAAGGTTACTACTCAAGAGCTCATGGTATTGATGACAATATATTAGCATGGATAGAGGATTTGCTAACTAACAGGAAACAGAGAGATGGGATAAATGAGTAGTTTTCGTGTTGTAACTAGAAACTGTAACTGTAACTAGTGGAGGGCCAAAGTTGCTCAACTATTTATAATCTATGTTAATGACTTGGATAAGGAGACTGAGTGCACTGTAGGCAAACTTACTGACAATAGGTAGGAAAGCAAATTGCGAAGAGGACACAACAGGTTGGAAAAAAGATAAAGACAGGTTAAGTGAGCGGGCAAAAATTTGGCACATGGAGTATAATGTGGGAAAATGTGAGGTTGTCCACTTTAGTGGGACAAAGAGAAAAACAGAATATTATTTAAATGGAGAGAAACTGCAAAATGCTGCAATATAGAGGGATCTGGGTGTCCTCATACATAAAGCACAAAAAGTTGGCATTCAGGTACAACAAGTAATTAGGAAGGCACATGGAATGTTATCCTTTATTGCAAGGGGGATAGAGTATAAAAGTAGGGAAGTTTTGCTACAATTGTACAGAACATTGGTGAGATCACACCTAGAGTACTGTGCTCAGCTCTAGTCTCCTTATTTAAGGAGGGATATGCTTGCATTGGAAGCAGTTGAGAGGAAGTTCTCAAAGTTGATTCCTGGCATGAAGGGATTGTATTATGAGGAAAGGCTTGTGGTATCAGAGTGTTCAGTAACGTAAGGGTTAATGTGGGACTGGGGAACAGTACTACCCACATTATGATGAATAGAGTCACATGGGAGTAGGAGAATATAGGAGTGGGTCTGGTAGAAGTTGCTATGGAGACAGCATCTAGTTAGGACTGTTTCTCTGTATATATGTATATAGTTATGTGTTATTAATAAACAATTACTGTTCAACCATTCAAACCTCTAGACCTCTTCATGTGACAATGTACAACTTTACAACATGGTGACAACAGGTGAAGGACTCCAAAATCCCTAAGAATGAAGAAGCAAAGAAACTGCAGTCTGACTTGAGAGAAGTGCGCCTAACTTGGAGACCTCGAATACATAGCTAGAAGCTCCATTACAGGCTTGGGGGCTGAAGGGCAGAGGAAAGATCCACTGTGCAGCATAAAAGGACTCCACCAGAGCACCTGGATGTCTGTTGCGAGACCTAATCAAATGCAAAGTCAAAGTACATAGCTAGATCGCAAAAGGATGAGCAAACTCCAAAAAAAAGAGGCTGAAATTAGCTTTTAAATTCGGCATGATAATCTTTGGAAAGATGCGCAAGTCCAAAACCTCAAGACATGCAAAGGATCCCATGTAAATGAGGCACACCAAGATGAAGTCCAACAATGTTTCTTGGGAGAAATTAAGGATCCCAGATTCACATTTTGGAATGCTGAATATCTGTAAATGGTCACCTCACGAATTTCAAATTAGACACAGGAGCCAGCGTAACAGTCCTGTTGGATCAGGAAATGTGGCCAGTGAAACAATGTCTGAAGCCATCTACAACACAGTTGTAGATCAGGAGGCATCAAGCTCCAGGTCAAAGGTATGTTCTAAGCAATGCTCCAATATGAAAACTAACAAATATGAGAGACATTATATCTGCTCCACAACCAAGAATTTTCTCTCCTGAGCAAGAAAATCTGTGTTGACTTCAACCTCATCCAAAAAATTGGCGAGATTAACCAGCATAGATCTGGTTCCAATTTTAAAAAGAATTTTCCAAACTTTTCACTAGGCTGGGGCGACTGGAGGCTGCATACAACTTAACACTGAGAAACAATGCCAAACCTGCATGCTTGTTTATACCATGGAACGTACCGCACCCGCTTATGAAACAAGTACAACAGTAAATTGACGGGATGACCAAGATGGGGGTCATCTCCTGCAACTACAATTGCAGCAGATGCCTCTTCAACAGGACTACTGGCAGTTCTGTTCCAAGAGCCGCTGGATGGATGCTGCCGACCAGTATATCACGCGACTAGGAGGCTGTCAGACACAGAGATGTGGTTTGCAGCTATTGAGAAAGAGGCCGTCACAGTAACATAGGCTTGTAAAAAGTTCTCTGATTATATTGGTGGGCTGAAAGCGATCATCAAAACTGATCACAAATCACTGGTCTCACTATTGGATGAGAAAGAACTCGCCAGGATGTCCACTCCAGAATTCAAAGATTCCGCTTGCATCTCTTGCACATTGCATACAAGACAGTGTACATGCAGAGGAAGCATCAAACAACTGCGGACACACTGTCCAGGGTCACAGTAGACCACGCTATGACACGCAATATCAATCTGAGCTCGACTCAAAGTCCCAATTCGCGACAACTGCCGGCGAGCTCCAGAAAGCTTCAACAGATACGCCAGGAGCAGATTTGAGATGGAGAGTGCGTCTGTGTCCATCAGTGCTGCCTACAAGGATGGCCCCTGCAGCATCCAGGTGACAATGTTATGAAAATTTACTTGGAACTGCAGAAACAATTCTCTGTAATTGATGATCTGCTAGTGTATGATGAGTGGTTGGCCATTCCTGTTTTCCTGTTTCACTCTGGCCGGAGATTCTACAATGAATCCACCAAGGCCACTTGGGCATCACATAGCAGAGCATGAGCCCTGACTGCAGTGTGGTGGCTGGGAATATCGAGAGCAATTGAAGAGATAATTTTAAACTGCCACGTGTGCGTGCTGCACAAACCAGTCCAGAGGGAGCCCCTTATCCCCACACAATTTCCTACCAGACAGTGGGAACATTTGGGAATAGATTATTCATATACAATGGCAAGTCCTTCCTCCTCATTCTTGACTATTTCTCTTGGTGGATCGAAGTGAAGTGTTTATACACAACGACCACAGGATCAGTCATTAGGTCGTTGAAAGAAATCTTTGCGATCCATAGCATCCTGGACCAGGTGATGTCTAACAATGGGCCACAGTTTGCTAATGAATACTTTACTCATTTTGCCAGGAATTATGATTTCAACACCTCACCAGCTCCCCAAGATATCCACAATCTTACAGTGAGGCAGAAAGGGGCACCTGCACTTTTAAAACACTCTTGAAGAAAAATGGTGACTTTCCAATGGCGCTTTTGACATATAGATCCACTCCACTACAATGTGGATTAGCCCCATCTGAGTTGCTGATGGGCAGAATACTTCACACTCAACTTCCCATGCTGCCAAAGAAATTAATCCCAGGGCTGGTAGTCAGGGACTATCAGAAGGTTCCGGACTGAGAACCGTCCTATAGACAGTGACAAGTTTCCAATTATAATAGGAGGTACCATACCAGAAACTTGCTGAGGCGAAACAGAAGTGACAAGGTTTGGATCAGGGATCTTGCCAGAGAAGGTGCCATTGTCCTGAGGGATAAAGATCAATGGCCATCTTACTTGATACATACCCCAGAAGGCACAATCAGACGGAACAGGAGAAGTCTTCTCATTCCTTGTGGTGAACCTCCTATCATACATTTGAGTAAACAAGATATAGAAACCCAAATAATTGCAACACCAAGTACCACAACTTCAACTCCAGACCAATAAAGTCAGCCCAAAGTAGTTGAGACAACACTCCTCCAAACTTGAAAAGAACAAGATCTGGAAGAGTAAAGTCAGAGACTTGGGGGGAAGAAGAGGTAGCATGTAAATATTATTAGAACGTAGGAACATAAGAAATAGGAACAGGAGTAGACCATTCGACCCCTCGAGCCTGCTCTGTCATTCATATAAGATCATGGCTGATCTTCTTGTGTTTCAATTTCCACATTCCCATCTAACCCCGATAACCTTTGCTTCCCTTGCCTAACAAGAATCTATCTACCTCTGCCTTAAAAATATTCAACGACTCCACCTCCACCACCTTCTGAGGCTAAGAGTTCCAAAGTCGCACAGCCCTCAGAGAGGAAAAATTATCCTCATCTCTGTCCTAAAGACTGGGGAAGGGTGCAGTATAAGGGTATTCAGGACTGTAAGGGTTAACGTGGGACTGGGGAAACAGTACCGCCCACATTATGATGCAGAAAATCACATGGGAGTAGTAAAGTGTAGTGGTGTGTCTCGTAGAAGTTGACATGAAGATAGCACCTAGTCAAGACTTTATCCTGTATATATGTATATAGTTATGTGTTATGAATAAACAGTTATTGTTCAACCGTACAAACCTCTCGAACTCTTCGAAAGACAACATGCATACTTACAACAACATTGAGCAGGTTGGGCCTATACTCATTGCAGTTTAAAGAATGAAAGGTGATCTTATTGCAACATATAAGATTCTGAGGGGACTTGTCAGGGTAGATGTTGAGAGGATGTTTCCCCTCGTGAGGGAGTCTAGGACTAGGAGGCACGGTTTAAAAATAAAGGATCTCCAATTTAGGAGAAAAATTAGGAATTTCTTCTCTCAGAGGGCCATTAATCTTTGGAATTTTCTACCCCAGAGTCTACCCCAGAGAGCAGTGAAGGCTGGGTCATTGCACACATTCAAGACTGAATTAGAAAGATTTTTGATATACAAGGGAGGCAAGGGTGATAGGGGACAGGCAGGAAAGTGAGCCTGCATTTAATGATGCGCCACAGTCCCTTCCCCCTTGCAGCTGTGGTTGCGGAGGTGGGAGGGGCAGGGTGGCAGGTAGAGATCACCCAGTAGAAGAACAGCTGCCCTGCAGCTATTTAACAGCTGACTGGTTGTTAATAGACCAGAGGCTGGACTTCTGTTCCTCAGGATGTTGGCAACTGTCCAGTACTTCAGGCCATGAGAAGGCATACCATGCTGGATTAGAACTGGTGAGTATTTGGGGGGTCTCAGTGGCAAATCAGGCAGACCCTGGTGATGGGTGAGTGGACCAGGGTTTGAGAGGCCATGCAGGGAGGGGAACCTGGACGGGATAACACCTTGCATAGGGCCCTCCAATCAGTCTAGTGGGTCAGATAAGGAGGGACCTGATCCCTGCACTCCACCAGGAAACCTGTTGGGCTGGTTCTTGGCGTGGGCCTCTCTTGCCGCCGGTTCAATCACAGTAGCAGGATGAGTCTCTTAAGTATGCATTAATTTTTTAAAAATTCATTCACAGGATATGGGCATCGCTGACTAGGCCAGCATTTATTGCCCATCCCCCTAACTGCTCACCTTCTCAAGGGCAATTAGGGATGGGCAATAAATGCTGGCCTAGCCAGCGATGCCCATGTCCCTTGAATGAATAAAAAAAATTGCCTTTAAGATGCTCAATTCACCCACTGGTAGGTGGGCCATCCGATGCCACTTTGCTGCTGGTGAAATTGTGGTGAGGGCAGGGCTGGGCCTGTAGGCAATGTGCATGCTGCCTGATGGATTTAACATGTTCCCATGTTGAAACCTGCTGGCAGGTAAGTTATATCCACCCCATGCGGTTAAAGCTGCAATCAGATCAGCCATGATCTTGTGAAAAATGGAGCAGACTTGAGGGGCCAAATAGTCTACTCCTGCTCATGTTTTTTATGCTCTCTTGTCCTTTTGATGAAGAATGGTACTAGGAGAAAAGTCCTAGGCAAAGCCAGGTCTACAGGCAAGCTGGCTTTGGGGCGGGGGGGGGTGGGGTTGGTGGGGGAGAGAGGAAGAAGGGTCACGATAAGAGACAAAGAGGGTGCTTCATGTTATGAAATCAGGCGGAGAAGAAAACAGGTTTCAAACACCTCTAAAACAGGGAAAAGCAAAATAGTTTCCATTGTTGCCTCGACGAGGAGTATCCGAGTGGCCAGAGCCTGCATTATGACATGTAATAACTTATAAAGGGAATTCTTTGGCCTGAATCTTCCGAGGAGCAGCAATCAGCATCGAATTGTCACTGAGTTCCTACCTTTCTGTGCCACACCAGAGCCCTGTCTTCCTGGCCAGGAAAGAAATTTGATCCTGGCTTTTTTGGAAGCTAAGCATACCTTCAATCCAACTACTTTTTCGTAGCACTGGATTGTCAGCGCAAGACAAGACACACCACCTTTTTACAGCATGAGCTGCCGTGTTCTGGTAAGTGTTCACTAACACACTGAAAAAATCTGGGACATTTAAACAGCTTTTCAGTCTGTTCGTGAATGAGTGTCTGAGTGAATGGGTGAGTGAATGGGTGAATGTGCAGGTGGGTAAGGGTGGATGACATTAGAAGGTAAGGGGTTATGGTGGCAGGTTGGTAGGGTGGCAGATGGGTAGTGTGGTGAGGCCAAGTCAGGTTGGACTGGGGAAGTCTGGGGGTCAAGTTGGATCTGGTCAGGTTGGGGAGGAGTCAAGGTGTCAGCAGTGGGGGGGAGTCAGGTGGTGAGATTGGGTCAAGGGAGAGTCAAGGAGTTGGGTGAGTATGGTGGTGAGGTCAGGTTTGGCCAGGTCAGGGGGGAGTCAGGAGGTTTGGGGGGGGGCAGTTGGGTGGTGAGGCCAGATCAGATCAGATCAGGGAGTCGGGGAGGGGTGGCGCGGGGCTAGGGTGGTGAAGTCAGGGTGGGGGGAGTTCAGAGGTCGGGGAGGGACAGCTAGTCTTTGAGGGAAGTCAGGTGTTGAGGTTGGGTCAGGTCAGGTTGGGGGGAAGGAGTCAGGGGGGTACCAGTGAGAGTATTTGGGGCACAGTTGTATGGTTACCCAGGAGTTAGACTAGGATTTTCCTGAATAACATTTCCTGGGTAAGTATCTAGGTAAGTAAGTCAGAACTGTCCGAAGTCTCTGACTCTAACTCAGAGTTGGAGATCTGATCAGAGGCTCCACAACAGCAGGGAAATTGGCCATCAGAAATTCAGTTGCCTTCCCAGGCAATTCCCACAGAGTCAGTGCGCTGGGGCTTCTGAGGGGTTCCAACATGCATCTTGGGGGTTACATCCTGTCTCCAACTACCCCAAGACCGGAAGATCTGGGCCTATATGTTTATATATTATTTTAATCTATTAAATTTGACATAAAAGTGTAACCAAAAGAAGTGACAAAAAATGCACATATACATAAGACTTGCAATATACAGATTCTTAATTGCTTCTGTAGCTGTCTAAGATTAATATTATAGTAATAAGCTGTTACTGAGGTTAGGGTGGCTTTATTCCTGTAGTAGTAAGTACTTGCTTCAGCTCACAGTGTTTACTGCAAATGTGAAACAGCAACTGGCCCCTTGGAACATGCTAGGAGCTGCTGGAAAACATACAGATAATCATTAGGCTGTTACCTGGGAATTCATCATCTTCCTCTTCCAACTCATTGTTGTTATTGCTGTTCTTGTTGCTTTGCTTGGCTTTTTCTGAAATGATGACAACCGTGTTATAATCAGTAACAGATCCTTTAAGCAAACGACAGATTCCCCAACAAATTCCTCAGTGTTTTACTTTCTATTTTAAACAATTTTTGTTCATGTAAACTTCATGCATTATTATCAAGAATGGAATGAAATTCCCTCTTTGCTGCGCCCCTTTAGGCTGCAGCATAAAATCCTTCACCAGTTTCTTCAACTTCCTTCTCCCATGGTTGGTTCCTGTAGTGGAATGGCAGGAAACTAGGTGTGATAAATACCAACAAAACAGCAACATCTTGCATTTATATAGGCCCTGTAATGTAGTAAAACATTCCAAGACGCTTCTTAACCCCAGAGTTCTGAAGGAGATAGCTGAAGAGATAGTGGAGGCGTTAGTGATGATCTTTCAGGAATCACTGGAGTCAGGGAGCGTCCCAGAGACTGGAAAATCACTAATGTAACCCCCCTGTTTAAGAAGGGAGTGAGGCAAAAGACGGGAAATTACAGGCTGATTAGCCTGACCTCGGTCGTTGGTAAGATTTTAGAGTCCATTATTAAGGATGAGATTTCAGAATACTTGGAAGTGCATGGTAAAATCGGGCAAAGTCAGCATGGTTTCATCAAGGGGAGGTCATGCCTGACAAATCTGTTAGAATTCTTTGAGGAGGTAACGAGTAGGTTAGACAAAGGAGAGCCAATGGATATTATCTACTTGGACTTCCAGAAGGCCTTTGACAAGGTGCCACACAGGAGGCTGCTCAGTAAGATAAGAGCCCAAGGTGTTAGAGGCAAGGTACGAGCATGGATAGAAGATTGGCTGTCTGGCAGGAGGCAGAGAGTGGGGATAAGGGGGTCCTTCTCAGGATGGCGGCCGGTGACTAGTGGAGTTCCACAAGGGTCAGTGTTGGGACCACAACTTTTCACTTTATACATTAATGATCTAGATGAAGGAACTGAGGGCATCCTGGCTAAGTTTGCAGATGATACAAGATAGGTGGAGGGACAGGTAGTATTGAGGAGGCGGGGAGGCTGCAGAAGGATTTGGACAGGTTAAGAGAATGGGCAAAGAAGTGGCAGATGGAATACAATGTGGGGAAGTGTGAGGTCATGCACTTTGGTAGGAAGAATAGAGGCATAGACTATTTTCTAAATGGGGAGAGAATTCAGAAATCTGGAGTGCAAAGGGACTTGGGAGTCCTAGTCCAGGATTCTCTTAAGGTTAACTTGCAGGTTGAGTCGGTAGTTAGGAAAGCAAATGCAATGTTGGTATTTATTTCGAGAGGACTAGAATATAAAAGCAGGGATGTGCTGCTCAGGCTTTATAAGGCTCTGGTCAGACCACATTTAGAATATTGTGAGCAATTTTGGGCCCCATATCTCAGGAAGGATGTGCTGGCCCTGGAGAGGGTCCAGAGGAGGTTCACGAGAATGATCCCAGGAATGAAAGGCTTAACATATGAGGAACGTTTGAGGACTCTGGGTCTATACTCGATGGAGTTTAGAAGGATGAGGGGGGATCTGATTGAAACTTGCAGAATACTGAAAGGCCTGGATAGAGTGGACGTGGGAAGATGTTTCCATTAGTAGGAGAGACAGGGGCCCGAGGGCACAGCCTCAGAGTAAAGGGAAGACCTTTTAGAACAGAGATGAGGAGAAACTTCTTTAGCCAGAGAGTGGTGAATCTATGGAATTCATTGCCACAGAAGGCTGTGGAGGCCAGGTCATTGAGTGTATTTAAGACCGAGATAGATAGGTTCTTGATTGGTAAGGGGATCAAAGGTTACGGGGAGAAGGCGGGAGAATGGGGTTGAGAAACTTATCAGCCATGATTGAATGGCGGAGCAGACTCGGTGGGCCGAATGGCCTAATTTCTGCTCCTATGTCTTATGGTCTTAACACGATAGGTGGAAGAGCTCAACTTCAGAGGTGAGGTGAGAGTGATTACCCTCGACATCAAGGCAGCATTTGACCGAGTGTGGCATCAAGGAGCCCTAGCAAAACTGGAGTCAATGGGAATCGGGGGAAAACTCTCCGCTGGTTGGAATCATAACTAGGGCGAAAAAAGATGGTTGTGGTTGTTAGAGGTCAATCATATCAATTCCAGGACATCCCTGCGAGGGTTCCTCAGGGCAGTGTCCTAGGCCCATCCATCTTCAGCTGCTTCATCAATGACCTTCCTTCCATCATAACGTCAGAAGCGGGGATGTACACTGATGATTGCACAATGTTCAACACCATTCACGACTCCTCAGATACTGAAGCAATCCATGTCCAAATGCAGGAAGATCTGGACAACATCCAGGCTTGGGCTGACAAGTGGCAAGTAACATTCGCACCACACAAGTGTCAATAGCCATCTCCAACAAGGGAGAATCTAACCATCACCCCTTGACGTTCAATGGCATTACCATCACTGAATCCCCCACTATCAACATACTGGGGGTTACCATTGACCAGAAACTGAACTGGGCTAGCCATATAAATACTATGGCTACCAGAGCAGACCACAGGCTAGGAATCCTGTGGTAAGTAACTCACCTCCTGAGTCCCCAAAGTCTGTCCACCATCTACAAGGCACAAGTCAAGAGTGTGATGGAGTACTCTCCATATGCCTGGGTGAGTGCAGCTCCAACGACACTCAAGAAGCTCGGCACCATCCAGGACAAAGCAGCCCGCTTGATTGGCACCACATCCACAAACATCCACTCCTTCCACCACCAACGCACAGTGGCAGCAGTGTGTACCATCTACAAGAGGCACTGCAGGAACTCACCAAGATTCCTCAGACAGCACCTTCCAAACTCATGACTGCTATCATCTAGAAGGACAAGGGCAGCAAACACGTGGGAACACAACCACCTGGAAGTTGCCCTCCAAGCTACTCACCATCCTGAACTGGAAATATATCGCCATTCCTTCACTGTCGCTGGGTCAAAATCCTGGAATTCCCTCCCTAACAGCACTGTGGGTGTACCTACACCACATAGACTGCAGTGGTTCAAGAAGGGAGCTCACCACCACCTTCTCAAGGGCAACTAGGGATGGACAATAAATGCTTGACTCGCCAGGTTATTCCATGACAACATGATGGGTAATGTCAACTATGATGGGACAACATTAACCCTTTGGGATCCACAATGGGGTCAAACAGGGTTGTGTTCTGGCACTGGCACTCTTTGGCATACTCTTCCCTTTGCTACTGTCATATTCCTTCAGGTCATCTACAGGGAGTCTCTACTTACATACCAGAACTGATGGAAAGCTACTCAGCCTTGTTCACCTGAGATCCAAGACAAAGGTAGGCCAAGTTGGCATCAGAGATTTTGTCTCGCTGATGATGCTGCACTAACATTCCATACTGAGGAACGCCTGCAACAACAAATGGACAGACACGGATGCAGAGAGTTGATTTGACCATCAGCGTCAGGAAGGCAAATGTCATGGTCCAGGATGTTGTCATACCACCATCTATCAGCATTGACAATGTGAAGCTGGAGGTTTTTGATAGCTTTACATATCTAGGCTCTCCATTCACCAGCAATCAGTCACTTGATGCTGAAATCAACACACGCAGCACAAAAGCTGCAGCTGTTATGTCCAAGCTGAGTAAGAGGGTGTGGAACAACAGCAACTTGAGTGAGATCACCAAACTGTGAATCTACCAAACCTGTGTCCTCAGTGCACTCCTCTACAGTGGTGAGACCTGGATAACATATGCTAGGCAGGAGAAAAGGCTGAATAGTTTCTTCCTTCGTTGTCTCAGGCGTATCTTGGCAGGACAAGGTCACCAACTCAGACGCCCTGGAGTGTGCTAACACCATCAGCATACACTCATTGCTAAGTCAATGATATCTATACTGGCTCAACCTTGTTGATCAGATGGATGTATATCCAATGACCTTCTGTATGGTGAACTGGCCGCTGGGTCACTACCTCCTGCATGTCCATACCTCTGTTACAAGGACATCTGCAAGTGAGATATGAAGATGGTAGATGCTGACACTGACAACTGGAGACAGTCACTGACGGCTGTGACTTCTGGAGGCTGAATGTTTGGAAGGACATTGGAAGGGTCGGAGAAATGAAAAGCTTAGCCGGCCGAGAAGACAGCCCAGATAAACAGAGGCCGGTGAATCGTGCACCTTCTCAACCCACTGTCTTCCTCTGCAGCAAATGTGACAGAGGCTACCATGCCAGAATGGGGTTCCTGAGCCACACCAGTTGATGGTTAACACAGGGTTGACCACCACTGCGCAAACCATCATCTTACGAGACGGAAGGCTGTCACCGTAGTGCCTGAAATTATTCTAATGACATTTTATTTTATCCTTTCTAAATACCAGTATCCTGCCTATGATCACCTTCCCAGGCCTGTGCAATATTTCAACTTTCAACCTAATCAATGTCTTTTACAATGTTTTCATTTCTATTCAATGCCACTATAATTCAGGCCCTAAATGCTATGTACTTTTTATGGCCTTTTCCATCTGGGCTTTCACCTTTAAAGATCTGTTCTTGTAACCTTCAATGTCATTGGTTCTCCACTCTGAAAAGGTTTTTACTATGTAGGATCAATGCCCTTTCAATGTTCTCTTTCTCAAAATGTACTACCCCTTATTGCTCTACACTGATCTATATCTGCCACCTGCTTGTCACTTAGCCAACCTGCCAATGCCCTCCTGAAAACTTTCGCATTCTTTCTCAGTTTGCAAATCTAAGAAAAAAAGGATAACTTTAAGTGATAGTTCCTCACCTTCTTCCCAGTCCTTGTTCTTGTCATTATTGCCATTGTTGTTGTTGTTGTTGCTGTTATTCCCAGCACTGACTTCAGCTGCAAATAAGAAACAAGAAAGTCTTTTACTCGTCAATCTAGTAAAATAATACATGTGATCATCTGTAGCTCAGTAATATAGGAGACTGAAATAACAACAAAATAAGTGGAAAAATACAGCAGTCAGTCAGCTTCCGAAACAGAAGGAAGCAAGTTAATACTTGGGAAGGGAGTCTGCAATTGGACACATGGCTGAAGAGGTGTGCAGGAATGATTCAGTACAAATCTCCCTCTCTTAGTCCTTCTAGGAATAACAAAACTGAAATTCCAGACTTTTCAGCTAGAAACTTCAAGGCTATGACCTTTTATCAATACTATTAGCCAGAGTAAAGTGATTCTCTCCTTGTCCAAGTGCAGGTGGGAACACTACAGTGACTCTCTCCCTGTCCCAGTGCGTCCCTGGTATGTTTAAAGATGAACCTCTTATTGTTGGTTTTTAACTATTTACAGTTATGGTCATGCATAGAGCTGTTACTGCCATGCAGGCAGGCTGCTTACTTACAGACTGCTGTTCTAGGCTGCTCTGTGAGAGTATACCTTGTGACTCTATTCTCCAGTCCCATGTTAATCCTTGCTCTGCTCAGCACCTTTACATTACAATGCATGCAGGCACATATCACATCAAACCCCTACCCACCACCCCCGCATGGCCCTTTATACCCTCTATGCCAACTTAGTCCCAACTCATGGCAACCAATACCCACCCATCCAGCACCCTTTGCCCTTACACTCTCCATGCCAACTCATCCAGTATCCACCATGGGCAGACATCAAGAACCATGCTGAGATGAAATAAAATAAATTCCCAAGGCAAATTTTCCATTTTTCAGACTAAGTGCGGTGGCGGGTGGGATAGTCAATGTGTTTTCCGCTGGTCAGTGGGCCAAGTTCTCACACCCGAATTTCTGCTTGAAAGCTCATTAATTATGTATCGGCGAGCTACACACCAAATCACGTGGGGGGCGGGCACTTATTCAACTGCCCGCCATTACCTCATGGGGTCAAAGTTCCTGGCTCCATATTTAAGCTGCGCCCAAACATACATTCACTCTCTGAAGGCCAGCTGTGTGGTGTAACCCAACAAAATGTCCACCAGGAAAAGCAAGCCCTGTGCCACGTTTCAGCTACTACTCCCGCGTGGCTCTCCTCCAGACCACCCACAAAGACCAAGAAGTCCTCTTCCAGAGGGATGGCAGCAGGTCGACCAGCCTGACCTCACCAGCCAGGGAGGAGATCATCAGAGAGGTCTGAGTCTGTGGCACAGAGGAAAGAAATGCCCTGTAGTGCAGAAGGAGGATGAATGATCTTGTTCGCTCCGCCAGGGTAAGTCTACCTGGGGATATCACACACCATTAGCAGAGAAACATTTGCACTGAATGTCTCAAACACATTTTAACATCACCATCATCTCATGTACAAACAACATCTTCTGCCCTTACTGGGGAGAGCTCAGTAAACACAGCAGCCATGCATGCTTCCCAACTTCTCTTTGAATCCATTCTCATCACATTCCATTCCGTCTGTCTTCATACAGTCAAAGCTGGCCCACAACAAGAGGAAGAGAGCCTAGATCGGTGGGGCAATCCCTGAGATCCAGGAACTTATTCCCTTCAAAGACGAGGCAGCCAAGTTGGCGGGGAAGGACAGGTTGTCAATCCTGTGGCAAAGCTTCCCCAAGGAACCCAGTACGGATTAACCCTCCATTAGTCAGACACATCATGATCTTCACAATGAGTTAAATGTAATGTTGGATTCTGCCTACTCAGGAACCGATTCTATCTTTCTCTTCCAGGTACCAACAGGAGCAGGCCGAGACACATCTCCAGCCAGCCCCTCAGCCCCTCAGCCCCAGCCCCCAGTCCACCTCAGATGAGGATGTTGCGGACCCACTAGATGTTGAGCCGTCACTGTGTTCACCTGCACCCTCCACCAGCGCACAGGCACACATCTCGGTGGCTCCTAGATCTAGATTAGGCTCCGGTTCACTATCTGAGAACACCTCACGGACACATCTCCTTAGCAGTCAGAGGAATTGCAGAAGTTTAAGGTGACAACTTACCACCACCTTCTACAGGGCAATTAGGGATGGGCAATAAATGCTGGCCTAGCCAGCAACACCCACATGCCGTAAATGAATAAAAAAAAAGGCAGTGACAGGCCAGGTCTCTGGCACTCGGAGGACTGCTGGAGAACAGCCCCCAGCTGAATCCGTGTCAGATGATGAGCATCTGTAGTCGACATTGCACACATATTGGAGATGCAAAGACAGGCAGAGGAACATCAGGCAATGTTGTCAGAGGCAGTCACCAGACTAGAACGAAGGATGAAGGAGTCCATCCATGTTCTCTCTGATGTCGTGGCTCCAGCATGCGAGCGCCTCTTGGTCTCCATCAGAAGGGTGGCAGCTGCCTTGGAGACCATGGCCCAGCAGTTTCTACCAGATTTGCACTCAGACCTCCACTCCAACGCTATAGGCATTGATGGGATCCATCAGTGGCTAGGCGAGGGGGACGGGGCACATTGACCTCTTGCATATGATTCTATGTGATGTCTTATTTCAAGGGGAACCTAAGCTCCCACTCCTCAATGGTCTACCTTCGTGTCCCTCAAATTCATGTTATGTTTAGCAAAGTTAGTCATTCACCCCCTGTGTCATCTAAGGGAGCTGTGTCAAGCATATGCCTGAAAGTGCCTGTAGAAAGAGGAATGCTCATTTGTGTCTTGCAACACATGATTGAAGTATGTGCGCTCCTGTGTCTTAGAGGCTGACTTCTAAAGCTGTGGCATTGGCACTGAGCTGTGTTCCTTGTGAGTGTGAAAGCACACTTCCTGGATGCATTATGCCCACTGCAACCAAGTCTAATTCTCAATGACTGCAGAAAGTGGTGGCAAAGACAGCAGTGTGCAGTTGACTCAGGTTGAGTGCTGGTGTACTGCCTTTCACATCGCACAGACGCCACATGCAGCATTGAGTGCTGACCTTTCCAACGTTGATCCCTTCATTATCCTTCAGGGTTACTGATCCCAGGCTGAATGATGGCATTGCTTGAGATGTCAATGATTGGAAAGGACTTCCTGATCACTTCCATGGGGAGGCGGTGGCGGTGGTGTAGTGGTATTGTCACTGGACTGCTAATTGTAAAAACCCATCTGGTTTCCTAATGTCCTTTAGAGAAGGAAATCTGCCATCCTCACCTGGTCTGGCCTACCATGTGACTCCATACCTATAGCAATGTGGTACCGGCAGGACAAACTCAGCAGAGGTGGTGACACAGTGGTGTACAGTCGGGAGGGAGTTGCCGTGGGAGTCCTCAACATCGAGTCCAGACCCCATGAAGTCTCATGGCATCAGGTCAAACAGGCAAGGAAACATCCTACTGATTACCACATACCACACCCCCTCAGCTGATGAATCAGTACTCCTCTGTGTTGAACAACACTTGGTGGAAACACTGAGGGTGGCAAGAGCACAGAATGTACTCTGGATGGACACTACAATGCCCATCACCAACAGTGGCTTGGTAGCATCACCACAGACTGAGCTGGCTGAGTCCTAAAGGACATAGCTGCTAGACTGGGTCTGTGGCAGATGGTGAGGGAACCATCAAGAGGGAAAAACATACTTGACCTCATCATGACCAACCTGCTTGTCGCAGATGCACCTGTCCATGACAGTATTAGTAGGTCAGAAGTGGGGATGTTCATTAATGATTGCACAATGTTCAGCACCTTTTGCAACTCCTCAGATACTGAAGCAGTTCATGTCCAAATGCAGCAAGACCTGGATAATATCCAGGCTTGGGCTGACAAGTGGCAAGTAACTTTCGTGCCAACCAAGTGACAGGCTGTAATGACTTGACGGAGTGGACAGGTTTCAACAAGAAACAGATAACTTTATTACAGAGAGCTTTTCAGGTGCTACATGCTCGATCAGGATTCTCATCAGGAAGCCCCACCCCCCTGGATTGCCCGCGCTTAGGGGTCATTGGTTGGAGCCTCCCAGAACATCACGTGACCCCTGATAGGCAGCAGGAGAGGCTATACCCACAGTAACTATACAGGCAATGACCATCTCCAACAGGAGAGAATCTAACCATCACCCCTTGACATTCAATGGCATCACCATCGCTGAATCTCCTACTATCAACATCCTGGGGGTTACCATTGACCAGAAACTGAACTGGACTAGCCATGTAAGTACTGTAGCTACAAGAGCAGGCCAGAGGCTAGGAATCCTGCAGCAAGTAACTCACCTCCTCATTTCCCAAAGCCAGTCCAGAATCTACAAGGCACAAGTCAAGAGTGTGATGGAATACTCTCCACTTGCCTGGATGAGTGCAGCTCCAACAACTCTCAAGAAGCTTGACACCGCCCAAGACAAAGCAGCCCGCTTGATTGGTACCCCATCCACAAACATTTACTCCCTCCACCACCGACTAACAGTGGTAGTAATGTGTACCATTTACAAGATGCACTGTAGAAACTCACCAAGGCTCCTTAGGCAGCACCTTCCAAACTCCATCTAGAAGGACAAGGGCAGCAGACACATGGGAGCACTACCTCCTGCCAACTCCGCTCCAAGCCACACACCAGCCTGACTTGGAAATATATCGCCGTTCCTTCACTGTCACTGGGTCAAAATCCTGGAACTCCCTCCCTAACAGCATTGTGGATGTATCTACACCACATGGACTTCAACTGTTCAAGAAGGCAGCTCACCATGATCCTCTCAAAGGCAATTAGGGAAGGGCAATAAATGTCTAGCCAGCGACACCCACTTCCTATGAATGAATAAAAAAATGTGGTCCCCAGAGCCCTAGCACAGCCTTTAATCTCTCACCCTGACCATATGGCCTCAGTTCCTGGACTAAATGACTGACTGACATTTACCCAACTGGTTCCTTCAAACCACCCCCTTCCCTACTAATGAGTCTGTGTGCACCCCTTCCCTCTCATGCTCTCATAAACGCCCCCCCTCCCCCAGTCATGAGTCTGTGTCACCAATGAAAAATCAGTTGAAACTGGGTCACAATCCTAATTGGAATAACCAGTACCTGGGTCAACCGGAACCAACCAGAAACTAACCAGAAATCATTTCACCCCCGATTTTGTCAGCTGACTTTACGCTATGTCTGGTTGTGATTTTTTTGGGAGCAGTTATCTTGAACTGGAGACAGGCTGAAGTCAAGCATGCCCCTTGCCCCAGATTCATTCGAGCCACACTGGGGCTCTGATGTGTCCCTACCTCTGATTTAAATGTGACTTTTGGGCATTGAGCAATTATCATCCTCACATATATGGGAATGGGTGTGGTGTTTAATCTGCAATAGTTCACGGGCTGAAAAATACAAATTTCTAAAATAAAAATCCATTATATGTGTGCTGTTCCATTTCTGACTTTTTTTTGTGCACAATGAAATTACACAGGCAATATGACAATATCTAGAGAATTTCCATGTGTCGAACCATACACAAAGATACAAGAAATGGGGAAGGATGTAGCTGAGACCACGTCCACCTGGATCCACCCTCACTGGTGCATATGTGGCACAAGATGCCTGTGCGGGCAATCCTGGTGTTGCTGCAGCCTTTTCCCTTCCAGTCCTGCCAGTCTGCCTTTTCGCTCACCAACACGGGCTTCGAAATAAAGGCATCAGCATTGGGAAAGCAGCCAGCCAGTGACCAAGACTGATGTAACTGAAAGCTGGTCAACATGGAGAGCCAGAACGAGATCGATGGAGACACAGAGGAGGAGGTGGCGGTGGCGGAGAGGAAGAGGAGGTGGTGGAGAGGAAGAGGAAGAGGTGGAGATGACAGAGAGGAGGAGGTGGAGGTGGCGAAGCCAAATGGAAGAGACCCCAACTCTCAGAGAAATGTCGCCTTTTTGAGCCTGCCATATCTGGGCACCCTCACACACTCATTCACACTCACCCTCACTCACTACTCACACTCACTCACTCACCCAGCCCTCACTCACTCACCCAACCCTCCCTCACTCAATCCCCACTCAATCACCCAACCCTCACTCACTCAATTATACGCATTCAATCACTCACCCTCACTTGGCGTGTGATGCTCCGATCAGATGAGTGAGGCCTGAGGCCTAGCAGCGCCCGAATGCTGGCGGGTGTCGACAGGAGCAGCAGGGGCCGGGGAGAAGTGGGGGAGAGCAGGGAAAAGCGGGCAAGAGTCGAGGCAAGGTGCTGGAGGCATGTGGCCAGCTCCTTGAGCTTTTCGTCCCAGCTCCTCCTTTTTCTCCCCACAGCAGTCTCTGCTGAGATAATGCAGCCCTGCCAGCCCACCCCACCCTGGTCTCACCTGAGAGCAGCTTTGTCAGCAGTCAGGAGTCAGAGCAGTAGTGAGAGATGGCAGCAGCACCATTGCAGGCAGGCTTACAAAGTTATACGCACCTCAAAGTCGCAAGCAAAGTGAAGGTGGGCACGTGTACGCCACTTATATCCTGTCGTAAATCAGACCGGTCTAATTACCTGCTAATGTGGCACTAAATTAGGAGGGAGAACATGATTCCAGTGACTTGTGACCTTAAGTGAGTATCGATGACATGCTAATGCATGCAAATGGGGTTCCTGACATGAAACAGTGGGAAAGTCGACCTGCCATTAGAGCGGCATGAAAGTCCTGAGGGGAATATTCCAATTTATCTTCCTGCCGGCAGATGTCAGGCTTTTGGGCTCACACCTAATTTTGTGTTCCTGACCACCACGATTCCTGCCACTAGTGGGTACATAAAATTCTGCCCTAAGTGTCTAATGTGGACTTTATTTTTAAAAAACTCTCATTCATAAAAATCCATTCAATACATTTAAATTGATTCAACTACTTAATCCCTTATAACAGTAAATACTTTATTCAAATACTTAATCCCTGATAAAAACAAGCATTTGTATCCATAGTCCCACATTAAAGGCTTTAAAACCACTTGGAGCTGTCAATCAAACTGTGAACTGACAGGCACCCCACTGTGATAATGATAGGTTGTGGAATCAGTCATGCAGCACAAATCCTGTGATGATAGCATTCAGACTTATAGAAACAGACAGGGGGGGAATTGTAAGCATTGATTTGCAGACTGTATTTTTTTCATTCTTCAAACATTTGACAGTTCCATGGAGGTTATCCACTTTTTAACCATTCATGTCTACTCTTACCAATCCCAAAGGACACCTTACCTCTCCCAAAGGGGTACCTGGATCTGTCCAAAAGGGTATCCTGCCTCTACAAATAGCTCCAGCAGCTTTAGACATTTTGCTGAAAGGCCTAAAGCCCACAAGTCGTGTTTTAGACATTCCACTAATGAAAATTGGATCTGTTTGAAGGTAGCTGCATTTTTCAAGTGCCGCTGCCACTGTGAACCATGAATATGCAAACTACAACCCGCCCCCGTTTCGCCTCAGCGAAAATGGTGGGTGCTGAGTTCAGAGGTGAAGCCTCCGGAATCGGGACTCCAGCACCATTTTGTCTAAGCCGGAGACCCTTTCCAAACCTATGAAAATTCAAACCCTACTGTTTCTCACTTCAGACCAGATTCAATCCAATTTACTTCCTTTCCCTAGTCCCATGGGTCAATTATCTCCAACAGTTTCCTGTGTGCTGTTCTGCCTTGTCAAAAGCTTTTTACAGCAGGTTGCCCTGCAATTGCCCTGCATAGGTCCGCACTCCATGCTGTCATTTCATACAATTCACCTGCACCATTCATTTCTTGGCGAAAGACTGTGTGCTAGAAAATGAGAAATCCTGATTTTAGGGCATGGGGAGCATGATGCACTCAGGTCGAGTTGGGCAGGGCGCAAATTTGGTGATTTTACCTCATCTGAGTGATCGTAGCATCTGGCCAAGTGAATTCCTGCATTGCTGTCTTCTTTTTAATGCTGCTGGTTGTTCTGCACTCAGCAGAGGAGCCCAGGAGTGGTGTTTACAAACTGTGTAGTGCAGCCAACCTGTCCATTTTAAAGGCAGGCTGTCCCTCAATAAGGAAAACTGCACTGAAGAACATTGATGCAATTTAAATGATGGCAAAGTGAATACCAGGGCAGAGAGAGGTTTACAGGGTGAAGGATACAGCACTAGCGACATTAGTGGTGGAGATGAGCAAGCACAGAGGGCCAGGTGACCCTCAAGGACTACCCTCTGAAGGGAGAGGCCAGGAATATCACCTCCCTGAGTCTGAACCCAAGGACCTGGCAGGAGTGCCATAAGAAGTCTAATCACCTCAGACAGATGGTCAAGGTTAGGGCATCCTAAAAAAAGCAACACTAGGCCTCTACAAGTGGCATGCAGCGTTTCTCAGTTCCACATTTATTATGTCAGTCATAGAGTTTCCAGCCATCTCTATTAGTGAAGGAAATGCTCATAGTGCAACATCTGACTGGCACCTAATTGAGGCCTTGTTAGGAATCAATGATAACTGTTTACCTGTACAGTTTCAAGAGGGGTGGCTGGCTCAAATTGGGGGGTGTGGTAGCTCAAGGTCAGAATGGGAGAACTGGTGCAAAGTGGGAAGGCATAAGGTAGCTTCCATGATGGAGCACCCATTCTGAAGATGTGAGATGGGTGAATGACTTATGAAATACTCAGTCTCAATTGATACTTCACACACGAATAGTCCTCTTTATATTGCTATCAACTACCATAATTTGATCAGTGCAAATATTGTGCTCAGGATAAAGAACAGTAATAGATAAATATACCTTCAATTCCAACAATATTTTTCTCTAGATTCGCCAGGAGACCATCTAAAGCAGCGTAGTTATCCACCTGGAATACGTGCTTCTCATCTGGATCAGAAGCAATTAGTTTCAGCTCATTCATTGCTCTTTGTCTGGTAAAGATTAATCCAACCTTAGTGGAAATACAATGAGAAGTTGATTCTGTCAGAATTCTACTGATCTTGTCCACATGATCTTTTCCATGGCTTGACCTTTCACTCAACTACATAATAGAATCAAGATCCCAGAGAAATTTTGCAAAGTTGCTGTATAACTGAGAGAGAACTGGCTGGACCACAATGCAGGGAAATTGCTGAGATGCAAGCGTTATAGAGTAGTTATAATGGGGGACTTTAATTACCCGGATGCAGACTGGGACAGTTGTATTGTAAAGGGTGGAGAGGGGCAAAAGTTCCTAGACTGCATTCTGGAGAATTTTCTACAACAGTACGGCCAGAATCTTTGGCTCGGCGAGCAAGGGCGGGGCCCACTCGCCAATGTGTAAAATGACGCGCAGTGACATCGGGCGTGCGTCCCGACGTCACCATGCGTCATTCCGATTTTCAGTTTGGCGGGCGCATACCGGAGTCAGCTGTGTGCCTGCCGAACTGTCAAAGGACTATTAAGACCACTTAAAAACTAATTAAACCACTTAACATAGCTGCCCATCCAACCTTAAGGTTGGCGGGCAGGCAAAGAGCCCAGGTGGCCTTTGCATTTTTCATGAAACCTCATCCACAGGCGGGATGAGGTTTCATGAATGATTGTCTTAAAAAAATATTTATGTCTTTATTAAAATTTTTAAAAATCAAACTGATCTCCCTGAGGCAGCTCTTTGCCTCAGGGAGGTTTCTGCACTCTGTGCGCATGCGCAAAAGAGCGCAGGCCCCAACTCTGCCCACCACCACCCCCCCATCCACACACCTTAATTGGCCCATCCAACATAAAATGGCAGTGTGCAGCCGATTGCGGGCGACGATCGGCTGTACAAACCCGCCCGCACCCACTCCCGCCCAACCCCCACCCCTCCCCGACGACGAGAAAAATCTCCCCTATGTGTCCAATCCAAAAAGAAAAGTTGCACTGTTGGACCTGGTTCTTGGGAATGAGGTGGGCCAAGTTGATCAAGTGTCAGTGGGGGAACATTTAGGAGACAGTGATCATTCTATTGTATGTTGTAGGATGATGATAGAAAAGGATGATAGGAAATCCAGAGTAAGAATAATGAACTGGACAAGGGCTGACTTTGATAGAGCAAGATCAGAGCTGGGCCAGATAGACAGGAACAAAAGATTGTCAGGAAAAACTGTGGCTGAACAATGGGCGACATTCAAAAAAGAATTGGTTCGGGCACAGTCAATGTATATTCCATTGAAAGGGAAAGGTAGGGCAAACAAATCCAGAGCTCCCTGGATGAGAAAGGAAATTGAAATTAAGATAAAGAAGAAAAAATGTGCTTATGACAGGTGTCAGGTAGAAAATACAATTGAGAACCAAGAAAAATACAAAAGATTCAGAGGGGAGGTGAAAAAGCAAATGAGAGAAGTGAAGAGGGATTATGAGAAAAGACTGGCACCCAACATAAAGGGGAATCCCAAAGTCTTCTATAGGCATATAAATAGTAGAAGGGTGGTAAAAGGAGGAGCAGGGCCAATTAGGAACCTAAAGGGGAATTTATACATGGATGAAGGAGCCATGGCTGAGGTATTAAATGAATACTTTGCATTCACCTTTACCAAGGAGGTAGATGCTACCCAGGCCATGGTGACAGACGAGGAAACTCTGTCACTAGGAGGGTTCAAAATTGACAAGGAGGAAGTGTTGAATAGACTGTTGGTACTTAAAGTTGACAAGTCACCGGGACTGGATGAGATGCATCCAACGATATTGAAGGAAGTGAGAGTAGAAATTGCAGGGGCACTGGCCATTATCTTTGAGTCTTCCCTAGACTCGGGGGTGGTTCCACAGGACTGGAGAATTGCAAACATTACACCCTTGTTCAAAAAAGGTTGTAAGGAAAACCCAGCAATTACAGATCAGTCAGTTTAACTTCAGTGGTGGGCAAAGTTCTAGAAACAATTATTTGGGATAGAATTAGTAGTCACATGGAAAAATATGGGTTGACTAGGAAGAGCCAGCATGGATTTCTAAAGGGAAAATTGTGTTTAATTAACTTGCTGAAGTTTTTCGAAGAGATAACAGAAAAGGTCGATGAGGACAATGCTGTTGATGTGGTGTACATGGACTTTCAAAAGGCATTTGATACAGTGTCACACAACAGACCTGAGAGAAAAATTATTGCTCATGAAATAAAAGGGACAATAGCAACTTGTATACAAAATTGGCTGAAAAATAGGAAGCAGAGAGTAATGGTCAATGGATATTTTTCGGGATGGAGGGAGGTTTGCAGTGGAGTTCCCCAGGGGGTTGGAATTAGGATCCTTGCTTTTCCTGACATATATTCATGATTTAGATCTTAGTGTGCAGGGGACAATTTCAAAGCTTGAGGATGATACAAAGCTTGAGAATGTTGTGAACTGCAAGGAGGACATTGTCAAATTCAAGAGGACATAGACAAGTTGGTGGAGTGGGCAGATAGGTGGCGGATGACATTCAAAGCGGAGAAGTGTGAGGTGATGGATTTTGGTAGGAAGGACATGGACAGACAATACAAAATAAAGGGTAACATTTTGAAGGGGGTGCAGGAGCAGAAAGACCTGGCTGTTTTTGTGAATAGATCATTGAAGGTGGCAGGACAGGTAGAGAGAGCAGTTAATAAAGCATATAGTACCCTGGGCTTTATTAATAGGGGCATAGAGTACAAGAGCAAGGAGGTTATGCTGAATTTATATAAGACACTCATTAGACCTCAGCTGGAGTATTGTGTACAGTTCTGGGTGCCATATTATAGGAAGGATGTGAATGTATTGGAGAGAGTGTACAAAAGGTTTATAAGAATGGTTCCAGGGATGAGAAACTTCAGCTTTGAGGATACATTGGAGAGGTTGGGACTGTTCTCCTTAGAGAGAAGAGGGTTAAGAGGAGATCTGATAGAGATGTTCAAAATCATGAGGGGGCTGGACAGAGTGGATAGGGAGAAGCTGTTCCCACTTGTAAAAGGATCAAGAACGGGAGGGAACAGATGTAAAGTGATTTACAATAGAAGCAAATGAAAAGATTTTTCATACGAGTGGTTCGGGTCTACAATGCATTGCCTGGAAGTGTGGTGGTTGCAGGTTCAATCGCGGCATTCAAGAGGACATTAGATGATTATTTCTATTCAAATAATGTGCAAGAGTACGGGGAAAAGGCAGGGCAATGGCACGAGGTCATAATGCTCATTTGGGTAGCTGGTGCAGACATAATGGGCCGAATGGCCTCCTTCTGTGCCGTTAAAATTCTTTGGGCAGAATTTTCTGCCTGTTGGGCGGGCGGTGCAGGAGCATGCGGGTGCGGACCCAATCGCCGCCCACAATCGGGTCTGTGCCGCCATTTTACACGGGCAGGCCAATTAAGGCCCACCCAGCGTGAAAGGCAGCTCCTGAGGACAGTGGGAGTGGGCGGGCGACGGCAGGTCTGCAATGACCACCATGTCCAATGGCGACCCGTTGGCCTGTTTTAAAAAGCTCCTGCAGCCTTTCAAAGGCTGTGAATCATGGCCAATGGAAGGGCTCCCCAGAGCGCTGCTGGTGAGCAGGCCAGGCAGGAGGGTAGGGCAGGGGAGCAATGTGCTCCTTGTTTTTCTGATGATTGCCTTGCTGCCCTCCTCAAGGAGGTGGCAGCACATCAGGAGGTCCTCGTACCCCAGGATGGGAGGAGGAGGCCCCCCAACATGACCAAACGTGCCTTGTAGGAGGTGGCGGAGGTGGTGAGCTCCCACGACGTGGTGCGATGCAACTAGATCCAGTGTCGCAAACGCTTCAACGACCTGTTGCGCTCAGGAAGGGTGAGTACCATGTTGGCATTGGTCACTTAACCCAGCAGGTAGGCTTTCCCCCCTGGCGTGCACCCCCACCCACCCCCCTCCCAAGTCTGAGTGTAATGACTGCAATGAATCTTTGACGGCATGTGTCCTTCGCTGGGTGGGCCAGCAGATATTGCCCATGCTGAGGTCACCCTGAGAGGGTGGTGAAGAGACAGGTTCTGCACCCACAGCATGTGGTACATTGAGACTGTTTTGGGAGCAACCTGAAGGAGATGCACCTAGACGCAGTGCTGGAACTCCAGGACATGTCCAAGTCAGGGTGATGACATGCTGGGAGGGGAGCTTCAAGGTGGCGTCTGCTGTCCTCTGTGCTCCACGTGCTTGCGCCTCCTTGCTATAGAAGGTTAGACTGTGTGGTGCCTAATGTGATGTAGGCAGCATTTGGCCAAGGAGGTGGGGGGGACAGGCCTAGTATCTTTGTTGCTTTGGCAGCAGTGGGGTGAGGAGGCACTGGAGCCCTGCAATGTCCCACTCTGGTTGGGGTGGGCCGTCCGTGAAGAGAATCCAGGTACAAGTAGCACTAATCAATGCTCTTCTCTCCTTTTCAGGAGACGAATGCACATAATGCCACCGAGCGGGTGAGGGCTGGTGACAGCCCAGCACAGTTAGCAATTCTCAGCCACTTTGAGCAGGAGGCCCAAGATTTGGAGAGGCGCCATGCACCCAGGTCCACCGGTGTCTTTGAGGCTGGGGTGCCACGGGCAGGTATGTTTGCTCAGCAGTGAGGTCACCATTGTTCTCCCAACAGCCATGTCAGTGCTGAATATTCAGTGATTGAAGTTTGCAACATGGCTTGACCATTGTTTATGGAAGGATGAATGCACAATGATCCGGGGGACAGGGATGCACATTGACATTGTCTCCACGTTAACTGATCCAATGTCTTTGTTCTTCCTTTCAGCATCAGCGGAGCAGGGCTGGGAGGAGGAGCAGCAGAGGCCCCCTCTCACACCTGAGGGCCCTGAAGTCACAGACTCACCAGCGTCACACCATCTGTCAGGCAGGCACCAGCGCAGATACTAGCACCTCAGTGGGAATTAGAACATCAGCTAGTGTCCCGGGGCACAGCGGCAAGGGCACTTCACAGTCGCTGGAGGAGCTGGCGGAGACAGAGAGTGCCCATGGCGCCAGCAGTCAAAGGACTGCAGGGGACCAGGAACAAGCTCAGTTGGTGCCTGATGATGTGCCTCTGGAGTCGTCCGCGATGCAGAGGCGGGAATTGTGGCCGGGTGTGCGGAAGCATCTGGGGGATAAACATGAGCCTATGCTTGGCTTGGTCTCCGTGGTGGAGAAGTCTACATGGACTATCGCTGAAGCAATGAGCCTCATGGCCGAGCGCCATGCGTCCTCCATGGAGAGAGTGGCGACTCTCGTGGAGAGGCTCCTCCAGGAGACCAATCAGAGCTTCTTGGGGATGTGCTCAAACCAGCAAACCCTCACATCGGCGCTGACCTCAGCTGGTCATTGCCAATATGGAAGATGGTCTGGGCACCAAGTTTTGCAGCTCGGTGCCCATCCATCCACGTTGAGCAGGGAGGTCCGAAGTGACCTCAAGTCGGCGCAGCAGCTGCCTGTTGTCTCTGTGGGCTCCTGTCATGGCACTACGGATGAGGGTGGCAGCTCCTCCGCCCCTCTGCCAGTGACCGTTGCAACCGGTGAGGCTGCGACGATTGGGGAGATGCCAGCTGTGGAACTGGCAGCTCCCTCCCAGGTGGGGCCAGCACAGGCTCCATGGGCCAGAGGACAATCGCCAAGGTCATCGAGGCCAGCAGGACAACAGAGTCAGCAGGCTGTCTCAGATGCCACTCCCAGCGAGGGGGCAGCACCAAGACATAGCACCCGAAAACATAAACATAAGGCACCTTAGGCACACCACAGGTTTATCACTGGTGCTTTTGTGAGGGGATAGCCCTTGTCACCAAGCAGCCACCCATCAAGCCAGGCTGGAGCACTGAAGAGCCCTGGAACCTGGGAGTGTCTGAGGATGTAGGCGTCGTGGGAGCTGCCTGGGTACCTTGCACAGACTTGTAAAATCAGCGTCCTGTGATCACACACTATCTGCACATTCATGGAGTGGAAGCTCTTCTGTTAATGAAGGCTCACCTGCTGGCATTCTTGATGGCCACACGTGTGCAGTCTATTGCACCCTGGACGTGGGGGAAGCGGCAATCGTTACAGAGCCTCTGGCTCGCTGTGTCTGGCTTGCCTGGTCCCAACAGTAGTGGATGAAGATCAATGCACGCCTGAACAGAGCGTCTGTAACCTGCTTGACACAAGTGTAGACAGCTGACTGGGAGACACTGCAAAGATCACCCACCGAGCCCTGGAAGGAGGCAGAGGCACAGATGTTGAAGGCAGCTGTGACTTTAGACCCACTGGCATGGGGTGTCCACCCACACAGTTTGTAGAGGTCTCAGGCCCAATCATCTGACAGATATAGTTGACTGTCTCCTTTGAGAGACAGAGCCTCCTTCGGCACTGGACCTTAGACATGTTGAGGTAGCTATTTTGCCACCTGTATACTCTGGCAGCAGGATAGTGGCGTCTTCTGCAGTCCCTTCCGCCTTGGACTACCCCTTGGCCCTGCACACCTTGTGCCTGCGCCTGTCCTCCCAAAGGTGGCTCCCCTGGAGGCCGAATATGCACTCCTGGCCTCTTCCCCCTTCTAGCCCTCCTTTCTTCCTCAGAGGACGTCCCTCCAGTGGAGAGTTCAGCTACCATTCCCAGGCTAAGGGAAGGCTTCCTGAAACCTGCAGGCCCAAAAAAGATTCCTCACTGTAGAGTGCTGACCTGAAGGTTGTGAGTCCAGACCAAGCAGCTGGTATGCGTTTTGAAGTATTGCAGATCACACAGGCAAGTGTCAGTAACTTTGAAAAAACAATATTTGACAGAGCACACTCGCAACCACACTGAGCCCTCTTATCCCGCCCGTGGATGAGGTTTATACAAATGTGTCCTACCCGCCTGCCCGTTGTGCTCGTGCACCAACCCGAAGATTGCATGGACGCCGAAAAATCACCGTCAATTGGTGCCTCAAGGGCCTAAGTGGCCCGTTAATTAATGGCGGGCACGCATCGGAGATCAACACACGCCCGCCCAACGAAATATCGCAATGGCGCGTGGTGATCGGGGTGCTCGCCTGACGTCACCGCGCATCATTTTGCACGTGGGCGTGCGGGACCCGCCCCAGCACGCCAACGGGAAAATTCTGGCCCCTGATTCCGTGATTCTTTGAACACTGGATTAGCAAAAACTGGGGTAATTGTGTCCAGCTCTGGGCACCACATAAAGATGTGAAGGCATTACAGAAAGTGCAGAAAGGATTCTCGAGAATGGTTCCAGGGATGAAAAACTTCAGTTATGTTGTTAGGTAGGAAAAGTTGGCTTATTTTCCTTGAAGAGAAGATTAAGAGGAGATTTGATAGATGCGTTCAAAGTCATGAGGGGCTTAGACAAAGTAGATCGAGAGAAACTCTCTGGGCAGAATTTTGCCATCGGTGTGCGGGGGCAGGCCCGACACGCCAACACGTAAAATGATGCGCAATGACGTTGGGCATGCGTCCTGATGTCATCATGCGTCATCTTGATATTTCGTACAGCGGGCAAGCGCCAGAAGCAGCAGCTCGCCCGCTGAAATGTCAACAGCTTATTAAGGCCATTAAAAAAGTAATTAAACTAGTTAAGAATGCTGCACGTCCAACCTTAAGGTTGACGGGCAGGCGAAGAGTCCAAGTGGCCTTCGCGTTTTTCAGGAAACCTCATCCACGGGCGGGATGAGGTTTCCTGAAGCTTTTATAAAGTAAATAAATAAATTTTCCAAACTTCACAAACATGTCCCAGCTCATGTGACACTTTCACATAAGGGGACATGTTTAAATTTTTACTTTATTTATTAAAGAGTTTTATAATCCATTCAATCTCCCTGAGGAAGCTTCGTGCCCCGACCCTCCATCCTACCCCCGCCCCCATAGGTAGGGCTGAGCGCTACCGGCTGCTCGTTAAGCTGGGCAGGCCTTAATTGGTCTGCCCACATGAAATGGCGGTGCGCAGCCAATCACAGGCGGCAATCGGCTCTGCGCCCACCCCTACCCACTCCCGCCCAGCCCGCCATAGGAAAAATTCTCCCCCCTGTTTCTATGCAGCTCTGAAGAAGAGTCATAAGGACCCGATATGTTAACTCTATTTCTCTCACACAGATGCTGCCAGACCTGCTGAATTTTACCAGCAATTTTTGTTTTTATTATATATTACAGAGAAACTGTTCCATTTGGTGGAAGGATCTAGAACAGAGGACACTGATTTAACGTGATTGGCAAATGAGGAAGCGGTAACATGAGGAAAATCTTTTTTATGCAGCGAGTAGTTACGATCTGGAATGCACTGCCTAAGAGTGTGGTGGAAGCAGATTCAATCAAGGCTTTCAAAAGAGAATAGATAATTATCTGAAGGAAAAAAAAATTCCAGGACTCCAGGGAAAAGGTGGGGGAGTGGCGTCAGGTGAGTTGCTCTTACAGAGTGCTGGCATGGACTTGACAGGCCAAGTGGCCTCCTCCTGTGCTGTAACCAGTCTATAATCCTATGATTCTTAGGGGTCAATCTAGGGGGGGGCGGGAGGGAGGGGAGGGGAGAAATTTTGCGGTTAATTCAAAGTAGAGGTGATCCAAAGGATGGTGCCCTATGGGAGGCCTGGGGGAGTCAGAAGTCTCAGGGGTGAGAAAAGCGGTGTGGTGATGTCAGAGGCCTCGGGGGAAAGAGGTCAGAGATTTGGCAGGGTGATTGGAGATCAGAGCCTTGGACAGGGCAGGAAAGATCAGAAGGGTGATTGGAAGGTACTTGGAGGGGAGGGTGAATGGGGGCTGGTTTCCTTTCAATCAAAAACACACTCATCGGTTGTTACACCATCCCTAAATGCAGCACAATTTACTGGCATTGACCCATCGTTTTGATTGCCTGACTAATCCATTGATGATGTGAGGTTTTTACAGCACAGGAAACAGTACTGGAAAAACAAATCTCGGACAATTACTGAGCCAACACCAAGAACCTGGCATTAATAAACTTACCCCAACAGCTATACGTGTCACATTCACCATTTTACTCGAGTTGACAACATCCATTAGGTTTCTCTCATCCCTGAATATTTCTCCATCTGTCACCACAATGATAAACCGTTTGGCATTTTTGTTGAAGCCTTGTGTTTCATTGAAAATGTTGTCACTGTGAATGTACAAAAAAACATTAAAGCAGCAGCTCACAGACCCCACTCCATGGCTTAAATCTTTCAAATAGTGAACAGTTAAAGTTCTTAATGTACTGAATTTTGTCAAAGGAAGGAGAATATACATTTTTCACTGCAGTCCGATAGTATAGACTTACTGGATTGGTTGGGTTTTCCTCCCATTCTGTGTGGACCTAGCAAAAATGCAGGAAAATGGGACAACGAGGCCTTTCACTGAATCTCCACCATATATAAATAGTAATAGGGTGATAAAAGGAGGAGTAGTGCCGATTAGGAACCTAAAAGGGAATTTACACATGGACGAAGGGGCCATGGCTGAGGTATTAAATGAATACTTTGCATCCATCTTTACCAAGGAGGTAGATGCTACCCAGACCATGGTGACAGACAAAGAAACTGTCACCAGTAGGGTACAAAACTGATAAGGCGGAAGTGTTGAATAGACTGTCGTTACTTAAAGTTGACAAGGCACCAGGACCGGACGAGATGCATCCAAGGATATTGAAAGAAGTGAGAGTAGAAATTGCAGGGGCACTGGCCATAATTTTTCAGTCCTCCCTAGGCTCAGGGAAGGTGCCACAGGACTGGAGAATTGCAAACATTACGCCCTTGTTCAAAACAGGTTATAAGGATAAGCCCAGCAATTACACATCTGTCAGTTTAACTTCAGTGGTGGGCAAGATTCTAGAAACAATTATTCGGGATAGAATTAGTAGTCACATGGAAAAATATGGGTAGATAAGGAAGAGCCAGCATGGATTTCTAAAGGGAAAATTGTGTTTAACTAACTTGCTGGAGTTTTTTGAAGAGGTAACGGAAAGGTCGATGAGGGTAATGCTGTTGATGTGGTGTACATAGACTTTCAAAAGGCATTTGACACAGTGCCACACAACAGCCTTGTGAGAAAAGTTATTGCTCATGGAATAAAAGGGGCAGTAGCAACGTGTATACAAAATTGGCTGAAAAATAGGAAACAGAGAGTAATGGTCAATGGATATTTTTCGGGCTGGAGGAAGGTTTGCAGTGGAGTTCCCCAGGGGTCAGTATTGGGACACTTCCTTTTCCTGATATATGTTAGTGATCTAGATCTTATTGTGCAGGGGACAATTTCCAAGTTTGTAGATGATACGAAGCTTGGGAGTGTTGTAAACTGCGAGGACGACATTGTAGAACTTCAGAAGGACATGGACAAATTGGCAGAGAGGGCAGATAGATAGCAGATGAAGTTCAATGTGGATAAGTATGAGGTGATACATTTTTGTAGAAAGGACTTGGACAGACAATATAAAATAAGGGGTGAAATTTTGAAGGGCGTGCAGGAGCAGAAAGACCTGGGCGTTTACGTGCATAGATCATTGAAGGTAGCAGGACAGGTAGGGAGAGCAGTTAATAAAGCATATAGTATCCTGGGCTTTATTAATGGGGGCATAGAGTACAAGACCAAGGAGGTTATGCTGAATTTATATAAGACACTTGTTAGACCTCAGCTGGAGTATTGTGTACAGTTCTGGGTTCCACATTATAGGAAGGATGTGATCACGTTGGAGAGAGTGCAGAAAAGGTTTACAAGAATGGTTCCAGTAATAGGAAACTTCAGTACGAAGATAGATTGAAGAGGTCGGGACTGTTCTCCTTGCAGGGAAGAAGGCTAAGAAGAGATTTGATAGAGATGTTCAAAATCATGAGGCTGGATAGAGCAGATAGGGAGAAGCTGTTCCCACACATAAAAGGATCAAGAACGAGAGGGCACATATTTAAAGTATTTGCAAAAGAAGCAAATGTGACGTGAGAAAAATCTTTTTCACACAACGAGTGGCTCAGGTCTGGAATGCACTGCCTGGAAGTGTGGTAGAGGCAAGTTCAACCGAGGCATTCAAGAGTGCATTAGATGACTATTTGAATAGAAACAATGTGCAGGGTTATGGGGAAAATGCTGGGCAATGGCACTAGGTCATAATGCTCATTTGGAGAGCCAGTGCAGGCACGATGGGCCGAATGGCCTCCTTCTGTGCCATTACAATTCTGTGATTCCGTTACCAACACATGGCTTACTCTTCTGGCTGTTTTCTGCCTTGTCATATTAACATCAGGAATGGTCAGAAAATGCAACCTTCTGCATTTCAGGCACCCAGTGCTAACATGAAAAACATTTACAGATTCAATTTTCTAAATCATCTCGACGGTATTCCCTCAGACATATCAAGGGAACAGCTGAAAAGGAAGTTGAAATTATTCTTCTTCCATAGTCTCAAACATCAGGTTATTATTAATTGCAATTTTAGATTGCAACACAGATTAAAGCCTGCAAAGATTTCAGGAAGTTTTTCTGCTGCATGCTCGTGATATATCATTAACTGAAATCGTAGCTTCACAACCTAAATTTTTTTTTTAACAGGCTTACCTATGGCCTTGAGCCAACCCTTACTGATATTCATATGTTTTGAAGAGGTATCATAAACCAAAACTTCAGCCTACAGCTGAGGTCAGGCTGGAGCCAGACTTTGAGTCATTCTCCTACACAAACATGTCACTTTGAATTATCTTAAAACAGGATAGTCCTGGGAATGGTCCTAGAAATTGCCCAATGTTCTGAAGTGAGAGATGAAGAATAAAAATAGACTAACAACAATGCAATGTCCTATTAAACAATGTATTTATGTATCCATGTTAAGTGGTTACTCATCAAGTAATAAACTCAAAGGATTTCCAGAGGAGGGTGCTAAAGACAATGCCAGAATATTTAATACTCACAGAACATGTTGTATTGCTGAAGCCGTCTTTGAGACCTTACCCAATTGCAGCATATTTTTTACAATTGAGAATATTCTAGAATCCATTTCTCGACTGTCCTTCAGATCAAATATTGTCTTAATTTCCTCACCGTACTGCACCAGGGCAAATTCGCACTAGAACAAAAATAAAAGGAAGGTTAGCTAAATAGGTTCAATATGGACAGGAGAGGGCTCCCACACTCCCAAGAGAAAGGGATGAACTATGTGAAGTATTTCAAGAAGTTGAAGCTTGGCAATTTACAGAGAGAAAAGTTAAGGACGGGACCTCACCAAATTATATTAAATATTAAATAGTAAATAGAAGATAAACCCAGGTTATTTATTTCAGCAAGTAAAGAAAGTGGAAAGTACAGTGAATGAAATAGTGGATCTCCCATGGCATCAGAGAAAGTTGCAAATTTACCTGTGTCTGTTGTATGTGTTTGTTTTAGTCGATATCAGTGAATGTATGTGTGTGGCTTTGTGTACACGGGTGCGTGGATGTGTGTGTATATGTGTGTGTTTGTCTCTGTTGCATCTATTTTTCTGACTGCGTCTTATCCTTCGTTTGTGTCTTCCAATTTGTTCTGCTTCTGCATATATTGTACTCATTTAGTCTGTATGCCAGTATCATCTTTTGCATTTTTCAGTTCTTCTTTTATTTTCCCTTTTGAGTGTGAGGTGTCAGGGGGCATAATGGAGACAGAGCTGCTAAGAGGAACAGGTGCATTTTCTGATGGTACTGGAAAGAACCATGGCCAGAATGGAGTTGTAAACAACTTGTGTCACCACTGATTTACTATTTCTCAGATGTCTCCTTCTCCCTCACTATTTTCTTGTTTTCTCCATTGTCCCCATGTTGTCACTCCACATTGTGGGCTTCAATGTAGATGGTATGATTAAGAAGTTTGCAGACAACACAATAACGACCGCATGGTTGATAATGAAGAAAAAAGCTGTAGACTGCAGGAAGATATCAATGGACCAGTCAGGAGGGTGAAACAATGGCAAACAGATTTCAGTCTGGAGAAGTGTGAAATAGTCCTGGACAAAGCAGCCCGCTTGTTTGGCACCCCATTAACAAACATTCACTCCTTCCACCACTGATACACAGTGGCAGCAGTGGGTACCATCTACAAGATGCACTGCAGGAACTCCTTAGGCAGCACCTTCCAAACCCACGACACACTACCATCTAGAAGGACAAGGGCAGCAGACACATGGGAACACCATCACCTGGAAGTTTCCCTCCAAGCCACACACCATCCTGACTTGGAAATATATCACCGTTCCTTCACTGTCACTGGGTCAAAATCCTGGAACTCCCATCCTAACAGCACTGTGGGTGTACCTACACCACATGGACTGCAGCGGTTCAAGAAGGCAGTTCACCTCCACCTTCTCAAGGGCAATTAGGGATGAGCAATAAATGCTGGACTAGCCAATGACACACACATCCCATGGAAGAATTTTTTTAAATTGGCCGAGGAATAGATTCTAAGAGGATGAAGGTTATGCTGGACTGTATAAAACGCTAGTTAGGCCACAGCTGGATACTGCATGCGGTTCTGGTCACCACACTATCAGAAGCTGGCAGCACTGCAGTACCAGCGGCACCACTGGGAGCAGTGGGGCCCACGCAGAGGATCTGTGATGGATCCCCAGGTAAGTTGAGGGGGAAATAGGATTCCCAGGGAGGGGGGGGAGCACTGGCTATGGGTGGGGGTAGGAGGGTGTCAATTATAAAGGCAGGGGGCTGGCTTTCAGCGGGTCCCCCCCACCTTCAGGATGCTGGGTCCCTTGATAAGGCACAGAGTACCTGAAACAAGGGATCTCCTTCCAACATACACCAATAGCAGGTGGTAAGAGTGGGAGAAATTCCTGATCAGCCATGTGATGGAAAGAAATTGGAGCCTCTACCATCACTATTCATAGCTCCAGGCTATAACATACGTGTGAAAGTGTATGTTGCCATAGCAACTTGGACTCCTGGGGAGAGAGGGATGTTGGCTCAGTTGGCTGGACGGCCAGTGTGGATCAGATTGGTACCAACAGCACAGGGTTTGATTCCCCGACCCAGCTGAGGAGAATTTGGGATCGAATTCCTTGCCCTACCCATGGAGGATGTGGCGCTGAGGGACAGAGCTGCCTTTGGGTAGAGAACTGAAGAAGAAGAAGAAAATGGAGGTTCTAAATAGAGTGAATAGGAAGGCTCTATTCCCTCTGGTTGAGGGATCCTTAATCAGCGGCTTAGAGAAAATTCAAGGGAAATCTTTTCACCCAGAGGGTGGTGGGGATTTGGAACTCACTGCCTGAAAGCTTGATAGAGGCAGAAGCCCTGATATTTCTCTCAGCCCTCTGCCCCTCCCCTCCCACCTATTCAATATCCCAACTGACCTCCTGGTCCTCATTAACTTTCACATTAACTTTTATCTTAAGCATTCATCAATTGTAATATCATGCTTGTCTTCAATAACCCTGCCCGGCCCTCTGTCCTTTCATTGTTTGCCTGTGTCCCACTCCCTAACTCTTTTTAATTAAGCCAGGAACAAGAAAGACAAGCAATACTTTACAGTGAAGAAATATACTCATACTCTGATAAAAGCAGTGCATCTTTCCTGCCAGCGCAAAATGGCAGCAGCGTCTGCAAACTGAAACAGTATAAATCTTAAGACCACCAGGGACTACCCAGGACAGGTAATAATTGTCTGCAAGACCACAATGTTGATTGAAATGTGACTGTCACACAAAGTCTAACAATCAAGAACACAATTGCAGCTGCTACCCTCAAGAATCAGTCTGCTGAGATCAGATACATCATTGCCAGATAAAAGCTTTTCAGTTAAATCTTTCAGAAACATTGCAACTGTAGGATGACTAAGGAAATCTTGATTTAAATTTGAACACATGTGGAGGACAGGTATGACAAAGGCCCTAGTTATGGATTGTAGAGGTTAAAGAGGAACGGCTACCTTCTGTGCTGGATTTCTAATGTTACCACCTTGAACTCTCTTTGCTGAGACCATAAGATGTAGGAGCAGAAGTAGGCCATTTGGCCCATCAAGTCTGCTCCACATTCAATGAGATCATGGCTAATCTGATAATCCTGAACTCCACTTTCCTGCTTTTTCCCCGAAACCCTTGATTCCCTTACTGATTATAAATCTGTCTATCTCAGCCTTGAATATACTTAACAACCCAGCCTCTACAGCCCTCTGCAGAAAAGAATTCCAGAGATTCTTTACCCTCAGAGAGAAGAAATTCTTCCTCATCTCTGTCTTAAATGGGCGACCCCTTACTCTGAGATTATGCCCTCTGGTCCTAGACTCTCCCATAAGGGGAAACAACCTCTCAAGCCCCCTAAGAATCTTATATGTTTCAATAAGGTCACCTCTCATTCTTCTAAACTCCAATGTGCCACGGGCCCAACCTACTCAACCTCTCCTCATAAGAAAATTCCTCCATACCCAGGATCAACCTAGTGAACCTTCTCTGGACTGCCTCCAATGCCAGTATGTATTTCCTTAGATAAGGGGACCAAAATTGTTCACAGCATTGTAGGTGTGGTCTAACAAGTGCCTTTTATAGTTTTAGCAAGATTTCCCTAATATACTGAATTCCCTTTGAAATAAAGGCCAGTGTTCCATTTGCCTTCCCTATTACCTGCTAAACTTGTATGTTAGCTTTTTGGGATTCTTACGTGAGGACTCCCAAACCACTCTGTGCTGCATCTTTCTGCAGTCCTTCTCCATTTAAATAATATTCAGCTCCTTTCCTGTCAAAATGCATATCCTCACATTTTCCCACATCATATTCCATCTGTCAAGTTTTTGCCCATTCACTTAGAACCATAGAACCATAGCAAAGTTACAGCACAGAAGGAGGCCATTCGGCCCATCTTGTCCATGCCAGCCCGAGGACACCCAGGTGCCCTTTCTAATCCCACCTTCCTGCACCCGGCCCATAGCCCTTAACCTGTCTATATCTCTCTGTAGGCTCTTTGTGTCATCCTCACCACTTGCCTGCCCACCTAGTTTTGTGCCATTCACAAACTTAGCGATAGTACATTCACTTCCCTCATCTAAGTCATTAGTATATATTGTAAATAATTGAGGCCCCAGCACTGTTCCCTGTGGCACTCCACTAGTTACAGGTTGCCATTCTGAAAATGCCCCCCTTATCCCAACTCTGTCTTCCAATAGTTAGCCAATCCTTTATCCATACTAATATACTACCCCCAACACCATGGGCTCTTATCTTATTAAGTAGCCTTATGTGCAGTACCTTATTGAACGCCTTGTGGAAATCCAAATATATTACATCTACCAGTTCCCCTTTATCTATCCTGCTTGTTACCTCCTCAAAGAATTCTAATAAATTTGTCAGGCATGATTTCCCCTTCATGAAGCCATGCTGACTCTGCTTGGTTATATTATGCATTTCTAAATGCTATTACATCCTTTATAATAGACTCTAACATTTTCCCAATGACAGATGTTAAGCTAACTGGCCTATAGTTACCTGTTTGTTTTCTCCGTCCCTTTTTGAATAAGGGCGTTACATTGGCAGTTTTCCAACATTCTGGGACTTTTCCAGTATCTAAGGATTCTTGGAAGATTACTACCAGCGCATCCACAATTTGTGTAGCTACTTCCTTTAATATCCTAGGATGCAACCCATCAGGTCCAAGGGACTTATTGGCCTTTAGTCCCATTAGTTTCCTTAGTACTTTTTCTCTGGTGATAGTTATTGTATTTATTTCTTCTCCCCGCCCCCAATCACCCCATCTTTTGCTCCTTGATTATTTAATATTTTTGGAATGCTGTTAGTGTCTTCTACCGTGAAGATTGATGCAAAGTATTTATTAAACTCCTCTGCCATTTCCTGGTTCCTCATTATTATTTCCCCAGCCTCATTCTCTATGGGGCCTATGTTTACTTTGGCCCCTCTCTTCCTTTTTATATATTTAAAGAAGCTCTTACTCTCCATTTTTATATTATTTGCTAGTTTACCCTCAAAGTTTATTTTCTCCCTCTTTATTATTTTTTGGCCATCTTTTGATGGTTTTTAAAACTTTCCCAATCCTTTGGCTTACCACTAATTTTTGCCACATTGTATTTTCTTTCAATTTGATAGTATCCTTAACTTGGTTAACCATGGCTGGTTTATCCCCTTCCTAGAATCCTCCTTTGTCACTGGGATATATCTTTGTTGTGAGTCTTGAACTATTTTCTTAAATATCTGCCATTGTTCATCAACTGTCTTTTCTGATAAACTCCTTTCCCAGTCCACTCCAGCCAACTCTGCCCTCATTCCATTGTAATTTCCCTTATTTAAGTTTAGCACAGTTGTTTCTGACTCAAGTTTCTCACTCTCAAACTGAATGCTAAATTCTACCATGTTATGGTCACTGTTTCCTAGGGGATCTTTTACTCTGAGATCATTTATTAAACCTGCTCATTACACATTACCAGATCCAAAATAGCCTGATCCCTGGTTGGATCCATAACATATTGTTCTAGGAAACTGTCCCGAATATACTCTATGAATTCTTGCTCGTGGCTACGTCTGCTAATTTGATTTTCCCAATCTACACGAAGATTAAAGTCACCCATGATTAATGTACTGCCTTTTTTACATCCCCTCATTATCTCCTGATTTATTCTCTGTCCTACATACTGTTAGGGAGCCTATAGACTGGTGTCTTCTTCCCTTTGTTATTTCTTACCTCCACCCATATGGATTCCATATCTTCCGATCCAAGATCATTTCTTGCTATCGTACTTATTCCATCTCGTACTAACAAAGCTACCCCACCACCTTTTCCTTCCTGCCTTCCTTTCAAAAAGTCGCATACCCCTGAATATTTAGTTCCCAGCTTTGATCTCCTTGTAACCATGTCTTCACAATGACTATAAGATCATACCCACTAACCTCTATTTGTGCCGCTAATTCATTACTTTTGTTACGAATACTACGTGCATTCAAGTAGAGAGACATTAATTTTGCCTTTTTATCATTTTTTCTGCCTTTGGCCCTATTTGCTGCTGTTTTTTTATGTTTGTACACTCTGTCCCTTCCTGTCACACTCTGGGTATCATTACCTAAATAGCTGCCTTGCAATGCTGTCATATCCTTTTGCTTTGTAAGCCTACTTATCCCCTCTCCAGAACCCTCCCCACCTCAAGAATCCACCCAAAGCACTGGAGCTTGTCCAGAATAGGTCAGAAGCTTCACATTCTCTTAGATACCTTATTTGTGACTTGGTAGTTGACAACACCATTTATCTTTGACGCAGCATATCCCTGCTAAGAATAGTATTGGAACAATTTGAGAAAATTACTGTCTTTGCCTTGAGGAACCTCCCCACTGGAATTTTAGAGAGTAATCTTCCTGCATTTTCTCTCTCACACTTTCAACCAATATGAATGTAAAAACCCTTCACTATGGGAGGTTATTATAGTGCAGGGGAAAACAGTGACCTGAAATTAATGTTCAATGTTGACATGAGCTCACAAAAGTGAATTTCTTTCCTCAGTGTGGGCTGAACTCAAGATGCTACGGTGAAAGTACTGGCTTAATTTTCCAGGCACTGTGGCAGACAAAGAGGTGCAGAGGCTGGTAAAATAATGGGGAGTCGCATCAGGACAGCTCCCCAATGCCACTGAGGAAGTTACCCATGGATGGGAAGGGACCCCACCACAGAGACAGGCAGCCAATTAAGTTGATTATGGACTCCATTAGGTCCAATTTTGCAGGCGCACCAGCATTTTGCCAATGGTGGAGCTTTTCCCTTCACCACATGCGCAGGCCACCATCCCCGTGAAGCGGACATCCCTGCAGCAAGCTGGGGTGGGGGTGGCAGTGGTTGCAGGGGGGGGCCATCAGAATCAGCGACTCCATCCCCCAAAGGCAAGGCTACATCATCGTCCAAACGATGCCACCCTGGACGGGTTTCCCCTCCGCTTCAAGAGGCCTAATGGCTTTGCCCCTAATAATTTTAACGTTAAATACACACCCCTAACGGTGCCTCCATGCTGTAGTGCCGTCATGGTCCCCGACCTACCTCAGCAGCTCCCATCTCTCCCAGTGAGGCTGCCGAGTCTTCAAAGCTGCTGGCTCTCTGATTGGGCTGGCAGCATCAAGAGCTCACCCGCCGTCCTTAATAGCAGCAGTAAGGTTCTAGAGTCAGTTCCAAGTCTCTGTTTAGTCTTCTGGTTTATGAGTTCTAGAAATTATACAATAGAATCATAGAATGGTTACAGCCCAGAAGGAGGCCATTCAGCCCATCATGTCTGTGCTGGTCCTCAGAAGGAGTAATTCATCGAGTGCCACTCCCCTGCCTTTTCCACTTAGTTCTGCAAATGTTTATTTTTCAAGTATCTCTGCACCCTGGCTTAGGGATGAGGAAATCAGTAAAGTTCCCGATCAACGTATTAAATGATTCTTCTCCTCCCTATTTCGATGCTTTTGTTTTACTAACTTGGTTTTGCCTGGTGGCCCAACCCTTTAAAGTATTCCACTCCCTATGATAGCTTTCATTATTTACCTGAAGACACCGTTTCCAAACATTTTTCATTAAGTTTATGATCAGGTTTTTTGCCCTTGTGAAATCCGAGGCATCGATACTCCCAGATCCATCCAGCACAAGTGCAATCTCGTTTTCTACAGAAACAAAAATGATAAATAAGTAACAATGAATTCAACCAGGTTTTTCATAGCTCAGCAATTCAGAGCATGCGATCCTATTCTCAGACATCAAGGCGCTCCATAATGGTTCAATGGCATGTACACAATTAACATGCGGGCCCAGATTTTTGCCACAAAAATCCCAGAACTGGCTAAAATAGCCACCCCCGAACACAGCATTTCCAATCTTCACAGGACTGGGACTGAAGTCAGGCAGGGGCTCGCACATGCATAATTTGTGGAGACAGAGGACATTTAAAGCACCAGCTGGTTCCACTGGTTTCCGATCTTTGCAACCAGCTGCATGAATCCCAGAGTGTGCAGGTAAGAGCTGGTCTAACCTTGATGGACTCGTTTGGATAGCCAGGGTACCCCTTTGGAGGGGTAATGTGCCCCTTTAGATAGGGTGTCAGGACACCTTCAGGAATCTAAGGCACCCTTTGGAAGAGGTAAGGTAGCCTTTGGGAATGTTACACGTGAGCGATTATGCACTTTTTATGCACAAACTCATTGGAGCTGTCAAGCTGTTAAAGAACTGTCCATCTATCAAAGCTGTCAGGGAACTGTAAAAGCTGTCAAGGAACTGTCCAAGGATACTAGGTGAGATACTAGGGGGAGTAAGGACAAGTGTGGTGAGTGGAGGCATGAGTTAACATGAATTGGTACTAGTTGGCATATGGGGTATGGCAGGCCATTGGGAGGTGTGGGAGCATGGGTTGGCATAAGGGATGTTACGGACAGGAGAGAGAGGAGCTGAACTTCTTTATCCTCTCTCCAACTGTCTATAAGAAGAGGTGGTTTTGAATTATTTTTAAAGTATGCTGTGGTGTGTTTCCCAAAACCCTCAGTTTGTGTGATCCAATTTAATTCACTCACAGCAAATTTGCATTATGATTAAATCAGAAAGTTAGTTTATTCACATTGAAACTCAGGGGTGGGGGAGGACCTGTTGGCAAATTCTCTCTCAATGACTCACTCAATCACTCACTCATTCACTCACGGAATACAGAATACAAAAGAGGGGAGGTGAAAAAGCATAATACAGAAGTGAATAGGGGTTATGAGAAAAGACTGGCAACCAACATAAAGGGGAATCCCAAAGTCTTCTATCGGCATATAAATACTAAAAGGGTGGTAAAAGGGGGAGTAGAGTCAATTAGAGACCTAAAAGGGAATTTACACATGGACAAAGGGGCCAAGGCTAAGGTATTAAATGAATACTTTGCATCTGTCTTTACCAAGAAGGTAGATGCTACCCAGGCCATGGTGACAGATGAGGAAACTCTGTCACTAGAAGGGTTCAAAGTTGATAAGGAGGAAGTGTTGAATAGACTGTTGGTACTTAAAGTTGACAAGGCACCATGACCGGATGAGATGCATCCAAGGATATTGAAGGAAGTGAGAGTGGAAATTGCAGGGACACTGGCCATAATTTTTCAGTCTTCCCTAGAGTTGGGGGATGTGCCAGAGGACTGGAGAATCGTAAACATTACACCCTTGTTCAAAAAATGTTGTAAGGATAACCCGAGCAATTACAGATCAGTCAGTTTAACTTCAGTGGTGGGCAGGACTCTAGAAACAATTGTTCGGGATAGAATTAGTAGTTACATGGAAAAATATGGGTTGATAAGGAAGAGCCAGCATAGATTTCTAAAGGGAAAATTGTGTTTAACTGACTTGCTGGAGTTTTTTGAAGAGGTGACAGAAAAGGCTGATGAGGATAATGCAGTTGATGTGGTGTACATGGACTTTCAAAAGGCATTTGATACAGTGCCACACAACAGACTTGTGAGAAAAGTTATTGCTCATGGAATAAAAGGGACAGTAGCAACGTGGACTGGCTGAAAAATAGGAAGCAGAGAGTAATGGTAGTAGAGTTCCCCGGGGGTCGGTATTGGGACACTTGCTTTTCCTGATATATATTAATGATCTAGATCTTGGTGTGCAAGGGACAATTTCAAAGATTGTGGATGATACGAAGCTTGGGAGTGTTGTGAACTGTGAGAAGGACAAAGCAGAACTTCAAAAGGGCATAGACAAGTTGGTGAAGTAGGCAGACAGGTGGCAGATGAAGTTCAATGCAGAGAATTTTTCTTCATTGGATGTGGGTGTCGTTGGCTAGGCCAGCATTTATTGCCCATCCCTAATTGCCCTTGTTCAGAGGGCATTTAAGAGTCAGCCACATTGCTGTGGGTCTGGAGTCACATGTAGGCCAGACCAGATAAGGATGGCAGATTTCCTTCCCTAAAGGACATTAGTGAACCAGATGGGTTTTTACAACAATTGACAATGGTTTCATGGTCATCACTAGACTTTCAATTCCAGATTTTGATTGAATTTAAATTCGAACATCTGCCATGGTGGGATTCAAACCCAGGTCCCTCGAGCAATATGCTGGGTTTCTGGATTACCAGTCCAATGACAATACCACTATGCCATCACCCCTCCCTGAAGTGTGAGGTGATGAATTTTGGTAGGAAGAACATGGACAGACAATATAAAATAGGGGTGAAATTTTGAAGGGGGTGCAGGAGCAGAAAGACCTGGCTGTATATGTGCATAGATCATTGAAGGTGGCAGGACAGGTAGAGAGAGCAGTTAATAAAGCATATAGTATCCTGGGCTTTATTAATAGGGGCAGAGTACAAGAGCAAGGAGGTTAAGCTGAATTTATATAAGACACTTGTTTGGTCTCAGCTGGAGTATTGTGTAGAGTTCTGGGCACCACATTATAGGAGGGATGTGAACACATTGGAGACAGTGCAGAAGAGGTTTTCAAGGATGGTTCCAGGGGATGAAAAATCTCAGTTATGAAGATAGATTGGAGAGGTTGGGACTCTTCTCCTTGGAGAGAAGGCGGCTAAGAGGAGATTTGATAGAGATGTTCAAAGTCATGAGGGGCTGGACAGAGTGGATAGGGAGAAGCTGTTCCCACTTGTAAAAAGGATCAAGAACGAGAGGGCCAGATTTAAAGTGATTTGCAAAAGAAGCAAATGTTACGTGAGGAAACTTTTTCACACAATTGAGTGGTTTGGGTCTGGAATGCACTGCCTGGAAGTGTGGTGGAGGAAGGTTCAATCGAGACATTCAAGAGGATATAGTGTGCAGGGGTAGAGGGAAAAGGCAGGGCAATGGCACTAGGCCATAATGCTCATTTGGAGAGCCGGTGCAGGCACGATGGGCCGAATAGCCTCCTTCTGTGCTGTTAAAATTCTGTGATATACACACACGTATTTACAGTAAGAGGGGATAGAAAAGAGGAAGATTTACAACTATGGGCAACCACAAAAATGAATATTAGTTCATGTGATTTCCAGAGTCCGAGAAGTCAAAGTCCAGAGGGTGTTTCCTTCCTGGCAGAGGTCAGGCCCGATGAGTTTCTGTTTGGAGATAACAATACGAAAATCCTTGAAATGAATGATGCTGCAGCACAATGGGCTTTCTGTACTTAGAATGCTTAGCAGGCATTGGATCAGAGGCTTTTAAAATTAAACAGGCTTCGAGGAGTTGAGAGATGGTTGCCAGCTAATGCTCGGCTGGGAGCTGCTGGAGTTCCTTCCCGTTGGTGTTATATCAGCAGTCTGAGGATTTCTCAGTTCTCAGAGGAATATAGGGATTTCAAAATGGTCACTTGAGTCATGTGATCTTCTTTCTCCAAAATTATGTCAAAAGGATGTTTATCTATTGTCTGGGGCTGTCTTTGGTTTCAGGATTGATAATGCCTCAGCCATTAGCTTTGGAAAGAGTTACCATCCATATTGAGGTTCTTGTGTCAGGAATCCATTGTCTAGACAGATCCTCTGACTCCACTAGAAGGGTAAGCTTATTAAAATTCAAATGGTGTCCATATTCCCCTCTAAGGTCCCCTTTGAAATGGACCTGGATAGTGCCAGGTGTGAGATGAGTCTGTTAACAACCCTGCAGGAATATCGAGTTTTGATCTGCAAGTCCCCTGGTTTCGTGATTATAATATCTTTACAATTGTGAGTGTGAGACCGCATGGTGATGAGAGGAGGGTTCTTTTGTTCTTGTAACTCCCACTGGTAGCTTCCAGAACAAGTGGCCAATCCTGTGGACATGTGACTTGTAGCAGCAATCTTTTCGGTTCAGCAGAAAATCCATTTTAAAAGTAGCAAAAAAAAAAAGTTTTGATACATATAGTTTTGAAAATTTCTTTTCATGTCTTATTGATGTAACAGGAGTCTCAGGGTCACGAAGGTGAGTATGGGTTGGCATGGGGGTTTGAGGGGCCAAAGGGGTGAAAGGGGGCATGTGTTGGCATAGGCTGGCATGGATGAGGGTAGGGAGTGTTTGAGGGGTGAGGGCTTTTTGTTTTACTCCTTTTAAAATTTATTTAAGCCCAGTGCCAGAGTGCTGAGGCAGGCCTTACGCCATGGTCAATAGAGATCCAGTTCTGTTGCACTGTCTTTTCACTTACCACCAGAGTAATTCAAGCCTCAGAGCTAAAGTAAGTCATTTAACTTTACAACAGTGAAATAGACATTTACCTGTTGGTTACCCTTTACAGAAACTGAGGCATCTATTTTACATCATAGGCTGGAACTTACAGCCCCCTGCCAGGCATGTTTTTGGTGGAGAGGGCCTGTAAAATATGATGGGTGGCTAGCCCACTGCATTCCTGCTCACCCTTGATCCATTCCCCATAACATGGTGGATGGTTAAGGCGCCCACAAGCCTGCTCTCCTGCCTGGTCTAAGGCCTTTTGAGGTCCTTAACTGCCCAACTAAGGGCCTAATTCATCCATAGTATGGTTGGTGGTGGAAGACAGTCGAGAGTGGGGAGGCCCCTTTTTATCAACGCTGGTAAAAATGCAGGAAGGAAGGAGGGGTACCTCCTTTGGAGGTGTCCTGTGTGCATCGGGTCACCCCCCCTCCCCCCACCAAGATGGTAACCCCCTTTGTGCCACCACCGCTGGCCTTCAAAACCCAACCCCTATCCTCTCACCCCTCCCTAGGATGTCTGATCCTTCCCTGCCCAAAAATCCTGGACTTACCCAGGTCCAGCATCCATGTGGTCTCTCCTTGGATTGGTTGCAGTCCCAGCAGCACCCACTACTGAGTTCTGGCACTGCAGGGACTCCAAGAGATGACGGCCAATCAGATTGGACACAGCTCTCCAGGGGGAACTTCCTTCCACTGAGGGGCAGAAGCTCCACGCTGAATTTGTTCAGGTTGCCCCCAGTGTATCATCGCTCAGGGGCAGCGGGTGGGGAGGGGGTGGCCAGCAATGCACCGCCCCATAAAATTCACCCCAAGCCACGGACAACAGAAGGCTGTCAACAGTGATGGATGACCATGGTGACAAAAGCAATTACATGAAAATTATTCTCTCTATGGTGACCTATTACTGTCAATGGTAATCGAGACAATCACAGATTAAAATAATTCTGATTTGGAGAAGTACAGATTAACTAATTACAACCACATGGGTTAGTTGAAGATAAATTGTGTTTGACTAACTTGGTTGAATTTTTTGATGAAGTAATGAAGACAGTTGATGAGGATAGTGCAGTTGATGTTGTGTACATTGATCTTCAAAAGTCATTTGAAAACACCAAATGAATGCATGGCTGGAGATATGGTGCAGGAGGGAGAGCTTCAGATTTCTGGGGCATTGGGACCAGTTCTGGGGAAGGTGGGATCTGTACAAGCTGGATGGTGAAGATCTGAATAGGATCGGGACCTTGCTGGGAGATTGGCTAGTGTTGGGGAGGGTTTAAACTAGGTTGGCAGGGGGATGGGAACCTGAAGGCAGATTCAGATAGGATAAATTCAGAGCAGGGAGTAGGAGGTAGAAAATTAGAGGGTGACTCTGAAAGACAGAAGAAGCAAAGGTTAAAAGTTTTACAGCACAGTCAATCACCTGAAGCCTGATTAGGGCCTGAATAGGTGTTAAATACTATTTGAAGCTTAACTAGTGGTGAGCTAACTCAGCTCTATTTAAGAAAGGGACTATCTAGAAGCACACTACAGTGTGCCTGCACACAAACAGGAGAGAGAGCACATCCTGAGTGGGGCACAGCCAGAGTGGGTATTGGCAGTTTGGTGCAAAGCGGGAATTCGGTGTATCGGGGACGAGGTGCTCTTTGCATTTTTTCCTTGCTCTCCAACTTCTTAAATCTTCAGAGCGTGCTGCAGCAGGAGAGGCTACAAGGGAAAGGATTCACTGGTAAGTAGTGGGTGAGGTATTTACTACTTTAATCGCTTAAAGTTTAAGGTCTTTTTGTGGTTTACAGTTTGTATATTCTACAGTAACGAGGATCAGGAAAGAAGGGCCCTAGAGTAATTGACTTAAAAGGTTTAATTTAAAGGGATAAGTCATGGCAGGAGCACTCAAAGCCATGGTGTGCTCCTCATGCTCCATGTGGGAAGCTGGGGACATTTCCAGTGCCCGGGACCAGCATGTGTGCAGGAAGTGTGACCAGCTGCAGCTCCTGGAAGCTCGGGTTTCAGAGCTGGAACGGCAGCTGGGGACACTGTGGAGCATCCACAACTCTGAGAGCATCATGGATAGCATGTTTAGAGAGGTGGTCAGACATAGGTAGAAAGGGGGATGAGGTCTTGCATCAAGAATTCAGGGAATTAGGCAGTAGACTAAAAAGCAAGACCTCTCAGGTTGAAATCTCTGGATTACTCCCAGTGCCACGTGCTAGCGAGCTCAGAAATAGAAGAATAGCGCAGATGAATACGTAGCTTAAGAGTTGGTGCAGAAGGGAGGGTTTTAGATTCCTGGATCACTGGGACCGTTTCTGGGGAAGGTGGGACCTAAACAAGCGGGACGGTCTACATCTGAACCAGAGCGGGACTAACATCCTTGCGGGCGGGCTTGCGAGTGCTGTTGGGAGGAGTTTAAACTAATTTGGCAGGGGGAGAGGACACAGAATGTTAGCAGATTAGGGGCACATCATAATACAGTAAAACAATCAAGTCAGAGGGAGTACAGCTGCATTAAGCTTCAAGGGAGTAAGGCAAGGCTGGATGGCCTCTACTATAATGCCAGGAGTATTACAGGTAAAACGGATGAGTTAAGGGTGAGGATTGACTCGTGGAATAGTGATATAGTAACCATCACTGAGTCGTGATTCAGGGAAGGGCAGGATTGGCGGCTCAACATTCAGGGATATAGAATCTTCAGGGGATGGGGTAAAAGAGGAGGAAGCGTTGCATTATTAGTTAAGGAGTCAGTTACTGCAGTAAGGAGAGATGATATCTTGGAGGGGGGCATCGAATGAAGCTTTGTGGGTAGAGCTTAGGAATAAAAAAGAGGCAGCCACATTGTTAGGTGTTTATTATAGACCCCCAGATAGTCAGCGGGAAATTGAGGAGCAGATATGTGCACAATTTGTGGAGGTATGTAAAAATAATAACAATAGGGTAATTATATTAGGTGATTTCAACTTTCTCAACATTAATTGGGATAGACATAGTGTTAAGGGCTTGGTTGGAGTGGATTTCTTGAAATGTGTACAGGAGAACTTTTTAGGTCAATATGTAGAGGGTCCAACAAGGGACGGCGCAGTGCTGGACCTAATTCTGGGGAATGCAACCGGACAGGTGGCTAAGGTGGTGGTGGGGAGCATTTTAGTGATAGCAACCACAACATGGTACAATTTAAGCTTGTTATGGACAAAGGAATAGACAAGTTGCAAAAAAAATGTTTTGGATTGGGGGGGAGTGGATTTTAGTAAGATAAGGCAGTATCTGGCCAAGGTAGGCTGGGAACAGTTACTTGTGGGGAAATCTACAGAGGAACAGTGGGGGGTGTTCAATAAGGAAATGGGGAGGGTACAGGCTCAACATGTTCCCACTAGGGTGATAGGAAGGAGTAACAAGCCCAGAGAACCATGGATGACCAGAGATATTCAGGTTACGAGGAGAAGGAAAAGAGAGGCTTTTAGCAGGTACAAGGAAAGCAAATCAGCGGAGGCATTAGTGGAGTACAGAAAGTGCAGGGTGGAGCTTAAGAAAGCAGTTAGGGGAGTAAAGAGGGGATATGAGAAAGCTCTGGCTGGTAAAAGTAGGGAAAATCCTAAGATATTCTATAAGTATATCAATGGGAAGAGGATAACCAGGGAAAGAGTAGGACCCATAAAGGGCAAAGGGGACAATCTATGGGTGGAGCCAGAGGACATCGCTAGAGTGTTGAATGAATACTTCACATCCATCTTCACCCAAGAGAATGAGGATGAAGTTATCAAACTTGGGGAGAGAGACTGCGAAGTTCTTAAGAAAATTGATACAGGGAGTGACAAGGTATTGGAGGTGTTGGCAGGCTTAAAAGTGGACAAATCTCCAGGTCCAGATGATTTCTGTCCCAGACTGCTGAGGGAGGCAAGGGAGGAGATCGCAGGGGCTCTGAACCAAATCTTTAATTCCTCTCTGGCCACGGGAGAGGTGCCAGAGGACTGGAGAACAGCTAATGTGGTTCCGCTATTTAAGAAGGGTTGTAGAGATAAGCCAGGGAACTACAGGCCAGTGAGTTTCAAGTCAGTGGTAGGGAAACTATTGGAGAAAGTTCTGAAGGAGAGTATCTATCTCCACTTGGAGAGGCAAGGTTTTATCAGGGATTGTCAGCATGGCTTTGTCAGAGGGAGGTCATGCCTAACAAATCTGATTGAATTTTTTGAGGAGGTGACCAGGTATGTAGATGAGGGTAGTGCAGTTGATGTAGTTTATATGGATTTCAGCAAAGCCTTTGACAAGGTGCCACATGGGAGACTTATAAAGAAGGCAAATGCACATGGGATACAGGGTAATTTGATAAGGTGGATTCAAAATTGGCTTAGTTGTAGGAGACAGAGGGTGATGACAGAAGGCTGCTTTAGTGACTGGAAGCCAGTGTCCAGTGGCGTACCACAGGGATCTGTGCTTGGTCCCCTATTATTCACCATTTATATAAACAACATAGATGACTATGTGGGGGGTAGGATTAGTAAGTTTGCGGATAACACATAGATTGGCCAGGTGGTTAACAGTAAGGTTGAGTGTCTTGGGCTACGTGAAGATATAGACGGGATGGTCAAATGGGCAGATAAGTAGCAGATGGAATTTAACCCTGAAAAGTGTGAGGTGATACACTCTGGAAGGAGTAATTTGACAAGGAAGTATTCAATGAATGGCAAGACACTAGGAAGTTCTGAGGAATAAAGGGACCTTGGCGTGTGTGTCCATAGATCTCTGAAGGCAGAGGGGCATGTTAGTGGGGTGGTGAAAAAGGCATATGGGACACTTGCCTTTATCAATTGAGGCATAGATTACAAAAGTAGGGAGGTCATGTTGGAGTTGTATAGAACCTTAGTGAGGCCACAGCTGGAGTACTGTGTGCAGTTCTGGTTGCCACATTATAGGAAGGATGTGATTGCACTGGAGGGGGTGCGGAGGAGATTCACCAGGATGTTGCCTGGGATAAAACATTTAAGTTATGAAGAGAGGTTAGATAGACTTGGGTTGTTTTTGTTGGAGCAGAGAAGACTGAGGGGCGACCTGATCGAGGTGTACAAGATTATGAGGGGCATGGACAGGGTGGATAGTGAGCAGCTGTTCCCCTTAGTTGAAGAGTCAGTCACAAGGGGGCATAAGTTCAAGGTGAGGGGCAGGATGTTTAGGGGGGATGTGAGGAAAAATATTTTTGCCCAGAGGGTGGTGATGGTCTGGAATGCACTGCCTGGGAGGGTGGTGGAGGCGGGTTGCCTCACATCCTTTAAAAAGTACCTGGATGAGCACTTGGCATGTCATAACATTCATGGCTATGGGCCAAGTGCTGGTAAATGGGATTAGGTAGGTAGGTCAGGTGTTTCTCACATGTCGGTGCAGAAGCGATGGGCCGAAGGGCCTCTTCTGCACTGTGATTCTGAGATTCTGAAATTGGCAATATTAAAAGGTATTTGTTTGAGTGCAAGGAGTATAGCAAATAAAATCGATGAACTGAGGGCACAGATAGACACATTAGCAGCATGATATCATCGCTATAACAGAAACTTGGTTTAAAGAGGGGTAAAATGGCAGCTCAACATCCCTGCATATTGGGTTTTCAGGCAGGGTAGAGAGGGGGCTAAAAAAGGTGGGTGTGTAGCATTATTGGTTAAAGAATCAATTATAGCTGTGAGGAGGGATGATATACTAAATGAATCATCAAATGAAGCCATATGGGTTGTGCTCAGAAATAAAAAAAGGGGCAGCCACACTGTTAGAAGTGTACTATAGACCCCCCAATAGCGAGAAGGAGATAGAAGAGCAAATATGTAGGCAAATTTGAGTGCAAAAACAATAGGGCAATAATGGTTGGGGACTTCAACTTCGCTAATATCAACTGGGATACGAACAGTATTATCGGCACACAAGGCACAAAACTTGAACTGCATTCAAAAAAGCTTTTTTAGCCAGTATGTAACAAGTCCAACGAGAGGAGGCGCAATTCTAGATTTAGTCTTAGGAAATGAAGCTGGGCAAGTGGATGAAGTAACAGTGAGGGACCATTTTGGAGATTGTGACCATAATATAGTTAGATTTAGCATCATTATGGAAAAGGACAAAGATAGAACAGGAATAAAAGTTCTAAATTAGGGAAAGACAAATTTTATGAAGCTCAAGAGGTGAGCTGGCGAGATTGGACTGGAGACTGTGGACTGGATACAGCTACTTGAAGGGAAATCAGTGACTGACCTGTGGGAGGCATTCAAAAGTGAGATAATACGGGCACAGCGTATGCATGTGCCCACAAAGAAAAAGAATGGTACTGCCAAATCTAGAGCCTCCTGGTTATCCAGAGGCATCCAAGGTAAGATAAAGCAGAAAATGAAAACTTATGACAGTTACAAGAAACTTCATACTGTAGAAAGCTTAGAGGAGTATAGAAAGTACAGGGTGAAGCAAAAAGGATCATTAAGAAAGCAAAGAGAGGATATGAAAAAATATTGGCAGGTAAAGTCAAAGAAAACCCAAAGATGTTTTACCAGTACATTAAGAGCAAGAGAATAACTAAGAAAAGGGTAGGACAGTTCAGAGATGCGTATGGTAACTTGTGCTCTGATGCTGAAGATGTGGGCAGGGTTCTCTTGAGTACTTTGTCTCTGTCTTCACTGAGGGGTGAAGCAGACATTCCAGTTAAAAAGGAGTGTGAAATATTAGTTACAATAAGCATAATGAGAGAGGAAGTATTGGAGGGACTGACACCCTTGAAGGTGAATAAGTCACCAGGGCTGGGTGGATTGTATCCCAGCCTATTAAAGGAAGCCAGGGAGGAAATAGCAGGTGCTCAGAGGATCATTTTTTCCAATCCTCACTAGATGCAGGCTCGGTACCAGAGGATTGGAGGTCTGCGAATGATGTACCATTATTTAAAAAGGGTGCAAGGGGTAGACCAAATAATTATAGGCTGGACAGTTTGACTTCTGTGGTGTGAAAACTATTAGAATCAATTCTGAGAGACAGGATAAACTGTCACTTAGAAAGGAACGTATAATCAGACATAGTCAGCATGGTTTTGTTACAGGAAAGTCATGTCTAAATAATTTAAGTATTTAATTAATTTAAGTAGTTTAAGTAATTTAATCACATTTTTTGAGGAAGAAAAGAGGAGGATCGATGAGGGTAGCGCAGTGGATGTTGTCTGCATAGATTTTAGTAAGGCATTTGACAAGGTCACACATGGAAGACTGCTTAGAAAAGTAGAAAAGTAAGAGCCCAAGGGATACAGGGGAATGTGGCGAGTTGGATTTAAAATTGGCTCAGCAACAGGAAACAAAGGTTGATGGATGTTTTTGCAAATGGTAAACGGTTTCCAGTGGTGTTCCACAGGGCTCAGTGTTGGGTCCCTTACTGTTTGTTGTATATATTAATGATTTGGACTTAAATGGGGGTGGCATGATTGGGAAATTTGCAGATGACACAAAAATTGGCCGTGTAGTTGATAGTGTCTCCAGAATTATATCAATGGTTTGGTTGAGTGGGCGGAAAAGTGGTCGATGGAATTCAATCCAAAGACGTGTGAGGTAATGCAGTTGGAGAGGGCAAACAAAGCTAGGGAATACACAATGAATGGGAGTATATTGGGAGGGGTAGAGGAAGTGAGAGACCTTGGTGTGCATGTCCACAGGCCCCTGAAGGTGACAGGACAGCTGGATAAGGTGGTAAAGAAAGCATATGGAATGCTTTCCTTTATTGGACATGGTATTGAATACAAAAGCAGGGATGTAATGATGGAACTGTATAAAATGCTGGTTAGGCCAAAACTGGAATTTTGTGTACAGTTCTGGTCGCCACATTACAGGAAGGACATAAATGCTCTGGAGAGAGTACAGAGGAGATTTATAAGAATGTTGCCAGGGCTTGAAAATCACAGCTCTGAGGAAAGATTGATTTGGCTGGGCTTGTTTTCCTTGGAACTGAGGAGGCTGAGGGGTGACCTGATTGAGGTGTACAAGATTATGAGGGGGCTAGATAGAGCAGACAGGGCTGCCTTGTTTCCCCTGAAAGAGAGGTCAGTTACCGGGGACACTGATTTAAGGTGAATGGTAGAAGGATTAGAGGGGGCATGAGGAAAAACTTCTTCATTCTGAGGGGTGGGTGGTTGGAATTCACTGCCTGGTTTGGCGGTGGAGGCAGAAACCTTCAATTCATTTAAAAGGCACCTGGATTTGCAACTAAAGTGCTGTAACCTGCAAGGCTACGGACCAGGTGCAGGAAGGTGGGATTAAAATGGGCAGCTACTTTTTTCTTTTTCAGTTGGCACAGACATGATGGGCTGAATGGCCTCTTTCTGTGCTGTGACTTTTCTATGGTTCTATTTGACAAAGTACCACATAATAGACTTATTAATGTTAGGATACCCAGCTGAGGTTGCCACTGGGCAAGCCTGATCCTAGGGTGGAACCCAGTTTGATCGTTCCTAACTTTTAATTGTTTGTTTAGATAAGTGGAGAGTGGCTACTGAACAAAGTCACAGGAATCAGCTGATGAACTTTTAACAAAAGAATAAAATATTTATTCAACAAGAAAAGATGAACTATATTACAATACTCCTTCACCCACAACTATACCTTTATAGATATGTGTAGTTTTGCAAGGATAACATAAGTTACAAACGCCATCTTATGCTTTAATGTTCACAATAATTATGCAGTCTATGTACACCTATGGCGACCTGTGGTCAGACACACCACACTCCGAAACCAAGTGACAGATGTCACCTCAACCAGATGCTATGGATCTCTCCTCAACTCCCCCTAGATGCTTGTCACACCGTGAGCCAACCAGTCTCACTGAACTCCACCTTTCACACGAGGGTTTCCAATCTCCACTCTCCAAGAACTCGCTTTGGAATCTTCTCCCAAACCAACGCTTTCTCTCAGATGCCTTCCACAAGGGTTCACCTCCAGGGTTTTGAACTCTCCTTCCGATGCTCTTCTTCCCTGGGTCACCACACGCATTCAAGTTGTCTTCCATGCACTCTCTCTCACCAACTCAGCCGTCAACAGTACTACCTCTACACATGCCCATAACAAAGAGTTACAGACCTTCAGTTGTCTCTTCGGACCTTCTTGACTCTTGCAAGCTGTTCTCACTTTAAATCTTCTTTCTGCAGCTTTTGTCTCTTTAAATCTGGAGCCTGGAGCCTTTCTCTCTGCCCCTCACTTTTAACTTCATTAACAGGACCTTTTTGAGGTTCCCCTGTTCCACTCCCCTGGATTTTAGGGGTTTTTCTTTAGCTTGGGGCTGGCTATCAGTCCCCTTTGCTCCAGTCTCTCCTGGCAGCTACTTTCAGCTAGCTGGACTCCAACAGCTTCCAAAACCAAACTGCTGCTTTTCGTCTTGTGTGTGTATCTGTGGGAGGGACCTACCTCTCTGGACCCCTGTTGCTAGGCAACAGCCCAATTCTTCTGTGGAGAGAAAGACAGAGTTAACATTCCAAGTCCGTATGACTCTTCTTCACTCTGAAGAGTCATACGAACTCGAAACGTTAGCTCTGTCTTTCTCTCCACAGATGCTGTCAGACCTGCAGAGTTTTTCCAGCAATTATTGTTTTTGTTTGATATCCAGCATCTGCAGTATTTTGCCTTTATCTTAGCCCCATTCTTCTTCTTGTTTATTTACTTATATTCTTAAGTCATACTCTCATTAGAAATGCAAGCACCTTTTTAAAGTGAAACTAAAACTCAATTTGACATTTCTTAACACAGAGATACAGAAATACAAATTAAACTTTAAAGCTAAAACTCATTCCTAACACCTACAAATTCCAATATAACTTACTAAAAGTATCTCTATTTCCTAACATTAACAAAATTCAAGCTCATGGCATCAACCGGGCAGTTTCTCGGTGTTACAGAGTTGATCTTCAGACAACTTTTCTTGGTGAAAACATTTGACTTTATTTACAAGACAGCAGTAGCAACTATACGTTTGCCTCAAACTCCATAACTAAGGAAGAACTCTCCAGTAGGGGTTCCCCACGCTGCTAACATATTGGTTTACACAGATCATGTGATCGTACAGCACAGGATTACCAATCCAACATTTGCCAAAACTATAATTACGACATTCCTCCCCCTTTAACTTTTTTGTACATTTTGTATTTACAAGGATATTTATCTCATGAAATTACGAGTTCAGTCCTTCAGGTGGTTTCCTGATCCGTGTGGAATGTTGTAGCTCCATGGCTTCAGGTTCTTTTGTAGGAAACACATTCTCTGGAACCGCATTAACATCAGGCACCTCATTAGGCACATGCAGTTCAGTGTTTTCCACTCCGACAGAGACATCGGGCATGTCTGTCCTTGGTTGAGCAATTTCAACAGGGACCACTGGTTCAGTAATGGTTACATGTGGAACAATATCTTGTTGGGGTATTTCTCTTATGCTTAAATGATCCACATGCTTACGGGTGGTGGGGCCCTCCACTTACACATGGTACGACAATGGTCTGGTCACTGAACTTATTTTACCAAATAACCACGTTGGTCCTCCACTGAAACTCTTTACATATACTGCTTCTCCAACAGTAAATTGTCTCTCACGGCTATGCAAATCATGGGCAGGACTTTTCAGTCGTCGTGCGGGGTCAGGCCCGACATGCCAACACATAAAATGACATGTGATGACGTTGAGCGGGATGAGGTTTCCTAAAGAATTTATTAATTAAATTTTTTAAATTCCTAAATATAAAAACATGTCCCATCTCATATGACACAGTCACATGAGGGGACATGTTTAAATGAATTTTTAATCCATTTATTCATTATTTACAATAGTGATTCAATCTCCGAGGCAGCTCCGTGCCTCAGGGAGATTGAATCGGTCTATCACAGTATCACAGAATCACACAGTGCAGAAGAGGCCCTTCAGCCCATTGAGTCTGCACCGACACGTCGGAAACACCTGACCTACCTACCTAATCCCATTTACCAGCACTTGGCCCATAGCCTTGAATGTTATGACGTGCCAAGTGCTCATCCAGGTATTTTTAAAGGATGTGAGGCAACCTGCCTCCACCACCCTTCCAAGCAGCGCATTCCAGACCGTCGCCACCCTCTGGGTAAGAAGGTTTTTCCTCACATCCCCCCTAAACCTCCTGCCCCTCACCTTGAACTTATGTCCCCTTGTGACTGACCCTTCAACTAAGGGGAACAGCTGCTCCCTATCCACCCTGTCCATGCCCCTCATAATCTTGTACACCTCGATCAGGATGCCCCTCAGTCTTCTCTGCTCCAGCGAAAACAACCCAAATCTATACAACCTCTCTTCATAACTTAAATCCCAGGCAACATCCTGGTGAATCTCCTCTGCGCCCCCTCCAGTGCAATCACATCCCTCCTATAATGTGGTGACCAGAACTGCGCACAGTACTCCAGCTGTGGCCTCACTAAGATTCTATACAACGCCAACATGACCTCCCTACTTTTGTAATCTATGCCTCGATTGATAAAGGCAAGTGTCCCATATGCCTTTTTCACCACCCCGCTAACATGCCCCTCTGCCTTCAGAGATATATGGACACACACACCAAGGTCCCTTTATTCCTCAGAACTTCCTAGTGTCATGCCGTTCATTGAATACTTCCTTGTCAAATTACTCCTTCCAAAGTGTATCACCTCACACTTTTCAAGATTAAATTCCATCTGCTACTTATCTGCCCATTTGACCCTCCCATCTCTATCTTCCTGTAGCCCATGACACTCAATCTCACTGTTAAACACCCGGCTAATCTTTGTGTCATCCGCAAACTTACTAATCCTATCCCCCACATAGTCATCTATGTCGCTTATATAAATGGTGAATAATAGGGGACCCAGCACAGATCCCTGTGGTGCGCCACTGGACATGGCTTCCAGTCACTAAAGCATCCTTCTGTCGTCACCCTCTGTCTCCCACAACTAAGCCAATTTTGAATCCACCTTATCAAATTACCCTGTATCCCATGTGCATTTGCCTTCTTTATAAGTCTCCCATGTGGGACCTTGTCAAAGGCTTTGCTGAAATCCGTATAATCTACATCAACTGCACTACCCTCATCTGGTCACCTCCTCAAAAAATTCAATCAGATTTGTTAGGCATGGCCTCCCTCTGACAAAGCCATGCTGACTATCCCTGATAAAACCTTGCCTCACCAAATGGAGATAGATTCTCTCCTTCAGAATTTTCTCCAATAGTTTCCCTACCACTGACTTGAGACTCACTGGTCGGTAGTTCCTTGGCTTCTCTCTACAACCCTTCTTAAATAGCGGAACCACATTAGCTGTTCTCCAGTCCTCTGGCACCTCCCCCGTGGCCAGAGAGGAATTAAAAATTTGGGTCAGAGCCCCTGCGATCTCCTCCCTTGCCTCCCTCAGCAGTCTGGGATACAAATCATCTGGACCTGGAGATTTGTCCACTTTTAGGCCTGCCAATACCTCCAATACCTTGTCACTCCCTATATCAATTTCCTCAAGAACCTCGCAGCCTCTCTCCCCGAGTTCCATACCTTCATCCTCATTCTCTTGGGTGAAGACGGATGTGAAGTATTCGTTCAACACTCTACCGATGTCCTCTGGCTCCACCCATAGAATACCCCCTTGGTCCCTAATGGGCCCTACTTGTTCCCTGGTTATCCTCTTCCCATTGATATAGTTATAGAATATCTTGGGACTTTCCCTACTTTTACCAGCCAGAGCTTTCTCATATCCCCTCTTTGCTCTCATAATTGCTTTCTTAAGCTCTACCCTGCACTTTCTGTACTCCACATGTGCGAAAGAGCGCTGGCCCTGACTCTCTCTTCTCCCCCCACCCGCTGGCACAGGTTGCACTGCGGCTCGTGCCTTACGTTGGATGGTCCTTAATTGGCCCGGGCGGTGATCGACCCACTCCCGCCGAGCCTGCCTGCCGCCTGAAAAATTCAGGCCGATGAGTCGCTTTTTGGTTTCCTTGACGTTTCTCCACCTTCCCCTCCAAACTGGGAAGTATTGGGCTCAGTCTTGTCTGAAGGTGGCTCCTCATCAGTAATTCTGCATCTTTCTACATGTCTTCTTCTTTTTACCAAGAATTTTGTCTCTGCCTTCTTTTTGACTTCACTATCAGTCAGACTTCTCTCAGATGCAAGCTTGTCTTAATTCAGTAGCTGAGCTATCCAAGACTTCATTATCTGCTCGCATCTTGGAAAATTCTATGACTTTTGCTTCCCAGCCTCTTTAGCTTCATTTAGCTGGTTCTTCAGCTCTTCAGTCTCTTTCTTCTATCTGTTGGCTTCTTCCTGAAACTTGAACATTGCTGCGTCTTCTCTGCCAACTGGTTCTTCAGTTTGTTCAGAGATGTGCCAAAATCTGTTTCTCTTCGAATTTTTTCAGAGGCACAAACTTTGACCTGAAGGAATCTTGTAGTGTGTGAAGGCCCCTTTCAACAGGTTTTCCTTTTCTTTGTGAAGGGTACTCACTTCATCTTGAACTCTGTCATTCAGCAGAGTCTACTTGAATTTCTTCTGCTGTTCTTCTGTGTCATTTTTTAAGGCAATCTTCATTTCTTCAGGTTGTTGAATCCTTACACACTCCTTTTTCATCCTGTTGTAGTCCTTGGACTCTCCAGGCTCTTTCTGAAGTCTGGGACACAAATCATCCTCATTCCTTTTTCAAGACAGGAGCTCTTCCAGCTTCCTTTTGAAATCTCACTGGCCAATCAAGGTTAATTTCCCTCAACCAATTTTGACCTAGGAGGCTTGGTCCTCTGCCTTTTAATACCATTACTGATAGATATGCTGATTGGTTTCTATAATGAACAGTTGCTCTGGTGATACCTTTTACTTGGATTTCTTCACCTGTGTACATTTTCAACTTGGCAGATGTTTGTTCCAATTTTAATTGTCATCACCTTTATTTAAATATCTGAAAGTGTGTTCTCCTATTACAGTGGTAGAAGCACCCGTGTCTACTTCCATTTTTAATGGTTTACCATTCACTTGCACTGTAACAAATATTGGCTCTGTCTTCCCAACTTTCATGTTAAACAGTGAATAAATGTCAGAATTGGTTGTTTCAAGCTTTTCCACACTATAGACTTCATTGGACTTCATTTGTTGTTTGGAAGCCTGTTTAAATCTCACTTTGCACTGTCTCATTCTGTATCCACTTCTGTGACAAAAATAACATTCTTCTTTTCTAAATTGCCAATTGCTAGAAGATTGATTGTTTCCACGTCACTGAAAGTTATTTTTTGATTTAGTTGCTAAGCTGTTTCCTCTCAATTTTTGGTTAGCGGGAACTGTTTCCCATTTTGCGGCGGTGTCCTGGCTTTTTGCGCCATTTTCAGCTGACTGTTTCCGCCCGATTTGGAGCACGGCGCCATTTTGCGCCCCCTGCTTGTGAATTCCTTACAGCACCTTCGATCGCCAGCACTATTTCTAATGCTTTCTTAAAATCAGCTGCACATCACAAACTAAACGATCTCTGAGCATGTCATTCAGGGTTTCACCAAAATCACAATGTTCCGTTAGTCGTTTTAAGTTCGCCAAATAGGTAGCAATTGCCTCACAGGGCTCTATTCCGTCAATTGAACTTGAAATTCTGCACTGTGACTGAGGGCTTGAGTTGAAAATGTCCCTTAACGAGGTCTACGAATTCACTGAAAGTCTTTGAATCTGGGGCACTCGGGGCCATCAAGCTTTGAATTAAATTGTAGGTTTTGCTCCCACAAATACTCAGGAGGATCGCTCTCTTTTCTTCCCCCATGATTTTGTTTGCTTGGAAGTAGAATGTGAGATGTTCTATATATTGAGACCAATCGTCTGCAGCTGGCTCAAAGGGATCAATTCTGCCAAACTGTGGCATTTCGGATGAGTGTATCTTCTTTTACTTTTAATGAACTTAGGTACTCTCAATCACTGGGCAAGGTACAGCACCAATTCTGATTTATCCTCCTTCGCCAGTTTGTTATAGAGTTGATCTTCAGACAACTTTTCTTAGTGGAAACATTTGACTTTGTTTACAAGACAGCAGTAGCAACTATACATGTGCCTCAAACTTCATAACTAAAGAAGAACTCTCCAGTAGAGGTTCCGCACGCTGCTAATATATTGGTTTACACAGGTCATGTGATCTTACAGCACAGGATTATTCTTAAAGCTACAGTCCAACATCTCCCAAAACTATAATTACTACACTGGGTGAATGTGAACTTTGCTGAGAAAGAGGAAGCAGAGTGTAGTGGTGAATGGTTAATCTTCAAACTGGTGGGAAGTGTGCCCTAAAGATCAGTATATGAGTCCCACTGTTCTGTTTCATGTATAACAATGACTTCGATATAGGGCATAATTTCAAAGCTTTACAGCAAATGAAAATGCAGACACATAGCAGTTGCCTTTTACTGCAGAGAAATATAAAATTATGTATTTGATTGGCAGAATGAAGAGAGGTAATATAAACTAAATGGTATAATTTTAAAGATTGTGCAGGAGCACAGTGAACTTGACCTTTATATTTACGAATCACTGATAAAGTTTCAGCTGAAGTACTGAGTGGAATTTTAACCGACAAGGGGAAGGGGGTGGTATTGATGCCTGCGGAGGATTAAAACATCAAAAAAGGTAAGCATGTCAGGAAGTCAGCAGGAACCCCCCCCAACCTCCGCATTTAATTGAGGCATGTTTCAAAAGGTGAGGGAAATCCGTGTGGAACTCGTGAGACTGCGATTTAAATATGCAAAAAGCAATTGACTAAAGATTTACTAGATTCTGGCTTTAACTGCCACCACATGGGTTTCCCGAGCTGTCTGATACTTGCTAGGGTCAACAAGACAAGAACAGAGCAGGGATTGATGGGATTGTGAAATTGGATGGAAATTCTTTAAAAGCTAAACTAGGACAGCTGCCTTTTGCCTAATTGAAAGCCTTTGCTTACAGGACCTGTTCTGAAAGCATGTTTGCACTGCTTCAGAGGTAATTTCCAAAACTTTGGCAGGCATTTTTGCTATTTTGAGCTTTTTTGACTATGATCTCCACTTCCCATCTGTCTGCCTTCACTGCAGCATGGGAGCATTTTATGCAGCTCAATCTCAAAAGTTAGATGAGGAATAAAAGGACCAGCACCACCAACACCAGCAGCAGCAGCAGAAACAGCACTACTAGCGCAAGAGCAACAGCAACAGGAACTGCCTTCTCCTCAGCCACCTGTCGCCTCAGAGGACAAAAGGCAAATATAAGAGGAAGTGATGCTCACAAGATAGGGTAAATAGATAGAGGATCAGCTTGCTGGAAATGACTGGCCTCAGCTGGAGAATTGTGTCTAATTCTGGGCACCACTTTAGGAAGAATGAGAAGGCATTGGAGACGGTGCAAAAAGGATTTACAAGAATGTTTCTGGCACGGTGGTTAGCGCTGCTGCCTCACAGCTTCAGGGACCTGGTTTTGATTCTGACCTCGGGTATTTGTCTGTGTGGAATTTGCACGTACCCCCCCGCCCCCCCATGTCAGCATGGGTTTCTCCGGGTGCTCCGGTTCCCTGCCACCGTCCAAAAGCATGCTGGTTAGGTGAATTGGGTACAGTAAATTGCCCCTTTTTGTGTGTTTGTGTGTGTGCGTGAGTGTGTGCCCTGTGATTGACTGGCGTCCTGTCCTGGGTGCCCATTGTCTGTCGGCATAGGCTCCGACTCCCCGCAGCCCTGAATTTGATGAAATGGGTCTGGAAAATTGAGTGAGTTCTGGGGATGAAACACTTCAGTTACGAGGGTAGGTTGGCAAAGCTGGGGCTATTCTCTTTAGAGAAGAGAAGTCTGAGAGGAAATTTCATGGAGGTGTGCAAATTCATAAGGGTAAGGACAGAGTAGATAGAGGGAAACTGTTCCCATTAGCCGAAGTCAAGAAACAGAGGACACCAAGCTAAGGTGATTGGCAAAAGATTATTGGCTGTGGGGATATCTTGTGTTGTGGGGTGAGGTGTTCCCAATGGGTTCAGCATTGTTGTGCCATAATGGTTGCACTTCCTCAGGTCAGTTGAATTGTGCTTGGATAAATCCATCACAGTTCTCTCTGGCAACTAGGTGAGTGACTGCAGGGACCCTGTCCACATCAGACTACTCCTCCTGTTGTTTATCCTCTTCTCTTCCTCCTGCTGTTCCTCAAGGTGCCAATTGTCAATTGCATTGGTAGGCAGCGGTAGGCCGTCCGCTGAATTTTACATGCCCTCTTGCCTTCAAACCTGCCAGCAGGGGAGCGTAAAATTCAGCCCTTAAGAGAAAATGTTTCCGTTTGTGGGTGAGAATAGAACTAGGGGTCATAAGTATAAGATAGTCACTAATAAATCCAATAGGGAATTCAGGAGAAAGTTCTTTACCAAGTGAGTGGTTGGAATATGGAACACTAACCATGGAATAGTTGAGATGATTAGTATAGGTGCACTTAAGGGGAAACTGGTAAACACGAGGGAGAAAAGAACAGAAGGATATGTTGGTGAAGTTAGATGAAGTATAAGCGAGAGGAAGCTCATGTGAAGCGTAAACACTGGTATGGGCCTGTTAGGCTGAATGTGCTGCAAATGCTTTGTAATTGTAATATTCTGTAATATATGATGGCATTGTCTCAGGATCAGAGTCCATGCTAAGTCTGGTAAGTGATATATCTATCGTTTATTTTACAGGAGTAACCACTGCCCCCCGCAACATAGCAATGTTTATAACTTTTCCCTACTGTAGTTCTATACAATTATTATTATTAATAAAGCTATTGCTGACAATTTAGATTTATTATCTTAATATTGGTTATAGTTTGAACATCATACTGTGCTAAATTAATTCAACAAAATAGTAACTGGCCCAGAGAGTCTGGAATTTCTTTTAATCTGCAGATAGCCTATGCATTATGTAGTGGTCAATTACCTGAGGATTCACTGTCTTCTTTGTTGTTGTTGTTGTTGTTGTTGTTGTTGTTCTTGGCAGTAATTAGCTCGTCTTTTCCTGAAATTACAATAAATTATTATCACCAACAGGGCCTTCAGCTCAAACCAAATCCATTTGTAATATATTTGGTTTGCTGTGTATGTCAGCCTTGGATCAATGGTAGCACTCTCTCCTCTGAGTCAGAAATTGTGTGTCCAACTCCAGTAATCCAGGTTGACTTTAGGAATGTAGGAAATACAGCAGCAAATTTTCACAGAGTAAGGTTCCACAAACAACAATGTGAGAACCTGTTTTTAGTGCACGTTGGTTAAGGGGCCTGCTCTTTTCAAATAGCAGCTGTGGGGCCTTTACATCCCCCTGAGAGGGCAGACAGGGTATTGGTTTATTGTCTCATTCAACAACGACACCGCTAAACAATGCAAGATTCCCAAGTACTGCTTAAGAGTGTCAGACTATTTTGGTGCTCAGTTCCCTGGAGTAGCACTTGAATTCACAGCCTTCTGACTCAGAAGCAAAGGTGCTGGCAACTGAACAATGGCTGGAACCTTCTGAGAAGTATTTCGGGGTGTTTTTTCTCACAAAGTTAGACAATAGTTCAGCCTAGTTAGTTGGCAACTCCATAGTCAGATAAAAGAAAGCTTTTATATACTCATTATAACTCATTTATATAGAGTTATTCACATCCTTGGGACACCGCATAATGCTTTACAACCAATGAAATACATTTCAAATGTCACTGCTGTAATGTAGGAATAAGCAGATAGTTCTTTTTGTGCAGAGGTAAGTCATTCACCAAGACAGTGTGCTTTCGGGGAGCTAGGGTTAAGATCAAAGATAGTAGGCTAGATGCTTTGTTGAAGTGGGATGTCAGGTGTCTGATTGCTTTACATACATGGGTGCAAATGATACATAGATGGTCTGACCTCATGAGGATAGAATTATCAGTAAAGTTAAGAATAAAGGACCAGAGTTATGCTCCCCGCCCACCTCCTGACTCCTCCCCTGTGGGGACGAGAGGGGTGTTGATATAGATGCCATGGTCTGTGGTTTGTCAGAAAGGATGGGCAGAATCATTGGCTTCACTGGCTGCCTGGAGGTTCAGAGTAAAGAAGGTATTTATTGATACTAGAAGATACTTGGTGGAGAGTGCTATTGTTTCAGGACATCTAAGCTGGCTCAGACTGAAAGGTTGGCCATAATGTAAAAAGATGAACCAGGATATGTTTTATTGGGACTGCGCTAATATTGCTCATTCTGTGTTCCATAATACTGAAGACCAAAGACCAGCTGCTGGCAACACTAAAACTTATTACAAAGGACAAGGCAATTTCTGAAAGGAAACCTTTTGAGGCTTACAAAAGGCCTAAAATGTTTGTGTGTAATATCTAGAAGTATTAAGAACATAAGAAATAGGAACAGGAGTAGACCATTCGGCCCCTCGAGCCTGCTCCACCATTCAATAAGATCATGGCTGGTCTTGTGTTTCGATTTCCACATTCCCATCTAACCTCAATAACCTTTGATTCCCTTGCCTAACAAGGATCCATCTACCTCTGCCTTAAAAATATTCAATGACCCCCACCTCCACCACCTTCTGAGACTCTAGTGTTGGAATTACTAGCATTTGCTTCTCTAGAGGGTTTCTATACAAGCATCTTTGAAATATGGTTGAATCTTAATGATCATTCTAAAGTTCAGTTGAAATGGTACAGTGGATTTTAAAAGGATAGGTTGGGGGTTGGGGGTGGACAGGCCAGTGACAGAAACAGTAAATGATAAGAGTAAATCATGTATGATGTCTGGGTAGAACATACTTGTTGGGCCGAATGGCTGATTTTCACAATAGACTTTCTTTTAATGCATGTTCGCAGAAATAGAGCACAGGAGTAGGTGAATATTTAAAGAATGTGGGAAATCTGTTAAATACAACCTTATTTTTTGTTGTTAGGGTCTGTCCCAGTTGTGCTCATGAAGAGAGGAACTTTGGATCTTATCCTCACTCCTGGTCTAGATGTTGTAATGTTTGTTGAAGATACAATGGGCTGGATGGACCACCTTCAAACCCATTGGTGGGGGAGGGGGGGTGCTTTGACGGGGGTGGGGTCGGTGGGGGCAGAGCTTTAAATCCAGCCCAATGATTAAAGGTGCTCTGGGGCACCATGGATATCTAGGCTCACACCCTAATCCGCCACAACACCCCATTCTTCATACAAAAGCAAAATACTGGGAATGCTGCTAATGTGAAATAAAAACAGAATGTTGGAAATACTCAACAGGTTAGACCGCATCTGTGGAGAAAGAAACAGAGTTAATGTTTCATATCGATGACCTGTCAACTGAAATGGTTCTGATGAAAGGTCATTGACCTGAAATGTTAACTGTTTCTTTCCCCATAGATGCTGCCTGACCTGCTGAGTATTTCCAGAATTTTCTGTTTTTATCCCATTCTTCAACCCAATGTCAACATTTTACAATAGCAAAGCTGCTTACTGGAAAAAATCATTACACATTTACTGAGGTTTTAAAAGAAAAATTATAAATTTACTTGCAAACTCTTCATGTCTTTCCAGCTTGCTGTTATCGTTATTCCCAACACTGGATTTCACTACAAGTAAACCAGAAAAGTTGTTTCACTGTTTATTTTCCATAATATCAATTAAAAATTAACACAATTAAATAATATATCAAATATCACAGTTGAAACCTAAAATGATAGCAGAGCAGGAAGCCATTTGTCTACTGGGCCTACATAGGCAGCAGCTCTTCAACTGCAGCTACCTGCTTTAACCCTAGTCTCTCTTCTCACGAGAACAGAGAAGGTTAAAAGGAGGTTAGAAAAGAGGTGCTCATAACTTGAAGGGATATTCATGAGTTAATTAGAGCAAATGTGTTTCCATTCATTATTGAGTCACTAATTAGAGTTAGAGTTAACCTGTTTCTCCCTCTTTCATGGATTCATAGAAATATACAGCACAAAAGAGGGCCATTCAACCCAGTGTGCCTGTGCTAGCTCTTTGAAAGATCTGTACAACTAGCCCCATGCCCCCACACCCTGCTCTTTCCCCCAAAGAAAGGATGAGTTTAGGAGTGTCGCTGAAAGAAATACCCGACTGGAAATTGAAACAGGAATGGAAGCAAAATCCAGAAGTGCTTTTGAAAGCAAAGTGGATAAATATTTCAAAGAAGAATGTAGAAAGTTGTGAAGAAAGGTCAGAGGAATAGAATGCTCTTTTAGAAAGAAGGCAATAGGTCAAATGGTCTCCTGTGCTCAAAATTTCTACAACTCTGTAATTTAGCTGATGTGTTTTCTATCAAGGTTACATCAATCCTTCCACGTGAGCTCTCCTACTAATTTTACTGCTTTGCATATTCACATGTAAACACTGGGCCCTGCCTCATTTATATTCCTCAGCACTCTTTTACCTTCTATTTCTTCATATTGCTTCTTTCGCTATATTCCCCCTCACCTTCTCGCCTATTTACCCTGAGTTATGCCTCTATTTTAGCTCCACCAGAACTTACTACCTTAGACTGCTCAAACACCACCATTCTGCCCTATGCTACATTATTAATTCTAATATGAACAACACTTCAGGCTTCAATCTCTCTTTCCAGAATTATCTCCATTCCATTATGTTCATTACCCTGGTACCTGAGAGATGGGGATATATACTGAGAATATGGTAAATCTGATCAAACCAAATATGGTAGAACTGCACCATGGCAACCGTTACCTGAAAGGGAATTGGCAAAAGAACTACAAGTGATTTGAGAGAAAAACAATTAATGCGGTGAGTTGTGATTTGGAATGTGCACTTCTTGAAAGGCCGGTGGAAGTAGATTCAATAATAACTTGCAAAAGGCAGTTGAATAAATATTTGAAAAGGGAAAATTGCAGAGCCATAGGGAAGGAGCAGGGTGAGGGGCATGGGGTGAATTGTATAAATCTTTCAAAGAGCCAGCACAAGCATGGTGGGTTGAATGGCCCTCTTTTGTGCTGCATATTTCTATGATTCTATGAAAGAGGGAGAAACAGGTTAACTTTTCATTTGAACTTCTGATCCAGGGGATGTGCAAGGGGTTCCGTATCTGAATTCCTGATCTGGGGGCATTTAAGGGATTCAGTATCTGAGCTCCTGATAAAAGGTTGCGTAAAGGGTTCAGCATCTAGGCTCCTGGTCCATGGGGTGTGTAGAAGGGATTCAGTATCTGAATTCCTGATCCAGGGGTGGGTATTTGATTCAGAATGACTCTGATGTTTCCTCTCCCCACTGATCCTTCTATGCAATGGCAAGATTGAGAGTGCTTACTCTCCAACACAAAGCCCTTTAACGTTCTCCCTTTCATTGGAACGGTTCAGTGACATTCTCCCTTTCTCAGTCCCTGTCAAAGTTTTATGTGGCTTTCAAGACATCAAGAAAGTAATTTATTGGCACAGCCCACACATTCCTTACCACCTAGAACGAGAAACGTTTGTTCAATCGAAGAATCCAATTTACCCAGAAATCTTCCAGAGTTCTCCAAATGTGGTCTCCACTCAGTAATCTCCCAAGGAAAGATTCTACCACATCACTTCTGACCCCCCAAAATGATCAAGCAAAATAACAGATCATCCATCCATTCCCATTCAGAATTTTTCAGAAGGCAACTAATAATCTAGAGAATTCAGGGCCTGCTGAATACAATCATTAATCAATATACAAGAAAGATATGAACTGAAGATATCTGTACACACCCAATGGGGAAGGTTCAAAATCATATGTTTCCTCTAGTCCTGAAGACAGGACTGTGCAAACTCCATTCAAATCTTCACTGTTCTTATGAGGCCGTTTCCGGTGTTGCCGACACAGCTGTAATGTTATTATAGTTGTTAGCTCTCATAGTCATTTGTTCTAAAGTCACAATGAAGCCTATTTCATAATGATGGGAACATTACTATTCCCATAATGTGATTAACCTCTCAGCTAACCAAAAGAATGGAGCTGAGGAAGAGTAAAAGGAAGTATAAATTCAAAATCAGAGAATCATAGTATATTGCAGCACAAGAAAAGGCCATTCAGCCTATTATGCCTGTGTTGGCTCTGTGGTAGAGCTCTCCAATTAATTTTAGTCTACTCACCTTTGCCTGTAGCCCTGCACACTTTTTTTCCTTCCAGTACAAAGAGCTACAAGGAAGGTACAGCACAGAAACAGGCAATGCAGTCCAACCAGTCCATTTGTGCTCCACTCAAGTTTATTCCCATCCTTTCTCATCTAATTCTATCAGCATAACTGTAGTAATTGAAGGTATAGCCTTTCCTATTGTCTATCAGGAGTCACATGATTGTTCTGGGAGACTCTGACCAATGAGCCCTAAGTGCGGGTAATCCGGGAGGTGGGGATTTTCTTGTTGAGGATCAGGTTCAAGTATGTAGCTTCTGAAAAGCTCTCTGTAATAAAGTTATCTGTGTCTGGTTGAAACCTGTCTGGTACGTCAAGTAATTACATTTGGTGACGAGGGTAAAATAGCTCCAACGCTGCATCTCGCCTTGTGCATGTGAGTACATCAAATCTTAAGAGAAAAGAAAAGAATACTCACCAGTTATGCCACTCTTCGGCAGAATCGACCCTCACGATACGGCTATGGAAGACAGGAGCCAGAATGCAGAGCACCTTGGTTTTTATCTTATGGCAAACAAAATTACAGTGGAGGAGAAGCAGAAAGCAATCCTTTTGAGTGTGTGTTTTAGCAAGACATACAATCTCATCCGCAGTCTGACAGCCCCGAACACGCCCAATTCTAAGTCCTTTAATGAATTAGTAGACCTCGTGAAAACGCATTACCAGCCAAAGCCATCAGTAATAATGCAGAGCTTTAAGTTTAATTCCAGGGTCAAGGCCCGGTTAGAGTCCATCGCAACCTAAATAGCGAAGTTGAAGCAGTTGACAGAGCATTGCAACTTCGGAAACTGATTAGTTTGTGCAGTTCACGACGACGCTATTCAGCTTTGTTTACTCGCAGAAATCAACATCGATTGGAAATAGCACTAGCCATGGAAAGTGCTGCGAGAGACTCATAGGCTTTACAAAACATACAACATGGCGTTGTTTTTCATGTGGGGCAGGGTCCTACTGCCGGGCATGGCACAAAAACCAGAGGCACAGCAGCGAAGCAAGAGGCAATGTCCGCTGTTAGAAAAACAAAAAGGCCTGGTAGAAACATTTCAGCAGTGACTGACAGTGGGGGTGACCACGTAATGGACACCTGCAGATTCAAGGAGGCAGAGTACCATTACTGCCATAAGAAAGGTCACGTAATAAAGCAATGCAGGGAAAAATCAAATCAACTGATAAGGCAGCAAACCAATATGATTGAATTGAATAATACAACAGAACCTGAAGCTGCCGATACCGACATCTATTCTCTGTACAATGTCACAGCGGTAAAAACTGAACCTATTACTGTCGCAATCTATGTTAATGGGAAGCCACTAATAATGGAGGTAGATACTGGAGTCCCAACCACAGTGGTGGGAGCACACATATTTAAATACCTAAATGAAGGTACCAGCCACTGAATCTGGAGCGAACAAAAGCTCAATTGAAGACATACACTGAAGAATCCATGCAGGTAAAGGGCATCATCACAGTACCTGTGTCCTATAGGCAACAGACAGCCCAGCTTCCAGTGATCATAGTAACAGGTGAAGGACCTAGTCATCTGGGCCGAGTCTGGTTACAAAAGAATCAAGCTCAACTGGTCTGATATTTCACTTGAGAACAGGAAGAGTTCCTGAATTGCTAAGGAAATACGACAGTATATTTCATGACAAATTAGGGAAGTTAAAAGGCTTTCATGCAAAAATATATGTGGATTCTCAGGCAACACACTGTTTCTTTATGGCCAGGCCTGTGCCTTATGCCTTAAAGGAGAAGGTGGATGCAGAATTTGCCGGTTAGAAAAGCTGGGCATCATCCAGCCCAATTTTCGGAATGGGCAGCGCCCATAGTTCCAGTGGTGAAGACTGACCAGACTATATACATTCATGGGGACTATAAATTGACCGTGAACAAGGCAGTCAAACTAGATAAATATCCTATCCGAGGATAGGCGACTTATATGCGAAGCTAGCTGGAGGCAAATTCTATACAAAACTGGACATGAGCCAGGCTTACCAACAGTTAGGGCTGGATAGCACGTCTAGAGTGTGCGTAACCATCAACAAGCACAAAGGTTTGTATCAATATACTCATCTAGCCTTTGGAGTATTGTCTGCATGTGCAATCTTCCAAAGGACAATGGAGAGTCTTTTGCAAGGACTTCCCCATGTAGTAGTATACCGAGATGATGTTCTGATCATAGGGCCAACTGAAACCGAACACTTGACCAACCTGGACGAGGTGCTAAGAAGATTCTTGGAAGCCGGTGTACGATTAAAGAAAGAGAAATGTACATTCCAAATGCCAGAAGTTACTTACCTGGGTGACAGGGCAGATGCCATGGGTTTGCATCTGGTAGAAGAGAAAGTTAGAGCAATCAAAGATGCGCCCATTCCGTCTAGTGTAACCGAACTCAAGTCTTTACTTGATCAACTATTATAGCTGCTTCTTGCCAAACTTGTCAACAGTGTTAGCACCAATGCAATTGTTGTTAAAAAAGAATCATCATTGGTCATGAAATTCACAACAGGAAGAAGTCTTTGTGAAAGTTAAGAAGCTATTACATTCATCATGTTTATTGGTACACTACGGCCCATCAAAAGAATTGGTATTAACATGTGATGCATCTCCTTACGGTGTGGGAGCTGTGTTATCACATAGAATGGAAGATGGATCAAAAAGGCCAATTGACTACGTCTCAAGAACCTCTCCGCAGCAGCGAAGGGTTATTCCCAACTAGAAAAGGAAGATTTATCAGTGATATTCAGAGTGAAGAAATTTCACCAGTACCTGCATGAACATTTCACCATTGTGTCGGACCATAATTCAGTGAGGATAAAGCTATTCTGCCAATAGCATCAGCAAGAATTCAACGTTGGGCTTTGATATTATCTGTGTATGAGTATACCTTTATGCACCATTCTGGCTTGCATATTGCAAATGCGGAAGCATTCAGTCATGTCCTGTTACCAGATAGCATTGTACATGCTCCAGTGCCACAAGAAGTTGTGCTTGTACTGGATTTCTTGAATTCTTCGCCTGTGTGTGCAAAACAAATTAGAAATTGGGCGAACAAAGATCCAATTTTGTCGAAACATACAAAATGCAAAATAGGAGTAGTAGACCATTCAGCCCGTCAAGCCTTCTCCGCCATTCAATAAGATCATGGCTGGTCTGTTTGTATTTCCAATTCCACATTCCCATCTACCCGATAACCTTTGATTCCCTTACTTAAAAAGAATCTATCTATCTCTGACTTAAAGATATTCGATGACAACGCCTCCACTGCCTTCTGGGCGGTGTGTTCCAAAGTCGCACAACCATCCAAAAGAAAAAATTTCTCTTCATCTGTCCTAATTTTAAAACAGTGCCCTAGTTCTGGACTCACTCACAACAGGAAACATTTCCGTGCCAACCTTGTCAAGATCGTTCAAGATCTTATATACTTCAATCAAGTCACCCCTCACTCTTCTAAACTCCAGTGGAAACAATCCCAGTCTGTCCAACCTTTCCTCATAAGACAACCCGCTCATTCCAGGTATCAATCTAGTAAACCTCCTCTGAACCACTTCCAATGCATTTACATCCTTCCTTAAATAAGGAGACCAAAACCGCACACAGTATTCAAGATGCAGTCTCACCAATGCCATGCATAATTGAAGCATAACATCCTTATTTTTACGTTCAATTCCTCTCGGAATAAAGGATAGCATTTTAGCATTCCATTAGCTTTCTTAATTACTTGTTGTACCTGCATACTAACTTTTTGTGACTCATGCACTAAGACACCTAAATCCCTCTGCATCTCAGAATTCTGCAGTCATTCTCCGTTTAAGTGATACTCTGCTTTTTTATTCTTCAGGCCAAAGTTCACTCTACCTGCAAATGAAACATCTGTAATTCATGTACCAGCACACCCAGATGCCACAATAAAGCAAAGTTCTACAATCTCTCTCCAATTAAATATGCTGCTTTTCTATTCTTCCTGCTAAAGTGGACAAGTGCATATTTTCCCACATTATACTCCATCTCCAAATTTTGCCCACTCACTTAACTTTTTTTTCCATTTATTCATGGGATATGGGCATCGCAATATTTATTGCCCATCCACAATTGGGGCATTTTAACAGTTAACCATAAGAACATAAGAACTAGGAGCATGAGTAGGCAATTCAGCCCCTCGAGCCTGCCCCGCCATTCAATATGATCATGGCTGATTTCACTTTGGCCTCAACTCCAATTTCCCACCCTCTCCCCATAACCTTTCAACCTGTTACTAATTAAAAATCTGTCTATCTCCTCCTTAAATTTATTCAGCGTCCCGGCATCCACTGCACTCTGAGGTAGTGAATTCCACAGATTCACGACCCTTTGAGAAAAATAATTCCTCTTCATCTCTGATTTAAATCTACCACCCCTTAGCCTAAAACTATGGCCTCTCATTCTAGAATGTCCCACAAGGGGAAACATCCACTCCACGTCTACTTTGTCTATCCCCTTTAGAATCTCATGTACCTCAATTAGATCTCCTCTCATTCTTCTAAACTCTAGCGAGTATAGGCCTAAACTGCTCAATCTCTCCTCATAAGACAAGCCCCGCATCTCTGGAATCAATCTAGTGAACCTCCTCTGAACCGCCTCCAGTGCAACTACATCCTTCCTCAAGTAAGGGGACCAAAACTGTGCACAGTACTCCAGGTGCAGTCTCACCAATGCCTTGTACAGTTGCAACAACACTTCCCTATTTTTATACTCTATTCCTTTAGCAATAAATGCCAAAATGCTATTTGCCTTCCTTATTACCTGCTGTACCTGCATACTAGCTTTCAGCAATTCATGCACGAGGACACCCAGATCCCTCCATTTAAATAATAATCTGGTAAGGATGGCAGATTTCTTTCCCTAAAGGAAGGGCATTAGTGAATCAGATGGGTTTTCACAACAATCAGCAATGGTTTCATGGTCACCATCAGGCTTTTAATTTCAGACTTCATTAGATTCAAATATCGCTATCTACCCTGGTGGGATTTGAACCCAGATCCCCACCCTGAGTTGCTGGAATACTAGTCCAGTGACAATACCACTATGCCACCACCTCCCTTTGCAGATTCCTTGTTCCTATGTTCCTTTGCAGACTCCTTATGTCTTCTTCACAACTTACTTTTATACCTACCTTTGTGTCATCAGCAAATTTAGCAGCCATACATTTGGTCACTCCATCAGTCGTTGATATAAATTGTAAATAGTTGAGAACCCAGCACTGATCTCGACAGGTTTAGATCGCCTCACTGTTCTTAAATTAATAGATTAGCTGCTACTAGCAGTTTTGCCCACTTCTATGTATGTAACAACTTGCATTTATATGCAATTCGCAGACCTTGTATTGCAAGGGTGGTCAAATTCACCTGTACCTGAAGAGATGAGATTATTCCATGCCCAAAAAAGTTAATTTGGCGCTATGGATCTTCTTGTGGGGATCGAGAGTTGTGTCCCTTCGCAACGAAGAGAACCACTCTTGACAGAAGTGCTCATCCAGGCATATCAAAGATGAAAAAGCTTGTGCAAAGCTATGTCTGGTGGCCAGACATTGACAGTGACATTGAAAGCATGGTCAAGCACTGTCTCCACTGTCAGCAACAAGGGAAGTCGCCTGTTTCAGCTCCATTGCATCCATGGGAGTGGCCCGGTCAACCCTTAGTCAGGCAACATATTGATTACGTTGGACCATTCTTAGCTACCATGTTTTTATTGATCATAGATGTGCATTCTAAACGGATGGATGTGTATGAAGTCAGATCACCGACATCGGGCACAACTATCGAAAAGCTGCGTCAATATTTTAGTATACATGGGCTACCGGAAGTTGTTATTTATTATAACGGTAGTCTTTACCAGAACAATGTTTCAGAGATTCATGATTTTAAATCGAATCAGACATATTAAAACAGCACCAAATCATTCTTCATCAAGTGGCTTAGCTGAAAGAGTTGTGCAAACTTTCAAATCTGGAATGACGAGGTTATCCAAAGGTACTCCAGAAACTCGACTTTCCCACTTTCTTCTCAATTATTGTACGACGCCTCATGCAACTACGGGTTCAACGCCTTATGAATTATTGATGAAATGCCACCTACGTACAAAGTTAAGTCTGGTGTATCCAAACTTAGAGGGAAAAGTAGAGAAGAATCAGAGTAATCAAAAATTGAATCGCCATATTCATAGCAAAGCTCGAAGATTCACTGTAGGAGACACAGTTTTTGTGCAGAATTTTGAAAGTGGACCTTGTTGTGTTCCTGGTACAATTGTCTCAGAAATTGGTCCTTTGTCCTTCAAGGTACAAGTGGAAGATTGAATTGTTCAAAAACATGTGGATCATCTTAGGAATAGAGATACATTCCAATGACCAGCTATTCCCCCTCTGATTAACATCGAACCATCAGCCCCTGAGGCGACAGATTGACCTAGAATAAACATGCCTGATGTCTCTGAAGAGTTGCCTAACCCTAAACTGCCACTTTCTAATGATGTATCTGGTGCTGCAGTTCCTCAAGTGGTAGAGCTACATCACTCTAACTGAATAAAGAAACAACCTCAGAGATTTGATCTGTAATCACCTGACTTGTATATATGTATATGTTGTAGGTTATTCAAATGTTCTCTGTAAATCGAAACTGTAAAAAAAAAATAAAGGGGGAGGAAATGTACTAATTGAAATTATAGCCTCTCCTACTATCTATCAGGGGTCACGTGATTGTTCTTGGAGGCTCTGACCAATAAGCACAGGTAATCCAGGGGATGCAGGACTTTTCTTGTCAAGGACCTGGTTCAAGTATGTAGCATCTGAAAAGCGCTCTGTGATAAAGTTATCTGTTTCTGGTTGAAACCTGTCCGGTATGTCTTCATTATGATAACCCGCTTTTCCTTTCTCCCTCAGCTGTTTATCTAGCTTCTGCTTAAATGCATCTATGCTATTTGCCTCAACTATTTCCTCTGCTAGAGACTTCCACATTTCATCAAAAGTTTCTCCTGAATTCCCTATTTAATTTCTTGGTGACTATATTATATTGATGACCTCTAGTTTTGCTTTTTCCTACAAGTGAAAACGCTCTCTTTCTATTTATTCTGTTAAAACCTTTCACAATGTTAAAATTTCTACTAGGCCACCCCTCAACCTTCGCTTCTTCAGAAGAAAAGAAACCCAGCCTATTCATCTTTTCCTGATTAGCATGATCTAGCATTTCTAGCGTTATACTTGTAAATCCGCCATGTATTCTCGCCAGTGCCTCTATCACTTTTTCATAATATGATGATAGCACTCCAAGTGCAGTCTAACCAAGGTTCTTTACAGGTTTAGCACATCTTCTCCACTTTTCAGTTCTATTCCCCAAGAAATAAATCGCACTGCTTGGCTTGCTTTTTTTAATGGCCTTATTAACCTTTATCACTACTTTTAATGATTTGTGTAATTGTAATCCTGGGTCCCTTTGCTCCTCCTCTGCCCCATTTAGACTCTTAGGCTGGAATCTTACCAGCCCCTTGGTGACGGACTAGGGAGCACTGGGAGGCATGCCCAATGTCTTCCTGCCACCATGCCATTTTTCCAGTGGCAGGAAAGCTGGCAGACAGGCCACACATCAGGAAGCCAATTGAGCCACTTATGAGACCAATTAAGGATCTCTTCCCACCTCCACGGGCATATGACAAGTTGAGGGAGGCCTCTGCGGCATGGGGAGACCATCCAGTGAAACCTAGCAACCTGTCAGTAGGCTCTGAAGGCCCTTCTTTTTGGACACTCCCTGGCCTATGGAGGGCCCCCCCACCCCGGCAGCAATGATACTGCCTGCCTCAGCGTCTTCCAAACCCACCCTGCCCCAATCACCATGGCCTGCCTGCTGTGCCCTGGCATTCCCAGATAATACTTACTTGTGTTCAAGGGTGCCTAGCCATCAATGCGCCCACATTGTTCAGCTTCAGCATCAGAACTGGTTGCCGCTAGCAGTGGTGCTGCTGAACTGCAGTGGGCCACTATTTGTAATAGGGGCGGCATGCCTGGCGGTGGTCAGTTAACTGATCATCACCAGGAAGATGCCTCTCTGGGTGCTGCTGCCAACCTAAGCAGGAGACACCAGCCCCTGTGGTGGGACTTCAGCTTCTAGGATAAAATCCAGCTCTTACTTTCCAAAGTAATATACGTAATTACCTATACGTAATATCTCACACTTATCTGTGTTGAAATTCATTTGTTAATTATATCCCATTTTTCAAGTTATTAATATATTCTGTCATAGTCCTCCTCAGTATTGACCATGACTCCCAGCCAATTTGGTGTCTTCTGTAAATTTAGAATTTTTTTGATTCTGAAGTTTAAATTGTTAATATAAATGGAGAATAACAGTGGTACCGGTACTGATCCATGTGAGACTCCACTTTCTACCTTCTGCCACTCAGTATAGCTACCTTTTACCCCACCCTCTGCTTTCTGTCTTTCCTATAGCTAGCTATCTGCTCTACTGCTTCTCTATTATATGTCACCTTATCAAAGGCCTTTTTGAAATCTAGATATAAAATATATACATTAACCGGATCAACTTTCTCTGTTACCTTTTCAAAGAATTCAATGAGGTTGGTCAAGCAAGACTTTTCTTTCTGAAATCCAAGTTAAATCTCCATTCTTTATTAGGTTTCTATTTTCCCCTTTATTAGGGATTATATTACTTTTCCTACCACCAATGTTAAGCTATAATTCTGTGGAGATGTTCTCTCTCCCTTCTCAAGTATACGAATAACTTCAGCCATCCATCAATCCTTGGCACTACACCTATTCCTAACAAATTATTAAATCTGTGCAATAGTGTCTCTGCTATCTCTAAATTCTTTTCAAATTTGCATATATAAGCTGTTATCTTATTTAATATTTCTTCTCTCTTTCTTGTAATTGCAGTATACATTACCAATCTCATCTTCTGATGCCACTTTCACCAATTTCATTTCACTGGTAGATACTAAAGCAAATAATTATCTAATATTTCTACGATTTCACTATCTCTGCCCGTGATATAATCCTGTCAGCCCTTTAGTGGTCCTATTCCCATCCCAACCTTCCTTTTGTATTTATGTGCCTGCAGAATATTTTACTGTTTTGCTTTATGTTCTTTGATAAATTTATTTCATAATACCCCATTTTCCTATTTGTTTTTTTTTTACTTCTCTCCTAATCTCTTTGTACTTTACCTTGTCATGCTGTCATCTGCTGTTGATGTACTTAGCACATACCACTTTCCTTACTTATGTCTTTTCCCGTTATGTCTTTCTTCAACCATGGTGTCTCATTAGTATTTAGTTTGTTCTTGTTTTTTCACGGAATATATTTTTTCTGTATTCTGTTTAATATAGTTTTAAATGATTCCCATTGCTGTTCTACATTATTGTTTGCCAATTTGAACAGTTGAATAACCCACAACATATACAGGTATACAAGTCAGGTGATTACAGATCGCGTCTCTGAGGTGGTTTCTTTATTCGTTCAGGGAGTGGCGTAGCTCTACCACTTGCGGTTCTTCCACTGGATCAACATGATCAGGAATTGCAGCATCAGGTATATCATTAGAAAGTGGCAGTTCAGGGTTAGGCAACTCTACAGACACATCAAGTATGTGTATTCTAGGTGGATCTGTCACCTCAGGGATTAATGGTTCAACATTAATCACAGGTGGAATAGCTGGTTGTTGGAATGTCTCTCTATTCCTAAGATGATCCACATGTTTGTTTTCGAACAATTTGGTCTTCCACTTCCACCTGGAAGAACAAGGGACCACTTTCTCAGACAACTGTGCCAGGAACCCAACAAGGTCCACTTCCAAAATTCTGCATCTCCTACAGTAAACCTTCAAGCTTTGCTATGAACATGGTGATTCAATTTTTAATTACTCTGATTCTTCTCTACCTTCCCCTCTAAGTGGATACACCAGACATAACCTTGTACTTAGGTGGCGTTTCATCAATAATTCAGATGGCATTGAACCCGGTTGATTATGGTGTCATACGATAATTGAGAAGAAAATAGGAAAGTCAAGTTTCTAGATAACCTTCGGATAACCTCTTCATTCCAGATTTGAAAGTTTGCACAGCTCTTTCAGCTAAACCATTTAGGAGGGATGATATGATGCTATTTTAATATGTCTGATTCCATTTAAACTTATGAATCTCTGTACTGGTAAAGACTGTATCGTTATCCGAAACTATGACTTCCGGTAGGCCATTTATAATAAAACATTGACTCAACTTTTCGATAGTTTCGCTCAATGTCGGTGATGTGACATCATACACATCTATCCATTTAGAATGCGCATCTATGATCAATAAAAACATGATAGCTAAGAATGGTCCTACATAATCAATGTGTAGTCTAACCCAGGGTCGACCAGACCACGCCCACAGAGGCAGTGGAACTGAAACAGGCAAATTCTGTTGTTGCTGACAATGGAGACAGTGCTTGACCATGCTTTCAATGTCACTGTCAATGCCTGGCCACCGGGCATAGCTTCACACAAGCATTTTCATCTTTGATATGCCTGGATGCGCACTGTGAAGCTCTGTCAAGAGTGGTTCTCTTCATTGCGAAAGGACACAACTCTTGATCCCCACAAGAAGATTCCATCCTGACAACTTAACTCTGTTTTTCGGACATGGAATGGTCTCATCTCTTCAGACACTGGTGAATTTGACCACCCTTGCAATACAAGGTCTCAGACTTTAGATAAAATTTTATCTCTGTTCGTCCAATTCCTAATTTACTTTGCGCACACAGGCGAAGAATCTAAAAAAATCAGTGCAAGCATAACTTCTTGTGGCACTGGAGCATGTACAATGCTATCTGGTAACAGGAGACGACTGAGTGCATCTGTATTTGCAATATGCAAGCCAGGACAGTACAAAAAGGTATACTCATATGCAGATAATATCAAAGCACAATGTTGAATTCTTGCTGATGCTATTGGTGGAATGGCTTTATCCGCACTGAATAAACCCATTAATGGTTTAAGGTCTGACACAATGGTGAAATATCGTCCATGCAGTGGAATTTCTTCACTCTAAATGTCACTGATAAACCTTCCTTTTCTAGTTGGGAATAACCCTTTTCGGCTGCAGAGTGTTCTGGAGACATAGCCAATTGGCCTTACTGATCTGATTTCTGTCTTTTCCTCTTTTGCTTTGAGTTTTGTCTCGTCCTTCATTTTGATTTCACAGTCGGCCAAATTTCTTTCTAGTGAAATCTTAATTTGGTTCAGTTTGGTAGTTGAGTTGCCCATAGCTTCATTATCCATTCACATTTTGAAAAGTTCCATGACTTTTACTTTTAATGCCTCTTTTGCTTCATACAGCTGATTCTTCAGCTCTTCAACCTCTTTCCTGTACCTCTTGGAATACTGAACATTGTTGAGGTCTTCTCTGCCAACTGTTTCTTCAGGTTGTTCGGAGAGGCACTCATTTCATTTTGTTTCTCCATATGATTTTACAGAGGAACCAACACTGACCTGAGGGATCCTTACATCATGTGAGGGTCCTTCAATTCTCCTAACTCGTCCCGAAATACACTGTCATATTCCCTTAGCAGTTCAGGAGCTCCTCCTGTTCTCAAGTGAAATATTTCAAACCAGTTGAGCTTAATTCTTTGTAACCAGTCTCAGTCCAGAAGACTAGGTCCTTCACCTGTCCCTCTGATCACTGGAAGCTGGGCTGTCTGTTGCCTATAGATTGCAGGTACTGTGGCGATGCCCTTTACCTGTATAGATTGCCCAGTGTATGTCTTCAACTGAGCTTTTGCTCGCTCCAGATTCAGTGGCTGGGTACCTTCATTTAGGTATTTAAATATGTGCTCTCCCACCACTGTGGTTGGGACTCCAGTATCTATCTCTTAAATTAGTGGCTTCCCATTAACTTGGATTGTGACAGTAATAGGTTCGTTTTTTACTGCTGTGACATTGTACAGAGAACAGATGTTGGCATCGGCAGCTTCAGATTCTATTATATTATTCACTTCAATCATTTTGGTCTGCTGCCTTATGGGCTATTTCGATTTTGCCCTGCATTGTTTTATTACGTGGTCTTTCTTATGGCAGTAATGGCACTCTGCCTACTTGGATCTGCAGGTGTCCAGCACGTGATCACCCCCACATCTATAACAGATTAACCTTGGAGTCACTGCTGAAATGCTTCCACTAGGCCTTTTCGCTTATTAGTAGCGGAGATTATCACTTGCTTCGCTGCTGTGGCTCTGGTTTTCGAGCCATACCTGGTGGTAGGCTGCTGCCCCACATGAAGAACAATGCCATGTTGTACATTTTGTAAAGCCTGCAAGTCTCCCACAGCACTCCATGGCACGCTTCAAATCGATGTTGACTTCTGCGAGTAAATGGCGCTGAATGGCATCGTCGTGACTTCCACAAACTAATCGGTCCTGCAACATATCATTGAGTGTGTCTCCGAAGTCGCATTGCTCAGTCAACTTCTTCAATTTCGCTGTATAGGTTGCAATGGACTCTCCAGGGGCCCTTACTCTGGAGTTAAACTTAAACCTCTGCATAATTACAGATGGCTTCGGCTGGTAATGTGTCTTCAGGAGTTCTACTAATTCGTTAAAAGACTTAGAATTGGGCGCGTTCGGGGCCGTCAGGCTGTGGATGAGATTGTATGTCTTGCTAAAACATACACTCAAAAGGATTGCTTTCTGCTTCTCCTCCCCGAAAATGTCGTTCACCACGAGATAAAAACCAAGACACTCTACGTACTGGCTCCAGTCTTCCATAGTTGTGTCATAAGGATCAATTCTGCCAAAGAGTGGCATGACTGGTGAGTAGTCGTTTCTTTTGTTTTAAGATCTGATGTACTCACATTCACAAGGCGAGGTGCAGTGTTGGAGCTATTTTACCCTCATCACCAAATGTAATGACTTGATGTACCAGACAGGTTTCTACTTGAAACAGATAACTTAATTACAGAGAGCTTCTCAGAAGCTGCATGTTTGAACCAGGTCTTCGACCAGAAAGCCATGCCCTCCTCAGATTACCTGCATTTAGGGCTCATTGGTCGGAATCTCCAAGAACAACCACGTGATCCCGATAGTCAGTAGGAAAGGCTATACAATTACTATGGGAAGAATTTTCCAGTCGGCAAGCGGGGGTTGGGGCACGCTCACCAACGCGTAAAATGACGCATGGTGAACAGCCAACTCGGCTGCGCGCCCGCCGAATGTCAAAAGTGATTAAGAATGCTGCCCGTCCAACCTTAAGGTTGACGGGCAGGCAAAGGGCCCAGGCGGCCTTCACATTTTTCAGGAAACCTCATCCACGGGCAGGATGAGGTTTCATGAAGGGTTTATTAATTAAATTAAAAATTTTGAAAAAATTCTTTGACGTGTCCCAGCTCATGTGACACTGTCACATGAGGGGACATGTCTTAAAATATTATCTTTTCTTTATTTAAATGTTTAAATCATAAACTAATCTCCCTGAGGCACCTCAGGCCCCGAATCAGGGAACCACCCCCACACGCACAGGGAGCGCTCAGCGCTTCTGGGCGCGCGTCTCGCTGGACGGGCCTTAATTGGCCCGCCCACGTAAAATGGCGGCACGGCCCCAATCGGGGGCGCAGATCTGGTTGGCACCCACCCCTGCCCGCCCCCGCATAACCCCCACCAATGGGGGAAATTTCTGCCCTATATTTCCCCAGTTTAAAAAACAAGTATTCACCACAACATATTCTATCTCTTATTTCTGTCTCTTAATCAATTTTGCATCCATGCTACCACAGTCCGTTTAATCCCATGGGCTTTAAGTTATGAACTACTTTATTATTTACCAAGAATTGTGAGTGTGGTAAGTTGGCAGCCATGGCAAAGCCGGGCCTGATACGTGACTTCTTATCTTCTGAAAAACAGAAAACAAGAGACTGTTATTTCACACAATAAACATGCACAAACGAGGTGGACATTATTCTATCCTTTCCAACTGCTGTTCATGGGTTCGTTTATTGTTGTTTATCTTGAAGTCTGTCACTTCTGCAAAACCAGAAGAGGAGTGCAGTGTCATATTGTCCTGGGCTTTATAGCTTCAGAGGGTGGCACTTTTTAAAATTAGAGTTTTCTTGCTGAGGTTCACCAAAAATATTTTGAGTAAAAGTAGCCCTCAAACATCAAGTCCAATCCTCTAACAGTTAAATCAGTCAGTCAGATCTGGGACAGGCTAAGGTCATAGTCCAAAGTTTCTTACAGGTATTGGATAGGCATCAACAATTTAATTATGCCAGATGCCTTGCTTGTTAATAGATCAGTTAGTAAGAACTGACCATGCTTTAGTGAGAAAGTTCAGATAAATTTCATCCGCCCGTGGTACTGAAACTCTACCGGTCAAAGGCACAAAAGACCATGGTTTCCCATCCCATGTCACCATATTCTAGTCTGTCTCCACTGAAGTCCATCTCATAGTTCTCTTGATAATTAATAAACCTGGAATTGAAAGCTTGTCTCAGTAATGCTGACCATGAAACGATCATCAATTGTCATAAAAACCCATCTGGTTCAATATTGTCCTTTAGGGAAGGAAATCTGCTGTCCGTACCTGGTCTAGCCTACATGTGACTCCAGGCTCATACAATGTTGTTCACTCTTAACTGCCTTCTGAAATGGCCTGGCACACCACTTAGTTCAAGGGCAATTAGAGATGGGTGACAAATGCTGGTCTTGCCAGTGATGCCACATCCCATGAAAAAATGAGTCAATGTGTCTGTTGCTAGAAATGATTTCTCCTTCTCTGCTTTCACATGTCACGTCTGGTGTACCCTTAAGTTCATTTGTGGCATTCTCCTCTGCATTATTTACTTGTTAGCCTCCAGGACACAATGCTATCAATGAAAGCTAGGATTCCTTCCTGATATTAGTACTTTAGAGGTCCTAATCTGTAATCTGTTTCCTAATTCTTAAAACTCCTTTTACAATTCTATCACTTCCTCTGTCATAGGTTGTAATTTGAACTATTACTTCTGTTTCACTTCCCTATTAAAATCTTTTGGACCCACTCCATTAGTCCCAGACCATCCTGGATTCTTGGTTGTAGCTACAGAAATGCCTGTCTACTCCCCTAACTGTGGAAACCCCTAACAGTTTGGGCTAATTAGTGGCTAGTAACATTTGCACCACACAAGTACCAGGTTATGACAACCTCCAGCATGAGAGAATCCAACCATCTCCCCTTGACATTCAACAGCACATCACTGAATCTCCTACCATTAACATCCTGGGGGATGTTGCCATTGACCAGAAACCGGCCATATAAATATTACAAAAGCAGGTCAGAGGCTGAAATTCTGTGGTGAGTAACTCACCTTCTCACTCCCCAAAACCTGTCCACCTTCTGCTAGCACAAGTCAGCAGAGTGATGGAATATTCTCTGCTTGCCTGGAAGAGTGCTACTCCAAGAAGCTGGGCACCATCCAGGACAATGCAGCCTGCTTAATTGACACTCCACCCACCACAATAAACTTTATTCCTTACACCAGCAGCGCACACAGTGGAAGCAGCGTATACCATATACAAAATGCACTGCAGAAACTCTCCAAGCTTCCTTTGAAACCACTTTCCAAACCCATAACCACTGCCACCTAGAAGAACAAGGGCAGCAGATATATGGGAACACCACCACCTGCAAGTTCCCCTCCAAGCCACTCACCATCCTGACTTGGAATCAAATTGTCATTCCTTCACTGTTGCTGGGTCAAAAATCTGGAGCTCCCTCCCTTACAGCACTGTGGGACTGTACAGATGGCTAACCACTGCCTTCTCAAGGGTAATTAGGAATGGGCAACAAATGTCAGCCTTGTCAAGAATTAAAAGACAAACTACTGCTTTACTCTGCTTAGCTCACCCCCTGTTTGTAACCAGCTATCTAATGACCACAACATGGTACAATTTAAGCTTGTTATGGTCAAAGAAATAGACAAGTTGCAAAAAAATGTTTTGGATTGGGGGATACTGGATTTTAGTAAATTAAGGCAGGATCTGGTCAAGGTAGACTGGGAACAGCTACTTGTGGGGAAATCTGCAGAAGAGCAGTGGGGGGAGGTGTTCAAAAAGGAAATGGGGAGGCTACATGTTCCCTCCAGGGTGACAGGAAGGAGTAACAAGCCCAGAGAACCATGGATGACCAGAGATATTCAGGATACGATGAGAAGGAAAAGAGAGGCTTTTAGCAGGTACAAGGGGAGCAAATCAGCGGAGGCATTAGTGGAGTACAGAAAGTGCAGGGTGGAGCTTAAGAAAGCAGTTAGGAGAGTAAAGAGGGGATATGAGAAAGCTCTGGCTGGTAAAAGTAGGGAAAATCCTAAGATATTCTATAAATATAACATAGGGAAGAGGATAACCAGGGAAAGAGTAGGGCCCATTAGGGACCAAGGGGGCACTCTATGGGTGGAGCCAGAGGACATCGGTACAGTGGTGAACGAATACTTCACATCCGTCTTCACCCAAGAGAATGAGGATGAAGGTATGGAACTCGGGGAGAGAGACTGCAAGGTTCTTGAGCAAATTGATACAGGGAGTGACAAGGTATTGGAGGTGTTGGCAGGCTTAAAAGTGGACAAATCTCCAGGTCCGGATGATTTGTGTCCCAGACTGCTGAGGGAGGCAAGGGAGGAGATCGCAGGGGCTCTGAACCAAATCCTTAATTCCTCTCTGGCCATGGGGGAGGTGCCAGAGGACTGGAGAACAGCTAATGTGGTTCCGCTATTTAAGAAGGGTTGTAGAGATAAGCCAGGGAACTACAGGCCAGTGAGTCTCAAGTCAGTGGTAGGGAAACTATTGGAGAAAATTCTGAAGGAGAGTATCTATCTCCACTTGGAAAGGCAAGGTTTGATCAGGGGATAGTCAGCATGGCTTTGTCAGAGGGAGGTCATGCCTAACAAATTTGATTGAATTTTTTGAGGAGGTGACCAGGTGTGTAGGTGAGGGTAGTGCAGTTGATGTAGTTTATATGGATTTCAGCAAAGCCTTTGACAAGGTCCCACATGGGGGAACTTATAAAGAAGGCAAATGCACATGGGATACAGGGTAGTTTGATAAGGTGGATTCAAAATTAGCTTAGTTGTAGGATACAGAGGGTGATGACAGAAGACTGCTTCAGTGACTGGAAGCCAGTGTCCAATGGCATACCACAGGGATCTGTGCTGGGTCCCCTATTATCCGCCATTTATGTAAACAACATAGATGACTATGTGGGGAGTAGGATTAGTAAGTTTGCGAATGACACAAAGATTGGCCGGGTGGTTAACTGTGAGGTTGAGTGTCTTGGGCTACAGGAAGATATAGACGGGATGGTCAAATGGGTAGATAAGTGGCAGATGGAATTTAACCCTGAAAAGTGTGAGGCGATACACTTTGGAAGGAGTTATTTAACAAGGAAGTATTCAATGAACGGCAAGACACTAGGAAGTTCTGAGAAACAAAGGGACCTTGGTGTGTGTGTCCATAGATCTCTGAAGGCAGAGGGGCATGTTAGTGGGGTGGTGAAAAAGGCATATGGGACACTTGCCTTTATCAAAGAATCTTGGTGAGGCCACAGCTGGAATACTGTGTGCAGTTCTGGTCGCCACTTTATAGGATGGATGTGATTGCATTGGAGGGGGTGCAGAGGAGATTCACCAGGATGTTGCCTGGGGTGAAACATTTAAGTTATGAAGAGAGGTTGGATAGACTTGGGTTGTTTACGTTGGAGCAGAGAAGACTGAGGGGCGACCTGAACGAGGTGTTCAAAATTATGAGGGACATGGACAGGGTGGATAGGGAGCAGCTTTCCCCCTTAGTTGAAGGGTCAGTCACGAGGGGACATAAGTTCAAGGTGAGAGGCAGGAGGTTTAGGGGGGGATGTGAGGAAAAACATTTTTACCCAGAGGGTGGTGACGGTCTGGAATGCACTGCCTAGGTGGGTGGTGGAGGCGGGTTGCCTCACATCCTTTAAGAAGTACCTGGATGAGCATTTGGCACATCATAACATTCAAGGCTATGGGCCAAGTGCTGGTAAATGGGGTTAGGTGGGTAGGTCGGGTGTTTCTCACGTGTCAGTGCAGATTTGATGGGCCGAAGGGCCTCTTCTTCACTCTGTGATTCTGTGATTCTGTTCCTGTGCTGATGGTGAGGTTGGCAGTGCTCTAGCAAGTAACGATCCAAAGGTGCAACATCCATCAGCCAACCATGCTGTGAATGATGTGTCCTGTACCGCAGTCCCTTGCCATGCACTTGTTATTGCTCTTTTGCTTTCACAGGCACATCTGGGAAACAGCCAAGGAGAGTCCATGACCCAGGGCCTCTAATCAAGCCCTGAAGAAACATCAGAAGAGGAATCTGAAGGCACCCTCATTGAAGGCCTGTCACAGCGCACCCACACCCTCCACCAGCGCAGAGACACACACCTCAGTGGGACCTAGTTCTAGAGTAGCCTGTGGATCAAAATCTGGTGAGCACACTGCACTGTCTGATCCACAGCAGGTAGTGGCAGGGACTTCCCAGGTCTCCAGTACTTGGGAGGACTGCTGGTGGCCAGAAATCTGCCGAGTCCGAGTCAGATGACGAACATCTGGACTTTGTCATACTTCAGTTGCTGGAGCTGCAAAGGCAAGCTAGGGAACATCAGGAAGGAATGTCCGCTGCACTCCTCAGATTGCAAGGCACAAGAGGCGTCCGTCCACCTTCAGTCTGCGATGATAGTGCCGGCATGCCAATGCACCGAAGTCAACACTTGTAGGATGGCAGCCAGCATGGAGACGTTGGTCCAGGACATCTGCCCTGAACTGCTGCGCATGCTGAATTCCATCGCTGACGCAATAGTTGGCCTTCAACAGTGTCAACGCGAGAAGGGTGCAGGGCAGCTCGATCTCACTCCAGCTCCCTCTTTTCCTCAAGGAGTTAGCCAGGGGCCCTCGGGCACCCATAGGGAAGATGATCAGCAGGTGCACACATTGTGGCCATCCACCCAGGTGGCTCTGGGAATGTCCGGCCCATCCGAATCCACTCTTCCTGTGGCCCCAGCAGCTCCAACACAACAGGCTGAGAAGGCTGTAACTGCCACACAGCAGGACCCCAAAAGCAGGCCAAGGCCCTCCAGAGGACGCCCACAGATGGGGCGTAGTAGTCAGCAAGTTGCCTGCAGCTCTGCTATGGATGTTGGGGGAGCACCAAGATGTGGCATCAGGGTTAGGAAGGTTAAGAAGATGTAACTCTTTCGAGTTATCAACAGTCACATATTGTAACTCTTTCGAGTACATTCACAGTTCTTGGTTTCCAGGAGTGGGACATGAACCCACAACCTTCTGATTCAAAGGCAAGGGTGCTATGAACTGAGCCACAGCTGACAGCTCGGTTAAGAAGATGTAACTCTTTCGAGTTATCAACAGATCGCATGTAACTCTTTTCGAGTACATTCACAGTTCTTGGTTTCCGGGAGTGGGACATGAACCCACAACCCTCTGATTCAAAGGCGAGGGTGCTATGAACTGAGCCACAGCTGACACCTCGGTTAAGAAAATGTAGTTGCAGAGCCTGGGCACGGGTGTTAATCACTTGTACATAATGTTCACCATTGTAAATAAATTCCCAAGAATGTCTCCCTGCCTATGGCTCCTTGTTCTGATGAGAAGTGTTCGTGTCACTCAGATGTGAAACCTTTCTGCACAAGATAAAGGCAAGTGTCTCAGTCCACAGCCTCTTCCCTGTGTGCAGCCTTTAGACCAAAGTGATGGTCTGGCTTCACACTCCCTGCTCATATTACTGATGCCTGCACCACAGCGGTGCTTGTTATTGCTGCCAGAATGTAATGGGCAGACATCACAGAGTTCCGTCATTCTCTGTGTGCTCTCAGCACCTTTGAGGTGGGGCTGGCACCCATCTCCTCAGCACCTGTGTCCAGTGACGCTGAAGGGGTCAGGTGCTGAAGGCTGATATTTAAAGTTTCCCTGCTGTATTTCTATGATATGGCTCTGGTCACAGAGCAAAAGCGAACTGTGTCAGCCACACAGGAGTCAGACATTCACAAGATGTGAAGATTTATGGAGTGTCCTCACTGCATGTCATCATTATCCTCCTGGAATCGAATGACTATTAAGGCCTACGTTGCGTCTCCATGACAGGAGCCTTAAGACAGAGGGTATGTGCGCTGCTATCAACCAGACTGGAGTCAAACGATCACGGATGCAATTTATGGGGTCTCTTCACTGCATGTTGTCCTCATCCTCCACAAATCCAGCGGCTATGATGGCCTCCCAAGCGTGCCTGCCTCGTCAGGCCAGTGCGATGGCCTCATCGCCGTCATCCTCACCATCAAGGACCTCCTCACCCTTATCCCCATTGATGTCCTCCTCATCAGAGGAGATGTCCAGCTCCTGCATCTCCTCCTCAGCCAGCTCCTCTCCCTGTTGCAGTGCCAGGTTGTGAAGGGCGCAGCAGGTGATGACACCCTCTGTGGACTGTATTGCAGGGCTCCACCAGACCGGTCCACCAGAATCTCATTTTCAGCATCCTAAAGGTTTTCTCCACCAAGGTGTGAGTTTCAGCATGTGCCTCGCTGTACCTTCACTCTGCTAAAGTCTGAGGCCACTGCATCAGCCATGTCCTCTGTGGGTAGCCCTTGTCCACGAGGAGACAATCCTGCAGCCTCTGTGGACCCTGGAAGATGTCAGGGATCTGAGACCGACTGAGAATGTAGGAGTCGTGGACACTCCCCGGGAATCGTGTGCAGACCTGTCGGATGTGTTGGAGATGGCCACACACCAGTTGAGCATTCAGCAAGTGGAAGCCCTTACCATTGACATAGTTGACTGCTTATTGCCACGGAGATCTGAGCGCCAAGTGAGTGCAGTCGATGGCACCCTGCACCTGTGGGAAACCTGAGATCTGGGCAAATCCAATCGCCCTTGCATCCTGGCATTCCTGGTCCCGGGCGAATTGCACAAAATCGCGTGCCTTCGCGAAGATGGCGTCATGGATGCATTTGTGGGTGGAGTCTTGCGATATCCCACACATAGCGCCAGAGCTATGGGCCAAGCGCTGAACAATGGGGTTAGTGTAGTCAGATGTTTGTTGTCCAGCATGGACACGATGAACTAAATGGCCTCCTACTGTGCTGTGAATGCTTATGAGTCTATGAATCCTATGAGGTCACCTGTGGAGCCCTGAGAGGAACCACTGGTGTAAAAATTGAGCACTGTGGTCAATTTCACAGCCGCAGCCAGTGGACGCCCTCCATGTCCCCGTGATGCCAAATCCTGCAGCAGGTGGCAGATGTGACCGACCAGTTCCCTAGCCATGCGTAGTCTTTGGCAACACTGGTTCTCAGTCATCTGCAGGAATGAAAGACAGCATCCATAGACCCTGGGTCTAGCTAGGTGCCGACCAGCGTTGGCTCACTGTGGCTCTTCAGCGGCATGTGCGGGAGCCCCAGCCGCTCCTTCTTCCTGAGGGTGCCGCTCCTCCTTCTTCCCAGCCAGGCACACCTTTGTCGCTCTCTTCTTTGTCTCCGCTCTCTGTAAGCCACGAGGCATGCAGCTGGTTCGCCAGGCTCCATGCTCCTGATGTACTCCTCCTGGAGGAGTCAGATGGGCAAAGGTAGCCTAAATGAGGAGTTCATAGAGCATTTCCAGGATAATTTCTTAGAACAGCATGCTCTGGAGCCAACCCAGAGAGCAGGTTATACTGGACCTGGTATTGTGCAATGAGATGGAATCAATTAATGATCTCATAGTGCTGCCCCTCGGTAGCACTCACTCGCTTTTCCAGAACCACTTCACCCAATTCAGGGTCACGGGGATTCGGAGCCACGACAGTAGACAGTGTACACCCAGGACAGGATGCTAGTCCATCACAGGGCACACATTCATACGCACACACAAACTAAGGGGCAATTTACCACAGCCAATCCACCTAATCAGCACGTCTTTGGACAGTGGGAGGAAACCCACGCATACACAGAATGTGCAAACTCCACACAGACAAACACCCCAGGTCAGGTCAGGACCGAACCTGGGTCCCTGGAGCTGTGAGGCAGCAGCGCCAACCACCGCGCCACCATGCCACCCTCCCCTAGTTAGCAGCGACCATATGATTGAATCTTACATTCAATTTGAGGGCGAGAGGAGTCGGTCCGAGACTATGTTTTTAAACTTAAATAAGGGCAATTATGGGGGCATGAAAGCTGAGCTGGCTAAAGTGAACTGGCAAATTAGGTTAAGAGATAGGTCAATGGAGATGCAATGGCAAACATTTAAGGGGATACTTCAGTGAGCAGAGCGGGGCTGGAAAGAGAGAGAGTTCAGTGAGCAGAGCGGGGTTGGAAAGAGCGAGACTTCAGTGAGCAGAGCAGGGTTGGAAAGAGCGAGACTTCAGTGAGCAGAGCGGAGCCAGAAAGAACGAGAGTTCAGTGAGCAGAGCGGGGCTGGAAAGAGCGAGAGTTCAGTGAGCAGAGCGGGACTGGAAAGAGCGAGGCTTCAGTGAGCAGAGCGGGACTGTAAAGAGCAACAGTTCAGTGAGCAGAGCGGGACTGGAAAGAGCGAGACTTCAGTGAGCAGAGCGGGACTGTAAAGAGCAAGAGTTCAGTGAGCAGAGCGGGACTGGAAAGAGTGAGACTTTAGTGAGCAGAGCGGGACTGGAAAGAGCGAGACTTCAGTGAGCAGAGCGGGACTGGAAAGAGCGAGACTTCAGTGAGCAGAGCGGGACTGGAAAGAGCGAGACTTCAGTGAGCAGAGCGGGACTGGAAAGAGCGAGACTTCAGTGAGCAGAGCGGGGCCGGAAAGAGCGAGAGTTCAGTGAGCAGAGCGGGATTGTAAAGAGAGAGAGTTCAGTGAGCAGAGCGGGGCTGGAAAGAGCGAGAGTTCAGTGAGCAGAGCGGGACTGTAAAGAGCGAGAGTTCAGTGAGCAGAGCGGGGCTGGAAAGAGCGAGAGTTCAGTGAGCAGAGCGGGACTGTAAAGAGTGAGAGTTCAGTGAGCAGAGCGGGGCCGGAAATAGCGAGAGTTCAGTGAGCAGAGCGGGGCCGGAAAGAGCGAGAGTTCAGTGAGCAGAGCGGGGCTGTAAAGAGTGAGAGTTCAGTGAGCAGAGCGGGGCCGGAAAGAGCGAGAGTTCAGTGAGCAGAGCAGGGCTGGAAAGAGCGAGAGTTCAGTGAGCAGAGCGGGACTGTAAAGAGTGAGAGTTCAGTGAGCAGAGCGGGGCCGGAAAGAGCGAGAGTTCAGTGAGCAGAGCGGGGCTGGAAAGAGCGAGAGTTCAGTGAGCAGAGCGGGACTGTAAAGAGTGAGAGTTCAGTGAGCAGAGCGGGGCCGGAAAGAGCGAGAGTTCAGTGAGCAGAGCGGGGCTGGAAAGAGCGAGAGTTCAGTGAGCAGAGCGGGACTTAAATTTAAGAAAATAGTCATTTAATTAACAAGCACAACTGATAAATTTTTCCAGGTCCAGACGAGAGCATGAAGCGCCACTGAAACAGTTATCAACGTACCGAGAAAAGAGTTGTGGGAGGGGGCCTGACTAGGACTGGAACAAGGAATGTTCCACATACCCTATAAAGAGACAGATATAACTGGGGCCAATGCAGGTATCAATAGCCACATCTTTTATTTGGAGGAAGTGAGACAAGTTTAAGGAGAAATTGTTCAGTGAGAGAACAAGTTCAGCCAGACTGAGGAGTGGTGGTAGATGGGGATTGTTTGGGTCTCTGCTCAAGGAAGAAGTAGAGAGCCCTCAGTCCATCTTGGTGGGGGATGAAGGTGTAGAAGGATTGGACGTCCATGGTGAAGAGGAGGCAGTTAGGGCCAGGGAACTGGAAATTGTTAATATGACGTGGGGCATCAGAGGAATCGCGGATGTAGATGGGAAGAGACTGGACAAGGGAAGAGAGAACGGAGTCAAGATAGGAAGAAATGAGTTCCGTGGGGCAGGAACATGCTGACACGATTGGTCTACTGTGACAGTCCTGTTTGTGGATTTTGGGGAGGAGGTAGAAGCAGGCTGTCCGGGGTTGGGAGACTATGAGGTTGGAAACTATGGAGGGGGGGGAAGATCTCCAGAGGAGATTAGGTCAGTGACAGTCCTGGAAACAATGCCTTAATGTTTGGTGGTGGGGTCATGATCCAGGGGGAGATAGGCAGAAGTGTCTGAGAACTGGCGCCCAGCCTCTGCAAGGTAGAGGTCAGTGCGCCAGGCAACAACAGCACCACCCTTGTTGGATGGTTTGATAACAAAGTCAGGGTTGGACCTAAGAGAATGGAGTGCAGCAAGTTCAGAAGGAGACAGGTTAGAGTTGGCGAGAGGAGCAGAGAAACTGAGACAGCCAATGTCACATGTTGAGTTAATTGGGCCTGTACTCATTGGGCTTTAGAAGAATGAGAAGCAACTTTATTGAAACATAGAAGATTGGTAGGGGGCTTGACAGGGTGGATGCTGAGAGGTTGTTTCCCCTTGTGGGAGAGCCTAGGACCAGAGGGCATAATCTCAGAATAAGGGGTCACCCATTTAAGACAGAGATGAGGAGGAATTTTTTCTCTCAGAGGGTAGTGAATCTGTGGAATTCTTTACTGCAGAGGGCGTAGAGGCTGGGTCATTAAATATATCCAAGGCTGAGATAGACAGATTTTTAATCAGTAACGGTACCAAGGGTTATGGGGAAAAGGCAGGGAAGTAAAGTTGAGGATTGTCAGATCAGCCATGATCTCATTGAATGGCGGAGCGGATTTGATAGGCCGAATGACCTACTTCTGCTCCTATTCTTATGGTCTTATCCCAGGAGCAGCTATAAATCAGGAAATGAAAGGGAGGGTGGAACTCAGGAAAATTACAATGACCAGAGAAGTGGTACTGAGTAAATTGTTGGAGCTGCAGGCCGAGAAGTGCCCGGATCCTGATGGACTTAATCCTAGGGTCATAAAGGAAGTGTTTAGTGAGCTAGTTGCTGCATTGGTTTTAATTTTCCGAAACTCCCTAAATTCAGGGGAAGATAGCAAATATAACTCCATTATTCAAAAAGGGAGGGAGACAAAGTGGGAAACCACAGACCAGTTAGCTTAACATCTGTCATAGGGAAAATGTTAGAAACTATTATTAAAGAAGCTATAGCAGGGCACTTGGATAAGTTCAAGATAACCAGGCAGAGTCAACATGATTTTGTGAAAGAGAAATCATGCTTAACCAACTTATTGGAGTTCTTTGAGGAAGTAACGTGCTGTGGATAAAGGGGAACTGGTGGATGTGCTGTACTTAGATTTTCAGAAGGCATTTGATAAAATGCCACATCAAAGGTTATTACGGAAAATAAAAGCTCATGGTATAAAGGGTAACATATTGGCATGGATAGAAGATTGGCTGGCTAACAGGAAGTAGAGAGTAGGCATAAATGGGTCTTTTGCTGGTTGGCAAGATGCAATGAATGGTGTGCCACAGGGATCAGTGCTGGGACCTTAGCTGTTTAGAATTCATATAAATGACTTGGATGAAGGGATGGATGGGATTGTTGCCAAATTTGCTGATGACACAAAGATAGGTAGGAAAGTAAGTTATAAAGAAGACATAGGGAGGCTACAAACAGATATAGATAGGTTAAATGAGTGGGCAAAGATCTGGCAGATGGAGTAATAATGTGAGAAAATGTAAAATTGTCCATTTTGGCAGGAAGAATAAAAGAGAGACCTATTATCTAAATGGTGAGAAATTGCAGAGCTTTGAGATACAGAGGGATCTGTGTGACTTACTGCATGAATTGCAAAAGGCTAGTATGCAGGTACAACAAGTAATTAGGAAAGCTAATAGAATGTTATCATTTATAATTGTGAGGGGAATTGAATACAAAAGTAGGGAAGTTATGCTTCAGTTATACAGAACACTAGTGAGATCACATCTGGGATACTGTGTTCATTATTGGTCACCTTATTTAAGGAAGGATGTAAATGTGTTGGAAGCAGTTCAGAGAAGGCTTTCCAGACTAATACCTGGAATGGGTGTGTTGTCTTATGAGGAAAGGTTGGACACGTTAAGCTTGTATCTGGTGGAATTTAGAAGAGTAAGAGGTGACTTGATTGAAACATACAAGATCCTGAGGGGACTTGACAGGGTGGATGTGGAGAAGATGTTTCCTCTTGTAGGAGAATCTAGAGCTAGGGGTCACTCTTTAAAACTAAGGGGTCGCCCATTTAAAATGCAGATGAGGGTTGTGAATAAAGAACAAAGAAAAGTACAGCACAGGAACAGGCCCTTCGGCCCTTCAAGCCTGTGCCGATCATATTCCCCGTCAGCTAAAACATTTTGCACTTCCGGGGTCCATATCCCTCTATTCCCATCCTATTCATGTATTTGTCAAGCTGCCTCTTAAACACCACTATCGTACCTGCTTCCACCACCTCCTCTGGCAGCGAATTCCAGACATTCACTAACCTCTGCGTAAAAAACTTGCCCCGCACATCTCCTCTATAGTTTTCTCCTCTCACCTTAAATCTATGTCCCCTAGTAATTGACTCTTCCACCCTGGGAAAAAGCTTCTGACTATCTACTCTGTCCATGCCACTCATAATTTTGTAAACTTCTATCAAGTCGCCCCTCAATCTCCATTGCTCTAGTGAGAACAATCCGAATTTCTCCCACCTTTCCTCATAGCTAATAACCTCCAGACCAGGCAGCATCCTGGTAAACCTCCTCTGCACCCTCTCCAACGCCTCCATATCCTTCTGGTAATGTGGCAACCAGAATTGCACGCAATATTCTAAGTGTGGCCTAACCAAGGTTCTATATAGCTGCAGCATGACTTCCCAGCTTTTATACTCAATACCCCTGCCAATGAAGGCAAGCATGCCATATACCTTCCTGACTACCTTATCCACCTGCGTTGCCACTTTCAGTGACCTGTGGACCTGTACACCCAGATCCCTCTGCCCATCGATGCACTTAAGGGTTCTGCCATTTACTGTATAATTCCTGCCTGTATTAGACCTTCCAAAATGCATTATCTTGCATTTGTCTGGATTAAACTCCATCTGCCATTTCCCCGCCCAAGTCTCCAACCGATCTATCTTTGGAACTCTCTTCCTGAAAAGGTAGTGGAAGAGTCTTTGAATATTTTTAAGGCAGAGGTGGATAGGTTCTTGGTAAGCAAGGGGGTGATAGGTTATCGGGGGTAAGCGGGATGCAGATTTGAGGTTACTATCAGATCAGCCATGGTCTTATTAAATGGCAGAGCAGGCTTGATGGGCCAAATGGCCTACTCCTGTTCCTTGTTCATATGTTCATATGTAAAGAGAGAGACGCGTGGGTTAGCTTATGTGTTCTGGGGACCTCTCTTGGTTAAGTCTGAAGGCCCATTCACGCATCCCGGAGAGTGCTGGCCACCACTTGGATGGCCAGAGTTTAGTGCGCTGCATGGCTGCTCGAAACCCCACCTTCCGCCGTCCCACTCCACCTGATAGGCGGCAGCTTCGCCCAATGGACTGCATGCTGTGCTCTCAGCTCAGGGGCAGGCATTCTCCTAACCCGCAAGGCTGCACTGTTAGCTTGAGCCATGGGGGAGACTGGTCCAAACCTGAATGCTGACATTGCAAGGGACTGTAAGCGCCTCCGCCACTGACTGCTCCATGGCCAGCTTTCGCAAGGAGATTGTGCAACGTGCCCAGTCATGCAATTGTTCTGAAGTCCACTAAAATGCTTGTCAGTTTGCAATCTGTGCCCAAGAGGTGAAAAGCTCTGGGGCACTTGGTGGAACTTTCAGGCCTCTACGTTGCTTGAGTGGGCAGATAAGCTAGAGGCCCGACTCCAAGCACGTCAATGTGGCTGCATCTGAAATGTCTTGTTACAGAGGATGATCACTTTATACAAGGTTTCCCTAATGCGTGGCTTCTGTTGTCCCCCCGACCCCACACACGCTTCTGCACTACCCTCAATCGTAGTGCAGCCCTTGCCCACCCAAGTCATCTCGACCACAGTGCAGCCCTTGCCCACCCAAGTCATCTCGACCACAGTGCAGCCCTTGCCCACCCAAGTCATCTCGACCACAGTGCAGCCCTTGCCCCCCCACCCCCACCAAGTCACCTCAAATGCAGGGTAGCCTTTGCCCTAGCACAGCACTCTACGCCGGCCAGGAAAAAGCGACCTGCCCCCGCCTGAATGCGCAGCACCTCAACCTTGAAGTCCAACAGGTGACCCTCACACGCTGCGCAATATTACTCTGCACTCAGCTCTGAGTTCCCCTCAAAAATGCAGCCCGCCAAGTCACAGAATCACAGAATTGTTATGGTATAGAAGAAGGCCATTTGGCCCATCATGTCTGCACCAGCTCTCTGAGCATTTTAACTTAGTGCCAATCTCCTGCCTTTTCCCCATAACCCTGCACATTGTTTCTATTTAAATAACCATCCAATGCCCTCTTGAATGCCTCAATTGAACCTGCCTCCACTACACTTCCAGAAACTGCATTCCAAACCCTAACTACTCACTGTGTCAAAAAGTTTTTTCTAACCTCGCATTTGCTTCTTTTGCAAAACACTTGAAAACTGGTTCTTGATCCGTTTATGAGCAAGAACAGTTTCACCCTATCTACTCTGTCCGGACTCCTCATGATTTTGAAAACTTCTATCAAGTCTCCTTTCAGCCTTCTCCTCTCAAAGGAAAACAGCCCCAACTTCTCCAATCTTTCCTCATAACTGAGTGTCTCATCCCGGGAACCATTCTCGTAAACCTCTTCTGCACTCTCTTCAATGCGTTCACATCCTTTCTATAGTGTGGCACCCAGAACCTCTGCTGAGTTAGATTAAACCCTTTCCAACAGCACCAGCAAATCATCCACAAGGAACTCAGTCCCGGCTCTGTTCAGATGCAACCTGTCTGGCTTGTACAGGTGCCGTCTCTCCAAAAGCCAGTCCCAGCGTCCCAGGAATCTAAAGCCCTCCCTCCTGCACCATATTTCCAGCCACACATTCATCTGTCTTAACTTCCTATTTCTGTACTCACTTGCACGTGGCACTGGGAGTAATCCAGAGATTATTACTTTAGAGGTCCTGGTTGCTAATTTTCTACAAAGCTCCCTAAATTTGGATTGCAGGACTACATCCCCCTTCCTATCTAAGTCATTGTTACCAATGTGGATCATGATCTCTGGCTGATCACCTTCCCTCAGAAGAATGTCCTGGAGCTGCTCTGTGACATCCTTGGCCCTGGCACCAGGGAGGCAACATATCATCCTGGAGTGATGTCTACGGCCACAGAAACGCCTGTCTGTTCCCCTAACCAATGAATTCCCAATCACTATTTCTCTTCCTTTCTTCTTCCTCCCCTCTTGTGCAGCTGAGCCGCTCGTGGTGCCACAAACTTGGCTCCGACTGCACTCCTCTGAGGAACCAGCGCCCTCACCAGCTTCCAAAACAAAAAGCAATTTGTGAGCAGGACCCCACGGGACTCCTGCACTACCTGCCTACCTCACTTAGACTGCCTGGCGGTCACCTATTCCCTCTCTGTTTCCAAGCCCTTAAGCTGTGGTGTGACCACCTCTCTGAATGTGCTATCCATGTAGCTCTCAGCCTCGCAGGTGCACCACAGTGACTCCAGCCACCGCTCGAGCTCTGAAACCCAGAGCTCAATTTTCTGACGCTCGCAGCACTTCCTGCACATGTGGTCACCTGGGACACCGATAGCGTCCATGGCTTCACACATATTACGTGACATGCATTCCACTCAACTGAGCTGCTTTGCCATGTCTCTACTTCCCTTACGTTAACTTTAATCTACTTTGGATTATTTATATTACCCTGTTCTATTGGCCTAAATTTCCATTATTCCTGGTGCTTCTCAGTTAAATCCAAGTATAGCAACTTATTTAAAAATATTACACTTTTCTAATTTACGCACCAGGTCCTACTTACCAAGACTGCCGCTATTCTTTCTGAGGAAAGGTAGAAAAGGAAAAGAGTACCTCCTCCCTTCCTATTAAACTCCCTCAGTCACCAAACTCCAACTGAAGTGCTCTACTGTAGACAAACTCAGCACTATAAGATAGCCTACTTTTATACTTTCTGAACCTAGCCTCTGAAAGCCTGATTAATCCAGTTATCTAATTAACTAGTTTCAGCTGCAAACTGATCCTGTATGAGCCTTGTCTTAAGGCTGGACGAAAACTCACCTTCTTCCAACCCTAAAAGCAACTTTTAGTAAATTTCTAAATGAAAGAAAGACTAGACTTTAGATAGAATTTAACCCTTTAACTCCCTCAGTCACCAAACTCCAAGTGAAGCACTCTACTGCAGCCAAACACAGCACTCCAGTGCAGACCTTAAGTGCACGCCTTATATATGCTGTTGTGAAACACATCGGCGCGCAATCAAGCCAACGTGCTCGGATGATCCAGTGTGGGGGGGATGATTCCAGCAAACTGGCCTTTAATGATATGCATTTGTATTACAATGAAGTTTTCGATGTCCGACGGCGGGAAATGCGGCCTGCCATTGATGGGCAGAGCGGATGATTGCAAACTGGTTTCATGACATTGTGAAACCGATTTTTGGTCTTCTCGCCATATTGTCTGCTCATGCCACCAAACACACCCGTTGCCAATGGGCATGGAAAATTCCGCCCAAGGGAACACCACCGCCTGGAAGTTCTCCTCCAAGCCACAAACCATCCTGACTTGGAAATATATCGCTATCCCTTCACTGTCGCTGGGTCAAATTCCCGGAACTCCCTCCCTAACAGCACCGTGGGTGTACTACACCACAGGGACTGCAGCAGCTCAAGGAAGTAGCTCACCATCATCTTCTCAAGGGCAATTAGGGATGGGCAATAAATGCTGACCCAGCCAGCGGTGCTCACATCCCATTAATTAATTTTTAAAAATTTAAGAAAGTGGTTCCATCACTTTCAAGCTTCATTTTCCAATGTCCTTTCATCAGGCTCCCAGTGCTCTTCTATCAGGCCCCCAAATGCCCCTCAGCAAATCCCTTAGTGCCCTTCCACTAGATCTTCCAATGTCCTTCTATCAGCCCTTGCAATGTCCTTCCATTTCAGCCCCACAATAGCCTTCCACCGGACCTTCAAATGCTCTTCCATCTTGCCACATGATGCCTTTCCATCAGGCCCTCCAATGCTACCCTCGCCCCAAGTTCTAATGGCTTCCCTTGTCCTCAAGTGCAAATTTCAAACTATGCCTTGTTTTCAAATCTCTCCATACCTTGACTACTCCACCTTGATGAATATGTCCTGTCCTACATCCCTGCAGGAAACTCAGATCCTCAAAAACACGATTTCTATTCAATCTGTAATCCAACACTGGTAGTTGTTCATTCATCCAATGCACTCCTGCTCTCTGGAATTCCCTGCCCAGTTTCCTCTGCCGAGCACCATTTCTCCCTGCTCTCAAAAACCTTCTACCAACAGTCTTTTCAGCTTCCCATTCTTGCCTCTACATTTTACGAAAATACTCAGTCCCTCAAGCTGGCTACGCCCATTCAATGGATCATGACTGATCTGATTGTAACCTCAACTCCACATCCTCACCAACCCCCGATACCCTTTGACTCTCTTGCCTATCAAGAATCTATCCACCTGTGCCTTAAAAATATTCATACACTGCTTCCATCACAGAATCACAGAATCACACTGTGCAGGAGAAGCCCTTCGGCCCATCGAGTTTGCACTGACACATGAGAAACACCTGACCTACCCACCTAATCCCATTTACCAGCACTTGGCCCATAGCATTGAATGTTATGATGTGCCAAGTGCTCATCCAGGTACTTTTTAAAGGATGTGAGGCAACCGCCTCCACCACCCTCCCAGGCAGTGCATTCCAGATCGTCACCGCCCTCTGGGTAAAAAGGTTTTTCCTCACATCCCCCTCTAAACCTCCTGCCCCTCACCTTGAATTTATGTCCCCTCGTGACTGACCCTTCAACTAAGGGGAACAGCTGCTCCCTATCCACCCTGTCCATGTCCCTCATAATCTTGTACATCTCAATCAGGTCACCCCTCAGTCTTCTCTGCTCCAACAAAAACAACCCAAGTCTATCCAACCTCTCTTCATAACTTAAATGTTTCATTCCTGGCAACATCCTGGTGAATCTCCTTTGCACCCCCTCCAGTACAATCACATCCTTCCTATAAAGTGGTGACCAGAACTGCACACAGTACTCCAGCTGTGGCCTCACCAAGGTTCTATACAACGCCAACATGACCTCCCTACTTCTGTAATCTATGCCTCGATTGATAAAGGCAAATGTCCCATATGCCTTTTTCACCACCCCACTAACATGCCCCTCTGTCTTCAGAGATCTATGGACACACACGCCAAGGTCTCTTTGTTCCTCAGAACCTCCTAGTGTCTTGCCGTTCATTGAATATTTCCTTGTCAAATTACTCCTTCCAAAGTGTATCGCCTCACACTTTTCGGGGTTAAATTCCATCTGCCACTTATCTACCCATCTGACCATCCCATCTATATCTTCCTGTAGCCCAAGACATTCAACCTCACTGTTAACCACCCAGCCAATCTTTTGTCATCTGCAAACTTACTAATCCTACCCCCCACATAGGGTAGTCATCTATGTCGTTTATAAAAATGACAAATAATACGGGACCCAGCACAGATCCCTGTGGTATGCCATTGGACACTGGCTTCCAGTCACTAAAGCAGCCTTCTGTCATCACCCTCTGTCTCCTACAACTAAGCCAATTTTGAATCCACCTTATCAAATTACCCTGTATCCCATGTGCATTTGCCTTCTTTATAAGTCTCCCATGTGGGACCTTGTCAAAGGCTTTGCTGAAATCCATATAAACTACATCAACTGCACTACCCTCACCTACACACCTGGTCACCTCCTCAAAAAATTCAATCAAATTTGTTAGGCATGACCTCCCTCTGTCAAAGCCATGCTGACTATCCATGATCAATCCTTGCCTTTCCAAGTGGAGATAGATTCTCTCCTTCAGAGTTTTCTCCAATTGTTTCCCTACCACTGACACGAGGCTCACTGGCCTGTAGTTCCCTGGCTTATCTCTACAACCCTTCTTAAATAGCGGAACCACATTAGCTGTTCTCCAGTCCTCTGGCACCTCCCCCATGGCCAGAGAGGAACTAAGGATTTGGTTCAGAGCCCCTGCGATCTCCTCCCTTGCCTCCCTCAGCAGTCTGGGACACAAATCATCCGGACCTGGAGATTTGTCCACTTTTAAGCCTGCCAACACCTCCAATACCTTGTCACTCCCTGTATCAATTTGCTCAAGAACCTCGCAGTCTCTCTCCCCGAGTTCCATACCTTCATCCTCATTCTCTTGGGTGAAGACGGATGTGAAGTATTCGTTCAACACTCTACCGAAGAAAATTCTAAAGACTGACGAGCTTCTGAGAGAAAAAAATCTCTCCTCATCTCTGTTCTAATTGAGCAACCCTTTATTTTTAAACAGTGGCCCATGGTACTAGATTCTCCCACAAGACATCCTCTCCACACTGATCCTGTGATCCCCTCAGGATCTTATATATTTCAATCAAGTCTCTCTTACTCTCCTAAACTCCAGTGGATATAAGTCTAGCCTGTCCAATCTTTCCTCATAAGACAACCTGCCCAACCCAGGTATTAGTTTAGTAAACCTTCAATGAACTTCTTCCAAGACGTTTACATCCTTCCTTAAATAAGGAGATCAATACCGTACTTTTGTTCTTTTTAGTGTTAGGAAAAATAGTTTAATATTTGAGACAGATGCAAAAACTGCATCACAGTTGTTGCCCATCCCTATTTGTCCTTGAACTGAGTGGCTTGCTAGGCCATTTCAGAGAGTCAACTACACTGCTGTGGGTCTGATGTCACATATAGGCCAGATAGGGTAAGGAAGGCAGGTTCCCTTCCCTAAAGGAAATTAGTGAACTATATGGGTTTTTACAACAATTGATGATAGCTTCATGACACTATTTCTGAGACAAAGGCTGGAATTTTCCAGCCCCATTGATGTCAGGTGTCGTTGCAGGCAGGGGTTACGATATGGCGAGGAGGCCAAAAATCAGTTTCGCGCCATCATGAAAGCTCCATCCGTCAATGGCAGGCCGCCTTTCCTGCCGCCACACATCAGGAACCTAATTTTGATACTTTAGCATCTCATAGTGCTCGCCTGAATCATTCCCCTGATGCTGGATCATCCAGGCGCCGACGTGTTTCACAACTGTACATAAGCGACGTGCACCTGGCAAGCTGCACTTTCCTCAGGAGTTCAAGGTTGATTTGCCGACCTTCTTTTGAGCAGCACTTACAGTCATCAGCACCAGGCTTCGCAGGCAGCGCCACATCACTTTTAAGGGGGCTCACGGGGCAGGTCTCTACCTACCAGACCAGCCATAAGGCGGGGGTGGCTTTTCAACGGCTGCAGGGCTAGGGCTTGCTTGGGGAAGGTGGAGAAGTGGCCTCAGGCAAGGGAAGATGCTGCAGGGTGAGGGATGTACTGGGGAAGGGGGGTATCCCAGGGTGTGTACGGGATCACTGTTGATCTGTGCAAGTGGCCTCAAGATGGTGAGGGCTGAGGAGGCAGTCTCCAGAGGAGATGAGGCCAGATGGACATGTGAGGGTGTGTGTGAGAGAGTGAGTGGTGATGTCCCTTGAGCTGGCAGTGAGTGAGATGCCAGTGAATGTGTGATGGCCTTGTGAGTGTGTGAGTTTAGAGTGATAGGATGGTTGCCTTATCTTAGCGGCACAGATGAGATTATTCATCTGTTTTCTGCACTGGATGGTCGACCTTTTGTAGCATTGGCACTGACCATCTCTGCCACTGCCTCCCAAGATGGAGTGGTGACACTGATGGGCCTCCTGCAGCCAGACCGGGGATAGAGGACATCCCGGCGTGCCTCCACGATATCCAGAAGGCATCCCGGGAATGGATCACTGAAATGGCGGGGGGGGGGTGCAGGGGGATGCATTCTTCTTGGCTTTTGGGGCCCTGTCTTCACCAGAGCAGTCCTGGGCTGCAAGCATTGAGAAGTACACACACGGCTGCAGTTTAAGTATGGCGCCCTGCGTGAGGGAGTGGTGAGGTAACGGCGTGGCGGGTAAATCGGAAGCTGCCCGCCAGTGAGACAGCGTGTTTCCTGTGGCTGCATAACTAAAGGGGCAGGAATGGGACGATACAGCGTGAAAACCCGTCATTGTGGCTGGCGGATGAAACGACATTTTCCTGCCCACTACCACACTTTGTGCAACTCTGGGGCGATCCTGCTCTAGGGGCGGAATCTTGTGCTATCACCGGCGGTGAGCTTGGAGGCAGGAAGGGCACGTAATTAGGCGGGATGCTGGTGTACCGGGACCCCACTGCCTTCCCGCCTCCCGAATTAAGTTCTGGGTGGGAAGGCCCATGGGCAACCTTCACATGCCATCAGTTGAGACCCCTAAGTGACCAATTAATGACTATTTAAGGGCCTTATCTCACTGCCACTGGCATTAACCCAGCTGCAGGCTGGCCTGTCACCCTGTAAACCTGCGCAGGCTGCTTGTCACCTCCGGGGGGGAGGGTGTTGTTGGGGGGTTGGGGGTGGGTCCCTCAGTCAAAGACACTCAGTACCTGATGGAGGGACTCAACATTGGGAATAGAGGGGCTTGCTGAAAGTCAAGCCCCTGCCCTTGCTGCCCACCCCCATTCACCCCTCTCTCCGCAACCCTCATCCTGTAACCCGCAACCCCCTGCAGCCCCACAACATTACTTACCTGTGGCCTGGGTCATTCTATGATCCTGGGACAGTGCCTGTCCTTCCAACAACAGCCACAGCCTCCCCTGTGGTGCTGCTGAGCACAAGAGCCGCCAGCCTCTGTTTGGCTAATACAAGGGAAGGCCAGCCAGTGGCCTCGCCACGGTCTGGTTGACTTGTGGTTCAGCGGACCTCTCTCTAGCTCTCCAGCCGGTAGGCAAGACCCACTGACGCCTCAAACAAGATTTCACTCTAGCTTTCAATTCTAGATTTTATTAAAAAAATTCAAGTTCCACTAGCTGCCGTGGTGGGATTTGAACCTGTGTCTCCTGCCTACCCCCACCCCAAGAGCATTAGCCTAGGCCTTTGGATTACTAGTCCAATGACATTACTACTCTGCCACAATCTCCCCTCACATCTCCCTCCACTGTCCACATGCTCAGAATCTTAACTGTAAATGCTCAGAAATTTTCAAGTCCATGAGGAGAACTATGTTAATTTAAGTTGTTGTTGTACTCTTGAGACTCACAAAGGACTTGCAACACAAATAAGCTTTTAAAACCATTCTAAAAATCCTAAACATAATTTAATAACAGCAAACTGTAAACTTGTTCTGATAGGGATTACCTGTGAGATCGATATGTTTACATAACTTTGTTTTTGGATTGCAGTTCTCTATTTTCCCATAGCGTCTGTTGTCATTGGTATACAGGGGAGAACTGACCAATATCCTAATAACAAAAATACAAATATATAAATAAGATGCCAACTTTCATCATGCTCCAGGTAAAACAAATCACAATTATTCCCTCATACTGTGCCAGTAATTAACTCACAGACTGGAGCTCACCATATTCTGTACCAGTTGTGTTCCATTTTTCATAAGAAATGGTTGCATGAATTGCCTTCTTCCAAGATCAATTCTTGGAAGGAGAGGCTACAAGACATTATAGTATGTGGAGGACTGCAAGACTCTGCTGTCTGTGAAGAGCAACTGTGAGTTAACAATGTCTATAATACTCTCCTGAAAAATGCTAAAGGGCAGGAGAAACATTTTTATACAGAATTCTGAGACTGTGAAACTCACTTCCCACATTAGTGGTACAGTCAGAAGCTTTGCCAACATTCAACATTAGCATGAAATTTCATCTATATAACTACTAAAAAAAAACATGTTCTGTAAAAAAATGTTTTTTAAACTTTCAAAAGGCATTTGTCAAAGTACCACGTAAATAGACTTGTTGGCAGAAATAAAGCCTACAGGAGTAAAAGGACAGCGGTAGTGTGGATGCAAAATTGTCTACGGAGCAGAAAGCAAAGAGTAGTAATGAATGTGAAACAAAAACAGAAAAAACATTGGGCGGGTCCTGCCAAAGCCAATGGGGTTTTGAACAGCTTGTCATATTTTCTAGCCCCACCCCCGCTGCACGGGGGCTGTAAAATTCCACTCTGTTTCTCTCTCCAAACCTGCTGAGTATTTCTTACATTTCCTGTTTTTATTTCAGATTTCCAGCATCCAGTATTTTGCTCTTGTCATAGTAGTTAATGGTTGTTTTTCAGGCTGGACGGAAGTATACAGTAGTGTTCCCCAGGGTTGGTTACTGCTCTTTTTGATACATATTAATGCCCTTGACATGGGTCTACAGGGAATAATTTCAAAGATATCAAATTATATGAAACTCTGAAATGTAGCAAACAGTGAAGAGGATAATAACAGACTTCAAGAGGACAAGGACAGACTGATAAAATGGGCAGACATATGGCAGATAAAGTTTAATGCAGAAAAGCACAAATTGTGCATTTTGGTAAAAAGAATGAAGAAAGTCAATATAAACTAAAGGGTACAATTTTAAAGGGGCGCAGGAACAGACAGACCTGGGGTGTAGGTACACAAATCTTTGGCTTTAACAATAGAGGTATGGGCCAGGTTTTAGCTGAGAAGGTGGGAATCAGGCAGCAGGTTCATTCCCGGGTTGCAAACCCTCTTCAATGGGGGGGCAGATAAAACTTCCAATTTTGCTGGAGGTGAGGGGTTAATTGGTGAGGGTCAAAAGTGATAGTCCATAAGTAGCCAGGGGACAAGAATGGAGGCAGGACACCAGGGAAATGATTCAGCAGCCATTGCTCTGACTGCCATCAGTGTATAGTGTAAAAAATGTGGAAGCATCTGATTTTTCAAATTGGCCAGTGTAGCTGGAGAGCTGGCACCCGGGAGAGGGTAGAGAAATTTTCGTGTCATTAAAATTCCATTGCTGTGTAATAGGTTTTCTTCAAAACTTCGACTTTTTTCTGTCACATAAAACTTTTTCAATGCTGCTGAACCTGTTCCCAACAGGCTGGAGCGGTTCAGCTTTACACAACTCCCAACAGCCACCCACTCCTGCAAAAATCTCAGGACATTAGAAGATACAATCTTAAGGAGCTGCTTAATTACATACATATGCCCAATTAATGATGTACGTGATGAATGTAAACTAAAAACCAAAAAAAATGTTGACTCTGTTTCTCTCTCCATAGATGCTGCCAGACCTACTGAGTAGTTCCAGTATTTTCTATCTTCATTTCAGATTTCCAGCATTCACAGTTTTGTTTTCATATTCCACGTTACATTAATCTTATAAATCACTGGTTAGGCCTCAGCTGGAGTATTATGTTCAATTCTGGGAACCACACTTTAGGAAGAGGAGTCTTACTAGAATGATACCAGGGATGCAGAACTTCTGTTAAGTAGAGAGATTAGAGGAGCTGGGATTGTTCTCCATATAACAGAGAAGGTTAAGATGAGGCTTACAGAGATGTTTAATATCATTGATGGTTTTTGTGGGAACTGAGGATATAGCCCCTCCTGCTGTCTATCAGGGGTCATGTGATGTTTTGTTAAGGATCCAACCAGTGAGCCCTAAACACAGGCAATCTGGGGGGTGGGGCTTTCTGACGAGAGTCCTGATCGAGCATGTAGCAACTAAAAAGCTCCTGTAATAAAGTTTAGCTGTTTCTTGTTGAAATCTGTCTGCTCTGTCGAGTCATTACAGTTATGATCAAGTAAATAAGGAAAAACTGTTTCCAGTAGGAGGGAAGGGTCGGTAACCAGAGGGACACAGATTTCAGATAATTGGGAAATTAAGTAGAGGTGACATGAGCAATTTTTTTAGCCAGCGTGTTGTTGCGATTTGCAATACATTGCCTGAAAGGGTGGTAGGAAAGATACATTCACAAAATTCAAAAGAGAATTAGGTATATACTCAAGGGGAAAAAAATACAGGACCTTGGAAAAGAGAAAAGGTGTGAGACTGATTGGCTAGCTCTACAAAAGAGTTGGCACAGGTAAAATTATTTCCTTCTGTACTGTGTCCAATCAATTCCAGAACTCTTGTCTTTCCCAAGATCCTATAGTTGCCTTTCCCTTTGAGAATATATCTAATTCTCTTTTGAATTTTATAACTATATCTTCTTCTGCCATCCTTTCGGGCAGTGTGTTCCAGATCACTAGAGAAAAACTACTAGGAAAACTAACAGGGCTAAGGCTGACAAGTCCCCTTGACCTAATGGCCTGCATCCTCGGGTCTTAAAGCAAAAGACTGCAAAGATAGTAGATGCATTGGTTGTAATCTTCCAAAGTTCCCTAGATTTTGGAAAGCCACAAATGTAAGGCAACTATTCAAGAAAGGATGCAGACAGAAAGCAGGAAACTATAGGCCAGTTAGTCTAATATCTGTCATTGGGAAAATGCTAGAATCCATTATTAAGGAGGTAGTAGCAGAACATTTAAAAAATCATAATACAATCAGGCAGAGCCAAAATAATTTTGTGAATGGAAAATCATGCTTGACAAATTTATTAGAGTTCTTTGAGGACCGTAACAAGCAGGATGCAGAAAGGAGAACTGAACTAGTGGTGTTTTTGGACTTCCATAAGGCATTCGGCAAGGTGCCACATAAAAGGTTACTGCACAAGACAAGAGTTCATGGTGTTGGGGGTGATATATTAGCACGGACAGAGGATTGGCTAACTAACAGGAAACGAGAGTTGGGATAAATGGGTCATTTTCAGGTTGGAAATCAGTAACTAGTGGACTGCCACGTAAATCTGTGCTGAGGTCTCAACTATTTATGATTTCTATTAATGACCTGGATGAAGGGACAGGCTGTATTATAGGCAAATTTGCAGATGATATTAAAAATAGGTAGCAAAGCAAGTTGTCAGGAGGAGACAAATTTGCAAAGGGATTTAGTTAAGTGAGTGGGCAAAAATTTGGCAGATGGGCGTATAATGTGGGAAAATGTGAAGGTGTCCACTTTGGCACAGAACAGAATAATAGAAAAGCAGCATATTATTTAAATGGAGAGAGACTGCACAGTACAGAGGGACAAAACAAAAACAGAATTACCTGGAAAAACTCAGCAGGTCTGGCAGCATCGGCGGAGAAGAAATCAGTTAACGTTTCGAGCCTTCATGGCCCTTCGGCAGAACTGAAGCATAGTTAGGAGAAGGGAGAAATATAAACTGGTTTAAGGTGGGGGCGGGGGGGGGGCGAAGAGAGACGTTGAGGGTGTGGTGATTGTGGAGATAAGCAGTGATAGGAGCAGATAATCAAAAGATGTCACAGACAAAAGGGTCAAAGAGGTGTTGAAGGTGGTGATATTTGTCTAAGAAAAGTGCTAATTAAGAATGGAAGACAGGATACTCAAAGTACAGCTCTAGTGGGGGTGGGGTGGATAGACTAACAAGGTTTTAGTTTTAGATTTAAAAATAACGGAAATAGGTGGGGAAAGAAGAATCTATATAAATTATTGAAAAAAAAAGGGGGGGGTGGGGAGAAACGGGGTGGGGATGGGGGGAGGGGGAGTTTAAGATCTAAAGTTGTTGAATTCAATATTCAGCCCAGAAGGCTGTAAAGTGCCTAGTCGGAAGATGAGGTGCTGTTCCTCCCGTTTGCGTTGGGCTTCACTGGAACAATGCAGCAAGCCAAGGACAGACATGTGGGCAAGAGAACAGGGTGGAGTGTTAAAATGGCAAGCGACAGGGAGGTTTGGGTCTTTCTTGCGGACAGACCGCAGGTGTTCCGCAAAACGGTCGCCCAGTTTGCGTTTGGTCTCTCCAATGTAGAGGAGACCGCATTGGGAGCAACAAATGCAGTAGACTAAGTTAGGGGAAATGCAAGTGAAATGCTGCTTCACTTGAATGGAGTGTTCGGGCCCTTGGATGGTGAGGAGAGAGGAAGTGAAGGGGCAGGTGTTGCATCGTCTGTGTGGGCATGGGGAGGTGCCATAAGTGGGGGTTGAGGAGTAGGGGGTGATTGAGGAGTGGACCAGGGTGTCCCGGAGGGAACGATCCCTACGGAATGCCGTCAGGGGGGGTGAAGGAAAGATGTGTTTGGTGGTGGCATCATGCTGGAGTTGGCGGAAATGGCGGAGGATGATCCTTTGAATGCGGAGGCTGGTGGGGTGATAAGTGAGGACAAGGGGGACCCTATCATGTTTCTGGGAAGGAGGAGAAGGCGTGAGGGAGGATGCGCGGGATATGGGCCGGACACGGTTGAGGGCCCTGTCAACGACCGTGGATGGAAAACCTCGGTTAAGGAAGAAGGAGGACATGTCAGAGGAGCTGTTTTTGAAGGTAGCGTCATCAGAACAGATGCGACGGAGGCGAAGGAACTGAGAGAATGGGATGGAGTCTTTACAAGAAGCAGGGTGTGAGGAGCTGTAGTCGAGGTAGCTGTGGGAGTCGGTAGGCTTGTAATGGATATTGGTGGACAGTCTATCATCAGAAATTGAGACAGAGAGGTCAAGGAAGGGAAGAGAAGTGTCAGAGTTGGACCATGTGAAAATGATGGAGGGGTGGAGATTGGAAGCAAAATTAATAAATTTTTCCAGGTCCCGACGAGAGCATGAAGCAGCACCGAAGTAATCATCGATGTACCGGAGAAAGAGTGAAGTACAGAGGGATCTGGGTGAACTTGTACATGAATCACAGAAGGTACAGCAAGTAGTTAGGAAGGCTAATGGAATGTTGGCTTTTATTGCAAGGAGAATGAAGTACAAAAGTAGGGAAGTCTTGCTACAAATTTACAGGACGTTGGTGACACCGCATCTGAATTACTGTTTACTGTTTTTTTGGTCTCCTTACTTTAGAAGAAAGGACATACTTGCATTGGAAGCATTTCAGAGAAGGTTCAGTAGGCTGATTCCTGGGATGAAGGGGTTGTCTTATAAGAAAGGTTAAGCAGGTTGGGCCTACGCTCATTGGAGAAGAATGAGAGGTGATCTTTTTGAAACTTATAAGTTTCTGGGGGGGCTTGACAGGATGGATGTTTCCTTTTCTGTGGGGAATCAAGAACTAGCGGGCACAGTTTAAAGATACAAGGTCTCCCATTTAAGATGAAAATGAGGAGTTTCTTCTCTAAAAGAGTCATTAGTCTCTGGAATTTTCTTCCACAGAGAGGTGTGGAGGTTCAGTCATTGAATATATTAAGGGCTGAGCTAACCAGATTTTTGATTGGGAATCAAGGGTCATGGGGCTGAGAGGCAAGAAAGTGCTGTTAAGCCATAATCTTATTGAAAGGTGAAGCAGGCTTGATCAACTGAATGGCCTACTACTGCTTCTGTTCCTTATGATCTTATGTGTCATTCTACAATTCTATGATGAAGGAAAGGGAGATGAAGGGCTTCGGGAACAAACGGCTATTTAAATACATGTGCAGTAGCTCACATTAGAACAGGAAACAAAACACAAGTACATATTAAATGGCAGTGCAATAGAAAAAAATGCAAAATTAAAGTTGGGATCACAAATTATCCATTGAATACAATGCAATGGCATTTTCTAAAAGTGAAAAAAAAAATCTAAAGGCAGATCTCAAAGACAGACCTGTTTGCAAGTTGAAATAAATGGCTCTTATTGTAAACAGATTATTGATTAGGCCATATTTGGGATACTGTGTGTTAACATACTGCCCTCAAAAGTGCATTGATACATTGGAGATGATTTAGAGAAGAGCAATAAGGCCAAATGTGGCCCAAGGATTTATATTTCCATTGGAGAAGGGAGGACTGAGAGGGTTATAATACAGCCTTGGATTTGTTTAGCTGTATTGATGCCAAGGCTGATAAATTATTTCACTGGACTGTCAGTGCAGGAAGTGCAGGACAAGGCTTCAAATGTAGCAAACATCAAACAAGATGAGAGGTGAGAAGGGATGCTTTTTTTTTCCACACAGAATAGCAAATATATGGCACTGATTTTCAGTCAAAACACCTTATACTTTGACAATGATTATTTTCAAAATAACAAGTGGATAAATATTTGTATGGGAAAGGCATTGAGGGAACTAGCGAAGTGAGAGATGATCATATAACATGATGGCTCCTATCCTGCTCGGGCAATGAATTGCACTGGCTGAGGTTAACAGTGGAGATATGGGAATGGATGAACTGTATAAAGAATAGTGGAAGTAGAGTTAAAGTTTTGAGCAAGAGATGCAGGGCGGAATGTGAGGAAGAATTTTTTATGCAGCAAGCGGTAATGATCTGGAAATGCTGCCTACGAGGGCGGTTAAAGTGGAGGTGATCAATAATTTTAAAAGAAAATTGGATGAGCATTTGAGGTAAATAAACTTGGAGGCTATGGTGATAGAATGGGAGAATGGGACTGACTAAATCGTTTTACAGAGATTTAAATTACATGGATTTAATGGGCCAAATAGCCTCCTTCTATGCTGTAAATGTCTATGGGCGGAACTTAATGTAGGCAGCGGGGGTCTCATGCGCCGGCGAAAGCTGCCCCTTGTCTCCTGCCTGCCAAGAGCTGCGGGCCATTCAAAGGCTGGCAACTCTTCGTTGTCCTGCCATGCCACCAGGCATGCAGTGGCTGTTTTTTCTTTTATTCATTTTACGGGATGTGGGCTTCGCTGGCTGGGCCAGCATTTATTGCCCATCCCTAGTTGCCCTTGAGAAGGTGGTGATGAGCTGCCTTCTTGAACCGCTACAGTCCATGTGATGTAGGTACACCCACAGCGATGTTAGGGAAGGAGTTCCAGGATTTTGACCCAGCGACAGTGAAGGAATGGCAATATACTTCCAAGTCAGGATGGAGAGTGACTTGGAGGGGAACTTCCAGGTTGTGGTGTTCCCATGTGTCTGCTGCCCTTGTCCTTCTAGATGGTAGCGGTTGTGGGTTTGGAAGGTGCTGTCTAAGGAGCCTTGGTGAATTCCTGCAGTGCGTCTTGTAGATGGGACACACTGCTGCTACTGTGTGTCGATGGTAGAGGCAGTGAATGTGGAAGGGGAGCCAATCAAGAAGCTGCTTTGTCCTGCATGGTGTCGAGCTTCTTGAGTGTTGTATCTGTCTGTATTACATCCACCTAAGGTCCAGGATCTCTGATGGACCCAGGCACAGGTGAATGATGGTGCAAGGGGTGGCGAGGTGTGGGTGACGGGGCACAGTGAGGGGGTCAACAGCAAGGCCAGGGGTGTGGCTCTCAGCGGGCCCCTCTTCCCGGTGCTTGGGTTCCTTGATTGGGCACTGAGTGCCTTTAAACAAGAGACTACACCCCCTCACCCCCTCACCCACCCCCCCCCCCCCAAAACAGAAACCCACAAGCAACCCCAACAAGGTTTTCTTTTCAGGTTTTTCCTGCATGGCATTTCCCAGTCACTGCTGGGTGAATACTAGCGGCATTGGGATGAGGCCCTTAACTGGGAATTAATGGATTTAGATCACAGACCAGCCATGACATCATTGGATGGCATAATATGGTCAGGCTAAATGGCCTCCTCCTGTTCCTATGTTGCTATGAGCAGCCATGCTGCAGCCACTGGGGTAGCACTGCATAGCAGCAATAGGACAGGTAAAGGCACACAGAAGTCAGACACTAAGGCAATGCAGAAGGGTGAGAAGTTTACTTTTGTATGGAGTATTCAATAGTATTTTTGATAAAGTTGGTATGGAACAGAAGTTTTGTGGTGGCTTTTATTTCGGCATTGTTACCAGGATTTTAAAAGATGAGAATGAAAATCACAAGGCAAAAAAAAAATCACTGAAAAGTACAGAATAAGATTTATGTTAGAAAATACCACCAGCTTAAATAATTAACTATACTGGGTAGAATTTAATTTCCCCCATAGAAACCGGGCGCGGAAGGAGCCACAGAATTGGGAGGGAAGGTGAGAGCTGGAGTGCCTTCCCAACTACCCCTCATTAAGGCAGGGTAGAGGCAGATCAAGAACAGCCTTCCCAGCTGGAGGCCAATTGAGGTCCTTAACAGAACAATTAATGGTCACGTCCCACCACTGGGTACTCTACCAGCAGCAGAGGAGAGGGGAGCATATGCCATGTGGGGAGGCCACCCAGTTAAAGCTGGTGGCCTCCATACAGGCTCGGGGGGTGGGGTGCAGCGGGGAGGGGCTCCTAATCAGTCACTCGCTGGCCCACAGAGCACCCCAGGGCTAACCCTGCAGAAAAACCGTGCCCACCTATCCCCTCAGGCCCAAGTGAGCCTGACCCAATTTACCTTAATTCCAGGGCCTCTATGGCTGGTCCTGGTCTGCTGCAGTCTGAGCAGTAGACACCGCTGCCAGTGGTGCTGCTGAGTCTGACTGGCCAGCAGCTCTTGGAGGCAGGCTCTTTGCCTTTAAAGGAATGGGAGCCCCAGCTGCAAGCAGTTAACTGCCTGATCGCCATTGAATTCCTTCAGGGCTTCCAAAAATGGCCACGGCAGGACTGCCCCTGGCTTTTCAGCCAGGACAGGGTCACCACCACAGCTATTAAATTCAGCCCAGTGTTTCAAAACCTGTGCAAAGTTTAACCAATAGAATCTGAATAAGTGCTCTTACCCATGACTGTACTGAATAACATTCTGACCAAACAAGTTGCCATTGTCTTTTCGGAAGTGCACCTTTCTATTGGTATCAATGTTGAAGGTGTCTGATGCATTCAGGGCTGCAATAAGAAGAGAAAGAATAAATTAGGGGAAGGCACTGTGAGCCTGGTAATACTGTAAAATACCTCAGTGCTATAACTGGAATGATAATCAAGAATCTGTCATATATAACGCATTACATGTGAAAGGACCTAGCATGGACAAAAATCATTGGAGATCAACTTTTTCACTTGGACAACAGACGCCACTGCTGATTACATGATTGAACTCAAAAATATCAAGATTTAGGTCACTGCAGGATTCAGGGAAATAGCAGCCTAGATTTTCGCTCCTGAAGCGGGTGCGCACCCACCTCAGGTAAAAGTGTACCAAATGGCGAGATCTTCATTCTGAGGGGCGGGTGTGGGATGAAGTCAGGGCCGCCGCCTCTGGACGCAGATTGGAAATGGTCACAGAGGTTACCAAGTGCCAAGGCAGGATGTTTAAAAGGCTTGCCTCAGTTCTCTGGGACTTCATCCCAGTTGTTTTACTAAACAATAGGCTCTCTTGCCCTCACCCCTCACACCCCTTCACCCCCACACACTAATGCCACTTAGTGCCAACCCATGCCCTGCCACATGTCCCTTTGTAGCCCCTGTCAACTTAGTACCAATTCATGCAAGCCCATGCCACCTCCCCACCCATCCACATGGCCCCTTAAAGCCCCTTTGACAACTTACCCAATATCCACCATGGACAGACCTCAGGGGCCATGCTGAGATGAAATAAAATAAAGTTCTAAATATCTATTATAGACTTCATTACATTTTTAAAAAATCTTTCAACATCAAAACACATTCAATATAATTAAAGCCCATCAAATACTTAATCCTTTATAAAAGCAAACATTTGTATTTAGGGGGGAGGTGGTGGCATAATAGTATTGTCACTGGATTAGCATTCTAGAGACCCAGGGTAATGTTCTGTGGATCTGGGTTCTAATCCCACCATGGCAAATGATGAAATTTGAATTCAATAAAAAAAAAATCTGGAATTAAAACTCTGATGATGACCATGAAACCATTGTCAATTTTTGTAAAAACCAATCTGGTTCACTAACGTCCTTCAGGGAAGGAAATCTGCCGTCCTTACCTGGTCTGGCCTACATGTGACTCCAGACCCACAGCAATGTGGTTGACTCTTAAATGCCCTCTGAACAAAGGCAATTAGAGATGGGCAATAAATGCAGGCCTAGCCAGGGATGCTCACATTCCATGAATGAATTTTTAAAAATTCACATCAAAGACAGCTAATCCCTTTATAACCTTTTTGAGCTGTCAATCAAACTGTGAACTTACAGCCCACCACTGTGATGATAGGTTGTGGAAAGCAGCCAAGCATTAATAATGCTATAATAATAGCATTTAGGATTATACCAACAAACAGCTATTGAAACGGTAGAACTTTTTTTTATTCTCTCTAGCAGGCGGGCAGCTTTTTTCAATTTTTCAAGGGCAGGGGTTTTAAATAACTTGACAGCTTGACAGTTCTACATACCTTCCCCACCCTTCAGAATCATTTACAACTTCTCTAAAGATTTGTAACGCCCAAACTGCAGGATAACTCAGATCTGAGCTCAATTGGCCCTGCTGAATTCAGGATTCCCACATGTGGGCCAGAATCTTCCGTTCTGGGGTCTGTGTTTGATGGCGGGCGAGGAAGTAGGAGTGATTTCTACTTGGGAGGGAGACAGCTGACTACACCTAATCTTGCACTGTTCAGCTTATTATGTATGCATCCACGAGGAGCTCACCGATTCTCACAGTGAGGGAAGGCAGGAAGTCGCCATCCTCGTCGCTACCTCATGAGGTCGAAGGTCCAGGCGCCATATTTAAAGGGCACCGAGACAGCCTGCATTAACCCTTCCACTTTTGTCCAGCTACTGCTCCACGCTTCCCCGCTAACCCTTCCTCCCTTCCTTGGTCATACTCCACACAACTTACACTGCCAGTCTCAAGCATAGGTTGGCATTTACAGACGCTCCCCAAAGAGGACAATGCATCAGAGACTCACCATTAATTATGGAAGAAATCTATCTTGCCAGGTGTACAGTCATAAAAGTAAGCGTTCTAATTTCTCACTGACAGGGAACTTAATTTGGAGAGGGAACTTAATTCTCGTCTTTTAATGAGTATGCATGTCATGCTAATGCATGTAAAAGGGCTCCTCAACGTTGTTCATCAGAAAGTCAACCCACCTTTAACCCACCTCTTAAGTCCCAAGGACGTAATTGCTAAAGTTCATCCCGGCATCGGAAAACCCAATTTTGGCCTCACGCCAAATTAAGTCCCCCAGTCGCAAAGCTTCCAGCCTCTGGTGGGGCCAGAAGATTCCGCCTGTGGGAGTCTCTTCCCTCCCCTGATCCACCACCCCACTCAATCCGCCGATTAAGACACCTGCCTACCTTTTTATGGGACGGTTGAGGGTGGGCAGGAAGGCAGTAGGCTAGCTACTCATCATATTTTAAGTGGCCCCGCCACCAAAAATAGGTCCAGCGGGTACCATAAAATCCAGCCCCATAGGAACAGGAATGTGGTAATAGTGAGAGATTCTGGGTTAGGGGCATGGACAGTCCTTTTTGCAGTCATGATTGTGAAGATGTGAATATATGCTTGTTCTCTGCTACCAGAGTGAAGGACATCATGGAACAGGTAGAAAAACTTCAGGAAAGGGAGCGAGAGAGCGACAAAAATTAAATATAAGGGCAGAATTTAATTCTCGCAGTGGTGGGCCCAACACCCGGCTGCAAAGCTGATGGCAACCCTGCCACAGCCATTCGGTGCCCCAATTGACCCGATTCAGCCACTTACATAGTCGAAGCTGGGGTCCTCGCTACCTTCAGCAGGAGTTTCCCACCCCTGACAGCTGGAGTAGTTCTCCAGAAAGTCAATGACGGAGCCTCAGAATTAAGCTAAGTGGGGTGGGTTTGCCAGGGTCAGACATGGAGGCCCCAGCGAGGGGGTGAAGGACAGGCAGGGGTCTTCACCATGGGTGGCCCATACCTCTGGTGGGTATCTCTATTGGACATGGGCTGGCCAAGTAGAAAGGACACTCCCTTCCAGGCCGCAAGATACCCGCCAGTATTCACCTGGCATTTTGCCCATGTTCCATGGCCCCACACACTGTTGGTTAAATTCCAGCAGCAGCGGGATGAGGCCCTTAATTGGCCACACAATTGGCTTCCAGAGGGAAAGGCCACCCTCAGGCATTCTTGCCCCAGACAATCAGGCTGAGTTGGGAAGGTGACAGGGTCTCCACCTTGCATCTTCCCACCTGATTAAATGAGGCCCCCTGCTTCACAGCCCATCTCCGGGGGATGAGGAGGGTGAATAAAATGTCCCCAAAGGAATTGCGAAGGGATATAGATAGGTTAAGCGAGTGGGCAAAAATTTGGCAGATGGAATGTAATGTGAGAGAATGTGAGGTTGTCCACTATGGTAGGAAGAATTGAAAAGCAGAATATTACTTAAATGGAGAGCGACTACATAATTCTGTGGTACAGAGGAATCTGGATGTCCCATACATGAATCACAAAGAGTTAACATGGAGGTTCAGCAAGTAATTAAGTAGGCAAGTGGAATGTTGGCCTTTATTGCAAGGGGGATATAGGTAAGTCTTGCTATAGCTGTACAGGGTATTGATGGGACCACACCTGAAGTACTGTGTACACTCTTGGTCTCCTTATTTAAAGACGGATATACTTGCATTACAGGCAGTTAAGAGAAGGTTCACAAGATTGATTCCTGGGTTGGAGGGGTGGTCTTAGGAGGAAAGGCACAGCAGGTTGGGCTTGTGCTCATTGGAGTTAGGATGAGTGATTGAGATTCTGATGTGGTTGGACAAGGTAGATGTTGAGAGGATGTTTCCCTTCACTGGGGAATCTAGAACTAGGGCACACAGTTTCAGAATAAGGAGTCTTCCATTTAAAACAGAAATGAGGAGAAAATTTCTTCTCATAGAAGGTCATTAATCTTTGGAATTCTCTAACCCAGAATGCAGTGGAGGCTGGGTGATTGAGAATATTCAACGTTGAGTTAGACAGATTTTTGATCCACAAGACAGTCAAGGGTTATGGACGGGCAGGCAGGAAATTTGAGTTGAGGCCACAATCAGATCAGCCATTATCTTATTGAATGGTGGAGCAGGCTCCAGGGGCCAAATAGCCTACTGGACTGGCCCCTATTTCTTATGTTCTATTCTGCCTTCTGCATAAAATAGTTAAGTTGAAACTGTCTTTCCACCACTCTGCCCCCCTTCCTATTCTCCTAAGTTTGAAGCTATAAGAAAATGCAAAATAATTAGGTTATGATGAAGTGCAATTGGTGCAAGTCATAAGTCTGGCAGGCTGCCTGCCTTTTGACAGCTGCTTAAGAGTGCAGGTGTTTGGCAGCCTAATTTCACACAGAGAATGCTGTGCAACATGGTGTGGCTGGGTATGCTTCTTGAAGTAATTATGTATGGCCGAAACTCAGCCATAGAACGCAAGTCAACCATAACAGGGAATTTAAAAAACTTGTACATTATCACTGTTGCACACTAGGCAACACCTAAGGGCACCATGGAGACAGGCCCATTGGAAGCCATGTGAAGGGAAATACAAGGCAACTCATCAAGTTGCAGCTCTGTGCCAGTGCCAGCATTGGCATAAAATACTGCACCCATAACCAGAAAGCATGAGGCCAAGTGGTTCCAGCAAAGGACCACTGTTACAGATATGTGAGAAGTAAGGAACTGGATCTCGTGAATCTTATGCAGCTGTCAGTTGCTTGAGCAGCATTCACAATTATACTCAAACTAGAGGGTGCATAACAATGAGGCATCTAGTCAACTGACATGAAGAAACATTAATTCAAAACGTGGGAAACCATCAGAAAAAACAAATTCTGCCATCTTTTAATATTTTGACCAATTTTCCACAGAAAATATTTGGCAATACTTTATATTTAAACATTGCTATTTTTCTGTATGTTACTGTTACTGAATGTTCCTTTTCAGCAGCAAATCCATCATTTCATATTTGAAAAAAGGAATTACTTTGAATGTATAACACATAAACAGGCCATTTGGATCGACAGGTCTTTGCCAGTGTTTATGCTCCACATGAGCCTCCTCCCACCCCTTATCATCTAACCCTATCATCATAACCTTTCATTCCTTTCTTCCTCATGTGTCCTCTTTAAATGTATCTAAAAGCAAGCTTAGCAGCCAGAAACTGCCACAGGTTAGATAGATGTCTTCAACTGAAATACCACAGGGATTTGTTTTGTTAATTCTTCCAAACATTTTTTAAACCTGTGTTAAAACTATTGTGTAGTATTGTTTTATATAATGGGGCAAGTATTAATGATTCGAGTGTTGCACATAACTCTGATTTTTTTAAATTTAATTTAATGCTGGAAAACTGAAACAAAATCAGAAAATGCTGGAAATACGCAACCGGTCAGCCAGCACTTATTAAGAGAAAATGCCAGGCTACCATTATGGATGTGTAGGCTTTTTTATTCTTACATGGGATGTGGACGTTGCTGGCAAGGCCAACATTTGTTATCAATCCCCAATTGCGTTTGAAAAGGTGGTGGGGAGCCACCTTCCTGAACCAGTGCAATTCATGTGGTGTAGGTGCACCCACAGTTCGGAAATGAGTTCCAGGATTTTGACCAACGACAGTGAAGGAACAGCAATATAGTTCCAAGTCAGGATGGTGTGTGGCTTGGAGGAGAACTTCCAGGTAGTGGTGTTCCCATGTGCCCGCTGCCCTTGCCCTTCTAGGTCGTAGAGATCGTAGTTTTGGAAAGCGCTGTCAAGGGAGCCTTATCAAAGAAGTTGCTACAGTGCATCTTGTATATAGTGCATACTGCTGCCACTGCTGCGTCGATGATGGAGGGAGCAAATGTTTAGGTTGGTGAATGGGATGCCAATCAAGTGATAAAAACAAAAAACTATTGCGGATGCTGGAAATCCAAAACAAAAACAGAATTACCTGGAAAAACTCAGCAGGTCTGGCAGCATCGGTGGAGAAGAAAAGAGTTGACGTTTCGAGTCCACATGACCCAACCAATCAAGTGAGCTGGTTTGTCCTGATTGGTGTCAGGTTTCTTGAGTGTTGTTGGAGCTGCACTCATCCAGGCAAGTGGAGAGTGTTCCATCACACTCCTGACTTGTGGACAGGCTTTGGGGAGTCAAGAGGTGAGTTACTCATTGCAGATCTCCCAGCCTCTGAGCTGCTCTTGTAGTTACAGTATTTATATCACTGGTCCAGTTCAATTTCTGGTCAATGGTAACCCCCAGGATATTGAAACAGGGGATTTCAGTGGTGGTAATGCCATTGAATATCATGGGGAGATGGCTAGATTTTCTCTTGTTTGAGATGACCATTGCCTGGCACTTGCCACTTATTAGCCCAAACCGGAATGTTATCCAAGTCTTGCTGCATATGGACATGGACTGTTTCAGTATCTGAGGAGTTGCGAATGGTGCTGAACATTGTGCAATCATTAGTGAGCATCTCCACTTCTGATGGAAGGAAGATCATTGTTGAAGCAGTTGAAGATGGTTGGACCTAGGACGCTGGGAACCAAATGGATCTGGCTGAACCCAAACTGTGCATCAATGAGTGAGTTATTGCTGTGTAAGTGCCGCTTCATAGATCTGTCCACAACACCTTCCATCACTTTGCTGATGATCGAGAGGAGGTTGATGGATGGTAATTGGCCAGCTGGATTTGTCCTGCTTTTTGTGGATGGGACATACCTGAGTCATTTTCCACATTGTCATGTTGATCTAAGTTTTGGAGCTATACCGCAACAGCTTGGCTATGGTGCAGCTAGTTCTGGAGCTCAAATCTTCAGTATGATTTCCATGACGCTGTCAGGATCCACAGACTTTGCAATATCCAGTGCCTTCAACAGTTTCTTAATATCATGTGGAGTGAATTGAATTGACTGAAGACTAGCATCTGTGATGCTGGGAACTTCAGGAGGAGGCCAAGATGGATGATTGATGAAGGGTATGCATCCAAAATATCTAAACCTTCCCTTTACATGAGCCACTGTGTATTTCTAGAATTTTCTATTTTCATTGCACATAGGTCCTGTTCGAAATCTATCCCATTTAGCACGGTGGTGGTGCCTCATCTGTCCATGACAGTATCGGTAGGAATGAGCACCGCACAGTCATTGTGGAGACGAAGTCCCGCCTTCACATTGAGGATGCCCTTGATTGATCTGTGTGGCACTACCACCGTGCTAAATGGGATAGATTTCGAACAGATCTACCAACTCAAGACTGGGCATCCATGAGGCACTGTGGGCCATCGGCAGCAGCAGCAGAATTGTACTTGATCACAATCTGTAACCTCATAGTCTGGCATATCCCCCACTCTACCATTACCATCAAGCCAGGGGATCAACCCTGATTCAATGAAGAATGCAAGAGGGCATGCCAGGGGCAGCACCTAAAAGAGGCATACCTAAAAATGAGGTGTCAGCCTGCTGAAGCTACAGGACTGCTTGCATGCCAAACATAATAAGCAGCAAGTGATAGCCAGAGCTAAAGGATCCCACAATCAATGGATCAGATCTAAGCTCTGCAGTCCTGCCACATTCAATCATGAATGGTAGTGGATAATTAAACAACTCACTGGAGGAGGAGACTCCACAAATATCCCCATCCTCAACGATGGAGGAGCCCAGCACATCAGTGCAAAAGATAAGGCTGAAGCACTCACAACAATCTTCAGCCAGAAGTGCCGAGTGGATGATCCATCTTGGCCTCCTCCAGAAGTCCCCAGCATCATAGGTGCCAGTCTTTAGCCAATTCGATTCACTTCACATGATATCAAGAAACGGCTGAAGGCACTGGATACTGCAAAAGCTATGGGCCCTGACAATATTCTGGCAATAGTACTAAAGACTTGCCGTGCCTCTAGCCAATCTGTTCTAGTACATCTACTACACTGGCATCTACCCGGCTATGTGAAAAATTGCCCAGGTATGTCCTGTACACAAAGAGCAGGACAAATCCAACACGGCCAATTACCGCCTCATCAGTCTACTCTCCATCATCAGTAAAGTAATGGAAGAGGTCATCAACAGTGCTTTCAAGCGGCACTTGCTTAGCAATAACCTGCTCACTGACGCCCAGCTTGGGTTCCGCCAGGGCCTCTCAGCTCCTCGCTTCATACAGCCCTGGTTCAAACATGGACAAAAGAGTTGAACTCCCGGGTTTTATTTTTCATTCATTCATGAGTTGTGGGCATCACTGGCTAGGCCAGCATTTATTGCCCATCCCTAACTGTCCTTGTTCAGAGGGCATTTAAGAGTCAACCACATTGCTGTGGGTCTAGAGTCACATGTAGTCCAGACCAGGCAAGGGTGGCAGATTTCCTTCCCTAAAGGACATTAGTGAACGAGATGGGTTTTTACAACAATCGACAATGGTTTCATGGTCCTTGTTAGACTTTTAATTCCAGATTTTTATTGAGCTCAAATTCCACCATCTGCTGTGGCGGGATTCGAACCTGGGTCCCCAGAGCATCACCCCTGGGTCTCTGGCTTACTAGTGCAGCAACAAAGGTGAGGTGAGAATGACTGGCCTTGATATCAGAGCCGCATGTGGCAGAGTGTGGCATCAAGGAGCCCGAGCAAAACTGGGGTCAATGGGAAACAGGGCCAAAAATCTCCGCTGGTTGGAGTCATACCTAGCACAAAGGAAGATGGTTATGGTTGTTGGAGGTCAGTCATCTCAGCTCTAGGACATCACCACAGGAGTTCCTCAGGGTAATGTCCTCAGTCCAACCATCTTCAGCTGCTTCATCAATGACCTTCCTTCCATCATAAGGTCAGAAGTGGGGATGCTCACTGATGATTGCACAATGTTCAGCACCATTCGCGACTCCTCAGATACTGAAGCAGTCCATGTCCAAATGCAGCAAGGCCTGGATAATATCCAGGCTTGGGCTGACAAGTGGCAAGTAATATTCGCACCACACAAATGTCAGGCAATGATCATCTCCAACAAGAGTGAATCCAACCATCGCTCCTTGATGTTCAATGGCATTACCATCACTGAATACCCCACTATCAACATCCTGGGGGTTACCATTGACCAGAAACTGAACTGGACCAGCCATATAAATACTGTGACTACAAGAGCAGGTCAGAGACTAGGGTTAGGAATCATGCAACGAATAACCCACCTCTTGACTCCCCAAAGCCTGTCCACCATCTATAAGGCACAAGTCAGGAGTGTGATGGAATACTCCACACTTGCCTGGATGAGTGCAGCTCCCACAACACTCAAGAAGCTTGACACCATCCAGGAAAAGCAGCCCGCTTGATTGGCACCATATCCACAAACATTCACTCCCTCCGCCACTGACGCAAAGTAGCAGCAGTGTGTATCATTTACAAGATGCATTGCAGGAATTCCCAAGGCTCCTTCGACAGCACCTTCCAAACCCATAACCACTACCATCTAGAAGGACAAGGGCAGCAGATGCATGGAACACCGCCACCTGCAAGTTCCTCCCTAAGCCACATACCATCCTGATTTGGAACTATAATCGGTGTTCCTCCACTGTCACTGGGTCAAAATCCTGGAATTCCCTTCCCAATAGCACATGGGCGTACACACGCTATATGGACTGCAGCCGTTCAAGAAGGTAGCTCACCACCACCTTCTCAACAGCAATTAGTAATGGGTGATAAATGCTGGCCTAGCCAGCGACACCCATATCCATGAAAGAATAAAAATAAGATACAGGATTTCTAGTTATTCTTTTACCAAAGGCTTTAACAGTTTTCTCACGTTGGAAAAAGCTACATAAAGCTGTCTATATGTCCTAGGAATATAAATACTGATTTTGACAAGAGTCTGGTTTTCTGACTCTATATAATTATAGAATATGAAAGTCTACTTGAGAGCTGTTTTCCCCTGAGTTGAAATGGTAGATTTACATCTGATGGGTTCAGTATTATAATTTCAGCATCTATCATCAAAAAAATGCTTCCTAACAACCAAGTTTGTTCCGTGACAAAGTCAATGTCTAGGATTCAAGTTTCCTCGCAACATTATAACTGCTCCCTCCTTGAGTCTAAGGTGTGAAATGGAATGCCCATTTGGAGTTAGATGGTGTGGAAGCTCTGGAGGGTGTAGGCCATTATCATCTTCTTTATCGAGAGAATCAATGCCAATGTATTATTAATTCACCTGACAGCTTGTCTGAAACTGTTTCATTGAAATTTAGTGAATCAACATTTTTAAGCAAAAAAAGACTTTTGAATAGTAAGTTGCGTCAAATATTTGTTCCTGCCATTTTGCCACATGTAACCAATTCCATCATCTCATCCACCCATCCCATGCTATTCCGTCCTTCCCATGCCATCTGTCTCATGCCATCCCCATTTTATTCCTTCCATTCCTTCCCATGCCATACCCACCTCTATCCTGCCATCTCCATCCCCTATCAATCCTATCCCATCCATCACAGAAACAATCTCTCCAGCCAGGATAAATTTGTTGTTGGGCTCCCTTTACCTTCCGCTATTTTATGCTCCATCAACCACCCCACTCTGCTGCTGCCACCACTAACCATTGGCAGCCTCACATGCATCACACGCTTCAGTTCTCCATTTTCCTCAAGTACATCCGCACGTGTCAGGAAATAAAACCACCAAATAAACCCACCGATAAACACACCCCTTGAACTGACCAATCAAAACAGTACAGACAAAAACTGAATATTATTTTTTTGACAGGGATACAGTGGCACAGTGGTAATGCCATTGGACTAGTAATCCAGAGACCCAGCTTAATGATCTGGGGACATGGGTTCAAATCCCACCACGGCAGCTGAATATGGTTAACAAATTTGATATATAATGCTAGTCGCAGCAATGGTGACCATGAAACTATCATCAATTGTCATAAAAACCCATCTTGTTCACTAATGTCCTTTAGGGAAGGAAATCTGCCATCCTTACATGGTCTGGCCTACATGTGACTCCAGATCCACAGAAATGTCATTGATTCTTACCTGCCCTCTGAAATAGCCTAGCAAGCCACTCAGTTCAAGACCAATTAGGGATGGGTAAAAATGCTGGCCTTGCCAGCAACACTCACATCCAATGAAAGAAAAAAAATTATTACAGATTTTATTTGCTTGAGGAATTAGATAGAAGATGTTTTCCTGTAAATATATAGCTATAATATTATTGTCGTTTGGTAGTATAGAACTTGAATATTGCTGAAAAAAGAAACATGTCAAAGCATTTCATCTTGCACTCATCAGGACACTTTGCAAGAATACCAATATAAGGGGAAAACAACAATTTATACTATATGAGAAGAGAGTCGTGATTGTTTGGGAAGTGGACTCAGAATTCAAAACACAGTGTCCAACATGAGACGTGATTCCGCGATTGGACACTTGCTAAATAATCCTCAGTGTGCTAAGAACTATGCTGACAATCAGTTTAAGATTGTCAGTCGGGCTCACAATGTGGTGCATTTGCGTGTATTGGAAGCTACATATATTAATACACAGGGCCCTGTTATTTGCGGACAGAAAGAACATGTACACACATTGGGCCTGTTTCAGCTAAACAAAATAAGTGACAGCCATTTGTTGACTCATTCCTCGTGGCAATGCCTTGAACAATCAGGGTCAAGCTGCCGGCTATCTGTCTTCCCTGGGAGGCTACCGTTTCAGATGGTCTGTCATTTTCAGGCACATTTTACTTTGGATGTTGGATTGTATGTAGGTGTTATTTTGCAGGAAATAGAAATAATAGGATCGCAGAATTATATTTAAATATTAAATCCATCTAGGGACACTAAAATAAATTCAGCACCACTGAATAAAATAGAGCTGATGTAGTGTGGAACTTGGTATCATCACTTTTCTTAGTGTCAGCATTGCAAAATTAAAATTTCAGCCATATAACAGTTCTAAGGTTGCAGTTCATGCACACAGAAAACATACGAAACTAGCAGACTCAAGTGGGGAAGTGGCCTGTTGCAAAATAGATTCAATGTGGCTGTCGCAGCTTTTGAGGTTAATGAGGTGGATGACATTAACAGACTGAAAACCCATTTCTGATTTAGATGCTGTCAAACACAGTAATTTCTCTCAGTAATTTCCATATATGGTAATATTTTAAATTGAACAGTTTAGTCTCTGAAGCTCGAGTTAGCAGTACAAAAATAATTGAAATTATTTTAATTTGAAAAAAATAATTAAGCTATGTTCTCAAAATGTGAAAATGACTGAGTTGGACTCCCTTTAGTATGCTTATTGTTTCATCCTTTTAAAATGGTAAGATTAAGCCCTTTTCAGCAGGCCCAATAGTAACTTTTCAATTTTTCCCAGAATTCAGTAAACTGCAAAAGGAAAAGGTTAGAAATAACGGCCGAAAGTCTAATAACCATTGCAAATTTCTGTTATTACTTTCAATTCCGCTGTGAAATCAAAACTGCTTCATTCCATACTTGTGCAGGATGTCAATTCACAAATAACGATCAAATCTGCAATATGCTAAACACAATTTCATATCCTCAAAGCAAGGAAATCACACAAAAGAAACACGTTCCACCAATAATTACATCCAATTAAAGAAAGTTAATGAACAAAGTCTACAATGTTAGTTAGAATGATTACTATTGAGTATCTAAAGGAGTTGTTCATTGTGATCTTCTTCAAACTATAAGACCATAAGACATGGGAGCAGAAATTAGGCCATTCGGCCCATCAAGTCTGCTCTGTCATTCAATCATGATTGATAAATTTCTCAACCCCATTCTCCCACCTTCTCCCCGTAACCTTTGATCCTCTTACCAATCAAGAACCTATCTATCTCAGTCTTAAATACACTCAATGACCTGGCCTCCAAAGCCTTCTGCGGCAATGAATTCCATAGATTCACCACTCTCTGGCTAAAGAAATTTCTCCTCGTCTATGTTCTAAAGGTTTCCCTTTACTCTGAGGCTGTGCCCTCGGGTCCCTGTCTCTCCTACTAATGGAAACATCTTCCCACGTCCACTCTATCCAGGCCTTTCAGTATTCTGTAAGTTTCAATCAGATCCCCCCTCATCCTTCTAAACTCCATCGAGTATAGACCCAGAGTCCTCAAACGTTCCTCATATGTTAAGCCTTTCATTCCTGGGATCATTCTCGTGAACCTCCTCTGGACCCTCTCCAGGGCCAGCACATCCTTCCTGAGATACGGGGCCCAAAATTGCTCACAATATTCTAAATGACCAGAGCCTTATAAAGCCTCGGCAGCACATCCCTGCTTTTATATTCTAGTCCTCTCGAAATAAATGCCAACATTGCATTTGCTTTCCTAACTACCGACTCAACCTGCAAGTTAGCCTTAAGAGAATCCTGGACTAGGACTCCCAAGTCCCTTTGCACTCCAGATTTCTGAATTCTCTCCCCATTTAGAAAATAGTCTATGCCTCTATTCTTCCTACCAAAGTGCATGACCTCACACTTGCCCACGTTGTATTCCATCTGCCACTTCTTTGCCCATTCTCCTAACCTGTCTAAATCCTTCTGCAGCCTCCCCGCCTCCTCAATACTACCTGTCCCTCCACCTATCTTTGTATCATCTGCAAACTTTGCCAGGATGCCCTCAGTTCCTTCATCTAGATCATTAATGTATAAAGTGAAAAGTTGTGGTCCCGACACTGCCTCTTGCGGAACTCCATTAGTCACCGGCCGCCATCCTGAGAAGGACCCCCTTATCCCCACTCTCTGCCTCCTGCCAGACAGCCAATCTTCTATCCATGCTAGTATCTTGCATCTAACACCATGGGCTCTTATCTTACTGAGCAGCCTCCTGTGCGGTACCTTGTCAAAGGCCTTCTGGAAGTCCAAGTAGATAACATCCATTGGCTCTCCTTTGTCTAACCTGCTCGTTACCTCCTCAAAGAATTCTAACAGATTTGTCAGGCATGACCTCCCCTTGATGAAACCGTGCTGACTTTGCCCTATTTTACCATGCACTTCCAAGTATTCTGAAATCTCATCCTTAATAATGGACTCTAAAATCTTACCAACGATCAAGGTCAGGCTAATCAGCCTGTAATTTCCCGTCTTTTGCCTCACTCCCTTCTTAAACAGGGGGGTTACATTAGCGATTTTCCGGTCCTCTGGGATACTCCCTGACTCCAGTGATTCCTGAAAGATCACCACTAATGCCTCCACTATCTCTTCAGCTATCTCCTTCAGAACTCTGGGGTGTAATCCATCTGGTCCAGGTGATTTATCCAGACCTTTCAGTTTTCCTAGCACCTTCTCCTTGGTAATGGCCACCACACTCGCCTCTGCCTCCCGACTCTCTTGAATTTTGGGGATGTTACTCGTGTCTTTCACCGTGAAGACTGACGCAAAGTACCTATTCAGTTCCTCCGCCATTTCTTTGTTCCCCATTACTATTTCTCCAGCGTCATTTTCCAGCGGCCCAATGTCCACTTTTGCCTCTCTCTTACCCTTTATATATCTGAAAAAACTCTTGCAATCTTCTTTTATATTACTGGCTAGTTTACCCTCATATTTAATCTTCTCCCTCCTTATTTCTTTTTTAGTTGTCCTCTGTTGGTCTTTGTAGGCTTCCCAATCCCCTGGCTTCCCACTGCTCTTCGCCGCATTGTATGCTTTCTCTTTAGCGTTTATGCTGTCCCTGACTTCCCTTGTCAGCCATGGTTGCCTCGTCCTCTCTTTAGTATGCTTCTTCTTCCTAGGGATGAGTTTTTGCTGTGTCTCCCAAATTACTCCCAGAAACTCCTGCCATTGCTGTTCCACTGTCTTTCCTGCTAGGCTCATCTCCCAGTCAATTCTGGCCAGCTCTTCCCTCATGCCTCTGTAGTTGCCTTTATTCAACTGTAATACCGTTACATCTGATTCCAGCTTTTTCCTCTCAAATTGCAGGGTAAATTCTATCATATGATGGTCACTTCCTCCTAAGGGTTCCTTCACCTTAAGCTCCCTAATCAAATCTGCCTCATTACACATCACTAAATCTAGAATTGCCTGTTCCCTAGTGGGCTCCACCATAAACTGCTCTAAAAAGCCATCTCGTAGACATTCCACAAATTCCTTTTCTTGGGATCCACTACCAACCTGATTTTCCCAGTCTACTTCCATATTGAAATCCCCCATGATCACTGTAACCTTGCCTTTCTTACACACCTTTTCTATCTCCTGGTGTATCTTGTGCCCTGACTACTGTTCGGAGGTCTGTACATAACTCCCATTATGGTTTTTTACCTTTGTGGTTCCTCAACTCTACCCACACAGATTCTACATCATCTGACCCTACGTCGTTTCTTGCTATCGATTTAGTTTTATTTCTTACTAACAAAGCAACCCCACCCGCTCTGCCAACCTGCCTATCTTTTCAATAGGATGTATATCCTTGGATATTTAGCTCCCAGTCCTGATCCCCTTGCAGCCATGTTTCCGTGATGCCCACCACGTCATATCTACCAATTTCAATCTGCGCCACAAGCTCCTTTACCTTATTTCATAACTGCGTGCATTCAGATACAACACCTTCAGTCCTGTATTTCCCGTCCCCCTTCTCATTGTCGTCCCTTTATCTGATGTGCTTGAAGTTAGTTTCTTAGCCCTTTCCAAACACTTTGTCCTATTTTGAGTTCTGGAGACTTTAATAGCCTCTCCGGGGCTCTCCTTTCTTTTCAGTTTTTTCATAATTTTCCATGAAGTTGAATCCACCCCCCACATGCTAACCTACTGCTTTGTTTCCCATTAGTCATACTTCTTGGAGTTTTACCCTTCCCTTCCCCCCCACTTTCTAGTTTAAAGTCCTGTTGACCACCCTATTTACCCTTTTTGCTAGAACATTGGTCCCAGATCGGTTCAGGTGGAGACCGTCCCAACGGTACAGATCCCTCCTGTTCCAATACTGATACCAGTGGCCCACGAAATGAAACCCCTCTTTCCTGCACCACTCCTTTAGCCACGTGTTTACTTCCATTATTCTCGCGTCCCTATGCCAATTTGCACGTGGCTCGGGTTGTAATCCGGAGATAATAACCCTTGAGGACCTGTTCTTTAATTTAGTTCCTAGTTCCTGATAATCCCCAAACAGGTCCTCTTTCCTAGTCTTCCCTATGCTATTTGTCCCGACGTGGACCAGAACAACTGGATCCTCCCCCTCCCTCTCCAATATCCTTTCAAGCCGGTCAGAGAAGTTCCTCACCCTGGCAACAGGCAGGCAACATACCATGCGGGACTCTCGATCCTGCTTACAAAAGATGCTATCAATTCCCCTAATTATAGAATCCCCTACAACTTCCGCTTGTCTTGTTGCTCCCCCCTCTTGAATGGCCTCCTGTGCCACGGTGCCGTGGTTAGCTGGCTCATCCTCCCTACAGCCCTGTTCCTCATCCACACAGGGAGCAAGTACCTCGTACCTGTTGGACAAGGTCAAGAGCTGAGGCACCTCTGCTCCTGAACACAGGATCCCTCTCTCGCTTGCAGTCACACCCTGCTGACCCTGACCACTGACCGGACTTGAGGTACTTAATCTACCGGGTGTGACCGCCTCCTGAAACAAAGCATCCATTTAACTCTCCCCCTCCCAGATGTGCTGCAGCGTCCAGAGCTCGGACTCCAGCTCATCAATTCTGAGCTTCGAGTCAGGTGCTCCTATTTGAGTAATCATGTTCTACCAATTGATGTTTGGTTACGCAGTCGTCATCTAAGTGCCATGCTGAATGGCGAAGGTGACAATGATCTTCCAAACTTTCTGATGATTGCAACAGTGAATGATCCCACTGTTGGAGTTCTGCTTAAGCTAGTCTTTAATTGTGTCTAGCTGCTTCCTTTGCCGTTGGCCTCTTGCTCTTCTCCCATTAGTCCTCCCAGTAGTGATTAGGCTCCAACCCTTCTGCATGAATAACTCATGCGAAGAATTCCATTTGTCTTCTTTTAATCTTCATTAGTGCTTTTCTCCATCCAGCTTACTCTTAGGATCCTTCTTAAGTTCCACATTTCAAAGCTGTTGACTTTCTTTTCTTTCTCTTTCCCAATGCTCCAAGCTTCAGATTCAGAAATCAATACTGACCAGGCATATTATTTTAGTGTATGGATTCTCATTACACAGTCGTCACCGATATTCATTCAACTCAACAAACTAAAACTTCTATAGTGCAATTGCATAAGCCACAAGAAATGCACATGCTTTCATGTAGACTAAAAGGTAAGTTCTAGTTTGCTGAGAATATTTTCACCTTCAGTCCAGATGCACAGGCTACTTCACACTCAGGATCTTTCATTGCTATGTATTACAGCTATTGTAGTGAGGTTAACATAATCGTAAATGTTAACACTTCTGATTAAAAATTATTGTTAGACTACTGATATACCTTCATCTACAATTGGAACCTAGCACATTCCCTCATAAAAATCAATGTTGCAGTGAAACATTTTGTGACTGCGAAAGCAAGAATTTACCCTTCCCATCTAATGGTTTGCCAGTAAGTTGCCCTTAATCAGAACACAGGAAGAAGATTTCCTTCTTACACACAGTGTAACAAAATTTTGAAATTGCTCTTTATAAATGCTTGTATATATTTTTTGCTACATCCAATGCAGAGGGAAAGCCTTTGTGCCATAGTGAATATAAAAAAACTGCTTTCACTGTAGAGGGCTGCAATTAAACAATTTCTAGAAAGTATTACATTCGTGCAACTTAGACTCATGGATTTATGTAGAATAAGGTCAAAATGAACACTACTTTTAAATAGACAAAATAAAGAATGGACACTCTGCTTTTAAAACAAAGTGGAGTTGAGATGTCAAGTGGCCCTTCTCATTCCTGGCAATATACATGGAACTACACAAAGCCCTGGAGATAGCTTTCATGCCTGGACAAGACACTAAAATGCAAATGAAGTTTCAGGATATCTCATTGAGAAAGCATTGAAATGTAACAGATCTTTCCTGTGGATTAATGGCTGACATTATTCAAATAATTATACAAACTCGTTCACAATGAATTTGCAGGCTTTTCAGCTTCAGAGTGGAATTCCCAAGAATAGATATGGTTAAAGCCCCAATCTATTACAAGATATGCAAATGGGTGAAACTCTAACATCATTGTATCAGTGGTCAGGTCGTCAGAGACCATTTGTGAAGGAAATGAAAAACAGGTACTATGGTCATATGACAGGAACCAGGTTTCTGATAAGGGACACTTAATAAGACACATTTTTGGAGCAGCAGGCAGAGAGGAAAGAGAAGAGGTCAAGACCAGCAAAGGAACAGGGCCTTGCCTAAGATCCGTCAGCAGGCAAGAACTGGAGTAGGCCTTTACTTACTGAAGAAACAAACCAGGTTCTCGATGCAGGTGTTCGAATGCACCTCAGCTGGAGTGAAGCCATGGAGACCTGCTACTGCAAGAAGATTTGCCACTGCAAATCTGTCTTCACAAACCTCTAACCTCTACTTCTTCAGTGGACCAAAAAGGAACCACAGGCCTGAAACATTTCAAGGCTTCACTTTGACAGTGAATTGTTGTACTCAATCACCAATCGCCCAATCACCCAAAAAGACCCAATCACCTTTTATTGAGAGTATGTGTGTACGTTTGTGTGTGTGTTTGTGTGAGTTGGTGCTGCATCTTTCTTCATTTAAAACTTATGAGAAATCTGTCTTTGTCTGTTTTTAACAGTCATAATCCTGCTCAGGATGTTAAAACACTTTCTTTCAAAACACATCTGTCTTTGGTCAATCGAGGGGTGGAAAAAAGGGGAATCATCCTGCTATCTCTTCCCTGTCCGAAACAAAAGTAAACTTAATACTTTGGAATAAAAGTAAAATGTTGAGGTGTGTAACTATAAGAGCCTGGGGAGATGATATTGCCACCCCTGGAGTACAGGAATGATGTAGAATTTTCCAGAGGAGTCTACCAAGCTAATTTGCAAACTTAGAGAACAGAGTTATGAGGAAAGACCATGAAGGAACTAATCCAGCCTGAGGGTTACTCTCTGGGGAAAGACGAAGGAATTGAAAGACATTTAGGATTTTCACAGCTATGGAGAATTTGAACCTAGCAGAGTTAGTCTGTCACATTCAAGATTTGAGGACAAAGAGATACAATTTTAAGTTGTAAAATGAAGACAGAAATTCAGGTTACAATTTTTAGTAAGGAAATGCTGGAGCAGAAAACCAAGGCAAAGTTTTAAAAAGCAGTGGATGAATTCCTATTATGAAAAGGGATAGTGTGCTGTTAGTTTCAGAATCATAGTAATGAGATTGATGAGAGGTTTAGAAGTACATGCAAGATGGGCCAAGGGTATTTTTTGGTCAAAATGTAACTGGTTATATATTTCTTACTATATTTCCACATTTCTAGCGAAACAAATGACTATATCAAAGTTGAAATGTTTAGGGAGTAATTCTGCAAGGCTCCATTCAGCCCAGAACCTTGCTAGCAGTGAGCATGGATCTAAAATCAGGGCTACATTACAGCCTTATCCCTGCTCTGAGCTTGCCAATCGGCAAATGGTATTCCTTAACTCTAAGTATCTTTTGATTAGCAAGGTTTGCACTAGGCGGGAGCTTCACAAAGTTAGCCACTTAAAGCAGGTCTTAAATATTTGGCAGCCAATATTAAAATGAACAATCCAAAGGTAGTCATTTCATTTATTTTTTTAAATCAGATAAAAATAAAGCAATGCTTTTATACACAATTATAAATAAGTTACATTGATAACTGTGGCTTGCTGCATCAGTGAGTCTAGTTCAGTGTCAAATATCACAACAATGTACAGCAAACTTGTTACCTAACATCACCGTTATAAAGAAATGTAAATGTACTTACATAACAGCAAAAGAAATAGAGCTGTAATCGTTTCCTCCATTTTAATATCAATACAGCCTGTGATAGTAACAAACTATAACAATTCCCCACAGCGTTCACATGTGAAAATACACATTCAAGTTAAACAGACAAGTGTGGGCGGTAAGGCTACAAATGAACAAATACTCTACCCAACAACGGTTTTACATATTTTTTTTCTTGTAAGTCGAGCAATTTGAAAACCACAACTATATGAGACTGATGTTAAAGGATGTGGTGTGAGACACGTAAACTCCATGCTCTGTCCGCAACAGGTGGAGTCTCATTATTCAACATGAAATACAGTTTGCAACATGGAGTATTGCTCTGAGCTAAATCAGCTGCACTTTAAAACCTCTCAGCCCCAACAGGAAACAGACACCAATGATTAAAGTTCCCTTTTATTTTTATCCAAAATAATTTATCGCGTAACTGTAGCATTTGAAACTAAATCAGAAAATAGTGCAAAAACACAGCAAGCCCGTCTGATAAGATAAAAAAAGATCTCTAATTGAAACATTAGCCAGCCTTTTCTCCTGTCCTGTCCATTCCCACCGACAGGACAGACCCAGCAGAGGTGGTGGCACAGTGGTATACGGGCGGAAGGGAGTTGCCTTGGGAGTTCTCAACATTGACTCTGGACCCCATGAAGTCTCATGGCATAGGTCAAATATGGGCAGGAAAACGTCTTGCTGATTACCATGTACAACCCCACCCCTCAGCTGATGAATCAGTACTCCTCCATTTTGAACACCACTTGGAGGAAGCGCAGAGAGTGGCAAGGGCACAAATATACTCTGGGCGGGGGACTTAATGTCCATCACCAAGAATGGCTTGGTAGCACCACTACTGGCCAAGCTGGCCAAGTCCTAAACAACATAGCTGCTGGACGGGGTCTGCGGCAGGTGGTGGGGGGACCAACAAGAGGGAAAAACCTACTTGACCTTGTCCTCAACAAGCTGCCTGTCGCAGATGCATTTGTCCATGACAGTGTTGGTAGGAGTGACCACCACACAGGGAATTGGGGGGAAACTCTCTGCTGGTTAGAGTCATACCTAGCACAAAAGAAGATGGCTGTGGTTGTTGGAGGTCAATCATCTCAGCTCCAGGACATCACTGCAGGAGTTCCTCAGGGTACTGTCCTAGGCCCAACCATCTTTAGATGCTTCATGAGTGACCTTCCCTCCATAAATAGGTCAGAAGTGGGGATGTTCGCTGATGATTACACTATGTTCAGCACCATTCACAACTCCTCAGATACTGAAGCAGTCCCATTTGCAGCAAGACATGGACAACATTCAGGTTTGGGCTGATAAATTACAAGGAACATTCATGCCACACAAGTGCCAGACAATGACTATCTCCCACAAGACAGAATCTAACCTCTCCCCTTGACATTCAATGGCATTACCCGAATCCCCCAATATCAACATCCTGGTGGTTACCATTGACCAGAAACTGAATGGGGCCAGCCATATAAATACTGTGGCTGCAAGAGCAGGTCAGAGGCTGGGAATTCTGCAGTGAATAACTCATCTTCTATCTTTCCAAAGCCTGTCCACCATCTACAATTCACAAGTCAGGAATGTGATGGAATAATCTACGCTTGCCTGGATAAGTACAACTCTAACAGCATTCAAGAAATTTGCCACCATCCAGGACAATGCGACCTGCTCTGTTGGCACTCCATCTGCCACCTTCAACATCCACTCCCACTACCACCAACGCACAAGATGCACTACAGCAACTCACCAAAACTCCTTCAACAGCACCTTCCAAACTCACGACCTCTACCACCTAGAAGGACAGGAGCAACAGATATATGGGAACACCACCACCCTCAGGTTCCCCTCCAAGCCACATACCATCCTGACTTGGAACTATATCGCTGTTCCTTCACTGTTGCTGGGTCAAAATCCTAGAACTCCCTCCCTAACAGCACTATGAGTGTACCTACACCACATGAACTGCAGCAGTTCAAGAAGGCAGCTTACCACTGCTTCTGAAGGGCAATTAGGGATGGGCAATAAATGTTGGCCTAGCCAGCGATGCCTGCATCCCATGAAATAAAAAAAAATGAATAGCTCCTTACCAAGGGGAGGCAACAGGGGTGAGTTAAAGGATCACATGTTTCACTGTAATAATTTCTCTCCACTGGGTCCAGCAGCAGATGAGGGATGGACCAGGGACACAGCCAATACTTGAAAGCTCACAGGGTGTAACTTCATCTAAAGACACTGCGTCACTGCATTCCTGTACACCCTTCATCACTGCAGATGCACTTATGTCCATGGGCTCAGTTGTGCATGTGCAATTGGTGGCTCAATCTGGTGAACACTTCACAAATGCGGAAGAGGAGGTAGCAAAGGCCATTTCTCCTTCAAAGAGTGAGACGAGGCCTAGCAATGCTTAGCTCCATGCATATGCTGAGCCCCAGGTGTCATCATTGAAACAGCAGAGGTTTCAGCTGATGCAACAAATGTGTGAAGGTCTGTTGCAGTTTCCAGAGGGCAGTGAAGTCCTGCCTCCAGTGGCTACTTAGGATCTGGGAGTCACCTGTCCAGCAGCAGTGAAAGACTTTGGCCCCACCCTCTACAGAGCTACTGAACATTATAGCTTGGCTTGGTTGCAGACCTGCCATAAACCTTCATAATTCTGCTGCCACTGATACCTCACCTTGTTACAGTAGGCAAGCCTCTGACTCTCGCTTCTCGTGCACCACTGGCCAAATTGGAATCACTTGGGTAAATCTTAGTGTATTGGGTCCTTAAGTATATTAAGTACCTGCCCACCTCTGATCAGTCAGCTAGTGATCCGCCATGCCGGCCACTTTGGGAAAATCAGCCAATGGAGGGAAGACTTCGGGGAGTATGCCCGATGCAGGCCTACCCTATATAACCAGATCCCCCACCTTCATTCCCACCTCCATGAGGCTGGCAAAATTCTGATGAATGGCTTCAGTTTTCCCAATATTTAATTGGAAGAAATTTCTGCTAATCTAGTATTGGATATCGCAGAAGCAGTCTGGTAATTTGGTTACAGTGGGGAAGTCAAGAGAGGTGGTAGTGGTGAGGTAGAGCTGGGAGCTGGGTGTCATCAGCTTACATCTGAAAACTAATGCTATGTGTTTGAATGCTGTCACCAAGGGGCAGCCTGTAGATGAGAAATAGCAAGACGCCAAGAATAGATCCTTGGAGCACTAGAGGTAGTTAGATTTTCTTCACAATGGATAATAAAACATCAAACTGTTGAGATTGCTTTTATATTCATTCCAGCATGTGGGTATTGCTGGCAAGGCAATTCCTGTTTGCTCTTGAGAAGGTGGTGGTGGTGAGCCACGCTCTTGAACTGCTGCAGTTCATGTGATGAAGGTACACTCATAGTGCTGTTAGTTTGGGAGTTCCAGGATGTTGACCCATCCATGATGAAGGAACAGCAATATATTTCCAAGTTAGGATGGTGGGTGATTTGGAGATGATGGTGTTCCCATGCACCTGCTTTCCTAATTGTTCTGGTGGAGGTAGCAGGTTTCAGAGGTGTTGCTGAAGACGCTTTGGCAAGTTGCTGTAGTTAGCATCCTTTAGTTAGTACACACTGAGCCACAGTGTATCGGTGGTGAAGGGGGTGGATGTTTAAAGTGCTCTATGGACTACCAATCGAGCAGACTGCTGCTGTATGTACTTATGTTCCAGATGGTGTTGAGTTTCTTGAGTATTGTTGCAATTGCAGCTATCTCAAGAAGGGTTCCTTGCCCTTGGTAGGTGGTAGAAGGGGTTTAGGAAGTCAGAAAATGAGTCTCTTGCTGCACAATATCCAGTCTCTGACCTGCTGTAATAGCCACAGCATTAAAGTGGCTGGAGCAGTTGCATTTCTGGTCAATGACAAGCTCAGGTTGTTGATGATGGAGGATTCAGCAGTGCTAATGCTATTGAATGTCATGGGGAGGCGTGAGAGGCTTTTTGGTGAAAATGGTCATCTGCTGACACTGATGTTATTTGCCACTTATCAGCCCATGCCTAGGTGGTGTCCAGGTCTTGCCGCATACAGCTTTAGGCTGCTCTTTCTATTTGTGGAATTGTAAAGATAACTGTACAATCATCAACGAGCAGCCCCAACTTCTGGACTTATGAAGGAGGGAGAGACATTCTTACCATCATCCTGTGGGTTTTCACCCGTAGCAGAATCTGGCCTGATGCCCAGTAATCCTACCCAAAGGTCTGGTCTATATTTCTGCCTTAGGGCAGACATAGGGCAGACTTTTCTGCCTGCCGGGTGGGTGGGCACGACCCAATCTCCCGTGGGCGGGGAGCCAATCCCCGCCAGAGAAGCGGGCCCCGCCGCCATTTTACGTGGGCGGGCCAATTAAGGTCTGCCCAGCGTGATGTCCGCAGGGAAGCGCTATGTGCTTCCTGTGCGGGCGGTGGGGGGGGGAGGGGGGGATTCCCCAAAAGCGAGAGTGCGCTCTTTCGCGCATGTGCACGAAATAGCGCACATCTCCCTGAGGCAAAGTGCTGCCTCAGGGAGATCGCTGACAGTTTTAAAAACGTTAAAAATAGAGAAAAAAAATTCCTTAACATGTCCCCCTCATGTCACATGAGATGGGACATGTTCATAAATTACACTAAAACTTTATTAAATTTTTTAAATCCCTACATGAAACCTCATCCCACCGGTGGATGAGGTTTCATGTTTTTTCTATTCCCCTTAAGATTGGACGGGCAGGTCCTTCAATTGTTTCAATGATCCTGTCAATGGCCTCAATTGGCTATTGACAGGTTGGCGGGCCCGCAGCTGATTTTGCTGCGGGCCCGCCTTCCTGAAATTTTAAATGGGGCGGGATGACGTCGGGGGTTCCCGCCGTCATCCCGTGTCATTTTACGCGTCGGCGAGTGGGCCCCGCCCCTTGCTCGCCGACGGCAAAATTCAGCCCATAATCTACAGACATGGGGTCAATTTCTACATTACAATGACAGCTAGCTCTCCACCACCTGTCTTGGCCCCTCCACTGTATGCACGCTCTTCAGATCACTTGTCCAACATTCAGTTTTGGATGACTTTTAACTTCCTCCAGTTAAACACCAGGAAGACCAAAAATATTGTCAGATCCACAAAACTTAACGTCATTGTCACTGACTCCATCCCTCTGCCTGGCACTGTCTCAAGCTGAAACAGGCTATGAAATCATTTCAACAGGCTAAACTGTTTCAGCTAAACAGAATAAGTGGCAGCCATTCACTGATTCATTCCCCAGGGCAATGTCTTGACCAATCAGTCAAGCTGCCTGGTTTAAATTTCAAACAATGCTTGGCAATTAACTGTCAGTCACCTTCAACTGGTACATTCTGCATTGCAACACCTCTACCAATCAGAGTCCACTTGCCAACAATCAGCACTCTCTTCTCATAGAGTGTAAATATGTTGTTTCCCCTGACATTGGTATTTTCTTGCAAATTGGCCTGATGAGTGCAAGATGAAAAGCTTTGGTAAAAATTGTCTCTTTTTTCAGCAATACATTACCATCACTGAATCACCCATCATCAACATCATGGGTATTAATATTGACCAGGAACTCAACTGGACCAGCCACATAAATACTCTGGTTAAAGAGCAAGTCAGAGGTGGAAATTCTGTGACAAATAACTCCCCAACTGTCCACCAACTATTAGGCACAAGTCAGGAGCGTGTAGCAATACTCTCCACTTGCCTGGATGAGTGCAGCTCCAACAACAAGACGCTCAACACCACCCAGGACAAAGCAGCCCACTTGATTGGCATCCCATCCATCGCCTTAAACATTCACTCTGTCCACCACCGACGCACAGTAGCAGCAATGTGCACCATCAACAAGATGCAATGCAGCAATTCACCAAGGCTCCTTCGACAGCACCTTCCAATCCTGTGACCTCTGCCACCAAGAAGGACAAAGGCAGCAGATGCATGGGAACCCACCACCTGCAAGTTCTCCAAACCACACACCTTCCTGATTTGGAACTATATTGCCATTCCTTCACTGTCAATGAGTGAAAATACTGGAGCTCCCTTCCTCACAGCACCATGGGTGTACCTACACTACATGGATTGCAGTGGTTCAAGAAGGCGGCTCATCACCACATTCTCAACAGCAATTAGAAATGGACAATAAATTCTGACCTAGCCAGCGATGCCCACACACCGTGAATGAATAAGAAAAAAAATTACTCCATTGCCCATTCCTTTTTCTCCCCCATGATGCAACCCTTCAGCTGCCTCATTCCCTACCTAGGCAGTATAGTGATCAAGAAAAGGCAGTGAGTTTCATTGCATTCACGAGATCTTGGTAAGGTTGACAAGAACAAATATATTTGATGCTTTAAACACTTGCATTATTTCCTATCTCCAACAGTAGCACCAAGCAGGGGGGCTGAGGACATCTATAATCCATCTTAAACATTTCCATTGTCTTTGATAGTCAATCATTTCTTCTTCCTTGCCAACAACTCTAATATAAACTACAAAAGGGAAATACTGCGGATGGTGGAAATCTGAAATAAAAACAGAAAATTCTGGAAATATTCAGCAGGCCTGGTAGCATTTGTGGAGAGAGAAACAGAACTATCATTTCAGATCGATGACCTTTCATCAGAACTGGGAAAAATTAGAGATGTAATAGGTTTTAAGCAAGTTAAAGAGGAGCAGGCGTTCAAAATTACAAGCATTACTGGCAGAGTAAATAGAGCAACTGATCCCATTGGTGGAAGGATCCAGAACCAGAGGACACAGATTTAAGGTGATTGGCAAAAGAAGCAATGACGACATGAAGAAAAACTTTTTTATGCAGTGAGTGGTTGGGTTCTGCAATATACTGCCTTAGAGTGTTGTGGAGGCTGATTCAATCAAGACCTTCAAAAGAGAATGTGATAATTGCCTGAAGAGGGAAAATTTGCAAGGCTATGGGGAAAGGATGGAGAAGTGGAACTGGGTGAGTTGCTCTTGCAGAGAGCCGATACAGACATGATGGATCGAATAAACATTCTATTGATCAATAATGAAAAAAACAAAGGAAAGTCTGTTATAGGGAGGAACAGAGATTAAATAACAAAAGAACATTTGCTGCTACTATTTTTAAATTTATTCACAGGATGTGGGCACCGCTGGCAAGGTTAACATTTATTATCCATTCCTAACCGCCTGTGGCAAGTTGGTGGTGAGCCATTTTCTTCAACAATTGCAGTCCATGTGATGTAGGTACACCCACAGTGCTGTTAGAGAGGGAGTTCCAGGATTTTGACCCAGCGACAGTGAAGGAAGGGGGCCACCTTGAGTATCACTTGGTCAGAGGCTGACATGAGAAGGTTCCTTTTACTGTTATGGGTTCCCAAAATTGCACTTCAAGCTGTCTGTAGTTTATCTGATCCTGTAACCAGTAACAAAATTAATTACTAACCTTCAACATGGAAATATATTTCTTCAACCTTTTATTAAATACATGTTAATAAGTCATTTTCATCGAGCTCTCTTTCCTCTATAGAAAAATTATGACCATTTCAAAGTAAAATTGTAAAACATTTTGGAGAGTGCTGTGAGGTGGCCTGTGCTATGCACTTATGCTTCACCAAGTCTTCTAACAAATATGCTGCTTCTTTATACTTTGAGTCTGTACTAATCTTTGGTTACAACACATTGACAGACTACAATGTGCATGGTTTGGTAAACTGCTGGTATGCATGTCCAAAGTGTCACATATAGCCAGCTCGATGCCACATGAGAAGCATGGTCTACAAACAAACTTCAGTTCATACAATGTGATGTGCATCACACAAAACATTTTTACGCTGAGGAGTCACTCCTCTGCATTATAGACCCATAGCCCACAGCCTCTGGAATGCAACCAATACAAAGGCAACGATTAACCAACTCTCGCTTGAGGTGAACCTCCTACAGAATTAATAACAAAATTCACATAAATCTGTGTAAAATTAAACCAAGCAAAGATACAAAATAACTGGAGAATTTTATCACAACTCAGGTTGTCCTCCACTTTTATTTGGTCATATTTTGTTGACACACTGCATTTAAAAGTTTGGAACAGAGAGAAGGGAACAGCACTTTAAGGCCTACCATCAGCCCAGTTAACAGTGCAGAGTCATCCTTAATAACTGTAGTCCAAGATGGTACAGCTGCCACTCAGGGAGCTGAATTTTGCCGTCGGCGAGCAGGGGGTGGGGCCCGCTTGCCAACGCAAAATGACATGGGATGACGGAGGGAACCCCCGACGTCATCCCGCTCCATTTAAATCTTCAGGAAGGCGGGGCCGCAGTGAAATCAGCTGACCTGTCACTGGCCAATTGAGGCCATTGACAGGATCATTAAAACAATTAAAGGACCTGCCCATCCAACCTTAAGGCTGGTGGGCAGGCCAGGAGCCCCAGCGGGGAATAGAAAAAACATGAAACCTCATCCGTCGGTGGGATGAGGTTTCACGTAGGGATTTAAAAAGTTTATTGAAGTTTTAGTGTAAATTATGAACATGTACCACTCATGTGACATGAGGGGGACATGTTAAGGATTTGTTTTTCCATTTTCAATGTTTTTAGAGCTGTCAGCGATCTCCCTGAGGCAGCACCTAGCCTCAGGGAGATGTGCGCTCTTTCTTGCACATGCGCAAAAGAGCGCATTCTCGCTTTTGGGGAATCCCCCCTGCTTGCAAAGGAAGCGCTTCCCGCTGGGCATCACGCTGGGCAGATCTTAATTGGCCCACCCATGTAAAATGGCAGCGGGGCCCGCTTCTCTGGCGGGATCGGCTCCCCGCCCGCCGGAGATTGGGTCGTGCCCGCCCGCCCGGAAGGCAGAAAATTCTGTCCAGGGAGTCTTATCCATTAGTCAGTATTTCAAATTCCTCCAGCACCATCCCAGGGCATGTTTTTCCTCATTGGCAAGATAGATCCAACAGAGGCTGGACACAGTCAGGTGCCTCACCCCTTTGCCACAGTCCTTCCTGTCTCTTCTGATGTGGACTCTGGTGCTTAGCACAGTGTTAAAAAATAGAGATAGTTCAAGTAAGTTATATGAGTATTTGGGTGTGTTAAGAATAAGGTGTATCTTTAAGTTTAAGTTTAATTTTTTTTGCTATTTGTGGGTCAAAAAGGTGAAACTTTGGATCTAGTTTCATTTTTTAGTGGAGACAGCAGGTCTAAAGTTCTGTTTGTATACCTGCATTTCCAAAAGAGATTTTTCCAACTCTTGAAGGAGAGTTAAAGCCAACAAAAGTAGAGAAAAAACTGTGTTGTTGCCTAGCAACAGGGGTCCAGAGAGGGAGGCCACACACATAGACACACATATACACAGAAAAAGCTAAAAAAAGCAGCTGTTTGAGGTCAGTTGGAAGCAGTTGCCAGAAGAAGCAACGTAGCAGGGGCAGATAACAAGTCTCAAAGTTGAAACCAGGACTCCAGAGAAGCTGGATAGTGGGAGAGAGAACTGTAGAGCGAGAGCAGATTTCCCAAAAGGACTGAAAGGTCCCAAAGCCAAGACGTGAGAAAGAAAGGAGGGATCCCAAGAGGACAGACTATCAAAAGTCAAAGGACAAGAATCTGGAAGAGGTTCTGTTCTGTGGAAGTGAAAGTAGGGAGCAGAGAGGAAGGCTTCAAGCTTAAGAAGAAGAAAAGCTACAGGAAGCAGATTTAAAGCAAAACCAACTTTTGAGAAGTCAGACGATCCAAAGAGACAGCTGAAGGTCTGTAACTCTTTACTATGAGCATGTGAAACAGTGATGTTCTGTTGGCACGGCTGAGTCAGTGAGAGAGAAGGAAGCACATGGTAATCCAGGGGAGAGGAACATCAGGAGGAGAGTTCGAAACCCTAGAGATGGACCCTTGTGGAAGGCACCCGAGAGAAAGCGTTGTTTGGGAGAAGGTTCCAAAGCGAGTTCTTCAAGATTGGAGATTGGAAGCTCTCGTGTGTGAAAGGTGGAGTTCAGTGAGACTGGTTGGCTCATGGTGTGACAAGCATCTGGGAGGAGCTGATGAGGGATCCATAAGCATCTGTTTGGGTTGGCAGTGCAATGCCTGCATTCGCTGCTCCCAATGCGGTCTCCTCAACATTGGAAAGACCAAACGCAGACTGGGTGACCGCTTTGCGGAACACCTTCGGTCTGTCCGCAAGCATGACCCAGACCTCCCTATCGCTTGCCATTTCAACACACCACCCTGCTCTCATGCCCACATGTCCGTCCTTGGCCTGCTACAATGTTCCAGTGAAGCTCAACGCAAACTGGAAGAATAGCACCTCATCTTCCGATTAGGCACTTTACAGCCTTCCGGACTTAACATTGAGTTCAACAACTTCAGATCATGAACTCTCTCCTCCATCCCCATCCCCTTTCTGATCCCCCTTTTTTCTAATTATTTATATATATATATTTCAAATATTTTTTTCCCCGCCTATTTCTATTATTGTTTTTAAATTTATTTCCATCCATTGTTTTATCGCCACCTTTTAGCCTATTTTGATCCCTTCCCCCTACCCCACACCCACTAGGGCCATCTGTCACTTGCTCGTCCTGCTTTCTACCCTTAATATCACCATTAGCACATCCTTTAGCTAATATCACCACTGTCAACGCCCCTTTGTCCTTTTGTCTATGACATCTTTAGCAATCTCTTCTTTTCCTCCACCTAACATTGGCCCTCTATCCAGTTCCACCTGTCCCACCCCCATCAAACAGCTTATATTTCACCTCATTTCTATTTTTCTTTAGCTCTGAAAAAGAGTCATACGGATTCAAAAACGTTAACTCTGTCTTCCTCTCCACAGATGCTGTCAGACCTGCTGAGTTTTTAAGTTATTTTTGTTTTTGTTACAAGTTAGGGGCAAGCAGGCAGGTAGGGAATGGGTGACCGTCAGGCGGTCCAAGAGAAACAGACAGGTGGTGCAAGAATCCCCAGAGGTCCCGCTCACTAACTGGTTTTCCATTCTGGATATCAGTGAGGGTGATGGATCCTTGGGGGAGTGCAGCAAGAGCCAAGCCCGTGGTACCACGGGTGGTCCAGCTGTACAGGAGGGGAGGAAGAAGAGCGGAAGGGCAGTACTGATAGGGGATTCTTAGTTAGGGGAGCAGACAGGCATTTTTGCGGCTGTCAACGTGACTCCAGGATGGTTTGTTGCCTCCCTCGTGCTCGGGTCAAGGATATCACAGAACGGCTGCAGGACATTCCTGTGGGGGAGGGCGAACAGCCAGATGTCGTAGTCCACATCGGTACTAACAACATAGGTAGGAAGGGGTTGTGGTCCTGCAATCGGAATTTAGGGAACTAGGTAGAAAACTAGCAAGCAGGACCTCTATAGTAATAATATCTGGATTACGCCTAGTGCCACGTGCAAGTGAGTACAGAAATAGAAGATTAGACAGATGAATGTGTGGCTGGAAATATGGCGCAGGAGGAAGGGTTTTAGATTCCTGGGACACTGGGACTGGCTCTGGGGGAGATGGCACCTGCACAAACCGGACGGATTGCATGTGAACAGAGCAGGGACCGAGTTCCTTGCGGGTCGTTTTGCTGGTGCTGTTGGGGAGGGTTTAATCTAACTCAACAGGGGTGTGGGAACCAAGAGAGAATATTAGAAAGTAATACTAGGGTGCACAGAATGCTGGGAGAGGCAGATAGCACTAAAATAGAGAATAGTAAGTTAACAGATGGGAGTCAGAGTAAGGGAGCAAGTAGTGAAGTCTAAATCAGGGTTACACTGCACATATGTGAATGCACAGAGTATAGTTAATAAAATTAGGGAGTTACAGGCACAGATTGCCTTGTGGAATTATGATGTTGTGGCGATAATGGAGACCTGGCTTAAGGAAGGGCTGATCTGGGTGTTAAATATTCTTGGTTACAAGGTGTTCAGAAAAGATAGAAAAGGGTTAAGGAGAGTCTTGCAGTACTAGAGAAAGAGGATGTGTCAGAGGAATCAAGGACAGAATCAATTTGGCTAGAGCTAAGGAATAAGAAGGGTGCAATTATATTGCTCGATATAATATATAGGCCACCAGCTAGTGGGAAGGATATAGAGGAACAAATCTGCAAGGAAATTACAGAGGGGTGTAAACATCATAGTGTAGTTATAATGGGGGACTTTGGTTACTTGTATTTTGACTGGGATAGTGGTAGTAAGGGGACAGTGATGGGCAAGCATTCCTAGATTGTGTTCAGGAGAATTTCTTACAGCAGTATGTGTCCAGTCCAACAAGAAAGGAGGCACTGCTAGACCTGGTTCTTGGGAATGAGGTGGGCCAAGTAGATCAAGTGACAGTGGGGGAACATTTAGGGGACAGTGATCATTGTATCATAAGGTTTAGGATGACGGTGGAAAACGACATTGGTCAGTCCAGAGTAAGAATAATCAACTGGCAGGGAGCGGATATCGATGGGGCAAGAATGAAGACGGAAATCAAAGGTTGGCGGGAAAAACAGTAGCTGAACAATGGGCTACCTTCAAAGACGAGATGGTTTGGGCACAGTCAAGGTGTGTTCCCTCAAAAGGGAAGGGTAGGACAAACAAATCCAGAGCTCCCTGGATGACAACAGTGTTAGAAATTAAGTTAAAGAAGAAAAAGTGTGCCTATGGCAGGTGTCAGGTAGTAAAATACAATTGAGAACCAAGCTGAATACAGAAGGTTCAGAAGGGATGTGAAAAAGCAAATACGAGAAGCAAAGAGGGATTATGAAAAAAGACTGGCAACTAACATAAAAGGAAATACCAAAGTATTCTATAAGCACATCAATAGTAAAAGGGTGGTAAAAGAAAGAGTAGGGCCCAGTAGGGACCAAAAAAGGGATTTACACATAGAGGCAAGAGGCATGGCTGAGGTGTTAAATGAATACTTTGCATCTGTCTTTACCTACAAGATAGATGCTGCCCAGGCCATGGTGACAGAGGAGGAAACTCAGTCACTAGAGGGGTTTAAAATTGATAAGGAGGAGGTATTGGATAAGCTGTCGGTACTTAAAGTTGATAAGGACCAGATGAGATGCATCCAAAAATATTGAAGGAAGTGAGAGTGGAAATTGCAGAGGCACTGGCAATAATCTTTGAATGTTCCCTGGATTCAGGGGAGGTGCTAGAGGACTGGGGAATTGCAAACATTACTTCCTTGATCAAAAAAGGCTGTGCAGATTTGTCCTGCAATTACAGACCAGTCAGTTTAACTTTGGTGGTGGGGAAACTTCAAGAAACAATTATTCCGTATAGAATTAATAGTCACATGGAAAAATTTGGATTGATTTGGATTTTTGAAGAGGTAACAAAGATGGTTGATGAGGGCAAGGCCATTGATATGGTGTACATGGATTTCCAAAAGGCGTTTGATACAGTGCCACACAACAGACTTGTGAGGAAAGTTATAAGTCATGAAATAAAAGGGACAGTAGCAACGTGGATACAAAATTTGCTGAGGGATAGGAAACAGAGAGTAATAGTTAATGGGTATTGTTGGGCTGGAAGAAGGTTTGTAGTGGAGTTCCCCAGGGGTCGGTATTGAGACCCTTGCTTTTCCTGATATATATAAATGATCTAGATCTTGGTGTGCAGGAGACAATTTCAAAGTTTGAAGATGACACAAATATTGGGAGAATTGTAAACTGAGGAGGACAGTGTGGAACTTCAAAAGGACATTGACATATTGGTGGAGTGGGCAGATAGTTGGCAGATGAAGTTCAATGCGGAGAAGTATGAGGTAATACGTTTTGGTACAAAGAACATGGAGAGACAGTATAAAATAAAGGATACTATTCTAAAGGGTGTGTAGGAGCAGAGAGACCTGGGTGTATATGTACATAAGTCATTAAAAGTGGCAGGACAGGTAGAGAGAACTGTTTCAAAAGCATACAGTATTCTAGGCTTCATTTGATCGAGGCATAGAGTACAAGAGCAGGGAGGTTATGATGAACTTATATAAGACACTGGTTAGCTGGAGTATTGTGTACAGTTCTGGGCGCCACACTATAGGAAGGATGTGAATGCATTGGAGAGAGTGCAGAAGAGGTTTACGAGAATGGTTCCAGGGATGAGACACCTCAGTTATGAGGAAAGATTAGAGAAGTTGGGACTGTTTTCCTTGGAGAGGAGAAGTCTACGAGGAGACTTGAAAGAAGTTTTCAAAATCATGAGGGCTCTGGACAGAGTCGATAGGGAGAAACTTTTCCCGTTCATAAACGGATCGAGAACCAGAGGGCACAGTTTTAAAGTGTTTTGCAAAAGAAGCAAATGCGAGGTGAGGAAAAAACTTTTTCAAAGCGAGTAGTTAGGATTTGGAATGCACTTCCTAAAAGTGTGGTGGAGGCAAGTTCAATTGAGGTATTCAAGAGGGCATTGGATGATTATTTAAATAGAAACAATGTACAGGGTTACAGGGAAAAGGCAGGAGATTGGCGCCAAGTTAAAATGCTCAGAGAGCCAGTGCAGACACAATGGGCTGAATGGCCTCCTTCTACAAGATAACAATTCAGTGATTCTGGGATCAGGCTTGACCAGCAGTAACATCTGCTGGGATCATAACAACAGCCACTTTTGGCCTGTGACTGCAGACCGCTATACACAGTGGATGCAGATTTATGATAATAGACAGAACCAGGCCATTGAACCTATCAGGCCTGTGCTCCTAACTCTCTACACATCAGTCTAGCCCCACTCTCCAGTTCACTCCCCATACTCTTTTAATATTCCTTAATTTCAATTATCCAGAATTCATTAAAAAAAAAGGCAAAATCTGAAACACAAACAACATTATGGAATATTCCAGCAGGAACCTAGGCCCAGGGCCCGGGTTGGAAGCAGGTTAACGTTCAGGTGTGTGGAGTTCAGGTGACTCCAGGCCCAGGAGCAGACAGAGTGGGGAAGCAGTACTCAGTAGGGAATTTGGTGCGGGTGGGAATTTCATACAGAGCGGGAAGGAGTTGCTGCTTTTTATGCCTTTTTTCAACTTTCAATAGCTGGTGAGTATTCTCCTTCTGCCTGCAAGCTAGGAGACTGTAACATACTATTCCTTTTACTAACTAAATTAACAATTAATTGACTAATTAAATAAATAATGTTAGACAGACATGACAGGGATGGTGGTGTGCCATAACTGCAACATGTGGGAATCTGTGGAATGCACTGTAGTCCCAGACAACCATATCTGCAGTATGTGTCCACAGCTTTAGCAACTTCTGCTCAGAGATACTGAGCTGCAGTCTGAGTTGCAGACATTGCAGGATATCGTGGAGGGAGAGAGTTACCTGGATACTTTGTTCTGGGAGGCAGTCATACCTGTTAGGTTAGGTAGAACTTTAGAGTTGATCAGTGGTCAGGGACAAGAGGCTGTGACTGCAAGTTAAACAGGTATGGGGATCCAGCATGTACTATGAATATACATACGAACATACGAAATAGGAGCAGAAGTAGGCCATTCAGCCCCTCGAGCCTGCTGTGCCATTCAATAAGATCATGGCTGATCTTCTTTTATTTCTAATTCCACATTCCTATCTACCCCGATTACCTCTGCCTTAAAGATATTCAATGACCTTGCCTCCACCGCCTTCACAGGCAAAGAGTTCCAAAGTCGCATGATCCTCTGAAAGAAAAATTTCTCCTCATCTCTGTCCTAAAAGGACAACTCCTAATTTTAAAACAATGCCCCCTAGTTCTGGACTCACCCACATCATTTCAGTGTCCACCTTGTCAAGACCATTCAGGATCTTATATACTTAAATCAAGTCACCCCTCGCTCTTCTAAACTCCAGTGGCAACAAGCCCAGCCATCCAACCTACCCTCATAAGACAACCCACTCATTCCAGGTACTAATCTACTAAACATCCTCTGAACATCCTTCGTTAAATAAGGAGACCAAAATTGGACACAATATTCAAGATGTGGTCTCACCAATGCCCTGCATAACTGAAGTATAACATCCTTATTTTTATGTTCAATCCCTCTCGTAATAAAGGGTAGCATTCTAATAGCCTCCTTAATTACTTGTTGTACCTGCATACTAACTTTTTGTGACTCATGCACTAAAACACCTAGATCCCTCTGCACCATGGAATTTCTTCAGCCCTTGACTTTGACCAACAGGTAGTGTAAGGAACATATCTTTTATTTCTGTTGGGCTGTGGATTTAAAATTGCAATGTAATTTAAAATTACAATTTCGAAACAGTGCCCCTTAGTTCTGGACTCACCCACATCATTTCAGTGTCTACCTTGTCAAGACCATTCAGGATCTTATATTTTAAATCAAGTCACCCCTCACTCTTCTAAACTCCAGTGGCAACAAGCCCAGCCTGTCCAACCTATCCTCATAAGACAACCCATTCATCCCAGATACTAATCTACTAAACGTCCTCTGAACATCCTTTACAATTACAATGTAATTTAAAATTACTATGCAGTTTGAAAGACATGTCCACTGGAACAGGGTGAGGGATATATACAATGTTACAGTCCTGGAACAGAGTATGCCATGAAAGACAGGGTGGTGCCAGAAAGGAGTCCTAGACCAAGGGTGCTGCCTGACAATAGCATTTTAATTGGCTCCTGACCAGATGACCAAGTTTTGTGTGAGTGCAGAATGGAATAGCTCCTAGTCTGAAAGGAACAAGACCTAAAACCTCTTTCTCCTGTGTGTGGAAGATTCCAGTAATTCCACAATAATAGCTAGCTGGCTTTTTCTCCCCATATCTCTATAACCTGCTCTCTCTCAGAAAACCCCTGTCAAGAGGCAAAGGGGAAAATCACTATTAGAGACATTGAAAAGTTCAACCAGTGAACTAAATACTGAAAGTGCTGGAAGACTACCTCATGTCATCAACAAGGAATGAAAGGAATTTGGCAGACATTGATGAAAATCAACCCATCGAATCCTGCACTCCGGAATTGGTGCTGTTGAACCGTTTTATCCCACCCTTAAAATCCATGCTTTTGTGTGTCTTATGTGTCTTGTATGTGTGTGTATAGGGATTTAAGAAGGGGGTAGAGTTTAAGTTATGGTGTTAGAAATTAGCAGTTCATATTTCTTTCTTTTGCCACTGGTTAATGACAGTTTGTTCAAGAAACAGTTCTTTACTTATTAAGTTTACAAACCTGGTGCTCATATTCTGTTAACCTAAATTAAACAGGTAGAATTGAGACAATCTGGTGGTTTGATCAAACTTTTTCACATTTGTCGCGGCTCGGGAAGCAGTAGGGCTTGATATTACAGCGCATTATCCCCAGTGAGCTGTGACAATACAAGGTGCTTGCTACTCATGTGGATGAGATCAAGGGCTGCAGGGTGAATAAGCAAACTTACCATGGCACCATGGTGCAAGAATCCTTTCAAGTTGGTAGGGCAAAAAGGAATATAGTAGTGATAGGGAATGTGAGGTTTGTTCTATAATAAATGGCTGAGTAAATTGAGCCCATACTCACTGGAATTTAGAAGGATGAGAGGTGATCTCATTGAAACAAACAAGATTCTGAAGAGGGTTAATAGGGTAGACTGGGAAGTTGTTTCTCCTGGTTGGGGAATCTAGATCACAGGGGCATGATCTCAGGATAGTGGGACAATCATTTAGGACTGAGGATGAAAATGGTCACAGGGATGTCTCGGTGATAAAAAAATTTATTGGACTTGGAAGGGCAGTGCACAAGGATGTTTTTGAGTGAGGTAAGAGGGATGACAAGGTGAGATGCTCAAAAGAGGAGAAAGTGCCAGACAAGTGGAGGGTCAGGCCAAGGTGTGATCTTCTGATAAGCACCACACCATCACCGCAACGGTCTTGACAGGGTGAGCGGCGGAAGCTGTAGCTAGGCAGGGAGGCTTCATTAAATGGGAAGGTGCCGCTACCCCTCAGTTAGGTTTCCGGTAAGCCATGATGTTGATGCAATCACACACAATAAACTCATAGATGGCAAGGCCCTTGTTCATAAGTGGACAGACATTCTGGAGGGGATCATGTAGACAGGTGGTGAGAGATGATCCACTGGCAGAGCTGACAAGGTCAGCAGTGGGAAGGGTGAGTTGGATGGAAGTTGATTGGCAAGGTTAGTCCCCAGCGGGCACAATAGGCTAGGCTAGAATGGGATGGAACAATTGGGGTTGCTGCTCATAATGGGCCAGTGCCAAGTGCCTTGATAAGCCCTTAAAGCATGCCAAGAAAGGCACAGAGGGAAGCTGTAGGCTTATCTAACAGGGAATCAAGCCTGCCTTGCTAGCAAGAGAATAGGAAGGTATAGGGAATTGGGAGAGCAGAGTGCCTGAGAGTGGAGAAATGAAAAGAAGCATGACAACAGAGAGTCCAGGAAGGATAAAGAGATGAGAAGAGCAAAGGTGGAAATAGATTGATGGGTTTCGGACTAGAGTGGCATCCAAAATGTGTGCAAAAGGAAGATTGCACTTGCCGAGAGGGAGTGCAATAAGATTCATTAGATTGATTCCTGGGATGAGATGATTGTGCTTTGAGGAAAGGTTCAGTAGGTGTTATGACCAATGCAGTTGGTACAGTTGAGTTATTTAAAAATCCCAGAGGGAAACTTTAAACAACTGTCATATCCTATAATTTTAAGTGTTATGTTTGAGATGAAACTCTAAATTCAGGAATCAGACCACCAGCTCTCGAGGTTTTACATTAAATTAAATGTAACATTTTATTAATTTACACAGGTTAAACTATATATACACATGGCTACAAATTACTACCATCATAACTATTAACAAATTCCCAAACTAATCTCCATTAAGGCAACAGCAACCCATAGATTTAACCAAATACCAGGTAAAGCATTTTCATCTTATGAATTCAAAATGAGGTTCTTTTCACTTTGATTCCTGAGGAGACAGTTGGAGGCTGACAGATGCTGTTGATCTTACATTGCCTCTGTCCTGCACAGACAAAACTGCTGAAATTATACCTAGCACCATTCATTGAATGTAAATTCTCATTGTATCACCAGCCTCTTTGAACTCCACCTTTTAACAATAAAACCCCTTTCATTGTACCAATTTTATTAGTAATATAAACATATTGCTTGGTATCTGCTAGCTAGGTGGTAGTTTTCACCCCACTTCTTGAATGCTGTATTCAAAAAATGCAAATGCACGCTATCACTCTTGCATATCAAAACTAATACACATCAAAGTACCCAGACCAGCTGGCTTTAATCCAATTAAGACACACCCACATACTAAACCTCTATTTTAAAAGGAAAATATTTTCCAATAATATTATACACATTAATAACTTCATGTCAGTAGGCTAGGTCTATATATCCTACAATTTAGAAAAATGAGAGGTGATCTAATTGAAACATACAAATATTCTTAGAGAGTAAATGCTGACAGGCTGTATCCCTCTAGCCGGGGTGTCTAGAACTAGGGGCCACAGTCTGAGAATAGGGGGTCAGTCATTTAGAACTGAGATGAGAATTTTTTCACTCCAACAGTTGTGAACCTTCAGGATTGATGGATGGAGATTGAAGGATGGGGTTTGATGGATGGAGGTTGATGGACAGGGATTGATGGATGGGAATTGAAGGATAGAGATAGATGGACAGGGATTGAAGGATAGAGATTGTTGGATGGGAATTGAATGATGGAGATTGAAAGACGGAGATTGATGGACAGGGATTGATGCACAGGGGTTGAAGGATGGGTACTGGTGGACAGGGATTGAGGGATGGGGATTGAAGGATAGAGGTTGATAGACGGGGATTGATGGACGGGGGTTGAAGGATGGGTACTGGTGGACAGGGGTTGAAGGATGGGTATTGGTGGATGGGGTTTGATGGATGGGGATTGATGGATAGGGATTGTAGGATCGGGATTGAAGGATGGGGAATGAAGAATGGGGATTGAAGGAGGGGGAATGAAAGATGGGGGATGAAGGATGGGGATTGATGGACAGGGATTGAAGGATGGGGAATGAAGGATTGGGAATGAATGATGAGGATTGAAGGATGGGGAATGAAGGGTGGGGATTGATGGACGGGGATTGATTGATGGGGAATGATTGATGGGGAATGAAGGGTGGGGATTGAAAGATGGGGAATGAAGGATGGGAATTGATGGACAGGGATTGAAGGATGGGGAATGAAGGATGGGGTTTGAAGGATGGGAAATAAAGGATGGGGATTGATGGATGAGGAATGAAGGATGGGGATTGATGGACGGGGATAGATGGATGGGGTTCGATGGATTCAGATTTCTTGCTGTCTTTTCTCAGTAATTCCATTACCTCTACACCACGTGACTAGCATGGTGGCAGGAAATACTTGATCCACATGTGAGGAGGCGCCAGTAATGCAATAATTAAAATAAACTTTGATTAACGAACTAAAGCCCTAAAACCTCATATGATTGCCGATGTTATTTCACTCTCCATCGGTGCTAGCTTAATGTCTTCGGCATCCAGATCTTCGCTTGTGCTAGGCCACGGACCGCCTCAACACGTCTAGCGGTCACCATGGTAACGGTCCCAACACGCCCAGCGGTCACCATGGTAACCAGTTCGTCGTCCTTCAGCGGCGATGGCGGTCGAGTGGTTGGCGGCAGCGAAAGAAGAAGTCAGACTGAGTGAGGTAACAGGGCGGAGTACACCCGGATTCATCCGATAAACCGGGAGTGCACCCGGATTCATCCGATAAACCGGGAATAAACCGGATTCATCCGATAAACCGGGAGTGCACCGGATTCATCCGATAAACCGGGAGTGCACCCGGATTCATCCGATAAACCGGGAATAAACCGGATTCATCCGATAAACCGGGAGTAAACCGGATTCATCCGATAAAACCGGGAGTGCACCCGGATTCATCCGATAAACCGGGAGTGCACCCGGATTCATCCGATAAACCGGGAGTAAACCGGATTCATCCGATAAAACCGGGAGTGCACCCGGATTCATCCGATAAACCGGATTCATCCGATAAACCGGGAATAAACCGGATTCATCCGATAAACCGGGAGTAAACCGGATTCATCCGATAAACCTGGAGTGCACCCGGATTCATCCGATAAACCGGGAATGCTCCGGATTCATCCGATAAACAGGGAGTGCACTCGGATTCATCCGATAAACCGGGAGTACACCGGATTCATCCGATAAACCGGGAGTGCACCCGGATTCATCCGATAAACTGGGAATAAACCGGATTCATCCGATAATCCGGGAGTAAACCGGATTCATCTGATAAACCGGGAGTGCACCCGGATTCATCTGATAAACCGGGAATGCACCGGATTCATCTGATAAACCGGGAGTGCACTCGGATTCATCCGATAAACCGGGAGTAAACCAGATTCATCCGATAAACCGGGGGTACATCTGGATTCATCCGATAAACCGGGAGTAAACCGGGTTCATCTGATAATCCGGGTGTAAACCGGATTCATCCGATAAACCGGGACTACACTTGGATTCATCCAGTAAACCGGGGGTACATCTGGATTCATCTGATAAACCGGGAGTATACCCAGATTCATTTGATAAATGGGGAATGCAGCCGGATCCATCTGATAAATCTGGAGTACACCCAGATCTATCTGATAAACCGGGAGTATAAAACAGAATGCTGCAGAAGCTGGAAATCTGAAATAAAAACAGAAGAAGCTGTAAAAGCTCAGCAGATCTGGCAGCATCAGTGGAGAGAGAAACAAGAGTTAACATTTCAAGTCCGTATGACTTCTTCAGAGCTAAAGAGAAGTAGAAGTGTGATTGCTGTTATACTGTTTAAGATGGGGTGGAGCAGGTGAAGCAAGATAGAAGGTCAATGATATGTGGGAGCTAAGGAGAGATTGACAAATATGTCATGGACACAAGACAAAGGGAATGTTAATGGTGCTGGTAAGGACTAAAGAAGGTGCTGAGAGTAACAGAATGTGTTACTAGCAGAACAAGGATGAGCGAGCACTCTGTGAAAACACAGCATAAAAAGAAGTGACAGATGGCCATGCTGGGAGTGGGGGAGGGGGAAAGGACCAAAAAGATGAATAAATAAAAAATAAAAATGAAAATAAATAGGAATAAAAATTTAAAATATATATATAATAATATGGGATTAGAGTCACTGCCACTTCTCTTCCAGGAATGTCTTCTCTCCGTCAAGATTTCCACTTGTCTTTCACCCTGTTCACCTTCATTGCTTTCCTCCTTGTGTTTGACAAGGTGTTTACCAAAACTTGCTTCCCACAGCCATATTTCCTTCTTCAGTGACTGTCTCCATCCTTGACTTACCACACATGGATTCCAGCTGAAGTTCCATGCCTCATGTTTCAAATCTACCCAGCATTACAGGCGTCTCTGGGACATACAACGTTCCTCGGATTGCTGTTCTCGCTGCATCCTGAGATCCACACTCAGCGCCATGCACTGCCATATGAACATACTTGACCTCTCTCTCCAGCAGCACCAACTCACCCTATCTCAGAGCTGTCCTTGACCTCAGTTTGACCCCAGTTTCATTTTGCCTTAACAAGAAACTTTGTCTCTTCCTTTCAGGCACTAAGGAACGCAAGCTCCAACAACTCATTGGTACCAACACCCACCCGGGACCCTCCACCCTTTCCGGTCCCTCTGACCCCCATCCCTTCTTCTAATCCCAGCCCTTGCCGTGTATTCACCATACCCACTGACCTTCCCCTCACTGATGCTGAACCTTCTGTACTCAGCAAAGGACTCAGTTTCATCCCCTTAAGCCGTCACCTCAATGAGTTTCAGGCTCGTCACGATGCTGAAGTCTTTCTTGGTCGCTTTTGTCTCTGTGCTCACCTCTTTGGGCAGGAGTCTTTCCCCCATTCAATAGATCCTTTCACCTGCCTCCAGTGTTCTCCCTCTATCTGGACCCCTCCCTCTGGTCTCTTACCTACTGTCGATCTTTTCATTGAGAACTGTCAGCGTGACATCAGCCATCTTAATTTCTCTGCTCCTCTCACCCACTCCAACCTGTCCCCTTCTGAACTTGCTGCACTCCATTCTCTCAGGTCCAACCCTGACTTTGCTACCAAACCTGCCGACAAGGATGGTGCTGTTGTTGTCTGGCGTACTGACCTCTACCTCGCAGAGGCTGAGCGCCAACTCTCAGACACTTATGCCTACCTCCCCTGGATCATGACCCCACCACTGAACATCAAGCCATTGTTTCCAGGACTGCCACTGACCTCATCTCCTCTAGGGGTCTTCCCTCCACAGCTTCCAACCTCATAATCTCCCAACCCTCACAGCCTGCTTGTACCTCTTCCCAAAATCCACAAACAGGACTATCCTGGTAGACCCTTCATGTCAGCCTGTTCCTGCCCCAGAGAACTCATTTCTTCCTATCTTGACTCCATTCTCTCTCCCCTTATTCAGTCTCTTCCCACCTACATTTGTGATCCTGCTGATGCCCTACATCATATCAACAACTTTCAGTTCAATGGTCCAAACCACCTCCTGTTCACCACGAACTTCTAGTCCCTCTACACCTCCATTCCCCACCAGGATGGTCTGAGGGCCCTCCACTTCTTCCTTGAACAGAGACCCGAACAATCTCCATCCACCACCACTCTCCTTTGCCTGGCTGAGCTTGTTCTGTCACTGAACAATTTCTCCTTTAACTTGTCTGACTTCTTCCAAATAAATAATGTGGCTGTGGGTACCCACATAGGCCCCAGTTATGCTTGATTTTTGTGGGGAATGTTGAACATTCTTTGTTTCAGTGCTAATCAGGCCCCCTCCCACAATTTTGTTTTTGGTACATCGATGACTGTTTTGGTGCCACTTCATGGTCTCATCTGGACCTGGAAAAATTTATTGATTTTGCTTCCAATTTCCACCTTTCACCTTCATTAGGCCCATCTCTGACACCTCCCTTCCCTTCCTTGACCTCTCTGTCTCCATTTCTGGTGATAGACTGTCCACCAATATTCATTACAAGCCCACCTACTCCCACAGCTACCTTGACTGCAACTCCTCACACCTTGCTTCCTGTAAGGACTCCATCTCATTCTCTCAGTTCCTCCACTCCATCACATCTGTTCAGATGATGCAACTTCCAAAATGACGCTTCTGACACGTCTTTCATTTTCCTTAACCGAGGGTCCCCTCCACTATGGTTGACAGGGCCCTCAACCGTGTCCGACCCATTTCCTCACCTCTTCCCTCACCCCTTCCACTCTCTCCCAGAACCATGACAGGGGCCCCCTTGTCCTCACTTTTCACCCCACCAGCCTCCACGTTCAAAGGATCATCCTCCACCACTAAACACATCTTCCCCAATGCCACCCCCACCCTGTCAGCATTCCGTAGGGACTGTTCCCTCCGTGACACTCCGGTCCACTCCCAACTCCTCATTCTGTTCCCATGGCACCTTCCCATGCATCGCAGAAAGTGCAACACCTACCCCTTTACCTCCTCCCTTCTCACCATCCAAGGCCCCAAACACTCCTTTCAGGTGAAGCTGTGCTTCACTTGCACCTCCTTCAATTTTGTCTTCTGCATTCACTGCTCCCATTGCGGTCTCCTCTACATTGGCAAAACTAAATGCAGACTGGATGACCGTTTTGAGGAACACCTTCACTTAGTCTGCAAGCATGACCCAGACCTTCCTGTCACTTGCCATTTCAATACACCATCCTGCTCTCATGCCCACATGTCTGTCCTTGGCCTGCTGCAATGTTCCAGTGAAGCCCAATGCAAACTGAAGGAACAGCACTTCATCTACCGATTAAGCACTTTAAAGCCTTCCGGACTTTACATTGAGTTCAACAACTTCAGACCATGAATTCTCTCCTCAGTCTGTACTCCTTTTTTAATCCTATATTTTTATTTATATATTTACTTTTTATTTTAAATTTTTATTTTTGTTTTTTATTTATTCATTTTTTCTAATCCTTTTTCCCCACCAACATCCCCCCAACCCTCCACAGGGCCATCTGCCACTTGTTTCTATGTTGTGCTTTCACAGAGCACTCACCCTTGTTCTGCTATTAACACATTCTGCCACTATCAGCACTGTTAGGCAATAGAGATAGTTTAAGTAAGTTACGTGTTTGGGTTTGTTAAGAATAAGGTATATTTTAAGTTTACATTTAATTTATATTTTTCCTATTTGTGGGTTAAAAGGTGAAACCTGGGATCTAGTTTCATTTTTGAGTGGAGACAGCAGGCCTAAAGGTCAAAGCAAAGGTCTAACAATCTGTTTGTATACCTGCATTTCTAACGAGATTTTTACAACTCTTGAAGAGAAGTTAAAGCAAACACAAGAGTAGAAAAACTGTGCTGTTGCCTAGCAACAGGGGTCCAGAGAGGGAGGCCCCACCCACACACACACACACACACAGAGAAAAAGCAGCAGTTTGAGTTCAGTTGTAAACAACTGCCAGGGAGAGACTGCAGCAGAGGGATAGATAGCAAGTCCCAAAGTGAAGTTAAGCCAAGACTCCAGAGAAGCAGTCTACTGGGAGAGGGAACTGCAGAGAGTAGATTTCCAAAAAGAACTGAAAGGTCCCAGGAACAAGAGTAAGACAGAAACAGGAGAAAGCCCCAAGAAGACCTTCTAGTCAAAGGAAGGACAGGAACCTGGAAAAGGCCCTGTTAGGTGAAGTTAAGAGTGAGGGGCAGAGAGGAAGCTTAAAGAAACAAATGCTGCAGGAAGCAGATTTAAAGTGATATAGGTGTGCGAGAAGCCAGAAGGTCCAAGGAGACAGCTGAAGGTCTGTAACATTTTACTATGGACATGTGAAGCAGTGATGTAATGTTAACAGCTGAGTCAGTGAGAGAGAGTGCGTGGAAGAAAGCTTGAATGCACGTGATGATCCAGGGGAGAGGAACATTGGAAGGAGAGTTTGAAACCCTGGAGGTGAACCCTTACGGAAGGCATCTGAGAGAAACCATCAGTTTGGGAGAAAATTCCAAAGCAAGTTCTTGTAGAGTGGAGATTTGAAACCCTCATGTGAAAGACAGAGTTCAGTGAGACTGGTTGGCTCATGGTGTGACAAGGGTTTGGGCGAGTTCAGGAAAGATCCATAGCATCTGGTTGAGATGGCATCTGTTACTTGGTTTCAGAATGCGGTGTGTCTGACCACAGGTCACCTATTGGTTTACATGGACTATGTACTTATTGTAAACATTAGAGTATAAGATAGTTTTTGCAACTTGTGTTAATCTTACACATCTGTATATATCTGTAAAGGTTTGGTTGTGGGTGAAGGAGTAATGTAATATAATTCATCTTCTCTGGTTTAATAAATTATTTTGTTAAAAGTTCATCAGCTGACTCCTGTGACTCTGTTCAGTAGCTACTCTCCATGTATCTAAACAAACAATTAAAAGTTAGGATCTATCAAGCTGGGTTCCACCCTGGGTTCAGGCTTGTCCAGTGATAACATCAGCTGGGGATCATAACAGCACCTTCTTTAGTCCTACCATTACCATTAACATTCCCTTTGCTGTGTGCCCATGATATCTTTGTTAATCTCTCATTAGCTCCCACCTATTCCTGATCTTCTATCTTGCTTCACCTGCTCCACTCCCTCTTAAACAGTATAAAACCCATCACATTTGTACTTCTCTTTAGCTCTGAAGAAGAGTCATATGGACTTGAAACGTTAACTCTGTTTCTCTCTCCACAGAGGCGCTGAGTTTTTCCAGCAATTTCTGTTTTAACACCAGGAGTACACCCAGATTGATTTGATAAACCGGGAATACAGCCGGATTCATTTGATAAACTGGGGGTAGACTTGGATTTATTTGATGAGCCGGAAGCACACCCAGATTCATCTCAAAAACCAGGAGTATCCTGACTTCATTTGATAAATGGGAGTGCACCCGGATTCATCTGATAAAAACTGAGAGTACACCTGGATCCATTTGATAAACCGGGAGTACACCCAGATTCACTTGATAAACCAGAGTGCAGCCGGTTCTATCTGACAAACCAGGAGTACTCCCAGATTGACCTGATAAACCGGGAGTACACCCGGATTCATCTGATAAACCGGGAGTACACCCAGATTCATTTGATAAACCGGGAGTGCAGCCAGATCCATCTGATAAACTAGGAGTACAACTACAGCTGAATTCAGGAGGTGGGGTGAGAGTGAATGCTCTTGATATCAAGGCAGCATTTGACCGAGTTTGGCATCAATGTGTCTAGCAAAACTGGAGTCGAAGGGAATTGGGGGAAAACTCTCCGCTGGTTGGAGTCATACCTAGCACAAAGCAAGATGGTTGTGGTTGTTGGAGGTCAATCATCTCAGGTCCAGGACATCACTGCAGGAGTTCCTCAGGGTTGTGTCCTCAGCCCAACCATCTTCAGCTGCTTCATTAATAACCTTCCCTCCATATAAGGTCAGAAGTGGGGATGTTCGCTGATGATTGCACCAGGTTCAGCACCATTTGCAACTCCTCAGACACTGAAGCAGCCTGTGTCCATGTGCAGTAAGACCTGGACAATATTCAAGCTTGGGTTGATAAATGGCAAGTAACATTTGCACCACACAAGTGCCAGGCAATGTCCATCTCTAACAAGAGAGAATCCAACCATCTGCTCTTGACATTCAATGGCATTACCACTATCAACATCTTGGGTTATCATTGACCAGAAATTAAACTGAAACAGCCATATAACTACTATGACTACAAGAGCAGGTCAGAGGCCGGGAATTCTGCAGAGATTAACTCACCTTCTGATTCCACAAAGCCTGTCTGGATCGTTACAGCTTCAACAACACTCAAAAAGCTTGACACCATCCAGGACAAAGCAGCCCACTTGATTGACTCCCCATCCGTTTCCTCCACCACCAATGCACAATAGTAGCAGTGTGTACCATCTACAAGATATACTGAAATAATTCACCAAGGCTCCTTCAACAGTATCATTCAATCCGACGACCACTAGAAGGACAAGGGCAGCAGATGCATGGGAACACCACCACTTGCAAGTTCCCCTCCAAACCACACACCATCATGACTTGGAACTATATCACCATTCCTTCACTGTTGCTGGGTGAAAATCCTGGAACTCCCTTCCTAATAGCACTGTGGGTGTACCTACACCACATGGACTGCAGCAGTTTAAGAAGGCAGCTCACTACCACCTCCTCAAGGGCAATTAGGGATGGGCAGTAAATGCTGGCCTAGCCAGCGACGCCCACATCCTGTGAAAGTATAAAAAAATTCATCTGACAAACGGAGATTACATCTGGATTTGTCTAATGAACCAGAAGTATACCCGATTAATCTAATTCTCAGATTCTTGAACAGCAAGCAGGTGAAAGGTTATTGAGAATAGGTGGAAATGTGGAGTTGAGGTTACAGTCAGATCAGTCATGACCCTATTGAATGGCAGGCAGGCACGAGGTGCCAAGTGGCCTCCTGCTGCTCCTAATTTGTATGTTCATAATAACCCAGGAGTACATCCAATTCATCTGATAAACCCAGAGTAGACCCAGATTCATCTGATAAATCAGGAATAAAATCGATTCTTCTAATAAACCGGGAGTATATCCGATTCTTCTGAAAAACCAGGAGTTTGATTGATCTGATAAACCAGGTGTACACTTGGATTCATCTGATAAACTGGGAGTGCAGCCGAATTCATGCAAAAAACCAGGACTGCACCCGGATCCATCTGATATACCAGGAGTACACCCGTATTCATCTAATAAATCGGGAGTAAACCCGATTCATCCAATAAACCAGAGTGTGCCCGGATTCACCTAATAAGCCGGGAGTACACCCAGATTCATCTGATAAAGCTGGAGTACACCCAGATCCATCTGATAAACCGGGAGTACACCCACAGCTGAACTCCAGAGGTGAGGTGAGAGTGACTGCCCTTGACATTAAGGCCGCATTTGACTGAGTGTGGCATCAAGGAGTCCTAGCAAAACTGGAGTCAAAGGGAATTGGGGGGGAAACTCTCCGCTGGTTGGAGTCATACCTAACACACAGCAAGATGGTTGTGTTTGTTGGAGGCCAATCATCTCAGTTCCAGGACATCACTGCAGGAGCTCCTCAGGATAGTGTCCTAGGCCTAACCATCTTCAAATGCTTCCTCAATGACCTTCCCTCTATCATAAGGTCAAAAGTGGGGATGTTCACTGATGATTGCACCATATTCAGCACCATTCACGACTCCTCAGATACTGAAGCAATCCATATCCATATGCAGCAAGACCTAGATAATATTTAGGCTTGGGCTGATAAATGACAAGTAGTCATTTGTGCCACACAAGTGCCAGGAGTACATCCGATTCTTCTGAAAAACCAGGAGTACACCCGGATTCATCTTTTTAAAAATTCATTAATGGGATATGGGCATTGCTGGCTAGGCCAGCATTTATTGCCCATCCCTAGTTGCCCTTTTGAGAAGGTAGTGGTGAGCTGTCTTCTTGAACCGCTGCAGTCCATGTAATGTAACCCACAGTTAGGGAGGGAGTTCCAGGATTTTGACCCAGCGACAATGAAGGAACGGCAATACTTTTCCAAGTCAGGACGGTGAGTGGCTTGGAGGGGAGCTTCCAGGTGGTGGTGTTCCCATGTGTCTGCTGCCCTTGTCCTTCTAGATGGTAGTGGTCGTGGGTTTGGAAGGTGCTGTCGAAGGAGCCTTGGTGAATTCCTGCAGTGCATCTTGTAGATGGTACACACTGCTGCTTCTGTGTGTCGGTGGTGGAGGGAGTGAATGTTTTTGGAAGAGGTGCCAATCAAGTGGGCTGCTTTGTCCTGGATAGTGACAAGCTTCTTGAGTGGTTGTGGAGCTGCACTCATCCAGTCAAGTGGGGACTATTCCATCACACTGTGGACTTGTGCCTCCTGGATGGTGGACAGGCTTCGGGGACTCAGGAGGTGAGTTACTTGCTGCAGGACTTTTAGCCTCTGACCTGCTCTTGTAGCCACAGTACTTATGTGGCTAGTCCAGTTCAGTTTCTGGTCAATGGTAACCCCCAGGATGTTAGTGGGGGATTCAGTGATGGTAACACCACTGAATGTCAAGGGGCGATGGTTAGATTTTCTCATGTTGGAGATGGTCATTGCCTGGCACTTGTGCGGCCCGAATGTTACTTGCCACTTGTCAGCCCAAGCCTGGATATTGTCCAGGTCTTGCTGCATTTGGGACATGGACTGATAAACCGGGAGTATACCTGGATCCATCTGATGTACCAGGAGTACATCCCTATTCATCTAATAAATCGGGAGTATACCCGATTCATCCAATAAACCGGAGTGTTCCCAGATTCATCTAATAAACTGGGAGTTCACCCAGATTCATCCGATAAACCGGGAATACACCAATTCATTTAATAAACCTGAGTACACCCAGATTCATCTTCATAAATGAGGAGTGCACCGATTCAGCTAGTAATCCGGCACTGGACCCTAACCTGAATTAATATAATAAACTGGGAGTGGACTGGATTAATGTGAAGTGAACGGATGTCAATGGGAGTGAGGGGATAAAGCTTCTTTTATCTCACTATTGGTTTTAATCCCACTAATGGACTTGGCCCAAACTGTTTTGTAGAGGAATCACTCTATAATGATTACTGCTGAGACTGACATGTGTATTGTTTCTTATGTAGGATTGGCAGGAATTTAGCAGAGAACTATTTGATGTGGTGCTCCAACAGTTGGCAGAAAGCCATGTTGATTTCTTCACGGATTTATCTGCATCTGAAAAAGCACTCCTCGTAGAGCGAGCTGCCAAAACGATCAATGGGGGTAAGATTGTGGCATTGGAAAAATCACAAGTCAAGATGACAGAAATTTGAACTCTTGTTTCTCTCTCCACAGATGCTGCCAGACCTGCTGAGTATTTCAAGCATTTTCTGGTTCATTTGTGACAGAACACATAGTGGGTATAAGCTACGCTGTGCATAGGTCTGTGTCGGATAGATTGTGGATGAGTATTTTCAGCTGTCAGGAAGCTATGTCTATCATGGATTATAAGGGACTGCCAAGTGGCAATAATTCACTGTAGGCTTCACTCTTCTTTCCTTATTTATTTTTATTTTGTCACTTGCTATTTCTCTTACTTTTCACAGACTACCTGACTTTTCTTGCTTTCTCTGATAAGCAAATAAGAGAAAACAAAAAAAAACTGCTGAAAGTCATCTATTAAAATTATACAAGGTGATTTTAACCCTTGCTGCGCTGTGTAAACCAGGCAGACCACCAGTTAAGATCAGCTGAGGGGACTCAGCTGCCGACGCCCCTTAGTTTTTATTGTAACCTATTTTTCTGAATAGGCAAGCAGGACACCAGCCACAAACAGTCAGCCTCTTCTTTAAAGTTGCAGTTTGGGCTCCAATTATGTTTTTGGGGCGAGACAGCTAACTTAACCAGAAGCCTATGTGTGACAACTAATTTAAACAGAGATCTGTGTGGGGAAACTACTGTAACTTAAAAGTTTCACTAAACTAGAGAGAAAGGGAGCCGAGGCCAGAAGAGCCCAAAGGTAAGTTTACTTTCCTTGTTAGGTCAGGAAGCATAGGAATATTCCTCCACAATCAAAATTGATTTGCCAAACCCCCTGAAAGGTTTTGATTCAGTGGATTCAAAGAATGTTTCCTCTTCTGGGGAAGAGCATAACTAAAAGCCATCAATATATGAGAATGTGGAACTTGCTACCACAGGGAGCGGTTGAAGCGAAGGTGTAAATGCATTAAAGGGAAATCTAGACAAGTGTATGAGGGAGAAGGGAATATATGTTATGGTGGTAGATTTAGATGAGGAAAATGGGAGGAGGCTCGAATGGCGTGGACTGGTTTGGCTGAATGGCCTGTTTCTGTGCCATATATCCAATGTAACCAATCCTACGTAATCCAGGTAAGGTCTGAAATCCTTGATCTCATACTCCAGCCACACAATGTGGGGAAGACAGGATGTCTCCAGAAGTCACACTCACAGGCAGGCAGCCAGCCATCAGCAGCCCTGAAATGAAGAAGATGCAGACTAAAGGCAGGCACCAATTTTAGTCCAAGTATTGTCATTACTCTTATGGAAGTTACACAGTACAATCTATTTATTTACTCAATAAATAATTTGGGAATTAAACATAATTATTTATGACTGTTTTTACCCTCTGCAGGAAATGTCCACAGAGGACTCATGAATCGGATAAACTCTTCCTTGGAGGAACAGATTTGCAACCACCTCACCAGCAAAACGCTACAAACCAAGAGTGAGACAGTTTTGAGTCATGTTCAAGATGGAGTGATGAGTTTGTATCCTTTAACATTCTGGGTGATGTGCACCATGCAAGCACTCAGCTATTAACAACTTCATGTAAAAACATTCTTAGTGTTACAATGAATTTTGTAAATATTTACCTGATGTAATCTATTCATTCCCAGGCTCAACTTGCCAGTTCAGTTAATGACATTAACCCGAATATTTTCTTCTCTGTACTTTTTCTCCCAGAGGGTCAGGAGTCTGTGAAATTCTGTTTCCGAGAGAGCAGGATCATTGAATAGTTTTAAGGCAGAGGTAGATAGATTCTTGACTAACGAGGGAGTCAAAGGCAGACAAGAAAGTAGAGTTGAGGCCAAAATCAGATCAGCCATGATCATATTGAATGGCAGAGCAGGCTCGAGGGGCTGAATGGCCTACTCCTGCTTCTAATTTGTATGTTCATATGTTCGTAACTTTCCTGAACAAGACCTACCAGTAGACATCCTTTGGATCAAGAAATGCGAAACACGGGAATTCACTAACAAGTTCCTTGTGAGAAGCCCCATCTGTCGAATGGCAGGCTTTGAACTACCATGGCAAAGGTTGTCTTTGCTAAACAGGTCTACGACAGACCGAGGCCCCTGTGCAGCCAACCTCCACTATTGGGGCCTCAGTACAAACCCCTAACGCACTGTGGAGAGACACACACAATGCTGCACATTACCGAGGAGTGTCCCTTCTACAGGCTAAATGGCGGACTATTACCTTAAATGCACTAAATGAGGAGGCCTGGCTTTGGGGATTTGCATTTGCTAAATATAAAACCTGGCAGAGCTGGCACATATGGAGATAATTTTTCTTCCTTTCTCATCTGATGCTCTCCATTTCTCCTGATGAAGCTTTGTGAGTGTTAGCAGCTTGTTTCTCCATGGAACTATCGCATCCAAATCTGATTATTTCCTCATCTCACTTGTCCCAGCCATAAGACAGGAAGGAATATATATATGAAAGATATATACATACAATAGAAGAGGGAAAAGGGAAAGAAGGGGGTACAGGGCAAAATCACGATAGAAATTAAAGTTATGGTTTCATGAGTCCAGAATCAAAAGTCCAGTGGCATATGTTTTATATCGATGTCAACCTGGCTACTTCATAAAATTATTACTTTTATTTTAAAAATGGACAAGGCTTTACCTGACTAGCCACGACTCATACCGGAGAAATTTTTAACCTTCACAAACTAGCAGGGACCTCGTTATCTTTAAAGAGGTGCTAATGCCCCCTGTGATAGCTGACAATAAAATTCCAAAGAAATGCACGAACACCCTTTTACATTTCTAAGGCAGAGCTCTGGCCAACCGAGACAGTGGCCTGAATTTTTCAGGCAGTGGGCGAGCTCAGCAGGAGTGGGCAGGGACTGTCACGGAGCCATTTTACATGGGCGGGCCAATTAAGGCCTGCCCAGCGTCAGAAGCGAGTGGAAGCGCTCAGGCTACCTGTGCAGGCAGGGGGAGGAGGGAGAGCCACATGCATGCGAAAGAGCACTTCAATCTCCCTGAGGCATGGAGCTGCCTCAAGGAGATATGAAGAGCTTTTGAAATTATTAAATAAAAGGTTTAAAAATGTATTTAAACATTTCCCCTCATGTGACTATGTCACAAGATAGGACATGTTCTTATATTTATAAAAATCTTTTTATTTATTTAATAAAAGCTTCAGGAAACCTCATCCCGCTTGGCAGTGTTCACAATTACCTTAATTAGTTCCTTAATGCTCTTAATAGGCCGTTTACATATTGGGGGGCGCGCAGCCAACTCCAGCGCACACCCGCCGAACAAAACATCGCAACTCAGCACAATGACATCAGGACACACACCCGACGTCATCACATGTTATTTTACACATCGGTGTGTCGGGCCCGGCCCTGCAAGCTGACTGAAAAATCCTGCCCAGTACGTCTGCAAAGGACAAAAGGGACCCTGACTTCTCTACTAAAACCTCAAGATTATAGACCTGGGAAAATACATCTTTTGTCCAAAGCCCAGGAGAAGAAGTGGAAGGTATGTCACATGACCTCCCACAAGCTGCTAGAACCTGTAATATTTCCGTGTGGAGTTGAACCCAGGCAGTCTACCATTTATCATCTAACAAGTAGCAGCAGAAAGATCTCTGTCCAGGTGAAGCGCCTGGCCCTCATCTACACTGTGAACAACTGGAACATTGGAACTTCTGTATCTGTGCCTTCAAGATTAATTTACCTCTACGTGCCTTCTTCCATCGTGGAAGTCCTCGTTTCTGGAAAGTCGGATCACCCTGCAACAGTTTTAGCCTACTAATTTCTGAAGGAATACACCACTGGACTTTTGATTCTGGATTCTGGACTCATGTGAAACCATAATGCTTATTTTTACCATGGTCTTGCCCTGTATGCCTTTCTTACCGTTATCCCCCTTTTATTGTATGAGTGCAAAAAGGGATGGATGTTGCAAAACCCTTTTCCCACATTTTGTGTGTGTGTGTGAAATAAACCAACCCTCTTATTTTACCTTATCTCAAGTTTGCTGTGGGGTTACTAATAGAGGATTGGATCACTCCAAACTGAAGGTTGGGGAAAACACACCACCACTTATAAAAGGGGGAAAATTAGAAATCAAAAACACCTTTCTGTTTACAAATGGGTAGTGAGAGGAGAAACAAGGGCTGTTTTTAATCCGTAACACATAAGCAGCCACTTGATATTGAGCCCCCTGTCTCCAAATTCAGATCATTTATATGTATTGGTCTTAATTTTGGCCTGAGAGGGGTGAGTGATCACCACTGTTTACAATGTTTACAGAAACTCACCAAGGCTCCTTAGGCAGCACCTTCCAAACCCACGATCGCTACTATCTAGAAGGACAAGGACAGTGGATACATGGGAATAACACCACCTGGAAGTTTCCCACCAAGCCACTCACCATCCTGACTTGCCAAACTTGTGTTTTATACCTCTATGCTAGCTGTCTTGAATGAGCCCATGGCCTGAATCTTTGGCTCGGCGAGTGGGCTGAGCCCCGCTTGCCGAGGCATAAAATGACGCATGGTGACGTCGGGCGGGTGTCCCGACGTCACCGCGCATCATTTAGATTTTCAGTTCGGTGGGCGCACAGCCGACTCGGCTGCGTGTCCACCAAACGGTCAAAGGCCTATTAAGACCATTTAAATATCAATTAAATTAATAAACTGAGCTGCCTGTCCAACCTTAAGGTTGGTGGGCAGGCAAAGAGCCCAGACGGCCTTCGCATTTTTCATGGAACCTCATCCACGGGCAGGATGAGGTTTCATGAAGGATTCATAAATTAAATTTTTTCATTAATGTTCATTGACATGTCCTAGCTCATGTGACACTGTCACATGAGAGGACATGTCTTAAAATTTTTTCTTTCCTTTATTAAACTTTTGGGAACTTGAACTAATCGCCCTGAGGCAGCTCTATGCCTCAGGCAGCTCTATGCCTCAGGGAGATTTCTGCGCTCTTTCATGTGCATGCGCGAAAGAGCGCAGGCCCTGACTCAGGGAAGCCCCTCCCCCACAACACAAGCTTAGCGCTTCCGGTAACGCATCACGATGGGCGGGCCTTAATTGGCCCGCCCCTGTAAAATGGCGGCCCGGACGCGATCAGGGACACCGATCGCGTCCTCACCCGCCCCCGCACAACCCCCCCACCGATGGGGGAAAGTTCTCCCCCATGCCTTTTCCAATGAGTATTAATTTTACCTGGCCGAGACTATCACCTGTACAAGCACATCCTACGTTCTCTTTTTTTTAATTCCTTCACAGGATGTGGGCTTCGCTGGCTGGGCCAGCATTTATTGCCCATCCCTAGTTGCCCTTGAGAAGGTGGTGGTGAGCTGCCTTCTTGAACCGCTGCAGTCTATACGGTGTAAGTGCACCCACAGTACTGTTAGGAAGGGAGTTCCAGGATTTTGACTCAGCAATATTGAAGGAACAGTGATATATTTCCAAGTCAGGATGGTGAGTGACTTGGAGGGGAACTTCTAGGTGGTGGTGTTCCCAACTATCTACTGCCCTTGTCCTTCTAGATTGTAGTGGTCATGGGTTTGGAAGGTGCTGGCGAAGGAACCTCAGTGAATTCCTGCAGTGCATCTTGTAGATGGTACACACTGCTGTTACTGTGCGTCGGTGGTGGAGGAAGTGAATGTTTGTGAATGTGGTGCCAATCAAGTGGGCTGCTTTATCCTGGACAGTGTCAAGCTTCTTTAGTGTTGTGGGGGCTGCACTCATCCAGGCAAGTAGGGAGTATTCCATCACACTCCTGACTTGTACCTTGTAGATGGTGTACAGGCTTTGGGGAGTCAGGAGATGAGTTACTCATCACAGGATTCCAAGCCTTTGACCTGCTCTTGTAGCCACAGTATTTATATGGCTAGTCCAGTTCAGTTTATGGTCAATGGTAACCCCCAAGATGTTGTTAGTGGAGGATTAAGTGATGGTAATGCCATTGAATGTCATGGGGCGATGGTTGATTCTCTCCTTTTGGAGTTGGTCATTGCATGAAACTTGTGTGGCGTGAATGTTACATGCCACTTGTCAGCCCAAGCCTGGATATTGTCCAGGTCTTGCTGCATTTGGACATGGACTGCTTCAGTATCCGTGGAGTCATGAATGATGCTGAACATTGTGTAATCACTTCTGACCTTATGATGGAAGGAAGGTCATTGATGAAGCAGCTGAAGATTGTTGGGCTGAGGACACTACCCTGACGAACTCCTGCAGTGATGTCTTGGAGCTGAGTTAACTGACCTCCAACAACCACAACCACCTTCCTTTGTGCTAGGTATGACTCCAACCAGTGGAGATTTTTCCCCCTGATTCCCATTGACTCCAGTTTTGCTAGGGCTCATTGATGCCACACTCTGTCAAATGCAGCCTTGACATCAAGGGCAGTCACTCTCATCTCAACTCGGGAGTTCAGCTCTTTTGTCCAAGTTTGAATGAAGGCTGTAATGAAGCCAGGAGCTGAGTGGCCCTGGCGGAATACAAACTGGGTGTCAGTGAGCAGGTTATCGCTAAGCAAGTGCCTCTTGATAGCACTGTTGATGACCCCTTCTATTACTTTACTGATGATGGGGTGTAGACTGAAGGTGCGGTAATTGGCCAGCTTGGATTTGACCTGCTTTTTGTGTACAGGACATACCTGGGCAATTTTCCATATAGCAGGGTATATGCCAGTGTTGTAGCTGTACCGGAACAGCGTGGCTAGGGGCGCGGCAAGCTCTGGAGCACAAGTCTTCAGTACTGTTGTCAGGGCCCATAGCCTTTGCAGCAACCAGTGCCTTCAGCCGTTTCTTGATATCACCTGGAGTGAATTGAATTGGCTGAAGACTGGCACCTGTGATGCTGGGGATCTCCGGAGGAGGCCGAGATGGATCATCCGCTCGGCACTTCTGGCTGAAGATTGTAGCAAATGCTTCTGCCATATCTTTTGCATTGATGTGCTGGGCTCCTCCATCATTGAGTGGGGATATTTGTGGATCCTCCTCCTCCAGTGAGTTGTTTAAATGTCTACCATCCATTGGTTGTGGGATCGCTTAGTCATGTCTATCACTTGCTGCTTATGCTGTTTGACATGCAAGTAGTCCTGTGTTGTAGCTTCACCAGGTTGACTCCTCATTTTTAGATATGCCTTGTGCTGCTCCTGGCATGCCGTCCTGCACTCTTCACTGAACCGGGGTTGATCCGCTGGCTTGATGGTAATGGTAGAGTGGGGGATATGCCGGGCCATGAGGCTATAGATTGTGTTTGAGTACAATTCTGTTGCTGCTGATGGCCCACAGCACTTCATGGATGCCCAGTCTTGAGTTACTCGATCTGTTTGAAATGTATCCCATTTAGCACGGTGGTAGTGCCACACAACAAAATGTGACATACTTTTTTTTTGTGTGGCCTTGATTTTCTTCATCCTTTGATCATTAAGCATAAGTTGCAGACCTCTGCGGCATCTAGGCAGTTGCACACTGGTGCATCACCCATGTGTCAGATGCCCTCTTTGCCAAGGCTGGACAAAATGCCAGATTCACTACTGACTGGGGCTTTCTTTGCAGGCTCAAAGGGCACTGGTGCCTAGACCAGTTGGGTGGTACCCTCTAATACCCTCTTGCAAGAGCCTTGTTCATTGTGGTGATCTGCTGCACTCCATAACATGGCCGTCCAGAGAGTTGTGAACTTTGAGGATGGTGAGATCCTGGAAGGCTACAGCCCATCAGGGGAGGAACAGGAGGTAAGAGAGGAGAGGGTGTAATTGGAGATTATACTATACATAGAGGTGGCCTTTTCCTGCCTTCCTCCAGGAAACCTTTTCTTGCCAACCTCCTCTTCCTCGTGGCCTCCAACGTTATATCCAGGTCAACATCAATGAAGCAAGGGCCTGCCCCGCCCTGGATACCAAGCCTCCAGCCCCCTGTGACATTCTGCTTCACTGTGGTGCAATTAAGGCTTTGGCATAAACCACAGATCCCTCCCTCAGGACAACCAACAGACTCAGTAATGGAACCCATGGTAGTCTAAATGACTATCACACTTCATCTGACCCGCCTCCATTCCTGCCCCCGCTGGCTCTAATTGGACAGGATGTCCATATCAATTAAGGGCTCACCGCCACAAAAATCTAAACTTCACTCGGCTCCTATCGGACGTGGATTTCTAATGCAGAAACAGATCCAGCATCTGTTTCCCACCTCCGTGGCAAAAATCCAGCCCCCAGTGTGCATTCGTACACCGGATACTGAGATTAGATATCTTGATAATACATTGACAGCACATTTAGTATTTCATCAATTCCCTGAGATGAATATTCCAGTTCAATATCAGATGACAACATTTTAAAATAAAAAAAGCTTTACATCCCAGCAACATGTTGCATTGATTATCCAAGTATAAATTAATCAGATTAATATTAAAACTCGACACAAAGGAAAAAGTTCATATTAAAGCTGCTGGAGTAGTTTAGCGGACTAGGACAGCAGCTTCATTTGCATAAACTAGGTGAATAGGTTTAAATTTTGATAAAGATTTCTTTCACCTGAAAGGATTTTTTTTTACTTTTTAGGTAACTCTATTACAGAAGCGGCCAGAAATGAAGTCCAAACTGCATGTTTTGTTCAACCATACTTTGCCACCAGACTTGAGAAAGTTCACCTGGAGTCTTTATCTGTCTAACACAAAAGGTAACCGTGGAAGGAAGGTAGTGCTATTTAAAGGAGTGCTTTGCAGTAGCTAACTAATACAGAAGTTTAGTGAGCTATCAGTTGAAGACCTCAAGACATTCATACAACAATAGTAAATTTGGAATAAAAGCAGAAAGTGCTGGAAATACTCAGGTCTGGCAGAATCTGTGGAGAGGGAAACAGAAACGTTTCAAGTCAAACATGACTCTTCTAAAGAGTCGTTCTTCTTCTGTTGTGCCCTATTTACGAGATTGCCAATAATTTGTTAATGGGTTCTCTACTATTATCTACCGCAAGCCTACCTTCACTGCTCTATATATGTATTGGGATTCCTAAAGCTCCACACACTACAAGATTGGCCTTATTGGCAATTTCATTAATCAGACCCAAGCCATTAGCTCCCGTCCAAGCTTGACACCAAGATAGGGTGCTTCAAAGCCATCCTAACAGATAAAGGTTACCCTGATCAGGTCATTGCTCGTTGTGTATCATGCATGCTCATGAATGGGCCTGAGACTGCCACTTTAAACCTAAGACGTGCCCAGACTATCTTAAATTACCCTGGAAAGCTGAGGTATCTCAAAAATTTGAGCAACAGGTGAAGCTACCTGTTTCACACTGATATTATGCAGTAGCAACACAATTGGTGTTCTCCACTAACAGGATACTGCAATCAAGCCAAAAAGAGTTCTGCCTATCACATAAATGAGTAATGTGGTATATGAATTTCAGTGCCAGTTTGATGCCAGGTATGTAAGCTGTACAACCCAACAACTGGTGGTTTGTATCAAATAGCACATCCCTTTTGCTGTTCACAATGGGCAGAGTACTGACTGTACTCAATCAGCCCATGATTGCAAAACTCAAAATCTCTAACATTAGATATGATTCCACAACTGTACAGCACTTGCTAAACAATCCCGAGTGTGCTAATAATTACACTAACAACCAATTTAAGATAATCAGTCGGGCTCACAATGTGATTCACTTCCGCTTGCTAGAAGCTACATATATTCATACCCAGAGATCTGTCCTCTGCAGGCAAAAGGAACGTGTCCAGGCATTGTGCCTTTTTTGAATTAGACAAAAGCATTAGGGACAATAGTCCCTTGGTGTATTCCACATGGCAATGCCTCGACCAATCAGAGTCAACTTGCCAACCTATTGGTACCCTTTCCTCATGCAGTATAAATTGTTGCTCCCTTTGAAATTTGGTCTTCTTGCATATGTCCTGATAAGTGCAAGATGAAAAGCTTCAACAGCATGTCTCTTTTTCCAGCAATACTCAAGTTCTTTGCTACCAAGTGACTATAGGTTAAAAGGTAAGACAGTTGAGAAGCTGTTTCAGAAATTTAAGGAGATATTTCACAATCTCAACAAAGATATATTCCAATGAGAAAGAAACACTCTAGAGCAGGATGCACCATCTATGGCTAACTAAGGAAGTTAAGAGTTGCATCATATTGAAAGAAAAGATATACAATGCTGTGAAGATTAGTGATAGGCCAGAAGATTGGGAAGCTTGTAGAAACCAGCAAAGGATAACTAAAAGAATAATAAAGAGGGAGAAATTAGAATATGTGAGTGAACTAGCAAGAAATATAAAAACAGACAGTAAGAGTTTCTACAAGTATATAAAGGGTAGCTAAACTAAGTGTTGATCCCTTAAAAGCATCCCAATAATTGTCATCAGTCCCTCAAAATGAGGAAGATGCCTGCCAGGTTTCATGATTTGTGTGTTCTCAGGTGACTCAGCAGGCCAATTCTGCAGCCACAGATCTTTAGGCAGAGAGGACAAGAGTTGTCCTGAAGAAAGGAGGGGGTTCTCGAGTAAATATTCTGCTCTCTCTCCTTCCTTTTCCGTGGCTTCTCTACAGCAGATTTTATGTGGTCAGCTTCCGACTGTTATGCAGCTTGCTAGATGAGGTGTCACCACATGGCAAGTTCCTCCCATGCACCAATGTCAATTTGTCTCCATTTCAGTGAGGCCTTCAGAGTGTCCATAAAATGTTTTCACGGTCCTTTTTGAGATCAGGAGCCATCCTTAAGTTGTGAAAGGGGAATTTGCTTCGGAAGCCAATTATTTGGCAGGCTGATGCAGTGTCCAGACCAGTGGAGCTGTGTTTTCATGATCGTGGTTGCGATGCTGGAGGAATTGGCTTTGGCAAGGATGCTGGAGTTTATTCGCCTGTCTTCCTACCTGACTTTGAGTACCCTTCGGAGATACCACTGGTGGAAATTCTCAAGGATCCGGAGGTGCCTTTGGTTGGTGACCCAAGTCTCACTGCCATATAGAAGGATGGTAACAACATCAGCATTGCAGACTAAAGCCTTTGTCCTCTTCTGGAGATTTCTATTGTTGAAGTCCTGGTTGCACAATATTTGGAAGGCAGACCTGAAACAGCTGATTCTGTGCTTGATCTCCTCTTCGATAGTGACCATTTGAGAAAGGTAACTCCCAAGATGTAGGATGTGTTCAACAACTTCTAAAAGAACAAAAGCATTGGGGAACAACTGGTCCCTGGTGCATTCTCCATGGCAACATCTTGACCAGTCAGAGTTGACTTGCCTTTTTTGAAATGAAACAAAAGTTTGGAGGATAACTGTTCTCTGGTGCATTCTCCAAACCAATGCCTTGACCAATCAAAGTCCACTTGCAAGCCAATCAGCACCCTATTCTCATGCAGTATAAATTGTTGTTCCTTTTGAAATTTGGTATTCTTGCCTCTGGCCTGATAAATATTGGCTAGGTCACCGAACTTCCCTGCTCTTCTTTTAAATAGTGTCATCAGATCTTTTATAACCACCTGAGTGTCTAGTTGGGAGCTTGGTTTAACTTGTCATCTGAAAGGAGGTCCATCTGACAGTGCAGTAGTCTCTCAGTACTGCTGTAATATTGCACTAGAGTATTAGCCTTGATTTTGTGCTTAAGCCCTGGAGTGGGACTTGAATGTGGAACCTTGTAATTCAGAGGTGAGAGTGCTACCAATTGAGTCACAGCTGACAGTGGGATCATTTTGGGGAAACAGACAGAAAGACAGACCAACCTATTCTTTTTTTCATTCACGGGATGTAAAGGCCAACATTTATTGCCCTTGAGAAGGCGGTGGTTAAGCAAAAGAGTGAAAAACTTTGGGAGGGGGAAGAGAAAGTAAATCTGTTCAGTGGGAAAAAGAGAGAGGTAAACTGTTGCAGTGTTGAAGAAGATAGAAGCTGTTGGGGAGAAAAAAGAGAAAATCTGGTGAGAGGAGAAGCAAACACACACATAGTTAGAAAGAGAGAGAGAGAGAACCGGGAGTGTGACTAGCAGGGCTGGTCAGAGACATCAACCTGCTAGGAAATAGAAATAGTTCAAGTAAGTTATATTGGTATTTGTGGGTGTTAGGAATGAGTTTTAGCTTTAATGTTTAAGTTTGATTTGTATTTCTGTATTTGTGTGTTAAGAAAAGATCAAATTGAGATTTGGTTTCACCTTAAAAGGTGCCTGCATTTCTATTGAGAGTTTTATGACTGTTGCAGCAAAAGTTAAACAAACAAGAGTAGAGAAACTGGGCTGTTGCCTAGCAACAGGAGTCCAGAGAGGCAGGTCCCTTCTACAGATACACACACAGAAGAAACTAAAAACAGCAGTTTGATTTGGATGCTGTTTGATTTCAGTTGGTTTTGAAACTAGCTGCCAGGAGAGACTGGAGCAGAGGGGACAGATAGCCAGTCCCAAACTAAAGAAAAGACCCCAAAATCCAGGTGAGTGGAACAGGAGAAAGTCCCAAGCAGACCTTCTAGTCAAATGAAGGACAGGAACTTGGAAAAGGCCCTGTTAAGTGGAGTTAAGAGTGAGGGCCAGAGAGAAAGGCTCCAAGCTTCATATTTAAAGAGACAAAAGCCGCATGAAGCAGATTTAAAGCGAGAACATCTTGCAAGAGGCAAGAAGGTCCAAAGAGACAGCTGAAGGTCTGTAATTCTTTGCTATGGGCATGTGAAGCAATGGTGTACTGTTCACAGCTGAGTCAATGAGACAGAAGACAGCTTGAATGCATGTGGTGACCCTGGGGAGAGGAACATCAGAAAGGGAGTTCGAAACCCTGGAGGTGAACCCTTGTGGAGGGCATCTGAGAGAGAGTGTCAGTTTGGGAGAAGATTCCAAAGTGAGTTCTGAGAGAGTAGAGATTGGAAACCTTCTTGTGAAAGATGGAGTTCAGTGAGACTGATTGGCTCACGCTGTGACAAGCATCTGGCGGGGAGTTGAGGAGAGATCCATAGCATCTATTTGGGGTGATATCTCACACTTGGTTTCAGAGTGTGGTGTGTCTGAACGCAGGTTGCTAATTGGTTTACATGGACTGTACTTACTGTGAACATTAGAGTATAAGAAAGCTTTTGTAACTTGTGTTATCCCTACAAATCTGTATTTTTCTATAAAGGTCTAGTTGTGGGTGAAGGAATATTGTAATATCTTGTTAATCTTTTCTTGTTTAATAAATGTTTTATTCTTTTGTTCACTCTGGTGGCTCTGTTCAGTAGCCCCTCTCCACGTATCTAAACAAATAAAAGTTAGGATCTATCAAGTTGTGTTCCACCCTGGGATCAGGCTTGTCCAGTGGTAACCCCGGCTAGGGATCATTACACAACCCAATTTCAACTAGATGAGAGAGACCCAGTGCTTAGAGCTGGCAAGAAGCTTCTATTGAAAATAGTGGAAAATTAGTGTATGGATGTGGTTGACTGGGGGAAGATGACATAATTTTAGTTTGTATATCTCCTGGAGTGTCACTGTCTTTGTAATATTCTCCAGTTGATGAGGGCCTATCTTAAAGTAGGTGAAGGATAAATTCAGTTAAAGTAATGAGGTAGGCCTGTGTGCCTGCAGTCTAACCTGTAGCCTGTGAGCAGTATTGATCTGCACAGACTGACAATGAAAGCCCCAAATCTAGGCAACGTGGTTCTTATACTTGTACTTGCTGATTTCTTCTGTTTAAATTTTGTGAGCTTGAAGGTTTGAAAAGGGTTGTTCTTAGCCCCGATTTCTCTTTGTAGATAAACCTTAAAATAGGGCACTATGATCTGTTAGCTTGAGATATGTGCAAATTAAAGGGAACATTAATTTAAACTTTACATATGGATGAATCAGCAGTTGATGAAGACAGAAAGCTCCAGCGGTAGAGTACACGTCAACAACAACAGCAACTTATATTTATATAGCACCTTTGCTATAATGAAACTTCCCAAGGCCCTTCACAGGAGCATAATAAAACAAAGTAAAACACCTAGCCACATAAGGAACTATTAGGTCAGTTAACCAAAAGCTTGATCAAAGAGGTAGATTTTAAGAAGCATTTTAAAGGAGGAAGGAAAGGTAGAGAAGTGGACAGGTGTAGGGAGAAAATCCCAGAATTTGGGGCCTACACAACTGAAGGCATGGCCACAACATTGCAGCACTTATAATTGGAAACACGCAAGACGCTAGAACTAAATGAGAAAGGGTTGTGGGGTTGGAGGAGATTACAGACATAGGGAGGGGGGAAGGCCATGGAGGGATTTGAAAACAAGGATAAGAATTTTAAAATCTAGACGTTGCTTTTTTTAAAATTCATTCATGGGATTTTGGTGCCGCTGGCAAAACCAGCATTTATTGCCCATCCTTAATTGCCCCTGAGAAGGTGGTGATGAGCTGCCTTCTTAAACCTCTGCAGTCCACGTGGTGCAGGTACACCCACAGTGCTGTTAGGGAGGGATCTCCAGGATTTTGACATCGACTACATATTTTTTAAATTTCCTTTCCCATATTTTAGAACATACCTATGTACACTCCTGATATCTTGATAACGTGCCGTGTGATATTATCCTGTGGGTACTGATAGTGAAGGCTATGTACATGGTCAGATTGAGTCATAATATTGGATTGAATTTGAATATTTGAGAATTTGTACTTCTTTAATGCTTAAAATTGTCTTTTGTCAATCCCTGTAGCACGGTTGGGGTATCTTTGCAGCCTCTCAGGAAGCCTTCCCCAGTCCTGCATTAACATGGAGATCTCCCTGAAATGTGAATCTCTGCTGTCTTCACAGCCAACCTTCAAAACTCTCAGTGAGTCAAAATGTAAGCAACTCTAGGCAATCTTAATTGCAGCAATGTAAAGACATGGAATTGTCAGAGATTTATAAATCAAAATCTCCTGCTTCTAAGGTCCCAGAAATGTTTTGCTATTTACTCCCATAAAACCCTGTAAAAATATAACTCTTTCTCTTTATGTATTAGGATCTTTCTTTCTCTCAATTTCTGCTATCTTTCTAAGATCTGCAAACAGGAACCATCTTTTCAGCTTGCATCAATTCTCTTGTTCATCACCAACACCATAAATGACTTCACAGAATCACAGAATTGTTATGGTGCAGAAGGAGGCCATTGGGCCCATCGTGTCTGCACCAGCTCTCCGAATGAGCAACTCACCTAGTTCCATTCTCCCACTTTCTCCCCATAACCTTGCACTTTCTTTCTTTTCAAATAACAGTCTGAACCCTTTTTTAAATGCTTAATTTGTACCTGCCTCCATCGCACTCTCAGGCAGAGCATTCCAGGCCCTAACCACTTGCTGTATGAAAAAGCTTTTCCTCATATCACTGTTGTTTCTCTTAGCAATTACTTTAAACCCTCTCATTCTTGATCCTTTCAAAAGTGGGAACAGTTTCTCCCTTTCTACTTTGTCCAGACCCCTCATGATTTTGAATACCTCTATCAAATCTCCTCTCAGCCTTCTTTTCTCCAAGGAAAACAGTCCTAACTTCTCCAACCTATCTTTATAACTGAAGTTTCTCATCCAGGAAACATTCGTGTGAATTTTTTCTGCACTCTTTCCAATGCCTTCACATCCTTCCTACAGTGCAGTGCTCAGAACTGGACACAATACACCAGCTGAGACTGAACTAGTGACTTATGCAAGTTCAACATAACCTCTTTGCTTTTGTACTCTATGCCCCTATTAAGAAAGCCCAGGATACTGTATGCTTTGTTAACCGTGCTCTCAACTTGTCCTGCCACCTTCAATGACTTATGCACATATTGACCCAGGTCCCTCTGCCTTACACCCACTTTAGAGTTGTACCCCCTGTTTTATACTGTCTCTCCATGTTCTTTCTACCAAAATGAATCACTTCACATTTCTCTGCATTGAACATCATCTGCCACCTGTCCGCCCATTCCACCAACTTTTCCATATCCTTTTGAAGTTCTATATTATCCTCCTCACAGTTCATAATGCTTCCAAGTTTTGTATCATCCGCAAACTTTGAATTTGTGCCCTGTACACCAAAGTTTAGGTCATTAATATATATTAGGAAAAGGAAGGGTCCCAACACTGACCCCTGGGGAACTTCACTACAAACCTTCCTCCAGCCTGTAAACCATCCATTAACCACTACTCTCTGTTTCCTGTCAGTCAGACAATTCCATATCCATGTTGCTACTGTCCCTTTTATTCCATGAGCTGCAACTTTGCTCATAAGCCTGTTGTATGGCCTTTTGGAAGTCCATGTACACCACATCAACAGCATTGCCCTCATCAACCCTCTCTATTACCTCTTCAGAAAAAAACTACACATTAGTTAAACACGATTTTCCCTTAAGCAATCCATGCTGGCTTTCCCTACTTAACCTGCATTTGTCCATTTGACTATTAACTTAGTCCTGAATCATTGTTTCTAGAAGTTTCCCCACCACCAAAGTTAAACTGACTGACCTGTAGTTGCTGGGCTTATCCTTATGCCCCTTTTTGAATGAGGGTGTGATGTTTTCAATTCTCCAGTCCTCTGACACTACCCCACAGTCTAGGGAAAACTGAAAATTTATGGTCAGTGCCTCTGCAATTGCCACTCTCACTTCTCGCAGTTTCCTTGGGTGCATCTCATCCAGTCCCAGTGCCTTATCAACTTTAAAGACAGGATATTATACTCGGTGTGCAGGTGCGTGCCCAACACGTGCGATGACGTCGGGCATGCATCCTGACATCATCGCGCAGTCTCACAATATTTCGTTCGGCGGGCATGTGCAGAGTCGGCTGTACGGTCGCCAATAATTAAAATACCTATTAAGGCCATTAACAATCTACACCAATCTACACCATATGTAAAGTGCAGCTGCGAGCATATCTCTCAATGCTTCCAGCCCAGGACTGTTGTACAGAAGACATGGCCCTGAAAGGCAAGAAGGCTGCAGCCCCTTGAATCAGTGATGCATCCCTGGGATGCCTTCTGGACACCGTCGGAACCTGCGCGATGTCCTCTGCCCCCGCTCTGGCTGCAGGAGGCCCATCACTGTCACCACTCTAGCTTGGGAGGTGGTGGCATAGGTGGTCAGTGCCAATGCTGCACAGAAGAGGTCGGCCATCCAGTGCAGAAAATGGATGAATGATCTCATTTTTATGCCTCCAGGATAAGACAACCATCTCATCACTCCAAACTCACACACTCACAAGCCCATCACACATATACTTGCATCTCACTCACTGCCAGCTCAAGGGACATCACCACTCACTCTCTCACACAAACCATCACATCTCCATCTGGCCTCATCTCCTCTGGAGACTGCCTCCTCAGCCCTCACCTGCTTGAGGCCACTTGCACAGATCAACATGTGTTCCCACACAAACCCTGGGATACCCCACTTCCCCAGTAATGCCTGAGCTCTGCAGCATCTTCCCTTGCCTGAGGCCAATTCCATCCCTTCACCAAGCAAGCCATAGCCCTGCAGCCATTGGAAAGCCACCCCTGCCTCGCAGCTGGTCTCGTAAGTAGAGACCTGCCCGTGAGCCCCCCTAAAAGTGACGTGGTGCAGCCTGCGAAGCCTGGCACTGATGACCACGAGTTTTGCCTGAAGCAAGGTAGGCAAACAAACCTCGAATTCCCAAGCTCGTCAAGTGCACTTCTGTTCAGTTGTGAAACACATTGGCGCGCAATCACACCGACATGCTCAGATGATCCACCATGGAGGGATGATTCCGGTGAACTGGGCTTCTGATGATATGCCGATGTATTACAATGAAGTTCCCTGGAAAAACTTATCAATTTTGCTTCCAATTTCCACCCCTCCATCACATTCACATGGTCCATCTCCAATACTTCCCTCCCCTTCCTTGACCCCTCTCTCTCAATTTCTGGTGATAGACTGTCCACCAATATTCATTATAAGCCCACCAACTCCTACAGTGAACACAGCTCCTCACACCCTGCTTCCTGTAAGGTCTCTATCCCATTCTCAGTTCCTTCACCTCCGTTGCATCTGTTCCGATGGTACCACTTTTCAAAACGACGCTTCTGACATGTCTTCCTTCTTCCTTAACTAAGGTTTCCCACCCACTGTGGTTGGCAAGGCCCTCCACCGTGCCGACACATCTCCCGCGCCTCTGCTCTCACGCCTTCCTTTCCCTCCCAGAAGCATGATAGGGTCCACCTTGTCCTCACTTATCACCCCGCCAGCCTCTGCATTCAAAGGATCATCCTCCCCCATTTCTACCAACCCCAGCATGATGCCACCACCAAACACATCTTCCCTTCACCCCCCCTGTCGGCATTCCATAGGGACCGTTCCCTCCAGGACACCCTGGTTCACTCCTCCATCACCCACAACACCTCATCCCCCTCCCACGGCACCTTCCCATGCAATCGCAGAAGGTGCAACACCTGCCCCTTTACCTCCTCTCTCCTCACCATCCAGGGGCCCAAACACTCCTTTCAGGTGAAGCAGCGCTTCACTTGCACCTGCTTCAATTTGGTCTACTGCATTCACTGTCCCAATGCAGTCTCCTCTACATTGGAGAGACCAAATGCAGACTGGGTGACCATTTTGTGGAACACCTTCAGTCTGTCCGCAAGCATGACCAAGACCTTCCGGTCGCTTGCCATTTCAACACCCCATCCTGCTCTCATGCCCACATGTCCGTCCTTGGTTTGCTGCAATGTTCCAGTGAAGCCCAATGCAAACTGGAGGAACAGCTCCTCATCTTCCGATTAGGCACTTTACAGCCTTCCCGACTTAACATTGAATTCAACAACTTCAGACCATGAACTCGCTCCTCCATCCTCACCCCTTTTTTATCTACTTTTTTCAATATTCATTTTTATTTTTTATCCACTTATTTTTATTTTTATTTATTTTCATTTTTATTCATTGTTTTATCCCCACCTTTTATCCTATTTTCAATCTTTTTTCCCACCACCGTCCCGTCCCCCCACCCCACCCCCACTAGGGCCATCTGTAACTTGCTCATGTTGTTCTTTCCAGAGTGCTTACTCTTGTCCAGCTATTATCACATTCTGCTTTCTATCCTTAATGCCACCATCAGCATCTCCTTTAACCAGTACCACTACCATTAACACCCCTTTGACCTTTTGTTTATGACATCTTTGGCAATCCCTCCTTTGCCTCCACCTATCACTGCCTTCTATTCAGCTTCATCTGCTCCACACCCCTTAAACAGTATAAATTTCATCACATTTTAACTTCTCCTTAGCTCTGAAGAAGAGTCATATGGAATCGAAATGTTAACTCTGTCTTTCTCTCCACAGATGCTGTTAGACCTGCTGAGTTTTTCCAGCATTTTTTGATTTTGTTACTATTTAACCTTCCTTTCTTCTGCAATGTCCTGAAACATGCCATTGCCATATGAGTCTATGCTCACCTGTCCCAAAATTCCCCTCAGTTTTGCTCCTAGTCTGTCCATAGACTTGAGGCCACACTAATCATTAGAACAAGTGACATTTTTCACAACCATAGAGAGTTATCCCTTCCAGTCCTCCTCAGCTTCATCATATATTTAGCACTGTTAACTACTCTATCCTTCTTCAGTATCTGCCTGGGAATTGTTTCCACACATTACTACCCAAATATAACTAGCACACCTCCATCAGTGGCTCCTCCTTCCACTTGCAACAGAGATTCCATCCTTGGATTCCTCCTTTGCCCCTGTGATGTTATCCATAGACATGGGATCAGTTAACAGATCCAATACTAATGAGATCCAGCTCCAATTCTCCGTTGCCACTTTTGATTCCATGATCACCTCGCTATCATTAAAATCTGGAACAGAATCATGTATGAGTCAGAACTTTCTCCAGCTGAACATTGCGAAAACATAAGCATCCTTACTTAGCTCCGAACAAAACTCTTGCCCTTGTTCCGTCACTGATCATTAGTTCAAGCTGAACCAAATAGTGTCCTATTTGATCCTGTGCTGAAATTCAAACCCATATTCTATCCAACATAAATATCTCTTATTTCCATGTCTATATATTGCCTGCCTCCATGGCAACCTTACTGAAACTCTTACTTACACTTCTGTCACCTGAAGACTGAATTTTTCTAAAGGTGTCCTTGTTGACCTCCTGAACTCCACCCTACACAAACTCCTACTCATTCTGAAACTCTGATGCCCACATCCACTTCTGAAATTTTCGATCACTCCATTTTTTTGCAGACTTCCAGGTGTCCAGTTCCATAACCCACTGAATTAAAATCCTTGCTGTTAAACCATGATCACTCCAAATCTTTGTCTGAGCCTCAGTTTGACAACCTCTGTCTGCCTTACCCCCACCCCCCCCCCCCAGTAGCCTTGCACTACCTTCAGATGCTTCCTATTGTTTCTTAAGCCATAACTACTGTGTCAGCTTTGGCTCATAGAGTCATAGAGGCCTACAGCAGAGAAAAAGGCCCTTCGGCCTATCGAGTCTGCACCGGTCAAACAAGTACCTAACTATTCTAATCCCATTTTCCAGCACTAGGCCCATAGCCTTGTATGCCATGGCATGGCAAGTGCACATCCAAATACTTCTTAAATGTTATGAGGGTTTCAGCCTCTACCACCCTTTCAGGCAGTGAGTTCCAGATTCTCACCACCCTCTGGGTGAAAAAATTCTTCCTCACATCCCCTCTAAACCTCCTGCTCCTTACCTTAAATCTATGCTCCCTGGTTATTGATCCCTCCACCAAGGGGAAAAGTTCCTTCCTGCCCCTCACCATACACCTCAATCATGTCCCCTGTCAACCTCCTCTGCTCCAGGGAAAATAACCCCAATCTATCCAATCTCTCCTCATAACTAAAACTCTCCAGCACAGGCAACATCCTGGTAAATCTCCTCTGCACTTTCTCGAGTGCAATCACATCCTTCCTATAATGCGGATTCCAGAACTGCACATAATACTCTAGCTGTGGCCTAACCAGCTTTTTACACAGTTCCAGCATAACCTCCCTGCTCTTATATTCTATGCCTCGGCTAATAAAGGCAAGTACCCCATATGCCTTCTTAACCACCTTATCTACCTGTACCGCTACCTTAAGGGACCGGTGGACATGCACACCAAGGTCCCTCTGACCCTCGGTTCTCCCCAGGGTCCTACCATTCATTGTGTATTCCCATGCCTTGTTTGTCCTGCCCAAGTGCATAACCTCACACTTATCTGGATTAAATTTCATTTGCCACTGATCAGGCCATTTGACCAGCCCATCTATATCCTCCTGTAATCTAAGGCTATCCTCCTCACTATTTACCACCCCACCATTTGTCGTGTCATCCGCAAATTTACTGATCAACCCTCCTACATTCAAGTCTAAATCGTTTATATATACCACAAACAACAAGGGACCCAACACCGATCCATGTGGAACCCCACTGGACACAGGCATCCAGTCACAAAAACACCCCTCGACCATCATCATCTGCTTCCTGCCACTCAGCCAATTCTGGATCCAATTTGCCAAATTGCCTTGGATCCCATGGGCTCTTACCTTCATTATCAGACTCCCATGTGGGACCTTATCAAAAGCCTTGCTGAAGTCCAAGTGTACTACGTCAAATGCATTGCTCTCATCTATACACCTGGTCACCTCTTCGAAAAATTCAATCAAATTGGTTAGACATGACCTCCTGTGAACAAAACCATGCTGACTGTCCTTGATTAATCCTTTCCAAATGTAGCTTAATTCTGTCCCTCAGAATTGCTTCCAATAGTTTCCCCACCACTGAGGTTAGACCAACTGGCCTGTCGTTCCCTAGTTTATCCCTTCCTCCCTTCTTGAATAACAGTACCACATTGGCTCCAGACCTTTGACACCTCTCCTGTGGCCAGAGAGGTATTGAAGATTATTGCCAGTGCCCCTGCTATCTCCTCCCTTGCCTCACTCAACAGCCTGGGATACATTTCACCCGGGCCTGGAGATTTATCTACTTTTAAGCCTGCCAGACCACTTACAACCTCCTCCCTTTCTATGCTCATTTCCTTAATTATATCACAGTCCTTCTGCCTGATTTCCATACCCACGTCATCCCTCTCACTTGTGAACACCGACACAAAGTATTCATTTAGAACCCTGCCTACATCTTCTGGCTCCACCCACAAATTACCACTATGTTCTTTAATGGGCCCTACTCTTTCCCTAGTTATCCTCGTACTCTTAATGTGCTTGTAAAATAACTTTGGATATTCCTTTATCTTACCTGCCAATGTTTCTTCATGCCCCCTTTTTGCTCTCCTAATTTCCTTTTTAAGATCCCCCCTACACATTCTCTACTCCTCTAGGGCTCCCGCTGTTTTGAGCCCTCGGTATCTGCCATAAGCCTCCCTTTTTTGCTTTATCCAATCCTGTATATCCCTCGACATCCAGGGTTCCCTGGATTTGTTGGTCCCACCCTTTATCTTTACTGGAATATGTTGGCCCTGTCCAATCCCTATTTCCTTCTTGAATGAGTCCCACTGCTCTGACGCAGATTTACCTAAAAGTAGATGCTCCCAGTCCATTCTGGCCAAATCATATCTGAATTATTACTGATTACGGATCAATTTATAGCATTCTTACCTTGAATGACAATGTTCAGGGTTCAATACTTACTCCAGGGCTTAACAGCAAAAATCAAGGCTGACACTCCAGTGCAATACTGCACTATTGGAGGTGGTGTCTTCCGGATGTGATGTTAAATTGAGGCCCCATCTGTTTGCTTGGATGGTGTAAAAGATCCCATTGCACTATTTTGAAGAAGGGCAGGGGAGTTATCCACAGTCTCCTGGCCAATATTTATCCCTCAATCAACATTATGATAAACAGATTTTTCTTGTATTCATTCAAAGGATGTGGGCTTCGCTGGCTGGGCCAGCATTTATTGTCCTTCTCTAGTTGCCCTTGAGAAGGGAGTGGTGAGCTGCCTTCTTGAACCACTGCAGCTCATGTGGTGTAGGTACACCCACGGTGCTGTTAGGAAGGGATATCCAGGAACTTGACCCAGCAACTGTGAAGGAACGGTGAAATATTTCCAAGTGAGTGACTTGGAGGGGAACTTCTAGGTGGTGGTGTTCCCAAATATCTGTTGCCCTTGTCCTTTTAGACGGTAATGGTCGTGGGTTTGGAAGGTGCTGTCAAAGGAGGCTTGGTGAATTCCTGCAGTGCATCTTGGAGATGGTACACACTGCTGCCACTGTGTGTCAGTGGTAGAGGGAGTGAATGTTTGTGGATGGGATGCCAATCAAGCTGGCTACTTTGTCCTGGACGGTGTCAAGCTTCTTGAGTGTTGTGAGAGCTGCACTCATCCAGGCAAGCGGGGAGTATTCCATTACACACCTGACTTGTGCCTTGTAGATGATGGACAGGCTTTGGGGAGTCAGGAGGTGAGTTACTCATCACACGGTTCCTAGCCTCTGATCTGCTCTTGGAGCCACAGTATTTATATGGCTACTTCAGTTCAGTTTCTGGTCAATGGTAACCCCAGGATGTTGATAGTGGGGCATTCAGTGATGGTAATGCCATTTAATATCAAGGGGCAATGGTTGGATTCTCTCTTGTTAGAGATGTTCATTGCCTGGGTGCGAATATTACTTACCACTTGTCAGCCCAAGCCTGAATATTGTCCAGGTCTTGTTGCATTTGGACATGGACTGCTTCAGTATCTGAGGAGTCATGAATGGTGCTGAACATTGTGCAATCATCAACGAACATCCCCACTTCTGACCTTATGATGGAAGGAAGGTCATTGATGAAGCAGCTGAAGATGGTTGGGCCGACAACTCTACCCTGAAGAATTCCTGCAGTGATGTCCTGGAGCTGAGATGACTGACCTCCAACAACCACAACCATCTTCCTTTGTGCAAGGTATGACTCCAAACAGCAGAGAGTTTTCCCCCTGATTCCCATTGACTCCAGTTTTGCTAGGGCTCCTTAATGCCACACTCGGTCAAATGCTGCTTCGATGTCAAGGGCAGTCACTCTCACCTCACCTCAGGAGTTCAGCTCTTTTGTCTATGTTTGAACCAAGGCTGTAATGAGGTCAGGAGCTGAGTTGCCTTGGTGGAACCCAAGCTGGGCATCAGTGAGCAGGTTATTGCTAAGCAAGTGCCGCTTGATAGCGCTGTTGATGACCCCTTCCATTATTTTACTGATGATGGAGAGTAGACTGATGGGGCGGTAATAGGCTGGGTTGGATTTGTCCTGCTTTTTGTGTACAGGACATACCTGGGCAATTTTCCACATAGCTGGGTAGATGCCAGTGTTGTAGTTGTATTGGAACAGCTTGGCTAGGGGTGCAGCAAGTTCTGAAGCACAAGTTTTCAGTACTATTGCCAGAATATTGTCAGGGCCCATAGCCTTTGCAGTATCCAGTGCCTTCAGACATTTCTTGATATCACATGGAATTAATCGAATTGGCTGAAGACTGGCATCTGTGATGCTGGTGACTTCTGGAGGAGGCCGAGATGGATCATCCACTTGACACTTCTGGCTGAAGATTGTTGTGAGTGCTTCAGCCTTATCTTTTGCACTGATGTGCTGGGCTCCTCCATCATTGGGTTTGGGGATATTTGTGGAGCCTCCTCCTCCAGTGAGTTGTTTAATTGTCCACCACCATTCATGACTGGATGTGGCAGGACTGCAGAGCATAGACCTGATCCGTTAGTTTTGGGATCGCTTAGCCCTGCCTATCACTTGCTGCCTATACTTTTGTAACACAATTAGTCCTGTGTTATAGCTTCACCGGGTTGACACCTCATTTTTAGGTATGCCTGGTGCTGTTCCTGGCATGCCCTCCTGCACTCTTCTTTGAACCAGTGTTGATCCCCTTGGCTTGATGGTAATGGTAGAGTGGGGGATATGTTGGGCCATGAGGTTACAGATTGTGTTCGAGTACAATTCTGTTGCTGCTGATGGCCCACAGCGCTTCATGGATGCCTAGTCTTGGGTTGCTAGATCTGTTCAAAATTTAGCACAGTGATAGTGCCACACAACACGATGGAGGTTATTCTGAATATGAAGGTGGGATTTCGCCTCCATATTGACTGTGCGGTGGTCACCCCTACCAATATTGTTATGGACAGATGTATCTCCGGCAGGCAGGTTGGTGAGGATGAGGTCAAGTATGTTTTTCCCTCTTGTTGGTTCCCTCACCACCTGCCACAGAGCCAATCTAGCAGCTCTGTCCTTTAGGACTCGGCCAGCTCAGTCAGTAGTGGTGCTACCAAGCCACTCTTGTTGATGGACATTGAAGTCCCCACCCAGAGTACATTCTGTGCCTTTGCTACCCTCATGCTTCCTCCAAGTGGTGTTCAGCATGGAGGAGCACTGATTCATCAGCTGAGTGAGGGCAGTACGTGGTAACCAGCAGGAGGTTTCCTTGCCCATGTTTGACCCGATGACATGAGACTTCATGGGGTCTGGAGCTGATGTTGAGGACTCCCAGAACAACTCCCTCCTGACTGTATACCACTGTGCCGCCACCAGGAATGGTGATGGTGGTGCCTGGGACATTATCTGTAAGGTATGATTCTGTGAGGATGACTATGTCAGGCTGTTGCTTGACTACTCTGTGGACTGCTCTCCCAATTTTGGCACTGGCCCCCAGATGTTAGTAAGGGGGACTTTGCAGCGTTGACAGGGCCATGACTGCTGTTGTTGTTTCCCGTGCCTAGGTCAATCTGGTTTCATTCCTTTTTTGAGACTTTGTAGCGGTTTGTTACAATGGCCTTGCTAGGCCATTTCAGAGGGCATTTAAGAGTCAACCACATTGCTGTGAGTCTGAAGTCACATGTAGGCCAGACCAGGTAAGGATGACAGATTTCCTTCCAGAAAGGACATTAGTGAACCAGATGGGTTTTTACAACAATCAACAATGGCTTCATGGTCACCATTAGCCTTTTAATTCCAGATTTTTTAATTGAATTTAAATTCCACCATCTGCCGTGGCAGGATTCGAACCCGGGTCCCCAGATCATTACCCTGGATTACTAGTCCAGTATTACCTGTCATTATCACATTGCTGTTTATGGGAGTTTGCTGAGTTCATTTTGGCTGCTACGTTCCCTACAATACAACAGTGACAGTGAAGTACTTCATTGGCTGTAAAGTGCTTTGAGACATCCAATGGGTGTGGAAGTGTTACATAAATGCAAGTCGTTCTTTTTGTTTATAAACTATAATATACCATGCAAAGCGCCTTAGCCTGTTTTATTAAGGTAAAGACCTTGTATAAATGCAAGTGATTCCTGTATTTATTTTCAAAAAATGTTCACAGTCTTTACAATATATTAGCTCCTTTTGGTGAAGGTTTTTTAACAAAGACTGGCAACTTTTACCAGATCTTCTCCCTGGCTTGTTTTGGCCAGTGTTATAAAGAGGCTCAATGAGCTTTCTTTCCGGTTTTAATGAAGATCTCCCTTTAAGATATTCACAGATCTATAGGGAAGAATTTTCCAGTCGGCAAGCAGGGCGGGGGGGCTGCGGAGGGCCGCTCTCCAACACATTAAATGACACGCGGTGACGTCGGGCGGGCGTCCCGACACCACCGCGCGTCATTTAGATTTTCAGTTTGGCGGTGCACAGCCGACTCGGCTGCACACCCACCGGACTGTCAAAGGCCTATTAAGGCAATTAAGAAAGTAGTTAAAGTCGTTAAGAATGCTGCCCATCCAACCTTAAGGTTGGCGGGCAGGCGAAGAGCCCAGGCGGCCTTCACATTGTTCATGAAACCTCAACCAGGATGAGGTTTCATGAAGGGTTTATTAATTAAATTTAAAAATTCATTGACATGTCCCAGCTCATGTGACACTGTCACATGAGGGGACATGTCTTAAAATATTTTCTTTTCTTTATTTAAATGTTTAAACCATAAACTAATCTCCCTGAGGCACCTCTGCCTCAGAGAGATTTCTGTGCTCCTTCGCGCGCATGCGCATGAAAGAGCACTGGCACCGACTCAGAAAATCCCCCCTACCCACACAGGGAGAACTCAGCACTTCCAGGCGCACGTCATGCTGGGCGGGCCTTAACTGGTCCACCCATGTAAAATGGCGGCACGGCCCCGATCAGGGATGCCGATCGGGCTTGCGCCCGCCCCCGCACAATCCTCCCAACAGGGGGAAATTTCTGCCCATAATGTTTTCATTTCAGATTTTCAACATTCATATTTTTCTTTTTATTTTTAATGGATCACTGATGTTTATTAATTCTAGACTGGGACCCAACCTACTTTTGGGTTAAAACGTTACGGGTTGTAGCAGTCATCTTTGCATTCCACCACAGTGTATAAAAAAATCTATTTAAATTATTTTCCCTTACTACTGTCTGAGGTTGGACAGAGTGTTTGCTACCTTGGCACCCTATTTTACCTTGAACTGAGCTTCCAACCCTACATCCCTTCCATCACCAAGAATTACACTGCAATATCGCCTGACTCCACCCTGCCTCAATTTATCTTCTGCTTGTTATGGCTTAGCCGGTGGTGAATGCTGAGTTGTTCAAATCACAAAGGGCAACTTGAAACAACTACCACAACTTCTTTTGCAATTTGTATAAATTTTGAGATGCTTGCCTTGAGTTCAGTAGTAATAAGACCACCAAGTTTTATAGGTTTTTACAAAACTAGATTAAACATTTATTAATAAGAGAAATGATTTTAAATACATACATGGATCTGCAAATTACTACTATGATAACTTCTAAATCCTTTAATCAATCTAACTCCCAGTTACACTTTCGTTAAGGCAACAGTAAGACCATAGATTTTAAAATACCCAGGCAAAATGAGACCCAAACCCTGAACCACTCAATATCAAAGTGAGTTTTCTTAACATCAGCGCTTTGAAAACAGCAGCTTGAGGCATAGATGCTGAAGGCTTTTCACACTTGTTAGATCTTAAAAATGCCTACCCTTACACACAGCCTTTGCTCCTTTATACATATTTATCCCTTTGAATGCAAATTGCCATTGTTTCACTATGGCCAGAACTTTTAGCTCAGCAGGTGGGCGTGTGCCTGACCCAACCGAGCATGAAATGACACACGATGACATCGACCAAGCATGCCGACATCAACATGCAGTCACACGATAGTTCGGTCAGTGGGTGCGCACCGGAGCAGGCAGAGCGCCTGCTGACAATTAAAAGGCCTATTAAGGCCATTGAGTTATCAATTGACTTTAATTTTTCACTGCCCGTTTAACCTAACAGTTGGCAGGAAGGCAAAAAGGCCAAGCGGCTTTCGCATTTTTTTGGAAACCTCATCCATGGGCGGGATGAGGTCTCCAAAAGCAAATAAAAATAAAATAAAAACTTTATTTTTTAATTAAAAACATGTCACCGCTCATGTGACCGAGTCACATGAGCGGGGACATGTTTCATTACATTTTTCTGCTCTTTATTATTTTTTAAAATATCTCTTCATCTCCCTGAGGCAGCTTCGTGCCTCAGGGAGATTATGTAGCGTGCATTCACACGCACTCATGAAGTTCACGCTCAGCCCGCTGGCCCTCCTTCCCCCGCTCCCATTGCCAGCACTGAGCGCTGCCACTCGCGTTCCATGCTGGGCGGGCTTTAATTGGCCCACCAGCGTGAAATTGTGGTGTGGTGCAAATCATGGGCGGTGGTCGGCTTCCCAACCGCCCCTACTGAGCCCACACGCCAGGGGCAAAATTCTGCCCTATGTCTTTGGACTTTACTTTCCTGATCATAAAAATTTAGCATAGTACCCATTTTACCAGTCATCTTTGGGAAAAATAAACACACTGTTCTTGAACTTCACCTGGCTAGCTGATATATTTCACCCCTCCTTTGAAAACAGTCCAGTCTGGTTTATTTAAAATTGCAAATGTCCTTTTATACCTTACATTCTAAACTTTCCCCATGTTTACACCAAAGCCTTCAGCACAGCTGCCTGTAATCCAATTCAGTCTCACATACACACACTCAGACACATATACCATTATTTACTATAAATTCCAATAACATTATTATATCTTCCTAACATCCCCCTCCTTATTAAAAAATGAACTGTCATAATTTAAGAAAATGGCTTCATTTTTATTAGCCCATCTTATACTATCTCCTATTCTTATCTATATACTTACACTATTACATTACCAGATACATACTTTAACATAACAAAATATATACAAATCCTTCGTATCAACTGAAATCATTTCAGTTTAGAGTCCAGGTTTTAAACGTCCAATTTTCCCTGTAAGCTTCAAACTCTTGGGGAAAAATTTTCCCGCCCGTTAGGGGGGAAGTGCGGGGGCGGAGGCGGGTGGGTGTGTTTCCGATCTGCGGCCCCGATTGGGGACGCGCCGCCATTTTACGTGGGCGGGCCAATTAAGGCCCGCCCAGTGTGACATCCGCCAGGAAGTGCTATGCACTCCCTGTGCGGGCAGGGGGATTCCCTCAACCGGAAGTGCACTATTTCGCGCAAAAGCACACTGATCTCCCTGTGGCTAAGTGCTGCCTCAGGGAGACCGACTCCAAATTAAAAATTGTAATACGAATGATAGAAAAATTATCCTGACATGTCCCCTCATGTGACACTGTCACCCGTGGATGAGGTTTCATGCTTTTTATGAAGCCCGCCAGGGCTCCTGGCCTGCCCGCCAACCTTAAGGTTGGACAGGCAGGTCCACTAATGATTTTAATTAGTTTCTCAATGGCCTTAATAGGCCGTTGATAGGTTGACGGGCGCGCAGCTGATTCAGCTGCGCTTCTGCCGACCTGAAAATGGAAATGACGCGGGGTGACATCAGGACCTCCACCCGACGTCACCCCGTGTCATTTTATGCATCGGCAAGCGGGCCCCGCCCCCGCTTTCCGATGGGAAAATTCTTCCCCTGATAATGCACCTGCAATCAGGTTTTCTCATCCCACTATGTGTATAATCTGTAGATTAAATGGTTGCAGTAATAATCTCCATCTGAATTGCCTTGCACTTCTGTCTTGAAATATGTCAATAAACTTTAAAGGATTGTGGTCTATATAAACAGTTGTTTCTAATGAATTGTTTGCAACATAAATCTCAAAATGCTGCAACGCTAGCACCAAACCCAAAGTCTCCTTTTCGATCATTGAATATCTTCTCTGTTGTACATTCAACTTCCATGAAAAATACCCTATCGGTTTTTCAATTCCATTTTCATCTTCTTGTAACAGTACGGCCCCAATGTCTATATTACTTACATCAACGGCCAATTTAAATTGCTTGGAGTAATTGGGTACTGTCAAAGTTAGTGTCATGGTTAATACAAGTTTCAAATTGTCAAATCCCTTCTGACACTCCTGTGCCCATTGAAACTTCTTGTTTTTTAATAGTTCAGTCAGTGGAGCTACACTGCTAAAATTTGGTACAAATTTCCGATAAAATCCACTCATGTCCAGAAATCGCAAAACTTCTCATTTTGTTGTAGGCATGGGGAAATCCACGATAGCATTGACTTTGACATCTTTTAGAGCCAACTTACCATGTCTAATGGTATGGCCTAGATACATAACTTGCATTTTTGCAAATTCACTTTTAGCCAAGTTCACCATCAAATTAGCTTCTTGTAATCAAGTAAATAATTCTTCCAGATGTTGTAAATGTTCCTCCTAGTTCTGACTGAAAACTACCAAGTCATCAATATAAACAGCACAATTGCTCAGACCTGCAATTATTTTGTTTGTCAGTCTTTGAAATGTTACAGGTGCATTCTCCATACCAAACGGTATGACTTTAAACTGATATTGTCCATCTGGCGTCACAAAAGCCAATATCTCCTTTGCTCTCTCCAATAACAGTGCTTACCAATATCCTTTTAGTAAATTAATCTTTGTGATAAATTTTGATTGTCCCACTCTCTCAATACAATCTTCAAACCGTGGTATAGGATATGAATCCGCTTTTGTCACTGCATTCACCTTTCGTTAGTCCACACACAGTCTTTCTGTTCCATCTGGTTTCGGCACTAGCACAATAGGTGAACTCCAGTTACTGCAACTAGACTCAATGATATCATTTTGAAGCATGAATTTGATTTCTTTCTGTATTTGTGATAACTTTGCCGATTTAATCTATAAGGATATTGCCTTAGCGAAGATGAAACTTCTACATACACATCATGTATAGCTAAATTTGTCCTTCCCAGCTTATTTTCACAAATATCTTTGTGTGACCACAATAGCTTTTCCAAATCACTTTGGCATTTGTCTGGAAGGTAACTCAATGTTACACTTAAATTTTCAAGTACCCACTCATTATCCAATTTGATTAGAGGAAAATCAATTTCAGAATCCTGCATTTCTACTTTCTCATTATCTACCACCAGTAACACTGCCTTTTGGTCTCTTCCCTGTCAAAGTACTTTTTAAGCATATTTACATGACACACCCTCTGCTTCTTTCTTCTATCTGGAGTATTTATTAAATAATTCACTTCACTCAGCTTCTTTTCAATCCTGTGAGGCCCACTAAACCTTGTCTTTATGGAATCACCTAGTACTGGTAACAGAACTAGCACTTTCTCTCCAGCAAACAAAATTGCGAGCTGTAGCTTTCCTGTCTGCTTTCATTTTCATCACTTGCTGTGATATCTTTAAATGTTCCTTAGTCAACTCACATGCTCTGTCTAATCTCTCTCTGAAGTTTGACACATAATCCAGGAGAGTAGTTTTTGAATTTTGACTCACCAATTTCTCATGAATCAATTTCAGTGGTCCTCTCATCTCATGACCATAGACTAATTCGAAGGTATTAAAACCAATCGATACATTAGGAGCGTCCCTAATAGCAAATAACAAGAATGGAATTCCCCTATCCCAATCCTGTGGATAATTCTGATTATGTTCCCTCATCATAGCTTTTAGAGTTTGATGCCATCTTTCCAAAGCCCCTTGTGACTCAGGATGGTAAGCTGTTGACTTCAACTCTTTTATCCCCAAACTGTTCATTATTTCCTTAAACAGTTGTGACATGAAATTTGAACCCAGATCTGATTGTATTCCCCTGGGTAAACCATATCTTGTAAAAAGAATTAGTTAACTCTTCCACAATTCTCTTTGTTGTAATATTTCTCGAAGGTATTACTTCAGGAAACCTGGTAGACACATCCATTATTGTCAGTAGGTACTGATTTCCACTTTTAGTCTTAGGGAGGGGTCTTATGCAATCAGTCATGACCTTAGTAAAAAGTTCTTCAAATTCTGGAATGGGAATTAAAGGTGCCGGCTTAGTCACTGCTTGCGGTTTCCCTATCACCTGACATGCATGACATGCCCTACAGAATTTGACTACATCTCTATGCAATCCAGGCCAATAAAAATGTTTTTGTATCTTCGCCTGCATCTTTCTAATTCCTAAAGGTCCCCCTCCCTCCACCCCCGCATTGGAATTTCATGTGCTATCCTCAGAATCTCATTTCTATATTCAAATGGTATTACAATCTGATGCACCTCCCTCCAGCTTTCATTTGCTGAAGCATAATATGGCCTCCATGTTCTCATTAAAACATTACCCTTAAGGTAATAACATTCTGGAATACATTTTACCTCTGTTTCTGAGTAAGCTGTCTGATATAAATGCTGTATTTGCAGATCCTTTATCTGTAACTCCACTAACCTCCTTGAGTTAAACACTTCAGCTGAATTGTCTTCCAGTCTTTCTTCCTGAACAATATAATCAAACACAGAAACAGAAATACCTGGAAAAACTCAGCAGGTCTGGCAGCATCGGCGGAGAAGAGTACAGTTGAGGTTTCGAGTCCTCATGACCCTTCAACAGAACTAAGTAAAATTAGGAAAGGGGCGTCGGGACCTGGAAAAATTTATTAATTCTGCTTCCAATCTCCACCCCTCCATCACTTTCACATGGTCCATCTCTGACACTTCCCTTCCCTTCCTTGACCTCTCTGTCTCAATTTCTGGTGATAGACTGTCCACCAATATCCATTACAAGCCTACCGACTCCCACAGCTACCTCGACTACAGCTCCTCACACCCTGCTTCCTGTAAGGACTCCATCCCATCCTCTCAGTTCCTTCGCCTCCGTCGCATCTGTTCTGATGATGCGACTTTCAAAAACAGTTCCTCTGACATGTCCTCCTTCTTCCTTAACCGAGGTTTTCCACCCACGGTAGTTGACAGGGCCCTCAACCGTGTCCGGCCCATCTCCCGCGCATCCGCCCTCACGCCTTCTCCTCCCTCCCAGAAACATGATAGGGTTCCCCTTGTCCTCACTTATCACCCCACCAGTCTCCGCATTCAAAGGATCATCCTCCACCATTTCCGCCAACTCCAGCATGATGCCACTACCAAACACATCTTCCCTTCACCCCCCCTGGCGGCATTCCGTAGGGATCATTCCCTCCATGACACCCTGGTCCACTCCTCCATCACCCCCCTACTCCTCCTCCCATGGCACCTCCCCATGCAAATGCAGAAGATGCGACACCTGCCCCTTCACTTCCTCTTTCCTCACCGTCCAAGGGCCCAAACACTCCTTTCAAGTGAAGCAGCATTTCACTTGCATTTCCCTCAATTTAGTCTACTGCATTTGTTGCTCCCAATGCGGTTCCTCTACATTGGAGAGACCAAACACAGACTGGGTGACCGCTTTACAGAACACCTTCGGTCTGTCCGCAAACATGACCCAAACCTCCCTGTCGCTTGCCATTTCAACACTCCACCCTGCTCTCTTGCACACATGTCTGTCCTTGGCTTGCTGCATTGTTCCAGTGAAGCTCAACGGAAACTGGAGGAACAGCACCTCATCTTCCGACTAGGCACTTTACAGCCTTCCGGACTGAATATTGAGTTCAACAATTTTAGATCTTGAACTCTCTCCTCCATCCCCACCCCCTTCCCGTTTCTTCCCCCTCCTTTTTGTTTTTTCCAATAATTTATATAGATTTTTTCTTTTCCCACCTATTTCCATTATTTTTAAATGTATTTCCACCATTGTTTATTTCTACCTTTTAGTATTCCCCCACCCCTACTAGAGCTATCTGTACCTTATCTGTCCTGTCTTATACTCTTAATTAGCACATTCCTTTAGATAATAAGACCACCTTCAACACCTCTTTGTTCTTTTATCTGTTACAGCTTTTGGTTATCTCCACCTATCACTGACTGCTTGTCCCAACAAATCCCCCCCTTAAACCAGCTTATATTTCACCCCTTTCCTAATTTTACTTAGTTCTGTTGAAGGGTCATGAGGACTCGAAACGTCAACTGTACTCTTCTCCGCCGATGATGTCAAACCTGCTGAGTTTTTCCAGGTATTTCTGTTTCTGTTTTTGTTTTGGATTTCCAGCATCCGCAGTTTTTTGTTTTTAATCAAACACAGTGTCAGCTAATTGGATTTCCACACCTTCTCCCTGCCTTTGAACTTCCTGTTCTTCTTGTTTCAATCTATGAGGTTGTGATCTTGTTATCACACAATCTGGAAATAATCAAGGATGCTCTCTCTGCAATACTTCTGTTGAAAACACTTCCACAGGCTGCTCAAATACCATAGGCATCACCCACATTTGTGATCCAGCCAAATCATTACCCAGAATAAATTGAACTCTCGCAATTGGCAATTTTTCCACTACTCCAACAATCACCTTACCTGTTTTCCACTTACTCTTTAAAGTTATCTTCCACAATGGAATACGTTTAGCACCTTCTTGGACCCCACTTATTATCACCTGTTCCTGCAATACTCCCTCTAAACAACAAATGTCACTATTCCACAACATTAAGGATTGACTAGCCCCTATGTCTCTTAAAATTTTAACATCTTTATCTGCTCCACCCTGTACGCATTGAAAGACTTTCCCTTCATACACAAAATTTCTGCAACCTAGTCCTCTGAATTCCCTTTTGTAAATTGTTAATGCATTCCCACTTCTTTACCTATCACTGATTCTCTCCGTTTTGCCTGTACACAAACCACTGTTTTTTCCTGAGCCTGAACCTCAGAACCCACAGTACTTTTACTTCCAGAACTTTTCTGCATCCCTATAATTCCAATAGATTTCCCCTACAATTTCCAGCACACAGATTTTGTTTGTGCAACTTTATTACAATGAAAACACCTCAATTTTCAGATGTCATTTCTACCCTCAGCACCTTCCTTTTTATTCTGAGAAAAAAACTTCCTGTGAATTTCCACCTACTACCTCTCTTCCCTAACTACCCACCTTCCTTTCACCTTCCCACTTTCTATCCTTTTCTGAATTAAAAGGATGATGAAAAAAAGGTTTAGCTCGACACCCTCTCTCACCAAGCCCTTTTCACCAGTTACTCTCACAAGTCTGCATTTGCTCCTGATTTTAACCCCTTGATTTTAAAATTCTCATTCTTATATTCAAATCCTTACCCTATCTATCTCCTATAGCCCTACAACCCTCCAATTCTGGCCTCTGGCGCATCCCTGAATTTCTTCACCCTACCATTACTGGCTGTCCCTCCAGCTGCCTCAGCCCTAAGCTTTGAAATTCCCCCTCTAAACCTCTCCTTGCTACCTCTCTCCCCTCCTTAAAACCTACTTCTTTGACCAAGCTTTTTAACATTTTACGTCATTCAATGTCAAATTTTGCTGATTATAATCCTGTGAAGTCTGTTAACATTTTACTATGATAAAGATACCTTATAACTGCATCAGCATTGTTTTTGAAGTACTCAGGAGTGTGCCAGTCTTTAATCCTATTATAGTTTATTCTTAGTTAGTCGCATGTTCACCCCTCCATACTTGATACTCATCAATGTGCTTACAGACGCAGCCAAGGCAATGAGGAATGTCCTGTCTTACTACCAGAAGATTCAACCCTCCAAGAGCTGTCTTTCAGACACAAACTATCTCCTGCTGGTTCCACTGGTGCAGGTCTCCATTGCAACTGCCACTCAAAACACAACACTCAGATTGCTTAGCACCCTTTTGGTTGAAGAATATTTAACATTCATGGAGTGGTGGCAATGGCACTCGAGGGTCCAGGCTAATCAGGTATGTTGAAGGAAAAAAATGGATTTACAAATTCAAATTACAATTCAATATCTTTAATGTTGAAAGTAAATAAAACCAATTAATGATGCCTTTGATTAGGAATGTCATCATATATTCAGCAATTTTATAAAAGAAAATAGGATTAAGGGGTAATGCCAGTTTTTGGATAAGAACTTGGTATTGTGTAATGTGGCAGGATTAATTAATGACCTCAGAGTATAGACACTCTAGGTAGTAGTGACCACAATATGATTGAATTTTACATCCAGTTTGAAAGGCAGCAGAGAGGGTCTAAGACTAGTATCTTAAACTTAAATAAGGGCAACTATGTGGGGATGAAAGCTGAGCTAGCTGAAGTGAACTGGGAAACTAGGCTAGAGGATAGATCAATAGAGAAGCAGTGGCAGACATTTAAGGGGATATTTCAGAGTATTCAGAATAAGTACATCCCTGCTACAAAGAAAAATTCTAAGGGAAGGACCTACCATCCGTGATTAACTAAAGATGTTAAGGAAAGCATCAAACGGAAGAAAAAAGCATACAAATCCTCAAAGATGAGTAGCAGGACAGATGATTCGACAGAATATAAAGAATGGCAGATAATGACTAAAAGGTTAATCAGGAGAAAGAAATTAGAGTATGAGACGAAGCTAGCTAGAAATGTAAAAACAGATAGCAAGAGTTTCGACGGATACTTAAAAAGGAAAAGAGTTAGTAAAGTGAGTGTTGGACCTCTAGAGAGTGACAGTGGTGAGTTAATAGTAGATAATAAGGAAATGGCAGATGAAATGTACAAATATTTTGCTTCTGTGTTCACTATAGAGGATACAAAAAACATTCCAGTAATAACTGCAAATCAGGAGGTGAACGGGAGAAAGGAACTTGGTGAAATTGAAATCACTAGGGAAATGGTACTGAGCAAATTGATGGAGCTGCAGACTGGCAAGTCTCCGGGTCCCAATGGACCACATCCTAGGGTCTTAAAAGAGGTGGCAAATGAGGTAGTTGATGCACTGGTGTTAATTTTCCAAAATTTGCTACATTCTGGAAAGGTTCCATCAGATTGGAAAGTAGCAAATATAACCCCTCTATTTAAGAAGGGAGGGAAGCAGAAAACAGGAAACTATAGGCCAGTTAGCTTGACGTCTGTTGTGATGGAGTTATTAGAATCGATCATTAAGGAGGTTATAGCTGGGCACTTAGAAGAGCTCAAGGTAATAGGGAAGAGTCAGCATGGTTTTCTGAAAGAAAAATCATGTTTAACCAAGTTATTGAAGTTTTTTGAAGGAGTAACATGCGCAATAGATAAAGGGGAGCCTGTAAACATACTGTACTTGGATTTCCAGAAGGCATTTGATAAGGTGCCACATCAAATATTATTACGGGAAATAAAAGCGCATGGTGTAGGGGGTAACATATTAGCATGAATAGAAGATTGGCGGGCTGGCAGAAAGCAGAGAGTAAGCATAAATGGGTATTTTTCTGATTGGCAGGATATGATGAGTGGAGTCCCACAAAGGTCTGTACTGGGGCCTCAACCTTTTACAATTTACATCAATGACTTAAATGAGGGGAGTGAAGACATGGTAGCTAAATTTGCAGATGACACAAAGATAGGTAGGAAAGTATGTTGTGAAGAAGACACGAGGAGGTTGCAGACGGATATAGATAGGTTGAGTGAGTAGGCAAATATCTGGAAAATGGAGTTTAATGTGGGAAAATGTGAAGTTGTTCACTTTGGCAGGAAGAACAAAAAAGCAGAATATTACTTAAATGGAGAACGGCTGCATAATTCTGAGATGCAGAGGAATCTAGGTGTTCTAGTACATGAATCACAAAAAGTTAGTATGCAGGTACAGCAAGTAATTAAGACGGCTAATGGAATGCTATCCTTTATTACGAGAGGGATTGAACATAAAAGTAAGGATGTTATGCTTCAGTTATACAGAGCATTGGTAAGACCGCGCCTTGAATACTGTGTGCAGTTTTTGTCTCCTTATTTAAGGAAGGATGTAAATGCATTGGAGGTGGTTCAAAGGAGGTTTACTAGATTGATACCTGGGATGAGTGGGTTGTCTTATGAGGAAGGGTCGGACAGACTGGGCTTGTTTCCACTGGAGTTTAGAAGAGTAAGGAGCGATTTGATTGAAGTATACAAGATCCTGAACGGCCTTGACAAGGTGAACGTCGAAAGGATGTTTCCACTTGTCGGTGAGTCCAGAACTAGGGGACACTGTTTTAAAATTAGGGGTCGCCCTTTTAGGACAGAGATGAGGAGAATTTTTTTCTCTCAGGGGGTTGTGCAACTTTGGAATTCTTTACCTCAGAAGGTGGTGGAGGCGGGGTCATTGAATATTTTAAGGCAGAGGTAGATAGATTCTTGTTAGACAAGGGAATCAGAGGTTATTGGGGGTAGATGGGAATGTGGAAATCGAAACACAGGAAGATCAGTAATGATCTTATTGAATGGCAGAGCAATTTGAGGGGCCGAATGGTCTACTCCTGTTCCTATTTCTTATGTTCTTATGCTCTAATACTCTCTTGTATTGCAGCCTTTTTTCGGACCACGGTATTGTCGTGATTAAAATACTTACTTCACACCTCCTGCAGTTATATCTTTCTGTTGTAACATTGACATTGTACTCAAATCCAAGGTCCCAGCTCCTCATAACTTTGTAACTAAGATTTAGTGCCTGACATGGAATTTCCACAATGCTATCGTTTTACAGAAATATAGGGGAAAATTTTCCCCCTGTTGGGGGGGTTGTGCGGGCACAGGCGGGGGTGGGCACGGACCTGATCAACACCCCCAATTGGGTCCGCGCCGCCATTTTATGTGGACGAGCCAATTAAGGCCCACCCAGCATGACGTGCGCCCAGAAGCGCTGAGCGGTCTCTGTGCGGGCAGGGGGGGTGGGGTTTCCCTGAGTCGGGAGTGCGCTCTTTCACGCAACCCGCCAAACTGAAAATCTAAATGATGCGCGGTGAGGTCAGGATGCCCGCCCAACGTCACCCCGCGTCATTTTACACCTCAGCGAACGGGCCCCGCCTCCTGTCACCAAGCTGAAAATTCAGGCCATAGCAATAGGAGTCAGCCATCCAGATCTTCAAGCCTGTTCCTCCGTTCAGGTAGATCATAGCTAATCTGTACAATAACAAGTTGCAATTATTAAGTGCCTTTAACAAAGTAAAATATCAAAGGCTTTTCCACAGGAGCATATGCAGACAAAAATTGATATTAAATTAAAGAAAGATACATGAGGACAGGTCAAATTTTGGTCTGGATCACACCAGTATGGTCAGGTTTCACACGCACCTGTCAATGCCATACATTGAAACTTGCAAATCAAAGATAACTCTCACCTGCTAACCCTAACTATTTCCTTGAGCCCCTTTCCTCCATCCTGTCTACTCTCACTTCCAACAGGTCCAAGGAACTTCTTTAACACTAAATTAACTGTTTAGCTGACTCTGCTGCTTTCTCATTTTCTTTTATTCATCACAGCGAACTTCCTCCCAGTATCCCCATCCGCACTAACAATGTATTTTTCTCTAGTTCCTCCCCATCTCCTCCCATGCTCTTTACAAGCTCATCTTGTCCATAAGACCTTCCAGCTGCTCCTTAGAGTCCATCTCCACAAAACTGCTGATCATCCAACTTTCCTCCAAGCCCCTATGCTGGCTGACATGAACTGCTTCTCTCTCCTGAGATACTGCCCCCCTCCCTTTCAAAACAATTGTCATCACATCCTCCTCAAACAAAAGCAATGCTCGACACCTCTGTCCTTGCAAAATATTGCCCATCTCCAACCTCCTTCACCTTTTCAAGGACCTTGAAGATACATTTGCCTCCCAAATCCATCCCCTTTTTCTCCATAATCAGGTTTCTGCCCCAGGCACATCACTCAAAGAATGCCAATCAATGTTACAAATCACACCCTCTGTAACTGTGACCACTGTGCACAATCCCTCATCAACCTCTCTGTAGTCTTTGACATGGTTGAGCAAACCATCTTCCTCCAATGCCTCCTCTCTCTTTTCCAGTTTAGTGGATCTACCTTTAGCTCTACTCTTAGCTATTCAATTTTAGCCAAGTGCCATTTTGTAATTCATTGCTAATTTGTGCTCAATTTGTGCATGATCCATATCCATTATGATAACTAACAAAAATATATCAATTTCAGTCTTGCGATTTTCAATTAAACTTCCCAGCATTCACAGCCATTAGGGGAGAGAATTCCAGATTTCTACTACTGTTTATGAGAAGAAGTGCTTCCTGGTTGCACTCCTGAAGAACCTAGTTTTAATCATAAGATTATTTCCCCAGTTCTTGATTCTTCCACCAGAAGAAATAGGTTTTCTTTATCTATCCCACCAAATCCCTTGAAGAGTTAAAACACCTCAATTATATCATCCCTCAATCCTCTAAACTTATTAGAAGATAAACCAAGTTTATTCAGGTGTGAATCAAGCAATAATGAGGTGGTAATTGGGACAATGCAATTTTCACTTAAATATAGTCCCATTCCCGAATAGGTTAGTTACAATAGTACCTATAGTGATGTTACAGACAGAGTGGGGTTAAGTTAAACAGCTCTGATTTCTGCTCTTGCCACCCATCCGTAAACAGAAAGGTATTTTGATTTGCTTCCCCCTTTATAAGTGGCGGCATATTTCCCAACCCCTCGGTTTTTGTGTGATCCGATATTCTATTAATAACCCCACAGCAAACTCAAGATAGGATGAACTCAAAGGGTTACTTTATTTGCACACAGTCAAACACAGGAGGAGGGTAGCAACTTTGCTTCCTTGATAACCATACAATAAAAGAGGGATAGAGAAAAGAAAGATTTAAAGGGAAAAAGACCACAGAAAAAAGAATTATTGTTTCACATGAATCCAGAGTCCAGAATCAAAGTAGAATGAGTTATTACTTCACAGAGGTCAACAGGCTGAAAACCAATGATGTATAATTCACTTTTCCAGTGGAGTTGACTTCACAAGATCAGACAAGAACACAGAGATGAATCAGTCTTATAAGCGATGGTAGTGAAGCTCCAGTAGAAACAGTGTAGATGGGGCCCAGGTATTCAATCTAGGCAGAATCCCTTTTCTGTGCTGCTGCTTGTTAGATGGAAAAATGACAGACTGAGTTTGCAGTACAGCAAGGCAATATACTGGTTCCACCAGCTAGAGGTTCACATCACATGACTCCCACCTCTCCACATCGTCTTTGACAAGGGATGTGTATCCCTTATCTGGGTTCCCGAGATGGTTAAATGTTCTTACCATTAAGACTTGAAAGGAAGGTTGCGGGGTCCTTTGTCCTAGAAGACAAATAAGCTCTGGTTGGCCAGACTGGCTTATAAAATGCAGATGGCATTTCAACCCCCACAGGGGGTTGTTTATGTCTCTCCAGAGATAACCAGGTACAAGTTTCTGCCATGGCAGCTCCCTTTGTTTGAGGGTCACAGACAGACATAGCTTCAGCCATTTTAAAAGGTCCTTGTCCAGTTTTTAAAATTTTAGAAATAGCCATGAGGATATCTATATGTATTTTATAAAAATATACAGTGTGAGGACTTAGCCCCCTCACAGTGAACACATTATAGCAATCTGAGTACAGACTCCAGTTAGATGATACAGTGCGAGGGTACAAATACCTTACAGAAGGAAACTAGCATCAACTGGAATTGTGTATGGATCCATCATGTTTTAACCACTTTCTGTTCTGCTGTCAGCTGGTGTTTACAAATAACGGTTGCCATATAACATATTGATCAGATGTCAGCTAAGTGGTTCCGTGTAGTTATCATATCATATTAGGCAACTAAAGTTCAGTGAAACTGAGGAGTTAGGATCATAAGGTGCACAATAAAACATTAAAGAATAGAAATACAATTCATTTATTTACTAATGTATGTATACATAAATGATCAAACATTTCCCTTTGACTTTTGCCTTTTGAAGATGTATTGACCTTCTTGGCGCAATGCCAATGAGCCCCAAGGTACGGCCTGCGTTAAATGTTGAGTTTTATAAACACTGGTCTAGGTGACTGGCTTGACTAAGTAAGAGGACTGCACTAGTGAAGGTAAAACCTTCATCAGACATTGGTCTGTGTTGTTCACTGGACTATGCTGACAATGGTCAACTATAATCCAATGGCTGATCCCAGAGTTCTGTGCTGGAAGATCTGTCTCATCCGTGAAAGACACCCTGAAGCAGAGCTTGACTTGTGCATCTCTGATGGATGTGGGGGTGGGGCAATGGAGAGGAGGAGAGGTGGCACTCAGCTAAGCTTTCCTGACTAGCATTTAATTCCTTACTCTAATCGCAGGGTTTTAAAGGAGTGTCACAGAGCTGCATTGCAAAATCTTCCTGAGCTAGGATGAAAAGCCCTTGCCAGACTATCTTTCAAGTGGATTGATCAAGACTGACATTAAAATCGAATTCTCCAGTCGGCGAGTAGGGGCGGGTCCCGCTCGCCGACGTGTAAAATGACGCACAGTGACATGGGGCAGGCATCCCGACGTCACCACGCGTCATTTAGATTTTCAGTCCGAACTGTCAAAGGCCTATTACAGCCATTTAAATAGTAATTAATTCAATTAGCTGAGCTGCCCGTCCAACCTTAAGGTTGGCGGGCAGGCGAAGAGCCCAGGTGACCTTCGCATTTTTCATGAAACCTCATCCACGGGCAGGATGAGGTTTCATGAAATGTTTTAAAAGTCAATAAAAATTTTAAAAATAATTCTTTCACGTCCCAGCTCATGTGCCAGTGTCACATGAGGGGACATGTTTTAAAAGTTTTTATTTCCCTTTATTTAAATTTACACATGTCAAACCAATCTCCCTGAGGCACTTCCATTCCTCAGGGAGATCTCTGCGCTCTTTTGCGTGCATGCGCGAAAGAGCACAGGGAACGACTCAGGGAATCCCCCCGTCTGCACAGGGAGCGCTCAGCGCTTCCGAGCAAGTGACATGCTGGGCGGGCCTTAATTGGCCTGCCCACATAAAATGACAGCGCATCCTCGATCGGGGGCGCTGATTGGGTTCGCGCCCACCCCCGCACAATCCCTCCAACGAGGGGAAAATTCAGCCCCATGAGTAGATGGAAGGCATGATCAGCTTTGAGAAGCACAAGCTGCACAATACAATGACACATTGAGCAGATTTGAAAACCAGTTGTTTGCACCAACCAACAATCAGATTTTAACCAGATATATTTGTAGTAGTTGTACTTTCCAAAAAGTTTCTTCAGATTCTCAGGATATTTGGGGTTTGGGGTTTTGGGGGTTGGGCAGCGGGGGACTACATCAAGGGGGGTGGATTTCCAGTCTCACACTTTATGAAAGGAACAATATAAAGACATTTTTCAAACTCCTTTCAACCTCCCCACAGATGCACTAGTCAAGCTCTGCTTAAGGCTTCTTTTCACGGCTGAGACAAATCTTCCAGCATTAGTCACCCAAGTGCAAACAGAACTCAGGGTTCAGCCATTGAATTATAGTTGTCAACCATTGTCAGCACGGGTCCAATGAATAACACAGAGCAATGTCTGATGAAGTTTTTATCTCCACCAGTTCAGTCCTCCTATTTGGTCGATCCAGTCACCTAGACCAGTATTTATAGAAGTCAATATTTAATGCAGGCTGCACCTTGGGGTTCACTGACATTGAGCCATGAAGGTCAATACACCTCCAAGTTTTTTGGTAGGCTAACCTTGTTCCCCATGAATTTATCTTCAGATGGGTAATTAAGAACATAAGACATAGGAGCAGGAGTAGACCAGACAGCCCATCGAGCCTGCTTCAATCTGAACATTGGTGATCTTATACCTCGCTTCCCTGAGAAACCAAAAATCTGTCCATCTCAGTCTTAAATGCATTCAATGATGGAACATGCACAAACCTCTGGGGTAGAGAATTCCAAGATTCATGACCCTTTAAGTTTTTAAAATTTATTTATGGGATGTGGGTGTCGCTGGTTGGCCCAGTATTTATTTACCATCCCTAATTGCCATTCAGAAGGTGGCGGTGAGCTGCCTTCTTGAACCTCTGCAGTCCATCTGTTGTAGGGATACCAACAGCACTGTTAGGAAGGGAGTTCCAGGTTTTGACCCAGCGACAGTGAAGTAATGGCAATATAATTCCAAGTCAGGATGGTGTGTGACTTGGAGGGAAACTTGCACATCGTGGTGGTCCCATGCACCCTTGTCCCTCTACGTGGTAGAAGTTGCAAGTTTAGAAGGTGCTGTCAAAGGAGCCTTGGTGAGTTGCTGCAGTGTATCTTGTAGATGGTACACACTGCTGCCACTATGCATCGATGGTGGAGGGAGTGAATATTTAAGGTGGTGGATGGGGTGCCAATCAAGCAGGCTGCTTTGTCCTGGATGGTATTAAGCTTCTTGAGTGTTGTTGGAGCTGCACGCATCCAGACAAGTAGGGAGTATTCCATCACACTCCTGACGTGTGCATTGTAGATGATGGGCAGGCTTTGGGGAATCGGGAGGTGAGTTACTCTCCACAGAACTCCCAGCCTCTGATCCACTCTTGTAGCCACAGTATTTATATGACTAGTCCAGTTCAGTTCCTGGTCAGTGGCAACCCCGACTATGTTGATGATGGGTATTCAGCAATGGTAATGTCATTGAATGTCAAAGGGAGATGATTAGATTCTCTCTTGTTTGTGATGGTCATTGCCTGGCACCTGTGTGGCATGAATGTTACTTGCCAGTTATCAGCCCAAGCCTGAATATTGTCCAGCTACTGCATAAGGGCACGGACTGCTTCAGCGTCTGAGGAGTCACGAATGGTGCAGAACATTGTGTAATCATCAGCGAACATCCCCACTTCTGACCTTATTTTTTTTCTATTCATTCTCGGGAATTGGGCTTCACTGGCTGCGCCAGCATTTATTGCCCATCCCTAGTTGCCCTTGAGAAGGTGGTGGTGAGCTGCCACTGCAGTCCATGTGGTGTAGGTACACCCACAGTGCTTTTAGAATGGGAATTCCAGGATTTTGACCCAGCGACAATGAAGGAACAGCGATACATTTCCAAGTCAGGATGGTGAGTGACTTGGAGGGGAACTTCCAGGTGGTAGTGTTCCCATCTTTGCGCTGCCCTTGTCCTTCTAGATGGTAGTGGTTGTGGCTTTGGAAGGTGCTGTTGAAGGAGCCTTGGTAAATTCCTGCAGTGCATCTTGTAGATGGTACACACTGCTGCCACTGTGTGTCAGTGGTGGAGGGAGTGAATGTTTGTGGGTGGGGTGCCAATCAAGACATTATTCCCAGACATCAGAAACAACACACTTGCAACAGTATTTCTGTCCTTTTTTTATTCAAGAAATCAGTGTGTGAGATGTTTGTGTAATGTCTTCATAATTTAGAGTTTACAGAAATCAGGGGTTTGCTGTTCGATAAGAAACAGGTTTCAGTGTTAATTCAGTGAATTTCACTGCCACTTCCAGAAGCCATACAAGAAAGCATGGTTTTTCAGATGCACCCATGAGGCATTAAATAGTCATGGAACACATTCAATACTCATTTGAAGGAGATGCTTAAGAAAAGACTGTCACTCTTAAAAATGAACGTTTTTCTATCTTTGCACGCTCCACTTACAAAATGCTTCATTCTCAACATTACTTCTATTTCCATTTGACAAGTGACAAGTTACATTTGTGCCACACAAGTACCAGGCAATGACCATTTCCAGCAAGACAGAATCTAACCATCTTTCCTTGACATTCATTAGCATTGCCATCACTAAGTCCCCCACTATCAACATCCTGGGTGTTATGATTGACCAGGAACTGAACTGGATCAGCCATATACTTAGGAACATACATAGAAAATAGGAGCAGGAGTAGGCCATTCGAGCCTGTTCCGCCATTCATTATGATCATGGCTGATCATCCAACTCAGTAGCCTGCTCCTGCTTTCTCCCCATGTCCTTTGATCCCTTTCACCCAAAGAGCTATATCCAACTTCTTCTCGAAAACATACAATGTTTTGGCCTCAACTACTTTCTGTGGTAGTGAATTCCACAGGCTCACCACTCTCTGGGTGAAGAAATTTCTCCTCATCTCAGTCCTAAATGGTCTACCTCGTATCTTCAGACTGTGACCCCTGGTTCTGGACTCCCCGCCATCGGGAACATCCTTCCTGTATCTACCCTGTCTACCCTGTCTGTTAGAATTTTACAGGTTTCTATGAGATCCCCCCTCATTCTTCTGAACTCCAGCGAATATAATCCTAACCAACTCAATCTCTCTTCATATGTCAGTCCCACCATCCCAGGAATCAGTCTGGTTATGGCTATAAGGGCAGGTCAGAGGCTGGGAATTGTCTGGCGAGTGACTCACCTCCTGCCTCCCCAAAGCCTATCCACCATCTACAAGGCACAAGTCAGGAGTGTAGTGGAATACCTTCCGCTTGTCTGGATGAGTGCAGCTCCAACAACACTCAAAAAGCTCAACACCATCCAGGATTAAACAGTCCACTTGATTGGCACCCCATCCACCACCTTCAACATTCCTCCATCGCAGTGGCAGCAGCATGTATCATATACAAGATACAGCAACTCACCAAGCTTCCTTTGACAGCATCTTCCAAACCCATGACCTCTACCATCTAGAAGGACAGGGCAACAGACACCTGGGAAGACCACCACCTGCAACCTCTGCTCCAAGCTACACACCATCCTGACTTGAAAATATGTCGCCTTCCTTCACTATCACTGGATCAAAATCCTGGAACTCTCTGCACTACGTGTTATGCATTGAGCTGAGGCTGGTGAGTGAGGGAGTTTTAAGGGTTAATTTCTCTCTAAACTCCAGATTATTTTTCTTTAATTTGACAATCAACTAAAAATTACTCTTTAAGTTAAGAGAAGTTAAGTTTATTGCAGCCTTAAACAGGGGTATACAAGCTCTCTGAGAGCAGCTGCAGCTAGTTAATTAGATAGCTAGCTTAAACTGGTTTTCAGAGCTTGAGTCATTTGATTTTCAATAAGTATAAAACGGGTTCCTGCTTGGTCTACACTCAGCGCTGCTATGAGTACACAGAGTGTCAAGGTGGGAGCTTGTTGGGGAGGTCGGGGGCTATTAAGAAAAAAAAATGTATTTAATTAACACAATGCAGATGCTAGGACAGGTGATGTGTCATGGCTGCAGTATTGGGGAACTCCTGGATGCCACTGCAATCCATGGTAACCACATCAACAGTAAGTGTCTGCAGCTTGAGGAGCTTTGGCTCAGTGTTAATGAGCTGGAGGCCGAGCTGCAGACATTGTGACTCATTAGGCAAGCACACCCCTTAGGTTAGTGTCATCTGATTTGGTCAGTGGTTAGGGACAGGAGGGTGTGACTGTTAGACAGGCAGGTAAGGGGATCAAGAAGGTGGAAGTGGAGGTACCTCAGTCCTTTTAACTAACCAACAAGTCTGAGGTTCTTGCAGCTTGCATGGACAAGAGTGAGGGCTGCAGTATGGATGTGCAGGATGACTGTAGCACCATGGTACAGGAAGTCATTCAAATGAGGGGAGTTAAAAGGAATGCAGTGCTAGGAGGGAGCAGTATAATCAGGGGGATAGACACTGGCTGGGATTTTGCAGTGGGCTTGGAAAATCCTGGTCACTGTTCTTTGCAGCCAGACGGCTGTGTTGCCTCCTGTTGCCAGGGTTTGGAATATCTGTTCAGAGCTTGAGAGGAACTTGTAGTGGGAGGGGGAGGATCAAGTCGTCATGGTTCATGTAGGTACCAATGACATAGGTAGAACTAAAAAGGAGTTTCTGCACAGGGACTATGAGGAGCTAGGCACTAAATTAATAAGCAGAACCTCAAAGATAATAATCTCTGGATTATTACCTGAGCCATATGTAAATTGGCATATGGTAAATAAAATTAAAGACATGAATGCAAGGCTGAAAGACTGTTGTAGGAGAAGTGGATTCTGGTTTGTGGGGCACTGGGACCAGTTCTGGGGAAATTGGGGGCTGTACTGTTAAGATGGTCTGGTTCCAGGATTTTTAACCCGGCGACAGTGAAGGAACAGCAACATGTTTCCAAGTCATGGTGTGTGGCTTCGAGGGGAACTTGCAGGTGGTGGTGTTCCCATGCATCTGCTGCCCTTGTCCTTCTAGATGGTAATGGTCATATGTTTGAAAGGTGCTGTCTGAGGAGTTCTGGTGAATTCCTGCAGTGCATCTTGTAGATGGTACACACTACTGCCACTGTGTGTCAGTGGTGGAGGGAGTGAATGTTCGTGGATGGGGTGCCAATCGAGCGAGCTGCTTTGTCCTGGTGGTGTCGAGCTTCTTGAGTATTGTTGGAGCTGCACTCATCCAGGCAAGCAGAGAGTATTCCATCACACTCCTGATTTGTTCTTTGTAGATGGACAGGCTTTGGGGAGTCAGGAGACGAGTTACTTGCCACAGGATTCCTAGTCTCTGGGACTGGAACATATAAGTCCAGTTCCATCTGTTTATATTATAACTATGGACTACATGCAACAGGTTCTGAAACACATTCTGCTGAATAGAACAGATAGTTCAGCAATGTCACTGCACTTAACAGGTCCTAGGAGCATGCATACTGTTAGTGAGAGATTTAGCCACACTTCTTCATGTTTTGAGGTACAGAGGTTTGTGATATATTTACTGCTGGGTCAGATATTCAGTCTTTGCTGAATAATTTCCAGGACCTGATGCAAAGTACCACCGTATATTTGAGATGCTGCCAGGACCTGATGCATTTCATGCTTTATGACTGATGTACATCTTATTTATAGGAATGGCTGACAGATCCTAACAGGTTCCTGAGCTGCATGGTGTCATTTTTTGCTATATTCCACAGGTCTCCAACAGTTCGACACATGAGGATTGTTTTGAAGAGGTGGCAAACCTGCTTGATGAAAAGGACAAAGAAGTATCAGATATAATCAAAAACATTTATGCTCAGCAAGCAGGTACTGCCAACATGCATGATTCATGAAACATATTTCCAGAAGTATTCCTTTCCACTTTTCTTCCTTTTTCTCCTGAAGCAGTTGGGTTATATTTCCATAGGTGCTGCCTCTGATAACACTTTCTCATCTGTAAGTGGTATACAGTCGGGAGGGAGTTGCCCTGGGAGTCCTCAACATTGCCCGGACAACATGAAGTCTCATGGCATCAGGTCAAACATGGGAAAGGAAACCTCCTGCTGATTACCATGTACCATGGCCCCTCAGCTGATGAATCAGTACTCCTCCATGTTGAACACCACTTGGAGGAAACACTAAGGGTGGCAAGGGTGCAGAATGTACTCTTGGTGGGGGTCTTCAATGTCCATCATCAAGAGTGGCTCAGTACCACCACCACAGACCGAGCTGGCCAAGTCCTAAATGACATAGCTGCTAGACTGGGTCTGTGGCAGGTGAGGGAGCTAACAAGAAAGAAAAACATACTTGACCTCATTCTCACCAACCTGCCTGCTGCAGATGCATCTGTCCATGACAGTATTGGTAGGAGTGACCACCGCACGGTCCTTGTAGAGACGAAGTCACATTGAGGATACCCTCCATCGTTGTGTGGCATTACCACCGTGCTAAATGGGATAGAATTCAAACAGATTTAACAACTCAAGACTGGGCAACCATGAGGCGCTATGGACCATCAGCGGCAGCAGAATTGTATTCAACCACAATATGTAAACTGATGGCCCGGCATATCCCCCACTCTACCATTACCACCAAGCCAGGGGATCAACCTGGTTTAATGAAGAGTGCAGTTCAGCTCTTTTGTCCACGTTTGAACCAAGGGTGTAATGAGGTCAACAGCTGAGTGGCTTTGGCCGAACCCAAACTAAGCGTCAGTGAGCAGGTTATTGTTAAGCAAGTGCCACTTGATAGCACTGTTGATGACCCTTCCATAATTTTACTGATGATCAAGAGTAGACGGATGGGGCGGTAATTGGTTGGGTTGGATTTGTCCTGCCTTTTGTGCACAGGACATACCTGGGCAATTTTCCGCAGTGCCAGGTAGATGCCAGTGTTGTAGCCATACTGAAACAGCTATGCTAGGGGCGCGTAAAGTTCTGGAGCACAAGTCTTCAGTACTATTGCCAGAATATTGCCATAGCCTTTGCAGTATCCAGTGTCTTCAGCCGTTTCTTGATATCACATGGAGTGAATCAAAGTGCTAAAGACTGGCATCTGTGATGCTGGGGACCTCTAGAGGAGGCCTAGGTGGAACATCTACTCAGCACTTTTGGCTGAATATTTTTGCAAATGCTTCAGCATTATGTTTTGCACTAATGTGCTGGGCTCCTCAATCATTGAGATGGGGATATTTGTGGAGCCACCTCCTCCAGTGAGTTGTTTAATTGTCCACCACCATTCACAACTGGATGTGGCAGGGCTGCAAAACATGGATCTGATCCTTTGGTTGTGGAATCACCTAGCTCTGTCTGTCACTTGCTGCTTATGCTGTTTGGCATACAAGTAGTCCTGAGTTGTAGCTTTATCAGGCTGACACCTCATTTTTAGGTATGCCTGGTGCTGCTCCTGGCATGCCCTCCTGCACTCTTTATTGAACCAGGGTTGATCCCCTGGCTTGATAGTAATGGTAGAGTGGAGGATATGCCAGGCCATGAGGTTACAGATTGTGCTTGAGTACAATTCTGCTGCTGCTGATGGCTTACAGTGCCTCATGGATGCTCATGTTAGACCTGATGCCATGAGACTGCATGGGGTCCGGAGTCGATATTGGGGACTCCCAGGTCAACTCCCTCCCAACTGTATACCACTGTGCCACCTCCTCTGCTGGATCTGTCCTGCTGGTGGGACAGGACATAGCCAGGGATGATGATAGTGGTGTCTGGGATATAGTCATACTCAAGGAAAATTACCTTACAGACAATGTCAGGCTGTTGCTTGGCTAACCTGTGAGACAGCTCTCTCAATTTTGGCACAAGCCCCCCTATGTTAGTGAGGAGGGCTTTGCAGTGTCAACAGACCAGGTGAGGACAGCAGATTTCCTTCCCTAAAGGGCATTAGTGAAAGAGATGGGTTTTGATGATAATTGACAATGGTTTCATGGTCATTATTAGACTTTTAGTTATAGATTTTTATTAGATTCAAATTCCACCATCTGCCATGGTGGGATTTGAACCCGGTTCCCCAGAGCATTACCTTGGGTCTCTGGATTATCAGTCCAGTGACAATACTACTACGTCACTGCCTCCCAGTAAAGTGAAGGAAGGGGTCATTAATGTGCTATCAAACAGCACTTGCTTGGCAATAACCTGCTCACTGACACTCCGTTTGGTTCCGCCGTGGTCACTCGGCTCCTGACCTCATTGCAGCCTTGGTTCAAACATGAACAAAAGAGCTGAACTCCAGAGGCGAGGTGAGAGTGACTGCCTTTGATATCAAGGCAGCATTTGACCAAGTGTGGCTTCAAGGACCCCTAGCAAAACTGGACTCAATGGGGATCAGGAGGAAAACACACAAAGGAAGATAGTTGTGAGTGCTGGAGGTCAATCATCTCAGTCCTAGAACATCATTGCAGGAGTTCATCAGGGTAGTGTCCTCGGCCCAACCATCTTCAACCGTTTTATCAATGACCTTCCTTCCATCACAAGGTCAGAAGTAGGGACGTTCGCTGATAATTGCACAATGTTCAGTACCATTCACGACTCCTCAGATACTGAAGCAGTCCATGTCCAAATGCAGCAAGATATGGACAATATCCAGGCCTGGGCTGACAGATGGTAAGTAACATTTGCGCCACACAAGTGCCAGGCATTGACCATCTCCAACAAAAGAGAATCTAACCATCACCCCTTGACATTCAATGGCTTGACCATCACTGAATCCCCCACTGTCAACATCCTCGGGGTTACCGTTATCCATTTAATTGGACTAGCCATATAAATACTTGGTTTCAAGAGCAGGTCAGAGGGTAAGAATCCTGCAATGAATGACTCACTTCCCAACCCCCCCCACCCAAAGCTTGCCCACCACCTACAAGGCACATGTCAGGAGTGTGATGGAATGCTGTCCCATTGCCTAGATGACTGCAGCTCCAACAACACTGAAGAAGCTGGACACCATCCAGGACAAAGCAGCCTGCTTGATTGGCACCCCATCCACAAACATTCACTCCCTTTACCACTGATGCACCTTCCAAACCCACGACTACTACCATCTAGAAGGACGAGCAGCAGACACATGAGAACATCACCACCTGGAAGTTCCCCTCCAAGCCACTCACCATCCTGACTTAGAAATATATCGCCGTTCCTTCACTATCGCTAGGTCAAAATCCTGGAACTCCCTCCCTAACAGCACTGTGGGTGTACCTACACCACATGGGCTGCAGCGGTTCAAGAAGTCAGCTCACCACCACCTTCTCAAGGGCAATTAGGGATTGGCAATGAATGCTGGTCTAGCCAGCGATGCCCACATCCCATGTATGAATAAAAACAGGTATCAGCAGACCATTTGACTGCAAAAGGCATCATAACCAGGCCTCATCTTGTCATTAACTGATGTCCACATATGCCCAGTTTCCAGCAGGGGTCTCAGGAGAGTGATTAGGAGCAGGGAACCTGGATGATTTTCTTCACCAAGAATATTGAGACAGATCTACTCAGCCAGAGCCTTCCCAAGTAAACACACCTGGACAGTAGACTGCCAAGTAGGGTTAACGTAACACAGGCCGGAATTCTAAATCCCCCGAATAGGAACCACATTAACACAAACTATAACATTAAGTCTTTCCAAACCGAAGGGCAGTTTAGTCAGCCATGGCTTCCACAACCTCATTTCAGGATTCCCACTCCCTTTTCTGCACTTCAAGCTGGTTTGTCGACTGCCTCAGAACATAACTTGCATAAAACATGCACCCATATACCTATTGATCTCTATCAGCCATGATACCTTTACCTATTGGTTTCTTTCTATTCCCAAGCCAAATTTGTCAATGCTGTTTACTGTTTTCCTGCCTCATCCATACTGTCCCCAATCTAGATAGGCTGGGCACCCCGAATCTTAGAATCATTGAGTTAGTGAACTATGATGATACCAATGTGATTCCATAATTCTATACGGCCAAGGCTCCTGGAAACTGACAGGCCAGCCCAGGATAACAGGCAGATGACCTCCTCCTAATCCATGATAAGATTAAGTACATATATGTTGAATTTCTCTTGGCACTTATGTTCACACATTTGGGTAAGGTACCAAAAAGTAGGTGCGATCCATTTAGCTACCTTAGCAAAAATCAGAACATTTAGCAGAGGAAAGGAGAGAAACAAACGAGGTGCAGTCTGGGGGCTGGAAAACAAACAGTTTAAGAAATACTGACCATTTACTTTTGTATTTTTCTGTTTAGGTAACCAATGCAGGGAAGACTTATTGAGAGGACTGCGTAGCATTCTCCATCCAGTGATTAGTGCTCTCTTTGTAGGTAAGTCCAGGGGGCTGAATGATGGTCTCATTAGTTTTAATGTTTTACATTGTGTGAACAGAATTGCAGTATACAACCATCCTGCTTCCACTGACCGCCTTGTGGGTATAAATATTGCCTGCAGTGATATTCAACAATACAGGTTAGCAACATTTATGTTTCAATCTCATGTGTGTTCTAATATGGTTGATCTCCAGGGTCAAGATGGAATGTGTTAATTGGATTAAGCACTGCATGCTGGGGAAGTAGAAACCAAGCTGTATTCTCATTCCTGATGCTTAACCATCGGCCGGGTTTTTCCGTGCCTGCTAGTGTTGGACATGTTCAGTGGTGTGAGCGGACAATATGGCGAGAAGGCCAAAAATTTGTTTCATGACATCATGAAACCAGCTTGAAATCATCCGCTCCAGCCGCCAATGAGGGCCGCTTTCCCCGCCATCGGATGTCAGGAACCACATTGCAATATGTCAGCATATCATCATAAGGCCAGCCAACTGGACTGACCAACTCCCCACCCCTCTCCCCCCACTGGATCATCCACCCACAACAGCGGGAAAACACGTGCTAACATGTTTCACAACATATATAAGGCATGCAGTTGGCAGGCTGCACTTCATTCGGGACTTCAAGGTTCCTTTGCCTACCTTGCTTCGGCCAGCACTCGCAGTCATGACTGCCAAACTTCACAGACAGCACCACATCACTTTTAGGGGGGCTCACAGGTAGGTCTCTACCTATCAGATCAGCCAAATGTTGGTGTCTTTTCAATGGCTGCAGGGCTAGGTCTTGCTTGGGGAAGGGGGAGAATTGGCCTCAGGCAAGGGAAGAGGTTGCAGGATGAGAGCTGTCCTGGGGACGGAGGGTATCCCAGGGTGTATTGATCTGTGCAAGTGGCCTCAAGATGGTGAGGGCTAAGGAGGCAGTCTCCAGGGGAGATGAGGCCAGATGGACATGTGAGGGTATGTGAGTGAGAATGGATGGTGATGTCCCTTGAACTGGCAGTGAGTGAGATGCCAGTGAATGTGTGGTGGGCTTGAGTGTGAGGCGCTCAAGGGCTGCAGTCTTCTTGCCTTTTGGGGCCGTCTTCTTTGCTGCAGTCCTGGGCTGAAAGCACTGAGCACAGCTGAAATTTAAATGTGGTGCCTGGCGTGATGAAGCGGTGAGGTGATGACATGGCAGGCAAATCGGAGCCCACCCACCGTCGAACCGATGTGTATCCGGGAATGCATGATGAATGTAGCGGGTTTGGGATGATACAGCTTGAAAAGCTGCCATTGCGGCTGGCAGGCTACCACACTTGGTGCAAATCTTGGACGATTCTGTCCATTGACTCCTGCCAGAACTGGCAATATACTGAGGCAGATGGAGCCACCCCTCAGGCTGAATTTTACCAGCCCTTTGGGGATGAGTTGGGAGGTGCGAAGGCTGGCAAAATGGTGCAGAAGGTGTTAATATTTTTCTGGTGCCATGCTATTTTGCCAGAGGCAGGAAAGATGGCAAACTGCCAGAGCCCAATTGAGCCACTTAAATGGCCAATTAAGGGCCTCTACGCCTCTCTGTTGGCATCTTACACGCAGCTGAGGGTCTGCCATCAGGTAAGCCCTGGTATCCTCCCAGCAGGCTCTGGGGTTGGGGTGCCTCTCTTTTGGGCACTCTTTGGCCCACAGAGGAGAGGTCCCCGGGCAGCACTGGCTGCCCCCACGGCAACTGCACCATCTGTTGTCAGTAACATCCCCAGACCCTTCCCCTCACTGGACCCAAACCCTATTTACCTGTCTTCAAGGGGGCACATGACCATCGATGTACTCTCCTATACCAGGTGCAGCCCCAGCAATGGCCATCACTAGCGGTTGTGCTGCTGAGCTATCAGCCCTCTAATTGGGCTTGCAGCTCTTGGTGGTGGGCAGCTGTCCATAATAGGATGGTAGCCCTGGCAATAACCACTTAATTTGCAGCCACTGGCAAAATGTGGCCCCAGGTTCTGGCATTTGCCAAAGCGGAGTCATCACCCCCTCTTAAACCTGTCTCCCAAATCCCCCACAACTCAACACCCCACCCCCCCACCGCCCCCCCCCCCCCCCCCCCCCCCACCCAACCCGGAACACTTTTGGCCCCTGCAGCAAGACTTGGACTTCTGCCATCTCTGCAGAAATCCAACGCTGCTTTCCTGATGAATTTATTCACTAAGGTACTGAGCTACACAAAGCAGAAAGTGCCACATTTGATCTGTGCAGAGGTAGTTGATCTCATTCAGAGCACCATTAGGAAAGTGTACAATTAGCCTTGAAACCAGAGAGGGAAAAACATGCCATGTCTGGTCCTGCTCACTGGCTCTCTGGTTAAAGGACACCATAGGTCAAGTCAGGACAGGACAGGCTGATCTGCGGTGTCCCTTAATTGAATAGCCTGTATAAACTCTCTTAGGCTCAGTCTGAAGATTTGGTAAGGTACAACTGTGTATCTGGTGTCTATGAATTAAATCCCAACATTAATTCAGAACTCTCAGGAGTGAGAGAAAGTTGAAGAGAATTGGTAACAATGTAAAAAATGAAATAAAAAATGTACTTGTGCTAAATGCGATTTTCTGTGGTTGTGTGTTCCACACAGTGGTTGGAAGTGAAACTGTATGTCTTTGAGCTTGGCCAAATTTGGAAGCAGAGTAGCACTGTGCTGTAAGACACTGCTGAACTGAGCAATGCAACCTGAGGCAGTTATGTAACATTAACCTTATTAGTTCAGCTGTTTCACACTTCCTTCATCTCTGCAGCACTTAATTAAAATTAACAAAAAAAAGTTAACAGCTGATGTCCCATTCTGTCCCATTTCAAATGTATTTCTTGTTCTCCCTTCTGAAAATGTTCTCATGAAGGCACCATTTTTGTACCATGCTAGTAATTCCATTCACATTTTTATATTAAATTAAATTCCAACCCATCTTTTAGGACCTTGTGTCTCTAAGCCATGCCAATGATAGCTGCAGCATCCAGTATGCAGCTACCTCATGCCATGTGACAAGTGGGAACAAGAAATAGATTTGGTACAATTTATGAACTATTGCCCATCTGGTATTTGACAATCATTTGCTTACAGTAAATGTTTCCATTTTCTTCAAACTTGCTTTACTTCTGCTGGTAAATAAGGAGGAAACTGGATCTATCAGAACATGCAGCTATGCTTTGAAATACAACAGCAAAATACTGCAGATGCTGGAACTCTGGAATAGAAACAAAGAATGTGGGAAATACTCAGCAGGTCTGGCAGCATCTGTGTAGAGAGAGACAAAGGCTGTAATTTTCTGGCCCTTCCTGCCAGTGAGATCTTCCAGTCCTGCTGAAGTCAATGGACTTTTGAATGGCTAGCCGCATCCACCATGAGGGAACCCACCACAGCGGGGCTGGGAAATCCTGGCCAGAATTAATAGGTTAGAAAATCCAAGGAGTGGCAATTGCAGTCAGATTGCCACTCTGCTCCTTTTTCCTACCTCAGTCGGGAACTGTACCTTCTTCATCTGACTCATGCCAAGTGAGAAAAGTGCAGCGCAGCGGGTTCCCGAGTCCTTCAGTGCAGGGCAGCAGAGTCGGACAAAAGGCAGCCACGCCCCCTTTTTACAGCACTACTTGTTGTAAACTAGGTAGGTTTGAAGGTCCCAGCTACTTTGAAAAGTCAGGGAGAAGGTAAGTGTGTAAGATGGGGGCTGTGCAGGTGATCAGTGGGAATTTCGGGATTCGGGTTCGGGGAATGTTGGGTATTCAGTATGGGAGGGGTAATCAGTGAGGGGTTTCAGTGGTCAGTAGGGTGATAGAATAAATCACGGGGATCGGGTGGTCAGTGAGGGGGTGTAGGATGGGTCAGGAGATCGGGTGGTCAGTGAGAAATTGGGAGAGGGCAGTCAGGGGATGGAAGGGTAGTGAGGGTGGGAGGGTATTCAGGGGATGGGAGAGTAATCAGGGGGTCGAGAAGGTAGTCGGGGGCAGATGAGAGAGTAGTCATAGGGGTGGAGGGTAGTCGGGGTGGGGGTAGTCGGGGTGGAGGTAGTCGGGGGGGTTTAAGGAGGTGGGGGGTTGGGGTGGGTAGTCAGGTGACCAGGTAGGTACTTATGGGGTGGGGGAGGTTCTAATAGGATGTGTGGAGGGTGGGTAGTTGGGGAGGTCCCATGGGGGGTGCTCACGTGGTGGGAATGGGAGGGTGGTGGTCAGTACTATACCCAGGAGTTAGAAGTGGTTTTAATTCTTCTGACTTTTCTGGGGTAACTACTCTAGTTATCAGAGTATCGGATGGTTCCCAGCACAGGGTAATTGCCCATTGGAAGTTTGAACTTCCAATGTTGAAGGTCAGCCATCTCAGCTCCAGGACATCACTGCAGGAGTTCCTCAAGGTAGTGTCCCAGGCCCAACCATCTTCAGCCGCTTCATCAATGACCTCCTTCCATCATAAGGTCAGAAGTGGGGATGTTTGCTGATGATTGCACAATGTTCAGCACCATTTGTGACTCTTCAGATACTGAAGCAGTCCATGTCCAAATGCAGCAAGACCTGGACAACATTCAGGCTTGGGTTGACAAGTGGCAAGTAACATTTGTGCCACACAAGTGCCAGGCAATGAGCAACTCTAACCATCACCCCTTTACATTCAATGGCATTACCATCACTGAATCCCCCAATATCAACATCCTGGGGTTTACCATTGAACTGGACTAGCTGTATAAATACTGTGGCTGCAAGAGCAGGTTAGAGGTGAGGAATCCTGAGGCGAGTAACTCACCACCTGACTCCCCAAAGCCTATCCACTATCCACAAGGCACAAGTCAGGAGTGTGATGGAATGCTATCTTGTTGCCTGGATGAGTGCAGCTCCAACAACACTCGAAGCTTGACACCATCCAGGACAAAGCAGCCCGCTTGATTGGCACCCCATCTACAAACATTCACTCCCTCCACCACCGACGCACAGTAGCAGCAGTGTGTACCATCCACAAGATGCACTGCAGAAACTCATCAAGGCTCCTTAGGCAGCACTTTCCAAATCCATAACCACTACCATCTAGAAGGACAAGGACAGCAGACACATGGGAACGCCACCACCTGCAAGTTACCCTCCAAGTCACTCGCCATCCTGACTTGGAAATATATCGCCGTTCCTTCGCTGTCATTGGGTCAGAATCCTGGAACTCCCTCCCTAACAGCACTGTGGGTGTACCTGCACCACATGGACTGCGGCAATTCAAGAAGGCAGCTCACCAGCACCTTCTAAAGGGAAATTAGGGATGAGCAATAAATGCTGGCCTAGCCAGTGAAGCCCACACCTCGTGAATGAATAAAAAAAAACTTCCTAGGCAATACCTGTGCAGTCCTTGCGTGGGGACTTCCGGGGGGTACCCCAGTGCTTCTTCTGGGGTACCTCCCAGGTACGACCCCCTGGAGGTCAGACGTTATGGGCCATTGTTTCAAGTCAATGATTCTTCATCAGTACTGGGAGTACTTAAAGATGCAATTGTTGGTAAGCTGTAACAGCTTCCAGACCTGTTGCGTATTTTATCCTGGAGCTTGAGTGAGGTTTTCTACATGCCATCTCTTGTCCCCCATCTACAGCCAGAGGGGAATCTCTGAACACAAAAGCCACTCGCTATTTCTTGACCAACCAAGCATGGCACTGCACTGTGTTCAACATTCACTTTGACCTACATAGAGTCCATGCACATTCCATTAATTTTGAGTTGGAAAATATCCCAAGGTGCTTCACAAAACAGGCAAAAATTGACACTGTCAGAGAAGGACGATTGGGAGGTGTGATAAAAAAACATAGTGAGAAAGGGTGTTAAAGGAAGAAAGTGAATTGGAGAGACAGACAAGTTTAAAGAGAGAATTCCAGAGTATGGGCACAGCTGCCAATGGTGGGGTAAAAATGGAGACAGTGTTAGAGTAATGTGGAGTTTAAGGGAAATGGTAGGGCTGGGGAGGTTATAGAGATAATGAAGATCTAGCCTTATATGCTAGTGCATTCTTAGGTTTGTACACTCTGTCCCTTCCTGCCACGCTATGATCATCATTGCCTTATTCCTTACCTTGCTCTCTTGCCTTGTCTTCTCTATTTAATTTGTCACATCTTCCCAAACTTGATCCCTAGTCCCCACTATTTAATTTAAAACCCTCTCTACCACCCTACTTATGAGTCATCAGAACGCTCATCCCAGCATGGTTCAGGTGAAGACCGTTCCAACAGTACAGCTCCCACGTTCCCCAGTACTGATGCCAATACCCCATGAATCAAAACCCATTTATCCCAAACCAATCTTTGAGCCATGCATTTAACTCTCTAATCTGATTTACCCTATGCCAATTTGCTCGTGTTTCCAATAATCCAGAGAGTATTACCTTTGAGGTTCTGCTTTTTAACTTAGCCCCTAGCTACTCATACTCCCTCAACAGAACCTCTTTTCTAGTTCTACCTATGTGGTTGGAACCTACATGGACCACGACCACTGGATCCTCTCCCTCCCACTTCAAGTTCCTCTCCAGCCCAGAGCAGATGTCCTGAACCCTGGCATCGGGCTGGCAACACAGCCATCTAGACACCTGTTCTTGGCACAGAGAACTATGTCTGTCCCCTTGACTATACTGTCCCTAACCACCACTACATTCTTATTAACTCTCCCCACTAAAATGGCTTCCTGTACCATGGTGCTATGGTCAATTTGCTCACCTACCCTGCAGCCACCACTTATCCATACAAGCTGTAAGAACCTTGAACCTGTCGGACATTGCAAAGGCTGGGGCTCTTCCACTTCTGTCTTTTGGGTCCTCATACCTGCCTGCCTCACAGTCACATCCTCCTGTCCCTGCACTAACCAAATCAGAAGGCCCTATCCTAAGAGGTGTGACTGCCTCCTGGTACAAAGTGTCCAGGTATCTTTCTTCCTCGCTGATGCATCACAGTGTCTGCAGTTCAGCATCCAGCTCAATGACTCTGAGCCAAAGATCCTCAAGCCACAGACACTTACTGCAAACATGTTTGCCCTGGATCAACCCAGCGAAGAGGAACTCCCACATTCCACAGTCGCAACACATCGCCTGCCCTGCCATCTTTATTGTGCGATAATCAATTTATTTTTAATTAATTTATAATTAATAAACAATGCTACTCCCAATAACCTTTACCAATGCTAGTAAACCTTACTACAACTATTAAAACCTTACAACTAACTAATAAGTTGCACAAGTTTTGAAGATAAATGAGCAATTCCCCCTACTCTTCTATGTGGTGTTTACTGCCTTTGGGTCCTCTTTTCGCCCACTTTTCTACTGATTCCCCTACTTCCTTTTCCTTTCTTCCTGTCCTTCCGAAATGTCAGATACCGTTAAATATTCATGTCCCTGCCATGGTCACTTTGCAAAAATTTCACTTTATTGGCTATCATGTTATATTCATTTATTTCTATTCATACTATCAATTCATCCATCTTGTTATGAATTGTGTGTGCATTAAGATAAAGAGTCTTTAATTCTGTCTTTTTATTGTTGAAAAAAAGAGACATGTTAAAGCTTTTTGTCTTGCACTCATCAGGACACTTCAAGAGTACCAATACAAAGGGAAAACAGTTTATACTGTATGAGAAGAGAGTGCTGCTTGACTGGCAAATGGATTCTGACTGGTAGAGATATTGCTATGAAGAATGCACCAATTGATGGTGACTGATAGTTAATGCCAAACATTGTTTGAAACTTAAACCAGGCAGCTTGACCCTGATTGGTCAAGGCATTGTCCTGAGGAATGAGTCAGCGAATGGCTGTCACTTATTTTGTTTAGCTGAAACAGGTGCAATGTGTGTACATGTTCTTTCTGTCTGCAAAGAACAGGGCCCTGTGGATTAATATACGTAGCTTCTAATACACGCAAATGCGCCACATTGTGAGCCCGACTATCTTAAATTGGTTGTCAGCATAATTCTTAGCACACTGAGGATTATTTAGCAAATGTCATCTAATCGCGGAATCACATCTAATGTTGGACATTGTGTTTTGAGTTTTGCAAGCACGGGCTGGTTGGGTACGGTCTGTACCTTGTCTGTTGTGAACAGCAGCTGGTTCATGTTGTTTGATACAATCCACCAGTCTTTGGCATGTAAGGCCTATGTACCTAGCACCACACTGGCACATATCTTTTTACCATTTTTCTCTACTGTGACCTTATCTGCTGGTGCACTCATGTTTGTATGCTCTACCCATTCTTGTCACACTCTGCTTCTCATTATCGCAATCCTGCACTACCGTCTTGTACTTTCTCTTCAACTTTCCAAATCTCCCCACATCTGAACCCTCCCCCCACTATTTAGTTTAAAGCCCTCTCTACAGCCTAGGAGGGAGCTCTTCTCTTCTTTTACAGAGCTTCCTCTCTCTGCAGCCTTCACTTATTTGTTAGTCATGTTTCAGACCCAAAGGCCCTGCAACACAGTCCACATACCTCATGCAGAGTTAGATCACCAAATCCTGATGCCTTGCTGAATGTATGCAGTAGTTCTCCAAACACAATCCACTATAATTAAATCAAGAGCACCTCATCTGCAAGTTGATGCTTTGTCCTTTAAATAATACTTGTCAGTTACCCTCATGCTGCTGAACACATTTGCAGCTGTGAGCTATTAGCTTTGGTATTCAGGGTGTGCACACAGACCACATTTGTCTGATCAGCAGATGATCAACTGGAATGGCTGACATTATGATAACACCACTTCTCACACACCTGCATTAGCGTCCTTCTCAGTATGGGGTGTCATTGTAGCCTTCAGGGCTCCAATAGCACCGGTACCAGTGGCACTGCAGAAGACAATTTTGTGGCCATTGTGTATAAATGCTGCAGGGAAGTTATGCAAAATGGATTAGATCTCAGCTGATATATTTGGCAGTATTTAATGCAGGCAACAAGGGTCTCAGCCATCAGCTGGAGAGCTGGCAAGGGTCCCACATCACCTCTTTTAGGGAAGGCTGCCAAACTAATGCCATTAGGCACATAACTGGCCAGCGGCGGGCCTTGCCAGGATCAGGGAATGGGAGTCCTGGCCAGAAGCTCTCTATGGACAATCAGAGGCCACGCAATCAGTTCGCATCAGCGCCAAGGAGGTGTAGTGGCTGCCGAGGGCACTGCACCAAGAGGCCGAGGATCACTGCTGCATCTCAGGCCAATAGGTGAATGAGGGCAGGATGGGGCTCATGGATAAGGAGTAGAAGGATAGGGGGAGGCGGGGTCCGTTTGGGTTTTGAAATGCAATCAGTCTACATGTCACATCTGACTTGCCATAGTCACGTGACTGCCACGAGGCAAGCTCACTGTAGGCTGCCATTTCTGATCAGTTCATAAAGCCTCTCTCTGAGAACACACTGAAGTACAGCTGTCTTTATACATGAAACATGGTCCTGAATTTTGTGCGTGATCCCCCTACCATGATTGGCCCCTGACCGCGATTTCACGCTGGCTGGCCGGCCAATTAACGGCCAGCCAGTGTGAAATGCACCGTGAGAAAGGCTCAGCACTGCCGGTGGGGGCAGAAAGAGGGCCTCAGGGAGCTGCAGCCCTCCAAATAATAAAACAAAGCACAAAAATGCTGCAAAAAGTGTCCATGCAGCACAATCAAGCACTTGAAAGCAAACCTCATAAAAATCAAAAACAGAATTACCTGGAAAAACTCAGCAGGCCTGGCAGCATCGGCGGAGAAGATGCCAGACCTACTGAGTTTTTCCAGGTAATTCTGTTTTTGTTTTGGATTTCCAGCACCCGCAGTAGTTTTTTGTTTTTACCTCATAAAAATGTTGGCCCCAGATATTTATTTTTATTTTATGTCCTAATGGAGATTTCATCCCACCCTTCGATGAGGTTTCATCAAAAATGTAAAGGTTGCCTGGCCAATTGACCCATCAGCCAACCGTAAGGTTAGATGGGCCACGAAAAATCGCTTACAATTGCGCTGTTAATGATCTTAATTGCCTGCTTAGTTGTCAGCTTCTGTCTTCTGATTGCTGCGTCTGCCGAGCGAAATATTGCGCGGGAGCGCGATGACATTGGGATACTCGCCCAACGTCATCTCACACAATTTTATGCCCATTTGGGTTGGGCGCTCACCCACCTGCGGAAAGTAAAATTCTGGCCCATGGTATCAGAAAGTGGAGAAGAAACAGATTTTTGAACCCTGGAAATTATGCAGAGAACCCAGGCACATGGAAATGTTCAAATCTGCAAAAAAGCTGCTGAAAAATAAAAGACACAAAAAAAGCACACAAAGGCTGCAAGTGAAATATTGGCTGCAGAAAAGACACAGCTCAGAAAAGCACACAGAAATATTCAAACCTGAAAAAACAAATTGCTAAAAATTTCAGGAAAAGCACTGAGCTACAGAACAAGGACAAAAGGCAAGCAAACACATATCGAAGGCTGCAAGTAAATACAGGGTGAGTGAACATGGCAAACTTTGGAAACTTTCCAATTCCAGCTCCAGTTGAAATGAACGGTGATACATGGCAGAATCGGCAGTTTTTCCACTTACAATGGCAAAACTATGAGGTAGCAGCAAGCTTAATTAGCCTTAAATTAGACTTAAAGCCTGAACCGATAATATTTTAACACTACTACGGAAGAACTGCTACAAAGTGTATACCACCCAAATTCTAACTGATAAACAAAGAAAAAGACGACAGATTTTGAAAGCCTTGAGCGCACGCTTTGAACCCTGAGTGAATGTTACTTATGAACACTGTCTTCAACACTAGAGTAGAAGATGCACAAGAAACCATTGAACAGTATGTGATGGCAGTAATGCAGCTTGCAGTATCATGTGAATTCAGACAGCTAAAAGATGACCTGATTAAAGATAGATTAGTTTTAGGCATGCGAGACCCCTCGGTGAGAGCAAGTCTACTGAAAGATGAGAAACTGACGCTCAAGAAAGTGATAGACATGTGTCAAAGCAGAAGTTGTGAAACATCATCTACTGCATTTGAATGACAGAGCAGACCAAGAGATTTATTATGCTGAGGGACAGTCCAAGCCAAAAGAGTGGAGCAATCGCAGACAAAGGGCAGATGGTAATACTGCAGAGCACAGCATGCACAGGAAAAGAAGGATCGCCCAGCATGGGGAAAATAGTGTTTTAACTGCAAGAAGCAGCATCATTTTGCACACAAGTGCTTGGCTAGAAAAAAGCAAAACAAGCCTATACAGATGGCCACTGGAGAGATATCAGCGGAAGAGTCTGATGAAGAACCATATACCATACAATAGTCAAGTCTATAGGTGACAAATAGTTTGTGACTGTTACCATGATGACTGCAGAGGGAGAGTATCAAGCGAACAAGAAATACCAAATAGACAACTGGGTGCATCATGCAACATAATGACCTTCACAGATCTTATGAAGTAGCTCAACATGGCAATCCAAAAATGAAGCCCTCGAAAGTAAGGCTGAGGCTATATGATGGCATGATACTCCTACCAACTGACCAGAGGGTGATGGGAGTCTGGAACTCACTGCCTGAAAGGATGGTTGAGTCAGAAACTCTCGTAACATTTAAGAAGTATTTAGATATTCACTTGCGTTTCCATGGCCCATAGCCTTGGAGGCTAAGGGCTGGAAAATGGGATTAGTGTAGTCAGATCTTTGTTGACCGGCACGGACACGATGGGCCGAATGGCCTCCTGTGCTGTAAATGTCTATGAATCTATGAGTCTATGTCCAACCCATCCAAATCCCCTCTTCCTGTGACCCCAGCAGCTCCAGATGCGACCACACCTGGAGTATTGTATGCAGTTTTGGTCTCCTTGCCTAAGAAAGGATATACTCGCCGTAGAGGGACTGCAGCGAAGGTTCACCAAGCTGATTCCTGGGATGGCAGGATTGTTGTATGAGGAGAGATTGGGCCGACTAGGCTTGTATTCATAGGAGTTTAGAAGAATGAGAGGAGATCTCATTGAAACATATAAAATTCTGAAAGGCACGGACAGACTGGATGCAGGGATGATATTTCCCCTGGCTGGGGGGGTCTAGAACAAGGGGTCACAGTCTCAGGATACAGGGTAGACCATTCAGGCCTGAGATGAGGAGAAACTTCTTCACTCAGAGGGTGGTGAATTCTCTAACACAGAAGGCTGTGGAGACCAAGGCACTGAATATATTTAAGGAAAGATGGATTTCTGGACTCTAAAAGCGTCAAGGGGTATGGGAAGAGCGCAGGAGTACGGCATTGAGATAGAGGATCAGCCATGATCATATTGAATGGCGGAGCAGGCTCGATGGGCCGAATGACCTACTCCTGGCTCCTATTTTCTATGTTTACAGTTCCACCACTCTAAGAGGGTGCCACTGCCGCATAGCAGGACCCCAAAAGCAGACTGAGGCCCTCAAGGTCTCGGCCCTCCAGAGAATATCCATCAAGGTCATTACAGACAGGGCATAGCAGTCAGCAGCCTACCTCCACCTCTGCTGTGGATGTCCCGGGAGCACCAAAACATAGCGGCAGTGTTAGGAAGGTTAAGAAGATGTAGTTGCACAGCCTGGGCAAGGGTGTTAACTGCTTGTACATAATGTTCACTATTGTAAATAAATTCCCAAGAATGTCTCCCTGCCTATGGCTCCTTATTCTGATGAGCAGCGTTCATGTCACTCAGATGTGAAACCTTTCTGCACAAGATAAAGGCAGGTGTCTCAGTCCAGAGCCTCTTTCCTGTGCTTTGCACAGCCTTCAGACCAATGTGATGGTCTGACCTCTCACTCCCTGCATATCAGTGATGTGTGCACCTCGATGGTGCTTGTTATTGCTGCCAGAATGTAGTGGGCAGGCGTCACAGAGGTCCGTCATTCTCTCTGTGTGCTCTCAGCACCATTAAGGTGGGGCTGGCCCCATCTCTTCACCATCTGTGACCAGTGACACTGTGCTTCTGAAGGGGTCAGGTGCTGAAGAAGGACAAAGGTGCCTCCATGTTATGACCCTGATCACAGAGTGCAAAGTGAGTTGCCCTTGGCCAGACAGAAGTCAGACATTATCAGAGGCAATGTGAAGTTCTATGGAGTGTCCTCACTGCATGTTTGTTTTATTCATTCACAGGATGTGGGCTTCGCTGGCTGGGCCAGCATTTATTGCCCATCCCTAGTTACCCTTGAGAAGGTGATGGTGAGCTGCCTTCTTGAACTTGGATTGTAGGTACAGCCACAGAGCTGTTAGGAAAGGAGTTCCAGGATTTTGATTCAGTGGCAGTGAAGGAACAGTGATATATTTTTCCCATCACCCTCCTGGATTCGAGCGACTATCAGAGCCTACGCTGCTTCTCCATGACAGGAGTCTTATCACAGAGGGTATGTGCACTGCCATAAGCCAAACATGGAGCCAAACGTTCACAGGTGCAATGTGAGAATCCATGGTGTCTCCTCACTGCATATCATCATCATTCTCCACAAATCTAGCAGCTATGAAAGCCTCCCGAGCGCACCTGCCTCGTCTGGCCAGTGTGAGGGCTTCATCGCCGTCATCAGCGCCTTCGAGGACCTCCTCACCCTGTTCCTCATGGACATCATCTTCATCGGAGGAGATGTGCAGCTCCTCCATCTACTCCCCAGCCAGCTCCCTTCCCTGTTGCAGCTCCAGCTTGTAAAGGGCGCAGCAGGTGACGACGATATGTGACACCCACTGTGGGCTATATTGCAGGGCTCCACCAGACCAGTCCAGGCACTGGAACCTCAGTTTCAGCATCCCGATGATTTGCTCCACCAAGTTGCAAGTTGCAGCATGAGCCTCATTACACCTTCGCTCTACTGAAGCCTGAGGCCACCGCAGGGTGTCATCAGCCACGTCCTCTGCGAGTAGCCCTTGTTCCCAAGGAGCCATCCCTGCAGCCTCTGTGGACCCTGGAACATGTCAGGGATCTGTGACTGACTGAGAATGTAGCAGTCATGGACACACCCTGGAAACCATGTGCAGACCTGCAGGATGCATTTGTGGTGGTCGCACACCAGCTGAACATTCAGCAAATGGAAGCCCTTGCAGTTGACATAGTTGACCGCTTGTTGTCATGAAGATCTGAGCGTCACATGAATGCAGTTGATCGCACCCTGCACCTGTGGGAAACCGGAGATCTGGACAAATGCAATCGCTCTTGCATCCTGGCTCTCCTGGTCCCAGCCGAAATGCACAAACTTGTGTGCCCTTGCGAAGATGGCATCTGTGACCTCATGGATGCATTCGTGGGTGGAGGCTTGTGATATCCCACAGAGGTTACCTGTGGAGCCCTGAAAGGAGCCACTGGCATAAAAATTGAGCGCCACTGTCACTTAGATGGCCAATGGCAGTGGATGGCCTCCATGCCCATGTGGCAACAAATCCTGCAATAGCTTTCAGGTTGGAAAGACATAACTAGTGGAGTGCCACAAGGATCAGTCCTAGAGTCTCAATTATTTACTATCTATATTAATGATTTAGAAGAGGGGGCAGAGTGTAATGTATCCAAATTTTCTGACTATAAAAAATAGGTGGGAGGGCATGTTGTGATGAGGACATAAGGAATCTGCAAAGGGATATAGGTAGGGTGAGTGTATGGGCAAAAACTTGACAAATGGAGTTTAATGTAGGAAAGTGTGAGGTCATGCACTTTGGTAGGACGAATCAAAAGGCAGGCTATTATTTAAATGGAGAGAGACTCCAAAAAAGTGCAGCACAGAGGGATCTGGGTGTTCTTGTGCATGAAACACAAAAAGTTAACATGCAGGTGCAGCAAGTAATTAAGGAGGCAAGTGGAATTTTGTCCTGTACTGCTAGGGGGTTGGAGTTTAAAAATAGGGAAGTCTTGTTACAACTGTACAGGGTGTTGATGAGGCCACACCTGGAGTGCTGTGTACAGTTTTGGTCTCCGTATTTAACTGGCATTGGAGGCAGTTCAAAAGAGATTCACTGGGCTGATTAATGGGATGAAGGGGTTGACTTATCAAGAACGGCTAAACAGGTTAGGTTAGGTTAGGTTTATTCATTAAAGTTTAGAAGAATTGAAACACACAAGATTCTGAAGGGGCTTGACAGGGTAGATGTTGAGAAGATGTTTCCAGTAGTGGGGGAATCTCGAACTATGGGACATAATTACAGAATAAAGGGACACTCATTTAGAACTGAGATGCGAAGGAATTTCTTCTCTCAGAGGGTAGTGAGTGTCTGGAATTCTCTAACCCAGAGAGTTGGGGAGGCTAGATCACTGAAAATATTTAAAGAGGAGGTAGATAGATTTTTGAAATATCGGGGAGCTGAGGGCTATGAAGAGCTGGCACGAAAAGAGGAGTTGAGATCTGAGGCAGATCAGCCATGATCTTATTGAATGGCGGGGCAGACTTGAGGGACCAAATGGCCTACTTCTGCTCCTATTTCTTATGTTCTTTTGTAACCAACCCGTTCCCTAGACATGCGCAGTCTTCAGCAACACTAGTTCTTGACCATCTGCAGGAATGAAAGGCAGTGTAAATAGATCCTGGGTGTAGCTAGGCACCGACCAGCGACGACTCACTGTGGCTCTTCAGCGGCATGTGCAGGAGCCCCAACCACCCCTTCCTGAGGGTGATGCTCCTCCTTCTGTGCAGCCAGGCCACTTAGTCGCTCTCTTTTCCGTCATCTTTGGTCTTTGTATGCCACGAGGCACACAGCCAGTTCTCCAGGCTCCATGATTTTGGTGTACTCCTGCAGGATGAAAGAGAGACACGTGTAGGTTAGCTTGGGTGTTCTAAGAACCTCTCTTGGTTAAGTCTGAAAGCCCGTTATCACATCCCGGAGATGGCCAGAGTTTGGTGCGCTGCATGGCTGCCCGAAACCCCACCCTCCTCCGCCCCATCCCACCTGACCAGTTGGCAGCAGCTTTGCCCGCTGGACATGTTGTGCTCTCAGCTCAGGTGCAGGCATTCTCCTAACCCACACTGCCAGGCTGCACTGTTAGCTTGAACCATGGGAAAGATTGCTCCAAACCTGAATGACATTAAAGGAGCTATGAGCGCCTCCATCAGCTACTGCTCCATGGCCAGCTTTAGCAAGGAGATTGTACAACCTGCAGAGTCGTCCAACTGTTCTGCAGTCCACTAAAACACTCATTGGTTCGCAGTCTGTACTCAAGGGGTAAAATGATTTGGAGGCACTTTCATGCCTCTGCGTTGTTTGAGTGGGCAGATATGCTAGAGATCCGACTCCACGGATGTCAACGTGGCTGCATCTAAACTGTTCACTTTATACAAGGTTTCCCTCATGCATGGCCACTTCCCTCACCATATAAATACTGTGGCTACAAGAGCAGGTCAGAGGCTGGGAATTCTGTGCAGAGTAACGCACCTCCTGACTCCCCAAAGCCCAGCTGCTATCTACAAGGCACAAGTTAGGATTGTGATGGAAAACTCTCCAATTGCCTAGATGAGCTCCAACAACACTGAAGAAGCTCAACACCATCCAGGACAAAGCTGCCTGCTTCATTGGGATCCCATCCACCACCTCCAACATTGACTTCCTCCACCACTGACACTGTGTACCATCTACAAGATGCACTGCAACAACTCACCAAGGCTTCTTCGACAGCACCTTCCAAACCCATGATCTTTGCCACCTAGAAGGACAGGGCTGTAGATGCATGGGAACACCACCACCTGCAAGTTCTCCAAGGCACACACAATTCTGACTTGAACCAATATTGCCGTGGCTTTACCATCACTGGGTCAAAACCGTGGAACTCCCTTGCAAAGAACACTGTGGGTATTCCTACAACATATGGACTGCAACGTGTTATGACCGATGCAGCTGGTAAAGTGGAGTTATTTAAAAATCCCAGAGGGAATCTTTAAACAACTGTCATAACCTATCATTTTAATTGTTACGTTGAGATGCTACTCTAAATTCAGGAATCAGACCATCAGTTGAGGTTTTACATTAAACTAATTGAAACATTGTATTAACTTACACAGATTATAATATATACACATGGCTTCAAATTACTATCATAACTTTTAACAAATTCCCAAACTAATCTCCACTAAGACAACAGCAACCCATAGATTTAACCAAACACCAGGCAAAGCATTTTCACCTTACGAATTCAAAATGGGGTTCATAAATTTCAAAATGGTGCAATGCTATCATCACCAAACTCAGTCTCTTTTTCCATTGTTGAATATCTTCTTCATTGTACATTCAGCTTCCATGAAATATACCCTATCAGTTTTCAATTCCAGTGTCATCCTTTTGATGACAGCCCCAATGCCTATGTCGCTTGCATCAACGGCCAACTTGAATTGCTTGGCATAATTGGGTACTGCCAACACTGGTGTCGTAGTTAATACGGTTTTCAAACTATCGAATGACTTCTGATACTCCAGTGTCCATTGAAACTTCTTGTTCTTTTTAATAGTTCAGTCAGTGGAGCAACCAGTTGGCTAAATTTTGGTACAAATTTCTGGTAAAACCCACGCATGCCCATAAATCTCAAAACTTCGCCTTTTGTTATAGGCACTGGGAAATCCATGATAGCTTTGACTTTCGCATCTCTCGGAGCCACCTTACCATGTCCAATGGTATGGCCTAGATATGTAACTTGCGCTTTTGCAAATTCACTTTTAGCCAAGTTCATCACCAAATTAGCTTCTTGTAGTCAAGTAAATAATTCTTCCAGATGCTGTAAAAGCTTCTCCTACGTTTGACTGAAAACAATTAGATCATCAATATAAACCGCACAATTGCTTAGACCCGCGATTACTTTGTCAGTCTTTGAAATGTCACAGGCGTATTCTTCATACCAAATGGCATGACTTTAAATTGATATAGTCCACCTGGCATTACGAAAGCTGATATCTCCTTTGCCCTCTCCGACAATGGTACCTGCCAATATCCTTTTAGTAAGTCAATCTTTGTGGTAAATTTCGATTGTCCCACTTTTTCAATGCAACCCTCCAACTGTGGTATGGGATATGAATCCGCTTTTGTCATCACATTCACCTTTCAATAGTCCACACACAGTCTTTGTGTTCCATTCAGTATCAGTACCAGTACAATAGGCAAACTCCAGTTACTGCAACTAGACTCAATGATATTTTGAAGCATGAAATCAATTTCTTTTTGTTCTTGTGATAACTTCGCTGGATTTAATCTATAAGGTTGTTGCCTCACTGAAGATGATATTTCTATACATTCATCATGTAAAGCCAAATCTGTCTTTTCCCAACTTATTTCCACAAGTAGGTTTGTGTGACTGCAATAGCTTTTCCAAATCACTTTCATTTACATTTTCAAGCATCCAATTTGATTAAGGAAAATCAGTTTCAGAGTCCTACATTTCTACCTCTTCCTCATCATCCACCATCACTAACACCTTTTTGTTCCTCTTCCCTGTCAAAGTGCATTTTAAGCATATTTACACGACACACACTCTGCTTCTTTCTTCTATCTGGAGTATTTATTAAATAATTTATTTCTTTTCAATCCTGTAAGGACCACTAAATCTTGCATTTAATGAATCCCCTAATACTGGTAACAAAACTAATACTTTCCAGAAACAAAACTCTAAATTTTAGCCTTCTTATCTGCTTTCACTGTCATTACTTACTGTGATATCTTTAAATCCCTACCCAACTCACATGCTCTATTCAATCTTTCCCTGAAATTTGTTACATAATCCAGGAGAGTAGTTTCAGAATTTTGACCCACCAATTTCTCATGAATCAATTTCAGTGGTCCCCTCGCCTCATGATCATAAACTAGTTCAAAAGGGCTAAAACCAGTCAATGCATTAGGAGCACCTCTAATAGCAAATAACAAAAATGGAATTCCTGTATCCCAATCCTGTGCATAATTCTGACAGTGTGCTCTTATCATAGTTTTTAAAGTTTGATGTCATCTTTCCAAAGCTCCTTGTGACTCCGGATGATAAGCTGTTGACTTAAACTGTTTTATCCCCAAATTGTTCATTACTTCCTTAAGTAGCTGTGACATGAAATTTGACCCCTGATCTGATTGTATTTCTTTAGGTAAACCATATCTTGTAAAAAAATTAATTAACTCCTTCACAATCTTCTTAGTTATAATATTTCTTAAAGGTATCACTTCAGGAAACCTAGTAGACACACCCATTATTGTCAATAAACACTGATTTCCTCTTTTAGTCTTAGGGAGGGGTCCTACACAATCAATCATGACCCTGGTAAAAGGTTCTTCAAATGCTGGTATTGGGATTAAAGTCGCAGGCTTAATCACTGCTTGTGCTTTTCCTGTTACTTGATATATATAACTGGTTCTACAGAATTTGACTACATCCCTATACAATCCTGGCCAAAAGAAAAACCTCTATCTTTTCCTATGTTTTCCTAATTCCTAAATGTCCCCCCATTGGAATTTCATGAGCAATCCTCAGAACCTCATTTCTATAACCTAATGGGATAACAATCTGATGCACCTCCCTCCAGTTTTCATTTGTTGAGACGTAATCCGACCACCATTTTCTCATTAAAATATTCCCTCAAAGATAATAACATACCAGAATACATTTTGCTTCAGTTTCTGAATAAGCTTTCTGATATAACTGTTTTAATTGCAAGTCATTTTTCTGTAACTCCACTAACCTCTTTGAGTTAAACACTTCAACTGAACTGTCCTGCATTCCTTCCTCCTGAATAATGTTATCAAATACAGAGCTAGCTAATTGGATTTCGACAACATCTTCTTGCCTTTGAACTGCCTGCTTATCTTGTTTATTTTGTTCTTCCCTATGGGTTTTTGATCTCATTATAACACAATCAGGAAACAATCCAGGATGTTCCTTCTGTAGCACTTCTGCTGAAAACACTTCTGCAGGCTGCTCAACTACCACAGGCATCACCCACATTTGCAATCTAACTATGTCATTACTCTGAATAAATTGAACCCCTGCATTGGACAATTTTTCCACCACTCCAACTATAACTTTGCCTGTCTTCCATCTATTCTTTAAATTTACCTTCCACAACGGAATAGGTTTAGCATCGCCATGAACCCCACTTATTATTACCTTCTGCAACGCTCCCTCTGAACAACAAATATCACTATCCCACAACATTAAGGATTAACTAGCCCCTGTGTCTCTTAAAATTTTAACATCTTTACCTACTGCACCCTGTACACATGGAAAGATTTTCCCTTCATACACAAAATCTTTAAACAATTCTCTTTGTAAACTGTGTACACATTCCCAATTCTTTACCTTTCACTGATTCTCCCTGCTTCACCTGTACACAAACCACTGTTTTCTCCTGTGCCTGAACCTCAGAACCCAAAGTACTTTTACTTCCAGAGTTTTTCTGTACCCCAATAATTCCTACAGATTTTCCCTGCAATCCCCAACACACTGACTTCGCGTGCCCCGCTTTATTACAATAAAAACACCTCAATTTTCGAATGTCACTTTTACGTTCAGCGCCTTCCTTTTTGTTCCGAGAAAAATCTTCCTGGGAACTTCTAGCTACTCCTTCTCTTCCCTGACTACCTGCTTTCCTTTCACCTTCCCACTTTTTATCCTTTTCCAATTTGGAAGGGTGACGGAAAAAAGGTTTAGCTCTATGAACTAACTCATAATCATTAACTATCCCTGCTGCTTGTCTTACACAATTAACCCTGTTCCTCCACATGAGTTCTCACCACCGAAGAGATTGAATCTTTAAATTCTTCCAAAAGAATGACTTCCCTAAGAGCTGCATAGGTTGTCTCTATTTTTAACGCCAGTATCCACCAGTCAAAATTACTTTGTTTTACTCATTCACACTCAATATAAGTTTGCCCAGGCTGTTTTCTCATGTTCCTAAATTTCTGCCTGTGTGCTTCAGGAACCAACTCATATGCACTCAAAATAGCTTTTTTCACCACATCATAACTCACCAACATTTCTTCTGAAAGCGAAGCATATACCTCAAGCGCCTTACCTAACAACTTAGACTAACAACTTATCCATATAAATACTGTGGCTACAAGAGCAGGTCAGAGGCTAGGAATCGTGTGACAAGTAACTCACCTCCTGAATCCCCAAAGCCTGTCTACCATCTACAAGGCACAAGTCAGGAGTGTGATGGAATACTCCCCACTTGCCTGGATGAATGCAGCTTCCACAACACTGAAGAAGTTGGACACCGTCCAGGACAAAGCAGTCCACTTGATTGGCACCACATCCATAAACATTCACTCCCTCCGACGCACAGTAGCCGCAGTGTGTACCATCTACAAGATGCACTGCAGGAATTCACCAAGGTTCCTTAGACAGCACCTTCCAAACCCACAACCACTACCACCTAGAAGGACAAGGGCAGCAGATAGATGGGAACACCACCACCTGGAAGTTCCCCTCCAAGTCACTCACCATCCTGACTTGGAAATATATCGCCGTTCCTTCACTGTCGCTGGATCAAAATCCTGGAAACCCCTTCCTAACAGCACTGTGGGTGTACCTACACCACATGGGCTGCAGCGGTTTAAGAAGGCAGCTCACCATCACCTTCTCAAGGGCAATTAGGGATGGGCAATAAATGCTGGCCCAGCCAAGCGAAGCCCACATCCCATGAATGAATAAAAACATTTTTTTAAATTAATAAAAATAATGTCCAGGTTTCCTGTGGCCAGCTAGCTTCTCAAATGAAATAAAGATTGCTTCAATATCTGTTTCCTCAATCTTTGGAAGAGCTTGTACAAATTTAAACATATCCCCACTGGATTCTATCCTAGAGATAAATTCTTCCTCACCTACTGACATCTCTTTTCTAACTGCCAACATTTGCAGTTGGAATTCTCTTTTTCTCTCTCTTTCTCTTTCCTCCTTCTCCATCTTCATAATTTCTAATTCCCTTTTAAAAGCCATTTCTCTGTCCTTTGCTTCAAATTCAAGTTTTTTCAGTTCCTTTGCTTGTTCAAATTCTAAGGTCTTAATTTGTAACTGAAGTCTCACTACCTCCAGCTGTGACTCACTAGTGTCAGGTTTCACTTCCAACTGTAGACGCTGTGCTATACTTTTAAATATATCTGATTTCCTAGCACCATCAGGTAACCCCAATTTTAACTTGCCAACCCTGTTAACTTACTTTTAGTTATTTTCTCCAACCCAATCAGAGTTATCTCTTCTACTCCGAGACAAGTCTTAGCAATTGCCAAAGCCATCTTGCAGTCTCACCACTTCTAAAATACCTCACCAACTCCTGAATTCAAAGTGCCTCTCGTACTCGTAAACTTAAGATTCACTAATTCCTAACCAATTGAGAAATTAGAAATATAATTTATTCCGGCACAGCCCCCAATTGTTATAACTGATGCAGTTGGTAAAGTAGAGTTATTTAAAAATCCCAGAGGGAAACTTTAAACAACTGTCATAACCTCTGTGCTATGTTTGAGATGGGACTCTAAATTCAGGAATCAGACCATCAGTTCTTGAGGTTACATTAAATTAATTGAAACATTTTATTAATTTACACAGGTCAAAAAATGTACACATGGCTACAAATTACTACTGTCATAACTTTTAACAAATTCCCAAACTAATCTCCATTAAGGCAGCAGCTACCCATAGACGTAACCAAACACCAGGCAAAGCATTTTCACCTTACGAATTCAAAATGAGGTTCTTTTCACTGTGGAGCCAGTTGGAGGCTTGCAGCTGCCTCTTGATCCTAAATCGCCTCTGCTCTGCATACCTGAAAACTGCTGAAGTTATACCTACCACCACTGATTGAATTCAAATTCTCATTGTCCCACCAATCTCTTTGAGCTTTATCTTTTAACAATGAAACCCCATTCATTGTACCAAATTTTACTAATAATATAAACATATTGCTTGGTAGCTGCTAGAAAGGCATCAAGTTTTCACCCCACTTCTTGAATGCTCTATTCAAAAAATGCAAATGCACACTACCTCTCTGTTTACATCTCAAACTAGTACACATCAAAGTACCCAGACTAGCTGACTTTAATCCAATTAAGACAACCCACAGACTAAACCTCTATTTTAAAAGAAAAATGTTTTCCAAAATAATATATACATTAATAGCTTCATGACACAGTGCTTCAAGAAGACAGCTCACCACCACTTTCTCAAGAGCATTGCTCTTGATGGGCAATAAATGCTGGCCTAACCAGTGATGCCTTTATCCCGTGAATGAACATATTCAGTTAGAAACAGTCCCCTAATTTTGTTTTTTGCCTTTGGACCTGCCCTCATTTATTGTCCGTCACAAACTGTCCCTCATTTAACCATTTTATTAATAAAACATTCTAGTATTCACAGATCGAGAACTTGAGAGGACCTCTTGTTTTGACAGGACACCTGACCATGGAAACTGTGTTGTACATCTGGGATCAGTACATTATGGGCCTTGGACACCCTTCTTACAACTGTATTCCAGCATTCTGCATGGCCTTTATTCATTTGTTACGAGACCATCTACAAATTTGTAAAACGGTATGTAAGAGTTACCTTTTTGCTGCCCTGTTGCTACACGGTGATCTTCAGAACTTTACTGTCTGAATTGCATTGGGTGCAAAATGTCACCTTAACACAGCAGGCAACATATCAATTTTAAACACCATTGTTAATAATATGTTAATTATATTAAGATACACAGGTGAAAGGCATTGTTCCATTAAGTACCTGCAGTGTTTATAAATAGAGACTGCTGGGAAACTGGGGTGGTGGTTGGAAGGCAGACATATGTAATGCTGCATTTTATAATCAAATCTATAATCAAGCAAAGGATTGGTGTCTAGTTTCATTCTTCACCTCTGACTTGGGATCCAATTAACATGGTATCAGAGAATGGTTGCCTAAAGGTAAAGATTGGAAACTGAGATTATTTTTTAACAAACACAAGATTGTAATCTGAGTTACTTTTGTGAAGAATGGCTGAAACTAAGTGTAAATTGTCAGGGAATGATTTCCCATCAATGTTCAATGAATTTGAACTTCTTGACCAGTGGAAAAATAAACTGCTTATGTGGACACTGCTTCATTAGTTTCTGTCCCTCGATTCAAGGATAATGTCTACTCAGGGTCACAAGTTTCTGCCAGGCTCTTCATGTGACTGAACAGGTTGATTCTCAACCCGCAGATTTTTGGGCACATGGGGCAGGACGTCCCATGAGGTAGTGAGATGTGGAATGCAGGATTTTCTTCCTTTCTCTTTCCTTCTCTGCTGCCACTCTCCCTCCTCATTAAGTTGTTTGGACTCAAAGCATGATGCAGCTTGATGGACAGGTTGTCGCGATTTTGAACAATTGGTCGCTAGCTCCCCCCCAGTCATTAATGTCAATGCTGCCGTGCTTCAAAGAGAGTTTAAGAGTGTCTTTGAAGTGTTTTCTTCATCCTCCTCTGGAATGCTGGCCACTTGACAGTTTAGAAAACAGGACCGGGCAGGGGAGACACTTTTCAACTACCCAGACACAGTGACCAGTCCATCATAGTTGATTTTGCAGGAGTTTTGCCTGACTGCTTGTGGAACTGGCTTCAAGGAGGACACTAGCATTTGTTAGACGGTCCACCCATTAAATCTGGAGGATGCAGCGAAGGCATTGTTTATGAAATTTCCCTAGCACTCTTATATGTTGCTGTCACACAATCCAGGTCTCACTGCAGTACAGGAGTACAGTGACAACAATAGCTCTGTACTCTCTGAGGTCTTTATTGTCAAACACTTGCTGCCTTTTATGAAAAGCTGAGCTGGTGCAGCCGGCTAACAATGCTTTGATCAGAAGTATTTTGTGAGCTAGAGGCTCATCAGTTGGATCCTGAGAAAGATTTTGAGCTTCTATTAAGCTTTATGGATAAAATCAACAAGAAAGATGATCTATTAGATGACTAGGAGGAATGGTCAGATGTCGATAGGTTTGATAGAGGAATATATCATGGAGTTTAATAGACTATATAAAAGATTGCAGAAGTTCAATTTGGAAATTCCTTGTTCATTGCTCAAATTCAAATTGCTAGATTGTGCTAAGATATCACATGGATAGGCTCCTGCTCTTAACTAGAGTTAAATTCTCAGAGAGAAACACTCTTTTGGATCAGATGCCTGATGCTTTAAAAAAATATTCTGGGAAAGCAGTCATTTCCAGTAGCTTTGTTGGCATAAGTGGGACATTCTGCGGTGACACAGAGGATGGAGGATTCCGTGATCTTGGCCTTTTGAGATCATTCATTGATGTAGGCATCAGTACAACAAGAAGAGTAACAGGCAAAGTAAATAAGGATGAAACCATTTTTGGCAGATCTGAAAGATGGCAGGTTGGAGTAGTAATGATAGATGAATAAACTCTAGGAGTGCCTGGGGAACTTTAACAGGTGTTTCAGATGTGACTCAAAATATCATCATCCAATAAATTGCCCGATGCGGAACAGCAGGGTCTTTGAAGTGATGAATGACACAGAAAATTTGGAAGTTGAAGACGATCATATTGATCAGTCTGAGGGAATTGCACTGGTCACGAGAAGCTTCAGCCCGGTAATGAGTGTACTGGTCACAGATTCGTTTAATTGCTGTGTTTTGGATAGTGATTGCACCTTGACAGTATGTGGAACATATTGGTTAAAGTGTTATTTAGATTCACTCAGCAGTAAGGATAAAAGTAAGGTCAGGGAATATGAATGTTCTATTTGTATTAGTTTTGGGGACAACAACACATTTAGGTCACTGAAAAGAATTGTGATTCTATGCAGCATAGCTGGAGCAAGCCACTTTATTAGTACAGATGTAGTCTCTGGTGAGATAGCCTTCCTGCTAAGCAAGCCTTTCATGAAAAATGCACAAATTAAATTATTCATGGAACATGACAAAGCAATTGCCTTTGGGAAGCCAATAGATTTGAAATTTACCCAATTAGGACATTATTGCATCCTTTTAACAAAGGCATTTCTAATCATAACGTTAAAAAAGTGTTAAGGCGGTGGGTGTTTGAGAAAAAAGAAGCAAATTGTCTTAAATTTATACAGACAATTTGCTCATCCCTCGTCACAGATTAAAGATCCTACTAAAGGATGCAGGGGTGCTTGATAGAATTTGAGAGAAAGAAAGAAAATTGTCTTGAAGTTACATAGACAATTTTCTCATCCCTCTTGTCACAGATTAAAATCCTACTAAAAGATGTGGGGCTGGTTGATGATGAATACAAAGCTCATTGAAGAGAATCATGAAAAATATGATATATGCCAAAAGTATTGGAGGATACTATCATGGCCTATTGTAAGTCTCTCATTAGCATGAGACTTTAATGAAGTAGTAGCTATGGATTTAAAGTTGTGGGACTAGGACAGGAACATTTCCATCTTGCTTTTTATTGACATAGCAATCAAATTCAGTCTTTCTGCTGTAATACATGCTAAAAATAAGAGTGAATGCAGATAAAATCATGCAAAAATTGATAGAGAACAAACTGGGAGCACTGTCTAAATTCCTGACTGACAATGGGGGAGAATTTCCAATGACGAGTTTAGAGACATGTGAAAATATGAACATTGTAGTTATGTACACTGCAGCTGAAAATCCTTTCAGCAATGGATTCTGTGAAATTGTGATCAATGAGATACTCCATAAGATCTTAGCCGACCAACTAAGTTGCAAGCTAACGTGGGATGTCCATGCAAAGAATTTGCTTCAAATGGTTGAGGACTATAGTCCATATCAATTGAAGGAATTCCAAAATACCTTTTGTGCTGTATGATAATCCCCGGCCCTAGAAAGGACTATAATTAGTTCCACTTTTTCTGCTCATTTGAATGCCCTACATGCAGGGAATAGGGCATTCATCAAGGCAGAAGTCTCAGAGAAAACCTGGTGAGCTTTATGGCATCACATAAACCACCCAAGATAAACTTTACTTCTGGGGCTTTAGTATACTATAAAAGAGAGGGACAGAAAGAATGGAATGGTCCAGATAAGATGATAGGATGTGATGAGAAGACTGTTGTTCTCCAGCATGGTGGTCAAACTATTAATCTCAGTTAATTAGGATTGATTATAAACTTTCAGAATCAGAGCGATTAATAGAAGACAATGAAGCACCCTGTACCTCACATACTTAAATGTTTGACAGTTATGAAGAACAGAACACAGTAAATAAGGGACCAGATGATGATAGATGAAGTGACACCAGAGAACAAACCAGGGCTATTGTACCCAAAGGACAACTGTCTAAAGTTGGTACTATGATAACATACATACCAGAAAGGTCCAGTGACTGGAGAGATGTAACCATGGTAGGAAGAGAAGGAAAAACCACCAGCAAATTCAAACGTTGGCCACATTTCCAAGATGGTAGACAAGAGCTAAGATTTGTGGACTGACAAAATGAAGTGAAACAGTGGAAAGCAAGAAAACGCAGTGCCAGTCCCTGTAGTGGATCTGGGAGTGACTCTGACACTAGGAAACAATCATGTACTGGTGACAGAACCTCTGATCATGGGAGAGTGAGATCCTGTAGCAGTAATCTGGAAAAGGATAGGAAGGTAAGTAGAGACTATGGCTTGAAATAAAAACAGAAAATGCTGGAAAAACTTAGCAGGTCTGACAGCATCTGTGGAGAGAGAAACAGAGTTAACGTTTCGAGTCCGTATGACTTCTTCAGAGCTAAAGAGAAGTAGAAATGTGTTGGAATTTAATACTAAGATTAAAGCAAAATACTGCAGATGCTGGAAATCTAAAATAAAAACAGAAAATGCTGGAAAAACTCAGCCGGTCTGACAGCATCTGTGGAAAGAGAAACAGAGTTAACATTTCAAGTCCGTATGACTCTTCTCTGTAGCTTGACTGGGCTATACAATAGAACAAGGACTACAGAACAATTTGGGAACACTTTGCAGAAGCGGAAGCCCTTATGATCAGGAGGTTTCAGTGGCTGCAAACAAATTAGAAGATAATTTAAAAAGAGAGCAAAACAAAAAGAGTTTGATAATTGGAAAGAATTCGGTGTCTACTCTAAAGTGCCAGATAGGGGTCAGCCAGCCTTAATTATCTCACAGATGGATATGTATGGAAAAAGTATTCCTAGATGGGACAGATAAGGCTAAACCAAGACTAGTGGCTCCAGGTTTGGAAGAGAGACTTCATGATGTTAGAGTGGACTCCCCCAAAGCAGGAAAAGTGGTTTTGACACTTTTCTTCACTCTGTTGGCCTCGTATTTGTAGGAATGTAGGTCAATTGATATGAAAGCCACATTTTGCAATGTGAAAATTTTCAAAGAGAAGTGTTTTTGCCTAAAAAAAAGCAAGCAATATAGATAGGCAGCTGTGGAAATTAAACAAATGTGTTTATGGACTGAATGATCCATCAAGGGCATGGTACTTCTCAGTTATGTCTGATTTGAGGAAAGTAGGCTGTACTCAACTGAAAGCAAATCCAAAAATGGTTCTACTGGTACCACAAAGAGAAATTCTCAGGTATTGTCAATTTTTTATTCTTTCACAGTATGTGGACATCACTGGCTAGACCAGCATTTATTGCCCATCCCTAATTGCCATTGAGAAGGTGGAGGAGAGCTGCTTCCTTGAACTGCCGCAGTCATGTGGTGTAGGTACACCCACAGTGCTTTTAGGAAGGGAGTTCCAGGATTTTGATCCAGTGACAGTGAAGGAATAGTGATATAGTTCCAAGCTATGATAGCCTTGACCTTCGAGGTGGTAGAGGCGGGTTTGGAAGATGCTGCCGAAGGAGCCTTGCTGAATTACTGCATTAATTCTTATAGATAGTATACACTGCTGCCATTGTGTGTCAGTGGTGGAGGGAGTGAATGTTGAAGGTGGCAGATGGAGTATCAATCAAGTGGACTGCTTTGTCCTGGATGGCGTTGAGCTTCTTGAGTGTTGTTGGAGCTGCACACATCTAGGCAAGCGGAGAGCATTCCGTCACACTCCTGACTTGTGTCTTGCAGATGGTGGACAGGCTTCAGGGAGTCAGGAAGTCAGTTACTCAATGCAGATTTCTCAGCCTCTGACCTGTTCTTGTAGCCACAGAATTTATATGGCTGGTCCAGTTCAGTTCCTAGTCAATGGTAACCCCCCAGGTTATTGATTGTGGGGGAGATGCTGGCAAAGTGGTAATGTCACTAGACTAGTAATCTAGAGACCCAAGCTAATGCTCTAAGGACAAGGGCTCAAATCCCACCACAGCAGCTGGTGGAATTTAAACTCAATTAATGAATCTAGAATTGAAAGATAGTGTCAGTAATGGTGATGATGAAATTATCATTGATTGTTGTAAAAACATATTTGGTTTACTAATGTCCTTTAGAGAAGGAAATCTGCCATCCTTCCCTGGCCTACATGTGATTATGTACAATATAGTTAACTCTTAACTGGCCTCTGAAATGGCTTCGCAAGCCAATCAGTTCAAGGGCAATTAGGGATGGGCAACAAATGCTGGCCTTGCCAGTGACGCCCACGCCCCATGAATGAATAAATAAATATTCAGTGATGGTAATGCCATTGAATATCAAGGTGACATAGTTAGACTCTCTTGTTGCAGATGGTCATTTCCTGGCACTTTTGTGGCGTGAATGTTACTTCCCATTTATCAGTCCAAGCCTGGATGTTGTGCAGAGCAGGTTTTGCTGCACATGGACACAGACTGCTTCAGTGCCTGAGAAGTCGCAAATGGTGCTAAACATTATATAATCAATTAGCGAACATCCCTAATTCTGACCTTATGATGGAGAGAAGGTCATTGATGAAGAAACTGAAGATGGCTGGGCCGAGACACTATCCTGGGGAACTCCTGCAGGAATGTCCTTAGACTGAGACAATTGATCTCCAACAACTACAACCATCTTTGTGTAGGGGGTGACTCCAACCAGTGGAGCATTTTCCCCACTTCCCATTGAATTCAGTTTGTCTCGGGCTCCATGTTGCCACACGTAGTCAAATGCTGCCTTGATGTCAAGGACTATCACTCTCACCTCATCTCTTCAGTTCTTTGTCCATGTTTGGGCTAAGGCTGTAATGAGGTCATGCGCTGAGCGGCCCTCACGGAACCCAAACCGAGCATCATTGAGCAGGTTATTGCTGAGTAAGTGCCACTTGATAGCATTGTTGATGATCCCTTCCCATGCATCTGCTGCCCTTATCCTTCAAGTTGGTAGACATCATGCATTTGGATGGTGCTCTCGAAGGAACCTTGCTGAGTTGCTGCAGTGCATCTTCTACATGATAGGCACAGCTGCCACTGTGCGTCAGTGGTAGAGGGAGTAATGGGGCTGATGATCAAGGGTAGACTGATGAGGCGGTAATTGGCCTGGTTGGATTTGTCCTGCTTTTTTGTGAACAGGACATACCTGGAGTGCTGTGTTTGACTGCAGTAGACAGCTTCAGTTGGAGATTGGTGACTGAGGGAGATTAAAGGTCAAATTCTATCTAAAGTCTACTCTTTCTTTAATTTAGCAATTAACTAAAAGTTGCTGTTAGGGTTGGAAGAAGGTGACTTTTAGGCTGGAGAGGAGAGGCCAACGAGAGTGGTATAAAAGGGCATGAAAAACAGAGGCCAAGACAAGAGAGGAGAAGCGTACCCTCGGAACCTTCAGGTGGTGGAGTTCGAAGTGACATCACGATTCAAAATGTGACGTGATGCAGGGGAGGCAGTTGATTAGTAAGTAGGGTCAGGTGAGTACCTCTGCTTCTACTTTTTCTACCAATTAAACTGCGGCAGTCCATTTGCTTAAACAAAATAAGGTGAGAACTTTGGACTGTAGTGGGAGTGTTTGGAGTGGAATAAGGCCCCGAGCGTAGTTAATATTCTTTAAAGGGAGTAACTAATGAGCTTAATCTAAAGGAAAGTAATGGCAGCAGAGCTTGTACCTGTGATATGCTCCTACTGTGCTATGTGGGAAGTCATTGACACTTCCAGTGACCCTGACGACCATGTGTGCAGGAAGTGTATCCAGCTGCAGCTGCTGGCTAACCGCATTTTGAGCCTGCAGGTGGATTCACTGTGGAGCATCCGTGATGCTGAGATTTTTGTGGACAGCACATTCAGTGAGGTAGTCATACCACAGGTAAAGACTGAACAGGTAGAAAGAGGATGGGTGACCACCAGGCAAAGTAGAGGGAGGCAGGTAGTACAGGAGTTCCCTGTGGCCATCCCCCTCTCTAACAAGTATACCATTTTGGATACTGTTGGGGAGACGACTTCTCAGGGGAAAGCAGCAGGAGCCAAATCCATGGCACCACAGGTGGCTCTGCTGCGCAAGACGGGAGGAAGAAGAGTGGCAGGGCTATAGTGATAGTGGATTCAATAGCAAGGCATTTCTGCGGCCGCAAAAGAGACTCCAGGATGGTATGCTGCCTCCCTGGTGCCAGGGTCAAGGATGACTCGGAGAGGCTGCCGGGCATTCTGAAGGGGGAGGGTGAATAACCAGTGGTCATGGTACTTATTGGTATCAAAGACATAGGTTAAAAAAAAGAGATGAGGTCCTACAAGCTGAATAAAGGGAGTTAGTATGTAAATTAAAAAGTAAGATCTCAAATGTAGTAATCTCAGGATTACTACCAGTGCCACATGCTAGCGAGAGTAGGAATAACAGGATATATCGGATGAATACGTGGCTGAAGAAATGGTGTAGAGGGGAGGGATTCAGATTCCTAGGACATTAGGACTGGTTCTGGGGAAGGTGGGACCAGTACAAACAGGACAGGTTTGCTAGTGCCGTCGGGGAGGGTTTAAAGTAGAATGGCAGGGGGGTGGGAACCTGAGCAGGGAGACAGAGGAAGGAGAAACAAGGATAGAAACTTAAGACAGAAAAGTAAGAAGCAAAAGTGGAAGGCAGAAAAAACAAGGGTGAGAAACAAATGGGGTCATAGTGCAAAATAAAGCTAAGATGACTAACAAGGTTAAAAAGGCAAGTCTAAAGGCATTGTATCTTAATGCGCAAAGCATTCACAATAAGGTAGATAAATTAACAGAGCAAATAGATATAAACTGTTATGGTATAGTTGCAATTATGGAGACATGGCTGCAGGGTGACCAAGGATGGGAACTGAACATCCAGGGGTATTCAATATTTAGGAAGAACAGACAAATAGGGAAAGAAGGTGGGGTAGCACTGTTAGTAAAGGAGGAAATCAATGCAATAGTGGGGAAGGATATTGGCTTGGAAAATCATGATGTGGAATCTGTTTGGGTGGAGATAAGGAACACCGGGGAAAGAAAATATCGGTGGGGATTGTCTATAGGCCCCCAAACAGTAATGGAGATGTAAAGGAGGGCATTAAACAGGAAATTAGAGATGCATACAATAAGGGTACAACTGTAATCATGGGTGACTTTAATCAACATATAGATTGGACAAACCAAACTAGCAATAATATTGTGGAGGACGATTTCCTGGAGTGTGTACATGATGGTTTTTCAGACCAATACGTTGAGGAACCAACTAGAGAGCAGGCTATCCTAGATGGGGTATTGTGCAATGAGAAAGGATTAATTAACAATCTTGTTGTGTGGGGTCCCTTGGGGAAATGCGACCATAAAATGATAGGATTGTTCATTAGGGTGGAGAGTGAAGAAGTTGAATCCGAAACTAGGGCCCTGAATCTAAATAAAGGGAACTACGAGGATATGAGGCGCGAGTTGACAGTGATGGATTGGGGAACCTTACTAAAGGATTGATGGCGGATAGGCATTGGCTAATATCTAAGGAACTTATGCATGAATTACAACAATTATTCATTCCTGCCTGGCGCAAAATTAAAACAAGAAAGGTGGCTCAACCATAGATTACAGAATAAATTGGAGATAGTATTAGTATCCAAAGAGGAGACATACAAAATTGCCAGGAAAAGCAGCAAGCCTGAGGACTGGGAGCAGTTTAGAATTTGGCAAAAGTGGACAAAAAGATTGATCAAGAAGGGGAAAATGGAGTATGAGGGTAAACTTTTAGGGAACATGAAACTAACTGTAAAAGCTTATATAAATAAGAAAAAGATTAGCAAAGACAAATGGAGGTCCCTTGCAGTCAGAAACGGGGCAAATTATAATGGAGAACAAAGAAATGGCAGAAGAATCGAACACTAATTTTGCTTCTGTCTTCAGAAAAGAGGACACAAGTGATTTCCCAGAAATGTTAGGGAACCAAGGGTCTAGTGAGAGGGAGGAATTGAAGAAAATCAGTACTAGTAAAAAAAAAAATGGTGCTAGAGAAATTAATGGGATTAAAGACTGAAAAATCCCCACGGTCTGATAATCTACATCCCAGAGCACTAAAGGAAGTGGCCCTGGAAATATTGGATGCATTGGTGGTCATCTTCCAAAATTCTATCGACTCTGGAGCGATTCCTACAGATTGGAGGGTGGCAAATGTAACCCCACTATTTAAAAAAGGGGGGAGAGTGAAAACAGAGAATTACAGACCAGTTAGCCTAACATCAGTAGTGGGGAAAATGCTAGAGACTGTTATAAAAGACGTGGTAACAGAACACTTGGTAAGCATTAACGGGATTAGACAAAGTCAGCATGGGTTTATGAAAGGGAAATCATGCTTAACTAATCTACTGGAATTTTTTGAGGATGTAACTAGTAGAATAGATAGGGGAGAACCATTGGATGTGGTGCATTTGGATTTCAAGAAGGCTTTTGATAAGGCCCCACATAAGAGGCTAGTGGGCAAAATTAAAGCACATAGGATCAGGGGTAATATACTGGCATGGACTGGGAATTGGTTGAATTGATTGGAAACAGAGAGCGGGAATAAATGGGTCTTTTTCCGGGTGGCAGGCGGTGACTAGTGGTGTACCACAGGAATCAGTGCTTGGGCCCTAGCTATTCACGATATATATAAATGACATGGATGAGGAAACCAAATGCAATATTTCCCAGTTTGCTGATGACACAAAACTGGGCGGGGTTGTGAGGAGGATGCAAGGAGGCTTCAGGGTGATTTAGACATGTGTGTAGGGCAAACACATGGCAGATGCAGTATAACATGGATAAATGTGAAGTCATACGCTTCGGTGTGAAAAACCGAAAGGTATGGTATTATTTAAATGGTGATATATTGGGAAATGTGGATATACAAAGTGATCTGGGTGTCCTTGTACACCAGTCAATGAAAGTAAACAGGCAGGTGCAGCAAGCAATTAGAAGGCAAATGGTATGTTGGCCTTCATTGCAAGAGGATTTGGGTTCAGAAGTAGGGATGTCTTACTGCAGTTATACAAGGCCTCGGTGAGATCATACCTGGAGTATTGCGTGCAGTTTTGGTTCCCCTACCTCAAAAAGGATATACTTGTCATAGAGGGAGTGCAGCGAAGGTTTACTAGGCTGATACCAGAGATGGCAGGACTGTCATATGAGGAGAGATTGGTTTGACTGGGCCTGTATTCACTAGAGTTTAGAAGAATGAGGGGGCATCTGATTGAAACGTATAAAATTGTAACAAGGCTAGACAGACTGGATGCAGGGAGGATGTTTCTCCTGGCTGGGGAGTCCAGAACCAGGGGCCAGAGTCTCAGGATATGGGGCAGGCCATTTAGGACTGAGATGAGGAAAGTTTTCTTCACTCAGAGGGCAGTCAACCTGTCTACCACAGAAGTCTGTGCAGGCTGGGTCACTGAGTATGTTCAAGAAAGAAATTGATAATTTTTTGGATATTAGGGTCATCAAGAGGTATGGAGAGAAAGCGGGAATATGGTGTTGAGATGGAGGATCAGCCATGATCATATTGAATGGCGGAGCAGGCTTGAAGGGCAAAATAACCTACTCCTGCTCCTAGTTTCTATGTTATGTTTCTATACCTGGGAAATTTTCCACATTATCCACAGTGTTGTAGCTGTACTAGAATAGCCTGGTGGGGAACGCAGCTAGTTCTATTGCTAGAATGTTGTCAAGGCCCATAACTTTTGCAGTATACAGTGCCTTCAGCTATTTCTTGATATCATGTGGAGTGAATCAAATTGGCTGAAGACTGGCATCTGTGATTCTGGGGACCTCAGGAGGAAGCTGAGATGGGTCATCCACTTGGTACTTCTAGCTGATGGTTACAAATGCTTAATACAAACATATGAATGCCTACTCTGCCATTCAATATATGAATGTGGTTTCAACTCCACATTTCTGTCTTCCCCCGGTAACCGTCGACTCCCTTGTTAGTCAAGAATCTCTCCACCCATGCCTTAAAAATATTCAATGATCCTGCCACCAACACTGTTCAAAAGACTCACAATCCTCCGAGGGAAGACATTTTTCCCCACCTCCATTTTAAATGGGAGACCCCTTATTTTTAAATATGTCCCCTAGTTCTATCAATCTCACAAGGGGAAGCATCCACTCAGCATCCATCCAATCAAGTCCGGTCAGGATCTTTCATGCTTCAGCCTTGTCTTTTGCACTGATGTGCTGGGCTCCCCCAGGATTGAGAATGGCGATATTTGTGGACCCTTTTCCTCCAATTAGTCGTTTAATTTTACACCACCATTCACTGCTGAACGTGGCAGGACTGCAGAGCTTAGATTTGATCTGTTGGTTGTGGGATTGCTTAGCTCTGTCTATAGCATGCTGCATCCACTTTTTAGCATGCAAGTAGTCCTGTGTTGAAGCTTGACACCTCATTTTTGGTGATGTCTGATGCTGCTCCTGGCATGCCCTCATGCACTCTTAATTGAACCAAGATTGATCCCCAGCTTGATGGTAATAGTAGAGTGGGGGTATACCAGATCATGAGGTTACAGGTTGTTGTGGAATGCAATTCTGCTGCTGGTGGCCTCATGAATGCCCAGTTTTAAGTTGCTAGATCTGTTCAAAATCTTTTTTTAAATTTTTTTAAAATTCATTCACAGGATGTGGGTTCCACTGGTTGGGCCAGCATTTATTGCCCATCCCTAGTTGCCCTTGAGAAGGTGATGGTGAGCTGCCTTCTTGAAGTGCCGAGAGGATGATCCATCTTGGCCTCCTTTGGAGGTCCCCAGCATCACATATGTCAGTCTTCAGCCAATTCGATTCACTCCACATGATATCAAGAAATGGTTGAAGGCGCTGGATACTGCAAAGGCCAAGAGCCCTGACAATATTCCGGCAATAGTACTGAAAACTTGTGCTCCAGAACTTGCCACGCCCTTAGCCAAGCTGTTACAACACTGGCATCTACACGGCTATGTCCTGTACACAAAAAGCAGGACAAATCCAACCTGGACAATTACCAATCCATCAGTCTACTCTCGATCATCAGTAAAGTGAAGGAATTGGTCATCAACAGTGCTATCAAGCAGCACTTGCTAGGCAATAACCTGCTCACTGTCGCCCAGTTTGGGTTCCGCCAGGGCCGCTCAGCTCCTGGCCTCATTACAGCCTGGTTCAAACATGGACAAAGAGCTGAACTCCCGAGGTGAGGTGAGAGTGACTGCCCTTGACGTCAAGGCAGCACTTGACTGAGTGTGTCATCAAGGAGCCCAAGCAAAACCGGAGTCAATTGGAATCAGGGGGAAAACTCTCCGCTGGTTGGAGTTGTACCTAACACAAAGGAAGGTGGCTGTGGTTGTTGGAACTCAGTCATCTCAGCTCCAGGACATCACTGCAGGAGTCCGTCATGGTATTGTCCTCAGCCCAACCACCTTCAGCTGCTTCATCCTTCATGTCCATGTCCAAATGCAGCAAGACCTGGACAATATCCAGGCTTGGTCTGACCAAGTGGCAAGTAACATTCACATCTTCTGCATCCCATGTGGTGAGGTACACCCACAGTGCTGTTAGGAAGGGAGTTCCAGGATTTTGACTCAGCAACAGTGAAAGAACAGCGATATATTTCCAATACAAGATGTTAAGTGACTTGGAGGGGAACTTCCAGGTGCTGGTGTTCCCATCTATCTGCTGCACTTGTCTTTCTAGGTGGTAGTGGTCGTGGGTTTGGAATGTGCTCTCTAAGGAGCCTTGGTGAATTCCTGCAGTGCATCATGTAGATGGTCAAGCTTCTTGAGTGTTGTAGGAGCTGCACCCATCCAGGTAAGTGGGGAGTATTCCATCATGCTCCTGGCTTGTGCCTTCTAGATGGTGGACAAACTTTGGGGAGTCAGGAGGTGAGTTACTCATCACATGATTCCTAGACTCTGACCTGCTCTTGTAGCCACAGTATTTATACGGCTATTCCAGTTCAGTTTCTGGTCAATGGTAACCCCCAGGATGTTGATAGTGGGGGATTCAGTGATGGTAATGCCATTGAACATCAAGGGGCGATGGTTGAAGAGAAAAAATGGATCTGTTAATGGTATGTTAATTATATTGTTAAGAAAATACAGGCGAAGGGCATTGTTTAATTCAGAGGGAGGTGCTGGTGTACTGATAAGTGTCACTGGGCTAGTGATCTCGTAAACCCATGCTAATGCCCAGGGAATGTATGTTCAAATCCCAAGACAGCTGGTAAAATTTGAGTTAAAAATAGATAAATCTGGAATATAAAGCTAGTCTCAATAATGGTAACCATGACAACTATTACCAATTGTTGTAAAAACCCATCTGGCTCACAAATCTCCTCTAGGGGAAGGAAATCTGCCATCCTTACTTGCTCTGGTCTACATTTGACTCCAGACCCACAGCAATGTAGTTGACTCTCAACTGCCCTCTGAAATGGCCTAATAGGACACTCAATACAAGGGTATTTAAGGATGGGCAACAAATGCTGGCCTTGCCAGTGATACCCAATTCCATGAAAGAATTTTTAAAAATACCTACAGTAATTATAAATCAAGACTTCTGGGACACTGGGGGTGGACACTGGAGAAATATACAAAAATTTCCCTGTGCTGTTTTTTGAGTTTCCATAAATCTCCCACTGAAATTACACAGCAACATTGTTTAAAGAGCACAGAAATTGCAGGCACATGTTTACTGCACTCGCTATAAATGTTCTGTTGTCAATTATTGTTTTTCAGCAGTTTTCTTCCTCTTCTAAAGATGCTGATTCTAGCCAGGGTATGGCTTCAGAGTTCCCATCACCCTTCGGTACCTCACCTAAGTGATCATTCCTCATACATGAGCCTAGACATTGAATGTTGCAGGCTGTCCTGATCCTGTCTTAGGTTGACTTCCACACATGCATTTTCAGTCTGACTAGCAGCTTAATGATCAGGGGCAGACACAGTGAGTATGTTTCCCATTCCCTAACCAGAGATGAGAGCTGAACCTTAACTCCCAAAAATGAGTGGGCTGGGGCCGTGTCTGAGGTTAAAATGCAAACAATCTGAAATAGGAAGTGCAGATGATACTAAAATTGTTTGTGTGGCTGATAATGAAGAAAACTGTAGACTGCAGGAAAATATCAATGGACAAGTCAAATGGATGAAATAGTGGCAAATGGAGTTCAGTTCAGAGAAGTGTGAGGTAATGTATTTGGAAAAACAAACAATGTAAGGGAATACAGAAGGGAAGAGCAGCAAAAAGAGGACCTCAAGGCAGTAACCAGCACCTAGAAGAGCAAATGAAAAGAGGATCCAGAGGCATTAACCACCACCTAGATGAACAATCCAATCGAGTCTGTGGCTCTAGAGCGGAGCGGCCGCGTTCTGAGAGAAATGAAAGTGTGACATCACAGGAAAACAGGTAAGTGATTGGTTTGTGAATGTTTTTCTCAATTAGCTTCAAAACTCGTCCAACTTATACGTTAATTTTATGGTCTTATTAGTTGTTGTAAGGTTTACTAGCAGGAGTAAAGATTATTGGGAGTAGCAGTGTTTATTAATTGTAAATTAGTCAAAATTAAATTAATTGACGCATAATAAAAATGATAATGTAGGTGTTGTGTTGCGACTGCAGAATGTGGGTGTTCCGAGATGCTGCGGTAATCCAGGCCAAACATGTCAGCAGTAAGCATCTGTGGCTTGAGGAGCTTCGGCTCAGAGTCATTGAGCTGGATGCCAAACTTCAGACACTGCATTGCATCAGGGAGGGGAAAAGTTACCTGGATACTGTGTACCAGTCACACCCCTTAGGATAATGTCCTCTGATTTGGTCAGCGGTCAGGAACAGGAGGGTATGACTGCGAATTAGGCAGATATGGGAACCAAAAGGTAGAAGTGGAGGAGCTTCAGCCTTTGCAATTGTCCAACAGGTTCAAGGCTTTTGAAGCCTATACGGATGAAAGCAGTGTCTGAAGGGTGGATGAGCAAACTGACCATGGTACAGGAAACCATTCAAGTGGGGAGAGTTAATAGGAATGTAGTGGTAGTTGGGGACAGTATAGTCAGGGGTTAGACACAGTTCTCTGCAGGCAAGAGCTAGAGTCCAGATGGCTGTGCTGCCTGCCCACTACCAGGGTTTGGGACATCTCCTCTGTGCTGGAAAGTAACTTGCAGTGGGAGGGAGAGGATCTGATGGTCATGGTTCATGTAGTACCAACGACATACGTAGAACTAGGAACAGGTTCTGCTGAGGGATTGAGTATGAGCAGCCAGGGGCTAAATTAAAAAGCAGAACCTCAAAATATAATAATCTCTGGATTACTACCTGAGCTCTGAGCAAATTGTCGTAGAGTAAATCAAATTGGAAAGTTACACGTGTGGCTCAAAGATTGATGTGGGAGAAATGAGTTCCGATTCATGGGGCACTAGCACCAATACTTGGGAAAGTGGGAGCTGTACTGTTGGGACGGAGTATAACTAGGGAGGTAGAGAGGACTTTAAACTAAATTGTGAAGGCAAGGGATAAAGTTTGGGAAGATGTGATCAATTAAATGGAGAAGACCAGGCAAGAGAACAAGGTCAGAATAAGGGAAATGATGATCAGAATGTGGCAGGAAGGGATAGAGTGTACAAACCCAAGAGTCAACCAGCAGATAAGGCTAGAGATTACAAAAGTAGTAAACAGACAGAACTAAAGACTGTGGGCAGAATTTTCTGCTTGTCAGGTAGGTGGTGCGGGAGTGGACGCGGGCGGGCGCGGACCTGATCGCTGCCCATGATCAGGTCCGTGCCACCATTTTAAGCGGCCGGGCCAATTAAGTCCCACCCAGCGTGAATCACAGCTCCCAGCAAGGACAGCGGGAGTGAGCGGGCGGTGGCGGAACTGCAATGACGACCCAGCAGCCTGTTTTAAAAAGCTCCTGCAGCCTTTCAAAGGCTGTGAATCATGGCCAATGGATGGGCTCCCCAGAGCGCTGCTGGAGGCCAGGCAGGAGGGTAGGGCAGTGGGGCACTGTGCCCCTCGTTTTTCTGATGATTGCCTTGCTGCCCTCCTCTAGGAGGTGGCAGCATGGCGGGAGGTGCTCGTACCCCAGCATGGGAGGGGGAGACCCCCCCCCCGCATGACCAAACATGCCTGGGAGGTGGTGGCGGAGATTGTGAGCTCCCGCGACGTGGTGCGGCACACCTAGATCCAGTATCGCAAACGCTTCAACGACCTGTTGCGCTCAGGAAGGGTGAGTACCATTTTGGCATTGGTCACTTAACCCAGCAGGTAGGCTTTCCCCCCCTGGCACCCACCCCTCCTCCCCACTCTCACCCCCAAGTCTGAGTGTAATGACTGCATTGAATCATTGACGGCATGTGTCCTTCGCTGGGTGGGCCAGCAGATATTGCCCATGCTGAGGTCACCCTGAGAGGGTGGTGAAGAGATGGGCTCTGCACCCACAGCATGTGGTACAGAGACCCACATTACTGTTTTGGGGGCAACCTGAAGGAGCTGCACCGAGGCGCAGTGCTGGAACTCCAGGACATGTCAAAGTCAGGGTGATGACATGCTGGGAGGGGAGCTTCAAGGTGGCGTCTGCTGTCCTCTGCGCTCCACGTGCTTGTGCCTCCTTGCTGTGGAAGGTTAGGCCGTGTGGTGCCTAATGTGATGTAGGCAGCATTTGACAGAGGGGCGGAGGAGCTGCCACCCTCATCCGGAGCGCCCTGAGAGGAGCCCGTAGAGATGACAGGCAGCTGCTGCACTGACGTGAGGTCACTTCGGACCTCCCTGCTCACCGTGGATGGATGGGCACTGAGCTGGGAAACTTAGTGCCCAGACCATCTCCCACACTGGCACTGACCAGCTGAAGTCACCGCTGATGTGAGGGCTTGCTGGCCTGAGCGCATCCCCAGGAAACCCTGGTTGGTCTCCTGGAGGAGCCTCTCCATGAAAGTCGCCATTTTCTCCATGGAGAACGCATGGCGCTTGGCCATGAAGCTCATTGCTTCGGCGATAGTTCGCATAGACTCCTCCACCACGGACACCAAGCCAAGCATAGCCTCATGTATCTCCACCAGATGCTCCCACACACCCGGCCACAATTCCTGCGTTTGCTGCGTCGCGGACGACTCCAGAGGCATATCATTAGGCACCAACCGAGCATGTGCCTGGTTCCCTGCAGTCCTCCGACCGCTGGCACCATGGGCACTCCCTGTCTCTGCCAGCTCCTCCAGCAATTGTGAAGTGCCCTCACCGCTGTGCTCCGGGACACTAGCCAATGTTCTAATTCCCACCGAGGTGGTTGTATCTGCGCTGGTGCCTGCCTGACAGAGATGGTGTGGCGCCGGTGAGTCCGTGACTTCAGGGCCCTCAGGTGTGAGAGGGGGCCTCTGCCGCTCCTCCTCCTGGCCCTGCTCTGCTGAAGCTGAAAGGAAGAACAAGGACATTGGATCAGTTAACGTGGAGACAATGTCAATGTGCATCCCTGTCCCCCGGATCATTATGCGCTCATCCTTCCATAAGCAATGGTCAAGCCATGTTGCAAACTTCAATCACTGAACATTCAACACTGCCATGGCTATTGGGAAAACAATGGTGACCTCGCTGCTGGGCAAACATACCTGCCCGTGGCACCCCACCCTCACCCACATTCCAAATCTTGGCCTCCTGCTCGAAGCGGCTGAGAATTGCCAACTGGGTCGGCCCGCTGCCAGTTCTCACCCGCTCGGCGGCATGATGTGCATTCTTCTCCTGAAGAGGAGAGAAGGGCATTGATTAGTGCTATTTGTACCTGGATTCTCTTCACGGACGGCCCACCCCAACCAGAATGGGACATTGCAGGGCTCCAGTGCCTCCTCACCCCGCTGCTGCAGAACACTCACACAAAGATGCCAGTGACCATTGCAGAGCCCTGGCATCTGAGAATGTCTGAGGATGTAGGCATCGTGGGAGCTACCTGGGTACCTTGCACAGACTTGTAGAATCAGCATCCTGTGATCACACACTATCTGCACGCTCATGGAGTGGAAGCCCTTCCTGTTGACGAAGGCACCGGGCTCACCTGCTGGCGCCTTGATGGCCACACCTGTACAGTCTATCGCACCCTGGACGTGGAGGAAGTCAGCAATCGCCGTGAAGCCTCTGGCTCGCTGTTCTGAAGAAGAGTCATACGGACTCGAAACATTAACTCTATCTTTCTCTCCACAGATGCTGTCAGACCTGCTGAGTTTTTCCAGCAATTTTTGTTTTTGTCTCTGGCTCGCTGTGTCTGGCTTCCCTGGTCCCAACGATAGTTGATGAAGGTCAATGCATACAGAGTGTCTGTAACCTGCTTGAATCAAGTGTGGACAGCTGATTGGGAGACACTGCAAAGATCACCCACCGACTCCTGGAAAAAGTGAGAGGCATAGAAGTTGAGGGCAGCTGTGACATATAGAGCCACTGGCATGGGATGCCCGTCCACACAGTTCACAGAGATCTCAAGCCCAATCATCTGACAGATATAGTTGACTGTCTCCTTTGAGAGACAGAGTCTCCTTCGGCACTGCACCTCAGACATATTGAGGTAGCTGCTTCGCCGCCTGTATACCCTGGCAGCAGGATAGTGGTGTCTTCTGCGGCCTCTTCCACCTTGGACCACCTCTTGGCCCTGCGCCCCTTATGCCTGTGCCTGTCCTCCCAAAGGTGGCTCCCCTGGAGGCTGAATGTGCACTCCTGGCCTCCTCCCCCTTCTAGCCCTCCCTTCCTCTTCAGAGGAGGTGCCTCCAGTGGGGAGTTCAGCTCCCATTCCCAGGCTAAGGGAAGGCTTCCTGAAACCTACAGGCCCAAAAGTGATTCCTCACTGCAGAGTGTTGACCTGAAGGTTGTGAGTCCAGACCAAGCAGCTGGTATGCGTTTTGAAGTGTTGCAGATCACACAGGCAAGTATCAATAACTTTGAAAAATCAATATTTGCCAGAGCACACTCGTGACCCCACTGAGCCCTCTTATCCCACCCGTGGATGAGGTTTATACAAATGTGTCCTACCCGCCTGCCCGTTGCGCCCGTACGCCGACCCAAAGATCACACAAGAGCTGAAAAATCGCCATCAATTGGTGCCTCAAGGACCTTAAGTGGTCGGTTAATTGATAGCGGGCGTGCATCGGATATCATCACGCACCCACCCAACGAAATATCGCAATAGCAAGCAGTGACGTTGGGACACATGCCAACAGGAAAATTCTGGCCTGTGTTTCTGAATGCATGTAACATTTATAACACATGAACAAGGAGCAGGAGTAGGCCATTCAGCCCATCGACACCCCTTTGTCCTTTTGTCTATGACATCTTTGGCAATCTCTTCTTTGCCTCCATCTATCACTGGCCCTCTATCCAGCTCTACCTGTCCCACCCCCCTCAACGAGCATATATTTCACCTCATTTCTATATTTCCTTAGTTCTGATGAATAGTCATACGGACTCGAAACATTAATTGTATTCCTCTCCGCAGATGTTGTCAGACCTGCTGAGTTTTTCCAGCTATTTTTGTTTTTGTGTCACGATATAGTTTACCAGTCCTACCTGAATGATTGGTGAGTTTGTGTTTGAAGGATAGAAAGAAGCACAACATGGTGGTAGCTGATGTGAATTCCAAGATTGTAAACTTTTAAGGCACAAATGTGGTAGCAACATTTGGGACTTGGAAGATCTGAAGAATTGAAGCTCCACATATGCAAAATTGTTGCAGCTTCAATGACTCTTCAAGATCCTACATATCTGAAGATCACCATGTGCATCATAACAGCAGTGCGTTGAGTTTAATAAAGAAAACCCTCAGCTTTTTGAAATTAGGAACGGCAAAGATGCAAAGAACATCATTGGAGAATCAGATTCAACTTGGGATTAAACCAGCAGTCTGTGAAGGAAGCACCGGCTGCCAGAGGGTCCAAGAGGTGAAGCACTATCTGCAAGCAATATTCCATTGGGAACAGTGAGTAACTATGCATAAGATCGGTAGTAAAGGTGCGCAATCAGTCGTTTTTCTTTGGGCTATTCCAGTGCAGGTCAATTCAAAGGCAGGCTTAAAAAGAGGCTGAAAAAAGCCATCACAGCTATTACAGATATTTGAGGCATCATGGTGGTGTTCATGCCAAAATACCATTTAATACATGGGGCATGCAAATTGGGGCAGCAACGCCACAGACCTGCAGTGCCATAGAGTTCAGAAACAGTGTGCGGCAACGAAAATTACTGCAGGCAGCCAGGCCTACAATATTTTGCAACCTCACTGTGGAGGAAAGCTTCTTCCTATCTAGGAAATCGCAGAAAATCCCAGGATGTTGGTAAAATTCCCATGTATAAATTGAAAAACAGTGGATATTCTTTCTGAATTCAAACTTTTCAAACAACGAATATTGCTGTGGTTCCTTGATTTTGCTGTATCAGGACCAGATAAGCAAGCAGTCGAAATTAAGGTAGCTACTGGAAACAAAAGACTTCATAGGCTGAATACCTCAGGCTTACCTGAAGATGATCAGAAGGACCCTCAGAAAATGTGGACCAAAGTAAAGACCAACTACATGTGAAAGTCAATTTCAGCATTCATCGGTTGGAATTTGCGTCGTACAGGCAGCCATGAAAGAATATATCGACCAATTTGTCAACTGCAGAGCAAAGGCATGGACTGAGACTTTTCCGAATCTGAGTTATCTGAAAGAATTGCAAAGTTGGTAATAGCATCAACACCCATTGAAGCTTTTCAAAAGGAGCTCCAATAAAAGCCAAAAGGTGAAGACATTGACGCTTTATTAAAAGGCAGGCATAAATGCAAAGCTATCCTTGTAGGCTGACAGAGTTCGCAAGCACTAGATGCGCTTCATTGGTACAGTAGCCAAGATTGCTAAACCGAACAAACTGTGTAGAAGATTGGACTTTTTCAGCCACCAAGAAGCTGTCCAGCATACCAGGATCACTGGAAGGCATGTGGTATCAAAGGGCATTGGGCATGCCAAATGTAAAAAACCCAGTTCAGAATGTTTGGTTCAAGCTCTAACAAAGGAAAATGAGCAAGCATGTAAGCATTGCCAAGCCCATAGATGCAACCACACCATTGGAAGCATTTGCAGCCATTAACATTGTGTGTCCTAGGAATATTGGAGAGCACACATTGAGGAGCAAAATTGAAACTGGGACGAGTGTCAATGTCCTTCGCCTAAGGCTACTGAAGGTGCGTACCTCCAACACTGGAAGACAGTGGTAAAACAAACTACAGCTCAGTTAATGGCATATAATGGATTTATTGCATTGGTACAATGACACTGACGTGCGGCTACAATCAATCAGCATGGTCGTCACAGTTATTTTATCTCATTAATACACAAGGTCCAGCTATAGCAGGCCTACCACTTCAAGCGTTTTACTGTTCATGGGATCAATAAGGTACAAGTGGCGATATCAGATATCAAGAACAACCCCTTTGAGTCAGTCCTTGACTTGAAATCTAAATACCCAGACCGGTTCAACACAAGCAGCAGTTTTAAAGGGGATGCAGTCTTGAGAGGATGGAATTCTGTCAATAAACTCTCTGACAAAATGCAATGTTAATAGCCAAGACAAATTAAAGCTGAACTGGACAAAATGGAATAGGACCATATTATCTGTAAGGTTATTTCAGACACCTTGAGCATGTTGCCGAATCCATCAAAGAATGCATGTTTCATTGGACTTGCAAAGTCAATTTACTAAATAAGAAGTTGAAGATGCGTTACAAGTCAATTTGATGAGTTTTGGGCAACACAAATGTCAACGATTATAAGAGGAGACATCCAAAGACCCAGTACTCCAGGCACTATGGAAAACCATAATCGAAGGTTGGCCTGATACATTCCAGGAAACCTTAAAACCATTTGGGCCTACAAAAATGAATTAGGAATATCCCAAGGTGTAATATTCACTAGACTTCTGGCAAGAGAAACCGTATAATGGACAGGGATCAGCAGTGATATAGAGAAGACTGTGAGGATGCACAATGTGTGTCAGCCAGCACAAAGGGTCATTGATACCTCACGAGATTCCTTCACACCCATGGAGCAATACTGCTGCAGACTTATTTAATGTTCGTAGTGATGACTTTCTACTAGTGATGGACAATTTTTTCAAGTTTCATTAGACAACTACACGTTATGTCAAGTGCAGCCATTGCCAGTACACTGAGTGCCATTTTCACTTTGTTTGGGATGCCACAAGAATTGTCTCTGACAACAGTCTTTAGTACATGGGGCAAGCCATTTCAAGACGTGCGCGCGAAGTGGGTCATTGATCATGTTACATCATGGCCACATTATTTTCGATCAAATGGCCAAGCAGAGTGAATGAACGGCACTGTTAAGTCTTTGATTATTAAGTGCCAGGAAAAAAGCAAGATTTCCACATTGCAAAGGTACATCTAAAGGCAATACCACTGAGTGCATGTATACCTTCACCGTTATGACACAGCAATTGGTAAAAGCTGAATTGCTTAAATCCCAAAGGGAAACTTGAACAACTGCCATAACCTATACTTTCAATTGGTATGTTTGAGATGCAGCTCTGAATTCAGGAATAAGACCACCAAGCCTCAAGAAGGTTTTTATATAAAACTAAATTAAACATTTATTAATTTAACAAATTAAATACATACATGTCTCAAATTACTACCATAATAGCTTTTAAACAAATCCCCAAATTATTCACTCCCAGGTAAAACTTCACCAAGGCAACAATAACCCATACACTTCAAACAGACACCAGGCAAAGAACATTTGACCTTACAAATTCAAAATGAGGTTCCTTGCAATTTAGTTCCTTTGCAGACACAGCTGTAGGCTTACAAGCTGGTTAGATCTTAAATGCCTCTGCTTTACACACACAAACTCCTTTCTATTTATACCTAGCTTTTCCTATGCAAATTTTCCATTGTATCCTAGGCTTTTAACGTCACATCTTCTAACAATAACATTTTCATCCCATGAATTTTATTAGTAATATAAACACATTGCTCGGTGTCTTCCAGCTAAGTGCAAGATTTAACCCTTTCTTTTGAATGGATTACTTAAAAATGCAAATTGCCCCCTTGGTACTTTTTGTTTCTAAACTTTTCCATGTTTATCTAATTACCATTTCAAACCTCCTACTTTCTATACATCAAAGCACCCAGACTAGCTGGCTTTAATCAATTAAGACACATAATTCTATTTAAAGACAATTCTATTTAAAAATAATTTCCAATAACATTATAGCCATTAATATCTCTTCATGACATCACCAGCTGAACTTATGTTTCGGAGGCAAGTCTGAATGACACTTCCAAGCTATCAGCAATCCAAGTTTTCAACTGTACGACACAAGTTATTGGAAAAACAAGTGAGAATGAAGGATGTGCATGACCAACATGCAGGTAAAGAATTGCCAAATTTGATCATAGGACAAAAGTTTTAGGTTCTATGTCCAACAAAGGGAACCTCATTTACAGTTAAAATAGCTAAGGTGTGTCAAGAGCTGACATCATACGAAGTGGTGACACCAAATGGAATGATATTATGCAAAAGGCGATGTCAATTCAGGGAGATGTCCAATTATACAGCACCGAACATCGCAAAGAGAATATGTTCAAAAGTAAGATCTGAACATTTGTGTGCACAGGCCATTTAACAACCACTCATAAGACTACTTAATGCCTGGTTACAGGGGTATGCCATCAGTTCCTTGGGCCTGTTCTGCCATTCAATTAGATAATGGCTAGTACCAATTGACAGAGTGGACACAGCACTCGCTCCTTTCATTGGTCCCTTAATATTGCATCAGGGGTCTTTGTATCTCATAGAATCGTGATTAAAACTGTGCTCCCACCTGAAACAGACAGCTGCCTAAGCTGCCCCCAAGCGGAAGGCCCCAAGAAAAATGCAGTGGCAGGAATTATTCCCAACACCAAAGGTAACAAAAGCAACTCTTTATATGTTGAAATTGATTGAGAATATTAAATGTTGCTCACTTGAATGGAACAAAGATGGACAGGATGGACCTTGGATCATAATCAGTTTCTCTCCCAGCCAGGTGATGTGGACGTGATGCTAAGATCCCAGGCTCCCGTACTGACAACTCAGCAGTTTCAGAAAGTAATTAAACAACATTTCTACATAAATCTCTACAAGAGATTAAACAAGCAGGACACTGAAGTATTTTCAGTATTGGATCCATCAGAGGGTGAGTTTTTATGGACTTTGTACAGTTTTATCTGTCAAGTTCCACTAAACAAAACAGTGGTTTTGTCTGTTGTGCTATGGATATCAGCAATTATGTCCAGCTGGGTCGGAAAGCACTCACCTGGTCCCATTCTTATCTATCTAATCATTGCCAGAGAATCGTTTCCAAAGGCTTCTCTTCCTGTTCTTGCACCGTTCCCTCTGGTGTCCCCCAAGGATCTATCCTTGCCCCTTCTCCTTTTTCTCATTTACATGCTACCTATTGGCAATATCATCTGAAAACAGTGCTAGTCTTCACATACATTGATGACACCCATCTCTACCTCACTACCACCTCCAACTAAACATTGGGAAAATGGAAGCCATGATCTTCGGTTCCTGATAAAAACTCAATTCCCTAACTACCAATTCAAACCCTTTTTCTGGCAACGGTCTGAGGCTGAACCAATCTGTTCTCAACCTTCGTGTCATATTTGGCTCCAAGATGAGCTTCCAAAGACATTTCCACATCTTCACTAAGATGCCTATTTCCACTTCTGTAACATCAGTTGGTTCCTTTCCTGCCTCAGCTCATTAGCTGCTGAAACTCTCTTCCATGCCTTCATTACCTTTAGACTCAACTATTGCAACAGGCTCTTGGCTGATCTCCCACATTCTACCCTCCTTAAACTTGAGGCCATCCAAATCTCTGCTGCCCATGTCCTTGCTCACAGCAAGTCCTGTTTACTCATCAACTCTTTTGTTGACCTACATTGGCTTCCCATCAAGCAATGCCTTAATTTTAAAATTCTCACCCATGTTTTCAAGTCTCCCCATGGTCTTACCCCTCTCTATCTCTGTAATCTCCTCCAGCCCCACAATCCATCCAAGATATCTAGGTTCATCTAATCTGGCCTCTTGAGCATCTCTGATTTTAACTGCCTCACCATTGGTGACAATCCCTTCAGCAGCCTAGGCCACAAGCTCTGGAATTCCCTCCCTACATCCCTCCAACTCTCTAACTACCTGTTTCCTCCTTTGAGCTGCTCCTTAAAACTACGTCTTTTACCAAACTTTTGGCCATCTGCCCTAGTATCTCAGTGTCATCTTTTGTTTTATAATTCCCTGATGAAGAACCTTGGGATGTTTTATTCAATTAAAGGCACTGTATTAATATGAGTTGTTCCCTTTAATGCCCACAAAAGCTTTGAAAATAGACATTTTTAAACATACGAACACACGAACAAGGAGCAAGAGTAGGCCATTTGGCACCTAGAGCCTGCTCCGCCATTCAATAAGATCATGGCTGATTTGATAGTAACCTCAATCTGCATCCTGCCAACCCCTGATAACCTATCACTCCCTTGCTTGCCTAGAATCTATCCACCTCTGCCTTAAAAACATTCAAAGACTCTGCTTCCACCACCTTTTCAGGAAGAGTTCCAAAGACTCCTGAGCCTTAGAGAAAAAATTTCATCTCATCTCCATTTTAAATGGGCAACTCTTTATTTTTAAACAGTGATCCCTAGTTCTAGATTCTCCCACAAGAGGAAACATCTCTCCACATCCACCCTGTCAAGACCCCTCAAGATCTTATTTGTTTCAATCAAGCCGCGGATACAAACCTAGCCTGCCCAACCTTTCCTCATAAGACAACCTGCCCATTCCAGGTATTAGTCTGATAAACCTCCTCTGAACTTCTTCCAATGCATTTACATCCTTCCTTAAATAAGGTGACCAATACTGTACACAGTACTCCAAATGTGGTCTCACTAGTGCTCTGTATAACCGAAGCATAATCGCCCTACTTTTGTATTCAATTCCCCTCATAATAAAAGATAACATTCTATTAGCTTTCCTAATTACTTGCTGTACCTGCATACTAGCCTTTTGCGATTCATGCACTAAGACACCCAGATCCCTCTGTGTTGCAGAACTCTGCAATCTCTCACCATTTAGATAATATGTCTCTCTTTTATTCTTCCTGCCAAAATGGACAATTTCACATTTTCCCATATTATACTCCATCTGCCAGATCTTTGCCCACTCACTTAACCTATCTGTATCTGTTTATAGCCTCCTTATGTTCTCTTCACAACTTACTTTCCTATCTATCTTTGTGTCATCAGCAAATTTGGCAACCATCCCATCCATCCCTTCACCCAAGTCATTTATATAAATTGTAAACAGGCCCCAGCACTGATCCCTGTGGCACACCACTCGTTACATCTTGCCAACCTGAAAAAGACCCATTTATGCCTACTCTCTGCTTCCTATTAGCCAGCCAATCTTCTACCCATGCCAATATGTCACCCCCCCCCCCCCCCTCCCCCACCATACCATGAGCTTTTATTTTACACAATAACCTTCAATATGTCACTTTATCAAATGCCTTCTGGAAATCTAAGTACAGTACATCCACCAGTTCCCCTTTATCCACATCTCATGCTACTTCCTCAAAGAAATCCAATAAGTTGGTTAAACATACTTTTCCTTTCACAAAACCATGTTGACTCTGCCTGATTACCTTGAAATTATCCTAGTGGCCTGCAATAACTTCTTTAATAATAGCTTCTAACATTTTCCCTATGACAAATGTTAAGCTAACTGGCCTGTAGTTTCCCGCTTTCTGTCTCCCTCCCTTTTTGAATAGTAGAGTTACAATTGCTATCTTCTAAATTGCTGGAAACAAAACTTTTCAGCAGCTATGCATAGTTCAAAGAATAGTGCACCTGCTATCCATAATCAGATGAAGGAACTGCATAGTATTATAAAGTAGCAACACTAGCAGTTTTGCGGCCACCAAGATACAGATTACATTTTACACCTGCCCTGAATTTGTCAGAAGGTCTTTCACACTGAACTTTTTTTTGCAGTAGGATTCCCACAACCATGGACTCACCTCTTCAGAGAACAATTAGCTAATCAAATCCATCCAAAAGAGAGGCGGCAGGGCAGGTAATGATACTGAAACACTGTACATACTTATCAGGCCAAAGGCAAATACTTCTGCAAAGTAATATAGCTCAGGACGTTCCTCTATCAGTACATAGGCTACTCCATGGGGAAACTGCTAGTTTTAAGCTTCCAGTGAGGGAGACCACAAAGTTGTTCAGTGTGAGTCCATCTTAAAAGTGTTCTAATAGGCATGATTAAAAGCTTAGCATTGAGTTTCTGCTTGTACTGTATGGATGCTGATTACCTTAGCTGTTTTCAATTGTATCAATGCTTCTCTCAGATAGTACAGCAAGTTGAAGGGCACTGACTTCATAGTGTACCAGATAGGCAGCATACTACACCCCATCTGTTGTTTTTCATTTTCTGCTTCTTTCTTTGTCTATTAACTTATTTCCCTCCTTGCTTAAATATGGCAATTCTAAAGTATAATCCCATAGTGCTAGTTGCCTTGTGATATCTTGCTCAAGTTTCCATTATTTATGGAAATACACAGGTTACAACATGGAAATGGGCCATTTCAGTCTATTTCTTTGTTTGACTGAAAGGGAAACACTTAGTCCTAATCTTAATTACCTACCCTGTATCCAAATCCCTTCATTCAACTGCATACCATTAACCACAGAAGTGAATTCTACAGCGTCAAAACTCTGTGTAAAGAGGTTTCTCCTGCCCTCTGTTCTAAATCTCTTACATTTAAGAGGAAAAATTGGATAAGGCCCAAAAACGACACTAGGTTTGTAATGCATGTTTAATTCGCATCCGTTTGTTCCAATGCAGGCAGCACACAAACTTCTTGCTACCTGTTTATTTACATGATTACAAAGCTTTCTGCATGATTGCAGCATTCAGTCAGCAATAAGTGTGCTGTTAAGTGGCTGAACATCTGAATAAGGAATGCAAAGTTGTGAGAGGCTAGCATGAATTCAAGCTAGCCACCAATACTTAAAACTACTTTTCAAAGGCAATTATGGGCCTTGCCAGTGACACTCACATCCCAAGGGTGAATAAAATAAAAGCCTGCTTCTCTTAAAGGGAAGGCTTTTTCGATTGGTGCACGTGTTGGGTTCATTGCAGAAGGGACTTTTATCAGGAATGGCACAATGCAGCAGAGAGGAGGTCCAAAGTTCTCCAACACAGCACTGGAGGCTTGGTGCGGGAGGTGGATGGAATGGAGGGGTTCTCTATCCACAAGGGGCCAGTTAAAACTCTGAGAAGGCAATGGGAAATTCAATGGCTTACACCAGAGAATGCATCTTCAAATGTCACAATCCAAAAACTGCACCAATCTCTCATACTGCTCAATGCACCACAACCCCATCACTCACCTACAAACAATTTCCATCATTCGCAATATACGTCATATTCGTACGTCATATTCATAGCTTCACATCATCCTTAGACACTTAGCAATGCTGCAAACCTCACACACATGTCATACTGTGCACACACTACCAGCTATTCAACCATGACAACTACGCCACCCAACACATTGCTCCACACACAGTGACACACACTTCTCTCTCTTGCAGGACAAACTGATGCACCTAAATGTTGAGGAACAGGAGTGGCTGCATGTCCTTGTCCTATGATAGAGGAGGTGGTGCTTGCCAAAATTGGAGTAGTCATAATCAAAACCTGGCTGAAGTAGGACTGAAAGGATCAAAGATTACTGTGTTCCTACCTAATCTGCCCTTTCGCATCATTTCCGTCATCACACAATTTCTTCAAATTCTCAAGCTGCAGAGGATGTAAGCATGCACCTCTTGCTTTCCCCCACTTCACTCACTGCAAACCTATGCTGTGCCTTCCTCCTTTCAAATACCAAAGAATTGCCACCTGACCAGGTATTGGTGCAGGAGTATGAAGCGCAAGAGAAAGAAGAGACTGATGATGAATAAATGCCACCACTCACTCAGAGTCACAACCACCAGCTCAAATATTGGCATTACACATACTTCAAAGGGTAACATGGAGGGCAGATCGGCAGTGACTGGGTATGATTGTCCTGCAGCCAGAACAGGGAGAAAAGGGCAGTGCAGGTGCCAGCTCCCCAGAGGGCAAGGTTGCAGACACATTCTGCTGCAGAGAACCAGATGAGGATTATGATTGGGTGGAGTGCAGAAAAGGCTGATGAGCATGCACAATGAAATGCTTTGTGCATTGGTAGGCCTGCCAGAAAGCCTGCTGTCACAGTCAAGGAACATGGAGGAATCCAGCACCAACTTGGCATATGGCTTTGTACAGAGCTGGGAGCCCTTTCTTTCCAGCATGGAAGTGTAGCTAACTCCATGAGCACACTTGTGGACTCAGCCATGTACAGTGTCTGATGGGCATTGTCTCTGCTTCCATTACAGCACAAGAAGTAGCCACCCAACATCTGAGTGCTGAAGTCATGAAATCTCAGATTCTTACTATTGCAAGCCCAGCTTGTAGCCATTATGGCTGTAGATACCAGTGCTCAAAGGGGCTTGCAGGGTTGCTTGCAGTTCAGCTATCTGTGCTGCAGCAGATTACTAGTGTTACAGACAGGAGAGACAGACAAACTGTACTCCTTTCCTCTCGACAACTGTCCGTAAGCAGAAGGTGTTTTGAATTTTTTTTTTAAGTATGCTGTGGCGTGTTTTCTCAAGCCCTCAGTTTGTGTGATCCAATTTACTATTAATTCCAGGCAAACTCATGTGATGGTTAATTCAGAAGTTTAGTTTATTCACATTCAAAACCTGGGGGAAGAGTGTTTGCAACATCCCACTCCACTATACACACACACACACACACACACACACACAGAGTAAGGGGGAATAGAATAAAAAGAAAGTGTTATAATTATGGATACCAGTTGAATGTTAAACAACAAACTGAGGATTTCTTAGTTCTCAAAGAAATATAGAGATTTCAAAATGGTCATTCAAGTCATGTGACTTTCTTTCACCACAATAAACTCAAAAGGGAAGCTTACCCAGTGTCTGGAATTGGCTTTGATTTCAGGATTGATAATGTCCCAGCCATTAACTTTTGAAAGAGTTACTATTCATCTTGAGGGTCTTGTGTCAGGAAGCTATTGTCTAGGCAGACCCTCTGACTCCGCTAGAAGGATAAGCTTGTCCAGATGCAAAAGACATCCATTGTCCCCTCAGTGGTCCCCTTTTGAAATGGACCTGGACAGTCCTGGTGTGAGATGAGTCTGTTAACAGCTCTGCAGGAATAACGAGTTTCGATCTGTGAGTCCCCTGGTTTCCTGATAATAATATTGTTGCAATTGGGTGAGAGATTCCACAATGATGAGAGGAAGGTTCTTTTCTTTTTGTAACTCCTGCTGGTAACTTCCAGAACAAAGGGCCAATCCTGTGGTCATGTGAGTTGTAGCAGCAATCTTTTTCAGTTCAGCAGAAAATTCATTTTGAAAATAGCAAAAAGACTAAAGTTTTGATACATACAGTTTTTGACTTTTTATGCCATATTGGCCCAACACTAGGATTACTCAGTCTCCACCCCAGTAGACTGACAGTGGCTGTAGAGAGCACAGTCACTATCAGTGCCCTTGCTGTTACCTGTATACTAGCCAGCCCAGACTGTTGAAGTGGTACAGTCTGAAACCAACCTTTTAGGACCAGCAGCGCTTGAAGTTGTTCAAGGCCAGAAACAGTCTCCCCCAGTGAAAGACATCAGCCTTCTGCCAACTGTGTTGTCAGGAAATTGCTGGAGTCTATAACTTTTTAAAAAATTATTTCATGGATGTGGGTGTCACTGGCAAGGCCAGCATTTGTTGCTCATCCATAATTTCTCTTGAACTGAGTGGCTTGCTTGGCCATTTCAGAGGGCATTTAAGAGTCAACCATGTTGCTGTGGGTTTGGAGTCACATGTAGGGCAGACCAGGTAAGGATGACAGATTCCTCTTCCTAAAGGGAATTAGTAAATCTGATGAATTTTTACAATAATTGTAATAGTTTCATGGTTACCATTACTGAGACTAGCTTTCAATTGCAACGGTGGAATCGTCCCAGGTTTGCACTAAATTTGGTAGTGGCCGGGAAAAAGAACATTTTACCTGCCAGCCGCAATGGCGACTTTTCACGCCATTTCGTCCCAATCCCGCTTCATTAATCATACATTCCCAGGAAACATGCCATTTCAGTGACAGGCGGGCTGTCATTCACTCGCAACACTGTCACCTCGCCACTTCCTCATGCCGGGGCGCCAAAGGCAAGTTTGGGAACATCAGGATGTCCGCTGCACTCCTCAGATTGCAAGGCATGATGGAGGAGTCTGTCTGCCTTCAGTGTCAGGTGATTGCATGGGCATGTCAACACACTGAGGTCAGCATTGGTAGGAGGCGGCTGCCATGGAGACCTTGGTCAAGGACATCAGTCCTTCACTGCAGCACAGGCTGAACTCTGTCACTGATGCCATTGATGGCCTCCGACAGTCTCAATGCGAGAGCGATCTCACTCTAACTTCTCCTTCCCCCCCCCAAGGAATCAGCCAGGGGCCCTCGGAGACCCATAGGTTGGAGGATCAGTAGGTGCACACACCAGGGCCATCCATCCAGGCAACTCCAGGAGTTTCAGCCCATCAAATCCTCTCTTCTTGTGACCCTAGCAGCTCCAGCTGCAGGCCGAAGAGGGAGCCACTACCACACAGCAGGACCCCAAAAGCATGCTGGGGCCCTCCAGGTCCCAGCCCTCCAGAGGACACCCATCAAGGTCATCACAGACAGGGCACAGCATTCAGCAGGCTGCCTCCAACTCCAATGTGGATGTCGGGGGAGCACCAAGACATAGTGGCAGGGTTAGGAAGTTTAAGAAGCTGTAGTTGCACAGCCTGGGCACGGGTGTAAATCACTTGTACATAATGTTCACTATTGTAAATAAACTCCCAAGAATATCTCCCTGCCTATGGCTTCTTGTTCTGATGAACAGTGTTCGTGTCACTCAGATGTGAAACCTTGGTTCCTGCACAAGGTAAAGGCAGGTGTGTCCTGAGCCTCTTCCCTGTGCTTTGTGCAGCCTTCGGACCAAAGTGATGGTCCGGCTTCACACTCACTTGACACATTACTGATGCCTGCACCTCGATGGTTCTTGTCATTGCTGCCAGAATATCGTGGGGAGGCATCACAAAGTTCCATCATTTTCTCTGTGTGCTCTCAGCACTTTTGAGGTGGGGCTGAACCCCCATCTCTTCAGCATCTGTGACCGGTGACGCTATGCTCCTGAAGGGGTCAGGTGCTGAAGGCTGACAAAGGGTCAGGTGCATTTCAAGGACCTCCTCACCCTCATCCTGTTCCTCTAGCTCCTCCATCTCCTCCTCAACCCGCTCCTCTCCCCATTGCAACATCAGGTTGTAAAGGGTGCAGCAGGTAACAACGATGTGTGGCAGCCTCTGTGGACTATGTTGCCGGGCTCCAGTATACTGGCCTAGGCGCCAGAACCTCATTTTCAGCATCCTGATGGTTTGTTCCACCAAGATGCGAGTTGCAGCATAAGCTTCATTGTCCAAGGTCGCTGCACAGGTGTCATCAGCCACATCCTCTACGGGTAGACCTTGTCCCAAGAAGCCAACCCTGCAGCCTCTGTGGACCCTGGAAGACTGAGACCAGGAATCTGAGACCAACTGAGAGTGTAGGAGTCATGGATATTCCCTGGGAACCATGCACAGACCTGCAGAATGCGTTTGTGGTGATCACACACCAGCTGAACATTCAGCGAGTGGAAGCCCTTGCGGTTGACATAGTTGGTCGCTTGTTGCCATGGAGACCTGAGCGCCACGTGAGTGCAGTCGATGGCACCCTACACCTGTGGGAAACCGGAGATCTGGGAAAATCCCAGTGCTCTTGTATCTTGGCTTTCCTGGTCCTGGGCAAAATACAAAAAATTATATGCCTTTGCAAAGATGACATCCGTGACAAGGAGCCGCTGGCGTAAAAATTTAGCTTCATGGTCACTTTCACAGCCACTGGCAGTGGATGCCCTCCATGTCCCCGTGGCGCCAAATCTTGCAGCAAGTGGTAGATGTGACCAGTCAGTTCCATGGACATGCACAGTCTTTGGCGACACTGGTTCTCAGTCATCTGCAGGAGTGAAAGGCAGCATCTATAGACCCTGGGTCTAGCTAGGCACCGACCAGCGATGGCTCGCTATGGTTCTTCAGTGGCGTGTGCGGGAGCCCCAGCCACCCCTTCTTCCTGGGGGTGCTGCTCCTCCCTCTGCCTAGCCAGGTGCCACAGTCTCTCTCTTCTTCTTCGTCTCCGCTCTCTGTAAGCCATGAGGCATATAGCTAGGCCACCAGGCTCCATGCTCCTGATGTACTCCTCCTGCAGGATGAAAGAGAGAGACGTTTGGCTTAGTATGGATATTCTAAGAACTTCTCAGTTAAGTCTGAAGACCTCTTAATGCATCCCGGAGAGTGCTGGTTGGATGGCCAGAGTTTAGTGCACTGCATGGCTGCCCAAGACTCCAAGCAACTCCAGCCCACTCCACCTGAACGATTGGCGGTATTTTGCCCACTGGACTGCATGCAGTGCTCTCAGCTTAGGCGCAAGCATTCTCCTAATCTGCACTGCAAGGCTGCACTGTTAGCTTGAACCAAGGAGGAGGCTGGTCCAAACCTGAATGATGCCATTGCAAGAGGCTGTGAGTGCCTCCACTAGTGACTGCTCCATATGTCTTCCTAATTGCTTGCTGCACCTGCATGTTAGCTTTCAGTGACTTATTAACAAGAACATCCAGGTTTCTTTGAACATCAACACTTCCCAATCTCTCACCATTTAAGATATACTCTGCACCTCTGTTCCTCCTAACAAAGTAGATAGCCTCACACTTATCCACATTATATTCCATCTGCGATGTTATTTGCCCACTCATTAAGCCTGCCCACGTCCCCTTGAAGCCCCTTGGCATCATTCTCAAATACACATTCCCAGTTTTGTGTCATCCACAAACTTGGAAATATTACATTTTGTCTCCACATCCAAATCATTGATATAGATTGTGAACAGCTGGGCCCCAAGTATTGATCCTTGCAGTACCCCACTAGTCACAGCCTGCCAAGCTGAGAATAACCAATTTCTTCCTATTCTTTGTTTTCTGCTTTGGGATTTGAGCATCACTGATAAGGACAGCATTTAATGCCCAACCCTAATTTCCCTTGATAAGGTGGTGGTGGGTTGCCTTCTTGAAACCCTAAAGGTCCCTGTGAGGTAGGTGCACACAAAGTCCTGTTAAGAAATGCATTCCGGGTTTGTGACCGAGCAACGGTAAAGGAATAGCGATATCGTTCAAAGTCAGGATGTTGACAGACCTGCAGGGGAAATTGCAGGTGGCAGTGTTCCCATAGGTTTTGTTATGACCACAGCTGATGTTAATTGCTGCACAAGCCAAATCCCAGAGGAAAATTTGGCTTTTCTTTTTTATTCAGCAGCAAGAAGTCAAGTAACACTTTTGGGATTTTATAAATTAAAAATTTTATTAACAAGAATAAAAGAAAACTTAAGCACACAAGATTACAGTTGCACAGTTAAAATTAGTCTTACAAAACATTTCCCCAAAAGACTCCCTACTTGGTCAGACCCACATCCAGGCAACACACCCTTATAGATGTTTAGCTATAAAAATCCAATAATATTACCCAAGGTAAACTGCTGTAGCTTTAATAAAGGCTTACCACATGGTCTCTTAAACTCTCTTCCACTCTGCTGTGGAAATCCAAGACTTCAGAATCAGACTTTTTGTAGCCCAAGACTTTTCTGGCTTGACTGGATGGTTGATTCAAACTGCATCTTCTTCCAGCCTAGAGCTACAGTGAACAGCTCCCAGCTCCAGATCCATCTCAAAGCTACCTTAAGCTTTCCACAGTAACTCTAAAATACCTTTTTACCCCCTTTCATCTCACATTCCATTGTTCTCACACCTCTTTGAAACTCCCATTCTTCCAAATATAACACCTTTCATGTTTCTATTTTGCCTTTGCTTTCGGGTCAATAAAATGTAATATACCCTCTTCTGTTTACCTATGGAACTCCTGCAAGATGCAAACATGTTTCTCGTTACCTCTGACTTCCCTTTGATATTCAAACAAATTAGCTTATCTAAAAATGCAAATGGTCGATCCAACCTATTCCCTTATACCTCAAACCTAACACATCTATCCTTTCAGGTTTAAGCCTCCCAGACAACCTATCTCCTGGTAATCTCTGCCCAACTTAATTAAACCATTAACACACACACACAGACACACAGCCTTCTTAACAGAATATCATAATATTCCCCAAAAATATTAATAAGAATAACCTCCATTTCTCACAGTCTTCTGTCTTAGCCCTTCTTAGTAGAGGTTGTGGGTTTGGAAGGTGCTGTCGAAGGAGCCTTGGTGAGTTACTGCAGTGCATCTTGTTTACACTGCTACTACTATGCACCTGTGGTGGAGGGAGTGAATGTTTAAGGTGTGAATAGGGTGCTGATCAAGCTGGCTGCTTTCTCTTGGATGGTGTCAAGCTTATTGAGCATTATTTAAGATATACTCATCCAGTCAAGTGGGCAGTATTCCATCACTCTCCTTGCTTGTGTCTTGTAGATGGTGGATAGGCTGTGGGGAGTCAGGAGTGAATTACTCACTGCAGAATTCCTAGCCTCTGACTTGTTCTTGTAGCCACAGTATTATATGGCTGATCCAGTTAAGTTTCCTGTCAAAGGCAATCCCCAAGATGTTGATGGTGAGGGATTCAATGATGGTAATACCATTGAATATCAAGACCAGATGGTTAGATTCTGTCTTGTTGGAGATGGTATTTGCCTGGCACTTGTGTGGCATACTGCCCAGATTTAGTTTGCACGCCAAAGTTATAAGCCAAGTGGTCAATGGATTGCCTGGTCATCCAGGAGCCATTCCCTGATTTGACATGATGGCTGAAATACTGATGGTACAGCAGACTGCACAGAGTAAATGCATTGTGACTGCTGCCAGGATATTAACTTGCACGTGCGCTGAGCATAGTCTCATACCAGCTGCACACTCAGGGAGTGGAACCCTTTAAGATTGTGGCACATCATTGCATTTATGCCCACGAAGTAACATGTTTGGAGTCAGTCGCACCCTGCACCATTGGGAAGCCTGCTGTTCTGGAGAAGCCATGGGCTTCCTCTACCTGCTTCTCTGGCCAGGGCAAATGCAATGTATGTCCCTCTCCTGGCACACAGAATGCAGACTGCACTTATACAGTAGTGGGTGGTGAACTGTGAGATGTTAGAGATGTTGCTTTTTCCAGCCTAGAAGAATCCTGATGCAATGAAATGCCGTATTTCCTTCACTGGCAGCACCGTCCATGCCCTATTCTAAGGCTGCAGGTGGCAGATACCAGTGAAAAACTCCTTCATAAAATGTAGACATCATACATACTGCTCATCACTGAGGTTCAGGTAAGGGAATTGCTCCCTGAAGACCTTGGGTGGATATGCCCTCCTGCTGAGAACATTTTTCCCCCTTCGAGCTTCTTGTCCTCTTCTCTACTGCCTCTGCACCACCTCCACGTCCTGCTGCAGGCCAAGGGAAGATGGTAACAATAGTACCTATGATTGGGAGCAAGTTGTCTGACTAGGAGCCTTGAAGTCAGAACCAAGGCTTTCACCATTTTCAACACTCTAGCCTGTGGACTTCACCAACTTTAGGTAGCAGTTTAAAATTCTACAAACTCAGCAGCAATAACTAACATGAAAGTAGTTGATAAATAGTATGGTGCTGGGCGGAGGGTCCTTCCTGTTGCTGAACGCATATTCAGTGTGTTTTCAAGAGAGGGCATCAGCTGGGGCATTGAAGTCAAAGATGGCACAGCTGGCATCAAATCAGCATAACACACTGACTAATACCACAATCTCTCACTCTGCACATTTCCAGTGCAGACTATCGCCTGTGCTAACACCCTCACCAAAATGGTGTCTGGTGCACCCTATAATGGAAATGTGCATGCACAATGCGGACTCCATTTTACACCTAAACTGCACCTATAGTGCTGAAAATACAGGTGCTATGGAGCCGAATCTTGCAGCTTTAATCTTCTATCTTTGGCCCTTCATTCAAGACCCTCAATAATTGGAAACAGTCTGCTTGTATCTTCCTTGCCCCATGTTTCATAGTTTTAAAAATTTCTATCATATCTCTGTATTGTTTGAATAAATAAAGGCCAAATTTTAAGTCTTTCTTTATATTTGTTTCCTCAGACTAGCATTTACGAGTTTGTAAAATATGTTAGTTCCAGTCATAGCACATAGTTTTAAATCAAAATCTAATGAAGCACAGTGTACTTTCATCAAACTGTCTGTATTTTATAGGGAGGAACGAGAGGCTCAACGCATAAAAGATATGGAGAAAGACAAACAAGCCGAAAGGTTGATAAGACTAAGGGAGGATGAAGTGCAACGGTAAGATGAAGAACAGAATGTGCATTATGTCTCCCCTGCTTCACTCAGTGTGCATCAGTTAGTCTTTGACTCCATGGAAGGCAACCGTTTACCTAAGGATTGTGGAGAGCAGCAATAAGTTCTGTGATCCAATGGAATGCAACTGTAATTACAGGAATTCCTCTTGTACCAATACCAGTCCCGAAATCTTATCTTTCCTGAAACCTTCACTTTTAACTGCATAGCCTAGACAAGGTTTCAGGAGGTGCAGACTTGCCTAGCATCTAGACCTCACTCTCAACCCTTTAGGCTAATATCCAGAGAAAAGAGGAAAGCCTACACGTCTGGGGCCCAGTCAGTTTCAGGAGTTGCCAGCAGGTGCTCATTTGAGGGATACACGAATCGTGTGATGGGACTCCATTCCAGATCTTGTTTCATTTACTCCCTTAGCCATTAGCTCTTGATGTTGTTGTTAATGTTGAAAGGCACTGAGCGGTAGGGCGAAGATCACCACAGATGTAGATGTGATCTTGTCCTCCAGGTGTGCCATTCCACTGCGCTAAAAAACCCTCACCATAGCACTAAATTTCCCAGAAATAACTCCTCACCACAATGCAAGTGCATCAATATTACATATTAAGGAAACCTGGGGAAACTGTCAATGTTTAGAAAAACAGGCCTAAAAATAACCAAATCAAACAAACTGTTGTACTGCAGGAGGGAAGAGGAGCAACTTAAAAGACTGCTGGAAGAGACCAAGAGAATTAATTTGGAACAGAAGTTTTCATTTGAAGAAAAACTTCAGCAGGTACTTCAACAAAGTGAGATCAGTTGTAGGAACCCTTGGAATGTGCCATTACTGTGAAAGGTTTATGTCATGCAAGTCTTACAGGTTTGCATTTTCTCTCATTACTCAGATGTCATTATTGCCAATGATTTGCATTACACATGTGATTCATGAATGCGGGGTCACATCTTCCTGTTCTGCCCCACTTATTAGTAAGAATTGTACAGGAGTTTTTGGGAAACCAGAATAAATGGTGAAATTGTCCCAGATGGTCCATTACAATGCAACCACCACAGAATAAATGCAACCAATGCATACATACCAACTAAACCCATTCACTGCATCCATTACTGAATTAATCCAACCGGTGCTTGCAGTACCAGACAAGCCCAATAGAAGTAAGTAATCCTAATCAAATTTAGATAGTTGAGACTCAAATAATCCAACCAATATACACACACCACTAAACTAAAACAATTGAGACATTCACTACAAAACAACCTGTGATATAATAAGAAAAATACCCAAACTCATGCTCGGTGTTGCTAGTTTTATGAGCAATTGAAATAACTTACAAATTTTACTTCAGTAAAGTTCTGATCATCTTTGCATTCATATAGGAACAGCACCTTCGATATGAGATCCAAAGGAAGGCAGAGGAACAGGTCAGCCAGTTACAGGTTGAAATGAGGCAAATGATGCAACAAAGACAGGTAATGAAACATTAGGAAGCAACAGAGCTTTAGGATAAATGGCCTACAATTTCAATTCATAGCATCAAACTACCCTCAATTTTCATAGAGACATTGAACACTTAAGAAATAGGATAGGAGTAGCAGAAGATATTTATATCAGATTGGTGCCATAAAAAGATGATCACTGTTGAGGTCTGATTTCAGGTTCATCATCAGAAATGTATTAATGATCTGTGCTAGAGTACTTGATAGCGATGGCGCAGTGGTATTGTTGCTGGACTTGTAATCCAGAGACTCAAGGATAATTCTCTGGGGACCCGGTTTGAATCCTGCCATGGCAGATGGTGGAATTTGAATTTAGTAAAAACCTGGAACTAAAAGTCTAATGATAAAAACCCATCTGGTTCACTAATGCCCTTGCTGTCCCAGAGAAAGGAAAACTGCTGCCTGGCCTACATGTGACTCCAGACCCACAGCAATATGGTTGACTCTTAAATCTAGAAAGCCACTCAGTTGTATCAAACCACTACAAAAAAAAAGGAATGAAACTAGACGATCACCTGGCAGCAAAAGCGACAACGCCAAACTCAGCCCTCTCGACCCTCAAAGTCCTCCTGACTAACATCTGGGGGCTGAGTGCCAAAATTGGGAGAGCTGTCTCACAGACTAGTCAAACAACAGCCTGACATAGTAATGCTCATGGAATCATACCTTACAGACAATGTCCCAGACACCACCATCACCATCCCTGGGTATGTCCTGTCCCACCGGCAGGACAGACCCAGCAGAGGCGGCGGCACAGTGGTATACAGTCAGGAGGGAGTTGCCCTGGGAGTCCTCAACATCAACTCCGGACCCCATGAAGTCATGGGCAAGAAAACCTCCTGCTGATTACCATGTACTGCCCTCAGCCGATAAATCAGCGCACCTCCAGGTTGAACACCACTTGGAGGAAGCACTGAAGGAGGCAAGGGCGCAAAATATACTCTGGGTGGGGTACTTCAATGTCCATCACCAAGAGTGGCTTGGTAGCACCACTACTGACCGAGCTGGCTGAGTCGTAAATGACACAGCAACTAGACTGGGTCTGCAGCAGGTGGTGAGGGAACCAAGAAGAGGGGAAACATACTTGACCTCATCCTTACCAACCTGCCTGCCGCAGATGCATCTGTCCATGACAGTATCGGTAGGAGTGACCGCCACACAGTAGTTGTGGAGACGAAGTCTTGCCTTCACATTGAGGATACCCTCCATCTTGTTGTGTGACACTACCATGGTGCTAAATGGGATAGATTTTGAACGGATCTAGCAACTCAAGACTGGGAAACCATGAGGTGCTGTGGGACATCAGCAGCAGCACTGTACTCAGCTACATCATGGCCTGGCATATCCCCTATTCTACCATTACCACCAAATCAGGGGATCAGTTCTAGTTCAATGAAGAGTGCAGGAGGGCATGCCAGGAGCAGCACCAGGCATACTTAAAAATGAGGTGTCAACCTGGTGAAGCTACAACACAGGACTACTTGCATGTCAAACAGCATAAATGGCCAGTGATAGACAGAATTAAGCGATTCCAAAACCAACGGATCAGATCTAAGCTCTGCAGTCCTGCCAGATCCAGTCATGAATGGTGGTGGACAATTAAACAACCCACTGGAGGAGGAGGCTCCACAAATATCCCCATCCTCAATGATGGAGGAGCTCAGCATATCAGTACAAAAGAGAAGGCTGAAGCATTTGCTACAATCTTCAGTCAAAAGTGCCGAGTGGATGATCCATCTTGGCCTCCTCCGGAGGTCCCCAGCTTCACAGATGCCAGACTTCAGCCAATTCAATATCAAGAAAGGGCTATGGGCCCTGACAATATTCCGGCAATAATACTGAAGACTTGTGCTCCAAAACTTGCTGTGCCTCTAGCCAAGCTGTTCCAGTACAACTACAACACTGGAATCTACCCGGCAATGTGGAAAATTTCCCAGGTATGTCCTGTACAAAAAAAGCAGGACAAATCCAACCCAGCCAATTATCGCTCCATCAGTCTGCTCCCAATCATCAGTAAAGCGATGGAAGGAGTCAACAGTGCCACCAAGCAGCACTTGCTTAGCAATAGCCTGTTCACTGACACTCAATATTCCAGGATATAGGGTCTTCAGGTGAGACAGGGAAGGAGGTAAAAGAGGAGGGTGTATCGCAATATTGATCAAGGAATCAATTACAGCAGTAAGGAGGGATGACATCTTAGAAGGCTCCTCAAATGAAGCCATTTGTGTAGAACTTAAAAACAGAAAAAGGAGCAATCACATTGCTGGGAGTGTACTATAGGCCCCCAAACAGTCAGAGAGAAATAGAAGAGCAGATATGTAGGCAAATTTCAGAGAAGTGTAAAAATAATAGGGTAGTAATAGTGGGGGATTTCAACTTCCCCAATATTAACTGGGTTAGTCATAGTGTGATGTGTTTAGAGGGAGCGGAGTTCTTAAAATGCATCCAGTTGAGCTTTTTAAGCCAGTACGTAGAACGTCCTGCAAGAGATGGGGTGGTCCTGGACTTAATTTTAGGGAATGAAGCCGGGCCAGTGGTACAGGTATCAGTGGGGGAGCATTTTGCAGATAGTGATCATAACTCCGTTAGATTCAAGGTTGTTATGGAAAAGGACAAGAATGGGCCAGAAATCAGACTTCTGAATTGGGGGAAGGCCGATTTTAATAAGATCAGATATGATTTGGCCAGGGTGTACTGGGAGCAGCTACTTTTAGGTAAATCTGCGTCAGAGCAGTGGGACACATTCATCAAGGAAATAGGGAGAGTACAGGGCCAACATATTCCAGTAAAGACAAAGGGTGGGACCAACAAATCCAGGGAACCCTGGATGTCGAGGGATATACAGGATTGGATAAAGAGAAAAAGGGAGGCTTATGGCAGATACCGAGGGCTCAAAACAACGGAAGCCCTAGAGGAGTATAGAATGTGTAGGGGGGAAACTTAAAAAGGAAATTAGGAGAGCAAAAACGGGGCATGAACAAACATTGGGAGGTAAAATAAAGGAAAATCCAAAGTTATTTTACAAGTACATTAAGAGTAAGAGGATAACTAGGGAAAGAGTAGGGCCCATTAAGGACCATAGTGGTAAATTTGTGTGTGGAGCCGGAAGACCTAGGTAGGGTTCTAAATGAATACTAAATGGATGGATCCACTAGATTTTGTATAGACTGCAGGAAAGTGAATGCAGTAACGAGGACAGATTCATACCCGATTCTTCGGTTAGAAGATTGCACCGAAAGGGTTGACAGTGTGTCATTTCTTTCTAAAATTGGTCTATTGAGGGGGTACTGGCAAGTGTGATTAGCATCAAGGGCGATTAATGTCAAAGGGCTAAAGAAATATCCGCTTTTGTTACACCAAGTGGGATGTATCAATGTCTAGTCATGCTGTTTCGGTTTAAAAATGCCCTAGCTGCATTCCAGAGACATATGAATCCAGTCATAGCTGAAGTACCTAACTGTGTGGTTTATCTAGACGATATTGTAATATATAGTACGACATGCGGAGAACATGTAAAACAATTAGAGGACCTGTTTAAGCAATTGTATTGGTTGGTTTAGACATAAATCTGGCCAAAAGCGAATTTGAAAATGCAAGGGTAACTTACCTAGATCACATCATCGGACAAGGGCAGGCGTTGCCGAAAACAGTAAAAGTGAACTCTCTAATAGAATTCCCCATTCCTAAAACTAAATGAGAGATCATGAGGTTTTTGGGAATGTGTGGATTTTATAGAAAGTTTGTGCCTAACGTCAGCACAATAGCTATACCTCTCACCAATTTGTTAGGAAAACAGGCAAAAGTGATATGGTCAGTAGAATGCCAAGCAGCCTTTAAAAAGCTGAAGGCACCCTTAATAAATGAACCAGCGTTGGTCGCTCCTGACTTTACCAAACCTTTTACAATGGCAATTGATGCTAGCGACTTGGGGAGTAGGTGCAATCCTATTACATGATGATCAATTAGGGATAGAGAAGCCGGTGGGGTACTTTTCCAAGAAACTAAGTCAATATCAGAGGAAGTACCCGACAGTAGAAAAAGAAACCCTAGCATTGTTGTTATCTCTTCAACACTTTGAAGTTTATGTCCGACACAATAACAAAGAAACACTAATCTACACTGACCATAATACGCTGGCATTCATTGAAAAGTTTAAAACTCAAAATGCGAGACTGTTTAGATGGAATCTGTTGTTTCAACCATTCAATGTAAAGATTGTTCACATTGCTGGTAAAGATATTGTGATCGCGGATGCAATGTCGTGGGTGTAAAACACTAAAATAAGTTCAAGGAGTAAGAAATGCTAAAGATTATATAAGATTATATAACGGGGAGGAAGGGTGAATGGAAGTAAGTCTCATGTTTTGTTGTCCATGTGTCATATACCTTGTGATGAAACGCATTTTGAAATGGTGTTTCATCTCTTTTAACGGTGGAGGCATGTAGAAAGAACATATCTTTTTATTTTCTGTTGGACTGTGGTAAAATTACAATGACTGCAGTTGAAAGAAATGTCCACTGGAACAGTGTGAAAGATATATATAATGTTGCAGTCCTGGAACAGAGTATGCCATGAAAGACAGGATGGTGCTGAGGAGTCGTCCTGGACCAAGGGAGCTGCCTGACAACAGCATTTTAATTGGCTCCTGACCAGGTGACCAGGTTTTGTGTGAGTGCAGCAGGATAGCTCCTAGCTTGAAAGGAACAAGACGTAAAACCTCTCTCTATGCTGTGTGTGGAAGTTTCCAGTAATTCCACATTAATAGCTAGCTGGGTTTTTTTCCATTTTTTCCCTCATATCTCTATAACCTGCGCTTTTGGAAAACCCCTGTCAAGAGGCAAAGGGAAAAAACCACTGTTAGAGACATTGAAAAGCAAGCTCTCAATCAGTGAACTAAATGCTAGAAGTGCTGGAATACCACCTCATATCATCAACAAGAACTTAAAGGAATTTGGAAGACATCGATCAAAATCAACCCATCGAACCCTGTATTCCAGATTAGTGCTCTTAAACTGTTTTATCCCACCCTTAAAAGCCACGTTTTGTGTGTCTTATGTGTCTTCTGTGTGTGTGTGTGTGTGTGTATACAGGGATTTAAGAAGAGGGTAGAGTTTAAGTTATAGTGTTAGAAGTTAGCAGTTCATATTTCTCTCTTTTGCCACTAGTTGACGACAATTTGTTTGATAAACAGTATTCTACTTATTAAATTTACAAACCTGGTGCTCGTATTCTGTTAACCTAAATTAAACAGTTAGGTAGAATTGGGGCAATCTGGTGGTTTGGTCAAACTTTTCACATTTGTCATGGCTTGGGGAACAGTGGGACTTGATATTACAGCGCACTATCCCCAGTGAGCCGTGACACTTGTCTTGCCTTTTATCCATCCTCATTTCGAGGTTTGGCTGCACTATGAACAATCTTTCTCCGATTTCTATTCTCCACTACCCCCACTGCCAGTCTAAACTCTGTTATTATCCCTCCATGCTAAATTAAAATATCCACTCCAAAGGTTTGAGCACAAAATTTAGGCTGACACATCAATGCTGTACTGAGGAAGTGCTGCACAATCAGAGCTGCCACCTTTCAGGTGTGATGTTAAGCAAGGACCAGTCTGCCCGGAGGATGTAAAAGATCCCATGGCACTATTTTGCAAAAAAAAGATGAGTTGTCCTTGCTGTCCTGGGGCTAATATTAATCCCTCAACCAGCCAATGAAACAGATTATCTGGGCATTATCAGATTGCTGTTGTTGGAATTACTCTTCACATTTTCTACATTACAGCAGCACTTTAAAAGTTGTCGCTGTGGACAGTTTAAGATCAGGAAAGGCACAATGTAAACAAATCTTTTTTACCATATGGAAAGTGCTTTAGTGACATCTCCATTTGCTGCTTTAGTTTTAGTAGCAGTACAAAATGTAGATTGTTTTTATTTGCATATTTTGTTCATACCAGTTCTAAAAATGCTGTTTTTCATTTTGCTTTTTAGCATTTCCTTGATGTTTACTCTCTAAAGAGGTATGTGGACTTGGAAAGTTTTACTGAATGGCTATGTTTATTTATGCCACAACACTAGGGGGGGCACTTCCAGCATATGCTCTGTTGCAATCTCCATGTCAATGTTAGCTGGCAGCATTAAAATGAACAAGTTGGCTTGAGCAGAATAACAATAAAGTTCAAATTACCCATTTATACTGTGCAGTCCTTAAACAATTGCAAGTTCTTACATCCATTCAACCTATGATTTACTGTATCAACTGTTAATAAAATCATAAGAAATAGGAACAGGAGTAGATCATTCGGCCCCTCAAACTGCTCCGCCATTCAATAAGATCACGGCTGATCTTCCTATGTTTTGATTTCCACATTCCCATCTACCCCCAATAACCTTTGATTCCCTTGCCTAACAAGAATCTATCTACATCTGCCTTAAAAATATTCAATGACCCCGCCTCCACCACCTTCTGAGGCAGAGAATTCCAAAGTCGCACAGCCCTCAGAAAAAATTTCTCCTCATCACTGACCTAAAAGGGCGACCCCTAATTTTAAAACAGTACCCCCTAGTTCTGGACTCACCCACAAGAGGAAACATCCTTTGGACATCCACCTTGTCAAGGGCCATTCAGGATCTTGTATACTTCAGTCAAATTACCCCTCACTCTTCTAACCTCCAGTGGAAACAAGCCCAGTCTATCCAACCTTTCCTCATAAGACAACCCACTCATTCCAGGTATCAACTTAGTAAAACTCCTCTGAACCGCTTCCAATGCATTTACATCCTTCCTTAAATAAGGAGACCAAAACTGCACACAGTATTTGTGGTGCGGTCTCACTAATGCCCTGTATTACTGAAGCATAACATACTTACTTTTATGTTCAATCCCTCTCGCAATAAAGGATAGCATTCCATTAGCCTTAATTACTTGCTGTACCTGCATACTAACTTTTTGTGACTCATGTACTAGAACATCTAGATCCCTCTGCATCTCAGAATTATGCAGCCATTCTCCATTTAAGTAATACTCTGCTTTTTTCGTTCTTCCTGCCAAAGTGAACAACTTCACATTTTCCCACATTAAACTCCATTCACCAGATTTTTGCCCACTCACACCCTATCAATATCCATCTGCAACTCCCTCATGTCCTCTTCACAATATACTTTCCTACCTATCTTTGTGTCATCTGAAAATTTAGCTACCATGTCTTCACTCCGCTCATCTAAGTCATTGTTGTAAATCATAAAAAGTTGAGGCCCCAGCACAGACACCTGTGGGACTCCACTCGTCACATCCTGCAATCCGAAAAAGACCCATTTATGCATACTCTGCTTTCTGCCAGCCAGCCAATCTTCTATCCATGCTAATATGTTACCCTCTACACCATGCACTTTTATTTTCTGTAATAACCTTTGATGTGGCACCTTATCAGAAGTATTCCCTCTGTAAAACATGCTTCTGACAATTCAGTTAATGATGATGGATATTCAGGAAAATTCAGTAAATGAAATTCTCAACTTCCAATGTGAAGCATTGATTGTAATATTTAAGTTGAAGGACATTTTTGGAGGGAAATTCAATTTAAGAAATTTGAATAAAATATTTTTAAGGAAAATGCATTACCCAATGTGGCACTCAAAACAATAACCCTGGAGCTAAGAACCTCATTACCTACCCAGTGAGCTATTCAGCCTAGTTAGGAGCATAGAGCCTCAACATATTGGGTCTCATCAGGAGGCAGCACTCTCATTGAGATTGAGATCCGATTAGAGATTGGGAGCTAGAATGAATTGTTACCAGCAATTATTTTTTTCTTTCCTCTTGGTTATTTGCTGCAATGAAACTGATGCCAGTCCCATTGTAATGTTCCAAACTTCAAACAGTTACACATGTGCCACCGGGCACAGCATGGTTCAATGCGCATGTGCAGCTGTTCCTGATACCTTTCTAGTTGGCACCAACTGTTACAGTGTTACTAAAAATAATCTGTCTACTGCTGTAATTTAGAGATATGTGTTCACATTATTTTATAAAACATGTTGGGCAGAATTTTCTGTGCTCACTGGTGTTGGGCTTCAGGGCGAGCGTGAGCGGATAAGATGGCAGGAAGACCAAAAATCGGTTTCACACCGTTGTGAAACACATTTGCAAGCATCCACTCCACCCATCAATGGCGGGCTTCATTGTAATACATCTGCATATCATTATAAGCCGAGCTCACCAGAATCATCCCCCCACACCAAATTTCCAACGCACGTCAGCAGGAAAACACGCTGGTGCAGAACAAATCTTGTCAAGTGTGTCATGCAGAAGTCGGGACTTACTGTCAGGGCCTTGCTCACATCATGGACATCTGAGGAGCAGAAGATGCTGGAGCCCGACAGTAATGGAACCCTGGAGGATCATGCATAGCATGCTGTGTGGATTCCCATGGACATGGGTCCGCCATGAATCTGGTCACAGAAGGTGGAAGGTCATCATTGAGGATCTACTTCAAGATTTCAGTGTCTTGCCATGGTCTGCAATGGATGATCGTCAAGAGGCTGCAGAAGAAGGTGTAGGTCTGAGTGGGAGAGGAAGGTGTACCGGAGGGCGGTGGGAGAGGAAGGTATGTTGGGGAGGATGAGGTTGGGAGGGGATGAACGAAGATGTCAAGGTAGGTATGGTTGGAAGGGGAGGGCAAAGATGTCAGGGAGGTGAGGTTGGGTTGGGGAAACAAGGTTTCAGGGGCAAGATTGGGGGGGGACAGAGTATGGGGGGGAGGAGGGGGTAATTTGGAATATAGAGCACCTGGGGAGGTAGAGGTAAGGGGGGAGGAAGGTGTAAGGGAAGGAGTTCGGTGGAGGGAAGAAGGTCGGAGGGGGAAGGACTTCAGGAGGAGGAAGTAGTTCCACGCAAGGCAGGACTTTGTGGGAGGAAGGAGTTCCAATGGGAACGAGTAAAGGTGGAGGAAGGAGTAAGGGTGGAGAAAGGAGTAAGGAGGGGGGAAGGAAGGAGTCAAGGGGCGGGGGGCAGGGAGGAAGGAGTCAGGGGGCAGGGGGCAGGGAGGAAGGAGTCAGCAGCAGCGGGGAAGGAGTCTTGGGGGTGGAGGGGTGGGTGCGGAGGAAGGAGTCAGCGGCAGGGAGGAAGGAGTCTTGGTGGTGGTGGTGGCGGGTGGGGGGAGGGGGGGTGAAGAAATCCAATTGAGGGCTGGAGTCCAGATGGAAGGAGTCCAGGAGGAGGAAGGAGTCCGGGGGGGGAGGAAGGAGTAAGGGAGGGATGTCCAGGTGAACGTGCAAGGGAGGGGTCTGTGGAGTCGATGAGTGCCTCCTGGGGAGTAAAATGAGGGTGGGAGTGGTAGAAGAAAATGGTGAGAATGAGAGGGGGCAGAGTGAGCCAGTCGGGTGGGAGGGTGAGGGTGTGACGGTATCAGTCGAAAGGACGACAATGGTGGTTGGCAGGGACTCAGAAGCAGACACGGACCCTGGGCTTGGGAAATAGGGAATGTGCACGTTCACCTGGACATCCCTGGAAGAAAAGGGTTGTGGCTGTTAGGTGATGATGGGGAGGTGGAAGGTGATGCCAGGGGGGTTGACAGTGACGGGGGAAAGGATGGGGGAGCTAAAGACAAATGTTACAGGTACCATGCTTCTAAACCCAAAAGTGAAAGGAGACTTGTGTTGGGCGGAAACAGGTGCAGCATGGGAGTGTGATCAGTGGGTGGGCGGAGATACTTCTTACCCCCTCTGGACTCACTTCTTCCTCCGCCACCCACCCCACCAAGACACCTTCCTCCCCACCACTGACTCCTTCCTCCCTGCCCCCGGACTCTTTCTTTCCCCACCTCCTTACTCCTTTCTCAGATGGACAGCTGAAAGAGAACCCCAGCAGGCAGTGTTGAAAGTGCTCAGGAGATTGAGACGAGTGTGATGGAAGGCTCCACGAGCATGGGAGAGTGCTTGCATGTGGCTCCGAAAGACCCTGCCACACACACACACTTCTCTCTCCAGAATCACTCGTGGGCTGGCTGTGTGCAGCTGAACCGTTAGTGGGGGGAATATGCAGTGGGAGGACTCGCAAAGCCTGTCAATGAAGCTGAAAGACACCATTAAACATTATTCAGTAAAAGATAATATATTTTCAGACTATAAAGTGACAAAATGTGTTCGCCTGTGCAATCAATTGTGATCAGAATTTCTTAACTTTTCTAGGCCTAACATTTCTAGGTGCTGCCCTGACATCTGCAGCAGGGGTGGAGACAGCCTGTGCAATGGTTGGCCCTGTAGCCTCTGATAACTTTGGCATGGGTCTTCTGGACAGCTGAGGCCTTGGCAGCCCCGGCATGCTTTGGCTATCCTCCTGTGGGCCAGCTGTTCCATCTGCATTGACAGGATGAGTTTGAGGGAGTCACAGGCAAAGGGGACACGGAGGAAGAGGACAGATCCTGCGATTTCTAAGTGGATGACCCAGGGGTGTCCAGCTGCCACTCCTCCTTCCTAAGGGTGCCCGAGGGCCTCGGCCTGACTCCTTTAGGGGAAGGAGCATCTGGAGGGACCCCGTTTCCCTTTCACGTTGCCATTGCAGGAACTCACCCATGGCTACCATGATGGAGTGCAGGTTTGTACACATCTCGTGTTCTGCTGTACTAGGGTCTCCATGGCATCTGCCATCCTTCTCATGGACACCGACATACACATACATTCTCATGGGCACCACTTCATTAGAGAGCAGGCGGATGCACTCCTCCAATTCGCGTGACACTATGTTGAGGGCTGCCAACAGCTCTGTATGATGCTTCCCCACCTTCAGCTGACTCTCCACGATGAGTTGGAAGGTCAAATCCAGAGGTTCATCAATGGACTCAGACCTCACAGATGCCTCTTCCCCGAGCAGTCCTCCAAGTACTGGGAGCTCAGTTGAACCTGCCTCCTCCTGCTGCGGACACGTGTCCATGCGGTGACCACCAGATTATGAACCCGAGCCTGCTCCAGATCTAAGTCCCACTGAGGTGTGTCTCCCTGTACTGCTGGAGGGTGTGGGTAAGCACTGTGACGGATCTTCCAAGCTGCTTATTTCCAGCTCTTCAATGCAGGATGTGTCCTCTTGGCTGGACGTGAGGACATGGATGGAGCTGAGGGACTGGCTGGCTGAGGGTGTCGGTCGCTTGGCAGATCTCCCTGTGAACCAAAGTAGAGATGATTAGTGCATGGCAGCAGAGTCAAAAGCAGGAGAGAAAACACTCATATTTGCATTGAGAGAGGGATGATGTGGTGCAGGGTCCTCAAGTGGGTGTTCCCCGCTGACCTCACTATCGCCACAGGCACAGTCCATGTCCTCACCAGTCAGTGTGATAACAAGCTCCTCAAAGTGAATGAGGGGCCTAAATTGGGCCACTCCACCCCTGGTCTGGGACTTCTTGCTGTTGTCAACCAGCTTCTCCTGCATGAAAACAAATGGACAGAGTGAGATTGTGCAGTGAGTGGTTACGGTCTGGAATGCACTGTCTAACAGTGTGGTGGAGGCAAGTTCAATTGAGGCATTCAAAAGGGAATTAGGCTGTTTTCTGAAAAAGAAGAATGTGCAGGTTTATGGGGAGAAAGTGGGGGAATGGCACTAGGTAAATTGCTCTTTCGGCGAGCCAGTGCAGACATGATGGGCTGGATGGCCTCCTTCATAGTATCAATTTTACCAGTAATCTTTGGGAAAAATAAACACACCGTTTCTTAACTACTCCTGGCTATGTATAATAGCTCGAATTCAAGCTAGTCTGGTTTATTTATAAATGTAAATGTTCCCTTTATGCCTTATATTCTAAAACTTCCCCCATGTTTACCTACTTAACATTTCAAACCTAGCTTATCTTCTGATACATCAAAGCCTTCAGACGAGCTGCCTTTAATTCAATTAAGTCCCACACACCTACACAGACTCCACTATTATTCTACTTTACAATAAATTCCAATAATATAATGAAAATGATTATATCTTCCTGACATCCCCCTCCTTATAAAAAAAGACATGAACCATCATAATTTTAAAAGACGGCTTCATTTTCTGAACCCATCTTACATTACCTTCTATACTTATTACACTATTACATTACTAGATGCATGCATTAACATAATATATATATACAAATCCTTGGCATCGACAGAAATCATTCCAGTCCAGTGTCCAGGTTTTAAATGTCCAATTTTCCCTTTAAGCTTCAAACCCTTGACAATGCAACTGCAATCAGATTTTCTCATCCTGCCACATGTTTAATCTGTAGATTAAATGGTTGCAGTAATTATCTCCATCTGATAAACTATGCATTTGTCTTGAAATTTGTCCAGAAACTTTAAAGGATTGTGGTCTGTATAAACATTTGTTTCTGACAAATTGTTTGCAACGTAAATTTCAAAATGCTGCAATGCTAATACCAACTCCAGTGTCTCCTTTTCAATCGTTGAATATCTTCTCTGTTGTACATTCAACTTCCATGAAAAATACCCTATCAGTTTCTCAATTCCAGTGTCATCATCTTGTAACAGTACGGCCCCAACGCCTATATCACTTGTGTCAACGGCCAATTTAAATTGCTTGGCATAATTGGATACTGGCAAAACTGGTGTTGTAGTTAATATAGTCTTCAAACTATCAAATGCCTTCTGAAACTCCTGTGTCCATTGAAACTTCTTGTTCCTTTTTAATAGTTCAGTCATTGGAGCAACCACACTATTAAAATCTGGTATAAATTTCCGATAAAACCCACTCATGCCCAAAAATCTCAAAACCTCTCATTTTGTTGTAGGCACAGGGAAATCCATGATAGCCTTGACTTTCATATCTCTCAAAGTTCACCACCAAATTAGCTTCTTGTAATCGAGTAAATAATTCTTCCAGATGTTGTAAATGCTCCTCCCATGCCTGACTGAAAATGATGAAGTCATCAATATAAACAGCACAATTGCTCAGACCTGCAATTACTTTGTTTGTCAGTCTTTGAAATGTTGCAGGTGCATTTTTCATACCAAATGGCATGACTTTAAACTGCTGTGGTCCATCTAGTGTCACAAAAGCCAATATCTCCTTTGTTCTCTCCGATAACAGTACTTGCCAATACCTCTTAGCAAGTCAATCTTTGTGATAAATTTTGATTAACTCACTTTCTCAATGCAATCTTCCAACCATGGCATAGGATATGAATCTGCTTTTTGTCACTGCATTCACCTTTAGATAGTCCACATACAGTGGACTTTGTGTTTCATTCGGTTCAGTACCAGCACAATAGGTGAACTGCAGTTACCGCAGCTTGACCCAATGATATCATTTCGAAGCATGAATTCGATTTCTTTCTGTACTTATGATAACTTTGCCAGATTTAATCTCCAAAGATGTTGCCTTATCAAAGATGAAACTTCTACACATACATCATGTATAGCTAAATTTGTCCTTCCCAGCTTATTCCCACAAATATCTTTGTGTGACCGCAATACCTTCCCCAAATCACTTTGACACTTGTCTGGAAGGTAACTCAATATTAGAGTTAAATGTTCAAGCATCCCCTCATTATCTAATTTGATTAAAGGAAAATCAATTTCAGAATCCTGCATTTCTACCGCTTTCTCATTATCTACCACCAGTAACACCTTTTGGTCTTCTTCCCTGTCAAAGTACTTTTTAAGCATATTTACATGACAAACCCTCTGCTTCTTTCTTCTACCTGGAGTATTTATTAAATAATTTACTTCACTCAGTTTCTTTTATATCCTGGAAGGCCAACTAAACCTTGCCTTTAACGAGTCACCCAGTACTGGCAACAGAACTAGCACTTGCTCCCCAGCAACAAAACTAAGAGCTGTAGCTTTCCTGTCTGCCTTCACTTTCATCAATTGCTGTGATACCTTTAAATGTTCCCTAGCCAACTCACATGCTTTGTCCAATCTCTCTCCAAAGTTTGATACATAATCCAGGGGAGTAGTTTCTGAACTTTGACTCACCAATTTCTCATGAATCAATTTCAGTGGTCCTCTCATGACCATAAACTTGTTCAAAAGGACTAAAACCAGCTGATGCATTAGGAGCATTCCAAATAGCAAATACCAAGAATGGAACTTCCCCATTCCAAGCCTGTGGATAATCCTGACTATACACCCTCATCATAGTTTTAAAGTTTGATACCATCTTTCCAAAGCCCCTTGTGACTCAGAATGGTAAGCTGTTGACTTAAATTGTTTTATCCCCAAACTGTTTATTATTTCCTTAAACAGCTGTGACCTGAATTTTGAACCATGATCTAATTGTGCTTCTTTAGATAAACCATATCTTGTAAAAAAATTTGGTCAATTCTTCCACAATTTTCTTTGTTGTAATATTTCTCAAAGATATTGCTTCAAGAAACCTGGTAGACACATCCATTACTGACAGTAAGTACTGATCTCCACTTTTAGTCTTAGGGAGGGGTCCTACACAATCAACCATGATCCTAGTAAAAGGAAGAATTTATCTTCAAATGCTGGAATTGGAATTAAAGGTGCAGCTTAATCACTGCTTGTGGTTTCCCTATCACCTGACATGTTCTACAGAATTTGACTACATCCCTAAGATGCAGGCCAATAAAAATGTTTTTGTATTTTCACCTATGTCTTTCTAATTTCTAAGTGTTCCCCCATTGGAATTTCATGAGCTATCCTCAGAATCTCATTTCTATATCCAAATGATATCACAATCTGAGGCACCTCCCTTCAGCTTTCATTGACATAAGAAATAGGAGCAGGAATAGGCCTTTCGGCCCCTCAAGCCAGCCTCACCATTCAATAAGATCTGCCCCAGGCCTCAACTCCTCTTTCACGCCAGCTCCTCATAGCCCTCAACTCCCCAACATTTCAAAAATCTATCTACCCTCCTCTTTAAATACTTTCAGTGATCTAGCCTCCACAACTCTCTGGGGTAGAGAATTCCAGACATTCACTACCCTCTGATAGAAGAAATACTTTTGCACCTCAGTTTTAAATGAGTGTCCCCTTATTCTGTAAATATGTCCCCTAGTTAAAGAGTCCCCCACCAGTAGAAACATCTTCTCAACATCTACCCTGTCAGGCCCCCTCAGAATCTTGTACGTTTCAATAAGATCACCCCTCATTCTTCTAAACTCTAATGAATAGAGGCCTACCCTGTTTAGCCGTTCTTGATAAGTCAACCCCTTAACTCCAGGAATCAGCCTAGTGAACTTCTTTTGAGCTGCTCCCGATCCATGCTAATAAATTACCTCCAATATTGTGAGTTCCTATCTTGTGCAATAACCTTTTATGTGGCACCTTATCGAATGCCTTCTGGAAATCCAAATACACTACATCTACTGGTTCCCCTTTATGAACTCTGCTTGGTATATCCTCAAAGAACTCCAGCAAATTTGTCAAACATGATTTCTCTTTCACAAAACCATGTTGACTCTGTTTGATTGCGTTAAGCTTTTCTAAATGCCCTGCTATTTCTTCCTTAACAATTAGCATTTTCCCAACTACAGATGTTAGGCTGACTGGCCTATAGTTCCCTGCTTTTTGTCTTCCTCCCTTCTTGAACAGGGGCATCACATTAGCGGGTTTCCAATCCACTGGGACCCACCTAGAATCCAGTGAGTTCTGGAATATTTCGACCAATACCTCCACTATCTCAGCAGCCATTTCCTTTAAAACCCTTGGATGTAGGCCATCAGGTCCTGGCAACTTGTCTGCCTTTACTCCCATTAGTTTGTCAAATACTTTGTCCCTCGTGATAGAGACTGTTACAAGATCTTTCCTCCCATTAGCTTCTTGGTTATCTGCTATCTTTGAGATGTTTATCATGTCCTTCACCATGAAGACCAATGCAAAATATTTAAATTATCTGTAATTATCTAATTTCCCTGTTCCCCGTTATCAATTCCCCAGTTTCATCCTCCAAGGGTCCCACGCTCACTTTAGCCACTCTCTTTTTATATACACATAGAAGCTATTGATGTTTGTTTTTATATTCCTTGCCAAGTTACTTTCATGATCAATTTTCTCCCTCTTTATTAGCTTTTTAGTCATCCACTACTGGTTCCTAAAAAATTCCCAAACCTACCACTAGTTTTTGCCGCTTTGTATGCCTTAGTTTTTGATTGGATACTCTCCTTGACCACCTTTGTTAACCACGGGTGGTTCATTCTTCTCACCGAGTCCTTCTTTTTGACCAGGATAAATTTTTGCTGAGCATTATGAAATATCTGCTTAAATGTCTGCCACGGTTCATCCACTGACCTTCCCCTTAATCTATTTTCCCACCCCACATTAGACAACTCTTTCTTCATGCCTCTGTAATTGCCCTTATTTAAGCTGTGGACACTGGTTTGAGACCTGAGTTGCTCGCCCTCAAGCTAAATTTGAAATTCTACTATGTTGTGATCATTGCCTATAATTCAATTAAGTCCCACACATACATAGACACAGACCCCACCATTACTCTACTTTACAATAAATTCCAATAATATTATGAAAATTATTATATCTTCCTGACATTCACTAATGTCCTTTAAGGAAGAAAATCTGACGTCTTTACCTGGTCTGGCCTACATGTGACTCCCAGACCCGCCGCAACGTGGTTGACTCTTAAGTGTCCTCTGAACAAGATGCAATTATGGATGGGCAATAAATGCTGGCCTAGCCAGTGATGCCTACATCCCATGAATGAATTTTTTTTTTAAATGAGGCGAGCAGGTTGCTAGCTAGGGAGGCGGTAAAGGAGGTTTGGAAGAAAGGGCGGAGATGGCTTTCAGTGGCCCCTCCTTTTCCGATGCCAGGTCCCTCAACCAGACACTGAGCAACTGGAGTACACAAGCAAACCCGACAGTGTTTACTTCTCAGGCTCTCCGCATGGCGACAGCTTCGACTACCGCTAGTTGAATGCTAGCAGCAGTGGCATTAATTGTCCACTTAAGGGCCTCAATTGGTGTCGGGGCGGGAAGACCATCCAAGAGCCATCTCGCCATGACTTAACTGGGGCAGAGACAGGAGGACAGCTGGGTCCCCACACTGCACCCTCTAGCCTGATTATATGTATCCCTGTCTCCAAACTTGCCTCAGGGGAGGGCATTAAGTTCTAACCCGCATACCCTTTGTCATGAACCTACCATGTGGAACCTTACCAAAGGTTTTTTAAAAATCGAAGAATATGACATACTGTACACTGCATTTCATTTGCCTACTCTTTCTATTCCATCTTTGGAGAATTCTATTGGGTTAGTTAGGCATGACTTAGCCTTTCGGAATCCATTCTGACATTTTTATTATATGTTTTGTTTGCAGATGCTTTTCTGTCACTTGATTCCAGTATCTTTTCTGTCACTGTTGTTAAGCAGGTTAGAAGTAGGCACCTGGCATTTAGCAGAACCTGTAAGAAGGAAGAGAGTCATCTGATGTTAAGCAGAACATTGGTGGGACTTGATAATAGTTTCCTTGTGAAATATTTTTGTTTTAAAACATAATTTATTATCCCCTCTCAGGTTTACTGTCATGTCCCTATGATGTGAAAGAGATCATGAACTGTTTAAATCAAACCTTACCTTTTTGCTTTTTAAAAAGTGGACCTTGCTGAACCAAAAGATGGCTGCTACAGGTCACATGATTCACAAGTTGGCTACAGTTTCTGTAAATTTCCAACAGCAGTTACAGGACAAAGGCTCAACCCTCTTCCTTGTGGAATCTAACACCTCTCATTGTGAGGACACATTATAACCAACAAAACGAGGGACCACAAATGATCTGTCTCCCCAGCCTGGTCCTATAACAAAGGGAGAGCCATTGAAACTCTTTATACCTGCAGGGGCACTAAAAGCTACCATCTATATTCTAAGGTGAACAATGGAGTTTGACCAGAGGCACAGAAACTGCTCGTTAGCCTGCAACTTTTAAAAATTCATTTACAGGATGTGGGCATCGCTGTCTAGGCCAGCATTTATTGCCCATCCCTAATTGTCCTTGAGATGGTGGTGGTGAGCTGCCTTCTTGAACTATGGTGTAGGTACACCCACAGTGCTGTTAGGGAGGAAGTTCCAGGATTTTGACTCAGCGACGGTGAAGGAAGAGTGATATATTTCCAAGTCAGAATGGTGAGTGGCTTGGAGGGGAACTTCCAGGTGATGGTGTTCCCATGTACATGACTCATTAATGGATAACATCACATGACCTAAGTTTCTGGCCTTTGGAAAGTTTTATTATATTTCTAGACTCAACTCTGTCTGCTTTTTAAACTCCAGCCTGCAAACATCAAAGCAGGGCTCCAGGCTGACAAAGAGCCTGCATCAAGTCTAAGCCTCCTTGGAGCCTTTTTCTCTGGAAGACTCCTGCCATCACCTGTTGAGCAGACCAAGTTTCTGTATACGAACCTCATCTTGCTGCGTCACCATGACATTTAAAGGAATTCTGCAACTACTGTTTCAGCTAGCTGAACCCGCCTGAACTGTAGCTCCTCCGTGAACCCTCAATGGACTCTGACTTTCTTGATTCTGGCAATCACATGAATTGATATCCATATCTGTGGGGTTTTTTCTTTTAAGTTATTCATAGCTATAAAAATTCTTCCTTCCTATCTTCTCATTGTGTGCTTGTGTATGAAGTTGCAACCATTCCGCAGGTTTGAATGTGTAAATAAACTATACTTCTGATTTAACCCTATAGAGAGTTTGCTGCAAGTCACTTTAAACTTGACCCTCATAAACAGGGTTTGGGGAAAGACGCCACAGCCTATTTCAAAAAAAGTAAAACACCTCTGCTTCAGACAGACAGTTAAAAAATAAAGGAGTTCAGTTTTGTGCCTCTCCCCATCCATAATATTTACCCTTGCAGCAGGTAGATTAATAAGTATCTAGAACTGCTGCATAATGAAATATTTTCTGTTTTAAAATTCTAAGTAGAATCAAAGCCCATACCTCAATTTCTCAAGGTTAAAAGGCCTCACTATTAGTTTTTTACTAAAGTAGAAACCACTAACTGAAAACGTTTATGGGTTCGAGGCATGAACTGGTGAGGGAATGTGTGTCTTATGGCCTCCAATCTGGGAGGCATCCATTTATCACAACCCTCTGATGAATGCCTCTCTGATGTTTCTCTGTCCATAACCATCACTTGCTCTTTCATGGTCTCAATCCTTTTGCAACAATTTTTCAAATGATTTCTTGAAGTCCAACTAAATTAGATTTACCAAATTCTCATTGCAAAGCTTTCTTCTCTTTTCTTAAAAAATTCAGTTTAGCCAAAGTTGTCTTATATTTCACAACTTTGTGTTGATTATCAGATAAGCCTATGTGCCTCTAAGTATTTTTTTTCTCTAATTATGACCTTTCCGCCACAAATCTTTGATGAGTATCTGTGCTAAGAACAAATAGCTGACAGACCTGGAACTTTTGGCAGCAAACTGTTGGTACACTGCACTATAATCAGCATCAGCCACAAATCTCTTCATATACATGTAAGGTTTTAATCTGACATTCTGATTCATTCACTCTTCCTGTTCTTGTAGCTTTACAGCACCCCCACCATCATTAGAATCTGGTCGTAGCAGTGGATTCCCTTTGCCTGAACAGGCTGTGCCTCCAGAAGGTAATGCACACACCATTCCAAGGAGCTACTTCCCATATACACTACACTTCCCTTGGAGGTTAGCAAATGGTTCCAGAGATATCTCACCCCAAAACTATTTGTCACATACCGATAAAATGTAAAGCAAGACTGGATGTGGGCCTGCAACAGCTGCAGTATTCCTAGACCTGAATGGCAATAACAATTTGCATTTATATAGCACCTTTTACATAGCAAAATGTCCCACGGCACTTCACAGGACCATTATCAAACAAAATTTGACACAGAGCTATAAGGAAGTATTGGCCCAAAAGCTTAGTCAAACAGGTAGGTTTTAAAGTGTAGATGAGGAAAGAGAGTCAGAGGGGTTTAAGACAGGAATTCCAGAGTTTAGGGCCCAGGTAGCTAAAAGGGCACCATGGAGGAGATCGGAGATCAGAAGAGATTATCAGAATAATTGATGGAATGCTGATGACAGCAATATTCTAAAAGACAGACCTGTAATGGCTGTAATTTTTCCAGCAATAATCCTGTACTTCAGCCTCAAAAATGAGCAATGACGTTACAGTTAAGAGTACATTAGAGGAGGAAATATAGGAGCAGGAGACTGTTCAGCTCCTCGAGCTTTGCTGTCATTCAATTAGATTATAGCTCAACTGCACCTCAATTCCATTTACCCACCTTTGCTCTATATCTTTTAATACCCTATCTGACAAAAATCTGTTGATCTGACTTTAGGAAATTTCAACTGACCCCCAGCATCCACAGCCTTTTGGTGGTAAGTGTTCCAGATTTCTACCACCCTTATGTGAAGAAGTGCTTCCTGATTTCACTCCTGAATGGCCTAAATCTAAATTTAAATTATGGATCCTTTTTCCCACTAGAAGACATAATTTTTTCTATAAATACACCTTACCAAATCCTTTGAAAGTCTTAAATACATTTTTAGATCAGCCCTCAACCTTTTAAATGCTTGGAATACAATTTTCATGCAATTTATCCTCATAATTTAACACTTTAAGCACAGGTATTTTTTTGATAATCTGCGCTGCACCCTCTCTATGGCCAATATACCCTTACTGAGGTGCTGTGCCCAAATCTGAACACAGTGGAAACTTTCATCCAGCTACTAAATCAGACTACATTTTAAAGGAGTGAGCTAGTCACATGCCCAGATATTAATAAAATTTTCTCTCCACCAGATTCAAAGAGCACACCAGGCATTCTAACTGTAAACCAACAGCTTAACACAAGGAAAGTGGAAAGTGTGACCGTTGATCTCTTACAGAATCTGATGCACGCAGCTAATTCAAGTGAGTATATTATTTATTACACTAGCTGATCTTCTGTAGTATTTATTACTCACCATTAGTCAGATGCTACAGCTCATCATTTATCTGCATTTCAAGTCTCCATATTACTCTTGTCCATTCTGTGGCCTCGTGACTGTCCATTCGCCATCACAATTAACTGCTTCTCTAAGTCCAGTCATTCCTCCAAACCCATCTGCTGCTCTCCACGCCCTTCTGCTGCTCTCCACGCCCTTCTGCTACCACTCCCACATTATGACCCCAATGTTGTCAACACTGCACTGTGCCCACCAAAAATCCCAAAGATTCCCAAATACTCCTCACTCCCAAACAATCCTCATCCCAAAAGCTCTTCATTCGCAAACACTCCCTCCCCCGCAGACACTCCTCACATTCCAAACATCCCTTCATACCCATCATCTGCTTCCTAACCACATTTCTTTACACTGGACCTGGGGAGATGTTGACATAGTGGTAATGTGACTGGACTAGTAATCCAGAGGCCCAGGCTAATACCCTAGGTACACCACAGCAGCTGCTGGAACTTGCTTTCAACTCCAATTGAGTTTTAGTCGTCCTTACCTGGTCTGCCCTACCTGTGACTCCAAACCACAGCATTGTGGTTGACTATTAACTAGCCTCTGAAATGGCCTAGCAAACCACTCAGTTCAATGGCAATTAGGGATGGGCAACAAATGCTGGCCTTGCCAATGACACGCACATCCCATCAAAGAATAAAAACCCTTCAACTTCCATCTCCATCCAAAATTCCAGCCTGAGTACCATCACTCGCTCCTCCACCACTTCTTCCCCGATCTCAGCATAACTTTTACTTCTTGAACACCGTCCTGCATCTCCAAACATCATCATCTCATCAACCCGCCTGCCCAATACGCAACCTTTGTGGAACAACATACCCAACCACCTGAACACTCCTAACTGTTCTTCATGCACACTCTGTGCCTTCAGTAATGAATCTTCAAAGTGTCAGGAAGGCTAATAGCTCTTTGGTTTTGTAATAATAAAACAAAAACTCAAAATACACCAACAGCAATCAACATTTGGTTGTCTTATAAGGAAAAGTTGAACAGGCTGGGCTTGTTTCCACTGGAGTTTAAAAGAGAGAGGGGTGATTGGGGTTAGATGGGAATGTGGAAATCAAATCACAAGATCAGCCATGATCTTATTGAATGGTGGAACAGGCTCAAAGGGCCAAATGGCTTCCACCTGTTCCTATTTCAAGATGCTTCACAGAAAAGCAATTGGGCAAACATGAGCATGAAACTAAGGAAGGATATATTTTAGAGGCCAGTTAAAAAAAAGGGGGCCTTAAAAGAGGAGTGGAGAAGCAAAGGGGCTGAGGGAAAGGTGCATGGGTTCGACACAGCATGACTGCCAATGGTGAGCTGAAAGGAATGGTGGTATACAAGGGACCAGAGTCAGGAGGAATGGTGGGTTCAGGAGCTTGTCATGGTCAAGTGCATTGTGGACAAGATGAGCTCAGAGAAGGTATGAAGGGAGATAGGAGGGACACTGGAGAAAGATACGGGTTCAAGTCTTAAATGGCCTTCTTGTGTGCTGTCCGATCCTATAAACTCCCCTGCACTTGTTTAAATAGTGACATGGGATATTTTACATCTGCCCAAATAAACACTGTATCCGAATACCTCCGACAGTTTAGCACTCTCTCAGTAATGACTGTCCAACAGTGCAGTGCTCCCTCAGTACTGACCCTTGATAGTGCAGAACTCCCTCAGTTTTGACCTTCTGGTAGTGGAGCTCTCCTTCTGTACTGATGCTCCCTCAGTTCTGCACAAGAGTGTCAGCCTGCATTATGAGCTTCCTTATTATCAATCTTTTTTTTATTCACTCATGGCATCACTGGCTAGGCCAGCATTTTTTGCCCATCAATAATTGCTCGAGGTGGTGGTGGTGAGCCGCCTTCTCAAACCGCCGCAATCCATCTGATGCAGGTACACCCAGTGCTGTTAGGAAGGGACTTCCAGGATTTTGATCCAGTGACAGTGAAGGAATGGTGATATGGTGCCAAGTCAGGATAGTGTGTGGCTTGGAGGAGAAGTTGCAGGTGCTGGTGTTTGCATGTATCTGCTGCCCTTGCCCTTCTAGGTGGTAGAGATTGTGGGTTTGGAGGGTGCAGCCAAAGGAAGCTTGGTGAGTTATTGCATCATGTAGGTGGTACACACTGCTGCCACTGTGTGTCGGTGCTGGAAAGATTGAATGTTGGAGGTGATGGATCGGTTGCCAGTCAAGCTGGTTGCTTTATCCTGGATGGTGTCACGCTTCTTGAGTGTTGTTGGAGTGCACTAATCCAGCAAGTGGAGAATATTCCATCACATTCTTAACTTATGCCTTGTAAATGGTGGACAGACTTTGGGGAGATAAGAGGTTGATTACTTGCCACAGAATTCCCAGCTTCTGACCTGCTCTTGTAGTCACAGTATTTATGTGGCTAGTCCAGTTCAGTTTCTGGTCAATGGTAACACCCAGGATGTTGATAGTGGGGGATTCAGCAATGGTAATGCCACTGAATGTCAAGGGAAATGGTTAGATTCTTTCTTGTTGGAGATGGTCATTACCTGGCACATGTGTGGCACAAATATTACTTGGCACTTATCACAGAATCACAATATCATAGTGCAGAAGAGGCCCTTCGGCCCATCGAGTCTGCACCGACACGTGAGAAACACCTGACCTACCTACCTAATCCCATTTACCAGCACTTGGCCCGTAGCCTTGAATATTATGACGTGCCAAGTGCTCATCCAGGTACTTTTTAAAAGATGTGAGGCAACCTGCCTCCACCATCCTCCCAGGCAGTGCATTCCAGACCGTCACCACCCTCTGGGTGAAAAAGTTTTTCCTCACATCCCCCCAAAACCTCCTGCCCCTCACCTTGAACTTATGTCCCCTCATGACTGACCCTTCAACTAAGAGGAACAGTTGCTCCCTCTCCACCCTGTCCATGCCCCTCATAATCTTGTACACCTCAATCAGGTCACCCCTCAGTCTTCTCTGCTCCAACGAAAACAACCCAAGTCTATCCAACCTCTCTTCATAACTTAAATGTTTCATCCCAGGCAACATCCTGGTGAATCTCCTCTGCACCCCCTCCAGTGCAATCACATCCTTCTTATAATGTGGCGACCAGAACTGCACACAGTACTCCAGCTGTGGCCTCACCAAGGTTCTATACAACTCCAACATGACCTCCCTACTTTTGTAATCTATGCCTCGATTGATAAAGGCAAGCGTCCCATATGCCTTTTTCACCACCCCACTGACATACCCCTCTGCCTTCAGATATCTATGGACACACATGCCAAGGTCCCTTTGTTCTTCAGAACTCCCTAGTGTCATGCCGTTCATTGAATACTTCTTTGTCAAATTACTCCTTCCAAAGTGTATCACCTCACTCTTTTCAGGGTTAAATTCCATCTGCCACTTATCTGCCCATTTGACCATCCCGTCCATATCTTCCTGTAGCCCAAGACACTCAACCTCATTGTTAACCACCCGGCCAATCTTTGTGACATCCGCAAACGTACTAATCCTACCCCCCATATAGTCATCTATATTTGTCATTTACATAAATGACAAATAATAGGGGACCCAGCACAGATCCCTGTGGTACGCCACTGGACACAGGCTTCCAGTCACTAAAGCAGCCTTCTGTCATCGCCCTCTGTCTCCTACAACTAAGTCAATTTTGAATCCACCATATCAAATTACCCTGCATCCTATGTGCATTTGCCATCGTTATAAGTCTCCCATGTAGGACCTTTCAAAGGCTTTGCTGAAATCCATATAAACTACATCAACTACACTACCCTCATCTACACATCCGTGCCAGCCTGAGTGTTGCCCAAGTCTCGCTGTCACATCTCTCCAGATACTGAAGCAGTCCATGCCTAAATGCAGCAAGACCTGGACAATATCCAGGCTTGGACTGACAAGTGGCAAATAACATTCACACCACACATATGCCAGTTGAAGGAATGGACAAAATAAAGTGCTTATTTTTGCTGATAAGTCCATTTATAGTTGTACTATAGAATGGTTATAGCATGTTGCTTCTTTTGCCAGTCGCCTTAAATCTATGACCTTTGGTTCTCAACCCGTCCTTCAATGGAAACAGTTTCTCCCTACCTACTCTGTCCAGACCCCTCATAATTTTGATCCTATCAAGTCTCCTTTCAACCGTTTCTTCTCTAAGAAGAACAGCCCCAGCTTCGCTAGCCTTGTAACTGAAGTTTATCGTCCCAAAACCATTCTAGTAAAACCTTTTCTGCATCAGGGTCAGGAATTTTAGGATGGCCAGGTTTGCCATCCCGCCACCCAAGGAGTCAATAGAGAACACATCCCTGCCAATACTGCCTGTCCTGCAGCCATTTAACGTTCCAACAAGCATTAATTGGCTGGAGGCGGGACTTCCGACCACTTAGGGGGAAGCACTGCCTCAGAGAGCTGCCAACCAATCTAATTGGCTGGCAGCCCTCTAGTCCCTGCAGCGCCAGAAGCTGCAGGACTGGGACTGTAAACAGTCCCCAGAGCCTAAGTCCTGGGAGTCCAAGTCCAGGAAAGTTTCTGGAGTCTCAGGGAAGGGTGGCGGGGTGAGGCTCGGTGGGCGGGTGGGCCGAAGGGTGTGGGGTGTTTGGGGAGGGCGGGGGGCAGTACCTTCAGAGGCCAGTCCATTTGGGGGTGCACCCAATGTTAAAAGGAGGCTGTTGATGGAGGTGCCCCCTCCTCTCAAGGCCTGAACAGGGTTACTTTTTGGGCTTCCCACCCCCGCCCCTGAACTGCTCCTACCAACCAGAAAATTGAGGCTGGGAAACAGCCCTTAAGTGGTCAATAATTGGCCACTTAAGGGCCTCAACTGGGGCAAGGCCAGGCGGGCCAGCATAGGCCTCGCCTGTCCCAGCGTAAAATTGCAGTGAGATTAGGATGGGTGGGAGCCTGGTGGGAAGGCTGTCTGAGAAATTTTACAGCCACCCACCCCTTGCCTCCAAACCCACTGGCAGGGGAAACGTAAAATTCTGCCCCAGGTTTCCACCCTTAAGTATATCAAGGGATAACTTTTTTAAGGAAAGAAAAGAATAAACAATCACATTCTATTGGGCTATCTGAAAGAGTTGGTACATTGAGTTTGAGCTGTAGACTAACTAGCTCAATTTCAGCAGCATTTTTGGGCATAATTTCCTGATAGAGTTTCTTTTTGGGTTCTATCCCTAGATATTATAGTCGAGTGAGATGAGAGCACTTAGTTTCTTTTTTGACATATTCCAAACCTGGAACTTTAACAAGTTTTTTATTTAATGCAGAGCTAATAAAATGTTTAATATTTTCTGTAGTTGTGAATGGACAAGGCATTAGAGAGAAGAATTTCGTGAACCGGATAACACAGGAGCAGCTTCACAGTTATGAACACGATGTCAGAAATGCAGAGGTAGTACTCTAATCTATTGTGTGGTTCATCAACAGTTTGAAGGCTTTATTGGAGACAATAACTCCTCCATATAAAGAAAAAACACCCATTCACTCTGTCAGAGCAATGAACCACATACAGAGGAGTAGCTTTTCATCTTCCAAATGAAAATCAAGCAGGTGATCAGGCCTTCTCATCTACCCCCACTCTGCTGCCAGGTTACTTCAGCCTCACCGGATTACCCCACCCCACCCCAGATTACCCCATCCAGTGCTAAATTATCCAAATCCCACTAATTTACCCAAACCCACCAGATTACTCCACATCTCAGTCAGATTACTTCCTATTAGTTTACCCTAGTCCTGCCGGATTACCCCACCCGCTCCCAAACTGGTAAATACAACAATCTGCTCTACAATCCTTAACAATGGGAGGACCAGTTTATAAAGCTCTTAAAAATCACATTGAATCCTTGGTTATGTAAACAGCAGCCTAGGGTCCTAAAACAAATAAGTAATGGTGTTAGAATATTGTGTGTAGCTTTGGGTATCACTATGAGAATGACAGGGATGAAAGACTAGTTATTGAGTTGGTAACTAGACTGCATAAATTTAAAATGAAGGAAGGGAAAGTTTATTTTTTTAATGTAGAGTGTTATTAGATCATGTAAATGATCATCATATTAGATCCAGCAATAGTACTGAAGACTTGTGCTCCAGAACTAGCCACGCCCCTAGCCAAACTAATCCAGTGTAGCAGAAACACTGGCATCCACACAGCAATGTGGAAAATTGCCCAGGTATGTCCTGTCCACAAGAAGCAGGACAAATCTAACCGGGCCAATTACCGCCCCATCAAGCTACTCTCAATCACCAGCAAAGTGATGGAAAATGTCGTCAACAGTGCTATCAAATGGCACTTGCTTAGCAATAACCTACTCATTGATGCCCAGTTTGGGTTCCGCCAGGGCCACTCAGCTCCTGACCTCATTACAGCCTTGGTTCAAACATGGACAAAAGAGCTGAGCACAAGAGGTGGGGTGAGAGTGACTGCTCTTGACATCAAGGCCGCATTTGACTAAGTGTAGCGTCAAGGAGCCCGAGCAAAACTGGAGTCAATGGGAATCAGGGGGAAAAGTCTCCGCTGGTTGACGTCATACCTGGCACAAAGGATGATGGCTGTTGTTGTTGGAGGTCAACCATCTCAGTCTCGGGACACCGCTGCAGTTCCTCGGAGTAGTGTCCTCGGTCCAACCATATTCAGCTGCTTCATCAGGGTAGGGCTAATCATCTGTAGCTGATTGATCAATGACCTTCCCTCCATTATAAGGTCAGAAGTAGGGATGTTTGTGGATGATTGCACAATGTTCAGCACTCCTCTGGTACTGAAGCAGTCCGTGTCCATATGCACAAGACCTGGACAATATTCAGGCTTGAGCTGATATGTGGTGCGAATGTTACTTGCCACTTAAGTGCCAGGCAATGACCTTCTCAAACAAGAGAGAATCTAACCATCTCAGCTTGACATTCAATGGCATTACCATCATCGAATGCCCCACAATCAACATCCTGGGGATTACCATTGACCAGAAGCTGAACTGGACCAGCCATATAAATATGTGGATACAAGAGCAAGTCAGAGGCTGGGAGTTCAGAGAAATCCCAGAATCACAGAATTGTTACGGTGTAGAAGGAGGCCATTCAGCCCATTGTGTCTGCACCAGCTCTCTCAGCATTTTAACTTAGTACCAATCTCCTGCCTTTTCCTCATAACCTGCACATTGGATGATTATCTAAACAAAAACAACGCTCTCGAGTGCCTCAATTGAACCTACCTCCATCACACTTTCAGGAAGTGCATTCCAAACCCTAACTACTCGCTGCATGAAAAAGCTTTTTACAAGCGGGAACAGTTTCTCCCTATCTACTTTGTCGAGGCCCCTCATTATTGTGATAACTTCTATCAAGTCTCCTTTCAGCCTTCCCCTCTCCAAGGAAAACAATCCCAACTTCTCCAATTTTTCCTCATAACTCAAGTGTTTCATCTCTGGAACCATTCTGGCAAACCTCTTCTGCACTATCTCGAATGCGTTCACATCCTTCCTATGGTGTAGTGCCCAGAACTCTACACAATACTCCAGCTGAGGTCTAACCAGTGTCTTATATAAGTTCATCATAACCTCCCTGCTCTTGTACCCTATGCCCCTATTAATTAAGCCTAGAATACTGTATGCTTTAGAAACAGCTCTCTCTACCTATCCTGCCACCTTTAATGACTTATGTTCATATACACCCAGGTCTCTCTGCTCCTGCACATTCTTTAGAATAGTATATTTTATTTTATACTGTCTCTCCATGTTCTGTGTAACAAAGTGTATCACCTCACATTTCTCCACATTGAACTTCATCTGCCATCTATCTGCCCACTTCACCAATGTGTCAATGTCCTTTTGAAGTTTCACACTGTCCTCTTCACAGTTTACAATTCTCCCAAGTTTTGTGTCATCCACAAACTTTGAAATTGTCCTCTGCACACCAAGATCGAGCTCGTTTATACATATCAAGAAGAGCAAGGGTCCCAATACCAACCTCTGGGGAACTCCACTACAAACCTTCTTCCAGCCCGAAAAATACCCGTTAACCACTATTCTCTGTTTCCTATCCCTCAGCCAATTTTGTATCCACGTTGCTACTGTCCCTTTTATTTCATGACCTACAACTTTCCTCACAAGTCTGTTGTGTGGCACTGTATCAAACGCCTTTTGGAAATCTATATATACCATATCAACATACTTTCCCTCATCAACCATCTCTGTTACCTCTTCAAAAAACTCCAGCAAATTAGTTAGACACGATTTTCCTTCAACAAATCCAAGCTAACCCTTCCAAATCAATCCAAATTTTTCCATGTGACTATTAATTCTATCCCAAATAATTGTTTCTAGAAGTTTCCCCACCACCGAAGTTAAACTGACTGGTCTGTAATTGCAGGGCAGATCTTTACAACCTTTTTTGAACAAGGACGTAATGTTTGCAATTCTCCAGTCCCCCAGCACCTCCCCTGAACCCATGGAATATTGAAAAATTATTGCCAGTGCCTCTGCAATTTCCACTCTCACTTCCTTCAATATTCTTGGATGCATCTTGTCTGGCCCCGGTGCCTTATCAACTTTAAGTACCGACAGCTTATCCAATACCTCCTCCTTATCAATTTTAAACCCTTCTAGTGACTGAGTTTCCTCCTCTGTCAACATGGCCTGGGCAGCATCTACCTCATAGGTAAAGACAGGTGCAAAGTATTCATTTAACACCTCAGCCATGCCTCTTGCCTCTATGTGTAAATCCCCTTTTTGGTCCCTAATCGGCCCTACTCCTTCTTTTACCACCCTTTTACTGTTGATATGCTTATAGAATACTTTGGAATTTCCTTTTATGTTAGCTGCCAGTCTTTTCTCATAATCCCTCTTTGCTTCTCATATTTGCTTTTTCACATCCCTTCTGAACCTTCCGTATTCAGCTTGGTTCTCAATTGTATTTGCTACCTGACACCTGTCGTAAGCACACTTTTTCTTCTTTAACTTAATTTCTATCTCCTTTGTCATCCAAGGAGCTCTGGATTTGTTTGTCCTACCCTTCCCTTTTGAGGGAACATACCTTGATTGTGTCCAAACCATCTCCTCTTTGAAGGTAGCCCATTGTTCAGCTACTGTTTTTCCCTCCAACCTTTGGGTTCCAGTCTATATGGCGCAGCTTCATTCTTGACCCATTGAAGTCCGCTCCCTGTCAGTTGATTATTCTTACTCTGGATTGACCAATGTCATTTTCCACCGTCATCCTAAACCTTATGATACAATGATCACTGTCCCCTAAATGTTTCCCCACTGTCACTTGAACTACTTGGCTCACCTCATTCCCAAGAACCAGGTCTAGCAGTGCCTCCTTTCTTTGTTGGACTGGACACATACTGCTGTAGGAAATTCTCCTGAACACAATCTGGGAACGTTTGTCCCTTACTGCCCCTTACACTACAACTATCCCAGTCTATATACAGGTAAATAAAGCCCCCCATTATAACTACTCTATGACATTTACACCTCTCTGTAATTTCCTTGCAGATTTGTTCCTCTATATCCTTCCCACTAGCTGGTGGTCTATATATTAGACCAAGCAATGTAATTGCACACTTGTTATCCCTTCGCTCTAGCCAAATCGATTCTGTCCTTGAATCCTCTGACACATCCTCTTTCTCCAATACTGCAATACTCTCCTTAACCAAAAACGCCAACACCTCCTTTTTTCCCTTTCCTATCTTTTCTGAACCCTTTGTAACCAGGAATATTTAACACCCAGATCTGCCCTTCCTTAAGCCAGGTCTCCATTATCGTCACAACAGCATATCCCACAAGGCAATCTGTGCCTCTAACTCCCCAATTTTATTAACTATACTCTGTGCATTCACATACATGCAGTGTAACCCTGATTTAGACTTCATTACTTGCTCCCTTACTCCAACTCCATCTATTAAGTTACTATTCTCTATTTTAGTGCTATCTGCCTCTCCCAAAATTCCGTGCACCCTGATATTACTTTCTAATATTCTTTCCTGGTAAATGTGTGCCATGACATACAAGGCTATGGGCCTAGTGCTGGAAAATGGAATTGGAATAGTTAGGTACTTGTTTGACCGGCACAGACTCGAAGGGCCTTTTTCTGTGCTGTAGACCTCTATGACACCTCTGCTGAGTCAGTTAAAACCCTCCCCAATAGCACTAGCAGAATGACTTGCAAAGAACTCAGTCCCGGCTCTGTTCAGATGCAACCTGTCCGGCTTGTACAGATGCCGTCTCCGCCAGAGCCAGTCCCAGTGTCCCAGAAATCTAAAGCTCTCCCTCCTGCACCATCTTTCCAGCCACACATTCATCTGTCTAATCTTCCTATTTCTGTACTCACTTGCACGTGGCACGAGGAGTAATCCGGAGATTACTACTTTAGAGGTCCTGCTTGGTAGTTTTCTACCTAGCTCCCTAAATTCTGATTGCAGGACCACATCCCCCTTCCTACCTATGTCGTCAGTACCAATGTGGACCACGACCTCTGGCTGTTTGACCTCCCCCAGAGGAATGTCCTGCAGCCGGTCTGTGGCATGCTTGACCTTAGCACGAGGGAGGCAACAAACCATCCTGGAGTCAGGTTGACGGCTGCAGAAATGCCTGCTTGCTCCCATAAATAAAGAATTCTGCAGAGTTCTGCAGAGAGTAACTCATGTCCTGACTCCCCAAAGCCTGTCCAACATCTATAAGGCACAAGTCAGGAGTGTGATGGAATACTCTCCACTTGACTGGATGAGTGCAGCTCCAACAACACCCATGAAGCTCGACACCATCCAAGACAAAGCAGCCCGCTTGATTGACATCCCATCCACAAACATTCACTCCTTCCACCACCAACGTCCAGTGGCAGCAGTGTGTACCATAGAAACATAAAAACTAGGAGCAGGAGTAGGCTATTCGGCCCTTCGAGCCTGCTCTGCCATTCATTATGATCATGGCTGATCATCCAACTCAATAGCCTGCTCCCGCTTTCTCCCCATACCCTTTGATCCCTTTCACCCCAAGAGCTATATCTAACTCCTTCTTGAAATCATACAATGTTTTGGTCTCAACTACTTTCTGAGGTAACGAATGCCACAGGCTCACCACTCTCTGGATGAAGAAATTTCTCCTCATCTCAGTCCTAAATGGTCTACCCCATATCCTCAGACTGTGACCCCTGGTTCTGGACTCCCCCACCATTGGGAACATCCTTCCTGCATCTAACCTGTCTAGTCCTGTTAGAATTTTATAGGTTTCTATGAGATCCCCCCTCATTCTTCTGAACTCCAGCGAATATAATCCTAATCGACTCAATCTCTCCTCATATGTCAGTCCCGCCATCCCAGGAATCAGTCAGGTAAACCTTCGCTGCACTCCCTCTATAGCAAGTACATCCTTCCTCAGATAAGGAGACCAAAACTGCACACAATATTCCAGGTGTGGTCTCACCAAGGCCCTGTACAATTGCAGCAAGACATCCCTGTTCCTGTACTCGAATCCGCTGGCTTTGAAGGCCAACATACCATTTGCCTTCTTTACTGCCTGCTGCAACTGCATGCTTACCTTCAGCGTCTGGTGTACGCGGGCACCCAGGTCTCGTTGCACATTCCCCTCTCTCAATTTATAGCCATTCAGATAATAATCTGCCTTCCTGTTTTTGCTACCAAAATGGATAACCTCACATTTATCCACATTATACTGCATCTGCCATGCATTTGCCTACTCACTCAGCTTGTCAAAATCACACTGAAGCATCTCTGCATCCTCCTCATAGCTCATCCTCCCACCCAGCTTTGTGTCATCTGCAAATTTGGAGATATTACATTTAATTCTCTCATCTAAATCATTAATATATATTGTGAATAACTGGGGTCCCAGCACCGATCCCTGTGGTACCCCACTAGTCACTGCCTGCCATTCAGAAAAAGACCCATTTATTCCTACTCCGTTTCCTGTCTGCCAACCAGTTTTCGATCCATCTCAATACATTACCCCCAATCCCATGCGCTTTAATTTTACACACTAATCTCTTATGTGGGACTTTGTTGAAAGCCTTCTGAAAGTCCAAATAAACCACATCCACTGGCTCCCCCTCATCAACTCTACTAGTTACATCCTCGAAAAATTCTAGTAGATTTGTCAAGCATGATTTTCCTTTCATAAATCCATGCTGACTCTGTCCGATTCTGCCACTTGTTTTCCATATGCTCAGCTATTAAATCTATTATAATGGACTCTAGAATTTTCCCCACTACCGACATCAGGCTGACTGGTCTATAATTCCCTGTTTTCTCTCTGCCTCCCTTTTTAAATAGTGAGGTTACATTAGCTACCCTTCAATCTGTGGGAACTGTTCCAGAGTCTATGGAATCTCAGAAGATGACCACCAATGCATCCACTATTTCTAGGGCCACTTCCTTAAGTACTCTGGGATGTAGATTATCAGGCCCTGGGGATTTATCAGCCTTCAATCCCATCAATTTCCCCAACACCATCTCCCTATTAATACTGATTTCTTTCAGTTCCTCCCTCTCACTAAACCCTGTGTTCCCCAACATTTCTGGTATGTTATTAGTGTCCTCCTTTGTGAAGACAGAACCAAAGTATGTATTTAGTTGGTCAGCCATTTCTTTGTTCCCCATTATAAATCCCCCTGTTTCTGACTGTAAGGAACCTACATTTGACCACCAATCTTTTTCTCTTCACACACCTATAGCAACTTTTACAGTCAGTTTTTTCGCTCCCTGCAAGCTTATTCTCGTACTCTATTTTCCCCTTCTTAGTCAATCCCTGGGTCCTCCTTTGCTGAATTCTAAACTGCTCCCAATCCTCAGGTCTGTTGTTTTTTTCTGGCCAATTTGTATGCCTCTTCCTTGCATCTAATACTATCTCTAATTTCCCTTGTAACCCGTGGTTTGGCCACCTTTCCTGTTTTACTCTTGTGCCAGACAGGAATAAACAATTTTTGCAGTTCACCCATGCGCTCTTTGAATGTTTGCCATTGCCTATCCACCGTCATCCCTTTAAGTAACGTTTCCCAATCCATCGTAGCCAACTCGCGCCTCATACCATCGTAATTTCCTTTATTAAGATTCAGGACCCAAGCCTCAGAATCAACTTCGTCACTCTCCATCTTGATGAAGAATTCTATCAAACTATGGTCGCTCAGCCCAAGGGGCCTCGCACAACTAGATTGCCAATTATTCCTTTCTCATTACACAATACCCAGCCTAGGATGGCCTGTTCTCTAGTTGGTTCCTCAATGTATTGGTCCAGAAAAACATCCCGTATACAGTCTAGGAATTCCTCCTCTACGGTATTGTCACTAATTTGATTTGCCCAATCTATATGCATATTAAAATCACCCATAATTACAGATGTTCCTTTATTATATGCATCTCTAATTTCCTGTTTAATGCCATTCCCAACATCACCACTACAGTTTGGGGGTCTATATACAACCCCCACTAACGTTTTTTGCCCCTAAGTGTTTCTCAGCTCTACCCAGATTCCACATCGTCGGAGCTAATATCTTTCCTCACTATTGCGTTAATTTCCTCTTTAACCAGCAATGCAACTCCACCGCCTTTTCCTTTTTGTCTGTCCTTCCTAAATACTGAATATCCCTGGTTACCCTGCAGCCATGTCTCCGTAATCCCGACTATGTCATACCTGTTCACATCTATTTGCGCGGTTAATTCATCCACTTTATTGCGAATGCTCCTCGCGTTAAGGCACAAAGCCCTAAGGCTTGTCTTTTTAATATTATCATCTACAAGATACACTGCAGCAAATCACCAAGGCTCCCTCGACAGCACCTTCCAAACCTGCAACCTCTACCACCTAGAAGCACAAGGGTGCTTGGGAATACCACCACCTGCATCTTCTCCTGGAACTCCCTTCCAGATACCACTGTGGGTGTTCATACACCACATGCACTGCAGAAGTTCAAGAAGGCAGCTCACCACCACCTTCTCAAAGGCAATTAGGGATGGGCAATAAATGCCAGGCTAACCAGCGATTCCCACATCCCATGAACAAAAAAATAATAATCCTGATTTGGAATATATCTGAGTTTACAAACGATGCTAAACTCTGAGGTACAGGAAATTTTGAAGAAGACAGTGAACATTTGTAAAAAGATAACTATTTAATGAATGGGCACAACGATAGGAGATTCAGATACAACAAAGTTGAGGTAATGTACTTTTTTTGCACAGATAGGTGGGAGTATTGTCTAAACAGCAAAGCACTGTGGAGGATAGATGAATAAATTTAGAAGTAATTTAAAGCTAGCTCATGTGTAAGAGGTGATCAGGAAGCCATCAAAAAGGATTAAAATACAAACAGAAGGAAATACTACTGCATTTATACACAGTGTTAGGCAAGGTTCATTGATAATAATTATGTTTAGTTTTCAACATCTCACCTCAGGAAGGATATATTGGTCTTGGAAGGGGTGCTTTGCAGATTCACCAGGATGATACCAGCAGGCTTAAAGGTTAAATTATAAAGACAAGTTACATTAACTCTTTTGCATTCCTTTAAATTCAAATGTGGTGATTTAATTGAGGTATTTAAACGTGAATGCAGAAAATGTTTCCGCATAAAGAGTAGACCACAAGTGCAAAGAAACTGTTGTTTTTTAAAATGGAGGTAGACATATCAGACTCTTCTTTGTCCAGTTGGTGCTGTTCTTCCTCCTCCTCCATGAAAATTGCATATGAGGTTATACACAGAGAGAATGTCATACCTGCTCCAGAGAATCCCTCATTGAGGGTTGTGGAAGTAAAAATTTCCATTGGCTTCCTACTGCCAGTGAGAAGAGGCTAGGTATGTGTAGCCTGAAAGAAAAAGGCAAACACTACAAATGACTATGGCTAAGCTGACTAATTAGAATCGAAATGAGTGGTCACTCGAGCCTCAGTATGTGGATTGCAAGAGAAGAATTTGGGGGATGAATTTTGGGATTCATCATTTTGGGATATTCCAATAATACTGGCAATGGCATGGAAATTGTCCCCGCCCAGTCATTGTTCCTGTAGCGCTGATTTTGTGCCAACAGATAAGAACATAAGAAATGGAGGAGTAGGCCATTTGGCCCCTCAAGCCTGCCCCACCATTCAATAAGATCATGGCTGATCTGCCCCAGGCCTCAACTCCTCTTTCATACCAGCTCCCCATAGCCTCAACTCCCTGATATTTCAAAAATCTATCTACCTCCTCTTTAAATACTTTCAGTGATCTAGCCTCCACAACTCTCTGGGGTAGAGAATTCCAGACATTCACTACCCTCTGAGAGAAGAAATTCCTTCACATCTCAGTTTTAAATGAGTATTCCTTTATTCTGTAAATATGTCCCCTAGTTCGAGAGTCCCCCACTAGTGGAAACATCTTCTCAACATCTACCCTGTCAAGCCCCCTCAGAATCTTGTACATTTCAATAAGATCACCCCTCATTCTTCTAAACTCGAATGAATAAAGGCCTAACCTGTTCAGCCGTTCTTGATAAGTCAACGCCTTCATCCCAGGAATCAGCCTAGTGAATCTCTTTTGAACTGCCTCCAATGCCAGTATATCCTTTCTTAAATAAGGGGACCAAAACTGTACACAGTACTCCAGGTGCGGCCTTACCAACACCCCGTACAGTTGTAACAAGACTTCCCTATTTTTAAACTCCAACCCCCTTGCAATACAGGCCAAAATTCCATTTACCTTCTTAATTACTTGCTGCACCCACATGCTAACTTTTTGTGTTTCATGCACAAGAACACCCTGATCCCTCTGTGCTGCACTTTTTTGGAGTCTCTCTCTATTTAAATAATTGTCTGCCTTTTGATTCTTCCTACCAAAGTGAATTACCTCACACTTTCCTACATTAAACTCCATTTGCCAAGTTTTTGCCCATTCACTCAACCTTTCTATATCCCCTTGCAGGTTCCTTATGCCCTCATCAGAACATGCCCTCCCCCCTATTTTTATATAGTCAGCAAATTTGGATACATTACACTCTGTCCTCTCCTCCAAGTCATTAACATAAATAGTAAATAATTGAGGACCTATGACTGATCCTTGTGGCACTCCACTAGTTACGTCTTTCCAGCCTAAAAACCCATTAATCCTGACTCTGTGTGTTAACCAATCCCCAATCCATGCTAATACATTACCCTCAATATCATGAGCACTTTATCAAATGCCTTCTGGAAATCCAAATACACTACATCTACCGGTTCCCCTTTATCAACTCTGCTTACTATATCCTCAAAATACGCTAGCAAATTTGTCAAACATGATTTCCCTTTCACAAAACCATGTTGACTCTGTTTGATTTTCTAAATGTCCTGCTATTTTTTCCTTAATAATGGACTCTAGTATTTTCCCAACAAGTGATGTTAGGCTGACTGGCCTATAGTTTCCTGCTTTTTGTCTCCCTCCCTTCTTGAACAGGGGCATCACATTAGTGGGTTTCCAATCCGCTGGGACCCTCCCGGAATCCAGTGAGTTCTGGAATATTTCGACCAATGCCTCCAATATCTCTGCAGCCACTTCCTTTAAAACCCTTGGATGCAGGCCATCAGGTCCTGGTGACTTGTCTGCCTTTAGTCCCATTAGTTTGTCAAATACTTTGTCCCTTATGATAGAGACTGTTACAAGATTTTTCCTCCCATTAGCTCCTTGCTTATCTGGTATCTTTGGGATGTTTATCATCTCCACCATGAAGACCAATGCAAAATATTGGCTTAAATTATCTGTCATTTCCCTATTACCCATTATCAATTCTCCAGTCACACCCTCCAAGGGTTCCAAACTCACTTTAGCCATTCTCTTTTTATATACCACTAGAAGCTGTTTGTTTTTATATTTCTTACCAATTTGCTTTCATAATCAATTTTCTCCCTCTTTATTAGCTTTTTAGTCATCCACTGCTGGTTCCTAAAATATTCTCAATCCTCTAGCCTACCACTAGTTTTTGCCGCTTTAGTTTTTGATTGGATATTCTCCTTGAACACCTTTGTTAACCACGAGTGGTTCATCCTTCTCATCGAGACCTTTTTGACCGGGATAAATTTTTGCTGAGAGTTATGAAATATCTGCTTAAATGTCTGCCACTGCTCATCCATTGACCTTCCCCTTAGTCTATTTTCCCAGCCTGCTTTAGGCAACTCTTTCTTCATTCCTCTGTAATTGCCCTTATTTAAGTTGAGGACACTGGTTTGAGACCCAAGTTGCTCGCCCTCAAACTGAATTTGAAATTCTACCATGTTGTGATCTCTACCCCCTGGAGGATCCATAACTACGATATATCTTATTAATTCCACCTCATTACACATTACAAGATCTAAAATAGCCTGTTCCCAGGTAGGTTCTGCAACGTATTACTCTAAGAAACAATCCCTGATGCACTCTACAAATTTGTCTTCCATGTTAGCCCTGCCAATCTGATTTGTCCAGTCAATATGCAGATTAAAATCACCCATGACAATTGTAGCACCCTTCCTACACGCCTCCATTATTTCCCGATTATACTTTGCCCCACAGTGAGGCAATTCGTTGGGAGCCTATAGATGACTCCCACCCCGGGATTCGTCCCCTTGCTATTCCTTATTTCCACCCAAACTGATTCCACATCACGATCTATTGCATCTATATCGCTACTCACCATCACACTGATACATTCCTTTATTAACAAAGCTACCACCTCCTTTTCCTTTTTGCCTATTTTTCCAAATGTCAAATACCCTTGAATATTGAGTTCCCAGTCAAGGGGAGGTGGTGGCATAGTGGTATTGTCACTGGACTAGTATTCCAGAGACCCAGGGTAATGCTCCCATCATGACAGATGGTGAAATTTGAATTCAATAAAAAAATTTGGATGAAAAGTCTAATGACGGCCATAAAATCATTGCCGGTTGTTGTAAAAATCCATCTGGTTCACTAATGCCCTTTAGGGAAGGAAATCTGCTGTCCTTACCTGGTCTGGCCTACATGTGACCCACAACAATGTGGTTGACTCTTAAATGCCCTCTGACCAAAGATAATTAGGGATAAATGCTGGCCTAGCGGTGACGCCTATCCCATGAATGAATAAAAACAAAAATCACCCTGCAACCATGTCTCTGTAATAGCTATCAGGTCATATTCATTTATTTCTATTTGTGCCACAGCTCATCTGTCTTGTTCTAATCTGGTTCTAATTTCTGCTGCACTCTTCTGCTTATATTTTCTGTGCCTTCTGTCACACTTTATCACTCACCTCTGCTCTCTCATTTCTTTCTGATTTTTTGAAAATTCCCTTCAATTGAACCCCTCCCCCCCAAATAGTTTAAAGTCCTATCTACAACCCTAGTTATATGATTCACCAGGGCACTGGTCCCAGCATGGTTTAAATGTAGCCCGTCCCAACGGAACAGCTCTCTCCTTCCCCAGTATTTGTGCCCGTGCCCATGAATCGGAACCCATTTCTCCCACACCAATCTTTGAGCCATGCATTAACCTCTCTAATCTTATTTACCCTACACCAATTTGCACATGGCTCAAGTAGTAATCTGGAGATTATTATCTTTGTGCTTCTACTTTTTAATTTAGCCCCAAGCTGCTCGTTGTCCCTCAGCAGAACATCTTTCCTAGTCCTACCTATGTCATTGGTACCTACGTGGACCACAACAACTGGATCCTTCCCCTCCCATGATTTTGCTTCCAATTTCCACCCCTCTCTCACCTTCACATGGTCCATCTCTGACACTTCCCTTCCTTGACCTCTCTGTCTCCATTTCTGGTGATAGACTGTCCACCAACATTCATTACAAGCCCACCGAGTCCCACAGCTACCTCAACTACAGCTCCTCACACCCTGCTTCCTGTAAGGACTCCATCCCAATCTCTCAGTTCCTCCGCCTCTGTTCCGATAATGCCGCCTTCCTAAATGGCACTTCTGACATGTTTTCCTTTTTCCTTAACTGAGGTTTCCCCCCCACCGCCCATGTTGTGGTTGACAGGGCCCTCAGCTGTGTCTGACCCACCTCCCAGACTTCTGCCCCTACCCCTTCCCCTCCCCCTCCCTCCCAGAACCATGATAGGATCCCTCTTGTCCTCACTTTTCACCCCACCAGCCTCCACATTCAAAGGACCATTCTCCGCCATTTCCGCCAACTCCAGCATGATGCCACCACCAAACACCTCTTCCACTCATCCCCCCCCCCCCCACCCGACCAAACCCCGATCAACATTCCGTAGGAACCGTTCCCTCCATGACACCCTGGTCCACTCCTCCATCACCCCCACCTCCTCGTCCCCTTCCCACGGCACATTCCCATACAATCGCAGAAGGCGAAACACCTGCGCCTTTACCTCCTCCCTCCTCACCGTCCAAGGTCCCAAACACTCCATTCAGGTGAAGCAGCACTTCACTTGCATCTCCTTCAATTTGCTCTACTGCCTTTGCTGCTCCCAATGCGGTCTCCTCTACACGGGGGAAACTAAATGCAGACTGGGTGATTGCTTTGCGGAATACCTTCACTCAGCCTGCAAGCAATGACCCAGACCTTCCTGTCGTTTAACCTCTCAACACACCATCCTACTCTCATGCCCACATGTCCGTCCTTGGCCTGCTGCAATGTTCCAGTGAAGCTCAACGCAAACTGGAGGAACAGCACCTCATCTTCCGATTAGGCACTTTACAGCCTTCTGGACTTAACACTGAGTTCAACAACTTCAGACCATGAACTCTCTCCTCCCTCTTGACTCCTTTTTAAATCCAATTTTTATTTATTTATTTAATTAATTAAACTTTTTTTTTACAGTTAAATGATTTGTTCATTTTTTTTATCCTCTTCCCCAAACCGCCCCTCTTCCCACAGGGCCATCTGTCACTTGTTTTTAATGTTCTGTTTTCACCAATGCTGACCCTTGTTTTGTTATTAATACCTTCTGCTAATTTACCTTTATGCCACTCTCAGCACCTTCTTTACTCTTCACCACTGCAATTAACACTCCCTTTGTTTTGTATCCATGACATCTTTGTCAATCGCTCCTTAGCTGTCAGATAGCCCTGACCTTCTATCTTGTTCCATTTGCTCTACCCCCTCTTAAACAGTATAAAATTCACCATATTTCTACTTCTCTTTAGCTCTGAGTCATATGGATTCAAAACATTAACTCTGTTTCTCTCTCCACAGATGCTGCCAGACCTGCTGAGTTTTTCCAGCATTTTCTGTTCTTATGCCGTCTGATCACCTCCTTGTTCTGTATTTACTGACCATATTGAAACTCAGAACCTCAGGTTTCCTTTTTATGGCTGTTTCCACTTGCAATCCTATCTCTAAAGATCATTGTATCTGTCATTCTAGTTCTTCATCTTGCTCCACACCCTCCATTGAGAGGTTAATTTAACAACATAAGAAACAGTGGCAGAAGTAGGTTATAGGGCTCATCTAGACTGCTCCACCATTAAATAAGATGATGGTTAAATTTCTTCATCAACTCCACCTTTCCGCTCTATTGTCATATCCTTGATTATCTTAGCATCTAAAAATTTATTGATCTCGGTCTTGAATAAACTCAACCACTGAGCACCCAACACCCCCCTGATTTTGAGGATTTCAAAGATTCACAACCCTCTGAATGAAGAAATTTCTCTTTGTCTCAGTCCCAAATGGCCAATCACACATCCTGAGACAATGACCCATAGTTCTCAACACCTCAGCCAGTGGAAGCAGCTTCTCAGCATCTACCCATGTCAAGCCCCCTAAAAAATGTATATGTTTAAATGAGATAATCTTTCATTCTTCTAAATTTCAGATTATACATCACATTCTAATCAAATTTTCCTCATAGGACAAGCTTCTCATCTCAGGAATCAATTATCTCCTCTAAGATAAATCTCCCTTAGGTAAGGAGGCCAAAACTGTGCTGGTAGCCAAGGCGTGGTCTCAATAAACCTCTATATAATTGCAGCTAGCCATTCCTACTCTTATACTCCAATCTTAATGCAATAAAAACTAACATACCATTTGTTTTCCTACTTTCTTGCTGTACTTCCAAGTTAAATTTCCTTGATTCGTGTATAAGTACACCCCAGTTCCTCTGAATACCAACATTTACTAATTTCTACCTTGTGTTACGATCCCCATGGGGGAACCGTAAACCAAAATAACCAAATCTACTAAATGACCCCCAAATGAAGAAATTACCAACAAGATTTCACTTTTTGTAACTTTTACTTTAACACGAATCAGAACCAATGCAAATTAAATATGAATTAACAGGCAAGTTATACTTCAAATAAAAATTTCACTTTACATAGTCGTTACAACAAACATATGTCTTACACAAGCACCTGCAGACACGTGGCACTACCTAGCTACAGCATTCCACAATACGCTATTCTTTGTTCACACGAGGTAGGTCAGGAGTCCTGTCCGACAACAGCTTTTACCTCAGAGTTTCACGGGGTACAAATTATAATAAGCAAGGCACACTTACACGAACCCTCTCTCTCTCTCTCTCTCGGGTCACAGCTGCCCTGATGATATAGCTTTCCAGAGTTCCTTCTCAACTGACCAATAACACCCCGATTCATGGTTTGGCTACTTCTGGGAAAACATCCAGCTTTTTAGCATCTCTGAGCTATTCACAGTTTTCCATCTTTTTAGCCAGCTCTCAGTCTCCAAGAGATTCTGTTTCCTTTTCTATCCAAACCGAAAAACTGACCAATCTTTAGGAGTGATTTCCTTCCCTTCCTCACAAGAATTTGGTGTGTTCCTCTATCTGCTTTCTCTTTGTGTCCACATCTGTACCTTCACTCTTCTACTTGTAACTCTGCTTTGTGGCAGCTTTCCTTTCTGTCTGGTCACATGGCTTATTTCTTAACTTCCTTCCTGTTGGTACTGCTTCCTGGTCAAGGGTTGCCAGGTCACATGGATCAGTGTTTCCTATTATCCAAAAATTGTCATTGATCCCTTTACAATTGATGCAAACTCTGAAAAGTCCTCTTCAGGCATTCTCAAAAATAATTGCAGATTCCACAGAACTTTTAAAGAAACTACAAATTTTCCTTACTGTACTGCCTCTGGGTCAAAGGTTGACACACCTTTAAAAAATATTCTTCTTTTCCATTCTTCTGACCAAAGTGGATAATTTCACACTTCTCCACAGCATACTCCATCTGCCACCTTTTCTGCTCAATCACTTAACCGGTCTATTATGTCTTTACAATTTTCTTGTCTCCTCTTCAAAGCCTACTTTCCTAGCTAGCTCTGCAACATTAACAAATTTGGATGCATTACTCTTGGTTCCCTCATCTAAGTCAAAAGCAGAATATTGTTGTATGCTGGAAATCTGAAATAAAAACAGAAAATGGTGGAACTACTCAGCAGGTCAGGCAGCACCTGTGGAGAGAGAAACAGAGTTAACGTTCCAGGTCAATGACCTATCATTAGAACCTTTGAATAGTGATGCTGGAAAAGTGCTTCAAAGGCTCAGCAAATGTCAGGACATTAAACCAATCTGAAAATCAAACTACAGGATCCCCTACAACAACCTAAGAGAAAATTGTATTAGGAGCAGGCATTTAAATAGCAAACCCGACGTCACCTTAAGCACATGGTGGGTTGCAACCAACCATGTTTCACGACCTGGGGAAAATGGAGGGTGGCAGGAATGACCCAGTAAGTATAAAATTGCGGCCCTGCATGTCTCCCCTTTGGTCTTTCTGATGCAGGTTTCCTCAGTCTGGGGAAGGGCGGAATCCAACCCAAAATATTTGTTTAACAGTTCTGCCATTTCCTTATTCCCCATTATAATTTTTCTTCTCTCTGCCTCTAAGGCACTCACATTTACTTTTGCTAATTTCTTCCATTCTACATGCTTGTAAAAACTCCTACAATCTGTTTTTTATATGTCTTGCTACTTAACTCACATATTCTATTTTCTTCCTCTTTATCAATGCCTTAGTCGTCCTTTGCATTTTTCAAAACCCCTGCCCCCCCCCTCCCCTGTTCTGAGGCTAACTGCTCCTCGCTTTTTGCAACTTGTAAGCCTCTTCCTTTATTCTAATACTATCCTTAACTTTGCTTGTTAGGCATGGCTACACCGCATTTCCAGTTGAGTTTTTATTTCCTCAAAAGAATGTATATTCACTGAGAATTATTTATTTAAATGTTACCATTGCTTATCTACCATTATATCTTTTAACCTAATTTCCCAGTCTATCTCAGCCAACTTGCTTCTCGTAACTGTTATTGGCTTTGTATAAAGACCCTAGTTTCAGACTTAATTATATCACTCGCAAATTTAATAGAAATTTTATCATATTATGGACACTATTTTTCCTGAATGAACCTTTACTATAAGATTACTAATTAACTCTGTCTCATTATTTAAAACTAAATCTAAACTAGTTGTTCCCTAGTTGGTTCTTTGGCACATTGTCTTAGAAAACTGTCTCAAATATGTTCTGTGAGCTTGATCTCCAAACTATTTTTGCTAATTTGAGTTGCTTAGTCTATACGAAGGTGAAAATCCCCTGGCACGCCCCACCCCGCCCCGCTTTGTTACATGTTCTACTAATTTCCTGATTTATACCCTGTCCAATACTATGATTACTATTCGGGGGTCTATAAAATACTTCCATCGGTGTTTTCTGCTCTTTATATCCTGATTCCATATTCTGATTTTCTGGACTGAGATCCTTTCTCCCTCTTGCCTTTATCTCATCATTTACTATCAGGGCTACCCCACCTCCTTTTACACCTTGTCCATCTTTTCTAAAAGTTACATAACCTGGAATATTTAGTTTCAACCTGGGTCACTCTGCAACCACATCTCAGTAATGGTTAGTAGCTCAAAACCATATCCCTATTTGTGCCATTAATTCATTTTCCTTAGAATCATAGAAAATTTATGATACAAAAGTAAGCCATTCAGCCCATCGTGTTTGTGCTGGTCGACAACAGACCACCCTACTTTACTGCACTTGCTGAACCTTCCATTTTATTAAAGTCCCATCTACTGTCCTAATTATTCATTTCACCAGGACAGTGGTCCCAGCCAGTGGAGGCTATACCCACAAAACAGCTCCATCTTTCCCCAGTACTGGTGCCCTGCCTCCCATACTATTATTTTAGCCACACATTTAAACATCTAATCTCTTTGTCTCTCTGCCAATTCATGCATGGCTCAGGTAGTAATCTGGAGATTATTTTCTTTGAGGCCCTGCTTTTTAATTTGTGCTTACCAACCTTCCTCAGCAGAGCCTCATTCCTAATTCTACATACGTTGTTGGTTTCTATGTGGACCACAATGGGATCATACCCCGCTTCTCCAAATTCTTCTCCAGCTGAGAGATGCTGGCCCTGGGCATGCAACACAACCTTTTAACTCCTGGCTGTTGCTGCAGAAAACAGTATGTATTGCCCTCACTATACCATCTCCTACCACTACCACATTCTGCTTCACTCCCCCACTAGAGTGGCCTCTTGCACCACAGTCAATTGGCATATCCTCACTGCGTCTTTACTTATCCACAATAGTAACAAGTCTCTCATACTTCTTGGACAAGGACAAAGGCTCTCTTCCACCAGTGCCACTGTGGTTTCCTTACAGGCCTGACAGTCCCATTCTCCTGTCCCTAACCACTAAACAAATCTGAATCACTACCTCACCTAAGGAATGCGACTACTACCTGGGTCAAAAAGTCCAGGTAATTCTCCCTCTCCCTGATGCATCACAACATGTATAGCTCAGTTTCCAGGTCAACAACTAAGTGCCTTGCGTTGCAGACACTGCAGAAGTGGTTGCCTGGGATCACACTATTTTCAATGAACTTCCACATGGTGCTGATGTATCACACCACTTTCAGTATCTAGGACAAAAGCAAAATACTGTGGATGCTGGAAATCTGAAACAAAAACAGAAAATTCTGGCAAAACTCAGCCAGTCTAACAGCATCTGTGGAGAGAAAGACGGAGTTAACGTTTCAAGTCCGTATGACTCTTCTTCAGAGCTAAAGAGAAGTAAAAATGTGATGAAATTTATACTGTTTAAAGCGGGTGAAGCAGGTGAAGCTGGATAAAAGGCCAGTGATAGGTGGAGGCAAAGGAGAGATTGCCAAAGGTATCATGAACAAAAGGACAAAGGGGTGTTAATGATAGTGGTACTGGCTAAAGGAGGTGCTGATGGTGGCGTTAAGGTCAGAAAGCAGAATGTGGTGATAGCACTGGACAAGGGTAAGCACTCTGGAAAGAACAACATGAACAAGTGACAGATGGCCCTAGTGAGGGTAGGGTGAGGGGAGGGGACGACGGTGAGAAAAAAGATTGAAAATAAGATAAAAGGTGGGGATAAAACAATGAATAAAAATGAAAATAAATGAAAATGTGGACATAAGAAATAAAAATTTTTAAAAATGAATATTGAAAAAGGATACTTTCAGTATCTAACCTGCATTTTCTATCTCTATATGGCCTTGTTTTATATAGTTTTATGTAATTAATTCATGGTTTATTTTTATAACATTTTTTTAATAAAGTATTAGTTATAGGTTCCTAGTTTTAAGTACTCAAGCCACAAACCACAGCAAGTGTTGAGCGAAAAAGGAGCACCTCGGCTTCACCAAATTTCCATTCTCACCAAATTCTCAATTTCCCACTGTTTACAAGGCACTCTGTTCATGTTGCGCTCAATGGTTATGCACTGTGCCTTAGGGTGTATTCTGTCTTTTTTCCAACGTTGAACAACATTTTCTAGAGATTTGATCACTACCCAAATCTACCTGTATTTCTTACAGATTGCCATGTAGGCAAACATGACAGAAATAGGTAAAACGATGGATATGTCTAAAGATAGGGAAGAACAGTAATAATTACAAGGTATAAGTAAATAGTGTGAAAATCACAGAATCACAGAGTGCAGAAGAGTCCCTTCGGCCCATCGAGTCTGCACTGACACTTGAGAAACACTTGACCTACCTACCTAATCCCATTTACCAGCACTTGGCCCGTAGCCTTGAATGTTATGACGTGCCAAGTGCTCATCCAGGTACTTTTTAAAGGATGTGAGGCAACCTGCCTCCACCACCCTCCCAGGCAGCGCATTCCAGACTGTCGCCACCCTCTGGGTAAAAAAGTTTTTCCTCACATCCCCCCTAAACCTCCTGCTCCTCACCTTGAACTTATGTCCCCTTTGACTGACTCTTCAACTAAGAGGAACAGCTGCTCCCTATCCACCCTGTCCATGCCCCTCATAATCTTGTACACCTCAATCAGGTCGCCCCTCAGTCTTCTCTGCTCCAACGAAAACAACCGAAGTCTATCCAACCTCTCTTCATAACTTAAATGTTTCATTCCATGCAACATCCTGGTGGATCTCCTCTGCACCCCATCCAGTGCAATCACACCCTTCCTATAATGTGGCGACCAGAACTGCACACAGTACTCCAGCTGTGGCCTCACCAAGGTTCTATACAACTCTAACATGACCTCCCTACTTTTGTAATCTATTCCTTGATTGATAAAGGCAAGTGTCCGATATGCCTTTTTCACCACCCCACTAACATGCCCCTCCGCCTTCAGAGATTTATGGACACACACGCCATGGTCCCTTTGTTCCTCAGAACTTCCTAGTGCCATGCCATTCATTGAAAACTTCCTTGTCAAATTACTCCTTCCAAAGTGTATCACCTCACACTTTTCCGGGTTAAATTCCAACTGCTACTTATCTGCCCATTTGACCATCCCGTCTATATCTTCCTGTAGCCCAAGACACTCAACTTCACTGTTAACCACCCGGTCAATCTTTGTGTCATCCGCAAACTTACTAATCCTACCCCCCCACATAGTCACCTATGTCGTTTATATAAATGACAAATAATAGGGGACCCAGCACAGATCCCTGGCTTCCAGTCACTAAAGCATCCTTCTGTCATCACCCTCTGTCTCCTACAACTAAGCCAATTTTGAATCCACCTTATCAAATTACCCTGTATCCCATTTGCATTCTTTATAAGTCTCCCTTGTGGGACCTTGTCAAAGACTTTGCTGAAATCCAAATAAACTACATCAACTACACTACCCTCATTTACACACCTGCTCACCTCCTCAAAAAATTCAATCAAATTTGTTAGGTATGACCTCCCTCTGACAAAGCTATGCTGACTATCCCTGATCAAACCTTGCCTCTCCAAGTGGAGATAGATTCTTTCCTTCAGAATTTTCTCCCAATAGTTTCCCTCCCACTGACATGAGACTCACTGGCCTGTAGTTCCCTGGCTTACCTCTACAACCCTTCTTAAATAGCGGAACCACGTTAGTTGTTCTCCAGTCCTCTGGCACCTCCCCCGTGGCCAGAGAGGAATTAAAAATTTGAGTCAGAGCCCCTGCGATCTCCTCCTTTGCCTCCTTCAGCTGTCTGGGACACAAATTATCTGGACCTAGAGATTTGTCCACTTTTAAGCCTGCCAACACCTCCAATACCTTGTCACTCCCTATATCAATTTACTCAAGGACCTCAGTCTATCTCCCCGAGTTCCATACCTTCATCCTTATTCTCTTGGATGAAGATGGATGTGAAGTATTTGTTCAACACTACCGATGTCCTCTGGCTCCACTCGTAGATTGCCCCCTTGGTCCCTAAAGGGCCCTACTCTTTTCCTGGTTATCCTCTTCCCATTGATATATAGAATATCTTGGGATTTTCCCTACTTTTACCAGCCAGAGCTTTCTCATATCCCCTTTGTTCTAATTGTTTTCTCAAGCTCCACCCTGCACTTTCTGTACTCCGCTGATTTGCTTCCCTTGTATCTGCTAAAAGTCTCTCTTTTCCTTCTCATTGTACCCTGAATATCACTGGTCATCCATGGTTCTCTGGGCTTGTTACTCCTATCACCCTAGAAGGAACATGTTGAGCCTGTACCCTCCCCATTTCCTTTTTGAACGCCCCCCACTGCTCCTCTGTAATTTCCCCACAAGTAGCTGTTCCTAGTCTACCTTGGCCTGATCCTGCCTTACTTTACTAAAATCCACTCTCCCCCAATCCAAAATATTCTTTTGCAACTTGTCTATTTCTTTGCCCATAGCAAGCTTAAATTGTACCATGTTGTGGTCGCTATCACTAAAATGCTCCCCCACTCAGCCACTTGTCCAGCTTCATTCCCCAGAATTAGGTCCAGCACTGCGCCGTCCCTTGTTACACCCTCTACATATTGACCTAAAAAGTTCTCCTGTACCCATTTCAAAAAATCCACCCCAACCAAGCCCTTAACACTATGTCTATCCCAATTAATGTTGGAAAAGTTGAAATCACCTAATATAATTAGTCTGTTGTTTTTACACAATGTTGCCACATTCTCAGGAATTGTCATCATTTGTTCATTTTCCTCCTATGGACAGCTTCAGATATTTGGGCATCATCTGGATAGTGATGAACTTGATAGAATCCCTGAACCAAGAAGAGCTGAAGCACGCATAAAGCTAGCTGATGCAGTTCAAAGAAGATTGGAGGCACGATACAGAGCCCATCTATCAAAAGAAAGGGTATTCTCAACTGGCACTCTCTAGAACATTCTAGATAGTGGGTTGCGCTGTGTATTTCCTGAAATAGCAAATTGTAATTTGTCAGTTCAAAATAACCCCATCTGTTAGTCCAAGGAATGTGGAGATAAGGCTCTGTAAACAGTGAAGTACAGATCAGTCATGATCTAATGAAACAGTAGAACAAGCTTGAAAGACTGAGTGAGCTACTCCTGTTCTTGTTACAGGATGACCCAGTAATAAGAATGTTGTAAGTCTGAAATTATGGTATGTAACTTGGGAAGATGTTTACATAGTGTTTGTATGCCTTAGTTAATCACACATGTAATGGCCAAGTGGAGAAATTAGTAAAACAATACCCTTGATCACATTTATATTTTGAAATGTTACAAGTATAATATCCACAGGAGTTGATGGCCTCAACTTTATTTGCACTATCAGAAAAATCTAGTTAGAAAGTTGGTTGTGGGGTTTTAGCCAATTTCCTGCTGTACTTCTTAAGGATTATTTGAGATCTTGTGGAAATGCCTGATAATTAAATCCATTCTGGCTTAACAAAAATGATCCAAGGGAGATTAATCTTGCCCAGCAAACAAACTGGTCAGATATCAAGTGAGTTAAATAAGTTTAATGTGCAGGAAAAAATAGCTATAAATCCAACAATCTGCCTGCTTTATCACAAACTCCAAATATCTGCTTTCCTTCTGCAGAATTGCATTGAATCCCACCTTCAACAAATGAAAGTTTCCCTTCAGATACCTGCTTAATCTCAGTTCAACCATTTGTCTGTTTGCATGAGTTCAGCTGCCCAAAATTTCAATAGTTGGAGCATGCACTACACAATTTAAAACTTGCATCTTTTGCTCACTATTGAATTAGCATAACCAAGCACATAGGTCAGTAGTTCTGAAAATATATTTTGCCATAGCAGATCAGAAGCATTAGTCTCAGTTCCCTATACTAACCCCACAGCTCTGCATTTTGTTACAATTATTCATTTTAATTTCTAAATCCAGAGTTCCTCCCTCAATTCTGCCATTTTATATTTTCCCCACTAAAAATAAAGACTAGCATTAAATAGCACTTTGTGACCAGACAAAAGCACACTTGTGGCCAATGGGTACTTAAGTGTACTGTTGTAATGTAGAAAATAGGTCTAACAAAATCCAGGTTCCCGTCTAGGAATTCCAATAAAGGATTAATCTTCATTTAAAAGTACAGAAGTAGTGTTCAGGTTATTAAATTGCAAAACCAGGATATCCACCAAGATATTAATGCTAAGAAATAGGCCAAGACAAATTGGTCATTGCCAAAACTTTTATTATCTACACTGCTTCAGGTACTAAGTCCAGTTTATTCATTACAAAAGCAAGACGTATACACCAGTGAATTTTTAAATTACACTGCAAAGACAAGGTGCAAATCAATGCTCAAGCAACTTTCACAGTCCACCACGCAGTCGCAAGACCAAGTGCAACGTTGATTCCTTCTGGATGTTGTAGTCAGACAGGGTTCTGCCTTCTTCCAGCTGCTTTCCAGCAAAGATCAGACGCTGTTGGTCAGGAGGGATACCTTCCTTGTCTTGAATCTTGGCCTTGACATTCTCTATTGTGTCACTTGGTTCAACTTCAAGGGTTATGGTCTTACCAGTCAGGGTCTTAACAAAGATCTGCATCCCACCACGCAGTCGCAAGACCAAGTGCAAGGTAGATTCTTTCTGGATGTTGTAGTCAGACAGGGTTCGGCCATCTTCCAGCTGCTTTCCAGCAAAGATCAGACGCTGTTGGTCAGGAGGGATACCTTCCTTGTCTTGAATCTTGGCCTTGACATTCTCTATTGTGTCACTTGGTTCAACTTCAAGGGTTATGGTCTTACCAGTCAGGGTCTTAACAAAGATCTGCATCCCACCACGCAGTCGCAAGACCAAGTGCAAGGTAGATTCTTTCTGGATGTTGTAGTCAGACAGGGTTCGGCCATCTTCCAGCTGCTTTCCAGCAAAGATCAGACGCTGTTGGTCAGGAGGGATACCTTCCTTGTCTTGAATCTTGGCCTTGACATTCTCTATTGTGTCACTTGGTTCAACTTCAAGGGTTATGGTCTTACCAGTCAGGGTCTTAACAAAGATCTGCATCCCACCACGCAGTCGCAAGACCAAGTGCAAGGTAGATTCTTTCTGGATGTTGTAGTCAGACAGGGTTCGGCCATCTTCCAGCTGCTTTCCAGCGAAGATCAGACGCTGTTGGTCAGGAGGGATACCTTCCTTATCTTGAATCTTGGCCTTGACATTCTCTATTGTGTCACTTGGCTCAACTTCAAGGGTTATGGTCTTACCAGTCAGGGTCTTAACAAAGATCTGCATTTTGAACTGGAAAAAAAAAAGCAATTTTAGACATTAACCTTTTCCTAAAGAACAAAGGAAGATAATATAAAACAAGGCGACGCTATTTAAGCTGCGCCAACATCCTGGCCCGCGGTCACCGGAAGTCTCCCGGCCGTTAGCAGCCGGGAGGGGCCGCACGACTCCCAGTCCCCGGGATCGACCCAAAATTACTCAAAAGACCCAACCTGGAATTTAAATCTATCAACCAATTACGGAGTTACCGCGAACAAGGCCGTGGACCCGCAAATCGCGACTAACCTGACTTTAAAACAAATTGAACTCTTCAGTTGTGGTTAAATCAGACGAATGCGCAACGCGGCTCGGAGCAGCTTTTTATAACCCAGTAACGCAGCACGCCCAGGATGTTCCTTCCGCACTGCAAATAGTGCGAAATTGTGATCGCATATACGATCTTTGAGTTTACAAAACCTCAACGACGTCCTGTTATATCCCAACCGAAATATTTCATTATATACAAGATTGAAAATTCAAAATTTTACGATTTATATTCAACACTAACCGCAAACTCGGATTGATTTTCAAATGTAAAGCGGTCGGTGAGAAAACCTTTCCTAATTTACCCGCCTACCTAATTGCTGACTGGCTAACTTCCTGTTTACTGCTTTGTGATTGGCTGACGGTTGGTCATACGGCATAATTGCTATCAATCAAAGCGCTTTCACCAATGAGCAAACGCCGCGAACAAATAACGTCATCGCCACACCGCGTGATCATCACGTGAGCCGGCACTTGAGGCGTGAGTCAGCAAGAGGGGGGAGGGGAGAACGAAGGGGAGATGGGGGATGGGGTTGGGGGATGGGGTTGGGGGTTGGGGGATGGGGTTGGGGGATGGGGTTGGGGGTTGGGGGATGGGGTTGGGGGTTGGGGGATGGGGTTGGGGGATGGGGTTGGGGGATGGGAAAAAGGGTGGGAGAGGAGTGTGTGTTGTGGGGAGGGGAAAATGGGGTGTCGTGGGGAGAGAGAGAGAGAATGGGGGGTGCTGCTGTGAGAGGGAGGAGAGTGGGGGGCTGCTGTGAGAGGGAGGAGAGTGGGGGGGGGGGCTGCTGTGAGAGGGAGGAGAGTGGGGGGGGGGCTGCTGTGAGAGGGAGGAGAGTGGGGGGGGGGCTGCTGTGAGAGGGAGGAGAGTGGGGGGGGGTGCTACTGTGAGAGGGAGGAGAGTGGGGGGGGGTGCTACTGTGAGAGGGAGGAGAGTGGGGGGGGGTGCTACTGTGAGAGGGAGGAGATGCTACTGTGAGAGGGAGGAGAGTGGGGGTTGCTGCTGTTAGAGGGAGGAGAGTGGGGGGTGCTGCTGTGAGAGGGAGGAGAGTGGGGGGTGCTGCTGTGAGAGGGAGGAGAGTGGGGGGTGCTGCTGAGAATGTGTGCGCAGGGACACGGGGGCAGAAGTATTTGGTTATTTCACTAAAATGGATCTACGAGGAAGCTGCATACAAAGGCTCGTGCACATGTTTGGAACTAAAATAATTTTGTTGTGAAGGCTCTGGAGTTTTCTTCAGCAACTTTTAACTATGTCCAATCAGTTTCTGGACGTTGCTTATCCATAAACTTCCTATAAAGTATTCCTCATTGGTTACAGGAATATGCCTAATTTTATACAAGTTAACTTCTAGAAACTAGTTGGTTTTGACTTAAAGGGATTTTAAATGTTGGTATTAGTATGAATTCTGATTTTTAATCTCACTGGCATTTAAGTTGAGCCACGTAAAACAACAAGAACACTCCCTTAAATTGTTTGGAATGTGGTATGGTTGCCATGGATGATCTGTAATGTGTATTTCTGGCAGATTATCAATGCAATGAGGTGTTTGTTGTGCCTCATATCTGTCTTAAATACTGGAAATCTGAAGTAAACAGAAAATGATGTTAATTACAGTCGTTTCTCGTTGATGCATGCAGAAACCAGGAAAACTGGATCGAAACTTGATGTCTCCATTCTGGAATGTATGGTGACACCACCCTGCTCTTTAATGAAGCTTTGTATATTTGAGAAATGTTTTGTTATTCAGTTGGATGAAACTATGACCAAAAGAAGTTGCCATACCATCATCATCTGTGTCTTTTCTGCACATCGTGTTTGTTTTGTCAAAAACTGAACCTGTATAAAATCACAGAATGGTTACAGAAGGAGGCCATTGGGCCTGTCATGTCTGTGCTGGATGCCTGAAGGAGCAATTCACCATTATATATCAGGAAGAGCAGGGGCCTCAACACCTGGGGAATTCCACTGTAAACCTTCCTCCAGTCTAAAAAACGTTCTCTATTTTCTATCACTTGGCCAATTTCATACCCATGTTGCTACTGTCCCTTTTATTCCATGAACTCTAACTTTGCTCACAACTCTGTTGTGCGGCACTTTATCGAATGCCCTTTGGAAGTCCGTGAACACCACATCTACGACATTACTCCAATCAACCCGTCTCTCTTACCTCAACAGAAAACTCGAAGTTAGTTAAACACAATTTGCCCTTAGAAAACCCATGCTGACTTTCCTTAATTAAGCTGCATTTGTCCAAGTGACTATTAATTTTGTCCCAAATGATCATTTCTGAAAGCTTCCCCATCATTGAGGTTAAACTGAATGGCCTGTAGTTGCTGGGCTTATCTTTACACCCTTTTTTTGAACAAGGATACAGCGTTTGCAATTCTCCAGCCTTCTGACCCTGCCCTGAGTCTAAGAAAGATTGGAAAATTATGGCAGTGCCTCCCCAATTTTCACTCTCACTTCCTTCAGTATCCTTGGATTCATCTCATCTGCTCCTGGTACCTTATCAACTTCAAGTACAGACTGCCTAAAAATACCACCTCAATATAAATTTTAAACAAATGCAAAGTACTCGCTCAATACCTCAGTCATGTGTAAAAATTCCCTTTTTGGTCCCTAATTGGCCCCACTCCTTCATTTACCACCCTTTTACAATTTATATGCCGATGGAAGACTTATGGATTCCCTTTTATGTTAGCTACCAGTCTATTTTCATACTCTTTGTTTCTGTGATTTGCTTTTTCAATTCCCCTCTGAACCTTATACAGTATATTCAGCCTGGTTCTTGCATTATCCACCTGATACCTGTCATAAGCACTCATTTTCTTTTTCTTCTTCTTAATCTTTAACTCTTGTCTTATCCAGGGAGCTCTGGATTTGTTTGCCCTACCTTTCCCCATTGTGGAAATATACCTTGACTGTGCCTGAACTATCTCCTCTTTAAAGGTAACCCATTGTTCATTTACAGCCTTGCCTGCCAAATGATTCCAGTTTTTTTTTTATTCATTCATGGAATGTGGGCATCGCTGGCTAAGCCAGCATTTATTGCCCATCCCTAATTGCCCTTGAAAAGGTAGTGGTGAGCTGCTGCCTTGAACCACTGCAGTCCATGTGGTGTAGGTACACCCACAATGCTGTTAGGGAGGGAGTTCCAGGGTTTTGACCCAGCGACAGTGAAGGAACGGTGACATATTTCCAAGCCAGGATGGTGAGTGGCTTGGTGCGGAGCTTCCAGGTGGTGGTGTTCCCATGTGTCTGCTGCCCTTGTTCTTCTAGATGGTAGTGGTCGTGGGTTTGGAAGGTGCTCTCTAAGGAGCCTTGTTGAATTTCTGCAGTGCATCTTGTAGATGGGACACACACTGCTGCCACTGTGTCTGTGGTGGAGGGAGTGAATGTTTGTGGATGGGGTGCCAATCAAGCAGACTGCTTTGTCCTGGATGGTGTCAAGCTTCTTGAGTGCTGTTAGAGTATGCCATCACATTCCTGACTTGTGCCTTTTGATGGTGGTCAGGCTTTGGGGAGTCAGGAGGTGAGTTACTCACTGCAGGATTCCTAGCTTCTAATCTGCTCTTATAGCCACAGTATTCGTATGGCTAGTCCAGTTCAGTTTCTGGCCTTGCCTCCCTGTACAGCTGAGCCAGCCATCATGCCATGGACTTCATTCTGGCTGCAGTCCCCGAATGAACCATCACTCACATCAGCATTCAGAACTCAATATTGGTTGGAGTGAGATGCACTCAGAAACTCTTGCACTACCTGCCTGTTTTTTCTCGACTATCTGATTGTCACCCATTCTCTTTCACTCTGCATACTCTTAAGCTACAGCTGATCTCATCTATGATGTGCCACCCACAAAACTTTCCACCTCATGGATGCGACTGTGATGCCAGCTGCTCCTCAAGCTCAACACAATGTTTTTGAATCCAATTTTCCACCTTTTTGATAGGTCAACATTCAACCGGCATTTGAATCAGAAATGGTATCTGAACTATGCTGGACAGTATTCATATCTGTAATCAAGATGACGCTTCATGGCTCATAACACTTTACAGCACTGAAGGCCATTCAACCCATCATGCCTTTGAGTTCTTTGTGGAGCTACCCAATTTGTCCCACTCTTCTCTTTCTCCATTACCCTGCATAGCTCCAGTTTCCTTTTGAAGTTTACTATTGAATCTGCTTCTGCTATCCTTATTTAGTGTATTACAGATCGTCATGACTCAAGAGTTTAAAAAAACTCATCTTGCTGCTAGTTCTTTTGCCAATTACCTCGAAATGGTTGTGACCTTGCTGCCACTGGAAACAGCTTCCTTCATTTATTCTACCAAAGCCCCTTTAACTTTGAGGTGGTTGACCTTAAATTGGTGTTCAATTATTAACTCGTTTCTCTCTCGTCAGATAACTGCCTGACTTGCTGAGTGTTTTCCAACATTTTCTGTTTTTACTTCAATTAAATCTCCACGTAACCTTCTCTGCCTTGAAAGCAACTGCAGCTTCTCTCACCTCTCCACAGAAATGAAGTCCCTCATTCTTGGTATATGTATAATCACCTGCACCCTCTCCAAAGCCTTCACATTCTAAACTGTAATGCCCAGAATTGAACACAATACTCTAGCTGACGTTTAACCAGTGATATTGTAAACTTTTGGTATACCTTCCTTGCTTTTGTACTCTATGGGCAGAACTTTCCGGTTGGTGTGCGGTCCCATCCCCGCATGCTGACACATAAAATGACGCGCAGTGACATCGGGCGAGCATCCCGATGTCACCACATCCCATCGGGATATTTCGTTGGGTGGACGCGCGATGATATCTGATGCGCGAACGCCATTAAATATCGGGCCACTTAAGGCCCTTGAGGTGCCAATTGACGGGGATTTTTCAGCGCCCATGTGATCTTTGGGTCAACGCACGGCCGCAACGGGTAGGCAAGTAGGACACATTTGTATAAACCCCATCCACGGTCAGGATAAAAGGGCTCAGTGTGGTTGCGAGTGTGCTCTGTCAAATATTGATTTTTCAAAGTTACTGATACTTGCCTGTGTGATCTGCAATACTTCAAAACGCATACCAGCTGCTTGGTCTGGACTCTCAACCTTCAGCACTCTACAGTGAGGAATCTTTTTTGGGCCTGCAGGTTTCAGGAAGCCCTCCCTTAGCCTGGGAATGGGAGTTGAACTCTCCACTGGAGGCACCTCCTCCTCCGAGGAAGGGAAGGCTAGAAGGGGGAGGAGGCCAAGAGTGCACATTCAGCCTCCAGGGGAGCCACCTTTGGGAGGACAGGCGCAGGCACAAGGGGAGCAGGGCAGCCAAGTCCAAGGCAGAAGAGGCCGCAGAAGATGCCACTATCCTGCTGCCAGGGTATACAGGCGGCGAAGCAACTACCTCAATATGTCTGAGGTGCAGTGCCGAAGGAGGCTCAGTCAACTATATCTGTCAGATGATTGGGCCTGGGCGCTCCGCGAACTGTGTGGGTGGACATCCCATGCCAGTGGCTCTAAAGGTCACAGCTGCCCTCAACTTCTATGCCTCTGGCTCCTTCCAGGGCTCGGTGGGTGATCTTTGCAGTGTCTCCCAATCAGCTGTCCACACTTGTGTCAAGCAGGTTACAGATGGTCTGTTCAGGCGTGCATTGAGCTTCATCCACTACCGTTGGGACCAGACAAGTCAGACCCAGCAAGCCAGAGGCTTTGTGGCCATTGCTGGACCATTCCCCCACGTCCAGGATGCCATAAACTGCACATGTATGCCATCAAGACGCCAGCAAGTGAACCCGGTGCCTTGGTCACCAGGAAGGGCTTCCACTCCATGAACATGTAGATAGTGTGTGATCACAGGATGCTGATTCTACAAGTCTGTGCAAGGTACCCAGGCAGCTCCCATGACGCCTACATCCTCAGACACTCCCAGGTCCCAGGGCTCTTCAGTGAATTGATGGACGGCTGCTGGGTGACAAGGGCTATCCCCTCAGAAGGTGGCTCATGACGCCTCACTGCCATCCAAGAACAGAAGCTGAGCAGCGGTATAATAGGAGTCACGCCTCCACAAAGGCTGTGGTGGAGAGAGCCATCGGTCTTCTCAAAACGCGCTTCCAATGCCTAGACCACTCATGGGGCACACTCCAAGGATAAGCACGCACAGGGAAATGCTGAGGGGGTAGACGCTGACCCGGGCATACTCCAGGGAGACAGGCACACCCAGGATGCTTTAATCGAACGAACCTTCAGCTAGCACACCACATATAGACCTCCAGGACAAGCCTGGGCTGCAGGCTCCATATTCGATACCTGAGTGCAAAATCTGCCTGGATAGGAACATTAATAAAGCTGTCAATAAAGCTGAATGACCCACAAATCACTCAAAACATTATTGGTAACCATCCACCTGCAGAAGAAAAGAGGCACCCTCAGCCATGGTAACATGTCTGAATTTAATATTATAACAAAAGGAATTTAAGAAAACAAAATGACAAAGGTGTTAAAAATCACACCAACTCATAGAGACCTCATTGCGGCCAACACAAAAGCACCAGTGATAAGCCTGTTGTGTGCCTTATGTTTCCGTTTGTGGGTGCTACATCTTAGTGCTGCCCCCTCGCTGGGAGTGGCATCTGAGACAGCCTGCTGACTCTGCTGTCCTGTTGGCCTCGATGACCTTGGCGGTCGTCCTCTGGCCCATGGAGCCTGTGCTGGCCCCGCCTGGGAGGGAGCAGCCAGTGCCATTGTTGGCATCTCCCCAGTCATCGCAGCCTTGTCGGATGCAATGGTCACTGGCAGAGGGGTGGAGGAGCTGCCACCCTAATCTGGAGTGCCCTGAGAGGAGCCCACAGAGACGACAAGCAGCTGCTGCACCGACGTGAGGTCGCTTCGGACCTCCCTGCTCACCGTGGATGGATGGGCACCGAGCTGGGAAACTTGGTGCCCAGACCATCTCCCACACTGGTACTGACCAGCTGAGGTCACTGGCGATGTGAGGGCTTGCTGGTCCGAGCACATCCCCAGGAAGCCCTGGATTGGTCTCCTGTCGGAGCCTCTCCACGAGAATCACCACTCTCTCCATGGAGGGCGCATGGCGCTCGGACATGAAGCTCATTGCTTCGGCGATAGTCCGTGTAGACTGCTCCACCACAGAGACCAAGCCAAGCATAGCCTCATGTATCTCCACCAGATGCTCCCACACACCCGGCCACAATTGCCGCCTCTGCATCGTGGACGACTCCAGAGGCACATTATCAGGCACTGACTGAGCATATGCCTGATCCCCTGTAGTCCTCCGACTGCTGGCACCATGGGCACTCTGTCTCTGCCAGCTTCTCCAGCGACTGTGAAGTGCCCTCGCCGCTGTGCCCCGGGACAGTAGCTGATGTTCTAATTCTCACCGAGGTGCTAGTATCTGCGCTGGGCCTGCCTGACAGATGGTGTGACTCCGGTGAGTCCGTGACTTCAGAGCCCTCAGGTGTGAGAGGGGGCCCCTGCTGCTCCTCCTCCCGGCCCTGCTCCACTGATGCTGAAAGGAAGAACAAGGACATTGGATTAGTTAATATGGAAACAATATCAATGTGCATCCCTGTCCCCTGGATCATTATGCGCTCATTCTTCCATAAACAATGGTCAAGCCATGTTGCAAACTTCAATCACTGAACATTCAGCACTCACATGGCTGTTGGGAGAACAATGGTGACCTCAATGCTGGGAAAACATACCTGCCCGTGGCACCCCAGCCTCAAAGACACCGGTGGACCTGGGTGCATGGCGCCTCTCCAGATCTACGGCCTCCTGCTCAAAGAGGCTGAGAATCGCCAACTGGGCCGGCCTTCCGCCAGTCCTCACACGCTCTGCAGCATTATGTGCATTCGTCTCCTGAAAAGGAGAGAAGAGCATTGATTAGTGCTACTTGTACCTGGATTCTCTTCGCGGACGGCCCACCCCAACCAGAGTGGGACATTGCAGGGCTCCAGTGCCTCCAAACACTCACACAAAGATACTAGGCCTGCCCACCCACCCCGTGGCCAAATGCTGCCTACATCACATTAGGCACCACACAGTCTAACCTTCTATAGCAAGGAGGCGCAAGCACGTGGAGCACAGAGGACAGCAGATCGATCGGTGCCACGCCACCTTGAAGCTCCCCTCCCAGCATGTCATCACCCTGACTTGGACATGTCCTGGAGTTCCAGCACTGCGTCTAGGTGCATCTCCTTCAGGTTGCCCCCAAAACAGTCTCAATGTGCCACATGCTGTGGGTGCAGAGCCCATCTCTTCACCACCCTCTCAGGGTGACCTCAGCAAGAGCAATAGGTGCTGGCCCACCCAGCGAAGGACACATGCCATCAATGATTCAGTGCAGTCACTACACTCAGACTTGTGGGTGGGGGGAGGGGACACCAGGGGAGAAAGCCGACCTGCTGGGTTAAGTGACCAATGCCAACATGGTACTCACCCTTCCTGAGCGCAACAGGTCATTAAAGCGTTTGCGACACTGGATCGAGGTGTGCCGCCTACCTCGCAGGAGCTCACAATCTTTGCCACCACCTCCCAGACATGTTTGGTCGTGTGGGAGGGGCCTCCTCATTCCGTCCTGGGTTACGAGGACCTCCCACCGCGCTGCCACCTCCTCGAGGAGGGCAGCAAGGCAATCATCAGAAAAACAAGGGGCACAGTGCCCCGCTGCCCTACCATCCTGCCTGGCCTGCTCGCCGGCAGCGCTCTGGGGAGCCCATCCACTGGCCATGATTCACAGCCTTTGAAAGGCTGCAGGAGATTTTTAAAACAGGCCAACGGGTCGCCTTTGGACCCGGCGGTAATTGCAGACCTGCCGCCGCCCGCCCACTCCCGCTGTCCTCGGGAGCTGCCTTTCATGCTGGGCGGGCCCTAACTGGCCCACCCACATAAAATGGTGGCGTGGACCCAATCGCGCCTGCTACCGCACCACCCACCTGACAGGCAGAAAATTTTGCCCCTTATAACTTTATTTGATAGGATAATATATATAATTATATGACAAGAAATCCATATGTTTTTTTAAACATAAGGACAAGCTACTGAGAAATCCTTAGGGCCTCCTACTGGTTCTGGAATCTGTTTTGTGGGTTAAAGTTTAAGGCAGTGATGAATCAACAGGAAGAACAGCAGCTCATGCAGTGCCTTGAATGCTTTGTCATCATGAATAAGCAACTTGTTTTGAGACTCCATTGATAGATGCCAGGTTTGGGAAATTTATGCTAAATATGTCCTTGGGACCATTGTCAGTGCCAGTTTCTTAAAGAAACCTTTTGTTTCCTTTGTCAGAATGTGCCTTTATATGGCCAATATAAGAGTAAGTGTAACAAGACTGAATAAACAGAACCCCGTTGCTGCTGCTCTCCAGCTTACACTATTTGAATTATACTCAGTACTTCTGTGTGAATTTCTCAGTAGAAGAATATTTACTCTACCACCATCTTAAAGATTGTGAAGCAATAAGACATACAAGCGTACAATACTCAGTGAAGGCAGTGTTTACAGTAATCACCTTAATGTTCTCAATGTCAAAACAATAAAAAATGTCTTTATCTCTTCACTCAAGATAAAATTGGTTTCTGAGGCATGAGCCCTTGCTGTTTATGATGAAGGGCTACCTCAGAATGACTTGCAATATACATTTATAGGTTTAGTTGCATTGGATGCTTGGCCAACTGCATTTGCTATTTACAGACATCTTTTAGCTTATGTATACCTCACCAAAGTATCAAACTGATCAAGTACAACAGCTAAGCCAGAATGCATCTAAAATGATCGATCCCTTTTTGCATTCTACACTCTAATTTAAAATAAATTGTTCTTGGGATGCCATATTTTTATTGCTGATCCTTAGCTACCTTGAATGGTGAGGGGATGGGCTGCTTCTGGCTTAGTGGTTGTTTTAGCTAGAGGGCACATAGTGTGGGACAGGACAGGGGGAAAAGGGGGAAATACCCCATGGGTTTTGTTTTTAGCCTATTTCTTTTAAGCTAGTTCATGAGTGATGAGATTTATTGAATTTGATTCACACCTTACATGGTGGAATGTAAACTGGCAACCTTTTGATTGTCAATCTAGTGCCTTAACCACTAATTTACTATAACTACACAAGTACAAAACATATGGTTGCAGCTTGCTGAAATAGTTATCAGTAACCCAGTATTCTAAACACAGTGAGCAGTGCAAAAACTCTGATAAATAATGTAACAGACAAAATACTTAACTTTTGTAAAGCATGTCATGTGATATCTCTTCCCTAAGTAATTAACCACGTTGCTGAGTGGTGAGATGTTATTGTATTTTATATTTTTCAAAGCTGACAATATTTATAAAATCAGTGTTGAAATGCAGCTCCAGTTGAGTCATGGAAATTTGAGTACAGTAGACCAATTAGCCCATCAAGCTTGTGCTGGCTTTTCACATGGAGCTACTTGCTCTGATTCACCCCAATTCAATTTCCGTATCATTTACCCATAGATATTTGAAAAGAAACAATAATATATTAATTAATTCTTTGTGTACATTTCCTATGTAAAAATACTTAAAATCTACATCAATTCTTCATGTCAGAAATTAGAGATTCTCTCAGATTCAGTGTCATTGGCCAATCCTGTAAGCAGATCCCAAGTCCCTTTTGAGTAGAAGCTTACCTTATTGTCCAAATCTAATCATACAATTGCATGACCCAGGGTCATAAAAATTAAATCTAATATATACATGGATATGGGTACAGTAGCATAGTGGTTATATTACTGTGCTAATTATCCAGAGACCTGGATTAAGGATTCGGAGATGAAAATTCACATTCCACTCTGGCAGCTGGGGAATTTAGATTCAGTCAATTAAATAAATATGGAATAAAACAAAGTTAGTATTAGTGATATTAGTGAAAATATCGATTGTCATCAAAACCTGTCTGGTTCACTAATATCCTTTAGGGAAAGAAATCCGTCATTCTCATCTGGCATGGCCTATGTGTGATTCTAGACTCACGGCAATGTGGTTGACTGCCCTTAACTGCAATAAATTCCCGTGACCAGCTAGCAACAGCCATATTCCCTGAATGAATTTTTAAAAAATCATAATCTCACATGTCCCCACATGCATTTCTTCTGGAAGATGCATGAATGAATAACTAGTGAGATGAGGAAATTGTTAACTGATGATTTACTTTACCGATAATGAGTAAGTGGAATGGTATTTTATGATGCATTTTTCACTGATCAAAGAACAAAGTACACTCTCCCTGTTGGTAGGTTAAATACATTTTTTGAGTAGCAATTCCTCTTAAGAGGTAGTCGACTAAATTTAAGCAGGGAGCTTTCACCTTCAAAATGTTATTTTCTCCAGATTTCTCTACACTGTGTCCTTTCTGAGAGGAAGAAGAAGGCATTGCTTTGACCTTTGACACTCTTCAGCTGCCCATGTTCAGTGCTGAGCAAGCTGAGCTGCCAACAACAATGGCTACAATCCTTCTCAGCACAGGTTTACCCGGTAGATGCTCCCCATTGGGTTCACAGAAATGAAGTCATCCAATTTATGTTTTTACTAAAATGCCTTCATGGAACTCTGTTTTCTCAAACAGATGTGCGCAGGATTTTGACCCTGATTTTAGCAGGACAGGTTGAGAGAGCTTAATAAAGCTTGCAGCATCCTGGGCTTTATCAACAGGGGCATAGAGTACAAAAGCAAGGAAGTTACGTTAAACCTGTATAAAACACTGGTTATGCCTGAGCTGGAGTATTACATCCAGTTCTGGACACTATACTTTAGGAAGGATGTGAAGGTACTGGAGAAAGTGCAGAAAAGATTCACAAGAATGGTTCCAGGAATGAGGAACTTCAGATATGTAGATAGATTGGAAAAGTTGGGACTGCCCTTCTTGGAGAAGAGAAGATTGTGAGGAGATTTGATAGAGGCATTCAAAATCATGAGGAGTCTGGACAGAGTAGATGGGAAGAAGCTGTTCCCATTGGTGGAAGAATCGAGAACCAACCAACGGGCACAGATTTAAAGTAATTGGCAAAAGAAGCAATGGTGACATGAGGAAAAACCTTTTTATGCAGCGAGTGGTTAGGATCTGGAATGCGCTGCCTGAGATTGTGGTGGAGGTAGGTTCAATCGAAGACTGCAAGAGGCAACTGGCAGCTATGCCTTTTCTTATTTTGAATATTTTAGAAGTGAGTGCTGAGACGGCTCCTCCATTTTGAGCCAACGCAACCCAAAATGCGATATTGTGTCCGTGGTATGTATTTCCTAGCCAGTTCATGTGTTGTTAATCTGTCTCACCAAAACTGTGTTCTGAGGATTTAACACTTTATGTGCAGAATCCAGCTTAGTAGTAACAACTTTACATCTTATTCAAAATTTCCCCAGGTCAAAAATCTCAACATGGCATATCACTCAAGTAAATGTGCTCTCAAAGCTTCTTTAACTTTATTGTACCCTCCTGTCACTCCCTAACAGCACTGTGGGTGTACCACGTAACATGAACTGCAATAGAAAACAACTCACCACCACCTTCTCAAGGGCATTTCAGGATGGGCAATAGATGCTGGCTTTGCTAGCAATGCTCACATACCATGAATGGAAAAAAAAGCTGTGCTAGTAAAACCCCTGCTGGCTTCCGCTATGCTACTGCTAGTCTTCTTTCATACACTCTCTGAGTCTCCCTAATCTTCTTTGCTGCCTCCTGTAGTTTGCTACCTTTTCTCTGTAGCTCTACAAACTTTTGATGTTTAAATAATTATCCAATTCCCTTTAGAAAATCACGACTGAATCTGTCTCCATCGCACCCTCAGCCAGTGCATTCCAGATCCTAACCACTTCTCATTTATATCCCCAGGTTCCTCTGCTCCTGCGCCCACTTTAGAATTGTATCCTTTATTTTATATTGCCTCTCCTCGTTCTTCCTGTCAAACTGAATCACTTCACTCTTTACTGTATTAATTTCATCTGCCGCCTGTATGCCCATTCCACAAGCTTTTCTAAGTCCTCTTGAAGTTTATCGCTAGCCTCCTCAGAGTTCAAAATACTGGTACTTCCAAATTTTATGTCATTTCCATATTTTGAAATTTTGCCTTGCACACCCAGGTCTAGGTATTTAATACAGATCAAGAAAAGCAGTGGTTCGAAAGGGATAGGAGGTGGCATAGTGGTATGGTCATTGGAGTAGTAATCCAGAGCCCCAGGGTAATGCTCTGGGGACCTGGGTTCAAATTCCACCACAGCAGATAGTAAATTTGAATTCAATAAAAGTCCAATGATAACCATTGTCAATTGTTGTAAAAACCCATCTGGTTCACTAATGCCATCCTTACTTAGTCTGGCCTACATGTGACTCCACATGTGACCCACAGCAATGTGGTTGACTCTTAACTCCCCTCCGAAATGGCCTAGCAAGCCACTCTGTTGTATCCAGAAGGACCACCCGGCATCGACCTAGGCACCAGAAATGACAACGGCAATCTCAGCCCTGTCAACCCTGCAAAGTCCTCCCCACTAACATATTGGGGCTTGTGCCAAAATTGGGAGAGCTGTCTCACAGACTAGTCAAGCAACAGCCTGACATATTCATAATCAAGGAATCATGCAGATAATGTCCCAGACACCACCATCACCATCCCTGGGTATGTCCTGCCCCACTGGCAGGACAGATCCAGCAGAGGTGGTGGCACAGTGGTATACAGTCGGGAGGGAGTTGACCTGGGAGTCCTCAATATCGACTCTGGACCATGAAGTCTCATGGCATCAAGTCAAACATGGGCAAGGAAACCTTCTGCTGATTACCACGTACTGCTCTCCCTCAGCTAATGAATCAGTATTCCTGCATGTTGAACACCACTTGGAGGAAGCACTGAGAATGTACTCTGGATGGGAGACCTCAATGTCCATCACCAAGAGTGGCTCGGTAGCATCGCTACTGACCGAGCTGGCTGAATCCTAAAGGACAAAGCTGCTAGACTGTGTCTGTGGCAGGTGGTGAGGGAAAAACGTACTTGACCTTACCTACCTACCTGCCACAGATGCATCTGCCCATGACAGTATGGGTAGTAGTGACCACCGCAGTCATTGTGGAGACGAAGTCCCACCTCCACATTGAGAATACCCTCCATTGTGTTGTGTGGCACTACCACCGTGCTAAATGGGATAAATTTCGAACAGATCTAGCAACTCAAGTCTGGGCATCCATGAGGCGTTGTGGGCCATCAGCAGCAGCAGAATTGTACTCGAACACAGTCTGTAACCTCATGGCCCGGCATATCCCCCACTCTACCATTACCATCTATGAAAAAGAGTACAGGATAGCATACCAGGAGCAGCACCAGGCATACCTGAAAATGAGGTGTCAACCAGGACTACTTGCATGCCAAACAGCAAAAGCAGCAAGTGATAGACAGAGCTAAACGATTCCACAACCAACGGATCAGATCTAAGTTCTGCAGTCCTGCCACATCCAGTCGTGAATGGTGGTGGACAATTAAATAACTCACTGGAGGAGGAGGCTCCACAAATACCCCCATCCTCAATGATGGGGGAGCCCAGCGCATCAGTGCAAAAGATAAGGCTGAAGCATTTGCTACAATCTTCACCCTGAAGTACCGAGTGGATGATCCATCTCGGCCTCCCCAGCAACACAGATGTCAGGCTTCAGCCAATTCAATTCACTCCATGTGATATCAAGAAACAACTGAAGGCACTGGATACTGCAAAGGCTATGGGCCCTGACAGTATTCCGGCAATAGTACTGAACTAGGGGAGGCAGTGACATTGTCACTGACTAGTGTTTTCTGGGGTATTGCTCTAGGGACCTGGCTTCGAATCCCACCAGGGCAGAGGGTGAAATTTGAATTCAATGAAAAGTCTGATAATGACCATGAAACCATTTCCGATTGTTGTAAAAACCCATCTGGACTAAACCCAAGGACTAATGTCCTTTAGGGAAGGAAATCTACCATCCTTACCTGGTCTGGCCTACATGTGACTCTAGACCAACAGCTGTGATTGATTCTTAAACAGCCTCTGAACAAGAGCAACTAGGGATGAATAAAAAATACTTGCTGCTCCAGTACAAAAATTAGGACAAATCCAACCCAGCCAATTACTGCTGCATCAGTCTACTCTTGATCATCGGTAAAGTGAAGGGATTGGTCATCAACAGTGCTATCAAGTGGCACTTGCTCAGCAATAACCTGCTCACTGACGCCCAGTTTGGGTTCCACCAAGGTCACTCAACTCCTGACCTCATTACAGCCTTGGTTCAAACATGGACAAAAGAGCTGAATTCCAGAGGTGAGGTGAGAGTGACTGTCCTTGACATCAAGGCTGCATTTGAACGAGTGTGACATCAAGAAGCCCTAGCAAAACTAAAGTCAATGGGAATCAGAAGGAAAACTCTCCGCTGGTTGGAGTCATACCTAGCACAAAGGAAGATGGTTGTGGTTGTTGGAAGTCAGTCATCTCAGCTCCAGGACATCACCGCAGGAGTTCCTCAGGGTGATGTCCTCTGCCCAACCATCTTCAGCTGCTTCATCAATGACCTTCCTTCCATCATAAAGTTAGAAATGGGGATGTTCGCTGATGATTGCACAATGTTCAGCACCATTTGCGACTCCTCAGATACTGAAGCAGTCCATGTCCAAATGAAGCAAGACCTGGACAGTATCCAGGCTTGGGCTGACAAGTTGCAAGTAACATTCGTACTACACAAGTGTCAGGCAATGACCATCTCCAACACGAGAGAATCTAACCATCGCCCCTTGACATTCAATCGCATGAGCACTTGATTGGCACCCATCCACAAACATTCACGCCCTCCACCACCAATGCACAGTAGCAGCAGTATGTACCATCTACAAGATGCACTGCAGGAACTCACCAAGTCTACTTAGACAGCACCTTTCAATCCCACGACCACTACCATCTAGAAGGACAAGGGCAGCAGATAGATGGGAACACTGCCAGCTGGAAGTTGCCCTCCAAGTCACTCACATCCTGACTTGGAAATATATCACCGTTCCTTCACTGTCGCTGGATCAAAATCCTGGAACCCCCTCCTTAACAGCACTGTGGGTGTACCTACACCACATGGACTGCAGCGGTTCAAGAAGGCAGTTCACAACCACCTTCTCAAGGGCAATTATGCTGGCCCAGCCAGCAAAGCCCACATCCCATAAGTGAATAAAAGAATCAATAATACTGACCCCTTGGGGAATAGTGGGTATCACAAGCTGCTCTAACGAAACAGTCTTGCCATAAGTGGTAATTTGCACAAATATTCCCCTACATGTGTGACATAAATGATTGGCCTGGAAATTGACCTTGTTTTGAGAGAAATACATGCTGGCAGCTGTTGTTTCACACTTTAGTGACTCAGTGGAATCTCTTACCATCCTCTTTCACAAAAACCAATCACTAAACACTGTGATAAAGTTCTTAGTCTCTCCCTCTGGTGGGAGAGAATGCAGATTATGGCATGGATCACCTGGCCCCACAGCACTGTAACAAGAGGAGGTGGTGATGTTGTAGTAAGGTCGATGGACAAGTAATCCAGAGGCCCAGGCTAATTCTCTGGGGACAAGGATTCAAAATCCTACCATGGCAGCTGGTGAAATTCAAATTCAATTAATAAATCTGGAATTGAGAAGCTAGTCTTAGTAATGGTGACCATGAAACCATTGTCGATTATCTTAACCTAAAATAAAAGCAAAACACTGTGGATGCTGGAAATCTGAAACAAAAACAGAAAATGCTGGAAAAACTCAGCAGGTCTGACAGCATCTGTGGAGAGAGAAAAACAAAGTTAACGTTTTGAGTCCATATGACCCTTCTTCAGAGCTGAAGAGAAGTGGAAATGGGATGAAATTTATACTGTTCAAGAGGGTGGGGCTGCTGGAACACCAGTGATAGTTGGGGACAAAGGAGGGGTTGACAAAAATGTCATGAACTAAAGGACAAAGGGATTGTTAATGGTAGTGGTTAGTGCTAAAAAATGGTGCTCATAGTGTTGTAAAGGTAAGAAAACAATGTGATTATAGCAGAATAAGGGTAACATTGTGTGAAAGAACAACATGGAACAAGTGACAGATGGCTCTGTTGGGGGGTGGGGGTGTGGGGTGGGGGGAATGGGACAGAGGGAGGTTGGGGGAAGAAAAGAATAGAAAATGGGATAAAAAGGGGGATAAAACTACAGATAAATGAATAAAAATAAAACAACTGGGTAAAAAATAAAAATGAATGTAGAAGAAAGGGGGTGAAAAAAAGGGGTGGGGATGGAGGAGAGAGTTCGTGATCTGATGTTGTTGAACTCAATGTTAAGTCCGGAAGGCTGTAAAGTACCTAATCAGAAGATGAGGTTCTGTTCCTCCAGTTTGCATTGGGCTTCACTGGAACATTGCAGCAGGCCAAAGACAGACATGTGAGCATGAGAGCAGGATGGTGTGATGAAATGGCAAGCGACAGGAAGGTCTGGGTCTCCCCTCTCAGTAGATTTGCTCTTACTGCAGGGTCTCTTATGCCTAAGACAATCTTATCTTTAATGAAATCATCTTTTACATGCCGGAATTCACATGATTCTGCAAGCTGTGTTGCCGTAGTCACATATTGACCAATGGACTCTTTTTCATCTTACATAGCGTTCAAAAGTTACATTCACTTGGGGTTCACACCGTGCCTTCAAGGCTTTCAAAACCTCTGCTGTCTATTTTTTCTGTTCTTCGGAGAGATTTAGGGTGGAATACAATTTGCAGCAGGCTCTCCCGGCAGTGTTAAAAGTGTTGCTACTTGCATCAGTGCCAGCTTGTTAATTAAATCTGTTGCAATCTCGTAGTTTTGCCATTGCAAGTAAAAAAGCTGCCAATTCAGCTGCATATCACCTTTCATTTCGACAGGAGCCGGGAGAGGAAAATTTACAATCATTTTTTGACTACTCAGTGATTTTCTTGCAGCCTTCATTTTGTATTTGCTTTTCTTTGTCAGTGGCTTTTTGCAGCTCTGAACATTTCTGTGTTCCTTTTTTTAGTAGTTGTGGCTTCTCTCCAGCTTTTTAAAACTCAATTTCAGCTCCATTCCTGACACCATGTTACAAGTTCAAAGACTAGATTATTTCTAGTGTAATGTTTTTATTGAACTGATTGTAAGATGGCTCTCCCAGCCCTATGCTTCATGGCAGAGGTCACATGACTACAGCAAGCCAGATAAGACATATAGTAATGATTGCATTTCACAACCCAAACAGGGGAGATGGGACGAGTTGGTTGGAATGGCAAGGTGGCACCTAATGGAGGCCATTCAGCCTCTCAAATCTGTTCTGCAAATTGATTAGATCATAGCTGGTTGTATTTTAACTCCATCTACCTACCTTTCTTCCATAACCCATAAAAATCTTGCCTTAAAAAAGCTATCAATCTCAGTTTTGCAATATTCAATTGACCCCTCATCCCTCGGTCTCAATAGCTTTTTGGGAAAGAGAGTTTCACTAACCATTATCCTTTGTGTGAAGTGCTTTCTGACATCACCCCTGAATGGCTGAGCTCTAGTTTAAGGTTATGCTCCCTCGTTCTGGACTCTTCCCACCAGATGAAATAATTTCTCTCCATCTACCCTATCAACTACTTTGTTCATCTTAAACACCTCAATTTGATCATAGGGTCATGGAGTCATTACAGCACTGAAGGAGGCTATTCGGTCCATTGAAGCCATGACGGTTCTCTGTGGAGCAATCCAGTCAGTCCCATTTACCCGCTTTATCCCTGTAGCCTTGTAAGTTAATTTCCCTCAAGCGTCCAACCAATTTCCTTTTGAAATTATTCATAAACTCCGCTTCTACTGCCCATACCTGGCTGTTACCGCTCGCTGCGTAAAACATTCCTCCTCTCAGCCCCCTACATCTCATGCCTAAAACCTTTAATCTGTGTTGCTTAGTCCTTGTACATCAGCTAATGGGAACAGCTTTTCTTTGTCTCCCTTATCTAAACCTGTCATAATCTTGTATCCCTTTATCAAATTGCCCCTCAATCTTATTTGCTCCAGGGAGAACAACCCCAGCTTCTCCAACCCAACCTTGTAGGTGGTGGCGAAGTGGTATTGTCGCTGGGCTAATAATCCAGAGACCCAGGATAATGTTCTGGGGACCTGGGTTCAAATCCCAGATGGTGGAATTCGAATTCAATAAATATCTGGAATTAAAAGTCTAACGGTGACCATGAATTGATTGTCATAAAAACCCACCTGATACTAATGGCCTTTAGGGAAGGAAATCTGTTGTCCTTACCTGGTCTGGCCTACACATGACTCCAGACCCACAGAAATGTGGTTAATGCTTAAAAATGCTCTGAACAAGGGCAATACATGCTGGCCTAGCTAGTGATGCTCACATCCAAAAAATGAATTTTAAAAAATTCTCATCCCTGGAACCATTCTGGCAAATCTGTTCTGCACCCTCTCAAGGACACTCACATCCTTCCTAAAGTGTGGTGACTAGAACTAGACACAATACTCTAGTTATGGCAAAACCAAAGCTTTATAAAGGTTCAGCACAACATCCCTGCTTTTTTTTACTCAATACACATTGATTTATGAAGATCCATTTGCCTAACTCACAATTCTCTGTATTAAATCCATCTGCCCTTTCTGCTAGCCTATCTATGTCCTGTTGCAATTGATTAGTATCATCCTCAATATCAGCCACACCTCCAAGTTTGTAGATTTCATTTTGTATTCAATTATCCAAGTTATCTATATATATCAAAAAAAGCAGTGGTCCTAGCACTGACCCTTGGGGAACACCACTGTCTACCGTCCTCCAGTCTGAAAAGCAACCATTTACCATGAGCCTATGTTTTCTGTCCTTAAGCCTATTTTTTATCCAGTTGGACACTGACCCTCCTATTCCATGAACTTCAATTTTGTTAACCAACCTTTTATGTGGTACTTTGTCAAATGCTTTCTGGAAAGCCATATAGACAACATCCACCACATTTCCTTCATCAATCTTCTCTGTTACTTCATCAAAAATTTCAATTAGATTAGTCAAACATGATTTGCCTTTTACAAATCTGTGCTACTTCTCCTTAATTAGCTCAAACCTCTTCAAGTGCTTGTGATTTTTTTTCTCCCCATGATTATTGTTTCTAAAACCCTACCCACCATTGGTGTCAAACTAACAGGCCTATAGTTATTGGGAATGTCCCCACACCCTTTCTTGAGTAAGGTTGTAATTTGTCACTGTCCAATTCAATGGCTGTTCCCCTGTATCTAGGGAAGATTGGAAGATCATGGCAAATGCTTTCGCCATCTCCACCCCCACTCCTTTAGTAACATGGGATGCAAGCCAACCAGACAGGGTGGCTTATCCACTCGAAGCATAGCCAGCCTTTCCAGTACCTCCTCCCTCTCAATTTTCACTCCATTCATTACCTCTACTACCTTCTATTTATACTTTGATCGACATGCTCTTCCTTAGTAGACACCAATACAAAATGCTCATGAAGTATTCTAATCTACCCTGTGCCCCTAAGCATCTTTCATTCTCTTATTACCTATTTACATTCTGGGTGAAGATTTTTGGATTCCCTTTGATGTTCACTATTTTAACTTGCACTCCAGCACAATATCTTACTTAATTTGAACAGAACGTAGAATATATTAACCCATGGAAGAACCTTTTCTCACTGAAGTCCCCTATCATTTTTTCTCTCAGCCTGACTCCAGTCAAACTGACCATCCTCATTAACCTGGCATTAAAAGCTGCTGCATTCAAATTCATTTTTGTGATGGAGAAATCTAAGCCGCTGCCTTTCCCTGATGTGCTAGTGGAGAAATCCACGAATGGGTTCTCCGTTACTGTCTACCTTCACCGATAAATATACACATCGGGATTCGAATAGGTCCACATGCTATAAGATTGGCCCTATCAGCAATCTCATAAATAGATTCCCTAGCTTTTTTCTTACCTTGCAAGCTTGACACAAAAATAGAGCGCACCCAACCTATCCTGTGGGCAAAGTCTATCCTGATTAGATCATTGTTCACTGTTTATTGCACAAGCTCTCAAATGGGCCAATGGCTGCCACTTTTGGATGTGAAAAGTGCCCGGTCTACCTCAAATTACCTTGGAAAGGCAAAGTACCAAAAAGTTTGAACAGCAGGTTAAGCAAGCTATTTCATGATGCTATAAGCAGTGGCAATCCAAGTGGTAGTTTCCACTAACCAGATGCTGCTGTCAGTCCAAAAGGATGTTCTGCCTACCACACAATTGAGCAATATTGTATATGAATTTCAGTGCCAGCTGTGTAGGCCATACATCTCAATGATTGGCTGATTGAATAAAATAGGATGTTCCTTCAATGGTTCGCAATAGAGTCTCGACCATACTCAATCAGCCCACGTTCACAAAACCGAATACACTTAGTGTTAAATGTGATTTTGTGTTTGGGCAGCACTTACTGAACAATCCTGATTGTGCTTATAGTTACACTAACAACCATTTAAGATAATCAGTTGAGCTTGTACTGTGATGGACTGGCGACCTGTCCTGGGTGTACCCTGCCTAGCGCACATTGTCTGTCGGGATAGACTCTGACTCCCCGCGACCCTGAATTGGATGAAGTGGCTCTGGAAAAATGAGTGAGAGTCGAGCTTGTAAGGTGGCTCATTTACCCTTGCCAGAAGGACATACAATCATACACAGGGACTTGTTCTCTGCAAACAATGTTAGGAACCAGAGATAGTTTAAGTAAATTATATTTGTATTTGTGGGTGTTCGGAATGCGTTTTAGCTTTAAGCTTAAGTTTAAGTTTAATTTTGATTGTGTTTCTGTATTGGTGTGTTAAGAAAGGGGAGATCTTGAGTTTTAGTTTCATTTTAAAAGCTGCCAGCTGTGTTTGTAAGATTCCAGCAATTCTGCCATAATAGCTAGCTGGCTATCCCTCACATCCCTGTAACCTGCTTTCTCTGAAAACCCCTGTCAAGAGGAAAAGGGGAAAAATTACCAGTAGAGACATTGAAAAGCAAGTTTTTCAACCAGTGAACCACAGACTGAATGTGTTGGGAAACTACCTTGTGTCATCAACAACAAACCACAAGGAATTTGGAAAACATCAATCAAAATCAACCCATCTAATCCTGTACTCCAGATTGGCACTATTGAACTGTTTTATCTCACCCTTAAAATCCATGTTTTGTGTGTCATGTGTTTGTGTGTGTGTGTGTATGTGTATAAGAGTTTAAGAAGGGGTGGAGTTTAAGTTGTTGAGTTAGAAGTTAGCAGTTCATATTTCTTTCTTTTGCTACTACTTAAAGACAATTTGTTTAATAAACAGTTATTTACTTGTTAAGTTTACAAACCTGGTGCTCATATTCTGTTAACCTAAGTGAAACAGTTAGGTAGAATTGGGGTGATCTGGTGGTTTGGTCAAACTTTTCACATTTGTCGCGGCTTGGGGAGCAGTGGGGCTTGATATTACAGCGCACTATCCCCAGTGAGTCGTGACAATTTGCATTCAAATCCCTCTTTTGCCTATCTTTGTAATGTCCTCCAACCATACAACCCTCTCAGACCACTGCACTCCTCCAATTCTGACTTCTTTTGCACCCTCAGTTTCATCATATCACCATTGGCAGCTTTTCTTTAAGCCATCTCAGCCCTAAGCTGTGGAATTCTCTCCTTAAACCTTTTCGCCTTACCATCTGCCTTTAAGACACTTCTTAAAATAAAACCTTTTCCAAAGATTTTAGTTTCTGGTCTTAATACCTTCTACAATGGCACAGTATCTATTCATCTGATTACACTCCTGTGAAGCATACGAACCTACGAAATAGGGGCAGAAGTAGGCCATTTGGCCCCTCGAGTCTGCTCTGCCATTCAATAAGATCATGGCTGATCTGTTTGTGTTTCGAGTTCTACATTCCCATCTGCCCCTGATAACCTTTGATTCCCTTGCCTAACAAGAATCTATCTACCTCTGCCTTAAAAATATTCAGTGACCCCGCCTCCACCACCTTCTGAGACAGAGAGTTCCAAAGTCGCACAGTCCTCTGAGAGAAAAAAATTCTCCTCATCTCTGTCCTATAAGGATCACCCCTAATTTTAAAACAGTGCCCTCCTGGTTCTGGACTTACCCACAAGAGGAAACATCCTTTCTATGTCCACCTTGCCGTGACTGTTCAGGATCTTATGTACATTAATCAAGTCACCCCTCGCTCTTCTAAACTCCAGTGGAAACAAGCCCAGTCTGTCCAACCTTTCCTCATACGACAACCCACTCATTCCAGGTATCAATCTAGTAAACCTCCTCTGAACCGCCTCCAACACATTTACATCCTTCCTTAAATAAGGAGACCAAAACTGCACACAGTATTGGAGATGCGGTCTCACCAATGCCCTGTATAACTGGAGCATGGCATCCTTACTTTTGTGTTCAATTTCTCGCATAATAAAGGATAGCATTCTATTAGCCTTAATTACTTGCTATACCTGCATACTAACTTCCTGTGACTCGTGCACGAGAACACCTAGATCCCTCTGCACCTCAGTATTCTGCAGTTGTTCTCTGCTTAAGTTTTTATTCTTCCTGCCAAAATGAACAACTTCACATTTTCCCACATTATGCTCCATCTGCCAGATTTTTGCCCACTCACTCAACGTATCTATATCCGTCTGCAAATTCCTTGGGTAGGATTTTGCCCTTGGTGGGGGTGCTCGGCGGGGGAGGGAGGGGCGGTCGGGAAGTCGATCGCCACCCACGATTGGATCCACACCGCATTTCAGGCAGGCGGGCCTATTAAGGCCCACCCTGCTTGGATCGCGAGCGGCAATGCTGAGTGCTGCCTGTGCGGGTGAGGGGAGGAGGGCGAGCCAGGCCTAGCATGCACAGAGCTGCCTCAGGGAGACTGAAGCATTGTCTAAAAAAAAATGAAGAGAATAAAAATTGAATAAAACATGTCCCCTCATGTGACTCTGTCAATAAAAATAAAGTTTATATTTAATGTTTATTTGCTTTAGGAAACCTCTTCCCACTCATGGATGAGGTTTCCTAAAAAATGTAAAGGCCACTTGGCCTTTTCGCCTGCCCACCAACCATTAGATTGGACGGGCAGCGTAAATTTGAATTTAATTAGATTCTTAATGGCCTTAATAGAGCAACAAAATATCGCGAGACTACGCAATGATGTCGGGACACATGCACGATGTCATCGTGCATCATTTTACGCTCGGGGGTGTCAGGCACGCACCCGCTCGCCGAGTGTAATATTCTGCCCCTTATGTCTTCTTCACAACTTACTTTCCTACCTATCTTTGTGTCATCTGCAAATTTAGCTACTATGCCTTCACTCCCCTCATCTAAGTCATTGATGTAACTTGTAAAAAGTTCAGGCCCCAGCCCAGACCCCTGCAGGACTCCACTTGTCATATCCTGCCAATCAGACAAAGACCCATTTATGCATACTCGATTTTTGCCAACCAGCCAACCCTCTTTCCAGGCTAACATATTTTCCCCTACACCATGAGCTTTTATTTTCCACAATGACCTTTGATGTGGCACCTTATCATATACCTCCTAGAAGCACCTTACATTAAAGGTTCCAAATGTATCCAGGTGTTTTTCTTTATTTGTTCATGGTATGTGAGTGTCACTGGCAAGGCCACCAATTTATTGCCAGTCACTCTTTGCCCTTGAGAAGGTGGTGGTGAGCTGCCTTCTTGAACCGCTGAAGTCCATGTGGTATAGGTACACCCACTGTGCTGTTAGGAAGGGAGTTCCAGGATTTTGACCCAGCGACAGTGAAGAAATGACGATATATTTCCAAGTCAGGATGGTGAATGACTCGGAGGGGAACTTCCAGGTGGTGGTGTTCCCATGTGTCAGCTGCCCTTGTCCTTCTAGATGGTAGTGGTTGTGAGTTTGGAAGGTGCTGTCTAAGGAGCCTTGGTGGACTCCTGCAGTGCATCTTGTAGATGGTGCACACTGCTGTGTGTCAGTGGTGGAGGGAGTGAATGTTTGTGGATGGGTTCCAATCAAGCGGGCTGCTTTGTCCTGGATGGTGTTATTGGAGCTGCACTCATCCAGGCAAGTAGGAAGTATTCCATCACACTCCTGACTTGTGCCTTGTCGATGGTGGACAGGCTTTGGGAAGTCAGGAGGTGAGTTACTCAACGCAGGATTCCCAGGCCCTGACCTGCTCTTGTAGCCACAGTATTTATATGGCAAGTCCAGTTCAGTTTATGGTCAATGGTAACTCCCAGGATGTTGATAGTGGGGGATTCAGCAATGGTAATGCCATTGAATGCCAAGGGGAGATGTTTGGAATCTCTCTTGTTGGAGATGGTTATTGCCTGGCACTTGTGTGGTGAGAATGTTACTTGCCACTTATCAGCCCAAGCCTCGATATTGTCCAGGTCTTGCTGCATTTGGACATGGACTGCTTCAGTATCTGAGGAGTTGCGAATGGTGCTGAACATTTTGCGATTATCAGTGAATATCCCCACTACTGACCTTATTGATGAAGCAGCTGAAGATGGTTAGGCCTAGGACACTACCCTGAGAAACTTCTGCAGTGATATCTTGGGACTGAGATGATTGACCTCCAACAACCACAACCACCTTCCTTTGTGCTAGGTGTGATTCCAATCAGTGGAGAGTTTCCCCCTGATTTCCATTCACTCCAGTTTTGCTAGGGCTCCTAGATGCCACACTCGGTCAAGCCTTGATGTCAAGGGCAGTCACTCTCACCTCACTTCTGGAGCTCTTTTATCTATGTTTGAACCAAAACTGTAATGAGTTCAGGAGCTGAGTGGCCCTGGCAGAACCCAAACTGAGCGTCAGTGAGCAGGTTATTGTTAAGTAAGTGCCACTTGATAGCACTGTCGATGACCCCTTCCATCACTTTACTAATGATGGAGAGTAGACTGATGGGGCGGTAATTGGCTGGGTTGGATTTGTCCTACTTTTTGTGGACAGAATATACCTGGGCAATTTTCCACATTGCCAGGTAGATGCCAGTGTTGTGGCTATATTGGAACTACTCCTCAGATACTGAAGCAGTCCATGACCGCCTGCTGCAAGACCTGGACAACATTCAGGTTTGGGCTGATAGGTGACAATCAACAATCGCGCTACACCATTGCCAGGCAAAGACTAGGTGCAGCAAGTTCTGAAGCATAAGTCTTCAGTACGATTGCCAGAATTTTGTCAGGGCCCATAGCTTTTGCACTATCCAGTGGCTTCAGTTGTTTCTTGATATCACGTAGAGTGAATCGAATTGGCTGAAAACTGGCATCTGTGATGCTGGGGACCTCCAGGGGAGGTTGAGATGGATCATCCACTCAGCACCTCTGGCTGAATATTGTTGCAAATGCTTCAGCCTTATCTTTTGCACTGATGTGCTGGGCTCCCCTATCATTGAGGATGGGGATATTTGTGGAGCCTCCTCCTCCAGTGAGTTGTTGAATTGTCCACCACCATTCATGACTGGATGTAGCAGGACTGCAAGCTTAGATGTGATCTGTTGGTTGTGGGATCGCTGAGCTCTGTCTATCATTTGCTGCTTATGCTGTTTGGCATGCAAGCAGTCCTGTGTTATAGCTTCACCAGGTTGACACCTCATTTTTAGATATGCCTGGTGCTGCTCCTGGCATGCCCTCCTGCACTCTTCATTAAACTAGGGTTGATCCCCTGGCTTGATGGTAATGGTAGAGTGGGGGATATGCCGGGCCATGAGGTTACAGATTGTATTCAAATACAATTCTGCTGCTGATGGCCCACAGCGCCTCATGGATGCCCAGTCTTGAGTTGCTAGATCTGTTCGAAATCTATCCCATTTAGCATGGTGGTAGTGGCACATAACACGATGGAGGATATCCTCAATGTGAAAGTGGGACTTCATCTCCACAATGACTGTATGGTGATCATTCCTACCGATACTGTCATGGACAGATGCATCTGTGGCAAGCTGGCTGGTGAGGATGAGGTCAAGTATGTTTTTCCCTCTTGGTTCCCTCACCATCTGCTGCAGACCCAGTGTAGCAGCTATGTCCTTTAGGACTCGGCCAGCTTGGTCAGTAGTGGTGCTACCGAACCACTCTTGGTGATGGACATTGAAGTCCCCCACCCAGAGCACATTCTGCACCCTTGCCACCCTCAGTGCTTCCTCCAAGTGGTGTTTAACATTGAGGTTTACTGATTCATCAGCTGAGGGAAGGTGGTATGTGGTAATCAGCAGGGGGTTTCCTTGCCCATGTTTGACCTGATGCCAATGAGACTTCATGGGATCCAGAGTCAATGTTGAGGACTCTCAGGGCAACTCCCTCCCGACTGTATACCACTGTGCCACCACCTCTGCTGTGCCTATCCTGCTGGTGGGACAGGACTTGGGATTGTGATAGTGGTGTCTGGGACATTATCTGTAAGGTATGATTCTGTGAGGATGACTATGTCAGCCTTTTGCTTGACTAGTCTGTGAGACAGCTCTCCCAATTTTGGCACTAGCCCCCAGATGTTAGTACAGAGGACTTTGCAGGGTCAACAAGGTTGGGTTTGCCGGTGTCATTTCTGGTGCCTAGGCTGGGTGGTCCATCCAGTTTCATTCCTTTTATGAGACTTTGTAGTGGATTTGATACAACTGAGTGGCTTGCTAGACCATTTCAGAGGGCATTTAAGAGTCAACCACATTGCTGTGGGTCTGGAGTCACATGTAGGCCAGACCAGGTAAGGAAGGCAGATTTCCCTCCCTAAAGGACATTAGTGAACCAGATGGATTTTTACGACAATCAACAATGGTTTCATGGTCATTGTTAGATTTTTAATTCCAGATTTTTATTGAATTGAAATTCCACCATCTGCTGTGGAAGGATTTGTACTCAGGTTTCTCAGAGCATTACCCTGGGCCTCTGGATTACTAGCCCAGCGACAATACCACTATGCCATCGCATGATGGTATTGTTGCTGATAGAGGTGATGTCATTGATGAAGCAGCTGAAGATGGTTGGGCCAAGGACACTGCAGGAATTCCATTACTAAGAAACTCCTGCAGTGATCTCCTGGGACTGAGGTGATTGACCTCCAACAACCACAACCATCTTCCGTTTAGACTAAGTATGACTCCAACCAGTGGAGAATTTCCTCCCTGATTGCCATTGATTTCAATCTTGCTTGCTTGATAGTCAGGGCTGAGATATTGACATTTTGCATTCTCAGTGCAACATATCAGAAGGTTTGTTTAATCTGGGTCTGATTTTTTCCCCCAGACAATGGATAAGTTTAATATTAAACAGTACAGTAAAAATAACTGATTGTACATAGTTGGTTCCTGTTACAGAACTGCCATTGTATGCTTCAAGAAATGTTTCTGTAGGAACATAAAGAGTCCTGAACCTACAACCCACAGACGATAGTCTTTAAAAAGCTCTCTGCCCCTTATTTCTTTACCCAACCTCTATCTGTAGCTTCCTATACACCCTTCCATCAATAACCAGAGTCCTTGAGCCAGATCCAGACACCTGATGCTATTTGTGAAGTGACCAGGTCAACCCCAGACCTGTTCCATTGAGCTTGGGTGAGCTCTCATTCTCTGAGCTGAAGACGGGCACCATTCCTCATATCACCCTCTTCTTCTCCTTTACCACTTTTACCCTAACTGGAATTTAAACTCTTGTGAATTCACCAACTGTACAGTAAGACTTCAATAAATCACACTCAAATCCTTCCAAAATGGTTAAAATGTCTTTTTTGGTATTTGCTGCTAGCTTAGAGGCTTCAAAATGTTCTTTTAAAAAGTTTGACGATTCTGTTTGCTGACTTGAAAGCTACAAAAACACTGATCTTGTGACATGATTTCCTGTGAATTGAAGCATGCTGATCAACACATTACACCGATTACATCGAATCGGTGTTGTGTTTCACACTTCCCATCAAGCTTTCTGTAAACAAGATTTCCCTTCATGTTTATCTGATTTATTCCCACTGTTTAACTCTTCTGCACCCACTTCAGTATCCCTTAGTAGAGAGAATCAAGTTCAAATTTCTGAATTCAGTGTTGATTCCAAACACAGGTTGGTACAGTTCATAAAATAAGATGCAGTGTCCATAAATCTCCCACAGGCTGACAAGTTCTTAAGTTACAGGGTGTCCTACCTTGTGGTCAGCAAAACAACTTGATTAGGATTTAGAAATTGGCTGTGTGGGAGAGGACAGAGAGTGGTAGTGGATGATTGCTTCTCAGACTGGAGGTGTGTGACGAGTGGTGTGCCTCAGGGATCTGTGCTGGGACCATTGTTGTTTGTTGTCTATATCAATGATTTGAATGATAATGTGGTAAATTGGATCAGCAAGTTTGCTGATGACACTAAGATTGGAGGTATTGTGGAGAGCGAGGAAGGCTTTCAAAGCTTGCAGAGAGATCTGGACCAACTGGAAAAATGGGCCAGAAAATGGCAGATGGAATTTAATGCGGAAAAGTGTGAGGTGTTACATTTTGGAAGGTCAAACCAAGGTAGGACATACACAGTAAATGGTAGGGCACTGAGGAGTACGGAGGAACAAAGGGATCTGGGAGTTCAGATACATAATTCCCTGAAAGTGGCGTCACAGGTAGACAGGGTTGTAAAGAAAGCTTTTGGCATACTGGCCTTCATAAATCAAAGTATTGAGTATAGGAGTTGGGATGTTATGGTAAGGTTGTATAAGACATTGGTGAGGCCAACTTTGGAGTATTGTGTGCAGTTCTGGTCGCCTAACTACAGGAAGGATATCAGTAAGATTGAAAGAGTGCAGAGAAGATTTACTAGGATGTTGCCGGGTCTTCAGGAGTTGAGTTACAGGGAAAGATTAAACAGGTTAGGACTTTATTCCTTGGAGCGTAGAAGAATGAGGGGAGATTTGATAGAAGTTTACAAAATTATGAGGGGTATAGACAGAGTAAATGCGAGTAGGCTCTTTCCACTTAGATTAGGAGAGATAAACATGAGAGGACATGGCTTTAGGGTGAAAGGGGAAAGGTTTAGGGGGAACATTAGGGGGAACTTCTTCATTCAGACAGTGGTGGGAGTGTGGAACGAGCTGCCATCTTACGTGGTAAATGCGGGCTCACTCTTAAGTTTTAAGAATAAATTGGATAGATACATGGATGGGAGAGGTCTGGAGGGTTATAGACTGGGTGCAGGTCAATGGGACTAGCGGAATAATATTGCGGCACAGACTAGAAGGGCTGAATGGCCTGTTTTTCTGTGCTGTAGTGTTTTATGGTTCTATGATTCTGTTTCTTAGTGACTGTTCTTCCCATTAGTCATCCATAACATGAATAGACCAGACTTTTCCTGGCAGTGATCACTGTATATAGATATGATAGCGATCAAGACTATTTATACACCAGTACAGCTTAACATAAAAACACTGAAAGATTTACAGCACAGAAGAAGGTCAAAAAGATCATCCTGTCCTTGACTGCTTAATCCTGCCTTCCAGCGGTTGGTCCATATCCAAGTAGGTTATGACATCTCAAGTGCATATCCAAGTGTTTTTTTTTAAATGCATTGAGGGGTTCTGCCTCTACCAACTATTCAGACAGTGAGTTCAAGACCTCCACCACCCTCTATGTAGAAAGATTACTCCTCAACTTCCCTCTAATCCCTCTACCAATTACTTTAAATCTGTACCTCTGGTTATTGACCTCTCTGCTAATGGAGACAGGTCCTTCTTATCCACTCTATCTAACCTCCTCATAATTGTATATACCTCAATTAAATCTTCCCTCAGCCTTCTTTCTTCCAAAGAAAACACCTGACTATTACATGAAAATATGTTACATTCTGTTATGATCCCAGCTAATGTTACCACTGGACAAGCCTGATCCCAGAGTGGAACCCAGCTTGATAGATCCTAACTTTTTATTTGTTTGTTTAGATAAGTGGAGAGTAGCTACTGAACAGAGTCACATGAGTCAGCTAATGAACTTTTAACAAAAGAATAAAACATTAAACAAGAAAAGATTAACTATATTACAATACTCCTTCACTTCCAACTATACCTTTACAGATATATACAGATTTGTAAGGATAACACAAGTTACAAAAGCTATCTTATACTTTAATGTTCACAGTAGGTACACAGTCCATGTAAACCTATGGCAACCTGTGGTCAGACACACCACACTCTGAAACCATGTGACAGATGCCACCTCAATCAGATGCTATGGATCTCTCCTCAACTCCCCCCAGACCCTTGTCACACCGTGAGCCAATCAGTCTCACTGAACTCCGTCTTTCACATGAGGGTTTCCAATCTCCACTTTTCAAGAACTCACTTTGGCATCTTCTCCCAAACTGACACTTTCTCTCAGACGCCTTCCACAATGGTTCACCTTCAGGCTTCAAATTCTGTTTCTGATGTTCCTCTCCCCTGGGTCACCACATACATTCAAGCTTTCTTCCATGCACTCTCTCTCACTGACTCAGCTGTCAACAGTACACCACTGCTTCACATGCCCATAGCAAAGAGTTACAGACCTTCAGCCATCTCTTTGAACCTTCTGCTTCCTTTAAGCTTGAAGCCTTCCTTTATGCTCCTTACTTTCACTTCCCGGTTCCTGTCCTTCTTTTGACTAGAAGGTCTGCTAGGGACTTTCTCCTGTTCCACTCCCCTGGATTTTGGGGTCCTTCTTTAGCTTGGGACTGGCTATCTGTCCCCTCTGCTCCAGTATATCCTGGCAGCTACTTTCAAAACCAACTGAACTCAAACAACTTCCAAATCAAAACTGCTGTTTTTAGTTTCTTGTGTGTGTGGGAGGGACCTGCCTCTCTGGACCCCTGTTGATAGGCAACAGTCCAGTTTTTCTACTCTTGTTTGACTTAGCTGCAACGGGTCATAAAACTCTCATTAGAAACGCAGGCACCTTTTAAAGTGAAACTAAAACTCAATTTGACCTTTTCTTAACACACAAATACAGAAATACAAATCAAACTTAAATTTTAAAGCTAAAACTAATTCCTAACACCCACAAATACCAATATAACTTACTTAAACTATCTACATTTTCTGACAATTCTAATAGTTGGAGAGTATATGCTTACCCAGTGTGATACTGAGACAGATAGAATCCTACAATACAGAAGGAGGCCATTTGCCATTTTTAGCTACCATTACCATTAACACTCCCTTTATCTTTTAGCTCATGACATCTTTGTCAATCTCACCTTTGTCCCCACCTATCACTGGCCTTCTATCCAGCTTCACCTGCTCCACCCCCCCTTAAACAGTATAAATTCCATCACATTTCCACTTCTCTTCAGCTCTGAAGAAGGGTCATACAGACTGGAAACATTAACTCTGTTTCTCTCTCCACAGATGCTGCTGGACCTGCTGAGTTTTTCCAGCATTTTCTGTTTTTGTTGTGAAAGAGCTGCCTAATTTATCTCATTCTCTTCCCTTTCCCCCATTGCCCTGCAAATTTTTCCCTTTCAAGAATTTATCCAATTCCCTTTTGGAAGTCACAATTGGATCTGCTTCCACTGCTCTTTCAGGTAGCGCATTGCACATCATAGATCACGGTGCAAAATAGATTTCTGATCTCCCCTCTGATTCTTTTACCAATTTCCTTAAACCTGTGCCCTGGTTACTAACTCCTGACACAGGAAACCACTCCTAGAGTCTAGAGTCGTTATGGCACAGACGGAGGCAATTTGCCAGGAGCCTGTGCCAGCTCTCTGTAGAAAAATCCGCCCAAACCCTTTCCCCTAGTCTATCCCGGAGCACTACAAATTTATTTCCCTCCTGTCCAGTTCAATCCAGCTTCCTTCTGAAATAATTTATCGTTTCTGTTTCCACCACCCTATACAGCAAAGTCCAGGTCATTACCACTCGCAATGTAAAAAAAAAAGTTTTTCCTCACATCCCCTCAGCATGCCCTGGAATGGTGATGGAGGTGTCCGGGATGGAAGATGAAAGGTTTAACTCTGTGAGTATGACTATGTCAGGCTGTTGTATGACCAGTTTATGGGACAGCCCTCTTAATTGTGCCACAAATCCCTGGATACTAGGGAGGTGGACCTTGCAGGGTCAACTGGGCAGGGTGTGCTGTTGTTGTGTCCAAATCCAATGCCTATGTCGGTGCCAGGTGGTCCATCATTTTCTTACTATTGGCTTTGGATTGAAGATGATATAGGTTGAACAGTTTCCCATCTGTTCTGTAGATTATTTCACATCTGTGGACAATTTGCCGGAGGTGAGGTGTAGTGTTGCAGTGAGGAAAATGGAATAGAGCGTTGACACAATCTTGTTTGACCCCAGTCTTCACTGAGATAGGCGCTTCCATTGGGGAGGATCACGGTTTGCATTTTATTGTGGAGCAGAAGGAGGATGGTGACAAATTTCTGAGGGCAGCAAAATTTGAGGAGAATATTCCACAAGACTTCACAATTGACAGAGTCAAAGGCTTTCATGAGGTCAAAAAAGGCCACTGGTTGATGCTGTTCCTTGTATTTTTCGTGGAGTTGCTGCACAGTGAAGACCATGCCTATGGTGCCTCTCAGTGGGTGAAAATTGCATTGAGACTCTAGAAGGAGGCAAATGAAGAGTATCCCTGCAATGATCTTCCCTGCCGCAAACATCTGTAGTTACTGCAATCCATTTTGTCTCCCTTGAATATGGTCACGATGACAGCGTTGCTGAGATCCCCCCAGCACAAACTCCTCTTCCCAGAGGAGGAATATGAGGTTGTACAGCCGTGCCAGGACATGTATCTCCACCATGTTTCAGAATTTCAACAGGGATTCCCTCTACTCCAGAGGCCTCGTTGTTTTTCAGCTGTCGAATGGCTTTTTCAAATTTGCACAGGACCAAAATAGGACAGAGACTGGGCCGAACAGGATGTTGAAGAATGGGGTCAATCTATAACCAAAACCACTCCAACCTCAGTCATTGAGCTTTATACGCAGATGATCTTTGTGTGTGCACTCACTCAAAAACTGAGCTCCAGGTCATTGACTCCTCTGAAGCATATGAAAAAAATGGGCTTTCACTGAACACCTGGGAAAACTAAGGTCTTCTTCCAACCAGCTCGCACAGCACAACACCTATTCCCATCGAGATCCTGGAAAATGTAGACCATTTTCCATATCTTGGGAGCCTCCTCTCGATGAAGACAGACATAGATGTCAAAATTCATCATCACCTACCACGTGCCTGCTCAGTCTTCGGCCAACTGAAGAAGAGTATTTGAGGACCAGGATCTCAAACCCGAGACTAAGGTTATGGTTTACCAGGCAGCAGTGATCCCCGTGCTCCTCTATTCCTCAGAGACTGGGACAACCTATTTCAGGTATCTCAAAGCAGTGGAGAAGTACCAGCTGCAGTGCCTTCACAAGATCCTCCAAATCTAGCAGCAAGAAAGGTTGACCAACGGCAGCCTCCTCTCCCAAGCCAAATTGCTCAGCATCGAAATGCTAATCATTCAAAACTAGCTCTGCTGGCCAAGTCTTGTTACTCATATGCCTCACACTTGACTCCCGGAGCAACTGCTCATCTTGGAACTTGGTCACAGCAGCAGACTTCTGGGAGTAGAGTGGAAACGCTTTAGGTATGTCCTCAAAGCATCCCTGAAGAGGTCAAACATTCCTGCTGACTCATGGGAGTCCCTGGCTTGTGGCTGATTAATTTGAGAAGGAATTGAACACACCAAGAGGCTTCATCGGGAACACTCAGAGGCAAAGACGAGGAGTCGGAGAGAGTGTGCAAACCTCCAAACAACTCAGCCACCCAACCCTTCAAGCACCACCTGTCCTGCATGTGGCAGATCACGCAGTGGACTTAGCAACATCTCAGAACCCATCGAGTCGAGTGTAAGCCTAAGAAGAAAAGATATTTTTTGTAGCATTTTTACACTATGGAGTGGCTTGCTCGGTCATTTTAGAGGACAATTAGAAGTCAACCACATTGCTGCGGAACTGGAGTGTCACAGGTGCTGTAAAGGTGTTTCCCCAACGTCGCCTGTGAACAATATATTTGGATGTGAGTGTGTGTGTTTTACCCTTGGAGTGAGAAATTCGATTTAAAAATAACCCAGCAACAAAACCTTTTTACTTAAAAAGGAAAAAGACTAGTTCTGTCTGGTAGCTTGGAGCAATTTTCAAACAGTCTTTAAACTCAGTTCAAGATTTCTTTTAAAAATATGTAACCTTTAAAACAGTTTTCCAAAAATTTGTAATATCATAGCTGCATACCATACCAGGAGTTACATATAGGCCAGGCTGGGTAAGGTTTCCTTCCCTAAAGGACATTAGTGAAGCAGTTGGATTTTTTTTGACAAACCGATAGCTTCATGGGCACCATTACAGTCACTAGCCTTATCTTCCAGATTAATTTAATTAACTTAATTCAAACTCACAAACTCCCATGCAGGAGTTTGAACTCATGTCGCCAAAATATTAGTCTAGGCCTCTGGCTCCCTAGTCCGATAACATAACTGCTATACTACTGTACCTGTTACTGCCTTTCCAATCTTGTACAAACATTGACCACAAACATTGCACCAAACTGCAATCCCAAAAGCAGCTATTAAATCATTTTCATTCAGTGAGAATGGGCAGTGTAAATGTGAAAAAATTTCATTATCACAACTCTAACGCTGAAATTCAGATGACTGCACAGTGGTTTATGTTTATTTTTTTGCCTGTAAGCAATTGCTTCAGCAGTATAGTAACTTGTGAAAATTGATATTAAAGTGTCCCATACTGGCTCATTGCACTTGCATTTCTGAATGAAATGCAGCCATCTGCATTGCCAAGTGAGTACTTTGCATTTTTCTTTACCAAGAGATGCTGCCCAAGCCATAATGAAAGAGCAGGTAGCTGAGACACTGGCTTGGCCAAAAATTGATAAAGAGATGTTAGATAGACTGGCTGCACTTAAAGTTGATAAGACACCAGGACCGGATGAGATGCATCCAAAGATACTGAGGGCAGTAAGGATGGAAATTGCAGAGGCACTGGCCATAATCTTTCAATCCCCTTTAGATATAGGGGGGTCCCAGAGGACTAAAAAGAGGGTGTAAAGATGAGCCCAGCAACTAAAGGCCAGTCAATTTAACCTCAGTGGTGGGAAAGCTTTTAGAAATGATAATTCAGGACATAATTACCAGTCACTTGGGCAAATGTGGATTCTTTCAGGAAAAGCCAGCACAGATTTTTGAGGGAAAAATCATGTTTAACTAACGTGCTTGCATATTTTGATGAAGTAACATAGAGGGACGATGAGGGTACTGTGGTTGATAGAGTGTATATGGACTTCCAAAGGACATTTGATAAAGTGCCACACAACAGGCTTGTCAGAAAAGTTAAAGCCTGGGCAATAAAAGGGGCAGTAGCAATGTGGATGTGAAATTGACTGAGTGACAGCAAACAGAGAGTAGTGGTATATAATATAAAATGAGAAAATGCTGGAAATACTCAGCAGGTTGGACAACATTTATGGAGAGAAACAGAGTTAATGTTTCAAGGTCACGATGACCCTTCATCAGAACTGAGGAAAGATAGAAATGTAAGAAGTTTTGAGCAAGTGAAAGGGAGTAGGGTGTGGAAAAACAAAAGGGGAGATCTATGATAGGGCCGAGGGCAGGAGAGGTTAAATGACAAAAGGTTTCATGTTACAAAAGCCAAAGAGAGTGGTAAGGGGTATAATAAGGGAACAAAACACATGTCCAAATGAGGAATGAATTCTGGATAGCAGCCACCTGAATGCAAAGTAAAAGAATAAAGAAATAAACGAAACAAAACCGAACCAGCAGGAAAAAGACATGAAGCAAAACAGAGGGAGAGGTTATGATCTAAAATTGAACTCAATATTGGGGACAAAGACGGTAGAGGGCCAAGTTGAACGATGAGGAGCTGAACCTCGAGCGTGTGTTGAGGTTCATTGGGCCGAGGACAGAGAGGTCAGAGTGGGAGAAAGGTAGAGAATTGAAATGACAGGCAACAAGAAGCTCAGGGTGATGCTTGCAGAGCAGGTTGCTTGCCATTTCAATTCTCCAACCTTGCTCCCACTCTGACATTTCTTTCCTTGGCCTTTACAGTGTTCCAATGAAGCTCACTAGAGGTGTTGAAGGATCTGGACAGAATTGATGGAAGGGTTGAGAATCAGAGGATACCGATCTAAAGTGATTGGCAAAAGAAGCAACAGTGACACGAGGAAAGTCTTTTTTATGCAGCGAGTCATTAAGATCTGGAATGTGCCGCCCGAGAGTGTGGCTGAGGCAGATTCAATGGCGGCTTTCAAAAGTGAAAGGCATCATTGCCTGAAGAGAAAAAAAAACTTGTGGGCGGTGGGGAAAAGGTGGGGGAGTGGGACTCAGTAAACTGCCCTTGCAGAGAGCTGGCACAGACACATCAGGCCGAATGGCCTCCTGTGCTGTAACCATTCTATGATTAACAAATGCTTGAAGGCAGGTGTCAGGTGCAATGTTGTAGTGGAGGCAGTAACCATGGTGATATTTACCCTTCTCTCTGCTCTAAGGGGAACAATTTCAGCTTCTGGAGTTTCGCCTAGTAATTCATTCCCTGGTGAGTGAACCTCTTGTCCACTGTGGTGAAACACCTTGACATCCTCCCTAAGGGTAATGTCCAGAATTGGGCACTCACTCCAGTTTGGGTCTAACTAATGTTTAATAAAGGTTTGGCACAGATTGTTACTTTCGAACTAATAAACCCAAAACGCTATAAACAGCCTTATGGGTTTGCCCCTCTGTACACACAGGCCCAAGTGTTTATCCTTCTGGCTGCATCGCCTTTAGATTTGCATCATGTAGTTAATATTCCTTCTCATTCTTGCATTTAAAAAAAAGTCACTTTGCTCTTCTCTGCGTTGAACTCCTTCGGCAATGTAACTATGCAGCAGCTGTGGAATTTGGTTTCTCTTGCTCACTGGGATATGGAGTGTGTTCCGCGCAGACCAGCAGACTTTGACCTTCTCTTCCTCTCTCAGTGACTCGCTGCAGGAAAGCGGCACTGGCTGCGAAGCGCCTGGGGACGTGCTGAGCTTGTGGAAGGGCCGCCGCTCCCGCTGTTTGATCTCAGTCCAAATGGAGCTTGTAACCCAAGAGGAGACCGATCGGCATCACAGGTCTTTATTGCAGGGTGACAGCGGGTCCGGGTCGGGGGCCGGGGACCGGGTCGGGGGCTGGGGGCTGGTGTGCTCGGTGCGCCCATCATGCGGAGCCGATCCCGGGGTTGCGGGGGAGACACGGGTCCACATTCCGGCGCCGGGAATCCAGAAACTCCCCGGGACACAGGAGGAGCGGAGAGAGAAATAGCAGCAACTACACACCGGGGAACAGCGGGAGACAGGGCCGGTCAGGGGGGAGAGAGAGAGCCGGGGAGGGGGAATGAACACCCCTCACTGTAACCCTGATATACCCCACACCCCTCACTGTAACCCTAATATACCCCACACCCCTCACTGTAACCCTGATATACCCCACACCCCTCACTGTAACCCTGATATACCCCACACCCCTCACTGTAACCCTGATATACCCCACACCCCTCACTGTAACCCTGATATACCCCACACCCCTCACTGTAACCCTGATATACCCCACACCCCTCACTGTAACCCTAATATACCCCACACCCCTCACTGTAACACTGATATACCCCACACCCCTCACTGTAATCCTGATATACCCCACACTCCTCACTGTAACCCTGATATACCCCACACCCCTCACTGTAACCCTAATATACCCCACACCCCTCACTGTAACACTGATATACCCCACACCCCTCACTGTAACCCTAATATACCCCAAACCCCTCACTGTAACCCTGATATACCCCACACCCCTCACTGTAACCCTGATGTACCCCACACCCCTCACTGTAACCCTGATGTACCCCACACCCCTCACTGTAACACTGATATACCCCACACCCCTCACTGTAACCGTGATATACCCCACACCCCTCACTGTAACCCTAATATACCCCACACCCCTCACTGTAACCCTGATATACCCCACACCCCTCACTGTAACCCTAATATACCCGACACCCCTCACTGTAACCCTGATATACCCCACACCCCTCACTGTAACCCTAATATACCCCACACCCCTCACTGTAACCCTGATATACCCCACACCCCTCACTGTAACACTGATATACCCCACACCCCTCACTGTAACCCTGATATACCCCACACCCCTCACTGTAACACTGATGTACCCCACACCCCTCACTGTAACACTGATGTACCCCACACCCCTCACTGTAACCCTGATATACCCCACACCCCTCACTGTAACACTGATGTACCCCACACCCCTCACTGTAACCCTGATATACCCCACACCCCTCACTGTAACCCTGATATACCCCACACCCCTCACTGTAACACTGATATACCCCACACCCCTCACTGTAACCCTGATGTACCCCACACCCCTCACTGTAACCCTGATATACCCCACACCCCTCACTGTAACCCTCATATACCCCACACCCCTCACTGGAACACTCTGATATACCCCACACCCCTCACTGTAACCCTGATATACCCCACACCCCTCACTGTAACCCTGATATACCCCACACCCCTCACTGTAACACTGATATACCCCACACCCCTCACTGTAACCCTCTGATATTCCCCACACCCCTCACTGTAACCCCGATATACCCCACACCCCTCACTGTAACACTCTGATATACCCCACACCCCTCACTGTAACACTCTGATATACCCCACACCCCTCACTGTAACTCTGATATACCCCACACCCCTCACTGTAACCGGGATATACCCCACACTCCTCACTGTAACCCTGATATACCCCACACCCCTCACTGTAATCCTGATATACCCCACACCCCTCACTGTAACCCTGATATACCCCACACCCCTCACTGTAACCCTGATATACCCCACACCCCTCACTGTAACCCTGATATACCCCACACCCCTCGCTGTAACCCTGATATACCCCACACCCCTCACTGTAACCCTAATATATCCCACACCCCTCACTGTAACCCTGATATACCCCACACCCCTCACTGTAACACTCTGATATACCCCACACCCCTCACTGTAACCCTAATATATCCAACACCCCTCACTGTAACCCTGATATTCCCCACACCCCTCACTGTAACCCCGATATACCCCACACCCCTCACTGTAACACTCTGATATACCCCACACCCCTCACTGTAACCCTGATATACCCCACACCCCTCACTGTAACCCTGATATACCCCACCCCCCTCACTGTAACCCTGATATACCCCACACCGTTCACTGTAACACTGATATATCCCACACCCTTCACTGTAACACTGATATACCCCACACACCTCACTGTGACACTCTGATATATCCCGCACCCCTCACTGTAACCCTGATATATCCCACACTCCTCACTGTAAGACTCTGATATACCCTGCACCCCTCACTGTAACACTGATATACCCTGCACCCCTCACTGTAACACTGATATACCCCATACCCCTCACTGTAACCCTTATATATCCCACACCCCTGACTGTAACACTCTGATATATCCCACACCCCTCACTGTAACTTTCTGATATATCCCAAATCCCTCACTGCAACACTCTGACATATCTCGTATTCCTTACTGTAACACTCTGGTATACCCCACACACCTCACTGTGACACTCTGATATACCCCGCACCCCTCACTGTAACACTATGATATACCCCACACCCCTCACTGTAACCCTGATATACCCCACACCCCTCACTGTAACCCTGATATACCCCTCACCCCCTCACTGTAACCCTGATATACCCCACACCCCTCACTGTAACCCTGATATACCCCACCCCCCTCACTGTAACCCTGATATACCCCACACCGTTCACTGTAACACTGATATATCCCACACCCTTCACTGTAACACTGATATACCCCACACACCTCACTGTGACACTCTGATATATCCCGCACCCCTCACTGTAACCCTGATATATCCCACACTCCTCACTGTAAGACTCTGATATACCCTGCACCCCTCACTGTAACACTGATATACCCTGCACCCCTCACTGTAACACTGATATACCCCATACCCCTCACTGTAACCCTTATATATCCCACACCCCTGACTGTAACACTCTGATATATCCCACACCCCTCACTGTAACTTTCTGATATATCCCAAATCCCTCACTGCAACACTCTGACATATCTCGTATTCCTTACTGTAACACTCTGGTATACCCCACACACCTCACTGTGACACTCTGATATACCCCGCACCCCTCACTGTAACACTATGATATACCCCACACCCCTCACTGTAACACTGATATATCCCACACCCTTGTCTGTAGCACTCTGATATACCCCACACCCCTCACTGCAACACTCTGATATACCCCACAGTCCTCACTGTAACACTCTGATATATCCCACACCCCTAACAGTAACCCTGATATACCCCACACCCCTCACTGTGACACCCTGATGTACCCCACACCCCTCACTGTAACACTGATAATACCCCACACCGCTCACTGTAACACCCTGATGTACCCCACACCCCTCACTGTAACACTGATAATACCCCACACCGCTCACTGTAACACCCTGATGTACCCCACACCCCTCACTGTAACACTGATATATCCCACAGTCCTCGCTGTAAGACTCTGATATACCCCACACCCCTCACTGTAATCCTGATATACCCCACACCCCTCATTGTAACCCTGATATACCCCACACCCCTGACTGTAACACTGTGATATATCCCACACCCCTCACTGTAATACTGATATACCCCAAACCCCTCACTGTAACCCTGATATATCCCACACCCTTTGATCGAACGCTCTGATATACCCCACATTTCTCACTGTAACAATCTGATATACCCCACATCCCTCACTGTAACACTGCTATACCCCACATCCCTCACTGTAACACTGATATACCCCACACCACTCACTGTAACACACTGATATACCCCACATGTCTCACTGTAACGCCCTGATTTCCCCACACCTGTCACTGTAACACGCTGATACACTGCACACCCCATAGTGACATTCTGATATATCCCACACCCCTCACTGTAAGACTCTGATATACCCCAAATCCCTCAATGCAATACTCTGAAATATCTCGTATTCCTTAATGTAACACTCTGATATACCCCACACACCTCACTGTGACACTCTGATATACCCCGCACCCCTCACTGTAACACTATGATATACCCCACACCCCTCACTGTAACACCCTGATATACCCCACACCCCTCACTGTAACACTGATATATCCCACACTCCTAACCGTAAGACTCTGATATACCCCGCACCCCTCACTGTAACACTGATTTACCCCACACCTCTCACTGTAATACTCTTATATACCCCGCACCCGTCACTGTAACACTGATATACCCTGCACCTCACACTGTAAACCTCTGATATACCCTGCAGCTGTAACACGCTGATATATGCACACCCTATAATGTAACACTCTGCTATATTCCACACTCTCCAGTGTAACACACTGATATACCCCAAACAGCTCACTGTAACACTCTGATATACCCCTCACTGTAACACTCTGATCTACCCCGCACCGCTCACTGTAACACTCTGATATACACCACACCCCTCACTGTAAGATTCTGATATACCACTCACCCCTCACTGTAACACTCTGATATCGAGTCGTCGAGGTCTACAGTACAGAAAAAGGCCCTTCGGCCCATCGAGTCTGCGCCAGTCAAACAAGTACCTAACTATTCTAATCCCATTTTCTAGTACTAGGCCCATAGCCTTGTATGCCATGGCATCGCAAGTGCACATCCAAATCCTTCTTAAATGTTATGAGGGTTTCTACCTCTCCCACCCTTTCAGGCAGTGAGTTCCAGATTTCCACCACCCTCTGGGTGAATAAATTCTTTCTCACATCCCCTCTAAACCTCCTGCCCCTTACCTTAAATCTATTCCCTCTGGTTATTGATCCCTCCACCAAGGGGAAAAGTTCCTTCCTGTCTACTCTATCTATGCCCCTCGTAATTTTATTCACCTCAATCATGTCCCCCCTCAATCTCCTCTACTCCAAGGAAAATAACCCCAGTCTATCCAATCTCTCCTCTTAACTAAAACTCTCCAGCCCAGGCAACATCCTGGTAAATCTTCTCAGCACTCTCTCTAGTGCAATCACATCCTTCCTATAATGCGGATTCCAGAACTGCACGCAATACTCTAGCTGTGGCCTAACCAGCGCTTTATACAGTTCCAGCATAACCTCCCTGCTCTTATATTCCATGCCTTGGCTAATAAAGGCAAGTATCCCATATGCCTTCTTAGCCACCTTATCTATCTGTCCCGCTACCTTAAGGGACCGGTGGACATGCACACCAAGGTCCCTCTGATCCTTGGTACTTCCCAAGGTCCCACCATTCATTGTGTATTCCCATGCTTTGTTTGTCCTGCCCAAGTGCATCACCTCACACTTATCTGGATTAAATTCCATTTGCCACTGACCAGCCCATCTATATCATCCTGTAATCTAAGGCTATCCTCCTCACTATTGACCACTCCACCAATTTTCGTGTCATCCGCAATATATCCCACACCCCTCAGTGTAACACTCAGATATATCTCGCACCCCTCACTGTAACACTCTGATATATCTCACACCCCTCACTGTAACACTCTGACATATCTTGCACCCCTCATTGTAACACTCTGATATATCTCGCACCCCTCACTGTAACACTCTGATATATCTCGCACCCCTCACTGTAACACTCTGATATATCTCGCACCCCTCACTGTAACACTCTGATATATCCCGCACTCTTCACTGTAACATTCTGATATATCCTACACCCCTCACTGTAACACTCTGATATACCCCAAACACCTCACTGTAACATTCTGATATACCCTACACCTATCACTGTAACACTGATATAACCCACACCCCTCACTGTAACACTGATATATCCCACACACCTCACTGTAACGCCATGATATACCTCACAGCCTCACTGTAACACTGTGATATACCCCACACCCCTCACTGTAACACTCTGATATACACCACACTCCTCACTGTAACACTCTGATCTACCCCTCACTCCTCACTGTAACACTCTGATATACCCCACACCTCTCACTGTAACACTCTGATATACCCCACACCTCTCACTGTAACACTGATATACACCACACCTCTCGCTGTAACACTCTGATATACCCCACACCTCTCACTGTAACACTGATATACACCACACCTCTCACTGTAACACTCTGATATACCCCACACCTCTCACTGTAACACTGATATACACCACACCTCTCACTGTAACACTCTGATATACCCCACACCTCTCACTGTAACACTCTGATATACCCCACACCTCTCACTGTAACACTCTGATATACCCCACACCTCTCACTGTAACACTGATATACACCACACCTCTCACTGTAACACTCTGATATACCCCACACCTCTCACTGTAACACTGATATACACCACACCTCTCACTGTAACACTCTGATATACCCCACACCTCTCACTGTAACACTGATATACACCACACCTCTCACTGTAACACTCTGATATACCCCACACCTCTCACTGTAACACTCTGATATACCCCACACCTCTCACTGTAACACTCTGGTATAGAGTCATAGAGGTCTACAGCACAGATAAAGGCCCTTCGGCCCATCGAGTCTGCACCGGTCAAACAAGTACCTAACTATTCTAATCCCATTTTCTAGTCCTAGGCCCTTAGCCTTGTATGCCATGGCATCGCAAGTGCACATCCAAATCCTTCTTAAATTTAATGAGGGTTTCTGCCTATCCCACCCTTTCAGGCAGTGAGTTCCAGATTCCCACCACCCTCTGGGTGAAAAAATGCTTCCTCACATTCTCTCTAAACCTCCTACCCCTTGCCTTAAATCTATGCACTCTGGTTATTGATCTCTCCATCAAGGGGAAAAGTTCCTTCCTGTCTACCCTATCTATGCCCCTCATAATTTTATTCACCTCAATCATGTCCCCCCTCAATCTCCTCTACTCCAAGGAAAATAACCCCAGTCTATCCAATCTCTCCTCATAACTAAAACTCTCCAGCCCAGGCAACATCCTGGTAAATTTCCTCTGTACTCTCTCTTGTGCAATCACATCCTTCGTATAATGCGGATTCCAGAACTGCATGCAATACTCTAGCTGTGGCCTAACCAGCGTTTTATACAGTTCTAGCTTAACCTCCCTGCTCTTATATTCCATGCCTTGGCTAATAAAAGCAAGTATCCCATATGCCTTCTTAGCCACCTTATCTACCTGTCCCACTACCTTAAGGGACCGGTGGAAGTGCACACCAAGGTCCCTGTGATCCTTGGTAATTCCCAGGGTCCTACCAACCATCGTGTATTCCCGTGCCTTGTTTGTCCTGCCCAAGTGCATCACCTCACACTTATCTGGATTAAATTCCATTTGCCACTGACCAGCCCATCTATATCATCCTGTAATCTAGGGCTATCCTCCTCACTAATGACCACTCCACCAATTTCCGTGTCATCCGCGGTATATCCCACACCCCTCACTGTAACACTCTGATATACCCCACACCCCTCACTGTAACGCTCTGATATACCCCACACCCCTCACTGTAACACTCTGATATACCCCAAACACCTCACTGTAACACTCTGATATACCCCACACCCCTCACTGTAACACTCTGATATACCCCACACCCCTCACTGTAACACTCTGATATACCCCACACCCCTCACTGTAACCCTGATATACCCCACACCCCTCACTGTAACCCTGATATACCCCATACCCCTCACTGTAACCCTGATATCCCCCACACCCCTCACTGTAACCCTGATATACCCCGCACCCCTCACTGTAACACTGATATAGCCCAAACACCTCACTGTAACACTCTGATGTACCCCACACCCCTCACTGTAACACTCTGATATAGCCCACACCCCTCACTGTAACCCTGATATACCCCACACCCCTCACTGTAACACTCTGATATGGCCCACACCCCTCACTGTAACCCTGAAACACCCCACAGCCCTCAGTGTAACCCTCTGATATACCCCATACCCCTCACTGTAACAGTCTGATATACCCCACAACCCTCAGTGTAACCCTCTGATATACCCCATACCTTTGACTATAAGACTCTGATATACCCCGCACCCCTAATTGTAACACTGACATATTCCTCATCCTCACTGTAACACTGTGATGTCGCCCAGACCCCTCTCTGTTACACTCTGATATATCCTGGACCCCTCGCTGAGTAGGGCTGGCGTAGTGGTATTGTCACTGGACAGCTGATTCAGAGAGTCAGGGTAATGTGCTGCGGCCAGGGTTTGAATCCTATCACGGCGGATGGTGAAATTTGAATTCACTAAATATCTGGAATTAAAAGTCTGATGATGACCATGAAACCATGTCAAAAAAACCCATCTGGTTCACTAATGTCCTTTAGGGAAGGAAATCTGCCGCCCTTGCCTGGTCTGGCCTGCATGTGACTCCAAACCCACATCAATGTGGTTGACTCTTAAATGCCCTCTGAAATGGCCGAGCAAGACACTCAGTTGTATCAAACCACTAAAGCTAATAAAATGCAATGAAACTGGATAGACCACCCGGCACTGGAAACAACAACGGCAGACTCAGCCCTGTCGACCTTGCAAAGTCCTCCTTACTAACATCTGGGGACTAGTGCCAAAATTGGGAGAGCTGTCTCACAGACTAGTCAAGCAACCGCCTGACATACTCATACTCCCAGAATCATACCTTACAGATAATGTCCCAGACACCACCATCACCATCCCTGGGTATGTCCAGTCCCACCGGCAGGACAGACCCAACAGAGGTGGTGACACAGTGGGATACAGTCGGGAGGGAGTTGCCCTGGGAGTCCTCAACATCAACTCCGGACCCCATGAAGTCTCATGGCATCAGGTCAAACATGGGCAAGGAAACCTCCTGCTGATTACCACATACCGCACTCCCTCAGCTGATGAGTCAGTGCTTCTCCATGTTGAACATCACTTGGAGGAAGCACTGAGAGTGGCAAGGGCGCAGAATGTACTCTGGGTGGGGGACTTCATTCTCCATCACCACAGACCGAGTTGACTGGGTCTGAAATGACATAGCTGCTAGACTGGGTCTGCAGCAGGTGGTGAGGGAACTAACAAGAGGGAAAAACTTGCTTGAACTCATCCTCACCAACCTGCCTGCTGCAGAAGCATCTGTCCATGACACTATCGGTAGGAGTGACCAACGCACAGTCGTTGTGGAGATGAGGTCCCGCCTTCACATTGAGGATACCCTCCATCATGTTGTTTGGCGCTACCACTGCGCTAAATGGGATAGATTTCGAACAGATCTAGCAACTCAAGACTGGGCATCAATAATGCGCTGTGGGCCATTAACAGCAGCAGAATTGTACTCAAACATAATCTGTAACCTCATGGCCCGGCATGTCCCCCACTCTACCATTACCACCAAGCCGGGGATCCACCCTGGTTCAATGAAGAGTGCAGGTGGGCATGCCAGGAGCAGCACCAGGCATACCTAAAAATGAGGTGTCAACCTGGTGAAGCTATAACACAGGACTAACAGCATAAGCAGCAAGTGACAGACAGAGCTAAGTGATTCCACAACCGACAGATCAGATCTAAGCTCTGCAGTCCTGTCACATCCAGTCATGAATGGTGGTGGACAATTAAACAACTCACTGGAGGAAGAGGCTCCACAAATATCCCCATCCTCATTGATGGAGGAGCCCAGCACATCAGTGCAAAAGATAAGGCTGAAGCATTTGCTACAATCTTCAGCCAGAAGTGCCGAGTGGATGATTCATCTTGGCCTCCTCCGGAGGTCCCCAGCATCACAGATGCCAGTCTCCAGCCAATTTAATTCACTCCACGTGAAATCAAGGAACGGCTTAAGGCACTGGATACTGCAAAGGTTTTGGGCCCTGACAATATTCCGGCAATAGTACTGAAGACTTGTGCTCCAGAACTCGCCGTGCCTCTAGCCAAGCTGTTCCAGTACAGCTACAACACTAGCATCTACCTGGCAATGTGGAAAATTGTCCAGGTATGTCCTGCATGCAAAGAGCAGGACAAATCCAACCCAGCCAATTACCACCCCATCAGTCTACTCTTGATCATCAGTAAAGTGATGGAAGGGGTCATTAACAGTGATATGAAGTGGCACTTGCTTGGCAATAACCTGCTCACAGACACTCAGTTTGGGTTCCGCCAGGGCCACTCAGCTCCTGATCTCATTACAGCCTTGGTTCAAACTTGGACAAAAGAGCCGAACTCCAGAGGCGAGGCGAGGTGAGAGTGACTGCCCTTGACATCAAGGCCGCATTTGACTGAGTGTGGCATCAAGGAACCCAAGCAAAACTGGAGTCATTGGAAATTGGGGGAAAATCTCTCCGCTGGTTGGAGTCATACCAAGCACAAAGGAAGATGGTTGTAGGTGTTGGAGGTCAATCATCTCAGCTCCAGGACATCACTGCAGGAGTTCCTCAGGGTAGTGTCCTAGACCCAACCACCTTCAGCTGCTTCAACAATGACCAACATAAGGTTAGAAGTGGGGATGTTCGCTGATGATTGCACAATGTTCAGCACCATTCACGACTCCTCAGATACTGAAGCAGTCCATGTCCAAATGCAGCAAGACCTGGACAATATTCAGGCTTGGGCTGACAAGTGGCAAGTAACATTCGCGCCACACAAGTGTCAGGCAATGACCATCTCTCACAAGAGAGAGTCTAACAATCACCCCTTGATGTTCAATGGCTTTACCATCACTGAATCCCCCGCTATCAACATCCTGGGGGTTATCATTGACCAGAAACTGAACTGGACTAGCCATATAAATACTGTGGCTACAAGAGCAGGTCAGAGGCGAGGAATCCTGCAGCGAGTAACTCACCTCCTGTCTCCCCAAAGTCTGTCCACCATCTACAAGGCACAAGTCAGGAATGTGATCGAATACTCTCCATTTGCCTGGATGAGTGCAGCTCCAGCAACACTCAAGAAGCTTGACACCATCCAGGACAAAGTAGCCCATATTATTGGCACCCCTTTCACAAACATTCACTTCCTCCACCACCGACGCATCGTAGCAGCAGTGTGTACCATCTACAAGGTGCACTGCAGGAACTCACCAAGGCTGCTTAGACAGCACCTTCCAAACCCACTACTGCTACCATCTATAAGGACAAGGGCAGCAGATAGATGGGAACACCACCACCTGGATGTTCTCTTTCAAGTAACTCACCATCCTGACTTGGAAATATATCGGCCGCTCCTTCACTGTCGCTGGGTCAAAATCCTGGGACTCCTTTCCTAACAGCACGGTGGGTGTACCTACACCACATGGACTGCAGCGGTTTAAGAAGGCAGCTCATCACCACCTTCTCAAGGGCTACTAGGGATGGGCAATAAATGCTGGCCCAGCCAGCGAAGCCCACATCGCGTAAAAGAACATAAGAACTAGGAGCAGGAGTAGGCAGTTCAGCCCCTCGAGTCTGCCCCGCCATTCAATATGATCATGGCTGATCTCATTTCGGCCTCAACTCCAATTTCCCGCCCTCTCCTCATAACCTTTCAACCTGTTACTAATTAAAAATCTCTCTCCTCAAATTTATTCAGTGTCCCGGCATCCACTGCACTCTGAGGTAGAGAATTCCACAGATTCATGACCCTTTGAGAAAAGTAATTCCTCCTCATCTCTGACTTAAACCTACCACCCCTTAGCCTAAAACTATGGCCTCTTGTTCTAGAATGCCCCACAAGGGGAAGCATGCACTCCACATCTACTTTGTCTATCCCCTTTAGCATCTTATCAATTAGCATCAATTAGATCTCCTCTCATCCTTCTAAACTCTAGCGAGTATAGGCCTAAACTGCTCAATCTCTCCTCATAAGACAAGGAATAAAAAAAAAACACTCTGGTATATCCCAAGCCCTTCATTCAACCAGAGTCTCTCAGTGCGAGTTGCATGAATAAATGTAACAGGCAAATCCCACTGAAGTCATAAAAACAGAAAGTGCTCAAAATACTCAGTCGGTCTGGCAGCATCTCTGGGGAGAGAAACAGAGTTATTGTTTCAGTCCAATGATGTTTTGTCTGAACCTGAAATGATATCTCTTTTCTTCTTTCCACTGGTACAGCTGGAGCTGCTGACTATTTCCCGCATTTTTTGTTTCAATCTCAGATTTTTAGCGTCCGCAGTATTTTGAGGTCACTTTGAAGTAATTATCTTCCCAAACAGTGTGATTGAGAGGGCTGGTATTTAGTGAGGATAGTAAGTGTGTAACGTTCTGCTTTTGTATTTGCAGTGAAAATCAAGTTCTTGTGAAACACACGGGAGGGTGTCACTGTGGGGCTGTCCGCTTCGAACTGAGGGCCTCTGCAGATTTGCACCTTCTTCACTGCAAGTAGGTGTGAAATAAATTTCATGTGGTGCAACGGATGTAATGACAAGTGTAGGAAACACAACCGGAGCAGCAGCCTATGGTAGAAGGAAGAATATGTGCAATAGATTAACTACAGGAAAGTACTAAATATAGAAGTATCAAGCAGGCAGAGGTTGGTGCAACATTGTATGCAGCATAAGTGCAATGGGTACTGGTGTAATAAGTACAGGCACGGTACTGTTGTTGTGCCTGGTGCTTAATGTGCCTGCGCAATACCTATAGGTATAGGTGCAGTAAGTGCGGGTGTAATAAGTATTTATAGAGATAAGCCAGGGCTATTTAATTTAATATCAGATATGAGGAAGCATTACTTCACAGAGAGGGTATTTGGATATTGTAATCAGTTACATGGGGAGGTGGTAGGGGAAAGGTGTTTAAGATCAAATTTCAGGTATCAAATCTGCAGGAGGATAGAATAGGCACAACTGTGAGCTCTTCTCACCTTGTGATAGTCTATACTCCATGTTCAAATAATAATAGTATGATTTTGGATAAGTGAATTTCATTACACTGAAGGTAAGGCCACCCCCTTAAAAGTTAGTAGTTGTAACTGCCCACTGGTGATCTTAATCTGTTCCTGCATATGTCAATAATCAGAGATCTGTCTCCATCTTGGACAAGAAGAAATGAAAGAGAAAAAGGATAGCTCATCCTCTGGCTACAGATTGCTCTTATTATGCCATGTTAATTGAAGGAAGTCTCTCTCTCCAACACACACCCATCATTGCTTTTTTGTCAAACCTGGGACTGTACTCTGCAGAGGGACAGGATGTGGGGAGGAAGAAACAATGGAGCTATTCATAGATATGAAGATTTGGGCACTGGTGCCAAAGTCTGAGGGAGTATTTTGTTTTTCTTAATTGTTTTCTAAATGTGGGTAGCAAGGGTAAAGCTACATTTATGACTCACCTCTGGTTCCTTGTGAACTACTGCAGCCCTTTTAGGGGATGGGGCTCCAATGGTATCATTAAGAACATCCCCCACTTCGGCAGTCCTTTGGGATTGAGCGTGACTTACTCTGGTTTGATGGGTTCTGAGATGGCCGATATGTCAGTTGCATGATCTGTAGACTCTGCCACATTTGGCGCAGGTGGTGCTTTACGGGTTGGGCTGATAAGTTGTTTGGAGGTTTGTGCACACTCTCCAATGTCTCAACTTTGCCTCTGTATGTTCCTGACAAAGTGTTTCGATGCGTTCAGTGCCTTCCTGAATGAACTGTCTAAGTTTTGGTCAGTAACATGCCAAGGACTCCCATGAGTCGCCAGGGATGTTTCCTCTGTCCTCCTGGGAGTCTCCTGCCGTGACTAAGTTCAGAATAGAGCACTTACTTTGTAAGTCTGGTGTCAGGCGTATGAATGACATGACCCACCCAAAGGAGTGGGTTTTGAGTGATTATGATGCTGGCCATGTTGGGCAGTTGATCAATGAGGGGAGGTGTTTTGTTGTGGGAGGTAGTTAGAAGAAGACCTTAGCTTTCTGGTTGTTCAGTGAAAGGCCCATTTCCCCATATGCTTTGGAGAAAGAGTCAATGACCTGGAGTTCAGTTGCTGAGTGAGCGCACACACAAGTGTCATCTGTGTACTGAAGCACAGTGACTGGGGTTGGAGTGATTTTGATTTTGGATTGCCTCCCTTTTTGAATATAGTCCTGATTACAGTGTGTCTGAGATCCCATGGCATGCAGCCCTCTGTCCAGGCAAGGAATATGAGGTTGTGCAGCTGTGCCAGGACATGTATCTCCGCTGCCTTTCAAAATTTCAGCAGGGATGCATTCTGCTTCAGAAGCTGTGTTATTTTTTTAGCTGTTGAATAGTTTTTTTCAAACTCACCCTGACCAAGGGGGTGCTGAGTCTGAGCTGACAGATCTTGGTTGAGGAGTTCTTCAAAATGTTTTCTCCAGTGAGCACTGACTGCCTCCCTGTCCTTGATGGGCTCTATTCCGTGCTTGGCACTTAGTGGGGTGGACCCTTAAGTGCCTGAGCCATTTATCATCTTGACAGTGCTAAAGAAATGTCATAGCTTGTCATTGGTGTCCACATTGTTGGATCTCCCACACTTTTCCTACCCACCATTTGTTCTATATGTCACGGGTTTTATTCTGTACCATTACCTTCATATGCATGTAGGACTGATGCTTTTTAATGGGTGCTTGGAGCACGGAGTCTCTGCTCAACAAGTAGATGGGATTCATCAAACCAGGCAACAGCAATTTTTGATATCACGGTTATGGAATTGTAGAACAGATAACTAGCAGGAATGGGGGAGATTGGACATTAGGTTTAAAAAAGGATTGGGTGAATATGCTTGGCAAAGGGCAAATAGGAATACTATTTGCAGAATGATGGTAAGGAATCTGAAGCAAAGGATGATTAGAGGTAGTGAATGATCTATCCAAAACACATTATTGTTATTCAGTCCTGCAGGGGGCGTTTTCACTCTATCCACCTAGTGCATGAAAGAAAACAGACGGAATGATACAATACAGGGGCCATTTGGCCCGTTGTGTTTGTGCCATACTTGTCTTTCTGTCTGGCTAATCTGTCCTCCAGTTGTGATTCAAAGCAATATAAGTGCAGTGAGTTACTCTGTAGTGTAGGGCAGTTGCACTCCCTCGGTACTACACAGGAGTATTGGCCCAGTCTACATTGAGTGCCATATGTCTGCACAATCTGATTTATTCTATCACTGAGTCAGACTTGATACTGTACAGATTAAACTGCTTAATTCTGTACCAAACAACATTGTGATGTGCCTTCACCAAGCTACCAACCCCTCCAGCCCCCCATCCACACTGACAATACAGGATCCTTGGCTGTGTTAATAGAGGTACAGAGTACAAAATCAAGGAAATTATGCCCCAGCCTTTATAAAACACTGGTTAGAACAGAATAAATAAAGGGGAACTATGAAATAGAGAGAAACAGTGGCAGAAGAGTTGGTACTAGGAGGATACAGATTTAAGATAATTTGAAAAGATAGCTAGCAGAGGCACAAATGGCTTCTTTCTGTCCCATAAGATTCTATTATTCTGACAAATTGCTTCTCTGTCTCAGCTGCAGTATCTGTACAAAGAAACAGATTAAAGGGTTCTTCGTTCCAGCCTCCCAGTTCAGACTCCTCATGGTAAGCTGTGTCTGCAACGAGCTGTAACTCCTTTTTATCTTCAAGAACATTGTTAGTGAATATCAACAAACAAAACACCTTCCTGCTGCATTAGCCAGTCTCTAGTTCCAAGTGTGTTTACCCGCTTGCACAATCGTGTGCCAAGGTGTCCAGGTGTGCTGTGAGATGTGTATTTTCTACAAAGTGTACCTCCAAATGTGACAATAGCACCCAGGTTTTGGAAAATAGATGATTACTTCAGGTGCTTCATCCCTCTGTGTGAAAGTCTCTAGTCTCACACTAGTATGAACTTGAGCATTAATAAATCAGACCCCTGAGATCTCGGTGAGGCAGCATTATGTCGCCTCGATTCTGAGATTTCTACAACCCAACCCCCCCACCCCGCCCGTGTCCCCTCTTTCTTATTTGCTCAGGTTGTGGGTGATAGAATCATGGTTACAGTACAGGAGGCCATTCAGCCCGTCATGTCCATGTTGGCTCTCCATAAGAGCAACTCGCCTAGTCTCACTCCACACCTTTTTCTTCAGTTCTCTTTTGAAGACCACAATTGAATCAGCCTCCACCACACCCTCAGGCAGTGCATTTCAGATTCGAACAACTCACTGCATGAAAAAAATTTTCCTTGTGTCGCTGTGCTTCTTTTGCCAATCACTTTAAATTAGTGTCCTCTGGTCTCAACCCTTCTGCCAATGGGAACAGTTTCTCCCTATGTACTCTGTCCAGACCCCTCATGATTTTGAATACCTCGGTCAAATCTCCTATTACTCTTCTCTTAATTTTCCAAGGAGAACACTCCAGCTTCTCCAGTCTATCTACGCAACTGATGTTCTTGATTCCTGGAACCATCCCCTTGAATCTTTTCTGCACCCTCTCTAATGTTTTTGCATCCTTCCTAAAGTGTAGTTCCCAGAATTAGACTCAATACTCCAGTAGAGACCAAAGCAGAGTTTTATAGAGGTTTATCATAAAGGCCTCGCTTTTGTAGTCTATTTCCCAGGATCCCGTATGCTTTATTAACTGTTCTCTCAACTTGTCCTGCAACCACACAGATCTGTGCACATATAGTCCCTCTGCTCCCACACCTCCTTTAGAATCATACCCTTTGTTTTATATAGGCCTGAATTTCACGCTCTGCCCCTGGTGAGTTTTTAGGCGGAGGGGGAGCTTGAAATAGCACGAATGGGCTTCTCGCTGGGTTCCCGCTTGCCCTGACTTCTCAGCAATTTTACGTTGGGATGGGCGAGGCCTCGGACAGACTGCCCCTCCTTGCCCCAATTGAGGCCTTTAAGTGACGTAATTATTGACCACTTAAGGGCTGTTTCTCAGCCAGCCTCAATTTTTAGGCTGGCAAGAGGAGTTCCCAAGTTTGGGTGAAGCCTGAAACTAATCAGGTTTAGGGTGGGCGGGCGGAGGGGTGCCTCCATCAGATGCCCCCTTCTAAGTTTGGACGCCCCTCCTTTAAGATCCAGTGGCTGCTGGACTTCCCTGCCCGCCAGCCTCTCCCCTGACACCCCAATCTGCCACTATTCCCCACCCCCCCAATGCCTTCCCTACCCTCCCCTCCCCGCCCTGAGACCCCGAAACTTCACCTTTCCGTGCACTCCTGGGACTTAGGCTCCATGGACTGCATGAAGCTCCGCTTCTGTCCACTGCAGGGACTAGATAGCTGCCAGCCAATATGATTGGCCGGCAGCTCTTTAAGGTGGTTTTTCCTCCCAAGTGAGGGGCAGAAGTCCTGCCCGCAGCCAATTAATGTTCATTGGAGCGTGAAATGGCTGCGGGGCAGATGGTGTTGGTGGGGACGTGTTCCCTGCTGATTCTTCAGATGGTGGGAAAGGAAACCTTAATATCCTGGCCATTGTCTCTCCGCGTTCTTCCTACCAAAATGAGGCACTTTGTACTTCTCTGCATTAAATTTCATCTTCTACTTGTCCATTCATTCCACCAGCCTATTTCCTTTCGAAATTTAACACTATCCTCCTCATAATTCACAATACTTACTAGTTTTGTGTCAACTGCAAATTATGAAATTGTGCCCTCTACACCCAGGTCTAGGTCATTAATATATATTGAGAAAAGCAGCAGTCTTAACACTGATCCCTGGGGAGCTGCACCATGTACTTCTCCCCCCCGCCCAGTTGGAAAAAAGAACAGCTGTTCACCACTACTCTCTCTTTCCTGTCATTCAGCCAATTTTGTATTCGTGCTGCTACTGTCCTTTTTATTCCATGAACTCTAATTTTGCAGACAAGCCTGCTATGTGGCACTTTATCAAGTGTTTTTTTTTGGAAGCCCACATACACCACATCAATCACATTACCCTCAGCAACCCACTCTGTTAACCTCATCAAAAGATTCCAGCAAGTTAGTTAAATACAATGATGTTGGCAAAGTTGTGATTATTGCCCCACTGCCCCATGGGCCTTCACCTTGAACCATTGCTCTCAGTACGCTGATGCTCTCAGTACGCTGATGCTCTCAGTACGCTGATGCTCTCAGTACGCTGATGCTCTCAGTATGCTGATGCTCTCAGTACGCTGATGCTCTCAGTATGCTGATGCTTCTCCCATGGTGGAATTGGGTAGCATTTTAATTTAGTAATGGTAAAGAAATATCTTTCTATGGACGGTTCGGGATGGCGTTCCCAAGATGCTGCAGTGCATCCTATAGATTGTACACACTACAGTCACAATGCACTGATGCTTGCTAAAGATTCTAGGGACAGAGAAGCTGATTAAGTGGGCTGTTACTGTAGTGCTACTCTGGTTAGTCTCATCCAAGTGAGTGGTGAGTATTGCTAATCTGGTTAGTCTCATCCAAGTGAGTGGTGAGTATTGCTACTCTGGTTAGTCTCATCCAAGTGAGTGGTGAGTATTGCTACTCTGGTTAGTCTCATCCAAGTGAGTGGTGAGTATTCCATTGCACCCCTGACTTGATTCTTGTTAATGGTGGATTACATGGGATATACAGCACAGAAACAAGCTGTTCGGTCCAACCAGTGCATGCTGGTATTTACGCTCCGCTCGAGCCTCCTTCCGTCTTTTCCCATCTAAATCTGGGTACTGGTCTCTTTCTGGTAAATTGCTGAGCAGACCATTCTTCATTTAAGCCTGGTAAGGAGTGTTAGCGGGGTATGGAACTGTGGGGGGTAATCAGTCATATCTGCCCCTGTCCTTAGCCAGTGTCCACATAAGCAGACTTTTCATAAGAGGTCATTGGATAGATCTCAGAAAAGAAAGACCCTGCAAGTGTACAACATCTTATAAGGATGTTCCAAAGTGCTTCACACCCAGTCAGTTGCTTTTTGAAATCTAATCACTGTTGGATTGAAACTGAACAGCAGCACCCCCAGTTTATTTTCTTTATCCTATCCATTATCACTTCCCAAGCTGAGCTCACTTGATTCAGCAAAGACTAGGATGTGAATATGGGACCTTGTGATCCATATTGTTCAGCTTCTCCCTAACTTAAGGTAACCGTCGGCCTTTTAAACAATTTAAAACAGAAATGTAATAATTTATGAATAGCATATGCTGGTTTCAGTGACAGACATTGAAAATTATTCCATGCTTCTGCGATCTATGGAACTGTGTGAATTGCTTATGCTTCTGACAAATTATCTCAAACAGCTGACTTAATTATGTTCAAATTGCCTGAAGTTTCAAAACAGAAGTGAAACACTGATTAAGATTCAGTTATTCATTGTCAGGTCTTGAATTCAATCAGAATGATCTTTGTTTGCAGGGAGCTGACAATTTAACTGTTTACACATTCAACACGAAGCAAGCAAAACATACTTTCTGCAAAATATGTGGAGTGCAAAGTTTCTACACACCTCGCTCCCACCCTAATGGATATGGTAGGGAAAATAAATCATTATGTATGCGCATGTCAATTTCACAACAACTGATTTATAAAATCTTGCGTACAAAATGTTATCAGATACTTTTGAAGCACCAATTAAATTCCATGTATGGAATGGCACTTTCCCAACAAGAATTCCTGTGGGTTCATGAGGACCATCATAGATACAGAGAGGTGACAACATGGAAACAGGCCATTCATATGAACATACAAACAAGGAGCAGGAATAGGCCATTCAGCTCCTCAAGCCTGCTCCACCATTCAATAAGATCATGGCTGATCTGATTGTGGCCTCAACTCTACATTCCGCCTACCTCCAATAACCTGACCAATATCCTGTGTTGGTCAAGAATCTATCTACCTCTGCCTTAAAAATATTCATTGACCCTGCCTCCACCGCTCTCTGGGGAAGAGAGGTCCAAAGATTCACAAAGAAAAAAGAATTCTTCTCATCTGTCTTAAATGGGAGTCCCCTTATTTTTAAACTGTGTCCCCTAGTTCTAGTCTCTACCACAAGGGGAAATATCCTCTCTGCAACCCTGTCAAGTCCTCTCAGGAGCTTATATGGTTCAATAAGATCACCACTCATTCTTCTAAACTCCAATGGATACAGACCCAGCCTGTCCAACTCATAAGACAACAGTCCCAGCTCAGGAATCAGTTGAGTGAACCTTCGTTGAACTGTTTCTAACACATTTATATCCTTTCTTAAATGAGACCAGAACTGTACACAGTACTCTGGATGTGGTCTCACCAATGCCCTGTACAACTGCAGCAAAATTTTCCTACTTTTATATTCCATTCCCCTTGCAATAAACAGCAACATTCCAGTTGCCTTCCTAATCACTTGCTGTACCTGCATACTAACTTTTCCTGATTCATGTACCAGGACACCCAGATCCCTCTGTACCCCAAGAGTTCTGCAATCTGTCTCCATTTAAATAACATGCTGCTTTTTTATTATTTTCATTCGGCCCAACCAGTCTGTCTCAGTGTTTACCTTCTACATGAGTAAATAGTCCTAATCAAGTTTACCCATTCTGTGCCCATTTTCCTTCATCCACCTCTCCAATCTAAACTTTAACGTCGATGTAGATTCTACTTCAACCACAAACCCCGGACATGAACTCCACAGCCTCTCAGTTGTGTGTGTGAAGAAATTTCTCTGTCCTCTGCTCTAAAGTTTTTTAATTTAATCTTGTATTTGCGGCCCCTTGATCTGGACCCTCAAAAACTAGAAACTGTCTGCTTCTACCCACTTTGTCCCATCCGTTCATCATTTTAAACACTGTATTGGCTGTAATTTGCAATGTTCTACTGATAAAAGCCCCAATTTTCAAATTTATTTTTTATTTCTGGAAATCTGTTGTCTCAGATCTTGTTGGTTGACATTGATAGGTTTCTTTTGAAACACTCATGTATTTTCACCGCTGCTGATGTTAAATCTCGTGTCCAATTCCCTTGATTCAAGTTGCTTGAGTCCAAGGTTCTGCTGGACCTCCGGTACTGGTGCTATATCTGTGTTACAACTCCTGGCATGGCATTTCCTGCATTCCTCTTGCCTCTTTTTAATGGTTGATCCCATTTGCAATGTAACTCTGTCCTGCAGTCACAGCCATATGTCGAGTCTATCCTTCTGCTTCGCTCTTGCTCACGTTTATTGGTTACTTCATTTATTAAATCAGCTGTGTTTTCTATCTGTAGTTGTGATGGCTTACTGCCTGGATGAAGGTACTGTAAACAGCGTCACTGTGGAACAATTCAATGGCAAGGACTGGGAGAAAAGCATGAAGGAGAACAAGGCCTTACAGAATTTGCCTAAGTAATAAGTTAAGCTACTTGACATACACCTTATTAACATGAACTGAATGGTGTGAACATTCAGGCTTCATTCAGATCATCAAACTCTGGTTACTCATGTTCCTATCCTGCTGCTGGGCTTGCAAATATACTGCTAGGATGGCTGAAACCTCAGGCTGGATTTTACAGGGTGCTGTGGTCCCTGTCCCCTGGCTAAAAAGTTGGAGGGGCGGCTGGGTGTGGGGGGGACCCTGCCCAGGACACTGCCAGCTGCCTCGCAGCCATTTGACTTGCTTTAAGCCAGTCAACACTTCCACCGCTGTCAGCCAGTTGGATGACTGGCAGCTCTGCAGTTCCAATAGTGCCATATTTGAGATGTGGCCACTGCTGGGACTACAGGCAAAGATAGTGCTGCACTGGAGCTGGACTTCAAATTATGTCCAGGCCCCAACAACAGCAGGGAGGGGCAGGTGATGAGTGCGGGGTGACAGAGGTCCCCCCCCACCCCTCCCCCTTGCAATTAAAGCTTCCGGGCTACCTGCTTGATGTGGGCCTCACCCCTGTCTTGGGTGAAATAGCGACGGGGGTCGGATTAAATAGCCACTTCAGAACCTCAATAGGCCCAAGGGTGTGCAGGCCACCCGATGACTCTTCCACTCACCATAAAATTTGAGACAGGTTGGGGAGTGTGGGTAAGTGGTGGTTAGGCCACCTGCTGTATTTTTATTAGCTCTTCCTGCCCGAAAGGGGGTGGCCTTCCCTCATGTCTTCAAACCTGATGGCGATGCAGTGTAAAATCCAGCCTCTGGAAGATTTAGTAAGATTACTGCAGCTATCCATTCACACCAAAATCAGATTTAAAACAATCACAGATACAGAAGGTCATGCACACATACATCACCCTAACATGGACAACACAAGCCAAGCCTGAGACAACACGCAGCCTAACTATTTTAAAATGCTACAAACTTGGATGTGTAACCATTGTCAAAATTAAATAAATTATAAAGCAACACTATTTCTCAGTCTTTCTGTTACCCCGGGTATATTGAAGGGTGGGGAGTGGGTGGAGTGGTGTTGCTGCTGATATAACAAATAGCACAGACTGTGCAAAGGACATAACTATTACACGTGGTCTTACATGAGTGAAACAATGTTAGAGCAAGGATGGTCTGTTATGTTGATGAGTTGATTGAGGTAAAACCGATTTCTATTGATGGATAGTGTGAGCGCATGGCCTCAGGAAACTAATGGCTCTTACTGTGAATCTGTACTGGGGATAAGCTGCCCCATATGCTGTCTGATAGTTCATTTGGTTGCTGCCGTCCTGTACCTGATGAAATGGTGGGCACGTAGGTCAGGGAGAGGGGGGTTTCATTCCCAAGCACCTTGATTTTGTTCTAGTATATTTTTCTATTTTCCTGAGACTATGACGACGAAGGGTTTAATTGTAGTTAGGGTTATTATTACATCGGAAAACCCTCCATGTCACTTTGCTTGTTGCATGGCACATAAATCTTTAAATTGTTTAAAATCAGAATAAAGCCATTCCTGCTGGGTGGCCTAGGCTATAATTCCTCTGTGTGTTTGCACCATGGTAACGATAGTGATTACTGGTGCTCTGCTGTGGTGCCACAGTGTAAACCACTTGCTGCATATACACTGCAAACTGCTTTGCCAGCTTCTCTCAATCCCACAAGTCATGGCTAGAGTATGTTACAGGTAGAGGTAGGAAGCAGTAAAGTGTTCTAAAATTAGAGGAGACATATCTCAAAAGAAATTCATACATAGCATGAGAGTGGCCGAGCAGATAAAACAGCACGAGAGGAAGGAGAAGATAAAACAGTGCGGGAGCGGCCGAGCAGATAAAACAGCTGGTGATCCCCCAGAGCGGGACCGGGAGGCAGTGTGAGAGGAGCGACGGCCTTGGTCAGATTTAAAAGGAGCGGGAGCTGGACTCGGGGCTGAAAGCAGTCCGAGGACAGAGTGAGAGTTCCAGGGAGACTCAGGGCTGAAATCAGCGCGAGGATGTCACGATTCAAAAAGTGGTATGATGCAGGGGAGGCAGCTGACTGGTAAGTAGGGTTAGGTGAGTACTTCCACCTACCAATTAAACTGCTGTAGTCCATTAGCTTAAACAAAATAAGGGGAGGACCTTGGACTGTAGGGGAGTGTTTGGAGTGGAATAAGGCCCCTAGTATAACTAGTTTTCTTTAAAGTAACTAATGAGCTTAATCTAAAGGAAAGTCATGGCAGCAAAGCTTGCACCTGTGATATGCTCCTTCTGTGCTACGTGGGAAGTCATCGACACTTCCAGTGTCCCTGGCGACCATGTGTGCAGGAAATGTGTCCAGCTGCAGCTACTGGCTAACAGCATTTCGGAGTAGAGCAGGGTGACCAAGGATGGGAACTGAACATCCAGGGATACTCAATATTTAGGAAGGACAGACAAATAGGTGCATTCACTGTGGAGCATGCGCGATGCTGAGATTATCGTGGACAGCATGTTCAGTGAGGTGGTCACACCGCAGGTAAAGACTGAACAGGCAGAAAGAGGATGGTGACTACCAGGCAGAATAGAGGAAGGCAGGTAACACAGGAGTCCCCTGTGGCCGCCCCCTCTCTAACAGATATACTGTTTTGGATACTGTTGGGGGAGATGACTTCTCAGGGGAAAACAGCAGGAGCCAAGTCAATGGCACCATAGAAGGCACTGCTGCACAAGAGAGTAGGATGAAGAGTGGCAGGGCTATAGTAATAGGAGATTCAATAGTAAGGAGAACAGAAAGGCGTTTCTGCGATCGTAAAAGAGACTCCAGGATGGTATGCTGCCTCCCTGGTGCCAGGGTCAGGTGTCTCAGAGAGGCTGCACAGCATTCTGAAGGGGGAGGGTGAACAGCCAGTGGTTGTGGTACATATTGGTACCAACAACATAGGTTAAAAAAAAAGGGATGAGGTCCTACAAGCTGAATATAGGGAGTTAGGACATAAATTAACAAGTAGGACCTCAAAGGTAGTAATCTCAGGATTACTACCAGTGCCAAGTGCTAGCGAGAGTAGAAATAACAGGATATATCAGGTGAATACATGGCTGAAGAAATGGTGTAGGGGGGAGGGATTCAGATTCCTGGGACATTGGAACTGGTTCAGGGGAAGGTGGGACCAGTATAAACAGAATTTGTTGCATCAGGGCAGGACCGGGATCAATGTCCTCGGGGGAATGTTTGCTAGTGCAGTCAGGGAGGGTTTAAACTAGAATGGCAGGGGGATGGGAACCTGAGCAGGGAGACAGAGGAGGGGGAAACAAGGATAGAAACAAAAGGCAGAAAAGTAAGAAGCAAAAGTGGAAGGTGGAAAAAACAAGGGTAAGAAACAAATAGGGTAAGAAACAAATGGGGTCATAGTGCAAAATAAAGCTAAGATGACTAACAAGTTTAAAAAGACAAGTCTAAAGTCATTGTATCTTAATGCGCTGAACATTTGAATTAACAGCGTAAATAGATATAAACGGTTATGATATAGTTGCAATTATGGAGACATGGCTGCAGGGTGACCAAGGATGGGAACTGAACATCCAGAGGTATTCAATATTTAAGAAGGACAGACAAATAGGGAAAGAAGGTGGGGTAGCATTGTTAGTAAATGAGGAAATCAGTGCAAAAGTGAAGAAGGATATTGATTCGGGAAATCATGATATGGAATGTGTTTGGGTGGAGATAAGAAACACCAAGGGGCAGAAAACATTGGTGGGCTTGTCTATAGGCCACCAAACAGTAATGGAGATGTAAGGGAAGACATTAAGCAGGAAATTATAGACGCATGAAATAAAGGTACAGCTGTAATCGTAGGTGACTTTACATAGAGATTGGACAAACCAAACTAGCAATAATACTGTAGAGGAGGATTTCCTTGACTGTGTACGTGATGGTTTTTTTAGACTAATACATTGAGGAACCAACTAGAGAGCAGGCTATCCTAGACTGAGTATTGTGCAATGAGAAAGGATTAATTAACAATCTTGTTGTGCAGGGTCCCTTGGGGAAGTGCGACCATAAAATGATAGAATTGTTCATTAGGATGGAGAGTGAAGAAGTTGAGTCCAAAACTAGGGTCTGAATCTAAATAAAGGGAACTACGAGGGTATGAGGTGAGAGTTGGTAATGATCAATTGGGGAACCTTACTAAAAGGGTTGACAGTGGATAGGCAATGGCTAATATTTAAGGAACGTATGCATGAATTACAACATGAATTACAATTATTCATTCCTGTCTGGCGCAATAGTAAAACAGGAAAGGCAACTCAACCATGGCTTACAAAAGAAATTAGGGGTAGTATTAGATCCAAAGAGGAGACATATAAAATTGTCAGAAAAAGCAGCAAGCCTGAGGATTGGGAGCAGTTTAGAATTCAGCAAAAGTGGACAAAAAGATTGATCAAGAAGGGGAAAATGGAGTATGAGAGTAAACTTGCAAGTAACATAAAAACTGACTGCCAAAGCTTCTATAAATATGTGAAGAGAAAAAGATTAGCGAAGACAAATGTAGGTCCCTTACAGTCAGAAATGGGGGAAATTACAATGGGGAACAAAGAAATGACAGAAGAATTTAACACATATTTTGGTTCTGTCTTTACAAAAGAGGGCACAAATAATTTCCTAGAAATGTTAGGGAACCAAGGGTCTAGTGAGAGGGAGGAATTGAAGAAAATCAATATTAGTAATAAAATGGTGGTGGAAAATTAATGGGGTTAAAGGCTGAAAAATCCCCAGGGCTTGATAATCTACATCCTAGGGTACTAAAGGAAGTGGCCCTGGAAATATTGGATGCATTGGTGGTCATCTTCCAAAATTCCATATACTCTGGAGCAGTTCCTACAGATTGGAGGGTGGCAAATGTAACCCCACTATTTAAAAAGGAGGGACAGAAAAAACAGAGAATTACAGACCAGTTAGCCTAACATCAGCAGTGGGGAAAATGCTAGCTTCTATTATAAAAGACGTAGTAACAGAACAGAGGGGATCAAAGGTTACGGAGAGAAGGCGGGAGAATGGGGTTGAGAAACTTATCAGCCATGATTGAATGGCGCAGCAGACTCGATGGACCGAATGGCCTAATTTCTGCTCCTATGTCTTATGGTCTTATGGTCAAACACTTGGAAAGCATTAACAGGATTAGACAAAGTCAGCATGGGTTTATGAAAGGGAAATCATGCTTAACTAATCTACTGGAGTTTTTTGAGCTTGTAACTAGAATAGATAAGGGAGAACCAGTGGATGTGGTGCATTTGGATTTTAAGAAGGCTTTTGATAAGGTCCCACGTAAGAGGCTAGTGGGCAAAATTAAAGCACATGGGATCAGGGGTAATATACTGGCATGGATTGAGAATTGGTTGACAGGCCGGAAACAGAGCGTGGGAATAAATGGGTCTTTTTCCGGATGGCAGGTGGTGACTAGTGGTATACCGCAGGGATCAGTGCTTAGGCCCCAGCTAATCACGATATATATAAATGACTTGGATGAGGGAACCAAATGCAATATTTCCAAGTTTGCTGATGACACAAAACTGGGCGGGGTTGTGAGGAGGATGCAAGGAGGCTTCAGGGTGATTTACACAAGTTGTGTGTGTAGGCAAACACATGGCAGATGTAGTGTAACGTGGATAAATGTGAAGTTATACACTTCGGTGTGAAAAACAGAAAAGCAGGGTATTATTTAAATGGTGATATATTGAGAAATGTGGATGTACAAAGGAATCTGGGTGTCCTTGTACCCAGTCAATGAAAGTAAATAGGCAGGTGCAGCAAGCAATTAGGAAGGCAAATGGTGTGTTGGTCTTCATTGCAAGAGGATTTGAGTTCAGAAGTAGTTACACAAGGCCTTGGTGAGACCACACCTGGAGTATTGCGGCAGTTTTGGTCTCCCTACTTAAGAAAGGATATACTTGCCGTAGGGGGAGTGCAGCGAAGGTTCACTAGGCTGATACTGGGGATGGCAGGACAGTATGAGGAGAGATTGGTTCAACTGGGCTTGTACTCACTAGAGTTTAGAAGGATGAGGGGGGGATCTGATTGAAACGTATAAAATTCTAACAGGGCTAGACAGACTGGATGCAGGGAGGATGTTTCTCCTGGTTGTGGACTCTAGAACCAGGGGCCACAGTCTCAGGATACAAGGCAGGCTATTTAGGGCAAAGATGAGGAAGAATTTCTTTACTCAGAGGGTGGTCAACCTGTGGAATTCTCAGCCACAGAAGGCTGTGGAGGCCAGATCACTGAGTATATTCAAGAACGAAATTTATAAATTTTTGGATATTAGAGGCATCAGGGGTATGGAGGGAAAGCGGGAATATGGCGTTGAGATAGAGGATCAGCCATGATCCTATTGAATGGTGGAGCAAGCTCAAAGGGCCGAATGGCCTACTCCTGCTAGTTTCAATGTTTCTATAGCAATCAATTTAATCCATGCAGTTTATTTAAGTTAAAGGATTCAATTACCACCAGGTCCATTACGTTAAAAGTGTAAGAAATTATGGCCTTTAATTATAGGGTATTTTTTGCATAGCAGGCTAGCTAAACAGCATTAATTAGTGCATCATATCTAAACTGTTGCTTCTTAATAAACTGTCTTAAAATTACCTACGAATAGTCAATTGCCTATCTTAGGTACCCCCTGAATCCAAAATATTACAAAAGTCTTTGCCAGCATCAAGCTACCATTAGCTAAACCTTAGCTCCTGTGCAGTTCCTGACAGAACTGTTTATTATTCAGATACAAAGGAATAAGAGCAATTATCCAAAAAAAGGAAAAACACAATCGCAGGATCCCCAGCAGCAATTAAAATCATGGCTAGAGTTTCAGCTATCATATTTCTATGTAATTCCATGGAAGGTTTGTTCATATATTTTAGCCCAGTCTCTAATATGATTTCCAGGCAGCAGCATCTTCTCAAACTGATCTCCAGCAGCTTAAGGGCATACAACAGAAAGGGAGTTGTCATCAAATGTTCACTGTGACATTAAGTGGAAGGTGTTTATAAACATGTAACGGGAAATGTACAGGTAGAGGTGACGGAACCATAGTAGCTGGCTCTGGTGACAGTACATGGCTTTCTGTGAAAAGAAAAAACTATTAATCTCTCATTCATTCATGGGATGTAGGCCAGCATTTATTGCCCATCCCTAATTGCCCTTGAGAAGGTGGTGGTGAGTTGCCTTGAACTGCTACAGTCCATATGCTGTAGGTTCCAGGTCCAAAATATTACAAAAGTTTTTGCCAGCATCAGGCCACTGAAAGAGATCATAGCAATCAGGATGGCCACAGTGTTAACATCAATTGTTGGGATTTCCTACCAGCATCATCATGGCAGCACCATCAACACTCACGAACACCTTTTCAGGGGTACAGCACAGGGTTAGATACAGAGTAAAGCTTCCTCTGCACTGTCCCCATCAAACACTCCCAGGACAGGTACAGCACAGGGTTAGATACAGAGTAAATCTTTCTCTACACTGTCCTATCAAACACTCCCAGGACAGGTACAGCACGAGGTTAGATACAGAGTAAAGCTCCCTCTACACTGTCCCCATCAAGCACTCCTGGGACGGGTATAATTTACTGCCACTGTCTACCAAGTTACACAAGATTTAAACCATTAATCTAGAGGTTAAAGGAATACTATTCTATTGAACTGTGCTATTCTGTTTGTGTGCAGACCATAATGGTTTTAATGGCTTCAGACAACTTCCTAGGGGTTATAGCCCAATCAAACCAAAACTGGGGTTCTGAATATCTCAGGCCTCCCTTAGGATTGTGGACACCCAACCACAACATTCATAGAAATTCCCACTGGTGAATGGTGGTGGGAGGGGGTGGTGGGTGGCAGCGGCAGTGGTTGCAGTTACAGACAGAGATGCCTGGCACATGAATAACACTGGGAGTTAGGGATTCAAATACAGTCAGAGCCCAGCCATTGTTTGAACCCAGTTCCTGACCCTTAATGTTTATGACTTGTTTAGGTTTTGCCTGATTGCACCTTTTCAAAAACTATCAGAAATCTGATGATGAAACAGTTCGCACTGTTGCTTCCATTTACCTTTGCCTGTTGATATTCCCAACTGTGTAATATATACATCACATAGTGGGGCCTCAGCCAGCTGATCGGCAGGTCCAGGATGGAGATATATTTCCGGAGAACATTTGTGGATTGGAGTACAAGAGCTTGGCACCCTGGAAAGGAGCAGAAACAATCCAAATGAATGGTGGATACATACGGGCAGAGGGGTTGCTCTGCTTATTTGTGGCCCTCGTCTCCACAGTGATGGCTTCCACATACTGAGTCCATCCCTAGTTAGAAGGCCAGCAGAGCTTACATTATTGAGCCCCTGCTGCTGTCTACCATGTCACTAATCTTTGGAGCACACCTGAGCTCCTGTGCGATACAGTCAAGAGTCTTCAGCTAACAAGGAAGCTCCATCTCACCAAAAACACACTTCTGTAAATAAATTGCATTCAGAAGTTTTGGTAGTATCTCTGCTGTTTGTTATGGCATTATGGGTTTTGTAGTTATCAGCAACAAATTAGACTGGAAAACCAGAAACTTTCCTGGACAATTATAACATATAGATATAAATGACCATAATGACCTAGAATTCAACAGTGTCAATGTATTGAGTGTTGTAGCTAGTATCAAGTGAAATGGCCACATTGTGCCATCACTTCAGAGGTTGCACTCTCATGAATTAGTACTTTAGGCCTGGGAATATTCTAATGTTGCGTAAACATTTTAAACATGAAGTAAAAATAATTCAGCAGCGTGCTCTTGGGAAGATCATGGGTCACCGATTACTCATTGAGGCAAAATACTAATGGCAACTGTGCAATAGTTAGAAGGCACTGAGGAAGGTTGACTGCTGAACTTTCATTAAAGTTTCACTTTGGTGGATGTACGAGACAAACAATGCTCTTACCATTGGGCAGTTTCTTCTCTGAGTGAAGTTTCCTGTGAACATGCAACAGAAACACTGGAATCAGAATTTTACAGACCGTTCAGTCAATCACACTTGTGCTACCTCTAAAACAGGTGTCTATTTAGTCTCGTTCCACATACTCTTAGATACAGCAACACTTGCCTGATAATGTCAGTTACATTTTCACACAAAGGGTCGTGGCAATATGAAACTTGCTCCCCAAAACCCTGTTGATGCTGGGATCAACTGAAATTTTCAAGATTGAGATCGGTAGATTTTTATTGGCTAAGTGTATCAAAAGATATGGAGCAAAGACAGGGATGATTTGATTGAAAGACGGAACAAACTCAGAGGCTGAATTGCCTCTTCATATTCCTCTGTTCATTCAATTTTTCTGTCAACTGTTGCAACGTAATTGCAAACCTCCCATCCCCCAAAGTGATTATACTCTCTCTTGTAGCTCACTGCCCTCCTATCCTCCCTCAATTTCTCCTTCCAGGTAGACTCCCTTATCCACATTCCTGCCACTGGAAACAGTTTCTTCTTCTTATTTACTCTATCAAAACATTCATAATTCTGAACAATCTATCAAACCTACTTTTAAACTTAGCAGGCCTGGCAGCATCGGCGGAGAAGAGTACAGTTGACGTTTCGAGTTCTCATGACCCTTCAACAGAACCAGTTCTGTTGAAGGGTCATGAGGACTCGAAACGTCAACTGTACTCTTCTCCGCCGATGCCGCCAGACCTGCTGAGTTTTTACATGTATTTTTTATTTTTTGTTTTGGATTTCTAGCATCCACAGTTTTTTGTTTTTATCTACTTTTAAACTTCTCTGCTGTAAGAACAACCCCAATTTCTCCCATAACTGAAGTCCCACATTCCAGGTACCATTTTGGTAAATCTCATCTGCACCTTCTCTCAGGCCTTGACATCCTAAAGTGTGGTGTCTGGAGTTAAACACATGAATATAGAAGGCCCAGAGGGCAAGTGAAGAAACTTAATAAGAAAAGCAAGGAGAGAGCATGAAAAGAGGCTGGCAGCGAATAAAAAAAGGAATCCCAAGGTCTTTTACTAACATGTAAATAATAAAAGGATGGTAAAAGAAAGGGTAGGGCCGATTAGAGACAAAAAAGGGTCTAGCATGTGGAGGCTGGAGAAATAGGGGAGGTGTTGAAAGAGTACTTTGCATCTGTCTTTACAAAGGGAGAACTTGATACTCAGGCCAAGGTGAGGGAAGAGGTAACTGGTACACTAGAAGTACTTACAATCAAGAGGAAGGTGGTTTTAGAAAGGTTATCTTTACATAAAATAGATAAGGTACCAGGACCAGATAAGATGCATCCAAGGATACTGAGGGAGGTGAGAGTGGAAATTGCAGAGGCACTAGTGATAATCTTCCAGTCTTCCTTAGACAGAGGGGAGGTGCCAGAGGACTAGAGAACTGTGAATGTTACACCCTTGTTCAAAAAGGGATGCAAGGATAAAGCTGGCAACTACAGGCCAGTCAGTTTGACCTTAGTGGTAGAGAAACTTCTGGAAACTATAGTACAGGATGAAATCAATAATCACTTAGACAAGTGCAGGATAATTAAGGAAAGCCAGCATGGATTCATCAGAGGAAAATTGTGTTTAACTAACTTGCTGGAGTTTTTTTGAGGAGGTAACAGGGAAGGTTGATAAAGGAAACGCTGGTGATATGGTGTATATGATTTTCAAAAGGCATTTGATACAGTGCCATACAACAGACTTGTGAGCATAATTCTAGGTCATGGAATAAATGGGAAAGTAGGGAAAGAAATTGGCTGAGTGACAGGAAACAGAGAGTAGTGATTAATGGTTGGTTTTCAGATTGGAGGAAGGTTTGTAGTGGAGTTCCCCAGGGGTCAGTGTTGGAACACTTGCTCTTCCTGATATATACATTAATGACCTTGCCTGTGGTGTCCAGGGGATGATTTCAAAATTTGTAGATGATATGAAGATTGGAAATGTTTCAACCGTGATGAGGATAGTCTTGAACTTCAAAAGGATATTAGACATGTTGGTGGATTGGGCAGACAAAGTGGCAGATGAAGTTCAATGCAGAAAAGTGTGAGGTGATTCGCTTTAGCAGGAAAGATATGGTGAGACAGTATAAAATAAAGGGAGAGCCTCTAAAGGAGGTGCAGGAACAGAGGGACGTCGGTGTATATATACATAGGTCATTGAAGATGGCAGGGCATGCTGAGAGAGCAGTTAATAAAGTATATAACCTTCATTAATAGGGGCATTGAGTACAAGAGTAAGGAGGTCCATGTTGAACTTGTATAAGACACTAGTTAGGGCTCATCTGGAGCACTGTGTCCAATTCTGGGCGCCATACTTGAGGAAGGATTTGAAGGCATTGGAGAGAGTACAGAGGAGATTCACAAGAATGATTCCTGGGATGAAGAACTGTAGCTATGAGGATAGATTGGAGAGGTTGGGACTGTTTTCCTCAGAGAAAAGAAGCTGAGAGGATTCAAGATCCTGAGGGGTGTGGAGAGGGTAAATAATGAGAAACTGTTCCCACTCAAGAGAACATCTAGAACTAGAGGGCACAAATTCAAAATCATTGGCAAAAGGAGTAATTGTGGTGTGAGGAAAAATTTTTTCACCCAGAGGGTGGTTGGAGTCTGGAACAAACTTCCTGAAAGGGTGATGGAGGCAGGTTTGATCGAGGTATTCAAAAGGGAATTGGACTGCTACCTGAAAAGAGAGAATATGCAAGGTTACGGGGATAAGGTAGGAGAGTAGGACTATGTGGAATGCTCTTTCAGAGAGCCAGTGCAGACTTAATGGGCTGAATGGCCTCCTTCTGCTTGTAAAGATACTGTGATACATTACTCCAAGTGCCTAGCAATTGTTTTATAAAGGTTTAGCATAACTTCTTTGTCTTTGTACTCTGTACCTCTGTTTAAAAAGCGAAAGATCCAGTTAGTTTGTTTTTAAAAACAGCTTTCTTAACACGTCCTGCCACCTTAATAGCTTTGTGTACATATGCCTCCCAGGGTCCCTCTGTTCCTGCAGCCATTTAAAAATTGTGTCATTTTAAAAAATTCATTCACGGGATGTGAGCTTCGCTGGCTGAGCCATCATCTATTGCCCATCCCTAGTTGCCCTTGAGAAAACAGTAATTTAGGTTATATTGCCTCTCCTCATTCTTCCTACTAAAATGTATCACTTCTCACTTTTCTGTTAAATTTCATCTGCCCATTTCACCAGTTTGCCTATGCCCTGCTGAAGTCTCTTAACATTTATCACCTTTTCAAGTTTCATGCCATCTGCAAATTTTGAAGTTATGCCCTGTATACCCAAGTCCAGGTCTTTTACATCAAAATGAGCAGTGGTGCTAATACTGACCCCTGGGGTCACCACTGCACAATTTTCTTCAGTTTGAAAATCCACAGTTCACAACTGCACTGCGTTCTGTTCTTTAGCCAATTTTGTATTCACACTGCCACTGTGCCTTGGATCTCATGGGCTTTAATTTTGCTAACAAGTGTTACAATAACTTTTAAAAAGTTTTACTGTAAGACAAGACTAAAAGCACTTATCACTAACACTATTTTTATAGGCAACTTATACTTTAAACCACAAAATAGACCTGTCTCCTTTTTACTTCTAGCACAACCGAGAAAACATGCTTCCAGATATACTTTACACTGTTCTTTAAGTAGACATTCAATTCTCCCAGAATCATTCCAAAGTAATACTTAGCTCCTGAGGATCTATCTCTGTTCTTTTCCTTTCTCATTTTAGGAACTTGTATTCTTAGAACTGTCTCTCATAGTGAGGTTTTTACCCTGGAGATTCCTCCTCTAGCGTATGTTCGGTGAATCTTCCAGCCTTGTTTTAACGCCTCATGAATTTTGTCTTTCCAATCCAAGTGCGAGCTTCAACTGCTCAGTGAACTATAGATATTTGCAGCCTCTAACTACTCTGTCTTTCCCCCAAACCCTGGTGACTAAACTGTCTGTGATAGTCGGTGATATTTTAGGAAAGCCTTTAACCAGATATCATAATGGCTTCCTCTGTACCGTTCCCATCTCAAAGCCATCACCATGGCAATGTGAATCACATGGGCCTTGTATCCAGGTAGGAATGCTGATTAGCTATCCTTGAGACCCCAAGCCCTTTTATCTTGCAAGTTATTAGGCAGTTTAAAGTGCAACTGTTAACAACCAGAGGTCAGCGGCTAGGAATCCTGTGGCGAGTAACTCACCTCCTGACTCCCCAAAGACTGTCCACCATCTACGAGGCACAAGTCAGGAGTGTAATGGAATACTCCCCACTTGCCTGGATGAGTGCAGCTCCCACAACTCTCAAGAAGCTTGACACCTTCCAGGACAAAGGAGCCTGTTTGATTGGCACCACATCCACAAACATTCATTCCCTCCAGCACTGACGCAGCAGCATGTACCATTTGCAAGATGCACTGCAGGAATTCACCAAGGCTCCTTCGACAGCACCTTCCAAACCCACGACCACTACCATCTAGAAGGACAAGGGCAGCAGATAGATGGGAACACCACCGCCTAGAAGTTCCCCTCCAAGTCACTCACCACCCTGGAAATATATCATTGTTCCTTCACTGTTGCTGGGTCAAAATCCTGGAAGTCCTTCCCTAATAGAACTGTGGGTGTACCTACCACACATGGACAGCAGTGGTTCAAGAAGGCAGCTCACCACCACCTTCTCAAGGGCAACTAGGGATAGGCAATAAATGCTGGCCCAGCCAGCGAAGCCCACATCCCGTGAATGAATAAAAAAATCAAAAAACTTTATATCCTCAACATTTTTCTGGTACATCCACGTTTAGCACATAGGCTGCTGCCATTGTTGCTAAGCATAGACACCTTGCACCTTCTTCCCTGTAAAACAATCTGGATCTCCTATAACCTCTAACAATCAAACCATCCAGGCTTGCTGTCAGGTAGACTTCAGAACAGTGAACATGAACCCACCCCCCCACCAACCTAAATTAAAGACAGTTTCAAAACATAACAATCTTATAAACATCAATATTGTAACACAAGAGTTGGTTACATTTTGTGCTGATCAATGGAAAAATGGGGACATGTAGAACTGAGCCTTTCAGAGCAGGCAAATCCCAGATTTGGGTGAGATTTGGACAGTATATCCCGATACCACACTCACTTAGCTTCTTTACCATACAGCACCCAGTGACCCTGTAACATTGGTATACTGGAGCTGACAGCCCTCAAGCATCTCACCCACTGTACAAGATTGTTATATATTAATGAAAGCTGAAGATTCTTCAGAGCTCATTGTTCAGTTTGGGGCTAAAAATTCCTATCAAACAGCAACATGAAACATAAAAAATAAGAAATAGGAGTAGGAATTGTCTGTTTGGCCCTTCAAGCCTGCTCCGCCATTCAGTAAGATTACAGCTGACCTTCTACGTCAACTCTACCTTCCTGTATTACCCCTCAAACCTTAATTCCCTTTCTACTCAGTCTTGAGTTTACTCATTGCACATCAGTCACTAACATTTATGGTCTACAAAGTAGATAGTTCTTAAATACATAACTGTCCTAGTTAACTTGAAGATGGTAATTGAAAGGCCACGTGATCTCTGATCTATGTATCAAAGTTCACATTTGCTGCAATGCATGAAGACACAAACCACAATTTGCATGTATATGGTGTGAACACTCTTGATCTGATAAAGAGTTAGTAGCAGAGACAAAGCCACAAACTTGTTGACAGAAATATCACATGAGTTAAAAGTTGAGGGAGCTCAGAACCAGGTTCTGTGGCCAAGTGAGAAATGGAAAGAAAACAAGGGGATGGTAGCATTGTAGTTATGTTACTGGACTAGTAATCCAAAAGTCTGGATTAATCCTATGGCAGCTGGAAGAATTTAAATTCAATTAATTAATAAATCTGGATTAAATTGCTAGTCCCATTAATAATGATCATGAAACTGCCAGTTTGTCATAAAAAGCTATTTGGTTCACTAATGCCCTTTGTTACAATCTGATTAGGGACCAGTAAATTTTTGTTTGAAGTAGACAAAGTTTGAAATCCTAGGTACTTACTAAGAGAATAAATCCACGAGATTCCACAGTTTCTAAACAAACAAAATAAACTTTACTGTACAAAGTCAGAGAAGTAAAACAATTTACAATATCTATCTTGTAATCTGACATTCAGAATTAACATGAGGTACATGTGAATTAGCAGGCAACTGTGGTCACACTACACTGCACAATAAATGGTAGATGCGACCAAGACAAATCCCATATTTTCTCAGCAACACACCCAGACATCAGTGTCCACTGTGAGTTACATAATCTCATTAAAATTCTGTCTCTCTCGCGAGGGATTTCAAGTCTTCACTTTTGAAGATCTAGCCTCTGAATTCCCCCAAAAGCCTCCCTGACTTGGACTGTCTCAACGACTGCTCACCTCCTGATGGGTTAATCTTCTCCTGAGACTACTTTCACTGGCTTCCCGACTCCAGCATCAAGTCACTGGCACAAGTCCAGTTCTTCAACCATGCCGAGCAGAACACCACTGCTCCAAAAGGTTACCTTTGCTCCAGTGGCTCACAACACAGAGTCACCGACCTTCCGCTGCCTCTTCAGCTCTCCAAGTCTTCTCCCTAGCCCTCGCTAGCTGGAGCCTGCCAATAGCAGCACTTTTGCTGCCTTCTACTTCATCCTTCCAACACTGACAGTCGTATGGGCTCACCTTTACTCCAGTGGTTCCTACTGTTGCTCTCCCTCTGGTGATTCCTTCCCAAGTGGTCTCCCTTTCTGGGTCCTCTCCCTGGGTTCCCTCTCTCAGTCCTGGGGCTCCCTTTGTTATTGTGCCCAAAACTGGGTCCCGTGATTGTTGATTTCACGTTGCGCAGGCGCATTCCTAATGTCCCAGATGGCCAAGCCTTTAACTTAAAAAAACAAAACTAGAACAAAGCATGCACAGCCAGTCAGCCTGTTGCGCCTTGTGCATGCCCGGAACTCTTGGGCCTGTCAGGAAATGGACTCCTCAGCCTCTGCCCCAGGTAACTTCACATTTCATGACAACTTCAGGGGAAGAAATCTGCTGTTCTTGCCTGGTCTGGCCAACATGCGACCCACAGAAATTCCGAGCAAGCCATTCATTTGTACCAAACTTCTACAGAAAAATGAAGGAAGAATAAAACTGGATAGAACACTGATTTGACCTAGGTACCGGAAATGTGAATGGCATACCCACCCCATGTGACTTTGCAAAGTGCTCCTTACTGACATCTGGGACATGTGCCAAAATTGGGAGAGCTGTCTCACATAGCAATCAAGCAATAGTCTGACATAGTCATACTTACTGAATCATAACTTTCAGCCAATGTCCCAAACACCAAACCTGGGTATGTTCAGTCCCACTGGCAGGTCAGACCCAGCAGAGGTGGCGGCACAGTCAGAAGGGAGTGGTCCTGGAGGTCCTCAACATTGACCCCAGATCTCATGAAGTCTCCTGGCATCAGATCAAACATGGGCAAGGAAACCTCCTGCTGATCATCACCTACTGCCCTCTCCCAGCTGTTGAATCAGTGCTCCTCCATGCTCAACATCATTTGGAAGAAGCACTGAAGGTAGCAATGACACAGAATGTCTTTTGGTTGGGGACTTCAATGTCGATCATCAAGAGTGATTCGGTAGCACCACTACTGACAGAGCTGGCTGAACTGTGAGGGGCATATCTGCCAGACTGGGCCTGCGGCAGCTGGTGCAAAAACCAACAAGAGGGAAAAAAACTACTCAACCTCATCCTCACCAATCTACCTGTCGCAGATGCATCTGTCCATGGCAATATTGTAGGAGTGGCCACTGCACAATCCTTGTGGAGATGAAGCCCCATCTTCACACTGTTGCGAATAACCATTTTATGGTGCATGTGATTTAGAATATAACTTGTAGGTTTAAGAATTAAAGTTTTAATTGTAGAAAATGGGGTAAATGCAACATAAATAAGAGATGGAGCTATAAAACAGCAGGTGGAGACACTTGAACAATGTATGACCTAAATGAAAACTGAAACTGAAATGGAAACGGAAAAAGAAACGTAGGGCAGAATTTTGTCCTTGGTGGGGGTGGGCAGGGGCGGTCAGGCAGCTGATCGCTGCCCGCGATTGGCACTGCACCGCAATTTTATGCAGGTGGGCCAATTAAGGCCTGCCCAGTGTGGAACTGGAGTGGCAGCGCTGCCTGTGCAGATGGGGGGAGGAGGGCAAGCAGGCCTAGCGTGAACTTCGCGCATGTGCGAGGGAGCTGCCTCAGGGAGACGAAGCGCTGTTTAACAAAAAATGAAGAAAATAAAAATGTCATAAAACATGTCCCCATGTTTTTAATTCAAGTGTGAAATTTTTATTTTATTTTAATTTGCTTTAGGAAACCTAATCCTGACCGTGGATGAGGTTTCCTAAAAAGTGCAAAGGCCGCTTGGCGTTTTTGCCTGCCCGCTAACCGGAAGGCTGGACGGGCAACGTAAATTTGAATGTAATTACCTTTTTAATGGCCTTAATAGGCCTTTTCATTGTAGGTGGGCGTGCTGTTGACTCGGGCATGCACCCGCCAAACAAAATATCACGGGACTACGCGATGACATCAGGACGCTTGCCTGACGTCATTGCGCGTCATTTTACGCTTGGCCGGGTCAGGCGTGTGCCTACCCGCCAAGCTCAATATTCTGCGCATAGAATGGCAACTGACCCCGCCCCCCTCCACGCCCAGTTTATAAAGGAAACAAAAACTGAACCTCAGGTTTGGAAACCAAAACTTGTGGGCAGATTGAAACTAGCTGAGGCCATATTAAGGGGTACAGAGCCATCCAAGCTCAGTAGTTGCAGTTTGGAACAGACGTGTGCTGTTTGCAGTTCACTGAGAAAAGACAGTAAATAACAGTTAGATAGACCTGCAATGATAGAGCAAAAAAACCTAACTTCATCATTCACTGTGAGGAATGCGGGTGAGGCTTAATCACTGTTAGAATTTTATGTGGGAACAGAAGCTGGAAGATAGCCTAGTTTGAAGCTAGTGGAAGAATCTACAGTGGTCGTCCTCAAGTCTTGAGGCAAGAAAAGCAACAAGAAGATTAACTTGGAAGTATTGAAAAAGTAACCAGAACAGGGGACTGAGGCATCTACAGTCAAGTGATGGTAAATGAAAGCTTTATCTCTGGGAATAGCTGGAGCTGAGGAGAATTCAAGAGTGTTTCCAGAGGACTATGGCATACTTATGGTTGCTCCCTATATAAGTAAATAGCTTTAAGATATCATAGTGTATAGGAGAATTCTTGGAGTAAGTAAGTAAACCTAAGGGCCTAGCATATGGGGGTATAAGCCAGAGTGTTAACTTAGTTGTATTGCTTTGTTTAATTTGTTCTATATACAATGAAGTTTTTGTTTTGTTTAAAAAGAGGTGAAATCTTGTGGTGTAGCTCTATTGGTTAAAACAAGATGCTCTGATTTCTCTTTAAATGTTAATGATCCCTAACTGGATAGTCACAACTCTGAAGACACCCTCCATTGTGTTGTGTGGCATTGTGCTAAATAGGATAGACTCAGGATAAATCTGTTGGCTCAAAACTGAGCATCCATGAAGTGATGTGGGCCATCAGCAGCGACAGAATTGTATTCAACCACAATCTGCAACCTCATGACCTGACCCTGTGACTCATGGCCCAGCATATCGCTCACTCTACTAGTACCATCAAGCCAGGGGACCAATCCTCGTTGAATGAGGAGTGTAGGAGAGTCTTCCAGGAGCAGCACAAGGCATACCTGAAAATGAGGTGCCCACCTGGTGAAGTTACAACACAGGACTACTTGCATATTGAAAATTGGAAGCAGAATGCTATGGACGGAGCTAAGCGAACCCACAATGAATACATCAGATCAAAGTTCAGCAATCCTTCCACGTACAGTTGTGAATTGTGATTGACACTTAAACAAAACTAACTGGAGGAGGAAGCTCCAAAAACATCTCTATCCTCAGTAATGGGGGAGTCGAGCACGTCAGTGCAAAAGACAAGCCTGAAGCATTTGCAACCATCTTCAGCCAGAAATGCCGAGTCCCCACCATCATAAATGCCAGTCTTCAGACAAATTTATTCACTCCACATGATATCAAGAAAAGGCAGAAGGCACTGGGTACAGCAATGGCTATGGGCCCTTACAAACATCCTGGCAGTACTGCTGAAGACTTGAGCTCCAGAATTGGCTGCGTCCCTAGCCAAGCTGTTCCATTACCACTACAACTCTGGCATCTACCTGTAATATGGAAGTTACCCATATGTGTCATGTTTACAAAAAAACAGGTCAAATTCAACCTAGCCAATTATTGCCCCTTCAGTCCACTCTCAATCATCAACAAAATGATGGAAAGTGTCATCAACAGTACTATCAAGTAGCACTTAACAACAACCTGCTCACTGATACTCAGTTAGGGTTCCTCCAGGGTCACGCAGTTCTAGAGCTCATTATGTTCTTGGTCCTAACATGGACAGAAGAGCTGAATTTCAGAGTTAAAGTGAGACTGACTGGCCTTGACATCATTCGATTGAATGTGGCATCAAGGAGCTCTAGCAAAATTGAATGGTTTTATGAAAGGGAAATTGTGTTTGACAAATTTATTAAAGTTCTTTGAGGATGGATATAGGGGAACTGGTAGATGTAGTGCATTTGGATTTCCAAAAGGCATTCGATAAAGTGCCACATGAAGTTTACTACACAAGATAAGAGTTCATGGAGTTGGGAGTAATATATTAGCAGGATTGGTTAACTAACAGGAACCAGAAGTCTCGCCCGTCGGCCATTAAGTCGGTGGGAGCCCCTTTTAGGGAAGGCCGGTCGAATTGTGCCACTTAATCACCTAACTGGACAGTGGCGGACCTTCCCTGAGATCAAGGACCCCAGGCGTGGAGGTACTGCCCGCTGAGAGCTGCAAACCAATCAGAGGCTGACAGCTCTACTAAATGACAGCACCAGTGAGGTGGCTGGTGCCCGTATGACCCTACCTAAGGTCTAGGATTGTCACTGGATCGCTGGCCACGTTTCAGTGGTGTGGGGGGGGTGGGTGGTTGCAGTGTAGAGTATTACAGGGAAGGGTGAGGGGGTTCTGCAGCAAGGTTAGGATGGTGGCTCACAGCATCCCCCTTCTCCTTCTCAGTGCTGGATCCCTCGATCAGGCACTGAGAGCCTTTGAATGAGGGACCCCAAGGAGATTGCTAGCAACCCCGCACAGGTTTTCTTGTTGTGCTCCCTGCATGGCAAGCTCCTTGCCCTAAAGTGCGCATTAGCAGGCCATCCAAGGAATTCCCCATGGACTTGATCAGCATAGCGGCGGGAAGGCAGTGGGTTTTTTTTTATTCATCCATGGGATGTGGGCTTCGCTGGCTGGGCCAGCATTTATTGCCCATCCCTAGTTGCTCTTGAGAAGGTGGTGGTAAGCTGCCTTCTTGAACCACTGCAGTCCCTGTGGTGTAGGTACACCCACAGTGCTGTTAGGGAGGGAGTTCCAGGATTTTGACCCAGCGACAGTGAAGGAACAGCAATACATTTCCAAGTCAGGATGGTGAGTGACTTGGAGGGGAACTTCCAGGTGGTGGTGTTCACATCTATCTGCTGCCCTTGTCCTTCTAGATGGTAGTGGTCATGTGTTTGGAAGATGCTGTCGAAGGAGCCTAGGTGAATTCCTGCAGTGCATCTTGTAGATGCAGGTACACACTGCTGAGGTGAGTTACCTGTCACACGAGAAATCAGGGCTGTTTAAATGAAACCCCTCCTGTCCATAACACCCGTTTATTGCTACTATCTGTTTTCTGTCTGTTAACCAATGTTCAATCCATGCCAGTATATTACCCAATCTCATGTGTTCAAATTTTGTTTACTAACCTGTGTAGGACCTTATCAAAAGCCTTCTGAAAATCCAAATACACCACATCTACAGGTTCACCCTTATCTATTCTGCTAGTAACGTCCATAAAAAACTCGAATAGGCTTGTCAAACATGATTTTCCTTTCATAAATTCATGTTAACTCTGCCCAATTCTACCATTATTTTCTAAATATCCAATTATCACATCCCTTATAATAGATTCTAGCATTTTCCTTACTACTGATGTCCGGCTAACAGGTCTGTAATTCCCTGGTTTCTCTCTCCTTCCTTTCTTAAATAGTGGGGTTATATTTGCTACCTTCCAATCTGTAGGCACCATTCCAGAATCTATAGAATTTTGAAAAGTGATCACTAATGCATCCAATATCTCTACAGCCACCTTTTTCAATACTCTGGGATGTAGGTTCAGTGGATTTTAAAAAAAATTTTAAATTTAGTCATTTATGGGGTGTGGGCATCACTGGCTAGGCTAGCATTTATTGCCCATACCTAATTGCCCTTGACAAGGTGGTGGTGAACCATCTTCTTGAACCCCTGGAGTCCATGTGATGTAGGTACACCCACAGTGCTGTTAGGGAGGGAGTTCCAGGATTTTGACCCAGCGATAGTGAAGAAATGGCGATATATTTCTAAGTCAGGATGGTGAGTGACTTGGAGAGAAATTTGCAGTTGGTGGTGTTCCTATGCATCTGCTGCCCTTGTCCTTCGAGGTTGTGGGTTTGGAAGGTGTTGTTGAAGGAGCCTTAGTGAGTTGCTGCAGTGCATCTTGTAGATGGTACACACTGTTGCCACTATGTGTTGGTAGTGGAGGGAGTGAATGTTAAAGGTGGTGAATGGGGTGCCAATCAAGCTGAATGATTTTCCTGGATGGTGTCAAGCTGCACTTATCCAGGGAAGTGGAGAGTATTCCATCACACTTCTGACTCGTGCCATGACTTGGTTTGGGATTTATCAATCTTCAGTCCCATTAATTTTTTAAGTACTACCATTTTACGAATACTAATTTCTCTCTGTTCGTCATTCTCACTAGAACCATCCCCAAGAAGAGAGCATCTAACCATCTTTCCTTGACACTTGACAGCATTGCCATCACTGAATCCCCCACTATCAACATCCTGTGTGATGGAATACTCTCCAATCTGGCTCTAACAGTCTCAAAAAGCTTGACACTACTAAAGGCAAAGCAGCCTGTTTGATCAGCACTCTCATATATCTCCTTAAACTTCCACTCCTGCCATTGCCAATGCATTGTGGCAGCAGTAAGATGCAATGCAGCAACTCGACAAGCCTCCTTTGACAACATCTTCCCAACCCGTGACCTCTACTACCTAGAAGGACAAAGCAAGCATACGATTGGAAAAACCACCACCTGCAAGTTCCCCTCTAAATCATACACCATCCTCATTTGGAACTATATTGCCATTCCTTCAATATTGTTGGATCAAAATCCTGAAACTCCCTTCCTAACAGCACTGTAGGTGTACCTACACCACATGGACTGTGACAGTTCAAGAAAGTGACTCATCACCACCTCCTCAAGGGTAATTTGGAATGCTGCCTTGCCAGCAATGCTCACATCCCATGAAAGAATTAAAAAAACCTGTGAGCCTCACTCGGGGCAAGGGCATGTGGCACAAAGCTACTAAGCCAGAAAATCAACCAAAGTTCTCATTTGTAGCTATGCAGGAACTCCTTGCTGAGAAGAATGTGTATGTGGATGTTGGGTGTGGATTGAATGTGATTTACCACTGCGATTGAATAGCCTGCTGGCATGCATGATCATTTTAGCAGAAAGGATAGGGAGAGGTAATATTGACGTAATGGTACAGTTCTAAAGAATGTGCAGTTACAAAGGGACCTGGTTGTGCATGTGCATAGATCTTTGAAGGTGGCAGGACATTTTGAGAGGGTAATGAGCAAAGCTTGTTGGACTTTGGGCTTTATAAATAACAATATTGAGTACAAAGGTAGGGAGGTTATGCTGAACCTTTATAAAGCTCTGGTTAGGTCACAACTAGAGTTTTGTGCTCACTGTTGGATGTGAGAGTCTTGATACGGTGCAGAGGAGATTTACCAGAATGGTCCGAAGGATGGCGGGTTTTATTTATAAAGTTGGGTTGGAGAAGCTGGGGATATTCTCCTTGGAGCAAAGGGGATTGAGGGGAGACTTGATCGAGGTTTACAAGACTATGCCAGGTTTAGATAGGGTAGCTGCTCCCATCAGCTGACTGCACAAGGACCAAGAGACACAGATTTAAGGTTTTGGGCAAGAGATGTAGGAGGGGATGTGAGGAAGAACTTTTTATGCAGTGAGTGGTAATGACCTGGAACTCACTGTCTACAAGGGTGGTGAAAGCAGAGAAGACCAGCGATTTCTAAAGGAAATTGGGCAGGCACCGAAGGGAAATAAACTTGCAGGGCTATGGGAATAGAGTGGGGAAATGAGACTGATTGAAATGCTCTAAAGAGCAGGACTTAATGGGCCAAATGGCCCCTTCTATGCTGTAGTGACTCTATAACTCTATGATTGTGCCTGTCACATGGAGAATGGCTATTTGGTTGAAAAAAGTGGAGGGTGCCTAGTGTCTCTGGAACAAACCCTACATTTTCAGTGAGCGTCACTCAATAGTGAACAGCATCAGGGACCCTGACTGATTTGCACTATCCCCTAACTAAACCATTGGTGAACTATTGCTATTTGAAGTGAAGATCGGACAATTTAATAGTCCATGGGAGGTTTGGTCAGTCAGACCTTAGCCAAGTCTGACAAGGTGACCCTATTGGTCTCATTGTGCTACAAATACACAGGAACAGAGTAGCAGCACAATTATCATTGCTCTTGCTTTCCCAAGTGATGCCATTTCCTGTTAAGATTTTTTGGTCTCGTTGTTCACAATTGGAATCCCTTTTTACCCAATTCAATTTCCATCGGTGTCACTAATTCTCAGTAGATGTTATCTCATCCCCAAAGGTCACAGGTACTCAAGGGCATTTATAAAGTGAATATTTGTGAGTCTTATCTAGTGGGGAAACTTTGAAAAGATGAGTGACTTGGTATTTACCTGATAGCATAGTAAAGAGCAATATGGTTGGCATGTCCACTCACTCCATCTTCATCAAAAGTCAACACCTGCAAGAGCAGAATGAAGGATGAACATGGCATTTGTCCGTCACCAGTGGTACAAAGAAGACTATCCCATAAAGTGCTCCCAACAAAGCGAAGTAAATAATGCCTTGGGTAAGGGTCCTCCCAAATAAACGATTGCCATTTGGATGTTTATTGATGCAGTGTTTGTGGCCAAGGTTCTGAGCAGAACAAGGATTTAGTGACCCAGAGGTGACTGCTCTGCTATTTCTGACATTCTGCACAGTTGAGTTAATTGCATTTGGTAACTTCATTGCTTAATATGGAGGAACTCTTAAAAAATTCTACACTGACATCAACAGTGGCATCCAGTTAAACATAAAAATGATACATTAATTGCTGTACCGTCTCTTGTACACTCGATGGCATGTAGGTTACCGTCACATTTCAAGTGCATGTATTTTAAATGCATTGGGAAAGGTTTTGATCAGTTGCCAATAAAATAAATATTCCCAATTTCAATGTATAAATTCGACATGAAACGGTCAGTCAGGCATGTTTTTCAACATAATGGTAATTGCAGTAACATTGATACAGCAGACGGGGGAGTTGTTGATGGCAACAGCAAGTCATTCGGACAGATGTGTCTCTGATTTGTGGCTGGATGCTCACTATCAATGAGCAGTGAAGAACGGGTCGGATTGGGATAGGGTAGGGAAGGGGAGAGATGAAGGGAGGGATAAGATTCGAGAGTGGATGTGGACAGGGAGAGAAGGAGATGAGGTGAAGGGAGAGGGGAGGGAACAGTGTCTAATGTGTCGAACTGGGTATGACTGAGGTGTTAAGTGGTGTCCAGGAAGGGATGCAGTTGATGTCTGTTTTGGGGGTGGGGTGGAGCAGATACTGTTTGTTTTATGTTCAATTCACACCAATTTACGAACATATGAATTAGGAGCAGGAGTTGGCTACTCGGCCCCTTGAGCCTGCTCCACCATTCAATAAGATCATGGCTGATCTAACTGTAACCTCAACTCCACATTCCTGCTTACCCCGTGATAACCTTTCACCCCCTAGCTTATCAAGAATCTATCTAGCTCTGCTTTAAAAATATTGAAAGACTCTGCTTCCACTGTCTTTTGAGGAAGAGAGTTTCAAAGACTCACAACCCCGAGAGAGAAAAAATTTCTCCTCATCTCTGACTAAAATGAGCGACCCCTTATTTTTAAACAGTGACCCCTAGTTCTAGATTCTCCCACAAGAGGAAACGTCCTTTCCACATCCACCCTGTCAAGACCCCTCAGGATCTCAAAGGTTTCAATCAAGTCACCTCTTACTCTTCTAAGCTTCAGTGGATACAAGCCTAGTCTGTGCAATCTTTCCTCAGAAGATAACCCGCTCATTCCAGGTATTAGTCTAGTAAACCTTTACTGAATTGCTTCCAAAGCATATACATCCTTCCTTAAAGGAGACCAATACTGTACACAGTACTCCAAATGTGGTCTCACCAATGCTCTGTTTAACTGAAGCATAACGTCCCTACTCTTGTATTCAATTCCCCTCACAATAAACAATAACACTCTATTAGCTTGGTGAATATTCTGAAATGCGCCAGCTCATGGTACTCCATACAGGCTGCAGTCATTACTAAACCCATTATAGTGAATGCAGCTCCTGGAATTGTCCGCCACTGCAAATCTTCACTCAGTGACTTTATCTTCAATAGCACAGGATTATCATTGTAGCAACCCTGAAAAACTAGTTCGTACCTCTACAATTAAGAGGAACTTGTAAATTAGTCACCATAAATAAAGCATAGCCAACAATCCTTAAGCTAAGAGGGGGAAATCTGCTTCATCATTTGCAGAAGTGGAGAGCTTGGAAGAAGAGCTGTAACTTGTTGACCCCCTGACTCAGTAATAGAAATTCCAGCAGTGTCCTTTTGTTCCTGGCACAGGCAGAGGCAAGAAACTTTCACCTTCCACCAGGTCCAGGCTTTCCTCCTGGCTGCATGGGAAATGGCTTCTTTGTGTAAGGAACACAACATTCAATATCTGGGATTCTGTGTACAGTTTCTTCAGCGATATGGCAGCAAAATTCTTGGTGCTTATTTTGCAGGAGCTTAGAAACAGGATAACATGTGTGACATGTTGGCACCACGGTTTCTAGGATTCAAACTGGCACCAAAGAAATAAGGAGGACCTGGTAGGAAGGTCAGTGTCCCTCTGCTCAACTCGGACCTGGGGGAAGGTCAGTGACACTCTGCCCACTCAGACATGGAGAGAAGGTCAGTGTCACTCTGCTCAACTCAGACATGGGGGAAGGTCAGTGACACTCTGCCCAGCTCTGACACAGGGAGGTCAGTGTCACTCTGTCCAGCTCGGAGATGGGGTAAGGTCAGTGACACTCTGGCCAGCTCCGACACAGGGAGAAGGTCAGTATCACTCTGCTCAGCTCCAACATGGGGGAAAGGTCAGTGTCACTCTGCCTAGCTCCGACACGGGAAGGTCAGTGTCACTCTGTCCAGCTCGGAGATGGGGTAAGGTCAGTGACACTCTGCCCAGCTCCGACACAGGGAGAAGGTCAGTATCACTCTGCCCAGTTCCAACATGGGGGAAAGGTCAGTGTCATTCTGCCCAGCTCTGACACGGGGAGGTCAGTGTCACTCTGTCCAGCTCAGACTTGGGGTAAGGTCAGTGACACTCTGCTGAGCTCAGACCTGGGAGAAGTTCAGTGTCACTCTGCCCAGCTCCGACATGGAGGAAGGTCAGTGTCACTCTGCTCAGCTCGGACATGGGGAAGGTCAGTGTCACTCTGCCCAGTTCGGACATGGGGGAAGGTCAATGTCACTCTGCTCAGCTTGGACATGGGGGAAGGTCAGTGTCACTCTGCCCAGTCTGGACATGGAGGAAGGTCAGGGTCACTCTGCTCATCTTGGACATGGAGGAAGGTCAGGGTCACTCTGCCCAGCTCTGACACGGGGAGAAGGTCAGTGACACTCTGCCCAGTTCCGACACAGGGAGAAGGATGTGTCACTCTGCCCAGCTCGGACCAATGGGGAAGTTCAGTGTCACTCTGCTCAGCTTGGGCATGGGGGATGGTGAGTGTCACTCTCGTCAGCTTGGACATGGAGGAAGGTCAGGGTCACTCTGCTCATCTTGGACGTGGAGGAAGGTCAGGGTCACTCTGCCCAGCTCCGACACGGGGAGAAGGTCAGTGACACTCTGCCCAGTTCCGACACAGGGAGAAGGATGTGTCACTCTGCCCAGCTCGGACCAATGGGGAAGTTCAGTGTCACTCTGCCCAGCTTGGGCATGGGGGATGGTGAGTGTCACTCTCGTCAGCTTGGACATGGAGGAAGGTCAGTGTCACTCTGCTCAACTCAGACATGGGGGAAGGCAGTGTCACTCTGCCCGGCTCATACATAGGGGAAGGTCAGTGTCACTCTGCCCAGCTCTGATTTGTGGGGTAAGGTCAGTGTCACTCTGCCCAGCTCGGGCATAGGGGAAGATCAGTGTCACTCTGCTCAGCTTGGACATGGGGGAAGGTCTGTGTTATTCTACCCAGCTTGAATTTGTTTAGTGTCACCCTCCCCAGCTGGGAAGGTTATCGTCATCACTCTGTCAGTTGGGACCGGAAGGGGTCAGTATCACTGTTGTCCAAATAAAGTGTGTTGCCATGGCTAATCCCACATGGGTTCTAGCCATAAAAACAAAAAGCTACTGCGGATGCTGGAAACCCAAAACAAAAACAGAATTACCTGGAAAAACTCAGCAGGTCTGGCAGCATCGGTGGAGAAGAAAAGAGTTGACGTTTCGAGTCCAACATGACCCTTCAACAGAACTGTTGAAGGGTTATGTTGGACTCGAAACGTCAACTCTTTTCTTCTCCACCGATGCTGCCAGACCTGCTGAGTTTTTCCAGGTAATTCTGTTTTTGTTTTGGGTTCTAGCCATGCCTGCCTTTTTGTGGGATATGTGGAACATTTTTTGTTTCGGTCCTAATCTGACCTCTTCCCTCATTTATCAATTAGGAGCAGGAGTAGGATCTTCGGCCCCTCGAGCCTGCTGAGTCATTTGATAAGACTGCCGCCTCAACTCTACTTTCCTGTCTACCCTGATAACCTTTGACTCCCTTGTTATTCAAGAATATCTTATTCAGCCTTAAAAATATTCAATGACCCTACCTCCACTGCTCTCTGGGGAAGAGAATTACACAGACTAATGACCCTCTGAGAGAAAAAATATTTTCATCTCCTTCTTAAATGGGAGAGTTTTTAAACTTTGTCCCCTAATTGTATCTCTCTCATAAGTGGAAACATCCTCTCAGCATCCAACCCATCAAGTCCGCTCAGGATCTCATATGTTTCAACAAGATCACCTCTCATTCTTCTAAACTCCAATGGATTCCAGTCCAACTTCTTTTGCCGGTTCTGTAACTGTGTGACTGTATTGGTATGGATAACTGTATTGGTGTCACTTCCTGCTCTTGCCCTGAACTGGAAAATTTCTTTGACTTTGTTTCTAATTTCCAACAATCTGTCACTTATATCTGATTCATCTCTGTTTCTTCCTTTCCCTTCCCATCCTGGATTTCTCTGTCTCTATTTCTGGGGATAGGCTATCCATTAATATTCACTATAAACCCATGAACTCCTTCAGCTACCTTGACTACACTTCCTCACACCCAGCTTCCTGTAAAGACTCTATTCCTGTCTCCCAGTTTCTCCATCTCCATTGCACCTGCTTAGATGATGCAGCCTTCTAGGTAGTGTTTCCAATATGTCTTACATTTTCCTCAACTGAAGATTCCCCCCCAAATCTCCCGCCCCGTCACCCCAACCCCGTGGTTCACCAGTCCCTTGGCCATGACTGATTTATTTCACGCAGCTTTGCTCTCACCCTTTTCCCTCCCTCCCAGAACCATGATAGGGTTTTCTTTGTCCTCACCTTCCACCCCTTCAGCCTCCATATTCAACAGATCATCCTCTGCAATTTCCACTACCTCCAGTGTGATGCCACCACGAAGCACATAGAATCATAGAGTAATTTATGGCATGGGAGGTGGCCATTTGGCCCAGTGAGTCCATGTCGGCTTCCCATGAAGCAACTCAGGCAGCCCCACTCCCTCGCTCGGTCCCCTTGTCCCTGCAGGTTTATTTCCTTCAAGAGCCCATCCAACTTCGTTTTGAAATCATTGATTGTTTCCGCATCCACCACCCCCGTGGACAGCGAGTTCTAGGTCATTACCATTCTCTGCGAAAAGAAGTTCTCCCTCGCATTCCTCTGCATCTCTTGCCCAAAACTTTCCACATCTTCCCCTCCTCTCCCCTTTTCGCATTCTGAAAGGACCATTCCCTTCAAGACCCTGGACCACTCCTTAATAATCCCCAACACCCCTTCCTTTCCTACAGCACATTTCCATGCAAGTGCAGGAGACACAACACCTGCCTTTTCACCTCTTCCCTTCTCACTGTCCAAGGCCCCAAACACTCTTTCCAAGTGAAACAGCGATTTATTTGTACTTCTTTCTCTTTAGTATAATGTATTCACTGCTTATGATGTGGTCTCCTCTACACTGGAGTCCCACTTTAAGTTAAAGTTAACATTTCCACTCATTTTGCAAGCATGATCCTGAGCTTCCTGTTGCCTGTCACTTCAATTCTCTACCTTGCTCCCACTCTGACCTCTCTGTCCCCGGCCTGCTACAGTATTCCAATGAACCTCAACACATCTTTTGATTCAGTACAACCTAATCTGCAACCTTCTGGACTCAACATTGAGTTCAACAACGTTACATCATAATCTCTCCCTCCATTTTGTTTCATTTTTCTTGCTGGTTCAGTTTTTCTTGTTTCTTTATTCCTTTACTTTGCATTTGGATGGCTGCTGTCCAGCCATTCACACCTCATTATGATACATCTTTTCTTTACTATATCCATTACCACTCTCTTTCGCCTTTTGTTACATGCAACATTTTGTCATTTAATCTCTCCTACCATCCACCCTATCACAGACCTTCCCATTTGATTCTTTTTCCCACCTTCTCCCCTTTTCACTTGCTCAAAACCTACTACATTCCTAATTTTCCTCAGTTCTGATGAAAGGTCACTGAAATGTTAACTCTGTTTCTCTCTCCACAGATGCTGCCAAACCTGCTGAGTGTTTCCAGCATTTTCTGTTTTTATGTCAGTGTCACCATGCCCAGCTCTGGGCTTGGAATGTGACTGACCTTTCTTTCCCACGTATTGTCTTGCCACAGTGGCTTCAAAATGCATGTGTACCCAGTAACAGAGGATGATCAGCAGCAACACATCTCTGGTTCAGGGCTGGTAATTCCAATATGTTTGACCAGAAGAATAAACCGTGATTTGTGGAGCAGCTCAAGTTTCTTTCCAGCCTACAACACGAGAAATGTATTAATTGAATCTAACATTCTCCTAGGAATTGCTGTACTATTCAAAAAAGAGCAGGAGGTAAGTGACACTAAATGGATAGCTCTTCCAAATAGTTGGCAAAAGGATGATGGGCCAATTGGCCTCCCTGAGTGCTGTATGATTTGGTGGTTCTATAAGACTCCACAGAAAATTATAATCTAGCCAGAGAAAAAAAAAATACCGCTAAGTTACTCAAGATCAGTGCTCAGAGATTACTCAAACCACCGCCAACAATGTGAAGTGAAGCAAGAGTTATGCAACGGGCAATGACTGACATCTCTCCATTATCTCTTCCAAAATTAACCACATAACCTTTATAATGGAAGATGATAAGTGTCATGAAAATATAATAATTTGCATTGTATTATTGCGATTTATTGTAAAGGTAGATTAATAGTGGGGTTTGGATTACTGTGTGTATGTGGGATTTAATTAAATTGGAGACAGCTGGAGGCTTTTGAGTTATCAACAAGATGCTAGGTTTGAAATGCTAAATGCATAAACATGGCTGAAGTTTTAGAATGTGAGGTGTAAGGAAAATGTGCATTTTTAGATAAGCCAGAGTAGTTTGAATTTCAAAGAGATGGTAAGATGCTACACCTAGCCAGAAGAAGCTAAACTAAACAGTGTGTTTATTTTTCCAAACGGTTACTGATAATATATATCTTTCATAGTACTAATTTTATGAGATAAGTAAAGTTGCAAAAACATATGGAAACGATAGCATTTACATTAAATAGGGAAAAACATGTATGAAGGAGCTGAGGCTCTGTGTCAGAAGGGAGAAGGCATTCTAAGATCTAACACCAGTGTGAAAAGCCTCCAGCCTCTGCGCATCAAGTTGAAGTCTACAGGAACCGAAGCTGAGAAAACTCACTTTGAATATCACTATCCCATACCACTGTTGCTTTGCCTAGGTCTATTTAAATCTATCTGTTTTACTGTTGCCTTAACTGGAAGCCAGATTAATTAGGGGTTTCAGAGTTATTATAGTAGTAATTTGTAGACCTATGTTTGTGCTTGAAATCTTTTATTTTGTTAATAAATGTTTAAGTTAGCTTTCTAAAAACCTCTTAAGTCTTGGTAGTCTTATTACTTCTGAATTCAGGGAATGCCTTGAAACAAAATCCAAATTGCAAAACAGTTGTGACCATGTGGTCAAGTTTCCCTTGTGAATTTGATCTGCCTGGCACACATCATCTGCCACGTCATAACAAAAGTCACACTGAGGTGTGTTGTTAAATCTGAAATACCTCTTCATTACCTTCAATCTCTACATACATACATACAAACTGAATTATTGGCTGGAATATTCCTGTTCCACCTTCAGCGGGAAGCTTGGCTGGCAGGGGAACTCAATTTGGTGTGAGGCAAACTTTTGCAATTATGTTCTCGGGGCTTCAAAGGCAGGTCAAGTTTCCTGACAAACAATGTCGGGAAGCCCTTTTGCATGCATGCTCATTAAAAGGCCAGCTTGCTAGAAATAAGTTCCCCCTCCAAATTAAGTTCTCCGCTAGTCAGAAATTAGAAAGTTCACATTTACGGTTGGATGTAAGCGGCATGAAACTGGCGAGGCTGACTTCTTCCATGACTTTGAAGTGAGGAACCATTGCTTTGGCCTTCTTGGAGGCTGCTCAGAAATGTCAGCCCCTTGATTGATATTGGGTGCTGGTAGGCCAAGGTGCACGAAGGCTGGGCAGGGGAGGGAGGACCAGTGGGGAAGGGTGGAGGGGAGGCTCGACAGGGGAGGGAGGATCGATGGGGAAGGGTGGGCGGGAGGTTGTTATGGTAGAGGGAGTTTGGGGGGGGGGGGGGGGGGGGGGGAGAGAGGATCAGCAGGGAAGGGTGAGAGGCTTTCCTAGGAAGGAAGACAGAAAGTCAAGGACATCACAGAATTTTAATGGCACAGAAGGCGGCGATTTGGCCCATCTTGTCTGCACTGGCTCTCCAAATGAGCATTATGACCTAGTGCCATTGCTCTGCCTTTTCCCTGTACCCCTGCACATTGTTCTTATTCAAATAGATCTAATGTCCTCTTGAATGCCTCGATTGAACCTGCATCCACCACACTTCCAGACAGTGCATTCCAGTCCCAAACCACTTGTTGTGTGAAAAAGTTTTTTCTCATGTCACATTTGCTTTTTTTGCAAATCACTTTAAATCTGTGCCCTCTCATTCTTGATCCTTTTACGAGCAGGAACAGCTTCTCCTTATCTAATCTGTCTAGCCCCCTCATGATCTTGAACATCTCTATCAAATCTCCTCTTAGCCTTCGTCTCTCAAAGGAGAACAGTCTCAACCTCTCTAATCTATCTTCATAACTGAAGTTTCTCATCCTTGGAACCATTCTTGTAAATCCCTTCTGCACTCTCTCCAATGTGTTCACACCCTCCCTATAATATGGTGCCCAGAACTGTACACAATACTCCAGCTGAGGTCTAACAAGTGTCTTGAATAAATTCAGCATAACCTCCTTGCTCTTGTACTCTATGCCCCCATTAATGGAGCCCAGGATACTATATGCTTTATTAACTGCTCTCGCCACCTGTCCTGCCACCTTCAATGATCTATGCACATAAACACCCAGGTCTTTCTGCTCCTGCACGCCCTTCAAAATTTCACCCCTTATTTTGTATTGTCTGTCCATGTTCTTCTGACCAAAATGCATCACCTCACACTTATCCGCATTGAACTTCATCTGCCACCTATCTGCCCACTCCACTAACTTGTCTATGTCGTTTTGAAGTTCTACACTGTCCTACTCGCAGTTTATAACACTCCCAAGCTTCGTATCATCCGCAAACTTTGAAATTGTCCCCGGCACACCAAGATCCAGATCATTAATATATATCAAGAAAAGCAAGGGGCCTAATACCGATCCCTGGGGAACTCCACTACAAACCTTCCTTCAGCCCGAAAAATATCCAACGACCATTACTCTATGCTTCCTATTCTTCAGCCAATTTTGTACACACATTGCTAGTGTCCCTTTTATTCCATGAGCAATAGCTTTTCTCAAGTCTGTTGTGTGACACCGTACCAAATGCCTTTTGAAAGTCCATGTACACCACATCAACAGCATTACCCTCATCGACCTTTTCTGTCACCTCTTCAAAAAACTCCAGCAAGTTAATTAAACACGATTTCTCCTTTAGAAATCCATGCTGGCTCTTCCTTATCAACCCATATTTTTCCATGTGACTACTAATTCTATCCTGAATAATTGTTTCTAGAATCTTGCCCACCACTGAAGTTAAACTGACTGATCTGTAATTGCTGGGCTTATCCTTATAACCTCTTTTGAACAAGGGCATAATGTTTGCAATTCTCCAGTCCTCTGGCACCTCCCCCAAGTCCAGGGAAGACTGAAAAACTATGGCCAGTGCCCTGCAGTTTCTACTCTCACTTCCTTTAATATCCTTGGATGTATCTCATCTGGTCCCAGTGCCTTGTCTACTTTAAGTACCGACAGTCTATTTAACACTTCCTCCTTATCAATTTTGAACCCTTCTGGTGACTGAGTTTCTTTGTCTGTCACCATGGCCTGGGTAGCATCTACTTCCTTGGTAAAGACAGATGCAAAGTATTCATTTAATACCTCAGCCATGGCCCCTTCGTCCATGTTCAAATTCCCTTTTAAGTCCCTAATCGGCCCTTCTCCTCCCTTTACTATCCTTTTATTATTTATATGCCTATAGAAGATTATGGGATTCCCCTTTACATTGGCTGCCAGTCTTTTCTCATAATCCCTCTTCGATTCTCTAATATGCTTTCTCACCTCCCCTGTGAACCTTCTGAATTCCTCTTGGTTCTCAATTGTATTTTCTATCTGACACCTGTCATAAGCACACTTTCTTTTTTATCTTAATTTCTATCTCCTTTTTCATCCAAGGAGCTCTAGCTTTCCCTTTCGATGGAATATACCTTGATTGTGCCCATACCAATTCTTTTTTGAAAGTAGCCCATTGTTCAGCTACAGTTTTTCTCACCAACCTTTTGTTCCAGTCTATCTGGTCCAGATCCATTCTTGCCCCATCAAAGTCGGCTCTCGTCCAGTTAATTATTCTTACTCTGGATTGCCTATCGTCCTTTTCTATCATCATCTTAAAATGCACAATATAATGATCACTGTCTCCTAAATGTTCCCCTACTGACACTTGATCTACTTGGTCCACCTCATTTCCAAGAACCAGGTCCAACAGTGTGTATTTTCTTGTTGGATCGGAGGCTGTCCTGGGAAGGGAGCCAGATTGTCCAGGACTGGTTCAGAAGGGTGCCTGGGGAAGGAAGGCAGACTGTCCTGGACATGTTAGAAGGGTAAGCATGTCACGCATGTCTTGGTGCCATTGTAGGGCAGTGCAAGGCATCTTTGGAAAGATATGTCTAAATGGCATAGTCCAAGAGTCCTTCAATTTGGTCCATGGGTTTGAAGGAAGGTACTGGAACTCAGAGGGTGCAGTCACAGGCAGAGAAGGAAGTTAGATCAGGTGGGGTGAAAGTGCTAGGCTCATGGCAGGGTAGTGGATGGTCTCATGGGGGTGCGGTGGGGTAGCTGGGGAAAGTCAGGGTACAGCAGGCCTTGAGGACGGCATGGGTAAGGGTCAGGGCACATTGACATGAAGGGAATAGGGGGTGAGCAGGAATGTCAACATAAATGATAATTGGGTCCAGGGTAATGGGAGAGGCCAAAAAGTTACAGGAAGGAGAGGAATGAGAAGGCGGTGATTGTATATGAGGATGGGAAGAATCTGGTAAGAAACAGGGAGAGGATAGAAGGTGCTTGATGTTCTGGAAGACCTTACATGCACTATGCTGAAGCTCCCGAGGTTGTTGTGTAGTTCGTAGAACCACTCAAGCGTTCGAAACGTGAGGAGTCTCAGAATGGGTGTGGGAAGTTAATGCTTCGTTTTTTGGGCTGAGTGAAGGGGCACCCTGTTAATTATTAGTCCACTCCATGGAGAACCAGTCTTAGCTGAGTTCTGCTCTCAAGGTTCCAACACCCAACATACCAGCTTTGCTCCATGGTAAATGGGTTGCATTCCAGCAACAACCTATCAAGGTCTGGAACTGCTATACATTCTGTACAATTTGGCATCTGTTGCTGTCAGAGGCAGGGGTGAAGGGAGGGAGGGAGGTGAATGTGCACTTGTGGTGGATGGCAGCAAACTTCCGACACCAAACCTCCATCCTCCCTGGTAAATGGTCATGGCTGACAAGGGCTTATGTGGTAAATCTTTCTATGATGCCAAGGTAATAGTCTCTATTGTCTCAAGGGTAATGGAGGCAAGCTGAATAGTGTCTGAATAGGGAGGGTTCTCGTACATGGCTCTCATCACCCCTGTCAATGCACAATGTCTCCATGTATAGTCACGTATGAACAGGAGGAACAGTCATCTGTGGTCCTCCAGAATGTCCTTCACCTGGAAGGGGTGGGGTGGGGATACCACATTTTGACGGAAGACAGGCACAGGGCTTAGCACTGGTTTGGTGGCTCTGAGATGGAGGCTAATCTAAAAAGAATATGCTTACTAGATAGATTACTGCACTTAGTTCACAGATCCACTGAGGCCCAGATGATGCAGGTTCCAGGCAACCCTGCCTTTCTACCGATTCTTGTCCAGATGAGGAGGAAGAACTGGCGCATGTTAACACAGGGCCAGGAGGAGCAACAGCCTGAGTAGCAGAGGCAGCGGGGCCTCAAGAAGGTCAGAATGATGGCAACCAGGAGCGAGTTTTGATGATGAGCATTGGCCCAACCTCTGGAATATCAAAGGCAGTGCAGGTACCTACTGTTGAGCAAAAGGCAATGCTGGAGGCGCCTTAGGATCTCCCAGAATATGGTTGCTCACATCTGCCTGCTTCTCCATTAGGACCTGTGGCCACAAGCACTTGGAGGCCATGCCGGTGGCATTAAAGGTCACCGTCACCTAAACCCCTTTGCCGGTGGCCTCTTTCAGGGTTCCACTGGGGACCAGTGTGGCATCTCCCAGTCAGGAATGCACAAGTGCATCCAGGAGGTGGCAGATGCCCTCTTCAAGAGAACGCACCAATTTGCCCAATTCTGCCTGGATCCCAAAGGTCAGGCTGCCAGAACGTTGGGTTTTGCAGCAATCGCAAGTTACCTGCAAATGTGTAAGGCACTACTGACTGCACACACGTGGTCTTGAGTGCTCCCTGGTGTCAGCCAGTCACATTCATCAATAGGAATCACAGAATCACAGAATTTTAATGGCCCAGAAGGAGGCCATTCGGCTCATTGTGTCTGCACCAGCTCTCCAAATGAGCATTATGACCTAGTGCCATTGCCCTAGCTTTCTCCATACCCTGCACATTGTTTCTATTTACATAATCATCTAATGCCCTCTTGAATGCCTCGATTGAACCTGCCTCCACCACATTTCCAGGCAGTGCATTCCAGACTCGAGCCACTCGTTGTGCGAAAAAGTTTTTTCTCACGTCACATTTGCTTCTTTTGCAAATCACTTTAAATCTGTGCCCTCTCGTTCTTGATCCTTTTACGAACAGGAACAGCTTCTCCCTATCTACTCTGTCTAGCTGCCTCATGATTTTGAACATCTCTATCAAGAATGCTTCCAGGGGTGTGAAACTTCAGTTTATGAGCATAGATTGGAGAGGTTGGGATTGTTCTTCTTGGAGAGAAGGCGGCTAAGAGGAGATTTAATAGAACCTGCATAACACTCCTGTTCTCCCGGGACCTCTGGCTCTTGTAAGTTGAAATGAGATTTTTCCCATGCCCTCATAAAGTTCGTATGCATGGTACGTTGAAAGCAACATGAAATCTAACCTTGCCAGGGATGTGCTCAGGTCACCCTCACACCACTCCCAATAGAGGGGGCAGACCTTGCAGAGAGCTCTTTCTGGCCGAACCAGATATATGGGTGCACAGGGAGGAGCAACATGAGAACATTTGACCCCTTGAAATCATTCCTCCATGTAGACTGATCAGGAAAGATTGTGCTCCTGCACCCTGATTGCCACTCATTCACGGTAACCCCATATCTCTGGACATCTTTATCATCCTGAAAAGTTCTGAGGTTACTTTGGAGTCTACTCAATGACAGTGCCTCACGTGCATTATGGGTTGTTGAGTAGCAACCACTCCAGACTCTCCAATTGCAGAAATTCCTACAAGTTTCAGTCCTAGATGACTTTAATATTAGTATGAGACTGTGATCTGTCATTTCTGGACATCTTGGCCAAGTTCAACATCTTTCCTGCCTGGACCCTGCAGTGCCCTGTGGAGCTGTTGAGGCTTCACATGGATAGCTTCACAGTCTTTGGCATGGCCAGCACATAGGCCCATTCTATTCTCTCTCACCTCATGGAATAATACCCCAGTCCCTCAATGAGGTCCGATGCACTTTGTTTGCAATCCTTTTATACAAAGTCCATTGCAACCCTAATAAGGAGGAGCAAACCAAACAATTCCATGTGAGGTCTCTCAAAGGCTTCAGTCAACTGCACACACACCTCTTTAATCCTACACTCAATTCCTCTTGCAGTCTAGGCTAACTTGCCCATTGCCTTCTTACTTACACTCTCAACTGTATGTTGTATCAAAATTACAGATCACCAAGGACGGCCAGTAACGACTGGAAGTGCTCACCACAGCTTTTTCCAAACATGTAGGGAAGCTTATGGTTTTCGACTGTTAAGAACACAGCCTAGAGCTTCACTCTTTCAACTCTCAACCTGCAACTACAATGTTCCTTGCCACTCACATAGCCTGTTTAACTCCCCTTGAGGACTCTGTGCATCCATCCACATCTCGCATGAGGGCAATAGCAGCAGAAGATGCAATGACCTCGCTGAATATTCTGCACAGACATCATTTTCAGAGCTCAGGACATAGTGAACTGCAAGTAACGGATTGCACGGTGGGTGCCCAGGCTGCACACTCACAACTGATGACTAGTGCTTAAGCATGCACATGTGGGATTACTGAGTTGATCATGTGAGGGAAGTGAATCTATAGGAGCTCATTATCGGTTTCTAATGTGAAACCAAATTCCACACCCTTAAATGCCTGTGACCACCGAAGCAACCAACAGCAAGAGGAGAATCCAGGACACTTCCAAACAGTGCAAGTGAACATATATTTACAAGTGTCAAAACTGTTCACAATGGTTGTACATCAGTGGCACATGTGTGCCTTCAAAACTTCTTTATCTTTCTTTTTCTATTACTTCGTCTAGGCGTAGTCCCGACATCCACAACTGAGGTGGAGGAAGCCTTCCGACTGCTATGTCCTGTTGACTGTGATGACTTTGGTGGGCATCCTCTTGTGGCCCGAGGCCTAGAGGGCCCCAGGGTGCTAAGGATCTCCTGCACAGGTGCAGGTGCACCTTTCTCAGCCTAACCTGCTGGAGTTGATAGAGTCACTGGTAGAGGGGAGGTTGAGCAGTAGGGCATCCTTGGAGTGTCCGCTCCCCTTTTCCATTACTTCCCTGAGAGACCAAAAATCTCTATGCCAGCCTTAAATATATTGAACGATGGAGCATCCACAACCCTCTAGGGTAGAGAATTCCATAGATTCACAGCCCTTTGAGCGAAGTAATTTCTCCACATCTCAGTCCTAAATGATTGGCCCCTTATCCTGAGACTATGCCCCCATGTTTTAGGTTCCCCAACCAATGGAAACAATCTCTCAGCGTCCACACAAACATTCAAAATAACAGAAGTAGGCCATTCGGCCCCTTAAGCCTGCTCCACCATTCAATAAGATCATGGCTGATTTGTTTGTGTTTCAAATTCCACATTCCTATCTACCTCTGATAACCTCTGATTCCCTAGTGTAACAAGAATCTATCTACCTCCACCTTAAAAATATTCAGTGACCCATCCTACACTGCCTTCTGAGGCAGAGTTCCAAAGTCGCACAACCCTCTGAGAGAAAAAAGGTTCTCCTCATCTCTGTCCGAAAAGGGCAACCCCTAATTCTTAAACAGTGCCCCCTAGTTCTGGACTCACCCACAAGAGGAAGCCCCGTCAGAATTTTGTAGGTTTCAATGAGAGTATCTCCCATTCTTCTAAACTCCAGAGAATATAAGACCAATTTACTCAGCCTCTCATCATAAGACATTTCCCTCATCCCAGGTACCAATTTAGTGAGCTTTTACTGTACCGCCTCCAATGCAAGGATATCCTTTCTAAAATGTGGAGACCAAAACTGCACATAGTACTCCAGATGCGGTCTCACCATCACCAAAACCATGTCCAACTGTAGCAAGACTTATTTATTCTTGTACTCCAATCCCCTTGTAATAAAGGCCAACTTGCCATTTGCCTTCCTAATTGCTTACTGCACCTGCATGCTAACCTTCTGCGCTCCTTGTACAAGCACACCCAAGTCTCTTTGAACATCAACACTTACAAGTTTCTCATCTTTTAAAAAATGTTCTGCTTTTTTATTCTAACGACCAAAGTGAATAACTTCACAATTCCCTATATTATACTCCATCTGCCATCTTGTTGCCCACTCACTTAATCTGTTCATATCTCTTTGCAGCCTCTCTGTGCCATCTCAGCAGCTTACCTTTCTACCTAGCTTGATGTCATCAGCAAACTTAGACACGTTACTCTCTGTCTCTTCATTTAAGTTGTGAATATAGATTGTAAATAGCTGAGATCCCACCACTGATCCTTGCGGCACTCCACGATTCACAGCCTGCCAACTCAAAAAAACCCTGTTTATGCCTACTCTCTGTTTTCTCGTTGTTAACCAATTCTCTATCCATGCTAATATATTATCCCCAACTCCATGAGCCTATTATTACCTAGTAACCTATTGTGTGGCACTGTATCTAAAGCCTTTTGGAAATCCAGAAAGAATACATCGACTGGTTCCCCTTTATCTACCCTATTGGTTACACCCTCAAAAAAATCTAATAAATTTTTCAAACAGGATTTCCTTTTAATAAAACCAGGTTGACTAGTTCTAATCATACTATGTTTTCCTAAGTGCATTGTTAAGATTTCCTTAATAATAGATTCCAGCATTTTCCCAACAAATAATGTTAGGCTAACTGGCCTGTAGTTGATCCGTCCTTTCTTGAAAAGCGGTGTAACATTTGCCAACTTCCAGTCCAGTGGGACCCTTCCTGAATCTAAAGAGTTTTGGAAAATCATAGCGAGCACATCCACCATCTCTGCAGCTATCTCTTTTAGAAACCGACAGTGTAGGCCATCAGGTCTCAGGGATTTGTCGGATTTTAGTCTCTTGAGTTTCTCCAATACAATTACAATGACATCCCCTAATTCCCTCACTCTTTTTAGTTCCTAGGTTATCGTCTTTTTCTGGTATGAAACTTGTGTTTTCCACTGTGAAGACAGATACAAAATATTTATTCAATGCCTCCGCCATTTCCTCAATCCCCATGATAATTTCTTTTGCCTCAGCTTCTAAGGGCCCAGTGTAATTTCTTTAGCTACTCTCTTCCTTTAGACATTCTTATAAAAGCTCTAACAATCTGTTTTTATATTCCTGGCTAGTTTACTTTCATATTCTATTTTTTCCCCTTATCATCAACTTTTTGGTAGCCCTTTGCTGGCTTCTAAAACACTCCCAATCCTGAGACTTTCTACTGTCTTTTGCAACATTCGAAGTCTCTTCTTTTAATCTAATACTATCCTTAATTTCCTGAGTGAGTCACGGATCAGTCCTTCTTGCTGCGTTTTGGTTCTTCAGTGGAATGTATTTTTGTTGAACATTTTGAATTATTTATTTAAATGTTCATTTATCACTGTACCTTTTAATCTATTTACCAAATTAACCGTAGCCAGTTTTACCCTCATACCTATGTAATTGGCTTTGTTTAAGTTTAAGATTCGTTTGTTTGAGATTGGAATGCATCACTTTCAAACTTAACATGGAATTGAATGTTCTTATGGTCACTATTTCCCAGTGGATCTTTTACTATGATATTACTAATTAATACTGCTTCATTACACAATACTGGATCCAAGATAGCTTTATTCCTAGTCGGTTCTACTACGTACTGCTCCAAGGAACTATCACGAAAACATTCATCCATGAGGCACTGTGGGCCATCAGTAGCAGGAGAATTGTATTCAAACACAATCTGTAACTTCATGGCCTGGCATTTCCTCCACTCTACTGTTACCATCAAGCCAGGGAATTAACCCTGAATCAATGAAGAGTACGGGAGGGCATGTCAGGAGCAGCATCAAGCATTCCTAAAATTGAGGCATCAACCTGGTGAAGCTATAACACAGGACTAATTGCGTGCCAAAGAGCATAAGCAGCAAGTGATAGACAGGCCTAAGCGATCCCACAACCAATGGAATAGATCTAAGCTCTGCAGTCTTGTCACATCCAGTCGTGAATGGTGGTGGACAATTAAACAACTCACTGGAGGAGGAGGCTCCACAAATATCCCCATCTTCAATGATGGAGGAGCCCAGCACATCAGGGCAAAAGCTAAGGCTGAAGCATTTGCTACAATCTTCAGCCAGAAATGCCGAGTGGATGATCCATCTCAGCCTCCTCCGTAGGTCCCCAGCATCACACACGCCAGTCTTCAGCCAATTCGATTCATTCCACACGATATTAAGAAACGGCTGAAGGCACTGGATAGTGCAAACGCTATCGTCCCTGACAATATTCCGTCAATAGTACTAAAGACTTGTGCTCCAGAGCTTACCATGATTGTAGCCAAGCTGTTCCAGTACAGCTACAATACTGGCATCTACCTGGCTATGTGGAAAATTGCCCAAGCATGTCCAGCCAATTATCACCCCATGAATCTACTTTCAATCATCAGTAAAGTAATGGAAGGGGTCATCAACAGTGCTATCAAGCGGCATTTGCTTAGCAATAAGCTGCTCACTGGCGCCCAGTTTTGGTTACGCCAGGGCCACTCAGCTACTGACCTCATTACAGCCCTGGTTCAAACATAGACAAAAGAAGTGAACTCCTGAGGTAAGGTGAGAGTGACTGCCCTTGTCATCAAGGCCACGCTTGACCGAGTGTGGCATTAAGGACCTAACAAGACTGGAGTCAATGGGAATCAGGGGGAAAACTCTCCATTGGTAGCACAAAGGAAGATGCTTGTGGTTGTCGGAGGTCAGTCGTCCCAGCTCCAGGACATCACTGTAGGCATACCTTAGGGTAGTGTCCTAGGCCCAACCATCTTCAGCTGCTTCATCAATGACCTTTCTTCCATCATAAGGTCAGAAGTGGGGAAGTTCGCTGATGATTGCACAATGTTCAGCACCATTCGTGACTCCTCAGATACTGAAGCCGTCCATGTCCAAATACAGCAAGACCTGGACAATATCCAGGTTTAAGCTGAAAACTGGCAAGTAACATTTGCGCCACACAAGTGCCAGGCCATGACCACCTCCAACAAGTGAGGATCTAACCATCTCCCCATGACGTTCAATGGCATTACCATCACTGAATCCCCCACTATCAACATGCTGAGGGTTACCATTGACCAGAAAGTGAATTGGATTAGCCATACAGGTCATAGCAGGTCAGAGGCTAGGAATTCTGCGACAAGTAACTCACCTCTTGACTCCCCAAAGCCTGTCCACCATATACAAGGCACAAGTCAGGAGTGTGATGGAATACACCCCAGTTGCCTGGATGAGTGAAACTCCCACAACACTGAAGAAGATCGACACCATCCAGGACAAAGCAGCCTGCTTGATTGGCACCATATCCACAAACATTCACTCTTTCCAGCACCGACGCACAGTAGCAGCAGTGTGTACCATTTACAAGATGCACTGCAGGAATTCACCAAGGTTCCTTCGACAACATCTTCTAAACCCACAACCGCTACCATCTAGAAGGACCACGGCAGCAGGCAGATGGGAACACCACCACCTGGAAGTTCCCCTCCAAGTCACTCACCATCCTGACTTGGAAATATATTGCTGTTCCTTCACTGTTGCTGGGTCAAAATTCTGGAACTCCCTTCCTAACACTACTGTGGGTGTACTGACACCACATGGGCTGCAGTGGTTCAAGAAGGTAGCTCATCACCACCTTCTCAAGGGCAACTAGGGATGGGCAATAAATGCTGGCCCAGCCAGCAAAGCCCACATCCTGTGAATGAATAAAAAAAACATTATCTTAACATGAGCAAAGTGATGGAAAATGTTGTTGATAGTGCTATCAAGTGGCACTTACTCAGGACTAATCTGCTCACTAACACTCAGTTTGGTTTCCGTCAGGGCCACTCAGCTCCTGACCTCATTACAGCCTTAGTCCAAACATGGACAAAATAGCTGAACTCCCGAGGTGAGATGAAAGTGACTGCCCTTGACATCAAGGCAGCATTTGACCATGTGTGGTATCAAGGGGCCCTAGCAAAACTGGAGTCAATGGGAATCAGGGGGAAAACTCTCCTCTGGTTGGAGTCATACCTAGCACAAAGGAAGGTGATTGTGGTTGTTGGAGGTCAATCATCTAAGCTCCAGGACATCACTGCAGGAGTTCCTCAGAGTAGTGTCCTCAGCCCAACCATCTTCAGCTGCTTTATCAATGACCTTCCTTCCATCATAAGGTCAGAAGTAGGGTTGCTTGTGGATGATTGCATATGTTCAGCACCACTCACAACTCCTCAGGTACAGAAGCAGTCCCTGCCCCTATGCAGCAAGACCTGGACAATATTCAGGCTTGGGTTGATAAATGGCAAGTAAAATACATGCCACACAAGTGCCAGGCAATGACCATTTCCAACAAAAGAGAATCTAACCATCTCCCTTGACATTCAATGGCATTACCATCGCTGAATCTCCCACTATCAACATCCTGGGAGTTATCATTGACCAGAAACTGAACTGGACTAACTGGTCCTACAAGAGCAGAACAAAGGCTAGGAATCCTGCGGCGAATAACTCAGCTCCTGACTCCCCAAAACCTGTCCATCATCTACAAGGCACAAGTCAGGAGCGTGTTGGAATGCTCTCCACGTGACTGGATGAATGCAGCTCCCACAACACTGAAGAAGCTTGACACCATCCAGGACAAAGCAGCTCACTTGGTTGGCACCCCATCCACAAACATTCACTCCCTCCATCACCGACGCACAGTGGCAGCAGTGTGTACCATCTACAAGGTGCACTGCAGAAACTCACCAAGGCTCCTTCGACAGCACCTTCCAAATCCACAACATCTACCAACTAGAAGGACAAGGGCAGCGGATAAATGGGAACACCACCACCTGGAAATTCCACTCCAAGCCACTCACCATCCTGACTTGGAAATGTATCGCCGTTCCTTCATTGTCACTGAGTCAAAATCTTGGAACTCCCTTCCTAACAACACTGTTGGTGTACCTACACCACATGGACTGCAGCAGTTCAAGAAGGCAGCTCACCACCACCTTCTAAAGGGCGATTAGGGGTGGGTAATAAGTGCTGGCCTAGCCAGTGACTCCCATATCCCATGGGTGAATATAAAAAAAGGAGAGGAGAGGGGGAGGGAGCTGCAGAGGGAGTGAAGAGGGAGAAGAGGGAGGGGAGGGAGAGGAAGAGACCTGCAGCGGGAGGAGAGATAAAGAGAGAGGGGAGTGAGAGAGAGCTGCAGAGGGAGGGAGAGAGAGGGACAGAGAGGGAGGTAAGAGACAGAGGGGGGAAAAGGGAAACAGAGGCAGGGAGAGACACAGGGAAAGAGATACGGAGAGGCAGAGGGAGAGGCAGTCAGAGGGGGAGACGCAGAGAGGGAGAGGCAGACGGAGAGGGGGGAAGCAGGCAGAAGGGGAGAGAGCGGTATAGATAAGGAGAGAAGCAGAGCACGGAAGAGTGGCAGAGAGAGGGAGATCCAGGCAGAGAGAGGGAGAGCCAGGCAGAGAGAGGGAGAGCCAGGCAGAGAGAGGGAGAGCCAGGCAGAGAGAGGGAGAGCCAGGCAGAGAGAGGGAGAGCCAGGCAGAGAGAGGGAGAGCCAGGCAGAGGGGGAGAGGCAGCAGTGGGAGAAAGGCAGCAAGTGGGAGAGAGGGAGAGGCACCAGACACGACAGAGGCACTCCCTGCCCAGTACACTCTACAAAGTCTTTCTCCGTAACATCTGGGGACTTGTGCTAAAATGGGAGAGCTGACCCACAGACTAGTCAAACAACAGCCTGGTTTAGTCATATTCACTGAATCATACTGTACCCAATGTCCCAGACTGTTTCATCACTATCCCTAGGCAGAGGCAGAGAGAGAGAGGGAGGGGCAAAGGTAGAGGTTCAGAGAGTGAGGGAGTCAAGACAAACAGAGAAAGAGAGAGACAGTCAGGGACAGAGGGTGGGATCATCCCAGGTTTGCACTAAGTGCAGTAAGGGAAAAATAATGTTTTACCCACCGGCCACAGTGGCAGCTTTTCATGCCATATTGCCTCAGTCCAGCCTCATTAATCATGCATTCCCAGGAAACACACCGTTTCGATGGCGGGTGGCCTCTGATTTGCCCGCCATGCCATCAGCTCGCTGCTTCATCATGCCAGGCGCCATATTTAAAATGCAGTGCACAGCTCTAGTGCTTCCAACCCAGGACTGCTGCAAAGAAGACATGGCCCCAAAAGGCTAGGAGACTGCAGCCCCCTGGTTTAGTGACATGTCCCTCAAGTCTTTTGGACACCGTAGAGGCCTGCAGTGATGTCCTCTTACCCCACTCTGGCCGTAGGAAGGGCAGCAACATCACCAATCCAGCATGGGAGGCGGTGGCAGCGTTGGTCAGTGCCAATGCCCTGCAAAAGAGGACAGCCCCCCAGTGCTGAAAGAGGGCGAATGATCTCCTCCGTTCCGCCAGGATAGGTCACTCTTCTCGTCACTCACAAACCCATCACACATCCACAGGGATCTCACTCACTGCCAGTTCAAGGGACATCACCATTTACTCTCTCGCACACACCTTCATTGTCCTCATCCCATCCATGGGACCACCCACTACCCACATATACCAGGCATATTTATCATCTGGCCTGGCGGGCGTCCTGCTTACACTCTCTCCATCTCTATTTATGCAGGGCAAGCTGGCACACAACAAGAGGGAGAGGTCGCAGACTGGTGGTGGAATGCCTGAAATCAAGGTCTTCAGACTTTGAAAAATAGGGTCATCCAGCCGGCCGGCGAAGATCTGACCCGTACCGGTGCTGGTGAGCGGTGCTCTACCAAGTGAGGATCCAGCAGTGCAACATCCATCAGACACCCATGCTGTGAGTCAGTTCCTCTGTTTCGCAGTCCCCTGCCATGCACTAATTATCTCTCCTTGCTTTCGCATGCATATCTGGGATACAACCGAGGGTGTCCATGGCCCAGGGCCTCCAAATAAAGTCCTGAAGACACATTGAAAGAAGAAACTGAAGGCACCCCATTGAAGATCCATCACAGCACTTACCAATACCCTCCACCTGTGCAGAGACACACACCTCGTTGGGACCTAGTTCTAGAGTAGCCTCGAGATCACAATCTGTTGAGCACATCGCACTTTCTGGTCCACAGCAGATGGCAGCAGGGACTTTCCAGGTTTCTGGCACTCAGAAGACTGCTGGAGGCCATAAATCTGCTGAGTCTGAGTCAGATGACTCTGGACTCGGTCATACCTCAATTTCTGGAGCTGCAAAGGCAAGCTCGGGAACATCAGGAAGGGATGTCCGCTGCACTCCTCAGGTTGCAAAGTGTAAGGAACATATCTTTTTATTTCTGTCGGACTGTTGTAAAGAGCATATCTTTTTATTTTCTGTTGGACTGTGGATTAGAATTATAGTGGCTTCCGGTCGAAAGACATGTCCACTGGAATAGGATGAGAAATATATACAATGTTGCAGTCCTGGAGCAGAGTGTGCCATGAAAGACAGGATGGTGCTGGAAAGGAGTCCTGGACGAAGGGAGCTGCCTGACAACAGCATTTTAATTGGCTCCTGACCAGGTGACTAGGTTTTGTTTGAGGGCAGTGCAGCTGAATAGCTCCTAGCCTGAAAGTAACAACATGTAAAACCTCTTTCTCTTGTGTGTGGAAGATTCCAGTAATTCCACAATAACAACTAGCTGGCTTTTCTCCTCGTATCTCTATAACCTGCTTTCTTTCTGAAAAGCCCTGTCAAGGGGCAAAGCGGAAAATCACTGTTAGAGACTTTGAAAGGCAAGTGCTCAACCAGTGAACTAAATACTGAGAGTGCTGGAAGACCACCTTGTGTCATCAACAAGAACTGAAAGGAATTTGGAACACTTCAATCAAAATCAACCCATCAAATCCTGTATTCCAGAATTGGCGCTATTGAATGGTTTTATCCCACCCTTAAGATCCATGATTTGTGTGTCTTATGTGTGCGTTTGTATAGGGATTTAAGAAGGGGGTAGAGTTCAAATTATAGTGTTAGAAGTTAGCAGTTCATATTTCTTTCTTTTGCCACTGGTTAATGACATTTTGTTCAATAAACAGCTATTTACTTTTCAAGTTTACAAACCTGGTGCTCACATTCTGTTAACCTAAGTGAAACAGTTAGGTAGAATTGGGGCGATTTGGTGGTATGGTCACACTTTTCACATTTGTCGCAGTTCGGGGAACAGTGGGGCTTGATATTACAGCGCACTATCCCCAGTGAGTCGTGACAAAAGCATGATGGAGGAGTCCGTCCGCCTTCAAGTCTGAGGTGATAGCGCCAGCATGCCAATACACCGAGGTCAACACTGGTAGGATAACGGCCGCCATGGAGACCTTGGTCCAGGACATCGATCCTGCACTGCTGCATGGGCTGAACTCCATCGCTGATGCCATGGTTGGCCTCCAGTAGTATCAACGCGAGAAGGGTGCGGGACAGCTTAATCTCGCTCCAGCTTCCCCTTCTCCTCAAGACGTCAGCCAGGGGCCCTCGAGCACCCATAGGGAGGAGAATCAGCAGGTGCACACCCTGGGGCCATCCACTGAGGTGACTCCTAGAGTGTCCTGCTCATCTGAATCCCCTCTTCCTGTGACCCCAGCGAGCCCTCGGCCAGATAGGAGTCAGACATTCACAGAGATTATGTGAAGATCTATGGAGTGTCCTCACTGCATGTCGTCAGCATCCTCCTGCAATTGAGCGACTATTAAGGCCTCTGTTGCGTCTCCATGACAGGAGCCTTGTCACAGAGGGTAGGTGCACTGCCATCAGCCAGACTGGAGTCAAGTGTTCACAGATGCAATGTGAGGATCTATGGTGTCTCTTCACTGCATGTCATCATCATCCTCCACAAATCTAGCAGCTGTGAGGGCCTCCTGAGTGCGGGTGCCTTGTCTTGCCAGTGCAATCGCCTCATCTCTGTCATCTTGCCTTCAAGGACCTCTTCACTCTCATCTCCTTCAACACTTCCTCATTTGAGGAGAAGTCTAGCTCCTGCACCTTCTCCTCAGCTAGCTCCACTCCCCGTTGCAGTGTCAGGTTGTAAAGGGCGCTGCAGGTGATGACAAAGTGTGACACCCTCTGTAGACTATATTGCAGGGCTCCACCAGACCAGTCCAGGCGCCGGAACCTCATTTTCAACATCTTGATGGTCTGCTTCACCAAGGTGCAAGTTGCAGCATGAGCCTCATTGTACCTTCGCTCTGCTGCAGTCTGAGGCCGCCGCACGGGTGTCATCAGCCACGCCGTCTGCGGGTAGCCCTTGTCCTCGAGGAACCATCCCTGCAGCCTCTGTGGAGCCTGGAAGATGTCATGGATCTGAAACCTACTGAGAATGTAAGAGTCGGGGACACTCCATGGGAACCAAGCAGAGACCTTCAGGATGTGTTTGTGGTGGTCGCACACCAGCTGCATATTTAGTGAGTGAAAGCCCTTGCGGTTGACATAGTTGACCGTTTGTTGCCACGGAGATCTGAGCGCCACGTGAGTGCAGTTGATGGCACCCTGCACCTGTGGGAAACCAGAGATCCGGGCAAATCCCAGCGCTCTTTTGGTCCCGGGCGAAATGCACAAAGTTGTGTGCCCTCTCAAAGATGGCGTCCGTGACCTCATGGATGTATTTATGGGTGGAGGCTTGTGAAATCCCACAGAGGTCACCTGTGGAGCCCTGAAAGGAGCCACTGGCATAAAAATTGAGCGCCGCGGTCACTTTCACAGCCACTGGCAGTGGATGCCCTCCATGTCCCCGTGGCACCAAATCCTGCAGCAGGTGACAGATATGACCGACCATTTCTCTGGACATGCGAAGTCTTTGGCGACACTGGTTCTCAGTTATCTGCAAGAGTGATAGGTGGCGTCTATAGACCCTGGGTCTAGCTAGGCGCCAACCAGCGATGGCTTGCTGTGGCTCTTCAGCAGCGTGTGCAGGAGCCCCAGCCGCCTCTTCTTTCTGAGGGTGCCGCTCCCTCTCTCTGCCCTGCTTGGCGCCTCCATCAATCTCTTCTCCTTCATCTCTGCTCTCTGTACGCCATGAGGCAGACAGCTAATTCACCTGGCTCCATGCTCCTGATGTACTCCTCCTGCAGGATGAAAGAGAGGCACATGTGGCTTAGCATGGGTGTACTAAGAACCTCTCTTAGTTAAGTCTGAAGGCCCCTTAATGCATCCCAGAGAGTGCTGGCCACCACTTGGATGGCCAGAGTTTAGTGCGCTGCATGGCTGCCCGAGACCCCACTCAACTCTGTCCCATTCCACCTGACCGACTGGCGGCAGCTTTGCCCATTGAGCTGTATGCTGTGCTCTCAGCTCAGGCGCAGGCATTCTCCTAACCCACACTGCAAAGCTGCACTGTTAGCTTGAACCAGGGGGGGAGACTGGTCTATCAGTGACTGCTCCATGGCCAGCTTTAGCAAGGAGATTATACAACGTGCACAGTTGTCCAATTGTTCCGCAGTCCACTAAAATGCTCATTGTTTTGCAGTCTGTGCCCGAGGGGTGAAAAGCTCCTCAGCACTTGGTGGCACTTTCCATGCCTCTGCGTTGCTTGAGTGGGCAGTTAAGCTAGAGGCCCGACTCCAAACATGTCAATGTGGCTGCGCCTGAACTGTCTCAGTTGTGGAGGAATGATCACTTGAAACAAAGTTTTCCGAGCATTTGGCCGTTTCCCTCCCTCCCACCCCGAACATGCTTGTTAACTACCTTCAACAGTAGGGCGGCCCTTGCCCCCACGCTGCGCAACATTACGGTGCACTCACCTCCGAGTTCCCCTGAAGTGCAGCTCGCCAGGTGCTCGCCTTTTCAATGGTGTTGTGAAACACGACAGTGCGCAAGCACGTTGATGTGCTCGGGTGGTCCAGTGTGGGGGGGGATGATTCCGGTGAACTGGGTTTATAATGATATGTAGATGTATTACAATGAAGTTCCCGACATCCAACGGCTGCAAATGATGGGCAGAACGGACGATTGCAAACTGGTTTCACAACGTCGTGAAACCGATTTTTGGCCTTCTTGCCATATTGTCTGCTCACAGCACCAAACACATCCAACGCCACGGGCACAAAAAATTCTGCCCAGAGAGAGAGGGACAACAAAGACGGGGACAGACGTTCTTGTGGGGGACAGATGTTCTTGTGTGGGACACAGACGTTCTTGTGTGGGGGACAGACGTTCTTGTGTGGGGGACAGACGTTCTTGTGTGGGGGACAGACGTTCTTGTGTGGGGGACAGACGTTCTTGTGGGGGAAAAGGGAATTTATCTCAGGAGAAGTGAGTCAGATTTTTTATTCAGTGAGTAGTTAGGATCTGGAATGCACGCCTGAGATTGTGGTGGTGGCAGATTCAATCATGGCTTTCAAAAGAGAATTGGGTAATTATCTGAAGAGAAAAAAATTGCAGGGCTATGGGGGAAAGGTGTGGGAGTAGCGCTAGGTGAACTGCTCTTGCAGAGAGCTGGCACAGACACTCCGGGCCAAGCGCTGTACCCATTCTATGATTTGATGCACAACATCAAATAGCCTCAGCAGAAGTAAGTTCAAAAATAAGAAACCCAAGGTCAAGAAGCATCTGCATAGATAGAAAAATATTCTTTCTGCATTCCTCCTTGGACCAAATCTGCACACTGATCAATTGAAGCAAAGTGACATAAAGAAGCAAGGCAGTATTTGGACTCACTAGGCTGATGTGATGTATCTGTACGTGCCTGAGGATAAGCATCGCGATGAGCGCTGGGTCCCATTGTACTCTTGGATTGTCTGGAAGATCACTAGAGAAAATAAATAAGGAAATAGAATAGTTCAAACAACGATGGAATGGTAAATCACAGAGCTTGTTCATTGCCTCAACTTCATGCTAATGCGTCCCCCCCACACGGCATTTATCCAAATCAGGCTTGTCCAACATCCAGCCCACAAAGCTGCCCAATGTTGCCCATGGAGGTAGTTTCCTAAATGCCTGTAAATGCAATGGGAGATTCTTAAAGAAACTGTTCCTCAAATCACAGGCTGTTCTTCTCCCGTATTTGCTGTTTGAGAGAGTCTATCAGCAGCAAATGTGAGAGAAAAGCAGTCTTTGATTGGAAGAACAGCAACACAGGTGGCAGTGAGCGAACTCTGGAAACAGAGGTATTGGGGACAGAGAGGGGGAAGCTGCCCTGTGCTGGGTGGGGGAGGGAGAGACTCGCTCCGGGCCAGGTGGGGGAGGGAAAGACTCATTGCTGAGCTGGAAGGGGCTCAATGCGATGGTGGAGGTGGGGGTGCGGCAGGAGCGAGGTGGTACGTGGTGTGGATGAAAAGACTGCTGCCCAGAAGTGTGGGAGAGAGAGACAGTGTTTCAGTGAATATTGAGTGTGAGGGAGTGAGTGTGCATAGGAGATGTGTGCGCATGGGAGAGGGTGAGTCTGCATGGGAGAGGATGAGTGAGCGTGGGAGAGGGTGAGTGTGCATGGGAGAGGGTTAGTGTGCGTTGGAGAGGGTTAGTGTATGTGGCAGAGGGTGAGTGTGTGTGAATGGGAGAGGGTGAGTGTGTGTGTATGGGAGAGGGTGAGTGTGTGTGTATGTATGAGAGAGGGTGAGTGTGTGTGTATGTGAGAGGGTGAGTGTGTGTTTGTGGGAGAGGGTGAGAACCAAAAAGGTAATAATCTCCGGGTTACTACCTGAGCCACGAGCGAATTGGCACAGGGTCAATAAGATTAAAGAGGTAAATGCGTGGCTCAAAGATCGGTGTGGGAGAAATGGGTTTGAATTCATGGGACATTGGCACCAGTACTGGGGAAAGAAGGAGCTATTCCGTTCAGACGAGCTCCACTTGAATCATGCTGAGACCAGCGTCCTGGCCAATCGCATGACTCGGGTTGTAGTTAGGGCTTTAAACTAAATAGTGGTGGGGGGAGGGGGTTCAGTTGCATGGAAATATAAAAATTCAAAGTTTAAGAAGAGGGTAAGGGTGCAGGTTAGTGACGAGGCTGATTGTTACCAAAAAGTGAAAGGAAGGGACAGTGTGTGTGAACACCATATTGCACCAAAGAATCATACAAGAGTAGGGAAAATTAACAATAGGGCAAACTTAAAGGCTTTGTATCTGAATGTGCATAACATTTGGAATAAAACTAATGCGTTAACAGTGCAAATAGAGATAAATAGGAATGATCTGGTGGTGATTACTGAGACCTGGTTACAGGGAGAACAGGTATGGGAGTTGAATATCCAAGGGTACTCAGTGTTTCGGAAGGATAGGCAGGGAGGAAAAGGAGGTGGTGTAGCTTTTTTAGTTAAGGAAGAGATCAGTGCTATAGTGGGGAATGATATAGGCACTGGAGAGCAAGACGTAGAGTCAGTCTGGGTAGAAATAAGGAATAGCAAGGGAAAGAAGTTCCTGGTGGGAGTAATCTATAGGTCCCCAAACAGTAGTTCAGCAGTAGGGCACAGTATAAGCCAGGAAATACTGGGAGCATGTAAGAAAGGCATGGCAATAATCATGGGTGATTTCAATATGCATATAGACTGGACTAATCAAATTGGCAAGGGTAGCCTCGAGGGAGAGTTCATAGAGTGTATCAGAGATTGTTTGTTGGAGCAATATGTTGTGGAACCAACCAGGGAGCAAGCTATTCTGGATTTGATTTTGTGTAATGAGATGGGATTAATTAATAATTTCATAGTAAAGGATCCTCTAGGGAAGAGTGATCATAGCATGCTAGAATTTCAAGTTCAGTTTGAGAGCGAGAAACTTGAGTCCCACACTAGTGTTCTGGAGTTAAACAAAGTTAACAACATAGGCATGAAGGCAGATTTGGCCCTAGTGGACTGGGCAGGAAGACTACAAGGTAGGACAGTTGATGAACAGTGGCAGATATTTAAGGAGATATTCAATTCCTCCCAAGTAAAATATATTCCAAAGAGGAAGAAAGATGGTAAGAGGGGGAAAAAAAAAAATGGCTAAGCAAGGAAGTTAAAGATAGCATAAAGGTAAAAACTAAGGCATACCAAATTGCAAAGATCAGTGGCAGGCTGGAAGATTGGGAAACTTTTAAAGATCAACAAAGGGTTACTAAAAAAATAATAAAAAGAGCAAAGGTAAATTATGAAAGAAAACTAGCGCAAAATGCAAAAATTGATAGCAAAAGCTTCTACAAGTATATAAAAGGAAAGAGAGTAGCTAAAGTGAATATTGGTCCCTTGGAGGATGAGACTGAGGAGTTAATAGTGGGGAATGCAGAAATGGCAGAGACGCTTAATCAATATTTTGCTTCAGTTTTCATGGTGGAGGACACTAGTACCACCCCAATAGTAACAGGTAGTGCAGAGGGTATAGAGAAGGAGGAACTTAGAACAATCACCATCACTAGAGAAGTACTGAGCAAACTATTGGGATTAAAGTCCCCAGGACCTGATGGCCTACATCCCAGGGTCTTAAAGGAAGTAGCAGCGGAGATAGTAGATACATTGGCTATAATATTTCAAAATTCCCTGGATCCTGGAAAGGTTCCAGTGGATTGGAAAAATGCTAATATAACGCCCTTATTCAAAATGGGGGGAGAGGCAGAAAGTAGGAAACTATAGACCAGTTAGTTTAACGTCTGTCATTGGGAAATTGTTGGAATCCATTATTAAATAAGTAGTAACGGGGCATTTGGAAAGTCAAAATACAATCCATCAGAGTCAGCATGGTTTTATGAAGAATAAATTGTGTTTGACTAATTTGCTAGAGTTCAAAAGATGTGACAAGCAAAGTGAATAATGGGGATCCTGTAGATGTAGTATATCTGGACTTCCAGAAGGCCTTTGATAAGGTGCCTCACAAAAGATTAATACACAAGATAAGATCACACGGAGTTATGGGTAATACATTAGCTTGGATGGAGGATAGGCTAACCAACAGGAAGCAGAGAGTCGGGATCAATGGGTCTTTTTCTGGATGGCAAGTTGTAACTAGTGGGGTGCCACAGGGTTCGGTCCTTGGGCCCCAACTATTTACAATCTATGTTAATGACTTGGATTCAGGGATAGAAGGTACTATAGCTAAATTGGAAGATGACACCAAAATAGGTGAGAAAGTAAGTTGCATTGAAGAAATAAGAAATTTACGAATGGAAATGGACAGGTTAGGTGAATGGGCCAAAATTTGGCAGATGGAGTTTAACGTGGATAAGTGTGAGGTTATCCATTTTGGCTGGAAGAATAAAAAGGCGACTTATTATTTAAATGGAGAGAAACTTCACAATGCTTCAGTGCAGAGGGATCTGGGTGTCTTCATGCATGATTTGCTGAAAGTTAGTATGCAGGTACAGCAGGTAATAAGGAAGGCAAATGGAATTTTGGCATTTATTGCTAAAGGAATAAAGTATAAAAATAGGGAAGTGTTGTTGCAACTGTACAAGACATTGGTGAGACCGCACCTGGAGTACTGTGTACAGTTTTGGTCCCCTTACTTGAGGAAGGATGTAATTGCATTGGAGACGGTTCAGAGGAGGTTCACTAGATTGATTCCAGAGATGCGGGGCTTGTCTTATGAGGAGAGATTGAGCAGTTTAGGCCTATACTCGCTGGAGTTTAGAAGGACGAGAGGAGATCTAATTGAGGTATATAAGATGCTAAAGGGGACAGACAAAGTAGACGTGGAGTGGATGTTTCCCCTTCTGCTGCATTCTAGAACGAGAGGCCATAGTTGTAGGCTAAGGGGTGGTAGATTTAAATCAGGGATGAGGAGGAATTACTTTTCTCAAAGGGTAGTGAATCTCAGAGTGCAGTGAATGCCGGGACGCTGAATAAATTTAAGGAGGAGATAGACAGATATTTAATTGGTAACGGGTTGAAAGGTTATGGGGAGAGGGCGGGAAATTGGAGTTGAGACCGAAATGAGATCAGCCATGATCATATTGAATGGCGGGGCAGGCTCATGGGGCTGAATTGCCTACTCCTGCTCCTAGTTCTTATGTTCTCATGTGTGTGTGCGCGCGGGCGCGTGCCTTGGGGGAAAAAGTGCGCGCGCACCTCCGGGGGGAAGGGCGCGCGCACCTTCGGGGGGGGGGGGAAGGGCGTGCACGCCTCTGGCGGAAGAGCGCGCGCGCCTTTGGGGGATGAGCGCGCGCGCGTGCATGTTTGGGGGAGTGTGCCATGTGCGTGTGTTTGGGGGGGTGTGCGCGTTTGGAGGAGTGTGTGCATGTGTGTTTGGGGGACAGAGGGAGAGAGAGAGAGGGAGAGAGAGTGAGTGTGAGTGTGCACGTGTGTGTGTTTGGAGGGGAGTGTTTATGTGTGTGTGTCTTTGGGGGAGTGTGTATGTGTGTGTGTGTTTGGGGAAGATTGTATGTGGGCTTGTGTTTGGGGGAGTGTGTGTGTGTGTTTGGGGGGCAGCGTGTGTTTGGGGGAGGGTGTGTGTTTGGGGGAGTGTGTGTGTTTGGAGGAGTGTGTGTGTTTGGAGGATTGTGTGCGTTTGGAGGATTGTGTGCGTTTGGAGGAGTGTGTGCGTTTGGAGGAGTGTGTGCCTTTGGAGGAGTGTGTGCCTTTGGAGGAGTGTGTGCGTTTGGAGGAGTGTGTACATGTGTGTTTGGGGGAGAGAGAGTTGTGTGTGTGCTGGGGGAGAGTATGTGTGTGTGTGTGTTTGGGGGAGAGTGTATGTGTGTGTGTTTGAGGGAGATTATATATGTGTGTGTGTGTATTTGGGGGAGTGTGTGCATGTGTGTGTTTGGGGGAGTGTGTGCATGTGTGTGTTTGGAGGAGAGTGTGCATGTGTGTGTTTGGAGGAGAGTGTGCATGTGTGTGTTTGGAGGAGAGTGTGCATGTGTGTGTTTGGAGGAGAGTGTGTGTGTGTGTGTGTGTTTGGGGAAGTATACGTGTGTTTGGGGAAGTGTGTGTGTGCCTGGCTCACTCGCAGTCACAGGATTCCCATGCACCCTCACCCCACACACAATCACACCCGTTCACATGGTGGGTGAGCATCAAGAGACTTGAAGTGAGCCAGGCAAACAGACTCTGTCCCTCTCCCACTCTAATGGTGATCTTTATTAATCACTCCTCAATATCAATTTATTGCTTTGACATTGCTTTATTTTTGCACAGCAAATTGTTTCTTCTGTTCATGTCACAGCTTTATTTTGAAATTCACGTTTAATGTTGTGCCAAATCTTATCTTTCTGAAACTTGCACATTGGCCCCTTCAACGAGAAGAAAATGGATATTTGGCCCCCTTAGTTAAACGGTTGAACAAAGATAAAAGCAAAATACTGCGGATGCTGGAAATCTAGAACAAAAACCAAAATACCTGGAAAAACTCAGCAGGTCTGACAGCATCTGCGGAGAGGGATACAGTTGACGTTTTGAGTCCGTATGACCCTTCATCAGACCCTTCTGATGAAGGGTCATACGGACTCGAAACGTCAACTGTATCCCTCTCCGCAGATGCTGTCAGACATGCTGAGTTTTTCCAGGTATTTTGGTTTTTGTTCTAAACGGTTGAACAAGCCTGGTCTAAATGTACTCCTTTTCACTCTCCATTTACCTTTTACTATACATCATTTTCAAACCACCAGCATTTATGGACTCTTGTTTCAAGAACGATTTTCTGCAGAAACACTTCATTTGATCACGTCTTGCAAAGACTTTTGTCTAACCAATAACAACTTGTATTTATATAATGTAAAGAAAATACAATTTTTTCAATATTACTGTAGGATACTGTGAAGCAGACTTGTGGGGGCAATGTGTATGTCATGTGTGTGTGACTAATTTAATGAGACTGAAGACAGTCAGACTGCAAGGTTTAAATCATCAAAGGGATAGGTGTAAAGCAGGCATTTTGAAGTGGAGATGAACAGGCTAAGATGGGATACAAGTAAATAAAACATGAATAGGAATTTGCATTAGGAGATAAATGAGGAGTTGAATTTTTAGCTGTTGAATTTCAAAGAGAGGAAAGGAACTTATACAATCGGCAAGGATCATAAATGAATAAAGCAAAGTTATTAAGTTTATTTTTCGCTAAAGTGGTGGCTATAAAGACAACATGAAAGATTTTTAGATTCTGGGAAAGGTAACTTTCAAAAGACAGTTAGGAGCAATAGGTAAAGGTGAAAGTGGAAGAAATGTTTTAAGGAAAGATTGAAAATTGCCTAAGGTGTGTGTGTGGCCACGTGATCTTGAGCACAGTCTTGTGAAGGAAACAACTTCCAACCACCCCAGAGAAGCGGCTGGTTGTTCCAGAAAGCTTTTGTAACAAGCCTTTGATTTCCATTGTCGAACAAGAGGGAGAAAGAAGCTTGTGAAATACCTCCCTTACAGCAACAGTGGGTACCTTGTGGTAATATTACTGAATGTTTTATAGATTAAGAATCTATAGCGACTGTTGCCTGGAAAATTATGTTTATTTGTGAGTCTAGCTAAGTAGAAATCTTTTGGGAAATGTTACAAGTCTAAATTTAACTGTGTAACTGTAATCTTGTGTGTTTAAGTTTTCTTTTCTTTCGTTAATAAATGTTTTAATTTAATATATTAAAATCTCCAAAAGCAGTAGTGGAATCTTTACTTCTAACTTCAGTACACATACCTTCTTGTAATAAAAATACAAATTGAAAATCGTTGCAATAGCTTGGCTAAGTTCCCCTTTGGGATTTGGTCAGCCCAGCAATTACCACCTGCCATATCATAACAATAATGCCTTTAATGTAGTAAACCATTACAGGAGCAATCATTGTACACAATTTGACACTTTGTGCCATGAGCAGATATTAGAACAGATAACTAAAAGCTTGAACAAAGGAGGTTTTAAGGAGTATCTTAAACCTCTCTTTCTTTCTACTCCTTTAAGGAGGGAATTCCAGATCTTAGAGCTTTGCCAGCTAAAGCTGCTAAGAGTGAAGCAATTAAAATAAGGGATGCACAAGAAGCCAGAATTGGAGGAGTGCAGCTAAGTAGGAAGATTGTGGGACTGGGGTAGATTATAGAAATAGGGAGGGGCGCAGTAATGGAGGGATTTGAAATCAAGGAAAAATTGCGGCATTACTAGATCAGGAGCCAATATAGATCAGGAAACACAGGGGGGCGAGGTAGGAGATAGGATACTGGCAGCAGAGTTCAGGATGAGCTGAAGTTTATGTAGGGTGAAAGATGGGAACCTGCCAGGAGTGCACTGGAATAGTCAAGTCTGGAAATAACAAAGGCATGGATGAGGGTTTCAGTTGCAAAGTACAGTGGCAGAGCTGACGTGAAGTGATGTGATGGAGCTGAAACTATGCAGTCTTGGTGATGGTGTAGATATGTCAGCTCATCTCAGGATCAAATACAACACCAAGGTTGCAAATGGTCTGCTTCACCCTCAGATGTTGCCAGGGAGACGACAGGAATAAGTGACTAGGGAACAAATTTGTGTCTTTTCAGTGATCAGTGGAAACAATCCATCATTACTTACTCCATTAGAACTCATAATCCTGAAGACATCTTATCCTTAAATATCATTACTCTACTGAGAAAATCTCTTTTTTATAATTAGTAACCCTTCACTCACGGATGCATTCTTTTGATGCTCAGGGACCGTGGCACATCACACAATCTCAGGACAGTGGCCAGTGTCATACATGATCAGGAATGGTGACCGGTATTACACAGGCACAGGGACAGTGACCGATATTACACATGATCAGGGACGGTGACCGGTATTACACAGGCACAGGGACTGGTATAACACAGGCAGAGGGACGGTGACCGATATTACACATGATCAGGGACGGTGACCGGTATTACACAGGCTCAGGGATGGTGACCGGTATTACACAGGCACAGGGACGGTGACCGGTATTACACATGATCAGGGACGGTGACCGGTATTACACAGGCTCAGGGATGGTGACGGGTATTACACAGGCTCGGTGACGGTGACGGGTATTACACAAGCTCAGGGACGGTGACGGGTATTACACAAGCTCAGGGACGGTGACTGGTATTACACAGGCTCGGGGATGGTCAGAGATAGTGACGGGTATTACACAGGCTCAAGGGTGGTGACCGGTATTATACATGATCAGGGATGGCAACCGGTATTACACATGATCAGGGACGGCAACCGGTATTACACAGGCTCGGGGACGGTAACGAGAATTACACAGGCTCGGGGACGGTAACGGGAATTACACAGGCTCGGGGACGGTGACGGGTATTACACAAGCTCAGGGACGGTGACTGGTATTACACAGGCTCGGGGACGGTGACGGGAATTACACAGGCTTGGGGACGGTGACGGGTATTACACAAGCTCAGGGACGGTGGCCGGTATTATACATGATCAGGGTCAGTGACTTGTATCTCAAATGTCCATGGACAGTGGCCAATATCACACATATTCAGGGATGCTTGGAAATTATTCGGGGAAAAAGCGAATAATCTAGGTGAAAGGGCTGGAGGTGTCACTAGTATTAATGATTATCATGCTGCTGTATTTGGTAACTGACAGTGGCTGAGAAGGCAGATAGTGCAAGCAACCGGGATCAAAGAAACAATGAGGCAGGTCTAAGCCACTTTGGACAGATACAGGTCATGTGATTTCAAAGATAAATAGCTACAGGCAACAGTTTAAGGATCATCAAACTTCAAACAACCAAAAATGATGCAACTACATGAAATCCATTAAGGACCAAAAGCTGTTTAAAGGAGTCGTATTACTGTGAACACTAAATATCAGATTTTCCTGTAGGTTTAATGCCCTCAGGTGACCTGCAGTAAGGATTTGGCAGTCAGAAATGAAACCAATAAATCAGATTATCAGGAACTTCAGGCTGCATGAGGATTATAAAGAGAGCCATTTCTATCCTAAATCTGGCTTCAGAACTGTGTGCAAGTTCCTCTCGCACATCTTGAATATGTCTGTAAGCCCTTTAAGAATTTACACACAGAAAGGGAATAAATCATTAGGCCTGCTGAGCCCGTCACTTCTAACTGATCAGGAATAATCTGATCTGTCATGAACTCATTTATTTAATTTCACAAGGGAAACAAATAATTAAAAAGCTGTTCTGCGAAAGTGAAGTGAAATCTTCCCCTACCCCTGAGAAATGTCAGGCCATGAGCAGACATTATTTAACCCATTCAGCTGTCTCCCCATATTGTGTCTGAACACCAGTGTCCGCTGATATGCTAGAATCCTTTAGTCCCTGTCACAACAGTTCAAAACTCAGATCATGAAATCATTTCTCCAGTAGTTTGAAAAAATATCTAACTTTGGGGAAGTAACAGGCTTTGGGAGAAACTCTAGAACCACACTCCCCTTTAAAAGTTTTATGAGTTTGCAATGTTTCCTGGAATTAATATTTATAAAATAAAATGCTACCAGCTTACTCCACCCAGAATATGATCCAATTTATGCAAGAATACAGCAGTGTATTTGTGGTTATTTGACTGGACTGCTGACCTACGAATTTCACAAAACGTCAATTTTCTGTGTACACAGCACACCCAGATTAACACATAGCTAAAACAAAAACAGAATTACCTGGAAAAACTCAGCAGGTCTGGCAGCATCGGTGGAGAAGAAATCAGTCAACGTTTCGAGTCTTCATGACCCTTCAGCAGAACGAAGGGTCATGAAGACTCGAAACGTTGACTGATTTCTTCTCCACCGATGCTGCCAGACCTGCTGAGTTTTTCCAGGTAATTCTGTTTTTGTTTTGGATTTCCAGCATCCTCAGTAGCTTTTAGCTTTTTGTTTTTAACACATAGCTTTTGGTTACTCAGGTACAGTTAACCAGCACTGCACACTGTAATTAACATGTAGTCATTAGTTATTCAAGAATAAAGCAGTAACCACACACTCTGATTAATACATAGCTACTGGTTACATATGTAAAAAAGTACTATTTAATACTTGCAATGTCATACCTATGCTTCCACTTGCTCTTTTGAAATTTCTCTTTAGATATTAAATAAAAACCCTGTACTTCACTCCACTAAACCTGCTGGATTTTTGACATTAAAAGAAAAGTAGTTGTTACAGGTTCAAAAGTGATTTGAACCCAACGCAAGGGATCATGTGAAGCTCCTCTCAAACCTGCTCAGGTTCCATTAGTACTGAACCATATGGATCAGGTGGGTCCCAGGTTCCATTCCTTGTCTGGGCAATGTTAGCTGGTCTTAGCTGGGTGTGACAATTGGCCCAAACACCTTAGAGTTAGGGAGTGACTGTGGGCTGGCATCCTGATCCCTGTCTCGTCATTGCTACCGGAAAGTGCACAAGTGGATGTTGGATGAGAATAGAATCAGATTTTTCTGTGATGCTTCTCCCCATGGTCAATTGCATTGTCTACACTCAATATATAGACACATATATAAAGAATGTTCTCCATGTGAAGAATTAGATGACTTCAAACACCTGTGGAAGCATATTGCAGCAAGTGTCAGCACCTTCTGATATGAGGTGAAAAGTGGAAATAGTTCTCACTTGCCCTTCAAAAAACAAGTATGAGCAAAATTTTGAAGTGCAGAAAACTGCAGGGGCCATGTGGAAAGAGCATGGGAATGGAATGAATTGCATGATCCTTTCAAAGAGCCAGCAAAGGTCTCCTCCTGTGTTGTATGGTTCTATGACTAATTAATATCACATTACTGTGTTCAACTACTACTGTACTTTTAAGATGTAACAAAGTGCATTGGAAGTGATTGAAATTAAATAAAAGGTTTTAAGTGTATGAAGTGAGTTGTGTGTGGGGCAAGCCTGTGGAAAGTCTCTTTTTCTTCTTAGGCAGTCTCTCCAGATTGAGGATGATTTGCTTCCACTCTGGTTCGATAGCTGATTAGTCCAATGCACGATCTGTAGACTCTGCCACATGCGGGGCAGGTGGTATTTGGAGGATCAGGTAAATGAGTCATTTGGAGGTTTATGCACTCTCTCCAATGCCTCAACTTTGCCTCTGCATGTTGCCAATAAAGACCCTTGATGCATTTATTGCCTTCCTGAATGAACCTTCTCCATTTTGGTCAGTCACAATCCAGGGACTCCCATGCGTCGCCGGGGATGTTTGACTCTTCAGGGCATCCCTAATGTGTTTCCGCTGTCCCCCTGAAAGTAATCCTCAAGTGACACCCTGCTCTAGATCGTGGTATAAACAGAATAGAAACTAGGAGCAGGAATAGGCCATTCGGCCCTTCCAGCCTGCTCCGCCATTCAATATGATCATGGCTGATCCTCTATCCCTACGTGAGCGAGAATCCCAGAGGCATACTTTATTCTCACAACCAAGCGTGAAATCCTAATGGGAAAAGTTTAAACAGCTTTCACAAACTGATCCGATGTGCTGCCCTCCCCCACAGTCCACTCAATTGATAATGTGATACATGAGCAGACAGGAGCCTGAAATCAGCAACATTAGAACAATCACAATGCAAACAACCTCCCTTGTTCAGTTATAACAACATCTTTGCTGTTGTTTTAAATATTTGATGAACCTTACTATTAGTCTTAATGAATGTGCATGCTTGCATTAGCAATGTGAGGTGAGGCACATTGGCACTCAGCTAGTTTTAGTCTAAACAAATTTGAGGTCCTGGTACTAACCCTGTTTGCCACTGCATATCAGAGCTCCACATCAGCCAGCCCAGCACCAGCCCTCTTGCCAGATCAGGGTGCAGCATTAAGGCAGTTGTGGATATACTTCAGCAGTAAAGGATGTTTACAATTTGCAAAGTTCATAACCTCTGTCTCTTCCCTTCCCCCTTTCCACCCTGATCAATATGGCACAGCTGGGAGGTTGGCGGTTAGCTCAAGGTCAGAGTGTGCGCTTTCACAAAGGACTTCGGCACATTGTTATAGGCACCACTGTGTAGTCACTCAGTCAGGCTGGGCAATGGATCAGTGCATTAATCACAGACTACACAAGTCTCCAGGTCACAGTGTTTGTGCTGGGGGGAGGGTAAAGACTGGGGCCAAGAAGGGAAATGAATCACAGTCAAGCAATTTAATTTGGTTCTTTACTGTGGATTGCACTACATGCAAGGTCAGCTGTTCCCTCAGAGCCTTGCCTGCCCTGCTCACTGCAGGTCAGGCTTTGTGACTATGTTCTTTATTCTGCAATTTCTTACTTCAAGGTCCCAGTTTCATGTTTAGATGGGGCAGCAGTTGCGGTGGTGGGGTGGATATCAGTTAGGCTCAGTATATTTCCTGGTCTGTTGGGGTGGATGGGGGGAGGGGTGAGGTTGGGGCCTGGGTGGGATACCTGCCAGAAACCTGTTCCTGTTCATTATTCAGTGACCCTGTTGGAAAGTTCACATGCACAGATAGGATTGGTCTTGTCTGTGGTGCTTTCCACATATATATAGCCATCCATTACACAGAATCATCACTTGAATAATGTACTAAAAAACAAAGAGACCCAAGGTATTGCACGTTTCAGCGCATCAGCTTTGTGGTTGCTGTGCTGTGACACAGAAGATACATATTTGAAAAAAAGGCATAGGGCAATGGGGTGATAGCAGGGTGGTGGAAATAGTTTGGGATTGACATAGGGCTATGGGGAGAGGGTGGGGCAGTGGGATTAGTTTGGGATTGATACAGGACTATAGGGAGAGAGCAGGGCAGTGGGATTAGTTTGGGATTGATACAGGGCGATGGGGAGAGAGCGAGGCATGGAATTAGTTTGGGATTGTTACAGGGCTATGGGGAGAATACAGGACAGTGGGGTTAGTTTGGGATTGATACAGGGTGATGGAGGGAGAGAGGGTCAGTGGGATTAGTTTGGGATTGATATACCAAAGTGCTGGCACAGACTTGATAACTCAGATGGCTTCCTGCGAAATCTTAAATTTTGATGGTGCTAAATCAGTTACTGTAGCTCCTCTTGTGCACCTCTTAGTGGACAACTGAAAAATAGCAATGACACATTTATCCAGGTACATACCTGTCTTTGTAAGTAAATACCAATGATAATCCACTACCATTACACAGACCACCATGGCATTTGTGGAGTCGGGTCACCTGTTCTGCAACTATGGAGACAAGAATAGGTGATCATTTACTGCCCCCTCAAAATTTAACTGGGAACAGGCTCTGTCTATACTGGCATTATGCAGTGCAGAGCGAATACGGTAGATCAGGAGGTGCTGAAGTAGACCCATGGCCCATTGAGTCTACTCTGCCATTCAATATGATCATGATTGATCTTGGGCTTCAACTCCATTTACCCTCTCCCCATATCCCTTAATTCCCTGAGAGACCAAAAATCTGTCTCCCAGTCTTAAATGTATTCAACGATGGAGCATTCACAACCCTCTGGAGTAGAGAATTCCAAAGATTCAGAACCCTTTGAGTGAAGTAATTTCTCCTCATCTCAGTCCTAAATACCGGCCCCTCACCTGTACTGAGAGGACTTCAAATTCAGTCACTTTGATGCAGAACTGGTTTAGCCACCAGATACAATCCGGAACCACACTGCAAACTGAAGTTTAAATAAAATCTGTAAATGCTCCCAGAATATTCCAGATTCAACTGTCACATGGTATTAAACTTTGCATCACACTATTAATGAACACCCTAGTTAGATCCCTACATATCACATGTGTCAGTTGATCACATACAAGTGCCTGAATAACAAGGGTCCAGGTCAAGCCCACTCCATACTGGTCTTGCATGTGTAATGCTTGGTGTAATGAAGCTGTGCAAACTAATCGCACTATCTGTGCTTGCTGCGGGAGCCAGAAGCAGAGCAAAACAGGGACCCAGAATAAACAAACTTAATTTTAGAAATCTTCAGCTTGCAAAGGGTTAAGTATTCCAAACTGCTGTGTTGAAACAACGCCAGCAAAAGATACTGCTTCAGGAAACCGGAATCTTTAGCAACTGCTGCACCATAGCAACGCCACCAGTGACCTGGAGCGACCCCAGAACAGGGCTGTCTTCTTATGCTAATTTTAATAACCTGTGGCTGCTGAACTCTGACCTACAAAATAGGGACAATATTTTTGATTGATATATTTACTATGGTAACTGAGCAAAGCTCACGTCAGATATACAGACAGAGATTTGATGGGGGAACGGTCTCTTTGAAGAGCCTGAAATAGAAAGGTCACATTGGGAGGAGGTAATCACATTGCTCTGAGGGTGCTTCTGAACAGTCATCCACAGACAGGCAACCAAGCACAGTGCTGCGCTTCAGGCTGAAAACAAGCTCCACTAAGGTAGGCAGATTCAGGATCCTGACATGGTGAGTTCCGAAATTCAACTGGATATATTTGGGGATCTGAATGGAAAAAGCTGACACATTTTTTTAAGCAGGGAGGGAAACAATTATAGGCCAGTTTAACCAACACAAGCTTTAGACACCACCAACTGCCATGACGTTGTAAAAGAAATTAACCATACATCCAATCTTTTGGAACATGAATGTCAGGTTATTTCACATCCTACATTAACCTGATTTCATTCTCAAACCTGCACTTTCCAGTAGGTACAATAGTGATTTTTCTTAGGCCAATTGGAGTGCTCTAACCTGCTTGCCCTGATCCGATTCCTGCTTCCAATAGTCATTCATTGACCTCCCTGTCGGAAGCACATGTAGATCTTATGTTACAGAATCAAACTTGGCTGAGATTAAGCTGAGCAGTCAGTACATTGGATCGTTTGCAATTTATCTCGCCTTATATTGGAGAAGTTGAAACTCAGTGAAGTACAGACAGGCACCGGTGCAGCCTTATAAACAGCACCATTGAATGAGAAGACACAGGTTAACACTCATCTTTCCCATAAGCAGTTTCTCACCTTAAGTTGAGATGTCAAAAGCAACAATAAAAACATTTTCTCAGCACCACAATAGCAAGAGAGTTGATATTGAGAACATTTACAATTTGCATTTATACAGCACCTTTAATGTAGAAAAATATCTCAAGGTGTTTCACTGGAGCATAATCAGGCAAAAATTTAACAGAGTCAGGTGACAGGTGCCCATAGACTCAATCAGACAGTAGGCTGTGTCTTCTAAGAAGAGAGCAAATTCCAGATTTTAGGGCCTGGTTGGCTGAGGGCACATCTGCCAATGGTTTGGCAAAGTGGAGGATGCACAAGAGGCCAGAGTTGGAGCAATATTGAGATTGCAGAGGGTTGCTGGGTTGGAGGAGATTACAGAGATACAAAGGGGGCAAGACCATGGAGGGATTTGAGCACAAGGGCGAGAATTTTTTTTTTATTCTTTCATTGGATGTGGACGGCATTGGTACGGCCAGCATTTGTTGCCCATCCCTAACTGCCCTTGAACTGAGTGGCTTGATAGGCCATTTCAGAGGGCAGTTAAAAGTCATCCACATTGATATGGGTCAGGAGTCACATGTAGGCCAGACCAGGTAAGGGCAGCAGATTTCCTTCCCTAAAACAATTGATGATAGTTGTCATGGTCAAAAGCTTTATATTCCAGATTTATTAATTGAATTTAAATTCTATCAGCTGCGGTTGTAGGCTTTGGACCCATGTCCCAGAGAGCATTAGCCAGAGCTCTGGATTTCTAGTCCAGTGACGTTACCACTATGCCACCAAATTACCAGACTGGGAGTCAGCAGTCACAAAGGTGATTTGTGAATGGAATTTGTTACGAGTTAGGATATAGGCAGTAGGGTTTTGGGTGTGCGTATGAAGGGTAGAACATGGGGTGACCGGCCAGGAAATAATTAGAACATCCACTATGGAGGTAACAAAAGCATGGTCGAGGATGAGAAAAGGGTGATAACAATTACAATATTTATTTACAACTGATAGTGAACTAACTAATTCAATGGAACACAAATTGTTATAATAACCCAAATGTAATCATTTAAAACATGGAAACAAATCATTTTAGAAAATTAGTCACTGAGGGAAAATGGCAGATCTACTTCAGAGCACCAATTTCATGTTTGTAAAGTGAGACCATCGCAACAATTCTGTAACCATAGCAATGCCAGGCTTTAGAATATCAGTCAAATTTGTGACGACTGATGAGACCAGATAGACACTGGCCACAAACTTAAATCTGCCTTTTCTCTTTCAAGTTGTTTCTCAGCACTTTCAGCATCTTGTTTTTAATTTACAATTTCATTTGTGAAGTTGTTAAATTAAGTCAGAAATAGCTATTGTATAAAACAATAATTAGCAATATCCAACCGCCACTCATTAGACTAGTCCAATATCCACACACATCACACCGATATCACACGGAGACAATACTGCAAGGTTTGTTCATGGGATGTTGCTGTCACTGGCATAATAGAGAGTATTCTATCACACTCCTGACCGTACTTTGTAGGTGGTGGAAAGACTTTGGGAAGTCAGGAGGTGAGCCACTCACTGCAGAATTCCCAGCCTCAAACTGCTCTTGTAGCTGTAGTATTTATGTGGCTGGTCCAGTTAAGTTTCAGGTTAATGGTGGCCTCAGGATATTGATGTCAGGAGGTTCAGCAATGGTAAACTATATTACTCATATTCCTAGGAAAAGGGGTATGAATTTTCAGGAGGCGCCACTGACACCAACTGGTACTGGAACAAGACCAGTTAGCAAAAATTAAGATCAGTTTGACTCCCATGTGTAAATGGATCAGGGGGTGAAAGGTTACAGGCTTGAAGTGTTGGCTTTGTTTCTCTCTGCTGCCTGGCCTGCTGAGTATTTCTGTTTTTATTTTGTTTTCCACATTCTTGCCTTGTGTTTTCTACGCTTGCATTTTCAGCCGAGTCAGTAATTGGAGTATATTGTCATGTGGAGTGAAGGGTGATTGAGTAATCAAGAATAATTGGATAGAACCAAACTGTTACTAAGTGAAACGGTGTGGATACTTAATGCACAGCTCCTGTGGAACCTGCCCTAGTCGTGCCAGGTCCCCTTGTACTTCAGAGCTTGTGTCCACATACCGATGACAGCTAGGTAGATGGTCTTGATGTACTCAGTAATTATTAACGAGCACTATTTCCACATTTGTTTGTTTGATGCAGATGTGCTGAATGTTCATAAGCAAAAGGCTCCTAGCATGGCTGTAGATAAAGATTCCACAGATGTTGAGCAGCTATGACAGTAAACTACACCCGCTGGCAGGGTGAACAGCTCTGGTTGGCTGGTCACATGCCAATCACAGATGACTCCAACCCTGTATCATTCACATACATCCTTCATCAATGAAATTACTTGGGCTGCTTGTGAAACTGATGAACATATTCTCTAAACATTTTAATTTCCCAAATTTACAGCTGATGTGTGCAGCTGAAGGGAAATGTGCTGAAGGGAGGCTCAGATTACTGTTGATTTGTGCGCACTACGTGCTTATTACTGGCCCGAAGCCTCGGAGATGAAAAAAACACAGGGTCAGTGAAGTTCACACAGCAATGCAGCACAGCACTCAGCTGTCATGCCTGATAAGGCAAACACAGACTTAATGGGCTCATGTCCTATTTTTCAGATGTACTGCCCATCCCCCTACAGAATGTGCAAACTTTTTGTAAACATGGAGCAAGTCAAACCTTTGCCATATATTGTCTCGCTGGGTTACTATTTAGTGAAATCCTGTTCAGTCAAGCTAAAGTTTTGTAAACTGAGGACCATTGCATGCAGGACATCAGCCTTGAACGTTACTTTTTCCCCTCTTTTCAGCCTCTCCTGCCCCTCCTTTTTGTTGCTCGACCTTTTGTCCATTTCTCATCTCTGCTATATAAGAGCATAAGAAATAGGAGGAGTGGGCCATTCAGCCCCTTGAGTCTGCTCTGCCATTCGGTAAGATCATGGCTGATCTGATTATGGCCTTTCTCCATTTTCCTGCCTGCCCCCCCATAACTCTTGATTCCTCTGTCAATTAAAAATCTGTTTAACTCAGCCTTGAATATATTCAGTGACCAGTCTCCACTGCTCACTGAGGAAGAGTTGCTTCATTGTTTGAGTTGTTTACAGAATTGTGCCTCTGAAGCACCTTGGGCTGTTTTACCAAAGGTGCTGTATAAATAAAAGTTGTTGTTGCAAGTGGTATGAATTCCCCCTACCTGGTTTTGACTGAACCCATTCCCATTGGTAACATTTTCAGAAGCTTTCATATCAACAAGTGCCCATTCAGATTCGGTCCAGAGACACTTTATCCATTAAAGCAAGTTTTAAAAGAAGCAGCTCCAAGTCATCATCTTAAAAGGTCAGAAGGACAGCTCAAAATGTTTCTTTTTGACACAATTTTAAACCATTTTCAGTCAATGTTCCAAGTGTTAATGTATGTTTAATTTTTTGACTAATATTTGGTGTATTAATTTAATTATATTTGCTTAGGTTAATGTTAAGTGAATTTAATTTTTTCCAGGTAATATTTAATATGTTTCCTGTAATTTTTTTCGGATCAGGTTATATAGGGAATGTTTATGAAATGGGAAGCAGCAGAGTCATTATTCCCAATAGCACAAAATCCTACACCCAAACCAGACCTCAAGTTATTCCTTAATAAAATAGTGATTCTTCTCCAATCCGACAACCAAATCAGGCAGGTCCACAGTACAACAGGCCATTACTGAGGACTGACCAACCAGCCTGACAAACTAATGGCATTAGGTGGGTAGACTGATCATGTCGGGCAGGATTCTTTTCACTAGGATTCGTATAGACCAGCAATTTTTTATATTCATTCATGGGATGTCACTGTTACCAGCATGATGGGAGTATTCTATCATCACGCTCCTAACTTGTGCTTTGTAGGTGATTGAAACACTTCAGAAAGTCAGGAGGTGAGCCACTCACAGAATCACAGAAAATCATAGTGCAGAAAAGGCCCTTTGGCTCATCAAGTCTGCACCAACACGTGAGAAACACCTGACCTACCTACCTAATCCCATTTACCAGCGCTTGGCCCATGACCTTGAATGTTATGACGTGCCAAGTGTTCATCCAGGTACTTTTTAAAGGATGTGAGGCAACCCGCCTCCACCACCATCCCAGGCAGCGCATTCCAGACGGTCACCACCCCCTAGGTAAAAAAGTTTTTCCTCACATCCCCCCTAAACCTCCTGCCCCTCACCTTGAACTTATGTCCCCTCGTGACTGACCCTTCAACTAAGGAGAACAGCTGTTCCCTATCCACCCTGTCCATGCCCCTCATAATCTTGTACACCTCGATCAGGTTGCCCCTTAGTCTTCTCTGCTCCAATGAAAACAACCCAAGTCTATCCAACCTCTCTTCATAACTTAAATGTTTCATCCCAGACAACATCCAGATGAATCTCCTCTACACCCCCTCCAATGCAATCACATCTTTCCTATAATGTGGCGACCAAAACTACACACAGTACTCCAGCTGTGGCCTCACCAAGGTTCTATACAACTCCAACATGACCTCCCTACTTTTGTAATCTATGCCTCAACTGATAAAGGTAAGTGTCCCATATGCCTTTTTCACCACCCCACTAACATGCCCCTCTGCCTTCAGAGATCTATGGACACACACGCCAAGGTCCCTTTGTTCCTCAGAACTTCCTACTGTCATACCATTCATTGAATACTTCCTTGTCAAATTACTCCTTCCAAAGTGTATCACCTCACACTTTTCAGGGTTAAATTCCATCTGCCACTTATCTGCCCGTTTGACCATCCCGTCTATATCTTCCTGTAGCCCAAGACGCTCACTACAGAATTCCCAGTCAAACTGCTCTTGTAGCTATAGTATTTATGTGGCTGGTCCAGTTAAGTTTCTGGTCAATTGTGACCCCACGATATTGATGGTAAGGGGCTCAGCTATGGTAATGCTGTTGAATGTCAAGGGGAGGTACTTATAATTTCTCGTCAGAAAAGGCCATTGCCTGACACTTGGGTGCCACGAATGTTGTTTGTTAATATCAGTCCAAACCTGAATTTTGTCTAGGTCTTGCTCCATGTGATCATGGACTGTTTCAATATCTGAGGAATGACGAATGGGAACTGAACACTGTGCAATCACAAGAAAACATCTCCATTTCTAACCTTATGATGAAGCAGCTGAAGATGGTTGGGCCTAGGACACTACTCTGAGGAACTCCTGCAGTGATGTCCTGAGACTGAGATGATTGACCTCCAACAACCACAACCATCTTCCTTTGTGCTCGGTATGACTAACCAGTGGAGAGTTTTCCCCTCTGATTTTTTTTTTATTCGTTCATGGGTTGTCGGCATCGCTGGCAAGACCAGCATTTATTGCCCATTCCTAACTGCCCTTGAGAAGGTGGCGGTGAGCCGCCTTTTTGAACCCATGTGGTATAGGTACATCTACAGTGCTGTTAGGAAAGGAGTTCCAGGATTTTGGCCTGCGACAGTGAAGAAATTACGATTTTGTTCCAAGTCAGGATGGTGTGTGAAGGGAATTTGCAGGTGGTGGTGTTCCTATGCATCTGCTGCCCTTGTACGGACATACGAATTAGGAGCAGGAGTAGACCACTCGGCTCCTCGAGCCTGCTCTGGCATTCAATATGATCATGGCTGATCTGATTGTGGCCTTAACCCCACATTCCTGCCGACCCCCAATAACCTTTCATCCCCTTGTTAATCAAGAATCTATCCACCTCTGCCTTAAAAATACTCAAAGACTCTGCTTCCATTGCCTTTTGAGGAAGAGAATTCCAAAGACTCTCAACCCTTGGAGAGAAAACATTTCTCCTCACCTCTGATTTAAATGAGCAAGCCCTTATTTTTAAACAGTGACCCCTAGTTCTAGATTCTCCCACAAGAGGAAATGCCTGCTCCACATCCACCTGGTCAAGACCCTTCAGGATCTAAAAGGTTTCAATTAAGTTGCCTCTTACTCTTCTGAATTCCAGTAGGCGGTAGAGATTGCAGATTTGGAAGGTGCTGGTGAAGGAGCCTTGGTGAGTTGTTGCTGGCATCTTGTAGATGGTACACATCGGATATATACACATGTATATTACACATAGCTGCCACTGTGCCTCGTTGGTGGAAGGAGTGAATCTTTAAGGGGATAGATGGAGTGACAATCAAGTGGGCTGCTTTATCCTGGACGGTGTCGAGCTTCTTGAGTGCTGTTGGAGCTGTACTCATCCAGGAAAGTGGAGAACATTCCATCACATTCCTGACTTGTGCTTTGTAGATGATGGGCAGGCTTTGGGGAGTCAGGGGGTGAGTTACTCTCTATGGAATTCTTGGTCTCTGACCTGCTCTAGTAGCCACATATTACTATGGCTGGTCCAGTTCAGTTTCTGGTCAATGGTAACCCTGAGGATATTTCTAGTGGGGAATTGGATGATGGTAATGCCATTGAATGTCAAGGAGAGATGGTTAGATTCTCTCACTGCCACTTGTGTGGCGTGAATGTTACTTGCCACTTATCAGTCCAAGCTGATAAGGGTGTACAATGCACTATCTCAAAATTTGCAGTTGACACAGTACTTAGAAGTACTGTGAAGTGAGTAGGATAGTGGTAGACTTCTAGATGGCATAGACAGGTTGGTGGAATGGGTGGACACATGGTGGATGATATTTGATGCAGAGAATTGTGAAGTGATATATTTTGGAAGGAAGAACAGGGAGAGGGAATGTAAAATAAAGAACACAATTCTAAATTGGTTGCAGGAGCAGAGAGACCTGGAGGTATATGTGCATTGCTGAAGGTAGCAGTGCAGGTTAAGAAAGCGGTTAATAAGACATACAGGATCCTGGGCATGGAGTACAAAGCATGGAGGTTATGGTGAACCTTGATAAAGCACTAGTTTGGCATTAACTGGATTACTGTGTCCAATTTTGGGCACTGCACCTCAAGAAGGCATTAGAGAGCGCATAGAGAAGGTTTACAAGAGTGGTTCCAGGGATGAAAAGCTTTAGTTATGAGGATAGATTGGAGAAGCTGGGGCTGTGATCCTTGGAGAAGGTTGAGAGGAGAGACGTTCAATGTCATATGGAGTCTAGATAGAGTAGATAAGAAGAAATTATTCCCGCTGGAGGAAGGGTTGAGAACCAAAGCATGCTGATTTAAGGTGATTGGCAAAGTAACCACAGGTGACATGAGGAAAAAAGGAAGGAAGAACAGGGAGAGGGAATGTAAAATAAAGAACACAATTCTAAATTGGTTGCAGGAGCAGAGAGACCTGGAGGTATATGTGCATTGCTGAAGGTAGCAGTGCAGGTTAAGAAAGCGGTTAATAAGACATACAGGATCCTGGGCATGGAGTACAAAGCATGGAGGTTATGGTGAACCTTGATAAAGCACTAGTTTGGCATTAACTGGATTACTGTGTCCAATTTTGGGCACTGCACCTCAAGAAGGCATTAGAGAGCGCATAGAGAAGGTTTACAAGAGTGGTTCCAGGGATGAAAAGCTTTAGTTATGAGGATAGATTGGAGAAGCTGGGGCTGTGATCCTTGGAGAAGGTTGAGAGGAGAGACGTTCAATGTCATATGGAGTCTAGATAGAGTAGATAAGAAGAAATTATTCCCGCTGGAGGAAGGGTTGAGAACCAAAGCATGCTGATTTAAGGTGATTGGCAAAGTAACCACAGGTGACATGAGGAAAAAAACTTTTTATGTGGTGTGTGGTTAAGATCTGGAATGCACTGCTTGAGAGCTTGCTGTAGGCAGATTCTTTTTAGATAATTATCTGAAGAGAAAAAATTTGCAAGGCTATGGGAAAAAGCAGAGGAACAGGAATAACTGAGTTGCTCTTGCCTAGAGCTGGCATGGATATGATGGGCCGAATTGTCTTCTTCCATGCTGTAACCATGCAATGATTCAAAAATTAAGCAGGTCAGAGTTGGCTGGAGAATACTTTTGCCTGAAGACTATAGGTACTATATGCAGTGTGGAAACTTGTCTGCTGCTCCAATTTTCCAATTTTCCTGCTAATTTTCTCAGCACCTCATTCTTGCTTCTTGCTGTTCAAAAAATTCAAGACCTCACTCAAGTGGCTGTTCTATATATTGTGAATGTCGAGCGAATGTAAACTGTACATTCAACTATGAACACATTGCAACTAATCCTCTTCTCACACAGCGTAGCACTTAATTAGTTCTGCAGCTTGGTTTACTGTTTACCAATATGGAGTGGAAACCTTGGTCAATTTTCCCACAATAACCCAAGAGTTCTGAGATAAATGTTTTTTATATACATTCTTTGAACGTGGACATTGCAAACAAGGCCAGTATTTTTGCCCATTTCTAGTTGCCCTGAGAGGGTGGTGATGCACCTTCTGTTGATACACTTGGGGGCCTTGCTAGGCCACCTCAGGGTCAACCATGTTGGTGTGAGAGTGAAGTCACATACAGACAGAGACCAGGTAAGGATGGCAGATTTCCTTCTCTTAAAAAGACACAAGTGAACTAGTTAGGGTTTTAAGACAAACAACAACTTTTACTGATACCTGTTTATTATTTCCAGATTTTTAAAAGTGAAACTGAAATTCTCAAACTGCCATAATGGGATCTGAACTCATATAACTGCAGGTGAGATTAGCCAGCTGAGCACAGCTGGGAATCCAACCTGGAAACCTTCCGACATTGTGTGGCTCAGCTACTCACTTCTTTATCCAGCTGAACCTTTGGGTAAACTCAGATCAAATGCTTTTAAATGAATCAAGGTTTCAATTGCACCCTGTTGAACTGCAGTTACACAAAATGATATTTAACAGTTGTCTTTACATTTGAACCTTTTCACATTTGTGATTATATAGCAAAATAAAGCCCCTGTAGCACTCTTGAAAATAAAGTATAACAAGCTCTTGATCTCATTGTAACAAGCAATGCTGAAATGCATAATACACAATAGGATTAAAGCTTACAAGCGCTGTACCGGTGACAACGAACCCCCTATGACTTTGCATCATGTTAATTTTTTTGCACCTCCAATTTTCTTTCCTCCTAAAGTTGCTACTGCTTGCTGGTGTACAGCTCCACAAATGCTCATCATAGTTCAGTCGCTCACCCAAATGACCATTCTACCTGTGTGAACACAGCAAGTTTTAACAAACTATTCAAAGTATGTGTAGGGCTGTGAGGAGATCACAGTCAGTCCTCACATTGTCCTCATTCTATGCCAGTAGTGGTTTGTATAGCAATCACAAATAGGAATATCTTTTCTTCAGCTATTAGGAAGCGTTCAGCAGTCGGATCTTTGACAGCACACTTCCTTCCCCCTGATATAAATTAACTTAGTCAGACTGTGCTTGAACCTGGAAATCTGGGATCTTCCTACCTTGCATGGCTCAATAACACACCAGTCATTGCATTGACCCAGCAATCTATCAATGTAAAATATAACACAGAATTTCTAACCTAAGAGAGTGTTAGACTAGAGATGCAATGTTAGAGCTGAAAGCCTGATAATTAGATAAAAGCAAAAAACTGCGGATGCTGGAAATCCAAAACAAAAGAATACCTGGAAAAACTCAGCAGGTCTGACAGCATCTGTGGAGAGGAAGACAGTTAACGTTTCGAGATCGTATGACTCTTCAACAGAACTAAGGAAAAATAGAAGAGAGTTGAAATATAAGCTGGTTTAAGGGGGGGTGGGACAGGTAGAGCTGGATAGAGGGCCAGTGATAGGTGGAGATAACCAAAAGATGTCATAGACAAAAGGTCAAAGAGGTGTTGAAGCTGGTGATATTATCTAAGGAATGTGATAATAAAGGTACAGATAGCCCTAGTGGGGGTGGGGTGGGGGGAAGGGATCGAAATAGGCTAAAAGGTAGAGATAAAACAATGGATGGAAATATATTTTAAAATAATGGAAACAGGTGGGAAAAGAAAAATCTATATAAATTATTGGAAAAAAAGGGGGATCGGAAAGGGGGTGGGGATGGAGGAGAGAGTTCATGATCTAAAATTGTTGAACTCAATATTCAGTCCGGAAGGCTGTAAAGTGCCTAGTTGGAAGATGAGGTGCTGTTCCTCCAGTTTGCGTTGAGCTTCACTGGAACAATGCAGCAGGCCATGGACGGACATGTGGACATGAGAGCAGGGTGGACTGTTGAAATGGCAAGCGACAGGGAGGTCTGGGTCATGCTTGCGGACAGACCGAAGGTGTTCCGCAAAGCGGTCACCCAGTCTGCGTTTGGTCTCTCCAATGTAGAGGAGACCGTGTTGGGAGCAGCGAATGCAGTAGACTAACTTGAGGGAAGTGCAAGTGAAATGCTGCTTCACTTGAAAGGAGCGTTTGGGTCCTTGGACGGTGAGAAGAGGGGAAGTAAAGGGGCAGGTGTTGCACCTTTTGGTCCTCACTGTCCAAGGGCCCAAACACTCCTTTCAAGTGAAGCAGCATTTCACTTGCACTTCCCTCAATTTAGTCTACTGCATTCGCTGCTACCAACGCGGTCTCCTCTACATTGGAGAGACCAAACGCAGACTGGGTGACCGCTTTGCGGAACACCTTCGGTCTGTCCGCAAGCATGACCCAGACCTCCCTGTCGCTTGCCATTTCAACACTCCACCCTGCTCTCATGCCGACATGTCCGTCCTTGGCCTGCTGCATTGTTCCAGTGAAGCTCAACGCAAACTGGAGGAACAGCACCTCATCTTCCGACTAGGCACTTTACAGCCTTCCAGACTGAATATTGAGTTCAACAATTTTAGATCATGAACTCTCTCCTCCATCCCCACCCCCTTTCCGATCCCCTTATTTTCCAACAATTTATATAGATTTTTCTTTTCCCACCTATTTCCATTATTTTTAAATGTATTTCCATCCATTGTTTTATCTCTACCTTTTAGCCTATTTCGATCCCTTCCCCCCACCCCACTCGGGCTATCTTTATCTTACTCGTCCTGCTTTCTATCCTTAATGTCACCTATTATCACATTCCTTAGATAATATCACCACCTTCAACACCTCTTTGTCCTTTTGTCTATGACATCTTTTGGTTATCTCCACCTATCACTGGCCCTCTATCCAGCTCTACCTGTCCCACTCCCCCTTAAACCAGCTTATATTTCACCTCTTTTCTATTTTTCCTTAGTTCTGTTGAAGAGTCATAGGGACTCGAAACGTTAACTGTGTTCCTCTCCACAGAGCCTGATAATTAGGGTTGGCTCAGCTGATTAAGGCATTGTTGTAACTGAGTCATATAAACCAGAAAGGCCCCCAAGCCCTCTGTGCTGCTAGCTAATCTCAGCTGAGACTGCAATTGCCTGAGTGCCAAGGGAAAGAAAAAAAAACAGCCCGGGTTTCACTCCTGATTACTAAATAGGGATCTTTATTTGTTCTTGGGATGTGGGTGTAGGCCAGACCAGGTAAGGGCAGCAGATTTCCTTCCCTAAGGGACATTAGCGAAGCAGATGGGTTTTGACAACAGTCGACAATGGTTTCACGGTCATCATTAGACTTTTAATTCTAGATTTTTATTGAGTTCAAATTCTACCAACCACCATGGTGGGATTCGAACCCAGGTCCCCAGAGCATTGCCCTGGGTCTCTAGATTACCAATCTAGTGACAATATGACTACACCACCATCTCTTCCTCATAGTGTGTGCATGTACTACCTCCACATGTATCAAACAAGCGAAGGATGCCCTCCAAGGGGGAACAGTTTGCTCACACTCAACATCAGGACTATTATGAAATATAACCACTTAAGGGAGGTGCCAGAAGATTAAGAGTATACCACCCAGACTGCAGTGATTCAAGAAAACAGCTCACCACCATGTTCTCAAGGGCAATTAGGGCTGGGTAACACATGCTAGTCTTGTTAGTGATGCACACGTCCCATGAACAAAACAAATAAAAATCTCATGTTTTGAAGACCTTTACTTGTTTCAATGTAAGTACAGTACAGAACTGTACTCTGCACTATTGCAAAAAGTATGTACCTGTGGTCCAGAATGGTTACACGAGATGAAGGGATCCCCAGAACAGCACAGCTCTGTAGAAGTTCCTTCTTACGAACATCCCCTTGCTTGTAGAAGTTCCCTGAAAATATGAAACATAGCAAGTTATAACAGTAACTGAACTGTTCATAATGTCCTTAAAGCAGAGAAGGCTGAAGGGGGACCTGATTGAGGTATACAAAATTATGAGGGGCATAGATAGGGTAGATAGGAAGAAACATTTCCCCTTAGAGGAGGTGTCAATAACCAGGGGACATAGATTTAAGGTAGGGGGCAGGAGATTTAGATGGGATTTGAGGAAATATGTTTTCACCCAGAAGGTGGTTGGAATCTGGAACACACTACCTGTGGGGGTGGTAGTGGCAGGAACCCTCACAACATTTAAGAATTATTTAGATGAACACTTGAAACGCCATAGCATACAGGGCTCGGGCCAAGTGTTGTAAAATGGGATTAGAATAAATAGGTGCTTGATGGCTGGCACGGACACGATGGAGCAAAGGGCCTGTTTCTGTGCTGTATAACTCTATGATCGTTTATCAGACAGTCCTGTACTGGTTTTCAATTTTTTGTGGGGCACAGAACTAAATTTTGCTGGGGTCCATGGGGATCAAAGAGCTTGTCTAAGTCTCTCAATGACAGGCTGAACAGAATGCTCAGTGCAGCAAGAATTATGTTTTTTTAAAGAAAATCCTTTTCTTCACTGCATTTGAATATGTAAATAGAACATAAGTATTTGCTTTTAGTGCTCGGGATCTGAATTTGGGATCTGTTCAGCAAGCCTGTATCTCTGCTATACCTTGTTTGTCCTTCTAGATAACATAAGGTGTTGTATAAGGTCTTCCCCCAGTAAAATCAGCTACTGTTTATCAAAGGAAGTCCAAATCCACAGGAGGCATTAAATAGGCTGGCTGGACTTTAAATTCATGATATATCACCAGGACAGGATGGGATGCATCGAAATATACTGGGGGAAGTAAGGGTGGAAATTGCGGAGATACTGGCCATGATTTTCCAAAGCTCCTTAGATGCAGGGATGCTGCCAGAAGACTTGAGAATCGTATATATTAAACCCTTGTTTAAAAAAAATGTGTGAACATAAACCCAGCAACTACAGGCCCGGCAGTTTAACCCTGGAGGTGGTTAAAAATCATTGAAGGTGGCAGGACAGGTTGAAAAAATGGTTAAAAAGCATCCAGGATCTTTGACTTTATCAATAGGGACATAAAGTACAAAAGCAAGGAAGTTATGATAAACCTGTATAAAACATTGGTTTGGCCTCAATTGGAGTTTTGTGTCCAATTCTGGGCACCACACATTAGGAAGCATGTGAAGGCATTAGAGAGGGTGCGGAACAAGATTCTCGAGAATGGTTTTGAGGATGAGGAACCTCAATCTGGTGGAGTGATTGGAGACCAGGGCTGTTCTTCTTGGAGAAATAAAAATTAAGAGGTGATCTGACTGAGGTGTTCAGAATCATAAGTGATCTAGACAGAGTAGATAGGGAAGAATGGTTCCTGTTAGTGGAAGGGTTGAGAACCAAAGGATACCGATTTAAGGTGACTGGCAAAAGAAATAATGGCAACATGAGGGAAAAACCTTTTTGAGTGAGTGGTTAGGATCTTGCATGCACTGCCTGAGAGTGTGGTGCAGACAGATTCAATCAGGCATTCAAAAGAGAATTGAATAATTATCTGAAGAGAAAAAATTTGCAAGGCTAGGGGAAAAAGCAGGGGCATGGGTCACGGTGAGTTACTCTTGCAGAGAGTAGGCATGGACACAACAGGCTTTCTTCTGTGCCATAACCAGTCCATGATCTGATGTCTCATCAAGGACAGATACAGCACAGGTTGGTTACAGAGTAAAGCTCCCTCTACACTGTCCCCATCAAACACTCCCAGGACAGGTACAACACAGGGTTAGATACAGAGTAGAGCTCCCTCTACACCGTCCCCATCAAACACTCCCACTCCCAGGACAGGTACAGCACGGGGTTAGATAGAGTAAAGCTCCCTCTACACCGTCCCCATCAAACACTCCCAGGACAGGTACAGCACGGAGTTAGATACAGAGTAAAGCTCCCTCTACACTGTCCGCATCAAACACTCCCAGGACAGGTACAGCACAGGGTTAGATACAGAGTAAATCTCCCTCTACACTGTCCCCATCAAACACTCCCAGGACAGGTACAGCACAGGGTTAGATACAGAGTAAATCTCCCTCTACACTGTCCCCATCAAACACTCCCAGGACAGGTACAGCACAGGGTTAGATACAGAGTAAAGCTCCCTCTACACTGTCCCCATCAAACACTCCCAGGACAGGTACAGCACGGGGTTAGATACAGAGTAAAGCTCCCTCTACACTGTCTCCATCAAACACTCCCAGGACAGGTACAGCACGGGGTTAGATACAGAGTAAAGCTCCCTCTACACCGTCCCCATCAAACACTCCCAGGACAGGTACAGCACAGGGTTAGATACAGAGTAAAGCTCCCTCTACACTGTCCCCATCAAACACTCCCAGGACAGGTACAGCACGGGGTTAGATACAGAGTAAAGCTCCCTCTACACTGTCCCCATCAAACACTCCCAGGACAGGTACAGCACGGGGTTAGATACAGAGTAAAATTCTTATGGTGAGGCTGATTTCAGGCCTCTGAGCCCGGGTTGGGTTTGAGGCCGCAGCCTGACTCCCTAGTGAAGGGTGTGGGAATGTCCCGTGGAACAGTTTCGGAAGGGTTTGCAAGTGGCCAGCTACCTGTGGACAGGCACAGCAAATGTACCGAGAGGCCGCGGCCTGCCAGGCGCAGTAAGGCCGGGGCGAAGAACATGCACTCATCGTCCGGGTGCGCGGTCACCAGCAGAGCGGCGGCACCTGGCCTAGGCCGCTCCCCTCCGGCTGCAGGAGGACCCGGGTCGCCGCTGTTCTTGCGGTAAATGTTTCGGATCCAGAAATAATAACAGCAGATTAGAGCGGAGAGGAGGCAGAGGCCTAGGGTCTCCATGGTAACTAAAGCCGACCTGCAGCTCCCCTCCCCCTTCCCCAGTGCCGGCAGCGGCTGCCGGCTCCGCGCAGTCGCAGAGCGAGCTCCAGACGGAATCGCGTCACGGGCGGTCAGATCCCGGGGCCGGGACTCGGTACCGGGGATTCGGGGATTGAGCCAGGGCGAGGGCGGTGGCAGCGGCCGGAGGCGGCCCGGGACACGGCGGAGAGGCGGAGGCGGCGGCGGCCCAGCCGGGCCCTGAACCCGCGCTCAGCGCAAGATGGCGGCCCGGGGTTAGAGCGCGCTCGGAGCGGACACCGGGGGCTCGGGAACCCGGGCACAGGCGGCAGCATCCTGGCCGGTGAGTCGGCGGCATCCGGGGTGGGGGCAGCGTGGGGCCTCAGGCCTCGGGAAACAGCCATGAAATACCATGTCCGGGGAAGCGGAGGGATAACCGGCTGTGGGGCTAGGCTGTTGGGAACAGGCAAGGCCGCGTCCTGAGGCCCTGAGGCTGCGGGTTCACGGCAGCGGCCTCGGTCAGCGGTCGGACACTGGCCTGAATCGCTCACCTTGCACTGGGAGTAAGAAAAGGAAAGCTGTTAACACGTGATTAAAAATATTACATGATAATATTACATGAAGTTATTGTTTACATCCAGTCATTGATGCACCATTTTATTCGTTCATGAGATGTGGGCATGGTCAGTATTTGTTGCCCACCCCTAATTGCCCTTCTTTCAGGGCATTTTAAGAGTCAGCCACATTTGCTCTGGTCGCATCTCGGCCTGATGTCCTTTGCTGTGAATGAGATGGATTTTTACGATAATTGGAAATGGTTTTGTGGTTGGATTCCACCAAATTTCATCATCTGCTCTGTTGGGATTCCACCCCGGGTCCCCAGAGCATTATCCTGGGTCTGAGAGTAACACTATGTCACCACCTCCCCCCCGCCCCCCCCAGACTCATTCCTACTGCATCCCAATTACCTTTGTTTATTGAGAAACCTCCATAAAGGGCAAAAAAGCCCTGTGCAGGACAGTTTAGGAGATGAAACAAGAATTGTGTGATGAGTGTAATCTTGCTTTTCAATGGCTGATGGATGGAGGGAAGAAAGATTGGGGAGATGTGGGCCTAATCAGTCACTGTTTTGAGATCCTGTGAAAGAGTTGGCAGAAGTGGCAATGATGATGAGGATCCTAATAATGAGAAAGATGACCAGGATCTCAAACCTGAGGCTAAGGTTATGGTTTCCTGGGCAGCAGTAATTCCCTGTGCTCCTATATGCTTTGGAGCCTTGTCAACCTACAATAGGCACCTCAAAACACTGGTGAAATACCACCAGTGGTTCATTCACAAGATCCCCCAAATCTGGTGGTAGGAAAGGTGATCCAACAGCAGTATCCTCTTCCAAACCAACATGCCCAGCATCAAGGTGCTAATGATACAAACCCAGCTCTACAAGGCAGGACTAGACGTTCATATGCCTGGCACCAGATTCCCAAAACAATTGCTCTACCCTGAACTCAGTTGTGGCCGGAGACTCCCAGGAGGACTGCAGAAACGCTTTAGGAATATCCTCAAAGCATCCCTGAAAACACATGGGGAGTCCCTGGCTTGCAACTGACCAAAATGGAGAAGGCTCCTTCAGGAAAGCACTGAATACATCAAGAGACTTCGTCAGGAATGTGCAGAGGCGAAGTCAAGGTGGATCAGAGGGAATGCACAAATCTCCAAACAGTCCACCAACCCAACCTTTCAAGCACCAGCTGAGGCAAAGATTACAAATCATGTATTGGATTGATCAGCCTTCTTAGAACCCATTGTGCCTGGAATGTAAACAAGTCATCCTCAATCCTGAGGGAATGCCAAAGAAGAAGAATAACTGAAAAGTTTTTTGAAGTTTCGGAGGAAATAGAGGACAGTTCTTCAGATGGTTTAGGATAATGGCATGATTTGAAGAGACAAGATTTTTTGCAATAGTGTGCATTTATATAGCACTTCTAATGTGGAAAACTGTCCTAAGTTGTAATTTTTAAAAAAAATGCCTAAAATGTTTTATTAGGAAGGTTGACCAAAAAGCTTGGTCAAAGAAGTGGGTTTTAAAGACGCCCCAGGACATTGCTGCAAGAGCTCTAGGCAGTGTCTTTGGCCCAACTTCCTTCAGCTGCTTCATCAATGGTGTCCCCTCAATCAAAAGGTCAGGAGTGGGGATATTAGCTGATGGTTGCACAGTTTTCAGTTGCACTCACAAATCCTCAGGTAATGAGGCAGGCCATGCAGCAAGAGTTGAATGACATTTAGACTTGGGCTGATGTCTGGAACAAATATTACTTGCCATTTAAGTGCAGGACAATGACCATATCCAAAAGGAGAGTGACAAACCACTTCCCATGACATTCAATGTTAATACCATCACCGAATCGCCCATCAGCAACATCCTTTGCGGAGGCGTGCAGTATCTTGTTGATGGGGTTACCATTAAAGAGAAAGTTAACTGAAGCAGCCATATAGACACTGGCTACAAGAACAGATCAAAAACTGAATATTCTGTTGCATGTAATTTTCCTGACTACTCAAAGCCTTTCACCAACTACAAGGCCTAAGTCAGGAGTGTGATGGAATACTCTTCACTTGCCTGGATGAGTGCAGCTCCAAAATACTCAGGACATCAAGGTCAAAGCAGTCAGCTTGATTGACATCCCATCTGCCTTCTTAAACATTCACACACTACACCGTTGGCGCTCTACTGTTGTGGTATCTACGACCTCAAAGATGCAGTGCAGCAACTCATCAAGTCTGCTTCAATGGCACCTCCCAAACATGTGACCTCTACTGTCTGGAAGGACAAGGGCAGCAGGCACATGGGAACACCACCATTTGCAAGTTACCATCCAAGTCACACACCATTCTGACTTGGCGACATATCACCGTTCCCTCATTATCACTAGGTCAAAATTGGACGACGTAGGCCAGACCTTCACAGTCTTCCAGAAAGAGCCAGTAACAAAGAGGCTTAAGTTGAGGGGGACATACTGTCCAGCCCCTAGACTGTACTTCCCACAGCTGCCGACTTCTGATTGGTCAACACATCTACAGATGAAGGAATACAAGTTGTCAAATGACCCAGAGGAGCCAATGAAACATGGCTGACTTGACTGTGTCTTAATGCTTCAATCTGCTGATGCGAAGCCCTTATGTAGAAGTGAGAATACAACCAAACAAATTGTCTCTACTGTGATTGTAGAGAGGCATCCCAAATGATGAAACATCTTGCAGAATGCCCTCTACTACCAGAACCATGCAGCCCTGAAAATCTGATGGCCTTCATCTCACAAGCAAAAGCCTGTGTAGAGCAGTGGCGACAGGAAGACTGGCTCAAAATCCTTGAACTCCCTATCTAACAGCACTGTGGGAGTACCTTCATCACATGGACTGCAATGGTTCAGGAAACCAACTCACCAACTTCTTGAGGGCGATTAGTGATGGGCAGTAAATGCTGAGTTTGCAGGTGATGTCCACATGGCATGAATGAATATAAAGGGTTATGGGAGGCAGGCAGGAAAGTGGAGTTAAGGCCACAGTCAGATCAGTGATGATCTTATAGAATAGCCGAGCAGGCTCGAGGGGTTGAATGGCCTGCTCCCATGTTTTTTGAACCTGAGAGTTGGTTTGTCGTGGTGCTCCTTAAGGGTCAATGTTGGGCCCATTTCTTTCAATTTTTATAAAGAACCTGGGAAGCAGCAGTATAATGCTTGCAAATGATATGCAACTTGCCACTGTAGCAGATAGTGATGAGGAAGTTGTAGACTTCACGATGACGTAAATAGGGTGGTGAGCTGGGTAGAAGTGTGACAATGCCATTTGGGGACTGGTGTACTATAAATGGCACAATTTTGAAAAAATTGAGACCTTGGTGTTTATATAAAAACATCTGTAAAAAAAGGCAGAGCAAATTGATTTAGTTAAAAAACATACAAGTTACTTGGGTTTATCAGTAGAGACAATATAAAAGCAAAAAGTTCATTCTAGAACTTTCTAAATCACTGGCTAGGCCTCAGCTGGAGTGTGATGGATAATCCTGTGCATCCTACCTCAGGAAAGATGCCAAAACCTAGGAAAGGGTTTAGAGAAGGTTTACCAGAATGTTACCATGTAAGGAAGGATTTTAGTTATGAAAGGAGGTTGGAAAAGTTAGACCTCTTCTCCTTGGATCAGAGATGGGGAGATGGTGGTGCATGATAATGTTCACTGAACTAGTAATCCAGAGGCTCAGGCTAATGGGTTCAAATCCCACCATGGCAGTTGGTGGAATTTAAATTCAATTAATAAAATCTGGAATATAAAGAAGAGCTAGTCTCAGTAATGGTGACCATGAAATATCATCGATTGTTGTAAAAACCCATCTAGTTCACTAATGTCCTTAAGGGAAGGAAATCTGCCATCCTTACCTGGCCTGGCCTACATGTGAGTCCAGACCAACAGTAATGTGGTTGACTCTTAACTGCCCTCTGAAATGGCCTAGCAAGCCACTCGGTTCGAGGGCAATTATGGATGGGCACCCTTGCCAGCGACGCCCACATCGCATGAAAGAAAAAGAAAGAGAAGGGAAGGCGACCTAATAAAGATTTTCAAGATGATGAGAAGTTTTAATACAGCAGATAGAGAAAAACTGTTCTCTCTCAAGTGGGTCAACAATTCAAGGTCATAAATTTAAAATCATTGGCAAAAGATCTGGAGGGGAGATGAGAAATGTTTTCATTCACAGTTGTCAGGATCTGGAATGTTCCACTGGAAAAGCTGGTAGAAGTTGAATCCATAAAAGATTTTAAAAGGGAGTTGGACAGGGACTTAAAGGTGAGGAACTCGCAGGATTGCGGATAAGATGCGGGAGTGTAGGACTGAACACAACTGTTCTTTCAAAGAGCCAGCACAGACATGACAGGCCTCCCTCTGTGCTGTAAGTGTTCATGAACCTAAAGTAACTGAAGGCACAAAACTACTTTGGGCCCAGTGGTATATATCCAGGGACGCTTAGAGGGACCAGGGAGGGGGAGATGTTTGGGACATTGGTCTTGTTGTCAGAAGAGGTGTGAGTGAGGTAACATGAGGTGGGAAGGATCTTTTTTCAAGTAGACAAATAAATCAAATTGGAGCCGACTTTGGGGCTGTTTGTCTATATCAGGCCAAGCAGTGGGAACCATTCTGACGGGCAGTCTGGAGGAGAAATAGCCAGCCTTGATTTAGATGGGGAACATCGCGTCTGAAAAATCTCTTTCACAACTTCTGTGGACATTGTAGGTAAAATTAAATGTGGAATCCCCTGTGATGTAATTTTCCTAGATTTTCAGGAAGCCTTGGGTTCTGCTCTAGGGGAGTTTATGCCTGGATCCAAAGATGGTCAAAGGATGGAAACTGAGCATATTAATGAGACGAAAGATTGATGTTCATTGGAGTACTGCAGGGGTAATCGCTGAATTTTTTCTAATTTATATAAATTATTTGGGTGTTGGAGTAAAATGCAAGATTATCAAATGTGCTGACAGGCCTAAAATAGGGAGACACCTGTGGATTTGCAGAAAGATTTGGTTCATTTTAGCAAAGAAGCAGACAGGTGGCAGATTAAACTTACTGCAAAATGTTGCACTTGAAATAGTAGTACAACCTACATTCAACATGAATGACATAGAGTTGACAAGAGACTTGTCAAGTTAATGTTACAGTATAGAAAGATAATACAGGTCATCTGAGGTTACACTGAGGCTTTATAAAGGGCAGATCGGAAGGCACTTGAGTACTGTGCACAGCTGTGGTTACTGTCTTGGAATAAGAATATGCCAGTGCAGAGAGCAACATTTCAAGTGTAAATGAATGTAAAAAGTTTTGAGCTTAATCTTTGATGCTTAGAATCACAGATTGGTTACAGCATGGAGGGAGGTCTTTCAGCCTGTCGTGCCTGTGCTGGATCTCTGTAAGAGCAACTCACCTACTCCTACACCCTTGCCATTCCCCTGTAGCCCTGCAATTCTTTTCACTTCAGATAATTGTCCAATTCCCTTTTGAAAACTACGATTGTATCTACTTCCACCACACATTCTCAGGCTGTACATTCCAGATTCTAACCAGTCGCTGTTTTGTCATTGTTGCTTTCTTTGCCAATTACTTTAAATCAGTGTCCTCTAGTTTCTTGAACCTTCCACCAAAGGAAATAGTTTTTCCCGATCTCCTCTGTCCAGACCCCTCACGATTTTGGATGCCCTCCTCTTAACCTTTTCTCCAAAGAGAACAGTTAGATAGGTAATTGCAAAAATAAAAGCAAAATACTGCTGATGCTGGAAATCTGAAACAAAAACAAAAAATGCTGGAAAACTCAGCAGGTCTGACAGCATCTGCGGAGAGAAAGACAGAGTTAACGTTTCAAGTCCGTATGACTCGAAACGTTAACTCTGTCTTTCTCTCCACAGATGCTGTCAGACCTGAGTTTTTCCAGCATTTTTTGTTTAGAAAGGTAATTGGTTTATTGAGAAATCATCATGGTAGCAGGTGCCAAATTGTGATGGCAATACAAATAAAACAAGTGGTCATGATTTAGTTACAATCATTAAAATAAATAAGGTATAAAATAATGAGTTGCACAATTATAATCATATCAGCATGCAGATTGCAAAATGCAGGTCTCATTAATTTATGGAATAGAAATAAAAGCTCTACTGCACTCTTCATTTTATACTAAAGTCCACATTTCATATATTGCTGAAAAAAAAGAGATTTCAAAGCTTCGACATGTCTCTTTTTTCAGCAATACTCAAGTTCTGTATTATCAAACAACTAGTTCACACATTGCCAAATTGAATTCATTGAGTTTTCAGTCCTTTGCGTACTATTTATGAATTGCATAAAGCTGGGGATTGGACTGTCTCGTAATCTATTCGTTCTGTACCTTATTTCTGGAGTGGTGTTCTTTCTCCTTAATTCCATCACACATTTGCTTTCGTTTGACTGTGGTAAGAGATAGTGGCAATGGGAGGTGGGATTCAAGAGTTTTCTAGCAAAGTCCAGACAGAGCTTTTTCTGCCTTTCAGTACGGGAACATGTATTCAGTTGTTTGATTGTATTGGGGTATCTTTGGTACATGTTACCTAGGATCAGTTTCAGTGCTTGTTTCCAAATGCTTTCAAGCTTGTTCACATGCTTTTTGGTAAGTCCAGCATTCCAAACGGGCTGCATATTCAACAATGAGACTTACATAACTATTAAATATAGTAAATAAAGCAGTTTGTGCTGTGTTATGATGCTTGAGAAGACGGAGCATGTGAAGTCTTCCATTTGCTCTCTTAAGCATTCCATGCACTTGGTAATCCCATTTGAGACCACTTTAAATGTAGATTCCTAATAATTTAATGCACATTTGTTGCGCAGTTGATGAGAAGGGTTTGTGCATGAAGCACAATTCCTATAGCTTTGCACTTTTGGGGGTTCAATTTCATATGATTCACTGTTGCCCCTTGCATGTAAGATGTGGCACCTTGATTATGACACTCCAAGAGGGGCAGACTTAGCTTCTCCACTTAACTGAAGTTCCTCATCCCTTGAACCATTCTTTTGAATCTTTCCTGCAGCCCCTCCAACTCCTTCATATCCTTCCTAAAGTGTGGTGCCTAGAACCAGACACAACACTCCAGTTGAGGCTGAACCAGTGTTTTATACAAGTTTATCATAACTTGCTTGCTTTAGAACTCTGTGCTCTTATTTATAATGTCCAGGATCCCTTATACTTTATTAAGCATTTTCTCAACCTGTTCTCTCTCAATCAATGATTTATGCACATATATCGCCAGGTTCCTCTATTCTGCACCCACTTTAGAATTGTACCCTTTACATTGCCTTTCCCCTCCCTGCTACCAAAATGAATCACTCCATACTGCTCTGCATTAAATTTCATCTTCCACATGCTCATTCCACTAACCAGTCTATGTCCTTTTGAAGTTTAACACCATCTTCTTCATGGTTCACAATACTTGAAAGTTCTGTCAGCTGCAAATTTTGAAGTTGTGCCTTGTACAACTAAGCCTAAGTCAAGAATATATAGCAAGAACAGCAGCAGTCCAAACACCAACCCCTAGGAACTCCATTGTATACCTTTCTCCAGTCCAAAAAAAAACTGTTCATCTCTACTGTTTCCTGTCACTCAGCCAATTTTATATCCATGCTGCCGCTGCCCTTTTTATTTCATGGGCTCAAACTTTTCTGATAAGCCTGTTATGTGGCACTTAATCAAATACCCTTTGGAAGTCCACATACACATCAACCACATCACCCTCATCAGCCTTTTCTGTTACATCATCAAAATGTAGGGAATTACCTGTTTCAGGTTGGGGAAATCCATGGTGAAATAAATAAGTGGACTAAATAAAATAAATCTTTTTTTTATCATAAAAGCTTATAAATGTAAATTTAGTGAAATCAAATATCAGGATAATATGCCAGAGAGGGTATTGGTGGAGTATATTGACTATGTAGTGCATATGGATGCTAACCTGAGATAATTAAAATACTCAGAATTTCAGTGGGTCAGAGGTTTTTTTTCCTCGTCCATATAATTTGAGTTGGGGAGGGGTGTGTTAATTTAATAGCAATATTTTTGACACCTTCACATTCTTGTTTGTTTTATCCACAGTTAAGCCTGTGCCGAGGTAAAGTGATGTTTTAGCAAGTTATTGTGTGTTGATGTTAAAATATGTCTAACTTACATTTCGTTCATTTTGCAAAATGTTAGCCTTGACATTTTTTTTAAACTATAAAAAGGGCAACTCTGCAGTACTGGTGAGTGCTAATGGCAGTTACTCACCAAGCAGTACTCGGAGCTCCAGTTGTAATAAGTAATTGGGATCCCTGGTGTACATTGCATCTTTGCCATACAGGCTCTGTTTGTTGCCCTTTTGCAGGTCCCATAAGATTACTGTCTTGATTAACAATTGTAACGGAGCTAAGTCCTCACTATTTTTGTGATATATAATATATTGTACACCATCATGGCTGCTTCCCGAAATTTTTAAAACTGGACAAAAACTTTAAAAAGGCTGAAGCTATATCTGCCTGAACAAAAAGGAAATTTCTGGCAATAACAGGGAAACTAACACCTCGTTATCTCTGAAGAGACGCTAACGACCCATGTGGTTGCAGAGATCAAATTCAAAGGGAATGCTACAAAGGCAATCTACATTTCATAAGCCACCAGAGTCCGTCAGTCTGCTAGGGCAAAGGACCCTGCAACTTCCTTTGAAATTCTTAATCGTTGGAACATTAACACTCTCAAGATTCCAGACAAAAGAATATACATCCTTGCCAAAGTGAACAGGTAGGAGTCATGTGACATGACCCCTTAGCTGGAGGAACCAGTTACACTGTCTTGCTGTACTGCTATTCAGTCTGCCATTTTCCATCTAGCAAGCAGCAGCTCAGAAAAAGGGCTGTGTCCAGGCTTGAATACTTGCCACCCCCCAAAACTGTTTCTACTGGAACTTCTATACCTACAACACTAATTCATTTCTGCATGCCTGACTCTCTGTCGAAGGCATCCCTACTGGAAAAGTGAATTATCCAGCATTAATTTTCAGCCTGCTGCCCCCTGTGAAGGAATACACCATTGGACTCTTCATTCTGGACTCTGGTGAAACAATAATTTTTTATCTTTTGGTTTTTGCCCTGTAAATCTTTCTCTACCTCTTTTGTTGTACGAATGCACTGGGGGCTACGTAGTGACACACCCATCTCACGTTTTGAATGTGCGCGAATAAAGTACCCCTGAGTTTACCCTATCTTGAGTTTGCAGTGAGGTTATTAATAGAAATTAGATCACACCAAAACTGAGGGGTTGGGATAAATGTCACATGTCCTTGCTGAAAGTTGGTGTGGAGAGATGGGAGTCATGTGGCATGAACCTCCAGTTGGGAGAACCAGTTGTACTGTCTTGCTGTACTACAAAGCTCAGTCTGCCACCTTTCCATCTACCAAGCAACAGCACTGAAAAGGGGCTCTGTCCAGGTTTGAATGCATGGCCTCCTTCTACACTGTTTCTACTGGAACTTCTGTACCATTGCCTACAAGACAGGCACACGGAGATGAATCAATCTCATCATGGAAGTCAATGCTACAGGAAAAGTGAATTATCCAGCACCAGTTTAGCCTACTGACCTCTGAAGGAATACACCATTGGACTTTGATTCTGGACCCACATGAAACAATAGTTCTTTTCTCTGTGGTCTTTGCCTTGTAAATCTTTCTTTCTCTATCCCTCTTTTATTGTATGAGTGAAAAGGAGGCCATGTTGCTACCCTGCTCCCCTGTTTGCGTGTGCGCTAATAAACTAATCCCTTCGAGTTCATCCTATCATGTGGGGTATTAATAGAAATTGGATCACACCAAAACTGAGGGGTTGGGAAATATGCCACTGCTTATAAAGGGGGAAATCAAAATCAACACACTTTTCTGTTTATGGACGGGTGGTGAGAGGAGAAATCAGGACTGTTTAAATTATACCCCTTCCTGTCCATGATACAATATAGTTTCAACAGTAACTTAAAAATAAAGCCTCAATTCTAAATCATGAAGTTGAGCAGAATGAGGATTCAGATATTAGTAGACCTCAGAAGGGAATAGAGTGGTGCAATGGGCAGACACATGACAGATGTAATTCAATGTGGATAAGTATTAAGTGATGCACTTTGGGGCAAACAATGTGGAGAGGCTGTACAATTTAAATGGTACTATTTTGAGGAGGTGCAAGAGCAGAGGGACGTTGGGTATACACAAATCTTGAAGGTGCATGGACAATTGTATCCAATGCCCCTATTTAAAAAGCCAAGAACAAGAAAGTCATGCTAAAGTTTTACAAATCACTGGTTAGGCCTCAGCTGGAATATTGTGTACAATTCTGGGCACCACTCTTTTTGGAAGAATGTCAAGACCTTGGAGAGGAGGTTTACCAGGTTGGCATCAAGTGTGAGCAACTTCAATTCAATTATGCAGAGAGATTAGAGAAGCTGAGATTGTTCTCTTTAGAGTAGATAAGGTTAAGGAAGACCTAAAAGAGGTATTCAAACTTGAGTTTTTATAGAGAAAATAAGGAGAAACTGTTTCCTCTGGTAAGTGGGTAGGTAATGGAGATCATAGATTTAAAATAATTGGCAAAAGAACCATAGTGGAAATAAGAATATTTTTCACACATCTGGAACACATAGTGTGAAAAGGTGGAGGAATGAGATTTTATAGGGAATTCGGAAGGCATTTGGATAGGTACCTGAAGAAGTTTCATTTACAAGTTTATGGGGAATAGCTCGGGAATGGGGCTCAGTTGGACAGCTCTAAGAGAGATTACACAGACAGTAGGCTGAATGGCCTTCGGCTTTAAGATTCTATGGTTGATGGTAGTGATTCACTTTCTGTGTCTGCTACTGGACTGCATTGACCTTCGTTTTCATGTTGATCCCCCAAAGTGCAACACTTCATATTTATCCATATTAAATTCCCTCCTGTAGTTTACTACTATACCACAGTCTGAATATTCTATTTGAATTAATTAATATTTACAATTGTATTCACTTTTGTGGGATATTTTTAGCAGTTCACTTTTTCTTTGGATACCCTGTGAACAATTATGCTGCTACATGTGGTGTGAAATAGAAAGTTATGTTAAAATGTGCATGCAAATTGGTTTTAGTGATTTCCATCTATTTCATTTTTTCAGAAACTGCATGATGTTCACGTAGATAAAGTTTCTGGAGGAGTAAGTAAATTGTTTTAGCAAGGATTAAAAAAAGAAACAACTTCCATTTATATAACACCTGTTAGAAACCTGGAGCTTCCCAGAGCTTTACAGTTAATGTAGTCACTGTTGAATAGCCTGCTAACATTTATCTCTCAAAAAAATAGCTAACCTTAAACTGTGCTTCTGTATGATCCAACACTTTTGAGAAGCATAGGGATTCTATAGTTTAGATGTACCTGTCTGGTTAGCATTACTGTCTGATTGCTGTCTGTAAATTGTCAATGATCATACCTGTAAGGCAGTGATATTCAATTGTAGGATGTTTTGTGCATCTTATTGTAAATACCATACTGCCTGTGTGGACAGCACATAATAGACTGCATAGATGTAATGGGCTGTAGAGGCTGAGATAAATTGGTTGTGCAGGGTTAGATGCTGTGGGGAGTAGCCTGATTGGATGAGAGAGAGCTTGTTTTAAACTTATTCTTTTACATTTACTTCCCCCTATCCATCACTTTGTGTTCTAGCAAACAACATCCTGTTTATTTGGCTGCCTACTTTCAAGTCTTTGCCAGTGCTGTTGTAAGTAGGTGTGTGAGAGCAGCCTGGGGTGCCTTTCTACCCCCTGAAAGTGGGGAACTATCTGACTTTTGATTCATGTTCGAATGGAACAGTATGGCTGAGATTGTGCGCTTGAAAGGTGGAGTTGACCTCTGTGTCACAGTGCATTGATATTCATGTAAATAAAAGCAAAATACTGCGGATGCTGGAAATCTGAAAGAAAAACAAAGTGCTGGAAAAACTCAGCAGGTCTGACAGCATCTGTGGAGAGAGAAACAGATGACGTTTCGAGTCCGTATGACTTATTCAGAGCTGCAGAGAAGTAGAAATATGATGAAATTTATACTGTTTAAGTGGGTGGGGTAGAGCAGGTGAAGCTGGATAGAAGGCCAGCGATAGTTGGGGGCAAAGAAGAGATTGATAAAGATGTCGTGAACAAAAAGGACAAAGGGAGTGTTAAGGGCTAAAAAAGGTGCTGATAGTGGCATTAAGATAAGAAAGCAGAATGTGTCAGTAGCAGGACAAGGGTAATAACTCCGAAAAGAACAACATGAAAAAGTAACAGATGGCCCTTGTGGAGGTGGGGAGAGGGGGCAGGGGTGGGGGGAAAAAAGGGATCGAAAATGTGATTAAAAGGGGGGCATAAAAAAAAGGGATAAAAATGAATACATGAATGAAAATAAAGATGAATAAAAAAAAATGAAATAAAAATAAGTGAATAAAAAAAATATTGAAAAAAGGGGTGTAAGTAGAGGAAAGAGTTGGTATTCATGCTGTGCTAAGTCGTTTAAGTCCCCGTTCCTTCTCTGCTACTGCTCTGCTTCATCATTCAGACGTTGTGACTCAAATCGTGATGCAGCTTGATGGACAAGTAGCCATTTTGAATGATTGGCAGCCTCCCAGTCATTAAAGTCATTGTCACTGTGCTTCAAGGAGAGCTTCCAAGTGTCTTTGAAGTGTTTTCTTTATCCTTCCCTGGAACAATGGCCTTTTAAAAAAATTATTTCACGGGATATGGGCTGGCATTTAATTGCCCATCCTTAAATACCCTCGAGAAGGTGGTGGTGAGTGCTGTTAGGGAAGGAGTTCCAGCATTTCGACCCAGCGACGGTGAAGAAATGGCAATACATTTCCAAGTCAGGATGGTGGGTGACTTGGGAGGGGAACTTGCAGGTGGTTGTGTTCCCATGTATCTGCTGCTGTTGTCCTTCTAGGTGCTAGAAGTTGTGTCATTGGATTGAAGGAGCCTTCATGGATTACTGCAGTGCATCTTGTAGATGGTACACGTTGCTGCCACTGTGTGTCAGTGGTGGAGGGAATGGACGTTGAAGGTGGTGGATGGGGTGCCAGTCAAACGGGATGCATTGTTTTGGTTGGTGCCCAGCCTTTTCAGTGTTGTTGGAGTTGTATTCATCTTGGCAAATGGAGAGTATTCCATCACACTCCTGACTTGTGCCTTGTACATGGACAGGTTTTTGGGAAGTCAGGAGGTGAATTACTCTTCGCAGAATCCCTAGTCTCTGATCTGCTCTTGTAAGTATTTATATGGCTGGTCTAGTTCAGATGGTACACTGGTCAATGGTAACCCCCAGGTTGTTTATAGTGGGGGTTTCAGCAATGGTAATGCCATTGAATGTTAAGGGGCAATGGTTGGATTCTCTCTTGTTGGAGATGGTCATTGCCTGGCACTTGCGTGGCATGAACATTACTTGACCATTTCTTGCTGCATATGGGCACGGATTGCTACAGTACCTGAGGAGTTCTGAATGGTGCTGAACATTGTGCAATCAGCGATAATCCCCATTTCTAACCTTATGATGGAAGGAAGGTAATTGAAGAAGTTGAAGATGTTTGGGCCCAGGACACTACCCTGAGGAACTCCAGCAGTAATGTCTTGGGCCTGAGATGATTGACCTCCAACGGCCACAACCATCTTCCTTTGTGCTAGGTATGACTCCAACCAGTGGACAGTTTTCTCGCTGATTCCCCTTGACTCCAGTTTTGCTAGGCTCCTTGATGCCACACTTGGTCAGATGCTGCCTTGGTGTCAAGGGCAGTCACCCTCACTTCACCTCTTGAGTTCATCTCTTTTGTCCACATTTGGCTTAAGGCTGTAATGAGGCCGGGAGCTGAGTGGCCGTGGTGGAAACCAAACTGAGCTTCGTGAGCAGGTTGTTGCTGAGTAAGTGCTGTTTGATAGCACTGTCGATACCACTTTCCATCACTTCACTGATGATCAAGAGTAGACCAATTGGGTGATAATTGGCCGGTTTGCATTTGTCCTGCTTTTTGTCGACAGGACATATCTGGGCAGTTTCCACATTGCTGGGTTGATGCCAGTACAGGAACAGCTTGGCTAGAGGCGCGGCAAGTTCTGGAGCACAAGTCTTCAGTACTACTGCCGGAATATTGTCAGGGCCCATGGTCTTTGCGGTAACTAGCACCTTCGGCCATTTCTTGATATCATCTGGAGTGAATTGAAGACTGGCATCTGTGATGCTGGGGACCTCCAGAGACAGAGATGGATCATCCACTCAGCACTTCTGGCTGAAGATTCCAGTGAATGCTTCAGCCTTATCTTTTGCACTGATGTGCTGAACTTCCCCATCATTGAGAATGGATATATTTGTGGGGCCTTCTCCAGCGAGTTGTTCAATTGTCTACCACCAGCCACGACTGGATGTGGCAGGACTGCAGAGCTTAGATCCAATCTGTTGGTTGTGGGATCGCTTAGCTCTGTCTATCACTGGCTGCTTATGCTGTTTGGCACGCAAGTAGTCCTGTGTTGTAGCTTCACCAGGTTGACACCTCATTTTTGGGTATGCCTGGTGCTGCTCCTGTCATACCCTCCTACAGTCTTCATTGAACCAGTGTTAATGCTCTACCAGTTAATGGTAGAGCGGAGGATATGCAGGGTCATGAGGTTAAAGATTGTGGTTGTATACAATTCTGTTGCTGATGGCCCACAGAGCCTCATGGTTGCCCAGTCCTGAGTTGCTAGATTGGTTCGAAATCTATGCCATTTAGCATGGTGGTAGTGCGACACAACACGATGGAGGGTATCCTGAATGTGAAGACAGGACTTCATCTCCACAAGGAATGTGCAATGGTCACTCCTACCAACACTGCCATGGACTGATGCATCTGGGGCAGGCAGGTTGGTGAGGATGAGGTCAAGTATGTTTTTCCCTCTTGGTTCCCTCATCAACTTCCACAGACCCAGTCTAGCAGCTTTGTCTTTTAGGACTCGCCAGCTCAGTCAGTAGTGGTGCTACTGAGCCACTCTTGGTGATGGACATTGAAATCCCCTACCCAGAGGACGTTCTGCACCCTTGCCACCTTCAGTGCTTCCTCCAAGTGGTGTTCAATATGGAGGAGCACTGATTCATCAGCTGATGTGGCAGGGTATGTGGTAATCAGCAGGGGGTTTACTTGCCCATGTTTGACCTGATGCCATGAGACATCATGGGGTCCGGAGTCTATGTTAACTGCCAGGGTAACTCTCTCCTGACTGGATCCTGTCGGTGGGACAAGGGTTGTGATGGTGGTGTCTGGGACATAGTCATACTCATGGAACCATACTTCAAGACAATGTCAGGTTGTTGCTTGACTAGTCTGTGGGTCAGCTCTCCCCCAGGTGTTAAGGAGGACTTTGTAGGGTCGACAGAGCTGGGTTTGCTGTTGTCATTGCCTAGGTTGATGGTGGGTGGTCCGTCCGGTTTCATTACTTTTTTATTGACTTTGTAGCGGTTTTGATACAACTGAGTGGCTTGCTAGGCCATTTTAGAGGGCATTTAAGAGTTAACCACATTGCTGTGGTCTGGAGTCACATGTAGGCCAGTTCAGGTAAGGACAGCAGATTTCCTTTTCTAAAAGACATTAAAAAACCCTCTGGTTTGCTAACGACAATCAACAGTGGTTTCATGGTCACTATTAGAGGCTAGCTTTAACTTAATTCAGATTTCACCAGCTGTCACAGTGAGATTCAAACCCATGCACTGTGTTAGCCTGGGCCCCTGGATTACTAGTCCGGTGATATTGCCACTGTGCTACCTTCCCTGAGAGATTGCAGAGATGGGGTTGGGGTGGTGTGGTGCCATGGAGGGGTTTGGAAATAAGGAAAGTTTCAAAATCAAGGAGCTGCTTGACAGGACCCATGATAGGTCAGCAAACATGGGGTGTTCAATGAACATATGGCAAGCCAACATATGGGCAGCAGAGTTTTTGATGACCTCCAGTTTACAGAATGAAGAATGTGGGCAACCAGCCCAGTGTGTTGGAATAGTCAAGATTAGAGTTAACAAAAGTGTGAATGAGGGGTTCAGGAGGAGATAAATTGAGACAGGGACACAGTTGGATGATATTCCACAGGTAGAAGTTGATGACCTTTAGTGAATGTGTGATCTTTGGTGTGAATATGTGGTCAGAAGTTCAACTTGTCAAATATGACAGAGGTTACAAAGAAATTTGTTTACTCTCAGATTGTTGCCAAGGAGCGGAAAGGAGTCTGTAGCTTGGAAACAGAGTTTGGAGTGGGGATTGAAAATAGTGGCTTCTGTCTTCCCTATATTTAATTGGAGGAAATTTCTGCTTTTCCAGTACTGGATGTTGGATAAACAGTCTGATAATTTAGAAAGAGCGGAAAAGTGAAGGGAGGTGGTTTGAGGTAGACCTGGGTGTCTTCAGCCCAGGTGAGAAAACAAATGCTGTGCTTTCGGATGATGTTGTTGAAGGAAGCATTTAGATGAGAAATAGGAGGGGACAGAAATAGATCTTTGGGGAACGCCAGAGATAATGGTGCAAGGGAAGGCTTGGAAATCTTTGCAAGTAGATCTCTGGATATGATAGATAAGAATGGAACTCAGTGCGAACGGTACCACTCAACTGGACGACAGTGGAGAGGCATTGGAGGAGAATGGTGTAGTCAACTATGCCAAAGGCTGAACAGGATGAGAAGGGAAAGTTTACAACCACTGTTACTCACAATAAGAGGTTGTGGTGGAAGAATTAATCCAGGCTCGTCTTTTGGTTCAAGCTGGTTTATTTTCAAGACAACTCAGTGCTACTGACTTCCAAGTAGCTTCCACACAAAGTGTTCCAGCTGTATCTTTTTATTCCATTTGGATGGGATAATCAATGCCCATCACCTGTTTAACTAGCAATTGGCTTTAACAAGGTAATTGCCATATTAACTAAAAAGAATTAAAAAAAACTATATATATATATATATATATATATACACACACATACAATTATAAAACAAAACTTTTTTTCTTCATTGCATCATTATAAAATGAGACACCGAGTAGGCATTTCTTTTTGTAAAATAGTCAGATAGTTGGTGATGTGTGTCAACCCATTTTATCTTAGAGATCTCTCCTCTCTAACATTTCTTTTGTGCTGGCTAGGTCTATTCTTAGCCTTTTTTCAGTGACACTTTTAGTGGAATGAGTGTTGTCCCAAAGAGACCGGTTATTAACATAACATTCTATGTGTGGGCAAACGTTTCCCACATTGCCCCTTATATAATATTTCTGTCAGTATGTTGGATAAGTAAACCCCCATAATCTAATGCTTCCACAAAAGCTAGCGTATCAGCAGCTAAGGAGCTTTTCACTACCCTTTTTAATTTCTTGGCCTCCCAAGCCAGTGGGCAACATTTATCATTCTTTCCCACCAAGAATATGATAAACTGTGCTGTGCTAGTGCTAGAGTGCAATCTGGAAGATTGGCATGTGAAGCATTGCTAAAAATGACCAACCTTATATCTTCTGGATCACCCAAGGCTGGAAACTACAGCACACATCTCAGAATTTAATTTTTTTTAGTGTTTTATTTGCTCTCAGAACTTGCTCAACTGTAGCATGTTTTATCGTGATACTCAGCTCCAACACATCATAACTAGCATCAGGCCTAGCCTGAGAGCACAACCAGTTCAACTGCCCAATCAAGCTTCTCAACTCCGTTTCTTCCTTGGTAGCAGGATCCTCTTTTTGTGAGGACCAGCACAAGTTATTGGGATATAATTAACATTTTCTAGATAAGATTGTTGATTCAATGTCACTCCTAACTTGCTCTGCTTAATGTCTAAACCTATGTATTTAAAGGCCCCTGGAGCCTGACTTCAGACCTGGAATTCCTTCTTTATCTTCTCTATTACCCATTGTTCAAATTCTACAGATCCTCCCCACAGGAAATCATCAACATGCATGATAAAGATTCCAGTTAGTTTCTCCTTATGGTACCAGTGGAACATCACGGGTTCTGCCTTTAACTGAATGCAACCTGTTTTCAACAGCACAAACCTCGTTGAAAAATACCAAACTCTTGATGCATCATTCAACCCATAAACACATTTGTTCCATTTCTGTAGCTTTCCTTCTACATCCCTGGCTTCTTTGGGTGGTTTCAAAAAAGCTTCCCTTTGATACTTCTCTCCCCGTAAAAACGCAGCCTTTACATCAGTTAATTTGCACTCCCAGGAATAGGGTATTAAAATAGCTATTAAAAAAAATCTTCAAACTCACTTTCCCCGCAGTAGGCGAGTCCAGTCTGACATCCTGATGATCTAGTGTCTCTTCAAAGGGCTACTAATCTCGCTTTGGCCTTATAAGGAGTACCTTTATTTGTACAGATCCATCTGAGAGATAAAGCTCGCTGTCCTCTGTCAGGTATTTCAGAATATACCCCAAATTCCTTCCAACTTTCTAACATTTTCCGCTTGGCTTCCTTTATCAGCTTATTTTCCAATTTATTAGCAGCTTCTAGAATCTCTCGGTCATAAGGACTTCTACTTCTATTGAGATTGCTAGTTTGCTCTCTAGTCCTCATTCTTGTTAAGCTACGGCCTCCACTCACATTCCTCTCCCTTTCTGGGCTGCTACTATATATGATCTTTCTCCTGTGTGAGCAGAACCCTGCTTGCAAGTCTGATTTTTTTCTAGGGTCACGACCACTTTCTGGTCCACTGTCAGAACTCATACTGCGCATTCTGGGTTTCTGTATCTTTACCTCAGTTTGCCAATTGATAGGTCTTGCCTCCTGTCCTTCATCCTGCACATTTAGCCGATGTTTGTATTTACCAGTGGCCTTTCCTGCTCCCACTATGATGATGGCATCCCTCCATACACTGGTCCCTTCTGGCATGTATGTTACCTTTGTTCCTACTTTGGGTAGTTGCCCTTTTGGACGAATAACGTTATCCTGTACCTCAGTGTTACTTTGTTCATAGTCAACCAACCCTGTATCTGCCGTCATCTGTTCCTCATAACTACCCAGTGTGTGTGTGTGTGTGCGTGTATGTTAAGTGCATGGTGCCTCCTTGCGTTCTATGTCCTATTCAGAACCTGTAAAGGTATAGTCAGTACCAATTAACTGTGAAGAAAGTACCCTAACAGTTTGATTGCCGTGTTGCACAATTACTACTTTACCATTAGTGCCTATTACCGTGCCAGGTCCTTTCCCCTCTGGCCTGGCCTTCCCTTTTATAATATACCATGTCTCCTTGTCTAAACTGTATTCCCGATGGTCTTGTGCAGTGCCGTAGGGCCCACCGAATTTTCTCCGAAACCTCAGCTTTAATGAAAGCTTTTCTGCCCACATGCAAAGCGTCATATGAGCAGAAAAAGATGGAGCTAATGCTAGTCGCTTCGAGAGCATGGGGACCACCTGGCAACACTGAAGGTAACTTTGGATTTCTTCCATACACCAACTGGTAGGGACTGTACCCCCCTCCACCCCGCAACCATTTGCAGAGAGTTCTTTGCATGCACTGCCTATGCTAGCGCCGTTTGCAATTTACAATCTGGTTGATCAGCTAATATTTTATGTAACAATTCACCTATTACCGCATAGTTTCTTTTACAAAGACCATTACTAAACAGGCTCTCAGCTGCAGTGTGCATAACTATGTTTAAATTTTCACACACATCTTGGAATTCCTCATTGGTGAATTCCCCGCCATCCTGAGGGGAACTTAATTGGTGTTCCTAATCCTGTTCCTACCCATTTCCCCATGACCTTATTGATAATGATCATTTTGTCTTTACTATGTATCACAGTGGATAGGCTAAATCTGGTTGCCATACTTATGATGTGTAGTAAAAAAATACCCCTATCCTTGTCCCAAACTTTCAAGTCCATTGCCACTGCATCATTAAACTCCCTGGCTAGTGGCAAATTCACAACAGGACGCGGTGGTGTCTTGGGATATTTAAGGAAAATTTCACACTGAGCAGTGATTTGTTCAATAAAGTCATCATATCCTTTACCGACCTCTCCCGCATCTTGAAGTAGAGTCTTCAGTTTCTGTGGTGCCGGATGTGCAAACTGTGTATGTATTTTCCAAATGATCTTTTTGTCCACCAAATTCTTATTCTCAGTAGTTAACAAAATTTCATGAACTTTTTGATTAGAAATCTCTGGCATCCTTAGTGGCAAGCAGTAATGGCCTGACCGAGTAAAATGTAGATCCACATTTTATCCCAAACATGACTGCTCTATCATTCTTCATATCTCGTGTCATCTGAGCCGCCTTCATCGCAGATAGAAACGCTAGAAACCACATCAGTACTGATAAACTGATTGATCTCTGCTATCTTACAAGGGAGGACCATCTGTTTGGAGGATATTAAATGTATTGTTATCTCTGAACCTGAAGCAGGCAGAGCTTTCATACTCCTCACTCTTCCACTGCTCTGCTTCAGAGAGACTCCAGATAGCAGGCAAGCCAGTCCATGCCGCACATCGTAGAAGTGCAACCACTGTCCAGAACTGTACAGTTGAAGGAATCTACCATCAAGATAACCATCAAACTCTGATCAATACAATTCCATAATGGCAGTCACCATCATTTTCATATGAATCCGTTTCGTGGGTCACTTCAAAAACACGATTCCTTCGTTGTGGGCAGTTCATTGCGTAATGATACTGGGAATCACACCAATTAACCATTCCCTGTGCATTTTTTGGGTTTAAACACCTACGGTCACCGTCCCAGACATACTTTGTCCTGACTCAAATTGACTAGGGTTACGACCATTTTCAGACCTCTTGTCATTAACCTCATTTTTATATTGGAATCTGCATCTAATATTTGGTCAACCTCCAGCCACTATTGAATCCTCTATCCTTTGTTATATAGCATAGTTGTTCACATTTGTTAAATAAGTGGCAAGGAACAACTGTTTCCCCAGAAATCTTTTTAGAGCAGCAGCCATTTGATCCAAGAGAGATTCTCTCCCCCAGAACTGAACCCCTGTTAGTGCTAAAAGACTATCATCATGGGAAATGCGAGTACAGTCCAGTAATTTAAATGCCAATACCAATTCTGGAATTTCAAGCTCAAATCTCTGTAGTCTCCTGTACCATTTATCAAAATCCATGATATATTCTTCCATGGACTGATCATCTGATTTCCTAAACCTATCAAAGATCATCCAAGCTTCATACGCTTCCAATAACTCATTCTTTTTGTCAAATTTATCCAAAAATTGTAACAGAAGGTTCAATCCCTCTTTATGATCCAAATCATCCACTTTCTACTCTGAAAATACTTTACTCCTTATCTTACTTTTGGCTGGTAATGATAACACCAAAGCCATACCTTGCTTCTTCCAGGGTATAGAAGTAACCTGGGTCCACATTTCCACTTCAGCCTTCCATTGCTGATAAGGTTCAGAGTCAGAAAAAAAATTGGCGGATAGTCAAAGCTTGTGATTTTGCACCGTCCTTCCGCCACTCCGTAACTTAAATTGTCAGCAACAGTACACTTCTTTTCCCTCAGAGGACTGAGACAAAAATCTTCATATGCAGCAATCAATCAACAGAGCTTAAAGCTCATCCCCTGCTACCATGTTACTCACAATAAGAGGTTGTGGTGGAAGAATTAATCCAGGCTGGTCTTTTGGTTCAAGCTGGTTTATTTTCAAGACGACAACTCAGTGCTACTGACTTCCAAGTAGCTTCCACACAAAGTGTTCCAGCTGTATCTTTTTATTCTATTTAAATGGGATATGATAGCACTGTTGCTGACTCCTTTCATCACTTTGCTGATTATCACGAATAGACTGATGGGACGGGTAGTTGGCTAAATTGAATTTGTCCTGTTTTTTGTGACTGGCACGTACTTAGGCAGTTTTCCACTTTGTCAGGTAATTGCTGTAACTGTGCTGGATCACAGAGATGCTCCATGAAGATGTGCTGCATACGTTTTTCTTCAGCATTTGCAAGCAATAATTATATCTCACTGTGCGAATCAGCATTCTCTGCAATTAATCCAATGAGGCTCACCGGTCCCGCCTCTGCTCTCCATCTGACCGGGGCCTACCTTTTGCCATGAAGTGCCCTTTAGCTTCTGCTCATTATTAGGTGGGTGTGTTTTCTTGGGCAGACCTGGTGTGTAGGTTTGTCTGTGACTGTTGCCCTGTGTTGCGTTGGGTCCAGCTGTCAGTGTCACCCTGCACTATGTTGCATTCAGTCTGGCTGGGAGTGTGGTTCTGTGTTGCATCTCCAAACTGTTTCTACATTCTCTGCAAGGATCAACTTGATCTCTTTCTTATTGTCTTCTCCTAGCCCTCTGTTTATGACTAAGATATGTGTCTCTGAATCTCTGCTGTGTATATGTAATCCAAATACCCTCTATGCCCATTCATGTGCACATTTTGTCGACAGCTCTGTACCTGAGCGTCCTATCTTTTTTTCTTTCAACCTCTCTCTTCCTTGCCCTTATCTTCCTTTCATCTGGCCAGACTACTTCTGATCTCTCACTATTCAGGTTAAGCATTCCAATCTCTAACCTAATACCATCATTACTACTGTGCCTTCCTGCCACTTCAGGCTTGAATTCCGCTCAAATAAGTCCAATGCTACCCTCTATGCTTCTCTTGCATTCTTCAGAGAGCCGATTGAAGCATCATTGCTGCCTCCTTTTGAACAACTACTGCAGTTGCTCAGTTCTCTTCTTTCATTGACCTTTATATCCAGCATGCCTACCAAGGTTAACCTCACCAACCCTCCATCTGCTCTTGCCACCCACTACTGCCCCTTAGACCACTGTCCCTGAAGATCAACAATCATTCCCTTCTCTGCATTTCCTTCCAGAGTTTCCCTTCACTTATGAACAAGGCCCTTGTCATCCACTGCCATATAATGGATAGTTGAAAAGAGCACAATAAGCGGAGCTGCCTGAAAGAGAAGGTAGCTGAAACTAAGATGTGACTTAGTGATACATACGAAATCGGAGCAGAAGTAGTCTGTTCGGCCCCTGCAGCCTGCTCCGCCATTCAGTAAGATCATGGCTGATCTGTTTGTGTTTCAAATTCCACATTCCCATCTATTTCTGATAACCTTTGATTCCCTTGCCCAACAATGATTTATCTCCCTCTGCCTTAAAAATATTCAGTGATCCCGCCTCTACTGCTTTTGGGGCAGAGAGTTCCAAAGCCTCACAACCCTCTGAGAGAAAAAAAATTTTCATCGCCGTTCTAAAAGGGCGACCCCTAATTTGTCATCACGGCAGCTTGGGTGGGGCAGGTGGTGGGTGTAATGTTTCAGACAGAAAATGTGGTCCATCTAGCTTTAAATCTTTGTTGTACTGCATTGATGTCCTGGTTTTGACCAAATATTGACCATAGGACATTGATGCCTTGCCTTTACTGAACCCTTCTGGTCTGGTTATTTTAGAACTGTAATTGGCCTTGGTGAGACCACTTTGGATTATTGTGTGTGCAGTTTTAGTATTCCTATTTTAAGAAGTAAATGTAGTTTCGAGAGGAGAAAAAGAAGTTATTCACATAATTTAAGAGAATAATGCATGAGGAAGGATTAATTATCCTAGGTCTTTCATTTCACTTGACTCATTCCTGGGATGAAGGGCTTATTTTACAAAGAAAGGTTAAGCCAGCTGGGTCTATACCCTTTGGAGTTTAGAAGAATTAGAGGTGATCTTATTGAAACATATAAGATCCTGAGGGGACTTGATAAAGTGGATACCGGGGGCGGTGTTTCCTCTTATGGGGGGACCAAAATTAGGGAACACAGGTTAAATAAGAGGTCTTCCTTTTAATATGGAGATGAGGAGGATTTTTTTCTTTCAGAAGTCTTTGGATTTCTTTTCCCCTGAAAGCAGTGGAAGCTGGGTCATTGAATTTATTCGAAGCAGAGTTAGATAGATTTTTGATTGACTAGGGAGTCAAAGGTTATGGGGGCAAGCAGGAAAGTGGGGTTGAGACCACAATCAGATCAGCCATGATATTATTGAATGGTGGAGTAGGCTGGAAGGGCTGATATGGCCTACTCCTATTTTTCTATTTTTTTCTTTCGATTTAGCCTGTGAAATTCTCCTCCCTAGAAAGCAGTGGAGGCAGAGTCATTGAATTTATTCAATTATTCAATTTATTCAAGGCAGAGTTCCTATTTTGTGAAAAGAAACGACTGAGGGGGGATGTGATAGAAGTGTTTGAAGTTTTTAAATCTTTGAATTAGATTAAAGTAAGCTTTACTGCCATGTACAGAAATTAAGCGCAGGGTGTGACATACACTATGGCAAGAAAAGAAAATAGGAAATGCAGGAGGATCTTTTAGTGAGAAAAAGTATGTGGACTGATCATCAGCATGTTTGGTGGTGCAAGAAATGTGTTTCAGGAAGGATCTAGGTTCTGGACAACAAATGTGATTCATGTATTGTTAGATATGTTTCAATACTGAGCTAGATGGACCACATTTTCTGTCTGAAACCGTTATACCATCACCTGCCCCATCCAAGCTGCCATGGTGACAATGTACCTCATCATTAAGTCACATCTTGGTTTCTGCTACCTTCTCTTTCAAACATCTCCGCTTGTTGCACTCCATTCAAATATCCTTTAAAATTTTTGTTGTATACCACCCTATCCACTGCCTCACACTGGGTTTCTGCCTGAGGTATCTACCTATCTTCTTTCTTCCCTCAGTCTCTGCACGATAACCTCTCATCCTCAGCGATTTCAATCTCTATTCCAGATTTATTTGTCTTCTCTCCTCCGAATTTACGGCTCCCCTGTACTACATAAACCTCTCGCTCAACACGAGTTCTCTCATCCACATCACAGCTATCCCTTCAACCTCACCAAGAACTGTGGTATTGATTGCTGGCAAGGTAATCTTTGACCTCTTGGTAGCTCTCATCATTAGCATCTCCTTCCTATTCTAACTATTACCAACTTTTTCCTGAAACCTCTATCTTTCCTTCCCTACACTCTCAACCCCAACAAGTCCAAGGCACCGTGGCTGGCTCAGCTGTGCCAGAGGCAGGGGGAGGTGGGTGGTTGTGGTGTGGGAGGAAGATTGGGAAAGCAATAATGAAAGGGGGTTCCATAATTAAGTAGCAGACAATGTTTAAGACTGCAGATGTGAATCGAGGATGGTATGTTGCTTCCTTTGTGCCAGGGTCAAGGATGTGACTGATTGCTGCAGGACACTATGAGTTGGGGAGGGTGAACAGCCAGAGGTGATTGCTCTTGTCAGTACCAACAACATAAAAAGGAAGTGGGATGGGGTCTTGCAGGCAGATTTTAGGAAACTGTGGAAAGAAAACTAGCAAGCAGGACCTCACAGGTGGTAATCTCTGGATTATTGAATTATATAAATAAGAGGATAGAACAGATGAATGCTTGGTTGGAGTGATGGTGCAGGAAGGAGGGCTTTAGATTCCTGGGACATCTGAACCGGTTGTAGGGAAATGGGATATTTAAAAGCTGAATGGGTTGCACCTAAACAGAGCTGGAACCTGTTGGTTTGCTGGTGCTGTTGGGAACGGTTTAAACTAACTTGGCAGGGGGATGGGAGCCAGGAAGTAACATTAGAGAGGGAAAATGAGGCTCACAAAGAATTGGGAGAGAAAGATTTTTTTTTTATTCATTCATGGGCTTTGTACATTGCTGGCTGGGCCAGCATTTATTGCTCATCCATAATTGCCATTGAAGGCGATAGTGAGCCTCCATCTTGAACCGCTACAGTCCATGTGTTGAAGATGCAGCCACAGTGCTGTTAAGAGGGGAGTTCCAGGATTTTCACCCAGCAACAGTGAAGGAACGACGTCGTAGTTCCAAGTCAGGATGGTATGTGGCTTGGAGGTGAACTTGCAGGTGATAGTGTTCCCGTGCATCTTCTGCCTTTGTCCTTCTAGGAGGTAAGGGTCGCGGGTTTGGAAGGTGCTGCCTTGGTAAGTTGTTTCAATGCATCTTGGAGGCAGTACACAATGCTACCGCCGTGCGTCGGCAGTGGGAGGGGGTGAATGTTGAAGATGGTGGATGGGGTGGCAGTCAAATGGGCTGCTTTGTCCTGGATGGTGTCAAGCTTCTTGAGTGTTGTTGGAGCTGCACTCATCTAGGCAAGTGGATAGTATTCCATCACACTCCTGACTTGTGCCTTGTAGATGATGGAGAGGTTTTGGGGAGTCAGGAGGTGAGTTACTCTCCGCAGAATTCCCAGCCTCTGACTTGCTCTTGTAGCCACAGTATTTATATGGCTAGTCCAGTTCAGTTTCTGGTCAACCACAGTAAGAAATAGTAAGGCAACAAGTAGGGTCAGAGCAAGAGGGAATGCACTAAGCCTATTTTAGGTTTACTGTGCATGTTTATGTGAACGCATGGAATATGGTAAATAAGGTTGATGAGTTACAGGCACAGAGAGTCAAGCGAGAATATGTCCTGCCGATAATGGAGACTTGGCTCAAAAGAGGACAAGACTGGGTATTAAATATTCCTTGATATAAGGTATTTAGGAAATATAGGGAAGGAAGGAGGGGTGGCAGTATTGATTAAGGAAAATATTTCACCGCTGGAGAGACTGGATGGCCTAGAGTGCTCAAGGATAGAATTTATTTGGGTTAGAGCTAAGAAACAATCGAGGTACCATTACAATACTGGGTGTATTCTATAAACCACCAACTACAGAAGAACAAATTTGCAAGGAAATTACAGGTGGGTGCAAATAAGCTATAAAGCAGTTATAGTGGAGGAACATAATTATCCTAATATAGACTAGGATAGTTACAGTGTAAAGCGAGAGAAGGGGAAGAGTTTCTGAAGTGTGTTCAGGAGAATTTCCTTGATCAGAGTGTTTCCGGTCCAATGAAAAAGGCATTGCTGAAGCTGGTTCTGGGGAATGTGGTGTGACAAATGGATCAAGTGTCAGTAGAGGATCATTAAGGAGACAGTGATCATACCACCATAAGGTGTAGGTTAGCTATGGAAAAGGACATGGAGCAATCCAGAGTAAGAGTATTTAATTGGAGGAGGATCATATTCAATGGGGTGTGAGAACTAATCTGGCCCACATAATTGGAATTAAAGGTTGACAGGCAAAATGGTAGTGGAACAATGGTGGTGATGGTTCGGGTACAGTCGAGGCATGTTCCCCTGAGAGGGAAAGGTTGGCAAACAAAGCCAGAGGTCCCTGAATTAGGACAGAGAAAGTAAGATGAAGCAGAAAAAGGGCGTGTATGACAGATGTCAGGTTGATAATACAAGTGAGAACCAGGCACAATACTGAAAGTTCAGAGGGAAAGTGAAAAATGAAATCAGAGTAGCAAAGAGAGAATATGAGAAAAAACTGGTCACTCACATAAAAGGGAACCAAAAGTCTTCTCTAGGCATATAACTAGTGAAAGGGTAGTAAATTGAGAAGTGGGGATGATTCGGAACCAAAAAGGGGATTTATGCATGGAAGCATAGGGCGTGGCTGAGGAACTAATTGAGTACTTTGCACCTGTCTTTACCAAGGAAGAAGATACTTCCAAAATCATAGTGAAGGAGGAAGTAGTTGAGATGGATGGGCTAAAAATTGACATGGAGGTGGTAATAGAAAGGTTGGCTATACTTTGACAAATCACCAGGACTGGATGAGATGTATATGAGAATACCCAGGTAAGTAAAGGTGGAAATTGCCATAATCTTCCAATTCTTCTCTTAGAAACAAGGGTTGTCCAGAGAACTGGAGAATTGTACATGATACATCCTTGTTCAAAAAAGTGAAGGATAAGCCCAGCAACTACAGGTCAGTCATTTTAACCTCAGAGGTGGGAAAGCTGTTAGAAACGATACTCTAGGACAACATTAACAGTCACTTGGAGAAAAGTTGATTAATTAAGAAAAGCCAGCATGGATTTGTTAAGGGAAAATCATGTTTAACTAAGTTGTTTGAGTTTTTGGATGAGATAACAGAGGATTGATGGAGGTAACGTAGTTGATGTACATGGGCTTCCAAAAGGTATAAAGTGCCACGTAACATTATTTGTCAGCAAAGTTAAAGCCTGTGGAATCAAAGGGACAGTGGCAGCATGGAATACTGAAGTTGACCGAATGACTGGAACAGAGTGGTGAGCGTTATTTTTCAGAATGGGGGAAAGTGAGAAACAAGGTTCCCCAGGACCACTGCTTTTCTTGATCTATATTAATGACTTAAACTTGGGTGTGTGGGGCACAATTTCAAAATTTGTTGTTTACACAAAACTTGTAAGTATTGTGAAAAAAATAGTGATCAACCTCAAGAGGGCGTACGTAGACAGACTGGTGGAATAGATGGACACGTAGCAGATGAACTTTAATACAGAGAAGTGTGAAGTTATACATTTTGGGAGGAAGAGCGAGGAGATGCAATATGAAATGAAACAATTCCAAAGAGGCTGCAGGAGCAGAGAGACCTGGGGTATACAAATTGTTGAAGGTGGCAGTGTAGGTTGAGAAAGCGGTTAAAAAGGCACACAGTATCCTAGGCTTTATAGATAGAGGCATGGAGTACAAAAGCCAAAGAAATTTTGGTAAACCTTTATGAAGCACTGGTTCTCGATACTGCAGAAAAGATTTACAAGAATGGTTCCAGGGATGAGGGATGTAATTTATGAGGATAGATTAGAGAAGTAGGGATTGTTCTCCATGGAGAAGAATAAGTTGAGAGGAGATTTCATAGAGGTTTTCAAAATCACGATGTATCTGGACAGAGTAGTTAGGGAGAAACTGTTCCTAGTGGCGGAAGAATCGTGAACCAAAGTGCATTGATTTAAGGTGAATGGCAAAAGAGCCATAGGCAACATGAGGAAAACCATTTTATGCAGCGAGTGGTTAGGATCTGGAATGTACTGCCTGAGAGTGTGCTGGAGGCAAATACAATTGTGGCTTTCAAAAGAAGATTGGATAATTATCTGCTAAGAAAAAATTGCAGGCCTAGGGGAAAAAGGCAGGACAGTGGGACTTGGCTGCGTTGCTCTTGTTGAGAGCCAGCATGGCCACAATGGACTGAATGGCCTCCTTCTGTGCTGTAACTATTCTATGATCTTATAAGTTCAAGGTTGATAGTCACTAGGATAAAGTACATCACCTGTTACCATTGGCCTGCTTGACCCCTGATGTTCAAACCAAAGCAAATCAATCCCTGCCGTAGTCCTGAACTCCTTTCTCCCTTACTCTCCTCTCTTTGGAAGCTGACAACATCTCACTTCTCATAAAACCCATCCTTAATTTTTTTTTATCCTTACAAACTACTGCCTCATTTCCAGTCTCCTTTTTCTATTCATGTCCTTAAATATGTTGTGCTGCCAAATCTATTTTTATCTCTCCTGCAGCTCCTCATTTAAAGATTTTAGTCAAATTTAGCCACATTCACATCACTAAAACAGCCATAACAGCATTCTCCTTGTGCAACCTCACTGCAGCCCTTGACGCAGTTGACTATATACATATCTTTCTTCAATGCCTCTCTTGTCCAGTTTGCTGGGACTAAGCTCCCTTGCTTCTACAGTAACCTATCTAATTGTAGCCAGAGCACCTCCAGCAATGGCTTCTCTTCCCATCTTGCACCATTGTTTCTGGCACCCCAAAAGATCTATCTGGACACCTCTGTTCTTCATAAGAACATAAGAAATAGGAACAGGAGTAACCATTTGACCCCTCAAGCCTGCTCCGCCATTCAATAAGATCATGGCTGATCTTGTGCTTTGATTTCCACATTCCCATCTAACCCCAATAACCTTAGATTCTTGTTAGGCAAGGGAATCAATCTACCTCTGTCTTAAAAACTTTCAATGACCCCGCCTCCACCACCTTCTGAGTTATAGAGTTCCAAAGTTGCAGAACCCTCTGAGAGAAAAATATTCTCCTCATCTCTGCCTGAAAAGGGCAACCCCTAATTTTAAAACAGTGCCCCCTAGTTCTGGACTCTTCCACAAGAGGAAGCATCCTTTCAATGTCTACCTTGTCAAGGCCGTTCACGATCATGTACAATTCAGTCAAATCACCCCTCACTCTTTTAAACTCCAGTGGAAACGAGCCTAGCATATCCAACCTTTCTTCATAAGACAACCCACTCATTCCAGGTATCAATCTATTAAACCTCCTTTGAACTGCCTCCGATGCATTCACATCCTTTCTTAAATAAGGAGACTAAAACTGCACACAGTATTTGAGGTGTGGTTTCACCAATGCCCTGTATAACTGAAGCATAACATCCTTACTTTTATGTTCAATCCCTCTCGTAATAAAGGATAGCATTCCGTTAACCTTCTTAATTACTTGCTGTACCTGCATACTAACTTTTTGTGACTCATGTACTGGAACACCTAGATCCCCCTGCACCTCCGAATTATGCAACTGTTGTCCATTTAAGTAATACTCTGCTTTTTTGTTCTTCCTACCAAAGCGAAGAACTTCACATTTTCCCACATTAAACTCCATTTGCCAGATTTTTGCCCACTCACTCAACCTATCTATATCCATCTGCAATCTCCTCATGCCCTCTTCACAACATACTTTCCTAGCTATTTTTGTGTCACTCGCCTCATCTAAGTCATTGATGTAAATCATAAAAATTTGTTGCCCCAGTACTGACCCCTCCACTCGTCGCATCCTGCCAATCAGAAAAAGACCCATTTATGTATACTCTCTGCTTTCTGCCAGCCAGCCAAACTTCTATCCATCCTAGTATTTTACCCCTTACACCACGTGCTTTTATTTTTCGTAATAATCTTTGATATGGCACCTTATCAAATGCCTTCTGGAAATCCAAATACAGTACGTCTACAAGCTCCCTTTTATCCACTGCGCATGTTACTCCTTCAAAAAATTCCAATAAATTGGTTAAACATGATTTTCCTTGCATAAAACCATGCTGCCTCTTCCCAATTGCCTTGAGCGCTTCTAAGTGCCCAGCTATAACCTCCTTAATGATCGATTCTAATAATTCCCCACGGCAGACGTCAAGTTAACTGGCCTATAGTTTATACGTCTCATCCAGTCCTGAATAGAGGGGTTATATTTCCTACTTTCCAATCTGATGGAACCTTTCCAGAATCTAGCGAATTTAACGCCAGCGTATCGGCTATCTCATTTGCCACCTCTTTTAAGTTCCTAGGAATGTAGTCCATCGGGACCCGGAGACTTGCCAGTCTGCAGCTCCAACAGTTTGCTCAGTACCATTTCCCTAGTGATTTCAATTTCACCAAGTTCCTTTCTCCCGTTCACCACCTGATTTGCAACCATTACTGGAATGTTTTTTGTATCCTCTACAGTGAACACAGAAGCAAAATATTTGTTCATTTCTTCCGCCATTTCCTTATTATCTAGTATTAACTCCCTATTGTCACTCTCTAGAGGACCAATACTCATTTTACTTACTCTTTTTCTTTTTAAGTACCTGTGGAAACTCTGCTATCCGCTTTTACATTTCTAGCTAGCTTCCTCTCATACTCTAATTTCTTTCTCCTGATTAACCTTTTAGCCATTCTCTCCTGCTCTTTTAATTCTGTCTGATCATCTGTCCTGGCACTCATCTTTGTGGAGTTGTATGCTTTTTCCTTAAGTTTGATGTTTTCCTTAACATCTTTAGTTAACCACGGATGTTGAGTCCTCCCCTTAGAATTTTTCTTTATAATAAGAATGTACTTATTCTGAATACTCTGAAATATCCCCTTAAATGTCTGCCACTGCTTGTCCATCGATCTATCCTCTAGCATAGTTTCCCAGTTCACTTCAGCTAGCTCAGCTTTCATGCCCACATAGTTGCCCTTATTTAAGTTTAAGGATACTAGTCTTAGACCCACTTTCTCCCTTTCAAAGTGGATGTAAAATTCAATCACATTGTGGTTGCTGCTACCTAGGGGTGCCTTTACTCAGGTCATTAATTAATCCTGTCACATTACACAATACCAAGTCTAATATAACTTGCTCTCTGGTTGGTTCCAGAAAATGCTGCTGTTAGAAACTATCTCGAAAGCATTCTAAGAACTCGTCATCCAGGCTGCTACTGATCTAATCTGATTTTTCCAGTTTATGCGTAGATTAAAATCATCCATGATTATTGCTGTCACTTTATCACAAGCACACAATATTTTATCTTGAATACTTTGTCCTACACTGTGGCTACTGTTAGGGGGCCTGTAGACCACTCCCACTAATGATTTTTTTCCCCCTACTATTCCTCATCTCCACCCAAACCGATTCTACACCATGATCTCCTGCACCAAGGTCATCTCTAACTATTGCACCAATGCCCTTTGATTAACAGTGCTACCCCTCCACCTTTACCTACCTTCCTATTCTTCTTGAATGTCATGTACCACTCAATATTAAGGATCCAATCTTTGTCGCCCTGCAGCCACGTCTCCGTAATTGCTATCAGATCATATTTATTTACTTCAATGTGGGCCATCAGTTCATTTACTTTGTTATGAATGCTATTTGCATTCAGATAGAGAGCCTTCAGTTTTATCTTTTTGTTACCTTTGTAACATCTAGTCTTGACTGTTGATGTATTCTTAGGTTTTTTTCTCTCTGTCCCTTTCAGCCACTCTCTGACCTTCGTTATGCAAAGTCATTTACAGAGGTGGGGGAAGCTTCTATATATAAGCAAATACTACCAGTTCTATCTCACCACCGCATTTCTCTTTATTTCCTTCCTTTCTTTTCCTTCCTCCCGCCCATCTCCAGCCCTGCATCCTACCCTAAACTCTTTATTCCTTTTGACTCAAATCCTTTGTGCACCCCCCCCTATTTGCTCCACTATTGGCAGATGTGTTGCCAGTCACCCACCAAAGCTCTGGCCTTTTTCCCTCAACACCTCCACCTCTCTCTTCTCCTTCAAGGCCCACTTTATAAACCACCTCTGACCAAGTTTTTTTTAACCTTCTTAATATCTCCTCTTTTGACTCAGTGACCACGTTGATTATTGCTTTACGTAGCACTTTGGGATGTTTTCTTTGCTAAGGAAGTTATATAAATTCTAGTTGTTACATCTAGCTGTGTGTGCTGCTTTTTCCGTCTCGGGTCTGGGTGGGAGTACCACACTCTACTATGTTAGAATTGCTTCTTTATCAATCTATCCTCTAGCGTGAGCATGCTGTGTGCACCGCTTTATCTGCCCAGTTGATGAGTATTGGTTTTATACTGCAAGGCCTGTTTTTTTAAACTAGTGTGTAATGTGCTGAAATTTTTAACAGATTGTGAAGTCTGCCTTCTGTTCATTTAGAAACTTGTGTAAGGAAGAGGGTTGCTGTTTCACTCAATGAATAATCAAATTCCATTTCTGTTTTGAGTTTCTGGGATTTTTACCAATATTTTTGAAATTTTACACCAAAATTATTTGTTCGTCCATAAAAATTTAGCTTTAGTTGTGGATTCCAAACAAAACTAAATGCAAATTATAAAAATTGTACGTAAAAAAAATTGGTGTTCTTTTCCAAATTATAAGAAACCAAATTCATCCAGTTTTGAACTCTTCCACTGGATGGTCAAAGGGTGTTTCAGATGATTTATTGTGAATGAAATGGCTGATGAGGCAGAGTTGGGGACATCCACAGTGAATTAAGAGGGGCACCCAAAATGACTCGTGGAAGGGCTCTGGTGAATAGCACTAGCAGCTGAGTCATGGGAATTGGTTGTCTCCCTGCTGAGCAGGGCTATTGTGTGGTACATAACTGCATTCCAGCATCAGGGAAAATCCAATTATTATCCAGTGAGGGAACATCACGGCAAGAGGAAGTTCATTGTATACTTTACATGGCCGATTGTGGGGAGCAGAGAAGCAGAGGGCAATAGAATCTCCCATCAACTCTCCCTGCTGGTCAGTTGTGAAAATTTCCATGATAACTTGTTGTGTATTTGGGACAGGAATGTGCTATTTGCATGCTTATTTAAAGGAGTGTTCAATTTTTGCCCCTGTTGTTTAAAAGAGCTCTATGCCTCATTTGCTTTCAAAATGTCATTCGTGATAGTATCTTATTACCATGTAGCTTTAGAAATTTAGGTTTAGTAGTTGCATCAGTTTATTTTTAGCATTGCTGATTGTGACTTTCTTTTCTGATGTGTCAACAAAGAGTCATGAATGCAGTCGGGTCACAATTGCGTCTACTTCACCACATGGTTCCTGGGACGCTGTGTCAGATTGTAAGAGCAAATAGATTGTGTAATTGCAGAGCTTCACATTTAATACACATTTGTTAAAAGATTTTTTTCCTCAAAATGTTAATGAATCTAACACTAATCGATTCTGGTCCTTGAAAAACTGGTCAGAAACCGGCTTGTTTTTCAAATTGTTAACTCTTTAAAACCTGTTGAAATAATTCTAATTGTTATACACCCAGTTACATTCACTATTTAAATGCACTATGCTGTGTGTGTTACACAGTCATGATTACTGCTTCACTGAAATGGGAGGTGGGGAAGTTGAAACTACAAACACAATCTGTGTAAATTATGAGAGGAGCATGGTCTCTGTGTTGGGGTAGCAATTTCTACAGTGAACTGGCTTGCTTATCAAATTCAAACAATTGCATAAATATTACCACCTGAATATGAAGAGCGAGATCCAGATAGACTTGTGAAGGACGGCCACTGGGGGAACACTCCTCCACTTCTCTTGCTTTACAATTTATTGTAACTGGTAGATTCTACCTGCTTACATGGGTATCTGTTTATGAAAATGAGAGAGAATGGTTTATGGAAAATGCCTGTTTGAGGGGACCAGGAGAATTTATATGAGGCATTGTCTTTTATACAGGCTCAGTGACTGCATACCAAATGCCAACAGAGCTTCAGGTTATTTTATGAATTGCTAACAAAATATTGCTAGTGGGAGCATCAAATCCATTGCGGAAAATATCTGTAGCTGGTTGTTTAACATGCAGCACTGAAATCGAGTGTCGAATCATTAACTGTGCATGCTACATGTGAGAAATGTATTTGCTGGTAATCAGAGCAAGAAATGTATTATAGGTGAAATTTGGTTCCTTCTGATGATAAAAAAATTTTTGGCAAAACAAGAGTTAAATGGTATTGTAGGTATTGACGGGAGCAGTGTCGTCATATATTTGATTATTTTTCTTGCATTTTTTCTCAGGTGGTTTCCTAGAAACATGATCATATGGTGGCTTGATTCCTAGGCAGCATTTGAATGACTGACTGTCCGAAAATGTCAAGTTCAGGTTACCCCCCAGGCCAAGGCCCATTTGGTGCAGAACCAAACAGATACCCAGGTCATGCCATTCAATATACCTTCCCCAACAGCAGACACCAGCAGGTAGGCTCACAAACATTCTGTCGATCTTGTGTGTGATGTACTGTAGTCTTGCCTGTATCAGCTTGTGTCTAAATGTTTAGCTAATTCTGTATTGAACAGTGATGAAATACTGTGTAGCATGTTCCCTGACTCTGCATTACTTTGGTGGTACAGGTAAGTGATGCACTAACACTAAGAATGCTGTTTGGTAGAAAGGCATAGCGTGAATGATGTGACAGTCAGAAATAAGAAAATTTAGAAAATCTAGTGATGTTTTAGAAACTAAAAACTAGAGTTTGGAATGACATGTGTCCCTACATACTGTGTTGGTTGTTGAGTGTTGCATCACCCAGTCACTGAGCTCTTGGTACTCATTTAACTGCCTTGGTGATGAATTTTCCAAAGTTTATTCCTAAATTAGCATGCGGTTTTTCCCCTAACTTGCACCTTTCAGAATAATGTGACTGCAGAAAGAGGGGACAGGAATGACACTTGTGTCTTAATTATTTCATGCTGAGGCTGGACACATGCGCGCACACAGTGTATAGCATGTTGCTTCTAATATATAGCATGTTTGTAGTACTGTTTTGTAGCTTCACCAGGTTCATACCTCATTTTTAGATATGCTTGGTGCTGCTCTTGCAATCTGTCCTTCATCCTTTATTAAAACCAGGGTTGGTCCCCAAGGCTGGACAGAGTAGATAGGGAGAAGCTCTTCCTGGTCGCAAAAGGATCAAGAATGAGAGGGCACAGATTTAAAGTGATTTGCAAAAGAAGCAAATATGACCCCAAAAAAATCTATTTCGCACAACGAGCGGTTCGGGCCTGGAATGCACTGCCTGGAAATGTGGTGGAGGCAGGTTCAATCAAGGCATTCAAGAGGGTATTAGATGATTTTTTGAATAGAAACAGTGTGCAGGAGTACGGGGAAAGGGCAGGGCAATGGCACTAGGTCATAATGCTCATTTGGAGAGCCGGTGCAGACACGATGGGAAGAGAATTCCAAAGTGTCTCAATCCTCTGCGAGAAAAACATTTCCCTCATCCCTGTATTAAATGGGCAACCCCTTATTTTTAACAGTATCCCCTGGTTCTAGGTTCTCCCACAAGAGGAAACATCCTTTCTATATCCACCCTGTCAAGTCCACTCAGGATCTTATATGTTTTAATCAAGTCGCCTCTTATTCTTCTAAACTTCAGCGGATGCAAGCATAGCCTGCCCAGCCTTTCCTCAATCCGTCCATTCCAGGTATTAATCTAATAAAGCTTCTCTGAACTGCTTCCAATGCAGTTACGCCTTTCCTTAAATAAGGAGACCAATACTGTACACAGTACTCCAAATGTGGTCTCACCAATGCCCTGTATAACTGAAGCATAACCTCCCTACTTTTGCATTCAATTCCCCATGCAATAAATGAGACCTTTCTATTAGCTTTGCTAATTATTGTAGCACCTACATACTAACTATTTGTGATTCATGCACTAGGACACCGAGATCCCTCTGTATCTCACAGCTCTCTCCATTTACATAATATGCTTGTTTATTCGTTCTGCCAAAAGGGACAATTCACATTTTCCTAAATTATACTCCATTTGCCAGATCTTTGCCCATTCACCTAACCTATCTATATCCTTTTGTAGCCTCCTTATGTTTTTAATTAATTCATGAGATGTGGACGTCACTGGCTAGGCCAGCATTTATTTCCCATCCCTAATTGCCCTTGAGAAGGCGGTGGTGAGCTGCCTTCTTGAACTGCTGCAGTCCCTGTGGTTTAGGTACACCCATAGTACTGTTAGGAAGGAAGTTCCAGGATTTTGACCCAGTGACAGCGAAGGAACGGCGATATATTTCCAAGTCAGGATGGTGAGTGGCTTGGAGCTCAGCCTCCAGGTGGTGGTGTTCCCATGTGACTGCTGCCCCTTGTCCTTCTAGATGATAGCGGTCATGGGTTTGGAAGGTGCTGTCCAAGGAGGCGAGATGAGTTCCTGCAGTGCATCTTGTAGATGGTGTACACTGCTGCCATTGTGTGTCAGTGGTGGAGGTAGTGAATGTTTGTAGACGGGTGCCAATCAAGTAGACTGCTTTGTCCTGGACGGTGTCAAGCTTCTTGAGTGTTGTTGGAGCTGCACTCATCTAGGCAAGTGGAGAGCATTCCATCACACTCCTGACTTGTGCCTTGTAGATGGTGGATGACTTTGGGGAGTCAGGAGGTGAGTTATTCACCGCAGGATTCCTAATCCCTGGCCTGCTCTTGTAGCCGCAATATTTATATGGCTAGTCCAGTTCAGTTCCTGGTCAGTGGTTGTTGATATTTATATCCTCTTCATAACTTACTTTCCTACATATCTTTGTGTAATCAGCAAATTTAGCAACCACATCTTCAGTCCCTTCATCCAAATCATTTATATAAATTGTAAAGAGTTGAGGCCTTAGCACTGATCCCCGTATGTGCCACTCGCCATATTCTGCCAACTGGAAAATGACCCATTTATGCCTACTCTCTTTCTTGTTAGCTAACCAATCTTCTATCCTTGCCAATATGTTAGCATATTTTCAGCAATATTCTTTGATGTGGCACCTTATCAAATGCCAGATGGAAATCTAAGTACAGTACATCCACCAGTTCCTCTTTATTCATGGCACATGTGACTCCTTCAAAGAAGTCCAATAAATTGGTTAAACATGATTTCCCTTTCACAAGACCATGTCCTTTGAAGAAGTCCAAAAATTGGTTAAACATGATTTCCCTTTCACAAGACCATGTTGACTCTGCCAGTTTGCCTTGAATTTTCCTAAGTACCCTGCTATAATGCTTTTAATGATAGCTTCTAACATTTTCCCTTTGACAGATTTTAAACTAACTGGCCTATAGTTTCCTGCTGTCTGTCCCTCTTCCTTTTGGAATAAAGGAGTTACATGAGTTATTTTCCAATCTAATGGAGTTTTCCTCGAATCGAGTGAATTTTATAAGAATTAAATCCAATCCATCAACTATCTCACTAGCCATTCCTTTTAATACCCTAGGATGAAATCCTTCAGGACCGGGGACTTGTCAACCCGCAGCTCCAACAATTTTCTAAGTACCACTTCTCTGTTGCTTGTAATTTTAAGTATTGCTGAAAGAGTTTTTTTTTTGCCGAAGCTTCAAAAAAAGTATTTTTTTCAGCAATACTGAAGTTCTGTAGTACCAAACGACTGATTGTAATTTTCTTGAGTACCTCCTTCCTTTCTATTTCCTGATTTACAGTTATTTCTGGGATGTTACTCAAATCCTCTTTAGCGAAGACCAATGCAAAATACCGGTTCAATTCATCTGCCATCTCCTTATTTTGGGTTATTAACTCCCCAGACTCAATTTCTATAGGACTAACGCCCACTTTGTTAACTCCTTTCTTTTCTAAATAGCGATAGAAACTCTTATTATCTGTCTTTATATTTCTAGCTAGCTTTCCCTTGTACTCTAATTTTTACCTCTATTAATCTTCAAATCACTCCTTGCTGTTTTTTTTAATATTTTGTCCCTGTCGCACACCTTTGCGCAATTATAGCTTTTTTTAGGAAAGTTTGAAACTATCTTTAACTTTTTTAGTTAACCACAGATAGCGGGTTAACTTGGATTTTTTTTCTCATTGGAATGTGTCTATTCTGCATGTTCTGAAGTATCCCCTTAAATGTCTGCCACTTCATCTCTGTTGGCCTAGCCCTTAACCTAAATTGCTTGTTCACTTTAGCTATCTCTGCATTCATTTTTTTTTCTTTATTCTTTCATGGGATATGGGTGTCACTGGCAAGGTCAGCATTTGTTGCCTATCCCTAAATGCCCATGAAACTGAGTGGCTTGCGAGGCCATTTCTGAGGGCATTTAAGAATCAACCAAATTGCTGTGGGCCTGGAGTCACAAGTAGGCCAGTCCAGGAAGGATGGCAGATTTCCTTCCCAAAATGACATCTAGTGAACCAGCTGGGTTTTTATGACAATCGATGATAGTTTCATGGTTACTTTTACTGAAATTAGCTTTATATTTCAGATTTTTTTTATTAACTGAATTCAGATTCCACCAGCTGCCATGTTGGGATTTGAACCCATGTCCCTAGAGTTTAGCCTGAGTCTCTGGATTACTGGTACAGCAACATTACCACTACGCCACCATTTCCCCACTGTGTCTTCATAATTACCCTTACTTAAGTTTAAGATACTAGTCTTAGACCCAGTCTTCTCTCCCTCAAACTGAATGTAAAATTCAATCATATTATGATCATTGCTACCTGGGGGTGCCTTCACTATGAGGGCATTAATTAATCCTATCTTGAGTATTGCTAAAAAAAGAGACAAGTCTAAGCTTTTCATCTTGCACTCATCAGGACACTTGCAAGAATACCAATATAAGGGAGAAAACGTCAATTTATACTGTATGTGAAGAGAGTGCTGATTGGTTGGAAGTGGCATTGCCATGGAAAATGCACCAGTGATGGCGACTGACAGTTAACTGCCAAGCATTGTTTGAAATTTAAACCAGGAAGCTTGACCCTGATTGGTCAAGGCATTGCCCTGAGGAATGAGTCAGTGAATGACTGCCCGTTATTTTGTTTAATTGAAATAGGCATAATATATGTACATGTTCTTTCTGTCTGCAAAGAACAGGGCCCTGTGTATTAATATATGTAGCTTTCAGTACAACCTCGTAAATAAGGCCCGAGCCATTTGCTCGCCATGTAAGCTTGATGCTGAAATAGGGTGCATCAAAGGCATCCTGCAGGATAATGGCTACCCTTATCGGATCATTTCGCGCTGTATATCACGCAAACTCATGAACGGGCCTAAGGCTGTCACTTTCAGTCCTGAAAAGTGCCCAGTCTATCTCAGGTTACCCTGGAAGGGTACGGGATCTCAAACATTTGAGCAACAGGTGAAGCTAGTAGTTTCACGCTGCTACTATGCAGTAACAACACGAGTAGTATTCGCCACTAATAGGATGTTGCCGCCAAGCCAAAAAGACATTCTGCCTATCACACAAATGAGTAATGTGGTATATGAATTTCAGTGCCAGTGTGATGCAAGGTATGTAGGCCGTAAGTCCCAAGACTGGTGGATTATATCAAACAGCATGTCCCAGCTGCTATTCGCAATAGGCAGGGTACAGACTGTACCCAACCAGCACGTGCTTGCAAAATTTAAAACACAATGTGCAACGTTAGATGTGATTCTGTGATTGGACAACATTTGCTAAATAATCCTCAATATACTAAGAATTACGCAGACAACCAATTTAAGATTGTCAGTCGTGCTCACAGTGTGGCTCATTCACGAGTACTGGAAGATACATATATTAATTCACAGGGCCCTGTTCTTTGCAGACAGAAAGAACATGTACACACATTGCGTCTGTTTCAGCTAAACAAAATAAGTGGCAGCCATTTGCTGACTCATTCCTCAGGGCATTGCCTTGACCAATCTTTTTCTCTGATTTTAAACAGCGAAGCTCCCGGCTCCCTCCTCTCTGATTTTGAACAGCGAAACTCCCGACTCCCTCCTCTCTGATTTTGAACAGCGAAACTCCCGACTCCCTCCTCTCTGATTTTAAACAGCGAAGCTCCCGACTTCCTCCTCTCTGATTTTAAACAGCGAAGCACCCGGCTCCCGCCTCTCTGATTTTAAACAGCGAAGCTCCCGGCTCCCACCTCTCTGATTTTAAACAGCGAAACTCCCGCCTCCCGCCTCTCTGATTTTAAACAGCGAAGCACCCGGCTCCCGCCTCTCTGATTTTAAACAGCGAAACTCCCGCCTCCCTCCTCTCTGATTTTAAACAGCGAAGCTCCCGACTCCCTCCTCTCTGATTTTAAACAGCAAAGCACCCGGCTCCCGCCTCTCTGATTTTAAACAGCGAAACTCCCGCCTCCCGCCTCTCTGATTTTAAACAGCGAAGCTCCCGACTCCCTCCTCTCTGATTTTAAACAGCGAAGCTCCCGACTCCCTCCTCTCTGATTTTAAACAGCGAAGCTCCCGACTCCCTCCTCTCTGATTTTAAATAGCGATGCTCCCGACTCCCTCCTCTCTGATTTTAAACAGCGAAGCTCCCGACTCCCTCCTCTCTGATTTTAAATAGCGAAGCTCCCGACTCCCTCCTCTCTGATTTTAAACAGCGAAGCTCCCGACTCCCTCCTCTCTGATTTTGAACAGCGATGCTCCCGACTCCCTCCTCTCTGATTTTGAACAGCGAAGCTCCCGACTCCCTCCTCTCTGATTTTAAACAGCGAAGCTCCCGACTTCCTCCTCTCTGATTTTAAACAGCGAAGCACCCGGCTCCCGCCTCTCTGATTTTAAACAGCGAAGCTCCCGGCTCCCACCTCTCTGATTTTAAACAGCGAAACTCCCGCCTCCCGCCTCTCTGATTTTAAACAGCGAAGCACCCGGCTCCCGCCTCTCTGATTTTAAACAGCGAAACTCCCGCCTCCCTCCTCTCTGATTTTAAACAGCGAAGCTCCCGACTCCCTCCTCTCTGATTTTAAACAGCAAAGCACCCGGCTCCCGCCTCTCTGATTTTAAACAGCGAAGCTCCCGACTCCCTCCTCTCTGATTTTAAACAGCGAAGCTCCCGACTCCCTCCTCTCTGATTTTAAATAGCGATGCTCCCGACTCCCTCCTCTCTGATTTTAAACAGCGAAGCTCCCGACTCCCTCCTCTCTGATTTTAAATAGCGAAGCTCCCGACTCCCTCCTCTCTGATTTTAAACAGCGAAGCTCCCGACTCCCTCCTCTCTGATTTTGAACAGCGATGCTCCCGACTCCCTCCTCTCTGATTTTGAACAGCGAAGCTCCCGACTCCCTCCTCTCTGATTTTAAACAGCGAAGCTCCTGACTCCCTCCTCTCTGATTTTAAATAGTGAAGCTCCTGGCTCCCTCCTCACTGATTTTAAACAGCGAAGCTCCCGACTCCCTCCTCTCTGATTTTAAACAGCGAAGCTCCCGGCTCCCTCCTCTCTGATTTTAAACAGCGATGCTCCGGACTCCCTCCTCTCTGATTTTAAACAGCGAAGCTCCCGGCTCCCTCCTCTCTGATTTTAAACAGCGAAGCTCCCGACTCCCTCCTCTCTGATTTTAAACAGCGAAGCTCCCGGCTCCCTCCTCTCTGATTTTGAACAGCGAAGCTCCCGACTTCCTCCTCTCTGATTTTAAACAGCGAAGCTCCCTCCTCTCTAATTTTAAACAGCGAAGCTCCTGACTCCCTCCACTCTGATTTTAAATAGTGAAGCTCCCGGCTCCCTCCTCACTGATTTTAAACAGCGAAGCTCCCGACTCCCTCCTCTCTGATTTTAAACAGCGAAGCTCCCGGCTCCCTCCTCTCTGATTTTAAACAGCGATGCTCCCGACTCCCTCCTCTCTGATTTTAAACAGCGAAGCTCCCGGCTCCCTCCTCTCTGATTTTAAACAGCGAAGCTCCCGACTCCCTCCCTGCTGGTTTTAAACAGTGAAGATCCCAGTACCCTCCTCCCTGATTTTTAAAAAAATTTCGTTCGTAGGATGGGAGCCTCGCTGGAGAGGCCAGCATTTATTGTCCAATTCCAAATGCCCATGAAGCTGTCTATGAGAAGGTGTTGGTGAGCTTCCTTCTTAAACCGCTGTTATCTTTGTGGTGTAGGTACACCCACGATGCTGCTAGGGTGGGAGTTCCTGGATTTTGACCCAGCGACAGTGAAGGAATGGTGATATATTTCCAAGCCTGGATGGTGTGTGGCTTGGAATGAAGCTTCCAGGTGACACTGTTCCCATTTGTCTGCTGCTCTTGTCCATCTAGACAGTAGTGGTCGTGGGTTTGGAACGTGCTGTCGAAGGAGCTTTGGTGAATTCATGCAGTGTATCTTGTAGATGGTACAGATTGCTGCCAGTGAATTAAAAAAAAACATTTTTTATTCATTTACGGGATGTGGGCTTCGCTGCCTGGGCTAGCATTTATTGCCCATCCCTAGTTGCCCTTGAGAAGGTGGTGGTGAGCTGCCTCCTTGAACAGCTGTAATCCATGAGGTGTAGGTGCACCCACAGTGCTGTTAGGAAGGAAGTTCCAGCATATTGACCAGTGAATGTTTGTGGACGGGGTTCCAATTAGACGGGCTACATTATCCTGTCTGGTGTGAAGCTTCTTGAGTGTTGTGGGAGCTGCACTCATCCAAACAAGTGGGGAGTATTCCATCACACTCCTGACTTGTGCCCTGTAGCTGGTGGACAGGCTCTGAGGAGTCAGGAGGTGAGTTACTCAGTACAGGATTCCTAGCCTCTGACCTGCTCTTGCAGCCACATATTTATATGGCTAGTCCAGTTCAGTTCCTGGTCAATGGTGACCCCCAGGATGTTGATAGTGTGGGATTCAATGATGGTAATGCCATTGGACATCATGGGGCAATGGTTAGATTCTCTCTTGTTGGCGATGGTCATTGCTCGGTACTTGTGTGGTGCGAATGTTACTTGCCACTTGTCAGCCCAAGCCTGGATGTTGTCCATGTCTTGCTGCATATGGGACTGCTTCCGTATCTGAGGAGTCGCGAATGGTGCCGAACATTGTGCAATCATCAGCGAACATCCCCACTTCTGACCTAATGATGGAAGGAAGGTCATTGATGAAGCAGCTGAATATGGTTTGGGCCAAGGACACTACCCTGAGGAACTCCTGCAGTGATGTCCTGGAGCTGAGATGACTGACCTCCAACAACCACAACCATCTTCCTTTGTGCTAGGTGTGACTCCAACCAGCGGAGAGTATTCCCCCTGATTCCCATTCACTCCAGTTTTGCTGGGGCTCCTTGATGCCACACTCGGTCAAGCGTGGCCTTGATGTCAAGGGCAGTCAACTTCACCTCACCTCTGGAGTTCAGCTCTTTTATCCATGTTTGAACCAAGGCCGTAATCAGGTCAAGAGCTGAGTGATCCTGGCGGAACCCAAACTGGGCGTCAGTGAGCAGGTTATTGTTGAACAACTGCTGCTTGATAGCGCTGTTGATGACCTCTTTCACCATTTACTGATGATTGACAGTAGGCTGATGGGACGGTAATTGGCTGGGCTTGATTTGTGTACAGGACATACTTGGGTTATTTTCCTCATAACCAGGTAGACGCCTGTGTTGTAGGTGTACTGGAACAACTTGGCTAGGGGCGCAGCAAGTTCTGAAGCACCAGCCTTCAGTACTATTGCCAGAATATCGTCAGGACCCATCGTATTTGCAGTATCCAGTGCCTTCAGCCATTTCTTGATATCACATGGAGTGAATCAAGTTGGCTGAAGACTGGCATCTGTGATGCTGGGAACCTCTGTCAGAGGCCAAGATGGATCATCCACTTGGCACTTCTGGCTGAAGGTTGTAGCAAATGCTTTAGCCTTATCTTTTGCACTAATGTGCTGGGCTCCTCCATCATTGAGGATGGGAATATTTGTCCACCACCATTCACAGCTGAATGTGGCAAGTCTGCAAAGCTTAAATCTGATCCATTGGTTGTGGGATTGCTTAGCTCTGTCTATCACTTGCTGCTAAGGCTGTTTGGCATGCGAGTAGTCCTGAGTTGTTGCTTCACCAAGCTGACACCTCATTTTAGCTACACTGGGTGCTGCTCTTGGCATATGCTCCTGCACTCTTCATCTCCTCATTGAACCAGGGTTGATCCCCTGGCTTGATGATAATTGTAGATTTGGGGGATATGCCAGGCCATGAGGTTACAGATTGTGGTTGAGTATAATTCTGCTGCTGCTGATGGCCCACAGCGCCTCTTGGATGCCAATTTTTGAGTTGCTAGATCTATTTGAAATCTATCCCATTTAGCACAGCAGTAGTGCCAACACGATGGAGGGTCTCCTCAATGTGAAGGCGGGACTTCACAGACCCAGTCTAGCAGCTATAACCTTTAGGACTCAGCAGTATGGTCAATTGTGGCGCTACCGAGCCATTCTTGGTGATGGACATTAAAGTCCCCCACCCAGAGTACATTCTCTGACCTTGTCACCCTCAGTGCTTCTTCCAAGTGGTGTTCAACATGCAGGAGTACAGAAGTGAAGTTAGGAAACACATCTACATGCAAAGGTTGGTAGAAGTTTGAGACTCTCTTCCGCAAATAGCAGTTGATGCGAGATCAATTGTTAATTTTATATCTGAGATTGATAATACCTTGGTTAACAATAAAACTAAGAGATATAGGCAAAGGTGGGGACATGGGGCTAGGTCACAAATTTGTCATGAATTCACTGAATGGCAGAACAAGCTCAAGAGGCTAAATGGACTAATCCTACGAGAGTTTGGTCCAACTAGGAGTAATCGTAATTGTCTACATTTTCAATTTAGATACAATGGAGTGCCAGTGCTGCCAACATTCGTGCTGTGTTTGGAGCAACAGAGATCCTTGCTGTTTCTATGGATAACATTTTGCATGTCGTCTGAAAGTGGAATCTCTACAGTGAAGGATCTCTGCTCAAACACCAATTGTCCACAATTTGCAACATGAGAGAGTGAGGAGTTTTTGGATCTTACTCCTCAGAATACAGTCATCCAAAAGGCAGTAGGAGATAATTCAAGACAAAGAGATAATGTAGAAAGAGGGAAATGGATGACCATCCATAGTGGAAGCAGAGGCAGACAGGATTCACAAAAAAAATTGCAAACCCCTAATTTACAAAAAATGTCCAATAGGTATTCGTGTTGGACGGGTATGAGGTAGCAAGTGACAGCAACTAAGAGAAGGATAGTGTTGAATAATGATGCGGAACTGCAGAGCAAGGAACTACCCAGTCAGGGATATAGAATTGCCTTGCAGTCACAATCAAGAGTCATCAAGGCCTCACTCTAATTTTTAGGATAGCTCCCCCACTCCTAAACTCCCCACCCAGCAAAAGTCACTACACTTCTCTTTATCTATCCCATCTGTACCCCTTAATATCTTGAAATTTTCATCAAATCACCCCTTTAACCGTCTAAATTTCAGGGCATAAAACCCTAATTTATGTAGCTCTCTTCATAATTTAACCTTACAATCCACATATTATTCTGGTAAATCTACGCTGCACTCCTTTAAAGGTAAATGTATCCTTCCTGAGGTGTGGTGTCTAGGATTGTTAATAGTCCTCTGGGTATGATCTAATCAGGGCTTTCTGCAGCTGTAGAACAACTTCTAATTCATTGTAGTTTAACTCTCTAGCTATAAAGGCCAGCATTCTGTATCTGGCAGTGGCATTTCATTGATTTGTGTACATGGACCTCATGTTTGGTTGGATCACCACCTCTCAATTATCAAGTTCCATTTCCCCTCGCCCCACAGTGTTAATTGTAGAACAAAAGGTGAGCCCCCTCAGAAGGCTAACAATCCTATTGAGGCTAAACTTTCCACTGGGTTATTGCACTTGCCATATGCTAGTATCACCTTGTTTTTTAAGGGATCAGTCCATTAACACCTCCGAATTACTGTTTTGGGGGAGAATTAAAAACTTCCGACCTTACTGTTGCTTCCTCAATTTGTACAGATGGCCCCGAGCTCTACTAGACCCCATTACCTCAAGCACATTATCCACTTGCATTATGTCCATGACCTTAATAATCTATGAGGCTTTCTGCCTTTATGCACTATCCTGATTTATATATATCACCATTCCTTCATTCACTGGATCAAAATCCTGGAACACCCTCTTCAACAACACTGGATGTACAAATGGATTGCAGCGATTCAAGAAGGTGCTCACCACCACCTTCTCAGCGAAACCCATGAACCAATGAAAAAAAAGAATTGAATCAGATCCACTCTAATTCTCCAGTGAGTAGAAACCAGAGGGATCAAATGTATCTTTGTAGTTAAGTGATCTCAGTCCAGGAATCATCATTGTTGCCTTTCTCTGCACTTTCTGCAGGATCATAATGCCCTTTCTGAGACAAGGGTTAGAGAGGGAATGGGTGACCACCAGTCAGAAGAAGGGAGGCAGGTATTCAGGAAAGCCCCAGAGTGCATCTCACTCAGGAACCGTTTTTCTGTGTTGGAAAACAGTGAGGGTGACGGTTCCTCTGGAGAGTGCAGCCAGAGCCAAGTTCACGGCACTGTGGGTGGCTCAGCTGCACAAGCGGGGAGGAGTAAGAGTGCAAGAGCAATAGTGGTAGGAGACTCAATAGTGAGGGGCGCAGTCAGGCGCTTCTGTGGAAGTAGACGTGACTCCAGGATGGTGTGTTGCCTCCCTGGTACCTGGGTCAAGGATGTCGCAGAACGGCTGCAAGACATTCTGAAGGGGGAGGGCAAACAGTCAGAGGTTGTGATTCACATTGGTACCAACGACATAGGTAGAAAGAGGGATGAGGTCTTGCAACAAGAATCTAGGGAGCTATGTAGCAGATTAAAAAGCAGGACTTCAAAGGTTGTAATCTCTGGATTACTCCCTGTGCCACATGCTGGTGAGTATAGGAATAGGAGGATAGAGAGGATGAATGCATGGCTGAAGAGATGGTGCAGGAAGGAGGGCCTTAGTTTACTGGATCACTGGGACTGTTTCTGGTAAAGGTGGGGCCTGTACAAGTTGGAGGGTTGCACCTGAACCGGAACGGGACCAACATCCTTGCGAGGAGGTTTGCTAGTGCTGTTGGGGGTTGGTGGGGGGGGTTTAAAACTAATTTGGCAGGGGGATGGGATACAGAGAGGAGGTACAATAGGGGCTGATGCACAGCCAAATATAGAGGAGAAGCTAAGTCAGTCTGTAAGACAGAGCAAATATAGACCTGTTAAGGCCGAAGGGAATAATGCAAGGCTGGATTGCATCTATTTCAACGCAAGGAGTTTTACAAGTAAGGCAGATGAATTGAGGGCGTTGATTAACACATGGGAATTTGATGTTGTTGCTATCACAGAGATATGGTTGAGGGAAGGACAGGGCTGGCAGCTCAATATTCCAGGGTATAGAATCTTCAGACATGAGAGGGGTGGGTGTAAAAGAAGAGGTTGCATTGCACTATTGATCCAGGAGTAAGGAGGGATGATATCTTAGGAGGTTCCTCAAATGAGGCCATATGGGTAGAACTTAAAAACAAAAAAGGGGTCAATCACTTTGGAGGTCTATATTACACTCTCAGCAAACAGTCAGGGGAAGATAGAGGATCTGATATGTAGGCAAATCTCAGAGATGTGTAAAAATAATAGGGCATTAATTGTAGATGATTTCAACTTCCCCAAAATTAACTGGGATAGTCTTAGAGTGAAAGGCTTAGAGGGGGCGGAATTCTTAAAGTGCATCCAGGAGAGCTTTTTGAGCCAGCACATAGAAAGTCCTACAAGAGGAGGGGCGGTACTGGACCTAATCTTAGAGAATGAAGCCGGGTAAGTGGTAGAAGTGTCAGTGGGTGAGCATTTCATGGATAGTGACCATGACTCTAAGATTTAAGGTAGTTATGGAAAAGGACAAAGCTGGACCAGAAATAAAGGTCCTGAATTGGGGGAAGGCCGATTTCAATATGATAAGGCAGGATCTGGCCAAGGTGGACTCGGAGCAGCTACTTGTAGGAAAGTCTACATCAAACCAGTGGGAGTCATTCAAAAAGGAAATAGTGAGAGTTCAGGACCAATGTGTTCCCGTAAAGGTGAAGGGATTGGATAAGGGAAAGAAAGGAAGCTTATGGCAGATACAGAGGGCTAAAAACAACGGAAGCCCGAGAGGATTATAGAAGATGTAGGGGTGTACTTAAAAAAAGTAATTAGGGGAGCAAAGAAGGGGCATGAAAAAACACTGGTGGGCAAGATAAAGAAAAATTCCAAGGCATTTTTATAAATATATTAAGAGAAGAGGATAACCAGGGAAAGAGTAGGGACCAAAGTGGCAACCTGTATGTCGAGCTGGAGGACGTAGGCGAGGTTTTGAATGATTACTTTTCATCTGTGTTCACTATAGAGAAGGATGATGTAGGTGTAGAAATCAGGGAGGGGCACCGTGATATACTTGAACAAATTAGCATTGAAAGGGAGGAGGTGTTAGCAGTTTTAGCGGGCTTAAAAGTGGATAAATCCCCAGGCCCAGATGTGATGTATCCCAGGCTGCTATGTGAGGCAAGGGAGGAGATTGCAGGGGCTCTGACACTAATTTTCAAATCCACTCTGGCCACAGGAGAGGTGCCAGAGGACTGGAGGACAGTGAATGTGTTACCATTATTCAGGAAGGGTAGTAGGGATAAACCAGGTAATTACAGGCCTGTGAGTCTAACATCAGTGGTAGGGAAACTGTTGGAAAAAATTGTGAGGAACAGGATTAATCTCCACTATGAGAGGCAGGGATTAATCAGGGATAGTCAGCATGGCTTTATCAGGGGGAGATCATGTCCAACAAATTTGATTGAATTTCATGTCTAAATCATTAATGTACACGACAAATAGCAAGGGTCCCATCGCTGATCCCTGTGGTACACCACTTGTCACAGGCTTCCAATCGCAAAAACAACCTTCGACCATCACCCTCTGCCTCATGCCACCAAGCCAATTTTGGATCCAGTTTGCCAAATTAGTTGTGCAGATGAGGGTAGTGTAGTTGATGTAGTCTACATGGACTTCAGTAAGGTTTTTGACAAGGTCCCACATAGGAGAATGGTCAAGAAGGTAAGAGCCCATGGGATCCAGGGCAATTTGGAAAATTGGTCCAAAATTGGCTTAGTGGCAGGAGGCAGAGGGTGATGGTTGAAGGTTGTTTTTGCAATTGGAAGCCTGTGATGAGTGGTGTACCGCAGGGATCGGTGCTGGGACCCTTGCTGTTTGTAGTGTACATTAATGATTTTGATGTGAATATAGGAGGTATGATCAGTAAGTTCACAGATATCACGAAAATTGGTGGTGTCATAAATAGTGAGGAGGAAAGCCTTAGATTACAATACAATATAGATGGACTGATAAGATGGGCAGAGCAGTGGCAAATGGAATTTAATCCTGAGAAGTGTGAGGTGGTGCATTTTGGGAGGACTAACACGGCAAGAGAATACACGATGAATGGTAGGACCCTAGGAAGTACAGAGGATCAGAGGGACCTTGGTGTACATGTCCATAGACCCCTGAATGCAGCAGCACAGGTAGATAAGGTGGTTAAGAAGGCATATGGGATACTTGCCTTTATTAGCCGAGGCACAGAATATAAGAGCAGGGGGGTTATGTTGGAGCTGTATAAAACGCTAGTTAGGCCACAGCTGGAGTAATGTGTGTAGTTCTGGTCACCACACTATAGGAAGGATGTGACTGCACTGGAGAAGGTGCAGAGGAGATTCACCAGATTGTTGCCTGGGCTGGAGCGTTTCAGCTATGAAGAGAGACTGGATAGGTGAGGGTTGTTTTCCTTCAAGCAGGGAAGGCTGAGGGGGGACCTGATAGAAGTACACAAAATTATGAGAGGCATAGATAGTGTAGATAGGAAGAAACTTTACCCCTTAGCGGAGGTGTCAATAACCAGGAAGCATAGATTTAAGGTAAGGGATAGGAGGTTCAGAGGGGATTTGAGGAAAAAAATTTTCACTAAGAGGATGGTTGGAATCTGGAACACACTGCTTGAGGGGGTGGTAGAGGCAGAAACCCTCACAACGTTTAAGAAGTATTTAGATGAACACTTGAAACACAATAGCATACAGGGTTACGGGCCAAATGCTGGAAAATGGAATTAGAATAGATTGGTGCTTAATGGCTGACATGTACACAATGGGCCGAAGAGCCTGTTTCTGTGCTGTATAACTTGTATGACTCTATGACAATGCTGCACATGAGGTCTTATGAAAGCCATTCATAATGTTAGTATTGTGGTCTAAGTATTGTAACCAACCACCTGGACAATGCAGTCCAGGGACCTATTTGTTGTGGCTGCTGCCTCCTGATACCACTTCCGCCTTGAGGTTCCTTGTTTTCATCTCAGTAACTTGTGAGCAATATTTATCTGGTAATATTCTTTGCTATTTTGTGTTGTACTGTGCATTTGTCTGTATTGAAAGATATTGCAAGTCTTGGGCCCATTTCGCAATACTCATTGCTGAGGTGGTGCACTGATGTCAACATCTCTAATCTAAGAGATGCCAGTCTTCTAGTACATACTTAAATAATCCTAATTTCTAATAGTGTTTCTTTCCAAGAGCTCAATTTGAATAGGTGTTTTTGGGCGTGGTTTGCTTTATGGTAAAATGTTTCTATCATGGTTGTGAGCAAGTAAGGGAATGGAAGTTTTCTCTTGTATCTCCTCTTTAGGTCCTTTTTGTTCATAGAATGAAAATGATGGGGTGCTTCATCGAGAGCTTATGGCTAAGCATTTTCACATTCTAACTATCCTCTGACTAAGTTCCTTTTCTAACCTCCCATTATTTATGGCCTATTGAAAGGGACAATAAATGTTGCATCTCTGTGACCTAGATATGTTGTAACTAAATATGCTGTAGTTTAATGGGTCACAGATTGCTTTGAATAATTTGGCACTTGAGTTGTGACTCAAGAAATAGGGAAATATTCATGGAAAAGGTTAAAAATCAGGAGGCAGTGCAGATAAGGTATTGTAATCTGAACTTTGTGCCCTAGACAATGACCCTTCAATCAGCGTGTATATAGCAAACAAAATTAGGTAAATTCAGACATCAGCAAGTGGTAGAGGCAGAAACCCGCATAACATTTAAGAAGTATTTGGATGTGTACTTGCGATGCCATGGTATACAAGGCTATGGGCCTAGTACTGGAAAATGGGATTAGAATAGTTAGGTACTTGTTTGACCGGCACAGACTTGATGGGCCGAAGGGCCTCTTTCAGTGCTGTTGACCTCTATGACCTGATGACTCTATGCAGTGTGGCTCAAACACAACCGTCAACATTCTGTGTTTGGCGCATATAATGCTGTCCTAAGGTCACCTCCATATAGCTGGAGGAGGGGAGCAGCATGAACCAAAAGTACACTGGAACCTTCCCTTTGCTTATAATCTTGCTGCAAGCCTGAGTGCCCAGCGACCTAGCTTTCTCTCCATGTTTCTTTTTATATGTTAACAGGTGGTCTCTTCAAACATTGAACATTGCTGAAAAAAGTGACATGCTGTTGAACTTTTCATCTTGGACTCATCAGGATAGTTTGTAAGAATTGTAAAGGGAACAACAATTTATACTGCATGAGAAGAGAGTGCTGATTGTTTGGCAAGCAGACTCTGATTGATTGGTAGAGGTGTAGGCATGGAGAAAGCACTAGGGAACAGTTAACTGCCAAGCTTTTGTTCAAATTCAAACCAGGCAGGTTGACTCTGGTTGGTTAAGTTATTACCATGGGAATAAACCAGGGAATGGCTGTCCCCCAAGCTTTTATTTAGTTTGAAAAAGGCACAATGCATGGACATGCCCCTTCTGCCTGTAAAGGACAGGGCCCTGGTGTGAATATATGTAGCTTCTAGTACATGTGAGTGAGGCATATTGTGAGTTCAGCTGATAATCTTAAATTGGTTTTCAGTGTAATTCTTAGCACAATCAGGATTGTTTAGCATGTGTTATCCAACGCCGATTCACATCTAATGTTGGATGTTAAGCTTTGAATTTAGCTAGCACGGGTTGCAAAGGTGCGATCAGTACTTTGCCAGCTGAAGGGGCGTGCTGTTTGATATGATCCACCAGGCGCTGGGACGTATGGCCTATATACCTGACATCACGCCAGTACTGAAATGCGCCTTATTCCAGCATCAAGTTTGCACAGTGAGCAAACAGCTCTGGCCCTATTTATAAGGTTGTCAATAAGGCCAATCTTATAGTGCGTGGAACTGTAGGAATCTCAACTGTATATTGACCAGTGAAGGCAGGCTTGCAATAGACAGAAGTAGAGAACCTATTGGTGGATATCTGAACCAGCACGTCGAGGAAAGGAAGCTCATTTGACAGCTCCATTTAAAAGGTGAATTTGAACATCATTAAGATGTTTAAGGAAATTCTTACATGCAGCTGCTTATTCAGATATAGCAAAGTTGGAGAGGCACGGTTTGATCAGGGATAGTCAGCATGGCTTTGTCAGAGGGAGGTCATGCCTAACAAATTTGATTGAATTTTTTGAGGAGGTGACCAGGCGTGTAGATGAGGGTGGTGCAGTTGATGTAGTTTATATGGATTTCAGCAAAGCCTTTGACAAGGTCCCACGTGGGAGACTTATGAAGAAGGCAAATGTACATAGGATACAGGGTAGTTTGTTAAGGTGGATTCAAAATTGGCTTAATTGTAGGAGACAGAGGGTGATGACAGAAGGATGCTTTAGTGACTGGAAGCCAGTGTCCAGTGGCGTACCACAGGGATCTGTGCTGGGTCCCCTATTATTCATTATTTATATAAATGACATAGATGACTGTGGGGGGTAGGATTAGTAAGTTTGCGGATGACACAAAGATTGGCCGGGTGGTTAACAGTGAGGTTAAGTATCTTGGGCTACAGGAAGATATAGATGGGGTGGTCAAATGGGCAAATAAGTGGCAGATGGAATTTAACCCTGAAAAGTGTGAGGTGATATACTTTGGAAGGAGTAATTTGACAAGGAAGTATTCAATGAACGGCATGACACTAGGAAGTTCTGAGGAACAAAGGGACCTTGGCGTGTGTGTCCATCGATCTCTGAAGGCGGAGGGGCATGTTAGTGGGGTGGTGAAAAAGGCATACGGGACACTTGCCTTAATCAATCGAGGCATAGATTACAAAAGTAGGGAGATCATGTTGGAGTTGTATAGAACCTTGGTGAGGCCACAGCTGGAGTACTGTGTGCAGTTCTGGTCGCCACATTATAGGAAGGATGTGATTGCACTGGAGGGGGTGCAGAGGAGATTCACCAGGATGTTGTCTGGGATGAAATATTTAAGTTATGAAGAGAGGTTGGATAGACTTGGGTTGTTTTTGTTGGAGCAGAGAAGACTGAGGGGTGACCTGATCGAGGTGTACAAGATTATGAGGGGCATGGACAGGGTGGATAGGGAGCAACTGTTCCCCTTAGTTGAAGGTTTAGTCACAAGGGGACATAAGTTCAAGGTGGGGGGCAGGAGGTTTAGGGGGGATGTGAGGAAAGACTTTTTTATCCAGAGGGTGGTGACAGTCTGGAATGCGCCGCCTGGAAGGATGGTGGAGGCGGGTTGCCTCACATCCTTTAAAAAGTACCTGGATGAGCACTTGGTACATCATAATATTCAAGGCTATGGGCCAAGTGCTGGTAAATGGGATTAGGTAGGTATGTCAGGTGTTTCTCACGTATCGGTGCAGACTAGATGGGCCGAAGGGCCTCTTCTACACTGTGATTCTGTGGATCTGAAATATGCAAGGGATAGGAAGTTAGATGTCATTCCATTGAAGATGTGTTTCTTCTGAAAACTGACCAAGATATTTACGAGTGCTGGGCCTAAAGGGGATCCCATGGCAACACCACCTATTTGGGCATATGTGGTGTCGTTAAAACTGAACTCAGCTGCTCGAGTTGCTGAGTTCATAAACTCAATGAATGCAAGTTGAGACAAAGGTGGTGCATCTAGATAGCCATGGTATAGTGATGCGGTGCAAATGTCTATGGCTTCCTTGAGCGGTATGTTGTTGAATAGGCTAGCTGGCAATGTCAAACAAGCACATGGACATTGCATTGCTATCGATATGCAAGCCCTATATGGTTTTCAAAAAGGTGAAGGAATCCTTCACTGTGTATGTGGAAATCTTGCTCAAAGCTGGTTGTAACAACTCACCCAACCATTTGGCCAATTCTTGTTGTGCAGAATCAGTCATAGCTAAGATAGGGCATAAAGCGACATCACTTTTGTGTGCCTTGGGCAGCCCAAACATGCGTGGATGCAGTGAGTCATAAGGATGAATCCTATCATACGTATCACCTGGAAACACGTTACACTTATACAAGTCCAACAAGCATTTTTGTAACTTGCTTTCAGGCAGGGCTTGTCTGGTCATGCTTACTGGCATATAAATGGATATGAATTTGGATCATTAGGAATTATGTGCATTTTATTGATATAGTCACACCTGTTGTGGATGACTATTCCAGTTCTTTTATTGGCTTTGCAGTTATGTATATCTGAGTTGGCCATGTGACCTTACAACGCTACCAGACACTCATGTTGCTTGTGAAAGTCAGCCAAGGCGGTCGGTATCCCACAGTAAGCATGCGCTAGATAAGCTAGGTGCGCTTTCAGGGATTCAGCATCTTTGGTGGATGCTGGTTTCTGGATAGCTGTGTGTAGACAAGTTCGAACTCTGCAAATACCTCTTCCTGTTTGATATGGGATGAAGTCACACCAAAATTGAAGCCATGCGTAAGAACAAACTCCTTGCTTTCAGAGCATTCATGGTCAGAGAGATTTACTACATGTTTGATGGCGTAATTAATTGCGCTGTCAAACCACTTAAGTGAATTTAGAGCGTGGGCATGTTTCAAGCGGGTTTTGTTTATGGTGCGGTCACCTATTGAGGCATTATAGTGGCATGGATCAAATTGGAAAAAGGAAAGAAATTTGCGCACCTCAGACCAAGCGCAGTGTAAGTTAGTAACTCTACTACCAATCTGTTCGATCTCAAGTAGCATAAACGCTCACTCGATCATGGGACTGTGTCTCACTTTAGTCTTATCAATATGCTTGGAAATGAACACGGGCACAACCTTGGGTCAAATGTGCTTTCTGAGAAATTTGATAGATAGCTTACCCGTTCTTGACTTACCTGTGAATCGAAGTATGTTGTTGATACCTGTCTTCGATGGAATGACACTTAACCTCTTACTCCTTGCATTTTTCCGATACATAGATCATACGTTTGGTGTATAGGTCAAGTATCCTTGATCCGTAAACCCAAAAACTGAACACATCCAAAAACCGCACCTTTTTTGAACCTCATTGACCTTTAGCGTGGGAAGGGACCCTGAGCCGAGCCGACACGAACCTCACTGACTGAACCCCACCTTTAGCGTGGGAAGTCCTTGACCCGAGCCGACTTGAATCTCACTGACTGCACCCCACCTTTATCATGAGAAGTCTAGCTGTTTGTTTACACATCGACACTCTGAGCTCTCTCCTACAAGCAGAATCACAGATGGCACCATGGGTGGGAACTTATTACAACTACCCTGCATTTATTATTCAGTGATACATCTTACTTTCCTAGCCATTTTATGTACTTTAGGCTATACCTTGCCTACATGTAGGCTATTGTAATGTAAGGAGGCCTAATCTTACTCCTAGTCCTAGAATAAAAAAAGTAACAAGATTGTCAGAGGAATGGTAGAGCTAATTAGGGACCAAAATGGAGATCCATTATTGGGGACAAAGGGTATAAGAGGATTTGTCAAAGCTATGATAAACAAGACAGTTGTCAAAATACAAAAATAGGACTAGAAAGGCTAGCAGTACTTAAAGTGGATAATTCACCTGTTCTCGATGGGACGCATCCTCGGTTACTGAGGGAAGTAAGGGTAAAAATTGCAGAGGTGCTGACCATCATTTTGCGATCCTGTAGAAGACCTTTAGGTTCCCTTTTTCCTTAGTCATTAATCCATTCTTCTACAGTCTCTTTGATCCTCGCTTTGCTTTTTCACTTCTCTGATCTATTTATATTCGGCCTAATTCTGCCTTATATTATGAAGCTGACATCTGTCATACACCTACTTTTTCTGCTTCATCGTATCCTCTAACTTCTTGCTCATCCAGGGAGTTCTGGCTTTGATTACGCTCCATTTCCCTCTGTTGTAGCAATGTACCTCGCTGTACTAGACAATCCCGTCATTAAAGGTCACCCATTTGCTCCATTACATTTCTGCCTGCCAACCTTTGACTCCAATTTACTTGGATCAGATCCCTTCCCAATTTGCTGAAGTTAGCCCTCTCTCAGTTAAGTATTTTTATTATAGTTTGCTGCTTAGTCTTCTCCATATTAATCTAAACCTTATGACACTATGATTACTATTCCCAAAAGACGCCCCCCCCGCTGTGATGTTTTCCACTTGACCCACTTCAGTCCCCAATATGGAATAGTAGTGTGGCATCATCAGCGTAGAGCAACTCGCTGATGAGGACTCAGTGCACTTTTGTCTTGGATCTCAGGCAAGTAAGGCTGAATAGCTTTCTGTCAGTTCTGATATGTAAGTAGACACTCTCTGCCTCCATCTTCAGCGGCAAATAGACACTCTCAGGCCTATAAAAAGTTTGGTTTGACCATCAGCATCAGGAAGACAAATGTCACAGTCCAGGACATTACCATGCCGCCATCTATCAGCATTGACAATGTGACACTGGAGGTTGTTGATAGCTTCACATTATCTAGGCTCCATAATCATCAGCAATCTGTCACTTGTTGTTAAATCAACATGCATTGCAAAAGCTGTAGTTGTTATGACCAAGCTGAGTCAGAATGTGGAACAACAGCAGCCTGGCTGAGAACACCAAACTGCGAGTCTACCAAGGCTGTGTCTGCAGGGGTGCACTCCTCTACATCCCTACAGTGGATGCGGAGTCCCCGCCAAAGTACTAAAATATGGCGGAGAAGTATTCTTGGCACAAATACATGACCTCATCTCCCTCATCTGGAAGGAGGGGAGCATGCCAGGGGATCTCAGACGCCGTAATTGTGACCATTTTCAAAAAAGGAGACGAAACCGACTGGTAATTATAGAGGGGTATCTCTGCTTTCCTTCACGGGGAATGTCATTGCAAAAGTCCTTCTCAATCACTTCCTCCCCTGCTGAAGAGCTCCTACAGGAGTCACAAAGCGAATTCTGTCCACCAAGAGGCACAGCGGACATGATTGTCACAGCAAGACAAGTCCAAGAAAAATGCAGAGAGCATCGGCAACCTCTATTCATGGCCTTTGACCTTGCAAAGGCCTTCAACTCTGTCAACCGGGAGGGATTGTGAAGCGTCCTTCTCAAATATGGCAGCCCGCAGAAATTCGTCACCATCCTCGGCCTGCTGCATGATGACATGCAAGTTGTGATCCTTACCAAAGGAACTACCACAGACCCAATACGAGTGCAAACTGGGGTCAAGCAAAGCAATGTCATTGCACCAATGCTTTTTTCCATCTTCCTTACCACAACGCTCTAAACCATCTCCATGAAGCTCCCCAGTGAAGTTAAGCTAAGTGAAGCTTATTTACAGGATGAGCAGGAAACTGCTCAACCTATGCCACCTCCAGTCCAGAACCAAGATCATCACAACCTCTGTCAGAACTGCAGTACGCTGACGGCGCTTGCACATGCACACACTGAGGCCGAGCTCCATACTATTGTTGACACATTCACAGAGCCTCATGAAGAAACTGGCCTTAGGCTAAACATCTGGAAGACAAAGGTCCTCAACCAGCTTGCTCCAGCCGTGCAATACTGCCCCCCACCCCGACTATCAAGATCCATGGCAAGCCATGGGACAACGTGGATCGTTCTCATACCTTGGGAGCCTCCTATCAGCGAGGGCAGGCATCGATGATGAAACTCAATATCGTCTCCAGTGTACCAGCGCAGCTTTCGGCAATCTGAGAAAATAGGGTTTGATGTCAAAGACCTCAAACCCAGCACCAAGCTCATGGTCTACAGGGCTGCAGTGCTACTTGCCCTCCTGTATGCATCAAAGACATGGACAACATACAGCAGACACCTTAAATCTCTGGAGAAGTATCACTAGTGATGTCTTTGCAAAACCCCACAAATTCATTGGCAGGATAGGTGCTCCAATATCAATGTTCTCTCTCAAGCCAACATCACCACTATTGAGGCACTGGTTATGGTTAATCAGCTATGTTGGGTGGGCCACATGATCTGCATACCTGGCACAGGACTCCCAAAAACAAGCTCTCTACTCCAGGCTACTCACGGCAAGTGATTACCAGGAGGGCAAAGGAAATGTTTCAGGGACATCCTCAAAGCCTCCCTGAAAAAATGCAACATCCCCATCGACCTATGGGAATCTCTTGCTCAAGACCATCCAAACTGGAGAAGAAGAATTTGTAAAGGTGCTAACCATTTTGAGCATCTTCGGCAGACCCAGGTGGATGCCAAATACAAACAGCGGAAGGAGCATACCAAAATCCGAGCTTCCCACCCACTCACCTCATCAAACACTACCTGCCCCACCTGTGGCAGAGTGTGCGGATCCAGTATTGGACTTTTTGATCACCTCTGGACCCACGGCTCTGGAGTAGAGCAAGTCATCCTCAGTCCAGAGGGACTGCCTAAGAAGAAGAAGAAGATGACGATGACTCCTCTAAAGTGGTGAGACCTAGACAACATATGCTGGGCAGGAGAAAAGGCTGAACAGTTTTCACCTTTGCTGTATCAGATGTATTCTTGGCAGGACAAGATCACCAACCCTAGAGTTTGCTAATCCCATCCACATATGCTCATTATTATGTCAATGATGTTTGTGCTGGCTTGGCCACGTTCATCGGATGGACAATGGCTGTGTACCCAAAGACCTTTTATACGGTGAACTGGCCACTGGGTCATAACCTCCTGGATGTCCATACCTTTGCCATAAAGAAATCTCTGCAAGCGAAATATGAATATGGCGGACATTGACACTAACGATCAGGAGACAGTCACTGACAACCGTGACCTCTGAAGGCTGACTGTTTGGAAGGGCATTGGACGAGACGAGGGGAAGGCTCCTTTGACAGCATCTTCAAAACCTGCGACCTCTATCAACCTAGAAGGACAAGGGCAGCAGATGCATGGGAACACCACCACCTGAAAATTCCCCTCCAACTCACTCACCGTCCTGACTTCGAACATGTATTGCTGGTTCTTCACTGTTGCTGGGTCAAAATTCTGGAACTTCCTTCCTAATGGCACTGTGGGTGTACCTACACCACATGGATTGCAGCGGTTCAAGAAAGCAGATCACCACCACCTCCTTAAGGGAAATTAGGGATGGGCAATAAACGTTGGCCTGCTTAGCTACGCCCACATGCCGTGAACAAATAAAATGTAAAGTTCAGCTGGCCCAGAAGAGGGCACAGAGAAAATAGAGGCCAACGAATCGTGCACCTTCTCAGCCCACTCTTAACTCTGCAGCAAATGTGGTGATCCTGCTGTGTCAGGGTGGGGATCCTGAGCCACAACAGGGGGTGCTTAAAACTTTGTTGACCACCAAGGTACAAGCCATCATCTTACAAGAAGGAAGGGTGCCACTTTATTCCCTAGGACAAGATCTACCTGAGCAAGTCTCCTCTGGATCTTTTATGTATTAATAAGCTCACCTCTCATTCTTCTAAATTCCAATGGGTATAGGCCCAACCTGCTCAATCTTTCCTCAAAAGACAACCCCCTCATCCCAGGAATGAGTCGCGTGAACTTTATCTGAACTGCTAACGCAATTATATATTTTTCAAATATGGAGACCAAACTGTACGCGGTATTCGATATTTGGTCTCACCAATGCCCCGTACAGCTGCAGTAAAACTTCTCTACTTTTATATTCCATTCCCCTCGCAATAAACAACATTCCATTTACCATCCTAATCACTTGCTGTACCTGCGTACTAACTTCTTGTGATTCATGTACCAGGTCACACAGATCCCACTTTCGCACAGGTTTCTGCAATCTCTCTCCATTTAAATAGTACATTGCTTTTCAACTCTTCCTGCCAAAATGGACAAGTTCACATTTTCCCAAATTATACTATATCTGCCAAGTTTTTGCCCACTCATTTAACCTGTTTATATCCCTTTGCAGATGCTTTACCTTCTTTTGATAACTTGCTTTCCTACCTATCTTGGTGTCATCGCCAAATTTAGTTAACATCCATTCAGTCCCTTCATCCAAATCATTGATGTAGTTTGTAAATAATTGAACCCCCAAGCATTGATCCCTGTGGCACTCCACGAGTTGCAGCTTGCCAACCCTAAAAAGACCCATTTATCCCTTCTCTCTGCTTCCTGTTAGCTAACTAATCCTTTATCTATGCTAATATGTTACCCCCTACACCATGTACCTTTATCTTGTGTAGTAACCTTTGATGTGGCACCTTATCAAATGCCTTTTGGAAATCCAAGTACACCACATCTACAGGTTCCTCTTTATCCCGCATTGCTTGTTACTTCCTCAAAAATTTTAATAAATTAATTAAACACATTTCCCTTTCACAAAGCCATGTTGACTTTACCTGATCACACAATGATTTTCTAAGGATCCTGCTATAACCTCCTTAATAATGGATTCTAGCAATTTCCCTATGATAAATGTTAGGCAAACTGGCCTGTAGTTTCCTATTTTCTGTCTCCCTCCTTTCTTGAATAAAGGTATTAGAATAGGTATTTTCCAATTCATTGGACCTTTCCAGAATCTAAGCCATTTTGGAAGATTATAGCCAATGCATCTGCTATCTCTGCAGCCACTTGTTTTAAGACCCTAGGATGTCACCTAAAGGTTCCTTTACCATGAGGTTATTGATTAATCCCATCTCATTGCTCATTCCCAGGTCTAGAATAGCCTGCCCCCTGGTTGGTTCTGGAACATATTGCACTAAGAAATTGTCCCAAATACATTTTATGAGTTCATTTTCCAGGATACCTTTGCCAATCTCATTTGTGCAATCTACGTGAAGATTAAAGTCACCCAGGATTATTGTGGTACCTTTCCTACACATCCCATTTATTTGTTTGTGTATACTCTGTCCTATAGTGTGGTTATTGTTTGGGGACCTATAAACTACTCCCAGAATTTACTTCTTCCCTTTGCTATTTCTTATCTCTACCCAAACTGATTCTACATCTTGCTGTTTTGAGCTAAGGTCATCTCACTACTGTACTAATGACATTGTTAATTAACAGAGCTACCTCACAATCTTTTCCTAACTCCCTGTCTTTTCGAAATGATTAATACCCTTTACTGTTCAGGTCCCAGCCTTGGACACCCGGCAACCATGTCTCTGTGATGCCTATCAAGTCATCTATATTTATTTCTATCTGTGCTAATAATTCATCCATTTTGTTATGAATGTTGCTCGTTTTCAGATACAGAGCCTTTAACTCTGCTTTTACCATTTTTTGCAATCCCTGGCCTTATCTTCTGGTGCACTCACTTACCAAACCAAATCGTCTATGGAAAGCTTGAGTCTGGGGTGCGATTCATGGTGGTCAAAGGGAGTGCTACGAGGACACTCTGAAGGTTTCTCTTAGGAGTTTTGATATCGACTTCAAGCCCTGGGAGAAGCTCACAGGATCTCTGCATCTAGTGCAACTAAGTTAAACACAATACAACCTTCTTTGAAAGCAAGCACATGTAAGGGCGAGACGGTGGTATAGTGGTGTTGTCAATGGACTAGTTTTCCAGAGACCCAGGGTAATCCTCTGAGGACTGGGTTCGAATCGCACCAGAGACCCAGGTAATCCTCTGAGACTCGGGTTCACCACGCCACATGGTGAAATTTGAATTCAGTAAAAATCTGGAATTAAAAACGAAACCATTGCTGGTTGTTGTAAAAACCCATCTGGTCCCTTTAGGGAAGGAAATTTGCCATCCTTACCTGGTCTGGCATACATGTGACTTCAGACCCACATCAATGTGGTTGACTTTTAAATGCCTTCTGAACAAGGGCAATTAGGGATGGGCAATAAATGCTGGCCTAGCCAGCAAAGCCCACACCCCATGAATAAAAAAAGAGGCAGAGAGAAATGCAAAGAGAGGTAAATCCTGTGCCAGCAACTCGTCCAAAACTGAACAGTCTTCAGTATCCTGTCCTATTTGCAGCAGAACCTTCTGGGCGAAAATCAAGCTTAGCAGTTACTTACAAATGCACCAGAACCCTACCAAACACCCCAGATGATGATGAACATAGTCATTTCACCTTGAAGGATGAACAAGAAGACGACACAAATTACAAGCCAGAGCTAGAGGAAAATCAAGGTGGTAATAAGAATGAGGAACTAAAAATAATTGTCAGCAGAGAAAAAATATGAGAAAAACATTTGCAGCCATTGAGTTATTATACCACCGCAGGAGACCATTTGGCCCATTGAGTCTGTGCCAGCTTTCTGTACAGCAATCTAATCAATCCCATTTCCCTTCTTTATTCCTGTAGCCCTGCAAGTTTATTTCCCTCAACTGTCCATCCAATTTCCATTGAAAATATTCTTCATCAGTGCTTCCACCACCTCATCGACAGTGAGTTCTAGGTCATTACCAACCATTGTGTAAAGGTTCTTCCGTACATACCCCCTGCATCTCTTGACCAAAACCTTGACTTTGTTTCTCCGCTTCCTTATTTGATCATTTGATTTGGGATAGCTTTTTTTGTCTAGCTTATCTAAACCTGTCATAAGACCATAAGACATAGGAGCAGAAATTAGGCCATTCGGCCCATCGAGTCTGCTCCGCCATTCTGAGAAGGACCCCCTTATCCCCACTCTCTGCCTCCTGCCAGACAGCCAATCTTCTATCCATGCTAGTACCTTGCCTCTAACACCATGGGCTCTTATCTTACTGAGCAGCCTCCTGTGCGGCACCTTGTCAAAGGCCTTCTGGAAGTCCAAGTAGATAACATCCATTGGCTCTCCTTTGTCTAACCTACTCGTTAGCTCCTCAAAGAATTCTAACAGATTTGTCAGGCATGACCTCCCCTTGATGAAACCATGCTGACTTTGCCCGATTTTACCATGCACTTCCAAGTAAGTCATAACTTATACTCCTGTGTCAAACCTCCTCTTAATCACCTTTGCTCCATGGAGAACAACCCCAGCTTTGCCAACCAACTATATAGCTAAAACCTTTCAACCCTGGAATCATTCTGGTTAACTTTTAAAGGAAATGGCTGCAGAGATAATGGAGGCATTGGTCGAAATATTCCAGAACTCTGCTTTCTGAGAGGGCCCCAGCGGATTGGAAAACCGCTAATGTGATGCCCCTGTTCAAGAAGGGAGGGAGACAAAAAGCAGGAAACTATAGGCCAGCCAGCCTAACTTCTGTAGTTGGGAAAATGCTACAGTCCATCATTAAGGAAGAAATAGCAGGGCATTTAGAAAAGCTTAACACAATCAAACAGAGTCAGCATGGTTTTGTGGAAGGGAAATCATGTTTGACAAATTTGCTAGAGTTCTTTGAGGATATAACAAGCAGAATCGATAAAGGGAAACCGGTACATTTAGTGTATTTGGATTTCCAGAAGGCATTCAATAAGGTGCCACATAAAAGGTTATTGCACAAGATAGGAGCTCACGGTTTTGGGGATAATATATTAGCATGGATTGAGGATTGGTTAACACGCAGAAGACAGAGAGTCGGGATTAATGGGTTTTTTTCAGGTTGGAAAGACGTAACTAGTGGAGTGCCACAAAGATCAGTCCTGGAGCGTCAATTATTTACTATCTACATTAATGACTTGGAGGAGGGGTCAGAGTGTAATGTATCCATATTTGCTGACGATACAGAAATAGGTGGGAGGGCATGTTGTGATGAAGACATAACAAATCTGCAAGGGGATATAGACAGGTTGAATGAATGGGCAAAAACTTGGCAGCTGGAATTTAATGTAAGAAAGTGTGAGGTCATGCACTTTGGTAAGAAGAATCAAAAGGCAGGCTATTATTTAAATGGAGAGAGACTCCAAAAAAATGCAGCACAGAGGGACCTGGGTGTTCTTGTGCATGAAACACAAAAAGTTAACATGCAGGTGCAGCAAGTAATTAAGAAGGCAAATGGAATTTCAGCCTGTATTGCCCAGGGGGTTGGAGTTTAAAAATAGGGAAGTCTTGTTACAACTGTACAGGGTGTTGCTGAGGCCGCACCTGGAGTGCTGTGTACAGTTTTGGTCCCTGTATTTAAGAAAGGATATACTGGCATTGGAGGCAGTTCAAAAGAAATTTACTAGGCTGATTCCTGGGATGGAAGGGGTTGACTTAGTAATGGTGACCATATCATCGGTTGTTGTAAAAACCCATCTGGTTCACTAATGTATTTTAGAGAAGGAAACCTGTCGTCCTTAACCGGTCACCTACATGTGATTCCAATGTGGTTGACTCTTAACATTCCCCCTGCAATGGCCTAGTAAGCCACTTGGTCCAAGCGCAATTAGGGACAGGCAGCAAATGCTGGCTTTCCCAATGATTCCCACGTCCCATAAAAGAATAAAGAAAACAAAATTGAGGCTGATCGAATAGGAGGTTCAGTGTCAGCTTGGATAAAAATGGCTTAAGGACAGAAAGCAGTAAGTTGAAGTAGATAATTGTTTTTCTGACTGGGGATGGTAGACAGAGGTGTTCTGCAGGGTTTAGTGCTAGGAGCACTGCTTGTTTTAATACTTATATAAATGACTTGGATATTGAAACAGAGTAAAATTTCAAAAGTTGCCGATGTTACCAAACTTGGAAGTGTGGCACACAGTTAGTATGATACTAATTGTCTGCAAGACTAGCAGAATGGGCAGACAAGTGGCAGGCATAATTTAATAGAGAGAAGTATGAGGTGATGAATGTTGACAGAAGCAGTAGGGGGAGACAGCTTGGACTGAATGGTGTAGTTTTAAAGAGTGTGCAGGATTAGTGGGACTATGGGACTCCATGTACAAGATAACGGCTCGTGGAGTTGGGTGTCATAACTAGCATTGATGGTGGGTTTGGTTTTTTTCTTTATGCATTCATGGGATGTGGGCTTCGCTGGCTGGGCCAGCATTTATTGCCCATCCCTAGTTGCTCTTGAGAAGGTGGTGGTGAGCTGCCTTCTTAAACCGTTGCAGTCTGTGTGGTGTAGGTACACCCACACTGCTGTTAGGGAGGGAGTTCCTGGATTTTGACCCAGCGATAGCGAAGGAACGGCGATATATTTCCAAGTCAGGATTGTGAGTGACTTGGAGGGGAACTTCCAGGTGGTGGTGTTCCCATCTATCTGCTGCCGTCGGTCTTCTAAATGGCAGTGGTCGTGGGTTTGGAAGGTGCTGTCTAAAGAGCCTTGGTAAATTCCTGCAATGCATCTTGTAGATGGTACACACTGTTGCTGCTGTGTGTCGGTAGTGAAGGGAGTGAATGTTTGTGGATGTGGTGCCAATCAAGTGGGCTGCTTTGTCCTGGACGGTGTCCAGCTTCTTCAGTGTTGTGGGAGCTGCACTCGTTCAGGCAAGTGGGGAGTATTCCACCACACTCCTGACTTGTGTCTTGTAGATGGCAGACAGACTTTGGGGAGTCAGGAGGCGAGTTACTCATAGCACGATTCCTAGCCTCTGACCTGCTCTTGTAGCCACAGTATTTATATGGCTAATCACAGTATTTATATGGTTAAAAGACAGGAAGCGGAAAGTAGGGATAAACAGAGGGTTTTCATGTTGGAAGCTTGTAACTAGTGGTGTGCCACAAGGGTCATTGCAAGGGCCTCAATTATTTGCAATCTATGTTAATGACTTGGATAAAGAGAGAGTAATATATTCAAGTTTGGTGATAATACAAAGCTAGGTGGGAATGTAAGCTGTGAGAAGGACACACAGGCTGCAAAGGGATATGGACAGGTTAATCGAATGGGCAGTAAGATGACAGATGGCATATAATGCAAGGATGTGACCAAAAGGCCGTAAGACGTAGGAGCAGATGTAGGCCATTCGGCCCATCGAGCCTGCTCCGCCATTCAATGAGATCATGGCTGATTTAATAATCCTCAATTCCACTTTCCTGACTTTTCCCCATAACCCTTGATTCCCTTACTGATTAAAAATGTCTATCTCAGCCTTGAATATAATTAACGACCCAGCCTCTACAGCCCTCCGCAGTAAAGAATTCCACAGATTCACTACCCTCTGAGAGAAGAAATTCATCTTCATCTTTGTTTTAAGTGGGTGACACCTTACACTGAGATTATGCCCTCTGGCCCTAGACTCTCCCACAAAGGAAAACAACCTCTCAGCACCTACCCTGTCAAGCCCCCTAAAAATCTTATATGTTTCAATAAGGTCACCTCTCATTCTTCTAAACTCCAATGAGTACAGGCCAAACCTACTCAACCTCTCCTCATAAGAAAATCCCTTCCTATCTGGGATCAACTTAGTGAATCTTCTCTGGACTGCGTCCAATGCCAGTAAATCTTTCCTTAGCTAAGGGGACCAAAATTGTTCGCAGTATTCTAGGTGTGGTCTAACTAGTGCCTTGTATAGTTTTAGCAAGACTCCCCTATTTTTATACTCCGTTCCCTTTGAAATAAAGGCCAACATTTGCCTTCCCTATTACCTGTTGAACTTGTATGTTAGCTTTTTGGGATTCATGCACAAGCACTCCCAAATCCCTCTGTGCTGCAGCCTTCTGCAGTGTTTCTCCATTTAAATAATATTCAGCTCCTTTATTCTCCCTGCCAAAGTGCATAACCTCACATTTTTCCATATTATATTCCATCTGCTAAGTTTTTGTCTACTCACTTAACCTGTCTATATCCCTGTAGACTCCTTGTGTCATCCTCAGCACTTGCCTTCCCACTTATTTTTGTGTAATTTGCAAACTTGGCGATAGTACATCCACTTCCCTTACCAGAGTCTTTAATATATATATTGTAAATAATTGAGGCCCCAGCACTGATCCCTGTGGCACTCCACTAGGTACAGGTTGCTATCCCGAAAATGCCCCCCTTATCCCAACTCTCTGTCTTTTATTAGTTAGCTAATCCTCTATCCATGCTAATACACTACCCCCAACACCAAGGGCCCTTAGTAAGTAGCCTTATGTGCAATACCTTATTGAACACCTTTTGGAAATCCAAATATATTAGACCTACTGGTTCCCCTTTATCTATCCTGCTTGTTACCTCCTCAAAGAATTCTAATAAATTTGCCAGGCATGATTTCCCCTTCATGAAGCCATGCTGACTCTGCTTGATTAGATTGTGTATTTCTACATGTGCTGCTACTACATCCTTTATAATAGACTCCAACATTTTCCCAATGACAAATGTTAAGCTAACTTGCCTATAGTTACCTGTTTTTGTGTCCCTCCATTTTTGAATAAGGGTGTTACATTGGCCATTCTGCAATCCTCTGGGACTTTTCCAGAATCTAAGGATCCTTGGAAGATTACTACCAGTGCATCCACTATCTTTGTAGCAGCTACTTTTAATATCCTAGGATGTAACCCATCAGGTCCAGGGGACTTATCGGCCTTTAGCCCCATTAGTTTCCCTAGTACTTTTTCTCTAGTGATAGTTATTGTATTTATTTCCTCCCTCCCTTTTGCCCCTTGATTATTTAATATTTTTGGATTGCTATTAATATCTTCTACCGTGAAGACTGAAGCAAAGTATTTATTTAACTCCTCTGCCATTTCCTGGTTCCCTATTATTATTTCCCCAGCCTCATTCTCTAAGGGGCCTATATTGACTTTGGCCTCTCTCTTCCTTTTAATATATTTAAAGAAGCTCTCACTGTCCGTTTTTATATTACTTGCTAGTTTACCCTCAAAGTTTATTTTCTCCCTCTTTTATTTTTTTGGTCATCTTTTGTTGGTTTTTAAAACCTCCCCAATCCTTTGCTCAGCACTAATCTTTGCCACATTGTATGTTTTTTCTTTCAACATGATACTGTCTTTAACTTCATTGGTTAACCGTGTTTGGTTTATCCCCTTCGTTGAATCCTTCTTCCTCACTGGGATATATCTTAATTTGGCAGTAAGATTAGAAAAGCAGTATATTCTTAAAATACTTATTTCAAGAATATTTCAAAACTTTTAAATTATGAAACCTTGAAATGTTTATGTTAAGGGAGACAAAGTTAGCATGCAGGTAGAGCAAGTAATTCGGAAGACAACTGGCATGTTTACCTTTATTATAATGAGATTTAAGTCAAAAATAAAGGAGTCTTGCCACAGTTGTATGAGGTTCTGATGAGACCAGACCTGGAGTTCTATGCACAGAGTTGGCCTCCACAGTACTCACTGTGGAGGCAGCACTGTGAAGGTTCACTTGACTGGTTCCTGGAATGAGAGGGTTAACCTATGAAGAGAGATTGAGTAAATTGGGCCCTCTGCTCTCTGGAGTTCAGAAGAATGGCAGGTGATCTCATTAAAGCCAAGTCTCAGGATAGAGGATTGATCATTTAGAACTGAGATGAGTAATTTCTTCACTCAGAGGGTTTGAATTCTCTATCCCAGAGGGTTGCTGCATCATTAAATATATTCTGAGGAACATAGGACCAGGAGGAGGCCACTCGGGCTGGTTGAGCATGCTCAGCCATTTAACTGGATCATGGCCATTCATCTACCTCAGCACCATTTTTCCACACTATCTCCATATTCCTTGATGTCATAAGTTTCTAGAAATCTGTCGATCTCTGCTTTGAATATACTCAATGACCGAGCCTCCACACCCTTCTGGGGATTGGAATTCCGCAGATTCACCAACCTGTGACTGAAGAAACTCTTCCTCATCTCCTAAATGGCCTATCTCTTATTCTGAGACTGTTCCCTGGTTCTTATTCTATCCAATATTGCTACTACCTCATCCCTCTATCAATACATTGGCATTCTTCTCAGGTGAAGACAGATAGAGAGTACTCACTGAGTATCTCAGCCATGCCCTCTGCTTCCACAAGAACGTGGAGTCATATGTAGCATTCCATAAACATCCCTGAGATCCCACAGTATGCACTCCTTTTCCCAAATGATGGATATGAGGTTGTGCAGCGTGCCAGGAGTGTATCTCTGTCGCGTTTCAGAATTTCGGCAGGGATTTCATCTGCTCCAGAGGCTTTGTTGTCTTTTAGCTGTCGAATGGCTTTTTCAACCTAGCTCCGGACCAGGGTGTTGCTGAGGCTGAACTGGATGGGGTATTGAGGAATGGAGTTGAGGGCAGTCAGATATATCCTTTTCCTTAATCGGCCTTACCTTTATTATCCTTTTACTATTTGTGTGTTCATAAAGGACTTTTGAGTTTTAATTTATGTTGACTGTGGAATGCCAAGCATCCACAGCATATTGAGACGGACACAACTGAGCTGGCCTGGTCATGTAGCCTGAATGCCTGATATGCATGGTTATCTTTGCCTTGAAGGATGAACAAAATGTTGGCCACTAATGTACTCTCATGCTCTTTTTGCCCTTCTTAATCCCTTATTTAGATCGCCTCTGTACTTTCTATATTCAGCTTGGTCACTCTGGTAATCAAGAGGTTAAATTTCTGCTAATTGCTGTAATAGCTGTGGGGTCTGTGTTCTGCGGCTGTCTAAACACATTGATGCCCAAAAGCTTTGTTAGACCTCTGGTTAATGCAGTGGCTAGCAGTTTGGCCACAGCGATATGTGGCTCTCTCTCCAGGGGTGGGGGTGCTTCCTGTACTGTTGTACTGCGTTGTCTGGTAAATCCCTTTCTTGGCATTAGCACAAAAATTGTCTAAATGCAATAAGAGAGCAGAACGGAAATGTAATGCTAAATTTGGCAGGCCTAGGTCACGGTGAGAGGAACAGCCACTACTACATACTGTATAAACAGTGGAGTCAGAAACCACAGTCATGTGTCGGATAGATAGTCTGGAGGTTTGGCAGAGTCCAAAACCTGCACTGAACACTCGATGTGACTGGAACAAAACCTATGCAAGGAACTGTAACAAAAAGTGCAGACATTTTGGAGCGCACGAGGCAGACCGCAGAGATGGGGTGGGGGATGGGTGTCACAGCAGTGGGAAACAGGCTTTAAGGACCTCATAGGCAGAAGGGTGCAGGCTGCAGGGAGCACTAGGGATGGGCAGTCGTTGGAGGCAATTTTCAACCAATCATTAATTGGAAAAAATGGTTTAAAAGCTCAGTGGTGTGTCTACTTGTTTTAATCTCATAGAAACTAAGTTATCTGTTGTTTGTGTTGCCACACTTGAGCTACACTCGTATCATGCTTTGGTGCACAGGCTGTGTGACATTCAAAAAGTTGGGTTGCCAATAGAGTACAGGTACATTTTCTCCCTAGTGTAGTTTTGTGGACTTTCACAACTCATATTTAAGCACCACTTATAGCTGTTCAATGTATCAAAAGAAAGTAATTTTTGTATTTATTTTCTGCTGGCAATATATTTTCATCTGGCTGGAAATTATGTTCAGTGGTAGTTGTTGCTTATGATGTGTTTAGTTTGATGCAATGGTTAGTATGCAATATTCACAATTCATGGTCCGTAATTAAATATTTCATTTGAATAAATACATTTGTTCCCTAACATACAAGGATTCTTGCCTACTAGTTACAGCAGTTTTTCACCATTTTAAACATTTGTTTGTGTCATGTGAGCATCGCAGGCTGGGCCAGATTTATTGCCCATCCCTAGTTACCCTTGAGAAGGTGGAAGTGAGCTGCCTCCTTGAACCGCTGCAGCCCCTGTAGTGTAGGTACGCACAGTGTGGTTAGGGAGGGAGTTCCAGGGTTTTAACCCAGTGACAGTGAAGGAATTTCCACTGTCGTTGGGTCAAAATCCTGGAACTCCCTAACTGCACTGTGGGTGTACCTACACCACATGGACTGCAGCAGTTCAAGAAGGCAGCTCAACACCAACTTCCCAAGGGCAATTAGGGATGGGCAATAAATGCTGGCCCAGCCAGTGACGTGCTTATCCCATGAACAAACTTAAAAAAAAATGTTGCTCATTGTCAAGAGTGGGAAAGAGTGCCTTGCCTTTACGACTGTTCCTTTTAACAAAGATATCCCTAGTCTTCTTTCCTGCACCGCCAACTGCCTCCTTAAATCCCAACCTCGGACCCCAACCCTCACTTCCAACAAGAGGATCTCTTGGCCTTATTTGTTATTATTGGCAATCGTCTGTTCATGTGTCCTTTCCACACTCTTGCCACTCCCTTTATCATGCCCACCAAGCCAAACCTCCTTAAGGCTCATTCTACCCTGGCCCTGAACATGCTTCTTCCTTTAGTTTCTCCCCTAATTGCTCTGTGATGCAGCAGTAAGTTACCTTTCTGTAGGTACCTCATGTTAATGGTAGGTCTAAACTGTTGGAAGCCTCTGCGTTGTAAAGAAGGTGAGCTCCATGTTTTTGACACAGCCTGAGGCCACACTTTTTGTGGCCCAAAGACTGGCTGCCAGAAGTGTACAAAACACCAAGCTGCAATCTGTTGGCACATAGTAAAGTAGGGTAGTTACAGGTTGGAGCCTGCAGTTTGACTTTGGCTGTCTTGGACTTCCAGCACTATTTTAAAGTGTCTTTGTTGATCTTTTGAGTTTCTAGTACAGCAGGCTGATTCTCCTCTTGGTTGTGCAGTTATGTGCAGGGCTGATAAGTGTGTCATGTCAAATTATCTGCTTTTTGCCCACAGTAGTATTACTATTTAAGTGCATTATATTATTTAGATGTCTTCTGTGCTGAAATTGCAAAGATTCTGATTAGTCTTTTGTTGTTTTGCAGGAATTTGCAGTTCCAGATTATCGACCTCACCTTCAGGATTCGCAGCTCTTACAGCAGCAGCATCAGCAGCTGCGTAGACGCCCGTCGCTGCTTTCAGAGTTCCATCCAGCCTCTGACAGGTGAGCGATACTTAGCTTCTATTGACAAGGCCAGTATACGAATTAGGAGCAGGAGGAGGCCATTCTGCCCCTCGAGCCTGCTCTGCCATTCAATAAGACCTGATTGTAACCTCAACTCCACATTCCTGTCTACCCCCAATAACCTTTCACCCCCTTGCTTACCAAGAATCTATCCACCTCTGCCTTAAAAATATTCCAAGACTCTGCTTCCACCATCCTTTGAGGAAAAGACTTCCGAAGACTCACTACCCTCTCAGAAAATTCTCCTCATCTGTCTTAAATGGGCAACCCCTTATTTTTAAACAGTGACCCCTAGTTCTAGCATTCTGTCTGTTTACAGTAGTTGGTGGGAGGAAAATTGTTCTATCCTATTTCCATAGGGAGGACTGACTTTGAGATTATGGTTTGCCCTGACAACTCAGCAGAGCAGTTTGGATAAGGAGCAAGAGCACACATGTAACCTTGAGAAGCGGAATGAGGGAAATAGCTGAATGATATTTGTTTTAGCAGAATTTCCAGGGCTAAGTTAATGATGGCTCAGAGACTAAAATCCAGCATAATTATCACAGAATGTGACTGGTAGATGAGCCAGAGATTATGTTCAAGGTGTTATGTGCCCATGGTTGTCTGCTATGTGCATTGTACTTGCACGCCATCCTGAACTGGTTAACTATGCTGCTGCTGCAATCACTTCAGGATTTTGGGAAGTTATATTGCTGGCGTCACACCTGATCATCTCAAATTTCATTTTCCTAAATTGTAGAAACATATGAAAATGATGGGCAAGACCAACTGATCATCAAACCTGCCCCACATCACAATGGCTGGTCATTATGGCTAAACTCTCCTTCCCTCCCTTGACCCTGCCTGCCGCCCTAACACCCACCCTGCAGCTACATAACCTCCTGGGGGAAGGGAAAAAATATTCTGTAAAATCCCAATCCAATCTCCACAGCCATTTGAAACCAGTCCAGGATATTGCATGGACAAAGACTTACTTGTAAAGGCATTTCGTTTGTATAAGGTGTGATCCCTGCCCCAGTCAGGAACCTGTCCAGCTCCCCTTTGCCAGCAGAGTTGGCCCTCATCACATCAGCTGGCAACACATCCAGAGGCTCACTTGTCTCTGGGAGGAGATGACTCATCCAACAACCAGTTCATCCCCACTCTTAAATAGTTCAAACTATTGTCCCTTGATCCTCTGCAATCTGTTTAAAAATAATCTATCAATAAGAAGGGTATCCAGCCCTTTCATTATTGTCTAGACCTCTATCATCTCTGTCTATGATGCTCCAAAATAAATAGTACAAGGTCTTTGAACCTATCGGAATAGCTGAGTTACTTTATGCTGGGAAGCACTTTTGTACCTCTCCCTTGAACTTTTTCAAAGGCCACTTTCTCAAGGACACAAATCAAGGAGATGTGGTAGATGGTAGGTTTTTGGACTGGAGGGTGGTAGACATTGGTGTTCCCCAAGGCTCAGTGCTTGGACAATTGATTCTTTTGCTACATATAAATTATTTGGAACTCGGAATGCAGAGTATAATTTCAAAGTTTGCTGATGGTACCAAACTTGGAGTAGTGGGAAACAGTGAGGATACAGGAATACAAATTGACTGCAACAGGACATAGTTAGGCAAGCAGAAGGGACAGACAAATGATAGATGAAATTTAATACAGAGAAGTGAGCTGATGCGTTTCATCAAAAGGGGTAGAGAGAGGCAATATAGAATTAATGGCACAGTTCTAAAGAGTGTGCAGGGACAGAGGGACCTGAGGCTGCATGTGCATTGATCTTTGAAGGTGGCAAGACATATTGAGAGAGCGGTTAGCAAGGCACATTGGATCTTAGGCTTCATAAATAGAGGAATTGAGTACAAAAGCAGGGAATTTATGCTGAACCTATGTAAAGCTCTGGTTAGGCCCCAACTAGAGTATTGCATTGAGTTCTGGCCACCACACTTTAGGTAAGATGTGAAGATCCTTGAGAGGCTGCAGAGGAGACTTGCCAGAATTGGTTCCGGGTTTTGGGGGGTTTTAGCAAAAAGGTTAGTTTGAAATGGTTGTCCTCCTTGGAGCAAAGCAGCATACAGCATAAGCAGCAAGTGATAAACAGACCTAAGTGATCCCACAACTAACGGATCAGACATAAGCTCTGCAGTCCTGCCACATCCAGTCGTGAATGGTGGTGGGCAATTAAACAACTCACTGGAGGAGGAGGCTCCACAAATATCCCCATCCTCAATGATGGGGGAGCCCAGCACATCAGTGCAAAAGATAAGGCTGAAGCATTTGCTACAATTTTCATCCAGAAGTGCCAAGTGGATGATCCATCTTGGCCTCCTCCGGAGGTCGCAGATGCCAGTCTTCAGCCAATTCGATTCACTCCACGTGATATCAAGAAACAGCTGAAGGCACTGGATACTGCAAAGGCTATAGGCCCTGACAATATTCCGGCAATAGTACTGAAGACTTGTGCTCCAGAACTTGCTGCACTCCTAGCCAAGCTGTTTCAGTGCAGCTATAACACTGACACCTACCCGGTTATGTGGAAAATTGCTGAGATATGCCCCTTACACTGAAAGCAGGACAAATCCATCCCGGCCAATTACTGCCCCATCAATCTACTCTGTATCATCAGTAAAGTGATGGATGGGGTCATCGACAGCGCTATCAAGCGGCACTTGCTTAGCAATAACCTGCTCACTGACGCCCAGTTTGGATTTCGCCAGAGCTACTCAGCTCCTGACCTTATTACAGTGTTGTAAATGACTGTCTATATCACCCATCATGCTGGGATACTACCTGGCCACTGTACTCAGGGTGTGGTCTAACCAGTGACCTGTACAGTGCAAAAAATGGTGTTCTTTGATTTATACTGTGGTTCTAGTAATACAATCCAATATTTTGTTAGTTTTTGGGAGTTTCTCTTCTTTGTCATGAACCTGAAGTGATCTGTGCGCAATAACACTAGATCATATTCCTCTCTCAACATCTCAGTATTATTCTCTGCACCTGCTACATGTACTTTGCGTTAGCCCAACCAACAAGCACGAAAGACTTGCATTTATATAGCACTTTTCAGACCAAAGGACATCTCAAACAGCTTTATGACTACATAAAGGGGATACTAGGCCAAATGGCCAAAAGCTTGGGCAAGAAGAAAGGTTTTATGGAGTGTCTTAAAAAAGGAAAGAGGTTGAGGGAGGGAATTCCAGGGCTTAGGGCTTTGGCAGCAGAAGGTTCAGCTGCCAGTGATCTAATAAAATTGAGGATGTGCAAGAGTCAGAGGAATGCAGAGATCTGTAGAGCTGTAGGAGATTACAGAGATGGGGAGGGGCGAGGCCAAATATGAATTGAAACAAGCATGAAAATTTTAGATTCAAGGTGCCACTTAACTGGGATCCAGTTATAGGTCATCCAGCACAGGGGATTTGGGTGAACAAACTTGATGTGAGTTAGGATGCAGGTAGCAGAATTTTGGATGAGCTTAAGTTGGTGGAGGGTGGACGATCGGAGGCTGGCCAGGAGTGCACTGGAACAGTCAAGTCTTGAGGCCTGGATGAGGTTTTCACCAGATGTGATGAGACAGGAGCTGAGTCGGGTTACATTATGGAGATGGAAATAGGCAGTCTTCGTGATGGAGAGGAATTGCAGTCAGAAGCTCATCTTCAGGTCAGATACGACACCAATGTTGCGAACAATCACCACCATCACCATCCCTGGCTATGTCCTGTCCCACTGACAGGACAGACCCAGCAGAGATGGCTGCATAGTGGTATACAGTTGGGAAGGAGTTGCCCTCGGAGTTTTCAATATTGTCTCTGGGTCTCATGAAGTCTCAATGCATCAGGTCAAACATGGGCAAGGAAAACTCAGTTTCGGTGCTGTGTAACCTTTTCCTATATGCTAATTTATACTTAATATACTTACTCTCGTCATAAGTTCTATTTTTCCTCTTTCAACAATACTTCCCAGTTAATACTTCAGTTCATTCCTCATTTCATTTGTTTTCATTGTTAGGGTCATTATGTATTTAATGTTTTACGCTCATTCAGGTAGGAACATAGTGAAGAAAGTTAGTGTGAGAATGGCACCCTTTCCTTTTCTAATAGCTAGCATCCTGAGGTTAGATGTAGCACAGTAGATGCAGAATGATGTGCTTCAACCCCAACTATGGAAGATCACCTCCTGTACCACGTAACACTTTCTGCACCAACCATCCTTAACCCTGACACTGCCAATTAGGAACTGGATTGGCAGTGCTCAAATTTATGTCACATAGGACCTGGCAGAAAAATCACATGGTTTTGACTTGGCACTGAATGGTGCTGATTGTCGGCATGATACAGTGGTAGCACGATGCTCTAATTAACTCAGCTTCATAAGGTTGTGAATTCAATCAACACTTCAGAACTTAAACACTTAATCTAGGGTTAGCTGAGTCTAAAACTTAATTTCCTATTGTTGGCTCTGCCTTCTACCTGCTTGCTTATCCAAGCCTGACTGTTTATTTTAATGTCAATTCATCTTCCTTAATTTGCAGATTTTCCTGAAAGTTCCTTCTCTCCTGTCTTTTTCATCCTTCCTCTACCATTAGGTATTGAATTCACTTTATTTTCCTTTTAGTGTCAATTTCCTGTTGTTACTAATGCCTGTAACTTGAGCATCTTACTTCAAGTGTGTTGTCTTTGACTGAGAGCACACTTAGTTGTGTGGATTTTGTACACAACTTCTGATTCAGTGGTCTGTCCACTCAAGTGAACATAAGAGTTCCTTAGGCTGGGGAGAGAATGTAGAGACAAATTAATTTGGGAAAACAAATTGTTTTTCAGGCCTCAAGAAAGGAGAAGTGGCTATGAGCAGTCATACCATAGCGTGACTGGACAGCCCGATCATGATTCACTGGAATCCAAACGTCCTCGGCTTGAACAGGTACCTGATCCCCACTTTCAGCGTGCTACAGTACTGCCCTTAGCGCACCCTGTACCAGAGGGGCTTCGAGCACCCACAGAGGTGAAAAAGGTAAGTGCTGGTTGTGAGAGTAGGCAGCACGATAGATGGTATATTCATTCAAAAGCCAAAAAGAGTGGTGTCATATATAGCAAATTAAATTCTTCTAGCTTAGTTCTGATACATATGCAACTCAGAATGGAGGAGAATAGAAGATGTTGGAAGTACACAGCCACTGGAGTGACTGGCAAATTGTATTAGTTAGCACCTGAAAAGAGCTTGCTGTCTTAAGTGGAGACTCTAGATCAGAATGTTTGGGTCCCTACTCAAAGCTTTAAACCTGCCTTTGCCTTTGGTTGATCTGCTGATCAATTTTAACATTTACAGTTTATATTTCCAGCAATTTTTTAAATAAACTGAGTGAAAATAACTGAGATTGCCTGAATCTCATGCTTGTTGAGTGGTTACAAGTGGCCTAATCTTTACTAAAACATAACTTCTGGTGCTAAGAGACCAAATTTGAAACCAGCAACTGATTTTAGGCGCTGGTCCTTTGATCTAAGTGATGTAATTGAGGTGATTAAGATGATTAAAGATTTTGATAGGGTAAAGAGAAATTATTTCTTCTGTTGGGAAGAACGAAGGAGCATAAGCTTAAAATTAGAGCCAAGCTGTTGGGGTTCAGACCTGGACAACATTCATGATATCAGGAAACACTTCTTTTTACAAAGGGTAGTGGAAATCTGGAATTCCCCAAAAAGTTGTTCAGGCAGGGGGGAGAAAGGGAGGCAGCTGGGGTGGAGGGGTGATAGAGAGGTGGTAATTGAAAATTTCAAAACTCAGATTTACAGATTTTTGTTAAGCAAAAGTATTAAGGGTTGCAGAACTAAGGCAAGTAAATGGAGATAATTGTGGATCAGCCATGATCTAATTGAATGATGGAACAGGCTCTAGGGGCTGAATGACCTACTCCTGTTCCTATGTTTTCCAGGAAACTTTCTCTGTAAAATAGATGTGGGCATTTGAAGACGGGGATAGATTTTGCATTTCACGAAGTGACTAGCTGCTTGGTTAAAGAAATATTTGACTTGCGTTGCTACTATTGCCGAGGAGCTGCCTATGGTATGGAACAGTTTTTTAAGAAAAGAAATAATTGTGGCTTGAAGAAAGAATAAGTAGGGGAAGGTTTTAGAGATGAAAATCATGGGAGGCGGGGAAAAAGTTCACAATAGAAGCAGGGAAATGTAAATGCACAGAAAAGTAAAATAAGTTGCCAGGTGACTTGAGAAACTGCTGCAAGGCTGCCACTCTCGCTGCATTCCCAGTAAATTATTCCAAGACAGTGTCGCTGAGATCACTGCATCCTAACGGTTACCTGCCATGGGATTTCTTTCCAGCAGCCGTTTCTCCCTATTATATTGCTGAAGTTGTGTTTTATCATAGGAACATCCACCTTGCAACGCAGGAAATCCCTGCGGAAGCATCACACAGAAGCTTAAACAGCAGGTAACGATACTGAACTCCTGAAGTACATTGATGTTTTCCTTTTAGAAGCAAACCTTCGTGCTTGAGCAGGGACTGGGAACTAATTGCTGATTAAACGAATACTGTTCAAATATCAAGAAGGGAAGAAAGTTGTTAGGTGGCACCAGTTTGAAGAGTTGAGAATTATATTTTGGGTAAAGAGTGGAGGTAAAATATGAACAGATGGTGAGAACATCTTAAAAACTTTGATCAAATCACCCCTTGTACTCTCTGGAATTTAGATGGTCAACTCTAGTTTGTGTCATCGCTTCTCGTAATTTAACTTTGGAGTCCAGATATCACTTTGATAAACTCACGCAGCACTTTCTCCAAGACCAATGTATCCTTTCTAATGTGAGTTGCCCAGAACCGCTCTCCGTACTCCAGGTGTGGCCTAATCAGGGCTTTGTATAGCTGAAGCATGACTCCTACTCTCTTGTATTCTAGCCCTCTAGCTAAAAGGGACAGCATTCAATTAGCCTTTTTGATCATTTTCTGTGCCTGCTGATGAGATTTTAATCTATGTACCTAGACTCTACTGTTCCTAGCTTTCTACTATTTAGGAAGTACCCTGATCTATGTGTTTGAGGTCCAAAATTGATGACCTCACATTTACCAAAACTGAAATCCATTTGCCTACAATTTTACCATTTACTTAATCTATCAATATCTCTTTGAAATTTTATACTTCCATCTACACTGTTTACAATGGTACTCCGTCATCAGCAAATAGCTTTTTAGACCAACTCAAGATGGTCTAAAAGCAACTCAGTCATATTGCCTCTGGAGATATATCTGACAAATTATTGGTCAGTCAGAAAAGTAGGTTTTGGCTGTGGAAGCAGCTATTATTCAGCACCTGAAGGAGAAGCTAGGTTTGAGATTCAGGTAGAATCCTTTTGTTGGAACTGATTTGTATTTTTTTTTAGAACAGTAGATATCTGAATTGGTTATGCAAATTTCTTTCCCCCTTTCATTTCCTTCTTTAAATCCTAACTCTAGCATCTAAGTTTATTATCTAGCCTTAATAAATTTTTTACATGTATAATTTCACTTTAATCATCATACTGTGCAAGATTAATGCACTGTTACAAGAGAAGCTGAAGGTGATGAGGGAAATTCTAGCTGCTTGTCACCCTCAACATGAGTTTTGGAGGCTGGAACCTGTGGGTACGTAGTAACAGGAGAAGGCCATTCAGCCCATCGAGCCTGCTCTGCCATTCAATGCAATTATGGCTGATTATCCACTTCAATGTTTTTTGCCCACACTACTCCCATACCCCTTTATGTGATTGGCGTTTAGAAATATGTCAACTCTGCTTTAAACATGCTCTCTGCCGGACTTTCCGCAACCCTCTGGGGTAGAGAATTCCAAAGATTCACAACTCTCTCAGTAAAAGAATTTCTCCTCATCTCGGTACTAAATGGTTTCCCCCCTATTTTCAAATTGTGTCTCCTGGTTCTAGACTCCCCTACCAGGGGAAATATGTTATCTGCATCTACCCTGTCAACCCCTTTAAGTATTTTGTAGGTTTCGATGACATTACCTCTCGTTCTTCGAAAGTCTAGAGAACACAGGCCCAGTTTCCCCAATCTCTCTTCATAGGGCAGTCCCACCACCCCAGGAACAAGTCTGATGAATCTTTATTGCTCTCTCTCTATGGCAATAATATCCTTTCTAAGGTAAGGGGACCAAAACTGCACACACTACTCCAGGTGAGGTCTAACCAAAGTTCTATACAATTGAAGCAAGATTTCACTACTCCCAGACTCAAATCTTCTTGCGAAAAAGGCTAACGTACCATTAACCCTCCTAATTGTTTGCTGCACCTGCATGTTAGTTTTCAGTGACTTATTGACGAGGACACTCAGGTCCCTTTGTATATTAACAGTTTCTAATCTATCCCCATTTAAAAACTACTCTGCACGTCCACTCCTCACATTTTTCCACGTTATATTCCATCTGCCATGTTCTTGCCCACTCACTAAGTCTTCCCAAATCTCCTTGAAGCCGCTTTGCATCTTCCTCACAGCACACATTCCTGCCTAACTTTGTGTCGTCTGTGAACTTAGAAATATTACATTTGGTCTCCACATCCAAATCCTTGATATATATTGTGAACAGCTGGGCCCAAGTACTGATCCTTGCTATACCCCACTAGCCACAGCCTGCCAACGCAAGAGCAACCCGTTTATTCCTATTCTGTTTACTGCCTGTTAACCAATCCTTAATCCATTCCAGTATATTACCTCCTATCCTATGTGCTTTAATTTTGCTAACCAACCTCCTGTGGGAGACTTTATCGAAAGCCTTCTGAAAATCCAAGTATGCTACGTCCAGTGACTCCCCTTTATCAATTCAGTTTTCTTTATCAACTCTTAACAGGTTTGTCAAACGTGATTTCCCATTCATAAATCCATGTTGACTTTGCCCAATCAGATCATGGTTATCCAAGTGTCCATTTATCACACCCTTTATAACAGATTCCAGCATTTTCCTGACTCATAATGTAAGACTAACAGTTCTGTAGTTCCCCGTTTTCTGTGTCTCTCCCTTCTTAAGTAGTGAGGTGACATTTGCTAACTTCCAATCTGCAGGAATCCTTTCAGAATCTATAGAATTTTGGAAGATGATCACCAATGCATTCACTATCTCCATAGCTACCTCTTTCAACACTCTGGGATGTAACAATCTGCAAGAGGCGTAATAAAGCACTGTCCAAATACAATTTTTTAATTCTAAATTTAATTTAGATCACCTGATAATTCGCAGTCTTTTTGAGCCTTAAACTTTGGATGATATGAAAGAACGGAGGGATTTGATGTTTTCTGACAGCATGAGCAGCTCTTCAAGTGGGCAAGGCCATTTAAAAAAATGTTAATGCAATAAGAGCTTAAAATAGTAAATGCTGGGAGGCAGTGTCCCCTGGCGAGAGTTTTGAACTAGGGGGTTACTGCCTCAGAATAAGGAGTTGACGATTTAGGGCTAAGACAAAACATTTCTTCACTCTGAGGCCTGTGAATCTTCGGAATTCTCTACTTGATAGGGCTGTAGATGCTCGATTGTTGAGTGTGTTCAAGTCAGAAGTCAACAATTTTTGGATACGAAGGGAAGTGAGGATATGGGGATTGTGCAAGAAGGTATAGTTGAGGTAGAAGATCAGCCATGATCTTACTGAATGCGATACAAGCTTGAATGGCCTACTGCCATTTATTATATTCTTCTACTAGGCTTTTTTGGCAAGAAGTATAGAATCTAAGAGTTGAGATGTAATGGTGAATCTATATAAAGCTTCAGAAAGACCACAGGTAGAGACCGTATGTAGTTTTGGACTACATGCTTTTGGAACAGTGTTGAATCAATAGAGAGGGTATAGAGGTACTGGACCCTGTATCTGAGAAGTTCGGGACCAGACATGTGCTGGATTTGGGGGTTTTACGGATTTTGGGTCCTAGGCCTAGCATGTACTTAGTAATATATCAAATAAAGTATGAAAAATAAAGGCTAAAAGGGTTTTATTCAAAATTCTCCCCAGGGCACCAGCTTTGAATGTAGCTGGTTTTCAGGTCCTTCCGGATTTTGTGATGCCGGACAAGGGGTCTGGTACTTCGTATGAGGAGTTCTATTTTATTCGTTCGTGGGATATGGGCGTCGCTGGCTAAACCAGCATTTATTGCCCATCCCTAACTACCCTTGAATAGATGGTGGTGAGCCACCTTCTTAAACCACTGTTGTCCCTGTGATGTAGATACACTCACAGTGCTGCTAGGAAGGGAGTTCCAGGATTTTCACCCAAGAACAGTGAAGGAATAGTGATATAGTTCAAAGTCAGGATGATACATAAGAAATAGGAGCAGAAGTGGACCATTTGACCCCTCAATTCATTAAGTTAATGGCTGATCTGTTTGTGTTTCGAAGTCCATATTCCCATCTACCCACAATAACTTTTGATTCCCATGCCTAACAAGAATCTATCTACCTGCACCTTAAAAATATTCAATGACCCCGCTTCCACCGCCTTCTGAGGCAGAGAGTTCCAAAGTCGCAGAACCCTCAAAAATTCTCCTCATCTCTGTCCTGGACTCACCAACAAGAGAAAACATCCTTTCCACGTTCACCTTGTCAATACCGTTCAGGATCTTATATACTTCAATCAAGTCACCCCTCACTCTCCTAAACTCCAGTGGAAACAAGCCCAGTCTGTCTTACCTTTCCTCATAAGACAACCCACTCATTTCAGGTATCAATCTAGTAAACCTCCCCTGAACTGTCTCCAATGTATTTACATCCTTCCATAAATAAGGAGACCAAAACTGTGCACAATATTTGAGATGTGGTCTCGCCAATGCTCTGTATAACTGAAGCATAACCTCCTTACTTTAATGTTCAATTCCTCTCGTAATAAAGGATAGCATTCCATTAGCCTCCTTAATTACTTGCTGTATCTGCATACTAACTATTTGTGATTCATGCACTAGAATGTGGAGAGTTTTATGACAAGCAATAAAACTCTGTCTGAAGGAGTCTGTCTTGGTTTCGGTCTTCATTTCTAAACTACTGTTGGAACTTAACAGTGGTAGCAGAGGATGGTTGTTACTTGTAAGTAATAAGTTGGAAACATGAAGTACAAAAATGGAAGGCACGGAAACGCAGTATCAGTTCAGATAGTGAACATGCCTCTAGGTTTGAGAGCAAACATGCCTCTAGGAAGAGATCGTGAACTGTTGAAAGAACATCTATAAATGGGAGAGGGAGTTCAAACGGTAACAGTCTGGAGTGTGATAGAAGGCAAGATAGAGGGCATAGCTTAACAAGGTCAAGGAATATGGCACAGACTGGTAACGCTGCAAGGAACAAGCCCATGTGATCAAGAAGCCTTAATAGTTTCAAACAAGTTAGACAATAAATTACTAAAGGATGCCAAACAGCACGAACTACATCGTTGGAAAGAATTTGGGTTGTACACAGAGGTGCCAGATAGGGCACAACCAGTTTTTTCTCAAAAATGGATATGCACGGAAAAGTTGCTTCCTGATGGGACTTATAAAACTAAAGCCAGGCTCGTGGCACGACGGTTTGAAGAAAAATTGGGTGACCAAGATAATAAGAGTAGATTCACCTATGGCAGGGAAAGTTATGCTGAAGATCTTTTTTGCTCTATTAGCTACAAATGCTTGGGAATGTACGTCCATTGATATTAAAGCTGCTTTTTTGCAGGGACACCAACTTCAAAGGGAAGTTTTTCTCCGTCAACCAAAAGAGGCGCCAAACGCAGAAGGGACTCTCTGGAAGCTAAATAAATGTGTATACGGTTTAAATGATGCCTCCAGAGTTTGGTATTTCTCAGTGAGTCTACCTTTAGCGAGGGATTTCAATGAAGTTGTGGCGATGGATTAAAAGGTGTGGGATAAAGAAAAGAACATTTTTATTTTACATTTCATAGATTTGGCAACAAGGTTTAGCCAGTCGACAATCATGTACAGTAAAGAAAAAAATAATTGTGGATCAGGTAATGGAGAAGTGGAGAGGGACCGGATTGGGACCACTAGCGAAATTCCTCATTGATAATGGGGGGGTGCTGTGGAGAGTTTTATGACAAGCAATAAAACTCTGTCTGAAGGAGTCTGTCTTGGTTTCGGTCTTCATTTCTAAACAGCTATTGGAACTTAACGTGGAACACCTGGATCCCTCTGCAGCTCAGAATTCTGCGTTCTCCGTTTAAGTAATACTCTTGTTATTTTATTCTTCCTGCCGAAGTGAACAACTTCACATTTTCCCACATTATACTCCATCTGCCAGATTTTTGCCCACTCACTCAACCTATTTATATCCGTCTGCAACCTCCTTATGCCCTCTTCGTAACATACGTTCCTACCTATCTTTGTGCCATCTGCAAATTTAGATATCAAGCCTCAACTCCCCTCATCTAAACCATTGATTTAATTTGTAAAAAGTTGAGGTCCCAGCACAGACTGCTGCGGAACTCCACTCGTCACATCCTACCAATCAGAAAAAGACCCTTTTATGCATACTCTGGCTGGCAGGCAGAAAACAATCTTCTATCCATGCTAATAAGTTACCCCCTACACCATGAGCTTTTATTTTTCACAATAACCTTTGATGTGGCACCTTATCAAATGCCTTTTGAAAATCTAAGTACAGCACGTCTACAGGCTCCCCTTTATCCACAGCGTATGTTCTCCTTCAAAGAACTCCAATAAATTGGTTAAACATGATTTCCCGTTCACAAAATCATGTTGACGCTTCCCGATTACCTTGAGTTTTTCTAAGTGCCTAGCTATAACCTCCTTAATGATCGGTCCTAACACCTTCCCCACGACAGACATCAAGCTAACTGGCCCATAGTTTCCTGTTTTCTGCTATTTTCCAGTCTGATGAAACCTTTCCAGAATCTAGGGAATTTTGGAAATTTAACTACCTCATTAGCCCCCTCTTTTAAGACCCTAGGATGAAGTGTATCAGCACCCAGAGACTTGACAGCCACAGCTCCATCAGTTTACTCAGTACCGCTTCCCTGGTGATTGTAATTTCACTAAGTTTCTCTCTTCTCCCCTCCACCTCCTGATTTACAGCTATTACTGGAATGTTTTTGTATCCTCTATAGTGAAGACAAAGGCAAAACATTTGTTCATTTCATCCACCATTTCCTTATTATCTACTATTAACTCCCCACTGTCACTCTCTAGAGGACCAACACTCACTTTACTTACTCTTTTTCTTTTTAAATACCTGTAGAAACCCTTGCTATCCATTTTACGTGCTTAGCTAGCTTCCTCTCATACTCTAATTTCTTTCTCCTGATTAATTCTCTGCCGTTCTTTATATTCTGACCAATCATTTGACCTGTTACTCATCTTTGCGCAGTTGCGCAGTACTTTTTCCTTAGGTTTTATGCTTTCCCTAACTTTTTTAGGTAACCACGGATGGTGGGTTCTCCCCTTAGAATTTTTCTTTATAGTAGGAATATATTTATTCTGAGTATTCTGAAATATCCCCTTAAATGTCTGTCACTGCTTCTTATTGATCTGCCCCATAGCCTAGTTTCCCATTTAACTTCAGCTAGCTCAGCTTTCATGCCCACATGGTTGGCCTTATTTAAGTTTAAAATACTAGTCTTAGATCCACTCTCCTCCATTTCAAACTGGATGTAAAATTCAATCATATTGTGGTCGCTGCTACCTAGGGGTGCCTTTACTCTGAGGTCATTAATTAACCCTGTCACATTACACAATACCAAGTCTAATATAACCACTCCCTGGTTGGTTCCAGAAGATGCTGCTCTAAGAAACTATCTCAAAAGCATTCTATGAACTCTTCTTCCAGGCTACTACTGCCAATCTGATTTTTCCAGTTTGTATGTAGATTAAAATCATCCATGACTATTGCCGTCCCTTTACCACAAGCACCCAATATTTCTTTTTGTATACTTTATCCTACATTGTGGTTACTGTTAGGGGGCCAGTAGACCAATCCCACTAGAGCTCTGAAGAAGGCTCATACGGACTCAAAACGTTAACTTTGCTTTTCTCTCTCCACAGATGCTTTCAGACCTGCTGAGTTTTTCTAGCATTTTCTGTTTTTGTTTCAGATCTCTAGCATCTGCAGTATTTTGCTTTTAACCCATTATTGACTTTTTCCCCCACTATTCCTCATCTCCACCCAAACCAATTCTACACCCTGATCTCGTGAACCAAGGTCATCTCTAACTGTTGCACCAATGTCATTCTTTATCAATAGTGCTACACTCATTAGCCCCCTCCAGTGCTACACCTCCAGTGTTTACCTAGCTTCCTATTCTTCTTGAATGTCATATACCCCTCAATATTCAGGGCTCAATCCTTGTCACCCTACAGCCATGTCTTCATAATGGCTATGACATCGTAGAAACATAGAAAATAGGAACAGTAGTAGGTCATTCGGCCCTTGGAGCCTGTTCCTCCATTCAGTATGATTATGACGGATCCTCCATCTCAACGCCATACTCCCGCGCTCTCCCCAAACCCCTTGATGCCTCTAGAGTTCAGACATCTATCTGTTTCCTTTTTAAATATATTCAGTGACTTGGCCTCCACAGCCTTCTGTGGTAGGGAATTCCATAGGTTCACCACTCTGAGTGAAGAAGTTTCTCCTCATCTCAGTCCTAAAGGGTCTAGCCTATCTCCTGAGACTATGACCCCTTGTTCTAGACTTCCCAACCAGAGGAAACATCGGGTGAAATTTTCCATGCCCACTGGCGTTGGGCATGATTGGTGGCGTGAGCGGACAATCGTCTACTTCATTAGAAGTTGGGAACCTCGTTGTAATACATCAGCATATCATTATCGGGCCAGCCTGCCGGAATCGTTCCCCCCCCCCACTGCTGGATCACCCGTCCACGTTGGCGGGAAAGCACGCCAATGTGTTTTACAACAGCGCATAAAAGGCGTGCACTTGACGGCCTGCACTTTGAGGGGAACTCGGAAGTGAGTACACAGTAACGTTTTGCAGCGCTCACCCAGGTCACCTGTTGGACTTTAAGCATCAGGGGTGTCGGGATTAAGAGCAGCCCTGCTGTTATGGCGACTGGTGGCGGGGCGGTGTTAAGGGCAGTCCTGCCATTAAATATAGCACACAAGCATTTGGGGTGAGGGGTAGGGTCGGTGACGGAAGTGGCCACGCATTTGGAGAAACCTATAGAAAGTGACAATTCCTCTGCAGCTGAGGCAGTTCAGGTGCAGCCACATTGATATGATTGGGGTTGGGCTCCTAGCTTATCTGCCCACTCAAGCAAAGCAGAGGCATCAAAGATGGAAACAGAGTTAATGATTCGAGTCCTAATGACTCTGAAGAAGGGTTGACTCTCTTTCTCTCTCCATAGATACTGCCAAACCTGTTGAGTTTTTTCAGCATTTTCTGTTTTTATCTCAGATTTCCAGCATCCACAGTATTTTGATTTTCTTTTGGTAAAATAGTCCTCTGACTGAGTACTTTTGAGAATGCAGGTAATGTGATTTATCTGTACATTTCTATAGATTGTAAATTCTAATTTGAAAATAATTCATTGGAATTCCATCAGATTGTAATTTGTCTTTACCAATTCCTGGCTATCAGAGGGAAATCTTCTGCCTTTCCTCCTGCAAATATTAACTTAGTGGTTTGAATCCTGGTCCATTCTGTTTTCACTTACTGAGAATATTTGTGTATTATTTGCCCTAATATTCTGTGTTTTTATTGCATTCCAATGACTGTTTTCTATACCATGGTCAGTAATGTGAGTGTAAAGTGAGGACAGCAGAGGTTTTGGTTGCTCTGAAAGTTGTAGATCAGTAGCTGTGTTTAGTTGTTCTGTGCTCAATTCCTTTCCATAACCAGTGTGCCAAATACCTTGCTTAGACTTCTTGAAAAGAAAATGTATGAAACTTGCTCACCTTTTCCCTCCCCTCTCCCACTAATGATTTTTATTTTTAAGGAGGCTTTTTCAATGAAGGCTGATGTTCCATCGTCACCAACGACCAACCAGCAGGTTGGAGATGAACAAGATTCATCTCCTTCCAAACTATCCAAAGAGGAGCTCATCCAGAGCATGGACCGTGTAGACCGAGAAATAGCCAAAGTGGAGCAGCAGATCCTTAAACTGAAGAAAAAACAGGTACTGTACTGAAATTTTCTGTAAGGAGTGAGGTGCAAGATTTTTAGGTGTGTGTGTGTGTGTGGTCATACTTCCAGTCATATTCACTTCAGCTTTGGTTAGAAGCATGAAAGAAGAAAACATCTTGCATTTATATAGTGTCTTTCATGAAACACTTTACAGCCAATGAAGTACATTTTGAAGTGCAGTCACTATTGTAACGTAGGAAATGCAGCAGCCAATTTGCACTTAGCAAGCTCCCACAAACAGAAGGGTGATAATCGCAGATAATCTGTTCTTGTGAAGTTGATTGAGAGATAAATATTGGCCAGGACACCGGGGAGAGCACTCCTGTTCTTTGACAAATGGGATCATTTAAATCCATCTGAGAGGACAGATTATTGGTTTAAGGTCTCATCGAAAAGCTGGAACCTCTAACAGTGCAAGCGCTCCCTCAGTACTGTGCCAGAATGTCAGCCTTGATTTTTCTCAGGTCTTAGAATGGCACTTGAACCCACAACCTTCTGATTCAGAGGTGAATGTGCTACCAACTGAGCCATAGCT